>NC_140579.1:395206820-400884320 GCF_964204655.1 Triturus cristatus | reverse complement strand
GTCATAAGCTCGCGTTGATTAAGTCCCTGCCCTTTGTACACACCGCCCTTCACTACTACCGATTGGATGGTTTAGTGAGGTTCTCGGATCGTCCCTGCCAGGGTCGGCAACGGCCCTGGTGGAGCGCCGAGAAGACGATCAAACGACTATCTAGAGGAAGTAAAAGTCATAACAAGGTTTCCCTAGGTGAACCTGCGGAAGGATCATTAACGGTGGAGCGGCCCGAGTGACCGACGGCGCCAGCCCGAAGCCCTCGGCTGCCTCCTGCAAGCCCATCCCGTATGCACAGGGCCTGGCCCTGCCCTGGCACGCCATGGCTGGCGGAGTGGTCCGCGGCCTCATGGGGTGCTTGGTGAGGACCTCTTCCACCAGGGAGGACCCGACCGACGCTTAAGGGACTGGGGACGGGGGCGGCCCCCGTCTCCTGTCCCTCTCTGGGAGGGGCACATTGGTAGGCCCTCCTGAGATGGAACCCAAGCTCACCCTGCACCACCCCCGTGGTGGGGGGAAACTGAATTGCAGTGGGCTGGTACCAACCCCCGTAGTAGGACCTGCTGCTGGCTGGGCCCTCCTGCGCTCAACGTCCTGGCCCAACCGAAATCCGGGTGACTGAGGAGGGGCCCTTCTCGTGTGGCAAGGCAGCATGGAAGAGAAGGGGCCGAGGGTTTGTGGGGACCCCGGCTCCTCTCTGTGGGAGGCGTGCGGGATGGGGAGTTGCCTGGCTCTTCCCTTCTGGCGCCTCTGGCACGGGCAAGGGTGGGGTGGGCTGTACAAGCGGCGACGGACGGCTGAGGTGCAGGTGGAGCGACCCTCCCTCATTGCCAGATACCCGGTTTGACCCGGTCCCGTGCAGCCGGGCCGAGGTGTTTGAAGACTCATGCAGTCCCTCCCAGTTACTCCGGGAGGGACCGGCGGCTGCGGAGCTGCCTGCTCCTGATACACCGGGAGCCCCCTTCCTCGCCTGCGGGTGTGTGGGGGAAGACTCCTGGGCTGAGTGCCTGGCAATGTTTTTTCTCCCAACGGTGTAGTCCGACTCCCAGAGGTGAAGCCTTGAACAGGGTGCCCGGGCCGTCTCGCGGCGAGCGGACAGTGTCGCCTTCCTCCCGCCTCTCCTGCGCCCGCAGTTGGGCGAACGTTTTCGAAAAGTTGCCTGTGACTCTTAGCGGTGGATCATTCGGCTCGCGCGTTGATGAAGAACGCAGCTAGCTGCGAGAATTAGTGTGAATTGCAGGACACATTGATCATCGACACTTCGAACGCACCTTGCGGCCCGGGTTCCTCCCGGGGCTACGCCTGTCTGAGGGTCGCTCGATTGTCAATCGCCCCGGGGTTTCCCCGGGACGCGGCTGGGTCCGTTGCAGGGTGAGCTCCGCTTCCCCTTTGTCCTCCCACAAGGTCAGAACCACCGATCGCCCGTGGCAGGGTCCCTCGCGGGTCCTGCCGCAGAGGTATACCGCCGGCGCGCAGGGCCCCCGAGAAGGGGCCTGGCGACCGGTCCGCTCCGGGCCTGTCCCGGGGCACCTGGCTGCATGCCGCGCGTGGCTGTCTGTGGTGTACCACCGACTGTCTGCACGCACGCACCTTGGGTGCCCTCCTCCACGGCCGGCTTCCCGGCGAGGGCGAAACCCCTCCAGATGTGATCCGGGGAAAGAGGGCGCGCACTGCCGGGATGCCAGGCCCCTGGTCCGGAAAGGGGGCTGGCCTTCCCTGGCTCCCCCTTAACGCTCCGACGTTTTTCGTCCGACTACGACCTCAGATCAGACGTGGCGACCCCCTGAATTTAAGCACATTACTAAACGGAGGAAAAGAAACTAACCATTAGTCCAGGCGCTGGGGACGGGGATCCACGGGGGCCTGGGGAGGCTCTCCTCGGCCTGGCTAGGGTTCGGAAGCTGGGACCAGGCACAGGGCTTGAGCTCCATCTGGCGGGCCCCGGGGTGCATGAGCCCCCCATCCTGCAAGCCATGAGAGGGTCCAGGCACTGGGGACGGGGTTCCATCGGGCACGGGGAGGCTCTCCCTGGCTTGGCTAGGGTTCAGAAGCTGGGACCGGGCCCGGGCCCGGGGCTCGAGCTCCGTGAGGTGGGCACAGGAATGAGGGAGCCCCCCCGTCCTGCAAACCAGCCGAGGGTCCGGGCGCTGGGGACGGGGGTCCACTGGGGTCCGGGGAGGCTCTCCGCAGCCTGGCTAGGGTTTGGAAGCTGGGACCAGGCACGGGGCTTGAGCTCTGTCCGGCGGGCCCCGGGATTCATGAACCCCCATCCAGCAAGCCATCGGAGGGTCCGGGCTCTGGGGACGGGGGTCCATTGGCGCCCGGGGAGGCTCTCCCTGGCCTGGCTAGGGTTCAGAAGCTCAAACCGTTCCCAGGGCTTGAGCTCCATCCAGCGGGCCCTGGGGTGCGTGAGCCCCTCATCCTGCAAGCCATCGGAGGGTCCGGGCACTGGGAACGGGGTCCACCGGGGCCCGGGCTGGCTCTCGCCGGCCTGGCTGGGACTCAAAAGCTGGGACAGGCCCCGGGGCTTGAACTCCGCCTGGCGGGCCCAGGGATGTGGGAGCCCCCATCCTGCAAGCCAGCCGAGGGTCTGGGCGCTGGGTACGGGGATCCACCAGGGCCTGGGGAGGCTCTCCCCGGCCTGGCTAGGGTTCGGAAGCTGGGACCCCACCATGAGCATCGCAGCACCCTGCCCACCCCCTAGCCGCCCCCGCACGGCAGCGGAATTCGAGCCGCAGCGAAGGGGTTAACATTAGATGGTTTGCTCTGTTGAAAATGTCACATTTTCTAAAATAGTCTCTAGTTTTTTTTTCTATAAACAAGGCCTCCAGTAGCATTGATGTAGCATTGCATTAACCCCAGCATAGGCAGATGCCAACCCCTCATGTACTTCTCTGAATACATCTAATCTGGATAGCCTATTATGAATTATCCTGTCTCCCACTCCTGGTAGTGATTACAGGAGTGTGGTCTGAATTAAGGGCTTTCTGACTTATTCAGTTGCATGTATGGCTGTTAAAATATCTGTGCCAATCTTATTATTAGATCTGGTTAAGGCTGCTACTCCGACAGTCTGAATTGCACCTTTGGCAGCAAAGTCAGCCACACATTTCCCTTTGACATGAAATCCATCATGCTGATTGCTCATATTGAGCCTCACATGGGCCAAGCATATCTAATAAGACGGCTACTTTTCCCCAAAGCTGTTTATTCTTGATAGGTTTTCCCTCTGAATCCTTGAATCCATTCAAGCGCCAATGTTGCCAGGCACCATTGTACCCTTGCACACAGAAGGATGAATCAGACACAGTGAGTGTGGGAACTGATAGATTAGCCTTCTGTTATGCATGCAACAGGGCATGAATTCAGTATGTTGTGCAGTGCTGTTGCCTAAAATCTTAGTGTGGGTGCACCTTGCACAGAATTCACCTTCTTACACTTCACCTTGCACTGCCGCGCAGGCTGTTGAGTACCTATATTTTGCACCTAGCACTGGTTAAGCAGAGCAATCTGTGAAGAATACGTTCTGATAAGATTCAACTTGAATGGCTTTTGGAGTTGGAGTTACATTCTGTTTGTATCGGAGAAAAGCCTGTGCACGAAAAATGGGATCATCTACTGTACTTAAAGAAGAGGCCTACTGCACCAACCTCAGGTGTAGGGCATGAGCATTGGGAGAAACCCCAATCATGAGTTTTTCCTGTGCCAAAGGGTGCGCCTTGAAAATAGTTGTTTATACAGTTGTAAGAATTTTTTCAATGAAAGCAAAATGAGCTGCCATTGTTTGACTTGTTTGCTATAGGAACTGTCTGTCCCTCATTGTAGGTCACACAAGTATAACCAGAGTAGCTTGGTATAAGCCTAAGAACTAGGTTGGTCTTACTGTCCCTAGTTTTTAAATATTTTGTCTCTACCATGTCTGCTTGCAGAGCACACAAGTTATCAGTCTGTCTGTCCATTGTTGTGCTGAAAACGTGTAAGAGATAAAGTTATTCACTCAGCATTGTGAGGCAAGTAGGTGCATCCAAAAGCAGGGATTGCAACTATTTGGCTTTGGATTTTATTGCAAAAGGTGTTTTTTTGGGGTGGAATAGCATTTTTTGGGTGTGTGTTAAATTAATAGGTCTTTTTAGCCAGTAGGTAACCCTAGGGATTCAGCTCGTGTACTTTTGGTAACTCTGCACAGCGCGACAACGCAGACTTACATTTTTCATCATTTTCGCGCTCTCAATTTGCGTGTTCGCGCACGCGATAAAGCCTTTTTGGTACAGTTCACGATCCCGAACACGCAGCATTTGCAATCTGGCAAACAATATCTCGCAAGCAACATAAATCCTTCTCGAAAACGCTTTTTTTGTGCATTTTGCTAAAAAAACTCCTCAGGCTGTCATTCAGCTGTAGGTTCGGAGCACGGAGAAGCTTTTATTTTTTGGAAAATATTTTTATGAGAGGAAGTAAGTTCCACAGACACTACAACTTCCTGTTCCTGTCCTTTGTAATCACTTTTTGGTTATTTGTGGTGGGTGGCCTGAGCATGTGTGTGGCGGCCATTTTAGGAAGGCAGGCATTGTGCTTTTGCCATAGGCTTACATTGACTGTCTTCCATTTCTTGTAGTTGTGGGTGTGTGGCGGCCATTTTGTGGAGCCATCCAAGCAGTGTGCTTGCTTTTGCCATTCTGTTCCAAGCTTGTTGCCTAGTCTGCCAGTAGGCCCAGAGGTAGTCAGCCTCAAATCTTTGGTGCGTTATTTAAATTTACAGTTTGTGTTGTCTGTTGATTTATTTTTTTTTTTACACCATGGATGGCTTTGGAATTTATTGCAAAAGGTGTTTTTTGGGGTGGAATAGCATTTTTTGGGTGTGTGTTAAATAAATAGGGCTTTTTAGCCAGTAGGTAACCCTAGGGATTCAGCTCGCGTACTTTTGGTAACTCTGCACAGCGCGACAACGCGGACTTACATTTTTCGTCATTTTCGCGCTCTCAATATGCGTGTTCGCGCACGCAATAAAGCCTTTTTGTACAGTTCGCGATCCCGAACACGCAGCATTTGCAATCTCGCAAACAATATCTCGCGAGCAACATATATCCTTCTCGAAAACGCATTTTGTGCATTTTGCTAAAAAAACGACTCAGGTTGTCATTCAGCTGTAGATTTGGAGCACGGAGAAGCTTTTATTTTTTTTTAAATAATTTTGAGAGAGATAGTAACTCCCACAGAGACTACAACTTCCTGTTCCTGTCCTTTGTAATCACTTTGGTTATTTGTGGTGGGTGGCCTGAGCATGTGTGGCGGCCATTTTGTGGAGGCAGGCATTGTGCTTTTTGCATCGGCCTCCAAGCTTGTGGCCTAGTCGTACAGTAGGCCCAGGGGTACTACTCATCAATCATCACGGGTGCATGGAATTTAAACAACAGTTTTTGTGTTGTGCGTTAAATTTCAACATCATGTATGGCTTTGGATTGAATTGTGAAATGTGGCCTTTACTTTTTTACGGGGGTAGATTTCACTTTTTGGGTGTTGTAAATAAATGCTTTTAGTTTTTGTGTATATGTTCGTTGTTGTTGCTCCCTGATGCTGCATCCATCCCATAAGATGCACAAATTTTTATTTAGGGCAAACAGGCTAGACTACATTTATGTTTTTGTTCTTTGCTATTCTTCTTCCTGAGTGTACACAGTACAAATACAACAGGATCCCTAGTCTTGTCAGTCTCTTAATGGCTGGCTATACTGTTGTTGTTCACTGGCTTCATAAAATTTAATAATTGTGACCACCCACCAGACACTAATAAGTTATATATTATATTATGGATCTTTTGTCTGATGTTCTTCTGGCTTTTTTGCTTTTAGGTGCACAAAAGACAGAGGAGGTGTGTCATCATCATCCACCGTTGTGGTGCCAGACCGACGTCCTGCTGCTGTACACAACGTGACGTGTGAGTGACCTGACCAGGCATGTCTGCAACTTGTGCAACTGAGTGCTGTTTTGACATCTGTTGAAGATGCCCCCAAAGAAAGCAGGTAGCAGGTCCTCCGGTACCAAGAAAGTTGCCATGGAGAAGAAGGAACAGAAGAAGAAGGAACTGTTACTTAAGTCTGGTGTGCCTCCCAAAACCTTTTTTGGTACACCAAAAATGACGCCTGCAGCAGCGGTGTCGGGGGGCCAAGCTGGGGGCAGCACCTCCACATCAGTGGGCTCAACCCGCCAACCCAGGCCCAAGCAGATGAGTGTGGAAGAGGTAGCCAGCCTTATGGTGGAAAGCAGTGATACTGAGCCTGAACTAAACTTATCGCTATCTCAAAGTAGTACACAATGAACGCAGGAGGGAACACAGCAGATAAGTGGTCAACAGCTGCAGCCACAGCCCACAATAGTAGCTGTTGTTCCTCCCGAAGTAGGGGCAGTTCAGGAAATTGAGCCTCATGCAGAGGAAGAAGAGGAAGCCACTCCTTTAGAAGTTCCATTGGCTTCCAAATCCCCAGCAAGGAAACGGAGGGTTAGTACATCAAGTTCTTCACCAAGCCCCCCTTCTGATGATCTAGATGCCACTTGGAAGCCACAAACTGAGTCTGAGAGGGAAACACATCACAAGAGCAGGCATGGGAAAAGGAAGGTTCCAGAAAGCCTTACACTTATGGATGTTGATGTAGAAGAGCAGGATGATGATGATGATGATGAGCCAGTCATCACAAACATCACTCCCGGGCCTGAGAAGATGGAGACCAACATTTTTACACTATCCAAAATGGTTGCGAGGGATGTAGCACGCATACCTCCAACACAGGTAACACCAACACGACCTCCAGCTTCCATGTTTACATTAGCAAAGGGCTGGTAGCGTCCTAAATCCAGCACAAGCACCACCTCAGCAGAAGTAGGTAGTGGTACTGCACAGAGTCAAATTCAACACACACCCTACAGTTCATCCGGCATTGGAAGTGGGAGTGGCACCTCCAGCAGGAGACAAAAGTTAAGCTCCCCAGTGTGGGACTTCTTTACGGTTAGCGGAAAGGAGGAGAACATTGCTATATGCTCCGTTTTTCATACCTCTGTTAGTCGTGGTAAGCTTGGTACAAACTATGGTACCGGAGGCCAAATGACCCATCTGAAAAAACACCACGCAATCCAGTGGGAGGAGCACCTTAGTCTTATCAAAACTGGAACCATTGCTGTTGGGCATAAACGAGTAGAAAGTCCGCTCACGGTGGAACAGGAAGAAGAGGGAGACATTCTCTGTGGTAGTGGTACACAAAGTAGCCCTGTCCCCAGCACTGCAGTGGTAACGCCCACATCCTCAGCCACATCTCATTGGCACAAGAGTAAGAGGCAGCCTGAGACACCAAGGAGTACTGCTGGCCAAAAAAGTGCGACGTTGACCACAGGAAGGAATACCATGCAGCCTACCATTCTTAGCATGTTTAGTAGGCCGGAGGAGCAGTACGAACGCAACCACCCAATAGCACGTTTGTACAATGCAAAGCTGGCTAAAATGTTAGCACTGGACCTTCTCCCTTTTTCTTTTGTTGAAGGGGTGGGTTTTCTTGAATTTGTGACCACCGTCTGCCCAAAATGGAAAGTTTCCAGCCACTACTATTTCGCAAGAGTTGTTGTTCCAGCACTACATCTCGACGTGCTGGAATTGCTTGGAAAAGCCTTAAAACAGAGTGCTGTTCAGAGTATACACCTGACAACAGACATGTGGACCAGTTGCCAAGCCACTGATTACATGTGCATCACTGCACACTGGGAGTCTTTTTCGGGTGTTAAAGATAAGATATCTGACGGCGTTGTTGACACCGCTGAGATTTTTAAAGACACTCGCAAACATGCAACTGTAGCCATGTTTGCTATGGAGAAATCTCATACTGCTGCAAACATTTTGGATGAGTTTAACAGCAAGGTGTTTGACTGGCTGCGACCAAGAGGGCTTACCATTGGTTTTGTTGCCACGGACAATGGCAGTAATGTAGTTAGGGCCATGAAAGATGGTGGCTATTTCAGGGTGCCATGTTTGGCACACTGCATTAACATTGTTGTTCAGGACTTTCTGAAAAATGAAAGCAAAGTCAGCAGCTTACTGACCACCTGCGCAGAAAAATATGCACACATTTCAACCATTCTTTTAAAGCCCGGAAGCAGCTGAGGGTCATTCAACGTGAGCATAACATGCCAGTCAAAGCACTCATCCAGGAGGTGCCAACACGTTGGAACTCAACGTATTACATGCTTGAGTGTCTGTTTGTGCAGTACATACCACTTAATGCTTATGTCATGAAAAGGTCAGGGGATCCTACTGTGAAAGGCATGACAGTTGAGCTGGCCCAATGGGACCTCGTCAAATGCCTGACAGAGATGCTACTTCCTTTTGAGGTCTTCACACGTGAAGTGAGCAGGGAGGACTGTACTATGGGCCAAGCTATCCCATTGTTGTACATGCTAGAGCAAGAGCTGAAGGAGGTGTTAGAAATGTACGCAGGTGTGGATGACAAAGTAGACGCATATTATTTGGCAGACACCTTAGTCGCTCGCTTATCTGACAATACAAGGATTCAAAATAACATTGTGTCACATCCACATTACATTACTGCCTCAATTTTGGATCCACGTTACAAATTATTGCTGCGCAGTAATGAAGTAATTCCTTTTTCAGAAGTGGATGTTGCCCAGTACAAAACTTTGATAGCTGAGGAAGCCACTGACTTTGAAAACGAAAGGATCTTAATTAGAGGCCCGCCCCCCCAGGGCAGAAAAAGTACTGTAGGGCCCCCACAGTCAATTTCTACTTCAGAGTCCAAGAGCAGTGCGTTTGCCTCCCAGCAGTCAACAACACTGCCAGCAATAACATCAACAGCACCAACAGGATCATCAGGCACATTTAAAAAAACGCCAGGTGATTGGTTTCTACGGAAAGGGTATTGTACGTCCATGACTGATGCAAAGGCAAAAGAGGCCCAGGAAATCGGAGCACCCCTGAACATTGAGCGGATGGTTCAGGCCTATCTAGATGACACAACAGAGGTCTTCATGGAGCAAAACCCATTGGTGTATTGGTATGGGAAAAGAAGCCAATGGCCAGTGCTCAGCAGGCTGGCGATAAAGTATGTGGCTTGCCCTGTTGCAAGTGTCTCTTCAGAGCGTGTTTTCAGTGCTGCTGGTGCCATTGTTACTGTCAAAAGGACCAGTCTCTCGCCCAAAAGCGTTGAGAGGTTAACCATGATCAAAATTAATCAACACTTTATACCACCGGAGTACAAAATACGTGAATCACAGCAGGAAGAGGAGAGCGACTTCGATGACATAAGTAGTGGGTTGTTAGACGTACTTCTGTCCGAACCACCAGAGTTTGAGGACGAACTCCTCTTCCCTGACAACTAGGCTTTCAAATTGTTCTCCCTTCCTTTATTTGTGTGTGACTGTGTATCTGTTTTTCTGGTTAAAAATCTAATCACAACAAATCCATCAACAGTCTCCTCTTTTTATTTCCCTATTGGAGTTGCACGTCTGTGCATAACTGTCCACTCCACTCCTCAGGGTCCTGCTCCATCTTCCTTACTCTCCCTAAGTACATTTCAAGCAAGCCAGACATTGGATGGAGATGGAGAATAGTACAATACATGTTGCCTCTAACAGTTCCTCCATAAGAAGTCAAACGTGACTCCAGCTATATTCCATTTTGTTTCCAAGCCGAAATAAACTCATCACTGACTGCCAGAAGGCTAGGCAGGCATCAGATCAGACAGCCAAAGAGAACACCAAGACAGGTAATGAGTGATTATTGTGAATGATGGTGGCATGCATTGCATTGGATGCTGGCTGACAACAAATAATTGTGCATGAAGTAGAACTATACTAGTTTATCGACAAAGTAAAAGTGACTCAGGTGTGGTGACAGTTAATGTTTCCTTGTTGTTTAATAATAACCACATTGTACTCCTACCACTGCAGGTGCCGGCCAATATCCGTTGCAATTTTGTAATATGGAATATATTATAAACTTAATCAGTCACTACAGACTGAGTTGGTGTTGGAGAATACGTACCACACGGTCATCATCATGATGCTGCTGAGCATACTATCTTTGCACACAGTCAGTTGGATCGGAGAAAATTGATGGAATATCTGCGTTTCATGGCCTGACTTAAAAGGTAAACAGTTTGAGCAAGAACCACAGCAGACCTAGGCTAGATGTCCGTGTAGTGGTGTGGACTGGAGTAGAGTGTAGTGGTATGAGGGACAGTGGCGCATTGATTTAGTCACTTCATTTGGAAAATGCTAGGTTGCTGCAGTGCATATGACATTTCTCTGGCTCGGTCAAAATGTAAGTAAGGCGTAGGGTGCCTGGCCTGTGCCGCGGTTCTCCTGTTCTGTGGCTGTGCTGGCTCCTGAGTCCTGTCCCGTTGTTGTTGTACCTTAATGCTGTAGAGTAGACACTATGTATCCTATCCAAGCTGGCTCAGTCTGAAAGTGTTCTCTCCAGAGTGTTGTCTTCTCGTCTTGCACTCCACTGTAATTGAGTTTATTGTTTTAAATACAGTAATTTTTAAATACCCCGTTTGTTTTTCCATCTACACTTACAGGCCGGCCTTTAACCTGTGCTATAGTGGGAGAAACGACTCACACTTACCTTACCAATCCGCATCAGGCAGGCAGTGGTACCCAAGATTGATGTGCGGAGTGTCCATGGAAGGGAGGACCAAGAGGAATGACGAGAATGATGCAACTCCACATTTGGACCAGGATAATACAGTAACTTTAGTATCATTCATCATTCGTCTTTAAATTTATTTGATTGCTTTTTTCTCTTCAATCATTACGACTGTGTGTTGTGGTTTGTTTGGTAATTGATCCCTACAACTATTTTTTAATTTCCTTTGCTAGCTTGAAAAATAAAAGTAAGCCCGGTACAGCATGTAATTGGTTTTGATCTGAGTTCTGAGGGCGGCAGACAGGCAAGCCAAATTTCAATTTCTTCCCTGACTGTACTGTCTCATTGGGTAATAGTAGTTATAGTAAGTACAACTTATTATCATTAACCATCAAGTTCTCTTCCTCAGCATGCATGCATTTGCTTTTTCTCACTTTATACTTTGATTTCTTTGATAATGGATCATGGTCGTCTTACAAGATTGTGTTTTACTTTTGTTGTGTCCATGCATACTGTCTGTTTTTCTTTCCCAAAACCCCACTTCCCATCCATTCATCAATCCCTAACCCTCTTCCCCCGGGCTGTGTGATTTATATTGAGGTGTGATGTGATGACTACAGATGATGGGGCAGATGTGGTGAAAGCAACACTAATTGAATTTCAACTAAGGCAGGGCAAGGATCTTCTTCTGCTTGCCCACCCATGCTGTAGTTTACTTTGTGTTCTGTTCTACTACTCCTCCCACAGTCTCTCAGTCAAGTGACTTTCTATTTCTTTTTTCAAATGCTATTGCCCGTGTCTACTACTACCACCACAATAATGGCATCTTGTCCGTTAATTTGGGAAACCAACCATGCAGCCATCAGTGTGCCGAACTTCATCATCAATCACAGGTAAGATAAGTTTGGTGGGAGGTATGGACTAGGAGGAGAGACTGACAGTACTATTATGACAATTAAAAATAACTCAGTGAGGGGTACTGCATCTATCGGTTTGTGTGTTACGAAATCGGCAGATCTTTTAAATCAAACACTGGCTGTGGGCATGCAGCAGCACGGAAACAAAGTAACAAACCATGTAACTTAGATTGAATTCGGAAAACTGTAACCCACCACAAAACATTAACTTCGTATAAGTAAATAGTATATAATTTAATATCCCCTAAAAAAAATAAACTATCCCACTCTGACCTAACCCACCCCCCTCCCTAACCCCAACCAATGTCCAAAACGAAACGAAAGTTGAAGAGTCCCAATGTCCGAAAGAATCCCCAATGCCCAAAGACCCACCCACCAACAAAAGGAATTAAAAAAGGGGCAAATGACGAGGTCCTCTATTGTCGGCAGGCCTTAAGGTGTTTGTCCACAAGGATCTTTACCCGCTCCTCCAGGTTCTCCTCTAAGCGGGCGATCCGGCGGAGCAGCTGGCGGCGAAATGCCCTGCAGTTACATGCAGGGTGGGGGGAAGCAGTGCTTGAAATCGAGGCGCGGCGGCGGGCGGATGCCGAACCACGGCGCCGTGAAAGTGGAGGCAGGGCCTGACTGGGGCCCGGGGCATTGGAGGAGGCTGCAGCTGCAGCCGCCTCTTCCTCCTCCTCCGCCTGAGCCACCAGCCGGCGATAATGTTCGCAGATGGCCTCCAGTTTCCGGCGCTGGGCCCTAGCGGCCAACTCCTTCCTGGATGGTTTAGTGGATGTGGAAGGAGTATCTATATCAAGAAAGAAAAAGAACATGTTGTAGCCAATACTCTTAGCAAAACAGAAACACTAAAATCATTCAACACATAGTGTCACAGTATCACTAGCAAGCACAGTTCATAACACTTGTGATTTGGTGGTAAGTATCTCTACTCCTACTTCCTTGAACTCTAACATTTGTGGGAGTTTCCGACATTATAAATATAATTGTACTATGTACTCCGGTGCACCAGTCGTGTTGTTCTTATCTGTAGTTTAGCCCAATTACATAACCTTGTTGTAGCCGGCATGCCAGCTCAGTCAGCTAAGCTTGCACCCAAGAGAAATAGATATGAGCCATATGATGCAGACTCACGTTAGTTTTATTTACTACTACTGTCTGCAGGTGGGGAAGCTCATATTTTTGTATGACGCCTTACGGCCGTTGGTACTGGCCATACTCTGTTACATGAGGGCAAATGGCATGCACAATTTCACTTACACCCTGCCATGGGTACTACAAAAAGGCAGATTATTTATCTGATCCAATGATCATTGCTTATATTCATATTATAGATGCTAATATGATACGACATCAGGTCAGTAGCGGTCGGTGGTGGGAGTGCTGCTGGGCGGTGAGTCGGTGACGTGGGAAAGTGCAGGGTGGGGATAGTAAACTATGGATTAAGGACAATCAAAGGTAATTAAACAATACATTTAAAAAAAACAATGTTGCACGCACTGCATCGCATTCGGTGGTGCAGTGCGCACATTGAAAATAATTGTATTTATTTTTATGTTGATTACCTGTATTTGGCCGTAATACACAGTTTACTCACCAGTGCCACCCACCCGTCCCCTCCCCATGTCACCGCCCGCCAACACTCCCACCACCAACCGCTACTGCAGAGGGTACTTTGCTTTCATTGATTGCGTAACCAATAACCATAAACAACAGATAGACCACCTTTTGCAGGCTGGCTGCCCCAATCGAAAATACATTAATAATAATAGGTAGGGAGTGGTCCCCAGAGTGGGAGGAAGGGGCTTCCGCTTGATAATATATATATATATATATATATATATATATATAAATATATATGACGTGCTTGCAAACTACTGCAAGTGTACTGTATTCTGATAATACTACCTATATTCCCCTAGGCTTTGCTACTGTCGCGCAGTTTCTTTTACATTTTCTTCAAAGTAAGAATCTCCAGTGACACTTTCCACCTATACTGTCTATTGATGATAGTACATCCAGGCATACATCCATTAAAGTAAACGTTTATCGTTCTTTTTTATGTCTCTCATACTTAGTTGGTTTCACCAACAACCACCCATGCTTCTGCTCCTTCCTTGCTTGACTTGGCTTTGAATTTGAACCAAACAACGCAGATTTTTGCTATCAAGCACTATCCACCCATACTGTGTCGCCCACCCAGGCAGGCATTCTTTCACCTTCCACCCATCCTTCAACAACCCATGCATCTGATCTGATTACTATCAGCCACCTATGCATGCTTCCAACATATCCTTCTCTGCCAGTCAGTCATATTATTTATCTCGCCCGTCCTTCCACCCTTAGTTCTTTCCCTCTGTGTTCAACACATCCATCAAGGTCATCTGATCTGAGTTTGTCTTCTCCATAAAACCTTCACAGCTGATTTTGGAGTCAAATAGAAGAGGCTATTGGTTACTCTACTCACGCTGCTAATGCTAAGTAAAGGGTGTCTTCTTCAACCGTTGTTTAATAATAAGTCACACAGTACAGTGAAATAGTGAACACACTTCCATCTAGTAGTAATGTCAAGAAGTAATGAATATAACTTACCGCCGCCGGCCACTGCTGCTGGATCCCCCCCTGTTTCTCCTGCAGGTGCCGCCAGTTCGCCTGCCCCCTCCAGAATGGCCGCATCGCTGGCCCCGACGGCACTGGTGGATGGTAGTGTGCCTAGAAAAAAGCATCACACATTTTTAGATGCCTGGAAACCTATCCCTATTTTAAGTGTTCACTTGGAACATTGAAAAAAAAGTTAATACAACATACATCAGCACTAGACAGTAAGTACAGTCAGTAGACAGACACTAGTAGTAGTGATATGGTTCCACTTCCTAGGGTCATCTAGTCCTACTCTACTCTTTTGAAAGTTAGCCTGAGCCATGTGTAACCCTTTTAGATTCATCATGTCGACTACTACTCTTTTGGCGCATATTTAATTATACCTGCCAGCTTATTGACATGTGCAGTAGATGCCTTTGAGGCCACTTGACTGTTGCGTGCAAGTGAAGAGGTCAGAAAAAAAAAACACTTATTGAGTTTGTTTAGTTCATATTGCTTAGCCATCACATACATGTTACACTTTTTGCCATGACTGCAAAATGCTTGCATTCACCAGTATACTAACGGCTAACTCGCAGCATTTTTCTCATATAATAGGCGGAAGATTCCCTTCTACAAACCAGAGATTTACAGAACATATTATGATGCAAGATGATGTAACCAGTATTTCTACGTTCAACGGTGAGGGGTCTTCCAGAATTCTAAAGATCTTGGCTCTTGTTCTTGTTGTCATGCACTTGTAAATGTTTACTGTTTTAATCTTAGGCTTTTTGCTGGCTTATTGACTATGGCTGTAGTAAATTAAATTTCATATTAACGATGTACAGAGTTTGATACTTGTTTCAAATAAACCTTTTGAACTTACACATAGACTCTGTGGTATTTGGTGTGGTGGGGTGGACTTACACAAGTGAGTGAGCAAAATGGTGTTATTACGTTCTGGGTTGTCTGTCTCAGTCATCATCAACATTGTGTATCTTCTTCGTGGGGGGGGTCGGGAGTGGGACCCTAATGTGAGACACTATAGCTAGACGGTCAGGGGATCCTGGGTTCTTCGGACTGAGGTGTGATCAGTAAGGTCCAACCTCCCATCAGCAACATCCTATTTTGTTTTGCATAGTTCTGTATGTGGCTCTGCAGAATCACTAGACAAGAGTAGTATCATGTACTATCCGATCAAAAATACTAGTCAAATATCTGGTTGGCCATTTTGTTTGTGGTAATTGTCAAAGCCTCAACATTGAAAAGACTTGAAGAGGACAACCCAAAGGACAGGACACAGTGGCTAGAGCTATTGGTCAATGAGAGTTTTATTATTCCAAAGAAAACCTTATATAAAGAGTGGGCAACTGTGCAAGCTTCGCTACAGACAGAGTAATATAATAGTAGAAGTAGTAGTAGTACAGAGAATCATAGCAGAGGCAGTTAGAAACAACTTAGTTAGAGGCAGGGATAAACAGAATTTGGAAACAGATAGTCAAGGTCAAAGAAGTAAGCTTTTGTAAAAAATAGAATTAGAAAGTGGAACCATAATTTATAGTTCGGAAAAAAAAGATGCAGTAAAAGTTAGGGAAATATAAATGTCAATATAACCACTGGAGGACTTAATGGGGCCAGCAGCAGGAGCCTCAGTAGAGGAGCGGTCCTCTAGTTCCCCCGCCGACTCCGACCCTGTCTTCTTGCCCCTGGGTGGTGCTGATCATCATGTAAAATATAATAAAGAAAGAGACAAACATTAAGGAGTGCTGTGAAAGAAATAATAATAAATCATTTGGAAAAATAAGTCAAACAACATTTTAGGAAACAACAATTGCAATAAAATTGACCTATCTAATCAGATGGATCGACTACTGGCTTCTTCCTGCATTCACGGATCGTCTACTTATTTATGAACACTCCAGTGTTCCATAATCATTCTGATTACAAATACTAACAAAGCCTAGTAAGTACCACCTGACCTACACCACCTATTCCAGATGGGCCAATTGTTCACTAAGTCTGCATTTCCATTTTATTTCAGCCATCAAATGCATAGATGAGATGGAGGACACATGCATACATTAGTGCATACATACTTACAACAAATTGTGGGTTGGTTGCATGATTCTGATCTAGTTCTGCTACTGACTGACCATGCTAAGCCTACCATTCACTAAACAAAGTACAAAAGGTTCGATGGAGGACTGGGGTAAGCAGCACTCAGTGACAGAGGAGGCGTCACGCAGACCGCATAAAACAATTATTAACTAATACTAACAAACTAAACCGGCTGGGCTGGCCCAGGGGCTGTCTGAGGGCTCGATGACCCCGAGCGTGAGCATCTTGGACACTTCCTCTTGGATGCAGGCCCGCACCCGATCTGGTACGCGGTATGCCCGGTGTCTGATAGGGGGACTGTCCCCAGTGACCACGTCGTGCAAGCACCAGGGGGTGACCCCTGGGGTGAGGGAAAACAGAGTAGCAAACTGCAGCAGGAGGTCCCGGCAGCCTTGGCGCTGCTCTGGGGTGAGGGCATCGGAGAGCCGGACCCCGTCCACGGAACCGTCTTTCTCCTGAGTCTTCAGGAGATCAGGGAGAGGCTCGGAGTCTTCTTCCGCCCCACTGTCTGTAGCCATCAGGAGGCTGAGTTCCGAGCGCACAAAGTGGGGTTTGAGTCTGTTGGTGTGGAGGACCCGGAGGGGGTTCCGGGGAGACTCCATATCGATGAGATAGATGACGGGGCTCTTGCGTTCGACCACTTTGAAGGGCCCCGTCCACTTGTCCTGCAAGGCACATGGTTCGGTGGGGGACATCACCCACACTTGTTGACCAGGTTCGAATTCGACGGAGGAGGCATTTTGATCGTACCATTTTTTCATGTCCTCCTGACTGGCCTCAAGATTTGCTTTTGCCATTTCCCTGAATCGCCGGGTCTGATTGCGTAGTGCCAGGAGGTACTTGAAGACGTCTGGAGGGGTCTTTAGGGGGGCCATCTCCCAACCTTCTTTGACTAGGCTGAGGGGCCCTCGCACAGGGTGCCCGTACAAGAGTTCGAAAGGGCTAAAACCGAGGGACTTCTGGGGAACTTCTCGATAGGCGAAGAGGAGGCACGGAAGTAGTACATCCCACTGGCGACGGAGGGGCTCTTCCAATCCCCCAATCATTCCCTTGAGCGTGCGGTTGAATCGCTCGACTAGTCCGTTTCCTTGAGGATGATAGGGGGTCGTGAATCGGTAGGTGACCCCGCACTGTTGCCAGAGGGACTTCATATATTTCGAGATAAAGTTTGTGCCTCGGTCGCTGACGACTTCTCGGGGGAAGCCCACCCGGGAGAAGATCCCCATTAAGGCCCGGCCGACCACCGGAGCTGTTACAGTTCGCAGGGGCACAGCCTCGGGGTAGCGGGTGGCGTGGTCCACCATTACCAGGATGAACCGATGTCCTTGTGCTGTGCGGGGGTCCAGGGGCCCCACAATGTCTATTCCCACCCTCTCGAACGGGGTGGTGACAACTGGGAAGGGTTGCAGAGGTGCTTTGAGCTTGCGGCCGCTCTTCCCGCTGGCCTGGCACGTGGGGCAGGACCGGCAGTGGTTGAGGACGTCGTTTCGCATCCTCGGCCAGAAAAAGTGGGTCACCAGGCGACTGTAGGTTTTGTCCTGGCCCAGGTGTCCAGCCAGAGGGACATCGTGGGCCAAATTTAGCAGGAAGTCTCTGAAACGGAGGGGCACCACCAGCACTCGACTGGCCCCTAGCTCCGCGATTCTCTGTTCACTGTATAACAGGTCGTTATCCCAATAGACCCAATGGGCTCCGGTGGAGTCCCCTGCGCTCTGGGCGATGGCTTGCTGGTGGAGTCCCTCGAGGGAGGGACAGGTCTTCTGCTCCTGGCGGAACTGTTCCTGGGTGGGCCCCCCTTCTTGACGCCACTGAGCCAGGCCGGGAAGGTCCTGGGGCTGGGCGACCCCTTCGGGGGTTTGCTCTGGGGGGTCGGTATAGTCGGTGTCCTCTACTGGAGCGATCGGGGGAGGAGGTGCAGGCCATTCTGGTTCTTCTGGTCGGGGGATGGCACGGGCGGCCATGGACCGGGTGGTTACGCACGCCCAGTCCGGGAGGCCCAGCATCCCCAGGTGCTCTCTTCTTTCGACGGCGGCCCACGGGGAACTCTCAAGATCATTCCCCGGGAGACAGTCCACGGGGGCATCATCCCGGACCGTCACCTTCAACATGCCGGAGACCCCTCCCCATTCGAAGGGGACGCAGGCCATCCGACATAGACTCTCGGAATTGTCGGCTGAGCGGACGGGGCAGAGAATGTTCGGCAGGATCTGCTCTGGTTTTACCAGGTGACAGCGGACGACCGTCACACTGGCCCCTGTGTCACGTAGGGCTTCGGCCCGGCGCCCATTAATGTTCACCCACTGGCTATATTTTCTGGTGTTGGCGGGTAGGGGGGCCCGCGGGACCATGTCTTTTCCCCCTAGGCACGCTAGAACCATGGCGGCCGGTTCCCACTCTTGTTGTGCCTGCTCGTATTCTTCTTGTTCTTCGGAGATTTGTTCTCCCCCCAGGGCGGCGGCAGCTACCTGGCGGGGTTTTGGAGTTTGGTTCTGTGGACAGTTCGGGTCATTGGCGTAGTGGCCGACTCGCTGGCATCGGTGACACGTGATGTTGGCTCGGAACCCCGGGCGCATCGGGGGGTTCCCCCGGCTGGCCGGGGGCGGGGTGCTGGCAGCGGGAGCGGCCGGGACGGTGTCTCTCCCTCGCCCCTGGCCTCCTCCTCCTCCTCGGGGACGGTGCTGACCGTGGTTGTTCCGGTTCTGCTCGTGTGGCCCTCTCCGGCCCACTCGGGTGCTTTCCCACCGGTCAGCTTCGGCGGCGAGTTGCCGTGGGTCAGTCAATTTACTGTCGAGGAGGTGCTGCCTGAGCTCGACGAAGCAGTTGTTAGACAGGTGCTCCCACACCATGAGATTAAAAAGTTGCTCGTAGGTCGTTACGTGGCTTCCCTTGATCCAACCCTCGAAGGCTCGGCTGAAATAGTTGACATATTCCACCCACGTTGTACCCGGGATCCGGGTGCAGTCCCGAAACCTCTGGCGGTACATTTCGGGTGTGAGCCCATATCGGGTGAGGAGGGCAGCCTTCATGTGGTCATAGGATGACATCTGATGGTCTGGGAGCTGCAGTAGGGCATCGTGGCCTTCGTTGACGAACCTCCCCCATAGGCCGGCTCCCCAGTCACTTCGATCGATCCGGTGAGAGGTCATGGCGATCTCGTAGGCCTTGAACCACTGTTGTATGTCGTCCTCTCGGACATACTCTCGGACAACATCCTTGGGGATGTGGACTTTCTTTTCTGTCGCTCCCGGGGTGCGCGGTCGCTCGGGCACCTCCGGTTCTTTGTTCTGCTTCCGTAGTTCTATTTCTGCCAGTTTGCGCTCGTGTTCGTATGTTAGTCTTTTTTCTTCGAGCTCTCTCTGCCTCTGTTTTTCTTCCCGTTCTTCTCGGAGCCGCAGATGTTCTAGGTTCAGTTTTTGTTCGGCTAATTTTAGTTCACCGTCCATTTTGAGTCGTGCCATTTCTAACTCATGTAATCTGTTTTTTTCTCTTTCTTGGATCTCTTCCTGCGAGAGGCCCTTTCCTCGCTCCTCGGGAGCCGTGGCGTTCCTCTCCGATGCTGCACCGTTTTGGTCTGGGGATCTGGCGACCCCGGTTTCTGCCCACGACTCAATGGCGTGCTTAAAATCGTCTTTGGTACTCAGGCCGGTGGTAGCAATGCCTAGTTCCATGCAGAATTGTTTCAATTCACGATGGCTATACTCTTCCAATTTATCCATCTGGAATTTCTCGGTGGATCCGCTCTCTTTGGTTGACATCGTGGTTTTGTCGTGGGGTGAGCTACTCTCTGTACGATTACGCGTTGATTCGGATCGCGCCGCTGGCCACCAATGTTAGACGGGCCGGGAGGGTCGGCCGAGGACAAGGGGAGAGGTCTCCGGGGAGAGCCGTCTCCAGCGGTCGTACAGATGAGTAACTTCCCCCCCACAGGTATACACCACACAAGGATAGGATTTAACGTTCTTTATAAGCGATTTCTTAAGGTACGATGGAATGGTACAAGGAGGTCTGGACTCAGGGGTCCCCTCGATTCTAGTCTCTTGGTTTGGGAAAGGGGGTAGCGGGACAGTCTGGTTACCAATCTGGTAGCTGAGAGGGTATGGTGGATAGCTCACAATCCTCGAGCTCGGTGTTCTAGCTTGGACGGGCCGCGGCAGCGCCAGCAGGTCCCGGTGAAGGTGGTCGTTACACGGTCCGCGGCAGCGCCAGCAGGTCTCGGTGAAGGTGGTCGTTACACGGTCCGCGGCAGCGCCAGCAGGTCCCGGTGAAGGTGGTCGTTACACGGTCCGCGGCAGCGCCAGCAGGTCCCGGTGAGGATGGAGGATGCAGAAGGCCGCGGCAGCGCCAGCAGGCAGGACGATAGTTCACAAGGCAGGGCTACGGCAGCGCCGGTAGTCCGTCAAGGCTGAGTTCTTCTCGGTGTCTCTCGAGTCCAGGATACAACTGCCTTCCTGCTCTGGAGCTGCCCTAGTTATAGGTCTGGCGCCCTTTGATGTCCGGACCCTCGCACTTGGAGGTCGGGGGGTCCGGGATGAGGGAGTCCAGACACCCAGCAGGGGGGTGGAGCCAGCGCCCGGGGGAGCTGGAGGGCGATCGGCACCTGGCGGGGGAGAGCCATCGACACTTCTTTCTCCCATTGACCTGCCAAGTGGTCCGTTCACCTCCTGGGTGGATGGTGGTGCCGGGATGTCGGGGCCGGGCCAGGCCCAGGGTTAGGGTCGAGCTGAGGCCACTCGGCCTCGTGGTGCAGTGTCCAAGATGGTGGCTGAACCGGCCGGGGGAGCCGGTAGTGGTTCGGCCCCACGATACATGGATGTCCGGGGGCAGGAGTTCCGTCGGGAGACGGGGTGCGGGTTGCTCTTGTGGGTAACACCTGGGAGTCCGGGTTTTGGGCCCTGTCATGCGGGGAGGGAGCAAGCCCTTAATGTGGCCTGTCCAACACTGTCTATTTCCTCTATGAGGCTCGCGGTCCCCGGCATGTAGTTCATGGAGGGGCGCTGCGCACGAGAGGGTCTCTGTCACAGAGGGACCCACAGTAGCTCTCGGAGTACTACATCAAACTGTCGGCTTCCACTGCGTCTGGAAACAGCGCCATCTTCCGTCAACCATACTTCCGGTCTAATGCACCCAGTCCATCATCAAAGTAGAAAGCCTACAAAGTGACGAGAATGGAAACAAGCTGCATACGCGAAGCGGCATTTTCGTTGCTATGACAACGAAAGCTTCACAAGATGGCGTCGGACTGTCCACAGTCCGTACGGACACGCGCATGCTGTTTGCTTTGGACAAATGACGAGAGCAGCCATCCTTGTCCATGCAGACGCGTGCATGTAAACCCTCAGGAGAATTGATTGCAAAAGGCACTCGTATTGCGAGATCAGTGCATGCGCTGCTTTCGCCAGGCGAGACCTAAAAAGCCATCAGTATAAGGGGGAAAAAGAAACACACAGTGAGCCAAAAAAAAAAAATAACGAATCCCAGGAGACGGAGGGCCCAACAAACTGCTGTCACACTGGCTCCTGTGTCTCTAAGAGCCTCCACTCTATGGCCATTGATGATCACCCACTGCCTGTATTTCTTAGTGTTATCAGGCAGCTGAGCTTGAGGGACAATCTCAAAGTCTCCTAATGAGACAAGGGGCATTTCTGCGGAACCCAACCCACCTTGGGCACCCTTCTCCTCCCCTCCCAGGGCTACACTTGCCATCTGACGGGGTGGTGCACGTGGTGGCACTCGGGAATCCTTCATGGGACACTGTGCATCAAACCAACAGTGGCCCACTTGACCACATGTAAAGCACTTGTAGGGGCCCTTCTGAACAGGTTTACCTGTCGGGCCTCATGCTTCTTCTCAGGGGGAGGCTGGGAACCCTTCCCTTGGGAATTACTTTGGGGCCCTTTCTGAAACTCCCTCTGTTTACCCTTGCCCCCCCACTCTTCTGCTGGGGACCCTGCCCACCTTTGGCGGAATCTCCCACATGACCCTTGTGGACCCTGTTACTGACCCAGCGGTCCGCCTCCTCAGCAAGCTTCCTAGGATTAGTTAACTTGCTATCAATAAGGTGCTGGCGTATCTCTGGAAAACAGTTAGTAGACAAGTGCTCCCATGCAAACAAATCATAGAGCTCTTCAAAAGTATCCACTTTGCTACCCTTCACCGAACCATCCATAACTCTGCAACAGAAAGACATATATTCCACCCAAGTGGTTCCCTCTAGATTCTTGCAACTCCTAAACCTCTGTCTATAGAGTTCTGGGGTCAAACCATACCTTGTCATCAGGGCTTCCTTCATGTGGGCATAAGACATCCTATTCTCACTGGGCAGGTCAAACAAAGTATCCCTCCCCTCACTCACAAAGCGGCCCCACAACCCAGCTCCCAAAATCCTTCTCAGGTACCTGGTGGGCCAACATTGCTATCTCATAGGCTGCAAACCACTGCCCAATATCCTCATGCTTGTGGAAATCTTTGATGACATCCTTGGGAATATTCACTGTGCTTTCTGAAGGCACAGATGGTGCGCTGCCACCAGAGGGAGCAATCTCTTAAGCCCTTAAGCCCTTAAGCCCTTTGCCTTGATCTCTAACTCCCTCAACTTCCTCTCATGCTCCATTCTCATTCTCTTTCTCTCCAAGGCCAACTTGTTATTCTCCATTTCCCTCTGACCCTCCATCTTAAGCTTAGCCATCTCCAGCTTGTGTGCCCTATTTCTCTCCCTGTCTTCCAACTATCTTGGGGACAGGTCTTTGGAAGAGACACTACTGCCAGGTTTGGACGGTATCCCTCCCCTGGCTGGAAACACCTGTCTATCCAGTTGCCCATCCTCATCCCCAGCTGGCTCCACCACTGACTCAGGGGCATTTCTTGCTTCTACCCAGGCCCTCAGTGCATTTTAGTAGTCATCCTTTTTAGAAATGCCTGGTGTAGCAACTTTCAATTTCTTGCAGAGATGCTTGAGCTGTTTCAAAGTGTAGGTTTCCAATCTGTGTTCCTCAAAATCTAGATCCATAGATGCAACAGATGCTGGCCTACTCATGGCAGTAAGAATTGGCAGTTCTCAGGAAAAAATAACAGTCCAAGGAAAATTAATTCTACCAAAAAGTAGATGGTCGCGTTTGGTCTGCACTCACTAGTAGTGTACACCAATCACTATATATGAGTCACAAATGCAGGTTCAAATCCTCACTGCTGACCACCAATGTTAGAACTTGGGGTCTCTAGTTGGCAGAGGTAGGTACCTTTGACCAAATATGGACCCTTGCTTCAAAGTCAGGGAAAGGGGATTACACTACTGGATAACCCCTGCTCACCTCCTTGGTAGCTTGGCACGAGCAGACAGGCTTATCTCACAGGCAGTGTGTTAAGCATTTGTGAACACATACAGTAATACAGTGAAAACACTACTGATGGACACCACACAGGTTTTATAAAAATAAGTATTCTTTATATAGACTTAACACAAGACCACAAACGACAAAAATTCACAATACTGTACTCAAAATTGACTTAAAGATGGTAGAATCAACTTAGTTCAAGTTGAGGGTAAATGCGACACAGTGCTTAATTGTGCTTCCAAAGTTGGTCGCATTCCCATGGGCACTCCGGTATTCCTGATATCACAACAGAAAATTGATTTTTCACGTATTTCTTCATTTCTACTTCCGTTCTCACTTCATTGAAATTCTCTTCATTTCAATTCATTTATGAAGCTTCCTGAATTTTTATCATTACATCTTTGTAGCTCCTATGCATTTTAGGCTACTCGCCCTTCTTCAGGGTGCATCACTACAAAAAATCATAGCACACATACTTTTCGTGAGATATTATGCATTCTGTTATTCCAGTTATATATACTTCAATCAGCAGCCATGATATAGTCACATTATATTTATATACACTGTTAAATTTAATCTAATTTCATAAACAATCTATTTCACAATTACTCACCCTGTGGTATACCCGTGAATATTGCTTCTGTTGACCTATAGTGTAATATTGTGCGTGTTACGTTATTGTGGTGATATGTGGATTTGTCGAGAGTATCCGCCTGTTCACTTGTGTCCAAATCCCATGTGCTTAAATGGTTTACTCACAATACTAAGCGTTCAACATGTTGCGCTGTCCTAGAATGGAAGTGACAGCGATTAGAATTCTGGGAGTAATCTAAACACGTTATACCAAGCTTATATAATCGCCGAAAAATCAGCTTACTAGTATTTCTGTAGGCTGTCAGATACCGGCGTCTCCTTTGTAGCGTTCGCATGTAGTATTAGACCTCCGCATTTCCGTGTTTGGAGAACCCATACTTCTGATTGGTTCTTATACCGAATCAGATGTCTGCTCGTCATTCGCGGTTGCCAAGGTTTCAGTGAAGCTTGGTAAATGTAAAAAACGGACTGTTCTAATTTCTACTCGCTGCTTGCGGTTCAACGAGTTCATGCAAGGTGTAATTACTATTGAAAATGGACTACTCTAGTGTGTAATGTCCTGACCTACTACGCTCCATGCATACGAGGGTGAGGGTACGGGTCGTACTTACACTGTTGGGGTGGGGGTACGGTACGTACATACGCGGTTGGGGTGGGGGTACGCTCCATGCATACGCGGGTGAGGGTACGGGTCGTACTTACACTGTTGGGGTGGGGGTACGCTCCATGCATTCGAGGTGAGGGTACAGGTCGTACTTACACTGTTGGGGTGGGGGTACGGTACGTACATACGCGGTTGGGGTGGGGGTACGCTCCATGCATACGCGGGTGAGGGTACGGGTCGTACTTACACTGTTGGGGTGGGGGTACGCTCCATGCATACGAGGGTGAGGGTATGGGTCGTACTTACACTGTTGGGGTGGGGGTACGCTCCATGCATACGAGGGTGAGGGTACGGGTCGTACTTACACTGTTGGGGTGGGGGTACGCTCCATGCATATGAGGGTGAGGGTACGGGTCGTACTTACACTGTTGGGGTGGGGGTACGGTACGTACATACGCGGTTGGGGTGGGGGTACGCTCCATGCATACGCGGGTGAGGGTACGGGTCGTACTTACACTGTTGGGGTGGGGGTACGCTCCATGCATTCGAGGTGAGGGTACGGGTCGTACTTACACTGTTGGGGTGGGGGTACGGTACGTACATACACGGTTGGGGTGGGGGTACGCTCCATGCATACGCGGGTGAGGGTACGGGTCGTACTTACACTGTTGGGGTGGGGGTACGCTCCATGCATACGAGGGTGAGGGTACGGGTCGTACTTACACTGTTGGGGTGGGGGTACGCTCCATGCATACGAGGGTGAGGGTACGAGTCGTACTTACACTGGTGGGGTGGGTGTACGTTCCATGCATAGGGGGGGTGGGGGTAGGGTCCGTACATCTCCGTCCCCACGCTATGTGATGCTTGTGCGGGCCGTACCCAGGCCTTTGCCACGTGGGTACGATCCGTCCCGCCATTGTTGGGGTGACGTGGGTGTGGGCGTGGTACGTCTCGTACCCACTCTCTTGAGGCGTGGGTACGGGACGTACCGGTCTGGTTGTGTTGCCGGTTCGCGTGGTGACGGACTTCCGTTGTGGCGGTCGCTGGCTTAGCTGGACACGCCCCCACCCCCTCGTAGTGACCAGGGCATGGGTGTCAGGTATGTCCTGGGCATGTGTGGTGTGTGACTTTGGTGGGGGTTTTGTGGCCTGCCCTGGTCCTGCCACCCCCACCCCCCCCACTTTCCCCCCTCCCTTAGTTGTTCTGACCTTCTGCGGCGTCTGCGTCGGAACCTGTAGAGGAGGTGGACTGCTATGAGGGCTGGGATGACACGTAGGTTCGGGTCCATGTCTGTCCGTCACGTACGGGTCCTCCTTGTTTGCGTCGTCCTGTGTGTCCGTCGCGTACTGGTCCTCCTTGATCGCGGAGTCCTGTCTGTCCGTCGCGTACTGGTGGTCCTTGTTCGCGTCGTCCTGATTTCCCAGCAGTTTTTGGCAGCCGGAAAATATTCACCGTGCGGGATGACGTCGGTGCGAATCGTGATTCCTGGTTCGTGAATGGCAGGCTGCGAGCGTCCCGACGTCAGGTCGGCCCTTTCCAGGATCGCATTGGTAGGTTTATTTTGTTCGGTCGGGCTTTTTTACGATTCGTACGGAAATGGTGTTCCGTGCGAATCGTAATTCCTTGTTTGTAAATTTTGACGACCGGGTACGCGTCGGACGGAGAATTTGCTCCGTCCGACGGTTCGTTCCCGGTTTTTACAGGATCGTGATCGGCACCTAAGGTGCCAATTACGATCCGGTAAAAAATGTCCCCGTACGACTCGTATCCGGTCTTTTTACCGTACGAATCGTACAAGTGCCGTACGAACTGGCAATCACGATTCGCATGGGAAAAAGTCCATACGAACCGCACTGGGAATCATTCCTCACACGTCCTCGGGTCGGAAAATGTGTCCGACACGTCCTCGGACGATTTACCTTACAAACGTGAAAAGCCAAGTCCGACCGAGGAATCACGATCCATCCCGTGCGTCCGAGCTTACAACCGTATGGAAAAAACACCGTCCGCACCGAACACCTATAGCAACCATGGAGACATGTGCCCGCATACGCGCCCAACACTCCCCCCAGTCCCCGTACGTCCGACACGTACCCCCCGTGTATGTATACCCCCACCCGTCTAGGTACACCCCAGTTTGTTCGAGTCCTACCCCACCCCTGTACGTGTCGTACCACCGTCTATGTACACCCCAGTATGTTCGAGTCCTACCCCCACCCCTGTACGTGTCGCACCACCGTGTACCCAGTACGTTCCAGTCGTACCCCCACCCCTGTACGTGTCATACCCCCGTGTACCTACACCCCAGTATGTCCCAGTCGTACCCCCACCCCAGTACGTGTCGTACCACCATCTATGTACACCCCAGTACGTTCGAGTCCTACCCCCACCCCTGTACGTGTCGCACCACCGTGTACCTACACCCCAGTACGTTCCAGTCGTACCCCCACCCCAGTACGTGTCGTACCACCGTCTATGTACACCCCAGTACGTCCCAGTCGTACCCCCACCCCAGTACGTGTCGTACCACCGTCTATGTACACCCCAGTACGTTCGAGTCCTACCCCCACCCCTGTACGTGTCGCACCACCGTGCACCCAGTACGTTCCAGTCATACCCCCACCCCTGTACGTTTCATACCCCCGTGTACCTGCACCCCAGTACGTTCCAGTCGTACCCCCACCCCAGTACGTGTCGTACCACCGTCTATGTACACCCCAGTACGTTCGAGTCCTACCCCCACCCCTGTACGTGTCGCACCACCGTGCACCCAGTACGTTCCAGTCATACCCCCACCCCTGTACGTGTCATACCCCCATGTACCTGCACCCCAGTACGTTCCAGTCGTACCCCCATCCCAGTACGTGTCGTACCACCGTCTAGGTACACCCCAGTACGTTCGAGTCCTACCCCCACCCCTGTACGTGTCGCACCACCGTGCACCCAGTACGTTCCAGTCGTACCCCCACCCCTGTACGTGTCATACCCCCGTGTACCTGCACCCCAGTACATTCCAGTCGTACCCCCACCCCAGTACGTGTCGTACCACCGTCTAGGTACACCCCAGTACGTTCGAGTCCTACCCCCACCCCTGTACGTGTCGCACCACCGTGCACCCAGTACGTTCCAGTCGTACCCCCACCCCTGTACGTGTCATACCCCCGTGTACCTGCACCCCAGTACGTTCCAGTCGTACCCCCACCCCAGTACGTGTCGTACCACCGTCTATGTACACCCCAGTACGTTCGAGTCCTACCCCCACCCCTGTACGTGTCGCACCACCGTGCACCCAGTACGTTCCAGTCGTACCCCCACCCCTGTACGTGTCATACCCCGTGTACCTGCACCCCAGTACGTTCCAGTCGTACCCCCACCCCAGTACGTGTCGTACCACCGTCTAGGTACACCCCGGTACGTTCGAGTCCTACCCCTACCCCTGTACGTGTCGCACCACCGTGCACCCAGTACGTTCCAGTCGTACCCCCACCCCTGTACGTGTCATACCCCCGTGTACCTGCACCCCAGTACGTTCCAGTCGTACCCCCACCCCAGTATGTGTCGTACCACCGTCTAGGTACACCCCAGTACGTTCGAGTCCTACCCCCACCCCTGTACGTGTCGCACCACCGTGTACCCAGTACGTTCCAGTCGTACCCCCACCCCTGTACGTGTCATACCCCCGTGTACCTACACCCCAGTACGTCCCAGTCGTACCCCCACCCCAGTACGTGTCGTACCACCGTCTATGTACACCCCAGTACGTTCGAGTCCTACCCCCACCCCTGTACGTGTCGCACCACCGTGTACCTACACCCCAGTACGTTCCAGTCGTACCCCCACCCCAGTACGTGTCGTACCACCGTCTATGTACACCCCAGTACGTCCCAGTCGTACCCCCACCCCAGTACGTGTCGTACCACCGTCTATGTACACCCCAGTACGTTCGAGTCCTACCCCCACCCCTGTACGTGTCGCACCACCGTGCACCCAGTACGTTCCAGTCGTACCCCCACCCCTGTACGTGTCATACCCCCGTGTACCTGCACCCCAGTACATTCCAGTCGTACCCCCACCCCAGTACGTGTCGTACCACCGTCTATGTACACCCCAGTACGTTCGAGTCCTACCCCCACCCCTGTACGTGTCGCACCACCGTGCACCCAGTACGTTCCAGTCGTACCCCCACCCCTGTACGTGTCATACCCCCGTGTACCTGCACCCCAGTACGTTCCAGTCGTACCCCCACCCCAGTACGTGTCGTACCACCGTCTAGGTACACCCCAGTACGTTCGAGTCCTACCCCCACCCCTGTACGTGTCGCACCACCGTGCACCCAGTACGTTCCAGTCGTACCCCCACCCCTGTACGTGTCATACCCCCGTGTACCTGCACCCCAGTACGTTCCAGTCGTACCCCCACCCCAGTACGTGTCGTACCACCGTCTAGGTACACCCCAGTACGTTCGAGTCCTACCCCCACCCCTGTACGTGACGCACCACCGTGTACCCAGTACGTTCCAGTCGTACCCCCACCCCTGTACGTGTCATACCCCCGTGTACCTGCACCCCAGTACGTTCCAGTCGTACCCCCACCCCAGTACGTGTCGTACCACCGTCTATGTACACCCCAGTACGTTCCGGTCCTACCCCCAACACAACCTCCTAAGTACGGAGCGCACCCCAGGCCCCAACATCACAACCGCATGTACGAGTCGTACCAACCCACACACAAGGACAGCACCGTACAACCAAATGGCCCATCTACACACCGTACACACGCTCAAAACGCACGTACACAACCAGGACAAAACAAAACAACACAAGAAGACACTATTCGAATGGCACAAAGCCACTAAACATGGCCAACAAACACTACAAATACACCTTCACTGACCTGCAACTGCCAAAGACAAACAGAGGGCCAAAACACCACCACTACTTATAACACACCCACCCAAAATTCAAACACTGCCACACCCACCCATGGACCAATAAAAAGGGCCCACACACACAAACCATGAGCCTTTGCAACAGACTCACTGCTGCCAGACACCACAGAACCATACAACAAGCTACACCACACCTTACACTTGCACACCTTCACACAACCACCCTCACAAACACCCCCTCATCACATTCACACACACACACACACACAACCATCCACACACCCCCCCAACATCCACACACCCCCCCCACCATCCCCACCCACACCCCTCACCATGCCCACTACCAAGAATCCAAAGTTCAGTAACCGAGAGTTGGAGGTCCTTGTTGATCAAATCCTCAGAGTCGAGCCACAGATCTTTGGAACATTGGTCAGAAACACCAGCCTGGCAGCAAAAACAGCCATGTGGCAGACCATCGTCGATGCTGTGAATGCTGTTGCGGACACCAGAAGGACCAGGCAGGAATGCCAGAACAGGTGGTACGATCTGCGGAGGAGGGTCAGAGCCAAGAGGCAGGAGGAACACGACCAGGCCAACGCCACCGGAGGAGGGCCCTCCCGCAGACCCGTACAGTACCATCCCTGGGAGGAGAGGGTGATGGCCATACTGCCGGTGGAGGAAGTCGAAGGATTAGAAGGACTCCGAGACCCGGGTGAGTACACAAACAACGCACCTCACATGGGAGGAACGGCATCCACAACCAAAATCACTAACAGGCACGCAACCACCACAAGCCATCGCATGACTCAACCACACTCCATGAGCACGCACATGCCACTGCTGCCACCATGCCCCATGCACTCAGCTGGACAATGTCAAGTCACAGGCCACAGAAGACAACAACACATGACACGGTAAGCCGGATGGCGGGAGGCTGGGCCCCAAAAATCACATAGTGCGACTCCGAAGCAGACAACAATGCACTCTGCCCATATGGCCTAGGTCACAGCCAGACAAACAGTGTGTCCCAACACAGGAATGACTTGCCAGCAAATGGCGGATGCCTTGCATCAACACATGGGGGTGAAGGCACTGTTTTGCACATGACAGCAGCTAATGAACAGCCAACATTGTGAAAGAGTGGCAGCCACCACAGCAGCAGCGCACAGACACACATCACACCCAATGGGTGCCTGGAGATCAGAAACAAACTCACATCAACAAGCCAAGGGCCACTCAAAGATCTGCTAACAGTGTGTGCCCAGGAAGCTGGGCTGAGGTGACAGAGGGTGACACACAGAGGGAGGGAGAGGGGGACAGAGAGGGAGGGAGAGGGGGACAGAGAGGGAGGGAGAGGGGGACAGAGAGGGAGGGAGACACAGGGAGACGGACAGAGGGAGGAGGCTGACACACAGAGGGAGGGAGAGGGTGACAGAGAGGGAGGGAGAGGGGGACAGAGAGGGAGGGAGAGGGGGACAGAGAGGGAGGGAGACACAGGGAGAGCAAATCAGCCGTGTGGTGTGTGGGAATGTCTGCTCGTCAGCAGGTAGACTGCGTGCATATAGCCAAGGGTGGCCCGTGCCAGAACCCCCCCTCTTCTCCATGGCAAAACACAGGGCCATGTCACAACCTGTGCACGAGCACAATGACAGCTACCTGCATCACATAAGTGTGTGGAACAACTCCATGTGCACATGTACAGTGCTACACGGAAGGCGCCAATGCATGGCTCGCAACACCTGCCCACTCCACTGCTGACTGCAGTCACACTTGACGCAGCAAGTAAGACTGTGCCACACATAGTTAAAGGGGCCAAAGTGGTGCCCAAGGGACACACCCATGCACAAGTGCACTGTGAGTGGAATGCAAGACAGATCCTAATTCCAAGAGGAAATGTGCCAACTTTGGAAATGATGAAACATGGATGTTGCATGGACCAAAATTAACATTGTCTCTCTCACACACAGGTCAACGTCGTGGTGCACCCCCCAACACTGGGGGGGAACACTCACAGGACCCGGATCTGCAGGAGCCCGATCCCACCGGCAGCGACCACTCTCACCACTCTGTGGACGACCCCGACCGACCTGGCCCCTCTGGTCTCCAACCGCCTGCAGCACCTGCGTCAGGTACAACTGTGCCAACCACCACCCCCACTCCTGCCACATCCCAGGAGACACCCAGGATCCCTGCCCCAACACCACAATGCAGCCAGGCTGGCCAGGAGGGACACGGTGTCCCGGGCACCCAGGAGGAGGCAGGCGACAACGCCAATGCCACCCCTCAGGGGTCCCGGAGACCCGATGTGCCCACAAGAGCAGGCCAGGCGCAAGTGGGCAGGGGTGGTGGGAGTGGAGGACGGCGGAGGCACGAGCCTGACCAGTTGGCTGGGGATCCGGTATTTTCCCATGTCCGTAACATCCTGGACTCATACCGGCAGGACACCACGGGCATGGCCCAGGTTGTGTCCACCCTCAATGAGATCAAGGGGAGCCTCGATGAGATAAAGACCCAGCAGGCCCAGCAACATGCGGAGCTACATGCCTGTCTACTGGTACACCAACGGAGGATGGAGGACAGACAGGCTGAGCAAGTGACGGCATTCCAGGGGATTCACGCTACACTCCGTCGGATGGCCGACAACATGGCCGACCCTCCCTGTGCCAGAAGGCAGAGAACATCACCACCCACAGGGAGGGATCAGGAGGAGGAGGAGGAGGAAACATCCGACGGAGCATCCCAGATGTCGTCACGGCCTGCTGCTGTGGTTCCCCGCAGGAGGCCGGGTCGTCCACGGAAAGGACCGTGAGGGTCGGCGCTACATCACCATCTCCCAGGACACCTGGCCTGGCACCTGGCCCACTGGAGCAACAGCATCACAGCATCAATAGACATTCTCTGCCACATGGCCCTGCTGGTCACTGGCTGACCAATGTTGACAAAGACTGTGGCATGGACTCTGAGGACATCCAATGGCAAGGACACCAACTCCCCTACTGAACTTTGGATTCCAAATTCCCGGAAAGACACTCACTTTGTTGTCCCCCCCCCCCCCAATAATAAATCACACTATGAAGAGTAGATGCCTGCTGGTAGCATTATTACCTAACATGTGTCTTGTAAAGTCAAAACATGCCTGAGTCATCTTTTGTCTTCAACCACCCACACCCTGGGGCCTGAGTCTGGCACAGGACACATGGGTCACATTGTATTAGGCAAGACAGACATGGAGCACCATACACACCCGTGATGGGCCCAACCAGCTGAGGGGGTTACCGAACAACCGTGCTGACACACACATTGAGTACAGCAACAGTCATGCGCAGAGGTCAGGGATCCAGTCCAGTGTCCTGGGGGGCACCCATGTATGTGTAGACAGGTGGCAAAAACATGTCCTGCAAGCTTGAGTCCGTTGGATGCAGAGAATGGGGGCCTGGCCAACGTTGGATGCATGGGGATGGCACATGTCACAATACCCACACAGTCATGGACATCATGCCCAATACACAGTCTCAGCCCACACACACAGCTTGCATCTTGCCACTCGACACATTGACACATAGCCACAATCAGGGAATACCATGCCAGACAAGCAGGATGCACCGTGGCAACACACCAGCATTGACTGAGAAGAGGCACCTTGGAGGCATAGGGACACCTTTATTAGTCATGTATTCGGGATTGCAGAGGCAACTCGAAGTACACATGAACACATCATGTGGAGTAACATGTGGGTCCAACACTGGCACCCCCCTTCAGCAGCACACATGCGTGTTCGCCATGGAACTGGCACACAAGCGTCGGCTAACAGCTAAATACCCACAGCTGCACACGGAGAGCCTGCCATACACCATAGATCCGCGGATGTCGAAGTCCCACACCATGTCAAGCCAATGCTAACCGAATGTGTCCGAGGGCAGTGTCACATACATTGATGCCATCATCACAATCCCCTATCCCATCACTGATGACTGTCAACCAGGCAGACCATCTATTCAGGTGTACACAGCTGCATGTCGTGTCCCATGGGGATGCGACATGGCTGCAGAGGAACCAAACACCGACAGGGGCAGTGTGCACACATCGTGAACAACTGCCACACCCAATACACCCCAGATGCATCCCTTACCCCATGGAGACTTCCAAACGTGTCCGTGCCTGTAACGCTGAGTCAGCCCACGATGTCATGTCCATGAGGAATAGCAGTGCCACAACAATGCAACCAGCAGACGGCATGCGCAGGTACCTGGGGAAGAGAGACACACAAAAAGTCAGCCACAAAAAGCACAGCCACTTGCATGTGCATTTACTCGACACATGTATGGATGACAACATGCTAGGTCACAATTATGACTGAGGAAGTACAACCATCACTGGCACCATCACTCCAGTGACACACCCACACACACCTCTGACTCACGTGCCATACATGCAGGTGGAGACACACATCACAACGCATGCCACACGGGGACCAATGCGTGCACACTCAGACACTGGTACTCACCACTATGCAAAGAAGTCGCGTATGAGCCGAGTCCGGATGTCCTCTTGCGGCTCCACATCCTCCACATCACTAGCCCCATTGCCAAGCCCTTCGTCCTCCACGGGTGGATGGTCCTCGTCATGTTGATTCAGGATGAGTGGCACTGCTCTTTCAACTGCCATGTTGTGCAGCATGCAGCAGACCATGAAGATCTTGCAGACCTTCGCTGGGGCATATGGGAGTGCGCCGCCGGTCTTTTGGAGGCACCTGAATCGGCTCTTCAGCATGCCAAACGTCCTCTCTATCACTGGCCTTGTCCGGCCATGGGCGGTGTTGTAGCGGAGCTGGGCCGGCGTGATGGGGTTGCGGAGAGGTGTGAGCAGCCAAGGCATGTTGGGATAGCCAGCGTCCCCTACATGGAAAGCACATGGTCATCGTTAGAAGTGGTGAAGCGGTCGTGCTGGTAGGCTATACTGAATACAGGACAGACAGACTGTACCCACCAACAACACATGCCCGTTCGTTGCGCAGCTGCATCATCATATCAGGCATCCCGCTACGCCTCATGATGTAGGCATCGTGTGCTGATCCTGGAAAACGAGCACAGACATGTGAAATCACCATGTTGGACAGACACACCACAAGGGCATTGATGGAGTGGTAGTGCTTCCGATTGCGGTACGCCACCTCCCGTGCGTGTGGTGGTACCAAAGCTACATGTGTCCCATCTATGGACCCAATGACATGGGGCATCCCTCCCAGGGCATAGAATCCACGCTTGACCTCAGTCATCTGTTCAGGGGTTGGGAACTTGATGAAGTCATCCAGGTGAATCAACATGGCCTCTAAGAAATCATGCAGCACACCGCTGAACGTGCTCTGGGACATGCCACCAACATGAGCTATGGTATTTTGAAAGGTACCCGTGGCAAGAAAATGTAGGGCAGCCATTACCTTCAGCTGGGGTGTCAGTGCCGTGGGATACCTGTGCTGCGGTTGCAGGTGTGGTGCCAGTCTCGCCGTCAACTCCAGAATCAACGGTTGGGTGAAGCGGTAGAGCCGGATGCTGTCATTCTCCTGCATGGCAGCCAAGTCTGGAATTCTTCGGGCAAGAGGCGGCGCTCTGCAGTAATTTGGAAGTGACAACGAAGAGTGAGTGCACTACGACAACAACTCATGTGTACTGAGCACATGTTAATCTGGCAATACACACATGCTACATAGAGAGTCAGGTATGTGCTACATGGCCAGGACACGTATGGATGCAAGGTGACACTCCTTCAAAGACCCAGCTACAGACGGAGATTGAGAACCTCCCCATGCCACGCCATGGGAATAGCTGTGTCCCAGTGCAAGTGAACAGCCAGACGCAACACAGGAGTGACATACGCCCACACATCAGCAGCAGTAGGATGCCGATTGCAGAGATTGGTAGCGGAACACTGGAGCCACAGGTCACATGACATTACACTAGGCCAGCCCACACACCTTGCCATGAAGGTGCACATGTCATGACTCACCACACATACCTTGTGAGGATGCTGACATGACCTTGTCACGCTACTCCGTGTCCCATGCATACATGTGCACGTCACATCCGATACCACATGTGGCATGGTGTGCGGAACAGTGTGCAATGACAATCTACACACAGACACATGTTGGTTGCTGCAACGGCTGCAGCTTTTGAGGGTGCTCCAACATCAACCTGATGGGAAGCCCCCACACATACATGACATAGTCACATTGTGCACGGTGGGTAGTGACAAGTCAGGTGTCATAACCCCTGTACCGGGCATCAGGGGACACTTCCGTGTGTTGGTGTCCGTGCCATGCCAGTGACGCTCACCCCAAGTGCGCAGTACGACATGCACACATGTCAAAGGAGTCAAGGGCATGCCTGGCACACATCCCACCATCACACAGTGCATCTGTAGACATCTCATCATACATCTGGTGCCTTCTCGACTCAGGAGTAATGTTCCACATCACAGGCCTTTCACACCTGTGCCCCACACATGTAGTGATGCACAGACGATGCCTCGATGTCAATTAATGGACAAGTATGTCCATCCATGGACAAGTATGTCTGCCCTATCCCTACCGGTGTGCCGCCTGTCACCACTGTGATGTGTGAATACCGCTGTACTGCTGCAAAGAGGGCCTGTGTACGTTCCCATATCACTATGGGAGTGCTGCCGTATGTGTACCCATCGTGATGGCGAGCGTACAGGCATGTGTACGGCCCGTACCACTACGTGTACGCATACGCGAGGCCACCCATACTGATAGGGAGCGTACAGGCGTGTGTACGCTCCCTATCAGTATGGGTGGCCTCGCGTATGCGTACTCGTAGTGGTACGGGCCGTACACACGCCTGTACGCTCCCTATCAGTATGGGTGGCCTCGCGTATGCGTACTCGTACTGGTACGGGCCGTACACACGCCTGTACGCTCCCTATCAGTATGGGTGGCCTCGCGTATGCGTACTCGTAGTGGTACGGGCCGTACACATGCCTGTACGCTCCCTATCAGTATGGGTGGGCTCGCGTATGCGTACTCGTAGTGATAGGGAGCGTACAGGCGTGTGTACGGCCCGTACCACTACGAGTACGCATACGCGAGGCCACCCATACTGATAGTGAACGTAGTCACGCGTGTACGGGCCGTTGCAATGCATTTGGGGTGCCCTAGGGCCCGGAACGCACCGTACCTGTGTGTGGAGCTCAAAATTACATAGGGGACACATGAGGGACAAGTATTAAGGCCTACATGCATGCTGGTTGTCATGGAGACCAAGTTCAAAATTCGAATTTCTTCTGGAAGGTGAACAGCAGAAGTCAGTTGGAATAAAAATACTTAGTTGCAATGTGTTTGTGGAGCTGACATCATGCAGGAGAATGAAACCGATAGAGTACACACAGACTGCTAGGTTTGAAGGGATTGGTGGAAACATAGGATGCAAATGTGAGTGACCAATCACTCTGTACTCCTGTGCATGAGACAGGGCAGAAAGGCACATATAAGGCAGCCAGGTCCCATGAGGGAGTACTTGCCTGCACATCTTTGAATTCGTCGACCCAGCTGCTGCTACTGATTCCCTGGAACCATGTCAAGGGCTGTGGAGAGGTCACAGCCATTCACCCTGGAGGAGAACATGGCATTGCTGGATGTGATCCTCCCACAGTACCCCATGCTGTATGGGCGACCAGGGTATCAGGTGAGTGCATAGGCCACTGGCACAGACTGTCCCTATGTTGTGACTGTGACTTCTGGCATTGTGTCCTGGTGTGACACACATGCCATGTACTGTTGGGGGGGTGCCAGGGGGGGGGATGCCTGATGTCTCCCAGCAGTGCCCTGAGACAGGAGGGGTGTGTGCCTATCACTAACAGCAGTGCCCTGAGACAGGAGGGGTGGGTACAGAGTGCTCCCAGCAGTGCCCTGAGACAGGAGGGGTGTGTGCCTATCACTAACAGCAGTGCCCTGAGACAGGAGGGGTGTGTGCCTATCACTAACAGCAGTGCCCTGAGACAGGAGGGGTGGGTACAGAGTGCTCCCAGCAGTGCCCTGAGACAGGAGGGGTGGGTACAGAGTGCTCCCAGCAGTGCCCTGAGACAGGAGGGGTGTGTGCCTATCACTAACAGTAGTGCCCTGAGACAGGAGGGGTGTGTGCCTATCACTAACAGCAGTGCCCTGAGACAGGAGGGGTGGGTACAGAGTGCTCCCAGCAGTGCCCTGAGACAGGAGGGGTGGGTACAGAGTGCTCCCAGCAGTGCCCTGAGACAGGAGGGGTATGTGCCTATCACTAACAGCAGTGCCCTGAGACAGGAGGGGTGTGTGCCTATCACTAACAGCAGTGCCCTGAGACAGGAGGGGTGGGTACAGAGTGCTCCCAGCAGTGCCCTGAGACAGGAGGGGTGTGTGCCTATCACTAACAGCAGTGCCCTGAGACAGGAGGGGTGGGTACAGAGTGCTCCAAGCAGTGCCCTGAGACAGGAGGGGTGGGTACAGTGTGCTCCCAGCAGTGCCCTGAGACAGGAGGGGTGGGTGTGATGCACAGTGTGAGCCTTGATCATTGATTGTGACATTGCCATCATTCCACCTGTGTACCCACTATGGCACGTACTGCTTTTTCCCTCACCAGCGGATCATGTCCCTATGACAAAGGTGCAATGCGTTGGCTGCATGACATGCCTTGTTGTTACCAGCTAATTTGTTATCAAATGTCTCTCTGTGACATGTGGCTGGTGTATTGATGTGGTGTCACTTGTTCTTCCTCACAGGTAGGCGCCACTGCCAAGGAGCAGATCTGGCTGACCGCCGTCAGTGCCGTGAGGGGTGTGGATGGTCGGAGGCGGAGCCTGTCCCAGGTGAGGAAACGCTGGCAGGATATCCGGTGCTGGACGCGGAGGATTGCACGGGTCCTGCTGGGGGACTCACCTGAGAGCCACAAGAACCGCGGCCGCCGCCGTCTGAGCCGCCTCCACAGGCGTGTGCTGCCGGTGGTCTTTCCAGACTTGGATAGGCGCTTACAGGCGAAGCAGCAGCCGGAAGGGGGTAGGTACATGTGTGTTTGTTGTGTGTCACCGGCATTTGTAAGGGCACAGTAGCATGAATTCCCTGCCAGGGTTTAAATGTGCTGTGCAGATCCATTTTGCCCCAGTATAGCGCTGCGCCCCTGCCACCCTTCCCCTCCTTGCAATGTGTTCCCTGGTCTGTGTGTAGTCACTCCTTCACAAGGTAATGTAGGCTGGCGCTTTGTCCACGAGAACTATGCCTGTAGCATCATGTGTGGGGGTGGTGTGTAACAGGTTTTGGGACCTTGGCTGTGCCCTGTCAAGTTCACTGCATGTGGGTTCCATGTCAGTTGGCACTGATGCTGACTCCAGACATGGGAGTTGGTCTCTCATGTGTCATGCCTTACAGCGCGCATGTCCTATGTAGTGGCCTGTGACATGATGTGCATGAGTGTGCGATACGCATAGTGCAGGGATGGTGGCGTGTGTTGCAGTCATTACCATTCAGGAGCATGGAGTTGCGTGGCCACTACTGTCCCCTGAGGCACCTTTTCATCGGTGTTGTATGTGTCATCATAAACGTGGACACTCTCAGTGTCTACAGCGTAGGTTGTGCTCTGTGCCATTGTCCCCTGGCACCATGTATATAGACGTGCTATTTTGTACAGGTGTCCACTGTGCAGCCTGACCTGAATGTCCTTCTTCATACTCACAGTTGCTAGTGCCTGTGTGTCTTGTTATACTCATCTGAGGATGGGCACTGGTACCTCATTATTTGTACAGGCGCACCTTGGTTGTTTGGCGTCCAATCTTGCATTTTGCCTGCCCCTGTGTTTATCACCCAGACTATGAGATGTTGGTGCCACCTGTGTCTCAACTATTTGCCTCGTGTAGGGGGTGGTTGGGGCGGGCAAAGCCTATATGTCAAATCCAGATTTCTACTTGCTGGGTCTGGGCAGTGTGTGATGTTTGTCTGGACACACACGCAAGGTGCAGTGACCGAGTCATGTTGTGCATGTTTTCAGCATTACCTATGCAGCATGTGTCTCAAGTTCATGGATATGGTCCCTGGTCATAGGTATTTTCGCCAACGCTGTGTGGTGCAGATGCAGTGCTGGATTGTCCCCAGGGCCTGGGTGCTATGTCAGACTCCGTTTCCTGTCTTTAGCTATTGTCTCATGCTCTCCATGGTATTTCAGTGGCATGGTGGCTCAACCAACTGTGTTTCATGCCCTACATCGGTACCTTGTTTAGTAGATGTTAGGGATCTTCCTTTTCAGGCTATGCAATGTTACCTATGTAGATAGGACTCATGTGACAGATGTGTACAGGTGCCTGATTAATTTCTGTCTCTCCACCCTGCCCACAGCATCGTCGGGGGACACAGAGGGAGACATGGACACAGACCAGGCGGAGGGACCGAGCACCAGTGCCAGCCGTGACATCGGGGCTGGCACATCGAGTGGGACAGAGGCGGAGGATAGTGCGGCCGAGGACCTGTCGACTGGCACATCAGAATACGAAGCTGACAGGTCCGAGGAGGATGTCTCCGAGTGGGCGGAGGCTGCACCAGCAGCTGACAGCGGAACAACACCTCGCACCGCCCCCTCAGTTCCCATCAGCCGCCTCCCACTTGCTCGTGTCCCTTCCCAGCGTGCCCGGTCACCGCATGTCTCCTTCATGCCAGGCACCGCACCCCCTGCCCCTGTCTCCACTGCTGCCGCCAATGCTGAGTCTGTGGACATCCAGCGGCAACTGCAGGTTGGTCAGGCTGCGATCCTTAATGTCCTCCATGCCCACGGGCAAACCCTCAACAACATTGAGGCATACTTGGAGGGCATTCATTCATCGCAGGCTGACCAACGCAACTTGCTGAGGTCCATAGACTCCACACTGACTGCAGCAGTGGGTCTCCTGCAGCGCGACCTCCCCCCACCTACCCCTGCCCCATCCACACTTCCCACTCCCATGCCTGTCCCACGTACACCCAGACGTCGGCATGCACCCACATCAACAGACACAGGCACCACACCAGCAGGGAAGGTCCACCGCACTCCTCCTGACACGCACACACAGGGTGAGGTAGGCACATCCACTGGGTCGGGGGGCAAACGTGTGACACGCAGCCATAGTGGGAGTCCGCATTCCACCCAGTCCACTCCCTCCAAATCCCCTCCCCTCAGCTCTCCTGGCCACATCTCCCCCAAGGACTCCTTCATGGCCGCTCTGTCGCTGAGCCCCACAGTGACACCACCCCGCAAGCGGTCAAGGAAGTCCTCGGTCAGGGTGGTTGATTCTCCCCCCCTGTCTCCACCCTCCCCCGGTGGCGCTGCGACCCATCCCTCTGACCCCTCCCCCCTCCTTGGGGCCTGTGGATCCTTCGGGTGCAGGGGAATCCCTGGAGGACCTTGCAAAGGTGTGTAGTGCCATCCTGGCCTCCGCCTTTGGCCCTGCCCCACCCCCTGTGGTGGAGTCCTCCATCCCTGCACCCACAACGCCTCCCCTTTGCCCTGATGTCCCTGCGGTGCCTGTTGCTTCCCCCCCCATGATGCCCTCACCCCTGTGGAAGACGATGGCATGTAACTGTGCAGGCAAGGTAGGGGACACGCATCCCACTGTGTCCCCCATCCAGCTGAGACTCATTGACTGCCCTATGGGCTTTGTGAATATTGAACTGCCTGCGATCCACGGACATTGTGCTCATGCTGAATAAAGCTTAATTTTCTTTTCATTATAACACTACTGCTATGCTGGTATTGGTGTTGGTGGGGCTGCTACATGGTTTTGGGTGGTGTTTATGTGTTGGGTGTGTGGGATATGTAGTAGTGTGCTGCTCATTGGGGGGACCCTGGGATCTGTGTGCCATCACAAGGTGTTAGCTAACTTTCTTTGTTCATGTAAGCAGTTACTGCATGGTGCAATTGTCCCAGGGTGTATTCCTTCCTCTGTGTACCCTGATATCTTCCCTGCAGGGTGTTCCCAATGTTTAGCGCAGAGCTGTGTCTACATGAGCTGTGTGTGTGACGGAGCCCTTCTACTTTGGCCATGCATGCAGGGCCATGTCTCCACCTTCAACATTCGTGGCATCCTTGGTGATCACTGTACTTGTGTGTGGAGTCTGTTGACATGAGTTCATGGGGACATGTTCCTTTGTAGGCAGTATGCATGTGGGTACTTCCAGCCTCACACACATGTGTTGCACACCTCCTGTCTCTGGGCACTGCTGGGAGTGATAGGCGCCCACCCCTCCTGTCTCTGGGCACTGCTGGGAGGACTCTGCACACACCCCTCCTGCGTCTGGGCACTGCTGGGAGGACTCTGCACACACACCTCCTGTCTCAGGGCACTGCTGGGAGTGATAGGCACACACCTCTTCTGTCTCAGGGCACTGCTGGGAGGACTCCACACCCACCCCTCCTGTCTCAGGGCACTGCTGGGAGGACTCCACACCCACCCCTCCTGTCTCAGGGCACTGCTGGGAGGACTCTGCACACACACCTCCTATTTCTGGATATGTACGCTTGGAACATACACGGTGGGGGTACGCTCCATGCATTCGAGGTGAGGGTACGGGTCGTACTTACACTGTTGGGGTGGGGGTATGCTCCATGCATACGAGGGTGAGGGTACGGGTCGTACTTACACTGTTGGGGTGGGGGTACGCTCCATGCATACGCGGGTGAGGGTACGGGTCGTACTTACACTGTTGGGGTGGGGGTACGCTCCATGCATTCGAGGTGAGGGTACGGGTCGTACTTACACTGTTGGGGTGGGGGTACGGTACGTACATACGCGGTTGGGGTGGGGGTAGGCTCCATGCATACGCGGGTGAGGGTACGGGTCGTACTTACACTGTTGGGGTGGGGGTACGCTCCATGCATACGAGGGTGAGGGTACGGGTCGTACTTACACTGTTGGGGTGGGGGTACGCTCCATGCATACGCGGGTGAGGGTACGGGTCGTACTTACACTGTTGGGGTGGGGGTACGCTCCCTGCATACGAGGGTGAGGGTACGGGTCGTACTTACACTGTTGGGGTGGGGGTACGCTCCATGCATACGAGGGTGAGGGTACGGGTCGTACTTACACTGTTGGGGTGGGGGTACGGTACGTACATACGCGGTTGGGGTGGGGGTACGCTCCATGCATACGCGGGTGAGGGTACGGGTCGTACTTACACTGTTGGGGTGGGGGTACGCTCCATGCATTCGAGGTGAGGGTACGGGTCGTACTTACACTGTTGGGGTGGGGGTACAGTACGTACATACGCGGTTGGGGTGGGGGTACTCTCCATGCATACGCGGGTGAGGGTACGGGTCATACTTACACTGTTGGGGTGGGGGTACGCTCCATGCATACGAGGGTGAGGGTACGGGTCGTACTTACACTGTTGGGGTGGGGGTACGCTCCATGCATACGAGGGTGAGGGTACGGGTCGTACTTACACTGTTGGGGTGGGGGTACGCTCCATGCATACGAGGGTGAGGGTACGGGTCGTACTTACACTGTTGGGGTGGGGGTACGGTACGTACATACGCGGTTGGGGTGGGGGTACGCTCCATGCATACGCGGGTGAGGGTACGGGTCGTACTTACACTGTTGGGGTGGGGGTACGCTCCATGCATTCGAGGTGAGGGTACGGGTCGTACTTACACTGTTGGGGTGGGGGTACGCTCCATGCATACGAGGGTGCGGGTACGGGTCGTACTTACACTGTTGGGGTGGGGGTACGCTCCATGCATACGCGGGTGAGGGTACGGGTCGTACTTACACTGTTGGGGTGGGGGTACGCTCCCTGCATACGAGGGTGAGGGTACGGGTCGTACTTACACTGTTGGGGTGGGGGTACGCTCCATGCATACGAGGGTGAGGGTACGGGTCGTACTTACACTGTTGGGGTGGGGGTACGGTACGTACATACGCGGTTGGGGTGGGGGTACGCTCCATGCATACGCGGGTGAGGGTACGGGTCGTACTTACACTGTTGGGGTGGGGGTACGCTCCATGCATTCGAGGTGAGGGTACGGGTCGTACTTACACTGTTGGGGTGGGGGTACGGTACGTACATACGCGGTTGGGGTGGGGGTACGCTCCATGCATACGCGGGTGAGGGTACGGGTCATACTTACACTGTTGGGGTGGGGGTACGCTCCATGCATACGAGGGTGAGGGTACGGGTCGTACTTACTGTAGGAGAGTAGGGTCTGCTATCCTATGGTCACCCCAAATTTTTGCTTTTTGCTTCACTGGTTTTTGACATATTGAGGCTGTGGGCCTGCCAATCAGACCCCCAGCCTGCTGTTCTCTCTACTAAATTAAAACTATGCACCCTAGGTGCATAACCAATTGGAAGTGGATCACCCTGTCAGCCCCTGTACCAGTGTACACTAGGTACCCAGGGCATTGGTGTACCCAAGGCCTGCCAGGGGCTGCAGCATGTATTATGCCACCCCAGGCTTGGCCTAACAATCTGACACAACTGGCTGATCACTCAGCTGGGGTAAGTTGGTGTAATCACCTCTTACTTAGGTGTAGTATACCTATACCTAACCTTAAATGGGACACCTGGTAACCTATAAGTCACTCCTATGGCAGGCCTTAACAATCCTGAAGGCAGAGTGCTTGGTTCCATGTGAGATGGTGCTCTGGCATGAGCTGAGCCTGTCTGCAGTGGTCGGAACAACTTCCTTCTACTGTTTCCAGATATCGTCATACCATATACTCTTAAGTGCATTATGAACCTCGCGGTTAAATGCTATCTTTGGTTTGGCTTTATCAAAACATGTCGAGTAAGGTGTCATACGAATTGGAATACTAACCCCTCGCCAATTCTGGCGACGGGGTTAGCATTCCACCCTTCTAGAGGGACACGACATGTACAGTACCTGAAACCCGGGTAAAATCAGACATAGCCTCAGCTCCACAAAATGGATGCTGCCACCACAGACACAAGTCTGCCCTCCTGCTGCTGGGAGTCCTTCCAGCTTGGGAGGTGTGGACAAAGGGTTTCCTGCCAGGGGAGGTGCATGCACCACCCCAGACAGGATTTTGTGTATTGGTCAGGTAGGGCTTGAAAGAAACCAGACATGCCTGTGGCTCACAAGGAGCCTCGGTGCATATGCCAGTTCAAACCGGTCCTGGGGCACACCAGTCCCGGGCCTGGGGCGAGCTGGACAAAGGATTGGGGGTGTAACCACCCCCCTTCCTGGTCCCACCCATAGGGAGGGACCTAGCAGGTAGTCCGGCCCCTAGAATCCGAATAAAGGTAGGAGCTGTGTCCTAAGACTTCAGACATCCTGGAATCAACTTGAAACTAAGAAGAAGACGGGAACTTCGACATTCTGCTGCACAGAAGACTGAAGAAAATCTCCCCTGTGGTCAGGGAGTGACCACCTTGCTAACGCAAGCACCATCCAGCGAATCACCGTCTGCTTTGCCGCCGCCTCCCGCCGGAGCCCGAGCCCAGAGACTGACAAGACCTGGACCTCCAGACCTCTCACCGCCCGATCCACAGTCCCTGAAAAGAGGAGACCCGTGGAGGCACCGAGACACGTGGAGCCAGCCATCTTGGAACGACTACGACAAGCTGACCAGTGCAACAACCGAGGCTCCCTCCAAGTTGTGCTTTGGGTCCTGAGAAGCCCAACCCTCGAGCAGCATCTGCACCAAAGGTGAGCCCTCCAGCATCTCCACGATCTGCGTGGGGCCCTTCTGCATTTTGCCACTCGACGCGCCTAACCGGTTGCTGGCCCGCTGGCTAGTGGCCATCTTGGCGACGAAATCTACGACAAACACCGCTGGTCTGGTTGCTCCAGACTGGCCCTTGCTCCCCTCCAAAGGAGCAATCCCTCTGACCTTGCTGGTCAGAACCAACAGCTGATTTCCGAATCCTCCTGCAATTGCTTTTGCCAAGGCTTGTTTGCTTCGATCAAGTCGCCGACACCGCCGACAGCGAGAGCCTGCGTGGGACAGCTCGTGAGCCGACTCCTGGACGTCGTCGACCTTCAGGGACCACGTGGCTGCGGAGACAAGCTACCCCTCATCACCTGTTTGCACCCGACATCGCCTGGTACCCACCTGGTGCCACGCTGGTCACTGGCTAGTGACTGTGAACACTGTCCCCTCTGCTTACAGGTCTTCAACATCTCCGATCCACTCTTGGATCCACTGCATCTCTTCCCGACCGACCGCCTGCAGCATCTTTGTCCCAGGCTCAACGGAACAGATAGAAGAAACCCGACGCACTTTGAGGCCTATGCACCCGCTTCCTGTGGGTGAGGTAAAGCTGGTACTCCGGTGCCCATGTGTAGTAATACATCTCTAGTGCCTGTGTTCCAAATCTTAAGTTCCTAGGTCATCCGGAAGATTCCTTTTGCAGTAACTTTGTACTTTTTACGCACCCATTGAAACCTATGGGAGCACGCGTGTGACTATTTGCTCTGCACACGCCACCCGTGGACCTCCTGGTCACTAACTGACGTTAGCTCCTCGTAGGCCCAGCGATTCTAGAGGCCCTAGGCCTTTTCCCTTTTCTGTTCGTGGTACTTATACCACTATTTTAGTATATGGTTCGAGTGGCCACCAGGGCCTATCCATATAAAGTGCAACTTCTGTGTATTCTGTGATAATCTTGTTTGACGATTTGTGCTCCTGTGCTCATAAAGAGACTAGGGGTTACTTTGAGAAATAAATACATATATATTTTGAATATATATCTGTGTGGTGTCCTTTCATTGGTATAAAAGGGGGTTACTATTGGTAAAACAGCTTGCTTAACACGCCTCACGAGTTTAGCCTCAAAGACTGCTTAGCCTACGCTACCACTAGGGCAGCTAGTCCAAAAAGGTTGACTTACAACCACACCATAAGGGTTGCTTGGCATGGTACAAGGTGGTCACTAGAACTAGTGAACAGCATATACCAGGCCAACTTCTCACACTTACACTGTTGGGGTGGGGGTACGCTCCATGCATACGAGGGTGAGGGTACGGGTCGTACTTACACTGTTGGGGTGGGGGTACGCTCCATGCATACGAGGGTGAGGGTACGGGTCGTACTTACACTGTTGGGGTGGGGGTACGGTACGTACATACGCGGTTGGGGTGGGTGTACGCTCCATGCATACGCGGGTGAGGGTACGGGTCGTACTTACACTGTTGGGGTGGGGGTACGCTCCATGCATTCGAGGTTAGGGTACGGGTCGTACTTACACTGTTGGGGTGGGGGTACGGTACATACATACGCGGTTGGGGTGGGGGTACGCTCCATGCATACTCGGGTGAAGGTACGGGTCGTACTTACACTGTTGGGGTGGGGGTACGCTCCATGCATACGAGGGTGAGGGTACGGGTCGTACTTACACTGTTGGGGTGGGGGTACGCTCCATGCATATGAGGGTGAGGGTACGGGTCGTACTTACACTGTTGGGGTGGGGGTACGCTCCATGCATATGAGGGTGAGGGTACGGGTCGTACTTACACTGTTGGGGTGGGGGTACGCTCCATGCATACGAGGGTGAGGGTACGGGTCGTACTTACACTGTTGGGGTGGGGGTACGGTACGTACATACGCGGTTGGGGTGGGGGTACGCTCCATGCATACGCGGGTGAGGGTACGGGTCGTACTTACACTGTTGGGGTGGGGGTACGCTCCATGCATTCGAGGTGAGTGTACGGGTCGTACTTACACTGTTGGGGTGGGGGTACGGTACGTACATACGCGGTTGGGGTGGGGGTAGGCTCCATGCATACGCGGGTGAGGGTACGGGTCGTACTTACACTGTTGGGGTGGGGGTACGCTCCATGCATACGAGGGTGAGGGTATGGGTCGTACTTACACTGTTGGGGTGGGGGTACGCTCCATGCATACGAGGGTGAGGGTACGAGTCGTACTTACACTGGTGGGGTGGGTATACGTTCCATGCATAGGGGGGTTGGGGGTAGGGTCCGTACATCTCCGTCCCCACGCTATGTGATGCTTGTGCGGGCCGTACCCAGGCCTTTGCCACGTGGGTACGATCCGTCCCGCCATTGTTGGGGTGACGTGGGTGTGGGCGTGGTACGTCTCGTACCCACGCTCTTGAGGCATGGGTACGGGACGTACCGGTCTGGTTGTGTTGCCGGTTCGCGTGGTGACGGACTTCCGTTGTGGCGGTCGCTGGCTTAGCTGGACACGCCCCCACCCCCTCGTAGTGACCAGGGCATAGGTGTCAGGTATGTTCTGGGCATGTGTGGTGTGTGACTTTGGTGGGGGTTTTGTGGCCTGCCCTGGTCCTGCCACCCCCACCCCCCCCACTTTCCCCCCTCCCTTAGTTGTTCTGACCTTCTGCGGCGTCTGCGTCGGAACCTGTAGAGGAGGTGGACTGCTATGAGGGCCGGGATGACACGTAGGTTCGGGTCCATGTCTGTCGGTCCGTACGGGTCCTCCTTGTTTGCGTCGTCCTGTGTGTCCGTCGCGTACTGGTCCTCCTTGATCGCGGAGTCCTGTCTGTCCGTCGCGTACTGGTGGTCCTTGTTTGCGTCGTCCTGATTTCCCGGCAGTTTTTGGCAGCCGGAAAATATTCACCGTGCGGGATGACGTCGGTGCGAATCGTGATTCCTGGTTCGTGAATGGCAGGCTGCGAGCGTCCCGACGTCAGGTCGGCCCTTTCCCGGATCGCATTGGTAGGTTTATTTTGTTCGGTTGGGCTTTTTTACGATTCGTACGGAAATGGTGTTCCGTGCGAATCGTAATTCCTTGTTTGTAAATTTTGACGACCGGGTACGCGTCGGACGGAGAATTTGCTCCGTCCAACGGTTCGTACCCGGTTTTTACAGGATCGTGATCGGCACCTTAATGTTCTTGTGTCTTTTTGCTCTCCCCTTTAATTCGGCTGTTTCTTGATTTTCTACTCGTATCTTTTTCTCTGGCGCGTCATCTTTTGTTGGTGCTGTTACGCCCCATGCATTTGTCTTTATTGTTGTTTCTCTTTTGATCTGGATATTTTTCCTTGGTCTATCTTTTTTTACTTCTTTTTCTATCTTCTTTTCATCTCTTTGCTCTGTTACTTTTCCCGTCAGTTTGTCCTATTATGTATTTGATACTGTGTTGTTTACTGCATTTGTCTTTTGGAATTGTCCATTGTTCCATTGTATATTGTGGTTTTTATTCCTATTTTGATCTATTTTGGTGTCTCTTTCTTTTTAGATGTTTCCTTGAAGTGTATCACCCCTTCTTCCATATTCTCCCCCTCCGATCCCTCATTATGTGTAATTTTGTTACATGGAATGTTCGCGGTTTGGGCCACCCCGTCAAAAGACAAAAGGTACTTTCTCATCTATCTAAATTAAACTCTCAGGTGTCTTTCATTCAAGAAACTCATTGTACTGAAGCAGAATCACTTAAGCTTAAAAGACAATGGGTTGGCCAAGTTGTGTATTCCCCTGCTTCTAGTAAAAAAGGGGGTGTAGCTATATTGTTTCATAAATCTTTATCTGTGCAAATTGTTTCTACGCAAAATGATGCTGATGGACGATGGGTGATGGCCAGGGTTGTTATACATGGTAAGGATTTGGTTTTATTGAATATATATGGCCCGGTCAAACCTGACCCCAAGTTCTGGCAGGACATAAAGGTCCTACTCTCCTCCCATGATTGTCCTAATGTTATTATTGCAGGTGATTTTAACCAATGGCTAGACCCATTTTCTGATAGACAATCTCAGTCCAAATTTCATCCTGACAAATCCCATAAAGCTTTTCAATCAGCCATCACCTCTCGTCCTCTATTTGATGTATGGAAGACGTGTAATCCAGATTCTCTTGAGTTTACGTTTTTTTCCAATGTACACCATACACATTCTAGGATTGATTATATTCTGGTTAGTAAATCCCTGCTCCCATCTATCCAATCTTCGGAGATTGGGTCAATTTTCATTTCAGATCATGCACCAGTACTTTCTGTTTTGGATCTCTCGTTAACCTCCCAAACATTTAGTCGTTGGAAACTCAACACTGTTTTATTATCGGATTCTACTTTCATACAAGAAACTATTTCCTTTGTCAATGAATTCTTCATGTTTAATAACCCCTCGTCAACCTCTGTTCCCAATAATTGGGATGCTTTTAAGGCCGCATTTCGGGCATTTGCTATTTCCTATGTCCTCAGGAAAAAGAAAATTGCTCGAACTAAATACTTAGCTTTATTACATCAGCTTAAACTATTGGAGCATACTTATTTCACGTCTAAAATGCCCTCGGCTTTACATGACCTCATTAAGGCCAAATCTGAGCTTAACAAACTTGCGACAGTTGAAGCTTGTAATATTCTTCTCAAAATTAAATCCAAATACCATGGCGGCCAAAACAAAGCTGGTAAGATGTTGGCTAATTATTTGAAAATTAAATCTGAACGTAAAAATATTGGTCCCATCTTAAATGAATCCACCAAATGCCTGGTGTCCTCTGACGATGATATTGCCAATATCTTTCATAATTACTATGAGGCCTTTTATTCTTATGACACGAACCCGTCTAGTCAAAACTTAGACATTTTCTTTTCTGGCCTTCCTTCCCCTCCATCCTTACCACAAGAATTTGAAGCCTTGGAAGGTGCTATTACCGCCCAAGAAATTCTTAATGCCATAAATTCCCTAAAAAAATCAAAGGCTCCAGGACCGGATGGCTTTTCGGTCGAATTTTACTCCACCTTTGCATCAACTTTTGTTCCTAAACTTCTGACATTGTTCAATTCCTTTATTAGGGATGCCAAGGCCTCTGGTTCCTTTATGGATGCTTTAATAATCATCATTCCCAAGCCTGATAAGGATCACTCATTATGTAAAAACTATTGCCCTATCTCATTGATTAATTATGATTGTAAAATATTTGCAAAGATTCTTGTTATCCGTCTTGAGCATCTTTTACCATTATTAGTTAAGACTGATCAGGTTGGTTTCATTAACTCCTTCAGTGCCCATGAAGAGATGGTCTCGTCATGGAGCGCGGTTGCGCTGTGCCCATGACGAGACTATCTCGTCATGAACCCCGCCCGCTAATGAAAGGCCCGGCACAGGGCGGGGAAAGGGCGGGGCACTGAAGGGGTTAAGGGTGGATTGGCAGCAGATAACGCACGAATGTTTGCAAATATTATCACGCATGCAAAGAAATTCAAGTCCCCCCTTGCAGCGTTATCTCTTGATGCTGAAAAGGCCTTTGACAGTATTAATTGGCAATTTATGTTTCGTACCCTTAGTTGGTTTGGTTTTGGTTCAACCTTCATTTCCTATATCAAATTATTATATTCCTGTCCACGGGCTAGTATTTTTGTAAATAATCATTTTTCCAAGTTTTTTTCTTTATCTCGTGGGACTCGTCAGGGCTGTCCTCTCTCCCCTTTGTTATTTGTTCTTTGCCTTGAACCCTTCCTTGAGCGTATTCGAGTTAATGCTCATGTTTCTGGTTTCTCACATAACTCAGTAGAAATTAAATTATCAGCCTCTGCTGATGATATATTGATTTATATGTCCAACCCTCTCACATCGCTTCCTCCCTTTTTGGATGAGGTTCGACTTTATTCTAGCATTTCTGGATATAAGTTAAATCTTTCCAAGATAGAGGTTCTATCCCTGAACTCATTATGTTATCAATATATGTTTCAGGATACTAATTTTGCATGGTGCCCCACAAAAATCAAATACCTAGGGATTTGGTTCTCTACGTCCATACATGCCACAATCAAGTACACCTTTGCGGCATTACTTACTAAAATTCAAGCATTGCTTCTTATATGATCCCCGTTATTTCTTTCTTGGTGGGGCAGATTAGACACTATAAATGTTCCCCATATCCTTTATATATTGTCCATGTTACCCATTCGCATTCCCCTTTCATATTTTTCGCAAGTCAATTCTATTTGTGTAAAATTTTTATGGAACAAGAAACACCCACGTATTGCCCTTTCTAGGCTCCAATGTCTGAAGTCTGAGGGTGGAGTACGTTTTCCCGATTTTAAGGCTTATCACTCAGCCTTTCTCATTAAACAATCCTTCGCTTTATCTTTTGATTTTGTGAACACCCCTATCCCGAGATGGATTACTTTTGAACGTTCCTGTCTAAAGGATTTTTCTTTTCAGAATGTGATTTATATGTCCAATTGTACTTTCATTTCTAATAACCCGATTATAAAACATTCTCAAAGTTTATTATATAATACGTTTACTAAGGGTTTAACTCCATTTCAATGCTTTCTCTCCTCCACTATTTGGTATAATAAATTCCTTAGATACAAGGGTAAATCATTCTATTACAAACACTGGAAGGAGAAGGGTATTATCTTCATTCACCAATTAATTCTTCAACATTCTATTATCCCCTTCCTTGAGTTGCAAACACGATTTCAATTACCTGATACATTTCATGCTGAATACCTTTTAATATCAGCCGCCTTACACTCACAATTATCCTCCTTTGACCTACCTGTATTAATTCCCTCTCTTACTCCCCCTACACCTTTATATAGTATATTCCCTATCCATATACCTAAAGCAGCCCTAGTTTATAAATTATTGTTAGTACACTTATCAGAGAGAACTAAATCTCCCATTGAGCTTGCTTGGGAATCAGACTTATCCCTTTCATTTTCCATTATTGTATGGGATAAACTTTGGTCTAAGTTATTTAAGATTTCTGCTGCTGCTCGAATTACTCAATCCTTGTATTTTATTTACAATAGAGTGGTTATTACTCCTGTTTGCATATCCAAGTTTTCCCCTTCCTCATCACCACTATGCTGGTCTTGTTCTAAATATACTGGCACCCTGAGACATCTCCTTTATGATTGTCCCAATGTTGTGCCTTTTTGGAAGTCGGTTTGGTCAAAATGTATGAAAGTTTTTAATTGCGATTTGAGTTTATCATTTCATAATGTTTTCTTAGGTTCCTCATCACCTGATTTAGATGACTCCACTTCTATTTCATTATTGTTTGATCTTTTTATTGCAATGGCATTTAAAGTTATTTTATCTTCATGGAAAGATAATTAGAAAATTTCTTTATTAATGTGGTGGAATTTTATCTGTGACGAACATCGAATTGCCACTGTTTCCTCTTCTGTCCTCTCGCAAAAAATTAAATCTAATCTTCTTTGGTTACCATTCACGTCTTATCTTTCCTCACACACTTCTCTTCTCTAACTTGGTATTTTCTCCTTTTCTTTGGTAAGCTTACATAGTCTTAGGACAGTGCTATTCTTCTCAATTCCTTGATTTCTTTTTTTATTTCTTCTCTATTCTCCTTCTTCTTTTCTTTCCCTTTTCTTCTTTGGATTCTTTTCTTCTCTGTTCTCCTTCTTCGTTATTGTTTTGTTCTATTGGACTTATTATTTGATTTTTATATTTTGTAAGTATAATTTAGATCTCCTACTTGATTGTATTCTATATGTATTTCTATTCTTTGTTTATTTCTGAAAATTCAATAAAAAATTCTTAAACAAAAAAAAAAAAATGTAAACCGTGTGGAAATGGTGACAGACCACACATTTGGTAATTGTACTTATTGTACTTGTAAAAATGCAAAATGAGTGTGGCACCTCTTAAAGAGTAAACAAACTGAATCACGGAGTGTTCAGACAAAGAAAAAAAAAAAAGATGCATACGCGAAATATGAGTGGAAACTTAATTAAAAGACTAGGACCTGCCAATAATACCAATAGAATCAATAAAAGAGGGCCATTTACAACAGGCAACGTAAAAGAGGGAAGATGCGATACCCGCAAAATGCACTCAGTGGACAAAGCCTCGGATTACCTCAAAAGCAGAACATGCTCCAATAATATAAAACTGCACCTAGCACCTCAAGAGAGCTGTTTGACTGAACAGGGACATGGAGAGCTAATTGTTTACACACCGAGAGGAAAACAAATGTAAAGGAAAGAGGATGGACACCTGCAGAGAACAATATGACGTCACATACAAAGGCGGTCGGTGCCTTGTATTATTCCTGTAGCCACATCATCTCTTTTAAACAGTGTTATTTATGTCGTTATATTTTAACCGCTGCTAAAGGAACGTGAAAACTACAGTATTGTTTATAAGTGTCAATAAGCGCAGCAGAGTCCAAGCAACGATGTACTTTTTAGTAGTTGTATCTTACCTACGCGTTTTAAAACAAAAGCGCTCATTGCAATGTATATCAGTGTGAACACCAACGAAGAGGTCCGAGAGCACTACGAATGCCATCTCAGAGCCCCCATGACTCAGCGCGTGCACACCTGCTCAAAGGCTCCAATGACGTCAACTATGCACGGAGTCTTAACATACTGTAAGAGGGGCCAGCTGCAAAGCAGTTACAATTGTTTAAGTCCCAAGTCAACAGCAAGTAGAACAAGCGCGCACGCCGCACGAGTGGTGCGCGCGCGCGATGGCAAAAGTAGGCTGGCGACTGGTGTGCGATGCGGTGCGGGGCTGAAAGCTGACCAGCAAGCAGCACTGTGAAAACTCAGATAGAAAATGTCTCTCCGAGCAGCGCATGCGCGCTGACTCAGCGAGACCTAAAAAGGATGTCTCCCACCACAAAAGAGACTAGTGAGTGAGCAGGGGCTCCACCTGCAGTCCCCAACTTTTTTAATGTGGTGGTGGGGCACCCAAAATGATAATATATCAAAAAAAGAATAATAAATGAATCCTGCACCCTTGCTATGCACAGTGTTCTTATCAATGAGGTAACTTCAGATGTTGCAATCATGTTATTCATGAACTCATAGAACCTGCCATGAGTGATAATGTGTGAGAAAATTTTCAGTGCATGGTGAGGGTGTGAGTTATAGTTAAATTAGGGCACAAGTTATAGTTACTTGAGATAACGATAACTGGTGAGTATAAGTGATTTTAATATTTTAAAATGGTATGTTTTAACTGATATTTTCACCTAACTATAACATCCCTTTGACCTTACTTTTTTTCAGTGAATTTTTTAGTTTTTGTTAATGGAAAGTAAGATATCATTACAATTTCTAACTATAATGTCACTTTATTTCACTTTAACATTTGCTTTTTTCTGTACATTTTTATCTTTTTGGGGCATAAATTAGGATGTCCATCACTGCACATGGCATGGCCAGGCCCTGCAGCTGACTGTGTCATGTAACAACCTAAAGGGTGTCACTTTGACTATGAGGGTCAGGGCAATTGGATTTATCAAGGGGGGAGCATATCAACATGTACAAAGCAGACACATTAGCTTGGTCAAAAGGTTACTAATAACTATAATCTAATGTATATATTATAAATTCTTACATTGCAATGTTTTGATAATAATGATTGTCACAAAATATTTTCAATAAAGCTTTATTTAAAAAAACATTAAACACACCTCAGTGTGTTTTTAAACATGTTTCAAGCCACAAAGTGCAGCCATAGCATCATTCACAAGGGATCCTTGGACTTCAGCTAAAGAGCATACATCTCGAGCTCAGAGTGCTTAAAAAAATATCCTAAGATATCCTGGAGTGATGGATTCTAAGACCCAGGAGACTTACTGTGTTTTTATAAATGTTTTTGAGGGGCTGCTGCACTCTCTGCAGCCCTCCACAACATTTTTTTTAAATGGTTGTCTGTACCCTGCCCCTTATAGGGGCATCACCAGGAACATAAAATATCATCTAAAATCCCTTGCAGGGCGTTATGGGGTGCTCCTTTTCTGGAGCATTGAATAGAAAATGTTGGCTCCTGCATCTCATTTATTATTTTTTTTATTTGTTTAAAAAAGAAAATCAGTGTCCAGGTCCCTCCCGGGACACCCAAACTTTATATTAACTTTGAGGCCATTGGGGGAGCAGCAAGGCCTTGCAGACTCTGTCGGCTCCCCAGCCAACCACCATAGTATTGGGTGTTGCCATTATTTTAAAGTGGGGGCCCAGAACCCACCCAGGGCACACACATGTGGCCAGTTGTTGGGGGTCATGGGTGGGAGCCCCAAGGCCTCTGCGGGCTCTGACAGTTACCCATCCAGCACCCATCCTGGGTGTCACAAGGAGCTGGCTCCATTGCTTTGCTTCCGCTCGGGCTAGAGCAGCTTTTTTCTCTGCTCCCACTGGGTGGGAGCAAAGTTGTATTCCTTGCCCGGAGGAACTCGAGCAGGGAATAAAGTTTATATTCCCTTCCCACACTCTCCAGGGCAGGGAACAAATCAGTGTCCTGGAGTTCCTGTGACACTAATTTGATCGGGCCCTGGGAGAATTGGGTCCCTGGGGCTGGTCTAAGGCTCGGGGAGGGTGGCTGCATGCCCCCTCCCAAAAATTATTATATCCGCCCTGGGGGATGGGGTCCCCAGGGCCTTAAAGAGTCTCGGGGAGGGGTTGCATTCCTCCATTAAAGTAATTGGCCCAGGGATAGGGTCCCTGGGAACCTTACAAAGGCTTGGGTGGTGGTGGGGGGGGGGCTCGTATGTCCCCTCCCCTTAATAAAACATAACTATATACATTTTAAAATGTATTTCTCAAAATCTACACCAAATCACAGGAAGCATGCTTTCTGGACTAAGATCCAGCTTTCCACCAAATATGGTTTAATTCCGTACACCTGTTTTTTTGCTGTCCAATTTTCCTGTGGAAAATTGCAAGGGGAAAAGAGTTTTGGGACTTGTTTTCCAAATTTTGTATGGGTATGTTTTATTAAATTATCATTAGCAGGAGTCATTTGCTACGGTAGGGCACTGAGTCATCCTTCCATATTACAGAGTTTTTTTTCTAAATTTTTTTGTGAGTGATAATAATCCTTATTGGGCAATACAACCCTAGTAGATGTATATCCTTGGTATTCATCCCATTCAACCATCCATATTCTTGCTCCAACACTGGCCCACTGTGCCTTGTTGTCCATTTGTTTCATACTTAATTATATTCAGGAAATCCCCCAATAATGATGATTACTTGACATCATTCTTAAGTCCAACCACATAGTTAATGTTTTCATCACATTATCAAAATGTTCACATTAGTAAAACTCCTATGTTTCATCCTTAGGTTCTCTAACACCAGAGCTTTTACTCTTGTGAGGCCATCAAACATTTTGTAATGCCAGCAAATTGGCACACTGTCAGCCTGTTGTCCATTCGTTCCATATTTAATTTTATTCAATAATTCCTGCAATAATCATGATTGGATTTCGTAATTCCAACATCCAACCAGTTAGTTCATATTTTCATCACATTATCCTAGTTTCCATGTTAGGAAAGCCCCCATGTTTCATCCCTTTGATCTCTAAACCAAGTGGTGTTACTCTTAGTATGGCCATCCAAACATTTTGGATTTATTGCTCCAAATGAATTATTTGTATTGAATTCAACCATTCATCTTGAGGCCAGCGGAGTAATACACTATTCTATGAGAAAGGGGCACATACATAGAAGAAAACAGAAAACAAGCCGATAAAAACATTTAAAAAACAGTTTGAAGAACTTATCCTCATTTCCATCATGACTTTACAATACTGTAAGTTGAAATAAACTACAATGCGTCTTAGGAAACTCTTCCAATGTATTTGTTCCCCTAAGAATTCATTGATTAATGTTAGTCAGCCAAATGTACGTCCGCGTCGAGACCGAGACGGGGAGCACCCCCCCCTCCACCAGAGGGGCCAGTCATCGCTCATAAAGTAACTACATACAAATACACTGCCGACCAACTCCTTACAATAAACAAACTTACAGACGCACCTCATTGTGTACCTCGTCTATTACACTCCAATACTATTATTGGTCCTCACAAATGTCCTCTATGCACTGCCCCCACCCACCCCACTATTTCCTCTCCTCAGGTTCTAGCAGCACTTACCAACGTGCGTTCAGTTTCCAAGCATAAACTCGAAATCCTAGAACTCATAGAGACGCACAACTTAGACCTATTATTCATTACTGAAACCTGGGGCGACCACTCATCAGGCCCAGACTTCAAAGCAGCTATCCCGGAAAACTACTGCGTTCACAAGCTCGATAGAACTAATAAAAAGGGTGGTGGAATAGCCATTATCTACAAAAACATCTTCAAAGTTAAAATTACGAACGCCAATCACGCTGAGTGCGAGGCATTGTCCTTTACCATCAGTCTATCAGTTAAACAATCACTTACAGGCATTCTACTCTACCGCCCCCCTGGGTCCAGATCCAAGTTCCTCAATAATTTAAACAACTTAATTGAAGTCTCAGCAGGAGCCCCACACTTCACTATATTGGGCGACTTCAATTTCCATCTGGAATCTACCTGTGACCCTGATACCCAGGCACTAGTTAACGATTTATCAGCGGCCGGTCTTCATCAAATCGTTAATCAGCCAACTCACAAAGCCGGACACACCCTCGACGGGCTATTTACCAGCAACCCACATATTACTGTTTCCAAAGTGATTCCACTTACATGGACGGATCACGCGGCTGTCACTTTTTCTATAAAATTAACTTCCCTTCCACCCTCATCCACTCTCTCTTCTCCTATCACCTACCGAAACTGGAAAAATGTCGGCCTTTCTTTTCTTGCGGCTTCACTGTCTGACAACATTATCATTACTGACAATGATCCCTCATCAGCCTCCTTTAACTATCTTAATAGTTTAAATACGGCCTGCCACAACGTAGCTCCTCTAAAAACTTGCAACCGTAATAGAAAATGCCCCTCGGCTCCCTGGTTCACGGAATCTCTCCGACTGCAGAGACAACATTGCAGAAATTTGGAAAGGCACTGGCGCCGTCACTACAATCCCACTGATAAATCAGTGTATAAATGCGCCCTCTCCAAATATAAAGAGTTGATAACCACCGAAAAAACGTTCTACTTTACTTCTCAAATCAACCATGCCAAAAATTCATCAAAAAAGTTATTTCAGGTAGTTACTAGGCCTGGGCAAAAATTTCGTTCCGTTCGCGGAAATTGCGATATTTTGACATTTTTGCGTTCCGCGGAGAGCGCGAAAATGTCAAAAATTCCGGTTTCCGCAGCTTGGCGATAATTTGTTTCTTGCTCGCGCTGTAAAATGATACATTCTCGCGCGCGCGCGATCGCCTTACCTGAATCCCTGCGTTCGCCGACAAGTTTTCTTGATCCGGTCGCGTTCTCCATGAGATGTTGTATTGTTTTTAGCCATTTGCGCTGTCTCGCGACAGTTCGCGCCCGCAGTGACGTCATGCGTCGCGCGATCACGTCTTTCTTCTCGCGATCATGCACCGCGAGAACAACTCAAAACAAGATGGCCGCGCCCGCAAGCAGCCACATGGGTAAGTTGGCGACCCGCAACCATGCAGAAAATCGCGCGAACATGCCGGAAAAAAACTTCCGCATCTTCGCGATATTTCTGCTTGTTTGCGATAATTTTAAACATTCTCGCGATAATTTGCGAAGGTTAATTCCGCAAATTCCGCCCACCCCTAGTAGTTACCCACCTTTCCAACCCTTCTGTCCCTCACTTCAAAGGAACCCAATCACTTTGTGACTCCCTTGCTAATTTCTTCACAGATAAAGTAACTACCATCTTCTCAGCCTTCACTCACGCTCCTTCCATAACCACCATGAGCTCCCCCTCAAAGAGTCACATACCTAGCTTCCCGGTTTTCGAAGCGGTTACGGAGGAACAAGTCCATCGACTTGTCCTGACCACTAAATCAGGCTCACCCCTAGACCCCTGCCCCCCTGCTATCCTCAACCTAATCCCGGAAGCTGTTTCACCCGCCCTGACAAATATCTGCAACACTATGTTCACGACGGGCATCTATCCGCCAGTCTGGAAAAAGGCTATTATCAAACCTTTACTCAAAAAGCCCACCCTTGATCCCCTTCTTCCTGCCAGTTACCGACCAATTGCATGTCTCCCATTCCCAGCAAAAATTTTTGAAAATATCATGAACACCCAATTATCAACATTCATTAACAACTACAATCTTCTGGATGACACCCAATTTGGGTTTAGACAGGGTCATGGCACAGAGACCGCACTACTAAAAGCCGCAGACGAAATTAGGATGACACTGGACACTGGAGGAGCGGCAGTATTAATTCTATTGGGTCTTTCTGCAGCTTTCGACACGGTCAATCATTCAATTTTGATTGACCGTGTCTCAGCCATAGGAATTCAAAATCAAGCTAAACAACTTCTTGCAGCTTTCCTTGCCGATCGCTCGCAAAAAGTAAAAATGGGCCTTTTCACCTCCCAATCCTTCACCCTCCCATGTGGTGTTCCACAAGGATCATCGCTAAGTCCGACACTATTTAACATTTATGTTTCGGACTTAGCGAGGGTCATAAAATCCTATGGAATCGCCCTCACCACTTACGCTGATGATACACAACTGGTGCTGTCGGTACACAACGACGGCCCAGTAATTGCTGCAAATTTCCAAGAGGGTATGCGGGCCATCAGTTCCTGGATGTCATCAAACTCTCTCAAATTAAATTCTGATAAAACAGAGGTGATGACATTCGGGAAACTGGAGCCTGTCTGGTCCCCTCAATGGTGGCCACCTGAGATGGGAGCCCCCCCTCAACCAGTTACTAAAGTACGTAACCTTGGAGTCCTTTTTGACAACAAACTGACGTTTGTCCACCACGTCAATTCTGTGGTCTCCTCATCCTTCTTCATGTTAAAAATGATCAAAAAATTAATGCCATACCTTCCACCTTCAGCCAGCAAAACCTTAATCAGTACTTTGGTCTTTTCAAAAACGGATTACTGCAATGCCCTCTTGATGAATGCCCAGGAAAAGGTCCTGGACAGACTGCAGCTAATCCAAAATGCTTCAGCCCGAATTCTACTGGGAATCCCGAAGTTCAAATCTATTACTCCACACATTAGGCATCTACACTGGCTCCCAGTTAGAAGCCGGATAAAGTTCAAGGCATTATGCATCGCGTACAAAGCAGTTAATAACGTCGGCCCACAGTTCATCAGAAATGCTTTCCGCCCTCCTGAGCACACTAGAACACTCCGTTCCTCTTCCGCTCACTTACTCAAAGTGGCACGAACCAGGAAGGCTAATTGGGGCGACAGACGCTTTACGGTCTCCACAGCAAAAATCTGGAACACACTGCCGGTTGATGTCAAAACTGCCCCTACCCTTTTGATTTTCAGGAAGAAACTGAAAACTTGGCTTTTTTCACCTTGATTTACTTGCTGTAGCATCATTTCCTTCCCCTGAGCGCCGAGACACCCTCGGGTATTTGTGCGCTTTAAAAATTGCATAAACATAAACATAAACATATCTTTTTCCACATGTATGTCGTCCAGCTTATATGTTTCTAGATCATTGTATTACATTATAATTTGCATAGGGCTTTCTACTGGTTTCCTTTTCTGTTGCTTCTGTTTATCGTATCCAGCCTAAAGTATATTGCTTTACTCCAATTAGAGTTGTGGAAAGTTTCAAAATGTTCTGCTAATGTATATTTCGGGTCTTTTTTTTTATTGTCCTTAAATGGTTAAGGGTCCTCTTTTTAACAGGAAAGGTAGTACTCGCTATATAATTTTTAGGTCTCGCATAGAGCAGCGCATGCGCTCCCTCTACGAGGCATCAGGTAATTAGTATTACTACTGAAACTCCACCCCTTTGGGATAGGATGTGGTGTAACGGCCAGATCTGCCGACTTAGGTGCTGTGAAACCAGTTTTCCCTGTGCCTACCAAATGTGTCCGTGTGTAACATAACTGGTGCTCATGTAAAGCGCTCCAGTACCCTCGGGTCGATTTCGCTGCTATATAAAACTGCAAAAGAAAAACATAGATTTTGTATCCCTGCCCCATCCTCATCACTTCCTGCTTTTTTCATGACTTTGCAGGTATCCTGTGAGCAAAGTATGTGTAATTGTTTATATATTTTTATGTTTTTAGATAATGTTTTAATAATGTCTATATTTTTAGGTCTCGCCTGCGAACGCAGCACGAAGGGCTGCTGTCCGCCAGCGAGATCTAATGTTGCTGACTTGCCTCGGAAGTGGGACAGGAGATGGGCACGCGCAAGGCTTTTGGCAGATTTGAGCCGGTGTACGTGCACGTGAACACGCACGTGCACACACGCGATGTGCACATCTGCTGTCCCGCTTCCGACCACATGCCAGCCCCGTTGGAGCAGGCCGCTGCAAGATGGAGCCGCTCAGAATTGCAAAAGTACACTTTGCGCCAACAATAGCCCACACGGAGCCCCCCCAGCCCTTCTTCACTCACCGGGCTGCTCTTCTGTGGGGGGGGCTCCTCCTCGCGGCTGCAGCACTTCTGTTGCGGAGCTTCCCTGCACTCCTGGGAGCCCCGCGCTGCTGTGGTCAGCCTCGGCCACCGCATTCTTCACCCGGGCCCCCTCCTGGGACCCGGGGCTTCTCTTCACTCCGGCCGCCACCGCGGGGCTCTCCCTTCAGCATGGGAGCCCCGCGTTAGCAAGGCACGCTGGTTTCTGTTTTTGCCGGAGCAGGCCCCGCCCACGTCCTGGGCAAGGGCACCTGACTTCCGGCTTGAAGACTAGTTAATTGGAGGCTTCAAAGGACAGAATTTGTCTCTGTTAAAGGGATACAAAACCAATTAACTCCTAAATTGAGTTGCGATCGTTATGACATTCCTGAGCTCATTCATACCTCTCCCCCTTCGGCCCCACACCCTCCACCCCCCTCCCCACCCCCTCCACCCCCCTCCCCACCCCCTCCTCTTCCGAACACCACGTACGATGGTTTAAGCACGGTGCATGGGTGCGGGATCATCTCCAATTTAATCAGATAAAGTTTGTAAGTATTACTTCTTTTACTGCATACACGTAATTAACAGTTGCTTTGAATATGTTTAAGAAATAGTTGTTAGCAATGTATAGAATTGTTAAAATACATAGTGTGAAAACCAATACCTCAATTATTTTTAATTTTACACGTTTGACAAATGTATTTATACTTGTTGGGAAAGGCGCTGTATTTATATATTAAAGTTCTGCAGATCCGTTACAAGTATTTAAAATCATGGTATACAGTGCCTTTACCTGCTATTTTAACGGATTTTAAAACTTAATTGGATTTTAAGTGAACTTTTTATTTTGAAATGTATGTATTTGTTTCATGACGCATGAACTAATGTATTTTGGAAATCTTTATAGTGCACTCTGTGTACTTGTTTTAAAAAAACGCTGGGTAGCCGGTGTTATAGTAACGCGAGTGATGCTCACACTCGGGTGTAGTTTCCAGTAACACGGCGTACCATCATTAATTGGAAGGCTAGCACTGTGCTTGCCTTGTTGGGTTGTGAGGTGTGAGGTCCTTTCATAAACGAGTTTGGGAGGAAATACGTTGCTACGCAGCCTTGGGGGTTTGCCGCAGTATTTGTGAGAGTAAGTGTAATTTCTCTGCAGGAGCAAACCGCCACACACTAGCAGCCCATAGGGAAGTCCAACATCGCCACTGTGGCTACGACATACCCGAGTCTCTATTTTCTTTTCTGGAAGGATGCCTCCCCTGTTTAATAGCAGGCAGATATCGGTAATTATTTTACGTTGTTGCTATCACAATGGACATTAACAGCAGGAAACAACATCCAGCGTTGAAACCGGACAGTGGCATGTGCCCAGAGGTGGTTCCCAGGACATCTGTCTCTAGTAATAAATGCCTCGACTTTTCTGCCTCCCCTGGGCCAGGCCTTAGTGGCAATGTGGTAAATTTTACAGTCCCCCCTGGCTCGTAGAGATGCTTATCTCGTGTTCCTCAATCTATTGAAGGGTTAAATTATGGAAGCTGTGCTCCTGTTATTGGAATGTTTGTGTATTTATGACAAGGATGTGGCATAACGACCAGAGCTGCCGACTATGGCGCTGGGGAACCAGGTAAGTGTCTCAGCGTCTGCTCCGCATTCTGTGATTCTGGGCAAATCACTTAATCTCATCATGCGTACCAAAAATGAATGTGGCCATGTGTCAGGTAACTAGTGCTCATGTAAAGCACACCGATACCTCCGGGTTGAGTTTGCGCTATATAAAACTGCAACAAAAAAAGGTCATGCACGTAGATGTAATGGCTGGTTGTTAGAAATGGGATTTCTGGTTGGCTAGGGCTTGCGCCAAAGCCAGACAGAAACCACCACTCTAGTCAGGGCTGGGGAGTTACACGCCAAAGATAACCCCTGCTCACCCCCTTGGTAGCTTGGCACGAGCAGACAGGCTTATCCCTGAGGCGATGTGTAAAGCGTTTGCGCGCGCACCCAGCAACAACACCCAAGGCCCACCACAAAGGAAACTCCACACAAGGTATTCTATAAAAATAACCTTTGTATTATACACAAAAACATTAGATAAAAACACACACTCTACAATGTGCCAACAGGCACGGGCAGAATTTACAAGGGATTATATATACAGGGGACAGGGCCACATGGACCACTGTCAGGAATTAGCACTCTTTAGAAATAGCATTTAGAACGTAGGAATAATATTTTAGAACATAGCACATACAATCACTGTAGCACTAAAAATAGAACATATAGCACACAACCAGTAACTACTGGTATCAGAACGTACCACCTACGCAACCCTAACCACCTTTAGGAATACCACGCAGGGAACTAGGACCTCACTAGTACCACCTGTACTAGGGGAAAAACAACCACCTAAGTATCACAATGCCTGTAGGGGTCTGAACACATAAACACATGATGCATAACATTCAGAGGTGTAAAGCAAAGCACATGACGCAAGAACTCACATAAGCCACTACCTGTGGCAGTCCCAGGCCAACTGGCCGTGAAGGGGCAAGGGCGCCCTGTGTCCAAATGTTAGGGCAAGGCTGCGCAAGCTGCGCCAGCCAAAACACAGAGGCTACAACCTAAACGTAGCAGTTGCCCACTAAGTGCTGGGCAACTGGAGAAATGCTGGGGCCAACGTTGGAGCCTCCCAGGGCTCTGAAACAAATGAAATGACCCCTAGAGCCTCGCAGGCTCTAAATAATAATGTGCCCCTTTGTTGGAGCCTCACGGGCTCTAGAAAAAGGTGGGGGCGACGTTGGAGCGGCCCGCTGCCTCCCGGGGCCGCTCTGCTGGCTAAGAAATGCCCCCGTAGCGTTGGAGCCTTCACGGCTCTGAACCAAATGGCCCCCGTTCGGTGGAGTCCTCCTCAGGGACTCGAGGAGAGAGATGCCCTCGCTGGGGCGGCCCGAGAACTGCGCTGTTCAGTGCCTTCACTGGCACTTAACAGAGGACCAATAACTGCCCCCTAGCGCTGGCACAGGTAGGTGGGGGCCCCCTCTCTGGGGACCTTCTAACCGCGATCACCCCCGACGTTGGAGTCCCGCTCGGGGGACTCGTGAGCCTCGCAGGCTCTTACAGTACTTGGGGAGGCTAACCCGGCTCCCCCTTCAGCCCCCACTCACCAGGACTTCGATGGGCTGCTCCGACGGGCTGCTCCGGTCAGGCGATGGGGACAGCTGCAAGGGAACACGCAGCGCTCCCACCTCCTCTGTGGCTGTGGGGCTCTCCCGGCACACGGGAGCCCCGCGTACTCGCAGACTTCCTGGTTCCCGTCTTCCGCCCAGTGCAGGAGCGCGGGGTAGGCTCCCGTCGCTTCCTGCTTTGAAGTCCCGCCTACGTCCCGACGGAGGTCGCCTGACTTCCGGGGACGGACCGGGCCACAGCGGTGATCCTTCTTCGGTGGTTGCAATACGGGGTAGGCTCCCGTTCCGTTGAGACATATAGCGGGGTGGGCTCCCGCCAACGACCCCGGCAATGTCCCTGGCAGGGTGGGCACCTGCCAGGGGAATTCAGAAGCTGAAAAGACGGGGCAAACGCCGGGTGGGCACCGGTTTCCAGAATAAAGCGCTCCTAGCGCTACGGCCAACGTAAAAGCGCTCTAGAAGCGCTGGGGGCACCAAATAAAGCGCTCCTAGCGCTGAGGCAAGTAGAAGCGCTTCCAGGCGCTTTGGGGACACAAATAAAGCGCTTCCAGCGCTGTAGGATGAAAAGCACCACAAAGTCCAGCAAAGTTCTTCCCTGCATGCAGCAGGGTAGGGGTGGGGGGCAAGGCTGGGCCCAGAGCCAGCGCACTGGGCCTCCAGGCAGGGAGGTAGTCCAAGTGGCGGTCCTCTGGTCCAGCAGCAGCAGTAGCCCCCCCCTCAGGTAAGATCCTGGCAGAGAACAGTTTCTGTGGGGACACAGCCCCATTTTTATACAGGCAAACCCTTTGTTCTGGGTTCGGGGTGAGGGGGAAAACCAGTCGCAGCTGGTTGGGGAGCACCCTTGATGTGCTCAGCCCCTCACTCTATTCACTGGAAGGGCTAGGGTCGTCAGTCGCACCACAGGGAGCGGGGCCAGCATTGTGTTTGGAAAACCCTGTCCTATTCAGGACCCAGGTGTACTCCTCCCACCCATCTAGCTGCTGATCTCCCCATTCACCACTGGGTGACTCCTCCTGACTCTGGGGAATCCCTAGCCCGTCACATGACACGACCAGCCAATCACGCGACAGACACACTGCACACAGAAGTGCCCACTTCTAGAAGTGGCACTTCCACACTAGGTACATGCACGCCGCACACATCATCGCGCAGCATTCACTCCCACGAGTCCGCACATACCAAACTCGGGCCTGCACACCCCACGCATCAGGAACTACTAGGGACACATACATTCCCCATGCATTCCTATGGGAGGGCAGGCCTATCTCACCACATGCACTCAGAGCACGCACGCACTTTACCCTGGGACACAGGGAAAGTGCGCAGAGACCAAACAATCACCAATAAAAAGCCAAAAAGTCCAGGGGTGAACCTGTCAGAAGGGCCAAGTCCAACACAGGTCATCCCACACAACACTTTCCACATGTCTCACACCTCACGTGCACAAGGTACCCTTTACACCGCCAAGGAACCGACTTTCGTGTATCACCACGTCTTGTGGTCAGTCACAATGAATGCGGGTACTACGTGGTTGGGTTTTTGTGTTTATTTATACAGTGTCTTAACGTTGTTATTGAAACTCTGTCAAGTCTGAATGAAGCAAACAGAGAAAGGCCTGCAATCTGGAGCACAGAGTATTTATTTTCTAATTAAAGCAGGTAAACTGCATATGTTCTTAATAGGACACGCAGATCTTAGGAGAGCTCCATCAAATGACTGCTGAGCATCTGGTCCTGCTTCTGACACATGTTATGTGCCTTTGCAGCTAGGATCGTGCTAGTTCACCAGAGCCTTCTCATAACCTGTGGTCCCTGCATGTCCACAGTCCACTGGGTGTGATGCCACAGGTCCAAGCTCATCCATCATTTCACTGACCTTTCCTACTCTCCCCACTGTAGCATTATTTATGTATTCATTATATATGATGCAGCTCAGCCGGCAGGCTTTAAAAAGACTAGGACAATTTATCATGTTCGATGTGCTGCTGTAAAACTTCCCCTTGTGTAATGCTTCTCAGATGCAAAGTCTGAGAGCCTAGCTAGGGTGGGCAGGGGCTGGTGAAATTACCAGTTACTCACCTGTAATTCAACTGTGTACTAGTGGAAGTAGTGGAATGAAATGACAACAGTGTAAATTATACTGTGACGAGCACAATCTCCTAACACTTTATGTTAATTTTATAGCACGGGTGCCAAATACATTTGAAATGCAATAGGCCTCGCATTTGAGAGAGTTGGAGCTATTGGCATTGTAAATGACAATGCCATTTATTTGTTGTAAAAACAACACACAAATAAAAGGTATTGTCATTTACAATGGCAATAGCTCAAAATCTTGTAAATGCGAGACCTATTGCATTGCAAATGCTTGTTGTATATTGGCACGAGCGGACATGTTCTTGCGCACCACAGTTGGCCACTTCACCCTTTCTCTTGCTTAAGCAGGGCCGTGTCAGATATGGTCAGAGAGACCTATGGCTGGTGAGAGCTCAGCTGTAGGAGGCATTCCTGTGTCTATTTTATGAAGCCTTCTCTTAATCCGAGTTGCTACGCAGACAAAGGCGTTTTATCATTTAGGTCCTGTTTTAGGACTGGAATGAATTAGCAAAGCAAACCTATCAATAACAAGCATTGGCATAGCCAATAGGTCTCGCCTTTGGGACCTTATAAGTTATGTTATGTTATGTTAAAATCATTTATAAAGCGCACAGCTGCCCCAACGAAGGGGCGTCCCGGCGCTAGTAGCAGTATCCAGAGAAAAAAATGTTTAGGCCATAGGGAAGAGAAAGGTCTTAATAGCTTTACGGAATGAGGTCAGACAGTCCAGGCTGCGGATCTTCAGCGGCAGTATTTAGATATGCAGCAGGTCCCAAAGGCGAGACCTATTGGCTATGCCAACAGACGCCACAAGAAAGACGCGAGCAAGTCCGCAGCCGAAAGGCTGTCCACGCGTCCAGTCTCCAGCGCACACGTATACGTATGAGCCACGGCTCCCTTAGGTGCAGTATCCCGCACGAGATCCTTCCAGATGCCGGGGCTGAGCAGTCATCCCACAACATTGCAGCGTGCGCGAAACGGCCGACTCCAGAGCCAGGAGTTGCCTGATGGTAACCATGCACTTAACAGCAGCAAGTGCACTCTGCACAGCCCACGGAATCCCCCGTTACCTTGGTCGCCGCACACATGGCCTTCAAGCACATACGAAATGGATAAATGTCTATTAAATGACGGAATCGCTGTTGCATGTGAGGTGTTCGTAGGGATCAGGGTCTCAAGTGCTCACTGTACCCTGATTTGGTCTTTTACTGCACGTAGGGTGACCAATTGGCATGGGTGCGAATTCAGGACAGTGAGTGTAAAAATTCAGGACAGAGGGTCAAAATTCAGGACAAAAAATCAGGACAGAAGGTCAAAATTTCGGACAAAAGGTAAGTTTTACAGACATATCAGAGGAAGTGGCGCAATAGTATAAAAGTACGTAAATAGACAACCACCCACATACAAGTCAAATAAGTTTTGGATTAGGTTGAGACAATCGTTTTTCGGTATGCGTGCAGCTTTGAGCAACTGCGCAGGTCTTTTTGTGGTATTTCATTTGATAATAATCTATTTATATGGTTACTGCACTGGGTTGTCCAGACTGATGTCATATCTGAGTGCCATTGTGAGATGTAAAGCGGCACTCGTAGGTGAACTAAAGGGAGGATTGTTGTAATGTACCAACTATAGGGAACGCATTATGGGTGTTTCAGCAAGTGGAACTTAAAATATGGAATCTTGCTTTGCCAAAGGTGGCTTCACAGAGAGTTGCACTAGCTGACAGAAGTCACAAAGGTGCTTTTCCCTGCAGCTTTCTTAAAGAATCTACTGGCAATACACTATTACATAGTTTATTTTTGACGCCATGCCTATTGCTACAATTACTATATACATGTCAAGCACAGCTATTGGCACTTTAAGGCTCTCCCTAAAACCTTACACCTAAAACAAAACATGCAAAAATTTACAATTACTAGTGTAACATTCAAGTAGCAGTTGGGTGTCACTCAAAATGCCATATGCATGATGTATAGATCCCACACGTAAGCACACAACAAATACAGAATAGTAACATATAGGCAAGGGAGTAGCCAGAAAATGTAAACACCTCCCACTTTGAACTGAAGCTCTTATGGCACCAAGAAAGCAAAGCAAGTCATCACAACCCTCCCCGGAAGAGCTCTGTTGTCCAAGGATCTAGCCATTCATCCTTCCATCAAACCTGTGATGTCCACCATTTCAAATTTACATTCTGTCATCCATTCATTCTTTCATCCATCATTCAGTCTTTCACCACTCATTCTGGCCTTCCATCTGTGTGCCCATCTCTATCCAAACCTTTTCAACCATTCAAAACATATCCATTGTCTATCCTTCCATCCATCATTTCACTCATCCATCCATCCATCCATTCACTCATGCATCCTACCATTTCACCCAATCATCCTTTCACTCATCTATCCACTCTTCCACCCATCCATCCATTCACTCATCCATCCAACCATTTACCCGTTCACCCATCCAGCCTGTAAAACAATAGGAATGTACATTTGTCAGGTTTCAAGCTCTGTGAAATGTGCATAATGGGTGTGCGTGTGAACTAGGACGACCCCAGTACATCATTCACTGGAAAAAACATAAACGACATAAAGTGCACTTGTAAAGCGCACATTCATTCCGAAAGGTTAGTTGGCGCAGTATACCCGATATGTTAGACTCCTTACACAAATTCATTATCATCATTGTGTCGATCTAGTGAGGATAGAAGGCAGCAGCATGAGATTAGGGCACCTAACACTTTTACACGCGTTCCCTGAAAAACGATTGCACCCTGTTATGTTGAATAAACCGAAGTGCACAAAAATGCGTAACACTTCAGACACAAATGAAACACATCCGGGATGTTGGTGGATTCTTGTGCAAGAGCTAGGAATCCCGAAGGTTACAGTGGAGTGGGGCGCCCTGCATGCTTCCTCACCTTTCTAGGAATGAAGAGGGCGGTTCTAGCCTTTTATGCACAGCCAGTTGCGGAGTGTTTGCCTCTGTGATTTGAGCGCGCAGGCTGGAGAGAAGGGACAGCCTCAGCCCTTCATCACTAGCGGAACTCGACTCACTGATAAACAGCCCTTCAGGAGCCTTCGCTGCTCAGCTTTTTTTAATTTTAGACCAAACTGTGTGATAAACCAGCCTTAAAATGATTGAACTTTTATTCGAAAGACGTTATAGCCTCTGTTAATTTTCAAATGTTGCACATGTGTTACCTTTCAACATGTGCCAAAAGAAGAGAGAGAGACGGACTCCGGACCCTGTGACCAGCAACACACTTCTGGTGAGATGCTTTGGGAATCGCCTCACTAGCTGTTAATGTTGCCGCCGCTACTGCGCAGGAGGAGGGCACCACATGCTGTAACACCCCAAACTGCCCATTGTCATTCTGTATGTGGCCATCAGCCGCATCCAGAATGACACTGGGCGGGTGGGCTGCTGCTGTGCTTCGAGAATGAGTGCCAGCCGCCGGCCCTGGAACTGAGGCCTCTCGCAGGGGAACAGCTCTGCTCCCTGCTAGGGCCAGAATTAGGGACAAAAGGCGTCCGTAAAAGGATCCTCACGGACAACGGATGTGAGGTCCAAATAACGGACGGTCCGTGAAATTTACGGACGGTTGGCAGTGGCGTAACGAAAGTTGAGGGGGCCCCCCTGCAAAGTACACAGAGGGGGCCCCCTCCCCGGGCCACCACCTACCACTTTTGCCGATGAGGTCCCCTGGAGCTTGAGGGCCCACCCTGCACCGAGGAGGCTGCGGAGGCTTATCTTACGCTACTGTGAAGATGCCAGACATGCCTCTTATTTCAGTTATGGGCCTATCTCATTAGAAAAACAACAGACCTACAACTTCGGGCCATAAGACATCCACTTTAACACCAGGTAAAAAACAGAACTAATTCATTTTGCACTGACATAGCAACAATAATTAGCCCATAGTAAGATTATTCTATTTTGGCCACAGCCCAAAAATAGAAAAACTTTCTCATATGCCCTGGCAGTAAGGTCTGTGGGACTAGCAGGTTTCTGTGCCCGGGGAGGTCTGTGGAGACTGGCAGGTTTCTCTGCCTGGGAAGGTCTTTGGGACCGGCAGGTTTCTGTGCCCAGAGAGGTCTGTGAGACTGGCATGTTTCTGTGCCCGGGGAGGGTTGTGGGACTGGCAGGTATCTGTGCCCAGAGAGGTTGGTGGGACTGGCAGGTTTCTGTGCCCGGAGAGGTCTGTGGGACTGGCAGGTTTCTCTGCCTGGGGAGGTCTGTGGGTCTAGCAGGTTTCTCTGCCTGGGGAGGTCTCTGGGATGGCAGGTTTCTCTGCCTGGGGAGGTCTGTGGGACTGGCAGGTTCCTGTGCTTGAGGAGGTCTGTGGGGCTGGCAGGTTTCTGTGCCTGGGGAGGTCTGTGGGACTGGCAGGTTTCTCTGCCTGGGGAGGTCTGTGGGGCTGGCAAGATTCTGTGCTTGGGGAGGTCTGTGGGGCTGGCAGGTTTCTCTGCCTGGAGAGGTCTGTGGGGCTGGCAGGTTTCTGTGCTAGGTGAGGTCTGTGGGACTAGCAGGTTTCTGTGCCCGGGGAGGTCTGTGGGGACTGGCAGGTTTCTCTGCCTGGGGAGGTCTTTGGGACTGGCAGGTTTCTGTGCCTGTGGAGGTCTGTGGGACTGCCAGGTTTCTGTGCTGGGGGAGGTCTGTGGGGCTGGCAGATTCTGTGCCTGTGGAGGTCTGTGGGACTGGCAGGTGTCTGTGCTTGGGGATGTCTGTGGGGCTGGCAGGTTTTACTGCTTGGTGTTGTCTGTGGGGCTGGTAGGTTTCTGTGCCCGGGGAGGTCTGTGGGACTGGCAGGTTTCTGTGCCCTGGGAGGTCTGTGGGGCGAACAGGTTTCTGTGCCTGGGGAGGTCAGTGGAACTGGCAGGTTTCTGTGCCCTGGGAGGTCTGTGGGGCTAACAGGTTTCTCTGCCTGGAGAGGTCAGTGGGACTGGCAGGATTCTGTGCTTGGGGAGGTCAGTGGGACTGGTTGGTTTCTGTGCCCAGGGAGGTCTGTGGGACTGGCAGGTTTCTCTGCCTGAGGAGGTCTTTGGGACTGGCAGGTTTCTGTGCCCAGAGAGGTCTGTGAGACTGGCATGTTTCTGTGCCCGGGAAGGTTTGTGGGACTGGCAGGTATCTGTGCCCGGGGAGGTCTGTGGGGCTGGCAGGTTTCTGTGCCCGGTGAGGCCAATGGAACTGGCAGGTTTCTGTGCTTGGGGAGGTCTGTGGGACTGGCAGTATTCTGTGCCTGGGGAGGTCTGTGTGGCTGGCAGGTTTCTCTGCCTGGGGAGGTCTGTGGGACTGGCAGGTGTCTCTGCCTGGGGAGGTCTGTGGGGCTGGCAAGATTCTGTGCTTGGGGAGGTCTGTGGGGATGGCAGGTTTCTCTGCCTGGAGTGGTCTGTGGAGATGGCAGATTCTGTGCCTGTGGAGGTCTGTGGGACTGGCAGGTTTCTGTGCTCGGGAGGTCTCTGGGGCTGGCAGGTTTCTGTGCCCGGGGAGGTCTGTGGGACTGGCAGGTTTCTGTACCCTGGGAGGTCTGTGGGGCTAACAGGTTGCTGTGCCTGGGGAGGTCTGTGGGACTGGCTGGTGTTTGTGCCTGGGGAGGTCTATGGCACTGGCAGGTTTCTCTGCCTGGGGAGGTCTGTGGGACTGGCAGGTTTCTCTGCCTGGGGAGGTCTATGGGGCTGGCAGAATCTGTGACTGTGGAGGTCTGTGGGACTGGCAGGTGTCTGTGCTTGGGGATGTCTGTGGGGCTGGCAGGTTTTACTGCTTGGTGTAGTCTGTGGGGCTGGTAGGTTTCTGTGCCCGGGGAGGTCTGTGGGACTGGCAGGTTTCTGTGCCCTGGGAGGTCTGTGGGGCTAACAGGTTTCTCTGCCTGGAGAGGTCAGTGGGACTGGCAGGATTCTGTGCTTGGGGAGGTCAGTGGGACTGGCTGGTTTCTGTGCCCGGGGAGGTCTGTGGGGACTGGCAGGTTTCTCTTCCTGAGGAGGTCTTTGGGACTGGCAGGTTTCTGTGCCCAGAGAGGTCTGTGAGACTGGCATGTTTCTGTGCCCGGGAAGGTTTGTGGGACTGGCAGGTATCTGTGCCCGGGGAGGTCTGTGGGGCTGGCAGGTTTCTGTGCCCGGTGAGGCCAATGGAACTGGCAGGTTTCTGTGCCTGTGGAGGTCTGTGGGACTGGCAGGTGTCTGTGCTTGGGGATGTCTGTGGGGCTGGCAGGTTTTTCTGATTGGTGAGGTCTGTGGGGCTGGTAGGTTTCTGTGCCCTGGGAGGTCTGTGGGGCTAACAGGTTTCTCTGCCTGGAGAGGTCAGTGGGACTGGCAGGATTCTGTGCTTGGGGAGGTCAGTGGGACTGGCTGGTTTCTGTGCCCGGGGAGGTCTGTGGGGACTGGCAGGTTTCTCTGCCTGAGGAGGTCTTTGGGACTGGCAGGTTTCTGTGCCCAGAGAGGTCTGTGAGACTGGCATGTTTCTGTGCCCGGGAAGGTTTGTGGGACTGGCAGGTATCTGTGCCCGGGGAGGTCTGTGGGGCTGGCAGGTGTCTGTGCCCGGTGAGGCCAATGGAACTGGCAGGTTTCTGTGCTTGGGGAGGTCTGTGGGACTGGCAGTATTCTGTGCCTGGGGAGGTCTGTGTGGCTGGCAGGTTTCTCTGCCTGGGGAGGTCTGTGGGACTGGCAGGTGTCTCTGCCTGGGGAGGTCTGTGGGGCTGGCAAGATTCTGTGCTTGGGGAGGACTGTGGGGATGGCAGGTTTCTCTGCCTGGAGTGGTCTGTGGAGATGGCAGATTCTGTGCCTGTGGAGGTCTGTGGGACTGGCAGGTTTCTGTGCTCGGGAGGTCTCTGGGGCTGGCAGGTTTCTGTGCCCGGGGAGGTCTGTGGGACTGGCAGGTTTCTGTACCCTGGGAGGTCTGTGGGGCTAACAGGTTGCTGTGCCTGGGGAGGTCTGTGGGACTGGCAGGTTTCTCTGCCTGGGGAGGTCTATGGGGCTGGCAGAATCTGTGACTGTGGAGGTCTGTGGGACTGGCAGGTGTCTGTGCTTGGGGATGTCTGTGGGGCTGGCAGGTTTTACTGCTTGGTGTAGTCTGTGGGGCTGGTAGGTTTCTGTGCCCGGGGAGGTCTGTGGGACTGGCAGGTTTCTGTGCCCTGGGAGGTCTGTGGGGCTAACAGGTTGCTGTGCCTGGGGAGGTCAGTGGGACTGGCAGGTTTCTGTGCCCTGGGAGGTCTGTGGGACTACCAGGTTTCTCTGCCTGGAGAGGTCAGTGGGATTGGCAGGATTCTGTGCTTGGGGAGGTCAGTGGGACTGGCTGGTTTCCGTGCCCGGGGAGGTCTGAGGGGACTGGCAGGTTTCTCTGCCTGAGGAGGTCTTTGGGACTGGCAGGTTTCTGTGCCCAGAGAGGTCTGTGAGACTGGCATGTTTCTGTGCCCGGGGAGGTTTGTGGGACTGGCAGGTATCTGTGCCCGGGGAGGTCTGTGGGGCTGGCAGGTTTCTGTGCCTGGGGAGGCCAATGGAACTGGCAGGTTTCTGTGCTTGGGGAGGTCTGTGGGACTGGCAGGATTCTGTGCCTGGGGAGGTCTGTGTGGCTGGCAGGTTTCTCTGCCTGGGGAGGTCTGTGGGACTGGCAGGTTTCTCTGCCTGGGGAGGTCTGTGGGGCTGGCAAGATTCTGTGCTTGGGGAGGTCTGTGGGGCTGGCAGGTTTCTCTGCCTGGAGTGGTCTGTGGAGATGGCAGATTCTGTGCCTGTGGAGGTCTGTGGGACTGGCAGGTTTCTGTGCCTGTGGAGGTCTGTGGGACTGGCAGGTGTCTGTGCTTGGGGATGTCTGTGGGGCTGGCAGGATTTTCTGATTGGTGAGGTCTGTGGGGCTGGTAGGGTTCTGTGCCCAGGGAGGTCTGTGGGACTGGCAGGTTTCTGTGCCCTGGGAGGTCTGTGGGGCTAACGGGTTTCTTTGCCTGGGTAGGTCAGTGGGACTGGCAGGTTTATGTGCCCTGGGAGGTCTGTGGGGCTAACAGGTTTCTCTGCCTGGAGAGGTCAGTGGGACTGGCAGGTTTCTGTGCCTGTTTAGGTCTGTGGGACTGGCTGGTTTCTGTGCTTGGGGAGGTCTGTGGGGCTGGCAGGTTTCTATGCCCGGGGAGGTCTGTGAGACTGGCAGGTTTCTGTGCCGGGGAGGTCTGTGGGGCAAGCAAGTTTCTGTGCCTGGGGAGATCTGTGGGACTGGCTGGATTCTGTCTCCGGGGAGGTCTGTGGTGCTGGCAGGTTTCTCTGCCTGGAGTGGTCTGTGGGGATGGCAGATTCTGTGCCTGGAGAGGTCAGTGGGGCTGGCAGGTTTCTCTGCCCGGGGAGGTTTGTGGGTCTGGCAGGATTCTATGCCTGTAGAGGTATGTGGGACTGGCAGGATTCTCTGCCTGGGGAGGTCTGTGGGACTGGCATGTGTCTCTGCTTGAGTTCTGTGGGACTGGCAGGTTTCTGTGCTTGGGGAGGTCTGTGAAGCTGGCAGGTTTCTGTGTTTGGGGAGGTCTGTGGGGCTGGCAGGTTTCTCTGCCTGGAGTGGTCTGTGGGGATGACAGATTCTGTGCCTGGAGAGGTCAGTGGGGCTGGCAGGTTTCTGTGCCCGGAGAGGTCTGTGGGACTGGCAGGTCTCTGTGCCTGGGGAGGTCTGTGGGGCTGGCTGGTTGCTCTGCTTGGGGAGGTCTGTGAGTCTGGCAGGTTTCTGTGCCCGGAGAGGTCAGTGGGGCTGGCAGGTTTCTGCGCCCGGAGAGGTCTGTGGGACTGGCAGGTCTCTGTGCCTGGGGAGGTCTGTGGGGCTGGCTGGTTGCTCTGCTTGGGGAGGTCTGTGAGTCTGGCAGGTTTCTGTGCCCGGAGAGGTCTGTGGGGCTGTCAGGTTTCTGTGCCCGGAGAGGTCTGTGGGGCTGGCAGGTTTCTGTGGCTGGAGAGGTCTGTGGGGCTGGCAGGTTTCTCTGCCTGGAGAGGTCTGTGGTGCTGGCAGGTGTTTGGGGCAGGATGCTGGGTGATCTTGTCACACCCACAGAGTCAGGTATTTGGAGCCATTTATGGACCAGAAACATTGATCCTTTTACTGCTGAGTGGAGTACGATGGCTTCAGGACGGGAAAGTGCATGGAGCGCCCCACAGTTCAAAGGTCGCAAGTGAGGTAGGTTGTGCTGGTGTTAAAAAAAAAGTCCAGAAAGAGAAGAGAGTTACACATGCTGGTGCCTGTTTCCACAAAAGTCACGTGCAACCTCTGGTAGAACATGCTTCGTAACATAGAAAGGCTGTAAATGTTATTTTTTTCCTTTCATATCAATGGGGTAGGATTGGTGGCTGTTTGCGACAGCAGTAAACAGAGGGGAAGTACATGGTATGCAGTGCCATGAGAATTATGCTGCAGGTACTCAATTATGCAGCAGGAAAAGGCAAATTATGCGGTCTAATGCCACACATTTTGTGATACTTATACTTAATTTTTTGTAATTTTTGCACCTTTTAAGACTGTTCTGGCAAATGTTTCACCTCAGTCTCAGTTTAACAACCAAACAACAAAGAGTAACTGAAAGATGGCCTGTCAATTTTAGCGAAGGGCATTCGACTGTGCAGCAATGCATGTTGCTATATTTTAGTAACTTTTAACTGTTTCAGCTAGAAACCATTTTATCTGCAAGCTGCAATTTATGTAGCACCACTGCCCCAATCCTCCCCCTCTCTGCCACACTCACACCCTGATGTCCAGTTCAGCTGGACCTGCCCCTTCAGAACCGACATCACTTGACAACTAGAAATCAGCGACAAGAAATCGGGTCAGTTTTTGGAGGAAGTGGGTATCACTTTGCCTTGACAAAGTCGGGCGAAACCGGGAAACTTCTCCCAAAGTCACAGACTAAGGTGTAAATTCATAGGTAAAGGGTATATTTTCTTGCGCCCACAAACTTCAATGACGATTTTTGTGTTTTCTGTAAAATCCGCAAATCAATATAAATCGCAGGTGAAACTGATGACACGCACTTTTAATCTTTAATGTGTAACATAACCCCCCCCCATATTTTCCAAACAATCTTCATGTACCAAAGGCGCCTTTCTTTTACTAAATGCCTTCACACTAAACTGGAGACCTTACGCACACAAGTGGTCGTCGCAATTAATTTTGGGTGGGGTGCACTTGTCTGCGGGGGGTGGCATAGACTGGGCGAACAGACAGACTCACCTGCGCGAGCTGCAGAAGACATGGCAAACAAGGCTAGCCAGAGAAATAATTAAATTATGGCAGGTAGTTGCCGCCGCACGTTACCTCTCAATTGTCTCCACTCTGGCCTCTGGGATGCCTCCTCGCTTCACCAGTCAGCAATGCGCATGACAACTGGTCACCAGCCCCACCCTAGGGGTGAAGAGTAAGACCGCGCAAACGCGGCGACAGAGACATCTGCACACTGCGCAGTGTGCACCATTACCATTTTTTAAATGTTACCATTTAATTTATAAAGAAAAGTCTAGAGCAAGCGTAAGTTACATAACCTACCTATATTAATTAACTACCTATCCCAGACAGTCACGGATTTGTGGTGCTTGCTGGCACCGCTGAGGGGGCCTCTGGAGCGCTGGGGCCCCCCCACAACACGGGAGCTGTGGGGGCCTGTGTTACGCCCCTGGGGCCTGTGTTACGCCCCTGCTTATAAATCCACACTGCACAATTCAACTATAAATAATTTAACCCTACAACATTCCATACCACATAATTACAATCCAAAAAATACGCATATTTCCACTTCACTCCATACCACATAATTCCACATCACAGAATCACATTCCACACAACTTAATACCACTCCCAACCACATAATTACACTCCACACAACATATTTACACTCAACTCTAAAACACATAATTACCCTCCACAAAATATAACTCTGCAACATGTTTCATAATTCCACTGCGCATAATTATACACCACACCATGCCACATAATTCCACACGTCACACAATTCCACAATTCATCCCCACACAATTTATCACACAGCATAATAACACTCCACATAATACCACTCAGCTCCACATAATTAACCTCCATATAATTATGCTCTACTCCATACTGCATACATACACTCCACATAAATCCAGTCTATGCCACGTAGCAACACTCCACATAGCTACACTTCACACCATGCCTCATAATACCACTCAACATAATTTCACTCAACACCACAACTTCCATGTCACACAATTCAACTCTACACATTTCCATTCCACACCACATAATTCACAACAAACTACATAATTCAGACTAACACCACAAATGCACAACACACCACATACATCCAATCTACACCACAAATTCCACATCATGCTATAATATTTAACAGCACACCACATAAGGAAACTCCACTACATACCACTCCACAACACAAAATACCATTCCAGATAATCCCACTCCAAGACACACAATCCCACTCCACTCAATACCACATAATTGCACTGCACACCATGCCACATTATTTCACTACACAGATCCAATCCACGCAAAACAATTCCACAACCAACAATTCCAATCCAAACCATATATGTCCAATTGACACCACACACATTCCCTCCACTCCAAACAGAAAACGCATAGGTAAAATACATTGCCATTACAGAATGGATGGGGGTGGGGGCCCCAGAGACAGCATTCACCACAGGGCACTGCTCCTCTGAGGCAGCACAGAGCTGATTTCAGCCAGCAGGTTTGCAGCTCTAGAAACAGGATCTGCTGGGACACATCAGAAGGTGAGAGTTAGAGCTATTGATGTTGTAATGGACAATGTATTTTACCTATGCGTTTTCTGTTTGGAGTGGAGGGAATGTGTGTGGTGTCAATTGAACATATATGGTTTGGATTGGAATTGTTGGTTGTGGAATTGTTTTGTGTGGATTGGATCTGTGTAGTGAAATAATGTGGCATGGTGTGCAGTGCAATTATGTGGTATTGAGTGGAGTGGGATTGTGTGTCTTGGAGTGGGGTTATCTGGAATGGTATTTTGTGTTGTGGAGTGGTATGTAGTGGAGTTTCCTTATGTGGTGTGCTGTTAAATATTATAGCATGATGTGGAATTTGTGGTGTAGATTGGATGCATGTGGTGTGTTGTGCATTTGTGGTGTTAGTCTGAATTATGTAGTTTGTTGTGAATTATGTGGTGTGGAATGGAAATGTGTAGAGTTGAATTGTGTGACGTGGAAGTTGCGGTGTTGAGTGAAATTATGTTGAGTGGTATTATGGGGCATGGTGTGAAGTGTAGCTATGTGGAGTGTTGCTACGTGGCATAGACTGGATTTATGTGGAGTGCATGTATGCAGTATGGAGTAGAGCATAATTATGTGGAGGTTAATTATGTGGAGCTGAGTGGTATTATGTGGAGTGTTATTATGCTGTGTGATAAATTGTGTGGGGATGAATTGTGGAATTGTGTGACGTGTGGAATTATGTGGCATGGTGTGGTGTATAATTATGCGCAGTGGAATTATGCAACATGTTGCAGAGTTATATTTTGTGGAGGGTAATTATGTGTTTTAGAGTTGAGTGTAAATATGTTGTGTGGAGTGTAATTATGTGGTTGGGAGAGGTATTAAGTTGTGTGGAATGTGATTCTGTGATGTGGAATTATGTGGTATGGAGTGAAGTGGAAATATGCGTATTTTTTGGATTGTAATTATGTGGTATGGAATGTTGTAGGGTTAAATGATTTATAGTTGAATTGTGCAGTAGCAGGGGCGTAACACAGGCCCAGGGGCGTAACACAGGCCCCCACAGCTCCCGTGTTGTGGGGGGGCCCCAGTGCTCCAGAGGCCCCCTCAGCGGTGCCAGCAAGCACCACAAATCCGTGACTGTCTGGGATAGGTAATTAATTAATATAGGTAGGTTATGTAACTTTCGCTTGCTCTAGACTTTTCTTTATAAATTAAATGGTAACATTTAAAAAATGGTAATGGTGCACACTGCGCAGCGTGCAGATGTCTCCGTCGCCGCGTCTGCGCGGTCTTACTCTTCACCCTTAGGGTGGGGCTGGTGACCAATTGTCATGCGCATTGCTGACTGGTGAAGCGAGGAGGCATCCCAGAGGCCAGAGTGGAGACGATTGAGAGGTAATGTGCGGAGGCGACTACCTGCCATAATTTAATTATTTCTCTGGCTAGCCTTGTTTGCCCTGTCTTCTGCGGCTCGCGCAGGTGAGTCTGTCTGTTCGCCCAGTCTATGCCACCCCCCCGCAGACAAGTGCACCCCACCCAAAATTAATTGCGACGACCACTTGTGTGCGTAAGGTCTCCAGTTTAGTGTGAAGGCATTTAGTGAAAGAAAGGCGCCTTTTGGTACATGAAGGTTGTTTGGAAAATATGGGGGGGGGTTATGTTACACATTAAAGATTAAAAGTGCGTGTCATCAGTTTCACCTGCGATTTATATTGATTTGCGGATTTTACAGAAAACACAAAAATCGTCATTGAAGTTTGTGGGCGCAAGAAAATATACCCTTCACCTATGAATTTACACCTTAGTCTGTGACTTTGGGAGAAGTTTCCCGGTTTCACATGACTTTGTCAAGGCAAAGTGATACCCACTTCCCCCCAAAACTGACCCGATTTCTTGTCGCTGATTTCTAGTTGTCAAGTGATGTTGGTTCTGAAGGGGCAGGTCCAGCTGAACTGGACATCAGGGTGTGAGTGGGGCAGAGAGGGGGAGGATTGGGGCAGTGGTGCTACATAAATTGCAGCTTGCAGATAAAATGGTTTCTAGCTGAAACAGTTAAAAGTTACTAAAATACAGCAACATGCATTGCTGCACAGTCGAATGCCCTTCGCTAAAATTGACAGGCCATCTTTCAGTTACTCTTTGTTGTTTGGTTGTTAAACTGAGACTGAGGTGAAACATTTGCCAGAACAGTCTTAAAAGGTGCAAAAATTACAAAAAATTGAGTATAAGTATCACAAAATGTGTGGCATTAGACCGCATAATTTGCCTTTTCCTGCTGCATAATTGAGTACCTGCAGCATAATTCTCATGGCACTGCATACCATGTACTTCCCCTCTGTTTACTGCTGTCGCTAACAGCCACCAATCCTACCCCATTGATATGAAAGGAAAAAACATTTACATTTACAGCCTTTCTATGTTACGAAGCATGTTCTACCAGAGGTTGCACGTGACTTTCGTGGAAACAGGCACCAGCATGTGTAACTCTCTTCTCTTTCTGGACTTTTTTTTTAACACCAGCACAACCTACCTCACTTGCGACCTTTGAACTGTGGGGCGCTCCATGCACTTTCCCGCCCTGAAGCCCTCGTACTCCACTCAGCAGTAAAAGGATCAATGTTTCTGGTCCATAAATGGCTCCAAATCCCTGACTCTGTCGGTGTGACAAGATCACCCAGCATCCTGCCCCAAACACCTGCCAGCCCCACAGACCTCTCCAGGCAGAGAAACCTGCCAGCCCCACAGACCTCTCCAGCCACAGAAACCTGCCAGCCCCACAGACCTCTCCGGGCACTGAAACCTGCCAGCCCCACAGACCTCTCCGGGCACAGAAACCTGCCAGACTCACAGACCTCCCCAAGCAGAGCAGCCAGCCAGCCCCACAGACCTCCCCAGGCACAGAGACCTGCCAGTCCCACAGACCTCTCCGGGCACAGAAACCTGCCAGCCCCACTGACCTCTCCGGGCACAGAAACCTGCCAGACTCACAGACCTCCCCAAGCAGAGCAACCAGCCAGCCCCACAGACCTCCCCAGGCACAGAGACCTGCCAGTCCCACAGACCTCTCCGGGCACAGAAACCTGCCGGCCCCATTGACCTCTCCAGGCACAGAATCTGTCATCCCCACAGACCACTCCAGGCAGAGAAACCTGCCAGCCCCACAGACCTCCCCAAACACAGAAACCTGCCAGCTTCACAGACCTCCCCAAGCACAGAAACCTGCCAGTCCCACAGAACTCAAGCAGAGAAACATGCCAGTCCCACAGACCTCCCCAGGCAGAGAATCCTGCCAGTCCCACATACCTCTACAGGCATGGAATCCTGCCAGACCCACAAACCTCCCCGGGCAGAGAAACCTGCCAGCCCCACTGACCTCTCCAGGCACAGAATCTGCCATCCCCACAGACCACTCCAGGCAGAGAAACCTGCCAGCATCACAGACCTCCCCGGAGACAGAATCCAGCCAGTCCCACAGATCTCCCCAGGCACAGAAACTTGCTAGCCCCACAGACCTCCCCGGCACAGAAACCTGCCAGCCTCACAGACCTCCCCGGGCATAGAAACCTGCCAGCCCACAGACCTCCCCAAGCACAGAAACCAGCCAGTCCCACAGACCTAAACAGGCACAGAAACCTGCCATCCCCACAGACCTCCCCAGATAGAGAAACCTGCCAGCCCCACAGACCTCTCCGGGCAGAGAATCCTGCCAGTCCCACTGACCTCCCCAGGCAGAGAAACCTGCCAGTCTCACAGACCTCTCTGGGCACAGAAACCTGCCAGTCCAACAGACCTCCCCGGGCACAGAAACCAGCCCGTCCCACTGACCTCCCCAAGCACAGAATCCTGCCAGTCCCACTGACCTCTCCAGGCAGAGAAACCTGTTAGCCCCCACAGACCTCCCAGGGCACAGAAACCTGCCAGTCCCTCTGACCTACCCAGGCACAGAAACCTGTTAGCCCCACAGACCTCCCAGGGCACAGAAACCTGCCAGTCTCACAGACCTCCCCAGGCACAGAAACCTACCAGCCCCACAGACCTCACCAATCAGAAAAACATGCCAGCCCCACAGACATCCCCAAGCACAGACACCTGCCAGTCCCACAGACCTCCACAGGCACAGAATCTGCCAGTCCCACAGACCTCCCCCAGCACAGAAACCTGGCAGTCCCACAGACCTCCACAAGCACAGAATCTGCCAGCCCCACAGTCCTCACCAAGCATAGAAACCTGCCAGCCCCACAGACCTCCCCAGGCACAGAAACCTGCAGCCCCACAGACCTCACCTAGCAAAGAAGCCTGCCAGCCCCACAGACCTCCCCAAGCACAGAATCCTGCCAGCCCCACAGACCTCCCCAGGCAGAGAAACCTGCCAGTCCCACAGACCTCCCCAGGCAGAGAAACATGCCAGTGCCATAGACCTCCCCAGGCACAAACACCAGCCAGTCCCACAGACCTCCCCAGGCACAGCAACCTGTTAGCCCCACAGACCTCCCAGGGTACAGAAACCTGCCAGTCCCACAGACCTCCCCGGGCACAGAAACCTACCAGCCCCAGAGACCTCCCCAAGCACAGAAACCTGCCAGTCCCACAGACCTCCACAGGCACAGAATCTGCCATCTCCACAGACCACTCCAGGCAGGGAAACCTGCCAGCCCCACAGACCTCCCCAAGCACAGAATCTTGCCAGCCCCACAGACCTCCCCAGGCAGAGAAACCTGCCAGTCCCACAGACCTCCCCAGGCAGAGAAACCTGCCAGCCACACAGACCTCCCCAGGCACAGAATCCTGCCAGTCCCACAGACCTCCCCAAGCACAGAAACCTGCCAGTTCCATTGGCCTCCCCGGGCACAGAAACCTGCCAGCCCCACAGACCTCCCCGGGCACAGATACCTGCCAGTCCCACAAACCTCCCCGGGCACAGAAACATGCCAGTCTCACAGACCTCTCTGGGCACAGAAACATGCCAGTCCCAAAGACCTCAGGCAGAGAAACCTGCCAGTCCCCACAGACCTCCCCGGGCACAGAAACCAGCCAGTCCCACTGACCTCCCCAAGCACAGAATTCTGACAGTCCCACTGACCTCTCCAGGCAGAGAAACCTGTTAGCCCCACAGACCTCCCAGGGCACAGAAACCTGCCAGTCCCACTGACCTCCCCAGGCACAGAAACCGGTTAGCCCCACAGACCTCCCAGGGCACAGAAACCTGCCAGTGCCACAGACCTCCCCGGGCACAGAAACCTACCAGCCCCACAGACTACACCAAGCAGTAAAACCTGCCAGCCCCACAGACATCCCCAAGCACAGACACCTGCCAGTCTCACAGACCTCCACAGGCACAGAATCTGCCAGCCCCACAGACCTCCCCCAGCACAGAAACCTGGCAGTCCCACAGACCTCCACAGGCACAGAAACCTGCCAGTCCCAAAGACCTCCTCAGGCAGAGAAACCTGCCAGTCCCCACAGACCTCCCCGGGCACAGAAACCTGCTAGTCCCAAAGACCTCACCTAGCACAGAAACCTGCCAGCCCCACAGACCTCTCCAGGCAGAGAAACCTGCCAGCCCCACAGACCTCCCCAAGCACAGAATCTTGCCAGCCCCACAGATCTCCCCAGGCAGAGAAACCTGCCAGTCCCACAGACCTCCACAGGCAGAGAAACCTGCCAGCCACACATACCTCCCCAGGCACAGAATCCTGCCGGTCCCACAGACCTCCCCAAGCACAGAAACCTGCCAGTTCCATTGACTCCCCGGGCACAGAAACCTGCCAGCCCCACAGACCTCCCCAGGCACAGAAACCTGCCAGCCCCACAGACCTCCCCAAGCAAAGAAACCTGCCAATCCCACAGACCTCCCCAGGCAGATAAACCTGCCAGCCCCACAGACCTCCCCAGGCAGAGAAACCTGCTAGACCCACAGACCTCCCCAGGCAGAGAAACCTGCCTGTCCCACAGACCTCTCTGGGCACAGATACCTGCCAGTCCCACAAACCTCCCCGGGCACAGAAACCTGCCAGTCCCACAGACCTCTCTGGGCACAGATACCTGCCAGTCCCACAAACCTCCCCGGGCACAGAAACATGCCAGTCTCACAGACCTCTGTGGGCACAGAAACCTGCCAGTCCCAAAGACCTCCCCAGGCAGAGAAACCTGCCTGTCCCCACAGACCTCCCCAGGCACAGAATCCTGCTAGTCCCACAGACCTCACTGCCAGGGCATATGAGAACGTTTTTCTATTTTTGGGCTGTGGCCAAAATAGAATAATCTTACTATGGGCTAATTATTGTTGCTATATCAGTGCAAAATGAATTTGTTCTGTTTTTTACCTGGTGTTAAAGTGGATGTCTTATGGCCCGAAGTTGTAGGTCTGTTGTTTTTCTAATGAGATAGGTCCATAACTGAAATAAGAGGCATGTTTGGCATCTTCACAGTAGCGTAAGATAAGCCCCCGCAGCCCCCTCGGTGCAGGGTGGGCCCTCAAGCTCCAGGGGACCTCCTCGGCAAAAGTGGTTGGTGGTGGCCCGGGGAGGGGGCCCCCTCCGTGTACTTTGCAGGGGGGGCCCCTCAACTTTTGTTACGCCACTGGCTTGATTTAGAGCAAGCCTCTCTCTCACAGCTCTCTACCGAAGAGCTGAGGGGGCCCCCTTCATTTACTGAAGAGTGGGGGCACCCCCGCACCGAGGGGGCTGCGGGAGTGTTTGTTACGCCCCTGACGGTTGGTCACCCTAACTACACGCCAACGGACTGTCCATTATCCGTGCTTGCGTTAGGACCCATGACACCATTGCCATGCCACTGCTTAAGCTGAGGGGTACCTCTGTGTTTCAAACTCTGTGAACGTGACGCCCCAGCAGTAGTATGCGTGCTATGAAATAATTATTAATGTTTTTGTCATAAGAATGCACGACTGTTTCAGTGACTAGCTCGCCAGCATTGGTACTTTTCACAGCTTCGTGTGCAGAAATGTTGTTCTCTTACTAACTCTATGAGGTGCCTAGATGAGAAGGTAGGAGCACAGTGTGCTATAAATAGATGTGTTGCTGGTCATCTTGCTACAAACTCCAGCTGCTTTCGTGGATGCAACGTTAACGCTTCTGTGACTGTCACCGGTGGTGCTTATATTTCATAACGTGATTTTGTCACAGGTATTGTATGACGCACATCTGACGTCAGCGCTGTAGGTTGTCTTGGAATGTGCTTTACTAAAGTGCTTTGGGATTACAAGCAGACACTAGTCGGTGTGAGGAGGTTCGTTGTGCTCACTGTGCTGTGAGTTGTTATCAGTGCGAGAGCTTGAGATGCAGTTAATTTACAAGTATGCATTTCCAGTCATTTGAGAGACAGTTATGCGGCTATTAAAAGCAAAGTGGCAATCACTGCTTCAAAATCTAGCTACTGTCTGAGAAGCACGGATAAAATTTAGTTGCAGCTATGTGTCTCCTGAATCGTAATATTTACATCCACCCTCCTGGACAGCCCTTCTGTTACAAACGGATGATTTAGATGTTGTGCGCGGGTGTAAACAGAGCTGTGAATATTGTTCACAACTCAAGTTTGTCAGTGGGCTATAAGGAGTTACTTTTCTAAATCTTTGATTCTAATAGCTTTAAAATGTGGGATTACTCGATCACACGCCAAGGAAAAATTAAAAGTGCTTGCACAAAACAAAACAAGCACAAGCGCGCTCGTCTCGCGCGGCAGCAGGGAGTTGGGGGGCCTGCACGATTTCCTTGCGGGAGCGATAATTGCTACCATATGGTGCCGCTCGACCCCGCAACTGTTGTGCAACCGTTTGAAGTTTTACACAGATGGCGACACACTTTACATATGCCCAGAGTGAGTCATTGTCCGGCACTCTTTTGTACAGCTCCAGTTATATGGCAGACTCGTTGCATGCTAGAGGTTACATTTTTGTCCCTTTTTCCATCAACTTCAGAGTAATGGGGGTTCTGAGGCTTTTTTTGACTTTGTTCAACTGTTGTCCACAATGTACTCCTCAGAGGTGTTATGTGCCACCCTTCAGCAGATTCTCCGCACTGATGATAAACTTTACCAGACAACTATTACCTGGCCACTCATGCTTTGCAGACAGAAAAGAAGGGGATAACGGCAACTCCTTATTCCATGAGTGTTGAAGATATTACGTAGGAGCTTTTTGTGTGCAGATTGCAAAATGGGCATATGCATAATATATGCGAACAAGGGGGCATATCAGCAACAACCGGCGATAATTATCGCTTAGCGCACTTAGCGCTAGGATAATTATCGCCGGCTAACGTGGATTTTTATCGCTGAGATAGCGTGCTATTAGCAACACTTATCTCAAAAGCGATAAAAATCCTAGCGCTAACTGCCTAACGTGAGATTATCGCTGGAAACCCAGCGATAATCTCACAAAATGTGGCGTTAGCTTGTTGATAGGGGCTCACAAACTTAGCCATGATATCCACCTTCCATAGGATATCATGGCTAAGTCAGTCCTGAAGCAGGCGTAAGGAAAGTAGCGATAACAGGGGTTATCACTACTTTTTCGGCCGCTATGCTTCATAGCGTGGGGCTTGATGATAGGAGAAATGTCGCTTAGCGACATCTCTCCTGTCAGGTCAGATCATTAGAGATGCAAAGCTGGGCGTTAAGAATAGGTGCGCTAATGCAAGGTTTCACACGTTAGCGTGGCCTTGCTAATTAGGCGATAAAATTATCGCCGGTTTTCGGCCGAAAATTGCTGCAAAAGCGGCGATAATTTTCTATCGCTGCCTTGTAAATATGCCCCAAAGTTTTTTTAGACCGAGCACAGCCTGCAAAACGTCAAACTTGGTTTAGAGGCCCACGGCGGCAGTGTGTCATTTATTGATATTAGGCCAAACCTCTGTGCTAGAAACTTGGATTTGTGAAAGCTTTTGATTGTTTCAAACAGGTAGTCCTGTAAGGCTGTTCATTCGTATATATTTCTACATAGCCACAAATGTTTGCGCTTTTGAAGCGCTCCTTATCTTGCTCCCAGGACAATAATTTTGTTTGTTTATTCATTGAAAGTTTAAAAGTGTTATGAGGAAATATTTCCTTCCCGGAGATTATGTGTATTCAGGCCTCTAAAGCCTCACTTCCGGCATGGACCTAACAATTCATTTTACTGCCTCCATGAATCTCATTCCAGATAAGTGACTTTACTGAGTCTGGTGTGCCTTCTCTTAGAGATGGCAAATACTTAACAAGGACACTTTGTTGTGCCGGCCTTGCTCTTGAATTCCAATTTCTAAGCGAATTTGTGCAGGTGAGGTGGAGTATGAGACGGAAAACCTTACTCAGGGTGTTACTCAAAAATGAGTTCAACTTCCCCGGGAAGGCTACTGATCCATAAGCCAACATTGGGATGAATTTTGCTTTGATTGCTGCTAAAATTGGTTTCCAAGCTGGCTTAGGTTTTTGTTGTATATATTTTTTAAAGCGGTGATAAGTGATGCCACATAGGGCTTTAGTGTATTTAGATGAAATGCAGGGGACTGGCGATCTTGTAGCCAGAACCCTGGATATTTATAGCTGGAACTCTTTTCCATCAAATTGCCTCCCAGGCACAATTTTTCTTTCTTCTTGTGGCCATTTCCAAAGATCGCTATTTTAGGTTTATCTAAATTTATGTCATCCAGTTTGTTGCGCAGTAGAGAGCCAACGTGTTTAGTAAGTTTTATAAACCAAAAAAGCAGTGAAACAGACAGTGTTTTCTGCTTATTCTTTTGGGAAAGTTCTGCTGAACGAGGATGGATTGCAGCTGTTTCAAAGTCACTTTTTTGCGCAGGACACAATATGTCATTGCACCCTGAGAGTTGCTACTTTGTCTGCTGACACACTTGACCTTGTTGTGCTGTGCTAATCACTACCCATAAGAGGAATTGCTGTGTCTTTTGCCCTTTCCACTTCTCTGTTACCAGTAGCACCCACAGCATATGTGCCAACTCCTTGGATACCCTTGCAGCTCTGAGATAGTAATCTGTTCCTTGCCTCTTTCCAAAAATGAAGACATCCAGATTGTGTTCCACTCTCTTGTTTAACCCATGACTTCAAGTACTTGCTAGTACTTTCGAACACTTCATAACACATGGGTAATAAGCTCTCATAGTAGAACAGCCCTGTAGAGGCGATCCTCAAAAGATAATAGCTACATCAGTTCACTGGTAGTACCCTATAATGTGATATAATACCCAAGTGCATGCAACATTCGTCTCTCAGCATCAGAATGCTTCATCACAGGAGGTTCATGAGACTGAGTATTGGCTTTATATAGTTGATGATTGCCAGAACTTCCTATGAGGTGAGACCTATGGGGTAACAACTCTCGTTCACCCTGTTCCTTTATGTGGTACAGACTTAGGTACCGATTCCGATCCGTTCAAAATATTCCCCTTACGAATCGTATCCAGATTTTTTTACGTACGAATCGTCCAAGTCCCGTACAAACTGGCAAGTACGATTCGTATGTAAAAAAATCCATACGAATCGCATTGGGAAAATTCCCCGACACGTCCTCGGGTCGGAAAAAGTGTCCGACGCGTCCCCGGACAGTTTTACGTACGAATCGGGAAACTGAAGTCCGAGCGCGCAAGTACGATCCATCCCGTCCGTCCGAATGCACAACCGTATGGAAAAAACACCGTACGGTGCGAACTCCCGTAGCAACCATGGAGACGTCCAAACATGTGCCCGCATACGCGCTGTACCCCCAGCCCACCCCCCCATGTAGGCGCTGTACCCCCAGCCCACCCCCGTAGGTACGTGCCGTACCCCCAGCCCACCCCCGTAGGTACGCGCCGTACCCCCGCCCACCCCCCATGTACACGCCGTGCCCCCAGCCCACCCCCGTAGGTACAGTGCGGACCCCCACCCCCGTAGGTACGGTGCGAACCCCCGGCGCATAGCGCTGGGGGTCCGCACCATACCTACGGGGGTGGGGGTCCGCACCGTATCTACGGGGGTGGGGGTCTGCACCGTATCTATGGGGGTGGGCTGGGGGTACGGCGCGTACCTACGGGGGTGGGCTGGGGGTACGGCGCGTACCTACGGGGGTGGGCTGGGGGTACGCTCCGGACATACAGGGGGGCTGGGGGTACGGTGCGGACGTGTAGGGATGGGGGTACGGTGCGTACCGGGCCCCCTTTTCGTCGTGCATCGCGGCGTACTTAGCTTTTCCGGCACTTTTTGGGTCCCGTAAAAATTTTGCCGTGCGAAGTGCTGTGGGTACGAATCGTACTTGCTGATCCGTAAAACGCTGCCTGACTCCGTGCGAATGTCGCGTACGCGGTGTCCCGGATCCGATTTGTATGTATTTTTTTGCCGGTCGGTGTTTTTTACGATTCGTACAGAAATGGCGTTTCCGTACGAATCGTACTTGCATGTTTGTAAGGTATTTTACCCGGGTACGAGTCGGACAGAGAAAACGCTCCGTCCGACGATTCGTACCCGGTTTTTCCAGGATCGGAATCGGCCCCTTAATGGTGGCGCTTTAATTGCTGGACTGGCCTCTGCTCAAAGTGCCTATCAACTCCTTCCTACTTTCTCTGGATCTCAAATCACTCCCCCCAAAATTGTAGATGCTCAAACTCTTTTTAAATATCTGAGTTCTTACAATTATAATCAGACAAAATCCTTTCTTAAGCCCTCGCCATAGAAAGCCTCCCTTTTCCTTGTACCAACAGTCTTTCAAAACGTCCACTATCCCCTTTATAGAGTAATTGTCTGCACATTTTTGTAACAACCTTCTAAGCCTCCTTGGTCTCTAACAATTCTTAGAATCTTGGCAGGTCTCAAGCATTCCATATTCAATGTATGTTTTTTGCTACTTTGTCTGCTGACACACTTGACCTTGTTGTGCTGTGCTAATCACTACCCATAAGAGGAATTGCTGTGTCTTTTGCCCTTTCCACTTCTCTGTTACCAGTAGCACCCACAGCATATGTGCCAACTCCTTGGATACCCTTGCAGCTCTGAGATAGTAATCTGTTCCTTGCCTCTTTCCAAAAATGAAGACATCCAGATTGTGTTCCACTCTCTTGTTTAACCCATGACTTCAAGTACTTGCTAGTACTTTCGAACACTTCATAACACATGGGTAATAAGCTCTCATAGTAGAACAGCCCTGTAGAGGCGATCCTCAAAAGATAATAGCTACATCAGTTCACTGGTAGTACCCTATAATGTGATATAATACCCAAGTGCATGCAACATTCGTCTCTCAGCATCAGAATGCTTCATCACAGGAGGTTCATGAGACTGAGTATTGGCTTTATATAGTTGATGATTGCCAGAACTTCCTATGAGGTGAGACCTATGGGGTAACAACTCTCGTTCACCCTGTTCCTTTATGTGGTACAGACTTAGGTACCGATTCCGATCCGTTCAAAATATTCCCCTTACGAATCGTATCCAGATTTTTTTACGTACGAATCGTCCAAGTCCCATACAAACTGGCAAGTACGATTCGTATGTAAAAAAATCCATACGAATCGCATTGGGAAAATTCCCCGACACGTCCTCGGGTCGGAAAAAGTGTCCGACGCGTCCCCGGACAGTTTTACGTACGAATCGGGAAACTGAAGTCCGAGCGCGCAAGTACGATCCATCCCGTCCGTCCGAATGCACAACCGTATGGAAAAAACACCGTACGGTGCGAACTCCCGTAGCAACCATGGAGACGTCCAAACATGTGCCCGCATACGCGCTGTACCCCCAGCCCACCCCCCCATGTAGGCGCTGTACCCCCAGCCCACCCCCGTAGGTACGTGCCGTACCCCCAGCCCACCCCCGTAGGTACGCGCCGTACCCCCGCCCACCCCCCATGTACACGCCGTACCCCCAGCCCACCCCCGTAGGTACAGTGCGGACCCCCACCCCCGTAGGTACGGTGCGAACCCCCGGCGCATAGCGCTGGGGGTCCGCACCATACCTACGGGGGTGGGGGTCCGCACCGTATCTACGGGGGTGGGGGTCTGCACCGTATCTATGGGGGTGGGCTGGGGGTACGGCGCGTACCTACGGGGGTGGGCTGGGGGTACGGCGCGTACCTACGGGGGTGGGCTGGGGGTATGCTCCGGACATACAGGGGGGCTGGGGGTACGGTGCGGACGTGTAGGGATGGGGGTACGGTGCGTACCGGGCCCCCTTTTCGTCGTGCATCGCGGCGTACTTAGCTTTTCCGGCACTTTTTGGGTCCCGTAAAAATTTTGCCGTGCGAAGTGCTGTGGGTACGAATCGTACTTGCTGATCCGTAAAACGCTGCCTGACTCCGTGCGAATGTCGCGTACGCGGTGTCCCGGATCCGATTTGTATGTATTTTTTTGCCGGTCGGTGTTTTTTACGATTCGTACGGAAATGGCGTTTCCGTACGAATCGTACTTGCATGTTTGTAAGGTATTTTACCCGGGTACGAGTCGGACGGAGAAAACGCTCCGTCCGACGATTCGTACCCGGTTTTTCCAGGATCGGAATCGGCCCCTTAATGGTGGCGCTTTAATTGCTGGACTGGCCTCTGCTCAAAGTGCCTATCAACTCCTTCCTACTTTCTCTGGATCTCAAATCACTCCCCCCAAAATTGTAGATGCTCAAACTCTTTTTAAATATCTGAGTTCTTACAATTATAATCAGACAAAATCCTTTCTTAAGCCCTCGCCATAGAAAGCCTCCCTTTTCCTTGTACCAACAGTCTTTCAAAACGTCCACTATCCCCTTTATAGAGTAATTGTCTGCACATTTTTGTAACAACCTTCTAAGCCTCCTTGGTCTCTAACAATTCTTAGAATCTTGGCAGGTCTCAAGCATTCCATATTCAATGTATGTTTTTTCATTCCTTGTTCTTTGCCTCAAATGTTGTATTTGAGGCAAAGAACAAGGAATGAGTATTTTGTTATATGTATATAAATTCAACCAAGCAAAAGCTTTCTAATTTAATAAGCTGGGCTGCACGCAGGTGAGCTACTCAGAGGTAGCTGGAGAGCTACTGAAGGTCACAAGCTACTGGTTGAAGACCCCTGGAGTAGAGAGTGAAAGCCTTTGCATGGGGTGTGTCAACTATATCTATGCCTGCCTCCCTTAGCCCGAGACAGACTAGGAGGTTTCACTCTCTTTGAGAAGTGAGTCTTGGTGGAACCTTATGCACCACCACTAAGGAAGGGTTCAACTGTGAAGCTCTTAACTGCAGAGGGAGGTACTAATAATTGATTGATATGGGAATGTCTCCAATGAGTTATGGGAGGCCCTTTGTGGAAAAACACCAGAAGGAAAAAACATGAATAATACACATTTAGTATCTCAATAACACTTACAGTTAATACCTGTAACAGTCAAGTACCATTTGTTTTCTTAAAAATGCTGTCACTATGAATCATTTTATGAGCACAATTACTCCTTTATATGTGGAAAACATGCATGTGATTTAGAAAAAGGAGCATTTCCTATTTTTATTTTAAATTGCATATGCAACCAGAAGGTCACTTTAGGGAACCAAAAACAATGCCATGCCACATAATTCCACTACACAAATCCACTCCACACCACACAGTTCCACCACACACAATTCCACAACTAAAAATTACAATCTAACCCACATAATTCTACTACACACTCCGTACATACACTCCATATCACATGGGTAAAAGACATTGTCATTTACAACGCCAATAGCTCCAACTCAAGCAAATGCGAGACCTATTGCATTTCCAATGCTTGTTCTTACATGGGGCAATATGATACATATGGCATGGTCTTTTTACACAAAGTGATCGTAACAATGTATCTCTTCTTCATTGTGTGGGGTTCCTCATATTCAGTTACTTTGCTGCAATATCTGCAAGCCTTACAATGTGTGCTGGTCAAAAACCTCCCTTCTATTCCACTTCTTTCGACTCCTTCAAATGACAGTTTACAATCACATTTTCAGTTGTATTTGGTTTCTGGTAGGTTATCCAAGGAGTAGGTCCTAAATGGGTGCTTAGAACAGAGTCTTCCTGTAATATGCCCCAATGCTTGATTAACATTCTACTTATATCATCAGATTGTCTTGAGAGTGATGTAATAAACTTCACCCTTTTGAATCTGTCCTGTGTCTCGTTATCCCTTTGTTTTTTGGATTTCTAGATAAGATCCTCTTTATTTAGGATTTTAGGTTTTAATTCTGCTGTTTTCAACACAGTTGATGGATATCCTCTCACTTTGAATCTCGTCAACTGGTCATCTTTAGCGTACTCATTTGCTTTGAGTGTGTTGGAGTTTCTTTTCAACCAAACGATCTCACCATATGATATGTTCCATTTTGTATCTGATGGCTGACAGTTTGTAGCATGTAAAATGTGGCTTCTAGCCATGGACTTCCTAAATGGCAAGGATTTGATCCTGTTGTACTTGACCTCTATTCTAATCTCTCATACTGTATTCCATCATCATTCTGATGTTATAATTGTGTTATTCAACATCAGAATCAAATCCTTAAGGGCCTATTCTACTCCAGTTCATAGCAAAAATAAATTATCTGTAACATAGCCACAGTGTTACCTTCTGAAAGAAGTCTTGATATTGATCTTCACTGGACACCTGGTCTCCCACCAGCCCATTAACAAATTTGCACAGCTGGTAGCAATGTAGATGTCCATTGAAGTTCCTTGAAGTTGTTAGTACATTTGTCTTCCAAAGAGGAACACATTCTCCCTCAAGCTGATATATGCCATGGGCTTAAGCATAGTGGTGTGTTCTCATAGTTTCAGTGGTCTTGTTTTCAAAAACTCCTTGAATGCTTTTAATTCATGGTAGTGAATAACGCTTGCTTACAAGCGGTTTACATCCATTGTTAACAAATAAGTTCCTTCTTCAGTGGGCATCTTATATGTTTTGGTGATGAAATCTGTGGTATCTCTTAAATGGCTCGGCAATGTGTCAAATAGTGGAAACAGGAAGTGGTCTTTATATATAGACACTCTCTCCAAAATACTGCCAATGGCTGAAAATAGTGATCTCCTCAGAGGTTTTTTCAAATCTTGAAATGAATGAATTTTTGGTAATAGGTCCATGGTGGATACTTTAAGCCAGCCAGTTTTTAAATACAGACACTCTGCATATTCTAATATACATGCATTTCTCTATGTATAAAACGGATCTCTGACATATTATCGACAGACACATTATCGAACTACACAAATATCGCATCAAATATATCGACATCAAAAATATCGACATTGTATACTTATTTAAAAAACGACACTAATATCGACACTACAATATCGTAATACAATTATATCGATCACACAAAAATCGCACACATAAATATCGCAATACTAAATATCGACATGAGTAAATAAATATGACACATGTCACAAATATCGATAACCAAAATATAGACATCAAGAATATCGTTTTTTTTAAATATATCGACAATTCTAACACTAATAAAAACAATATTTTAAACAACATAAAGACAATATTTTCCCAAAACATACATTTTTCAAATGAGATTCTACTTAAACATAAACATAACATTTATAGCTATCTCAATATTTAACAACATAATAAAAAAACACTGAAATAATTATCACATTGGCATTTCGAACACATTTAAAAAACATTCACTACACATTATAAACAATCTTTTTATATATAATGATTTAAAACTCTCCTCCTTTAAAACTAAATATATTCTTACTTAGCATTTTCCATAAAAGGAAACCAATTAACTAAAAAAAAATCAAACCATCCAATAGAAAGGCCACATACAGAAAACAACCAATAACATGGACATTATAAACGTTAAAGGCAGGGAAGGTCCCCTGGGACTATTTTAATACAACATCTTTATTTCTTCCCTTTAACCTTACTGAAAAACAGCAGTTAATGTCCATGAAAGATGCTACATATTCATTGTTACATATTGAAAAATTAGAACCTTTAGCTTTCTCTGTAGCGGAATTGGATACAGGCGTGTGGTTATTACATGGGTTGATCACTCTCCCGTTCGCGCTTTTCAAGTTTACGTCCTGTATGAAACACTATGCTCTGGGTAGATATGAACAGCTGGGCACCGCTTTCATACATGAGGTTTGGTCCCTCCCTTTTATGTATAGATGTACAAGGGACGGTACTGAGGTTAATCTGACAGGTGAGGAATGTACAACGACACCTGATCATTCTGTAGTATGTAGACACATTCAATTACACGGTGCATGCAATGTACAAGCTCCAAATTTGGCCTGCGTCCTGAAAGGTATCCCAGTGCCAGTGATTACGCCATCTTTCATGCTGCTTGCAAACGGTAGTTATTTAATTTTGAACAATGAAGCTTGCTGCGGGATGTTAGTGGGAATCCCTTACATAGTGACTGTATAGCAGAGAGTTGTCTGCTGCAATAATGTTCTATTTCCACCCCCGCATGGGCGGCTGGATGTTTCCATCTGGCCTTCGATTCCGACCTTGAAGGCAGAGTTCAACAAGATGAGCAGAATAAGGGCGCTATTGTCCCAAAAGGAGGTGCCATTGACTTCCTCCGGTGAAACATTTGTCCTTCACGTTGCAAATACGCGTACTGAGGTACAGGCGCTTTTGAATACTGACCTCCCCCTACATTTTGGTGCTTTGATCCAAACAATTTTCAATGCCTCGTCCACGACGGGCCTGGCTCATTTTTTTAAGCTTGTGGGCTCGGGCCTCGTGACCTCTTTCCAAACTATTTTTGGTGTGATTCCGGCATTTTTTCATTCTATTTTCTCGAGCATCTTTGGAGGTGTCCCGCTGATTCTGGCGCTTGTGGCAGGAGTGCTGCTTTTACTTTTCATACTGCGAAATGGCTGCTCTTTCTGTGCCACACGACAACCTGTCCCGTCTGCATCTTCTCCGTGACAGGATGCTTGAATATTATGGTACGCTGCCATTGGCGACTTTGAGCCTGGCGTATGGATTATCCTTCCGGTATTCCTACTTCACCTGCGTACAGCCAGTCTTTCACTGCCTAGATTGTCCCTTTGAATGGCCTTTGGATTTGTGCTTAACCAACACGGTGTCTCCGGTGCCGGATTATGATCGACTGATGAGGCCCTTAGTGTCTCACGAGTTTGCCTGTTCTGGTGTTCGGATTATGGCCTGTGGTGCGGCGCATGGTATCCTGGGTAATTGGGACATCGCAAGAGCAGCCTATGATTTCTTGAATATGAGCTATCTGGAGGAACAATTGGGTTGCCCTGATTGTGCTAGAGGCTCCGCTCATTGAAGAACATGTATGTTCCTTTTCTTTGATTAATTGGATGGCTAAAACTTTTCGTGGCTCTGCAAACGATTTCTTGTTGGAAGCAGTGGCCACGTATGCTGCATATACGTTCATGGATTGAGTAAACTGTGGTCCTCTATGTTTTTTCTCCCGTGCCTTTGGACTGCTGTCCACAGCAACATTTTTTAATTTTTCCCATCACACGTTTGTGGTTTTTTTCTCCCCTTTTCGGTTTTCATGTTTTCGGCTTTTGCCTGAACTATAAATTGTTTATTAATTGAATACGCCTTGTTCTGCTCTGTCGAGACTGAACTTTGCATTCTCTTTTTTCTTGCCTACTGTATAGTGCTTAGATCAAGGGGGCATGTAGTGAGGACTCCCTTAATACGTACATACATTGTTAAGTTAGCATAACCGCGTTAGATGTTAGAAAGCCATCTTGCCGCTTTTGCGCACGACACTGCGTTTACATGTTATTGCTTAAACAAACTGCTGACTCGAGCTTTGCCTCACACGGAAGCAATCTGTTGTTACCATCCTGAGCTCTGCGCAGCGACCTTGGTCTGTACATGGCGTGACAAAACAGTCTGGTTTGTTAGACAATGCATGTTTTCTACTCTAGATTGATCGACCCACTATTTAGACATAACACACAGGCAGCTGTAAATACCTGAAAGTTGGTGCTTTTAATAACACAGACATCATGATTATTATTCAGACCGAAGACGAGCCTTCCTGCGAGTAGACTCCTGATGCTCCTGTGATGTGATTTCACTAAGCTGATCTTTGAGGTATGGGGTCCCCTATTGAAGCCTAAGAGACCTTCTATTAGCATAATAATAATATTAGCTTCTTAGTAAAGGGAAGGTGGTATTATCCACTGTCATTATAATATGATCACCCCTTTTATATTCTATGGTATTGTAACGATGCTAATGGTTTTGATTTTAATCATTTGTCTGCTTGTATTAGCCAAACTACTGCATCTTAGGACACGTGGTCTATAAAAATAAACTCTTTTTATTTTCACCGTGTCTCTGTTGATTCTTGTTGTGGACTGATGTGAGAATAATATACGAACAGGTATTTCCGATTCCCACCATTCCTGAGAGTATACTGAGTCGCTTGTTCTGGGTTGTCTTTTCATTGGGATCTCTGAGCCTAATCTCGGATAACGAATGGGACACTAATACTAGCCGGAGACTGGGTTCTGGGTTCTGAGGTGAGTTTCTGGTACACCACAATTCACTTAGTTGGCAGTATGTGCTGGACACAGAACTTAATTAATTTACTATTCCCACTCCAATCTATATTTAATTAAGATAAGTGCTGGACACTGAACTTAATTAATTTACTATTCTCACTCCAATCTATATTTAATTAGAATAGATGCTGGACACTGAACTTAATTAATTTACTATTCCCACTCTAGTCTATATTTAATTAAGATAAATGCTGGACACTGAACATAATGAATTTACAATTCTCACTCCAACCTATATTAAATTAGAGTAGGTGCTGGACACTGAACTTAAATAATTTACTACTCCCACTCCAGTCTATATTTAATTAGGATAACTGCTGGACACTGAACTTAATTAATTTACTATTCTCACTCCAACCTATATTAAATTAGGGTAGGTGCTGGACACTGAACTAAAATAATTTACTATTCCCACTCCAGTCTATATTAAATTAAGATAAGTGCTGGACACTGAAGTAAAATAATTAACTATTCCCACTCCAGTCTATATTAAATGAAGATAAGTGCTGGACACTGAACTTAATAAATTTACTATTCTCACTCCAACCTATATTTAATTAGAGTATGTGCTGGACACTGAACTGAATTAATTTACTATTCCCACTCCAGTCTATATTTAATTAAGATAAGTGCTGGACACTGAACTTAATTAATTTACTATTCTCACTCCAACCTATATTACATTAGAGTAGGTGCTGGACACTGAACTTAATTAATTAACTATTCCCACTCCAGTCTATATTACATTAGAGTAGGTGCTGGACACTGAACTTAATTAATTAACTATTCCCACTCCAGTCTATATTTAATTAGAGTATGTGCTGGACACAGAACTTAATTAATTTACTATTCCCACTCCAATCTATATTTAATTAAAATAAGTGCTGGACACTGAACTTAATTAATTTACTATTCTCACTCCAATCTATATTTAATTAGGGTAGATGCTGGACACTGAACTTAATTAATTTACTATTACCACTCTAGTCTATATTTAATTAAGATAAGTGCTGGACACTGAACATAATTAATTTACTATTCTCACTCCAACCTATATTAAATTAGAGTAGGTGCTGGACACTGAACTTAATTAATTTACTATTCCCACTCCAGTCTATATTACATTAGAGTAGGTGCTGGACACTGAACTTAATTAATTAACTATTCCCACTCCAGTCTATATTTAATTAAGATAAGTGCTGGACACTGAACATAATTAATTTACTATTCTCACTCCAACCTATATTAAATTAGAGTAGGTGCTGGACACTGAACTTAATTAATTTACTATTCTCACTCCAATCTATATTTAATTAGGGTAGATGCTGGACACTGAACTTAATTAATTTACTATTCCCACTCTAGTCTATATTTAATTAAGATAAGTGCTGGACACTGAACATAATTAATTTACTATTCTCACTCCAACCTATATTAAATTAGAGTAGGTGCTGGACACTGAACTTAATTAATTAACTATTCCCACTCCAGTCTATATTACATTAGAGTAGGTGCTGGACACTGAACTTAATTAATTAACTATTCCCACTCCAGTCTATATTTAATTAGAGTATGTGCTGGACACAGAACTTAATTAATTTACTATTCCCACTCCAATCTATATTTAATTAAAATAAGTGCTGGACACTGAACTTAATTAATTTACTATTCTCACTCCAATCTATATTTAATTAGGGTAGATGCTGGACACTGAACTTAATTAATTTACTATTCCCACTCTAGTCTATATTTAATTAAGATAAGTGCTGGACACTGAACATAATTAATTTACTATTCTCACTCCAACCTATATTAAATTAGAGTAGGTGCTGGACACTGAACTTAATTAATTTACTATTCCCACTCCAGTCTATATTACATTAGAGTAGGTGCTGGACACTGAACTTAATTAATTAACTATTCCCACTCCAGTCTATATTTAATTAAGATAAGTGCTGGACACTGAACATAATTAATTTACTATTCTCACTCCAACCTATATTAAATTAGAGTAGGTGCTGGACACTGAACTAAAATAATTTACTATTCCCACTCCAGTCTATATTAAATTAAGATAAGTGCTGGACACTGAACTAAAATAATTTACTATTCCCACTCCAGTCTATATTAAATGAAGATAAGTGCTGGACACTGAACTTAATAAATTTACTATTCTCACTCCAACCTATATTTAATTACAGTATGTGCTGGACACTGAACTGAATTAATTTACTATTCCCACTCCAGTCTATATTTAATTAAGATAAGTGCTGGACACTGAACTTAATTAATTTACTATTCTGACTGAAATCTATATTTAATTATGGGATTAGTAAAATTCTAAATTATATTTAAATTTTCTAAATAATTATTTTTTCAAATTTAAAAATATATAAACATTTTAAATTAACTTCCCAACCTTATCCCCTATAACCCAACATTCCGCTCCTAAAATTATTTGTAAAATTCTAAATTTAATTTACAATTTCAAAATAATTTTCATTAAAAATTAACAAATATATAAACATTTTTAAAACACTTCCCACCCTTATCCCCTATCAACCAACATCCAGCTCCTAAAATTATTTGTAAATTTAGAAATGTAATTTACAATTTCTAAAAATTTTTTTTTTTAAATTAAACATTATATAAACATTTGTAAAACACTTCCCACCCTTATCCCCTATAAACCAACATCCCGCTCCTAATATTATTTGTAAAATTCGAAATTTAATTTACAATTTCGAAATAAATTTTTTAAAAAATTAAACAATATATAAACATTTTTAAAACACTTCCCACCCTTATCCCCTATGAACCAACATCCCGCTCCTAAAATTTTTTTTACAATTCTAAGTTTAATTTACAATTTCTAAATATTTTTTTTTTTATATTAACAAATATATAAAGATTTGTAAAACACTTCCCACCCTTATCCCCTATAAACCAACATCCCGCTCCTAAAATTATTTTTAAAATTCTAAATTTAATTTACAATTTCTAAATTTTTTTTTTTTAAATTAAACAATATATAAACATTTTTAAAACACTTCCCACCCTTATCCCCTATAAACCAACATCCCGCTCCTAAAATTAAATATACATTTCACATTTTAAAAAAAAAATTCGAATTAAATTTTACAATATATTAAAAAAATTAATTAACTTTTTTAAAACACTCCCCACCCTTATCCCCTATAACCCAACATCCCGCCCCTAAAACAATATAAATATTTCTCATATTATATACATTTTAACTATTTATACAAACAACTTCAAAATATTTACTAAACATACAATGACGATATTTTCACATGTCGATATTATTACTAACGATATTACTTACATCGACATATAAGTAAAAAAAAAATACGATATTTTTCACATCGATATTATCTATTTCGATATTTTGTACATTCGATATTTTTGACTCGATATTTCTGTCCCTCGATATTAAAAAGTCGATATATAGACTGCTCACCGTATAAAACATCCCTGTAAATCTCACCACCAATCTCTAATGGTACCCTTTATCAACCTTTGGTTTCAATTTTGATTGTTTAACCATACCACTAGATTACCACCTCAATCAGATAGTTTCACAACCAGATTCTGATCCTTACTCATTTTTTTCCAAATTCTCATACTGAGTCCATGTCATATTCTTTTTTTGCTTACCAAATTGTTTTCTTCTAAGAATTTTTGAATCGTTCATTATCATTTTATGAAACACATCTATGTTCTCACAAGGCTAGTTTGGAATTGCGTACAATAGTGGTTTAAAGCCACAATAGCTGGATGAATTTATCTTAAAGCCTATTTTATTAAGGAAATCATAGATGTCTATCATGTTACTCATTACATTTAAGTCATACATATCACACAATCCTACTACACAACCTATTCTCCATAAATCTTTATCAAATGGGGCTTAGGTTACCACATGCTTTTCGTGTCTGTTTATTAACATATATTTTTAACAGTTTTAATTTATAAGTAAAGTAAACTGGAAGAGGTTGATTCTGGAGTTAACATATACACAAATATTACTTGAGAAGAGTGGTAGGCCCAGACGTAGTACCTCTTCTTCCTGATTTGTCAATTCTCTTTCAGACAAATTCACAACTGTTATGTTATCTGATGTACCTGTGACTCATACCTCATATTTATGTTTTGTTTGTATATTTTCACTTAATAAAAACAAAGGTTAAAGTAAGGTAATACAATTTTTACATATAAAAAACCCTAGAAAGTAATTGAGAAAAACAAAAGCTAAAGTGACGTTTTAGTTAGTTGGTGCAATAATATAAACAATAATGTTTAAAAAATAAAAAACACTGACATTAACCTGTTATAGTCCTTTGAGCTAACTATAACTTGAACGCCTGCTGTGCACTGCTTTTGACCTCACAGATTACATCACTCATGATATGTTGAATAACATAACTGATGGCATCACTGATGGCATCTCATTGAAGACAACACTGAATACATCATACAATTAAATTGACATTCTCTTACAGAATTTGCAGCCTTGAAGTAATTCAACACATTACAGCCGTGGACAATTTTCTATTCACCTTAATGGAATTAACCACTTGAAGATTCATAAGACCCATAATTTTAAGTTGAGAGATAGACAGGTATACATTTGGCACTACAGAGGCAATGCAGCCTACATAGAGAAACTGTAGAGTGCACATGACTGCTTTGGTCAGCCCCAGGGCCGACAAAACAGTCAGGGTACTCAGAGTGGAGCAAGCCACTTCTCCCCGACCTGCCCGCCCCAAACCAGGCATACCCTCCCGCCCGCCCCCAATGAGGCATATCCCTGTCTGCTGCTTTCTCGCAGCGCGAGAAGCAGGAACCATTTTATGTTTGTGCTTCTAGCACTTCGAAAAAGCAATAGGGCGGTGCTCCTCCGCCCTAATGGAGGAGCCGCCTGGATCAACCAAAAGCTTTAAGTACCTTGGAGTCCACTTTAATGATAATGGGAGATACAGCGACCAATTAAATGAAATCAGGAGAACGGGTATTGCCTTATCCTTAGCCCTTAGGTCTCTTTATACGAAACTAAAATGCCCAATGCTTGGGGGACATGACCGACGAGGACTGGAGGGATGCCCTGACCTCGCCCCGGGAGGTGGCTATCCGCTCCCGCTTTGGACTTATACAGCTTAAAATACTTCATAGAGCCTACTATACTAGTACTGCACTTGTTAAGAAGGGGCTTCTGGATCCCTGGCCTGCCCCGGGGCTGTGGCTCCACCGGTACTTTTTTACATCACTGGTGGGAATGTCCTGTCCTCCAGTGCTATTGGAGTAGAATAGTGTCCATTATGTCTCAGATATGTCATAAACCCATTGAGGCATCCCCTCGGCTTTGTCTATTGAACATCTGGGAAGCTACAGATCTGTCAAGAACAGAACAAGTGTGGGTCTCGCTGGGCTGCATGGTGGCAAAGCCGAACATCGCCAGAACAAGGAAGGGAGGGGTCGGGCCTAGACATGTTGATTGGGAGTCAGACATGGACTAGTGTATGCAAGCGGAGAGGGTGGTCTATGAAAGCAGGGGATGCCCAGGCAAATGGACAAAAGTATGGGGTCCATGGAACGAGAGTAGGGGTTTACTCTGTATCCCCTTTAGCGACACTTCCCCTTTTCTTATGGATAATGAGACACCGTAGTGCTCTACTGGATAAATGTGACCGTGATTTATCTGAATGTGCTCCTGATCCATTGTATTGTTTTGTATTTATTTAAAATGTAGGCTGCGCATCTTTTAATATCTCAGCTACTGCCCTTTACTGCACCTGTTTGTCTTTGTATTGTTTTATGTTGATTTCTTTCAATAAAAAAAGATTTCTCCCCCCAAAAAACTTCCCAACGCTTGTGCCTATTTTTCAGGTGGCCCAAGCAAATATTCTCCCAACCATAGCTGACAGAAGTGAGGCTCTTACGGGGCGGGGCAGTGCAATACTGGATAGAATGCTTTCCAAGATCTACTGAACAATGTTTCAGCTTTCCTCCCATTCATCTCCAGCCAACATAAGGCTAGAGTTTGGCATCTCTAAGCAGACAATGGCACGGAAGGCGGCTTTTGCGATATGCTGTCACAAACTGAGGTAAGCAAAAGAAGATTCACTGGGTCACTACCTTTGGTCTGAACTGAAAACTGAGCAAAGCTCTTCATCAAGGCACTAGCTGTCTCAGGCCTTAAGTATGCTTTGATTAAAGAGCTCTTGCAACCTATCCATTGGCCTTCAGGAGTTCAAAAGGCTGGCGAAAGCAAGCTCACAACAGCTCTCACTACTAAAGGACAAGACTTGCCTGTCTCAATCCAAACAGAACTGGATGACGCTGCATACCAATATGCATTTACAACCGCAGCGTCATCTAAGTGAACTTTATAATGTTTGGACCAAGACACAGTTCATGAAATTCAGGATGGGAACAATTCTGACCCCAATTTATTATCCCGCATGGAAAAGATGTGAGGAACAGTGGAATTGTTAGCTATGCAACCAGGGCCAGGAAGATATTATCCATATACTGTGCTTGTGCCCCACCTTTATGAAGGACCGGTGGGAGCTGCTATGAAGAAGATGGAAACGTCCGGGGCATAAGGTCCTGCATGGAGGCAGTGTTGGCCTGCTTTGATCCATCAGACATTAGACTAAATTGTGCATTGGTGAATTTTCTTTATAATTTAAAAAAAAAAATGGAGGCCATGGCTCCAGCAGCTGAAGGAAAGGGGTGCGATTAGAGAATTCACAGCTCTGGTCTCAGTTCACACCCCGCTTCTGATTTTTTTATGCATGTATATAATCTGTAAGCTAGGTAACATCTTTACATGCCTAACCCGCTCCCGCTCCAGTTATCATAATTTCTCCTGCGGCATATCGGCCTGGCATTGCAGACCGTTTTCTATCCTTTAAATTTCCTAACTGTAAATCACTTGGATCACTTTCAAAGACTTCCCCTCTAAAGACTTATTAGGTGCACATAGGTCCACCAGCCAGCTTCAGAAATCTGAACACACTCTAGTGGCATGTCTTAATGTTTCACAAACTCCCCCACCCACCCCCGGTTGAGACTACTGGTATTAACAGGCTCAGGCAGTTCCACCTTAGTTTCACTTTAATCTGCAATGCAGGAAGTGAGTCCCTTTCCAGGGTCCTATCTTTTAAATGCCAAGGCAATGGCACCATGTGTCTGTTTTATATAATTCCTTTAATATATGTTTTAATGCATTTACTATGTACTGTAATGTTTTTAATGACCAAGCAATAAAGATTACTTATTTACCTACTTACTGACTATTCCAAAAACAAAGTAGTTACAACAAAATGGCTCTAGATAGATCCAACTCACTTACTTTACGACCTGTTTCATACAAACTCAGAAGCTTGCTGAGGGTGTTTGCATGATTATGATTTGGAATCCCTTTGACTCACTTAGTGCCTCTATATTGATGATTTCCACCTGTGCACTAAAGGGGGTAAAGCCCCATAGGTTGTATGATCTGGATCAAGCATGTACTGCGGCACGCAAGAATTCAATGGCTGCCTTAAAAAAAGAAAACTTGTATAACTAATGAAGCGAGGGGGTGTAGGAAGATATATACGGCAATGGTAGATGAAAGGAAGAAGAACATCAGGGACAATGCTTGGCGCACACGTGTGATAGCAGGTGAAAACAAAGACAATGGGGCATTTTGGAGGATTGTTAATCTTCCTTGTTTAATGTATCCCAGTCACCCAAGTTGGAAAGTCTAACTTCCGTGGATATGAGGTAGACCATTTAAAAAAATGTTTTACTCATTTCACCCAGATCCCTTTTTGATGGCAACAAACAGATGGCGTTGTTGATGTAGTTAGGTTCTGTCATTTTAGCATCCCAATTTAGGTCACAAGAGGTAGCCCTTGCCATTAAGAAGAGTCCTAGTGACAAAGCACTCAGCCCATATGGCTGATGGGTGTCCATAAAAGTAAAATCACCTATATTAATTAACGTGATTAGGGCTACCATTAAAAGTATATTCCCCTGTGGTCTGAGGCTATAGTTGTTTCGATATTTTAATAATGTGTAAGAAATTACCTTAGTTGTTATCTCCCAATATTTCTCCTCGACTCTACAGTTAACATCCTAGAAAGAGTCCTGTTGCTCAAGCTGCAAACCTTTTCTGATAAAAGTACAATCCTGTCCAAAGTGTAATATGGTTTCGAACATGGATTAGGAACAGTGGAACAATGTTTAAATCTATATCTACATATTGGGAAATACACCTAAGCCAGGAAGAATGTCATACATCTGGGATTTATGGAACAGAGCTGTGCATTTGACACTGTAAATCGATCAAGGTACAGGTTCATTATGGCTGAGATGGGGTTGAGGAACATTTGCTATCCCTGCTGAAGCAGATACATAGGAACTTTACAGCGAGAGTCTGCTATGGCCCGAACCGTGCATCTATAAAGTGCATTAAATCAAAAAGCAATGTTCATCAAGGATGTGTCTTGGCACCCTTCCTTTTCACTCTGTACATAAACGGCCTGGAGGACTATTTATTGAAAACTGGGAAGGATATGCCCCAATTGTGCAAACGCCCAATACCCGTTGGGCTATATGCGGGTGATGCGGTGTTGCTGGCCAGAATGCAAATGGGCTTCTTGGACTACTTGATGATTTTACATGTTTTAGGATTGATTTGGATTTGAACAGAAATGTAACTAAATAATTTACTATGATTTTTGTGAACCCACAAATACAAATAAGGTATCCCATTACATCACTCAGCAGTAGGGTGGGTAAACAAATGTATATACTTTGTCATCTCTTGCTTGAGGACATTTGCACAGTATAAGGCAGCAGCAGTTTTCTAGATCTACAGACGCCATACATAGATTTGCCAGAAAGTTGGGTCATAAACCAATAAAAGAGATTGTAACAATCTATAAGAGCAAGTGTCTGTCCACTGCTTCTTATAGATCTGGGCTATGGGGCTACTTAGATGCTGAGGTTTTGCAAGGGGGCAAAAACAGCTTTCTGCGAATACTTCTGGTGGTGTCACCAGGTTGCCCCACCAATGTATGCCACACTGAGTTGGGGTTGCCCTATATTGAGGACCAATCATAGATTGGTCTGCTATTACCGTGAATCTCATTATGGGTAAAATCAGAGGCAAGCTTTACACCGGCAGTGATAAGGGAGTATATGTCTCCGGTTAACATTCTACTTATCCCCGGCTCGCTCATTTAAAGGGATCTTTCCATTTACTGGGAGTTGTGGACCTTTTCACCCATCCTGCAGCTATTAGTGCATCATCTAAAGGAAACATTAAAAAATTGTTTTTTCAATCATTTGGATCTTGTCAGATTCATGCGTGAATCATGTAAACTTTCTCTAAAAGTCCATATTGAATTGCTGACAGTGGAATGTGTGGAGCCTTATATTGTCTTTGTGAAGAATACTCAGCATAGATTTCCTTTCACTCTTTCCACACTTAACACTGTACACTTTCATGTACCGTTTCCACTCATGGCACTGGGTCTGTGGGTCGTCCTAGATGCACTTGAGATAACCAATCAGAACAAAGCACCTTGGACTTTATGTTTTTTCTGTAGATTTTATTATGCTGCTAGGAAACGCTACTTGGTCCCACATTAAATGTAAAACAGCGCAGGCCTCCACTGATTGCTTTACTTCAGCACACATCAGAAAACAGCTGCTTGATGGTAATTCATTTTATTCAAAGGGCCCTGACAACCCGAAAATAGTATTGCCGAGCTGTAGATTGAGTATTATTGATAGGATGCATTGATGTGTCTGATGTTTTCACATTTTATGGAAATTCCTTTTAAATGTGTGCTTGATTATCTATTTTGGATCTGTTTTTATTATTTGATGTATTATCGCTGCAAGCTTTTATGACTATTGTAGCCAAATAAAAATATAAACTGACTGTGGTATGATCAGTGATGTCATCAGTGATGTAATTTGTGATGTCATTAGTGATGTCATTAACGGTGCCATTTAACATGTCATCAGTGATGTTATATGTGAGGTCATAAGCAGGGCCTGGCATGGGCCCAAGTTATAGTTAGTTCAGGAAACTATAACTGGTAAATATAAGTGTTTTTGTGTCTTTTTTTATTATTAGAACACCTAATTGAAACATCACTTTAGTGTCTGTTTATTTCAGTTAATTTGTAGTTTTTTTAATTGTATGTTTAAGTCTTATTACTTTACCTAACTATAACATAATTTTAACCTTTAGTTTTTCAGTGAGTTTGTTAATTTTTTTTATTGCAATGTAAGATTTTATCACCATACCTAACTATAACATCGCGCCTTAACCTTTGTGTGTTTTTTCAGTGAATTTCTTTTTTTTTAAATCCTATTCATCCAACTCTCCTACTCACCACAGCTTTTGTCCATCCACTGCAGGAAGTTGGCTACAGGGCCAGGCGCTGCACCCAACACCCTATTGGAGGAACCCCCTGTTGCGCAAGTCCTTCAGCTGTGTGTGGCAGGTGTGAGCACAGGACCCTCCGCAACCAGCAAACCCTCTGCCTCGATTAGTCATGCACAGGAAGGGGTTGGGTGTCCATTTCCATGTGCAGAACAGAGCGGATACTATTTTTTCCCACTTGTTTTGAAGTTTTCAACTGCTGCATTTGTAATTTGTTTGATGCCATTTTAATTTTTTTTTTCTTTTTTCTTTTACAGTTTTTAACTACTATTTTTATTACAAAAAATGTATATTGTTTTAAACTTTTAAAAACTTTGTTTTGCTTCTTCTTTTATTGTTTATACACTACTTTGGTGCCGATCACGATCCTGCAAAAACCGGGTACGAACCGTCGGACGGAGCACAATCTCCGCCCGACGCGTACCCGGTCGTCAATTTTCACAAACAAGGAATTACGATTCGCACGGGTACACCATTACCGTACGAATCGTAAAAAAGCCCGACCGAACAAAAAAACACCTACCAATGCGATCCGGGAAAGCGCCGACCTGACGTCGGGACGCTCGCAGCCAGCCATTCACGACCCAGGAATCACGATTCGCACCGACGTCACCCCGCACGGTGAATATTTTGCGGCAGCCAAAAACTGCCGGGAAATCAGGACGACGCGAACAAGGACCACCAGTACGCGACGGACAGACGACGACGCGAACAAGGAGGACCAGTACGTGACGGACACACAGGACGACGCCACCAAGGAGGACCCGTACGCGACAGGACGACGCGATCAAGGAGGACCCGTACGCGACAGGATGACGCGAGCAAGGAGTACCAGTACGCGACGGACAGACATGGACCCGAACCTACGAGTCATCCCTGCCCTCATAGCAGTACACCTCCTCTACAGGTTACGACGCAGACGCCGCAGAAGGTCAGAATAACTAAGGGAGGGGGGAAAGTGGGGTGGGGTGGGGGTGGCACGACCAGGGCAGGCCACAAAACAACCACATAAGTCACACACCACACATGGCCTGGACATACCTGACTCCCATGCCCTGGTCACCACGAGGGGGTGGGGGCGTGTCCTGATAAGCCAGCGACCGCCACAACGGAAGTCCGTCACCACGCGAACCGGCAACACAACCAGACAGGTACGTCCCGTACCCACGCCTGAAGAGCGTGGGTACGAGTCGGACCACGCCCACACACGTCACCCCAACAATGGCGGGACGGATCGCACCCACGTGGCAAAGGCCTGGGTACGGGCCGCACAAACATCACATAGCGTGGGGACGGATATGTATGGACCCTACCCCCACCCCGTATGCAAGGAGCGTACCCCCCAGCCCAACAGTGTAAGTACGACCCGTACCCCCACCCGCGTATGCAAGGAGCGTACCCCCCAGCCCAACAGTGTAAGTATGACCCGTACCCCCACCCGCGTATGCATGGAGCGTACCCCCCATGCCAACAGTGTAAGTACGACTCGAACCCTCACCCGCGTATGCAAGGAGCGTACCCCCCAGCCCAACAGTGTAAGTACGACCCGTACCCCCACCCGCGTATGCATGGAGCGTACCCCCCATGCCAACAGTGTAAGTACGACTCGAACCCTCACCCGCGTATGCAAGGAGCGTACCCCCATCCCAACAGTGTAAGTACGACTCGAACCCTCACCCGCGTATGCAAGGAGCGTACCCCCCAGCCCAACAGTGTAAGTACGACCCGTACCCCCACCCGCGTATGCATGGAGCGTACCCCCCATGCCAACAGTGTAAGTACGACTCGAACCCTCACCCGCGTATGCAAGGAGCGTACCCCCCAGCCCAACAGTGTAAGTACGACCCGTACCCCCACCCGCGTATGCATGGAGCGTACCCCCCAGCCCAACAGTGTAAGTACGACCCGTACCCCCACCCGCGTATGCATGGAGCGTACCCCCCATGCCAACAGTGTAAGTACGACTCGAACCCTCACCCGCGTATGCAAGGAGCGTACCCCCCAGCCCAACAGTGTAAGTACGACCCGTACCCCCACCCGCGTATGCATGGAGCGTACCCCCCAGCCCAACAGTGTAAGTACGACCCGTACCCCCACCCGCGTATGCATGGAGCGTACCCCCACCACACCAGTGTAAGTAGACTCGTACCCTCACCTCGAATGCATTGAGCGTACCCCCACCGTGTATGTTCCAAGCGTACATATCCTGAAATCGGAGGTGTGTGTGCAGAGTCCACCCAGCAGTGCCCTGAGACAGGAGGGGTGTGTGCAGAGTCCTCCCAGCAGTGCCCTGAGACAGGAGGGGTGGGTGCCTATCACTCCCAGCAGTGCCCTGAGACAGGAGGGGTGGGTGCAGAGTCCTCCCAGCAGTGCCCTGAGACAGGAGGGGTGTGTGCAGAGTCCTCCCAGCAGTGCCCTGAGACAGGAGGGGTGTGTGCAGAGTCCTCCCAGCAGTGCCCTGAGACAGGAGGGGTGGGTGTGGAGTCCTCCCAGCAGTGCCCTGAGACAGGAGGGGTGGGTGCCTATCACTCCCAGCAGTGCCCTGAGACAGAAGGGGTGTGTGCAGAGTCCTCCCAGCAGTGCCCTGAGACAGGAGGGGTGTGTGCAGAGTCCTCCCAGCAGTGCCCTGAGACAGGAGGGGTGGGTGTGGAGTCCTCCCAGCAGTGCCCTGAGACAGGAGGGGTGTGTGTGGAGTCCTCCCAGCAGTGCCCTGAGACAGGAGGGGTGTAACACATGTGTGTGAGGCCAGAATTATCCACATGCATACTGGCTACAAGAGAACATGTCCCCATGAACTCATGTCAACAGACTCCACACACAAGTACAGTGATCACCAAGGATGCCACGATTGTTGCAGGTGGAGACATGGCCCTGCATGCATGGCCAAAGTAGAAGGGCTCCGTCACACACACAGCTCATGTAGACACAGCTCTGCGCTAAACATTGGGAACACCCTGCAGGGAAGAAAGCTGGGTACACAGAGGAAGGAATACACCCTGGGACAAGTGCACCATGCAGTAACTGCTTACATGAACAAAGAAAGTTAGCCAACACCTTGTGATGGCACACAGATCCCAGGGTCCCACCAATGAGCAGTACACTACTACACATCCCACACACCCAAACCCTTACACACCACCCAAAACCATGTAGCAGCCCCACCAACACCAATACCAGCATAGCAGTAGTGTGATAATGAAAAAAAAATTAAGCTTTATTCAGCATGAGCACAATGTCCGTGGATCGCAAGCAGTTCAATCTTCACAAAGCCCATAGGGGAGTCAATGATTCTCAGCTGGATGGGGGACACAGTGGGATGCGTGTCCCCTACCTTGCCTGCACAGTCAAATGGCATCGTCTTCCACACTGGTGAGGGCATCAGGGGGGGGAGAAGCAACAGGCACCGCAGGGACATCAGGGCAAAGGGGCGGCGTTGTGGGTGCAGGGATGGAGGACTCCACCACAGGGGGTGGGGCAGGGCCAAAGGCGGAGGCCAGGATGGCACTACACACCTTTGCAAGGTCCTCCAGGGAGTCCCCTGCACCCGAAGGGACCTCAGGCCCCAAGGAGGGGGGGGGTCAGAGGGATGGGTCGCAGCGCCACTGGGGGAGGGTGGAGACAGGGGGGGAGACTCAACCACCCTGACCGGGGACCTCCTTGACCGCTTGCGTGGTGGTGTAACCGTGGGGCTCAGGGACAGAGCGGCCATGAAGGAGTCCTTGGGGGAGATGTGGCCAGGAGAGCTGAGGGGAGGGGATTTGGAGGGAGTGGACTGGGTGGAATGCGGACTCCCACTATGGCTGCGTGTCACACGTTTGCCCCCCGACCCAGTGGGTGTGCCTACCTCACCCTGTGTGTGCGTGTCAGGAGGAGTGCGGTGGACCTTCCCTGCTGGTGTGGTGCCCGTGTCCGTTGATGTGGGTGCATGCCGACGTCTGGGTGTACGTGGGACAGGCATGGGAGTGGGAAGTGTGGATGGGGCAGGGGTAGGTGGGGGGAGGTCGCGCTGCAGGAGACCCACTGCTGCAGTCAGTGTGGAGTCTATGGACCTCAGCAAGTTGCGTTGGTCAGCCTGCGATGAATGAATGCCCTCCAAGAAAGCCTCGATGTTGGTGAGGGTTTTGCCGTGGGCATGGAGGACATTAAGGATCGCAGCCTGACCAACCTGCAGTTGCCGCTGGATGTCCACAGACTCTGCATTGGCGGCAGCAGTGGAGACAGGGGCAGGGGGTGCGGTGCCTGGCAGGAAGGAGACATGCTGTGACCGGGCACGCTGGGAAGGGACACGAGCAAGTGGGAGGCGGCTGATGGAAACAGAGGGGGCGGTGCGAGGTGTTGTTCCGCTGTCAGCTGCTGGTGCAGCCTCCGCCCACTCGGAGACATCCTCCTCGGACCTGTCAGCTTCGTAGTCTGATGTGCCAGTCGACAGGTCCTCGGCCACACTCTCCTCCGCCTCTGTCCCACTCGATGTGCCAGACCCGATGTCACGGCTGGCACTGGTGCTCGGTCCCTCCGCCTGGTCTGTGTCCATGTCTCCCTCTGTGTCCCCCGACGATGCTGTGGGCAGGGTGGAGAGACAGAAATTAATCAGACACCTGTACACATCTGTCACTTGAGTCCAATCTACATAGGTAACATTGCATAGCCTGAAAAGGAAGATCCCTAACATCTACTGAACAGGGTACCGATGTAGGGCATGAAACACACAGTTGGTTGAGCCACCATGCCACTGAAATACCATGGAGAGCATGAGACAATAGCTAAAGACAGGAAACGGAGTCTGACATAGCACCCAGGCGCTGGGGACAATCCAGCACTGCATCTGCACCACACAGCGTTGGCGAAAATACCGATGACCAGGGACCATATCCATGAACTTGAGACACATGCTGCATAGGTAATGCTGAAAACATGCCCAACATGACTCGGTCACTGCACATTGCGTGTGTGTCCAGACACATCACACACTGCCCAGACCCAGCAAGTGGAAATCAGGATTTGACACATAGGCATTGCCCGCCCCAACAAGACCCTACACGAGGCAAATTGTTGAGACACAGGTGGCACCAACATCTCATAGTCTGGGTGATACACACAGGGGCAGGCAAAAAGCAAGATTGGACGCCAAACAGCCAAGGTGCGCCTGTACAAATAATGAGGTACCAGTGCCCATCCTCAGATGAGTATAACAAGACACACAGGCACTGGCAACTGTGAGTATGAAGAAGGACAATCAGGTCAGGCTGCACAGTGGACACCTGTACAAAATAGCACGTCAATATACATGGTGACAGGGGACAATGGCACAGAGCACAACCTACGCTGTAGACACTGAGATTGGCCACGTTTATGATGACACATACACCACTGAGGAAGAGCTGCCCCAGGGGACAGTAGTGGGCACACAACTACATGCTACTGAATGGTAATGACTGCAACACACGTCACCATCCCTGCAATATGTGTATCGCACACTCATGCACATCATGTCACAGGCCACTACATAGGACATGCGCGCTGTAAGGCATGACACATGAGAGACCAACTCCCATGTCTGGAGTCAGCATCAGTGCCAACTGACATGGAACCCACATGCAGTGAACTTGACAGTGCACAGGCAAGGTCCCACAACCTGTTACAAACCACCCCCACACATGATGCTACAGTCATTGTTCTCGTGGACAAAGCGCCAGCCTACATTACCTTGTGAAGGAGTGACTACACACAGACCAGGGAACACATTGCAAGGAGGGGAAGGGTGGCAGGGGCACAGCGCTATACTGGGGCAAACAGGATCTGCACAGCACCTTTAAACCCTGCCAGTGAATTCATGCTACTGTGCCCTTACAAATGCCGGTGACACACAACAAACACACATGTACCTACCCCCTTCCGGCTGCTGCATCGCCTGTAAGCGCCTCTCCAGGTCTGGAAAGACCACCGGCAGCACACGCCTGTGGAGGTGGCTCAGACGGCGGCGGCCGTGGTTCTTGTGGCTCTCAGGTGAGTCCCCCAGCAGGAGCCGTGCAATCCTCCGCGTCCAGCACCGGATATCCTGCCAGCGTTTCCTCACCTGGGGCAGGCTCCGCCTCCGACCATCCACACCCCTCACGGCACTGACGGCGGTCAGCCAGATCTGCTCCTTGGCAGTGGCGCCTACCTGTGAGGAGGAACAAGTGACACCACATCAATACACCAGCCACATGTCACAGAGAGACATATGGGTACAAATTAGCTGGTTACAACAAGGCATGTCATGCAGCCAACGCATTGCACCTTTGTCATAGGGACATCATCCCCTGGTGAGGGAAAAAGCAGTACGTGCCACAGTGGGTACACAGGTGGAATGATGGCAATGTCACAATCAATGATCAAGGCTCACACTGTGCATCACACCCACCCCTCCTGTCTCAGGGCACTGCTGGGAGTGATAGGCCCCCACCCCTCCTGTCTCAGGGCACTGCTGGGAGACATCAGGCACCCCCCCCTGGGACCCCCCCGACAGTACATGGCATGTGTGTTACACCTGGACGCAATGGCAGAAGTCACAGTCACAACATAGGGACAGTCTGTGGCAGTGGCCTATGCACTCACCTGATACCCTGGTCGCCCATACAGCATGGAGTACTGTGGGAGGATCACATCCAGCAGAGCCATGTTCTCCTCCAGGGTGAATGGCTGTGTCCTCTCCACAGCCCTTGACATGGTTCCAGGGAATCAGTAGCAGCAGCTGGGTCGACGAATGCAAAGATGTGCAGGCAAGTGCTCCCTCATGGGACCTGGCTGCCTTATATGTGCCCTTCTGCCCAGTCTCATGCACAGGAGTACAGAGTGATTGGTCACTCACATTTGCATCCTATGTTTCCACCAATCCCTTCAAACCTAGCAGTCTGTGGGTTCTCTATCGGTTTCATTCTCCTGCATGATGTCAGCCCCACAAACACATTGCAACAAAGTAGAAGAATTCCAACTGACTTCTGCTGTGCACCTTCCAGAACAAGTTCGAATTTTGAACTTGGTCTCCATGACAACCAGCATGCATGTAGGCCTTAATACTTGTCCCCTATGTAATTTGAAGCATCACACACAGGTACGATGCGTTTCGGGGCCCTAGGGCACCCCAAATGCATGGCAACGGCCCGTACATGCATGCCTACGCTCTCCATCACTATGGGTCTGCACGCGTATGCGTACCCGTAGTGTTACGGACCGTACACACGCATGTACGCTCTATATCACTATGGGTCTGCACGCGTATGCGTACTCCTAGTGATAGTGAGCGTACATGCGTGTGTACGGTCCGTACCACTACGGGTACGCATACGCGTGCAGACCCATAGTGATAGTGAGCGTACATGCGTGTGTACGGTCCGTACCACTATGGGTACGCATACACGTGCAGACCCATAGTGATAGTGAGCGTACATGCGTGTGTACGGTCCGTACCACTACGGGTACGCATACGCGTGCAGACCCATAGTGATAGGGCCGTACACACGCATCTACGCTCACTATCACTATGGGTCTGCACGCGTATGCGTACCCGTAGTGGTACGGACCGTACACACGCATGTATGCTCACTATCACTATGGGTCTGCACGCGTATGCGTACCCGTAGTGGTACGGACCGTACACACGCATGTACGCTCACTATCACTATGGGTCTGCACGCGTATGCGTACCCGTAGTGGTACGGACCGTACACACGCATGTACGCTCACTATCACTATGGGTCTGCACGCGTATGCGTACCCGTAGTGGTACGGACCGTACAAATGCCTGTACGCTCGCCATCACGATGGGTACACATACGGCAGCACTCCCACAGTGATTTGGGAACATGCACAGGCCCTCTCAGCAGCAGTACGGCGGATTTTACACATCACTGTGGTGATAGGCGACACACATGTAGGAATAGGGCGAACATACTTGTCCATGGATGGACATACTTGTCCAGGAATGGACATCAAGGCATCGTCTGTGCATTACTACATGTGTGGGGCACAGGTGTCACAGGCTGTGATGTGGAACATGCCTCCTGAGTGGAGAAGGCACCAGATGTATGATGAGATGTGTACATGTGTACTGTGTGAGGGTGCAATGTGTGCCAGGCATGCCCTTGACTCCTTTGACATGTGTGCATGTGGGACTGCGCACTTGGGGTGAGCGTCACTGGCATGGCACGGACACCAACACACGGAAGTGTCCCATGATGCCCGGTACAGGGGTCATGACACATGACTTGTCACTACCCACAGTGCACAATGTGACTATGTCATATATGTGTCCGGGATTTACATCAGGTTGATGTTGTAGCACCCTCAAAAGCTGCAGCCGTTGCAGCAACCAACATGTGGCTGTGTGTAGATTGTCATTGCACACTGTTCCCAACACCATGCCACATGTGTTATCGGATGTGAGGTGCACATGTATGCATGGGACACGGAGTAGCGTGACAAGGCCATGTCAGCAAACTCACAAGGAATGTGTGGTGAGTCATGACATGTGCACCTTCATGGCAAGGTGTGTGGGCTGGACTAGTGTAATGTCATGTGACCTGTGGCTCCAGTGTTCCGCTACCAGTCTCTGCAATCGGCATCACACTTCTGCTGATGTGTGGGTGTATGTCACTCCTGTCTTGCGTCGGGCAGTGCACTTGCACTGGGACACAGCTATTTCCATGGCGTGGCATGGGGAGGTTCTCAATCACCGTGTGTAGCTGGGTCTTGGAAGGAGTGTCACCTTGCATCCATACGTGTCCTGGGCATGTAGCACATGCCTGACTCCCTATGTGGCATGTGTGTATTGCCAGATTTACATGTGCTCAGTAGACATGAGTTGTTCTCGTAGTGCACTCACTCTTCCTTGTCACTTCCAAATTACTGCAGAGCGCCTCCTGTTGCCCGAAGAATTCCAGACTTGGCTACCATGCAGGAGAATGACAGGATCCGGCTCTACCGCTTCACCCAACCGTTGATTCTGGAGCTGACGGCGAGACTGGCACCACACCTGCAACCGCAGCACAGGTATCCTACGGCACTGACACCCCAGCTGAAGGTAATGGCTGCCCTACATTTTCTGGCCACGGGTACCTTCCAAAATACCATAGCTCATGTTGGTGGCATGTCCCAGAGCATGTTCAGCGGTGTGCTGCATGATTTCTTGGAGGCCATGTTGATTCACCTGGATGACTTCATCAAGTTCCCAACCCCTGAACAGATGACTGAGGTCAAGCGTGGATTCTATGCCCTGGGAGGGATGCCCCATGTCATTGGGTCCATAGATGGGACACATGTAGGTTTGGTACCACCACACGCACGGGAGGTGGCGTACCGCAATCGGAAGCACTACCACTCCATCAATGCCCTTGTGGTGTGTCTGTCCAATATGGTGATTTCACATGTCTGTGCTCGTTTCCCAGGATCAGCACACGATGCCTACATCATGAGGCGTAGCGGGATGCCTGATATGATGATGCAGCTGCGCAACAAACGGGCATGTGTTGTTGGTGGGTACAGTCTGTCTGTCCTGTATTCTGTATAGCCGACCAGCACGACCGCTACACCAGTTCTAACGATGTCCATGTGCTTCCCATGTAGGGGACGCTGGCTATCCCAACATGCCTTGGCTGCTGACACCTCTCCGCAACCCCATCACGCCGGCCCAGCTCCGCTATAACACCGCCCATGGCCGGACAAGGCGAGTGATAGAGAGGACGTTTGGCATGCTGAAGAGCCGATTCCGGTGCCTCCACAAGACCAACGGTGCACTCCCTTATGCCCCGGCGAAGGTCTGCAAGATCTTCATGGTCTGCTGCATGCTGCACAACATGGCAGTTGAAAGAGCTGTGCCACTCATCCTGAATCAACATGACGAGGACCATCCACCCGTGGAGGACGAAGGGCTTGGCAATGGGGCTAGTGATGTGGAGGATGTGGAGCCGCAAGAGGACATCCGGACTCGGCTCATACGCGACTTCTTTGCTTAGTGGTGAGTACCAGGGTCTGAGTGTGCACGCATTGGTCCCCGTGTGGCATGCGTTGTGATGTGTGTCTCCACCTGCATGTATGGCACGTGGGTCAGAGGTGTGTGTGGGTGTGTCACTGGAGTGATGGTGGCAGTGATGGTAGTATTTCCCCAGTCATAATTGTGACCTAGCATGTTGTCATCCATACATGTGTCGAGTAACTGCACATGCAAGTGGCTGTGCTTTTTGTGGCTGACTTCTTGTGTGTCTCTCTTCCCCAGGTACCTGCGCATGCCGTTTGCTGGTTGCATTGTTGTGGCACTGCTATTCCTCATGGACATGACATCGTGGGCTGACTCAGCGTTACAGGCACGGACACGTTTGGAAGTCTCCATGGGGTAAGGGATGCATCTGGGGTGTATTGGGTGTGGCAGTTGTTCACGATGTGTGCACACTGCCCCGGTCGGGGTTTGGTTCCTCTGCAGACATGTGGCATCCCCATGGGACACGACATGCAGCTGGGTACACCTGAATAGATGGGCTGCCTGGTTGTCAGTCATCAGTGATGGGATAGTGGATTGTGATGATGGCATCAATGTGTGTGACACTGCCCTCGGACACATACGGTTAACATTGTCTTGACATGGCGTGGGACTTCCACATCAGCGGATGTATGGTGTATGGCAGGCTCTCCGTGAGCAGCTGTGGGTGTTTAGCTGTTAGCCGACGCTTGTGTGCCAGTTCCATGGCTATCACGCATTTGTGCTGCAGAAGGGGGGTGCCAGTGTTGGAGCCACATGTCACTCCACATGATGTGTACATGTGTACTTCAAGTTGCCTCTGCAATCCCAAAAACATGACTAATAAAGGTGTCCCTATGCCTCCAAGGTGCCTCTTCTCAGTCAATGCTGGTGTGTTGGCACGGTGCATCCTGCATGTCTGGCATGGTATTCCCTGATTGTGGCTATGTGTCAATGTGTCGAGTGGCAAGATGCAAGCTGTGTGTGTGTGCTGAGACTGTGTATTGGGCATGATGTCCATGACTGTGTGGGTATTGTGACATGTGCCATCCCCATGCATCCAACGTTGTCCATGACCCCATTCTCTGCATCCACCGGACTCAAGCTTGCAGGACATGGTTCTGCCACCTGTCTACACATACCTGGGTGCCCCCCAGGACACGGGCCAGGATCCCTGACCTCTGCGCATGACTGTTGCTGTACTCAATGTGTCTGTTAGCACGGTTGTTCGGCCACCCCCTCAGCTGGTTCTGACCATCACGGGTGTGTATGGTGCTCCATGTCTGTCTTGCCTAATAAACTGTGACCCATGTGTCCTGTGCCAGACTCAGGCCCCAGGGTGTGGATGGTTGAAGTGAACAGATGACTCAGGCATGTTTAGACTGTACAAGACACATGTTAGGTAATAATGCTACCAGCAGGCATCTACTCTTAATAGTGTGATTTATTATTGGGGGGGGGGGGGACAAAGTGAGGGGCTTTCCGGGATTAGGGAATCCAAAGTTCAGTAGGGGAGTTGGTGTCCTTGCCATTGGAAATCCTCAGAGTCCATGCCACAGTCTTTGTCAACATTGGTCAGCCAGTGACCAGCAGGGCCATGTGGCAGAGAATGTCTCTTGATGCTGTGATGCTGTTGCTCCAGTGGGCCAGGTGCCAGGCCAGGTGTCCTGGGAGATGGTGATGTAGCAGCCACCCTCACGGTCCTTTCCGTGGACGACCCGGCTTCCTGCGGGGAACCTCAGCAGCAGGCCGTGACGACGTCTGGGATGCTCCGTCGGATGTTTCCTCCTCCTCCTCATGATCCCTCCCTGTGGGTGGTGATGTTCTCCGCCTTCTGGCACAGGGAGGGTCGGCCATGGTGTCGGCCATCCGACGGAGTTCAGCGTGAATCCCCTGGGACGCCGTCACTTGCTCAGCCTGTCTGTCCTCCATCCTCCGTTGGTGTACCTGTAGACAGGCTATTAGCTCCGCATGTTGCTGGGCCTGCTGGACCTTGATCCCCTCGAGGACGGACACAACCTGGGCCATGCCCGTGGTGTCCTGCCGGTATGAGTCCAGGATGTTACGGACATGGGAAAATACCGGATCCCCAGCCAACTGGTCAGGCTCGCGCCTCCGCCATCCTCCACTCCCACCACCCCTGCCCACTTGCGTCTGGCCTGCACTTGTGGGAACATCGGGTCTCCGGGACCCCTGAGGGGTGGCATTGGCATTGTCGCCTGCCTCCTCCTGGGTGCCCGGGACACCGTGTCCCTCCTGGCGAGCCTGGCTGCATTGTGGTGTTGGGGCAGGGATCCTCGGTGTCTCCTGGGATGTGGCAGGAGTGGGGGTGGTGGTTGGCACGGTTGTACCTGACGCAGGTGCTGCAGGTGGTTGGACACCAGAGGGGCCAGGTCGGTCGGGGTCATCCGCAGAGTGGTGAGAGTGGTCGCTGCCGGTGGGATCGGTCTCCTGCAGATCCGGGTCCTGTGAGTGTTCCCCCCCAGTGTTGGGGGGTGCAGCACGACGTTGACCTGTGTGTGAGAGAGAAAATGTTAATTTTGATCCATGCAACATCCATGTTTCATCCGTTACAAAGTTGGCACATTTCCTCTTGGAATTAGGATCTGTCTTGCATTCCACTCACAGTGCACTTGTGCATGGGTGTGTCCCTTGGCCACCAATTTGGCCCCTTTAACTATGTGTGGCACAGTCTTACTTGCTGCGTCAAGTGTGACTGCAGTCAGCAGTGGAGTGTGCATGTGTGGCGAGCCATGCATTTGCGCCTTCCTTGTAGCACTGTACATGTGCACATGGAGTGGATCCACACACTTATATGATGCAGGTGGCTGTCCTTGTGCTCGTGTACAGGTTGTGACATGGCCCTGCGTTTTGCCATGATGAAGAGGGGGGGTTCTGGCACTGGCCACCCTTGTCTACATGCACGCAGTCCACCTGCTGACGAGCAGACATTCCCACACACCAAAGGACTGATTTGCTCTCCCTGTGTCTCCCTCCTTCTCTGTCCCCCTCTCCCTCCCTCTCTGTCCCCCTCTCCCTCCCTCTGTGTGTCAGCCTCCTCCCTCTGTCCATCTTCCTGTGTCTCCCTCCCTCTCTGTCCCCCTCTCCCTCCCTCTCTGTCCCCCTCTCCCTCCCTCTGTGTGTCAGCCTCCTCCCTCTGTCCGTCTCCCTCCCTCTCAGTCCCCCTCTCCCTCCCTCTGTGTTCCCCTCTCCCTCCCTCCGTGTGTCACCCTCTGTCACCTTGGCCCAGCTTCCTGGGCACACACTGTTAGCAGATCTTTGAGTGGCCCTTGGCCTGTTGATGTGAGTTTGTTTCTGATCTCCAGGCACCCATTTTGTCTGCTGTGTGTCTGTGCGCTGCTGCTGTGGTGGTGTGTGCTGCCACTCTTTCACAATGTTGGCTGTTCATTAGCTGCTGTCATGTGCAAAACAGTGCCTTCACCCCCATGTGTTGATGCAAGGCGTCCGCCATTTGCTGGCAAGTCATTCCTGTGTTGGGACACAGTGTTTGTCTGGCTGTGACCTAGGCCATATGGGCAGAGGGCATTGTTGTCTGCTTTGGAGTCGCACTATGTGATTCTTGGTGCCCAGCCTCCCGCCATCCGGGTTACCGTGTCATGTGTTGTTGTCTTCTGTGGCCTGTGACTTGACATTGTCCAGCTGGGTGCATGGGGCATGGTGGCAGCAGTGGCATGTGCCTGCTCATGGAGTGTGGTTGAGTCATGCGATGGCTTGTGGTGGTTGCGTGCCTGTTATTAATTTTGGTTGTGGTTGCAGTTCCCCCCATGTGAGGTGCGTTGTTTGTGTACTCACCCGGGTCTCGGAGTCCTTCTACTCCTTCAACTGCCTCCACCGGCAGTATGGCCATCACCCTCTCCTCCCAGGGATGGTACTGTACGGGTCTGCGGGAGGGCCCTCCTCCGGTGGCGTTGGCCTGGTCGTGTTCCTCCTGCCTCTTGGCTCTGACCCTCCTCCGCAGATCGTACCACCTGTTCTGGCAATCCTGCTTGGTCCTCCTGGTGTCCGCAACAGCATTCACAGCATCGACGATGGTCTGCCACATGGCTGTTTTGGCTGCCTGGCTGGTGCTTCTGACCAATGTTCCAAAGATCTGTGGCTCGACTCTGAGGATTTGATCAACAAGGACCTCCAACTCTCGGTGACTGAACTTTGGATTCTTGGTAGTGGGCATGGTGAGGGGTGTGGGTGGGGATGGTGTGGGTGTGGGGGGTGTGTGGATGTTGGGGGGGGTGTGGATGGTTGTGTGTGTGTGTGAATGTGATGAGAGGGTGTTTGTGAGGGTGGTCGTGTGAAGGTGTGCAAGTGTAAGATGTGGTGTAGCTTGTAGTCTGGTTCTGTGGTGTCTGGCAGCAGTGAGTCTGTTGCAAAGGCTCATGGTTTGTGTGTGTGGGCCCTTTTCATTGGTCCATGGGTGGGTGTGGCAGTGTTTGAATTTTGGGTGGGTGTGTTATAAGGAGTGGTGGTGTATTGGGCCTCTGTTTGTTTTTGACAGTTGCAGGTCAGTGATTGTGTTATTTTAGTGGTTGTTGGCCATGTTTAGTGGCTGTGTGCCTTTCGAATGGTGTATTCTTGTGTTGTTTTGTTTTGTCCTTGTTGTGTACGTGCGTTTTGAGCGTGTGTATGGTGTGTACATGGGCCATTTGGTTGTACGATTATGTCCTTGTGTGTGGCTTTGTACGACTCGTACATGCGGTTGTGATGTTGGGGCATGGGGTGCGCTCCGTACTTAGGAGGTTGTGTTGGGGGTGCGCCAGGAACGTACTGGGGTGTAGGTACACGGGGGGTATGACACGTACTGGGGTGGGGGTGGGGCTCGAACGTACTGGGGTGTACATAGACGGTGGTACGACACGTACAGGGGTGGGGGGGTGTACATTGACGGTGGTACGACACGTACAGGGGTGTGGGGGTGTACATTGACGTTGGTATGACACGTACTGGGGTGGGGGTACGACTGGAACGTACTGGGGTGTAGGTACACGGGGGGTATGACACATACTGGGGTAGGGGTGTGGCTCGAACGTACTGGGGTGTAGGTACACGGGGGGTACGACACGTACTGGGGTGGGGGTACGACTGGAACGTACTGGGGTGTAGGTACACGGGGGGTATGACACGTACTGGGGTGGGGGTACGACTGGAACGTACTGGGGTGTAGGTACACGGGGGGTATGACACGTACTGGGGTGGGGGTGGGGCTCGAACGTACTGGGGTGTAGGTTCACGGTGGTACGACACGTACTGGGGTGGGGGTACGACTGGAACGTACTGGGGTGTACATAGACGGTGGTACGACACGTACAGGGGTGGGGGGGTGTACATTGACGGTGGTACGACACGTACTGGGGTGGGGGTACAACTGGAACGTACTGGGGTGTGGGTAGACGGGGCTATGACACGTACTGGGGTGGGGGTGGGGCTCGAACGTACTGGGGTGTAGGTTCACGGTGGTACGACACGTACTGGGGTGGGGGTACGACTGGAACGTACTGGGGTGTACATGGACGGTGGTACGACACGTACAGGGGTGGGGGTGTACATTGACGGTGGTACGACACGTACTGGGGTGGGGGGGTGTACATTGACGGTGGTACGACACGTACTGGGGTGGGGGTACGACTGGAACGTACTGGGGTGTACATGGACGGTGGTACGACACATACAGGGGTGGGGGGTGTACATTGACGGTGGTACGACACGTACTGGGGTGGGGGGGTGTACATTGACGGTGGTACGACACGTACTGGGGTGGGGGTACGACTGGAACGTACTGGGGTGTACATGGACGGTGGTACGACACGTACAGGGGTGGGGGGTGTACATTGACGGTGGTACGACACGTACTGGGGTGGGGGGGGTGTACATTGACGGTGGTACGACACGTACTGGGGTGGGGGTACGACTCGAACGTACTGGGGTGTAGGTTCACGGTGGTACGACACGTCCAGGGGTGGGGGTACGACTGGAACGTACTGGGGTGTAGGTACACGGGGGGTATGACACGTACTGGGGTGGGGGTGGGGCTCGAACGTACTGGGGTGTAGGTTCACGGTGGTACGACACGTACTGGGGTGGGGGTACGACTGGAACGTACTGGGGTGTAGGTACACGGGGGGTATGACACGTACTGGGGTGGGGGTGGGGCTCGAACGTACTGGGGTGTAGGTTCACGGTGGTACGACACGTACTGGGGTGGGGGTACGACTGGAACGTACTGGGGTGTACATAGACGGTGGTACGACACGTACAGGGGTGGGGGGGTGTACATTGACGGTGGTACGACACGTACTGGGGTGGGGGTACGACTGGAACGTACTGGGGTGTGGGTAGACGGGGCTATGACACGTACTGGGGTGGGGGTGGGGCTCGAACGTACTGAGGTGTAGGTACACGGGGGGTGCGACACGTACTGGGGTGGGGGTACGACTGGAACGTACTGGGGTGTGGGTAGACGGGGCTATGACACGTACTGGGGTGGGGGTGTGGCTCGAACGTACTGGGGTGTAGGTACACGGGGGTACGACACGTACTGGGGTGGGGGTACGACTGGAACGTACTGGGGTGTAGGTAGACGGGGCTATGACACGTACTGGGGTGGGGGTTCGACTGGAACGTACTGGGGTGTACCTAGACGGGTGGGGGTATACATATACGGGGGGTACGTGTCGGACGTACGGGGGCTGGGGGGAGTGTTGGGCGCGTATGCGGGCACATGTCTCCATGGTTGCTGTAGGAGTTCGGTGCGGACGGTGTTTTTTCCATACGGTTGTAACCTCGGACGCACGGGATGGATCGTGATTCCTCGGTCGGACTTGGATTTTCACGTTTGTAAGGTAAATCGTCCGAGGACGTGTCGGACACATTTTCCGACCCGAGGACGTGTGGGGAATGATTCCCAGTGCGGTTCGTATGGACTTTTTACCATGCGAATCGTGATTGCCAGTTCGTACGGCACTTGTACGATTCGTACGGTAAAAAGACCCGATACGAGTCGCACGGGGGAATTTTTTACGTGATCGGCACCCTTATGTTCTGTTTACAGATGCTGTTTCATGGCCCAGCTATACATTTTTCTTTGAACTTCACCACTGGCTACAACTTTATGACATTGTCTGCAGTACATTCCGAACTGCTGTATGTTGTCATCATTTTTCTTCCTCTTATTGTTGCAGCACCTCCTCTTGCACAGTTGCTTCTCTTTCTACCACTCACTTTCTTTTGTGGGCGGGAAGTGGTTCGGTTACAACTTTATTGTTTGGTTACTAAAAACTATTACAAGTAGCGAACATGAATTAAAAGGATCAAATTTCCAAAATGCTATCCACTCTCTTCTTCTGGGTGGATAGCTCTCAGATGCTTTCACATGCCAATAGTTCCCATTGAGTGCTGCGCAATCATCCATCTGTGAAGCACCTTTGGGAGCAAAGTGCATATCACCTCCTGTGCACTTATTTTTTCAAGAAGCTGGAAGGTAAAGAAATCTGCTGCACCAGTGAGTCATTTGCTGCTGAAATACTTGGAAGAACACAGATGTCATCATCTTCAGAGGGTGTACCTTGCATAGGCCTGGTGCATGATACACTTGGTGTTTGCTGGTCTCCTTGATGACTTCAGATTGTATTTAATGCAAACTGTCTCTGTTAAACACCAACCCAGTAATGGTGGTCAGCAAAATCACAGGCGATTGTTTCTAAATGGGGTGGGATTCTTTTTTTAGTACTGTCTTTCGAGTGGCCAATCCAATGTCTGCTTTCATTTTTATTTATGCTGACCTCCCATAGGTACTGTGTACTCCCATGAGATCTTCAGCACCAATTCAGGGTCCCTTGCAGTTCCAGATCCCACAGACGCACCACAGGACCTGGAACTTCAAAAAGAAATTGTGTTCACTATTAAGGGGTGGGTTTATTTAAACTTTGAGTCTAGTGGTTTCCTCACAAGCCCAAATAAGAAAAGTGTCTTGAAGATCTTAATAAAATTTCTGCGTTTTAAGGTCTGGTGGTACTGTGGTAACTATGACAGACAGTGCAACACCATTTCATTAGCTATTGTCATTAATATGATGTATTTCCAGGCAGTTCCCACCCATTTTCTCTTATTAGGGAGTGGTACTGGAGAAGAAACACAACCTGTCAAGTATTTCTTGGCTTTTTGTGTTTTTACCAAATTTGTTTGAATTGAGCATCACCAGGACAAGACAGGGAAGAAGAGTCCCAAGAAGAGGAGGAGGATAAAAACGAGGCATGGACCATTCCCGAGTCCTTTGTGTGGGAAATGTTTTACAATTCCTGAGAGGAAAAGAAAGTCTTTGCACAGATTTTGACATCCAAGATCTGTGATCGAGAATTCTCCACAGGAACCAAGAAGAAGTACTCTTTTGGAACTTCTGGCATGATCAAAAACATGCTGTCTTGCCAGAGCAGGCAGCTAATCTCTGCAACGCGAAAGTGTGGTGAAGAACAAGGAACATCTACATTTATGGTCCAGGCTGGTGACACTGATACTCCTGATGCTGCTGCTGCCCTGAGTCATGACTGTAACGCAATGTACCAGAGCATTTCGCTACATTGCAGGGAATGCAGCAAATTTTATCTGCAGGAAAGCAGATCACTGCAGGCAATTGACCATGAAAAACTGTGCAAGTAGTAATATTTTTATCCAAGTTTGGATGCCTCATTTTACTCCCTTTTTAGTTCAATCCAAAATCAATAAAAAAAAAAAAATCAAAAATAGTTTAAGAAAAGGTTGCGGTCAAAAACACCTGTTCTGGTTGAAAAACAGAAACATAGTGTATATTGTTTATCATGTCTATCATATCCCACAGGGAGACAACCCTCCACGTACACTACCCCCACATATTTCATATTTGTTTTAAAAGTGTTTTCATAGAGTCAACAGTATAGTGAGACTGTGCAAGCTTGACATCTTTCATGAAGTAGTGACTCAGGACCTTAGGAGGCTTAGAAGTTGTGGGAAGAACAAAATATTTAATTTAACATGGAGCCAGTTGAGGGCCCTGAGAAATCTGTAGAATGATATGGATTTAGTCATTTGATTGTCTGATAAAGGGAGGATCATGGTAATTCTGTCTGAGGCTATGTACCTAACAGAAGGTGCAGGTCATCTGAGTGACCCCGCTTGTTATGTCAGAATTGAAAAGGAGGATGTGTCCCAGACTAATAAGAAATATGGTGAAATGCTCAGTGACTGGAAGGAGAGAGTCCTTCTCGATTGGGAGGAATTCTTGTTTTTGAGATGTGACTAGCCTAGGATCCCCATTCTGTACTTATTGACACAGGTACATAAAAACCTGACTAATCCTCCAGGGAGACCTATAGCCTGTGCCTTGGGAAGTCTTCTGAAGAATACCTACTGATATGTGGTTTTTCTTTCTATATCCTTTTGTTGCCTCTTTACCTTCATATATTAAGGACACATACAATTTCCTAGCTAGTGAGGGATAAAAAAGTAGATTTCCCATATATAAGGAGTATCGGACCTATATTATGTTAGCATGATTCATCTATACGTACACTCCCTGTTTGATATATATGCTTTTGCTTGGAGGAAACTCGTTTATTTCATCCCTGTATATAAGAGTAGGCCGAGAACCATAAAGACGCCATCTTCTGATCATATGCTCGAGCACGGGCCGTGATCACGTGTTGATCACATGCAGTTGTCAGGCCCCAGATCATCTGAGTTACTGGTAGCAGCTGAAGGTAGGCTGTTTACTCGACTGTTCTAAGACTCAAGGTCGCATCTGGCTTTGGTGGCGATAAGCGCATTCCTGGAGGCGCCGTGTCTACACTCCCAGGCACCAAGATGAAAGGGAGTCACCCCTCCGCCATTTTTGGCATGAACTTACTCCGCTCTTACGATCAGAGTGTCCTCAGCTGCTAGTGACCCTTCACCGGAGTCCTACGGACGTTACTCAGGAGCTGACTGTGTTGGTCCCCAGGAGTTGGCAGTGGAGAACACGCAATTGTGCCTGTGTGCACCAGGTGAGTGGAATTGTTTTGATGTTCTTGGCATGCACTGTTGAGCAGTACTTTTGAAGCAGTTAACTGTGTAAGTATTTGGTGGTCAGTGTACCACGGAGAATCTTGGGGGGTCTGACGGGGCAGCATTATGGTGGCTGCATGTGTAGATGCTTCACGGACCTTTTTGTGAATAATAGAAACGCCAATCGGACGCCCGGTGTGGCACGTGTGGTGCGCGCCCGGCCGGACTGCTCTCGGAAAAACCTGTGGCTGTACCTGGGTAGCCTTGGGAACACATCTGAAGCGGTGCTAATGAAGCGGGCTTAGTCAGAATAGTCCCAAGAGTGAAGCAGGAAGGCTGCGGGATGGTCTGTAGGTCGGTCTGTGGTTATACCTGTCTGACGGTCTCTTGGTAGTCTTTGGACTGCTTGATTTTGGTATCTGCCGGTTTTGGAATCTGAATTTGATTGATTCTCCATGAACAGGAGTCGACGGGCCCTGTTCTTTGTTCGAAGAAACGTCATTTTTGAATATATTTGGATGTATATATGTATTATTGTTTTGTGTATGTTTGAAGGAGCGTGAGGTTGTATGCTTTGCAAATGTTTGAACATAGCCATGTTTGGAAGTTTATTTTTATGATCGAATGAGGAACGCGTGACGATAATACCCATGCCGTGTCTTAGCAAATTGAGTTGTTTTGGATGTTGTTGCCGCCCTAATGATACGCGTTTGGTTGAAAGTCAACCTGCCCCACCTGAGGGCAGCCCAAGTTATGATATGTATGCAAAACATGGTAATACACCTCTCTTGTTTAATACACTATGGCATAAATATACTAAAGATAACGTGGAATTACAATGGCCCTTAACCGGGTCTTTTGATGAAAAAAAGATAAATTGGCTGCAGGATCGATTATTTTCTAAACGTAGTCGACAGGCAATGTTTGACTCCCTAAGCCTGTGGCAGAAGGAAGCAAAGCGTAGATGTATGCGGGAGGAGAAAGTATGTAGGATGAAAGGAAATCAGACGATTACGCAGAAAGCTATAGCTTATGATAAAGCACAAACTGAACAAGGGATTAATTGTACGGACAGACAATTTAGATTGCAAGTGGATAAGACCTATGTGGCTAGGACTGAAGCGGAAGATGAGATAGAGGATTTATTGGACACTCGTCCACCTCCACCTTATTCTCCACAGCGTGTATATCCCGTTGTTCCCCCGACTCTAGTACAGGCCCCTTCAGCTTCCACCCCTGTTGTTTCCTCATCCCTTGCCTCTCCGGGAACGTCCTCTGTTTTGTCTCCCTCAGTGTCTGAGGTGGCTATTTTATGGCCTGTTACCCTGCCGTCTTCCGTTATGTCCACAGCTGTTTTGACTCCCTCCACCTCTGTGTGAGCTTCCATTTCTGCGAGCACGACCCCATCTCCAGCTGTTTCGACTACATTTCGTGCTCTGGGGGATTTTGACGCACGGAAGTTGTTTACCCGTTCAGCTGTCGGACAGAATGAGAAACAGATGATTGAGGATCAGTCATCCCAGTGGATGCGACAGCCCATTTACGCTATAATTGATATATGGAGCACGCTTCGAGACTATGAGCCTGTTATGCAGCAACATGCCTTGAAACACATGGCTGTACGTATTATTACTCTCTGGGAACAGTGTTTTCCAGGAGGGATGGCCCCCCAAGTGATGTATGACATCCGGGACAGGGCTCATAAGTCTGAACTTAGCCCAGATGAAGTGTATAGAAATGTGGAGGTTTTATTAAATTATCGAGAACGATGCATCAAAAGTGTCCCTCGTGGGACACTCAGCATCCTATGCGACAAGTTCATCCTATCTTTCATCCTGAAATACCGGAACTAAAGGATGACCACGGCGTGGTGACTAGATCTCGTGTAGAGGCTCGAGTGCAGGAGCAATGGGTTTACACCCCCTGGAAGAGGAGTGAAGTCCTCTTGCTAAAATCACAATTACCCAACCTTCGTAAGAATCCCACGGCTTATTATAAAGAACTCACAGAAGCGGCCTCTTTGGCCGTCATGACTTTAGCTGACATAGAGCTATTTTTTGCATTGTTAGTTCCCGTTGACGTATGGCGTCAGGTGCATGATCAGGACCATGCTCAAGAATTAGGCGGAACATGGGAGCAGATAAAAGAATGAGACAAGGATCGTAAGCCTGGTAATAAGCCGAATATTGAATTATTGGCATTACCTGGCCGTATTATCACTTACATGTATTCCTTAATTCCGCCTCGTAAGTGGATTGGGACAAATTGACCGCATGTAAACAGAAGAAAGATTAAAGTGTTTCAGATTTTTTCACGAGATATGAGGGCGTATTCATTGATTTTAGTGGACAGGATTTATCGTTGGAAGGCGGTATACGATTATTTGTTAATCATTTTGTGACCAATTTGTTACCAGAAGTCTCTGCACGGTTACAAGCCGCTGAAAGTACCTGGACCACTTCCACGCCCTCGGTAATATTGAATATGGCCAAATATTACGAACATAGAGAAAATGAGAGTAAGGATAAGACGGAAAAGAGAACGAGGGATCTTAAAACACGGGTGTTGTTGCAACAAGTTGTTCAAGGACGAGACAGAGAGAGAGGCGGTAGAGGGTTCGTTCCGAGGGGGCGGGAACTGGACAAGTGTTAGACCTGGCACCTTGGCGTGAGTTTCCCTTCCACTTTTTGCTGATGTGCCTCATGTGTTTTGTTGGTGTTAGCTGCTCAGGGCACTGTGCCACTGCTAATCAGTGCCACAGTGCAAGTGCTCCCTTTTGAAAAGCGTATACATTTGATTGGTGTCCATGTTTGGCTTATTTGGTTTACTATCAGCCCCTAGTAAAGTGCACCAGGAGTGTCAGGGCTTGTAAATGCAAATGCTGCTGGTGGGCTTGCAGCACTGGTTGTGCCACCCACAGAAGCAGCCTAGTAAAATGTGTCTAGGGTCTGCCATTGCAGAACCTGCGTGCAGTCTGGTACTGTCATGCTGACTGCGCAAGTGCACCTACTTGCCAGTCCCTAAACCTTCCCTTAACTACATATTAGTCACCCCTCTGGTAGGCCCAAGGGCAGGGTGCATTGTAAGCATAAGGTAGGACATGCCCTGGTATGTGTGGCATGTCCTAATAGTGAATTACAGCCATTTTCGTTTTTCACTATTGAAGGCTACCTGCTCTCCATAGGCCAGAATGAGCTGCTGGAATTATTACACGCTATAATCCCAGCGGACTCAGAGAGCATGGTAGAAAGTCAAGTTTAGTATGCCTGAACTCAGAATAATAAAATACTTCTTTTAGTAAAGTTTATTTTAATATCCTGTGTTTGTAAATACTACTTTTAGAAAGTTAGTATTTACCTGCTTAGCCATTTCAGTCCGCCTCTGCTTTGTGTGTGTGTGCTGCCTAGTTTCAGTGAGGGGCAGGGCTGGGGAATTCCAGGAGACAGGCTGGCTGCCAGGTGGTGGGTAGAGAGATTACACCAGGATGGGTGGGAGGAGTACACCTTAACTCTGAATAGACCGGTGCTCTGCCATCACAATGCTGCCTCCGCCCCCTGTGGAGCGGCTGATGTCTCTGCCCTCTGCGCTGAAAGGAAAGAGCAGAGTCACCACAACACAGTGCTCCAGAACCGGACTGAGCCAGGCACAGGCCTCCTGGCGACAAAGAACAAAAGAAACTTGCTATAAAAGAAGGAGCCCTGCTCCTAAGAAATCAGATACTGTTTGCGCCAAGAAGAACCTCTGCCCGAAGAGAAGGACCTGGGAAAGCTGCATGGAAGAGTACTGTCTCTAAGCCTGAGAGACTGGCCTGTGGTGGGTGCCTTGCTGCTGAAGGAGAGGAGGAAAAGACTGAGAAAGACTTTGAATTCAACTTGTGCTTTTAAAACAATCTCCAAGGGCTTGCTTGTGAACTTGCCCCCTGAACTGCGCCCCAGGTACAGTGGGCGCTACCCCCCCAAGAGGAAAAAGAAGCTGCTGCTGGTGAATTGCCCTCCTGACTCCAGAGAACCTGTGGGCCCCCTCTCTCCGAGCACCGCGACCTCCACCGACTGTGCTGCTGTGAGCACCGTGACAGCCTGCCCTGCCTGGCCTGAACAACGTGAACTGCTGCATCCCTCGAGCCGGAGCTCGCAACGCGAAGAAAAGACTGTCTGACCCGGAGCACGGAGGCTCTGTGGCCCCCGAGCTGTAGAGCGCACCGTGAGGACTGACGCCCACCGGGTCGCCATCGCTGGACGACGCAGGCAGCGCTGTGCGCTGGATTCACCCCCGAGCCGCCCCTCCTTCTTCGCACCTCGAGGTAAGCTGTTGATGTCCTGAGGCGCCCCAGGACACACCGTGGTCCCCTGCAGAAGAGGATTGCACCTGCAATGTGGGACGCCCCTGTTGTGACTGCTGTGGCTGCCCCGAACTCCCTGCCAAGATCCAAGGTACTGTGCGCCCCGTCCCGCCATCCGTACGGACCGTACGGAGCGTCCCCGTAAGCTTGCTCACACCGGAAGCGTGAGCTTTGGAAAGGAACGTCCGGTGCGTGTTCGGCCCTGTACGAAGCGTACCGGCGAAGGTACGGCCCGTACAGCTGGAAGTAACTATACGCGGCTCACGCGGGAAGTGTGAAGAGTGGCAAGAGGCGTACTGGACTCGTACGACGCATACCTACGAGGTTACGGCCCGTACGGCTTGAGTCTGAGTACGCGTGCTCACACGGGAAGCGTGGGGAATCGTACGATGCGTCCAAACAGGCGCTACGAAGCGCACAGACCCCAAGAAAGTGCAGATTGCACTAAAAGTGACCCTTTAAAGAACTGTGGCCGCCTGAAGAGCATTAGCAAGTAACTGGAACCTCCTTTTTAAGTGAAACACTGTATTTTTAAAGCCTGCTTAAAGAACTTCATATAAAGAACTTTATTTTTACAAAATACAGCCTTGTGTCTCTGTGTGGTGGGTTGGTGGTTATTGTGGGACGCCTTGAATGCCTAACCTGATGCCCTCTGGAATCTAGCCTGACTGCTCGCGCCACGTTACCTAGAGGGTGAGCAGGGGTTATTTTCTTAGCATAATCCTTTGCCCTGACTTAGAGGAAAGGGTCCCTGCTTGTCGCAAGTGCATACCTGCGCCAACCAGAGACCCCGGATTCTAACAACGATGCAGAGGGCCAGCTGTCGTTTTGGGAATAAATCAGAGTGCTTATTGTAAGGAGGAAGGGCATTGGCGATCTCAGTGTCCGTTGTTGACGGCCCAGAACAGGGCTATGAGAGATAGAGGAAGTGGTTGGGAAAGTGTGGATCGCAGTGATATGCGACGAGAAGAGGCGACGCAAGTGGGACAAGAAAATAATTATTTTGATAATACAAGAGGTAGGCAGTTTTATAATGAAGAGTGTGCAATGGATGCAACTGAAGGGTATGCCTATACATAGGATAGCCATGGACAGAGTGAGGGCCAGGTGTCAGTACCCGGTGATCAGCAAGGACCTTATGTAGAGGCGCATTTGATGGGGACATCTGAAAAGTTTTTAGTTGATACGGGTGCAATGAATAGTTCTATGTCCCGTTCCCTGGTCCCAGGGGCTGCTTTGTCCGGGCACAATAATGTTTCGGTAGGATTCTCGGGAATTCCGGTGGTGAGCCCCATCTCCAAACCTATTCCTTTTACAATTGGTCCTGTTACGATAGACTCCCCATTTCTTTTGACTTCCCATTGTGGCGAAAATTTGTTGGGCTTGGATTTGTTAAAGAAATGACATGCTAAGATTCATTGTTCACCTGATGGTGTTTACTTGACTATTAATTCCCTTGGGAAGCATACTTTGCAGTGCTTCACTAAAAATGAACCCCTCCCTCCTGAGCTTGCTGCTATTCCAGCAACATTGTGGGACACTGGTGACACAGATGTAGGATTATTAAAGATTCCGCCCGTTTGTATTACTTTGAAGCAAAATGCTCGGCTTCCTCGTATACCTCAGTACAAAATTTCTCCGGCTGGCGAAAAGGCTTTGCTCTCCATCATACAAGATTTGGTAAAAAGGGGTGTGGTGGAAGAGACAGCTGCTAATGTGTTCAACAGCCCCATTTTGCCTATCTTAAAAAAGGCCCCTGTTGGAAGCGATCCTGACTATGCTGATACCTATCGTTTTGTGATTGATTTGCGCGAAATTAATAAAATAGTGGTGCCCCAATACCCTGTGGTTTCAGACATCACTACTATTCTCACTATGATTCCTCCTACTGCTAAATATTTCTCTGTGATTGATTTAAAAAATGCTTTGTTTAGCATTCCGATTCATCCTGATAGCCGCCATATTTTTGGCTTCTCATTATCTGGTCACAGCTTCCGGTTCTGCCGTGCTCCCCAGGGATACACAGAGAGTCCTAGTATTTATAGTCAAGCTTTGAAAACATTGTTGGATGATTTGGTCTTGCCCCCTGGTAATGTGCTTTTGCAATACGTAGATGATTTGTTAGTGGCCTCTGATACCGAGGAAGGTTGTAAGAAGGCCACTTTCATGGCGGCCGCTTAGCGAGTGGTCGCGGAGGCTCCAGGTTGCGGTTGCGGTGGCAGATGAGGCTGCTTAAACCTCCGTTGTAAAGCTCAGCAATGGTGTTGTGAGATATAAAACATCAGCTAAAATGGATTAGCAGAACAAAGGAAAGGCGTTTGGTTATCGGCATCCGATGCTCCTCTCTGGTATTTTATTTATTATTATTTTTTTTTCTTGACGGCGGGTGTGCTGGCTCTCCTTCGTTGGTACCAGTGAGTCTCTGGGTTCTGGATCCGTCGGTAGGAGGAGGTTTCCGGAAAACCATCAGGGAGTAAGAGGTTGAGAAGCCCTGGAGGGCGTAACGGAGGTTCGCTACTCTACAAGCCGGGGTTGCCGGCAGAGCTCAGCAATTTTTGATCCTGGCTGGGCGCGAGCTGCGAGGGAGCTTGGTAGAGGAAGGAAAGCTTTAATGCAGCGACCCGGCAGCGGAGCGTCCTACAAGCTAAAAACAGGTACAAAAATAAATGCAAAGAGCGAAGGAGACTCAGTGAAGCAGGGCAGTTTGGGCAAACATACTAAATACTGTAAATTGTATGGTGAAGAAGGTCAATTTGCTCCTATTGTGGAAAAACTCATTGAGGAGGAGGAGGAGGGGGTCAGGGTAGAAACCACAGAGAAGTATAAAGAGGCTGGGGTAAAAGCTAAGAGTATACACGGGACTTTAAACAGAGTTAATTTCCCTCTTGCCAAACAAGTGGAAAAGGCAGAGGGAGTAAAAGAGGAACAGCTTCGATATCAGCTGAGAAGTGGTAGAAGTGGTAGAAGTAAAAATTATATGAAAGGGGAGCTGTGTCCTTTGGTTTCAAAACAAGGGGTGCTGGGCACAGAAGAGTGGGTTACTCCAAAAAAAGGGAGGAGATCTAAAGGTAGTCGAGAGACTCAGATACTAAACACTAAAATAACCCCCTCCCTCAGAACCTTTTTCCAAGTGGCCCCGAAAACACTGCTACTAAAGAATCCCACGGCAGGATCCCCAGACTCTAGACCACAAAGAGAGGCTGAGACAGCTAATACTAATACCACCAATAGATTTCAGGTCTTGGCAGGACTTCCGAGTTCTCTAGTACATCAGTACTCCAGTCAGGGAAGGATGGAGGCTGAATTTAATTCTTCTGCCCAGCTGCAGACAGCGACTCCCAAGATATTACCTGAACCCCCTGTGGTACTTTAAAATTTGGGACCGCGTAGGAGGCAGGGCCCTACCCCTGTCTCTTCCGGTATTAGCAAACCGCGAATGGCCAATGCGGTATGTACAAGTACTTTATATAACGTTTCATTGATAAATGCACTATGTATACGATATTATACATCACTACGTGGGTTCCATCTTAGAGCGGTGGCCATCTTATGGTTGCCCTCACATAGGCTACATATTATGAAGCAAATACAGGCCTTTAGAGCACATGTGCCTTCCTTTGACTTCTCTATGACCTGGGCAGCTTGGCTCTGCTGCCCCAGGTCAGTCCGGTCTCACGAGCTCCCCGTCCTCTGGCCACCTGTGATTAGCATCAGGGCTTGACACACCATAAAGCCTTTACATTAAACACGAGCCTCCAGCTAATATCTTTCACACCTGACTGTTCCTGCTTTATGGCTTGTTTCCCAAACAGGAGATGCTCATGTTTATTGGGGCCTATCGATATCTGATGTGGGATCTGAGCCTCGCTGGGTAAATAATTGTGGGCTGGTTGAACAGGAATGTGGGATTGTCACCATGACTCTGCCTTTTCTTTGAAGCCAAAATATGTGAATGACCACTTGTAAAACAGGGGCGGTGTTGCCCAAAGCGTAATATTCTGTATAAAATAGAAGACTGGTTTTTGTTCTGCAGACTGCCTCATTCAGTTGCTAAGGCTTCTGTGCGACGTAGTCTCACTCATTAGGGTTTAATAAAGATGTCGTTTTCATATTTCAGCTTCTTCTGCCAAGTTCTTTGTTACATTACCATGAGAGCGTCTTTTATAATACTACAGCAACAGGATAACCCCAACGTGGGGCATCAATACAAGTGACTATCTGGAGGAGCGATCTTGTCAGAGGACAGAAATCTACTGGGGAGAACAGGACAGAAATCCACTAAGCAGGTACCGAGGTTCTGGGGGATTCTTTGTCTCTGCAGCCCAGTATATCTCTGATCTTTCTGACTTTGACTCTCCAAAAGATGTCACTCCCGATTAGAACCCTTTTTGGCGTGAGTATTATAAAGGACGTTTTGTTATGAAGAACTTGACAGTTAGAATTTGGATAACCTTTTGATTAATAAAAGTAAGAGTTAAGTATAAGTGGGTCGCTCCCACTCCTTTGGTTCTTTGGGTCTTTGATTTGGTTATCGCAATTACCAAAGCCGAGGGGTTGGTTTCTTGGTTTTTAATTTGGTCATTGCAATTACCATAGCCAAGGGTCTCGTATATTTGCGAGTTTATTGATAGAGATAACCCCTTGAAGTTTGAAGTTAGATTAGTGAGCTATAAGATGCCTGATCTTAGCAAGTTTGAAATGTAGAAATTTGTGTCGGCCAACTTTTGGTTTGTATAGGTTTGGATATGCGAATTGCAATTTGTGTAGGCAGGTAATGAGGAGATATTTCTCCATTTGGTTTAGTTGCATGCCTGTTTGTAAGCTCACATGGAAAAATGTGTTGCTTTTTTGGACGGTACCATAGTTAAAATCGGTTAGATTTGAAAACATATTTCTTCCTTGGTGATTTTGTATCCCCAGGGAATTAAAATATGACATAATACAAAACAAGGATCCTTCGTTCTGCGCAGTTTCATGAATAAAGATATGCAGAACGATTTTGTGTGGTGTTCTGCTAGGCAAAGCTAGTGAATTGAGCGCACTCACTACTTCTTGGACATACATCTGTCTGTTGGGCTGTTTATGCAGCCTTTTGGAATACTATTGAGAAGCGTTTCTTGTAAATATGACTTACAACTAGTATTTGCAAATGGTTTGGTTCAAGTATAGTCTGTGAGCTGTTCTTTCTTTCTGTCATGCGTATTGATTTGCAAGTCAACTGTGTGTTTAAATGTCTGTGTGGTTTTCTCATTAGTGCAACTTCCGTAAGTAAATTGCGACGGCGCTATTTATGAAAAATGGCTAAAGCACGCTGTATTGTCTGTTTGACCCCCCTTTCCGTTTATGTCTGAAATGAGCTCAATATGTGTTTGTGGGTCTTCTGATGTTTTCAGTCTGTTAAGCAAAATGTTGGTTAATTAATGTTAAGTAGAAACTTAGGAAAAATCCAGAAATGAATAATGTGATGTGCTAAAATAGCTATGTGTTGCTATTTAATTTATAGAATGAGCAGTTGTGCACATATACAAAACTGCCGTTAAATGCTTCAAGGATAAAATTAGAACCACATTCAATAGATATAAATAAGGCCCCAAAAACGAAATTATCTATTTTTGCAAAAGTAAATAAATTTACAGCATTTTCCTTAGATGCATTGTATTAGATGTTCACAGGCAAACTTTTCAGCTGCAGTATATTTGATAGGAATGTTCATTCAGCCAGCACTTTCCCAGTTAAACACGGGTGGAATTTTGCATAACCGTCCTTTTAAATGAAAGTGGCGCAAAAATGTGACGCGTTTCAAATGGGGCTTATGCGCTTAGGCTTGTGAGTTAAATGTGTCCAAAATGATAGGCAAGGGATGCAGCTTGTTTTTTATACATGGAATTATCACAAAAACGAATAATTGGGATTTTTTTTTTTAAAGAAAATTATTAATCATGGAAAAATTATTTTAAAAAAATAAGTGCTTTTCAAAATCGTTTTTTGATATTTATAAAGCTTAATACTCATACTATGGCCTCCTAGCATTAAAATTTGATTTGAGTTGTGTTGCATCACTAAAATGGCAAGCATTCGTGTGTACAATTTTCCCTTGGCGCAGGCGCAAACAAGCTCATTTTTATAAAGTATAAGTTATTATTTCCAATGCCTGACTCATGGGTTATGTAATGGACATTCTGGTAATGCATATTATGCAAGAAAATTGTAGGATACTCATTTTTTAATACCTAAAATATCAAAGTCGAATTTGGGTAAAAGCGCTGTTTTAACTGCATTTTCTTTCATTCCGAGTACTTTTTAAAGTGTCTCAGGCTTCAGTAAATACATACATTTAGGTTTGATATATATTTACAGGTTGTGCCTTCTTATGATTCAATGAGTTAATATGCCAGTACAACGGCTTGTTTTAATATCAGGGTTGAAGGTTCTAACTTCAGCTGGGCCTACTGAGAAGTTCATTAATTTAAAGTTGATGAAATGTGTACCATTGCATAGGATTGCAAGAAGCATTTATTCTAAAAACTGGTATGTGTGTTATTAAGTTTTGTGAATTATTCACAGTACATGTAGTTTAACAATCTGGGAATAGGGATAATTTTTTTAGCGCCTAAAAAGGAGAAATTATTTTTCAAAATAGAGTGAATTATTGCAAGTTAGGAGGAATTAGAAAGGCCTTCTGGCTTTGACAAATTCAGAGTGGCAGAAGCTGGGGGCTGGGAGAGCTGCAGAGTCTGGCTCGGTCACGCTGCTGAGATGCTATCTTTCCCGTAAACAATGGAGTTGACATTTATGACCTTTTAAATTAGGGCCTTGCCTCTGTGGAATGCAGAATGACCTTGCTACACGGGCCTCTAAAGCTGGGGTTTCTGGTTTCTCCATAACAACATCACTAAAACTAAAGAACTTAATTCCAAAGGGAAAATATAGAAAAGGGGTTTTCTTTGAAAGCCCAAACATCATGTTAAATGCTTTTCAGAACTGATACATTTGTGTTATTTAACAGAAAACGAAGTGTTGCATTAAGTCTTAGACAGAAAACAAGATGCAGCCTTTTTCTAAAACATTTTTAAGGTTACATGCCTACGTGAGAACGCATTGCCAATTAAGACCTTTTTTTTTCACAGTGGAAATTGTAGGTGCCAAATTAATATGGAGTGTCATGTAACGATTTTTACTTTCAGAAAGGTAAAACTACGGTGGCTTGATGTTGCAACAAGAGGGTAACAGTTAAGTAATGGAAATTTATTTTTGTGTATTTAGTCCTATCATGAATTGTTCTTGCTGGTCCTGTATGTTAGAAGAGAGACAGTAAAGTTATGTTTGACAGCAGATTTCCATTGACTGGGGATCTACTGTCAAAACGGAGGGTAAGGATTTTAAACCTGACAAATTAAACAGGCCCAAATATTGGGTTTTGGGCTGCAGTTTTACAGTGCATAAAGTACATGACATGGTGTTTGTGTGTCACCGCTTACTCACATATGCTAGTGAAATTTGCCTATGCTTTTTGTGCTTGATATACAGCAAGTATATCTGATGGCTTGACGTTTTGTGCGTTTTTTATTTTTTTTGCATGTTTTCGTTGTTTTTGTTGCTGCTTTTGATACTATTACAAGTTTACCTGTGTTGTGAGGGGATGGTCATGACGATGCCCATCGCTACGCAACAATTGGTTGAACTTGTTCTGGTTACTAAATTCCACAGCTAATGATATTTCATGCTGTGAACATGAGAGACAACACTTTACCAGTGCATGTCTATTTGGCTATAATTGTATTGAAGGGAAATAAAAGAGATATACAGGATCAAAGTGTGTCACCTGTAGTTAGTCACGTTACTGCCCCTTCCCTTAAAGGAACAGGCAGCCTTACATTTATGTATCCTTGATTGGACCTAAGGATGAAATTATAGATCTGTGACTCAAGGTGGCCTAATTTCTATATTACATTAGTTTATGATGTTCTGTTTCCTAAGTAGCATATGGCTCTTGTTCCTAAAAAAAAAAAACAGGTTTTCATTTTTTCCTGAAGAAGGAACTGGAATATTACCTAGGAGTATCGTATATGGTGTAGTCACCAGTGGTAGAGTTAAAATGTGTGTAATACCGGCCTTTTGTGTATCATCCGTACTCTTGATGGTGTGTCACATGCCTGACTATCACCCCAATTATTTTTGTTCTTCCTATAGATTTTTTTTTCTTTTGTTGCTTCTCCCCTGACCGATGTCGCATCATGCTTAGTTATTGTGGATTTTAGTTGTGTCCTAGTTCCAATTCCCTTTTCCGTATTCCTTTCACCAGTCAGCCCATTTATTATTGTAGGTGTATTGTACACACTTCCAGACTGCAGTGATGCACCAGGGCTCCCCATATTATGTATAATTCCCTTTTGTATGACCAGACTGGTTTCCAAGAATTTTCCTTAGGCCTGCTTCAATGTTTTCCAGCCTGACTATCAGAGTAGCGATAGACTGGTTAACTGACTCAATATTATAGTAAGACAAGTTTTCCATCTCAAAAGGAGATATCTTACGTTTACTTTTTGAACATGACGAATTTTCAATGTCTATTTTTAATGTGGTTTTTACCCTTTTGTTCCTGCTGCTTTAATTTTTGGTGGGATCAGATGTGTTCTAATCATGCAAATATCAGGACCCTCTAGTTCTTGTCTTTTGTTTGCATATTTGACTATTAGCCTGTGTATTGCATATTGCACCTGATGTGAAAGTTTTCTACATGCCCATGATAATCTGTACCATGTGATTTCTCTATTGAGATGTTCTAGATAAGGAATTTAGGAACACCTAATCATTGAAAAAAAAAATGTGTTTGCCCCATTACACAATGCCACCATATGTGAAGACATCCATGTAGACAGAATTCTCGTGTAGTTATCTACCCTTAATTGATGGAGGCTCTCACACGGAAACCCAATTGAAAAGATTAGAGACGCTGTTTTACCTACTGCCTTTATATTTGTATTGCTTTTTGAGAATGACAGTGTATTCTAGACCAAAATTGTCCCATGGCGTGTGGCCACTCCTTTGAAAGACCGCAGGCCACCTGTTTGCAGTCCCCTTGTTATACAATGAACTGTTTAAAGCATTGCACTTGCTTCATCAGAAGGCGTTGAACATCAGAAAAGATGGAGGAGCTGGTTTTGCCACAGAACCAGAATTTCAGTGCACAAGAGCGCCTGTCATGTGCAGTCCCTTGAGCCCCTGGGCCTGAGTTTTTGGCCACACACCCCCCTTTCCTTTGCTCCAATGGAAGTGCAGTGCACCGGCGGATCCAAGATTGACAAAAGGCACTAATTCTAGGGCCCATGGAAGAACAGCCCGAGCGTCCTCTGACACTGAATGATGAGTGTTGGAGCCTGAGAATGGTCCCAGGTCTGCACGAGATGACCTATGCCCTTGATCAATGGAGAGCACACTACCTGTAGTGCCTGCCGCAAAGGAAAGATACTGGCGCACTGCCTTGAGACATTGAGACTCTCGAGTGAGCTGTGGGTGTTTGCCAGGAGGGCACTCCAACTAAGCAGTACTTTTCTCATGTAAGGCTTGAATGAAGAGGCCCATGCAAAAGAAAACAACAGAAGAAGATTTGATGGACAATAGAATCCTGCCAGAGAGGCTTTTTGAACGGACTCTGGGCATAGGTGGTTTCACAAGAGGTTTCCGTGTGATTGTATAGAGTAGGTGTTAAGGAGACAGATTGTTTTGCTGGCATTGTTTTAAAGTACTATTCTGTTTAGTATAAGCAGAATAAAGTCCATTTTCTGTGGAAAGAGTCCCCCCTTTTCACCTTAGAGCATTGATGAAGGTCACCACTGTTTCACCTGAACATACAAGAATTACTGAAATTACTGAGCCCTAAAAATGTTACTAGATAATTTTGGGATTTGCTTTTTGCTTAGGGTTGTGAAAAACTATTATTTCATTTGCAATAGTGGTTACTACTTTCTCCCGTTGTTTATATGTTCTTAATAACGTGTTTTCTAGTGTCTTTTCAAGCATGACATTGTCATTTATGGGTGGGATCGTTTTTCTCTACTCAATTGACTTCTGCACCCGCTTCCCAACCTATGTCTTTTCCTACCACTGCTTCTTTGTACTCTTTTCACCCTATCCTGAACATGGGCAGGTTAAAAGATTAGAATTCGTAAGCAATTCTTTTGTACAGCTTCTGCATCAACATTAGTTAGTAGTGAACATCACTAATTATTGGGTGTGTGACCTTATGCCGCCTACTACAGACAGAGGTATTCCTTATTTTGTCCCGGCATATGTGGCCTTTGTGCTACTACATGTGTAAGGAAACATGTATCAGAAAACGAGCTAAGTAATAGGATGATGCTACAGCAACATCTCCATGACTTCATGAATATTGACCTAGACTCCGATTGATGAGAGTATAGTTATTGCCTATGTAAGGGCAAAAGGAGGGTCTGTGGTACTTTAAAATTTGGGACCGCGTAGGAGGCAGGGCCCTACCCCTGTCTCTTCCGGTATTAGCAAACCGCGAATGGCCAATGCGGTATGTACAAGTGCTTTTTATAACGTTTCATTGATAAATGCACTATGTATACGATATTATACATCACTACGTGGGTTCCATCTTAGAGCGGTGGCCATTTTATGGTTGCCCTCACATAGGCTACATATTATGAAGCAAATACGGGCCTTTAGAGCACATGTGCTTTCCTTTGACTTCTCTATGACCTGGGCAGCTTGGCTCTGCTGCCCCAGGTCAGTCCGGTCTCACGAGCTCCCTGTCCTCTGGCCACCTGTGATTAGCATCAGGGCTTGACACACCATAAAACCTTTACATTAAACACGAGCCTCCAGCTAATCTCTTTCACACCTGACTGTTCCTGCTTTATGGCTTGTTTCCCAAACAGGAGATGCTCATGTTTATTGGGGCCTATCGATATCTGATGTGGGATCTGAGCCTCGCTGGGTAAATAATTGTGGGCTGGTTGAACAGGAATGTGGGATTGTCACCATGACTCTGCCTTTTCTTTGAAGCCAAAATATGTGAATGACCACTTGTAAAACAGGGGCGGTGTTGCCCAAAGCGTAATATTCTGTATAAAATAGAAGACTGGTTTTTGTTCTGCAGACTGCCTCATTCAGTTGCTAAGGCTTCTGTGCGACGTAGTCTCACTCATTAGGGTTTAATAAAGATGTCTTTTTCATATTTCAGCTTCTTCTGCCAAGTTCTTTGTTACATAACCATGAGAGCGTCTTTTATAATACTACAGCAACAGGATAACCCGAAGTCATAGGGTGCTATCCCTGGCACCGCTGGGGTCCTAAAATCCCCGGTACTTCACCCCTAGTGGGGTACTTAATGAAGATGGAAGTAAGCCTATAACTGAAATGAGTCAAACTGCCCTGTTGCAAGTCCAACCCCCGTCACAGGTTCAGGAGCAATCAGTTGCAGATCTGATCTGCCTATTGACAACCGAGGTTAGAAACAGATTTGAAATATCGGAATCAAATCAGAGAAAAATTCGGACTGTCTGTGAGAATTTGGGGAAAAAACTAGCTGAGGTGACTGAAAGAACTGCCCAATTGGAGATAGGGATGAAAGTTCTGGCATCCCAAGTGGAGGTTAACACTAAAGAGATCAGAGACCTTAGGACTAATGAGCAGCAGTTAAAGGATAAAATGGAGGTAATGGAAAACAACCAAAGGAGATGTAACCTCCGGCTGCTTAAAGTTCCGGAATGAGCGGAAGGCGAAGACATAAGACAATTCGTGATCCATCTGATTAAGGAAGGGCTACAGGTTAAATGGACAAAGGAAGAACTTCTTTCTGATATACAGAGGGTGCATAGAGACCCATATAGAAAGGCTGCTAATAGAGCTAAACCTAGAAAGATTTTGATACATTTCCACACTTATAGTTTTAAGGAAGAAATTCTTCTTAAAGCCTTGAAAAAAGGATTATTGAATGTGAATGGCATCAATTTTGAGATCAGGTCAGATATCTCACAATTAACGGTTACCAAGCAATGGGAACTGGGAAAACTGATTGAGCCACTCAAAAACTTGGGAGCTACAGCCCAACTAAAATTCCCGGCCAGCCTTCGTGTAATGTATAACAATAAGATGCAGACTTTTCGCAGGGTTGAGGAAGCAGAAGAGTTTATAAAATCAATATCAGGAGCTGGTGTATGACCGAAGCATCTTCCCTGTTTAATATATATTCCAAACATTTTCTTTTATTAAGCTGAGTATAAAGTTAGTATTATTTTCTTTCGGAGGAGCATGCACGGAGTATGTAAAAAACTCTTATAACCCTACCGCAATCAGGGCCTCCTTAGGCCTTGGCCTTTAGGATAGAAGAGGGGGGTTTCCCAAGGGTCAGGGGGGGGGGGCACTTTTCCTTTTTGGTGCACGGGTGTGGGGGCATAGGGAGAAAATGGGAAAAAAATGAAGTCCTCATTATCCAGCAAAACCTAGTTCGAAACATGCCAGAAAAACAAAAAAAAAGGGAATATAAATATGGCAGTTAAACAGAAACCATTGCTAGAGTTCCTATCATGGAATGTAAATGGATTAAGGGGGGGGCATAGACGTGAGAGGATCCTGCAATACCTGAAAGATTCCTCTGCCCAAGTTATTCTGCTGCAGGAAACACATTTAATGGGAGTTGAGATGAGAGAGTTGTTTAAGAATAAGAGATGGGTCCAAACCATGGTATGCACGGAACAGCAGGTCACCATAAGGGGTGCGGCAATTTTGTTTAAAAACAACCCCCAAATGAAAACAGTTGATAGTAAGGTGGATAGGGCTGGAAGGTGGGTAATTGTAAAAGTTAAATATCACGATCAGCCATATACAATAGTGGGTTATTATGGGCCTAACACTGATGACCCTACTCCTTTTGGTGGCCTGCTTGCTGAACTACTGGACTTCCCTGATCCTGTTATAGTGGCAGGGGATTTTAATGTGGTCCTTAATGATAGTCTGGATCGCTCAACTAAAAGTAGAAGTGTAACACATAATAAGTCTAGGGCACTAATTAAAAATGCAATGAAGTCCCTGGGACTATGTGACATATGGAGGGAAAAGAAGGGTCCCATAAAGAGTTTTTCTTTTAATAATAAAAAATATGGTCATAAGTCTAGAATAGACCTGTTTCTGGTGGACCAGAAGATAAAAGATCAGGTGTGTAATGTGAGGCATGTGGGTGCACACATGTCTGATCATTCAGCAATAACATTGTTGTTAGCCCCGCCAATTGCAGTGACTCAACGCAGATGGACTATGGATCGTTCCATACTGGCTGACGATGAGATGATGAATAAATTGGGCTTGGAATCTCAGGAGTTCTTTTTTAATAATTTAGGCAGTGCCCCAGTAGGGATAGTCTGGGATACCTATAAGGCTTTTTTAAGGGGCAGGTTTACAGCAATTCAGTTATATAAAAAGAAACAGCGAAGGTTGGAAATTACCAGTATAGAAAACAAAATCCAGTGTCTGGAACATAAAATACAATGCCAGGAAGTAGATTATGAAGCAGGACAACTAGAGATCCAAACCCTTAAAGTGGACTTATTTTTGGTAATAGAAAGAAGGCTGCAAGAGAGATGGCAAGCCAGCAAGTGGGCCCATTTTAATTATGGGGAGGGTTGTGGCAAGCTACTTGCCTGGAAAATAAAAAGCGACCAGGCCAGAAGTTTCATAAAAGAAATTAATCATGACAATGCTGGAGGACCATCTATAGTGGGGGCTAATGTAGAGGATACGCTGCTAAATTACTATGAGAAACTATATAAGGAGGATCGTTGCATAACAGGGAAAGGGGTATCAACTTGGCTTGAGCAAGAACTCCCCCATCGGATATCGGAACTCGAAAAGAGCCTTATTAATGAGACAATTACAGTTGAAGAAATAGAAAATGCCATAAAATCAGGAAAATCAAGTACGGCACCGGGGCCTGATGGGCTGCCTTTGGAAGTCTTTAAGAAATTAGGCAAATATTTGTTGTCTGCGATCAGCGAATTATTTACGCCCAATTTTGAAAAGGGTGAAGAGATTCCTCCCTCGTGGAATGAGGCTATAGTGACTTTGATTCTCAAACCCGATAAAAAACCGGACTGCTGCGACTCATATAGACCTATCTCACTGCTAAATACGGATTATAAGATCTATTCGAAAATATTAGCAGATAGGCTTAACGGAGTAGCCGAAGTACTCCTCCATGAAGATCAAAAGGGGTTTGTACGAGGAAGGAATATCAAGGACTTAACATACAGCCTAATAGGCGCTATTGATTTAGCTACAGTAGAAAACGCGCCATTAGCGGTCATTACAGTGGATGCAACCAAGGCATTCGATCGGGTGAACTGGTCGTACCTAAATGAAATATTAACTTTGTCCAATTTAGGAGGAAATTTTTGCAGGGCCATAAGACAAATTTACAAAAACCCTACAGCAAAAATCCTAATAAATGGGAGGCTAACGGAAAAATTCAATATTTTTAGAGGGACGAGACAGGGGTGTCCGTTATCCCCCCTGCTCTTCAACTTATACATTGAACCTTTGGCAGAAAAAATCAGGAAGCATGAGGAGATACTCCCCTTTTGTTCCAGGAGTTGGGGAAAAAACGTGGGGTTATATGCAGACGATCTGGTGGTTTATACCTCCAACCTCAGTTCCGCACTCCCGAAAGTGTATGAGTTAGCAGAGGGATTTGGAAAGATCTCAGGATATGAAATTAATCAGAGGAAAACTGTCATTATGGCCTGGAATATTACTACGCAAGACAACTGTGTTAAAAAAGAAATGCGGTACTTGGGTATAAAGATCACGGAGAAAATAGAGCAAATCCCAGAATTTAATTTCCAAAGGGTCAACAAGGAGATAGGGAAATTACTTATGGGATGGTCCCACCTGCCTCTATCTATCTATGGCAGAATTAACATTGTTAAAATGACTATCCTCCCCAAGATTACTTTTCTCTTCCAGAATATCCCACTGGCCTTTAAAGATGAGTGGCTAAAAAAAATACAATCTAAAATATCTAGTTTTATCTGGGCCTCTAAAGGTGTGCGTATTTCGTGGAAAAAACTAAGACGTAAACATGAGAAGGGGGGCCTAAAGTTGCCAGATTTAATATACTATGCCAGGGTCTTTTTACTAAAAGGTGGAAAAGCGCTATTTAAGGGACCAGACGATTCAGAAATAGGAAGGATGTATACAGCAATGCTAAAAAATATAAAAGGGGGAGAATATGGTTTTATATACAAATATGGTGATCCGCGTTTCTTTAAAAAAATTTGTTTAAAGAGTTTACGGAGTCTAGCGGAAACATGGTATAAAATTAGAAGAGAATTAAAAATTAGCTATTATAGTGGGTCTGCGCCAATTTTCAACTCCCCTGGATCCCCAGAATGGACAAGAGACTGTATGGCACGTCCATTAAAGAACGCAGGAATTACCGAGTGGAGCCAATTGATAAGGGGAGGGTCCTTAATCCCCTGGGAAGAGATCCAAACACTGTCTAATGGTCAGATTTCAAGATTCAAGTACTTGCAAATGCTGAGTTGGAGTCTCACTGACGGCTGTGGAGCAGGACTATCTAATAAATTGGAAGAGCTTTTTTTAGTTAGGGGACCTGTGAAAAGAGAGGTGGCAAAACTCTACTGGTTATTAATGGAGATTGCGGATGGTGATTTTAATATGCCAGCGGAGCTGTGGGAGAAATGCTTGCCAGGAGAACAGATTCAAGATCTATGGCAAGTATCATGTGATTTACTATATACCACAGTTCGGCCCGCAAATTTAAGGAGGAACCACCTCTTCTGTCTTCACAGGGTTTATTGGACTCCGTTCAGATTGTCTAAACTGGGGAGTGGAACACCAGCTAGATGTCCGAAATGCAAAAAGGAAAGAGGTGATGATATTCATGTGTTTCTCCTTTGTCCGGAGATTCAAGGATTTTGGCTGGAAGTAAGTGATACGATTTCTTCTATACTTGGGGAAGTATTCGAGGTGAGCAAATTAATGGGTTTTTTTGGGCTTACAAAGAATTATAGATCTCTTCCAAACAATTCGAGAAAATTGATATTTCTTTTAATACTGCTGGCGCGGAGGGAGATTTGTAAAAACTGGGTCAAAGAAATTTCCCCTAGGGCAACAGAATGGCTGGCTTCAATTAAATACATTAATAAGCTGGACAGAACACATAAATGTAAGCGGAATGCATTCTGGCTTTCTTACGAGATGTGGGCACAGTTATTAACCAACTAAGTCCAATGATTAACCCCCTCTCCACTGTACTGCCAATAAACCCTGGAGGTTGCCATCCAGCCAGTTTAGGATTCCAAAGGTCGAGTACAGAAGGCAATGGTGTAGAGGGTATCATGCCTGGTTGTCAAAAGATCACTTGAGGCGCTGTCGGGAAGTGATCATTGGCTTCTGATTGGTATACATCTGGGTAATGAGGACAAAAAAATTAAAAAAATTAAAAAAAAGAAGGCCACTGTACAATTATTGTCTCATTTGGCTGCTAATGGCAATAAAGTATCCCTTTCTAAATTTCAATATTGTCGACAGGAGGTGACCTATCTCGGTCATCTACTGTCGAAGGAGGGGAGGAGACTAACCCCCGAGCGTGTGGCTACCATTTTTAATATGTCTGTACCTCGTACTCAGTGTGATGTTCGTACATTTCTCGGCATAACTTCTTACTGTCGCCAATGGATCCCTAATTTTTCCCTTCTTACTAAACCTCTTCTGTACTTAACCACTAAAGATGTGCATGAACCTTTACCCTGGACAGATGCTTGTCAAGATGCTTTTGACTCTTTGAAATCTGCGCTTTGTTCTGCACCTGTTCTTGGTACTCCTGACTAGCGCAAACCTTTTGTGCTTTACGTACACGAGGTGGACGGTTGCTCGCTTTCAGTGTTAACACAAGGATTTGGAGGTAAGCTGAGACCTTGTGCCTATTTCTCGGCGGTGTTGGATAACGTCGCCAGGGCACTCCCTAGCTGCTTAAGAGCTACTGCTGCGGTTGTTGTGGCTATTCGACAGTCGGAAGGGCTCGTTCTAAACACTGACCTCACAGTGATGGTACTGCACGCTGTGGATACATTGTTGAACAAAACAAAGACCCAGCACCTTACGAGTGCGCGTCTTACCGGATACGAATTGACTTTGTTTGCTCCACACATTACGATTAAACGATGTGCCACTCTGAACCCTGCTACGTTACTACCCCTCCCTTCGAATGAAAAGAACAATGATGTTCATGATTGTATATTTTGGACTGAGGAAGAAACTAAGGGACGGGTAGACCTGACTGACACTCCTCTATCTGACGCTCAAGGGAAGTTGTACGTCGATGGCTCTTGTTTCAAGTTACCAGATGGCACGACAACTGCTGCATATGCGATAACTACTCTTCACACTATAGTTGAGGCTTCTCGAGTACCCTATCAGTCAGCACAGGCAGCTGAATTAGTGGCATTGTTTCGGGCCTGTGAGTTAAGTGAAGGACTGAGAGTAAATATTTACACGGACAGCCAGTACGCTTTTGGCGTGGCTCACAGTTTTGGCCGACTTTGGGCAGAAAGAGGTTTTCTTACTTCTCATGGTCAGCGAATACAGCATGGCCCCTTGATTTTGCGATTACTGACAGCATTGACGTTACCAGAAATAGTGGCTGTAGTCAAATGTAGTGCACACAAGGCAGTGGTTGATGCAGTAGGGGAGGGTAATGCTTTTGCCGATCAAGTAGCTAAGGAAACTGCAAAATCCTGCAAAATTGACCTCAATGTCTGTGACTAGCTCTGCTAGGTGGGTGGCTGAAACAGAGATGTTTGATAATACCATGGAGAGTGTCCGAGAAATACAGAAAGAAGCTACCACTATTGAACTGGCTCACTGGAAAGAGTGAATTGGGAGATTAGATGCAGATGGTTGTTGGATTGATCTGACAGAAAAGCAGCGGTGGCTGTTGCCTAATGCATTAGTGAATGCGGTGGTGACAATGGCACATGGTTCAGCTCATATTGGGGTGAAAGGTATTTGTGCATTATTAGATCCTGTATGGTACAATCCCAATATTTCTAGGACCGCTGCTCATTTGGTACAATATTGCATGGTTTGCACCACCATCTTTGCCTTTTGAGGTGCTTCAAATAGATTATATCCAGCTGGAGCGCGTTAACAATTTGAAGTATGTCCTAGTCGTGGTATGCGCTTTCAGTAAATGGGTGGAAGCCTACCCAACAAAAGAAAACACTGCTTTGGCAGCGGCAAAAGCGTTGGTAAAGGAGTATTTCCCCCGCTACGGATTGCCTAGTGTGATTTGGAGTGACAACGGAAGTCATTTTAATGCAGAACTCATCACACATATGTGTAATGGACTACAGATTAAACAGAAATTCTATGCGGCTCGACACCCCCAGTCCGCTGGGTTGGTCGAGAAGTATAATGGGATATTAAAGCTCAAATTAGCAAAAATTCAAGGAAGTACTGGATTAATGTGGCCAGATGCTCTGCCGCTGGCATTAATGTCAATACGAGTTACCCCACATTCTTGTTCTGGTTTGTCTCCGTATGAGGTCATTTTTGGGTGTCCTGCTAATGTTTGGGGCGTCCCGAGACCCAGAACGTTTTGTGATATAGAGTATCCTATACTGACAGACTATTTGTATGCTTTGACTAAAGATCTTCGTTCCATTCATCAACAGGTTTCAGCAGTTCTGCAGCCCCTGCCGGAGGGTCCTGGACATCCTTTGGAACCAGGACAGTGGATTCTGGTCCGTAACTATCAGCGAAAATCCAGCTTGGATCCTCGTTGGTCTGAACCCTTTCAAGTCTTGTTGGCCACGCGGACGGCGGCAAAAGTGAACGGCAAGCGACACTGGATTCAAGTGTCACATCTGAAAAAACTACCCCTTTCGCTTCCATATGATCAGCGAATCCAGGACGGGGTTTTGACTTAGGAAAGTGAGCGAGTTCCTCGATTCATCCCTTTTTATGACACCCAGGTAATTGGAGAAGGGCAAGGAGAAGGTGCATCGGGCTCGGAAGGGGCTCTGTCATTGACACAATTGATCGCCCCAGATTCTGTTGTTCCTACAGCTAACCCAGAGGCTCGCAGTACCCCTGTTTCACCGGATTCGTCATCCTCTGTTTTGTTCTCTGATCAAGAAGTGCCTAGCCATACTCGATACAATCTGCGGCCCAGAAAACAACACGGTAAACCAGGTGAACTTATTAGGAGATAGGGAGAGACTTGAGTGATAGGGTACAGACCTGTGCTATGAATGTCTGTTAGATACGCTTCTGGTGTACTGAGCGAGACACTGGACTGAACGCGCTGAGAGCCTTGAACATTTGTTTGCTCTGTTCAGAAAGAAAGACTGAATTTCATGTTCAAAGGGGCCCAGGTTGTGTTTTCTTCAAAGGTTGTGTGAGAACATAACTCCAACGTGAGAAGTTTGTTTTGGTATTATCTGTGATGAACGATAGGAGCCTGCCTGTGAGGCTCTAAACGGACACAGGAAAGAAGTACCCTCTGGCAGGTTGGACTGCATTGCCCTAGTTTATTGTTGGACTTTTAGTTAGCATGTATCCCTTTGCTCGTTTTGTTCCTGAAGAGGAACGCCCTTTTGTACCACGCTATTTCCCTACATATATGCCTGTTTTTTCTAGTTGGACCAATCGTGTTAAAATTGCATTTACAGCTACTATAGCAATATTGCTAATTATATTACTGGGAGTATTCATATATTTAGAATTTCGCCACCCTATGCACACTGTTTTAGGAACAACTACCCCACCTCCGGAACATGTGTTTCATACTTTAGCCGTTCATAAGGAAAGGCATCGTCAGACCTATGTGAAAAACGCATTTCTCGAAATGCTTTACCAAGCACACAGTGCCACCAATACTACAAATTGTTGGGTTTGTGGTCTTCTACCATCTGTTATGCACAAGCACGACTTATTTATATCCCTACCTTTGTTTCATCTGGGAAGTTGCGAGGCTTGATTCAAATTGCTTTCTATGATGTATATGCATTATGTTGTGGACGCTCGTAGGTTTTCAGAGAGAGATTATGAAATGATTTTAGCATATATTGAGGTTCATCAAGGATTCAACCCCGATGGGAATAATGGAGAGGGAACCTTAGATCTGAATGCCTGTATGAATATGTATATAACGCATGAAAATACCACTTGGCTGAAAAATGAAATTTCAGACTTTGTTGAATTCAATTTCACCCAATATTATCGACACATTCAGGACCGTAATGTTACTGAAGATAGGGCTATTCCAGTGCCTGTATTAAATAGTACCTCTACGTTTTGTGTTCAAGGGGTAGGGTACATATCAGTAGGAGAAAGCCGATGTAATTACACTTATCATTTGCGTACCTTTAGCAGCTCCCCGTTGTTAATGTATATTTTGTCTGCGGAGAAAGTGCATATACTTGGCTTCCACGAGGTTGGATTGGACGTTGCTACCTGTCCTTCCTGTACCCTCCAGTTTATATTGCCCCTTCTAACTATCACAAGGATCACCGACTAGATAAACGTAGCGTGCTTATTAGGAGAAATAAAAGGGTGATAGATACCACCGATATAGATCAGACCGATACTCCATCGCAGCATTTCATCGACATTATGAAGGGAGTGTTCCCCTTTTGGGGGCCTATGATTACTAGCCAAGAAGTATGACGTTTGTCTAGAGTAGTTGAAGGGGTTATTAACACTACTGCAGGAATACTGACCAATATACCAGTAGAGCTACAGGCGACCAGACTCGTTTTGCTTCAAAACCGTATGGTTTTGGACGTTATCTTGGCAGATCGAGGAGGAGCATGCCGTGTGATCGGCAGCTCTTGCTGTGTTTATATTCCTGACTTCGCCCCCTCCGTTCATTTGGCTATACAGAAGTTACATCGTTTAGCTTCCGAGATACATGTAGAAACTGGTACGTGGTCTCTCTCTGGTTGGTTCTGGGGTTTGCTGTCTACTTGGGGATGGAAAATGTTGATGGTGCTGGCAGGTATAGCCGGTATCATATTCACGTGTTGTGTTTGAGTACAATGTGGACCTGCATGTTGCTCTTATTGCGCGACAAAACTCACTTCCTCTGTGTCTGGTCCATCCCCAACAGCGCTAAAAGCTCAGCTAGTTCAGCAAGAGCTCAAGGACCTGATGCAGATTGATGAGGGAATATTTGAAGACTGAACTGTTTTAGTTAGCTACATCATGCTAAAAGGGCCGTTCTGAGGAAAAAAAAGTAGATTTCCCGTATATAAGGAGTATCGGACCTATATTATGTTAGCATGATGCATCTATACGTACACTCCCTGTTTGATATATATGCTTTTGCTTGGAGGAAACTCGTTTATTTCCTCCCTGCATATAAGAGTAGGCCAAGAACCATACAGACGCCATCTTCTGATCATATGCTCGAGCACGGGCCGTGATCATGTGTTGATCACGTGCAGTTGTCAGGCCCCAGTTCATCTGAGTTACTGGTAGCAGCTGAAGGTAGGCTGTTTACTCGACTGTTCTAAGACTCAAGGTCGCATCTGGCTTTGGGGGCGATAAGCGCATTCCTGGAGGCGCCGTGTCTACACTCCCAGGCACCAAGACGAAAGGGAGTCACCCCTCCTGATCTCATCAGTAATAGATAGTCAAGCCTTTGTACTGGTCTGATGTGTACCATATATGGTACTTCCTTGGAGCTCTAGTGCCAACTGGTGTTTTTCCTTTTACAGTGATTATATGTGATGAACCGAAAAGTATATAACCTCATGTTTGAATACGAGCCAACAGTCTTCTCGGCGCACCTGATGGGTGAGGTTCGGAGAGGCTCCTCTATAGAGTATTTTGTTTAATAAACGATTGAACCTTCTTCACTGCCAACTGACTGATTATTTGGAAATGGTATTGGGACTATTGGTAGGTATAGTCCTTTAGTTTGATTTTATGGTACTTTACTAGCATTCAAGGTATCAATTGGGAATCAGTTTTTGTCCTGATAAGATAACACTTAATGTGAGTAGCTTGAATACAAGCATTATACAAGAACTAGTACCTTCTCCGTAATAAAATACTACTCAACATGTTATATCTCTGTCTGACCAATATTCACTTATTTTTTGATGGCCAATTGTAGAAAGAGGTACAGGGCACAGCTATGGGGACCAGCTTTGCCCCTAACTATGTTAACCTGTTTGTAGGCAGGTGGGGGGAGAGGGTCATAGGCACTATTGATACCTTTACTGAATATGCCATGTTATGGATCAGGTTCATTGAAGACATTATTGTCATTCGGAAAGCCTCTATGAGTAAAGACAAAAGGTTTGTTGAGACTTTGAATTTTAATAATTGGAATTTACATTTCACAGGGATCATCAGTGGTAAGAGCATCACATTTTTAGATATTTCAGTAGCTGTGAGTGGGGAAAGACTTAAGATTAGTGAATACAGAAAACACACATCTGGGAACAGCCGATTACCTACTGACAGCAGTCACCCAATAAACCTGATACAGAGCATCACCTTTGGTGAACTTTTGAGGGCCAAGAGAAACTGTAGGAAGGTTTCTGGAAGGAACAAAAAGTTATGCTAGCAAGGTTCAGAGAGAGGAGATACTTTAACTCTGTACAGGTTGCAGTTTCCATATGAGTGAAGAAGTCAGAGATGAGCTAATAAAAGATGGGAAGAAGAATAACAAGATGAATGTGAGAATAAATGTCATTACTACACTTATAACAATATAGCAAGTGACATTTAAAGAATCCCTCCAATGACGAGGGGAAGGAATAGAGACATGTCCCTTTTGAGGTTAGAATCTTATCTCATTATTGAGTAAGAAACTAAGGGGCATATCATCAAGCGCCATATCGCCGCTTTCCTGGCTAAGCCTTGTTAGCGCTAGTTTTCATGAGTTTGCTCCCGTTTTATTATCGCCTTGCATGTCATCGCTAATAACATGCAAAGTAGGCGTTCCGGAGCAAAACTACATGGAAACAGTCGCTAACAAGGCTTCGCTTTATTAACAAGCCTGCAGCAGACCCGCTTAGCGACAAGATTAATCGCGCTAAGCCCCCTTATCGCAGGATCTTAACACCTGCTTAAAAGTTGACTAAGCCATCTACATAATGGGAGGTGGATTGTAGGGTTAAGGTCACTGGGGCGTATCAGCAAGGATCTCCTTATCGCCTCCAATTTAACTCTTGTTTTCAGGCGATACTGGCGCTTTTCGCCGCTATTGCTGGATTTCATATTGCCTCAGAGATAAGCCTTGATAATAATGCGCTATCTCGGCGTTGAAATCCAGCGATAGCCGGCGATATGAGAAATAGCGCTAAGCGCGCTTTGCGATATTTATCGCAAGTTGTTGTTAATATGCCCCCAAGGTACCACAGGATCTTAACACAGAGGAAAAGTTGAGTATACATATGGGTCGCGGTGAGATCTGCTGACCCTTTCAGAATGCTTTCAGCAAATTGTATTTTAGTGCTTTGCATTTCACGTGTGTACAGGTTTTTAATAGATTTTAAGTATGTGTGTACAGGTTTTTAACAGATGTTATGTTTTTATGCAGGTGGGTAACTCATGGTGGAACTCAAGAGTCTCCTGAAGCTAAGCCTTTTCAGTTTTTTGTAGAAAGACCTTGCCCACTTGAGCTATGTATGAATGTATTTTTTACTGCCAGAGGTTTTGATTGCGCTTTTTTGGTGAATTCTGTGATTTTTTTAATGATTTCTTTGATGTTTTCGATTGACTTGTGTTGTCATGTCTGTTTTGCATTTACGCAATGTTTACTTATGCCAATCTTGCCCACTAGGATTTGACTCAGATTGCTGGGGTGTATTAGTCTGTTTATGATGTGACGAATCAAGCATGCTATTTATTTACCTTGTTATAATTGACCAATCCATTAATATGTACTGTGGCATTTTACAAATCAGGATCTATTGATCCCTCTTGAAGTATCTAATTGGATTGTATCGCTTTGTTATAGGTACTTGTTTATGATTTAGTCCCAGGGTCAACCAACCATGCTTCCCTAGGTTTCTGGGTACACAATTCACTAATTTTATTTTACTTTATTTCTCACAGTGACACTCATAACTATTACTGTTTGATCACGTACTGCAATATCAATGTGAGAGGATAAGATTGGAATTGAGTTGGCTCAATTTTTTTAAATGTTATGTTGCATAATGAGTTGAATTATTATTTTGTATGTTTATTTACATGCACCAAACAGAAGAATTGTTTTGAGCAGTATGATACTAATGTATTGTTGCATTAATGGGGAGAGGTTGTAGGCTTGCAGCTAGAGCAGTTGACCTTGGACCTGGGGAACCAGGTTCGAGTCTTGGCAGAATCACTTAATCTCCCCGTGCCTAACAAGAAAATTAATGTGTACTTCTGTAACGAAACTGGTGCTCATGTAAAGTGCTCTGATACCCGATGTCTCGGGTCCAGTTCAGGCTATATAAAACTCTAAAAAAAAAAAATGCAATTGATGTCAGTTCAATATGGTTGCAAATTTTCTGTTTCTGACAGAGGACATGTAACACCGTTGTTTGTTGTGTGCGTATTTTTTATGCATGTTGGTTTGAAATGTCCACTGCTTGTGATCAAGACCAAGACATGGCTGAAACACATAGGGTTAGCTTGCTGATTAAATTCTGATGAACAGCAGCAGTAGAGTGTATGTCTGTTTCTACCGGTGAGTTGTGGACACTTTGTGGCATATATAGGGTTACCTTATGCCCCCGCCATGCACCAGTAATGCCAGAGGGGTATTTGTTGGTGAGGACACTGTCTGTTTGTGTGAGTTTGTGTGTGTGCGTGTGTGTTTGTACGTATGTATATATATTTTTTTATCCTGAAAAATGAAAAGGTTATTCATGTCCTAAAGTAATTATGACTCCCGCCCTTGCCATGCTTTGCTAATTGCCTTCAATATTACATCACTCATGATATCTTCTATGAAATAATTAATACCATCACTGCAACACATGAAATGACATAATTGATGATCACACTGTGCATGGTGGGGGCACGATTTATAGTTATTTTAGGGCACAATTTGTAGTTACTTGAGTTGACTATAAATGGTGAATTTCAAAGGTTTTGTGGGTTTAAAACTGTATGTTTAAACTGAGATTTTCTCGTAACTGAGCAACCTAAGGGCAACTGTGTCCCGGGAGTGGACTCCCTGAGACACAGTGGAACCAGGACCGAGGGAATAGGGTCCCCCGGTTCATAAGTGGCTCGGGAGGGGCTCCTCTTTCTACTGAAAGATGGGCAACGGGGATTGAGGTTCCTGGAGATTTAAGTGGCTTGAGGAGGGGCTACACGTGCCCCTCCCCTTTTTAAAGCATTGGCCCCTGGGATGGGGTCCCAGGTACCACGATCAGCTCGGAAAGGGCGGCCGCTCAGCCACTCTTCTCTTCATTAATATTTGGCACTGGGGATGGGGTGCCCAGGGCCTTTAAAGGTTCAGGGATGGGTGGCCACGCAACACCTCCCCTTTTTTAAAAAGTTGGCCCAGGAGAAAGGGGTTCTTGGGGCCCAGAATGGGCTTGGGGAGGGAGACCCTACTCACGCCACCATCCCCCAATTTTTTTTTTTTAAATGATGAGCAGCAATTTTCTCTTAAACTTCGCGATGGATTGTGGTTAAAATGGCAGCAACTTTTTCATTATTGAGCCCAGGAGGGGTTCCTCTGGAACATCCCACAAGGGCTGGGGGCAGGGTATCCCTATCCTGCCCCTTACGTTTTTTTTGGTTAAGTCCGAAGTCCTGGAATGGCTGCCAGCAACATTTTTTTTCGTGTTGCTGACAACCAATCAGAATGATCACTCCTGCTGGAGCAAGATGTCCCAAGAGGAAAAAAGCTTCCTCGGTCAATCAGAACACACTATTTTTCAAAATCGGGTTGGAGGGACTCTCGCGAGAGTTCCACAAATCCACCCATTCAGATACACAAATATTTTTTAGAGTTATTGGGGCCGATTTACAAGCCCCTTGCGCCTCTTTGCGCCGCCATTGCGTCACTTTTTATGACGCAACGGCGGCGCAAACAATGCTCCCTATTTACAATGTGACGCATCTAGGGAGATGCATCACGTTGTAAAGCCCTGCGTCACATTATACCTGCGTCAGGTATAATGTATGCAGAGGGGCGTTCCCACGCAGGAAAGCCTCGTAAAAGTGACGCAGTGAAATCTACAAGATTTCACTGCGTCACTTTTAGGACGCCATTGCGTCAAAACCTTACACCTGCTTCAAGCAGGCATAAGAAGTGACGCAGTGTAGTGGAAATAGGCTACAAAATGCATTGCTGGAGTTGTGTCGTGCTTGCGACACGACTACAGCAATGTGTGACTTTTGCCCCAACAGATGCATCAGAATTTCTGACGCATCTGTCAATCCTTCCGCCATGGTGCGTCGTATTGTAAATACGGCGCATCCATTGTGGTGCAAGCATTTTTTAGGGTGGCGCAAGGAAAGTGACGCATCTTTATAGATGCGTCACTTTCTTGTAAATCTGCCCCATTATTTCTAAAACTACTGAACCAGATTTACAACAAATCATAAAAAGCACACTTTCTGGACCAAGGTCAAGCTTCCTGCCAAATTTGGTGCCATTCCAGTCAGCAGTTTTTGAGGTAGCACCTTCTAAAATAATCTATGGAAAATGCATGGGGATTTTGCATTTTGGGACCCCTTCCCCCTTTTTTTCAGCCCCCTACTTGACAGATCACCCTGAATCTTTCCATGCACAAACTATGCTAAAAAGAGAAACTTTTTGGAAAGCTTTGTGGCACCAAAGTTATTAGCAACAAACGAAACGCGGACCTCCCTCTAACTACACAGTGGCGATCTCCACTGGGTAATATATATATATATATATATATATATATATATATATATACACATTACCTACTGGCGGTCGCCAGTAGGTAGTTATAGTTAGGACCACGTTTCCATAGGAAATCCGCAACATTCTATTTTGAATAACTTTGGCGCCGGTTGACGAATCCTCGCGAATTTTTCAAAATAGGTGGGGCGCTACGCTCCGCTCCTACCCTGAAAGTCTCGGGGGGATTCGTCAAGCGGGGGCTGAGATAAAAGGGGGGTCCCAAAACGCGTTTTTCCCATGCATTTTTCCATAGGACCTTTAGACACAGCTACAGCCCGAACGGCTGAACAGAATTACTTGAAATTTGGCAGAGAGGTAGTCCTCAGGTCAAGGAAGTGCCTTTTGTAGGTTTGGTGTAAATCTGTTCAGTAGATCCTGAGAAAATAGCATTTAAAAGCATATATATATATGTGGGCGGAGCCTAACCACACATCTCATCCTGAGATCTGATTGGCTGTCAGCACTTCATCCAAGAAGTGTTGGCAGCCATCTTGGGACCAATATACATGATAGCACCTCATTAAAAAGCATTGCAGTTAATAGAAGGTTTTAAGACTTTAGTTACATTATAAATCATTTGTTGATGGTACCATACTCATTTTAGGAATTGTGGTATGTTCTAAGGTGATTTCACCATGTGAAAAAGCCTTCTGCTGGGATATCATGATTGAGAGAAAAATATTTTCTCATGCTTTTACCACAGAGGTTTGGAAGGTGATCTATAGGCTAAACTGAGAGCTTATTTTCTGTAAATTCACATTATCTTTCTCAGTCATGTGAGAATGAAGTCTGACATTCTCAGTAAAACATGTACATCCAACAAGGGCAGAGACTGTCAGTTGATTCCTTTGTGTTCTACTGCAGCTTCCCAGAGTGTTCCAAATAACTACTAGAGCGCTAACAGTCCTACTTATGATAAACGTATGGCACACCTGAAGCCATCTTGCTTGGATTAAAGTGGTAACTCTTAAAACATTTAATTTAAAAAGGAACAAAATGAGGGGGTTCATTTTTCAATAAAAAGTATGATTAGTGCTGCAGAAAGAAAAATTAGGGCACATTTTGAGTGACTTCTCAAATCCTCTTCTATTTCATTAAAAAATTCTGACATGCAGACTGAAACATGCACTTTCAATACCAGCAGCAGTTTTCCCTGGTGAGCAGTAGCTTTACTACAGTGATCTAATGAGCAAAAAGAGTGCTAACATTCTGAATTTATGGCAAATGTGTGACACATCTGAATGCCTTCTTGATGGAATCAAAGTAAAAAACTGAAAGTATTTCCTACTGAGGAGACTGCAGTAAATGAGGAAATTAGGAAACTTCATAACAAATAAGTCTCCCAAGATGGCCACCAGAGACAAAAGAGCCCAAATGTAGCCCAAATATCACCCAGATGTAGCCCAAGTATAGCCCAATGACAGAATGTCCCAGAATGTTCTTAAAAACAACTAGAGCGCTTACTGTCTTCATTATGACAAAAGTATGGCACACCTGAAGCCATCTTGATTGGAATAAACTGGTAACACTTAAAACATTTAATTTAAAAAGGAACACAACGAGGAGGTTCATTTTGCCATAGAAATTATGATTAATGCTGAAGAAAGAAAATGAGGGCACATTTTGAGTGACTTCTCAAATCCTCTTCTATTTCATTAAAAAAATTCTGACATGCAGACTGAAACATGCACTTTTAATACCAGGAGCAGACTTCCATGGTGCAGTAGTTTTACTACAATGATCTAATGAGCAACTAGAGTGCTAACATTCAGAATTTATGGCAAATGTGTGACATATCTGAATACCTTCATGATGGAATCAAAGTAAAAAACTGAAAGCATTTCCTACTGAGGAGACTGCAGTACATGAGGAAATTAGGAAACTTCATAACAAATAAATCTCCCAAGATGGCCACCGGAGACAAAAGAGCCCAAATGTAGCCCAAAATCACCCAGATGTAGCCCAAATATAGCCCAATGACAGAAGTGTGCAAAACACTTATTATTTTGTGTTTTTGCAGTGTTATATAGTGCAGACTTGTCAGGTATTGGAGTGCTTTACATGAGCATTGGTTACATCACACAAGAACACATTCATTTTGGTTGTAGACATGTGGAGACTAAGTGATTTGACCAGAATCACAGAATGTCGAGCTGAAGCAGAAACTTCAACCTGGTTCCCCAGTTGCAAAGTCTGCAGTTCTGGAAGTAACACCACATCATCTCCCCTAAGTGCAACATTTAATCAAGTGGTCAACTGGATAAAAAAACATAAAGATAACAAATAATTTAAAAGTGCTTTGTCGCTATTTGAAAACTCAGAAAATATGTCCTTATTTTAGCCTTTTAGAGCACTAACCATAATTTTGATGCCAATAAGACCCTCTCATATATGTAATTTCTAAAGGAAATGCTCTAGGTATTACAGTTTTGATTACATCAAGATGATGTCAGGCGTTCCACACTTTTGTAATAAATATAGAATGTTAGCAATCTAGTTGTTCATTAGGATACTGTTGAGAGGCAGAGGCCAGGGGCACGGACTCTGAAAATTGAAGGCAGGTAGGAGGGTGCAAAGGCAACAAATTAACCACACTGAGCAGGCAGGAAGGGCCGTGGAAGCACAACAGACTATGGAGGGCAGTGGAAAGGGGGGCAGGGGCAACAAACCAACAATACAGGACTTGCAAGAGAGGCTGTTGGAGGCAAGATCTATTACGGGTCAAGGAAGCTAGGGGCGGTCCCCAGATCCCCGGGAGCCACCACAGAACTGAGCAGGAGAGTGAGTCAGGGACAAAAGGGGCGCCTTAATTTGAGCCGGGGTACCTAGGAACGCTTGCTCCAAAAATGAAGAAAACAGACATATGAGACATGGAATTGGAGGCAGAATACAATGGCAGTTTAATGAGAAGATGCAACTTCAAAGAAACCGCAGAATAGAGACATAAAGTACAAAATACAGAATCCAGATAATCATACAGCTGTCATGATATTCTCTGTATCTCAATTAATGTACTGACAGAGAGAGAGAGAAAACACATCTATAAATGCATCATGAGAAACAAGTTACACCAAGGAAAATGTTACCTAGGAACACTCACGTTTACTCTTAGAGCAAGCATTCCTGCAATTACAATACAAAATCTTTTAAATGCAAAAGTAAAGAGAACAATGGTTAAACATAACATGACATTTCATATACGTAAAATAGAATAAGATACTTCAAGCAAAGCAGAGCAAGACATTTTAAGCAAAGGAAGACAAGAGCTCCCAGCTCTTGGGGAAAACCTGCACTGCCTGTTAACCTACATACAGACGGCGAGGTAGTCCGTCGATATCTGTGGGTGCTCCCTTTTTATATCATTTTGTGGGCTCCTTTGCACGCTACATCTACCTACGTATGCTACCCAAAAGCTTCGTCTGCAGATTTTACCAGACATTTCGTCATTTACCCACTTAATGCTGACAATGGACTGGGTGAAAAGGTCAGTCTCTCAGGCCAATCGCTTATCGTAAGTTCCATAGAGCAAGCAGAAAATAATGGGTATTGTACGGGAATTCAATATATTCATGTATAAAATCTCCTCAGTTCTCCTAACTTGACGCTCTGCGGTTGCCACTTCCTTAAAGGCGGGAAACCTGCCCAGGAAGCAAGTACCAGTCCAGGATGCAGCCTACTGTATGTCGACAGCTTCAGGGGGATGTTGAACTTTGATACCGAGCACGGAGCACTCGGGTAGGGTGGGGGCTACTGGTTTGGAGCAGAAGGCCTCGCAGACCTGCCTTCAGACTGCTATACACTAAAATTGCAGAGCTATGGTCAATTTAACAAAGAGGCCTACATATTGAACAGAAGGGCCTACACAGGGGTTTTATACTGGCTGAGTGGTAAGGATGTCTCAGGATAATTATATAGCAACACAGGACCCGCTGGTCAATTTAATACGGCCTACAAATGCAGCTGGCAGGGCAAGGACAAGGGTCTCATACTTCAGGTGTGGACAGAACGGGCCAGGGGCCCCCTGTGATACAAAATCTACCCTCCTTCAAGCCTGTGGCAATGTAATAGACCATTGTGGGCAGAAGGAAGAGGCAATGGTAGTACAACCATACATGCCAACAGACCCGATTCAGCCAGGAAACGTCCAATGTTTTTAAGCTCAAATGGGCTTTATTTGATCTGTCTCCTGTCTACAATATCCTCTTTTTCAATGTAACTCAAAGGGGAAAATCAATACCCCAGTTTTTTTTCAAAATCTCCCTCTTACCAAGTTCAAAATGTTCGCAAGTATGGTACATTGGATCATGGAAGGAAATGGGATAGGGACATGGACTTGGATAACAGAGGACAGGAGGGACATGGAGAGGTGCACCAAACTGACCCTGCAGGGCAGGCATCAGGGTTTGCAGCAGCACAATACACCACACGGGAGTGCAGCACAACAATCCATAGAAAGCAAGAGGGAGGGGACAGGACCATGCACATGGACAACAGAGAACAGAGGGGCAAGAGGCAATGGTAGCTAGCTGACCATAATGGACAGACAGGAGAGAAAGCTGCAGCATAACAGACCATAAAGGGCAGGAGGGACGGATCAGGGGCATTACAATGGAACAGACAAGCCAGGAGGGAGGGAGTAGGGCTGGGGGCAAGGGGGCAGGGCAGGAGCAGCAAGATAGCCATGGAGGTCAGGCAGGATGGGCACTAGAAGCAAGACACACCATGAAGAGCAACAGTGAGACTGTGATGGCATACACACAGACCATGGAGGGAAGGTGGGAGGGGGTCAGGGGCAGCTAACTGACCACACAGGGAAGGTGGGAGGGGCCATGGCAGCACAGAAGACCATGCATGGCAAGTGGGAGGGTTAGTGGCAGCACAATGGCTATGATGGGCAAGAAGGAGGGTGGAGGGGCATGCACAAAGGACGATGGAGGATAGAAGGGAGGGTCAGGACCTGTGCACAGACAAGAAAGTTCAGGGGAAGGGACCTCACAACAGACCACACGGGGCAGGCAGGAGGAGCAGCTGCAGCACAACAGACCAGGGAGGGCAGAAGGGTGTGGCAGTACAATGGACCATGTAGGACAGGAGGAAGAGGATAGGGGCATGGCATGTGGACAGGCAGGGTGGAGGTGACAGGGACAGGTTACAGTCATCTGACAATGCTAGGCAGGTGGGAGGGGAGTGGCAGCTCAACAGAACACTCAGAGTAGATAGGAGTGGCAGGTCCATGGGACATGGTGGGCAAAAAGGATGGAGCAGGGGCATGCACAAAGACATCGGAGGGCAGGGGGAAGGAGAATAGGGGCAGCAAGCTAAGCACAGAGTTTAAGCAGGAGGTCAATGATGGGGCATAGAATTGGGCAATGGAGGGCAGGAGGAGTGGACTGGTACATCATACTGAGGGCAGTGGCAGCACATCAGACCATGCATGGCAGGAGGGAGGAGGCTAGTCCATGGATTCACACAACAGAGGATAGGGAGGAAGGGGATGGGGCAGCAAACTAACTGTTCAGAGAAGGCGGGTATTAGGAACTTTATTGTTTTTAAAACATTGTGTCTGTGCGAACTACTTAAAATATGAACAAGTATGCAGCATAATCTCACTTTTATTCAGGAAGAAGAGGACGTTTGTGACTGTGACTCCGGGCTCACTTGGCAGAAACACCCCCTGACCCTCCACCCCCTATCGCAAAATGTAATGCCCGTGAAAAGGGTAGGTGAACACAGTGTTATATAGAACATAGTCCTGAGAGCACGATTGAAAATGAAAACTAGATATAGTGTATGGTATAAACTATGCACCAAAAATTGTGATATAAGATGAACCGGGCGTGAAATATAATATGCAATACATTGTGCGCAATGACAGATTCATTGGAGAGCGCGAGATAGCACAGGCACTAGAGCGTGCTATGCGATATGCGCCTTGGAGTGTAATATGCACAGGGCAGTGTTGTGTAACCTAACTAGTCTCTAAAGTTGTAATATAAAATATGTGCTGGGGAGTGTAAGGTTGCATATGCACTGTGACAAAGATATGGATCCCAGATTGTAATATGTATGGCATAGCACTGTGCGTTATAACATAGGCATCGAGAAAGGCACGTTAGATGGGGCAATATAACCCGTGCGAAGACAAGTGTGGCATGACATATTCACGGGGTGGTGTTACAGTGCACATGGGCTAGAGAGTGTCATAGCATATGCACTAGCTAGTGGAATACAACACAGAGGTGTGTGGCACACGGCAGGCAATGGTGGGTGTAACACAGCATTGGGCTCTGTCAGGAGCGCGCTGTGACTCTCAAGTGATGTTCGTCCCCTTTCCAGAGAGTAAAATAAAAAGTATTACACATCCGGCAGTGGATGTGTGTTTTATTAACCGTGAGGGGGGTTTCTTGCATAGTTTTGGTCGAATTTTTGTCGAATCCCCTTTGAATGGCTTGGTGTGCATGTGTATTAAATGTGCCCGTCAATAGCTACCCAAGTTTGTATAAATAAACGACAAGGGTGTCTACCGGGATTAGGCACGGTAGGGCATCAGACATGTCAGAGCTTCACTAGTGGTGTAAATACATTCCACGTGGATTCATTGCATGCATAGTCGCCTTTTAATGAATATCACGCAAATCGTCATGGTGATAGGTACGTACGGTTTGTCCAGCATGTCATAGGTGTGTCTATAAATATATATTTTTTAAAAATAATAAAAAACAGTGGCCGGCCCTGGGGATTGGGGTCAAAAAAATATAATTAGGAGACTGGCCCTGGGGGATGGGGTCATCAGGGCCAATAAATTAGAATAAGAAGGAGAACCAAACAGTCCCCCTTCTTAAAAAACTAAAATAAATAAAAGACTGGCATCGTGCCGGAGGCCATGCCCCCTCCGTGCAGCACTCTGCAAACGCGCCCCCAACAGGTATCTCCAGTATGCGCCAGGGAGCTGCGCTGCAGCCAGGTGTTCTGAGGCCAAGCCCCTTTTTACACCTCTCTGCAACGCAGCTCTGTGGCGCTTACTGGTGGTACCTAGTGGTCTAGTTTGACCCTAGGGACCCTTAGGATTCAAGGGGACTTAATCTCTCAACTTAGAACAGCCACAGGGCGCGTTTACACAGTGGTGAAGGGAGGGGACGGGGCCTGAGGTGACGTGTGCAAACACGCACTATGGCACGTTTTAAATTGGGGATATAATTTCCCTTCAATACTGAGGGCCCCTGGGGGCTAACTAGCCCACCAAGTGCTTCCAGTAAGCGCCACTGAGCTGCATTGCAGAGAGGTGGTCCAGGCCGTGTCACTTTTTACACCTCTCTGCAACGCAGCTCTGTGGCACTTACTGGAGGTACCTAGTGGGCTAGTTGGACCCCAGGGACCCTCAGGATTCAAATGAACTTAATCTCCCAACTAAAAATGGACACAGGGCGTGTTTACACAGTGGTGAAGGGAGGGGACGGGGCCTGAGTTAACGTGTGCAAAAACGCCCTGTGGCCTGTTTTAAGAGGTAGTTTTAATCCCCATGCCCTCTTATATACTAGGGGCTTACAGAGGAGGTCATGCTAATCACAGGGGGACCCCAACGCATAATGTTCCCTAGTGTATGTAGGTGTTTTCACTGTATTCTAAGTGTCTTTTAACATAGCACTGGCTCTAGGACTGGTTAGTCAGGCTCAGTTACCACCAGTATCCGTCTGAAAAAGTTGAGGGTACAGGATGATTTTGCATCAAGGCTTCTTTCTGCTCTTCTTTTTGTTCTTTCTGCACGTTATCCTTCTTCCTGCACTTATCTTCGTATTTGAGGACTTCTGTTGCTTCTTTCTGCACTTCTTTTGTTTCTTTCTGTGCATTTTTTCTTCTTTCTTCACATGTCCTATCTCTGTAGGCATAGTTAGAAATTAGCATTTAAAAAACCTTTGAAATTCACTGAAAAAACCATAGGTTTCAGGGGTGTTATAGTTAGCTGGACTTTTCACTTGTACAAAACCATTGAAATTCCCCCGTTATAGTTAGTTCAGCTAACTATAACTCGGGCGCCCGCAATGCACTGCTGATGACGTCACATATTACATCACTCATGACATGGTCAGTGACATCACTCATGACATCACTGATGACATCTCAAATGACATCACTGATGACATCACTGATGACATCATCCTTGTGATAGAGTGGCAGACCTCCTCTCACCCTAATATAACCTTTGATACACACATTCAAAAATAGAGACTAACATTTTCAAAACAATGGACATACCAATACCAGTTACAACAACCTCTTCAGTAATTCTAAGATCCACATACACATCCACTCATTCACCAACAGTCCTATACAGTCACTCATACATGTACTCACTCATCATATGTACTCATACACCTATACATCCTGTTACACAATGCCACTCATCCATAGAGTTACTCACACACATAGTCACTCATGCTAATAAAGAATCAAACATACATTTACTTGCATATACAGTTATACACACACCACCATACTTACTTCTACGGAAACTTACACATACTTAGTCTTTTAAACAATCACTTATAGAAACACATACTTATTCATACAGGAACTCTTTCAATCTCTCAATCTCACATATACTCACATATATACACCAATAGTCACATATACTAGTTTAAAACATATGTAGTTACTCATAAAGACACTATTGAGACAGTCATTCACTCACTAACACACCCATACACACACTCATCCACCCATACAGTCCTGCACACATGCTGTGTTCAACACATACAAACAGTGAGTCACTCATTCATGCACCTATGCACTACGTAATACCCCCCACCGAACCATGCAGACACTCAGACTGATACTCAAAAAACCAACTAATAACCTATATAGACACCCATGTAGCTACTCACCAACCCATGCAGCCACTTATACACAAAGTGAGAGACTGATACAGATATTTACATATTTAAACATTACTCACTAAGCCATGTATTCACTATGATACACTTAATCAGTCAGTTACACAATCAATTTTTCAAAAACAAATCATCCATTTAGACACTTATATACCCATTTATTCTTCCATCGACCTTGAGATATACATATATAAAACATATTTAATTTTCAGAAAAACACACATTCACTGGATGATGTCATCAGTGATGTCATCAGTGATGTCATTTGAGATGTCATCAGTGATGTCATGAGTGATGTCACTGACCATGTCATGAGTCATGTAATATGTGACGTCATCAGCAGTGCATTGCGGGCGCCCGAGTTATAGTTAGCTGAACTAACTATAACGGGGGAATTTCAATGGTTTTGTACAAGTGAAAAGTCCAGCTAACTATAACACCCCTGAAACCTATGGTTTTTTCAGTGAATATATATATATATATATATATAAGTGTAGGTGTGTGTGTGTGTGGGGTTGTTGCCACTGTGTAGTTATAGTTAGTCAGAGTTTTCATAGGAAGCCTGCTTTTTGTTTTGCTAATACAACCATGAGATGCAGAGGTTTGCCACAGAGCCTAGTCTACAGCCAGCCCTGTGCCTATTCAAACACAGGATACCTATCCCGTGCATGGCCTTCAAAGTTTCCCAACTCCTGCTGCAGGCAGGTTTCAGCCATGCACAGTGGGAGTTGTGCTCAGAGCCTGGACTGTAGCCAGGGCATGCGTTCAACCCAGTGCCAACAGTCTTGTGTTTTCCAAGCCACTAGGCCCAAATCTCCGGAGCCCTGGCATCAGACACTGATTCTAGTTTCTCTCTTTACCTGTGATTTTGTTTTCCACTAGACAAAGCTGTAAATCATACTCGATTTGCGAATCATTCACAAAATGGCACTAAAACTGCGACTTTCAGGATCATAATTGTTTTGGATTCTCGAATAGCCCACCAGATTGTACATTAATCCTATTGCGGGACTTGAGTTTTCAATCCTCTGGGTACCCCTCAGTACTCCCAAGGTATTGCATGGTTCTGAGGGTGACCCCGCCCCCCTCCCCCACCCATTGCTGTAGAATTTTTTATTATACACAGCACAAAAATTTCAAATCAAAATCAATGAAAAAATCAGAGCTCTACCTAGATAATCAAATGTGTCAAACAATTCAACATGTGATTGACCAGAAGCCATGAATCGTCATTAGCAAGTATAGATGACAAAGCTTTCCAAACCTGATAACATTTAAAAATGCTAAGGAAACATTTTTACAACATTATTACCTGAACAACTGCTGAATGGGTTTACACAGAGCCAACAAAAAGACACTTTCTGTGTACAATTCTACTTTTATGCATGTTTGGTGTAAATCTCTTCAGGGTTTTGAATGTAAGCACTAGCAAAGTGTCCTATAGGACCGAAAATGGGAAATCAGATCTTTTTTCACTCCTCCCTTAACATTTTCCCATGCACAGGCCTGCACTAAAAATTGGCACGCTGCGCCTTAGCTGACTACACAAACAAATGTCTACATTTGGTGCAAATCTGTCCACCTGGTCAAAAATCAGTAAGTGCCTTTGCAATGACAAGTGTGTCTGTACCATAACTACACAATGGCAAGCACAACTGTGTAATATATATATATATATATTTATGACATGCCTGTGAAAATAAACGTGGACTTTCAACTCACATAACTTCGCACACCTGTACTAATAAACACATTCACACATGTATTACTACAATGCAATTGTCAAATTCAAGGTTATTACTGCACTTTGCAAAATTGACATTAGAAAAACATTGTTTTCAACTTTATAGAGTGTAAGTAAAAAGTACTTACACGTTTTTATTGAGTGCTTACCAGTGGTTTCAAAGCTTGTATTTCATAGATAAAAGGTCTTCACAGTGAATTATTTTAATTAATTCACAAGGCTAACTTCATTTGCAGGAAACTTTCCTGTCCTAAACAAATAAAAACGTTAAATGGATAGTTAACAGAGAGAAAAAACTATCCTAATAGTTTGGAGGCCCCTTTAATGTGAGTTATCTTACTCACAAATATGCACCCCCTTGCCGTAGCTCGGGGTTCCCTTCTCCCTCTCATCTCTGGATGGACTGATACCCGGTCAGGTACTCCACATAACAGGGCACCAGTGGAGGGTGGATGTGAGTGGACCTAATATGTCATCATTACAGGGTAATCCAGAGCAAGAGAGAAAATATTGGCAAACGGTGACAAATGGAGAAAACAGGGATTAAAGAGAACTTCACCAGTGTGAGGTAAAGAATCAGGGAGTGTTGGGTGCTGGAAGAAAGAGGCACCGTGCGGACTTGGGATTCAACAACCCTGGCATTCGACAGCACTGGCGGGGAGGGGGAAGGGGGAGCTCCTAAGAAAATTAAAGCGCACCTGCACCTATTCTTTCACAAATTCACAACTACTTGCTTTATTGTGCCAGGTTCTTCTGCCCACCTGCGCCCTGGGCCTGCAGCTAGGCATCATGCTGTACAACTGTATACACTCAGGGACGCTTTAAGGCATGGGCAAAGTGGGCTCTGGCCCCATCATTAAACTCTCAGGATAGTTTCTACACTGTCTAGAGTTAAAAAAACAAAACAGTTCCTTTAATTACTGTCTGTTTTTTGAGCCAGCCCGGGCTGTACGGTCAGTCTAGCTCCTGCCCAAGAGGAAGAGACTCAACAAAATACCTATTTTATTCTGGTTTGATTGAGCAAGCATACTAACTTTTCAAAGTTCATAGTTCTGTTATATTGATTTGTATAGTGCACTAATCACCCAAGAGGGTATTCAGGTGCAGCTGTGCTGCACTGGCTTTTGTCATATTCAGCAAGCGGACGCTTAGGGTCACGTTTGTGACTCTTTCATGCAACGCAGCAGGACAACTTGTTGCACTGCAGGAAAGGGAGAGGGCAGGAATGAGCCTTATTTACTAATATGTGGTGAAATAATTCCTGCTCTCTCTCTGTGCCGACACACTGAGTGCTGCCTAGTACCAACAAAGACACCTGTGCGCCATGGTGCAAGGATGCCTGTTTTACAAGCATAATTGTTTTGTGCAGGAAGAACATCTTCCTGCACAAAAACAATACTTAGAGGTGTTTACCCTTTTCTATGTGTGCCTCAGAATACAGCACTCTTAGAAAGAGGAAAAACAAGGAGAAATAAAGATATTGCTCCTCATTGCGGCTCTATTGGGAAGTGTACAATTTTGACGCATTCCCAGGTTTACTATTCATTGTAAATCTGGGAATGGGCAAAAAGCATGGGCGGGTTCGTGGGAACACCCACTCTCTACCCATGTAATGCCTTCCTGGTGCACAATATTGCAAGGCAGAAGAGTTAAGAACAATGGTTCAAGGATGGCCCAAAAGGGTCCAATAGAAAAGGTGACCCAGGCAGGGTCACTTGTTTTTTAAGATAAGTGAAATCAATTCCGTAGGGAGCAGGAGACAAAGTACGTAAAGGGTCATGTAGGTCAAAAGATAGCAGGTATTTATTTAAACAAAGTCAATTTTAGAATGCTCACAAAATAAGAAAAGCGTGGTGTGAAATAGTGATAGTAGTTTTAAAAAGACATCGCATTGACAACAATATAGTAGTTGAATTACATAATTGATCTTTACAAGTTATAAGGAATTCATGTTGTGGGGTGGTCGACGGCGTTTCAAACCCAATTATTGGGGTTCATCTTCAGGACAGTGGTGAGCATGCTGAAATTAAAGAGGGGGAAGGGGGATGGGAACACATTTGTTTAACCCCTTCGGTGCTCATGACGGAACGGTTCCGTCATGAGCCACGGTTGAGCTGTGCTCATGACGGAACCGTTCCGTCATGACCACGCCCGCGCAAGAAACCGTCAGCACAGCGGCGGAATTTGCGCAGCATGGAAGGGGTTAAGACCCTGTGTATATGTAAACAAACACATTACTGCATACATTCTAGTAAATACAACAATAGCTCCCTAGAAGGAAAAAAAGGAAAATAATTCTTACATTTGGTAGGCATTATAATCATGCATTTGAAACAAATTATCAAGAATTAGAGCTTGGAGTCCATAAAAAATGACAAAAAATTGAGTCAAAAGGCGAGAGGGCAAAATTGCAAAAGTAGGTATTTGTTTAAATTAAATTAAGGGATGACAACGTATGGCGCTAGATTTTACCAGCTAAGACATGGCATTTCAAAAAGAGTAACAGGTGGTGCTAATTAGATGAAGTCCGGTGCTGGGAGCAGTCACAAAAAGCAGCTAATTAAATAAACTTGGTTTACTACTGGCAGTGAATCCGAAGCAAGCACACTATAAAAAATGAAGGCACAGGGGTGACTTGCTTAATTCTATTCGAAAAAGCTGTCAGTGTTACAGGGATAAGTGAGGGAAAAAAGGGGCTGAATTAATCTGTCTAACTTGGATGAAACAGGGAGCACATGTGAAAGCATTCCGGCTAAGAACCATGAAGTGTCTAAGGTCAAATGAGGGGCGAAAACACTTACTATTTTGAAGTTAAACTGCCCGTAAAGTTCCTAGAGTCTCCAAAGTGGGAGGCAGGGGATTCAAAGGCTGTATTGAATGAGAGCCAGAGTGTGGAAAAATTAACTGTAGTTGGGAAATGAATAATGGGATGGGTGTGAGGGATTTAAACACAAGTGAGAAACTTACTTAATTATTTGAAAACAAGCAGCTTGGCAGTACATAGATCCGCCTGGAGAATGTAATTCTGAAATGTAGAGAGATGTGAAATATGAGCTCCATAGGTGATGTGCTCTGCGAAGTTATTATTAGCTCAGGGGAAGAGACCGGAGAAAACTTACTTCTTTAGAGGGGCGACAGGGCAGTGAATGGGAGCCTGAGGCCGAGCAGTCAGAGACGTCCTGCAGCTGTTGGGGCTGGCTGATGAATGCGGAAATAGCGTTGCTTGCCTGTGTGTTTTATAGTAGGGCTCAGCTGGAGGGAGCCTCGGGGCAAAGCTAATTAGTGAAAGAATAGCGCGCGTGAAGTTAATTGTTTAAAGGAACCTGCAGCTGAGTGATTCAAAATAGGTGTGTTGTAATTCTGCCTCTAGTGGATTTATCGGTAGTGAATTAATGAAAGTAAATAAATAGGAGAGTTTAAAGTTTATGCAAGAAGCATGTTAGGGGTTTGTAAACGAAGGATAGTAACAATTAATGAATTTTGGGCTGCAGGGAGGGCCATATGGACTAATCTGAGTCAGCCTGGGTTAAACAGTGACCAAAAATGTACACAATATAAAAAGGGGGAATGTAAACATGAATGAAACATAATAGTACATATATTCAGTTTTGCAAGGATTTCTAAGTGATACTAGAATGTGCGTAGTATAAAAGGGAATGTAAACATGAATAAAACATAATACATATATTCAGTTTTGCAAGGATTCTAAGTGATACTAGAATCTGTATGCTGAGAACAAAAACTTGAAGAATGTCTGTCATTCTGTGGAGGGTAGTCTGTAGAGACAAGAGTTTTTTAGAGAATGGCATTCCATTCCTCAAAAGAGTTCAATCCATTTTCGATAGTCCGACATTTGAAAATCCATTTGCATTCGAGGCGGTTCAGGAGTTGTTGTTGATTTCCACCTCTGTGACTTGGGAGCAGGCTGTCAATCACTTGCCAGGTGAAGTCTGTTTCTGAGTGTCCTTTTTCCATGAAATGTTGCACAAGTGGCGCTGTTGTGATCTTGCATTTGATTCTGCTCCTATGTTGGGCAATTCTGGATTTGATCTTTTGTGTAGTCTGGCCAATATACCTCAGTTTACAGGGACATTCAATGCAATATATTACATTTTGTGAATTACAATTGGTGAAACATTGCAATATGTGTTTAGAGTTCTCAAATTCAAACAGTTTTGTGTTACTGGTGGACTCACATGCCATACAGTTATTACATTTATAGTGACCTTTCAGTGGTGGTAGGTTGAGAAAGGAGTGTATAAAATGGTCTTTAGTGATCGGTTTTTGGGCTCGCACTAAATGATCCCTGATGTTCCGTCCTCTTTTAAAGGAGAAGAGAGGTGTGTCTGTGACAAGGTCTAGAGGGGCAAGGACTTTCCAGTGTTTTTTTATCATTCTCGTAACTTTGTTGCTGGCCGGGCAAAAAGTAGTTACGCACGTGATTCTGGACAAGGGCGTTTTTTCTCTGGGTTGAAGGAGGTGTTCACGGTGGGAATACCAAGCGCGTTTCATAGAGCGTTTAACTAAACGTCTAGGGTATCCTCTGTCAATCAGTTTTTTGCAGAGTACCTCCGTTTCTTGGAAAAAGTCTTCTTTGAACTTACAGTTCCTTCTGATTCTAAGGAATTGCCCATAGGGCAGGCCGTCTCGTAGTGCCCTTGGGTGTGCGCTGTTGTATTGAAGGAGAGTATTGCGCTCGGTGGGTTTTGTAAATAGAGTTGTGTAGAGTTCTCCATTGGCACTTTTTATGGAGACATCGAGATAGTCTACCTTAGTGTCGTCATAGTTGTGAGTGAACTTAAGGTCGGGTTGGACATTGTTGAGCCAAAGGCAAAATGCTTCTAGTTCAGTATTTGTGCCAGACCAGATCATAAAAACATCATCTATGTATCTGCGCCATGTACGTATTTTGGGGAGGAATGGATTCATACAGTTAAGAATGGTCTCGTCTCTAGATCGTCCACAAACAGGATCGCAAAATTGGGAGCAAAAATTGCCCCCATCAAAGTGCCCTTACATTGTCTGTAGTATTTGTTGTTAAATTGGAAGTAGTTTCTAGTTAGGGCAATTTCCAGGAGTGAAATGATGAAATCAGTCGGTACCTGGTGTGGAGCTGGACGGAGGTTCAAATGTTTCTTAATGACTTTCCCTCACTTATCCCTGTAACACTGACAGCTTTTTCGAATAGAATTAAGCAAGTCACCCCTGTGCCTTCATTTTTTATAGTGTGCTTGCTTCGGATTCACTGCCAGTAGTAAACCAAGTTTATTTAATTAGCTGCTTTTTGTGACTGCTCCCAGCACCGGACTTCATCTAATTAGCACCACCTGTTACTCTTTTTGAAATGCCATGTCTTAGCTGGTAAAATCTAGCGCCATACGTTGTCATCCCTTAATTTAATTTAAACAAATACCTACTTTTGCAATTTTGCCCTCTCGCCTTTTGACTCAATTTTTTGTCATTTTTTATGGACTCCAAGCTCTAATTCTTGATAATTTGTTTCAAATGCATGATTATAATGCCTACCAAACGTAAGAATTATTTTCCTTTTTTTCCTTCTAGGGAGCTATTGTTGTATTTACTAGAATGTATGCAGTAATGTGTTTGTTTACATATACACAGGGTCTTAAACAAATGTGTTCCCATCCCCCTTCCCCCTCTTTAATTTCAGCATGCTCACCACTGTCCTGAAGATGAACCCCAATAATTGGGTTCGAAACGCCGTCGACCACCCCACAACATGAATTCCTTATAACTTGTAAAGATCAATTATGTAATTCAACTACTATATTGTTGTCAATGCGATGTCTTTTTAAAACTACTATCACTATTTCACACCACGCTTTACTTATTTTGTGAGCATTCTAAAATTGACTTTGTTTAAATAAATACCTGCTATCTTTTGACCTACATGACCCTTTACGTACTTCGTCTCCTGCTCCCTACGGAATTGATTTCACTTATCTTAAAAAACAAGTGACCCTGCCTGGGTCACATTTTCTATTGGACCCTTTTGGGCCATCCTTGAACCATTGTTCTTAACTCTTCATTATCACCCCAGGTTCACATATCGGGGTACCCTTGTCTCCTAAAACCTCAATATTGCAAGGCAGCGACTTGCGCTGCCTTTCCTTACTCTGTATTTACCAAGGCATGCAAGGTAGCTTTGCAAGGCCTGGTAAATCTGAATTAATCCCTTGTGTCCCCTTGCATGACGCAATGCAAGCCCTTACTGTGCAGTAAAGACTGGCATGGTGGGGTTTTTTAGGTGGAGCATTCAAGACCTCTTGTATATACTTTAGTATATACTTATTATATACTTATATGTGTATGTACTTTGTGGGTTCTGGAGATCAGCCCTAGGATTTGTCTGCATCCGCTTATGGACTCTTTTTTTTGCTGTTCAACTGTCTCTATTTAACTGTCTTGATAAAAAACGACCAGCAGAGGTCAGTAAAATACCAGAATTGCTTTCTGCTGAGGGACTTTATTTTTTAATTTTTCTGGCAACTGTCTACATTTAACTTTCTTGATAGAAAAAGACCAGCAGAGGTCAGTAAAATCCCAGAATCACTTTAGCATTCTCTAGATTCCAGTCCATAGAAATTGTCTTCCATGAGCACCTGTAGACAATAACATTTTTTTCCAATCTTGTATTTTCAGTGATATGAACACTGAAGGCCCTGATTTTATTTTAAAAACAGAGCTTTGGACTATACCATTTCTCGCTGAAACGCAATATTTCATCCATGTGTTCCATACCTGGCGTGTCAAGCAGTTTGGTGCTTACTTTCCCTCCATGTTAAAGAACAGTAGATGTTTCAGCACCCAGGCTAACGTGCTGCATAGCTAAATACATATAAGGTCCCGAAGGCGAGACCGATTGCATTGCAAATGCTTGACTGTCATTGCATTGTCCTTCTGGGGCTGCGGCCAGATTGTGCTATCACAGCTTGCTGCTTCCTGATTCTGATAACCTGTCTCTCACAGCACAGGCAATGCAATAAACAAAAGCACCCATCAGCACTTTGTTCCCGAATGGCTCTGACAGACTAACTGCAATGTAACAACATTGTAATTGTAATTCTAAATTGTATTTATATAATGCTTACTACCCATAAAGAGGTGTTAAAGCGCTTTGCGGTGAGTATCACGCTACTCTGGAACCCAAGATTAGAGGTTAATAGTTAGTAGGTTAGTAATAAGCGTTTTTTCCCTTGTGCATTAGCTGTGTTAGGTTTGTGCTCTTGATTTATTCTGGGTTTAGTAAAGTTTAGAGTAGCGATAGAATGATGGCAATGGGATTAAATGGGGAAGTAGTGTGTTGTGTTTGTAAGTAGTAGTCGGGTGCACCTGTTAGTTGGTGTGACATGGGTAAATAAGGAAGGAGAAGTTTGAGAATGATATTTGGGAGTTCATAGTAGTCAGAAAGGTTTGGGATGACTCAGAGAGAGGAAGGATGGGACAATGGTTGAAATGTGCTTTTTTTTAATATGACAAACAAACTGAACCTAGCTTATACATATATGTCCATGACACTTGGTGAAGTTTTAATGGCTGTTGAAAATCCCTCTATATAAGACCCATATGTGCATAGATGAAGCAATATTTACATGGTCTGATGTTTACATTTATCTTGTGTTGAAGTATTCATATTGCTTTGTGACTTTTCTTAAAGTTTTAATAGCGAACATGAACCCCTTTATATATGCACCAATATATACATAGAAGCAGCAATTATGACTTGGTCTGATATACACATGTATCTTGTAACGTAATATACATGTTTCCCCTTATATAAACATAGCTGCTTATAACAGGAAGCGTAGTTCACTGAATAATGACACATGTATAACGTGATGGAATGAGACTGGATGGAAATTTTACTGCAATTTGGGATTTTTCCTTAAAATTATCTTTCCTTTAAAAAGTTTCCCTTAATTTTAGATTTTTGTATTTCCTTAAAATTGCCTTTGCTTAAAAATGGATTTGGTTTCCTCCAATGTGGTTGCACAGTTTCCATTTTCCATTAATTCACACACATCAGTTGTAAGAGGTTCATGTAGGTCCAGTATTTTAGACAGAGGCCAAGGCAGGCAACTTGTTGTTCAGTTTCCTGTACAAGTCTCTTAGCAGTCCTCTTTTATAGTGATGGTGCACTTAAAACTGCCTGCTTCCGAGGATAACCTCATTTATTTGCAGTTTTCTATAGCACTGTCAACATTCAAATGGTTACAGTGCTCTTCACATCAGGCCATGTTACAAGTAAAAGCCGAGATGAGAGCAAATAAAGGCAGGGGAGGTAAAATATCATCCATGAAATGCAAGTTACATAACATCCGCTTGCAATCTAGACCTAATCTAAGTGTGAAGGCTGGATTTATCACAAATACTATGCATAATAATAACATTGGGTAGCCAAGTCTAGTTCCAATTTTTAGGGGTATCATAGGAGCACTTAACACAAAGAAAAGAGTGGTGATTGAAAAGCAATCAGAGATACCAGCCAATCAAAGGAGAGGTAAAAGGCAATGCTCTACTGGAGGGATAAACACAAGATTGACAAGCTGAGACACGAATAAGAAGCAGCTAAATGAGAATGACATGAAAGCCAACCAATGACAAGCAATGGGCACACTCCACGCCCCCTCAATATTCTTGGTAAGCCACATTATATCTTGCAACAGACAGCGCATATGCTGTCTAGTAGCCTAAACCTAAAAACTGTTGTTCACTTACAAGGCAAGTTACCCACTGTTATATCAAACAAGCAACAAAAACATGTCCTAATACCTTAACATACCTTACTTGTACAGTATTTACTCGGAGGCATCACATGCAAAAAACTTGAGCAAGAGCAGCATTAGTACTTATCCAATAATAGAAAAAACAGATGCAAAAACATTATGCACACAATTCGGCACTCAAAGGGAGCCTGCACTGCATGCATTGAGTGAGATCTGGAGAATAATAAGCAGGGGAAGGGACCTGATGACAGTCCTGCATAAAAATGAACGTAGATTGTGGGTAGAAGGCTTGGTCCGACCACTAGCCTTTCTGCATATGTGGCAGGTAAGCCCTCTGAAAATGTGCTGTGCGGATTTACACGCTCCCTCCATGACTGCACAATCCACATGGAGCCGCTGGTGTGATCACAGCCTAGTGAACCCTGATACAGAGTCCCTGTTCCTCACACAGCAGGAACTGGAGTGCAGTGAACATAAAAAACACCCACCATAACCACAGGTCAAAGGGTGAAAGAACCGTCCACAGTACCACATGATTCTGATAAAGTTTCTGTTTCTCTGGTGCAGGCCAGCCAAAGAGAAACAGTTTGCTCTAATCTTGGGCCCAGACGTATGCTGGCCAAAGAAGAAAGGGGCATATTATAAAGCACGACGTTACAATTATCGGTGCATTGGCAGAAAACTGCCGCTAAAGCGGCGATAATGGGCTTGATAATATGTCCTTGAGAATTCCAATAGAAGCCCAGGTTGACACCAGAACATGGACTTCTATTGGAACACTCCAGGGCATATTATCAAGCCCCATTATCCCCAAATGCGATGCAGTGCACGCAACAAAATTCGTTTTATAAATGTATATGTTAACTTAACTGTAAACCTCCATAATCCATAGTTTACTACCCCCCACCCTGCCTCTCCCCCTCCCCACGTCACCGCCCTGCAGTTACTCCTACTACCGATAGCGGCTGGACTCACGTTTGAGCATACACGTCTCACTCGGGGTGACAAATGCAAAAAGAGCTATTGATGCACAGAATGTAGAACAATGTCATACATTCACCCCAGTACAGAGATCTGGGCCTAAATCCATCGTTTTTTTGCTCACCATGCCATTCCAGTTTGGACCCAGCCATATGCAAATCAGTCTTGACCCTGTGCCCTGTGGGAACAGTCCAGCCCGAACTGCCAGGCCAGGTACTTCCTTGACTGGAAACAAGCATCCTAGGACCGGATTCTAGGTTTCACCCCTCTTCAGCCAGGATAGCTTGATTCCAGTGGCATGGAGATCACGGGACTCACGTCTGAGCATACCCGGCCCACTCAAGGTGACAAATGCAAAAAGAACTATTGTTGTGCAGAATGCAGAACAATGTCATACATTCACCCCAGTACAGAGATCTGGGTCTAAATCCATCATTTTTTTGCTCACCATGCCATTCCAGTTTGGACTCAGCCATATGCAAATCAGTCTTGACCCTGTGCCCAATTGGAACAGTCCAGCCCGAACTGCCAGGCCAGGTCCTCCCCGGACTGGAAACAAGCATCCTAGGACCGGTCTCAGGGATTCACCCCTCTTCAGCCAGGATGACTTGATTCCAGTGGCATGGAGAGCACGGGACTCACGTCGGAGCATACCCGTCCCACTCGGGGTGACAAATGCAAAAAGAACTATTGATGGACAGAATGCAGAACAATGTCATACATTCACCCCAGATCAGAGACCTGGGCCTAAACCCATCGTTTTTTTGCACACCATGCCATTCCAGTTTGGACCCAGCCATATGCAAATCAGTCTTGACCCTGTGCCCTGTGGGAACAGTCCAGCCTGAACTGCCAGACCAGGTCCTCCCTGGACTGGAAACAAGCATCCTAGGACCGGTTTTGGAGTTTCACCCCTCTTCAGCCAGGATAGCTTGATTCCAGTGGCATGGAGAACACGGGACTCACGTCTGAGCATCCACGTCCCACTCGGGGTGACAAATGCAAAAAGAACTATTGATGCACAGAATGCAGAACAATGTCATACATTCACCCCAGTACAGACATCTGGGCCTAAATCCATCGTTTTTTTGCTCACCATGCCATTCCAGTTTGGACCCAGCCATATGCAAATCAGTCTTGACCCTGTGCCCTATGGGAACAGTCCAGACTGGACTGGAAACAATCATCCTAGGTCCGGTTTCGGGGTTTCACCCCTCTTCAGCCAGGATAGCCTGACTCCAGTGGCATGGAGAGCACGGGACTCACATCTGAGCATACCCGGCCCACTCAGGGTGACAAATGCAAAAAGAACCATTGTTGGACAGAATGCAAATCAATGCGAAACATTCACCCCAGTACAGAGATCTGGGCCTAAATCCCTCGTTTTTTTGCTCACCATGCCATTCCAGTTTGGATCCACCCATATGGAAATCAGTCTTGACCCTGTGCCCTATGGGGACAAACCAGCACGAACTGCCAGGCCTGGTCCTTCCTGGACTGGAAACAAGCATCCTAGGACCAGTTTCGGGGGTTCAATCCACTTCAGCCAGGATAGCTTGATTCCAGTGCCATGGAGAGCACAGGACTCACGTCTGAGCATACCTGTCCCACTCGGGGTGACAAATGCAAAAAGAACTATTGATGGACAGAATGCAGAACAATGTCATACATTCACCCCAGTACAGAGATCTGGGCCTAAATCCATCGTTTTTTTGCTCACCATGCCATTCCAGTTTGGACCCAGCCATATGGAAATCAGTCTTGACCGTGTGCCCTATGAGAGCAGTCCAGCCCAAACTGCCAGGCCAGGTCCTCCCTGGACTGGAAACAAGCATCCTAGGACCGGTTTCGGGGTTTCACCCCTCTTCAGCCAGGATAGCTTGATTCCAGTGGCATGGAGAGCACGGGACTCACGTCTGAGCATGCCTGTCCCACTCGGGGTGACAAATGCAAAAAGAACTATTGATGGACAGAATGCAGAACAATGTCATACATTCACCCCAGTACAGAGATCTGGGCCTAAATCCATCGTTTTTTTGCTCACCATGCCATTCCAGTTTGGACCCAGCCATATGGAAATCAGTCTTGACCGTGTGCCCTATGAGAGCAGTCCAGCCCAAACTGCCAGGCCAGGTCCTCCCTGGACTGGAAACAAGCATCCTAGGACCGGTCTCAGGGATTCACCCCTCTTCATCCAGGATGACTTGATTCCAGTGGCATGGAGAGCACGGGACTCACGTCGGAGCATACCCGTCCCACTCGGGGTGACAAATGCAAAAAGAACTATTGATGGACAGAATGCAGAACAATGTCATACATTCACCCCAGATCAGAGACCTGGGCCTAAACCCATCGTTTTTTTGCACACCATGCCATTCCAGTTTGGACCCAGCCATATGCAAATCAGTCTTGACCCTGTGCCCTGTGGGAACAGTCCAGCCTGAACTGCCAGACCAGGTCCTCCCTGGACTGGAAACAAGCATCCTAGGACCGGTTTTGGAGTTTCACCCCTCTTCAGCCAGGATAGCTTGATTCCAGTGGCATGGAGAACACGGGACTCACGTCTGAGCATCCACGTCCCACTCGGGGTGACAAATGCAAAAAGAACTATTGATGCACAGAATGCAGAACAATGTCATACATTCACCCCAGTACAGACATCTGGGCCTAAATCCATCGTTTTTTTGCTCACCATGCCATTCCAGTTTGGACCCAGCCATATGCAAATCAGTCTTGACCCTGTGCCCTATGGGAACAGTCCAGACTGGACTGGAAACAATCATCCTAGGTCCGGTTTCGGGGTTTCACCCCTCTTCAGCCAGGATAGCCTGACTCCAGTGGCATGGAGAGCACGGGACTCACATCTGAGCATACCCGGCCCACTCAGGGTGACAAATGCAAAAAGAACCATTGTTGGACAGAATGCAAATCAATGCGAAACATTCACCCCAGTACAGAGATCTGGGCCTAAATCCCTCGTTTTTTTGCTCACCATGCCATTCCAGTTTGGATCCACCCATATGGAAATCAGTCTTGACCCTGTGCCCTATGGGGACAAACCAGCACGAACTGCCAGGCCTGGTCCTTCCTGGACTGGAAACAAGCATCCTAGGACCAGTTTCGGGGGTTCAATCCACTTCAGCCAGGATAGCTTGATTCCAGTGCCATGGAGAGCACAGGACTCACGTCTGAGCATACCTGTCCCACTCGGGGTGACAAATGCAAAAAGAACTATTGATGGACAGAATGCAGAACAATGTCATACATTCACCCCAGTACAGAGATCTGGGCCTAAATCCATCGTTTTTTTGCTCACCATGCCATTCCAGTTTGGACCCAGCCATATGGAAATCAGTCTTGACCGTGTGCCCTATGAGAGCAGTCCAGCCCAAACTGCCAGGCCAGGTCCTCCCTGGACTGGAAACAAGCATCCTAGGACCGGTTTCGGGGTTTCACCCCTCTTCAGCCAGGATAGCTTGATTCCAGTGGCATGGAGAGCACGGGACTCACGTCTGAGCATGCCTGTCCCACTCGGGGTGACAAATGCAAAAAGAACTATTGATGGACAGAATGCAGAACAATGTCATACATTCACCCCAGTACAGAGATCTGGGCCTAAATCCATCGTTTTTTTGCTCACCATGCCATTCCAGTTTGGACCCAGCCATATGGAAATCAGTCTTGACCGTGTGCCCTATGAGAGCAGTCCAGCCCAAACTGCCAGGCCAGGTCCTCCCTGGACTGGAAACAAGCATCCTAGGACCGGTTTCGGGGTTTCACCCCTCTTCAGCCAGGATAGCTTGATTCCAGTGGCATGGAGAGCACGGGACTCACGTCTGAGCATACACGTCCCACTCGGGGTGACAAATGCAAAAAGAACTATTGATGGACAGAATGCAGAACAATGTCATACATTCACCCCAGTACAGAGATCTGGGCCTAAATCGATTGTTTTTTGCTCACCATGCCATTCCAGTTTGGACCCAGCCATTTGCAAATCATTCTTGACCCTGTCCCCTATGTGAATAGTCCAGCCCGAACTGCCAAGCCAGGTCCTCCCTGGACTGGAAACAGGCATCCTAGGACCCGTTTTGGGGTTTCACCCCTCTTCAGCCATGATAGCTTGATTCCAGTGGCATGGAGAGCACTGGACTTACGTCTGAGCATACCCGTCCCACTCGGGGGGCAAGTGCAAAAATAACTATTGATGGACAGAATGCAGAACAATGTCATACATTCACCCTAGTACAGAGATCTGGGCCTAAACCCATCATTTTTTTGCTCACCATGCCAATCCAGTTTGGACCCAGCCATATGCAAATCAGTCTTGACCCTGTGCCCTATGGAAACAGTCCAGCCCGAACTGCCAGGGCAGGTCCTCCGTGGACTGGAAACAAGCATCCTAGGACCGGTTTCGGGGTTTCACCCCTCTTCAGCCAGGATAGCTTGATTCCAGTGGCATGGAGAGCACGGGACTCACGTCTGAGCATACCCGTCCCACTCGGGGTGACACATACAAAAAGAACTATTGATGGACAGAATACAGAACAATGTCATACATTCACCCCAGTACAGAGATCTGGGCCTAAATCCATCGGTTTTTTGCTCACCATGCCATTCCAGTTTGGACCCAGCCAAATGCAAATCTGTCTTGACCCTGTGCCCTATGGGAACAGTCTAGCCCGAACTGCCAGGCCAGGTCTTCCCTGGACTGGATACAAGCATCCTAGGACTGGTTTCGGGGTTTCACCCCTCTTCAGCCAGGATAGCTTGATTCCAGTGGCATGGAGAGCACGGGACAAATGTTTGAGCATACCAGTCCCACTCGGGGTGACAAATGCAAAAAGATCTATTGATGGACAGCATGCAGAACGATCTCATACATTAACCCCAGTACAGAGATCTGGGCATAAATCCATCATTTTTTTGCTCACCATGCCATTCCAGTTTGGACCCAGCCATATGCAAATCAGTCTTGACCCTGTGCCCTATGGGAACAGTCCAGCCCGAACTGCCATGCCAGGTCCTCCCTGGACTGGAAACAAGCATCCTAGGACCGGTTTCGGGGTTTCACCCCTCTTCAGCCAGGATAGCTTGATTCCAGTAGCATGGAGAGCACGAGACTCACGACTGAGCATACCCGTCCCACTGGGTGTGACAAATGCAAAAAGAACTATTGATGGACAGAATGCAGAACAATGTCATACATTCACCCCAGTTCAGAGATCTGGGCTTAAATCCATCGTTTTTTTGCTCACCATGCCATTCCAGTTTGGACCCAGCAATATGCAAATCAGTCTTGACCCTGTGCCCTATGGGAACAGTATAGTCCGAACTGCCAGGCCAGGTCTTCCCTGGACTGGAAACAAACATCCTAGGACCGATTTTGGTGTTTCACCCCTCTTCAGCGAGGATAGCTTGATTCCAGTGACATGGAGAGCACAGGCCTCACGTCTGAGCATACCAGTCCCACTCGGGTGACAAATGCAAAAAGAACTATTGATGGACCAAATGCAGAACAACGTCATACATTCACCCCAGTACAGAGATCTGGGCCTAAATCCATCGTTTTTTTGCTCATCATGCCTTTCCAGTTTGGACCCAGCCATATGCAAATCAGTCTTGACCCTGTGCCCTATGGGAACAGTCCAGCCCGAACTGCCAGGGCAGGTCCTCCCTGAACTGGAAACAAGCATCCTAGGACCGGTTTTAGGTTTTCACCCCTTTTCAGCCAGGATAGCTTGATTCCAGTGGCATGGAGAGCACGGGACTCACGTCTGAGCATGCCTGTCCCACTCGGGGTGACAAATGCAAAAAGAACTATTGATGGACAGAATGCAGAACAATGTCATACATTCACCCCAGTACAGAGATCTGGGCCTAAATGCATCATTTTTTTGCTCACCATGCCATACCAGTTTGGACCCAGCCGTATGCAAATCAGTCTTGACCCTGTGCCCTATGGGAACAGTCCAGCCCAAACTGCCAGGCCAGGTCCTCCCTGGACTGGAAACAAGCATCCTAGGACTGGTTTCGGGGGTTCACCCCTCTTCAGCCAGGATAGCTTCATTCCAGTGACATGGAGAGCACGGGACTCATGACTGAGCATTCCCGTCCCACTCGGTGTGACAAATGCAAAAAGAACTATTGATGGACAGAATGCAGAACAATGTCATACATTCACCCTAGTACAGAGATCTGGGCCTAAATCGATCGTTTTTTTGCTCACCATGCCATTCCAGTTTGGACCGAGCCATATGCAAATCAGTCTTGACCCTGTGCCCTATGGGAACAGTCCAGCCCGAACTGCCAGGCCAGGTCCTCCGTGGACTGGAAACAAGCATCCTAGGACCGGTTTCGGGGTTTTACCCGTCTTCAGCCAGGAAAGCTTGATTCCAGTGGCATGGAGAGCACGGGACACACGTCTGAGCATACCCGTCCCACTCTGGGTGACAAACGCAAAAAGAACTATTGATGGACAGAATGCAGAACAATGTCATACATTCACCCCAGTACAGAGATCATGGCCTAAATCCTTCGTTTTTTTGCTCACCATGCCATTCCAGTTTGGACCCAGCCATATGGAAATCAGTCTTGACCGTGTGCCCTATGAGAGCAGTCCAGCCCAAACTGCCAGGCCAGGTCCTCCCTGGACTGGAAACAAGCATCCTAGGACCGGTTTCGGGGTTTCACCCCTCTTCAGCCAGGATAGCTTGATTCCAGTGGCATGGAGAGCACGGGACTCACGTCTGAGCATGCCTGTCCCACTCGGGGTGACAAATGCAAAAAGAACTATTGATGGACAGAATGCAGAACAATGTCATACATTCACCCCAGTACAGAGATCTGGGCCTAAATCCATCGTTTTTTTGCTCACCATGCCATTCCAGTTTGGACCCAGCCATATGGAAATCAGTCTTGACCGTGTGCCCTATGAGAGCAGTCCAGCCCAAACTGCCAGGCCAGGTCCTCCCTGGACTGGAAACAAGCATCCTAGGACCGGTTTCGGGGTTTCACCCCTCTTCAGCCAGGATAGCTTGATTCCAGTGGCATGGAGAGCACGGGACTCACGTCTGAGCATGCCTGTCCCACTCGGGGTGACAAATGCAAAAAGAACTATTGATGGACAGAATGCAGAACAATGTCATACATTCACCCCAGTACAGAGATCTGGGCCTAAATCCATTGTTTTTTTGCTCACCATGCAATTCCAATTTGAACCAAGCCATATGCAAACCAGTCTTCACCCTGTGCCCTATTGGAACAGTCCAGCCTGAACTGCCAGGCCAGGTCCTCCCTGGACTGGAAACAAGCATCTTAGAACCGGTTTCGGGGTTTCACCCCTCTTCAGCCAGAATAGCTTGATTCCAGTGGCATGGAGAGCACGGGACACAAGTCTGAGCATACCCGTCCCACTCGGGGTCACACATGCAAAAAGAACTATTGATGGACAGAAATCAGAACAATGTCATACATTCACCCCAGTACAGAGATCATGGCCTAAATCCTTCGTTTTTGTGCTCACCGTGCCATTCCAGTTTGGACCCAGCCATATGCAAATCAGTCTTGACCCTGTGCCCTATGGGAACAATCCAGCCCGAACTGCCAGGCCAGGTCCTCCCTGGACTGGAAACAAGCATCCTAGGACCGGTTTCAGGGTTTCACCCCTCTTCAGCCAGGATAGCTTGATTCCAGTGACATGGAGAGCACGGGACTCACGTCTGAGCATACCCGTCCCACACGGGGTGACAAATGCAAAAAGAACTATTGATGGACAGAATGAAGAACAATGTCATACATTCACCCCAGTACAGAGATCTGGGCGTAAATGCATCGTTTTTTGTTCACCATGCCATTCCAGTTTGGACACAGCCATATGCAAATCAGTCTTGACCCTGTGCCCTGTGTGAATAGTCCACCCCAAACTGCCAGGCCAGGTCCTCCCTGGACTGGAAACAAGCATCCTAGGACCGGTTTCGGGGTTTCACCCCTCTTCAGCCATGATAGCTTGATTCCAGTGGCATGGAGAGCACTGGACTTATGTCTGAGCATACCCGTACCACTCGGGGTGACATGTGCAAAAAGAACTATTGATGGACAGAACGCAGAACAATGTCATACATTCACCCTAGTACAGAGATCTGGGTCTAAATCCATAATTATTTTGCTCATCATGCCATTTCAGTTTGGACCCAGCCATATGCAAATCAGTCTTGACCCTGTGCCCTATGGGAACAATCCCGCCCGAACTGCCAGGCCAGGTCCTCCGTGGACTGGAAACAAGCATCCTAGGACCGGTTTCGGGGTTTCACCCCTATTGAGCCAGGATAGCTTGATTCCAGTGGCATGGAGAGCACGGGACTCACGTCTGAGCATACCCGTCCCACTCTGGGTGACAAATGCAAAAAGAACTATTGATGGACAGAATGCAGAACAATGTCATACATTCACCCCAGGACAGAGATCTGGGCCTAAATCCATCGGTTTTTTGCTCACCATGCCATTCCAGTTTGGACCCAGCCAAATGCAAATCTGTCTTGACCCTGTGCCCTATGGGAACAGTCTAGCCCGAACTGCCAGGCCAGGTCTTCCCTGGACTGGATACAAGCATCCTAGGACTGGTTTCGGGGTTTCACCCCTCTTCAGCCAGGATAGCTTGATTCCAGTGGCATGGAGAGCACGGGACAAACGTTTGAGCATACCAGTCCCACTCGGGGTGACAAATGCAAAAAGATCTATTGATGGACAGCATGCAGAACGATGTCATACATTAACCCCAGTACAGAGATCTGGGCATAAATCCATCATTTTTTTGCTCACCATGCCATTCCAGTTTGGACCCAGCCATATGCAAATCAGTCTTGACCCTGTGCCCTATGGGAACAGTCCAGCCCGAACTGCCATGCCAGGTCCTCCCTGGACTGGAAACAAGCATCCTAGGACCGGTTTCGGGGTTTCACCCCTCTTCAGCCAGGATAGCTTGATTCCAGTAGCATGGAGAGCACGAGACTCACGACTGAGCATACCCGTCCCACTGGGTGTGACAAATGCAAAAAGAACTATTGATGGACAGAATGCAGAACAATGTCATACATTCACCCCAGTTCAGAGATCTGGGCTTAAATCCATCGGTTTTTTGCTCACCATGCCATTCCAGTTTGGACCCAGCAATATGCAAATCAGTCTTGACCCTGTGCCCTATGGGAACAGTATAGTCCGAACTGCCAGGCCAGGTCTTCCCTGGACTGGAAACAAACATCCTAGGACCGATTTTGGTGTTTCACCCCTCTTCAGCGAGGATAGCTTGATTCCAGTGACATGGAGAGCACAGGCCTCACGTCTGAGCATACCAGTCCCACTCGGGTGACAAATGCAAAAAGAACTATTGATGGACCAAATGCAGAACAACGTCATACATTCACCCCAGTACAGAGATCTGGGCCTAAATCCATCGTTTTTTTGCTCATCATGCCTTTCCAGTTTGGACCCAGCCATATGCAAATCAGTCTTGACCCTGTGGCCTATGGGAACAGTCCAGCCCGAACTGCCAGGGCAGGTCCTCCCTGAACTGGAAACAAGCATCCTAGGACCGGTTTTAGGTTTTCACCCCTTTTCAGCCAGGATAGCTTGATTCCAGTGGCATGGAGAGCACGGGACTCACGTCTGAGCATGCCTGTCCCACTCGGGGTGACAAATGCAAAAAGAACTATTGATGGACAGAATGCAGAACAATGTCATACATTCACCCCAGTACAGAGATCTGGGCCTAAATGCATCATTTTTTTGCTCACCATGCCATACCAGTTTGGACCCAGCCGTATGCAAATCAGTCTTGACCCTGTGCCCTATGGGAACAGTCCAGCCCAAACTGCCAGGCCAGGTCCTCCCTGGACTGGAAATAAGCATCCTAGGACTGGTTTCGGGGGTTCACCCCTCTTCAGCCAGGATAGCTTCATTCCAGTGACATGGAGAGCACGGGACTCATGACTGAGCATTCCCGTCCCACTCGGTGTGACAAATGCAAAAAGAACTATTGATGGACAGAATGCAGAACAATGTCATACATTCACCCTAGTACAGAGATCTGGGCCTAAATCGATCGTTTTTTTGCTCACCATGCCATTCCAGTTTGGACCGAGCCATATGCAAATCAGTCTTGACCCTGTGCCCTATGGGAACAGTCCAGCCCGAACTGCCAGGCCAGGTCCTCCGTGGACTGGAAACAAGCATCCTAGGACCGGTTTCGGGGTTTCACCCGTCTTCAGCCAGGAAAGCTTGATTCCAGTGGCATGGAGAGCACGGGACACACGTCTGAGCATACCCGTCCCACTCTGGGTGACAAATGCAAAAAGAACTATTGATGGACAGAATGCAGAACAATGTCATACATTCACCCCAGTACAGAGATCATGGCCTAAATCCTTCGTTTTTTTGCTCACCATGCCATTCCAGTTTGGACCCAGCCATATGGAAATCAGTCTTGACCGTGTGCCCTATGAGAGCAGTCCAGCCCAAACTGCCAGGCCAGGTCCTCCCTGGACTGGAAACAAGCATCCTAGGACCGGTTTCGGGGTTTCACCCCTCTTCAGCCAGGATAGCTTGATTCCAGTGGCATGGAGAGCACGGGACTCACGTCTGAGCATGCCTGTCCCACTCGGGGTGACAAATGCAAAAAGAACTATTGATGGACAGAATGCAGAACAATGTCATACATTCACCCCAGTACAGAGATCTGGGCCTAAATCCATCGTTTTTTTGCTCACCATGCCATTCCAGTTTGGACCCAGCCATATGGAAATCAGTCTTGACCGTGTGCCCTATGAGAGCAGTCCAGCCCAAACTGCCAGGCCAGGTCCTCCCTGGACTGGAAACAAGCATCCTAGGACCGGTTTCGGGGTTTCACCCCTCTTCAGCCAGGATAGCTTGATTCCAGTGGCATGGAGAGCACGGGACTCACGTCTGAGCATGCCTGTCCCATTTGGGGTGACAAATGCAAAAAGAACTATTGATGGACAGAATGCAGAACAATGTCATACATTCACCCCAGTACAGAGATCTGGGCCTAAATCCATTGTTTTTTTGCTCACCATGCAATTCCAATTTGAACCAAGCCATATGCAAACCAGTCTTGACCCTGTGCCCTATTGGAACAGTCCAGCCTGAACTGCCAGGCCAGGTCCTCCCTGGACTGGAAACAAGCATCTTAGAACCGGTTTCGGGGTTTCACCCCTCTTCAGCCAGAATAGCTTGATTCCAGTGGCATGGAGAGCACGGGACACAAGTCTGAGCATACCCGTCCCACTCGGGGTCACACATGCAAAAAGAACTATTGATGGACAGAAATCAGAACAATGTCATACATTCACCCCAGTACAGAGATCATGGCCTAAATCCTTCGTTTTTGTGCTCACCGTGCCATTCCAGTTTGGACCCAGCCATATGCAAATCAGTCTTGACCCTGTGCCCTATGGGAACAATCCAGCCCGAACTGCCAGGCCAGGTCCTCCCTGGACTGGAAACAAGCATCCTAGGACCGGTTTCGGGGTTTCACCCCTCTTCAGCCAGGATAGCTTGATTCCAGTGACATGGAGAGCACGGGACTCACGTCTGAGCATACCCGTCCCACACGGGGTGACAAATGCAAAAAGAACTATTGATGGACAAAATGAAGAACAATGTCATACATTCACCCCAGTACAGAGATCTGGGCGTAAATGCATCGTTTTTTGTTCACCATGCCATTCCAGTTTGGACACAGCCATATGCAAATCAGTCTTGACCCTGTGCCCTGTGTGAATAGTCCACCCCAAACTGCCAGGCCAGGTCCTCCCTGGACTGGAAACAAGCATCCTAGGACCGGTTTCGGGGTTTCACCCCTCTCCAGCCATGATAGCTTGATTCCAGTGGCATGGAGAGCACTGGACTTATGTCTGAGCATACCCGTACCACTCGGGGTGACATGTGCAAAAAGAACTATTGATGGACAGAACGCAGAACAATGTCATACATTCACCCTAGTACAGAGATCTGGGTCTAAATCCATAATTATTTTGCTCATCATGCCATTTCAGTTTGGACCCAGCCATATGCAAATCAGTCTTGACCCTGTGCCCTATGGGAACAATCCCGCCCGAACTGCCAGGCCAGGTCCTCCGTGGACTGGAAACAAGCATCCTAGGACCGGTTTCGGGGTTTCACCCCTATTGAGCCAGGATAGCTTGATTCCAGTGGCATGGAGAGCACGGGACTCACGTCTGAGCATACCCGTCCCACTCTGGGTGACAAATGCAAAAAGAACTATTGATGGACAGAATGCAGAACAATGTCATACATTCACCCCAGTTCAGAGATCTGGGCCTAAATCCATCGGTTTTTTGCTCACCATGCCATTCCAGTTTGGACCCAGCCAAATGCAAATCTGTCTTGACCCTGTGCCCTATGGGAACAGTCTAGCCCGAACTGCCAGGCCAGGTCTTCCCTGGACTGGATACAAGCATCCTAGGACTGGTTTCGGGGTTTCACCCCTCTTCAGCCAGGATAGCTTGATTCCAGTGGCATGGAGAGCACGGGACAAACGTTTGAGCATACCAGTCCCACTCGGGGTGACAAATGCAAAAAGATCTATTGATGGACAGCATGCAGAACGATGTCATACATTAACCCCAGTACAGAGATCTGGGCATAAATCCATCATTTTTTTGCTCACCATGCCATTCCAGTTTGGACCCAGCCATATGCAAATCAGTCTTGACCCTGTGCCCTATGGAACAGTCCAGCCCGAACTGCCATGCCAGGTCCTCCCTGGACTGGAAACAAGCATCCTAGGACCGGTTTCGGGGTTTCACCCCTCTTCAGCCAGGATAGCTTGATTCCAGTAGCATGGAGAGCACGAGACTCACGACTTATCATACCCGTCCCACTGGGTGTGACAAATGCAAAAAGAACTATTGATGGACAGAATGCAGAACAATGTCATACATTCACCCCAGTTCAGAGATCTGGGCCTAAATCCATCGGTTTTTTGCTCACCATGCCATTCCAGTTTGGACCCAGCAATATGCAAATCAGTCTTGACCCTGTGCCCTATGGGAACAGTATAGTCCAAACTGCCAGGTCAGGTCTTCCCTGGACTGGAAACAAACATCCTAGGACCAGTTTTAGGTTTTCACCCCTTTTCAGCCAGGATAGCTTGATTCCAGTGGCATGGAGAACACAGGACTCACGTCTGAGCATACACGTCCCACTCGGGTGAGAAATGCAAAAAGAACTATTGATGGACAGAATGCAGAACAATGTCATACATTCGCCCAGGTTCAGAGATCTGGGCCTAAATCCATCGGTTTTTTGCTCACCATGCCATTCCAGTTTGGACCCAGCCATATGCAAATCAGTCTTGACCCTGTGCCCTATGGGAACAGTCTAGTCCGAACTGCCAGGCTAGGTCTTCCCTGGACTGGAAACAAACATCCTAGGACCGATTTTGGTGTTTCACCCCTCTTCAGCGAGGATAGCTTGATTCCAGTGACATGGAGAGCACAGGCCTCACGTCTGAGCATACCAGTCCCACTCGGGTGACAAATGCAAAAAGAACTATTGATGGACCGAATGCAGAACAACATCATACATTCACCCCAGTACAGAGATCTGGGCCTAAATCCATCGTTTTTTTGCTCATCATGCCTTTCCAGTTTGGACCCAGCCATATGCAAATCAGTCTTGACCATGTGCCCTATGGGAACAGTCCAGCCCGAACTGCCAGGGCAGGTCCTCAGTGGACTGGAAACAAGCATCCTTGGACTGGTTTCGGGGTTTCACCCCTCTTCAGCCAGGATAGCTTGATTCCAGTGGCATGGAGAGCACGGGACACAAGTCTGAGCATACCCGTCCCACTCGGGGTGACACATGCAAAAAGAACTATTGATGTACAGAAATCAGAACAGTGACATACATTCACCCCAGTACTTAGATCTTGGCCTAAATCCATCGGTTTTTTGCTCACCATGCCATTCCAGTTTGAACCCAGCCATATGCAAATCAGTCTTGACCCTGTGCCCTATGGGAACAGTCTAGCCCGAACTGCCAGGCCAGGTATTCCCTGGACTGGAAACAAGCATCCTAGGACTGGTTTCAGGGTTTCACCCCTCTTCAGCCAGGATAGCTTGATTCCAGTGGCATGGATAGCACGGGGCACACGTCTGAGCATACCCGTACCACTCGGGGTGACACATGCAAAAAGAACTATTGATGGACAGTGTGAGAAGTTGGCCTGGCATATGCTGTCTCCTAGTTATAGGGGACACCTTGCACCAGTCCAATTTGACTCTTATTGATGATAGGTTTAAGACAACCTTTAAAGAAAGCTATCCTAGTGGTAGCTGTGGAGAGCAGCCTTCAGGCTAAGTCTTGAAGGAGTGTTAAGCTTATTGTTTCACCATAGATAACCTCTTGACTGACCAAATGAAAGAGTAGCCCACACAGGTATATATATAAAATATATGTATTTATTCTAAACAGAATCCCACAAGTCTCTTTATGAGGCTGAGGCAAAGTTACAATTCAAACAAGCATTGATAGATACAATAAATAGCACTGGAATCATAGGGCCCCAGGGGGGGACCAAACCACATATTAAAAAAGTGTTATAAGAACCACAACAATTCTACAGACAATGCCTAGGGCATTTAGGATCACTGGCCCCTTAAGAATCCACCCCAGTTTATGAGGAAGGGGACCCACGGGAGGCGCGTGCAGTGGAAATAGCTGCTATCGGGATCTCTATTAAAGCCTATGGAGAATGTCGCGGTTTGATTTAAACAGATTAAACTCACTTCTAGCAGGAGTACAAAGTTAAAACTTTAGAGTTAAGCTTTTGAAGAGCCCACTACCACGAGAGTACCGAGGTACCACTGTTACCTGCCCCAGGGAAGCCAGGTTCATAAGTCGTTTTCGATGTCGGGTCGCAGGCTGATTTTCAATGGGAAAATGTACAAAACTGCTGCTAGCCAAAATCATCGATGATGCCGTGAAGATTGAAGTTGTAGATCTTGCAGAGAAGAACCTGAAAGCAGAGGGGACAGAGTCTGGGTCACGGCACAGTGACCAGGGAGCTCAAAGGAAAGAGCCCTTGAATGTCAGGTGCTTCAAGTGGAAAAAGGTGTAGCTTGGATCTGCAGCCACGGGCTCCGGGAGGCTTCAAGGAAGGCCAGCTTCAGGAGGGCGACTGTCTCACATCAAATGAGGGTCGCTGCGGTGTTAGTGTCCAGATTGGATCCACTAAGCCTTGGCAACCGCAACCCATGCAAGATGAACAAATCAGCTACCGGTGCAGACCCACGAGGTCTGTGAGAGGTCTCCTTTGGCGAGACTGTAGAGCAGGCCTGGGGCAACCAGGGGAACTCTTAAATGTCGAGATTGTCCTCTGCTCGGGCCCACAAGTCGAGAGACAAGGAACTGCGGAAGGAGGCAAAATGGAGTGCGTAAAAGGGAGCCCACGGGCCACCGGAAGGGGCTAGGGCGCTGATCTTTGGCACAATTGCTGCTTGCTGATTGGCTCAAAAATGGGCTGAAGCACAACTTCCCCACTTGTCAGGGTCGTGTGCTATGCAAGAGGTGGCCAGTGTCCTGGGGTATTGGGAATCTCGGCACCCACACGGTCCACGGTGCTCAGGTTTGCTGTGCACACTCACTGGCCTAGGGATGCTTAGGAAACCCACCTCGAGGTTGCTGGAAGTCGACGAAGTTTGTAAGAGCAGCGAAGTTCCAACTGGGTCACTTGCAGTGTTTCAGGTGCCTGCCAAGCAGGGGGGTAACTCCTTTACCCCAAGGGAGATTTCTTCAGTCAGCTGGGCAGCAGCTTGTCGAAGGTCAAGTCTGTGAAGTCCAAGATTAATCTGAGGCTCTGGGGCCACGTTATTCACCTTTATCCCCAAGATTAGGGGAGTGTCCAGAGTAGTGTCCACCAATGAGAGGTGAGGCGGAAAAGGGTGGCTACACCCTCTCCCCTTTGTGTGTTTCCTGCCTGGGCGATGGGCAGGATGCCCCTGACCGGTTCCAGGCGGTGTATGCAGAATGTAGGCGCTGTAGCTGCCTACCTGCAACTCTGAAAGGCAACATATGGTGCACCCACCCTGTTCCAATCCACATATCCTGTCTGGGGAGATGCTAGCACCTTTCTGCCACAGGAGCCCTATTGTCCAGCTGGCGAGGCTGGGATTTTCCCCAGCAACAGCCAGCCAGAGTCGTGTGGGTGGCGGGTAGTAGCCATTTTGTACTACGTGTGCACTTTTAAATTGGTGTCTGAATTCTGCCGCTTTTCCCATATCGCCCCTCTAGCAGGGGGGAATCGTGCCCTCATGCCCATGGCTGGACTGGGGCTAGGATTCCTACATGTTTGACACCAAACACGATATGGTTCTGTGTAGCCATTCTCAAGTTATCACGCTATCGCGATAGACTTATAATGCGGTTAAGAGTATATGGTATTGCTACACTATAAACAACCCAGCAATGATTTTACGAAGGTTGCAGAGAGGCCCTACTCAGGTAGGGGTCCCCCCTCACACATACCTCAGAACCCTGCCCTTTACGATTAGCAAGGCCTGCTATAGGGGTGACCTATGAGAGTATATGTGTTGTAATGGGGTGGGATATAGGGTACCTATATCCCTGTAAGGGGTGCTAGCACCACCTTACCCAGACTACAGTAGGGGTCTGGTGGTGTCAGTTTGTATGGCTGTCCCAGGGTGGCAAAATAAGTGCTGCAGCCCTGGTAGGCCTACTGAGGGACCCATGCCCTGTGTACCTAGGGTACCATCTACAAGGGACTGTCAGGGTATCCTCAGCATCCAATTGGTTTGTACCTAGGGTACTCACATCAGTTTTAAGGAGAAAGCAGAGAGGCTGGGGTCCTGGATAGCAGGATCCCAGCCAGACTAGTCAAAAACCACTCAAATACCAGGCAAAAAGTTGGGGGCAACCATTAGTCAGATTCCACCTTCCTACAGACAGAATGCAGAACAATGTCATACATTCACCCCAGTACAGAGATCTGGGCCTAAATCCATCGTTTTTTTGCTCACCATGCTATTCCAGTTTGGACCCAGCCATATGCAAATCAGTCTTGACCCTGTGCCCTATGGGAACAGTCCAGCCCGAACTGCCAGGCCAGGTCCTCCCTGGACTGGAAACAAGCATCCTAGGACCGGTTTCGGGGTTTCACCCCTCTTCAGCCAGGATAGCTTGATTACAGTGACATGGAGAGCACGGGACTCACATATGAGCATACCAGTCCCACTCGGGGTGACAAATGCAAAAAGAACTATTGATGGACAGAATGCAGAACGATGTCATACATTAACCCCAGTACAGAGATCTGGCCATAAATCCATCGTTTTTTTGCTCACCATGCCATTCCAGTTTCGACCCAGCCATATGCAAATCAGTCTTGACCCTGTGCCCTATGGGAACACTCTAGCCCGAACTGCCAGGCCAGGTCCTCCCTGGACTGGAAACAAGCATCCTAGGACCGGTTTTGGGGTTTCACCCCTCTTCAGCCAGGATAGCTTGATTTCAGTGGCATGGAGAGGACGGGACTCACGTCTGAGCATACCCGCCCCACTCGGGGTGACACATGCAAAAAGAACTATTGATGGACAGTATGCAGAACAATGTCATACATTCACCCCAGTACAGAGATCTGGGCCTAAATCCATCAGTTTTTTGCTCACCATGCCATTCCAGTTTGGTCCCAGCCATATGCAAATCAGTCTTGACCCTGTGCCCTATGGGAACAGTCTAGCCCGAACTGCCAGGCCAGGTCTTCCCTGGACTGGAAACAAGCATCCTAGGACTGGTTTCGGGGTTTCACCCCTCTTCAGCCAGGATAGCTTGATTCCAGTGGCATGGAGAGCACGGGACTCACGTCTGAGCATACCAGTCCCACTCGGTGTGGCAAATGCAAAAAGAACTATTGATGGACAGAATGCAGAACAATATCATACATTAAACCCAGGACAGAGATCTGGGCATAAATCCATCGTTTTTTTGCTCACCATGCCATTCCAGTTTGGACCCAGCCATATGCAAATCAGTCTTGATCCTGTGCTCTATGGGAGCAGTCCAGCCCGAACTGCCAGGCCAGGTCCTCCCTGGACTGGAAACAAGCATCCTAGGACCGGTTTTGGGGTTTCACCCCTCTTCAGCCAGGATAGCTTGATTCCAGTGGCATGGAGAGCACAGGACTCACGTCTGAGCATACCCGCCCCACTCGGGGTGACACATGCAAAAAGAACTATTGATGGACAGTATGCAGAACAATGTCATACATTCACCCCAGTACAGAGATCTGGGCCTAAATCCATCAGTTTTTTGCTCACCATGCCATTCCAGTTTGGTCCCAGCCATATGCAAATCAGTCTTGACCCTGTGCCCTATGGGAACAGTCTAGCCCGAACTGCCAGGCCAGGTCTTCCCTGGACTGGAAACAAGCATCCTAGGACTGGTTTCGGGGTTTCACCCCTCTTCAGCCAGGATGGCTTGATTCCAGTGGCATGGAGAGCACGGGACTCACGTCTGAGCATACCAGTCCCACTCGGTGTGGCAAATGCAAAAAGAACTATTGATGGACAGAATGCAGAACAATGTCATACATTAAACCCAGTACAGAGATCTGGGCATAAATCCATCGTTTTTTTGCTCACCATGCCATTCCAGTTTGGACCCAGCCATATGCAAATCAGTCTTGATCCTGTGCTCTATGGGAGCAGTCCAGCCCGAACTGCCAGGCCAGGTCCTCCCTGGTCTGGAAACAAGAATCCTACTACCGGTTTCGGGGTTTCACCCCTCTTCAGCCAGGATAGCTTGATTCCAGTGTCATGGAGAGCATGGGACTCACGTCTGAGCATAACCGGCCCACTCAGGGTGACAAATGCAAAAAGAACTATTGTTGGACAGAATGCAAAACAATGCCATACATTCACACCAGTACAGAGATCTGGGCCTAAATCCACCGTTTTTTTGCTCACCATGCCATTCCAGTTTGGACCCAGCCATATGCAAATCAGTCTTGACCCTGTGCCCTATGTGAATAGTCCAGCCCGAACTGCCAAGCCAGGTTCTCCCTGGACTGGATACAAGCATCCTAGGACCGGTTTCGGGGTTTCACCCCTCTTCATTCATGATAGCTTGATTCCAGTGGCATGGAGAGCACTGGACTTATGTCTGAGCATACCCGTCCCACTCGGAGTGACAAGTGCAAAAAGAACTATTGATGGACAGAATGCAGAACAATGTCATACATTCACCCTAGTACAGAGATCTGGGCCTAAATCCATCTGTTTTTTTGCTCACCATTCCATTCCAGTGTGGACCCAGCCATATGCAAATCAGTCTTGACCCTGTGCCCTATGGGAACAGTCCAGCCCGAACTGCCAGGCCAGGTCTTCCGTGGACTGGAAACAAGCATCCTAGGACCGGTTTCGAGGTTTCACCCCTCTTCAGCCAGGATAGCTTCCTTCCAGTGGCATGGAGAGCACGGGACACACGTCTGAGCATACCCGTCCCACTCTGGGTGACAAATGCAAAAAGAACTATGGATGGACAGAATGCAGAACAATGTCATACATTCACCCCAGTACAGAGATCTGGACCTAAATCCATTGTTTTTTTGCTCACCATGCAATTCCAATTTTGACCAAGCCATGTGCAAACCAGTGTTGACCCTGTGCCCTAGGGGAACAGTCCAGCCTGAACTGCCAGGCCAGGCCCTCCCTGGACTGGAAACAAGCATCTTAGGACCGGTTTCGGGGTTTCACCCCCTCTTCAGCCAGGATAGCTGGATTCCAGTGGCATGGAGAGCACGGGACACAAGTCTGAGCATACCCGTACCACTCGGGGTGACACATGCAAAAAGAACTATTGATGGACAGAAATCAGAACAATGTCATACATTCACCCTAGTACAGAAATCTTGGCCTAAATCCATTGGTTGTTTGCTCACCATGCCATTCCAGGTTAGACCCAGCCATATGCAAATCAATCATTACCCTGTGTCTATGGGAACAGTCTAGCCCGAACTGCAAGGCCAGGTCTTCCCTGGACAGGAAACAGGCATCCTTGGACTGGTTTCAGGGTTTCACCCCTCTTCAGCCAGGATAGCTTGATTCCAGTGGCATGAAGACCACGGGACTCACGTCTGAGCATACCCGTCCCACTCGGGGTGACACATGCAAAAAGAACTATTGATGGACAGAACGCAGAACAATGTCATACATTCACCCCAGTACAGAGATCTGGGCCTAAATCTATCGTTTTTTTGCTCACCATGCCATTCCAGTATGGACCCAGCCAGATGCAAATCAGTCTTGCCCCTGTGTCCTATGGGAAAAGTCCAGCCCGAACTGCCAGGCCAGGTCCTCCCTGGACTGGAAAGAAGCATCCTAGGACCGGTTTCGGGGTTTCACCCCTCTTCAGCCAGGATAGCTTGATTCCAGTGACATGGAGAGCACGGGACTCATGTCTGAGCATACCCGTCCTACTCGGGGAGACAAATGGAAAAAGAACTATTGGTGGATGGAATGCAGAACAATGTCATACATTAACCCCAGTACAGAGATCTGGGCCTAAATCCATCGTTTTTTTGCTCACCATGCCATTCCAGTTTGGTCACAGCCATATGCAAATCAGTCTGGACCCTGTGCCCTATGAGAACAGTCCAGCCCAAACTGCCAGGCCAGGTCCTCCCTGGACTGGAAACAAGCATCCTAGGACCGGTTTCGGGGTTTCACCCATCTTCAGCCAGGATAGCTTGATTCCAGTGGCATGGAGAGCACGGGACTCACGTCTGAGCATACCCGTCCCACTCTGGGTGACAAATGCAAAAAGAACTATTGATGGACAGAATGCAGAACAATGTCATACATTCACCTCAGTTAAGAGATCTGGGCCTAAATCCTTTGTTTTCTTGCTCACCATGCCATTCCAATTTGGACCAAGCTATATGCAAACCAGTCTTAACCCTATGCCCTATGGGAACAGTCCAGCCTGAACTGCCAGGCCAGGTACTCTCTGGACTGGAAACAAGCATCTTAAGACCGGTTTCGGGGTTTCACCCCTCTTCAGCCAGGATAGCTTGATTCCAGTGGCATGGAGAGCACGGGACACACGTCTGAGCATACCCGTCCCACTCGGGGTGACACACGCAAAAAGAACTATTGATGGACAGAAATCAGAACAATGTCATACATTCACCCCAGTACAGAGATCTTGGCCTAAATCTATCAGTTTTTTGCTCACCATGCCATTCCAGTTTGGACCCAGCCATATGCAAATCAGTCTTGACCCTGTGCCCTATGGGAACAGTCTAGCCCAAACTGCCAAGCCAGGTCTTCCCTGGACTGGAAACAAGCATCCTAGGACTGGTTTCGGGGTTTCACCCCTCTTCAGCCAGGATAGCTTGATTCCAGTGGCTTGGAGAGCACGGGACTCACGTCTGAGCATACCAGTCCCACTCGGGGTGACACATGCAAAAAGAGCTATTGATGGACAAAATGCAGAACAATGTCATACATTCACCCCAGTTGAGAGATCTGGGCCTAATTCTTTCGTTCTTTGCTCACCATGCCATACCAGTTTGGACCCAGCCATATGCAAATCAGTCTTGACCCTGTGCTCTATGTGAACAGTCAAGCCTGAACTGCCAGGCCAGGTCCTCCTTGGACTGGAAACAAGCATCTTAGAACCGGTTTCGGGGTTTCACCCCTCTTCAGACAGGATAGCTTGATTCCAGTGGCATGGAGAGCACGGGACTCACGTCTGAGCATACCAGTCTCACTCGGGGTGACAAATGCAAAAAGAACTATTGATGGACAGAATGCAGAACAATGTCATACATTAACCCCAGTACAGAGATCTGGGCCTAACTCCATTGTTTTTTTGCTCACCATGCCATTCCAATTTTGACCAAGCCATATGCAAATCAGACTTGACCCTGTGCCCTATGGGAGCAGTCTAGCCCGAACTGCCAGGCCCAGTCCTCCCTGGACTGGAAACAAGCATCTTAAGACCGGTTTCGGGGTTTCACCCCTCTTCAGCCAGGATAGCTTGATTCCAGTGGCATGGAGAGCACGGGACTCACGTCTGAGCATACCAGTCTCACTCGGGGTGACAAATGCAAAAAGAACTATTGATGGACAGAATGCAGAACAATGCCATACATTAACCCCAGTACAGAGATCTGGGCCTAACTCCATTGTTTTTTTGCTCACCATGCCATTCCAATTTTGACCAAGCCATATGCAAATCAGACTTGACCCTGTGCCCTATGGGAGCAGTCTAGCCCGAACTGCCAGGCCAGGTCCTCCCTGGACTGGAAACAAGCATCTTAGGACCGGTTTCAGGGTTTCACCCCTCTTCAGCCAGGATAGCTTGATTCCAGTGGCTTGGAGAGCACGGGACTCACGTCTGAGCATACCAGTCCCACTCGGGGTGACACATGCAAAAAGAGCTATTGATGGACAAAATGCAGAACAATGTCATACATTCACCCCAGTTGAGAGATCTGGGCCTAATTCTTTCGTTCTTTGCTCACCATGCCATACCAGTTTGGACCCAGCCATATGCAAATCAGTCTTGACCCTGTGCTCTATGTGAACAGTCAAGCCTGAACTGCCAGGCCAGGTCCTCCTTGGACTGGAAACACGCATCTTAGAACCGGTTTCGGGGTTTCACCCCTCTTCAGACAGGATAGCTTGATTCCAGTGGCATGGAGAGCACGGGACTCACGTCTGAGCATACCAGTCTCACTCGGGGTGACAAATGCAAAAAGAACTATTGATGGACAGAATGCAGAACAATGTCATACATTAACCCCAGTACAGAGATCTGGGCCTAACTCCATTGTTTTTTTGCTCACCATGCCATTCCAATTTTGACCAAGCCATATGCAAATCAGACTTGACCCTGTGCCCTATGGGAGCAGTCTAGCCCGAACTGCCAGGCCCGGTCCTCCCTGGAGTGGAAACAAGCATCTTAAGACCGGTTTCGGGGTTTCACCCCTCTTCAGCCAGGATAGCTTGATTCCAGTGGCATGGAGAGCACGGGACTCACGTCTGAGCATACCAGTCTCACTCGGTGTGACAAATGCAAAAAGAACTATTGATGGACAGAATGCAGAACAATGTCATACATTAACCCCAGTACAGAGATCTGGGCCTAACTCCATTGTTTTTTTGCTCACCATGCCATTCCAATTTTGACCAAGCCATATGCAAATCAGACTTGACCCTGTGCCCTATGGGAGAAGTCTAGCCCGAACTGCCAGGCCAGGTCCTCCCTGGACTGGAAACAAGCATCTTAGGACCGGTTTCAGGGTTTCACCCCTCTTCAGCCAGGATAGCTTGATTCCAGTGGCATGGAGAGCATGGGACTCACGTCTGAGCATAACCGGCCCACTCAGGGTGACAAATGCAAAAAGAACTATGGATGGACAGAATGCAGAACAATGTCATACATTCACCCCAGTACAGAGATCTGGGCCTAAATCCATTGTTTTTTTGCTCACCACGCAATTCCAATTTTGACCAAGCCATGTGCAAACCAGTGTTGACCCTGTGCCCTAGGGGAACAGTCCAGCCTGAACTGCCAGGCCAGGCCCTCCCTGGACTGGAAACAAGCATCTTAGGACCGGTTTCGGGGTTTCACCCCCTCTTCAGCCAGGATAGCTTGATTCCAGTGGCATGGAGAGCACGGGACACAAGTCTGAGCATACCCGTACCACTCTGGGTGACACATGCAAAAAGAACTATTGATGGACAGAAATCAGAACAATGTCATACATTCACCCTAGTACAGAAATCTTGGCCTAAATCCATTGGTTGTTTGCTCACCATGCCATTCCAGTTTAGACCCAGCCATATGCAAATCAATCATTACCCTGTGTCTATGGGAACAGTCTAGCCCGAACTGCAAGGCCAGGTCTTCCCTGGACAGGAAACAGGCATCCTTGGACTGGTTTCGGGGTTTCACCCCTCTTCAGCCAGGATAGCTTGATTCCAGTGGCATGAAGAGCACGGGACTCACGTCTGAGCATACCCGTCCCACTCGGGGTGACACATGCAAAAAGAACTATTGATGGACAGAACGCAGAATAAAGTCATACATTCACCTCAGTACAGAGATCTGGGCCTAAATACATCGTTTTTTTGCTCACCATGCCATTCCAGTATGGACCCAGCCAGATGCAAATCAGTCTTGCCCCTGTGTCCTATGGGAAAAGTCCAGCCCGAACTGCCAGGCCAGGTCCTCCCTGGACTGGAAACAAGCATCCTAGGACCGGTTTCGGGGTTTCACCCCTCTTCAGCCAGGATAGCTTGATTCCAGTGACATGGAGAGCACGGGACTCATGTCTGAGCATACCCGTCCTACTCGGGGAGACAAATGGAAAAAGAACTATTGGTGGATGGAATGCAGAACAATGTCATACATTAACCCCAGTACAGAGATCTGGGCCTAAATCCATCGTTTTTTTGCTCACCATGCCATTCCAGTTTGGTCACAGCCATATGCAAATCAGTCTGGACCCTGTGCCCTATGAGAACAGTCCAGCCCAAACTGCCAGGCCAGGTCCTCCCTGGACTGGAAACAAGCATCCTAGGACCGGTTTCGGGGTTTCACCCATCTTCAGCCAGGATAGCTTGATTCCAGTGGCATGGAGAGCACGGGACTCACGTCTGAGCATACCCGTCCCACTCTGGGTGACAAATGCAAAAAGAACTATTGATGGACAGAATGCAGAACAATGTCATACATTCACCCCAGTACAGAGATCTGGGCCTAAATCCATCGTTTTTTTGCTCACCATGCTATTCCAGTTTGGACCCAGCCATATGCAAATCAGTCTTGACCCTGTGCCCTATGGGAACAGTCCAGCCCGAACTGCCAGGCCAGGTCCTCCCTGGACTGGAAACAAGCATCCTAGGACCGGTTTCGGGGTTTCACCCCTCTTCAGCCAGGATAGCTTGATTACAGTGACATGGAGAGCACGGGACTCACATATGAGCATACCAGTCCCACTCGGGGTGACAAATGCAAAAAGAACTATTGATGGACAGAATGCAGAACGATGTCATACATTAACCCCAGTACAGAGATCTGGCCATAAATCCATCGTTTTTTTGCTCACCATGCCATTCCAGTTTCGACCCAGCCATATGCAAATCAGTCTTGACCCTGTGCCCTATGGGAACACTCTAGCCCGAACTGCCAGGCCAGGTCCTCCCTGGACTGGAAACAAGCATCCTAGGACCGGTTTTGGGGTTTCACCCCTCTTCAGCCAGGATAGCTTGATTTCAGTGGCATGGAGAGGACGGGACTCACGTCTGAGCATACCCGCCCCACTCGGGGTGACACATGCAAAAAGAACTATTGATGGACAGTATGCAGAACAATGTCATACATTCATCCCAGTACAGAGATCTGGGCCTAAATCCATCAGTTTTTTGCTCGCCATTCCAGTTTGGTCCCAGCCATATGCAAATCAGTCTTGACCCTGTGCCCTATGGGAACAGTCTAGCCCGAACTGCCAGGCCAGTTCTTCCCTGGACTGGAAACAAGCATCCTAGGACTGGTTTCAGGGTTTCACCCCTCTTCAGCCAGGATAGCTTGATTCCAGTGGCATGGAGAGCACGGGACTCACGTCTGAGCATACCAGTCCCACTCGGTGTGGCAAATGCAAAAAGAACTATTGATGGACAGAATGCAGAACAATGTCATACATTAAACCCAGGACAGAGATCTGGGCATAAATCCATCGTTTTTTTGCTCACCATGCCATTCCAGTTTGGACCCAGCCATATGCAAATCAGTCTTGATCCTGTGCTCTATGGGAGCAGTCCAGCCCGAACTGCCAGGCCAGGTCCTCCCTGGACTGGAAACAAGCATCCTAGGACCGGTTTCAGGGTTTCACCCCTCTTCAGCCAGGATAGCTTGATTACAGTGACATGGAGAGCACGGGACTCACATATGAGCATACCAGTCCCACTCGGGGTGACAAATGCAAAAAGAACTATTGATGGACAGAATGCAGAACGATGTCATACATTAACCCCAGTACAGAGATCTGGCCATAAATCCATCGTTTTTTTGCTCACCATGCCATTCCAGTTTCGACCCAGCCATATGCAAATCAGTCTTGACCCTGTGCCCTATGGGAACACTCTAGCCCGAACTGCCAGGCCAGGTCCTCCCTGGACTGGAAACAAGCATCCTAGGACCGGTTTTGGGGTTTCACCCCTCTTCAGCCAGGATAGCTTGATTCCAGTGGCATGGAGAGCACAGGACTCACGTCTGAGCATACCCGCCCCACTCGGGGTGACACATGCAAAAAGAACTATTGATGGACAGTATGCAGAACAATGTCATACATTCACCCCAGTACAGAGATCTGGGCCTAAATCCATCAGTTTTTTGCTCACCATGCCATTCCAGTTTGGTCCCAGCCATATGCAAATCAGTCTTGACCCTGTGCCCTATGGGAACAGTCTAGCCCGAACTGCCAGGCCAGGTCTTCCCTGGACTGGAAACAAGCATCCTAGGACTGGTTTCGGGGTTTCACCCCTCTTCAGCCAGGATGGCTTGATTCCAGTGGCATGGAGAGCACGGGACTCACGTCTGAGCATACCAGTCCCACTCGGTGTGGCAAATGCAAAAAGAACTATTGATGGACAGAATTCAGAACAATGTCATACATTAAACCCAGTACAGAGATCTGGGCATAAATCCATCGTTTTTTTGCTCACCATGCCATTCCAGTTTGGACCCAGCCATATGCAAATCAGTCTTGATCCTGTGCTCTATGGGAGCAGTCCAGCCCGAACTGCCAGGCCAGGTCCTCCCTGGTCTGGAAACAAGAATCCTACTACCGGTTTCGGGGTTTCACCCCTCTTCAGCCAGGATAGCTTGATTCCAGTGTCATGGAGAGCATGGGACTCACGTCTGAGCATAACCGGCCCACTCAGGGTGACAAATGCAAAAAGAACTATTGTTGGACAGAATGCAAAACAATGCCATACATTCACCCCAGTACAGAGATCTGGGCCTAAATCCACCGTTTTTTTGCTCACCATGCCATTCCAGTTTGGACCCAGCCATATGCAAATCAGTCTTGACCCTGTGCCCTATGTGAATAGTCCAGCCTGAACTGCCAAGCCAGGTCCTCCCTGGACTGGATACAAGCATCCTAGGACCGGTTTCTGGGTTTCACCCCTCTTCATTCATGATAGCTTGATTCCAGTGGCATGGAGAGCACTGGACTTATGTCTGAGCATACCCGTCCCACTCGGAGTGACAAGTGCAAAAAGAACTATTGATGGACAGAATGCAGAACAATGTCATACATTCACCCTAGTACAGAGATCTGGGCCTAAATCCATCTGTTTTTTTGCTCACCATTCCATTCCAGTGTGGACCCAGCCATATGCAAATCAGTCTTGACCCTGTGCCCTATGGGAACAGTCCAGCCCGAACTGCCAGGCCAGGTCTTCCGTGGACTGGAAACAAGCATCCTAGGACCGGTTTCGGGGTTTCACCCCTCTTCAGCCAGGATAGCTTCCTTCCAGTGGCATGGAGAGCACGGGACACACGTCTGAGCATACCCGTCCCACTCTGGGTGACAAATGCAAAAAGAACTATGGATGGACAGAATGCAGAACAATGTCATACATTCACCCCAGTACAGAGATCTGGGCCTAAATCCAATGTTTTTTTGCTCACCATGCAATTCCAATTTTGACCAAGCCATGTGCAAACCAGTGTTGACCCTGTGCCCTAGGGGAACAGTCCAGCCTGAACTGCCAGGCCAGGCCCTCCCTGGACTGGAAACAAGCATCTTAGGACCGGTTTCGGGGTTTCACCCCCTCTTCAGCCAGGATAGCTTGATTCCAGTGGCATGGAGAGCACGGGACACAAGTCTGAGCATACCCGTACCACTCGGGGTGACACATGCAAAAAGAACTATTGATGGACAGAAATCAGAACAATGTCATACATTCACCCTAGTACAGAAATCTTGGCCTAAATCCATTGGTTGTTTGCTCACCATGCCATTCCAGTTTAGACCCAGCCATATGCAAATCAATCATTACCCTGTGTCTATGGGAACAGTCTAGCCCGAACTGCAAGGCCAGGTCTTCCCTGGACAGGAAACAGGCATCCTTGGACTGGTTTCGGGGTTTCACCCCTCTTCAGCCAGGATAGCTTGATTCCAGTGGCATGAAGAGCACGGGACTCACGTCTGAGCATACCCGTCCCACTCGGGGTGACACATGCAAAAAGAACTATTGATGGACAGAACGCAGAACAATGTCATACATTCACCCCAGTACAGAGATCTGGGCCTAAATCTATCGTTTTTTTGCTCACCATGCCATTCCAGTATGGACCCAGCCAGATGCAAATCAGTCTTGCCCCTGTGTCCTATGGGAAAAGTCCAGCCCGAACTGCCAGGCCAGGTCCTCCCTGGACTGGAAACAAGCATCCTAGGACCGGTTTCGGGGTTTCACCCCTCTTCAGCCAGGATAGCTTGATTCCAGTGACATGGAGAGCACGGGACTCATGTCTGAGCATACCCGTCCTACTCGGGGAGACAAATGGAAAAAGAACTATTGGTGGATGGAATGCAGAACAATGTCATACATTCACCCCAGTACAGAGATCTGGGCCTAAATCTATCGTTTTTTTGCTCACCATGCCATTCCAGTATGGACCCAGCCAGATGCAAATCAGTCTTGCCCCTGTGTCCTATGGGAAAAGTCCAGCCCAAACTGCCAGGCCAGGTCCTCCCTGGACTGGAAACAAGCATCCTAGGACCGGTTTCGGGGTTTCACCCATCTTCAGCCAGGATAGCTTGATTCCAGTGGCATGGAGAGCACGGGACTCACGTCTGAGCATACCCGTCCCACTCTGGGTGACAAATGCAAAAAGAACTATTGATGGACAGAATGCAGAACAATGTCATACATTCACCTCAGTTAAGAGATCTGGGCCTAAATCCTTTGTTTTCTTGCTCACCATGCCATTCCAATTTGGACCAAGCTATATGCAAACCAGTCTTAACCCTATGCCCTATGGGAACAGTCCAGCCTGAACTGCCAGGCCAGGTACTCTCTGGACTGGAAACAAGCATCTTAAGACCGGTTTCGGGGTTTCACCCCTCTTCAGCCAGGATAGCTTGATTCCAGTGGCATGGAGAGCACGGGACACACGTCTGAGCATACCCGTCCCACTCGGGGTGACACACGCAAAAACAACTATTGATGGACAGAAATCAGAACAATGTCATACATTCACCCCAGTACAGAGATCTTGGCCTAAATCTATCAGTTTTTTGCTCACCATGCCATTCCAGTTTGGACCCAGCCATATGCAAATCAGTCTTGACCCTGTGCCCTATGGGAACAGTCTAGCCCAAACTGCCAAGCCAGGTCTTCCCTGGACTGGAAACAAGCATCCTAGGACTGGTTTCGGGGTTTCACCCCTCTTCAGCCAGGATAGCTTGATTCCAGTGGCTTGGAGAGCACGGGACTCACGTCTGAGCATACCAGTCCCACTCGGGGTGACACATGCAAAAAGAGCTATTGATGGACAAAATGCAGAACAATGTCATACATTCACCCCAGTTGAGAGATCTGGGCCTAATTCTTTCGTTCTTTGCTCACCATGCCATACCAGTTTGGACCCAGCCATATGCAAATCAGTCTTGACCCTGTGCTCTATGTGAACAGTCAAGCCTGAACTGCCAGGCCAGGTCCTCCTTGGACTGGAAACAAGCATCTTAGAACCGGTTTCGGGGTTTCACCCCTCTTCAGACAGGATAGCTTGATTCCAGTGGCATGGAGAGCACGGGACTCACGTCTGAGCATACCAGTCTCACTCGGGGTGACAAATGCAAAAAGAACTATTGATGGACAGAATGCAGAACAATGTCATACATTAACCCCAGTACAGAGATCTGGGCCTAACTCCATTGTTTTTTTGCTCACCATGCCATTCCAATTTTGACCAAGCCATATGCAAATCAGACTTGACCCTGTGCCCTATGGGAGCAGTCTAGCCCGAACTGCCAGGCCCAGTCCTCCCTGGACTGGAAACAAGCATCTTAAGACCGGTTTCGGGGTTTCACCCCTCTTCAGCCAGGATAGCTTGATTCCAGTGGCATGGAGAGCACGGGACTCACGTCTGAGCATACCAGTCTCACTCGGGGTGACAAATGCAAAAAGAACTATTGATGGACAGAATGCAGAACAATGCCATACATTAACCCCAGTACAGAGATCTGGGCCTAACTCCATTGTTTTTTTGCTCACCATGCCATTCCAATTTTGACCAAGCCATATGCAAATCAGACTTGACCCTGTGCCCTATGGGAGCAGTCTAGCCCGAACTGCCAGGCCAGGTCCTCCCTGGACTGGAAACAAGCATCTTAGGACCGGTTTCAGGGTTTCACCCCTCTTCAGCCAGGATAGCTTGATTCCAGTGGCTTGGAGAGCACGGGACTCACGTCTGAGCATACCAGTCCCACTCGGGGTGACACATGCAAAAAGAGCTATTGATGGACAAAATGCAGAACAATGTCATACATTCACCCCAGTTGAGAGATCTGGGCCTAATTCTTTCGTTCTTTGCTCACCATGCCATACCAGTTTGGACCCAGCCATATGCAAATCAGTCTTGACCCTGTGCTCTATGTGAACAGTCAAGCCTGAACTGCCAGGCCAGGTCCTCCTTGGACTGGAAACACGCATCTTAGAACCGGTTTCGGGGTTTCACCCCACTTCAGACAGGATAGCTTGATTCCAGTGGCATGGAGAGCACGGGACTCACGTCTGAGCATACCAGTCTCACTCGGGGTGACAAATGCAAAAAGAACTATTGATGGACAGAATGCAGAACAATGTCATACATTAACCCCAGTACAGAGATCTGGGCCTAACTCCATTGTTTTTTTGCTCACCATGCCATTCCAATTTTGACCAAGCCATATGCAAATCAGACTTGACCCTGTGCCCTATGGGAGCAGTCTAGCCCGAACTGCCAGGCCCGGTCCTCCCTGGAGTGGAAACAAGCATCTTAAGACCGGTTTCGGGGTTTCACCCCTCTTCAGCCAGGATAGCTTGATTCCAGTGGCATGAAGAGCACGGGACTCACGTCTGAGCATACCAGTCTCACTCGGGGTGACAAATGCAAAAAGAACTATTGATGGACAGAATGCAGAACAATGTCATACATTAACCCCAGTACAGAGATCTGGGCCTAACTCCATTGTTTTTTTGCTCACCATGCCATTCCAATTTTGACCAAGCCATATGCAAATCAGACTTGACCCTGTGCCCTATGGGAGAAGTCTAGCCCGAACTGCCAGGCCAGGTCCTCCCTGGACTGGAAACAAGCATCTTAGGACCGGTTTCAGGGTTTCACCCCTCTTCAGCCAGGATAGCTTGATTTCAGTGACATGGAGAGCACGGGACTCACGTCTGAGCATACCAGTCCCACTCGGGGTGACAAATGCAAAAAGAACTATTGATGGACAGAATGCAGAACGATGTCATACATTAACCATAGTACAGAGATCTGGGCATAAATCCATCATTTTTTTGCTCACTATGCCATTCCAGTTTGGACCCAGCCATCTGCAAATCAGTCTTGACCCTGTGCCCTATGGGAACAGTCCAGCCCGAACTGCCAGGCCAGGTCCTCCCTGGACTGGAAACAAGCATCCTAGGACCGGTTTTGGGGTTTCACCCCTCTTCAGCCAGGATAGCTTGATTCCAGTGGCATGGAGAGCACCGGACTCACGTCTGAGCATACCCGGCCCGCTCAGGGTGCCAAATGCAAAAAGAACTATTGTTGGACAGAATGCAAAACAATGCCATACATTCACCCCAGTACAGAGATCTGGGCCTAAATCCATCGTTTTTTTGCTCACCATGCCATTCCAGTTTTCTGTGCCCTATGGGAACAGTCCAGCCCGATCTGCCAGGCCAGGTCCTCCGTGGACTGGAAACAAGCATCCTAGGACCGGTTTCGGGGTTTTACCCTTCTTCAGCCAGGATAGCTTGATTCCAGTGGCATGGAGAGCACGGGACTCACGTCTGAGCATACCCGTCCCACTCTGGGTGACAAATGCAAAAAGAACTATTGATGGACAGAATGCAGAAAAATGTCGTACATTCACCCCAGTTAAGAGATCTGGGCCTAAATCCTTTGTTTTCTTGCTCACCATGCCATTCCAATTTGGACCAAGCCATATGCAAACAAGTCTTAACCCTATGCCCTATGGGAACAGTCCAGCCTGAACTGCCAGGCCAGGTCCTCTCTGGACTGGAAACAAGCATCTTAGGACCGGTTTCTGTGTTTCACCCCTCTTCAGCCAGGATAGCTTGATTCCAGTGGCATGGAGAGCACGGGACTCACGTCTGAGCATACCCGCCCCACTCGGGGTGACACATGCAAAAAGAACTATTGATGGACAGAATGCAGAACAATGTCATACATTCACCCAAGTACAGAGATCTGGGCCTAATTCTACCGTTTTTTTGCTCACCATGCCATTCCAGTTTGGACCAAGCCATATGCAAATCAGTCTTGACCCTGTGCCTTATGGGAACAATCCAGCCCGAACTTCCAGGCCCGGTCCTTCCTGGACTGGAAACCAGCATCCTAGGACCGGTTTCAGGGTTTCACCCCACTTCAGCCAGAGTAGCTTGATTCCAGTGGCATGGAGAGCACGGTACTCACGTCTGAGCATACCTGTCCCACTCGGGGTGACAAATGCAAACAGGACTATTGATGGACAGAATGCAGAACAATGTCATACATTCACCCCAGTACAGAGATCTGGGCCTAAATCCATTGTTGTTTTGCTCACCATGCCATTCCAGTTTGGACCCAGCCATATGCAATGCAGTCTTGAACCTGTGCCCTATGTGAATAGTCCAGCCCGAACTGCCAAGCCAGGTCCTCCCTGGACTGGAAAGAAGCATACTAGGACCGGTTTCGGGGTTTCACCCACTGGAAACAAGCATCCTAGGACCGGTTTCGGGGTTTCACCCCTCTTCAGCCATGATAGCTTGATTCCAGTGGCATGGAGAGCACTAGACTTACGTCTGAGCATACCCGTAGCTCTCGGGGTGACAAGTGCAAAAAGAACTATTGATGGACAGAATGCAGAACAATGTCATACATTCACCCTAGTACAGAGATCTGGGCCTAAATCGACCGTTTTTTTGCTCACCATGCCATTCCAGTTTGGACCCAGCCATATGCAAATCAGTCTTGACCCTGTGCCCTATGGGAACAGTCCAGCCCGAACTGCCAGGCCAGGTCCTCCGTTGATAGGAAACAAGCATCCTAGGACCGGTTTCGGGGTTTCACCCCTCTTCATTCATGATAGCTTGATTCCAGTGGCATGGAGAGCACTGGACTTATGTCTGAGCATACCCGTCCCACTCGGAGTGACAAGTGCAAAAAGAACTATTGATGGACAGAATGCAGAACAATGTCATACATTCACCCTAGTACAGAGATCTGGGCCTAAATCCATCTGTTTTTTTGCTCACCATTCCATTCCAGTGTGGACCCAGCCATATGCAAATCAGTCTTGACCCTGTGCCCTATGGGAACAGTCCAGCCCGAACTGCCAGGCCAGGTCTTCCGTGGACTGGAAACAAGCATCCTAGGACCGGTTTCGGGGTTTCACCCCTCTTCAGCCAGGATAGCTTGATTCCAGTGGCATGGAGAGCATGGGACTCACGTCTGAGCATAACCGGCCCACTCAGGGTGACAAATGCAAAAAGAACTATTGTTGGACAGAATGCAAAACAATGCCATACATTCACCCCAGTACAGAGATCTGGGCCTAAATCCACCGTTTTTTTGCTCACCATGCCATTCCAGTTTGGACCCAGCCATATGCAAATCAGTCTTGACCCTGTGCCCTATGTGAATAGTCCAGCCCGAACTACCAAGCCAGGTCCTCCCTGGACTGGATACAAGCATCCTAGGACCGGTTTCGGGGTTTCACCCCTCTTCATTCATGATAGCTTGATTCCAGTGGCATGGAGAGCACTGGACTTATGTCTGAGCATACCCGTCCCACTCGGAGTGACAAGTGCAAAAAGAACTATTGATGGACAGAATGCAGAACAATGTCATACATTCACCCTAGTACAGAGATCTGGGCCTAAATCCATCAGTTTTTTTGCTCACTATTCCATTCCAGTGTGGACCCAGCCATATGCAAATCAGTCTTGACCCTGTGCCCTATGGGAACAGTCCAGCCCGAACTGCCAGGCCAGGTCTTCCGTGGACTGGAAACAAGCATCCTAGGACCGGTTTCGGGGTTTCACCCCTCTTCAGCCAGGATAGCTTCCTTCCAGTGGCATGGAGAGCACGGGACACACGTCTGAGCATACCCGTCCCACTCTGGGTGACAAATGCAAAAAGAACTATGGATGGACAGAATGCAGAACAATGTCATACATTCACCCCAGTACAGAGATCTGGGCCTAAATCCATTGTTTTTTTGCTCACCATGCAATTCCAATTTTGACTAAGCCATGTGCAAACCAGTGTTGACCCTGTGCCCTAGGGGAACAGTCCAGCCTGAACTGCCAGGCCAGGCCCTCCCTGGACTGGAAACAAGCATCTTAGGACCGGTTTCGGGGTTTCACCCCCTCTTCAGCCAGGATAGCTTGATTCCAGTGGCATGGAGAGCACGGGACACAAGTCTGAGCATACCCGTACCACTCGGGGTGACACATGCAAAAAGAACTATTGATGGACAGAAATCAGAACAATGTCATACATTCACCCTAGTACAGAAATCTTGGCCTAAATCCATTGGTTGTTTGCTCACCATGCCATTCCAGTTTAGACCCAGCCATATGCAAATCAATCATTACCCTGTGTCTATGGGAACAGTCTAGCCCGAACTGCAAGGCCAGGTCTTCCCTGGACAGGAAACAGGCATCCTTGGACTGGTTTCGGGGTTTCACCCCTCTTCAGCCAGGATAGCTTGATTCCAGTGGCATGAAGAGCACGGGACTCACGTCTGAGCATACCCGTCCCACTCGGGGTGACACATGCAAAAAGAACTATTGATGGACAGAACGCAGAACAATGTCATACATTCACCCCAGTACAGAGATCTGGGCCTAAATCCATCGTTTTTTTGCTCACCATGCCATTCCAGTATGGACCCAGCCAGATGCAAATCAGTCTTGCCCCTGTGTCCTATGGGAAAAGTCCAGCCCGAACTGCCAGGCCAGGTCCTCCCTGGACTGGAAACAAGCATCCTAGGACCGGTTTCGGGGTTTCACCCCTCTTCAGCCAGGATAGCTTGATTCCAGTGACATGGAGAGCACGGGACTCATGTCTGAGCATACCCGTCCTACTCGGGGAGACAAATGGAAAAAGAACTATTGGTGGATGGAATGCAGAACAATGTCATACATTAACCCCAGTACAGAGATCTGGGCCTAAATCCATCGTTTTTTTGCTCACCATGCCATTCCAGTTTGGTCACAGCCATATGCAAATCAGTCTGGACCCTGTGCCCTATGAGAACAGTCCAGCCCAAACTGCCAGGCCAGGTCCTCCCTGGACTGGAAACAAGCATCCTAGGACCGGTTTCGGGGTTTCACCCATCTTCAGCCAGGATAGCTTGATTCCAGTGGCATGGAGAGCACGGGACTCACGTCTGAGCATACCCGTCCCACTCTGGGTGACAAATGCAAAAAGAACTATTGATGGACAGAATGCAGAACAATGTCATACATTCACCTCAGTTAAGAGATCTGGGCCTAAATCCTTTGTTTTCTTGCTCACCATGCCATTCCAATTTGGACCAAGCTATATGCAAACCAGTCTTAACCCTATGCCCTATGGGAACAGTCCAGCCTGAACTGCCAGGCCAGGTACTCTCTGGACTGGAAACAAGCATCTTAAGACCGGTTTCGGGGTTTCACCCCTCTTCAGCCAGGATAGCTTGATTCCAGTGGCATGGAGAGCACGGGACACACGTCTGAGCATACCCGTCCCACTCGGGGTGACACACGCAAAAAGAACTATTGATGGACAGAAATCAGAACAATGTCATACATTCACCCCAGTACAGAGATCTTGGCCTAAATCTATCAGTTTTTTGCTCACCATGCCATTCCAGTTTGGACCCAGCCATATGCAAATCAGTCTTGACCCTGTGCCCTATGGGAACAGTCTAGCCCAAACTGCCAAGCCAGGTCTTCCCTGGACTGGAAACAAGCATCCTAGGACTGGTTTCGGGGTTTCACCCCTCTTCAGCCAGGATAGCTTGATTCCAGTGCCTTGGAGAGCACGGGACTCACGTCTGAGCATACCAGTCCCACTCGGGGTGACACATGCAAAAAGAGCTATTGATGGACAAAATGCAGAACAATGTCATACATTCACCCCAGTTGAGAGATCTGGGCCTAATTCTTTCGTTCTTTGCTCACCATGCCATACCAGTTTGGACCCAGCCATATGCAAATCAGTCTTGACCCTGTGCTCTATGTGAACAGTCAAGCCTGAACTGCCAGGCCAGGTCCTCCTTGGACTGGAAACAAGCATCTTAGAACCGGTTTCGGGGTTTCACCCCTCTTCAGACAGGATAGCTTGATTCCAGTGGCATGGAGAGCACGGGACTCACGTCTGAGCATACCAGTCTCACTCGGGGTGACAAATGCAAAAAGAACTATTGATGGACAGAATGCAGAACAATGTCATACATTAACCCCAGTACAGAGATCTGGGCCTAACTCCATTGTTTTTTTGCTCACCATGCCATTCCAATTTTGACCAAGCCATATGCAAATCAGACTTGACCCTGTGCCCTATGGGAGCAGTCTAGCCCGAACTGCCAGGCCCAGTCCTCCCTGGACTGGAAACAAGCATCTTAAGACCGGTTTCGGGGTTTCACCCCTCTTCAGCCAGGATAGCTTGATTCCAGTGGCATGGAGAGCACGGGACTCACGTCTGAGCATACCAGTCTCACTCGGGGTGACAAATGCAAAAAGAACTATTGATGGACAGAATGCAGAACAATGCCATACATTAACCCCAGTACAGAGATCTGGGCCTAACTCCATTGTTTTTTTGCTCACCATGCCATTCCAATTTTGACCAAGCCATATGCAAATCAGACTTGACCCTGTGCCCTATGGGAGCAGTCTAGCCCGAACTGCCAGGCCAGGTCCTCCCTGGACTGGAAACAAGCATCTTAGGACCGGTTTCAGGGTTTCACCCCTCTTCAGCCAGGATAGCTTGATTCCAGTGGCTTGGAGAGCACGGGACTCACGTCTGAGCATACCAGTCCCACTCGGGGTGACACATGCAAAAAGAGCTATTGATGGACAAAATGCAGAACAATGTCATACATTCACCCCAGTTGAGAGATCTGGGCCTAATTCTTTCGTTCTTTGCTCACCATGCCATACCAGTTTGGACCCAGCCATATGCAAATCAGTCTTGACCCTGTGCTCTATGTGAACAGTCAAGCCTGAACTGCCAGGCCAGGTCCTCCTTGGACTGGAAACACGCATCTTAGAACCGGTTTCGGGGTTTCACCCCTCTTCAGACAGGATAGCTTGATTCCAGTGGCGTGGAGAGCACGGGACTCACGTCTGAGCATACCAGTCTCACTCGGGGTGACAAATGCAAAAAGAACTATTGATGGACAGAATGCAGAACAATGTCATACATTAACCCCAGTACAGAGATCTGGGCCTAACTCCATTGTTTTTTTGCTCACCATGCCATTCCAATTTTGACCAAGCCATATGCAAATCAGACTTGACCCTGTGCCCTATGGGAGCAGTCTAGCCCGAACTGCCAGGCCCGGTCCTCCCTGGACTGGAAACAAGCATCTTAAGACCGGTTTCGGGGTTTCACCCCTCTTCAGCCAGGATAGCTTGATTCCAGTGGCATGGAGAGCACGGGACTCACGTCTGAGCATACCAGTCTCACTCGGGGTGACAAATGCAAAAAGAACTATTGATGGACAGAATGCAGAACAATGTCATACATTAACCCCAGTACAGAGATCTGGGCCTAACTCCATTGTTTTTTTGCTCACCATGCCATTCCAATTTTGACCAAGCCATATGCAAATCAGACTTGACCCTGTGCCCTATGGGAGCAGTCTAGCCCGAACTGCCAGGCCCGGTCCTCCCTGGACTGGAAACAAGCATCTTAAGACCGGTTTCGGGGTTTCACCCCTCTTCAGCCAGGATAGCTTGATTCCAGTGGCATGGAGAGCACGGGACTCACGTCTGAGCATACCCGGCCCGCTCAGGGTGCCAAATGCAAAAAGAACTATTGTTGGACAGAATGCAAAACAATGCCATACATTCACCCCAGTACAGAGATCTGGGCCTAAATCCATCGTTTTTTTGCTCACCATGCCATTCCAGTTTTCTGTGCCCTATGGGAACAGTCCAGCCCGATCTGCCAGGCCAGGTCCTCCGTGGACTGGAAACAAGCATCCTAGGACCGGTTTCGGGGTTTTACCCTTCTTCAGCCAGGATAGCTTGATTCCAGTGGCATGGAGAGCACGGGACTCACGTCTGAGCATACCCATCCCACTCTGGGTGACAAATGCAAAAAGAACTATTGATGGACAGAATGCAGAAAAATGTCGTACATTCACCCCAGTTAAGAGATCTGGGCCTAAATCCTTTGTTTTCTTGCTCACCATGCCATTCCAATTTGGACCAAGCCATATGCAAACCAGTCTTAACCCTATGCCCTATGGGAACAGTCCAGCCTGAACTGCCAGGCCAAGTCCTCTCTGGACTGGAAACAAGCATCTTAGGACCGGTTTCTGTGTTTCACCCCTCTTCAGCCAGGATAGCTTGATTCCAGTGGCATGGAGAGCACGGGACTCACGTCTGAGCATACCCGCCCCACTCGGGGTGACACATGCAAAAAGAACTATTGATGGACAGAATGCAGAACAATGTCATACATTCACCCAAGTACAGAGATCTGGGCCTAATTCCACCGTTTTTTTGCTCACCATGCCATTCCAGTTTGGACCAAGCCATATGCAAATCAGTCTTGACCCTGTGCCTTATGGGAACAATCCAGCCCGAACTTCCAGGCCCGGTCCTTCCTGGACTGGAAACCAGCATCCTAGGACCGGTTTCAGGGTTTCACCCCACTTCAGCCAGGATAGCTTGATTCCAGTGGCATGGAGAGCACGGTACTCACGTCTGAGCATACCTGTCCCACTCGGGGTGACAAATGCAAACAGGACTATTGATGGACAGAATGCAGAACAATGTCATACATTCACCCCAGTACAGAGATCTGGGCCTAAATCCATTGTTGTTTTGCTCACCATGCCATTCCAGTTTGGACCCAGCCATATGCAAAGCAGTCTTGAACCTGTGCCCTATGTGAATAGTCCAGCCCGAACTGCCAAGCCAGGTCCTCCCTGGACTGGAAAGAAGCATACTAGGACCGGTTTCGGGGTTTCACCCACTGGAAACAAGCATCCTAGGACCGGTTTCGGGGTTTCACCCCTCTTCAGCCATGATAGCTTGATTCCAGTGGCATGGAGAGCACTAGACTTACGTCTGAGCATACCCGTAGCTCTCGGGGTGACAAGTGCAAAAAGAACTATTGATGAACAGAATGCAGAACAATGTCATACATTCACCCTAGTACAGAGATCTGGGCCTAAATCGACCGTTTTTTTGCTCACCATGCCATTCCAGTTTGGACCCAGCCATATGCAAATCAGTCTTGACCCTGTGCCCTATGGGAACAGTCCATCCCGAACTGCCAGGCCAGGTCCTCCGTTGATAGGAAACAAGCATCCTAGGACCGGTTTTGGGGTTTCACCCCTCTTCAGCCATGATAGCTTGATTCCAGTGGCATGGAGAGCACTAGACTTACGTCTGAGCATACCCGTAGCTCTCGGGGTGACAAGTGCAAAAAGAACTATTGATGAACAGAATGCAGAACAATGTCATACATTCACCCCAGTACAGAGATCTGGGCCTAAATCCATTGTTGTTTTGCTCACCATGCCATTCCAGTTTGGACCCAGCCATATGCAAAGCAGTCTTGAACCTGTGCCCTATGTGAATAGTCCAGCCCGAACTGCCAAGCCAGGTCCTCCCTGGACTGGAAAGAAGCATACTAGGACCGGTTTCGGGGTTTCACCCACTGGAAACAAGCATCCTAGGACCGGTTTCGGGGTTTCACCCCTCTTCAGCCATGATAGCTTGATTCCAGTGGCATGGAGAGCACTAGACTTTCGTCTGAGCATACCCGCCCCACTCGGGGTGACACATGCAAAAAGAACTATTGATGGACAGAATGCAGAACAATGTCATACATTCACCCCAGTTCAGAGATCTGGGCCTAAATCCATAGGTTTTTTGCTCACCATGCCATTCCAGTTTGGACCCAGCCATATGCAAATCAGTCTTTACCCTGTGCCCTATGGGAACAGTCTAGCCCGAACTGCCAGGCCAGGTCTTCCCTGGACTGGAAACAAGCATCCTAGGACTGGTTTCGGGGTTTCACCCCTCTTCAGCCTGGATAGCTTGATTCCAGTGGCATGGAAAGCACGGGACTCACGTCTGAGCATACCAGTCCCACTCATGGTGACAAATGCAAAAAGAACTATTGATGGACAGAATGCAGAACAATGTCATACATTAACCCCAGTACAGAGATCTGGGCATAAATCCATCGTTTTTTTGCTCACCCTGCCATTCCAGCTTGGACCCAGCCATATGCAAATCAGTCTTGACCCTGTGCCCTGTGGGAACAGTCCAGACCGAACTGCCAGGCCAGGTCCTCCCTGGTCTGGAAACAAGCATCCTAGGACCGGTTTCGGGGTTTCACCCCTCTTCAGCCAGGATAGCTCGATTCCAGTGGCATGAAGAGCACGGGACTCACGTCTGAGCATACCCGGCCCACTCAGGTGACAAATGCAAAAAGAACTATTGTTGGACAGAATGCAAAAGAATGCCATACATTCACCCCAGTACAGAGATCTGGGCCTAAATCCACGGTTTTTTTGCTCACCATGCCATTCCAGTTTGAACCCAGCCATATGCAAATCAGTCGTGACCCTGTACCCTATGGGAACAATCCAGCCCGATCTTCCAGGCCAGGTCTTTCCTGGACTGGAAACCAGCATCCTAGGACTGGTTTCGGGGTTTCACCCATCTTCAGCCAGGATAGCTTGATTCCAGTGGCATGGAGAGCACGGGACTCACGTCTGAGCATACCTGCCCCACTCGGGGTGACAAATGCCAAAAAAACTATTGATGGACAGAATGCAGAACATTTTCATACATTCACCCCAGTACAGAGATCTGGGCCTAAATCCATTGTATTTTTGCTCACCGTGCCATTCCAGTTTGGACCCAGCCATATGCAAATCAGTCTTGAACCTGTGCCCTATGGGAACAGTCCAGCCTGAACTGCCAGGCCAGGTCCTCCCTGGACTGGAAACAAGCATCCTAGGACCGGTTTCGGGGTTTCACCCCTCTTCAGCCAGGATAGCTTGATTCCAGTGGCATAGAGAGCACGGGACTCACGTCTGAGCATACCTGCCCCACTCGGGGTGACAAATGCCAAAAAAACTATTGATGGACAGAATGCAGAACAATTTCATACATTCACCCCAGTACAGAGATCTGGGCCTAAATCCATTGTATTTTTGCTCACCGTGCCATTCCAGTTTGGACCCAGCCATATGCAAATCAGTCTTGAACCTGTGCCCTATGTGAATAGTCCAGCCCGAACTGCCAAGCCAGGTCCTGCCTGGACTGGAAACAAGCATCCTAGGACCGGTTGCGGGGTTTCACCCCTCTACAGCCATGATAGCTTGAACAAGCATCCTAGGACCGGGTGCGGGGTTTCACCCCTCTACAGCCATGATAGCTTGATTCCAGTGGCATGGAGAGCACTGGACTTATGTCTGAGCATACCCGTCCCACTCGGGGTGACAAGTGCAAAAAGAACTATTGATGGACAGAATGCAGAACAATGTCATACATACACCCCAGTACAGAGATCTGGGCCTAAATCCATCGGTTTTTTGCTCACCATGCCATTCCAGTTTGGACGCAGCCATATGCAAATCAGTCTTTACCCTGTGCCCTATGGGAACAGTCTAGCCCGAACTGCCAGGCCAGGTCTTCCCTGGACTGGAAACAAGCATGCTAGGACTGGTTTAGGGGTTTCACCCCTCTTCAGCATGGATAGCTTGATTCCAGTGGCATGGAGAGCACGGGACTCACGTCTGAGCATACCAGTCCCACTCGGGGTGACAAATGCAAAAAGAACTATTGATGGACAGAATGCAGAACGATGTCATACATTAACCCCAGTACAGAGATGTGGGCATAAATTCATCGTTTTTTTGCTCACCATGCCATTCCTGCTTGGACCCAGCCATATGCAAATCAGTCTTGACCCTGTGCCCTATGGGAACAGTCCAGCCCGAACTGCCAGGCCAGGTCCTCCCTGGTCTGGAAACAAGCATCCTAGGACCGGTTTCGGGGTTTCACCCCTCTTCAGCCAGGATAGCTCGATTCCAGTAGCATGGAGAGCACGGGACTCATGTCTGAGCATACCTGTCCCACTCGGGGTGACAAATGCAAACAGGACTATTGATGGACAGAATGCAGAACAATGTCATACATTCACCCCAGTACAGAGATCTGGGCCTAAATCCATTGTTGTTTTGCTCACCATGCCATTCCAGTTTGGACCCAGCAATATGCAAATCAGTCCTGAACCTGTGCCCTATGTGAATAGTCCAGCCCGAACTGCCAAGCCAGGTCCTCCCTGTACTGGAAAGAAGCATCCTAGGACCAGTTTCGGGGTTTCACCCACTAGAAACAAGCATCCTAGGACCGGTTTCGGGGTTTCACCCCTCTTCAGCCATGATAGCTTGATTCCAGTGGCATGGAGAGCACTAGACTTACGTCTGAGCATACCCGAAGCACTCGGGGTGACAAGTGCAAGAAGAACTATTGATGGACAGAATGCAGAACAATGTCATACATTCACCCTAGTACAGAGATCTGGGCCTAAATCCATCGTTTTTTTGCTCACCATGCCATTCCAGTTTGGACCCAGCCATATGCAAATCAGTCTTGACCCTGTGCCCTATGGGAACAGTCCAGCCCGAACTGCCAGACCAGGTCCTCCGTGGATAGGAAACAAGCATCCTAGGACCGGTTTCGGGGTTTCACTCCTCTTCAGCCATGATAGCTTGATTCCAGTGGCATAGAGAGCACTAGACTTTCGTCTGAGCATACCCGCCCCACTCGGGGTGACACATGCAAAAAGAACAATTGATGGACAGAATGCAGAACAATGTCATACATTCACCCCAGTACAGAGATCTGGGCCTAAATCCATCGTTTTTTTGCTCACCATGCCATTCCAGTTTGGACCCAGCCATATGCAAATCAGTCTTGACCCTGTGCCCTATGGGAACAGTTCAGCCCGATCTGCCAGGCCAGGTCCTCCCTGGTCTTGAAACAAGCATCCTAGGACCGGTTTCAGGGTTTCACCCCTCTTCAGCCAGGATAGCTTGATTCCAGTGGCATGGAGAGCACGGGACTCACGTCCGAGCATACCCGGCCCAATCAGGGTGACAAATGCCGAAAGAACTATTGTTGGACAGAATGCAAAACAATGCTATACATTCACCCTAGTACAGAGATCTGGGCCTAAATCCACAGTTTTTTTGCTCACCATGCCATTTCAGATTTTAACCAGCCATATGCAAATCAGTCTTGACCCTGTGCCCTATGGGAACAATCCAGCCCGAACTGCCAGGCCAGGTCCTCCCTGGACTGGAAACAAGCATCCTAGGACCGGTTTCGGGGTTTCACCCCAATTCAGCCAGGATAGCTTGATTCCAGTGGCATGGAGAGCACGGGACTCATGTCTGAGCATACCCGTCCCACTCGGGGAGACAAATGCAAAAAGAACTATTGATGGACAGAATGCAGAACAATGTCATACATTCACCCCAGTACAGAGATCTGGGCCTAAATCCATCGTTTTTTTGCTCACCATGCCATTCCAGTTTGGACCCAGCCATATGCAAATCAGTCTTGACCCTGTGCCCTATGGAACAGTCCAGCCCGATCTGCCAGGCCAGGTCCTCCCTGGTCTTGAAACAAGCATCCTAGGACCGGTTTCAGGGTGTTACCCCTCTTCAGCCAGGATAGCTTGATTCCAGTGGCATGGAGAGCACGGGACTCACGTCCGAGCATACCCGGCTCACTCAGGGTGACAAATGCCGAAAGAACTATTGTTGGACAGAATGCAGAACAATGCTATACATTCACCCCAGTACAGAGATCTGGGCCTAAATCCATCGTTTTTTTGCTCACCATGCCATTCCAGTTTTCTGTGCCCTATGGGAACAGTCCAGCCCGATCTGCCAGGCCAGGTCCTCCGTGGACTGGAAACAAGCATCCTAGGACCGGTTTCGGGGTTTTACCCTTCTTCAGCCAGGATAGCTTGATTCTAGTGGCATGGAGAGCACGGGACTCACGTCTGAGCATACCCGTCCCACTCTGGGTGACAAATGCAAAAAGAACTATTGATGGACAGAATGCAGAAAAATGTCGTACATTCACCCCAGTTAAGAGATCTGGGCCTAAATCCTTTGTTTTCTTGCTCACCAGCCATTCCAATTTGGACCAAGCCATATGCAAACCAGTCTTAACCCTATGCCCTATGGGAACAGTCCAGCCTGAACTGCCAGGCCAGGTCCTCTCTGGACTGGAAACAAGCATCTTAGGACCGGTTTCTGTGTTTCACCCCTCTTCAGCCAGGATATTTTGATTCCAGTGGCATGGAGAGCACGGGACTCACGTCTGAGCATACCCGCCCCACTCGGGGTGACACATGCAAAAAGAACTATTGATGGACAGAATGCAGAACAATGTCATACATTCACCCAAGTACAGAGATCTGGGCCTAATTCCACCGTTTTTTTGCTCACCATGCCATTCCAGTTTGGACCAAGCCATCTGCAAATCAGACTTGACCCTGTGCCTTATGGGAACAATCCAGCCCGAACTTCCAGGCCCGGTCCTTCCTGGACTGGAAACCAGCATCCTAGGACCGGTTTCAGGGTTTCACCCCACTTCAGCCAGGATAGCTTGATTCCAGTGGCATGGAGAGCACGGTACTCACGTCTGAGCATACCTGTCCCACTCGGGGTGACAAATGCAAACAGGACTATTGATGGACAGAATGCAGAACAATGTCATACATTCACCCCAGTACAGAGATCTGGGCCTAAATCCACTGTTTTTTTGCTCACCATGCCATTCCAGTTTGGACCCAGCCATATGCAAAGCAGTCTTGAACCTGTGCCCTATGTGAATAGTCCAGCCCAAACTGCCAAGCCAGGTCCTCCCTGGACTGGAAAGCAGCATACTAGGACCGGTTTCGGGGTTTCACCCACTGGAAACAAGCATCCTAGGACCGGTTTCGGGGTTTCACCCCTCTTCAGCCATGATAGCTTGATTCCAGTGGCATGGAGAGCACTAGACTTACGTCTGAGCATACCCGTAGCTCTCGGGGTGACAAGTGCAAAAAGAACTATTGATGGACAGAATGCAGAACAATGTCATACATTCACCCTAGTACAGAGATCTGGGCCTAAATCGACCGTTTTTTTGCTCACCATGCCATTCCAGTTTGGACCCAGCCATATGCAAATCAGTCTTGACCCTGTGCCCTATGGGAACAGTCCAGCCCGAACTGCCAGGCCAGGTCCTCCGTTGATAGGAAACAAGCATCCTAGGACCGGTTTTGGGGTTTCACCCCTCTTCAGCCATGATAGCTTGATTCCAGTGGCATGGATAGCACTAGACTTTCGTCTGAGCATACCCGCCCCACTCGGGGTGACACATGCAAAAAGAACTATTGATGGACAGAATGCAGAACAATGTCATACATTCACCCCAGTTCAGAGATCTGGGCCTAAATCCATAGGTTTTTTGCTCACCATGCCATTCCAGTTTGGACCCAGCCATATGCAAATCAGTCTTTACCCTGTGCCCTATGGGAACAGTCTAGCCCGAACTGCCAGGCCAGGTCTTCCCTGGACTGGAAACAAGCATCCTAGGACTGGTTTCGGGGTTTCACCCCTCTTCAGCCTGGATAGCTTGATTCCAGTGGCATGGAAAGCACGGGACTCACGTCTGAGCATACCAGTCCCACTCATGGTGACAAATGCAAAAAGAACTATTGATGGACAGAATGCAGAACAATGTCATACATTAACCCCAGTACAGAGATCTGGGCATAAATCCATCGTTTTTTTGCTCACCCTGCCATTCCAGCTTGGACCCAGCCATATGCAAATCAGTCTTGACCCTGTGCCCTGTGGGAACAGTCCAGACCAAACTGCCAGGCCAGGTCCTCCCTGGTCTGGAAACAAGCATCCTAGGACCGGTTTCGGGGTTTCACCCCTCTTCAGCCAGGATAGCTCGATTCCAGTGGCATGAAGATCACGGGACTCACGTCTGAGCATACCCGGCCCACTCAGGTGACAAATGCAAAAATAACTATTGTTGGACAGAATGCAAAAGAATGCCATACATTCACCCCAGTACAGAGATCTGGGCCTAAATCCACGTTTTTTTGCTCACCATGCCATTCCAGTTTGAACCCAGCCATATGCAAATCAGTCGTGACCCTTTACCGTATGGGAACAATCCAGCCCGATCTTCCAGGCCAGGTCTTTCCTGGACTGGAAACCAGCATCCTAGGACTGGTTTCGGGGTTTCACCCATCTTCAGCCAGGATAGCTTGATTCCAGTGGCATGGAGAGCACGGGATTCACGTCTGAGCATACCTGCCCCACTCGGGGTGACAAATGCCAAAAAAACTATTGATGGACAGAATGCAGAACAATTTCATACATTAACCCCAGTACAGAGATCTGGGCCTAAATCCATCGTTTTTTTGCTCACCATGCCATTCCAGTTTGGTCACAGCCATATGCAAATCAGTCTGGACCCTGTGCCCTATGAGAACAGTCCAGCCCAAACTGCCAGGCCAGGTCCTCCGTGGACTGGAAACAAGCATCCTAGGACCGGTTTCGGGGTTTTACCCTTCTTCAGCCAGGATAGCTTGATTCCAGTGGCATTGAGAGCACGGGACTCACGTCTGAGCATACCCGTCCCACTCTGGGTGACAAATGCAAAAAGAACTATTGATGGACAGAATGCAGAAAAATGTCGTACATTCACCCCAGTTAAGAGATCTGGGCCTAAATCCTTTGTTTTCTTGCTCACCATGCCATTCCAATTTGGACCAAGCCATATGCAAACCAGTCTTAACCCTATGCCCTATGGGAACAGTCCAGCCTGATCTGCCAGGCCAAGTCCTCTCTGGACTGGAAACAAGCATCTTAGGACCGGTTTCTGTGTTTCACCCCTCTTCAGCCAGGATAGCTTGATTCCAGTGGCATGGAGAGCACGGGACTCACGTCTGAGCATACCCGCCCCACTCGGGGTGACACATGCAAAAAGAACTATTGATGGACAGAATGCAGAACAATGTCATACATTCACCCAAGTACAGAGATCTGGGCCTAATTCCACCGTTTTTTTGCTCACCATGCCATTCCAGTTTGGACCAAGCCATATGCAAATCAGTCTTGACCCTGTGCCTTATGGGAACAATCCAGCCCGAACTTCCAGGCCCGGTCCTTCCTGGACTGGAAACCAGCATCCTAGGACCGGTTTCAGGGTTTCACCCCACTTCAGCCAGGATAGCTTGATTCCAGTGGCATGGAGAGCACGGTACTCACGTCTGAGCATACCTGTCCCACTCGGGGTGACAAATGCAAACAGGACTATTGATGGACAGAATGCAGAACAATGTCATACATTCACCCCAGTACAGAGATCTGGGCCTAAATCCATTGTTGTTTTGCTCACCATGCCATTCCAGTTTGGACCCAGCCATATGCAAAGCAGTCTTGAACCTGTGCCCTATGTGAATAGTCCAGCCCGAACTGCCAAGCCAGGTCCTCCCTGGACTGGAAAGAAGCATACTAGGACCGGTTTAGGGGTTTCACCCACTGGAAACAAGCATCCTAGGACCGGTTTCGGGGTTTCACCCCTCTTCAGCCATGATAGCTTGATTCCAGTGGCATGGAGAGCACTAGACTTACGTCTGAGCATACCCGTAGCTCTCGGGGTGACAAGTGCAAAAAGAACTATTGATGAACAGAATGCAGAACAATGTCATACATTCACCCTAGTACAGAGATCTGGGCCTAAATCGACCGTTTTTTTGCTCACCATGCCATTCCAGTTTGGACCCAGCCATATGCAAATCAGTCTTGACCCTGTGCCCTATGGGAACAGTCCAGCCCGAACTGCCAGGCCAGGTCCTCCGTTGATAGGAAACAAGCATCCTAGGACCGGTTTTGGGGTTTCACCCCTCTTCAGCCATGATAGCTTGATTCCAGTGGCATGGAGAGCACTAGACTTTCGTCTGAGCATACCCGCCCCACTCGGGGTGACACATGCAAAAAGAACTATTGATGGACAGAATGCAGAACAATGTCATACATTCACCCCAGTTCAGAGATCTGGGCCTAAATCCATAGGTTTTTTGCTCACCATGCCATTCCAGTTTGGACCCAGCCATATGCAAATCAGTCTTTACCCTGTGCCCTATGGGAACAGTCTAGCCCGAACTGCCAGGCCAGGTCTTCCCTGGACTGGAAACAAGCATCCTAGGACTGGTTTCGGGGTTTCACCCCTCTTCAGCCTGGATAGCTTGATTCCAGTGGCATGGAAAGCACGGGACTCACGTCTGAGCATACCAGTCCCACTCATGGTGACAAATGCAAAAAGAACTATTGATGGACAGAATGCAGAACAATGTCATACATTAACCCCAGTACAGAGATCTGGGCATAAATCCATCGTTTTTTTGCTCACCCTGCCATTCCAGCTTGGACCCAGCCATATGCAAATCAGTCTTGACCCTGTGCCCTGTGGGAACAGTCCAGACCGAACTGCCAGGCCAGGTCCTCCCTGGTCTGGAAACAAGCATCGTAGGACCGGTTTCGGGGTTTCACCCCTCTTCAGCCAGGATAGCTCGATTCCAGTGGCATGAAGAGCACGGGACTCACGTCTGAGCATACCCGGCCCACTCAGGTGACAAATGCAAAAAGAACTATTGTTGGACAGAATGCAAAAGAATGCCATACATTCACCCCAGTACAGAGATCTGGGCCTAAATCCACGTTTTTTTTGCTCACCATGCCATTCCAGTTTGAACCCAGCCATATGCAAATCAGTCGTGACCCTGTACCCTATGGGAACAATCCAGCCCGATCTTCCAGGCCAGGTCTTTCCTGGACTGGAAACCAGCATCCTAGGACTGGTTTCGGGGTTTCACCCATCTTCAGCCAGGATAGCTTGATTCCAGTGGCATGGAGAGCACGGGACTCACGTCTGAGCATACCTGCCCCACTCGGGGTGACAAATGCCAAAAAAACTATTGATGGACAGAATGCAGAACAATTTCATACATTCACCCCAGTACAGAGATCTGGGCCTAAATCCATTGTATTTTTGCTCACCGTGCCATTCCAGTTTGGACCCAGCCATATGCAAATCAGTCTTGAACCTGTGCCCTATGGGAACAGTCCAGCCTGAACTGCCAGGAAAGGTCCTCCCTGGACTGGAAACAAGCATCCTAGGACCGGTTTTGGGGTTTCACCCCTCTTTTGCCAGGATAGCTTGATTCCAGTGACATGGAGAGCACGGGACTCACGTCTGAGCATACCTGCCCCACTCGGGGTGACAAATGCCAAAAAAACTATTGATGGACAGAATGCAGAACAATTTCATACATTCACCCCAGTACAGAGATCTGGGCCTAAATCCATTGTATTTTTGCTCACCGTGCCATTCCAGTTTGGACCCAGCCATATGCAAATCAGTCTTGACCCTGTGCCCTATGTGAATAGTCCAGCCCGAACTGCCAAGCCAGGTCCTGCCTGGACTGGAAACAAGCATCCTAGGACCGGTTGCGGGGTTTCACCCCTCTACAGCCATGATAGCTTGAACAAGCATCCTAGGACCGGGTGCGGGGTTTCACCCCTCTACAGCCATGATAGCTTGATTCCAGTGGCATGGAGAGCACTGGACTTATGTCTGAGCATACCCGTCCCACTCGGGGTGACAAGTGCAAAAAGAACTATTGATGGACAGAATGCAGAACAATGTCATACATACACCCCAGTACAGAGATCTGGGCCTAAATCCATCGGTTTTTTGCTCACCATGCCATTCCAGTTTGGACGCAGCCATATGCAAATCAGTCTTTACCCTGTGCCCTATGGGAACAGTCTAGCCCGAACTGCCAGGCCAGGTCTTCCCTGGACTGGAAACAAGCATGCTAGGACTGGTTTAGGGGTTTCACCCCTCTTCAGCATGGATAGCTTGATTCCAGTGGCATGGAGAGCACGGGACTCACGTCTGAGCATACCAGTCCCACTCGGGGTGACAAATGCAAAAAGAACTATTGATGGACAGAATGCAGAACGATGTCATACATTAACCCCAGTACAGAGATGTGGGCATAAATTCATCGTTTTTTTGCTCACCATGCCATTCCTGCTTGGACCCAGCCATATGCAAATCAGTCTTGACCCTGTGCCCTATGGGAACAGTCCAGCCCGAACTGCCAGGCCAGGTCCTCCCTGGTCTGGAAACAAGCATCCTAGGACCGGTTTCGGGGTTTCACCCCTCTTCAGCCAGGATAGCTCGATTCCAGTAGCATGGAGAGCACGGGACTCATGTCTGAGCATACCTGTCCCACTCGGGGTGACAAATGCAAACAGGACTATTGATGGACAGAATGCAGAACAATGTCATACATTCACCCCAGTACAGAGATCTGGGCCTAAATCCATTGTTGTTTTGCTCACCATGCCATTCCAGTTTGGACCCAGCAATATGCAAATCAGTCCTGAACCTGTGCCCTATGTGAATAGTCCAGCCCGAACTGCCAAGCCAGGTCCTCCCTGTACTGGAAAGAAGCATCCTAGGACCAGTTTCGGGGTTTCACCCACTAGAAACAAGCATCCTAGGACCGGTTTCGGGGTTTCACCCCTCTTCAGCCATGATAGCTTGATTCCAGTGGCATGGAGAGCACTAGACTTACGTCTGAGCATACCCGAAGCACTCGGGGTGACAAGTGCAAGAAGAACTATTGATGGACAGAATGCAGAACAATGTCATACATTCACCCTAGTACAGAGATCTGGGCCTAAATCCATCGTTTTTTTGCTCACCATGCCATTCCAGTTTGGACCCAGCCATATGCAAATCAGTCTTGACCCTGTGCCCTATGGGAACAGTCCAGCCCGAACTGCCAGACCAGGTCCTCCGTGGATAGGAAACAAGCATCCTAGGACCGGTTTCGGGGTTTCACTCCTCTTCAGCCATGATAGCTTGATTCCAGTGGCATGGAGAGCACTAGACTTTCGTCTGAGCATACCCGCCCCACTCGGGGTGACACATGCAAAAAGAACAATTGATGGACAGAATGCAGAACAATGTCATACATTCACCCCAGTACAGAGATCTGGGCCTAAATCCATCGGTTTTTTGCTCACCATGCCATTCCAGTTTGGACGCAGCCATATGCAAATCAGTCTTTACCCTGTGCCCTATGGGAACAGTCTAGCCCGAACTGCCAGGCCAGGTCTTCCCTGGACTGGAAACAAGCATGCTAGGACTGGTTTAGGGGTTTCACCCCTCTTCAGCATGGATAGCTTGATTCCAGTGGCATGGAGAGCACGGGACTCACGTCTGAGCATACCAGTCCCACTCGGGGTGACAAATGCAAAAAGAACTATTGATGGACAGAATGCAGAACGATGTCATACATTAACCCCAGTACAGAGATGTGGGCATAAATTCATCGTTTTTTTGCTCACCATGCCATTCCTGCTTGGACCCAGCCATATGCAAATCAGTCTTGACCCTGTGCCCTATGGGAACAGTCCAGCCCGAACTGCCAGGCCAGGTCCTCCCTGGTCTGGAAACAAGCATCCTAGGACCGGTTTCGGGGTTTCACCCCTCTTCAGCCAGGATAGCTCGATTCCAGTAGCATGGAGAGCACGGGACTCATGTCTGAGCATACCTGTCCCACTCGGGGTGACAAATGCAAACAGGACTATTGATGGACAGAATGCAGAACAATGTCATACATTCACCCCAGTACAGAGATCTGGGCCTAAATCCATTGTTGTTTTGCTCACCATGCCATTCCAGTTTGGACCCAGCAATATGCAAATCAGTCCTGAACCTGTGCCCTATGTGAATAGTCCAGCCCGAACTGCCAAGCCAGGTCCTCCCTGTACTGGAAAGAAGCATCCTAGGACCAGTTTCGGGGTTTCACCCACTAGAAACAAGCATCCTAGGACCGGTTTCGGGGTTTCACCCCTCTTCAGCCATGATAGCTTGATTCCAGTGGCATGGAGAGCACTAGACTTACGTCTGAGCATACCCGAAGCACTCGGGGTGACAAGTGCAAGAAGAACTATTGATGGACAGAATGCAGAACAATGTCATACATTCACCCTAGTACAGAGATCTGGGCCTAAATCCATCGTTTTTTTGCTCACCATGCCATTCCAGTTTGGACCCAGCCATATGCAAATCAGTCTTGACCCTGTGCCCTATGGGAACAGTCCAGCCCGAACTGCCAGACCAGGTCCTCCGTGGATAGGAAACAAGCATCCTAGGACCGGTTTCGGGGTTTCACTCCTCTTCAGCCATGATAGCTTGATTCCAGTGGCATGGAGAGCACTAGACTTTCGTCTGAGCATACCCGCCCCACTCGGGGTGACACATGCAAAAAGAACAATTGATGGACAGAATGCAGAACAATGTCATACATTCACCCCAGTACAGAGATCTGGGCCTAAATCCATCGTTTTTTTGCTCACCATGCCATTCCAGTTTGGACCCAGCCATATGCAAATCAGTCTTGACCCTGTGCCCTATGGGAACAGTCCAGCCCGATCTGCCAGGCCAGGTCCTCCCTGGTCTTGAAACAAGCATCCTAGGACCGGTTTCAGGGTTTCACCCCTCTTCAGCCAGGATAGCTTGATTCCAGTGGCATGGAGAGCACGGGACTCATGTCCGAGCATACCCGGCCCAATCAGGGTGACAAATGCCGAAAGAACTATTGTTGGACAGAATGCAAAACAATGCTATACATTCACCCTAGTACAGAGATCTGGGCCTAAATCCACAGTTTTTTTGCTCACCATGCCATTTCAGATTTTAACCAGCCATATGCAAATCAGTCTTGACCCTGTGCCCTATGGGAACAATCCAGCCCGAACTGCCAGGCCAGGTCCTCCCTGGACTGGAAACAAGCATCCTAGGACCGGTTTCGGGGTTTCACCCCACTTCAGCCAGGATAGCTTGATTCCAGTGGCATGGAGAGCACGGGACTCATGTCTGAGCATACCCGTCCCACTCGGGGAGACAAATGCAAAAAGAACTATTGATGGACAGAATGCAGAACAATGTCATACATTCACCCCAGTACAGAGATCTGGGCCTAAATCCATCGTTTTTTTGCTCACCATGCCATTCCAGTTTGGACCCAGCCATATGCAAATCAGTCTTGACCCTGTGCCCTATGGAACAGTCCAGCCCGATCTGCCAGGCCAGGTCCTCCCTGGTCTTGAAACAAGCATCCTAGGACCGGTTTCAGGGTGTTACCCCTCTTCAGCCAGGATAGCTTGATTCCAGTGGCATGGAGAGCACGGGACTCACGTCCGAGCATACCCGGCTCACTCAGGGTGACAAATGCCGAAAGAACTATTGTTGGACAGAATGCAGAACAATGCTATACATTCACCCCAGTACAGAGATCTGGGCCTAAATCCATCGTTTTTTTGCTCACCATGCCATTCCAGTTTTCTGTGCCCTATGGGAACAGTCCAGCCCGATCTGCCAGGCCAGGTCCTCCGTGGACTGGAAACAAGCATCCTAGGACCGGTTTCGGGGTTTTACTCTTCTTCAGCCAGGATAGCTTGATTCTAGTGGCATGGAGAGCACGGGACTCACGTCTGAGCATACCCGTCCCACTCTGGGTGACAAATGCAAAAAGAACTATTGATGGACAGAATGCAGAAAAATGTCGTACATTCACCCCAGTTAAGAGATCTGGGCCTAAATCCTTTGTTTTCTTGCTCACCAGCCATTCCAATTTGGACCAAGCCATATGCAAACCAGTCTTAACCCTATGCCCTATGGGAACAGTCCAGCCTGAACTGCCAGGCCAGGTCCTCTCTGGACTGGAAACAAGCATCTTAGGACCGGTTTCTGTGTTTCACCCCTCTTCAGCCAGGATATTTTGATTCCAGTGGCATGGAGAGCACGGGACTCACGTCTGAGCATACCCGCCCCACTCGGGGTGACACATGCAAAAAGAACTATTGATGGACAGAATGCAGAACAATGTCATACATTCACCCAAGTACAGAGATCTGGGCCTAATTCCACCGTTTTTTTGCTCACCATGCCATTCCAGTTTGGACCAAGCCATCTGCAAATCAGACTTGACCCTGTGCCTTATGGGAACAATCCAGCCCGAACTTCCAGGCCCGGTCCTTCTTGGACTGGAAACCAGCATCCTAGGACCGGTTTCAGGGTTTCACCCCACTTCAGCCAGGATAGCTTTATTCCAGTGGCATGGAGAGCACGGTACTCACGTCTGAGCATACCTGTCCCACTCGGGGTGACAAATGCAAACAGGACTATTGATGGACAGAATGCAGAACAATGTCATACATTCACCCCAGTACAGAGATCTGGGCCTAAATCCACTGTTGTTTTGCTCACCATGCCATTCCAGTTTGGACCCAGCCATATGCAAAGCAGTCTTGAACCTGTGCCCTATGTGAATAGTCCAGCCCAAACTGCCAAGCCAGGTCCTCCCTGGACTGGAAAGCAGCATACTAGGACCGGTTTCGGGGTTTCACCCACTGGAAACAAGCATCCTAGGACCGGTTTCGGGGTTTCACCCCTCTTCAGCCATGATAGCTTGATTCCAGTGGCATGGAGAGCACTAGACTTACGTCTGAGCATACCCGTAGCTCTCGGGGTGACAAGTGCAAAAAGAACTATTGATGGACAGAATGCAGAACAATGTCATACATTCACCCTAGTACAGAGATCTGGGCCTAAATCGACCGTTTTTTTGCTCACCATGCCATTCCAGTTTGGACCCAGCCATATGCAAATCAGTCTTGACCCTGTGCCTTATGGGAACAGTCCAGCCCGAACTGCCAGGCCAGGTCCTCCGTTGATAGGAAACAAGCATCCTAGGACCGGTTTTGGGGTTTCACCCCTCTTCAGCCATGATAGCTTGATTCCAGTGGCATGGATAGCACTAGACTTTCGTCTGAGCATACCCGCCCCACTCGGGGTGACACATGCAAAAAGAACTATTGATGGACAGAATGCAGAACAATGTCATACATTCACCCCAGTTCAGAGATCTGGGCCTAAATCCATAGGTTTTTTGCTCACCATGCCATTCCAGTTTGGACCCAGCCATATGCAAATCAGTCTTTACCCTGTGCCCTATGGGAACAGTCTAGCCCGAACTGCCAGGCCAGGTCTTCCCTGGACTGGAAACAAGCATCCTAGGACTGGTTTCGGGGTTTCACCCCTCTTCAGCCTGGATAGCTTGATTCCAGTGGCATGGAAAGCACGGGACTCACGTCTGAGCATACCAGTCCCACTCATGGTGACAAATGCAAAAAGAACTATTGATGGACAGAATGCAGAACAATGTCATACATTAACCCCAGTACAGAGATCTGGGCATAAATCCATCGTTTTTTTGCTCACCCTGCCATTCCAGCTTGGACCCAGCCATATGCAAATCAGTCTTGACCCTGTGCCCTGTGGGAACAGTCCAGACCAAACTGCCAGGCCAGGTCCTCCCTGGTCTGGAAACAAGCATCCTAGGACCGGTTTCGGGGTTTCACCCCTCTTCAGCCAGGATAGCTCGATTCCAGTGGCATGAAGATCACGGGACTCACGTCTGAGCATACCCGGCCCACTCAGGTGACAAATGCAAAAATAACTATTGTTGGACAGAATGCAAAAGAATGCCATACATTCACCCCAGTACAGAGATCTGGGCCTAAATCCACGGTTTTTTTGCTCACCATGCCATTCCAGTTTGAACCCAGCCATATGCAAATCAGTCGTGACCCTGTACCGTATGGGAACAATCCAGCCCGATCTTCCAGGCCAGGTCTTTCCTGGACTGGAAACCAGCATCCTAGGACTGGTTTCGGGGTTTCACCCATCTTCAGCCAGGATAGCTTGATTCCAGTGGCATGGAGAGCACGGGATTCACGTCTGAGCATACCTGCCCCACTCGGGGTGACAAATGCCAAAAAAACTATTGATGGACAGAATGCAGAACAATTTCATACATTCACCCCAGTACAGAGATCTGGGCCTAAATCCATTGTATTTTTGCTCACCGTGCCATTCCAGTTTGGACCCAGCCATATGCAAATCAGTCTTGAACCTGTGCCCTATGGGAACAGTCCATCCTGAACTGCCAGGCCAGGTCCTCCCTGGACTGGAAACAAGCATCCTAGGACCGGTTTCGGGGTTTCACCCCTCTTCAGCCAGGATAGCTTGATTCCAGTGACATGGAGAGCACGGGACTCACGTATGAGCATACCCGTCCCACTCGGGGAGACAAATGCAAAAGGAACTATTGATGGACAGAATGCAGAACAATTTCATACATTCATCCCAGTACAGAGATCTGGGCCTAAATCCATCGTTTTTTGCTCACCATGCCATTCCAGTTTAGACCCAGCCATATGCAAATCAGTCTTGACCCTGTGCCCTATGTGAATAGTCCAGCCCGAACTGCCAAGCCAGGTCCTGCCTGGACTGGAAACAAGCATCCTAGGACCGGTTGCGGGGTTTCACCCCTCTACAGCCATGATAGCTTGAACACGCATCCTAGGACCGGGTGCGGGGTTTCACCCTTCTACAGCCATGATAGCTTGATTCCAGTGGCATGGAGAGCACTGGACTTATGTCTGAGCATACCCGTCCCACTCGGGGTGACAAGTGCAAAAAGAACTATTGATGGACAGAATGCAGAACAATGTCATACATACACCCCAGTACAGAGATCTGGGCCTTAATCCATCGGTTTTTTGCTCACCATGCCATTCCAGTTTGGACACAGCCATATGCAAATCAGTCTTTACCCTGTGCCCTATGGGAACAGTGTAGCCCGAACTGCCAGGCCAGGTCTTCCCTGGACTGGAAACAAGCATGCTAGGACTGGTCTAGGGGTTTCACCCCTCTTCAGCATGGATAGCTTGATTCCAGTGGCATGGAGAGCACGGGACTCACGTCTGAGCATACCAGTCCCACTCGGGGTGACAAATGCAAAAAGAACTATTGATGGACAGAATGCAGAACGATGTCATACATTAACCCCAGTACAGAGATGTGGGCATAAATCCATCGTTTTTTTGCTCACCATGCCATTCCTGCTTGGACCCAGCCATATGCAAATCAGTCTTGACCCTGTGCCCTATGGGAACAGTCCAGCCCGAACTGCCAGGCCAGGTCCTCCCTGGTCTGGAAACAAGCATCCTAGGACCGGTTTCGGGGTTTCACCCCTCTTCAGCCATGATAGCTTGATTCCAGTGGCATGGAGAGCACTAGACTTACGTCTGAGCATACCCGTAGCACTCGGGGTGACAAGTGCAAGAAGAACTATTGATGGACAGAATGCAGAACAATGTCATACATTCACCCTAGTACAGAGATCTGGGCCTAAATCCATCGTTTTTTTGTTCACCATGCCATTCCAGTTTGGACCCAGCCATATGCAAATCAGTCTTGACCCTGTGCCCTATGGGAACAGTCCAGCCCGAACTGCCAGACCAGGTCCTCCGTGGATAGGAAACAAGCATCCTAGGACCGGTTTCGGGGTTTCACCCCTCTTCAGCCAGGATAGCTTGATTCCAGTGGCATGGAGAGCACGGGACTCACGTCTGAGCATACCCGTCCCACTCGGGGAGACAAATGCAAAAAGAACTATTGATGGACAGAATGCAGAACAATGTCATACATTCACCCCAGTACAGAGATCTGGGCCTAAATCCATCGTTTTTTTGCTCACCATGCCATTCCAGTTTGGACCCAGCCATATGCAAATCAGTCTTGACCCTGTGCCCTATGGAACAGTCCAGCCCGATCTGCCAGGCCAGGTCCTCCCTGGTCTTGAAACAAGCATCCTAGGACCGGTTTCAGGGTTTCACCCCTCTTCAGCCAGGATAGCTTGATTCCAGTGGCATGGAGAGCACGGGACTCACGTCCGAGCATAACCGGCCCACTCAGGGTGACAAATGCCGAAAGAACTATTGTTGGACAGAATGCAAAACAATGCTATACATTCACCCCAGGACAGAGATCTGGGCCTAAATCCACAGTTTTTTTGCTCACCATGCCATTCCAGATTTTACCCAGCCATATGCAAATCAGTCTTGACCCTGTGCCCTATGGGAACAATCCAGCCCGAACTGCCAGGCCAGGTCCTCCCTGGACTGGAAACAAGCATCCTAGGACCGGTTTCGGGGTTTCACCCCACTTCAGCCAGGATAGCTTGATTCCAGTGGCATGGAGAGCACGGGACTTTCGTCTGAGCATACCCGTCCCACTCGGGGAGACAAATGCAAAAAGAACTATTGATGGACAGAATGCAGAACAATGTCATACATTCACCCCAGTACAGAGATCTGGGCCTAAATCCATCGTTTTTTGCTCACCATGCCATTCCAGTTTGGACCCAGCCATATGCAAATCAGTCTTGACCCTGTGCCCTATGGGAACAGTCTAGCCCGAACTGCAAGGCCAGGTGTTCCCTGGACTGGAAACAAGCATCCTAGGACTGGTTTTGGGGTTTCACCCCACTTCAGCCTAGATAGCTTGATTCCAGTGGCATGGAGAGCACGGGACTCACATCTGAGCATACCAGTCCCACTCGGGGGGACAAATGCAAAAAGAAATTTGATGGACAGAATGCAGAACGATGTCATACATTAACCCCAGTACAGAAATGTGGGCATAAATCCATCGTTTTTTTGCTCACCATGCCATTCCAGCTTGGACCCAGCCATATGCAAATCAGTCTTGACCCTGTGCCCTATGGGAACAGTCCAGCCCGAACTGCCAGGCCAGGTCCTCCCTGGTCTGGAAACAAGCATCCTAGGACCGGTTTCGGGGTTTCACCCCTCTTCAGCCAGGATAGCTCGATTCCAGTGGCATGGAGAGCACGGGACTCACGTCTGAGCATACCCGGCCCACTCAGGGTGACAAATGCAAAAAGAACTATTGTTGGACAGAATGCAAAACAATGCCATACATTCACCCAAGTACAGAGATCTGGGCCTAATTCCACCGTTTTTTTGCTCACCATGCCATTCCAGTTTGGACCCAGCCATATGCAAATCAGTCTTGACCCTGTGCCTTATGGGAACAATCCAGCCCGAACTTCCAGGCCCGGTCCTTCCTGGACTGGAAACCAGCATCCTAGGACCGGTTTCGGGGTTTCACCCCACTTCAGCCAGGATAGCTTGATTCCAGTGGCATGGAGAGCACGGTACTCACGTCTGAGCATACCTGTCCCACTCGGGGTGACAAATGCAAACAGGACTATTGATGGACAGAATGCAGAACAATGTCATACATTCACCCCAGTACAGAGATCTGGGCCTAAATCCAATGTTGTTTTGCTCACCATGCCATTCCAGTTTGGACCCAGCCATATGCAAAGCAGTCTTGAACCTGTGCCCTATGTGAATAGTCCAGCCCGAACTGCCAAGCCAGGTCCTCCCTGGACTGAAAAGAAGCATGCTAGGACCGGTTTTGGGGTTTCACCCACTGGAAACAAGCATCCTAGGACCGGTTTCGGGGTTTCACCCCTCTTCAGCCATGATAGCTTGATTCCAGTGGCATGGAGAGCACTAGACTTACATCTGAGCATACCCGTAGCTCTCAGGGTGACAAGTGCAAAAAGAACTATTGATGGACAGAATGCAGAACAATGTCATACATTCACCCTAGTACAGAGATCTGGGCCTAAATCGATCGTTTTTTTGCTCACCATGCCATTCCAGTTTGTTCCCAGCCATATGCAAATCAGTCTTGACCCTGTGCCCTATAGGAACAGTCCAGCCCGAACTGCCAGGCCAGGTCCTCCGTTGATAGGAAACAAGCATCCTAGGACCGGTTTTGGGGTTTCACCCCTCTTCAGCCATGATAGCTTGATTCCAGTGGCATGGAGAGCACTAGACTTTCGTCTGAGCATACCCGCCCCACTTGGGGTGACACATGCAAAAAGAACTATTGATGGACAGAATGCAGAACAATGTCATACATTCACCCCAGTACAGACATCTGGGCCTAAATCCATCGGTTTTTTGCTCACCATGCCATTCCAGTTTGGACCCAGCCATATGCAGATCAGCTTGACCCTGTGCCCTATGGGAACTGTCCAGCCCGAACTGCCAGGCCAGGTCCTCACTGGTCTGAAAATAAGCATCCTAGGACCGGTTTTGGGGTTTCACTCCTCTTCAGCCAGGATAGCTTGATTCCAGTGACATGGAGAGCACGGGACTCACGTCTGAGCATACCCGTCCCACTCAGGGTGACAAATGCAAAAAGAACTATTGGTGGACAGAATGCAGAACAATGTCATACATACACCCTAGTTAAGAGATCTGGGCCTAAATCCATTGTTTTTTAGCTCACCATGCCATTCCAGCTTGGACCCAGCCATATGCAAATCAGTCTTGACCCTCTGCCCTATGGGAACAGTCCAGCCCGAACTGCCAGGCCAGGTCCTCCCTGGTCTGGAAACAAGCATCCTAGGACCGGTTTCGGGGTTTCACCCCTCTTCAGCCAGGATAGCTCGATTCCAGTGGCATGGAGAGCACGGGACTCACGTCTGAGCATACCCGGCCCACTCAGGGTGACAAATGCAAAAAGAACTATTTTTGGACAGAATGCAAAACAATGCCATACATTCACCCAAGTACAGAGATCTGGGCCTAATTCCACCGTTTTTTTGCTCACCATGCCATTCCAGTTTGGACCAAGCCATATGCAAATCAGTCTTGACCCTGTGCCTTATGGGAACAATCCAGCCCGAACTTCCAGGCCCGGTCCTTCCTGGACTGGAAACCAGCATCCTAGGACCGGTTTCGGGGTTTCACCCCACTTCAGCCAGGATAGCTTGATTCCAGTGGCATGGAGAGCACGGTACTCACGTCTGAGCACACCTGTCCCACTCGGGGTGACAAATGCAAATAGGACTATTGATGGACAGAATGCAGAACAATGTCATACATTCACCCCAGTACAGAGATCTGGGCCTAAATCCATTGTTGTTTTGCTCACCATGCCATTCCAGTTTGGACCCAGCCATATGCAAAGCAGTCTTGAACCTGTGCCCTATGTGAATAGTCCAGCCCGAACTGCCAAGCCAGGTCCTCCCTGGACTGAAAAGAAGCATACTAGGACCGGTTTCGGGGTTTCACCCACTGGAAACAAGCATCCTAGGACCGGTTTCGGGGTTTCACCCCTCTTCAGCCATGATAGCTTGATTCCAGTGGCATGGAGAGCACTAGACTTACGTCTGAGCATACCCGTAGCTCTCGGGGTGACAAGTGCAAAAAGAACTATTGATGGACAGAATGCAGAACAATGTCATACATTCACCCTAGTACAGAGATCTGGGCCTAAATCGACCGTTTTTTTGCTCACCATGCCATTCCAGTTTGGACCCAGCCATATGCAAATCAGTCTTGACCCTGTGCCCTATGGGAACAGTCCAGCCCGAACTGCCAGGCCAGGTCCTCCGTTGATAGGAAACAAGCATCCTAGGACCGGTTTTGGGGTTTCACCCCTCTTCAGCCATGATAGCTTGATTCCAGTGGCATGGATAGCACTAGACTTTCGTCTGAGCATACCCGCCCCACTCGGGGTGACACATGCAAAAAGAACTATTGATGGACAGAATGCAGAACAATGTCATACATTCACCCCAGTTCAGAGATCTGGGCCTAAATCCATAGGTTTTTTGCTCACCATGCCATTCCAGTTTGGACCCAGCCATATGCAAATCAGTCTTTACCCTGTGCCCTATGGGAACAGTCTAGCCCGAACTGCCAGGCCAGGTCTTCCCTGGACTGGAAACAAGCATCCTAGGACTGGTTTCGGGGTTTCACCCCTCTTCAGCCTGGATAGCTTGATTCCAGTGGCATGGAAAGCACGGGACTCACGTCTGAGCATACCAGTCCCACTCATGGTGACAAATGCAAAAAGAACTATTGATGGACAGAATGCAGAACAATGTCATACATTAACCCCAGTACAGAGATCTGGGCATAAATCCATCGTTTTTTTGCTCACCCTGCCATTCCAGCTTGGACCCAGCCATATGCAAATCAGTCTTGACCCTGTGCCCTGTGGGAACAGTCCAGACCAAACTGCCAGGCCAGGTCCTCCCTGGTCTGGAAACAAGCATCCTAGGACCGGTTTCGGGGTTTCACCCCTCTTCAGCCAGGATAGCTCGATTCCAGTGGCATGAAGATCACGGGACTCACGTCTGAGCATACCCGGCCCACTCAGGTGACAAATGCAAAAATAACTATTGTTGGACAGAATGCAAAAGAATGCCATACATTCACCCCAGTACAGAGATCTGGGCCTAAATCCACGGTTTTTTTGCTCACCATGCCATTCCAGTTTGAACCCAGCCATATGCAAATCAGTCGTGACCCTGTACCGTATGGGAACAATCCAGCCCGATCTTCCAGGCCAGGTCTTTCCTGGACTGGAAACCAGCATCCTAGGACTGGTTTCGGGGTTTCACCCATCTTCAGCCAGGATAGCTTGATTCCAGTGGCATGGAGAGCACGGGATTCACGTCTGAGCATACCTGCCCCACTCGGGGTGACAAATGCCAAAAAAACTATTGATGGACAGAATGCAGAACAATTTCATACATTCACCCCAGTACAGAGATCTGGGCCTAAATCCATTGTATTTTTGCTCACCGTGCCATTCCAGTTTGGACCCAGCCATATGCAAATCAGTCTTGAACCTGTGCCCAATGGGAACAGTCCATCCTGAACTGCCAGGCCAGGTCCTCCCTGGACTGGAAACAAGCATCCTAGGACCGGTTTCGGGGTTTCACCCCTCTTCAGCCAGGATAGCTTGATTCCAGTGACATGGAGAGCACGGGACTCACGTATGAGCATACCCGTCCCACTCGGGGAGACAAATGCAAAAGGAACTATTGATGGACAGAATGCAGAACAATTTCATACATTCATCCCAGTACAGAGATCTGGGCCTAAATCCATCGTTTTTTGCTCACCATGCCATTCCAGTTTAGACCCAGCCATATGCAAATCAGTCTTGACCCTGTGCCCTATGTGAATAGTCCAGCCCGAACTGCCAAGCCAGGTCCTGCCTGGACTGGAAACAAGCATCCTAGGACCGGTTGCGGGGTTTCACCCCTCTACAGCCATGATAGCTTGAACACGCATCCTAGGACCGGGTGCGGGGTTTCACCCTTCTACAGCCATGATAGCTTGATTCCAGTGGCATGGAGAGCACTGGACTTATGTCTGAGCATACCCGTCCCACTCGGGGTGACAAGTGCAAAAAGAACTATTGATGGACAGAATGCAGAACAATGTCATACATACACCCCAGTACAGAGATCTGGGCCTTAATCCATCGGTTTTTTGCTCACCATGCCATTCCAGTTTGGACACAGCCATATGCAAATCAGTCTTTACCCTGTGCCCTATGGGAACAGTGTAGCCCGAACTGCCAGGCCAGGTCTTCCCTGGACTGGAAACAAGCATGCTAGGACTGGTCTAGGGGTTTCACCCCTCTTCAGCATGGATAGCTTGATTCCAGTGGCATGGAGAGCACGGGACTCACGTCTGAGCATACCAGTCCCACTCGGGGTGACAAATGCAAAAAGAACTATTGATGGACAGAATGCAGAACGATGTCATACATTAACCCCAGTACAGAGATGTGGGCATAAATCCATCGTTTTTTTGCTCACCATGCCATTCCTGCTTGGACCCAGCCATATGCAAATCAGTCTTGACCCTGTGCCCTATGGGAACAGTCCAGCCCGAACTGCCAGGCCAGGTCCTCCCTGGTCTGGAAACAAGCATCCTAGGACCGGTTTCGGGGTTTCACCCCTCTTCAGCCATGATAGCTTGATTCCAGTGGCATGGAGAGCACTAGACTTACGTCTGAGCATACCCGTAGCACTCGGGGTGACAAGTGCAAGAAGAACTATTGATGGACAGAATGCAGAACAATGTCATACATTCACCCTAGTACAGAGATCTGGGCCTAAATCCATCGTTTTTTTGTTCACCATGCCATTCCAGTTTGGACCCAGCCATATGCAAATCAGTCTTGACCCTGTGCCCTATGGGAACAGTCCAGCCCGAACTGCCAGACCAGGTCCTCCGTGGATAGGAAACAAGCATCCTAGGACCGGTTTCGGGGTTTCACCCCTCTTCAGCCAGGATAGCTTGATTCCAGTGGCATGGAGAGCACGGGACTCACGTCTGAGCATACCCGTCCCACTCGGGGAGACAAATGCAAAAAGAACTATTGATGGACAGAATGCAGAACAATGTCATACATTCACCCCAGTACAGAGATCTGGGCCTAAATCCATCGTTTTTTTGCTCACCATGCCATTCCAGTTTGGACCCAGCCATATGCAAATCAGTCTTGACCCTGTGCCCTATGGAACAGTCCAGCCCGATCTGCCAGGCCAGGTCCTCCCTGGTCTTGAAACAAGCATCCTAGGACCGGTTTCAGGGTTTCACCCCTCTTCAGCCAGGATAGCTTGATTCCAGTGGCATGGAGAGCACGGGACTCACGTCCGAGCATAACCGGCCCACTCAGGGTGACAAATGCCGAAAGAACTATTGTTGGACAGAATGCAAAACAATGCTATACATTCACCCCAGGACAGAGATCTGGGCCTAAATCCACAGTTTTTTTGCTCACCATGCCATTCCAGATTTTACCCAGCCATATGCAAATCAGTCTTGACCCTGTGCCCTATGGGAACAATCCAGCCCGAACTGCCAGGCCAGGTCCTCCCTGGACTGGAAACAAGCATCCTAGGACCGGTTTCGGGGTTTCACCCCACTTCAGCCAGGATAGCTTGATTCCAGTGGCATGGAGAGCACGGGACTTTCGTCTGAGCATACCCGTCCCACTCGGGGAGACAAATGCAAAAAGAACTATTGATGGACAGAATGCAGAACAATGTCATACATTCACCCCAGTACAGAGATCTGGGCCTAAATCCATCGTTTTTTGCTCACCATGCCATTCCAGTTTGGACCCAGCCATATGCAAATCAGTCTTGACCCTGTGCCCTATGGGAACAGTCTAGCCCGAACTGCAAGGCCAGGTGTTCCCTGGACTGGAAACAAGCATCCTAGGACTGGTTTTGGGGTTTCACCCCACTTCAGCCTAGATAGCTTGATTCCAGTGGCATGGAGAGCACGGGACTCACATCTGAGCATACCAGTCCCACTCGGGGGGACAAATGCAAAAAGAAATTTGATGGACAGAATGCAGAACGATGTCATACATTAACCCCAGTACAGAAATGTGGGCATAAATCCATCGTTTTTTTGCTCACCATGCCATTCCAGCTTGGACCCAGCCATATGCAAATCAGTCTTGACCCTGTGCCCTATGGGAACAGTCCAGCCCGAACTGCCAGGCCAGGTCCTCCCTGGTCTGGAAACAAGCATCCTAGGACCGGTTTCGGGGTTTCACCCCTCTTCAGCCAGGATAGCTCGATTCCAGTGGCATGGAGAGCACGGGACTCACGTCTGAGCATACCCGGCCCACTCAGGGTGACAAATGCAAAAAGAACTATTGTTGGACAGAATGCAAAACAATGCCATACATTCACCCAAGTACAGAGATCTGGGCCTAATTCCACCGTTTTTTTGCTCACCATGCCATTCCAGTTTGGACCCAGCCATATGCAAATCAGTCTTGACCCTGTGCCTTATGGGAACAATCCAGCCCGAACTTCCAGGCCCGGTCCTTCCTGGACTGGAAACCAGCATCCTAGGACCGGTTTCGGGGTTTCACCCCACTTCAGCCAGGATAGCTTGATTCCAGTGGCATGGAGAGCACGGTACTCACGTCTGAGCATACCTGTCCCACTCGGGGTGACAAATGCAAACAGGACTATTGATGGACAGAATGCAGAACAATGTCATACATTCACCCCAGTACAGAGATCTGGGCCTAAATCCAATGTTGTTTTGCTCACCATGCCATTCCAGTTTGGACCCAGCCATATGCAAAGCAGTCTTGAACCTGTGCCCTATGTGAATAGTCCAGCCCGAACTGCCAAGCCAGGTCCTCCCTGGACTGAAAAGAAGCATGCTAGGACCGGTTTTGGGGTTTCACCCACTGGAAACAAGCATCCTAGGACCGGTTTCGGGGTTTCACCCCTCTTCAGCCATGATAGCTTGATTCCAGTGGCATGGAGAGCACTAGACTTACGTCTGAGCATACCCGTAGCTCTCAGGGTGACAAGTGCAAAAAGAACTATTGATGGACAGAATGCAGAACAATGTCATACATTCACCCTAGTACAGAGATCTGGGCCTAAATCGATCGTTTTTTTGCTCACCATGCCATTCCAGTTTGTTCCCAGCCATATGCAAATCAGTCTTGACCCTGTGCCCTATAGGAACAGTCCAGCCCGAACTGCCAGGCCAGGTCCTCCGTTGATAGGAAACAAGCATCCTAGGACCGGTTTTGGGGTTTCACCCCTCTTCAGCCATGATAGCTTGATTCCAGTGGCATGGAGAGCACTAGACTTTCGTCTGAGCATACCCGCCCCACTTGGGGTGACACATGCAAAAAGAACTATTGATGGACAGAATGCAGAACAATGTCATACATTCACCCCAGTACAGACATCTGGGCCTAAATCCATCGGTTTTTTGCTCACCATGCCATTCCAGTTTGGACCCAGCCATATGCAGATCAGCTTGACCCTGTGCCCTATGGGAACTGTCCAGCCCGAACTGCCAGGCCAGGTCCTCACTGGTCTGAAAATAAGCATCCTAGGACCGGTTTTGGGGTTTCACTCCTCTTCAGCCAGGATAGCTTGATTCCAGTGACATGGAGAGCACGGGACTCACGTCTGAGCATACCCGTCCCACTCAGGGTGACAAATGCAAAAAGAACTATTGGTGGACAGAATGCAGAACAATGTCATACATACACCCTAGTTAAGAGATCTGGGCCTAAATCCATTGTTTTTTAGCTCACCATGCCATTCCAGCTTGGACCCAGCCATATGCAAATCAGTCTTGACCCTCTGCCCTATGGGAACAGTCCAGCCCGAACTGCCAGGCCAGGTCCTCCCTGGTCTGGAAACAAGCATCCTAGGACCGGTTTCGGGGTTTCACCCCTCTTCAGCCAGGATAGCTCGATTCCAGTGGCATGGAGAGCACGGGACTCACGTCTGAGCATACCCGGCCCACTCAGGGTGACAAATGCAAAAAGAACTATTTTTGGACAGAATGCAAAACAATGCCATACATTCACCCAAGTACAGAGATCTGGGCCTAATTCCACCGTTTTTTTGCTCACCATGCCATTCCAGTTTGGACCAAGCCATATGCAAATCAGTCTTGACCCTGTGCCTTATGGGAACAATCCAGCCCGAACTTCCAGGCCCGGTCCTTCCTGGACTGGAAACCAGCATCCTAGGACCGGTTTTGGGGTTTCACCCCACTTCAGCCAGGATAGCTTGATTCCAGTGGCATGGAGAGCACGGTACTCACGTCTGAGCACACCTGTCCCACTCGGGGTGACAAATGCAAATAGGACTATTGATGGACAGAATGCAGAACAATGTCATACATTCACCCCAGTACAGAGATCTGGGCCTAAATCCATTGTTATTTTGCTCACCATGCCATTCCAGTTTGGACCCAGCCATATGCAAAGCAGTCTTGAACCTGTGCCCTATGTGAATAGTCCAGCCCGAACTGCCAAGCCAGGTCCTCCCTGGACTGAAAAGAAGCATACTAGGACCGGTTTCGGGGTTTCACCCACTGGAAACAAGCATCCTAGGACCGGTTTCGGGGTTTCACCCCTCTTCAGCCATGATAGCTTGATTCCAGTGGCATGGAGAGCACTAGACTTACGTCTGAGCATACCCGTAGCTCTCGGGGTGACAAGTGCAAAAAGAACTATTGATGGACAGAATGCAGAACAATGTCATACATTCACCCTAGTACAGAGATCTGGGCCTAAATCGATCGTTTTTTTGCTCACCATGCCATTCCAGTTTGGACCCAGCCATATGCAAATCAGTCTTGACCCTGTGCCCTATGGGAACAGTCCAGCCCGAACTGCCAGGCCAGGTCCTCCGTTGATAGGAAACAAGTATCCTAGGACCGGTTTTGGGGTTTCACCCCTCTTCAGCCATGATAGCTTGATTCCAGTGGCATGGAGAGCACTAGACTTTCGTCAGAGCATACCCGCCCCACTTGGGGTGACACATGCAAAAAGAACTATTGATGGACAGAATGCAGAACAATGTCATACATTCACCCCAGTTCAGAGATCTGGGCCTAAATCCATAGGTTTTTTGCTCACCATGCCATTCCAGTTTGGACCCAGCCATATGCAAATCAGTCTTTACCCTGTGCCCTATGGGAACAGTCTAGCCCGAACTGCCAGGCCAGATCTTCCCTGGACTGGAAACAAGCATCCTAGGACTGGTTTCGGGGTTTCACACCTCTTCAGCCTGGATAGCTTGATTCCAGTGGCATGGAAAGCATGGGACTCACGTCTGAGCATACCAGTCCCACTCATGGTGACAAATGCAAAAAGAACTATTGATGGACAGAATGCAGAACAATGTCATACATTAACCCCAGTACAGAGATCTGGGCATAAATCCATCGTTTTTTTGCTCACCATGCCATTCCAGCTTGGACCCAGCCATATGCAAATCAGTCTTGACCCTGTGCCCTGTGGGAAGAGTCCAGCCCGAACTGCCAGGCCAGGTCCTCCCTGGTCTAGAAACAAGCATCCTAGGACCGGGTTCGGGGTTTCACCCCTCTTCAGCCAGGATAGCTCGATTCCAGTGGCATGAAGAGCACGGGACTCACGTCTGAGCATATTCGGCCCACTCAGGTGACAAATGCAAAAAGAACTATTGTTGGACAGAATGCAAAAGAATGCCAAACATTCACCCCAGTACAGAGATCTGGGCCTAAATCCACGGTTTTTTTGCTCACCATGCCATTCCAGTTTGAACCCAGCCATATGCAAATCAGTCTTGAACCTGTGCCTTGTGGGAACAGTCCAGCCCGAACTGCCAGGCCAGGTCCTTCCTGGACTGGAAACCAGCATCCTAGGACCGGTTTCGGGGTTTCACCCCACTTCAGCCAGGATAGCTTGATTCCAGTGGCATGGAGAGCACGGTACTCACGTCTGAGCATACCTGTCCCACTCGGGGTGACAAATGCAAACAGGACTATTGATGGACAGAATGCAGAACAATGTCATACATTCACCCCAGTACAGAGATCTGGGCCTAAATCCAATGTTGTTTTGCTCACCATGCCATTCCAGTTTGGACCCAGCCATATGCAAAGCAGTCTTGAACCTGTGCCCTATGTGAATAGTCCAGCCCGAACTGCCAAGCCAGGTCCTCCCTGGACTGAAAAGAAGCATGCTAGGACCGGTTTTGGGGTTTCACCCACTGGAAACAAGCATCCTAGGACCGGTTTCGGGGTTTCACCCCTCTTCAGCCATGATAGCTTGATTCCAGTGGCATGGAGAGCACTAGACTTACATCTGAGCATACCCGTAGCTCTCAGGGTGACAAGTGCAAAAAGAACTATTGATGGACAGAATGCAGAACAATGTCATACATTCACCCTAGTACAGAGATCTGGGCCTAAATCGATCGTTTTTTTGCTCACCATGCCATTCCAGTTTGTTCCCAGCCATATGCAAATCAGTCTTGACCCTGTGCCCTATAGGAACAGTCCAGCCCGAACTGCCAGGCCAGGTCCTCCGTTGATAGGAAACAAGCATCCTAGGACCGGTTTTGGGGTTTCACCCCTCTTCAGCCATGATAGCTTGATTCCAGTGGCATGGAGAGCACTAGACTTTCGTCTGAGCATACCCGCCCCACTTGGGGTGACACATGCAAAAAGAACTATTGATGGACAGAATGCAGAACAATGTCATACATTCACCCCAGTACAGACATCTGGGCCTAAATCCATCGGTTTTTTGCTCACCATGCCATTCCAGTTTGGACCCAGCCATATGCAGATCAGCTTGACCCTGTGCCCTATGGGAACTGTCCAGCCCGAACTGCCAGGCCAGGTCCTCACTGGTCTGAAAATAAGCATCCTAGGACCGGTTTTGGGGTTTCACTCCTCTTCAGCCAGGATAGCTTGATTCCAGTGACATGGAGAGCACGGGACTCACGTCTGAGCATACCCGTCCCACTCAGGGTGACAAATGCAAAAAGAACTATTGGTGGACAGAATGCAGAACAATGTCATACATACACCCTAGTTAAGAGATCTGGGCCTAAATCCATTGTTTTTTAGCTCACCATGCCATTCCAGCTTGGACCCAGCCATATGCAAATCAGTCTTGACCCTCTGCCCTATGGGAACAGTCCAGCCCGAACTGCCAGGCCAGGTCCTCCCTGGTCTGGAAACAAGCATCCTAGGACCGGTTTCGGGGTTTCACCCCTCTTCAGCCAGGATAGCTCGATTCCAGTGGCATGGAGAGCACGGGACTCACGTCTGAGCATACCCGGCCCACTCAGGGTGACAAATGCAAAAAGAACTATTTTTGGACAGAATGCAAAACAATGCCATACATTCACCCAAGTACAGAGATCTGGGCCTAATTCCACCGTTTTTTTGCTCACCATGCCATTCCAGTTTGGACCAAGCCATATGCAAATCAGTCTTGACCCTGTGCCTTATGGGAACAATCCAGCCCGAACTTCCAGGCCCGGTCCTTCCTGGACTGGAAACCAGCATCCTAGGACCGGTTTCGGGGTTTCACCCCACTTCAGCCAGGATAGCTTGATTCCAGTGGCATGGAGAGCACGGTACTCACGTCTGAGCACACCTGTCCCACTCGGGGTGACAAATGCAAATAGGACTATTGATGGACAGAATGCAGAACAATGTCATACATTCACCCCAGTACAGAGATCTGGGCCTAAATCCATTGTTGTTTTGCTCACCATGCCATTCCAGTTTGGACCCAGCCATATGCAAAGCAGTCTTGAACCTGTGCCCTATGTGAATAGTCCAGCCCGAACTGCCAAGCCAGGTCCTCCCTGGACTGAAAAGAAGCATACTAGGACCGGTTTCGGGGTTTCACCCACTGGAAACAAGCATCCTAGGACCGGTTTCGGGGTTTCACCCCTCTTCAGCCATGATAGCTTGATTCCAGTGGCATGGAGAGCACTAGACTTACGTCTGAGCATACCCGTAGCTCTCGGGGTGACAAGTGCAAAAAGAACTATTGATGGACAGAATGCAGAACAATGTCATACATTCACCCTAGTACAGAGATCTGGGCCTAAATCGACCGTTTTTTTGCTCACCATGCCATTCCAGTTTGGACCCAGCCATATGCAAATCAGTCTTGACCCTGTGCCCTATGGGAACAGTCCAGCCCGAACTGCCAGGCCAGGTCCTCCGTTGATAGGAAACAAGCATCCTAGGACCGGTTTTGGGGTTTCACCCCTCTTCAGCCATGATAGCTTGATTCCAGTGGCATGGATAGCACTAGACTTTCGTCTGAGCATACCCGCCCCACTCGGGGTGACACATGCAAAAAGAACTATTGATGGACAGAATGCAGAACAATGTCATACATTCACCCCAGTTCAGAGATCTGGGCCTAAATCCATAGGTTTTTTGCTCACCATGCCATTCCAGTTTGGACCCAGCCATATGCAAATCAGTCTTTACCCTGTGCCCTATGGGAACAGTCTAGCCCGAACTGCCAGGCCAGGTCTTCCCTGGACTGGAAACAAGCATCCTAGGACTGGTTTCGGGGTTTCACCCCTCTTCAGCCTGGATAGCTTGATTCCAGTGGCATGGAAAGCACGGGACTCACGTCTGAGCATACCAGTCCCACTCATGGTGACAAATGCAAAAAGAACTATTGATGGACAGAATGCAGAACAATGTCATACATTAACCCCAGTACAGAGATCTGGGCATAAATCCATCGTTTTTTTGCTCACCCTGCCATTCCAGCTTGGACCCAGCCATATGCAAATCAGTCTTGACCCTGTGCCCTGTGGGAACAGTCCAGACCAAACTGCCAGGCCAGGTCCTCCCTGGTCTGGAAACAAGCATCCTAGGACCGGTTTCGGGGTTTCACCCCTCTTCAGCCAGGATAGCTCGATTCCAGTGGCATGAAGATCACGGGACTCACGTCTGAGCATACCCGGCCCACTCAGGTGACAAATGCAAAAATAACTATTGTTGGACAGAATGCAAAAGAATGCCATACATTCACCCCAGTACAGAGATCTGGGCCTAAATCCACGGTTTTTTTGCTCACCATGCCATTCCAGTTTGAACCCAGCCATATGCAAATCAGTCGTGACCCTGTACCGTATGGGAACAATCCAGCCCGATCTTCCAGGCCAGGTCTTTCCTGGACTGGAAACCAGCATCCTAGGACTGGTTTCGGGGTTTCACCCATCTTCAGCCAGGATAGCTTGATTCCAGTGGCATGGAGAGCACGGGATTCACGTCTGAGCATACCTGCCCCACTCGGGGTGACAAATGCCAAAAAAACTATTGATGGACAGAATGCAGAACAATTTCATACATTCACCCCAGTACAGAGATCTGGGCCTAAATCCATTGTATTTTTGCTCACCGTGCCATTCCAGTTTGGACCCAGCCATATGCAAATCAGTCTTGAACCTGTGCCCAATGGGAACAGTCCATCCTGAACTGCCAGGCCAGGTCCTCCCTGGACTGGAAACAAGCATCCTAGGACCGGTTTCGGGGTTTCACCCCTCTTCAGCCAGGATAGCTTGATTCCAGTGACATGGAGAGCACGGGACTCACGTATGAGCATACCCGTCCCACTCGGGGAGACAAATGCAAAAGGAACTATTGATGGACAGAATGCAGAACAATTTCATACATTCATCCCAGTACAGAGATCTGGGCCTAAATCCATCGTTTTTTGCTCACCATGCCATTCCAGTTTAGACCCAGCCATATGCAAATCAGTCTTGACCCTGTGCCCTATGTGAATAGTCCAGCCCGAACTGCCAAGCCAGGTCCTGCCTGGACTGGAAACAAGCATCCTAGGACCGGTTGCGGGGTTTCACCCCTCTACAGCCATGATAGCTTGAACACGCATCCTAGGACCGGGTGCGGGGTTTCACCCTTCTACAGCCATGATAGCTTGATTCCAGTGGCATGGAGAGCACTGGACTTATGTCTGAGCATACCCGTCCCACTCGGGGTGACAAGTGCAAAAAGAACTATTGATGGACAGAATGCAGAACAATGTCATACATACACCCCAGTACAGAGATCTGGGCCTTAATCCATCGGTTTTTTGCTCACCATGCCATTCCAGTTTGGACACAGCCATATGCAAATCAGTCTTTACCCTGTGCCCTATGGGAACAGTGTAGCCCGAACTGCCAGGCCAGGTCTTCCCTGGACTGGAAACAAGCATGCTAGGACTGGTCTAGGGGTTTCACCCCTCTTCAGCATGGATAGCTTGATTCCAGTGGCATGGAGAGCACGGGACTCACGTCTGAGCATACCAGTCCCACTCGGGGTGACAAATGCAAAAAGAACTATTGATGGACAGAATGCAGAACGATGTCATACATTAACCCCAGTACAGAGATGTGGGCATAAATCCATCGTTTTTTTGCTCACCATGCCATTCCTGCTTGGACCCAGCCATATGCAAATCAGTCTTGACCCTGTGCCCTATGGGAACAGTCCAGCCCGAACTGCCAGGCCAGGTCCTCCCTGGTCTGGAAACAAGCATCCTAGGACCGGTTTCGGGGTTTCACCCCTCTTCAGCCATGATAGCTTGATTCCAGTGGCATGGAGAGCACTAGACTTACGTCTGAGCATACCCGTAGCACTCGGGGTGACAAGTGCAAGAAGAACTATTGATGGACAGAATGCAGAACAATGTCATACATTCACCCTAGTACAGAGATCTGGGCCTAAATCCATCGTTTTTTTGTTCACCATGCCATTCCAGTTTGGACCCAGCCATATGCAAATCAGTCTTGACCCTGTGCCCTATGGGAACAGTCCAGCCCGAACTGCCAGACCAGGTCCTCCGTGGATAGGAAACAAGCATCCTAGGACCGGTTTCGGGGTTTCACCCCTCTTCAGCCAGGATAGCTTGATTCCAGTGGCATGGAGAGCACGGGACTCACGTCTGAGCATACCCGTCCCACTCGGGGAGACAAATGCAAAAAGAACTATTGATGGACAGAATGCAGAACAATGTCATACATTCACCCCAGTACAGAGATCTGGGCCTAAATCCATCGTTTTTTTGCTCACCATGCCATTCCAGTTTGGACCCAGCCATATGCAAATCAGTCTTGACCCTGTGCCCTATGGAACAGTCCAGCCCGATCTGCCAGGCCAGGTCCTCCCTGGTCTTGAAACAAGCATCCTAGGACCGGTTTCAGGGTTTCACCCCTCTTCAGCCAGGATAGCTTGATTCCAGTGGCATGGAGAGCACGGGACTCACGTCCGAGCATAACCGGCCCACTCAGGGTGACAAATGCCGAAAGAACTATTGTTGGACAGAATGCAAAACAATGCTATACATTCACCCCAGGACAGAGATCTGGGCCTAAATCCACAGTTTTTTTGCTCACCATGCCATTCCAGATTTTACCCAGCCATATGCAAATCAGTCTTGACCCTGTGCCCTATGGGAACAATCCAGCCCGAACTGCCAGGCCAGGTCCTCCCTGGACTGGAAACAAGCATCCTAGGACCGGTTTCGGGGTTTCACCCCACTTCAGCCAGGATAGCTTGATTCCAGTGGCATGGAGAGCACGGGACTTTCGTCTGAGCATACCCGTCCCACTCGGGGAGACAAATGCAAAAAGAACTATTGATGGACAGAATGCAGAACAATGTCATACATTCACCCCAGTACAGAGATCTGGGCCTAAATCCATCGTTTTTTGCTCACCATGCCATTCCAGTTTGGACCCAGCCATATGCAAATCAGTCTTGACCCTGTGCCCTATGGGAACAGTCTAGCCCGAACTGCAAGGCCAGGTGTTCCCTGGACTGGAAACAAGCATCCTAGGACTGGTTTTGGGGTTTCACCCCACTTCAGCCTAGATAGCTTGATTCCAGTGGCATGGAGAGCACGGGACTCACATCTGAGCATACCAGTCCCACTCGGGGGGACAAATGCAAAAAGAAATTTGATGGACAGAATGCAGAACGATGTCATACATTAACCCCAGTACAGAAATGTGGGCATAAATCCATCGTTTTTTTGCTCACCATGCCATTCCAGCTTGGACCCAGCCATATGCAAATCAGTCTTGACCCTGTGCCCTATGGGAACAGTCCAGCCCGAACTGCCAGGCCAGGTCCTCCCTGGTCTGGAAACAAGCATCCTAGGACCGGTTTCGGGGTTTCACCCCTCTTCAGCCAGGATAGCTCGATTCCAGTGGCATGGAGAGCACGGGACTCACGTCTGAGCATACCCGGCCCACTCAGGGTGACAAATGCAAAAAGAACTATTGTTGGACAGAATGCAAAACAATGCCATACATTCACCCAAGTACAGAGATCTGGGCCTAATTCCACCGTTTTTTTGCTCACCATGCCATTCCAGTTTGGACCCAGCCATATGCAAATCAGTCTTGACCCTGTGCCTTATGGGAACAATCCAGCCCGAACTTCCAGGCCCGGTCCTTCCTGGACTGGAAACCAGCATCCTAGGACCGGTTTCGGGGTTTCACCCCACTTCAGCCAGGATAGCTTGATTCCAGTGGCATGGAGAGCACGGTACTCACGTCTGAGCATACCTGTCCCACTCGGGGTGACAAATGCAAACAGGACTATTGATGGACAGAATGCAGAACAATGTCATACATTCACCCCAGTACAGAGATCTGGGCCTAAATCCAATGTTGTTTTGCTCACCATGCCATTCCAGTTTGGACCCAGCCATATGCAAAGCAGTCTTGAACCTGTGCCCTATGTGAATAGTCCAGCCCGAACTGCCAAGCCAGGTCCTCCCTGGACTGAAAAGAAGCATGCTAGGACCGGTTTTGGGGTTTCACCCACTGGAAACAAGCATCCTAGGACCGGTTTCGGGGTTTCACCCCTCTTCAGCCATGATAGCTTGATTCCAGTGGCATGGAGAGCACTAGACTTACGTCTGAGCATACCCGTAGCTCTCAGGGTGACAAGTGCAAAAAGAACTATTGATGGACAGAATGCAGAACAATGTCATACATTCACCCTAGTACAGAGATCTGGGCCTAAATCGATCGTTTTTTTGCTCACCATGCCATTCCAGTTTGTTCCCAGCCATATGCAAATCAGTCTTGACCCTGTGCCCTATAGGAACAGTCCAGCCCGAACTGCCAGGCCAGGTCCTCCGTTGATAGGAAACAAGCATCCTAGGACCGGTTTTGGGGTTTCACCCCTCTTCAGCCATGATAGCTTGATTCCAGTGGCATGGAGAGCACTAGACTTTCGTCTGAGCATACCCGCCCCACTTGGGGTGACACATGCAAAAAGAACTATTGATGGACAGAATGCAGAACAATGTCATACATTCACCCCAGTACAGACATCTGGGCCTAAATCCATCGGTTTTTTGCTCACCATGCCATTCCAGTTTGGACCCAGCCATATGCAGATCAGCTTGACCCTGTGCCCTATGGGAACTGTCCAGCCCGAACTGCCAGGCCAGGTCCTCACTGGTCTGAAAATAAGCATCCTAGGACCGGTTTTGGGGTTTCACTCCTCTTCAGCCAGGATAGCTTGATTCCAGTGACATGGAGAGCACGGGACTCACGTCTGAGCATACCCGTCCCACTCAGGGTGACAAATGCAAAAAGAACTATTGGTGGACAGAATGCAGAACAATGTCATACATACACCCTAGTTAAGAGATCTGGGCCTAAATCCATTGTTTTTTAGCTCACCATGCCATTCCAGCTTGGACCCAGCCATATGCAAATCAGTCTTGACCCTCTGCCCTATGGGAACAGTCCAGCCCGAACTGCCAGGCCAGGTCCTCCCTGGTCTGGAAACAAGCATCCTAGGACCGGTTTCGGGGTTTCACCCCTCTTCAGCCAGGATAGCTCGATTCCAGTGGCATGGAGAGCACGGGACTCACGTCTGAGCATACCCGGCCCACTCAGGGTGACAAATGCAAAAAGAACTATTTTTGGACAGAATGCAAAACAATGCCATACATTCACCCAAGTACAGAGATCTGGGCCTAATTCCACCGTTTTTTTGCTCACCATGCCATTCCAGTTTGGACCAAGCCATATGCAAATCAGTCTTGACCCTGTGCCTTATGGGAACAATCCAGCCCGAACTTCCAGGCCCGGTCCTTCCTGGACTGGAAACCAGCATCCTAGGACCGGTTTTGGGGTTTCACCCCACTTCAGCCAGGATAGCTTGATTCCAGTGGCATGGAGAGCACGGTACTCACGTCTGAGCACACCTGTCCCACTCGGGGTGACAAATGCAAATAGGACTATTGATGGACAGAATGCAGAACAATGTCATACATTCACCCCAGTACAGAGATCTGGGCCTAAATCCATTGTTATTTTGCTCACCATGCCATTCCAGTTTGGACCCAGCCATATGCAAAGCAGTCTTGAACCTGTGCCCTATGTGAATAGTCCAGCCCGAACTGCCAAGCCAGGTCCTCCCTGGACTGAAAAGAAGCATACTAGGACCGGTTTCGGGGTTTCACCCACTGGAAACAAGCATCCTAGGACCGGTTTCGGGGTTTCACCCCTCTTCAGCCATGATAGCTTGATTCCAGTGGCATGGAGAGCACTAGACTTACGTCTGAGCATACCCGTAGCTCTCGGGGTGACAAGTGCAAAAAGAACTATTGATGGACAGAATGCAGAACAATGTCATACATTCACCCTAGTACAGAGATCTGGGCCTAAATCGATCGTTTTTTTGCTCACCATGCCATTCCAGTTTGGACCCAGCCATATGCAAATCAGTCTTGACCCTGTGCCCTATGGGAACAGTCCAGCCCGAACTGCCAGGCCAGGTCCTCCGTTGATAGGAAACAAGTATCCTAGGACCGGTTTTGGGGTTTCACCCCTCTTCAGCCATGATAGCTTGATTCCAGTGGCATGGAGAGCACTAGACTTTCGTCAGAGCATACCCGCCCCACTTGGGGTGACACATGCAAAAAGAACTATTGATGGACAGAATGCAGAACAATGTCATACATTCACCCCAGTTCAGAGATCTGGGCCTAAATCCATAGGTTTTTTGCTCACCATGCCATTCCAGTTTGGACCCAGCCATATGCAAATCAGTCTTTACCCTGTGCCCTATGGGAACAGTCTAGCCCGAACTGCCAGGCCAGATCTTCCCTGGACTGGAAACAAGCATCCTAGGACTGGTTTCGGGGTTTCACACCTCTTCAGCCTGGATAGCTTGATTCCAGTGGCATGGAAAGCATGGGACTCACGTCTGAGCATACCAGTCCCACTCATGGTGACAAATGCAAAAAGAACTATTGATGGACAGAATGCAGAACAATGTCATACATTAACCCCAGTACAGAGATCTGGGCATAAATCCATCGTTTTTTTGCTCACCATGCCATTCCAGCTTGGACCCAGCCATATGCAAATCAGTCTTGACCCTGTGCCCTGTGGGAAGAGTCCAGCCCGAACTGCCAGGCCAGGTCCTCCCTGGTCTAGAAACAAGCATCCTAGGACCGGGTTCGGGGTTTCACCCCTCTTCAGCCAGGATAGCTCGATTCCAGTGGCATGAAGAGCACGGGACTCACGTCTGAGCATATTCGGCCCACTCAGGTGACAAATGCAAAAAGAACTATTGTTGGACAGAATGCAAAAGAATGCCAAACATTCACCCCAGTACAGAGATCTGGGCCTAAATCCACGGTTTTTTTGCTCACCATGCCATTCCAGTTTGAACCCAGCCATATGCAAATCAGTCTTGAACCTGTGCCTTGTGGGAACAGTCCAGCCCGAACTGCCAGGCCAGGTCTTTCCTGGACTGGAAACCAGCATCCTAGGACAGGTTTCGGGGTTTCACCGATCTTCAGCCAGGATAGCTTGATTCCAGTGGCATGGAGAGCACGGGACTCACGTCTGAGCATACCTGCCCCACTCGGGGTGACAAATGCCAAAAAAACTATTGATGGACAGAATGCAGAACAATTTCATACATTCACCCCAGTACAGAGATCTGGGTCTAAATCCATTGTATTTTTGCTCACCGTGCCATTCCAGTTTGGACCCAGCCATATGCAAATCAGTCTTGAACCTGTGCCCTATGGGAACAGTCCAGCCTGAACTGCCAGGAAAGGTCCTCCCTGGACTGGAAACAAGCATCCTAGGACCGGTTTTGGGGTTTCACCCCTCTTTTGCCAGGATAGCTTGATTCCAGTGACATGGAGAGCACGGGACTCACGTCTGAGCATACCCGTCCCACTCGGGGAGACAAATGCAAAAGGAACTATTGATGGACAGAATGCAGAACAATTTCATACATTCATCCCAGTACAGAGATCTGGGCCTAAATCCATCGTTTTTTGCTCACCATGCCATTCCAGTTTAGACCCAGCCATATGCAAATCAGTCTTGACCCTGTGCCCTATGTGAATAGTCCAGCCCGAACTGCCAAGCCAGGTCCTGCCTGGACTGGAAACAAGCATCCTAGGACCGGTTGCGGGGTTTCACCCCTCTACAGCCATGATAGCTTGAACAAGCATCCTAGGACCGAATGCGGGGTTTCACCCCTCTACAGCCATGATAGCTTGATTCCAGTGGCATGGAGAGCACTGGACTTTTGTCTGAGCATACCCGTCCCACTCGGGGTGACAAGTGCAAGAAGAACTATTGATGGACAGAATGCAGAACAATGTCATACATTCACCCTAGTACAGAGATCTGGGCCTAAATCCATCGTTTTTTTGTTCACCATGCCATTCCAGTTTGGACCCAGCCATATGCAAATCAGTCTTGACCCTGTGCCCTATGGGAACAGTCCAGCCCGAACTGCCAGACCAGGTCCTCCGTGGATAGGAAACAAGCATCCTAGGACCGGTTTCGGGGTTTCACCCCTCTTCAGCCAGGATAGCTTGATTCCAGTGGCATGGAGAGCACGGGACTCACGTCTGAGCATACCCGTCCCACTCGGGGAGACAAATGCAAAAAGAACTATTGATGGACAGAATGCAGAACAATGTCATACATTCACCCCAGTACAGAGATCTGGGCCTAAATCCATCGTTTTTTTGCTCACCATGCCATTCCAGTTTGGACCCAGCCATATGCAAATCAGTCTTGACCCTGTGCCCTATGGAACAGTCCAGCCCGATCTGCCAGGCCAGGTCCTCCCTGGTCTTGAAACAAGCATCCTAGGACCGGTTTCAGGGTTTCACCCCTCTTCAGCCAGGATAGCTTGATTCCAGTGGCATGGAGAGCACGGGACTCACGTCCGAGCATAACCGGCCCACTCAGGGTGACAAATGCCGAAAGAACTATTGTTGGACAGAATGCAAAACAATGCTATACATTCACCCCAGTACAGAGATCTGGGCCTAAATCCACAGTTTTTTTGCTCACCATGCCATTCCAGATTTTACCCAGCCATATGCAAATCAGTCTTGACCCTGTGCCCTATGGGAACAATCCAGCCCGAACTGCCAGGCCAGGTCCTCCCTGGACTGGAAACAAGCATCCTAGGACGGGTTTCGGGGTTTCACCCCACTTCAGCCAGGATAGCTTGATTCCAGTGGCATGGAGAGCACGGGACTTTCGTCTGAGCATACCCGTCCCACTCGGGGAGACAAATGCAAAAAGAACTATTGATGGACAGAATGCAGAACAATGTCATACATTCACCCCAGTACAGAGATCTGGGCCTAAATCCATCGTTTTTTGCTCACCATGCCATTCCAGTTTGGACCCAGCCATATGCAAATCAGTCTTGACCCTGTGCCCTATGGGAACAGTCTAGCCCGAACTGCAAGGCCAGGTGTTCCCTGGACTGGAAACAAGCATCCTAGGACTGGTTTTGGGGTTTCACCCCACTTCAGCCTAGATAGCTTGATTCCAGTGGCATGGAGAGCACGGGACTCACATCTGAGCATACCAGTCCCACTCGGGGTGACAAATGCAAAAAGAAATTTGATGGACAGAATGCAGAACGATGTCATACATTAACCCCAGTACAGAAATGTGGGCATAAATCCATCGTTTTTTTGCTCACCATGCCATTCCAGCTTGGACCCAGCCATATGCAAATCAGTCTTGACCCTGTGCCCTATGGGAACAGTCCAGCCCGAACTACCAGGCCAGGTCCTCCCTGGTCTGGAAACAAGCATCCTAGGACCGGTTTCGGGGTTTCACCCCTCTTCAGCCAGGATAGCTCGATTCCAGTGGCATGGAGAGCACGGGACTCACGTCTGAGCATACCCGGCCCACTCAGGGTGACAAATGCAAAAAGAACTATTGTTGGACAGAATGCAAAACAATGCCATACATTCACCCAAGTACAGAGATCTGGGCCTAATTCCACCGTTTTTTTGCTCACCATGCCATTCCAGTTTGGACCGAGCCATATGCAAATCAGTCTTGACCCTGTGCCTTATGGGAACAATCCAGCCCGAACTTCCAGGCCCGGTCCTTCCTGGACTGGAAACCAGCATCCTAGGACCGGTTTCGGGGTTTCACCCCACTTCAGCCAGGATAGCTTGATTCCAGTGGCATGGAGAGCACGGTACTCACGTCTGAGCATACCTGTCCCACTCGGGGTGACAAATGCAAATAGGACTATTGATGGACAGAATGCAGAACAATGTCATACATTCACCCCAGTACAGAGATCTGGGCCTAAATCCATTGTTTTTTTGCTCACCATGCCATTCCAGTTTGGACCCAGCCATATGCAAAGCAGTCTTGAACCTGTGCCCTATGTGAATAGTCCAGCCCGAACTGCCAAGCCAGGTCCTCCCTGGACTGAAAAGAAGCATGCTAGGACCGGTTTTGGGGTTTCACCCACTGGAAACAAGCATCCTAGGACCGGTTTCGGGGTTTCACCCCTCTTCAGCCATGATAGCTTGATTCCAGTGGCATGGAGAGCACTAGACTTACGTCTGAGCATACCCGTAGCTCTCAGGGTGACAAGTGCAAAAAGAACTATTGATGGACAGAATGCAGAACAATGTCATACATTCACCCTAGTACAGAGATCTGGGCCTAAATCGATCGTTTTTTTGCTCACCATGCCATTCCAGTTTGTTCCCAGCCATATGCAAATCAGTCTTGACCCTGTGCCCTATAGGAACAGTCCAGCCCGAACTGCCAGGCCAGGTCCTCCGTTGATAGGAAACAAGCATCCTAGGACCGGTTTTGGGGTTTCACCCCTCTTCAGCCATGATAGCTTGATTCCAGTGGCATGGAGAGCACTAGACTTTCGTCTGAGCATACCCGCCCCACTTGGGGTGACACATGCAAAAAGAACTATTGATGGACAGAATGCAGAACAATGTCTTACATTCACCCCAGTACAGACATCTGGGCCTAAATCCATCGGTTTTTTGCTCACCATGCCATTCCAGTTTGGACCCAGCCATATGCAGATCAGCTTGACCCTGTGCCCTATGGGAACTGTCCAGCCCGAACTGCCAGGCCAGGTCCTCACTGGTCTGAAAATAAGCATCCTAGGACCGGTTTTGGGGTTTCACTCCTCTTCAGCCAGGATAGCTTGATTCCAGTGACATGGAGAGCACGGGACTCACGTCTGAGCATACCCGTCCCACTCAGGGTGACAAATGCAAAAAGAACTATTGGTGGACAGAATGCAGAACAATGTCATACATACACCCTAGTTAAGAGATCTGGGCCTAAATCCATTGTTTTTTAGCTCACCATGCCATTCCAGCTTGGACCCAGCCATATGCAAATCAGTCTTGACCCTCTGCCCTATGGGAACAGTCCAGCCCGAACTGCCAGGCCAGGTCCTCCCTGGTCTGGAAACAAGCATCCTAGGACCGGTTTCGGGGTTTCACCCCTCTTCAGCCAGGATAGCTCGATTCCAGTGGCATGGAGAGCACGGGACTCACGTCTGAGCATACCCGGCCCACTCAGGGTGACAAATGCAAAAAGAACTATTTTTGGACAGAATGCAAAACAATGCCATACATTCACTCAAGTACAGAGATCTGGGCCTAATTCCACCGTTTTTTTGCTCACCATGCCATTCCAGTTTGGACCAAGCCATATGCAAATCAGTCTTGACCCTGTGCCTTATGGGAACAATCCAGCCCGAACTTCCAGGCCCGGTCCTTCCTGGACTGGAAACCAGCATCCTAGGACCGGTTTCGGGGTTTCACCCCACTTCAGCCAGGATAGCTTGATTCCAGTGGCATGAAGAGCACGGTACTCACGTCTGAGCATACCTGTCCCACTCGGGGTGACAAATGCAAATAGGACTATTGATGGACAGAATGCAGAACAATGTCATACATTCACCCCAGTACAGAGATCTGGGCCTAAATCCATTGTTGTTTTGCTCACCATGCCATTCCAGTTTGGACCCAGCCATATGCAAAGCAGTCTTGAACCTGTGCCCTATGTGAATAGTCCAGCCCGAACTGCCAAGCCAGGTCCTCCCTGGACTGAAAAGAAGCATACTAGGACCGGTTTCGGGGTTTCACCCACTGGAAACAAGCATCCTAGGACCGGTTTCGGGGTTTCACCCCTCTTCAGCCATGATAGCTTGATTCCAGTGGCATGGAGAGCACTAGACTTACGTCTGAGCATACCCGTAGCTCTCGGGGTGACAAGTGCAAAAAGAACTATTGATGGACAGAATGCAGAACAATGTCATACATTCACCCTAGTACAGAGATCTGGGCCTAAATCGATCGTTTTTTTGCTCACCATGCCATTCCAGTTTGGACCCAGCCATATGCAAATCAGTCTTGACCCTGTGCCCTATGGGAACAGTCCAGCCCGAACTGCCAGGCCAGGTCCTCCGTTGATAGGAAACAAGCATCCTAGGACCGGTTTTGGGGTTTCACCCCTCTTCAGCCATGATAGCTTGATTCCAGGGGCATGGAGAGCACTAGACTTTCGTCAGAGCATACCCGCCCCACTCGGGGTGACACATGCAAAAAGAACTATTGATGGACAGAATGCAGAACAATGTCATACATTCACCCCAGTTCAGAGATCTGGGCCTAAATTCATAGGTTTTTTGCTCACCATGCCATTCCAGTTTGGACCCAGCCATATGCAAATCAGTCTTTACCCTGTGCCCTATGGGAACAGTCTAGCCCGAACTGCCAGGCCAGGTCTTCCCTGGACTGGAAACAAGCATCCTAGGACTGGTTTCGGGGTTTCACACCTCTTCAGCCTGGATAGCTTGATTCCAGTGGCATGGAAAGCATGGGACTCACGTCTGAGCATACCAGTCCCACTCATGGTGACAAATGCAAAAAGAACTATTGATGGACAGAATGCAGAACAATGTCATACATTAACCCCAGTACAGAGATCTGGGCATAAATCCATCGTTTTTTTGCTCACCATGCCATTCCAGCTTGGACCCAGCCATATGCAAATCAGTCTTGACCCTGTGCCCTATGGGAACAATCCAGCCCGAACTGCCAGGCCAGGTCCTCCCTGGACTGGAAACAAGCATCCTAGGACCGGTTTCGGGGTTTCACCCCACTTCAGCCAGGATAGCTTGATTCCAGTGGCATGGAGAGCACGGGACTTTCGTCTGAGCATACCCGTCCCACTCGGGGAGACAAATGCAAAAAGAACTATTGATGGACAGAATGCAGAACAATGTCATACATTCACCCCAGTACAGAGATCTGGGCCTAAATCCATCGTTTTTTGCTCACCATGCCATTCCAGTTTGGACCCAGCCATATGCAAATCAGTCTTGACCCTGTGCCCTATGGGAACAGTCTAGCCCGAACTGCAAGGCCAGGTGTTCCCTGGACTGGAAACAAGCATCCTAGGACTGGTTTTGATGTTTCACCCCACTTCAGCCTAGATAGCTTGATTCCAGTGGCATGGAGAGCACGGGACTCACATCTGAGCATACCAGTCCCACTCGGGGTGACAAATGCAAAAAGAAATTTGATGGACAGAATGCAGAACGATGTCATACATTAACCCCAGTACAGAAATGTGGGCATAAATCCATCGTTTTTTTGCTCACCATGCCATTCCAGCTTGGACCCAGCCATATGCAAATCAGTCTTGACCCTGTGCCCTATGGGAACAGTCCAGCCCGAACTACCAGGCCAGGTCCTCCCTGGTCTGGAAACAAGCATCCTAGGACCGGTTTCGGGGTTTCACCCCTCTTCAGCCAGGATAGCTCGATTCCAGTGGCATGGAGAGCACGGGACTCACGTCTGAGCATACCCGGCCCACTCAGGGTGACAAATGCAAAAAGAACTATTGTTGGACAGAATGCAAAACAATGCCATACATTCACCCAAGTACAGAGATCTGGGCCTAATTCCACCGTTTTTTTGCTCACCATGCCATTCCAGTTTGGACCGAGCCATATGCAAATCAGTCTTGACCCTGTGCCTTATGGGAACAATCCAGCCCGAACTTCCAGGCCCGGTCCTTCCTGGACTGGAAACCAGCATCCTAGGACCGGTTTCGGGGTTTCACCCCACTTCAGCCAGGATAGCTTGATTCCAGTGGCATGGAGAGCACGGTACTCACGTCTGAGCATACCTGTCCCACTCGGGGTGACAAATGCAAATAGGACTATTGATGGACAGAATGCAGAACAATGTCATACATTCACCCCAGTACAGAGATCTGGGCCTAAATCCATTGTTTTTTTGCTCACCATGCCATTCCAGTTTGGACCCAGCCATATGCAAAGCAGTCTTGAACCTGTGCCCTATGTGAATAGTCCAGCCCGAACTGCCAAGCCAGGTCCTCCCTGGACTGAAAAGAAGCATGCTAGGACCGGTTTTGGGGTTTCACCCACTGGAAACAAGCATCCTAGGACCGGTTTCGGGGTTTCACCCCTCTTCAGCCATGATAGCTTGATTCCAGTGGCATGGAGAGCACTAGACTTACGTCTGAGCATACCCGTAGCTCTCAGGGTGACAAGTGCAAAAAGAACTATTGATGGACAGAATGCAGAACAATGTCATACATTCACCCTAGTACAGAGATCTGGGCCTAAATCGATCGTTTTTTTGCTCACCATGCCATTCCAGTTTGTTCCCAGCCATATGCAAATCAGTCTTGACCCTGTGCCCTATAGGAACAGTCCAGCCCGAACTGCCAGGCCAGGTCCTCCGTTGATAGGAAACAAGCATCCTAGGACCGGTTTTGGGGTTTCACCCCTCTTCAGCCATGATAGCTTGATTCCAGTGGCATGGAGAGCACTAGACTTTCGTCTGAGCATACCCGCCCCACTTGGGGTGACACATGCAAAAAGAACTATTGATGGACAGAATGCAGAACAATGTCTTACATTCACCCCAGTACAGACATCTGGGCCTAAATCCATCGGTTTTTTGCTCACCATGCCATTCCAGTTTGGACCCAGCCATATGCAGATCAGCTTGACCCTGTGCCCTATGGGAACTGTCCAGCCCGAACTGCCAGGCCAGGTCCTCACTGGTCTGAAAATAAGCATCCTAGGACCGGTTTTGGGGTTTCACTCCTCTTCAGCCAGGATAGCTTGATTCCAGTGACATGGAGAGCACGGGACTCACGTCTGAGCATACCCGTCCCACTCAGGGTGACAAATGCAAAAAGAACTATTGGTGGACAGAATGCAGAACAATGTCATACATACACCCTAGTTAAGAGATCTGGGCCTAAATCCATTGTTTTTTAGCTCACCATGCCATTCCAGCTTGGACCCAGCCATATGCAAATCAGTCTTGACCCTCTGCCCTATGGGAACAGTCCAGCCCGAACTGCCAGGCCAGGTCCTCCCTGGTCTGGAAACAAGCATCCTAGGACCGGTTTCGGGGTTTCACCCCTCTTCAGCCAGGATAGCTCGATTCCAGTGGCATGGAGAGCACGGGACTCACGTCTGAGCATACCCGGCCCACTCAGGGTGACAAATGCAAAAAGAACTATTTTTGGACAGAATGCAAAACAATGCCATACATTCACCCAAGTACAGAGATCTGGGCCTAATTCCACCGTTTTTTTGCTCACCATGCCATTCCAGTTTGGACCAAGCCATATGCAAATCAGTCTTGACCCTGTGCCTTATGGGAACAATCCAGCCCGAACTTCCAGGCCCGGTCCTTCCTGGACTGGAAACCAGCATCCTAGGACCGGTTTCGGGGTTTCACCCCACTTCAGCCAGGATAGCTTGATTCCAGTGGCATGAAGAGCACGGTACTCACGTCTGAGCATACCTGTCCCACTCGGGGTGACAAATGCAAATAGGACTATTGATGGACAGAATGCAGAACAATGTCATACATTCACCCCAGTACAGAGATCTGGGCCTAAATCCATTGTTGTTTTGCTCACCATGCCATTCCAGTTTGGACCCAGCCATATGCAAAGCAGTCTTGAACCTGTGCCCTATGTGAATAGTCCAGCCCGAACTGCCAAGCCAGGTCCTCCCTGGACTGAAAAGAAGCATACTAGGACCGGTTTCGGGGTTTCACCCACTGGAAACAAGCATCCTAGGACCGGTTTCGGGGTTTCACCCCTCTTCAGCCATGATAGCTTGATTCCAGTGGCATGGAGAGCACTAGACTTACGTCTGAGCATACACGTAGCTCTCGGGGTGACAAGTGCAAAAAGAACTATTGATGGACAGAATGCAGAACAATGTCATACATTCACCCTAGTACAGAGATCTGGGCCTAAATCGATCGTTTTTTTGCTCACCATGCCATTCCAGTTTGGACCCAGCCATATGCAAATCAGTCTTGACCCTGTGCCCTATGGGAACAGTCCAGCCCGAACTGCCAGGCCAGGTCCTCCGTTGATAGGAAACAAGCATCCTAGGACCGGTTTTGGGGTTTCACCCCTCTTCAGCCATGATAGCTTGATTCCAGGGGCATGGAGAGCACTAGACTTTCGTCAGAGCATACCCGCCCCACTCGGGGTGACACATGCAAAAAGAACTATTGATGGACAGAATGCAGAACAATGTCATACATTCACCCCAGTTCAGAGATCTGGGCCTAAATTCATAGGTTTTTTGCTCACCATGCCATTCCAGTTTGGACCCAGCCATATGCAAATCAGTCTTTACCCTGTGCCCTATGGGAACAGTCTAGCCCGAACTGCCAGGCCAGGTCTTCCCTGGACTGGAAACAAGCATCCTAGGACTGGTTTCGGGGTTTCACACCTCTTCAGCCTGGATAGCTTGATTCCAGTGGCATGGAAAGCATGGGACTCACGTCTGAGCATACCAGTCCCACTCATGGTGACAAATGCAAAAAGAACTATTGATGGACAGAATGCAGAACAATGTCATACATTAACCCCAGTACAGAGATCTGGGCATAAATCCATCGTTTTTTTGCTCACCATGCCATTCCAGCTTGGACCCAGCCATATGCAAATCAGTCTTGACCCTGTGCCCTGTGGGAAGAGTCCAGCCCGAACTGCCAGGCCAGGTCCTCCCTGGTCTGGAAACAAGCATCCTAGGACCGGTTTCGGGGTTTCACCCCTCTTCAGCCAGGATAGCTCGATTCCAGTGGCATGAAGAGCACGGGACTCACATCTGAGCATATTCGGCCCACTCAGGTGACAAATGCAAAAAGAACTATTGTTGGACAGAATGCAAAAGAATGCCATACATTCACCCCAGTACAGAGATCTGGGCCTAAATCCACGGTTTTTTTGCTCACCATGCCATTCCAGTTTGAACCCAGCCATATGCAAATCAGTCTTGAACCTGTGCCCTGTGGGAACAGTCCAGCCCGAACTGCCAGGCCAGGTCTTTCCTGGACTGGAAACCAGCATCCTAGGACAGGTTTCGGGGTTTCACCGATCTTCAGCCAGGATAGCTTGATTCCAGTGGCATGGAGAGCACGGGACTCACGTCTGAGCATACCTGCCCCACTCGGGGTGACAAATGCCAAAAAAACTATTGATGGACAGAATGCAGAACAATTTCATACATTCACCCCAGTACAGAGATCTGGGCCTAAATCCATTGTATTTTTGCTCACCGTGCCATTCCAGTTTGGACCCAGCCATATGCAAATCAGTCTTGAACCTGTGCCCTATGGGAACAGTCCAGCCTGAACTGCCAGGAAAGGTCCTCCCTGGACTGGAAACAAGCATCCTAGGACCGGTTTTGGGGTTTCACCCCTCTTTAGCCAGGATAGCTTGATTCCAGTGACATGGAGAGCACGGGACTCACGTCTGAGCATACCCGTCCCACTCGGGGAGACAAATGCAAAAGGAACTATTGATGGACAGAATGCAGAACAATTTCATACATTCATCCCAGTACAGAGATCTGGGCCTAAATCCATCGTTTTTTGCTCTCCATGCCATTCCAGTTTAGACTCAGCCATATGCAAATCAGTCTTGACCCTGTGCCCTATGTGAATAGTCCAGCCCGAACTGCCAAGCCAGGTCCTGCCTGGACTGGAAACAAGCATCCTAGGAACCGTTGCGGGGTTTCACCCCTCTAAAGCCATGATAGCTTGAACAAGCATCCTAGGACCGAATGCGGGGTTTCACCCCTCTACAGCCACGATAGCTTGATTCCAGTGGCATGGAGAGCACTGGACTTTTGTCTGAGCATACCCGTCCCACTCGGGGTGACAAGTGCAAAAAGAACTATTGATGGACAGAATGCAGAACAATGTCATACATACACCCCAGTACAGAGATCTGGGCCTAAATCCATCGTTTTTTTGCTCACCATGCCATTCCAGTTTGGACGCAGCCATATGCAAATCAGTCTTTACCCTGTGCCCTATGGGAACAGTCTAGCCCGAACTGCCAGGCCAGGTCTTCCCTGGACTGGAAACAAGCATGCTAGGACTGGTTTAGGGGTTTCACCCCTCTTCAGCATGGATAGCTAGATTCCAGTGGCATGGAGAGCACGGGACTCACGTCTGAGCATACCAGTCCCACTCGGGGTGACAAATGCAAAAAGAACTATTGATGGACAGAATGCAGAACGATGTCATACATTAACCCCAGTACAGAGATGTGGGCATAAATCCATCGTTTTTTTGCTCACCATGCCATTCCAGCTTGGACCCAGCCATATGCAAATCAGTCTTGACCCTCTGCCCTATGGGAACAGTCCAGCCCGAACTGCCAGGCCAGGTCCTCCCTGGTCTGGAAACAAGCATCCTAGGACCGGTTTCGGGGTTTCACCCCTCTTCAGCCAGGATAGCTCGATTCCAGTAGCATGGAGAGCACGGGACTCACGTCTGAGCATACCTGTCCCACTCGGGGTGACAAATGCAAACAGGACTATTGATGGACAGAATGCAGAACAATGTCATACATTCACCCCAGTACAGAGATCTGGGCCTAAATCCATCGTTGTTTTGCTCTCCATGCCATTCCAGTTTGGACCCAGCAATATGCAAATCAGTCCTGAACCTGTGCCCTATGTGAATAGTCCAGCCCGAACTGCCAAGCCAGGTCCTCCCTGGACTGGAAAGAAGTATACTAGGACCAGTTTCGGGGTTTCACCCACTGGAAACAAGCATCCTAGGACCGGTTTCGGGGTTTCACCCCTCTTCAGCCATGATAGCTTGATTCCAGTGGCATGGAGAGCACTAGACTTACGTCTGAGCATACCCGTAGCACTCGGGGTGACAAGTGCAAAAAGAACTATTGATGGACAGAATGCAGAACAATGTCATACATTCACCCTAGTACAGAGATCTGGGCCTAAATCCATCGTTTTTTTGCTCACCATGCCATTCCAGTTTGGACCCAGCCATATGCAAATCAGTCTTGACCCTGTGCCCTATGGGAACAGTCCAGCCTGAACTGCGAGGCCAGGTCCTCCATGGACTGGAAACAAGCATCTTAGGACCGGTTTCGGGGTTTGACCCATCTTCAGCCAGGATAGCTTGATTCCAGTGGCATGTAGAGCACGGGACTAACGTCTTAGCATACCCGTCCCACTCGGGGTGACACATGCAAAAAGAACTATTGATGGACAGAATGTAGAACAATGTCATACATTCACCCCAGTACAGAGATCTGGACCTAAATCCATTGTTTTTTTGCTCACCATGCCATTCCAGTTTGGACCCAGCCATATGCAAATCAGTCTTGACCTTGTGCCCTATGGGAACAGTCTAGCCTGAACTGCCAGGCCAGGTCTTCCCTGGACTGGAAACAAACATCCTAGGACTGATTTCAGGGTTTCACCCATCTTCAGCCAGGAGAGCTTGATTCCAGTGGCATGGAGAGCGCGGGACTCACGTCTGAGCATACCAGTCCCACTCGGGGTGACAAATGCAAAAATAACTATTGATGGACAGAATGCAGAACGATGTCATACATTCACCCCAGTACAGAGATCTGGGCGTAAATCCATCATTTTTTTGCTCACCATGCCATTCCAGTTTGGACCCAGCCATATGCAAATCAGTCTTGACCCTGTGCCCTATGGGAACAGTCCAGCCCGAACTGCCAGGCCAGGTCCTCCCTGAACTGGAAACAAGCATCCTAGGACTGGTTTCGTGGTTTCACCCCTCTTCAGCCAGGATAGCTTGATTCCAGTGGCATGGAGAGCACGGGACTCACGTCTGAGCATACCCGTCCCACTCGGTGTGACAAATGCAAAAAGAACTATTGATGGACAGAATGCAGAACAATGTCATACATTCGCCACATTACATAGATATGGGCCTAAACCCATGGTTTTTTGCACACCATGCCGTTCCAGTTTGGACCCAACCATATGCAAATCAGTCTTGACCCTGTGCCCTATGAGAACAGTCCAGCCCAAACTGCCAGGCCAGGTCCTCCCTGGACTGGAAACAAGCATCCTAGGACTGGTTTCAGGGTTTCACCCCTCTTCAGCCAGGAGAGCTTGATTCCAGTGGCATGGAGAGCACGGGACTCACGTCTGAGCATACCAGTCCCACTCGGGGTGACAAATGCTAAAAGAACTATTGATGGACAGACTGCAGAACGATGTCATACATTAACCCCAGTACAGAGATCTGGGCATAAATCCATCATTTTTTTGCTCACCATGCCATTCCAGTTTGGACCCAGCCATATGCAAACCAGTCTTGACCCTGTGCCCTATGGGAACAGTCTAACCCGAACTGCCAGGCCAGGTCTTCCCTGGACTGGAAACAAGCCTCCTAGGACTGGTTTCAGGGTTTCACCCCTCTTCAGCCAGGAGAGCTTGATTCCAGTGGCATGGAGAGCACGGGACTCACGTCTGAGCATACCCGTCCCACTCGGGGTGACAAGTGCAAAAAGAACTATTGATGGAGAGAATGCAGAACAATGTCATACATTCACCCTAGTACAGATATCTGGGCCTAAATCCATTTTTGTTTGCTCACACTGCGATTCCAGTTTGGACCCAGCCATATGCAAATCAGTCTTGACCCTGTGCCCTATGGGAACAGTCCAGCCCGAACTGCCAGGCCAGGTCCTCCCTCGACAGCAAATAAGCATCATAGCACCGGTTTCGGGGTTTCACCCCTCTTCAGCCATGATAGCTTGATTCCAGTGGCATGGAGAGCACTAGACTTACGTCTGAGCATACCCGTAGCACTCGGGGTGACAAGTGCAAAAAGAACTATTGATGGACAGAATGCAGAACAATGTCATACATTCACCCTAGCTCAGAGATCTTGGCCTAAATCCATCGGTTTTTTGCTCACCGTGCCATTCAAGTTTGGACCCAGCCATATGCAAATCAGTCTTGACCCTGTGCCCTATGGGAACAGTCTAGCCTGAACTGCCAGGCCAGGTCTTCCCTAGACTGGAAACAAAGATCCTAGGACCGATTTTGGGGTTTCACCCCTCTTCAGCGAGGGTAGCTTGTTTCCACTGACATGGAGAGCACGGGCCTCACGTCTGAGCATACCAGTCTCACTCGGGGTGACAAATGCAAAAAGAACTATTGATGGACAGAATGCAGAACAATGTCATACATTCACCCCAGTACAGAGATCTGGGCCTAAATCCATCGTTTTTTTGCTCATCATGCCATTCCAGAAGGGACCCAGCCATATGCAAATCAGTCTTGACCCTGTGCCCTATGGGAACAGTCCAGCCCGAACTGCCAGGCCAGGTCCTCCCTGAACTGGAAACAAGCATCCTAGGACTGGTTTCGTGGTTTCACCCCTCTTCAGCCAGGATAGCTTGATTCCAGTGGCATGGAGAGCACGGGACTCACGTCTGAGCATACCCGTCCCACTCGGTGTGACAAATGCAAAAAGAACTATTGATGGACAGAATGCAGAACAATGTCATACATTCACCACATTACATAGATATGGGCCTAAACCCATCGTTTTTTTGCACATCAGGCCGTTCCAGTTTGGACCCAACCATATGCATATCAGTCTTGACCCTGTGCCCTATGGGAACAGTCTAACCCGAACTGCCAGGCCAGGTCTTCCCTGGACTGGAAACAAGCATCCTAGGACTGGTTTCAGGGTGTCACCCCTCTTCAGCCAGGAGAGCTTGATTCCAGTGGCATGGAGAGCACGGGACTCACGTCTGAGCATACCAGTCCCACTCGGGGTGACAAATGGTAAAAGAACTATTGATGGACAGAATGCAGAACGATGTCATACATTAACCCCAGTACAGAGATCTGGGCATAAATCCATCATTTTTTTGCTCACCATTCCATTCCAGTTTGGACCCAGCCATATGCAAATCAGTCTTGACCCTGTGCCCTATGGGAACAGTCTAACCCGAACTGCCAGGCCAGGTCTTCCCTGGACTGGAAACAAGCATCCTAGGACTGGTTTCAGGGTTTCACCCCTCTTCAGCCAGGAGAGCTTGATTCCAGTGGCATGGAGAGCACGGGACTCACGTCTGAGCATACCCGTCCCACTCGGGGTGACAAGTGCAAAAAGAACTATTGATGGAGAGAATGCAGAACAATGTCATACATTCACCCTAGTACAGATATCTGGGCCTAAATCCATTTATGTTTGCTCACACTGCGATTCCAGTTTGGACCCAGCCATATGCAAATCAGTCTTGACCCTGTGCCCTATGGGAACAGTCCAGCCCGAACTGCCAGGCCAGGTCCTCCCTGGACAGGAAATAAGCATCCTATCACCGGTTTCGGGGTTTCACCCCTCTTCAGCCAGGATAGCTTGATTCTAGTGGCATGAAGAGCTCGGGACTCACGACTGAGCATACCCGCCCCACTCGGTGTGACAAATGCAAAAAGAACTTTTGATGGACAGAATGCAGAACAATGTCATACATTCACCCTAGCTCAGAGATCTTGGCTTAAATCCATCGTTTTTTTGCTCACCGTGCCATTCAAGTTTGGACCCAGCCATATGCAAATCAGTCTTGACCCTGTGCCCTATGGGAACAGTCTAGCCTGAACTGCCAGGCCAGGTCCTCCCTGAACTGGAAACAAGCATCCTAGGACTGGTTTCGTGGTTTCACCCCTCTTCAGCCAGGATAGCTTGATTCCAGTGGCATGGAGAGCACGGGACTCACGTCTGAGCATACCCGTCCCACTCGGGGTGACAAATGCAAAAAGAACTATTGATGGACAGAATGCAGAACAATGTCATACATTCGCCACAGTACATAGATATGGGCCTAAACCCATCATTTTTTTGCACACCATGCCGTTCCAGTTTGGACCCAACCATATGCAAATCAGTCTTGACCCTGTGCCCTATGAGAACAGTCCAGCCCAAACTGCCAGGCCAGGTCCTCCCTGGACTGGAAACAAGCATCCTAGGACTGGTTTCAGGGTTTCACCCCTCTTCAGCCAGGAGAGCTTGATTCCAGTGGCATGGAGAGCACGGGACTCACGTCTGAGCATACCAGTCCCACTCGGGGTGACAAATGCTAAAAGAACTATTGATGGACAGACTGCAGAACGATGTCATACATTAACCCCAGTACAGAGATCTGGGCATAAATCCATCATTTTTTTGCTCAGCATGCCATTCCAGTTTGGACCCAGCCATATGCAAACCAGTCTTGACCCTGTGCCCTATGGGAACAGTCTAACCCGAACTGTCAGGCCAGGTCTTCCCTGGACTGGAAACAAGCATCCTAGGACTGGTTTCAGGGTTTCACCCCTCTTCAGCCAGGAGAGTTTTATTCCAGTGGCATGGAGAGCACGGGACTCACGTCTGAGCATACCCGTCCCACTCGGGGTGACAAGTGCAAAAAGAACTATTGATGGAGAGAATGCAGAACAATGTCATACATTCACCCTAGTACAGATATCTGGGCCTAAATCCATTTTTTTTTGCTCACACTGCGATTCCAGTTTGGACCCAGCCATATGCAAATCAGTCTTGACCCTGTGCCCTATGGGAACAGTCCAGCCCGAACTGCCAGGCCAGGTCCTCCCTCGACAGGAAATAAGCATCCTAGCACCGGTTTCGGGGTTTCACCCCTCTTCAGCCAGGATAGCTTGATTCCAGTGGCATGAAGAGCACGGGACTCACGACTAAGCATACCCGCCCCACTCGGTGTGACAAATGCAAAAAGAACTATTGATGGACAGAATGCAGAACAATGTCATACATTCACCCTAGCTCAGAGATCTTGGCCTAAATCCATCGGTTTTTTGCTCACCGTGCCATTCAAGTTTGGACCCAGCCATATGCAAATCAGTCTTGACCCTGTGCCCTATGGGAACAGTCTAGCCTGAACTGCCAGGCCAGGTCTTCCCTGGACTGGAAACAAAGATCCCAGGACCGATTTAGGGGTTTCACCCCTCTTCAGCGAGGGTAGCTTGTTTCCACTGACATGGAGAGCACGGGCCTCACGTCTGAGCATACCAGTCCCACTCGGACTGACAAATGCAAAAAGAACTATTGATGGACAGAATGCAGAACAATGTCATACATTCACCCCAGTACAGAGATCTGGGCGTAAATCCATCATTTTTTTGCTCACCATGCCAATCCAGTTTGGACCCAGCCATATGCAAATCAGTCTTGACCCTGTGCCCTATGGGAACAGTCCAGCCTGAACTGCCAGGCCAGGTCCTCCCTGAACTGGAAACAAGCATCCTAGGACTGGTTTCGTGGTTTCACCCCTCTTCAGCCAGGATAGCTTGATTCCAGTGGCATGGAGAGCACGGGACTCACGTCTGAGCATACCCGTCCCACTCGGTGTGACAAATGCAAAAAGAACTATTGATGGACAGAATGCAGAACAATGTCATACATTCACCACATTACATAGATATGGGCCTAAACCCATCGTTTTTTTGCACATCAGGCCGTTCCAGTTTGGACCCAACCATATGCAAATCAGTCTTGACCCTGTGCCCTATGGGAACAGTCTAACCCGAACTGCCAGGCCAGGTCTTCCCTGGACTGGAAACAAGCATCCTAGGACTGGTTTCAGGGTGTCACCCCTCTTCAGCCAGGAGAGCTTGATTCCAGTGGCATGGAGAGCACGGGACTCACGTCTGAGCATACCAGTCCCACTCGGGGTGACAAATGGTAAAAGAACTATTGATGGACAGAATGCAGAACGATGTCATACATTAACCCCAGTACAGAGATGTGGGCATAAATTCATTGTTTTTTTGCTCACCATGCCATTCCTGCTTGGACCCAGCCATATGCAAATCAGTCTTGACCCTGTGCCCTATGGGAACAGTCCATCCCGAACTGCCAGGCCAGGTCTTCCCTTGACTGGAAACAAGCCTCCTAGGACTGGTTTCAGGGTTTCACCCCTCTTCAGCCAGGAGAGCTTGATTCCAGTGGCATGGAGAGCACGGGACTCACGTCTGAGCATACCCGTCCCACTCGGGGTGACAAGTGCAAAAAGAACTATTGATGGAGAGAATGCAGAACAATGTCATACATTCACCCTAGTACAGATATCTGGGCCTAAATCCATTTTTGTTTGCTCACACTGCGATTCCAGTTTGGACCCAGCCATATGCAAATCAGTCTTGACCCTGTGCCCTATGGGAACAGTCCAGCCCGAACTGCCAGGCCAGGTCCTCCCTCGACAGCAAATAAGCATCATAGCACCGGTTTCGGGGTTTCACCCCTCTTCAGCCATGATAGCTTGATTCCAGTGGCTTGGAGAGCACTAGACTTACGTCTGAGCATACCCGTAGCACTCGGGGTGACAAGTGCAAAAAGAACTATTGATGGACAGAATGCAGAACAATGTCATACATTCACCCTAGCTCAGAGATCTTGGCCTAAATCCATCGGTTTTTTGCTCACCGTGCCATTCAAGTTTGGACCCAGCCATATGCAAATCAGTCTTGACCCTGTGCCCTATGGGAACAGTCTAGCCTGAACTGCCAGGCCAGGTCTTCCCTGGACTGGAAACAAAGATCCTAGGACCGATTTTGGGGTTTCACCCCTCTTCAGCGAGGGTAGCTTGTTTCCACTGACATGGAGAGCACGGGCCTCACGTCTGAGCATACCAGTCCCACTCGGGGTGACAAATGCAAAAAGAACTATTGATGGACAGAATGCAGAACAATGTCATACATTCACCCCAGTACAGAGATCTGGGCCTAAATCCATCGTTTTTTTGCTCATCATGCCATTCCAGAAGGGACCCAGCCATATGCAAATCAGTCTTGACCCTGTGCCCTATGGGAACAGTCCAGCCCGAACTGCCAGGCCAGGTCCTCCCTGAACTGGAAACAAGCATCCTAGGACTGGTTTCGTGGTTTCACCCCTCTTCAGCCAGGATAGCTTGATTCCAGTGGCATGGAGAGCACGGGACTCACGTCTGAGCATACCCGTCCCACTCGGTGTGACAAATGCAAAAAGAACTATTGATGGACAGAATGCAGAACAATGTCATACATTCACCACATTACATAGATATGGGCCTAAACCCATCGTTGTTTTGCACATCAGGCCGTTCCAGTTTGGACCCAACCATATGCATATCAGTCTTGACCCTGTGCCCTATGGGAACAGTCTAACCCGAACTGCCAGGCCAGGTCTTCCCTGGACTGGAAACAAGCATCCTAGGACTGGTTTCAGGGTGTCACCCCTCTTCAGCCAGGAGAGCTTGATTCCAGTGGCATGGAGAGCACGGGACTCACGTCTGAGCATACCAGTCCCACTCGGGGTGACAAATGGTAAAAGAACTATTGATGGACAGAATGCAGAACGATGTCATACATTAACCCCAGTACAGAGATCTGGGCATAAATCCATCATTTTTTTGCTCACCATTCCATTCCAGTTTGGACCCAGCCATATGCAAATCAGTCTTGACCCTGTGCCCTATGGGAACAGTCTAACCCGAACTGCCAGGCCAGGTCTTCCCTGGACTGGAAACAAGCATCCTAGGACTGGTTTCAGGGTTTCACCCCTCTTCAGCCAGGAGAGCTTGATTCCAGTGGCATGGAGAGCACGGGACTCACGTCTGAGCATACCCGTCCCACTCGGGGTGACAAGTGCAAAAAGAACTATTGATGGAGAGAATGCAGAACAATGTCATACATTCACCCTAGTACAGATATCTGGGCCTAAATCCATTTATGTTTGCTCACACTGCGATTCCAGTTTGGACCCAGCCATATGCAAATCAGTCTTGACCCTGTGCCCTATGGGAACAGTCCAGCCCGAACTGCCAGGCCAGGTCCTCCCTGGACAGGAAATAAGCATCCTATCACCGGTTTCGGGGTTTCACCCCTCTTCAGCCAGGATAGCTTGATTCTAGTGGCATGAAGAGCTCGGGACTCACGACTGAGCATACCCGCCCCACTCGGTGTGACAAATGCAAAAAGAACTTTTGATGGACAGAATGCAGAACAATGTCATACATTCACCCTAGCTCAGAGATCTTGGCTTAAATCCATCGTTTTTTTGCTCACCGTGCCATTCAAGTTTGGACCCAGCCATATGCAAATCAGTCTTGACCCTGTGCCCTATGGGAACAGTCTAGCCTGAACTGCCAGGCCAGGTCCTCCCTGAACTGGAAACAAGCATCCTAGGACTGGTTTCGTGGTTTCACCCCTCTTCAGCCAGGATAGCTTGATTCCAGTGGCATGGAGAGCACGGGACTCACGTCTGAGCATACCCGTCCCACTCGGGGTGACAAATGCAAAAAGAACTATTGATGGACAGAATGCAGAACAATGTCATACATTCGCCACAGTACATAGATATGGGCCTAAACCCATCGTTTTTTTGCACACCATGCCGTTCCAGTTTGGACCCAACCATATGCAAATCAGTCTTGACCCTGTGCCCTATGAGAACAGTCCAGCCCAAACTGCCAGGCCAGGTCCTCCCTGGACTGGAAACAAGCATCCTAGGACTGGTTTCAGGGTTTCACCCCTCTTCAGCCAGGAGAGCTTGATTCCAGTGGCATGGAGAGCACGGGACTCACGTCTGAGCATACCAGTCCCACTCGGGGTGACAAATGCTAAAAGAACTATTGATGGACAGACTGCAGAACGATGTCATACATTAACCCCAGTACAGAGATCTGGGCATAAATCCATCATTTTTTTGCTCAGCATGCCATTCCAGTTTGGACCCAGCCATATGCAAACCAGTCTTGACCCTGTGCCTTATGGGAACAGTCTAACCCGAACTGTCAGGCCAGGTCTTCCCTGGACTGGAAACAAGCATCCTAGGACTGGTTTCAGGGTTTCACCCCTCTTCAGCCAGGAGAGTTTGATTCCAGTGGCATGGAGAGCACGGGACTCACGTCTGAGCATACCCGTCCCACTCGGGGTGACAAGTGCAAAAAGAACTATTGATGGAGAGAATGCAGAACAATGTCATACATTCACCCTAGTACAGATATCTGGGCCTAAATCCATTTTTTTTTGCTCACACTGCGATTCCAGTTTGGACCCAGCCATATGCAAATCAGTCTTGACCCTGTGCCCTATGGGAACAGTCCAGCCCGAACTGCCAGGCCAGGTCCTCCCTCGACAGGAAATAAGCATCCTAGCACCGGTTTCGGGGTTTCACCCCTCTTCAGCCAGGATAGCTTGATTCCAGTGGCATGAAGAGCACGGGACTCACGACTAAGCATACCCGCCCCACTCGGTGTGACAAATGCAAAAAGAACTATTGATGAACAGAATGCAGAACAATGTCATACATTCACCCTAGCTCAGAGATCTTGGCCTAAATCCATCGGTTTTTTGCTCACCGTGCCATTCAAGTTTGGACCCAGCCATATGCAAATCAGTCTTGACCCTGTGCCCTATGGGAACAGTCTAGCCTGAACTGCCAGGCCAGGTCTTCCCTGGACTGGAAACAAAGATCCCAGGACCGATTTAGGGGTTTCACCCCTCTTCAGCGAGGGTAGCTTGTTTCCACTGACATGGAGAGCACGGGCCTCACGTCTGAGCATACCAGTCCCACTCGGACTGACAAATGCAAAAAGAACTATTGATGGACAGAATGCAGAACAATGTCATACATTCACCCCAGTACAGAGATCTGGGCGTAAATCCATCATTTTTTTGCTCACCATGCCAATCCAGTTTGGACCCAGCCATATGCAAATCAGTCTTGACCCTGTGCCCTATGGGAACAGTCCAGCCTGAACTGCCAGGCCAGGTCCTCCCTGAACTGGAAACAAGCATCCTAGGACTGATTTCGTGGTTTCACCCCTCTTCAGCCAGGATAGCTTGATTCCAGTGGCATGGAGAGCACGGGACTCACGTCTGAGCATACCCGTCCCACTCGGTGTGACAAATGCAAAAAGAACTATTGATGGACAGAATGCAGAACAATGTCATACATTCACCACATTACATAGATATGGGCCTAAACCCATCGTTTTTTTGCACATCAGGCCGTTCCAGTTTGGACCCAACCATATGCAAATCAGTCTTGACCCTGTGCCCTATGGGAACAGTCTAACCCGAACTGCCAGGCCAGGTCTTCCCTGGACTGGAAACAAGCATCCTAGGACTGGTTTCAGGGTGTCACCCCTCTTCAGCCAGGAGAGCTTGATTCCAGTGGCATGGAGAGCACGGGACTCACGTCTGAGCATACCAGTCCCACTCGGGGTGACAAATGGTAAAAGAACTATTGATGGACAGAATGCAGAACGATGTCATACATTAACCCCAGTACAGAGATCTGGGCATAAATCCATCATTTTTTTGCTCACCATTCCATTCCAGTTTGGACCCAGCCATATGCAAATCAGTCTTGACCCTGTGCCCTATGGGAACAGTCTAACCCGAACTGCCAGGCAGGTCTTCCCTGGACTGGAAACAAGCATCCTAGGACTGGTTTCAGGGTTTCACCCCTCTTCAGCCAGGAGAGCTTGATTCCAGTGGCATGGAGAGCACGGGACTCACGTCTGAGCATACCCGTCCCACTCGGGGTGACAAGTGCAAAAAGAACTATTGATGGAGAGAATGCAGAACAATGTCATACATTCACCCTAGTACAGATATCTGGGCCTAAATCCATTTTTGTTTGCTCACACTGCGATTCCAGTTTGGACCCAGCCATATGCAAATCAGTCTTGACCCTGTGCCCTATGGGAACAGTCCAGCCCGAACTGCCAGGCCAGGTCCTCCCTGGACAGGAAATAAGCATCCTATCACCGGTTTCGGGGTTTCACCCCTCTTCAGCCAGGATAGCTTGATTCTAGTGGCATGAAGAGCACGGGACTCACGACTGAGCATACCCGCCCCACTCGGTGTGACAAATGCAAAAAGAACTTTTGATGGACAGAATGCAGAACAATGTCATACATTCACCCTAGCTCAGAGATCTTGGCTTAAATCCATCGTTTTTTTGCTCACCGTGCCATTCAAGTTTGGACCTAGCCATATGCAAATCAGTCTTGACCCTGTGCCCTATGGGAACAGTCTAGCCTGAACTGCCAGGCCAGGTCCTCCCTGAACTGGAAACAAGCATCCTAGGACTGGTTTCGTGGTTTCACCCCTCTTCAGCCAGGATAGCTTGATTCCAGTGGCATGGAGAGCACGGGACTCACGTCTGAGCATACCCGTCCCACGCGGGGTGACAAATGCAAAAAGAACTATTGATGGACAGAATGCAGAACAATGTCATACATTCACCACAGTACATAGATATGGGCCTAAACCCATCGTTTTTTTGCACACAATGCCGTTCCAGTTTGGACACAACCATATGAAAATCAGTCTTGACCCTGTGCCCTATGGGAACAGTCCAGCCTGAACTGCAAGACCAGGTCCTCCCTGGACTGGAAACAAGCCTCCTAGGACCGGTTTTGGGGTTTCACCCCTTTTCAGCCAGGATAGCTTGATTCCAGTGGCATGGAGAACACGGGACTCACGTCTGAGCATACACGTCCCACTCGGAGTGACAAATGCAAAAAGAACTATTGATGGACAGAATGCAGAACAATGTCATACATTCACCCCAGTACAGAGATCTGGATCTAAATGCATCGTTTTTTTGCTCACCATGCCATTCCAGTTTGGACCCAGCCATATGCAAATCAGCTTGACCCTGTGCCCTATGGGAACTGTCCAGCCCGAACTGTCAGGCCAGGTCCTCACTGGTCTGAAAATAAGCATCCTAGGACCGGTTTTGGGGTTTCACTCCTCTTCAGCCAGGATAGCTTGATTCCAGTGACATGGAGAGCACGGGACTCACGTCTGAGCATACCCGTCCCACTCAGGGTGACGAATGCAAAAAGAACTATTGGTGGACAGAATGCAGAACAATGTCATACATACACCCTAGTTAAGAGATCTGGGCCTAAATCCATTGTTTTTTAGCTCACCATGCCATTCCAGCTTGGACCCAGCCATATGCAAATCAGTCTTGACCCTCTGCCCTATGGGAACAGTCCAGCCCGAACTGCTAGGCCAGGTCCTCCCTGGTCTGGAAACAAGCATCCTAGGACCGGTTTCGGGGTTTCACCCCTCTTCAGCCAGGATAGCTCGATTCCAGTGGCATGGAGAGCACGGGACTCACGTCTGAGCATACCCGGCCCACTCAGGGTGACAAATGCAAAAAGAACTATTTTTGGACAGAATGCAAAACAATGCCATACATTCACCCAAGTACAGAGATCTGGGCCTAATTCCACCGTTTTTTTGCTCACCATGCCATTCCAGTTTGGACCAAGCCATATGCAAATCAGTCTTGACCCTGTGCCTTATGGGAACAATCCAGCCCGAACTTCCAGGCCCGGTCCTTCCTGGACTGGAAACCAGCATCCTAGGACCGTTTTCGGGGTTTCACCCCACTTCAGCCAGGATAGCTTGATTCCAGTGGCATGGAGAGCACGGTACTCACGTCTGAGCATACCTGTCCCACTCGGGGTGACAAATGCAAATAGGACTATTGATGGACAGAATGCAGAACAATGTCATACATTCACCCCAGTACAGAGATCTGGGCCTAAATCCATTGTTGTTTTGCTCACCATGCCATTCCAGTTTGGACCCAGCCATATGCAAAGCAGTCTTGAACCTGTGCCCTATGTGAATAGTCCAGCCCGAACTGCCAAGCCAGGTCCTCCCTGGACTGAAAAGAAGCATACTAGGACCGGTTTCGGGGTTTCACCCACTGGAAACAAGCATCCTAGGACCGGTTTCGGGGTTTCACCCCTCTTCAGCCATGATAGCTTGATTCCAGTGGCATGGAGAGCACTAGACTTACGTCTGAGCATACCCGTAGCTCTCGGGGTGACAAGTGCAAAAAGAACTATTGATGGACAGAATGCAGAACAATGTCATACATTCACCCTAGTTAAGAGATCTGGGCCTAAATCGATCGTTTTTTTGCTCACCATGCCATTCCAGTTTGGACCCAGCCATATGCAAATCAGTCTTGACCCTGTGCCCTATGGGAACAGTCCAGCCCGAACTGCCAGGCCAGGTCCTCCGTTGATAGGAAACAAGCATCCTAGGACCGGTTTTGGGGTTTCACCCCTCTTCAGCCATGATAGCTTGATTCCAGTGGCATGGAGAGCACTAGACTTTCGTCTGAGCATACCCGCCCCACTCGGGGTGGCACATGCAAAAAGAACTATTGATGGACAGAATGCAGAACAATGTCATACATTCACCCCAGTTCAGAGATCTGGGCCTAAATCCATAGGTTTTTTGCTCACCATGCCATTCCAGTTTGGACCCAGCCATATGCAAATCAGTCTTTACCCTGTGCCCTATGGGAACAGTCTAGCCCGAACTGCCAGGCCAGGTCTTCCCTGAACTGGAAACAAGCCTCCTAGGACTGGTTTCGGGGTTTCACCCCTCTTCAGCCTGGATAGCTTGATTCCAGTGGCATGGAAAGCACGGGACTCACGTCTGAGCATACCAGTCCCACTCATGGTGACAAATGCAAAAAGAACTATTGATGGACAGAATGCAGAACAATGTCATACATTAACCCCAGTACAGAGATCTGGGCATAAATCCATCGTTTTTTTGCTCACCATGCCATTCCAGCTTGGACCCAGCCATATGTAAATCAGTCTTGACCCTGTGCCCTGTGGGAACAGTCCAGCCCGAACTGCCAGGCCAGGTCCTCCCTGGTCTGGAAACAAGCATCCTAGGACCGGTTTCGGGGTTTCACCCCTCTTCAGCCAGGATAGCTCGATTCCAGTGGCATGAAGAGCACGGGACTCACGTCTGAGCATACCCGGCCCACTCAGGTAACAAATGCAAAAAGAACTATTGTTGGACAGAATGCAAAAGAATACCATACATTCACCCCAGTACAGAGATCTGGGCCTAAATCCACGGTTTTTTTGCTCACCCTGCCATTCCAGTTTGAACCCAGCCATATGCAAATCAGTCGTGACCCTGTACCCTATGGGAACAATCCAGCCCGATCTTCCAGGCCAGGTCTTTCCTGGACTGGAAACCAGCATCCTAGGACTGGTTTCGGGGTTTCACCCATCTTCAGCCAGGATAGCTTGATTCCAGTGGCATGGAGAGCACGGGACTCACGTCTGAGCATACCTGCACCACTCGGGGTGACAAATGCCAAAAAAACTATTGATGGACAGAATGCCTAACAATTTCATACATTCACCCCAGTACAGAGATCTGGGCCTAAATCCATTGTATTTTTGCTCACCGTGCCATTCCAGTTTGGACCCAGCCATATGCAAATCAGTCTTGAACCTGTGCCCTATGGGAACAATCCAGCCTGAACTGCCAGGAAAGGTCCTCCCTGGACTGGAAACAAGCATCCTAGGACCGGTTTCGGGGTTTCACCCCTCTTCAGCCAGGATAGCTTGATTCCAGTGACATGGAGAGCACGGGACTCACGTCTGAGCATACCCGTCCCACTCGGGGAGACAAATGCAAAAGGAACTATTGATGGACAGAATGCAGAACAATTTCATACATTCATCCCAGTACAGAGATCTGGGCCTAAATCCATCGTTTTTTGCTCACCATGCCATTCCAGTTTAGACCCAGCCATATGCAAATCAGTCTTGACCCTGTGCCCTATGTGAATAGTCCAGCCCGAACTGCCAAGCCAGGTCCTGCCTGGACTGAAAACAAGCATCCTAGGACCGGTTGCGGGGTTTCACCCCTCTACAGCCATGATAGCTTGAACAAGCATCCTAGGACCGGGTGCGGGGTTTCACCCCTCTACAGCCATGATAGCTTGATTCCAGTGGCATGGAGAGCACTGGACTTATGTCTGAGCATACCCGTCCCACTCGGGGTGACAAGTGCAAAAAGAACTATTGATGGACAGAATGCAGAACAATGTCATACATACACCCCAGTACAGAGATCTGGGCCTAAATCCATCGGTTTTTTGCTCACCATGCCATTCCAGTTTGGACGCAGCCATATGCAAATCAGTCTTTACCCTGTGCCCTATGGGAACAGTCTAGCCCGAACTGCCAGGCCAGGTCTTCCCTGGACTGGAAACAAGCATGCTAGGACTGGTTTAGGGGTTTCACCCCTCTTCAGCATGGATAGCTTGATTCCAGTGGCATAGAGAGCACGGGACTCACGTCTGAGCATACCAGTCCCACTCGGGGTGACAAATGCAAAAAGAACTATTGATGGACAGAATGCAGAACGATGTCATACATTAACCCCAGTACAGAGATGTGGGCATAAATCCATCGTTTTTTTGCTCACCATGCCATTCCTGCTTGGACCCAGCCATATGCAAATCAGTCTTGACCCTGTGCCCCATGGGAACAGTCCAGCCCGAACTGCCAGGCCAGGTCCTCCGTTGATAGGAAACAAGCATCCTAGGACCGGTTTTGGGGTTTCACCCCTCTTCAGCCATGATAGCTTGATTCCAGTGGCATGGAGAGCACTAGACTTTCGTCTGAGCATACCCGCCCCACTCGGGGTGACACATGCAAAAAGAACTATTGATGGACAGAATGCAGAACAATGTCATACATTCACCCCAGTTCAGAGATCTGTGCCTAAATCCATAGGTTTTTTGCTCACCATGCCATTCCAGTTTGGACCCAGCCATATGCAAATCAGTCCTTACCCTGTGCCCTATGGGAACAGTCTAGCCCGAACTGCCAGGCCAGGTCTTCCCTGGACTGGAAACAAGCATCCTAGGACTTGTTTCGGGGTTTCACCCCTCTTCAGCCTGGATAGCTTGATTCCAGTGGCATGGAAAGCACGGGACTCACGTCTGAGCATACCAGTCCCACTCATGGTGACAAAAGCAAAAAGAACTATTGATGGACAGAATGCAGAACAATGTCATACATTAAACCCAGTACAGAGATCTGGGCATAAATCCATCGTTTTTTTGCTCACCATGCCATTCCAGCTTGGACCCAGCCATATGCAAATCAGTCTTGACCCTGTGCCCTGTGGGAACAGTCCAGCCCGAACTGCCAGGCCAGGTCCTCCCTGGTCTGGAAACAAGCATCCTAGGACCGGTTTCGGGGTTTCACCCCTCTTCAGCCAGGATAGCTCGATTCCAGTGGCATGAAGAGCACGGGACTCACGTCTGAGCATACCCGGCCCACTCAGGTGACAAATGCAAAAAGAACTATTGTTGGACAGAATGCAAAAGAATGCCATACATTCACCCCAGTACAGAGATCTGGGCCTAAATCCACGTTTTTTTTGCTCACCATGCCATTCCAGTTTGAACCCAGCCAAATGCAAATCAGTCGTGACCCTGTACCCTATGGGAACAATCCAGCCCGATCTTCCAGGCCAGGTCTTTCCTGGACTGGAAACCAGCATCCTAGGACTGGTTTCGGGGTTTCACCAATCTTCAGCCAGGATAGCTTGATTCCAGTGGCATGGAGAGCACGGGACTCACGTCTGAGCATACCTGCCCCACTCGGGGTGACAAATGCCAAAAAAACTATTGATGGACAGAATGCAGAACAATTTCATACATTCACCCCAGTACAGAGATCTGGGCCTAAATCCATTGTATTTTTGCTCACCGTGCCATTCCAGTTTGGACCCAGCCATATGCAAATCAGTCTTGAACCTGTGCCCTATGGGAACAGTCCAGCCTGAACTGCCAGGAAAGGTCCTCCCTGGACTGGAAACAAGCATCCTAGGACCGGTTTCGGGGTTTCACCCCTCTTCAGCCAGGATAGCTTGATTCCAGTGACATGGAGAGCACCGGACTCACGTCTGAGCATACCCGTCCCACTCGGGGAGACAAATGCAAAAGTAACTATTGATGGACAGAATGCAGAACAATTTCATACATTCATCCCAGTACAGAGATCTGGGCCTAAATCCATCGTTTTTTGCTCACCATGCCATTCCAGTTTAGACCCAGCCATATGCAAATCAGTCTTGACCCTGTGCCCTATGTGAATAGTCCAGCCCGAACTGCCAAGCCAGGTCCTGCCTGGACTGGAAACAAGCATCCTAGGACCGGGTGCGGGGTTTCACCCCTCTACAGCCATGATAGCTTGATTCCAGTGGCATGGAGAGCACTGGACTTATGTCTGAGCATACCCGTCCCACTCGGGGTGACAAGTGCAAAAAGAACTATTGATGGACAGAATGCAGAACAATGTCATACATACACCCCAGTACAGAGATCTGGGCCTAAATCCATCGGTTTTTTGCTCACCATGCCATTCCAGTTTGGACGCAGCCATATGCAAATCAGTCTTTACCCTGTGCCCTATGGGAACAGTCTAGCCCGAACTGCCAGGCCAGGTCTTCCCTGGACTGGAAACAAGCATGCTAGGACTGGTTTAGGGGTTTCACCCCTCTTCAGCATGGATAGCTTGATTCCAGTGGCATGGAGAGCACGGGACTCACTTCTGAGCATACCAGTCCCACTCGGGGTGCCAAATGCAAAAAGAACTATTGATGGACAGAATGCAGAACGATGTCATTCATTAACCCCAGTACAGAGATGTGGGCATAAATCCATCGTTTTTTTGCTCACCATGCCATTCCTGCTTGGACCCAGCCATATGCAAATCAGTCTTGACCCTGTGCCCCATGGGAACAGTCCAGCCCGAACTGCCAGGCCAGGTCCTCCCTGGTCTGGAAACAAGCATCCTAGGACCGGTTTCGGGGTTTCACCCCTCTTCAGCCAGGATAGCTCGATTCCAGTAGCATGGAGAGCACAGGACTCACGTCTGAGCATACCTGTCCCACTCGGGGTGACAAATGCAAACAGGACTATTGATGGACAGAATGCAGAACAATGTCATACATTCACCCCAGTACAGAGATCTGGGCCTGAATCCATCGTTGTTTTGCTCACCATGCCATTCCAGTTTGGACCCAGCAATATGCAAATCAGTCCTGAACCTGTGCCCTATGTGAATAGTCCAGCCCGAACTGCCAAGCCAGGTCCTCCCTGGACTGGAAAGAAGCATACTAGGACCAGTTTCGGGGTTTCAGCCACTGGAAACAAGCATCCTAGGACCGGTTTCGGGGTTTCACCCCTCTTCAGCCATGATAGCTTGATTCCAGTGGCATGGAGAGCACTAGACTTACGTCTGAGCATACCCGTAGCACTCGGGGTGACAAGTGCAAAAAGAACTATTGATGGACAGAATGCAGAACAATGTCATACATTCACCCTAGTACAGAGATCTGGGCCTAAATCCATCGTTTTTTTGCTCATCATGCCATTCCAGTTTGGACCCAGCCATATGCAAATCAGTCTTGACCCTGTGCCCTATGGGAACAGTCCAGCCTGAACTGCGAGGCCAGGTCCTCCATGGACTGGAAACAAGCATCTTAGGACCGGTTTCGGGGTTTCACCCATCTTCAGCCAGGATAGCTTGATTCCAGTGGCATGTAGAGCACGGGACTAACGTCTGAGCATACCCGTCCCACTCGGGGTGACACATGCAAAAAGAACTATTGATGGACAGAATGTAGAACAATGTCATACATTCACCCCAGTACAGAGATCTGGACCTAAATCCATTGTTTTTTTGCTCACCATGCCATTCCAGTTTGGACCCAGCCATATGCAAATCAGTCTTGACCTTGTGCCCTATGGGAACAGTCTAGCCCGAACTGCCAGGCCAGGTCTTCCCTGGACTGGAAACAAACATCCTAGGACTGATTTCAGGGTTTCACCCATCTTCAGCCAGGAGAGCTTGATTCCAGTGGCATGGAGAGCGCGGGACTCACGTCTGAGCATACCAGTCCCACTCGGGGTGACAAATGCAAAAATAACTATTGATGGACAGAATGCAGAACGATGTCATACATTCACCCCAGTACAGAGATCTGGGCGTAAATCCATCATTTTTTTGCTCACCATGCCATTCCAGTTTGGACCCAGCCATATGCAAATCAGTCTTGACCTTGTGCCCTACGGGAACAGTCTAGTCCGAACTGCCAGGCCAGGTCTTCCCTGGACTGGAAACAAACATCCTAGGACTGATTTCAGGGTTTCACCCATCTTCAGCCAGGAGAGCTTGATTCCAGTGGCATGGAGAGCACGGGACTCACGTCTGAGCATACCCGTCCCACTCGGTGTGACAAATGGTAAAAGAACTATTGATGGACAGAATGCAGAACGATGTCATACATTAACCCCAGTACAGAGATCTGGGCATAAATCCATCATTTTTTTGCTCACCATGCCATTCCAGTTTGGACCCAGCCATATGCAAATCAGTCTTGACCCTGTGCCCTATGGGAACAGTCCAGCCCGAACTGCCAGGCCAGGTCCTCCGTTGATAGGAAACAAGCATCCTAGGACCGGTTTTGGGGTTTCACCCCTCTTCAGCCATGATAGCTTGATTCCAGTGGCATGGAGAGCACTAGACTTTCGTCTGAGCATACCCGCCCCACTCGGGGTGACACATGCAAAAAGAACTATTGATGGACAGAATGCAGAACAATGTCATACATTCACCCCAGTTCAGAGATCTGGGCCTAAATCCATAGGTTTTTTGCTCACCATGCCATTCCAGTTTGGACCCAGCCATATGCAAATCAGTCTTGACCTTGTGCCCTATGGGAACAGTCTAGCCCGAACTGCCAGGCCAGGTCTTCCCTGGACTGGAAACAAACATCCTAGGACTGATTTCAGGGTTTCACCCATTTTCAGCCAGGAGAGCTTGATTCCAGTGGCATGGAGAGCGCGGGACTCACGTCTGAGCATACCAGTCCCACTCGGGGTGACAAATGCAAAAATAACTATTGATGGACAGAATGCAGAACGATGTCATACATTCACCCCAGTACAGAGATCTGGGCGTAAATCCATCATTTTTTTGCTCACCATGCCATTCCAGTTTGGACCCAGCCATATGCAAATCAGTCTTGACCTTGTGCCCTATGGGAACAGTCTAGCCCGAACTGCCAGGCCAGGTCTTCCCTGGACTGGAAACAAACATCCTAGGACTGATTTCAGGGTTTCACCCATCTTCAGCCAGGAGAGCTTGATTCCAGTGGCATGGAGAGCACGGGACTCACGTCTGAGCATACCCGTCCCACTCGGGGTGACAAGTGCAAAAAGAACTATTGATGGAGAGAATGCAGAAAAATGTCATACATTCACCCTAGTACAGATATCTGGGCCTAAATCCATTTTTGTTTGCTCACACTGCGATTCCAGTTTGGACCCAGCCATATGCAAATCGGTCTTGACCCTGTGCCCTATGGGAACAGTCCAGCCCGAACTGCCAGGCCAGGTCCTCCCTGGACAGGAAATAAGCATCCTATCACCGGTTTCGGGGTTTCACCCCTCTTCAGCCAGGATAGCTTGATTCTAGTGGCATGAAGAGCACGGGACTCACGACTGAGCATACCCGCCCCACTCGGTGTGACAAATGCAAAAAGAACTTTTGATGGACAGAATGCAGAACAATGTCATACATTCACCCTAGCTCAGAGATCTTGGCTTAAATCCATCGGTGTTTTGCTCACCGTGCCATTCAAGTTTGGACCCAGCCATATGCAAATCAGTCTTGACCCTGTGCCCTATGGGAACAGTCTAGCCTGAACTGCCAGGCCAGGTCCTCCCTGAACTGGAAACAAGCATCCTAGGACTGGTTTCGTGGTTTCACCCCTCTTCAGCCAGGATAGCTTGATTCCAGTGGCATGGAGAGCACGGGACTCACGTCTGAGCATACCTGTCCCACTCGGGGTGACAAATGCAAAAAGAACTATTGATGGACAGAATGCAGAACAATGTCATACATTCGCCACAGTACATAGATATGGGCCTAAACCCATCGTTTTTTTGCACACCATGCCGTTCCAGTTTGGACCCAACCATATGCAAATCAGTCTTGACCCTGTGCCCTATGAGAACAGTCCAGCCCAACCTTCCAGGCCAGGTCCTCCCTGGACTGGAAACAAGCATCCTAGGACTGGTTTCAGGGTTTCACCCCTCTTCAGCCAGGAGAGCTTGATTCCAGTGGCATGGAGAGCACGGGACTCACGTCTGAGCATACCAGTCCCACTCGGGGTGACAAATGCTAAAAGAACTATTGATGGACAGACTGCAGAACGATGTCATACATTAACCCCAGTACAGAGATCTGGGCATAAATCCATCATTTTTTTGCTCACCATGCCATTCCAGTTTGGACCCAGCCATATGCAAACCAGTCTTGACCCTGTGCCCTATGGGAACAGTCTAACCCGAACTGCCAGGCCAGGTCTTCCCTGGACTGGAAACAAGCATCCTAGGACTGCTTTCAGGGTTTCACCCCTCTTCAGCCAGGAGAGCTTGATTCCAGTGGCATGGAGAGCACGGGACTCACGTCTGAGCATACCCGTCCTTTGGACTGTGGGTGCCTAATCTGTGATCGTGAGGCGTCAATCGTAACGCCGTCAACATATTAGACTTCGTCAACCTTTGACACTTATTTTTTTCTGGATAACGTACAGAGAAGCTTTCGAACACAAGGTCGCTTTCGGAATTACATTTCTGATTGACCTTTGCCATTCCGGATCTTTATTTTCTTCAGATATTTACGAAAAAACTTACACAGAGCGTTCACCTTTGGATTTACTTTCTGCCCTGATGAAGTTCCTTTAAACGGAACGAAACGCGTTGGCTGTTTTTACATGTTATATGAAGGAGAATAAAGTACCACAGTGAACCAATCCATTTTCACGTGACTGTGACTTCATACCTGGTGCCACCTCCACTTCTTTCCATTTGTTTTCTCTGGTTTTCCAGTGGGATCCAAACACAGCAGATCTCGGAGTTGCCTGGCACAGGAAACGTACTAATATGGGACTTTGATATTGATGTGCGCTTTATCAGTCGGCTGTGTATCTTTTGTGTTTGTAGAATGCAGAACAATGTCATACATTCACCCCAGTACAGAGATCTGGATCTAAATCCATTGTTTTTTTGCTCACCATGCCATTCCAGTTTGGACCCAGCCATATGCAAATCAGCTTGACCCTGTGCCCTATGGGAATAATTCAGCCCGAACTGCCAGGCCAGGTCCTCCCTGGACTGAAAATAAGCATCCTAGGACCGGTTTTAGGGTTTCACTCCTCTTCAGCCAGGATAGCTTGATTCCAGTGACATGGAGAGCACGGGACTCACGTCTGAGCATACCCGTCCCACTCAGGGTGACAAATGCAAAAAGAACTATTGGTGGACAGAATTCAGAACAATGTCATACATACACCCTAGTTAAGAGATCTGGGCCTAAATCCATTGTTTTTTAGCTCACCATGCCATTCCAATTTGGACCAAGCCATATGCAAATCAGTCTTGACCCTGTGCCCTATGGGAACAGTCCAGCCTTAACTGCGAGGCCAGGTCCTCCATGGACTGGAAACAAGCATCTTAGGACCGGTTTCGGGGTTTCACCCATCTTCAGCCAGGATAGCTTGATTCCAGTGGCATGTAGAGCACGGGACTAACGTCTGAGCATACCCGTCCCACACGGGGTGACACATGCAAAAAGAACTATTGATGGACAGAATGTAGAACAATGTCATACATTCACCCCAGTACAGAGATCTGGACCTAAATCCATTGTTTTTTTGCTCACCATGCCATTCCAGTTTGGACCCAGCCATATGCAAATCAGTCTTGACCTTGTGCCCTATGGGAACAGTCTAGCCCGAACTGCCAGGCCAGGTATTCCCTGGACTGGAAACAAACAACCTAGGACTGATTTCAGGGTTTCACCCATCTTCAGCCAGGAGAGCTTGATTCCAGTGGCATGGAGAGCGCGGGACTCACGTCTGAGCATACCAGTCTAACTCGGGGTGACAAATGCAAAAATAACTATTGATGGACAGAATGCAGAACGATGTCATACATTCACCCCAGTACAGAGATCTGGGCGTAAATCCATCATTTTTTTTGCTCACCATGCCATTCCAGTTTGGACCCAGCCATATGCAAATCAGTCTTGACCCTGTGCCCTATGGGAACAGTCCAGCCCGAACTGCAGGGCCAGGTCTTCCCTGGACTGGAAACAAGCATCCTAGGACTGGTTTCAGGGTGTCACCCCTCTTCAGCCAGGAGAGCTTGATTCCAGTGGCATGGAGAGCACGGGACTCATGTCTGAGCATACCAGTCCCACTCGGGGTGACAAATGGTAAAAGAACTATTGATGGACAGAATGCAGAACGATGTCATACATTAACCCCAGTACAGAGATCTGGGCATAAATCCATCATTTTTTTGCTCACCATTCCATTCCAGTTTGGACCCAGCCATATGCAAATCAGTCTTGACCTTGTGCCCTATGGGAACAGTCTAACCCGAACTGCCAGGCCAGGTCTTCCCTGGACTGGAAACAAGCATCCTAGGACTGGTTTCAGGGTTTCACCCCTCTTCAGCCAGGAGAGCTTGATTCCAGTGGCATGGAGAGCACGGGACTCCCGTCTGAGCATACCCGTCCCACTCGGGGTGACAAGTGCAAAAAGAACTATTGATGGAGAGAATGCAGAACAATGTCATACATTCACCCTAGTACAGATATCTGGGCCTAAATCCATTTTTGTTTGCTCACACTGCGATTCCAGTTTGGACCCAGCCATATGCAAATCAGTCTTGACCCTGTGCCCTATGGGAACAGTCAAGCCCGAACTGCCAGGCCAGGTCCTCCCTGGACAGGAAATAAGCATCCTATCACCGGTTTCGGGGTTTCACCCCTCTTCAGCCAGGATAGCTTGATTCTAGTGGCATGAAGAGCACGGGACTCACGACTGAGCATACCCGCCCCACTCGGTGTGACAAATGCAAAAAGAACTTTTGATGGACAGAATGCAGAACAATGTCATACATTCACCCTAGCTCAGAGATCTTGGCTTAAATCCATCGGTTTTTTGCTCACCGTGCCATTCAAGTTTGGACCCAGCCATATGCAAATCAGTCTTGACCCTGTGCCCTATGGGAACAGTCTAGCCTGAACTGCCAGGCCAGGTCCTCCCTGAACTGGAAACAAGCATCCTAGGACTGGTTTCGTGGTTTCACCCCTCTTCAGCCAGGATAGCTTGATTCCAGTGGCATGGAGAGCACGGGACTCACGTCTGAGCATACCTGTCCCACTCGGGGTGACAAATGCAAAAAGAACTATTGATGGACAGAATGCAGAACAATGTCATACATTCGCCACAGTACATAGATATGGGCCTAAACCCATCGTTTTTTTGCACACCATGCCGTTCCAGTTTGGACCCAACCATATGCAAATCAGTCTTGACCCTGTGCCCTATGAGAACAGTCCAGCCCAACCTTCCAGGCCAGGTCCTCCCTGGACTGGAAACAAGCATCCTAGGACTGGTTTCAGGGTTTCACCCCTCTTCAGCCAGGAGAGCTTGATTCCAGTGGCATGGAGAGCACGGGACTCACGTCTGAGCATACCAGTCCCACTCGGGGTGACAAATGCTAAAAGAACTATTGATGGACAGACTGCAGAACGATGTCATACATTAACCCCAGTACAGAGATCTGGGCATAAATTCATCATTTTTTTGCTCACCATGCCATTCCAGTTTGGACCCAGCCATATGCAAACCAGTCTTGACCCTGTGCCCTATGGGAACAGTCTAACCCGAACTGCCAGGCCAGGTCTTCCCTGGACTGGAAACAAGCATCCTAGGACTGCTTTCAGGGTTTCACCCCTCTTCAGCCAGGAGAGCTTGATTCCAGTGGCATGGAGAGCACGGGACTCACGTCTGAGCATACCCGTCCCACTCGGGGTGACAAGTGCAAAAAGAACTATTGATGGAGAGAATGCAGAACAATGTCATACATTCACCCTAGTACAGATATCTGGGACTAAATCCATTTTTTTTTGCTCACACTGCGATTCCAGTTTGGACCCAGCCATATGCAAATCATTCTTGACCCTGTGCCCTATGGGAACAGTCCAGCCCGAACTGCCAGGCCAGGTCCTCCCTCGACAGGAAATAAGCATCCTAGCACCGGTTTCGGGGTTTCACCCCTCTTCAGCCAGGATAGCTTGATTCCAGTGGCATGAAGAGCACGGGACTCACGACTAAGCATACCCGCCCCACTCGGTGTGACAAATGCAAAAAGAACTATTGATGGACAGAATGCAGAACAATGTCATACATTCACCCTAGCTCAGAGATCTTGGCCTAAATCCATCGGTTTTTTGCTCACCGTGCCATTCAAGTTTGGACCCAGCCATATGCAAATCAGTCTTGACCCTGTGCCCTATGGGAACAGTCTAGCCTGAACTGCCAGGCCAGGTCTTCCCTGGACTGGAAACAAAGATCCTAGGACCGATTTTGGGGTTTCACCCCTCTTCAGCGAGGGTAGCTTGTTTCCACTGACATGGAGAGCACGGGCCTCACGTCTGAGCATACCAGTCCCACTCGGGGTGACAAATGCAAAAAGAACTATTGATGGACAGAATGCAGAACAATGTCATACATTCACCCCAGTACAGAGATCTGGGCCTAAATCCATCGTTTTTTTGCTCATCATGCCATTCCAGAAGGGACCCAGCCATATGCAAATCAGTCTAGACCCTGTGCCCTATGGGAACAGTCCAGCCTGAACTGCACGACCAGGTCCTCCCTGGACTGGAAACAAGCCTCCTAGGACCGGTTTTGGGGTTTCACCCCTTTTCAGCCAGGATAGCTTGATTCCAGTAGCATGGAGAACACGGAACTCACGTCTGAGCATACACGTCCCACTCGGAGTGAAAAATGCAAAAAGAACTATTGATGGACAGAATGCAGAACAATGTCATACATTCACCCCAGTACAGAGATCTGGATCTAAATCCATCGTTTTTTTGCTCACCATGCCATTCCAGTTTGGACCCAGCCATATGCAAATCAGCTTGACCCTGTGCCCTATGGGAAAAGTCCAGCCCGAACTGCCAGGCCAGGTCCTCCCTGGACTGAAAAAAAGCATCTTAGGACCGGTTTTGGGGTTTCACTCCTCTTCAGCCAGGATAGCTTGATTCCAGTGACATGGAGAGCACGGGACTCACGTCTGAGCATACCCGTCCCACTCAGGGTGACAAATGCAAAAAGAACTATTGGTGGACAGAATGCAGAACAATGTCATACATACACCCTAGTTAAGAGATCTGTGCCAAAATCCATTGTTTTTTTGCTCACCATGCCATTCCAGTTTGGACCCAGCCATATGCAAATCAGTCTTGAGCCTGTGCCCTATGGGAACAGTCTAGCCCGAACTGCCAGGCCAGGTCTTCCCTGGACTGGAAACAAGCATCCTAGGACTGATTTCGGGATTTCACCCATCTTCAGCCAGGAGAGCTTGATTCCAGTGGCATGGAGAGCGCGGGACTCACGTCTGAGCATACCAGTCCCGCTCGGGGTGACAAATGCAAAAATAACTATTGATGGACAGAATGCAGAACGATGTCATTCATTAACCCCAGTACAGAGATCTGGGCGTAAATCCATCATTTTTTTGCTCACCATGCCATTCCAGTTTGGACCCAGCCATATGCAAATCAGTCTTGACCCTGTGCCCTATGGGAACAGTCCAGCCCGAACTGCAAGGCCAGGTCCTCCCTGAACTGGAAACAAGCATCCTAGGACTGGTTTCGTGGTTTCACCCCTCTTCAGCCAGGATAGCTTGATTCCAGTGGCATGGAGAGCACGGGACTCACGTCTGAACATACCCGTCCCACTCGGTGTGACAAATGCAAAAAGAACTATTGATGGACAGAATGCAGAACAATGTCATACATTCACCCCAGTACAGAGATCTGGGCCTAAATCCATCATTTTTTTTCTCATCATGCCATTCCAGAAGGGACCCAGCCATATGCAAATCAGTCTTGACCCTGTACCCTATGGGAACAGTCCAGCCCGAACTGCCAGGCCAGGTCCTCCCTGAACTGGAAAAAAGCATCCTAGGACTGGTTTCGTGGTTTCACCCCTCTTCAGCCAGGATAGCTTGATTCCAGTGGCATGGAGAGCACGGGACTCACGTCTGAGCATACCCGTCCCACTCGGTGTGACAAATGCAAAAAGAACTATTGATGGACAGAATGCAGAACAATGTCATACATTCACCACAGTACATAGATATGGGCCTAAACCCATCGTTTTTTTGCACACCATGCCGTTCCAGTTTGGACCCAACCATATGCAAATCAGTCTTGACCCTGTGCCCTATGGGAACAGTCCAGCCTGAACTGCAAGACCAGGTCCTCCCTGGACTGGAAACAAGCCTCCTAGGACCGGTTTTGGGGTTTCACCCCTTTTCAGCCAGGATAGCTTGATTCCAGTGGCATGGAGAACACGGGACTCACGTCTGAGCATACACGTCCCACTCGGAGTGACAAATGCAAAAAGAACTATTGATGGACAGAATGCAGAACAATGTCATACATTCACCCCAGTACAGAGATCTGGATCTAAATCCATCGTTTTTTTGCTCACCATGCCATTCCAGTTTGGACCCAGCCATATGCAAATCAGCTTGACCCTGTGCCCTATGGGAATAGTTCAGCCCGAACTGCCAGGCCAGGTCCTCCCTGGACTGAAAATAAGCATCCTAGGACCGGTTTTGGGGTTTCACTCCTCTTCAGCCAGGATAGCTTGATTCCAGTGACATGGAGAGCACGGGACTCACGTCTGAGCATACCCGTCCCACTCAGGGTGACAAATGCAAAAAGAACTATTGGTGGACAGAATGCAGAACAATGTCATACATACACCCTAGTTAAGAGATCTGGGCCTAAATCCATTGTTTTTTAGCTCACCATGCCATTCCAATTTGGACCAAGCCATATGCAAATCAGTCTTGACCCTGTGCCCTATGGGAACAGTCCAGCCTGAACTGCGAGGCCAGGTCCTCCATGGACTGGAAACAAGCATCTTAGGACCGGTTTTGGGGTTTCACCCATCTTCAGCCAGGATAGCTTGATTCCAGTGGCATGTAGAGCACGGAACTAACGTCTGAGCATACCCGTCCCACACGGGGTGACACATGCAAAAAGAACTATTGATGGACAGAATGCAGAACAATGTCATACATTCACCCCAGTACAGAGATCTGGACCTAAATCCATTGTTTTTTTGCTCACCATGCCATTCCAGTTTGGACCCAGCCATATGCAAATCAGTCTTGACCTTGTGCCCTATGGGAACAGTCTAGCCCGAACTGCCAGGCCAGGTCTTCCCTGGACTGGAAACAAACATCCTAGGACTGATTTCAGGGTTTCACCCATCTTCAGCCAGGAGAGCTTGATTCCAGTGGCATGGAGAGCACGGGACTCACGTCTGAGCATACCACTCCCACTCGGGGTGACAAATGCAAAGATAACTATTGATGGACAGAATGCAGAACGATGTCATACATTCACCCCAGTACAGAGATCTGGGCGTAAATCCATCATTTTTTTGCTCACCATGCCATTCCAGTTTGGACCCAGCCATATGCAAATCAGTCTTGACCCTGTGCCCTATGGGAACAGTCCAGCCCGAACTGCCAGGCCAGGTCCTCCCTGAACTGGAAACAAGCATCCTAGGACTGGTTTCGTGGTTTCACCCCTCTTCAGCCAAGATAGCTTGATTCCAGTGGCATGGAGAGCACGGAACTCACGTCTGAGCATACCCGTCCCACTCAGTGTGACAAATGCAAAAAGAACTATTGATGGACAGAATGCAGAACAATGTCATACATTCACCACATTACATAGATATGGGCCTAAACCCATCGTTTTTTTGCACATCAGGCCGTTCCAGTTTGGACCCAACCATATGCAAATCAGTCTTGACCCTGTGCCCTATGGGAACAGTCTAACCCGAACTGCCAGGCCAGGTCTTCCCTGGACTGGAAACAAGCATCCTAGGACTGGTTTCAGGGTGTCACCCCTCTTCAGCCAGGAGAGCTTGATTCCAGTGGCATGGAGAGCACGGGACTCACGTCTGAGCATACCAGTCCCACTCGGGGTGACAAATGGTAAAAGAACTATTGATGGACAGAATGCAGAACGATGTCATACATTCACCCCAGTACAGAGATCTGGGCATAAATCCATCATTTTTTTGCTCACCATTCCATTCCAGTTTGGACCCAGCCATATGCAAATCAGTTTTGACCCTGTGCCCTATGGGAACAGTCTAACCCGAACTGCCAGGCCAGGTCTTCCCTGGACTGGAAACAAGAATCCTAGGACTGGTTTCAGGGTTTTACCCCTCTTCAGCCAGGAGAGCTTGATTCCAGTGGCATACCCGTCCCACTCGGGGTGACAAGTGCAAAAAGAACTATTGATGGAGAGAATGCAGAACAATGTCATACATTCACCCTAGTACAGATATCTGGGCCTAAATCCATTTTTTTTTGCTCACACTGCGATTCCAGTTTAGACCCAGCCATATGCATATGGAGAGGGGAGTGGTGCAGGGCATCCAGCCCACTATGAGTGGGGAGGGTAGTGATGCAGGGCATCCATCCCCCTATGAGTGGGGAAGGTAGTGGGGCAGGGCATACATACCCCTATGAGTGGGGAGGGTAGTGGTGCAGGGCATTCAGCACTGTATGAGTTGTGGGTAGTGGTGCAGGGCATACATCCCCCTATGAGTGGGGAGGGTAGTGGTACAGGACATACATCCCCCAATGAGTGGGGAGTGTAGTGGTGCAGAGCATACATCCCCCTATGAGTGGGGAGGGTAGTGGTGCAGGGCATACAGCACTGTGTGAGTTGTGGGTAGTGGTGCAGGACATACATCCCCCTATGAGTGGGGAGGGTAGTGGTGCAGGGCATTCAGCACTGTATGAGTTGTGGGTAGTGGTGCAGGACATACATCCCCCTATGAGTGGGGAGGGTAGTGGTGCAGGGCATACAGCACTGTAGGAGTTGTGAGTAGTGGTGCAGGGCATACATCCCCCTATGAGTGGGGAGGGTAGTGGTATAGGGCATATATCCCCCAATGAGTGGGGAGTGTAGTGGTGCAGGGCATACATGCCCCTATGAGTGGGGAGGGTAGTGGTGCAGTGTATACAGCACTGTATGAGTTGTGGGCAGTGGTGCAGGGCATACATCCCCCTATGAGTGGGGAGGGTAGTGGTACAGGACATACATCCCCCAATGTGTGGGGAGGGTAATGGTGCAGGGCATACATACCCCTATGAGTGGGGAGGGTAGTGGTGCAGGGCATACAACACTGTATGAGTTGTGGGCAGTGGTGCAGGGCATCCATCCACCTACCAGTGGGGAGGGTAGTGGTGCAGGGCATACAGCACTGTATGAGTTGTGGGTAGTGGTGCAGGACATACATCCCCCTATGAGTGGGGAGGGTAGTTGTGCAGGGCATACAGCACTGTAGGAGTTGTGAGTAGTGGTGCAGGGCATACATCCCCCTATGAGTGGGGAGGGTAGTGGTATAGGACATATATCCCCCAATGAGTGGGGAGTGTAGTGGTGCAGGGCATACATGCCCCTATGAGTGGGGAGGGTAGTGGTGCAGGGTATACAGCACTGTATGAGTTGTGGGCAGTGGTGCAGGGCATACATCCCCCTATGAGTGGGGAGGGTAGTGGTGCAGGGCATACAGCACTGTGTGAGTTGTGGGTAGTGGTGCAGGGCATACATCCTCCTATGAGTGGGGAGGGTAGTGGTGCAGAGCTTACATCCCCCTATGAGTTGTGGGGAGTTTTGCAGGGCATCCATCCCCCTATGAGTTGGGGTTAGTGGTGCAGGGCATCCATCCCCCTATGAGTGGGGAAGGTAGTGGTGCAGGGCATACATACCCCTATGAGTGGGGAGGGTAGTGGTGCAGGGCATTCAGCACTGTATGAGTTGTGGGTAGTAGTGCAGGGCATACATCCCCCTATGAGTGGGGGGGTAGTGGTACAGGACATACATCCCCCAATGAGTGGGGAGTGTAGTGGTGCAGGGCATACATCCCCCTATGAGTGGGGAGGGTAGTGGTGCAGGGCATTCAGCACTGTATGAGTTGTGGGTAGTGGTGCAGGACATACATGCCCCTGTGAGTGGAGAGGGTAGTGGTGTAGGGTATATATCCCCCTATGAGTGGGGAGGGTAGTGGTACAGGACATACATCTCCCAATGAGTGGGGAGGGTAGTGGTTCAGGGCATACATCCCCCTATGAGTTCGGAGGGTAGTGGTGCAGGGCATCCATCCCCCTATGAGTTGGGGGTAGTGGTGCAGGGCATCCATCCCCCTATGAGTAGGGAGGGTAGTGGTACAGGAAATTCATCCCCCTATGAGTGGGGAGGGTAGTGGTACAGGACATACATCCCCCCATGAGTTGGGGGTAGTGGTGCAGGGCATATATCCCCCTATGAGTGGGGAGGGTAGTGGTACAGGACATTCATCCCCCTATGAGTGGGGAGGATAGTTGTGCAGGACATACATCCCCCTATGAGTAGGGAGGGTAGTGGTGCAGGGCATATATCCCCCTATGAGTGGGGAGGGTAGTGGTGCAGGGCATAGAGCACTGTATGAGTTGTGGGTAGTGGTGCAGGGCATACATCCCCCTATGAGTGGGGAGGGTAGTGGTACAGGACATACATCCCCCAATGAGTGGGGAGTGTAGTGGTTCAGAGCATACATCACCCTATGAGTGGGGAGGGTAGTAGTGCAGGGCATACAGCACTGTATGAGTTGTGGGTAGTGGTGCAGGGCATACATCCCCCTATGAGTGGGGAGGGTAGTGGCACAGGACATACATCCCCCAATGAGTGGGGAGGGTAGTGGTGCAGGGCATACATCCCCCTCTGAGTGGGGAGGGTAGTGGTGCAGGGCATACAACACTGTATGAGTTGTGGGTAGTGGTGCAGGGCATAAATCCATCTATGAGTGGGGAGGGTAGTGGTGCAGGGCATACATCCCCCTATGAGTGGGGAGGGTAGTGGTGCAGAGCATACAGCACTGTATCGGTTGTGGGTAGTGGTGCAGGGCATACATCCCCCTATGAGTGGGGAGGGTAGTGGTGCAGGTCATATATCCCCCTATGAGTGGGGAAGGTAGTGGTGCAGGGCATATATCCCCCTACGAGTAGGAAGGGTAGTGGTACAGGACATACATCTCCCAATGAGTGGGAAGGATAGTGGTTCAGGGCATTCATATCCCTATGAGTGTGGAGGGTAGTGGTGCAGGGCATACAGCACTGTATGAGTTGTGGGTAGTGGTGCAGGGCATTCATCCCCCTATGAGTGGGGAAGGTAGTGGTGCAGGGCTTACATCCCCCTATGAGCTGTGGGGAGTGGTGCAGGGCAGCTATCCCGCTATGAGTGGGTAGGGTAGTGGTACAGGACATACATCCCCCAATGAGTGGGAGGGTAGTGGTGCAGGGCATACATCCCCCTATGAGTGGGGAGGGTAGTGGTGCAGGGCATACAGCACTGTATGAGTTGTGGGTAGTGGTGCAGGGCATACATCCACCTATGAGTGGGGAGGGTAGTGGTGCAGGGCATACAGCACTGTAGGAGTTGTGAGTAGTGGTGCAGGGCATACATCCCCCTATGAGTGGGGAGGGTAGTGGTATAGGGCATATATCCCCCAATGAGTGGGGAGTGTAGTGGTGCAGGGCATACATGCCCCTATGAGTGGGGAGGGTAGTGGTGCAGTGTATACAGCACTGTATGAGTTGTGGGCAGTGGTGCAGGGCATACATCCCCCTATGAGTGGGGAGGGTAGTGGTGCAGGGCATACAGCACTGTATGAGTTGTGGGTAGTGGTGCAGGACATACATCCCCCTATGAGTGTGGAGTGTAGTGGTGCAGGGCTTACATCCCCCTATGAGTTGTGGGGAGTGTTGCAGGGCATCCATCCCCCTATGAGTTGGGGGTAGTGATGCAGGGCATCCATCCCCCTATGAGTGGGGAAGGTAGTGGGGCAGGGCATACATACCCCTATGAGTGGGGAGGGTAGTGGTGCAGGGCATTCAGCACTGTATGAGTTGTGGGTAGTGGTGCAGGGCATATATCCCCCTATGAGTGGGGAGGGTAGTGGTACAGGACATACATCCCCCAATGAGTGGGGAGTGTAGTGGTGCAGGGCATACATCCCCCTATGAGTGGGGAGGGTAGTGGTGCAGGGCATACAGCACTGTGTGAGTTGTGGGTAGTGGTGCAGGACATACATCCCCCTATGAGTGGGGAGGGTAGTGGTGCAGGGCATACAGCACTGTATGAGTTGTGGGTAGTGGTGCAGGACATACATCCCCCTATGAGTGGGGAGGGTAGTGGTGCAGTGCATACAGCACTGTAGGAGTTGTGAGTAGTGGTGCAGGGCATACATCCCCCTATGAGTGGGGAGGGTAGTGGTATAGGACATATATCCCCCAATGAGTGGGGAGTGTAGTGGTGCAGGGCATACATGCCCCTATGAGTGGGCAGGGTAGTGGTGCAGGGTATACAGCACTGTATGAGTTGTGGGCAGTGGTGCAGGGCATACATCCCCCTATGAGTGGGGAGGGTAGTGGTACAGGACATACATCCCCCAATGTGTGGGGAGGGTAATGGTGCAGGGCATACATACCCCTATGAGTGGGGAGGGTAGTGGTGCAGGGCATACAACACTGTATGAGTTGTGGCCAGTGGTGCAGGGCATCCATCCACCTATCAGTGGGGATGGTATTGGTGCAGGGAATAAATCCCCCTATGAGTGCGGAAGGTAGTGGTGCAGGGCATACATCCCCCTATGAGTAGGGAGAGTAGTGGTACAGGACATACATCTCCCAATGAGTGGGGAGGGTAGTGGTTCAGGGCATACATCCCCCTATGAGTGGGGAGGGTAGTGGTACAGGACATTCATCCCCCTATGAGTGGGGAGGATAGTTGTGCAGGACATACATCCCCCTATGAGTAGGGAGGGTAGTGGTGCAGGGCATATATCCCCCTATGAGTGAGGAGGGTAGTGGTGCAGGGCATAGAGCACTGTATGCGTTGTGGGTAGTGGTGCAGGGCATACATCCCCCTATGAGTGGGGAGGGTAGTGGTACAGGACATACATCCCCCAATGAGTGGGGAGTGTAGTGGCTCAGAGCATACATCACCCTATGAGTGGGGAGGGTAGTAGTGCAGGGCATACAGCTCTGTATGAGTTGTGGGTAGTGGTTCAGGGCATACATCCCCTTATGAGTGGGGAGGGTAGTGGCACAGGACATACATCCCCCAATGAGTGGGGAGGGTAGTGGTGCAGGGCATACATCCCCCTATGAGTGGGGAGGGTAGTGGTGCAGGGCATACAACACTGTATGAGTTGTGGGTAGTGGTGAAGGGCATAAATCCACCTATGAGTGGGGAGGGTAGTGGTGCAGGGCATACATCCCCATATGAGTGGGGAGGGTAGTGGTGCAGAGCATACAGCACTGTATCAGTTGTGGGTAGTGGTGCAGGGCATACATCCCCCTATGAGTGGGGAGGGTAGTGGTGCAGGTCATATATCCCCCTATGAGTGGGGAAGGTAGTGGTGCAGGGCATATATCCCCCTACGAGTAGGAAGGGTAGTGGTACAGGACATACATCTCCCAATGAGTGGGAAGGATAGTGGTTCAGGGCATTCATCCCCCTATGAGTGTGGAGGGTAGTGGTGCAGGGCATACAGCACTGTATGAGTTGTGGGTAGTGGTGCAGGGCATTCATCCTCCTATGAGTGGGGAGGGCAGTGGTGCAGGGCTTACATCCCCCTATGAGTTGTGGGGGGTGTTGCAGGGCATCCATCCCCCTATGAGTTGGGGGTAGTGATGCAGGGCATCCATCCCCCTATGAGTGGGGAAGGTAGTGGGGCAGGGCATACATACCCCTATGAGTGGGGAGGGTAGTGGTGCAGGGCATTCAGCACTGTATGAGTTGTGGGTAGTGGTGCAGGGCATACATCCCCCTATGAGTGGGGAGGGTAGTGGTGCAGGGCATACAGCACTGTGTGAGTTGTGGGTAGTGGTGCAGGACATACATCCCCCTATGAGTGGGGAGGGTAGTGGTGCAGGGCATACAGCACTGTATGAGTTGTGGGTAGTGGTGCAGGACATACATCCCCCTATGAGTGGGGAGGGTAGTGGTGCAGGGCATCCAGCACTGTAGGAGTTGTGAGTAGTGGTGCAGGGCATACATCTCCCTATGAGTGGGAGGGTAGTGGCATAGGACATATATCCCCCAATGAGTGGGGAGTGTAGTGGTGCAGGGCATACATGCCCCTATGAGTGGGGAGGGTAGTGGTGCAGAGTATACAACACTCTATGAGTTGTGGGCAGTGGTGCAGGGCATACATCCCCCTATGAGTGGGGAGGGTAGTGGTACAGAACATACATCCCCCAATGTGTGGGGAGGGTAATGGTGCAGGGCATACATACCCCTATGAGTGGGGAGGGTAGTGGTGCAGGGCATACAACACTGTATGAGTTGTGGGCAGTGGTGCAGGGCATCCATCCACCTATCAGTGGGAAGGGTAGTGGTGCAGGGCATACAGCACTGTATGAGTTGTGGGTAGTGGTGCAGGACATACATCCCCCTATGAGTGGGGAGGGTAGTGGTGCAGGGCAGACAGCACTGTAGGAGTTGTGAGTAGTGGTGCAGGGCATACATTCCCCTATGAGTGGGGAGGGTAGTGGTACAGGACATATATCCCCCAATGAGTGGGGAGTGTAGTGGTGCAGGGCATACATGCCCCTATGAGTGGGGAGGGTAGTGGTGCAGGGTATACAGCACTGTATGAGTTGTGGGCAGTGGTGCAGGGCATACATCCCCCTATGAGTGGGGAGGGTAGTGGTACAGGACATACATCCCCCAATGTGTGGGGAGGGTAATGGTGCAGGGCATACATACCCCTATGAGTGGGGAGGGTAGTGGTGCAGGGCATACAACACTGTATGAGTTGTGGGCAGTGGTGCAGGGCATCCATCCACCTATCAGTGGGGATGGTATTGGTGCAGGGAATAAATCCCCCTATGAGTGCGGAAGGTAGTGGTGCAGGGCATACATACCCCTATGAGTGGGGAGGGTAGTGGTGCAGGGTATACAGCACTGTATGAGTTGTGGGCAGTGGTGCAGGGCATACATCCCCCTATGAGTGGGGAGGGTAGTGGTACAGGACATACATCCCCCAATGTGTGGGGAGGGTAATGGTGCAGGGCATACATACCCCTATGAGTGGGGAGGGTAGTGGTGCAGGGCATACAACACTGTATGAGTTGTGGGCAGTGGTGCAGGGCATCCATCCACCTATCAGTGGGGATGGTATTGGTGCAGGGAATAAATCCCCCTATGAGTGCGGAAGGTAGTGGTGCAGGGCATACATACCCCTATGAGTAGGGAGGGTAGTGGTACAGGACATACATCTCCCAATGATTGGGGAGGGTAGTGGTTCAGGGCATACATCCCCCTATGAGTGGGGAGGGTAGTGGTGCAGGGCTTACATCCCCCTATGAGTTGTGGGGAGTGGTGCAGGGCATCCATCCCCCTATGAGTTGGGGGTAGTGGTGCAGATCATCCATCTCCCTATGAGTGGGTAGGGTAGTGGTACAGGACATACATCCCCCTATGAGTGGGGAGGGTAGTGGTGCATGACATACGTCACCCTATGAGTGGGGAGGGTAGTGGTGCCGGGCATACATCCCTCTATGAATGGGGAGGGCAGTGGTGCAGGGCATACATCCCCCTATGAGTGGGGAGGGTAGTGGTGCAGGGCATACATCCCCCTATGAGTGGGGAGGGTAGTGGTGCAGGGCATTCAGCACTGTATGAGTTGTGGGTAGTGGTGCAGGGCATATATCCCCCTATGAGTGGGGAGGGTAGTGGTACAGGACATACATCCCCCAATGAGTGGGGAGTGTAGTGGTGCAGGGCATACATCCCCCTATGAGTGGGGAGGGTAGTGGTGCAGGGCATACAGCACTGTGTGAGTTGTGGGTAGTGGTGCAGGACATACATCCCCCTATGAGTGGGGAGGGTAGTGGTGCAGGGCATACAGCACTGTATGAGTTGTGGGTAGTGGTGCAGGACATACATCCCCCTATGAGTGGGGAGGGTAGTGGTGCAGTGCATACAGCACTGTAGGAGTTGTGAGTAGTGGTGCAGGGCATACATCCCCCTATGAGTGGGGAGGGTAGTGGTATAGGACATATATCCCCCAATGAGTGGGGAGTGTAGTGGTGCAGGGCATACATGCCCCTATGAGTGGGCAGGGTAGTGGTGCAGGGTATACAGCACTGTATGAGTTGTGGGCAGTGGTGCAGGGCATACATCCCCCTATGAGTGGGGAGGGTAGTGGTACAGGACATACATCCCCCAATGTGTGGGGAGGGTAATGGTGCAGGGCATACATACCCCTATGAGTGGGGAGGGTAGTGGTGCAGGGCATACAACACTGTATGAGTTGTGGCCAGTGGTGCAGGGCATCCATCCACCTCTCAGTGGGGATGGTATTGGTGCAGGGAATAAATCCCCCTATGAGTGCGGAAGGTAGTGGTGCAGGGCATACATCCCCCTATGAGTAGGGAGAGTAGTGGTACAGGACATACATCTCCCAATGAGTGGGGAGGGTAGTGGTTCAGGGCATACATCCCCCTATGAGTGGGGAGGGTAGTGGTACAGGACATTCATCCCCCTATGAGTGGGGAGGATAGTTGTGCAGGACATACATCCCCCTATGAGTAGGGAGGGTAGTGGTGCAGGGCATATATCCCCCTATGAGTGAGGAGGGTAGTGGTGCAGGGCATAGAGCACTGTATGCGTTGTGGGTAGTGGTGCAGGGCATACATCCCCCTATGAGTGGGGAGGGTAGTGGTACAGGACATACATCCCCCAATGAGTGGGGAGTGTAGTGGCTCAGAGCATACATCACCCTATGAGTGGGGAGGGTAGTAGTGCAGGGCATACAGCTCTGTATGAGTTGTGGGTAGTGGTTCAGGGCATACATCCCCTTATGAGTGGGGAGGGTAGTGGCACAGGACATACATCCCCCAATGAGTGGGGAGGGTAGTGGTGCAGGGCATACATCCCCCTATGAGTGGGGAGGGTAGTGGTGCAGGGCATACAACACTGTATGAGTTGTGGGTAGTGGTGCAGGGCATAAATCCACCTATGAGTGGGGAGGGTAGTGGCGCAGGGCATACATCCCCATATGAGTGGGGAGGGTAGTGGTGCAGAGCATACAGCACTGTATCAGTTGTGGGTAGTGGTGCAGGGCATACATCCCCCTATGAGTGGGGAGGGTAGTGGTGCAGGTCATATATCCCCCTATGAGTGGGGAAGGTAGTGGTGCAGGGCATATATCCCCCTACGAGTAGGAAGGGTAGTGGTACAGGACATACATCTCCCAATGAGTGGGAAGGATAGTGGTTCAGGGCATTCATCCCCCTATGAGTGTGGAGGGTAGTGGTGCAGGGCATACAGCACTGTATGAGTTGTGGGTAGTGGTGCAGGGCATTCATCCTCCTATGAGTGGGGAGGGCAGTGGTGCAGGGCTTACATCCCCCTATGAGTTGTGGGGGGTGTTGCAGGGCATCCATCCCCCTATGAGTTGGGGGTAGTGATGCAGGGCATCCATCCCCCTATGAGTGGGGAAGGTAGTGGGGCAGGGCATACATACCCCTATGAGTGGGGAGGGTAGTGGTGCAGGGCATTCAGCACTGTATGAGTTGTGGGTAGTGGTGCAGGGCATACATCCCCCTATGAGTGGGGAGGGTAGTGGTACAGGACATACATCCCCCAATGAGTGGGGAGTGTAGTGGTGCAGGGCATACATCCCCCTATGAGTGGGGAGGGTAGTGGTGCAGGGCAGACAGCACTGTGTGAGTTGTGGGTAGTGGTGCAGGACATACATCCCCCTATGAGTGGGGAGGGTAGTGGTGCAGGGCATACAGCACTGTATGAGTTGTGGGTAGTGGTGCAGGACATACATCCCCCTATGAGTGGGGAGGGTAGTGGTGCAGGGCATCCAGCACTGTAGGAGTTGTGAGTAGTGGTGCAGGGCATACATCTCCCTATGAGTGGGAGGGTAGTGGCATAGGACATATATCCCCCAATGAGTGGGGAGTGTAGTGGTGCAGGGCATACATGCCCCTATGAGTGGGGAGGGTAGTGGTGCAGAGTATACAACACTCTATGAGTTGTGGGCCGTGGTGCAGGGCATACATCCCCCTATGAGTGGGGAGGGTAGTGGTACAGAACATACATCCCCCAATGTGTGGGGAGGGTAATGGTGCAGGGCATACATACCCCTATGAGTGGGGAGGGTAGTGGTGCAGGGCATACAACACTGTATGAGTTGTGGGCAGTGGTGCAGGGCATCCATCCACCTATCAGTGGGAAGGGTAGTGGTGCAGGGCATACAGCACTGTATGAGTTGTGGGTAGTGGTGCAGGACATACATCCCCCTATGAGTGGGGAGGGTAGTGGTGCAGGGCAGACAGCACTGTAGGAGTTGTGAGTAGTGGTGCAGGGCATACATTCCCCTATGAGTGGGGAGGGTAGTGGTACAGGACATATATCCCCCAATGAGTGGGGAGTGTAGTGGTGCAGGGCATACATGCCCCTATGAGTGGGGAGGGTAGTGGTGCAGGGTATACAGCACTGTATGAGTTGTGGGCAGTGGTGCAGGGCATACATCCCCCTATGAGTGGGGAGGGTAGTGGTACAGGACATACATCCCCCAATGTGTGGGGAGGGTAATGGTGCAGGGCATACATACCCCTATGAGTGGGGAGGGTAGTGGTGCAGGGCATACAACACTGTATGAGTTGTGGGCAGTGGTGCAGGGCATCCATCCACCTATCAGTGGGGATGGTATTGGTGCAGGGAATAAATCCCCCTATGAGTGCGGAAGGTAGTGGTGCAGGGCATACATACCCCTATGAGTAGGGAGGGTAGTGGTACAGGACATACATCTCCCAATGATTGGGGAGGGTAGTGGTTCAGGGCATACATCCCCCTATGAGTGGGGAGGGTAGTGGTGCAGGGCTTACATCCCCCTATGAGTTGTGGGGAGTGGTGCAGGGCATCCATCCCCCTATGAGTTGGGGGTAGTGGTGCAGATCATCCATCTCCCTATGAGTGGGTAGGGTAGTGGTACAGGACATACATCCCCCTATGAGTGGGGAGGGTAGTGGTGCATGACATACGTCACCCTATGAGTGGGGAGGGTAGTGGTGCCGGGCATACATCCCTCTATGAATGGGGAGGGTAGTGGTGCAGGGCATACATCCCCCTATGAGTGGGGAGGGTAGTGGTGCAGGGCATACATCCCCCTATGAGTGGGGAGGGTAGTGGTGCAGGGCATACAGCACTGTATGAGTTGTGGGTAGTGGTGCAGGGCATGCATCCCCCTATGAGTGGGGAGGGTAGTGGTACAGGACATACATCCCCAATGAGTGGGGTGTATAGTGGTGCAGGGCATACATCCCCCTATGAGTGTGGAGGGTAGTGGTGCAGGGCATACAGCACTGTATGAATTGTGGGTAGTGGTGCAGGGCATACATCCCCCTATGAATGGGGAGGGTAGTGGTGCAGGGAATACATCCCCCTATGAGTGGGGAGGGTAGTGTGCAGGGCATATAGCACTGTATACGTTGTGGGTAGTGGTGCAGGGCATATATCCACCTATGAGTGGGGAGGGTAGTGGTGCAGGGCATACATCCCCCTATGAGTGGGGAGGGTAGTTGTACAGGGCATACATCCCCCTATGAGTGGGGAGGGTAGTGGTGCAGGGCATACAGCACTGTGTGAGTTGTGGGTAGTGGTGCAGGGCATACATCCCCCTGTGATTGGGTAGGGTAGTGGTACAGGACATACATCCCCCAATGTGTGGGAAGGGTAATGGTGCAGGGCATACATACCCCTATGAGTGGGGAGGGTAGTGGTGCAGGGCATACAACACTGTATGAGTTGTGGGCAGTGGTGCAGGGCATCCATCCACCTATCAGTGGGGATGGTATTGGTGCAGGGAATAAATCCCCCTATGAGTGCGGAAGGTAGTGGTGCAGGGCATACATACCCCTATGAGTAGGGAGGGTAGTGGTACAGGACATACATCTCCCAATGATTGGGGAGGGTAGTGGTTCAGGGCATACATCCCCCTATGAGTGGGGAGGGTAGTGGTGCAGGGCTTACATCCCCCTATGAGTTGTGGGGAGTGGTGCAGGGCATCCATCCCCCTATGAGTTGGGGGTAGTGGTGCAGGTCATCCATCTCCCTATGAGTGGGTAGGGTAGTGGTACAGGACATACATCCCCCTATGAGTGGGGAGGGTAGTGGTGCATGACATACGTCACCCTATGAGTGGGGAGGGTAGTGGTGCCGGGCATACATCCCTCTATGAATGGGGAGGGTAGTGGTGCAGGGCATACATCCCCCTATGAGTGGGGAGGGTAGTGGTGCAGGGCATACAGCCCCCTATGAGTGGGGAGGGGAGTGGTGATGGGCACCCCCCCCAGGTGTGGTGACTGCTAGTAGTGGGGACCATGCTACCTCTGTGGTTTTGCTGTTGCTGGTGTAAGGGATTTGACCCCCCCCCTATGTGTGTGTAGCATTTTGCGTGTTTGTGACATTTATTTGTGGGGGTGTCTGACTGACTGTCTGCGTTGTGCGCGTCTGTTCCTGATCAGGTCATATATGCACAGTACTGGGATGACCTGCGTGATGGGATTCATCGTTGGTTCGTCTCATACTTGCTGCTCATTGCTCCGTCTCGTACACCTTGAGAATTGGCCTGTCTCGTAGCCGTGGATCGTGTTGTGGCGTGAATCGGACCTGATATGCAGCTCTCCCGGATGCCGTGACATGCTGCTATTGACGACCCGTCCGGCGCGTATGATTTGCGCATCGTACTTGTCTGGTCGGAAACTGCTGTGGGAACTGCTTCCGGGCGACTGGAATCGGCGATCAGAGGTATGGCTCGTATGGGAAATGGTGCTGGAATCGCAGACTACGTGTCGGACGGAATTGTGTCAGTTATGTGCATCTTACTTCATTGCCCGGACGGACAGGCTCCCGGAACATGTCGGTCGCTAGGTAAGGCTACGAACAGCTCTCGGAGGGCTGTCCGACCCGGATCGGAATCGACCCCATAGAGTTACTCAAAAAAGGTACCCGTTTCGAATGGAACGCTCAGTGTCACAATTACTTCACACAGATTAAGCAGGCTTTAATAGAGGCACCCATTCTAAGTATGTTCGACCACAATGCCAAAACCACCTTGACAACTGATGCCAGCATGAAAGGATCAGGAGCCTCACTTACACAATACGTAAAAGGTCAAGAAAGAGTGATAGCCTTTGCATCCAGAACTTTGAAGGAACCAGAACGCAACTACTCCACGATTGAAAAGGAGTCCCTCGCTTCTTATTGGGCTATACATTATTTTAAATTCTGTGTATAGGAGATCCCATTCACTCTAAAAACAGACCATAAACCCTTGCTTCCCTTGTTCTCTACGAAGTGCTGGGAAAAAACTACTCCCCTCATTTCCAAATGGATTTTAGGTCTACAAGGTTTCAACTACACCATAAACTACGTGCCTGCCAATAAAAACTGTGTTGCCGACTGTCTCTCCAGACTTCCATTCACTAATGAGAACCCCCAAATGTACCCCCCTGATGAGACCATTCTTTCAGTAGATATCCCTGCCATTAGGAAGGAGGAATGGGAAAAATGCATGAACGATGACACTGTTCTCACTGATCTAAGAAACACTATCTGTATAGGATTGCCAGAGACTCTTAAACCCTTCTGGGTAGTGAAAGATGAATTGTCAATCATAAAGGACTACATCTACAAAGGTAATGGGATTATTCCTCCAGACAAAATGCACAAACGCATAATTCAAATAGCCCATGAAGGCCATCCGGGCAGGAGCATGACAAAAAGCAAAATCAGGCAAGACTATTGGTTCCCCAATATGGATTCCATGGTAGAAGAGAGAGTAAGAGACTGCCTTGCATATGGAACCAGTGACAAAGCCAAAGTCATTCTCAAAGCTCCACTCATCCCTGTACCCATCCTCACTAAACCCTGGGTCAAATTAGGTCTGGACATTATAGGTCCACTAAACTTGCTCAACTGCTCTCAAAGATACATGGTCGTACTTATCGATTACCATTCCTACTGGATTTCTAAAAAAAATGGTCACCACTATCCCCACATCTTCATTAATTGAATTCCTTAATGATACATTTTCCAAAGAGGGCATACCCAGCACATTGATCACAGACAATGGTGTTCAATTAACTTCCGATGAAATGAAGCAGTTTATGACCACATTATCTATAGCTCATCTCAAATCACCACTCTACTGTCCAAAAGCCAATGGATTGGTAGAAAGAATGATAAAGGACACCATTCAATTGGCCTTAGCATCTCGTGAACCTGTGGATGAAGCCATACGACAAATGCTATGGTCATATCGCATCACACCTAACGCTGTTTCTGGTGTTTCTCCTTTTGTTTCCCTTAACCCCTTGCATGCCCGCCCCTTTCCCCGCCCAGTGCCGCGCCTTGCATTAGCGGGCGTAGTTCATGACGAGCTGGACTCGTCATGGGCACAGCGCCACCGCAGCCCATGACGAGTCCAGCTCGTCATGGGCACTGAAGGGGTTAAAGGGAGAAATCCTGGATCCAAACATACACCCAATTGGCTCAATGGGGGATGTTCAGTTTGGGTAGACAGGAAGTCAGTGCTTGAAAAAGTTGGGCAGCATCAACAAGATTACAAATCCAGATACGACCAGAAATGGGGTACGGTCAACAAGGATTTGCAGGAAGGCCATTGGGTGGTCATCAAAAGACCTAATGTACTTCGAGCCAAGGTTTCATCATTTTCCAACCCTATGAGAATAAAACGTGTCAATATCAACTCTGTTGTTTTGGAAGACGGGAGCACCAGGAGCATGGCCAATGTAGCTTGCTGTTCCAAGGTACACTCCTCATCGTCCTCCAATGAAGAAAGTCAGAATGAGTCATCCTCCATCCCACAAGGCTTTAAAGAATCCAGATGTCGCCGACCACCAGTTTCGGTGGCAGATTACAAAATGTAATCTTGTATATTTTCAGGTCTTATTGCATTGTTTTTCTACTTGTGAATGTTATCACCTTCAACTTGTTTTATCCTTAGTTTTCCCTTCTTCAAAGAGAGATGTGTTGTAACTAGGGCTTTTCCCCTTGCCTGTACCTCTCTCCTTTGCTTGGTTCATTACTTCCCTCCTTCTCCTTTTCCCACCTCCTCCTCTCTCCCCAGTAGTACATTCCATCCTAGTAAAACCTTGGTGGGAAGCTCACCTTGGAATGTTGGTGTACTTCACTTGGTCAGCTGGTGCTGGAGGATCTGAAGTTGAAAAAATGCCCTTCTCTTCATCTGCTTGTGTGGAGGTGATTTATTTAACAATAGATCCTGAAACAGGCACAGAATCTATGCAGGAGGAAGGGCCACAAGCTATTACGGGGACTCAATAGCCCCATGGGAAACCCAAAGAACATGTCTCAGCTTCCTAACACCTTCCACCACAGTCCAGTTTCTGAACGAAATGTGCAGGTAAAAAACTATTTGCCTGACAGAGAGAAAGCGGAAAGGCAGCTCTGTCTGGCTGGAAACACGACCTGTGTGGGCCTTTTCTGAGCACTCATTAGACCTTACACGACTTGTGTTTCTGACAAGAAGACAGTTTAAATGAAGACAATTTGCTAAGTTCACTCACCACTTGGAAGGGCTTAATATTAGATTTTTCTAGTGACACATCCTTTGTTGAATTTGTGAATTGCCCTAAGAAGGAGGGAGGGGGAGGGAGGAAGGAGGAGGGTAGACAGACAACCAGGGTGTGATGAAAGGCATGAGCCACTTCAGAGCAATGTGGACCTAAAGGGAACAAGCATTGGCAAAGCCAAAAGGTCTTGCCTATGCGAGAGCTATTGGTTTTGGCAATGTGTTTTAGCCATTATGTAGATCAGTGTGGATGCTATTCAGCATGGCTAAACGTTAGTGATGTGGGGTGGGGAGATTGGAATGGGGTAATTGGGGTAGAGTGGAGTGGGGTAGAATGACGTTGAATAGAGTGAGGGGGTAGAGCGGGGTAGATTGGAGTAGAGTGGGGTAAATTTGAGTGGGGGAATTAGATAGATTAGCGTGGTAGATTGGAGTGGGTTGGATTACATTCTGGTAGATTGGGGTGGAGTGAGGTGGAGAGGGGTAAATTGGAGTGGAGTAGATTGGGGTAGATTGGATTGGGGTAGATTGGAGTGGGGTAGATAGGAGTAGGGTAGACCGGGGTAGGCTGGAGTGGGATATATTGTGGTAGATGGGAGAGGAGTGGAGTAGATTGGGGAAGAGTGGAGTGTGGTGGATTGGGGTAGATCAGAGTAGAGTGGGGTTGACTGGAGTGCAGTCAGGTATATTGGAGTGTAGTGGAGTGGGGTACATTAGAGTGGGATAGATTGGGTGGAGTATAGTATGGTGCAAGGGAATGGAGTGGGGTAGATTGGGGTAGTGTGGAGTGGGGTAGTTTGAGGTGTAAGGGAGCGGGGTAGATTGAAGTGGTGTGGGGTAGATTGTGATGGAGTGGGGTAGACAAGAGTGGGGTAGATTGGGGTAGAGTGGGGTAGATTTTCATGGAGAGTAGTAAATTGGGGTAGATTGGAGTGGGATGGATTGGAGTAGGGGAGTGGGGTAGATTGAATTGGGATAGATTGGGGTGAAGTAGAGTAGATTGGGGTGTAGTGGGGTTTATTGGAGTGGTGTGTGGTAGATTGGAGTGGGGTAGACTGGATTAGGATAGATCAGGGTAGAGTGGAGTGGGATATATTGGGGTAGGTTGGAGTGGGTTAGACTGGGGAAGAGTGGATGCAGTGGAGCGGGATAAATTGAAGTGTCGTAGATTGGAGTCAAGTGGGATAGATAGGAGTGGATTTGGGTAGGTTAAGGTGGAGTGGGGTAAATTTGAGTGGGAGAGATTAGGTGAATTATATTGGAGTGAAGCGGGGTAGTTTGGAGTTGAATAGATTGGAGTGAGATAGGTGTGGGGTAGTTTGGACTGGGGTAGATTGGGATACATTGGAGTGGGGTACATTGGAGTGGAGTAGAATGGAGTAGAGTTGGATATAATGGTTTGGGATAGGTTGGGATGAGGTGTTGTAGATTGTGGACTGAAGTGGATTGGGTTACGGTGGAGTTGATTGGATGGAAGTAGATTGGGGTAGATTGGAGTGTGGTAGATTAGAGTGGGGCAGATTGGATGGGATAGATTGAAGTAGGGTAATTTGGGGTGGAGTGGGATAGGGTAGATAGGAGTGCAATGGAGTGGGGTGGAGTATGTTAGATTGTACTGCAGTGGTGTAGATGCGGATGCCATTTGGTAGATTGGAGTAAAGTGGAGTGGGGCAGATTAGGTGGATTGGATTAGGTAGATTTGTAGCGGGGTAGATTGGGGTAGAGTGGAGTGGGGTGGAGTGGAGTTGGATAGATTGGAGTGGAGTCGATATTGGAGTGGAGTGAGATAGATTAGAGAAGAGTGGAGTCGGGTAGATTAGGGTGAAGTGGAGAAGGTTAGATTGGGTAGATTTGAGTAGGGTAGATTGGAATGGAGTGGAGGAAATTGGAGTGGGGTCGGGGAAATTGGAGTGTAGTGAGTTGGATTGGAGCGTGGTAGAGTGGGGTGGGGTAGATTGCAATGGGGTGGGTGGAGTGGGTAGATTGTAGTGGAGTAGATTGAAGTGGAGTAGATATGGGTGGATTGAGGTGTGATAGATTGGGGAGGGGTAGATTGAAGTGGAGTGGGGTAGATTTGGGTGGGGTAGATTAGAGTGGGGTGGAGTAAAATGGAGTTGATTTGGGTACAGTGGAGTGGAGTGTTGTAAAGTGGAATGGGGTAGGATAGATTGGATTGAGGTATACTAAGTGGATTGGAGTGTAGCATATTGGAGTGGAGAGGGTAGTTTGTGGTAGATTGGACTGGGGTAGACTGGTAGATTAAAGTTGAGAGGAGTTGGATAGATTGCAGTGGAGTCTGGAGTGGAGTGGGGTAGATTGGAGTGAAGTGTTGTTTGGAGTGGATTGGAGTCAGGTAGATTGGAGTGGAGTTGATTGTATTGTGGTGCATTGGAGTGGGGTTGATTGGGGTAGATTGGAGTGGGTGCACTGGAGTGGAGTGGGGTAGACAAGGTCGAAAAGAGCAGAATGGGGTAGATTTGAGTGGAGTGCGGTAGATTGGTGTGGAATAGGGTTGACTGTAGTGGGGTGGCGCTGATTGGGTTAGATTGAGTGGAGTGGGATAGATTGGAGTGGAGTGGAGTAGACTGGAGTGGAGTTGGGTAGACTGTAGTGGAGTGGGGTAGATTGGGATAGATTGGATTGGAGTGGGGTAGATGGGGTTAGAGTGGGGTAGATGGAAGTGGGGTAGATGGGAGTGAGGTAGATGGGAGTGTGGTGGAGTTGGGTGGGGTGATTAAATTGGGGTGGGTTAGATTGGGTGGGGTAGTTTGGAGTGGAATTGAATTGATTGTAGTGGGGTAGATCGTTTGGAGTGGAGTGGGGTAGATTGGGGTGGAGTGGAGTACAGTGGAACAGGGTAACGTGGAGTCAAGTGAGATAGATAGGAGTGGATTTGGGTAGGTTAGGGTGGAGTGGGGTAGATTGGAGAGGGATAAATCAGGTCGATTATAGTAGGGCACAATGGAGTGAAGCAGAGTAGTGTGGAGTGGGGTAGATTGGGGTGGATTGGAGTGGAGTGGGGTATATTGGAGTGGAGTAGATTGGAGTAGAGTTGGATAGAATAGTTTGGGATAGATTGGGATGGGGTGTTATAGATTGTGGAGTGGAGTGAATTGGGTTAGTGTGGGGTAGATAGGAGTGAAGTAGATTGGGGTAGATTGAAGTGTGGTAGATTGGAGTCGGGCAAATTGGATGGAGTAGATTGAAGTAGGGTAATTTGGGGTGGAGTGGGATAGGGTAGATTGCAATGTGATGGAGTTGGGTGGATTGGGGCGAAATATGTTAGATTTCACTGGAGTGGGATAGATGCAGATGGCATGTGGTAGATTGGAGTAAAGTGGAGTGGGGCAGATTGGGTGGATTGGAGTGGGTAGATTCGAGTGGGGTAGATTGGGATAGAGTGGAGTGGGGTAGAGTGGAGTTAGATAGATTGGAGTGGAGTCGAGATTGGAGTGGAGTGAGAGATTAGGGAAGAGTGGAGTGGGGTAGATTGGAGTAGAGTGGAATGAGGTAGATTATGGTGGAGTGGAGTAGGTTAGATTGGGTAGATTTGATTAGGTTAGATTGGAATGGAGTGGAGGAATTTGGAGGGAGGTGGGGAAATTGGATGGGAGAGAAAATTGGAGTGAAGTGGGTTGGATTGGAATGGGGTAGATTGCAATGGGGTGGGTGGAGTAGGGTAGAGTTGGGTACATTGGAGTGGAGGGGAGTAGCTAGGGGTGGATTGAGATGGGATAGATTGGGGAGGGGCAGATTGAAGTGGAGTGGGGTAGATTTGGGTGGGGTAGATTAGAGTGAGGTGGAGTGGAATGGAGTAGATGTGGGTACAGTGGAGTGGAGTGTGGTAAAGTGGAATAGTGTAGGTTAGAGTGGATTGGGGTATACTGAGTGGATTGGAGTGTGGTATATTGGAGTGGAGTGGATAGTTTGTGGTAGATTGGAGTGGGGTAGAGTGTGGGTAGAATAGAGTTAAGAGGAGTTAGATAGATTGCAGTGGAGTTTGGTAGAGTGAAGTGTTGTTTGGAGTGGATTTGAGTCAGGCAGATTGAAGTGGAGTTGATTGTATTGGGGTGCATTGGAGTGGGGTTGATTGGGGTCGATTGTAGTTGAGTGGATTGGAGTGGAGTGGGGTAGACTGAGGTAGAAAAGAGCAGAGTGGGGTAGATTTGAGTGGAGTGTGGTAGATTGGTGTGGAATAGGGTTGACTGCAGTGGGGTGGGGCTGGTTGGGTTAGATTGAGTGGAGTGGGGTAGAATGTAGTGGAGTAGACTGGAGTGGAGAGGAGTGGGGTAGATTTTAGTATTTAGTAGAGTGGGTTAGATTGGAATTGATTGGATTAGAGTGGGGTAGATTGGGTTAGAGTAGGGTAGATTGAAGTGGGGTAGATCAGAGTGAGTGGAGTTGGGTGGGGTGAGTAAATTGGGGTGGGGTAGATTGGGTGGGGTAGTTTGAAGTGGAATCCCATAGATTGGAGTGGGGTAGATTGGGTGGAGTGGAGTGGGGTAGATTGGGTGGAGGGGAGCAGGGTAGATTGGAGTTGAGTAGATTGGGGTAGATTGTAGCAAAGTGGGTGGGGTGGGGTAGACTGGGGTACATTGGAGTGAAGTGAACTGGAGTGGAATAGATTGGAGGGGAGTGGGATAGATTGGAGTAGGGTGGAGTGGGGTAAGTTGTGTGGAGTGGAGATGCGTTGAGTGGAGGGGAATAAAGCGGAGTGACATGCTGTGTTTTGGAGTGAGTGGCGTAAATTGGAGTGGCGTGGAGTCAAGTAGCATGACGTAGACTGTCTTAGAGTGGAGGGGCTTAGAATGGAGTAGCATGTTGTACAGAGGAGTTGAGTGTCTTAGAATGGAGTGGCGTGGCATAGAGTGGAGTGGAGTGGCGTAGTGTGAAATATGCATGGTTTGGTAGTGCACTGACATTACAGACATCACATTTTCAATTGAAATGAGCATTACATTTGCACTGAAATATAGTTTTACTGCATGCAAACGATAATGTGTGCAAATGTCACTACCTAGTGTATTGATGTGTTTTAATCATATTCAAATATTTGTTTCCCCCACACTTCAGAATTACAAAAATAATGTGCTTCATTTGTATTAATTCTGATATATACTAAAACATCAGCACAGTTCATATTTCTTTTGAGTGCCAGAAAAGAAACATCCAACACCCTCTCCTCTTACATGGATACTCAGCAGGATTGTCACATAAATTCTCTCACTTTGAAATCAGAGAAAGACAAGTAGACACCAACCTTCCTTGAAAGAAAGAGCTTGACATTTGACCTTGTCTTTGAATGCACAGCAAATATTACAAGATAAGAATATTTAAAGGCCTATTTTACAGAAAACGAGTCTATGGAAGAGTACAGTAAACAAGATTTGGGCACCGGAAGAATACAGTAAAAAATGCTTTGGCAATGGAAGGAGTAAACTCAAGATGGACAGCTTAAAGCAAATAAAGCCAGGAAATAGAAAGCCAGAAAATGTGAGTTACAAACCACAAAGCCAATGGAAAGGAACAAACGGAATGCATTCCTAGGTCAGTTTCCAAGATGTCCTATGAAAAACAGACTGCTGCACTGTCTGGAAGATGTGACCTAAAAACTTGCGAATATGGGAGGTTCCGGTTGGGATATATCCATTCTTGAAAAGGCATCACCAAAAACAGCTCTACTATACCAGGGTTCCTTCTATCTATGATAAGCCCCAAGTGCTAAGCGGGAGGCTGATTAATGCAAGGTCCTGACGCTGACATTCCGTTTGATAGGTCAAGCAGGAAAGGGAACTGTGATTTGCAGGGTGAGACTAGGGTGACCGATTATATGTAAGACCATTTGGAAGGTGATTGGCTAGTGCAAGCCTTTCAATGGAAAACACAGCCTTGCTCCTGACACAGGTGAGAATAAAAGGTAGCACCCGCCTAATAGCGTTTCACCTGCCCCTGAAGAAGACCTTATAAATTACCACAATAATGCAAATACCTTCCACACCAGGGCACCTCCAGTTGGAATCAGTATCCCGGCAGTTAGGCAACCAAGAGGTAGAGCGTCAAGTGGGGTGATGATTTGGGTAGACATTTCACTCAACTGTAGGTTCCAAGAAATCAACTGTAACCATCAAAATATCCAACAGCTATTGTTGACATTCAAGGTAGACAAGCAATTATTAGTCCTAAAAGTATACACTAGAGGGGAACACATACATCAGCATCCCAACCCTATCTGATCTTGGTGCCTGGATTCATATGGTTAATTACAGCAGAGGGGGGAGAGGAAAAAGCCTATATTAATGGGCATTTTAGCACTCCTTATGAACGAGGTGAGGAGCATACAGCGATTAGTGAAGTAGTAGGCAGGTAATAGGGCATCTGCACTTTGATAGGACTTTAACACAGACCCAGTATGGGAAGTCATCTCACTTTACTAACACTCACTCATGGCATCTGAGTCTGTAATAAAAGGTCCAAGTCCAATTACCCCAGACACTTACAATAATGGATTCATAATTGATGACATAACATTAGATCAGTTAAGCTGGAGCATTATGGTCAATATGAAAACCTAGACCTTCCTTGAGAACAACCATGACCCTCCAGCCCTCTCCCTGAAGTGAACTGCTTTATGCCCACATCAGTGCATACCAAAAGTGATATTAGTATCTATATTTTGCGTAGATATCTGTATCACATATATATAGTTATAGGAGATGAAAGTGGAATGAAGCAGTGCTTGGCTCAACTCTCCCATAATACTTAGTTTCATAGACTCAATTCTGGAAATTGCACAGTAGTGGAGTAGAGCATCTTGCGGCACTTTTAATGAAACCAATATTTGCAAGGAAGAGTATTAAATACATTCCACACCACTAGGTTGATAAGGCTTGTAAATTGTCAAGGGTATCACAAGTGCAAGCCATCACAAGTGATGTAAGAGGAGATATTATTTCTAAATGGAAGTATTAGAAACTTTACCAAAAAGAAGAAGGTACTATGGGAGAATAATAGATGGCAGGATCTACTAGTCGAATGATCACTAGGTCGGAATTGCATATTGCAGAAGATTGTTGGTAAGCAAATTTCTCCTCCCTTTTCACCGTCACATGTGCCAGGATTGGAATGGCCACCCATGGCATAGCCTCAGTAGGCGAAGTTTGGAGTTTGGAACCATTTCATTGAACAAAGTCATACAAGCAATCAATGAACAAAAGACAGGACCATATAAAAAACAGCTGCCTCTTACAGATAAACCATGTGCTATGGGAAAGATACATTAGATTTATCTGTGAAGCCATACTTAGTGGCGTTCCCATCTCCCCGACCTGGTTAGGTGCAGAAATAGTACCCTTAAATAGGAAAGGTGTTAGATCTGACAGCCTTGGTGTACTTTCCCCCAAAGTTTTGCCTTGACTCCTGTTGTGGTGAATTTGTTTTTGTTGGCTCTGGGACTCTGCACTCTTTACCGTTGCTAACCAATGCTAAAGTTCTTGTGCTCACTCATCTCTACGTGATAAAATTGTCTTTTGCCCAATTGGCATATTTAATTTACTGCTAAGTCCCTAGTAAAGTGGTATGCAAAACACCCAGGGCTGTTAAGTTAAATGCTACTGGTGGACCTGCAGCACCTATTGTGCTACCCACTAAGTAGCTTTTTAAAACAGGTTTCATGCCTGCCATAGCAGCCCGTGTGTGCAGTTCTGAACTGCAGTTTCAAAATGGCAAAATAAACCTTTTGTCTGGCCTAAACCTTCTTTTTTTAATACATATAAGTCACCACTGGGATAGGCTCTAAACAGCCCATAGGGCAGAGAGTGTTGTATTTAAAAAGTTGGACATGTACCTTTAAGTTTTACATGTCCTGGAAATCTCTCAAATTTGTTTTTCACTTTTGCAAGGCCTGCCTCCCCCAAAGGATAACATTGGGTTACCTTTTTATATTTCATAGGTGATAACATTTGGTTGGGAGCAGGTAGCTATGTCATGTTTGGTGCCTGAGAAATTGTTATTTAAAACACTCTTTAATGTTAAATTTGGATTTTAAGTCACAATTCTGAAAATGCCATTTTTGAAAGTTGCCATTTTCTTGTCCTAACTGTTAGACTTGGAAACATTGGCGTGAGTCTCCCTTCCACTTTTTGCTGTAGCCTCATCGGTTTTTGTTGGTCCAGATGCTTTGGGCACTTTGCCACTGCTGTTCAGTGCCGCAAGTGCTCCCTATAGTAAAGTGATGAAATGGATTAGTGACTCCATGATTGGATTATTTGATTTACTTGTCAGACCCTAGTTCAGTGCACCATATGTGCCCAGGGCCTGTAAATGAAATGCTGCTGGTGGGCTTGCAGCACTGATTGTGCCACCCACAGAAGCAGTTTGTAAAATGTGGCTCAGGCCTGCCATTGCAGAGCCTGTGTGCAGTCAGGGACTGCCATGTTGACTTGGCAAGTGCACCCACTTGCCAGTCCCTAAACCTTCCATTTTCTACTTGTTAGTCACCCCTATGGGCAGGGTGCATTGTATGTAAAAGGTAGGACATGCCCTGATGTGTGTTTGCATTTCCTGAGAGTGAATTATAGCCAATTTCGTTTTTCACTATTGCAAGGCTACCTGTTCCCGAGGCCAGAAAGGGCAGTTTGATTATAAAATCTTTTAATCCTAACGGACCCAGGGAACAAGGTAGAAAAACGAGTGTAGTATGCCTGAACTCAGAATGTTAAAATACATCTTTTAGTGAGGATGATTTTTACATTCAGTAATTGAAAATACCACTTTTAGAAAGTAGGTATTTTCTTGCCTAACCATCCAGTATGCCTCTGCCAGGTTTGTGTATTCCATGTCTGGTTTGCGAGTGACAGGGGCCTGGAGAGGGCCTTGGCTCCAGCAGTCTGATGGGTCAGGGCTGGGCTGAATAGGAACTGCATTGAATAGAGATTAGGAGGAGGAGATTTCCTTTCACTTGCCTGAGCCTTCATAGAATAGAGAGTAGGGGAGGAGACTTCCTTTCAGCTACCTGGGCCATGTCTGCTTTCAACAATGCTGTCTCCACCTCCTGCCAGGAAGCTACACCAAGGAGGACAGAACTGGTTTTGGCTGGGTACAGACACTCTCTGCCTTCAGAGAACAAAGGATTTAGTTGTATAAATATTGGGGCCCAGACTCCAGAATTTTAGATCACTTCTGGGAAATTCAGAGGAACCTTGGCCAAGGAGAAGAAACCGGAGAAGCTGAAGGAGGATTACTGCCCTTGTGCTGTTTGCTGTCTGGGGTGGCCTGCAGTGGTTACTTGTTGCCAAGGAAAGGAGAAAAGGACTTTGCTGTTTGCTTTGCCATCTTGAGGAAGTTCTCCAAGGGCTTGAACTGAGCTTGCCTCCTGTCTGAAGTCTCAGGGACACAAAGACTTCACCACCAGCTCCCCCAGAATTTCCTTGCTGCGAATTCTAACCTACAAAGAGGTGCCTGCAGATGTTTAGGACCTCTATAGACTGTTTGTCGCTGGGAGCTGAAGAGCGACGCAACGACGAAGAAGCGCGTGGCATCCGCACCGTGTCCAAATGAACCGCGAGCCACAGGAAGAAGCGCGCCGCATCTACATCAAGTCCCGACGCATCACTGAGAACATCGTCGCAGCGCCTGATGTGCGGCTGCAAATGTACACGCATCGGACCGGATCGTCGCAATGCAAAGAGCCGCCATTTTGTTGCATCGCACCAGATCGTCTCCTGTCACTGGGCGCGCTGCTTTCCGCGTTCAACGTCGTCGGAAGGTACGCTGCCTGCAATGAATTGGAGGGTGTCTGTGAAAGCTCGCTGAAATGAGCTTTTTTCGCGCATTATGTGCATTCACGGAGCGGCGCTTCATAGCGGCCACCATTTTCTTTTTTTACCGCGTTTGGTGTTCCTGTCAGCAATAGCTTGCCAAAGTGTGCCAGTTCAGCAAGCAATGTTTTTTAATTATTTTTTCACCATTTGTCGCCTGTCTGTGTCGCATGAACTTGGTTGCCTTATTTTCCACCTGTATTTCCCTCCGTTTGTGAAGGGACTTTCCTGGCAGCCATTTTCTGGTGAAGAATTGGGAAAATCATTTTAGCGCTTCTGGTTTGCCTGCAGCCTGCTCCCAAATGTGACGTTGACCTAGCTGAGCTCTGTTCTCCTTATGGCTCTAGTTCTACTTATCTGTTTATGGATTGTTCATTGAATATACAGTGGTTCCGGTCATTCTTCTCCTACATCTCCATAAGTATCTCCTTTGTTGGTCTGTTTGATGGGCAGAACTAAGACCTCTTCAACAGTGCGACACACTTTTATTAAGAACTCAAAGCTTTTCACTGAATTTTCTAGATTCGAAGATTCTCTACTGCTTTCGCAACAATCTGCGGAGCCCAACATGGATCCCAATTCTGTAGCTTCTGGGAAGTCCGTCATGAAACGTTTGAAAAAGGACCCCCCTACTCCTTCTAAGTCTGCCTCGCCGGTTTCCTTGGAGCTCTTGTTGGAGGAAATTAGAGCGCTTCGACCTTTTATGGAAGACACTAATGCAAAATTACAAGTCCTTACGGAGAATTGGTCTAAGATGGACACTAGAGTCTCGGTGGTTGAGCAAAGTGTTTCCTCACTTAAGGAGTCATGTGCTAGTGTTTCACATCTTCATTCCCAAGTTTCGATGCTCCAGCGCCAAGTCGAAGACCTTGAAAATCGCAACCGAAGAAATAACCTTTGCATCTATGGCCTGGGGGAAGGACTTGAGGGATCGGACGCTCTCACTTTTTTAAAGTCTTTCCTTACTAAGCTACTTCACTTACCTGACGGCACTGTACTTAACATCCAACGTGCGCACAGACTGGGTTGTGTCCCTTCCAATTCTTCACCTTCGCAACGACCCAGAGGTGTAATTCTATATTTTTTGGAGTACACAGACTTGCTAAAAGTTTTGTCAGCGGCCAAATCAATTCCAAAAATTACATGGTCTGGCCCAACTCTCTTTTTTGCCCAAGACTATGCAAAAGCTACGGCCAATAGACGCAAAGCCTTCCTAAGTATGAGATCTGACCTTCGTTCCATGGGAGCTCGCTATGGACTCTTTCATCCATGTCTCTTCGAGGTAACTTATAATAACAGAACGACCACATATGAAGATCCGACGAGACTTCAGAGTTTCATCAACTCCTGCGGTCCGACTAACATGGATTCTACTGCTTCCTCTTTATCATTCATAACTTAACATTTTGCTACTTTTCAATGTTTTGCTTCATTTTCTAAGCTCATGCATAAGGTATTTCTACTTTACGCAGATTGCTTGGCGTAGATTGTCTTCACTGACATAGTCGCTTTGTGGCTTACATAAGTTATTGGTTGAGTTGCTTTTAAGGCATATATATGTGTCTTGTTATTCTTATGCTTTAACTGTTCTTTTTTGTTTTCGCAGATCTCCTTTTTCCATCATGGCGTGGTTTCTCCTTGGCTTTTCGTGTGTCTCTCCCCGGATGTTCCGTCTGTCCACGTGGCCTCACCTCCCCCTCCGTCACATTTCCCTTTTGTAGGTATGTTTCTTGTTTTGTTTTTTGTTTTGTGTATTGTATTCCCTGTATCTTTTCCATGTGTCTCCCAACTTGTATTTACCTGCATTTCAGCTATTCTTTTTATTTCTTTCCTCTCTCCCTTTTTTCACGTCTCCCCCAAATTTGTCTTTGCATGCTTATTTCTTATTATTCTTCTATTTTCATCTTTTTTGGTCACAACTCTCGCTTTCTGTGCTGTTGGTGTTTCTTGCCCTTTTTTTTATTTACATTGTCTTCTTTAGTTCTTGCTTTACGGTTTACAACATCTTTTTATCCTGAAGGCGAGTCATATGTTTTTCAATTTTCTCTCCTATTTGTTACATTTCTCTTCGTTGTTTGAATCGGGTTCTTACCTTAGGATTTTAGGTTTAGTCATTTTTGTTAATCAATGTAATTAAAATTTATAACCTGGAATGTACGGGGTTTGAATTCTCCCATTAAGAGACAACGGATTTTGACTTACCTTGCTAAATTAAACGTGGATATTGCATTTCTCCAAGAAACCCACCTCTCTGAAGCTGAGTCATTAAAGTTAAAGAAGGGTTGGGTTGGAGAGGTCTTCTTTTCCCCAGGTGATGGCAAATGCAATGGTGTAGTGATACTCTGTCATAAATCCCTCTCACTCTCGCTTCTGTCTCAAGAATCGGATGCCAATGGCCGGTGGTTAAATGTCAAGCTGTCTTTAAAGGGTGTTCCAGTCTCACCTTTGAATGTTTATGCCCCTACTTGCGGAGATCCTTCCTTTTGGCCTGCACTTGCTAAGCAAATATCTCACTGCATAGATGATAATTTTATCTTGGCAGGTGATTGTAATCAGGTATTTGATCCATTTATTGACAGGAACTCTAAGGTTCCCTTCGTGCCCAAGAAACCTCACAAATCTTTTGTTCATACCGTTAATCAACCTAAGCTTTTTGATGCTTGGCGATTATGCAATCCAACTACCAAGGAATTTACCTTTTACTCTCCACTTCACCATTCCCAATCAAGAATTGATTATATTTTCGAATCTCATATTTCACAAACTCTCCCCCATGCAGAGATCGGCCCTATTTTGATTTCAGATCATGCCCCGGTCGCTATTGGTATCGACATTTTACCCAAAATTATTGGACCCAGAAGGTGGCGTTTTAATAATTCCCTGCTCTTAGACCCGAAATTTACAGCCTCCTTCACTACCTTTTTTGACGATTTTTTTGTGATAAATCAAACTGAATCCATAGCTCTTTCTACAGTTTGGGATGCCTTTAAAGCCTCAGCTCGAGACTTTATAATTAATTTCGTTGCAAAAAAGCGTAAAATTGCCCGCAAACAGACTAGAGATCTCCTCCAAGATATTAAGAGACTGGAGCACTCTTATTATACCTCAAATACAAACGACAGCTTAGTTGCTCTTGTTAACGCCAAATTGCAATATAACAAAAAATCTACAGAGGATGCCTCCTTATATCTCTTAAAATCCAGTGCCAAATTTTATGGTCGTAAAAAAAAGGCTGGGAAAATCTTAGCTAATTACATGAAAATTAAGCATAATAAATTGAATATTGAGTCCATTTTTGACGCACAATTAGATTTGAAATTCAAGGATGATGATATTTTGAATTAATTTTCTCTTTTTTACAAAACATTGTACGCCTCCGAAACTCAACCCTCTGACTTGGCTTTGTCACACTTTTTCTCCACCATTCAAAGGCCCACGAACACCACTCCAGACTTGAATCCATTAGAATCTGAATTGACACAGCTCGAATTATCAAACGCCCTTCACACCCTTAAACGTGATAAAGCGCCTGGACCAGATGGGTTCACAGTTGAATTTTATTCACATTTTTCCAAACTCCTTTTACCAAAATTACATTCACTATTCCACTCTTTCAGTGCTTTGGGGCATTCTTCAGGCTCTTTCTCAGATGCTCATATATGTCTCATTCCCAAAGAAGGTAAGGACCCTAAACACTGTAATAATTATAGGCCCATTTCCTTGGTAAACATTGATTACAAGATCTTTTCTAAAGCACTAGCCTTACGTTTGGATTCTTTTTTGCCAGACTTGTTGGGGATTGAGCAATTTGGATTTGTTAAAGGTCGCAACATAACAGATAATACGCGACTCTTGTTTGACGTTTTGTCAAAATCCTCGCGTTTTAAGTACTCCCTGGCAACAATAGCGTTAGACGCTGAGAAGGCGTTCGACAGAGTTGAATGGGCGTATCTTTTTTACGCTCTCCATTGGTTTGGCTTTGGCCCCAACTTTATATCCCTAATTTCTCTCCTCTACTCTAAATCTAAAGCAGCGGTTTGTGCCAACAGGTTGATATCTCCTTTTTTTGATCTAGAAAGAGGGGTTTGTCAGGGATGCCCCCTCTCCCCTTTCCTTTTTAACCTAGCCCTGGAACCATTTTTATTAAAATTACGACAGAACCCCAACTTGCATTCTTTCCAGACGCTCCATTCTCACATCAAACTTGCAGCATATGCAGATGATATACTTCTCTTTATGTCCCGTCCAACTGACTCAATCCCTACCTTCTTGGCGGAAGTACAGGCTTACTCTGATATCTCGGGGTATAAATTGAATAATGATAAATGTGAAATTCTACCCTTAACAAAGTTTACGTTTAAACCTGATTTTAGTGCTTCCAATTTTACTTGGAATCCTAATCACATTAAGGTGCCGATTCCGATCCTGTAAAACCCGGGTACGAACCGTCGTGCGGAGCGTTTTCTCCGTCCGACGCGTACCCGGGAAAACCACCTTACAAACCCGCAAGTACGATTCGTACAGAAATACCATTTCCGTACGATACGCACAAAACACCGACCGGCTAAAATATACCCACAATTCCGATCCGGGACACCGCGTACGTGATGTCCGGACGGAGTCAGGCAGCGTTTTACGAACCAGCAAGTACGATTCGTGCCTACGTCACTCCGCACGTAGCATTTTTTACGGGAGCCAAAAACTGCCGGGAAATTGAGGAGGACGCGAGGAAGGAGTACCTGTGCGCGACGGACAGCCATGGACCCCATCCTACGTGTCATTCCGGCCCTCATAGCCTACGACCTGGTGCACAGGAACCGACGCAGATGCCGCAGAAGGTCAGAACAACACCCAGGGGCAAAGGTGGGGGGCAGGAAACATAACCCCCACTCAAGGCAAAATGTATACATGCCCTGTACATACCGTACCTCCAGCGACTGGTCACTCGGGGGGGGGGGGGTCCACCAAGGCCTGCGTCCCGCCACATCAGAAGTGGACGTGGATGCGTCCCATCACCACAACAATTGTGGTACGCACCGTACCCACGCCTTAAGAGCGTGGGTACGGGTCGTACAACGCCTACCCCCACGTCACCCCAACATTGGGGGTACGGCCCGTACCCAGGCCTGAACAGCGTGGGTACGGGTCGTACCACGCCTACCCCTACGTCACCCCAACAATGGTGGTACAGCCCGTACCCACGTTCTGTAGGCCTGCGTACCACCATTGTTGGGGTGACGTAGGGGTACGGCCCGTACCCAGGCCTGAAGAGCGTGGGTACAGGTCGCACCACGCGTACCCCTATGTCACCCCAACAATGGTGGTACGGCCCGTACCCAGGCCTGAAGAGCGTGGGTACGGGTCGCACCACGCGTACCCCTACGTCACCCCAACAATGGTGGTACGGCCCATACCCAGGCCTGAAGAGCGTGGGTACGGGTTGCACCACGCGTACCCCTACGTCACTCCAACAATGGTGGTACGGCCCGTACCCAGGCCTGAAGAGCGTGGGTACGGGTCGTACCACGCCTACCCCTACGTCACCCCAACAATGGTGGTACGGCCTGTACCCACGTTCTGTAGGCCTGGGTATGGGCCATACCCCTACGGCACCCCAACAATGGTGGTACGGCCCGTACCCAGGCCTGAAGAGCGTGGGTACGGGTCGCACCACGCGTACCCCTACGTCACCCCAACATTGGTGGTACGGCCCGTACCCAGGCCTGAAGAGCGTGGGTACGGGTCGCACCATGCGTACCCCTACGTCACACCAACAATGGGGGTACGGCCCGTACCCAGGCCTGAAGAGCGTGGGTACGGGCTGTACTACCATTGTTGGGGTGCCGTAGGGGTACAGCCCGTACCCAGGCCTACAGAACGTGGGTACGGCCCATACCACCATTGTTGGGGTGACGTAGGGGTACGCGTGGAACGACCCGTACCCACGCTCTGTAGGCCTGGGTACGGGCCGTGCCCCTACAGCACCCCAACAATGGTGGTACGGCCCGTACCTAGGCCTTCAGAGCGTGTGGGCGGGTGGGTGGGTGTCATGCTACGATCCACATCAGTGGACAGAAATATAGGGGTGGGTGCCTATCACTCCCAGCAGTGCCCAGACATACGAGGGGTGGGTGCCTATCACTCCCAGCAGTGCCCAGACATATGAGGGGTGGGTGCAGAGGACTCCCAGCAGTGCCCAGACATATGAGGGGTGGGTGCAGAGGACTCCCAGCAGTGCCAAGACATATGAGGGGTGGGTGCCTATCACTCCCAGCAGTGCCCAGACATATGAGGGGTGGGTGCCTATCACTCCCAGCAGTGCCCAGACATATGAGGGGTGGGTGCAGAGGACCCCCAGCAGTGCCCAGACATATGAGGGGTGGGTGCAGAGGACTCCCAGCAGTGCCCAGACATATGAGGGGTGGGTGCCTATCACTCCCAGCAGTGCCCAGACATATGAGGGGTGGGTGCCTATCACTCCCAGCAGTGCCCAGACATATGAGGGGTGGGTGCAGAGGACCCCCAGCAGTACCCAGACATATGAGGGGTGGGTGCCTATCACTCCCAGCAGTGCACATACATATATGGGGTGGCTGCAGAGGACCCCCAGCAGTGCCCAGACATATGAGGGGTGGGTGCAGAGGACTCCCAGCAGTGCACAGACATTTGAGGGGTGGGTGCAGAGGACTCCCAGCAGTGCCCAGACATATGAGGGGTGGGTGCCTATCACTCCCAGCAGTGCCCAGACATATGAGGGGTGGGTGCCTATCACTCCCAGCAGTGCCCAGACATATGAGGGGTGTGTGCCTATCACTCCCAGAAGTGCCCAGACATATGAGGGGTGGGTGCCTATCACTCCCAGCAGTGCCCAGACATATGAGGGGTGGGTGCAGAGGACTCCCAGCAGTGCCCAGACATATGAGGGGTGGGTGCCTATCACTCCCAGCAGTGCCCAGACATATGAGGGGTGGGTGCCTATCACTCCCAGCAGTGCCCAAACATATGAGGGGTGGGTGCAGAGGACTCGCAGCAGTGCCCAGACATATGAGGGGTGGGTGCAGAGGACTCCCAGCAGTGCCCAGACATATGAGGGGTGGGTGCCTATCACTCCCAGCAGTGCCCAGACATATGAGGGGTGGGTGCAGAGGACTCCCAGCAGTGCCCAGACATATGAGGCATGGGTGCAGAGGACTCCCAGCAGTGCCCAGACATATGAGGCATGGGTGCAGAGGACTCCCAGCAGTGCCCAGACATATGAGGGGTGGGTGCCTATCACTCCCAGCAGTGCCCAGACATATGAGGGGTGGGTGCAGAGGACTCCCAGCAGTGCCCAGACATATGAGGGGTGGGTGCAGAGGACTCCCAGCAGTGCCCAGACATATGAGGGGTGGGTGCCTATCACTCCCAGCAGTGCCCAGACATATGAGGGGTGTGTGCCTATCACTCCCAGCAGTGCCCAGACATATGAGGGGTGGGTGCAGAGGACTCCCAGCAGTGCCCAGACATATGAGGGGTGGGTGCCTATCACTCTCAGCAGTTCCCAGACATATGAGGGGTGGGTGCCTATCACTCCCAGCAGTGCCCAAACATATGAGGGGTGGGTGCCTATCACTCCCAGCAGTGCCCACACATATGAGGGGTGGGTGCAGAGGACCCCCAGCAGTGCCCAGACATATGAGGGGTGGGTGCAGAGGACTCCCAGCAGTGCCCAGACATATGAGGGGTGGGTGCCTATCACTCCCAGCAGTGCCCAGACATATGAGGGGTGGGTGCAGAGGACCCCCAGCAGTGCCCAGACATATGAGGGGTGGGTGCAGAGGACTCCCAGCAGTGCCCAGACATATGAGGGGTGGGTGCCTATCACTCCCAGCAGTGCCCAGACATATGAGGGGTGTGTGCCTATCACTCCCAGCAGTGCCCAGACATATGAGGGGTATGTGCCTATCACTCCCAGCAGTGCCCAGACATATGAGGGGTGGGTGCCTATCACTCCCAGCAGTGCACAGACATATGAGGGGTGGGTGCAGAGGACCCCCAGCAGTGCCCAGACATATGATGGGTGGGTGCAGAGGACTCCCAGCAGTGCCCAGACATATGAGGGGTGGGTGCAGAGGATTCCCAGCAGTGCCCAGACATATGAGGGGTGGGTGCCTATCACTCCCAGCAGTGCCCAGACATATGAGGGGTGGGTGCCTCTCACTCCCAGCAGTGCCCAGACAAATGAGGGGTGGGTGCAGAGGCCTCCCAGCAGTGGACAGAGACATGGGGGTGTGTACATCATCCTCCCATTAGCAAAACTCCATGGGTGCATGAAGGCATCCACAATGTGCGACTATGTTGATAGTGCCATGACAACACATCACTGACAGCAGTGTCCCACTCCCATGAGGATGGATGTCCTTCCCCCACTGCATGACACACCACATGTGGGTGTGATGACAAATTACACATGCATACCCACCCCTGGCGGTGGCAGCACAATACACACAATGAGATCATGCAACAAGACTGTATCCTCATGTGAAACCCCACTAAACTAAGAGAGCCTAAGGGAACACACACTGTCACCCACATTCCAGGACTGATAGGAATGTACAGGTGTGTCAAGAATTCCTGTCATGCGTGGGGAGGAAAACGGTAACCAGCGACAACGGACTACATCTCCCAGGATGCTTAGCGGTTGAGAGGTTATGAAAACAGGAGAGCTGGTACAGAACTCAAGGAAAACACGCCCTTATGTAAACAGGAGAGCTGTTACATAACTCAAGGAAAACACGCCCTTATGTAAACAGGAGAGCTGTTACATAACTCAAGGAAACACGCCCTTATGTAAACAGGAGAGCTGTTACATAACTCAAGGAAAACACGCCCTTATGTAAACAGGAGAGCTGTTACATAACTCAAGGAAACACGCCCTTATGTAAACAGGAGAGCTGTTACATAACTCAAGGAAACACGCCCTTATGTAAACAGGAGAGCTGTTACATAACTCAAGGAAAACACGCCCTATAAAGGGAGGAACCGGGAGGTACAACGCTGTCGGATATTGTGTTTACACCGACGTACCTGCTTCGTGAAGAGCAGTGTTCCGGAGTGGTGCTCCAGTAAGGCAAGAACGGAGGTAGGTCGAGTCGTTACTCCCTGGGCCGTGTCTTGCCCCATCGTCACCTGTGAAGGACCCGGAAGCTCTACCGGTCAACCATTGAGCTTCGCTTTTTGACTCGGCTGAGTCAAAGCGCAGTGGCGCTTTTGCTGGTTGGAGTCGTAACTCCCAGCCCGACCAGAGATACAGGGACTGCCAGCTGTCACGCACACCAGGAGGTGTTTGCCGCGTTACAGACTCGGAAGTCCACAGGATCGATCGAGCGGCTGCTCTCGGTTCAGTCTTCTTACTTTTGATTGGGGTATCGGTGACGCATCACCAGGAGGTGACTCCGCGTCCCGGTGCAGTCTGAGGAAGAGGTTGAGCGGCTGCTCCCTTCAGGTAGAGACCCCGGCTGGGTGTTTCCCTGACTCCTCGATTCTCCCCAACACTCTTCGTGCCCCTCACAGCCTACCGATTGGCATTATCGGCCATTTCATTTCTGCCCTCTGTTGGCATACGCCGGGACCGGCGTATATGCAGAGGACGGTTAGGACCATCCGTGCGGTGGGCTGGTAACGTACATAGCCTGGAGGATTCCAGTGACTATAACTTTTGTTTATTCTTTGTGTTATTTGTGCCTTCATTAAAATAACTTACCCTTCACAAGTGGTTGCGTCCTCATTATCGTGTCTGTTAAACGATCCTGAGACGTTCAGGGCGTTACAAAATATCCGACCCTAACAACACTAACTGTCTCCCGGTCGATAACAGACATGGCAACACTTGATGCTGTGCTGGCTGCTTTAGCGACCGTGCAAGTTGAATTGGCTGCCTCTAGGCAAGAGACAGCCGATGTAAAAGCCAGACTGGACGCTATCCAATTGGACCCGCTCACGCCCAGCACCTCCCTCACGAACCAGACTCCTGCGGTAGTAGTGGAAATACCGGTAGCCATCCCCTTGGCAACACCAGACAGGTACGGTGGGGATCCTAACACAGTGCAGGTATTCCTCACACAAGTGGCGCTACATTTCTCGTGCAAGCCAAGGGCTTTCCCCACGAGTCAGGCTCGTGTGGCTTTCCTTATTTCCTATTTGGCTGGGAACGCGGCACAATGGGCCGTACCTCTGGTGAGCAGGGACGACCCCATCTTATGTGATTGGGGTGCTTTTCGCGAGGAATTCTTGAAGGTATTCGATAGAAGGGCTGACTCGTACACGGCGGACCGTGAAATGCTTGAGTTGAGACAGGGATCCAACGAACTGGTGCAGTATCTCAACGCGTTCCGAAGGCTGGTTGCGGAAACCAAGTGGCCTGTTGCTAAACAGACGGCGCGCTTCCATCACGGACTGTGCGATGAGCTCAAGGACGCCGTGGCTCATATAGACCCGCAACCTAAGACATGTGAGGGCCTTATCAACCTGGTATTACGGCTGGAACATTGGCTAAGTGAAAGAAAGGGGGATCATGGGAGAAAAGGAAAATCCCTTCCATCCTATGTGACGGTGGGAAGTCCTGAAACTTCCACCGCATCCAAGGGAGAACCCATGGACATCGGCGCAATACGAGCGAGCCTCACAGCCACGGAGAAAGAGTCACGCCGTAAACAAGGATTGTGCCTATATTGTGGCAAAAAAGGCCACTACGTACGTGAATGCCCTGCCAAACCGAAGACGTCACGCTATCGGGCCACCCGGTCGGTAACAGCTGTGGTGGACATACCGGCGGAAAACTAGAGGACTCCCAGACCGAAGAAGGGGCATCTCGGAGTCACTCATCCATCCCTTCCCTTTCCAACTCGGTCACTAAGGGACACCGACACCTGTTTCTCACGGTGCACGTGGGAGTGCATGACCAGTGGATACCCGTTGTGGCCATGGTGGATTCAGGGGCCACTGGCATATTTATGGACCACAACGAAGCATGCAGGCTAGGGCTAGTGCTTCTTCCCAAAGCTGTACCCGAAGACGTCTATGCTGTAGACGGAAGGCGATTGGTGACGGGGCCCATCGGGCAGCACACGGGGGTCCTTCCGATGAGATATGGGAGGAACCATTTGGAACAAATCGATTTTAACATCATCCGAGCGCCCCAATATGGCATCATATTGGGATTGCCGTGGCTACAGAAACACAACCCCTCTGTGGATTGGCCAACACATCGCGTCGAAATGACGTCACCGTATTGCATCCTGCATTGTGGAAAAAGTACGGAATCCCTTGACGCAGATGAGAGCGGGAGTCAGACGGTGGCTACAGCGGCAGAAAAAGATGTGGCTCTCCCCCAGGCTTATCACAGTTTTGAGGATGTATTTGATGAGGTGAAGGCGGAAGTGCTACCACCACATAGACAGTTTGACTGCCAGATCGACCTGGTGACAGGGGCCAGCGTTCCCAGCGGCAGGCTGTATGCCCTGACGGAGCCTGAAAACGTGCATCTCCGGGGGTACCTGGATAAACTCCTCAAACTAGGATTCATCCGCCCGTCCAAGTCTCCGGCCGCCTCGCCACTCTTCTTCATCCCGAAAGCTAATGGGGAGCTGAGAGCCTGTGTGGACTTTAGGGCATTGAATGCGATCACCATAAAGAATCGGTACCCCTTGCCTCTCATCAGTGTACTTCTGGAACAGGTCAAGAAAGCTCGTATCTACACCAAGTTGGATTTGAAAGGGGCATACCATCTGGTGCGCATGAGGGACGGAGACGAGTGGAAGACCGCCTTTAAGACCAGGTTCGGCCTTTTTGAGTACCTCGTCATGCCGTTCGGGCTGTGCAACGCCCCGGCAGCCTTTCAGTACTTTTTGAATGAGGTATTCAGAGAGGAGTTGGATATCTACGTGGTCGTATATATCGACGACATCCTCATCTATTCGTCCAGTGTGGAGGAGCACGTACACCACGTCAAAGCTGTGCTCCAAAAGCTGAGGGAAAACAAGCTGTTTTGTAAACTCAGCAAGTGTGACTTCCACGTCACATCCGTGGAATTCCTCGGAGTAATGCTGAGTCCAGAGGGACAGGAGATGGCAGAACGAAAGATCAAGGCGGTGAAAGACTGGCCGGTGCCCCAAAGCGTGAAGGACGTCCAAAGTTTCATTGGCTTCGCCAACTTTTACAGGCGGTTTATAGATGGATTTTCAGGATTGGTGGCCCCAATCACACAGCTACTGAGGAAGTCCAAGGAGTTTGTCTGGTCCCCTGAAGCGAACGCAGCCTTTGAGGCCCTGAAAAGCGCCTTTGGTAAGGCGCCGGTGTTGGCTCACCCCGATCCGGATCTCCCCTACGTGGTGGAAGCGGACGCATCGGATGTGGCGCTGGGGGCTATCTTGTCCCAACGCAACCACGACACAGGGGTGCTTCATCCCGTTGCGTACATGTCCCGCAAACTCAACGACGCCGAACGCAACTACCATATTGCGGAGAAGGAGCTTCTCGCAATCAAGGACGCCTTCACCGAATGGAGGCATTGGTTGATGGGGGCAAGACATGTGGTATCGGTGTACACGGATCATCGGAATCTTCAGTTCATGACGGCCACACGACACCTTTCTCCCAGGCAGCTGCGGTGGATGATCTTCTTTGCGGGGTTCAACTTCCGCATCACTTATCGGCCGGGGACGGAAAACCGGAAGGCGGACGCCCTGTCCCGTCAATCTACGGTTAAGGAACCATTGCCTGCGACCGAGCATTCCATCATTTCCCCGAGGATGGTATTGGGAGTTATCCAACCGGATACGTTCCTGCGGGGAATAAAGAGAGGGATCAGGTCATTCGCATGGCGGAGGTGGCTCCTCAGTCACAGAGAATGGCAGCTGAAGGACGGGATACCCCTGAAGGGCAGGTGCCTATTGATACCCACGCCTAGGCTAAGGAAACAAGCATTCATCTGGTGCCATGACTCTCCATGCGCAGGTCATTTGGGCTTTGAAAAAACGGTGGCTAGCATGGGACGGCATTTCTGGTGGCCAACCATGAGAGTGGATGTCAGGAGGTGGGGACAGGAGTGTCCTACGTGTGCCACCATGAAGGCCGACCATGGCCGAACCCAAGGGCTCTTACATCCACTTCCGACCCCGGATAGACCATGGGATAACATATCACTGGACTTCGTAGTGGGCCTCCCGGTAGACCAGGGGATGACAGCAATACTGGTGGTGGTAGATTACTTGACGAAAATGGGGCACTTCATCCCCTGCAAGAGAGTCCCTACGGCCGGGGAATTGGCGTCACTACTCCTAAAGAATGTGGTACGACTGCATGGATTACCTGGGGTGATCGTGTCGGACCGGGGGTCGCAGTTTACTGCGCAATTCTGGAAGACGTGGTGCACAGCGCTGCATGTTAAGAGCGCCCTGTCCACCAGCTACCACCCTCAAACGGACGGCCAAACCGAGCGCCTGAACCAAACGCTCAAACAGTATTTGCGATGTTTTGTGGACCAGGGCAGGGACGAATGGGTCGACTTGCTATGGGTTGCAGAGATAGCCTATAACAACGCCACTCACAGCTCCACACAGTCATCTCCGTTCTATAGCAACTATGGCCATCATCCCAGGTTCTTGCCATTTCTACATCCGTTCAGAGAGGACAGGATTCCCGCCACAGCGGACAGGGTGGCACACATCAAAGACACGTTGATGCGCTCAAGGGCTGTCCTAATAGAGGCCAAGAGAAGATACAAGGCTGCGGCAGACAGGAAGAGAAGGCCCGGGCCGCTGTACCGCACTGGAGACTACGTCTGGATATCCACAAGAAACATGAGGTTTCGAAAGAACAGTGTGTTCCATCCCAAGTACATGGGCCCCTATCGAATTACCAAGTGCATGGGTCCCGTGAACGTGAAGGTGTGCTTGCCCCAGTCATTACGGATACACCCTGTCTTTCATGTATCATTGCTCAAACCAGCACCCTCCAAGCCGTCTGGGACACCTAGGATGATATGCGTGGAGTCGGAGGTGGAGTATGAAGTGTCGGGCATACGGGCGTCCAAATGGCGCAGGGGGAAGCTGTGGTACCTGGTTGCGTGGAAAGGATATGGCCCGGAGGAGCAATCATGGGAACCGGCTGAAGGGGTTCATGCTCCGCGCCTGGTCTCCTTGTTCCATCGGCGTTTTCCTGCCAGCGCTGGACCCGTGGGGAGCCGCTGAGAGGGAGGATGTACTGTCAAGAATTCCTGTCATGCGTGGGGAGGAAAACGGTAACCAGCGACAACGGACTACATCTCCCAGGATGCTTAGCGGTTGAGAGGTTATGAAAACAGGAGAGCTGGTACAGAACTCAAGGAAAACACGCCCTTATGTAAACAGGAGAGCTGTTACATAACTCAAGGAAAACACGCCCTTATGTAAACAGGAGAGCTGTTACATAACTCAAGGAAACACGCCCTTATGTAAACAGGAGAGCTGTTACATAACTCAAGGAAAACACGCCCTTATGTAAACAGGAGAGCTGTTACATAACTCAAGGAAACACGCCCTTATGTAAACAGGAGAGCTGTTACATAACTCAAGGAAACACGCCCTTATGTAAACAGGAGAGCTGTTACATAACTCAAGGAAAACACGCCCTATAAAGGGAGGAACCGGGAGGTACAACGCTGTCGGATATTGTGTTTACACCGACGTACCTGCTTCGTGAAGAGCAGTGTTCCGGAGTGGTGCTCCAGTAAGGCAAGAACGGAGGTAGGTCGAGTCGTTACTCCCTGGGCCGTGTCTTGCCCCATCGTCACCTGTGAAGGACCCGGAAGCTCTACCGGTCAACCATTGAGCTTCGCTTTTTGACTCGGCTGAGTCAAAGCGCAGTGGCGCTTTTGCTGGTTGGAGTCGTAACTCCCAGCCCGACCAGAGATACAGGGACTGCCAGCTGTCACGCACACCAGGAGGTGTTTGCCGCGTTACAGACTCGGAAGTCCACAGGATCGATCGAGCGGCTGCTCTCGGTTCAGTCTTCTTACTTTTGATTGGGGTATCGGTGACGCATCACCAGGAGGTGACTCCGCGTCCCGGTGCAGTCTGAGGAAGAGGTTGAGCGGCTGCTCCCTTCAGGTAGAGACCCCGGCTGGGTGTTTCCCTGACTCATCGATTCTCCCCTACACTCTTCGTGCCCCTCACAGCCTACCGATTGGCATTATCGGCCATTTCATTTCTGCCCTCTGTTGGCATACGCCGGGACCGGCGTATATGCAGAGGACGGTTAGGACCATCCGTGCGGTGGGCTGGTAACGTACATAGCCTGGAGGATTCCAGTGACTATAACTTTTGTTTATTCTTTGTGTTATTTGTGCCTTCATTAAAATAACTTACCCTTCACAAGTGGTTGCGTCCTCATTATCGTGTCTGTTAAACGATCCTGAGACGTTCAGGGCGTTACAAGGTGCTGGGGCAGCCAACAAGTTGTTGCCTACCATGGAAGGAAAAGGGTGGAGTACCCACAGATCCAATGCCCACAATTGTCAGTCAGGTGCCCAAATACCCTGCAGAACAAGTAACACATGTGTGCTAGGCTGGGAGTACACACATGCATAGTGCGGAAAAGGGACCATGTCCACATTAAGCCATGGCAACATACTCCATACACAAGTACAGTGACTACCAAGGATTGCACAGACAATGCAGGCGGAGACATTGCTGAGCAGGCATGGGCAAAGTTGAAGGGATCCCTCACACAGCAAGGAAATGTAGACACAGGTCAGCACAACAATTGGGAAACACCCTGCAGGGAAGAAGTCAGGTGCCACAGAGGAAGGAGCACTCCTTGGGACAATGTCACCATACAATAAGAGCTTACATGACCAAAGATTATTTGCAGAGACCTTGTGATGGCACGCAGATACCAGGGTCCTCCCCATGAACAACACACTACAACATTTCCCAGATACCTAACACATTATCATCACGCCAACTCAGGGAGCAGCAGCACCAACAGCAATACCAGAAAAGCATTTGTGTGCAAATGAAAAACAAAATGCTTTATTCAGCATAAAAAAAGAGTGGACTTGAAATGTACACTATATACAAGGCCCATAGGCCAGTCCACATGCGAATTCCGGGGGGGGACACATTGGGACGCGTCTCCCCTAGCTTGCCTGCAAAGTTCAGAGTTCCTTTCCATCCACAGGGGGGGGGCATCATGTGGGGGGGAAGGACCAGGCACCGTAGGGACAGGAGGGGCAAGGGTAGGTGTTGTGGGTGCAGGGACGGACGACTCCACCACAGGGGGTGGGGCAGCGCCAAAGGTGGTGGTTAGGATGGCGCTGCACACGGTTGCAAGGTCTGCCAGCATCTCCCCTGCACACGAAGGAACCACAGGCCCCAAGGAGAGGGGGGTCAGAGGGATGGGTTGCAGCGCTACTGGGGGAGGGTGTCGACAGGGTGTGGACTCAACTCCCCTGCCTGGGGACTTCCTCGACCGCTTGCGGGGTGGTGTCACACTGGGGCTGAGGGACAGACTGGCCATGAAGGACTCTTTGTCCGACTGTTGGGCAGGGGAGCTAAGGGGAGTGGTTTTGGAGGAAGTGGGTCGTGAGGACTGCGGACTCCCACTGTGGCTGCGTGGCTGCCGTTTGCCCCCCGACCCAGTGGGTGTGCCTACTTCCCCCTGTGTGTGCGTGACTGGAGTTGTGCGCTTGGCCTTCCCTGTTGGTGTGCTGCCTGTGTCTGGTGGGGTGCGTGCATGGGGATGTCTGGGTGTGCTTGGGACAGGCATGGGAGTGGGAAGTGTGGATGGGGCAGGGGTAGGGGGGACGGAGCGCTGCAGGAGACCCACTGCTGCCGTCAGTGACGAGTCCATGGACCTCAGCAACATCCGTTGGTCAGACATCGCTGATGACATGCCCTTCATGTACGACACCATCTGTGTCAGCAGTCTGGTGTGGCCATGGAGGACATTAAGCAGCGATGTCTGACCAACCTGCAACTGCCGCAGGATGTCCACAGACTCGGCATTGACGGCAGCAGGGGAGACAGGGACAGGGGGTGCAGTGCCTGGCACGAAGGAGACACGTGGTCGCCTAGCACGGACAGAAGGGACTCGAGCAAGTGGGAGGGCGGCGAGAGATGTACTGCTGCTTTCAGCTGTGGGAGCAGCCTCCGCCCCCTCTGGGAGCTCAGCCTCGGACCCGTCAGCGTCATAGTCGGTGTTGGGACTGGACAGGTCCTCCGCCTGACTCCCCTCGCCCTCCGTGCCACTTGCTGCGCCAGACTCCCCAGCACTGGTGGCACCGGTGCTGGATCCCTCCTCCACGTCCGTGCCGGTGTCTCCCTCGGTGTCCCCCGACGATGCTGTGGGCAAGGTGAAGAGACAGGAAATAATCAGACACCTGTATACATATGACACATGAGTCCAAACTAGATAGGTCACAGTGCATAGCATGAAAAGCATCATGAGTAACATCTACAATACTACGCACATATGTAGGCCCTGCACTACACAGTTGGTTGACCCACCATGCCACTTTGATACAATGGAGAGCATGACACAACAGCAAAGAACTTGATATCGAATTATACAGAGAAGCTAGTGTCTGTGGACAGTCTAGCATAGCATCTGGACCACACACCGTTGCCAAAAATGGATGAGCAGGAACCATGTCTTTTAACTTTTGACACATGCTGCAAAGCACAAACATTAAACCCTGCACAACATGACTGGGTCAATACTTGTTGAGTGTCTGTTCCGACTATCATCACACACAGGCCAGACCTGGCAAGGAGACATAAGCTTTGGACATTTAGGCCTTGCCCGCACAACCCCCCCCCCTACCTGAGACAATGTGATTGAGACAGAGGAAGGACTTACACCTCATAATCAGGGATCACAAAAATGGACTCTATTAAATCCGAATTGCACTCTAACTACCCCTCGTGGGGCGGACCACTCATAATATTGACAAACAACCATCATCAGATAATTGTACACAGACACACAGGCACTGGCCAGTGTGAGGATGCACAAGCCACATTTGGTCACCCTGTACAGTGTACACATGTAGCACACTTTACGTAAATACAAATGTGGCCAGGGTACAATGTCACAGAGGCCAACCTATGCTGAAGACACTGATAATGTCCAAAGTGTTGGATGATACACATGATTCCTAGGAAAAGGTGTCTCAGGGGACTGTAGTGGCCACACTGCTCCATGGTCCTGGATAGATCTGACTGCAACAGGAGTATCTGTCCCCGCACTATGCATATCTCCCCCTCATGCACATCATGTCTGAGGCCACAACATCGGTCATGCATGCTGCAAGGCAGTTCATTTTAAGCCTCACACTCCTATGTTGAGACTCTGCATCAGTGCCAACAATCATGGACCCCCAAATGACTGAACTGGACAGGGCACAGGCAAGGTCCCAACACATGTCACAGACCACCCCCACACATGATGCTGCAAGCATTGGGCACTTGGATTACCTGCCAGCCTAGATTACCTTGTGCAAGAGTGACTACACACAGACCACGGAACACATGTCAAGGAGGGGAAGGGAGGAAGAACAGGACTGGTTGACTTTGGGGAACAGGATATGCACTGCACATATAAACCCTGGCAGTGTATCCAGACGACTGAGCACTTCCAAAAGCTGGTGACACACAACAAACACACATGTACCTACCCCCTTCCTGCTGCTGCTTCTCCTGTAGCCGCCTATCCATGTCAGGGAAGACCACCGCCAGGACACGCTTCATTTGGTGGGTCAGGCGCCGGCGCCCGCCGTGTTTGCATGGAGGTGAGTCCTCCAGCAGGACCCGGGCGATCCTCCAGGTCCAGCACCGGATATCCTGCCAGCGTTTCCTCACCTGGGCCAGGCGCCGACTGCAACCCTCCACCGACCTCACGGCCTTGACGGCCCGCTTCCAAATCTCCCCTTGGCGTAGGCAGCTACCTGTGAGGATGACAAAGTGAGACAACATCAATACACCTGCTCCATGTCACAGAGACACACATTAGAACAATTGGGCTTGTTTGAACAGGACATAGTATGCAGCAAACTCATTGCACCTTTGTCATAGGGACATTATCCTCTGGGGAAGGCCAAATGCACTACGTGGCATTTAAAGTACACAGGTGGCATGAGGGGTGCGACAGAATCAATGATCATGGCTCACACTGTGCATCACAAGCAACACCAGGATAATGGACAGCACCTCAAAGCAGTCACATGCCCCAGGCCACTGACGCAAACTCAGCGGAGTACACAGACACACACAGGCACAGGACAATCACCTGCCATTGGCAACTGTGGGTACAAACATCACTCTGCACATGTGCCACTTGACTGGGGGGAGTCACAGGTGTGGGCCTAGCTCAGCACGTCAGACACACAGCACGGCTCCCTGCTCACATCAGATGGGTAGGGCATATGCATCCTCCATGCAGCTGGGGTGCAACACTCCACATAGACCCTCACCCACATGACAGGGGGCTTACACACACACACCAATGTCCAGGGGCCGTACACATCATTTGGACACTATCACCACAGGTACACTCAACTCACACACATCTGTGGGTACAGTCACCTGTCACACTGGGGGGACCACACAATCACATCAGGACTATGGAAACAACATTCCCAAGGGGATTAGCCAGGCTGAATATGGCATGCACCATGCAGTGATTGTCACAGTAAGCACAATGCAAGTGAGGAGTGCAGATATGAACCACATCAGGCTCTGCATGGGAGACATAAGGCATTCCCCCCCCTGGGACCCACCATGAACAACATTGCATGTCTGTCACACCTGGACACAATGCCAGAAGTGACAGACACAAAAAAGGGGCACAGGCACAGCTAGTGGAGTCAGCACTCACCTGCTCCCCTGGTCTCCCATATAGGCTGGGGTACTGTGGGAGGATGACATCCAGCAACGCCTCATTCTCCTCCTGGGTGAATGGCTGGGCCCTCTCCACAGACCTGGACATGGTGCCAGAGGAATCACGAGCAGCAGCAGTGGCGTGGAATGAAAGGTTGTGCAGGTAAGTGCTCTCTCATGGGTCCTGGCTGCCTTATATCTCCCTTGCTGGGCTGTTTCATTTACAGGAGTACAGAGTAATTGGTCACTCTCATTTGCATCCTACGTTTCCTCCGATCCCTTTAAACCTACCCCAGTGAGGGCCTTTGCATTGTTCAAAATTTGAGCATGATGTCAAGTCAACAACCACTTTGCAACATAGTATATTGTCTCCAACCGACTTTTGCTGGCCACCTGATGCACAATTTTGAACAGGAAACTCAGTCTCCATAAAACCAGCATGCATTTAGGCCCTTATACTTGTCCCTCATGTGTCCCCTATGTAATTTCACTATCCACACACAGGTACGGTGCGTTCCACACGTACCCCTAGGGCACCACTACTCCAGTGATACGGTCCGTACACGCGTGTGTAGGGCCCGTATCACTTTGGTAGTGTTGCCGTAGGCGTACGCCATTTTGATACAGGCCGTACACGCGTGTGTAGGGCCCGTATCTCCATGGCGCATGCCTACGGCAACACTACCCTAGTGCTACGGGCCGTACCCACGTGTGTAGGGCCCATAGCACTATGGTAGTGTTTGCGTAGGCGTACGCCATAGAGATAGGACTCGTACCCGCGTATGTACGGCCCGTATCTCTATGGCGTACGCCTACGCCAACACTACCCTAGTGCTACGGGCCCTACACACGTGGGTACGGCCCGTAGGGTAGTGTTGGCGTAGGCGTACGCCATAGAGATACGGGCCATACATACGCGGGTACGAGCCGTATCTCTATGGCGTACGCCTACGCCAACACTACCATGGGGATAGGACCAGTGTGTACACGTACGTGTGTAAGGTCCTCAGAGCGTGTGTACGGTGCGTTTCACAGCTTACACTGGTGATAGGAGGTGGACAGGAAAGGAATGGAGGTGTATGACTCGCACAAGGATGGACATCAAGTCATTGTCAGTGCAGTGCATCATGTGTAGGGCCTAGGTGTGTCAGTCAGTGAGCTGGCACATGTCTCCTCATGTTTTAACCCAATAGTTGTGTGATGACCTGTGTACACATGTCATGTGTGATGGGGCACCATGTGGCGCACTTCCCCTTCACACCTTTTACATGTGTGCATGTATTTCAAACTTGTCAAGCACTGCATCACTGGCATGGCACAGTCCCCAACACCAACAAATGTCCCCTGATGCCAGGTACACGGATGATGACACCTGACATCTCACTACCAGCATGCCACGATGTGACTATGTCATGTGTGTGTCATGTGTTCCCATGATCTTGCTGTTGGTGTTCCGTCAACGGCATCTGCTGTAGCTGCATCCAACATGTGTCTGTGTGTAGATGCCCATGTCACACTATTACGCACACCAGGACACATGTGGAATAACACGTGATGTGTGTCTGTATGCATCTAACAGGGACTTGCGAGCTTAGGACATATCTGCGTAGTCTCAATGTCTGTGTGATCATATTTGACATGTACCCCTTCATGGCAAGGTGTGTGGTCTGTCCTTTTTCCATGACATGTGACCTGTGCGTCTAGCTTGCCGGCAGCTGTCTGTATGAGATGACATCCTTCAAATGCACATATGTGGATGTATGTCACTCCTGTAATGTGTCTGGCTGTTCACTCACACTGGCCCACAGCTACTTTCATGGCATGTCATGTAAACCTTGACAATCCATGTTTGTAGCTGGCTCTTGGTAGGAGTATCACCTGGCTGGCATACGGGTGCAGGATGTATTGCACAGACCAGACTCTGTATGTGGCATATGTGTATTAGCTGTTGAACATGTGCTCAGTTCATTGACATTGGTGTAGTAATGTACTCAATCTTCGTTATTCCTTCCAATTTTCTGCACGGCACCGCCTCTCCCCTGACCAATGCCAGACTTGGCTGCCATGAGGGAATGTGACTGCATACGCCGCTACCGATTCCCCCAACGGTTAATTGTGGACCTGACAAACAGGCTGGCACCAAACCTCCAACCGCGACACAGTTATCCGACTGCGCTGACCCCCAAGATGAAGGTGATGTCAGCCCCACATTTCTCTGCCACCGGTACGTTTCAATTGACCATAGCTGATGTGGGTGGCATGTCTCAGACCATGTTCAGCCGTGTCCTGGATGATGTTTTAGAAGCCATGTTGGAGCACCTGGATGAATTCATCCATTTTCCAACTCGTGAGCAGTTGACAGGTATCAAGGGTGAGTTCTATGCCCTGGGAGGGATGCCCCATGTAATAGGGTCCATTGATGGGACACATGTGGCTTTGGTACCACCACAGGCACAGGAGGTAGCCTTCCGTAACCGTAATCATTACCACTCCATTAATGCCCTTGTGGTGTGTCTTGCTAACATGGTGATTTCCCATGTCTGTGCACGTTTTCCAGGGTCAGCACACGATGCCTACATCATGAGGCGTAGCAGGGCGCCAGAAATGATGCTGCAGCTGCACAACGAACGAGCATGTCTTGTTGGTGAGTAGACTCTGTTTGTCCAGTATTCAGCGTTATCTTAGTATGTGACGGCATCTCCTGACCCACTTCTTTACATGATGTTTCCATGTAGGGGACTCTGGCTATCCCAACATGCCATGACTGGTGACGCCTCTCCGCAACCCGAGAACAGCTGCAGATCACCGTTACAACAAAGCCCATGGGCAGACCAGGCGAGTGATTGAGAGGACGTTTGGCCTCCTGAAGAGCCGATTCCGGTGCCTCCACAAGACCGGCGGGTCCCTCCCATATGCACCGGTGAAGGTCTGCAAAATCTTCCTCGTGTGCTGCATGCTGCACAGCATGGCAGTGGAGAAAGCTGTGCCACTCATCCTGGATCCCGATGAGCAGGAACATCCACCCGTGGAGGATGACGGCCTTGGTCACGAGGCAAGTGAGGAGGAGGAGGAGGAGGAGGAGGACATCCGGAGTCAGCTCATACGCAACTTCTACTCATAATGGTGAGTCCCTGGGTCTGAGTGTGCACGCTTTGAGCCTTGTGTGGCATGTGTTGCAATGTGTGTGTCCAGCTGACTGTATGCTAAGTGACTTTGAGGTGTGTGCTGATGTGTCACTCGAGTGCTGATGTCATTCCACACATTTTAGCTGACACACTCAATTGACAACTGGCATGGTGTCAACCTTATTCATGTAGAGTACATGACCATGCATGCGGATGACTATGTTTTTCCTGACTTCTTGTGTGTCTCTCATCCCCAGGTATTTGCGCATGCTGTCTGCCCGTGGCATCGTTTTGCTCCTGCTATTCTCATGAGTAATGCAACGTGTGCTGAATCAACGTTACATGCACGGACATGGTGAAAATTCTCCTTTGGGTAAGGATTGCAGCAAGGCTTTTTGGGTGTGGTAGTTGTTTGTAATGTGTGGGCACTGCTCCTGTGCAGGTTATGTTACTATGCATACATGTCGACTCACCATGGGGCACATGACATGTGGCATGACTCACATGAATTGATAGTCACACTTCGTGACAGTCATCTGTTACGGGATTGTGGTTTGTGATGAAGGCATCAATGTGTGTACAACTTCCCTCTGAAACATACGGGAGGCTACGGGTGGACATATTGCGGGACATCCCCATATGATGCTCAATGGGGAATTGCAGCCTTTCCGTGTGCAGCAGGGGATGTTTGGCTCAACCCCTTCACTTGTGTGCCAGTACAATGGATTTACAGCATCTGTGGTGCAAAGGGGGTGTCCGGTGTAGGTCCCACATGTTAATCCAATAGACCTGTGAGTCTGTTAATGTTGATGCTTTTGCATAGGTGTGAGCATGAGTAATAAAGGTGTTCCTCAGCCTCCAAGGTGCCTCATCTCTGTCAATGTAGGTCTCTTGCCACTGTGCATGCGGCATCTCTGGCATGGTTGTCAAGGATTGTGCATATGAGTCTATGTGTAGATTAGCAACCTGCATGCTGTTCTTCATATATTTGATTCTCTATTGTGCATGATGTCCATGGCTGTGTATGTGTTTTGGCATGTTAGTCCCCACCACGGGCCGTCAACACCTTCTGGGGTGTGTTTCCTGTGCGCAGCTCGGCCTTCAGTTTCATGATCCGGTGTCAGTCATCTTTGGTGATTGTGCATCCTTTGTCTCTGTCTGTGCCATTGCAAACCGGTAACTCCTTCCTTGACATGCACCTGTTGCAGTAGTACTTTCTGACATCCTAGTCTTTGTGTGGATATTGTGGCATAATTCCCAGGACATGCCGCCTGCTGTTGCAGCCACTGCAGCAAGGGCACACGTAGTTTCCAGATTTGGCAACACACACACATCAAAGGTGCTCCTCTCTTCCTCCCTCAACACATTCATATGGCTGTCTTCGGCTTGTCTGTGCCACAGTTGCGGCCACGCGGTACCAAAGGCTGGACCGTCTGCACATGCAACATGCACATTGCACAACCCTCAGGTCCTTGCATGACCCACATCACACTACAGTGTGATGTTGCAGCCACCCTCCAAGCAAGGTCCATCCACACATCTCCCGCCTGTTCTCAGGCATGCACTGAGCACACACACAACAACTTTGCATGATGAGTGTGCAACTCCGACTGCCTACACAGCGCTGCCACACCTTCCAGGACCTTTCACACCCACCAGGTCATGTCCCTCCTACTCCCCACTGGATCTGTACCCCTGCAAGGCCATGGGAATGGGTATCATCTTTCAGCGTGTCAATCTACAATGTGTCCAGCACCCCCCTATCCACCATCACATGCGTACACGCCCTCATCATCAACTCGTATGCCATTGACAGCCAGGCGCTCCTCACCCTCACCAAGGACGCAGACATTTCCAGTTCCAATATTCAAGAATGCATGGAATCCATAGATGAATGGCAGAACAGCAGCCACCTGAGGCTGGACTTGTACAGGAATGAGGTCAACATCTGAGGATTGTCCCCTTACAGCTGGCTCAACTGCTTGTGTCCCACCCACAGAAGCCCCGCACAGGCACCCAGTGTCCACGCACACAAGATGTTGTGCATCATGGATTGCTTGCTCTAATTTGCCATGGTAATCACCAGCATCTGTACCTCACACTGCAACACCCTCAGCATTATGCACATGATCCCCAGATAGATCCACTCCAAGGTAAGACGGACCATCCCCCAGGTCCACGACAACATCCGTGTCAAATACTGCCCTACCCTCTACGGAGCAGCCACATCCAAAATCCAGGGACACTTGTCCACATCCAGGCTGCATCTGCACACCTCAGCGTCAACATCCCGCGCCCCAGCCACATCACCGTCCAGCAGAGATAGCTGCAATGGATCACTGTGTGCTGCAGGATGACCTTCAGACTCCTCACCCACACTCAGGAGGCAGGCCACAACTCTGACCCAAAACCAACCTTGTACCACTGTCGTCCAAGACCCCGTAGTGCCATCTCCGTGCATCCAACCTTGACCTGGCCACCATTCTTCTGATCCACCGTACTCCTGCATGCAGGACATAGTTCTCCCACCTGGGAACACATACCTGGGACTCCCTCCCCGGGAACCTCCAAATGAGGCATGACCTCTATGCCTTAATGTTACTCTTCCAAATAGGTGTGTCCTCACAGTTTCCCTAGCACCCCCTCAGCAGCTTGAGGCCATTACAGGTGAGTATTGTGCTCCATGTCTGCATTGAATGATACATTGTGACCCATGTGTGTCCTGTACCAGACTCCGATCGCAGGGTATGGATGTGTGGAGTTAGTTCAACACTCAGGCATAGTTTGACATTTACACACACATATGTTGGTGAATAATGCCAAATGACAGCAACATCGCATGACGAAATGAAGTATTTATTTTTGGTGGGGTAAGTCTTTTGGTGGATGAAGTAAGGTGCTCTACCGGGTGCATAGAATACAAAGTTCACAGGGGGAGATGGCATCCTTGTCAGTTGGAGTCATCAGAGTCCAGACCACAGTGTTGGTCACCATTGGTCAGACTGTGACCAGCAAGTCCATGTGGCAGAGAATGTCATTGGGTGAGGTGGTGCTGTTGCGCCAGAGGGCCAGGTGCCAGGCCATGTGACCTGGGAGATGTGGATGGTCCGCTGACTCTCACGGTCTTTTCCGTGGACGACCCACCTTCCTCCGGGGATCCTCAGATGCAGGCCTTGACGATGTCTGTGATGCTCCGTCGGACGAATCCTCCTCCTCCTCCTCCCTCCCTGTGGCTGGTGCTGGTCTTTGCCTGGTGTCACAGGGAGGGTTGCCCATGTTGTCGGCAATCCGACGGAGTGAACGGCTCATGTCAGTTTGCACCGCCAGGAGCTCAGCCAGTCTTGCCTCCATCCGTCCTTGGTGTTGTTGTTGACTGGCATGTTGCTCGGCCTGCAGGTTCTTCATATCGTCGAGGGTCCCCTTGATGTCTGTGAGGCTCGACACAACCTGGCTGATGCCCCTGGTGTCACGCCGGTAAGTGTCCAGGATGTGGCGCATGTGTGCCATACCGGTTCCCTCAGCTGGCTGGTCAGGTTCTCGCCTCTGCCTGCCTCCACTCCCACCACCCCTGCCCACACGATCTGGGCCTGCCGTTGTGGGCACATCGGGTCTACGGGACCCCTGAGGGATGGCATTAGCGTGGTCGTCTGCCTCCTCCTGGGTGCCCGGAGAACCTTGTCCCTCTTGGTCAGACTGGCTGTGTTGTTTGGTGCAAGCAGGGCTCCTGGGTGTCTCCTGGGATGTGGCAGGAATGGGGGTGGGGGTTGGCACAGATGTACCTGACGCAGGTGCTGCAGGGGCTTGGGCACCAGAGGGGTCAGGTTGGTCGGGGTCATCCACGGAGTGGTGAGAGTCGTCGCTGCCGGTGGGATCATCTTCACGCTGAGCCTGGGACTGTGATTGTTCCCCCCCATTGTTGGGGGGAGGTCGATGACGTTGCCCTGTGTGTGAGAGAGAGACAATGTTAATGCTGTTTCATGCCACATCCATGTTTCATACATATTCAAGTAGTCACAGTTCCTCCAGGTGGTTGGACATGCCTAGCAGTCCTCTCAATGTACACTTGGGGATGGGTATGTTGCGGGGGACAGTTTGGTATGTGCTCCTGAGTGTCTGCCGGTAGATCTTTGCTGGGATGCTTATTTGGCCATGGATTGGTCTTGTTGTGTCACATGTCCATTGTGGGAGTGGGTAAATCCGTTGCCTGCCCTGTGGGTGTGTGCTTGTGTGAGGGGGGGTGTGTGACCAGGCCTGCTGTTGTGTGTAGTGTGATTTGTCATTGGGTCTCCCAGGTGATGTGTCTGTCCCCTTATGGTGCATGCTGGCATGACAGTGTGTGTGAGTTCCTGTGCTGGGTATGTGAGCTAGTGGAGTTGTTGTTTGAGTGTACAGTGGTCACAGGAGGGCCTTGTGCTGCCTACAGCAGGGCCAAGTGTCAGCTACCTTGTCATTACTTTGCCAGTCCCTGTGCATTGGGCATGGTGCATGGGTATGTACCTAGGCCATATGGGCTGTGGGCATTGGCGTCTGGTTCTGAGTTGCACAATGTGTTGTGTGAGCCCCACCCTCCCAGCATCCCGGACATCCAGTCTTGGGTTTGTGGTTGGTGTGGCCTGGGACATGGCATTGCCTTTATTTGTGAATGGGGCATGGAGACGTTAGTGGCATGAGCGTGGTTTTTAGGGTGTGGTTGTGTGCGGTGAGGGCTTGAGGGTAGGTGAGTGCATTTGTTGTAGTTGGGGTGTGGATGCCATTCCCCCCGTGTTACGTGAGTTGTTTTTGTACTCACCAGGCTCTGCGACTCCTTCGACTCCGTGTACTCCCACCGGCGGAAGCGTGGCCATCACCTTCTCCTCCCAGGGATGGTAATGTACAGGTCTGCGGGGCAGCCCGCCTCCAGTGATGTTACTCTGGGCGTATTCCTCTTTCATTTTCCTCTTGACTGCCCTGCGCAGATCGTACCACCTGGCTTGGCATTCATGCCTGGTCCTTCGGATGGGCGCAACAGCATTCACCTTATCGACGATCCTCTGCCACAGGCTGGTTTTTTGGGCTATGCTGGTCTGTCTGACCAATGTTCCAAACAGCTGTGGCTCGACTCTAATGACTTCATTGACAAGGAGCTCAAGCTCCGCCGTAGTGAACTTTGAATTCTTGTCAGTGGGCATGGTGTGGGGTGTGGGTGAGGATGGTTGTCGGTGTGTGGGTGTGAATGTGACGGTGTGTGTGTGAAGGTGAAGATGGGGTGTTTGTGAAGGAGGTTGTGTGAAGGTGTGTAAGTGAAGGTGTAGTTAAGGTGTGAGTAAGGTGCAGTTGTTTGTCTGTGGTGTCTGTGAGCAGTGGGTCTGTTGCAATGGCACATGGCTTGTGTGTGTGGGCCCTTTTTATTGGTCCATTTGTGGGTGTGGCTGTGTTTGAATTTGTGGTGGGTGTGTTATAAGAGGTGGTTGTGATTTGGTCCGCTGTTTGGCTGTTTGGATGTGGCAGGTCAGTCATAGAGATGTATTTTGTCATGTTGACGTGTTTTGTGGTGTTGTGCGAGTCGAATTGATCCTCCTTGTGCTGTTTTACAGTGTCCTGGTTCTGTACGAGTCTTTTACGCGTAGGTACGGTTCGTACATACGCGATGCTGGGTGAGGCTGCTGGGGTACGGTGTTGGGGTATGGTGCGTACAGGTGCGGGGCTGTGCTACGGTGTTGGTGTGCGGCGCGTACAGGTGCGGGCTGTGCTACGGTGTTGGGGTGCGGTGCGTACAGGTGCGGGCTGTGCTACGGTGTTGGGGTGCGGCGCGTACAGGTGTGGGCTGTGCTTCGGTGTTGGGGTGCGGCGCGTACAGGTGCGGGCTGTGCTACGGTGTTGGGGTGCGGCGCATACAGGTGCGGGCTGTGCTACGGTGTTGGGGTACGGTGCGTACAGGTACGGGGCTGGGCTACGGTGTTGGGGTACGGTGCGTACAGGTGCGGGCTGTGCTACGGTGTTGGGGTGCGGCGCGTACAGGTGCGGGCTGTTCCACGGTGTTGGGGTGCGGCGCGTACAGGTGCGGGCTGTGCTACGGTGTTGGATTACGGTGCGTACAGGTACGGGGCTGGGCTACGGTGTTGGGGTACGGTGCGTACAGGTGCGGGCTGTGCTACACTGTTGGGGTGCGGCGCGTACAGGTGCAGGCTGTGCTACGGTGTTGGGGTGCGGCGCGTACAGGTGCGGGCTGTGCTACGGTGTAGGGGTACGGTGCGTATAGGTACGGGGCTGGGCTACGGTATTGGGGTACGGTGCGTACAGGTGCGGGGCTGTGCTACGGTGTTGGGGTACGGTGCATACAGGTACAAGGCTAGGCTACGGTTTTGGGGTATGGTGCGTACAGGTACGGGCTGGGCTACGGTGTTGGGGTATGGTGCGTACAGGTGCAGGGCTGTGCTACGGTGTTGGAGTATGATGCGTACAGGTACGGGGCTGGGCTACGGTTTTGGGGTACAGTGCGTACAGGTACGGGCTGGGCTACGGTGTTGGGGTACGGTGCGTACAGGTACGGGGCTGGGCTACGGTGTTGGGGTACGGTGCATACAGGTGCGGGGCTGTGCTACGGTGTTGAGGTACGGTGCTGACATACGGGGGTACGGTGCTGACATGTGCGGGGTGAGGGGGGCTGTACGACTCGTATTCAGGCACAAGTTTACCCGTTTACATGTAGGCTACAGCGTTCGCTCCGTACGGGGCCTTTTACATGCAGTTGTGTATTCGGACGGGCGGTACGGATCGTACTTGCGCGCTCGGACTTCTGTTTTACGATTTGCACGTAAAAATGTCCGGCTCCCTATCGGACACTTTTCCCGATGCTATTCGGGCATAAAAATTTACGGCTCCCTCTCAGACCATTTTCCCGGCGCAATTCGTATGTATTTGTCACGTACGAATCGTACTTCACAGTTTGTACGGTACTTGTACGATTCGTACGTAAAAAAATACGGATACGAGTCGGACGGTAAATTTTTTTAACGGATCGGAATCGGCACCTTAAATTTTGGGTTTACATGTCACGTCATCAATTTCAGATACTGTCTCATTGTGCATGAATAAGTGCGCGCAAAAGATCTCGGATCTAACCACCAAATGGCATCCCCTTTATTTATCATGGTGGGGACGCCTGGATACCATTAAAATGATGTTATCATCCATTATCATATACACTATTTCTAATATCCCAGTTCCTATCCCGCAAAAATTCTTCAGGAGAATTAATTCTATTCTTTCCTCTTTCCTCAGGGCCAATAAGAAACCTTGGATGTCTATACACAGATTAATTTGCCCCAAATCTGAGGGCGGAGTACATTTTCCTGACTTTCCAGCATATCAAAAAGCGTTCCTTCTCCGTCAAGCTTCGTTGTGGTTACGGAATCCTCATGAGGATTGCCCCTTATGGACCACGGTGGAACGTCTTTTCCTATCTCCCTTTTCTTTTAGTGAATACCTCTCCTTCTCACGCAAACCCCAAACATTGTCAACCCCCATTATCAAACTGACATCTAAGCTTTTAATGCCTTTATTCCTTCCTCCCCAAAACACCAGCGATTCCTTTCTTAATTCCACAATTTGGCACAACACAGGTCTGCTCATTCGAAATAAACCATTTTACTGGAAATCCTGGCACCAGAGAGGCTTATTATGGATTTATCAGCTTTTTTCCCTCTCAGACTTTTTATCCTTCCCCTCACTTAGCCATTCATTTAATTTACCTGCTTCATTCATCCACAAATACCTTATACTTAGGAATACTGTCCCGCCCGATTATTAGCAAACCCTGCTGTTCCCATTCCCCCAGATCCTTCCTCACAGTTACGATCCCTATTAGCAACATCACCTAAAGCGTCCACATTATATCATTTTTTACACAACACTGACACGGTTCGACTGAAATCCAAAACTGAAGAGGCTTGGGAACATGATTTTGCGCTGTCTTGGCCAGTGTCCTTATGGAACAATTTATGGATTAAAATTCGCAAATCTTTCAGAGCTGCAAATACAACGCAAACTTTGTTTTTTGTATATAATAGACTTTTGCTATCACCGTATGCTCTGAGCAGGAATTACACCACTGTGCCTGATACCTATTGGACTTGCTCCTCACCAAAGTCTGATTCAACAAGGCTGACTCCGTCATCGCACCCCAACTCCGGGATATCATCAACTGCTCCTTCAACACCGCCACCTTCCCGGAAAGCTGGAAGCACGCCGAACTCAGCGCCCTCCTGAAGAAGCCATCAGCAGACCGATCCGACCTCAAGAACTACCGCCCCATCTCGCTCCTGCCTTTTCCTGCCAAAGTCATCGAGAAGACCGTCAACAGACAGCTTGCCGCCTTCCTCGAGACAAACGGATCCCTCGACCACTCGCAGTCCGGCTTCCGAGCCAACCACAGCACCGAGACCGCCCTCATCGCAGCCACTGACGACATCCGAGCCCTGCTCGACATCCGGGAAACAGCGGCCCTCATCCTCCTGGACCTCTCCACAGCGTTCGACACTGTCTGCCACCGCACCCTAGTACAGCGCCTCAGCAACATCGGAATCCAAGAGAGGGCTCTAGATTGGATCATCTCGTTCCTCGCCGGAAGAACCCAGAGAGTCCGCCTCCCCCGTTCAGATCCGAGGCCACCGAAGTCATCTGCGGCGTCCCGCAAGGATCATCACTCAGCCCCACCCTCTTCAACGTCTACATGAGCCCCCTCGCAGCCATCGCACGCCAACACAACCTCAACATCATCTCCTATGCCGACGACACTCAGCTGATCCTCTCCCTCACCAACGACCCAGCCACGGCCAGAACCAACCTACATGAAGGGATGAAAGACGTAGCCGAGTGGATGATGAACAGCCGCCTGAAACTGAACTCAGACAAGACAGAAGTCCTCACCCTGGGATCATCACCCTCCGCCTGGGACGACTCCTGGTGGCCCCCCGCCCTGGGCAGCGCACCCAAACCTACGGACCACGCACGCAACCTGGGCTTCATCCTGGACTCCTCCCTCTCGATGACCAGACAAGTCAACGCCGTCTCATCATCATGTTTCAACATCCTACGCATGCTCCGAAAGATCTTCCGATGGATCCCCACCGAAACCAGAAAGACGGTCACCCAGGCTCTCGTCACCAGCTGACTGGACTACGGAAACACCCTCTACACCGGAACCACAGCCAAACTACAGAAAAGACTCCAACGCATCCAGAACGCCTCCGCACGACTCATCCTTGACATCCCCCGACACAGCCACATCTTCGGTCACCTGAGAGACCTGCACTGGCTCCCCGTCAGCAAGAGAATCACGTTCCGACTTCTCACCCACGCACACAAGGCCCTCCACGACCTGGGCCCCAGATACCTCACAACCGCCTGACCTTCTACACTCCCACACGCCAACTACGATCGACCAGCCACGCCCTCGCCACCGTTCCACACATCCGAAGAGCCACCATGGGAGGAAAATCCTTCTCCTACCTGGCAGCCAAGACTTGGAACTCCCTCCCCATCCACCTCCGCCTGACCCAAGACCACCTCTCCTTCAGGAAGCAACTCAAGACCTGGCTGTTCGAGCAGTAGCGGACCCCCCTCCCCCTAGCGCCGTGAGACCCTCCGGGTGAGTAGCGCGCTTTACAAATGTCTTGATTGATTGATTGATTGATTTATTCCACATGTTATTTTCTTGTCCTACTGTACATACTTTTTGGAAGCGAGTTTGGTCTCAAATTAATTTGATTTTTGGCACTGTTCTTTCTTTTGCCTTTACTCATGTTTTCTTAGGCAGTTTGTCATCTTGTTGGGAAAATACAACGCTTAATGTTAAAATTGTTGATTTGTTGTTAGCAGTTGCATTTCAGCAAATCACAGCAAACTGGAAAGACTTCTCGAAACTTTCTTATAGGGCATGGTGGTATGCTGTGTGCCATAATCATAGGTTAGACACTTCCTTTGTGTACCCTCTCCATTTGAGATCCAAAAGACTGGATTTGTGGTCTCCCATTACCACTTATTTAGATGCATGTGCTAGTCGTTCTTTTCAGTTATCTCCATCTCAGCAGGAAGTATCAAAACCCCCTTAATTAACCCCACCTGTTCCTAATGCACTTACGTTTCAGATACTCTGTATTATTGTTTTTGATGTTTTATAACTTTTAATTTCCTAATCAACCTGATTCATTCATAACGATGTAGATTCTCTCTTGTTTCACATATATGTATTGTGTTGTAATATGTTGTGACACTCTTTATTTCTTATCAATAAAATCTTTTTTGAACTTAAAAAAAAAAAGATTTTATTTCCTCCTCCAGAAATATGTGGTGCTGAGGAAAGAACCATTTTATGTAGTATTTCCCGAGGCATCTTATATGGTGATCATTGAACGCTCAGGGTACCCCACCTTACCCGTTAAATATCCTGCTTGGAGTCTATAATGGAAGTTTTGCAAGAGTACGCTGGGAACCAGCAGGCGAAACTACAGGTCCAATCTGAGTTAACAAAGGTAAATATCAGGGATGTTCACTTACTGCTCTGCTGCTTCCCTTATATATCAGCCAGGTAATGGAGGCTGTCAAAGCATGGATTAACAACACCACAGCATTTGGAGGGTCGAAGATTGAAATACATTTCCAAAACGCACACGGGATCACATAATTTATTGGACAAAATTGACGAGTTCTGCATAACTAAGCAGTTGGCTATCAACGCATCGAAAGTAAAGCTGATGAGGTTCACTTTCACAAAGAGTTCAACAATAACTTTAGGCTAGATAACTCACCCTTCAAGCGTGTGCCTGAGCTCACATATTTAGGAATAGAAGTGCCACATGATGCAAAATGGAAGACAGAGACAACCAGCAGCAGTAACCTTCTCCCAGCCAGCAGAAGCAACCATGCGCTTCGCACACGGAATAGGGGGGCACCTTATTTCCCCCACTCCATCTACAGGGCCGGAATGCTGCTCTTTATTGATCAGAAATATGGAGTTATTCCAATGTCTCTGACCTACTAAGTAGGTGAGAAATTCTTCTTTCTAAAATATCAGTTGAGGTTGCCCCCATTACTCCACCGGTACCCCTGCTCCTCGACCTCAGGATGATGGACAACTCCAGACTCGCAAAGTTAAGATTCATTTTATTCTGGTTGAGGATGGGTGGGAGATTTACACACATTTATTTTCTCTGTCGAGCCCTACTAGGACAGACAGACATGCCCGATCTTGGGTCTGACCCTGAGTCCATCACCCCAGAACTTGCTAGTGACGTACATTTTGCATATAAAAAGCTACCCTTGCAGTTGTTTTTCTCAAAATCCACTGAAATGAGCTCAACAGAGGTTTTCTAAACAAGGGAATGAGCACCTACGGTTGGGACCTTCATAGTTGAGGTTGAACCAACAATAGCCAAAGTCTCGTATACAAGCTACGGTTTGGTACTTTACCTCTGAATTATTTTTTCTGTAAGTGTGTGTGTGTGTGGGGGAGGGGGGGGGGGGAGGAGCTCATGAGAAAACAATACAATGACACAAGATCCCAGAGCGGGTCAAAGGCAATCTGCACTTTCTGGTCTTATGTCTAATGTAGGCTTATCCAAGGGCGACTGGCTCAAGCAATTGTTTGGAAAAGCACATCCGCAGTGTGGCAGCTACCATACATTATATCAAGTCAGCTACATCCCAGGGTACTCCCTTGCACTAACCTCCAGTGCACATGGTCTGTGGTGGTGCGCAGCATGGGTTGGTTGTGGGGGTTGGCCAAGAGGGTTGGCTGCAGTAGGGTCGTTCAGCCCTGCACACAATCCTCTGCTGGTAGCCCAGACTCCTTTCTTATCAATTTTGTTCTGTGGAGGAGGGGTTCTTTGGAGAACATTCCCACCTGATCAAGAGGGTTAGAGAATGCTACTTCTTGCTCCTTTTGGCTCTGTCCAATCTGTTTTTCAGGATTTGAGGGCCAAAGCATCGAAATCCTTTAATGCCAGCAGCAACAGAGTTTTCTCTGTGTATCCCAGCCAGTTAGAGAGCTTTGGTCCTTGAACATGGCATTGGATTTTAAGGAACTAAAATGGCCATCTGGAGACAAAGCTCCCTCGTCCAGTCAGGTATTGTTAATTTATTTGAATTTGCTCTTGCAGGAGGTACGCAATCAGTTCACTTTTTAGAGCAAAGTACTACGTACATGCCAAGTTTGGTTTAATTCAGTTCAGCCATGTTTTCTATATTGAGAAGCTAAAAATCCTATGGGTGTTAAAATGGGAAAAGTCACTTATGGAAACTCCCTTTTCTTTATTTTGCCCACCATTTGACAGGTCTGCACAGAACTTGCCAACAGAAACCTAAACTGGAAGTATGTGTTTTTAAAAATGTTTGGCGCAGGTTCATCAAATGGCACCAAAGTAATTAAGAAAAGAAGAAATGGCTTTTCTTTCTTTTTTTTTTATTGTGAAAAAGAAAATAAAGTGACACAGCTTATTGCCCACAACCCGGAGGCCGGCAGCTAATCTTTGACTTAGGCATTGCAATAAATATACAACTTCTGTGCCTACAACCCGACGGGCTGGCAGCATTGCAATGAAACCACTTTACATCTTCAGCTGTATCTATTCGTCGTCCCACTACAGCTCATATCACATTTTCGTACTTGATTAACTGACCCAAAGCAACAACTATCCCCCCCCACCCCACTCCCTCTGCCATATACTAATCATCCAAGATCACACTCAACTGGTCATGCAGTCAACGTAGTTATCGTAAATCAGTAGGCTACCTTGCTCCCCCAAGTGCTTCAGGAATCATCGAGGCTTACCCCCTACATCTCCTGGTTAGTCATATTCTCCGCCGGAAATGGCTGTCAACAACGGTCTGGGATGACCTCACCCATGCCCCCTTCCTATCCCCTTGGAAGTCCAAGCCCCCCGCCTCCAGCCAGGCCACAAATGGTTGCCAGATATACACCGGCCTAGATGTGCTTGGCATTAACTCCCAATAGTGTGACAACTGGTCTTTACAATAAGCAACTGTATTTACCCATGCTGCTATGGTAGGGGCCTGTTGCTTTTTCCAGTGGATTGCCACCTGCCTCTTTGGCAATAGCAACAGCATGGCTGTAAGTTTATGGGAGGTCTTCGGGACTTCAAATACGAACCCCAGGAGCGCCGTCAACGGAGAGGCAGGTATCCCATGTTTTGTGACTTGTCGGACATGCTCAAACACTTCTTCCCAGTACCCTCTTATCGGGCTACAGTCCCATGCTAGATGCGAGAATGTGGCACCAGGAGCCCCACACCTCCAACAGTTCGTGTCCGGGTGTATGCCCATGCTGTGCAACTGGGAGGGCACGCGATATAGTCTGTGCAAAAAGTTAAAATGAATCAGCCGTAATCTATAATTAGGCGACAACTGTTCTAGTTGCGTACAGCAATATTGCCACTGTTTATCCGTGATGTCAACGCCTGAGTCTCGCTCCCATTCTGCCCTAGCCTTGCACACCATTATCGGCGATTCCTTTTGTGCCATAGTGGGCAATCTACCGCATGACTTCCACAAAATTGTCCCTAGGATTTGAAAGATATATTGTCATGTCGTCAGCGTACATGGAAATCAACAGTCCTCTGGACGTGAACCCAATGCTTCTTTGCGTGTGGTACTGGCGCAGCCGAGCCGCCAATGGTTCCGTCGCAATCGCGAACAGCAGTGGCGACAGTGGGCAGCCCTGTCGCGTGCCCCTAGATATTATGATGGGTGCCGCTACCTGTCCATTAACTCGTACCCGTGCCACTGGGTTCGTATACAGCAGCTGTATTTGTTTAATAAACAAGGGGCTGGATACCATGCGGGGCAACAGGACAAAAAGAAATCGCCATTCCAACGAGTCGAACGCCTTCGTGGCATCCAGCAGTGCGGCAACGGCTTGGACATGAGGGGCCAGATAGTGCAGGATACCAAACAGCGTACGCAGATTGTGGGCAGTCGATCTGCCCGGTATGAAACCAGACTGGTCTGGCAGTGCTATCTGCGGCAACATGGGCTGCAACCTATTCGCTATGAGTTTGGCATAGATTTTAGCATCCAAATTTATGAGGGAGAGCGGACGGTACGATTCGGGCATTTTAGGGTCCTTATCAGGTTTCAGCAGCGTTATAATGGTAGCCTCTCTAAGGGTCGGGGGAAGGACACCCGTGTCCATGGCCTCTAGAAATACCTGCAATAAACGTGGGGCCAGTATATCTGAGTACTCTTTGTAGAAGGCCGCCGTTAGCCCATCAGAACCCGGAGCCTTCCCAGCTGGCATACTACTTATTACTTGCCTTACCTCATCTACCGTTATGGGAAGTTCCATGTACTGTCTGGCACTATTGCTAAACCATGCCAATGCCATGGTATCTAGGTAATCTACTATGTCCGACTGGGAACGGTTAGTCTTAGACGCGTATAGCGTTTCATAATACCATGAGATCGTATTCAAAATTTCTGGCAGTGACCTAACCAAGTCCCCATCCTCCGTAGTCATTTCCATTATGTAGTCCGCCCCTCAAGGTGGTCTGAGTAATCCCGCCAATGTTTTCCCTGCTCTGTCTCCCTCACCATAGCGCCTTGCCTGTGCAGATTTGTATAAGTACGCTGTTTCCCTCTCTGCTTCCACCTGATACTCCGTTATTTTAGCCCGGATCGTTGACAAATTTGTAGGATCCGGTGAGCCGCCCTGCAGTCTCTCCAGCTCCCCAATCTCCTTCTCCAATCTCCTCAATGTGGTTCGTATGTCTTTGAGTACCCCTGTCTTGAGCGCTATACAGTCCCCCCGTATCAGAGCTTTGAATTCTTCCCATACAGTGCCAGGTGAATCCACAGTGCCCTCATTCAGTGCGAAGTAATCCTCAATTTTCCCCCGTAATTCTTCTCGGAAGACCTGATCTTGTAGTGCCACAGAGGGGACTCTCCAACTAAATGGAGCTATGTACGGGCCTGGCTCTTTCAAGGTCAACTGTACAGGCGCGTGGTCTGATAATGTACGTGGTAGATGGTCAACCTCCGTTACCCATGTGTGCACATCTCTAGACAGCAGCCAGAAGTCAAGCCTCGACCAAGCGCCATGATGGTGGGCCACACAAGTGCCCTCTCTCAGTGTGGGGTGTAGCAGTCTCCAAGAATCGACTAAATGCCTATCAGCTATAATGTCATTCAGTAGCTTCGTCGCCCTCAGGTGGTGCTCTCGTGATGTGCCCTGCCTATCAGCCACATCCGAGAGGACTGCATTAAAGTCGCCCCCCCATATAATCGACGTGTAACTAGAGGAATGCATCATGCGCCCAATACGCCGAAAGAAGTCCGGGTCATCAGTGTTAGGACCATCAGTGTTTATGATCATCGTGGGTGTATTGTATAGTGTACCCTGCAGCAAAATGTAACGTCCTTCCCTGTCTATCACTGAGCACCAGAATTGCTACACCACGTGAGTAGTTAGAATAGCCCCCGGCCACTATCTCCCCCCATCTCTTGTGGCCATGCATACCTTCAGTTGTATCCGTCAGGTGTGTTTCTTGCAGCAGACATATGTCTATACCGTGTCTAATGAGATACGAATGGACCAGCCGAGCCTTCCGTCGGTCATTAAGACCTCTCAAATTCCAAGTAATGCATTTTAAATATGACATCTTTGCAGTAATAACCCTGCGCACCAACATTCTACCACAGTCTCCGGGCCCTCCAGATCCCCCCAGCAAGGCATCTCCTGTCCCACGCACTCTGCACCAGCTGCCCAGTCGTGCACATAGGCGGACTCAACATCTCTTAGTAACCAACATCGTCCTCTGAGTGTGTCTTTATCATTTGGCAGATACCCAAGAACTGGCTTAACCGTTTCCCCCTTCCCCACTCACACCAACCCCCCAATCAGGTTGTGATTACCTCCCCCCATTACCCAAACATATATACAATAGCCCCATAAAAGGAGCACAAAGGGAATCATCCCATGGGGAACGCAGGTCCGCCGGCTTAACACCCCTGCACTCTTGGCAGGGGGCCGAGCTTATCATGTACTGCCCCAAGACTAGTGCCATGAGGATCATTTGCCCATAGCCACGCCTGTACTGGCAGAACCTGAGCGAAGCCAAATAGCTAGAAAACTCCTGGCTATTAACTGCAACATTCAGTGAACGTATCTTACAGTTCAAACATCAAAACACTGTATCGCAAAATTATGGACTTATCTGCCCCAGCGGTGTGCCCCTCCAGTTCGTTCAGTCGTTGTCACTCAGATTGTCTGCCTCATTCGAGTCCCCAGGCTTTGGCTTTTGTTTCTGTTCTTTAGCTAGCTGTTTAGCATATGCAAGCGCGGCCTTCGCATCTGTGAAGAAGGCCGGTTTACCAGGGCACTGCACCCTCAACTTGGCTGGGTATATTAGCGAGTATTTAGTTCCGATCTGCTGAAAAATAATTTTGGCTGGCAGGAATTCTTTTCTGGCCGCTTGAACCTGCAAGGTGAAATCCGGGTACAAGGCAATGGAGTTACCATCGTACTGCATGTCTCCTTTCTCCCGCGCTGCTCTAAGGACCGCATCCCGATCTCTGTAATTAAGGATTCTTGCCAGGATAGGTCTCGGTGGGGCCCCTGGCCATGGCCGGGGACCCAGTGTTCTGTGAGCCCGCTCTATTAGGAACATGGGGGACAAGGAAGGGCCAAAGAGGTCTTTCATCATGGTCTCCACGTAGCGTTCTATGTTCTGAATATCCGTGGTTTCTACTACGCCTGTGATGCGTTCGTTGTTCCTCCTCGATCTTGCTTCTAAATCCTCATTCTTCAGCACTTGCAGCACTGCGTCCATTTCACGAATCTGCTTGGCTTGTTCCGTCTGCCCTTCTTCCGTCTCCGTGACCCTAGTTTCCAACATGCCCATTCTCCCTTCCTGCTTGTCCATCCTCTGAGTTATCCGGTCCATGCGGTCTGCAAGGGAGTCCATTTTGGAATCAAGACCCTGAAGGCTGGCCTTGAGGTCCCTAAACATAGATCAGATGTCCTCCGCTGGGGGTATCGAAGCAGGGCCCTCCTCCACCGGACCCTGGTGGCTGGTCTCGCCCTCCGTTGCCTTGGTGGCCTTTTTGTCAAAATTCAGCCTGGGCTGCCTTGTGTCAGCGTTCCCCATCTCAGCAGTCGACTGTCCCTTTCGAGTAAGAACTGCCACGGGCTATCCACTGAGCCACTCGAGATACCAGTGCAATGCGTATGTCCCAGCCACCGTACGCCGACTCCAGAGAAGCCAAGCACAGCCCCAAAGGTCACCACATGCTGGTATCACCCCAGGGTTTCAATAGGGCATGAACGCACAGCGACGTCGCTGCTACTGAGCATCAGACAGCTGCTGTCTGCCGACCACTGCCTCGCCAAGCCGCACCAGGCCGTGTGTAGCGCAGACTACGCCACTGGACTCACTAAAACGCTGCACTGTAATATCTGGCTCCCGCCGCATAGAGTCCAAACCAACGCCTAGTCTCCTCACGATCCAGACCCGCCGGAGGGCAGCCACCAGACCACAACAGCAATTCTCCACTCCGCAAAGGCCTCCCAAGTGGCTCCAAGTGCGTTACGCGCTTGCCTATGTGCTGACCCTGTTGCACAGCAAACGACCGAAAGGTAGTTATTCCTATATTGTGTGCCAGCTCCCTGGTTCCCGCCAGTTCCCCACTGCGATGTCTCCAGCTTGCTCCACCAATACTGCAGCCACCGGGTATCGCGCAATGTCTTCCTCACCACGTGTGCTTCAATGGCAATGGGCCTCAGTCATATATGGCCCCTCTAAGCGTTTACAGCCTGGCGGGGATCCCAATCGGGGTCCGTGTGCAGCCGCCGCTCTCAGGTGCCAAAACCGGGGGGGGCAGACCCCGCCTGCCCACCTGTGCTATACGTGGGCTGCCTCCAATGGCCCCTGCTCACCTCTGCAGCACTCCCCGCGCCGGCCACCTTTCTTTGCACTGGTACCGCGGGGGACTCGCTGTACTGCACTCCTCCAGATCTCCGGACTATCCACTTTACCGCCACCCATTCGCATCAATCAGGCGGCGGCCGGAGTTTGGTGATCCTCCGGTCGTAGGCCCTCCGGAGCCGCCGGTACGTGTCCGCGTCGCCCAACCACCACACAGGGATGCGGAAGCACTCGAGGTCCTGGCTTCCACGCGTGAAGGCACGCGCCGGCCTCCCTTGCATCTCCGTCTCTGCTGGCTCCAACCGCTTACGCAACCTAGCTCCAGGAATGGCGCTGCACCCCCCAGGCAAGGGTACAACAGTTGGCACCCTCCTAGGGCAGCGGTGACGGATCTATGCAGGATTCATTGACCTCAGCCGGCGGAGCCGCTTTAGTGCGCGGCCATTTCGCTGCACGGCGAAGCCACACCCCCCAGAAGAAATGGCTTTTCAATGGAAACTTAGACCCAAGCATAAGTGTCATACCTGTATGCGTGACTAAGGATTCATGGACACAAAACATGTTTGGTTTATACTGTCACTGCATCACTTGCTTACATTTTTAATGCTGTTATTTTGTTTATTCTTTTATCAGTTCAGAGTGCATGTCTCTGCTGAATTGAGGTGGCTTTTGAGGTTATAACTTTGGTGCCGTTTGTAAAATCTTCACAAAACTTTCCAGGAAAAATGTCTCCTCCACCTCAGCCTCTCCCTGGAAAGCTTTGAGGGTGATCCATCAAGTGGGGGCTTAGAAAAAGGTGGAGTCCCAAAATGCATTTTCCCCATGAATGTTTCCAGAGGTAAATAGAACAGTGATACCGCATAACGTACTGAATGGAATTACACCAAATTTGGCAGGGTAGCCATAACCTGCCCCTATGCCTAATGCCAGGGCCAAAAATAGCAATTTTTTATATCCACAGAGGATCCGAACTTCTATTGCTCCGATAAAAAAATGGCCCACTTTGTATTAAAAAATAACAGAGTGGGCCTTTGCCCAGGGGTTGGAGCACCTATATTTTTTTAGGAGAGGGGTATGCCCCCCCCTCCTTAAGCATCCTAGAGGCCCTAAGGACCCCATTCCCTGGGGCCATGTCTAAAATAAAAGGGACATCTTCCTAAGCCTCGTAGAGGAACCGGGACCCCATCTTCCGGGACCAGTTGATTTTTGGGGAGGGGGGTATTGAGAACCCCTCTCCAAGCCATAGACCGCCTCTGGGGACCCCATTCTCCACAGTCCAATCAGTGTCCCAGGAACCACATACACTGGGACACTTCAGTTCACTGCCTCGGAGAGTGCAGGCATACCCTGTCTTCACTCTCTTGGCAGGTAACACAACCTTTCTCCCATCTAGGCAAAAATGATGCTCTTACTTGGGCATGAGCAAGTTATAGAGCCAGCTCCCACCGTGGCCCCAGACCATGGACACATTGGGCCATATGTATCAAGCTATTTTGCATTCGCAAACGCTACGAATCACAAAAATAGTGCGTTTGCGAACGCAAAATAGTTCCGTATCGCAAAATGGATAATCACAAAAATTGCGATTTCCAAATTTGCGAGGCTACACATTTGCGAAAAAGCATTAGCGAATTCACAATTTCAGAGTGCCAAATTGCGAATTTGCAAAAATGTATGTCGCAGTTTGCGAATTCGCAATAGAATGTATGAAAAATTAGCAAATTGCAAATAAGTAAAATTCGCAAATTTGCTCCTTCAAATTGCCACCAACTCAGGGCAGGTGGTAACCAGGTGCAACCTATTTAAAGAGGCCTAGAATGCCTCAGTGTCTTTCACAATGGCAGTGCTGTATGTCATAGCGAGGAGGATGCGGATTCAAGCAGCAGCACAGAGGAGGAGGAGGAGACAGAAATGCGTTTACAGAGTGCGCATAACCCTGTTCCAGCAGACAGAGGAAGAAATACATAAGAAGTATAGACTAGACTCAGCAACTATACTAGACCTGTTAGCTGACCTACAACCTATACTTGAGCATCCAAACCGCAGGACCCAAGCCATTCCAACACATGTGCAGGTCCTCTGTTCTCTGCACCTACTAGCAGCAGGGAGCTTCCAGGTGGTGATAGCTACAGCAGGAGGAGTGTCCCACAGTTGCCTGTCGCGCTTCTTTCATGCATTCTTGGATGCAATGGTACAGAGCATACACCATTACATCAAATTCCCCACCACACAACAGGCATTGTAGCAGACCAAATTGGATTTCTACCAGATAGCACAGTTTCCCCACGTAATTGGGTGCATTGATGTGACACACGGAGCCCTCTGTCCCCCCTCAGATAATGAGTACGTATTCAGGAACAGGAAATCATTCCATTCACTCAACATACAGGTCATATGTAACACAAAACACATAATAACTGATATAGTGGCCAAATATCCTGGCAGTACACAAGATTTCCTTCATATTTAGACACAGTGGAATATACACACGTCTCACTGGAGGTGAATTTGGCGAAGGATACCCACTAGGTAAATGTAGTTTTGCACACTCTGATGGACTCATTACTTCTGCATTAATAGGACAGTGATTAACCATATGCATTTCATCCTGTAGGTGACAGTGCATATGCTGTGCGCTCATTTATCCTCACATCATACCTCAATCCGGCTAATCAGAGTGAGAGAAAATACAATGGTGCACACAAGTCAACACGCAATGTCATCGAGCGGATATTTGGAATACTGGAGAGCAGGTTCCGCTGTCTACAGAAAAGTGGAGGACCACTGCAGTATAAGCCTGAGACCTGTTGCAAGATTGTGGCTATCTGTGCCACGCTGCACAACGTTGCAGCAGCAAAAGGCATACTAGTGGAACTCACAGATTCTGAATCGGATGAAGATGAGGAACCAGGTCCACGTCTCAGACCAGCAGGTGGTGTAGGTGCAGCAGATGGCAGACAGAGACGTGATGAAATAACACGCAGCTATTTCTAGGTGAGTAATGATGACACAAAGCAACTCATGACAGTTGAATAACTGTGTTTTCCTATACCTTGACATCAGGTAAAATGTATTCATACAGCCTACAAATCACAAGTAGTGTGTGGCTTTTGTTGTTCAACATGTCATGTACACAGGACATGAAAAATTGAATGATATATGTACGTATGCCATGGGTTACATCACCCATTAGCATTAATCTGTGGCAACACTGTCTATTTTTCCATCCACGTACAGCAGTTGTACGCTCAGAGTTCAAACTTCCATCCCTTGATGAGCCATCTGATGCTGTTCCCTGCCTCACACTATGCCGTCTGGGGTCAGTCATGGGTGGAGTAATGCTGCTGCGACTGGAGACCTCTTCACTGTCCTCTGCCCCAGAATACCTGTGCCACCTATGTTTGTTGTCTGTAGCTGGTCAACTGCATTGGTGACCTGCACCAAACCCTTGGCAACATCCTGGCTGCAGTGTGCCATTTCAATCTGCATCGACAGAGTGCATCTTGATAATACAGATGTGGCATTGCACAAACGGTTGACTGCCTTACTTTAATGATCCGGACGGGTGAATAGATGTTGCTTTTCTCTGCGTCTGGATGCATGGTCCCTCTGTATTGTGGCACAGAGCTCTTTGATGGCTATGCTCATTTCCTTAATGATGTCTGCAAATGCCTTATTGCCCTCTTCAACAGTGTGGTTTAGCTCTCTGATGCCCTCCTTTATGTCTGTCAGATTGTGATTGACAGACACCAGCTGCCTGTTCATTGATCACATGCTTTTTGATGGCAGACCCTGAACCTTGACCATTGTGCCCGCCAGCCCGGAAAAGACAGAAAATTAATCTCCTACGTCTGCGGTGTTTTGTGTCCTTGGACTGCGTCTCATGCGACTGCTGTCCCTACGGCAAATAGGAGACTGGTCATGTTGCTGCCGTGCCTGTTCTTCCTGCCATGGATGTGGCTCATCCTGTATGCCTTCCGGTTCTCCCTCCAACTCCTGGTGTGGAGCCACAGTGTAACGGCGTTGTCTTTTCGCAGGTGTTGGCTGTGTTGTGTGCTCTGTCTCCTCTCCTCTGCCTGTTCCTATAGCTGTGGTGCCTCATCAAGTTCTGTGTCATCACCCAGACTCGCAGGTTCACCTGTGAATACAAGAGAACTACTTACTGTGTGTCCTGCTTTCTGTTATTTACAAAATTAAATTCAATACATTTGGTGTACCTAACTGCTGTGATTCATTTTGTTTTTTACTGTTGTGTCTCAACTGCAGATATATTGCTGTGTGTCAAAGCTTAACTGTGTTATGTGTGTGACTTCATCTCCCATGATGCATTGCTGGGTGACCACAAACTTGTGTTTTGGAGTGGCAATGGTACTTAGATATTGAGACATTTCTGAGTGTGGTGTTTAGTGGGTAATGGGTCAGGGCTGATTTAGCATGCATCCTACCTTGTCTGGTGTTGGGCGTGGCTGAGCTGTCAATATCTGCAACCCCACTGATGCTTTCTGGCTGTAGGGTGGACTCCATCAAATTCTCAAGGGGTGTGGATGCAGGCTCAGTAGATGGACCTCCACCAGTTTTCTTTGCCTCCGCAAGCCTGTTGGCAACCTTATCTTTTGCCCTTGAGCGCAGGTCGTACCAACGCTTGCTTAGATCCTCGATGGAGCGCTGTGTGACACCAATGGCGTTTACCTTAGCCTGTATGTGCAGCCAGATTTTTTGCTTCTCTGACTCTGGGATGTGCAGAGATTTCTTGTGAAACAGCTGTTCATGGCTCCTCACCATCTCCTCAATGAGGACCTCAAGTTCTTTTTACTGAATTTTTGTTTCCTTTTTCTGACAGCAGCCTCCTTTGCCTTCTCATGTGTATCCATAGTGGTTTTGATGGTGTCTTTGCACTCCAGATGGACTTCTGAGTGGTGTGCTCCTGCTCCCAGCCTCTAACACAGCCTCAGGCAATCAGAAGCAGCATGGACAGTCACACTTCCTGGTTGTGATGCCATCATTCTGCACCTGAATAGCAGTTATGCTAAATTGCGATTTTTATTGCGATTTCACTATTAAGGAATCGCAATTTAAGTAATCAGTAATTGCAATTGCGATTTTTACCAAATCGCTATTTTTTTGTGAATTTTTACATACATAGGTGCCGATTCTGATCCTGGAGAAACCGGGTACGAACCGTCGGACGGAGCATTTTCTCCGTCCGACTCGTACCCGGTGAAAAAACATTACAAATATGCAAGTACGATTCGTATGGAAACACCATTTCCGTACGAATCGTACAAAACACCGACCGACGAAAATATACATACAAATGTGATCCGGGAATGCTCACGAACCAGGAAGTACGATCCGCACCGACATCACCCCGCACGGATTATATTTTCCGGCTGCCAAAAACTGCCGGGAAATCAGGACGATGCGCACAAGGAGCACCTGTACGCGACCGACAGCCATGGACCCGAACCTACGTGTCATCCCGGCCCTCATAGCAGTCCACCTGCTCTACAGGTACCGACGCAGATGCCGCAGAAGGTCAGAACCACACCCAGGGGGAAAAGGGGGGGCAGGGGCAGGAAACCAAACCCCCACCCATGTCACAAGTCATACATGCCCTGCACATACCTGACCTCTATGGCCTGGTTACCTCGAGGGGGTGAGGGCGTGTCCAGCAACGCCAGCGTCCACCACAACGGAAGTGGGTGATGACGCGAACCGCCAACACAACAAATCCGGTACGTACCATACACACGCCTTAAGAGCGTGGGTACCTGCCGTACCACGCACACACCTATGTCACCCCAACAATGGCGGTACGACCCGTACCCACGTTCGAAAGGCCTGGGTTCGGGCCGTACCAGCATTGTTGGGGTGACGTAGGGGTATGCGTGGCCTACCCGTACCCACACCCAGAAGGCCCGGGTACGGTGCGCACCCCTACGGCACCCCATTGGGGGTCCGCACCGTACCTATGCTTGAAGAGCGTGGGTACGGTGCGGACCCCCAATGTTGGGGTGCCGTAGGGGTCCGCGCCGTATCCAGGCCTTCAGAGCGTGGGCACGGGTCGGACCACGCGTACCCCTACATAACCCCAACAATGCTGGGACGGCCCGTACCCGGGCCTTCCGAACGTGGGTACGGGTCGTACCGCTATTGTTGGGGTGACGTAGGTGTGTGCGTGGTACGGCCCGTACCCATGCTCTGAAGTGCTGGGTACGGCGCGGACCCCTACGGCACACCAACATTGGGGGTCCGCACCGTATCCATGTTCCAAAGGCATGCGTACGGCCTGTACCCAGGCCCGCAGAGCGTGGTTACGGGTATGTACGAAGCATACCCCCACACGTGTATGAATGGAGCGTACTGCCACCCCACCAGTGTATGTACGGAGCGTATCCCCACCCGTGTATGTATGGAGCGTACCCCCACCCGTGTATTCATGGAGCGTACATGGCCAGACATAGGAGGGGTGGTTGCCTATCACTCCCAGCAGTGCCTAGACACAGGAGGGGTGTGTGCAGAGTCCTCCCAGCAGTGCCCAGACATAGGAGGGGTGGGTGAGAGTCCTCCCAGCAGTGCCCAGACACAGGAGGGGTGGGTGCAGAGTCCTCCCAGCAGTGCCCAGACATAGGAGGGGTGGGTGCAGAGTCCCCCTAGCAGTGCCCAGACATAGGAGGGGTGGATGCAGAGTCCTCCCAGCAGTGCCCAGACACAGGAGGGGTGTGTGCAGAGTCCTCCCAGCAGTGCCCAGACATAGGAGGGGTGGGTGCCTATCACTCCCAGCAGTGCCCAGACACAGGAGGGGTGGGTGCAGAGTCCTCCCAGCAGTGCCCAGACGCAGGAGGGGTGGGTGCAGAGTCCTCCCACCAGTGTCCAGACACAGGAGGGGTGTGTGCAGAGTCCTCCCAGCAGTGCCCAGACATAGGAGGGGTGTGTGCCTATCACTCCCAGCAGTGCCCAGACATAGGAGGGGTGGGTGCAGAGTCCCCCCAGCAGTGCCCAGACACAGGAGGGGTGTGTGCAGGGTCCTCCCAGCAGTGCCCAGACACAGGAGGGGTGTGTGCCTATCACTCCCAGCAGTGCCCAGACACAGGAGGGGTGTGTGCAGAGTCCTCCCAGCTGTGCCCATGGAAAGAAAGGGGTGGAGTACCCACAGATACAATGCCCACAATTGTCAGTCAGGTGCTCAAAGACCCAGCAGAACACGAAACACATGTGTGCGAGGCTGGGAGTACACACATGCATAGTGCGGAAAAGGTAACATGTACACATGAAGTCATGTCAATATACTCCAGTCACAAGTACAGTGACCCCCAAGGATGCCACAAATGATGCAGGTGGAGACCTTGCCCAGCATGCATGGCCAAAGTTGAAGGGGTCCGTCACACACCCAGCAAATGTAGACACAGCACTGCACAAATGTCTTCACAACACCCTGCAGGGAAGATGTCAGGGTCCACAGGGGAAGGTACACGCCTTGGGACAATGTCACCATGCAGTAACAGCTTACATGAGCAAAGTTTGATAGCAAATACCGTGTGATGGCACACAGATAACAGGGTCCACCCCACGACCAGCACACTACAACATATCCCAGACACCTAACACATTATCGCCACCCCAAATCATGGAGCAGCACCACCAACAGCAATGCCAGAAAAGCAGTAGTGTGCCAAGGAAAATAAAATAGCTTTATTCAGCAATGTTCTAAAATGTATTGTATGAAAAGTTCCATATGCACAAGGCCCATAGGGCAGTCCATAGTTCCAATCCAGGTGGGGGACACATTGGGATGCGTGTCCCCTAGCTTGCCTGCACAGTTCAGACTACCTTGTCATCCACAGGGGGGGGGCATCATGTGGGGGGGAAGGACCAGGCACCGCAGGGACAGGAGGGGCAAGGGTAGGTGTTGTGGGTGCAGTGACAGACGACTCCAACACAGGGGGTGGGGCAGCACCAAAGGTGGATTCGAGCACAGCGCTGCACACTACTGCCAGGTCGCCCAGCGCCTCCCCTGCACCCGAAGGAACCACAGGCCCCAAGGAGGGGGGGGTCGGAGGGATGGGTCGCAGCGCTACTGGGGGAGGGTGTGGACAGGGGGGAGGACTCAACTCCCCTGCAGGTGTCCTGCCTCCACCGCTTGCGGGGTGGTGCCACACTGGGGCTGATGGACACACTGGGCAGGACTGACCCTGTGTCCGACTCTTGGCCAGGAGAGCTGAGGGGAGTGGATTTGGAGGGTGGTGGTCGTGAGGAATGTGGACTCCCACTCTGGCTGCGTGTCTTCCGTTTCCCCCCCGACCCAGTGGGTGTGCTTACTTCACCCTGTGTGTGCGTGCCAGGAGGTGTGCGCTTTGCCTTCCCTGGTGGTGTGGTGACTGTGTCTGGTGGGGTGCGTGCATGGGGACGTCTGGGTGTGCTTTGGACAGGCATGGGAGTGGGAAGTGTGGATGGTTCAGGGGTGGGGGGGACGTAGCGCTGCAGGAGACCCACTGCTGCAGTCAGTGTCGAGTCTATGGACCTCAGCATGTTGCGTTGGTCAGACTGCGCAGCTGAAATGCCCTCCATGTATGCCTCCATCTGGTTGAGCACTCGGCTGTGGCCCTAGAGGACATTAAGCATCGCAGTCTGACCAACCTGCAACTGCCGCAGGATGTCCACAGACTCGGCATTGGTGGCAGCAGTGGAGACAGGTGCAGGGAGTGCGGTGCCTGGCAAGAAGGAGACACGTGGTGACCTAGCACGGCGGGAAGGGACACGAGCAAGTGGGAGGCCGGTGATCGGAATGGAGGGGGCGGGTAGTGATGGATTGCTGCTGTCAGCTGTGGGAGCAGCCTCCGCCCTCTCAGAGAGCTGAGCCTCGGACCCGTCAGCGTCATAGTCGGTGGTGGTTTGACTGGACAGGTCCTCCGCTGCACTCCCGTCGGCCTCCGTGCCACTTGATGTGCCAGCCAACTCAGCACTGCTGGCACTGGTGCTCGCTCCCTCCTCACGGTCCGTGCCAGTGTCTCCCTCGTAGTCCCCCGACGATGCTGTGGGCAAGGTGAAGAGACAGGAGAAATCAGACACCTGTATACATATGTCACATGAGTCAACTCTACATAGGTTACAGTGCATAGCCTGAAATGCAACAAGAGTAACATCTACAATACAAGGTACATATGTAGTCCCTGCAACACACAGTTTGTTGACCCACCATGCCACTGTTAAAATATGGAGAGCATGACACAATAGCAAATAACTTGATATCAAATTGTACAGAGGAGCCAGGCTCTGGGGACAATCTAGCACAGCATCTGCGACACACAGCGTAGCCAAGAAAGGGATAAGCAGGAACCATCTCTATCAACTCTTGGGACATGCTGCAAAGGTAATACTGAAAACCATGGCCAACATGACTGGGTCACTGCACCTTGAGTGTTGTCCACACAAACATCACACACTGGCCAGACCGAGCAAGGAGACTTCAGGTTTGGACATGTAGGCCTTGCCAGCACCAAACCCCCCCTACCTGAGACAATGTGATTGAGACAGAGGAAGTACTTACACCTCTCAGTCTGGGATGAAAACACATGGCCTGCAATAAATCCTGATCGTACACAAACTACCCCTGGTGCGCCTGTCCACATATATCACTGACAAACAACCATCATCAGATAGTTGTACCAAGACACACAGGCACTGGCCCCTGTGAGTATGCACCAGCTAAATTAGGTCACCCTGTACAGTGGACACATGTAGCACAATATACGTGAATACAAATGAGGCCAGGGTACTATGCCACAGGGCCCAAACTATGCTGAAGACATAGAGAATGTCCACATTGTCTGATGACACACATGATACCTAGGAAAAGGTGCCCCAGGGGACTGTAGTGGACACAACTACTCCATGGCCCTGGATGGATATGACTGGAACACAAGCCACCATCACTGCACTATGCATATCTCACACTCAAGCACATCATGTCAGAGGGCACAACATTCGACATGCAGGCAGTAAGGCAGTACACATGAAACACACACTCCCATGTCGGGACTCAGCATCAGTGCCAACTAACATGGACCCCACAATGACAGAACTGGCCAGGGCACAGGCAACGTCCAAAAACCTGTTACACACCACCCCCACACATGATGCTGCAAGCATTGGGCACTTGGATTAACTGCCAGCCTAGATGACCTTGTGCAAGAGTGACTACACACAGACCAGGGAACACATGGCAAGGAGGGGAAGGGAGGAAGAACAGCACCGCTTTACTTTGGGGAACAGGATATGCACTGCACATTTAAACCCTGGCAGTATATCCATGCAACTGCGCACTTCCAAAAGCTGGTCACACACAACAAGCACACATGTACCTACCCCCTTCCTGCTGCTGCTTCTCCAGTAAGCGCCTGTCCAAGTCGGGGAAGACCACCGCCAGCACACGCTTATGGATGTGGGTCAGACGCCGGGGCCCACGGTTTTTGTGGCTCTCAGGTGAGTCCCCCAGCAGGACCCGTGCGATCCTCCGCGTCCAGCGCCGGATATCCTGCCAGCGTTTCCTCACCTGGGCTAGGCGCCGCTTCCGACCCTCCGTCCTCCTCACGGCACTGACGGCTTGCTTCCAGATCTCCCCCTTGGCACAGACGCCTACCTGTGAGGATGCAAAAGTGACAATACATCTATCCACCTTATCAATGATACAGAGACACACATATTACAAATTATGCATGTTTGAACTGGCCATAGTATGCAGCCAACTCATCGCACCTTTGTCATAGTGACATCATCCTCCTGGGAATGGGCAAATGCAGTAGGTGCCATTGAAAGTACACAGGTGGCATGAGGGGTGCAACACAATCAATGATGCAGGCTCACACTGTGCATCCCAAACTACACCAGGAATCTGAACAGTACCCCTAAGCAGTCACATGCCCCAGCCCACTTACGCTACCTCAGCAGAGTACACAGACACACACAGGCACTGAACAATCACCTGGCATTGGCAACTGCCGCTACAAACCTCACTCTGCACATGTGCCACTAGACTGGGGGTGTCACAGATGTGGGGCTGTCTCAGCACGGCAGACATCCAGCACAGCTCCCTGCTCACATCAGATGGGCAGGGTATATCCATCCCACATGCAGCTGGGGTGCAACACTCCACATATGCACACACCCACATGACAGGGGACTCACACACACACACCAATGTCCAGGGGACGACCACATCATTTGGACACTCTCACCACAGGTACACTGAACAGACACACATCTGTGGGTACTGGCACCTGTCACCCTGGGGGGAGCACAGACTCACATCAGGACTGTAGAAACAACATTTCCAGGAGGATTAGGCAGTCCGAAAGCGGCATGCACCATGCAGTGATTGTCACAGTAAGCACTATGCAAGTGCGTTGTGCACACAGGAACTACAGCATGCTCTGCATGGGAGACATGAGCCCTTCCCCCCCTGGGAACCACTATGAAGAACCCAGCATGTCTGTCACACCTGGACACAATACCAGAAGTCACAGTCACAAAAAGGGGCACAGTTAAAGCTAGTGGAGTCTGCACTCACCTGCTCCCCTGGTCGACCATACAGCATGGTGTACTGTGGGAGGATCACATCCACCAACGCCATATTCTCCTCCATGGTGCCAGAGGAATCACAAGCAGCAGCAGTGTTGTGGAATGAAAGGATGTGCAGGCAAGTGCTCTCCCAAGGGACCTGGCTGCCTTATATCTTCCTTGCTGGCCTGTTTCATTTACAGGAGTACAGAGTGATTGGCTCAGTCACATTTGCATCCTACGTGTCGTCCAATCACTTTAAAACTACCCCAGTGACAGGCTTTGCATGGTTTTAAAATTGAGCATGATGTAATGTCAACAACCACATTGCAACAAAGTATATTGTCTCCAACCGACTTCTGCTGGCCACATGATGCAAAATTCAAACATGAAACTCGGTCTCCATGACAACCAGCATGCATTTAGGCCCCTATACTTGTCCCTCATGTGTCCCCTATGTCAATCCTATGTTACAACACAGGTACGGTGCGTTCCACAGCCCTAGGGCACCCCAAATGCATTGCAACGGACCGTACACGCGTGTGATCGGTCCCCATCACTATGGGAATGCTGGCGTATGCGTACGCCATAGTGATACAGACCGTACACACGCGTATGTACGGTCCCTATCACTATGGGGGTGCTCGTGTACGTGTACGCCATAGTAGTTCGGACCGTACACACGCGTGTGTACGGTCCCTATCACTATGGGGGTGCTGGCGTATGCGTACGCCATAGTAGTTCGGATCGTACACACGCGTGTGTACGGTCCCTATCACTATGGGGGTGCTGGCGTATGCGTACGCCATAGTGATACGGACCGTACACACGCGTGTGTATGGTCCGAACTACTATGGCGTACACGTACGCGAGCACCCCATAGTGATAGGGACCGTACACACGCGTGTGTACGGTCCGTATCACTATGGCGTACGCATACGCCAGCACCCCCATAGTGATAGTGACCGTACACACGCGTGTGTACGGTCCGAACTACTATGGCGTACACGTACGCGATCACCCCCATAGTGATAGGGACCGTACACACGCATGTGTACGGTCCGAACTACTATGGCGTACGCATATGCCAGCACCACCATAGTGATAGGGACCGTACACACACGTGTACGGTCCGTATCACTATGGCGTACGCATACGCCAGCACTCCCATAGTGATAGGGACCCTACACACGCCCTCAGAGCGTATGTACAGTGCGTTTCACACCTGACCGTGGTGACAGGCGGCACACAGGAAGGAATTGAGCTGTCATACATGGCCAAGGCTGGACATCAAGGCATTGTCTGTGCAGTACTACATGTGTCGGGCACAGGTGGGTCAGGCTGTGATGTGGCACCATACTCCTGAGGTGTGAAGCTAATTAAAGTATGATGAGCTGTGTACACATGTCACGTGTGATGGTGCCCTATGTGCCACACATCCCCTTCACTCCTTTGACATGTGTGCATGTAGTACAGACTTGGTGGGCCATGCGTCACTGGCATGCCACAGTCACCGACACCCGCAAATGTCCCCTGATGCCAGGTACACAGAATGTTACCCCTGACAAGTGAAAGCCCGCGTTGCACGCTGTAGCTATGTCATGTGTGTGTCATGTGTTCCCATAGGTTTGCTGTAGGTGTTTGGTCAAATGCATCTGCAGTTGCTGCAACCAACATGTGTCTGTGTGTAGATGGGCATGGCACACTGTTACGCACACCAGCACACATGTGTAATCCGACGTAAGGTGTGTATGTATGCATCAACACGGAGTTCCAAAACAAGGACATATCTGCATACTCTCAATTTATGTGTGATCAGTCTTGACATGTAATCCTTCATGGTAAGGTGTGTGGTCTGTCCTTATTCTATGACATGTGACCTGTGCCTCTAGTGTTCCGCAACCTGTCTGTACAATAAACATCCTTCTTCTGCACATATTAGGATGTCTGTAACTCCTGTAATGCGTCTGCCTACTCACTTACACTGGCCCACAGCTAGTTTCATGGCATGGCATATTGAGGTTGAGAATCACCGTTTGTAGCTGGCTCTTGGTAGGAGTGTCACATGCCTGGCATACGTGTCGAGGGCATATTGCACAGACCTGACTCTGTATGTAGCATATGTGTATTGCCTGTTGAGCATGTGCTCAGTACATTGACATTGGTGGTGTACTGTATTCACTCTTCGTTGTCCCTTCTAATTCACTGCAGGGCTCCGCCTCTCCCTCGAGCTATTCCGGACTAGGCTGACCTGAGGGAACATGACTGTATACGCCGCTACCGCTTCCCCCAACGTTTGATTGAGGACTTGACGACACGGCTGGCACCACACCTCCAACCGCTACACAGGTATCCTACTGCACTGACACCCAAGATGAAGGTGATGGCAGCCCTACATTTCTTGGCCACGGGTACCTTTCAACATACCATTGCCCATGTCGGTGGCATGTTCCAAACCATGTTCAGCCGTGTTCTGCATGATTTTTTAGAGGCCATGTTGGAGCACCTGGATAAGTTGATTAAATTCCCAACTCCTGAGCAGTTGACAGGTGGCAAGCGTGAGTTCTATGCCCTGGGAGGGATGCCCCATGTCATTGGGTCCATAGATGGAACACATGTGGCTTTGGAGGTAGCGTATAGGAACAGGCACAGGCAGAGGGGGTAGCGTATAGGAACCGCAAGCATTACCACTCCATTAATGCCCTTGCGGTGTGTCTTGCCAACATGGTGATTTCACATGTCTGTGCTTGTTTTCCAGGATCAGCACACGATGCCTACATCATGAGGCGTAGCAGGGTGCCTGAAATTATGCTGCAGCTGCGCAACGAACGAGCATGTATTGTTGGTGGGTATACTCTGGCAGTCCTGTATTTAACGTCATCTTCCTGTCTTACTGCTTCTCCTGACCCACTGTTGTCCATGATGTTTCCATGTAGGGGACGCTGGCTATCCCAACATGCCATGGCTGATCACGCCTCTCCGCAACCCCAGCACGGCTGCCGATCACCGCTGCAACAACGCCCATGGGCGGACCAGGCTAGTGATAGAGAGGACGTTTGGCCTCCTGAAGAGCCGATTCCGTTGCCTCCACAAGACCGGTGGCGCACTCCCATATGCACCGGTGAAGGTCTGCAAGATATTCCTCGTGCGCTGAATGCTGCACAACATGGCAGTGGAGAAAGCTGTGCCACTCATCCTGGATCCAGATGAGCAGGACCATCCACCCGTGGAGGCTGAAGGGCTTGGTCACGAGGCAAGTGATGTGGAGGAGGAGGAGGCGGTAGAGGACATGCGGAGTCGGCTCATACGCAACTTCTTTGCTTAGTGGTGAGTTCCAGTGTCTGAGTGTGCACGCATTGGGCCGTGTGTGGCAAGTGTTGCAATGTGTGTGTCCATCTGCATGTCTGCCAAGTGAGTCAGAGGTGTGTTTGGATGTGTCACTCGAGTGATGGTGCAGTAGAAGAATGTTTATCCAGAGTCATCATTGTCACCTAGCATGTTGACAACCTTATACGTGTCGAGTACATGCACATGCATGCGGATGTGCTTGTTTTGGCTGACTTCTGGTGTGTCTCCCATCCACACGTACTTGCGCATGCTGTCTGCTGGTGGCATTGTTGTGCTCCTGCTATTCCTCATGAACACAGCAACATGTGCTGAATCAGCGTTACATGCACGGACAAGTTCGTAAATCTCCTTCGAGTAAGGGATGCAGCACGGCTTTTTGGGAGTGGTATTTGTTTTGAATGTGTGTGCACTGCTCCTGTTCATGTTTGGATAATTTACATACATGTAGAATCACCATGGGGCACATGACATGGAGCTGAATTCACCTGAATTGATGGTCAGACTTGGTGACACTCATCTGTAATGGGATTGTGGATTGTGATGGAGCCATCAATGTGTGTAACACTGCCCTCGGAAACATACGGGTTGCACCGGGTTGACATGGTGTGTGAATTCCCCATTAGGGGCTCAATGGTGTATAGCAGCCTTTCTGTGAGCAGCAGAGGGGGTGTTTAGCTGTAACCCGTCACTTGTGTGCCAGTGCCATGGATTTCCAGCATCTGTGGTGGTAAGGGGGGTGCCAGTTTTGGTCCCACGTGTTCATCCACATGACCTGTGTATGTGTTGACAGAGTTGCATTAGCATTCCGACACACATGAGTAATAAAGGTGTCCCTCTGCCTCCAAGGTGCCTCATCTCTGTCAATGGTGGTCTGTTGCCACTGTGCATGCGGCATGTCTGGCATTGTTCTCAGAGATGGTGCATATGAGTCTATGTGTAGAGTAGCAAGATGCAAGCTGTTTGTCAGGGATTAGATTCTGTATTGTGCATGATGTCCATGGCTGTGTAGGTATTGTGGCATATCAGTCTCCACGACGGCCACTGTGCTGCATGTGAATCCATTGTGTGTGTGTGTGCCATGTTGAACCAGACATTCCTTCCTTGACATACACCTTTTGCATAGCTCCTTCCTGAGATCCTTGTCTTTGTGTGCTACTTGTGGCATTTTTTTCTTGACATGGCGCATGCTGCTGCAGGCCCTGCAGCAAGGGAACCCAGTGTCCACGCAAACGAGCTGGTGTTCATCATGGATTGCTGGCCGACATGTGCTATGCTGATCATCAGCATCTGTGCATCATGCGGCAGCACACTCTGCATTATGCACAAGATCCCCAGTTCCATCAACCTCAAGGCAAGAGGGAGACCATCCCCCAGGTCAACTACGACATCCGTGTCTAATCCTACCCTGCACTCTACGGACATGTGCGTTAGAAATCCCATGACACTTGTCCACATCCAGGGTGCATCTGCACAGCTCTGCTACTACATCCGGCGACCAGGCCACATCAACGTCCAACAGAGATGGGGGGAGTGGATCACTGCCAGCTGCAGGATGACCTTCTCAATCCACGCACACACTCAGGATGCAGCCCACAACCACAACACAACCTTGTGGCACTGTGATCCAACACCCAATTGTGCCATCTCCGTGCATCGAACCTTGGCTGGCCCACCATTCTCCACATCCACCTGACTCAAGCATGCAGGACATGGTTCTGCCACGTGTCTACACATACCTGGGACTCCCAACCCACGACACTCCACATGATCCCTGACCTCTGCGCATGACTGTTGCTCTTCTAAATAGGTCTGTAGCCACAGTTGTGCGGGCACCCCCTCAGCTGGTAGGGCCCATCACGGGTGAGTATGGTGCTCCATGTCTGTCTTGGATGGCACATTGTGACCCATGTGTGTCCTGTGCCAGACTCAGACCCCAGGGTATGGATGTTTGGAGTTACTTCTGAAATCAGGCATGGTTTGACAACACACACATGTAGTGGAATAATGCAAACTGACGGCATCATCTTGTGATTGTGATGATTTTTATTGGTGCTGGGGTACGTGTTTGGGGGGGTGACAGGAGGTGCTTGGCGGGAGTGTAGAATCCAAAGTTCACAGGGGGAGTTGGTATCCTGCCATTGAAAGTCATCAGAGTCTGTGCCACAGTCTTTGTCAACATTGGTCAGACAGTGACCAGCAAGGCCATGTGGCAGAGAATGTCAGTTGCTGCTGTGCTGCTGTTGGGCCAGAGGGCCAGGTGCCAGGCCAGGTGACCTGGGAGATGGTGATGTTCCGCTGACTCTCACGGTCTTTTGCGTGGACGACCCACCTTCCTGCGGGGACCCTCAGAAGCAGGCCTTGACGATGCTAGGGACGCTCCGTCAGATGAATCCTCCTCCTCCTCCCTCCCTGTTTCTGGTGCTGGTCTACGCCTGGTGGCACAGGGAGGGTTTGCCAGGCTTTGGGCGATCTGATGGAGTGATTGGCTCACGTCCCTGTGCACCGCCAGGAGCTCAGCCAGTCTTGCCTCCATCCGTCCATGGTGTTGTAGATGACTGGCATGATGCTCGACCTGCAGGGTCTTCATCTCATTGAGGGTCTCCACTACCTGGTCGATGCCTCTGGAGTCACGCCGGTATGCGTCCAGGATGTTTCTGACGTGTGACATTACCGGTTCCTGAGCCAACTGGTCAGGTTCGCGCCTCCGCCGTCCTCCACTCCCACCACCCCTGCCCACTTGCGCCTGGCCTGCCGTTGTGGGCACTTCGGGTCTCCGGGACCCCTGAGGGATGGCATTTGCGGTGTCGCTTGCCTCCTCCTGGGTGCCCGGAGAACCTTGTCCCTCCTGGACAGACTGGCTGTGTTGTTGTGTGTGGGCAGGGCTCCTGGGTGTCTCCTGGGATGTGGCAGGAATGGGGGAGGTGGTTGGCACAGTTGTACCTGACGCAGGTGCTGCAGGTGGTTGGACACCAGAGGGGCCAGGTTGGTCTGGGTCATCCACGGAGTGGTGAGAGTCGTCACTGCCGGTGGGGTCCTCTTCACGCAGAGCCTGGTCCTGTGAGTCTTCGCCCCCAGTGTTGGGGGGAGATCGACGACGTTGACCTGTGTGTGAGAGAGACAGTGTTAATTGTGTTACATGCGACATCCATGTTTCATTCATTTTTGATTAGGCACAGTTCCTCTGGGTGGTTGGATTTGGCTAGCATTCCTCTCACAGTGCACTTGTGCATGGGTATGTCCCTTGGCCACAGCTTTCGACACTTTACCTATGTGTGACACAATCTTAGTTGATGCATCTTTTGGGAACGCAGTCAGCAGTGTAGTGAGCGGGCGTAGCAAGCCATGCAGAGCCGCCTTACGTGCTGCACTGTACGTGGCCAAATGGTGTTTTTTCCATGCTATTTGAGAATGCAGGTAGGTAACTTAACAATTTGTGACAGGGTTCTGACAAACACAGTGGGTGGGTATACTGGGTGTAAGGTTGTTTGTGCCTGCAGCACGGATGTACTCGTGCACAGATTGACACATGGCCCAGTGTTTATCAAAGGTTGAAGGGGGGGTTCACGCAGTGCCAAACCTTGTCTACATGCACACAGTCCACCTGCTGACGAGCGGACATGGCCACACCACCCAAGGGTGATTTGGTCTCCCTCTGTCTCCCTTTCTCCCTCCCTCTGTCAGCCTCCTCCCTCTATCCGTCTCCCTTTCTCCCTCCCTCTGTCAGCCTCCTCCCTCTGTCCGTCTCCCCTTCTCCCTCCCTCTGTCAGCCTCCTCCCTCTGTCCGTCTCCCTCCGTCTCCCTTTCTCCCTCCCTCTATCAGCTTCCTCCCTCTGTCCGTCTCCCTTTCTCCCTCCCTCTGTCAGCCTCCTCCCTCTGTCCGTGTCCCTTTCTCCCTCCCTCTGTCAGCCTCCTCCCTCTGTCCGTCTCCCTTTCTCCCTCCCTCTGTCAGCCTCCTCCCTCTGTCCGTCTCCCTTTCTCCCTCCCTCTGTCAGCCTCCTCCCTCTGTCCGTCTCCCTTTCTCCCTCCCTCTGTCAGCCTCCTCCCTCTGTCCGTCTCCCTTTCTCCCTCCCTCTGTCAGCCTCCTCCCTCTGTCCATCTCCCTTTCTCTCTCCCTCTGTCAGCCTCCTCCCTCTGTCCGTCTCCCTTTCCCCCTCCTTCTGTCAGCCTCCTCCCTCTGTCCGTCTCCCTTTCTCCCTCCCTCTGTCAGCCTCCTCCCTCTGTCCGTCTCCCTCTGTCTCCCTTTCTCCCTCCCTCTATCAGCCTCCTCCCTCTGTCCGTCTCCCTTTCTCCCTCCCTCTGTCAGCCTCCTCCCTCTGTCCGTCTCCCTTTCTCCCTCCCTCTGTCAGCCTCCTCCCTCTGTCCGTCTCCCCTTCTCCCTCCCTCTGTCAGCCTCCTCCCTCCCTCTGTCTGTCTCCCTGTGTCCACCTCTGTCTCTGTCCCTCTCTCTGCCCCTCTCCCTCCCTCTGTGTGTCACCCTCTGTCACCTCAGCCCAGCTTCCTGGGCACACACAGTTTGCAGGTCTTTCAAAGGCCATTGGCTTGTTCATGTGGGTTTGTTTCTTCTCTGCCGGCACCCATTGGGCGGAGTGTCTGAGTCTGCGCTGCTGCTGTGGCGGTGTGTGCTGACACCCTTTCAGTGTGATGCGTCTTCATTAGCTGCTGTTATGTGCAAATTGTGCCTTCATACCCGTGTCGTCCTGCAACGCGGCCACCATTAGCAGGCAAAACAGTACTGTGTGGGGACACACTGTTTGTATGGCTGTGCCCTAAGCCATATGGGCTGAGGGCATTGTTGTGTGCTTCAGAGTTGCTCTATGTTAGTTTTGAGGCCCACCCTCCCGGCATTTGGGACATCCTGTCTTGTGTTGGTGTTTTGTGTGGCCTGTGACTTGGCATGGCCATGCTTGGGGCATGGGGCATGGAGGCGCTAGTGGCATGTGTGTGTTTTTGGAGTGTGGTTGTGTACGGTGCGGGCTTTGGGGGGTTGCGTGCATGATTGGTATTTGGGTTGTATATGGCGTTCCCCCCATGTGAGGTGAGTTGTTTGTGTACTCACCAGGCTCTCGGACTCCTTCTAGTCCGTCTACTCCCACCGGCGGCAGCGTGGCCATCACCTTCTCCTCCCAGGGATAGTAGTGTACCGGTCTGCGGGACGGACCTCCTCCAGTGATGTTGGCCTGGTTGTGGTCGTCCGTCATTTTGCGGCGGACCGTCCTCCGCAGATCGTACCACCTGGCTTGGCACTCATACCTGGTCCTTCTGGTGGCCCCAACAGCATTCACGGAATTGACTATCCTCTCCCACATGGCCGATTTTTCGGCTATGCTGGTCCGTCTGACCAATGTTCCAAAGAGCTGTGGCTCGACTCTGATGATTTCGTCGACAAGGACCTCCAGCTCCTCCTTTGTGAACTTTGGATTCTTGTTAGTGGGCATGGTGTGGGGTGTGGGTGTGGATGGTTGTGGGGGTGTGGGTGTGGATGGTTGTGGGTGTGTGAGTGTGGTTGTGCAGGTGTGTGTGTGTGAATGTGATGAGGGTGTGTTTGTGATGGTGGTTGTGTGAAGGAGTGCAAGTGTAAGGTGTATTGATGTATGTAGTATGGTGCAGTGCGTTGTCTCTGTGGTCTGGCAGTAGGGGATCTGTTGCAAAGGATCATGGTTTGTGTGTGCTGGGCCTTTTTATTGGTCCATTTGTGGGTGTGGCTGTGTTTGAACTTTGGGTGGGTGTGTTATAAGAAGTGTTAGTGGTTTGGGCCTCTGTTTAGCTGTTTGTCAGTTGCAGGTCAGTGTATAGGATGGATTTGGCCTTGTTGGATATGTTTTGTGGTGTTGTGTGCCTCGAATTGACTCTCCTTTTGTTTTTTTGGTTTGTCCTGGTTCAGTACGAGTGTTTTTTGCGTCTGTACGGTGCGTACATGGGCCATGTTGTTGTACAGTGCTGTCCTTTGCTATGGCTTAGTACGACTCGTACATGCGCGCTGTTGGGTGAGGTTGCTGGTGTGTGGGCCTGGGGTAGGGTGCGTACGAACACGTGCAGGGTGTTGGTCCGCACCGTCCATCGCTGGTGGTGTTTCACACCGTACATACAGGGGGGGCTGGGTGTAGGGTCCGTACATACACGGGTGGGGAGTTGGTACGCTCCATGCATACACGGGTGGGGGTACGGTCCGTACATACACGGGTGGGGGTACGGTCCGTACATAAACTGGTGGAGTGGGGGTACGGTCCGTACATACACGGGTGGGGTGGGGGTATGGTCCGTACATACACGGGTGGGGAGTTGGTACGCTCTATGCATACACGGGTGGGGGTACGGTCCGTACATACACGGGTGGGGAGTTGGTACGCTCCATGCATACACGGGTGGGGGTACGGTCCGTACATACACGGGTGGGGGTACGCTCCGTACATACACGGGTGGGGGTACCGTACATTCACTGGTGGGGTGGGGTCACGGTCCGTACATACACGGGTGGGGGTACGGTCCGTACATACACTGGTGGGGTGGGGGTACGGTCCGTACATACACGGGTGGGGGTACGGTCCATACATACACTGGTGGGGTGGGGGTACGGTCCGTACATACACGGGTGGGGTGTTGGTACGCTCCATTCATACACGGGTGGGGGTACGGTCCATACATACACGGGTGGGGGTACGGTCCGTACATACACTGGTGGGGTGTTGGTACGCTCCATTCATACACGGGTGGGGTGTGGGTACGGTCCGTACATACACTGGTGGGGTGGGGGTATGGTCCGTACATACACGGGTGGGGTGGGGGTACGGTCCGTACATACACGGGTGGGGTGTGGGTACGGTCCGTACATACACGGGTGGGGAGTTGGTATGCTCCATGCATACATGGGTGGGGGTACGCTCCATGCATACACTGGTGGGGGTTCGGCACGTGCATCCGCGGCCGGGGGGCGTTTTGCGCATACATGCAGGGTCTGTGGTGGGGTGTTCGGCGCGTATGCGGGCACGTGTCTCCATGGTTGCTATGGGAGTTTGGTCCGTACGGTGTTTTTTCCATACTGTTGTGAAATCGAAAGGACGGGAGTGATCGTACTTGCGCGGTCGGACTTCATTTTTCCGATTCGTACGGTAAATCGTCCTGGGATGTGTCGGACACAATTTCCGACCCGAGGACGTGTGGGGAAATTTTCCCGATGTGATTCGTATGGAGTTTTTCCCATGCGAATCGTACTTGGCAGTTTGTACGCTACTTGTACGATTCGTACGGAAAAAAATCCGGATTCAATTCAGACGGGGGAAATTTTTCCAGGATCGGAATCGGCCCCATAGTGTTTTGCGATTCTCAAATAGTGATTCGGTATAAATCGGTATTTGGGAATCACAATTCGCTTTTTGATACATTTGGCCCATAGTGTGTGCTCCGGGTGTGTACCAGGGCTCCTACTTAAGAAACAAATTTAACAAGCATTTGCAATGCAATAGGTCTCGCATTTACTAGAGTTTGAGCTATTGGCATTGTAAATGACAATGCCTTTTATTTACTTGTTGATTATTAAACCATAAATAAAAAGCATTGTTATTTACAATGCCAATAGTTTAAACTCTCACAAATGCGAGACCTATTGCATATGGTCAGGTCTAAACTGGGGTGGCATGGTGAGCAAAAGAATGATGGATTTAACCCAGATCTCTTGACTTGGGGTGAATGTTTTGATTTGTTCTGCATTCCGTCCATCAATTGTGTCTCTTTTGCTAGTGAGTAGAGAACCTTGTGTCTTATATTCATACAGCTCCTCCAGTAGTGAACAGAGAGACCATGCTTTTGTTGAATTCTCATAGTGCTTACACTAGTGAGTAGAGAAACCTTGCGTCTGTTATATTCGTACAGCTCTTCCGGTAGTGAGGGGAGAGACTGTGCTTTTTTGGACGCTCACAGCCCTTACACTAGTGAGTAGAGGAGCATTGCGTCTGATATTCGTACAGCTCCTCCAGTAGTGGGCAGAGAGACCTTGCTTTGTTGGATTCTCATAGTGCTTGCACTAGTGAATAGAGACACCTTGCTTCTGTTATATTCGTACTGCTCCTGCAGTAGTGAAGAGAGAGACCTTGCTTTGTTGGCTTCTCACAGGCCTTGAACTAGTGAATAGAGACACCTTGTTTCTGTTATATTCATACAGCTCCTGCAGGGATCACTGACATAATATCGACTACCAAAATATAGACATACCAAAATATCGATGACAAAATATAGAATGCAAAAATATCGAATTCCTATCTACAAACAGGTAAGTACAAAAATATCGATTCAAAAATATCGTTGTAAAAAATACAGTTAGTCAAAATATCGAATTTTTTTAAATGTCTTAAAAGTAATGTAAAAATAATAAAATAATAAATATAATTAACTAAAACATATTTAAAAATACTTAAATAACCTTAAAAATAATAAATAATTAATGTAAGTTAAAAAACAATAAACTTATATTTTTACTTTTTAATAGATATATATTAACGTAATATTAATAAAAAAATAATCAATATTTTTACCGTAGGATAGCGGCAGGGTAAAATGTACCATTACCACTCCAGTGAGTGCAACAGTAGGGAAAGCGTCAGATAGCGTAGGGGTAAAAATTACTATTCCCACTCCAAAGAGTGCAACAGTAGGGAAAGCGTTGGATAGCGTAGGGGTAAAAATGACTATTCCCACTCCAGAGAGTGCAACAGTAGGGAAAGCTTTGGATAGCGGGAGGGTAAAATGTACTATTCCCACTCCAATGAGTGCAACAGTAGGGAAAACGTCAGATAGCGTAGGGGTAAAAATTACTATTCCCACTCCAAAGAGTGCAACAGTAGGGAAAACGTTGGATAGCGTAGGGGTAAAAATTACTATTCCCACTCCAAAGAGTGCAACAGTAGGGAAAGCGAAGGATAGCGGGAGGGTAAAATGTACTATTCCCACTCCAGTGAGTGCAACAATAGGGAAAGCGTTGGATAGCGTATGGGTAAAAATTACTATTCCCACTCCAAAGAGTGCAACAGTAGGGAAAGCGTTGGATAGCGGGAGGGTAACATTTACTATTCCCACTCCAGTGAGTGCAACAATTGGGAAAACGTTGGATAGCGTAGGGGTAAAAATTACTATTCCCACTCTAAAGAGTGCAACAGTAGGGAAAGCGTTGGATAGCGGGAGGGTAACATTTACTATTCCCACTCCAGTGAGTGCAACAATAGGGAAAGCGTTGGATAGCATATGGGTAAAAATTACTATTGTCACGCCAAAGAGTGCAACAGTAAGGATAGCGTTGGATAGCGTAGGGGTAAAAATTACTATTCCCACTCCAAAGAGTGAAACAGTAGGGAAAGCGTTGGATAGCGGGAGGGTAAAATTTACTATTACCACTCCAGTGAGTGCAACAATAGGGAAAACGTTGGATAGCGTAGGGGTAAAAATTACTATTCCCACTCCAAAGAGTGCAACAGTAGGTAAAGCGTTGGATAGAGTAGGGGTAAAAATTACTATTCCCACTCCAATGAGTGCAGTAGTAGGGAAAATAATAATCTAATATTTTTTTAAAAAATAATGTAATTATTAATACCAATACAAAAATTATTAAAATTAATTACCAATCACAAAATATTTAATAATCAATTAATTATAAATACCCATAAATATAGTTTTTTTAATGAATTACCTATTAATAATTAATTAATAACCAATTAATTTTCAATACCAAAAATGAATAAATACAAATAATACCAATTAATAATTAATTCATTGTAAATTAATTATCAATATACAAAAAGAAATTCAATAATTAATTATTTACAATTAAATTACTTCCCACCATATTCCCCTATAAACCCACAACCCACTACAAATAATAAATTAAAACAATTAACATAATTATCAATTAAACAATTAATAAAAATTAATTACCAATTAATACAAATTAATTACCAATTAATAATTAATCAACAACCAATTAATTTTCAATACCAAAAATTGATAAATAATAAAAAATAGCAATTAATAATTAATTAACAGTAAATTAATTATCAATACACAAACATATTTTCAGTAATTAATTAATTACAATTAAATTACTACCCACCATATTCCCCAATAAACCTACAACCCACTACAAATTATAAATTAATACAATTAGCATAATTATCAATTAATAATTTAATATTTACTTAGTTACTATTAAATTACTTCCCACCCTATTCCCCTATAAACCCACAACCCGCTACGGAATTAAATTACGCAAAAATGTAATAACATAAAATTCATTACTTTAAAAAAATTAAACATACATTACAAAAACTAATATACACTTTTAACACATATACTAACATGCAAAACACTTTAAATAAATCGATATTAATAAAAATTCGATATTTTTTAATGCCTATATTATGTACTTCGATATTACTTACCTGCAATTCGATATTTTTAACAACTATTTTATGTCCATTCGATATTATGTCCATTCTATATTTTAGACTCGATATTATGTCCATTCGATATTTTTTCTTCGATATTAAGACTGTTCACCCTCCTGCAGTAGTGAAGAGAGAGACCTTGCTTTGTTGGCTTCTCACAGGCCTTGAACTAGTGAATAGAGAGACCGCGCTTATGTTATATTCATACAGCTCCTGCAGTAATGAAGAGAGAGACCTTGCTTTGTTGTATTCTCACCGGCCTTGCACTAGTGAATAGAGAGACCTTGCTTATGTTATATCCATACAGCTTCTACAGCAGTGAACTATTTTTTAAGGCACCATATTCGTGATTGTTTACATAAATATGGGAGCTTTACTTCAGCTTAAGGCTTGTGTTTTCTCTCCTTGTGCCTACCTTTGTTAAGAAGGTGTACGGAAAGAGGTGTGTACATCCTGTGTTGCGTTTATGTACTGATGGAAAAGTCACCAGCAATATAGGGCTAGGGATGCTAATCAACAGGACGTTTTGAGTTTTGGCCAGGTTGTGATGCGTTGTTTCGTGCTGTAGCAATGTCGTAGTTTTGTCTACATTGTCGGTTTCCAGGTGTGAAAAAAAAATGCACTTCAACTGTATACATGATTTTTTATTTAAAAGAAAATATCCAGAGGAAAGCTAATGAAATTTCAAGCTGCTGTGCTGGTACAAACCACATTTTATACACTAAGCTCCAATAAAGTGAAAAAAATATTCAGGAGACCATGTGGTGACATCAAAAGTATTCACTCAGAACAGTTCTCCTTTCATTTATTTCATTCCTTCTAGTACCAAAACTCTAAATTGAGGTGCGGTATACGTATAAGTGTGACATTACGTGGCGCAAAACTAGACAACACACGCCACCCTGTCCAGATTAGCCAAATATAATATCCCCGTAAATGCATGCGTATTTTTATACGACCGAACTCATTTAATAACAGTCTGAGCGATCAGTGTACCGTAAATAATGCAAAAGAAAGGTCGTTTTTTCTTACCTGGTATATTCTGCATTAAGAATTATATAAAACCCATCGTTATGCACGCAAAGATATCGAGGGTGGCCAGAAAGATTCGTAAAAACATCTGGAAAGGGGCACGACAAACTGGCATGCGCTCGGTTAAGAAACTCGGTGCAGACTGTTCATTCACAAACACTGACCCTACTCAGCTCGATTGAATGTAAGTTAATGTTACATGGTTTTCCTGTTAATCTGGTAAAGATACGGCTCTCCTGAATATATGATGGACATTGCACCAGTAGAAAGGATGGGCTCCAAGTGGGTATCAAAGAACAGTAGAGCACAAAAACAAAACCCCAAAACGCGTGGGTTAAAAGATGCATACGCGAGGGGCGTGGTCTCGCACCACGACAAGATGGCGGCTAAGATTTGAGCTCCGCTCGTACGCGGAGAAACTTTACTAATTACAGCCGGTTCCAGCGAGGTGCGCCGCACTTCAGAGATGGCGTTCGGCTATTGAGGGGTCGGGGCGAGGAATGACCCCGTTCTGATCCTGAAATCTTCTTTCACGAGCCTGGTGGTTGCGGCGGCGATCTTCCCTCAGGGCGGCACCGATAACGGCCGCCATTTTGCGATGGCTGCCTACGTTGATGCAGGTTATTCTGAGGTAATCCGGCGCTTTAGCAGCTAGCGTACAGCAACCTTTTTTTTTTCTTCCCTTTTTCACCTGCCTCCTCAACAGTCATGATTCTATTGCCGTAGGAAATGCCTGTCAGTGCGCTATCATGCCCAGATAAGGCACAACATATATCTCTGCTCTCCTCAGTCGCAGCATGTTATTTTTAACATTAATTTTTTGATCGATATTTGGGGGATGGCGACAGCTGCAACCTTCTATCCTATATATGGCTCTTAGCTTCCTACCAGCTTTGTGTGCACCTTAATTATTTTTTTTTGACAGTTATTGGCATACTTCCTAGCCTCTTGGTGACTCGTCCTGTCCTACAACGGCGCTGTGTTGCCCATAAGTGACAACTATTACTAGAGGGTTGACGGAAGGTGACTCTCTTTTGTGAATTTTTTTTTTTCTTCCTTTTCTTCTTGTCTGCTCTCTGGCCCCTGGAGGCTTTTTGTGGAGTGAGGTGTCTCTTTTTGACGGATGGGCAGACGCAAATCTTTATTGAAGATCACGTCTCGACCGCCTTTCCGTTTCAAGATGGCTAGTGAGGCCTCTACTTCGGCTAGAGCAGTTTCCTCTGGTTCCAAGCCTAAGAGAGCCAAGAATGACCCTCCCTCACCCATTCTTTCCTCTCAACATCCTATCCTGGATACTATCTTGGATGAGGTGAGGGGTCTTAAATCTTTTATGGCCACTACTAACGAGAAGCTTCAGTTAATTGAGGATCGGTGGATTACTATGGAAGCTAAGGTGTTTGATATGGAGCAACGTATTAGCGACGTGCAGGACATTTCTACTAAAATTCCACTTTTGGAACTGGAAATTCAGCGTCTTAAACTACACACAGAGGACCTTGAAAATCGTAATCGACGTAACAATTTATGCCTTTACGGCCTACCAGAAAATTTGGAGGGTCCTGATTTGCTCCTTTTTCTGAGGAAATTTCTGACTGAACTTTTAAATATTTCCCCGGAACCTGCTTTGAACATTCAACGTGCACATAGACTTGGTCGTTTTCAACCTAATGCTTCTAAGCCTAGAGGCATTATCATGTTGTTTTTGGAATTTACTGACTTAATGCGAGTCTTATCAGCTGCCAAGTTGAAGCGTCACATTTCTTGGCCTGGCCACAACATCTTTATTTCCCAAGACGTATCCAATGCTACCAACATGCGAAGGAAGGAATTTCTGGCGCTTCGTCCGCAAATGAGACAGTTGAATGTTCGATATGGTATTTTACATCCATGTCTGTGTAAAGTCACTCATGATGGCTCCACTCGGTCTTTTGATGACCCTCTCAAATTGAAGTCGTTTCTTCATAACCTGTCCTCCCGTGCTGCGGCTGGTTCTTCTTCTTCTACTTAGGTGCCAATTACGATCCGGTAAAAAATGTCCCCGTACGACTCGTATCCGGTCTTTTTACCGTACGAATCGTACAAGTGCCGTACGAACTGGCAATCACGATTCGCATGGGAAAAAGTCCATACGAACCGCACTGGGAATCATTCCCCACACGTCCTCGGGTCTGAAAATGTGTCCGACACGTCCTCGGACGATTTACCTTACAAACGTGAAAAGCCAAGTCCGACCGAGGAATCACGATCGATCCCGTGCGTCCGAGCTTACAACCGTATGGAAAAAACACCGTCCGCACCGAACACCTATAGCAACCATGGAGACATGTGCCCGCATACGCGCCCAACACTCCCCCCAGCCCCCGTACGTCCGACACGTACCCCCCGTGTATGTATACCCCCACCCGTCTAGGTACACCCCAGTACGTTCGAGTCCTACCCCCACCCCTGTACGTGTCGTACCTCCGTCTATGTACACCCCAGTACGTTCGAGTCCTACCCCCACCCCTGTACGTGTCGCACCACCGTGTACCCAGTACGTTCCAGTCGTACCCCCACCCCTGTACGTGTCATACCCCCGTGTACCTACACCCCAGTACGTCCCAGTCGTACCCCCACCCCAGTACGTGTCGTACCACCGTCTATGTACACCCCAGTACGTTCGAGTCCTACCCCCACCCCTGTACGTGTCGCACCACCGTGTACCTACACCCCAGTACGTTCCAGTCGTACCCCCACCCCAGTACGTGTCGTACCACTGTCTATGTACACCCCAGTACGTCCCAGTCGTACCCCCACCCCAGTACGTGTCGTACCACCGTCTATGTACACCCCAGTACGTTCGAGTCCTACCCCCACCCCTGTACGTGTCGCACTACCGTGCACCCAGTACGTTCCAGTCGTACCCCCACCCCTGTACGTGTCATACCCCCGTGTACCTGCACCCCAGTATGTTCCAGTCGTACCCCCACCCCAGTACGTGTCGTACCACCGTCTATGTACACCCCAGTACGTTCGAGTCCTACCCCCACCCCTGTACGTGTCGCACCACCGTGCACCCAGTACATTCCAGTCGTACCCCCACCCCTGTACGTGTCATACCCCCGTGTACCTGCACCCCAGTACGTTCCAGTCGTACCCCCACCCCAGTACGTGTCGTACCACCGTCTAGGTACACCCCAGTACGTTTGAGTCCTACCCCCACCCCTGTACATGTCGCACCACCGTGCACCCAGTACGTTCCAGTCATACCCCCACCCCTGTACGTGTCATACCCCCGTGTACCTGCACCCCAGTACGTTCCAGTCGTACCCCCACCCCAGTACGTGTCGTACCACCGTCTAGGTACACCCCAGTATGTTCGAGTCCTACCCCCACCCCTGTACGTGTCGCACCACCGTGTACCCAGTACGTTCCAGTTGTACCCCCACCCCTGCACGTGTCATACCCCCGTGTACCTGCACCCCAGTACGTTCCAGTCGTACCCCCACCCCAGTACGTGTCGTACCACCGTCTATGTACACCCCAGTACGTTCCGGTCCTACCCCCAACACAACCTCCTAAGTACGGAGCGCACCCCAGGCCCCAACATCACAACCGCATGTACGAGTCGTACCAACCCACACACAAGGACAGCACCGTACAACCAAATGGCCCATCTACACACCGAACACACTCTCAAAACGCACGTACACAACCAGGACAAAACAAAACAACACAAGAAGACACTATTCGAATGGCACAAAGCCACTAAACATGGCCAACAAACACTACAAATACACCTTCACTGACCTGCAACTGCCAAAGACAAACAGAGGGCCAAAACACCACCACTACTTATAACACACCCACCCAAAATTCAAACACTGCCACACCCACCCATGGACCAATAAAAAGGGCCCACACACACAAACCATGAGCCTTTGCAACAGACTCACTGCTGCCAGACACCACAGAACCATACAACAAGCTACACCACACCTTACACTTGCACACCTTCACACAACCACCCTCACAAACACCCCCTCATCACATTCACACACACACACACACACAACCATCCACACACCCCCCCCAACATCCACACACCCCCCCCCACCATCCCCACCCACACCCCTCACCATGCCCACTACCAAGAATCCAAAGTTCAGTAACCGAGAGTTGGAGGTCCTTGTTGATCAAATCCTCAGAGTCGAGCCACAGATCTTTGGAACATTGGTCAGAAACACCAGCCTGGCAGCAAAAACAGCCATGTGGCAGACCATCGTCGATGCTGTGAATGCTGTTGCGGACACCAGAAGGACCAGGCAGGAATGCCAGAACAGGTGGTACGATCTGCGGAGGAGGGTCAGAGCCAAGAGGCAGGAGGAACACGACCAGGCCAACGTCACCGGAGGAGGGCCCTCCCGCAGACCCGTACAGTACCATCCCTGGGAGGAGAGGGTGATGGCCATACTGCCGGTGGAGGCAGTCGAAGGATTAGAAGGACTCCGAGACCCGGGTGAGTACACAAACAACGCACCTCACATGGGGGGAACGGCATCCACAACCAAAATCACTAACAGGCACGCAACCACCACAAGCCATCGCATGACTCAACCACACTCCATGAGCACGCACATGCCACTGCTGCCACCATGCACCCAGCTGGACAATGTCAAGTCACAGGCCACAGAAGACAACAACACATGACACGGTAACCCGGATGGCGGGAGGCTGGGCCCCAAAAATCACATAGTGCGACTCCGAAGCAGACAACAATGCACTCTGCCCATATGGCCTAGGTCACAGCCAGACAAACAGTGTGTCCCAACACAGGAATGACTTGCCAGCAAATGGCGGACGCCTTGCATCAACACATGGGGGTGAAGGCACTGTTTTGCACATGACAGCAGCTAATGAACAGCCAACATTGTGAAAGAGTGGCAGCACACACCACCACAGCAGCAGCGCACAGACACACATCACACCCAATGGGTGCCTGGAGATCAGAAACAAACTCACATCAACAAGCCAAGGGCCACTCAAAGATCTGCTAACAGTGTGTGCCCAGGAAGCTGGGCTGAGGTGACAGAGGGTGACACACAGAGGGAGGGAGAGGGGGACAGAGAGGGAGGGAGAGGGGGACAGAGAGGGAGGGAGAGGGGGACAGAGAGGGAGGGAGACACAGGGAGACGGACAGAGGGAGGAGGCTGACACACAGAGGGAGGGAGAGGGTGACAGAGAGGGAGGGAGAGGGGGACAGAGAGGGAGGGAGAGGGGGACAGAGAGGGAGGGAGACACAGGGAGAGCAAATCAGCCGTGTGGTGTGTGGGAATGTCTGCTCGTCAGCAGGTAGACTGCGTGCATGTAGCCAAGGGTGGCCCGTGCCAGAACCCCCCCTCTTCTCCATGGCAAAACACAGGGCCATGTCACAACCTGTGCACGAGCACAATGACAGCTACCTGCATCACATAAGTGTGTGGAACAACTCCATGTGCACATGTACAGTGCTACACGGAAGGCACCAATGCATGGCTCGCAACACCTGCCCACTCCACTGCTGACTGCAGTCACACTTGACGCAGCAAGTAAGACTGTGCCACACATAGTTAAAGGGGCCAAAGTGGTGCCCAAGGGACACACCCATGCACATGTGCACTGTGAGTGGAATGCAAGACAGATCCTAATTCCAAGAGGAAATGTGCCAACTTTGGAAATGATGAAACATGGATGTTGCATGGACCAAAATTAACATTGTCTCTCTCACACACAGGTCAACGTCGTGGTGCACCCCCCAACACTGGGGGGGAACACTCACAGGACCCGGATCTGCAGGAGCCCGATCCCACCGGCAGCGACCACTCTCACCACTCTGTGGACGACCCCGACCGACCTGGCCCCTCTGGTCTCCAACCGCCTGCAGCACCTGCGTCAGGTACAACTGTGCCAACCACCACCCCCACTCCTGCCACATCCCAGGAGACACCCAGGATCCCTGCCCCAACACCACAATGCAGCCAGGCTGGCCAGGAGGGACACGGTGTCCCGGGCACCCAGGAGGAGGCAGGCGACAACGCCAATGCCACCCCTCAGGGGTCCCGGAGACCCGATGTGCCCACAAGGGCAGGCCAGGCGCAAGTGGGCAGGGGTGGTGGGAGTGGAGGACGGCGGAGGCACGAGCCTGACCAGTTGGCTGGGGATCCGGTATTTTCCCATGTCCGTAACATCCTGGACTCATACCGGCAGGACACCACGGGCATGGCCCAGGTTGTGTCCACCCTCAATGAGATCAAGGGGAGCCTCGATGAGATAAAGACCCAGCAGGCCCAGCAACATGCAGAGCTACATGCCTGTCTACTGGTACACCAACGGAGGATGGAGGACAGACAGGCTGAGCAAGTGACGGCATTCCAGGGGATTCACGCTACACTCCGTCGGATGGCCGACAACATGGCCGACCCTCCCTGTGCCAGAAGGCAGAGAACATCACCACCCACAGGGAGGGATCAGGAGGAGGAGGAGGAGGAAACATCCGACGGAGCATCCCAGATGTCGTCACGGCCTGCTGCTGAGGTTCCCCGCAGGAGGCCGGGTCGTCCACGGAAAGGACCGTGAGGGTCGGCGCTACATCACCATCTCCCAGGACACCTGGCCTGGCACCTGGCCCACTGGAGCAACAGCATCACAGCATCAAGAGACATTCTCTGCCACATGGCCCTGCTGGTCACTGGCTGACCAATGTTGACAAAGACTGTGGCATGGACTCTGAGGACATCCAATGGCAAGGACACCAACTCCCCTACTGAACTTTGGATTCCAAATTCCCGGAAAGACACTCACTTTGTTGTCCCCCCCCCCAATAATAAATCACACTATGAAGAGTAGATGCCTGCTGGTAGCATTATTACCTAACATGTGTCTTGTAAAGTCAAAACATGCCTGAGTCATCTTTTGTCTTCAACCATCCACACCCTGGGGCCTGAGTCTGGCACAGGACACATGGGTCACAGTGTATTAGGCAAGACAGACATGGAGCACCATACACACCCGTGATGGGCCCAACCAGCTGAGGGGGTTACCGAACAACCGTGCTGACACACACATTGAGTACAGCAACAGTCATGCGCAGAGGTCAGGGATCCAGTCCAGTGTCCTGGGGGGCACCCAGGTATGTGTAGACAGGTGGCAGAAACATGTCCTGCAAGCTTGAGTCCGGTGGATGCAGAGAATGGGGGCCTGGCCAACGTTGGATGCATGGGGATGGCACATGTCACAATACCCACACAGTCATGGACATCATGCCCAATACACAGTCTCAGCCCACACACACAGCTTGCATCTTGCCACTCGACACATTGACACATAGCCACAATCAGGGAATACCATGCCAGACAAGCAGGATGCACCGTGGCAACACACCAGCATTGACTGAGAAGAGGCACCTTGGAGGCATAGGGACACCTTTATTAGTCATGTATTCGGGATTGCAGAGGCAACTCGAAGTACACATGAACACATCATGTGGAGTAACATGTGGGTCCAACACTGGCACCCCCCTTCAGCAGCACACATGCGTGTTTGCCATGGAACTGGCACACAAGCGTCGGCTAACAGCTAAATACCCACAGCTGCACACGGAGAGCCTGCCATACACCATAGATCCGCGGATGTCGAAGTCCCACACCATGTCAAGCCAATGCTAACCGAATGTGTCCGAGGGCAGTGTCACACACATTGATGCCATCATCACAATCCCCTATCCCATCACTGATGACTGTCAACCAGGCAGACCATCTATTCAGGTGTACACAGCTGCATGTCGTGTCCCATGGGGATGCGACATGGCTGCAGAGGAACCAAACACCGACAGGGGCAGTGTGCACACATCGTGAACAACTGCCACACCCAATACACCCCAGATGCATCCCTTACCCCATTTAGACTTCCAAACGTGTCCGTGCCTGTAACGCTGAGTCAGCCCACGATGTCATGTCCATGAGGAATAGCAGTGCCACAACAATGCAACCAGCAGACGGCATGCGCAGGTACCTGGGGAAGAGAGACACACAAGAAGTCAGCCACAAAAAGCACAGCCACTTGCATGTGCATTTACTCGACACATGTATGGATGACAACATGCTAGGTCACAATTATGACTGAGGAAGTACAACCATCACTGGCACCATCACTCCAGTGACACACCCACACACACCTCTGACTCACGTGCCATACATGCAGGTGGAGACACACATCACAACGCATGCCACACGGGGACCAATGCGTGCACACTCAGACACTGGTACTCACCACTATGCAAAGAAGTCGCGTATGAGCCGAGTCCGGATGTCCTCTTGCGGCTCCACATCCTCCACATCACTAGCCCCATTGCCAAGCCCTTCGTCCTCCACGGGTGGATGGTCCTCGTCATGTTGATTCAGGATGAGTGGCACTGCTCTTTCAACTGCCATGTTGTGCAGCATGCAGCAGACCATGAAGATCTTGCAGACCTTCGCTGGGGCATATGGGAGTGCGCCGCCGGTCTTGTGGAGGCACCTGAATCGGCTCTTCAGCATGCCAAACGTCCTCTCTATCACTGGCCTTGTCCGGCCATGGGCGGTGTTGTAGCGGAGCTGGGCCGGCGTGATGAGGTTGCGGAGAGGTGTGAGCAGCCAAGGCATGTTGGGATAGCCAGCGTCCCCTACATGGAAAGCACATGGTCATCGTTAGAAGTGGTGAAGCGGTCGTGCTGGTAGGCTATACTGAATACAGGACAGACAGACTGTACCCACCAACAACACATGCCCGTTCGTTGCGCAGCTGCATCATCATATCAGGCATCCCGCTACGCCTCATGATGTAGGCATCGTGTGCTGATCCTGGAAAAAGAGCACAGACATGTGAAATCACCATGTTGGACAGACACACCACAAGGGCATTGATGGAGTGGTAGTGCTTCCGATTGCGGTACGCCACCTCCTGTGCGTGTGGTGGTACCAAAGCTACATGTGTCCCATCTATGGACCCAATGACATGGGGCATCCCTCCCAGGGCATAGAATCCACGCTTGACCTCAGTCATCTGTTCAGGGGTTGGGAACTTGATGAAGTCATCCAGGTGAATCAACATGGCCTCTAAGAAATCATGCAGCACACCGCTGAACGTGCTCTGGGACATGCCACCAACATGAGCTATGGTATTTTGAAAGGTACCCGTGGCAAGAAAATGTAGGGCAGCCATTACCTTCAGCTGGGGTGTCAGTGCAGTGGGATACCTGTGCTGCGGTTGCAGGTGTGGTGCCAGTCTCGCCGTCAACTCCAGAATCAACGGTTGGGTGAAGCGGTAGAGCCGGATGCTGTCATTCTCCTGCATGGCAGCCAAGTCTGGAATTCTTCGGGCAAGAGGCGGCGCTCTGCAGTAATTTGGAAGTGACAACGAAGAGTGAGTGCACTACGACAACAACTCATGTGTACTGAGCACATGTTAATCTGGCAATACACACATGCTACATAGGGAGTCAGGTATGTGCTACATGGCCAGGACACGTATGGATGCAAGGTGACACTCCTTCAAAGACCCAGCTACACACGGAGATTGAGAACCTCCCCATGCCACGCCATGTGAATAGCTGTGTCCCAGTGCAAGTGAACAGCCAGACGCAACACAGGAGTGACATACGCCCACACATCAGCAGCAGTAGGATGCCGATTGCAGAGATTGGTAGCGGAACACTGGAGCCACAGGTCACATGACATTACACTAGGCCAGCCCACACACCTTGCCATGAAGGTGCACATGTCATGAAACACCACACATACCTTGTGAGGATGCTGACATGTCCTTGTCACGCTACTCCGTGTCCCATGCATACATGTGCACCTCACATCCGATACCACATGTGGCATGGTGTGCGGAACAGTGTGCAATGACAATCTACACACAGACACATGTTGGTTGCTGCAACGGCTGCAGCTTTTGAGGGTGCTCCAACATCAACCTGATGGGAAGCCCCCACACATACATGACATAGTCACATTGTGCACCGTGGGTAGTGACAAGTCAGGTGTCATAACCCCTGTACCGGGCATCAGGGGACACTTCCGTGTGTTGGTGTCCGTGCCATGCCAGTGACGCTCACCCCAAGTGCGCAGTACGACATGCACACATGTCAAAGGAGTCAAGGGCATGCCTGGCACACATCGCACCATCACACAGTACATCTGTAGACATCTCATCATACATCTGGTGCCTTCTCGACTCAGGAGTAATGTTCCACATCACAGGCCTTTCACACCTGTGCCCCACACATGTAGTGATGCACAGACGATGCCTCAATGTCAATTAATGGACAAGTATGTCCATCCATGGACAAGTATGTCCGCCCTATCCCTACCTGTGTGCCGCCTGTCACCACTGTGATGTGTGAATACCGCTGTACTGCTGCAAAGAGGGCCTGTGTACGTTCTCATATCACTATGGGAGTGCTGCCGTATGTGTACCCATCGTGATGGCGAGCGTACAGGCATGTGTACGGCCCGTACCACTACGAGTACGCATACGCGAGGCCACCCATACTGATAGGGAGCGTACAGGCGTGTGTACGGCCTGTACCACTATGAGTACGCATACGCGAGGCCACCCATACTGATAGGGAGCGTACAGGCGTGTGTACGCTCCCTATCAGTATGGGTGGCCTCGCGTATGCGTACTCGTAGTGGTACGGGCCGTACACACGCCTGTACGCTCCCTATCAGCATGGGTGGCCTAGCGTATGCGTACTCGTAGTGGTACGGGCCGTACACACGCCTGTACGCTCCCTATCAGTATGGGTGGCCTCGCGTATGCGTACTCGTAGTGGTACGGGCCGTACACATGCCTGTACGCTCCCTATCAGTATGGGTGGGCTCGCGTATGCGTACTCGTAGTGATAGGGAGCGTACAGGCGTGTGTATGGCCTGTACCACTACGAGTACGCATACGCGAGGCCACCCATACTGATAGGGAGCGTACAGGCGTGTGTACGGCCCGTACCACTACGAGTACGCATACGCGAGGCCACCCATACTGATAGGGAGCGTACAGGCGTGTGTACGCTCCCTATCAGTATGGGTGGGCTCGCGTATGCGTACTCGTAGTGATAGGGAGCGTACAGGCGTGTGTACGGCCCGTACCACTACGAGTACGCATACGCGAGGCCACCCATACTGATAGTGAACGTAGTCACGCGTGTACGGGCCGTTGCAATGCATTTGGGGTGCCCTAGTGCCCCGGAACGCACTGTACCTGTGTGTGGAGCTCAAAATTACATAGGGGACACATGAGGGACAAGTATTAAGGCCTACATGCATGCTGGTTGTCATGGAGACCAAGTTCAAAATTCGAATTTCTTCTGGAAGGTGAACAGCAGAAGTCAGTTGGAATAAAAATACTTTGTTGCAATGTGTTTGTGGAGCTGACATCATGCAGGAGAATGAAACCGATAGAGTACACACAGACTGCTAGGTTTGAAGGGATTGGTGGAAACATAGGATGCAAATGTGAGTGACCAATCACTCTGTACTCCTGTGCATGAGACAGGGCAGAAAGGCACATATAAGGCAGCCAGGTCCCATGAGGGAGTACTTGCCTGCACATCTTTGAATTCGTCGACCCAGCTGCTGCTACTGATTCCCTGGAACCATGTCAAGGGCTGTGGAGAGGTCACAGCCATTCACCCTGGAGGAGAACATGGCATTGCTGGTTGTGATCCTCCCACAGTACCCCATGCTGTATGGGCGACCAGGGTATCAGGTGAGTGCATAGGCCACTGGCACAGACTGTCCCTATGTTGTGACTGTGACTTCTGGCATTGTGTCCTGGTGTGACACACATGCCATGTACTGTTGGGGGGGTCCCAGGGGGGGGGGATGCCTGATGTCTCCCAGCAGTGCCCTGAGACAGGAGGGGTGTGTGCCTATCACTAACAGCAGTGCCCTGAGACAGGAGGGGTGGGTACAGAGTGCTCCCAGCAGTGCCCTGAGACAGGAGGGGTGTGTGCCTATCACTAACAGCAGTGCCCTGAGACAGGAGGGGTGTGTGCCTATCACTAACAGCAGTGCCCTGAGACAGGAGGGGTGGGTACAGAGTGCTCCCAGCAGTGCCCTGAGACAGGAGGGGTGGGTACAGAGTGCTCCCAGCAGTGCCCTGAGACAGGAGGGGTGTGTGCCTATCACTAACAGCAGTGCCCTGAGACAGGAGGGGTGTGTGCCTATCACTAACAGCAGTGCCCTGAGACAGGAGGGGTGGGTACAGAGTGCTCCCAGCAGTGCCCTGAGACAGGAGGGGTGGGTACAGAGTGCTCCCAGCAGTGCCCTGAGACAGGAGGGGTGTGTGCCTATCACTAACAGCAGTGCCCTGAGACAGGAGGGGTGTGTGCCTATCACTAACAGTAGTGCCCTGAGACAGGAGGGGTGGGTACAGAGTGCTCCAAGCAGTGCCCTGAGACAGGAGGGGTGGGTACAGTGTGCTCCCAGCAGTGCCCTGAGACAGGAGGGGTGGGTGTGATGCACAGTGTGAGCCTTGATCATTGATTGTGACATTGCCATCATTCCACCTGTGTACCCACTATGGCACGTACTGCTTTTTCCCTCACCAGAGGATCATGTCCCTATGACAAAGGTGCAATGCGTTGGCTGCATGACATGCCTTGTTGTTACCAGCTAATTTGTTATCAAATGTCTCTCTGTGACATGTGGCTGGTGTATTGATGTGGTGTCACTTGTTCTTCCTCACAGGTAGGCGCCACTGCCAAGGAGCAGATCTGGCTGACCGCCGTCAGTGCCGTGAGGGGTGTGGATGGTCGGAGGCGGAGCCTGTCCCAGGTGAGGAAACGCTGGCAGGATATCCGGTGCTGGACGCGGAGGATTGCACGGGTCCTGCTGGGGGACTCACCTGAGAGCCACAAGAACCGCGGCCGCCGCCGTCTGAGCCACCTCCACAGGCGTGTGCTGCCGGTGGTCTTTCCAGACTTGGATAGGCGCTTACAGGTGAAGCAGCAGCCGGAAGGGGGTAGGTACATGTGTGTTTGTTGTGTGTCACCGGCATTTGTAAGGGCACAGTAGCATGAATTCACTGCCAGGGTTTAAAGGTGCTGTGCAGATCCATTTTGCCCCAGTATAGCGCTGCGCCCCTGCCACCCTTCCCCTCCTTGCAATGTGTTCCCTGGTCTGTGTGTAGTCACTCCTTCACAAGGTAATGTAGGCTGGCGCTTTGTCCACGAGAACTATGCCTGTAGCATCATGTGTGGGGGTGGTGTGTAACAGGTTTTGGGACCTTGGCTGTGCCCTGTCAAGTTCACTGCATGTGGGTTCCATGTCAGTTGGCACTGATGCTGACTCCAGACATGGGAGTTGGTCTCTCATGTGTCATGCCTTACAGCGCGCATGTCCTATGTAGTGGCCTGTGACATGATGTGCATGAGTGTGCGATACGCATAGTGCAGGGATGGTCGCGTGTGTTGCAGTCATTACCATTCAGGAGCATGGAGTTGCGTGGCCACTACTGTCCCCTGGGGCACCTTTTCATCGGTGTTGTATGTGTCATCATAAACGTGGACACTCTCAGTGTCTACAGCGTAGGTTGTGCTCTGTGCCATTGTCCCCTGGCACCATGTATATAGACGTGCTATTTTGTACAGGTGTCCACTGTGCAGCCTGACCTGAATGTCCTTCTTCATACTCACAGTTGCTAGTGCCTGTGTGTCTTGTTATACTCATCTGAGGATGGGCACTGGTACCTCATTATTTGTACAGGCGCACCTTGGCTGTTTGGCGTCCAATCTTGCATTTTGCCTGCCCCTGTGTTTATCACCCAGACTATGAGATGTTGGTGCCACCTGTGTCTCAACTATTTGCCTCGTGTAGGGGGTGGTTGGGGCGGGCAAAGCCTATATGTCAAATCCAGATTTCTACTTGCTGGGTCTGGGCAGTGTGTGATGTTTGTCTGGACACACACGCAAGGTGCAGTGACCGAGTCATGTTGTGCATGTTTTCAGCATTACCTATGCAGCATGTGTCTCAAGGTCATGGATATGGTCCCTGGTCATAGGTATTTTCGCCAACGCGGTGTGGTGCAGATGCAGTGCTGGATTGTCCCCAGGGCCTGGGTGCTATGTCAGACTCCGTTTCCTGTCTTTAGCTATTGTCTCATGCTCTCCATGGTATTTCAGTGGCATGGTGGCTCAACCAACTGTGTTTCATGCCCTACATCGGGCCCTTGTTTAGTAGATGTTAGGGATCTTCCTTTTCAGGCTATGCAATGTTACCTATGTAGATTGGACTCATGTGACAGATGTGTACAGGTGTCTGATTAATTTCTGTCTCTCCACCCTGCCCACAGCATCGTCGGGGGACACAGAGGGAGACATGGACACAGACCAGGCGGAGGGACCGAGCACCAGTGCCAGCCGTGACATCGGGGCTGGCACATCGAGTGGGACAGAGGCGGAGGATAGTGCGGCCGAGGACCTGTCGACTGGCACATCAGAATACGAAGCTGACAGGTCCGAGGAGGATGTCTCCGAGTGGGCGGAGGCTGCACCAGCAGCTGACAGCGGAACAACACCTTGCACCGCCCCCTCAGTTCCCATCAGCCGCCTCCTACTTGCTCGTGTCCCTTCCCAGCGTGCCCGGTCACCGCATGTCTCCTTCATGCCAGGCACCGCACCCCCTGCCCCTGTCTCCACTGCTGCCGCCAATGCTGAGTCTGTGGACATCCAGCGGCAACTGCAGGTTGGTCAGGCTGCGATCCTTAATGTCCTCCATGCCCACGGGCAAACCCTCAACAACATCGAGGCATACTTGGAGGGCGTTCATTCATCGCAGGCTGACCAACGCAACTTGCTGAGGTCCATAGACTCCACACTGACTGCAGTAGTGGGTCTCCTGCAGCGCGACCTCCCCCCACCTACCCCTGCCCCATCCACACTTCCCACTCCCATGCCTGTCCCACGTACACCCAGACGTCGGCATGCACCCACATCAACAGACACAGGCACCACACCAGCAGGGAAGGTCCACCGCACTCCTCCTGACACGCACACACAGGGTGAGGTAGGCACACCCACTGGGTCGGGGGCAAACGTGTGACACGCAGCCATAGTGGGAGTCCGCATTCCACCCAGTCCACTCCCTCCAAATCCCCTCCCCTCAGCTCTCCTGGCCACATCTCCCCCAAGGACTCCTTCATGGCCGCTCTGTCCCTGAGCCCCACAGTGACACCACCCCGCAAGCGGTCAAGGAAGTCCTCGGTCAGGGTGGGTGATTCTCCCCCCCTGTCTCCACCCTCCCCCGGTGGCGCTGCGACCCATCCCTCTGACCCCCCCCCCCCCTCCTTGGGGCCTGTGGATCCTTCGGGTGCAGGGGAATCCCTGGAGGACCTTGCAAAGGTGTGTAGTGCCATCCTGGCCTCCGCCTTTGGCCCTGCCCCACCCCCTGTGGTGGAGTCCTCCATCCCTGCACCCACAACGCCTCCCCTTTGCCCTGATGTCCCTGCGGTGCCTGTTGCTTCCCCCCCCCATGATGCCCTCACCCCTGTGGAAGACGATGGCATGTAACTGTGCAGGCAAGGTAGGGGACACGCATCCCACTGTGTCCCCCATCCAGCTGAGACTCATTGACTGCCCTATGGGCTTTGTGAATATTGAACTGCCTGCGATCCACGGACATTGTGCTCATGCTGAATAAAGCTTAATTTTCTTTTCATTATAACACTACTGCTATGCTGGTATTGGTGTTGGTGGGGCTGCTACATGGTTTTGGGTGGTGTTTATGTGTTGGGTGTGTGGGATATGTAGTAGTGTGCTGCTCATTGGGGGGACCCTGGGATCTGTGTGCCATCACAAGGTGTTAGCTAACTTTCTTTGTTCATGTAAGCAGTTACTGCATGGTGCAATTGTCCCAGGGTGTATTCCTTCCTCTGTGTACCCTGATATCTTCCCTGCAGGGTGTTCCCAATGTTTAGCGCAGAGCTGTGTCTACATGAGCTGTGTGTGTGACGGAGCCCTTCTACTTTGGCCATGCATGCAGGGCCATGTCTCCACCTTCAACATTCGTGGCATCCTTGGTGATCACTGTACTTGTGTGTGGAGTCTGTTGACATGAGTTCATGGGGACATGTTCCCTTGTAAGCAGTATGCATGTGGGTACTTCCAGCCTCACACACATGTGTTGCACACCTCCTGTCTCTGGGCACTGCTGGGAGTGATAGGCGCCCACCCCTCCTGTCTCTGGGCACTGCTGGGAGGACTCTGCACACACCCCTCCTGCGTCTGGGCACTGCTGGGAGGACTCTGCACACACACCTCCTGTCTCAGGGCACTGCTGGGAATGATAGGCACACACCCCTTCTGTCTCAGGGCACTGCTGGGAGGACTCCACACCCACCCCTCCTGTCTCAGGGCACTGCTGGGAGGACTCCACACCCACCCCTCCTGTCTCAGGGCACTGCTGGGAGGACTCTGCACACACACCTCCTATTTCTGGATATGTACGCTTGGAACATACACGGTGGGGGTACGCTCCATGCATTCGAGGTGAGGGTACGGGTCGTACTTACACTGTTGGGGTGGGGGTACACTCCATGCATACGAGGGTGAGGGTACGGGTCGTACTTACACTGTTGGGGTGGGGGTACGCTCCATGCATACGCGGGTGAGGGTACGGGTCGTACTTACACTGTTGGGGTGGGGGTACGCTCCATGCATTCGAGGTGAGGGTACGGGTCGTACTTACACTGTTGGGGTGGGGGTACGGTACGTACATACGCGGTTGGGGTGGGGGTAGGCTCCATGCATACGCGGGTGAGGGTACGGGTCGTACTTAAGCTGTTGGGGTGGGGGTACGCTCCATGCATACGAGGGTGAGGGTACGGGTCATACTTACACTGTTGGGGTGGGGGTACGCTCCATGCATACGCGGGTGAGGGTACGGGTCGTACTTACACTGTTGGGGTGGGGGTACGCTCCATGCATAAGAGGGTGAGGGTATGGGTCGTACTTACACTGTTGGGGTGGGGGTACGCTCCATGCATACGAGGGTGAGGGTACGGGTCATACTTACACTGTTGGGGTGGGGGTACGGTACGTACATACGCGGTTGGGGTGGGGGTACGCTCCATGCATACGCGGGTGAGGGTACGGGTCGTACTTACACTGTTGGGGTGGGGGTACGCTCCATGCATTGGAGGTGAGGGTACGGGTCGTACTTACACTGTTGGGGTGGGGGTACGGTACGTACATACGCGGTTGGGGTGGGGGTACGCTCCATGCATACGCGGGTGAGGGTACGGGTCGTACTTACACTGTTGGGGTGGGGGTACGCTCCATGCATACGAGGGTGAGGGTACGGGTCGTACTTACACTGTTGGGGTGGGGGTACGCTCCATGCATACGAGGGTGAGGGTACGGGTCGTACTTACACTGTTGGGGTGGGGGTACGCTCCATGCATACGAGGGTGAGGGTACAGGTCGTACTTACACTGTTGGGGTGGGGGTACGGTACGTACATACGCGGTTGGGGTGGGGGTACGCTCCATGCATACGCGGGTGAGGGTACGGGTCGTACTTACACTGTTGGGGTGGGGGTACGCTCCATGCATTCGAGGTGAGGGTACGGGTCGTACTTACACTGTTGGGGTGGGGGTACGGTACGTACATACGCGGTTGGGGTGGGGGTACGCTCCATGCATACGCGGGTGAGGGTACGGGTCGTACTTACACTGTTGGGGTGGGGGTACGCTCCATGCATACGAGGGTGAGGGTATGGGTCGTACTTACACTGTTGGGGTGGGGGTACGCTCCATGCATACGAGGGTGAGGGTACGGGTCGTACTTACACTGTTGGGGTGGGGGTACGCTCCATGCATATGAGGGTGAGGGTACGGGTCGTACTTACACTGTTGGGGTGGGGGTACTGTACGTACATACGCGGTTGGGGTGGGGGTACGCTCCATGCATACGCGGGTGAGGGTACGGGTCGTACTTACACTGTTGGGGTGGGGGTACGCTCCATGCATTCGAGGTGAGGGTACGGGTCGTACTTACACTGTTGGGGTGGGGGTACGGTACGTACATACGCGGTTGGGGTGGGGGTACGCTCCATGCATACGCGGGTGAGGGTACGGGTCGTACTTACACTGTTGGGGTGGGGGTACGCTCCATGCATACGAGGGTGAGGGTACGGGTCGTACTTACACTGTTGGGGTGGGGGTACGCTCCATGCATACGAGGGTGAGGGTACGAGTCGTACTTACACTGGTGGGGTGGGTGTACGTTCCATGCATAGGGGGGGTGGGGGTAGGGTCCGTACATCTCCGTCCCCACGCTATGTGATGCTTGTGCGGGCCGTACCCAGGCCTTTGCCACGTGGGTACGATCCATCCCGCCATTGTTGGGGTGACGTGGGTGTGGGCGTGGTACGTCTCGTACCCACTCTCTTGAGGCGTGGGTACGGGACGTACCGGTCTGGTTGTGTTGCCGGTTCGCGTGGTGACGGACTTCCGTTGTGGCGGTCGCTGGCTTAGCTGGACACGCCCCCACCCCCTCGTAGTGACCAGGGCATGGGTGTCAGGTATGTCCTGGGCATGTGTGGTGTGTGACTTTGGTGGGGGTTTTGTGGCCTGCCCTGGTCCTGCCACCCCCACCCCCCCCACTTTCCCCCCTCCCTTAGTTGTTCTGACCTTCTGCGGCGTCTGCGTCGGAACCTGTAGAGGAGGTGGACTGCTATGAGGGCCGGGATGACACGTAGGTTCGGGTCCATGTCTGTCCGTCACGTACGGGTCCTCCTTGTTTGCGTCGTCCTGTGTGTCCGTCGCGTACTGGTCCTCCTTGATCGCGGAGTCCTGTCTGTCTGTCGCGTACTGGTGGTCCTTGTTCGCGTCGTCCTGATTTCCCAGCAGTTTTTGGCAGCCGGAAAATATTCACCGTGCGGGATGACGTCGGTGCGAATCGTGATTCCTGGTTCGTGAATGGCAGGCTGCGAGCGTCCCGACGTCAGGTCGGCCCTTTCCCGGATCGCATTGGTAGGTTTATTTTGTTCGGTCGGGCTTTTTTACGATTCGTACGGAAATGGTGTTCCGTGCGAATCGTAATTCCTTGTTTGTAAATTTTGACGACCGGGTACGCGTCGGACGGAGAATTTGCTCCGTCCGACGGTTCGTTCCCGGTTTTTACAGGATCGTGATCGGCACCTAAGGTGCCAATTACGATCCGGTAAAAAATGTCCCCGTACGACTCGTATCCGGTCTTTTTACCGTACGAATCGTACAAGTGCCGTACGAACTGGCAATCACGATTCGCATGGGAAAAAGTCCATACGAACCGCACTGGGAATCATTCCCCACACGTCCTCGGGTCGGAAAATGTGTCCGACACGTCCTCGGACGATTTACCTTACAAACGTGAAAAGCCAAGTCCGACCGAGGAATCACGATCCATCCCGTGCGTCCGAGCTTACAACCGTATGGAAAAAACACCGTCCGCACCGAACACCTATAGCAACCATGGAGACATGTGCCCGCATACGCGCCCAACACTCCCCCCAGCCCCCGTACGTCCGACACGTACCCCCCGTGTATGTATACCCCCACCCGTCTAGGTACACCCCAGTACGTTCGAGTCCTACCCCCACCCCTGTACGTGTCGTACCACCGTCTATGTACACCCCAGTACGTTCGAGTCCTACCCCCACCCCTGTACGTGTTGCACCACCGTGTACCTACACCTCAGTACGTTCCAGTCGTACCCCCACCCCAGTACGTGTCGTACCACCGTCTATGTACACCCCAGTACGTCCCAGTCGTACCCCCACCCCAGTACGTGTCGTACCACCGTCTATGTACACCCCAGTACGTTCGAGTCCTACCCCCACCCCTGTACGTGTCGCACCACCGTGCACCCAGTACGTTCCAGTCATACCCCCACCCCTGTACGTTTCATACCCCCGTGTACCTGCACCCCAGTACGTTCCAGTCGTACCCCCACCCCAGTACGTGTCGTACCACCGTCTATGTACACCCCAGTACGTTCGAGTCCTACCCCCACCCCTGTACGTGTCGCACCACCGTGCACCCAGTACGTTCCAGTCGTACCCCCACCCCTGTACGTGTCATACCCCCGTGTACCTGCACCCCAGTACGTTCCAGTCGTACCCCCATCCCAGTACGTGTCGTACCACCGTCTAGGTACACCCCAGTACGTTCGAGTCCTACCCCCACCCCTGTACGTGTCGCACCACCGTGCACCCAGTACGTTCCAGTCGTACCCCCACCCCTGTACGTGTCATACCCCCGTGTACCTGCACCCCAGTACATTCCAGTCGTACCCCCACCCCAGTACGTGTCGTACCACCGTCTAGGTACACCCCAGTACGTTCGAGTCCTACCCCCACCCCTGTACGTGTCGCACCACCGTGCACCCAGTACGTTCCAGTCGTACCCCCACCCCTGTACGTGTCATACCCCCGTGTACCTGCACCCCAGTACATTCCAGTCGTACCCCCACCCCAGTACGTGTCGTACCACCGTCTATGTACACCCCAGTACGTTCGAGTCCTACCCCCACCCCTGTACGTGTCGCACCACCGTGCACCCAGTACGTTCCAGTCGTACCCCCACCCCTGTACGTGTCATACCCCGTGTACCTGCACCCCAGTACGTTCCAGTCGTACCCCCACCCCAGTACGTGTCGTACCACCGTCTAGGTACACCCCGGTACGTTCGAGTCCTACCCCCACCCCTGTACGTGTCGCACCACCGTGCACCCAGTACGTTCCAGTCGTACCCCCACCCCTGTACGTGTCATACCCCCGTGTACCTGCACCCCAGTACGTTCCAGTCGTACCCCCACCCCAGTATGTGTCGTACCACCGTCTAGGTACACCCCAGTACGTTCGAGTCCTACCCCCACCCCTGTACGTGTCGCACCACCGTGTACCCAGTACGTTCCAGTCGTACCCCCACCCCTGTACGTGTCATACCCCCGTGTACCTACACCCCAGTACGTCCCAGTCGTACCCCCACCCCAGTACGTGTCGTACCACCGTCTATGTACACCCCAGTACGTTCGAGTCCTACCCCCACCCCTGTACGTGTCGCACCACCGTGTACCTACACCCCAGTACGTTCCAGTCGTACCCCCACCCCAGTACGTGTCGTACCACCGTCTATGTACACCCCAGTACGTCCCAGTCGTACCCCCACCCCAGTACGTGTCGTACCACCGTCTATGTACACCCCAGTACGTTCGAGTCCTACCCCCACCCCTGTACGTGTCGCACCACCGTGCACCCAGTACGTTCCAGTCGTACCCCCACCCCTGTACGTGTCATACCCCCGTGTACCTGCACCCCAGTACGTTCCAGTCGTACCCCCACCCCAGTACGTGTCGTACCACCGTCTATGTACACCCCAGTACGTTCGAGTCCTACCCCCACCCCTGTACGTGTCGCACCACCGTGCACCCAGTACGTTCCAGTCGTACCCCCACCCCTGTACGTGTCATACCCCCGTGTACCTGCACCCCAGTACATTCCAGTCGTACCCCCACCCCAGTACGTGTCGTACCACCGTCTAGGTACACCCCAGTACGTTCGAGTCCTACCCCCACCCCTGTACGTGTCGCACCACCGTGCACCCAGTACGTTCCAGTCGTACCCCCACCCCTGTACGTGTCATACCCCCGTGTACCTGCACCCCAGTACGTTTTAGTCGTACCCCCACCCCAGTACGTGTCGTACCACCGTCTAGGTACACCCCAGTACGTTCGAGTCCTACCCCCACCCCTGTACGTGACGCACCACCGTGTACCCAGTACGTTCCAGTCGTACCCCCACCCCTGTACGTGTCATACCCCCGTGTACCTGCACCCCAGTACGTTCCAGTCGTACCCCCACCCCAGTACGTGTCGTACCACCGTCTATGTACACCCCAGTACGTTCCGGTCCTACCCCCAACACAACCTCCTAAGTACGGAGCGCACCCCAGGCCCCAACATCACAACCGCATGTACGAGTCGTACCAACCCACACACAAGGACAGCACCGTACAACCAAATGGCCCATCTACACACCGTACACACGCTCAAAACGCACGTACACAACCAGGACAAAACAAAACAACACAAGAAGACACTATTCGAATGGCACAAAGCCACTAAACATGGCCAACAAACACTACAAATACACCTTCACTGACCTGCAACTGCCAAAGACAAACAGAGGGCCAAAACACCACCACTACTTATAACACACCCACCCAAAATTCAAACACTGCCACACCCACCCATGGACCAATAAAAAGGGCCCACACACACAAACCATGAGACTTTGCAACAGACTCACTGCTGCCAGACACCACAGAACCATACAACAAGCTACACCACACCTTACACTTGCACACCTTCACACAACCACCCTCACAAACACCCCCTCATCACATTCACACACACACACACACACAACCATCCACACACCCCCCCAACATCCACACACCCCCCCCCACCATCCCCACCCACACCCCTCACCATGCCCACTACCAAGAATCCAAAGTTCAGTAACCGAGAGTTGGAGGTCCTTGTTGATCAAATCCTCAGAGTCGAGCCACAGATCTTTGGAACATTGGTCAGAAACACCAGCCTGGCAGCAAAAACAGCCATGTGGCAGACCATCGTCGATGCTGTGAATGCTGTTGCGGACACCAGAAGGACCAGGCAGGAATGCCAGAACAGGTGGTACGATCTGCGGAGGAGGGTCAGAGCCAAGAGGCAGGAGGAACACGACCAGGCCAACGCCACCGGAGGAGGGCCCTCCCGCAGACCCGTACAGTACCATCCCTGGGAGGAGAGGGTGATGGCCATACTGCCGGTGGAGGCAGTCGAAGGATTAGAAGGACTCCGAGACCCGGGTGAGTACACAAACAACGCACCTCACATGGGGGGAACGGCATCCACAACCAAAATCACTAACAGGCACGCAACCACCACAAGCCATCGCATGACTCAACCACACTCCATGAGCACGCACATGCCACTGCTGCCACCATGCCCCATGCACTCAGCTGGACAATGTCAAGTCACAGGCCACAGAAGACAACAACACATGACACGGTAAGCCGGATGGCGGGAGGCTGGGCCCCAAAAATCACATAGTGCGACTCCGAAGCAGACAACAATGCACTCTGCCCATATGGCCTAGGTCACAGCCAGACAGTGTGTCCCAACACAGGAATGACTTGCCAGCAAATGGCGGATGCCTTGCATCAACACATGGGGGTGAAGGCACTGTTTTGCACATGACAGCAGCTAATGAACAGCCAACATTGTGAAAGAGTGGCAGCCACCACAGCAGCAGCGCACAGACACACATCACACCCAATGGGTGCCTGGAGATCAGAAACAAACTCACATCAACAAGCCAAGGGCCACTCAAAGATCTGCTAACAGTGTGTGCCCAGGAAGCTGGGCTGAGGTGACAGAGGGTGACACACAGAGGGAGGGAGAGGGGGACAGAGAGGGAGGGAGAGGGGGACAGAGAGGGAGGGAGAGGGGGACAGAGAGGGAGGGAGACACAGGGAGACGGACAGAGGGAGGAGGCTGACACACAGAGGGAGGGAGAGGGTGACAGAGAGGGAGGGAGAGGGGGACAGAGAGGGAGGGAGAGGGGGACAGAGAGGGAGGGAGACACAGGGAGAGCAAATCAGCCGTGTGGTGTGTGGGAATGTCTGCTCGTCAGCAGGTAGACTGCGTGCATGTAGCCAAGGGTGGCCCGTGCCAGAACCCCCCCTCTTCTCCATGGCAAAACACAGGGCCATGTCACAACCTGTGCACGAGCACAATGACAGCTACCTGCATCACATAAGTGTGTGGAACAACTCCATGTGCACATGTACAGTGCTACACGGAAGGCGCCAATGCATGGCTCGCAACACCTGCCCACTCCACTGCTGACTGCAGTCACACTTGACGCAGCAAGTAAGACTGTGCCACACATAGTTAAAGGGGCCAAAGTGGTGCCCAAGGGACACACCCATGCACAAGTGCACTGTGAGTGGAATGCAAGACAGATCCTAATTCCAAGAGGAAATGTGCCAACTTTGGAAATGATGAAACATGGATGTTGCATGGACCAAAATTAACATTGTCTCTCTCACACACAGGTCAACGTCGTGGTGCACCCCCCAACACTGGGGGGGAACACTCACAGGACCCGGATCTGCAGGAGCCCGATCCCACCGGCAGCGACCACTCTCACCACTCTGTGGACGACCCCGACCGACCTGGCCCCTCTGGTCTCCAACCGCCTGCAGCACCTGCGTCAGGTACAACTGTGCCAACCACCACCCCCACTCCTGCCACATCCCAGGAGACACCCAGGATCCCTGCCCCAACACCACAATGCAGCCAGGCTGGCCAGGAGGGACACGGTGTCCCGGGCACCCAGGAGGAGGCAGGCGACAACGCCAATGCCACCCCTCAGGGGTCCCGGAGACCCGATGTGCCCACAAGGGCAGGCCAGGCGCAAGTGGGCAGGGGTGGTGGGAGTGGAGGACGGCGGAGGCACGAGCCTGACCAGTTTTGCTGGGGATCCGGTATTTTCCCATGTCCGTAACATCCTGGACTCATACCGGCAGGACACCACGGGCATGGCCCAGGTTGTGTCCACCCTCAATGAGATCAAGGGGAGCCTCGATGAGATAAAGACGCAGCAGGCCCAGCAACATGCGGAGCTACATGCCTGTCTACTGGTACACCAACGGAGGATGGAGGACAGACAGGCTGAGCAAGTGACGGCATTCCAGGGGATTCACGCTACACTCCGTCGGATGGCCGACAACATGGCCGACCCTCCCTGTGCCAGAAGGCAGAGAACATCACCACCCACAGGGAGGGATCAGGAGGAGGAGGAGGAGGAAACATCCGACGGAGCATCCCAGATGTCGTCACGGCCTGCTGCTGAGGTTCCCCGCAGGAGGCCGGGTCGTCCACGGAAAGGACCGTGAGGGTCGGCGCTACATCACCATCTCCCAGGACACCTGGCCTGGCACCTGGCCCACTGGAGCAACAGCATCACAGCATCAATAGACATTCTCTGCCACATGGCCCTGCTGGTCACTGGCTGACCAATGTTGACAAAGACTGTGGCATGGACTCTGAGGACATCCAATGGCAAGGACACCAACTCCCCTACTGAACTTTGGATTCCAAATTCCCGGAAAGACACTCACTTTGTTGTCCCCCCCCCCCCCCAATAATAAATCACACTATGAAGAGTAGATGCCTGCTGGTAGCATTATTACCTAACATGTGTCTTGTAAAGTCAAAACATGCCTGAGTCATCTTTTGTCTTCAACCACCCACACCCTGGGGCCTGAGTCTGGCACAGGACACATGGGTCACAGTGTATTAGGCAAGACAGACATGGAGCACCATACACACCCGTGATGGGCCCAACCAGCTGAGGGGGTTACCGAACAACCGTGCTGACACACACATTGAGTACAGCAACAGTCATGCGCAGAGGTCAGGGATCCAGTCCAGTGTCCTGGGGGGCACCCAGGTATGTGTAGACAGGTGGCAGAAACATGTCCTGCAAGCTTGAGTCCGTTGGATGCAGAGAATGGGGGCCTGGCCAACGTTGGATGCATGGGGATGGCACATGTCACAATACCCACACAGTCATGGACATCATGCCCAATACACAGTCTCAGCCCACACACACAGCTTGCATCTTGCCACTCGACACATTGACACATAGCCACAATCAGGGAATACCATGCCAGACAAGCAGGATGCACCGTGGCAACACACCAGCATTGACTGAGAAGAGGCACCTTGGAGGCATAGGGACACCTTTATTAGTCATGTATTCGGGATTGCAGAGGCAACTCGAAGTACACATGAACACATCATGTGGAGTAACATGTGGGTCCAACACTGGCACCCCCCTTCAGCAGCACACATGCGTGTTCGCCATGGAACTGGCACACAAGCGTCGGCTAACAGCTAAATACCCACAGCTGCACACGGAGAGCCTGCCATACACCATAGATCCGCGGATGTCGAAGTCCCACACCATGTCAAGCCAATGCTAACCGAATGTGTCCGAGGGCAGTGTCACATACATTGATGCCATCATCACAATCCCCTATCCCATCACTGATGACTGTCAACCAGGCAGACCATCTATTCAGGTGTACACAGCTGCATGTCGTGTCCCATGGGGATGCGACATGGCTGCAGAGGAACCAAACACCGACAGGGGCAGTGTGCACACATCGTGAACAACTGCCACACCCAATACACCCCAGATGCATCCCTTACCCCATGGAGACTTCCAAACGTGTCCGTGCCTGTAACGCTGAGTCAGCCCACGATGTCATGTCCATGAGGAATAGCAGTGCCACAACAATGCAACCAGCAGACGGCATGCGCAGGTACCTGGGGAAGAGAGACACACAAGAAGTCAGCCACAAAAAGCACAGCCACTTGCATGTGCATTTACTCGACACATGTATGGATGACAACATGCTAGGTCACAATTATGACTGAGGAAGTACAACCATCACTGGCACCATCACTCCAGTGACACACCCACACACACCTCTGACTCACGTGCCATACATGCAGGTGGAGACACACATCACAACGCATGCCACACGGGGACCAATGCGTGCACACTCAGACACTGATACTCACCACTATGCAAAGAAGTCGCGTATGAGCCGAGTCCGGATGTCCTCTTGCGGCTCCACATCCTCCACATCACTAGCCCCATTGCCAAGCCCTTCGTCCTCCACGGGTGGATGGTCCTCGTCATGTTGATTCAGGATGAGTGGCACTGCTCTTTCAACTGCCATGTTGTGCAGCATGCAGCAGACCATGAAGATCTTGCAGACCTTCGCTGGGGCATATGGGAGTGCGCCGCCGGTCTTGTGGAGGCACCTGAATCGGCTCTTCAGCATGCCAAACGTCCTCTCTATCACTGGCCTTGTCCGGCCATGGGCGGTGTTGTAGCGGAGCTGGGCCGGCGTGATGGGGTTGCGGAGAGGTGTGAGCAGCCAAGGCATGTTGGGATAGCCAGCGTCCCCTACATGGAAAGCACATGGTCATCGTTAGAAGTGGTTAAGCGGTCGTGCTGGTAGGCTATACTGAATACAGGACAGACAGACTGTACCCACCAACAACACATGCCCGTTCGTTGCGCAGCTGCATCATCATATCAGGCATCCCGCTACGCCTCATGATGTAGGCATCGTGTGCTGATCCTGGAAAACGAGCACAGACATGTGAAATCACCATGTTGGACAGACACACCACAAGGGCATTGATGGAGTGGTAGTGCTTCCGATTGCGGTACGCCACCTCCCGTGCGTGTGGTGGTACCAAAGCTACATGTGTCCCATCTATGGACCCAATGACATGGGGCATCCCTCCCAGGGCATAGAATCCACGCTTGACCTCAGTCATCTGTTCAGGGGTTGGGAACTTGATGAAGTCATCCAGGTGAATCAACATGGCCTCTTAGAAATCATGCAGCACACCGCTGAACGTGCTCTGGGACATGCCACCAACATGAGCTATGGTATTTTGAAAGGTACCCGTGGCAAGAAAATGTAGGGCAGCCATTACCTTCAGCTGGGGTGTCAGTGCCGTGGGATACCTGTGCTGCGGTTGCAGGTGTGGTGCCAGTCTCGCCGTCAACTCCAGAATCAACGGTTGGGTGAAGCGGTAGAGCCGGATGCTGTCATTCTCCTGCATGGCAGCCAAGTCTGGAATTCTTCGGGCAAGAGGCGGCGCTCTGCAGTAATTTGGAAGTGACAACGAAGAGTGAGTGCACTACGACAACAACTCATGTGTACTGAGCACAATACACACATGCTACATAGGGAGTCAGGTATGTGCTACATGGCCAGGACACGTATGGATGCAAGGTGACACTCCTTCAAAGACCCAGCTACACACGGAGATTGAGAACCTCCCCATGCCACGCCATGGGAATAGCTGTGTCCCAGTGCAAGTGAACAGCCAGACGCAACACAGGAGTGACATACGCCCACACATCAGCAGCAGTAGGATGCCGATTGCAGAGATTGGTAGCGGAACACTGGAGCCACAGGTCACATGACATTACACTAGGCCAGCCCACACACCTTGCCATGAAGGTGCACATGTCATGACTCACCACACATGCCTTGTGAGGATGCTGACATGACCTTGTCACGCTACTCCGTGTCCCATGCATACATGTGCACGTCACATCCGATACCACATGTGGCATGGTGTGCGGAACAGTGTGCAATGACAATCTACACACAGACACATGTTGGTTGCTGCAACGGCTGCAGCTTTTGAGGGTGCTCCAACATCAACCTGATGGGAAGCCCCCACACATACATGACATAGTCACATTGTGCACGGTGGGTAGTGACAAGTCAGGTGTCATAACCCCTGTACGGGGCATCAGGGGACACTTCCGTGTGTTGGTGTCCGTGCCATGCCAGTGACGCTCACCCCAAGTGCGCAGTACGACATGCACACATGTCAAAGGAGTCAAGGGCATGCCTGGCACACATCGCACCATCACACAGTACATCTGTAGACATCTCATCATACATCTGGTGCCTTCTCGACTCAGGAGTAATGTTCCACATCACAGGCCTTTCACACCTGTGCCCCACACATGTAGTGATGCACAGACGATGCCTCGATGTCAATTAATGGACAAGTATGTCCATCCATGGACAAGTATGTCTGCCCTATCCCTACCTGTGTGCCGCCTGTCACCACTGTGATCTGTGAATACCGCTGTACTGCTGCAAAGAGGGCCTGTGTACGTTCCCATATCACTATGGGAGTGCTGCCGTATGTGTACCCATCGTGATGGCGAGCGTACAGGCATGTGTACGGCCCGTACCACTACGAGTACGCATACGCGAGGCCACCCATACTGATAGGGAGCGTACAGGCATGTGTACGCTCCCTATCAGTATGGGTGGCCTCGCGTATGCGTACTCGTAGTGGTACGGGCCGTACACACGCCTGTACGCTCCCTATCAGTATGGGTGGCCTCGCGTATGCGTACTCGTACTGGTACGGGCCGTACACACGCCTGTACGCTCCCTATCAGTATGGGTGGCCTCGCGTATGCGTACTCGTAGTGGTACGGGCCGTACACATGCCTGTACGCTCCCTATCAGTATGGGTGGGCTCGCGTATGCGTACTCGTAGTGATAGGGAGCGTACAGGCGTGTGTACGGCCCGTACCACTACGAGTACGCATACGCGAGGCCACCCATACTGATAGTGAACGTAGTCACGCGTGTACGGGCCGTTGCAATGCATTTGGGGTGCCCTAGGGCCCCGGAACGCACCGTACCTGTGTGTGGAGCTCAAAATTACATAGGGGACACATGAGGGACAAGTATTAAGGCCTTCATGCATGCTGGTTGTCATGGAGACCAAGTTCAAAATTCGAATTTCTTCTGGAAGGTGAACAGCAGAAGTCAGTTGGAATAAAAATACTTAGTTGCAATGTGTTTGTGGAGCTGACATCATGCAGGAGAATGAAACCGATAGAGTACACACAGACTGCTAGGTTTGAAGGGATTGGTGGAAACATAGGATGCAAATGTGAGTGACCAATCACTCTGTACTCCTGTGCATGAGACAGGGCAGAAAGGCACATATAAGGCAGCCAGGTCCCATGAGGGAGTACTTGCCTGCACATCTTTGAATTCGTCAACCCAGCTGCTGCTACTGATTCCCTGGAACCATGTTAAGGGCTGTGGAGAGGTCACAGCCATTCACCCTGGAGGAGAACATGGCATTGCTGGATGTGATCCTCCCACAGTACCCCATGCTGTATGGGCGACCAGGGTATCAGGTGAGTGCATAGGCCACTGGCACAGACTGTCCCTATGTTGTGACTGTGACTTCTGGCATTGTGTCCTGGTGTGACACACATGCCATGTACTGTTGGGGGGGTGCCAGGGGGGGGATGCCTGATGTCTCCCAGCAGTGCCCTGAGACAGGAGGGGTGTGTGCCTATCACTAACAGCAGTGCCCTGAGACAGGAGGGGTGGGTACAGAGTGCTCCCAGCAGTGCCCTGAGACAGGAGGGGTGTGTGCCTATCACTAACAGCAGTGCCCTGAGACAGGAGGGGTGTGTGCCTATCACTAACAGCAGTGCCCTGAGACAGGAGGGGTGGGTACAGAGTGCTCCCAGCAGTGCCCTGAGACAGGAGGGGTGGGTACAGAGTGCTCCCAGCAGTGCCCTGAGACAGGAGGGGTGTGTGCCTATCACTAACAGTAGTGCCCTGAGACAGGAGGGGTGTGTGCCTATCACTAACAGCAGTGCCCTGAGACAGGAGGGGTGGGTACAGAGTGCTCCCAGCAGTGCCCTGAGACAGGAGGGGTGGGTACAGAGTGCTCCCAGCAGTGCCCTGAGACAGGAGGGGTATGTGCCTATCACTAACAGCAGTGCCCTGAGACAGGAGGGGTGTGTGCCTATCACTAACAGCAGTGCCCTGAGACAGGAGGGGTGGGTACAGAGTGCTCCCAGCAGTGCCCTGAGACAGGAGGGGTGTGTGCCTATCACTAACAGCAGTGCCCTGAGACAGGAGGGGTGGGTACAGAGTGCTCTAAGCAGTGCCCTGAGACAGGAGGGGTGGGTACAGTGTGCTCCCAGCAGTGCCCTGAGACAGGAGGGGTGGGTGTGATGCACAGTGTGAGCCTTGATCATTGATTGTGACATTGCCATCATTCCACCTGTGTACCCACTATGGCACGTACTGCTTTTTCCCTCACCAGAGGATCATGTCCCTATGACAAAGGTGCAATGCGTTGGCTGCATGACATGCCTTGTTGTTACCAGCTAATTTGTTATCAAATGTCTCTCTGTGACATGTGGCTGGTGTATTGATGTGGTGTCACTTGTTCTTCCTCACAGGTAGGCGCCACTGCCAAGGAGCAGATCTGGCTGACCGCCGTCAGTGCCGTGAGGGGTGTGGATGGTCGGAGGCGGAGCCTGTCCCAGGTGAGGAAACGCTGGCAGGATATCCGGTGCTGGACGCGGAGGATTGCACGGGTCCTGCTGGGGGACTCACCTGAGAGCCACAAGAACCGCGGCCGCCGCCGTCTGAGCCACCTCCACAGGCGTGTGCTGCCGGTGGTCTTTCCAGACTTGGATAGGCGCTTACAGGCGAAGCAGCACCCGGAAGGGGGTAGGTACATGTGTGTTTGTTGTGTGTCACCGGCATTTGTAAGGGCACAGTAGCATGAATTCACTGCCAGGGTTTAAATGTGCTGTGCAGATCCATTTTGCCCCAGTATAGCGCTGCGCCCCTGCCACCCTTCCCCTCCTTGCAATGTGTTCCCTGGTCTGTGTGTAGTCACTCCTTCACAAGGTAATGTAGGCTGGCGCTTTGTCCACGAGAACTATGCCTGTAGCATCATGTGTGGGGGTGGTGTGTATCAGGTTTTGGGACCTTGGCTGTGCCCTGTCAAGTTCACTGCATGTGGGTTCCATGTCAGTTGGCACTGATGCTGACTCCAGACATGGGAGTTGGTCTCTCATGTGTCATGCCTTACAGCGCGCATGTCCTATGTAGTGGCCTGTGACATGATGTGCATGAGTGTGCGATACGCATAGTGCAGGGATGGTGGCGTGTGTTGCAGTCATTACCATTCAGGAGCATGGAGTTGCGTGGCCACTACTGTCCCCTGGGGCACCTTTTCATCGGTGTTGTATGTGTCATCATAAACGTGGACACTCTCAGTGTCTACAGCGTAGGTTGTGCTCTGTGCCATTGTCCCCTGGCACTATGTATATAGACGTGCTATTTTGTACAGGTGTCCACTGTGCAGCCTGACCTGAATGTCCTTCTTCATACTCACAGTTGCTAGTGCCTGTGTGTCTTGTTATACTCATCTGAGGATGGGCACTGGTACCTCATTATTTGTACAGGCGCACCTTGGCTGTTTGGCGTCCAATCTTGCATTTTGCCTGCCCCTGTGTTTATCACCCAGACTATGAGATGTTGGTGCCACCTGTGTCTCAACTATTTGCCTCGTGTAGGGGGTGGTTGGGGCGGGCAAAGCCTATATGTCAAATCCAGATTTCTACTTGCTGGGTCTGGGCAGTGTGTGATGTTTGTCTGGACACACACGCAAGGTGCAGTGACCGAGTCATGTTGTGCATGTTTTCAGCATTACCTATGCAGCATGTGTCTCAAGTTCATGGATATGGTCCCTGGTCATAGGTATTTTCGCCAACGCTGTGTGGTGCAGATGCAGTGCTGGATTGTCCCCAGGGCCTGGGTGCTATGTCAGACTCCGTTTCCTGTCTTTAGCTATTGTCTCATGCTCTCCATGGTATTTCAGTGGCATGGTGGCTCAACCAACTGTGTTTCATGCCCTACATCGGTACCTTGTTTAGTAGATGTTAGGGATCTTCCTTTTCAGGCTATGCAATGTTACCTATGTAGATAGGACTCATGTGACAGATGTGTACAGGTGTCTGATTAATTTCTGTCTCTCCACCCTGCCCACAGCATCGTCGGGGGACACAGAGGGAGACATGGACACAGACCAGGCGGAGGGACCGAGCACCAGTGCCAGCCGTGACATCGGGGCTGGCACATCGAGTGGGACAGAGGCGGAGGATAGTGCGGCCGAGGACCTGTCGACTGGCACATCAGAATACGAAGCTGACAGGTCCGAGGAGGATGTCTCCGAGTGGGCGGAGGCTGCACCAGCAGCTGACAGCGGAACAACACCTCGCACCGCCCCCTCAGTTCCCATCAGCCGCCTCCCACTTGCTCGTGTCCCTTCCCAGCGTGCCCGGTCACCGCATGTCTCCTTCATGCCAGGCACCGCACCCCCTGCCCCTGTCTCCACTGCTGCCGCCAATGCTGAGTCTGTGGACATCCAGCGGCAACTGCAGGTTGGTCAGGCTGCGATCCTTAATGTCCTCCATGCCCACGGGCAAACCCTCAACAACATTGAGGCATACTTGGAGGGCATTCATTCATCGCAGGCTGACCAACACAACTTGCTGAGGTCCATAGACTCCACACTGACTGCAGCAGTGGGTCTCCTGCAGCGCGACCTCCCCCCACCTACCCCTGCCCCATCCACACTTCCCACTCCCATGCCTGTCCCACGTACACCCAGACGTCGGCATGCACCCACATCAACAGACACAGGCACCACACCAGCAGGGAAGGTCCACCGCACTCCTCCTGACACGCACACACAGGGTGAGGTAGGCACACCCACTGGGTCGGGGGGCAAACGTGTGACACGCAGCCATAGTGGGAGTCCTCATTCCACCCAGTCCACTCCCTCCAAATCCCCTCCCCTCAGCTCTCCTGGCCACATCTCCCCCAAGGACTCCTTCATGGCCGCTCTGTCGCTGAGCCCCACAGTGACACCACCCCGCAAGCGGTCAAGGAAGTCCTCGGTCAGGGTGGTTGATTCTCCCCCCCTGTCTCCACCCTCCCCCGGTGGCGCTGCGACCCATCCCTCTGACCCCCCCCCCCCTCCTTGGGGCCTGTGGATCCTTCGGGTGCAGGGGAATCCCTGGAGGACCTTGCAAAGGTGTGTAGTGCCATCCTGGCCTCCGCCTTTGGCCCTGCCCCACCCCCTGTGGTGGAGTCCTCCATCCCTGCACCCACAACGCCTCCCCTTTGCCCTGATGTCCCTGCGGTGCCTGTTGCTTCCCCCCCCCATGATGCCCTCACCCCTGTGGAAGACGATGGCATGTAACTGTGCAGGCAAGGTAGGGGACACGCATCCCACTGTGTCCCCCATCCAGCTGAGACTCATTGACTGCCCTATGGGCTTTGTGAATATTGAACTGCCTGCGATCCACGGACATTGTGCTCATGCTGAATAAAGCTTAATTTTCTTTTCATTATAACACTACTGCTATGCTGGTATTGGTGTTGGTGGGGCTGCTACATGGTTTTGGGTGGTGTTTATGTGTTGGGTGTGTGGGATATGTAGTAGTGTGCTGCTCATTGGGGGGACCCTGGGATCTGTGTGCCATCACAAGGTGTTAGCTAACTTTCTTTGTTCATGTAAGCAGTTACTGCATGGTGCAATTGTCCCAGGGTGTATTCCTTCCTCTGTGTACCCTGATATCTTCCCTGCAGGGTGTTCCCAATGTTTAGCGCAGAGCTGTGTCTACATGAGCTGTGTGTGTGACGGAGCCCTTCTACTTTGGCCATGCATGCAGGGCCATGTCTCCACCTGCAACATTCGTGGCATCCTTGGTGATCACTGTACTTGTGTGTGGAGTCTGTTGACATGAGTTCATGGGGACATGTTCCCTTGTAGGCAGTATGCATGTGGGTACTTCCAGCCTCACACACATGTGTTGCACACCTCCTGTCTCTGGGCACTGCTGGGAGTGATAGGCGCCCACCCCTCCTGTCTCTGGGCACTGCTGGGAGGACTCTGCACACACCCCTCCTGCGTCTGGGCACTGCTGGGAGGACTCTGCACACACACCTCCTGTCTCAGGGCACTGCTGGGAGTGATAGGCACACACCTCTTCTGTCTCAGGGCACTGCTGGGAGGACTCCACACCCACCCCTCCTGTCTCAGGGCACTGCTGGGAGGACTCCACACCCACCCCTCCTGTCTCAGGGCACTGCTGGGAGGACTCTGCACACACACCTCCTATTTCTGGATATGTACGCTTGGAACATACACGGTGGGGGTACGCTCCATGCATTCGAGGTGAGGGTACGGGTTGTACTTACACTGTTGGGGTGGGGGTACGCTCCATGCATACGAGGGTGAGGGTACGGGTCGTACTTACACTGTTGGGGTGGGGGTACGCTCCATGCATACGCGGGTGAGGGTACGGGTCGTACTTACACTGTTGGGGTGGGGGTACGCTCCATGCATTCGAGGTGAGGGTACGGGTCGTACTTACACTGTTGGGGTGGGGGTACGGTACGTACATACGCGGTTGGGGTGGGGGTAGGCTCCATGCATACGCGGGTGAGGGTACGGGTCGTACTTACACTGTTGGGGTGGGGGTACGCTCCATGCATACGAGGGTGAGGGTACGGGTCGTACTTACACTGTTGGGGTGGGGGTACGCTCCATGCATACGCGGGTGAGGGTACGGGTCGTACTTACACTGTTGGGGTGGGGGTACGCTCCCTGCATACGAGGGTGAGGGTACGGGTCGTACTTACACTGTTGGGGTGGGGGTACGCTCCATGCATACGAGGGTGAGGGTACGGGTCATACTTACACTGTTGGGGTGGGGGTACAGTACGTACATACGCGGTTGGGGTGGGGGTACGCTCCATGCATACGCGGGTGAGGGTACGGGTCATACTTACACTGTTGGGGTGGGGGTACGCTCCATGCATACGAGGGTGAGGGTACGGGTCGTACTTACACTGTTGGGGTGGGGGTACGCTCCATGCATACGAGGGTGAGGGTACGGGTCGTACTTACACTGTTGGGGTGGGGGTACGCTCCATGCATACGAGGGTGAGGGTACGGGTCGTACTTACACTGTTGGGGTGGGGGTACGGTACGTACATACGCGGTTGGGGTGGGGGTACGCTCCATGCATACGCGGGTGAGGGTACGGGTCGTACTTACACTGTTGGGGTGGGGGTACGCTCCATGCATTCGAGGTGAGGGTACGGGTCGTACTTACACTGTTGGGGTGGGGGTACGCTCCATGCATACGAGGGTGAGGGTACGGGTCGTACTTACACTGTTGGGGTGGGGGTACGCTCCATGCATACGAGGGTGAGGGTACGGGTCGTACTTACACTGTTGGGGTGGGGGTACGCTCCATGCATACGCGGGTGAGGGTACGGGTCGTACTTACACTGTTGGGGTGGGGGTACGCTCCATGCATTCGAGGTGAGGGTACGGGTCGTACTTACACTGTTGGGGTGGGGGTACGGTACGTACATACGCGGTTGGGGTGGGGGTACGCTCCATGCATACGCGGGTGAGGGTACGGGTCATACTTACACTGTTGGGGTGGGGGTACGCTCCATGCATACGAGGGTGAGGGTACGGGTCGTACTCACACTGTTGGGGTGGGGGTACGCTCCATGCATACGAGGGTGAGGGTACGGGTCGTACTTACACTGTTGGGGTGGGGGTACGCTCCATGCATATGAGGGTGAGGGTACGGGTCGTACTTACACTGTTGGGGTGGGGGTACGGTACGTACATACGCGGTTGGGGTGGGGGTACGCTCCATGCATACGCGGGTGAGGGTACGGGTCGTACTTACACTGTTGGGGTGGGGGTACGCTCCATGCATTCGAGGTGAGGGTACGGGTCTTACTTACACTGTTGGGGTGGGTGTACGCTCGATGCATACGAGGGTGAGGGTACGGGTCGTACTTACACTGTTGGGGTGGGGGTACGCTCCATGCATACGCGGGTGAGGGTACGGGTTGTACTTACACTGTTGGGGTGGGGGTACGCTCCCTGCATACGAGGGTGAGGGTACGGGTCGTACTTACACTGTTGGGGTGGGGGTACGCTCCATGCATACGAGGGTGAGGGTACGGGTCGTACTTACACTGTTGGGGTGGGGGTACGGTACGTACATACGTGGTTGGGGTGGGGGTACGCTCCATGCATACGCGGGTGAGGGTACGGGTCGTACTTACACTGTTGGGGTGGGGGTACTCTCCATGCATTCGAGGTGAGGGTACGGGTCGTACTTACACTGTTGGGGTGGGGGTACGGTACGTACATACGCGGTTGGGGTGGGGGTACGCTCCATGCATACGCGGGTGAGGGTACGGGTCATACTTACACTGTTGGGGTGGGGGTACGCTCCATGCATACGAGGGTGAGGGTACGGGTCGTACTTACACTGTTGGGGTGGGGGTACGCTCCATGCATACGAGGGTGAGGGTACGGGTCGTACTTACACTGTTGGGGTGGGGGTACGCTCCATGCATACGAGGGTGAGGGTACGGGTCGTACTTACACTGTTGGGGTGGGGGTACGGTACGTACATACGCGGTTGGGGTGGGGGTATGCTCCATGCATACGCGGGTGAGGGTACGGGTCGTACTTACACTGTTGGGGTGGGGGTACGCTCCATGCATTCGAGGTGAGGGTACGGGTCGTACTTACACTGTTGGGGTTGGGGTACGGTACGTACATACGCGGTTGGGGTGGGGGTACGCTCCATGCATACGCGGGTGAAGGTACGGGTCGTACTTACACTGTTGGGGTGGGGGTACGCTCCATGCATACGAGGGTGAGGGTACGGGTCGTACTTACACTGTTGGGGTGGGGGTACGCTCCATGCATACGAGGGTGAGGGTATGGGTCGTACTTACACTGTTGGGGTGGGGGTACACTCCATGCATATGAGGGTGAGGGTACGGGTCGTACTTACACTGTTGGGGTGGGGGTACGCTCCATGCATACGAGGGTGAGGGTACGGGTCGTACTTACACTGTTGGGGTGGGGGTACGGTACGTACATACGCGGTTGGGGTGGGGGTACGCTCCATGCATACGCGGGTGAGGGTACGGGTCGTACTTACACTGTTGGGGTGGGGGTACGCTCCATGCATTCGAGGTGAGGGTACGGGTCGTACTTACACTGTTGGGGTGGGGGTACGGTATGTACATACGCGGTTGGGGTGGGGGTAGGCTCCATGCATACGTGGGTGAGGGTACGGGTCGTACTTACACTGTTGGGGTGGGGGTACGCTCCATGCATACGAGGGTGAGGGTATGGGTCGTACTTACACTGTTGGGGTGGGGGTACGCTCCATGCATACGAGGGTGAGGGTACGAGTCGTACTTACACTGGTGGGGTGGGTGTACGTTCCATGCATAGGGGGGGTGGGGGTAGGGTCCGTACATCTCCGTCCCCACGCTATGTGATGCTTGTGCGGGCTGTACCCAGGCCTTTGCCACGTGGGTACGATCCGTCCCGCCATTGTTGGGGTGACGTGGGTGTGGGCGTGGTACGTCTCGTACCCACGCTCTTGAGGCGTGGGTACGGGACGTACCGGTCTGGTTGTGTTGCCGGTTCGCGTGGTGACGGACTTCCGTTGTGGCGGTCGCTGGCTTAGCTGGACACGCCCCCACCCCCTCGTAGTGACCAGGGCATGGGTGTCAGGTATGTTCTGGGCATGTGTGGTGTGTGACTTTGGTGGGGGTTTTGTGGCCTGCCCTGGTCCTGCCACCCCCACCCCCCCCCACTTTCCCCCCTCCCTTAGTTGTTCTGACCTTCTGCGGCGTCTGCGTCGGAACCTGTAGAGGAGGTGGACTGCTATGAGGGCCGGGATGACACGTAGGTTCGGGTCCATGTCTGTCGGTCCGTACGGGTCCTCCTTGTTTGCGTCGTCCTGTGTGTCCGTCGCGTACTGGTCCTCCTTGATCGCGGAGTCCTGTCTGTCCGTCGCGTACTGGTGGTCCTTGTTTGCGTCGTCCTGATTTCCCGGCAGTTTTTGGCAGCCGGAAAATATTCACCGTGCGGGATGACGTCGGTGCGAATCGTGATTCCTGGTTCGTGAATGGCAGGCTGCGAGCGTCCCGACGTCAGGTCGGCCCTTTCCCGGATCGCATTGGTAGGTTTATTTTGTTCGCTTGGGCTTTTTTACGATTCGTACGGAAATGGTGTTCCGTGCGAATCGTAATTCCTTGTTTGTAAATTTTGACGACCGGGTACGCGTCGGACGGAGAATTTGCTCCGTCCGACGGTTCGTACCCGGTTTTTACAGGATCGTGATCGGCACCTTAATGTTCTTGTGTCTTTTTGCTCTCCCCTTTAATTCGGCTGTTTCTTGATTTTCTACTCGTATCTTTTTCTCTGGCGCGTCATCTTTTGTTGGTGCTGTTACGCCCCATGCATTTGTCTTTATTGTTGTTTCTCTTTTGATCTGGATATTTTTCCTTGGTCTATCTTTTTTTACTTCTTTTTCTATCTTCTTTTCATCTCTTTGCTCTGTTACTTTTCCCGTCAGTTTGTCCTATTATGTATTTGATACTGTGTTGTTTACTGCATTTGTCTTTTGGAATTGTCCATTGTTCCATTGTATATTGTGGTTTTTATTCCTATTTTGATCTATTTTGGTGTCTCTTTCTTTTTAGATGTTTCCTTGAAGTGTATCACCTTCTTCCATATTCTCCCCCTCCGATCCCTTATTATGTGTAATTTTGTTACATGGAATGTTCGCGGTTTGGGCCACCCCGTCAAAAGACAAAAGGTACTTTCTCATCTATCTAAATTAAACTCTCAGGTGTCTTTCATTCAAGAAACTCATTGTACTGAAGCAGAATCACTTAAGCTTAAAAGACAATGGGTTGGCCAAGTTGTGTATTCCCCTGCTTCTAGTAAAAAAGGGGGTGTAGCTATATTGTTTCATAAATCTTTATCTGTGCAAATTGTTTCTACGCAAAATGATGCTGATGGACGATGGGTGATGGCCAGGGTTGTTATACATGGTAAGGATTTGGTTTTATTGAATATATATGGCCCGGTCAAACCTGACCCCAAGTTCTGGCAGGACATAAAGGTCCTACTCTCCTCCCATGATTGTCCTAATGTTATTATTGCAGGTGATTTTAACCAATGGCTAGACCCATTTTCTGATAGACAATCTCAGTCCAAATTTCATCCTGACAAATCCCATAAAGCTTTTCAATCAGCCATCACCTCTCGTCCTCTATTTGATGTATGGAAGACGTGTAATCCAGATTCTCTTGAGTTTACGTTTTTTTCCAATGTACACCATACACATTCTAGGATTGATTATATTCTGGTTAGTAAATCCCTGCTCCCATCTATCCAATCTTCGGAGATTGGGTCAATTTTCATTTCAGATCATGCACCAGTACTTTCTGTTTTGGATCTCTCGTTAACCTCCCAAACATTTAGTCGTTGGAAACTCAACACTGTTTTATTATCGGATTCTACTTTCATACAAGAAACTATTTCCTTTGTCAATGAATTCTTCATGTTTAATAACCCCTCGTCAACCTCTGTTCCCAATAATTGGGATGCTTTTAAGGCCGCATTTCGGGCATTTGCTATTTCCTATGTCTCTAGGAAAAAGAAAATTGCTCGAACTAAATACTTAGCTTTATTACATCAGCTTAAACTATTGGAGCATACTTATTTCACGTCTAAAATGCCCTCGGCTTTACATGACCTCATTAAGGCCAAATCTGAGCTTAACAAACTTGCGACAGTTGAAGCTTGTAATATTCTTCTCAAAATTAAATCCAAATACCATGGCGGCCAAAACAAAGCTGGTAAGATGTTGGCTAATTATTTGAAAATTAAATCTGAACGTAAAAATATTGGTCCCATCTTAAATGAATCCACCAAATGCCTGGTGTCCTCTGACGATGATATTGCCAATATCTTTCATAATTACTATGAGGCCTTTTATTCTTATGACACGAACCCGTCTAGTCAAAACTTAGACATTTTCTTTTCTGGCCTTCCTTCCCCTCCATCCTTACCACAAGAATTTGAAGCCTTGGAAGGTGCTATTACCGCCCAAGAAATTCTTAATGCCATAAATTCCCTAAAAAAATCAAAGGCTCCAGGACCGGATGGCTTTTCGGTCGAATTTTACTCCACCTTTGCATCAACTTTTGTTCCTAAACTTCTGACATTGTTCAATTCCTTTATTAGGGATGCCAAGGCCTCTGGTTCCTTTATGGATGCTTTAATAATCATCATTCCCAAGCCTGATAAGGATCACTCATTATGTAAAAACTATTGCCCTATCTCATTGATTAATTATGATTGTAAAATATTTGCAAAGATTCTTGTTATCCGTCTTGAGCGTCTTTTACCATTATTAGTTAAGACTGATCAGGTTGGTTTCATTAACTCCTTCAGTGCCCATGAAGAGATGGTCTCGTCATGGAGCGCGGTTGCGCTGTGCCCATGACGAGACTATCTCGTCATGAACCCCGCCCGCTAATGAAAGGCCCGGCACAGGGCGGGGAAAGGGCGGGGCACTGAAGGGGTTAAGGGTGGATTGGCAGCAGATAACGCACGAATGTTTGCAAATATTATCACGCATGCAAAGAAATTCAAGTCCCCCCTTGCAGCGTTATCTCTTGATGCTGAAAAGGCCTTTGACAGTATTAATTGGCAATTTATGTTTCGTACCCTTAGTTGGTTTGGTTTTGGTTCAACCTTCATTTCCTATATCAAATTATTATATTCCTGTCCACGGGCTAGTATTTTTGTAAATAATCATTTTTCCAAGTTTTTTTCTTTATCTCGTGGGACTCGTCAGGGCTGTCCTCTCTCCCCTTTGTTATTTGTTCTTTGCCTTGAACCCTTCCTTGAGCGTATTCGAGTTAATGCTCATGTTTCTGGTTTCTCACATAACTCAGTAGAAATTAAATTATCAGCCTATGCTGATGATATATTGATTTATATGTCCAACCCTCTCACATCCCTTCCTCCCTTTTTGGATGAGGTTCGACTTTATTCTAGCATTTCTGGATATAAGTTAAATCTTTCCAAGACAGAGGTTCTACCCCTGAACTCATTATGTTATCAATATATGTTTCAGGATACTAATTTTGCATGGTGCCCCACAAAAATCAAATACCTAGGGATTTGGTTCTCTACGTCCATACATGCCACAATCAAGTACACCTTTGCGGCATTACTTACTAAAATTCAAGCATTGCTTCTTATATGGTCCCCGTTATTTCTTTCTTGGTGGGGCAGATTAGACACTATAAAAATGATGATTGTTCCCCATATCCTTTATATATTGTCCATGTTACCCATTCGCATTCCCCTTTCATATTTTTCGCAAGTCAATTCTATTTGTGTAAAATTTTTATGGAACAAGAAACACCCACGTATTGCCCTTTCTAGGCTCCAATGTCTGAAGTCTGAGGTTGGAGTACGTTTTCCCGATTTTAAGGCTTATCACTCAGCCTTTCTCATTAAACAATCCTTCGCTTTATCTTTTGATTTTGTGAACACCCCTATCCCGAGATGGATTACTTTTGAACGTTCCTGTCTAAAGGATTTTTCTTTTCAGAATGTGATTTATATGTCCAATTGTACTTTCATTTCTAATAACCCGATTATAAAACATTCTCAAAGTTTATTATATAATACGTTTACTAAGGGTTTAACTCCATTTCAATGCTTTCTCTCCTCCACTATTTGGTATAATAAATTCCTTAGATACAAGGGTAAATCATTCTATTACAAACACTGGAAGGAGAAGGGTATTATCTTCATTCACCAATTAATTCTTCAACATTCTATTATCCCCTTCCTTGAGTTGCAAACACGATTTCAATTACCTGATACATTTCATGCTGAATACCTTTTAATATCAGCCGCCTTACACTCACAATTATCCTCCTTTGACCTACCTGTATTAATTCCCTCTCTTACTCCCCCTACACCTTTATATAGTATATTCCCTATCCATATACCTAAAGCAGCCCTAGTTTATAAATTATTGTTAGTACACTTATCAGAGAGAACTAAATCTCCCATTGAGCTTGCTTGGGAATCAGACTTATCCCTTTCATTTTCCATTATTGTATGGGATAAACTTTGGTCTAAGTTATTTAAGATTTCTGCTGCTGCTCGAATTACTCAATCCTTGTATTTTATTTACAATAGAGTGGTTATTACTCCTGTTTGCATATCCAAGTTTTCCCCTTCCTCATCACCACTATGCTGGTCTTGTTCTAAATATACTGGCACCCTGAGACATCTCCTTTATGATTGTCCCAATGTTGTGCCTTTTTGGAAGTCGGTTTGGTCAAAATGTATGAAAGTTTTTAATTGCGATTTGAGTTTATCATTTCATAATGTTTTCTTAGGTTCCTCATCACCTGATTTAGATGACTCCACTTCTATTTCATTATTGCTTGATCTTTTTATTGCAATGGCATTTAAAGTTATTTTATCTTCATGGAAAGATAATTAGAAAATTTCTTTATTAATGTGGTGGAATTTTATCTGTGACGAACATCGAATTGCCACTGTTTCCTCTTCTGTCCTCTCGCAAAAAATTAAATCTGATCTTCTTTGGTTACCATTCACGTCTTATCTTTCCTCACACACTTCTCTTCTCTAACTTGGTATTTTCTCCTTTTCTTTGGTAAGCTTACATAGTCTTAGGACAGTGCTATTCTTCTCAATTCCTTGATTTCTTTTTTTATTTCTTCTCTATTCTCCTTCTTCTTTTCTTTCCCTTTTCTTCTTTGGATTCTTTTCTTCTCTGTTCTCCTTCTTCGATATTGTTTTGTTCTATTGGACTTATTATTTGATTTTTATATTTTTTAAGTATAATTTAGATCTCCTACTTGATTGTATTCTATATGTATTTCTATTCTTTGTTTATTTCTGAAAATTCAATAAAAAATTCTTAAACAAAAAAAAAAAAATGTAAACCGTGTGGAAATGGTGACAGACCACACATTTGGTAATTGTACTTATTGTACTTGTAAAAATGCAAAATGAGTGTGGCACCTCTTAAAGAGTAAACAAACTGAATCACGGAGTGTTCAGACAAAAAAAAAAAAAAAAGATGCATACGCGAAATATGAGTGGAAACTTAATTAAAAGACTAGGACCTGCCAATAATACCAATAGAATCAATAAAAGAGGGCCATTTACAACAGGCAACGTAAAAGAGGGAAGATGCGATACCCGCAAAATGCACTCAGTGGACAAAGCCTCGGATTACCTCAAAAGCAGAACATGCTCCAATAATATAAAACTGCACCTAGCACCTCAAGAGAGCTGTTTGACTGAACAGGGACATGGAGAGCTAATTGTTTACACACCGAGAGGAAAACAAATGTAAAGGAAAGAGGATGGACACCTGCAGAGAACAATATGACGTCACATACAAAGGCGGTCGGTGCCTTGTATTATTCCTGTAGCCACATCATCTCTTTTAAACAGTGTTATTTATGTCGTTATATTTTAACCGCTGCTAAAGGAACGTGAAAACTACAGTATTGTTTATAAGTGTCAATAAGCGCAGCAGAGTCCAAGCAACGATGTACTTTTTAGTAGTTGTATCTTACCTACGCGTTTTAAAACAAAAGCGCTCATTGCAATGTATATCAGTGTGAACACCAACGAAGAGGTCCGAGAGCACTACGAATGCCATCTCAGAGCCCCCATGACTCAGCGCGTGCACACCTGCTCAAAGGCTCCAATGACGTCAACTATGCACGGAGTCTTAACATACTGTAAGAGGGGCCAGCTGCAAAGCAGTTACAATTGTTTAAGTCCCAAGTCAACAGCAAGTAGAACAAGCGCGCACGCCGCACGAGTGGTGCGCGCGCGCGATGGCAAAAGTAGGCTGGCGACTGGTGTGCGATGCGGTGCGGGGCTGAAAGCTGACCAGCAAGCAGCACTGTGAAAACTCAGATAGAAAATGTCTCTCCGAGCAGCGCATGCGCGCTGACTCAGCGAGACCTAAAAAGGATGTCTCCCACCACAAAAGAGACTAGTGAGTGAGCAGGGGCTCCACCTGCAGTCCCCAACTTTTTTAATGTGGTGGTGGGGCACCCAAAATGATAATATATCAAAAAAAGAATAATAAATGAATCCTGCACCCTTGCTATGCACAGTGTTCTTATCAATGAGGTAACTTCAGATGTTGCAATCATGTTATTCATGAACTCATAGAACCTGCCATGAGTGATAATGTGTGAGAAAATTTTCAGTGCATGGTGAGGGTGTGAGTTATAGTTAAATTAGGGCACAAGTTATAGTTACTTGAGATAACTATAACTGGTGAGTATAAGTGATTTTAATATTTTAAAATGGTATGTTTTAACTGATATTTTCACCTAACTCTAACATCCCTTTGACCTTACTTTTTTTCAGTGAATTTTTTAGTTTTTGTTAATGGAAAGTAAGATATCATTACAATTTCTAACTATAATGTCACTTTATTTCACTTTAACATTTGCTTTTTTCTGTACATTTTTATCTTTTTGGGGCATAAATTAGGATGTCCATCACTGCACATGGCATGGCCAGGCCCTGCAGCTGACTGTGTCATGTAACAACCTAAAGGGTGTCACTTTGACTATGAGGGTCAGGGCAATTGGATTTATCAAGGGGGGAGCATATCAACATGTACAAAGCAGACACATTAGCTTGGTCAAAAGGTTACTAATAACTATAATCTAATGTATATATTATAAATTCTTACATTGCAATGTTTTGATAATAATGATTGTCACAAAATATTTTCAATAAAGCTTTATTTAAAAAAACATTAAACACACCTCAGTGTGTTTTTAAACATGTTTCAAGCCACAAAGTGCAGCCATAGCATCATTCACAAGGGATCCTTGGACTTCAGCTAAAGAGCATACATCTCGAGCTCAGAGTGCTTAAAAAAATATCCTAAGATATCCTGGAGTGATGGATTCTAAGACCCAGGAGACTTACTGTGTTTTTATAAATGTTTTTGAGGGGCTGCTGCACTCTCTGCAGCCCTCCACAACATTTTTTTTAAATGGTTGTCTGTACCCTGCCCCTTATAGGGGCATCACCAGGAACATAAAATATCATCTAAAATCCCTTGCAGGGCGTTATGGGGTGCTCCTTTTCTGGAGCATTGAATAGAAAATGTTGGCTCCTGCATCTCATTTATTATTTTTTTTATTTGTTTAAAAAAGAAAATCAGTGTCCAGGTCCCTCCCGGGACACCCAAACTTTATATTAACTTTGAGGCCATTGGGGGAGCAGCAAGGCCTTGCAGACTCTGTCGGCTCCCCAGCCAACCACCATAGTATTGGGTGTTGCCATTATTTTAAAGTGGGGGCCCAGAACCCACCCAGGGCACACACATGTGGCCAGTTGTTGGGGGTCATGGGTGGGAGCCCCAAGGCCTCTGCGGGCTCTGACAGTTACCCATCCAGCACCCATCCTGGGTGTCACAAGGAGCTGGCTCCATTGCTTTGCTTCCGCTCGGGCTAGAGCAGCTTTTTTCTCTGCTCCCACTGGGTGGGAGCAAAGTTGTATTCCTTGCCCGGAGGAACTCGAGCAGGGAATAAAGTTTATATTCCCTTCCCACACTCTCCAGGGCAGGGAACAAATCAGTGTCCTGGAGTTCCTGTGACACTAATTTGATCGGGCCCTGGGAGAATTGGGTCCCTGGGGCTGGTCTAAGGCTCGGGGAGGGTGGCTGCATGCCCCCTCCCAAAAATTATTATATCCGCCCTGGGGGATGGGGTCCCCAGGGCCTTAAAGAGTCTCGGTGAGGGGTTGCATTCCTCCATTAAAGTAATTGGCCCAGGGATAGGGTCCCTGGGAACCTTACAAAGGCTTGGGTGGTGGTGGGGGGGGGGCTCGTATGTCCCCTCCCCTTAATAAAACATAACTATATACATTTTAAAATGTATTTCTCAAAATCTACACCAAATCACAGGAAGCATGCTTTCTGGACTAAGATCCAGCTTTCCACCAAATATGGTTTAATTCCGTACACCTGTTTTTTTGCTGTCCAATTTTCCTGTGGAAAATTGCAAGGGGAAAAGAGTTTTGGGACTTGTTTTCCAAATTTTGTATGGGTATGTTTTATTAAATTATCATTAGCAGGAGTCATTTGCTACGGTAGGGCACTGAGTCATCCTTCCATATTACAGAGTTTTTTTTCTAAATTTTTTTGTGAGTGATAATAATCCTTATTGGGCAATACAACCCTAGTAGATGTATATCCTTGGTATTCATCCCATTCAACCATCCATATTCTTGCTCCAACACTGGCCCACTGTGCCTTGTTGTCCATTTGTTTCATACTTAATTATATTCAGGAAATCCCCCAATAATGATGATTACTTGACATCATTCTTAAGTCCAACCACATAGTTAATGTTTTCATCACATTATCAAAATGTTCACATTAGTAAAACTCCTATGTTTCATCCTTAGGTTCTCTAACACCAGAGCTTTTACTCTTGTGAGGCCATCAAACATTTTGTAATGCCAGCAAATTGGCACACTGTCAGCCTGTTGTCCATTCGTTCCATATTTAATTCTATTCAATAATTCCTGCAATAATCATGATTGGATTTCGTAATTCCAACATCCAACCAGTTAGTTCATATTTTCATCACATTATCCTAGTTTCCATGTTAGGAAAGCCCCCATGTTTCATCCCTTTGATCTCTAAACCAAGTGGTGTTACTCTTAGTATGGCCATCCAAACATTTTGGATTTATTGCTCCAAATGAATTATTTGTATTGAATTCAACCATTCATCTTGAGGCCAGCGGAGTAATACACTATTCTATGAGAAAGGGGCACATACATAGAAGAAAACAGAAAACAAGCCGATAAAAACATTTAAAAACAGTTTGAAGAACTTATCCTCATTTCCATCATGACTTTACAATACTGTAAGTTGAAATAAACTACAATGCGTCTTAGGAAACTCTTCCAATGTATTTGTTCCCCTAAGAATTCATTGATTAATGTTAGTCAGCCAAATGTACATCCATATCTTTTTCCACATGTATGTCGTCCAGCTTATATGTTTCTAGATCATTGTATTACATTATAATTTGCATAGGGCTTTCTACTGGTTTCCTTTTCTGTTGCTTCTGTTTATCGTATCCAGCCTAAAGTATATTGCTTTACTCCAATTAGAGTTGTGGAAAGTTTCAAAATGTTCTGCTAATGTATATTTCGGGTCTTTTTTTTTATTGTCCTTAAATGGTTAAGGGTCCTCTTTTTAACAGGAAAGGTAGTACTCGCTATATAATTTTTCGGTCTCGCATAGAGCAGCACATGCGCTCCCTCTACGAGGCATCAGGTAATTAGTATTACTACTGAAACTCCACCCCTTTGGGATAGGATGTGGTGTAACGGCCAGATCTGCCGACTTAGGTGCTGTGAAACCAGTTTTCCCTGTGCCTACCAAATGTGTCCGTGTGTAACATAACTGGTGCTCATGTAAAGCGCTCCAGTACCCTCGGGTCGATTTCGCTGCTATATAAAACTGCAAAAGAAAAACATAGATTTTGTATCCCTGCCCCATCCTCATCACTTCCTGCTTTTTTCATGACTTTGCAGGTATCCTGTGAGCAAAGTATGTGTAATTGTTTATATATTTTTATGTTTTTAGATAATGTTTTAATAATGTCTATATTTTTAGGTCTCGCCTGCGAACGCAGCACGAAGGGCTGCTGTCCGCCAGCGAGATCTAATGTTGCTGACTTGCCTCGGAAGTGGGACAGGAGATGGGCACGCGCAAGGCTTTTGGCAGATTTGAGCCGGTGTACGTGCACATGAACACGCACGTGCACACACGCGATGTGCACATCTGCTGTCCCGCTTCCGACCACATGCCAGCCCCGTTGGAGCAGGCCGCTGCAAGATGGAGCCGCTCAGAATTGCAAAAGTACACTTTGCGCCAACAATAGCCCACACGGAGCCCCCCCAGCCCTTCTTCACTCACCGGGCTGCTCTTCTGTGGGGGGGGCTCCTCCTCGCGGCTGCAGCACTTCTGTTGCGGAGCTTCCCTGCACTCCTGGGAGCCCCGCGCTGCTGTGGTCAGCCTCGGCCACCGCATTCTTCACCCGGGCCCCCTCCTGGGACCCGGGGCTTCTCTTCACTCCGGCCGCCACCGCGGGGCTCTCCCTTCAGCATGGGAGCCCCGCGTTAGCAAGGCACGCTGGTTTCTGTTTTTGCCGGAGCAGGCCCCGCCCACGTCCTGGGCAAGGGCACCTGACTTCCGGCTTGAAGACTAGTTAATTGGAGGCTTCAAAGGACAGAATTTGTCTCTGTTAAAGGGATACAAAACCAATTAACTCCTAAATTGAGTTGCGATCGTTATGACATTCCTGAGCTCATTCATACCTCTCCCCCTTCGGCCCCACACCCTCCACCCCCCTCCCCACCCCCTCCTCTTCCGAACACCACGTACGATGGTTTAAGCACGGTGCATGGGTGCGGGATTATCTCCAATTTAATCAGATAAAGTTTGTAAGTATTACTTCTTTTACTGCATACACGTAATTAACAGTTGCTTTGAATATGTTTAAGAAATAGTTGTTAGCAATGTATAGAATTGTTAAAATACATAGTGTGAAAACCAATACCTCAATTATTTTTAATTTTACACGTTTGACAAATGTATTTATACTTGTTGGGAAAGGCGCTGTATTTATATATTAAAGTTCTGCAGATCCGTTACAAGTATTTAAAATCATGGTATACAGTGCCTTTACCTGCTATTTTAACGGATTTTAAAACTTAATTTGATTTTAAGTGAACTTTTTATTTTGAAATGTATGTATTTGTTTCATGACGCATGAACTAATGTATTTTGGAAATCTTTATAGTGCACTCTGTGTACTTGTTTTAAAAAAACGCTGGGTAGCCGGTGTTATAGTAACGCGAGTGATGCTCACACTCGGGTGTAGTTTCCAGTAACACGGCGTACCATCATTAATTGGAAGGCTAGCACTGTGCTTGCCTTGTTGGGTTGTGAGGTGTGAGGTCCTTTCATAAACGAGTTTGGGAGGAAATACGTTGCTACGCAGCCTTGGGGGTTTGCCGCAGTATTTGTGAGAGTAAGTGTAATTTCTCTGCAGGAGCAAACCGCCACACACTAGCAGCCCATAGGGAAGTCCAACATCGCCACTGTGGCTACGACATACCCGAGTCTCTATTTTCTTTTCTGGAAGGATGCCTCCCCTGTTTAATAGCAGGCAGATATCGGTAATTATTTTACGTTGTTGCTATCACAATGGACATTAACAGCAGGAAACAACATCCAGCGTTGAAACCGGACAGTGGCATGTGCCCAGAGGTGGTTCCCAGGACATCTATCTCTAGTAATAAATGCCTCGACTTTTCTGCCTCCCCTGGGCCAGGCCTTAGTGGCAATGTGGTAAATTTTACAGTCCCCCCTGGCTCGTAGAGATGCTTATCTCGTGTTCCTCAATCTATTGAAGGGTTAAATTATGGAAGCTGTGCTCCTGTTATTGGAATGTTTGTGTATTTATGACAAGGATGTGGCATAACGACCAGAGCTGCCGACTATGGCGCTGGGGAACCAGGTAAGTGTCTCAGCGTCTGCTCCGCATTCTGTGATTCTGGGCAAATCACTTAATCTCATCGTGCGTACCAAAAATGAATGTGGCCATGTGTCAGGTAACTAGTGCTCATGTAAAGCACACCGATACCTCCGGGTTGAGTTTGCGCTATATAAAACTGCAACAAAAAAAGGTCATGCACGTAGATGTAATGGCTGGTCATCCCACACAACACTTTCCACATGTCTCACACCTCACGTGCACAAGGTACCCTTTACACCGCCAAGGAACCGACTTTCGTGTATCACCACGTCTTGTGGTCAGTCACAATGAATGCGGGTACTACGTGGTTGGGTTTTTGTGTTTATTTATACAGTGTCTTAACGTTGTTATTGAAACTCTGTCAAGTCTGAATGAAGCAAACAGAGAAAGGCCTGCAATCTGGAGCACAGAGTATTTATTTTCTAATTAAAGCAGGTAAACTGCATATGTTCTTAATAGGACACGCAGATCTTAGGAGAGCTCCATCAAATGACTGCTGAGCATCTGGTCCTGCTTCTGACACATGTTATGTGCCTTTGCAGCTAGGATCGTGCTAGTTCACCAGAGCCTTCTCATAACCTGTGGTCCCTGCATGTCCACAGTCCACTGGGTGTGATGCCACAGGTCCAAGCTCATCCATCATTTCACTGACCTTTCCTACTCTCCCCACTGTAGCATTATTTATGTATTCATTATATATGATGCAGCTCAGCCGGCAGGCTTTAAAAAGACTAGGACAATTTATCATGTTCGATGTGCTGCTGTAAAACTTCCCCTTGTGTAATGCTTCTCAGATGCAAAGTCTGAGAGCCTAGCTAGGGTGGGCAGGGGCTGGTGAAATTACCAGTTACTCACCTGTAATTCAACTGTGTACTAGTGGAAGTAGTGGAATGAAATGACAACAGTGTAAATTATACTGTGACGAGCACAATCTCCTAACACTTTATGTTAATTTTATAGCACGGGTGCCAAATACATTTGAAATGCAATAGGCCTCGCATTTGAGAGAGTTGGAGCTATTGGCATTGTAAATGACAATGCCATTTATTTGTTGTAAAAACAACACACAAATAAAAGGTATTGTCATTTACAATGGCAATAGCTCAAAATCTTGTAAATGCGAGACCTATTGCATTGCAAATGCTTGTTGTATATTGGCACGAGCGGACATGTTCTTGCGCACCACAGTTGGCCACTTCACCCTTTCTCTTGCTTAAGCAGGGCCGTGTCAGATATGGTCAGAGAGACCTATGGCTGGTGAGAGCTCAGCTGTAGGAGGCATTCCTGTGTCTATTTTATGAAGCCTTCTCTTAATCCGAGTTGCTACGCAGACAAAGGCGTTTTATCATTTAGGTCCTGTTTTAGGACTGGAATGAATTAGCAAAGCAAACCTATCAATAACAAGCATTGGCATAGCCAATAGGTCTCGCCTTTGGGACCTTATAAGTTATGTTATGTTATGTTAAAATCATTTATAAAGCGCACAGCTGCCCCAACGAAGGGGCGTCCCGGCGCTAGTAGCAGTATCCAGAGAAAAAAATGTTTAGGCCATAGGGAAGAGAAAGGTCTTATTAGCTTTACGAAATGAGGTCAGACAGTCCAGGCTGCGGATCTTCAGCGGCAGTATTTAGATATGCATCAGGTCCCAAAGGCGAGACCTATTGGCTATGCCAACAGACGCCACAAGAAAGACGCGAGCAAGTCCGCAGCCGAAAGGCTGTCCACGCGTCCAGTCTCCAGCGCACACGTATACGTATGAGCCACGGCTCCCTTAGGTGCAGTATCCCGCACGAGATCCTTCCAGATGCCGGGGCTGAGCAGTCATCCCACAACATTGCAGCGTGCGCGAAACGGCCGACTCCAGAGCCAGGAGTTGCCTGATGGTAACCATGCACTTAACAGCAGCAAGTGCACTCTGCACAGCCCACGGAATCCCCCGTTACCTTGGTCGCCGCACACATGGCCTTCAAGCACATACGAAATGGATAAATGTCTATTAAATGACGGAATCGCTGTTGCATGTGAGGTGTTCGTAGGGATCAGGGTCTCAAGTGCTCACTGTACCCTGATTTGGTCTTTTACTGCACGTAGGGTGACCAATTGGCATGGGTGCGAATTCAGGACAGTGAGTGTAAAAATTCAGGACAGAGGGTCAAAATTCAGGACAAAAAATCAGGACAGAAGGTCAAAATTTCGGACAAAAGGTAAGTTTTACAGACATATCAGAGGAAGTGGCGCAATAGTATAAAAGTACGTAAATAGACAACCACCCACATACAAGTCAAATAAGTTTTGGATTAGGTTGAGACAATCGTTTTTCGGTATGCGTGCAGCTTTGAGCAACTGCGCAGGTCTTTTTGTGGTATTTCATTTGATAATAATCTATTTATATGGTTACTGCACTGGGTTGTCCAGACTGATGTCATATCTGAGTGCCATTGTGAGATGTAAAGCGGCACTCGTAGGTGAACTAAAGGGAGAATTGTTGTAATGTACCAACTATAGGGAACGCATTATGGGTGTTTCAGCAAGTGGAACTTAAAATATGGAATCTTGCTTTGCCAAAGGTGGCTTCACAGAGAGTTGCACTAGCTGACAGAAGTCACAAAGGTGCTTTTCCCTGCAGCTTTCTTAAAGAATCTACTGGCAATACACTATTACATAGTTTATTTTTGACGCCATGCCTATTGCTACAATTACTATATACATGTCAAGCACAGCTATTGGCACTTTAAGGCTCTCCCTAAAACCTTACACATAAAACAAAACATGCAAAAATTTACAATTACTAGTGTAACATTCAAGTAGCAGTTGGGTGTCACTCAAAATGCCATATGCATGATGTATAGATCCCACACGTAAGCACACAACAAATACAGAATAGTAACATATAGGCAAGGGAGTAGCCAGAAAATGTAAACACCTCCCACTTTGAACTGAAGCTCTTATGGCACCAAGAAAGCAAAGCAAGTCATCACAACCCTCCCCGGAAGAGCTCTGTTGTCCAAGGATCTAGCCATTCATCCTTCCATCAAACCTGTGATGTCCACCATTTCAAATTTACATTCTGTCATCCATTCATTCTTTCATCCATCATTCAGTCTTTCACCACTCATTCTGGCCTTCCATCTGTGTGCCCATCTCTATCCAAACCTTTTCAACCATTCAAAACATATCCATTGTCTATCCTTCCATCCATCATTTCACTCATCCATCCATCCATCCATTCACTCATGCATCCTACCATTTCACCCAATCATCCTTTCACTCATCTATCCACTCTTCCACCCATCCATCCATTCACTCATCCATCCAACCATTTACCCGTTCACCCATCCAGCCTGTAAAACAATAGGAATGTACATTTGTCAGGTTTCAAGCTCTGTGAAATGTGCATAATGGGTGTGCGTGTGAACTAGGACGACCCCAGTACATCATTCACTGGAAAAAACATAAACGACATAAAGTGCACTTGTAAAGCGCACATTCATTCCGAAAGGTTAGTTGGCGCAGTATACCCGATATGTTAGACTCCTTACACAAATTCATTATCATCATTGTGTCGATCTAGTGAGGATAGAAGGCAGCAGCATGAGATTAGGGCACCTAACACTTTTACACGCGTTCCCTGAAAAACGATTGCACCCTGTTATGTTGAATAAACCGAAGTGCACAAAAATGCGTAACACTTCAGACACAAATGAAACACATCCGGGATGTTGGTGGATTCTTGTGCAAGAGCTAGGAATCCCGAAGGTTACAGTGGAGTGGGGCGCCCTGCATGCTTCCTCACCTTTCTAGGAATGAAGAGGGCGGTTCTAGCCTTTTATGCACAGCCAGTTGCGGAGTGTTTGCCTCTGTGATTTGAGCGCGCAGGCTGGAGAGAAGGGACAGCCTCAGCCCTTCATCACTAGCGGAACTCGACTCACTGATAAACAGCCCTTCAGGAGCCTTCGCTGCTCAGCTTTTTTTAATTTTAGACCAAACTGTGTGATAAACCAGCCTTAAAATGATTGAACTTTTATTCGAAAGACGTTATAGCCTCTGTTAATTTTCAAATGTTGCACATGTGTTACCTTTCAACATGTGCCAAAAGAAGAGAGAGAGACGGACTCCGGACCCTGTGACCAGCAACACACTTCTGGTGAGATGCTTTGGGAATCGCCTCACTAGCTGTTAATGTTGCCGCCGCTACTGCGCAGGAGGAGGGCACCACATGCTGTAACACCCCAAACTGCCCATTGTCATTCTGTATGTGGCCATCAGCCGCATCCAGAATGACACTGGGCGGGTGGGCTGCTGCTGTGCTTCGAGAATGAGTGCCAGCCGCCGCCCCTGGAACTGAGGCCTCTCGCAGGGGAACAGCTCTGCTCCCTGCTAGGGCCAGAATTAGGGACAAAAGGCGTCCGTAAAAGGATCCTCATGGACAACGGATGTGAGGTCCAAATAACGGACGGTCCGTGAAATTTACGGACGGTTGGCAGTGGCGTAACGAAAGTTGAGGGGGCCCCCCTGCAAAGTACACAGAGGGGGCCCCCTCCCCGGGCCACCACCTACCACTTTTGCCGATGAGGTCCCCTGGAGCTTGAGGGCCCACCCTGCACCGAGGGGGCTGCGGGGGCTTATCTTACGCTACTGTGAAGATGCCAGACATGCCTCTTATTTCAGTTATGGGCCTATCTCATTAGAAAAACAACAGACCTACAACTTCGGGCCATAAGACATCCACTTTAACACCAGGTAAAAAACAGAACAAATTCATTTTGCACTGACATAGCAACAATAATTAGCCCATAGTAAGATTATTCTATTTTGGCCACAGCCCAAAAATAGAAAAACTTTCTCATATGCCCTGGCAGTAAGGTCTGTGGGACTAGCAGGTTTCTGTGCCCGGGGAGGTCTGTGGAGACTGGCAGGTTTCTCTGCCTGGGAAGGTCTTTGGGACCGGCAGGTTTCTGTGCCCAGAGAGGTCTGTGAGACTGGCATGTTTCTGTGCCCGGGGAGGGTTGTGGGACTGGCAGGTATCTGTGCCCAGAGAGGTTGGTGGGACTGGCAGGTTTCTGTGCCCGGAGAGGTCTGTGGGACTGGCAGGTTTCTCTGCCTGGGGAGGTCTGTGGGTCTAGCAGGTTTCTCTGCCTGGGGAGGTCTCTGGGATGGCAGGTTTCTCTGCCTGGGGAGGTCTGTGGGACTGGCAGGTTCCTGTGCTTGAGGAGGTCTGTGGGGCTGGCAGGTTTCTGTGCCTGGGGAGGTCTGTGGGACTGGCAGGTTTCTCTGCCTGGGGAGGTCTGTGGGGCTGGCAAGATTCTGTGCTTGGGGAGGTCTGTGGGGCTGGCAGGTTTCTCTGCCTGGAGAGGTCTGTGGGGCTGGCAGGTTTCTGTGCTAGGTGAGGTCTGTGGGACTAGCAGGTTTCTGTGCCCGGGGAGGTCTGTGGGGACTGGCAGGTTTCTCTGCCTGGGGAGGTCTTTGGGACTGGCAGGTTTCTGTGCCTGTGGAGGTCTGTGGGACTGCCAGGTTTCTGTGCTGGGGGAGGTCTGTGGGGCTGGCAGATTCTGTGCCTGTGGAGGTCTGTGGGACTGGCAGGTGTCTGTGCTTGGGGATGTCTGTGGGGCTGGCAGGTTTTACTGCTTGGTGTAGTCTGTGGGGCTGGTAGGTTTCTGTGCCCGGGGAGGTCTGTGGGACTGGCAGGTTTCTGTGCCCTGGGAGGTCTGTGGGGCGAACAGGTTTCTGTGCCTGGGGAGGTCAGTGGAACTGGCAGGTTTCTGTGCCCTGGGAGGTCTGTGGGGCTAACAGGTTTCTCTGCCTGGAGAGGTCAGTGGGACTGGCAGGATTCTGTGCTTGGGGAGGTCAGTGGGACTGGCTGGTTTCTGTGCCCAGGGAGGTCTGTGGGACTGGCAGGTTTCTCTGCCTGAGGAGGTCTTTGGGACTGGCAGGTTTCTGTGCCCAGAGAGGTCTGTGAGACTGGCATGTTTCTGTGCCCGGGAAGGTTTGTGGGACTGGCAGGTATCTGTGCCCGGGGAGGTCTGTGGGGCTGGCAGGTTTCTGTGCCCGGTGAGGCCAATGGAACTTGCAGGTTTCTGTGCTTGGGGAGGTCTGTGGGACTGGCAGTATTCTGTGCCTGGGGAGGTCTGTGTGGCTGGCAGGTTTCTCTGCCTGGGGAGGTCTGTGGGACTGGCAGGTGTCTCTGCCTGGGGAGGTCTGTGGGGCTGGCAAGATTCTGTGCTTGGGGAGGTCTGTGGGGATGGCAGGTTTCTCTGCCTGGAGTGGTCTGTGGAGATGGCAGATTCTGTGCCTGTGGAGGTCTGTGGGACTGGCAGGTTTCTGTGCTCGGGAGGTCTCTGGGGCTGGCAGGTTTCTGTGCCCGGGGAGGTCTGTGGGACTGGCAGGTTTCTGTACCCTGGGAGGTCTGTGGGGCTAACAGGTTGCTGTGCCTGGGGAGGTCTGTGGGACTGGCTGGTGTTTGTGCCTGGGGAGGTCTATGGCACTGGCAGGTTTCTCTGCCTGGGGAGGTCTGTGGGACTGGCAGGTTACTCTGCCTGGGGAGGTCTATGGGGCTGGCAGAATCTGTGACTGTGGAGGTCTGTGGGACTGGCAGGTGTCTGTGCTTGGGGATGTCTGTGGGGCTGGCAGGTTTTACTGCTTGGTGTAGTCTGTGGGGCTGGTAGGTTTCTGTGCCCGGGGAGGTCTGTGGGACTGGCAGGTTTCTGTGCCCTGGGAGGTCTGTGGGGCTAACAGGTTTCTGTGCCTGGGGAGGTCAGTGGGACTGGCAGGTTTCTGTGCCCTGGGAGGTCTGTGGGGCTACCAGGTTTCTCTGCCTGGAGAGGTCAGTGGGACTGGCAGGATTCTGTGCTTGGGGAGGTCAGTGGGACTGGCTGGTTTCTGTGCCCGGGGAGGTCTGAGGGGACTGGCAGGTTTCTCTGCCTGAGGAGGTCTTTGGGACTGGCAGGTTTCTGTGCCCAGAAAGGTCTGTGAGACTGGCATGTTTCTGTGCCCGGGGAGGTTTGTGGGACTGGCAGGTATCTGTGCCCGGGGAGGTCTGTGGGGCTGGCAGGTTTCTGTGCCTGGGGAGGCCAATGGAACTGGCAGGTTTCTGTGCTTGGGGAGGTCTGTGGGACTGGCAGGATTCTGTGCCTGGGGAGGTCTGTGTGGCTGGCAGGTTACTCTGCCTGGGGAGGTCTGTGGAACTGGCAGGTTTCTCTGCCTGGGGAGGTCTGTGGGGCTGGCAAGATTCTGTGCTTGGGGAGGTCTGTGGGGCTGGCAGGTTTCTCTGCCTGGAGTGGTCTGTGGAGATGGCAGATTCTGTGCCTGTGGAGGTCTGTGGGACTGGCAGGTTTCTGTGCCTGTGGAGGTCTGTGGGACTGGCAGGTGTCTGTGCTTGGGGATGTCTGTGGGGCTGGCAGGTTTTTCTGGTTGGTGAGGTCTGTGGGGCTGGTAGGTTTCTGTGCCCGGGGAGGTCTGTGGGACTGGCAGGTTTCTGTGCCCTGGGAGGTCTGTGGGGCTAACAGGTTTCTCTGCCTGGAGAGGTCAGTGGGACTGGCAGGATTCTGTGCTTGGGGAGGTCAGTGGGACTGGCTGGTTTCTGTGCCCGGGGAGGTCTGTGGGGACTGGCAGGTTTCTCTTCCTGAGGAGGTCTTTGGGACTGGCAGGTTTCTGTGCCCAGAGAGGTCTGTGAGACTGGCATGTTTCTGTGCCCGGGAAGGTTTGTGGGACTGGCAGGTATCTGTGCCCGGGGAGGTCTGTGGGGCTGGCAGGTTTCTGTGCCCGGTGAGGCCAATGGAACTGGCAGGTTTCTGTGCCTGTGGAGGTCTGTGGGACTGGCAGGTGTCTGTGCTTGGGGATGTCTGTGGGGCTGGCAGGTTTTTCTGATTGGTGAGGTCTGTGGGGCTGGTAGGTTTCTGTGCCCTGGGAGGTCTGTGGGGCTAACAGGTTTCTCTGCCTGGAGAGGTCAGTGGGACTGGCAGGATTCTGTGCTTGGGGAGGTCAGTGGGACTGGCTGGTTTCTGTGCCCGGGGAGGTCTGTGGGGACTGGCAGGTTTCTCTGCCTGAGGAGGTCTTTGGGACTGGCAGGTTTCTGTGCCCAGAGAGGTCTGTGAGACTGGCATGTTTCTGTGCCCGGGAAGGTTTGTGGGACTGGCAGGTATCTGTGCCCGGGGAGGTCTGTGGGGCTGGCAGGTGTCTGTGCCCGGTGAGGCCAATGGAACTGGCAGGTTTCTGTGCTTGGGGAGGTCTGTGGGACTGGCAGTATTCTGTGCCTGGGGAGGTCTGTGTGGCTGGCAGGTTTCTCTGCCTGGGGAGGTCTGTGGGACTGGCAGGTGTCTCTGCCTGGGGAGGTCTGTGGGGCTGGCAAGATTCTGTGCTTGGGGAGGACTGTGGGGATGGCAGGTTTCTCTGCCTGGAGTGGTCTGTGGAGATGGCAGATTCTGTGCCTGTGGAGGTCTGTGGGACTGGCAGGTTTCTGTGCTCGGGAGGTCTCTGGGGCTGGCAGGTTTCTGTGCCCGGGGAGGTCTGTGGGACTGGCAGGTTTCTGTACCCTGGGAGGTCTGTGGGGCTAACAGGTTGCTGTGCCTGGGGAGGTCTGTGGGACTGGCTGGTGTTTGTGCCTGGGGAGGTCTATGGCACTGGCAGGTTTCTCTGCCTGGGGAGGTCTGTGGGACTGGCAGGTTTCTCTGCCTGGGGAGGTCTATGGGGCTGGCAGAATCTGTGACTGTGGAGGTCTGTGGGACTGGCAGGTGTCTGTGCTTGGGGATGTCTGTGGGGCTGGCAGGTTTTACTGCTTGGTGTAGTCTGTGGGGCTGGTAGGTTTCTGTGCCCGGGGAGGTCTGTGGGACTGGCAGGTTTCTGTGCCCTGGGAGGTCTGTGGGGCTAACAGGTTGCTGTGCCTGGGGAGGTCAGTGGGACTGGCAGGTTTCTGTGCCCTGGGAGGTCTGTGGGGCTACCAGGTTTCTCTGCCTGGAGAGGTCAGTGGGACTGGCAGGATTCTGTGCTTGGGGAGGTCAGTGGGACTGGCTGGTATCTGTGCCCGGGGAGGTCTGAGGGGACTGGCAGGTTTCTCTGCCTGAGGAGGTCTTTGGGACTGGCAGGTTTCTGTGCCCAGAAAGGTCTGTGAGACTGGCATGTTTCTGTGCCCGGGGAGGTTTGTGGGACTGGCAGGTATCTGTGCCCGGGGAGGTCTGTGGGGCTGGCAGGTTTCTGTGCCTGGGGAGGCCAATGGAACTGGCAGGTTTCTGTGCTTGGGGAGGTCTGTGGGACTGGCAGGATTCTGTGCCTGGGGAGGTCTGTGTGGCTGGCAGGTTACTCTGCCTGGGGAGGTCTGTGGAACTGGCAGGTTTCTCTGCCTGGGGAGGTCTGTGGGGCTGGCAAGATTCTGTGCTTGGGGAGGTCTGTGGGGCTGGCAGGTTTCTCTGCCTGGAGTGGTCTGTGGAGATGGCAGATTCTGTGCCTGTGGAGGTCTGTGGGACTGGCAGGTTTCTGTGCCTGTGGAGGTCTGTGGGACTGGCAGGTGTCTGTGCTTGGGGATGTCTGTGGGGCTGGCAGGTTTTTCTGGTTGGTGAGGTCTGTGGGGCTGGTAGGTTTCTGTGCCCGGGGAGGTCTGTGGGACTGGCAGGTTTCTGTGCCCTGGGAGGTCTGTGGGGCTAACAGGTTTCTCTGCCTGGAGAGGTCAGTGGGACTGGCAGGATTCTGTGCTTGGGGAGGTCAGTGGGACTGGCTGGTTTCTGTGCCCGGGGAGGTCTGTGGGGACTGGCAGGTTTCTCTTCCTGAGGAGGTCTTTGGGACTGGCAGGTTTCTGTGCCCAGAGAGGTCTGTGAGACTGGCATGTTTCTGTGCCCGGGAAGGTTTGTGGGACTGGCAGGTATCTGTGCCCGGGGAGGTCTGTGGGGCTGGCAGGTTTCTGTGCCCGGTGAGGCCAATGGAACTGGCAGGTTTCTGTGCCTGTGGAGGTCTGTGGGACTGGCAGGTGTCTGTGCTTGGGGATGTCTGTGGGGCTGGCAGGTTTTTCTGATTGGTGATCTCTGTGGGGCTGGTAGGTTTCTGTGCCCTGGGAGGTCTGTGGGGCTAACAGGTTTCTCTGCCTGGAGAGGTCAGTGGGACTGGCAGGATTCTGTGCTTGGGGAGGTCAGTGGGACTGGCTGGTTTCTGTGCCCGGGGAGGTCTGTGGGGACTGGCAGGTTTCTCTGCCTGAGGAGGTCTTTGGGACTGGCAGGTTTCTGTGCCCAGAGAGGTCTGTGAGACTGGCATGTTTCTGTGCCCGGGAAGGTTTGTGGGACTGGCAGGTATCTGTGCCCGGGGAGGTCTGTGGGGCTGGCAGGTGTCTGTGCCCGGTGAGGCCAATGGAACTGGCAGGTTTCTGTGCTTGGGGAGGTCTGTGGGACTGGCAGTATTCTGTGCCTGGGGAGGTCTGTGTGGCTGGCAGGTTTCTCTGCCTGGGGAGGTCTGTGGGACTGGCAGGTGTCTCTGCCTGGGGAGGTCTGTGGGGCTGGCAAGATTCTGTGCTTGGGGAGGACTGTGGGGATGGCAGGTTTCTCTGCCTGGAGTGGTCTGTGGAGATGGCAGATTCTGTGCCTGTGGAGGTCTGTGGGACTGGCAGGTTTCTGTGCTCGGGAGGTCTCTGGGGCTGGCAGGTTGCTGTGCCTGGGGAGGTCTGTGGGACTGGCTGGTGTTTGTGCCTGGGGAGGTCTATGGCACTGGCAGGTTTCTCTGCCTGGGGAGGTCTGTGGGACTGGCAGGTTTCTCTGCCTGGGGAGGTCTATGGGGCTGGCAGAATCTGTGACTGTGGAGGTCTGTGGGACTGGCAGGTGTCTGTGCTTGGGGATGTCTGTGGGGCTGGCAGGTTTTACTGCTTGGTGTAGTCTGTGGGGCTGGTAGGTTTCTGTGCCCGGGGAGGTCTGTGGGACTGGCAGGTTTCTGTGCCCTGGGAGGTCTGTGGGGCTAACAGGTTGCTGTGCCTGGGGAGGTCAGTGGGACTGGCAGGTTTCTGTGCCCTGGGAGGTCTGTGGGGCTACCAGGTTTCTCTGCCTGGAGAGGTCAGTGGGATTGGCAGGATTCTGTGCTTGGGGAGGTCAGTGGGACTGGCTGGTTTCTGTGCCCGGGGAGGTCTGAGGGGACTGGCAGGTTTCTCTGCCTGAGGAGGTCTTTGGGACTGGCAGGTTTCTGTGCCCAGAGAGGTCTGTGAGACTGGCATGTTTCTGTGCCCGGGAAGGTTTGTGGGACTGGCAGGTATCTGTGCCCGGGGAGGTCTGTGGGGCTGGCAGGTTTCTGTGCCTGGGGAGGCCAATGGAACTGGCAGGTTTCTGTGCTTGGGGAGGTCTGTGGGACTGGCAGGATTCTGTGCCTGGGGAGGTCTGTGTGGCTGGCAGGTTTCTCTGCCTGGGGAGGTCTGTGGGACTGGCAGGTTTCTCTGCCTGGGGAGGTCTGTGGGGCTGGCAAGATTCTGTGCTTGGGGAGGTCTGTGGGGCTGGCAGGTTTCTCTGCCTGGAGTGGTCTGTGGAGATGGCAGATTCTGTGCCTGTGGAGGTCTGTGGGACTGGCAGGTTTCTGTGCCTGTGGAGGTCTGTGGGACTGGCAGGTGTCTGTGCTTGGGGATGTCTGTGGGGCTGGCAGGTTTTTCTGATTGGTGAGGTCTGTGGGGCTGGTAGGGTTCTGTGCCCGGGGAGGTCTGTGGGACTGGCAGGTTTCTGTGCCCTGGGAGGTCTGTGGGGCTAACGGGTTTCTGTGCCTGGGTAGGTCAGTGGGACTGGCAGGTTTATGTGCCCTGGGAGGTCTGTGGGGCTAACAGGTTTCTCTGCCTGGAGAGGTCAGTGGGACTGGCAGGTTTCTGTGCCTGTTTAGGTCTGTGGGACTGGCTGGTTTCTGTGCTTGGGGAGGTCTGTGGGGCTGGCAGGTTTCTATGCCCGGGGAGGTCTGTGAGACTGGCAGGTTTCTGTGCCGGGGAGGTCTGTGGGGCAAGCAAGTTTCTGTGCCTGGGGAGATCTGTGGGACTGGCTGGATTCTGTCTCCGGGGAGGTCTGTGGTGCTGGCAGGTTTCTCTGCCTGGAGTGGTCTGTGGGGATGGCAGATTCTGTGCCTGGAGAGGTCAGTGGGGCTGGCAGGTTTCTCTGCCCGGGGAGGTTTGTGGGTCTGGCAGGATTCTATGCCTGTAGAGGTATGTGGGACTGGCAGGATTCTCTGCCTGGGGAGGTCTGTGGGACTGGCATGTTTCTCTGCTTGAGTTCTGTGGGACTGGCAGGTTTCTGTGCTTGGGGAGGTCTGTGAAGCTGGCAGGTTTCTGTGTTTGGGGAGGTCTGTGGGGCTGGCAGGTTTCTCTGCCTGGAGTGGTCTGTGGGGATGACAGATTCTGTGCCTGGAGAGGTCAGTGGGGCTGGCAGGTTTCTGTGCCCGGAGAGGTCTGTGGGACTGGCAGGTCTCTGTGCCTGTGGAGGTCTGTGGGGCTGGCTGGTTGCTCTGCTTGGGGAGGTCTGTGAGTCTGGCAGGTTTCTGTGCCCGGAGAGGTCAGTGGGGCTGGCAGGTTTCTGCGCCCGGAGAGGTCTGTGGGACTGGCAGGTCTCTGTGCCTGGGGAGGTCTGTGGGGCTGGCTGGTTGCTCTGCTTGGGGAGGTCTGTGAGTCTGGCAGGTTTCTGTGCCCGGAGAGGTCTGTGGGGCTGTCAGGTTTCTGTGCCCGGAGAGGTCTGTGGGGCTGGCAGGTTTCTGTGGCTGGAGAGGTCTGTGGGGCTGGCAGGTTTCTCTGCCTGGAGAGGTCTGTGGTGCTGGCAGGTGTTTGGGGCAGGATGCTGGGTGATCTTGTCACACCCACAGAGTCAGGTATTTGGAGCCATTTATGGACCAGAAACATTGATCCTTTTACTGCTGAGTGGAGTACGATGGCTTCAGGACGGGAAAGTGCATGGAGCGCCCCACAGTTCAAAGGTCGCAAGTGAGGTAGGTTGTGCTGGTGTTAAAAAAAAAGTCCAGAAAGAGGAAAGAGTTACACATGCTGGTGCCTGTTTCCACAAAAGTCACGTGCAACCTCTGGTAGAACATGCTTCGTAACATAGAAAGGCTGTAAATGTTATTTTTTTCCTTTCATATCAATGGGGTAGGATTGGTGGCTGTTTGCGACAGCAGTAAACAGAGGGGAAGTACATGGTATGCAGTGCCATGAGAATTATGCTGCAGGTACTCAATTATGCAGCAGGAAAAGGCAAATTATGCGGTCTAATGCCACACATTTTGTGATACTTATACTTAATTTTTTGTAATTTTTGCACCTTTTAAGACTGTTCTGGCAAATGTTTCACCTCAGTCTCAGTTTAACAACCAAACAACAAAGAGTAACTGAAAGATGGCCTGTCAATTTTAGCGAAGGGCATTCGACTGTGCAGCAATGCATGTTGCTATATTTTAGTAACTTTTAACTGTTTCAGCTAGAAACCATTTTATCTGCAAGCTGCAATTTATGTAGCACCACTGCCCCAATCCTCCCCCTCTCTGCCACACTCACACCCTGATGTCCAGTTCAGCTGGACCTGCCCCTTCAGAACCGACATCACTTGACAACTAGAAATCAGCGACAAGAAATCGGGTCAGTTTTTGGAGGAAGTGGGTATCACTTTGCCTTGACAAAGTCGGGCGAAACCGGGAAACTTCTCCCAAAGTCACAGACTAAGGTGTAAATTCATAGGTAAAGGGTATATTTTCTTGCGCCCACAAACTTCAATGACGATTTTTGTGTTTTCTGTAAAATCCGCAAATCAATATAAATCGCAGGTGAAACTGATGACACGCACTTTTAATCTTTAATGTGTAACATAACCCCCCCCCATATTTTCCAAACAATCTTCATGTACCAAAGGCGCCTTTCTTTTACTAAATGCCTTCACACTAAACTGGAGACCTTACGCACACAAGTGGTCGTCGCAATTAATTTTGGGTGGGGTGCACTTGTCTGCGGGGGGTGGCATAGACTGGGCGAACAGACAGACTCACCTGCGCGAGCTGCAGAAGACAGGGCAAACAAGGCTAGCCAGAGAAATAATTAAATTATGGCAGGTAGTTGCCGCCGCACGTTACCTCTCAATTGTCTCCACTCTGGCCTCTGGGATGCCTCCTCGCTTCACCAGTCAGCAATGCGCATGACAACTGGTCACCAGCCCCACCCTAGGGGTGAAGAGTAAGACCGCGCAAACGCGGCGACAGAGACATCTGCACACTGCGCAGTGTGCACCATTACCATTTTTTAAATGTTACCATTTAATTTATAAAGAAAAGTCTAGAGCAAGCGTAAGTTACATAACCTACCTATATTAATTAACTACCTATCCCAGACAGTCACGGATTTGTGGTGCTTGCTGGCACCGCTGAGGGGGCCTCTGGAGCGCTGGGGCCCCCCCACAACACGGGAGCTGTGGGGGCCTGTGTTACGCCCCTGGGGCCTGTGTTACGCCCCTGCTTATAAATCCACACTGCACAATTCAACTATAAATAATTTAACCCTACAACATTCCATACCACATAATTACAATCCAAAAAATACGCATATTTCCACTTCACTCCATACCACATAATTCCACATCACAGAATCACATTCAACACAACTTAATACCACTCCCAACCACATAATTACACTCCACACAACATATTTACACTCAACTCTAAAACACATAATTACCCTCCACAAAATATAACTCTGCAACATGTTTCATAATTCCACTGCGCATAATTATACACCACACCATGCCACATAATTCCACACGTCACACAATTCCACAATTCATCCCCACACAATTTATCACACAGCATAATAACACTCCACATAATACCACTCAGCTCCACATAATTAACCTCCATATAATTATGCTCTACTCCATACTGCATACATACACTCCACATAAATCCAGTCTATGCCACGTAGCAACACTCCACATAGCTACACTTCACACCATGCCTCATAATACCACTCAACATAATTTCACTCAACACCACAACTTCCATGTCACACAATTCAACTCTACACATTTCCATTCCACACCACATAATTCACAACAAACTACATAATTCAGACTAACACCACAAATGCACAACACACCACATATATCCAATCTACACCACAAATTCCACATCATGCTATAATATTTAACAGCACACCACATAAGGAAACTCCACTACATACCACTCCACAACACAAAATACCATTCCAGATAATCCCACTCCAAGACACACAATCCCACTCCACTCACTACCACATAATTGCACTGCACACCATGCCACATTATTTCACTACACAGATCCAATCCACGCAAAACAATTCCACAACCAACAATTCCAATCCAAACCATATATGTCCAATTGACACCACACACATTCCCTCCACTCCAAACAGAAAACGCATAGGTAAAATACATTGCCATTACAGAATGGATGGGGGTGGGGGCCCCAGAGACAGCATTCACCACAGGGCACTGCTCCTCTGAGGCAGCACAGAGCTGATTTCAGCCAGCAGGTTTGCAGCTCCAGAAACAGGATCTGCTGGGACACATCAGAAGGTGAGAGTTAGAGCTATTGATGTTGTAATGGACAATGTATTTTACCTATGCGTTTTCTGTTTGGAGTGGAGGGAATGTGTGTGGTGTCAATTGAACATATATGGTTTGGATTGGAATTGTTGGTTGTGGAATTGTTTTGTGTGGATTGGATCTGTGTAGTGAAATAAGGTGGCATGGTGTGCAGTGCAATTATGTGGTATTGAGTGGAGTGGGATTGTGTGTCTTGGAGTGGGGTTATCTGGAATGGTATTTTGTGTTGTGGAGTGGTATGTAGTGGAGTTTCCTTATGTGGTGTGCTGTTAAATATTATAGCATGATGTGGAATTTGTGGTGTAGATTGGATGCATGTGGTGTGTTGTGCATTTGTGGTGTTAGTCTGAATTATGTAGTTTGTTGTGAATTATGTGGTGTGGAATGGAAATGTGTAGAGTTGAATTGTGTGACGTGGAAGTTGCGGTGTTGAGTGAAATTATGTTGAGTGGTATTATGGGGCATGGTGTGAAGTGTAGCTATGTGGAGTGTTGCTACGTGGCATAGACTGGATTTATGTGGAGTGCATGTATGCAGTATGGAGTAGAGCATAATTATGTGGAGGTTAATTATGTGGAGCTGAGTGGTATTATGTGGAGTGTTATTATGCTGTGTGATAAATTGTGTGGGGATGAATTGTGGAATTGTGTGACGTGTGGAATTATGTGGCATGGTGTGGTATATAATTATGCGCAGTGGAATTATGCAACATGTTGCAGAGTTATATTTTGTGGAGGGTAATTATGTGTTTTAGAGTTGAGTGTAAATATGTTGTGTGGAGTGTAATTATGTGGTTGGGAGAGGTATTAAGTTGTGTGGAATGTGATTCTGTGATGTGGAATTATGTGGTATGGAGTGAAGTGGAAATATGCGTATTTTTTGGATTGTAATTATGTGGTATGGAATGTTGTAGGGTTAAATGATTTATAGTTGAATTGTGCAGTAGCAGGGGCGTAACACAGGCCCAGGGGCGTAACACAGGCCCCCACAGCTCCCGTGTTGTGGGGGGGCCCCAGTGCTCCAGAGGCCCCCTCAGCGGTGCCAGCAAGCACCACAAATCCATGACTGTCTGGGATAGGTAATTAATTAATATAGGTAGGTTATGTAACTTTCGCTTGCTCTAGACTTTTCTTTATAAATTAAATGGTAACATTTAAAAAATGGTAATGGTGCACACTGCGCAGCGTGCAGATGTCTCCGTCGCCGCGTCTGCGCGGTCTTACTCTTCACCCTTAGGGTGGGGCTGGTGACCAATTGTCATGCGCATTGCTGACTGGTGAAGCGAGGAGGCATCCCAGAGGCCAGAGTGGAGACGATTGAGAGGTAATGTGCGGAGGCGACTACCTGCCATAATTTAATTATTTCTCTGGCTAGCCTTGTTTGCCCTGTCTTCTGCGGCTCGCGCAGGTGAGTCTGTCTGTTCGCCCAGTCTATGCCACCCCCCCGCAGACAAGTGCACCCCACCCAAAATTAATTGCGACGACCACTTGTGTGCGTAAGGTCTCCAGTTTAGTGTGAAGGCATTTAGTAAAAGAAAGGCGCCTTTTGGTACATGAAGGTTGTTTGGAAAATATGGGGGGGGGGTTATGTTACACATTAAAGATTAAAAGTGCGTGTCATCAGTTTCACCTGCGATTTATATTGATTTGCGGATTTTACAGAAAACACAAAAATCGTAATTGAAGTTTGTGGGCGCAAGAAAATATACCCTTCACCTATGAATTTACACCTTAGTCTGTGACTTTGGGAGAAGTTTCCCGGTTTCACATGACTTTGTCAAGGCAAAGTGATACCCACTTCCTCCAAAAACTGACCCGATTTCTTGTCGCTGATTTCTAGTTGTCAAGTGATGTTGGTTCTGAAGGGGCAGGTCCAGCTGAACTGGACATCAGGGTGTGAGTGGGGCAGAGAGGGGGAGGATTGGGGCAGTGGTGCTACATAAATTGCAGCTTGCAGATAAAATGGTTTCTAGCTGAAACAGTTAAAAGTTACTAAAATACAGCAACATGCATTGCTGCACAGTCGAATGCCCTTCGCTAAAATTGACAGGCCATCTTTCAGTTACTCTTTGTTGTTTGGTTGTTAAACTGAGACTGAGGTGAAACATTTGCCAGAACAGTCTTAAAAGGTGCAAAAATTACAAAAAATTGAGTATAAGTATCACAAAATGTGTGGCATTAGACCGCATAATTTGCCATTTCCTGCTGCATAATTGAGTACCTGCAGCATAATTCTCATGGCACTGCATACCATGTACTTCCCCTCTGTTTACTGCTGTCGCTAACAGCCACCAATCCTACCCCATTGATATGAAAGGAAAAAACATTTACATTTACAGCCTTTCTATGTTACGAAGCATGTTCTACCAGAGGTTGCACGTGACTTTCGTGGAAACAGGCACCAGCATGTGTAACTCTCTTCTCTTTCTGGACTTTTTTTTTAACACCAGCACAACCTACCTCACTTGCGACCTTTGAACTGTGGGGCGCTCCATGCACTTTCCCGCCCTGAAGCCCTCGTACTCCACTCAGCAGTAAAAGGATCAATGTTTCTGGTCCATAAATGGCTCCAAATCCCTGACTCTGTGGGTGTGACAAGATCACCCAGCATCCTGCCCCAAACACCTGCCAGCCCCACAGACCTCTCCAGGCAGAGAAACCTGCCAGCCCCACAGACCTCTCCAGCCACAGAAACCTGCCAGTCCCACAGACCTCTCCGGGCACAGAAACCTGCCGGCCCCACTGACCTCTCCAGGCACAGAATCTGTCATCCCCACAGACCACTCCAGGCAGAGAAACCTGCCAGCCCCACAGACCTCCCCAAGCAGAGCAGCCAGCCAGCCCCACAGACCTCCCCAGGCACAGAGACCTGCCAGTCCCACAGACCTCTCCGGGCACAGAAACCTGCCAGCCCCACTGACCTCTCCGGGCACAGAAACCTGCCAGACTCACAGACCTCCCCAAGCAGAGCAACCTGCCAGCCCCACAGACCTCCCCAGGCACAGAGACCTGCCAGTCCCACAGACCTCTCCGGGCACAGAAACCTGCCGGCCCCACTGACCTCTCCAGGCACAGAATCTGTCATCCCCACAGACCACTCCAGGCAGAGAAACCTGCCAGCCCCACAGACCTCCCCAAACACAGAAACCTGCCAGCTTCACAGACCTCCCCAAGCACAGAAACCTGCCAGTCCCACAGAACTCAAGCAGAGAAACATGCCAGTCCCACAGACCTCCCCAGGCAGAGAATCCTGCCAGTCCCACATACCTCTACAGGCATGGAATCCTGCCAGACCCACAAACCTCCCCGGGCAGAGAAACCTGCCAGCCCCACTGACCTCTCCAGGCACAGAATCTGCCATCCCCACAGACCACTCCAGGCAGAGAAACCTGCCAGCATCACAGACCTCCCCGGAGACAGAATCCAGCCAGTCCCACAGATCTCCCCAGGCACAGAAACTTGCTAGCCCCACAGACCTCCCCGGCACAGAAACCTGCCAGCCTCACAGACCTCCCCGGGCATAGAAACCTGCCAGCCCACAGACCTCCCCAAGCACAGAAACCAGCCAGTCCCACAGACCTAAACAGGCACAGAAACCTGCCATCCCCACAGACCTCCCCAGATAGAGAAACCTGCCAGCCCCACAGACCTCTCCGGGCAGAGAATCCTGCCAGTCCCACTGACCTCCCCAGGCAGAGAAACCTGCCAGTCTCACAGACCTCTCTGGGCACAGAAACCTGCCAGTCCAACAGACCTCCCCGGGCACAGAAACCAGCCCGTCCCACTGACCTCCCCAAGCACAGAATCCTGCCAGTCCCACTGACCTCTCCAGGCAGAGAAACCTGTTAGCCCCCACAGACCTCCCAGGGCACAGAAACCTGCCAGTCCCTCTGACCTACCCAGGCACAGAAACCTGTTAGCCCCACAGACCTCCCAGGGCACAGAAACCTGCCAGTCTCACAGACCTCCCCAGGCACAGAAACCTACCAGCCCCACAGACCTCACCAATCAGAAAAACATGCCAGCCCCACAGACATCCCCAAGCACAGACACCTGCCAGTCCCACAGACCTCCACAGGCACAGAATCTGCCAGCCCCACAGACCTCCCCCAGCACAGAAACCTGGCAGTCCCACAGACCTCCACAAGCACAGAATCTGCCAGCCCCACAGTCCTCACCAAGCATAGAAACCTGCCAGCCCCACAGACCTCCTCAGGCACAGAAACCTGCAGCCCCACAGACCTCACCTAGCAAAGAAGCCTGCCAGCCCCACAGACCTCCCCAAGCACAGAATCCTGCCAGCCCCACAGACCTCCCCAGGCAGAGAAACCTGCCAGTCCCACAGACCTCCCCAGGCAGAGAAACATGCCAGTGCCATAGACCTCCCCAGGCACAAACACCAGCCAGTCCCACAGACCTCCCCAGGCACAGCAACCTGTTAGCCCCACAGACCTCCCAGGGTACAGAAACCTGCCAGTCCCACAGACCTCCCCGGGCACAGAAACCTACCAGCCCCAGAGACCTCCCCAAGCACAGAAACCTGCCAGTCCCACAGACCTCCACAGGCACAGAATCTGCCATCTCCACAGACCACTCCAGGCAGAGAAACCTGCCAGCCCCACAGACCTCCCCAAGCACAGAATCTTGCCAGCCCCACAGACCTCCCCAGGCAGAGAAACCTGCCAGTCCCACAGACCTCCCCAGGCAGAGAAACCTGCCAGCCACACAGACCTCCCCAGGCACAGAATCCTGCCAGTCCCACAGACCTCCTCGGCAAAAGTGGTAGGTGGTGGCTCGGGGAGGGGGCCCCCTCCGTGTACTTTGCAGGGGGGGCCCCTCAACTTTTGTTACGCCACTGGCTTGATTTAGAGCAAGCCTCTCTCTCACATCTCTCTACCGAAGAGCTGAGGGGGCCCCCTTCATTTACTGAAGAGTGGGGGCACCCCCGCACCGAGGGGGCTGCGGGAGTGTTTGTTACGCCCCTGACGGTTGGTCACCCTAACTACACGCCAACGGACTGTCCATTATCCGTGCTTGCGTTAGGACCCATGACACCATTGCCATGCCACTGCTTAAGCTGAGGGGTACCTCTGTGTTTCAAACTCTGTGAACGTGACGCCCCAGCAGTAGTATGCGTGCTATGAAATAATTATTAATGTTTTTGTCATAAGAATGCACGACTGTTTCAGTGACTAGCTCGCCAGCATTGGTACTTTTCACAGCTTCGTGTGCAGAAATGTTGTTCTCTTACTAACTCTATGAGGTGCCTAGATGAGAAGGTAGGAGCACAGTGTGCTATAAATAGATGTGTTGCTGGTCATCTTGCTACAAACTCCAGCTGCTTTCGTGGATGCAACGTTAACGCTTCTGTGACTGTCACCGGTGGTGCTTGTATTTCATAACGTGATTTTGTCACAGGTATTGTATGACGCACATCTGACGTCAGCGCTGTAGGTTGTCTTGGAATGTGCTTTACTAAAGTGCTTTGGGATTACAAGCAGACACTAGTCGGTGTGAGGAGGTTCGTTGTGCTCACTGTGCTGTGAGTTGTTATCAGTGCGAGAGCTTGAGATGCAGTTAATTTACAAGTATGCATTTCCAGTCATTTGAGAGACAGTTATGCGGCTATTAAAAGCAAAGTGGCAATCACTGCTTCAAAATCTAGCTACTGTCTGAGAAGCACGGATAAAATTTAGTTGCAGCTATGTGTCTCCTGAATCGTAATATTTACATCCACCCTCCTGGACAGCCCTTCTGTTACAAACGGATGATTTAGATGTTGTGCGCGGGTGTAAACAGAGCTGTGAATATTGTTCACAACTCAAGTTTGTCAGTGGGCTATAAGGAGTTACTTTTCTAAATCTTTGATTCTAATAGCTTTAAAATGTGGGATTACTCGATCACACGCCAAGGAAAAATTAAAAGTGCTTGCACAAAACAAAACAAGCACAAGCGCGCTCGTCTCGCGCGGCAGCAGGGAGTTGGGGGGCCTGCACGATTTCCTTGCGGGAGCGATAATTGCTACCATATGGTGCCGCTCGACCCCGCAACTGTTGTGCAACCGTTTGAAGTTTTACACAGATGGCGACACACTTTACATATGCCCAGAGTGAGTCATTGTCCGGCACTCTTTTGTACAGCTCCAGTTATATGGCAGACTCGTTGCATGCTAGAGGTTACATTTTTGTCCCTTTTTCCATCAACTTCAGAGTAATGGGGGTTCTGAGGCTTTTTTTGACTTTGTTCAACTGTTGTCCACAATGTACTCCTCAGAGGTGTTATGTGCCACCCTTCAGCAGATTCTCCGCACTGATGATAAACTTTACCAGACAACTATTACCTGGCCACTCATGCTTTGCAGACAGAAAAGAAGGGGATAACGGCAACTCCTTATTCCATGAGTGTTGAAGATATTACGTAGGAGCTTTTTGTGTGCAGATTGCAAAATGGGCATATGCATAATATATGCGAACAAGGGGGCATATCAGCAACAACCGGCGATAATTATCGCTTAGCGCACTTAGCGCTAGGATAATTATCGCCGGCTAACGTGGATTTTTATCGCTGAGATAGCGTGCTTAGCAACACTTATCTCAAAAGCGATAAAAATCCTAGCGCTAACTGCCTAACGTGAGATTATCGCTGGAAACCCAGCGATAATCTCACAAAATGTGGCGTTAGCTTGTTGATAGGGGCTCACAAACTTAGCCATGATATCCACCTTCCATAGGATATCATGGCTAAGTCAGTCCTGAAGCAGGCGTAAGGAAAGTAGCGATAACAGGGGTTATCACTACTTTTTCGGCCGCTATGCTTCATAGCGTGGGGCTTGATGATAGGAGAAATGTCGCTTAGCGACATCTCTCCTGTCAGGTCAGATCATTAGAGATGCAAAGCTGGGCGTTAAGAATAGGTGCGCTAATGCAAGGTTTCACACGTTAGCATGGCCTTGCTAATTAGGCGATAAAATTATCGCCGGTTTTCGGCCGAAAATTGCTGCAAAAGCGGCGATAATTTTCTATCGCTGCCTTGTAAATATGCCCCAAAGTTTTTTTAGACCGAGCACAGCCTGCAAAACGTCAAACTTGGTTTAGAGGCCCACGGCGGCAGTGTGTCATTTATTGATATTAGGCCAAACCTCTGTGCTAGAAACTTGGATTTGTGAAAGCTTTTGATTGTTTCAAACAGGTAGTCCTGTAAGGCTGTTCATTCGTATATATTTCTACATAGCCACAAATGTTTGCGCTTTTGAAGCGCTCCTTATCTTGCTCCCAGGACAATAATTTTGTTTGTTTATTCATTGAAAGTTTAAAAGTGTTATGAGGAAATATTTCCTTCCCGGAGATTATGTGTATTCAGGCCTCTAAAGCCTCACTTCCGGCATGGACCTAACAATTCATTTTACTGCCTCCATGAATCTCATTCCAGATAAGTGACTTTACTGAGTCTGGTGTGCCTTCTCTTAGAGATGGCAAATACTTAACAAGGACACTTTGTTGTGCCGGCCTTGCTCTTGAATTCCAATTTCTAAGCGAATTTGTGCAGGTGAGGTGGAGTATGAGACGGAAAACCTTACTCAGGGTGTTACTCAAAAATGAGTTCAACTTCCCCGGGAAGGCTACTGATCCATAAGCCAACATTGGGATGAATTTTGCTTTGATTGCTGCTAAAATTGGTTTCCAAGCTGGCTTAGGTTTTTGTTGTATATATTTTTTAAAGCGGTGATAAGTGATGCCACATAGGGCTTTAGTGTATTTAGATGAAATGCAGGGGACTGGCGATCTTGTAGCCAGAACCCTGGATATTTATAGCTGGAACTCTTTTCCATCAAATTGCCTCCCAGGCACAATTTTTCTTTCTTCTTGTGGCCATTTCCAAAGATCGCTATTTTAGGTTTATCTAAATTTATGTCATCCAGTTTGTTGCGCAGTAGAGAGCCAACGTGTTTAGTAAGTTTTATAAACCAAAAAAGCAGTGAAACAGACAGTGTTTTCTGCTTATTCTTTTGGGAAAGTTCTGCTGAACGAGGATGGATTGCAGCTGTTTCAAAGTCACTTTTTTGCGCAGGACACAATATGTCATTGCACCCTGAGAGTTGCTACTTTGTCTGCTGACACACTTGACCTTGTTGTGCTGTGCTAATCACTACCCATAAGAGGAATTGCTGTGTCTTTTGCCCTTTCCACTTCTCTGTTACCAGTAGCACCCACAGCATATGTGCCAACTCCTTGGATACCCTTGCAGCTCTGAGATAGTAATCTGTTCCTTGCCTCTTTCCAAAAATGAAGACATCCAGATTGTGTTCCACTCTCTTGTTTAACCCATGACTTCAAGTACTTGCTAGTACTTTCGAACACTTCATAACACATGGGTAATAAGCTCTCATAGTAGAACAGCCCTGTAGAGGCGATCCTCAAAAGATAATAGCTACATCAGTTCACTGGTAGTACCCTATAATGTGATATAATACCCAAGTGCATGCAACATTCGTCTCTCAGCATCAGAATGCTTCATCACAGGAGGTTCATGAGACTGAGTATTGGCTTTATATAGTTGATGATTGCCAGAACTTCCTATGAGGTGAGACCTATGGGGTAACAACTCTCGTTCACCCTGTTCCTTTATGTGGTACAGACTTAGGTACCGATTCCGATCCGTTCAAAATATTCCCCTTACGAATCGTATCCAGATTTTTTTACGTACGAATCGTCCAAGTCCCGTACAAACTGGCAAGTACGATTCGTATGTAAAAAAATCCATACGAATCGCATTGGGAAAATTCCCCGACACGTCCTCGGGTCGGAAAAAGTGTCCGACGCGTCCCCGGACAGTTTTACGTACGAATCGGGAAACTGAAGTCCGAGCGCGCAAGTACGATCCATCCCGTCCGTCCGAATGCACAACCGTATGGAAAAAACACCGTACGGTGCGAACTCCCGTAGCAACCATGGAGACGTCCAAACATGTGCCCGCATACGCGCTGTACCCCCAGCCCACCCCCCCATGTAGGCGCTGTACCCCCAGCCCACCCCCGTAGGTACGTGCCGTACCCCCAGCCCACCCCCGTAGGTACGCGCCGTACCCCCGCCCACCCCCCATGTACACGCCGTACCCCCAGCCCACCCCCGTAGGTACAGTGCGGACCCCCACCCCCGTAGGTACGGTGCGAACCCCCGGCGCATAGCGCTGGGGGTCCGCACCATACCTACGGGGGTGGGGGTCCGCACCGTATCTACGGGGGTGGGGGTCTGCACCGTATCTATGGGGGTGGGCTGGGGGTACGGCGCGTACCTACGGGGGTGGGCTGGGGGTATGGCGCGTACCTACGGGGGTGGGCTGGGGGTACGCTCCGGACATACAGGGGGGCTGGGGGTACGTTGCGGACGTGTAGGGATGGGGGTACGGTGCGTACCGGGCCCCCTTTTCGTCGTGCATCGCGGCGTACTTAGCTTTTCCGGCATTTTTTGGGTCCCGTAAAAATTTTGCCGTGCGAAGTGCTGTGGGTACGAATCGTACTTGCTGATCCGTAAAACGCTGCCTGACTCCGTGCGAATGTCGCGTACGCGGTGTCCCGGATCCGATTTGTATGTATTTTTTTGCCGGTCGGTGTTTTTTACGATTCGTACGGAAATGGCGTTTCCGTACGAATCGTACTTGCATGTTTGTAAGGTATTTTACCCAGGTACGAGTCGGACGGAGAAAACGCTCCGTCCGACGATTCGTACCCGGTTTTTCCAGGATCGGAATCGGCCCCTTAATGGTGGCGCTTTAATTGCTGGACTGGCCTCTGCTCAAAGTGCCTATCAACTCCTTCCTACTTTCTCTGGATCTCAAATCACTCCCCCCAAAATTGTAGATGCTCAAACTCTTTTTAAATATCTGAGTTCTTACAATTATAATCAGACAAAATCCTTTCTTAAGCCCTCGCCATAGAAAGCCTCCCTTTTCCTTGTACCAACAGTCTTTCAAAACGTCCACTATCCCCTTTATAGAGTAATTGTCTGCACATTTTTGTAACAACCTTCTAAGCCTCCTTGGTCTCTAACAATTCTTAGAATCTTGGCAGGTCTCAAGCATTCCATATTCAATGTATGTTTTTTCATTCCTTGTTCTTTGCCTCAAATACAACACAGAGTATTTTGTTATATGTATATAAATTCAACCAAGCAAAAGCTTTCTAATTTAATAAGCTGGGCTGCACGCAGGTGAGCTACTCAGAGGTAGCTGGAGAGCTACTGAAGGTCACAAGCTACTGGTTGAAGACCCCTGGAGTAGAGAGTGAAAGCCTTTGCATGGGGTGTGTCAACTATATCTATGCCTGCCTCCCTTAGCCCGAGACAGACTAGGAGGTTTCACTCTCTTTGAGAAGTGAGTCTTGGTGGAACCTTATGCACCACCACTAAGGAAGGGTTCAACTGTGAAGCTCTTAACTGCAGAGGGAGGTACTAATAATTGATTGATATGGGAATGTCTCCAATGAGTTATGGGAGGCCCTTTGTGGAAAAACACCAGAAGGAAAAAACATGAATAATACACATTTAGTATCTCAATAACACTTACAGTTAATACCTGTAACAGTCAAGTACCATTTGTTTTCTTAAAAATGCTGTCACTATGAATCATTTTATGAGCACAATTACTCCTTTATATGTGGAAAACATGCATGTGATTTAGAAAAAGGAGCATTTCCTATTTTTATTTTAAATTGCATATGCAACCAGAAGGTCACTTTAGGGAACCAAAAACAATGCCATGCCACATAATTCCACTACACAAATCCACTCCACACCACACAGTTCCACCACACACAATTCCACAACTAAAAATTACAATCTAACCCACATAATTCTACTACACACTCCGTACATACACTCCATATCACATGGGTAAAAGACATTGTCATTTACAACGCCAATAGCTCCAACTCAAGCAAATGCGAGACCTATTGCATTTCCAATGCTTGTTCTTACATGGGGCAATATGATACATATGGCATGGTCTTTTTACACAAAGTGATCGTAACAATGTATCTCTTCTTCATTGTGTGGGGTTCCTCATATTCAGTTACTTTGCTGCAATATCTGCAAGCCTTACAATGTGTGCTGGTCAAAAACCTCCCTTCTATTCCACTTCTTTCGACTCCTTCAAATGACAGTTTACAATCACATTTTCAGTTGTATTTGGTTTCTGGTAGGTTATCCAAGGAGTAGGTCCTAAATGGGTGCTTAGAACAGAGTGCTTGATTAACATTCTACTTATATCATCAGATTGTCTTGAGAGTGATGTAATAAACTTCACCCTTTTGAATCTGTCCTGTGTCTCGTTATCCCTTTGTTTTTTGGATTTCTAGATAAGATCCTCTTTATTTAGGATTTTAGGTTTTAATTCTGCTGTTTTCAACACAGTTGATGGATATCCTCTCACTTTGAATCTCGTCAACTGGTCATCTTTAGCGTACTCATTTGCTTTGAGTGTGTTGGAGTTTCTTTTCAACCAAACGATCTCACCATATGATATGTTCCATTTTGTATCTGATGGCTGACAGTTTGTAGCATGTAAAATGTGGCTTCTAGCCATGGACTTCCTAAATGGCAAGGATTTGATCCTGTTGTACTTGACCTCTATTCTAATCTCTCATACTGTATTCCATCATCATTCTGATGTTATAATTGTGTTATTCAACATCAGAATCAAATCCTTAAGGGCCTATTCTACTCCAGTTCATAGCAAAAATAAATTATCTGTAACATAGCCACAGTGTTACCTTCTGAAGGAAGTCTTGATATTGATCTTCACTGGACACCTGGTCTCCCACCAGCCCATTAACAAATTTGCACAGCTGGTAGCAATGTAGATGTCCATTGAAGTTCCTTGAAGTTGTTAGTACATTTGTCTTCCAAAGAGGAACACATTCTCCCTCAAGCTGATATATGCCATGGGCTTAAGCATAGTGGTGTGTTCTCATAGTTTCAGTGGTCTTGTTTTCAAAAACTCCTTGAATGCTTTTAATTCATGGTAGTGAATAACGCTTGCTTACAAGCGGTTTACATCCATTGTTAACAAATAAGTTCCTTCTTCAGTGGGCATCTTATATGTTTTGGTGATGAAATCTGTGGTATCTCTTAAATGGCTCGGCAATGTGTCAAATAGTGGAAACAGGAAGTGGTCTTTATATATAGACACTCTCTCCAAAATACTGCCAATGGCTGAAAATAGTGATCTCCTCAGAGGTTTTTTCAAATCTTGAAATGAATGAATTTTTGGTAATAGGTCCATGGTGGATACTTTAAGCCAGCCAGTTTTTAAATACAGACACTCTGCATATTCTAATATACATGCATTTCTCTATGTATAAAACGGATCTCTGACATATTATCGACAGACACATTATCGAACTACACAAATATCGCATCAAATATATCGACATCAAAAATATCGACATTGTATACTTATTTAAAAAACGACACTAATATCGACACTACAATATCGTAATACAATTATATCGATCACACAAAAATCGCACACATAAATATCGCAATACTAAATATCGACATGAGTAAATAAATATGACACATGTCACAAATATCGATAACCAAAATATAGACATCAAGAATATCGTTTTTTTTAAATATATCGACAATTCTAACACTAATAAAAACAATGCTTTAAACAACATAAAGACAATATTTTCCCAAAACACATTTTTCAAATGAGATTCTACTTAAACATAAACATAACATTTATAGCTATCTCAATATTTAACAACATAATAAAAAAACACTGAAATAATTATCACATTGGCATTTCGAACACATTTAAAAAACATTCACTACACATTATAAACAATCTTTTTATATATAATGATTTAAAACTCTCCTCCTTTAAAACTAAATATACTCTTACTTAGCATTTTCCATAAAAGGAAACCAATTAACTAAAAAAAAATCAAACCATCCAATAGAAAGGCCACATACAGAAAACAACCAATAACATGGACATTATAAACGTTAAAGGCAGGGAAGGTCCCCTGGGACTATTTTAATACAACATCTTTATTTCTTCCCTTTAACCTTACTGAAAAACAGCAGTTAATGTCCATGAAAGATGCTACATATTCATTGTTACATATTGAAAAATTAGAACCTTTAGCTTTCTCTGTAGCGGAATTGGATACAGGCGTGTGGTTATTACATGGGTTGATCACTCTCCCGTTCGCGCTTTTCAAGTTTACGTCCTGTATGAAACACTATGCTCTGGGTAGATATGAACAGCTGGGCACCGCTTTCATACATGAGGTTTGGTCCCTCCCTTTTATGTATAGATGTACAAGGGACGGTACTGAGGTTAATCTGACAGGTGAGGAATGTACAACGACACCTGATCATTCTGTAGTATGTAGACACATTCAATTACACGGTGCATGCAATGTACAAGCTCCAAATTTGGCCTGCGTCCTGAAAGGTATCCCAGTGCCAGTGATTACGCCATCTTTCACGCTGCTTGCAAACGGTAGTTATTTAATTTTGAACAATGAAGCTTGCTGCGGGATGTTAGTGGGAATCCCTTACATAGTGACTGTATAGCAGAGAGTTGTCTGCTGCAATAATGTTCTATTTCCACCCCCGCATGGGCGGCTGGATGTTTCCATCTGGCCTTCGATTCCGACCTTGAAGGCAGAGTTCAACAAGATGAGCAGAATAAGGGCGCTATTGTCCCAAAAGGAGGTGCCATTGACTTCCTCCGGTGAAACATTTGTCCTTCACGTTGCAAATACGCGTACTGAGGTACAGGCGCTTTTGAATACTGACCTCCCCCTACATTTTGGTGCTTTGATCCAAACAATTTTCAATGCCTCGTCCACGACGGGCCTGGCTCATTTTTTTAAGCTTGTGGGCTCGGGCCTCGTGACCTCTTTCCAAACTATTTTTGGTGTGATTCCGGCATTTTTTCATTCTATTTTCTCGAGCATCTTTGGAGGTGTCCCGCTGATTCTGGCGCTTGTGGCAGGAGTGCTGCTTTTACTTTTCATACTGCGAAATGGCTGCTCTTTCTGTGCCACACGACAACCTGTCCCGTCTGCATCTTCTCCGTGACAGGATGCTTGAATATTATGGTACGCTGCCATTGGCGACTTTGAGCCTGGCGTATGGATTATCCTTCCGGTATTCCTACTTCACCTGCGTACAGCCAGTCTTTCACTGCCTAGATTGTCCCTTTGAATGGCCTTTGGATTTGTGCTTAACCAACACGGTGTCTCCGGTGCCGGATTATGATCGACTGATGAGGCCCTTAGTGTCTCACGAGTTTGCCTGTTCTGGTGTTCGGATTATGGCCTGTGGTGCGGCGCATGGTATCCTGGGTAATTGGGACATCGCAAGAGCAGCCTATGATTTCTTGAATATGAGCTATCTGGAGGAACAATTGGGTTGCCCTCTGATTGTGCTAGAGGCTCCGCTCATTGAAGAACATGTATGTTCCTTTTCTTTGATTAATTGGATGGCTAAAACTTTTCGTGGCTCTGCAAACGATTTCTTGTTGGAAGCAGTGGCCACGTATGCTGCATATACGTTCATGGATTGAGTAAACTGTGGTCCTCTATGTTTTTTCTCCCGTGCCTTTGGACTGCTGTCCACAGCAACATTTTTTAATTTTTCCCATCACACGTTTGTGGTTTTTTTCTCCCCTTTTCGGTTTTCATGTTTTCGGCTTTTGCCTGAACTATAAATTGTTTATTAATTGAATACGCCTTGTTCTGCTCTGTCGAGACTGAACTTTGCATTCTCTTTTTTCTTGCCTACTGTATAGTGCTTAGATCAAGGGGGCATGTAGTGAGGACTCCCTTAATACGTACATACATTGTTAAGTTAGCATAACCGCGTTAGATGTTAGAAAGCCATCTTGCCGCTTTTGCGCACGACACTGCGTTTACATGTTATTGCTTAAACTAACTGCTGACTCGAGCTTTGCCTCACACGGAAGCAATCTGTTGTTACCATCCTGAGCTCTGCGCAGCGACCTTGGTCTGTACATGGCGTGACAAAACAGTCTGGTTTGTTAGACAATGCATGTTTTCTACTCTAGATTGATCGACCCACTATTTAGACATAACACACAGGCAGCTGTAAATACCTGAAAGTTGGTGCTTTTAATAACACAGACATCATGATTATTATTCAGACCGAAGACGAGCCTTCCTGCGAGTAGACTCCTGATGCTCCTGTGATGTGATTTCACTAAGCTGATCTTTGAGGTATGGGGTCCCCTATTGAAGCCTAAGAGACCTTCTATTAGCATAATAATAATATTAGCTTCTTAGTAAAGGGAAGGTGGTATTATCCACTGTCATTATAATATGATCACCCCTTTTATATTCTATGGTATTGTAACGATGCTGATGGTTTTGATTTTAATCATTTGTCTGCTTGTATTAGCCAAACTACTGCATCTTAGGACACGTGGTCTATAAAAATAAACTCTTTTTATTTTCACCGTGTCTCTGTTGATTCTTGTTGTGGACTGATGTGAGAATAATATACGAACAGGTATTTCCGATTCCCACCATTCCTGAGAGTATACTGAGTCGCTTGTTCTGGGTTGTCTTTTCATTGGGATCTCTGAGCCTAATCTCGGATAACGAATGGGACACTAATACTAGCCGGAGACTGGGTTCTGGGTTCTGAGGTGAGTTTCTGGTACACCACAATTCACTTAGTTGGCAGTATGTGCTGGACACAGAACTTAATTAATTTACTATTCCCACTCCAATCTATATTTAATTAAGATAAGTGCTGGACACTGAACTTAATTAATTTACTATTCTCACTCCAATCTATATTTAATTAGAATAGATGCTGGACACTGAACTTAATTAATTTACTATTCCCACTCTAGTCTATATTTAATTAAGATAAATGCTGGACACTGAACATAATGAATTTACAATTCTCACTCCAACCTATATTAAATTAGAGTAGGTGCTGGACACTGAACTCAAATAATTTACTACTCCCACTCCAGTCTATATTTAATTAGGATAACTGCTGGACACTGAACTTAATTAATTTACTATTCTCACTCCAACCTATATTAAATTAGGGTAGGTGCTGGACACTGAACTAAAATAATTTACTATTCCCACTCCAGTCTAGATTAAATTAAGATAAGTGCTGGACACTGAAGTAAAATAATTAACTATTCCCACTCCAGTCTATATTAAATGAAGATAAGTGCTGGACACTGAACTTAAAAAATTTACTATTCTCACTCCAACCTATATTTAATTAGAGTATGTGCTGGACACTGAACTGAATTAATTTACTATTCCCACTCCAGTCTATATTTAATTAAGATAAGTGCTGGACACTGAACTTAATTAATTTACTATTCTCACTCCAACCTATATTACATTAGAGTAGGTGCTGGACACTGAACTTAATTAATTAACTATTCCCACTCCAGTCTATATTACATTAGAGTAGGTGCTGGACACTGAACTTAATTAATTAACTATTCCCACTCCAGTCTATATTTAATTAGAGTATGTGCTGGACACAGAACTTAATTAATTTACTATTCCCACTCCAATCTATATTTAATTAAAATAAGTGCTGGACACTGAACTTAATTAATTTACTATTCTCACTCCAATCTATATTTAATTAGGGTAGATGCTGGACACTGAACTTAATTAATTTACTATTCCCACTCTAGTCTATATTTAATTAAGATAAGTGCTGGACACTGAACATAATTAATTTACTATTCTCACTCCAACCTATATTAAATTAGAGTAGGTGCTGGACACTGAACTTAATTAATTTACTATTCCCACTCCAGTCTATATTACATTAGAGTAGGTGCTGGACACTGAACTTAATTAATTAACTATTCCCACTCCAGTCTATATTTAATTAAGATAAGTGCTGGACACTGAACATAATTAATTTACTATTCTCACTCCAACCTATATTAAATTAGAGTAGGTGCTGGACACTGAAGTTAATTAATTTACTATTCCCACTCCAGTCTATATTTAACTAAGATAACTGCTGGACACTGAACTTAATTAATTTACTATTCTCACTCCAACCTATATTAAATTAGCGTAGGTGCTGGACACTGAACTAAAATAATTTACTATTCCCACTCCAGTCTATATTAAATGAAGATAAGTGCTGGACACTGAACTTAATAAATTTACTATTCTCACTCCAACCTATATTTAATTACAGTATGTGCTGGACACTGAACTGAATTAATTTACTATTCCCACTCCAGTCTATATTTAATTAAGATAAGTGCTGGACACTGAACTTAATTAATTTACTATTCTGACTGAAATCTATATTTAATTATGGGATTAGTAAAATTCTAAATTATATTTAAATTTTCTAAATAATTATTTTTTCAAATTTAAAAATATATAAACATTTTAAATTAACTTCCCAACCTTATCCCCTATAACCCAACATTCCGCTCCTAAAATTATTTGTAAAATTCTAAATTTAATTTACAATTTCAAAATAATTTTTATTAAAAATTAACAAATATATAAACATTTTTAAACACTTCCCACCCTTATCCCCTATCAACCAACATCCAGCTCCTAAAATTATTTGTAAATTTAGAAATTTAATTTAGAATTTCTAAATAATTTTTTTTAAAAATTAAACATTATATAAACATTTGTAAAACACTTCCCACCCTTATCCCCTATAAACCAACATCCCGCTCCTAATAATATTTGTAAAATTCGAAATTTAATTTACAATTTCGAAATAAATTTTGTAAAAAATTAAACAATATATAAACATTTTTAAAACACTTCCCACCCTTATCCCCTATGAACCAACATCCCGCTCCTAAAATTTTTTTTACAATTCTAAGTTTAATTTACAATTTCTAAATATTTTTTTTTTTATATTAACAAATATATAAAGATTTGTAAAACACTTCCCACCCTTATCCCCTATAAACCAACATCCCGCTCCTAAAATTATTTTTAAAATTCTAAATTTAATTTACAATTTCTAAATTTTTTTTTTTTTAAATTAAACAATATATAAACATTTTTAAAACACTTCCCACCCTTATCCCCTATAAACCAACATCCCGCTCCTAAAATTAAATATACATTTCACATTTAAAAAAAAAATTTCGAATTAAATTTTACAATATATTAAAAAAATTAATTAACTTTTTTAAAACACTCCCCACCCTTATCCCCTATAACCCAACATCCCGCCCCTAAAACAATATAAATATTTCTCATATTATATACATTTTAACTATTTATACAAACAACTTCAAAATATTTACTAAACATACAATGACGATATTTTCACATGTCGATATTATTACTAACGATATTACTTACATCGACATATAAGTAAAAAAAAAAATACGATATTTTTCACATCGATATTATCTATTTCGATATTTTGTACATTCGATATTTTTGACTCGATATTTCTGTCCCTCGATATTAAAAAGTCGATATATAGACTGCTCACCGTATAAAACATCCCTGTAAATCTCACCACCAATCTCTAATGGTACCCTTTATCAACCTTTGGTTTCAATTTTGATTGTTTAACCATACCACTAGATTACCACCTCAATCAGATAGTTTCACAACCAGATTCTGATCCTTACTCATTTTTTTCCAAATTCTCATACTGAGTCCATGTCATATTCTTTTTTTGCTTACCAAATTGTTTTCTTCTAAGAATTTTTGAATCGTTCATTATCATTTTATGAAACACATCTATGTTCTCACAAGGCTAGTTTGGAATTGCGTACAATAGTGGTTTAAAGCCACAATAGCTGGATGAATTTATCTTAAAGCCTATTTTATTAAGGAAATCATAGATGTCTATCATGTTACTCATTACATTTAAGTCATACATATCACACAATCCTACTACACAACCTATTCTCCATAAATCTTTATCAAATGGGGCTTAGGTTACCACATGCTTTTCGTGTCTGTTTATTAACATATATTTTTAACAGTTTTAATTTATAAGTAAAGTAAACTGGAAGAGGTTGATTCTGGAGTTAACATATACACAAATATTACTTGAGAAGAGTGGTAGGCCCAGACGTAGTACCTCTTCTTCCTGATTTGTCAATTCTCTTTCAGACAAATTCACAACTGTTATGTTATCTGATGTACCTGTGACTCATACCTCATATTTATGTTTTGTTTGTATATTTTCACTTAATAAAAACAAAGGTTAAAGTAAGGTAATACAATTTTTACATATAAAAAACCCTAGAAAGTAATTGAGAAAAACAAAAGCTAAAGTGACGTTTTAGTTAGTTGGTGCAATAATATAAACAATAATGTTTAAAAAATAAAAAACACTGACATTAACCTGTTATAGTCCTTTGAGCTAACTATAACTTGAACGCCTGCTGTGCACTGCTTTTGACCTCACAGATTACATCACTCATGATATGTTGAATAACATAACTGATGGCATCACTGATGGCATCTCATTGAAGACAACACTGAATACATCATACAATTAAATTGACATTCTCTTACAGAATTTGCAGCCTTGAAGTAATTCAACACATTACAGCCGTGGACAATTTTCTATTCACCTTAATGGAATTAACCACTTGAAGATTCATAAGACCCATAATTTTAAGTTGAGAGATAGACAGGTATACATTTGGCACTACAGAGGCAATGCAGCCTACATAGAGAAACTGTAGAGTGCACATGACTGCTTTGGTCAGCCCCAGGGCCGACAAAACAGTCAGGGTACTCAGAGTGGAGCAAGCCACTTCTCCCCGACCTGCCCGCCCCAAACCAGGCATACCCTCCCGCCCGCCCCCAACGAGGCATATCCCTGTCTGCTGCTTTCTCGCAGCGCGAGAAGCAGGAACCATTTTATGTTTGTGCTTCTAGCACTTCGAAAAAGCAATAGGGCGGTGCTCCTCCGCCCTAATGGAGGAGCCGCCTGGATCAACCAAAAGCTTTAAGTACCTTGGAGTCCACTTTAATGATAATGGGAGATACAGCGACCAATTAAATGAAATCAGGAGAAAGGGTATTGCCTTATCCTTAGCCCTTAGGTCTCTTTATACGAAACTAAAATGCCCAATGCTTGGGGGACATGACCGACGAGGACTGGAGGGATGCCCTGACCTCGCCCCGGGAGGTGGCTATCCGCTCCCGCTTTGGACTTATACAGCTTAAAATACTTCATAGAGCCTACTATACTAGTACTGCACTTGTTAAGAAGGGGCTTCTGGATCCCTGGCCTGCCCCGGGGCTGTGGCTCCACCGGTACTTTTTTACATCACTGGTGGGAATGTCCTGTCCTCCAGCGCTATTGGAGTAGAATAGTGTCCATTATGTCTCAGATATGTCATAAACCCATTGAGGCATCCCCTCGGCTTTGTCTATTGAACATCTGGGAAGCTACAGATCTGTCAAGAACAGAACAAGTGTGGGTCTCGCTGGGCTGCATGGTGGCAAAGCCAAACATTGCCAGAACAAGGAAGGGAGGGGTCGGGCCTAGACATGTTGATTGGGAGTCAGACATGGACTAGTGTATGCAAGCGGAGAGGGTGGTCTATGAAAGCAGGGGATGCCCAGGCAAATGGACAAAAGTATGGGGTCCATGGAACGAGAGTAGGGGTTTACTCTGTATCCCCTTTAGCGACACTTCCCCTTTTCTTATGGATAATGAGACACCGTAGTGCTCTACTGGATAAATGTGACCGTGATTTATCTCAATGTGCTCCAGATCCATTGTATTGTTTTGTATTTATTTAAAATGTAGGCTGCGCATCTTTTAATATCTCAGCTACTGCCCTTTACTGCACCTGTTTGTCTTTGTATTGTTTTATGTTGATTTCTTTCAATAAAAAAAGATTTCTCCCCCCAAAAAACTTCCCAACGCTTGTGCCTATTTTTCAGGTGGCCCAAGCAAATATTCTCCCAACCATAGCTGACAGAAGTGAGGCTCTTACGGGGCGGGGCAGTGCAATACTGGATAGAATGCTTTCCAAGATCTACTGAACAATGTTTCAGCTTTCCTCCCATTCATCTCCAGCCAACATAAGGCTAGAGTTTGGCATCTCTAAGCAGACAATGGCACGGAAGGCGGCTTTTGCGATATGCTGTCACAAACTGAGGTAAGCAAAAGAAGATTCACTGGGTCACTACCTTTGGTCTGAACTGAAAACTGAGCAAAGCTCTTCATCAAGGCACTAGCTGTCTCAGGCCTTAAGTATGCTTTGATTAAAGAGCTCTTGCAACCTATCCATTGGCCTTCAGGAGTTCAAAAGGCTGGCGAAAGCAAGCTCACAACAGCTCTCACTACTAAAGGACAAGACTTGCCTGTCTCAATCCAAACAGAACTGGATGACGCTGCATACCAATATGCATTTACAACCGCAGCGTTATCTAAGTGAACTTTATAATGTTTGGACCAAGACACAGTTCATGAAATTCAGGATGGGAACAATTCTGACCCCAATTTATTATCCCGCATGGAAAAGATGTGAGGAACAGTGGAATTGTTAGCTATGCAACCAGGGCCAGGAAGATATTATCCATATACTGTGCTTGTGCCCCACCTTTATGAAGGACCGGTGGGAGCTGCTATGAAGAAGATGGAAACGTCCGGGGCATAAGGTCCTGCATGGAGGCAGTGTTGGCCTGCTTTGATCCATCAGACATTAGACTAAATTGTGCATTGGTGAATTTTCTTTATAATTTTTTAAAAAAAATGGAGGCCATGGCTCCAGCAGCTGAAGGAAAGGGGTGCGATTAGAGAATTCACAGCTCTGGTCTCAGTTCACACCCCGCTTCTGATTTTTTTATGCATGTATATAATCTGTAAGCTAGGTAACACCTTTACATGCCTAACCCGCTCCCGCTCCAGTTATCATAATTTCTCCTGCGGCATATCGGCCTGCCATTGCAGACCGTTTTCTATCCTTTAAATTTCCTAACTGTAAATCACTTGGATCACTTTCAAAGACTTCCCCTCTAAAGACTTATTAGGTGCACATAGGTCCATCAGCCAGCTTCAGAAATCTGAACACACTCTAGTGGCATGTCTTAATGTTTCACAAACTCCCCCACCCACCCCCGGTTGAGACTACTGGTATTAACAGGCTCAGGCAGTTCCACCTTAGTTTCACTTTAATCTGCAATGCAGGAAGTGAGTCCCTTTCCAGGGTCCTATCTTTTAAATGCCAAGGCAATGGCACCATGTGTCTGTTTTATATAATTCCTTTAATATATGTTTTAATGCATTTACTATGTACTGTAATGTTTTTAATGACCAAGCAATAAAGATTACTTATTTACCTACTTACTGACTATTCCAAAAACAAAGTAGTTACAACAAAATGGCTCTAGATAGATCCAACTCACTTACTTTATGACCTGTTTCATACAAACTCAGAAGCTTGCTGAGGGTGTTTGCATGATTATGATTTGGAATCCCTTTGACTCACTTAGTGCCTCTATATTGATGATTTCCACCTGTGCACTAAAGGGGGTAAAGCCCCATAGGTTGTATGATCTGGATCAAGCATGTACTGCGGCACGCAAGAATTCAATGGCTGCCTTAAAAAAAGAAAACTTGTATAACTAATGAAGCGAGGGGGTGTAGGAAGATATATACGGCAATGGTAGATGAAAGGAAGAAGAACATCAGGGACAATGCTTGGCGCACACGTGTGATAGCAGGTGAAAACAAAGACAATGGGGCATTTTGGAGGATTGTTAATCTTCCTTGTTTAGGTGCCGATCACGATCCGGCAAAAACCGGGTACGAACCGTCGGACGGAGCATAATCTCCGCCCGACGCGTACCCGGTCGTCAATTTTTACAGACAAGGAATTACGATTCGCACGGGTACACCATTACCGTACGAGTCGTAAAAAAGCCCGACCGAACAAAAAACACCTACCAATGCGATCCGGGAAAGCGCCGACCTGACGTCGGGACGCTCGCAGCCAGCCATTCACGACCCAGGAATCACGATTCGCACCGACGTCACCCCGCACGGTGAATATTTTGCGGCAGCCAAAAACTGCCGGGAAATCAGGACGACGCGAACAAGGACCACCAGTACGCGACGGACAGACGACGCCGCGAACAAGGAGGACCAGTACGTGACGGACACACAGGACGACGCCACCAAGGAGGACCCGTACGCGACAGGACGACGCGATCAAGGAGGACCCGTACGCGACAGGACGACGCGAGCAAGGAGTACCAGTACGCGACGGACAGACATGGACCCGAACCTACGAGTCATCCCTGCCCTCATAGCAGTACACCTCCTCTACAGGTTACGACGCAGACGCCGCAGAAGGTCAGAATAACTAAGGGAGGGGGGAAAGTGGGGTGGGGTGGGGGTGGCACGACCAGGGCAGGCCACAAAACAACCACATAAGTCACACACCACACATGGCCTGGACATACCTGACTCCCATGCCCTGGTCACCACGAGGGGGTGGGGGCGTGTCCTGATAAGCCAGCGACCGCCACAACGGAAGTCCGTCACCACGCGAACCGGCAACACAACCAGACAGGTACGTCCCGTACCCACGCCTGAAGAGCGTGGGTACGAGTCGGACCACGCCCACACACGTCACCCCAACAATGGCGGGACGGATCGCACCCACGTGGCAAAGGCCTGGGTACGGGCCGCACAAACATCACATAGCGTGGGGACGGATATGTACGGACCCTACCCCCACCCCGTATGCAAGGAGCGTACCCCCCAGCCCAACAGTGCAAGTACGACCCGTACCCCCACCCGCGTATGCATGGAGCGTACCCCCACCCCAACAGTGTAAGTCCGACCCGTACCCTCACCCGCGTATGCATGCAGCGTACCCCCCATGCCAACAGTGTAAGTACGACTCGAACCCCCACCCACGAATGCAAGGAGCGTACCCCCCAGCCCAACAGTGTAAGTACGACCCGTACCCCCACCCGCGTATGCAAGGAGCGTACCCCCATGCCAACAGTGTCAGTACGACCCGTACCCCCACCCGCGGACGGACGGAGCGTACCCCCACCCCAACAGTGTAAGTCCGACCCGTACCCTCACCCGCGTATGCATGGAGCGTACCCCCCATGCCAACAGTGTAAGTACGACTCGAACCCCCACCCACGAATGCAAGGAGCGTACCCCCCAGCCCAACAGTGTAAGTACGACCCGTACCCCCACCCGCGTATGCAAGGAGCGTACCCCCCATGCCAACAGTGTCAGTACGACCCGTACCCCCACCCGCGGACGGACGGAGCGTACCCTCACCCCAACAGTGTAAGTCCGACCCGTACCCTCACCCGCGTATGCATGGAGCGTACCCCCCATGCCAACAGTGTAAGTACGACTCGAACCCCCACCCACGAATGCAAGGAGCGTACCCCCCAGCCCAACAGTGTAAGTACGACCCGTACCCCCACCCGCGTATGCAAGGAGCGTACCCCCCATGCCAACAGTGTCAGTACGACCCGTACCCCCACCCGCGGACGGACGGAGCGTACCCCCACCCCAACAGTGTAAGTCCGACCCGTACCCTCACCCGCATATGCATGGAGCATACCCCCCATGCCAACAGTGTAAGTACGACTCGAACCCCCACCCACGAATGCAAGGAGCGTACCCCCCAGCCCAACAGTGTAAGTACGACCCGTACCCCCACCCGCGTATGCAAGGAGCGTACCCCCCATGCCAACAGTGTCAGTACGACCCGTACCCCCACCCGCGGACGGACGGAGCGTACCCCCACCCCAACAGTGTAAGTCCGACCCGTACCCTCACCCGCGTATGCATGGAGCGTACCCCCCATGCCAACAGTGTAAGTACGACTCGAACCCCCACCCACGAATGCAAGGAGCGTACCCCCCAGCCCAACAGTGTAAGTACGACCCGTACCCCCACCCGCGAATGCAAGGAGCGTACCCCCCAGCCCAACAGTGTAATTACGACCCGTACCCCCACCCGCAAATGCAAGGAGCGTACCCCCCAGCCCAACAGTGTAAGTACGACCCGTACCCCCACCCACGAATGCAAGGAGCGTACCCCCCAGCCCAACAGTGTAAGTACGACCCGTACCCCCACCCGCGAATGCAAGGAGCGTACCCCCCAGCCCAACAGTGTAAGTACGACCCGTACCCCCACCCGCAAATGCAAGGAGCGTACCCCCCAGCCCAACAGTGTAAGTACGACCCGTACCCCCACCCGCAAATGCAAGGAGCGTACCCCCAGCCCAACAGTGTAAGTACGACCCGTACCCCCACCCGCAAATGCAAGGAGCGTACCCCCCAGCCCAACAGTGTAAGTACGACCCGTACCCCCACCCGCGAATGCAAGGAGCGTACCCCCCAGCCCAACAGTGTAAGTACGACCCGTACCCCCACCCGCGAATGCAAGGAGCGTACCCCCCATGCCAACAGTGTAAGTACGACCCGTACCCACACCCGCGGACGTACGGAGCGTACCCCCACCACACCAGTGTCAGTAGACTCGTACCCTCACCTCGAATGCATTGAGCGTACCCCCACCGTGTATGTGCCAAGCGCACATATCCTGAAATCGGAGGTGTGTGTGCAGAGTCCACCCAGCAGTGCCCTGAGACAGGAGGGGTGGGTGTGGAGTCCTCCCAGCAGTGCCCTGAGACAGGAGGGGTGGGTGCCTATCACTCCCAGCAGTGCCCTGAGACAGGAGGGGTGGGTGTGGAGTCCTCCCAGCAGTGCCCTGACACAGGAGGGGTGGGTGCAGAGTCCTCCCAGCAGTGCCCTGAGACAGGAGGGGTGGGTGTGGAGTCCTCCCAGCAGTGCCCTGAGACAGGAGGGGTGGGTGCAGAGTCCTCCCAGCAGTGCCCTGAGACAGGAGGGGTGGGTGCCTATCACTCCCAGCAGTGCCCTGAGACAGGAGGGGTGTGTGCAGAGTCCTCCCAGCAGTGCCCTGAGACAGGAGGGGTGGGTGCCCATCACTCCCAGCAGTGCCCTGAGACAGGAGGGGTGTAACACATGTGTGTGAGGCCAGAATTATCCACATGCATACTGGCTACAAGGGAACATGTCCCCATGAACTCATGTCAACAGACTCCACACATAAGTACAGTGATCACCAAGGATGCCACGATTGTCGCAGGTGGAGACATGGCCCTGCATGCATGGCCAAAGTAGAAGGGCTCCGTCACACACACAGCTCATGTAGACACAGCTCTGCGCTAAACATTGGGAACACCCTGCAGGGAAGAAAGCTGGGTACACAGAGGAAGGAATACACCCTGGGACAAGTGCACCATGCAGTAACTGCTTACATGAACAAAGAAAGTTAGCCAACACCTTGTGATGGCACACAGATCACAGGGTCCCACCAATGAGCAGTACACTACTACATATCCCACACACCCAAACCCTTACACACCACCCAAAACCATGTAGCAGCCCCACCAACACCAATACCAGCATAGCAGTAGTGTGATAATGAAAACAAAAGTAAGCTTTATTCAGCATGAGCACAATGTCCGTGGATCGCAGGCAGTTCAATCTTCACAAAGCCCATAGGGCAGTCAATGATTCTCAGCTGGATGGGGGACACAGTGGGATGCGTGTCCCCTACCTTGCCTGCACAGTCAAATGGCATCGTCTTCCACACTGGTGAGGGCATCAGGGGGGGGGGAAGCAACAGGCACCGCAGGGACATCAGGGCAAAGGGGCGGCGTTGTGGGTGCAGGGATGGAGGACTCTATATTACATTAGAGTAGGTGCTGGACACTGAACTTAATTAATTAACTATTCCCACTCCAGTCTATATTTAATTAAGATAAGTGCTGGACACTGAACATAATTAATTTACTATTCTCACTCCAACCTATATTAAATTAGAGTAGGTGCTGGACACTGAAGTTAATTAATTTACTATTCCCACTCCAGTCTATATTTAACTAAGATAACTGCTGGACACTGAACTTAATTAATTCACTATTCTCACTCCAACCTATATTAAATTAGCGTAGGTGCTGGACACTGAACTAAAATAATTTACTATTCCCACTCCAGTCTATATTAAATGAAGATAAGTGCTGGACACTGAACTTAATAAATTTACTATTCTCACTCCAACCTATATTTAATTACAGTATGTGCTGGACACTGAACTGAATTAATTTACTATTCCCACTCCAGTCTATATTTAATTAAGATAAGTGCTGGACACTGAACTTAATTAATTTACTATTCTGACTGAAATCTATATTTAATTATGGGATTAGTAAAATTCTAAATTATATTTAAATTTTCTAAATAATTATTTTTTCAAATTTAAAAATATATAAACATTTTAAATTAACTTCCCAACCTTATCCCCTATAACCCAACATTCCGCTCCTAAAATTATTTGTAAAATTCTAAATTTAATTTACAATTTCAAAATAATTTTTATTAAAAATTAACAAATATATAAACATTTTTAAAACACTTCCCACCCTTATCCCCTATCAACCAACATCCAGCTCCTAAAATTATTTGTAAATTTAGAAATTTAATTTACAATTTCTAAATAATTTTTTTAAAAAATTAAACATTATATAAACATTTGTAAAACACTTCCCACCCTTATCCCCTATAAACCAACATCCCGCTCCTAATAATATTTGTAAAATTCGAAATTTAATTTACAATTTCGAAATAAATTTTTTTTAAAATTAAACAATATATAAACATTTTTAAAACACTTCCCACCCTTATCCCCTATGAACCAACATCCCGCTCCTAAAATTTTTTTTACAATTCTAAGTTTAATTTACAATTTCTAAATATTTTTTTTTTTATATTAACAAATATATAAAGATTTGTAAAACACTTCCCACCCTTATCCCCTATAAACCAACATCCCGCTCCTAAAATTATTTTTAAAATTCTAAATTTAATTTACAATTTCTAAATTTTTTTTTTTTTAAATTAAACAATATATAAACATTTTTAAAACACTTCCCACCCTTATCCCCTATAAACCAACATCCCGCTCCTAAAATTAAATATACATTTCACATTTTAAAAAAAAATTTCGAATTAAATTTTACAATATATTAAAAAAATTAATTAACTTTTTTAAAACACTCCCCACCCTTATCCCCTATAACCCAACATCCCGCCCCTAAAACAATATAAATATTTCTCATATTATATACATTTTAACTATTTATACAAACAACTTCAAAATATTTACTAAACATACAATGACGATATTTTCACATGTCGATATTATTACTAACGATATTACTTACATCGACATATAAGTAAAAAAAAAATACGATATTTTTCACATCGATATTATCTATTTCGATATTTTGTACATTCGATATTTTTGACTCAATATTTCTGTCCCTCGATATTAAAAAGTCGATATATAGACTGCTCACCGTATAAAACATCCCTGTAAATCTCACCACCAATCTCTAATGGTACCCTTTATCAACCTTTGGTTTCAATTTTGATTGTTTAACCATACCACTAGATTACCACCTCAATCAGATAGTTTCACAACCAGATTCTGATCCTTACTCATTTTTTTCCAAATTCTCATACTGAGTCCATGTCATATTCTTTTTTTGCTTACCAAATTGTTTTCTTCTAAGAATTTTTGAATCGTTCATTATCATTTTATGAAACACATCTATGTTCTCACAAGGCTAGTTTGGAATTGCGTACAATAGTGGTTTAAAGCCACAATAGCTGGATGAATTTATCTTAAAGCCTATTTTATTAAGGAAATCATAGATGTCTATCATGTTACTCATTACATTTAAGTCATACATATCACACAATCCTACTACACAACCTATTCTCCATAAATCTTTATCAAATGGGGCTTAGGTTACCACATGCTTTTCGTGTCTGTTTATTAACATATATTTTTAACAGTTTTAATTTATAAGTAAAGTAAACTGGAAGAGGTTGATTCTGGAGTTAACATATACACAAATATTACTTGAGAAGAGTGGTAGGCCCAGACGTAGTACCTCTTCTTCCTGATTTGTCAATTCTCTTTCAGACAAATTCACAACTGTTATGTTATCTGATGTACCTGTGACTCTTACCTCATATTTATGTTTTGTTTGTATATTTTCACTTAATAAAAACAAAGGTTAAAGTAAGGTAATACAATTTTTACATATAAAAAACCCTAGAAAGTAATTGAGAAAAACAAAAGCTAAAGTGACGTTTTAGTTAGTTGGTGCAATAATATAAACAATAATGTTTAAAAAATAAAAAACACTGACATTAACCTGTTATAGTCCTTTGAGCTAACTATAACTTGAACGCCTGCTGTGCACTGCTTTTGACCTCACAGATTACATCACTCATGATATGTTGAATAACATAACTGATGGCATCACTGATGGCATCTCATTGAAGACAACACTGAATACATCATACAATTAAATTGACATTCTCTTACAGAATTTGCAGCCTTGAAGTAATTCAACACATTACAGCCGTGGACAATTTTCTATTCACCTTAATGGAATTAACCACTTGAAGATTCATAAGACCCATAATTTTAAGTTGAGAGATAGACAGGTATACATTTGGCACTACAGAGGCAATGCAGCCTACATAGAGAAACTGTAGAGTGCACATGACTGCTTTGGTCAGCCCCAGGGCCGACAAAACAGTCAGGGTACTCAGAGTGGAGCAAGCCACTTCTCCCCGACCTGCCCGCCCCAAACCAGGCATACCCTCCCGCCCGCCCCCAACGAGGCATATCCCTGTCTGCTGCTTTCTCGCAGCGCGAGAAGCAGGAACCATTTTATGTTTGTGCTTCTAGCACTTCGAAAAAGCAATAGGGCGGTGCTCCTCCGCCCTAATGGAGGAGCCGCCTGGATCAACCAAAAGCTTTAAGTACCTTGGAGTCCACTTTAATGATAATGGGAGATACAGCGACCAATTAAATGAAATCAGGAGAAAGGGTATTGCCTTATCCTTAGCCCTTAGGTCTCTTTATACGAAACTAAAATGCCCAATGCTTGGGGGACATGACCGACGAGGACTGGAGGGATGCCCTGACCTCGCCCCGGGAGGTGGCTATCCGCTCCCGCTTTGGACTTATACAGCTTAAAATACTTCATAGAGCCTACTATACTAGTACTGCACTTGTTAAGAAGGGGCTTCTGGATCCCTGGCCTGCCCCGGGGCTGTGGCTCCACCGGTACTTTTTTACATCACTGGTGGGAATGTCCTGTCCTCCAGCGCTATTGGAGTAGAATAGTGTCCATTATGTCTCAGATATGTCATAAACCCATTGAGGCATCCCCTCGGCTTTGTCTATTGAACATCTGGGAAGCTACAGATCTGTCAAGAACAGAACAAGTGTGGGTCTCGCTGGGCTGCATGGTGGCAAAGCCGAACATCGCCAGAACAAGGAAGGGAGGGGTCGGGCCTAGACATGTTGATTGGGAGTCAGACATGGACTAGTGTATGCAAGCGGAGAGGGTGGTCTATGAAAGCAGGGGATGCCCAGGCAAATGGACAAAAGTATGGGGTCCATGGAACGAGAGTAGGGGTTTACTCTGTATCCCCTTTAGCGACACCTCCCCTTTTCTTATGGATAATGAGACACCGTAGTGCTCTACTGGATAAATGTGACCGTGATTTATCTGAATGTGCTCCTGATCCATTGTATTGTTTTGTATTTATTTAAAATGTAGGCTGCGCATCTTTTAATATCTCAGCTACTGCCCTTTACTGCACCTGTTTGTCTTTGTATTGTTTTATGTTGATTTCTTTCAATAAAAAAAGATTTCTCCCCCCAAAAAACTTCCCAACGCTTGTGCCTATTTTTCAGGTGGCCCAAGCAAATATTCTCCCAACCATAGCTGACAGAAGTGAGGCTCTTACGGGGCGGGGCAGTGCAATACTGGATAGAATGCTTTCCAAGATCTACTGAACAATGTTTCAGCTTTCCTCCCATTCATCTCCAGCCAACATAAGGCTAGAGTTTGGCATCTCTAAGCAGACAATGGCACGGAAGGCGGCTTTTGCGATATGCTGTCACAAACTGAGGTAAGCAAAAGAAGATTCACTGGGTCACTACCTTTGGTCTGAACTGAAAACTGAGCAAAGCTCTTCATCAAGGCACTAGCTGTCTCAGGCCTTAAGTATGCTTTGATTAAAGAGCTCTTGCAACCTATCCATTGGCCTTCAGGAGTTCAAAAGGCTGGCGAAAGCAAGCTCACAACAGCTCTCACTACTAAAGGACAAGACTTGCCTGTCTCAATCCAAACAGAACTGGATGACGCTGCATACCAATATGCATTTACAACCGCAGCGTTATCTAAGTGAACTTTATAATGTTTGGACCAAGACACAGTTCATGAAATTCAGGATGGGAACAATTCTGACCCCAATTTATTATCCCGCATGGAAAAGATGTGAGGAACAGTGGAATTGTTAGCTATGCAACCAGGGCCAGGAAGATATTATCCATATACTGTGCTTGTGCCCCACCTTTATGAAGGACCGGTGGGAGCTGCTATGAAGAAGATGGAAACGTCCGGGGCATAAGGTCCTGCATGGAGGCAGTGTTGGCCTGCTTTGATCCATCAGACATTAGACTAAATTGTGTATTGGTGAATTTTCTTTATAATTTTTTTAAAAAAATGGAGGCCATGGCTCCAGCAGCTGAAGGAAAGGGGTGCGATTAGAGAATTCACAGCTCTGGTCTCAGTTCACACCCCGCTTCTGATTTTTTTATGCATGTATATAATCTGTAAGCTAGGTAACACCTTTACATGCCTAACCCGCTCCCGCTCCAGTTATCATAATTTCTCCTGCGGCATATCGGCCTGCCATTGCAGACCGTTTTCTATCCTTTAAATTTCCTAACTGTAAATCACTTGGATCACTTTCAAAGACTTCCCCTCTAAAGACTTATTAGGTGCACATAGGTCCACCAGCCAGCTTCAGAAATCTGAACACACTCTAGTGGCATGTCTTAATGTTTCACAAACTCCCCCACCCACCCCCGGTTGAGACTACTGGTATTAACAGGCTCAGGCAGTTCTACCTTAGTTTCACTTTAATCTGCAATGCAGGAAGTGAGTCCCTTTCCAGGGTCCTATCTTTTAAATGCCAAGGCAATGGCACCATGTGTCTGTTTTATATAATTCCTTTAATATATGTTTTAATGCATTTACTATGTACTGTAATGTTTTTAATGACCAAGCAATAAAGATTACTTATTTACCTACTTACTGACTATTCCAAAAACAAAGTAGTTACAACAAAATGGCTCTAGATAGATCCAACTCACTTACTTTATGACCTGTTTCATACAAACTCAGAAGCTTGCTGAGGGTGTTTGCATGATTATGATTTGGAATCCCTTTGAATCACTTAGTGCCTTTATATTGATGATTTCCACCTGTGCACTAAAGGGGGTAAAGCCCCATAGGTTGTATGATCTGGATCAAGCATGTACTGCGGCACGCAAGAATTCAATGGCTGCCTTAAAAAAAGAAAACTTGTATAACTAATGAAGCGAGGGGGTGTAGGAAGATATATACGGCAATGGTAGATGAAAGGAAGAAGAACATCAGGGACAATGCTTGGCGCACACGTGTGATAGCAGGTGAAAACAAAGACAATGGGGCATTTTGGAGGATTGTTAATCTTCCTTGTTTAGGTGCCGATCACGATCCGGCAAAAACCGGGTACGAACCGTCGGACGGAGCATAATCTCCGCCCGACGCGTACCCGGTCGTCAATTTTTACAGACAAGGAATTACGATTCGCACGGGTACACCATTACCGTACGAGTCGTAAAAAAGCCCGACCGAACAAAAAACACCTACCAATGCGATCCGGGAAAGCGCCGACCTGACGTCGGGACGCTCGCAGCCAGCCATTCACGACCCAGGAATCACGATTCGCACCGACGTCACCCCGCACGGTGAATATTTTGCGGCAGCCAAAAACTGCCGGGAAATCAGGACGACGCGAACAAGGACCACCAGTACGCGACGGACAGACGACGCCGCGAACAAGGAGGACCAGTACGTGACGGACACACAGGACGACGCCACCAAGGAGGACCCGTACGCGACAGGACGACGCGATCAAGGAGGACCCGTACGCGACAGGACGACGCGAGCAAGGAGTACCAGTACGCGACGGACAGACATGGACCCGAACCTACGAGTCATCCCTGCCCTCATAGCAGTACACCTCCTCTACAGGTTACGACGCAGACGCCGCAGAAGGTCAGAATAACTAAGGGAGGGGGGAAAGTGGGGTGGGGTGGGGGTGGCACGACCAGGGCAGGCCACAAAACAACCACATAAGTCACACACCACACATGGCCTGGACATACCTGACTCCCATGCCCTGGTCACCACGAGGGGTGGGGGCGTGTCCTGATAAGCCAGCGACCGCCACAACGGAAGTCCGTCACCACGCGAACCGGCAACACAACCAGACAGGTACGTCCCGTACCCACGCCTAAAGAGCGTGGGTACGAGTCGGACCACGCCCACACACGTCACCCCAACAATGGCGGGACGGATCGCACCCACGTGGCAAAGGCCTGGGTACGGGCCGCACAAACATCACATAGCGTGGGGACGGATATGTACGGACCCTACCCCCACCCCGTATGCAAGGAGCGTACACCCCAGCCCAACAGTGCAAGTACGACCCGTACCCCCACCCGCGTATGCATGGAGCGTACCCCCACCCCAACAGTGTAAGTCCGACCCGTACCCTCACCCGCGTATGCATGCAGCGTACCCCCATGCCAACAGTGTAAGTACGACTCGAACCCCCACCCACGAATGCAAGGAGCGTACCCCCCAGCCCAACAGTGTAAGTACGACCCGTACCCCCACCCGCGTATGCAAGGAGCGTACCCCCCATGCCAACAGTGTCAGTACGACCCGTACCCCCACCCGCGGACGGACGGAGCGTACCCCCACCCCAACAGTGTAAGTCCGACCCGTACCCTCACCCGCGTATGCATGGAGCGTGCCCCCCATGCCAACAGTGTAAGTACGACTCGAACCCCCACCCACGAATGCAAGGAGCGTACCCCCCAGCCCAACAGTGTAAGTACGACCCGTACCCCCACCCGCGTATGCAAGGAGCGTACCCCCCATGCCAACAGTGTCAGTACGACCCGTACCCCCACCCGCGGACGGACGGAGCGTACCCCCACCCCAACAGTGTAAGTCCGACCCGTACCCTCACCCGCGTATGCATGGAGCGTACCCCCCATGCCAACAGTGTAAGTACGACTCGAACCCCCACCCACGAATGCAAGGAGCGTACCCCCCAGCCCAACAGTGTAAGTACGACCCGTACCCCCACCCGCGTATGCAAGGAGCGTACCCCCCATGCCAACAGTGTCAGTACGACCCGTACCCCCACCCGCGGACTTACGGAGCGTACCCCCACCCCAACAGTGTAAGTCCGACCCGTACCCTCACCCGCATATGCATGGAGCATACCCCCCATGCCAACAGTGTAAGTACGACTCGAACCCCCACCCACGAATGCAAGGAGCGTACCCCCCAGCCCAACAGTGTGAGTATGACCCGTACCCCCACCCGCGTATGCAAGGAGCGTACCCCCCATGCCAACAGTGTCAGTACGACCCGTACCCCCACCCGCGGACGGACGGAGCGTACCCCCACCCCAACAGTGTAAGTCCGACCCGTACCCTCACCCGCGTATGCATGGAGCGTACCCCCAATGCCAACAGTGTAAGTACGACTCGAACCCCCACCCACGAATGCAAGGAGCGTACCCCCCAGCCCAACAGTGTAAGTACGACCCGTACCCCCACCCGCGAATGCAAGGAGCGTACCCCCCAGCCCAACAGTGTAAGTACGACCCGTACCCCCACCCGCAAATGCAAGGAGCGTACCCCCCAGCCCAACAGTGTAAGTACGACCCGTACCCCCACCCGCGAATGCAAGGAGCGTACCCCCCAGCCCAACAGTGTAAGTACGACCCGTACCCCCACCCGCGAATGCAAGGAGCGTACCCCCCATGCCAACAGTGTAAGTACGACTCGAACCCCCACCCACGAATGCAAGGAGCGTACCCCCCAGCCCAACAGTGTGAGTACGACCCGTACCCCCACCCGCGTATGCAAGGAGCGTACCCCCCATGCCAACAGTGTCAGTACGACCCGTACCCCCACCCGCGGACGGACGGAGCGTACCCCCACCCCAACAGTGTAAGTCCGACCCGTACCCTCACCCGCGTATGCATGGAGCGTACCCCCAATGCCAACAGTGTAAGTACGACTCGAACCCCCACCCACGAATGCAAGGAGCGTACCCCCCAGCCCAACAGTGTAAGTACGACCCGTACCCCCACCCGCGAATGCAAGGAGCGTACCCCCCAGCCCAACAGTGTAAGTACGACCCGTACCCCCACCCGCAAATGCAAGGAGCGTACCCCCCAGCCCAACAGTGTAAGTACGACCCGTACCCCCACCCGCGAATGCAAGGAGCGTACCCCCCAGCCCAACAGTATAAGTACGACCCGTACCCCCACCCGCAAATGCAAGGAGCGTACCCCCCAGCCCAACAGTGTAAGTACGACCCGTACCCCCACCCGCAAATGCAAGGAGCGTACCCCCCAGCCCAACAGTGTAAGTACGACCCGTACCCCCACCCGCAAATGCAAGGAGCGTACCCCCCAGCCCAACAGTGTAAGTACGACCCGTACCCCCACCCGCGAATGCAAGGAGCGTACCCCCCAGCCCAACAGTGTAAGTACGACCCGTACCCCCACCCGCGAATGCAAGGAGCGTACCCCCCATGCCAACAGTGTAAGTACGACCCGTACCCACACCCGCGGACGTACGGAGCGTACCCCCACCACACCAGTGTCAGTAGACTCGTACCCTCACCTCGAATGCATTGAGCGTACCCCCACCGTGTATGTGCCAAGCGCACATATCCTGAAATCGGAGGTGTGTGTGCAGAGTCCACCCAGCAGTGCCCTGAGACAGGAGGGGTGGGTGTGGAGTCCTCCCAGCAGTGCCCTGAGACAGGAGGGGTGGGTGCCTATCACTCCCAGCAGTGCCCTAAGACAGGAGGGGTGGGTGTGGAGTCCTCCCAGCAGTGCCCTGACACAGGAGGGGTGGGTGCAGAGTCCTCCCAGCAGTGCCCTGAGACAGGAGGGGTGGGTGTGGAGTCCTCCCAGCAGTGCCCTGACACAGGAGGGGTGGGTGTGGAGTCCTCCCAGCAGTGCCCTGAGACAGGAGGGGTGGGTGCAGAGTCCTCCCAGCAGTGCCCTGAGACAGGAGGGGTGGGTGCCTATCACTCCCAGCAGTGCCCTGAGACAGGAGGGGTGTGTGCAGAGTCCTCCCAGCAGTGCCCTGAGACAGGAGGGGTGGGTGCCCATCACTCCCAGCAGTGCCCTGAGACAGGAGGGGTGTAACACATGTGTGTGAGGCCAGAATTATCCACATGCATACTGGCTACAAGGGAACATGTCCCCATGAACTCATGTCAACAGACTCCACACACAAGTACAGTGATCACCAAGGATGCCACGATTGTCGCAGGTGGAGACATGGCCCTGCATGCATGGCCAAAGTAGAAGGGCTCCGTCACACACACAGCTCATGTAGACACAGCTCTGCGCTAAACATTGGGAACACCCTGCAGGGAAGAAAGCTGGGTACACAGAGGAAGGAATACACCCTGGGACAAGTGCACCATGCAGTAACTGCTTACATGAACAAAGAAAGTTAGCCAACACCTTGTGATGGCACACAGATCACAGGGTCCCACCAATGAGCAGTACACTACTACATATCCCACACACCCAAACCCTTACACACCACCCAAAACCATGTAGCAGCCCCACCAACACCAATACCAGCATAGCAGTAGTGTGATAATGAAAACAAAAGTAAGCTTTATTCAGCATGAGCACAATGTCCGTGGATCGCAGGCAGTTCAATCTTCACAAAGCCCATAGGGCAGTCAATGATTCTCAGCTGGATGGGGGACACAGTGGGATGCGTGTCCCCTACCTTGCCTGCACAGTCAAATGGCATCGTCTTCCACACTGGTGAGGGCATCAGGGGGGGGGGAAGCAACAGGCACCGCAGGGACATCAGGGCAAAGGGGCGGCGTTGTGGGTGCAGGGATGGAGGACTCCACCACAGGGGGTGGGTCAGTGCCAAAGGCGGAGGCCAGGATGGCACTACACACCTTTGCAAGGTCCTCCAGGGAGTCCCCTGCACCCGAAGGGACCTCAGGCCCCAAGGAGGGGGGGGTCAGAGGGATGGGTCGCAGCGCCACCGGGGGAGGGTGGAGACAGGGGGGGAGACTCAACCACCCTGACCGGGGACCTCCTTGACCGCTTGCGTGGTGGTGTAACTGTGGGGCTCAGGGACAGAGCGGCCATGAAGGAGTCCTTGGGGGAGATGTGGCCAGGAGAGCTGAGGGGAGGGGATTTGGAGGGAGTGGACTGGGTGGAATGCGGACTCCCACTATGGCTGCGTGTCACACGTTTGCCCCCCGACCCAGTGGGTGTGCCTACCTCACCCTGTGTGTGCGTGTCAGGAGGAGTGCGGTGGACCTTCCCTGCTGGTGTGGTGCCCGTGTCCGTTGATGTGGGTGCATGCCGACGTCTGGGTGTACGTGTGACAGGCATGGGAGTGGGAAGTGTGGATGGGGCAGGGGTAGGTGAGGGGAGGTCGCGCTGCAGGAGACCCACTGCTGCAGTCAGTGTGGAGTCGATGGACCTCAGCAAGTTGCGTTGGTCAGCCTGCGATGAATGAATGCCCTCCAAGAAAGCCTCGATGTTGGTGAGGGTTTTGCCGTGGGCATGGAGGACATTAAGGATCGCAGCCTGACCAACCTGCAGTTGCCGCTGGATGTCCACAGACTCTGCATTGGCGGCAGCAGTGGAGACAGGGGCAGGGGGTGCGGTGCCTGGCAGGAAGGAGACATGCTGTGACCGGGCACGCTGGGAAGGGACACGAGCAAGTGGGAGGCGGCTGGTGGAAACTGAGGGGGCGGTGCGAGGTGTTGTTCCGCTGTCAGCTGCTGGTGCAGCCTCCGCCCACTCGGAGACATCGTCCCCGGACCTGTCAGCTTCGTAGTCTGATGTGCCAGTCGACAGGTCCTCGGCCACACTCTCCTCCGCCTCTGTCCCACTCGATGTGCCAGACCCGATGTCACGGCTGGCACTGGTGCTCGGTCCCTCCGCCTGGTCTGTGTCCATGTCTCCCTCTGTGTCCCCCGACGATGCTGTGGGCAGGGTGGAGAGACAGAAATTAATCAGACACCTGTACACATCTGTCACATGAGTCCAATCTACATAGGTAACATTGCATGGCCTGAAAAGGAAGATCCCTAACATCTACTGAACAGGGTACCGATGTAGGGCATGAAACACACAGTTGGTTGAGCCACCATGCCACTGAAATACCATGGAGAGCATGAGACAATAGCTAAACACAGGAAAAGGAGTCTGACATAGTACCCAGGCCCTGGGGACAATCCAGCACTGCATCTGCACCACACAGCGTTGGCGAAAATACCGATGACCAGGGACCATATCCATGAACTTGAGACACATGCTGCATAGGTAATGCTGAAAACATGCACAACATGACTCGGTCACTGCACATTGCGTGTGTGTCCAGACACATCACACACTGCCCAGACCCAGCAAGTGGTAATCAGGATTTAACACATAGGCATTGCCCGCCCCAACAAGACCCTACACGAGGCAAATTGTTGAGACACAGGTGGCACCAACATCTCATAGTCTGGGTGATACACACAGGGGCAGGCAAAAAGCAAGATTGGACGCCAAACAGCCAAGGTGCGCCTGTACAAATAATGAGGTACCAGTGCCCATCCTCAGATGAGTATAACAAGACACACAGGCACTGGCAACTGTGAGTATGAAGAAGGACAATCAGGTCAGGCTGCACAGTGGACACCTGTACAAAATAGCACGTCTATATACATGGTGACAGGGGACAATGGCACAGAGCACAACTTACGCTGTAGACACTGACAGTGGCCACGTTTATGATGACACATACACCACTGAGGAAAAGGTGCCCCAGGGGACAGTAGTGGGCACGCAACTACATGCTACTGAATGGTAATGACTGCAACACACGTCACCATCCCTGCACTATGTGTATCGCACACTCATGCACATCATGTCACAGGCCACTACATGGGACATGCGCGCTGTAAGGCATGACACATGAGAGACCAACTCCCATGTCTGGAGTCAGCATCAGTGCCAACTGACATGGAACCCACATGCAGTGAACTTGACAGTGCACAGGCAAGGTCCCACAACCTGTTACACACCACCCCCACACATGATGCTACAGTCATTGTTCCCGTGGACAAAGCGCCAGCCTACATTACCCTGTGAAGGAGTGACTACACACAGACCAGGGAACACATTGCAAGGAGGGGAAGTGTGGCAGGGGCACAGCGCTATACTGGGGCAAACAGGATCTGCACAGCACCTTTAAACCCTGCCAGTGAATTCATGCTACTGTGCCCTTACAAATGCCGGTGACACACAACAAACACACATGTACCTACCCCCTTCCGGCTGCTGCATCGCCTGTAAGCGCCTCTCCAGGTCTGGAAAGACCACCGGCAGCACACGCCTGTGGAGGTGGCTCAGACGGCGGCGGCCGCGGTTCTTGTGGCTCTCAGGTGAGTCCCCCAGCAGGAGCCGTGCAATCCTCCGCGTCCAGCACCGGATATCCTGCCAGCGTTTCCTCACCTGGGGCAGGCTCCGCCTCCGACCATCCACACCCCTCACGGCACTGACGGCGGTCAGCCAGATCTGCTCCTTGGCAGTGGCGCCTACCTGTGAGGAGGAACAAGTGACACCACATCAATACACCAGCCACATGTCACAGAGAGACATATGGGTACAAATTAGCTGGTTACAACAAGGCATGTCATGCAGCCAACGCATTGCACCTTTGTCATAGGGACATCATCCCCTGGTGAGGGAAAAAGCACTACGTGCCACAGTGGGTACACAGGTGGAATGATGGCAATGTCACAATCAATGATCAAGGCTCACACTGTGCATCACACCCACCCCTCCTGTCTCAGGGCACTGCTGTGAGTGATAGGCCCCCACCCCTCCTGTCTCAGGGCACTGCTGTGAGTGATAGGCCCCCACCCCTCCTGTCTCAGGGCGCTGCTGTGAGTGATAGTCCCCACCCCTCCTGTCTCAGGGCACTGCTGGGAGGACTCTGCACCCACCCCTCCTGTCTCAGGGCACTGCTGGGAGGACTCTGCACCCACCCCTCCTGTCTCAGGGCACTGCTGGGAGTGATAGGCCCCCACCCCTCCTGTCTCAGGGCACTGCTGGGAGTGATAGTCCCCCACCCCTCCTGTCTCAGGGCACTGCTGGGAGTGATAGTCCCCCACCCCTCCTGTCTCAGGGCACTGCTAGGAGTGATAGGCCCCCACCCCTCCTGTCTCAGGGCACTGCTGGGAGTGATAGGCCCCCACCCCTCCTGTCTCAGGGCACTGCTAGGAGTGATAGGCCCCCACCCCTCCTGTCTCAGGGCACTGCTGTGAGTGATAGTCCCCCACCCCTCCTGTCTCAGGGCACTGCTGGGAGTGATAGGCCCCCACCCCTCCTGTCTCAGGGCACTGCTAGGAGTGATAGGCCCCCACCCCTCCTGTCTCAGGGCACTGCTGTGAGTGATAGTCCCCCACCCCTCCTGTCTCAGGGCACTGCTGGGAGACATCAGGCACCCCCCCCCTGGTACCCCCCCGATAGTACATGGCATGTGTGTTACACCTGGACGCAATGGCAGAAGTCACAGTCACCACATAGGGACAGTCTGTGGCAGTGGCCTATGCACTCACCTGATACCCTGGTCGCCCATACAGCATGGAGTACTGTGGGAGGATCACATCCAGCAGAGCCATGTTCTCCTCCAGGGTGAATGGCTGTGTCCTCTCCACAGCCCTTGACATGGTTCCAGGGAATCAGTAGCAGCAGCTGGGTCGACGAATGCAAAGATGTGCAGGCAAGTGCTCCCTCATGGGACCTGGCTGCCTTATATGTGCCCTTCTGCCCAGTCTCATGCACAGGAGTACAGAGAGATTGGTCACTCACATTTGCATCCTATGTTTCCACCAATCCCTTCAAACCTAGCAGTCTGTGGGTTCTCTATCGGTTTCATTCTCCTGCATGATGTCAGCCCCACAAACACATTGCAACAAAGTAGACAAATTCCAACTGACTTCTGCTGTGCACCTTCCAGAACAATTTCGAATTTTGAACTTGGTCTCCATGACAACCAGCATGCATGTCGGCCTTAATACTTGTCCCCTATGTAATTTGGAGCATCACACACAGGTACGGTGCGTGTGGGGGCCCTAGGGCACCCCAAATGCATGGCAACGGCCCGTACATGCATGCCTACGCCCTCCATCACTATGGGTCTGCACGCGTATGCGTACCCGTAGTGGTACGGACCGTACACTCGCATCTACGCTCTCTATCACTATGGGTCTGCACGCGTATGCGTACCCGTAGTGGTACGGACCGTACACTCGCATCTACGCTCTCTATCACTATGGGTCTGCACGCGTATGCGTACTCGTAGTGATAGTGAGCGTAGATGTGAGTGTACGGTCCGTACCACTACGGGTACGCATACGCGTGCAGACCCATAGTGATAGTGAGCGTAGATGCGTGTGTACGGCCCTATCACTATGGGTCTGCACGCGTATGCGTACCCGTAGTGGTACAGACCGTACACTCGCATCTACGCTCTCTATCACTATGGGTCTGCACGCGTATGCGTACTCGTAGTGATAGTGAGCGTAGATGTGAGTGTACGGTCCGTACCACTACGGGTACGCATACGCGTGCAGACCCATAGTGATAGGGCCGTACACACGCATCTACGCTCACTGACACTATGGGTCTGCACGCGTATGCGTACTCGTAGTGATAGTGAGCGTACACTCGCATCTACGCTCTCCATCACTATGGGTCTGCACGCGTATGTGTACCCGTAGTGGCACGGACCGTACACTCGCATCTACTCTTACTATCACTATGGGTCTGCACGCGTATGCGTACCCGTAGTGGTACGGACCGTACACTCGCATCTACGCTCTCTATCACTATGGGTCTGCACGCGTATGCGTACTCGTAGTGATAGCGAGCGTAGATGTGAGTGTACGGTCCGTACCACTACGGGTACGCATACGCGTGCAGACCCATAGTGATAGTGAGCATAGATGCGTGTGTACGGCCCTATCACTATGGGTCTGCACGCGTATGCGTACCCGTAGTGGTACGGACCGTACACTCGCATCTACGCTCTCTATCACTATGGGTCTGCACGCGTATGCGTACTCGTAGTGATAGTGAGCGTAGATGTGAGTGTACGGTCCGTACCACTACGGGTACGCATACGCGTGCAGACCCATAGTGATAGGGCCGTACACACGCATCTACGCTCACTATCACTATGGGTCTGCACGCGTATGCGTACTCGTAGTGATAGTGAGCGTACACTCGCATCTACGCTCTCCATCACTATGGGTCTGCACGCGTATGCGTACCCGTAGTGGCACGGATCATACACTCGCATCTACTCTTACTATCACTATGGGTCTGCACGCGTATGCGTACCCGTAGTGGTACGGACCGTACACTCGCATCTACGCTCTCTATCACTATGGGTCTGCACGCGTATGCGTACTCGTAGTGATAGTGAGCGTAGATGTGAGTGTACGGTCCGTACCACTACGGGTACGCATACGCGTGCAGACCCATAGTGATAGTGAGCGTAGATGCGTGTGTACGGCCCTATCACTATGGGTCTGCACGCGTATGCGTACCCGTAGTGGTACGGACCGTACACTCGCATCTACGCTCGCCATCACGATGGGTACACATACGGCAGCACTCCCACAGTGATTTGGGAACATGCACAGGCCCTCTCAGCAGCAGTACGGCGGATTTTACACATCACTGTGGTGATAGGCGACACACATGTAGGAATAGGGCGGACATACTTGTCCATGGATGGACATACTTGTCCAGGAATGGACATCAAGGCATCGTCTGTGCATTACCACATGTGTGGGGCACAGGTGTCACAGGCTGTGATGTGGAACATGCCTCCTGAGTGGAGAAGGCACCAGATGTATGATGAGATGTGTACATGTGTACTGTGTGAGGGTGCAATGTGTGCCAGGCATGCCCTTGACTCCTTTGACATGTGTGCATGTGGGACTGCGCACTTGGGGTGAGCGTCACTGGCATGGCACGGATACCAACACACGGAAGTGTCCCATGATGCCCGGTACAGGGGTCATGACACATGACTTGTCACTACCCACAGTGCACAATGTGACTATGCCATATATGTGTCCGGGATTTACATCAGGTTGATGTTGTAGCACCCTCAAAAGCTGCAGCCGTTGCAGCAACCAACATGTGGCTGTGTGTAGATTGTCATTGCACACTGTTCCCAACACCATGCCACATGTGTTATCGGATGTGAGGTGCACATGTATGCAAGGGACACGGAGTAGCGTGACAAGGCCATGTCAGCAAACTCACAAGGAATGTGTGGTGAGTCATGACATGTGCACCTTCATGGCAAGGTGTGTGGGCTGGACTAGTGTAATGTCATGTGACCTGTGGCTCAGGTGTTCCGCTGCCAGTCTCTGCAATCGGCATCACACTTCTGCTGATGTGTGGGTGTATGTCACTCCTGTCTTGCGTCGGGCAGTGCACTTGCACTGGGACACAGCTATTTCCATGGCGTGGCATGGGGAGGTTCTCAATCACCGTGTGTAGCTGGGTCTTGGAAGGAGTGTCACCTTGCATCCATACGTGTCCTGGGCATGTAGCACATGCCTGACTCCCTATGTGGCATGTGTGTATTGCCAGATTTACATGTGCTCAGTAGACATGAGTTGTTCTCGTAGTGCACTCACTCTTCCTTGTCACTTCCAAATTACTGCAGAGCGCCTCCTGTTGCCCGAAGAATTCCAGACTTGGCCACCATGCAGGAGAATGACAGGATCCGGCTCTACCGCTTCACCCAACCGTTGATTCTGGAGCTGACGGCGAGACTGGCACCACACCTGCAACCGCAGCACAGGTATCCTACGGCACTGACACCCCAGCTGAAGGTAATGGCTGCCCTACATTTCCTTGCCACGGGTACCTTCCAAAATACCATAGCTCATGTTGGTGGCATGTCCCAGAGCATGTTCAGCGGTGTGCTGCATGATTTCTTGGAGGCCATGTTGATTCACCTGGATGACTTCATCAAGTTCCCAACCCCTGAACAGATGACTGAGGTCAAGCGTGGTTTCTATGCCCTGGGAGGGATGCCCCATGTCATTGGGTCCATAGATGGGACACATGTAGGTTTGGTACCACCACACGCACGGGAGGTGGCGTACCGCAATCGGAAGCACTACCACTCCATCAATGCCCTTGTGGTGTGTCTGTCCAACATGGTTATTTCACATGTCTGTGCTCGTTTCCCAGGATCAGCACACGATGCCTACATCATGAGGCGTAGCGGGATGCCTGATATGATGATGCAGCTGCGCAACGAACGGGCATGTGTTGTTGGTGGGTACAGTCTGTCTGTCCTGTATTCTGTTTGGCCGAGCAGCACTACCGCTTCGCCAGTTCTAACGATATCCATGTGCTTTCCATTTAGGGGACGCTGGCTATCCCAACATGCCTTGGCTGCTGACACCTCTCCGCAACCCCATCACGCCGGCCCAGCTCTGCTACAACACCGCCCATGGCCGGACAAGGCGAGTGATAGAGAGGACGTTTGGCATGCTGAAGAGCCGATTCCGGTGCCTCCACAAGACCGGCGGCGCACTCCCATATGCCCCGGCAAAGGTTTGCAAGATCTTCATGGTCTGCTGCATGCTGCACAACATGGCAGTTGAAAGAGCTGTGCCACTCATCCTGAATCAACATGACGAGGACCATCCACCCGTGGAGGACGAAGGGCTTGGCAATGGGGCTAGTGATGTGGAGGATGTGGAGCCGCAAGAGGACATCCGGACTCGGCTCATACGCGACTTCTTTGCTTAGTGGTGAGTACCAGTGTCTGAGTGTGCACGCCTTGGTCCCCGTGTGGCATGTGTTGTGATGCGTGTCTCCACCTGCATGTATGGCACGTGAGTCAGAGGTGTGTGTGGGTATGTCACTGGAGTGATGGTGGCAGTGATGGTAGTATTTCCCCACTCATAATTGTGACCTAGCATGTTGTCATCCATACATGTGTCGAGTCAATGCACATGCAAGTGGCTGTGCTTTTTGTGGCTGACTTCTTGTGTGTCTCTCTTCCCCAGGTACCTGCGCATGCCGTCTTCTGGTTGCATTGTTGTGGCACTGCTATTCCTCATGGACATGGCATCGTGGGCTGACTCAGCGTTACAGGCACGGACACGTTTGGAAGTCTCCATGGGGTAAGGGATGCATCTGGGGTGTATTGGGTGTGGCAGTTGTTCACGATGTGTGCACACTGCCCCGGTCGGGGTTTGGTTCCTCTGCAGACATGTGGCATCCCCATGGGACACGACATGCAGCTGGGTACACCTGAATAGATGGGCTGCCTGGTTGTCAGTCATCAGTGATGGGATAGTGGATTGTGATGAAGGCATCAATGTGTGTGACACTGCCCTCGGACACATACGGTTAACATTGTCTTGACATGGCGTGGGACTTCCACATCAGCGGATGTATGGTGTATGGCAGTCTCTCCGTGAGCAGCTGTGGGTATTTAGCTGTTAGCCGACACTTGTGTGCCAGTTCCATGGCTATCACGCATTTGTGCTGCAGAAGGGGGGTGCCAGTGTTGGAGCCACATGTTACTCCACATGATGTGTTCATGTGTACTTCAAGTTGCCTCTGCAATCCCAAAAACATGACTATTAAAGGTGTCCCTATGCCTCCAAGGTGCCTCTTCTCAGTCAATGCTGGTGTGTTGCCACGGTGCATCCTGCATGTCTGGCATGGTATTCCCTGATTGTGGCTATGTGTCAATGTGTCGAGTGGCAAGATGCAAGCTGTGTGTGTGTGCTGACACTGTGTATTGGGCATGATGTCCATGACTGTGTGGGTATTGTGACATGTGCCATCCCCATGCATCCAACGTTGTCCATGACCCCATTCTCTGCATCCACCGGACTCAAGCTTGCAGGACATGGTTCTGCCACCTGTCTACACATACCTGGGTGCCCCCCAGGACACGGGCCAGGATCCCTGACCTCTGCGCATGACTGTTGCTGTACTCAATGTGTCTGTCAGCACGGTTGTTCGGCCACCCCCTCAGCTGGTTCTGACCATCACAGGTGTGTATGGTGCTCCATGTCTGTCTTGCCTAAAAAACTGTGACCCATGTGTCCTGTGCCAGACTCAGGCCCCAGGGTGTGGATGGTTGAAGTGAACAGATGACTCAGGCATGTTTAGACTGTACAAGACACATGTTAGGTAATAATGCTACCAGCAGGCATCTACTCTTAATAGTGTGATTTATTATTGGGGGGGGGGGGACAAAGTGAGGGGCTTTCCGGGATTAGGGAATCCAAAGTTCAGTAGGGGAGTTGGTGTCCTTGCCATTGGAAATCCTCAGAGTCCATGCCACAGTCTTTGTCAACATTGGTCAGCCAGTGACCAGCAGGGCCATGTGGCAGAGAATGTCTCTTGATGCTGTGATGCTGTTGCTCCAGTGGGCCAGGTGCCAGGCCAGGTGTCCTGGGAGATGGTGATGTAGCAGCCACCCTCACGGTCCTTTCCGTGGACGACCCGGCTTCCTGCGGGGAACCTCAGCAGCAGGCCGTGACGACGTCTGGGATGCTCCGTCGGATGTTTCCTCCTCCTCCTCATGATCCCTCCCTGTGGGTGGTGATGTTCTCCGCCTTCTGGCACAGGGAGGGTCGGCCATGGTGTCGGCCATCCGACGGAGTTCAGCGTGAATCCCCTGGGACGCCGTCACTTGCTCAGCCTGTCTGTCCTCCATCCTCCGTTGGTGTCCCTGTAGACAGGCTATTAGCTCCGCATGTTGCTGGGCCTGCTGGACCTTGATCCCCTCGAGGACGGACACAACCTGGGCCATGCCCGTGGTGTCCTGCCGGTATGAGTCCAGGATGTTACGGACATGGGAAAATACCGGATCCCCAGCCAACTGGTCAGGCTCGCGCCTCTGCCGTCCTCCACTCCCACCACCCCTGCCCACTTGCGTCTGGCCTGCACTTGTGGGCACATCGGGTCTCCGGGACCCCTGAGGGGTGGCATTGGCGTTGTCGCCTGCCTCCTCCTGGGTGCCCGGGACACCGTGTCCCTCCTGGCGAGCCTGGCTGCATTGTGGTGTTGGGGCAGGGATCCTGGGTGTCTCCTGGGATGTGGCAGGAGTGGGGGTGGTGGTTGGCACGGTTGTACCTGACGCAGGTGCTGCAGGTGGTTGGACACCAGAGGGGCCAGGTCGGTCTGGGTCGTCCGCAGAGTGGTGAGAGTGGTCGCTGCCGGTGGGATCGGTCTCCTGCAGATCCGGGTCCTGTGAGTGTTCCCCCCCAGTGTTGGGGGGTGCAGCACGACGTTGACCTGTGTGTGAGAGAGAAAATGTTAATTTGGATCCATGCAACATCCATGTTTCATCCGTTACAAAGTTGGCACATTTCCTCTTGGAATTAGGATCTGTCTTGCATTCCACTCACAGTGCACTTGTGCATGTGTGTGTCCCTTGGGCACCAATTTGGCCCCTTTAACTATGTGTGGCACAGTCTTACTTGCTGCGTCAAGTGTGACTGCAGTCAGCAGTGGAGTGTGCATGTGTGCCGAGCTATGCATTTGCGCCTTCCTTGTAGCACTGTACATGTGCACATGGAGTGGATCCACACACTTATATGATGCAGGTGGCTGTCCTTGTGCTCGTGTACAGGTTGTGACATGGCCCTGCGTTTTGCCATGATGAAGAGGGGGGGTTCTGGCACTGGCCACCCTTGTCTACATGCACGCAGTCCACCTGCTGACGAGCAGACATTCCCACACACCAAAGGACTGATTTGCTCTCCCTGTGTCTCCCTCCTTCTCTGTCCCCCTCTCCCTCCCTCTCTGTCCCCCTCTCCCTCCCTCTGTGTGTCAGCCTCCTCCCTGTGTCCATCTTCCTGTGTCTCCCTCCCTCTCTGTCCCCCTCTCCCTCCCTCTCTGTCCCCCTATCCCTCCCTCTGTGTGTCAGCCTCCTCCCTCTGTCCATCTTCCTGTGTCTCCCTCCCTCTCTGTCCCCCTCTCCCTCCCTCTCTGTCCCCCTCTCCCTCCCTCTGTGTGTCAGCCTCCTCCCTCTGTCCATCTTCCTGTGTCTCCCTCCCTCTCTGTCCCCCTCTCCCTCCCTCTCTGTCCCCCTCTCCCTCCCTCTGTGTGTCAGCCTCCTCCCTCTGTCCGTCTCCCTCCCTCTCAGTCCCCCTCTCCCTCCCTCTGTGTCCCCCTCTCCCTCCCTCCGTGTGTCACCCTCTGTCACCTTGGCCCAGCTTCCTGGGCACACACTGTTAGCAGATCTTTGAGTGGCCCTTGGCCTGTTGATGTGAGTTTGTTTCTGATCTCCAGGCACCCATTTTGTCTGCTGTGTGTCTGTGCGCTGCTGCTGTGGTGGTGTGTGCTGCCACTCTTTCACACTGTTGGCTGTTCATTAGCTGCTGGCATGTGCTAAACAGTGCCTTCACCCCCATGTGTTGATGCAAGGCGTCCGCCATTTGCTGGCAAGTCATTCCTGTGTTGGGACACAGTGTTTGTCTGGCTGTGACCTAGGCCATATGGGCAGAGGGCATTGTTGTCTGCTTTGGAGTCGCACTATGTGATTCTTGGTGCCCAGCCTCCCGCCATCCGGGTTACCGTGTCATGTGTTGTTGTCTTCAGTGGCCTGTGACTTGACATTGTCCAGCTGGGTGCATGGGGCATGGTGGCAGCAGTGGCATGTGCCTGCTCATGGAGTGTGGTTGAGTAATGCGATGGCTTGTGGTGGTTGCGTGGCTGTTATTAATTTTGGTTGTGGTTGCAGTTCCCCCCATGTGAGGTGCGTTGTTTGTGTACTCACCCGGGTCTCGGAGTCCTTCTACTCCTTCAACTGCCTCCACTGGCAGTATGGCCATCACCCTCTCCTCCCAGGGATGGTACTGTACGGCTCTGCGGGAGGGCCCTCCTCCGGTGGCGTTGGCCTGGTCGTGTTCCTCCTGTCTCTTGGCTCTGACCCTCCTCCGCAGATCGTACCACCTGTTCTGGCAATCCTGCTTGGTCCTCCTGGTGTCCGCAACAGCATTCACAGCATCGACGATGGTCTGCCACATGGCTGTTTTGGCTGCCTGGCTGGTGCTTCTGACCAATGTTCCAAAGATCTGTGGCTCGACTCTGAGGATTTGATCAACAAGGACCTCCAACTCTCGGTGACTGAACTTTGGATTCTTGGTAGTGGGCATGGTGAGGGGTGTGGGTGGGGATGGTGTGGGTGTGGGGGGGGTGTGGATGTTGGGGGGGGTGTGGATGGTTGTGTGTGTGTGTGAATGTGATGAGAGGGTGTTTGTGAGGGTGGTCGTGTGAAGGTGTGCAAGTGTAAGATGTGGTGTCGCTTGTAGTCTGGTTCTGTGGTGTCTGGCAGCAGTGGCTCTGTTGCAAAGGCTCATGGTTTGTGTGTGTGGGCCCTTTTCATTGGTCCATGGGTGGGTGTGGCAGTGTTTGAATTTTGGGTGGGTGTGTTATAAGGAGTGGTGGTGTATTGGGCCTCTGTTTGTTTTTGACAGTTGCAGGTCAGTGATTGTGTTATTTTAGTGGTTGTTGGCCATGTTTAGTGGCTGTGTGCCTTTCGAATGGTGTATTGTTGTGTTGTTTTGTTTTGTCCTTGCTGTGTACGTGCGTTTTGAGCGTGTGTACGGTGTGTACATGGGCCATTTGGTTGTACGATTATGTCCTTGTGTGTGGCTTTGTACGACTCGTACATGCGGTTGTGATGTTGGGGCATGGGGTGCGCTCCGTACTTAGGAGGTTGTGTTGGGGGTGCGCCAGGAACGTACTGGGGTGGGGGTAGACGGGGCTATGACACGTCCTGGGGTGGGGGTGTGGCTCGCACGTACTGGGGTGTAGGTACACGGGGGGTACGACACGTACAGGGGTGGGGGGGTGTACATGGACGATGGTACGACACGTACTGGGGTGGGGGGGTGTACATTGACGGTGGTACGACACGTACTGGGGTGGGGGTACGACTGGAACGTACTGGGGTGTGGGTGGACGGGGCTATGACACGTCCTGGGGTGGGGGTGTGGCTCGCACGTACTGGGGTGTAGGTACACGGGGGGTACGACACGTACTGGGGTGTAGGTACACGGGGGGTACGACACGTACAGGGGTGGGGGGGTGTCCATGGACGATGGTACGACACGTACTGGGGTGGGGGGTGTACATTGACGGTGGTACGACACGTACTGGGGTGGGGGTACGACTGGAACGTACTGGGGTGTGGGTAGACGGGGGGTATGACACGTACAGGGGTGGGGGGGTGTCCATGGACGATGGTACGACACGTACTGGGGTGGGGGGGTGTACATTGACGGTGGTACGACACGTACTGGGGTGGGGGTACGACTGGAACGTACTGGGGTGTAGGTACACGGGGGGTACGACACGTACAGGGGTGGGGGGGTGTACATGGACGATGGTACGACACGTACTGGGGTGGGGGGGTGTACATTGACGGTGGTACGACACGTACTGGGGTGGGGGTACGACTGGAACGTACTGGGGTGTGGGTGGACGGGGCTATGACACGTCCTGGGGTGGGGGTGTGGCTCGCACGTACTGGGGTGTAGGTACACGGGGGTACGACACGTACTGGGGTGGGGGTACGACTGGAACGTACTGGGGTGTGGGTAGACGGGGCTATGACACGTCCTGGGGTGGGGGTGTGGCTCGCACGTACTGGGGTGTAGGTACACGGGGGGTATGACACGTACTGGGGTGGGGGTACGACTGGAACGTACTGGGGTGTGGGTAGACGGGGCTATGACACGTCCTGGGGTGGGGGTGTGGCTCGCACGTACTGGGGTGTAGGTACACGGGGGGTACGACACGTACTGGGGTGGGGGTACGACTGGAACGTACTGGGGTGTGGGTAGACGGGGCTATGACACGTCCTGGGGTGGGGGTGTGGCTCGCACGTACTGGGGTGTAGGTACACGGGGGGTACGACACGTACAGGGGTGGGGGTACGACTGGAACGTACTGGGGTGTGGGTGGACGGGGCTATGACACGTCCTGGGGTGGGGGTGTGGCTCGCACGTACTGGGGTGTAGGTACACGGGGGGTACGACACGTACTGGGGTGGGGGTACGACTGGAACGTACTGGGGTGTGGGTAGACGGGGCTATGACACGTCCTGGGGTGGGGGTGTGGCTCGCACGTACTGGGGTGTAGGTACACGGGGGTACGACACGTACTGGGGTGGGGGTACGACTGGAACGTACTGGGGTGTGGGTAGACGGGGCTATGACACGTCCTGGGGTGGGGGTGTGGCTCGCACGTACTGGGGTGTAGGTACACGGGGGGTACGACACGTACTGGGGTGGGGGTACGACTGGAACGTACTGGGGTGTGGGTAGACGGGGCTATGACACGTCCTGGGGTGGGGGTGTGGCTCGCACGTACTGGGGTGTAGGTACACGGGGGGTACGACACGTACTGGGGTGGGGGTACGACTGGAACGTACTGGGGTGTGGGTAGACGGGGCTATGACACGTACTGGGGTGGGGGTGTGGCTCGAACGTACTGGGGTGTAGGTACACGGGGGGTACGACACGTACTGGGGTGGGGGGGTGTACATTGACGGTGGTACGACACGTACAGGGGTGGGGGGGTGTACATTGACGGTGGTACGACACGTACTGGGGTGGGGGTACGACTGGAACGTACTGGGGTGTGGGTAGACGGGGCTATGACACGTACTGGGGTGGGGGTTCGACTGGAACGTACTGGGGTGTACCTAGACGGGTGGGGGTATACATATACGGGGGGTACGTGTCGGACGTACGGGGGCTGGGGGGAGTGTTGGGCGCGTATGCGGGCACATGTCTCCATGGTTGCTGTAGGAGTTCGGTGCGGACGGTGTTTTTTCCATACGGTTGTAACCTCGGACGCACGGGATGGATCGTGATTCCTCGGTCGGACTTGGCTTTTCACGTTTGTAAGGTAAATCGTCCGAGGACGTGTCGGACACATTTTCCGACCCGAGGACGTGTGGGGAATGATTCCCAGTGCGGTTCGTATGGACTTTTTACCATGCGAATCGTGATTGCCAGTTCGTAAGGCACTTGTACGATTCGTACGGTAAAAAGACCCGATACGAGTCGCACGGGGGAATTTTTTACCGGATCGTGATCGGCACCTTAATGTATCCCAGTCACCCAAGTTGGAAAGTCTAACTTCCGTGGATATGAGGTAGACCATTTAAAAAAATGTTTTACTCATTTCACCCAGATCCCTTTTTGATGGCAACAAACAGATGGCGTTGTTGATGTAGTTAGGTTCTGTCATTTTAGCATCCCAATTTAGGTCACAAGAGGTAGCCCTTGCCATTAAGAAGAGTCCTAGTGACAAAGCACTCAGCCCATATGGCTGATGGGTGTCCATAAAAGTAAAATCACCTATATTAATTAACGTGATTAGGGCTACCATTAAAAGTATATTCCCCTGTGGTCTGAGGCTATAGTTGTTTCGATATTTTAATAATGTGTAAGAAATTACCTTAGTTGTTATCTCCCAATATTTCTCCTCGACTCTACAGTTAACATCCTAGAAAGAGTCCTGTTGCTCAAGCTGCAAACCTTTTCTGATAAAAGTACAATCCTGTCCAAAGTGTAATATGGTTTCGAACATGGATTAGGAACAGTGGAACAATGTTTAAATCTATATCTACATATTGGGAAATACACCTAAGCCAGGAAGAATGTCATACATCTGGGATTTATGGAACAGAGCTGTGCATTTGACACTGTAAATCGATCAAGGTACAGGTTCATTATGGCTGAGATGGGGTTGAGGAACATTTGCTATCCCTGCTGAAGCAGATACATAGGAACTTTACAGCGAGAGTCCGCTATGGCCCGAACCGTGCATCTATAAAGTGCATTAAATCAAAAAGCAATGTTCATCAAGGATGTGTCTTGGCACCCTTCCTTTTCACTCTGTACATAAACGGCCTGGAGGACTATTTATTGAAAACTGGGAAGGATATGCCCCAATTGTGCAAACGCCCAATACCCGTTGGGCTATATGCGGGTGATGCGGTGTTGCTGGCCAGAATGCAAATGGGCTTCTTGGACTACTTGATGATTTTACATGTTTTAGGATTGATTTGGATTTGAACAGAAATGTAACTAAATAATTTACTATGATTTTTGTGAACCCACAAATACAAATAAGGTATCCCATTACATCACTCAGCAGTAGGGTGGGTAAACAAATGTATATACTTTGTCATCTCTTGCTTGAGGACATTTGCACAGTATAAGGCAGCAGCAGTTTTCTAGATCTACAGACGCCATACATAGATTTGCCAGAAAGTTGGGTCATAAACCAATAAAAGAGATTGTAACAATCTATAAGAGCAAGTGTCTGTCCACTGCTTCTTATAGATCTGGGCTATGGGGCTACTTAGATGCTGAGGTTTTGCAAGGGGGCAAAAACAGCTTTCTGCGAATACTTCTGGTGGTGTCACCAGGTTGCCCCACCAATGTATGCCACACTGAGTTGGGGTTGCCCTATATTGAGGACCAATCATAGATTGGTCTGCTATTACCGTGAATCTCATTATGGGTAAAATCAGAGGCAAGCTTTACACCGGCAGTGATAAGGGAGTATATGTCTCCGGTTAACATTCTACTTATCCCCGGCTCGCTCATTTAAAGGGATCTTTCCATTTACTGGGAGTTGTGGACCTTTTCACCCATCCTGCAGCTATTAGTGCATCATCTAAAGGAAACATTAAAAAATTGTTTTTTCAATCATTTGGATCTTGTCAGATTCATGCGTGAATCATGTAAACTTTCTCTAAAAGTCCATATTGAATTGCTGACAGTGGAATGTGTGGAGCCTTATATTGTCTTTGTGAAGAATACTCAGCATAGATTTCCTTTCACTCTTTCCACACTTAACACTGTACACTTTCATGTACCGTTTCCACTCATGGCACTGGGTCTGTGGGTCGTCCTAGATGCACTTGAGATAACCAATCAGAACAAAGCACCTTGGACTTTATGTTTTTTCTGTAGATTTTATTATGCTGCTAGGAAACGCTACTTGGTCCCACATTAAATGTAAAACAGCGCAGGCCTCCACTGATTGCTTTACTTCAGCACACATCAGAAAACAGCTGCTTGATGGTAATTCATTTTATTCAAAGGGCCCTGACAACCCGAAAATAGTATTGCCGAGCTGTAGATTGAGTATTATTGATAGGATGCATTGATGTGTCTGATGTTTTCACATTTTATGGAAATTCCTTTTAAATGTGTGCTTGATTATCTATTTTGGATCTGTTTTTATTATTTGATGTATTATCGCTGCAAGCTTTTATGACTATTGTAGCCAAATAAAAATATAAACTGACTGTGGTATGATCAGTGATGTCATCAGTGATGTAATTTGTGATGTCATTAGTGATGTCATTAACGGTGCCATTTAACATGTCATCAGTGATGTTATATGTGAGGTCATAAGCAGGGCCTGGCATGGGCCCAAGTTATAGTTAGTTCAGGAAACTATAACTGGTAAATATAAGTGTTTTTGTGTCTTTTTTTATTATTAGAACACCTAATTGAAACATCACTTTAGTGTCTGTTTATTTCAGTTAATTTGTAGTTTTTTTAATTGTATGTTTAAGTCTTATTACTTTACCTAACTATAACATAATTTTAACCTTTAGTTTTTCAGTGAGTTTGTTAATTTTTTTTATTGCAATGTAAGATTTTATTACCATACCTAACTATAACATCGCGCCTTAACCTTTGTGTGTTTTTTCAGTGAATCTCTTTTTTTTTAAATCCTATTCATCCAACTCTCCTACTCACCACAGCTTTTGTCCATCCACTGCAGGAAGTTGGCTACAGGGCCAGGCGCTGCACCCAACACCCTATTGGAGGAACCCCCTGTTGCGCAAGTCCTTCAGCTGTGTGTGGCAGGTGTGAGCACAGGACCCTCCGCAACCAGCAAACCCTCTGCCTCGATTAGTCATGCACAGGAAGGGGTTGGGTGCCCATTTCCATGTGCAGAACAGAGCGGATACTATTTTTTCCCACTTGTTTTGAAGTTTTCAACTGCTGCATTTGTAATTTGTTTGATGCCATTTTAATTTTTTTTTTTCTTTTTTCTTTTACAGTTTTTAACTACTATTTTTATTACAAAAAATGTATATTGTTTTAAACTTTTAAAAACTTTGTTTTGCTTCTTCTTTTATTGTTTATACACTACTTTGGTGCCGATCACGATCCTGCAAAAACCGGGTACGAACCGTCGGACGGAGCACAATCTCCGCCCGACGCGTACCCGGTCGTCAATTTTCACAAACAAGGAATTACGATTCGCACGGGTACACCATTACCGTACGAATCGTAAAAAAGCCCGACCGAACAAAAAAACACCTACCAATGCGATCCGGGAAAGCGCCGACCTGACGTCGGGACGCTCGCAGCCAGCCATTCACGACCCAGGAATCACGATTCGCACCGACATCACCCCGCACGGTGAATATTTTGCGGCAGCCAAAAACTGCCGGGAAATCAGGACGACGCGAACAAGGACCACCAGTACGCGACGGACAGACGACGACGCGAACAAGGAGGACCAGTACGTGACGGACACACAGGACGACGCCACCAAGGAGGACCCGTACGCGACAGGACGACGCGATCAAGGAGGACCCGTACGCGACAGGACGGCGCGAGCAAGGAGTACCAGTACGCGACGGACAGACATGGACCCGAACCTACGAGTCATCCCTGCCCTCATAGCAGTACACCTCCACTACAGGTTACGACGCAGACGCCGCAGAAGGTCAGAATAACTAAGGGAGGGGGGAAAGTGGGGTGGGGTGGGGGTGGCACGACCAGGGCAGGCCACAAAACAACCACATAAGTCACACACCACACATGGCCTGGACATACCTGACTCCCATGCCCTGGTCACCACGAGGGGGTGGGGGCGTGTCCTGATAAGCCAGCGACCGCCACAACGGAAGTCCGTCACCACGCGAACCGGCAACACAACCAGACAGGTACGTCCCGTACCCACGCCTGAAGAGCGTGGGTACGAGTCGGACCACGCCCACACACGTCACCCCAACAATGGCGGGACGGATCGCACCCACGTGGCAAAGGCCTGGGTACGGGCCGCACAAACATCACATAGCGTGGGGACGGATATGTACGGACCCTACCCCCACCCCGTATGCAAGGAGCGTACCCCCCAGCCCAACAGTGTAAGTACGACCCGTACCCCCACCCGCGTATGCAAGGAGCGTACCCCCCAGCCCAACAGTGTAAGTACGACCCGTACCCCCACCCGCGTATGCATGGAGCGTACCCCCCATGCCAACAGTGTAAGTACGACTCGAACCCTCACCCGCGTATGCAAGGAGCGTACCCCCCAGCCCAACAGTGTAAGTACGACCCGTACCCCCACCCGCGTATGCATGGAGCGTACCCCCATGCCAACAGTGTAAGTACGACTCGAACCCTCACCCGCGTATGCAAGGAGCGTACCCCCAGCCCAACAGTGTAAGTACGACTCGAACCCTCACCCGCGTATGCAAGGAGCGTACCCCCCAGCCCAACAGTGTAAGTACGACCCATACCCCCACCCGCGTATGCATGGAGCGTACCCCCCATGCCAACAGTGTAAGTACGACTCGAACCCTCACCCGCGTATGCAAGGAGCGTACCCCCCAGCCCAACAGTGTAAGTACGACCCGTACCCCCACCCGCGTATGCATGGAGCGTACCCCCCAGCCCAACAGTGTAAGTACGACCCGTACCCCCACCCGCGTATGCATGGAGCGTACCCTCCATGCCAACAGTGTAAGTACGACTCGAACCCTCACCCGCGTATGCAAGGAGCGTACCCCCCAGCCCAACAGTGTAAGTACGACCCGTACCCCCACCCGCGTATGCATGGAGCGTACCCCCCAGCCCAACAGTGTAAGTACGACCCGTACCCCCACCCGCGTATGCATGGAGCGTACCCCCACCACACCAGTGTAAGTAGACTCGTACCCTCACCTCGAATGCATTGAGCGTACCCCCACCGTGTATGTTCCAAGCGTACATATCCTGAAATTGGAGGTGTGTGTGCAGAGTCCACCCAGCAGTGCCCTGAGACAGGAGGGGTGTGTGCAGAGTCCTCCCAGCAGTGCCCTGAGACAGGAGGGGTGGGTGCCTATCACTCCCAGCAGTGCCCTGAGACAGGAGGGGTGGGTGCAGAGTCCTCCCAGCAGTGCCCTGAGACAGGAGGGGTGTGTGCAGAGTCCTCCCAGCAGTGCCCTGAGACAGGAGGGGTGTGTGCAGAGTCCTCCCAGCAGTGCCCTGAGACAGGAGGGGTGGGTGTGGAGTCCTCCCAGCAGTGCCCTGAGACAGGAGGGGTGGGTGCCTATCACTCCCAGCAGTGCCCTGAGACAGGAGGGGTGTGTGCAGAGTCCTCCCAGCAGTGCCCTGAGACAGGAGGGGTGTGTGCAGAGTCCTCCCAGCAGTGCCCTGAGACAGGAGGGGTGGGTGTGGAGTCCTCCCAGCAGTGCCCTGAGACAGGAGGGGTGTGTGTGGAGTCCTCCCAGCAGTGCCCTGAGACAGGAGGGGTGTAACACATGTGTGTGAGGCCAGAATTATCCACATGCATACTGGCTACAAGGGAACATGTCCCCATGAACTCATGTCAACAGACTCCACACACAAGTACAGTGATCACCAAGGATGCCACGATTGTTGCAGGTGGAGACATGGCCCTGCATGCATGGCCAAAGTAGAAGGGCTCCGTCACACACACAGCTCATGTAGACACAGCTCTGCGCTAAACATTGGGAACACCCTGCAGGGAAGAAAGCTGGGTACACAGAGGAAGGAATACACCCTGGGACAAGTGCACCATGCAGTAACTGCTTACATGAACAAAGAAAGTTAGCCAACACCTTGTGATGGCACACAGATCCCAGGGTCCCACCAATGAGCAGTACACTACTACACATCCCACACACCCAAACCCTTACACACCACCCAAAACCATGTAGCAGCCCCACCAACACCAATACCAGCATAGCAGTAGTGTGATAATGAAAAAAAAATTAAGCTTTATTCAGCATGAGCACAATGTCCGTGGATCGCAGGCAGTTCAATCTTCACAAAGCCCATAGGGCAGTCAATGATTCTCAGCTGGATGGGGGACACAGTGGGATGCGTGTCCCCTACCTTGCCTGCACAGTCAAATGGCATCGTCTTCCACACTGGTGAGGGCATCAGGGGGGGGAGAAGCAACAGGCACCGCAGGGACATCAGGGCAAAGGGGCGGCGTTGTGGGTGCAGGGATGGAGGACTCCACCACAGGGGGTGGGGCAGGGCCAAAGGCAGAGGCCAGGATGGCACTACACACCTTTGCAAGGTCCTCCAGGGAGTCCCCTGCACCCGAAGGGACCTCAGGCCCCAAGGAGGGGGGGGGTCAGAGGGATGGGTCGCAGCACCACTGGGGGAGGGTGGAGACAGGGGGGGAGACTCAACCACCCTGACCGGGGACCTCCTTGACCGCTTGCGTGGTGGTGTAACCGTGGGGCTCAGGGACAGAGCGGCCATGAAGGAGTCCTTGGGGGAGATGTGGCCAGGAGAGCTGAGGGGAGGGGATTTGGAGGGAGTGGACTGGGTGGAATGCGGACTCCCACTATGGCTGCGTGTCACACGTTTGCCCCCCGACCCAGTGGGTGTGCCTACCTCACCCTGTGTGTGCGTGTCAGGAGGAGTGCGGTGGACCTTCCCTGCTGGTGTGGTGCCCGTGTCCGTTGATGTGGGTGCATGCCGACGTCTGGGTGTACGTGGGACAGGCATGGGAGTGGGAAGTGTGGATGGGGCAGGGGTAGGTGGGGGGAGGTCGCGCTGCAGGAGACCCACTGCTGCAGTCAGTGTGGAGTCTATGGACCTCAGCAAGTTGCGTTGGTCAGCCTGCGATGAATGAATGCCCTCCAAGAAAGCCTCGATGTTGGTGAGGGTTTTGCCGTGGGCATGGAGGACATTAAGGATCGCAGCCTGACCAACCTGCAGTTGCCGCTGGATGTCCACAGACTCTGCATTGGCGGCAGCAGTGGAGACAGGGGCAGGGGGTGCGGTGCCTGGCAGGAAGGAGACATGCTGTGACCGGGCACGCTGGGAAGGGACACGAGCAAGTGGGAGGCGGCTGATGGAAACAGAGGGGGCGGTGCGAGGTGTTGTTCCGCTGTCAGCTGCTGGTGCAGCCTCCGCCCACTCGGAGACATCCTCCTCGGACCTGTCAGCTTCGTAGTCTGATGTGCCAGTCGACAGGTCCTCGGCCACACTCTCCTCCGCCTCTGTCCCACTCGATGTGCCAGACCCGATGTCACGGCTGGCACTGGTGCTCGGTCCCTCCGCCTGGTCTGTGTCCATGTCTCCCTCTGTGTCCCCCGACGATGCTGTGGGCAGGGTGGAGAGACAGAAATTAATCAGACACCTGTACACATCTGTCACTTGAGTCCAATCTACATAGGTAACATTGCATAGCCTGAAAAGGAAGATCCCTAACATCTACTGAACAGGGTACCGATGTAGGGCATGAAACACACAGTTGGTTGAGCCACCATGCCATTGAAATACCATGGAGAGCATGAGACAATAGCTAAAGACAGGAAACGGAGTCTGACATAGCACCCAGGCCCTGGGGACAATCCAGCACTGCATCTGCACCACACAGCGTTGGCGAAAATACCGATGACCAGGGACCATCTCCATGAACTTGAGACACATGCTGCATAGGTAATGCTGAAAACATGCCCAACATGACTCGGTCACTGCACATTGCGTGTGTGTCCAGACACATCACACACTGCCCAGACCCAGCAAGTGGAAATCAGGATTTGACACATAGGCATTGCCCGCCCCAACAAGACCCTACACGAGGCAAATTGTTGAGACACAGGTGGCACCAACATCTCATAGTCTGGGTGATACACACAGGGGCAGGCAAAAAGCAAGATTGGACGCCAAACAGCCAAGGTGCGCCTGTACAAATAATGAGGTACCAGTGCCCATCCTCAGATGAGTATAACAAGACACACAGACACTGGCAACTGTGAGTATGAAGAAGGACAATCAGGTCAGGGTGCACAGTGGACACCTGTACAAAATAGCACGTCAATATACATGGTGACAGGGGACAATGGCACAGAGCACAACCTATGCTGTAGACACTGAGATTGGCCACGTTTATGATGACACATACACCACTGAGGAAGAGCTGCCCCAGGGGACAGTAGTGGGCACACAACTACATGCTACTGAATGGTAATGACTGCAACACACGTCACCATCCCTGCAATATGTGTATCGCACACTCATGCACATCATGTCACAGGCCACTACATAGGACATGCGCGCTGTAAGGCATGACACATGAGAGACCAACTCCCATGTCTGGAGTCAGCATCAGTGCCAACTGACATGGAACCCACATGCAGTGAACTTGACAGTGCACAGGCAAGGTCCCACAACCTGTTACACACCACCCCCACACATGATGCTACAGTCATTGTTCTCGTGGACAAAGCGCCAGCCTACATTACCTTGTGAAGGAGTGACTACACACAGACCAGGGAACACATTGCAAGGAGGGGAAGGGTGGCAGGGGCACAGCGCTATACTGGGGCAAACAGGATCTGCACAGCACCTTTAAACCCTGCCAGTGAATTCATGCTACTGTGCCCTTACAAATGCCGGTGACACACAACAAACACACATGTACCTACCCCCTTCCGGCTGCTGCATCGCCTGTAAGCGCCTCTCCAGGTCTGGAAAGACCACCGGCAGCACACGCCTTTGGAGGTGGCTCAGACGGCGGCGGCCGCGGTTCTTGTGGCTCTCAGGTGAGTCCCCCAGCAGGAGCCGTGCAATCCTCCGCGTCCAGCACCGGATATCCTGCCAGCGTTTCCTCACCTGGGGCAGGCTCCGCCTCCGACCATCCACACCCCTCACGGCACTGACGGCGGTCAGCCAGATCTGCTCCTTGGCAGTGGCGCCTACCTGTGAGGAGGAACAAGTGACACCACATCAATACACCAGCCACATGTCACAGAGAGACATATGGGTACAAATTAGCTGGTTACAACAAGGCATGTCATGCAGCCAACGCATTGCACCTTTGTCATAGGGACATCATCCCCTGGTGAGGGAAAAAGCAGTACGTGCCACAGTGGGTACACAGGTGGAATGATGGCAATGTCACAATCAATGATCAAGGCTCACTCTGTGCATCACACCCACCCCTCCTGTCTCAGGGCACTGCTGGGAGTGATAGGCCCCCACCCCTCCTGTCTCAGGGCACTGCTGGGAGACATCAGGCACCCCCCCCCCGGGACCCCCCCGACAGTACATGGCATGTGTGTTACACCTGGACGCAATGGCAGAAGTCACAGTCACAACATAGGGACAGTCTGTGGCAGTGGCCTATGCACTCACCTGATACCCTGGTCGCCCATACAGCATGGAGTACTGTGGGAGGATCACATCCAGCAGAGCCATGTTCTCCTCCAGGGTGAATGGCTGTGTCCTCTCCACAGCCCTTGACATGGTTCCAGGGAATCAGTAGCAGCAGCTGGGTCGACGAATGCAAAGATGTGCAGGCAAGTGCTCCCTCATGGGACCTGGCTGCCTTATATGTGCCCTTCTGCCCAGTCTCATGCACAGGAGTACAGAGTGATTGGTCACTCACATTTGCATCCTATGTTTCCACCAATCCCTTCAAACCTAGCAGTCTGTGGGTTCTCTATCGGTTTCATTCTCCTGCATGATGTCAGCCCCACAAACACATTGCAACAAAGTAGAAGAATTCCAACTGACTTCTGCTGTGCACCTTCCAGAACAAGTTCGAATTTTGAACTTGGTCTCCATGACAACCAGCATGCATGTAGGCCTTAATACTTGTCCCCTATGTAATTTGGAGCATCACACACAGGTACGATGCGTTTCGGGGCCCTAGGGCACCCCAAATGCATGGCAACGGCCCGTACATGCATGCCTACGCTCTCCATCACTATGGGTCTGCACGCGTATGCGTACCCGTAGTGTTACGGACCGTACACACGCATGTACGCTCTATATCACTATGGGTCTGCACGCGTATGCGTACTCCTAGTGATAGTGAGCGTACATGCGTGTGTACGGTCCGTACCACTACGGGTACGCATACGCGTGCAGACCCATAGTGATAGTGAGCGTACATGCGTGTGTACGGTCCGTACCACTACGGGTACGCATACGCGTGCAGACCCATAGTGATAGTGAGCGTACATGCGTGTGTACGGTCCGTACCACTACGGGTACGCATACGCGTGCAGACCCATAGTGATAGGGCCGTACACACGCATCTACGCTCACTATCACTATGGGTCTGCACGCGTATGCGTACCCGTAGTGGTACGGACCGTACACACGCATGTACGCTCACTATCTCTATGGGTCTGCACGCGTATGCGTACCCGTAGTGGTACGGACCGTACACACGCATGTACGCTCACTATCACTATGGGTCTGCACGCGTATGCGTACCCGTAGTGGTACGGACCGTACACACGCATGTACGCTCACTATCACTATGGGTCTGCACGCGTATGCGTACCCGTAGTGGTACGGACCGTACAAATGCCTGTACGCTCGCCATCACGATGGGTACACATACGGCAGCACTCCCACAGTGATTTGGGAACATGCACAGGCCCTCTCAGCAGCAGTACGGCGGATTTTACACATCACTGTGGTGATAGGCGACACACATGTAGGAATAGGGCGGACATACTTGTCCATGGATGGACATACTTGTCCAGGAATGGACATCAAGGCATCGTCTGTGCATTACTACATGTGTGGGGCACAGGTGTCACAGGCTGTGATGTGGAACATGCCTCCTGAGTGGAGAAGGCACCAGATGTATGATGAGATGTGTACATGTGTACTGTGTGAGGGTGCAATGTGTGCCAGGCATGCCCTTGACTCCTTTGACATGTGTGCATGTGGGACTGCGCACTTGGGGTGAGCGTCACTGGCATGGCACGGACACCAACACACGGAAGTGTCCCATGATGCCCGGTACAGGGGTCATGACACATGACTTGTCACTACCCACAGTGCACAATGTGACTATGTCATATATGTGTCCGGGATTTACATCAGGTTGATGTTGTAGCACCCTCAAAAGCTGCAGCCGTTGCAGCAACCAACATGTGGCTGTGTGTAGATTGTCATTGCACACTGTTCCCAACATCATGCCACATGTGTTATCGGATGTGAGGTGCACATGTATGCATGGGACACGGAGTAGCGTGACAAGGCCATGTCAGCAAACTCACAAGGAATGTGTGGTGAGTCATGACATGTGCACCTTCATGGCAAGGTGTGTGGGCTGGACTAGTGTAATGTCATGTGACCTGTGGCTCCAGTGTTCCGCTACCAGTCTCTGCAATCGGCATCACACTTCTGCTGATGTGTGGGTGTATGTCACTCCTGTCTTGCGTCGGGCAGTGCACTTGCACTGGGACACAGCTATTTCCATGGCGTGGCATGGGGAGGTTCTCAATCACCGTGTGTAGCTGGGTCTTGGAAGGAGTGTCACCTTGCATCCATACGTGTCCTGGGCATGTAGCACATGCCTGACTCCCTATGTGGCATGTGTGTATTGCCAGATTTACATGTGCTCAGTAGACATGAGTTGTTCTCGTAGTGCACTCACTCTTCCTTGTCACTTCCAAATTACTGCAGAGCGCCTCCTGTTGCCCGAAGAATTCCAGACTTGGCTACCATGCAGGAGAATGACAGGATCCGGCTCTACCGCTTCACCCAACCGTTGATTCTGGAGCTGACGGCGAGACTGGCACCACACCTGCAACCGCAGCACAGGTATCCTACGGCACTGACACCCCAGCTGAAGGTAATGGCTGCCCTACATTTTCTGGCCACGGGTACCTTCCAAAATACCATAGCTCATGTTGGTGGCATGTCCCAGAGCATGTTCAGTGGTGTGCTGCATGATTTCTTGGAGGCCATGTTGATTCACCTGGATGACTTCATCAAGTTCCCAACCCCTGAACAGATGACTGAGGTCAAGCGTGGATTCTATGCCCTGGGAGGGATGCCCCATGTCATTGGGTCCATAGATGGGACACATGTAGGTTTGGTACCACCACACGCACGGGAGGTGGCGTACCGCAATCGGAAGCACTACCACTCCATCAATGCCCTTGTGGTGTGTCTGTCCAATATGGTGATTTCACATGCCTGTGCTCGTTTCCCAGGATCAGCACACGATGCCTACATCATGAGGCGTAGCGGGAATCCTGATATGATGATGCAGCTGCGCAACGAACGGGCATGTGTTGTTGGTGGGTACAGTCTGTCTGTCCTGTATTCTGTATAGCCGACCAGCACGACCGCTACACCAGTTCTAACGATGTCCATGTGCTTCCCATGTAGGGGACGCTGGCTATCCCAACATGCCTTGGCTGCTGACACCTCTCCGCAACCCCATCACGCCGGCCCAGCTCCGCTATAACACCGCCCATGGCCGGACAAGGCGAGTGATAGAGAGGACGTTTGGCATGCTGAAGAGCCGATTCCGGTGCCTCCACAAGACCGGCGGTGCACTCCCTTATGCCCCGGCGAAGGTCTGCAAGATCTTCATGGTCTGCTGCATGCTGCACAACATGGCAGTTGAAAGAGCTGTGCCACTCATCCTGAATCAACATGACGAGGACCCTCCACCCGAGGAGGACGAAGGGCTTGGCAATGGGGCTAGTGATGTGGAGGATGTGGAGCCGCAAGAGGACATCCGGACTCGGCTCATACGCGACTTCTTTGCTTAGTGGTGAGTACCAGGGTCTGAGTGTGCACGCATTGGTCCCCGTGTGGCATGCGTTGTGATGTGTGTCTCCACCTGCATGTATGGCACGTGGGTCAGAGGTGTGTGTGGGTGTGTCACTGGAGTGATGGTGGCAGTGATGGTAGTATTTCCCCAGTCATAATTGTGACCTAGCATGTTGTCATCCATACATGTGTCGAGTAACTGCACATGCAAGTGGCTGTGCTTTTTGTGGCTGACTTCTTGTGTGTCTCTCTTCCCCAGGTACCTGCGCATGCCGTTTGCTGGTTGCATTGTTGTGGCACTGCTATTCCTCATGGACATGACATCGTGGGCTGACTCAGCGTTACAGGCACGGACACGTTTGGAAGTCTCCATGGGGTAAGGGATGCATCTGGGGTGTATTGGGTGTGGCAGTTGTTCACGATGTGTGCACACTGCCCCGGTCGGGGTTTGGTTCCTCTGCAGACATGTGGCATCCCCATGGGACATGACATGCAGCTGGGTACACCTGAATAGATGGGCTGCCTGGTTGTCAGTCATCAGTGATGGGATAGTGGATTGTGATGATGGCATCAATGTGTGTGACACTGCCCTCGGACACATACGGTTAACATTGTCTTGACATGGCATGGGACTTCCACATCAGCGGATATATGGTGTATGGCAGGCTCTCCGTGAGCAGCTGTGGGTGTTTAGCTGTTAGCCGACGCTTGTGTGCCAGTTCCATGGCTATCACGCATTTGTGCTGCAGAAGGGGGGTGCCAGTGTTGGAGCCACATGTCACTCCACATGATGTGTACATGTGTACTTCAAGTTGCCTCTGCAATCCCAAAAACATGACTAATAAAGGTGTTCCTATGCCTCCAAGGTGCCTCTTCTCAGTCAATGCTGGTGTGTTGGCACGGTGCATCCTGCATGTCTGGCATGGTATTCCCTGATTGTGGCTATGTGTCAATGTGTCGAGTGGCAAGATGCAAGCTGTGTGTGTGTGCTGAGACTGTGTATTGGGCATGATGTCCATAACTGTGTGGGTATTGTGACATGTGCCATCCCCATGCATCCAACGTTGTCCATGACCCCATTCTCTGCATCCACCGGACTCAAGCTTGCAGGACATGGTTCTGCCACCTGTCTACACATACCTGGGTGCCCCCCAGGACACGGGCCAGGATCCCTGACCTCTGCGCATGACTGTTGCTGTACTCAATGTGTCTGTCAGCACGGTTGTTCGGCCACCCCCTCAGCTGGTTCTGACCATCACGGGTGTGTATGGTGCTCCATGTCTGTCTTGCCTAATAAACTGTGACCCATGTGTCCTGTGCCAGACTCAGGCCCCAGGGTGTGGATGGTTGAAGTGAACAGATGACTCAGGCATGTTTAGACTGTACAAGACACATGTTAGGTAATAATGCTACCAGCAGGCATCTACTCTTAATAGTGTGATTTATTATTGGGGGGGGGGGGGGGGACAAAGTGAGGGGCTTTCCGGGATTAGGGAATCCAAAGTTCAGTAGGGGAGTTGGTGTCCTTGCCATTGGAAATCCTCAGAGTCCATGCCACAGTCTTTGTCAACATTGGTCAGCCAGTGACCAGCAGGGCCATGTGGCAGAGAATGTCTCTTGATGCTGTGATGCTGTTGCTCCAGTGGGCCAGGTGCCAGGCCAGGTGTCCTGGGAGATGGTGATGTAGCAGCCACCCTCACGGTCCTTTCCGTGGACGACCCGGCTTCCTGCGGGGAACCTCAGCAGCAGGCCGTGACGACGTCTGGGATGCTCCGTCGGATGTTTCCTCCTCCTCCTCATGATCCCTCCCTGTGGGTGGTGATGTTCTCCGCCTTCTGGCACAGGGAGGGTCGGCCATGGTGTCGGCCATCCGACGGAGTTCAGCGTGAATCCCCTGGGACGCCGTCACTTGCTCAGCCTGTTTGTCCTCCATCCTCCGTTGGTGTACCTGTAGACAGGCTATTAGCTCCGCATGTTGCTGGGCCTGCTGGACCTTGATCCCCTCGAGGACGGGCACAACCTGGGCCATGCCCGTGGTGTCCTGCCGGTATGAGTCCAGGATGTTACGGACATGGGAAAATACCGGATCCCCAGCCAACTGGTCAGGCTCGCGCCTCCGCCGTCCTCCACTCCCACCACCCCTGCCCACTTGCATCTGGCCTGCACTTGTGGAAACATCGGGTCTCCGGGACCCCTGAGGGGTGGCATTGGCGTTGTCGCCTGCCTCCTCCTGGGTGCCCGGGACACCGTGTCCCTCCTGGCGAGCCTGGCTGCATTGTGGTGTTGGGGCAGGGATCCTCGGTGTCTCCTGGGATGTGGCAGGAGTGGGGGTGGTGGTTGGCATGGTTGTACCTGACGCAGGTGCTGCAGGTGGTTGGACACCAGAGGGGCCAGGTCGGTCGGGGTCGTCCGCAGAGTGGTGAGAGTGGTCGCTGCCGGTGGGATCGGTCTCCTGCAGATCCGGGTCCTGTGAGTGTTCCCCCCCAGTGTTGGGGGGTGCAGCACGACGTTGACCTGTGTGTGAGAGAGAAAATGTTAATTTTGATCCATGCAACATCCATGTTTCATCCGTTACAAAGTTGGCACATTTCCTCTTGGAATTAGGATCTGTCTTGCATTCCACTCACAGTGCACTTGTGCATGGGTGTGTCCCTTGGCCACCAATTTGGCCCCTTTAACTATGTGTGGCACAGTCTTACTTGCTGCGTCAAGTGTGACTGCAGTCAGCAGTGGAGTGTGCATGTGTGGCGAGCCATGCATTTGCGCCTTCCTTGTAGCACTGTACATGTGCACATGGAGTGGATCCACACACTTATATGATGCAGGTGGCTGTCCTTGTGCTCGTGTACAGGTTGTGACATGGCCCTGCGTTTTGCCATGATGAAGAGGGGGGGTTCTGGCACTGGCCACCCTTGTCTACATGCACGCAGTCCACCTGCTGACGAGCAGACATTCCCACACACCAAAGGACTGATTTGCTCTCCCTGTGTCTCCCTCCTTCTCTGTCCCCCTCTCCCTCCCTCTCTGTCCCCCTCTCCCTCCCTCTGTGTGTCAGCCTCCTCCCTCTGTCCATCTTCCTGTGTCTCCCTCCCTCTCTGTCCCCCTCTCCCTCCCTCTCTGTCCCCCTCTCCCTCCCTCTGTGTGTCAGCCTCCTCCCTCTGTCCGTCTCCCTCCCTCTCAGTCCCCCTCTCCCTCCCTCTGTGTCCCCCTCTCCCTCCCTCCGTGTGTCACCCTCTGTCACCTTGGCCCAGCTTCCTGGGCACACACTGTTAGCAGATCTTTGAGTGGCCCTTGGCCTGTTGATGTGAGTTTGTTTCTGATCTCCAGGCACCCATTTTGTCTGCTGTGTGTCTGTGCGCTGCTGCTGTGGTGGTGTGTGCTGCCACTCTTTCACAATGTTGGCTGTTCATTAGCTGCTGTCATGTGCAAAACAGTGCCTTCACCCCCATGTGTTGATGCAAGGCGTCCGCCATTTGCTGGCAAGTCATTCCTGTGTTGGGACACAGTGTTTGTCTGGCTGTGACCTAGGCCATATGGGCAGAGGGCATTGTTGTCTGCTTTGGAGTCGCACTATGTGATTCTTGGTGCCCAGCCTCCCGCCATCCGGGTTACCGTGTCATGTGTTGTTGTCTTCTGTGGCCTGTGACTTGACATTGTCCAGCTGGGTGCATGGGGCATGGTGGCAGCAGTGGCATGTGCCTGCTCATGGAGTGTGGTTGAGTCATGCGATGGCTTGTGGTGGTTGCGTGCCTGTTATTAATTTTGGTTGTGGTTGCAGTTCCCCCCATGTGAGGTGCGTTGTTTGTGTACTCACCCGGGTCTCGGAGTCCTTCTACTCCTTCAACTGCCTCCACCGGCAGTATGGCCATCACCCTCTCCTCCCAGGGATGGTACTGTACGGGTCTGCGGGAGGGCCCTCCTCCGGTGGCGTTGGCCTGGTCGTGTTCCTCCTGCCTCTTGGCTCTGACCCTCCTCCGCAGATCGTACCACCTGTTCTGGCAATCCTGCTTGGTCCTCCTGGTGTCCGCAACAGCATTCACAGCATCGACGATGGTCTGCCACATGGCTGTTTTGGCTGCCTGGCTGGTGCTTCTGACCAATGTTCCAAAGATCTGTGGCTCGACTCTGAGGATTTGATCAACAAGGACCTCCAACTCTCGGTGACTGAACTTTGGATTCTTGGTAGTGGGCATGGTGAGGGGTGTGGATGGGGATGGTGTGGGTGTGGGGGGTGTGTGGATGTTGGGGGGGGGTGTGGATGGTTGTGTGTGTGTGTGAATGTGATGAGAGGGTGTTTGTGAGGGTGGTCGTGTGAAGGTGTGCAAGTGTAAGATGTGGTGTAGCTTGTAGTCTGGTTCTGTGGTGTCTGGCAGCAGTGAGTCTGTTGCAAAGGCTCATGGTTTGTGTGTGTGGGCCCTTTTCATTGGTCCATGGGTGGGTGTGGCAGTGTTTGAATTTTGGGTGGGTGTGTTATAAGGAGTGGTGGTGTATTGGGCCTCTGTTTGTTTTTGACAGTTGCAGGTCAGTGATTGTGTTATTTTAGTGGTTGTTGGCCATGTTTAGTGGCTGTGTGCCTTTCGAATGGTGTATTCTTGTGTTGTTTTGTTTTGTCCTTGTTGTGTACGTGCGTTTTGAGCGTGTGTACGGTGTGTACATGGGCCATTTGGTTGTACGATTATGTCCTTGTGTGTGGCTTTGTACGACTCGTACATGCGGTTGTGATGTTGGGGCATGGGGTGCGCTCCGTACTTAGGAGGTTGTGTTGGGGGTGTGCCAGGAACGTACTGGGGTGTAGGTACACGGGGGGTATGACACGTACTGGGGTGGGGGTGGGGCTCGAACGTACTGGGGTGTACATAGACGGTGGTACGACACGTACAGGGGTGGGGGGGTGTACATTGACGGTGGTACGACACGTACAGGGGTGGGGGGGTGTACATTGACGTTGGTACGACACGTACCGGGGTGGGGGTACGACTGGAACGTACTGGGGTGTAGGTACACGGGGGGTATGACACGTACTGGGGTGGGGGTGTGGCTCGAACGTACTGGGGTGTAGGTACACGGGGGGTATGACACGTACTGGGGTGGGGGTACGACTGGAACGTACTGGGGTGTAGGTACACGGGGGGTATGACACGTACTGGGGTGGGGGTACGACTGGAACGTACTGGGGTGTAGGTACACGGGGGGTATGACACGTACTGGGGTGGGGGTGGGGCTCGAACGTACTGGGGTGTAGGTTCACGGTGGTACGACACGTACTGGGGTGGGGGTACGACTGGAACGTACTGGGGTGTACATAGACGGTGGTACGACACGTACAGGGGTGGGGGGGTGTACATTGACGGTGGTACGACACGTACTGGGGTGGGGGTACAACTGGAACGTACTGGGGTGTGGGTAGACGGGGCTATGACACGTACTGGGGTGGGGGTGGGGCTCGAACGTACTGGGGTGTAGGTTCACGGTGGTACGACACGTACTGGGGTGGGGGTACGACTGGAACGTACTGGGGTGTACATGGACGGTGGTACGACACGTACAGGGGTGGGGGGTGTACATTGACGGTGGTACGACACGTACTGGGGTGGGGGGTGTACATTGACGGTGGTACGACACGTACTGGGGTGGGGGTAAGACTGGAACGTACTGGGGTGTACATGGACGGTGGTACGACACGTACAGGGGTGGGGGGTGTACATTGACGGTGGTACGACACGTACTGGGGTGGGGGAGTGTACATTGACGGTGGTACGACACGTACTGGGGTGGGGGTACGACTGGAACGTACTGGGGTGTACATGGACGGTGGTACGACACGTACAGGGGTGGGGGGTGTACATTGACGGTGGTACGACACGTACTGGGGTGGGGGGGTGTACATTGACGGTGGTACGACACGTACTGGGGTGGGGGTACGACTCGAACGTACTGGGGTGTAGGTTCACGGTGGTACGACACGTCCAGGGGTGGGGGTACGACTGGAACGTACTGGGGTGTAGGTACACGGGGGGTATGACACGTACTGGGGTGGGGGTGGGGCTCGAACGTACTGGGGTGTAGGTTCACGGTGGTATGACACGTACTGGGGTGGGGGTACGACTGGAACGTACTGGGGTGTAGGTACACGGGGGGTATGACACGTACTGGGGTGGGGGTGGGGCTCGAACGTACTGGGGTGTAGGTTCACGGTGGTACGACACGTACTGGGGTGGGGGTACGACTGGAACGTACTGGGGTGTACATAGACGGTGGTACGACACGTTCAGGGGTGGGGGGGTGTACATTGACGGTGGTACGACACGTACTGGGGTGGGGGTACGACTGGAACGTACTGGGGTGTGGGTAGACGGGGCTATGACACGTACTGGGGTGGGGGTGGGGCTCGAACGTACTGGGGTGTAGGTACATGGGGGGTGCGACACATACTGGGGTGGGGGTACGACTGGAACGTACTGGGGTGTGGGTAGACGGGGCTATGACACGTACTGGGGTGGGGGTGTGGCTCGAACGTACTGGGGTGTAGGTACACGGGGGTACGACACGTACTGGGGTGGGGGTACGACTGGAACGTACTGGGGTGTAGGTAGACGGGGCTATGACACGTACTGGGGTGGGGGTTCGACTGGAACGTACTGGGGTGTACCTAGACGGGTGGGGGTATACATATACGGGGGGTACGTGTCGGACGTACGGGGGCTGGGGGGAGTGTTGGGCACGTATGCGGGCACATGTCTCCATGGTTGCTGTAGGAGTTCGGTGCGGACGGTGTTTTTTCCATACGGTTGTAACCTCGGACGCACGGGATGGATCGTGATTCCTCGGTCGGACTTGGATTTTCACGTTTGTAAGGTAAATCGTCCGAGGATGTGTCGGACACATTTTCCGACCCGAGGACGTGTGGGGAATGATTCCCAGTGCGGTTCGTATGGACTTTTTACCATGCGAATCGTGATTGCCAGTTCGTACGGCACTTGTACGATTCGTACAGTAAAAAGACCCGATACGAGTCGCACGGGGGAATTTTTTACCGGATCGTGATCGGCACCCTTATGTTCTGTTTACAGATGCTGTTTCATGGCCCAGCTATACATTTTTCTTTGAACTTCACCACTGGCTACAACTTTATGACATTGTCTGCAGTACATTCCGAACTGCTGTATGTTGTCATCATTTTTCTTCCTCTTATTGTTGCAGCACCTCCTCTTGCACAGTGGCTTCTCTTTCTACCACTCACTTTCTTTTGTGGGCGGGAAGTGGTTCGGTTACAACTTTATTGTTTGGTTACTAAAAACTATTACAAGTAGCGAACATGAATTAAAAGGATCAAATTTCCAAAATGCTATCCACTCTCTTCTTCTGGGTGGATAGCTCTCAGATGCTTTCACATGCCAATAGTTCCCATTGAGTGCTGCGCAATCATCCATCTGTGAAGCACCTTTGGGAGCAAAGTGCATATCACCTCCTGTGCACTTATTTTTTCAAGAAGCTGGAAGGTAAAGAAATCTGCTGCACCAGTGAGTCATTTGCTGCTGAAATACTTGGAAGAACACAGATGTCATCATCTTCAGAGGGTGTACCTTGCATAGGCCTGGTGCATGATACACTTGGTGTTTGCTGGTCTCCTTGATGACTTCAGATTGTATTTAATGCAAACTGTCTCTGTTAAACACCAACCCAGTAATGGTGGTCAGCAAAATCACAGGCGATTGTTTCTAAATGGGGTGGGATTCTTTTTTTAGTACTGTCTTTCGAGTGGCCAATCCAATGTCTGCTTTCATTTTTATTTATGCTGACCTCCCATAGGTACTGTGTACTCCCATGAGATCTTCAGCACCAATTCAGGGTCCCTTGCAGTTCCAGATCCCACAGACGCACCACAGGACCTGGAACTTCAAAAAGAAATTGTGTTCACTATTAAGGGGTGGGTTTATTTAAACTTTGAGTCTAGTGGTTTCCTCACAAGCCCAAATAAGAAAAGTGTCTTGAAGATCTTAATAAAATTTCTGCGTTTTAAGGTCTGGTGGTACTGTGGTAACTATGACAGACAGTGCAACACCATTTCATTAGCTATTGTCATTAATATGATGTATTTCCAGGCAGTTCCCACCCATTTTCTCTTATTAGGGAGTGGTACTGGAGAAGAAACACAACCTGTCAAGTATTTCTTGGCTTTTTGTGTTTTTACCAAATTTGTTTGAATTGAGCATCACCAGGACAAGACAGGGAAGAAGAGTCCCAAGAAGAGGAGGAGGATAAAAACGAGGCATGGACCATTCCCGAGTCCTTTGTGTGGGAAATGTTTTACAATTCCTGAGAGGAAAAGAAAGTCTTTGCACAGATTTTGACATCCAAGATCTGTGATCGAGAATTCTCCACAGGAACCAAGAAGAAGTACTCTTTTGGAACTTCTGGCATGATCAAAAACATGCTGTCTTGCCAGAGCAGGCAGCTAATCTCTGCAACGCGAAAGTGTGGTGAAGAACAAGGAATATCTACATTTATGGTCCAGGCTGGTGACACTGATACTCCTGATGCTGCTGCTGCCCTGAGTCATGACTGTAACGCAATGTACCAGAGCATTTCGCTACATTGCAGGGAATGCAGCAAATTTTATCTGCAGGAAAGCAGATCACTGCAGGCAATTGACCATGAAAAACTGTGCAAGTAGTAATATTTTTATCCAAGTTTGGATGCCTCATTTTACTCCCTTTTTAGTTCAATCCAAAATCAATAAAAAAAAAAAAATCAAAAATAGTTTAAGAAAAGGTTGCGGTCAAAAACACCTGTTCTGGTTGAAAAACAGAAACATAGTGTATATTGTTTATCATGTCTATCATATCCCACAGGGAGACAACCCTCCACGTACACTACCCCCACATATTTCATATTTGTTTTAAAAGTGTTTTCATAGAGTCAACAGTATAGTGAGACTGTGCAAGCTTGACATCTTTCATGAAGTAGTGACTCAGGACCTTAGGAGGCTTAGAAGTTGTGGGAAGAACAAAATATTTAATTTAACATGGAGCCAGTTGAGGGCCCTGAGAAATCTGTAGAATGATATGGATTTAGTCATTTGATTGTCTGATAAAGGGAGGATCATGGTAATTCTGTCTGAGGCTATGTACCTAACAGAAGGTGCAGGTCATCTGAGTGACCCCGCTTGTTATGTCAGAATTGAAAAGGAGGATGTGTCCCAGACTAATAAGAAATATGGTGAAATGCTCAGTGACTGGAAGGAGAGAGTCCTTCTCGATTGGGAGGAATTCTTGTTTTTTGAGATGTGACTAGCCTAGGATCCCCATTCTGTACTTATTGACACAGGTACATAAAAACCTGACTAATCCTCCAGGGAGACCTATAGCCTGTGCCTTGGGAAGTCTTCTGAAGAATACCTACTGATATGTGGTTTTTCTTTCTATATCCTTTTGTTGCCTCTTTACCTTCATATATTAAGGACACATACAATTTCCTAGCTAGTGAGGGATAAAAAAGTAGATTTCCCATATATAAGGAGTATCGGACCTATATTATGTTAGCATGATTCATCTATACGTACACTCCCTGTTTGATATATATGCTTTTGCTTGGAGGAAACTCGTTTATTTCATCCCTGTATATAAGAGTAGGCCGAGAACCATAAAGACGCCATCTTCTGATCATATGCTCGAGCACGGGCCGTGATCACGTGTTGATCACATTCAGTTGTCAGGCCCCAGATCATCTGAGTTACTGGTAGCAGCTGAAGGTAGGCTGTTTACTCGACTGTTCTAAGACTCAAGGTCGCATCTGGCTTTGGTGGCGATAAGCGCATTCCTGGAGGCGCCGTGTCTACACTCCCAGGCACCAAGATGAAAGGGAGTCACCCCTCCGCCATTTTTGGCATGAACTTACTCCGCTCTTACGATCAGAGTGTCCTCAGCTGCTAGTGACCCTTCACCGGAGTCCAACGGACGTTACTCAGGAGCTGACTGTGTTGGTCCCCAGGAGTTGGCAGTGGAGAACACGCAATTGTGCCTGTGTGCACCAGGTGAGTGGAATTGTTTTGATGTTCTTGGCATGCACTGTTGAGCAGTACTTTTGAAGCAGTTAACTGTGTAAGTATTTGGTGGTCAGTGTACCACGGAGAATCTTGGGGGGTCTGACGGCGCAGCATTATGGTGGCTGCATGTGTAGATGCTTCACGGACCTTTTTGTGAATAATAGAAACGCCAATCGGACGCCCGGTGTGGCACGTGTGGTGCGCGCCCGGCCGGACTGCTCTCGGAAAAACCTGTGGCTGTACCTGGGTAGCCTTGGGAACACATCTGAAGCGGTGCTAATGAAGCGGGCTTAGTCAGAATAGTCCCAAGAGTGAAGCAGGAAGGCTGCGGGATGGTCTGTAGGTCGGTCTGTGGTTATACCTGTCTGACGGTCTCTTGGTAGTCTTTGGACTGCTTGATTTTGGTATCTGCCGGTTTTGGAATCTGAATTTGATTGATTCTCCATGAACAGGAGTCGACGGGCCCTGTTCTTTGTTCGAAGAAACGTCATTTTTGAATATATTTGGATGTATATATGTATTATTGTTTTGTGTATGTTTGAAGGAGCGTGAGGTTGTATGCTTTGCGAATGTTTGAACATAGCCATGTTTGGAAGTTTATTTTTATGATCGAATGAGGAACGCGTGACGATAATACCCATGCCGTGTCTTAGCAAATTGAGTTGTTTTGGATGTTGTTGCCGCCCTAATGATACGCGTTTGGTTGAAAGTCAACCTGCCCCACCTGAGGGCAGCCCAAGTTATGATATGTATGCAAAACATGGTAATACACCTCTCTTGTTTAATACACTATGGCATAAATATACTAAAGATAACGTGGAATTACAATGGCCCTTAACCGGGTCTTTTGATGAAAAAAAGATAAATTGGCTGCAGGATCGATTATTTTCTAAACGTAGTCGACAGGCAATGTTTGACTCCCTAAGCCTGTGGCAGAAGGAAGCAAAGCGTAGATGTATGCGGGAGGAGAAAGTATGTAGGATGAAAGGAAATCAGACGATTACGCAGAAAGCTATAGCTTATGATAAAGCACAAACTGAACAAGGGATTAATTGTACGGACAGACAATTTAGATTGCAAGTGGATAAGACCTATGTGGCTAGGACTGAAGCGGAAGATGAGATAGAGGATTTATTGGACACTCGTCCACCTCCACCTTATTCTCCACAGCGTGTATATCCCGTTGTTCCCCCGACTCTAGTACAGGCCCCTTCAGCTTCCACCCCTGTTGTTTCCTCATCCCTTGCCTCTCCGGGAACGTCCTCTGTTTTGTCTCCCTCAGTGTCTGAGGTGGCTATTTTATGGCCTGTTACCCTGCCGTCTTCCGTTATGTCCACAGCTGTTTTGACTCCCTCCACCTCTGTGTGAGCTTCCATTTCTGCGAGCACGACCCCATCTCCAGCTGTTTCGACTACATTTCGTGCTCTGGGGGATTTTGACGCACGGAAGTTGTTTACCCGTTCAGCTGTCGGACAGAATGAGAAACAGATGATTGAGGATCAGTCATCCCAGTGGATGCGACAGCCCATTTACGCTATAATTGATATATGGAGCACGCTTCGAGACTATGAGCCTGTTATGCAGCAACATGCCTTGAAACACATGGCTGTACGTATTATTACTCTCTGGGAACAGTGTTTTCCAGGAGGGATGGCCCCCCAAGTGATGTATGACATCCGGGACAGGGCTCATAAGTCTGAACTTAGCCCAGATGAAGTGTATAGAAATGTGGAGGTTTTATTAAATTATCGAGAACGATGCATCAAAAGTGTCCCTCGTGGGACACTCAGCATCCTATGCGACAAGTTCATCCTATCTTTCATCCTGAAATACCGGAACTAAAGGATGACCACGGCGTGGTGACTAGATCTCGTGTAGAGGCTCGAGTGCAGGAGCAATGGGTTTACACCCCCTGGAAGAGGAGTGAAGTCCTCTTGCTAAAATCACAATTACCCAACCTTCGTAAGAATCCCACGGCTTATTATAAAGAACTCACAGAAGCGGCCTCTTTGGCCGTCATGACTTTAGCTGACATAGAGCTATTTTTTGCATTGTTAGTTCCCGTTGACGTATGGCGTCAGGTGCATGATCAGGACCATGCTCAAGAATTAGGCGGAACATGGGAGCAGATAAAAGAATGAGACAAGGATCGTAAGCCTGGTAATAAGCCGAATATTGAATTATTGGCATTACCTGGCCGTATTATCACTTACATGTATTCCTTAATTCCGCCTCGTAAGTGGATTGGGACAAATTGACCGCATGTAAACAGAAGAAAGATTAAAGTGTTTCAGACTTTTTCACGAGATATGAGGGCGTATTCATTGATTTTAGTGGACAGGATTTATCGTTGGAAGGCGGTATACGATTATTTGTTAATCATTTTGTGACCAATTTGTTACCAGAAGTCTCTGCACGGTTACAAGCCGCTGAAAGTACCTGGACCACTTCCACGCCCTCGGTAATATTGAATATGGCCAAATATTACGAACATAGAGAAAATGAGAGTAAGGATAAGACGGAAAAGAGAACGAGGGATCTTAAAACACGGGTGTTGTTGCAACAAGTTGTTCAAGGACGAGACAGAGAGAGAGGCGGTAGAGGGTTCGTTCCGAGGGGGCGGGAACTGGACAAGTGTTAGACCTGGCACCTTGGCGTGAGTTTCCCTTCCACTTTTTGCTGATGTGCCTCATGTGTTTTGTTGGTGTTAGCTGCTCAGGGCACTGTGCCACTGCTAATCAGTGCCACAGTGCAAGTGCTCCCTTTTGAAAAGCGTATACATTTGATTGGTGTCCATGTTTGGCTTATTTGGTTTACTATCAGCCCCTAGTAAAGTGCACCAGGAGTGTCAGGGCTTGTAAATGCAAATGCTGCTGGTGGGCTTGCAGCACTGGTTGTGCCACCCACAGAAGCAGCCTAGTAAAATGTGTCTAGGGTCTGCCATTGCAGAACCTGCGTGCAGTCTGGTACTGTCATGCTGACTGCGCAAGTGCACCTACTTGCCAGTCCCTAAACCTTCCCTTAACTACATATTAGTCACCCCTCTGGTAGGCCCAAGGGCAGGGTGCATTGTAAGCATAAGGTAGGACATGCCCTGGTATGTGTGGCATGTCCTAATAGTGAATTACAGCCATTTTCGTTTTTCACTATTGAAGGCTACCTGCTCTCCATAGGCCAGAATGAGCTGCTGGAATTATTACACGCTATAATCCCAGCGGACTCAGAGAGCATGGTAGAAAGTCAAGTTTAGTATGCCTGAACTCAGAATAATAAAATACTTCTTTTAGTAAAGTTTATTTTAATATCCTGTGTTTGTAAATACTACTTTTAGAAAGTTAGTATTTACTTGCTTAGCCATTTCAGTCCGCCTCTGCTTTGTGTGTGTGTGCTGCCTAGTTTCAGTGAGGGGCAGGGCTGGGGAATTCCAGGAGACAGGCTGGCTGCCAGGTGGTGGGTAGAGAGATTACACCAGGATGGGTGGGAGGAGTACACCTTGACTCTGAATAGACCGGTGCTCTGCCATCACAATGCTGCCTCCGCCCCCTGTGGAGCGGCTGATGTCTCTGCCCTCTGCGCTGAAAGGAAAGAGCAGAGTCACCACAACACAGTGCTCCAGAACCGGACTGAGCCAGGCACAGGCCTCCTGGCGACAAAGAACAAAAGAAACTTGCTATAAAAGAAGGAGCCCTGCTCCTAAGAAATCAGATACTGTTTGCGCCAAGAAGAACCTCTGCCCGAAGAGAAGGACCTGGGAAAGCTGCATGGAAGAGTACTGTCTCTAAGCCTGAGAGACTGGCCTGTGGTGGGTGCCTTGCTGCTGAAGGAGAGGAGGAAAAGACTGAGAAAGACTTTGAATTCAACTTGTGCTTTTAAAACAATCTCCAAGGGCTTGCTTGTGAACTTGCCCCCTGAACTGCGCCCCAGGTACAGTGGGCGCTACCCCCCCAAGAGGAAAAAGAAGCTGCTGCTGGTGAATTGCCCTCCTGACTCCAGAGAACCTGTGGGCCCCCTCTCTCCGAGCACCGCGACCTCCACCGACTGTGCTGCTGTGAGCACCGTGACAGCCTGCCCTGCCTGAACAACGTGAACTGCTGCATCCCTCGAGCCGGAGCTCGCAACGCGAAGAAAAGACTGTCTGACCCGGAGCACGGAGGCTCTGTGGCCCCCGAGCTGTAGAGCGCACCGTGAGGACTGACGCCCACCGGGTCGCCATCGCTGGACGACGCAGGCAGCGCTGTGCGCTGGATTCACCCCCGAGCCGCCCCTCCTTCTTCGCACCTCGAGGTAAGCTGTTGATGTCCTGAGGCGCCCCAGGACACACCGTGGTCCCCTGCAGAAGAGGATTGCACCTGCAATGTGGGACGCCCCTGTTGTGACTGCTGTGGCTGCCCCGAACTCCCTGCCAAGATCCAAGGTACTGTGCGCCCCGTCCCGCCATCCGTACGGACCGTACGGAGCGTCCCCGTAAGCTTGCTCACACCGGAAGCGTGAGCTTTGGAAAGGAACGTCCGGTGCGTGTTCGGCCCTGTACGAAGCGTACCGGCGAAGGTACGGCCCGTACAGCTGGAAGTAACTATACGCGGCTCACGCGGGAAGTGTGAAGAGTGGCAAGAGGCGTACTGGACTCGTACGACGCATACCTACGAGGTTACGGCCCGTACGGCTTGAGTCTGAGTACGCGTGCTCACACGGGAAGCGTGGGGAATCGTACGATGCGTCCAAACAGGCGCTACGAAGCGCACAGACCCCAAGAAAGTGCAGATTGCACTAAAAGTGACCCTTTAAAGAACTGTGGCCGCCTGAAGAGCATTAGCAAGTAACTGGAACCTCCTTTTTAAGTGAAACACTGTATTTTTAAAGCCTGCTTAAAGAACTTCATATAAAGAACTTTATTTTTACAAAATACAGCCTTGTGTCTCTGTGTGGTGGGTTGGTGGTTATTGTGGGACGCCTTGAATGCCTAACCTGATGCCCTCTGGAATCTAGCCTTACTGCTCGCGCCACGTTACCTAGAGGGTGAGCAGGGGTTATTTTCTTAGCATAATCCTTTGCCCTGACTTAGAGGAAAGGGTCCCTGCTTGTCGCAAGTGCATACCTGCGCCAACCAGAGACCCCGGATTCTAACAACGATGCAGAGGGCCAGCTGTCGTTTTGGGAATAAATCAGAGTGCTTATTGTAAGGAGGAAGGGCATTGGCGATCTCAGTGTCCGTTGTTGACGGCCCAGAACAGGGCTATGAGAGATAGAGGAAGTGGTTGGGAAAGTGTGGATCGCAGTGATATGCGACGAGAAGAGGCGACGCAAGTGGGACAAGAAAATAATTATTTTGATAATACAAGAGGTAGGCAGTTTTATAATGAAGAGTGTGCAATGGATGCAACTGAAGGGTATGCCTATACATAGGATAGCCATGGACAGAGTGAGGGCCAGGTGTCAGTACCCGCTGATCAGCAAGGACCTTATGTAGAGGCGCATTTGATGGGGACATCTGAAAAGTTTTTAGTTGATACGGGTGCAATGAATAGTTCTATGTCCCGTTCCCTGGTCCCAGGGGCTGCTTTGTCCGGGCACAATAATGTTTCGGTAGGATTCTCGGGAATTCCGGTGGTGAGCCCCATCTCCAAACCTATTCCTTTTACAATTGGTCCTGTTACGATAGACTCCCCATTTCTTTTGACTTCCCATTGTGGCGAAAATTTGTTGGGCTTGGATTTGTTAAAGAAATGACATGCTAAGATTCATTGTTCACCTGATGGTGTTTACTTGACTATTAATTCCCTTGGGAAGCATACTTTGCAGTGCTTCACTAAAAATGAACCCCTCCCTCCTGAGCTTGCTGCTATTCCAGCAACATTGTGGGACACTGGTGACACAGATGTAGGATTATTAAAGATTCCGCCCGTTTGTATTACTTTGAAGCAAAATGCTCGGCTTCCTCGTATACCTCAGTACAAAATTTCTCCGGCTGGCGAAAAGGCTTTGCTCTCCATCATACAAGATTTGGTAAAAAGGGGTGTGGTGGAAGAGACAGCTGCTAATGTGTTCAACAGCCCCATTTTGCCTATCTTAAAAAAGGCCCCTGTTGGAAGCGATCCTGACTATGCTGATACCTATCGTTTTGTGATTGATTTGCGCGAAATTAATAAAATAGTGGTGCCCCAATACCCTGTGGTTTCAGACATCACTACTATTCTCACTATGATTCCTCCTACTGCTAAATATTTCTCTCTGATTGATTTAAAAAATGCTTTGTTTAGCATTCCGATTCATCCTGATAGCCGCCATATTTTTGGCTTCTCATTATCTGGTCACAGCTTCCGGTTCTGCCGTGCTCCCCAGGGATACACAGAGAGTCCTAGTATTTATAGTCAAGCTTTGAAAACATTGTTGGATGATTTGGTCTTGCCCCCTGGTAATGTGCTTTTGCAATACGTAGATGATTTGTTAGTGGCCTCTGATACCGAGGAAGGTTGTAAGAAGGCCACTTTCATGGCGGCCGCTTAGCGAGTGGTCGCGGAGGCTCCAGGTTGCGGTTGCAGTTGCGGTGGCAGATGAGGCTGCTTAAACCTCCGTTGTAAAGCTCAGCAATGGTGTTGTGAGATATAAAACATCAGCTAAAATGGATTAGCAGAACAAAGGAAAGGCGTTTGGTTATCGGCATCCGATGCTCCTCTCTGGTATTTTATTTATTATTATTTTTTTTTCTTGACGGCGGGTGTGCTGGCTCTCCTTCGTTGGTACCAGTGAGTCTCTGGGTTCTGGATCCGTCGGTAGGAGGAGGTTTCCGGAAAACCATCAGGGAGTAAGAGGTTGAGAAGCCCTGGAGGGCGTAACGGAGGTTCGCTACTCTACAAGCCGGGGTTGCCGGCAGAGCTCAGCAATTTTTGATCCTGGCTGGGCGCGAGCTGCGAGGGAGCTTGGTAGAGGAAGGAAAGCTTTAATGCAGCGACCCGGCAGCGGAGCGTCCTACAAGCTAAAAACAGGTACAAAAATAAATGCAAAGAGCGAAGGAGACTCAGTGACGCAGGGCAGTTTGGGCAAACATACTAAATACTGTAAATTGTATGGTGAAGAAGGTCAGTTTGCTCCTATTGTGGAAAAACTCATTGAGGAGGAGGAGGAGGGGGTCAGGGTAGAAACCACAGAGAAGTATAAAGAGGCTGGGGTAAAAGCTAAGAGTATACACGGGACTTTAAACAGAGTTAATTTCCCTCTTGCCAAACAAGTGGAAAAGGCAGAGGGAGTAAAAGAGGAACAGCTTCGATATCAGCTGAGAAGTGGTAGAAGTGGTAGAAGTAAAAATTATATGAAAGGGGAGCTGTGTCCTTTGGTTTCAAAACAAGGGGTGCTGGGCACAGAAGAGTGGGTTACTCCAAAAAAAGGGAGGAGATCTAAAGGTAGTCGAGAGACTCAGATACTAAACCCTAAAATAACCCCCTCCCTCAGAACCTTTTTCCAAGTGGCCCCGAAAACACTGCTACTAAAGAATCCCACGGCAGGATCCCCAGACTCTAGACCACAAAGAGAGGCTGAGACAGCTAATACTAATACCACCAATAGATTTCAGGTCTTGGCAGGACTTCCGAGTTCTCTAGTACATCAGTACTCCAGTCAGGGAAGGATGGAGGCTGAATTTAATTCTTCTGCCCAGCTGCAGACAGCGACTCCTAAGATATTACCTGAACCCCCTGTGGTACTTTAAAATTTGGGACCGCGTAGGAGGCAGGGCCCTACCCCTGTCTCTTCCGGTATTAGCAAACCGCGAATGGCCAATGCGGTATGTACAAGTGCTTTATATAACGTTTCATTGATAAATGCACTATGTATACGATATTATACATCACTACGTGGGTTCCATCTTAGAGCGGTGGCCATCTTATGGTTGCCCTCACATAGGCTACATATTATGAAGCAAATACAGGCCTTTAGAGCACATGTGCCTTCCTTTGACTTCTCTATGACCTGGGCAGCTTGGCTCTGCTGCCCCAGGTCAGTCCGGTCTCACGAGCTCCCTGTCCTCTGGCCACCTGTGATTAGCATCAGGGCTTGACACACCATAAAGCCTTTACATTAAACACGAGCCTCCAGCTAATCTCTTTCACACCTGACTGTTCCTGCTTTATGGCTTGTTTCCCAAACAGGAGATGCTCATGTTTATTGGGGCCTATCGATATCTGATGTGGGATCTGAGCCTCGCTGGGTAAATAATTGTGGGCTGGTTGAACAGGAATGTGGGATTGTCACCATGACTCTGCCTTTTCTTTGAAGCCAAAATATGTGAATGACCACTTGTAAAACAGGGGCGGTGTTGCCCAAAGCGTAATATTCTGTATAAAATAGAAGACTGGTTTTTGTTCTGCAGACTGCCTCATTCAGTTGCTAAGGCTTCTGTGCGACGTAGTCTCACTCATTAGGGTTTAATAAAGATGTCGTTTTCATATTTCAGCTTCTTCTGCCAAGTTCTTTGTTACATTACCATGAGAGCGTCTTTTATAATACTACAGCAACAGGATAACCCCAACGTGGGGCATCAATACAAGTGACTATCTGGAGGAGCGATCTTGTCAGAGGACAGAAATCTACTGGGGAGAACAGGACAGAAATCCACTAAGCAGGTACCGAGGTTCTGGGGGATTCTTTGTCTCTGCAGCCCAGTATATCTCTGATCTTTCTGACTTTGACTCTCCAAAAGATGTCACTCCCGATTAGAACCCTTTTTGGCGTGAGTATTATAAAGGACGTTTTGTTATGAAGAACTTGACAGTTAGAATTTGGATAACCTTTTGATTAATAAAAGTAAGAGTTAAGTATAAGTGGGTCGCTCCCACTCCTTTGGTTCTTTGGGTCTTTGATTTGGTTATCGCAATTACCAAAGCCGAGGGGTTGGTTTCTTGGTTTTTAATTTGGTCATTGCAATTACCATAGCCAAGGGTCTCGTATATTTGCGAGTTTATTGATAGAGATAACCCCTTGAAGTTTGAAGTTAGATTAGTGAGCTATAAGATGCCTGATCTTAGCAAGTTTGAAATGTAGAAATTTGTGTCGGCCAACTTTTGGTTTGTATAGGTTTGGATATGCGAATTGCAATTTGTGTAGGCAGGTAATGAGGAGATATTTCTCCATTTGGTTTAGTTGCATGCCTGTTTGTAAGCTCACATGGAAAAATGTGTTGCTTTTTTGGACGGTACCATAGTTAAAATCGGTTAGATTTGAAAACATATTTCTTCCTTGGTGATTTTGTATCCCCAGGGAATTAAAATATGACATAATACAAAACAAGGATCCTTCGTTCTGCGCAGTTTCATGAATAAAGATATGCAGAACGATTTTGTGTGGTGTTCTGCTAGGCAAAGCTAGTGAATTGAGCGCACTCACTACTTCTTGGACATACATCTGTCTGTTGGGCTGTTTATGCAGCCTTTTGGAATACTATTGAGAAGCGTTTCTTGTAAATATGACTTACAACTAGTATTTGCAAATGGTTTGGTTCAAGTATAGTCTGTGAGCTGTTCTTTCTTTCTGTCATGCGTATTGATTTGCAAGTCAACTGTGTGTTTAAATGTCTGTGTGGTTTTCTCATTAGTGCAACTTCCGTAAGTAAATTGCGACGGCGCTATTTATGAAAAATGGCTAAAGCACGCTGTATTGTCTGTTTGACCCCCCTTTCCGTTTATGTCTGAAATGAGCTCAATATGTGTTTGTGGGTCTTCTGATGTTTTCAGTCTGTTAAGCAAAATGTTGGTTAATTAATGTTAAGTAGAAACTTAGGAAAAATCCAGAAATGAATAATGTGATGTGCTAAAATAGCTATGTGTTGCTATTTAATTTATAGAATGAGCAGTTGTGCACATATACAAAACTGCCGTTAAATGCTTCAAGGATAAAATTAGAACCACATTCAATAGATATAAATAAGGCCCCAAAAACGAAATTATCTATTTTTGCAAAAGTAAATAAATTTACAGCATTTTCCTTAGATGCATTGTATTAGATGTTCACAGGCAAACTTTTCAGCTGCAGTATATTTGATAGGAATGTTCATTCAGCCAGCACTTTCCCAGTTAAACACGGGTGGAATTTTGCATAACCGTCCTTTTAAATGAAAGTGGCGCAAAAATGTGACGCGTTTCAAATGGGGCTCATGCGCTTAGGCTTGTGAGTTAAATGTGTCCAAAATGATAGGCAAGGGATGCAGCTTGTTTTTTATACATGGAATTATCACAAAAACGAATAATTGGGATTTTTTTTTTTAAAGAAAATTATTAATCATGGAAAAATTATTTAAAAAAAATAAGTGCTTTTCAAAATCGTTTTTTGATATTTATAAAGCTTAATACTCATACTATGGCCTCCTAGCATTAAAATTTGATTTGAGTTGTGTTGCATCACTAAAATGGCAAGCATTCGTGTGTACAATTTTCCCTTGGCGCAGGCGCAAACAAGCTCATTTTTATAAAGTATAAGTTATTATTTCCAATGCCTGACTCATGGGTTATGTAATGGACATTCTGGTAATGCATATTATGCAAGAAAATTGTAGGATACTCATTTTTTAATACCTAAAATATCAAAGTCGAATTTGGGTAAAAGCGCTGTTTTAACTGCATTTTCTTTCATTCCGAGTACTTTTTAAAGTGTCTCAGGCTTCAGTAAATACATACATTTAGGTTTGATATATATTTACAGGTTGTGCCTTCTTATGATTCAATGAGTTAATATGCCAGTACAACGGCTTGTTTTAATATCAGGGTTGAAGGTTCTAACTTCAGCTGGGCCTACTGAGAAGTTCATTAATTTAAAGTTGATGAAATGTGTACCATTGCATAGGATTGCAAGAAGCATTTATTCTAAAAACTGGTATGTGTGTTATTAAGTTTTGTGAATTATTCACAGTACATGTATTTTAACAATCTGGGAATAGGGATAATTTTTTTAGCGCCTAAAAAGGAGAAATTATTTTTCAAAATAGAGTGAATTATTGCAAGTTAGGAGGAATTAGAAAGGCCTTCTGGCTTTGACAAATTCAGAGTGGCAGAAGCTGGGGGCTGGGAGAGCTGCAGAGGCTGGCTCGGTCACGCTGCTGAGATGCTATCTTTCCCGTAAACAATGGAGTTGACATTTATGACCTTTTAAATTAGGGCCTTGCCTCTGTGGAATGCAGAATGACCTTGCTACACGGGCCTCTAAAGCTGGGGTTTCTGGTTTCTCCATAACAACATCACTAAAACTAAAGAACTTAATTCCAAAGGGAAAATATAGAAAAGGGGTTTTCTTTGAAAGCCCAAACATCATGTTAAATGCTTTTCAGAACTGATACATTTGTGTTATTTAACAGAAAACGAAGTGTTGCATTAAGTCTTAGACAGAAAACAAGATGCAGCCTTTTTCTAAAACATTTTTAAGGTTACATGCCTACGTGAGAACGCATTGCCAATTAAGACCTTTTTTTTTTCGCAGTGGAAATTGTAGGTGCCAAATTAATATGGAGTGTCATGTAACGATTTTTACTTTCAGAAAGGTAAAACTACGGTGGCTTGATGTTGCAACAAGAGGGTAACAGTTAAGTAATGGAAATTTATTTTTGTGTATTTAGTCCTATCATGAATTGTTCTTGCTGGTCCTGTATGTTAGAAGAGAGACAGTAAAGTTATGTTTGACAGCAGATTTCCATTGACTGGGGATCTACTGTCAAAACGGAGGGTAAGGATTTTAAACCTGACAAATTAAACAGGCCCAAATATTGGGTTTTGGGCTGCAGTTTTACAGTGCATAAAGTACATGACATGGTGTTTGTGTGTCACCGCTTACTCACATATGCTAGTGAAATTTGCCTATGCTTTTTGTGCTTGATATACAGCAAGTATATCTGATGGCTTGACGTTTTGTGCGTTTTTTATTTTTTTTGCATGTTTTCGTTGTTTTTGTTGCTGCTTTTGATACTATTACAAGTTTACCTGTGTTGTGAGGGGATGGTCATGACGATGCCCATCGCTACGCAACAATTGGTTGAACTTGTTCTGGTTACTAAATTCCACAGCTAATGATATTTCATGCTGTGAACATGAGAGACAACACTTTACCAGTGCATGTCTATTTGGCTATAATTGTATTGAAGGGAAATAAAAGAGATATACAGGATCAAAGTGTGTCACCTGTAGTTAGTCACGTTACTGCCCCTTCCCTTAAAGGAACAGGCAGCCTTACATTTATGTATCCTTGATTGGACCTAAGGATGAAATTATAGATCTGTGACTCAAGGTGGCCTAATTTCTATATTACATTAGTTTATGATGTTCTGTTTCCTAAGTAGCATATGGCTCTTGTTCCTAAAAAAAAAAAACAGGTTTTCATTTTTTCCTGAAGAAGGAACTGGAATATTACCTAGGAGTATCGTATATGGTGTAGTCACCAGTGGTAGAGTTAAAATGTGTGTAATAACGGCCTTTTGTGTATCATCCGTACTCTTGATGTTGTGTCACATGCCTGACTATCACCCAAATTATTTTTGTTCTTCCTATAGATTTTTTTTTTCTTTTGTTGCTTCTCCCCTGACCGATGTCGCATCATGCTTAGTTATTGTGGATTTTAGTTGTGTCCTAGTTCCAATTCCCTTTTCCGTATTCCTTTCACCAGTCAGCCCATTTATTATTGTAGGTGTATTGTACACACTTCCAGACTGCAGTGATGCACCAGGGCTCCCCATATTATGTATAATTCCCTTTTGTATGACCAGACTGGTTTCCAAGAATTTTCCTTAGGCCTGCTTCAATGTTTTCCAGCCTGACTATCAGAGTAGCGATAGACTGGTTAACTGACTCAATATTATAGTAAGACAAGTTTTCCATCTCAAAAGGAGATATCTTACGTTTACTTTTTGAACATGACGAATTTTCAATGTCTATTTTTAATGTGGTTTTTACCCTTTTGTTCCTGCTGCTTTAATTTTTGGTGGGATCAGATGTGTTCTAATCATGCAAATATCAGGACCCTCTAGTTCTTGTCTTTTGTTTGCATATTTGACTATTAGCCTGTGTATTGCATATTGCACCTGATGTGAAAGTTTTCTACATGCCCATGATAATCTGTACCATGTGATTTCTCTATTGAGATGTTCTAGATAAGGAATTTAGGAACACCTAATCATTGAAAAAAAAAATGTGTTTGCCCCATTACACAATGCCACCATATGTGAAGACATCCATGTAGACAGAATTCTCGTGTAGTTATCTACCCTTAAATGATGGAGGCTCTCACACGGAAACCCAATTGAAAAGATTAGAGACGCTGTTTTACCTACTGCCTTTATATTTGTATTGCTTTTTGAGAATGACAGTGTATTCTAGACCAAAATTGTCCCATGGCGTGTGGCCACTCCTTTGAAAGACCGCAGGCCACCTGTTTGCAGTCCCCTTGTTATACAATGAACTGTTTAAAGCATTGCACTTGCTTCATCAGAAGGCGTTGAACATCAGAAAAGATGGAGGAGCTGGTTTTGCCACAGAACCAGAATTTCAGTGCACAAGAGCGCCTGTCATGTGCAGTCCCTTGAGCCCCTGGGCCTGAGTTTTTGGCCACACACCCCCCTTTCCTTTGCTCCAATGGAAGTGCAGTGCACCGGCGGATCCAAGATTGACAAAAGGCACTAATTCTAGGGCCCATGGAAGAACAGCCCGAGCGTCCTCTGACACTGAATGATGAGTGTTGGAGCCTGAGAATGGTCCCAGGTCTGCACGAGATGACCTATGCCCTTGATCAATGGAGAGCACACTACCTGTAGTGCCTGCCGCAAAGGAAAGATACTGGCGCACTGCCTTGAGACATTGAGACTCTCGAGTGAGCTGTGGGTGTTTGCCAGGAGGGCACTCCAACTAAGCAGTACTTTTCTCATGTAAGGCTTGAATGAAGAGGCCCATGCAAAAGAAAACAACAGAAGAAGATTTGATGGACAATAGAATCCTGCCAGAGAGGCTTTTTGAACGGACTCTGGGCATAGGTGGTTTCACAAGAGGTTTCCGTGTGATTGTATAGAGTAGGTGTTAAGGAGACAGATTGTTTTGCTGGCATTGTTTTAAAGTACTATTCTGTTTAGTATAAGCAGAATAAAGTCCATTTTCTGTGGAAAGAGTCCCCCCTTTTCACCTTAGAGCATTGATGAAGGTCACCACTGTTTCACCTGAACATACAAGAATTACTGAAATTACTGAGCCCTAAAAATGTTACTAGATAATTTTGGGATTTGCTTTTTGCTTAGGGTTGTGAAAAACTATTATTTCATTTGCAATAGTGGTTACTACTTTCTCCCGTTGTTTATATGTTCTTAATAACGTGTTTTCTAGTGTCTTTTCAAGCATGACATTGTCATTTATGGGTGGGATCGTTTTTCTCTACTCAATTGACTTCTGCACCCGCTTCCCAACCTATGTCTTTTCCTACCACTGCTTCTTTGTACTCTTTTCACCCTATCCTGAACATGGGCAGGTTAAAAGATTAGAATTCGTAAGCAATTCTTTTGTACAGCTTCTGCATCAACATTAGTTAGTAGTGAACATCACTAATTATTGGGTGTGTGATCTTATGCCGCCTACTACAGACAGAGGTATTCCTTATTTTGTCCCGGCATATGTGGCCTTTGTGCTACTACATGTGTAAGGAAACATGTATCAGAAAACGAGCTAAGTAATAGGATGATGCTACAGCAACATCTCCATGACTTCATGAATATTGACCTAGACTCGGATTGATAAGAGTATAGTTATTGCCTATGTAAGGGCAAAAGGAGGGTCTGTGGTACTTTAAAATTTGGGACCGCGTAGGAGGCAGGGCCCTACCCCTGTCTCTTCCGGTATTAGCAAACCGCGAATGGCCAATGCGGTATGTACAAGTGCTTTATATAACGTTTCATTGATAAATGCACTATGTATACGATATTATACATCACTACGTGGGTTCCATCTTAGAGCGGTGGCCATTTTATGGTTGCCCTCACATAGGCTACATATTATGAAGCAAATGCGGGCCTTTAGAGCACATGTGCTTTCCTTTGACTTCTCTATGACCTGGGCAGCTTGGCTCTGCTGCCCCAGGTCAGTCCGGTCTCACGAGCTCCCTGTCCTCTGGCCACCTGTGATTAGCATCAGGGCTTGACACACCATAAAGCCTTTACATTAAACACGAGCCTCCAGCTAATCTCTTTCACACCTGACTGTTCCTGCTTTATGGCTTGTTTCCCAAACAGGAGATGCTCATGTTTATTGGGGCCTATCGATATCTGATGTGGGATCTGAGCCTCGCTGGGTAAATAATTGTGGGCTGGTTGAACAGAAATGTGGGATTGTCACCATGACTCTGCCTTTTCTTTGAAGCCAAAATATGTGAATGACCACTTGTAAAACAGGGGCGGTGTTGCCCAAAGCGTAATATTCTGTATAAAATAGAAGACTGGTTTTTGTTCTGCAGACTGCCTCATTCAGTTGCTAAGGCTTCTGTGCGACGTAGTCTCACTCATTAGGGTTTAATAAAGATGTCTTTTTCATATTTCAGCTTCTTCTGCCAAGTTCTTTGTTACATAACCATGAGAGCGTCTTTTATAATACTACAGCAACAGGATAACCCGAAGTCATAGGGTGCTATCCCTGGCACCGCTGGGGTCCTAAAATCCCCGGTACTTCACCCCTAGTGGGGTACTTAATGAAGATGGAAGTAAGCCTATAACTGAAATGAGTCAAACTGCCCTGCCGCAAGTCCAACCCCCGTCACAGGTTCAGGAGCAATCAGTTGCAGATCTGATCTGCCTATTGACAACCGAGGTTAGAAACAGATTTGAAATATCGGAATCAAATCAGAGAAAAATTCGGACTGTCTGTGAGAATTTGGGGAAAAAACTAGATGAGGTGACTGAAAGAACTGCCCAATTGGAGATAGGGATGAAAGTTCTGGCATCCCAAGTGGAGGTTAACACTAAAGAGATCAGAGACCTTAGGACTAATGAGCAGCAGTTAAAGGATAAAATGGAGGTAATGGAAAACAACCAAAGGAGATGTAACCTCCGGCTGCTTAAAGTTCCGGAAGGAGCGGAAGGCGAAGACATAAGACAATTCGTGATCCATCTGATTAAGGAAGGGCTACAGGTTAAATGGACAAAGGAAGAACTTCTTTCTGATATACAGAGGGTGCATAGAGACCCATATAGAAAGGCTGCTAATAGAGCTAAACCTAGAAAGATTTTGATACATTTCCACACTTATAGTTTTAAGGAAGAAATTCTTCTTAAAGCCTTGAAAAAAGGATTATTGAATGTGAATGGCATCAATTTTGAGATCAGGTCAGATATCTCACAATTAACGGTTACCAAGCAATGGGAACTGGGAAAACTGATTGAGCCACTCAAAAACTTGGGAGCTACAGCCCAACTAAAATTCCCGGCCAGCCTTCGTGTAATGTATAACAATAAGATGCAGACTTTTCGCAGGGTTGAGGAAGCAGAAGAGTTTATAAAATCAATATCAGGAGCTGGTGTATGACCGAAGCATCTTCCCTGTTTAATATATATTCCAAACATTTTCTTTTATTAAGCTGAGTATAAAGTTAGTATTATTTTCTTTCGGAGGAGCATGCACGGAGTATGTAAAAAACTCTTATAACCCTACCGCAATCAGGGCCTCCTTAGGCCTTGGCCTTTAGGATAGAAGAGGGGGGTTTCCCAAGGGTCAGGGGGGGGGGGGCACTTTTCCTTTTTGGTGCACGGGTGTGGGAGCATAGGGAGAAAATGGGAAAAAAATGAAGTCCTCATTATCCAGCAAAACCTAGTTCGAAACATGCCAGAAAAACAAAAAAAAAGGGAATATAAATATGGCAGTTAAACAGAAACCATTGCTAGAGTTCCTATCATGGAATGTAAATGGATTAAGGGGGGGGCATAGACGTGAGAGGATCCTGCAATACCTGAAAGATTCCTCTGCCCAAGTTATTCTGCTGCAGGAAACACATTTAATGGGAGTTGAGATGAGAGAGTTGTTTAAGAATAAGAGATGGGTCCAAACCATGGTATGCACGGAACAGCAGGTCACCATAAGGGGTGCGGCAATTTTGTTTAAAAACAACCCCCAAATGAAAACAGTTGATAGTAAGGTGGATAGGGCTGGAAGGTGGGTAATTATAAAAGTTAAATATCACGATCAGCCATATACAATAGTGGGTTATTATGGGCCTAACACTGATGACCCTACTCCTTTTGGTGGCCTGCTTCCTGAACTACTGGACTTCCCTGATCCTGTTATAGTGGCAGGGGATTTTAATGTGGTCCTTAATGATAGTCTGGATCGCTCAACTAAAAGTAGAAGTGTAACACATAATAAGTCTAGGGCACTAATTAAAAATGCAATGAAGTCCCTGGGACTATGTGACATATGGAGGGAAAAGAAGGGTCCCATAAAGAGTTTTACTTTTAATAATAAAAAATATGGGCATAAGTCTAGAATAGACCTGTTTCTGGTGGACCAGAAGATAAAAGATCAGGTGTGTAATGTGAGGCATGTGGGTGCACACATGTCTGATCATTCAGCAATAACATTGTTGTTAGCCCCGCCAATTGCAGTGACTCAACGCAGATGGACTATGGATCGTTCCATACTGGCTGACGATGAGATGATGAATAAATTGGGCTTGGAATCTCAGGAGTTCTTTTTTAATAATTTAGGCAGTGCCCCAGTAGGGATAGTCTGGGATACCTATAAGGCTTTTTTAAGGGGCAGGTTTACAGCAATTCAGTTATATAAAAAGAAACAGCGAAGGTTGGAAATTACCAGTATAGAAAACAAAATCCAGTGTCTGGAACATAAAATACAATGCCAGGAAGTAGATTATGAAGCAGGACAACTAGAGATCCAAACCCTTAAAGTGGACTTATTTTTGGTAATAGAAAGAAGGCTGCAAGAGAGATGGCAAGCCAGCAAGTGGGCCCATTTTAATTATGGGGAGGGTTGTGGCAAGCTACTTGCCTGGAAAATAAAAAGCGACCAGGCCAGAAGTTTCATAAAAGAAATTAATCATGACAATGCTGGAGGACCATCTATAGTGGGGGCTAATGTAGAGGATACGCTGCTAAATTACTATGAGAAACTATATAAGGAGGATCGTTGCATAACAGGGAAAGGGGTATCAACTTGGCTTGAGCAAGAACTCCCCCATCGGATATCGGAACTCGAAAAGAGCCTTATTAATGAGACAATTACAGAAGAAGAAATAGAAAATGCCATAAAATCAGGAAAATCAAGTACGGCACCGGGGCCTGATGGGCTGCCTTTGGAAGTCTTTAAGAAATTAGGCAAATATTTGTTGTCTGCGATCAGCGAATTATTTACGCCCAATTTTGAAAAGGGTGAAGAGATTCCTCCCTCGTGGAATGAGGCTATAGTGACTTTGATTCTCAAACCCGATAAAAAACCGGACTGCTGCGACTCATATAGACCTATCTCACTGCTAAATACGGATTATAAGATCTATTCAAAAATATTAGCAGATAGGCTTAACGGAGTAGCCGAAGTACTCCTCCATGAAGATCAAAAGGGGTTTGTACGAGGAAGGAATATCAAGGACTTAACATACAGCCTAATAGGCGCTATTGATTTAGCTACAGTAGAAAACGCGCCATTAGCGGTCATTACAGTGGATGCAACCAAGGCATTCGATCGGGTGAACTGGTCGTACCTAAATGAAATATTAACTTTGTCCAATTTAGGAGGAAATTTTTGCAGGGCCATAAGACAAATTTACAAAAACCCTACAGCAAAAATCCTAATAAATGGGAGGCTAACGGAAAAATTCAATATTTTTAGAGGGACGAGACAGGGGTGTCCGTTATCCCCCCTGCTCTTCAACTTATACATTGAACCTTTGGCAGAAAAAATCAGGAAGCATGAGGAGATACTCCCCTTTTGTTCCAGGAGTTGGGGAAAAAACGTGGGGTTATATGCAGACGATCTGGTGGTTTATACCTCCAACCTCAGTTCCGCACTCCCGAAAGTGTATGAGTTAGCAGAGGGATTTGGAAAGATCTCAGGATATGAAATTAATCAGAGGAAAACTGTCATTATGGCCTGGAATATTACTACGCAAGACAACTGTGTTAAAAAAGAAATGCGGTACTTGGGTATAAAGATCACGGAGAAAATAGAGCAAATCCCAGAATTTAATTTCCAAAGGGTCAACAAGGAGATAGGGAAATTACTTATGGGATGGTCCCACCTGCCTCTATCTATCTATGGCAGAATTAACATTGTTAAAATGACTATCCTCCCCAAGATTACTTTTCTCTTCCAGAATATCCCACTGGCCTTTAAAGATGAGTGGCTAAAAAAAATACAATCTATAATATCTAGTTTTATCTGGGCCTCTAAAGGTGTGCGTATTTCGTGGAAAAAACTAAGACGTAAACATGAGAAGGGGGGCCTAAAGTTGCCAGATTTAATATACTATGCCAGGGTCTTTTTACTAAAAGGTGGAAAAGCGCTATTTAAGGGACCAGACGATTCAGAAATAGGAAGGATGTATACAGCAATGCTAAAAAATATAAAAGGGGGAGAATATGGTTTTATATACAAATATGGTGATCCGCGTTTCTTTAAAAAAATTCGTTTAAAGAGTTTACGGAGTCTAGCGGAAACATGGTATAAAATTAGAAGAGAATTAAAAATTAGCTATTATAGTGGGTCTGCGCCAATTTTCAACTCCCCTGGATCCCCAGAATGGACAAGAGACTGTATGGCACGTCCATTAAAGAACGCAGGAATTACCGAGTGGAGCCAATTGATAAGGGGAGGGTCCTTAATCCCCTGGGAAGAGATCCAAACACTGTCTAATGGTCAGATTTCAAGATTCAAGTACTTGCAAATGCTGAGTTGGAGTCTCACTGACGGCTGTGGAGCAGGACTATCTAATAAATTGGAAGAGCTTTTTTTAGTTAGGGGACCTGTGAAAAGAGAGGTGGCAAAACTCTACTGGTTATTAATGGAGATTGCGGATGGTGATTTTAATATGCCAGCGGAGCTGTGGGAGAAATGCTTGCCAGGAGAACAGATTCAAGATCTATGGCAAGTATCATGTGATTTACTATATACCACAGTTCGGCCCGCAAATTTAAGGAGGAACCACCTCTTCTGTCTTCACAGGGTTTATTGGACTCCGTTCAGATTGTCTAAACTGGGGAGTGGAACACCAGCTAGATGTCCGAAATGCAAAAAGGAAAGAGGTGATGATATTCATATGTTTCTCCTTTGTCCGGAGATTCAAGGATTTTGGCTGGAAGTAAGTGATGCGATTTCTTCTATACTTGGGGAAGTATTCGAGGTGAGCAAATTAATGGTTTTTTTTGGGCTTACAAAGAATTATAGATCTCTTCCAAACAATTCGAGAAAATTGATATTTCTTTTAATACTGCTGGCGCGGAGGGAGATTTGTAAAAACTGGGTCAAAGAAATTTCCCCTAGGGCAACAGAATGGCTGGCTTCAATTAAATACATTAATAAGCTGGACAGAACACATAAATGTAAGCGGAATGCATTCTGGCTTTCTTACGAGATGTGGGCACAGTTATTAAACAACTAAGTCCAATGATTAACCCCCTCTCCACTGTACTGCCAATAAACCCTGGAGGTTGCCATCCAGCCAGTTTAGGATACCAAAGGTCGAGTACAGAAGGCAATGGTGTAGAGGGTATCATGCCTGGTTGTCAAAAGATCACTTGAGGCGCTGTCGGGAAGTGATCATTGGCTTCTGATTGGTATACATCTGGGTAATGAGGACAAAAAAATTAAAAAAATTAAAAAAAAGAAGGCCACTGTACAATTATTGTCTCATTTGGCTGCTAATGGCAATAAAGTATCCCTTTCTAAATTTCAATATTGTCGACAGGAGGTGACCTATCTCGGTCATCTACTGTCGAAGGAGGGGAGGAGACTAACCCCCGAGCGTGTGGCTACCATTTTTAATATGTCTGTACCTCGTACTCAGCGTGATGTTCGTACATTTCTCGGCATAACTTCTTACTGTCGCCAATGGATCCCTAATTTTTCCCTTCTTACTAAACCTCTTCTGTACTTAACCACTAAAGATGTGCATGAACCTTTACCCTGGACAGATGCTTGTCAAGATGCTTTTGACTCTTTGAAATCTGCGCTTTGTTCTGCACCTGTTCTTGGTACTCCTGACTAGCGCAAACCTTTTGTGCTTTACGTACACGAGGTGGACGGTTGCTCGCTTTCAGTGTTAACACAAGGATTTGGAGGTAAGCTGAGACCTTGTGCCTATTTCTCGGCGGTGTTGGATAACGTCGCCAGGGCACTCCCTAGCTGCTTAAGAGCTACTGCTGCGGTTGTTGTGGCTATTCGACAGTCGGAAGGGCTCGTTCTGAACACTGACCTCACAGTGATGGTACTGCACGCTGTGGATACATTGTTGAACAAAACAAAGACCCAGCACCTTACGAGTGCGCGTCTTACCGGATACGAATTGACTTTGTTTGCTCCACACATTACGATTAAACGATGTGCCACTCTGAACCCTGCTACGTTACTACCCCTCCCTTCGAATGAAAAGAACAATGATGTTCATGATTGTATATTTTGGACTGAGGAAGAAACTAAGGGACGGGTAGACCTGACTGACACTCCTCTATCTGACGCTCAAGGGAAGTTGTACGTCGATGGCTCTTGTTTCAAGTTACCAGATGGCACGACAACTGCTGCATATGCGATAACTACTCTTCACACTATAGTTGAGGCTTCTCGAGTACCCTATCAGTCAGCACAGGCAGCTGAATTAGTGGCATTGTTTCGGGCCTGTGAGTTAAGTGAAGGACTGAGAGTAAATATTTACACGGACAGCCAGTACGCTTTTGGCGTGGCTCACAGTTTTGGCCGACTTTGGGCAGAAAGAGGTTTTCTTACTTCTCATGGTCAGCGAATACAGCATGGCCCCTTGATTTTGCGATTACTGACAGCATTGACGTTACCAGAAATAGTGGCTGTAGTCAAATGTAGTGCACACAAGGCAGTGGTTGATGCAGTAGGGGAGGGTAATGCTTTTGCCGATCAAGTAGCTAAGGAAACTGCAAAATCCTGCAAAATTGACCTCAATGTCTGTGACTAGCTCTGCTAGGTGGGTGGCTGAAACAGAGATGTTTGATAATACCATGGAGAGTGTCCGAGAAATACAGAAAGAAGCTACCACTATTGAACTGGCTCACTGGAAAGAGTGAATTGGGAGATTAGATGCAGATGGTTGTTGGATTGATCTGACAGAAAAGCAGCGGTGGCTGTTGCCTAATGCATTAGTGAATGCGGTGGTGACAATGGCACATGGTTCAGCTCATATTGGGGTGAAAGGTATTTGTGCATTATTAGATCCTGTATGGTACAATCCCAATATTTCTAGGACCGCTGCTCATTTGGTACAATATTGCATGGTTTGCACCACCATCTTTGCCTTTTGAGGTGCTTCAAATAGATTATATCCAGCTGGAGCGCGTTAACAATTTGAAGTATGTCCTAGTCGTGGTATGCGCTTTCAGTAAATGGGTGGAAGCCTACCCAACAAAAGAAAACACTGCTTTGGCAGCGGCAAAAGCGTTGGTAAAGGAGTATTTCCCCCGCTACGGATTGCCTAGTGTGATTTGGAGTGACAACGGAAGTCATTTTAATGCAGAACTCATCACACATATGTGTAATGGACTACAGATTAAACAGAAATTCTATGCGGCTCGACACCCCCAGTCCGCTGGGTTGGTCGAGAAGTATAATGGGATATTAAAGCTCAAATTAGCAAAAATTCAAGGAAGTACTGGATTAATGTGGCCAGATGCTCTGCCGCTGGCATTAATGTCAATACGAGTTACCCCACATTCTTGTTCTGGTTTGTCTCCGTATGAGGTCATTTTTGGGTGCCCTGCTAATGTTTGGGGCGTCCCGAGACCCAGAACGTTTTGTGATATAGAGTATCCTATACTGACAGACTATTTGTATGCTTTGACTAAAGATCTTCGTTCCATTCATCAACAGGTTTCAGCAGTTCTGCAGCCCCTGCCGGAGGGTCCTGGACATCCTTTGGAACCAGGACAGTGGATTCTGGTCCGTAACTATCAGCGAAAATCCAGCTTGGATCCTCGTTGGTCTGAACCCTTTCAAGTCTTGTTGGCCACGCGGACGGCGGCAAAAGTGAACGGCAAGCGACACTGGATTCATGTGTCACATCTGAAAAAACTACCCCTTTCGCTTCCATATGATCAGCGAATCCAGGACGGGGTTTTGACTTAGGAAAGTGAGCGAGTTCCTCGATTCATCCCTTTTTATGACACCCAGGTAATTGGAGAAGGGCAAGGAGAAGGTGCATCGGGCTCGGAAGGGGCTCTGTCATTGACACAATTGATCGCCCCAGATTCTGTTGTTCCTACAGCTAACCCAGAGGTTCGCAGTACCCCTGTTTCACCGGATTCGTCATCCTCTGTTTTGTTCTCTGATCAAGAATAGGCCTGGGCGAAGCACTACGCTACGCTCGCGTAGTTTGCGAAGTTCGCGCTACTTCGCGCTACGCGAACTGCACGTAGCACAGTGCGAACACGCGTAGCGTAGTGTTGCGTAGTGCTGCGGTCATTTTTTGCTTGCTCGCGGTCCTCAACGTCAAGTTGGCGACCGCGAGCAAGCAAAATGACATCCTGGCGAGACTTTTTCCTTGTTCGCGATCGCGAGCATGGAAAATAAACCTCCCGGCGAGAATCCCAACGCGAGAAGGTCAGGTTTCTCATTGCGAGGGGTCGCGTATGCTCGCGACTGCTCGCGATGAGAAACTACCAGTTCGCGTTGAGAAAGCTGCAGCTCGAGGAAAAATCTACTCGAGCAGCAGAAAACTACAGCTCGCACTGTGCAAGATGCCATTTTCAATGATTGCACAGTGCCGGTTGCTTGTCCGCACTGTGCAATCATTGAAAACAACATCTTGCACAGTGCGAACATGTTACTTCGCAGTTCGCGAAGTGCTACGCGTAGCTCGCGTAGTGCGAACTTCACTTTGCGTAGCTTCGCGAAGTGCTACTTCGCGAACTACGCCCACCCTTAATCAAGAAGTGCCTAGCCATACTCGATACAATCTGCGGCCCAGAAAACAACACGGTAAACCAGGTGAACTTATTAGGAGATAGGGAGAGACTTGAGTGATAGGGTACAGACCTGTGCTCTGAATGTCTGTTAGATACGCTTCTGGTGTACTGAGCGAGACACTGGACTGAACGCGCTGAGAGCCTTGAACATTTGTTTGCTCTGTTCAGAAAGAAAGACTGAATTTCATGTTCAAAGGGGCCCAGGTTGTGTTTTCTTCAAAGGTTGTGTGAGAACATAACTCCAACGTGAGAAGTTTGTTTTGGTATTATCTGTGATGAACGATAGGAGCCTGCCTGTGAGGCTCTAAACGGACACAGGAAAGAAGTACCCTCTGGCAGGTTGGACTGCATTGCCCTAGTTTATTGTTGGACTTTTAGTTAGCATGTATCCCTTTGCTCGTTTTGTTCCTGAAGAGGAACACCCTTTTGTACCACGCTATTTCCCTACATATATGCCTGTTTTTTCTAGTTGGACCAATCGTGTTAAAATTGCATTTACAGCTACTATAGCAATATTGCTAATTATATTACTGGGAGTATTCATATATTTAGAATTTCGCCACCCTATGCACACTGTTTTAGGAACAACTACCCCACCTCCGGAACATGTGTTTCATACTTTAGCCCTTCATAAGGAAAGGCATCGTCAGACCTATGTGAAAAACGCATTTCTCGAAATGCTTTACCAAGCACACAGTGCCACCAATACTACAAATTGTTGGGTTTGTGGTCTTCTACCATCTGTTATGCACAAGCACGACTTATTTATATCCCTACCTTTGTTTCATCTGGGAAGTTGCGAGGCTTGATTCAAATTGCTTTCTATGATGTATATGCATTATGTTGTGGACGCTCGTAGGTTTTCAGAGAGAGATTATGAAATGATTTTAGCATATATTGAGGTTCATCAAGGATTCAACCCCGATGGGAATAATGGAGAGGGAACCTTAGATCTGAATGCCTGTATGAATATGTATATAACGCATGAAAATACCACTTGGCTGAAAAATGAAATTTCAGACTTTGTTGAATTCAATTTCACCCAATATTATCGACACATTCAGGACCGTAATGTTACTGAAGATAGGGCTATTCCAGTGCCTGTATTAAATAGTACCTCTACGTTTTGTGTTCAAGGGGTAGGGTACATATCAGTAGGAGAAAGCCGATGTAATTACACTTATCATTTGCGTACCTTTAGCAGCTCCCCGTTGTTAATGTATATTTTGTCTGCGGAGAAAGTGCATATACTTGGCTTCCACGAGGTTGGATTGGACGTTGCTACCTGTCCTTCCTGTACCCTCCAGTTTATATTGCCCCTTCTAACTATCACAAGGATCACCGACTAGATAAACGTAGCGTGCTTATTAGGAGAAATAAAAGGGTGATAGATACCACCGATATAGATCAGACCGATACTCCATCGCAGCATTTCATCGACATTATGAACGGAGTGTTCCCCTTTTGGGGGCCTATGATTACTAGCCAAGAAGTATGACGTTTGTCTAGAGTAGTTGAAGGGGTTATTAACACTACTGCAGGAATACTGACCAATATACCAGTAGAGCTACAGGCGACCAGACTCGTTTTGCTTCAAAACCGTATGGTTTTGGACGTTATCTTGGCAGATCGAGGAGGAGCATGCCGTGTGATCGGCAGCTCTTGCTGTGTTTATATTCCTGACTCCGCCCCCTCCGTTCATTTGGCTATACAGAAGTTACATCGTTTAGCTTCCGAGATACATGTAGAAACTGGTACGTGGTCTCTCTCTGGTTGGTTCTGGGGTTTGCTGTCTACTTGGGGATGGAAAATGTTGATGGTGCTGGCAGGTATAGCCGGTATCATATTCACGTGTTGTGTTTGAGTACAATGTGGACCTGCATGTTGCTCTTATTGCGCGACAAAACTCACTTCCTCTGTGTCTGGTCCATCCCCAACAGCGCTAAAAGCTCAGCTAGTTCAGCAAGAGCTCAAGGACCTGATGCAGATTGATGAGGGAATATTTGAAGACTGAACTGTTTTAGTTAGCTACATCATGCTAAAAGGGCCGTTCTGAGGGATAAAAAAGTAGATTTCCCGTATATAAGGAGTATCGGACCTATATTATGTTAGCATGATGCATCTATACGTACACTCCCTGTTTGATATATATGCTTTTGCTTGGAGGAAACTCGTTTATTTCCTCCCTGTATATAAGAGTAGGCCAAGAACCATACAGACGCCATCTTCTGATCATATGCTCGAGCACGGGCCGTGATCATGTGTTGATCACGTGCAGTTGTCAGGCCCCAGTTCATCTGAGTTACTGGTAGCAGCTGAAGGTAGGCTGTTTACTCGACTGTTCTAAGACTCAAGGTCGCATCTGGCTTTGGGGGCGATAAGCGCATTCCTGGAGGCGCCGTATCTACACTCCCAGGCACCAAGACGAAAGGGAGTCACCCCTCCTGATCTCATCAGTAATAGATAGTCAAGCCTTTGTACTGGTCTGATGTGTACCATATATGGTACTTCCTTGGAGCTCTAGTGCCAACTGGTGTTTTTCCTTTTACAGTGATTATATGTGATGAACCGAAAAGTATATAACCTCATGTTTGAATACGAGCCAACAGTCTTCTCGGCGCACCTGATGGGTGAGGTTCGGAGAGGCTCCTCTATAGAGTATTTTGTTTAATAAACGATTGAACCTTCTTCACTGCCAACTGACTGATTATTTGGAAATGGTATTGGGACTATTGGTAGGTATAGTCCTTTAGTTTGATTTTATGGTACTTTACTAGCATTCAAGGTATCAATTGGGAATCAGTTTTTGTCCTGATAAGATAACACTTAATGTGAGTAGCTTGAATACAAGCATTATACAAGAACTAGTACCTTCTCCGTAATAAAATACTACTCAACATGTTATATCTCTGTCTGACCAATATTCACTTATTTTTTGATGGCCAATTGTAGAAAGAGGTACAGGGCACAGCTATGGGGACCAGCTTCGCCCCTAACTATGTTAACCTGTTTGTAGGCAGGTGGGGGGAGAGGGTCATAGGCACTATTGATACCTTTACTGAATATGCCATGTTATGGATCAGGTTCATTGAAGACATTATTGTCATTCGGAAAGCCTCTATGAGTAAAGACAAAAGGTTTGTTGAGACTTTGAATTTTAATAATTGGAATTTACATTTCACAGGGATCATCAGTGGTAAGAGCATCACATTTTTAGATATTTCAGTAGCTGTGAGTGGGGAAAGACTTAAGATTAGTGAATACAGAAAACACACATCTGGGAACAGCCGATTACCTACTGACAGCAGTCACCCAATAAACCTGATACAGAGCATCACCTTTGGTGAACTTTTGAGGGCCAAGAGAAACTGTAGGAAGGTTTCTGGAAGGAACAAAAAGTTATGCTAGCAAGGTTCAGAGAGAGGAGATACTTTAACTCTGTACAGGTTGCAGTTTCCATATGAGTGAAGAAGTCAGAGATGAGCTAATAAAAGATGGGAAGAAGAATAACAAGATGAATGTGAGAATAAATGTCATTACTACACTTATAACAATATAGCAAGTGACATTTAAAGAATCCCTCCAATGACGAGGGGAAGGAATAGAGACATGTCCCTTTTGAGGTTAGAATCTTATCTCATTATTGAGTAAGAAACTAAGGGGCATATCATCAAGCGCCATATCGCCGCTTTCCTGGCTAAGCCTTGTTAGCGCTAGTTTTCATGAGTTTGCTCCCGTTTTATTATCGCCTTGCATGTCATCGCTAATAACATGCAAAGTAGGCGTTCCGGAGCAAAACTACATGGAAACAGTCGCTAACAAGGCTTCGCTTTATTAACAAGCCTGCAGCAGACCCGCTTAGCGACAAGATTAATCGCGCTAAGCCCCCTTATCGCAGAATCTTAACACCTGCTTAAAAGTTGACTAAGCCATCTACATAATGGGAGGTGGATTGTAGGGTTAAGGTCACTGGGGCGTATCAGCAAGGATCTCCTTATCGCCTCCAATTTAACTCTTGTTTTCAGGCGATACTGGCGCTTTTCGCCGCTATTGCTGGATTTCATATTGCCTCAGAGATAAGCCTTGATAATAATGCGCTATCTCGGCGTTGAAATCCAGCGATAGCCGGCGATATGAGAAATAGCGCTAAGCGCGCTTTGCGATATTTATCGCAAGTTGTTGTTAATATGCCCCCAAGGTACCACAGGATCTTAACACAGAGGAAAAGTTGAGTATACATATGGGTCGCGGTGAGATCTGCTGACCCTTTCAGAATGCTTTCAGCAAATTGTATTTTAGTGCTTTGCATTTCACGTGTGTACAGGTTTTTAATAGATTTTAAGTATGTGTGTACAGGTTTTTAACAGATGTTATGTTTTTATGCAGGTGGGTAACTCATGGTGGAACTCAAGAGTCTCCTGAAGCTAAGCCTTTTCAGTTTTTTGTAGAAAGACCTTGCCCACTTGAGCTATGTATGAATGTATTTTTTACTGCCAGAGGTTTTGATTGCGCTTTTTTGGTGAATTCTGTGATTTTTTTAATGATTTCTTTGATGTTTTCGATTGACTTGTGTTGTCATGTCTGTTTTGCATTTACGCAATGTTTACTTATGCCAATCTTGCCCACTAGGATTTGACTCAGATTGCTGGGGTGTATTAGTCTGTTTATGATGTGACGAATCAAGCATGCTATTTATTTACCTTGTTATAATTGACCAAACCATTAATATGTACTGTGGCATTTTACAAATCAGGATCTATTGATCCCTCTTGAAGTATCTAATTGGATTGTATCGCTTTGTTATAGGTACTTGTTTATGATTTAGTCCCAGGGTCAACCAACCATGCTTCCCTAGGTTTCTGGGTACACAATTCACTAATTTTATTTTACTTTATTTCTCACAGTGACACTCACAACTATTACTGTTTGATCACGTACTGCAATATCAATGTGAGAGGATAAGATTGGAATTGAGTTGGCTCAATTTTTTTAAATGTTATGTTGCATAATTAGTTGAATTATTATTTTGTATGTTTATTTACATGCACCAAACAGAAGAATTGTTTTGAGCAGTATGATACTAATGTATTGTTGCATTAATGGGGAGAGGTTGTAGGCTTGCAGCTAGAGCAGTTGACCTTGGACCTGGGGAACCAGGTTCGAGTCTTGGCAGAATCACTTAATCTCCCCGTGCCTAACAAGAAAATTAATGTGTACTTCTGTAACGAAACTGGTGCTCATGTAAAGTGCTCTGATACCCGATGTCTCGGGTCCAGTTCAGGCTATATAAAACTCTAAAAAAAAAAAATGCAATTGATGTCAGTTCAATATGGTTGCAAATTTTCTGTTTCTGACAGAGGACATGTAACACCGTTGTTTGTTGTGTGCGTATTTTTTATGCATGTTGGTTTGAAATGTCCACTGCTTGTGATCAAGACCAAGACATGGCTGAAACACATAGGGTTAGCTTGCTGATTAAATTCTGATGAACAGCAGCAGTAGAGTGTATGTCTGTTTCTACCGGTGAGTTGTGGACACTTTGTGGCATATATAGGGTTACCTTATGCCCCCGCCATGCACCAGTAATGCCAGAGGGGTATTTGTTGGTGAGGACACTGTCTGTTTGTGTGAGTTTGTGTGTGTGCGTGTGTGTTTGTACGTATGTATATATATTTTTTTTTCCTGAAAAAAGAAAAGGTTATTCATGTCCTAAAGTAATTATGACTCCCGCCCTTGCCATGCTTTGCTAATTGCCTTCAATATTACATCACTCATGATATCTTCTATGAAATAATTAATACCATCACTGCAACACATGAAATGACATAATTGATGATCACACTGTGCATGGTGGGGGCACGATTTATAGTTATTTTAGGGCACAATTTGTAGTTACTTGAGTTGACTATAAATGGTGAATTTCAAAGGTTTTGTGGGTTTAAAACTGTATGTTTAAACTGAGATTTTCTCGTAACTGAGCAACCTAAGGGCAACTGTGTCCCGGGAGTGGACTCCCTGAGACACAGTGGAACCAGGACCGAGGGAATAGGGTCCCCCGGTTCATAAGTGGCTCGGGAGGGGCTCCTCTTTCTACTGAAAGATGGGCAACGGGGATTGAGGTTCCTGGAGATTTAAGTGGCTTGAGGAGGGGCTACACGTGCCCCTCCCCTTTTTAAAGCATTGGCCCCTGGGATGGGGTCCCAGGTACCACGATCAGCTCGGAAAGGGCGGCCGCTCAGCCACTCTTCTCTTCATTAATATTTGGCACTGGGGATGGGGTGCCCAGGGCCTTTAAAGGTTCAGGGATGGGTGGCCACGCAACACCTCCCCTTTTTTAAAAAGTTGGCCCAGGAGAAAGGGGTTCTTGGGGCCCAGAATGGGCTTGGGGAGGGAGACCCTACTCACGCCACCATCCCCCAATTTTTTTTTTTTAAATGATGAGCAGCAATTTTTTCTTAAACTTCGCGATGGATTGTGGTTAAAATGGCAGCAACTTTTTCATTATTGAGCCCAGGAGGGGTTCCTCTGGAACATCCCACAAGGGCTGGGGGCAGGGTATCCCTATCCTGCCCCTTACGTTTTTTTTGGTTAAGTCCTAAGTCCTGGAATGGCTGCCAGCAACATTTTTTTTCGTGTTGCTGACAACCAATCAGAATGATCACTCCTGCTGGAGCAAGATGTCCCAAGAGGAAAAAAGCTTCCTCGGTCAATCAGAACACACTATTTTTCAAAATCGGGTTGGAGGGACTCTCGCGAGAGTTCCACAAATCCACCCATTCAGATACACAAATATTTTTTAGAGTTATTGGGGCCGATTTACAAGCCCCTTGCGCCTCTTTGCGCCGCCATTGCGTCACTTTTTATGACGCAACGGCGGCGCAAACAATGCTCCCTATTTACAATGTGACGCATCTAGGGAGATGCATCACGTTGTAAAGCCCTGCGTCACATTATACCTGCGTCAGGTATAATGTATGCAGAGGGGCGTTCCCACGCAGGAAAGCCTCGTAAAAGTGACGCAGTGAAATCTACAAGATTTCACTGCGTCACTTTTAGGACGCCATTGCGTCAAAACCTTACACCTGCTTCAAGCAGGCATAAGAAGTGACGCAGTGTAGTGGAAATAGGCTACAAAATGCATTGCTGGAGTTGTGTCGTGCTTGCGACACGACTACAGCAATGTGTGACTTTTGCCCCAACAGATGCATCAGAATTTCTGACGCATCTGTCAATCCTTCCGCCATGGTGCGTCGTATTGTAAATACGGCGCATCCATTGTGGTGCAAGCATTTTTTAGGGTGGCGCAAGGAAAGTGACGCATCTTTATAGATGCGTCACTTTCTTGTAAATCTGCCCCATTATTTCTAAAACTACTGAACCAGATTTACAACAAATCATAAAAAGCACACTTTCTGGACCAAGGTCAAGCTTCCTGCCAAATTTGGTGCCATTCCAGTCAGCAGTTTTTGAGGTAGCACCTTCTAAAATAATCTATGGAAAATGCATGGGGATTTTGCATTTTGGGACCCCTTCCCCCTTTTTTTCAGCCCCCTACTTGACAGATCACCCTGAATCTTTCCATGCACAAACTATGCTAAAAAGAGAAACTTTTTGGAAAGCTTTGTGGCACCAAAGTTATTAGCAACAAACGAAACGCGGACCTCCCTCTAACTACACAGTGGCGATCTCCACTGGGTAATATATATATATATATATATATATATATATATATATATATATATACACATTACCTACTGGCGGTCGCCAGTAGGTAGTTATAGTTAGGACCACGTTTCCATAGGAAATCCGCAACATTCTATTTTGAATAACTTTGGCGCCGGTTGACGAATCCTCGCGAATTTTTTAAAATAGGTGGGGCGCTACGCTCCGCTCCTACCCTGAAAGTCTCGGGGGGATTCGTCAAGCGGGGGCTGAGATAAAAGGGGGGTCCCAAAACGCGTTTTTCCCATGCATTTTTCCATAGGACCTTTAGACACAGCTACAGCCCGAACGGCTGAACAGAATTACTTGAAATTTGGCAGAGAGGTAGTCCTCAGGTCAAGGAAGTGCCTTTTGTAGGTTTGGTGTAAATCTGTTCAGTAGATCCTGAGAAAATAGCATTTAAAAGCATATATATATGTGGGCGGAGCCTAACCACACATCTCATCCTGAGATCTGATTGGCTGTCAGCACTTCATCCAAGAAGTGTTGGCAGCCATCTTGGGACCAATATACATGATAGCACCTCATTAAAAAGCATTGCAGTTAATAGAAGGTTTTAAGACTTTAGTTACATTATAAATCATTTGTTGATGGTACCATACCCATTTTAGGAATTGTGGTATGTTCTAAGGTGATTTCACCATGTGAAAAAGCCTTCTGCTGGGATATCATGATTGAGAGAAAAATATTTTCTCATGCTTTTACCACAGAGGTTCGGAAGGTGATCTATAGGCTAAACTGAGAGCTTATTTTCTGTAAATTCACATTATCTTTCTCAGTCATGTGAGAATGAAGTCTGACATTCTCAGTAAAACATGTACATCCAACAAGGGCAGAGACTGTCAGTTGATTCCTTTGTGTTCTACTGCAGCTTCCCAGAGTGTTCCAAAGAACTACTAGAGCGCTAACAGTCCTACTTATGATAAACGTATGGCACACCTGAAGCCATCTTGCTTGGATTAAAGTGGTAACTCTTAAAACATTTAATTTAAAAAGGAACAAAATGAGGGGGTTCATTTTTCAATAAAAAGTATGATTAGTGCTGGCAGAAAGAAAAATTAGGGCACATTTTGAGTGACTTCTCAAATCCTCTTCTATTTCATTAAAAAATTCTGACATGCAGACTGAAACATGCACTTTCAATACCAGCAGCAGTTTTCCCTGGTGAGCAGTAGCTTTACTACAGTGATCTAATGAGCAAAAAGAGTGCTAACATTCTGAATTTATGGCAAATGTGTGACACATCTGAATGCCTTCTTGATGGAATCAAAGTAAAAAACTGAAAGTATTTCCTACTGAGGAGACTGCAGTAAATGAGGAAATTAGGAAACTTCATAACAAATAAGTCTCCCAAGATGGCCACCAGAGACAAAAGAGCCCAAATGTAGCCCAAATATCACCCAGATGTAGCCCAAGTATAGCCCAATGACAGAATGTCCCAGAATGTTCTTAAAAACAACTAGAGCGCTTACTGTCTTCATTATGACAAAAGTATGGCACACCTGAAGCCATCTTGATTGGAATAAACTGGTAACACTTAAAACATTTAATTTAAAAAGGAACACAACGAGGAGGTTCATTTTGCCATAGAAATTATGATTAATGCTGAAGAAAGAAAATGAGGGCACATTTTGAGTGACTTCTCAAATCCTCTTCTATTTCATTAAAAAAATTCTGACATGCAGACTGAAACATGCACTTTTAATACCAGGAGCAGACTTCCATGGTGCAGTAGTTTTACTACAATGATCTAATGAGCAACTAGAGTGCTAACATTCAGAATTTATGGCAAATGTGTGACATATCTGAATACCTTCATGATGGAATCAAAGTAAAAAACTGAAAGCATTTCCTACTGAGGAGACTGCAGTACATGAGGAAATTAGGAAACTTCATAACAAATAAATCTCCCAAGATGGCCACCGGAGACAAAAGAGCCCAAATGTAGCCCAAAATCACCCAGATGTAGCCCAAATATAGCCCAATGACAGAAGTGTGCAAAACACTTATTATTTTGTGTTTTTGCAGTGTTATATAGTGCAGACTTGTCAGGTATTGGAGTGCTTTACATGAGCATTGGTTACATCACACAAGAACACATTCATTTTGGTTGTAGACATGTGGAGACTAAGTGATTTGACCAGAATCACAGAATGTCGAGCTGAAGCAGAAACTTCAACCTGGTTCCCCAGTTGCAAAGTCTGCAGTTCTGGAAGTAACACCACATCATCTCCCCTAAGTGCAACATTTAATCAAGTGGTCAACTGGATAAAAAAACATAAAGATAACAAATAATTTAAAAGTGCTTTGTCGCTATTTGAAAACTCAGAAAATATGTCCTTATTTTAGCCTTTTAGAGCACTAACCATAATTTTGATGCCAATAAGACCCTCTCATATATGTAATTTCTAAAGGAAATGCTCTAGGTATTACAGTTTTGATTACATCAAGATGATGTCAGGCGTTCCACACTTTTGTAATAAATATAGAATGTTAGCAATCTAGTTGTTCATTAGGATACTGTTGAGAGGCAGAGGCCAGGGGCACGGACTCTGAAAATTGAAGGCAGGTAGGAGGGTGCAAAGGCAACAATTTAACCACACTGAGCAGGCAGGAAGGGCCGTGGAAGCACAACAGACTATGGAGGGCAGTGGAAAGGGGGGCAGGGGCAACAAACCAACAATACAGGACTTGCAAGAGAGGCTGTTGGAGGCAAGATCTATTACGGGTCAAGGAAGCTAGGGGCGGTCCCCAGATCCCCGGGAGCCACCACAGAACTGAGCAGGAGAGTGAGTCAGGGACAAAAGGGGCGCCTTAATTTGAGCCGGGGTGCCTAGGAACGCTTGCTCCAAAAATGAAGAAAACAGACATATGAGACATGGAATTGGAGGCAGAATACAATGGCAGTTTAATGAGAAGATGCAACTTCAAAGAAACCGCAGAATAGAGACATAAAGTACAAAATACAGAATCCAGATAATCATACAGCTGTCATGATATTCTCTGTATCTCAATTAATGTACTGACAGAGAGAGAGAGAAAACACATCTATAAATGCATCATGAGAAACAAGTTACACCAAGGAAAATGTTACCTAGGAACACTCACGTTTACTCTTAGAGCAAGCATTCCTGCAATTACAATACAAAATCTTTTAAATGCAAAAGTAAAGAGAACAATGGTTAAACATAACATGACATTTCATATAGGTAAAATAGAATAAGATACTTCAAGCAAAGCAGAGCAAGACATTTTAAGCAAAGGAAGACAAGAGCTCCCAGCTCTTGGGGAAAACCTGCACTGCCTGTTAACCTACATACAGACGGCGAGGTAGTCCGTCGATATCTGTGGGTGCTCCCTTTTTATATCATTTTGTGGGCTCCTTTGCACGCTACATCTACCTACGTATGCTACCCAAAAGCTTCGTCTGCAGATTTTACCAGACATTTCGTCATTTACCCACTTAATGCTGACAATGGACTGGGTGAAAAGGTCAGTCTCTCAGGCCAATCGCTTATCGTAAGTTCCATAGAGCAAGCAGAAAATAATGGGTATTGTACGGGAATTCAATATATTCATGTATAAAATCTCCTCAGTTCTCCTAACTTGACGCTCTGCGGTTGCCACTTCCTTAAAAGCGGGAAACCTGCCCAGGAAGCAAGTACCAGTCCAGGATGCAGCCTACTGTATGTCGACAGCTTCAGGGGGATGTTGAACTTTGATACCGAGCACGGAGCACTCGGGTAGGGTGGGGGCTACTGGTTTGGAGCAGAAGGCCTCGCAGACCTGCCTTCAGACTGCTATACACTAAAATTGCAGAGCTATGGTCAATTTAACAAAGAGGCCTACATATTGAACAGAAGGGCCTACACAGGGGTTTTATACTGGCTGAGTGGTAAGGATGTCTCAGGATAATTATATAGCAACACAGGACCCGCTGGTCAATTTAATACGGCCTACAAATGCAGCTGGCAGGGCAAGGACAAGGGTCTCATACTTCAGGTGTGGACAGAACGGGCCAGGGGCCCCCTGTGATACAAAATCTACCCTCCTTCAAGCCTGTGGCAATGTAATAGACCATTGTGGGCAGAAGGAAGAGGCAATGGTAGTACAACCATACATGCCAACAGACCCGATTCAGCCAGGAAACGTCCAATGTTTTTAAGCTCAAATGGGCTTTATTTGATCTGTCTCCTGTCTACAATATCCTCTTTTTCAATGTAACTCAAAGGGGAAAATCAATACCCCAGTTTTTTTTCAAAATCTCCCTCTTGCCAAGTTCAAAATGTTCGCAAGTATGGTACATTGGATCATGGAAGGAAATGGGATAGGGACATGGACTTGGATAACAGAGGACAGGAGGGACATGGAGAGGTGCACCAAACTGACCCTGCAGGGCAGGCATCAGGGTTTGCAGCAGCACAATACACCACACGGGAGTGCAGCACAACAATCCATAGAAAGCAAGAGGGAGGGGACAGGACCATGCACATGGACAACAGAGAACAGAGGGGCAAGAGGCAATGGTAGCTAGCTGACCATAATGGACAGACAGGAGAGAAAGCTGCAGCATAACAGACCATAAAGGGCAGGAGGGACGGATCAGGGGCATTACAATGGAACAGACAAGCCAGGAGGGAGGGAGTAGGGCTGGGGGCAAGGGGGCAGGGCAGGAGCAGCAAGATAGCCATGGAGGTCAGGCAGGATGGGCACTAGAAGCAAGACACACCATGAAGAGCAACAGTGAGACTGTGATGGCATACACACAGACCATGGAGGGAAGGTGGGAGGGGGTCAGGGGCAGCTAACTGACCACACAGGGAAGGTGGGAGGGGCCATGGCAGCACAGAAGACCATGCATGGCAAGTGGGAGGGTTAGTGGCAGCACAATGGCTATGATGGGCAAGAAGGAGGGTGGAGGGGCATGCACAAAGGACGATGGAGGATAGAAGGGAGGGTCAGGACCTGTGCACAGACAAGAAAGTTCAGGGGAAGGGACCTCACAACAGACCACACGGGGCAGGCAGGAGGAGCAGCTGCAGCACAACAGACCAGGGAGGGCAGAAGGGTGTGGCAGTACAATGGACCATGTAGGACAGGAGGAAGAGGATAGGGGCATGGCATGTGGACAGGCAGGGTGGAGGTGACAGGGACAGGTTACAGTCATCTGACAATGCTAGGCAGGTGGGAGGGGAGTGGCAGCTCAACAGAACACTCAGAGTAGATAGGAGTGGCAGGTCCATGGGACATGGTGGGCAAAAAGGATGGAGCAGGGGCATGCACAAAGACATCGGAGGGCAGGGGGAAGGAGAATAGGGGCAGCAAGCTAAGCACAGAGTTTAAGCAGGAGGTCAATGATGGGGCATAGAATTGGGCAATGGAGGGCAGGAGGAGTGGACTGGTACATCATACTGAGGGCAGTGGCAGCACATCAGACCATGCATGGCAGGAGGGAGGAGGCTAGTCCATGGATTCACACAACAGAGGATAGGGAGGAAGGGGATGGGGCAGCAAACTAACTGTTCAGAGAAGGCGGGTATTAGGAACTTTATTGTTTTTAAAACATTGTATCTGTGCGAACTACTTAAAATATGAACAAGTATGCAGCATAATCTCACTTTTATTCAGGAAGAAGAGGACGTTTGTGACTGTGACTCCGGGCTCACTTGGCAGAAACACCCCCTGACCCTCCACCCCCTATCGCAAAATGTAATGCCCGTGAAAAGGGTAGGTGAACACAGTGTTATATAGAACATAGTCCTGAGAGCACGATTGAAAATGAAAACTAGATATAGTGTATGGTATAAAGTATGCACCAAAAAGTGTGATATAAGATGAACCGGGCGTGAAATATAATATGCAATACATTGTGCGCAATGACAGATTCATTGGAGAGCGCGAGATAGCACAGGCACTAGAGCGTGCTATGCGATATGCGCCTTGGAGTGTAATATGCACAGGGCAGTGTTGTGTAACCTAACTAGTCTCTAAAGTTGTAATATAAAATATGTGCTGGGGAGTGTAAGGTTGCATATGCACTGTGACAAAGATATGGATCCCAGATTGTAATATGTATGGCATAGCACTGTGCGTTATAACATAGGCATCGAGAAAGGCACGTTAGATGGGGCAATATAACCCGTGCGAAGACAAGTGTGGCATGACATATTCACGGGGTGGTGTTACAGTGCACATGGGCTAGAGAGTGTCATAGCATATGCACTAGCTAGTGGAATACAACACAGAGGTGTGTGGCACACGGCAGGCAATGGTGGGTGTAACACAGCATTGGGCTCTGTCAGGAGCGCGCTGTGACTCTCAAGTGATGTTCGTCCCCTTTCCAGAGAGTAAAATAAAAAGTATTACACATCCGGCAGTGGATGTGTGTTTTATTAACCGTGAGGGGGGTTTCTTGCATAGTTTTGGTCGAATTTTTGTCGAATCCCCTTTGAATGGCTTGGTGTGCATGTGTATTAAATGTGCCCGTCAATAGCTACCCAAGTTTGTATAAATAAACGACAAGGGTGTCTACCGGGATTAGGCACGGTAGGGCATCAGACATGTCAGAGCTTCACTAGTGGTGTAAATACATTCCACGTGGATTCATTGCATGCATAGTCGCCTTTTAATGAATATCACGCAAATCGTCATGGTGATAGGTACGTACGGTTTGTCCAGCATGTCCTAGGTGTGTCTATAAATATATATTTTTTAAAAATAATAAAAAACAGTGGCCGGCCCTGGGGATTGGGGTCAAAAAAATATAATTAGGAGACTGGCCCTGGGGGATGGGGTCATCAGGGCCAATAAATTAGAATAAGAAGGGGAACCAAACAGCCCCCCTTCTTAAAAAACTAAAATAAATAAAAGACTGGCATCGTGCCGGAGGCCATGCCCCCTCCGTGCAGCACTCTGCAAACGCGCCCCCAACAGGTATCTCCAGTATGCGCCAGGGAGCTGCGCTGCAGCCAGGTGTTCTGAGGCCAAGCCCCTTTTTACACCTCTCTGCAACGCAGCTCTGTGGCGCTTACTGGTGGTACCTAGTGGTCTAGTTTGACCCTAGGGACCCTTAGGATTCAAGGGGACTTAATCTCTCAACTTAGAACAGCCACAGGGCGCGTTTACACAGTGGTGAAGGGAGGGGACGGGGCCTGAGGTGACGTGTGCAAACACGCACTATGGCACGTTTTAAATTGGGGATATAATTTCCCTTCAATACTGAGGGCCCCTGGGGGCTAACTAGCCCACCAAGTGCTTCCAGTAAGCGCCACTGAGCTGCATTGCAGAGAGGTGGTCCAGGCCGTGTCACTTTTTACACCTCTCTGCAACGCAGCTCTGTGGCACTTACTGGAGGTACCTAGTGGGCTAGTTGGACCCCAGGGACCCTCAGGATTCAAATGAACTTAATCTCCCAACTAAAAATGGACACAGGGCGTGTTTACACAGTGGTGAAGGGAGGGGACGGGGCCTGAGTTAACGTGTGCAAAAACGCCCTGTGGCCTGTTTTAAGAGGTAGTTTTAATCCCCATGCCCTCTTATATACTAGGGGCTTACAGAGGAGGTCATGCTAATCACAGGGGGACCCCAACGCATAATGTTCCCTAGTGTATGTAGGTGTTTCACTGTATTCTAAGTGTCTTTTAACATAGCACTGGCTCTAGGACTGGTTAGTCAGGCTCAGTTACCACCAGTATCCGTCTGAAAAAGTTGAGGGTACAGGATGATTTTGCATCAAGGCTTCTTTCTGCTCTTCTTTTTGTTCTTTCTGCATGTTATCCTTCTTCCTGCACTTATCTTCGTATTTGAGGACTTCTGTTGCTTCTTTCTGCACTTCTTTTGTTTCTTTCTGTGCATTTTTTCTTCTTTCTTCACATGTCCTATCTCTGTAGGCATAGTTAGAAATTAGCATTTAAAAAACCTTTGAAATTCACTGAAAAAACCATAGGTTTCAGGGGTGTTATAGTTAGCTGGACTTTTCACTTGTACAAAACCATTGAAATTCCCCCGTTATAGTTAGTTCAGCTAACTATAACTCGGGCGCCCGCAATGCACTGCTGATGACGTCACATATTACATCACTCATGACATGGTCAGTGACATCACTCATGACATCACTGATGACATCTCAAATGACATCACTGATGACATCACTGATGACATCATCCTTGTGATAGAGTGGCAGACCTCCTCTCACCCTAATATAACCTTTGATACACACATTCAAAAATAGAGACTAAAATTTTCAAAACAATGGACATACCAATACCAGTTACAACAACCTCTTCAGTAATTCTAAGATCCACATACACATCCACTCATTCACCAACAGTCCTATACAGTCACTCATACATGTACTCACTCATCATATGTACTCATACACCTATACATCCTGTTACACAATGCCACTCATCCATAGAGTTACTCACACACATAGTCACTCATGCTAATAAAGAATCAAACATACATTTACTTGCATATACAGTTATACACACACCACCATACTTACTTCTACGGAAACTTACACATACTTAGTCTTTTAAACAATCACTTATAGAAACACATACTTATTCATACAGGAACTCTTTCAATCTCTCACTCTCACATATACTCACATATATACACCAATAGTCACATATACTAGTTTAAAACATATGTAGTTACTCATAAAGACACTATTGAGACAGTCATTCACTCACTAACACACCCATACACACACTCATCCACCCATACAGTCCTGCACACATGCTGTGTTCAACACATAAAAACAGTGAGTCACTCATTCATGCACCTATGCACTACGTAATACCCCCCACCGAACCATGCAGACACTCAGACTGATACTCAAAAAACCAACTAATAACCTATATAGACACCCATGTAGCTACTCACCAACCCATGCAGCCACTTATACACAAAGTGAGAGACTGATACAGATATTTACATATTTAAACATTACTCACTAAGCCATGTATTCACTATGATACACTTAATCAGTCAGTTACACAATCAATTTTTCAAAAACAAATCATCCATTTAGACACTTATATACCCATTTATTCTTCCATCGACCTTGAGATATACATATATAAAACATATTTAATTTTCAGAAAAACACACATTCACTGGATGATGTCATCAGTGATGTCATCAGTGATGTCATTTGAGATGTCATCAGTGATGTCATGAGTGATGTCACTGACCATGTCATGAGTGATGTAATATGTGACGTCATCAGCAGTGCATTGCGGGCGCCCGAGTTATAGTTAGCTGAACTAACTATAACGGGGGAATTTCAATGGTTTTGTACAAGTGAAAAGTCCAGCTAACTATAACACCCCTGAAACCTATGGTTTTTTCCGTGAATATATATATAAGTGTAGGTGTGTGTGTGTGTGGGGTTGTTGCCACTGTGTAGTTATAGTTAGTCAGAGTTTTCATAGGAAGCCTGCTTTTTGTTTTGCTAATACAACCATGAGATGCAGAGGTTTGCCACAGAGCCTAGTCTACAGCCAGCCCTGTGCCTATTCAAACACAGGATACCTATCCCGTGCATGGCCTTCAAAGTTTCCCAACTCCTGCTGCAGGCAGGTTTCAGCCATGCACAGTGGGAGTTGTGCTCAGAGCCTGGACTGTAGCCAGGGCATGCGTTCATCCCAGTGCCAACAGTCTTGTGTTTTCCAAGCCACTAGGCCCAAATCTCCGGAGCCCTGGCATCAGACACTGATTCTAGTTTCTCTCTTTACCTGTGATTTTGTTTTCCACTAGACAAAGCTGTAAATCATACTCGATTTGCGAATCATTCACAAAATGGCACTAAAACTGCGACTTTCAGGATCATAATTGTTTTGGATTCTCGAATAGCCCACCAGATTGTACATTAATCCTATTGCGGGACTTGAGTTTTCAATCCTCTGGGTACCCCTCAGTACTCCCAAGGTATTGCATGGTTCTGAGGGTGACCCCGCCCCCCTCCCCCACCCATTGCTGTAGAATTTTTTATTATACACAGCACAAAAATTTCAAATCAAAATCAATGAAAAAATCAGAGCTCTACCTAGATAATCAAATGTGTCAAACAATTCAACATGTGATTGACCAGAAGCCATGAATCGTCATTAGCAAGTATAGATGACAAAGCTTTCCAAACCTGATAACATTTAAAAATGCTAAGGAAACATTTTTACAACATTATTACCTGAACAACTGCTGAATGGGTTTACACAGAGCCAACAAAAAGACACTTTCTGTGTACAATTCTACTTTTATGCATGTTTGGTGTAAATCTCTTCAGGGTTTTGAATGTAAGCACTAGCAAAGTGTCCTATAGGACCGAAAATGGGAAATCAGATCTTTTTTCACTCCTCCCTTAACATTTTCCCATGCACAGGCCTGCACTAAAAATTGGCACGCTGCGCCTTAGCTGACTACACAAACAAATGTCTACATTTGGTGCAAATCTGTCCACCTGGTCAAAAATCAGTAAGTGCCTTTGCAATGACAAGTGTGTCTGTACCATAACTACACAATGGCAAGCACAACTGTGTAATATATATATATATATATTTATGACATGCCTGTGAAAATAAACGTGGACTTTCAACTCACATAACTTCGCACACCTGTACTAATAAACACATTCACACATGTATTACTACAATGCAATTGTCAAATTCAAGGTTATTACTGCACTTTGCAAAATTGACATTAGAAAAACATTGTTTTCAACTTTATAGAGTGTAAGTAAAAAGTACTTACACGTTTTTATTGAGTGCTTACCAGTGGTTTCAAAGCTTGTATTTCATAGATAAAAGGTCTTCACAGTGAATTATTTTAATTAATTCACAAGGCTAACTTCATTTGCAGGAAACTTTCCTGTCCTAAACAAATAAAAACGTTAAATGGATAGTTAACAGAGAGAAAAAACTATCCTAATAGTTTGGAGGCCCCTTTAATGTGAGTTATCTTACTCACAAATATGCACCCCCTTGCCGTAGCTCGGGGTTCCCTTCTCCCTCTCATCTCTGGATGGACTGATACCCGGTCAGGTACTCCACATAACAGGGCACCAGTGGAGGGTGGATGTGAGTGGACCTAATATGTCATCATTACAGGGTAATCCAGAGCAAGAGAGAAAATATTGGCAAACGGTGACAAATGGAGAAAACAGGGATTAAAGAGAACTTCACCAGTGTGAGGTAAAGAATCAGGGAGTGTTGGGTGCTGGAAGAAAGAGGCACCGTGCGGACTTGGGATTCAACAACCCTGGCATTCGACAGCACTGGCGGGGAGGGGGAAGGGGGAGCTCCTAAGAAAATTAAAGCGCACCTGCACCTATTCTTTCACAAATTCACAACTACTTGCTTTATTGTGCCAGGTTCTTCTGCCCACCTGCGCCCTGGGCCTGCAGCTAGGCATCATGCTGTACAACTGTATACACTCAGGGACGCTTTAAGGCATGGGCAAAGTGGGCTGTGGGCTCTGGCCCCATCATTAAACTCTCAGGATAGTTTCTACACTGTCTAGAGTTAAAAAAACAAAACAGTTCCTTTAATTACTGTCTGTTTTTTGAGCCAGCCCGGGCTGTACGGTCAGTCTAGCTCCTGCCCAAGAGGAAGAGACTCAACAAAATACCTATTTTATTCTGGTTTGATTGAGCAAGCATACTAACTTTTCAAAGTTCATAGTTCTGTTATATTGATTTGTATAGTGCACTAATCACCCAAGAGGGTATTCAGGTGCAGCTGTGCTGCACTGGCTTTTGTCATATTCAGCAAGCGGACGCTTAGGGTCACATTTGTGACTCTTTCATGCAACGCAGCAGGACAACTTGTTGCACTGCAGGAAAGGGAGAGGGCAGGAATGAGCCTTATTTACTAATATGTGGTGAAATAATTCCTGCTCTCTCTCTGTGCCGACACACTGAGTGCTGCCTAGTACCAACAAAGACACCTGTGCGCCATGGTGCAAGGATGCCTGTTTTACAAGCATAATTGTTTTGTGCAGGAAGAACATCTTCCTGCACAAAAACAATACTTAGAGGTGTTTACCCTTTTCTATGTGTGCCTCAGAATACAGCACTCTTAGAAAGAGGAAAAACAAGGAGAAATAAAGATATTGCTCCTCATTGCGGCTCTATTGGGAAGTGTACAATTTTGACGCATTCCCAGGTTTACTATTCATTGTAAATCTGGGAATGGGCAAAAAGCATGGGCGGGTTCGTGGGAACACCCACTCTCTACCCATGTAATGCCTTCCTGGTGCACAATATTGCAAGGCAGAAGAGTTAAGAACAATGGTTCAAGGATGGCCCAAAAGGGTCCAATAGAAAAGGTGACCCAGGCAGGGTCACTTGTTTTTTAAGATAAGTGAAATCAATTCCGTAGGGAGCAGGAGACAAAGTACGTAAAGGGTCATGTAGGTCAAAAGATAGCAGGTATTTATTTAAACAAAGTCAATTTTAGAATGCTCACAAAATAAGAAAAGCGTGGTGTGAAATAGTGATAGTAGTTTTAAAAAGACATCGCATTGACAACAATATAGTAGTTGAATTACATAATTGATCTTTACAAGTTATAAGGAATTCATGTTGTGGGGTGGTCGACGGCGTTTCAAACCCAATTATTGGGGTTCATCTTCAGGACAGTGGTGAGCATGCTGAAATTAAAGAGGGGGAAGGGGGATGGGAACACATTTGTTTAACCCCTTCGGTGCTCATGACGGAACGGTTCCGTGATGAGCCACGGTTGAGCTGTGCTCATGACGGAACCGTTCCGTCATGACCACGCCCGCGCAAGAAACCGTCAGCACAGCGGCGGAATTTGCGCAGCATGGAAGGGGTTAAGACCCTGTGTATATGTAAACAAACACATTACTGCATACATTCTAGTAAATACAACAATAGCTCCCTAGAAGGAAAAAAAGGAAAATAATTCTTACATTTGGTAGGCATTATAATCATGCATTTGAAACAAATTATCAAGAATTAGAGCTTGGAGTCCATAAAAAATGACAAAAAATTGAGTCAAAAGGCGAGAGGGCAAAATTGCAAAAGTAGGTATTTGTTTAAATTAAATTAAGGGATGACAACGTATGGCGCTAGATTTTACCAGCTAAGACATGGCATTTCAAAAAGAGTAACAGGTGGTGCTAATTAGATGAAGTCCGGTGCTGGGAGCAGTCACAAAAAGCAGCTAATTAAATAAACTTGGTTTACTACTGGCAGTGAATCCGAAGCAAGCACACTATAAAAAATGAAGGCACAGGGGTGACTTGCTTAATTCTATTCGAAAAAGCTGTCAGTGTTACAGGGATAAGTGAGGGAAAAAAGGGGCTGAATTAATCTGTCTAACTTGGATGAAACAGGGAGCACATGTGAAAGCATTCCGGCTAAGAACCATGAAGTGTCTAAGGTCAAATGAGGGGCGAAAACACTTACTATTTTGAAGTTAAACTGCCCGTAAAGTTCCTAGAGTCTCCAAAGTGGGAGGCAGGGGATTCAAAGGCTGTATTGAATGAGAGCCAGAGTGTGGAAAAATTAACTGTAGTTGGGAAATGAATAATGGGATGGGTGTGAGGGATTTAAACACAAGTGAGAAACTTACTTAATTATTTGAAAACAAGCAGCTTGGCAGTACATAGATCCGCCTGGAGAATGTAATTCTGAAATGTAGAGAGATGTGAAATATGAGCTCCATAGGTGATGTGCTCTGCGAAGTTATTATTAGCTCAGGGGAAGAGACCGGAGAAAACTTACTTCTTTAGAGGGGCGACAGGGCAGTGAATGGGAGCCTGAGGCCGAGCAGTCAGAGACGTCCTGCAGCTGTTGGGGCTGGCTGATGAATGCGGAAATAGCGTTGCTTGCCTGTGTGTTTTATAGTAGGGCTCAGCTGGAGGGAGCCTCGGGGCAAAGCTAATTAGTGAAAGAATAGCGCGCGTGAAGTTAATTGTTTAAAGGAACCTGCAGCTGAGTGATTCAAAATAGGTGTGTTGTAATTCTGCCTCTAGTGGATTTATCGGTAATGAATTAATGAAAGTAAATAAATAGGAGAGTTTAAAGTTTATGCAAGAAGCATGTTAGGGGTTTGTAAACGAAGGATAGTAACAATTAATGAATTTTGGGCTGCAGGGAGGGCCATATGGACTAATCTGAGTCAGCCTGGGTTAAACAGTGACCAAAAATGTACACAATATAAAAAGGGGGAATGTAAACATGAATGAAACATAATAGTACATATATTCAGTTTTGCAAGGATTTCTAAGTGATACTAGAATGTGCGTAGTATAAAAGGGAATGTAAACATGAATAAAACATAATACATATATTCAGTTTTGCAAGGATTCTAAGTGATACTAGAATCTGTATGCTGAGAACAAAAACTTGAAGAATGTCTGTCATTCTGTGGAGGGTAGTCTGTAGAGACAAGAGTTTTTTAGAGAATGGCATTCCATTCCTCAAAAGAGTTCAATCCATTTTCGATAGTCCGACATTTGAAAATCCATTTGCATTCGAGGCGGTTCAGGAGTTGTTGTTGATTTCCACCTCTGTGACTTGGGAGCAGGCTGTCAATCACTTGCCAGGTGAAGTCTGTTTCTGAGTGTCCTTTTTCCATGAAATGTTGCACAAGTGGCGCTGTTGTGATCTTGCATTTGATTCTGCTCCTATGTTGGGCAATTCTGGATTTGATCTTTTGTGTAGTCTGGCCAATATACCTCAGTTTACAGGGACATTCAATGCAATATATTACATTTTGTGAATTACAATTGGTGAAACATTGCAATATGTGTTTAGAGTTCTCAAATTCAAACAGTTTTGTGTTACTGGTGGACTCACATGCCATACAGTTATTACATTTATAGTGACCTTTCAGTGGTGGTAGGTTGAGAAAGGAGTGTATAAAATGGTCTTTAGTGATTGGTTTTTGGGCTCGCACTAAATGATCCCTGATGTTCCGTCCTCTTTTAAAGGAGAAGAGAGGTGTGTCTGTGACAAGGTCTAGAGGGGCAAGGACTTTCCAGTGTTTTTTTATCATTCTCGTAACTTTGTTGCTGGCCGGGCAAAAAGTAGTTACGCACGTGATTCTGGACAAGGGCGTTTTTTCTCTGGGATGAAGGAGGTGTTCACGGTGGGAATACCAAGCGCGTTTCATAGAGCGTTTAACTAAACGTCTAGGGTATCCTCTGTCAATCAGTTTTTTGCAGAGTACCTCCGATTCTTGGAAAAAGTCTTCTTTGAACTTACAGTTCCTTCTGATTCTAAGGAATTGCCCATAGGGCAGGCCGTCTCGCAGTGCCCTTGGGTGTGCGCTGTTGTATTGAAGGAGAGTATTGCGCTCGGTGGGTTTTGTAAATAGAGTTGTGTAGAGTTCTCCATTGGCACTTTTTATGGAGACATCGAGATAGTCTACCTTAGTGTCGTCATAGTTGTGAGTGAACTTAAGGTCGGGTTGGACATTGTTGAGCCAAAGGCAAAATGCTTCTAGTTCAGTATTTGTGCCAGACCAGATCATAAAAACATCATCTATGTATCTGCGCCATGTACGTATTTTGGGGAGGAATGGATTCATACAGTTAAGAATGGTCTCGTCTCTAGATCGTCCACAAACAGGATCGCAAAATTGGGAGCAAAAATTGCCCCCATCGAAGTGCCCTTACATTGTCTGTAGTATTTGTTGTTAAATTGGAAGTAGTTTCTAGTTAGGGCAATTTCCAGGAGTGAAATGATGAAATCAGTCGGTACCTGGTGTGGAGCTGGACGGAGGTTCAAATGTTTCTTAATGACTTTCCCTCACTTATCCCTGTAACACTGACAGCTTTTTCGAATAGAATTAAGCAAGTCACCCCTGTGCCTTCATTTTTTATAGTGTGCTTGCTTCGGATTCACTGCCAGTAGTAAACCAAGTTTATTTAATTAGCTGCTTTTTGTGACTGCTCCCAGCACCGGACTTCATCTAATTAGCACCACCTGTTACTCTTTTTGAAATGCCATGTCTTAGCTGGTAAAATCTAGCGCCATACGTTGTCATCCCTTAATTTATTTTAAACAAATACCTACTTTTGCAATTTTGCCCTCTCGCCTTTTGACTCAATTTTTTGTCATTTTTTATGGACTCCAAGCTCTAATTCTTGATAATTTGTTTCAAATGCATGATTATAATGCCTACCAAACGTAAGAATTATTTTCCTTTTTTTCCTTCTAGGGAGCTATTGTTGTATTTACTAGAATGTATGCAGTAATGTGTTTGTTTACATATACACAGGGTCTTAAACAAATGTGTTCCCATCCCCCTTCCCCCTCTTTAATTTCAGCATGCTCACCACTGTCCTGAAGATGAACCCCAATAATTGGGTTCGAAACGCCGTCGACCACCCCACAACATGAATTCCTTATAACTTGTAAAGATCAATTATGTAATTCAACTACTATATTGTTGTCAATGCGATGTCTTTTTAAAACTACTATCACTATTTCACACCACGCTTTACTTATTTTGTGAGCATTCTAAAATTGACTTTGTTTAAATAAATACCTGCTATCTTTTGACCTACATGACCCTTTACGTACTTCGTCTCCTGCTCCCTACGGAATTGATTTCACTTATCTTAAAAAACAAGTGACCCTGCCTGGGTCACCTTTTCTATTGGACCCTTTTGGGCCATCCTTGAACCATTGTTCTTAACTCTTCATTATCACCCCAGGTTCACATATCGGGGTACCCTTGTCTCCTAAAACCTCAATATTGCAAGGCAGCGACTTGCGCTGCCTTTCCTTACTCTGTATTTACCAAGGCATGCAAGGTAGCTTTGCAAGGCCTGGTAAATCTGAATTAATCCCTTGTGTCCCCTTGCATGACGCAATGCAAGCCCTTACTGTGCAGTAAAGACTGGCATGGTGGGGTTTTTTAGGTGGAGCATTCAAGACCTCTTGTATATACTTTAGTATATACTTATTATATACTTATATGTGTATGTACTTTGTGGGTTCTGGAGATCAGCCCTAGGATTTGTCTGCATCCGCTTATGGACTCTTTTTTTTGCTGTTCAACTGTCTCTATTTAACTGTCTTGATAAAAAACGACCAGCAGAGGTCAGTAAAATACCAGAATTGCTTTCTGCTGAGGGACTTTAGTTTTTAATTTTTCTGGCAACTGTCTACATTTAACTTTCTTGATAGAAAAAGACCAGCAGAGGTCAGTAAAATCCCAGAATCACTTTAGCATTCTCTAGATTCCAGTCCATAGAAATTGTCTTCCATGAGCACCTGTAGACAATAACACTTTTTTCCAATCTTGTATTTTCAGTGATATGAACACCGAAGGCCCTGATTTTATTTTAAAAACAGAGCTTTGGACTATACGATTTCTCGCTGAAACGCAATATTTCATCCATGTGTTCCATACCTGGCGTGTCAAGCAGTTTGGTGCTTACTTTCCCTCCATGTTAAAGAACAGTAGATGTTTCAGCACCCAGGCTAACGTGCTGCATAGCTAAATACATATAAGGTCCCGAAGGCGAGACCGATTGCATTGCAAATGCTTGACTGTCATTGCATTGTCCTTCTGGGGCTGCGGCCAGATTGTGCTATCACAGCTTGCTGCTTCCTGATTCTGATAACCTGTCTCTCACAGCACAGGCAATGCAATAAACAAAAGCACCCATCAGCACTTTGTTCCCGAATGGCTCTGACAGACTAACTGCAATGTAACAACATTGTAATTGTAATTCTAAATTGTATTTATATAATGCTTACTACCCATAAAGAGGTGTTAAAGCGCTTTGCGGTGAGTATCACGCTACTCTGGAACCCAAGATTAGAGGTTAATAGTTAGTAGGTTAGTAATAAGCGTTTTTTCCCTTGTGCATTAGCTGTGTTAGGTTTGTGCTCTTGATTTATTCTGGGTTTAGTAAAGTTTAGAGTAGCGATAGAATGATGGCAATGGGATTAAATGGGGAAGTAGTGTGTTGTGTTTGTAAGTAGTAGTCGGGTGCACCTGTTAGTTGGTGTGACATGGGTAAATAAGGAAGGAGAAGTTTGAGAATGATATTTGGGAGTTCATAGTAGTCAGAAAGGTTTGGGATGACTCAGAGAGAGGAAGGATGGGACAATGGTTGAAATGTGCTTTTTTTTAATATGACAAACAAACTGAACCTAGCTTATACATATATGTCCATGACACTTGGTGAAGTTTTAATGGCTGTTGAAAATCCCTCTATATAAGACCCATATGTGCATAGATGAAGCAATATTTACATGGTCTGATGTTTACATTTATCTTGTGTTGAAGTATTCATATTGCTTTGTGACTTTTCTTAAAGTTTTAATAGCGAACATGAACCCCTTTATATATGCACCAATATATACATAGAAGCAGCAATTATGACTTGGTCTGATATACACATGTATCTTGTAACGTAATATACATGTTTCCCCTTATATAAACATAGCTGCTTATAACAGGAAGCGTAGTTCACTGAATAATGACACATGTATAACGTGATGGAATGAGACTGGATGGAAATTTTACTGCAATTTGGGATTTTTCCTTAAAATTATCTTTCCTTTAAAAAGGTTCCCTTAATTTTAGATTTTTGTATTTCCTTAAAATTGCCTTTGCTTAAAAATGGATTTGGTTTCCTCCAATGTGGTTGCACAGTTTCCATTTTCCATTAATTCACACACATCAGTTGTAAGAGGTTCATGTAGGTCCAGTATTTTAGACAGAGGCCAAGGCAGGCAACTTGTTGTTCAGTTTCCTGTACAAGTCTCTTAGCAGTCCTCTTTTATAGTGATGGTGCACTTAAAACTGCCTGCTTCCGAGGATAACCTCATTTATTTGCAGTTTTCTATAGCACTGTCAACATTCAAATGGTTACAGTGCTCTTCACATCAGGCCATGTTACAAGTAAAAGCCGAGATGAGAGCAAATAAAGGCAGGGGAGGTAAAATATCATCCATGAAATGCAAGTTACATAACATCCGCTTGCAATCTAGACCTAATCTAAGTGTGAAGGCTGGATTTATCACAAATACTATGCATAATAATAACATTGGGTAGCCAAGTCTAGTTCCAATTTTTAGGGGTATCATAGGAGCACTTAACACAAAGAAAAGAGTGGTGATTGAAAAGCAATCAGAGATACCAGCCAATCAAAGGAGAGGTAAAAGGCAATGCTCTACTGGAGGGATAAACACAAGATTGACAAGCTGAGACACGAATAAGAAGCAGCTAAATGAGAATGACATGAAAGCCAACCAATGACAAGCAATGGGCACACTCCACGCCCCCTCAATATTCTTGGTAAGCCACATTATATCTTGCAACAGACAGCGCATATGCTGTCTAGTAGCCTAAACCTAAAAACTGTTGTTCACTTACAAGGCAAGTTACCCACTGTTATATCAAACAAGCAACAAAAACATGTCCTAATACCTTAACATACCTTACTTGTACAGTATTTACTCGGAGGCATCACATGCAAAAAACTTGAGCAAGAGCAGCATTAGTACTTATCCAATATTAGAAAAAACAGATGCAAAAACATTATGCACACAATTCGGCACTCAAAGGGAGCCTGCACTGCATGCATTGAGTGAGATCTGGAGAATAATAAGCAGGGGAAGGGACCTGATGACAGTCCTGCATAAAAATGAACGTAGATTGTGGGTAGAAGGCTTGGTCCGACCACTAGCCTTTCTGCATATGTGGCAGGTAAGCCCTCTGAAAATGTGCTGTGCGGATTTACACGCTCCCTCCATGACTGCACAATCCACATGGAGCCGCTGGTGTGATCACAGCCTAGTGAACCCTGATACAGAGTCCCTGTTCCTCACACAGCAGGAACTGGAGTGCAGTGAACATAAAAAACACCCACCATAACCACAGGTCAAAGGGTGAAAGAACCGTCCACAGTACCACATGATTCTGATAAAGTTTCTGTTTCTCTGGTGCAGGCCAGCAAAAGAGAAAAAGTTTGCTCTAATCTTGGGCCCAGACGTATGCTGGCCAAAAAAGAAAGGGGCATATTATAAAGCACGACGTTACAATTATCGGTGCATTGGCAGAAAACTGCCGCTAAAGCGGCGATAATGGGCTTGATAATATGTCCTTGAGAATTCCAATAGAAGCCCAGGTTGACACCAGAACATGGACTTCTATTGGAACACTCCAGGGCATATTATCAAGCCCCATTATCCCCAAATGCGATGCAGTGCACGCAACAAAATTCGTTTTATAAATGTATATGTTAACTTAACTGTAAACCTCCATAATCCATAGTTTACTACCCCCCACCCTGCTTCTCCCCCTCCCCACGTCACCGCCCTGCAGTTACTCCTACTACCGACCGCGGCTGGACTCACGTTTGAGCATACACGTCCCACTCGGGATGACAAATGCAAAAAGAGCTATTGATGCACAGAATGTAGAACAATGTCATACATTCACCCCAGTACAGAGATCTGGGCCTAAATCCATTGTTTTTTTGCTCACCATGCCATTCCAGTTTGGACCCAGCCATATGCAAATCAGTCTTGACCCTGTGCCCTGTGGGAACAGTCCAGCCCGAACTGCCAGGCCAGGTACTTCCTTGACTGGAAACAAGCATCCTAGGACCGGATTCTAGGTTTCACCCCTCTTCAGCCAGGATAGCTTGATTCCAGTGGCATGGAGATCACGGGACTCACGTCTGAGCATACCCGGCCCACTCAAGGTGACAAATGCAAAAAGAACTATTGTTGGGCAGAATGCAGAACAATGTCATACATTCACCCCAGTACAGAGATCTGGGTCTAAATCCATCATTTTTTTGCTCACCATGCCATTCCAGTTTGGACTCAGCCATATGCAAATCAGTCTTGACCCTGTGCCCAATTGGAACAGTCCAGCCCGAACTGCCAGGCCAGGTCCTCCCCGGACTGGAAACAAGCATCCTAGGACCGGTCTCAGGGATTCACCCCTCTTCAGCCAGGATGGCTTGATTCCAGTGGCATGGAGAGCACGGGACTCACGTCTGAGCATACCCGTCCCACTCGGGGTGACAAATGCAAAAAGAACTATTGATGGACAGAATGCAGAACAATGTCATACATTCACCCCAGATCAGAGACCTGGGCCTAAACCCATCGTTTTTTTGCACACCATGCCATTCCAGTTTGGACCCAGCCATATGCAAATCAGTCTTGACCCTGTGCCCTATGGGAACAGTCCAGCCTGAACTGCCAGACCAGGTCCTCCCTGGACTGGAAACCAGCATCCTAGGACCGGTTTTGGAGTTTCACCCCTCTTCAGCCAGGATAGCTTGATTCCAGTGGCATGGAGAACACGGGACTCACGTCTGAGCATCCACGTCCCACTCGGGGTGACAAATGCAAAAAGAACTATTGATGGACAGAATGCAGAACAATGTCATACATTCACCCCAGTACAGAGATCTGGGCCTAAATCCATCGTTTTTTTGCTCACCATGCCATTCCAGTTTGGACCCAGCCATATGCAAATCAGTCTTGACCGTGTGCCCTATGAGAGCAGTCCAGCCCAAACTGCCAGGCCAGGTCCTCCCTGGACTGGAAACAAGCATCCTAGGACCGGTTTCGGGGTTTCACCCCTCTTCAGCCAGGATAGCTTGATTCCAGTGGCATGGAGAGCACGGGACTCACGTCTGAGCATGCCTGTCCCACTCGGGGTGACAAATGCAAAAAGAACTATTGATGGACAGAATGCAGAACAATGTCATACATTCACCCCAGTACAGAGATCTGGGCCTAAATCCATCGTTTTTTTGCTCACCATGCCATTCCAGTTTGGACCCAGCCATATGGAAATCAGTCTTGACCGTGTGCCCTATGAGAGCAGTCCAGCCCAAACTGCCAGGCCAGGTCCTCCCTGGACTGGAAACAAGCATCCTAGGACCGGTTTCGGGGTTTCACCCCTCTTCAGCCAGGATAGCTTGATTCCAGTGGCATGGAGAGCACGGGACTCACGTCTGAGCATACACGTCCCACTCGGGGTGACAAATGCAAAAAGAACTATTGATGGACAGAATGCAGAACAATGTCATACATTCACCCCAGTACAGAGATCTGGGCCTAAATCCATTGTTTTTTGCTCACCATGCCATTCCAGTTTGGACCCAGCCATTTGCAAATCATTCTTGACCCTGTCCCCTATGTGAATAGTCCAGCCCGAACTGCCAAGCCAGGTCCTCCCTGGACTGGAAACAGGCATCCTAGGACCCGTTTTGGGGTTTCACCCCTCTTCAGCCATGATAGCTTGATTCCAGTGGCATGGAGAGCACTGGACTTACATCTGAGCATTCCCGTCCCACTCGGGGAGACAAGTGCAAAAATAACTATTGATGGACAGAATGCAGAACAATGTCATACATTCACCCTAGTACAGAGATCTGGGCCTAAACCCATCATTTTTTTGCTCACCATGCCAATCCAGTTTGGACCCAGCCATATGCAAATCAGTCTTGACCCTGTGCCCTATGGAAACAGTCCAGCCCGAACTGCCAGGGCAGGTCCTCCGTGGACTGGAAACAAGCATCCTAGGACCGGTTTCGGGGTTTCACCCCTCTTCAGCCAGGATAGCTTGATTCCAGTGGCATGGAGAGCACGGGACTCACGTCTGAGCATACCCGTCCCACTCGGGGTGACACATACAAAAAGAACTATTGATGGACAGAATACAGAACAATGTCATACATTCACCCCAGTACAGAGATCTGGGCCTAAATCCATCGGTTTTTTGCTCACCATGCCATTCCAGTTTGGACCCAGCCAAATGCAAATCTGTCTTGACCCTGTGCCCTATGGGAACAGTCTAGCCCGAACTGCCAGGCCAGGTCTTCCCTGGACTGGATACAAGCATCCTAGGACTGGTTTCGGGGTTTCACCCCTCTTCAGCCAGGATAGCTTGATTCCAGTGGCATGGAGAGCACGGGACAAATGTTTGAGCATACCAGTCCCACTCGGGGTGACAAATGCAAAAAGATCTATTGATGGACAGCATGCAGAACGATCTCATACATTAACCCCAGTACAGAGATCTGGGCATAAATCCACCATTTTTTTGCTCACCATGCCATTCCAGTTTGGACCCAGCCATATGCAAATCAGTCTTGACCCTGTGCCCTATGGGAACAGTCCAGCCCGAACTGCCATGCCAGGTCCTCCCTGGACTGGAAACAAGCATCCTAGGACCGGTTTCGGGGTTTCACCCCTCTTCAGCCAGGATAGCTTGATTCCAGTAGCATGGAGAGCACGAGACTCACGACTGAGCATACCCGTCCCACTGGGTGTGACAAATGCAAAAAGAACTATTGATGGACAGAATGCAGAACAATGTCATACATTCACCCCAGTTCAGAGATCTGGGCTTAAATCCATCGTTTTTTTGCTCACCATGCCATTCCAGTTTGGACCCAGCAATATGCAAATCAGTCTTGACCCTGTGCCCTATGGGAACTGTATAGTCCGAACTGCCAGGCCAGGTCTTCCCTGGACTGGAAACAAACATCCTAGGACCGATTTTGGTGTTTCACCCCTCTTCAGCGAGGATAGCTTGATTCCAGTGACATGGAGAGCACAGGCCTCACGTCTGAGCATACCAGTCCCACTCGGGTGACAAATGCAAAAAGAACTATTGATGGACCAAATGCAGAACAACGTCATACATTCACCCCAGTACAGAGATCTGGGCCTAAATCCATCGTTTTTTTGCTCATCATGCCTTTCCAGTTTGGACCCAGCCATATGCAAATCAGTCTTGACCCTGTGCCCTATGGGAACAGTCCAGCCCGAACTGCCAGGGCAGGTCCTCCCTGAACTGGAAACAAGCATCCTAGGACCGGTTTTAGGTTTTCACCCCTTTTCAGCCAGGATAGCTTGATTCCAGTGGCATGGAGAGCACGGGACTCACGTCTGAGCATGCCTGTCCCACTCGGGGTGACAAATGCAAAAAGAACTATTGATGGACAGAATGCAGAACAATGTCATACATTCACCCCAGTACAGAGATCTGGGCCTAAATGCATCATTTTTTTGCTCACCATGCCATACCAGTTTGGACCCAGCCATATGCAAATCAGTCTTGACCCTGTGCCCTATGGGAACAGTCCAGCCCAAACTGCCAGGCCAGGTCCTCCCTGGACTGGAAACAAGCATCCTAGGACTGGTTTCGGGGGTTCACCCCTCTTCAGCCAGGATAGCTTCATTCCAGTGACATGGAGAGCACGGGACTCATGACTGAGCATTCCCGTCCCACTCGGTGTGACAAATGCAAAAAGAACTATTGATGGACAGAATGCAGAACAATGTCATACATTCACCCTAGTACAGAGATCTGGGCCTAAATCGATCGTTTTTTTGCTCACCATGCCATTCCAGTTTGGACCGAGCCATATGCAAATCAGTCTTGACCCTGTGCCCTATGGGAACAGTCCAGCCCGAACTGCCAGGCCAGGTCCTCCGTGGACTGGAAACAAGCATCCTAGGACCGGTTTCGGGGTTTCACCCGTCTTCAGCCAGGAAAGCTTGATTCCAGTGGCATGGAGAGCACGGGACACACGTCTGAGCATACCCGTCCCACTCTGGGTGACAAATGCAAAAAGAACTATTGATGGACAGAATGCAGAACAATGTCATACATTCACCCCAGTACAGAGATCATGGCCTAAATCCTTCGTTTTTTTGCTCACCATGCCATTCCAGTTTGGACCCAGCCATATGGAAATCAGTCTTGACCGTGTGCCCTATGAGAGCAGTCCAGCCCAAACTGCCAGGCCAGGTCCTCCCTGGACTGGAAACAAGCATCCTAGGACCGGTTTCGGGGTTTCACCCCTCTTCAGCCAGGATAGCTTGATTCCAGTGGCATGGAGAGCACGGGACTCACGTCTGAGCATGCCTGTCCCACTCGGGGTGACAAATGCAAAAAGAACTATTGATGGACAGAATGCAGAACAATGTCATACATTCACCCCAGTACAGAGATCTGGGCCTAAATCCATCGTTTTTTTGCTCACCATGCCATTCCAGTTTGGACCCAGCCATATGGAAATCAGTCTTGACCGCGTGCCCTATGAGAGCAGTCCAGCCCAAACTGCCAGGCCAGGTCCTCCCTGGACTGGAAACAAGCATCCTAGGACCGGTTTCGGGGTTTCACCCCTCTTCAGCCAGGATAGCTTGATTCCAGTGGCATGGAGAGCACGGGACTCACGTCTGAGCATGCCTGTCCCACTCGGGGTGACAAATGCAAAAAGAACTATTGATGGACAGATTGCAGAACAATGTCATACATTCACCCCAGTACAGAGATCTGGGCCTAAATCCATTGTTTTTTTGCTCACCATGCAATTCCAATTTGAACCAAGCCATATGCAAACCAGTCTTGACCCTGTGCCCTATTGGAACAGTCCAGCCTGAACTGCCAGGCCAGGTCCTCCCTGGACTGGAAACAAGCATCTTAGAACCGGTTTCGGGGTTTCACCCCTCTTCAGCCAGAATAGCTTGATTCCAGTGGCATGGAGAGCACGGGACACAAGTCTGAGCATACCCGTCCCACTCGGGGTCACACATGCAAAAAGAACTATTGATGGACAGAAATCAGAACAATGTCATACATTCACCCCAGTACAGAGATCATGGCCTAAATCCTTCGTTTTTGTGCTCACCGTGCCATTCCAGTTTGGACCCAGCCATATGCAAATCAGTCTTGACCCTGTGCCCTATGGGAACAATCCAGCCCGAACTGCCAGGCCAGGTCCTCCCTGGACTGGAAACAAGCATCCTAGGACCGGTTTCGGGGTTTCACCCCTCTTCAGCCAGGATAGCTTGATTCCAGTGACATTGAGAGCACGGGACTCACGTCTGAGCATACCCGTCCCACACGGGGTGACAAATGCAAAAAGAACTATTGATGGACAGAATGAAGAACAATGTCATACATTCACCCCAGTACAGAGATCTGGGCGTAAATGTATCGTTTTTTGTTCACCATGCCATTCCAGTTTGGACACAGCCATATGCAAATCAGTCTTGACCCTGTGCCCTGTGTGAATAGTCCACCCCAAACTGCCAGGCCAGGTCCTCCCTGGACTGGAAACAAGCATCCTAGGACCGGTTTCGGGGTTTCACCCCTCTTCAGCCATGATAGCTTGATTCCAGTGGCATGGAGAGCACTGGACTTATGTCTGAGCATACCCGTACCACTCGGGGTGACATGTGCAAAAAGAACTATTGATGGACAGAACGCAGAACAATGTCATACATTCACCCTAGTACAGAGATCTGGGTCTAAATCCATAATTATTTTGCTCATCATGCCATTTCAGTTTGGACCCAGCCATATGCAAATCAGTCTTGACCCTGTGCCCTATGGGAACAATCCCGCCCGAACTGCCAGGCCAGGTCCTCCGTGGACTGGAAACAAGCATCCTAGGACCGGTTTCGGGGTTTCACCCCTATTGAGCCAGGATAGCTTGATTCCAGTGGCATGGAGAGCACGGGACTCACGTCTGAGCATACCTGTCCCACTCGGGGTGACAAATGCAAAAAGAACTATTGATGGACAGAATGCAGAACAATGTCATACATTCACCCCAGTACAGAGATCTGGGCCTAAATCCATTGTTTTTTTGCTCACCATGCAATTCCAATTTGAACCAAGCCATATGCAAACCAGTCTTGACCCTGTGCCCTATTGGAACAGTCCAGCCTGAACTGCCAGGCCAGGTCCTCCCTGGACTGGAAACAAGCATCTTAGAACCGGTTTCGGGGTTTCACCCCTCTTCAGCCAGAATAGCTTGATTCCAGTGGCATGGAGAGCACGGGACACAAGTCTGAGCATACCCGTCCCACTCGGGGTCACACATGCAAAAAGAACTATTGATGGACAGAAATCAGAACAATGTCATACATTCACCCCAGTACAGAGATCATGGCCTAAATCCTTCGTTTTTGTGCTCACCGTGCCATTCCAGTTTGGACCCAGCCATATGCAAATCAGTCTTGACCCTGTGCCCTATGGGAACAATCCAGCCCGAACTGCCAGGCCAGGTCCTCCCTGGACTGGAAACAAGCATCCTAGGACCGGTTTCGGGGTTTCACCCCTCTTCAGCCAGGATAGCTTGATTCCAGTGACATGGAGAGCACGGGACTCACGTCTGAGCATACCCGTCCCACACGGGGTGACAAATGCAAAAAGAACTATTGATGGACAGAATGAAGAACAATGTCATACATTCACCCCAGTACAGAGATCTGGGTGTAAATGCATCGTTTTTTGTTCACCATGCCATTCCAGTTTGGACACAGCCATATGCAAATCAGTCTTGACCCTGTGCCCTGTGTGAATAGTCCACCCCAAACTGCCAGGCCAGGTCCTCCCTGGACTGGAAACAAGCATCCTAGGACCGGTTTCGGGGTTTCACCCCTCTTCAGCCATGATAGCTTGATTCCAGTGGCATGGAGAGCACTGGACTTATGTCTGAGCATACCCGTACCACTCGGGGTGACATGTGCAAAAAGAACTATTGATGGACAGAACGCAGAACAATGTCATACATTCACCCTAGTACAGAGATCTGGGTCTAAATCCATAATTATTTTGCTCATCATGCCATTTCAGTTTGGACCCAGCCATATGCAAATCAGTCTTGACCCTGTGCCCTATGGGAACAATCCCGCCCGAACAGCCAGGCCAGGTCCTCCGTGGACTGGAAACAAGCATCCTAGGACCGGTTTCGGGGTTTCACCCCTATTGAGCCAGGATAGCTTGATTCCAGTGGCATGGAGAGCACGGGACTCACGTCTGAGCATACCCGTCCCACTCTGGGTGACAAATGCAAAAAGAACTATTGATGGACAGAATGCAGAACAATGTCATACATTCACCCCAGGACAGAGATCTGGGCCTAAATCCATCGGTTTTTTGCTCACCATGCCATTCCAGTTTGGACCCAGCCAAATGCAAATCTGTCTTGACCCTGTGCCCTATGGGAACAGTCTAGCCCGAACTGCCAGGCCAGGTCTTCCCTGGACTGGATACAAGCATCCTAGGACTGGTTTCGGGGTTTCACCCCTCTTCAGCCAGGATAGCTTGATTCCAGTGGCATGGAGAGCACGGGACAAACGTTTTAGCATACCAGTCCCACTCGGGGTGACAAATGCAAAAAGATCTATTGATGGACAGCATGCAGAACGATGTCATACATTAACCCCAGTACAGAGATCTGGGCATAAATCCATCATTTTTTTGCTCACCATGCCATTCCAGTTTGGACCCAGCCATATGCAAATCAGTCTTGACCCTGTGCCCTATGGGAACAGTATAGTCCGAACTGCCAGGCCAGGTCTTCCCTGGACTGGAAACAAACATCCTAGGACCGATTTTGGTGTTTCACCCCTCTTCAGCGAGGATAGCTTGATTCCAGTGACATGGAGAGCACAGGCCTCACGTCTGAGCATACCAGTCCCACTCGGGTGACAAATGCAAAAAGAACTATTGATGGACCAAATGCAGAACAACGTCATACATTCACCCCAGTACAGAGATCTGGGCCTAAATCCATCGTTTTTTTGCTCATCATGCCTTTCCAGTTTGGACCCAGCCATATGCAAATCAGTCTTGACCCTGTGCCCTATGGGAACAGTCCAGCCCGAACTGCCAGGGCAGGTCCTCCCTGAACTGGAAACAAGCATCCTAGGACCGGTTTTCGGTTTTCACCCCTTTTCAGCCAGGATAGCTTGATTCCAGTGGCATGGAGAGCACGGGACTCACGTCTGAGCATGCCTGTCCCACTCGGGGTGACAAATGCAAAAAGAACTATTGATGGACAGAATGCAGAACAATGTCATACATTCACCCCAGTACAGAGATCTGGGCCTAAATGCATCATTTTTTTGCTCGCCATACCAGTTTGGACCCAGCCGTATGCAAATCAGTCTTGACCCTGTGCCCTATGGGAACAGTCCAGCCCAAACTGCCAGGCCAGGTCCTCCCTGGACTGGAAATAAGCATCCTAGGACTGGTTTCGGGGGTTCACCCCTCTTCAGCCAGGATAGCTTCATTCCAGTGACATGGAGAGCACGGGACTCATGACTGAGCATTCCCGTCCCACTCGGTGTGACAAATGCAAAAATAACTATTGATGGACAGAATGCAGAACAATGTCATACATTCACCCTAGTACAGAGATCTGGGCCTAAATCGATCGTTTTTTTGCTCACCATGCCATTCCAGTTTGGACCGAGCCATATGCAAATCAGTCTTGACCCTGTGCCCTATGGGAACAGTCCAGCCCGAACTGCCAGGCCAGGTCCTCCGTGGACTGGAAACAAGCATCCTAGGACCGGTTTCGGGGTTTCACCCGTCTTCAGCCAGGAAAGCTTGATTCCAGTGGCATGGAGAGCACGGGACACACGTCTGAGCATACCCGTCCCACTCTGGGTGACAAATGCAAAAAGAACTATTGATGGACAGAATGCAGAACAATGTCATATATTCACCCCAGTACAGAGATCATGGCCTAAATCCTTCGTTTTTTTGCTCACCATGCCATTCCAGTTTGGACCCAGCCATATGGAAATCAGTCTTGACCGTGTGCCCTATGAGAGCAGTCCAGCCCAAACTGCCAGGCCAGGTCCTCCCTGGACTGGAAACAAGCATCCTAGGACCGGTTTCGGGGTTTCACCCCTCTTCAGCCAGGATAGCTTGATTCCAGTGGCATGGAGAGCACGGGACTCACGTCTGAGCATGCCTGTCCCACTCGGGGTGACAAATGCAAAAAGAACTATTGATGGACAGAATGCAGAACAATGTCATACATTCACCCCAGTACAGAGATCTGGGCCTAAATCCATCGTTTTTTTGCTCACCATGCCATTCCAGTTTGGACCCAGCCATATGGAAATCAGTCTTGACCGTGTGCCCTATGAGAGCAGTCCAGCCCAAACTGCCAGGCCAGGTCCTCCCTGGACTGGAAACAAGCATCCTAGGACCGGTTTCGGGGTTTCACCCCTCTTCAGCCAGGATAGCTTGATTCCAGTGGCATGGAGAGCACGGGACTCACGTCTGAGCATGCCTGTCCCACTCGGGGTGACAAATGCAAAAAGAACTATTGATGGACAGAATGCAGAACAATGTCATACATTCACCCCAGTACAGAGATCTGGGCCTAAATCCATTGTTTTTTTGCTCACCATGCAATTCCAATTTGAACCAAGCCATATTTATGCAAACCAGTCTTGACCCTGTGCCCTATTGGAACAGTCCAGCCTGAACTGCCAGGCCAGGTCCTCCCTGGACTGGAAACAAGCATCTTAGAACCGGTTTCGGGGTTTCACCCCTCTTCAGCCAGAATAGCTTGATTCCAGTGGCATGGAGAGCACGGGACACAAGTCTGAGCATACCCGTCCCACTCGGGGTCACACATGCAAAAAGAACTATTGATGGACAGAAATCAGAACAATGTCATACATTCACCCCAGTACAGAGATCATGGCCTACATCCTTCGTTTTTGTGCCACCGTGCCATTCCAGTTTGGACCCAGCCATATGCAAATCAGTCTTGACCCTGTGCCCTATGGGAACAATCCAGCCCGAACTGCCAGGCCAGGTCCTCCCTGGACTGGAAACAAGCATCCTAGGACCGGTTTCGGGGTTTCACCCCTCTTCAGCCAGGATAGCTTGATTCCAGTGACATGGAGAGCACGGGACTCACGTCTGAGCATACCCGTCCCACACGGGGTGACAAATGCAAAAAGAACTATTGATGGACAAAATGAAGAACAATGTCATACATTCACCCCAGTACAGAGATCTGGGCGTAAATGCATCGTTTTTTGTTCACCATGCCATTCCAGTTTGGACACAGCCATATGCAAATCAGTCTTGACCCTGTGCCCTGTGTGAATAGTCCACCCCAAACTGCCAGGCCAGGTCCTCCCTGGACTGGAAACAAGCATCCTAGGACCGGTTTCGGGGTTTCACCCCTCTTCAGCCATGATAGCTTGATTCCAGTGGCATGGAGAGCACTGGACTTATGTCTGAGCATACCCGTACCACTCGGGGTGACATGTGCAAAAAGAACTATTGATGGACAGAACGCAGAACAATGTCATACATTCACCCTAGTACAGAGATCTGGGTCTAAATCCATAATTATTTTGCTCATCATGCCATTTCAGTTTGGACCCAGCCATATGCAAATCAGTCTTGACCCTGTGCCCTATGGGAACAATCCCGCCCGAACTGCCAGGCCAGGTCCTCCGTGGACTGGAAACAAGCATCCTAGGACCGGTTTCGGGGTTTCACCCCTATTGAGCCAGGATAGCTTGATTCCAGTGGCATGGAGAGCACGGGACTCACGTCTGAGCATACCCGTCCCACTCTGGGTGACAAATGCAAAAAGAACTATTGATGGACAGAATGCAGAACAATGTCATACATTCACCCCAGGACAGAGATCTGGGCCTAAATCCATCGGTTTTTTGCTCACCATGCCATTCCAGTTTGGACCCAGCCAAATGCAAATCTGTCTTGACCCTGTGCCCTATGGGAACAGTCTAGCCCGAACTGCCAGGCCAGGTCTTCCCTGGACTGGATACAAGCATCCTAGGACTGGTTTCGGGGTTTCACCCCTCTTCAGCCAGGATAGCTTGATTCCAGTGGCATGGAGAGCACGGGACAAACGTTTGAGCATACCAGTCCCACTCGGGGTGACAAATGCAAAAAGATCTATTGATGGACAGCATGCAGAACGATGTCATACATTAACCCCAGTACAGAGATCTGGGCATAAATCCATCATTTTTTTGCTCACATGCCATTCCAGTTTGGACCCAGCCATATGCAAATCAGTCTTCACCCTGTGCCCTATGGAACAGTCCAGCCCGAACTGCCATGCCAGGTCCTCCCTGGACTGGAAACAAGCATCCTAGGACCGGTTTCGGGGTTTCACCCCTCTTCAGCCAGGATAGCTTGATTCCAGTAGCATGGAGAGCACGAGACTCACGACTTATCATACCCGTCCCACTGGGTGTGACAAATGCAAAAAGAACTATTGATGGACAGAATGCAGAACAATGTCATACATTCACCCCAGTTCAGAGATCTGGGCCTAAATCCATCGGTTTTTTGCTCACCATGCCATTCCAGTTTGGACCCAGCAATATGCAAATCAGTCTTGACCCTGTGCCCTATGGGAACAGTATAGTCCAAACTGCCAGGCCAGGTCTTCCCTGGACTGGAAACAAACATCCTAGGACCAGTTTTAGGTTTTCACCCCTTTTCAGCCAGGATAGCTTGATTCCAGTGGCATGGAGAACACAGGACTCACGACTTATCATACCCGTCCCACTGGGTGTGACAAATGCAAAAAGAACTATTGATGGACAGAATGCAGAACAATGTCATACATTCACCCTAGTACAGAGATCTGGGCCTAAATCGATCGTTTTTTTGCTCACCATGCCATTCCAGTTTGGACCGAGCCATGTGCAAATCAGTCTTAACCCTGTGCCCTATGGGAACAGTCCAGCCCGAACTGCCAGGCCAGGTCCTCCGTGGACTGGAAACAAGCATCCTAGGACCGGTTTCAGGGTTTCACCCGTCTTCAGCCAGGAAAGCTTGATTCCAGTGGCATGGAGAGCACGGGACACACGTCTGAGCATACCCGTCCCACTCTGGGTGACAAATGCAAAAAGAACTATTGATGGACAGAATGCAGAACAATGTCATACATTCACCCCAGTTAAGAGATCTGGGCCTAAATCCATTGTTTTTTTGCTCACCATGCAATTCCAATTTGAACCAAGCCATATGCAAACCAGTCTTGACCCTGTGCCCTATGGGAACAGTCCAGCCTGAACTGCCAGGCCAGGTCCTCCCTGGACTGGAAACAAGCGTCTTAGAACCGGTTTCGGGGTTTCACCTCTCTTCAGCCAGAATAGCTTGATTCCAGTGGCATGGAGAGCACGGGACACAAGTCTGAGCATACCCGTCCCACTCGGGGTCACACATGCAAAAAGAACTATTGATGGACAGAAATCAGAACAATGTCATACATTCACCCCAGTACAGAGATCATGGCCTAAATCCTTCGTTTTTTTGCTCACCGTGCCATTCCAGTTTGGACCCAGCCTATATGCAAATCAGTCTTGACCCTGTGCCCTATGGGAACAATCCAGCCCGAACTGCCAGGCCAGGTCCTCCCTGGACTGGAAACAAGCATCCTAGGACTGGTTTCGGGGGTTCACCCCTCTTCAGCCAGGATAGCTTCATTCCAGTGACATGGAGAGCACGGGACTCATGACTGAGCATTCCCGTCCCACTCGGTGTGACAAATGCAAAAATAACTATTGATGGACAGAATGCAGAACAATGTCATACATTCACCCTAGTACAGAGATCTGGGCCTAAATCGATCGTTTTTTTGCTCACCATGCCATTCCAGTTTGGACCGAGCCATATGCAAATCAGTCTTGACCCTGTGCCCTATGGGAACAGTCCAGCCCGAACTGCCAGGCCAGGTCCTCCGTGGACTGGAAACAAGCATCCTAGGACCGGTTTCGGGGTTTCACCCGTCTTCAGCCAGGAAAGCTTGATTCCAGTGGCATGGAGAGCACGGGACACACGTCTGAGCATACCCGTCCCACTCTGGGTGACAAATGCAAAAAGAACTATTGATGGACAGAATGCAGAACAATGTCATACATTCACCCCAGTACAGAGATCTGGGCCTAAATGCATCATTTTTTTGCTCGCCATACCAGTTTGGACCCAGCCGTATGCAAATCAGTCTTGACCCTGTGCCCTATGGGAACAGTCCAGCCCAAACTGCCAGGCCAGGTCCTCCCTGGACTGGAAATAAGCATCCTAGGACTGGTTTCGGGGGTTCACCCCTCTTCAGCCAGGATAGCTTCATTCCAGTGACATGGAGAGCACGGGACTCATGACTGAGCATTCCCGTCCCACTCGGTGTGACAAATGCAAAAATAACTATTGATGGACAGAATGCAGAACAATGTCATACATTCACCCTAGTACAGAGATCTGGGCCTAAATCGATCGTTTTTTTGCTCACCATGCCATTCCAGTTTGGACCGAGCCATATGCAAATCAGTCTTGACCCTGTGCCCTATGGGAACAGTCCAGCCCGAACTGCCAGGCCAGGTCCTCCGTGGACTGGAAACAAGCATCCTAGGACCGGTTTCGGGGTTTCACCCGTCTTCAGCCAGGAAAGCTTGATTCCAGTGGCATGGAGAGCACGGGACACACGTCTGAGCATACCCGTCCCACTCTGGGTGACAAATGCAAAAAGAACTATTGATGGACAGAATGCAGAACAATGTCATATATTCACCCCAGTACAGAGATCATGGCCTAAATCCTTCGTTTTTTTGCTCACCATGCCATTCCAGTTTGGACCCAGCCATATGGAAATCAGTCTTGACCGTGTGCCCTATGAGAGCAGTCCAGCCCAAACTGCCAGGCCAGGTCCTCCCTGGACTGGAAACAAGCATCCTAGGACCGGTTTCGGGGTTTCACCCCTCTTCAGCCAGGATAGCTTGATTCCAGTGGCATGGAGAGCACGGGACTCACGTCTGAGCATGCCTGTCCCACTCGGGGTGACAAATGCAAAAAGAACTATTGATGGACAGAATGCAGAACAATGTCATACATTCACCCCAGTACAGAGATCTGGGCCTAAATCCATTGTTTTTTTGCTCACCATGCAATTCCAATTTGAACCAAGCCATATGCAAACCAGTCTTGACCCTGTGCCCTATTGGAACAGTCCAGCCTGAACTGCCAGGCCAGGTCCTCCCTGGACTGGAAACAAGCATCTTAGAACCGGTTTCGGGGTTTCACCCCTCTTCAGCCAGAATAGCTTGATTCCAGTGGCATGGAGAGCACGGGACACAAGTCTGAGCATACCCGTCCCACTCGGGGTCACACATGCAAAAAGAACTATTGATGGACAGAAATCAGAACAATGTCATACATTCACCCCAGTACAGAGATCATGGCCTACATCCTTCGTTTTTGTGCTCACCGTGCCATTCCAGTTTGGACCCAGCCATATGCAAATCAGTCTTGACCCCGTGCCCTATGGGAACAATCCAGCCCGAACTGCCAGGCCAGGTCCTCCCTGGACTGGAAACAAGCATCCTAGGACCGGTTTCGGGGTTTCACCCCTCTTCAGCCAGGATAGCTTGATTCCAGTGACATGGAGAGCACGGGACTCACGTCTGAGCATACCCGTCCCACACGGGGTGACAAATGCAAAAAGAACTATTGATGGACAAAATGAAGAACAATGTCATACATTCACCCCAGTACAGAGATCTGGGCGTAAATGCATCGTTTTTTGTTCACCATGCCATTCCAGTTTGGACACAGCCATATGCAAATCAGTCTTGACCCTGTGCCCTGTGTGAATAGTCCACCCCAAACTGCCAGGCCAGGTCCTCCCTGGACTGGAAACAAGCATCCTAGGACCGGTTTCGGGGTTTCACCCCTCTTCAGCCATGATAGCTTGATTCCAGTGGCATGGAGAGCACTGGACTTATGTCTGAGCATACCCGTACCACTCGGATGACATGTGCAAAAAGAACTATTGATGGACAGAACGCAGAACAATGTCATACATTCACCCTAGTACAGAGATCTGGGTCTAAATCCATAATTATTTTGCTCATCATGCCATTTCAGTTTGGACCCAGCCATATGCAAATCAGTCTTGACCCTGTGCCCTATGGGAACAATCCCGCCCGAACTGCCAGGCCAGGTCCTCCGTGGACTGGAAACAAGCATCCTAGGACCGGTTTCGGGGTTTCACCCCTATTGAGCCAGGATAGCTGATTCCAGTGGCATGGAGAGCACGGGACTCACGTCTGAGCATACCCGTCCCACTCTGGGTGACAAATGCAAAAAGAACTATTGATGGACAGAATGCAGAACAATGTCATACATTCACCCCAGGACAGAGATCTGGGCCTAAATCCATCGGTTTTTTGCTCACCATGCCATTCCAGTTTGGACCCAGCCAAATGCAAATCTGTCTTGACCCTGTGCCCTATGGGAACAGTCTAGCCTGAACTGCCAGGCCAGGGCTTCCCTGGACTGGATACAAGCATCCTAGGACTGGTTTCGGGGTTTCACCCCTCTTCAGCCAGGATAGCTTGATTCCAGTGGCATGGAGAGCACGGGACAAACGTTTGAGCATACCAGTCCCACTCGGGGTGACAAATGCAAAAAGATCTATTGATGGACAGCATGCAGAACGATGTCATACATTAACCCCAGTACAGAGATCTGGGCATAAATCCATCATTTTTTTGCTCACCATGCCATTCCAGTTTGGACCCAGCCATATGCAAATCAGTCTTGACCCTGTGCCCTATGGAACAGTCCAGCCCGAACTGCCATGCCAGGTCCTCCCTGGACTGGAAACAAGCATCCTAGGACCGGTTTCGGGGTTTCACCCCTCTTCAGCCAGGATAGCTTGATTCCAGTAGCATGGAGAGCACGAGACTCACGACTTATCATACCCGTCCCACTGGGTGTGACAAATGCAAAAAGAACTATTGATGGACAGAATGCAGAACAATGTCATACATTCACCCCAGTTCAGAGATCTGGGCCTAAATCCATCGGTTTTTTGCTCACCATGCCATTCCAGTTTGGACCCAGCAATATGCAAATCAGTCTTGACCCTGTGCCCTATGGGAACAGTATAGTCCAAACTGCCAGGCCAGGTCTTCCCTGGACTGGAAACAAACATCCTAGGACCAGTTTTAGGTTTTCACCCCTTTTCAGCCAGGATAGCTTGATTCCAGTGGCATGGAGAACACAGGACTCACGACTTATCATACCCGTCCCACTGGGTGTGACAAATGCAAAAAGAACTATTGATGGACAGAATGCAGAACAATGTCATACATTCACCCTAGTACAGAGATCTGGGCCTAAATCAATCGTTTTTTTGCTCACCATGCCATTCCAGTTTGGACCGAGCCATGTGCAAATCAGTCTTAACCCTGTGCCCTATGGGAACAGTCCAGCCCGAACTGCCAGGCCAGGTCCTCCGTGGACTGGAAACAAGCATCCTAGGACCGGTTTCAGGGTTTCACCCGTCTTCAGCCAGGAAAGCTTGATTCCAGTGGCATGGAGAGCACGGGACACACGTCTGAGCATACCCGTCCCACTCTGGGTGACAAATGCAAAAAGAACTATTGATGGACAGAATGCAGAACAATGTCATACATTCACCCCAGTTAAGAGATCTGGGCCTAAATCCATTGTTTTTTTGCTCACCATGCAATTCCAATTTGAACCAAGCCATATGCAAACCAGTCTTGACCCTGTGCCCTATGGGAACAGTCCAGCCTGAACTGCCAGGCCAGGTCCTCCCTGGACTGGAAACAAGCGTCTTAGAACCGGTTTCGGGGTTTCACCTCTCTTCAGCCAGAATAGCTTGATTCCAGTGGCATGGAGAGCACGGGACACAAGTCTGAGCATACCCGTCCCACTCGGGGTCACACATGCAAAAAGAACTATTGATGGACAGAAATCAGAACAATGTCATACATTCACCCCAGTACAGAGATCATGGCCTAAATCCTTCGTTTTTTTGCTCACCGTGCCATTCCAGTTTGGACCCAGCCTATATGCAAATCAGTCTTGACCCTGTGCCCTATGGGAACAATCCAGCCCGAACTGCCAGGCCAGGTCCTCCCTGGACTGGAAACAAGCATCCTAGGACCGGTTTCGGGGTTTCACCCCTCTTCAGCCAGGATAGCTTGATTCCAGTGGCATGGAGAGCACTGGACTTATGTCTGAGCATACCCGTCCCACTCGGGGTGACATGTGCAAAAAGAACTATTGATGGACAGAACGCAGAACAATGTCATACATTCACCCTAGTACAGAGATCTGGGTCTAAATCCATAATTATTTTGCTCATCATGCCATTTCAGTTTGGACCCAGCCATATGCAAATCAGTCTTGACCCTGTGCCCTATGGGAACAATCCAGCCCGAACTGCCAGGCCAGGTCCTCAGTGGACTGGAAACAAGCATCCTTGGACTGGTTTCGGGGTTTCACCCCTCTTCAGCCAGGATAGCTTGATTCCAGTGGCACGGAGAGCACGGGACACAAGTCTGAGCATACCCGTCCCACTCGGGGTGACACATGCAAAAAGAACTATTGATGTACAGAAATCAGAACAGTGACATACATTCACCCCAGTACTTAGATCTTGGCCTAAATCCATCGGTTTTTTGCTCACCATGCCATTCCAGTTTGAACCCAGCCATATGCAAATCAGTCTTGACCCTGTGCCCTATGGGAACAGTCTAGCCCGAACTGCCAGGCCAGGTATTCCCTGGACTGGAAACAAGCATCCTAGGACTGGTTTCAGGGTTTCACCCCTCTTCAGCCAGGATAGCTTGATTCCAGTGGCATGGATAGCACGGGGCACACGTCTGAGCATACCCGTACCACTCGGGGTGACACATGCAAAAAGAACTATTGATGGACAGTGTGAGAAGTTGGCCTGGCATATGCTGTCTCCTAGTTATAGGGGACACCTTGCACCAGTCCAATTTGACTCTTATTGATGATAGGTTTAAGACAACCTTTAAAGAAAGCTATCCTAGTGGTAGCTGTGGAGAGCAGCCTTCAGGCTAAGTCTTGAAGGAGTGTTAAGCTTATTGTTTCACCATAGATAACCTCTTGACTGACCAAATGAAAGAGTAGCCCACACAGGTATATATATAAAATATATGTATTTATTCTAAACAGAATCCCACAAGTCTCTTTATGAGGCTGAGGCAAAGTTACAATTCAAACAAGCATTGATAGATACAATAAATAGCACTGGAATCATAGGGCCCCAGGGGGGGACCAAACTACATATTAAAAAAGTGTTATAAGAACCACAACAATTCTACAGACAATGCCTAGGGCATTTAGGATCACTGGCCCCTTAAGAATCCACCCCAGGTTATGAGGAAGGGGACCCACGGGAGGCGCGTGCAGTGGAAATAGCTGCTATCGGGATCTCTATTAAAGCCTATGGAGAATGTCGCGGTTTGATTTAAACAGATTAAAGTCACTTCTAGCAGGAGTACAAAGTTAAAACTTTAGAGTTAAGCTTTTGAAGAGCCCACTACCACGAGAGTACCGAGGTACCACTGTTACCTGCCCCAGGGAAGCCAGGTTCATAAGTCGTTTTCGATGTCGGGTCGCAGGCTGATTTTCAATGGGAAAATGTACAAAACTGCTGCTAGCCAAAAGCATCGATGATGCCGTGAAGATTGAAGTTGTAGATCTTGCAGAGAAGAACCTGAAAGCAGAGGGGACAGAGTCTGGGTCACGGCACAGTGACCAGGGAGCTCAAAGGAAAGAGCCCTTGAATGTCAGGTGCTTCAAGTGGAAAAAGGTGTAGCTTGGATCTGCAGCCACGGGCTCCGGGAGGCTTCAAGGAAGGCCAGCTTCAGGAGGGCGACTGTCTCACATCAAATGAGGGTCGCTGCGGTGTTAGTGTCCAGATTGGATCCACTAAGCCTTGGCAACCGCAACCCATGCAAGATGAACAAATCAGCTACCGGTGCAGACCCACGAGGTCTGTGAGAGGTCTCCTTTGGCGAGACTGTAGAGCAGGCCTGGGGCAACCAGGGGAACTCTTAAATGTCGAGATTGTCCTCTGCTCGGGCCCACAAGTCGAGAGACAAGGGACTGCGGAAGGAGGCAAAATGGAGTGCGTAAAAGGGAGCCCACGGGCCACCGGAAGGGGCTAGGGCGCTGATCTTTGGCACAATTGCTGCTTGCTGATTGGCTCAAAAATGGGCTGAAGCACAACTTCCCCACTTGTCAGGGTCGTGTGCTATGCAAGAGGTGGCCAGTGTCCTGGGGTATTGGGAATCTCGGCACCCACACGGTCCACGGTGCTCAGGTTTGCTGTGCACACTCACTGGCCTAGGGATGCTTAGGAAACCCACCTCGAGGTTGCTGGAAGTCGACGAAGTTTGTAAGAGCAGCGAAGTTCCAACTGGGTCACTTGCAGTGTTTCAGGTGCCTGCCAAGCAGGGGGGTAACTCCTTTACCCCAAGGGAGATTTCTTCAGTCAGCTGGGCAGCAGCTCGTCGAAGGTCAAGTCTGTGAAGTCCAAGATTAATCTGAGGCTCTGGGGCCACGTTATTCACCTTTATCCCCAAGATTAGGGGAGTGTCCAGAGTAGTGTCCACCAATGAGAGGTGAGGCGGAAAAGGGTGGCTACACCCTCTCCCCTTTGTGTGTTTCCTGCCTGGGCGATGGGCAGGATGCCCCTGACCGGTTCCAGGCGGTGTATGCAGAATGTAGGCGCTGTAGCTGCCTACCTGCAACTCTGAAAGGCAACATATGGTGCACCCACCCTGTTCCAATCCACATATCCTGTCTGGGGAGATGCTAGCACCTTTCTGCCACAGGAGCCCTATTGTCCAGCTGGCGAGGCTGGGATTTTCCCCAGCAACAGCCAGCCAGAGTCGTGTGGGTGGCGGGTAGTAGCCATTTTGTACTACGTGTGCACTTTTAAATTGGTGTCTGAATTCTGCCGCTTTTCCCATATCGCCCCTCTAGCAGGGGGGAATCGTGCCCTCATGCCCATGGCTGGACTGGGGCTAGGATTCCTACATGTTTGACACCAAACACGATATGGTTCTGTGTAGCCATTCTCAAGTTATCACGCTATCGCGATAGACTTATAATGCGGTTAAGAGTATATGGTATTGCTACACTATAAACAACCCAGCAATGATTTTACGAAGGTTGCAGAGAGGCCCTACTCAGGTAGGGGTCCCCCCTCACACATACCTCAGAACCCTGCCCTTTACGATTAGCAAGGCCTGCTATAGGGGTGACCTATGAGAGTATATGTGTTGTAATGGGGTGGGATATAGGGTACCTATATCCCTGTAAGGGGTGCTAGCACCACCTTACCCAGACTACAGTAGGGGTCTGGTGGTGTCAGTTTGTATGGCTGTCCCAGGGTGGCACAATAAGTGCTGCAGCCCTGGTAGGCCTACTGAGGGACCCATGCCCTGTGTACCTAGGGTACCATCTACAAGGGACTGTCAGGGTATCCTCAGCATCCAATTGGTTTGTACCTAGGGTACTCACATCAGTTTTAAGGAGAAAGCAGAGAGGCTGGGGTCCTGGATAGCAGGATCCCAGCCAGACTAGTCAAAAACCACTCAAATACCAGGCAAAAAGTTGGGGGCAACCATTAGTCAGATTCCACCTTCCTACAGACAGAATGCAGAACAATGTCATACATTCACCCCAGTACAGAGATCTGGGCCTAAATCCATCGTTTTTTTGCTCACCATGCTATTCCAGTTTGGACCCAGCCATATGCAAATCAGTCTTGACCCTGTGCCCTATGGGAACAGTCCAGCCCGAACTGCCAGGCCAGGTCCTCCCTGGACTGGAAACAAGCATCCTAGGACCGGTTTCGGGGTTTCACCCCTCTTCAGCCAGGATAGCTTGATTACAGTGACATGGAGAGCACGGGACTCACATATGAGCATACCAGTCCCACTCGGGGTGACACATGCAAAAAGAACTATTGATGGACAGTATGCCGAACAATGTCATACATTCACCCCAGTACAGAGATCTGGGCCTAAATCCATCAGTTTTTTGCTCACCATGCCATTCCAGTTTGGTCCCAGCCATATGCAAATCAGTCTTGACCCTGTGCCCTATGGGAACAGTCTAGCCCGAACTGCCAGGCCAGGTCTTCCCTGGACTGGAAACAAGCATCCTAGGACTGGTTTCGGGGTTTCACCCCTCTTCAGCCAGGATAGCTTGATTCCAGTGGCATGGAGAGCACGGGACTCACGTCTGAGCATACCAGTCCCACTCGGTGTGGCAAATGCAAAAAGAACTATTGATGGACAGAATGCAGAACAATGTCATACATTAAACCCAGGACAGAGATCTGGGCATAAATCCATCGTTTTTTTGCTCACCATGCCATTCCAGTTTGGACCCAGCCATATGCAAATCAGTCTTGATCCTGTGCTCTATGGGAGCAGTCCAGCCCGAACTGCCAGGCCAGGTCCTCCCTGGACTGGAAACAAGCATCCTAGGACCGGTTTCGGGGTTTCACCCCTCTTCAGCCAGGATAGCTTGATTACAGTGACATGGAGAGCACGGGACTCACATATGAGCATACCAGTCCCACTCGGGGTGACAAATGCAAAAAGAACTATTGATGGACAGAATGCAGAACGATGTCATACATTAACCCCAGTACAGAGATCTGGCCATAAATCCATCGTTTTTTTGCTCACCATGCCATTCCAGTTTCGACCCAGCCATATGCAAATCAGTCTTGACCCTGTGCCCTATGGGAACACTCTAGCCCGAACTGCCAGGCCAGGTCCTCCCTGGACTGGAAACAAGCATCCTAGGACCGGTTTTGGGGTTTCACCCCTCTTCAGCCAGGATAGCTTGATTCCAGTGGCATGGAGAGCACAGGACTCACGTCTGAGCATACCCGCCCCACTCGGGGTGACACATGCAAAAAGAACTATTGATGGACAGTATGCAGAACAATGTCATACATTCACCCCAGTACAGAGATCTGGGCCTAAATCCATCAGTTTTTTGCTCACCATGCCATTCCAGTTTGGTCCCAGCCATATGCAAATCAGTCTTGACCCTGTGCCCTATGGGAACAGTCTAGCCCGAACTGCCAGGCCAGGTCTTCCCTGGACTGGAAACAAGCATCCTAGGACTGGTTTCGGGGTTTCACCCCTCTTCAGCCAGGATGGCTTGATTCCAGTGGCATGGAGAGCACGGGACTCACGTCTGAGCATACCAGTCCCACTCGGTGTGGCAAATGCAAAAAGAACTATTGATGGACAGAATGCAGAACAATGTCATACATTAAACCCAGTACAGAGATCTGGGCATAAATCCATCGTTTGTTTGCTCACCATGCCATTCCAGTTTGGACCCAGCCATATGCAAATCAGTCTTGATCCTGTGCTCTATGGGAGCAGTCCAGCCCGAACTGCCAGGCCAGGTCCTCCCTGGTCTGGAAACAAGAATCCTACTACCGGTTTCGGGGTTTCACCCCTCTTCAGCCAGGATAGCTTGATTCCAGTGTCATGGAGAGCATGGGACTCACGTCTGAGCATAACCGGCCCACTCAGGGTGACAAATGCAAAAAGAACTATTGTTGGACAGAATGCAAAACAATGCCATACATTCACCCCAGTACAGAGATCTGGGCCTAAATCCACCGTTTTTTTGCTCACCATGCCATTCCAGTTTGGACCCAGCCATATGCAAATCAGTCTTGACCCTGTGCCCTATGTGAATAGTCCAGCCCGAACTGCCAAGCCAGGTCCTCCCTGGACTGGATACAAGCATCCTAGGACCGGTTTCGGGGTTTCACCCCTCTTCATTCATGATAGCTTGATTCCAGTGGCATGGAGAGCACTGGACTTATGTCTGAGCATACCCGTCCCACTCGGAGTGACAAGTGCAAAAAGAACTATTGATGGACAGAATGCAGAACAATGTCATACATTCACCCTAGTACAGAGATCTGGGCCTAAATCCATCTGTTTTTTTGCTCACCATTCCATTCCAGTTTGGACCCAGCCATATGCAAATCAGTCTTGACCCTGTGCCCTATGGGAACAGTCCAGCCCGAACTGCCAGGCCAGGTCTTCCGTGGACTGGAAACAAGCATCCTAGGACCGGTTTCGGGGTTTCACCCCTCTTCAGCCAGGATAGCTTCTTTCCAGTGGCATGGAGAGCACGGGACACACGTCTGAGCGTACCCGTCCCACTCTGGGTGACAAATGCAAAAAGAACTATGGATGGACAGAATGCAGAACAATGTCATACATTCACCCCAGTACAGAGATCTGGGCCTAAATCCATTGTTTTTTTGCTCACCATGCAATTCCAATTTTGACCAAGCCATGTGCAAACCAGTGTTGACCCTGTGCCCTAGGGGAACAGTCCAGCCTGAACTGCCAGGCCAGGCCCTCCCTGGACTGGAAACAAGCATCTTAGGACCGGTTTCGGGGTTTCACCCCCTCTTCAGCCAGGATAGCTTGATTCCAGTGGCATGGAGAGCACGGGACACAAGTCTGAGCATACCCGTACCACTCGGGGTGACACATGCAAAAAGAACTATTGATGGACAGAAATCAGAACAATGTCATACATTCACCCTAGTACAGAAATCTTGGCCTAAATCCATTGGTTGTTTGCTCACCATGCCATTCCAGTTTAGCCCCAGCCATATGCAAATCAATCATTACCCTGTGTCTATGGGAACAGTCTAGCCCGAACTGCAAGGCCAGGTCTTCCCTGGACAGGAAACAGGCATCCTTGGACTGGTTTCTGGGTTTCACCCCTCTTCAGCCAGGATAGCTTGATTCCAGTGGCATGAAGAGCACGGGACTCACGTCTGAGCATACCCGTCCCACTCGGGGTGACACATGCAAAAAGAACTATTGATGGACAGAACGCAGAACAATGTCATACATTCACCCCAGTACAGAGATCTGGGCCTAAATCTATCGTTTTTTTGCTCACCATGCCATTCCAGTATGGACCCAGCCAGATGCAAATCAGTCTTGCCCCTGTGTCCTATGGGAAAAGTCCAGCCCGAACTGCCAGGCTAGGTCCTCCCTGGACTGGAAACAAGCATCCTAGGACCGGTTTCGGGGTTTCACCCCTCTTCAGCCAGGATAGCTTGATTCCAGTGGCATGGAGAGCACGGGACTCTCGTCTGAGCATACCCGTCCCACTCTGGGTGACAAATGCAAAAAGAACTATTGATGGACAGAATGCAGAACAATGTCATACATTCACCTCAGTTAAGATATCTGGGCCTAAATCCTTTGTTTTCTTGCTCACCATGCCATTCCAATTTGGACCAAGCTATATGCAAACCAGTCTTAACCCTATGCCCTATGGGAACAGTCCAGCCTGAACTGCCAGGCCAGGTACTCTCTGGACTGGAAACAAGCATCTTAAGACCGGTTTCGGGGTTTCACCCCTCTTCAGCCAGGATAGCTTGATTCCAGTGGCATGGAGAGCACGGGACACACGTCTGAGCATACCCGTCCCACTCGGGGTGACACACGCAAAAAGAACTATTGATGGACAGAAATCAGAACAATGTCATACATTCACCCCAGTACAGAGATCTTGGCCTAAATCTATCAGTTTTTTGCTCACCATGCCATTCCAGTTTGGACCCAGCCATATGCAAATCAGTCTTGACCCTGTGCCCTATGGGAACAGTCTAGCCCAAACTGCCAAGCCAGGTCTTCCCTGGACTGGAAACAAGCATCCTAGGACTGGTTTCGGGGTTTCACCCCTCTTCAGCCAGGATAGCTTGATTCCAGTGGCTTGGAGAGCACGGGACTCACGTCTGAGCATACCAGTCCCACTCGGGGTGACACATGCAAAAAGAGCTATTGATGGACAAAATGCAGAACAATGTCATACATTCACCCCAGTTGAGAGATCTGGGCCTAATTCTTTCGTTCTTTGCTCACCATGCCATACCAGTTTGGACCCAGCCATATGCAAATCAGTCTTGACCCTGTGCTCTATGTGAACAGTCAAGCCTGAACTGCCAGGCCAGGTCCTCCTTGGACTGGAAACAAGCATCTTAGAACCGGTTTCGGGGTTTCACCCCTCTTCAGACAGGATAGCTTGATTCCAGTGGCATGGAGAGCACGGGACTCACGTCTGAGCATACCAGTCTCACTCGGGGTGACAAATGCAAAAAGAACTATTGATGGACAGAATGCAGAACAATGTCATACATTAACCCCAGTACAGAGATCTGGGCCTAACTCCATTGTTTTTTTGCTCACCATGCCATTCCAATTTTGACCAAGCCATATGCAAATCAGACTTGACCCTGTGCCCTATGGGAGCAGTCTAGCCCGAACTGCCAGGCCCAGTCCTCCCTGGACTGGAAACAAGCATCTTAAGACCGGTTTCGGGGTTTCACCCCTCTTCAGCCAGGATAGCTTGATTCCAGTGGCATGGAGAGCACGGGACTCACGTCTGAGCATACCAGTCTCACTCGGGGTGACAAATGCAAAAAGAACTATTGATGGACAGAATGCAGAACAATGCCATACATTAACCCCAGTACAGAGATCTGGGCCTAACTCCATTGTTTTTTTGCTCACCATGCCATTCCAATTTTGACCAAGCCATATGCAAATCAGACTTGACCCTGTGCCCTATGGGAGCAGTCTAGCCCGAACTGCCAGGCCAGGTCCTCCCTGGACTGGAAACAAGCATCTTAGGACCGGTTTCAGGGTTTCACCCCTCTTCAGCCAGGATAGCTTGATTCCAGTGGCTTGGAGAGCACGGGACTCACGTCTGAGCATACCAGTATCACTCGGGGTGACACATGCAAAAAGAGCTATTGATGGACAAAATGCAGAACAATGTCATACATTCACCCCAGTTGAGAGATCTGGGCCTAATTCTTTTGTTCTTTGCTCACCATGCCATACCAGTTTGGACCCAGCCATATGCAAATCAGTCTTGACCCTGTGCTCTATGTGAACAGTCAAGCCTGAACTGCCAGGCCAGGTCCTCCTTGGACTGGAAACACGCATCTTAGAACCGGTTTCGGGGTTTCACCCCTCTTCAGACAGGATAGCTTGATTCCAGTGGCATGGAGAGCACGGGACTCACGTCTGAGCATACCAGTCTCACTCGGGGTGACAAATGCAAAAAGAACTATTGATGGACAGAATGCAGAACAATGTCATACATTAACCCCAGTACAGAGATCTGGGCCTAACTCCATTGTTTTTTTGCTCACCATGCCATTCCAATTTTGACCAAGCCATATGCAAATCAGACTTGACCCTGTGCCCTATGGGAGCAGTCTAGCCCGAACTGCCAGGCCCGGTCCTCCCTGGAGTGGAAACAAGCATCTTAAGACCGGTTTCGGGGTTTCACCCCTCTTCAGCCAGGATAGCTTGATTCCAGTGGCATGGAGAGCACGGGACTCACGTCTGAGCATACCAGTCTCACTCGGGGTGACAAATGCAAAAAGAACTATTGATGGACAGAATGCAGAACAATGTCATACATTAACCCCAGTACAGAGATCTGGGCCTAACTCCATTGTTTTTTTGCTCACCATGCCATTCCAATTTTGACCAAGCCATATGCAAATCAGACTTGACCCTGTGCCCTATGGGAGAAGTCTAGCCCGAACTGCCAGGCCAGGTCCTCCCTGGACTGGAAACAAGCATCTTAGGACCGGTTTCAGGGTTTCACCCCTCTTCAGCCAGGATAGCTTGATTTCAGTGACATGGAGAGCACGGGACTCACGTCTGAGCATACCAGTCCCACTCGGGGTGACAAATGCAAAAAGAACTATTGATGGACAGAATGCAGAACAATGTCATACATTAACCCCAGTACAGAGATCTGGGCCTAACTCCATTGTTTTTTTGCTCACCATGCCATTCCAATTTTGACCAAGCCATATGCAAATCAGACTTGACCCTGTGCCCTATGGGAGCAGTCTAGCCCGAACTGCCAGGCCCGGTCCTCCCTGGAGTGGAAACAAGCATCTTAAGACCGGTTTCGGGGTTTCACCCCTCTTCAGCCAGGATAGCTTGATTCCAGTGGCATGGAGAGCACGGGACTCACGTCTGAGCATACCAGTCTCACTCGGGGTGACAAATGCAAAAAGAACTATTGATGGACAGAATGCAGAACAATGTCATACATTAACCCCAGTACAGAGATCTGGGCCTAACTCCATTGTTTTTTTGCTCACCATGCCATTCCAATTTTGACCAAGCCATATGCAAATCAGACTTGACCCTGTGCCCTATGGGAGAAGTCTAGCCCGAACTGCCAGGCCAGGTCCTCCCTGGACTGGAAACAAGCATCTTAGGACCGGTTTCAGGGTTTCACCCCTCTTCAGCCAGGATAGCTTGATTTCAGTGACATGGAGAGCACGGGACTCACGTCTGAGCATACCAGTCCCACTCGGGGTGACAAATGCAAAAAGAACTATTGATGGACAGAATGCAGAACGATGTCATACATTAACCATAGTACAGAGATCTGGGCATAAATCCATCATTTTTTTGCTCACTATGCCATTCCAGTTTGGACCCAGCCATCTGCAAATCAGTCTTGACCCTGTGCCCTATGGGAACAGTCCAGCCCGAACTGCCAGGCCAGGTCCTCCCTGGACTGGAAACAAGCATCCTAGGACCGGTTTTGGGGTTTCACCCCTCTTCAGCCAGGATAGCTTGATTCCAGTGGCATGGAGAGCACGGGACTCACGTCTGAGCATACCCAGCCCGCTCAGGGTGCCAAATGCAAAAAGAACTATTGTTGGACAGAATGCAAAACAATGCCATACATTCACCCCAGTACAGAGATCTGGGCCTAAATCCATCGTTTTTTTGCTCACCATGCCATTCCAGTTTTCTGTGCCCTATGGGAACAGTCCAGCCCGATCTGCCAGGCCAGGTCCTCCGTGGACTGGAAACAAGCATCCTAGGACCGGTTTCGGGGTTTTACCCTTCTTCAGCCAGGATAGCTTGATTCCAGTGGCATGGAGAGCACGGGACTCACGTCTGAGCATACCCGTCCCACTCTGGGTGACAAATGCAAAAAGAACTATTGATGGACAGAATGCAGAAAAATGTCGTACATTCACCCCAGTTAAGAGATCTGGGCCTAAATCCTTTGTTTTCTTGCTCACCATGCCATTCCAATTTGGACCAAGCCATATGCAAACCAGTCTTAACCCTATGCCCTATGGGAACAGTCCAGCCTGAACTGCCAGGCCAGGTCCTCTCTGGACTGGAAACAAGCATCTTAGGACCGGTTTCTGTGTTTCACCCCTCTTCAGCCAGGATAGCTTGATTCCAGTGGCATGGAGAGCACGGGACTCACGTCTGAGCATACCCGCCCCACTCGGGGTGACACATGCAAAAAGAACTATTGATGGACAGAATGCAGAACAATGTCATACATTCACCCAAGTACAGAGATCTGGGCCTAATTCCACCGTTTTTTTGCTCACCATGCCATTCCAGTTTGGACCAAGCCATATGCAAATCAGTCTTGACCCTGTGCCTTATGGGAACAATCCAGCCCGAACTTCCAGGCCCGGTCCTTCCTGGACTGGAAACCAGCATCCTAGGACCGGTTTCAGGGTTTCACCCCACTTCAGCCAGGATAGCTTGATTCCAGTGGCATGGAGAGCACGGTACTCACGTCTGAGCATACCTGTCCCACTCGGGGTGACAAATGCAAACAGGACTATTGATGGACAGAATGCAGAACAATGTCATACATTCACCCCAGTACAGAGATCTGGGCCTAAATCCATTGTTGTTTTGCTCACCATGCCATTCCAGTTTGGACCCAGCCATATGCAAAGCAGTCTTGAACCTGTGCCCTATGTGAATAGTCCAGCCCGAACTACCAAGCCAGGTCCTCCCTGGACTGGAAAGAAGCATACTAGGACCGGTTTCGGGGTTTCACCCACTGGAAACAAGCATCCTAGGACCGGTTTCGGGGTTTCACCCCTCTTCAGCCATGATAGCTTGATTCCAGTGGCATGGAGAGCACTAGACTTACGTCTGAGCATACCCGTAGCTCTCGGGGTGACAAGTGCAAAAAGAACTATTGATGGACAGAATGCAGAACAATGTCATACATTCACCCTAGTACAGAGATCTGGGCCTAAATCGACCGTTTTTTTGCTCACCATGCCATTCCAGTTTGGACCCAGCCATATGCAAATCAGTCTTGACCCTGTGCCCTATGGGAACAGTCCAGCCCGAACTGCCAGGCCAGGTCCTCCGTTGATAGGAAACAAGCATCCTAGGACCGGTTTCGGGGTTTCACCCCTCTTCATTCATGATAGCTTGATTCCAGTGGCATGGAGAGCACTGGACTTATGTCTGAGCATACCCGTCCCACTCGGAGTGACAAGTGCAAAAAGAACTATTGATGGACAGAATGCAGAACAATGTCATACATTCACCCTAGTACAGAGATCTGGGCCTAAATCCATCTGTTTTTTTGCTCACCATTCCATTCTAGTGTGGACCCAGCCATATGCAAATCAGTCTTGACCCTGTGCCCTATGGGAACAGTCCAGCCCGAACTGCCAGGCCAGGTCTTCCGTGGACTGGAAACAAGCATCCTAGGACCGGTTTCGGGGTTTCACCCCTCTTCAGCCAGGATAGCTTGATTCCAGTGGCATGGAGAGCATGGGACTCACGTCTGAGCATAACCGGCCCACTCAGGGTGACAAATGCAAAAAGAACTATTGTTGGACAGAATGCAAAACAATGCCATACATTCACCCCAGTACAGAGATCTGGGCCTAAATCCACCGTTTTTTTGCTCACCATGCCATTCCAGTTTGGACCCAGCCATATGCAAATCAGTCTTGACCCTGTGCCCTATGTGAATAGTCCAGCCCGAACTGCCAAGCCAGGTCCTCCCTGGACTGGATACAAGCATCCTAGGACCGGTTTCGGGGTTTCACCCCTCTTCATTCATGATAGCTTGATTCCAGTGGCATGGAGAGCACTGGACTTATGTCTGAGCATACCCGTCCCACTCGGAGTGACAAGTGCAAAAAGAACTATTGATGGACAGAATGCAGAACAATGTCATACATTCACCCTAGTACAGAGATCTGGGCCTAAATCCATCTGTTTTTTTGCTCACCATTCCATTCCAGTGTGGACCCAGCCATATGCAAATCAGTCTTGACCCTGTGCCCTATGGGAACAGTCCAGCCCGAACTGCCAGGCCAGGTCTTCCGTGGACTGGAAACAAGCATCCTAGGACCGGTTTCGGGGTTTCACCCCTCTTCAGCCAGGATAGCTTCCTTCCAGTGGCATGGAGAGCACGGGACACACGTCTGAGCATACCCGTCCCACTCTGGGTGACAAATGCAAAAAGAACTATGGATGGACAGAATGCAGAACAATGTCATACATTCACCCCAGTACAGAGATCTGGGCCTAAATCCATTGTTTTTTTGCTCACCATGCAATTCCAATTTTGACCAAGCCATGTGCAAACCAGTGTTGACCCTCTGCCCTAGGGGAACAGTCCAGCCTGAACTGCCAGGCCAGGCCCTCCCTGGACTGGAAACAAGCATCTTAGGACCGGTTTCGGGGTTTCACCCCCTCTTCAGCCAGGATAGCTTGATTCCAGTGGCATGGAGAGCACGGGACACAAGTCTGAGCATACCCGTACCACTCGGGGTGACACATGCAAAAAGAACTATTGATGGACAGAAATCAGAACAATGTCATACATTCACCCTAGTACAGAAATCTTGGCCTAAATCCATTGGTTGTTTGCTCACCATGCCATTCCAGTTTAGACCCAGCCATATGCAAATCAATCATTACCCTGTGTCTATGGGAACAGTCTAGCCCGAACTGCAAGGCCAGGTCTTCCCTGGACAGGAAACAGGCATCCTTGGACTGGTTTCGGGGTTTCACCCCTCTTCAGCCAGGATAGCTTGATTCCAGTGGCATGAAGAGCACGGGACTCACGTCTGAGCATACCCGTCCCACTCGGGGTGACACATGCAAAAAGAACTATTGATGGACAGAACGCAGAACAATGTCATACATTCACCCCAGTACAGAGATCTGGGCCTAAATCCATCGTTTTTTTGCTCACCATGCCATTCCAGTATGGACCCAGCCAGATGCAAATCAGTCTTGCCCCTGTGTCCTATGGGAAAAGTCCAGCCCGAACTGCCAGGCCAGGTCCTCCCTGGACTGGAAACAAGCATCCTAGGACCGGTTTCGGAGTTTCACCCCTCTTCAGCCAGGATAGCTTGATTCCAGTGACATGGAGAGCACAGGACTCATGTCTGAGCATACCCGTCCTACTCGGGGAGACAAATGGAAAAAGAACTATTGGTGGATGGAATGCAGAACAATGTCATACATTAACCCCAGTACAGAGATCTGGGCCTAAATCCATCGTTTTTTTGCTCACCATGCCATTCCAGTTTGGTCACAGCCATATGCAAATCAGTCTGGACCCTGTGCCCTATGAGAACAGTCCAGCCCAAACTGCCAGGCCAGGTCCTCCCTGGACTGGAAACAAGCATCCTAGGACCGGTTTCGGGGTTTCACCCATCTTCAGCCAGGATAGCTTGATTCCAGTGGCATGGAGAGCACGGGACTCACGTCTGAGCATACCCGTCCCACTCTGGGTGACAAATGCAAAAAGAACTATTGATGGACAGAATGCAGAACAATGTCATACATTCACCTCAGTTAAGAGATCTGGGCCTAAATCCTTTGTTTTCTTGCTCACCATGCCATTCCAATTTGGACCAAGCTATATGCAAACCAGTCTTAACCCTATGCCCTATGGGAACAGTCCAGCCTGAACTGCCAGGCCAGGTACTCTCTGGACTGGAAACAAGCATCTTAAGACCAGTTTCGGGGTTTCACCCCTCTTCAGCCAGGATAGCTTGATTCCAGTGGCATGGAGAGCACGGGACACACGTCTGAGCATACCCGTCCCACTCGGGGTGACACACGCAAAAAGAACTATTGATGGACAGAAATCAGAACAATGTCATACATTCACCCCAGTACAGAGATCTTGGCCTAAATCTATCAGTTTTTTGCTCACCATGCCATTCCAGTTTGGACCCAGCCATATGCAAATCAGTCTTGACCCTGTGCCCTATGGGAACAGTCTAGCCCAAACTGCCAAGCCAGGTCTTCCCTGGACTGGAAACAAGCATCCTAGGACTGGTTTCGGGGTTTCACCCCTCTTCAGCCAGGATAGCTTGATTCCAGTGGCTTGGAGAGCACGGGACTCACGTCTGAGCATACCAGTCCCACTCGGGGTGACACATGCAAAAAGAGCTATTGATGGACAAAATGCAGAACAATGTCATACATTCACCCCAGTTGAGAGATCTGGGCCTAATTCTTTCATTCTTTGCTCACCATGCCATACCAGTTTGGACCCAGCCATATGCAAATCAGTCTTGACCCTGTGCTCTATGTGAACAGTCAAGCCTGAACTGCCAGGCCAGGTCCTCCTTGGACTGGAAACAAGCATCTTAGAACCGGTTTCGGGGTTTCACCCCTCTTCAGACAGGATAGCTTGATTCCAGTGGCATGGAGAGCACGGGACTCACGTCTGAGCATACCAGTCTCACTCGGGGTGACAAATGCAAAAAGAACTATTGATGGACAGAATGCAGAACAATGTCATACAGTAACCCCAGTACAGAGATCTGGGCCTAACTCCATTGTTTTTTTGCTCACCATGCCATTCCAATTTTGACCAAGCCATATGCAAATCAGACTTGACCCTGTGCCCTATGGGAGCAGTCTAGCCCGAACTGCCAGGCCCAGTCCTCCCTGGACTGGAAACAAGCATCTTAAGACCGGTTTCGGGGTTTCACCCCTCTTCAGCCAGGATAGCTTGATTCCAGTGGCATGGAGAGCACGGGACTCACGTCTGAGCATACCAGTCTCACTCGGGGTGACAAATGCAAAAAGAACTATTGATGGACAGAATGCAGAACAATGCCATACATTAACCCCAGTACAGAGATCTGGGCCTAACTCCATTGTTTTTTTGCTCACCATGCCATTCCAATTTTGACCAAGCCATATGCAAATCAGACTTGACCCTGTGCCCTATGGGAGCAGTCTAGCCCGAACTGCCAGGCCAGGTCCTCCCTGGACTGGAAACAAGCATCTTAGGACCGGTTTCAGGGTTTCACCCCTCTTCAGCCAGGATAGCTTGATTCCAGTGGCTTGGAGAGCACGGGACTCACGTCTGAGCATACCAGTCCCACTCGGGGTGACACATGCAAAAAGAGCTATTGATGGACAAAATGCAGAACAATGTCATACATTCACCCCAGTTGAGAGATCTGGGCCTAATTCTTTTGTTCTTTGCTCACCATGCCATACCAGTTTGGACCCAGCCATATGCAAATCAGTCTTGACCCTGTGCTCTATGTGAACAGTCAAGCCTGAACTGCCAGGCCAGGTCCTCCTTGGACTGGAAACACGCATCTTAGAACCGGTTTCGGGGTTTCACCCCTCTTCAGACAGGATAGCTTGATTCCAGTGGCATGGAGAGCACGGGACTCACGTCTGAGCATACCAGTCTCACTCGGGGTGACAAATGCAAAAAGAACTATTGATGGACAGAATGCAGAACAATGTCATACATTAACCCCAGTACAGAGATCTGGGCCTAACTCCATTGTTTTTTTGCTCACCATGCCATTCCAATTTTGACCAAGCCATATGCAAATCAGACTTGACCCTGTGCCCTATGGGAGCAGTCTAGCCGGAACTGCCAGGCCCGGTCCTCCCTGGACTGGAAACAAGCATCTTAAGACCGGTTTCGGGGTTTCACCCCTCTTCAGCCAGGATAGCTTGATTCCAGTGGCATGGAGAGCACGGGACTCACGTCTGAGCATACCAGTCTCACTCGGGGTGACAAATGCAAAAAGAACTATTGATGGACAGAATGCAGAACAATGTCATACATTAACCCCAGTACAGAGATCTGGGCCTAACTCCATTGTTTTTTTGCTCACCATGCCATTCCAATTTTGACCAAGCCATATGCAAATCAGACTTGACCCTGTGCCCTATGGGAGAAGTCTAGCCCGAACTGCCAGGCCAGGTCCTCCCTGGACTGGAAACAAGCATCTTAGGACCGGTTTCAGGGTTTCACCCCTCTTCAGCCAGGATAGCTTGATTTCAGTGACATGGAGAGCACGGGACTCACGTCTGAGCATACCAGTCCCACTCGGGGTGACAAATGCAAAAAGAACTATTGATGGACAGAATGCAGAACGATGTCATACATTAACCATAGTACAGAGATCTGGGCATAAATCCATCATTTTTTTGCTCACTATGCCATTCCAGTTTGGACCCAGCCATCTGCAAATCAGTCTTGACCCTGTGCCCTATGGGAACAGTCCAGCCCGAACTGCCAGGCCAGGTCCTCCCTGGACTGGAAACAAGCATCCTAGGACCGGTTTTGGGGTTTCACCCCTCTTCAGCCAGGATAGCTTGATTCCAGTGGCATGGAGAGCACGGGACTCACGTCTGAGCATACCCGGCCCGCTCAGGGTGCCAAATGCAAAAAGAACTATTGTTGGACAGAATGCAAAACAATGCCATACATTCACCCCAGTACAGAGATCTGGGCCTAAATCCATCGTTTTTTTGCTCACCATGCCATTCCAGTTTTCTGTGCCCTATGGGAACAGTCCAGCCCGATCTGCCAGGCCAGGTCCTCCGTGGACTGGAAACAAGCATCCTAGGACCGGTTTCGGGGTTTTACCCTTCTTCAGCCAGGATAGCTTGATTCCAGTGGCATGGAGAGCACGGGACTCACGTCTGAGCATACCCGTCCCACTCTGGGTGACAAATGCAAAAAGAACTATTGATGGATAGAATGCAGAAAAATGTCGTACATTCACCCCAGTTAAGAGATCTGGGCCTAAATCCCTTGTTTTCTTGCTCACCATGCCATTCCAATTTGGACCAAGCCATATGCAAACCAGTCTTAACCCTATGCCCTATGGGAACAGTCCAGCCTGAACTGCCAGGCCAAGTCCTCTCTGGACTGGAAACAAGCATCTTAGGACCGGTTTCTGTTTTTCACCCCTCTTCAGCCAGGATAGCTTGATTCCAGTGGCATGGAGAGCACGGGACTCACGTCTGAGCATACCCGCCCCACTCGGGGTGACACATGCAAAAAGAACTATTGATGGACAGAATGCAGAACAATGTCATACATTCACCCAAGTACAGAGATCTGGGCCTAATTCCACCGTTTTTTTGCTCACCATGCCATTCCAGTTTGGACCAAGCCATATGCAAATCAGACTTGACCCTGTGCCTTATGGGAACAATCCAGCCCGAACTTCCAGGCCCGGTCCTTCCTGGACTGGAAACCAGCATCCTAGGACCGGTTTCAGGGTTTCACCCCACTTCAGCCAGGATAGCTTGATTCCAGTGGCATGGAGAGCACGGTACTCACGTCTGAGCATACCTGTCCCACTCGGGGTGACAAATGCAAACAGGACTATTGATGGACAGAATGCAGAACAATGTCATACATTCACCCCAGTACAGAGATCTGGGCCTAAATCCATTGTTGTTTTGCTCACCATGCCATTCCAGTTTGGACCCAGCCATATGCAAAGCAGTCTTGAACCTGTGCCCTATGTGAATAGTCCAGCCCGAACTGCCAAGCCAGGTCCTCCCTGGACTGGAAAGAAGCATACTAGGACCGGTTTCGGGGTTTCACCCACTGGAAACAAGCATCCTAGGACCGGTTTCGGGGTTTCACCCCTCTTCAGCCATGATAGCTTGATTCCAGTGGCATGGAGAGCACTAGACTTACGTCTGAGCATACCCGTAGCTCTCGGGGTGACAAGTGCAAAAAGAACTATTGATGGACAGAATGCAGAACAATGTCATACATTCACCCTAGTACAGAGATCTGGGCCTAAATCGACCGTTTTTTTGCTCACCATGCCATTCCAGTTTGGACCCAGCCATATGCAAATCAGTCTTGACCCTGTGCCCTATGGGAACAGTCCAGCCCGAACTGCCAGGCCAGGTCCTCCGTTGATAGGAAACAAGCATCCTAGGACCGGTTTTGGGGTTTCACCCCTCTTCAGCCATGATAGCTTGATTCCAGTGGCATGGAGAGCACTAGACTTTCGCCTGAGCATACCCGCCCCACTCGGGGTGACACATGCAAAAAGAACTATTGATGGACAGAATGCAGAACAATGTCATACATTCACCCCAGTTCAGAGATCTGGGCCTAAATCCATAGGTTTTTTGCTCACCATGCCATTCCAGTTTGGACCCAGCCATATGCAAATCAGTCTTTACCCTGTGCCCTATGGGAACAGTCTAGCCCGAACTGCCAGGCCAGGTCTTCCCTGGACTGGAAACAAGCATCCTAGGACTGGTTTCGGGGTTTCACCCCTCTTCAGCCTGGATAGCTTGATTCCAGTGGCATGGAAAGCACGGGACTCACGTCTGAGCATACCAGTCCCACTCATGGTGACAAATGCAAAAAGAACTATTGATGGACAGAATGCAGAACAATGTCATACATTAACCCCAGTACAGAGATCTGGGCATAAATCCATCGTTTTTTTGCTCACCCTGCCATTCCAGCTTGGACCCAGCCATATGCAAATCAGTCTTGACCCTGTGCCCTGTGGGAACAGTCCAGACCGAACTGCCAGGCCAGGTCCTCCCTGGTCTGGAAACAAGCATCCTAGGACTGGTTTCGGGGTTTCACCCCTCTTCAGCCAGGATAGCTCGATTCCAGTGGCATGAAGAGCACGGGACTCACGTCTGAGCATACCCGGCCCACTCAGGTGACAAATGCAAAAAGAACTATTGTTGGACAGAATGCAAAAGAATGCCATACATTCACCCCAGTACAGAGATCTGGGCCTAAATCCACGGTTTTTTTGCTCACCATGCCATTCCAGTTTGAACCCAGCCATATGCAAATCAGTCGTGACCCTGTACCCTATGGGAACAATCCAGCCCGATCTTCCAGGCCAGGTCTTTCCTGGACTGGAAACCAGCATCCTAGGACTGGTTTCGGGGTTTCACCCATCTTCAGCCAGGATAGCTTGATTCCAGTGGCATGGAGAGCACGGGACTCACGTCTGAGCATACCTGCCCCACTCGGTGTGACAAATGCCAAAAAAACTATTGATGGACAGAATGCAGAACAATTTCATACATTCACCCCAGTACAGAGATCTGGGCCTAAATCCATTGTATTTTTGCTCACCGTGCCATTCCAGTTTGGACCCAGCCATATGCAAATCAGTCTTGAACCTGTGCCCTATGGGAACAGTCCAGCCTGAACTGCCAGGCCAGGTCCTCCCTGGACTGGAAACAAGCATCCTAGGACCGGTTTCGGGGTTTCACCCCTCTTCAGCCAGGATAGCTTGATTCCAGTGACATAGAGAGCACGGGACTCACGTCTGAGCATACCTGCCCCACTCGGGGTGACAAATGCCAAAAAAACTATTGATGGACAGAATGCAGAACAATTTCATACATTCACCCCAGTACAGAGATCTGGGCCTAAATCCATTGTATTTTTGCTCACCGTGCCATTCCAGTTTGGACCAAGCCATATGCAAATCAGTCTTGAACCTGTACCCTATGTGAATAGTCCAGCCCGAACTGCCAAGCCAGGTCCTGCCTGGACTGGAAACAAGCATCCTAGGACCGGTTGCGGGGTTTCACCCCTCTACAGCCATGTTAGCTTGAACAAGCATCCTAGGACCGGGTGCGGGGTTTCACCCCTCTACAGCCATGATAGCTTGATTCCAGTGGCATGGAGAGCACTGGACTTATGTCTGAGCATACCCGTCCCACTCGGGGTGACAAGTGCAAAAAGAACTATTGATGGACAGAATGCAGAACAATGTCATACATACACCCCAGTACAGAGATCTGGGCCTAAATCCATCGGTTTTTTGCTCACCATGCCATTCCAGTTTGGACGCAGCCATATGCAAATCAGTCTTTACCCTGTGCCCTATGGGAACAGTCTAGCCCGAACTGCCAGGCCAGGTCTTCCCTGGACTGGAAACAAGCATGCTAGGACTGGTTTAGGGGTTTCACCCCTCTTCAGCATGGATAGCTTGATTCCAGTGGCATGGAGAGCACGGGACTCACGTCTGAGCATACCAGTCCCACTCGGGGTGACAAATGCAAAAAGAACTATTGATGGACAGAATGCAGAACGATGTCATACATTAACCCCAGTACAGAGATGTGGGCATAAATTCATCGTTTTTTTGCTCACCATGCCATTCCTGCTTGGACCCAGCCATATGCAAATCAGTCTTGACCCTGTGCCCTATGGGAACAGTCCAGCCCGAACTGCCAGGCCAGGTCCTCCCTGGTCTGGAAACAAGCATCCTAGGACCGGTTTCGGGGTTTCACCCCTCTTCAGCCAGGATAGCTCGATTCCAGTAGCTTGGAGAGCACGGGACTCATGTCTGAGCATACCTGTCCCACTCGGGGTGACAAATGCAAACAGGACTATTGATGGACAGAATGCAGAACAATGTCATACATTCACCCCAGTACAGAGATCTGGGCCTAAATCCATTGTTGTTTTGCTCACCATGCCATTCCAGTTTGGACCCAGCAATATGCAAATCAGTCCTGAACCTGTGCCCTATGTGAATAGTCCAGCCCGAACTGCCAAGCCAGGTCCTCCCTGTACTGGAAAGAAGCATCCTAGGACCAGTTTCGGGGTTTCACCCACTAGAAACAAGCATCCTAGGACCGGTTTCGGGGTTTCACCCCTCTTCAGCCATGATAGCTTGATTCCAGTGGCATGGAGAGCACTAGACTTACGTCTGAGCATACCCGAAGCACTCGGGGTGACAAGTGCAAGAAGAACTATTGATGGACAGAATGCAGAACAATGTCATACATTCACCCTAGTACAGAGATCTGGGCCTAAATCCATCGTTTTTTTGCTCACCATGCCATTCCAGTTTGGACCCAGCCATATGCAAATCAGTCTTGACCCTGTGCCCTATGGGAACAGTCCAGCCCGAACTGCCAGACCAGGTCCTCCGTGGATAGGAAACAAGCATCCTAGGACCGGTTTCGGGGTTTCACTCCTCTTCAGCCATGATAGCTTGATTCCAGTGGCATGGAGAGCACTAGACTTTCGTCTGAGCATACCCACCCCACTCGGGGTGACACATGCAAAAAGAACTATTGATGGACAGAATGCAGAACAATGTCATACATTCACCCCAGTACAGAGATCTGGGCCTAAATCCATCGTTTTTTTGCTCACCATGCCATTCCAGTTTGGACCCAGCCATATGCAAATCAGTCTTGACCCTGTGCCCTATGGGAACAGTCCAGCCCGATCTGCCAGGCCAGGTCCTCCCTGGTCTTGAAACAAGCATCCTAGGACCGGTTTCAGGGTTTCACCCCTCTTCAGCCAGGATAGCTTGATTCCAGTGGCATGGAGAGCACGGGACTCACGTCCGAGCATACCCGGCCCAATCAGGGTGACAAATGCCTAAAGAACTATTGTTGGACAGAATGCAAAACAATGCTATACATTCACCCTAGTACAGAGATCTGGGCCTAAATCCACAGTTTTTTTGCTCACCATGCCATTTCAGATTTTACCCAGCCATATGCAAATCAGTCTTGACCCTGTGCCCTATGGGAACAATCCAGCCCGAACTGCCAGGCCAGGTCCTCCCTGGACTGGAAACAAGCATCCTAGGACCGGTTTCGGGGTTTCACCCCACTTCAGCCAGGATAGCTTGATTCCAGTGGCATGGAGAGCACGGGACTCACGTCTGAGCATACCCGTCCCACTCGGGGAGACAAATGCAAAAAGAACTATTGATGGACAGAATGCAGAACAATGTCATACATTCACCCCAGTACAGAGATCTGGGCCTAAATCCATCGTTTTTTTGCTCACCATGCCATTCCAGTTTGGACCCAGCCATATGCAAATCAGTCTTGACCCTGTGCCCTATGGAACAGTCCAGCCCGATCTGCCAGGCCAGGTCCTCCCTGGTCTTGAAACAAGCATCCTAGGACCGGTTTCAGGGTGTTACCCCTCTTCAGCCAGGATAGCTTGATTCCAGTGGCATGGAGAGCACGGGACTCACGTCCGAGCATACCCGGCTCACTCAGGGTGACAAATGCCGAAAGAACTATTGTTGGACAGAATGCAGAACAATGCTATACATTCACCCCAGTACAGAGATCTGGGCCTAAATCCATCGTTTTTTTGCTCACCATGCCATTCCAGTTTTCTGTGCCCTATGGGAACAGTCCAGCCCGATCTGCCAGGCCAGGTCCTCCGTGGACTGGAAACAAGCATCCTAGGACCGGTTTCGGGGTTTTACCCTTCTTCAGCCAGGATAGCTTGATTCCAGTGGCATGGAGAGCACGGGACTCACGTCTGAGCATACCCGTCCCACTCTGGGTGACAAATGCAAAAAGAACTATTGATGGACAGAATGCAGAAAAATGTCGTACATTCACCCCAGTTAAGAGATCTGGGCCTAAATCCTTTGTTTTCTTGCTCACCAGCCATTCCAATTTGGACCAAGCCATATGCAAACCAGTCTTAACCCTATGCCCTATGGGAACAGTCCAACCTGAACTGCCAGGCCAGGTCCTCTCTGGACTGGAAACAAGCATCTTAGGACCGGTTTCTGTGTTTCACCCCTCTTCAGCCAGGATATTTTGATTCCAGTGGCATGGAGAGCACGGGACTCACGTCTGAGCATACCCGCCCCACTCGGGGTGACACATGCAAAAAGAACTATTGATGGACAGAATGCAGAACAATGTCATACATTCACCCAAGTACAGAGATCTGGGCCTAATTCCACCGTTTTTTTGCTCACCATGCCATTCCAGTTTGGACCAAGCCATCTGCAAATCAGACTTGACCCTGTGCCTTATGGGAACAATCCAGCCCGAACTTCCAGGCCCGGTCCTTCCTGGACTGGAAACCAGCATCCTAGGACCGGTTTCAGGGTTTCACCCCACTTCAGCCAGGATAGCTTGATTCCAGTGGCATGGAGAGCACGGTACTCACGTCTGAGCATACCTGTCCCACTCGGGGTGACAAATGCAAACAGGACTATTGATGGACAGAATGCAGAACAATGTCATACATTCACCCCAGTACAGAGATCTGGGCCTAAATCCATTGTTGTTTTGCTCACCATGCCATTCCAGTTTGGACCCAGCCATATGCAAAGCAGTCTTGAACCTGTGCCCTATGTGAATAGTCCAGCCCAAACTGCCAAGCCAGGTCCTCCCTGGACTGGAAAGCAGGATACTAGGACCGGTTTCGGGGTTTCACCCACTGGAAACAAGCATCCTAGGACCGGTTTCGGGGTTTCACCCCTCTTCAGCCATGATAGCTTGATTCCAGTGGCATGGAGAGCACTAGACTTACGTCTGAGCATACCCGTAGCTCTCGGGGTGACAAGTGCAAAAAGAACTATTGATGGACAGAATGCAGAACAATGTCATACATTCACCCTAGTACAGAGATCTGGGCCTAAATCGACCGTTTTTTTGCTCACCATGCCATTTCAGTTTGGACCCAGCCATATGCAAATCAGTCTTGACCCTGTGCCCTATGGGAACAGTCCAGCCCGAACTGCCAGGCCAGGTCCTCCGTTGATAGGAAACAAGCATCCTAGGACCGGTTTTGGGGTTTCACCCCTCTTCAGCCTTGATAGCTTGATTCCAGTGGCATGGAGAGCACTAGACTTTCGTCTGAGCATACCCGCCCCACTCGGGGTGACACATGCAAAAAGAACTATTGATGGACAGAATGCAGAACAATGTCATACATTCACCCCAGTTCAGAGATCTGGGCCTAAATCCATAGGTTTTTTGCTCACCATGCCATTCCAGTTTGGACCCAGCCATATGCAAATCAGTCTTTACCCTGTGCCCTATGGGAACAGTCTAGCCCGAACTGCCAGGCCAGGTCTTCCCTGGACTGGAAACAAGCATCCTAGGACTGGTTTCGGGGTTTCACCCCTCTTCAGCCTGGATAGCTTGATTCCAGTGGCATGGAAAGCACGGGACTCACGTCTGAGCATACCAGTCCCACTCATGGTGACAAATGCAAAAAGAACTATTGATGGACAGAATGCAGAACAATGTCATACATTAACCCCAGTACAGAGATCTGGGCATAAATCCATCGTTTTTTTGCTCACCCTGCCATTCCAGCTTGGACCCAGCCATATGCAAATCAGTCTTGACCCTGTGCCCTGTGGGAACAGTCCAGACCGAACTGCCAGGCCAGGTCCTCCCTGGTCTGGAAACAAGCATCCTAGGACCGGTTTCGGGGTTTCACCTCTCTTCAGCCAGGATAGCTCGATTCCAGTGGCATGAAGATCACGGGACTCACGTCTGAGCATACCCGGCCCACTCAGGTGACAAATGCAAAAATAACTATTGTTGGACAGAATGCAAAAGAATGCCATACATTCACCCCAGTACAGAGATCTGGGCCTAAATCCACGTTTTTTTGCTCACCATGCCATTCCAGTTTGAACCCAGCCATATGCAAATCAGTCGTGACCCTGTACCGTATGGGAACAATCCAGCCCGATCTTCCAGGCCAGGTCTTTCCTGGACTGGAAACCAGCATCCTAGGACTGGTTTCGGGGTTTCACCCATCTTCAGCCAGGTTAGCTTGATTCCAGTGGCATGGAGAGCACGGGACTCACGTCTGAGCATACCTGCCCCACTCGGGGTGACAAATGCCAAAAAAACTATTGATGGACAGAATGCAGAACAATTTCATACATTCACCCCAGTACAGAGATCTGGGCCTAAATCCATTGTATTTTTGCTCACCGTGCCATTCCAGTTTGGACCCAGCCATATGCAAATCAGTCTTGAACCTGTGCCCTATGGGAACAGTCCAGCCTGAACTGCCAGGCCAGGTCCTCCCTGGACTGGAAACAAGCATCCTAGGACCGGTTTCGGGGTTTCACCCCTCTTCAGCCAGGATAGCTTGATTCCAGTGACATGGAGAGCACGGGACTCAAGTATGAGCATACCCGTCCCACTCGGGGAGACAAATGCAAAAGGAACTATTGATGGACAGAATGCAAAACAATTTCATACATTCATCCCAGTACAGAGATCTGGGCCTAAATCCATCGTTTTTTGCTCACCATGCCATTCCAGTTTAGACCCAGCCATATGCAAATCAGTCTTGACCCTGTGCCCTATGTGAATAGTCCAGCCCGAACTGCCAAGCCAGGTCCTGCCTGGACTGGAAACAAGCATCCTAGGACCGGTTGCGGGGTTTCACCCCTCTACAGCCATGATAGCTTGAACACGCATCCTAGGACCGGGTGCGGGGTTTCACCCTTCTACAGCCATGATAGCTTGATTCCAGTGGCATGGAGAGCACTGGACTTATGTCTGAGCATACCCGTCCCACTCGGGGTGACAAGTGCAAAAAGAACTATTGATGGACAGAATGCAGAACAATGTCATACATACACCCCAGTACAGAGATCTGGGCCTTAATCCATCGGTTTTTTGCTCACCATGCCATTCCAGTTTGGACGCAGCCATATGCAAATCAGTCTTTACCCTGTGCCCTATGGGAACAGTCTAGCCCGAACTGCCAGGCCAGGTCTTCCCTGGACTGGAAACAAGCATGCTAGGACTGGTCTAGGGGTTTCACCCCTCTTCAGCATGGATAGCTTGATTCCAGTGGCATGGAGAGCACGGGACTCACGTCTGAGCATACCAGTCCCACTCGGGGTGACAAATGCAAAAAGAACTATTGATGGACAGAATGCAGAACGATGTCATACATTAACCCCAGTACAGAGATGTGGGCATAAATCCATCGTTTTTTTGCTCACCATGCCATTCCTGCTTGGACCCAGCCATATGCAAATCAGTCTTGACCCTGTGCCCTATGGGAACAGTCCAGTCCGAACTGCCAGGCCAGGTCCTCCCTGGTCTGGAAACAAGCATCCTAGGACCGGTTTCGGGGTTTCACCCCTCTTCAGCCATGATAGCTTGATTCCAGTGGCATGGAGAGCACTAGACTTACGTCTGAGCATACCCGTAGCACTCGGGGTGACAAGTGCAAGAAGAACTATTGATGGACAGAATGCAGAACAATGTCATACATTCACCCTAGTACAGAGATCTGGGCCTAAATCCATCGTTTTTTTGTTCACCATGCCATTCCAGTTTGGACCCAGCCATATGCAAATCAGTCTTGACCCTGTGCCCTATGGGAACAGTCCAGCCCGAACTGCCAGACCAGGTCCTCCGTGGATAGGAAACAAGCATCCTAGGACCGGTTTCGGGGTTTCACCCCTCTTCAGCCAGGATAGCTTGATTCCAGTGGCATGGAGAGCACGGGACTCACGTCTGAGCATACCCGTCCCACTCGGGGAGACAAATGCAAAAAGAACTATTGATGGACAGAATGCAGAACAATGTCATACATTCACCCCAGTACAGAGATCTGGGCCTAAATCCATCATTTTTTTGCTCACCATGCCATTCCAGTTTGGACCCAGCCATATGCAAATCAGTCTTGACCCTGTGCCCTATGGAACAGTCCAGCCCGATCTGCCAGGCCAGGTCCTCCCTGGCCTTGAAACAAGCATCCTAGGACCGGTTTCAGGGTTTCACCCCTCTTCAGCCAGGATAGCTTGATTCCAGTGGCATGGGACTCACGTCCGAGCATAACCGGCCCACTCAGGGTGACAAATGCCGAAAGAACTATTGTTGGACAGAATGCAAAACAATGCTATACATTCACCCCAGTACAGAGATCTGGGCCTAAATCCACAGTTTTTTTGCTCACCATGCCATTCCAGATTTTACCCAGCCATATGCAAATCAGTCTTGACCCTGTGCCCTATGGGAACAATCCAGCCCGAACTGCCAGGCCAGGTCCTCCCTGGACTGGAAACAAGCATCCTAGGACCGGTTTCGGGGTTTCACCCCACTTCAGCCAGGATAGCTTGATTCCAGTGGCATGGAGAGCACGGGACTTTCGTCTGAGCATACCCGTCCCACTCGGGGAGACAAATGCAAAAAGAACTATTGATGGACAGAATGCAGAACAATGTCATACATTCACCCCAGTACAGAGATCTGGGCCTAAATCCATTGTTTTTTGCTCACCATGCCATTCCAGTTTGGACCCAGCCATATGCAAATCAGTCTTGACCCTGTGCCCTATGGGAACAGTCTAGCCCGAACTGCAAGGCCAGGTGTTCCCTGGACTGGAAACAAGCATCCTAGGACTGGTTTTGGGGTTTCACCCCACTTCAGCCTAGATAGCTTGATTCCAGTGGCATGGAGAGCACGGGACTCACATCTGAGCATACCAGTCCCACTCGGGGTGACAAATGCAAAAAGAAATTTGATGGACAGAATGCAGAACGATGTCATACATTAACCCCAGTACAGAAATGTGGGCATAAATCCATCGTTTTTTTGCTCACCATGCCATTCCAGCTTGGACCCAGCCATATGCAAATCAGTCTTGACCCTGTGCCCTATGGGAACAGTCCAGCCCGAACTGCCAGGCCCGGTCCTTCCTGGACTGGAAACCAGCATCCTAGGACCGGTTTCGGGGTTTCACCCCACTTCAGCCAGGATAGCTTGATTCCAGTGGCATGGAGAGCACGGTACTCACGTCTGAGCATACCTGTCCCACTCGGGGTGACAAATGCAAACAGGACTATTGATGGACAGAATGCAGAACAATGTCATACATTCACCCCAGTACAGAGATCTGGGCCTAAATCCATTGTTGTTTTGCTCACCATGCCATTCCAGTTTGGACCCAGCCATATGCAAAGCAGTCTTGAACCTGTGCCCTATGTGAATAGTCCAGCCCGAACTGCCAAGCCAGGTCCTCTCTGGACTGAAAAGAAGCATGCTAGGACCGGTTTTGGGGTTTCACCCACTGGAAACAAGCATCCTAGGACCGGTTTCGGGGTTTCACCCCTCTTCAGCCATGATAGCTTGATTCCAGTGGCATGGAGAGCACTAGACTTACGTCTGAGCATACCCGTAGCTCTCAGGGTGACAAGTGCAAAAAGAACTATTGATGGACAGAATGCAGAACAATGTCATACATTCACCCTAGTACAGAGATCTGGGCCTAAATCGATAGTTTTTTTGCTCACCATGCCATTCCAGTTTGTTCCCAGCCATATGCAAATCAGTCTTGACCCTGTGCCCTATAGGAACAGTCCAGCCCGAACTGCCAGGCCAGGTCCTCCGTTGATAGGAAACAAGCATCCTAGGACCGGTTTTGGGGTTTCACCCCTCTTCAGCCATGATAGCTTGATTCCAGTGGCATGGAGAGCACTAGACTTTCGTCTGAGCATACCCGCCCCACTTGGGGTGACACATGCAAAAAGAACTATTGATGGACAGAATGCAGAACAATGTCATACATTCACCCCAGTACAGACATCTGGGCCTAAATCCATCGGTTTTTTGCTCACCATGCCATTCCAGTTTGGACCCAGCCATATGCAGATCAGCTTGACCCTGTGCCCTATGGGAACTGTCCAGCCCGAACTGCCAGGCCAGGTCCTCACTGGTCTGAAAATAAGCATCCTAGGACCGGTTTTGGGGTTTCACTCCTCTTCAGCCAGGATAGCTTGATTCCAGTGACATGGAGAGCACGGGACTCACGTCTGAGCATACCCGTCCCACTCAGGGTGACAAATGCAAAAAGAACTATTGGTGGACAGAATGCAGAACAATGTCATACATACACCCTAGTTAAGAGATCTGGGCCTAAATCCATTGTTTTTTAGCTCACCATGCCATTCCAGCTTGGACCCAGCCATATGCAAATCAGTCTTGACCCTCTGCCCTATGGGAACAGTCCAGCCCGAACTGCCAGGCCAGGTCCTCCCTGGTCTGGAAACAAGCATCCTAGGACCGGTTTCGGGGTTTCACCCCTCTTCAGCCATGATAGCTTGATTCCAGTGGCATGGAGAGCACTAGACTTACGTCTGAGCATACCCGTAGCTCTCAGGGTGACAAGTGCAAAAAGAACTATTGATGGACAGAATGCAGAACAATGTCATACATTCACCCTAGTACAGAGATCTGGGCCTAAATCGATAGTTTTTTTGCTCACCATGCCATTCCAGTTTGTTCCCAGCCATATGCAAATCAGTCTTGACCCTGTGCCCTATAGGAACAGTCCAGCCCGAACTGCCAGGCCAGGTCCTCCGTTGATAGGAAACAAGCATCCTAGGACCGGTTTTGGGGTTTCACCCCTCTTCAGCCATGATAGCTTGATTCCAGTGGCATGGAGAGCACTAGACTTTCGTCTGAGCATACCCGCCCCACTTGGGGTGACACATGCAAAAAGAACTATTGATGGACAGAATGCAGAACAATGTCATACATTCACCCCAGTACAGACATCTGGGCCTAAATCCATCGGTTTTTTGCTCACCATGCCATTCCAGTTTGGACCCAGCCATATGCAGATCAGCTTGACCCTGTGCCCTATGGGAACTGTCCAGCCCGAACTGCCAGGCCAGGTCCTCACTGGTCTGAAAATAAGCATCCTAGGACCGGTTTTGGGGTTTCACTCCTCTTCAGCCAGGATAGCTTGATTCCAGTGACATGGAGAGCACGGGACTCACGTCTGAGCATACCCGTCCCACTCAGGGTGACAAATGCAAAAAGAACTATTGGTGGACAGAATGCAGAACAATGTCATACATACACCCTAGTTAAGAGATCTGGGCCTAAATCCATTGTTTTTTAGCTCACCATGCCATTCCAGCTTGGACCCAGCCATATGCAAATCAGTCTTGACCCTCTGCCCTATGGGAACAGTCCAGCCCGAACTGCCAGGCCAGGTCCTCCCTGGTCTGGAAACAAGCATCCTAGGACCGGTTTCGGGGTTTCACCCCTCTTCAGCCAGGATAGCTCGATTCCAGTGGCATGGAGAGCACGGGACTCACGTCTGAGCATACCCGGCCCACTCAGGGTGACAAATGCAAAAAGAACTATTTTTGGACAGAATGCAAAACAATGCCATACATTCACCCAAGTACAGAGATCTGGGCCTAATTCCACCGTTTTTTTGCTCACCATGCCATTCCAGTTTGGACCAAGCCACATGCAAATCAGTCTTGACCCTGTGCCTTATGGGAACAATCCAGCCCGAACTTCCAGGCCCGGTCCTTCCTGGACTGGAAACCAGCATCCTAGGACCGGTTTCGGGGTTTCACCCCACTTCAGCCAGGATAGCTTGATTCCAGTGGCATGGAGAGCACGGTACTCACGTCTGAGCATACCTGTCCCACTCGGGGTGACAAATGCAAATAGGACTATTGATGGACAGAATGCAGAACAATGTCATACATTCACCCCAGTACAGAGATCTGGGCCTAAATCCATTGTTGTTTTGCTCACCATGCCATTCCAGTTTGGACCCAGCCATATGCAAAGCAGTCTTGAACCTGTGCCCTATGTGAATAGTCCAGCCCGAACTGCCAAGCCAGGTCCTCCCTGGACTGAAAAGAAGCATACTAGGACCGGTTTCGGGGTTTCACCCACTGGAAACAAGCATCCTAGGACCGGTTTCGGGGTTTCACCCCTCTTCAGCCATGATAGCTTGATTCCAGTGGCATGGAGAGCACTAGACTTACGTCTGAGCATACCCGTAGCTCTCGGGGTGACAAGTGCAAAAAGAACTATTGATGGACAGAATGCAGAACAATGTCATACATTCACCCTAGTACAGAGATCTGGGCCTAAATCGATCGTTTTTTTGCTCACCATGCCATTCCAGTTTGGACCCAGCCATATGCAAATCAGTCTTGACCCTGTGCCCTATGGGAACAGTCCAGCCCGAACTGCCAGGCCAGGTCCTCCGTTGATAGGAAACAAGCATCCTAGGACCGGTTTTGGGGTTTCACCCCTCTTCAGCCATGATAGCTTGATTCCAGTGGCATGGAGAGCACTAGACTTTCGTCAGAGCATACCCGCCCCACTCGGGGTGACACATGCAAAAAGATCTATTGATGGACAGAATGCAGAACAATGTCATACATTCACCCCAGTTCAGAGATCTGGGCCTAAATCCATAGGTTTTTTGCTCACCATGCCATTCCAGTTTGGACCCAGCCATATGCAAATCAGTCTTTACCCTGTGCCCTATGGGAACAGTCTAGCCCGAACTGCCAGGCCAGGTCTTCCCTGGACTGGAAACAGGCATCCTAGGACTGGTTTCAGGGTTTCACACCTCTTCAGCCTGGATAGCTTGATTCCAGTGGCATGGAAAGCATGGGACTCACGTCTGAGCATACCAGTCCCACTCATGGTGACAAATGCAAAAAGAACTATTGATGGACAGAATGCAGAACAATGTCATACATTAACCCCAGTACAGAGATCTGGGCATAAATCCATCGTTTTTTTGCTCACCATGCCATTCCAGCTTGGACCCAGCCATATGCAAATCAGTCTTGACCCTGTGCCCTGTGGGAAGAGTCCAGCCCGAACTGCCAGGCCAGGTCCTCCCTGGTCTGGAAACAAGCATCCTAGGACCGGTTTCGGGGTTTCACCCCTCTTCAGCCAGGATAGCTCGATTCCAGTGGCATGAAGAGCACGGGACTCACGTCTGAGCATATTCGGCCCACTCAGGTGACAAATGCAAAAAGAACTATTGTTGGACAGAATGTAAAGAATGCCATACATTCACCCCAGTACAGAGATCTGGGCCTAAATCCACGGTTTTTTTGCTCACCATGCCATTCCAGTTTGAACCCAGCCATATGCAAATCAGTCTTGAACCTGTGCCCTGTGGGAACAGTCCAGCCCGAACTGCCAGGCCAGGTCTTTCCTGGACTGGAAACCAGCATCCTAGGACAGGTTTCGGGGTTTCACCGATCTTCAGCCAGGATAGCTTGATTCCAGTGGCATGGAGAGCACGGGACTCACGTCTGAGCATACCTGCCCCACTCGGGGTGACAAATGCCAAAAAAACTATTGATGGACAGAATGCAGAACAATTTCATACATTCACCCCAGTACAGAGATCTGGGCCTAAATCCATTGTATTTTTGCTCACCGTGCCATTCCAGTTTGGACCCAGCCATATGCAAATCAGTCTTGAACCTGTGCCCTATGGGAACAGTCCAGCCTGAACTGCCAGGAAAGGTCCTCCCTGGACTGGAAACAAGCATCCTAGGACCGGTTTTGGGGTTTCACCCCTCTTTAGCCAGGATAGCTTGATTCCAGTGACATGGAGAGCACAGGACTCACGTCTGAGCATACCCGTCCCACTCGGGGAGACAAATGCAAAAGGAACTATTGATGGACAGAATGCAGAACAATTTCATACATTCATCCCAGTACAGAGATCTGGGCCTAAATCCATCGTTTTTTGCTCACCATGCCATTCCAGTTTAGACCCAGCCATATGCAAATCAGTCTTGACCCTGTGCCCTATGTGAATAGTCCAGCCCGAACTGCCAAGCCAGGTCCTGCCTGGACTGGAAACAAGCATCCTAGGACCGGTTGCGGGGTTTCACCCCTCTACAGCCATGATAGCTTGAACAAGCATCCTAGGACCGAATGCGGGGTTTCACCCCTCTACAGCCATGATAGCTTGATTCCAGTGGCATGGAGAGCACTGGACTTATGTCTGAGCATACCCGTCCCACTCGGGGTGACAAGTGCAAAAAGAACTATTGATGGACAGAATGCAGAACAATGTCATACATACACCCCAGTACAGAGATCTGGGCCTAAATCCATCGTTTTTTTGCTCACCATGCCATTCCAGTTTGGACGCAGCCATATGCAAATCAGTCTTTACCCTGTGCCCTATGGGAACAGTCTAGCCCGAACTGCCAGGCCAGGTCTTCCATGGACTGGAAACAAGCATGCTAGGACTGGTTTAGGGGTTTCACCCCTCTTCAGCATGGATAGCTAGATTCCAGTGGCATGGAGAGCACGGGACTCACGTCTGAGCATACCAGTCCCACTCGGGGTGACAAATGCAAAAAGAACTATTGATGGACAGAATGCAGAACGATGTCATACATTAACCCCAGTACAGAGATGTGGGCATAAATCCATCGTTTTTTTGCTCACCATGCCATTCCAGCTTGGACCCAGCCATATGCAAATCAGTCTTGACCCTCTGCCCTATGGGAACAGTCCAGCCCGAACTGCCAGGCCAGGTCCTCCCTGGTCTGGAAACAAGCATCCTAGGACCGGTTTCGGGGTTTCACCCCTCTTCAGCCAGGATAGCTCGATTCCAGTAGCATGGAGAGCACGGGACTCACGTCTGAGCATACCTGTCCCACTCGGGGTGACAAATGCAAACAGGACTATTGATGGACAGAATGCAGAACAATGTCATACATTCACCCCAGTACAGAGATCTGGGCCTAAATCCATTGTTGTTTTGCTCACCATGCCATTCCAGTTTGGACCCAGCAATATGCAAATCAGTCCTGAACCTGTGCCCTATGTGAATAGTCCAGCCCGAACTGCCAAGCCAGGTCCTCCCTGGACTGGAAAGAAGTATACTAGGACCAGTTTCGGGGTTTCACCCACTGGAAACAAGCATCCTAGGACCGGTTTCGGGGTTTCACCCCTCTTCAGCCATGATAGCTTGATTCCAGTGGCATGGAGAGCACTAGACTTACGTCTGAGCATACCCGTAGCACTCGGGGTGACAAGTGCAAAAAGAACTATTGATGGACAGAATGCAGAACAATGTCATACATTCACCCTAGTACAGAGATCTGGGCCTAAATCCATCGTTTTTTTGCTCACCATGCCATTCCAGTTTGGACCCAGCCATATGCAAATCAGTCTTGACCCTGTGCCCTATGGGAACAGTCCAGCCTGAACTGCGAGGCCAGGTCCTCCATGGACTGGAAACAAGCATCTTAGGACCGGTTTCGGGGTTTCACCCATCTTCAGCCAGGATAGCTTGATTCCAGTGGCATGTAGAGCACGGGACTAACGTCTGAGCATACCCGTCCCACTCGGGGTGACACATGCAAAAAGAACTATTGATGGACAGAATGTAGAACAATGTCATACATTCACCCCAGTACAGAGATCATGGCCTAAATCCTTCGTTTTTTTGCTCACCATGCCATTCCAGTTTGGACCCAGCCATATGGAAATCAGTCTTGACCGTGTGCCCTATGAGAGCAGTCCAGCCCAAACTGCCAGGCCAGGTCCTCCCTGGACTGGAAACAAGCATCCTAGGACCGGTTTCGGGGTTTCACCCCTCTTCAGCCATGATAGCTTGATTCCAGTGGCATGGAGAGCACTAGACTTACGTCTGAGCATACCCGTAGCACTCGGGGTGACAAGTGCAAAAAGAACTATTGATGGACAGAATGCAGAACAATGTCATACATTCACCCTAGTACAGAGATCTGGGCCTAAATCCATCGTTTTTTTGCTCACCATGCCATTCCAGTTTGGACCCAGCCATATGCAAATCAGTCTTGACCCTGTGCCCTATGGGAACAGTCCAGCCTGAACTGCGAGGCCAGGTCCTCCATGGACTGGAAACAAGCATCTTAGGACCGGTTTCGGGGTTTCACCCATCTTCAGCCAGGATAGCTTGATTCCAGTGGCATGTAGAGCACGGGACTAACGTCTGAGCATACCCGTCCCACTCGGGGTGACACATGCAAAAATAACTATTGATGGACAGAATGTAGAACAATGTCATACATTCACCCCAGTACAGAGATCTGGACCTAAATCCATTGTTTTTTTGCTCACCATGCCATTCCAGTTTGGACCCAGCCATATGCAAATCAGTCTTGACCTTGTGCCCTATGGGAACAGTCTAGCCCGAACTGCCAGGCCAGGTCTTCCCTGGACTGGAAACAAACATCCTAGGACTGATTTCAGGGTTTCACCCATCTTCAGCCAGGAGAGCTTGATTCCAGTGGCATGGAGAGCGCGGGACTCACGTCTGAGCATACCAGTCCCACTCGGGGTGACAAATGCAAAAATAACTATTGATGGACAGAATGCAGAACGATGTCATACATTCACCCCAGTACAGAGATCTGGGCGTAAATCCATCATTTTTTTGCTCACCATGCCATTCCAGTTTGGACCCAGCCATATGCAAATCAGTCTTGACCCTGTGCCCTATGGGAACAGTCCAGCCCGAACTGCCAGGCCAGGTCCTCCCTGAACTGGAAACAAGCATCCTAGGACTGGTTTCGTGGTTTCACCCCTCTTCAGCCAGGATAGCTTGATTCCAGTGGCATGGAGAGCACGGGACTCACGTCTGAGCATACCCGTCCCACTCGGTGTGACAAATGCAAAAAGAACTATTGATGGACAGAATGCAGAACAATGTCATACATTCACCCTAGCTCAGAGATCTTGGCCTAAATCCATCGTTTTTTTGCTCACCGTGCCATTCAAGTTTGGACCCAGCCATATGCAAATCAGTCTTGACCCTGTGCCCTATGGGAACAGTCTAGCCTGAACTGCCAGGCCAGGTCTTCCCTGGACTGGAAACAAAGATCCTAGGACCGATTTTGGCGTTTCACCCCTCTTCAGCGAGGGTAGCTTGTTTCCACTGACATGGAGAGCACGGGCCTCACGTCTGAGCATACCAGTCCCACTCGGGGTGACAAATGCAAAAAGAACTATTGATGGACAGAATGCAGAACAATGTCATAAATTCACCCCAGTACAGAGATCTGGGCCTAAATCCATCGTTTTTTTGCTCATCATGCCATTCCAGAAGGGACCCAGCCATATGCAAATCAGTCTTGACCCTGTGCCCTATGGGAACAGTCCAGCCCGAAGTGCCAGGCCAGGTCCTCCCTGAACTGGAAACAAGCATCCTAGGACTGGTTTCGTGGTTTCACCCCTCTTCAGCCAGGATAGCTTGATTCCAGTGGCATGGAGAGCACGGGACTCACGTCTGAGCATACCCGTCCCACTCGGTGTGACAAATGCAAAAAGAAATATTGATGGACAGAATGCAGAACAATGTCATACATTCACCACATTACATAGATATGGGCCTAAACCCATCGTTTTTTTGCACATCAGGCCGTTCCAGTTTGGACCCAACCATATGCATATCAGTCTTGACCCTGTGCCCTATGGGAACAGTCTAACCCGAACTGCCAGGCCAGGTCTTCCCTGGACTGGAAACAAGCATCCTAGGACTGGTTTCAGGGTGTCACCCCTCTTCAGCCAGGAGAGCTTGATTCCAGTGGCATGGAGAGCACGGGACTCACGTCTGAGCATACCAGTCCCACTCGGGGTGACAAATGGTAAAAGAACTATTGATGGACAGAATGCAGAACGATGTCATACATTAACCCCAGTACAGAGATCTGGGCATAAATCCATCATTTTTTTGCTCACCATTCCATTCCAGTTTGGACCCAGCCATATGCAAATCAGTCTTGACCCTGTGCCCTATGGGAACAGTCTAACCCGAACTGCCAGGCCAGGTCTTCCCTGGACTGGAAACAAGCATCCTAGGACTGGTTTCAGGGTTTCACCCCTCTTCAGCCAGGAGAGCTTGATTCCAGTGGCATGGAGAGCACGGGACTCACGTCTGAGCATACCCGTCCCACTCGGGGTGACAAGTGCAAAAAGAACTATTGATGGAGAGAATGCAGAACAATGTCATACATTCACCCTAGTACAGATATCTGGGCCTAAATCCATTTATGTTTGCTCACACTGCGATTCCAGTTTGGACCCAGCCATATGCAAATCAGTCTTGACCCTGTGCCCTATGGGAACAGTCCAGCCCGAACTGCCAGGCCAGGTCCTCCCTGGACAGGAAATAAGCATCCTAGCACCGGTTTCGGGGTTTCACCCCTCTTCAGCCAGGATAGCTTGATTCTAGTGGCATGAAGAGCTCGGGACTCACGACTGAGCATACCCGCCCCACTCGGTGTGACAAATGCAAAAAGAACTTTTGATGGACAGAATGCAGAACAATGTCATACATTCACCCTAGCTCAGAGATCTTGGCTTAATACCATCGTTTTTTTGCTCACCGTGCCATTCAAGTTTGGACCCAGCCATATGCAAATCAGTCTTGACCCTGTGCCCTATGGGAACAGTCTAGCCTGAACTGCCAGGCCAGGTCCTCCCTGAACTGGAAACAAGCATCCTAGGACTGGTTTCGTGGTTTCACCCCTCTTCAGCCAGGATAGCTTGATTCCAGTGGCATGGAGAGCACTAGACTTACGTCTGAGCATACCCGTAGCACTCGGGGTGACAAGTGCAAGAAGAACTATTGATGGACAGAATGCAGAACAATGTCATACATTCACCCTAGTACAGAGATCTGGGCCTAAATCCATCGTTTTTTTGTTCACCATGCCATTCCAGTTTGGACCCAGCCATATGCAAATCAGTCTTGACCCTGTGCCCTATGGGAACAGTCCAGCCCGAACTGCCAGACCAGGTCCTCCGTGGATAGGAAACAAGCATCCTAGGACCGGTTTCGGGGTTTCACCCCTCTTCAGCCAGGATAGCTTGATTCCAGTGGCATGGAGAGCACGGGACTCACGTCTGAGCATACCCGTCCCACTCGGGGAGACAAATGCAAAAAGAAATATTGATGGACAGAATGCAGAACAATGTCATACATTCACCCCAGTACAGAGATCTGGGCCTAAATCCATCGTTTTTTTGCTCACCATGCCATTCCAGTTTGGACCCAGCCATATGCAAATCAGTCTTGACCCTGTGCCCTATGGAACAGTCCAGCCCGATCTGCCAGGCCAGGTCCTCCCTGGTCTTGAAACAAGCATCCTAGGACCGGTTTCAGGGTTTCACCCCTCTTCAGCCAGGATAGCTTGATTCCAGTGGCATGGAGAGCACGGGACTCACGTCCGAGCATAACCGGCCCACTCAGGGTGACAAATGCCGAAAGAACTATTGTTGGACAGAATGCAAAACAATGCTATACATTCACCCCAGTACAGAGATCTGGGCCTAAATCCACAGTTTTTTTGCTCACCATGCCATTCCAGATTTTACCCAGCCATATGCAAATCAGTCTTGACCCTGTGCCCTATGGGAACAATCCAGCCCGAACTGCCAGGCCAGGTCCTCCCTGGACTGGAAACAAGCATCCTAGGACCGGTTTCGGGGTTTCACCCCACTTCAGACAGGATAGCTTGATTCCAGTGGCATGGAGAGCACGGGACTTTCGTCTGAGCATACCCGTCCCACTCGGGGAGACAAATGCAAAAAGAACTATTGATGGACAGAATGCAGAACAATGTCATACATTCACCCCAGTACAGAGATCTGGGCCTAAATCCATCGTTTTTTGCTCACCATGCCATTCCAGTTTGGACCCAGCCATATGCAAATCAGTCTTGACCCTGTGCCCTATGGGAACAGTCTAGCCCGAACTGCAAGGCCAGGTGTTCCCTGGACTGGAAACAAGCATCCTAGGACTGTTTTTGGGGTTTCACCCCACTTCAGCCTAGATAGCTTGATTCCAGTGGCATGGAGAGCACGGGACTCACATCTGAGCATACCAGTCCCACTCGGGGTGACAAATGCAAAAAGAAATTTGATGGACAGAATGCAGAACGATGTCATACATTAACCCCAGTACAGAAATGTGGGTATAAATCCATCGTTTTTTTGCTCACCATGCCATTCCAGCTTGAACCCAGCCATATGCAAATCAGTCTTGACCCTGTGCCCTATGGGAACAGTCCAGCCCGAACTGCCAGGCCATGTCCTCCCTGGTCTGGAAACAAGCATCCTAGGACCGGTTTCGGGGTTTCACCCCTCTTCAGCCAGGATAGCTCGATTCCAGTGGCATGGAGAGCACGGGACTCACGTCTGAGCATACCCGGCCCACTCAGGGTGACAAATGCAAAAAGAACTATTGTTGGACAGAATGCAAAACAATGCCATACATTCACCCAAGTACAGAGATCTGGGCCTAATTCCACCGTTTTTTTGCTCACCATGCCATTCCAGTTTGGACCCAGCCATATGCAAATCAGTCTTGACCCTGTGCCTTATGGGAACAATCCAGCCCGAACTTCCAGGCCCGGTCCTTCCTGGACTGGAAACCAGCATCCTAGGACCGGTTTCGGGGTTTCACCCCACTTCAGCCAGGATAGCTTGATTCCAGTGGCATGGAGAGCACGGTACTCACGTCTGAGCATACCTGTCCCACTCGGGGTGACAAATGCAAACAGGACTATTGATGGACAGAATGCAGAACAATGTCATACATTCACCCCAGTACAGAGATCTGGGCCTAAATCCATTGTTGTTTTGCTCACCATGCCATTCCAGTTTGGACCCAGCCATATGCAAAGCAGTCTTGAACCTGTGCCCTATGTGAATAGTCCAGCCCGAACTGCCAAGCCAGGTCCTCCCTGGACTGAAAAGAAGCATACTAGGACCGGTTTTGGGGTTTCACCCACTGGAAACAAGCATCCTAGGACCGGTTTCGGGGTTTCACCCCTCTTCAGCCATGATAGCTTGATTCCAGTGGCATGGAGAGCACTAGACTTACGTCTGAGCATACCCGTAGCTCTCAGGGTGACAAGTGCAAAAAGAACTATTGATGGACAGAATGCAGAACAATGTCATACATTCACCCTAGTACAGAGATCTGGGCCTAAATCGATCGTTTTTTTGCTCACCATGCCATTCCAGTTTGTTCCCAGCCATATGCAAATCAGTCTTGACCCTGTACCCTATAGGAACAGTCCAGCCCGAACTGCCAGGCCAGGTCCTCCGTTGATAGGAAACAAGCATCCTAGGACCGGTTTTGGGGTTTCACCCCTCTTCAGCCATGATAGCTTGATTCCAGTGGCATGGAGAGCACTAGACTTTCGTCTGAGCATACCCGCCCCACTTGGGGTGACACATGCAAAAAGAACTATTGATGGACAGAATGCAGAACAATGTCATACATTCACCCCAGTACAGACATCTGGGCCTAAATCCATCGGTTTTTTGCTCACCATGCCATTCCAGTTTGGACCCAGCCATATGCAGATCAGCTTGACCCTGTGCCCTATGGGAACTGTCCAGCCCGAACTGCCAGGCCAGGTCCTCACTGGTCTGAAAATAAGCATCCTAGGACCGGTTTTGGGGTTTCACTCCTCTTCAGCCAGGATAGCTTGATTCCAGTGACATGGAGAGCACGGGACTCACGTCTGAGCATACCCGTCCCACTCAGGGTGACAAATGCAAAAAGAACTATTGGTGGACAGAATGCAGAACAATGTCATACATACACCCTAGTTAAGAGATCTGGGCCTAAATCCATTGTTTTTTAGCTCACCATGCCATTCCAGCTTGGAACCAGCCATATGCAAATCAGTCTTGACCCTCTGCCCTATGGGAACAGTCCAGCCCGAACTGCCAGGCCAGGTCCTCCCTGGTCTGGAAACAAGCATCCTAGGACCGGTTTCGGGGTTTCACCCCTCTTCAGCCAGGATAGCTCGATTCCAGTGGCATGGAGAGCACGGGACTCACGTCTGAGCATACCCGGCCCACTCAGGGTGACAAATGCAAAAAGAACTATTTTTGGACAGAATGCAAAACAATGCCATACATTCACCCAAGTACAGAGATCTGGGCCTAATTCCACCGTTTTTTTGCTCACCATGCCATTCCAGTTTGGACCAAGCCATATGCAAATCAGTCTTGACCCTGTGCCTTATGGGAACAATCCAGCCCGATCTTCCAGGCCCGGTCCTTCCTGGACTGGAAACCAGCATCCTAGGACCCGTTTCGGGGTTTCACCCCACTTCAGCCAGGATAGCTTGATTCCAGTGGCATGGAGAGCACGGTACTCACGTCTGAGCATACCTGTCCCACTCGGGGTGACAAATGCAAATAGGACTATTGATGGACAGAATGCAGAACAATGTCATACATTCACCCCAGTACAGAGATCTGGGCCTAAATCCATTGTTGTTTTGCTCACCATGCCATTCCAGTTTGGACCCAGCCATATGCAAAGCAGTCTTGAACCTGTGCCCTATGTGAATAGTCCAGCCCGAACTGCCAAGCCAGGTCCGCCCTGGACTGAAAAGAAGCATACTAGGACCGGTTTCGGGGTTTCACCCACTGGAAACAAGCATCCTAGGACCGGTTTCGGGGTTTCACCCCTCTTCAGCCATGATAGCTTGATTCCAGTGGCATGGAGAGCACTAGACTTACGTCTGAGCATACCCTTAGCTCTCGGGGTGACAAGTGCAAAAGGAACTATTGATGGACAGAATGCAGAACAATGTCATACATTCACCCTAGTACAGAGATCTGGGCCTAAATCGATCGTTTTTTTGCTCACCATGCCATTCCAGTTTGGACCCAGCCATATGCAAATCAGTCTTGACCCTGTGCCCTATGGGAACAGTCCAGCCCGAACTGCCAGGCCAGGTCCTCCGTTGATAGGAAACAAGCATCCTAGGACCGGTTTTGGGGTTTCACCCCTCTTCAGCCATGATAGCTTGATTCCAGTGGCATGGAGAGCACTAGACTTTCGTCAGAGCATACCCGCCCCACTCGGGGTGACACATGCAAAAAGAACTATTGATGGACAGAATGCAGAACAATGTCATACATTCACCCCAGTTCAGAGATCTGGGCCTAAATCCATAGGTTTTTTGCTCACCATGCCATTCCAGTTTGGACCCAGCCATATGCAAATCAGTCTTTACCCTGTGCCCTATGGGAACAGTCTAGCCCGAACTGCCAGGCCAGGTCTTCCCTGGACTGGAAACAAGCATCCTAGGACTGGTTTCGGGGTTTCACACCTCTTCAGCCTGGATAGCTTGATTCCAGTGGCATGGAAAGCATGGGACTCACGTCTGAGCATACCAGTCCCACTCATGGTGACAAATGCAAAAAGAACTATTGATGGACAGAATGCAGAACAATGTCATACATTAACCCCAGTACAGAGATCTGGGCATAAATCCATCGTTTTTTTGCTCACCATGCCATTCCAGCTTGGACCCAGCCATATGCAAATCAGTCTTGACCCTGTGCCCTGTGGGAACAGTCCAGCCCGAACTGCCAGGCCAGGTCCTCCCTGGTCTGGAAACAAGCATCCTAGGACCGGTTTCGGGGTTTCACCCCTCTTCAGCCAGGATAGCTCGATTCCAGTGGCATGAAGAGCACGGGACTCACGTCTGAGCATATTCGGCCCACTCAGGTGACAAATGCAAAAAGAACTATTGTTGGACAGAATGCAAAAGAATGCCATACATTCACCCCAGTACAGAGATCTGGGCCTAAATCCACGGTTTTTTTGCTCACCATGCCATTCCAGTTTGAACCCAGCCATATGCAAATCAGTCTTGAACCTGTGCCCTGTGGGAACAGTCCAGCCCGAACTGCCAGGCCAGGTCTTTCCTGGACTGGAAACCAGCATCCTAGGACAGGTTTCGGGGTTTCACCGATCTTCAGCCAGGATAGCTTGATTCCAGTGGCATGGAGAGCACGGGACTCACGTCTGAGCATACCTGCCCCACTCGGGGTGACAAATGCCAAAAAAACTATTGATGGACAGAATGCAGAACAATTTCATACATTCACCCCAGTACAGAGATCTGGGCCTAAATCCATTGTATTTTTGCTCACCGTGCCATTCCAGTTTGGACCCAGCCATATGCAAATCAGTCTTGAACCTGTGCCCTATGGGAACAGTCCAGCCTGAACTGCCAGGAAAGGTCCTCCCTGGACTGGAAACAAGCATCCTAGGACCGGTTTTGGGGTTTCACCCCTCTTTAGCCAGGATAGCTTGATTCCAGTGACATGGAGAGCACGGGACTCACGTCTGAGCATACCCGTCCCACTCGGGGAGACAAATGCAAAAGGAACTATTGATGGACAGAATGCAGAACAATTTCATACATTCATCCCAGTACAGAGATCTGGGCCTAAATCCATCTTTTTTGCTCACCATGCCATTCCAGTTTAGACCCAGCCATATGCAAATCAGTCTTGACCCTGTGCCCTATGTGAATAGTCCAGCCCGAACTGCCAAGCCAGGTCCTGCCTGGACTGGAAACAAGCATCCTAGGACCGGTTGCGGGGTTTCACCCCTCTACAGCCATGATACCTTGAACAAGCATCCTAGGACCGAATGCGGGGTTTCACCCCTCTACAGCCATGATAGCTTGATTCCAGTGGCATGGAGAGCACTGGACTTTTGTCTGAGCATACCCGTCCCACTCGGGGTGACAAGTGCAAAAAGAACTATTGATGGACAGAATGCAGAACAATGTCATACATACACCCCAGTACAGAGATCTGGGCCTAAATCCATCGTTTTTTTGCTCACCATGCCATTCCAGTTTGGACGCAGCCATATGCAAATCAGTCTTTACCCTGTGCCCTATGGGAACAGTCTAGCCCGAACTGCCAGGCCAGGTCTTCCCTGGACTGGAAACAAGCATGCTAAGACTGGTTTAGGGGTTTCACCCCTCTTCAGCATGGATAGCTAGATTCCAGTGGCATGGAGAGCACGGGACTCACGTCTGAGCATACCAGTCCCACTCGGGGTGACAAATGCAAAAAGAACTATTGATGGACAGAATGCAGAACGATGTCATACATTAACCCCAGTACAGAGATGTGGGCATAAATCCATCGTTTTTTTGCTCACCATGCCATTCCAGCTTGGACCCAGCCATATGCAAATCAGTCTTGACCCTCTGCCCTATGGGAACAGTCCAGCCCGAACTGCCAGGCCAGGTCCTCCCTGGTCTGGAAACAAGCATCCTAGGACCGGTTTCGGGGTTTCACCCCTCTTCAGCCAGGATAGCTCGATTCCAGTAGCATGGAGAGCACGGGACTCACGTCTGAGCATACCTGTCCCACTCGGGGTGACAAATGCAAACAGGACTATTGATGGACAGAATGCAGAACAATGTCATACATTCACCCCAGTACAGAGATCTGGGCCTAAATCCATCGTTGTTTTGCTCACCATGCCATTCCAGTTTGGACCCAGCAATATGCAAATCAGTCCTGAACCTGTGCCCTATGTGAATAGTCCAGCCCGAACTGCCAAGCCAGGTCCTCCCTGGACTGGAAAGAAGTATACTAGGACCAGTTTCGGGGTTTCACCCACTGGAAACAAGCATCCTAGGACCGGTTTCGGGGTTTCACCCCTCTTCAGCCATGATAGCTTGATTCCAGTGGCATGGAGAGCACTAGACTTACGTCTGAGCATACCCGTAGCACTCGGGGTGACAAATGCAAAAAGAACTATTGATGGACAGAATGCAGAACAATGTCATACATTCACCCTAGTACAGAGATCTGGGCTTAAATCCATCGTTTTTTTGCTCACCATGCCATTCCAGTTTGGACCCAGCCATATGCAAATCAGTCTTGACCCTGTGCCCTATGGGAACAGTCCAGCCTGAACTGCGAGGCCAGGTCCTCCATGGACTGGAAACAAGCATCTTAGGACCGGTTTCGGGGTTTCACCCATCTTCAGCCAGGATAGCTTGATTCCAGTGGCATGTAGAGCACGGGACTAACGTCTGAGCATACCCGTCCCACTCGGGGTGACACATGCAAAAAGAACTATTGATGGACAGAATGTCGAACAATGTCATACATTCACCCCAGTACAGAGATCTGGACCTAAATCCATTGTTTTTTTGCTCACCATGCCATTCCAGTTTGGACCCAGCCATATGCAAATCAGTCTTGACCTTGTGCCCTATGGGAACAGTCTAGCCCGAACTGCCAGGCCAGGTCTTCCCTGGACTGGAAACAAACATCCTAGGACTGATTTCAGGGTTTCACCCATCTTCAGCCAGGAGAGCTTGATTCCAGTGGCATGGAGAGCGCGGGACTCACGTCTGAGCATACCAGTCCCACTCGGGGTGACAAATGCAAAAATAACTATTGATGGACAGAATGCAGAACGATGTCATACATTCACCCCAGTACAGAGATCTGGGCGTAAATCCATCATTTTTTTGCTCACCATGCCATTCCAGTTTTGACCCAGCCATATGCAAATCAGTCTTGACCCTGTGCCCTATGGGAACAGTCCAGCCCGAACTGCCAGGCCAGGTCCTCCCTGAACTGGAAACAAGCATCCTAGGACTGGTTTCGTGGTTTCACCCCTCTTCAGCCAGGATAGCTTGATTCCAGTGGCATGGAGAGCACGGGACTCACGTCTGAGCATACCCGTCCCACTCGGTGTGACAAATGCAAAAAGAACTATTGATGGACAGAATGCAGAACAATGTCATACATTCGCCACATTACATAGATATGGGCCTAAACCCATCGTTTTTTTGCACACCATGCCGTTCCAGTTTGGACCCAACCATATGCAAATCAGTCTTGACCCTGTGCCCTATGAGAACAGTCCAGCCCAAACTGCCAGGCCAGGTCCTCCCTGGACTGGAAACAAGCATCCTAGGACTGGTTTCAGGGTTTCACCCCTCTACAGCCAGGAGAGCTTGATTCCAGTGGCATGGAGAGCACGGGACTCACGTCTGAGCATACCAGTCCCACTCGGGGTGACAAATGCTAAAAGAACTATTGATGGACAGACTGCAGAACGATGTCATACATTAACCCCAGTACAGAGATCTGGGCATAAATCCATCATTTTTTTGCTCACCATGCCATTCCAGTTTGGACCCAGCCATATGCAAACCAGTCTTGACCCTGTGCCCTATGGGAACAGTCTAACCCGAACTGCCAGGCCAGGTCTTCCCTGGACTGGAAACAAGCCTCCTAGGACTGGTTTCAGGGTTTCACCCCTCTTCAGCCAGGAGAGCTTGATTCTAGTGGCATGGAGAGCACGGGACTCACGTCTGAGCATACCCGTCCCACTCGGGGTGACAAGTGCAAAAAGAACTATTGATGGAGAGAATGCAGAACAATGTCATACATTCACCCTAGTACAAATATCTGGGCCTAAATCCATTTTTGTTTGCTCACACTGCGATTCCAGTTTGGACCCAGCCATATGCAAATCAGTCTTGACCCTGTGCCCTATGGGAACAGTCCAGCCCGAACTGCCAGGCCAGGTCCTCCCTCGACAGCAAATAAGCATCATAGCACCGGTTTCGGGGTTTCACCCCTCTTCAGCCATGATAGCTTGATTCCAGTGGCATGGAGAGCACTAGACTTACGTCTGAGCATACCCGTAGCACTCGGGGTGACAAGTGCAAAAAGAACTATTGATGGACAGAATGCAGAACAATGTCATACATTCACCCTAGCTCAGAGATCTTGGCCTAAATCCATCGGTTTTTTGCTCACCGTGCCATTCAAGTTTGGACCCAGCCATATGCAAATCAGTCTTGACCCTGTGCCCTATGGGAACAGTCTAGCCTGAACTGCCAGGCCAGGTCTTCCCTGGACTGGAAACAAAGATCCTAGGACCGATTTTGGGGTTTCACCCCTCTTCAGCGAGGGTAGCTTGTTTCCACTGACATGGAGAGCACAGGCCTCACGTCTGAGCATACCAGTCCCACTCGGGGTGACAAATGCAAAAAGAACTATTGATGGACAGAATGCAGAACAATGTCATACATTCACCCCAGTACAGAGATCTGGGCCTAAATCCATCGTTTTTTTGCTCATCATGCCATTCCAGAAGGGACCCAGCCATATGCAAATCAGTCTTGACCCTGTGCCCTATGGGAACAGTCCAGCCCGAACTGCCAGGCCAGGTCCTCCCTGAACTGGAAACAAGCATCCTAGGACTGGTTTTGTTGTTTCACCCCTCTTCAGCCAGGATAGCTTGATTCCAGTGGCATGGAGAGCACGGGACTCACGTCTGAGCATACCCGTCCCACTCGGTGTGACAAATGCAAAAAGAACTATTGATGGATAGAATGCAGAACAATGTCATACATTCACCACATTACATAGATATGGGCCTCAACCCATCGTTTTTTTGCACATCAGGCCGTTCCAGTTTGGACCCAACCATATGCATATCAGTCTTGACCCTGTGCCCTATGGGAACAGTCTAACCCGAACTGCCAGGCCAGGTCTTCCCTGGACTGGAAACAAGCATCCTAGGACTGGTTTCAGGGTGTCACCCCTCTTCAGCCAGGAGAGCTTGATTCCAGTGGCATGGAGAGCACGGGACTCACGTCTGAGCGTACCAGTCCCACTCGGGGTGACAAATGGTAAAAGAACTATTGTGGACAGAATGCAGAACGATGTCATACATTAACCCCAGTACAGAGATCTGGGCATAAATCCATCATTTTTTTGCTCACCATTCCATTCCAGTTTGGACCCAGCCATATGCAAATCAGTCTTGACCCTGTGCCCTATGGGAACAGTCTAACCCGAACTGCCAGGCCAGGTCTTCCCTGGACTGGAAACAAGCATCCTAGGACTGGTTTCAGGGTTTCACCCCTCTTCAGCCAGGAGAGCTTGATTCCAGTGGCATGGAGAGCACGGGACTCACGTCTGAGCATACCCGTCCCACTCGGGGTGACAAGTGCAAAAAGAACTATTGATGGAGAGAATGCAGAACAATGTCATACATTCACCCTAGTACAGATATCTGGGCCTAAATCCATTTATGTTTGCTCACACTGCGATTCCAGTTTGGACCCAGCCATATGCAAATCAGTCTTGACCCTGTGCCCTATGGGAACAGTCCAGCCCGAACTGCCAGGCCAGGTCCTCCCTGGACAGGAAATAAGCATCCTATCACCGGTTTCGGGGTTTCACCCCTCTTCAGCCAGGATAGCTTGATTCTAGTGGCATGAAGAGCTCGGGACTCACAACTGAGCATACCCGCCCCACTCGGTGTGACAAATGCAAAAAGAACTTTTGATGGACAGAATGCAGAACAATGTCATACATTCACCCTAGCTCAGAGATCTTGGCTTAAATCCATCGGTTTTTTGCTCACCGTGCCATTCAAGTTTGGACCCAGCCATATGCAAATCAGTCTTGACCCTGTGCCCTATGGGAACAGTCTAGCCTGAACTGCCAGGCCAGGTCCTCCCTGAACTGGAAACAAGCATCCTAGGACTGGTTTCGTGGTTTCACCCCTCTTCAGCCAGGATAGCTTGATTCCAGTGGCATGGAGAGCACGGGACTCACGTCTGAGCATACCCGTCCCACTCGGTGTGACAAATGCAAAAAGAACTATTGATGGACAGAATGCAGAACAATGTCATACATTCGCCACATTACATAGATATGGGCCTAAACCCATCGTTTTTTTGCACACCATGCCGTTCCAGTTTGGACCCAACCATATGCAAATCAGTCTTGACCCTGTGCCCTATGAGAACAGTCCAGCCCAAACTGCCAGGCCAGGTCCTCCCTGGACTGGAAACAAGCATCCTAGGACTGGTTTCAGGGTTTCACCCCTCTTCAGCCAGGAGAGCTTGATTCCAGTGGCATGGAGAGCACGGGACTCACGTCTGAGCATACCAGTCCCACTCGGGGTGACAAATGCTAAAAGAACTATTGATGGACAGACTGCAGAACGATGTCATACATTAACCCCAGTACAGAGATCTGGGCATAAATCCATCATTTTTTTGCTCACCATGCCATTCCAGTTTGTACCCAGCCATATGCAAACCAGTCTTGACCCTGTGCCCTATGGGAACAGTCTAACCCGAACTGCCAGGCCAGGTCTTCCCTGGACTGGAAACAAGCCTCCTAGGACTGGTTTCAGGGTTTCACCCCTCTTCAGCCAGGAGAGCTTGATTCTAGTGGCATGGAGAGCACGGGACTCACGTCTGAGCATACCCGTCCCACTCGGGGTGACAAGTGCAAAAAGAACTATTGATGGAGAGAATGCAGAACAATGTCATACATTCACCCTAGTACAAATATCTGGGCCTAAATCCATTTTTGTTTGCTCACACTGCGATTCCAGTTTGGACCCAGCCATATGCAAATCAGTCTTGACCCTGTGCCCTATGGGAACAGTCCAGCCCGAACTGCCAGGCCAGGTCCTCCCTCGACAGCAAATAAGCATCATAGCACCGGTTTCGGGGTTTCACCCCTCTTCAGCCATGATAGCTTGATTCCAGTGGTATGGAGAGCACTAGACTTACGTCTGAGCATACCCGTAGCACTCGGGGTGACAAGTGCAAAAAGAACTATTGATGGACAGAATGCAGAACAATGTCATACATTCACCCTAGCTCAGAGATCTTGGCCTAAATCCATCGGTTTTTTGCTCACCGTGCCATTCAAGTTTGGACCCAGCCATATGCAAATCAGTCTTGACCCTGTGCCCTATGGGAACAGTCTAGCCTGAACTGCCAGGCCAGGTCTTCCCTGGACTGGAAACAAAGATCCTAGGACCGATTTTGGGGTTTCACCCCTCTTCAGCGAGGGTAGCTTGTTTCCACTGACATGGAGAGCACGGGCCTCACGTCTGAGCATACCAGTCCCACTCGGGGTGACAAATGCAAAAAGAACTATTGATGGACAGAATGCAGAACAATGTCATACATTCACCCCAGTACAGAGATCTGGGCCTAAATCCATCGTTTTTTTGCTCATCATGCCATTCCAGAAGGGACCCAGCCATATGCAAATCAGTCTTGACCCTGTGCCCTATGGGAACAGTCCAGCCCGAACTGCCAGGCCAGGTCCTCCCTGAACTGGAAACAAGCATCCTAGGACTGGTTTTGTGGTTTCACCCCTCTTCAGCCAGGATAGCTTGATTCCAGTGGCATGGAGAGCAGGGGACTCACGTCTGAGCATACCCGTCCCACTCGGTGTGACAAATGCAAAAAGAACTATTGATGGATAGAATGCAGAACAATGTCATACATTCACCACATTACATAGATATGGGCCTCAACCCATCGTTTTTTTGCACATCAGGCCGTTCCAGTTTGGACCCAACCATATGCATATCAGTCTTGACCCTGTGCCCTATGGGAACAGTCTAACCCGAACTGCCAGGCCAGGTCTTCCCTGGACTGGAAACAAGCATCCTAGGACTGGTTTCAGGGTGTCACCCCTCTTCAGCCAGGAGAGCTTGATTCCAGTGGCATGGAGAGCACGGGACTCACGTCTGAGCATACCAGTCCCACTCGGGGTGACAAATGGTAAAAGAACTATTGTGGACAGAATGCAGAACGATGTCATACATTAACCCCAGTACAGAGATCTGGGCATAAAGCCATCATTTTTTTGCTCACCATTCCATTCCAGTTTGGACCCAGCCATATGCAAATCAGTCTTGACCCTGTGCCCTATGGGAACAGTCTAACCCGAACTGCCAGGCCAGGTCTTCCCTGGACTGGAAACAAGCCTCCTAGGACTGGTTTCAGGGTTTCACCCCTCTTCAGCCAGGAGAGCTTGATTCCAGTGGCATGGAGAGCACGGGACTCACGTCTGAGCATACCCGTCCCACTCGGGGTGACAAGTGCAAAAAGAACTATTGATGGAGAGAATGCAGAACAATGTCATACATTCACCCTAGTACAGATATCTGGGCCTAAATCCATTTATGTTTGCTCACACTGCGATTCCAGTTTGGACCCAGCCATATGCAAATCAGTCTTGACCCTGTGCCCTATGGGAACAGTCCAGCCCGAACTGCCAGGCCAGGTCCTCCCTGGACAGGAAATAAGCATCCTATCACCGGTTTCGGGGTTTCACCCCTCTTCAGCCAGGATAGCTTGATTCTAGTGGCATGAAGAGCTCGGGACTCACAACTGAGCATACCCGCCCCACTCGGTGTGACAAATGCAAAAAGAACTTTTGATGGACAGAATGCAGAACAATGTCATACATTCACCCTAGCTCAGAGATCTTGGCTTAAATCCATCGGTTTTTTGCTCACCGTGCCATTCAAGTTTGGACCCAGCCATATGCAAATCAGTCTTGACCCTGTGCCCTATGGGAACAGTCTAGCCTGAACTGCCAGGCCAGGTCCTCCCTGAACTGGAAACAAGCATCCTAGGACTGGTTTCGTGGTTTCACCCCTCTTCAGCCAGGATAGCTTGATTCCAGTGGCATGGAGAGCACGGGACTCACGTCTGAGCATACCCGTCCCACTCGGGGTGACAAATGCAAAAAGAACTATTGATGGACAGAATGCAGAACAATGTCATACATTCGCCACAGTACATAGATATGGGCCTAAACCCATCGTTTTTTTGCACACCATGCCGTTCCAGTTTGGACCCAACCATATGCAAATCAGTCTTGACCCTGTGCCCTATGAGAACAGTCCAGCCCAAACTGCCAGGCCAGGTCCTCCCTGGACTGGAAACAAGCATCCTAGGACTGGTTTCAGGGTTTCACCCCTCTTCAGCCAGGAGAGCTTGATTCCAGTGGCATGGAGAGCACGGGACTCACGTCTGAGCATACCAGTCCCACTCGGGGTGACAAATGCTAAAAGAACTATTGATGGACAGACTGCAGAACGATGTCATACATTAACCCCAGTACAGAGATCTGGGCATAAATCCATCATTTTTTTGCTCAGCATGCCATTCCAGTTTGGACCCAGCCATATGCAAACCAGTCTTGACCCTGTACCCTATGGGAACAGTCTAACCCGAACTGTCAGGCCAGGTCTTCCCTGGACTGGAAACAAGCATCCTAGGACTGGTTTCAGGGTTTCACCCCTCTTCAGCCAGGAGAGTTTGATTCCAGTGGCATGGAGAGCACGGGACTCACGTCTGAGCATACCCGTCCCACTCGGGGTGACAAGTGCAAAAAGAACTATTGATGGAGAGAATGCAGAACAATGTCATACATTCACCCTAGTACAGATATCTGGGCCTAAATCCATTTTTTTTTGCTCACACTGCGATTCCAGTTTGGACCCAGCCATATGCAAATCAGTCTTGACCCTGTGCCCTATGGGAACAGTCCAGCCCGAACTGCCAGGCCAGGTCCTCCCTCGACAGGAAATAAGCATCCTAGCACCGGTTTCGGGGTTTCACCCCTCTTCAGCCAGGATAGCTTGATTCCAGTGGCATGAAGAGCACGGGACTCACGACTAAGCATACCCGCCCCACTCGGTGTGACAAATGCAAAAAGAACTATTGATGGACAGAATGCAGAACAATGTCATACATTCACCCTAGCTCAGAGATCTTGGCCTAAATCCATCGGTTTTTTGCTCACCGTGCCATTCAAGTTTGGACCCAGCCATATGCAAATCAGTCTTGACCCTGTGCCCTATGGGAACAGTCTAGCCTGAACTGCCAGGCCAGGTCTTCCCTGGACTGGAAACAAAGATCCCAGGACCGATTTTGGGGTTTCACCCCTCTTCAGCGAGGGTAGCTTGTTTCCACTGACATGGAGAGCACGGGCCTCACGTCTGAGCATACCAGTCCCACTCGGACTGACAAATGCAAAAAGAACTATTGATGGACAGAATGCAGAACAATGTCATACATTCACCCCAGTACAGAGATCTGGGCGTAAATCCATCATTTTTTTGCTCACCATGCCAATCCAGTTTGGACCCAGCCATATGCAAATCAGTCTTGACCCTGTGCCCTATGGGAACAGTCCAGCCTGAACTGCCAGGCCAGGTCCTCCCTGAACTGGAAACAAGCATCCTAGGACTGGTTTCGTGGTTTCACCCCTCTTCAGCCAGGATAGCTTGATTCCAGTGGCATGGAGAGCACGGGACTCACGTCTGAGCATACCCGTCCCACTCGGTGTGACAAATGCAAAAAGAACTATTGATGGACAGAATGCAGAACAATGTCATACATTCACCACATTGCATAGATATGGGCCTAAACCCATCGTTTTTTTGCACATCAGGCCGTTCCAGTTTGGACCCAACCATATGCAAATCAGTCTTGACCCTGTGCCCTATGGGAACAGTCTAACCCGAACTGCCAGGCCAGGTCTTCCCTGGACTGGAAACAAGCATCCTAGGACTGGTTTCAGGGTGTCACCCCTCTTCAGCCAGGAGAGCTTGATTCCAGTGGCATGGAGAGCACGGGACTCACGTCTGAGCATACCAGTCCCACTCGGGGTGACAAATGGTAAAAGAACTATTGATGGACAGAATGCAGAACGATGTCATACATTAACCCCAGTACAGAGATCTGGGCATAAATCCATCATTTTTTTGCTCATCATTCCATTCCAGTTTGGACCCAGCCATATGCAAATCAGTCTTGACCCTGTGCCCTATGGGAACAGTCTAACCCGAACTGCCAGGCCAGGTCTTCCCTGGACTGGAAACAAGCATCCTAGGACTGGTTTCAGGGTTTCACCCCTCTTCAGCCAGGAGAGCTTGATTCCAGTGGCATGGAGAGCACGGGACTCACGTCTGAGCATACCCGTCCCACTCGGGGTGACAAGTGCAAAAAGAACTATTGATGGAGAGAATGCAGAACAATGTCATACATTCACCCTAGTACAGATATCTGGGCCTAAATCCATTTTTGTTTGCTCACACTGCGATTCCAGTTTGGACCCAGCCATATGCAAATCAGTCTTGACCCTGTGCCCTATGGGAACAGTCCAGCCCGAACTGCCAGGCCAGGTCCTCCCTGGACAGGAAATAAGCATCCTATCACCGGTTTCGGGGTTTCACCCCTCTTCAGCCAGGATAGCTTGATTCTAGTGGCATGAAGAGCACGGGACTCACGACTGAGCATACCCGCCCCACTCGGTGTGACAAATGCAAAAAGAACTTTTGATGGACAGAATGCAGAACAATGTCATACATTCACCCTAGCTCAGAGATCTTGGCTTAAATCCATCGGTTTTTTGCTCACCGTGCCATTCAAGTTTGGACCTAGCCATATGCAAATCAGTCTTGACCCTGTGCCCTATGGGAACAGTCTAGCCTGAACTGCCAGGCCAGGTCCTCCCTGAACTGGAAACAAGCATCCTAGGACTGGTTTCGTGGTTTCACCCCTCTTCAGCCAGGATAGCTTGATTCCAGTGGCATGGAGAGCACGGGACTCACGTCTGAGCATACCCGTCCCACGCGGGGTGACAAATGCAAAAAGAACTATTGATGGACAGAATGCAGAACAATGTCATACATTCACCACAGTACATAGATATGGGCCTAAACCCATCGTTTTTTTGCACACAATGTCGTTCCAGTTTGGACCCAACCATATGAAAATCAGTCTTGACCCTGTGCCCTATGGGAACAGTCCAGCCTGAACTGCAAGACCAGGTCCTCCCTGGACTGGAAACAAGCCTCCTAGGACCGGTTTTGGGGTTTCACCCCTTTTCAGCCAGGATAGCTTGATTCCAGTGGCATGGAGAACACGGGACTCACGTCTGAGCATACACGTCCCACTCGGAGTGACAAATGCAAAAAGAACTATTGATGGACAGAATGCAGAACAATGTCATACATTCACCCCAGTACAGAGATCTGGATCTAAATGCATCGTTTTTTTGCTCACCATGCCATTCCAGTTTGGACCCAGCCATATGCAAATCAGCTTGACCCTGTGCCCTATGGGAACTGTCCAGCCCGAACTGTCAGGCCAGGTCCTCACTGGTCTGAAAATAAGCATCCTAGGACCGGTTTTGGGGTTTCACTCCTCTTCAGCCAGGATAGCTTGATTCCAGTGACATGGAGAGCACGGGACTCACGTCTGAGCATACCCGTCCCACTCAGGGTGACGAATGGAAAAAGAACTATTGGTGGACAGAATGCAGAACAATGTCATACATACACCCTAGTTAAGAGATCTGGGCCTAAATCCATTGTTTTTTAGCTCACCATGCCATTCCAGCTTGGACCCAGCCATATGCAAATCAGTCTTGACCCTCTGCCCTATGGGAACAGTCCAGCCCGAACTGCTAGGCCAGGTCCTCCCTGGTCTGGAAACAAGCATCCTAGGACCGGTTTCGGGGTTTCACCCCTCTTCAGCCAGGATAGCTCGATTCCAGTGGCATGGAGAGCACGGGACTCACGTCTGAGCATACCCGGCCCACTCAGGGTGACAAAAGCAAAAAGAACTATTTTTGGACAGAATGCAAAACAATGCCATACATTCACCCAAGTACAGAGATCTGGGCCTAATTCCGCCGTTTTTTTGCTCACCATGCCATTCCAGTTTGGACCAAGCCATATGCAAATCAGTCTTGACCCTCTGCCTTATGGGAACAATCCAGCCCGAACTTCCAGGCCCGGTCCTTCCTGGACTGGAAACCAGCATCCTAGGACCGGTTTCGGGGTTTCACCCCACTTCAGCCAGGATAGCTTGATTCCAGTGGCATGGAGAGCACGGTACTCACGTCTGAGCATACCTGTCCCACTCGGGGTGACAAATGCAAATAGGACTATTGATGGACAGAATGCAGAACAATGTCATACATTCACCCCAGTACAGAGATCTGGGCCTAAATCCATTGTTGTTTTGCTCACCATGCCATTCCAGTTTGGACCCAGCCATATGCAAAGCAGTCTTGAACCTGTGCCCTATGTGAATAGTCCAGCCCGAACTGCCAAGCCAGGTCCTCCCTGGACTGAAAAGAAGCATACTAGGACCGGTTTCGGGGTTTCACCCACTGGAAACAAGCATCCTAGGACCGGTTTCGGGGTTTCACCCCTCTTCAGCCATGATAGCTTGATTCCAGTGGCATGGAGAGCACTAGACTTACGTCTGAGCATACCCGTAGCTCTCGGGGTGACAAGTGCAAAAAGAACTATTGATGGACAGAATGCAGAACAATGTCATACATTCACCCTAGTTAAGATATCTGGGCCTAAATCGATCGTTTTTTTGCTCACCATGCCATTCCAGTTTGGACCCAGCCATATGCAAATCAGTCTTGACCCTGTGCCCTATGGGAACAGTCCAGCCCGAACTGCCAGGCCAGGTCCTCCGTTGATAGGAAACAAGCATCCTAGGACCGGTTTTGGGGTTTCACCCCTCTTCAGCCATGATAGCTTGATTCCAGTGGCATGGAGAGCACTAGACTTTCGTCTGAGCATACCCGCCCCACTCGGGGTGACACATGCAAAAAGAACTATTGATGGACAGAATGCAGAACAATGTCATACATTCACCCCAGTTCAGAGATCTGGGCCTAAATCCATAGGTTTTTTGCTCACCATGCCATTCCAGTTTGGACCCAGCCATATGCAAATCAGTCTTTACCCTGTGCCCTATGGGAACAGTCTAGCCCGAACTGCCAGGCCAGGTCTTCCCTGAACTGGAAACAAGCCTCCTAGGACTGGTTTCGGGGTTTCACCCCTCTTCAGCCTGGATAGCTTGATTCCAGTGGCATGGAAAGCACGGGACTCACGTCTGAGCATACCAGTCCCACTCATGGTGACAAATGCAAAAAGAACTATTGATGGACAGAATGCAGAACAATGTCATACATTAACCCCAGTACAGAGATCTGGGCATAAATCCATCGTTTTTTTGCTCACCATGCCATTCCAGCTTGGACCCAGCCATATGCAAATCAGTCTTGACCCTGTGCCCTGTGGGAACAGTCCAGCCCGAACTGCCAGGCCAGGTCCTCCCTGGTCTGGAAACAAGCATCCTAGGACCGGTTTCGGGGTTTCACCCCTCTTCAGCCAGGATAGCTCGATTCCAGTGGCATGAAGAGCACGGGACTCACGTCTGAGCATACCCGGCCCACTCAGGTAACAAATGCAAAAAGAACTATTGTTGGACAGAATGCAAAAGAATACCATACATTCACCCCAGTACAGAGATCTGGGCCTAAATCCACGGTTTTTTTGCTCACCCTGCCATTCCAGTTTGAACCCAGCCATATGCAAATCAGTCGTGACCCTGTACCCTATGGGAACAATCCAGCCCGATCTTCCAGGCCAGGTCTTTCCTGGACTGGAAACCAGCATCCTAGGACTGGTTTCGGGGTTTCACCCATCTTCAGCCAGGATAGCTTGATTCCAGTGGCATGGAGAGCACGGGACTCACGTCTGAGCATACCTGCCCCACTCGGGGTGACAAATGCCAAAAAAACTATTGATGGACAGAATGCCTAACAATTCCATACATTCACCCCAGTACAGAGATCTGGGCCTAAATCCATTGTATTTTTGCTCACCGTGCCATTCCAGTTTGGACCCAGCCATATGCAAATCAGTCTTGAACCTGTGCCCTATGGGAACAATCCAGCCTGAACTGCCAGGAAAGGTCCTCCCTGGACTGGAAACAAGCATCCTAGGACCGGTTTCGGGGTTTCACCCCTCTTCAGCCAGGATAGCTTGATTCCAGTGACATGGAGAGCACGGGACTCACGTCTGAGCATACCCGTCCCACTCGGGGAGACAAATGCAAAAGGAACTATTGATGGACAGAATGCAGAACAATTTCATACATTCATCCCAGTACAGAGATCTGGGCCTAAATCCATCGTTTTTTGCTCACCATGCCATTCCAGTTTAGACCCAGCCATATGCAAATCAGTCTTGACCCTGTGCCCTATGTGAATAGTCCAGCCCGAACTGCCAAGCCAGGTCCTGCCTGGACTGGAAACAAGCATCCTAGGACCGGTTGCGGGGTTTCACCCCTCTACAGCCATGATAGCTTGAACAAGCATCCTAGGACCGGGTGCGGGGTTTCACCCCTCTACAGCCATGATAGCTTGATTCCAGTGGCATGGAGAGCACTGGACTTATGTCTGAGCATACCCGTCCCACTCGGGGTGACAAGTGCAAAAAGAACTATTGATGGACAGAATGCAGAACAATGTCATACATACACCCCAGTACAGAGATCTGGGCCTAAATCCATCGGTTTTTTGCTCACCATGCCATTCCAGTTTGGACGCAGCCATATGCAAATCAGTCTTTACCCTGTGCCCTATGGGAACAGTCTAGCCCGAACTGCCAGGCCAGGTCTTCCCTGGACTGGAAACAAGCATGCTAGGACTGGTTTAGGGGTTTCACCCCTCTTCAGCATGGATAGCTTGATTCCAGTGGCATGGAGAGCACGGGACTCACGTCTGAGCATACCAGTCCCACTCGGGGTGACAAATGCAAAAAGAACTATTGATGGACAGAATGCAGAACGATGTCATACATTAACCCCAGTACAGAGATGTGGGCATAAATCCATCGTTTTTTTGCTCACCATGCCATTCCTGCTTGGACCCAGCCATATGCAAATCAGTCTTGACCCTGTGCCCCATGGGAACAGTCCAGCCCGAACTGCCAGGCCAGGTCCTCCGTTGATAGGAAACAAGCATCCTAGGACCGGTTTTGGGGTTTCACCCATCTTCAGCCATGATAGCTTGATTCCAGTGGCATGGAGAGCACTAGACTTTCGTCTGAGCATACCCGCCCCACTCGGGGTGACACATGCAAAAAGAACTATTGATGGACAGAATGCAGAACAATGTCATACATTCACCCCAGTTCAGAGATCTGTGCCTAAATCCATAGGTTTTTTGCTCACCATGCCATTCCAGTTTGGACCCAGCCATATGCAAATCAGTCCTTACCCTGTGCCCTATGGGAACAGTCTAGCCCGAACTGCCAGGCCAGGTCTTCCCTGGACTGGAAACAAGCATCCTAGGACTTGTTTCGGGGTTTCACCCCTCTTCAGCCTGGATAGCTTGATTCCAGTGGCATGGAAAGCACGGGACTCACGTCTGAGCATACCAGTCCCACTCATGGTGACAAATGCAAAAAGAACTATTGATGGACAGAATGCAGAACAATGTCATACATTAAACCCAGTACAGAGATCTGGGCATAAATCCATCGTTTTTTTGCTCACCATGCCATTCCAGCTTGGACCCAGCCATATGCAAATCAGTCTTGACCCTGTGCCCTGTGGGAACAGTCCAGCCCGAACTGCCAGGCCAGGTCCTCCCTGGTCTGGAAACAAGCATCCTAGGACCGGTTTCGGGGTTTCACCCCTCTTCAGCCAGGATAGCTCGATTCCAGTGGCATGAAGAGCACGGGACTCACGTCTGAGCATACCCGGCCCACTCATGTGACAAATGCAAAAAGAACTATTGTTGGACAGAATGCAAAAGAATGCCATACATTCACCCCAGTACAGAGATCTGGGCCTAAATCCACGTTTTTTTTGCTCACCATGCCATTCCAGTTTGAACCCAGCCATATGCAAATCAGTCGTGACCCTGTACCCTATGGGAACAATCCAGCCCGATCTTCCAGGCCAGGTCTTTCCTGGACTGGAAACCAGCATCCTAGGACTGGTTTCGGGGTTTCACCAATCTTCAGCCAGGATAGCTTGATTCCAGTGGCATGGAGAGCACGGGACTCACGTCTGAGCATACCTGCCCCACTCGGGGTGACAAATGCCAAAAAAACTATTGATGGACAGAATGCAGAACAATTTCATACATTCACCCCAGTACAGAGATCTGGGCCTAAATCCATTGTATTTTTGCTCACCGTGCCATTCCAGTTTGGACCCAGCCATATGCAAATCAGTCTTGAACCTGTGCCCTATGGGAACAGTCCAGCCTGAACTGCCAGGAAAGGTCCTCCCTGGACTGGAAACAAGCATCCTAGGACCGGTTTCGGGGTTTCAACCCTCTTCAGCCAGGATAGCTTGATTCCAGTGACATGGAGAGCACGGGACTCACGTCTGAGCATACCCGTCCCACTCGGGGAGACAAATGCAAAAGGAACAATTGATGGACAGAATGCAGAACAATTTCATGCATTCATCCCAGTACAGAGATCTGGGCCTAAATCCATCGTTTTTTGCTCACCATGCCATTCCAGTTTAGACCCAGCCATATGCAAATCAGTCTTGACCCTGTGCCCTATGTGAATAGTCCAGCCCGAACTGCCAAGCCAGGTCCTGCCTGGACTGGAAACAAGCATCCTAGGACCGGTTGCGGGGTTTCACCCCTCTACAGCCATGATAGCTTGAACAAGCATCCTAGGACCGGGTGCGGGGTTTCACCCCTCTACAGCCATGATAGCTTGATTCCAGTGGCATGGAGAGCACTGGACTTATGTCTGAGCATACCCGTCCCACTCGGGGAGACAAATGCAAAAGGAACTATTGATGGACAGAATGCAGAACAATTTCATGCATTCATCCCAGTACAGAGATCTGGGCCTAAATCCATCGGTTTTTTGCTCACCATGCCATTCCAGTTTGGACGCAGCCATATGCAAATCAGTCTTTACCCTGTGCCCTATGGGAACAGTCTAGCCCGAACTGCCAGGCCAGGTCTTCCCTGGACTGGAAACAAGCATGCTAGCTCTGGTTTAGGGGTTTCACCCCTCTTCAGCATGGATAGCTTGATTCCAGTGGCATGGAGAGCACGGGACTCACGTCTGAGCATACCAGTCCCACTCGGGGTGCCAAATGCAAAAAGAACTATTGATGGACAGAATGCAGAACGATGTCATTCATTAACCCCAGTACAGAGATGTGGGCATAAATCCATCGTTTTTTTGCTCACCATGCCATTCCTGCTTGGACCCAGCCATATGCAAATCAGTCTTGACCCTGTGCCCCATGGGAACAGTCCAGCCCGAACTGCCAGGCCAGGTCCTCCCTGGTCTGGAAACAAGCATCCTAGGACCGTTTTCGGGGTTTCACCCCTCTTCAGCCAGGATAGCTCGATTCCAGTAGCATGGAGAGCACAGGACTCACGTCTGAGCATACCTGTCCCACTCGGGGTGACAAATGCAAACAGGACTATTGATGGACAGAATGCAGAACAATGTCATACATTCACCCCAGTACAGAGATCTGGGCCTAAATCCATCGTTGTTTTGCTCACCATGCCATTCCAGTTTGGACCCAGCAATATGCAAATCAGTCCTGAACCTGTGCCCTATGTGAATAGTCCAGCCCGAACTGCCAAGCCAGGTCCTCCCTGGACTGGAAAGAAGCATACTAGGACCAGTTTCGGGGTTTCAGCCACTGGAAACAAGCATCCTAGGACCGGTTTCGGGGTTTCACCCCTCTTCAGCCATGATAGCTTGATTCCAGTGGCATGGAGAGCACTAGACTTACGTCTGAGCATACCCGTCCCACTCAGGGTGACAAATGCAAAAAGAACTATTGATGGACAGAATGCAGAACAATGTCATACATTCACCCTAGTACAGAGATCTGGGCTTAAATCCATCGTTTTTTTGCTCACCATGCCATTCCAGTTTGGACCCAGCCATATGCAAATCAGTCTTGACCCTGTGCCCTATGGGAACAGTCCAGCCTGAACTGCGAGGCCAGGTCCTCCATGGACTGGAAACAAGCATCTTAGGACCGGTTTCGGGGTTTCACCCATCTTCAGCCAGGATAGCTTGATTCCAGTGGCATGTAGAGCACGGGACTAACGTCTGAGCATTCCCGTCCCACTCGGGGTGACACATGCAAAAAGAACTATTAATGGACAGAATGTAGAACAATGTCATACATTCACCCCAGTACAGAGATCTGGACCTAAATCCATTGTTTTTTTGCTCACCATGCCATTCCAGTTTGGACCCAGCCATATGCAAATCAGTCTTGACCTTGTGCCCTATGGGAACAGTCTAGCCCGAACTGCCAGGCCAGGTCTTCCCTGGACTGGAAACAAACATCCTAGGACTGATTTCAGGGTTTCACCCATCTTCAGCCAGGAGAGCTTGATTCCAGTGGCATGGAGAGCGCGGGACTCACGGCTGAGCATACCAGTCCCACTCGGGGTGACAAATGCAAAAATAACTATTGATGGACAGAATGCAGAACGATGTCATACATTCACCCCAGTACAGAGATCTGGGCGTAAATCCATCATTTTTTTGCTCACCATGCCATTCCAGTTTGGACCCAGCCATATGCAAATCAGTCTTGACCTTGAGCCCTATGGGAACAGTCTAGCCCGGACTGCCAGGCCAGGTCTTCCCTGGACTGGAAACAAACATCCTAGGACTGATTTCAGGGTTTCACCCATCTTCAGCCAGGAGAGCTTGATTCCAGTGGCATGGAGAGCACGGGACTCACGTCTGAGCATACCCGTCCCACTCGGTGTGACAAATGGTAAAAGAACTATTGATGGACAGAATGCAGAACGATGTCATACATTAACCCCAGTACAGAGATCTGGGCATAAATCCATCATTTTTTTGCTCACCATTCCATTCCAGTTTGGACCCAGCCATATGCAAATCAGTCTTGACCCTGTGCCCTATGGGAACAGTCTAACCCGAACTGCCAGGCCAGGTCTTCCCTGGACTGGAAACAAGCATCCTAGGACTGGTTTCAGGGTTTCACCCCTCTTCAGCCAGGAGAGCTTGATTCCAGTGGCATGGAGAGCACGGGACTCACGTCTGAGCATACCCGTCCCACTCGGGGTGACAAGTGCAAAAAGAACTATTGATGGAGAGAATGCAGAACAATGTCATACATTCACCCTAGTACAGATATCTGGGCCTAAATCCATTTTTGTTTGCTCACACTGCGATTCCAGTTTGGACCCAGCCATATGCAAATCAGTCTTGACCCTGTGCCCTATGGGAACAGTCCAGCCCGAACTGCCAGGCCAGGTCCTCCCTGGACAGGAAATAAGCATCCTATCACCGGTTTCGGGGTTTCACCCCTCTTCAGCCAGGATAGCTTGATTCTAGTGGCATGAAGAGCACGGGACTCACGACTGAGCATACCCGCCCCACTCGGTGTGACAAATGCAAAAATTACTTTTGATGGACAGAATGCAGAACAATGTCATACATTCACCCTAGCTCAGAGATCTTGGCTTAAATCCATCGGTTTTTTGCTCACCGTGCCATTCAAGTTTGGACCCAGCCATATGCAAATCAGTCTTGACCCTGTGCCCTATGGGAACAGTCTAGCCTGAACTGCCAGGCCAGGTCCTCCCTGAACTGGAAACAAGCATCCTAGGACTGGTTTCGTGGTTTCACTCCTCTTCAGCCAGGATAGCTTGATTCCAGTGGCATGGAGAGCACGGGACTCACGTCTGAGCATACCCGTCCCACTCGGGGTGACAAATGCAAAAAGAACTATTGATGGACAGAATGCAGAACAATGTCATACATTCGCCACAGTACATAGATATGGGCCTAAACCCATCGTTTTTTTGCACACCATGCCGTTCCAGTTTGGACCCAACCATATGCAAATCAGTCTTGACCCTGTGCCCTATGAGAACAGTCCAGCCCAAACTGCCAGGCCAGGTCCTCCCTGGACTGGAAACAAGCATCCTAGGACTGGTTTCAGGGTTTCACCCCTCTTCAGCCAGGAGAGCTTGATTCCAGTGGCATGGAGAGCACGGGACTCACGTCTGAGCATACCAGTCCCACTCGGGGTGACAAATGCTAAAAGAACTATTGATGGACAGACTGCAGAACGATGTCATACATTAACCCCAGTACAGAGATCTGGGCATAAATCCATCATTTTTTTGCTCACCATGCCATTCCAGTTTGGACCCAGCCATATGCAAACCAGTCTTGACCCTGTGCCCTATGGGAACAGTCTAACCCGAACTGCCAGGCCAGGTCTTCCCTGGACTGGAAACAATCATCCTAGGACTGGTTTCAGGGTTTCACCCCTCTTCAGCCAGGAGAGCTTGATTCCAGTGGCATGGAGAGCACGGGACTCACGTCTGAGCATACCCGTCCCACTCGGGGTGACAAGTGCAAAAAGAACTATTGATGGAGAGAATGCAGAACAATGTCATACATTCACCCTAGTACAGATATCTGGGCCTAAATCCATTTTTTTTGCTCACACTGCGATTCCAGTTTGGACCCAGCCATATGCAAATCAGTCTTGACCCTGTGCCCTATGGGAACAGTCCAGCCCGAACTGCCAGGCCAGGTCCTCCCTCGACAGGAAATAAGCATCCTAGCACCGGTTTCGGGGTGTCACCCCTCTTCAGCCAGGATAGCTTGATTCCAGTGGCATGAAGAGCACGGGACTCACGACTAAGCATACCCGCCCCACTCGGTGTGACAAATGCAAAAAGAACTATTGATGGACAGAATGCAGAACAATGTCATACATTCACCCTAGCTCAGAGATCTTGGCCTAAATCCATCGGTTTTTTGCTCACCGTGCCATTCAAGTTTGGACCCAGCCATATGCAAATCAGTCTTGACCCTGTGCCCTATGGGAACAGTCTAGCCTGAACTGCCAGGCCAGGTCTTCCCTGGACTGGAAACAAAGATCCTAGGACCGATTTTGGGGTTTCACCCCTCTTCAGCGAGGGTAGCTTGTTTCCACTGACATGGAGAGCACGGGCCTCACGTCTGAGCATACCAGTCCCACTCGGGGTGACAAATGCAAAAAGAACTATTGATGGACAGAATGCAGAACAATGTCATACATTCACCCCAGTACAGAGATCTGGGCCTAAATCCATCGTTTTTTTGCTCATCATGCCATTCCAGAAGGGACTTAGCCATATGCAAATCAGTCTTGACCCTGTGCCCTATGGGAACAGTCCACCCCGAACTGCCAGGCCAGGTCCTCCCTGAAATGGAAAAAAGCATCCTAGGACTGGTTTCAGGGTTTCACCCCTCTTCAGCCAGGAGAGCTTGATTCCAGTGGCATGGAGAGCGCGGGACTCACGTCTGAGCATACCAGTCCCACTCGGGGTGACAAATGCAAAAATAACTATTGATGGACAGAATGCAGAACGATGTCATACATTAACCCCAGTACAGAGATCTGGGCATAAATCCATCATTTTTTTGCTCACCATGCCATTCCAGTTTGGACCCAGCCATATGCAAATCAGTCTTGACCCTGTGCCCTATGGGAACAGTCAAACCTGAACTGCCAGGCCAGGTCTTCCCTGGACTGGAAACAAGCATCCTAGGACTGGTTTCAGGGTTTCACCCCTCTTCAGCCAGGATAGCTTGATTCCAGTCGCATGGAGAGCACGGGACTCACGTCTGAGCATACCCGTCCCACTCGGTGTGACAAATGCAAAAAGAACTATTGATGGACAGAATGCAGAACAATGTCATACATTCACCACAGTACATAGATATGGGCCTAAACCCATCGTTTTTTTGCACACCATGCCGTTCCAGTTTGGACCCAACCATATGAAAATCAGTCTTGACCCTGTGCCCTATGGGAACAGTCCAGCCCGAACTGCAAGACCAGGTCCTCCCTGGACTGGAAACAAGCCTCCTAGGACCGGTTTTGGGGTTTTACCCCTTTTCAGCCAGGATAGCTTGATTCCAGTGGCATGGAGAACACGGGACTCACGTCTGAGCATACACGTCCCACTCGGAGTGACAAATGCAAAAAGAACTATTGATGGACAGAATGCAGAACAATGTCATACATTCACCCCAGTACAGAGATCTGGATCTAAATCCATTGTTTTTTTGCTCACCATGCCATTCCAGTTTGGACCCAGCCATATGCAAATCAGCTTGACCCTGTGCCCTATGGGAATAGTTCAGCCCGAACTGCCAGGCCAGGTCCTCCCTGGACTGAAAATAAGCATCCTAGGACCGGTTTTAGGGTTTCACTCCTCTTCAGCCAGGATAGCTTGATTCCAGTGACATGGAGAGCACGGGACTCACGTCTGAGCATACCCGTCCCACTCAGGGTGACAAATGCAAAAAGAACTATTGGTGGACAGAATGCAGAACAATGTCATACATACACCCTAGTTAAGAGATCTGGGCCTAAATCCATTGTTTTTTAGCTCACCATGCCATTCCAATTTGGACCAAGCCATATGCAAATCAGTCTTGACCCTGTGCCCTATGGGAACAGTCTAGCCTGAACTGCCAGGCCAGGTCCTCCCTGAACTGGAAACAAGCATCCTAGGACTGGTTTCGTGGTTTCACCCCTCTTCAGCCAGGATAGCTTGATTCCACTGACATGGAGAGCACGGGACTCACGTCTGAGCATACCCGTCCCACTCGGTGTGACAAATGCAAAAAGAACTATTGATGGACAGAATGCAGAACAATGTCATACATTCACCACAGTACATAGATATGGGCCTAAACCCATCGTTTTTTTGCACACCATGCCGTTCCAGTTTGGACCCAACCATATGAAAATCAGTCTTGACCCTGTGCCCTATGGGAACAGTCCAGCCTGAACTGCGAGGCCAGGTCCTCCATGGACTGGAAACAAGCATCTTAGGACCGGTTTCGGGGTTTCACCCATCTTCAGCCAGGATAGCTTGATTCCAGTGGCATGTAGAGCACGGGACTAACGTCTGAGCATACCCGTCCCACACGGGGTGACACATGCAAAAAGAACTATTGATGGACAGAATGTAGAACAATGTCATACATTCACCCCAGTACAGAGATCTGGACCTAAATCCATTGTTTTTTTGCTCACCATGCCATTCCAGTTTGGACCCAGCCATATGCAAATCAGTCTTGACCTTGTGCCCTATGGGAACAGTCTAGCCCGCACTGCCAGGCCAGGTATTCCCTGGACTGGAAACAAACAACCTAGGACTGATTTCAGGGTTTCACCCATCTTCAGCCAGGAGAGCTTGATTCCAGTGGCATGGAGAGCGCGGGACTCACGTCTGAGCATACCAGTCTAACTCGGGGAGACAAATGCAAAAATAACTATTGATGGACAGAATGCAGAACGATGTCATACATTCACCCCAGTACAGAGATCTGGGCGTAAATCCATCATTTTTTTGCTCACCATGCCATTCCAGTTTGGACCCAGCCATATGCAAATCAGTCTTGACCCTGTGCCCTATGGGAACAGTCCAGCCCGAACTGCCAGGCCAGGTCTTCCCTGGACTGGAAACAAGCATCCTAGGACTGGTTTCAGGGTGTCACCCCTCTTCAGCCAGGAGAGCTTGATTCCAGTGAAATGGAGAGCACGGGACTCATGTCTGAGCATACCAGTCCCACTCGGGGTGACAAATGGTAAAAGAACTATTGATGGACAGAATGCAGAACAATGTCATACATTAACCCCAGTACAGAGATCTGGGCATAAATCCATCATTTTTTTGCTCACCATTCCATTCCAGTTTGGACCCAGCCATATGCAAATCAGTCTTGACCTTGTGCCCTATGGGAACAGTCTAACCCGAACTGCCAGGCCAGGTCTTCCCTGGACTGGAAACAAGCATCCTAGGACTGGTTTCAGGGTTTCACCCCTCTTCAGCCAGGAGAGCTTGATTCCAGTGGCATGGAGAGCACGGGACTCCCGTCTGAGCATACCCGTCCCACTCGGGGTGACAAGTGCAAAAAGAACTATTGATGGAGAGAATGCAGAACAATGTCATACATTCACCCTAGTACAGATATCTGGGCCTAAATCCATTTTTGTTTGCTCACACTGCGATTCCAGTTTGGACCCAGCCATATGCAAATCAGTCTTGACCCTGTGCCCTATGGGAACAGTCCAGCCCGAACTGCCAGGCCAGGTCCTCCCTGGACAGGAAATAAGCATCCTATCACCGGTTTCGGGGTTTCACCCCTCTTCAGCCAGGATAGCTTGATTCTAGTGGCATGAAGAGCACGGGACTCACGACTGAGCATACCCGCCCCACTCGGTGTGACAAATGCAAAAAGAACTTTTGATGGACAGAATGCAGAACAATGTCATACATTCACCCTAGCTCAGAGATCTTGGCTTAAATCCATCGGTTTTTTGCTCACCGTGCCATTCAAGTTTGGACCCAGCCATATGAAAATCAGTCTTGACCCTGTGCCCTATGGGAACAGTCTAGCCTGAACTGCCAGGCCAGGTCCTCCCTGAACTGGAAACAAGCATCCTAGGACTGGTTTCGTGGTTTCACCCCTCTTCAGCCAGGATAGCTTGATTCCAGTGGCATGGAGAGCACGGGACTCACGTCTGAGCATACCCGTCCCACTCGGGGTGACAAATGCAAAAAGAACTATTGATGGACAGAATGCAGAACAATGTCATACATTCGCCACAGTACATAGATATGGGCCTAAACCCATCGTTTTTTTGCACACCATGCCGTTCCAGTTTGGACCCAACCATATGCAAATCAGTCTTGACCCTGTGCCCTATGAGAACAGTCCAGCCCAAACTTCCAGGCCAGGTCCTCCCTGGACTGGAAACAAGCATCCTAGGACTGGTTTCAGGGTTTCACCCCTCTTCAGCCAGGAGAGCTTGATTCCAGTGGCATGGAGAGCACGGGACTCACGTCTGAGCATACCAGTCCCACTCGGGGTGACAAATGCTAAAAGAACTATTGATGGACAGACTGCAGAACGATGTCATACATTAACCCCAGTACAGAGATCTGGGCATAAATCCATCATTTTTTTGCTCACCATGCCATTCCAGTTTGGACCCAGCCATATGCAAACCAGTCTTGACCCTGTGCCCTATGGGAACAGTCTAACCCGAACTGCCAGGCCAGGTCTTCCCTGGACTGGAAACAAGCATCCTAGGACTGGTTTCAGGGTTTCACCCCTCTTCAGCCAGGAGAGCTTGATTCCAGTGGCATGGAGAGCACGGGACTCACGTCTGAGCATACCCGTCCCACTCGGGGTGACAAGTGCAAAAAGAACTATTGATGGAGAGAATGCAGAACAATGTCATACATTCACCCTAGTACAGATATCTGGGCCTAAATCCATTTTTTTTTGCTCACACTGCGATTCCAGTTTGGACCCAGCCATATGCAAATCATTCTTGACCCTGTGCCCTATGGGAACAGTCCAGCCCGAACTGCCAGGCCAGGTCCTCCCTCGACAGGAAATAAGCATCCTAGCACCGGTTTCGGGGTTTCACCCCTTTTCAGCCAGGATAGCTTGATTCCAGTGGCATGAAGAGCACGGGACTCACGACTAAGCATACCCGCCCCACTCGGTGTGACAAATGCAAAAAGAACTATTGATGGACAGAATGCAGAACAATGTCATACATTCACCCTAGCTCAGAGATCTTGGCCTAAATCCATCGGTTTTTTGCTCACCGTGCCATTCAAGTTTGGACCCAGCCATATGCAAATCAGTCTTGACCCTGTGCCCTATGGGAACAGTCTAGCCTGAACTGCCAGGCCAGGTCTTCCCTGGACTGGAAACAAAGATCCTAGGACCGATTTTTGGGTTTCACCCCTCTTCAGCGAGGGTAGCTTGTTTCCACTGACATGGAGAGCACGGGCCTCACGTCTGAGCATACCAGTCCCACTCGGGGTGACAAATGCAAAAAGAACTATTGATGGACAGAATGCAGAACAATGTCATACATTCACCCCAGTACAGAGATCTGGGCCTAAATCCATCGTTTTTTTGCTCATCATGCCATTCCAGAAGGGACCCAGCCATATGCAAATCAGTCTAGACCCTGTGCCCTATGGGAACAGTCCAGCCTGAACTGCACGACCAGGTCCTCCCTGGACTGGAAACAAGCCTCCTAGGACCGGTTTTGGGGTTTCACCCCTTTTCAGCCAGGATAGCTTGATTCCAGTGGCATGGAGAACACGGAACTCACGTCTGAGCATACACGTCCCACTCGGAGTGAAAAATGCAAAAAGAACTATTGATGGACAGAATGCAGAACAATGTCATACATTCACCCCAGTACAGAGATCTGGATCTAAATCCATCGTTTTTTTGCTCACCATGCCATTCCAGTTTGGACCCAGCCATATGCAAATCAGCTTGACCCTGTGCCCTATGGGAAAAGTCCAGCCCGAACTGCCAGGCCAGGTCCTCCCTGGACTGAAAAAAAGCATCTTAGGACCAGTTTTGGGGTTTCACTCCTCTTCAGCCAGGATAGCTTGATTCCAGTGACATGGAGAGCACGGGACTCACGTCTGAGCATACCCGTCCCACTCAGGGTGACAAATGCAAAAAGAACTATTGGTGGACAGAATGCAGAACAATGTCATACATACACCCTAGTTAAGAGATCTGGGCCAAAATCCATTGTTTTTTTGCTCACCATGCCATTCCAGTTTGGACCCAGCCATATGCAAATCAGTCTTGAGCCTGTGCCCTATGGGAACAGTCTAGCCCGAACTGCCAGGCCAGGTCTTCCCTGGACTGGAAACAAGCATCCTAGGACTGATTTCGGGATTTCACCCATCTTCAGCCAGGAGAGCTTGATTCCAGTGGCATGGAGAGCGCGGGACTCACGTCTGAGCATACCAGTCCCGCTCGGGGTGACAAATGCAAAAATAATCATTGATGGACAGAATGCAGAACGATGTCATTCATTAACCCCAGTACAGAGATCTGGGCGTAAATCCATCATTTTTTTGCTCACCATGCCATTCCAGTTTGGACCCAGCCATATGCAAATCAGTCTTGACCCTGTGCCCTATGGGAACAGTCCAGCCCGAACTGCAAGGCCAGGTCCTCCCTGAACTGGAAACAAGCATCCTAGGACTGGTTTCGTGGTTTCACCCCTCTTCAGCCAGGATAGCTTGATTCCAGTGGCATGGAGAGCACGGGACTCACGTCTGAACATACCCGTCCCACTCGGTGTGACAAATGCAAAAAGAACTATTGATGGACAGAATGCAGAACAATGTCATACATTCACCCCAGTACAGAGATCTGGGCCTAAATCCATCATTTTTTTTCTCATCATGCCATTCCAGAAGGGACCCAGCCATATGCAAATCAGTCTTGACCCTGTGCCCTATGGGAACAGTCCAGCCCGAACTGCCAGGCCAGGTCCTCCCTGAACTGGAAAAAAGCATCCTAGGACTGGTTTCGTGGTTTCACCCCTCTTCAGCCAGGATAGCTTGATTCCAGTGGCATGGAGAGCTTGGGACTCACGTCTGAGCATACCCGTCCCACTCGGTGTGACAAATGCAAAAAGAACTATTGATGGACAGAATGCAGAACAATGTCATACATTCGCCACAGTACATAGATATGGGCCTAAACCCATCGTTTTTTTGCACACCATGCCGTTCCAGTTTGGACCCAACCATATGCAAATCAGTCTTGACCCTGTGCCCTATGAGAACAGTCCAGCCCAAACTGCCAGGCCAGGTCCTCCCTGGACTGGAAACAAGCATCCTAGGACTGGTTTCAGGGTTTCACCCCTCTTCAGCCAGGAGAGCTTGATTCCAGTGGCATGGAGAGCACGGGACTCACGTCTGAGCATACCAGTCCCACTCGGGGTGACAAATGCTAAAAGAACTATTGATGGACAGACTGCAGAACGATGTCATACATTAACCCCAGTACAGAGATCTGGGCATAAATCCATCATTTTTTTGCTCACCATGCCATTCCAGTTTGGACCCAGCCATATGCAAACCAGTCTTGACCCTGTGCCCTATGGGAACAGTCTAACCCGAACTGCCAGGCCAGGTCTTCCCTGGACTGGAAACAATCATCCTAGGACTGGTTTCAGGGTTTCAGCCCTCTTCAGCCAGGAGAGCTTGATTCCAGTGGCATGGAGAGCACGGGACTCACGTCTGAGCATACCCGTCCCACTCGGGGTGACAAGTGCAAAAAGAACTATTGATGGAGAGAATGCAGAACAATGTCATACATTCACCCTAGTACAGATATCTGGGCCTAAATCCATTTTTTTTGCTCACACTGCGATTCCAGTTTGGACCCAGCCATATGCAAATCAGTCTTGACCCTGTGCCCTATGGGAACAGTCCAGCCCGAACTGCCAGGCCAGGTCCTCCCTCGACAGGAAATAAGCATCCTAGCACCGGTTTCGGGGTGTCACCCCTCTTCAGCCAGGATAGCTTGATTCCAGTGGCATGAAGAGCACGGGACTCACGACTAAGCATACCCGCCCCACTCGGTGTGACAAATGCAAAAAGAACTATTGATGGACAGAATGCAGAACAATGTCATACATTCACCCTAGCTCAGAGATCTTGGCCTAAATCCATCGGTTTTTTGCTCACCGTGCCATTCAAGTTTGGACCCAGCCATATGCAAATCAGTCTTGACCCTGTGCCCTATGGGAACAGTCTAGCCTGAACTGCCAGGCCAGGTCTTCCCTGGACTGGAAACAAAGATCCTAGGACCGATTTTGGGGTTTCACCCCTCTTCAGCGAGGGTAGCTTGTTTCCACTGACATGGAGAGCACGGGCCTCACGTCTGAGCATACCAGTCCCACTCGGGGTGACAAATGCAAAAAGAACTATTGATGGACAGAATGCAGAACAATGTCATACATTCACCCCAGTACAGAGATCTGGGCCTAAATCCATCGTTTTTTTGCTCATCATGCCATTCCAGAAGGGACTTAGCCATATGCAAATCAGTCTTGACCCTGTGCCCTATGGGAACAGTCCACCCCGAACTGCCAGGCCAGGTCCTCCCTGAAATGGAAAAAAGCATCCTAGGACTGGTTTCAGGGTTTCACCCCTCTTCAGCCAGGAGAGCTTGATTCCAGTGGCATGGAGAGCGCGGGACTCACGTCTGAGCATACCAGTCCCACTCGGGGTGACAAATGCAAAAATAACTATTGATGGACAGAATGCAGAACGATGTCATACATTAACCCCAGTACAGAGATCTGGGCATAAATCCATCATTTTTTTGCTCACCATGCCATTCCAGTTTGGACCCAGCCATATGCAAATCAGTCTTGACCCTGTGCCCTATGGGAACAGTCAAACCTGAACTGCCAGGCCAGGTCTTCCCTGGACTGGAAACAAGCATCCTAGGACTGGTTTCAGGGTTTCACCCCTCTTCAGCCAGGATAGCTTGATTCCAGTCGCATGGAGAGCACGGGACTCACGTCTGAGCATACCCGTCCCACTCGGTGTGACAAATGCAAAAAGAACTATTGATGGACAGAATGCAGAACAATGTCATACATTCACCACAGTACATAGATATGGGCCTAAACCCATCGTTTTTTTGCACACCATGCCGTTCCAGTTTGGACCCAACCATATGAAAATCAGTCTTGACCCTGTGCCCTATGGGAACAGTCCAGCCCGAACTGCAAGACCAGGTCCTCCCTGGACTGGAAACAAGCCTCCTAGGACCGGTTTTGGGGTTTTACCCCTTTTCAGCCAGGATAGCTTGATTCCAGTGGCATGGAGAACACGGGACTCACGTCTGAGCATACACGTCCCACTCGGAGTGACAAATGCAAAAAGAACTATTGATGGACAGAATGCAGAACAATGTCATACATTCACCCCAGTACAGAGATCTGGATCTAAATCCATTGTTTTTTTGCTCACCATGCCATTCCAGTTTGGACCCAGCCATATGCAAATCAGCTTGACCCTGTGCCCTATGGGAATAGTTCAGCCCGAACTGCCAGGCCAGGTCCTCCCTGGACTGAAAATAAGCATCCTAGGACCGGTTTTAGGGTTTCACTCCTCTTCAGCCAGGATAGCTTGATTCCAGTGACATGGAGAGCACGGGACTCACGTCTGAGCATACCCGTCCCACTCAGGGTGACAAATGCAAAAAGAACTATTGGTGGACAGAATGCAGAACAATGTCATACATACACCCTAGTTAAGAGATCTGGGCCTAAATCCATTGTTTTTTAGCTCACCATGCCATTCCAATTTGGACCAAGCCATATGCAAATCAGTCTTGACCCTGTGCCCTATGGGAACAGTCTAGCCTGAACTGCCAGGCCAGGTCCTCCCTGAACTGGAAACAAGCATCCTAGGACTGGTTTCGTGGTTTCACCCCTCTTCAGCCAGGATAGCTTGATTCCACTGACATGGAGAGCACGGGACTCACGTCTGAGCATACCCGTCCCACTCGGTGTGACAAATGCAAAAAGAACTATTGATGGACAGAATGCAGAACAATGTCATACATTCACCACAGTACATAGATATGGGCCTAAACCCATCGTTTTTTTGCACACCATGCCGTTCCAGTTTGGACCCAACCATATGAAAATCAGTCTTGACCCTGTGCCCTATGGGAACAGTCCAGCCTGAACTGCGAGGCCAGGTCCTCCATGGACTGGAAACAAGCATCTTAGGACCGGTTTCGGGGTTTCACCCATCTTCAGCCAGGATAGCTTGATTCCAGTGGCATGTAGAGCACGGGACTAACGTCTGAGCATACCCGTCCCACACGGGGTGACACATGCAAAAAGAACTATTGATGGACAGAATGTAGAACAATGTCATACATTCACCCCAGTACAGAGATCTGGACCTAAATCCATTGTTTTTTTGCTCACCATGCCATTCCAGTTTGGACCCAGCCATATGCAAATCAGTCTTGACCTTGTGCCCTATGGGAACAGTCTAGCCCGCACTGCCAGGCCAGGTATTCCCTGGACTGGAAACAAACAACCTAGGACTGATTTCAGGGTTTCACCCATCTTCAGCCAGGAGAGCTTGATTCCAGTGGCATGGAGAGCGCGGGACTCACGTCTGAGCATACCAGTCTAACTCGGGGAGACAAATGCAAAAATAACTATTGATGGACAGAATGCAGAACGATGTCATACATTCACCCCAGTACAGAGATCTGGGCGTAAATCCATCATTTTTTTGCTCACCATGCCATTCCAGTTTGGACCCAGCCATATGCAAATCAGTCTTGACCCTGTGCCCTATGGGAACAGTCCAGCCCGAACTGCCAGGCCAGGTCTTCCCTGGACTGGAAACAAGCATCCTAGGACTGGTTTCAGGGTGTCACCCCTCTTCAGCCAGGAGAGCTTGATTCCAGTGAAATGGAGAGCACGGGACTCATGTCTGAGCATACCAGTCCCACTCGGGGTGACAAATGGTAAAAGAACTATTGATGGACAGAATGCAGAACAATGTCATACATTAACCCCAGTACAGAGATCTGGGCATAAATCCATCATTTTTTTGCTCACCATTCCATTCCAGTTTGGACCCAGCCATATGCAAATCAGTCTTGACCTTGTGCCCTATGGGAACAGTCTAACCCGAACTGCCAGGCCAGGTCTTCCCTGGACTGGAAACAAGCATCCTAGGACTGGTTTCAGGGTTTCACCCCTCTTCAGCCAGGAGAGCTTGATTCCAGTGGCATGGAGAGCACGGGACTCCCGTCTGAGCATACCCGTCCCACTCGGGGTGACAAGTGCAAAAAGAACTATTGATGGAGAGAATGCAGAACAATGTCATACATTCACCCTAGTACAGATATCTGGGCCTAAATCCATTTTTGTTTGCTCACACTGCGATTCCAGTTTGGACCCAGCCATATGCAAATCAGTCTTGACCCTGTGCCCTATGGGAACAGTCCAGCCCGAACTGCCAGGCCAGGTCCTCCCTGGACAGGAAATAAGCATCCTATCACCGGTTTCGGGGTTTCACCCCTCTTCAGCCAGGATAGCTTGATTCTAGTGGCATGAAGAGCACGGGACTCACGACTGAGCATACCCGCCCCACTCGGTGTGACAAATGCAAAAAGAACTTTTGATGGACAGAATGCAGAACAATGTCATACATTCACCCTAGCTCAGAGATCTTGGCTTAAATCCATCGGTTTTTTGCTCACCGTGCCATTCAAGTTTGGACCCAGCCATATGAAAATCAGTCTTGACCCTGTGCCCTATGGGAACAGTCTAGCCTGAACTGCCAGGCCAGGTCCTCCCTGAACTGGAAACAAGCATCCTAGGACTGGTTTCGTGGTTTCACCCCTCTTCAGCCAGGATAGCTTGATTCCAGTGGCATGGAGAGCACGGGACTCACGTCTGAGCATACCCGTCCCACTCGGGGTGACAAATGCAAAAAGAACTATTGATGGACAGAATGCAGAACAATGTCATACATTCGCCACAGTACATAGATATGGGCCTAAACCCATCGTTTTTTTGCACACCATGCCGTTCCAGTTTGGACCCAACCATATGCAAATCAGTCTTGACCCTGTGCCCTATGAGAACAGTCCAGCCCAAACTTCCAGGCCAGGTCCTCCCTGGACTGGAAACAAGCATCCTAGGACTGGTTTCAGGGTTTCACCCCTCTTCAGCCAGGAGAGCTTGATTCCAGTGGCATGGAGAGCACGGGACTCACGTCTGAGCATACCAGTCCCACTCGGGGTGACAAATGCTAAAAGAACTATTGATGGACAGACTGCAGAACGATGTCATACATTAACCCCAGTACAGAGATCTGGGCATAAATCCATCATTTTTTTGCTCACCATGCCATTCCAGTTTGGACCCAGCCATATGCAAACCAGTCTTGACCCTGTGCCCTATGGGAACAGTCTAACCCGAACTGCCAGGCCAGGTCTTCCCTGGACTGGAAACAAGCATCCTAGGACTGGTTTCAGGGTTTCACCCCTCTTCAGCCAGGAGAGCTTGATTCCAGTGGCATGGAGAGCACGGGACTCACGTCTGAGCATACCCGTCCCACTCGGGGTGACAAGTGCAAAAAGAACTATTGATGGAGAGAATGCAGAACAATGTCATACATTCACCCTAGTACAGATATCTGGGCCTAAATCCATTTTTTTTTGCTCACACTGCGATTCCAGTTTGGACCCAGCCATATGCAAATCATTCTTGACCCTGTGCCCTATGGGAACAGTCCAGCCCGAACTGCCAGGCCAGGTCCTCCCTCGACAGGAAATAAGCATCCTAGCACCGGTTTCGGGGTTTCACCCCTTTTCAGCCAGGATAGCTTGATTCCAGTGGCATGAAGAGCACGGGACTCACGACTAAGCATACCCGCCCCACTCGGTGTGACAAATGCAAAAAGAACTATTGATGGACAGAATGCAGAACAATGTCATACATTCACCCTAGCTCAGAGATCTTGGCCTAAATCCATCGGTTTTTTGCTCACCGTGCCATTCAAGTTTGGACCCAGCCATATGCAAATCAGTCTTGACCCTGTGCCCTATGGGAACAGTCTAGCCTGAACTGCCAGGCCAGGTCTTCCCTGGACTGGAAACAAAGATCCTAGGACCGATTTTTGGGTTTCACCCCTCTTCAGCGAGGGTAGCTTGTTTCCACTGACATGGAGAGCACGGGCCTCACGTCTGAGCATACCAGTCCCACTCGGGGTGACAAATGCAAAAAGAACTATTGATGGACAGAATGCAGAACAATGTCATACATTCACCCCAGTACAGAGATCTGGGCCTAAATCCATCGTTTTTTTGCTCATCATGCCATTCCAGAAGGGACCCAGCCATATGCAAATCAGTCTAGACCCTGTGCCCTATGGGAACAGTCCAGCCTGAACTGCACGACCAGGTCCTCCCTGGACTGGAAACAAGCCTCCTAGGACCGGTTTTGGGGTTTCACCCCTTTTCAGCCAGGATAGCTTGATTCCAGTGGCATGGAGAACACGGAACTCACGTCTGAGCATACACGTCCCACTCGGAGTGAAAAATGCAAAAAGAACTATTGATGGACAGAATGCAGAACAATGTCATACATTCACCCCAGTACAGAGATCTGGATCTAAATCCATCGTTTTTTTGCTCACCATGCCATTCCAGTTTGGACCCAGCCATATGCAAATCAGCTTGACCCTGTGCCCTATGGGAAAAGTCCAGCCCGAACTGCCAGGCCAGGTCCTCCCTGGACTGAAAAAAAGCATCTTAGGACCAGTTTTGGGGTTTCACTCCTCTTCAGCCAGGATAGCTTGATTCCAGTGACATGGAGAGCACGGGACTCACGTCTGAGCATACCCGTCCCACTCAGGGTGACAAATGCAAAAAGAACTATTGGTGGACAGAATGCAGAACAATGTCATACATACACCCTAGTTAAGAGATCTGGGCCAAAATCCATTGTTTTTTTGCTCACCATGCCATTCCAGTTTGGACCCAGCCATATGCAAATCAGTCTTGAGCCTGTGCCCTATGGGAACAGTCTAGCCCGAACTGCCAGGCCAGGTCTTCCCTGGACTGGAAACAAGCATCCTAGGACTGATTTCGGGATTTCACCCATCTTCAGCCAGGAGAGCTTGATTCCAGTGGCATGGAGAGCGCGGGACTCACGTCTGAGCATACCAGTCCCGCTCGGGGTGACAAATGCAAAAATAATCATTGATGGACAGAATGCAGAACGATGTCATTCATTAACCCCAGTACAGAGATCTGGGCGTAAATCCATCATTTTTTTGCTCACCATGCCATTCCAGTTTGGACCCAGCCATATGCAAATCAGTCTTGACCCTGTGCCCTATGGGAACAGTCCAGCCCGAACTGCAAGGCCAGGTCCTCCCTGAACTGGAAACAAGCATCCTAGGACTGGTTTCGTGGTTTCACCCCTCTTCAGCCAGGATAGCTTGATTCCAGTGGCATGGAGAGCACGGGACTCACGTCTGAACATACCCGTCCCACTCGGTGTGACAAATGCAAAAAGAACTATTGATGGACAGAATGCAGAACAATGTCATACATTCACCCCAGTACAGAGATCTGGGCCTAAATCCATCATTTTTTTTCTCATCATGCCATTCCAGAAGGGACCCAGCCATATGCAAATCAGTCTTGACCCTGTGCCCTATGGGAACAGTCCAGCCCGAACTGCCAGGCCAGGTCCTCCCTGAACTGGAAAAAAGCATCCTAGGACTGGTTTCGTGGTTTCACCCCTCTTCAGCCAGGATAGCTTGATTCCAGTGGCATGGAGAGCTTGGGACTCACGTCTGAGCATACCCGTCCCACTCGGTGTGACAAATGCAAAAAGAACTATTGATGGACAGAATGCAGAACAATGTCATACATTCACCACAGTACATAGATATGGGCCTAAACCCATCGTTTTTTTGCACACCATGCCGTTCCAGTTTGGACCCAACCATATGCAAATCAGTCTTGACCCTGTGCCCTATGGGAACAGTCCAGCCTGAACTGCAAGACCAGGTCCTCCCTGGACTGGAAACAAGCCTCCTAGGACCGGTTTTGGGGTTTCACCCCTTTTCAGCCAGGATAGCTTGATTCCAGTGGCATGGAGAACACGGGACTCACGTCTGAGCATACACGTCCCACTCGGAGTGACAAATGCAAAAAGAACTATTGATGGACAGAATGCAGAACAATGTCATACATTCACCCCAGTACAGAGATCTGGATCTAAATCCATCGTTTTTTTGCTCACCATGCCATTCCAGTTTGGACCCAGCCATATGCAAATCAGCTTGACCCTGTGCCCTATGGGAATAGTTCAGCCCGAACTGCCAGGCCAGGTCCTCCCTGGACTGAAAATAAGCATCCTAGGACCGGTTTTGGGGTTTCACTCCTCTTCAGCCAGGATAGCTTGATTCCAGTGACATGGAGAGCACGGGACTCACGTCTGAGCATACCCGTCCCACTCAGGGTGACAAATGCAAAAAGAACTATTGGTGGACAGAATGCAGAACAATGTCATACATACACCCTAGTTAAGAGATCTGGGCCTAAATCCATTGTTTTTTAGCTCACCATGCCATTCCAATTTGGACCAAGCCATATGCAAATCAGTCTTGACCCTGTGCCCTATGGGAACAGTCCAGCCTGAACTGCGAGGCCAGGTCCTCCATGGACTGGAAACAAGCATCTTAGGACCGGTTTCGGGGTTTCACCCATCTTCAGCCAGGATAGCTTGATTCCAGTGGCATGTAGAGCACGGAACTAACGTCTGAGCATACCCGTCCCACACGGGGTGACACATGCAAAAAGAACTATTGATGGACAGAATGCAGAACAATGTCATACATTCACCCCAGTACAGAGATCTGGACCTAAATCCATTGTTTTTTTGCTCACCATGCCATTCCAGTTTGGACCCAGCCATATGCAAATCAGTCTTGACCTTGTGCCCTATGGGAATAGTCTAGCCCGAACTGCCAGGCCAGGTCTTCCCTGGACTGGAAACAAACATCCTAGGACTGATTTCAGGGTTTCACCCATCTTCAGCCAGGAGAGCTTGATTCCAGTGGCATGGAGAGCGCGGGACTCACGTCTGAGCATACCACTCCCACTCGGGGTGACAAATGCAAAGATAACTATTGATGGACAGAATGCAGAACGATGTCATACATTCACCCCAGTACAGAGATCTGGGCGTAAATCCATCATTTTTTTGCTCACCATGCCATTCCAGTTTGGACCCAGCCATATGCAAATCAGTCTTGACCCTGTGCCCTATGGGAACAGTCCAGCCCGAACTGCCAGGCCAGGTCCTCCCTGAACTGGAAACAAGCATCCTAGGACTGGTTTCGTGGTTTCACCCCTCTTCAGCCAGGATAGCTTGATTCCAGAGGCATGGAGAGCACGGAACTCACGTCTGAGCATACCCGTCCCACTCAGTGTGACAAATGCAAAAATAACTATTGATGGACAGAATGCAGAACAATGTCATACATTCACCACATTACATAGATATGGGCCTAAACCCATCGTTTTTTTGCACATCAGGCCGTTCCAGTTTGGACCCAACCATATGCAAATCAGTCTTGACCCTGTGCCCTATGGGAACAGTCTAACCCGAACTGCCAGGCCAGGTCTTCCCTGGACTGGAAACAAGCATCCTAGGACTGGTTTCAGGGTGTCACCCCTCTTCAGCCAGGAGAGCTTGATTCCAGTGGCATGGAGAGCACGGGACTCACGTCTGAGCATACCAGTCCCACTCGGGGTGACAAATGGTAAAAGAACTATTGATGGACAGAATGCAGAACGATGTCATACATTCACCCCAGTACAGAGATCTGGGCATAAATCCATCATTTTTTTGCTCACCATTCCATTCCAGTTTGGACCCAGCCATATGCAAATCAGTCTTGACCCTGTGCCCTATGGGAACAGTCTAACCCGAACTGCCAGGCCAGGTCTTCCCTGGACTGGAAACAAGCATCCTAGGACTGGTTTCAGGGTTTTACCCCTCTTCAGCCAGGAGAGCTTGATTCCAGTGGCATACCCGTCCCACTCGGGGTGACAAGTGCAAAAAGAACTATTGATGGAGAGAATGCAGAACAATGTCATACATTCACCCTAGTACAGATATCTGGGCCTAAATCCATTTTTTTTTGCTCACACTGCGATTCCAGTTTGGACCCAGCCATATGCAAATCAGTCTTGACCCTGTGCCCTATGGGAACAGTCCAGCCCGAACTGCCAGGCCAGGTCCTCCCTGGACAGGAAATAAGCATCCTATCACCGGTTTCGGGGTTTCACCCCTCTTCAGCCAGGATAGCTTGATTCTAGAGGCATGAAGAGCACGGGACTCACGACTGAGCATACCCGCCCCACTCGGTGTGACAAATGCAAAAAGAACTTTTGATGGACAGAATGCAGAACAATGTCATACATTCACCCTAGCTCAGAGATCTTGGCTTAAATCCATCGGTTTTTTGCTCACCGTGCCATTCAAGTTTGGACCCAGCCATATGCAAATCAGTCTTGACCCTGTGCCCTATGGGAACAGTCTAGCCTGAACTGCCAGGCCAGGTCTTCCCTGGACTGGAAACAAAGATCCTAGGACCGATTTTGGGGTTTCACCCCTCTTCAGCGAGGGTAGCTTGTTTCCACTGACATGGAGAGCACAGGCCTCACGTCTGAGCATACCAGTCCCACTCGGGGTGACAAATGCAAAAAGAACTATTGATGGACAGAATGCAGAACAATGTCATACATTCACCCCAGTACAGAGATCTGGGCCTAAATCCATCCTTTTTTTGTTCATCATGCCATTCCAGAAGGGACCCAGCCATATGCAAATCAGTCTAGACCCTGTGCCCTATGGGAACAGTCCAGTCTGAACTGCACGACCAGGTCCTCCCTGGACTGGAAACAAGCCTCCTAGGACCGGTTTTGGGGTTTCACCCCTTTTCAGCCAGGATAGCTTGATTCCAGTGGCATGGAGAACACGGAACTCACGTCTGAGCATACACGTCCCACTCGGAGTGAAAAATGCAAAAAGAACTATTGATGGACAGAATGCAGAACAATGTCATACATTCACCCCAGTACAGAGATCTGGATCTAAATCCATCGTTTTTTTGCTCACCATGCCATTCCAGTTTGGACCCAGCCATATGCAAATCAGCTTGACCCTGTGCCCTATGGGAAAAGTCCAGCCCGAAATGCCAGGCCAGGTCCTCCCTGGACTGAAAAAAAGCATCTTAGGACTGGTTTTGGGGTTTCACTCCTCTTCAGCCAGGATAGCTTGATTCCAGTGACATGGAGAGCACGGGACTCACGTCTGAGCATACCCGTCCCACTCAGGGTGACAAATGCAAAAAGAACTATTGGTGGACAGAATGCAGAACAATGTCATACATACACCCTAGTTAAGAGATCTGGGCCTAAATCCATTGTTTTTTTGCTCACCATGCCATTCCAGTTTGGACCCAGCCATATGCAAATCAGTCTTGAGCCTGTGCCCTATGGGAAAAGTCCAGCCCGAAATGCCAGGCCAGGTCCTCCCTGGACTGAAAAAAAGCATCTTAGGACTGGTTTTGGGGTTTCACTCCTCTTCAGCCAGGATAGCTTGATTCCAGTGACATGGAGAGCACGGGACTCACGTCTGAACATACCCGTCCCACTCGGTGTGACAAATGCAAAAAGAACTATTGATGGACAGAATGCAGAACAATGTCATACATTCACCACATTACATAGAAATGGGCCTAAACCCATCGTTTTTTTGCACACCATGCCGTTCCAGTTTGGACCCAACCATATGCAAATCAGTATTGACCCTGTGCCCTATGGGAACAGTCTAACCCGAACTGCCAGGCCAGGTCTTCCCTGGACTGGAAACAAGCATCCTAGGACTGGTTTCAGGGTTTCACCCCTCTTCAGCCAGGAGAGCTTGATTCCAGTGGCATGGAGAGCGCGGGACTCACGTCTGAGCATACCAGTCCCACTCGGGGTGACAAATGCAAAAATAACTATTGATGAACAGAATGCAGAACGATGTCATACATTAACCCCAGTACAGAGATCTGGGCATAAATCCATCATTTTTTTGCTCACCATGCCATTCCAGTTTGGACCCAGCCATATGCAAATCAGTCTTGACCCTGTGCCCTATGGGATCAGTCAAACCCGAACTGCCAGGCCAGGTCTTCCCTGGACTGGAAACATGCATCCTAGGACTGGTTTCAGGGTTTCACCCCTCTTCAGCCAGGATAGCTTGATTCCAGTCGCATGAAGAGCACGGGACTCACGTCTGAGCATACCCGTCCCACTCGGTGTGACAAATGCAAAAAGAACTATTGATGGACAGAATGCAGAACAATGTCATACATTCACCACAGTACATAGATATGGGCCTAAACCCATCGTTTTTTTGCACACCACGCCGTTCCAGTTTGGACCCAACCATATGAAAATCAGTCTTGACCCTGTGCCCTATGGGAACAGTCCAGCCTGAACTGCAAGACCAGGTCCTCCCTGGACTGGAAACAAGCCTCCTAGGACCGGTTTGGGGGTTTCACCCCTTTTCAGCCAGGATAGCTTGATTCCAGTGGCATGGAGAACACGGGACTCACGTCTGAGCATACACGTCCCACTCGGAGTGACAAATGCAAAAAGAACTATTGATGGACAGAATGCAGAACAATGTCATACATTCACCCCAGTACAGAGATCTGGATCTAAATCCATCGTTTTTTTGCTCACCATGCCATTCCAGTTTGGACCCAGCCATATGCAAATCATCTTGACCCTGTGCCCTATGGGAACAGTCCAGCCCGAACTGCCAGGCCAGGTCCTCCCTGGACTGAAAATAAGCATCCTAGAACCGGTTTTGGGGTTTCACTCCTCTTCAGCCAGGATAGCTTGATTCCAGTGACATGGAGAGCACGGGACTCACGTCTGAGCATACCCGTCCCACTCAGGGTGACAAATGCAAAAAGAACTATTGGTGGACAGAATGCAGAACAATGTCATACATACACCCTAGTTAAGAGATCTGGGCCTAAATCCATTGTTTTTTAGCTCACCATGCCATTCCAATTTGGACCAAGCCATATGCAAATCAGTCTTGACCCTGTGCCCTATGGGAACAGTCCAGCCTGAACTGCGAGGCCAGGTCCTACATGGACTGGAAACAAGCATCTTAGGACCGGTTTCGGGGTTTCACCCATCTTCAGCCAGGATAGCTTGATTCCAGTGGCATGTAGAGCACGGGACTAACGTCTGAGCATACCCGTCCCACTCGGGGTGACACATGCAAAAAGAACTATTGATGGACAGAATGCAGAACAATGTCATACATTCACCCCAGTACAGAGATCTGGACCTAAATCCATTGTTTTTTTGCTCACCATGCCATTCCAGTTTGGACCCAGCCATATGCAAATCAGTCTTCTTGACCCTGTGCCCTATGGGAACAGTCCAGCCCGAACTGCCAGGCCAGGTCCTCCCTGAACTGGAAACAAGCATCCTAGGACTGTTTTCGTGGTTTCACCCCTCTTCAGCCAGGATAGCTTGATTCCAGTGGCATGGAGAGCACGGGACTCACGTCTGAGCATACCCGTCCCACTCGGTGTGACAAATGCAAAAAGAACTATTGATGGACAGAATGCAGAACAATGTCATACATTCACCACATTACATAGATATGGGCCTAAACCCATCGTTTTTTGCACATCAGGCCGTTCCAGTTTGGATCCAACCATATGCAAATCAGTCTTGACCATGTGCCCTATGGGAACAGTCTAACCCGAACTGCCAGGCCAGGTCTTCCCTGGACTGGAAACAAGCATCCTAGGACTGGTTTCAGGGTGTCACCCCTCTTCAGCCAGGAGAGCTTGATTCCAGTGGCATGGAGAGCACGGGACTCACGTCTGAGCATACCAGTCCCACTCGGGGTGACAAATTGTAAAAGAACTATTGATGGACAGAATGCAGAACGATGTCATACATTAACCCCAGTACAGAGATCTGGGCATAGATCCATCATTTTTTTGCTCACCATTCCATTCCAGTTTAGACCCAGCCATATGCAAATCAGTCTTGACCCTGTGCCCTATGGGAACAGTCTAACCCGAACTGCCATGCCAGGTCTTCCCTGGACTGGAAACAAGCATGCTAGGACTGGTTTCAGGGTTTCACCCCTCTTCAGCCAGGAGAGCTTGATTCCAGTGGCATGGAGAGCACGGGACTCACGTCTGAGCATACCCGTCCCACTCGGGGTGACAAGTGCAAAAAGAACTATTGATGGAGAGAATGCAGAACAATGTCATACATTCACCCTAGTACAGATATCTGGGCCTAAATCCATTTTTTTTTGCTCACACTGCGATTCCAGTTTGGACCCAGCCATATGCAAATCAGTCTTGACCCTGTGCCCTATGGGAACAGTCCAGCCCGAACTGCCAGGCCAGGTCCTCCCTGGACAGGAAATAAGCATCCTATCACCGGTTTCGGGGTTTCACCCCTCTTCAGCCAGGATAGCTTGATTCTAGTGGCATGAAGAGCACGGGACTCACGACTGAGCATACTCGCCCCACTCGGTGTGACAAATGCAAAAAGAACTTTTGATGGACAGAATGCAGAACAATGTCATACATTCACCCTAGCTCAGAGATCTTGGCTTAAATCCATCGGTTTTTTGCTCACCGTGCCATTCAAGTTTGGACCCAGCTATATGCAAATCAGTCTTGACCCTGTGCCCTATGGGAACAGTCTAGCCTGAACTGCCAGGACAGGTCTGCCCTGGACTGGAAACAAAGATCCTAGGACCGATTTTGGGGTTTCACCCCTCTTCAGCGACGGTAGCTTGTTTCCACTGACATGGAGAGCACGGGCCTCACGTCTGAGCATACCAGTCCCACTCGGGGTGACAAATGCAAAAAGAACTATTGATGGACAGAATGCAGAACAATGTCATACATTCACCCCAGTACAGAGATCTGGGCCTAAATCCATCATTTTTTTTCTCATCATGCCATTCCAGAAGGGACCCAGCCATATGCAAATCAGTCTTGACCCTGTGCCCTATGGGAACAGTCCAGCCCGAACTGCCAGGCCAGGTCCTCCCTGAACTGGAAAAAAGCATCCTAGGACTGATTTCGTGGTTTCACCCCTCTTCAGCCTGGATAGCTTGATTCCAGTGGCATGGAGAGCACGGGACTCACGTCTGAGCATACCCGTCCCACTCGGTGTGACAAATGCAAAAAGAACTATTGATGGACAGAATGCAGAACAATGTCATACATTCACCACAGTACATAGATATGGGCCTAAACCCATCGTTTTTTTGCACACCATGCCGTTCCAGTTTGGACCCAACCATATGCAAATCAGTCTTGACTCTGTGCCCTATGGGAACAGTCCAGCCTGAACTGCAAGACCAGGTCCTCCCTGGACTGGAAACAAGCCTCCTAGGACCGGTTTTGGGGTTTCACCCCTTTTCAGCCAGGATAGCTTGATTCCAGTTGCATGGAAAGCACGGGACTCACGTCTGAGCATACACGTCCCACTCGGAGTGACAAATGCAAAAAGAACTATTGATGGACAGAATGCAGAACAATGTCATACATTCACCCCAGTACAGAGATCTGGATCTAAATCCATCGTTTTTTTGCTCACCATGCCATTCCAGTTTGGACCCAGCCATATGCAAATCAGCTTGACCCTGTGCTCTATGGGAATAGTTCAGCCCGAACTGCCAGGCCAGGTCCTCCCTGGACTGAAAATAAGCATCCTAGGACCGGTTTTGGGGTTTCACTCCTCTTCAGCAAGGATAGCTTGATTCGAGTGACATGGAGAGCACGGGACTCACGTCTGAGCATACCCGTCCCACTCAGGGTGACAAATGCAAAAAGAACTATTGGTGGACAGAATGCAGAACAATGTCATACATACACCCTAGTTAAGAGATCTGGGCCTAAATCCATTGTTTTTTAGCTCACCATGCCATTCCAATTTGGACCAAGCCATATGCAAATCAGTCTTGACCCTGTGCCCTATGGGAACAGTCCAGCCTGAACTGCGAGGCCAGGTCCTCCATGGACTGGAAACAAGCATCTTAGGACCGGTTTCGGGGTTTCACCCAGCTTCAGCCAGGATAGCTTGATTCCAGTGGCATGTAGAGCACGGAACTAACGTCTGAGCATACCCGTCCCACACGGGGTGACACATGCAAAAAGAACTATTGATGGACAGAATGCAGAACAATGTCATACATTCACCCCAGTACAGAGATCTGGACCTAAATCCATTGTTTTTTTGCTCACCATGCCATTCCAGTTTGGACCCAGCCATATGCAAATCAGTCTTGACCTTGTGCCCTATGGGAACAGTCTAGCCCGAACTGCCAGGCCAGGTCTTCCCTGGACTGGAAACAAACATCCTAGGACTGATTTCAGGGTTTCACCCATCTTCAGCCAGGAGAGCTTGATTCCAGTGGCATGGAGAGCGCGGGACTCACGTCTGAGCATACCACTACCACTCGGGGTGACAAATGCAAAGATAACTATTGATGGACAGAATGCAGAACGATGTCATACATTCACCCCAGTACAGAGATCTGGGCGTAAATCCATCATTTTTTTGCTCACCATGCCATTCCAGTTTGGACCCAGCCATATGCAAATCAGTCTTGACCCTGTGCCCTATGGGAACAGTCCAGCCCGAACTGCCAGGCCAGGTCCTCCCTGAACTGGAAACAAGCATCCTAGGACTGGTTTCGTGGTTTCACCCCTCTTCAGCCAGGATAGCTTGATTCCAGTGGCAATGAGAGCACGGAACTCACGTCTGAGCATACCCGTCCCACTCAGTGTGACAAATGCAAAAAGAACTATTGATGGACAGAATGCAGAACAATGTCATACATTCACCACATTACATAGATATGGGCCTAAACTCATCGTTTTTTTGCACATCAGGCCGTTCCAGTTTGGACCCAACCATATGCAAATCAGTCTTGACCCTGTGCCCTATGGGAACAGTCTAACCCGAACTGCCAGGCCAGGTCTTCCCTGGACTGGAAACAAGCATCCTAGGACTGGTTTCAGGGTGTCACCCCTCTTCAGCCAGGAGAGCTTGATTCCAGTGGCATGGAGAGCACGGGACTCACGTCTGAGCATACCAGTCCCACTCGGGGTGACAAATGGTAAAAGAACTATTGATGGACAGAATGCAGAACGATGTGATACATTCACCCCAGTACAGAGATCTGGGCATAAATCCATCATTTTTTTGCTCACCATTCCATTCCAGTTTGGACCCAGCCATATGCAAATCAGTCTTGACCCTGTGCCCTATGGGAACAGTCTAACCCGAACTGCCAGGCCAGGTCTTCCCTGGACTGGAAACAAGCATCCTAGGACTGGTTTCAGGGTTTTACCCCTCTTCAGCCAGGAGAGCTTGATTCCAGTGGCATACCCGTCCCACTCGGGGTGACAAGTGCAAAAAGAACTATTGATGGAGAGAATGCAGAACAATGTCATACATTCACCCTAGTACAGATATCTGGGCCTAAATCCATTTTTTTTTGCTCACACTGCGATTCCAGTTTGGACCCAGCCATATGCAAATCAGTCTTGACCCTGTGCCCTATGGGAACAGTCCAGCCCGAACTGCCAGGCCAGGTCCTCCCTGGACAGGAAATAAGCATCCTATCACCGGTTTCGGGGTTTCACCCCTCTTCAGCCAGGAGAGCTTGATTCCAGTGGCATGGAGAGCACGGGACTCACGACTGAGCATACCCGCCCCACTCGGTGTGACAAATGCAAAAAGAACTTTTGATGGACAGAATGCAGAACAATGTCATACATTCAACCTAGCTCAGAGATCTTGGCTTAAATCCATCGGTTTTTTGCTCACCGTGCCATTCAAGTTTGGACCCAGCCATATGCAAATCAGTCTTGACCCTGTGCCCTATGGGAACAGTCTAGCCTGAACTGCCAGGCCAGGTCTTCCCTGGACTGGAAACAAAGATCCTAGGACCGATTTTGGGGTTTCACCCCTCTTCAGCGAGGGTAGCTTGTTTCCACTGACATGGAGAGCACGGGCCTCACGTCTGAGCATACCAGTCCCACTCGGGGTGACAAATGCAAAAAGAACTATTGATGGACAGAATGCAGAACAATGTCATACATTCACCCCAGTACAGAGATCTGGGCCTAAATCCATCGTTTTTTTGTTCATCATGCCATTCCAGAAGGGACCCAGCCATATGCAAATCAGTCTAGACCCTGTGCCCTATGGGAACAGTCCAGCCTGAACTGCACGACCAGGTCCTCCCTGGACTGGAAACAAGCCTCCTAGGACCGGTTTTGGGGTTTCACCCCTTTTCAGCCAGGATAGCTTGATTCCAGTGGCATGGAGAACAAGGAACTCACGTCTGAGCATACACGTCCCACTCGGAGTGAAAAATGCAAAAAGAACTATTGATGGACAGAATGCAGAACAATGTCATACATTCACCCCAGTACAGAGATCTGGATCTAAATCCATCGTTTTTTTGCTCACCATGCCATTCCAGTTTGGACCCAGCCATATGCAAATCAGCTTGACCCTGTGCCCTATGGGAAAAGTCCAGCCCGAAATGCCAGGCCAGGTCCTCCCTGGACTGAAAAAAAGCATCTTAGGACCGGTTTTGGGGTTTCACTCCTCTTCAGCCAGGATAGCTTGATTCCAGTGACATGGAGAGCACGGGACTCACGTCTGAGCATACCCGTCCCACTCAGGGTGACAAATGCAAAAAGAACTATTGGTGGACAGAATGCAGAACAATGTCATACATACACCCTAGTTAAGAGATCTGGGCCTAAATCCATTGTTTTTTTGCTCACCATGCCATTCCAGTTTGGACCCAGCCATATGCAAATCAGTCTTGAGCCTGTGCCCTATGGGAACAGTCTAGCCCGAACTGCCAGGCCAGGTCTTCCCTGGACTGGAAACAAGCATCCTAGGACTGATTTCGGGGTTTCACCCATCTTCAGCCAGGAGAGCTAGATTCCAGTGGCATGGAGAGCGCGGGACTCACGTCTGAGCATACCAGTCCCGCTCGGGGTGACAAATGCAAAAATAACTATTGATGGACAGAATGCAGAACGATGTCATTCATTTACCCCAGTACAGAGATCTGGGCGTAAATCCATCATTTTTTTGCTCACCATGCCATTCCAGTTTGGACCCAGCCATATGCAAATCAGTCTTGACCCTGTGCCCTATGGGAACAGTCCAGCCCGAACTGCAAGGCCAGGTCCTCCCTGAACTGGAAACAAGCATCCTAGGACTGGTTTCGTGGTTTCACCCCTCTTCAGCCAGGATAGCTTGATTCCAGTGGCATGGAGAGCACGGGACTCACGTCTGAACATACCCGTCCCACTCGGTGTGATAAATGCAAAAAGAACTATTGATGGACAGAATGCAGAACAATGTCATACATTCACCACATTACATAGATATGGGCCTAAACCCATCGTTTTTTTGCACACCATGCCGTTCCAGTTTGGACCCAACCATATGCAAATCAGTATTGACCCTGTGCCCTATGGGAACAGTCTAACCCGAACTGCCAGGCCAGGTCTTCCCTGGACTGGAAACATGCATCCTAGGACTGGTTTCAGGGTTTCACCCCTCTTCAGCCAGGATAGCTTGATTCCAGTCGCATGGAGAGCACGGGACTCACGTCTGAGCATACCCGTCCCACTCGGTGTGACAAATGCAAAAAGAACTATTGATGGACAGAATGCAGAACAATGTCATACATTCACCACAGTACATAGAAATGGGCCTAAACCCATCGTTTTTTTGCACACCACGCCGTTCCAGTTTGGACCCAACCACATGAAAATCAGTCTTGACCCTGTGCCCTATGGGAACAGTCCAGCCTGAACTGCAAGACCAGGTCCTCCCTGGACTGGAAACAAGCCTCCTAGGACCGGTTTTGGGGTTTCACCCCTTTTCAACCAGGATAGCTTGATTCCAGTGGCATGGAGAACACGGGACTCACGTCTGAGCATACACGTCCCACTCGGAGTGACAAATGCAAAAAGAACTATTGATGGACAGAATGCAGAACAATGTCATACATTCACCCCAGTACAGAGATCTGGATCTAAATCCATCGTTTTTTTGCTCACCATTCCATTCCAGTTTGGACCCAGCCATATGCAAATCATCTTGACCCTGTGCCCTATGGGAACAGTCCAGCCCGAACTGCCAGGCCAGGTCCTCCCTGGACTGAAAATAAGCATCCTAGGACCGGTTTTGGGGTTTCACTCCTCTTCAGCCAGGATAGCTTGATTCCAGTGACATGGAGAGCACGGGACTCACGTCTGAGCATACCCGTCCCACTCAGGGTGACAAATGCAAAAAGAACTATTGGTGGACAGAATGCAGAACAATGTCATACATACACCCTAGTTAAGAGATCTGGGCCTAAATCCATTGTTTTTTAGCTCACCATGCCATTCCAATTTGGACCAAGCCATATGCAAATCAGTCTTGACCCTGTGCCCTATGGGAACAGTCCAGCCTGAACTGCGAGGCCAGGTCCTACATGGACTGGAAACAAGCATCTTAGGACCGGTTTCGGGGTTTCACCCATCTTCAGCCAGGATAGCTTGATTCCAGTGGCATGTAGAGCACGGGACTAACGTCTGAGCATACCCGTCCCACTCGGGGTGACACATGCAAAAAGAACTATTGATGGACAGAATGCAGAACAATGTCATACATTCACCCCAGTACAGAGATCTGGACCTAAATCCATTGTTTTTTTGCTCACCATGCCATTCCAGTTTGGACCCAGCCATATGCAAATCAGTCTTCTTGACCCTGTGCCCTATGGGAACAGTCCAGCCCGAACTGCCAGGCCAGGTCCTCCCTGAACTGGAAACAAGCATCCTAGGACTGGTTTCGTGGTTTCACCCCTCTTCAGCCAGGATAGCTTGATTCCAGTGGCATGGAGAGCACGGGACTCACGTCTGAGCATACCCGTCCCACTCGGTGTGACAAATGCAAAAAGAACTATTGATGGACAGAATGCAGAACAATGTCATACATTCACCACATTACATAGATATGGGCCTAAACCCATCGTTTTTTGCACATCAGGCCGTTCCAGTTTGGATCCAACCATATGCAAATCAGTCTTGACCATGTGCCCTATGGGAACAGTCTAACCCGAACTGCCAGGCCAGGTCTTCCCTGGACTGGAAACAAGCATCCTAGGACTGGTTTCAGGGTGTCACCCCTCTTCAGCCAGGAGAGCTTGATTCCAGTGGCATGGAGAGCACGGGACTCACGTCTGAGCATACCAGTCCCACTCGGGGTGACAAATGGTAAAAGAACTATTGATGGACAGAATGCAGAACGATGTCATACATTAACCCCAGTACAGAGATCTGGGCATAAATCCATCATTTTTTTGCTCACCATGCCATTCCAGTTTGGACCCAGCCATATGCAAATCATCTTGACCCTGTGCCCTATGGGAACAGTCCAGCCCGAACTGCCAGGCCAGGTCCTCCCTGGACTGAAAATAAGCATCCTAGGACCGGTTTTGGGGTTTCACTCCTCTTCAGCCAGGATAGCTTGATTCTAGTGACATGGAGAGCACGGGACTCACGTCTGAGCATACCCGTCCCACTCAGGGTGACAAATGCAAAAAGAACTATTGGTGGACAGAATGCAGAACAATGTCATACATACACCCTAGTTAAGAGAACTGGGCCTAAATCCATTGTTTTTTAGCTCACCATGCCATTCCAATTTGGACCAAGCCATATGCAAATCAGTCTTGACCCTGTGCCCTATGGGAACAGTCCAGCCTGAACTGCGAGGCCAGGTCCTACATGGACTGGAAACAAGCATCTTAGGACCGGTTTCAGGGTTTCACCCATCTTCAGCCAGGATAGCTTGATTCCAGTGGCATGTAGAGCACGGGACTAACGTCTGAGCATACCCGTCCCACTCGGGGTGACACATGCAAAAAGAACTATTGATGGACAGAATGCAGAACAATGTCATACATTCACCCCAGTACAGAGATCTGGACCTAAATCCATTGTTTTTTTGCTCACTATGCCATTCCAGTTTGGACCCAGCCATATGCAAATCAGTCTTCTTGACCCTGTGCCCTATGGGAACAGTCCAGCCCGAACTGCCAGGCCAGGTCCTCCCTGAACTGGAAACAAGCATCCTAGGACTGGTTTCGTGGTTTCACCCCTCTTCAGCCAGGATAGCTTGATTCCAGTGGCATGGAGAGCACGGGACTCACGTCTGAGCATACCCGTCCCACTCGGTGTGACAAATGCAAAAAGAACTATTGATGGACAGAATGCAGAACAATGTCATACATTCACCACATTACATAGATATGGGCCTAAACCCATCGTTTTTTGCACATCAGGCAGTTCCAGTTTGGATCCAACCATATGCAAATCAGTCTTGACCATGTGCCCTATGGGAACAGTCTAACCCGAACTGCCAGGCCAGGTCTTCCCTGGACTGGAAACAAGCATCCTAGGACTGGTTTCAGGGTGTCACCCCTCTTCAGCCAGGAGAGCTTGATTCCAGTGGCATGGAGAGCACGGGACTCACGTCTGAGCATACCAGTCCCACTCGGGGTGACAAATGGTAAAAGAACTATTGATGGACAGAATGCAGAACGATGTCATACATTAACCCCAGTACAGAGATCTGGGCATAAATCCATCATTTTTTTGCTCACCATTCCATTCCAGTTTGGACCCAGCCATATGCAAATCAGTCTTGACCCTGTGCCCTATGGGAACAGTCTAACCCGAACTGCCAGGCCAGGTCTTCCCTGGACTGGAAACAAGCATCCTAGGACTGGTTTCAGGGTTTCACCCCTCTTCAGCCAGGAGAGCTTGATTCCAGTGGCATGGAGAGCACGGGACTCACGTCTGAGCATACCCGTCCCACTCGGGGTGACAAGTGCAAAAAGAACTATTGATGGAGAGAATGCAGAACAATGTCATACATTCACCCTAGTACAGATATCTGGGCCTAAATCCATTTTTTTTTGCTCACACTGCGATTCCAGTTTGGACCCAGCCATATGCAAATCAGTCTTGACCCTGTGCCCTATGGGAACAGTCCAGCCCGAACTGCCAGGCCAGGTCCTCCCTGGACTGGAAACAAGCATCCTAGGACTGGTTTCAGGGTTTCACCCCTCTTCAGCCAGGATAGCTTGATTCTAGTGGCATGAAGAGCACGGGACTCACGACTGAGCATACCCGCCCCACTCGGTGTGACAAATGCAAAAAGAACTTTTGATGGACAGAATGCAGAACAATGTCATACATTCACCCTAGCTCAGAGATCTTGGCTTAAATCCATCGGTTTTTTGCTCACCGTGCCATTCAAGTTTGGACCCAGCTATATGCAAATCAGTCTTGACCCTGTGCCCTATGGGAACAGTCTAGCCTGAACTGCCAGGACAGGTCTGCCCTGGACTGGAAACAAAGATCCTAGGACCGATTTTGGGGTTTCACCCCTCTTCAGCGACGGTAGCTTGTTTCCACTGACATGGAGAGCACGGGCTTCATGTCTGAGCATACCAGTCCCACTCGGGGTGACAAATGCAAAAAGAACTATTGATGGACAGAATGCAGAACAATGTCATACATTCACCCCAGTACAGATATCTGGGCCTAAATCCATTTTTTTTTGTTCATCATGCCATTCCAGAAGGGACCCAGCCATATGCAAATCAGTCTTGACCCTGTGCCCTATGGGAACAGTCCAGCCCGAACTGCCAGGCCAGGTCCTCCCTGAACTGGAAAAAAGCATCCTAGGACTGGTTTCGTGGTTTCACCCCTCTTCAGCCAGGATAGCTTGATTCCAGTGGCATGGAGAGCACGGGACTCACGTCTGAGCATACCCGTCCCACTCGGTGTGACAAATGCAAAAAGAACTATTGATGGACAGAATGCAGAACAATGTCATACATTCACCACAGTACATAGATATGGGCCGAAACCCATCGTTTTTTTGCACACCATGCCGTTCCAGTTTGGACCCAACCATATGCAAATCAGTCTTGACCCTGTGCCCTATGGGGACAGTCCAGCCTGAACTGCAAGACCAGGTCCTCCCTGGACTGGAAACAAGCCTCCTAGGACCGGTTTTGGGGTTTCACACCATTTCAGCCAGGATAGCTTGATTCCAGTGGCATGGAGAACACGGGACTCACGTCTGAGCATACACGTCCCACTCGGAGTGACTAATGCAAAAAGAACTATTGATGGACAGAATGCAGAACAATGTCATACATTCACCCCAGTACAGAGATCTGGATCTAAATCCATCGTTTTTTTGCTCACCATGCCATTCCAGTTTGGACCCAGCCATATGCAAATCAGCTTGACCCTGTGCCCTCTGGGAACAGTCCAGCCCGAACTGCCAGGCCAGGTCCTCCCTGGACTGAAAACAAGCAACCTAGGACCGGTTTTGGGGTTTCACCCCTCTTCAGCCAGGATAGCTTGATTCCAGTGACATGGAGAGCACGGGACTCACGTCTGAGCATACCCGTCCCACTCGGGGTGACAAATGCAAAAAGAACTATTGGTGGACAGAATGCAGAACAATGTCATACATACACCCTAGTTAAGGGATCTGGGCCTAAATCCATTGTTGTTTAGCTCACCATGCTATTCCAATTTGGACCAAGCCATATGCAAATCAGTCTTGACCCTGTGCCCTATGGGAACAGTCCAGCCTGAACTGCGAAGCCAGGTCCTCCATGGACTGGAAACAAGCATCTTAGGACTGGTTTCAGGGTTTCACCCCTCTTCAGCCAGGATAGCTTGATTCCAGTGGCATGTAGAGCACGGGACTAACGTCTGAGCATACCCGTCCCACTCGGGGTGACACATGCAAAAAGAACTATTGATGGACAGAATGCAGAACAATGTCATACATTCACCCCAGTACAGAGATCTGGACCTAAATCCATTGGTTTTTTTGCTCACCATGCCATTCCAGTTTGGACCCAGCCATATGCAAATCAGTCTTGACCCTGTGCACTATGGAAACAGTCTAGCCCAAACTGCCAGGCCAGGTCTTCCCTGGACTGGAAACATGCATCCTAGGACTGATTTCGGGGTTTCACCCCTCTTCAGCCAGGAGAGCTTGATTCCAGTGGCATGGAGAGCACGGGACTCACGTCTGAGCAAATCCGTCCCACTCGGGGTGACAAATACAAAAAGAACTATTGATGGACAGAATGCAGAACAATGTCATTCATTCACCCCAGTACAGAGATCTGGGCCTAAATCCATCGTTTTTTTGCTCATCATGCCATTCCAGAAGGGACCCAGCCATATGCAAATCAGTCTTGACCCTGTGCCCTATGGGAACAGTCCAGCCCGAACTGCAAGGCCAGGTCCTCCCTGAACTGGAAACAAGCATCCTAGGACTGGTTTCGGGGTTTCACCCCTCTTCAGCCAGGATAGCTTGATTCCAGTGGCATGGAGAGCACGGGACTCACGTCTGAGCATACCCGTCCCACTCGGGGTGACAAATAGGCCTGGGCGAAGCACTACGCTACGCTCGCGTAGTTTGCGAAGTTCGCGCTACTTCGCACTACGCGAACTGCACGTAGCACAGTGCGAACACGCGTAGCGTAGTGTTGCGTAGTGCTGCGGTCATTTTTTGCTTGCTCGCGGTCCTCAACGTCAAGTTGGCGACCGCGAGCAAGCAAAATGACATCCTGGCGAGACTTTTTCCTTGTTCGCGATCGCGAGCATGGAAAATAAACCTCCCGGCGAGATTCACAACGCGAGAAGGTCAGGTTTCTCATTGCGAGGGGTTGCGTATGCTCGCGACCGCTCGCGATGAGAAACTACCAGTTCGCGTTGAGAAAGCTGCAGCTCGAGGAAAAATCTACTCGAGCAGCAGAAAACTACAGCTCGCACTGTGCAAGATGCCATTTTCAATGATTGCACAGTGCCGGTTGCTTGTCCGCACTGTGCAATCATTGAAAACAACATCTTGCACAGTGCGAACATGTTACTTCGCAGTTCGCGAAGTGCTACGCGTAGCTCGCGTAGTGCGATCTTCACTTTGCGTAGCTTCGCGAAGTGCTACTTCGCGAACTACGCCCACCCTTAGTGACAAATGCAAAAAGAACTATTGATGGACAACATGCAGAACAATGTCATACAATCACCCCAGTACAGAGATCTGGGCCTAAATCCATAGTTTTTTTGCTCACCATGCCAGTCCAGTTTGGACCCAGCTATATGAAAATCAGTCTTGACCCTGTGCCCTATGGGAACAGTCCAGCCCGAACTGCCAGGCCAGGTCCTCCCTGGACAGGAAATAAGCATCCTAGGACCGGTTTCGGGGTTTCACCCCTCTTCAGCCAGGATAGCTTGATTCCAGTGGCATGGAGAGCACGGGACTCATGACTGAGCATACCCGTCCCACTCGGGGTGACAAATGCAAAAAGAACTATTGATGGACAGAATGCAGAACAATGTCATACATTCACCCCAGATCAGAGATCTTGGCCTTAATCCATCGGTTTTTTGCTCACCATGCCATTCAAGTTTGGACCCAGCCATATGCAAATCAGTCTTGACCCTGTGCCCTATGGGAATAGTCTAGCCCGAACTGTCAGGCCAGGTCTTCCCTGGACTGGAAACAAACATCCTAGGACCGATTTTGGGGTTTCACCCCTCTTCAGCGAGGATGGCTTGATTCCACTGACATGGAGAGCACGGGCCTCACGTCTGAGCATACCAGTCCCACTCGGGGTGACAAATGCAAAAATAACTATTGATGGACAGAATGCAGAACAATGGCATACATTCACCCCAGTACAGAGATCTGGGCCTAAATCCATCGTTTTTTTGCTCATTATGCCATTCCAGAAGACACCCAGCCATATGCAAATCAGTCTCGACCCTGTGCCCTATGGGAACAGTCCAGCCCGAACTGCCAGGCCAGGTCCTCCCTGAACTGTAAACACGCATCCTAGGACTGGTTCGGGGTTTCACCCCTCTTCAACCAGGATAGCTTGATTCCAGTGGCATGGCGAGCACGGGACTCACGTCAGAGCATACCCGTCCCACTAGGTGTGACAAATGCAAAAAGAACTATTGATGGACAGAATGCAGAACAATGTCATACATTCACCCCAGTACATAGATATGGGCCTAAACCCATCGTTTTTTTGCACACCATGCCGTTCCAGTTTGGACCCAGCCATATGCAAATCATTCTTGACCCTGTGCCCTATGGGAACAGTCCAGCCTGAACTGCAACACCAGGTCCTCCCTGGACTGGAAACAAGCATCCTAGGACCGGTTTTGGGGTTTCACCCCTTTTCAGCCAGGATAGCTTGAGTCCAGTGGCATGGAGAACACGGGACTCACGTCTGAGCATACACGTCCCACTCGGAGTGACAAATGCAAAAAGAACTATTGATGGACAGAATGCAGAACAATGTCATACATTCACCCCAGTACAGAGATCTGGATCTAAATCCATCGTTTTTTTGCTCACCATGCCATTCCAGTTTGGACCCAGCCATATGCAAATCAGTCTTGACCCTGTGCCCTATGGGAACAGTTTAGCCCGAACTGCCAGGCTATGTCTTCCCTGGACTGGAAACAAGCATCCTAGGACTGGTTTCGGGGTTTCACCCCTTTTCAGCCAGGATAGCTTGATTCTAGTGGCATGGGGAGCACGGGACTCACGTCTGAGCATACCCGTCCCACTCGGGGTGACACATGCAAAAAGAACTATTGATGGACAGAATGCAGAACAATGTCATACATTCACCCCAGTACAGAGATCTGGGCCTAAATCCATCGATTTTTGGTCACCATGCCATTCCAGTTTGGACCCAGTAATATGCAAATCAGTCTTGACCCTGTGCCCTATGGGAACAGTTTAGCCCGAACTGCCAGGCCAGGTCTTCCCTGGACTGGAATCAAGCATCCTAGGACTGGTTTCGGGGTTTCACCCCTCTTCAGCCAGGATAGCTTGATTCCAGTGGCATGTAGAGCACGGGACTCACGACTGAGCATAACCGTCCCACTCGGTGTGACAAATGCAAAAAGATCGATTGATGGACAGAATGCAGAACGATGTCATACATTAACCCCAGTACAGAGATCTGGGCATAAATCCATCATTTTTTTGCTCACCATTCCATTCCAGTTTGGACCCAGCCATATGCAAATCAATCTTGACCCTGTGCCCTATGGGAACAGTCCAGCCCAAACTGCCAGGCCAGGTCCTCCCTGAACTGGAAACAAGCATTCTAGGACCGGTTTCGGGGTTTCACCCCTCTTCAGCCAGGATAGCTTGATTCCAGTGGCATGGAGAGCACGGGACTCACGTCTGAGCATAACCGTCCCACTCGGGGTGACAAATGCAAAAAGAACTATGTATGGACAAAATGCAGAACAATGTCATACAATCACCCCAGTACAGAGATCTGGGCCTAAATCCATTGTTTTCTTGCTCACCATGCCATTCCAGTTTGGACCCAGCCATATGCAAATCAGTCTTGACCCTGTGCCCTATGGGAACAGTCCAGCCTGAACGGCCAGGTCCTCCCTGGACTGGAAACAAGCATCTTAGGACCGGTTCCGGGGTTTCACCCCTCTTCAGCCAGGATATCTTGATTCCAGTGGCATGGAAAGCACGGTACACATGTCTGAGCATACCCGTCCCACTCGGGGTGACACATTCAAAAAGAACTATTGATGGACAGAATGCAGAACAATGTCATACATTCACCACAGTACATAGATATGGGCCTAAACCCATCGTTTTTTTGCTCACCATGCCATTCCAGTTTGGACCCAGCCATATGCAAATCAGCTTGACCCTGTGCCCTATGGGAACAGTCCAGCCTGAACTGCCAGGCCAGGTCCTCCCTGGACTGAAAATAAGCATCCTAGGACAGGTTTTGGGGTTTCACCCCTCTTCAGCCAGGATAGCTTGATTCCAGTGACATGGAGAGCACGGGACTCACGTCTGAGCATACCCGTCCCACTCAGGGTGACAAATGCAAAAAGAACTATTGGTGGACAGAATGCAGAACAATGTCATACATACACCCTAGTTAAGAGATCTGGGCCTAAATCCATTGTTTTTTTGCTCACCATGCCATTCCAGTTTGGACCCAGCCATATGCAAATCAGTCTTGACCCTGTGCCCTATGGGAACAGTCCAGCCAGAACTGCCATGCCAGGTCCTCCGTGGACTGGAAACAAGCATCCTAGGACCGGTTTCAGGGTTTCACCCCTCTTCAGCCAGGATAGCTTGATTCCAGTGGCATGGAGAGCACAGGACTCACGTCTGAGCTTACCCGTCCCACTCGGGTTGAATCATGCAAAAAGACCTATTGATGGACAGAATTCAGAACAATGTCATACATTCACCCCAGTACAGACATCTGGGTCTAAATCCATCGTTTTTTTGCTCACCACGCCATTCCAGTTTGGACCCAGCCATATGCAAATCAGTTTTGACTCTGTGCCCTATGGGAACAGTGTAGCCCGAACTGCCAGGCCATGTCTTCCCTGGACTGGAAACAAGCATCCTATGACTGGTTTCGGGGTTTCACCCCTCTTCAGCCAGGATAGCTTGATTCCAGTGGCATGCAGAGCACGGGACTCGCGTCTGAGCATACCCGTCCCCTCGGGGTGACACATGCAAACAGGACTATTGATGGACAGAATGCAGAACAATGTCATACATTCACCCCAGTACAGAGATCTGGGCCTAAATCCATCGTTTTTTTGCTCAACATGCCATCCCAGTTTGGACCCAGCCATATGCAAATCAGTCTTGACCCTGTGCCCTATGGGAACAGTTTAGCCCGAACTGCCAGGCCTTGTCTTCCCTGGCCTGGAAACAAGCATCCTAGGACTGGTTTCGGGGTTTCACCCCTCTTCAGCCAGGATAGCTTGATTCCAGTGGCATGGAGAGCACGGGACTCATGACTGAGCATACCCGTCCCACTCGGGGTGACAAATGCAAAAAGAACTATTGATGGACAGAATGCAGAACAATGGCATACATTCACCCCAGTACAGAGATCTGGGCCTAAATCCATCGTTTTTTTGCTCATCATGCCATTCCAGAAGGGACCCAGCCATATGCAAATCAGTCTCGACCCTGTGCCCTATGGGAACAGTCCAGCCCGAACTGCCAGGCCAGGTCCTCCCTGAACTGGAAACAAGCATCCTAGGACTGGTTTCGGGGTTTCACCCCTCTTCAGCCAGGATAGCTTGATTCCAGTGGCATGGAGAGCACGGGACTCATGACTGAGCATACCCGTCCCACTCGGGGTGACAAATGCAAAAAGAACTATTGATGGACAGAATCCAGAACAATGTCATACATTCACCCCAGATCAGAGATCTTGGCCTTAATCCATCGTTTTTTTGCTCACCATGCCATTCAAGTTTGGACCCAGCCGTATGCAAATCAGTCTTGACCCTGTGCCCTATGGGAATAGTCTAGCCCGAACTTTCAGGCCAGGTCTTCCCTGGACTGGAAACAAACATCCTAGAACCGATTTTGGGGTTTCACCCCTCTTCAGCGAGGATAGCTTGATTCCACTGACATGGAGAGCACGGGCCTCACGTCTGAGTATACCAGTCCCACTCGGGGTGACAAATGCAAAAAGAACTATTGATGGACAGAATGCAGAACAATGGCATACATTCACCCCAGTACAGAGATCTGGGCCTAAATCCATCGTTTTTTTGCTCATCATGCCATTCCAGAAGGGACCCAGCCATATGCAAATCAGTCTCGACCCTGTGCCCTATGGGAACAGTCCAGCCCGAACTGCCAGGCCAGGTCCTCCCTGAACTGGAAACACGCATCCTACGACTGGTTTCGGGGTTTCACCCCTCTTCAGCCAGGATTGCTTGATTCCAGTGGCATGTGGAGCATGGGACTCACGTCTGAGCATACCCGTCCCACTCGGGGTGACGCATGCAAAAAGAACTATTGATGGACAGAATGCAGAACAATGTCATACATTCACCCCAGTACAGAGATCTGGGCCTAAATCCATCGTTTTTTTGCTCACCATGCCATTCCAGTTTGGACCTAGCCATATGCAAATCAGTCTTGACCCTGTGCCCCATGGGAACAGTTTAGCCCGAACTGCCAGGCCAGGTCTTCCCTGGACTGGAATCAAGCATCCTAGGACTGGTTTCGGGGTTTCACCCCTCTTCAGACAGGATAGCTTGATTTCAGTGGCATGGAGAGCTGGGACTCACGTCTGAGCATACCAGTCCCACTCGGGGTGACAAATGCAAAAAGAACTATTGATGGAAAGAATGCAGAACGATGTCATACATTAACCCCAGTACAGAGATCTGGGCATAAATCCATCATTTTTTTGCTCACCATGCCATTCCAGTTTGGACCCAGCCATATGCAAATCAGTCTTGACCCTGTGCCCTATGGGAACAGTCTAGCCCAAACTGCCAGGCCAGGTCCTCCCTGAACTGGAAACAAGCATCCTAGGACCGGTTTCGGGGTTTCACCCCTCTTCAGCCAGGATAGCTTGATTCCAGTGGCATGGAGAGCACGGGACTCACGTCTGAGCATACCAGTCTCACTCGGGGTGACAAATGCAAAAAGAACTATTGATGGACAGAATGCAGAACAATTTCATACATTCACCCCAGTACAGAGATCTGGGCCTAAATCCATCGTTTTTTTGCTCATCATGCCATTCCAGAAGGGACCCAGCCATATGCAAATCAGTCTTGACCCTGTGCCCTATGGGAACAGTCCAGCACGAACTGCCAGGCCAGGTCCTCCCTGAACTGGAAACAAGCATCCTAGGACTGGTTTCGGGGTTTCACCCCTCTTCAGCCAGGATAGCTTGATTCCAGTGGCATGGAGAGCACGGGACTCACGTCTGAGCATACCCGTCCAACTCGGTGTGACAAATGCAAAAAGAACTATTGATGGACAGAATACAGAACAATGTCATACATTCACCCCAGTACATAGATATGGGCCTAAACCCATCGTTTTTTTGCACACTATGCCGTTCCAGTTTGGACCCAACCATATGCAAATCAGTCTTGACCCTGTGCCCTATGGGAACAGTCCAGCCTGAACTGCAAGACCAGGTCCTCCCTGGACTGGAAACAAGCATCCTAGGACCGGTTTTGGGGTTTCACCCCTCTTCAGCCAGGATAGCTTGATTCCAGTGACATGGAGAGCACGGGACTCACGTCTGAGCATACCCGTCCCACTCGGGGTGACAAATGCAAAAAGAACTATTGGTGGACAAAATGCAGAACAATGTCATACATACACCCCAGTACAGAGATCTGGGCCTAAATCCATTGTTTTTTTGCTCACCATGCCATTCCAGTTTGGAGACAGCCATTTGCAAATCAGTCTTGACTCTGTGCCCTATGAGAACAGTCCTGCCCAAACTGCCAGGCCAGGTCCTCCCTGGACTGGAAACAAGCATCCTAGGACCGGTTTCGGGGTTTCACCATTCTTCAGCCAGGATAGCTTGATTCCAGTGGCATGGAGAGCAGGGGACTCACGTCTGAGCATACCCGTCCCACTCTGGGTTACAAATGCAAAAAGAACAATTGATAGACAGAATGCAGGACAATGTCATACATTCACCCAGTACAGAGATCTGGGCCTCAATCCAATGTTTTTTGCTCACCATGCCATTCCAGTTTGGACCCAGCCATATGCAAATCAGTCTTGCCCCTGTGCCTTATGTGAATAGTCCAGCCCGAACTGCAAAGCCAGGTCCTCCCTGGACTGGAAACAAGCATCCTAGGACCGGTTTCGGGGTTTCACCCCTCTTCAGCCATGATAGCTTGATTCCAGTGGCATGGAGAGCAGGGGACTCACGTCTGAGCATACCCGTCCCACTCGGGGTTACAAATGCAAAAAGAACAATTGATAGACAGAATGCAGGACAATGTTATACATTCACCCAGTACAGAGATCTGGGCCTCAATCCAATGTTTTTTGCTCACCATGCCATTCCAGTTTGGACCCAGCCACATGCAAATCAGTCTTGCCCCTGTGCCTTATGTGAATAGTCCAGCCCGAACTGCAAAGCCAGGTCCTCCCTGGACTGGAAACAAGCATCCTAGGACCGGTTTCGGGGTTTCACCCCTCTTCAGCCATGATAGCTTGATTCCAGTGGCATGGAGAGCACTGGACTTATGTCTGAGCATACCCGTCCCACTCGGGGTGACAAGTGCAAAAAGAACTATTGATGGACAGAATGCAGAACAATGTCATACATTCACCCTAGTACAGAGATCTGGGCCTAAATCCATCGTTTTTTTGCTCGCCATGCCATTCCAGGTTGGACCCAGCCATCTGCAAATCAGTCTTGACCCTGTGCCCTATGGGAACAGTCCAGCCTGAAATGCCAGGCCAGGTCCTCCCTGGACTGGAAACAAGCATCTTAGGACCGGTTTCAGGGTTTCACCCCTCTTCAGCCAGGATAGCTTGATTCCAGTGGTATGGAGAGCACGGAACACACGTCTGAGCATACCCGTCCCACTCGGGGTGACACACACGAAAAGAACTGTTGATGGACAGAATTCAGAATAATGTCATACATTCACCCCAGTACAGAGATCTGGGCCTAAATCCATCGTTTTTTTGTTCAGTTCGCCATTCCAGTTTGGACCCAGCCATATGCAAATCAGTCTTGACCCTGTGCCCTATGGGATCAGTCCAGCCCGAACTGCCAAGCCAGGTCCTCCCTGGACTGGAAACAAGCATCCTAGGACCGGTTTTGGGGTTTCACCCCTCTTCAGCCAGGATAGCTTGATTCCACTGACATGGAGAGCACGGGACTCACGTCTGAGCATACCCGTCCCACTCGGGGTGACAAATGCAAAAAGATCTATTGGTGGACAGAATGCAGAACAATGTCATACATACACCCCAGTACAGAGATCTGGGCCTAAATCCATTGTTTTTTTGCTCACCATGCCATTCAAGTTTGGACACAGCCATATGCAAATCAGTCTTGACCCTGTGCCCTATGAGAACAGTCCTGCCCAAACTGCCAGGCCAGGTCCTCCCTGGACTGGAAACAAGCATCCTAGGACCGGTTTCGGGGTTTCACCCTTCTTCAGCCAGGATAGCTTGATTCAAGTGGCATGGAGAGCACGGGACTCACGTCCGAGCATACCCGTCCCACTCGGGGTGACAAATGCAAAAAGAACTATTGATGGACAGAATGCAGAACAATGTCATACATTCACCCCAGTTAAGAGATCTTGTCCTAAATCCATTGTTTTTTTGCTCACCATGAAAATTCCAATTTGGACCAAGCCATATGCAAATCAGTCTTGACCCTGTGCCCTATGGGAACAGTCCTGCCTGAACGGCCAGGTCCTCCCTGGACTGGAAACAAGCATCTTAGGACCGGTTCCGGGGTTTCACCCCTCTTCAGCCAGGATAGCTTGATTCCAGTGGCATGGAAAGCACGGTACACGTGTCTGAGCATACCCGTCCCACTCGGGGTGACACATTCAAAAAGAACTATTGATGGACAGAATTCAGAACAATGTCATATATTCACCCCAGTACAGAGATCTGGGCCTAAATCCATCGTTTTTTTGCTCACCACGCCATTCCAGTTTGGACCCAGCCATGTGCAAATCAGTCTTGACCCTGTGCCCTATGAGAACAGTCTAGGCCGAACTACCAGGCCATGTCTTCCCTGGACTGGAAACAAGCATCCTAGGACTGGTTTCGGGGTTTCACCCCTCTTCAGCCAGGATTGCTTGATTCCAGTGGCATGGGGAGCATGGGACTCACTTCTGAGCATACCCGTCCCACTCGGGGTGACACATGCAAAAAGAACTATTGATGGACAGAATGCAGAACAATGTCATACATTCACCCCAGTACAGAGATCTGGGCCTAAATCCATCGTTTTTTTGCTCACCATGCCATTCCAGTTTTTACCCAGCCATATGCAAGTCAGTCTTGACCCTGTGCCCTATGGGAACAGTTTAGCCCGAACTGCCAGGCCAGGTCTTCCCTGGACTGGAATCAAGCATCCTAGGACTGGTTTCGGGGTTTCACCCCTCTTCAGCCAGGATAGCTTGATTCCAGTGGCATGGAGAGCACGGGACTCACGTCTGAGCATACCAGTCCCACTCTGGGTGACAAATGCAAAAAGAACTATTGATGGACAGAATGCAGAACAATGACATACATTCACCCCAGTTAAGAGATATGGTCCTAAATCCATTGTTATTTTGCTCACCAAGCAATTCCAATTTGGACCAAGCCATATGCAAATCAGTCTTGACCCAGTGCCCTATGGGAACAGTCCAGCCCGAACTGCCAGGCCAGGTCCTCCCTGGACTGGAAACAAGCATCTTAGGACCGGTTTCGGGGTTTCACCCCTCTTCAGCCAGGATAGCTTGATTCCAGTGGTATGGAGAGCACGGGACACACGTCTGAGCATACCCGTCCCACTCGGGGTGACACACACAAAAAGAACTGTTGATGGACAGAATTCAGAATAATGTCATACATTCACCCCAGTACAGAGATCTGGGCCTAAATCCATCGTTTTTTTGCTCACCTCGCCATTCCAGTTTGGACCCAGCCATATGCAAATCAGTCTTGACCCTGTGCCCTATGGGATCAGTCCAGCCCGAACTGCGCCAAGCCAGGTCCTCCCTGGACTGGAAACAAGCATCCTAGGACCGGTTTTGGGGTTTCACCCCTCTTCAGCCAGGATAGCTTGATTCCACTGACATGGAGAGCACGGGACTCACGTCTGAGCATACCCGTCCCACTCGGGGTGACAAATGTAAAAAGATCTATTGGTGGACAGAATGCAGAACAATGTCATACATACACCCCAGTACAGAGATCTGGGCCTGAATCCATTGTTTTTTTGCTCACCATGCCATTCAAGTTTGGACACAGCCATATGCAAATCAGTCTTGACCCTGTGCCCTATGAGAACAGTCCTGCCCAAACTGCCAGGCCAGGTCCTCCCTGGACTGGAAACAAGCATCCTAGGACCGGTTTCAGGGTTTCACCCTTCTTCAGCCAGGATAGCTTGATTCCAGTGGCATGGAGAGCACGGGACTCACGTCCGAGCATACCCGTCCCACTCGGGGTGACAAATGCAAAAAGAACTATTGATGGACAGAATGCAGAACAATGTCATACATTCACCCCAGTTAAGAGATCTGGTCCTAAATCCATTGTTTTTTTGCTCACCATGAAAATTCCAATTTGGACCAAGCCATATGCAAATCAGTTTTGACCCTGTGCCCTATGGGAACAGTCCCGCCTGAACGGCCAGGTCCTCCCTGGACTGGAAACAAGCATCTTAGGACCGGTTCCGGGGTTTCACCCCTCTTCAGCCATGATAGATTGATTCCAGTGGCATGGAAAGCACCGTACACGTGTCTGAGCATACCCGTCCCACTCGGGGTGACACATTCAAAAAGAACTATTGATGGACAGAATTCAGAACAATGTCATATATTCACCCCAGTACAGAGATCTGGGCCTAAATCCATCGTTTTTTTGCTCACCACGCCATTCCAGTTTGGACCCAGCCATGTGCAAATCAGTCTTGACCCTGTGCCCTATGAGAACAGTCTAGGCCGAACTGCCAGGTCATGTCTTCCCTGGACTGGAAACAAGCATCCTAGGACTGGTTTTGGGGTTTCACCCCTCTTCAGCCAGGATTGCTTTATTCCAGTGGCATGGGGAGCATGGGACTCACGTCTGAGCATACCCGTCCCACTCGGGGTGACACATGCAAAAAGAACTATTGATGGACAGAATGCAGAACAATGTCATACATTCACCCCAGTACAGAGATCTGGGCCTAAATCTATCGTTTTTTTGCTCACCATGCCATTCCAGTTTTGACCCAGCCATATGCAAATCAGTCTTGACCCTGTGCCCTATGGGAACAGTTTAGTCCGAACTGCCAGGCCAGGTCTTCCCTGGACTGGAATCAAGCATCCTAGGACTGGTTTCGGGGTTTCACCCCTCTTCAGCCAGGATAGCTTGATTCCAGTGGCATGGAGAGCACGGGACTCACGTCTGAGCATACCAGTCCCACTCTGGGTGACAAATGCAAAAAGAACTATTGATGGACAGAATGCAGAACAATGACATACATTCACCCCAGTTAAGAGATATGGTCCTAAATCCATTGTTATTTTGCTCACCAAGCAATTCCAATTTGGACCAAGCCATATACAAATCAGTCTTGACCCAGTGCCCTATGAGAACAGTCCAGCCTGAACTGCCAGGCCAGGTCCTCCCTGGACTGGAAACAAGCATCTTAGGACCGGTTTCGGGGTTTCACCCCTCTTCAGCCAGGATAGCTTGATTCCAGTGGTATGGAGAGCACGGGACACACGTCTGAGCATACCCGTCCCACTCGGGGTGACACACACAAAAAGAACTGTTGATGGACAGAATTCAGAATAATGTCATACATTCACCCCAGTACAGAGATCTGCGCCTAAATCCATCGTTTTTTTGCTCACCTTGCCATTCCAGTTTGGACCCAGCCATATGCAAATCAGTCTTGACCCTGTGCCCTATGGGATCAGTCCAGCCCGAACTGCACCAAGCCAGGTCCTCCCTGGACTGGAAACAAGCATCCTAGGACCGGTTTTGGGGTTTCACCCCTCTTCAGCCAGGATAGCTTGATTCCACTGACATGGAGAGCACGGGACTCACGTCTGAGCATACCCGTCCCACTCGGGGTGACAAATGTAAAAAGATCTATTGGTGAGCAGAATGCAGAACAATGTCATACATTCACCCCAGTTAAGAGATCTGGTCCTAAATCCATTGTTTTTTTGCTCACCATGCCATTCCAATTTGGACCAAGCCATATGCAAATCAGTCTTGACCCTGTGCCCTATGGGAACAGTCCAGCCTGAACGGCCAGGTCCTCCCTGGACTGGAAACAAGCATCTTAGGACCGGTTCCGGGGTTTTACCCCTCTTCAGCCAGGATAGCTTGATTCCAGTGGCATGGAAAGCACGGTACACATGTCTGAGCATACCCGTCCCACTCGAGGTGACACATTCAAAAAGAACTATTGATGGACAGAATTCAGAACAATGTCATACATTCACCCCAGTACAGAGATCTGGGCCTAAATCCATCAATTTTTTGCTCACCACGCCATTCCAGTTTGGACCCAGCCATATGCAAATCAGTCTTGACCCTGTGCCCTATGGGAACAGTCTAGGCCGAACTGCCAGGCCATGTCTTCCCTGGACTGGAAACAAGCATCCTAGGACTGGTTTCGGGGTTTCACCCCTCTTCAGCCAGGATTGCTTGATTCCAGTGGCATGGGGAGCATGGGACTCACGTCTGTGCATATCCGTCCCACTCGGGGTGACACATGCAAAAAGAACTATTGATGGACAGAATGCAGAACAATGTCATACATTCACCCCAGTACAGAGATCTGGGCCTAAATCCATCGTTTTTTTGCTCACCATGCCATTCCAGTTTGGACCCAGCCATATGCAAATCTGTCTTGACTCTGTGCCCTATGGGAACAGTTTAGCCCGAACTGCCAGGCCAGGTCTTCCCTGGACTGGAATCAAGCATCCTAGGACTGGTTTCGGGGTTTCACCACTCTTCAGCCAGGATAGCTTGATTCCAGTGGCATAGAGAGTACGGGACTCACGTCTGAGCATACCAGTCCCACTCGGGGTGACAAATGCAAAAAGAACTATTGATGGACAAAATGCAGAACAATGTCATACAATCACCCTAGTACAGAGATCTGGGCCTAAATCCATCGGTTTTTTGCTCACCATGCCATTCAAGTTTGGACCCAACCATATGCAAATCAATCTTGACCCTGTGCCCTATGGGAACAGTCCAGCCTGAACTGCCAGAACAGGTCCTCCCTGGACTGGAAACAAGCATCCTAGGACCGGTTTTGGGGTTTCACCCCTTTTCAGCCAGGATAGCTTGATTCCAGTGGCATGGAGAACACGGGACTCACGTCTGAGCATACACGTCCCACTCGGAGTGACAAATGCAAAAAGAACTATCGATGGACAGAATGCAGAACAATGTCATACATTCACCCCAGTACAGAGATCTGGATCTAAATCCATCGTTTTTTTGCTCACCATGCCATTCCAGTTTGGACCCAGCCATATGCAAATCAGTCTTGACCCTGTGCACTATGGGAACAGTCCAGCCCGAACTGCCAAGCCAGGTCCTCCCTGGACTGGAAACAAGCATCCTAGGACCGGTTTTGGGGTTTCACCCCTCTTCAGCCAGGATAGCTTGATTCCAGTGACATGGAGAGCACGGGACTCACGTCTGAGCATACCCGTCTCACTCGGGGTGACAAATGCAAAAAGAACTATTGATGGACAAAATGCAGAACAATGTCATACAATCACCCTAGTACAGAGATCTGGATCTAAATCCATCGTTTTTTTGCTCACCATGCCATTCCAGTTTGGACCCAGCCATATGCAAATCAGTCTTGACCCTGTGCACTATGGGAACAGTCCAGCCCGAACTGCCAAGCCAGGTCCTCCCTGGACTGGAAACAAGCATCCTAGGACCGGTTTTGGGGTTTCACCCCTCTTCAGCCAGGATAGCTTGATTCCAGTGACATGGAGAGCACGGGACTCACGTCTGAGCATACCCGTCTCACTCGGGGTGACGAATGCAAAAAGAACTATTGGTGGACAGAATGCAGAACAATGTCATACATACACCCAAGTACAGAGATCTGGGCCTAAATCCATTGTTTTTTTGCTCACCATGCCATTCCAGTTTGGAAGCAGCCATATGCAAATCAGTCTTGACCCTGTGCCCTATGAGAACAGTCCTGCCCAAACTGCCAGGTCAAGTCCTCCCTGGACTGGAAACAAGCATCCTAGGACTGGTTTCGGGGTTTCAGCCCTCTTCAGCCATGATAGCTTGATTCCAGTGGCATGGAGAGCACTGGACTTATGTCTGAGCATACCCGCCCCACTCAGGGTGACAAGTGCAAAAAGAACTATTGATGGACAGAATGCAGAACAATGTCATACATTCACCCTAGTACAGACATCTGTGCCTATATCGATCGTTTTTTTGCTCACCATGCCATTCCAGCTTGGACCCAGCCATATGCAAATCATTCTTGACCCTGTGCCCTATGGGAACAGTCCAGCCCGAACTGCCATGCCAGGTCCTCCGTGGACTGGAAACAAGCATCCTAGGACCGGTTTCGGGGTTTCACCCCTCTTCAGCCAGGATAGCTTGATTCCAGTGGCATGGAAAGCACGGTACACATGTCTGAGCATACCCGTCCCACTCGGGGTGACACATTCAAAAAGAACTATTGATGGACAGAATTCAGAACAATGTCATACATTCACCCCAGTACAGAGATCTGGGCGTAAATCCATCATTTTTTTGCTCACCACGCCATTCCAGTTTGGACCCAGCCATATGCAAATCAGTCTTGACCCTGTGCCCTATGGGAACAGTCTAGGCCGAACTGCCAGGCCATGTCTTCCCTGGACTGGAAACAAGCATCCTATGACTGGTTTCGGGGTTTCACCCCTCTTCAGCCAGGATAGCTTGATTCCGGTGGCATGGAGAGCACGGGACTCGTGTCTGAGCATACCCGTCCCACTCGGGGTGACACATGGAAAAAGAACTATTGATGGACAGAATGCAGAACAATGTCATACATTCACCCCAGTACATAGATCTGGGCCTAAATCCATCGTTTTTTTGCTCACCATGCTATCCCAGTTTAGACCCAGCCATATGCAAATAAGTCTTGACCCTGTGCCCATAGGAACAGTTTAGCCCGAACTGCCAGGCCAGGTCTCCCTGGACTGGAAACAAGCATCCTAGGACTGGTTTCGGAGTTTCACCCCTCTTCAGCCAGGATTGCTTGATTCCAGTGGCATGGGGAGCATGGGACTCACGTCTGAGCATACCCGTCCCACTCAGGGTGACACATGCAAAAAGAACTATTGATGGACAGAATGCAGAACAATGTCATACATTCACCCCAGTACAGAGATCTGGGCCTAAATCCATTGTTTTTTTGCTCACCATGCCATTCCAATTTGGACCAAGCCATATGCAAATCAGTCTTGACCCTGTGCCCTATGGGAACAGTCCAGCCTGAACGGCCAGGTCCTCCCTGGACTGGAAACAAGCATCTTAGGACCGGTTCCGGGGTTTTACCCCTCTTCAGCCAGGATAGCTTGATTCCAGTGGCATGGAAAGCACGGTACACATGTCAGAGCATACCCGTCCCACTCGAGGTGACACATTCAAAAACAACTATTGATGGACAGAATTCAGAACAATGTCATACATTCACCCCAGTACAGAGATCTGGGCCTAAATCCATCGTTTTTTTGCTCACCACGCCATTCCAGTTTGGACCCAGCCATATGCAAATCAGTCTTGACCCTGTGCCCTACGGGAACAGTCTAGGCCGAACTGCCAGGCCATGTCTTCCCTGGACTGGAAACAAGCATCCTAGGACTGGTTTCGGGGTTTCACCCCTCTTCAGCCAGGATTTCTTGATTCCAGTGGCATGGGGAGCATGGGACTCACATCTGAGCATATCCGTCCCACTCGGGGTGACACATGCAAAAAGAACTATTGATGGACAGAATGCAGAACAATGTCATACATTCAACCCAGTACAGAGATCTGGGCCTAAATCCATCGTTTTTTTGCTCACCATGCCATTCCAGTTTGGACCCAGCCACATGCAAATCTGTCTTGACTCTGTGCCCTATGGGAACAGTTTAGCCCGAACTTCCAGGCCAGGTCTTCCCTGGACTGGAATCAAGCATCCTAGGACTGGTTTCGGGGTTTTACCACTCTTCAGCCAGGATAGCTTGATTCCAGTGGCATAGAGAGTACGGGACTCACGTCTGAGCATACCAGTCCCACTCGGGGTGACAAATGCAAAAAGAACTATTGATGGACAAAATGCAGAACAATGTCATACAATCACCCTAGTACAGAGATCTGGGCCTAAATCCATCGGTTTTTTGCTCACCATGCCATTCAAGTTTGGACCCAACCATATGCAAATCAATCTTGACCCTGTGCCCTATGGGAACAGTCCAGCCTGAACTGCCAGACCAGGTCCTCCCTGGACTGGAAACAAGCATCCTAGGACCGGTTTTGGGGTTTCACCCCTTTTCAGCCAGGATAGCTTGATTCCAGTGGCATGGAGAACACGGGACTCACGTCTGAGCATACACGTCCCACTCGGAGTGACAAATGCAAAAAGAACTATCGATGGACAGAATGCAGAACAATGTCATACATTCACCCCAGTACAGAGATCTGGATCTAAATCCATCGTTTTTTTGCTCACCATGCCATTCCAGTTTGGACCCAGCCATATGCAAATCAGTCTTGACCCTGTGCGCTATGGGAACAGTCCAGCCCGAACTGCCAAGCCAGGTCGTCCCTGGACTGGAAACAAGCATCCTAGGACCGGTTTTGGGGTTTCACCCCTCTTCAGCCAGGATAGCTTGATTCCAGTGACATGGAGAGCACGGGACTCACGTCTGAGCATACCTGTCTCACTCGGGGTGACGAATGCAAAAAGAACTATTGGTGGACAGAATGCAGAACAATGTCATACATACACCCAAGTACAGAGATCTGGGCCTAAATCCATTGTTTTTTTGCTCACCATGCCATTCCAGTTTGGAAGCAGCCATATGCAAATCAGTCTTGACCCTGTGCCCTATGAGAACAGTCCTGCCCAAACTGCCAGGTCAAGTCCTCCCTGGACTGGAAACAAGCATCCTAGGACTGGTTTCGGGGTTTCAGCCCTCTTCAGCCATGATAGCTTGATTCCAGTGGCATGGAGAGCACTGGACTTATGTCTGAGCATACCCGCCCCACTCAGGGTGACAAGTGCAAAAAGAACTATTGATGGACAGAATCCAGAACAATGTCATACATTCACCCTAGTACAGATATCTGGGCCTATATCGATCGTTTTTTTGCTCACCATGCCATTCCAGCTTGGACCCAGCCATATGCAAATCATTCTTGACCCTGTGCCCTATGGGAACAGTCCAGCCCGAACTGCCAGGTCAAGTCCTCCCTGGACTGGAAACAAGCATCCTAGGACCGGTTTCGGGGTTTCACCCCTCTTCAGCCAGGATAGCTTGATTCCAGTGGCATGGAAAGCACGGTACACATGTCTGAGCATACCCGTCCCACTCGGGGTGACACATTCAAAAAGAACTATTGATGGACAGAATTCAGAACAATGTCATACATTCACCCCAGTACAGAGATCTGGGCGTAAATCCATCATTTTTTTGCTCACCACGCCATTCCAGTTTGGACCCAGCCATATGCAAATCAGTCTTGACCCTGTGCCCTATGGGAACAGTCTAGGCCGAACTGCCAGGCCATGTCTTCCCTGGACTGGAAACAAGCATCCTATGACTGGTTTCGGGGTTTCACCCCTCTTCAGCCAGGATAGCTTGATTCCAGTGGCATGGAGAGCACGGGTCTCATGACTGAGCATACCCGTCCCACTCGGTGTGACAAATGCAAAAAGAACTATTGATGGACAGAATGCAGAACAATGTCATACATTCACCCCAGTTCAGAGATCGTGGCCTAAATCCATCGTTTTTTTGCTCACCATGCCATTCAAGTTTGGACCCAACCATATGCAAATCAGACTTGACCCTGTGCCCTATAGGAACAGTCCAGCCTGAACTGCGAGACCAGGTCCTCCCTGGACTGGAAACAAGCATCCTAGAACCGGTTTTGGGGTTTCACCCCTTTTCAGCCAGGATAGCTTGATTCCAGTGGCATGGAGAACACGGGACTCACGTCTGAGCATACACGTCCCACTCGGAGTGACAAATGCAAAAAGAACTATTGATGGACAGAATGCAGAACAATGTCATACATTCACCCCAGTACAGAGATCTGGATCTAAATTCATTGTTTTTTTGCTCACCATGCCATTCCAGTTTGGACCCAGCCATATGCAAATCAGTCTTGACCCTGTGCGCTATGGGAACAGTCGAGCCTGACCTGCCAAGCCAGGTCCTCCCTGGACTGGCAACAAGCATCCTAGGACCGTTTTTGGGGTTTCACCCCTCTTCAGCCATGATAGCTTGATTCCAGTGACATGGAGAGCACGGGACTCACGTCTGAGCATACCCGTCTCACTCGGGGTGACAAATGCAAAAAGAACTATTGGTGGACAGAATGCAGAACAATGTCATACATACACCCAAGTACAGAGATCTGGGCCTAAATCCATTGTTTTTTTGCTCACCATGCCATTCCAGTTTGGACACAGCCATATGCAAATTAGTCTTGACCCTGTGCCCTATGGGAACAGTCCAGCCTGAACTGCCAGGCCAGATCCTCCCTAAACTGGAAATAAGCATCCTAGGACTGGTTTCGGGGTTTTACCCCTCTTCAGCCAGGATAGCTTGATTCCAGTGGCATGGAGATCACGGGACTCATGTCTGAGCATACCCGTCCCACTCGGGGTGACAAATGCAAAAAGAACTATTGATGGACAGAATGCAGAACAATGTCATACATTCACCCAAGTACATCGATCTGGGCCTAAACCCATCTTTTTTTGCACACTATGCCTTTCCAGTTTGGACCCAGCCATATGCAAATCAGTCTTGACCCTGTGCCCTATGTGAACAGTCCAGCCCGAACTGCCAGGCCAGGTCCTCCCTGGACTGGAAACAAGCATCCTAGGACCGATTTCGGGGTTTCACCCCTCTTCAGCCAGGATAGCTTGATTCCAGTGGCATGGTGAGCACGGGACTCACGTCTGAGCATACCCGTCCCACTTGGGGTGACAAATGCAAAAAGAACTATTGATGGACAGAATGCAGAACAACATCATACATTCACCCCAGTACAGAGATCTGGGCCTAAATCCATCGTTTTTTGCTCACCATGCCTTTCCAGTTTGGACACAGCCATATGCTAATCAGTCAAGACCCTGTGCCCTATGGGAACAGTCCAGCTCGAACAGCCAGGCCAGGTCCTCCATGGACTGGAAACAAGCATCCTAGGACCTGTTTCGGGGTTTCACCCCTCTTCAGCCAGGATAGCAGGATTCCAGTGGCATGGAGAGCACGGGACTCACGTCTGAGCATACCCGTCCCACTCGGGGTGACAAATGCAAAAAGAACTACTGATGGACAGAATGCAGAACAATGTCATACATTCACCCCAGTTAAGAGATCTGGGCCTAAATCCATTGTTTTCTTGCTCACCATGCCATTCCAATTTGGACCAAGCCATATGCAAATCAGTCTTGACCCTGTGCCCTATGGGAACAGTCCAGCCTGAACTGCGAGGCCAGGTCCTCCCTGGACAGGAAACAAGCATCTTAGGACCTGTTTCGGGGTTTCACCCCTCTTCAGCCAGGATAGCTTGATTCCAGTGGCATGGAGAGCACGGGACTCACGTCTGAGCATACACGCCCCACTCGGGGTGACACATGCAAAAAGAACTATTGATGGACAGAATGCAGAACAATGTCATACATTCACCCCAGTACAGAGATCTGGGCCTAAATCCAATGTTTTTTTGCTCACCATGCCATTCCAGTTTGGACACAGCCATATGCAAATCAGTCTTGACCCTGTGCCCTATGAGAACAGTCCTGCCCAAACTGCCAGGCCAGGTCCTCCCTGGACTGGAAACAAGCATCCTAGGACTGGTTTCGGGGTTTCACCCTTCTTCAGCCAGGATAACTTGATTCCAGGGGCATGGAGAGCACGGGACTCACGTCCGAGCATACCCGTCCCACTCGGGGTTACAAATGCAAAAAGAACTATTGATGGACAGAATGCAGAACAATGTCATACATTCACCCTAGTACAGAGATCTGGGCCTAAATCCATCCTTTTTTTGCTCACCATGCCATTCCAGTTTGGACCCAGCCATATGCAAATCATTCTTGACCCTGTGCCCTATGAGAACAGTCCAGCCCGAACTGCCATGCCAGGTCCTCCGTGGACTGGAAACAAGCATCCTAGGACCGGTTTCGGGGTTTCACCCCTCTTCAGCCAGGATAGCTTGATTCCAGTGGCATGGAGAGCACAGGACTCACGTCTGAGCATACCCGTCCCACTCTGGGTGACAAATGCAAAAAGAACTATTGATGGACAGAATGCAGAACAATGTCATACATTCACCCCAGTTAAGAGATCTGGTCCTAAATCCATTGTTTTTTTGCTCACCATGCCATTCCAATTTGGAACAAGCCATATGAAAATCAGTCTTGACCCTGTGCCCTATGGGAACAGTCCAGCTTGAACGGCCAGGTCTTCCCGGGAATGGAAACAAGCATCTTAGGACCGGTTCCGGGGTTTCACCCCTCTTCAGCCAGGATAGCTTGATTCCAGTGGCATGGAAAGCACGGTACACATGTCGGAGCATACCCGTCCCACTCGGGGTGACATATTCGAAAAGAACGATTTATGGACAGAATTCAGAACAATGTCATACATTCACCCCAGTACAGAGATCTGGGCCTAAATCCATCATTTTTTTGCTCACCACGCCATTCCAGTTTGGACCCAGCCATATGCAAATCAGTCTTGACCCTGTGCCCTATGGGAACAGTTTAGCCCGAACTGCCAGGCCAGGTCTTCCCTGAACTGGAAACAAGCATCCTAGGACCGGTTTCGGGGTTTCACCCCTCTTCAGCCAGGATAGCTTGATTCCAGTGGCATGGAGAGCACAGGACTCACGTCTGAGCATACCCGTCCCACTCTGGGTGACAAATGCAAAAAGAACTATTGATGGACAGAATGCAGAACAATGTCATACATTCACCCCAGTTAAGAGATCTGGTCCTAAATCCATTGTTTTTTTGCTCACCATGCCATTCCAATTTGGAACAAGCCATATGAAAATCAGTCTTGACCCTGTGCCCTATGGGAACAGTCCAGCCTGAACGGCCAGGTCTTCCCGGGAATGGAAACAAGCATCTTAGGACCGGTTCCGGGGTTTCACCCCTCTTCAGCCAGGATAGCTTGATTCCAGTGGCATGGAAAGCACGGTACACATGTCGGAGCATACCCGTCCCACTCGGGGTGACATATTCGAAAAGAACGATTTATGGACAGAATTCAGAACAATGTCATACATTCACCCCAGTACAGAGATCTGGGCCTAAATCCATCATTTTTTTGCTCACCACGCCATTCCAGTTTGGACCCAGCCATATGCAAATCAGTCTTGACCCTGTGCCCTATGGGAACAGTTTAGCCCGAACTGCCAGGCCAGGTCTTCCCTGAACTGGAAACAAGCATCCTAGGACTGGTTTCGGGGTTTCACCCCTCTTCAGCCAGGATAGCTTGATTCCAGTGGCATGGGGAGCATGGGACTCACGTCTGAGCATACCCGTCCCACTCGGGGTGACACATGCAAAAAGAACTATTGATGGACAGAATGCAGAACAATGTCATACATTCACCCCAGTACAGAGATCTGGGCCTAAATCCATTGTTTTTTTGCTCACCATGCCATTCCAGTTTGGACCCAGCCATATGCAAATCAGTCTTGACCCTGTGCCTTATGGGAACAGTTTAGCCCGAACTGCCAAGCCAGGTCTTCCCTGGACTGGAATCAAGCATCCTAGGACTGGTTTCGGGGTTTCACCCCTCTTCAGCCAGGATAGCTTGATTCCAGTGGCATGGAGAGCACGGGACTCACGTCTGAGCATACCAGTCCCACTCGGGGTGACAAATGCAAAAAGAACTATTGATGGACAAAATGCAGAACAATGTCATACAATCACCCTAGTACAGAGATCTGGGCCTAAATTCATAGTTTTTTTGCTCACCATGCCATTCCAGTTTGGACCCAGCAATATGCAAAGCAGTCTTGACCCTGTGCCCTATGGGAATAGTCCAGGTCCTCCCTGGACAGGAAACAAGCATCCTAGGACCGGTTTTGGGGTTTCACCCCTCTTCAGCCAGGATAGCTTGATTCCAGTGGCATGGAGAGCACGGGACTCATGACTGAGCATACCCTTCCCACTCGGTGTGACAAATGCAAAAAGAACTATTGATATACAGAATGCAGAACAATGTCATACATTCACCCCAGTTCAGAGATCTTGGCCTAAATCCATCGGTTTTTTGCTCACCATGCCATTCAAGTTTGGACCCAACCATATGCAAATCAGTCTTGACCCTGTGCCCTATGGGAACAGTCCAGCACGAACTGCCAAGCCAGGTCCTCCCTGGGTTGGAAACAAGCATCCTAGGACAGGTTTTGGGGTTTCACCCCTCTTCAGCCAGGATAGCTTGATTCCAGTGACATGGAGAGCACGGGACTCACGCCCGAGCATACCCGTCCCACTCGGGGTTACAAATGCAAAAAGAACTATTGATAGACAGAATGCAGGACAATGTCATACATTCACCCCAGTACAGAGATCTGGGCCTAAATCCAGCGTTTTTTGCTCACCCTGCCATTCCAGTTTGGACCCAGCCATATGCAAATCAGTCTTGTCCCTGTGCCCTATGGGAACAGTCCAGCACGAACTGCCAAGCCAGGTCCTCCCTGGGTTGGAAACAAGCATCCTAGGACAGGTTTTGGGGTTTCACCCCTCTTCAGCCAGGATGGCTTGATTCCAGTGGCATGGAGAGCACGGGACTCACGTCTGAGCATACACGCCCCACTCGGGGTGACACATGCAAAAAGAACTATTGATGGACAGAATGCAGAACAATGTCATACATTCACCCCAGTACAGAGATCTGGGCCTAAATCCAATGTTTTTTTGCTCACCATGCCATTCCAGTTTGGACACAGCCATATGCAAATCAGTCTTGACCCCGTGCCCTATGAGAACAGTCCTGCCCAAACTGCCAGGCCAGGTCCTCCCTGGACTGGAAACAAGCATCCTAGGACTGGTTTCGGGGTTTCACCCTTCTTCAGCCAGGATAACTTGATTCCAGGGGCATGGAGAGCACGGGACTCACGTCCGAGCATACCCGTCCCACTCGGGGTTACAAATGCAAAAAGAACTATTGATAGACAGAATGCAGGACAATGTCATACATTCACCCCAGTACAGAGATCTGGGCCTAAATCCAATATTTTTTGCTCACCATGCCATTCCAGTTTGGACCCAGCCATATGCAAATCAGTCTTGTCCCTGTGCCCTACGTGAATAGTCCAGCCCGAAATGTAAAGCCAGGTCCTCCCTGAACTGGAAACAAGCATCCTAGGACCGGTTTCGGGGTTTCAGCCCTCTTCAGCCATGATAGCTTGATTCCAGTTGCATGGAGACCACTGGACTTATGTCTCAGCATACCCATCCCACTCGGGGTGACAAGTGCAAAAAGAACTATTGATGGACAGAATGCAGAACAATGTCATACATTCACCCTAGTACAGAGATCTGGGCCTAAATCCATCGTTTTTTTGCTCACCATGCCATTCCAGTTTGGACCCAGCCATATGCAAATCATTCTTGACCCTGTGCCCTATGAGAACAGTCCAGCCCGAACTGCCATGCCAGGTCCTCCGTGGACTGGAAACAAGCATCCTAGGACCGGTTTCGGGGTTTCACCCCTCTTCAGCCAGGATAGCTTGATTCCAGTGGCATGGAGAGCACAGGACTCACGTCTGAGCATACCCGTCCCACTCTGGGTGACAAATGCAAAAAGAACTATTGATGGACAGAATGCAGAACAATGTCATACATTCACCCCAGTTAAGAGATCTGGTCCTAAATCCATTGTTTTTTTGCTCACCATGCCATTCCAATTTGGAACAAGCCATATGAAAATCAGTCTTGACCCTGTGCCCTATGGGAACAGTCCAGCCTGAACGGCCAGGTCTTCCCGGGAATGGAAACAAGCATCTTAGGACCGGTTCCGGGGTTTCACCCCTCTTCAGCCAGGATAGCTTGATTCCAGTGGCATGGAAAGCACGGTACACATGTCGGAGCATACCCGTCCCACTCGGGGTGACATATTCGAAAAGAACGATTTATGGACAGAATTCAGAACAATGTCATACATTCACCCCAGTACAGAGATCTGGGCCTAAATCCATCATTTTTTTGCTCACCACGCCATTCCAGTTTGGACCCAGCCATATGCAAATCAGTCTTGACCCTGTGCCCTATGGGAACAGTTTAGCCCGAACTGCCAGGCCAGGTCTTCCCTGAACTGGAAACAAGCATCCTAGGACCGGTTTCGGGGTTTCACCCCTCTTCAGCCAGGATAGCTTGATTCCAGTGGCATGGAGAGCACAGGACTCACGTCTGAGCATACCCGTCCCACTCTGGGTGACAAATGCAAAAAGAACTATTGATGGACAGAATGCAGAACAATGTCATACATTCACCCCAGTTAAGAGATCTGGTCCTAAATCCATTGTTTTTTTGCTCACCATGCCATTCCAATTTGGAACAAGCCATATGAAAATCAGTCTTGACCCTGTGCCCTATGGGAACAGTCCAGCCTGAACGGCCAGGTCTTCCCGGGAATGGAAACAAGCATCTTAGGACCGGTTCCGGGGTTTCACCCCTCTTCAGCCAGGATAGCTTGATTCCAGTGGCATGGAAAGCACGGTACACATGTCGGAGCATACCCGTCCCACTCGGGGTGACATATTCGAAAAGAACGATTTATGGACAGAATTCAGAACAATGTCATACATTCACCCCAGTACAGAGATCTGGGCCTAAATCCATCATTTTTTTGCTCACCACGCCATTCCAGTTTGGACCCAGCCATATGCAAATCAGTCTTGACCCTGTGCCCTATGGGAACAGTTTAGCCCGAACTGCCAGGCCAGGTCTTCCCTGAACTGGAAACAAGCATCCTAGGACTGGTTTCGGGGTTTCACCCCTCTTCAGCCAGGATAACTTGATTCCAGTTGCATGGGGAGCATGGGACTCACGTCTGAGCATACCCGTCCCACTCGGGGTGACACATGCAAAAAGAACTATTGATGGACAGAATGCAGAACAATGTCATACATTCACCCCAGTACAGAGATCTGGGCCTAAATCCATCGTTTTTTTTTTCACCATGCCATTCCAGTTTGGACCCAGCCATATGCAAATCAGTCTTGACCCTGTGCCTTATGGGAACAGTTTAGCCCGAACTGCCAAGCCAGGTCTTCCCTGGACTGGAATCAAGCATCCTAGGACTGGTTTCGGGGTTTCACCCCTCTTCAGCCAGGATAGCTTGATTCCAGTTGCATGGAGAGCACGGGACTCACGTCTGAGCATACCAGTCCCACTCGGGGTGACAAATGCAAAAAGAACTATTGATGGACAAAATGCAGAACAATGTCATACAATCACCCTAGTACAGAGATCTGGGCCTAAATCCATAGTTTTTTTGCTCACCATGCCATTCCAGTTTGGACCCAGCAATATGCAAAGCAGTCTTGACCCTGTGCCCTATGGGAATAGTCCAGGTCCTCCCTGGACAGGAAACAAGCATCCTAGGACCGGTTTTGGGGTTTCACCCCTCTTCAGCCAGGATAGCTTGATTCTAGTGGCATGGAGAGCACGGGACTCATGACTGAGCATACCCTTCCCACTCGGTGTGACAAATGCAAAAAGAACTATTGATGTACAGAATGCAGAACAATGTCATACATTCACCCCAGTTCAGAGATCTTGGCCTAAATCCATCGGTTTTTTGCTCACCATGCCATTCAAGTTTGGACCCAACCATATGCAAATCAGTCTTGACCCTGTGCCCTATGGGAACAGTCCAGCACGAACTGCCAAGCCAGGTCCTCCCTGGGTTTGGAAACAAGCATCCTAGGACAGGTTTTGGGGTTTCACCCCTCTTCAGCCAGGATAGCTTGATTCCAGTGACATGGAGAGCACGGGACTCACGTCTGAGCATACCTGTCTCACTCGGGGTGACGAATGCAAAAAGAACTATTGGTGGACAGAATGCAGAACAATGTCATACATACACCCAAGTACAGAGATCTGGGCCTAAATCCATTGTTTTTTTGCTCACCATGCCATTCCAGTTTGGAAGCAGCCATATGCAAATCAGTCTTGACCCTGTTCCCTATGAGAACAGTCCTGCCCAAACTGCCAGGTCAAGTCCTCCCTGGACTGGAAACAAGCATCCTAGGACTGGTTTCGGGGTTTCAGCCCTCTTCAGCCATGATAGCTTGATTCCAGTGGCATGGAGAGCACTGGACTTATGTCTGAGCATACCCGCCCCACTCAGGGTGACAAGTGCAAAAAGAACTATTGATGGACAGAATCCAGAACAATGTCATACATTCACCCTAGTACAGAGATCTGGGCCTATATCGATCGTTTTTTTGCTCACCATGCCATTCCAGCTTGGACCCAGCCATATGCAAATCATTCTTGACCCTGTGCCCTATGGGAACAGTCCAGCCCGAACTGCCATGCCAGGTCCTCCGTGGACTGGAAACAAGCATCCTAGGACCGGTTTCGGGGTTTCACCCCTCTTCAGCCAGGATAGCTTGATTCCAGTGGCATGGAAAGCACGGTACACATGTCTGAGCATACCCGTCCCACTCGGGGTGACACATTCAAAAAGAACTATTGATGGACAGAATTCAGAACAATGTCATACATTCACCCCAGTACAGAGATCTGGCCGTAAATCCATCATTTTTTTGCTCACCACACCATTCCATTTTTGGACCCAGCCATATGCAAATCAGTCTTGACCCTGTGCCCTATGGGAACAGTCTAGGCCGAACTGCCAGGCCATGTCTTCCCTGGACTGGAAACAAGCATCCTATGACTGGTTTCGGGGTTTCACCCCTCTTCAGCCAGGATAGCTTGATTCCGGTGGCATGGAGAGCACGGGACTCGTGTCTGAGCATACCCGTCCCACTCGGGGTGACACATGGAAAAAGAACTATTGATGGACAGAATGCAGAACAATGTCATACATTCACCCCAGTACATAGATCTGGGCCTAAATCCATCGTTTTTTTGCTCACCATGCTATCCCAGTTTAGACCCAGCCATATGCAAATGAGTCTTGACCCTGTGCCTATAGGAACAGTTTAGCCCGAACTGCCAGGCCAGGTCTCCCTGGACTGGAAACAAGCATCCTAGGACTGGTTTCGGAGTTTCACCCCTCTTCAGCCAGGATTGCTTGATTCCAGTGGCATGGGGAGCATGGGACTCATGTCTGAGCATACCCGTCCCACTCGGGGTGACACATGCAAAAAGAACTATTGATGGACAGAATGCAGAACAATGTCATACATTCACCCCAGTACAGAGATCTGGGCCTAAATCCATCGTTTTTTTGCTCACCATGCCATTCCAGTTTGGACCCAACCATATGCAAATCAGTCTTGACCCTGTGCCCTATGGGAACAGTCCAGCACGAACTGCCAAGCCAGGTCCTCCCTGGGTTGGAAACAAGCATCCTAGGACAGGTTTTGGGGTTTCACCCCTCTTCAGCCAGGATAGCTTGATTCCAGTGACATGGAGAGCACGGGACTCACGTCTGAGCATACCCGTCCCACTCGGGGTTACAAATGCAAAAAGAACTATTGATAGACAGAATGCAGGACAATGTCATACATTCACCCCAGTACAGAGATCTGGGCCTAAAAACCAGCGTTTTTTGCTCACCCTGCCATTCCAGTTTGGACCCAGCCATATGCAAATCAGTCTTGTCCCTGTGCCCTATGGGAACAGTCCAGCACGAACTGCCAAGCCAGGTCCTCCCTGGGTTGGAAACAAGCATCCTAGGACAGGTTTTGGGGTTTCACCCCTCTTCAGCCAGGATGGCTTGATTCCAGTGGCATGGAGAGCACGGGACTCACGTCTGAGCATACACGCCCCACTCGGGGTGACACATGCAAAAAGAACTATTGATGGACAGAATGCATAACAATGTCATACATTCACCCCAGTACAGAGATCTGGGCCTAAATCCAATGTTTTTTTGCTCACCATGCCATTCCAGTTTGGACACAGCCATATGCAAATCAGTCTTGACCCCGTGCCCTATGAGAACAGTCCTGCCCAAACTGCCAGGCCAGGTCCTCCCTGGACTGGAAACAAGCATCCTAGGACTGGTTTCGGGGTTTCACCCTTCTTCAGCCAGGATAACTTGATTCCAGGGGCATGGAGAGCACGGGACTCACGTCCGAGCATACCCGTCCCACTCGGGGTTACAAATGCAAAAAGAACTATTGATAGACAGAATGCAGGACAATGTCATACATTCACCCCAGTACAGAGATCTGGGCCTAAATCCAATATTTTTTGCTCACCATGCCATTCCAGTTTGGACCCAGCCATATGCAAATCAGTCTTGTCCCTGTGCCCTACGTGAATAGTCCAGCCCGAAATGTAAAGCCAGGTCCTCCCTGAACTGGAAACAAGCATCCTAGGACCGGTTTCGGGGTTTCAGCCCTCTTCAGCCATGATAGCTTGATTCCAGTTGCATGGAGACCACTGGACTTATGTCTCAGCATACCCATCCCACTCGGGGTGACAAGTGCAAAAAGAACTATTGATGGACAGAATGTAGAACAATGTCATACATTCACCCTAGTACAGAGATCTGGGCCTAAATCCATCGTTTTTTTGCTCACCATGCCATTCCAGTTTGGACCCAGCCATATGCAAATCATTCTTGACCCTGTGCCCTATGAGAACAGTCCAGCCCGAACTGCCATGCCAGGTCCTCCGTGGACTGGAAACAAGCATCCTAGGACCGGTTTCGGGGTTTCACCCCTCTTCAGCCAGGATAGCTTGATTCCAGTGGCATGGAGAGCACAGGACTCACGTCTGAGCATACCCGTCCCACTCTGGGTGACAAATGCAAAAAGAACTATTGATGGACAGAATGCAGAACAATGTCATACATTCACCCCAGTTAAGAGATCTGGTCCTAAATCCATTGTTTTTTTGCTCACCATGCCATTCCAATTTGGAACAAGCCATATGAAAATCAGTCTTGACCCTGTGCCCTATGGGAACAGTCCAGCCTGAACGGCCAGGTCTTCCCGGGAATGGAAACAAGCATCTTAGGACCGGTTCCGGGGTTTCACCCCTCTTCAGCCAGGATAGCTTGATTCCAGTGGCATGGAAAGCACGGTACACATGTCGGAGCATACCCGTCCCACTCGGGGTGACATATTCGAAAAGAACGATTTATGGACAGAATTCAGAACAATGTCATACATTCACCCCAGTACAGAGATCTGGGCCTAAATCCATCATTTTTTTGCTCACCACGCCATTCCAGTTTGGACCCAGCCATATGCAAATCAGTCTTGACCCTGTGCCCTATGGGAACAGTTTAGCCCGAACTGCCAGGCCAGGTCTTCCCTGAACTGGAAACAAGCATCCTAGGACTGGTTTCGGGGTTTCACCCCTCTTCAGCCAGGATAACTTGATTCCAGTGGCATGGGGAGCATGGGACTCACGTCTGAGCATACCCGTCCCACTCGGGGTGACACATGCAAAAAGAACTATTGATGGACAGAATGCAGAACAATGTCATACATTCACCCCAGTACAGAGATCTGGGCCTAAATCCATCGTTTTTTTGCTCACCATGCCATTCCAGTTTGGACCCAGCCATATGCAAATCAGTCTTGACCCTGTGCCTTATGGGAACAGTTTAGCCCGAACTGCCAAGCCAGGTCTTCCCTGGACTGGAATCAAGCATCCTAGGACTGGTTTCGGGGTTTCACCCCTCTTCAGCCAGGATAGCTTGATTCCAGTTGCATGGAGAGCACGGGACTCACGTCTGAGCATACCAGTCCCACTCGGGGTGACAAATGCAAAAAGAACTATTGATGGACAAAATGCAGAACAATGTCATACAATCACCCTAGTACAGAGATCTGGGCCTAAATCCATAGTTTTTCTGCTCACCATGCCATTCCAGTTTGGACCCAGCAATATGCAAAGCAGTCTTGACCCTGTGCCCTATGGGAATAGTCCAGGTCCTTCCTGGACAGGAAACAAGCATCCTAGGACCGGTTTTGGGGTTTCACCCCTCTTCAGCCAGGATAGCTTGATTCTAGTGGCATGGAGAGCACGGGACTCATGACTGAGAATACCCTTCCCACTCGGTGTGACAAATGCAAAAAGAACTATTGATGTACAGAATGCAGAACAATGTCATACATTCACCCCAGTTCAGAGATCTTGGCCTAAATCCATCGGTTTTTTGCTCACCATGCCATTCAAGTTTGGACCCAACCATATGCAAATCAGTCTTGACCCTGTGCCCTATGGGAACAGTCCAGCACGAACTGCCAAGCCAGGTCCTCCCTGGGTTTGGAAACAAGCATCCTAGGACAGGTTTTGGGGTTTCACCCCTCTTCAGCCAGGATAGCTTGATTCCAGTGACATGGAGAGCACGGGACTCACGTCTGAGCATACCTGTCTCACTCGGGGTGACGAATGCAAAAAGAACTATTGGTGGACAGAATGCAGAACAATGTCATACATACACCCAAGTACAGAGATCTGGGCCTAAATCCATTGTTTTTTTGCTCACCATGCCATTCCAGTTTGGAAGCAGCCATATGCAAATCAGTCTTGACCCTGTTCCCTATGAGAACAGTCCTGCCCAAACTGCCAGGTCAAGTCCTCCCTGGACTGGAAACAAGCATCCTAGGACTGGTTTCGGGGTTTCAGCCCTCTTCAGCCATGATAGCTTGATTCCAGTGGCATGGAGAGCACTGGACTTATGTCTGAGCATACCCGCCCCACTCAGGGTGACAAGTGCAAAAAGAACTATTGATGGACAGAATCCAGAACAATGTCATACATTCACCCTAGTACAGAGATCTGGGCCTATATCGATCGTTTTTTTGCTCACCATGCCATTCCAGCTTGGACCCAGCCATATGCAAATCATTCTTGACCCTGTGCCCTATGGGAACAGTCCAGCCCGAACTGCCATGCCAGGTCCTCCGTGGACTGGAAACAAGCATCCTAGGACCGGTTTCGGGGTTTCACCCCTCTTCAGCCAGGATAGCTTGATTCCAGTGGCATGGAAAGCACGGTACACATGTCTGAGCATACCCGTCCCACTCGGGGTGACACATTCAAAAAGAACTATTGATGGACAGAATTCAGAACAATGTCATACATTCACCCCAGTACAGAGATCTGGGCGTAAATCCATCATTTTTTTGCTCACCACACCATTCCATTTTTGGACCCAGCCATATGCAAATCAGTCTTGACCCTGTGCCCTATGGGAACAGTCTAGGCCGAACTGCCAGGCCATGTCTTCCCTGGACTGGAAACAAGCATCCTATGACTGGTTTCGGGGTTTCACCCCTCTTCAGCCAGGATAGCTTGATTCCGGTGGCATGGAGAGCACGGGACTCGTGTCTGAGCATACCCGTCCCACTCGGGGTGACACATGGAAAAAGAACTATTGCTGGACAGAATGCAGAACAATGTCATACATTCACCCCAGTACATAGATCTGGGCCTAAATCCATCGTTTTTTTGCTCACCATGCTATCCCAGTTTAGACCCAGCCATATGCAAATGAGTCTTGACCCTGTGCCCATAGGAACAGTTTAGCCCGAACTGCCAGGCCAGGTCTCCCTGGACTGGAAACAAGCATCCTAGGACTGGTTTCGGAGTTTCACCCCTCTTCAGCCAGGATTGCTTGATTCCAGTGGCATGGGGAGCATGGGACTCATGTCTGAGCATACCCGTCCCACTCGGGGTGACACATGCAAAAAGAACTATTGATGGACAGAATGCAGAACAATGTCATACATTCACCCCAGTACAGAGATCTGGGCCTAAATCCATCGTTTTTTTGCTCACCATGCCATTCCAGTTTGGACCCAGCCATATGCAAATCAGTCTTGACCCTGTGCCCTATGGGAACAGTCCAGCCCGAACTGCCAGCCCAGGTCCTCCCTGGAGAGGAAACAAGCATCCTAGGACCGGTTTTGGGCTTTCACCCCTCTTCATCCAGGATAGCTTGATTCCAGTGGCATGGAGAGCACGGGTCTCATGACTGAGCATACCCGTCCCACTCGGTGTGACAAATGCAAAAAGAACTATTGATGGACAGAATGCAGAACAATGTCATACATTCACCCCAGTTCAGAGATCGTGGCCTAAATCCATCGTTTTTTTGCTCACCATGCCATTCAAGTTTGGACCCAACCATATGCAAATCAGACTTGACCCTGTGCCCTATGGGAACAGTCCAGCCTGAACTGCGAGACCAGGTCCTCCCTGGACTGGAAACAACCATCCTAGGACCGGTTTTGGGGTTTCACCCCTTTTCAGCCAGGATAGCTTGATTCCAGTGGCATGGAGAACACGGGACTCACGTCTGAGCATACACGTCCCACTCGGAGTGACAAATGCAAAAAGAACTATTGATGGACAGAATGCAGAACAATGTCATACATTCACCCCAGTACAGAGATCTGGATCTAAATTCATTGTTTTTTTGCTCACCATGCCATTCCAGTTTGGACCCAGCCATATGCAAATCAGTCTTGACCCTGTGCGCTATGGGAACAGTCGAGCCTGACCTGCCAAGCCAGGTCCTCCCTGGACTGGCAACAAGCATCCTAGGACCGGTTTTGGGGTTTCACCCCTCTTCAGCCATGATAGCTTGATTCCAGTGACATGGAGAGCACGGGACTCACGTCTGAGCATACCCGTCTCACTCGGGGTGACAAATGCAAAAAGAACTATTGGTGGACAGAATGCAGAACAATGTCATACATACACCCAAGTACAGAGATCTGGGCCTAAATCCATTGTTTTTTTGCTCACCATGCCATTCCAGTTTGGACACAGCCATATGCAAATTAGTCTTGACCCTGTGCCCTATGGGAACAGTCCAGCCCGAACTGCCAGGCCAGATCCTCCCTAAACTGGAAATAAGCATCCTAGGACTGGTTTCGGGGTTTTACCCCTCTTCAGCCAGGATAGCTTGATTCCAGTGGCATGGAGATCACGGGACTCATGTCTGAGCATACCCGTCCCACTCGGGGTGACAAATGCAAAAAGAACTATTGATGGACAGAATGCAGAACAATGTCATACATTCACCCAAGTACATCGATCTGGGCCTAAACCCATCTTTTTTTGCACACTATGCCGTTCCAGTTTGGACCCAGCCATATGCAAATCAGTCTTGACCCTGTGCCCTATGTGAACAGTCCAGCCCGAACTGCCAGGCCAGGTCCTCCCTGGACTGGAAACAAGCATCCTAGGACCGGTTTCGGGGTTTCACCCCTCTTCAGCCAGGATAGCTTGATTCCAGTGGCATGGTGAGCACGGGACTCACGTCTGAGCATACCCGTCCCACTCGGGGTGACAAATGCAAAAAGAACTATTGATGGACAGAATGCAGAACAACATCATACATTCACCCCAGTACAGAGATCTGGGCCTAAATCCATCGTTTTTTGCTCACCATGCCATTCCAGTTTGGACACAGCCATATGCTAATCAGTCAAGACCCTGTGCCCTATGGGAACAGTCCAGCTCGAACAGCCAGGCCAGGTCCTCCATGGACTGGAAACAAGCATCCTAGGACCTGTTTCGGGGTTTCACCCCTCTTCAGCCAGGATAGCAGGATTCCAGTGGCATGGAGAGCACGGGACTCACGTCTGAGCATACCCGTCCCACTCGGGGTGACAAATGCAAAAAGAACTACTGATGGACAGAATGCAGAACAATGTCATACATTCACCCCAGTTAAGAGATCTGGGCCTAAATCCATTGTTTTCTTGCTCACCATGCCATTCCACTTTGGACCAAGCCATATGCAAATCAGTCTTGACCCTGTGCCCTATGGGAACAGTCCAGCCTGAACTGCGAGGCCAGGTCCTCCCTGGACAGGAAACAAGCATCTTAGGACCTGTTTCGGGGTTTCACCCCTCTTCAGCCAGGATAGCTTGATTCCAGTGGCATGGAGAGCACGGGACTCACGTCTGAGCATACACGCCCCACTCGGGCTGACACATGCAAAAAGAACTATTGATGGACAGAATGCAGAACAATGTCATACATTCACCCCAGTACAGAGATCTGGGCCTAAATCCAATGTTTTTTTGCTCACCATGCCATTCCAGTTTGGACACAGCCATATGCAAATCAGTCTTGACCCTGTGCCCTATGAGAACAGTCCTGCCCAAACTGCCAGGCCAGGTCCTCCCTGGACTGGAAACAAGCATCCTAGGACTGGTTTCGGGGTTTCACCCTTCTTCAGCCAGGATAACTTGATTCCAGGGGCATGGAGAGCACGGGACTCACGTCCGAGCATACCCGTCCCACTCGGGGTTACAAATGCAAAAAGAACTATTGATAGACAGAATGCAGGACAATGTCATACATTCACCCCAGTACAGAGATCTGGGCCTAAATCCAATATTTTTTGCTCACCATGCCATTCCAGTTTGGACCCAGCCATATGCAAATCAGTCTTGTCCCTGTGCCCTACGTGAATAGTCCAGCCCGAAATGTAAAGCCAGGTCCTCCCTGAACTGGAAACAAGCATCCTAGGACCGGTTTCGGGGTTTCAGCCCTCTTCAGCCATGATAGCTTGATTCCAGTTGCATGGAGAGCACTGGACTTATGTCTCAGCATACCCATCCCACTCGGGGTGACAAGTGCAAAAAGAACTATTGATGGACAGAATGCAGAACAATGTCATACATTCACCCTAGTACAGAGATCTGGGCCTAAATCCATCGTTTTTTTGCTCACCATGCCATTCCAGTTTGGACCCAGCCATATGCAAATCATTCTTGACCCTGTGCCCTATGAGAACAGTCCAGCCCGAACTGCCATGCCAGGTCCTCCGTGGACTGGAAACAAGCATCCTAGGACCGGTTTCGGGGTTTCACCCCTCTTCAGCCAGGATAGCTTGATTCCAGTGGCATGGAGAGCACAGGACTCACGTCTGAGCATACCCGTCCCACTCTGGGTGACAAATGCAAAAAGAACTATTGATGGACAGAATGCAGAACAATGTCATACATTCACCCCAGTTAAGAGATCTGGTCCTAAATCCATTGTTTTTTTGCTCACCATGCCATTCCAGTTTGGAACAAGCCATATGAAAATCAGTCTTGACCCTGTGCCCTATGGGAACAGTCCAGCCTGAACGGCCAGGTCTTCCCGGGAATGGAAACAAGCATCTTAGGACCGGTTCCGGGGTTTCACCCCTCTTCAGCCAGGATAGCTTGATTCCAGTGGCATGGAAAGCACGGTACACATGTCGGAGCATACCCGTCCCACTCGGGGTGACATATTCGAAAAGAACGATTTATGGACAGAATTCAGAACAATGTCATACATTCACCCCAGTACAGAGATCTGGGCCTAAATCCATCATTTTTTTGCTCACCACGCCATTCCAGTTTGGACCCAGCCATATGCAAATCAGTCTTGACCCTGTGCCCTATGGGAACAGTTTAGCCCGAACTGCCAGGCCAGGTCTTCCCTGAACTGGAAACAAGCATCCTAGGACCGGTTTCGGGGTTTCACCCCTCTTCAGCCAGGATAGCTTGATTCCAGTGGCATGGAGAGCACAGGACTCACGTCTGAGCATACCCGTCCCACTCTGGGTGACAAATGCAAAAAGAACTATTGATGGACAGAATGCAGAACAATGTCATACATTCACCCCAGTTAAGAGATCTGGTCCTAAATCCATTGTTTTTTTGCTCACCATGCCATTCCAATTTGGAACAAGCCATATGAAAATCAGTCTTGACCCTGTGCCCTATGGGAACAGTCCAGCCTGAACGGCCAGGTCTTCCCGGGAATGGAAACAAGCATCTTAGGACCGGTTCCGGGGTTTCACCCCTCTTCAGCCAGGATAGCTTGATTCCAGTGACATGGAGAGCACGGGACTCACGTCTGAGCATACCCGTCCCACTCGGGGTGACCAATGCAAAAAGAACTATTGGTGGACAGAATGCAGAACAATGTCATACATACACCCCAGTACAGAGATCTGGGCCTAAATCCATCATTTTTTTGCTCACCACGCCATTCCAGTTTGGACCCAGCCATATGCAAATCAGTCTTGACCCTGTGCCCTATGGGAACAGTTTAGCCCGAACTGCCAGGCCAGGTCTTCCCTGAACTGGAAACAAGCATCCTAGGACTGGTTTCGGGGTTTCACCCCTCTTCAGCCAGGATAGCTTGATTCCAGTGGCATGGGGAGCATGGGACTCACGTCTGAGCATACCCGTCCCACTCGGGGTGACACATGCAAAAAGAACTATTGATGGACAGAATGCAGAACAATGTCATACATTCACCCCAAGTACAGAGATCTGGGCCTAAATCCATCGTTTTTTTGCTCACCATGCCATTCCAGTTTGGACCCAGCCATATGCAAATCAGTCTTGACCCTGTGCCTTATGGGAACAGTTTAGCCCGAACTGCCAAGCCAGGTCTTCCCTGGACTGGAATCAAGCATCCTAGGACTGGTTTCGGGGTTTCACCCCTCTTCAGCCAGGATAGCTTGATTCCAGTGGCATGGAGAGCACGGGACTCACGTCTGAGCATACCAGTCCCACTCGGGGTGACAAATGCAAAAAGAACTATTGATGGACAAAATGCAGAACAATGTCATACAATCACCCTAGTACAGAGATCTGGGTCTAAATTCATAGTTTTTCTGCTCACCATGCCATTCCAGTTTGGACCCAGCAATATGCAAAGCAGTCTTGACCCTGTGCCCTATGGGAATAGTCCAGGTCCTCCCTGGACAGGAAACAAGCATCCTAGGACCGGTTTTGGGGTTTCACCCCTCTTCAGCCAGGATAGCTTGATTCCAGTGGCATGGAGAGCACGGGACTCATGACTGAGCATACCCTTCCCACTCGGTGTGACAAATGCAAAAAGATCTATTGATGTACAGAATGCAGAACAATGTCATACATTCACCCCAGTTCAGAGATCTTGGCCTAAATCCATCGGTTTTTTGCTCACCATGCCATTCAAGTTTGGACCCAACCATATGCAAATCAGTCTTGACCCTGTGCCCTATGGGAACAGTCCAGCACGAACTGCCAAGCCAGGTCCTCCCTGGGTTGGAAACAAGCATCCTAGGACAGGTTTTGGGGTTTCACCCCTCTTCAGCCAGGATAGCTTGATTCCAGTGACATGGAGAGCACGGGACTCACGTCTGAGCATACCCGTCCCACTCGGGGTTACAAATGCAAAAAGAACTATTGATAGACAGAATGCAGGACAATGTCATACATTCACCCCAGTACAGAAATCTGGGCCTAAATCCAGCGTTTTTTGCTCACCCTGCCATTCCAGTTTGGACCCAGCCATATGCAAATCAGTCTTGTCCCTGTGCCCTATGGGAACAGTCCAGCACGAACTGCCAAGCCAGGTCCTCCCTGGGTTGGAAACAAGCATCCTAGGACAGGTTTTGGGGTTTCACCCCTCTTCAGCCAGGATGGCTTGATTCCAGTGGCATGGAGAGCACGGGACTCACGTCTGAGCATACACGCCCCACTCGGGGTGACACATGCAAAAAGAACTATTGATGGACAGAATGCAGAACAAAGTCATACATTCACCCCAGTACAGAGATCTGGGCCTAAATCCAATGTTTTTTTGCTCACCATGCCATTCCAGTTTGGACACAGCCATATGCAAATCAGTCTTGACCCCGTGCCCTATGAGAACAGTCCTGCCCAAACTGCCAGGCAGGTCCTCCCTGGACTGGAAACAAGCATCCTAGGACTGGTTTCGGGGTTTCACCCTTCTTCAGCCAGGATAACTTGATTCCAGGGGCATGGAGAGCACGGGACTCACGTCCGAGCATACCCGTCCCACTCGGGGTTACAAATGCAAAAAGAACTATTGATAGACAGAATGCAGGACAATGTCATACATTCACCCCAGTACAGAGATCTGGGCCTAAATCCAATATTTTTTGCTCACCATGCCATTCCAGTTTGGACCCAGCCATATGCAAATCAGTCTTGTCCCTGTGCCCTACGTGAATAGTCCAGCCCGAAATGTAAAGCCAGGTCCTCCCTGAACTGGAAACAAGCATTCTAGGACCGGTTTCGGGGTTTCAGCCCTCTTCAGCCATGATAGCTTGATTCCAGTTGCATGGAGAGCACTGGACTTATGTCTCAGCATACCCATCCCACTCGGGGTGACAAGTGCAAAAAGAACTATTGATGGACAGAATGCAGAACAATGTCATACATTCACCCTAGTACAGAGATCTGGGCCTAAATCCATCGTTTTTTTGCTCACCATGCCATTCCAGTTTGGACCCAGCCATATGCAAATCATTCTTGACCCTGTGCCCTATGAGAACAGTCCAGCCCGAACTGCCATGCCAGGTCCTCCGTGGACTGGAAACAAGCATCCTAGGACCGGTTTCGGGGTTTCACCCCTCTTCAGCCAGGATAGCTTGATTCCAGTGGCATGGAGAGCACAGGACTCACGTCTGAGCATACCCGTCCCACTCTGGGTGACAAATGCAAAAAGAACTATTGATGGACAGAATGCAGAACAATGTCATACATTCACCCCAGTTAAGAGATCTGGTCCTAAATCCATTGTTTTTTTGCTCACCATGCCATTCCAATTTGGAAAAGCCATATGAAAATCAGTCTTGACCCTGTGCCCTATGGGAACAGTCCAGCCTGAACGGCCAGGTCTTCCCGGGAATGGAAACAAGCATCTTAGGACCGGTTCCGGGGTTTCACCCCTCTTCAGCCAGGATAGCTTGATTCCAGTGGCATGGAAAGCACGGTACACATGTCGGAGCATACCCGTCCCACTCGGGGTGACATATTCGAAAAGAACGATTTATGGACAGAATTCAGAACAATGTCATACATTCACCCCAGTACAGAGATCTGGGCCTAAATCCATCATTTTTTTGCTCTCCACGCCATTCCAGTTTGGACCCAGCCATATGCAAATCAGTCTTGACCCTGTGCCCTATGGGAACAGTTTAGCCCGAACTGCCAGGCCAGGTCTTCCCTGAACTGGAAACAAGCATCCTAGGACTGGTTTCGGGGTTTCACCCCTCTTCAGCCAGGATAGCTTGATTCCAGTGGCATGGGGAGCATGGGACTCACGTCTGAGCATACCCGTCCCACTCGGGGTGACACATGCAAAAAGAACTATTGATGGACAGAATGCAGAACAATGTCATACATTCACCCCAGTACAGAGATCTGGGCCTAAATCCATCGTTTTTTTGCTCACCATGCCATTCCAGTTTGGACCCAGCCATATGCAAATCAGTCTTGACCCTGTGCCTTATGGGAACAGTTTAGGCCGAACTGCCAAGCCAGGTCTTCCCTGGACTGGAATCAAGCATCCTAGGACTGGTTTCGGGGTTTCACCCCTCTTCAGCCAGGATAGCTTGATTCCAGTGGCATGGAGAGCACGGGACTCACGTCTGAGCATACCAGTCCCACTCGGGGTGACAAATGCAAAAAGAACTATTGATGGACAAAATGCAGAACAATGTCATACAATCACCCTAGTACAGAGATCTGGGCCTAAATCCATAGTTTTTTTGCTCACCATGCCATTCCAGTTTGGACCCAGCAATATGCAAAGCAGTCTTGACCCTGTGCCCTATGGGAATAGTCCAGGTCCTCCCTGGACAGGAAACAAGCATCCTAGGACCGGTTTTGGGGTTTCACCCCTCTTCAGCCAGGATAGCTTGATTCCAGTGGCATGGAGAGCACGGGACTCATGACTGAGCATACCCTTCCCACTCGGTGTGACAAATGCAAAAAGAACTATTGATGTACAGAATGCAGAACAATGTCATACATTCACCCCAGTTCAGAGATCTTGGCCTAAATCCATCGGTTTTTTGCTCACCATGCCATTCAAGTTTGGACCCAACCATATGCAAATCAGTCTTGACCCTGTGCCCTATGGGAACAGTCCAGCACGAACTGCCAAGCCAGGTCCTCCCTGGGTTGGAAACAAGCATCCTAGGACAGGTTTTGGGGTTTCACCCCTCTTCAGCCAGGATAGCTTGATTCCAGTGACATGGAGAGCACGGGACTCACGTCTGAGCATACCCGTCCCACTCGGGGTTACAAGTGCAAAAAGAACTATTGATAGTCAGAATGCAGGACAATGTCATACATTCACCCCAGTACAGAGATCTGGGCCTAAATCCAGCGTTTTTTGCTCACCCTGCCATTCCAGTTTGGACCCAGCCATATGCAAATCAGTTTTGTCCCTGTGCCCTACGTGAATAGTCCAGCCCGAACTGCAAAGCCAGGTCCTCCCTGGACTGGAAACAAGCATCCTAGGACCGGTTTCGGGGTTTCACCCCTCTTCAGCCATGATAGCTTGATTCCAGTGGCATGGAGAGCACTGGAATTATGTCTGAGCATACCCGTCCCACTTGGGGTGACAAGTGCAAAAAGAACTATTGATGGACAGAATGCAGAACAATGTCATTGATTCACCCTAGTACAGAGATCTTGGCCTAAATCCATTGTTTTTTTGCTCACCATGCCATTCCAGTTTGGACCCAGCCATATGCAAATCAGTCTTGACCCTGTGCCCTATGGGAACAGTCCAGCCCGAACTGCCATGCCAGGTCCTCCGTGGACTGGAAACAAGCATCTTAGGACCGGTTTCGGGGTTTCACCCCACTTCAGCCAGGCTAGCTTGATTCCAGTGGCATGGAAAGCACGGGACACATGTCTGAGCATACCCGTCCCACTCGGGGTGACACATGCAAAAAGAACTATTGATTGACAGAATGCAGAAAAATGTCATACATTCACCCCAGTACAGAGATCTGGGCCTAAATCCATCGTTTTTTTGCTCACCATGCCATCCCAGTTTGGACCCAGCCAAATGCAAATCAGTCTTGACCCTGTGCCCTATGGGAACAGTTTAGCCCGAACTGCCAGGCCAGGTCTTCCCTGGACTGGAAACAAGCATCCTAGGACTGGATTCGGGTTTCACCCCTCTTCAGCCAGGATAGCTTGATTCCAGTGGCATGGGGAGCACGGGACTCACGTCTGAGCATACCCGTCCCACTCGGGGTGACACATGCAAAAGGAACTTTTGATGGACAGAATGCAGAACAATGTCATACATTCACCCCAGTACAGAGATCTGGGCCTAAATCCATCGTTTTTTTGCTCACCATGCCATTCCAGTTAGGACCCAGCCATATGCAAATCAGCCTTGACCCTCTGCCCCATGGGAACAGTTTAGCCCGAACTGCCAGGCCAGGTCTTTCCTGGACTGGAATCAAGCATCCTAGGACTGGTTTCGGGGTTTCACCCCTCTTCAGCCAGGATAGCTTGATTCCAGTGGCATGGAGAGCACGGGACTCACGTCTGAGCATACCCTTCCCACTCGGGGTGACACATGCAAAAAGAACTATTGATTGACAGAATGCAGAAAAATGTCATACATTCACCCCAGTACAGAGATCTGGGCCTAAATCCATCGTTTTTTTGCTCACCATGCCATCCCAGTTTGGACCCAGCCAAATGCAAATCAGTCTTGACCCTGTGCCCTATGGGAACAGTTTAGCCCGAACTGCCAGGCCAGGTCTTCCCTGGACTGGAAACAAGCATCCTAGGACTGGATTCGGGTTTCACCCCTCTTCAGCCAGGATAGCTTGATTCCAGTGGCATGGGGAGCACGGGACTCACGTCTGAGCATACCCGTCCCACTCGGGGTGACACATGCAAAAGGAACTTTTGATTGACAGAATGCAGAACAATGTCATACATTCACCCCAGTACAGAGATCTGGGCCTAAATCCATCGTTTTTTTGCTCACCATGCCATTCCAGTTAGGACCCAGCCATATGCAAATCAGTCTTGACCCTCTGCCCCATGGGAACAGTTTAGCCCGAACTGCCAGGCCAGGTCTTTCCTGGACTGGAATCAAGCATCCTAGGACTGGTTTCGGGGTTTCACCCCTCTTCAGCCAGGATAGCTTGATTCCAGTGGCATGGAGAGCACGGGACTCACGTCTGAACATACCAGTCCCACTCGGGGTGACAAATGCAAAAAGAACTATTGATGGACAGAATGCAGAACGATGTCATACATTAACCCCAGTACAGAGATGTGGGTATAAATCCATTGTTTTTTTGCTCACCATGCCATTCCAGTCTGAACCCAGCCATATGCAAATCAGTCTTGACCCTGTGCCCTATGGGAACAGTCCAGCCCGAACTGCCAGGCCAGGTCCTCCCTGGACTGGAAACAAGCATCCTAGGACCGGTTTTGGGGTTTCACCCCTCTTCAGCCAGGATATCTTGATTCCAGTGGCATGGAGAGCACAGGACTCACGTCTGAGCATACCCGGCCCACTCAGGGTGACAAATGCAAAAATAACTATTGTTAGACAGAATGCAAAACAATGCCATACATTCACCCCAGTACAGAGATCTGGGCCTAAATCCATCGTTTTTTTGCTCACCCTGCCATTCCAGTTTGGACCTAGCCATATGCAAATCAGTCTTGACCCTGTGCCCTATGGAAACAATCCAGCCCGAACTGCCAGGCCAGGTCCTTCCTGGGCTGGAAACCAGCATCCTAGGACCGGTTTCGGGGTTTCACCCCACTTCAGCCAGGATAGCTTGATTCCAGTGGCATGGAGAGCAGAGGACTCACGTCTGAGCATACCTGTCCCACTCAGGGTGACAAATGCAAAAAGAACTATTGATGGACAGAATGCAGAACAATGTCATACACTCACCCCAGTACAGAGATCTGGGCCTAAATTTATCATTTTTTTGCTCACCATGCCATTCCAGTTTGGACCCAGCCATATGCAAATCAGTTTTGACCCTGTGCCGTATGGGAACAGTCCAGCCCGAACTGCCAGGTCAGGTCCTCCCTGGACTGGAAACAAGCATCTTAGGACCGGTTTCGGGGTTTCACCCCTCTTCAGCCAGGATAGCTTGATTCCAGTGGCATGGAGAGCACGGGACTCACGTCTGAGCATACCCGTCCCACTCGGGGTGACACATGCAAAAACAACTATTGATGGACAGAATGCAGAACAATGTCATACATTCACCCCAGTACAGAGATCTGGGCCTAAATCTATTGTTTTTTGCTCACCATGCCATTCCAGTTTGGATACAGCCATATGCAAATCAGTCTTGACCCTGTGCCCTATGTGAAAAGTCCAGCCCGAACTGCCAAGCCAGGTACTCCCTGGACTGGAAACAAGCATCCTAGGTTCGGTTTCTGGGTTTCACCCCTCTTCAGCCATGATAGCTTGATTCCAGTGGCATGGAGAGCACTGGACTTACGACTGAGCATACACGTCCCACTCGGAGTGACACATGCAAAAAGAACTATTGATGGACAGAATGCAGAACAATGTCATACATTCACCCCAGTACAGAGATCTGGGCCTATATCCATCGTTTTTTTGCTCACCATGCCATTCCAGTTTGGACCCAGCCATATGCAAATCAGTCTTGACCCTAAGCCCTATGGGAACAGTTTAGCCCGAACTGCCAGGCCAGGTCTTCCCTGGACTGGAATCAAGCATCCTAGGACTAGTTTTGGGGTTTCACCCCTCTTCAGCCAGGATAGCTTGATTCCAGTGGCATGGAGAGCACGGGACTCACGTCTGAGCATACCAGTCCCACTCTGGGTGACAAATGCAAAAAGAACTATTGATGGACAAAATGCAGAACAATGTCATACAACAACCCTAGTACAGAGATCTGGGCCTAAATCCCTTGTTTTTTTGCTCACCATGCCATTCCAGTTTGGACCCAGCCATATGCAATCCAGTCTTGACCCTGTGCCCTATGGGAACAGTCCAGCCCGAACTGCCAGGCCAGGTCCTCCCTGGACAGGAAACAAGCATCCTAGGACCGGTTTTGGGATTTCACCCCTCTTCAGCCAGGATAGCTTGATTCCAGTGGCATGGAGAGCACGGGACTCATGACTGAGCATACCTGTCCCACTCGGTGTGACAAATGCAAAAAGAGCTATTGATGGACAGAATGCAGAACAATGTCATACATTCACCCCAGTTCAGAGATCTTGGCCTAAATCCATCGGTTTTTTGCTCACCACGCCATTCAAGTTTGGACCCAACCATATGCAAATCAGTCTTGACCCTGTACCCTATGGGAACAGTCCAGCCCGATCTGCCAAGCCAGGTCCTCCCTGGACTGGAAACAAGCATCCTAGGACCGGTTTCGGGGTTTCACCCTTCTTCAGCCAGGATAGCTTGATTCCAGTGGCATGGAGAGCACGGGACTCACGTCTGAGCATACCCGTCCCACTCGGGGTTACAAATGCAAAAAGAACTATTGATAGACAGAATGCAGGACAATGTCATACATTCACCCCAGTACAGAGATCTGGGCCTAAATCCAGCGTTTTTGCTCACCATGCCATTCCAGTTTGGACCCAGCCATATGCAAATCAGTCTTGTCCATGTGCCCTACGTGAATAGTCCAGCCTGAACTGCAAAGCCAGGTCCTCCCTGGACTGGAAACAAGCATCCTAGGACCGGTTTCGGGGTTTCAGCCCTCTTCAGCCATGATAGCTTGATTCCAGTTGCATGGAGACCACTGGACTTATGTCTCAGCATACCCATCCCACTCGGGGTGACAAGTGCAAAAAGAACTATTGATGGACAGAATGCAGAACAATGTCATACATTCACCCCAGTACAGAGATCTGGGCCTAAATCCATCGATTTTTTGCTCACCACGCCATTCCAGTTTGGACCCAGCCATATGCAAATCAGTCTTGACCCTGTGCCCTATGGGAAAAGTCTAGCCCGAACTGCCAGGCCATGTCTTCCCTGGACTGGAAACAAGCATCCTGTGACTGGTTTCGGGGTTTCACCCCTCTTCAGCCAGGATAGCTTGATTGCAGTGGCATGGGGAGCACGGGACTCACGTCTGAGCATACCCGTCCCACTCGGGGTGACACATGCAAAAAGAACTATTGATGGACAGAATGCAGAACAATGTCATACATTCACCCCAGTACAGAGATCTGGGCCTAAATCCATCATTTTTTTGCTCACCATGCCATTCCAGTTAGGACCTAGCCATATGCAAATCAGTCTTGACCCCGTGCCCTATGGAAACAATCCAGCCCGAACTGCCAGGCCAGGTCCTTCCTGGGCTGGAAACCAGCATCCTAGGACCGGTTTCGGGGTTTCACCCCACTTCAGCCAGGATAGCTTGATTCCAGTGGCATGGAGAGCAGAGGACTCACGTCTGAGCATACCTGTCCCACTCAGGGTGACAAATGCAAAAAGAACTATTGATGGACAGAATGCAGAACAATGTCATACACTCACCCCAGTACAGAGATCTGGGCCTAAATTTATCATTTTTTTGCTCACCATGCCATTCCAGTTTGGACCCAGCCATATGCAAATCAGTTTTGACCCTGTGCCGTATGGGAACAGTCCAGCCCCAACTGCCAGGTCAGGTCCTCCCTGGACTGGAAACAAGCATCCTAGGACCGGTTTCGGGGTTTCACCCCTCTTCAGCCAGGATAGCTTGATTCCAGTGGCATGGAGAGCACGGGACTCACGTCTGAGCATACCCGTCCCACTCGGGGTGACAAATGCAAAAAGAACTATTGATGGACAGAATGCAGAACAATGTCATACATTCACCCCAGTACAGAGATCTGGGCCTAAATCTATTGTTTTTTGCTCACCATGCCATTCCAGTTTGGACACAGCCATATGCAAATCAGTCTTGACCCTGTGCCCTATGTGAATAGTCCAGCCCGAACTGCCAAGCCAGGTACTCCCTGGACTGGAAACAAGCATCCTAGGTTCGGTTTCTGGGTTTCACCCCTCTTCAGCCATGATAGCTTGATTCCAGTGGCATGGAGAGCACTGGACTTACGTCTGAGCATACACGTCCCACTCGGAGTGACACATGCAAAAAAAACTATTGATGGACAGAATGCAGAACAATGTCATACATTCACCCCAGTACAGAGATCTGGGCCTATATCCATCGTTTTTTTGCTCACCATGCCATTCCAGTTTGGACCCAGCCATATGCAAATCAGTCTTGACCCTAAGCCCTATGGGAACAGTTTAGCCCGAACTGCCAGGCCAGGTCTTCCCTGGACTGGAATCAAGCATCCTAGGACTGGTTTCGGGGTTTCACCCCTCTTCAGCCAGGATAGCTTGATTCCAGTGGCATGGAGAGCACGGGACTCACGTCTGAGCATACCAGTCCCACTCTGGGTGACAAATGCAAAAAGAACTATTGATGGACAAAATGCAGAACAATGTCATACAACAACCCTAGTACAGAGATCTGGGCCTAAATCCCTTGTTTTTTTGCTCACCATGCCATTCCAGTTTAGACCCAGCCATATGCAAACCAGTCTTGACCCTGTGCCCTATGGGAACAGTCCAGCCCGAACTGCCAGGCCAGGTCCTCCCTGGACAGGAAACAAGCATCCTAGGACCGGTTTTGGGGTTTCACCCCTCTTCAGCCAGGATAGCTTGATTCCAGTGGCATGAAGAGCACGGGACTCATGACTGAGCATACCTGTCCCACTCGGTGTGACAAATGCAAAAAGAGCTATTGATGGACAGAATGCAGAACAATGTCATACATTCACCCCAGTTCAGAGATCTTGGCCTAAATCCATCAGTTTTTTGCTCACCACGCCATTCAAGTTTGGACCCAACCATATGCAAATCAGTCTTGACCCTTTGCCCTATGGGAACAGTCCAGCCTGAACTGCCAGACCAGGTCCTCCCTGGACTGGAAACAAGCATCCTAGGACTGGTTTTGGGGTTTCACCCCTTTTCAGCCAGGATAGCTTGATTCCAGTGGCATGGAGAACACGGGACTCAGGTCTGACCATACACGTCCCACTCGAAGTGACAAATGCAAAAAGATCTATCGATAGACAGAATGCAGAACAATGTCATACATTCACCCCAGTACAGAGACCTGGATCTAAATCCATCGTTTTTTTGCTCACCATGCCATTCCAGTTTGGACCCAGCCATATGCAAATCAGTCTTGACCCTGTGCCCTATGGGAACAGTCCAGCCCGATCTGCCAAGCCAGGTCCTCCCTGGACTGGAAACAAGCATCCTAGGACCGGTTTCGGGGTTTCACCCTTCTTCAGCCAGGATAGCTTGATTCCAGTGGCATGGAGAGCACGGGACTCACGTCTGAGCATACCCGTCCCACTCAGGGTTACAAATGCAAAAAGAACTATTGATAGACGGAATGCAGGACATTGTCATACATTCACCCCAGTACAGAGATCTGGGCCTAAATCCAGCGTTTTTGCTCACCATGCCATTCCAGTTTGGACCCAGCCATATGTAAATCAGTCTTGTCCATGTGCCCTACGTGAATAGTCCAGCCCGAACTGCAAAGCCAGGTCCTCCCTGGACTGGAAACAAGCATCCTAGGACCGGTTTCGGGGTTTCACCCCTCTTCAGCCAGGATAGCTTGATTCCAGTGGCATGGAGAGCACGGGACTCACGTCTGAGCATACCCGTCCCACTCTGGGTGACAAATGCAAAAAGAACTATTGATGGACAGAATGCAGAACAATGTCATACATTCACCCCAGTTAAGAGATCTGGTCGTAATTCCATTGTTTTTTTGCTCACCATGCCATTCCAATTTGGACCAAGCCATATGCAAATCAGTCTTGACCCTGTGCCCTATGGGAACAGTCCAGCCTGAACTGCCAGGCTAGGTCCTCCCTGGACTGGAAACAAGCTTCTTAGGACCGGTTTCGGGGTTTTACCCATCTTCAGCCAGGATAGCTTGATTCCAGTGGCATGGAAAGCACGGGACACATGTCTGAGCATACCTGTCCCACTCGGGGTGGCACATGCAAAAAGAACTATTGATGGACAGAATTCAGAACAATGTCATACATTCACCCCAGTACAGAGATCTGGGCCTAAATCCATCGATTTTTTGCTCACCACGCCATTCCAGTTTGGACCCAGCCATATGCAAATCAGTCTTGACCCTGTGCCCTATGGGAAAAGTCTAGCCCGAACTGCCAGGCCATGTCTTCCCTGGACTGGAAACAAGCATCCTGTGACTGGTTTCGGGGTTTCACCCCTCTTCAGCCAGGATAGCTTGATTGCAGTGGCATGGGGAGCACGGGACTCACGTCTGAGCATACCCGTCCCACTCGGGGTGACACATGCAAAAAGAACTATTGATGGACAGAATGCAGAACAATGTCATACATTCACCCCAGTACAGAGATCTGGGCCTAAATCCATCATTTTTTTGCTCACCATGCCATTCCAGTTAGGACCTAGCCATATGCAAATCAGTCTTGACCCTGTGCCCTATGGAAACAATCCAGCCCGAACTGCCAGGCCAGGTCCTTCCTGGGCTGGAAACCAGCATCCTAGGACCGGTTTCGGGGTTTCACCCCACTTCAGCCAGGATAGCTTGATTCCAGTGGCATGGAGAGCAAAGGACTCACGTCTAAGCATACCTGTCCCACTCAGGGTGACAAATGCAAAAAGAACTATTGATGGACAGAATGCAGAACAATGTCATACACTCACCCCAGTACAGAGATCTGGGCCTAAATTTATCATTTTTTTGCTCACCATGCCATTCCAGTTTGGACCCAGCCATATGCAAATCAGTTTTGACCCTGTGCCGTATGGGAACAGTCCAGCCCGAACTGCCAGGTCAGGTCCTCCCTGGACTGGAAACAAGCATCCTAGGACCGGTTTCGGGGTTTCACCCCTCTTCAGCCAGGATAGCTTGATTCCAGTGGCATGGAGAGCACGGGACTTACGTCTGAGCATACCCGTCCCACTCGGGGTGACAAATGCAAAAAGAACTATTGATGGACAGAATGCAGAACAATGTCATACATTCACCCCAGTACAGAGATCTGGGCCTAAATCTATTGTTTTTTGCTCACCATGCCATTCCAGTTTGGACACAGCCATATGCAAATCAGTCTTGACCCTGTGCCCTATGTGAATAGTCCAGCCCGAACTGCCAAGCCAGGTACTCCCTGGACTGGAAACAAGCATCCTAGGTTCGGTTTCTGGGTTTCACCCCTCTTCAGCCATGATAGCTTGATTCCAGTGGCATGGAGAGCACTGGACTTACGTCTGAGCATACACGTCCCACTCGGAGTGACACATGCAAAAAGAACTATTGATGGACAGAATTCAGAACAATGTCATACATTCACCCCAGTACAGAGATCTGGGCCTATATCCATCGTTTTTTTGCTCACCATGCCATTCCAGTTTGGACCCAGCCATATGCAAATCAGTCTTGACCCTAAGCCCTATGGGAACAGTTTAGCCCGAACTGCCAGGCCAGGTCTTCCCTGGACTGGAATCAAGCATCCTAGGACTGGTTTCGGGGTTTCACCCCTCTTCAGCCAGGATAGCTTGATTCCAGTGGCATGGAGAGCACGGGACTCACGTCTGAGCATACCAGTCCCACTCTGGGTGACAAATGCAAAAAGAACTATTGATGGACAAAATGCAGAACAATGTCATACAACAACCCTAGTACAGAGATCTGGGCCTAAATCCCTTGTTTTTTTGCTCACCATGCCATTCCAGTTTGGACCCAGCCATATGCAAACCAGTCTTGACCCTGTGCCCTATGGGAACAGTCCAGCCCGAACTGCCAGGCCAGGTCCTCCCTGGACAGGAAACAAGCATCCTAGGACCGGTTTTGGGGTTTCACCCCTCTTCAGCCAGGATAGCTTGATTCCAGTGGCATGGAGAGCACGGGACTCATGACTGAGCATACCTGTCCCACTCGGTGTGACAAATGCAAAAAGAGCTATTGATGGACAGAATGCAGAACAATGTCATACATTCACCCCAGTTCAGAGATCTTGGCCTAAATCCATCGTTTTTTTGCTCACCATGCCATTCAAGTTTGGACCCAACCATATGCAAATCAGTCTTGACCCTGTGCCCTATGGGAACAGTCCAGCCTGAACTGCCAGACCAGGTCCTCCCTGGACTGGAAACAAGCATCCTAGGACTGGTTTTGGGGTTTCACCCCTTTTCAGCCAGGATAGCTTGATTCCAGTGGCATGGAGAACACGGGACTCAGGTCTGAGCATACACGTCCCACTCGAAGTGACAAATGCAAAAAGAACTATCGATGGAGAGAATGCAGAACAATGTCATACATTCACCCCAGTACAGAGACCTGGATCTAAATCCATCGTTTTTTTGCTCACCATGCCATTCCAGTTTGGACCCAGCCATATGCAAATCAGTCTTGACCCTGTGCCCTATGGGAACAGTCCAGCCCGATCTGCCAAGCCAGGTCCTCCCTGGACTGGAAACAAGCATCCTAGGACCGGTTTCGGGGTTTCACCCTTCTTCAGCCAGGATAGCTTGATTCCAGTGGCATGGAGAGCACGGGACTCACGTCTGAGCATACCCGTCCCACTCGGGGTTACAAATGCAAAAAGAACTATTGATAGACAGAATGCAGGACAATGTCATACATTCAACCCAGTACAGAGATCTGGGCCTAAATCCAGCGTTTTTGCTCACCATGCCATTCCAGTTTGGACCCAGCCATATGCAAATCCGTCTTGTCCATGTGCCCTACGTGAATAGTCCAGCCCGAACTGCAAAGCCAGGTCCTCCCTGGACTGGAAACAAGCATCCTAGGACCGGTTTCGGGGTTTCACCCCTCTTCAGCCAGGATAGCTTGATTCCAGTGGCATGGAGAGCACGGGACTCACGTCTGAGCATACCCGTCCCACTCTGGGTGACAAATGCAAAAAGAACTATTGATGGACAGAATGCAGAACAATGTCATACATTCACCCCAGTTAAGAGATCTGGTCGTAATTCCATTGTTTTTTTGCTCACCATGCCATTCCAATTTGGACCAAGCCAAATGCAAATCAGTCTTGACCCTGTGCCCTATGGGAACAGTCCAGCCTGAACTGCCAGGCTAGGTCCTCCCTGGACTGGAAACAAGCTTCTTAGGACCGGTTTCGGGGTTTTACCCATCTTCAGCCAGGATAGCTTGATTCCAGTGGCATGGAAAGCACGGGACACATGTCTGAGCATACCTGTCCCACTCGGGGTGACACATGCAAAAAGAACTATTGATGGACAGAATTCAGAACAATGTCATACATTCACCCCAGTACAGAGATCTGGGCCTAAATCCATCGATTTTTTGCTCACCACGCCATTCCAGTTTGGACCCAGCCATATGCAAATCAGTCTTGACCCTGTGCCCTATGGGAAAATTCTAGCCCGAACTGCCAGGCCATGTCTTCCCTGGACTGGAAACAAGCATCCTGTGACTGGTTTCGGGGTTTCACCCCTCTTCAGCCAGGATAGCTTGATTGCAGTGGCATGGGGAGCACGGGACTCACGTCTGAGCATACCCGTCCCACTCGGGGTGACACATGCAAAAAGAACTATTGATGGACAGAATGCAGAACAATGTCATACATTCACCCCAGTACAGAGATCTGGGCCTAAATCCATCGTTTTTTTGCTCACCATGCCATTCCAGTTAGGACCCAGCCATATGCAAATCAGTCTTGACCCAGTGCCCTATGGGAACAGTTTAGCCCGAACTGCCAGGCCAGGTCTTTCCTGGACTGGAATCAAGCATCCTATGACTGGTTTCGGGGTTTCACCCCTCTTCAGCCGGGATAGCTTGATTCCAGTGGCATGGAGAGCACGGGACTCACGTCTGAGCATACCCGGCCCACTCATGGTGACAAATGCAAAAATAACTATTGTTAGACAGAATGCAAAACAATGCCATACATTCACCCCAGTACAGAGATCTGGGCCTAAATCCATCGTTTTTTTGCTCACCATGCCATTCCAGTTTGGACCCAGCCATATGCAAATCAGTCTTGACCCTGTGCCCTATGGGAACAGTCCAGCCCGAACTACCAGGTCAGGTCCTCCCTGGACTGGAAACAAGCATCCTAGGACCGGTTTCGGGGTTTCACCACTCTTCAGCCAGGATAGCTAGATTACAGTGGCATGGAGAGCAGGGGACTTACGTCTGAGCATACCCGTCCCACTCGGGGTGACAAATGCAAAAAGAACTATTGATGGACAGAATGCAGAACAATGTCATATATTCACCCCAGTACAGAGATCTGGGCCTAAATCTATCGTTTTTTGCTCACCATTCCATTCCAGTTTGGACACAGCCATATGCAAATCAGTCTTGACCCTGTGCCCTATGTGAATAGTCCAGCACGAACTGTCAAGCCAGGTACTCCCTGGACTGGAAACAAGCATCCTAGGTTCGGTTTCGGGGTTTCACCCCTCTTCAGCCATGATAGCTTGATTCCAGTGGCATGGAGAGCACTGGACTTACGTCTGAGCATACACGTCTCACTCGGAGTGACACATGCAAAAAGAACTATTGATGGACAGAATGCAGAACAATGTCATACATTCACCCCAGTACAGAGATCTGGGCCTAAATGCATCGTTTTTTTGCTCACCATGCCATTCCAGTTTGGACCCAGCCATATGCCAATCAGTCTTGACCCTGTGCCCTATGGGAACAGTTTAGCCTGAACTGCCAGGCCAGGTCTTCCCTGGACTGGAAACAAGCATCCTAGGACTGGTTTCGGGGATTCACCCCTCTTCAGCCAGGATAGCTTGATTCCAGTGGCATGGGGAGCACGGGACTCACGTCTGAGCATACCCGTCCCACTCGGGGTGACACATGCAAAAGGAACTTTTGATGGACAGAATGCAGAACAATGTCATACATTCACCCCAGTACAGAGATCTGGGCCTAAATCCATCATTTTTTTGCTCACCATGCCATTCCAGTTAGGACCCAGCCATATGCAAATCAGTCTTGACCCTGTGCCCCATGGGAACAGTTTAGCCCGAACTGCCAGGCCAGGTCTTTCCTGGACTGGAATCAAGCATCCTAGGACTGGTTTCGGGGTTTCACCCCCCTTCAGCCAGGATAGCTTGATTCCAGTGGAATGGAGAGCACGGGACTCACGTCTGAGAATACCAGTCCCACTCGGGGTGATAAATGCAAAAAGAACTATTGATGGACAAAATGCAGAACAATGTCATACAATCACCCTAGTACAGAGATCTGGGCCTAAATCCATTGTTTTTTTGCTCACCATGCCATTCCAATTTGTACCCAGCCATATGCAAATCAGTCTTGACCCTGTGCCCTATGGGAACAGTCCAGCCCGAACTGCCAGGCCAGGTCCTCCCTGGACAGGGAACAAGCATCCTAGGACCGGTTTTGGGGTTTCACCCCTCTTTAGCCAGGATAGCTTGATTCCAGTGGCATGGAGAGCATGGGACTCATGACTGAGCATACCCGTCCCACTCGGTGTGACAAATAGAAAAAGAACTATTGATGGACAGAATGCAGAACAATGTCATACATTCACCCCAGTTCAGAGATATTGGCCTAAATCCATCGGTTTTTTGCTCACCATGCCATTCAAGTTTGGACCCAGCCATATGCAAATCAGTCTTGACCCTGTGCCCTATGTGAATAGTCCAGCCCGAACTGCCAAGCCAGGTACTCCCTGGACTGGAAACAAGCATCCTAGGTTCGGTTTCTGGGTTTCACCCCTCTTCAGCCATGATAGCTTGATTCCAGTGGCATGGAGAGCACTGGACTTACGTCTGAGCATACACGTCCCACTCGGAGTGACACATGCAAAAAGAACTATTGATGGACAGAATTCAGAACAATGTCATACATTCACCCCAGTACAGAGATCTGGGCCTATATCCATCGTTTTTTTGCTCACCATGCCATTCCAGTTTGGACCCAGCCATATGCAAATCAGTCTTGACCCTAAGCCCTATGGGAACAGTTTAGCCCGAACTGCCAGGCCAGGTCTTCCCTGGACTGGAATCAAGCATCCTAGGACTGGTTTCGGGGTTTCACCCCTCTTCAGCCAGGATAGCTTGATTCCAGTGGCATGGAGAGCACGGGACTCACGTCTGAGCATACCAGTCCCACTCTGGGTGACAAATGCAAAAAGAACTATTGATGGACAAAATGCAGAACAATGTCATACAACAACCCTAGTACAGAGATCTGGGCCTAAATCCCTTGTTTTTTTGCTCACCATGCCATTCCAGTTTGGACCCAGCCATATGCAAACCAGTCTTGACCCTGTGCCCTATGGGAACAGTCCAGCCCGAACTGCCAGGCCAGGTCCTCCCTGGACAGGAAACAAGCATCCTAGGACCGGTTTTGGGGTTTCACCCCTCTTCAGCCAGGATAGCTTGATTCCAGTGGCATGGAGAGCACGGGACTCATGACTGAGCATACCTGTCCCACTCGGTGTGACAAATGCAAAAAGAGCTATTGATGGACAGAATGCAGAACAATGTCATACATTCACCCCAGTTCAGAGATCTTGGCCTAAATCCATCGTTTTTTTGCTCACCATGCCATTCAAGTTTGGACCCAACCATATGCAAATCAGTCTTGACCCTGTGCCCTATGGGAACAGTCCAGCCTGAACTGCCAGACCAGGTCCTCCCTGGACTGGAAACAAGCATCCTAGGACTGGTTTTGGGGTTTCACCCCTTTTCAGCCAGGATAGCTTGATTCCAGTGGCATGGAGAACACGGGACTCAGGTCTGAGCATACACGTCCCACTCGAAGTGACAAATGCAAAAAGAACTATCGATGGACAGAATGCAGAACAATGTCATACATTCACCCCAGTACAGAGATCTGGGCCTAAATCCAGCGTTTTTGCTCACCATGCCATTCCAGTTTGGACCCAGCCATATGCAAATCCGTCTTGTCCATGTGCCCTACGTGAATAGTCCAGCCCGAACTGCAAAGCCAGGTCCTCCCTGGACTGGAAACAAGCATCCTAGGACCGGTTTCGGGGTTTCACCCTTCTTCAGCCAGGATAGCTTGATTCCAGTGGCATGGAGAGCACGGGACTCACGTCTGAGCATACCCGTCCCACTCGGGGTTACAAATGCAAAAAGAACTATTGATAGACAGAATGCAGGACAATGTCATACATTCAACCCAGTACAGAGATCTGGGCCTAAATCCAGCGTTTTTGCTCACCATGCCATTCCAGTTTGGACCCAGCCATATGCAAATCCGTCTTGTCCATGTGCCCTACGTGAATAGTCCAGCCCGAACTGCAAAGCCAGGTCCTCCCTGGACTGGAAACAAGCATCCTAGGACCGGTTTCGGGGTTTCACCCCTCTTCAGCCAGGATAGCTTGATTCCAGTGGCATGGAGAGCACGGGACTCACGTCTGAGCATACCCGTCCCACTCTGGGTGACAAATGCAAAAAGAACTATTGATGGACAGAATGCAGAACAATGTCATACATTCACCCCAGTTAAGAGATCTGGTCGTAATTCCATTGTTTTTTTGCTCACCATGCCATTCCAATTTGGACCAAGCCAAATGCAAATCAGTCTTGACCCTGTGCCCTATGGGAACAGTCCAGCCTGAACTGCCAGGCTAGGTCCTCCCTGGACTGGAAACAAGCTTCTTAGGACCGGTTTCGGGGTTTTACCCATCTTCAGCCAGGATAGCTTCATTCCAGTGGCATGGAAAGCACGGGACACATGTCTGAGCATACCTGTCCCACTCGGGGTGACACATGCAAAAAGAACTATTGATGGACAGAATTCAGAACAATGTCATACATTCACCCCAGTACAGAGATCTGGGCCTAAATCCATCGATTTTTTGCTCACCACGCCATTCCAGTTTGGACCCAGCCATATGCAAATCAGTCTTGACCCTGTGCCCTATGGGAAAATTCTAGCCCGAACTGCCAGGCCATGTCTTCCCTGGACTGGAAACAAGCATCCTGTGACTGGTTTCGGGGTTTCACCCCTCTTCAGCCAGGATAGCTTGATTGCAGTGGCATGGGGAGCACGGGACTCACGTCTGAGCATACCCGTCCCACTCGGGGTGACACATGCAAAAAGAACTATTGATGGACAGAATGCAGAACAATGTCATACATTCACCCCAGTACAGAGATCTGGGCCTAAATCCATCGTTTTTTTGCTCACCATGCCATTCCAGTTAGGACCCAGCCATATGCAAATCAGTCTTGACCCAGTGCCCTATGGGAACAGTTTAGCCCGAACTGCCAGGCCAGGTCTTTCCTGGACTGGAATCAAGCATCCTATGACTGGTTTCGGGGTTTCACCCCTCTTCAGCCGGGATAGCTTGATTCCAGTGGCATGGAGAGCACGGGACTCACGTCTGAGCATACCCGGCCCACTCATGGTGACAAATGCAAAAATAACTATTGTTAGACAGAATGCAAAACAATGCCATACATTCACCCCAGTACAGAGATCTGGGCCTAAATCCATCGTTTTTTTGCTCACCATGCCATTCCAGTTTGGACCCAGCCATATGCAAATCAGTCTTGACCCTGTGCCCTATGGGAACAGTCCAGCCCGAACTACCAGGTCAGGTCCTCCCTGGACTGGAAACAAGCATCCTAGGACCGGTTTCGGGGTTTCACCACTCTTCAGCCAGGATAGCTAGATTACAGTGGCATGGAGAGCAGGGGACTTACGTCTGAGCATACCCGTCCCACTCGGGGTGACAAATGCAAAAAGAACTATTGATGGACAGAATGCAGAACAATGTCATATATTCACCCCAGTACAGAGATCTGGGCCTAAATCTATCGTTTTTTGCTCACCATTCCATTCCAGTTTGGACACAGCCATATGCAAATCAGTCTTGACCCTGTGCCCTATGTGAATAGTCCAGCACGAACTGTCAAGCCAGGTACTCCCTGGACTGGAAACAAGCATCCTAGGTTCGGTTTCGGGGTTTCACCCCTCTTCAGCCATGATAGCTTGATTCCAGTGGCATGGAGAGCACTGGACTTACGTCTGAGCATACACGTCTCACTCGGAGTGACACATGCAAAAAGAACTATTGATGGACAGAATGCAGAACAATGTCATACATTCACCCCAGTACAGAGATCTGGGCCTAAATGCATCGTTTTTTTGCTCACCATGCCATTCCAGTTTGGACCCAGCCATATGCCAATCAGTCTTGACCCTGTGCCCTATGGGAACAGTTTAGCCTGAACTGCCAGGCCAGGTCTTCCCTGGACTGGAAACAAGCATCCTAGGACTGGTTTCGGGGATTCACCCCTCTTCAGCCAGGATAGCTTGATTCCAGTGGCATGGGGAGCACGGGACTCACGTCTGAGCATACCCGTCCCACTCGGGGTGACACATGCAAAAGGAACTTTTGATGGACAGAATGCAGAACAATGTCATACATTCACCCCAGTACAGAGATCTGGGCCTAAATCCATCATTTTTTTGCTCACCATGCCATTCCAGTTAGGACCCAGCCATATGCAAATCAGTCTTGACCCTGTGCCCCATGGGAACAGTTTAGCCCGAACTGCCAGGCCAGGTCTTTCCTGGACTGGAATCAAGCATCCTAGGACTGGTTTCGGGGTTTCACCCCCCTTCAGCCAGGATAGCTTGATTCCAGTGGAATGGAGAGCACGGGACTCACGTCTGAGAATACCAGTCCCACTCGGGGTGATAAATGCAAAAAGAACTATTGATGGACAAAATGCAGAACAATGTCATACAATCACCCTAGTACAGAGATCTGGGCCTAAATCCATTGTTTTTTTGCTCACCATGCCATTCCAATTTGTACCCAGCCATATGCAAATCAGTCTTGACCCTGTGCCCTATGGGAACAGTCCAGCCCGAACTGCCAGGCCAGGTCCTCCCTGGACAGGGAACAAGCATCCTAGGACCGGTTTTGGGGTTTCACCCCTCTTTAGCCAGGATAGCTTGATTCCAGTGGCATGGAGAGCATGGGACTCATGACTGAGCATACCCGTCCCACTCGGTGTGACAAATAGAAAAAGAACTATTGATGGACAGAATGCAGAACAATGTCATACATTCACCCCAGTTCAGAGATATTGGCCTAAATCCATCGGTTTTTTGCTCACCATGCCATTCAAGTTTGGACCCAGCCATATGCAAATCAGTCTTGACCCTGTGCCCTATGGGAACAGTCCAGCCCGAACTGCCAAGCCAGGTACTCCCTGGAGTGGAAACAAGCATCCTAGGACCGGTTTTGGGGTTTCACCCCTCTTCAGCCAGGATAGCTTGATTCCAGTGACATGGAGAGCACGGGACTCACGTCTGAGCATACCCGTTCCACTCGGGGTGACAAATGCAAAAAGAACTATTGGTGGACAGAATGCAGAACAATGTTAAAACAAACAAATGATGGACGGAATGCTGACAATGCAGACATTCTCCCCCAGTCAAGAGATCTGGGTTAAATCCATCGTTCTTTTGCCCACTACGCCACCCCAGTTTAGACATGGCCATATGCAAATTAGTCTTGACCCTGTGCCTCATGGGAACAGTCCAGCCCGAACTGCCAAGCCATGTCTTCCCTGGACGGGAATCAAGAATCCTAGGACCGGTTTCTGGCTATCAGCCGTCATCAGCCAGGATAGCTTGACTCCAGTGGCGTAGTGAGCACGGGTCCCACGTCTGGGAATACCCATCCCACTTAGGGCGAAAAGCGTTACAACAAACAAATGATGGATGGAATGCTGACAATGCAGACATTCTCCCCCATTCAAGAGATCTGGGTTAAATCCATCGTTCTTTTGCCCACTACGCCACCCCAGTTTAGACATGGCCATATGCAAATCAGTCTTGACCCTGTGCCTCATGGGAACAGTCCAGCCCGAACTGCCAAGCCATGTCTTCCCTGGACCGGAATCAAGCATCCTAGGACCGGTTTCTGGCTATCAGCCGTCATCAGCCAGGATAGCTTGACTCCAGTGGCGTAGTGAGCACGGGTCCCACATCTGGGAATACCCATCCCACTTAGGGCGAAAAGCGTTATAACAAACAAATGATGGACGGAATGCTGACAATGCAGACATTCTCCCCCAGTCAAGAGATCTGGGTTAAATCCATCGTTCTTTTGCCCACTACGCCACCCCAGTTTAGACATGGCCATATTCAAATCAGTCTTGACCCTGTGCCTCATGGGAACAGTCCAGCCCGAACTGCCAAGCCATGTCTTCCCTGGACCGGAATCAAGCATCCTAGGACCGGTTTCTGGCTATCAGCCGTCATCAGCCAGGATAGCTTGACTCCAGTGGCGTAGTGAGCACGGGTCCCACGTCTGGGAATACCCATCCCACTTAGGGCGAAAAGCGTTACAACAAACAAATGATGGACGGAATGCTGACAATGCAGACATTCTCCCCCAGTCAAGAGATCTGGGTTAAATCCATCGTTCTTTTGCCCACTACGCCACCCCAGTTTAGACATGGCCATATGCAAATCAGTCTTGACCCTGTGCCTCATGGGAACAGTCCAGCCCGAACTGCCAAGCCATGTCTTCCCTGGACCGGAATCAAGCATCCTAGGACCGGTTTCTGGCTATCAGCCGTCATCAGCCAGGATAGCTTGACTCCAGTGGCGTAGTGAGCACGGGTCCCACGTCTGGGAATACCCATCCCACTTAGGGCGAAAAGCGTTACAACAAACAAATGATGGACGGAATGCTGACAATGCAGACATTCTCCCCCAGTCAAGAGATCTGGGTTAAATCCATCGTTCTTCTGCCCACTACGCCACCCCAGTTTAGACATGGCCATATGCAAATCAGTCTTGACCCTGTGCCTCATGGGAACAGTCCAGCCCGAACTGCCAAGCAATGTCTTCCCTGGACCGGAATCAAGCATCCTAGGACCGGTTTCTGGCTATCAGCCGTCATCAGCCAGGATAGCTTGACTCCAGTGGCGTAGTGAGCACGGGTCCCACGTCTGGGAATACCCATCCCACTTAGGGAGAAAAGCGTTACAACAAACAAATGTTGGACGGAATGCTGACAATGCAGACATTCTCCCCCAGTCAAGAGATCTGGGTTAAATCCATCGTTCTTTTGCCCACTACGCCACCCCAGTTTAGACATGGCCATATGCAAATCAGTCTTGACCCTGTGCCTCATAGGAACAGTCCAGCCCGAACTGCCAAGCCATGTCTTCCCTGGACCGGAATCAAGCATCCTAGGACCGGTTTCTGGCTATCAGCCGTCATCAGCCAGGATAGCTTGACTCCAGTGGCGTAGTGAGCACGGGTCCCACGTCTGGGAATACCCATCCCACTTAGGGCGAAAAGCGTTACAACAAACAAATGATGGACAGAATGCTGACAATGCAGACATTCTCCCCCAGTCAAGAGATCTGGGTTAAATCCATCGTTCTTTTGCCCACTACGCCACCCCAGTTTAGACATGGCCATATGCAAATCAGTCTTGACCCTGTGCCTCATGGGAAGAGTCCAGCCCGAACTGCCAAGCCATGTCTTCCCTGGACCGGAATCAAGCATCCTAGGACCGGTTTCTGGCTATCAGCCGTCATCAGCCAGGATAGCTTGACTCCAGTGGCGTAGTGAGCACGGGTCCCACGTCTGGGAATACCCATCCCACTTAGGGCGAAAAGCGTTACAACAAACAAATGATGGACGGAATGCTGACAATGCAGACATTCTCCCCCAGTCAAGAGATCTGGGTTAAATCCATCGTTCTTTTGCCCACTACGCCACTCCAGTTTAGACATGGCCATATGCAAATCAGTCTTGACCCTGTGCCTCATGGGAACAGTCCAGCCCGAACTGCCAAGCCATGTCTTTCCTGGACCGGAATCAAGCATCCTAGGACCGGTTTCTGGCTATCAGCCATCATCAGCCAGGATAGCTTGACTCCAGTGGCGTAGTGAGCACGGGTCCCACGTCTGGGAATACCCATCCCACTTAGGGCGAGAAGCGTTACAACAAACAAATGATGGACGGAATGCTGACAATGCAGACATTCTCCCCCAGTCAAGAGATCTGGGTTAAATCCATCGTTCTTTTGCCCACTACGTCACCCCAGTTTAGACATGGCCATATGCAAATCAGTCTTGACCCTGTGCCTCATGGGAACAGTCCAGCCCGAACTGCCAATCCATGTCTTCCCTGGACCGGAATCAAGCATCCTAGGACCGGTTTCTGGCTATCAGCCGTCATCAGCCAGGATAGCTTGACTCCAGTGGCGTAGTGAGCACGGGTCCCACGTCTGGGAATACCCATCCCACTTAGGGCGAAAAGCGTTACAACAAACAAATGATGGATGGAATGCTGACAATGCAGACATTCTCCCCCAGTCAAGAGATCTGGGTTAAATCCATCGTTCTTTTGCCCACTATGCCACCCCAGTTTAGACATGGCCATATGCAAATCAGTCTTGACCCTGTGCCTCATGGGAACAGTCCAGCCCAAACTGCCAAGCCATGTCTTCCCTGGACCGGAATCAAGCATCCTAGGACCGGTTTCTGGCTATCAGCCGTCATCAGCCAGGATAGCTTGACTCCAGTGGCGTAGTGAGCACGGGTCCCACGTCTGGGAATACCCATCCCACTTAGGGCGAAAAGCGTTACAACAAACAAATGATGGACGGAATGCTGACAATGCAGACATTCTCCCCCAGTCAAGAGATCTGGGTTAAATCCATCGTTCTTTGCCCACTACGCCACCCCAGTTTAGACATGGCCATATGCAAATCAGTCTTGACCCTGTGCCTCATGGGAACAGTCCAGCCCGAACTGCCAAGCCATGTCTTCCCTGGACCGGAATCAAGCATCCTAGGACCGGTTTCTGGCTATCAGCCGTCATCAGCCAGGATAGCTTGACTCCAGTGGCGTAGTGAGCACGGGTCCCACGTCTGGGAATACCCATCCCACTTAGGGCGAAAAGCGTTACAACAAACAAATGATGGACGGAATGCTGACAATGCAGACATTCTCCCCCAGTCAAGAGATCTGGGTTAAATCCATCGTTCTTTTGCCCACTACGCCACCCCAGTTTAGACATGGCCATATGCAAATCAGTCTTGACCCTGTGCCTCATGGGAACAGTCCAGCCCGAACTGCCAAGCCATGTCTTCCCTGGCCCGGAATCAAGCATCCTAGGACCGGTTTCTGGCTATCAGCCGTCATCAGCCAGGATAGCTTGACTCCAGTGGCGTAGTGAGCACGGGTCCCACGTCTGGGAATACCCATCCCACTTAGGGCGAAAAGCGTTACAACAAACAAATGATGGACGGAATGCTGACAATGCAGACATTCTCCCCCAGTCAAGAGATCTGGGTTAAATCCATCGTTCTTTTGCCCACTACGCCACCCCAGTTTAGACATGGCCATATGCAAATCAGTCTTGACCCTGTGCCTCATGGGAATAGTCCAGCCCGAACTGCCAAGCCATGTCTTCCCTGGACCGGAATCAAGCATCCTAGGACCGGTTTCTGGCTATCAGCCGTCATCAGCCAGGATAGCTTGACTCCAGTGGCGTAGTGAGCACGGGTCCCACGTCTGGGAATACCCATCCCACTTAGGGCGAAAAGCGTTACAACAAACAAATGATGGACGGAATGCTGACAATGCAGACATTCTCCCCCAGTCAAGAGATCTGGGTTAAATCCATCGTTCTTTTGCCCACTACGCCACCCCAGTTTAGACATGGCCATATGCAAAACAATGTCATACATACACCCCAGTACAGAGATCTGGGCCTAAATCCATTGTTTTTTTGCTCACCATGCTATTCCAGTTTGGACACAGCCATATGCAAATCAGTCTTGACCCTGTGCCCTATGAGAACAGTCCTGCCCAAACTGCCAGATCAGGTCCTCCCTGGACTGGAAACAAGCATCCTAGGACCGGTTTCGGGGTTTCACCCTACTTCAGCCAGGATAGCTTGATTCCATTGGCATGGAGAGCACGGGACTCACGTCTGAGCATACCCGTCCCACTCGGGGTGACACATGCAAAAAGAATTATTGATGGACAGAATTCAGAACAATGTCATACATTCACCCCAGTACAGAGATCTGGGCCTAAATCCATCAATTTTTTGCTCACCACGCCATTCCAGTTTGGACCCAGCCATATGCAAATCAGTCTTGACCCTGTGCCCTATGGGAAAAGTCTAGCCCGAACTGCCAGGCCATGTCTTCCCTGGACTGGAAACAAGCATCCTATGACTGGTTTCGGGGTTTCACCCCTCTTCAGCCAGGATAGCTTGATTCCAGTGCCATGGGGAGCATGGGACTCACGTCTGAGCATACCCGTCCCACTCGGGGTGACACATGCAAAAAGAACTATTGATGGACAGAATGCAGAACAATGTCATACAATCTCCCCAGTACAGAGATCTGGGCCTAAATTCATCGTTTTTTTGCTCACCATGCCATTCCAGTTAGGACCCAGCCATATGCAAATCAGTCTTGAGCCTGTGCCCTATGGGAACAGTTTAGCCCGAACTGCCAGGCCAGGTCTTTCCTGGACTGGAATCAAGCATCCTAGGACTGGTTTCGGGGTTTCACCCCTCTTCAGCCAGGATAGCTTGATTCCAGTGGCATGGAGAGCACGGGACTCACGTCTGAGCATACCCGGCCCACTCAGGGTGACAAATGCAAAAATAACTATTGTTAGACAGAATGCAAAACAATGCCATACATTCACCCCAGTACAGAGATCTGGGCCTAAATCCATTGTTTTTTTGCTCACCATGCCATTCCCGTTTGGACCCATCCATATGCAAATCAGTCTTGACCATGTGCCCTATGGAAACAATCCAGCCCGAACTGCCAGGCCAGATCCTTCCTGGTCTGGAAACCAGCATCCTAGGACCGGTTTCGGGGTTTCACCCCACTTCAGCCATGATAGCTTGATTCCAGTGGCATGGAGAGCACAGGACTCAAGTCTGAGCATACCTGTCCCACTCAGGGTGACAAATGCAAAAAGAACTATTGATGGACAGAATGCAGAACAATGTCATACACTCACCCCAGTACAGAGATCTGGGCCTAAATCCATAGTTTTTTTGCTCACCATGCCATTCCAGTTTGGACCCAGCCATATGCAAATCAGTCTTGACCCTGTGCCCTATGGGAACAGTCCAGCCTGAACTGCCAGACCAGGTCCTCCTTGGACTGGAAACAAGCATCCTAGGACTGGTTTTGGGGTTTCACCCCTTTTCAGCCAGGATAGCTTGATTCCAGTGGCATGGAGAACACGGGACTCAGGTCTGAGCATACACGTCCCACTCGGAGTGACAAATGCAAAAAGAACTATTGATGGACAGAATGCAGAACAGTGTCATACATTCACCGCAGTACAGAGATATGGATCTAAATCCATCGTTTTTTTGCTCTCCATGCTATTCAAGTTTGGACCCAGCCATATGCAAATCAGTCTTGACCCTGTGCCCTATGGGAACAGTCCAGCCCGAACTGCCAAGCCAGGTCCTCCCTGGACTGGAAACAAGCATCCTAGGACCGGTTTTGGGGTTTCACCCCAATTCAGCCAGGATAGCTTGATTCCAGTGGCATGCAGAGCACAGGACTCACGTCTGAGCATACCTGTCCCACTCAGGGTGACAAATGCAAAAAGAACTATTGATGGACAGAATGCAGAACAATGTCATACACTCACCCCAGTACAGAGATCTGGGCCTAAATTCATAGTTTTTTTGCTCACCATGCCATTCCAGTTTGGACCCAGCCATATGCAAATCAGTCTTGACCCTGTGCCCTATGGGAACAGTCCAGCCCGAACTGCCAGGTCAGGTCCTCCCTGGACTGGAAACAAGCATCCTAGGACCAGTTTCGGGGTTTCACCCCTCTTCAGCCAGGATAGCTAGATTACAGTGGCATGGAGAGCACGGGACTTACGTCTGAGCATACCCGTCCCACTCGGGGTGACAAATGCAAAAAGAACTATTGATGGACAGAATGCAGAACAATGTCATACATTCACCCCAGTACAGAGATCTGGGCCTAAATCTATCGTTTTTTGCTCACCATGCCATTCCAGTTTGGACACAGCCATATGCAAATCAGTCTTGACCCTGTGCCCTATGTGAATAGTCCAGCCCGAACTCCCAAGCCAGGTACTCCCTGGACTGGAAACAAGCATCCTAGTTTCGGTTTCGGGGTTTCACCCCTCTTCAGCCATGATAGCTTGATTCCAGTGGCATGGAGAGCACTGGACTTACATCTGAGCATACACGTCCCACTCGGAGTGACACATGCAAAAAGAACTATTGATGGACAGAATGCAAAACAATGTCAAACATTCACCCCAGTACAGAGATCTGGGCCTAAATCCATCGTTTTTTTGCTCACCATGCCATTCCAGTTTGGACCCAGCCATATGCAAATCAGTCTTGACCCTGTGCCCTATGGGAACAGTTTAGCCCGAACTGCCAGGCCAGGTCTTCCCTGGACTGGAATCAAGCATCCTAGGACTGGTTTCGGGGTTTCACCCCTCTTCAGCCAGGATAGCTTGATTCCAGTGGCATGGAGAGCACGGGACTCAGGTCTGAGCATACACGTCCCACTCGGAGTGACAAATGCAAAAAGAACTATTGATGGACAGAATGCAGAACAGTGTCATACATTCACCGCAGTACAGAGATATGGATCTAAATCCATCGTTTTTTTGCTCACCATGCTATTCCAGTTTGGACCCAGCCATATGCAAATCAGTCTTGACCCTGTGCCCTATGGGAACAGTCCAGCCCGAACTGCCATGCCAGGTCCTCCCTGGACTGGAAACAAGCATCCTAGGACCGGTTTTGGGGTTTCACCCCTCTTCAGCCAGGATAGCTTGATTCCAGTGGCATGGAGAGCACGGGACTCACGTCTGAGCATACCCGTCCCACTCGGGGTGACACATGCAAAAAGAACTATTGATGGACAGAATGCAGAACAATGTCATACAATCACTCCAGTACAGAGATCTGGGCCTAAATCCATCGTTTTTTTGCTCACCATGCCATTCCAGTTTGGACCCAGCCATATGCAAATCAGTCTTGACCCTGTGCCCTTTGGAAACAATCCAGCCCGAACTGCCAGGCCAGGTCCTTCCTGGGCTGGAAATCAGCATCCTAGGACCGGTTTCGGGGTTTCACCCCACTTCAGCCAGGATAGCTTGATTCCAGTGGCATGGAGAGCACAGGACTCACGTCTGAGCATACCTGTCCCACTCAGGGTGACAAATGCAAAAAGAACTATTGATGGACAGAATGCAGAACAATGTCATACACTCACCCCAGTACAGAGATCTGGGCCTAAATTCATAGTTTTTTTGCTCACCATGCCATTCCAGTTTTGACCCAGCCATATGCAAATCAGTCTTGACCCTGTGCCCTATGGGAACAGTCCAGCCCGAACTGCCAGGTCAGGTCCTCCCTGGACTGGAAACAAGTATCCTAGGACCAGTTTCGGGGTTTCACCCCTCTTCAGCCAGGATAGCTAGATTACAGTGGCATGGAGAGCACGGGACTTACGTCTGAGCATACCCGTCCCACTCGGGGTGACAAATGCAAAAAGAACTATTGATGGACAGAATGCAGAACAATGTCATACATTCACCCCAGTACAGAGATCTGGGCCTAAATCTATCGTTTATTGCTCACCATGCCATTCCAGTTTGGACACAGCCATATGCAAATCAGTCTTGACCCTGTGCCCTATGTGAATAGTCCAGCCCGAACTGCCAAGCCAGGTACTCCCTGGACTGGAAACAAGCATCCTAGTTTCGGTTTCGGGGTTTCACCCCTCTTCAGCCATGATAGCTTGATTCCAGTGGCATGGAGAGCACTGGACTTACGTCTGAGCATACACGTCCCACTCGGAGTGACACATGCAAAAAGAACTATTGATGGACAGAATGCAGAACAATGTCAAACATTCACCCCAGTACAGAGATCTGGGCCTAAATCCATCGTTTTTTTGCTCACCATGCCATTCCAGTTTGGACCCAGCCATATGCAAATTAGTCTTGACACTGTGCCCTATGGGAACAGTTTAGCCCGAACTGCCAGGCCAGGTCTTCCCTGGACTGGAATCAAGCATCCTAGGACTGGTTTCGGGGTTTCACCCCTCTTCAGCCAGGATAGCTTGATTCCAGTGGCATGGAGAGCACGGGACTGAGGTCTGAGCATACACGTCCCATTCAGAGTGACAAATGCAAAAAGAACTATTGATGGACAGAATGCAGAACAGTGTCATACATTCACCCCAGTACAGAGATCTGGATCTAAATCCATCGTTTTTTTGCTCACCATGCTATTCCAGTTTGGACCCAGCCATATGCAAATCAGTCTTGACCCTGTGCCCTATGGGAACAGTCCAGCCCGAACTGCCAAGCCAGGTCCTCCCTGGACTGGAAACAAGCATCCTAGGACCGGTTTTGGGGTTTCACCCATCTTCAGCCAGGATAGCTTGATTCCAGTGACATGGAGAGCACGGGACTCACGTCTGAGCATACCCGTCCCACTCGGGGTGACCAATGCAAAAAGAACTATTGGTGGACAGAATGCAGAACAATGTCATACATACACCCCAGTACAGAGATCTGGGCCTAAATCCATTGTTTTTTTGCTCACCATGCCATTCCAGTTTGGACACAGCCAAATGCAAATCAGTCTTGACCCTGTGCCCTATGAGAACAGTCCTGCCCAAACTGCCAGGTCAGGTCCTCCCTGGACTGGAAACAAGCATCCTAGGACCGGTTTTGGGGTTTCACCCCTCTTCAGCCAGGCTAGCTTGATTCCAGTGACATGGAGAGCACGGGACTCACGTCTGAGCATACCCGTCCCACTCGGGGTGACAAATGCAAAAAGAACTATTGGTGGACAGAAAGGAGAACAATGTCACACATACATGCCAGTACAGAGATCTGGGCCTAAATCCATTGTTTTTTTGCTCACCATGCCATTCCAGTTTGGACACAGCCATATGCAAATCAGTCTTGACCCTGTGCCCTATGAGAACAGTCGTGCCCAAACTGCCAGGTCAGGTCCTCCCTGGACTGGAAACAAGCATCCTAGGACCGGTTTCGGGGTTTCACCCTTCTTCAGCCAGGATAGCTTGATTCCAGTGGCATGGAGACTACGGGACTCACGTCTGAGCATACCCGTCCCACTCGGGGTTACAAATGCAAAAAGAACTATTGATAGACAGAATGCAGGACAATGTCATACATTCACCCCAGTACAGAGATCTGGGCCTAAATCCAGCGTTTTTTGCTCACCATGCCATTCCAGTTTGCACCCAGCCATATGCAAATCAGTCTTGTCATGGTGCCCTTCGTGAATAGTCCAGCCCGAACTGCAAAGGCAGGTCCTCCCTGGACTGGAAACAAGCATCCTAGGACCGGTTTTGGGGTTTCACTCCTCTTCAGCCATGATAGCTTGATTCCAGTGGCATGGAGAGCACTGGTCTTATGTCTGAGCATACCCGTCCCACTTGGGGTGACAAGTGCAAAAAGAACTATTGATGGACAGAATGCAGAACAATGTCATACATTCACCTTAGTACAGAGATCTGGGCCTAAATCCATCGTTTTTTTGCTCACCATGCCATTCCAGTTTGGACCCAGCCATATGCAAATCAGCCTTGACCCTGTGCCCTATGGGAACAGTCCAGCCCGAACTGCCATGCCAGGTCCTCCGTGGACCGGAAACAAGAATCCTAGGACCGGTTTCGGGGTTTCAGCCCTCTTCAGCCAGGATAGCTTGATTCCGGTGGCATGGAGAACATGGGACTCTCGTCTGAGCATACCCGTCCCACTCGGGGTGACACATGCAAAAAGAACTGTTGATGGACAGAATGCAGAACAATGTCATACATTCACCCCAGTACAGAGATCTGGGCCTAAATCCATCGTTTTTTTGCTCACCATGCCATCCCAGCTTGGACCCAGCCATATGCAAATCAGTCTTGACCCTGTGCCCTATGGGAACAGTTTAGCCCGAACTGCCAGGCCAGGTCTTCCCTGCACTGGAAACAAGCATCCTAGGACTGGTTTCGGGGTTTCACCCCTCTTCAGCCAGGATAGCTTGATTCCAGTGGCATGGGGAGCACGGGACTTACGTCTGAGCATACCCGTCCCTCTCGGGGTGACACATGCAAAAAGAACTATTGATGGACAGAATGCAGAACAATGTCATACATTCACCCCAGTACAGTGATCTGGGCCTAAATCCATCGTTTTTTTGCTCACCATGCCATTCCAGTTTGGACCCAGCCATATGCAAGTCAGTCTTGACCCTGTGCCCTATGGGAACAGTTTAGCCCGAACTGCCAGGCCAGGTCTTTCCTGGACTGGAATCAAGCATCCTAGGACTGGTTTCGGGGTTTCACCCCTCTTCAGCCAGGATAGCTTGATTCCAGTGGCATGGAGAGCACAGGACTCACGTCTGAGCATCCCTGTCCCACTCGGGGTGACAAATGCAAAAAGAACTATTGATGGACAGAATGCAGAACAATGTCATACATTCACCCCAGTACAGAGATCTGGGCCTAAATTCATCGTTTTTTTGCTCACCATGCCATTCCAGTTTGGACCCAGCCATATGCAGATCAGTCTTGACCCTGTGCCCTATGGGAACAGTCCAGCCCGAACTGCCAGGTCAGGTCCACCCTGGACTGGAAACAAGCATCCTAGGACCGGTTTCGGGGTTTCACCCCTCTTCAGCCAGGATAGCTTGATTCCAGTGGCATGGAGAGCACGGGACTTACGTCTGAGCATCCCCGTCCCACTCGGGGTGACAAATGCAAAAAGAACTATTGATGGACAGGATGCAGAACAATGTCATATATTCACCCCAGTACAGAGATCTGGGCCTAAATCTATCATTTTTTGCTCACCATGCCATTCCAGTTTGGACACAGCCATATGCAAATCAGTCTTGACCCTGTTCCCTATGTGAATAGTCCAGCCCGAACTGCCAAGCCAGGTACTCCCTGGACTGGAAACAAGCATCCGAGGTTTGGTTTCGGGGTTTCACCCCTCTTCAGCCATGATAGCTTGATTCGAGTGGCATGGAGAGCACTGGACTTACGTCTGAGCATACACGTCCCACTCGGAGTGACAAATGCAAAAAGAACTATTGATGGACAGAATGCAGAAAAATGTCATACAATCACCCCAGTACAGAGATCTGGGCCTAAATCCATAGTTTTTTTGCTCACCACACCATTCCAGTTTGGACACAGCCATATGCAAATCAGTCTTGACCCTGTGCCCTATGGGAACAGTCTAGCCCGAACTGCCAGGCCATGTCTTCCCTGGACTGGAAACAAGCATCCTATGACTGGTTTCGGGGTTTCACCCCTCTTCAGCCAGGATAGCTTGATTCCGGTGGCATGGAGAACACGGGACTCGCGTCTGAGCATACCCGTCCCACTCGGGGTGACACATGCAAAAAGAACTATTGATGGACAGAATGCAGAACAATGTCATACATTCACCCCAGTACAGAGATCTGGGCCTAAATCCATCGTTTTTTTGCTCACCATGCCATCCCAGCTTGGACCCAGCCATATGCAAATCAGTCTTGACCCTGTGCCCTATGGGAACAGTTTAGCCCGAACTGCCAGGCCAGGTCTTCCCTGCACTGGAAACAAGCATCCTAGGACTGGTTTCGGGGTTTCACCCCTCTTCAGCCAGGATAGCTTGATTCCAGTGGCATGGAGAGCACTGGACTTACGTCTGAGCATACATGTCCCACTCGGAGTGACAAATGCAAAAAGAACTATTGATGGACAGAATGCAGAAAAATGTCATACATTAACCCCAGTACAGAGATCTGGATCTAAATCCATCGTTATTTTGCTCACCATGCCATTCCAGTTTGGACCCAGCCATATGCAAATCAGTATTGACTCTGTGCCCTATGGGAACAGTCCAGCCCGAACTGCCAAGCCAGGTCCTCCCTGGACTGGAAACAAGAATCCTAGGACCGGTTTTGGGGTTTCACCCCTCTTCAGCCAGGAAAGCTTGATTCCAGTGACATGGAGAGCACGGGACTCACATCTGAGCATACCCGTCCCACTCGGGGTGACAAAATGCAAAAAGATCTATTGGTGGACAGAATGCAGAACAATGTCATACATACATCCCAGTACAGAGATCGGGGCCTAAATCCATTGTTTTTTTGCTCACCATGCCATTCCAGTTTGGACACAGCCATATGCAAATCAGTCTTGACCCTGTGCCCTGTGAGAACAGTCCTACCAAAACTGCCAGGCCAGGTCCTCCCTGGACTGGAAACAAGCATCCTAGGACCGGTATCGGGGTTTCACCCTTCTTCAGCCAGGATAGCTTGATTCCAGTGGCATGGAGAGCACGGGACTCACGTCTAGCATACCAGTCCCACTCGGGGTTACAAATGCAAAAAGAACTATTGATAGACAGAATGCAGGACAATGTCATACATTCACCCCAGTACAGAGATCTGGGCCTAAATCCAATGTTTTTTGCTCACCATGCCATTCCAGTTTGGACCCAGCCATATGCAAATCAGTCTTGTCCCTGTGCCCTACGTGAATAGTCCAGCCCGAACTGCAAAGCCAGGTCCTCCCTGGTCTGGAAACAAGCATCCTGGGACCGGTTTCGGGGTTTCACCCCTCTGCAGCCATGATAGCTTGATTCCAGTGGCATGGAGAGCACTGGACTTATGTCTGAGCATACCCGTCCCACTCGGGGTGACAAGTGCAAAAAGAACTATTGATGGACAGAATGCAGAACAATGTCATACATTCACCCTAGTACAGAGATCTGGGCCTAAATCCATCCTTTTTTTGCTCACCATGCCATTCCAAATTGGACCAAGCCATATGCAAATCAGTCTTGACCCTGTGCCCTATGGGAACAGTCCAGCCCGAACTGCCAAGCCAGGTCCTCCCTGGACTGGAAACAAGAATCCTAGGACCGGTTTTGGGGTTTCACCCCTCTTCAGCCAGGATAGCTTGATTCCAGTGACATGGAGAGCACGGGACTCACGTCTGAGCATACCCGTCCCACTCGGGGTGACAAATGCAAAAAGATCTATTGGTGGACAGAATGCAGAACAATGTCATACATATATCCCAGTACAGAGATCGGGGCCTAAATCCATTGTTTTTTTGCTCACCATGCCATTCCAGTTTGGACACAGCCATATGCAAATCAGTCTTGACCCTGTGCCCTATGAGAACAGTCCTGCCCAAACTGCCAGGCCAGGTCCTTCCTGGACTGGAAACAAGCATCCTAGGACCGGTATCGGGGTTTCACCCTTCTTCAGCCAGGATAGCTTGATTCCAGTGGCATGGAGAGCACGGGACTCACGTCTAGCATACCAGTCCCACTCGGGGTTACAAATGCAAAAAGAACTATTGATAGACAGAATGCAGGACAATGTCATACATTCACCCCAGTACAGAGATCTGGGCCTAAATCCAATGTTTTTTGCTCACCATGCCATTCCAGTTTGGACCCAGCCATATGCAAATCAGTCTTGTCCCTGTGCCCTACGTGAATAGTCCAGCCCGAACTGCAAAGCCAGGTCCTCCCTGGACTGGAAACAAGCATCCTGGGACCGGTTTCGGGGTTTCACCCCTCTGCAGCCATGATAGCTTGATTCCAGTGGCATGGAGAGCACTGGACTTATGTCTGAGCATACCCGTCCCACTCGGGGTGACAAGTGCAAAAAGAACTATTGATGGACAGAATGCAGAACAATGTCATACATTCACCCCAGTACAGAGATCAGGGCCTAAATCCAATGTTTTTTGCTCACCATGCCATTCCAGTTTAGACCCAGCCATATGCAAATCAGTCTTGTCCCTGTGCCCTACGTGAATAGTCCAGCCCGAACTGCAAAGCCAGGTCCTCCCTGGACTGGAAACAAGCATCTTAGGACCGGTTTCGGGGTTTCACCCCTCTTCAGCCAGGATAGCTTGATTCCAGTTGCATGGAAAGCACGGGACACATGTCTGAGCATACCCATCCCACTCGGGGTGACACATGCAAAAAAAATTACTATTGATGGACAGAATTCAAAACAATGTCATACATTCACCCCAGTACAGAGATCTGGGCATAAATCCATCGTTTTTTTGCTCTCCAAGCCATTCCAGTTTGGACCCAGCCATATGCAAATCAGTCTTGACCCTGTGCCCCATGGGAACAGTCTAGAACGAACTGCCAGGCCATATCTTCCCTGGACTGGAAACAAGCATCCAATGACTGGTTTCGGGGTTTCACCCCTCTTCAGCCAGGATAGCTTGATTCCGGTGGCATGGAGAGCACGGGACTCGCGTCTGAGCATACCCGTCCCACTCGGGGTGACACATGCAAAAAGAATTATTGATGGACAGAATGCAGAACAATGTCATACATTCACCCCAGTACAGAGATCTGGGCCTAAATCCATCGTTTTTTTGCTCACCATGCCATTCCAGTTTGGACCCAGCCATATGCAAATCAGTCTTGATCCTGTGCCCTATGGGAACAGTCCAGCCCGAACTGCCAGGCCAGGTCCTCCCTGGACTGGAAACAAACATCCTAGGACCGGTTTCGGTGTTTCACCCCTCTTCAGCCAGGATAGCTTGATTACAGTGGCATGGAGAGCTTGGGACTCACTTCTGAGCATACCCGGCCCACTCAGGGTGACAAATGCAAAAATAACTATTGTTAGACAGAATGCAAATCAATGCCATACATTCACCCCAGTACAGAGATCTGGGCCTAAATCCATCGTTTTTTTGCTCACCATGCCATTCCAGTTTGGACCCAGCCATATGCAAATCAGTCTTCACCCTGTGCCCTATGGAAACAATCCAGCCCGAACTGCCAGGCCAGGTCCTTCCTGGGCTGGAAACCAGCATCCTATGACTGGTTTCGGGGTTTCACCCCACTTCAGCCAGGATAGCTTGATTCCAGTGGCATGGAGAGCACGGGACTCACGTCTGAGCATACCTGTCCCACTCGGGGTGACAAATGCAAAAAGAACTATTGATGGACAGAATGCAGAACAATGTCATACATTCACCCCAGTACAGAGATCTGGGCCTAAATTCATAGTTTTTTTGCTCACCCTGCCATTCCAGTTTGGACCCAGCCATATGCAAATCAGTCTTGACCCTGTGCCCTATGGGAACTGTCCAGCCCGAACTGCCAGGTCAGGTCCTCCCTGGACTGGAAACAAGCATCCTAGGACCGGTTTCGGGGTTTCACCCCTCTTCAGCCAGGATAGCTTGATTCCAGTGGCATGGAGAGCACAGGACTTAAGTCTGAACATACCCGTCCCACTCGGGGTGACAAATGCAAAAAGAACTATTGATGGACAGAATGCAGAACAATGTCATACATTCACCCCAGTACAGAGATCTGGGCCTAAATCTACCGGTTTTGGCTCACCATGCCATTCCAGTTTGGACACAGCCATATGCAAATCAGTCTTGACCCTGTGCCCTATGTGACTAGTCCAGCCCGAACTGCCAAGCCAGGTACTCCCTGGACTGGAAACAAGCATCCTAGGTTCGGTTTCTGGGTTTCACCCCTCTTCAGCCATGATAGCTTGATTCCAGTGGCATGGAGAGCACAGGACTTACGTCTGAGCATACCCGTCCCACTCGGGGTGACAAATGCAAAAAGAACTATTGATGGACAGAATGCAGAACAATGTCATACATTCACCCCAGTACAGAGATCTGGGCCTAAATCTGTCGTTTTTTGCTCACCATGCCATTCCAGTTTGGACACAGCCATATGCAAATCAGTCTTGACCCTGTGCCCTATGTGAATGGTCCAGCCCGAACTGCCAAGCCAGGTACTCCCTGGACTGGAAACAAGCATCCTAGTTTCGGTTTCGGGGTTTCACCCCTCTTCAGCCATGATAGCTTGATTCCAGTGGCATGGAGAGCACTGGACTTACGTCTGAGCATACACGTCCCACTCGGAGTGACACATGCAAAAAGAACTATTGATGGACAGAATGCAGAACAATGTCAAACATTCACCCCAGTACAGAGATCTGGGCCTAAATCCATCGTTTTTTTGCTCACCATGCCATTCCAGTTTGGACCCAGCCATATGCAAATCAGTCTTGACCCTGTGCCCTATGGGAACAGTTTAGCCCGAACTGCCAGGCCAGGTCTTCCCTGGACTGGAATCAAGCATCCTAGGACTGGTTTCGGGGTTTCACCCCTCTTCAGCCAGGATAGCTTGATTCCAGTGGCATGGATAGCACGGGACTCAGGTCTGAGCATACACGTCCCATTCGGAGTGACAAATGCAAAAAGAACTATTGATGGACAGAATTCAGAACAGTGTCATACATTCACCCCAGTACAGAGATCTGGATCTAAATCCATCGTTTTTTTGCTCACCATGCTATTCCAGTTTGGACCCAGCCATATGCAAATCAGTCTTGACCCTGTGCCCTATGGGAACAGTCCAGCCCGAACTGCCAAGCCAGGTCCTCCCTGGACTGGAAACAAGCATCCTAGGACCGGTTTTGGGGTTTCACCCATCTTCAGCCAGGATAGCTTGATTCCAGTGACATGGAGAGCACGGGACTCACGTCTGAGCATACCCGTCCCACTCGGGGTGACCAATGCAAAAAGAACTATTGGTGGACAGAATGCAGAACAATGTCATACATACACCCCAGTACAGAGATCTGGGCCTAAATCCATTGTTTTTTTGCTCACCATGCCATTCCAGTTTGGACACAGCCAAATGCAAATCAGTCTTGACCCTGTGCCCTATGAGAACAGTCCTGCCCAAACTGCCAGGTCAGGTCCTCCCTGGACTGGAAACAAGCATCCTGAGACCGGTTTTGGGGTTTCACCCCTCTTCAGCCAGGCTAGCTTGATTCCAGTGACATGGAGAGCACGGGACTCACGTCTGAGCATACCCGTCCCACTCGGGGTGACAAATGCAAAAAGAACTATTGGTGGACAGAAAGGAGAACAATGTCATACATACACGCCAGTACAGAGATCTGGGCCTAAATCCATTGTTTTTTTGCTCACCATGCCATTCCAGTTTGGACACAGCCATATGCAAATCAGTCTTGACCCTGTGCCCTATGAGAACAGTCGTGCCTAAACTGCCAGGTCAGGTCCTCCCTGGACTGGAAACAAGCATCCTAGGACCGGTTTCGGGGTTTCACCCTTCTTCAGCCAGGATAGCTTGATTCCAGTGGCATGGAGAGCACGGGACTCACGTCTGAGCATACCCGTCCCACTCGGGGTTACAAATGCAAAAAGAACTATTGATAGACAGAATGCAGGACAATGTCATACATTCACCCCAGTACAGAGATCTGGGCCTAAATCCAGCGTTTTTTGCTCACCATGCCATTCCAGTTTGCACCCAGCCATATGCAAATCAGTCTTGTCATGGTGCCCTACGTGAATAGTCCAGCCCGAACTGCAAAGGCAGGTCCTCCCTCACCATGCCATTCCAGTTTGGACCCAGCCATATGCAAGTCAGTCTTGACCCTGTGCCCTATGGGAACAGTTTAGCCCGAACTGCCAGGCCAGGTCTTTCCTGGACTGGAATCAAGCATCCTAGGACTGGTTTCGGGGTTTCACCCCTCTTCAGCCAGGATAGCTTGATTCCAGTGGCATGGAGAGCACAGGACTCACGTCTGAGCATACCAGTCCCACTCGGGGTGATAAATGCAAAAAGAACTATTGATGGACAGAATGCAGAACGATGTCATACATTAACCCCAGTAAAGAGATGTGGGTCTAAATCCATCGTTTTTTTGCTCACCATGCCATTCCAGTTTGGACCCAGCCATATGCAAGTCAGTCTTGACCCTGTGCCCTATGGGAACAGTTTAGCCCGAACTGCCAGGCCATGTCTTCCCTGGACTGGAAACAAGCATCCTAGGACCGGTTTCGGGGTTTCACCCCTCTTCAGCCAGGATAGCTTGATTCCAGTGGCATGGAGAGCACGGGACTCACGTCTGAGCATACCTGTCCCACTCGGGGTGACAAATGCAAAAAGAACTATTGATGGATAGAATGCAGAACAATGTCATACATTCACCCCAGTACAGAGATCTGGGCCTAAATCAATCGTTTTTTTTGCTCACCATGCCATTCCAGTTTGGACCCAGCCATATGCAAATCAGTCTTGACCCTGTGCCCTATGGGAACAGTTTAGCCCGAACTGCCAGGCCAGGTCTTCCCTGCACTGGAAACAAGCATCCTAGGACCGGTTTCAGGGTTTCACCCCACTTCAGCCAGGATAGCTTGATTCCAGTGGCATGGAGAGCACGTGACTCACGCCTGGCATCCCTGTCCCACTCGGGGTGACAAATGCAAAAACAACTATTGATGGACAGAATGCAGAACAATGTCATACATTCACCCCAGTACAGAGATCTGGGCCTAAATTCATCGTTTTTTTGCTCACCATGCCATTCCAGTTTGGACCCAGCCATATGCAGATCAGTCTTGACCCTGTGCCCTATGGGAACAGTCCAGCCCGAACTGCCAGGTCAGGTCCACCCTGGACTGGAAACAAGCATCCTAGGACCGGTTTCGGGGTTTCACCCCTCTTCAGCCAGGATAGCTTGATTCCAGTGGCATGGAGAGCACGGGACTTACGTCTGAGCATCCCCGTCCCACTCGGGGTGACAAATGCAAAAAGAACTATTGATGGACAGGATGCAGAACAATGTCATATATTCACCCCAGTACAGAGATCTGGGCCTAAATCTATCATTTTTTGCTCACCATGCCATTCCAGTTTGGACACAGCCATATGCAAATCAGTCTTGACCCTGTTCCCTATGTGAATAGTCCAGCCCGAACTGCCAAGCCAGGTACTCCCTGGACTGGAAACAAGCATCCGAGGTTTGGTTTCGGGGTTTCACCCCTCTTCAGCCATGATAGCTTGATTCGAGTGGCATGGAGAGCACTGGACTTACTTCTGAGCATACACGTCCCACTCGGAGTGACAAATGCAAAAAGAACTATTGATGGACAGAATGCAGAAAAATGTCATACATTCACCCCAGTACAGAGATCTGGGCCTAAATCCATCGTTTTTTTGCTCACCATGCCATCCCAGCTTGGACCCAGCCATATGCAAATCAGTCTTGACCCTGTGCCCTATGAGAACAGTTTAGCCCGAACTGCCAGGCCAGGTCTTCCCTGCACTGGAAACAAGCATCCTAGGACTGGTTTCGGGGTTTCACCCCTCTTCAGCCAGGATAGCTTGATTCCAGTGGCATGGAGAGCACTGGACTTACGTCTGAGCATACATGTCCCACTCGGAGTGACAAATGCAAAAAGAACTATTGATGGACAGAATGCAGAAAAATGTCATACATTAACCCCAGTACAGAGATCTGGATCTAAATCCATCGTTATTTTGCTCACCATGCCATTCCAGTTTGGACCCAGCCATATGCAAATCAGTATTGACTCTGTGCCCTATGGGAACAGTCCAGCCCGAACTGCCAAGCCAGGTCCTCCCTGGACTGGAAACAAGAATCCTAGGACCGGTTTTGGGGTTTCACCCCTCTTCAGCCAGGAAAGCTTGATTCCAGTGACATGGAGAGCACGGGACTCACATCTGAGCATACCCGTCCCACTCGGGGTGACAAAATGCAAAAAGATCTATTGGTGGACAGAATGCAGAACAATGTCATACATACATCCCAGTACAGAGATCGGGGCCTAAATCCATTGTTTTTTTGCTCACCATGCCATTCCAGTTTGGACACAGCCATATGCAAATCAGTCTTGACCCTGTGCCCTGTGAGAACAGTCCTACCAAAACTGCCAGGCCAGGTCCTCCCTGGACTGGAAACAAGCATCCTAGGACCGGTATCGGGGTTTCACCCTTCTTCAGCCAGGATAGCTTGATTCCAGTGGCATGGAGAGCACGGGACTCACGTCTAGCATACCAGTCCCACTCGGGGTTACAAATGCAAAAAGAACTATTGATAGACAGAATGCAGGACAATGTCATACATTCACCCCAGTACAGAGATCTGGGCCTAAATCCAATGTTTTTTGCTCACCATGCCATTCCAGTTTGGACCCAGCCATATGCAAATCAGTCTTGTCCCTGTGCCCTACGTGAATAGTCCAGCCCGAACTGCAAAGCCAGGTCCTCCCTGGTCTGGAAACAAGCATCCTGGGACCGGTTTCGGGGTTTCACCCCTCTGCAGCCATGATAGCTTGATTCCAGTGGCATGGAGAGCACTGGACTTATGTCTGAGCATACCCGTCCCACTCGGGGTGACAAGTGCAAAAAGAACTATTGATGGACAGAATGCAGAACAATGTCATACATTCACCCTAGTACAGAGATCTGGGCCTAAATCCATCGTTTTTTTGCTCACCATGCCATTCCAAATTGGACCAAGCCATATGCAAATCAGTCTTGACCCTGTGCCCTATGGGAACAGTCCAGCCCGAACTGCCAAGCCAGGTCCTCCCTGGACTGGAAACAAGAATCCTAGGACCGGTTTTGGGGTTTCACCCCTCTTCAGCCAGGATAGCTTGATTCCAGTGACATGGAGAGCACGGGACTCACGTCTGAGCATACCCGTCCCACTCGGGGTGACAAATGCAAAAAGATCTATTGGTGGACAGAATGCAGAACAATGTCATACATAAATCCCAGTACAGAGATCGGGGCCTAAATCCATTGTTTTTTTGCTCACCATGCCATTCCAGTTTGGACACAGCCATATGCAAATCAGTCTTGACCCTGTGCCCTATGAGAACAGTCCTGCCCAAACTGCCAGGCCAGGTCCTTCCTGGACTGGAAACAAGCATCCTAGGACCGGTATCGGGGTTTCACCCTTCTTCAGCCAGGATAGCTGGATTCCAGTGGCATGGAGAGCACGGGACTCACGTCTAGCATACCAGTCCCACTCGGGGTTACAAATGCAAAAAGAACTATTGATAGACAGAATGCAGGACAATGTCATACATTCACCCCAGTACAGAGATCTGGGCCTAAATCCAATGTTTTTTGCTCACCATGCCATTCCAGTTTGGACCCAGCCATATGCAAATCAGTCTTGTCCCTGTGCCCTACGTGAATAGTCCAGCCCGAACTGCAAAGCCAGGTCCTCCCTGGACTGGAAACAAGCATCCTGGGACCGGTTTCGGGGTTTCACCCCTCTGCAGCCATGATAGCTTGATTCCAGTGGCATGGAGAGCACTGGACTTATGTCTGAGCATACCCGTCCCACTCGGGGTGACAAGTGCAAAAAGAACTATTGATGGACAGAATGCAGAACAATGTCATACATTCACCCCAGTACAGAGATCAGGGCCTAAATCCAATGTTTTTTGCTCACCATGCCATTCCAGTTTAGACCCAGCCATATGCAAATCAGTCTTGTCCCTGTGCCCTACGTGAATAGTCCAGCCCGAACTGCAAAGCCAGGTCCTCCCTGGACTGGAAACAAGCATCTTAGGACCGGTTTCGGGGTTTCACCCCTCTTCAGCCAGGATAGCTTGATTCCAGTTGCATGGAAAGCACGGGACACATGTCTGAGCATACCCATCCCACTCGGGGTGACACATGCAAAAAAAATTACTATTGATGGACAGAATTCAAAACAATGTCATACATTCACCCCAGTACAGAGATCTGGGCATAAATCCATCGTTTTTTTGCTCTCCAAGCCATTCCAGTTTGGACCCAGCCATATGCAAATCAGTCTTGACCCTGTGCCCCATGGGAACAGTCTAGAACGAACTGCCAGGCCATATCTTCCCTGGACTGGAAACAAGCATCCAATGACTGGTTTCGGGGTTTCACCCCTCTTCAGCCAGGATAGCTTGATTCCGGTGGCATGGAGAGCACGGGACTCGCGTCTGAGCATACCCGTCCCACTCGGGGTGACACATGCAAAAAGAATTATTGATGGACAGAATGCAGAACAATGTCATACATTCACCCCAGTACAGAGATCTGGGCCTAAATCCATCGTTTTTTTGCTCACCATGCCATTCCAGTTTGGACCCAGCCATATGCAAATCAGTCTTGATCCTGTGCCCTATGGGAACAGTCCAGCCCGAACTGCCAGGCCAGGTCCTCCCTGGACTGGAAACAAACATCCTAGGACCGGTTTCGGTGTTTCACCCCTCTTCAGCCAGGATAGCTTGATTACAGTGGCATGGAGAGCTTGGGACTCACTTCTGAGCATACCCGGCCCACTCAGGGTGACAAATGCAAAAATAACTATTGTTAGACAGAATGCAAATCAATGCCATACATTCACCCCAGTACAGAGATCTGGGCCTAAATCCATCGTTTTTTTGCTCACCATGCCATTCCAGTTTGGACCCAGCCATATGCAAATCAGTCTTCACCCTGTGCCCTATGGAAACAATCCAGCCCGAACTGCCAGGCCAGGTCCTTCCTGGGCTGGAAACCAGCATCCTATGACTGGTTTCGGGGTTTCACCCCACTTCAGCCAGGATAGCTTGATTCCAGTGGCATGGAGAGCACGGGACTCACGTCTGAGCATACCTGTCCCACTCGGGGTGACAAATGCAAAAAGAACTATTGATGGACAGAATGCAGAACAATGTCATACATTCACCCCAGTACAGAGATCTGGGCCTAAATTCATAGTTTTTTTGCTCACCCTGCCATTCCAGTTTGGACCCAGCCATATGCAAATCAGTCTTGACCCTGTGCCCTATGGGAACTGTCCAGCCCGAACTGCCAGGTCAGGTCCTCCCTGGACTGGAAACAAGCATCCTAGGACCGGTTTCGGGGTTTCACCCCTCTTCAGCCAGGATAGCTTGATTCCAGTGGCATGGAGAGCACAGGACTTAAGTCTGAACATACCCGTCCCACTCGGGGTGACAAATGCAAAAAGAACTATTGATGGACAGAATGCAGAACAATGTCATACATTCACCCCAGTACAGAGATCTGGGCCTAAATCTACCGGTTTTGGCTCACCATGCCATTCCAGTTTGGACACAGCCATATGCAAATCAGTCTTGACCCTGTGCCCTATGTGACTAGTCCAGCCCGAACTGCCAAGCCAGGTACTCCCTGGACTGGAAACAAGCATCCTAGGTTCGGTTTCTGGGTTTCACCCCTCTTCAGCCATGATAGCTTGATTCCAGTGGCATGGAGAGCACAGGACTTACGTCTGAGCATACCCGTCCCACTCGGGGTGACAAATGCAAAAAGAACTATTGATGGACAGAATGCAGAACAATGTCATACATTCACCCCAGTACAGAGATCTGGGCCTAAATCTGTCGTTTTTTGCTCACCATGCCATTCCAGTTTGGACACAGCCATATGCAAATCAGTCTTGACCCTGTGCCCTATGTGAATGGTCCAGCCCGAACTGCCAAGCCAGGTACTCCCTGGACTGGAAACAAGCATCCTAGTTTCGGTTTCGGGGTTTCACCCCTCTTCAGCCATGATAGCTTGATTCCAGTGGCATGGAGAGCACTGGACTTACGTCTGAGCATACACGTCCCACTCGGAGTGACACATGCAAAAAGAACTATTGATGGACAGAATGCAGAACAATGTCAAACATTCACCCCAGTACAGAGATCTGGGCCTAAATCCATCGTTTTTTTGCTCACCATGCCATTCCAGTTTGGACCCAGCCATATGCAAATCAGTCTTGACCCTGTGCCCTATGGGAACAGTTTAGCCCGAACTGCCAGGCCAGGTCTTCCCTGGACTGGAATCAAGCATCCTAGGACTGGTTTCGGGGTTTCACCCCTCTTCAGCCAGGATAGCTTGATTCCAGTGGCATGGATAGCACGGGACTCAGGTCTGAGCATACACGTCCCATTCGGAGTGACAAATGCAAAAAGAACTATTGATGGACAGAATTCAGAACAGTGTCATACATTCACCCCAGTACAGAGATCTGGATCTAAATCCATCGTTTTTTTGCTCACCATGCTATTCCAGTTTGGACCCAGCCATATGCAAATCAGTCTTGACCCTGTGCCCTATGGGAACAGTCCAGCCCGAACTGCCAAGCCAGGTCCTCCCTGGACTGGAAACAAGCATCCTAGGACCGGTTTTGGGGTTTCACCCATCTTCAGCCAGGATAGCTTGATTCCAGTGACATGGAGAGCACGGGACTCACGTCTGAGCATACCCGTCCCACTCGGGGTGACCAATGCAAAAAGAACTATTGGTGGACAGAATGCAGAACAATGTCATACATACACCCCAGTACAGAGATCTGGGCCTAAATCCATTGTTTTTTTGCTCACCATGCCATTCCAGTTTGGACACAGCCAAATGCAAATCAGTCTTGACCCTGTGCCCTATGAGAACAGTCCTGCCCAAACTGCCAGGTCAGGTCCTCCCTGGACTGGAAACAAGCATCCTGAGACCGGTTTTGGGGTTTCACCCCTCTTCAGCCAGGCTAGCTTGATTCCAGTGACATGGAGAGCACGGGACTCACGTCTGAGCATACCCGTCCCACTCGGGGTGACAAATGCAAAAAGAACTATTGGTGGACAGAAAGGAGAACAATGTCATACATACACGCCAGTACAGAGATCTGGGCCTAAATCCATTGTTTTTTTGCTCACCATGCCATTCCAGTTTGGACACAGCCATATGCAAATCAGTCTTGACCCTGTGCCCTATGAGAACAGTCGTGCCTAAACTGCCAGGTCAGGTCCTCCCTGGACTGGAAACAAGCATCCTAGGACCGGTTTCGGGGTTTCACCCTTCTTCAGCCAGGATAGCTTGATTCCAGTGGCATGGAGAGCACGGGACTCACGTCTGAGCATACCCGTCCCACTCGGGGTTACAAATGCAAAAAGAACTATTGATAGACAGAATGCAGGACAATGTCATACATTCACCCCAGTACAGAGATCTGGGCCTAAATCCAGCGTTTTTTGCTCACCATGCCATTCCAGTTTGCACCCAGCCATATGCAAATCAGTCTTGTCATGGTGCCCTACGTGAATAGTCCAGCCCGAACTGCAAAGGCAGGTCCTCCCTCACCATGCCATTCCAGTTTGGACCCAGCCATATGCAAGTCAGTCTTGACCCTGTGCCCTATGGGAACAGTTTAGCCCGAACTGCCAGGCCAGGTCTTTCCTGGACTGGAATCAAGCATCCTAGGACTGGTTTCGGGGTTTCACCCCTCTTCAGCCAGGATAGCTTGATTCCAGTGGCATGGAGAGCACAGGACTCACGTCTGAGCATACCAGTCCCACTCGGGGTGATAAATGCAAAAAGAACTATTGATGGACAGAATGCAGAACGATGTCATACATTAACCCCAGTAAAGAGATGTGGGTCTAAATCCATCGTTTTTTTGCTCACCATGCCATTCCAGTTTGGACCCAGCCATATGCAAGTCAGTCTTGACCCTGTGCCCTATGGGAACAGTTTAGCCCGAACTGCCAGGCCATGTCTTCCCTGGACTGGAAACAAGCATCCTAGGACCGGTTTCGGGGTTTCACCCCTCTTCAGCCAGGATAGCTTGATTCCAGTGGCATGGAGAGCACGGGACTCACGTCTGAGCATACCTGTCCCACTCGGGGTGACAAATGCAAAAAGAACTATTGATGGATAGAATGCAGAACAATGTCATACATTCACCCCAGTACAGAGATCTGGGCCTAAATCAATCGTTTTTTTTGCTCACCATGCCATTCCAGTTTGGACCCAGCCATATGCAAATCAGTCTTGACCCTGTGCCCTATGGGAACAGTTTAGCCCGAACTGCCAGGCCAGGTCTTCCCTGCACTGGAAACAAGCATCCTAGGACCGGTTTCAGGGTTTCACCCCACTTCAGCCAGGATAGCTTGATTCCAGTGGCATGGAGAGCACGTGACTCACGCCTGGCATCCCTGTCCCACTCGGGGTGACAAATGCAAAAACAACTATTGATGGACAGAATGCAGAACAATGTCATACATTCACCCCAGTACAGAGATCTGGGCCTAAATTCATCGTTTTTTTGCTCACCATGCCATTCCAGTTTGGACCCAGCCATATGCAGATCAGTCTTGACCCTGTGCCCTATGGGAACAGTCCAGCCCGAACTGCCAGGTCAGGTCCACCCTGGACTGGAAACAAGCATCCTAGGACCGGTTTCGGGGTTTCACCCCTCTTCAGCCAGGATAGCTTGATTCCAGTGGCATGGAGAGCACGGGACTTACGTCTGAGCATCCCCGTCCCACTCGGGGTGACAAATGCAAAAAGAACTATTGATGGACAGGATGCAGAACAATGTCATATATTCACCCCAGTACAGAGATCTGGGCCTAAATCTATCATTTTTTGCTCACCATGCCATTCCAGTTTGGACACAGCCATATGCAAATCAGTCTTGACCCTGTTCCCTATGTGAATAGTCCAGCCCGAACTGCCAAGCCAGGTACTCCCTGGACTGGAAACAAGCATCCGAGGTTTGGTTTCGGGGTTTCACCCCTCTTCAGCCATGATAGCTTGATTCGAGTGGCATGGAGAGCACTGGACTTACTTCTGAGCATACACGTCCCACTCGGAGTGACAAATGCAAAAAGAACTATTGATGGACAGAATGCAGAAAAATGTCATACATTCACCCCAGTACAGAGATCTGGGCCTAAATCCATAGTTTTTTTGCTCACCATGCCATCCCAGCTTGGACCCAGCCATATGCAAATCAGTCTTGACCCTGTGCCCTATGGGAACAGTTTAGCCCGAACTGCCAGGCCAGGTCTTCCCTGCACTGGAAACAAGCATCCTAGGACTGGTTTTGGGGTTTCACCCCTCTTCAGCCAGGATAGCTTGATTCCAGTGGCATGGAGAGCACTGGACTTACGTCTGAGCATACATGTCCCACTCGGAGTGACAAATGCAAAAAGAACTATTGATGGACAGAATGCAGAAAAATGTCATACATTAACCCCAGTAAAGAGATCTGGATCTAAATCCATCGTTATTTTGCTCACCATGCCATTCCAGTTTGGACCCAGCCATATGCAAATCAGTATTGACTCTGTGCCCTATGGGAACAGTCCAGCCCGAACTGCCAAGCCAGGTCCTCCCTGGACTGGAAACAAGAATCCTAGGACCGGTTTTGGGGTTTCACCCCTCTTCAGCCAGGATAGCTTGATTCCAGTGACATGGAGAGCACGGGACTCACGTCTGAGCATACCCGTCCCACTCGGGGTGACAAATGCAAAAAGATCTATTGGTGGACAGAATGCAGAACAATGTCATACATACATCCCAGTACAGAGATCGGGGCCTAAATCCATTGTTTTTTTGCTCACCATGCCATTCCAGTTTGGACACAGCCATATGCAAATCAGTCTTGACCCTGTGCCCTATGAGAACAGTCCTGCCCAAACTGCCAGGCCAGGTCCTCCCTGGACTGGAAACAAGCATCCTAGGACCGGTATCGGGGTTTCACCCTTCTTCAGCCAGGATAGCTTGATTCCAGTGGCATGGAGAGCACGGGACTCACGTCTAGCATACCAGTCCCACTCGGGGTTACAAATGCAAAAAGAACTATTGATAGACAGAATGCAGGACAATGTCATACATTCACCCCAGTACAGAGATCTGGGCCTAAATCCAATGTTTTTTGCTCACCATGCCATTCCAGTTTGGACCCAGCCATATGCAAATCAGTCTTGTCCCTGTGCCCTACGTGAATAGTCCAGCCCGAACTGCAAAGCCAGGTCCTCCCTGGACTGGAAACAAGCATCCTGGGACCGGTTTCGGGGTTTCACCCCTCTGCAGCCATGATAGCTTGATTCCAGTGGCATGGAGAGCACTGGACTTATGTCTGAGCATACCCGTCCCACTCGGGGTGACAAGTGCAAAAAGAACTATTGATGGACAGAATGCAGAACAATGTCATACATTCACCCTATTACAGAGATCTGGGCCTATATCCATCGTTTTTTTGCTCACCATGCCATTCCAATTTGGACCAAGCCATATGCAAATCAGTCTTGACCCTGTGCCCTATGGGAACAGTCCAGCCCGAACTGCCAAGCCAGGTCCTCCCTGGACTGGAAACAGGAATCCTAGGACCGGTTTTGGGGTTTCACCCCTCTTCAGCCAGGATAGCTTGATTCCAGTGACATGGAGAGCACGGGACTCACGTCTGAGCATACCCGTCCCACTCGGGGTGACAAATGCAAAAAGATCTATTGGTGGACAGAATGCAGAACAATGTCATACATATATCCCAGTACAGAGATCGGGGCCTAAATCCATTGTTTTTTTGCTCACCATGCCATTCCAGTTTGGACACAGCCATATGCAAATCAGTCTTGACCCTGTGCCCTATGAGAACAGTCCTGCCCAAACTGCCAGGCCAGGTCCTCCCTGGACTGGAAACAAGCATCCTAGGACCGGTATCGGGGTTTCACCCTTCTTCAGCCAGGATAGCTTGATTCCAGTGGCATGGAGAGCACGGGACTCACGTCTAGCATACCAGTCCCACTCGGGGTTACAAATGCAAAAAGAACTATTGATAGACAGAATGCAGGACAATGTCATACATTCACCCCAGTACAGAGATCTGGGCCTAAATCCAATGTTTTTTGCTCACCATGCCATTCCAGTTTGGACCCAGCCATATGCAAATCAGTCTTGTCCCTGTGCCCTACGTGAATAGTCCAGCCCGAACTGCAAAGCCAGGTCCTCCCTGGACTGGAAACAAGCATCTTAGGACCGGTTTCGGGGTTTCACCCCTCTTCAGCCAGGATAGCTTGATTCCAGTTGCATGGAAAGCACGGGACACATGTCTGAGCATACCCATCCCACTCGGGGTGACACATGCAAAAAAAATTACTATTGATGGACAGAATTCAGAACAATGTCATACATTCACCCCAGTACAGAGATCTGGGCATAAATCCATCGTTTTTTTGCTCTCCAAGCCATTCCAGTTTGGACCCAGCCATATGCAAATCAGTATTGACCCTGTGCCCTATGGGAACAGTCTAGAACGAACTGCCAGGCCATATCTTCCCTGGACTGGAAACAAGCATCCAATGACTGGTTTCGGGGTTTCACCCCTCTTCAGCCAGGATAGCTTGATACCGGTGGCATGGAGAGCACGGGACTCGCGTCTGAGCATACCCGTCCCACTCGGGGTGACACATGCAAAAAGAATTATTGATGGACAGAATGCAGAACAATGTCATACATTCACCCCAGTACAGAGATCTGGGCCTAAATCCATCGTTTTTTTGCTCACCATGCCATTCCAGTTTGGACCCAGCCATATGCAAATCAGTCTTGATCCTGTGCCCTATGGGAACAGTCCAGCCCGAACTGCCAGGCCAGGTCCTCCCTGGACTGGAAACAAACATCCTAGGACCGGTTTCGGTGTTTCACCCCTCTTCAGCCAGGATAGCTTGATTACAGTGGCATGGAGAGCTTGGGACTCACTTCTGAGCATACCCGGCCCACTCAGGGTGACAAATGCAAAAATAACTATTGTTAGACAGAATGCAAATCAATGCCATACATTCACCCCAGTACAGAGATCTGGGCCTAAATCCATCGTTTTTTTGCTCACCATGCCATTCCAGTTTGGACCCAGCCATATGCAAATCAGTCTTCACCCTGTGCCCTATGGAAACAATCCAGCCTGAACTGCCAGGCCAGGTCCTTCCTGGGCTGGAAACCAGCATCCTATGACTGGTTTCGGGGTTTCACCCCACTTCAGCCAGGATAGCTTGATTCCAGTGGGATGGAGAGCACGGGACTCACGTCTGAGCATACCTGTCCCACTCGGGGTGACAAATGCAAAAAGAACTATTGATGGACAGAATGCAGAACAATGTCATACATTCACCCCAGTACAGAGATCTGGGCCTAAATTCATAGTTTTTTTGCTCACCCTGCCATTCCAGTTTGGACCCAGCCATATGCAAATCAGTCTTGACCCTGTGCCCTATGGGAACTGTCCAGCCCGAACTGCCAGGTCAGGTCCTCCCTGGACTGGAAACAAGCATCCTAGGACCGGTTTCGGGGTTTCACCCCTCTTCAGCCAGGATAGCTTGATTCCAGTGGCATGGAGAGCACAGGACTTAAGTCTGAACATAGCCGTCCCACTCGGGGTGACAAATGCAAAAAGAACTATTGATGGACAGAATGCAGAACAATGTCATACATTCACCCCAGTACAGAGATCTGGGCCTAAATCTACCGGTTTTTGCTCACCATGCCATTCCAGTTTGGACACAGCCATATGCAAATCAGTCTTGACCCTGTGCCCTATGTGAATAGTCCAGCCCGAACTGCCAAGCCAGGTACTCCCTGGACTGGAAACAAGCATCCTAGGTTCGGTTTCTGGGTTTTACCCCTCTTCAGCCATGATAGCTTGATTCCAGTGGCATGGAGAGCACTGGACTTACGTCTGAGCATACCCGTCCCACTCGGGGTGACAAGTGCAAAAAGAACTATTGATGGACAGAATGCAGAACAAGTCATACATTCACCCTAGTACAGAAATCTGGGCCTAAATCCATCGTTTTTTTGCTCACCCTGCCATTCCAGTTTGGACCCAGCCATATGCAAATCAGTCTTGACCCTGTGTCCAATGGGAACAGTCCAGCCCGAACTGCCAGGTCAGGTCCTCCCTGGACTGGAAACAAGCATCCTAGGACCGGTTTCGGGGTTTCACCCCTCTTCAGCCAGGATAGCTTGATTCCAGTGGCATGGAGAGCAAGGGACTTACGTCTGAGCATACCTGTCCCACTCGGGGTGACAAATGCAAAAAGAACTATTGATGGACAGAATGCAGAACAATGTCATACATTCACCCCAGTACAAAGATCTGGGCCTAAATCTATCGTTATTTGCTCACCATGCCATTCCAGTTTGGACCCAGCCATATGCAAGTCAGTCTTGACCCTGTGCTCTATGTGAATAGTCCAGACCGAACTGCCAAGCCAGGTCCTCCCTGGACTGGAAACAAGCATCCTAGGACCGGTTTTGGGGTTTCACCCCTCTTCAGCCAGGATAGCTTGATTCCAGTGGCATGGAGAGCACGGGACTCACGTCTGAGCATACCCGTCCCACTCGGGGTGACAAATGCAAAAAGAACAATTGTAGACAGAATGTAGAACAATGTCATACATACACCCCAGTACAGAGATCTGGGCCTAAATCCATTGTTTTTTTGCTCACCATGCCATTCCAGTTTGGACACAGCCATATGCAAATCAGTCTTGACCCTGTGCCCTATGAGAACAGTCCTGCCCAAACTGCCAGGCCAGGTCCTCCCTGGACTGGAAACAAGCATTCTAGGACCGGTTTCGGGGTTTCACCCTTCTTCAGCCAGGATAGCTTTATTCCAGTGGCATGGAGAGCACGGGACTTACGTCTGAGCATACACGTCCCACTCGGAGTGACAAATGCAAAAAGAACTATTGATGGACAGAATGCAGAAAAATGTCATACATTCACCCCAGTACAGAGATCTGGATCTAAATCCATCGTTTTTTGCTCACCATGCCATTCCAGTTTGGACCCAGCCATATGCAAATCAGTCTTGACCCTGTGCCCTATGGGAACAGTACAGCCCGAACTGCCAAGCCAGGTCCTCGCTGGACTGGAAACAAGCATCCTAGGACCGGTTGTGGGGTTTCACCGCTCTTCAGCCAGCATAGCTTGATTCCAGTGACATAGAGAGCACGGGACTCACGTCTGAGCATACCCGTCCCACTCGGGGTGACAAATGCAAAAAGAACTATTGGTGGACTGAATGCAGAACAATGTCAGACATACACCCCAGTAAAGAGATCTGGGTCTAAATCCATTGTTTTTTTGCTCACCATGCCATTCCAGTTTGGACTCAGCCATATGCAAATCAGTCTTGACCCTGTGCCCTATGAGAACAGTCCTGCCCAAACTGCCAGGCCAGGTCCTCCCTAGACTGGAAACAAGCATCCTAGGACCGGTTTTGGGGTTTCACCCTTCTTCAGCCAGGATAGCTTGATTCCAGTGGCATGGAGAGCACGGGACTCACGTCTGAGCATACCCGTCCCACTCGGGGTTACAAATGCAAAAAGAACTATTGATAGACAGAATGAAGGACAATGTCATACATTCACCCTTGTACAGAGATCTGGGCCTAAATCCAATGTTTTTTGCTCACCATGCCATTCCAGTTTGGACCCAGCCATATGCAAATCAGTCTTGTCCCTGTGCCCTACGTGAATAGTCCAGCCCGAACTGCAAAGCCAGGTCCTCCCTGGACTGGAAACAAGCTCCTGGGACCGGTTTCGGGGTTTCACCCCTCTTCAACCATGAGAGCTTGATTCCAGTGGCATGGAGAGCACTGGACTTATGTCTGAGCATACCCGTCCCACTCGGGGTGTCAAGAGCAAAAAGAACTATTGATGGACAGAATGAAGAACAATGTCATATATTCACCCTAGTACAGAGATCTGGGCCTAAATCCATCGTTTTTTTGCACATCATGAGATTCCAGTTTGGACCCAGCCATATGCAAATCAGTCTTGACCCTGTGCCCTATGGGAACAGTCCAGCCCGAACTGCCATGCCAGGTCCTCTGTGGACTGGAAACAAGCATCCTAGGACCGGTTTTGGGGTTTCACCCCTCTTCAGCCAGGGTAGCTTGCTTCCAGTGGCATGGAAAGCGCGGGACACATGTCTGAGCATACCGGTCCCACTCTGGGTGACAAATGCAAAAAGAACTATTGATGGACAGAATGCAGAACAATGTCATACATTCACCCCAGTTAAGAGATCTGGTCCTAAATCTATTGTTTTTTTGCTCACCATGCCATTCCAATTTGGACCAAGCCATATGCAAATCAGTCTTGACCCTGTGCCCTATGGGAACAGTCCAGCCTGAACTGCCAGGTCAGGTCCTCCCTGGAATGGAAACAAGCATCTTAGGACCGGTTTCGGGGTTTCACCCCTCTTCAGCCAGGATAGCTTGAATCCAGTTGCATGGAAAGCGCGGGACACATGTCTGAGCATATCCGTCCCACTCGGGGTGACACATGCAAAAAGAACTATTGATGGACAGAATTCAGAACAATGTCATACATTCACCCCAGTACAGAGATCTGGGCCTAAATCCATCGTATTTTTGCTCACCATGCCAACCCAGTTTGGACACAGCCATATGCAAATCAGTCTTGACCCTGTGCCCTATGGGAACAGTTTAGCCCGAACTGCCAGGCCAGGTCTTCCCTGGACTGGAAACAAGCATCCTAGAACTGGTTTAGAGGTTTCACCCCTCTTCAGCCAGGATAGCTTGATTCCAGTGGCATGGGGAGCACGGGACTCACGTCTGAGCATACCCGTCCCACTCGGGGTGACACATGCAAAAAGAACTATTGATGGACAGAATGCAGAACGATGTCATACATTAACCCCAGTACAGAGATGTGGGTATAAATCCATCGTTTTTTTGCTCACCATGCCATTCCAGTTTGGACCCAGCCATATGCAAGTCAGTCTTGACCCTGTGCCCTATGGGAACAGTTTAGCCCGAACTGGCAGGCCATGTCTTCCCTGGACTGGAAACAAGCATCCTAGGACCGGTTTCGGGGTTTCACCCCTCTTCAGCCAGGATAGCTTGCTTCCAGGGGCATGGAGAGCATGGGACTCACGTCTGAGCATACCCGTCCCACTCTGGGTGACAAATGCAAAAAGAACTATTGATGGACAGAATGCAGAACAATGTCATACATTCACCCCAGTTAAGAGATCTGGTCCTAAATCTATTGTTTTTTTGCTCACCATGCCATTCCAATTTGGACCAAGCCATATGCAAATCAGTCTTGACCCTGTGCCCTATGGGAACAGTCCAGCCTGAACTGCCAGGTCAGGTCCTCCCTGGACTGGAAACAAGCATCTTTGGACCGGTTTCGGGGTTTCACCCCTCTTCAGCCAGGATAGCTTGATTCCAGTTGCATGGAAAGCGCGGGACACATGTCTGAGCATATCCGTCCCACTCGGGGTGACACATGCAAAAAGAACTATTGATGGACAGAATTCAGAACAATGTCATACATTCACCCCAGTACAGAGATCTGGGCCTAAATCCATAGTTTTTTTGCTCACCATGCCATTCCAATTTGGACCAAGCCATATGCAAATCAGTCTTGACCCTGTGCCCTATGGGAACAGTTTAGCCCGAACTGCCAGGCCAGGTCTTCCCTGGACTGGAAACAAACATCCTAGGACTGGTTTAGAGGTTTCACCCCTCTTCAGCCAGGATAGCTTGATTCCAGTGGCATGGGGAGCACGGGACTCACGTCTGAGCATACCCATCCCTCTCGGGGTGACACATGCAAAAAGAACTATTGATGGACAGAATGCAGAACGATGTCATACATTTACCCCAGTACAGAGATGTGGGTATAAATCCATCGTTTTTTTGCTCACCATGCCATTCCAGTTTGGACCCAGCCATATGCAAATCAGTCTTGACCCTGTGCATTATGGGAACAGTCCAGCCCGAACTGCCAGGCCAGGTCCTCCATGGACTGGAAACAAGCATCCTAGGACCGGTTTCGGGGTTTCACCCCTCTTCAGCCAGGATAGCTTGATTCCAAAGGCATGGAGAGCACGGGACTCACGTCTGAGCATACCCGGCCCACTCAGGGTGACAAATGCAAAAATAACTATTGTTAGACAGAATGCAAAACAATGCCATACATTCACCCCAGTACAGAGATCTGGGCCTAAATCCATTGTTTTTTTGCTCACCATGCCATTCCAGTTTGGACCCAGCCATATGCAAGTCAGTCTTGACCCTGTGCCCTATGGGAACAGTTTAGCCCGAACTGCCAGGCCATGTCTTCCCTGGACTGGAAACAAGCATCCTAGGACCGGTTCCGGGGTTTCACCCCTCTTCAGCCAGGATAGCTTGCTTCCAGTGGCATGGGGAGCACAGGACTCACGTCTGAGCATACCCGTCCCACTCGGGGTGACACATGCAAAAACAACTATTGATGGACAGAATGCAGAACGATGTCATACATTAACCCCAGTACAGAGATGTGGGTATAAATCCATCGTTTTTTTGCTCACCATGCCATTCCAGTTTGGACCCAGCCATATGCAAATCAGTCTTGACCCTGTGCCCTATGGGAACAGTTTAGCCCGAACTGCCAGGCCATGTCTTCCCTGGACTGGAAACAAGCATCCTAGGACCGGTTTCGGGGTTTCACCCCTCTTCAGCCAGGATAGCTTGCTTCCAGTGGCATGGAGAGCATGGGACTCACGTCTGAGCATACCCGTCCCACTCTGGGTGACAAATGCAAAAAGAACTATTGATGGACAGAATGCAGAACAATGTCATACATTCACCCCAGTTAAGAGATCTGGTCCTAAATCTATTGTTTTTTTGCTCACCATGCCATTCCAATTTGGACCAAGCCATATGCAAATCAGTCTTGACCCTGTGCCCTATGGGAACAGTCCAGCCTGAACTGCCAGGTCAGGTCCTCCCTGGACTGGAAACAAGCATCTTAGGACCGGTTTCGGGGTTTCACCCCTCTTCAACCAGGATAGCTTGATTCCAGTTGCATGGAAAGCGCGGGACACATGTCTGAGCATATCCGTCCCACTCGGGGTGACACATGCAAAAAGAACTATTGATGGACAGAATTCAGAACAATGTCATACATTCACCCCAGTACAGAGATCTGGGCCTAAATCCATCGTTTTTTTGCTCACCATGCCAACCCAGTTTGGACACAGCCATATGCAAATCAGTCTTGACCCTGTGCCCTATGGGAACAGTTTAGCCCGAACTGCCAGGCCAGGTCTTCCCTGGACTGGAAACAAGCATCCTAGGACTGGTTTAGAGGTTTCACCCCTCTTCAGCCAGGATAGCTTGATTCCAGTGGCATGGGGAGCACGGGACTCATGTCTGAGCATACCCGTCCCTCTCGGGGTGACACATGCAAAAAGAACTATTGATGGACAGAATGCAGAACAATGTCATACATTAACCCCAGTACAGAGATGTGGGTATAAATCCATCGTTTTTTTGCTCACCATGCCATTCCAGTTTGGACCCAGCCATATGCAAATCAGTCTTGACCCTGTGCATTATGGGAACAGTCCAGCCCGAACTGCCAGGCCAGGTCCTCCATGGACTGGAAACAAGCATCCTAGGACCGGTTTCGGGGTTTCACCCCTCTTCAGCCAGGATAGCTTGATTCCAGTGGCATGGAGAGCACGGGACTCACGTCTGAGCATACCCGGCCCACTCAGGGTGACAAATGCAAAAATAACTATTGTTAGACAGAATGCAAAACAATGCCATACATTCACCCCAGTACAGAGATCTGGGCCTAAATCCATCGTTTTTTTGCTCACCATGCCATTCCAGTTTGGACCCAGCCATATGCAAAACGGTCTTCACCCTGTGCCCTATGGAAACAATCAAGCCCGAACTGCCAGGCCAGGTCCTTCCTGGGCTGGAAACCAGCATCCTAGGACCGGTTTCGGGGTTTCACCCCACTTCAGCCAGGATAGCTTGATTCCAGTGGCATGGAGAGCACGGGACTCACGTCTGAGCATACCTGTCCCACTCGCGGTGACAAATGCAAAAAGAACTGTTCATGGACAGAATGCAGAACAATGTCATACATTAACCCCAGTACGGAGATCTGGGCATAAATCCATCATTTTTTTGCTCACCATTCCATTGCAGTTTGGACCCAGCCATATGCAAATCAGTCTTGACCCTGTGCCCTATGGGAACAGTCCAGCCCGAACTGCCAGGTCAGGTCCTCCCTAGACTGGAAACAAGCATCCTAGGACCCGTTTAGGGGTTTCACCCCTCTTCAGCCAGGATAGCTTGATTCCAGTGGCATGGAGAGCACAGGACATAAGTCTGAGCATACCCGTCCCACTCGGGGTGACAAATGCAAAAAGAACTATTGGTGGACAGAATGCAGAAAAATGTCATACATACACCCCAGTACAGAGATCTGGGTCTAAATCCATTGTTTTTTTGCTCACCATGCCATTCCAGTTTGGACACAGCCATATGCAAATCATTCTTGACCCTGTGCCCTATGAGAACAGTCCTGCCCAAACTGCCAGGCCAGGTCCTCCCTAGACTGGAAACAAGCATCCTAGGACCGGTTTTGGGGTTTCACCCTTCTTCAGCCAGGATAGCTTGATTCCAGTGGCATGGAGAGCACGGGACTCACGTCTGAGCATACCCGTCCCACTCGGGGTTACAAATGCAAAAAGAACTATTGATAGACAGAATGCAGGACAATGTCATACATTCACCCCAGTACAGAGATCTGGGCCTAAATCCAATGTTTTTTGCTCACCATGCCATTCCAGTTTGGACCCAGCCATATGCAAATCAGTCTTGTCCCTGTGCCCTACGTGAATAGTCCAGCCCGAACTGTAAAGCCAGGTCCTCCCTGGACTGGAAAAAAAGCTCTTGGGACCGGTTTCGGGGTTTCACCCCTCTTCAGCCATGATAGCTTGATTCCAGTGGCATGGAGAGCACTGGACATATGTCTGAGCATACCCGTCCCACTCGGGGTGACAAATGCAAAAAGAACTATTGATGGACAGAATGCAGAACAATGTCATACATTCAGCACAGTACAGAGATCTGGGCCTAAATCCATGGTTTTTTTGCTCACCATGCCATTCCAGTTTGGACCCAGCCATATGCAAATCGGTCTTCACCCCGTGCCCTATGGAAACAATCCAGCCCGAACTGCCAGGCCAGGTCCTTCCTGGGCTGGAAACCAGCATCCTAGGACCGGTTTCGGGGTTTCACCCCACTTCAGCCAGGATAGCTTGATTCCAGTGGCATGGAGAGCACGGGACTCACGTCTGAGCATACCTGTCCCACTCGGGGTGACAAATGCAAAAAGAACTATTCATGGACAGAATGCAGAACAATGTCATACATTAACACCAGTAAAGAGATGTGGGTCTAAATCCATTGTTTTTTTGCTCACCATGCCATTCCAGTTTGGACCCAGCCATATGCAAGTCAGTCTTGACCCTGTGCCCTATGGGAACAGTTTAGCCCGAACTGCCAGGCCATGTCTTCCCTGGACTGGAAACAAGCATCCTAGGACCGGTTTCGGGGTTTCACCCCCCTTCAGCCAGGATAGCTTGCTTCCAGTGGCATGGAGAGCATGGGACTCACGTCTGAGCATACCCGTCCCAATCTGGGTGACAAATGCAAAAAGAACTATTGATGGACAGAATGCAGAACAATGTCAGACATTCACCCCAGTTAAGAGATCTGGTCCAAAATCTATTGTTTTTTTGCTCACCATGCCATTCCAATTTGGACCAAGCCATATGCAAATCAGTCTTGACCCTGTGCCCTATGGGAACAGTCCAGCCTGAACTGCCAGGTCAGGTCCTCCCTGGACTGGAAACAAGCATCTTAGGACCGGTTTCGGGGTTTCACCCCTCTTCAGCCAGGATAGCTTGATTCCAGTTGCATGGAAAGCGCGGGACACATGTCTGAGCATATCCGTCCCACTCGGGGTGACACATGCAAAAAGAACTATTGATGGACAGAATGCAGAACGATGTCATACATTAACCCCAGTACAGAGATGTGGGTATAAATCCATCGTTTTTTTGCTCACCATGCCATTCCAGTTTGGACCCAGCCATATGCAAATCAGTCTTGACCCTGTGCATTATGGGAACAGTCCAGCCCGAACTGCCAGGCCAGGTCCTCCATGGACTGGAAACAAGCATCCTAGGACCCGTTTAGGGGTTTCACCCCTCTTCAGCCAGGATAGCTTGATTCCAGTGGCATGGAGAGCACAGGACTCACGTCTGAGCATACCTGTTCAAATCGGGGTGACAAATGCAAAAAGAACTATTCATGGACAGAATGCAGAACAATGTCATACATTCACCCCAGTACAGAGATCTGGGCCTAAATTCATAGTTTTTTGCTCACCATGCCATTCCAGTTTGGACCCAGCCATATGCAAATCAGTCTTGACCCTGTGCCCTATGGGAACAGTCCAGCCCGAACTGCCAGGTCAGGTCCTCCCTGGACTGGAAACAAGCATCCTAGGACCCGTTTAGGGGTTTCACCCCTCTTCAGCCAGGATAGCTTGATTCCAGTGGCATGGAGAGCACAGGACTTAAGTCTGAGCATACCCGTCCCACTCGAGGTGACAAATGCAAAAAGAACTATTGGTGGACAGAATGCAGAAAAATGTCATACATACACCCCAGTACAGAGATCTGGGTCTAAATCCATTGTTTTTTTGCTCACCATGCCATTCCAGTTTGGACACAGCCATATGCAAATCAGTCTTGACCCTGTGCCCTATGAGAACAGTCCTGCCCAAACTGCCAGGCCAGGTCCTCCCTAGACTGGAAACAAGCATCCTAGGACCCGTTTAGGGGTTTCACCCCTCTTCAGCCAGGATAGCTTGATTCCAGTGGCATGGAGAGCACAGGAACTTACGTCTGAGCATACCTGTCCCACTCGGGGTGACAAATGCAAAAAGAACTATTGATGGACAGAATGCAGAACAATGTCATACATTCACCCCAGTACAAAGATCTGGGCCTAAATCTATCGTTATTTGCTCACCATGCCATTCCAGTTTGGACCCAGCCATATGCAAGTCAGTCTTGACCCTGTGCTCTATTTGAATAGTCCAGACCGAACTGCCAAGCCAGGTCCTCCCTGGACTGGAAACAAGCATCCTAGGACCGGTTTTGGGGTTTCACCCCTCTTCAGCCAGGATAGCTTGATTCCAGTGGCATGGAGAGCACGGGACTCACGTCTGAGCATACCCGTCCCACTCGGGGTGACAAATGCAAAAAGAACAATTGTAGACAGAATGTAGAACAATGTCATACAAACACCCCAGTACAGAGATCTGGGCCTAAATCCATTGTTTTTTTGCTCACCATGCCATTCCAGTTTGGACACAGCCATATGCAAATCAGTCTTGACCCTGTGCCCTATGAGAACAGTCCTGCCCAAACTGCCAGGCCAGGTCCTCCCTGGACTGGAAACAAGCATCCTAGGACCGGTTTCGGGGTTTCACCCTTCTTCAGCCAGGATAGCTTTATTCCAGTGGCATGGAGAGCACGGGACTTACGTCTGAGCATACACGTCCCACTCGGAGTGACAAATGCAAAAAGAACTATTGATGGACAGAATGCAGAAAAATGTCATACATTCACCCCAGTACAGAGATCTGGATCTAAATCCATCGTTTTTTGCTCACCATGCCATTCCAGTTTGGACCCAGCCATATGCAAATCAGTCTTGACCCTGTGCCCTATGGGAACAGTCCAGCCCGAACTGCCAAGCCAGGTCCTCGCTGGACTGGAAACAAGCATCCTAGGACCGGTTTTGGGGTTTCACCGCTCTTCAGCCAGGATAGCTTGATTCCAGTGACATAGAGAGCACGGGACTCACGTCTGAGCATACCCGTCCCACTCGGGGTGACAAATGCAAAAAGAACTATTGGTGGACTGAATGCAGAACAATGTCATACATACACCCCAGTACAGAGATCTGGGTCTAAATCCATTGTTTTTTTGCTCACCATGCCATTCCAGTTTGGACTCAGCCATATGCAAATCAGTCTTGACCCTGTGCCCTATGAGAACAGTCCTGCCCAAACTGCCAGGCCAGGTCCTCCCTAGACTGGAAACAAGCATCCTAGGACCGGTTTTGGGGTTTCACCCTTCTTCAGCCAGGATAGCTTGATTCCAGTGGCATGGAGAGCACGGGACTCACGTCTGAGCATACCCGTCCCACTCGGGGTTACAAATGCAAAAAGAACTATTGATAGACAGAATGAAGGACAATGTCATACATTCACCCTTGTACAGAGATCTGGGCCTAAATCCAATGTTTTTTGCTCACCATGCCATTCCAGTTTGGACCCAGCCATATGCAAATCAGTCTTGTCCCTGTGCCCTACGTGAATAGTCCAGCCCGAACTGCAAAGCCAGGTCCTCCCTGGACTGGAAACAAGCTCCTGGGACCGGTTTCGGGGTTTCACCCCTCTTCAACCATGAGAGCTTGATTCCAGTGGCATGGAGAGCACTGGACTTATGTCTGAGCATACCCGTCCCACTCGGGGTGTCAAGAGCAAAAAGAACTATTGATGGACAGAATGAAGAACAATGTCATATATTCACCCTAGTACAGAGATCTGGGCCTAAATCCATCGTTTTTTTGCACATCATGCGATTCCAGTTTGGACCCAGCCATATGCAAATCAGTCTTGACCCTGTGCCCTATGGGAACAGTCCAGCCCGAACTGCCATGCCAGGTCCTCTGTGGACTGGAAACAAGCATCCTAGGACCGGTTTTGGGGTTTCACCCTTCTTCAGCCAGGGTAGCTTGCTTCCAGTGGCATGGAAAGCGCGGGACACATGTCTGAGCATACCGGTCCCACTCTGGGTGACAAATGCAAAAAGAACTATTGATGGACAGAATGCAGAACAATGTCATACATTCACCCCAGTACAGAGATCTGGGCCTAAATCCATCGTATTTTTGCTCACCATGCCAACCCAGTTTGGACACAGCCATATGCAAATCAGTCTTGACCCTGTGCCCTATGGGAACAGTTTAGCCCGAACTGCCAGGCCAGGTCTTCCCTGGACTGGAAACAAGCATCCTAGAACTGGTTTAGAGGTTTCACCCCTCTTCAGCCAGGATAGCTTGATTCCAGTGGCATGGGGAGCACGGGACTCACGTCTGAGCATACCCGTCCCACTCGGGGTGACACATGCAAAAAGAACTATTGATGGACAGAATGCAGAACGATGTCATACATTAACCCCAGTACAGAGATGTGGGTATAAATCCATCGTTTTTTTGCTCACCATGCCATTCCAGTTTGGACCCAGCCATATGCAAGTCAGTCTTGACCCTGTGCCCTATGGGAACAGTTTAGCCCGAACTGCCAGGCCATGTCTTCCCTGGACTGGAAACAAGCATCCTAGGACCGGTTTCGGGGTTTCACCCCTCTTCAGCCAGGATAGCTTGCTTCCAGTGGCATGGAGAGCATGGGACTCACGTCTGAGCATACCCGTCCCACTCTGGGTGACAAATGCAAAAAGAACTATTGATGGACAGAATGCAGAACAATGTCATACATTCACCCCAGTTAAGAGATCTGGTCCTAAATCTATTGTTTTTTTGCTCACCATGTCATTCCAATTTGGACCAAGCCATATGCAAATCAGTCTTGACCCTGTGCCCTATGGGAACAGTCCAGCCTGAACTGCCAGGTCAGGTCCTCCCTGGACTGGAAACAAGCATCTTAGGACCGGTTTCGGGGTTTCACCCCTCTTCAGCCAGGATAGCTTGATTCCAGTTGCATGGAAAGCGCGGGACACATGTCTGAGCATATCCGTCCCACTCGGGGTGACACATGCAAAAAGAACTATTGATGGACAGAATTCAGAACAATGTCATACATTCACCCCAGTACAGAGATCTGGGCCTAAATCCATCGTTTTTTTGCTCACCATGCCATTCCAATTTGGACCAAGCCATATGCAAATCAGTCTTGACCCTGTGCATTATGGGAACAGTCCAGCCCGAACTGCCAGGCCAGGTCCTCCATGGACTGGAAACAAGCATCCTAGGACCGGTTTCGGGGTTTCACCCCTCTTCAGCCAGGATAGCTTGATTCCAAAGGCATGGAGAGCACGGGACTCACGTCTGAGCATACCCGGCCCACTCAGCGTGACAAATGCAAAAATAACTATTGTTAGACAGAATGCAAAACAATGCCATACATTCACCCCAGTACAGAGATCTGGGCCTAAATCCATCGTTTTTTTGCTCACCATGCCATTCCAGTTTGGACCCAGCCATATGCAAATCAGTCTTGACCCTGTGCCCTATGTGAATAGTCCAGCCCGAACTGCCAAGCCAGGTACTCCCTGGACTGGAAACAAACATCCTAGGACTGGTTTAGAGGTTTCACCCCTCTTCAGCCAGGATAGCTTGATTCCAGTGGCATGGGGAGCACGGGACTCACGTCTGAGCATACCCATCCCTCTCGGGGTGACACATGCAAAAAGAACTATTGATGGACAGAATGCAGAACGATGTCATACATTAACCCCAGTACAGAGATGTGGGTATAAATCCATCGTTTTTTTGCTCACCATGCCATTCCAGTTTGGACCCAGCCATATGCAAATCAGTCTTGACCCTGTGCATTATGGGAACAGTCCAGCCCGAACTGCCAGGCCAGGTCCTCCATGGACTGGAAACAAGCATCCTAGGACCGGTTTCGGGGTTTCACCCCTCTTCAGCCAGGATAGCTTGATTCCAAAGGCATGGAGAGCACGGGACTCACGTCTGAGCATACCCGGCCCACTCAGCGTGACAAATGCAAAAATAACTATTGTTAGACAGAATGCAAAACAATGCCATACATTCACCCCAGTACAGAGATCTGGGCCTAAATCCATCGTTTTTTTGCTCACCATGCCATTCCAGTTTGGACCCAGCCATATGCAAGTCAGTCTTGACCCTGTGCCCTATGGGAACAGTTTAGCCCGAACTGCCAGGCCATGTCTTCCCTGGACTGGAAACAAGCATCCTAGGACCGGTTCCGGGGTTTCACCCCTCTTCAGCTAGGATAGCTTGCTTCCAGTGGCATGGGGAGCACAGGACTCACGTCTGAGCATACCCGTCCCACTCGGGGTGACACATGCAAAAACAACTATTGATGGACAGAATGCAGAACGATGTCATACATTAACCCCAGTACAGAGATGTGGGTATAAATCCATCGTTTTTTTGCTCACCATGCCATTCCAGTTTGGACCCAGCCATATGCAAATCAGTCTTGACCCTGTGCCCTATGGGAACAGTTTAGCCCGAACTGCCAGGCCATGTCTTCCCTGGACTGGAAACAAGCATCCTAGGACCGGTTTCGGGGTTTCACCCCTCTTCAGCCAGGATAGCTTGCTTCCAGTGGCATGGAGAGCATGGGACTCACGTCTGAGCATACCCGTCCCACTCTGGGTGACAAATGCAAAAAGAACTATTGATGGACAGAATGCAGAACAATGTCATACATTCACCCCAGTTAAGAGATCTGGTCCTAAATCTATTGTTTTTTTGCTCACCATGCCATTCCAATTTGGACCAAGCCATATGCAAATCAGTCTTGACCCTGTGCCCTATGGGAACAGTCCAGCCTGAACTGCCAGGTCAGGTCCTCCCTGGACTGGAAACAAGCATCTTAGGACCGGTTTCGGGGTTTCACCCCTCTTCAGCCAGGATAGCTTGATTCCAGTTGCATGGAAAGCGCGGGACACATGTCTGAGCATATCCGTCCCACTCGGGGTGACACATGCAAAAAGAACTATTGATGGACAGAATTCAGAACAATGTCATACATTCACCCCAGTACAGAGATCTGGGCCTAAATCCATCGTTTTTTTGCTCACCATGCCAACCCAGTTTGGACACAGCCATATGCAAATCAGTCTTGACCCTGTGCCCTATGGGAACAGTTTAGCCCGAACTGCCAGGCCAGGTCTTCCCTGGACTGGAAACAAGCATCCTAGGACTGGTTTAGAGGTTTCACCCCTCTTCAGCCAGGATAGCTTGATTCCAGTGGCATGGGGAGCACGGGACTCACGTCTGAGCATACCCGTCCCTCTCGGGGTGACACATGCAAAAAGAACTATTGATGGACAGAATGCAGAACAATGTCATACATTAACCTCAGTACAGAGATGTGGGTATAAATCCATCGTTTTTTTGCTCACCATGCCATTCCAGTTTGGACCCAGCCATATGCAAATCAGTCTTGACCCTGTGCATTATGGGAACAGTCCAGCCCGAACTGCCAGGCCAGGTCCTCCATGGACTGGAAACAAGCATCCTAGGACCGGTTTCGGGGTTTCACCCCTCTTCAGCCAGGATAGCTTGATTCCAGTGGCATGGAGAGCACGGGACTCACGTCTGAGCATACCCGGCCCACTCAGGGTGACAAATGCAAAAATAACTATTGTTAGACAGAATGCAAAACAATGCCATACATTCACCCCAGTACAGAGATCTGGGCCTAAATCCATCGTTTTTTTGCTCACCATGCCATTCCAGTTTGGACCCAGCCATATGCAAAATGGTCTTCACCCTGTGCCCTATGGAAACAATCAAGCCCGAACTGCCAGGCCAGGTCCTTCCTTGGCTGGAAACCAGCATCCTAGGACCGGTTTCGGGGTTTCACCCCACTTCAGCCAGGATAGCTTGATTCCAGTGGCATGGAGAGCACGGGACTCACGTCTGAGCATACCTGTCCCACTCGGGGTGACAAATGCAAAAAGAACTGTTCATGGACAGAATGCAGAACAATGTCATACATTAACCCCAGTACGGAGATCTGGGCATAAATCCATCATTTTTTTGCTCACCATTCCATTCCAGTTTGGACCCAGTCATATGCAAATCAGTCTTGACCCTGTGCCCTATGGGAACAGTCCAGCCCGAACTGCCAGGTCAGGTCCTCCCTAGACTGGAAACAAGCATCCTAGGACCCGTTTAGGGGTTTCACCCCTCTTCAGCCAGGATAGCTTTATTCCAGTGGCATGGAGAGCACAGGACATAAGTCTGAGCATACCCGTCCCACTCGGGGTGACAAATGCAAAAAGAACTATTGGTGGACAGAATGCAGAAAAATGTCATACATACACCCCAGTACAGGGATCTGGGTCTAAATCCATTGTTTTTTTGCTCACCATGCCATTCCAGTTTGGACACAGCCATATGCAAATCATTCTTGACCCTGTGCCCTATGAGAACAGTCCTGCCCAAACTGCCAGGCCAGGTCCTCCCTAGACTGGAAACAAGCATCCTAGGACCGGTTTTGGGGTTTCACCCTTCTTCAGCCAGGATAGCTTGATTCCAGTGGCATGGAGAGCACGGGACTCACGTCTGAGCATACCCGTCCCACTCGGGGTTACAAATGCAAAAAGAACTATTGATAGACAGAATGCAGGACAATGTCATACATTCACCCCAGTACAGAGATCTGGGCCTAAATCCAATGTTTTTTGCTCACCATGCCATTCCAGTTTGGACCCAGCCATATGCAAATCAGTCTTGTCCCTGTGCCCTACGTGAATAGTCCAGCCCGAACTGTAAAGCCAGGTCCTCCCTGGACTGGAAAAAAAGCTCTTGGGACCGGTTTCGGGGTTTCACCCCTCTTCAGCCATGATAGCTTGATTCCAGTGGCATGGAGAGCACTGGACATATGTCTGAGCATACCCGTCCCACTCGGGGTGACAAATGCAAAAAGAACTATTGATGGACAGAATGCAGAACAATGTCATACATTCAGCACAGTACAGAGATCTGGGCCTAAATCCATGTTTTTTTTGCTCACCATGCCATTCCAGTTTGGACCCAGCCATATGCAAATCAGTCTTGTCCCTGTGCCCTACGTGAATAGTCCAGCCCGAACTGCAAAGCCAGGTCCTCCCTGGACTGGAAACAAGCTCCTGGGACCGGTTTCGGGGTTTCACCCCTCTTCAACCATGAGAGCTTGATTCCAGTGGCATGGAGAGCACTGGACTTATGTCTGAGCATACCCGTCCCACTCGGGGTGTCAAGAGCAAAAAGAACTATTGATGGACAGAATGAAGAACAATGTCATATATTCACCCTAGTACAGAGATCTGGGCCTAAATCCATCGTTTTTTTGCACATCATGAGATTCCAGTTTGGACCCAGCCATATGCAAATCAGTCTTGACCCTGTGCCCTATGGGAACAGTCCAGCCCGAACTGCCATGCCAGGTCCTCTGTGGACTGGAAACAAGCATCCTAGGACCGGTTTTGGGGTTTCACCCCTCTTCAGCCAGGGTAGCTTGCTTCCAGTGGCATGGAAAGCGCGGGACACATGTCTGAGCATACCGGTCCCACTCTGGGTGACAAATGCAAAAAGAACTATTGATGGACAGAATGCAGAACAATGTCATACATTCACCCCAGTTAAGAGATCTGGTCCTAAATCTATTGTTTTTTTGCTCACCATGCCATTCCAATTTGGACCAAGCCATATGCAAATCAGTCTTGACCCTGTGCCCTATGGGAACAGTCCAGCCTGAACTGCCAGGTCAGGTCCTCCCTGGAATGGAAACAAGCATCTTAGGACCGGTTTCGGGGTTTCACCCCTCTTCAGCCAGGATAGCTTGAATCCAGTTGCATGGAAAGCGCGGGACACATATCTGAGCATATCCGTCCCACTCGGGGTGACACATGCAAAAAGAACTATTGATGGACAGAATTCAGAACAATGTCATACATTCACCCCAGTACAGAGATCTGGGCCTAAATCCATCGTATTTTTGCTCACCATGCCAACCCAGTTTGGACACAGCCATATGCAAATCAGTCTTGACCCTGTGCCCTATGGGAACAGTTTAGCCCGAACTGCCAGGCCAGGTCTTCCCTGGACTGGAAACAAGCATCCTAGAACTGGTTTAGAGGTTTCACCCCTCTTCAGCCAGGATAGCTTGATTCCAGTGGCATGGGGAGCACGGGACTCACGTCTGAGCATACCCGTCCCACTCGGGGTGACACATGCAAAAAGAACTATTGATGGACAGAATGCAGAACGATGTCATACATTAACCCCAGTACAGAGATGTGGGTATAAATCCATCGTTTTTTTGCTCACCATGCCATTCCAGTTTGGACCCAGCCATATGCAAGTCAGTCTTGACCCTGTGCCCTATGGGAACAGTTTAGCCCGAACTGCCAGGCCATGTCTTCCCTGGACTGGAAACAAGCATCCTAGGACCGGTTTCGGGGTTTCACCCCTCTTCAGCCAGGATAGCTTGCTTCCAGGGGCATGGAGAGCATGGGACTCACGTCTGAGCATACCCGTCCCACTCTGGGTGACAAATGCAAAAAGAACTATTGATGGACAGAATGCAGAACAATGTCATACATTCACCCCAGTTAAGAGATCTGGTCCTAAATCTATTGTTTTTTTGCTCACCATGCCATTCCAATTTGGACCAAGCCATATGCAAATCAGTCTTGACCCTGTGCCCTATGGGAACAGTCCAGCCTGAACTGCCAGGTCAGGTCCTCCCTGGACTGGAAACAAGCATCTTTGGACCGGTTTCGGGGTTTCACCCCTCTTCAGCCAGGATAGCTTGATTCCAGTTGCATGGAAAGCGCGGGACACATGTCTGAGCATATCCGTCCCACTCGGGGTGACACATGCAAAAAGAACTATTGATGGACAGAATTCAGAACAATGTCATACATTCACCCCAGTACAGAGATCTGGGCCTAAATCCATCGTTTTTTTGCTCACCATGCCATTCCAATTTGGACCAAGCCATATGCAAATCAGTCTTGACCCTGTGCCCTATGGGAACAGTTTAGCCCGAACTGCCAGGCCAGGTCTTCCCTGGACTGGAAACAAACATCCTAGGACTGGTTTAGAGGTTTCACCCCTCTTCAGCCAGGATAGCTTGATTCCAGTGGCATGGGGAGCACGGGACTCACGTCTGAGCATACCCATCCCTCTCGGGGTGACACATGCAAAAAGAACTATTGATGGACAGAATGCAGAACGATGTCATACATTTACCCCAGTACAGAGATGTGGGTATAAATCCATCGTTTTTTTGCTCACCATGCCATTCCAGTTTGGACCCAGCCATATGCAAATCAGTCTTGACCCTGTGCATTATGGGAACAGTCCAGCCCGAACTGCCAGGCCAGGTCCTCCATGGACTGGAAACAAGCATCCTAGGACCGGTTTCGGGGTTTCACCCCTCTTCAGCCAGGATAGCTTGATTCCAAAGGCATGGAGAGCACGGGACTCACGTCTGAGCATACCCGGCCCACTCAGGGTGACAAATGCAAAAATAACTATTGTTAGACAGAATGCAAAACAATGCCATACATTCACCCCAGTACAGAGATCTGGGCCTAAATCCATCGTTTTTTTGCTCACCATGCCATTCCAGTTTGGACCCAGCCATATGCAAGTCAGTCTTGACCCTGTGCCCTATGGGAACAGTTTAGCCCGAACTGCCAGGCCATGTCTTCCCTGGACTGGAAACAAGCATCCTAGGACCGGTTCCGGGGTTTCACCCCTCTTCAGCCAGGATAGCTTGCTTCCAGTGGCATGGGGAGCACAGGACTCACGTCTGAGCATACCCGTCCCACTCGGGGTGACACATGCAAAAACAACTATTGATGGACAGAATGCAGAACGATGTCATACATTAACCCCAGTACAGAGATGTGGGTATAAATCCATCGTTTTTTTGCTCACCATGCCATTCCAGTTTGGACCCAGCCATATGCAAATCAGTCTTGACCCTGTGCCCTATGGGAACAGTTTAGCCCGAACTGCCAGGCCATGTCTTCCCTGGACTGGAAACAAGCATTCTAGGACCGGTTTCGGGGTTTCACCCCTCTTCAGCCAGGATAGCTTGCTTCCAGTGGCATGGAGAGCATGGGACTCACGTCTGAGCATACCCGTCCCACTCTGGGTGACAAATGCAAAAAGAACTATTGATGGACAGAATGCAGAACAATGTCATACATTCACCCCAGTTAAGAGATCTGGTCCTAAATCTATTGTTTTTTTGCTCACCATGCCATTCCAATTTGGACCAAGCCATATGCAAATCAGTCTTGACCCTGTGCCCTATGGGAACAGTCCAGCCTGAACTGCCAGGTCAGGTCCTCCCTGGACTGGAAACAAGCATCTTAGGACCGGTTTCGGGGTTTCACCCCTCTTCAACCAGGATAGCTTGATTCCAGTTGCATGGAAAGCGCGGGACACATGTCTGAGCATATCCGTCCCACTCGGGGTGACACATGCAAAAAGAACTATTGATGGACAGAATTCAGAACAATGTCATACATTCACCCCAGTACAGAGATCTGGGCCTAAATCCATCGTTTTTTTGCTCACCATGCCAACCCAGTTTGGACACAGCCATATGCAAATCAGTCTTGACCCTGTGCCCTATGGGAACAGTTTAGCCCGAACTGCCAGGCCAGGTCTTCCCTGGACTGGAAACAAGCATCCTAGGACTGGTTTAGAGGTTTCACCCCTCTTCAGCCAGGATAGCTTGATTCCAGTGGCATGGGGAGCACGGGACTCATGTCTGAGCATACCCGTCCCTCTCGGGGTGACACATGCAAAAAGAACTATTGATGGACAGAATGCAGAACAATGTCATACATTAACCCCAGTACAGAGATGTGGGTATAAATCCATCGTTTTTTTGCTCACCATGCCATTCCAGTTTGGACCCAGCCATATGCAAATCAGTCTTGACCCTGTGCATTATGGGAACAGTCCAGCCCGAACTGCCAGGCCAGGTCCTCCATGGACTGGAAACAAGCATCCTAGGACCGGTTTCGGGGTTTCACCCCTCTTCAGCCAGGATAGCTTGATTCCAGTGGCATGGAGAGCACGGGACTCACGTCTGAGCATACCCGGCCCACTCAGGGTGACAAATGCAAAAATAACTATTGTTAGACAGAATGCAAAACAATGCCATACATTCACCCCAGTACAGAGATCTGGGCCTAAATCCATCGTTTTTTTGCTCACCATGCCATTCCAGTTTGGACCCAGCCATATGCAAAACGGTCTTCACCCTGTGCCCTATGGAAACAATCAAGCCCGAACTGCCAGGCCAGGTCCTTCCTGGGCTGGAAACCAGCATCCTAGGACCGGTTTCGGGGTTTCACCCCACTTCAGCCAGGATAGCTTGATTCCAGTGGCATGGAGAGCACGGGACTCACGTCTGAGCATACCTGTCCCACTCGCGGTGACAAATGCAAAAAGAACTGTTCATGGACAGAATGCAGAACAATGTCATACATTAACCCCAGTACGGAGATCTGGGCATAAATCCATCATTTTTTTGCTCACCATTCCATTGCAGTTTGGACCCAGCCATATGCAAATCAGTCTTGACCCTGTGCCCTATGGGAACAGTCCAGCCCGAACTGCCAGGTCAGGTCCTCCCTAGACTGGAAACAAGCATCCTAGGACCCGTTTAGGGGTTTCACCCCTCTTCAGCCAGGATAGCTTGATTCCAGTGGCATGGAGAGCACAGGACATAAGTCTGAGCATACCCGTCCCACTCGGGGTGACAAATGCAAAAAGAACTATTGGTGGACAGAATGCAGAAAAATGTCATACATACACCCCAGTACAGAGATCTGGGTCTAAATCCATTGTTTTTTTGCTCACCATGCCATTCCAGTTTGGACACAGCCATATGCAAATCATTCTTGACCCTGTGCCCTATGAGAACAGTCCTGCCCAAACTGCCAGGCCAGGTCCTCCCTAGACTGGAAACAAGCATCCTAGGACCGGTTTTGGGGTTTCACCCTTCTTCAGCCAGGATAGCTTGATTCCAGTGGCATGGAGAGCACGGGACTCACGTCTGAGCATACCCGTCCCACTCGGGGTTACAAATGCAAAAAGAACTATTGATAGACAGAATGCAGGACAATGTCATACATTCACCCCAGTACAGAGATCTGGGCCTAAATCCAATGTTTTTTGCTCACCATGCCATTCCAGTTTGGACCCAGCCATATGCAAATCAGTCTTGTCCCTGTGCCCTACGTGAATAGTCCAGCCCGAACTGTAAAGCCAGGTCCTCCCTGGACTGGAAAAAAAGCTCTTGGGACCGGTTTCGGGGTTTCACCCCTCTTCAGCCATGATAGCTTGATTCCAGTGGCATGGAGAGCACTGGACATATGTCTGAGCATACCCGTCCCACTCGGGGTGACAAATGCAAAAAGAACTATTGATGGACAGAATGCAGAACAATGTCATACATTCAGCACAGTACAGAGATCTGGGCCTAAATCCATGGTTTTTTTGCTCACCATGCCATTCCAGTTTGGACCCAGCCATATGCAAATCGGTCTTCACCCCGTGCCCTATGGAAACAATCCAGCCCGAACTGCCAGGCCAGGTCCTTCCTGGGCTGGAAACCAGCATCCTAGGACCGGTTTCGGGGTTTCACCCCACTTCAGCCAGGATAGCTTGATTCCAGTGGCATGGAGAGCACGGGACTCACGTCTGAGCATACCTGTCCCACTCGGGGTGACAAATGCAAAAAGAACTATTCATGGACAGAATGCAGAACAATGTCATACATTAACACCAGTAAAGAGATTTGGGTCTAAATCCATTGTTTTTTTGCTCACCATGCCATTCCAGTTTGGACCCAGCCATATGCAAGTCAGTCTTGACCCTGTGCCCTATGGGAACAGTTTAGCCCGAACTGCCAGGCCATGTCTTCCCTGGACTGGAAACAAGCATCCTAGGACCGGTTTCGGGGTTTCACCCCCCTTCAGCCAGGATAGCTTGCTTCCAGTGGCATGGAGAGCATGGGACTCACGTCTGAGCATACCCGTCCCAATCTGGGTGACAAATGCAAAAAGAACTATTGATGGACAGAATGCAGAACAATGTCAGACATTCACCCCAGTTAAGAGATCTGGTCCAAAATCTATTGTTTTTTTGCTCACCATGCCATTCCAATTTGGACCAAGCCATATGCAAATCAGTCTTGACCCTGTGCCCTATGGGAACAGTCCAGCCTGAACTGCCAGGTCAGGTCCTCCCTGGACTGGAAACAAGCATCTTAGGACCGGTTTCGGGGTTTCACCCCTCTTCAGCCAGGATAGCTTGATTCCAGTTGCATGGAAAGCGCGGGACACATGTCTGAGCATATCCGTCCCACTCGGGGTGACACATGCAAAAAGAACTATTGATGGACAGAATGCAGAACGATGTCATACATTAACCCCAGTACAGAGATGTGGGTATAAATCCATCGTTTTTTTGCTCACCATGCCATTCCAGTTTGGACCCAGCCATATGCAAATCAGTCTTGACCCTGTGCATTATGGGAACAGTCCAGCCCGAACTGCCAGGCCAGGTCCTCCATGGACTGGAAACAAGCATCCTAGGACCCGTTTAGGGGTTTCACCCCTCTTCAGCCAGGATAGCTTGATTCCAGTGGCATGGAGAGCACAGGACTCACGTCTGAGCATACCTGTTCAAATCGGGGTGACAAATGCAAAAAGAACTATTCATGGACAGAATGCAGAACAATGTCATACATTCACCCCAGTACAGAGATCTGGGCCTAAATTCATAGTTTTTGCTCACCATGCCATTCCAGTTTGGACCCAGCCATATGCAAATCAGTCTTGACCCTGTGCCCTATGGGAACAGTCCAGCCCGAACTGCCAGGTCAGGTCCTCCCTGGACTGGAAACAAGCATCCTAGGACCCGTTTAGGGGTTTCACCCCTCTTCAGCCAGGATAGCTTGATTCCAGTGGCATGGAGAGCACAGGACTTAAGTCTGAGCATACCCGTCCCACTCGGGGTGACAAATGCAAAAAGAACTATTGGTGGACAGAATGCAGAAAAATGTCATACATACACCCCAGTACAGAGATCTGGGTCTAAATCCATTGTTTTTTTGCTCACCATGCCATTCCAGTTTGGACACAGCCATATGCAAATCAGTCTTGACCCTGTGCCCTATGAGAACAGTCCTGCCCAAACTGCCAGGCCAGGTCCTCCCTAGACTGGAAACAAGCATCCTAGGACCCGTTTAGGGGTTTCACCCCTCTTCAGCCAGGATAGCTTGATTCCAGTGGCATGGAGAGCACAGGAACTTACGTCTGAGCATACCTGTCCCACTCGGGGTGACAAATGCAAAAAGAACTATTGATGGACAGAATGCAGAACAATGTCATACATTCACCCCAGTACAAAGATCTGGGCCTAAATCTATCGTTATTTGCTCACCATGCCATTCCAGTTTGGACCCAGCCATATGCAAGTCAGTCTTGACCCTGTGCTCTATTTGAATAGTCCAGACCGAACTGCCAAGCCAGGTCCTCCCTGGACTGGAAACAAGCATCCTAGGACCGGTTTTGGGGTTTCACCCCTCTTCAGCCAGGATAGCTTGATTCCAGTGGCATGGAGAGCACGGGACTCACGTCTGAGCATACCCGTCCCACTCGGGGTGACAAATGCAAAAAGAACAATTGTAGACAGAATGTAGAACAATGTCATACAAACACCCCAGTACAGAGATCTGGGCCTAAATCCATTGTTTTTTTGCTCACCATGCCATTCCAGTTTGGACACAGCCATATGCAAATCAGTCTTGACCCTGTGCCCTATGAGAACAGTCCTGCCCAAACTGCCAGGCCAGGTCCTCCCTGGACTGGAAACAAGCATCCTAGGACCGGTTTCGGGGTTTCACCCTTCTTCAGCCAGGATAGCTTTATTCCAGTGGCATGGAGAGCACGGGACTTACGTCTGAGCATACACGTCCCACTCGGAGTGACAAATGCAAAAAGAACTATTGATGGACAGAATGCAGAAAAATGTCATACATTCACCCCAGTACAGAGATCTGGATCTAAATCCATCGTTTTTTGCTCACCATGCCATTCCAGTTTGGACCCAGCCATATGCAAATCAGTCTTGACCCTGTGCCCTATGGGAACAGTCCAGCCCGAACTGCCAAGCCAGGTCCTCGCTGGACTGGAAACAAGCATCCTAGGACCGGTTTTGGGGTTTCACCGCTCTTCAGCCAGGATAGCTTGATTCCAGTGACATAGAGAGCACGGGACTCACGTCTGAGCATACCCGTCCCACTCGGGGTGACAAATGCAAAAAGAACTATTGGTGGACTGAATGCAGAACAATGTCATACATACACCCCAGTACAGAGATCTGGGTCTAAATCCATTGTTTTTTTGCTCACCATGCCATTCCAGTTTGGACTCAGCCATATGCAAATCAGTCTTGACCCTGTGCCCTATGAGAACAGTCCTGCCCAAACTGCCAGGCCAGGTCCTCCCTAGACTGGAAACAAGCATCCTAGGACCGGTTTTGGGGTTTCACCCTTCTTCAGCCAGGATAGCTTGATTCCAGTGGCATGGAGAGCACGGGACTCACGTCTGAGCATACCCGTCCCACTCGGGGTTACAAATGCAAAAAGAACTATTGATAGACAGAATGAAGGACAATGTCATACATTCACCCTTGTACAGAGATCTGGGCCTAAATCCAATGTTTTTTGCTCACCATGCCATTCCAGTTTGGACCCAGCCATATGCAAATCAGTCTTGTCCCTGTGCCCTACGTGAATAGTCCAGCCCGAACTGCAAAGCCAGGTCCTCCCTGGACTGGAAACAAGCTCCTGGGACCGGTTTCGGGGTTTCACCCCTCTTCAACCATGAGAGCTTGATTCCAGTGGCATGGAGAGCACTATACTTATGTCTGAGCATACCCGTCCCTCTCGGGGTGTCAAGAGCAAAAAGAACTATTGATGGACAGAATGAAGAACAATGTCATATATTCACCCTAGTACAGAGATCTGGGCCTAAATCCATCGTTTTTTTGCACATCATGCGATTCCAGTTTGGACCCAGCCATATGCAAATCAGTCTTGACCCTGTGCCCTATGGGAACAGTCCAGCCCGAACTGCCATGCCAGGTCCTCTGTGGACTGGAAACAAGCATCCTAGGACCGGTTTTGGGGTTTCACCCCTCTTCAGCCAGGGTAGCTTGCTTCCAGTGGCATGGAAAGCGCGGGACACATGTCTGAGCATACCGGTCCCACTCTGGGTGACAAATGCAAAAAGAACTATTGATGGACAGAATGCAGAACAATGTCATACATTCACCCCAGTACAGAGATCTGGGCCTAAATCCATCGTATTTTTGCTCACCATGCCAACCCAGTTTGGACACAGCCATATGCAAATCAGTCTTGACCCTGTGCCCTATGGGAACAGTTTAGCCCGAACTGCCAGGCCAGGTCTTCCCTGGACTGGAAACAAGCATCCTAGAACTGGTTTAGAGGTTTCACCCCTCTTCAGCCAGGATAGCTTGATTCCAGTGGCATGGGGAGCACGGGACTCACGTCTGAGCATACCCGTCCCACTCGGGGTGACACATGCAAAAAGAACTATTGATGGACAGAATGCAGAACGATGTCATACATTAACCCCAGTACAGAGATGTGGGTATAAATCCATCGTTTTTTTGCTCACCATGCCATTCCAGTTTGGACCCAGCCATATGCAAGTCAGTCTTGACCCTGTGCCCTATGGGAACAGTTTAGCCCGAACTGCCAGGCCATGTCTTCCCTGGACTGGAAACAAGCATCCTAGGACCGGTTTCGGGGTTTCACCCCTCTTCAGCCAGGATAGCTTGCTTCCAGTGGCATGGAGAGCATGGGACTCACGTCTGAGCATACCCGTCCCACTCTGGGTGACAAATGCAAAAAGAACTATTGATGGACAGAATGCAGAACAATGTCATACATTCACCCCAGTTAAGAGATCTGGTCCTAAATCTATTGTTTTTTTGCTCACCATGTCATTCCAATTTGGACCAAGCCATATGCAAATCAGTCTTGACCCTGTGCCCTATGGGAACAGTCCAGCCTGAACTGCCAGGTCAGGTCCTCCCTGGACTGGAAACAAGCATCTTAGGACCGGTTTCGGGGTTTCACCCCTCTTCAGCCAGGATAGCTTGATTCCAGTTGCATGGAAAGCGCGGGACACATGTCTGAGCATATCCGTCCCACTCGGGGTGACACATGCAAAAAGAACTATTGATGGACAGAATTCAGAACAATGTCATACATTCACCCCAGTACAGAGATATGGGCCTAAATCCATCGTTTTTTTGCTCACCAGGCCATTCCAATTTGGACCAAGCCATATGCAAATCAGTCTTGACCCTGTGCCCTATGGGAACAGTTTAGCCCGAACTGCCAGGCCAGGTCTTCCCTGGACTGGAAACAAACATCCTAGGACTGGTTTAGAGGTTTCACCCCTCTTCAGCCAGGATAGCTTGATTCCAGTGGCATGGGGAGCACGGGACTCACGTCTGAGCATACCCATCCCTCTCGGGGTGACACATGCAAAAAGAACTATTGATGGACAGAATGCAGAACGATGTCATACATTAACCCCAGTACAGAGATGTGGGTATAAATCCATCGTTTTTTTGCTCACCATGCCATTCCAGTTTGGACCCAGCCATATGCAAATCAGTCTTGACCCTGTGCATTATGGGAACAGTCCAGCCCGAACTGCCAGGCCAGGTCCTCCATGGACTGGAAACAAGCATCCTAGGACCGGTTTCGGGGTTTCACCCCTCTTCAGCCAGGATAGCTTGATTCCAAAGGCATGGAGAGCACGGGACTCACGTCTGAGCATACCCGGCCCACTCAGCGTGACAAATGCAAAAATAACTATTGTTAGACAGAATGCAAAACAATGCCATACATTCACCCCAGTACAGAGATCTGGGCCTAAATCCATCGTTTTTTTGCTCACCATGCCATTCCAGTTTGGACCCAGCCATATGCAAGTCAGTCTTGACCCTGTGCCCTATGGGAACAGTTTAGCCCGAACTGCCAGGCCATGTCTTCCCTGGACTGGAAACAAGCATCCTAGGACCGGTTCCGGGGTTTCACCCCTCTTCAGCTAGGATAGCTTGCTTCCAGTGGCATGGGGAGCACAGGACTCACGTCTGAGCATACCCGTCCCACTCGGGGTGACACATGCAAAAACAACTATTGATGGACAGAATGCAGAACGATGTCATACATTAACCCCAGTACAGAGATGTGGGTATAAATCCATCGTTTTTTTGCTCACCATGCCATTCCAGTTTGGACCCAGCCATATGCAAATCAGTCTTGACCCTGTGCCCTATGGGAACAGTTTAGCCCGAACTGCCAGGCCATGTCTTCCCTGGACTGGAAACAAGCATCCTAGGACCGGTTTCGGGGTTTCACCCCTCTTCAGCCAGGATAGCTTGCTTCCAGTGGCATGGAGAGCATGGGACTCACGTCTGAGCATACCCGTCCCACTCTGGGTGACAAATGCAAAAAGAACTATTGATGGACAGAATGCAGAACAATGTCATACATTCACCCCAGTTAAGAGATCTGGTCCTAAATCTATTGTTTTTTTGCTCACCATGCCATTCCAATTTGGACCAAGCCATATGCAAATCAGTCTTGACCCTGTGCCCTATGGGAACAGTCCAGCCTGAACTGCCAGGTCAGGTCCTCCCTGGACTGGAAACAAGCATCTTAGGACCGGTTTCGGGGTTTCACCCCTCTTCAGCCAGGATAGCTTGATTCCAGTTGCATGGAAAGCGCGGGACACATGTCTGAGCATATCCGTCCCACTCGGGGTGACACATGCAAAAAGAACTATTGATGGACAGAATTCAGAACAATGTCATACATTCACCCCAGTACAGAGATCTGGGCCTAAATCCATCGTTTTTTTGCTCACCATGCCAACCCAGTTTGGACACAGCCATATGCAAATCAGTCTTGACCCTGTGCCCTATGGGAACAGTTTAGCCCGAACTGCCAGGCCAGGTCTTCCCTGGACTGGAAACAAGCATCCTAGGACTGGTTTAGAGGTTTCACCCCTCTTCAGCCAGGATAGCTTGATTCCAGTGGCATGGGGAGCACGGGACTCACGTCTGAGCATACCCGTCCCTCTCGGGGTGACACATGCAAAAAGAACTATTGATGGACAGAATGCAGAACAATGTCATACATTAACCTCAGTACAGAGATGTGGGTATAAATCCATCGTTTTTTTGCTCACCATGCCATTCCAGTTTGGACCCAGCCATATGCAAATCAGTCTTGACCCTGTGCATTATGGGAACAGTCCAGCCCGAACTGCCAGGCCAGGTCCTCCATGGACTGGAAACAAGCATCCTAGGACCGGTTTCGGGGTTTCACCCCTCTTCAGCCAGGATAGCTTGATTCCAGTGGCATGGAGAGCACGGGACTCACGTCTGAGCATACCCGGCCCACTCAGGGTGACAAATGCAAAAATAACTATTGTTAGACAGAATGCAAAACAATGCCATACATTCACCCCAGTACAGAGATCTGGGCCTAAATCCATCGTTTTTTTGCTCACCATGCCATTCCAGTTTGGACCCAGCCATATGCAAAATGGTCTTCACCCTGTGCCCTATGGAAACAATCAAGCCCGAACTGCCAGGCCAGGTCCTTCCTGGGCTGGAAACCAGCATCCTAGGACCGGTTTCGGGGTTTCACCCCACTTCAGCCAGGATAGCTTGATTCCAGTGGCATGGAGAGCACGGGACTCACGTCTGAGCATACCTGTCCCACTCGGGGTGACAAATGCAAAAAGAACTGTTCATGGACAGAATGCAGAACAATGTCATACATTAACCCCAGTACGGAGATCTGGGCATAAATCCATCATTTTTTTGCTCACCATTCCATTCCAGTTTGGACCCAGTCATATGCAAATCAGTCTTGACCCTGTGCCCTATGGGAACAGTCCAGCCCGAACTGCCAGGTCAGGTCCTCCCTAGACTGGAAACAAGCATCCTAGGACCCGTTTAGGGGTTTCACCCCTCTTCAGCCAGGATAGCTTTATTCCAGTGGCATGGAGAGCACAGGACATAAGTCTGAGCATACCCGTCCCACTCGGGGTGACAAATGCAAAAAGAACTATTGGTGGACAGAATGCAGAAAAATGTCATACATACACCCCAGTACAGAGATCTGGGTCTAAATCCATTGTTTTTTTGCTCACCATGCCATTCCAGTTTGGACACAGCCATATGCAAATCATTCTTGACCCTGTGCCCTATGAGAACAGTCCTGCCCAAACTGCCAGGCCAGGTCCTCCCTAGACTGGAAACAAGCATCCTAGGACCGGTTTTGGGGTTTCACCCTTCTTCAGCCAGGATAGCTTGATTCCAGTGGCATGGAGAGCACGGGACTCACGTCTGAGCATACCCGTCCCACTCGGGGTTACAAATGCAAAAAGAACTATTGATAGACAGAATGCAGGACAATGTCATACATTCACCCCAGTACAGAGATCTGGGCCTAAATCCAATGTTTTTTGCTCACCATGCCATTCCAGTTTGGACCCAGCCATATGCAAATCAGTCTTGTCCCTGTGCCCTACGTGAATAGTCCAGCCCGAACTGTAAAGCCAGGTCCTCCCTGGACTGGAAAAAAAGCTCTTGGGACCGGTTTCGGGGTTTCACCCCTCTTCAGCCATGATAGCTTGATTCCAGTGGCATGGAGAGCACTGGACATATGTCTGAGCATACCCGTCCCACTCGGGGTGACAAATGCAAAAAGAACTATTGATGGACAGAATGCAGAACAATGTCATACATTCAGCACAGTACAGAGATCTGGGCCTAAATCCATGGTTTTTTTGCTCACCATGCCATTCCAGTTTGGACCCAGCCATATGCAAATCGGTCTTCACCCCGTGCCCTATGGAAACAATCCAGCCCGAACTGCCAGGCCAGGTCCTTCCTGGGCTGGAAACCAGCATCCTAGGACCGGTTTCGGGGTTTCACCCCACTTCAGCCAGGATAGCTTGATTCCAGTGGCATGGAGAGCACGGGACTCACGTCTGAGCATACCTGTCCCACTTGGGGTGACAAATGCAAAAAGAACTATTCATGGACAGAATGCAGAACAATGTCATACATTAACACCAGTAAAGAGATGTGGGTCTAAATCCATTGTTTTTTTGCTCACCATGCCATTCCAGTTTGGACCCAGCCATATGCAAGTCAGTCTTGACCCTGTGCCCTATGGGAACAGTTTAGCCCGAACTGCCAGGCCATGTCTTCCCTGGACTGGAAACAAGCATCCTAGGACCGGTTTCGGGGTTTCACCCCCCTTCAGCCAGGATAGCTTGATTCCAGTTGCATGGAAAGCGCGGGACACATGTCTGAGCATATCCGTCCCACTCGGGGTGACACATGCAAAAAGAACGATTGATGGACAGAATGCAGAACGATGTCATACATTAACCCCAGTACAGAGATGTGGGTATAAATCCATCGTTTTTTTGCTCACCATGCCATTCCAGTTTGGACCCAGCCATATGCAAATCAGTCTTGACCCTGTGCATTATGGGAACAGTCCAGCCCGAACTGCCAGGCCAGGTCCTCCATGGACTGGAAACAAGCATCCTAGGACCCGTTTAGGGGTTTCATCCCTCTTCAGCCAGGATAGCTTGATTCCAGTGGCATGGAGAGCACAGGACTCACGTCTGAGCATACCTGTTCCACTCGGGGTGACAAATGCAAAAAGAACTATTCACGGACAGAATGCAGAACAATGTCATACATTCACCCCAGTACAGAGATCTGGGCCTAAATTCATAGTTTTTTGCTCACCATGCCATTCCAGTTTGGACCCAGCCATATGCAAATCAGTCTTGACCCTGTGCCCTATGGGAACAGTCCAGCCCGAACTGCCAGGTCAGGTCCTCCCTGGACTGGAAACAAGCATCCTAGGACCCGTTTAAGGGTTTCACCCCTCTTCAGCCAGGATAGCTTGATTCCAGTGGCATGGAGAGCACAGGACTTAAGTCTGAGCATACCCGTCCCACTCGGGGTGACAAATGCAAAAAGAACTATTGGTGGACAGAATGCAGAAAAATGTCATACATACACCCCAGTACAGAGATCTGGGTCTAAATCCATTGTTTTTTTTGCTCACCATGCCATTCCAGTTTGGACACAGCCATATGCAAATCAGTCTTGACCCTGTGCCCTATGAGAACAGTCCTGCCCAAACGGCCAGGCCAGGTCCTCCCTAGACTGGAAACAAGCATCCTAGGACCCGTTTAGGGGTTTCACCCCTCTTCAGCCAGGATAGCTTGATTCCAGTGGCATGGAGAGCACAGGACTTAGGTCTGAGCATACCCGTCCCACTCGGGGTGACAAATGCAAAAAGAACTATTGATAGACAGAATGCAGGACAATGTCATACATTCACCCCAGTACAGAGATCTGGGCCTAAATCCAATGTTTTTTGCTCACCATGCCATTCCAGTTTGGACCCAGCCATATGCAAATCAGTCTTGTCCCTGTGCCCTACGTGAATAGTCCAGCCCGAACTGCAAAGCCAGGTCCTCCCTGGACTGGAAAAAAAGCTCCTGGGACCGGTTTCGGGGTTTCACCCCTCTTCAGCCATGATAGCTTGATTCCAGTGGCATGGAGAGCACTGGACTTATGTCTGAGCATACCCGTCCCACTCGGGGTGACAAGAGCAAAAAGAACTATTGATGGACAGAATGAAGAACAATGTCATACATTCACCCTAGTACAGAGATCTGGGCCTAAATCCATTGTTTTTTTGCTCACCATGCCATTGCAGTTTGGACCCAGCCATATGCAAATTAGTCTTGACCCTGTGCCCTATGGGAACAGTCCAGCCTGAACTGCCAGGTCAGGTCCTCCCTGGACTGGAAACAAGCATCTTAGGACCGGTTTCGGGGTTTCACCCCTCTTCAGCCAGGATAGCTTGCTTCCAGTGGCATGGAGAGCACAGGACTTAAGTCTGAGCATACCCGTCCCACTCGGGGTGACAAATGCAAAAAGAACTATTGATAGACAGAATGCAGGACAATGTCATACATTCACCCCAGTACAGAGATCTGGGCCTAAATCCAATGTTTTTTGCTCACCATGCCATTCCAGTTTGGACCCAGCCATATGCAAATCAGTCTTGTCCCTGTGCCCTACGTGAATAGTCCAGCCCGAACTGCAAAGCCAGGTCCTCCCTGGACTGGAAAAAAAGCTCCTGGGACCGGTTTCGGGGTTTCACCCCTCTTCAGCCAAGATAGCTTGCTTCCAGTGGCATGGAGAGCATGGGACTCACGTCTGAGCATACCCGTCCCACTCTGGGTGACAAATGCAAAAAGAACTATTGATGGACAGAATGCAGAACAATGTCATACATTCACCCCAGTTAAGAGATCTGGTCCTAAATCTATTGTTTTTTTGCTCACCATGCCATTCCAATTTGGACCAAGCCATATGCAAATCAGTCTTGACCCTGTGCCCTATGGGAACAGTCCAGCCTGAACTGCCAGGTCAGGTCCTCCCTGGACTGGAAACAAGCATCTTAGGACCGGTTTCGGGGTTTCACCCCTCTTCAGCCAGGATAGCTTGATTCCAGTTGCATGGAAAGCGCGGGACACATGTCTGAGCATATCCGTCCCACTCGGGGTGACACATGCAAAAAGAACTATTGATGGACAGAATTCAGAACAATGTCATACATTCACCCCAGTACAGAGATCTGGGCCTAAATCCATCGTTTTTTTGCTCACCATGCCAACCCAGTTTGGACACAGCCATATGCAAATCAGTCTTGACCCTGTGCCCTATGGGAACAGTTTAGCCCGAACTGCCAGGCCAGGTCTTCCCTGGACTGGAAACAAGCATCCTAGGACTGGTTTAGAGGTTTCACCCCACTTCAGCCAGGATAGCTTGATTCCAGTGGCATGGGGAGCACAGGACTCACGTCTGAGCATACCCGTCCCACTCGGTGTGACAAATGCAAAAAGAACTATTGATGGACAGAATGCAGAACAATGTCATACATTCACCCCAGTACAGAGATCTGGGCCTAAATCCAATGTTTTTTGCTCACCATGCCATTCCAGTTTGGACCCAGCCATATGCAAATCAGTCTTGTCCCTGTGCCCTACGTGAATAGTCCAGCCCGAACTGCAAAGCCAGGTCCTCCCTGGACTGGAAACAAGCATCCTAGGACTGGTTTCGGGGTTTCACCCCTCTTCAGCCAGGATAGCTTGATTCCAGTGGCATGGAGAGCACGGGACAAATGTTTGAGCATACCAGTCCCACTCGGGGTGACAAATGCAAAAAGATCTATTGATGGACAGAATGCAGAACGATGTCATACATTAACCCCAGTACAGAGATGTGGGTATAAATCCATCATTTTTTGCTCGCCATTCCAGTTTGGACCCAGCCATATGCAAATCAGTCTAGACCCTGTGCATTATGGGAACAGTCCAGCCCGAACTGCCAGGCCAGGTCCTCCCTGGACTGGAAACAAGCATCCTAGGACCGGTTTCGGGGTTTCACCCCTCTTCAGCCAGGATAGCTTGATTCCAGTGGCATGGAGAGCACGGGACACACGTCTGAGCATACCTGTCGCACTCAGGGGGACAAATGCAAAAAGAAATATTCATAGACAGAATGCAGAACAATGTCATACATTAACCCCAGTAAAGAGATGTTGGTCTAAATCCATCGTTTTTTTGCTCACCATGCCATTCCAGTTTGGACCCAGCCATATGCAAATCAGTCTTGACCCTGTGCCCTATGGGAACAGTCCAGCCCGAACTGCCATGCCAGGTCCTCCGTGGACTGGAAACAAGCATCCTAGGACCGGTTTTGGGGTTTCACCCCTCTTGAGCCAAGATAGCTTGCTTCCAGTGGCATGGAGAGCATGGGACTCACGTCTGAGCATACCCGTCCCACTCTGGGTGACAAATGCAAAAAGAACTATTGATGGACAGAATGCAGAACAATGTCATACATTCACCCCAGTTAAGAGATCTGGTCCTAAATCTATTGTTTTTTTGCTCACCATGCCATTCCAATTTGGACCAAGCCATATGCAAATCAGTCTTGACCCTGTGCCCTATGGGAACAGTCCAGCCTGAACTGCCAGGTCAGGTCCTCCCTGGACTGGAAACAAGCATCTTAGGACCGGTTTCGGGGTTTCACCCCTCTTCAGCCAGGATAGCTTGATTCCAGTTGCATGGAAAGCGCGGGACACATGTCTGAGCATATCCGTCCCACTCGGGGTGACACATGCAAAAAGAACTATTGATGGACAGAATTCAGAACAATGTCATACATTCACCCCAGTACAGAGATCTGGGCCTAAATCCATCGTTTTTTTGCTCACCATGCCAACCCAGTTTGGACACAGCCATATGCAAATCAGTCTTGACCCTGTGCCCTATGGGAACAGTTTAGCCCGAACTGCCAGGCCAGGTCTTCCCTGGACTGGAAACAAGCATCCTAGGACTGGTTTAGAGGTTTCACCCCTCTTCAGCCAGGATAGCTTGATTCCAGTGGCATGGGGAGCACAGGACTCACGTCTGAGCATACCCGTCCCACTCGGGGTGGCACATGCAAAAAGAACTATTGATGGACAGAATGCAGAACGATGTCATACATTAACCCCAGTACAGAGATGTGGGTATAAATCCATCGTTTTTTTGCTCGCCATTCCAGTTTGGACCCAGCCATATGCAAATCAGTCTAGACCCTGTGCATTATGGGAACAGTCCAGCCCGAACTGCCAGGCCAGGTCCTCCCTGGACTGGAAACAAGCATCCTAGGACCGGTTTCGGGGTTTCACCCCTCTTCAGCCAGGATAGCTTGATTCCAGTGGCATGGAGAGCACGGGACTCACGTCTGAGCATACCTGTCGCACTCAGGGGGACAAATGCAAAAAGAACTATTCATGGACAGAATGCAGAACAATGTCATACATTAACCCCAGTAAAGAGATGTTGGTCTAAATCCATCGTTTTTTTGCTCACCATGCCATTCCAGTTTGGACCTAGCCATATGCAAGTCAGTCTTGACCCTGTGCCCTATGGGAACAGTTTAGCCCGAACTGCCAGGCCATGTCTTCCCTGGACTGGAAACAAGCATCCTAGGACCGGTTTCGGGGTATCACCCCTCTTCAGCCAGGATAGCTTGATTCCAGTGGCATGGAGAGCACGGGACTCACGTCTGAGCATACCTGTCCCACTCGGGGTGACAAATGCAAAAAGAACTATTCATGGACAGAATGCAGAACAATGTCATACATTCACCCCAGTACAGAGATCTGGGCCTAAATTCATAGTTTTTTGCTCACCATGCCATTCCAGTTTGGACCCAGCCATATGCAAATCAGTCTTGACCCTGTGCCCTATGGGAACAGTCCAGCCCGAACTGCCAGGTCAGGTCCTCCCTGAACTGGAAACAAGCATCCTAGGACCCGTTTAGGGGTTTCACCCCTCTTCAGCCAGGATAGCTTGATTCCAGTGGCATGAAGAGCACAGGACTTAAGTCTGAGAATACCCGTCCCACTCGGGGTGACAAATGCAAAAAGAACTATTGATGGACAGAATGCAGAACAATGTCATACATTCACCCCAGTACAGAGATCTGAGCCTAAATCTACCGTTTTTTGCTCACCATGCCATTCCAGTTTGGACACAGCCATATGCAAATCAGTCTTGACCCTGTGCCCTATGTGAATAGTCCAGCCCGAACTGCCAAGCCAGGTACTCCCTGGACTGGAAACAAGCCTCCTAGGTTCGGTTTCGGGGTTTCACCCCTCTTCAGCCATGATAGCTTGATTCCAGTGGCATGGAGAGCACTGGACTTTCGTCTGAGCATACCCGTCCCACTCGGGGTGACAAGTGCAAAAAGAAGTATTGATGGACAGAATGCAGAACAATGTCATACATTCACCCTAGTACAGAAATCTGGGCCTAAATCCATCGTTTTTTTCCTCACCATTCCATTCCAGTTTGGACCCAGCCATATGCAAATCAGTCTTGACCCTGTGCCCTATGGGAACAGTCCAGCCCGAACTCCCAGGTCAGGTCCTCCCTGGACTGGAAACAAGCATCCTAGGACCGGTTTCAGGGTTTCACCCCTCTTCAGCCAGGATAGCTTGATTCCAGTGGCATGGAGAGCATGGGACTCACGTCTGAGCATACCTGTCCCACTCGGGGTGAGAAATGCAAAAAGAACTATTGATGGACAGAATGCAGAACAATGTCATACATTCACCCCAGTACAAAGATCTGGGCCTAAATCTATCGTTATTTGCTCACCATGCCATTACAGTTTGGACCCAGCCATATGCAAATCAGTCTTGACCCTGTGCCCTATGTGAATAGTCCAGCCCGAACTGCCAAGCCAGGTACTCCCTGGACTGGAAACAAGCATCCTAGGTCCGGTTTCTGGGTTTCACCCCTCTTCAGCCATGATAGCTTGATTCCAGTGGCATGGAGAGCACTGGACTTACGTCTGAGCATACCCGTCCCACTCGGGGTGACAAATGCAAAAAGAACTATTGGTGGACAGAATGCAGAACAATGTCATACATACACCCCAGTACAGAGATCTGGGCCTAAATCCATTGTTTTTTTGCTCACCATGCCATTCCAGTTTGGACACAGCCATATGCAAATCAGTCTTGACCCTGTGCCCTATGAGAACAGTCCTGCCCAAACTGCCAGGCCAGGTCCTCCCTGGACTGGAAACAAGCATCCTAGGACCGGTTTCGGGGTTTCACCCTTCTTCAGCCAGGATAACTTTATTCCAGTGGCATGGAGAGCACGGGACTTACGTCTGAGCATACACGTCCCACTCGGAGTGACAAATGCAAAAAGAACTATTGATGGACAGAATGCAGAAAAATGTCATACATTCACCCCAGTACAGAGATCTGGATCTAAATCCATCGATATTTTGCTCACCATGCCATTCCAGTTTGGACCCAGCCATATGCAAATCAGTCTTGACCCTGTGCCCTATGGGAAAAGTCCAGCCCGAACTGCCAGGCCAGGTCCTCCCTGGACTGGAAACAAGCATCCTAGGACCAGTTTTGGGGTTTCACCCTTCTTCAGCAAGGATAGCTTGGTTCCAGTTGCATGGAGAGCACTAGACTTATGTCTGAGCATACCCGTCCCACTCGGGGTGACAAGAGCAAAAAGAACTATTGATGGACAGAATGAAGAACAATGTCATACATTCACCCTAGTACAGAGATCTGGGCCTAAATCCATAGTTTTTTTGCTCACCATGCCATTCCAATTTGGACCCAGCCATATGCAAATCAGTCTTGACCCTGTGCCCTATGGGAACAGTCCAGCCCGAACTCCCAGGTCAGGTCCTCCCTGGACTGGAAACAAGCATCCTAGGACCGGTTTCGGGGTTTCACCTCTCTTCAGCCAGGATAGCTTGATTCCAGTGGCATGGAGAGCAAGGGACTTACGTCTGAGCATACCTGTCCCACTCGGGGTGACAAATGCAAAAAGAACTATTGATGGACAGAATGCAGAACAATGTCATACATTCACCCCAGTACAAAGATCTGGGCCTAAATCTATCGTTATTTGCTCACCATGCCATTCCAGTTTGGACCCAGCCATATGCAAATCAGTCTTGACCCTGTGCCCTATGTAAATAGTCCAGCCCGAACTGCCAAGCCAGGTACTCCCTGGACTGGAAACAAGCATCCTAGGTCCGGTTTCGGGGTTTCACCCCTCTTCAGCCATGATAGCTTGATTCCAGTGGCATGGAGAGCACTGGACTTACGTCTGAGCATACCCGTCCCACTCGGGGTGACAAATGCAAAAAGAACTATTGGTGGAAAGAATGCAGAACAATGTCATACATACACCCCAGTACAGAGATCTGGGCCTAAATCCATTGTTTTTTTGCTCACCATGCCATTCCAGTTTAGACACAGCCATATGCAAATCAGTCTTGACCCTGTGCCCTATGAGAACAGTCCTGCCCAAACTGCCAGGCCAGGTCCTCCCTGGACTGGAAACAAGCATCCTAGGACCGGTTTCGGGGTTTCACCCTTCTTCAGCCAGGATAGCTTTATTCCAGTGGCATGGAGAGCACGGGACTTACGTCTGAGCATACACGTCCCACTCGGAGTGACAAATGCAAAAAGAACTATTGATGGACAGAATGCAGAAAAATGTCATACATTCACCCCAGTACAGAGATCTGGATCTAAATCCATCGATTTTTTGCTCACCATGCCATTCCAGTTTGGACCCAGCCATATGCAAATCAGTCTTGACCCTGTGCCCTATGGGAACAGTCCAGCCCGAACTGCCAAGCCAGGTCCTCGCTGGACTGGAAACAAGCATCCTAGGTCCGGTTTCGGGGTTTCACCCCTCTTCAGCCATGATAGCTTGATTCCAGTGGCATGTAGAGCACTGGACTTACGTCTGAGCATACCCGTCCCACTCGGGGTGACAAATGCAAAAAGAACTATTGGTGGAAAGAATGCAGAACAATGTCATACATACACCCCAGTACAGAGATCTGGGCCTAAATCCATTGTTTTTTTGCTCACCATGCCATTCCAGTTTGGACACAGCCATATGCAAATCAGTCTTGACCCTGTGCCCTATGAGAACAGTCCTGCCCAAACTGCCAGGCCAGGTCCTCCCTGGACTGGAAACAAGCATCCTAGGACCGGTTTCGGGGTTTCACCCTTCTTCATCCGGGATAGCTTTATTCCAGTGGCATGGAGAGCACGGGACTTACGTCTGAGCATACACGTCCCACTCGGAGTGACAAATGCAAAAAGAACTATTGATGGACAGAATGCAGAAAAATGTCATACATTCACCCCAGTACAGAGATCTGGATCTAAATCCATCGATTTTTTGCTCACCATGCCATTCCAGTTTGGACCCAGCCATATGCAAATCAGTCTTGACCCTGTGCCCTATGGGAACAGTCCAGCCCGAACTGCCAAGCCAGGTCCTCGCTGGACTGGAAACAAGCATCCTAGGACCGGTTTTGGGGTTTCACCCTTCTTCAGCCAGGATAGCTTGATTGCAGTGGCATGGAGAGCACGGGACTCACGTTTGAGCATACCCGTCCCACTCGGGGTTACAAATGCAAAAAGAACTATTGATAGACAGAATGCAGGACAATGTCATACATTCACCCCAGTACAGAGATCTGGGCCTAAATCCAATGTTTTTTGCTCACCATGCCATTCCAGTTTGGACCCAGCCATATGCAAATCAGTCTTGTCCCTGTGCCCTACGTGAATAGTCCAGCCCGACTGCAAAGCCAGGCCCTCCCTGGACTGGAAACAAGCTCATGGGACCGGTTTCGGGGTTTCACCCCTCTTCAGCCATGATGGCTTGATTCCAGTGGCATGGAGAGCACTGGACTTATGTCTGAGCATACCCGTCCCACTCGGGGTGACAAGAGCAAAAAGAACTATTGATGGACAGAATGAAGAACAATGTCATACATTCACCCTAGTACAGAGATCTGGGCCTAAATCCATCGTTTTTTTGCTCACCATGCCATTCCAGATTGGACCCAGCCATATGCAAATCTGTCTTGACCCTGTGCCCTATGGGAACAGTCCAGCCCGAACTGCCATGCCAGGTCCTCCGTGGACTGGAAACAAGCATCCTAGGACCGGTTTCGGGGTTTCACCCCTCTTCAGCCAGGATAGCTTGCTTCCAGTGGCATGGAGAGCATGGGACTCACGTCTGAGCATACCCGTCCCACTCTGGGTGACAAATGCAAAAAGAACTATTGATGGACAGAATGCAGAACAATGTCATACATTCACCCCAGTTAAGAGATCTGGTCCTAAATCTATTGTTTTTTTGCTCACTATGCCATTCCAATTTGGACCCAGCCATATGCAAATCGGTCTTCACCCTGTGCCCTATGGAAACAATCCAGCCCGAACTGCCAGGCCAGGTCCTTCCTGGGCTGGAAACCAGCATCCTAGGACCGGTTTCGGGGTTTCACCCCACTTCAGCCAGGATAGCTTGATTCCAGTGGCATGGAGAGCACGGGACTCACGTCTGAGCATACCTGTCCCACTCGGGGTGACAAATGCAAAAAGAACTATTCATGGACAGAATGCAGAACAATGTCATACATTCACCACAGTACAGAGATCTGAGCCTAAATCTACCGTTTTTTGCTCACCATGCCATTCCAGTTTGGACAAAGCCATATGCAAATCAGTCTTGACCCTGTGCCCTATGGGAACAGTCCAGCCCGAACTCCCAGGTCAGGTCCTCCCTGGACTGGAAACAAGCATCCTAGGACCGGTTTCGGGGTTTCACCCCTCTTCAGCCAGGATAGCTTGATTCCAGTGGCATGGAGAGCACGGGACTCACGTCTGAGGATACCTGTCCCACTCAGAGTGACAAATGCAAAAATAACTATTGATGGACAGAATGCAGAACAATATCATACATTCACCCCAGTACAGAGATCTGGGCCTAAATCCATCGTTTTTTTGCTCACCATGCCATTCCAGTTTGGACCCAGCCATATGCAAATCAGTCTTGACCCTGTGCCCTATGGGAACAGTCCAGCCCGAACTCCCAGGTCAGGTCCTCCCTGGACTGGAAACAAGCATCCTAGGACCGGTTTCGGGGTTTCACCCCTCTTCAGCCAGGATAGCTTGATTCCAGTGGCATGGAGAGTAAGGGACTTACGTCTGAGCATACCTGTCCCACTCGGGGTGACAAATGCAAAAAGAACTATTGATGGACAGAATGCAGAACAATGTCATACATTCACCCCAGTACAAAGATCTGGGCCTAAATCTATCGTTATTTGCTCACCATGCCATTCCAGTTTGGACCCAGCCATATGCAAATCAGTCTTGACCCTGTGCCCTATGTGAATAGTCCAGCCCGAACTGCCAAGCCAGGTACTCCCTGGACAGGAAACAAGCATCCTAGGTCCGGTTTCGGGGTTTCACCCCTCTTCAGCCATGATAGCTTGATTCCAGTGGCATGGAGAGCACTGGACTTACGTCTGAGCCTACCCGTCCCACTCGGGGTGACAAATGCAAAAAGAACTATTGGTGGACAGAATGCAGAACAATGTCATACATACACCCCAGTACAGAGATCTGGGCCTAAATCCATTGTTTTTTTGCTCACCATGCCATTCCAGTTTGGACACAGCCATATGCAAATCAGTCTTGACCCTGTGCCCTATGAGAACAGTCCTGCCCAAACTGCCAGGCCAGGTCCTCCCTGGACTGGAAACAAGCATCCTAGGACCGGTTTCGGGGTTTCACCCTTCTTCAGCCAGGATAGCTTTATTCCAGTGGCATGGAGAGCACGGGACTTACGTCTGAGCATCCACGTCCCACTCGGAGTGACAAATGCAAAAAGAACTATTGATGGACAGAATGCAGAAAAATGTCATACATTCACCCCAGTACAGAGATCTGGATCTAAATCCATCGATTTTTTTTCTCACCATGCCATTCCAGTTTGGACCCAGCCATATGCAAATCAGTCTTGAACCTGTGCCCTATGGGAACAGTCCAGCCCGAACTGCCAAGCCAGGTCCTCGCTGGACTGGAAACAAGCATCCTAGGACCGGTTTTGGGGTTTCACCGCTCTTCAGCCAGGATAGCTTGATTCCAGTGACATGGAGAGCACGGGACTCACGTCTGAGCATACCCGTCCCACTCGGGGTGACAAATGCAAAAAGAACTATTGATAGACAGAATGCAGGACAATGTCATACATTCACCCCAGTACAGAGATCTGGGCCTAAATCCAATGTTTTTTGCTCACCATGCCATTCCAGTTTGGACCCAGCCATATGCAAATCAGTCTTGTCCCTGTGCCCTACGTGAATAGTCCAGCCCGACTGCAAAGCCAGGTCCTCCCTGGACTGGAAACAAGCTCCTGGGACCGGTTTCGGGGTTTCACCCCTCTTCAGCCATGATGGCTTGATTCCAGTGGCATGGAGAGCACTGGACTTATGTCTGAGCATACCCGTCCCACTCGGGGTGACAAGAGCAAAAAGAACTATTGATGGACAGAATGAAGAACAATGTCATACATTCACCCTAGTAAAGAGATCTGGGCCTAAATCCATCGTTTTTTTGCTCACCATGCCATTCCAGTTTGGACCCAGCCATATGCAAAGCAGTCTTGAACCTGTGCCCTATGTGAATAGTCCAGCCCGAACTGCCAAGCCAGGTCCTCCCTGGACTGGAAAGAAGCATACTAGGACCGGTTTCGGGGTTTCACCCACTGGAAACAAGCATCCTAGGACCGGTTTCGGGGTTTCACCCCTCTTCAGCCATGATAGCTTGATTCCAGTGGCATGGAGAGCACTAGACTTACGTCTGAGCATACCCGTAGCTCTCGGGGTGACAAGTGCAAAAAGAACTATTGATGGACAGAATGCAGAACAATGTCATACATTCACCCTAGTACAGAGATCTGGGCCTAAATCGACCGTTTTTTTGCTCACCATGCCATTCCAGTTTGGACCCAGCCATATGCAAATCAGTCTTGACCCTGTGCCCTATGGGAACAGTCCAGCCCAAACTGCCATGCCACGTCCTCCGTGGACTGGAAACAAGCATCCTAGGATCGGTTTCGGGGTTTCACCCCTCTTCAGTCAGGATAGCTTGCTTCCAGTGGCATGGAGAGCATGGGACTCACGTCTGAGCATACCCGTCCCACTCTGGGTGACAAATGCAAAAAGAACTATTGATGGACAGAATGCAGAACAATGTCATACATTCACCCCAGTTAAGAGATCTGGTCCTAAATCTATTGTTTTTTTGCTCACCATGCCATTCCAATTTGGACCAAGCCATATGCAAATCAGTCTTGACCCTGTGCCCTATGGGAACAGTCCAGCCTGAACTGCCAGGTCAGGTCCTCCCTGGACTGGAAACAAGCATCTTAGGACCGGTTTCGGGGTTTCACCCCTCTTCAGCCAGGATAGCTTGATTCCAGTTGCATGGAAAGCGCGGGACACATGTCTGAGCATATCCGTCCCACTCGGGGTGACACATGCAAAAAGAACTATTGATGGACAGAATTCAGAACAATGTCATACATTCACCCCAGTACAGAGATCTGGGCCTAAATCCATCGTTTTTTTGCTCTCCACGCCATTCCAGTTTGGACCCAGCCATATGCAAATCAGTCTTGACCCTGTGCCCTATGGGAGCAGTCTAGCCCGAACTGCCAGGCCATGTCTTCCCTGGACTGGAAACAAGCATCCTATGACTGGTTTCGGGGTTTCACCCCTCTTCAGCCAGGATAGCTTGATTCCGGTGGCATGGAGAGCACGGGACTCGTGTCTGAGCATACCCGTCCCACTCGGGGTGACACATGCAAAAAGAACTATTGATGGACAGAATGCAAAACAATGCCATACATTCACCCCAGTACAGAGATCTGGGCCTAAATCCATCGTTTTTTTGCTCACCATGCCATTCCAGTTTGGACCCAGCCATATGCAAATCGGTCTTCACCCTGTGCCCTATGGAAACAATCCAGCCCGAACTGCCAGGCCAGGTCCTTCCTGGGCTGGGAACCAGCATCCTAGGACCAGTTTTGGGGTTTCACCCCACTTCAGCCAGGATAGCTTGATTCCAGTGGCATGGAGAGCACGGGACTCACGTCTGAGCATACCTGTCCCACTCGGGGTGACAAATGCAAAAAGAACTATTGATGGACAGAATGCAGAACAATGTCATACATTCACCCCAGTACAGAGATCTGGGCCTAAATTCATAGTTTTTTGCTCACCATGCCATTCCAGTTTGGACCCAGCCATATGCAAATCAGTCTTGACCCTGTGCCCTATGGGAACAGTCCAGCCCGAACTGCCAGGTCAGGTCCTCCCTGGACTGGAAACAAGAATCCTAGGACCCGTTTAGGGGTTTCACCCCTCTTCAGCCAGGATAGCTTGATTCCAGTGGCATGGAGAGCACGGGACTCACGTCTGAGCATACCTGTTCCACTCGGGGTGACAAATGCAAAAATAACTATTGATGGACAGAATGCAGAACAATGTCATACATTCACCCCAGTACAGTGATCTGAGCCTAAATCTACCGTTTTTTGCTCACCATGCCATTCCAGTTTGGACACAGCCATATGCAAATCAGTCTTGACTCTGTGTCCTATGTGAATAGTCCAGCCCGAACTGCCAAGCCAGGTACTCCCTGGACTGGAAACAAGCCTCCTAGGTTCGGTTTCGGGGTTTCACCCCTCTTCAGCCATGATAGCTTGATTCCAGTGGCATGGAGAGCACTGGACTTTCGTCTGAGCATACCCGTCCCACTCGGGGTGACAAGTGCAAAAAGAAGTATTGATGGACAGAATGCAGAACAATGTCATACATTCACGCTAGTACAGAAATCTGTGCCTAAATCCATCGTTTTTTTGCTCACCATGCCATTCCAGTTTGGACCCAGCCATATGCAAATCAGTCTTGACCCTGTGCCTTATGGGAACAGCCCAGCCCAACTACCAGGCCAGGTCCTCCCTGGACTGGAAACAAGCTTCCTAGGACCGGTTTCGGGGTTTCACCCCTCTTCAGCCAGGATTGCTTGATTCCAGTGGCATGGAGAACAAGGGACTTACGTCTGAGCATACCTGTCCCACTCGGGGTGACAAATGCAAAAAGAACTATTGATGGACAGAATGCAGAACAATGTCATACATTCACCCCAGTACAAAGATCTGGGCCTAAATCTATCGTTATTTGCTCACCATGCCATTCCAGTTTGGACCCAGCCATATGCAAATCAGTCTTGACCCTGTGCCCTATGTGAATAGTCCAGCCCGAACTGCCAAGCCAGGTACTCCCTGGACTGGAAACAAGCATCCTAGGTCCGGTTTCGGGGTTTCACCCCTCTTCAGCCATGATAGCTTGATTCCAGTGGCATGGAGAGCACTGGACTTACGTCTGAGCATACCCGTCCCACTCGGGGTGACAAATGCAAAAAGAACTATTGTTGGACAGAATGCAAAACAATGCCATACATTCACCCCAGTACAGAGATCTGGGCCTAAATCCATCATCTTTTTTGCTCACCATGCCATTCCAGTTTGGACCCAGCCATATGCAAATCAGTCTTGACCCTGTGCCCAATGTGAACAGTCCAGCCCGTACTGCCAGGCCAGGTCCTCCGTGGACTGGAAACTAGCATCCTAGGACCGGTTTCAGGGTTTCACCCCTCTTCAGCCATGATAGCTTGATTCCAGTGGCATGGAGAGCACTGGACTTACGTCTGAGCATACCCGTCCCACTCGGGGTGACACATGCAAAAAGAACTATTGATGGACAGAATGCAGAACAATGCCATACATTCACCCCAGTACAGAGATCTCGGCCTAAATCCATCTTTTGTTTGCTCACCATGCCATTCCAGTTTGGACCCAGCCATATGCAAATCGGTCTTCACCCTGTGCCCTATGGAAACAATCCAGCCCGAACTGCCAGGCCAGGTCCTTCCTGGGCTGGAAACCAGCATCCTAGGACCGGTTTCGGGGTTTCACCCCACTTCAGCCAGGATAGCTTGATTCAAGTGGCATGGAGAGCACGGGACTCACGTCTGAGCATACCTGTCCCACTCGGGGTGACAAATGCAAAAAGAACTATTGATGGACAGAATGCAGAACAATGTCGTACATTCACCCCAGTACAGAGATCTGGGCCTAAATTCATAGTTTTTTGCTCACCATGCCATTCCAGTTTGGACCCAGCCATATGCAAATCAGTCTTGACCCTGTGCCCTATGGTAACAGTCCAGCCCGAACTGCCAGGTCAGGTCCTCCCTGGACTGGAAACAAGCATCCTAGGACCCGTTTAGGGGTTTCACCCCTCTTCAGCCAGGATAGCTTGATTCCAGTGGCATGGAGAGCACAGGACTTAAGTCTGAGCATACCCGTCCCACTCGGGGTGACAAATGCAAAAAGAACTATTGATGGACAGAATGCGGAACAATGTCATACATTCACCCCAGTACAGAGATCTGAGCCTAAATCTACCGTTTTTTGCTCACCATGCCATTCCAGTTTGGACACAGCCATATGCAAATCAGTCTTGACCCTGTGCCCTATGTGAATAGTCCAGCCCGAACTGCCAAGCCAGGTACTCCCTGGACTGGAAACAAGCCTCCTAGGTTCGGTTTCGGGGTTTCACCCCTCTTCAGCCATGATAGCTTGATTCCAGTGGCATGGAGAGCACTGGACTTTTGTCTGAGCATACCCTTCCCACTCGGGGTGACAAGTGCAAAAAGAAGTATTGATGGACAGAATGCAGAACAATGTCATACATTCACCCTAGTACAGAAATCTGGGCCTAAATCCATCGTTTTTTTGCTCACCATGCCATTCCAGTTTGGACCCAGCCGTATGCAAATCAGTCTTGACCCTGTGCCCTATGGGAACAGTTTAGCCCGAACTGCCAGGCCAGGTCTTCCCTGGACTGGAATCAAGCATCCTAGGACTGGTTTCGGGGTTTCACCCCTCTTCAGCCAGGATAGCTTGATTCCAGTGGCATGGAGAGCACGTGACTCACGCCTGGCATCCCTGTCCCACTCGGGGTGACAAATGCAAAAACAACTATTGATGGACAGAATGCAGAACAATGTCATACATTCACCCCAGTACAGAGATCTGGGCCTAAATTCATCGTTTTTTTGCTCACCATGCCATTCCAGTTTGGACCCAGCCATATGCAGATCAGTCTTGACCCTGTGCCCTATGGGAACAGTCCAGCCCGAACTGCCAGGTCAGGTCCACCCTGGACTGGAAACAAGCATCCTAGGACCGGTTTCGGGGTTTCACCCCTCTTCAGCCAGGATAGCTTGATTCCAGTGGCATGGAGAGCACGGGTCTAATGTCTGAGGATACCTGTCCCACTCGGAGTGACAAATGCAAAAAGAACTATTGATGGACAGAATGCAGAACAATATCATACATTCACCCCAGTACAGAGATCTGGGCCTAAATCCATTGTTTTTTTGCTCACCATGCCATTCCAGTTTGGACCCAGCCATATGCAAATCAGTCTTGACCCTGTGCCCTATGTGAATAGTCCAGCCCGAACTGCCAAGCCAGGTACTCCCTGGACTGGAAACAAGCATCCTAGGTCCGGTTTCTGGGTTTCACCCCTCTTCAGCCATGATAGCTTGATTCCAGTGGCATGGAGAGCACTGGACTTACGTCTGAGCATACCCGTCCCACTCGGGGTGAGAAATGCAAAAAGAACTATTGTTGGACAGAATGCAAAACAATGCCATACATTCACCCCAGTACAGAGATCTGGGCCTAAATCCATCGTCTTTTTTGCTCACCATGCCATTCCAGTTTGGACCCAGCCATATGCAAATCAGTCTTGCCCTGTGCCCAATGTGAACAGTCCAGCCCGTACTGCCAGGCCAGGTCCTCCGTGAACTGGAAACAAGCATCCTAGGACCGGTTTCGGGGTTTCACCCCTCTTCAGCCAGGATAGCTTGATTCCAGTGGCATGGAGAGCACGGGACTCACGTCTGAGCATACCCGTCCCACTCGGGGTGACACATGCAAAAAGAACTATTGATGGACAGAATGCAGAACAATGTCATACATTCACCCCAGTACAGAGATCTGGGCCTAAATCCATAGTTTTTTTGCTCACCATGCCATTCCAGTTTGGACCCAGCCATATGCAAATCAGTCTTGACCCTGTGCCCTATGGGAACAGTCTAGCCCGAACTGCCACGCCAGGTCTTCCCTGTACTGGAAACAAGCATCCTAGGACTGGTTTCGGGGTTTCACCCCTCTTCAGCCAGGATAGCTTGATTCCAGTGGCATGGAGAGCACGGGACTCACGTCTGAGCATACCAGTCCCACTCGGGGTGACAAATGCAAAAAGAACTATTGATGGACAGAATGCAGAACAATGTCATACATTAACCCCAGTACAGAGATCTGGGCACAAATCCATCGTTTTTTTGCTCACCATACCATTCCAGTTTGGACCCAGTATATGCAAATCAGTCTTGACCCTGTGCCCTATGGGAACAGTCCAGCCCGAAATGCCAGGCCAGGTCCTCCCTGGACTGGAAACAAGCATCCTAGGACCGGTTTCAGGGTTTCACCCCTCTTCAGCCATGATAGCTTGATTCCAGTGGCATGGAGAGCACTGGACTTACGTCTGAGCATACCCGTCCCACTCGGGGTGACAAATGCAAAAAGAACTATTGTTGGACAGAATGCAAAACAATACCATAGATTCACCCCAGTACAGAGATCTGGGCCTAAATCAATCGTTTTTTTGCTCATCATGCCATTCCAGTTTGGACCCAGCCATATGCAAATCAGTCTTGACCCTGTGCCCAATGTGAACAGTCCAGCCGTACTGCCAGGCCAGGTCCTCCGTGGACTGGAAACAAGCATCCTAGGACCGGTTTCGGGGTTTCACCCCACTCCAGCCAGGATAGCTTGATTCCAGTGGCATGGAGAGCACGGGACTCACGTCTGAGCATACCCGTCCCACTCGGGGTGACACATGCGAAAAGAACTATTGATGGACAGAATGCAGAACAATGTCATACATTCACCCCAGCACAGAGATCTGGGCACAAATCCATTGTTTTTTTGCTCACCATACCATTCCAGTTTGGACCCAGTATATGCAAATCAGTCTTGACCCTGTGCCCTATGGGAACAGTCCAGCCCGAAATGCCAGGCCAGGTCCTCCCTGGACTGGAAACAAGCATCCTAGGACCGGTTTCAGGGTTTCACCCCTCTTCAGCCAGGATAGCTTGATTCCAGTGGCATGGAGAGCACGGGACTCACGTCTGAGCATAACCGGCCCACTCAGGGTGAAAAATTCAAAAAGAACTATTGTTGGACAGAATGCAAAACAATGCAATACATTCACCCCAGTACAGAGATCTGGGCCTAAATCAATCTTTTTTTTGCGCACCATGCCATTCCAGTTTGGACCCAGCCATATGCAAATCTTTCTTGACCCTGTGCCCTATGTGAACAGTCCAGCCCGTACTGCCAGGCCAGGTCCTCCGTGGACTGGAAACAAGCATCCCAGGACCGGTTTCGGGGCTTCACCCCTCTTCAGCCAGGATAGCTTGATTCCAGTGGCATGGAGAGCACGGGACTCACGTCTGAGCATACCCGTCCCACTCGGGGTGACACATGCAAAAAGAACTATTGATGGACAGAATGCAGAACAATGTCATACATTCACCCCAGTACAGAGATCTGGGCCTAAATTCATAGTTTTTTTGCTCACCATGCCATTCCAGTTTGGACCCAGCCATATGCAAATCAATCTTGACCCTGTGCCCTATGGGAACAGTCCAGCCCGAACTGCAAGGTCAGGTCCTCCCTGGACTGGAAACAAGCATCCTAGGACCGGTTTCGGGGTTTCACCCCTCTTCAGCCAGGATAGCTTGATTCCAGTGGCATGGAGAGCACAGGACTTAAGTCTGAGCATACCCGCCCCACTCGGGGTGACAAATGCAAAAAGAACTATTGATGGACAGAATGCAGAACAATGTCATACACTCACCCCAGTACAGAGATCTGGGCCTAAATCTACAGTTTTTTGCTCACCATGCCATTCCCGTTTGGACACAGCCATACGCAAATCAGTCTTGACCCTGTGCCCTATGTGAATAGTCCAGCCCGAACTGCCAAGCCAGGTACTCCCTGGACTGGAAACAAGCCTCCTAGGTTCGGTTTCGGGGTTTCACCCCTCTTCAGCCATGATAGCTTGATTCCAGTGGCATGGAGAGCACTGGACTTACGTCTGAGCATACCCGTCCCACTCGGGGTGACAAGTGCAAAAAGAACTATTGATGGACAGAATGCAGAACAATGTCATACATTCACCCTAGTACAGAAATCTGGGCCTAAATCCATCGTTTTTTTGCTCACCATGCCATTCCAGTTTGGACCCAGCCATATGCAAATCAGTCTTGACCCTGTGCCTTATGGGAACAGTCCATCCCAACTACCAGGCCAGGTCCTCCGTGGACTGGAAACAAGCATCCTAGGACCGGTTTCGGGGTTTCACCCCTCTTCAGCCATGATAGCTTGATTCCAGTGGCATGGAGAGCACTGGACTTACGTCTGAGCATACCCGTCCCACTCGGGGTGACAAGTGCAAAAAGAACTATTCATGGACAGAATGCAGAACAATGTCATACATTCACCCTAGTACAGAAATCTGGGCCTAAATCCATCGTGTTTTTGCTCACCATGCCATTCCAGTTTGGACCCAGCCATATGCAAATCAGTCTTGAGGCTGTGCCCAATGTGAACAGTCCAGCCCGTACTGCCAGGCTAGGTCCTCCGGGGACTGGAAACAAGCATCCTAGGACCGGTTTCGGGGTTTCACCCCTCTTCAGCCAGGATAGCTTGATTCCAGTGGCATGGAGAGCACGGGACTCATGTGTGAGCATACCAGTCCCACTCGGGGTGACAAATGCAAAAAGAACTATTGATGGACAGAATGCAGAACAATGTCATACATTAACCCCAATACAGAGATCTGGGCACAAATCCATTGTTTTCTTGCTCACCATACCATTCCAGTTTGGACCCAGTATATACAAATCAGTCTTGACCCTGTGCCCTATGGGAACAGTCCAGCCCGAAATGCCAGGCCAGGTCCTCCCTGGACTTGAAACAAGCATCCTAGGACCGGTTTCAGGGTTTCACCCCTCTTCAGCCAGGATAGCTTGATTCCAGTGGCATGGAGAGCACGGGACTCACGTCTGAGCATACCCGTCCCACTCGGGGTGACACATGCACAAAGAACTATTGATGGACAGAATGCAGAACAATGTCATACATTAACCCCAGTACAGAGATGTGGGTATAAATCCATCGTTTTTTTGCTCACCATGCCATTCCAGTTTGGACCCAGCCATATGCAAATCGGTCTTCACCCTGTGCCCTATGGAAACAATCCAGCCCGAACTGCCAGGCCAGGTCCTTCCTGGGCTGGAAACCAGCATCCTAGGACCGGTTTCGGGGTTTCACCCCACTTCAGCCAGGATAGCTTGATTCCAGTGGCATGAAGAGCACGGGACTCACGTCTGAGCATACCTGTCCCACTCGGGGTGACAAATGCAAAAAGAACTATTGATGGACAGAATGCAGAACAATGTCATACATTCACCCCAGTACAGAGATCTAGGCCTAAATCTACCGTTTCTTGCTCACCATGCCATTCCAGTTTGGACACAGCCATATGCAAATCAGTCTTGACCCTGTGCCCTATGTGAATAGTCCAGCCCGAACTGCCAAGCCAGGTACTCCCTGGACTGGAAACAAGCCTCCTAGGTTCGGTTTCGGGGTTTCACCCCTCTTCAGCCATGATAGCTTGATTCCAGTGGCATGGAGAGCACTGGTCTTATGTCTGAGCATACCCGTCCCACTCAGGGTGACGAGTGCAAAAAGAACTATTGATGGACAGAATGCAGAACAATATCATACATTCACCCTAGCATAGAGATCTGGGCCTAAATCCATCTTTATTTGCTCACCATGCCATTCCATTTTGCACCCAGCCATATGCAAATCAGTCTTGACCCTGTGCCCTATGGGAACAGTCCAGCCCGAACTGCCAGGCCAGGTCCTCCCTGGACCGGAAACAAGGATCCTAGGACCTGTTTCGGGGTTTCACCCCTCTTCAGCCAGGATAGCTTGATTCCAGTGGCATGGAGAGCACGGGACTCACATCTGAGCATACCCGGCCCACTCAGGGTGACAAATGCAAAAAGAACTATTGTTGGACAGAATGCAAAACAATGCCATACATTTACCCCAGTACAGAGATCTGGGCCTAAATCCATCGTTATTTTGCTCACCATGCCATTCCAGTTTGGACCCACCCATATGCAAATCATTCTTGACCCTGTGCCTTATGGGAACAGTCTAGCCCGAACTGCCAGGCCAGATCCTCCGTGGACTGGAAACAAGCATCCTAGGACCGGTTTCGGGGTTTCACCCCTCTTCAGTCAGGATAGCTTGATTCCAGTGGCATGGAGATCACGGGACTCACGTCTGAGCATACCTGTCCCACTCGGGGTGACAAATGCAAAAAGAACTATTGATGGACAGAATGCAGAACAATATCATACATTCACCCCATTACAGAGATCTGGGCCTAAATCCATCATTTTTTTGCTCACCATGCCATTCCAGTTTGGACCCAGCCATATGCAAATCAGTCTTGACCCTGTGCCCTATGGGAACAGTCCAGCCCGAACTCCCAGGTCTGGTCCTTCCTGGACTGGAAACAAGCATCCTAGGACTGGTTTCGGAGTTTCACCCCTCTTCAGCCAGGATAGCTTGATTCTAGTGGCATGGAGAGCACTGGACTTAGGTCTCAGCATACCCGTCCCATTTGGGGTGACAAATGCAAAAAGAACTATTGTTGGACAGAATGCAAACCAATACCATACATTCACCCCAGGACAGAGATCTGGGCCTAAATCCATTGTTTTTTTGCTCACCATGCCATTCCAGTTTGGACCCAGCCACATGCAAATCAGTCTTGACCCTGTGCCTTATGGGAACAGTGCAGCCCAACTACCAGGCCAGGTCCTCTGTGGACTGGAAACAAGCATCCTAGGACCAGTTTTGGGGTTTCACCCCTCTTCAGCCAGGATAGCTTGATTCCAGTGGTATGGAGAGCAAGGGACTCACGTCTGAGCATACCAGTCCCACTCGGGGTGACACATGCAAAAAGAACTATTGATGGACAGAATGCAGAACAATGTCATACATTAACCCCAGTACAGAGATGTGGGTATAAATACATCGTTTTTTTGCTCACCATACCATTCCACTTTGGACCCAGCCATATGCATATCAGTCTTGACCCTGTGCCCTATGGGAACAGTCCAGCCCGAACTGCCAGGCCAGGTCCTCCATGGACTGGAAACAAGCATCCTAGGACCGGTTTCGGGGTTTCACCCCTCTTCAGCCAGGATAGCTTGATTCCAGTGGCATGAAGAGCACGGGACTCACGTCTGAGCATACCTGTCCCACTCGGGGTGACACATGCAAAAAGAACTATTGATGGACAGAATGCAGAACAATGTCATACATTCACCCCAGTACAGAGATCTGGGCCTAAATCCATCGTTTTTTTGCTCACCATGCCATTCCAGTTTGGACCCAGCCATATGCAAATCAGTCTTGACCCTGTGCCTTATGGGAACAGTCCAGCCCAACTACCAGGCCAGGTCCTCCGTGGACTGGAAACAAGCATCCTAGGACCGGTTTCGGGGTTTCACCCCTCTCCAGCGAGGATAGCTTGATTCCAGTGGCATGGAGAGCACGGAACTCACGTCTGAGCAAAACCGTCCCTCTCGGGGTGACACATGCAAAAAGAACTATTGATGGACAGAATGCAGAACAATGTCATACATTAACCCCACTACAGAGATGTGGGTATAAATCCATCGTTTTTTTGCTCATGATGCCATTCCAGTTTGGACCCAGCTATATGCATATCAGTCTTGACCCTGTGCCCTATGGGAACAGTCCAGCCCGAACTGCCAGGCCAGGTCCTCCCTGGACTGGAAACAAGCATCCTAGGACCGGTTTCGGGGTTTCACCCCTCTTCAGACAGGATAGCTTGATTCCAGTGGCATGGAGAGCACGGGACTCCCGTCTGAGCATACCCGGCCCACTCAGGGTGACAAATGCAAAAATAACTATTGTTAGACAGAATGCAAAACAATGCCATACATTCACCCCAGTACAGAGATCTGGGCCTAAATCCATCGTTTTTTTGCTCGCCATTCCAGTTTGGACCCAGCCATATGCAAATCGGTCTTCACCCTGTGCCCTATGGAAACAATCCAGCCCGAACTGCCAGGCCAGGTCCTTCCTGGGCTGGAAACCAGCATCCTAGGACCGGTTTCGGGGTTTCACCCCACTTCAGCCAGGATAGCTTGATTCCAGTGGCATGAAGAGCACGGGTCTCACGTCTGAGCATACCTGTCCCACTCGGGGTGACAAATGCAAAAAGAACTATTGATGGACAGAATGCAGAACAATGTCATACTTTCACCCCAGTACAGAGATCTGGGTCTAAATTCATAGTTTTTTTGCTCACCATGCCATTCCAGTTTGGACCCAGCCATAAGCAAGTCAGTCCTGACCCTGTGCCCTATGGGAACAGTCCAGCCCGAACTGCCAGGTCAGGTCCTCCCTGGACTGGAAACAAGCATCCTAGGACCGGTTTCGGGGTTTCACCCCTCTTCAGCCAGGATAGCTTGATTCCAGTGGCATGGAGAGCACAGGACTTAAGTCTGAGCATACCCGTCCCACTCGGGGTGACAAATGCAAAAAGAACTATTGATGGACAGAATGCAGAACAATGTCATACATTCACCCCAGTACAGAGATCTAGGCCTAAATCTACCATTTCTTGCTCACCATGCCATTCCAGTTTGAACACAGCCATATGCAAATCAGTCTTGACCCTGTGCCCTATGTGAATAGTCCAGCCCGAACTGCCAAGCCAGGTACTCCCTGGACTGGAAACAAGCCTCCTAGGTTCGGTTTCGGGGTTTCACCCCTCTTCAGCCATGATAGCTTGATTCCAGTGGCATGGAGAGCACTGGACTTTCGTCTGAGCATACCCGTCCCACTAGGGGGGACAAGTGCAAAAAGAACTATTGATGGACAGAATGCAGAACAATGTCATACATTCACCCTAGTACAGAAATCTGGGCCTAAATCCATCGTTTTTTGCTCACCATGCCATTCCAGTTTGGACCCAGCCATATGCAAATCAGTCTTGACCCTGTGCCTCATGGGAACAGTCCAGCCCAACTACCAGGCCAGGTCCTCCGTTGACTGGAAACAAGCATCCTAGGACCGGTTTCGGGGTTTCACCCCTCTTCAGCCAGGATAGCTTGATTCCAGTGGCATGGAGAGCACGGGACTCACGTCTGAGCATACCTGTCCCACTCGGGGTAACAAATGCAAAAAGAACTATTGATGGACAGAATGCAGAACAATATCATACATTCATCCCAGTACAGAGATCTGGGCCTAAATCCATCGTTTTTTTGCTCACCATGCCATTCCAGTTTGGACCCAGCCATATGCAAATCAGTCTTGACCCTGTGCCCTATGGGAACAGTCCAGCCCGAACTCCCAGGTCAGGTCCTTCCTGGACTGGAAACAAGCATCCTAGGACCGGTTTCGGGGTTTCACCCCTCTTCAGCCAGGATAGCTTGATTCCAGTGGCATGGAGAGCAAGGGACTCACGTCTAAGCATACCAGTCCCACTCGGGGTGACAAATGCAAAAAGAACTATTGATGGACAGAATGCAGAACAATGTCATACATTAACCCCAGTACAGAGATCTGGGCACAAATCCATCGTTTTTTTGCTCACCATACCATTCCAGTTTGGACCCAGTATATGCAAATCAGTCTTGACCCTGTGCCCTATGGGAACAGTCCAGCCCGAAATGCCAGGCCAGGTCCTCCCTGAACCGGAAACAAGCATCCTAGGACCGGTTTCAGGGTTTCACCCCTCTTCAGCCATGATAGCTTGATTCCAGTGGCATGGAGAGCACTGGACTTATGTCTGAGCATACCCGTCCCACTCGGGGTGACAAATGCAAAAAGAACTATTGTTGGACAGAATGCAAAACAATACCATACATTCACCCCAGTACAGAGATCTGGGCCTAAATCCATCGTTTTTTTGCTCACCATGCCATTCCAGTTTGGACCCAGCCATATGCAAATCAGTCTTGACCCTGTGCCCAATGTGAACAGACCAGCCCGTACTGCCAGGCCAGGTCCTGCGTGGACTGGAATCAAGCATCCTAGGACCGGTTTCGGGGTTTCACCCCTCTTCAGCCAGGATAGCTTGATTCCAGTGGCATGGAGAGCATGGGACTCACGTCTGAGCATACCCGGCGCACTCAGGGTGAAAAATTCAAAAAGAACTATTGTTGGACAGAATGCAAAACAATACCATACATTCACCCCAGTACAGAGATCTGGGCCTAAATCCATCGTTTTTTTGCTCATCATACCATTCCAGTTTGGACCCAGTATATGCAAATCAGTCTTGACCCTGTGCCCTATGGGAACTGCCCAGCCCGAAATGCCAGGCCAGGTCCTCCCTGGACTGGAAACAAGCATCCCAGGACCGGTTTCAGGGTTTCACCCCTCTTCAGCCAGGATAGCTTGATTCCAGTGGCATGGAGAGCACGGACTCACGTCTGAGCATACCCGGCGCACTCAGGGTGAAAAATTCAAAAAGAACTATTGTTGGACAGAATGCAAAACAATGCCATACATTCACCCCAGTACAGAGATCTGGGCCTAAATCCATCTTTTTTTGGCGCACCAAGTCATTCCAGTTTGGACCCAGCCATATGCAAATCAGTCTTGACCCTGTGCCCTATCTGAACAGTCCAGCCCGTACTGCCAGGCCAGGTCCTCCGTGGACTGGAAACAAGCATCCTAGGACCGGTTTCGGGGTTTCACCCCTCTTCAGCCAGGTTGGCTTGATTCCAGTGGCATGGAGAGCACGGGACTCACGTCTGAGCATACCCGTCCCACTCGGGGTGACACATGCAAAAAGAACTATTGATGGACAGAATGCAGAACAATGTCATACATTCACCCCAGTACAGAGATCTGGGCCTAAATCTACCGTTTTTTGCTCACCATGCCATTCCAGTTTGGACACAGCCATATGCAAATCAGTCTTGACCCAGTGCCCTATGTGAATAGTCCAGCCCGAACTGCCAAGCCAGGTACTCCCTGGACTGGAAACAAGCCTCCTAGGTTCGGTTTCGGGGTTTCACCCCTCTTCAGCCATGATTGCTTGATTCCAGTGGCATGGAGAGCACTGAACTTTCGTCTGAGCATACCCGTCCCACTCGGGGTGACGAGTGCAAAAAGAACTATTGATGGAGAGAATGCAGAACAATGTCATACATTCACCCCAGTACAGAGATCTGGGCCTAAATTCATAGTTTTTTTGCTCACCATGCCATTCCAGTTTGGACCCAGCCATATGCAAATCAGTCTGGACCCTGTGCCCTATGGGAACAATCCAGCTCGAACTGGCAGGTCAGGTCCTCCCTGGACTGGAAACAAGCATCCTAGGACCGGTTTCGGGGTTTCACCCCTCTTCAGCCAGGATAGCTTGATTCCAGTGGCATGGAGAGCACAGGACTTAAGTCTGAGCATACCCGTCCCACTCGGGGTGACAAATGCAAAAAGAACTATTGATGGACAGAATGCAGAACAATGTCATACATTCACCCCAGTACAGAGATCTGGGCCTAAATCTACTGTTTTTTGCTCACCATGCCATTCCAGTTTGGACACAGCCATATGCAAATCAGTCTTGACCCTGTGCCTTATGTGAACAGTCCATCCCAACTACCAGGCCAGGTCCTCCGTGGACTGGAAACAGCATCCTAGGACCGGTTTCGGGGTTTCACCCCTCTTCAGCCAGGATAGCTTGATTCCAGTGGCATGGAGAGCACGGGACTCACGTCTGAGCAAACCTGTCCCACTCGAGGTGACAAATGCAAAAAGAACTATTGATGGACAGAATGCAGAACAATATCATACATTCACCCCAGTACAGAGATCTGGGCCTAAATCCATCGTTTTTTTGCTCACCATGCCATTCCAGTTTGGACCCAGCCATATGCAAATCAGTCTTGACCCTGTGCTCTATGGGAACAGTCCAGCCTGAACTGCCAGGTCAGGTCCTCCCTGGACTGGAAACAAGCATCCTTGGACCGGTTTCGGGGTTTCACCCCTCTTCAGCCAGGAAAGCTTGATTCCAGTGGCATGGAGAGCAAGGTACTTACGTCTGAGCATACCTGTCCCACTCGGGGTGACAAATGCAAAAAGAACTATTGATGGACAGAATGCAGAACAATGTCATACATTCACCCCAGTACAAAGATCTGGGCCTAAATCTATCGTTATTTGCTCACCATGCCGTTCCAGTTTGGACCCAGCCATTTGCAAATCAGTCTTGACCCTGTGCCCTATGTGAATAGTCCAGCCCGAACTGCCAAGCCAGGTACTCCCTGGACTGGAAACAAGCATCCTATGTCCGGTTTCGGGGTTTCACCCCTCTTCAGCCATGATAGCTTGATTCCAGTGGCATGGAGAGCACTGGACTTACGTCTGAGCATACCCGTCCCACACGGGGTTACAAATGCAAAAAGAACTATTGTTGGACAGAATGCAAAACAATGCCATACATTCACCCCAGTACAGAGATCTGGGCCTAAATCCATCTTTTTTTTGCGCACCAAGCCATTCCAGTTTGGACCCAGCCATATGCAAATCAGTCTTGACCCTGTGCCCTATGTGAACAGTCCAGCCCGTAGTGCCAGGCCAGGTCCTCCGTGGACTGGAAACAAGCATCCTAGGACCGGTTTCGGGGTTTCACCCCTCTTCAGCTAGGTTGGCTTGATTCCAGTGGCATGGAGAGCACGAGACTCACGTCTGAGCATACCCGTCCCACTCGGGGTGACACATGCAAAAAGAACTATTGATGGAGAGAATGCAGAACAATGTCATACATTCACCCCAGTACAGAGATCTGGGCCTAAATTCATAGTTTTTTGCTCACCATGCCATTCCAGTTTGGACCCAGCCATATGCAAATCAGTCTGGACCCTGTGCTCTATGGGAACAGTCCAGCCCGAACTGCCAGGTCAGGTCCTCCCTGGACTGGAAACAAGCATCCTAGGACCGGTTTCGGGGTTTCACCCCTCTTCAGCCAGGAAAGCTTGATTCCAGTGGCATGGAGAGCAAGGGACTTACGTCTGAGCATACCTGTCCCACTCGGGGTGACAAATGCAAAAAGAACTATTGATGGACAGAATGCAGAACAATGTCATACATTCACCCCAGTACAAAGATCTGGGCCTAAATCTATCGTTATTTGCTCACCATGCCATTCCAGTTTGGACCCAGCCATTTGCAAATCAGTCTTGACCCTGTGCCCTATGTGAATAGTCCAGCCCGAACTGCCAAGCCAGGTACTCCCTGGACTGGAAACAAGCATCCTATGTCCGGTTTCGGGTGTTTCACCCCTGTTCAGCCATGATAGCTTGATTCCAGTGGCATGGAGAGCACTGGACTTACGTCTGAGCATACCCGTCCCACTCGGGGTGACAAATGCAAAAAGAACTATTGTTGGACAGAATGCAAAACAATGCCATACATTCACCCCAGTACAGAGATCTGGGCCTAAATCCATCGTTTTTTTGCTCACCATGCCATTCCAGTTTGGACCCAGCCATATGCAAATCAGTCTTGACCCTGTGCCCAATGTGAACAGTCCAGCCCGTACTGCCAGGCCAGGTCCTCCGTGGACTGGAAACAAGCATCCTAGGACCGGTTTCGGGGTTTCACCCCTCTTCAGCCAGGATAGCTTGATTCAAGTGGCATGGAGAGCACGGGACTCATGTGTGAGCATACCAGTCCCACTCGGGGTGACAAATGCAAAAAGAACTATTGATGGACAGAATGCAGAACAATGTCATACATTAACCCCAGTACAGGGATCTGGGCCTAAATCCATTGTTTTTTTGCTCACCATGCCATTCCAGTTTGGACACAGACATATGCAAATCTGTCTTGACCCTGTGCCCTATGAGAACAGTCCTGCCCAAACTGCCAGGCCAGGTCCTCCCTGGACTGGAAACAAGCATCCTGGGACCGGTTTCCGGGTTTCACCCCTCTTCAGCCATGATAGCTTGATTCCAGTGGCATGGAGAGCACTGGACTTATGTCTGAGCATACCCGTACCACTCGGGGTGACAAGTGCAAAAAGAACTATTGATGGACAGAATGAAGAACAATGTCATACATTCACCCTAGTACAGAGATCTGGGCCTAAACCCATTGTTTTTTTGCTCACCATACCATTCCAGTTTGGACCCAGTAAATGCAAATCAGTCTTGACCCTGTGCCCTATGGGAACAGTCCAGCCCGAAATGCCAGGCCAGGTCCTCCCTAGACTGGAAACAAGCATCCTAGGACCGGTTTCAGGGTTTCACCCCTCTTCAGCCAGGATAGCTTGATTCCAGTGGCATGGAGAGCACGGGACTCACGTCTGAGCATACCCGGCCCACTCAGGGTGACAAATTCAAAAAGAACTATTGTTGGACAGAATGCAGAACAATGTCATACATACACCCCAGTACAGAGATCTGGGCCTAAATCCATTGTTTTTTTGCTCACCATGCCATTCCAGTTTGGACACAGCCATATGCAAATCAGTCTTGACCCTGTGCTCTATGAGAACAGTCCTGCCCAAACTGCCAGGCCAGGTCCTCCCTGGACTGGAAACAAGCATCCTAGGACCGGTTTCGGGGTTTCACCCTTCTTCAGCCAGGATAGCTTGATTCCAGTGGCATGGAGAGCACGAGACTCACGTCTGAGCATACCCGTCTCACTCGGGGTTACAAATGCAAAAAGAACTATTGATAGACAGAATGCAGGACAATGTCATACATTCACCCCAGTACAGAGATCTGGGCCTAAATCCAATGTTTTTTGCTCACCGTGCCATTTCAGTTTGGACCCAGCCATATGCAAATCAGTCTTGTCCCTGTGCCCTACGTGAATAGTCCAGCCCGAACTGCAAAGCCAGGTCCTCCCTGGACTGGAAACAAGCATCCTGGGACCGGTTTCGGGGTTTCACCCCTCTTCAGCCATGATAGCTTGATTCCAGTGGCATGGAGAGCACTGGACTTATGTCTGAGCATACCCGTACCACTCGGGGTGACAAGTGCAAAAAGAACTATTGATGGACAGAATGAAGAACAATGTCATACATTCACCCTAGTACAGAGATCTGGGCCTAAACCCATTGTTTTTTTGCTCACCATACCATTCCAGTTTGGACCCAGTAAATGCAAATCAGTCTTGACCCTGTGCCCTATGGGAGCAGTCCAGCCCGAAATACCAGGCCAGGTCCTCCCTAGACTGGAAACAAGCATCCTAGGACCGGTTTCAGGGTTTCACCCCTCTTCAGCCAGGATAGCTTGATTCCAGTGGCATGGAGAGCACTGGACTTATGTCTGAGCATACCCGTCCCACTCGGGGTGACAAATGCAAAAAGAACTATTGTTGGACAGAATGCAAAACAATACCATACATTCACCCCAGTACAGAGATCTGGGCCTAAATCCATCGTTTTTTTGCTCACCATGCCATTCCAGTTTGGACCCAGCCATATGCAAATCAGTCTTGACCCTGTGCCCAATGTGAACAGACCAGCCCGTACTGCCAGGCCAGGTCCTGCGTGGACTGGAATCAAGCATCCTAGGACCGGTTTCGGGGTTTCACCCCTCTTCAGCCAGGATAGCTTGATTCCAGTGGCATGGAGAGCATGGGACTCACGTCTGAGCATACCCGGCGCACTCAGGGTGAAAAATTCAAAAAGAACTATTGTTGGACAGAATGCAAAACAATACCATACATTCACCCCAGTACAGAGATCTGGGCCTAAATCCATCGTTTTTTTGCTCATCATACCATTCCAGTTTGGACCCAGTATATGCAAATCAGTCTTGACCCTGTGCCCTATGGGAACTGCCCAGCCCGAAATGCCAGGCCAGGTCCTCCCTGGACTGGAAACAAGCATCCCAGGACCGGTTTCAGGGTTTCACCCCTCTTCAGCCAGGATAGCTTGATTCCAGTGGCATGGAGAGCACGGACTCACGTCTGAGCATACCCGGCGCACTCAGGGTGAAAAATTCAAAAAGAACTATTGTTGGACAGAATGCAAAACAATGCCATACATTCACCCCAGTACAGAGATCTGGGCCTAAATCCATCTTTTTTTGGCGCACCAAGTCATTCCAGTTTGGACCCAGCCATATGCAAATCAGTCTTGACCCTGTGCCCTATCTGAACAGTCCAGCCCGTACTGCCAGGCCAGGTCCTCCGTGGACTGGAAACAAGCATCCTAGGACCGGTTTCGGGGTTTCACCCCTCTTCAGCCAGGTTGGCTTGATTCCAGTGGCATGGAGAGCACGGGACTCACGTCTGAGCATACCCGTCCCACTCGGGGTGACACATGCAAAAAGAACTATTGATGGACAGAATGCAGAACAATGTCATACATTCACCCCAGTACAGAGATCTGGGCCTAAATCTACCGTTTTTTGCTCACCATGCCATTCCAGTTTGGACACAGCCATATGCAAATCAGTCTTGACCCAGTGCCCTATGTGAATAGTCCAGCCCGAACTGCCAAGCCAGGTACTCCTTGGACTGGAAACAAGCCTCCTAGGTTCGGTTTCGGGGTTTCACCCCTCTTCAGCCATGATTGCTTGATTCCAGTGGCATGGAGAGCACTGAACTTTCGTCTGAGCATACCCGTCCCACTCGGGGTGACGAGTGCAAAAAGAACTATTGATGGAGAGAATGCAGAACAATGTCATACATTCACCCCAGTACAGAGATCTGGGCCTAAATTCATAGTTTTTTTGCTCACCATGCCATTCCAGTTTGGACCCAGCCATATGCAAATCAGTCTGGACCCTGTGCCCTATGGGAACAATCCAGCTCGAACTGGCAGGTCAGGTCCTCCCTGGACTGGAAACAAGCATCCTAGGACCGGTTTCGGGGTTTCACCCCTCTTCAGCCAGGATAGCTTGATTCCAGTGGCATGGAGAGCACAGGACTTAAGTCTGAGCATACCCGTCCCACTCGGGGTGACAAATGCAAAAAGAACTATTGATGGACAGAATGCAGAACAATGTCATACATTCACCCCAGTACAGAGACCTGGGCCTAAATCTACTGTTTTTTGCTCACCATGCCATTCCAGTTTGGACACAGCCATATGCAAATCAGTCTTGACCCTGTGCCTTATGTGAACAGTCCATCCCAACTACCAGGCCAGGTCCTCCGTGGACTGGAAACAGCATCCTAGGACCGGTTTCGGGGTTTCACCCCTCTTCAGCCAGGATAGCTTGATTCCAGTGGCATGGAGAGCACGGGACTCACGTCTGAGCAAACCTGTCCCACTCGAGGTGACAAATGCAAAAAGAACTATTGATGGACAGAATGCAGAACAATATCATACATTCACCCCAGTACAGAGATCTGGGCCTAAATCCATCGTTTTTTTGCTCACCATGCCATTCCAGTTTGGACCCAGCCATATGCAAATCAGTCTTGACCCTGTGCTCTATGGGAACAGTCCAGCCCGAACTGCCAGGTCAGGTCCTCCCTGGACTGGAAACAAGCATCCTTGGACCGGTTTCGGGGTTTCACCCCTCTTCAGCCAGGAAAGCTTGATTCCAGTGGCATGGAGAGCAAGGGACTTACGTCTGAGCATACCTGTCCCACTCGGGGTGACAAATGCAAAAAGAACTATTGATGGACAGAATGCAGAACAATGTCATACATTCACCCCAGTACAAAGATCTGGGCCTAAATCTATCGTTATTTGCTCACCATGCCGTTCCAGTTTGGACCCAGCCATTTGCAAATCAGTCTTGACCCTGTGCCCTATGTGAATAGTCCAGCCCGAACTGCCAAGCCAGGTACTCCCTGGACTGGAAACAAGCATCCTATGTCCGGTTTCGGGGTTTCACCCCTCTTCAGCCATGATAGCTTGATTCCAGTGGCATGGAGAGCACTGGACTTACGTCTGAGCATACCCGTCCCACACGGGGTTACAAATGCAAAAAGAACTATTGTTGGACAGAATGCAAAACAATGCCATACATTCACCCCAGTACAGAGATCTGGGCCTAAATCCATCTTTTTTTTGCGCACCAAGCCATTCCAGTTTGGACCCAGCCATATGCAAATCAGTCTTGACCCTGTGCCCTATGTGAACAGTCCAGCCCGTAGTGCCAGGCCAGGTCCTCCGTGGACTGGAAACAAGCATCCTAGGACCGGTTTCGGGGTTTCACCCCTCTTCAGCTAGGTTGGCTTGATTCCAGTGGCATGGAGAGCACGAGACTCACGTCTGAGCATACCCGTCCCACTCGGGGTGACACATGCAAAAAGAACTATTGATGGAGAGAATGCAGAACAATGTCATACATTCACCCCAGTACAGAGATCTGGGCCTAAATTCATAGTTTTTTGCTCACCATGCCATTCCAGTTTGGACCCAGCCATATGCAAATCAGTCTGGACCCTGTGCTCTATGGGAACAGTCCAGCCCGAACTGCCAGGTCAGGTCCTCCCTGGACTGGAAACAAGCATCCTAGGACCGGTTTCGGGGTTTCACCCCTCTTCAGCCAGGAAAGCTTGATTCCAGTGGCATGGAGAGCAAGGGACTTACGTCTGAGCATACCTGTCCCACTCGGGGTGACAAATGCAAAAAGAACTATTGATGGACAGAATGCAGAACAATGTCATACATTCACCCCAGTACAAAGATCTGGGCCTAAATCTATCGTTATTTGCTCACCATGCCATTCCAGTTTGGACCCAGCCATTTGCAAATCAGTCTTGACCCTGTGCCCTATGTGAATAGTCCAGCCCGAACTGCCAAGCCAGGTACTCCCTGGACTGGAAACAAGCATCCTATGTCCGGTTTCGGGGTTTCACCCCTGTTCAGCCATGATAGCTTGATTCCAGTGGCATGGAGAGCACTGGACTTACGTCTGAGCATACCCGTCCCACTCGGGGTGACAAATGCAAAAAGAACTATTGTTGGACAGAATGCAAAACAATGCCATACATTCACCCCAGTACAGAGATCTGGGCCTAAATCCATCGTTTTTTTGCTCACCATGCCATTCCAGTTTGGACCCAGCCATATGCAAATCAGTCTTGACCCTGTGCCCAATGTGAACAGTCCAGCCCGTACTGCCAGGCCAGGTCCTCCGTGGACTGGAAACAAGCATCCTAGGACCGGTTTCGGGGTTTCACCCCTCTTCAGCCAGGATAGCTTGATTCAAGTGGCATGGAGAGCACGGGACTCATGTGTGAGCATACCAGTCCCACTCGGGGTGACAAATGCAAAAAGAACTATTGATGGACAGAATGCAGAACAATGTCATACATTAACCCCAGTACAGGGATCTGGGCCTAAATCCATTGTTTTTTTGCTCACCATGCCATTCCAGTTTGGACACAGACATATGCAAATCTGTCTTGACCCTGTGCCCTATGAGAACAGTCCTGCCCAAACTGCCAGGCCAGGTCCTCCCTGGACTGGAAACAAGCATCCTGGGACCGGTTTCCGGGTTTCACCCCTCTTCAGCCATGATAGCTTGATTCCAGTGGCATGGAGAGCACTGGACTTATGTCTGAGCATACCCGTACCACTCGGGGTGACAAGTGCAAAAAGAACTATTGATGGACAGAATGAAGAACAATGTCATACATTCACCCTAGTACAGAGATCTGGGCCTAAACCCATTGTTTTTTTGCTCACCATACCATTCCAGTTTGGACCCAGTAAATGCAAATCAGTCTTGACCCTGTGCCCTATGGGAACAGTCCAGCCCGAAATGCCAGGCCAGGTCCTCCCTAGACTGGAAACAAGCATCCTAGGACCGGTTTCAGGGTTTCACCCCTCTTCAGCCAGGATAGCTTGATTCCAGTGGCATGGAGAGCACGGGACTCACGTCTGAGCATACCCGGCCCACTCAGGGTGACAAATTCAAAAAGAACTATTGTTGGACAGAATGCAGAACAATGTCATACATACACCCCAGTACAGAGATCTGGGCCTAAATCCATTGTTTTTTTGCTCACCATGCCATTCCAGTTTGGACACAGCCATATGCAAATCAGTCTTGACCCTGTGCTCTATGAGAACAGTCCTGCCCAAACTGCCAGGCCAGGTCCTCCCTGGACTGGAAACAAGCATCCTAGGACCGGTTTCGGGGTTTCACCCTTCTTCAGCCAGGATAGCTTGATTCCAGTGGCATGGAGAGCACGAGACTCACGTCTGAGCATACCCGTCTCACTCGGGGTTACAAATGCAAAAAGAACTATTGATAGACAGAATGCAGGACAATGTCATACATTCACCCCAGTACAGAGATCTGGGCCTAAATCCAATGTTTTTTGCTCACCGTGCCATTTCAGTTTGGACCCAGCCATATGCAAATCAGTCTTGTCCCTGTGCCCTACGTGAATAGTCCAGCCCGAACTGCAAAGCCAGGTCCTCCCTGGACTGGAAACAAGCATCCTGGGACCGGTTTCGGGGTTTCACCCCTCTTCAGCCATGATAGCTTGATTCCAGTGGCATGGAGAGCACTGGACTTATGTCTGAGCATACCCGTACCACTCGGGGTGACAAGTGCAAAAAGAACTATTGATGGACAGAATGAAGAACAATGTCATACATTCACCCTAGTACAGAGATCTGGGCCTAAACCCATTGTTTTTTTGCTCACCATACCATTCCAGTTTGGACCCAGTAAATGCAAATCAGTCTTGACCCTGTGCCCTATGGGAGCAGTCCAGCCCGAAATACCAGGCCAGGTCCTCCCTAGACTGGAAACAAGCATCCTAGGACCGGTTTCAGGGTTTCACCCCTCTTCAGCCAGGATAGCTTGATTCCAGTGGCATGGAGAGCACGGGACTCACGTCTGAGCATACCCGGCCCACTCAGGGTGACAAATTCAAAAAGAACTATTGTTGGACAGAATGCAGAACAATGTCATACATACACCCCAGTACAGAGATCTGGGCCTAAATCCATTGTTTTTTTGCTCACCATGCCATTCCAGTTTGGACACAGCCATATGCAAATCAGTCTTGACCCTGTGCTCTATGAGAACAGTCCTGCCCAAACTGCCAGGCCAGGTCCTCCCTGGACTGGAAACAAGCATCCTAGGACCGGTTTCGGGGTTTCACCCTTCTTCAGCCAGGATAGCTTGATTCCAGTGGCATGGAGAGCACAAGACTCACGTCTGAGCATACCCGTCTCACTCGGGGTTACAAATGCAAAAAGAACTATTGATAGACAGAATGCAGGACAATGTCATACATTCACCCCAGTACAGAGATCTGGGCCTAAATCCAATGTTTTTTGCTCACCGTGCCATTTCAGTTTGGACCCAGCCATATGCAAATCAGTCTTTTCCCTGTGCCCTACGTGAATAGTCCAGCCCGAACTGCAAAGCCAGGTCCTCCCTGGACTGGAAACAAGCATCCTGGGACCGGTTTCGGGGTTTCACCCCTCTTCAGCCATGATAGCTTGATTCCAGTGGCATGGAGAGCACTGGACTTATGTCTGAGCATACCCATCTCACTCGGGGTGACAAGTGCAAAAAGAACTATTGATGGACAGAATGAAGAACAATGTCATACATTCACCCTAGTACAGAGATCTGGGCCTAAACCCATCGTTTTTTTCTCACCATGCCATTCCAGTTTGGACCCAGCCATATGCAAATCAGTCTTGACCCTGTGCCCTATGGGAACAGTCCAGCCCGAACTGCTATGCCAGGTCCTCCGTGGACTGGAAATAAGCATCCTAGGACCGGTTTCGGGGTTTCACCCCTCTTCAGCCAGGATAGCTTTCTTCCAGTGGCATGGAGAGCATGGGACTCACGTCTGAGCATACCCGTCCCACTCAGGGTGACAAATGCAAAAAGAACTATTGATGGACAGAATGCAGAACAATGTCATACATTCACCCCAGTTAAGTGATCTGGTCCTAAATCTATTGTTTTTTTGCTCACCATGCCATTCCAATTTGGACCAAGCCATATGCAAATCAGTCTTGACCCTGTGCCCTTTGGGAACAGTCCAGCCTGAACTGCCAGGTCAGGTCTTCCCTGGACTGGAAACAAGCATCTTAGGGCCGGTTTCGGGGTTTCACCCCTCTTCAGCCAGGATAGCTTGATTCCAGTTGCATGGAAAGCGCAGGACACATGTCTGAGCATATCCGTCCCACTCGGGGTGACAAATGCAAAAAGAACTATTGATGGACAGAACAATGTCATACATTCACCCCAGTACAGAGATCTGGGCCTAAATCCACCGTTTTTTGCTCACCATGCCATTCCAGTTTGGACACAGCCATATGCAAATCAGTCTTGACCCTGTGCCCTATGTGAATAGTCCAGCCCGAACTGCCAAGCCAGGTACTCCCTGGACTGGAAACAAGCCTCCTAGGTTCGGTTTCGGGGTTTCGCCCCTCTTCAGCCATGATTGCTTGATTCCAGTGGCATGGAGAGCACTGAACTTTCGTCTGAGCATACCCGTCCCACTCGGGGTGACGAGTGCAAAAAGAACTATTGATGGACAGAATGCAGAACAATGTCATACATTCACCCTAGTACAGAAATCTGGGCCTAAATCCATTGTTTTTTTGCTCACCATGCCATTCCAGTTTGGACCCAGCTATATGCAAATCAGTCTTGACCCCGTGCCCTATGGGAACAGTCCAGCCCGAACTCCCAGATCAGGTCCTCCCTGGACTGGAAACAAGCATCCTAGGACCGGTTTTGGGGTTTCACCCCTCTTCAGCAAGGATAGCTTGATTCCAGTGGCATGGAGAGCAAGGGACTTACGTCTGAGCATACCTGTCCCACTCGGGGTGACAAATGCAAAAAGAACTATTGATGGACAGAATGCAGAACAATGTCATACATTCACCCCAGTACAAAGATCTGGGCATAAATCTATCGTTATTTGCTCACCATGCCATTCCAGTTTGGACCCAGCCATATGCAAATCAGTCTTGTCCCTGTGCCCTACGTGAATAGTCCAGCCCGAACTGCAAAGCCAGGTCCTCCATGGACTGGAAACAAGCATCCTGGGACCGGTTTCGGGGTTTCACCCCTCTTCAGCCATGATAGCTTGATTCCAGTGGCATGGAGAGCACTGGACTTATGTCTGAGCATACCCGCCCCACTCGGGGTGACAAGTGCAAAAATAACTATTGATGGACAGAATGAAGAACAATGTCATACATTCACCCTAGTACAGAGATCTGGGCCTAAATCCATCGTTTTTTTGCTCACCATGCCATTCCAGTTTGGACCCAGCCATATGCAAATCAGTCTTGACCCTGTGCCCTATGGGAACAGTCCTGCCGGAACTGCCATGCCAGGTCCTCCGTGGACTGGAAACAAGCATCTTAGGACCGGTTTCGGGGTTTCACCCCTCTTCAGCCAGGATAGCTTGCTTCCAGTGGCATGGAGAGTTTGGGACTCACGTCTGAGCATACCCGTCCCACTCTGGGTGACAAATGCAAAAAGAACTATTGATGGACAGAAAGCAGAACAATGTCATACATTCACCCCAGTTAAGTGATCTGGTCCTAAATCTATTGTTTTTTTGCTCACCATGCCATTCCAATTTGGACCAAGCCATATGCAAATCAGTCTTGACCCTGTACCCTATGGGAACAGTCCAGCCTGAACTGCCAGGTCAGGTACTCCCTGGACTGGAAACAAGCATCTTAGGACCGGTTTCGGGGTTTCACCCCTCTTCAGCCAGGATAGCTTGATTCCAGTTGCATGGAAAGCGCGGGACACATGTCTGAGCATATCCGTCCCACTCGGGGTGACACATGCAAAAAGAACTATTGATGGACAGAATTCAGAACAATGTCATACATTCACCCCAGTACAGAGATCTGGGCCTAAATCCAACGTTTATTTGCTCTCCACGCCATTCCAGTTTGGACCCAGCCATATGCAAATCAGTCTTGACCCTGTGCCCTATGGGAACAGTCTAGCCCGAACTGCCAGGCCATCTCTTCCCTGGACTGGAAACAAGCATCCTATGACTGGTTTCGGGGTTTCACCCCTCTTCAGCCAGGATAGCTTGATTCCGGTGGCATGGAGAGCACGGGACTCGCGTCTGAGCATACCCGTCCCAAGCAGGGTGACACATACAAAAAGAACTATTGAGGGACAGAATGCAGAACAATGTCATACATTCACCCCAGTAAAGAGATCTGGGCCTAAATCCATCGTTTTTTTGCTCACCATGCCATTCCAGTTTGGACCCAGCCATATGCACATCAGTCTTGACTCTGTGCCCTATGGGAACAGTCCAGCCCGAACTGCCAGGCCAGGTCCTCCCTGGACTGGAAACAAGCATCCTAGGACCGGTTTCGGGGTTTCACCCCTCTTCAGCCAGGATAGCTTGATTCCAGTGGCATGGAGAGCACAGGACTTAAGTCTGAGCATACCCGTCCCACTCGGGGTGACAAATGCAAAATGAACTATTGATGGACAGAATGCAGAACAATGTCATACATTCACCCAGTACAGAGATCTGGGCCTAAATCTACAGTTTTTTGCTCACCATGGCATTCCAGTTTGGACACAGCCATATGCAAATCAGTCTTGACCCTGTGCCCTATGTGAATAGTCCAGCCCGAACTGCCAAGCCAGGTACTCCCTGGACTGGAAACAAGCCTCCTAGGTTCGGTTTCGGGGTTTCACCCCTCTTCAGCCATGATAGCTTGATTCCAGTGGCATGGAGAGCACTGGACTTTCGTCTGAGCATACCCGTCCCACTCGGGGTGACAAGTGCAAAAAGAACTATTGATGGACAGAATGCAGAACAATGTCATACATTTACCCTAGTACAGAAATCTGGGCCTAAATCCATCGTTTTTTTGCTCACCATGCCATTCCAGTTTGGACCCAGCCATATGCAAATCAGTCTTGACCCTGTGCCCTATGGGAACAGTCTAGCCCGAACTGCCAGGCCATGTCTTCCCTGGACTGGAAACAAGCATCCTATGACTGGTTTCGGGGTTTCACCCCTCTTCAGCCAGGATAGCTTGATTCCGGTGGCATGAAGAGCACGGGACTCGCGTCTGAGCATACCCGTCCCACTCGGGGTGACACATGCAAAAAGAACTACTGATGGACAGAATGCAGGACAATGTCATACATTCACCCCAGTACAGAGATCTGGGCCTAAATCCATCGTTTTTTTGCTCACCATGCCATCCCAGTTTGGACACAGCCATATGCAAATCAGTCTTGACCCTGTGCCCTATGGGAACAGTTTAGCCCGAACTGCCTGGCCAGGTCTTCCCTGGACTGGAAACAAGCATCCTAGGACTGGTTTCGGGGTTCCACCCCTCTTCAGCCAGGATAGCTTGATTCCAGTGGCATGGGGAACACGGGACTCACGTCTGAGCATACCCGTCCCACTCGGGGTGACACATGCAAAAAGAACTATTGATGGACAGAATGCAGAACGATGTCATACATTAACCCCAGTACAGAGATGTGGGTATAAATCCATCGTTTTTTTGCTCACCATGCCATTCCAGTTTGGACCCAGCCATATGCAAATCAGTCTTGACCCTGTGCCCTATGGGAACAGTCCAGCCCGAACTGCCAGGCCAGGTCCTCCCTGGACTGGAAACAAGCATCCGAGGACCGGTTTCGGGGTTTCACCCCTCTTCAGCCAGGATAGCTTGATTCCAGTGGCATGGAGAGCACGGGACTCACGTCTGAGCATACCCGGCCCACTCAGGGTGACAAATGCAAAAATAACTATTGTTAGACAGAATGTGAAACAATGCCTTACATTCACCCCAGTACAGAGATCTGGGCCTAAATCCATCGTTTTTTTGCTCACAATGCCATTCCAGTTTGGACCCAGCCATATGCAAATCGGTCTTCACCCTGTGCCCTATGGAAACAATCCAGCCCGAACTGCCAGGCCAGGTCCTTCCTGGGCTGGAAACCAGCATCCTAGGACCGGTTTCGGGGTTTCGCCCCTCTTCAGCCAGGATAGCTTGATTCCAGTGGCATGGGGAGCACAGGACTTAAGTCTGAGCATACCCGTCCCACTCGGGGTGACAAATGCAAAAAGAACTATTGATGGACAGAATGCAGAACAATGTCATACATTCACCCCAGTACAGAGATCTGGGCCTAAATCTACCGTTTTTTGCTCACCATGCCATTCCAGTTTGGACACAGCCATATGCAAATCAGTCTTGACCCAGTGCCCTATGTGAATAGTCCAGCCCGAACTGCCAAGCCAGGTACTCCCTGGACTGGAAAAAAGCCTCCTAGGTTCGGTTTCGGGGTTTTACCCCTCTTCAGCCATGATTGCTTGATTCCAGTGGCATGGAGAGCACTGAACTTTCGTCTGAGCATACCCGTCCCACTCGGGGTGACGAGTGCAAAAAGAACTATTGATGGACAGAATGCAGAACAATGTCATACATTCACCCTAGTACAGAAATCTGGGCCTAAATCCATATTTTTTTTGCTCACCATGCCATTCCAGTTTGGACCCAGCCATATGCAAATCAGTCTTGACCCTGTGCCTTATGGTAACAGTCCAGCCCAACTACCAGGCCAGGTCCTCCGTGGACTGGAAACAAGCATCCTAGGACCGGTTTCAGGGTTTCATCCCTCTTCAGCCAGGATAGCTTGATTTCAGTGGTATGGAGAGCACGGGACTCACGTCTGAGCATACCTGTCCCACTCGGGGTGACAAATGCAAAAAGAACTATTGATGGACAGAATGCAGAACAATATCATACATTCACCCCAGTACAGAGATCTGGGCCTAAATCCATTGTTTTTTTGCTCACCATGCCATTCCAGTTTGAACCCAGCCATATGCAAATCAGTCTTGACCCTGTGCCCTATGGGAACAGTCCAGCCCGAACTCCCAGGTCAGGTCCTCCCTGGACTGGAAACAAGCATCCTGGACCGGTTTCGGGGTTTCACCCCTCTTCAGCCAGGATAGCTTGATTCCAGTGGCATGGAGAGCAAGGGACTTACGTCTGAGCATACCTGTCCCACTCGGGGTGACAAATGCAAAAAGAACTATTGATGGACAGAATGCAGAACAATGTCATACATTCACCCCAGTACAAAGATCTGGGCCTAAATCTATCGTTATTTGCTCACCATGCCATTCCAGTTTGGACCCAGCCATGTGCAAATCAGTCTTGTCCCTGTGCCCTACGTGAATAGTCCAGCCCGAACTGCAAAGCCAGGTCCTCCCTGGACTGGAAACAAGCATCCTGGGACCGGTTTCGGGGTTTCACCCCTCTTCAGCCATGATAGCTTGATTCCAGTGGCATGGAGAGCACTGGACTTATGTCTGAGCATACCCGCCCCACTCGGGGTGACAAGTTCAAAAATAACTATTGATGGACAGAATGAAGAACAATGTCATACATTCACCCTAGTACAGAGATCTGGGCCTAAACCCATCGTTTTTTTCTCACCATGCCATTCCAGTTTGGACCCAGCCATATGCAAATCAGTCTTGACCCTGTGCCCTATGGGAACAGTCCAGCCCGAACTGCTATGCCAGGTCCTCCGTGGACTGGAAATAAGCATCCTAGGACCGGTTTCGGGGTTTCACCCCTCTTCAGCCAGGATAGCTTTCTTCCAGTGGCATGGAGAGCATGGGACTCACGTCTGAGCATACCCGTCCCACTCAGGGTGACAAATGCAAAAAGAACTATTGATGGACAGAATGCAGAACAATGTCATACATTCACCCCAGTTAAGTGATCTGGTCCTAAATCTATTGTTTTTTTGCTCACCATGCCATTCCAATTTGGACCAAGCCATATGCAAATCAGTCTTGACCCTGTGCCCTTTGGGAACAGTCCAGCCTGAACTGCCAGGTCAGGTCTTCCCTGGACTGGAAACAAGCATCTTAGGGCCGGTTTCGGGGTTTCACCCCTCTTCAGCCAGGATAGCTTGATTCCAGTTGCATGGAAAGCGCAGGACACATGTCTGAGCATATCCGTCCCACTCGGGGTGACAAATGCAAAAAGAACTATTGATGGACAGAACAATGTCATACATTCACCCCAGTACAGAGATCTGGGCCTAAATCTACCGTTTTTTGCTCACCATGCCATTCCAGTTTGGACACAGCCATATGCAAATCAGTCTTGACCCTGTGCCCTATGTGAATAGTCCAGCCCAAACTGCCAAGCCAGGTACTCCCTGGACTGGAAACAAGCCTCCTAGGTTCGGTTTCGGGGTTTCGCCCCTCTTCAGCCATGATTGCTTGATTCCAGTGGCATGGAGAGCACTGAACTTTCGTCTGAGCATACCCGTCCCACTCGGGGTGACGAGTGCAAAAAGAACTATTGATGGACAGAATGCAGAACAATGTCATACATTCACCCTAGTACAGAAATCTGGGCCTAAATCCATTGTTTTTTTGCTCACCATGCCATTCCAGTTTGGACCCAGCTATATGCAAATCAGTCTTGACCCCGTGCCCTATGGGAACAGTCCAGCCCGAACTCCCAGATCAGGTCCTCCCTGGACTGGAAACAAGCATCCTAGGACCGGTTTTGGGGTTTCACCCCTCTTCAGCAAGGATAGCTTGATTCCAGTGGCATGGAGAGCAAGGGACTTACGTCTGAGCATACCTGTCCCACTCGGGGTGACAAATGCAAAAAGAACTATTGATGGACAGAATGCAGAACAATGTCATACATTCACCCCAGTACAAAGATCTGGGCATAAATCTATCGTTATTTGCTCACCATGCCATTCCAGTTTGGACCCAGCCATATGCAAATCAGTCTTGTCCCTGTGCCCTACGTGAATAGTCCAGCCCGAACTGCAAAGCCAGGTCCTCCATGGACTGGAAACAAGCATCCTGGGACCGGTTTCGGGGTTTCACCCCTCTTCAGCCATGATAGCTTGATTCCAGTGGCATGGAGAGCACTGGACTTATGTCTGAGCATACCCGCCCCACTCGGGGTGACAAGTGCAAAAATAACTATTGATGGACAGAATGAAGAACAATGTCATACATTCACCCTAGTACAGAGATCTGGGCCTAAATCCATCGTTTTTTTGCTCACCATGCCATTCCAGTTTGGACCCAGCCATATGCAAATCAGTCTTGACCCTGTGCCCTATGGGAACAGTCCTGCCGGAACTGCCATGCCAGGTCCTCCGTGGACTGGAAACAAGCATCTTAGGACCGGTTTCGGGGTTTCACCCCTCTTCAGCCAGGATAGCTTGCTTCCAGTGGCATGGAGAGTTTGGGACTCACGTCTGAGCATACCCGTCCCACTCTGGCTGACAAATGCAAAAAGAACTATTGATGGACAGAAAGCAGAACAATGTCATACATTCACCCCACTTAAGTGATCTGGTCCTAAATCTATTGTTTTTTTGCTCACCATGCCATTCCAATTTGGACCAAGCCATATGCAAATCAGTCTTGACCCTGTACCCTATGGGAACAGTCCAGCCTGAACTGCCAGGTCAGGTACTCCCTGGACTGGAAACAAGCATCTTAGGACCGGTTTCGGGGTTTCACCCCTCTTCAGCCAGGATAGCTTGATTCCAGTTGCATGGAAAGCGCGGGACACATGTCTGAGCATATCCGTCCCACTCGGGGTGACACATGCAAAAAGAACTATTGATGGACAGAATTCAGAACAATGTCATACATTCACCCCAGTACAGAGATCTGGGCCTAAATCCAACGTTTATTTGCTCTCCACGCCATTCCAGTTTGGACCCAGCCATATGCAAATCAGTCTTGACCCTGTGCCCTATGGGAACAGTCTAGCCCGAACTGCCAGGCCATCTCTTCCCTGGACTGGAAACAAGCATCCTATGTCTGGTTTCGGGGTTTCACCCCTCTTCAGCCAGGATAGCTTGATTCCGGTGGCATGGAGAGCACGGGACTCGCGTCTGAGCATACCCGTCCCAAGCAGGGTGACACATACAAAAAGAACTATTGAGGGACAGAATGCAGAACAATGTCATACATTCACCCCAGTAAAGAGATCTGGGCCTAAATCCATCGTTTTTTTGCTCACCATGCCATTCCAGTTTGGACCCAGCCATATGCACATCAGTCTTGACTCTGTGCCCTATGGGAACAGTCCAGCCCGAACTGCCAGGCCAGGTCCTCCCTGGACTGGAAACAAGCATCCTAGGACCGGTTTCGGGGTTTCACCCCTCTTCAGCCAGGATAGCTTGATTCCAGTGGCATGGAGAGCACAGGACTTAAGTCTGAGCATACCCGTCCCACTCGGGGTGACAAATGCAAAATGAACTATTGATGGACAGAATGCAGAACAATGTCATACATTCACCCAGTACAGAGATCTGGGCCTAAATCTACAGTTTTTTGCTCACCATGGCATTCCAGTTTGGACACAGCCATATGCAAATCAGTCTTGACCCTGTGCCCTATGTGAATAGTCCAGCCCGAACTCCCAAGCCAGGTACTCCCTGGACTGGAAACAAGCCTCCTAGGTTCGGTTTCGGGGTTTCACCCCTCTTCAGCCATGATAGCTTGATTCCAGTGGCATGGAGAGCACTGGACTTTCGTCTGAGCATACCCGTCCCACTCGGGGTGACAAGTGCAAAAAGAACTATTGATGGACAGAATGCAGAACAATGTCATACATTTACCCTAGTACAGAAATCTGGGCCTAAATCCATCGTTTTTTTGCTCACCATGCCATTCCAGTTTGGACCCAGCCATATGCAAATCAGTCTTGACCCTGTGCCCTATGGGAACAGTCTAGCCCGAACTGCCAGGCCATGTCTTCCCTGGACTGGAAACAAGCATCCTATGACTGGTTTCGGGGTTTCACCCCTCTTCAGCCAGGATAGCTTGATTCCGGTGGCATGAAGAGCACGGGACTCGCGTCTGAGCATACCCGTCCCACTCGGGGTGACACATGCAAAAAGAACTACTGATGGACAGAATGCAGGACAATGTCATACATTCACCCCAGTACAGAGATCTGGGCCTAAATCCATCGTTTTTTTGCTCACCATGCCATCCCAGTTTGGACACAGCCATATGCAAATCAGTCTTGACCCTGTGCCCTATGGGAACAGTTTAGCCCGAACTGCCTGGCCAGGTCTTCCCTGGACTGGAAACAAGCATCCTAGGACTGGTTTCGGGGTTCCACCCCTCTTCAGCCAGGATAGCTTGATTCCAGTGGCATGGGGAACACGGGACTCACGTCTGAGCATACCCGTCCCACTCGGGGTGACACATGCAAAAAGAACTATTGATGGACAGAATGCAGAACGATGTCATACATTAACCCCAGTACAGAGATGTGGGTATAAATCCATCGTTTTTTTGCTCACCATGCCATTCCAGTTTGGACCCAGCCATATGCAAATCAGTCTTGACCCTGTGCCCTATGGGAACAGTCCAGCCCGAACTGCCAGGCCAGGTCCTCCCTGGACTGGAAACAAGCATCCGAGGACCGGTTTCGGGGTTTCACCCCTCTTCAGCCAGGATAGCTTGATTCCAGTGGCATGGAGAGCACGGGACTCACGTCTGAGCATACCCGGCCCACTCAGGGTGACAAATGCAAAAATAACTATTGTTAGACAGAATGTGAAACAATGCCTTACATTCACCCCAGTACAGAGATCTGGGCCTAAATCCATCGTTTTTTTGCTCACAATGCCATTCCAGTTTGGACCCAGCCATATGCAAATCGGTCTTCACCCTGTGCCCTATGGAAACAATCCAGCCCGAACTGCCAGGCCAGGTCCTTCCTGGGCTGGAAACCAGCATCCTAGGACCGGTTTCGGGGTTTCGCCCCTCTTCAGCCAGGATAGCTTGATTCCAGTGGCATGGGGAGCACAGGACTTAAGTCTGAGCATACCCGTCCCACTCGGGGTGACAAATGCAAAAAGAACTATTGATGGACAGAATGCAGAACAATGTCATACATTCACCCCAGTACAGAGATCTGGGCCTAAATCTACCGTTTTTTGCTCACCATGCCATTCCAGTTTGGACACAGCCATATGCAAATCAGTCTTGACCCAGTGCCCTATGTGAATAGTCCAGCCCGAACTGCCAAGCCAGGTACTCCCTGGACTGGAAAAAAGCCTCCTAGGTTCGGTTTCGGGGTTTTACCCCTCTTCAGCCATGATTGCTTGATTCCAGTGGCATGGAGAGCACTGAACTTTCGTCTGAGCATACCCGTCCCACTCGGGGTGAGGAGTGCAAAAAGAACTATTGATGGACAGAATGCAGAACAATGTCATACATTCACCCTAGTACAGAAATCTGGGCCTAAATCCATATTTTTTTTGCTCACCATGCCATTCCAGTTTGGACCCAGCCATATGCAAATCAGTCTTGACCCTGTGCCTTATGGTAACAGTCCAGCCCAACTACCAGGCCAGGTCCTCCGTGGACTGGAAACAAGCATCCTAGGACCGGTTTCAGGGTTTCATCCCTCTTCAGCCAGGATAGCTTGATTTCAGTGGTATGGAGAGCACGGGACTCACGTCTGAGCATACCTGTCCCACTCGGGGTGACAAATGCAAAAAGAACTATTGATGGACAGAATGCAGAACAATATCATACATTCACCCCAGTACAGAGATCTGGGCCTAAATCCATTGTTTTTTTGCTCACCATGCCATTCCAGTTTGAACCCAGCCATATGCAAATCAGTCTTGACCCTGTGCCCTATGGGAACAGTCCAGCCCGAACTCCCAGGTCAGGTCCTCCCTGGACTGGAAACAAGCATCCTGGACCGGTTTCGGGGTTTCACCCCTCTTCAGCCAGGATAGCTTGATTCCAGTGGCATGGAGAGCAAGGGACTTACGTCTGAGCATACCTGTCCCACTCGGGGTGACAAATGCAAAAAGAACTATTGATGGACAGAATGCAGAACAATGTCATACATTCACCCCAGTACAAAGATCTGGGCCTAAATCTATCGTTATTTGCTCACCATGCCATTCCAGTTTGGACCCAGCCATGTGCAAATCAGTCTTGTCCCTGTGCCCTACGTGAATAGTCCAGCCCGAACTGCAAAGCCAGGTCCTCCCTGGACTGGAAACAAGCATCCTGGGACCGGTTTCGGGGTTTCACCCCTCTTCAGCCATGATAGCTTGATTCCAGTGGCATGGAGAGCACTGGACTTATGTCTGAGCATACCCGCCCCACTCGGGGTGACAAGTTCAAAAATAACTATTGATGGACAGAATGAAGAACAATGTCATACATTCACCCTAGTACAGAGATCTGGGCCTAAATCCATCGTTTTTTTGCTCACCATGCCATTCCAGTTTGGACCCAGCCATATGCAAATCAGTCTTGACCCTGTGCCCTACGGGAACAGTCCTGCCCGAACTGCCATGCCAGGTCCTCCGTGGACTGGAAACAAGCATCCTAGGACCGGTTTCGGGGTTTCACCCCTCTTCAGCCAGGATAGCTTGCTTCCAGTGGCATGGAGAGTTTGGGACTCACGTCTGAGCATACCCGTCCCACTCTGGGTGACACATGCAAAAAGAACTATTGATGGACAGAATTCAGAACAATGTCATACATTCACCCCAGTACAGAGATCTGGGCCTAAATCCATCGTTTATTTGCTCTCCACGCCATTCCAGTTTGGACCCAGCCATATGCAAATCAGTCTTGACCCTGTGCCCTATGGGAACAGTCTAGCCCGAACTGCCAGGCCATGTCTTCCCTGGACTGGAAACAAGCATCCTATGACTGGTTTCGGGGTTTCACCCCTCTTCAGCCAGGATAGCTTGATTCCGGTGGCATGGAGAGCACGGGACTCGCGTCTGAGCATACCCGTCCCACTCGCGGTGACACATACAAAAAGAACTATTGATGGACAGAATGCAGAACAATGTCATACATAAACCCCAGTACAGAGATCTGGGCCTAAATCCATCGTTTTTTTGCTCACCATGCCATTCCAGTTTGGACCCAGCCATATGCACATCAGTCTTGACCCTGTGCCCTATGGGAACAGTCCAGCCCGAACTGCCAGGCCAGGTCCTCCCTGGACTGGAAACAAGCATCCTAGGACCGGTTTTGGGGTTTCACCCCTCTTCAGCCAGGATAGCTTGATTCCAGTGGCATGGAGAGCACAGGACTTAAGTCTGAGCATACCCGTCCCACTCGGGGTGACAAATGCAAAAAGAACTATTGATGGACAGAATGCAGAACAATGTCATACATTCACCCAGTACAGAGATCTGGGCCTAAATCTACAGTTTTTTGCTCACCATGCCATTCCAGTTTGGACCCAGCCATATGCACATCAGTCTTGACCCTGTGCCCTATGGGAACAGTCCAGCCCGAACTGCCAGGCCAGGTCCTCCCTGGACTGGAAACAAGCATCCTAGGACCGGTTTTGGGGTTTCACCCCTCTTCAGCCAGGATAGCTTGATTCCAGTGGCATGGAGAGCACAGGACTTAAGTCTGAGCATACCCGTCCCACTCGGGGTGACAAATGCAAAAAGAACTATTTTTGGACAGAATGCAGAACAATGTCATACATTCACCCAGTACAGAGATCTGGGCCTAAATCTACAGTTTTTTGCTCACCATGCCATTCCAGTTTGGACACAGCCATATGCAAATCAGTCTTGACCCTGTGCCCTATGTGAATAGTCCAGCCCGAACTGCCAAGCCAGGTACTCCCTGGACTGGAAACAAGCCTCCTAGGTTCGGTTTCGGGGTTTCAGCCCTCTTCAGCCATGATAGCTTGATTCCAGTGGCATGGAGAGCACTGGACTTTCGTCTGAGCATACCCGTCCCACTCGGGGTGACAAGTGCAAAAAGAACTATTAATGGACAGAATGCAGAACAATGTCATACATTCACCCTAGTACAGAAATCTGGGCCTAAATCCATCGTTTTTTTGCTCACCATGCCATTCCAGTTTGGACCCAGCCATATGCAAATCAGTGTTGACCCTGTGCCTTATGGGAACAGTCCAGCCCAACTACCAGGCCAGGTCCTCCGTGGACTGGAAACAAGCATCCTAGGACAGGTTTCGGGGTTTCACCCCTCTTCAGCCAGGATAGCTTGATTCCAGTGGTATGGAGAGCACGGGACTCACGTCTGAGCATACCTGTCCCACACGGGGTGACAAATGCAAAAAGAACTATTGATGGACAGAATGAAGAACAATATCATACATTCACCCCAGTACAGAGATCTGGGCCTAAATCCATCTTTTTTTTGCTCACCATGCCATTCCAGTTTGGACCCAGCCATATGCAAATCAGTCTTGACCCTGTGCCCTATGGGAACAGTCCAGCCCGAACTCCCAGGTCAGGTCCTCCCTGGACTGGAAACAAGAATCCTAGGACCGGTTTTGGGGTTTCACCCCTCTTCAGCCAGGATAGCTTGATTCTAGTGGCATGGAGAGCAAGGGACTTACGTCTGAGCATACCTGTCCCACTCGGGGTGACAAATGCAAAAAGAACTATTGATGGACAGAATGCAGAACAATGTCATACATTCACCCCAGTACAAAGATCTGGGCCTAAATCTCGTTATTTGCTCACCATGCCGTTCCAGTTTGGACCCAGCCATATGCAAATCAGTCTTGACCCTGTGCCCTATGTGAATAGTCCAGCCCGAACTGCCAAGCCAGGTACTCCCTGGACTGGAAACAAGCATCCTAGGTCCGGTTTCGGGGTTTCACCCCTCTTCAGCCATGATAGCTTGATTCCAGTGGCATGGAGAGCACTGGACTTACGTCTGAGCATACCCGTCCCACTCGGGGTGACAAATGCAAAAAGAACTATTGTTGGACAGAATGCAAAACAATGCCATACATTCACCCCAGTACAGAGATCTGGGCCTAAATCCATCGTTTTTTTGCTCACCATGCCATTCCAGTTTGGATCCAGCCATATGCAAATCAGTCTTGACCCTGTGCCCAATGTGAACAGTCCAGCCCGTACTGCCAGGCCAGGTCCTCCGTGGACTGGAAACAAGCATCCTAGGACCGGTTTCGGGGTTTTACCCCTCTTCAGCCAGGATAGCTTGATTCCAGTTGCATGGAAAGCGCGGGACACATGTCTGAGCATATCCGTCCCACTCGGGGTGACACATGCAAAAAGAACTATTGATGGACAGAATTCAGAACAATGTCATACATTCACCCCAGTACAGAGATCTGGGCCTAAATCAAACGTTTATTTGCTCTCCACGCCATTCCAGTTTGGACCCAGCCATATGCAAATCAGTCTTGACCCTGTGCCCTATGGGAACAGTCTAGCCCGAACTGCCAGGCCATGTCTTCCCTGGACTGGAAACAAGCATCCTATGACTGGTTTCGGGGTTTCACCCCTCTTCAGCCAGGATAGCTTGATTCCGGTAGCATGGAGAGCACGGGACTCGCGTCTGAGCATACCCGTCCCAAGCAGGGTGACACATACAAAAAGAACTATTGATGGACAGAATGCAGAACAATGTCATACATTCACCCCAGTAAAGAGATCTGGGCCTAAATCCATCGTTTTTTTGCTCACCATGCCATTCCAGTTTGGACCCAGCCATATGCACATCAGTCTTGACTCTGTGCCCTATGGGAACAGTCCAGCCCGAACTGCCAGGCCAGGTCCTCCCTGGACTGGAAACAAGCATCCTAGGACCGGTTTCGGGGTTTCACCCCTCTTCAGCCAGGATAGCTTGATTCCAGTGGCATGGAGAGCACAGGACTTAAGTCTGAGCATACCCATCCCACTCGGGGTGACAAATGCAAAATGAACTATTGATGGACAGAATGCAGAACAATGTCATACATTCACCCAGTACAGAGATCTGGGCCTAAATCTACAGTTTTTTGCTCACCATGCCATTCCAGTTTGGACACAGCCATATGCAAATCAGTCTTGACCCTGTGCCCTATGTGAATAGTCCAGCCCGAACTGCCAAGCCAGGTACTCCCTGGACTGGAAACAAGCCTCCTAGGTTCGGTTTCGGGGTTTCACCCCTCTTCAGCCATGATAGCTTGATTCCAGTGGCATGGAGAGCACTGGACTTTCGTCTGAGCATACCCGTCCCACTCGGGGTGACGAGTGCAAAAAGAACTATTGATGGACAGAATGCAGAACAATGTCATACATTCACCCTAGTACAGAAATCTGGGCCTAAATCCATATTTTTTTTGCTCACCATGCCATTCCAGTTTGGACCCAGCCATATGCAAATCAGTCTTGACCCTGTGCCTTATGGTAACAGTCCAGCCCAACTACCAGGCCAGGTCCTCCGTGGACTGGAAACAAGCATCCTAGGACCGGTTTCAGGGTTTCATCCCTCTTCAGCCAGGATAGCTTGATTTCAGTGGTATGGAGAGCACGGGACTCACGTCTGAGCATACCTGTCCCACTCGGGGTGACAAATGCAAAAAGAACTATTGATGGACAGAATGCAGAACAATATCATACATTCACCCCAGTACAGAGATCTGGGCCTAAATCCATTGTTTTTTTGCTCACCATGCCATTCCAGTTTGAACCCAGCCATATGCAAATCAGTCTTGACCCTGTGCCCTATGGGAACAGTCCAGCCCGAACTCCCAGGTCAGGTCCTCCCTGGACTGGAAACAAGCATCCTGGACCGGTTTCGGGGTTTCACCCCTCTTCAGCCAGGATAGCTTGATTCCAGTGGCATGGAGAGCAAGGGACTTACGTCTGAGCATACCTGTCCCACTCGGGGTGACAAATGCAAAAAGAACTATTGATGGACAGAATGCAGAACAATGTCATACATTCACCCCAGTACAAAGATCTGGGCCTAAATCTATCGTTATTTGCTCACCATGCCATTCCAGTTTGGACCCAGCCATATGCAAATCAGTCTTGTCCCTGTGCCCTACGTGAATAGACCAGCCCGAACTGCAAAGCCAGGTCCTCCCTGGACTGGAAACAAGCATCCTGGGACCGGTTTCAGGGTTTCACCCCTCTTCAGCCATGATAGCTTGATTCCAGTGGCATGGAGAGCACTGGACTTATGTCTGAGCATACCCGCCCCACTCGGGGTGACAAGTTCAAAAATAACTATTGATGGACAGAATGAAGAACAATGTCATACATTCACCCTAGTACAGAGATCTGGGCCTAAATCCATCGTTTTTTTGCTCACCATGCCATTCCAGTTTGGACCCAGCCATATGCAAATCAGTCTTGACCCTGTGCCCTACGGGAACAGTCCTGCCCGAACTGCCATGCCAGGTCCTCCGTGGACTGGAAACAAGCATCCTAGGACCGGTTTCGGGGTTTCACCCCTCTTCAGCCAGGATAGCTTGCTTCCAGTGGCATGGAGAGTTTGGGACTCACGTCTGAGCATACCCGTCCCACTCTGGGTGACACATGCAAAAAGAACTATTGATGGACAGAATTCAGAACAATGTCATACATTCACCCCAGTACAGAGATCTGGGCCTAAATCCATCGTTTATTTGCTCTCCACGCCATTCCAGTTTGGACCCAGCCATATGCAAATCAGTCTTGACCCTGTGCCCTATGGGAACAGTCTAGCCCGAACTGCCAGGCCATGTCTTCCCTGGACTGGAAACAAGCATCCTATGACTGGTTTCGGGGTTTCACCCCTCTTCAGCCAGGATAGCTTGATTCCGGTGGCATGGAGAGCACGGGACTCGCGTCTGAGCATACCCGTCCCACTCGCGGTGACACATACAAAAAGAACTATTGATGGACAGAATGCAGAACAATGTCATACATAAACCCCAGTACAGAGATCTGGGCCTAAATCCATCGTTTTTTTGCTCACCATGCCATTCCAGTTTGGACCCAGCCATATGCACATCAGTCTTGACCCTGTGCCCTATGGGAACAGTCCAGCCCGAACTGCCAGGCCAGGTCCTCCCTGGACTGGAAACAAGCATCCTAGGACCGGTTTTGGGGTTTCACCCCTCTTCAGCCAGGATAGCTTGATTCCAGTGGCATGGAGAGCACAGGACTTAAGTCTGAGCATACCCGTCCCACTCGGGGTGACAAATGCAAAAAGAACTATTGATGGACAGAATGCAGAACAATGTCATACATTCACCCAGTACAGAGATCTGGGCCTAAATCTACAGTTTTTTGCTCACCATGCCATTCCAGTTTGGACACAGCCATATGCAAATCAGTCTTGACCCTGTGCCCTATGTGAATAGTCCAGCCCGAACTGCCAAGCCAGGTACTCCCTGGACTGGAAACAAGCCTCCTAGGTTCGGTTTCGGGGTTTCAGCCCTCTTCAGCCATGATAGCTTGATTCCAGTGGCATGGAGAGCACTGGACTTTCGTCTGAACATACCCGTCCCACTCGGGGTGACAAGTGCAAAAAGAACTATTAATGGACAGAATGCAGAACAATGTCATACATTCACCCTAGTACAGAAATCTGGGCCTAAATCCATCGTTTTTTTGCTCACCATGCCATTCCAGTTTGGACCCAGCCATATGCAAATCAGTCTTGACCCTGTGCCTTATGGGAACAGTCCAGCCCAACTACCAGGCCAGGTCCTCCGTGGACTGGAAACAAGCATCCTAGGACAGGTTTCGGGGTTTCACCCCTCTTCAGCCAGGATAGCTTGATTCCAGTGGTATGGAGAGCACGGGACTCACGTCTGAGCATACCTGTCCCACACGGGGTGACTGACAAATGCAAAAAGAACTATTGATGGACAGAATGAAGAACAATATCATACATTCACCCCAGTACAGAGATCTGGGCCTAAATCCATCTTTTTTTTGCTCACCATGCCATTCCAGTTTGGACCCAGCCATATGCAAATCAGTCTTGACCCTGTGCCCTATGGGAACAGTCCAGCCCGAACTCCCAGGTCAGGTCCTCCCTGGACTGGAAACAAGAATCCTAGGACCGGTTTTGGGGTTTCACCCCTCTTCAGCCAGGATAGCTTGATTCTAGTGGCATGGAGAGCAAGGGACTTACGTCTGAGCATACCTGTCCCACTCGGGGTGACAAATGCAAAAAGAACTATTGATGGACAGAATGCAGAACAATGTCATACATTCACCCCAGTACAAAGATCTGGGCCTAAATCTATCGTTATTTGCTCACCATGCCGTTCCAGTTTGGACCCAGCCATATGCAAATCAGTCTTGACCCTGTGCCCTATGTGAATAGTCCAGCCCGAACTGCCAAGCCAGGTACTCCCTGGACTGGAAACAAGCATCCTAGGTCCGGTTTCGGGGTTTCACCCCTCTTCAGCCATGATAGCTTGATTCCAGTGGCATGGAGAGCACTGGACTTACGTCTGAGCATACCCGTCCCACTCGGGGTGACAAATGCAAAAAGAACTATTGTTGGACAGAATGCAAAACAATGCCATACATTCACCCCAGTACAGAGATCTGGGCCTAAATCCATCGTTTTTTTGCTCACCATGCCATTCCAGTTTGGATCCAGCCATATGCAAATCAGTCTTGACCCTGTGCCCAATGTGAACAGTCCAGCCCGTACTGCCAGGCCAGGTCCTCCGTGGACTGGAAACAAGCATCCTAGGACCGGTTTAGGGGTTTTACCCCTCTTCAGCCAGGATAGCTTGATTCCAGTTGCATGGAAAGCGCGGGACACATGTCTGAGCATATCCGTCCCACTCGGGGTGACACATGCAAAAAGAACTATTGATGGACAGAATTCAGAACAATGTCATACATTCACCCCAGTACAGAGATCTGGGCCTAAATCCAACGTTTATTTGCTCTCCACGCCATTCCAGTTTGGACCCAGCCATATGCAAATCAGTCTTGACCCTGTGCCCTATGGGAACAGTCTAGCCCGAACTGCCAGGCCATGTCTTCCCTGGACTGGAAACAACCATCCTATGACTGGTTTCGGGGTTTCACCCCTCTTCAGCCAGGATAGCTTGATTCCGGTGGCATGGAGAGCACGGGACTCGCGTCTGAGCATACCCGTCCCAAGCAGGGTGACACATACAAAAAGAACTATTGATGGACAGAATGCAGAACAATGTCATACATTTACCCTAGTACAGAAATCTGGGCCTAAATCCATCGTTTTTTTGCTCACCATGCCATTCCAGTTTGGACCCAGCCATATGCAAATCAGTCTTGACCCTGTGCCCTATGGGAACAGTCTAGCCCGAACTGCCAGGCCATGTCTTCCCTGGACTGGAAACAAGCATCCTATGACTGGTTTCGGGGTTTCACCCCTCTTCAGCCAGGATAGCTTGATTCCGGTGGCATGGAGAGCACGGGACTCGCGTCTGAGCATACCCGTCCCACTCGGGGTGACACATGCAAAAAGAACTACTGATGGACAGAATGCAGGACAATGTCATACATTCACCCCAGTACAGAGATCTGGGCCTAAATCCATCGTTTTTTTGCTCACCATGCCATCCCAGTTTGGACACAGCCATATGCAAATCAGTCTTGACCCTGTGCCCTATGGGAACAGTTTAGCCCGAACTGCCTGGCCAGGTCTTCCCTGGACTGGAAACAAGCATCCTAGGACTGGTTTCGGGGTTCCACCCCTCTTCAGCCAGGATAGCTTGATTCCAGTGGCATGGGGAGCACGGGACTCACGTCTGAGCATACCCGTCCCACTCGGGGTGACACATGCAAAAAGAACTATTGATGGACAGAATGCAGAACGATGTCATACATTAACCCCAGTACAGAGATGTGGGTATAAATCCATCGTTTTTTTGCTCACCATGCCATTCCAGTTTGGACCCAGCCACATGCAAATCAGTCTTGACCCTGTGCCCTATGGGAACAGTCCAGCCCGAACTGCCAGGCCAGGTCCTCCCTGGACTGGAAACAAGCATCCGAGGACCGGTTTCGGGGTTTCACCCCTCTTCAGCCAGGATAGCTTGATTCCAGTGGCATGGAGAGCACGGAACTCACGTCTGAGCATACCCGGCCCACTCAGGGTGACAAATGCAAAAATAACTATTGTTAGACAGAATGTGAAACAATGCCTTACATTCACCCCAGTACAGAGATCTGGGCCTAAATCCATCGTTTTTTTGCTCATCATGCCATTCCACTTTGGACCCAGCCATATGCAAATCGGTCTTCACCCTGTGCCCTATGGAAACAATCCAGCCCGAACTGCCAGGCCAGGTCCTTCCTGGGCTGGAAACCAGCATCCTAGGACCGGTTTCGGGGTTTCGCCCCTCTTCAGCCAGGATAGCTTGATTCCAGTGGCATGGGGAGCACAGGACTTAAGTCTGAGCATACCCGTCCCACTCGGGGTGACAAATGCAAAAAGAACTATTGATGGACAGAATGCAGAACAATGTCATACATTCACCCCAGTACAGAGATCTGGGCCTAAATCTACCGTTTTTTGCTCACCATGCCATTCCAGTTTGGACACAGCCATATGCAAATCAGTCTTGACCCAGTGCCCTATGTGAATAGTCCAGCCCGAACTGCCAAGCCAGGTACTCCCTGGACTGGAAAAAAGCCTCCTAGGTTCGGTTTCGGGGTTTTACCCCTCTTCAGCCATGATTGCTTGATTCCAGTGGCATGGAGAGCACTGAACTTTCGTCTGAGCATACCCGTCCCACTCGGGGTGACGAGTGCAAAAAGAACTATTGATGGACAGAATGCAGAACAATGTCATACATTCACCCTAGTACAGAAATCTGGGCCTAAATCCATATTTTTTTTGCTCACCATGCCATTCCAGTTTGGACCCAGCCATATGCAAATCAGTCTTGACCCTGTGCCTTATGGTAACAGTCCAGCCCAACTACCAGGCCAGGTCCTCCGTGGACTGGAAACAAGCATCCTAGGACCGGTTTCAGGGTTTCATCCCTCTTCAGCCAGGATAGCTTGATTTCAGTGGTATGGAGAGCACGGGACTCACGTCTGAGCATACCTGTCCCACTCGGGGTGACAAATGCAAAAAGAACTATTGATGGACAGAATGCAGAACAATATCATACATTCACCCCAGTACAGAGATCTGGGCCTAAATCCATTGTTTTTTTGCTCACCATGCCATTCCAGTTTGAACCCAGCCATATGTAAATCAGTCTTGACCCTGTGCCCTATGGGAACAGTCCAGCCCGAACTCCCAGGTCAGGTCCTCCCTGGACTGGAAACAAGCATCCTGGACCGGTTTCGGGGTTTCACCCCTCTTCAGCCAGGATAGCTTGATTCCAGTGGCATGGAGAGCAAGGGACTTACGTCTGAGCATACCTGTCCCACTCGGGGTGACAAATGCAAAAAGAACTATTGATGGACAGAATGCAGAACAATGTCATACATTCACCCCAGTACAAAGATCTGGGCCTAAATCTATCGTTATTTGCTCACCATGCCATTCCAGTTTGGACCCAGCCATATGCAAATCAGTCTTGTCCCTGTGCCCTACGTGAATAGTCCAGCCTGAACTGCAAAGCCAGGTCCTCCCTGGACTGGAAACAAGCATCCTGGGACCGGTTTCGGGGTTTCACCCCTCTTCAGCCATGATAGCTTGATTCCAGTGGCATGGAGAGCACTGGACTTATGTCTGAGCATACCCGCCCCACTCGGGGTGACAAGTGCAAAAATAACTATTGATGGACAGAATGAAGAACAATGTCATACATTCACCCTAGTACAGAGATCTGGGCCTAAATCCATCGTTTTTTTGCTCACCATGCCATTCCAGTTTGGACCCAGCCATATGCAAATCAGTCTTGACCCTGTGCCCTACGGGAACAGTCCTGCCCGAACTGCCATGCCAGGTCCTCCGTGGACTGGAAACAAGCATCCTAGGACCGGTTTCGGGGTTTCACCCCTCTTCAGCCAGGATAGCTTGCTTCCAGTGGCATGGAGAGTTTGGGACTCACGTCTGAGCATACCCGTCCCACTCTGGGTGACACATGCAAAAAGAACTATTGATGGACAGAATTCAGAACAATGTCATACATTCACCCCAGTACAGAGATCTGGGCCTAAATCCATCGTTTATTTGCTCTCCACGCCATTCCAGTTTGGACCCAGCCATATGCAAATCAGTCTTGACCCTGTGCCCTATGGGAACAGTCTAGCCCGAACTGCCAGGCCATGTCTTCCCTGGACTGGAAACAAGCATCCTATGACTGGTTTCGGGGTTTCACCCCTCTTCAGCCAGGATAGCTTGATTCCGGTGGCATAGAGAGCACGGGACTCGCGTCTGAGCATACCCGTCCCACTCGGGGTGACACATACAAAAAGAACTATTGATGGACAGAATGCAGAACAATGTCATACATTCACCCTAGTACAGAGATCTGGGCCTAAATCCATCGTTTTTTTGCTCACCATGCCATTCCAGTTTGGACCCAGCCATATGCAAATCAGTCTTGACCCTGTGCCCTACGGGAACAGTCCTGCCCGAACTGCCATGCCAGGTCCTCCGTGGACTGGAAACAAGCATCCTAGGACCGGTTTCGGGGTTTCACCCCTCTTCAGCCAGGATAGCTTGCTTCCAGTGGCATGGAGAGTTTGGGACTCACGTCTGAGCATACCCGTCCCACTCTGGGTGACACATGCAAAAAGAACTATTGATGGACAGAATTCAGAACAATGTCATACATTCACCCCAGTACAGAGATCTGGGCCTAAATCCATCGTTTATTTGCTCTCCACGCCATTCCGGTTTGGACCCAGCCATATGCAAATCAGTCTTGACCCTGTGCCCTATGGGAACAGTCTAGCCCGAACTGCCAGGCCATGTCTTCCCTGGACTGGAAACAAGCATCCTATGACTGGTTTCGGGGTTTCACCCCTCTTCAGCCAGGATAGCTTGATTCCAGTGGCATGGAGAGCACAGGACTTAAGTCTGAGCATACCCGTCCCACTCGGGGTGACAAATGCAAAAAGAACTATTGATGGACAGAATGCAGAACAATGTCATACATTCACCCAGTACAGAGATCTGGGCCTAAATCTACAGTTTTTTGCTCACCATGCCATTCCAGTTTGGACACAGCCATATGCAAATCAGTCTTGACCCTGTGCCCTATGTGAATAGTCCAGCCCGAACTGCCAAGCCAGGTACTCCCTGGACTGGAAACAAGCCTCCTAGGTTCGGTTTCGGGGTTTCAGCCCTCTTCAGCCATGATAGCTTGATTCCAGTGGCATGGAGAGCACTGGACTTTCGTCTGAGCATACCCGTCCCACTCGGGGTGACAAGTGCAAAAAGAACTATTAATGGACAGAATGCAGAACAATGTCATACATTCACCCTAGTACAGAAATCTGGGCCTAAATCCATCGTTTTTTTGCTCACCATGCCATTCCAGTTTGGACCCAGCCATATGCAAATCAGTCTTGACCCTGTGCCTTATGGGAACAGTCCAGCCCAACTACCAGGCCAGGTCCTCCGTGGACTGGAAACAAGCATCCTAGGACAGGTTTCGGGGTTTCACCCCTCTTCAGCCAGGATAGCTTGATTCCAGTGGTATGGAGAGCACGGGACTCACGTCTGAGCATACCTGTCCCACACGGGGTGACAAATGCAAAAAGAACTATTGATGGACAGAATGAAGAACAATATCATACATTCACCCCAGTACAGAGATCTGGGCCTAAATCCATCTTTTTTTTGCTCACCATGCCATTCCAGTTTGGACCCAGCCATATGCAAATCAGTCTTGACCCTGTGCCCTATGGGAACAGTCCAGCCCGAACTACCAGGTCAGGTCCTCCCTGGACTGGAAACAAGAATCCTAGGACCGGTTTTGGGGTTTCACCCCTCTTCAGCCAGGATAGCTTGATTCTAGTGGCATGGAGAGCAAGGGACTTACGTCTGAGCATACCTGTCCCACTCGGGGTGACAAATGCAAAAAGAACTATTGATGGACAGAATGCAGAACAATGTCATACATTCACCCCAGTACAAAGATCTGGGCCTAAATCTATCGTTATTTGCTCACCATGCCGTTCCAGTTTGGACCCAGCCATATGCAAATCAGTCTTGACCCTGTGCCCTATGTGAATAGTCCAGCCCGAACTGCCAAGCCAGGTACTCCCTGGACTGGAAACAAGCATCCTAGGTCCGGTTTCGGGGTTTCACCCCTCTTCAGCCATGATAGCTTGATTCCAGTGGCATGAAGAGCACTGGACTTACGTCTGAACATACCCGTCCCACTCGGGGTGACAAATGCAAAAAGAACTATTGTTGGACAGAATGCAAAACAATGCCATACATTCACCCCAGTACAGAGATCTGGGCCTAAATCCATCGTTTTTTTGCTCACCATGCCATTCCAGTTTGGATCCAGCCATATGCAAATCAGTCTTGACCCTGTGCCCAATGTGAACAGTCCAGCCCGTACTGCCAGGCCAGGTCCTCCGTGGACTGGAAACAAGCATCCTAGGACCGGTTTCGGGGTTTTACCCCTCTTCAGCCAGGATAGCTTGGTTCCAGTGGCATGGAGAGCACGGGACTCACGTCTGAGCATACCAGTCCCACTCGGGGTGACAAATGCAAAAAGAACTATTGATGGACAGAATGCAGAACAATGTCATACATTAACCCCAGTACAGAGATCTGGGCACAAATCCATCGTTTTTTTGCTCACCATACCATTCCAGTTTGGACCCAGTATATGCAAATCAGTCTTGACCCTGTGCCCTATGGGAACAGCCCAGCCCGAAATGCCAGGCCAGGTCCTCCCTGGACTGGAAACAAGCATCCTAGGACCGGTTTCAGGGTTTCACCCCTCTTCAGCCAGGAAAGCTTGATTCCAGTGGCATGGAGAGCACGGGACTCACGTCTGAGCATACCCGGCCCACTCAGGGTGAAAAATTCAAAAAGAACTATTGTTGGACAGAATGCAAAACAATGCCATACATTCACCCCAGTACAGAGATCTGGGCCTAAATCCATCTTTTTTTTACTCACCATGCCATTCCAGTTTGAACCCAGCCATATGCAAATCAGTCTTGACCCTGTGCCCTATGTGAACAGTCCAGCCCGTACTGCCAGGCCAGGTCCTCCGTGGACTGGAAACAAGCATCCTAGGACCGGTTTCGGGGTTTCACCCCTCTTCAGCCAGGATAGCTTGATTCCAGTGGCATGGAGATAACGGGACTCACGTCTGAGCATACCCGCCCCACTCGGGGTGACAAGTGCAAAAATAACTATTGATGGACAGAATGAAGAACAATGTCATACATTCACCCTAGTACAGAGATCTGGGCCTAAATCCATCGTTTTTTTGCTCACCATGCCATTCCAGTTTGGACCCAGCTATATGCAAATCAGTCTTGACCCTGTGCCCTATGGGAACAGTCCTGCCCGAACTGCCATGCCAGGTCCTCCGTGGACTGGAAACAAGCATCTTAGGACCGGTTTCGGGGTTTCACCCCTCTTCAGCCAGGATAGCTTGCTTCCAGTGGCATGGAGAGTTTGGGACTCACGTCTGAGCATACCCGTCCCACTCTGGGTGACAAATGCAAAAAGAACTATTGATGGACAGAATGCAGAACAATGTCATACATTCACCCCAGTTAAGTGATCTGGTCCTAAATCTATTGTTTTTTTGCTCACCATGCCATTCCAATTTGGACCAAGCCATATGCAAATCAGTCTTGACCCTGTACCCTATGGGAACAGTCCAGCCTGAACTGCAAGGTCAGGTACTCCCTGGACTGGAAACAAGCATCTTAGGACCGGTTTCGGGGTTTCACCCCTCTTCAGCCAGGATAGCTTGATTCCAGTTGCATGGAAAGCGCGGGACACATGTCTGAGCATATCCGTCCCACTCGGGGTGACACATGCAAAAAGAACTATTGATGGACAGAATTCAGAACAATGTCATACATTCACCCCAGTACAGAGATCTGGGCCTAAATCCAACGTTTATTTGCTCTCCACGCCATTCCAGTTTGGACCCAGCCATATGCAAATCAGTCTTGACCCTGTGCCCTATGGGAACAGTCTAGCCCGAACTGCCAGGCCATGTCTTCCCTGGACTGGAAACAAGCATCCTATGACTGGTTTCGGGGTTTCACCCCTCTTCAGCCAGGATAGCTTGATTCCGGTGGCATGGAGAGCACGGGACTCGCGTCTGAGCATACCCGTCCCAAGCGGGGTGACACATACAAAAAGAACTATTGATGGACAGAATGCAGAACAATGTCATACATTCACCCCAGTAAAGAGATCTGGGCCTAAATCCATCGTTTTTTTGCTCACCATGCCATTCCAGTTTGGACCCAGCCATATGCACATCAGTCTTGACCCTGTGCCCTATGGGAACAGTCCAGCCCGAACTGCCAGGCCAGGTCCTCCCTGGACTGGAAACAAGCATCCTAGGACCGGTTTCGGGGTTTCACCCCTCTTCAGCCAGGATAGCTTGATTCCAGTGGCATGGAGAGCACAGGACTTAAGTCTGAGCATACCCGTCCCACTCGGGGTGACAAATGCAAAATGAACTATTGATGGACAGAATGCAGAACAATGTCATACATTCACCCAGTACAGAGATCTGGGCCTAAATCCATCTTTTTTTTGCTCACCATGCCATTCCAGTTTGGACCCAGCCATATGCAAATCAGTCTTGACCCTGTGCCCTATGGGAACAGTCCAGCCCGAACTCCCAGGTCAGGTCCTCCCTGGACTGGAAACAAGAATCCTAGGACCGGTTTTGGGGTTTCACCCCTCTTCAGCCAGGATAGCTTGATTCTAGTGGCATGGAGAGCAAGGGACTTACGTCTGAGCATACCTGTCCCACTCGGGGTGACAAATGCAAAAAGAACTATTGATGGACAGAATGCAGAACAATGTCATACATTCACCCCAGTACAAAGATCTGGGCCTAAATCTATCGTTATTTGCTCACCATGCCGTTCCAGTTTGGACCCAGCCATATGCAAATCAGTCTTGACCCTGTGCCCTATGTGAATAGTCCAGCCCGAACTGCCAAGCCAGGTACTCCCTGGACTGGAAACAAGCATCCTAGGTCCGGTTTCGGGGTTTCACCCCTCTTCAGCCATGATAGCTTGATTCCAGTGGCATGGAGAGCACTGGACTTACGTCTGAGCATACCCGTCCCACTCGGGGTGACAAATGCAAAAAGAACTATTGTTGGACAGAATGCAAAACAATGCCATACATTCACCCCAGTACAGAGATCTGGGCCTAAATCCATCGTTTTTTTGCTCACGATGCCATTCCAGTTTGGATCCAGCCATATGCAAATCAGTCTTAACCCTGTGCCCAATGTGAACAGTCCAGCCCGTACTGCCAGGCCAGGTCCTCCGTGGACTGGAAACAAGCATCCTAGGTCCGGTTTCGGGGTTTTACCCCTCTTCAGCCAGGATAGCTTGATTCCAGTGGCATGGAGAGCACGGGACTCACGTCTGAGCATACCAGTCCCACTCGGGGTGACAAATGCAAAAAGAACTATTGATGGACAGAATGCAGAACAATGTCATACATTAACCCCAGTACAGAGATCTGGGCACAAATCCATCGTTTTTTTGCTCACCATACCATTCCAGTTTGGACCCAGTATATGCAAATCAGTCTTGACCCTGTGCCCTATGGGAACAGTCCAGCCCGAAATGCCAGGCCAGGTCCTCCCTGGACTGGAAACAAGCATCCTAGGACCGGTTTCAGGGTTGCACCCCTCTTCAGCCAGGATAGCTTGATTCCAGTGGCATGGAGAGCACGGGACTCACGTCTGAGCATACCCGGCCCACTCAGGGTGAAAAATTCAAAAAGAACTATTGTTGGACAGAATGCAAAACAATGCCATACATTCACCTCAGTACAGAGATCTGGGCCTAAATCCATATTTTTTTTACTCACCATGCCATTCCAGTTTGAACCCAGCCATATGCAAATCAGTCTTGATCCTGTGCCCTATGTGAACAGTCCAGCCCGTACTGCCAGGCCAGGTCCTCCGTGGACTGGAAACAAGCATCCTAGGACCGGTTTCGGGGTTTCACCCCTCTTCAGCCAGGATAGCTTGATTCCAGTGGCATGGAGATAACGGGACTCACGTCTGAGCATACCCGCCCCACTCGGGGTGACAAGTGCAAAAATAACTATTGATGGACAGAATGAAGAACAATGTCATACATTCACCCTAGTACAGAGATCTGGGCCTAAATCCATCGTTTTTTTGCTCACCATGCCATTCCAGTTTGGACCCAGCCATATGCAAATCAGTCTTGACCCTGTGCCCTATGGGAACAGTCCTGCCCGAACTGCCATGCCAGGTCCTCCGTGGACTGGAAACAAGCATCTTAGGACCGGTTTCGGGGTTTCACCCCTCTTCAGCCAGGATAGCTTGCTTCGAGTGGCATGGAGAGTTTGGGACTCACGTCTGAGTATACCCGTCCCACTCTGGGTGACAAATGCAAAAAGAACTATTGATGGACAGAATGCAGAACAATGTCATACATTCACCCCAGTTAAGTGATCTGGTCCTAAATCTATTGTTTTTTTGCTCACCATGCCATTCCAATTTGGACCAAGCCATATGCAAATCAGTCTTGACCCTGTACCCTATGGGAACAGTCCAGCCTGAACTGCCAGGTCAGGTACTCCCTGGACTGGAAACAAGCATCTTAGGACCGGTTTCGGGGTTTCACCCCTCTTCAGCCAGGATAGCTTGATTCCAGTTGCATGGAAAGCGCGGGACACATGTCTGAGCATATCCGTCCCACTCGGGGTGACACATGCAAAAAGAACTATTGATGGACAGAATTCAGAACAATGTCATACATTCACCCCAGTACAGAGATCTGGGCCTAAATCCAACGTTTATTTGCTCTCCACGCCATTCCAGTTTGGACCCAGCCATATGCAAATCAGTCTTGACCCTGTGCCCTATGGGAACAGTCTAGCCCGAACTGCCAGGCCATGTCTTCCCTGGACTGGATAACAAGCATCCTATGACTGGTTTCGAGTTTCACCCCTCTTCAGCCAGGATAGCTTGATTCCGGTGGCATGGAGAGCACGGGACTCGCGTCTGAGCATACCCATCCCAAGCGGGGTGACACAAACAAAAAGAACTATTGATGGACAGAATGCAGAACAATGTCATACATTCACCCCAGTAAAGAGATCTGGGCCTAAATCCATCGTTTTTCTGCTCACCATGCCATTCCAGTTTGGACCCAGCCATATGCACATCAGTCTTGACCCTGTGCCCTATGGGAACAGTCCAGCCCGAACTGCCAGGCCAGGTCCTCCCTGGACTGGAAACAAGCATCCTAGGACCGGTTTCGGGGTTTCACCCCTCTTCAGCCAGGATAGCTTGATTCCAGTGGCATGGAGAGCACAGGACTTAAGTCTGAGCATACCCGTCCCACTCGGGGTGACAAATGCAAAATGAACTATTGATGGACAGAATGTAGAACAATGTCATACATTCACCCAGTACAGAGATCTGGGCCTAAATCTACAGTTTTTTGCTCACCATGCCATTCCAGTTTGGACACAGCCATATGCAAATCAGTCTTGACCCTGTGCCCTATGTGAATAGTCCAGCCCGAACTGCCAAGCCAGGTACTCCCTGGACTGGAAACAAGCCTCCTAGGTTCGGTTTCGGGGTTTCACCCCTCTTCAGCCATGATAGCTTGATTCCAGTGGCATGGAGAGCACTGGACTTTCGTCTGAGCATACCCGTCCCACTCGGGGTGACAAGTGCAAAAAGAACTATTGATGGACAGAATGCAGAACAATGTCATACATTTACCCTAGTACAGAAATCTGGGCCTAAATCCATCGTTTTTTTGCTCGCCATGCCATTCCAGTTTGGACCCAGCCATATGCAAATCAGTCTTGACCCTGTGCCCTATGGGAACAGTCTAGCCCGAACTGCCAGGCCATGTCTTCCCTGGACTGGAAACAAGCATCCTATGACTGGTTTCGGGGTTTCACCCCTCTTCAGCCAGGATAGCTTGATTCCGGTGGCATGGAGAGCACGGGACTCGCGTCTGAGCATACCCGTCCCACTCGGGGTGACACATGCAAAAAGAACTACTGATGGACAGAATGCAGAACAATGTCATACATTGACCCCAGTACAGAGATCTGGGCCTAAATCCATCGTTTTTTTGCTCACCATGCCATCCCAGTTTGGACACAGCCATATGCAAATCAGTCTTGACCCTGTGCCCTATGGGAACAGTTTAGCCCGAACTGCCTGGCCAGGTCTTCCCTGGACTGGAAACAAGCATCCTAGGACTGGTTTCGGGGTTCCACCCCTCTTCAGCCAGGATAGCTTGATTCCAGTGGCATGGGGAACACGGGACTCACGTCTGAGCATACCCGTCCCACTCGGGGTGACACATGCAAAAAGAACTATTGATGGACAGAATGCAGAACGATGTCATACATTAACCCCAGTACAGAGATGTGGGTATAAATCCATCGTTTTTTTGCTCACCATGCCATTCCAGTTTGGACCCAGCCATATGCAAATCAGTCTTGACCCTGTGCCCTATGGGAACAGTCCAGCCCGAATTGCCAGGCCAGGTCCTCCCTGGACTGGAAACAAGCATCCGAGGACCGGTTTCGGGGTTTCACCCCTCTTCAGCCAGGATAGCTTGATTCCAGTGGCATGGAGAGCACAAGACTCACGTCTGAGCATACCCGGCCCACTCAGGGTGACAAATGCAAAAATAACTATTGTTAGACAGAATGTGAAACAATGCCTTACATTCACCCCAGTACAGAGATCTGGGCCTAAATCCATCGTTTTTTTGCTCACCATGCCATTCCAGTTTGGACCCAGCCATATGCAAATCGGTCTTCACCCTGTGCCCTATGGAAACAATCCAGCCCGAACTGCCAGGCCAGGTCCTTCCTGGGCTGGAAACCAGCATCCTAGGACCGGTTTCGGGGTTTCGCCCCTCTTCAGCCATGATTGCTTGATTCCAGTGGCATGGAGAGCACTGAACTTTCGTCTGAGCATACCCGTCCCACTCGGGGTGACGAGTGCAAAAAGAACTATTGATGGACAGAATGCAGAACAATGTCATACATTCACCCTAGTACAGAAATCTGGGCCTAAATCCATATTTTTTTTGCTCACCATGCCATTCCAGTTTGGACCCAGCCATATGCAAATCAGTCTTGACCCTGTGCCTTATGGTAACAGTCCAGCCCAACTACCAGGCCAGGTCCTCCGTGGACTGGAAACAAGCATCCTAGGACCGGTTTCAGGGTTTCATCCCTCTTCAGCCAGGATAGCTTGATTCCAGTGGTATGGAGAGCACGGGACTCACGTCTGAGCATACCTGTCCCACTCGGGGTGACAAATGCAAAAAGAACTATTGATGGACAGAATGCAGAACAATATCATACATTCACCCCAGTACAGAGATCTGGGCCTAAATCCATTGTTTTTTTGCTCACCATGCCATTCCAGTTTGGACCCAGCCATATGCAAATCAGTCTTGACCCTGTGCCCTATGGGAACAGTCCAGCCCGAACTCCCAGGTCAGGTCCTCCCTGGACTGGAAACAAGCATCCTGGACCGGTTTCGGGGTTTCACCCCTCTTCAGCCAGGATAGCTTGATTCCAGTGGCATGGAGAGCAAGGGACTTACGTCTGAGCATACCTGTCCCACTCGGGGTGACAAATGCAAAAAGAACTATTGATGGACAGAATGCAGAACAATGTCATACATTCACCCCAGTACAAAGATCTGGGCCTAAATCTATCGTTATTTGCTCACCATGCCATTCCAGTTTGGACCCAGCCATATGCAAATCAGTCTTGTCCCTGTGCCCTACGTGAATAGTCCAGCCCGAACTGCAAAGCCAGGTCCTCCCTGGACTGGAAACAAGCATCCTGGGACCGGTTTCGGGGTTTCACCCCTCTTCAGCCATGATAGCTTGATTCCAGTGGCATGGAGAGCACTGGACTTATGTCTGAGCATACCCGCCCCACTCGGGGTGACAAGTGCAAAAATAACTATTGATGGACAGAATGAAGAACAATGTCATACATTCATCCTAGTACAGAGATCTGGGCCTAAATCCATCGTTTTTTTGCTCACCATACCATTCCAGTTTGGACCCAGCCATATGCAAATCAGTCTTGACCCTGTGCCCTACGGGAACAGTCCTGCCCGAACTGCCATGCCAGGTCCTCCGTGGACTGGAAACAAGCATCCTAGGACCGGTTTCGGGGTTTCACCCCTCTTCAGCCAGGATAGCTTGCTTCCAGTGGCATGGAGAGTTTGGGACTCACGTCTGAGCATACCCGTCCCACTCTGGGTGACACATGCAAAAAGAACTATTGATGGACAGAATTCAGAACAATGTCATACATTCACCCCAGTACAGAGATCTGGGCCTAAATCCATCGTTTATTTGCTCTCCACGCCATTCCAGTTTGGACCCAGCCATATGCAAATCAGTCTTGACCCTGTGCCCTATGGGAACAGTCTAGCCCGAACTGCCAGGCCATGTCTTAACCGGACTGGAAACAAGCATCCTATGACTGGTTTCGGGGTTTCACCCCTCTTCAGCCAGGATAGCTTGATTCCGGTGGCATGGAGAGCACGGGACTCGCGTCTGAGCATACCCGTCCCACTCGGGGTGACACATACAAAAAGAACTATTGATGGACAGAATGCAGAACAATGTCATACATTCACCCCAGTACAGAGATCTGGGCCTAAATCCATCGTTTTTTTGCTCACCATGCCATTCCAGTTTGGACCCAGCCATATGCACATCAGTCTTGACCCTGTGCCCTATGGGAACAGTCCAGCCCGAACTGCCAGGCCAGGTCCTCCCTGGACTGGAAACAAGCATCCTAGGACCGGTTTCGGGGTTTCACCCCTCTTCAGCCAGGATAGCTTGATTCCAGTGGCATGGAGAGCACAGGACTTAAGTCTGAGCATACCCGTCCCACTCGGGGTGACAAATGCAAAAAGAACTATTGATGGACAGAATGCAGAACAATGTCATACATTCACCCAGTACAGAGATCTGGGCCTAAATCTACAGTTTTTTGCTCACCATGCCATTCCAGTTTGGACACAGCCATATGCAAATCAGTCTTGACCCTTTGCCCTATGTGAATAGTCCAGCCCGAACTGCCAAGCCAGGTACTCCCTGGACTGGAAACAAGCCTCCTAGGTTCGGTTTCGGGGTTTCAGCCCTCTTCAGCCATGATAGCTTGATTCCAGTGGCATGGAGAGCACTGGACTTTCGTCTGAGCATACCCGTCCCACTCGGGGTGACAAGTGCAAAAAGAACTATTGATGGACAGAATGCAGAACAATGTCATACATTCACCCTAGTACAGAAATCTGGGCCTAAATCCATCGTTTTTTTGCTCACCATGCCATTCCAGTTTGGACCCAGCCATATGCAAATCAGTCTTGACCCTGTGCCTTATGGGAACAGTCCAGCCCAACTACCAGGCCAGGTCCTCGGTGGACTGGAAACAAGCATCCTAGGACAGGTTTCGGGGTTTCACCCCTCTTCAGCCAGGATAGCTTGATTCCAGTGGTATGGAGAGCACGGGACTCACGTCTGAGCATACCTGTCCCACACGGGGTGACAAATGCAAAAAGAACTATTGATGGACAGAATGAAGAACAATATCATACATTCACCCCAGTACAGAGATCTGGGCCTAAATCCATCTTTTTTTTGCTCACCATGCCATTCCAGTTTGGACCCAGCCATATGCAAATCAGTCTTGACCCTGTGCCCTATGGGAACAGTCCAGCCCGAACTCCCAGGTCAGGTCCTCCCTGGACTGGAAACAAGAATCCTAGGACCGGTTTTGGGGTTTTACCCCTCTTCAGCCAGGATAGCTTGATTCTAGTGGCATGGAGAGCAAGGGACATACGTCTGAGCATACCTGTCCCACTTGGGGTGACAAATGCAAAAAGAACTATTGATGGACAGAATGCAGAACAATGTCATACATTCACCCCAGTACAAAGATCTGGGCCTAAATCTATCGTTATTTGCTCACCATGCCGTTCCAGTTTGGACCCAGCCATATGCAAATCAGTCTTGACCCTGTGCCCTATGTGAATAGTCCAGCCCGAACTGCCAAGCCAGGTACTCCCTGGACTGGAAACAAGCATTCTAGGTCCGGTTTCGGGGTTTCACCCCTCTTCAGCCATGATAGCTTGATTCCAGTGGCATGGAGAGCACTGGACTTACGTCTGAGCATACCCGTCCCACTCGGGGTGACAAATGCAAAAAGAACTATTGTTGGACAGAATGCAAAACAATGCCATACATTCACCCCAGTACAGAGATCTGGGCCTAAATCCATCGTTTTTTTGCTCACCATGCCATTGAGTTTGGATCCAGCCATATGCAAATCAGTCTTGACCCTGTGCCCAATGTGAACAGTCCAGCCCGTACTGCCAGGCCAGGTCCTCCGTGGACTGGAAACAAGCATCCTAGGACCGGTTTCGGGGTTTTACCCCTCTTCAGCCAGGATAGCTTGATTCCAGTGGCATGGAGAGCACGGGACTCACGTCTGAGCATACCAGTCCCACTCGGGGTGACAAATGCAAAAAGAACTATTGATGGACAGAATGCAGAACAATGTCATACATTAACCCCAGTACAGAGATCTGGGCACAAATCCATCGTTTTTTTGCTCACCATACCATTCCTTTTTGGACCCAGTATATGCAAATCAGTCTTGAACCTGTGCCCTATGGGAACAGTCCAGCCCGAACTGCTAGGCCAGGTCTTCCCTGGACTGGAAACAAGCATCCTATGACTGGTTTCGGGGTTTCACCCCTCTTCAGCCAGGATAGCTTGATTCCGGTAGCTTGGAGAGCACGGGACTCACGTCTGAGCTTACCAGTCCCACTCGGGGTGACAAATGTAAAAAGAACTGTTGATGGACAGAATGCAGAACGATGTCATACATTAACCCCAGTACAGAGATCTGGGCATAAATCCATCATTTTTTTGCTCACCATGCCGTTCCAGTTTGGACCCCGCCATATGCAAATCAGTCTTGACCCTGTGCCCAATGTCAACAGTCCAGCCTGTACTGCCAGGCCAGGTCCTCCATGGACTGGAAACAAGCATCCTAGGACCGGTTTCGGGGTTTCACCCCTCTTCAGCTAGGATAGCTTGATTCCAGTGGCATGGAGAGCACGGGACTCACGTCTGAGTATACCAGTCCCACTCGGGGTGACAAATGTAAAAAGAACTATTGGTGGACAAAATGTAGAACAATGTCATACATTCACCCCAGTACAGAGATCTGGGCCTAAATCCATTGTTTTTTTGCTCACCATGCCATTCCAGTTTGGACCCAGCCATATGCAAATAAGTCTTGACACTGTGCCCCATGAGAACAATCCAGCCCAAACTGCCAGGCCATGTCCTCCCTGGACTGGAAACAAGTATCTTAGGAACCGGTTTCGGGGTTTCACCCCTCTTCAGCCAGGATAGCTTGATTCCAGTGGCTTGGAGAGCACGGGACTCACGTATGAGCATACCCGTCTCACTCGGGGTGACACATGCAAAAACAACTATTGATGGACAGAATGCAGAACAATGTCATACATTCACCCCAGTACAGAGATCTGGGCCTAAATCCATCGGTTTTTTTGCTCACCATGCCATTCCAGTTTGGACCCATCCATATGCAAATCAGTCTTAAACCTGTGCCCTATGGGAACAGTCTAACCCGAACTGCCAAGCTAGGTCTTCCCTGGACTGGAAATAGGCATCCTAGGACCGGTTTCAGGGTTTCACCCCTCTTCTGCCAGAATAGCTTGATTCCAGTGGCATGGAGAGCATGGGACTCACGTCTGAGCATACCAATCCCACTCGGGGTGACAAATGCAAAAGAACTATTGATGGACAGAATGCAGAACGATGTCATACATTAACCCCAGTACAGAGATCTGGGCATTAATCCATCGTTTTTTTGCTCACCATGCCATTCCAGTTTGGACCCAGCCATATGCAAATCAGTCTTGACCCTGTGCCGTATGGGAACAGTCCAGCCCGAACTGCCAGGTCAGGTCCTCCCTGGACTGGAAACAAGCATCCTAGGATCGGTTTCGGGGTTTCACCCCTCTTCAGCCAGGATAGCTTGATTCCAGTGGCATTAAGAGCACGGGACTCACGTCTGAGCATAGCCGGCCCACTCGGGGTGACAAATGCAAAAAGAACTATTGTTGGACAGAATGCAAAACAATGCCATACATTCACCCAAGTACAGAGATGTGTCCCTAAATCCACCTTTTTTTTGCTCACCATGCCATTCGAGTTTGGACCCAGCCATATGCAAATCAGTCTTGACCCTGTGCCCTATGGGTACAATCCAGCCCGAACTTCCAGGCCAGGTCCTTCATGGACTGGAAACCAGCATCCTAGGACGGGTTTCGGTGTTTCACTCCACTTCAGCCAGGATAGCTTGATTCCAGTGGCATGGAGAGCAAAGGACTTACGTCTGAGCATACCTGTCCCACTCGGGGTGACAGATGCAAAAAGAACTATTGATGGACAGAATGCAGAACAATGTCATACGTTCACACCAGTACAGAGCTCTGGGCCTAAATCCATTGTTTTTTTGCTCACCATGCCATTCCAGTTTGGACCCAGCCATATGCAAATCAGTCTTGACCCTGTGCCCTATGGGAACAGTCCAGCCCGAACTGCCAGGCCAGGTCCTCCCTGGAATGGAAAAAAGCATCCTAGGACTGGTTTCGGGGGTTTCACCCCTCTTCAGCCAGGATAGCTTGATTCCAGTGACATGGAGAGCACGGGACTAACGTCTGAGCATACCCGTCCCACTCGGGGTGCCAAATGCAAAAAGAACTATTGGTGGACTGAATGCAGAACAATGTCATACATTCATCCCAGTACAGAGATCTGGGCCTAAATCCATTGTTTTTTGGCTCACCATGCCATTCCAGTTTGGACCCAGCCATATGCAAATCAGTCTTGACACTGTGCCCTATGAGAACAATCCAGCCCAAACTGCCAGGCCAGGTCCTCCCTGGACTGGAAACAAGCATCCTAGGACCGGTTTCGGGGTTTCACCCCTCTTCAGCCAGGATAGCTTGATTGCAGTGGCATGGAGAGCACGGGACTCACGTCTGAGCATACCCGTCCCACTCGGGGTGACACATACAACAAGAACTATTGATGGACAGAATGCAAAACAATGTCGTACATTCACCCAGTTAAGCGATCTGGGCCTAAATCCATTGTTTTTTTGCTCACCATGTCATTCCACTTTGGACCAAGCCATATGCAAATCAGTCTTGACCCTGTGCCCTATGGGAAAAGTCGAGCCTGAACTACCAGGCCAGGTCCTCCCTGGACTGGAAACAAGTATCTTAGGACCGGTTTCGGGGATTCACCCCTCTTCAGCCAGGATATCTTGATTCCAGTGGCATGGAGAGCACGGGACTCGCGTCTGAGCATACCCGTCCCACTCGGGGTGACACATGCAAAAACAACTATTGATGGACAGAATGCAGAACAATGTCATACATTCACCCCAATACAGAGATCTGGGCCTTAATCCATCGGTTTTTTGCTCACCATGCCATTCCAGTTTGGACCCATCCATATGCAAATCAGTCTTGAACCTGTGCCCTATGGGAACAGTCTAGCCCGAACTGCCAGGCTAGGTCTTCCCTGGACTGGAAACAAGCATCCTAGGACTGGTTTCAGGGTTTCACCCCTCTTCTGCCAGGATAGCTTGATTCCAGTGGCATGGAGAGCACGGGACTCACGTCTGAGCATACCAGTCCCATTCGGGGTGACAAATTAAAAAAGAACTATTGATGGACAGAATGCAGAACGATGTCATACATTAACCCCAGTACAGAGATCTGGGCATAAATCCATCGTTTTTTTGCTCACCATGCCATTCCAGTTTGGACCCAGACATATGCAAATCAGTCTTGACCCTGTGCCGTATGGGAACTAACCAGCCCGAACTGCCAGGTCAGGTCCTCCCTGGACTGGAAACAAGCATCCTAGGATCGGTTTCGGGGTTTCACCCCTCTTCAGCCAGGATAGCTTGATTCCAGTGGCATGGAGAGCACGGGACTCACGTCTGAGCATACCTGTCCCACTCGGGGGGACAAATGCAAAAAGATCTATTGATGGACAGAATGCAGAACAATATCATACATTCACCCCAGTACAGAGATCTGGGCCTAAATCCATCGTTTTTTTGCTCACCATGCCATTCCAGTTTGGACCCAGCCATATGCAAATCAGTCTTGACCCTGCGCCCTATGGGAACAGTCCAGCCCGAACTCCCAGGTCAGGTCCTCCCTGGACTGGAAACAAGCATCCTAGTACCGGTTTCGGGTGTTCACCCCTCTTCAGCCAGGATAGCTTGATTCCAGTGGCATGGAGAGCAAGGGACTCACGTCTGAGCATACCAGTCCCACTCGGGGTGACAAATGCAAAAAGAACTACTGTTGGACAGAATGCAAAACAATACCATACATTCACCCCAGTACAGAGATCTGGGCCTAAATCCATCGTTTTTTTGCTCACCATGCCATTCCAGTTTGGACCCAGCCATATGCAAATCAGTCTTGACCCTGTGCCCAATGTGAACAGTCCAGCCCGTACTGCCAGGCCAGGTCCTCCGTGGACTGGAATCAAGCATCCTAGGACCGGTTTTGGGGTTTCACCCATCTCCAGCCAGGATAGCTTGATGCCAGTGGCATGGAGAGCACGGGACTCACGTCTGAGCATACCCGTCCCACTCGGGGTGACACATGCAAAAAGAACTATTGATGGACAGAATGCAGAACAATGTCATACATTCACCCCAGTACAGAGATCTGGGCACAAATCCATCGTTTTTTTGCTCATCATACCATTCCAGTTTGGACCCAGTATATGCAAATCAGTCTTGACGCTGTGCCCTATGGGAACAGTCCAGCCCGAAATGCCAGGCCAGGTCCTCCCTGGACTGGAAACAAGCATCCTAGGACCGGTTTCAGGGTTTCACCCCTCTTCAGCCAGGAGAGCTTGATTCCAGTGGCATGGAGAGCACGGGACTCACGTCTGAGCATACCCGGCCCACTCAGGGTGAAAAATTCAAAAAGAACTATTGTTGGACAGAATGCAAAACAATGCCATACATTCACCCCAGTACAGAGATCTGGCCCTAATTCCATCGTTTTTTTGTTCACCATGCCATTCCAGTTTGGACCCAGCCATATGCAAATCAGTCTTGACTCTGTGCCCAATGTGAACAGTCCAGCCCGTACTGCCAGGCCAGGTCCTCCGTGGACTGGAAACAAGCATCCTAGGACCAGTTTCGGGTTTCACCCATCTCCAGCCAGGATAGCTTGATTCCAGTGGCATGGAGAGCACGGGACTCACGTCTGAGCATACCTGTGCCACTCGAGGTGACAAATGCAAAAAGAACTATTGATGGACAGAATGCAGAACAATATCATACATTCACCCCAGTACAGAGATCTGGGCCTAAATCCATCGTTTTTTTGCTCACCATGCCATTCCAGTTTGGACCCAGCCATATGCAAATCAGTCTTGACCCTGTGCCCTATGTGAACAGTCCAGCCCGTACTGCCAGGCCAGGTCCTCCGTGGACTGGAAACAAGCATCCTAGGACCGGTTTCGGGGTTTCACCCCTCTTCAGCCAGGATAGCTTGATTCCAGTGGCATGGAGAGCACAGGACTCACTTCTGAGCATACCCCTCCCACTCGGGGTGACACATGCAAAAAGAAATATTGATGGACAGAATGCAGAACAATGTCATACATTCACCCTAGTACAGAAATCTGGGCCTAAATCCATCGTTTTTTTGCTCACCATGCCATTTCAGTTTGGACCCAGCCATATGCAAATCAGTCTTGACCCTGTACCTTATGGGAACAGTCCATCCCAACTACCAGGCCAGGTCCTCCGTGGACTGGAAACAAGCATCCTAGGACCGGTTTCGGTGTTTCACCCCTATTCAGCCAGGATAGCTTGATTCCAGTGGCATGGAGAGCACGGGACTCACGTCTGAGCATACCTGTCCCACTCGAGGTGACAAATACAAAAAGAACTATTGATGGACAGAATGCAGAACAATATCATACATTCACCCCAGTACAGAGATCTGGGCCTAAATCCATTGTTTTTTTGCTCACCATGCCTTTCCAGTTTGGACCCAGCCATATGCAAATCAGTCTTGACCCTGTGCCCTATGGGAACAGTCCAGCCCAAACTGCCAGGTCAGGTCCTCCCTGGACTGGAAACAAGTATCTTAGGAACTGGTTTCGGGGTTTCACCCCTCTTCAGCCAGGATAGCTTGATTCCAGTGGCATGGAGAGCACGGGACTCACGTCTGAGCATACCCGGCCCACTCAGGGTGTCAAATGCAAAAATAACTATTGTTAGACAGAATGCAAAACAATGCCTTACATTCACCCCAGTACAGAGATCTGGGCCTAAATCCATCGTTTGTTTGCTCACGATGCCATTCCAGTTTGGACCCAGCCATATGCAAATCGGTCTTCACCCTGTGCCCTATGTAAACAATCCAGCCCGAACTGCCAGGCCAGGTCCTTCCTGGGCTGGACACCAGCATCCTAGGACCGGTTTCGGGGTTTCACCCCTCTTCAGCCATGACAGCTTGATTCCAGTGGCATGGAGAGCACTGGACTTTCGTCTGAGCATACCCGTCCCACTCGGGGTGACAAGTGCAAAAAGAACTATTGATGGACAAAATGCAGAACAATGTCATACATTCACCCTAGTACAGAAATCTGGGCCTAAATCCATCGTTGTTTTGCTCACCATGCCATTCCAGTGTGGACCCAGCCATATGCAAATCAGCCTTGACCCTGTGCCTTATGGTAACAGTCCAGCCCAACTACCAGGCCAGGTCCTCCGTGGACTGGAAACAAGCATCCTAGGACCGGTTTCGGGGTTTTACCCCTATTCAGCCAGGATAGCTTGATTCCAGTGGTATGGAGAGCACGGGACTCACGTCTGAGCATACCTGTCCCACTCGGGGTGACAAATGCAAAAAGAACTATTGATGGACAGAATGCAGAACAATATCATACATTCACCCCAGTACAGAGATCTGGGCCTAAATCCATCGTTTTTTTGCTCACCATGCCATTCCAGTTTGGACCCAGCTATATGCAAATCAGTCTTGACCCTGTGCCCTATGGGAACAGTCCAGCCTGAACTCCCAGGTCAGGTCCTCCCTGGACTGGAAACAAGCATCCTAGGACCGGTTTCGGGGTTTCACCCCTCTTCAGCCAGGATAGCTTGATTCCAGTGGCATGGAGAGCAAGGGACTTACGTCTGAGAATACCTGTCCCACTCGGGGTGACAAATGCAAAAAGAACTATTGATGGACAGAATGCAGAACAATGTCAAACATTCACCACAGTACAAAGATCTAGGCCTAAATCTATCGTTATTTGCTCACCATGCCATTCCAGTTTGGACCCAGCCATATGCAAATCAGTCTTGTCCCTGTGCCCTACGTGAATAGTCCAGCCCGAACTGCAAAGCCAGGTCCTCCCTGGACTGGAAACAAGCATCCTGGGACCGGTTTCGGGGTTTCACCCCTCTTCAGCCATGATAGCTTGATTCCAGTGGCATGGAGAGCACTGGACTTATGTCTGAGCATACCCGTCCCACTCAGGGTGACAAGTGCAAAAATAACTATTGATGGACAGAATGAAGAACAATGTCATACATTCACCCTAGTACAGAGATCTGGGCCTAAATCCATCGTTTTTTTGCTCACCATGCCATTCCAGTTTGGACCCAGCCATATGCAAATCAGTCTTGTCCCTGTGCCCTACGTGAATAGTCCAGCCCGAACTGCAAAGCCAGGTCCTCCCTGGACTGGAAACAAGCATCCTGGGACCGGTTTCGGGGTTTCACCCCTCTTCAGCCATGATAGCTTGATTCCAGTGGCATGGAGAGCACTGGACTTATGTCTGAGCATACCCGTCCCACTCAGGGTGACAAATGCAAAAAGAACTATTGATGGACAGAATGCAGAACAATGTCATACATTCACCCCAGTTAAGTGATCTGGTCCTAAAACTATTGTGTTTTTGCTCACCATGCCATTCCAATTTGGACCAAGCCATATGCAAATCAGTCTTGACCCTGTGCCCTATGGGAACAGTCCAGCCTGAACTGCCAGGTCAGGTCCTCCCTGGACTGGAAACAAGCATCTTAGGACCGGTTTCGGGGTTTCACCCCTCTTCGGCCAGGATAGCTTGATTCCAGTTGCATGGAAAGTGCGGGACACATGTCTGAGCATATCCGTCCCACTCGGGGTGACACATGCAAAAAGAACTATTGATGGACAGAATTCAGAACAATGTAATACATTCACCCCAGTACAGAGATCTGGGCCTAAATCCATCGTTTTTTTGCTCTCCACGCCATTCCAGTTTGGACCCAGCCATATGCAAATCAGTCTTGACCCTGTGCCCTATGGGAACAGACCAGCCCGAACTGCCATGCCAGGTCCTCCGTTGACTGGAAACAAGCATCCTAGGACCGGTTTCGGGGTTTCACCCCTCTTCAGCCAGGATAGCTTACTTCCAGTGGCATGGAGAGCATGGGACTCACGTCTGAGCATACCCGTCCCACTCAGGGTGACAAATGCAAAAAGAACTATTGATGGTCAGAATGCAGAACAATGTCATACATTCACCCCAGTTAAGTGATCTGGTCCTAAAACTATTGTGTTTTTGCTCACCATGCCATTCCAATTTGGACCAAGCCATATGCAAATCAGTCTTGACCCTGTGCCCTATGGGAACAGTTTAGCCCGAACTGCCAGGCCAGGTCTTCCCTGGACTGGAAACAAGCATCCTAGGACTGGTTTCGGGGTCTCACCCCTCTTCAGCCAGGATAGCTTGATTCCAGTGGCATGGGGAGCACAGGACTCACGTCTGAGCATACCCGTCCCACTCGGGGTGACACATGCAAAAAGAACTATTGATGGACAGAATGCAGAACGATGTCATACATTAACCCCAGTACAGAGATGTGGGTATAAATCCGCCGTTTTTTTGCTCACCCTGCCATCCCAGTTTGGACACAGCCATATGCAAATCAGTCTTGACCCTGTGCCCTATGGGAACAGTTTAGCCCGAACTGCCAGGCCAGGTCTTCCCTGGACTGGAAACAAGCATCCTAGGACTGGTTTCGGGGTCTCACCCCTCTTCAGCCAGGATAGCTTGATTCCAGTGGCATGGGGAGCACAGGACTCACGTCTGAGCATACCCGTCCCACTCGGGGTGACACATGCAAAAAGAACTATTGATGGACAGAATGCAGAACGATGTCATACATTAACCCCAGTACAGAGATGTGGGTATAAATCCATCGTTTTTTTGCTCACCATGCCATTCCAGTTTGGACCCAGCCATATGCAAATCAGTCTTGACCCTGTGCCCTATGGGAACAGTCCAGCCCAAACTGCCAGGTCAGGTCCTCCCTGGACTGGAAACAAGTATCTTAGGAACCGGTTTCGGGGTTTCACCCCTCTTCAGCCAGGATAGCTTGATTTCAGTGGCATGGAGAGCACGGGACTCACGTCTGAGCATACCCGTCTCACTCGGGGTGACACATGCAAAAAGAACTATTGATGGACAGAATTCAGAACAATGTCATACATTAACCCCAGTACAGAGATCTGGGCACAAATCCATCGTTTTTTTGCTCACCATACCATTCCAGTTTGGACCCAGTATATGCAAATCAGTCTTGACCCTGTGCCCTATCGGAACAGTCCAGCCCGAAATGCCAGGCCAGGTCCTCCCTGGACTGGAAACAAGCATCCTAGGACCAGTTTCAGGGTTTCACCCCTCTTCAGCCAGGATAGCTTGATTCCAGTGGCATGGAGAGCACGGGACTCACGTCTGAGCATACCCGTCCCACTCGGGGTGACAAGTGCAAAAAGAACTATTCATGGACAGAATGCAGAACAATGTCATACATTCACCGTAGTACAGAAATCTGGGCCTAAATCCATCGTTTTTTTGCTCACCATGCCATTCCAGTTTGGACCCAGCCATATGCAAATCAGTCTTGACCCTGTGCCTTATGGGAACAGTCCAGCCCAACTACCCGGCCAGGTCCTCCGTGGACTGGAAACAAGCATCCTAGGACCGGTTTCGGGGTTTCACCCCTCTTCAGCCAGGATAGTTTGATTCCAGTGGTATGGAGAGCACGGGACACACGTCTGAGCATACCTGTCCCACTCGGGGTGACAAATGCAAAAAGAACTATTGATGGACAGAATGCAGAACAATATCATACATTCACCCCAGTACAGAGATCTGGGCCTAAATCCATCGTTTTTTTGCTCACCATGCCATTCCAGTTTGGACCCAGCCATATGCAAATCAGTCTTGACCCTGTGCCCTATGGGAACAGTCCAGCCCGAACTCCCAGGTCAGGTCCTCCCTGGACTGGAAACAAGCATCCTAGGACCGGTTTCGGGGTTTTACCCCTCTTCAGCCAGGATAGCTTGATTCCAGTGGCATGGAGAGAGAGGGACTTACGTCTGAGAATACCTGTTCCACTCGGGGTGACAAATGCAAAAAGAACTATTGATGGACAGAATGCAGAACAATGTCATACATTCACCACAGTACAAAGATCTAGGCGTAAATCTATCGTTATTTGCTCACCATGCCATTCCAGTTTGGACCCAGCCATATGCAAATCAGTCTTGTCCCTGTGCCCTACGTGAATAGTCCAGCCCGAACTGCAAAGCCAGGTCCTCCCTGGACTGGAAACAAGCATCCTGGGACCGGTTTCGGGGTTTCACCCCTCTTCAGCCATGATAGCTTGATTCCAGTGGCATGGAGAGCACTGGACTTATGTCTGAGCATACCCGTCCCACTCAGGGTGACAAGTGCAAAAATAACTATTGATGGACAGAATGAAGAACAATGTCATACATTCACCCTAGTACAGAGATCTGGGCCTAAATCCATCGTTTTTTTGCTCACCATGCCATTCCAGTTTGGACCCAGCCATATGCAAATCAGTCTTGACCCTGTGCCCTATGGGAACAGTCCAGCCCGAACTGCCATGCCAGGTCCTCCGTGGACTGGAAACAAGCATCCTAGGACCGGTTTCGGGGTTTCACCCCTCTTCAGCCAGGATAGCTTGCTTCCAGTGGCATGGAGAGCATGGGACTCACGTCTGAGCATACCCGTCCCACTCTGGGTGACAAATGCAAAAAGAACTATTGATGGACAGAATGCAAAACAATGTCATACATTCACCCCAGTTAAGTGATCTGGTCCTAAATCTATTGTTTTTTTGCTCACCATGCCATTCCAATTTGGACCAAGCCATATGCAAATCAGTCTTGACCCTGTGCCCTATGGGAACAGTCCAGCCTGAACTGCCAGGTCAGGTCCACTCTGGACTGGAAACAAGCATCTTAGGACCGGTTTCGGGGTTTCACCCCTCTTCAGCCAGGATAGCTTGATTCCGGTGGCATGGAGAGCACGGGACTCGCGTCTGAGCATACCCGTCCCACTCGGGGTGACACATGCAAAAAGAACTATTGATGGACAGAATGCAGAACAATGTCATACATTCACCCAAGTACAGAGATCTGGGCCTAAATCCATCGTTTTTTTGCTCACCATGCCATTTCAGTTTGGACCCAGCCATATGCAAATCAGTCTTGACCCTGTGCCCTATGGGGACAGTCCAGCCCGAACTGCCAGGCCAGGTCCTCCCTGGACTGGAAACAAGCATCCTAGGACCGGTTTCGGGGTTTCACCCCTCTTCAGCCAGGATAGCTTGATTCCAGTGGCATGGAGAGCACGGGACTCACGTCTGAGCATACCTGGCTCACTCAGGGTGACAAATGCAAAAATAACTATTGTTAGACAGAATGCAAAACAATGCCATATATTCACCCCAGTACAGAGATCTCGGCCTAAATCCATCGTTTTTTTGCTCACCATGCCATTCCAGTTTGGACCCAGCCATATGCAAATCGGTCTTCACTCTGTGCCCTATGGAAACAATCCAGCCCAAATTGCCAGGCCAGGTCCTTCCTGGGCTGGAAACCAGCATCCTAGGACCGGTTTCGGGGTTTCACCCCACTTCAGCCAGGATAGCTTGATTCCAGTGGCATGGAGAGCACGGGACTCACGTCTGAGCATACCTGTCCCACTCGGGGTGACAAATGCAAAAAGAACTATTGATGGACAGAATGCAGAACAATGTCATACATTCACCCCAGTACAGAGATCTGGGCCTAAATTCATAGTTTTTTTGCTCACCATGCCATTCCAGTTTGGACCCAGCCATATGCAAATCAGTCTTGACCCTGTGCCCTATGTGAATAGTCCAGCCCAAACTGCCAAGCCAGGTACTCCCTGGACTGGAAACAAGCATCCTAGGACCGGTTTCGGGGTTTCACCCCTCTTCAGCCATGATAGCTTGATTCCAGTGGCATGGAGAGCACTGGACTTTCGTCTGAGCATACCCTTCCCACTCGGGGTGACAAGTGCAAAAAGAACTATTCATGGACAGAATGCAGAACAATGTCATACATTCACCGTAGTACAGAAATCTGGGCCCAAATCCATCGTTTTTTTGCTCACCATGCCATTCCAGTTTGGACCCAGCCATATGCAAATCAGTCTTGACCCTGTGCCTTATGGGAACAGTCCAGCCCAACTACCAGGCCAGGTCCTCCGTGGACTGGAAACAAGCATCCTCGGACCGGTTTCGGGGTTTCACCCCTCTTCAGCCAGGATAGTTTGATTCCAGTGGTATGGAGAGCACGGGACACACGTCTGAGCATACCTGTCCCACTCGGGGTGACAAATGCAAAAAGAACTATTGATGGACAGAATGCAGAACAATATCATACATTCACCCCAGTACAGAGATCTGGGCCTAAATCCATCGTTTTTTTGCTCACCATGCCATTCCAGTTTGGACCCAGCCATATGCAAATCAGTCTTGACCCTGTGCCCTATGGGAACAGTCCAGCCCGAACTCCCAGGTCAGGTCCTCCCTGGACTGGAAACAAGCATCCTAGGACCGGTTTCGGGGTTTCACCCCTCTTGAGCCAGCACAGCTTGATTCCAGTGGCATGGAGAGCAAGGGACTTACGTCTGAGCATACCTGTCCCACTCGGGGTGACAAATGCAAAAAGAACTATTGATGGACAGAATGCAGAACAATGTCATACATTCACCCCAGTACAAAGATCTGGGCCTAAATCTATCGTTATTTGCTCACCATGCCATTCCAGTTTGGACCCAGCCATATGCAAATCAGTCTTGACCCTGTGCCCTATGTGAATAGTCCAGCCCGAACTGCCAAGCCAGGTACTCCCTGGACTGGAAACAAGCATCCTCGGTCCGGTTTCGGGGTTTCACCCCTCTTCAGCCATGATAGCTTGATTCCAGTGGCATGGAGAGCACTGGACTTACGTCTGAGCATACCCGTCCCACTCGGGGTGACAAATGCAAAAAGAACTATTGTTGGATAGAATGCAAAACAATGCCATACTTTCACCCCAGTACAGAGATCTTGGCCTAAATCCATCGTTTTTTTGCCCGCCATGCCATTCCAGTTTGGACCCAGCCATATGCAAATCAGTCTTGACCCTGTGCCCAATGTGAACAGTCCAGCCCGTACTGCCAGGCCAGGTCCTCCCTGGACTGGAAACAAGCATCCTAGGACCGGTTTCAGGGTTTTACCCCTCTTCAGCCAGGATAGCTTGATTCCAGTGGCATGGAGAGCACGGGACTCACGTCTGAGCATACCCGTCCCACTCGGGGTGACACATCCAAAAAGAACTATTGATGGACAGAATGCAGAACAATGTCATACATTCACCCCAGTACAGAGATCTGGGCCTAAATCCATTGTTTCTTTGCTCATCATGCCATTCCAGTTTGGACCCAGCCATATGCAAATCAGTCTTGACCCTGTGCCCTATGGGAACAGTCTAGCCCGAACTGCTAGGCCAGGTCTTCCCTGGACTGGAAACAAGCATCCTATGACTGGTTTCGGGGTTTCACCCCTCTTCAGCCAGGATAGCTTGATTCCGGTGGCATGGAGAGCACGGGACTCAGGTCTGAGCATACCAGTCAAACTCGGGGTGACAAATGCAAAAAGAACTATTGATGGACAGAATGCAGAACAATGTCATACATTAACCCCAGTACAGAGATCTGGGCACAAATCCATCGTTTTTTTGCTCACCATACCATTCCAGTTTGGACCCAGTATATGCAAATCAGTCTTGACCCTGTGCCCTATGGGAACAGTCCAGCCCGAAATGCCAGGCCAGGTCCTCCCTGGACTGGAAACAAGCATCCTAGGACCGGTTTCAGGGTTTCACCCCTCTTCAGCCAGGATAGCTTGATTCCAGTGGCATGGGGAGCACGGGACTCACGTCTGAGCATACCCGTCCCACTCGGGGTGACACATGCAAAAAGAACTATTGATGGACAGAATGCAGAACAATGTCATACATTCACCCCAGTACAGAGATCTGGGCCTAAATCCATTGTTTCTTTGCTCATCATGCCATTCCAGTTTGGACCCAGCCATATGCAAATCAGTCTTGACCCTGTGCCCTATGGGAACAGTCTAGCCCGAACTGCTAGGCCAGGTCTTCCCTGGACTGGAAACAAGCATCCTATGACTGGTTTCGGGGTTTCACCCCTCTTCAGCCAGGATAGCTTGATTCCGGTGGCTTGGAGAGCACGGGACTCACGTCTGAGCTTACCAGTCCCACTCGGTGTGACAAATGTAAAAAGAACTGTTGATGGACAGAATGCAGAACGATGTCATACTTTAACCCCAGTACAGAGATCTGGGTATAAATCCATCATTTTTTTGCTCACCATGCTGTTCCAGTTTGGACCCAGCCATATGCAAATCAGTCTTGATCCTGTGCCCTATGGGAACAGTCCAGCCCGGACTGCCAGGCCATGTCCTCCCTGGACTGGAAACAAGCATCCTAGGACCGGTTTCGGGGTTTCACCCCTCTTCAGCCAGGATAGATTGATTCCAGTGACATGGAGAGCACGGGACTCACGTCTGAGAATACCCGTCCCACTCGGGGTGACAAATCCAAAAAGAACTATTGGTGGACAAAATGTAGAACAATGTCATACATTCACCCCAGTACAGAGATCTGGGCCTAAATACATTGTTTTTTTGCTCACCATGCCATTCCAGTTTGGACCCAGCCATATGCAAATCAGTCTTGACACTGTGCCCCATGAGAACAATCCAGCCCATACTCCCAGGCCATGTCCTCCCTGGACTGGAAACAAGCATCCTAGGACCGGTTTCGGGGTTTCATCCCTCTTCAGCCAGGATAGCTTGATTCCAGCGGCATGGAGAGCACGGGACTCACGTCTGAGCATATCCGTCCCACTTGGGGTGACAAATGCAACAAGAACTATTGATGGACAGAATGCAGAACAATGTCGTACATTCACCCAGTTAAGCGATCTGGGCCTAAATCCATTGTTTTTTTGCTCACCATGTCATTCCACTTTGGACCAAGCCATATGCAAATCAGTCTTGACCCTGTGCCCTATGGGAACAGTCGAGCCTGAACTGCCAGGCCAGGTCCTCCTTGGACTGGAAACAAGTATCTTAGGAACCGGTTTCGGGGTTTCACCCCTCTTCAGCCAGGATAGCTTGATTTCAGTGGCATGGAGAGCACGGGACTCACGTCTGAGCATACCCGTCTCATTCGGGGTGACACATGCAAAAACAACTATTGATGGACAGAATGCAGAACAATCTCATACATTCACGCCAGTACAGAGATCTGGGCCTAAATCCATCGGTTTTTTGCTCACCATGCCATTCCAGTTTGGACCCATACATATGCAAATCTGTCTTGAACCTGTGCCCTATGGGAACAGTCCAGCCCGAACTCCCAGGTCAGGTCCTCCCTGGACTGGAAACAAGCATCCTAGGACCGGTTTCGGGGTTTCACCCCTCTTCAGCCAGGATAGCTTGATTCCAGTGGCATGGAGAGCAAGGGACTTACGTCTGAGAATACCTGTCCCACTCGGGGTGACAAATGCAAAAAGAACTATTGATGGACGGAATGCAGAACAATGTCATACATTCACCACAGTACAAAGATCTAGGCCTAAATCTATCGTTATTTGCTCACCATGCCATTCCAGTTTGGACCCAGCCATATGCAAATCAGTCTTGTCCCTGTGCCCTACGTGAATAGTCTAGCCCGAACTGCAAATCCAGGTCCTCCCTGGACTGGAAACAAGCATCCTGGGACCGGTTTCGGGGTTTCACCCCTCTTCAGCCATGATAGCTTGATTCCAGTGGCATGGAGAGCACTGGACTTATGTCTGAGCATACCCGTCCCACTCGGGGTGACAAGTGCAAAAAGAACTATTGATGGACAGAATTCAGAACAATGTCATACATTCACCCCAGTACAGAGATCTGGGCCTAAATCCATCGTTTTTTTGCTCTCCACGCCATTCCAGTTTGGACCCAGCCATATGCAAATCAGTCTTGACCCTGTGCCCTATGGGAACAGACCAGCCCGAACTGCCATGCCAGGTCCTCCATGGACTGGAAACAAGCATCCTAGGACCGGTTTCGGGGTTTCACCCCTCTTCAGCCAGGATAGCTTACTTCCAGTGGCATGGAGAGCATGGGACTCACGTCTGAGCATACCCGTCCCACTCAGGGTGACAAATGCAAAAAGAACTATTGATGGTCAGAATGCAGAACAATGTCATACATTCACCCCAGTTAAGTGATCTGGTCCTAAAACTATTGTGTTTTTGCTCACCATGCCATTCCAATTTGGACCAAGCCATATGCAAATCAGTCTTGACCCTGTGCCCTATGGGAACAGTCCAGCCTGAACTGCCAGGTCAGGTCCTCCCTGGACTGGAAACAAGCATCTTAAGACCGGTTTCGGGGTTTCACCCCTCTTCAGCCAGGATAGCTTGATTCCAGTTGCATGGAAAGCGCGGGTCACATGTCTGAGCATATCCGTCCCACTCGGGGTGACACATGCAAAAAGAACTATTGATGGACAGAATTCAGAACAATGTCATACATTCACCCCAGTACAGAGATCTGGGCCTAAATCCATCGTTTTTTTGCTCTCCACGCCATTCCAGTTTGGACCCAGCCATATGCAAATCAGTCTTGACCCTGTGCCCTATGGGAACAGTCTAGCCCGAACTGCCAGGCCATGTCTTCCCTGGACTGGAAACAAGCATCCTATGACTGGTTTCGGGGTTTCACCCCTCTTCAGCCAGGATAGCTTGATTCCGGTGGCATGGAGAGCACGGGACTCGCGTCTGAGCATACCCGTCCCACTCGGGGTGACACATGCAAAAAGAACTATTGATGGACAGAATGCAGAACAATGTCATACATTCACCCCAGTACAGAGATCTGGGCCTAAATCCATCGTTTTTTTGCTCACCCTGCCATCCCAGTTTGGACACAGCCATATGCAAATCAGTCTTGACCCTGTGCCCTATGGGAACAGTTTAGCCCAAACTGCCAGGCCAGGTCTTCCCTGGACTGGAAACAAGCATCCTATGACTGGTTTCAGGGTTTCACCCCTCTTCAGCCAGGATAGCTTGATTCCGGTGGCATGGATAGCACGGGACTCGAGTCTGAGCATACCCGTCCCACTCGGGGTGACACATGCAAAAAGAACTATTGATGGACAGAATGCAGAACAATGTCATACATTGACCCCAGTTCAGAGATCTGGGCCTAAATCCATCGTTTTTTTGCTCACCATGCCATCCCAGTTTGGACACAGCCATATGCAAATCAGTCTTGACCCTGTGCCCTATGGGAACAGTTTAGCCCGAACTGCCAGGCCAGGTCTTCCCTGGACTGGAAACAAGCATCCTAGGACTGGTTTCGGGGTCTCACCCCTCTTCAGCCAGGATAGCTTGATTCCAGTGGCATGGGGAGCACAGGACTCACGTCTGAGCATACCCGTCCCCTCGGGGTGACACATGCAAAAAGAACTATTGATGGACAGAATGCAGAACGATGTCAGACATTAACCCCAGTACAGAGATGTGGGTATAAATCCATCGTTTTTTTGCTCACCATGCCATTCCAGTTTGGACCCAGCCATATGCAAATTAGTCTTGACCCTGTGCTCTATGGGAACAGTCCAGCCCGAACTGCCAGGCCAGGTCCTCCCTGGACTGGAAACAAGCATCTGAGCACCGGTTTCGGGGTTTCACCCCTCTTCAGCCAGGATAGCTTGATTCCAGTGGCATGGAGAGCACGGGACTCACGTCTGAGCATACCCGGCCCACTCAGGGTGTCAAATGCAAAAATAACTATTGTTAGACAGAATGCAAAACAATGCCTTACATTCACCCCAGTACAGAGATCTGGGCCTAAATCCATCGTTTGTTTGCTCACGATGCCATTCCAGTTTGGACCCAGCCATATGCAAATCGGTCTTCACCCTGTGCCCTATGTAAACAATCCAGCCCGAACTGCCAGGCCAGGTCCTTCCTGGGCTGGGAACCAGCATCCTAGGACCAGTTTTGGGGTTTCACCCCTCTTCAGCCAGTATAGCTTGATTCCAGTGGCATGGAGAGCACAGGACTTAAGTCTGAGCATACCCGTCCCACTCGGGGTGAAAAATGCAAAAAGAACTATTGATGGACAGAATGCAGAACAATGTCATACATTCACCCCAGTACAGAGATCTGGGCCTAAATCTACCGTTTTTTGCTCACCATGCCATTCCAGTTTGGATACAGCCATATGCAAATCAGTCTTGACCCTGTGCCCTATGTGAATAGTCCAGTCCGAACTGCCAAGCCAGGTACTCCCTGGACTGGAAACAAGTCTCCTAGGTTCGGTTTCGGGGTTTCACCCCTCTTCAGCCATGACAGCTTGATTCCAGTGGCTTGGAGAGCACTGGACTTTCGTCTGAGCATACCCGTCCCACTCGGGGTGACAAGTGTAAAAAGAACTATTGATGGACAAAATGCAGAACAATGTCATACATTCACCCTAGTACAGAAATCTGGGCCTAAATCCATCGTTTTTTTGCTCACCATGCCATTCCAGTGTGGACCCAGCCATATGCAAATCAGTCTTGACCCTGTGCCTTATGGTAACAGTCCAGCCCAACTACCAGGCCAGGTCCTCCGTGGACTGGAAACAAGCATCCTAGGACCGGTTTCGGGGTTTTACCCCTATTCAGCCAGGATAGCTTGATTCCAGTGGTATGGAGAGCACGGGACTCACGTCTGAGCATACCTGTCCCACTCGGGGTGACAAATGCAAAAAGAACTATTGATGGACAGAATGCAGAACAATATCATACATTCACCCCAGTACAGAGATCTGGGCCTAAATCCATCGTTTTTTTGCTCACCATGCCATTCCAGTTTGGACCCAGCCATATGCAAATCAGTCTTGACCCTGTGCCCTATGGGAACAGTCCAGCCCGAACTCCCAGGTCAGGTCCTCCCTGGACTGGAAACAAGCATCCTAGGACCGGTTTCGGGGTTTCACCCCTCTTCAGCCAGGATAGCTTGATTCCAGTGGCATGGAGAGCAAGGGACTTACGTCTGAGAATACCTGTCCCACTCGGGGTGACAAATGCAAAAAGAACTATTGATGGACATAATGCAGAACAATGTCATACATTCACCACAGTACAAAGATCTAGGCCTAAATCTATCGTTATTTGCTCACCATGCCATTCCAGTTTGGACCCAGCCATATGCAAATCAGTCTTGTCCAATTGCCCTACGTGAATAGTCTAGCCCGAACTGCAAAGCCAGGTCCTCCCTGGACTGGAAACAAGCATCCTGGGACCGGTTTCGGGGTTTCACCCCTCTTCAGCCATGATAGCTTGATTCCAGTGGCATGGAGAGCACTGGACTTATGTCTGAGCATACCCGTCCCACTCAGGGTGACAAGTGCAAAAATAACTATTGATGGACAGAATGAAGAACAATGTCATACATTCACCCTAGTACAGAGATCTGGGCCTAAATCCATCGTTTTTTTGCTCACCATGCCATTCCAGTTTGGACCCAGCCATATGCAAATCAGTCTTGACCCTGTGCCCTATGGGAACAGTCCAGCCCGAACTGCCATGCCAGGTCCTCCGTGGACTGGAAACAAGCATCCTAGGACCGGTTTCGGGGTTTCACCCCTCTTCAGCCAGGATAGCTTGCTTCCAGTGGCATGGAGAGCATGGGACTCACGTCTGAGCATACCCGTCCCACTCTGGGTGACAAATGCAAAAAAGAACTATTGATGGACAGAATGCAAAACAATGTCATACATTCACCCCAGTTAAGTGATCTGGTCCTAAATCTATTGTTTTTTTGCTCACCATGCCATTCCAATTTGGACCAAGCCATATGCAAATCAGTCTTGACCCTGTTCCCTATGGGAACAGTCCAGCCTGAACTGCCAGGTCAGGTCCTCCCTGGACTGGAAACAAGCATCTTAGGACCGGTTTCGGGGTTTCACCCCTCTTCAGCCAGGATAGCTTGATTCCGGTGGCATGGAGAGCACGGGACTCGCGTCTGAGCATACCCGTCCCACTCGGGGTGACACATGCAAAAAGAACTATTGATGGACAGAATGCAGAACAATGTCATACATTCACCCCAGTACAGAGATCTGGGCCTAAATCCATCGTTTTTTTGCTCACCATGCCATTCCAGTTTGGACCCAGCCATATGCAAATCAGTCTTGACCCTGTGCCCTATGGGAACAGTCCAGCCCGAACTGCCAGGCCAGGTCCTCCCTGGACTGGAAACAAGCATCCTAGGACCGGTTTCGGGGTTTCACCCCTCTTCAGCCAGGATAGCTTGATTCCAGTGGCATGGAGAGCACGGGACTCACGTCTGAGCATACCTGGCCCACTCAGGGTGACAAATGCAAAAATAACTATTGTTAGACAGAATGCAAAACAATGCCATATATTCACCCCAGTACAGAGATCTGGGCCTAAATCCATCATTTTTTTGCTCACCGTGCCATTCCAGTTTGGACCCAGCCATATGCAAATCGGTCTTCACTCTGTGCCCTATGGAAACAATCCAGCCCAAATTGCCAGGCCAGGTCCTTCCTGGGCTGGAAACCAGCATCCTAGGACCGGTTTCGGGGTTTCACCCCACTTCAGCCAGGATAGCTTGATTCCAGTGGCATGGAGAGCACGGGACTCACGTCTGAGCATACCTGTCCCACTCGGGGTGACAAATGCAAAAAGAACTATTGATGTACAGAATGCAGAACAATGTCATACATTCACCCCAGTACAGAGATCTGGGCCTAAATTCATAGTTTTTTTGCTCACCATGCCATTCCAGTTTGGACCCAGCCATATGCAAATCAGTCTTGACCCTGTGCCCTATGGGAACAGTCCAGCCCGAACTGCCAGGTCAGGTCCTCCCTGGACTGGAAACAAGCATCCTAGGACCGGTTTCGGTGTTTCACCCCTCTTCAGCCAGAATAGCTTGATTCCAGTGGCATGGAGAGCACAGGACTTAAGTCTGAGCATACCCGTCCCACTCGGGGTGACAAACGCAAAAAGAACTATTGATGGACAGAATGCAGAACAATGTCATACATTCACCTCAGTACAGAAATCTGGGCCTAAATCTACAGTTTTTTGCTCACCATGCCATTCCAGTTTGGACACAGCCATATGCAAATCAGTCTTGACCCTGTGCCCTATGTGAATAGTCCAGCCCAAACTGCCAAGCCAGGTACTCCCTGGACTGGAAACAAGCCTCCTAGGTTCGGTTTCGGGGTTTCACCCCTCTTCAGCCATGATAGCTTGATTCCAGTGGCATGGACAGCACTGGACTTTCGTCTGAGCATACCCTTCCCACTCGGGTGACAAGTGCAAAAAGAACTATTCATGGACAGAATGCAGAACAATGTCATACATTCACCGTAGTACAGAAATCTGGGCCTAAATCCATCGTTTTTTTGCTCACCATGCCATTCCAGTTTGGACCCAGCCATATGCAAATCAGTCTTGACCCTGTGCCTTATGGGAACAGTCCAACCCAACTACCAGGCCAGGTCCTCCGTGGACTGGAAACAAGCATCCTAGGACCGGTTTCGGGGTTTCACCCCTCTTCAGCCAGGATAGCTTGATTCCAGTGGTATGGAGAGCACGGGACACACGTCTGAGCATACCTGTCCCACTCGGGGTGACAAATGCAAAAAGAACTATTGATGGACAGAATGCAGAACAATATCATACATTCACCCCAGTACAGAGATCTGGGCCTAAATCCATCGTTTTTTTGCTCACCATGCCATTCCAGTTTGGACCCAGCCATATGCAAATCAGTCTTGACCCTGTGCCCTATGGGAACAGTCCAGCCCGAACTCCCAGGTCAGGTCCTCCCTGGACTGGAAACAAGCATCCTAGGACCGGTTTCGGGGTTTCACCCCTCTTCAGCCAGGATAGCTTGATTCCAGTGGCATGGAGAGCAAGGGACTTACGTCTGAGCATACCTGTCCCACTCGGGGTGACAAATGCAAAAAGAACTATTGATGGACAGAATGCAGAACAATGTCATACATTCACCCCAGTACAAAGATCTGGGCCTAAATCTATCGTTATTTGCTCACCATGCCATTCCAGTTTGGACTCAGCCATATGCAAATCAGTCTTGACCCTGTGCCCTATGTGAATAGTCCAGCCCGAACTGCCAAGCCAGGTACTCCCTGGACTGGAAACAAGCATCCTCGGTCCGGTTTCGGGGTTTCACCCCTCTTCAGCCATGATAGCTTGATTCCAGTGGCATGGAGAGCACTGGACTTACGTCTGAGCATACCCGTCCCACTCCGGGTGACAAATGCAAAAAGAACTATTGTTGGATAGAATGCAAAACAATGCCATACATTCACCCCAGTACAGAGATCTTGGCCTAAATCCATTGTTTTTTTGCTCGCCATGCCATTCCAGTTTGGACCCAGCCATATGCAAATCAGTCTTGACCCTGTGCCCAATGTGAACAGTCCAGCCCGTACTGCCAGGCCAGGTCCTCCCTGGACTGGAAACAAGCATCCTATGACCGGTTTCAGGGTTTCACCCCTCTTCAGGAAGGATAGCTTGATTCCAGTGGCATGGAGAGCACGGGACTCACGTCTGAGCATACCCGTCCCACTCGGGGTGACACATGCAAAAAGAACTATTGATGGACAGAATGCAGAACAATGTCATACATTCACCCCAGTACAGAGATCTGGGCCTAAATCCATCGTTTTTTTGCTCACCATGCCATTCCAGTTTGGACCCAGCCATATGCAAATCAGTCTTGACCCTGTGCCCTATGGGAACAGTCCAGCCCGAACTGCCAGGCCAGGTCCTCCCTGGACTGGAAACAAGCATCCTAGGACCGGTTTCGGGGTTTCACCCCTCTTCAGCCAGGATAGCTTGATTCCAGTGGCATGGAGAGCACGGGACTCGCGTCTGAGCATACCCGTCCCACTCGGGGTGACACATGCAAAAAGAACTATTGATGGACAGAATGCAGAACAATGTCATACATTCACCCCAGTACAGAGATCTGGGCCTAAATCCATCGTTTTTTTTCTCACCATGCCATTCCAGTTTGGACCCAGCCATATGCAAATCAGTCTTGACCCTGTGCCCTATGGGAACAGTCCAGCCCGAACTGCCAGGCCAGGTCCTCCCTGGACTGGAAACAAGCATCCTAGGACCAGTTTCGGGGTTTCACCCCTCTTCAGCCAGGATAGCTTGATTCCAGTGGCATGGAGAGCACGGGACTCACGTCTGAGCATACCTGGCCCACTCAGGGTGACAAATGCAAAAATAACTATTGTTAGACAGAATGCAAAACAATGCCATATATTCACCCCAGTACAGAGATCTGGGCCTAAATCCATCATTTTTTTGCTCACCGTGCCATTCCAGTTTGGACCCAGCCATATGCAAATCGGTCTTCACTCTGTGCCCTATGGAAACAATCCAGCCCAAATTGCCAGGCCAGGTCCTTCCTGGGCTGGAAACCAGCATCCTAGGACCGGTTTCGGGGTTTCACCCCACTTCAGCCAGGATAGCTTGATTCCAGTGGCATGGAGAGCACGGGACTCACGTCTGAGCATACCTGTCCCACTCGGGGTGACAAATGCAAAAAGAACTATTGATGGACAGAATGCAGAACAATGTCATACATTCACCCCAGTACAGAGATCTGGGCCTAAATTCATAGTTTTTTTGCTCACCATGCCATTCCAGTTTGGACCCAGCCATATGCAAATCAGTCTTGACCCTGTGCCCTATGGGAACAGTCCAGCCCGAACTGCCAGGTCAGGTCCTCCCTGGACTGGAAACAAGCATCCTAGGACCGGTTTCGGGGTTTCACCCCTCTTCAGCCAGGATAGCTTGATTCCAGTGGCATGGAGAGCACAGGACTTAAGTCTGAGCATACCCGTCCCACTCGGGGTGACAAATGCAAAAAGAACTATTGATGGACAGAATGCAGAACAATGTCATACATTCACCCCAGTACAGAAATCTGGGCCTAAATCTACAGTTTTTTGCTCACCATGCCATTCCAGTTTGGACACAGCCATATGCAAATCAGTCTTGACCCTGTGCCCTATGTGAATAGTCCAGCCCAAACTGCCAAGCCAGGTACTCCCTGGACTGGAAACAAGCCTCCTAGGTTCGGTTTCGGGGTTTCACCCCTCTTCAGCCATGATAGCTTGATTCCAGTGGCATGGAGAGCACTGGACTTTCGTCTGAGCATACCCTTCCCACTCGGGGTGACAAGTGCAAAAAGAACTATTCATGGACAGAATGCAGAACAATGTCATACATTCACCGTAGTACAGAAATCTGGGCCTAAATCCATCGTTTTTTTGCTCACCATGCCATTCCAGTTTGGACCCAGCCATATGCAAATCGGTCTTGACCCTGTGCCTTATGGGAACAGTCCAGCCCAACTACCAGGCCAGGTCCTCCGTGGACTGGAAACAAGCATCCTAGGACCGGTTTCGGGGTTTCACCCCTCTTCAGCCAGGATAGCTTGATTCCAGTGGTATGGAGAGCACGGGACACACGTCTGAGCATACCTGTCCCACTCGGGGTGACAAATGCAAAAAGAACTATTGATGGACAGAATGCAGAACAATATCATACATTCACCCCAGTACAGAGATCTGGGCCTAAATCCATCGTTTTGTTTGCTCACCATGCCATTCCAGTTTGGACCCAGCCATATGCAAATCAGTCTTGACCCTGTGCCCTATGGGAACAGTCCAGCCCGAACTCCCAGGTCAGGTCCTCCCTGGACTGGAAACAAGCATCCTAGGACCGGTTTCGGGGTTTCACCCCTCTTCAGCCAGGATAGCTTGATTCCAGTTGCATGGAGAGCAAGGGACTTACGTCTGAGCATACCTGTCCCACTCGGGGTGACAAATGCAAAAAGAACTATTGATGGACAGAATGCAGAACAATGTCATACATTCACCCCAGTACAAAGATCTGGGCCTAAATCTATCGTTATTTGCTCACCATGCCATTCCAGTTTGGACTCAGCCATATGCAAATCAGTCTTGACCCTGTGCCCTATGTGAATAGTCCAGCCCGAACTGCCAAGCCAGGTACTCCCTGGACTGGAAACAAGCATCCTCGGTCCGGTTTCGGGGTTTCACCCCTCTTCAGCCATGATAGCTTGATTCCAGTGGCATGGAGAGCACTGGACTTACGTCTGAGCATACCCGTCCCACTCGGGGTGACAAATGCAAAAAGAACTATTGTTGGATAGAATGCAAAACAATGCCATACATTCACCCCAGTACAGAGATCTTGGCCTAAATCCATCGTTTTTTTGCTCGCCATGCCATTCCAGTTTGGACCCAGCCATATGCAAATCAGTCTTGACCCTGTGCCCAATGTGAACAGTCCAGCCCGTACTGCCAGGCCAGGTCCTCCCTGGACTGGAAACAAGCATCCTATGACCGGTTTCAGGGTTTCACCCCTCTTCAGCCAGGATAGCTTGATTCCAGTGGCATGGAGAGCACGGGACTCACGTCTGAGCATACCCGTCCCACTCGGGGTGACACATGCAAAAAGAACTATTGATGGACAGAATGCAGAACAATGTCATACATTCACCCCAGTACAGAGATCTGGGCCTAAATCCATTGTTTCTTTGCTCATCATGCCATTCCAGTTTGGACCCAGCCATATGCAAATCAGTCTTGACCCTGTGCCCTATGGGAACAGTCTAGCCCGAACTGCCACGCCAGGTCTTCCCTGTACTGGAAACAAGCATCCTAGGACTGGTTTCAGGGTTTCACCCCTCTTCAGCCAGGATAGCTTGATTCCAGTGGCATGGAGAGCACGGGACTCACGTCTGAGCATACCAGTCAAACTCAGGGTGACAAATGCAAAAAGAACTATTGATGGACAGAATGCAGAACAATGTCATACATTAACCCCAGTACAAAGATCTGGGCACAAATCCATCGTTTTTTTCCTCACCATACCATTCCAGTTTGGACCCAGTATATGCAAATCAGTCTTGACCCTGTGCCCTATGGGAACAGTCCAGCCCGAAATGCCAGGCCAGGTCCTCCCTGGACTGGAAACAAGCATCCTAGGACCGGTTTCAGGGTTTCACCCCTCTTCAGCCAGGATAGCTTGATACCAGTGGCATGGAGAGCACGGGACTCACGTCTGAGCATACCCGTCCCACTAGGGGTGACACATGCAAAAAGAACTATTTATGGACAGAAGGCAGAACAATGTCATACATTCACCCCAGTACAGAGATCTGGGCCTAAATTCATTGTTTCTTTGTTCATCATGCCATTCCAGTTTGGACCCAGCCATATGCAAATCAGTCTTGACCCTGTGCCCTATTGGAACAGTCTAGCCCGAACTGCTAGGCCAGGTCTTCCCTGGACTGGAAACAAGCATCCTATGACTGGTTTCGGGGTTTCACCCCTCTTCAGCCAGGATAGCTTGATTCCGGTAGCTTGGAGAGCACGGGACTCACGTCTGAGCTTACCAGTCCCACTCGGGGTGACAAATGTAAAAAGAACTGTTGATGGACAGAATGCAGAACGATGTCATACATTAACCCCAGTACAGAGATCTGGGTATAAATCCATCATTTTTTTGCTCAACATGCCGTTCCAGTTTGGACCCAGCCATATGCAAATCAGTCTTGATCCTGTGCCCTATGGGAACAGTCCAGCCCGGACTGCCAGGCCAGGTCCTCCCTGGACTGGAAACAAGCATCCTAGGACCGGTTTCGGGGTTTCACCCATCTTCAGCCAGGATAGATTGATTCCAGTGACATGGAGAGCACGGGACTCACGTCTGAGAATACCCGTCCCACTCGGGGTGACAAATGCAAAATGAACTATTGATGGACAGAATGCAGAACAATGTCGTACATTCACCCCAGTACAGAGATCTGGGCCTAAATCCATCATTTTTTTGCTCACCATGCCATTCCAGTTTGGACCCCGCCATATGCAAATCAGTCTTGACCCTGTGCCCAATGTGAACAGTCCAGCCTGTACTGCCATGCCAGGTCCTCCATGGACTGGAAACAAGCATCCTAGGACCGGTTTCGGGGTTTCACCCCTCTTCAGCTAGGATAGCTTGATTCCAGTGGCATGGAGAGCACGGGACTCACGTCTGAGCATGCCAGTCCCACTCGGGGTGACAAATGTAAAAAGAACTATGAATGGACAGAATGCAGAACGATGTCATACATTAACCCCAGTACAGAGATCTTTGCATAAATCCATCGTTTTTTTGCTCACCATGCCGTTCCAGTTTGGACCCAGCCATATGCAAATCAGTCTTGATCCTGTGCCCTATGGGAACAGTCCAGCCCGAACTGCCAGGCCAGGTCCTCCCTGGACTGGAAACAAGCATCCTAGGACTTGTTTCGGGGTTTCACCCCTCTTCAGCCAGGATAGATTGATTCCAGTGACATGGAGAGCACGGGACTCACGTCTGAGAATACCCGTCCCACTCGGGGTGACAAATCCAAAAAGAACTATTGGTGGACAAAATGTAGAACAATGTCATACATTCACCCCAGTACAGAGATCTTGGCCTAAATCCATTGTTTTTTTGCTCACCATGCCATTCCAGTTTGGACCCAGCCATATGCAAATCAGTCTTGACACTGTGCCCCATGAGAACAATCCAGCCCATACTGCCAGGCCATGTCCTCCCTGGACTGGAAACAAGCATCCTAGGACCGGTTTCGGGGTTTCACCCCTCTTCAGCCAGGATAGCTTGATTCCAGCAGCATGGAGAGCACGGGACTCACGTCTGAGCATACCCGTCCCACTCGGGGTGACAAATGCAACAAGAACTATTGATGGACAGAATGCAGAACAATGTCGTACATTCACCCAGTTAAGCGATCTGGGCCTAAATCCATTGTTTTTTTGCTCACCATGTCATTCCACTTTGGACCAAGCCATATGCAAATCAGTCTTGACCCTGTGCCCTATGGGAACAGTCGAGCCTGAACTGCCAGGCCAGGTCCTCCTTGGACTGGAAACAAGTATCTTAGGAACCGGTTTCGGGGTTTCACCCCTCTTCAGCCAGGATAGCTTGATTTCATTGGCATGGAGAGCACGGGACTCACGTCTGAGCATACCCGTCTCACTCGGGGTGACACATGCAAAAACAACTATTGATGGACAGAATGCAGAACAATGTCATACATTCACGCCAGTACAGAGATCTGGGCCTAAATCCATCGGTTTTTTGCTCACCATGCCATTCCAGTTTGGACCCATACATATGCAAATCTGTCTTGAACCTGTGCCCTATGGGAACAGTCCAGCCCGAACTCCCAGGTCAGGTCCTCCCTGGACTGGAAACAAGCATCCTAGGACCGGTTTCGGGGTTTCACCCCTCTTCAGCCAGGATAGCTTGATTCCAGTGGCATGGAGAGCAAGGGACTTACGTCTGAGAATACCTGTCCCACTCGGGGTGACAAATGCAAAAAGAACTATTGATGGACAGAATGCAGAACAATGTCATACATTCACCACAGTACAAAGATCTAGGCCTAAATCTATCGTTATTTGCTCACCATGCCATTCCAGTTTGGACCCAGCCATATGCAAATCAGTCTTGTCCCTGTGCCCTACGTGAATAGTCCAGCCCGAACTGCAAAGCCAGGTCCTCCCTGGACTGGAAACAAGCATCCTGGGACCGGTTTCGGGGTTTCACACCTCTTCAGCCATGATAGCTTGATTCCAGTGGCATGGAGAGCACTGGACTTATGTCTGGGCATACCCGTCCCACTCGGGGTGACAAGTGCAAAAATAACTATTGATGGACAGAATGAAGAACACTGTCATACATTCACCCTAGTACAGAGATCTGGGCCTAAATCCATCGTTTTTTTGCTCACCATGCCATTCCAGTTTGGACCCAGCCATATGCAAATCAGTCTTGACCCTGTGCCCTATGGGAACAGTCCAGCCCGAACTGCCATGCCAGGTCCTCCGTGGACTGGAAACAAGCATCCTAGGACCGGTTTCGGGGTTTCACCCCTCTTCAGCCAGGATAGCTTGCTTCCAGTGGCATGGAGAGCATGGGACTCACGTCTGAGCATACCCGTCCCACTCTGGGTGACAAATGCAAAAAGAACTATTGATGGACAGAATGCAGAACAATGTCATACATTCACCCCAGTTAAGTGATCTGGTCCTAAATCTATTGTTTTTTTGCTCACCATGCCATTCCAGTTTGGACCCAGCCATATGCAAATCAGTCTTGACCCTGTGCCCAATGTGAACAGTCCAGCCCGTACTGCCAGGCCAGGTCCTCCCTGGACTGGAAACAAGCATCCTATGACCGGTTTCAGGGTTTCACCCCTCTTCAGCCAGGATAGCTTGATTCCAGTGGCATGGAGAGCACGGGACTCACGTCTGAGCATACCCGTCCCACTCGGGGTGACACATGCAAAAAGAACTATTGATGGACAGAATGCAGAACAATGTCATACATTCACCCCAGTACAGAGATCTGGGCCTAAATCCATTGTTTCTTTGCTCATCATGCCATTCCAGTTTGGACCCAGCCATATGCAAATCAGTCTTGACCCTGTGCCCTATGGGAACAGTCTAGCCCGAACTGCCACGCCAGGTCTTCCCTGTACTGGAAACAAGCATCCTAGACTGGTTTCAGGGTTTCACCCCTCTTCAGCCAGGATAGCTTGATTCCAGTGGCATGGAGAGCACGGGACTCACGTCTGAGCATACCAGTCAAACTCGGGGTGACAAATGCAAAAAGAACTATTGATGGACAGAATGCAGAACAATGTCATACATTAACCCCAGTACAGAGATCTGGGCACAAATCCATCGTTTTTTTGCTCACCATACCATTCCAGTTTGGACCCAGTATATGCAAATCAGTCTTGACCCTGTGCCCTATGGGAACAGTCCAGCCCGAAATGCCAGGCCAGGTCCTCCCTGGACTGGAAACAAGCATCCTAGGACCGGTTTCAGGGTTTCACCCCTCTTCAGCCAGGATAGCTTGATTCCAGTGGCATGGAGAGCACGGGACTCACGTCTGAGCATACCCGTCCCACTCGGGGTGACACATGCAAAAATAACTATTTATGGACAGAAGGCAGAACAATGTCATACATTCACCCCAGTACAGAGATCTGGGCCTAAATTCATTGTTTCTTTGTTCATCATGCCATTCCAGTTTGGACCCAGCCATATGCAAATCAGTCTTGACCCTGTGCCCTATGGGAACAGTCTAGCCCGAACTGCTAGGCCAGGTCTTCCCTGGACTGGAAACAAGCATCCTATGACTGGTTTCGGGGTTTCACCCCTCTTCAGCCAGGATAGCTTGATTCCGGTAGCTTGGAGAGCACGGGACTCACGTCTGAGCTTACCAGTCCCACTCGGGGTGACAAATGTAAAAAGAACTGTTGATGGACAGAATGCAGAACGATGTCATACATTAACCCCAGTACAGAGATCTGGGTATAAATCCATCATTTTTTTGCTCACCATGCCGTTCCAGTTTGGACCCAGCCATATGCAAATCAGTCTTGATCCTGTGCCCTATGGGAACAGTCCAGCCCGGACTGCCAGGCCAGGTCCTCCCTGGACTGGAAACAAGCATCCTAGGACCGGTTTCGGGGTTTCACCCATCTTCAGCCAGGATAGATTGATTCCAGTGACATGGAGAGCACGGGACTCACGTCTGAGAATACCCGTCCCACTCGGGGTGACAAATGCAAAATGAACTATTGATGGACAGAATGCAGAACAATGTCGTACATTCACCCCAGTACAGAGATCTGGGCCTAAATCCATCATTTTTTTGCTCACCATGCCATTCCAGTTTGGACCCCGCCATATGCAAATCAGTCTTGACCCTGTGCCCAATGTGAACAGTCCAGCCTGTACTGCCATGCCAGGTCCTCCATGGACTGGAAACAAGCATCCTAGGACCGGTTTCGGGGTTTCACCCCTCTTCAGCTAGGATAGCTTGATTCCAGTGGCATGGAGAGCACGGGACTCACGTCTGAGCATGCCAGTCCCACTCGGGGTGACAAATGTAAAAAGAACTATGAATGGACAGAATGCAGAACGATGTCATACATTAACCCCAGTACAGAGATCTGGGCATAAATCCATCGTTTTTTTGCTCACCATGCCGTTCCAGTTTGGACCCAGCCATATGCAAATCAGTCTTGATCCTGTGCCCTATGGGAACAGTCCAGCCCGAACTGCCAGGCCAGGTCCTCCCTGGACTGGAAACAAGCATCCTAGGACTTGTTTCGGGGTTTCACCCCTCTTCAGCCAGGATAGATTGATTCCAGTGACATGGAGAGCACGGGACTCACGTCTGAGAATACCCGTCCCACTCGGGGTGACAAATCCAAAAAGAACTATTGGTGGACAAAATGTAGAACAATGTCATACATTCACCCCAGTACAGAGATCTTGGCCTAAATCCATTGTTTTTTTGCTCACCATGCCATTCCAGTTTGGACCCAGCCATATGCAAATCAGTCTTGACACTGTGCCCCATGAGAACAATCCAGCCCATACTGCCAGGCCATGTCCTCCCTGGACTGGAAACAAGCATCCTAGGACCGGTTTCGGGGTTTCACCCCTCTTCAGCCAGGATAGCTTGATTCCAGCAGCATGGAGAGCACGGGACTCACGTCTGAGCATACCCGTCCCACTCAAGGTTGCAAATGCAACAAGAACTATTGATGGACAGAATGCAGAACAATGTCGTACATTCACCCAGTTAAGCGATCTGGGCCTAAATCCATTGTTTTTTTGCTCACCATGTCATTCCACTTTGGACCAAGCCATATGCAAATCAGTCTTGACCCTGTGCCCTATGGGAACAGTCGAGCCTGAACTGCCAGGCCAGGTCCTCCTTGGACTGGAAACAAGTATCTTAGGAACCGGTTTCGGGGTTTCACCCCTCTTCAGCCAGGATAGCTTGATTTCAGTGGCATGGAGAGCACGGGACTCACGTCTGAGCATACCCGTCTCACTCGGGGTGACACATGCAAAAACAACTATTGATGGACAGAATGCAGAACAATGTCATACATTCACGCCAGTACAGAGATCTGGGCCTAAATCCATCAGTTTTTTGCTCACCATGCCATTCCAGTTTGGACCCATACATATGCAAATCTGTCTTGAACCTGTGCCCTATGGGAACAGTCCAGCCCGAACTCCCAGGTCAGGTCCTCCCTGGACTGGAAACAAGCATCCTAGGACCGGTTTCGGGGTTTCACCCCTCTTCAGCCAGGATAGCTTGATTCCAGTGGCATGGAGAGCAAGGGACTTACGTCTGAGAATACCTGTCCCACTCGGGGTGACAAATGCAAAAAGAACTATTGATGGACAGAATGCAGAACAATGTCATACATTCACCACAGTACAAAGATCTAGGCCTAAATCTATCATTATTTGCTCACCATGCCATTCCAGTTTGGACCCAGCCATATGCAAATCAGTCTTGTCCCTGTGCCCTACGTGAATAGTCCAGCCCGAACTGCAAAGCCAGGTCCTCCCTGGACTGGAAACAAGCATCCTGGGACCAGTTTCGGGGTTTCACCCCTCTTCAGCCATGATAGCTTGATTCCAGTGGCATGGAGAGCACTGGACTTATGTCTGAGCATACCCGTCCCACTCGGGGTGACAAGTGCAAAAATAACTATTGATGGACAGAATGAAGAACACTGTCATACATTCACCCTAGTACAGAGATCTGGGCCTAAATCCATCGTTTTTTTGCTCACCATGCCATTCCAGTTTGGACCCAGCCATATGCAAATCAGTCTTGACCCTGTGCCCTATGGGAACAGTCCAGCCCGAACTGCCATGCCAGGTCCTCCGTGGACTGGAAACAAGCATCCTAGGACCGGTTTCGGGGTTTCACCCCTCTTCAGCCAGGATAGCTTGCTTCCAGTGGCATGGAGAGCATGGGACTCACGTCTGAGCATACCTGTCCCACTCTGGGTGACAAATGCAAAAAGAACTATTGATGGACAGAATGCAGAACAATGTCATACATTCACCCCAGTTAAGTGATCTGGTCCTAAATCTATTGTTTTTTTGCTCACCATGCCATTCCAATTTGGACCAAGCCATATGCAAATCAGTCTTGACCCTGTGCCCTATGGGAACAGTCCAGCCTGAACTGCCAGGTCAGGTCCTCCCTGGACTGGAAACAAGCATCTTAGGACCGGTTTCGGGGTTTCACCCCTCTTCAGCCAGGATAGCTTGATTCCGGTGGCATGGAGAGCACGGGACTCGCGTCTGAGCATACCCGTCCCACTCGGGGTGACACATGCAAAAAGAACTATTGATGGACAGAATGCAGAACAATGTCATACATTCACCCCAGTACAGAGATCTGGGCCTAAATCCATCGTTTTTTTGCTCACCATGCCATTCCAGTTTGGACCCAGCCATATGCAAATCAGTCTTGACCCTGTGCCCTATGGGAACAGTCCAGCCCGAACTGCCAGGCCAGGTCCTCCCTGGACTGGAAACAAGCATCCTAGGACCGGTTTCGGGGTTTCACCCCTCTTCAGCCAGGATAGCTTGATTCCAGTGGCATGGAGAGCACGGGACTCACGTCTGAGCATACCTGGCCCACTCAGGGTGACAAATGCAAAAATACCTATTGTTAGACAGAATGCAAAACAATGCCATATATTCACCCCAGTACAGAGATCTGGGCCTAAATCCATCGTTTTTTTGCTCACCATGCCATTCCAGTTTGGACGCAGCCATATGCAAATCGGTCTTCACCCTGTGCCCTATGGAAACAATCCAGCCCAAATTGCCAGGCCAGGTCCTTCCTGGGCTGGAAACTAGCATCCTAGGACCGGTTTCGGGGTTTCACCCCACTTCAGCCAGGATAGCTTGATTCCAGTGGCATGGAGAGCACGGGACTCACGTCTGAGCATACCTGTCCCACTCGGGGTGACAAATGCAAAAAGAACTATTGATGGATAGAATGCAGAACAATGTCATACATTCACCCCAGTACAGAGATCTGGGCCTAAATTCATAGTTTTTTTGCTCACCATGCCATTCCAGTTTGGACCCAGCCATATGCAAATCAGTCTTGACCCTGTGCCCTATGGGAACAGTCCAGCCCGAACTGCCAGATCAGGTCCTCCCTGGACTGGAAACAAGCATCCTAGGACCGGTTTCGGGGTTTCAACCCTCTTCAGCCAGGATAGCTTGATTCCAGTGGCATGGAGAGCACAGGACTTAAGTCTGAGCATACCCGTCCCACTCGGGGTGACAAATGCAAAAAGAACTATTGATGGACAGAATGCAGAACAATGTCATACATTCACCCCAGTACAGAGATCTGGGCCTAAATCTACAGTTTTTTGCTCACCATGCCATTCCAGTTTGGACACAGCCATATGCAAATCAGTCTTGACCCTGTGCCCAATGTGAATAGTCCAGCCCGAACTGCCAAGCCAGGTACTCCCTGGACTGGAAACAAGCCTCCTAGGTTCGGTTTCGGGGTTTCACCCCTCTTCAGCCATGATAGCTTGATTCCAGTGGCATGGAGAGCACTGGACTTTCGTCTGAGCATGCCCGTCCCACTCGGGGTGACAAGTGCAAAAAGAACTATTCATGGACAGAATGCAGAACAATGTCATACATTCACCCTAGTACAGAAATCTGGGCCTAAATCCATCGTTTTTTTGCTCACCATGCCATTCCAGTTTGGACCCAGCCATATGCAAATCAGTCTTGACCCTGTGCCTTATGGGAACAGTCCAGCCCAACTACCAGGCCAGGTCCTCCGTGGACTGGAAACAAGCATCCTAGGACCGGTTTCGGGGTTTCACCCCTCTTCAGCCAGGATAGCTTGATTCCAGTGGTATGGAGAGCACGGGACACACGTCTGAGCATACCTGTCCCACTCGGGGTGACAAATGCAAAAAGAAATATTGATGGACAGAATGCAGAACAATATCATACATTCACCCCAGTACAGAGATCTGGGCCTAAATGCATCGTTTTTTGCTCGCCATGCCATTCCAGTTTGGAGCCAGCCATATGCAAATCAGTCTTGACCCTGTGCCCTATGTGAATAGTCCATCCCGAACTGCCAAGCCAGGTACTCCCTGGACTGGAAACAAGCATCCTCGGTCCGGTTTCGGGGTTTCACCCCTCTTCAGCCATGATAGCTTGATTCCAGTGGCATGGAGAGCACTGGACTTACGTCTGAGCATACCCGTCCCACTCGGGGTGACAAATGCAAAAAGAACTATTGTTGGACAGAATGCAAAACAATGCCATACATTCACCCCAGTACAGAGATCTTGGCCTAAATCCATCGTTTTTTTGCTCGCCATGCCATTCCAGTTTGGACCCAGCCATATGCAAATCAGTCTTGACCCTGTGCCCAATGTGAACAGTCCAGCCCGTACTGCCAGGCCTGGTCCTCCGTGGACTGGAAACAAGCAACCTAGGACCGGTTTCGGGGTTTTACCCCTCTTCAGCCAAGATAGCTTGATTCCAGTGGCATGGAGAGCACGGGACTCACGTCTGAGCATACCCGTCCCACTCGGGGTGACACATGCAAAAAGAACTATTGATGGACAGAATGCAGAACAATGTCATACATTCACCCCAGTACAGAGATCTGGGCCTAAATCCATAGTTTTTTTGCTCACCATGCCATTCCAGTTTGGACCCAGCCATATGCAAATCAGTCTTGACCCTGTGCCCTATGGGAACAGTCTAGCCCGAACTGCCACGCCAGGTCTTCCCTGTACTGGAAACAAGCATCCTAGGACTGGTTTCGGGGTTTCACCCCTCTTCAGCCAGGATAGCTTGATTCCAGTGGCATGGAGAGCACGGGACTCACGTCTGAGCATACCAGTCCCACTCGGGGTGACAAATGCAAAAAGAACTATTGATGGACAGAATGCAGAACAATGTCATACATTCACCCCAGTACAGAGATCTGGGCCTAAATCCATTGTTTCTTTGCTCATCATGCCATTCCAGTTTGGACCCAGCCATATGCAAATCAGTCTTGACCATGTGCCCTATGGGAACAGTCTAGCCCGAACTGCTAAGCCAGGTCTTCCCTGGACTGGAAACAAGCATCCTATGACTGGTTTCGGGGTTTCACCCCTCTTCAGCCAGGATAGCTTGATTCTGGTGGCTTGGAGAGCACGGGACTCACGTCTGAGCTTACCAGTCCCACTCGGGGTGACAAATGTAAAAAGAACTGTTGATGGACAGAATGCAGAACGATGTCATACATTAACCCCAGTACAGAGATCTGGGTATAAATCCATCATTTTTTTGCTCACCATGCCATTCCAGTTTGGACCCCGCCATATGCAAATCAGTCTTGACCCTGTGCCCAATGTGAACAGTCCAGCCTGTACTGCCAGGCCAGGTCCTCCATGGACTGGAAACAAGCATCCTAGGACCGGTTTCGGGGTTCCACCCCTCTTCAGCTAGGATAGCTTGATTCCAGTGGCATGGAGAGCACGGGACTCACGTCTGAGCATACCAGTCCCACTCGGGGTGACAAATGTAAAAAGAACTATTAATGGACAGAATGCAGAACGATGTCATACATTAACCCCAGTACAGAGATCTGGGCATAAATCCATCGTTTTTTTGCTCACCATGCCGTTCCAGTTTGGACCCAGCCATATGCAAATCAGTCTTGATCCTGTGCCCTATGGGAACAGTCCAGCCCGAACTGCCAGGCCAGGTCCTCCCTGGACTGTAAACAAGCATCCTAGGACTTGTTTCGGGGTTTCACCCCTCTTCAGCCAGGATAGATTGATTCCAGTGACATGGAGAGCACGGGACTCACGTCTGAGAATACCCGTCCCACTCGGGGTGACAAATCCAAAAAGAACTATTGGTGGACAAAATGTAGAACAATGTCATACATTCACCCCAGTACAGAGATCTGGGCCTAAATCCATTGTTTTTTTGCTCACCATGCCATTCCAGTTTGGACCCAGCCATATGCAAATCAGTCTTGACACTGTGCCCCATGAGAACAATCCAGCCCATTCTGCCAGGCCATGTCCTCCCTGGACTGGAAACAAGCATCCTAGGACCGGTTTCGGGGTTTCACCCCTCTTCAGCCAGCATAGCTTGATCCCAGCGGCATGGAGAGCACGGGACTCACGTCTGAGCATACCCGTCCCACTCGGGGTGACAAATGCAACAAGAACTATTGATGGACAGAATGCAGAACAATGTCGTACATTCACCCAGTTAAGCGATCTGGGCCTAAATCCATAGTTTTTTTGCTCACCATGTCATTCCACTTTGGACCAAGCCATATGCAAATCAGTCTTGACCCTGTGCCCTATGGGAACAGTCGAGCCTGAACTGCCAGGCCAGGTCCTCCTTGGACTGGAAACAAGTATCTTAGGAACCGGTTTCGGGGTTTCACCCCTCTTCAGCCAGGATAGCTTGATTCCAGTGGCATGGAGAGCACGGGACTCACGTCTGAGCATACCCGTCTCACTCGGGGTGACACATGCAAAAACAACTATTGATGGACAGAATGCAGAACAATGTCATACATTCACGCCAGTACAGAGATCTGGGCCTAAATCCATCGGTTTTTTGCTCACCATGCCATTCCAGTTTGGACCCATACATATGCAAATCTGTCTTGAACCTGTGCCCTATGGGAGCAGTCGAGCCTGAACTGCCAGGTCAGGTCCTCCCTGGACTGGAAACAAGCATCCTAGGATCGGTTTTGGGGTTTCACCCCTCTTCAGCCAGGATAGCTTGATTCCAGTGGCATGGAGAGCACGGGACTCACGTCTGAGCATACCCGGCCCACTCGGGGTGACAAATGCAAAAAGAACTATTGTTGGACAGAATGCAAAACAATGCCATACATTCACCCAAGTACAGAGGTGTGTCCCTATATCCACCTTTTTTTTGCTCACCATGCCATTCGAGTTTGGACCCAGCCATATGCAAATCAGTCTTGACCCTGTGCCCTATGGGAACAATCCAGCCCGAACTTCCAGGCCAGGTCCATCATGGACTGGAAACCAGCATCCTAGGACCGGTTTCGGTGTTTCACTCCACTTCAGCCAGGATAGCTTGATTCCAGTGGCATGGAGAGCAATGGACTCACGTCTGAGCATACCTGTCCCACTCGGGGTGACAAATGCAAAAAGAACTATTGATGGACAGAATGCAGAACAATGTCATACGTTCACACCAGTTCAGAGCTCTGGGCCTAAATCCATTGTTTTTTTGCTCACCATGCCATTCCAGTTTGGACCCAGCCATATGCAAATCAGTCTTGACCGTGTGCCCTATGGGAACAGTCCAGCCCGAACTGCCAGGCCAGGTCCTCCCTGGACTGGAAACAAGCATCCTAGGACCAGTTTCGGGGGTTTCACCCCTCTTCAGCCAGGATAGCTTGATTCCAGTGACATGGAGAGCACGGGACTCACGTCTGAGCATACCCGTCCCACTCGGGGTGCCAAATGCAAAAAGAACTATTGGTGGACTGAATGCAGAACAATGTCATACATTCATCCCAGTACAGAGATCTGGATCTAAATCCATTGTTTTTTTGCTCACCATGCCATTCCAGTTTGGACCCAGCCATATGCAAATCAGTCTTGACACTGTGCCCTATGAGAACAATCCAGCCCAAACTGCCAGGCCAGGTCCTCCCTGGACTGGAAACAAGCATCCTAGGACCGGTTTCGGGGTTTCACCCCTCTTCCGCCAGGATAGCTTGATTGCAGTGGCATGGAGAGCACGGAACTCACGTCTGAGCATACCCATCCCACTCGGGGTGACAAATGCAACAAGAACAATTGATGGACAGAATGCAGAACAATGTCGTACATTCACCCAGTTAAGCGATCTGGGCCTAAATCCATTATTTTTTTGCTCACCATGTCATTCCACTTTGGACCAAGCCATATACAAATCAGTCTTGACCCTGTGCCCTATGGGAAAAGTCGAGCCTGAACTACCAGGCCAGGTCCTCCCTGGACTGGAAACAAGTATCTTAGGACCGGTTTCGGGGTTTCACCCCTCTTCAGCCAGGATAGCTTGATTCCAGTGGCATGGAGAGCACGGGACTCGCGTCTGAGCATACCCGTCCCACTCGGGGTGACACATGCAAAAACAGCTATTGATGGACAGAATGCAGAACAATGTCATACATTCACCCCAGTACAGAGATCTGGGCCTAAATCCATCGGTTTTTTGCTCACCATGCCATTCCAGTTTGGACCCATCCATTTGCAAATCAGTCTTGAACCTGTGCCCTATGGGAACAGTCTAGCCCGAACTGCCAGGCTAGGTCTTCCCTGGACTGGAAACAAGCATCCTAGGACTGGTTTCAGGGTTTCACCCCTCTTCTGCCAGGATAGCTTGATTCCAGTGGCATGGAGGGCACGGGACTCACGTCTGAGCATACCAGTCCCACTCGGGGTGACAAATTAAAAAAGAACTATTGATGGACAGAATGCAGAACAATGTCATACATTAACCCCAGTACAGAGATCTGGGCATAAATCCATTGTTTTTTTGCTCACCATGCCATTCCAGTTTGGACCCAGCCATATGCAAATCAGTCTTGACACTGTGCCCTATGAGAACAATCCAGCCCAAACTGCCAGGCCAGGTCCTCCCTGGACTGGAAACAAGCATCCTAGGACCGGTTTTGGGGTTTCACTCCTCTTCAGCCAGGATAGCTTGATTCCAGTGGCATGGAGAGCACGGGACTCACGTCTGAGCATACCCGTCCCACTCGGGGCGACACATGCAAAAACAACTATTGATGGACAGAATGCAGAACAATGTCATACATTCACCCCAGTACAGAGATCTGGGCCTAAATCCATCGGTTTTTTGCTCACCATGCCATTCCAGTTTGGACCCATCCATATGCAAATCAGTCTTGAACCTGTGCCCTATGGGAACAGTCTAGCCCGAACTGCCAGGCTAGGTCTTCCCTGGACTGGAAACAAGCATCCTAGGACTGGTTTCAGGGTTTCACCCCTCTTCTGCCAGGATACCTTGATTCCAGTGGCATGGAGAGCACGGGACTTACGTCTGAGCATACCAGTCCCACTCGGGGTGACAAATGCAAAAAGAACTATTGATGGACAGAATGCAGAACAATGTCATACGTTCACACCAGTACAGAGCTCTGGGCCTAAATCCATCGTTTTTTTGCTCACCATGCCATTCCAGTTTGGACCCAGCCATATGCAAATCAGTCTTGACCCTGTGCCCTATGAGAACAGTCCAGCCCGAACTGCCAGGCCAGGTCCTCCCTGGACTGGAAACAAGCATCCTAGGACCGGTTTCGGGGGTTTCACCCCTCTTCAGCCAGGATAGCTTGTTTCCAGTGACATGGAGAGCACGGGACTCACGTCTGAGCATACCCGTCCCACTCGGGGTGCCAAATGCAAAAAGAACTATTGGTGGACAGAATGCAGAACAATGTCATACATTCACCCCAGTGCAGAGATCAGGGCCTAAATCCATCGTTTTTTTGCTCAGCATGCCATTCCAGTTTGGACCCAGTATATGCAAATCAGTCTTGACCCTGTGCCCTATGGGAACAATCCAGCCCGAAATGCCAGGCCAGGTCCTTCCTGGACTGGAAACAAGCATCCTAGGACCGGTTTCAGGGTTTCACCCCTCTTCAGCCAGGATAGCTTGATTCCAGTGGCATGGAGAGCACGGGACTCACGTCTGAGCATACCCGGCCCACTCAGGGTGACAAATGCAAAAAGAATTATTGTTGGACAGAATGCAAAACAATGCCATATATTCACCCCAGTACAGAGATCTGGGCCTAAATCCATCGTTTTTTTGCTCACCATGCCATTCCAGTTTGGACCCAGCCATATGCAAATCAGTCTTGACCCTGTGCCCTATGGGAACAGTCCAGCCCGTACTGCCAGGCCAGGTCCTCCGTGGACTGGAAACAAGCATCCTTGGACTGGTTTCGGGGTTTCACCCCTCTTCAGCCAGGATAGCTTGATTCCAGTGGCATGGAGAGCACAGGACTCACGTCTGAGAATACCCGTCACACTCGGGGTGACAAATGCAAAAAGAACTATTGGTGGACAGAATGTAGAACAATGTCATACATTCACCCCAGTACAGAGATCTGGGCCTAAATCCATTGTTTTTTTGCTCACCATGCCATTCCAGTTTGGACCCAGCCATATGCAAATCAGTCTTGACACTGTGCCCTATGAGAACAATCCAGCCCAAACTGCCAGGCCAGGTCCTCCCTGGACTGGAAACAAGCATCGTAGGACCGGTTGCGGGGTTTCACCCCTCTTCAGCCAGAATAGCTTGATTCCAGTGGCATGGAGAGTACGGGACCTAAGTCTGAGCATACCCGTCCCACTCGGGGTGACAAATGCAACAAGAACTATTGATGGACAGAATGCAGAACAATGTCGTACATTCACCCAGTTAAGAGATCTCTGCCTAAATCTATTGTTTTTTTGCTCACCGTGTCATTCCACTTTGGACCAAGCCATATGCAAATCAGTCTTGACGCTGTGCCCTATGGTAACAGTCGAGCCTGAACTGCCAGCCCAGGTCCTCCCTGGACTGGAAACAAGCATCTTAGGACCGGTTTCGGGGTTTCACCCCTCTTCAGCCAGGATAGCTTGATTCCAGTGGCATGGAGAGCACGGGACTCACGTCTGAGCATACCCGGCCCACTCGGGGTGACAAATGCAAAAAGAACTATTGTTGGACAGAATGCAAAACAATGCCATACATTCACCCAAGTACAGAGATGTGGGCCTAAATCCACCTTTTTTTTGCTCACCATGCCATTCGAGTTTGGACCCAGCCATATGCAAATCAGTCTTGACCCTGTGCCCTATGGAAACAATCCAGCCCGAACTTCCAGGCCAGGTCCTTCATGGACTGGAAACCAGCATCCTAGGACCGGTTTCGGTGTTTCACTCCACTTCAGCCAGGATAGCTTGATTCCAGTGGCATGGAGACCACAGGACTCACGTCTGAGCATACCCGTCCCACTCGGGGTGCCAAATGCAAAAAGAACTATTGGTGGACAGAATGCAGAACAATGTCATACATTCATCCCAGTACAGAGGTCTGAGCCGAAATCCATTGTTTTTTTGCTCACCATGCCATTCCAGTTTGGACCCAGCCATATGCAAATCAGTCTTGACACTGTGCCCTATGAGAACAATCCAGCCCAAACTGCCAGGCCAGGTCCTCCCTGGACTGGAAACAAGCATCCTAGGACCGGTTTCGGGGTTTCACCCCTCTTCAGCCAGGATAGCTTGATTGCAGTGGCATGGAGATCACGGGACTCACATCTGAGCTTACCCGTCCCACTCGGGGTGACAAATGCAACAAGAACTATTGATGGACAGAATGCAGAACAATGTCGTACATTCACCCAGTTAAGCGATCTGGGACTAAATCCATTGTTTTTTTGCTCACCATGTCATTCCACTTTGGACCAAGCCATATGCAAATCAGTCTTGACCCTGTGCCCTATGGGAACAATCCAGCCCGAACTTCCAGGCCAGGTCCTTCCTGGACTGGAAACCAGCATCCTAGGATCGGTTTCGGTGTTTCACTCCACTTCAGCCAGGATAGCTTGATTCCAGTGGCATAGAGAGCAAAGGACTCACGTCTGAGCATACCTGTCCCACTCGGGGTGACAAATGCAAAAAGAACTATTGATGGACAGAATGCAGAACAATGTCATACGTTCACACCAGTACAGAGCTCTGGGCCTAAATCCATCGTTTTTTTGCTCACCATGCCATTCCAGTTTGGACCCAGCCATATGCAAATCAGTCTTGACCCTGGGCCCTATGTGAACAGTCCAGCCTGTACTGCCAGGCCAGGTCCTCCGTGGACTGGAAACAAGCACCCTAGGACCGGTTTCGGGGTTTCACCCCTCATCAGCCAGGATAGCTTGATTCCAGTGGCATGGAGAGCACGGGACTCACGTCTGAGCATACCCGTCCCACTCGAGGTGACACATGCAAAAAGAACTATTGATGGACAGAATGCAGAACGATGTCATACATTAACCCCAGTACAGAGATCTGGGCATAAATCCATCATTTTTTTGCTCACCATGCTGTTCCAGTTTGGACCCAGCCATATGCAAATCAGTCTTGATCCTGTGCCCTATGGGAACAGTCCAGCCCGAACTGCCAGGCCAGGTCCTCCCTGGACTGGAAACAAGCATCCTAGGACCGGTTTCGGGGTTTCACCCCTCTTCAGCCAGGACAGATTGATTCCAGTGACATGGAGAGCACGGGGCTCACGTCTGAGAATACCCGTCCCACTCGGGGTGACAAATGCAAAAAGAACTATTGGTGGACAGAATGTAGAACAATGTCAGACATTCACCCCAGTACAGAGATCTGGGCCTAAATCCATTGTTTTTTTGCTCACCATGCCATTCCAGTTTGGACCCAGCCATATGCAAATCAGTCTTGACACTGTGCCCTATGAGAACAATCCAGCCCAAACTGCCAGGCCAGGTCCTCCCTGGACTGGAAACAAGCATCGTAGGACCGGTTGCAGGGTTTCACCCCTCTTCAGCCAGAATAGCTTGATTCCAGTGGCATGGAGAGTACGGGACCCAAGTCTGAGCATACCCGTCCCACTCGGGGTGACAAATACAACAAGAACTATTGATGGACAGAATGCAGAACAATGTCGTGCATTCACCCAGTTAAGAGATCTGGGCCTAAATCCATTGTTTTTTTGCTCACCATGTCATTCCACTTTGGACCAAGCCATATGCAAATCAGTCTTGACCCTGTGCCCTATGGGAATAGTCCAGCCCGAACTGCCAGGCCAGGTCCTCCCTGGACTGGAAACAAGCATCCTAGGACCGGTTTCGGGGTTTCACCCCTCTTCAGCCAGGATAGCTTGATTCCAGTGGCATGGAGAGCACGGGACTCACGTCTGAGCATACCCGTCCCACTCAGGGTGACACATGCAAAAAGAACTATTGATGGACAGAATGCAGAACAATGTCATACATTCACTCCAGTACAGAGATCTGGGCCTAAATCCATTGTTTTTTGCTCACCATGCCATTCCAGTTTGGACCCAGCCATATGCAAATCAGTCTTGACCCTGTGCCCTATGGGAACAATCCGGCCTGAACTGCCAGGCCAGGTCCTTCCTGGACTGGAAACCAGCATCCTAGGACAGGTTTCAGGGTTTCACCCCACTTCAGCCAGGATAGCTTGATTCCAGTGGCATGGAGAGCACGGGGCTCACGTCTGAGCATACCTGTCCCACTCGGGGTGACAAATGCAAAAATAACTATTGATGGACAGAATGCAGAACAATGTCATACATTCACCCCAGTACAGAGATCTGGGCCTAAATCCATCGTTTTTTTGCTCACCATGCCTTTCCAGTTTGGACCCAGCCATATGCAAATCAGTCTTAACCCTGTGCCCTATGGGAACAGTCCAGCCCGAACTGCCAGGCCAGGTCCTCCCTGGACTGGAAACAAGCATCCTAGGACCGTTTTCGGGGTTTCACCCCTCTTCAGCCAGGATAGCTTGATTCCAGTGGCATGGAGAGCACGGGACTCACGTCTGAGCATACCCGGCCCACTCAGGGTGACAAATGCAAAAAGAACTATTGTTGGACAGAATGCAAAACAATGCCATACATTCACCCAAGTTCAGAGATCTGGGCCTAAATCCACCTTTTTTTGCTCACCATGCCATTCCAGTTTGGACCCAGCCATATGCAAATCAGTCTTGACCCTGTGCCCTATTGGATCAATCCAGCCCAAACTTCCAGGCCAGGTCCTTCCTGGACTGGAAACCAGCATCCTAGGACCGGTTTCGGTGTTTCACTGCACTTCAGCCAGTATAGCTTGATTCCAGTGGCATGGAGAGCACGGGACTCACGTCTGAGCATACCTGTCCCACTCAGGGTGACAAATGCAAAAACAACTATTGCTGGACAGAATGCAGAGCAATGTCATACATTCACCCCATTAAAGAGATCTGGGCCTAAATCCATCATTTTTTTGCTCACCATGCCATTCCAGTTTGGACCCAGCCATATGCAAATCAGAATTGACCCTGTGCCCTATGGGAACAGTCCAGCCCGAACTGCCAGGCCAGGTCCTCCCTGGACTGGAAAAAAGCATCCTAGGACCGGTTTCAGGGTTTCACCCCTCTTCAGCCAGGATAGCTTGATTACAGTGGCATGGAGAGCACGGGACTCACGTCTGAGCATACCCGTCCCACTCGGGGTGACACATGCAAAAAGAACTATTGATGGACAGAATGCAAAACAATGTCATACATTCACCCCAGTACAGAGATCGGGGCCTAAATCCATCGGTTTTTTGCTCACCATGCCATTCCAGTTTGGACCTAGCCATATGCAAATCAGTCTTGACCCTGTGCCCTATGGGAACAGTCCAGCCCGAACTGCCAGGCCAGGTCCTCCCTGGACTGGAAACAAGCATCCTAGGACCGGTTTCAGGGTTTCACCCCTCATCAGCCAGGATAGCTTGATTACAGTGGCATGGAGAGCACGGGACTCACGTCTGAGCATACCCGTCCCACTCGGGGTGACACATGCAAAAAGAACTATTGATGGACAGAATGCAAAACAATGTCATACATTCACCCCAGTACAGAGATCGGGGCCTAAATCCATCGGTTTTTTGCTCACCATGCCATTCCAGTTTGGACCTAGCCATATGCAAATCCGTCTTGACCCTGTGCCCTATGGGAACAGTCCAGCCCGAACTGCCAGGCCAGGTCCTCCCTGGACTGGAAACAAGCATCCTAGGACCGGTTTCAGGGTTTCACCCCTCTTCAGCCAGGATAGCTTGATTCCAGTGGCATGGAGAGCACGGGACTCACGTCTGAGCATACCCGGCCCACTCAGGGTGACAAATGCAAAAAGAATTATTGTTGGACAGAATGCAAAACAATGCCATACATTCACCCCAGTACAGAGATCTGGGCCTAAATCCATCGTTTTTTTGCTCACCATGCCATTCCAGTTTGGACCCAGCCATATGCAAATCAGTCATGACCCTGGGCCCTATGTGAACAGTCCAGCCCGTACTGCAAGGCCAGGTCCGCCGTGGACTCGAAACAAGCATCCTAGGACCGGTTTCGGGGTTTCACCCCTCTTCAGCCAGGATAGCTTGATTCCAGTGGCATGGAGAGCACGGGACTCACGTCTGAGCATACCAGTCCCACTCGGGGTGACACATGCTAAAAAAAAGAACTATTGATGGACAGAATGCAGAACGATGTCATACTTTAACCCCAGTACAGAGATCTGGGCATAAATCCATCGTTTTTTTGCTCACCATGCCATTCCAGTTTGGACCCAGCCATATGCAAATCAGTCTTGACCCTGTGCCCTATGGGAACAATCCAGCCCGAAATTCCAGGCCAGGTCCTTCCTGGACTGGAAACCAGCATCCTAGGATCGGTTTCGGTGTTTCACTCCACTTCAGCCAGGATAGCTTGATTCCAGTGGCATGGAGAGCAAAGGACTCACGTCTGAGCATACCTGTCCCACTCGGGGTGACATATGCAAAAAGAACTATTGATGGACAGAATGCAGAACAATGTCATACGTTCACACTAGTACAGAGCTCTGGGCCTAAATCCATTGTTTTTTTGCTCACCATGCCATTCCAGTTTGGACCCAGCCATATGCAAATCAGTCTTGAACCTGTGCCCTATGGGAACAGTCCAGCCCGAACTGCCAGGCCAGGTCCTCCCTGGACTGGAAACAAGCATCCTAGGACCGGTTTCTGGGTTTCACCCCTCTTCAGCCAGGATAGCTTAATTCCAGTGACATGGAGAGCACGGGACTCACGTCTGAGCATTCCCGTCCCACTCGGGGTGCCAAATGCAAAAAGAACTATTGGTGGACAGAATGCAGAACAATGTCATACATTCACCCCAGTGCAGAGATCAGGGCCTTAATCCATCGTTTTTTTTGCTCACCATGCCATTCCAGTTTGGACCCAGTATATGCAAATCAGTCTTGACCCTGTGGCCTATGGGAACAGTCCAGCCCGAAATGCCAGGCCAGGTCCTCCCTGGACTGGAAACAAGCATCCTAGGACCGGTTTCAGGGTTTCACCCCTCTTCAGCCAGGATAGCTTGATTCCAGTGGCATGGAGTGCACGGGACTCACGTCTGAGCATACCCGGCCCACTCAGGGTGACAAATGCAAAAAGAATTATTGTTGGACAGAATGCAAAACAATGCCATACATTCACCCCAGTACAGAGATCTGGGCCTAAATCCATCGTTTTTTTGCTCACCATGCCATTCCAGTTTGGACCCAGCCATATGCAAATCAGTCTTGTCCCTGGGCCCTATGTGAACAGTCCAGCCCGTACTGCCAGGCCAGGTCCTCCGTGGACTGGAAACAAGCATCCTAGGACCGGTTTTGGGGTTTCACCCCTCTTCAGCCAGGATAGCTTGATTCCAGTGGCATGGAGAGCACGGGACTCACGTCTGAGCATACCCGTCCCACTCAGGGTGACACATGCAAAAAGAACTATTGATGGACAGAATGCAGAACAATGTCATACACTCACTCCAGTACAGAGATCTGGGCCTAAATCCATTGTTTTTTTGCTCACCATGCCATTCCAGTTTGGACCCAGCCATATGCAAATCAGTCGTGACCCTGTGCCCTATGGGAACAGTCTAGCCCGAACTGCCAGGCCAGGTCTTCCCTGGACTGGAAACAAGTATCCTAGGACTGGTTTCGGGGTTTCACCCCTCTTCAGCCAGGATAGCTTGATTCCAGTGGCATGGAGAGCACGGGACTCACGTCTGAGCATACCAGTCCCACTCGGGGTGACAAATGTAAAAAGAACTATTGATGGACAGAATGCAGAACGATGTCATACATTAACCCCAGTACAGAGATCTGGGCATAAATCCATCATTTTTTTGCTCACCATGCTGTTCCAGTTTGGACCCAGCCATATGCAAATCAGTCTTGATTTCTGTGCCCTATGGGAACAGTCCAGCCCAAACTGCCAGGCCAGGTCCTCCCTGGACTGGAAACAAGCATCGTAGGACCGGTTGCGGGGTTTCACCCCTCTTCAGCCAGAATAGCTTGATTCCAGTGGCATGGAGAGTACGGGACCCAAGTCTGAGCATACCCGTCCCACTCGGGTTGACAAATGCAACAAGAACTATTGATGGACAGAATGCAGAACAATGTCGTGCATTCACCCAGTTAAGAGATCTGGGCCTAAATCCATTGTTTTTTTGCTCACCATGTCATTCCACTTTGGACCAAGCCATATGCAAATCAATCTTGACCCTGTGCCCTATGGGAACAGTCGAGCCTGAACTGCCAGGCCAGGTCCTCCCTGGACTGGAAACAAGCATCTTAGGACCGGTTTCGGGGTTTCACCCCTCTTCAGCCAAGATAGCTTGATTCCAGTGGCATGGAGAGCACGGTACTCTCGTCTGAGCATACCATTCCCACTCGGGGTGACAAATGCAAAAAGAACTATTGATGGACAGAATGCAGAACGATGTCATACATTAACCCCAGTACAGAGATCTGGGCATAAATCCATCGTTTTTTTGCTCACCATGCCATTCCAGTTTGGACCCAGCCATATGCAAATCAGTCTTGACCCTGTGCCCTAAGGGAACAGTCCAGCCCGAACTGCCAGGTCAGGTCCTCCCCGGACTGGAAACAAGCATCCTAGGATCGGTTTCGGGGTTTCACCCCTCTTCAGCCAGGATAGCTTGATTCCAGTGGCATGGAGAGCACGGGACTCACGTCTGAGCATACCCGTCCCACTCGGGGTGACACATGCTAAAAAAAAGAACTATTGATGGACAGAATGCAGAACGATGTCATACATTAACCCCAGTACAGAGATCTGGGCATAAATCCATCGTTTTTTTGCTCACCATGCCATTCCAGTTTGGACCCAGCCATATGCAAATCAGTCTTGACCCTGTGCCCTATGGGAACAATCCAGCCCGAACTTCCAGGCCAGGTCCTTCCTGGACTGGAAACCAGCATCCTAGGATCGGTTTCGGTGTTTCACTCCACTTCAGCCAGGATAGCTTGATTGCAGTGGCATGGAGATCACGGGACTCACATCTGAGCTTACCCGTCCCACTCGGGGTGACAAATGCAACAAGAACTATTGATGGACAGAATGCAGAACAATGTCGTACATTCACCCAGTTAAGCGATCTGGGACTAAATCCATTGTTTTTTTGCTCACCATGTCATTCCACTTTGGACCAAGCCATATGCAAATCAGTCTTGACCCTGTGCCCTATGGGAACAATCCAGCCCGAACTTCCAGGCCAGGTCCTTCCTGGACTGGAAACCAGCATCCTAGGATCGGTTTCGGTGTTTCACTCCACTTCAGCCAGGATAGCTTGATTCCAGTGGCATGGAGAGCAAAGGACTCACGTCTGAGCATACCTGTCCCACTCGGGGTGACAAATGCAAAAAGAACTATTGATGGACAGAATGCAGAACAATGTCATACGTTCACACCAGTACAGAGCTCTGGGCCTAAATCCATCGTTTTTTTGCTCACCATGCCATTCCAGTTTGGACCCAGCCATATGCAAATCAGTCTTGACCCTGGGCCCTATGTGAACAGTCCAGCCTGTACTGCCAGGCCAGGTCCTCCCTGGACTGGAAACAAGCATCCTAGGACCGGTTTCTGGGTTTCACCCCTCTTCAGCCAGGATAGCTTAATTCCAGTGACATGGAGAGCACGGGACTCACGTCTGAGCATTCCCGTCCCACTCGGGGTGCCAAATGCAAAAAGAACTATTGGTGGACAGAATGCAGAACAATGTCATACATTCACCCCAGTGCAGAGATCAGGGCCTTAATCCATCGTTTTTTTTGCTCACCATGCCATTCCAGTTTGGACCCAGTATATGCAAATCAGTCTTGACCCTGTGGCCTATGGGAACAGTCCAGCCCGAAATGCCAGGCCAGGTCCTCTCTGGACTGGAAACAAGCATCCTAGGACCGGTTTCAGGGTTTCACCCCTCTTCAGCCAGGATAGCTTGATTCCAGTGGCATGGAGTGCACGGGACTCACGTCTGAGCATACCCGGCCCACTCAGGGTGACAAATGCAAAAAGAATTATTGTTGGACAGAATGCAAAACAATGCCATACATTCACCCCAGTACAGAGATCTGGGCCTAAATCCATCGTTTTTTTGCTCACCATGCCATTCCAGTTTGGACCCAGCCATATGCAAATCAGTCTTGTCCCTGGGCCCTATGTGAACAGTCCAGCCCGTACTGCCAGGCCAGGTCCTCCGTGGACTGGAAACAAGCATCCTAGGACCGGTTTTGGGGTTTCACCCCTCTTCAGCCAGGATAGCTTGATTCCAGTGGCATGGAGAGCACGGGACTCACGTCTGAGCATACCCGTCCCACTCAGGGTGACACATGCAAAAAGAACTATTGATGGACAGAATGCAGAACAATGTCATACACTCACTCCAGTACAGAGATCTGGGCCTAAATCCATTGTTTTTTTGCTCACCATGCCATTCCAGTTTGGACCCAGCCATATGCAAATCAGTCGTGACCCTGTGCCCTATGGGAACAGTCTAGCCCGAACTGCCAGGCCAGGTCTTCCCTGGACTGGAAACAAGCATCCTAGGACTGGTTTCGGGGTTTCACCCCTCTTCAGCCAGGATAGCTTGATTCCAGTGGCATGGAGAGCACGGGACTCACGTCTGAGCATACCAGTCCCACTCGGGGTGACAAATGTAAAAAGAACTATTGATGGACAGAATGCAGAACGATGTCATACATTAACCCCAGTACAGAGATCTGGGCATAAATCCATCATTTTTTTGCTCACCATGCTGTTCCAGTTTGGACCCAGCCATATGCAAATCAGTCTTGATTTCTGTGCCCTATGGGAACAGTCCAGCCCAAACTGCCAGGCCAGGTCCTCCCTGGACTGGAAACAAGCATCGTAGGACCGGTTGCGGGGTTTCACCCCTCTTCAGCCAGAATAGCTTGATTCCAGTGGCATGGAGAGTACGGGACCCAAGTCTGAGCATACCCGTCCCACTCGGGTTGACAAATGCAACAAGAACTATTGATGGACAGAATGCAGAACAATGTCGTGCATTCACCCAGTTAAGAGATCTGGGCCTAAATCCATTGTTTTTTTGCTCACCATGTCATTCCACTTTGGACCAAGCCATATGCAAATCAATCTTGACCCTGTGCCCTATGGGAACAGTCGAGCCTGAACTGCCAGGCCAGGTCCTCCCTGGACTGGAAACAAGCATCTTAGGACCGGTTTCGGGGTTTCACCCCTCTTCAGCCAAGATAGCTTGATTCCAGTGGCATGGAGAGCACGGTACTCTCGTCTGAGCATACCATTCCCACTCGGGGTGACAAATGCAAAAAGAACTATTGATGGACAGAATGCAGAACGATGTCATACATTAACCCCAGTACAGAGATCTGGGCATAAATCCATCGTTTTTTTGCTCACCATGCCATTCCAGTTTGGACCCAGCCATATGCAAATCAGTCTTGACCCTGTGCCCTAAGGGAACAGTCCAGCCCGAACTGCCAGGTCAGGTCCTCCCCGGACTGGAAACAAGCATCCTAGGATCGGTTTCGGGGTTTCACCCCTCTTCAGCCAGGATAGCTTGATTCCAGTGGCATGGAGAGCACGGGACTCACGTCTGAGCATACCCGTCCCACTCGGGGTGACACATGCTAAAAAAAAGAACTATTGATGGACAGAATGCAGAACGATGTCATACATTAACCCCAGTACAGAGATCTGGGCATAAATCCATCGTTTTTTTGCTCACCATGCCATTCCAGTTTGGACCCAGCCATATGCAAATCAGTCTTGACCCTGTGCCCTATGGGAACAATCCAGCCCGAACTTCCAGGCCAGGTCCTTCCTGGACTGGAAACCAGCATCCTAGGATCGGTTTCGGTGTTTCACTCCACTTCAGCCAGGATAGCTTGATTGCAGTGGCATGGAGATCACGGGACTCACATCTGAGCTTACCCGTCCCACTCGGGGTGACAAATGCAACAAGAACTATTGATGGACAGAATGCAGAACAATGTCGTACATTCACCCAGTTAAGCGATCTGGGACTAAATCCATTGTTTTTTTGCTCACCATGTCATTCCACTTTGGACCAAGCCATATGCAAATCAGTCTTGACCCTGTGCCCTATGGGAACAATCCAGCCCGAACTTCCAGGCCAGGTCCTTCCTGGACTGGAAACCAGCATCCTAGGATCGGTTTCGGTGTTTCACTCCACTTCAGCCAGGATAGCTTGATTCCAGTGGCATGGAGAGCAAAGGACTCACGTCTGAGCATACCTGTCCCACTCGGGGTGACAAATGCAAAAAGAACTATTGATGGACAGAATGCAGAACAATGTCATACGTTCACACCAGTACAGAGCTCTGGGCCTAAATCCATCGTTTTTTTGCTCACCATGCCATTCCAGTTTGGACCCAGCCATATGCAAATCAGTCTTGACCCTGGGCCCTATGTGAACAGTCCAGCCTGTACTGCCAGGCCAGGTCCTCCGTGGACTGGAAACAAGCACCCTAGGACCGGTTTCGGGGTTTCACCCCTCATCAGCCAGGATAGCTTGATTCCAGTGGCATGGAGAGCACGGGACTCACGTCTGAGCATACCCGTCCCACTCGGGGTGACACATGCAAAAAGAACTATTGATGGACAGAATGCAGAACGATGTCATACATTAACCCCAGTACAGAGATCTGGGCATAAATCCATCATTTTTTTGCTCACCATGCTGTTCCAGTTTGGACCCAGCCATATGCAAATCAGTCTTGATCCTGTGCCCTATGGGAACAGTCCAGCCCGAACTGCCAGGCCAGGTCCTCCCTGGACTGGAAACAAGCATCCTAGGACCGGTTTCGGGGTTTCACCCCTCTTCAGCCAGGACAGATTGATTCCAGTGACATGGAGAGCACGGGGCTCACGTCTGAGAATACCCGTCCCACTCGGGGTGACAAATGCAAAAAGAACTATTGGTGGACAGAATGTAGAACAATGTCAGACATTCACCCCAGTACAGAGATCTGGGCCTAAATCCATTGTTTTTTTGCTCACCATGCCATTCCAGTTTGGACCCAGCCATATGCAAATCAGTCTTGACACTGTGCCCTATGAGAACAATCCAGCCCAAACTGCCAGGCCAGGTCCTCCCTGGACTGGAAACAAGCATCGTAGGACCGGTTGCAGGGTTTCACCCCTCTTCAGCCAGAATAGCTTGATTCCAGTGGCATGGAGAGTACGGGACCCAAGTCTGAGCATACCCGTCCCACTCAGGGTGACAAATACAACAAGAACTATTGATGGACAGAATGCAGAACAATGTCGTGCATTCACCCAGTTAAGAGATCTGGGCCTAAATCCATTGTTTTTTTGCTCACCATGTCATTCCACTTTGGACCAAGCCATATGCAAATCAGTCTTGACCCTGTGCCCTATGGGAATAGTCCAGCCCGAACTGCCAGGCCAGGTCCTCCCTGGACTGGAAACAAGCATCCTAGGACCGGTTTCGGGGTTTCACCCCTCTTCAGCCAGGATAGCTTGATTCCAGTGGCATGGAGAGCACGGGACTCACGTCTGAGCATACCCGTCCCACTCAGGGTGACACATGCAAAAAGAACTATTGATGGACAGAATGCAGAACAATGTCATACATTCACTCCAGTACAGAGATCTGGGCCTAAATCCATTGTTTTTTGCTCACCATGCCATTCCAGTTTGGACCCAGCCATATGCAAATCAGTCTTGACCCTGTGCCCTATGGGAACAATCCGGCCTGAACTGCCAGGCCAGGTCCTTCCTGGACTGGAAACCAGCATCCTAGGACAGGTTTCAGGGTTTCACCCCACTTCAGCCAGGATAGCTTGATTCCAGTGGCATGGAGAGCACGGGGCTCACGTCTGAGCATACCTGTCCCACTCGGGGTGACAAATGCAAAAATAACTATTGATGGACAGAATGCAGAACAATGTCATACATTCACCCCAGTACAGAGATCTGGGCCTAAATCCATCGTTTTTTTGCTCACCATGCCTTTCCAGTTTGGACCCAGCCATATGCAAATCAGTCTTAACCCTGTGCCCTATGGGAACAGTCCAGCCCGAACTGCCAGGCCAGGTCCTCCCTGGACTGGAAACAAGCATCCTAGGACCGTTTTCGGGGTTTCACCCCTCTTCAGCCAGGATAGCTTGATTCCAGTGGCATGGAGAGCACGGGACTCACGTCTGAGCATACCCGGCCCACTCAGGGTGACAAATGCAAAAAGAACTATTGTTGGACAGAATGCAAAACAATGCCATACATTCACCCAAGTTCAGAGATCTGGGCCTAAATCCACCTTTTTTTGCTCACCATGCCATTCCAGTTTGGACCCAGCCATATGCAAATCAGTCTTGACCCTGTGCCCTATTGGATCAATCCAGCCCAAACTTCCAGGCCAGGTCCTTCCTGGACTGGAAACCAGCATCCTAGGACCGGTTTCGGTGTTTCACTGCACTTCAGCCAGTATAGCTTGATTCCAGTGGCATGGAGAGCACGGGACTCACGTCTGAGCATACCTGTCCCACTCGGGGTGACAAATGCAAAAACAACTATTGCTGGACAGAATGCAGAGCAATGTCATACATTCACCCCATTAAAGAGATCTGGGCCTAAATCCATCATTTTTTTGCTCACCATGCCATTCCAGTTTGGACCCAGCCATATGCAAATCAGAATTGACCCTGTGCCCTATGGGAACAGTCCAGCCCGAACTGCCAGGCCAGGTCCTCCCTGGACTGGAAAAAAGCATCCTAGGACCGGTTTCAGGGTTTCACCCCTCTTCAGCCAGGATAGCTTGATTACAGTGGCATGGAGAGCACGGGACTCACGTCTGAGCATACCCGTCCCACTCGGGGTGACACATGCAAAAAGAACTATTGATGGACAGAATGCAAAACAATGTCATACATTCACCCCAGTACAGAGATCGGGGCCTAAATCCATCGGTTTTTTGCTCACCATGCCATTCCAGTTTGGACCTAGCCATATGCAAATCAGTCTTGACCCTGTGCCCTATGGGAACAGTCCAGCCCGAACTGCCAGGCCAGGTCCTCCCTGGACTGGAAACAAGCATCCTAGGACCGGTTTCAGGGTTTCACCCCTCTTCAGCCAGGATAGCTTGATTACAGTGGCATGGAGAGCACGGGACTCACGTCTGAGCATACCCGTCCCACTCGGGGTGACACATGCAAAAAGAACTATTGATGGACAGAATGCAAAACAATGTCATACATTCACCCCAGTACAGAGATCGGGGCCTAAATCCATCGGTTTTTTGCTCACCATGCCATTCCAGTTTGGACCTAGCCATATGCAAATCCGTCTTGACCCTGTGCCCTATGGGAACAGTCCAGCCCGAACTGCCAGGCCAGGTCCTCCCTGGACTGGAAACAAGCATCCTAGGACCGGTTTCAGGGTTTCACCCCTCTTCAGCCAGGATAGCTTGATTCCAGTGGCATGGAGAGCACGGGACTCACGTCTGAGCATACCCGGCCCACTCAGGGTGACAAATGCAAAAAGAATTATTGTTGGACAGAATGCAAAACAATGCCATACATTCACCCCAGTACAGAGATCTGGGCCTAAATCCATCGTTTTTTTGCTCACCATGCCATTCCAGTTTGGACCCAGCCATATGCAAATCAGTAATGACCCTGGGCCCTATGTGAACAGTCCAGCCCGTACTGCAAGGCCAGGTCCGCCGTGGACTCGAAACAAGCATCCTAGGACCGGTTTCGGGGTTTCACCCCTCTTCAGCCAGGATAGCTTGATTCCAGTGGCATGGAGAGCACGGGACTCACGTCTGAGCATACCAGTCCCACTCGGGGTGACACATGCTAAAAAAAAGAACTATTGATGGACAGAATGCAGAACGATGTCATACTTTAACCCCAGTACAGAGATCTGGGCATAAATCCATCGTTTTTTTGCTCACCATGCCATTCCAGTTTGGACCCAGCCATATGCAAATCAGTCTTGACCCTGTGCCCTATGGGAACAATCCAGCCCGAAATTCCAGGCCAGGTCCTTCCTGGACTGGAAACCAGCATCCTAGGATCGGTTTCGGTGTTTCACTCCACTTCAGCCAGGATAGCTTGATTCCAGTGGCATGGAGAGCAAAGGACTCACGTCTGAGCATACCTGTCCCACTCGGGGTGACATATGCAAAAAGAACTATTGATGGACAGAATGCAGAACAATGTCATACGTTCACACTAGTACAGAGCTCTGGGCCTAAATCCATTGTTTTTTTGCTCACCATGCCATTCCAGTTTGGACCCAGCCATATGCAAATCAGTCTTGAACCTGTGCCCTATGGGAACAGTCCAGCCCGAACTGCCAGGCCAGGTCCTCCCTGGACTGGAAACAAGCATCCTAGGACCGGTTTCTGGGTTTCACCCCTCTTCAGCCAGGATAGCTTAATTCCAGTGACATGGAGAGCACGGGACTCACGTCTGAGCATTCCCGTCCCACTCGGGGTGCCAAATGCAAAAAGAACTATTGGTGGACAGAATGCAGAACAATGTCATACATTCACCCCAGTGCAGAGATCAGGGCCTTAATCCATTGTTTTTTTTGCTCACCATGCCATTCCAATTTGGACCCAGTATATGCAAATCAGTCTTGACCCTGTGGCCTATGGGAACAGTCCAGCCCGAAATGCCAGGCCAGGTCCTCCCTGGACTGGAAACAAGCATCCTAGGACCGGTTTCAGGGTTTCACCCCTCTTCAGCCAGGATAGCTTGATTCCAGTGGCATGGAGTGCACGGGACTCACGTCTGAGCATACCCGGCCCACTCAGGGTGACAAATGCAAAAAGAATTATTGTTGGACAGAATGCAAAACAATGCCATACATTCACCCCAGTACAGAGATCTGGGCCTAAATCCATCGTTTTTTTGCTCACCATGCCATTCCAGTTTGGACCCAGCCATATGCAAAACAGTCTTGTCCCTGGGCCCTATGTGAACAGTCCAGCCCGTACTGCCAGGCCAGGTCCTCCGTGGACTGGAAACAAGCATCCTAGGACCGGTTTTGGGGTTTCACCCCTCTTCAGCCAGGATAGCTTGATTCCATTGGCATGGAGAGCACGGGACTCACGTCTGAGCATACCCGTCCCACTCAGGGTGACACATGCAAAAAGAACTATTGATGGACAGAATGCAGAACAATGTCATACACTCACTCCAGTACAGAGATCTGGGCCTAAATCCATTGTTTTTTTGCTCACCATGCCATTCCAGTTTGGACCCAGCCATATGCAAATCAGTCGTGACCCTGTGCCCTATGGGAACAGTCTAGCCCGAACTGCCAGGCCAGGTCTTCCCTGGACTGGAAACAAGCATCCTAGGACTGGTTTCGGGGTTTCACCCCTCTTCAGCCAGGATAGCTTGATTCCAGTGGCATGGAGAGCACGGGACTCACGTCTGAGCATACCAGTCCCACTCGGGGTGACAAATGTAAAAAGAACTATTGATGGACAGAATGCAGAACGATGTCATACATTAACCCCAGTACAGAGATCTGGGCATAAATCCATCATTTTTTTGCTCACCATGCTGTTCCAGTTTGGACCCAGCCATATGCAAATCAGTCTTGATTTCTGTGCCCTATGGGAACAGTCCAGCCCAAACTGCCAGGCCAGGTCCTCCCTGGACTGGAAACAAGCATCGTAGGACCGGTTGCGGGGTTTCACCCCTCTTCAGCCAGAATAGCTTGATTCCAGTGGCATGGAGAGTACGGGACCCAAGTCTGAGCATACCCGTCCCACTCGGGTTGACAAATGCAACAAGAACTATTGATGGACAGAATGCAGAACAATGTTGTGCATTCACCCAGTTAAGAGATCTGGGCCTAAATCCATTGTTTTTTTGCTCACCATGTCATTCCACTTTGGACCAAGCCATATGCAAATCAATCTTGACCCTGTGCCCTATGGGAACAGTCGAGCCTGAACTGCCAGGCCAGGTCCTCCCTGGACTGGAAACAAGCATCTTAGGACCGGTTTCGGGGTTTCACCCCTCTTCAGCCAAGATAGCTTGATTCCAGTGGCATGGAGAGCACGGTACTCTCGTCTGAGCATACCATTCCCACTCGGGGTGACAAATGCAAAAAGAACTATTGATGGACAGAATGCAGAACGATGTCATACATTAACCCCAGTACAGAGATCTGGGCATAAATCCATCGTTTTTTTGCTCACCATGCCATTCCAGTTTGGACCCAGCCATATGCAAATCAGTCTTGACCCTGTGCCGTAAGGCAACAGTCCAGCCCGAACTGCCAGGTCAGGTCCTCCCCGGACTGGAAACAAGCATCCTAGGATCGGTTTCGGGGTTTCACCCCTCTTCAGCCAGGATAGCTTGATTCCAGTGGCATGGAGAGCACGGGACTCACGTCTGAGCATACCCGTCCCACTCGGGGTGACACATGCTAAAAAAAAGAACTATTGATGGACAGAATGCAGAACGATGTCATACATTAACCCCAGTACAGAGATCTGGGCATAAATCCATCGTTTTTTTGCTCACCATGCCATTCCAGTTTGGACCCAGCCATATGCAAATCAGTCTTGACCCTGTGCCCTATGGGAACAATCCAGCCCGAACTTCCAGGCCAGGTCCTTCCTGGACTGGAAACCAGCATCCTAGGATCGGTTTCGGTGTTTCACTCCACTTCAGCCAGGATAGCTTGATTCCAGTGGCATGGAGAGCAAAGGACTCACGTCTGAGCATACCTGTCCCACTCGGGGTGACAAATGCAAAAAGAACTATTGATGGACAGAATGCAGAACAATGTCATACGTTCACACCAGTACAGAGCTCTGGGCCTAAATCCATCGTTTTTTTGCTCACCATGCCATTCCAGATTGGACCCAGCCATATGCAAATCAGTCTTGACCCTGTGCCCTATGGGAACAGTCCAGCCCGAACTGCCAGGCCAGGTCCTCCCTGGACTGGAAACAAGCATCCTAGGACCGTTTTCGGGGTTTCATCCCTCTTCAGCCAGGATCGCTTAATTCCAGTGACATGGAGAGCACGGGACTCACGTCTGAGCATTCCCGTCCCACTCGGGGTGCCAAATGCAAAAAGAACTATTGGTGGACAGAATGCAGAACAATGTCATACATTCACCCCAGTGCAGAGATCAGGGCCTAAATCCATTGTTTTTTTGCTCACCATGCCATTCCAGTTTGGACCCAGTATATGCAAATCAGTCTTGACCCTGTGGCCTATGGGAACAGTCCAGCCCGAAATGCCAGGCCAGGTCCTCCCTGGACTGGAAACAAGCATCCTAGGACCGGTTTCAGGGTTTCACCCCTCTTCAGCCAGGATAGCTTGATTCCAGTGGCATGGAGAGCACGGGACTCACGTCTGAGCATACCCGGCCCACTCAGGATGACAAATGCAAAAAGAATTATTGTTGGACAGAATGCAAAACAATGCCATACATTCACCCCAGTACAGAGATCTGGGCCTAAATCCATCGTTTTTTTGCTCACCATGCCATTCCAGTTTGGACCCAGCCATATGCAAATCAGTCTTGACCCTGGGCCCTATGTGAACAGTCCAGCCCGTACTGCCAGGCCAGGTCCTCCGTGGACTGGAAACAAGCATCCTAGGACCGGTTTCGGGGTTTCACCCCTCTTCAGCCAGGATAGCTTAATTCCAGTGGCATGGAGAGCACGGGACTCACGTCTGAGCATACCCGTCCCGCTCAGGGTGACAAATGCAAAAAGAACTATTGATGGACAGAATGCAGAACAATGTCATACATTCACTCCAGTACAGAGATCTGGGCCTAAATCCATTGTTTTTTGCTCACCATGCCATTCCAGTTTGGACCCAGCCATATGCAAATCAGTCGTGACCCTGTGCCCTATGGGAACAGTCTAGCCCGAACTGCCAGGCCAGGTCTTCCCTGGACTGGAAACAAGCATCCTAGGACTGGTTTCGGGGTTTCGCCCCTCTTCAGCCAAGATAGCTTGATTCCAGTGGCATGGAGAGCACAGGACTCACGTCTGAGCATACCAGTCCCACTCGGGGTGACAAATGTAAAAAGAACTATTGATGGACAGAATGCAGAACGATGTCATACATTAACCCCAGTACAGAGATCTGGGCATAAATCCATCATTTTTTTGCTCACCATGCTGTTCCAGTTTGGACCCAGCCATATGCAAATCAGTCTTGATCCTGTGCCCTATGGGAACAGTCCAGCCCGAACTGCCAGGCCAGGTCCTCCCTGGACTGGAAACAAGCATCCTAGGACCGGTTTCGGGGTTTCACCCCTCTTCAGCCAGGACAGATTGATTCCAGTGACATGGAGAGCACGGGACTCACGTCTGAGAATACCCGTCCCACTCGGGGTGACTAATGCAAAAAGAACTATTGGTGGACAGAATGCAGAACAATGTCGTGCATTCACCCCAGTACAGAGATCTGAGCCTAAATCCATTGTTTTTTTGCTCACCATGTCATTCCACTTTGGACCAAGCCATATGCAAATCAATCTTGACCCTGTGCCCTATGGGAACAGTCGAGCCTGAACTGCCAGGCCAGGTCCTCCCTGGACTGGAAACAAGCATCTTAGGACCGGTTTCGGGGATTCACCCCTCTTCAGCCAAGATAGCTTGATTGCAGTGGCATGGAGAGCACGATACTCACGTCTGAGCATACCAGTCCCACTCGGGGTGACAAATGCAAAAAGAACTATTGATGGACAGAATGCAGAACGATGTCATACATTAACCCCAGTACAGAGATCTGGGCATAAATCCATCGTTTTTTTGCTCACCATGCCATTCCAGTATGGACCCAGCCATATGCAAATCAGTCTTGACCCTGTGCCCTAAGGGAACAGTCCAGCCCGAACTGCCAGGTCAGGTCCTCCCTGGACTGGAGACAAGCATCCTAGGATCGGTTTCGGGGTTTCACCCCTCTTCAGCCAGGATAGCTTGATTCCAGTGGCATGGAGAGCACGGTACTCACGTCTGAGCATACCCGGCCCACTCAGGGTGACAAATGCAAAAAGAACTATTGTTGGACAGAATGCAAAACAATGCCATACATTCACCCAAGTTCAGAGATCTGGGCCTAAATCCACCTTTTTTTGCTCACCATGCCATTCCAGTTTGGACCCAGCCATATGCAAATCAGTCTTGACCCTGCGCCCTATTGGAACAATCCAGCCCAAACTTCCAGGCCAGGTCCTTCCTGGACTGGAAACCAGCATTCTAGGACCGGTTTCGGTGTTTCACTGCACTTCAGCCAGTATAGCTTGATTCCAGTGGCATGGAGAGCACGGGACTCACGTCTGAGCATACCTGTCCCACTCGGGGTGACAAATGCAAAAACAACTATTGATGGACAGAATGCAGAGCAATGTCATACATTCACCCCAGTACAGAGATCTGGGCCTAAATCCATCGTTTTTTTGCTCACCATGCCATTCCAGTTTGGACCCAGCCATATTCAAATCAGTATTGACCCTGTGCCCTATGGGAACAGTCCAGCCCGAACTGCCAGGCCAGGTCCTCCCTGGACTGGAAAAAAGCATCCTAGGACCGGTTTCGGGGTTTCACCCCTCTTCAGCCAGGATAGCTTGATTACAGTGACATGGAGAGCACGGGACTCACGTCTGAGCATACCCGTCCCACTCGGGATGACACATGCAAAAAGAACTATTGATGGACAGAATGCAAAACAATGTCATACATTCACCCCAGTACAGAGATCGGGGCCTAAATCCATCGGTTTTTTGCTCACCATGCCATTCCACTTTGGACCTAGCCATATGCAAATCAGTCTTGACCCTGTGCCCTATGGGAACAGTCCAGCCCGAACTGCCAGGCCAGGTCCTCCCTGGACTGGAAACAAGCATCCTAGGACCGGTTTCGGGGTTTCACCCCTCTTCAGCCAGGCTAGCTTGATTCCAGTGGCATGGAGAGCACGGGACTCACGTCTGAGCATACCCGTCCCACTCGGGGTGACAAATGCAAAAAGAACTATTGATGGACAGAATGCAGAACAATCTCATACATTCACCCTAGTACAGAGATCTGGGCCTAAGTCCATCTTTTTTTTGCTCACAATGCCATTCCATTTTGGACCCTGCCATATGAAAATCAGTCTTGACCCTGTGCCCTATGGGAACAGTCCAGCCCGAACTGCCAGGCCAGGTCCTCCCTGGACTGGAAGCAAGCATCCTAGGACCGGTTTCGGGGTTTCACCGCTCTTCAGCCAGGATAGCTTGATTCCAGTGGCATGGAGAGCACGGGACTCATGTCTGAGCATACCCGGCCCACTCAGGGTGACAAATGCAAAAAGAACTATTGTTGGACAGAATGCAAAACAATGCCATACATTCACCCCAGTACAGAGATCTGGGCCTAAATCCATCGTTTCTTTGCTCACCATGCCATTCCAGTTTGGACCCAGCCATATGCAAATCAGTCTTGACCCTGTGCCCTGTGGGAACAGTCTAGCCCGAACTGCCAGGCCAGGTCTTCCCTGGACTGGAAACAAGCATCCTAGGACTGGTTTCGGGGTTTCACCCCTCTTCAGCCAGGATAGCTTGATTCCAGTGGCATGGAGAGCATGGGACTCACGTCTGAGCATACCCGGCCCACTCAGGGTGACAAATGCAAAAAGAACTATTGTTGGACAGAATGCAGAACAATGCCATACATTCACCCCAGTACAGAGATCTGGACCTAAATCCATCGTTTTTTTGCTCACCATGCCATTCCAGTTTGGACCCAGCCATATGCAAATCATTCTTGACCCTGTGCCCTATGGGAACAATCCGGCCCGAACTGCCAGGCCAGGTCCTTCCTGGACTGGAAACCAGCATCCTAGGACAGGTTTCGGGGTTTCACCCCACTTCAGTCAGGATAGCTTGATTCCAGTGGCATGGAGAGCATGGGGCTCACGTCTGGGCATACCTGTCCCACTCGGGGTGACAAATGCAAAAATAACTATTGATGGACAGAATGCAGAACAATGTCATACATTCACCCCAGTACAGAGATCTGGGCCTAAATCCATCGTTTTTTTGGTCACCATGCCTTTCCAGTTTGGACCCAGCCACATGCAAATCAGTCTTAACCCTGTGCCCTATGGGAACAGTCCAGCCCGAACTGCCAGGCCAGGTCCTCCCTGGACTGGAAACAAGCATCCTAGGACCGGTTTCGGGATTTCACCCCTCTGCAGCCAGGATAGCTTGATTCCAGTGGCATGGAGAGCACGGGACTCATGTCTGAGCATACCCGTCCCACTCAGGGTGACAAATGCAAAAAGAACTATTGTTGGACAGAATGCAAAACAATGCCATACATTCACCCAAGTTCAGAGATCTGGGCCTAAATCCACCTTTTTTTGCTCACCATGCCATTCCAGTTTGGACCCAGCCATATGCAAATCAGTCTTGACCCTGCGCCCTATTGGAACAATCCAGCCCAAACTTCCAGGCCAGGTCCTTCCTGGACTGGAAACCAGCATCCTAGGACCGGTTTCGGTGTTTCACTGCACTTCAGCCAGGATAGCTTGATTCCAGTGGCATGGAGAGCACGGGACTCACGTCTGAGCATACCTGTCCCACTCGGGGTGACAAATGCAAAAACAACTATTGATGGACAGAATGCAGAGCAATGTCATACATTCACCCCAGTACAGAGATCTGGGCCTAAATCCATCGTTTTTTTGCTCACCATGCCATTCCAGTTTGGACCCAGCCATATTCAAATCAGTATTGACCCTGTGCCCTATGGGAACAGTCCAGCCCGAACTGCCAGGCCAGGTCCTCCCTGGACTGGAAAAAAGCATCCTAGGACCGGTTTCGGGGTTTCACCCCTCTTCAGCCAGGATAGCTTGATTACAGTGACATGGAGAGCACGGGACTCACGTCTGAGCATACCCGTCCCACTCGGGGTGACACATGCAAAAAGAACTATTGATGGACAGAATGCAAAACAATGTCATATATTCACCCCAGTACAGAGATCGGGGCCTAAATCCATCGGTTTTTTGCTCACCATGCCATTCCACTTTGGACCTAGCCATATGCAAATCAGTCTTGACCCTGTGCCCTATGGGAACAGTCCAGCCCGAACTGCCAGGCCAGGTCTTCCCTGGACTGGAAACAAGCATCCTTGGACTGGTTTCGGGGTTTCACCCCTCTTCAGCCAGGATAGCTTGATTCCAGTGGCATGGAGAGCATGGGACTCACATCTGAGCATACCAGTCCCATTCGGGGTGACAAATGCAAAAAGAACTATTGATGGACAGCATGCAAAACAATGTCATACATTAACCCCAGTACAGAGATCTGGGCATAAATCCATCGTTTTTTTGCTAACCATGCCATTCCAGTTTGGACCCAGCCATATGCAAGTCAGTCTTGACCCTGTGCCCTATGGGAACAGTCCAGCCCGAACTGCCAGGCCAGGTCCTCCGTGGACTGGAAACAAGCATCCTAGGACCGGTTTCGGGGTTTCACCCCTCTTCAGCCAGGATAGCTTGATTCCAGAGGCATGGAGAGCACGGGACTCACGTCTGAGCATACCCGTCCCACTCTGGGTGACAAATGCAAAAAGAACTATTGATGGACAGAATGCAGAACAATGTCGTACATTCACCCCAGTTAAGAGATCTGGGCCTAAATCCATCGTTTTTTTGCTCACCATGCCATTCCAGTTTGGACCCACCCATATGCAAATCATTCTTTTTTTTTTTTATATATATTTTTATTGGCATTTTTGTTTTTTTCCTTATCACAAAATAAGAACAACCAAACAAACAGGTCAGCACTGGTCAACACACCCACTTTGCTTATCGGCCACCCCCCCCTCCCCCGCCATACAAGGAGCCCGTTCAATAATTGCTCTGCTGATTGTACCATTGTCCCGCGTATTCTCCTCCGCCCATGCTCCCGGGCTGCTCATACCTTCCGTGAACCGTGCAGGACCCCCCTCTCAGCACCCTTCTAGAGACCCCCCTCCAGGCCATGATATTTCCTCCATCGGGACCATACCCTGCAAAAATTTTTGGGACATCCCCGCGCCTTGCATGTAACCCTTTCTGCCGCCATGTATAGGTCGAGACCCCTCCACCATCTAGTCGGGGTGGCGTGGGCGCTCCCCAGTATTTCGCCACGTCCCTCTTTGCCACCACAAGGGCCAGAGCCAAGAAGGTCAGCAGCGGGCGAGTGAGGTCTACATCGTTCGTCATGCCCAGTAACACCAATTTGGGATCCTCCTGCAGTGGGACCTCTAGCACTTTACCTAATTCCCCCAGGATCCCTCGCCAATACTTCTGAATCTGTGGGCACATCCAGAGTATGTGATAGAAGTCCCCTCCTTCCCTTCCGCATCTCAGACAAGACGTATCCCCTATCCTTCCCATTTTGTACAATCTTAGTCTGTCAAAATAGGTCCTATGCAGGATATTAAATTGTATCAGCCGCAGCCGGGACTTGATCGCCACTTCTCGTGAATGCATGAGAACTGTATCCCAATCCACATCGTCCATCTCACCCACTTCTGTCTCCCAGGCTGCTCTAAGCGCCCCCAGAGTGTCGGGCATGTTGTTCATGAGTGTCCGATATGTGAGGGACACCGCCCTCTCTATCACGTGTTCCTGCAGCAGGCGCCCCTCCAGTGGTGCGTATTCCGGGAGTGAGGCCATCTGCAGCCCTCCCGCCTTCCATGCATGCTTCAGCTGCGCATATTTGTAATACTTCGTGGGGAGTAGGCCAAATTCCGTCCTAAGTGCCGAGAAGGACTTCAGTTCCCCCCTCACTAGCACGTCCCCCAACGTCGACACCCCAATGGTATCCCAGTGTTTGAACCCTCTCAACTTATTCAGTTCCGGTAGACACGCGCAGTGCCATAGGGGCGTTTGTCTAGTCAGTTTCCGATCCCACCCAATCTCCCAGTTCGCCCTTTTCCATATCCCCAAGGTGAGTCTAGTTGCCGTCAGTAACCGTCCCGTACCTTTACCACCATAGAGATAGTGATTATATGGGTGGGCGCTCATGACGAACCGCTCTAGAGCATACGTTGGGTGCATGGCTGGGGCATGGAACCAGTCGTTAATGGACACTAGGTGTTCCGCCCAATAGTAGGCCTCAACGTTGGGAAGCGAGATCCCCCCGCTATATTGGTGCCGCTGCAGGGTCTTTAGCGCCACCCTGGGTTGCTTGCCTAGCCAGAGGAAGCTACGAACCTCCGAGTCGATCTACCGGAAGACCCTTTTTGGAACAGGATAGTATTTATTGGAACGCGTACAGGAAACTGGGTAGCATCATCATCTTAAACATGGCTGCGCGCCCCAGTATCGTAAGCGGCAGCCGTCGCCATCTGTGTGCGTCCTCTACAAAGTTGTTCAGAACCCTTCCGACATTCTTACTATAAGAGACACTCTGGTCAAGTGTTAGGAACACTCCAAGATATTGAAACCCTTCCTTCGTTGTCTGGAGCCTGTTCGGGAGACACGGCCAGTGCTCCCGCCCCCCTGGATCGTACAATACCGACTTATGCCAGTTAACCCTATATCCCGAGTGGGCACCGTACCGTTCCAGCTCTGAAAAGATTATCGGGATCGTCGTGGCGGGGTGGGTAACATATAGAAGGACATCATCCGCGTAAAGGGATATTTTTTCCTCCACCTCGTCATGTGGTCCCTTTTGAAAGCCCCTAATCCCTGGGTGTTGCCTGACTAGCGCCGCCAGTACCTCTATTGTCAGTGTGAAAAGCAGGGGGGACAATGGGCACCCCTGCGGTGTACCCCTACAGACAGGGAAATCCCTTGAAGTGACCCCATTTACTCTCACTCGCGCCCTTGGGTCCGTATAGAGCAGTCGCACCCATTGGCAGAAGACGGGTCCGAAGCCCATGCGCCCCAGGACCCCCTCCATGAAGGGCCAATGTACCGCATCGAATGCCTTCTCTGCGTCTAGGGAGAGAAACCAGTGGGGATCCTGCCTGCCGCTCACCGCCTGTAGCCAGTTATGCGATCTCCGTAAATTCAGTCTCATTGCTTTGCGTGGGAGAAAGCCCGTCTGGTCCAGGTGAACCAAACCCGGGAGCACCTTCCGCAGCCTGAGGGCCAGCACCGTCGCCAGTAATTTCACTTCAGTGTTAAGTAGGGATATCGGGCGATATGAGGTGCACTCCTCCGGCGGCCGCCCCTCTTTGAAGATCGGAACGATCGTGGCCAGTCGCAGATCTGGGGGGAGGCTCCCCTCTTTTAGCGCCCCCTCAAATAAAGCCAACAAATGGTGAGCCAAAAGATCCGCCGTTTTTTAAAAGAATTCCACCGGGAACCCGTTCGGGCCCGGCGCTTTCCCCACCCGCAGCTTGGCCAGCGCCTTTTTTACCTCATCCAATGTGAGGGGAGCCTCCAGCTCTTTGAGGTCCCCATCCGCGAGCACTGGTAGGTCCAGTTCCGCCATGTACTGCAGTGCGTCCTCTTGTGTGCCTAGGTCCCGTGCTGCATAGAATGCCCGAAAGTGCACCGCGAATGCTTCCGAAATCTGAGCATCGGAACGCACCAGATTCCCCAGCGCATCTCTCACCTGCTCTATCCACCTCGCGTCCCTCTCCTTTCTACTTTACCACGCCAGCAGCTTGCCTGACTTATCTCCGACGTCATATAGACGATGGAGCGTTGCCATCCCCTGTTTTTTGGCTACTCCCGTGGCAAGATCTCTATACTGCAGTTGAACATCTAGCAACCGGCGTAGTGTCTCCTGTGCCTTACCAACGAGATATTCCCTCTCCAACTGAAGTATGTGACGTTCCAGAGTCTGCAGTTCCCTCTGCTTTTCCCTATTCTCCTCTGCGATCCTATCCTGGACCCTACCCCTCCTGACCGCCTTCATGGATTCCCATAAGGTCACCGGCGACGGCACCGAGCCCACATTTTCGGCTAGGCAGACTTTAACATCCGCTCGTATGCCCTTCAGTACCTTTGAGTTCTGCAGGTCCCATGCTGATACTCGCCAATGCCCCTGCCCCGGTATCCGGTGTCCCATTGTCACCATAAGGGAAGAGTGATCTGACAAACCCTTCGCTTTATACTCGGCTAGAACCCCCCTAGTCAGCATGTGTCGAGCCATGAAGATATAATCCAGTCTGGAATACACCTTGTGGGCACCAGAGAAAAATGAGTAATCTCGCCGTTCCGGGTGTAACCATCTCCATAAATCTGTCAGACCTATAGCCTCAATCATCGCGGCAAGGGCAGTCGGAGGCAGGTCTCTCCCCTGTCTCCCGTCCTATCTAGCGTCTGGGCCATCACGTCATTAAAGTCGCCCCCAAGCATCTGCACAGTATCCGATGTATGGAGCATTATTTCCGTCACTCCTTTCAACGTGACTGCCTGGAGTTTAGGAGGGGCATAGGCAGACACTATTGTGTATTCTTTTATGCAAATCATTCTTGACCCTGTGCCTTATGGGAACAGTCTAGCCCGAACTGCCAGGCCAGGTCCTCCGTGGACTGGAAACAGGCATCCTAGGACCGGTTTTGGGGTTTCACCCCTCTTCAGGCAGGATAGCTTGATTCCAGTGGCATGGAGAGCACGGGACTCACGTCTGAGCATACCCGTCCCACTCTGGGTGAAAAATGCAAAAAGAACTATTGATGGACAGAATGCAGAACAATGTCGTACTGGCCCAGTTAAGAGATCTGGGCCGAAATCCATTGTTTTTATGCTCACCATGCCATTCCAATTTGGACCAAGCCATATGCAAATCAGTCTTGACCCTGTGGCCTCTGGGAACAGTCCAGCCTGAACTGCCAGGCCAGGTTCTCCCTGGACTGGAAGCAAGCATCTTAGGACTGGTTTCGGGGTTTCACCCCTCTTCAGCCAGGATAGCTTGATTCCAGTGGCATGGAGAGCACGGGACTCACGTCTGAGCATACCCATCCCACTCCGGGTGACACATGCAAAAAGAACTATTGATGGACAGAATGCAGAACAATGTCATACATTCACCCCAGTACAGAGATCAGGGCCTAAATCCATCGGTTTTTTGCTCACCATGCCATTCCAGTTTGGACCCAGCCATATGCAAATCAGTCTTGACCCTGTGCCCTATGGGAACAGTCTAGCCCGAACTGCCAGGCCAGGTCTTCCCTGGACTGGAAACAAGCATCCTAGGACTGGTTTCGGGGTTTCACCCCTCTTCAGCCAGGATAGCTTGATTCCAGTGGCATGGAGAGCATGGGACTCACGTCTGAGCATACCCGGCCCACTCAGGGTGACAAATGCAAAAAGAACTATTGTTGGACAGAATGCAAAACAATGCCATACATTCACCCCAGTACAGAGATCTGGGCCTAAACCCACCTTTTGTTTGCTCACCATGCCATTCCAGTTTGCACCCAGCCATATGCAAATCAGTCTTGACCCTCTGCCCTATTGGAACAATCCAGCCCAAACTGCCAGGCCAGGTACTTCCTGGACTGGAAACCAGCATCCTAGGACCGGTTTCGGTGTTTCACTGCACTTCAGCCAGGATAGCTTGATTCCAGTGGCATGGAGAGCACGGGACTCACGGCTGAGCATACCTGTCCCACTTGGGGTGACAAATGCAAAAAGAACTATTGATGGACAGAATGCAGAACAATGTCATACATTCACCCCAGTACAGAGATCTGGGCCTAAATCCATCGTTTTTTTGCTCACCATGCCATTCCAGTTTGGACCCAGCCATATGCAAATCAGTATTGACCCTGTGCCCTATGGGAACAGTCAAGCCCGAACTGCCAAGCCAGGTCCTCCCTGGACTGGAAACAAGCATCCTAGGACTGGTTAAGGGGTTTCACCCCTCTTCAGCCAGGATAGCTTGATTCCAGTGGCATGGAGAGCACGGCATTCACGTCTGAGCATACCCATCCCACTCGGGGTGACACATGCAAAAAGAACTATTGATGGACAGAATGCAGAACAATGTCATACATTCACCCCAGTACAGAGATCTGGGCCTAAATCCATCGGTTTTTTGCCCACCATGCCATTCCAGTTTGGACCCAGCCATATGCAAATCAGTCTTGACCCTGTGCCCTATGGGAACAGTCTAGCCCGAACTGCCAGGCCAGGTCTTCCCTGGACTGGAAACAAGCATCCTAGGACTGGTTTCGGGGTTTCACCCCTCTTCAGCCAGGATAGCTTGATTCCAGTGGCATGGAGAGCATGGGACTCACGTCTGAGCATACCCGGCCCACTCAGGGTGACAAATGCAAAAAGAACTATTGTTGGACAGAATGCAAAACAATGCCATACATTCCCCCCAGTACAGAGATCTGGACCTAAATCCATCGTTTTTTTGCTCACCATGCCATTCCAGTTTGGACCCAGCCATATGCAAATCAGTCTTGACCCTGTGCCTATGGGAACAATCCGGCCCGAACTGCCAGGCCAGGTCCTTCCTGGACTGGAAACCAGCATCCTAGGACAGGTTTCGGGGTTTCACCCCACTTCAGCCAGGATAGCTTGATTCCAGTGGCATGGAGAGCACGGGACTCACATCTGAGCATACCTGTCCCACTCGGGGTGACAAATGCAAAAATAACTATTGGTGGACAGAATGCAGAACAATGTCATACATTCACCCCAGTGCAGAGATCAGGGCATAAATCCATCATTTTTTTGCTCACCATGCTGTTCCAGTTTGGACCCAGCCATATGCAAATCAGTCTTGATCCTGTGCCCTATGGGAACAGTCCAGCCCGAACTGCCAGGCCAGGTCCTCCCTGGACTGGAAACAAGCATCCTAGGACCGGTTTCGGGGTTTCACCCCTCTTCAGCCAGGACAGATTGATTCCAGTGACATGGAGAGCACGGGACTCACGTCTGAGAATACCCGTCCCACTCGGGGTGACAAATGCAAAAAGAACTATTGGTGGACAGAATGTAGAACAATGTCATACATTCACCCCAGTACAGAGATCTGGGCCTAAATCCATTGTTTTTTTGCTCACCATGCCATTCCAGTTTGGACCTAGCCATATGCAAATCAGTCTTGACACTGTGCCCTATGAGAACAATCCAGCCCAAACTGCCAGGCTAGGTCCTCCCTGGACTGGAAATAAGCACCGTAGGACCGGTTGCGGGGTTTCACCCCTCTTCAGCCAGAATAGCTTGATTCCAGTGGCATGGAGAGTACGGGACCCAAGTCTGAGCATACCCGTCCCACTCGGGGTGACAAATGCAACAAGAACTATTGATGGACAGAATGCAGAACAATGTCGTGCATTCACCCAGTTAAGAGATCTGGGCCTAAATCCATTGTTTTTTTGCTCACCATGTCATTCCACTTTGGACCAAGCCATATGCAAATCAATCTTGACCCTGTGCCCTATGGGAACAGTCGAGCCTGAACTGCCAGGCCAGGTCCTCCCTGGACTGGAAACAAGCATCTTAGGACCGGTTTCGGGGTTTCACCCCTCTTCAGCCAAGATAGCTTGATTCCAGTGGCATGGAGAGCACGGTACTCACGTCTGAGCATACCAGTCCCACTCGGGGTGACAAATGCATTAAGAACTATTGATGGACAGAATGCAGAACGATGTCATACATTAACCCCAGTACAGAGATCTGGGCATAAATCCATCGTTTTTTTGCTCACCATGCCATTCCAGTTTGGACCCAGCCATATGCAAATCAGTCTTGACCCTGTGCCCTAAGGGAACAGTCCAGCCCGAACTGCCAGGTCAGGTCCTCCCTGGACTGGAAACAAGCATCCTAGGATCGGTTTCGGGGTTTCACCCCTCGTCAGCCAGGATAGCTTGATTCCAGTGGCATGGAGAGCACGGTACTCACGTCTGAGCATACCCGGCCCACTCAGGGTGACAAATGCAAAAAGAACTATTGTTGGACAGAATGCAAAACAATGCCATACATTCACCCAAGTAGAGAGATGTGGGCCTAAATCCACCTCTTTTTTTGCTCACCATGCCATTCGAGTTTGGACCCAGCCATATGCAAACTAGTCTTGACCCTGTGCCCTATGGGAACAATGCAGCCCGAACTTCCAGGCCAGGTCCTTCCTTGACTGAAAACCAGCATCCTAGGACCGGTTTCGATGTTTCACTCCACTTCAGCCAGAATAGCTTGATTCCAGTGGCATGGAGAGCACGGGACTCATGTCTGAGCATACCTGTCCCACTCGGGGTGACAAATGCAAAAAGAACTATTGATGGACAGAATGCAGAACAATGTCATACGTTCACACCAGTACAGAGATCTGGGCCTAAATCCATCGTTTTTTTGCTCACCATTCCATTCCAGTTTGGACCCAGCCATATGCAAATCAGTCTTGACCCTGTGCCCTATGGGAACAGTCCAGCCCGAACTGCCAGGCCAGGTCCTCCCTGGACTGGAAACAAGCATCCTAGGACCGGTTTCGGGGTTTCACCCCTCTTCAGCCAGGCTAGCTTGATTCCAGTGGCATGGAGAGCACGGGACTCACGTCTGAGCATACCCGTCCCACTCAGGGTGACAAATGCAAAAAGAACTATTGATGGACAGAATACAGAACAATCTCATACATTCACCCTAGTACAGAGATCTGGGCCTAAGTCCATCTTTTTTTTGCTCACCATGCCATTCCATTTTGGACCCTGCCATATGAAAATCAGTCTTGACCCTGTGCCCTATGGGAACTGTCCAGCCCGAACTGCCAGGCCAGGTCTTCCCTGGACTGGAAACAAGCATCCTAGGACTGGTTTCGGGGTTTCACCCCTCTTCAGCCAGGATAGCTTGATTCCAGTGGCATGGAGAGCATGGGACTCACGTCTGAGCATACCCGGCCCACTCAGGGTGACAAATGCAAAAAGAACTATTGTTGGACAGAATGCAGAACAATGCCATACATTCACCCCAGTACAGAGATCTGGACCTAAATCCATCGTTTTTTTGCTCACCATGCCATTCCAGTTTGGACCCAGCCATATGCAAATCATTCTTGACCCTGTGCTCTATGGGAACAATCCGGCCCGAACTGCCAGGCCAGGTCCTTCCTGGACTGGAAACCAGCATCCTAGGACAGGTTTCGGGGTTTCACCCCACTTCAGTCAGGATAGCTTGATTCCAGTGGCATGGAGAGCATGGGGCTCACGTCTGAGCATACCCGGCCCACTCAGGGTGACAAATGCAAAAAGAACTATTGTTGGACAGAATGCAAAACAATGCCATACATTCACCCAAGTTCAGAGATCTGTGCCTAAATCCACCTTTTTTTGCTCACCATGCCATTCCAGTTTGGACCCAGCCATATGCAAATCAGTCTTGACCCTGCGCCCTATTGGAACAATCCAGCCCAAACTTCCAGGCCAGGTCCTTCCTGGACTGGAAACCAGCATCCTAGGACCGGTTTCGGTGTTTCACTGCACTTCAGCCAGGATAGCTTGATTCCAGTGGCATGGAGAGCACGGGACTCACGTCTGAGCATACCTGTCCCACTCGGGGTGACAAATGCAAAAACAACTATTGATGGACAGAATGCAGAGCAATGTCATACATTCACCCCAGTACAGAGATCTGGGCTTAAATCCATCGTTTTTTTGCTCACCATGCCATTCCAGTTTGGACCCAGCCATATTCAAATCAGTATTGACCCTGTGCCCTATGGGAACAGTCCAGCCCGAACTGCCAGGCCAGGTCCTCCCTGGACTGGAAAAAAGCATCCTAGGACCGGTTTCGGGGTTTCACCCCTCTTCAGCCAGGATAGCTTGATTACAGTGACATGGAGAGCACGGGACTCACGTCTGAGCATACCCGTCCCACTCGGGGTGACACATGCAAAAAGAACTATTGATTGACAGAATGCAAAACAATGTCATACATTCACCCCAGTACAGAGATCGGGGCCTAAATCCATCGGTTTTTTGCTCACCATGCCATTCCACTTTGGACCTAGCCATATGCAAATCAGTCTTGACCCTGTGCCCTATGGGAACAGTCTAGCCCGAACTGCCAGGCCAGGTCTTCCCTGGACTGGAAACAAGCATCCTTGGACTGGTTTCAGGGTTTCACCCCTCTTCAGCCAGGATAGCTTGATTCCAGTGGCATGGAGAGCATGGGACTCACGTCTGAGCATACCAGTCCCATTCGGGGTGACAAATGCAAAAAGAACTATTGGTGGACAGCATGCAGAACAATGTCTTACATTAACCCCAGTACAGATATCTGGGCATAAATCCATCGTTTTTTTGCTCACCATGCCATTCCAGTTTGGACCCAGCCATATGCAAGTCAGTCTTGACCCTGTGCCCTATGTGAACAGTCCAGCCCGAACTGCCAGGCCAGGTCCTCCGTGGACTGGAAACAAGCATCCTAGGACCGGTTTCGGGGTTTTACCCCTCTTCAGCCAGGATAGCTTGATTCCAGAGGCATGGAGAGCACGGGACTCACGTCTGAGCATACCCGTCCCACTCTGGGTGACAAATGCAAAAAGAACTATTGATGGACAGAATGCAGAACAATGTCGTACATTCACCCCAGTTAAGAGATCTGGGCCTAAATCCATCGTTTTTTTGCTCACCATGCCATTCCAGTTTGGACCCACCCATATGCAAATCATTCTTTTTTTTTTTTTATATATTTTTATTGGCATTTTTGTTTTTTTCCTTATCACAAAATAAGAACAACCAAACAAACAGGTCAGCACTGGTCAACACACCCACTTTGCTTATCGGCCACCCCCCCCTCCCCCGCCATACAAGGAGCCCGTTCAATAATTGCTCTGCTGATTGTACCATTGTCCCCCGTATTCACCTCCGCCCATGCTCCCGGGCTGCTCATACCTTCCGTGAACCGTGCAGGACCCCCCTCTCAGCCACCCTTCTAGAGACCCCCCTCCAGGCCATGATATTTCCTCCATCGGGACCATACCCTGCAAAAATTTTTGGGACATCCCCGCGCCTTGCATGTAACCCTTTCTGCCGCCATGTATAGGTCGAGACCCCTCCTCCATTCCTCTAGTCGGGGTGGCGTGGGCGCTCCCCAGTATTTCGCCACGTCCCTCTTTGCCACCACAAGGGCCAGAGCCAAGAAGGTCAGCAGCGGGTGAGTGAGGTCTACATCGTTCGTCATGCCCAGTAACACCAATTTGGGATCCTCCTGCAGTGGGACCTCTAGCACTTTACCTAATTCCCCCAGGATCCCTCGCCAATACTTCTGAATCTGTGGGCACATCCAGAGTATGTGATAGAAGTCTCCTCCTTCCCTTCCGCATCTCAGACAAGACGTATCCCCTATCCTTCCCATTTTGTACAATCTTAGTCTGTCAAAATAGGTCTTATGCAGGATATTAAATTGTATCAGCCGCAGCCGGGACTTCATCGCCACTTCTCGTGAATGCATGAGATCTGTATCCCAATCCACATCGTCCATCTCACCCACTTCTGTCTCCCAGGCTGCTCTAAGCGCCCCCAGAGTGTCGGGCATGTTGTTCATGAGGGTCCGATATGTGAGGGACACCGCCCTCTCTATCACGTGTTCCTGCAGCAGGCGCCCCTCCAGTGGTGCGTATTCCGGGAGTGAGGCCGTCTGCAGCCCTCCGGCCTTCCATGCATGCTTCAGCTGCGCATATTTGTAATACTGCGTGGGGAGTAGGCCAAATTCCGTCCTAAGTGCCGAGAAGGACTTCAGTTCCCCCCTCACTAGCACGTCCCCCAACGTCGACACCCCAATGGTATCCCAGTGTTTGAACCCTCTCAACTTATTCAGTTCCGGTAGACACGCGCAGTGCCATAGGGGCGTTTGTCTAGTCAGTTTCCGATCCCACCCAATCTCCCAGTTCGCCCTTTTCCATATCGCCAAGGTGAGTCTAGTTGCCGTCAGTAACCGTCCCGTACCTTTACCACCATAGAGATAGTGAATATATGGGTGGGCGCTCATGACGAACCGCTCTAGAGCATACGTTGGGTGCATGGCTGGGGCATGGAACCAGTCGTTAATGGACACTAGGTGTTCCGCCCAATAGTAGGCCTCAACGTTGGGAAGCGAGATCCCCCCGCTATATTGGTGCCGCTGCAGGGTCTTTAGCGCCACCCTGGGTTGCTTGCCTAGCCAGAGGAAGCTACGAACCTCCGAGTCGATCTACCGGAAGACCCTTTTTGGAACAGGATAGTATTTATTGGAACGCGTACAGGAAACTGGGTAGCATCATCATCTTAAACATGGCTGCGCGCCCCAGTATCGTAAGCGGCAGCCATCGCCATCTGTGTGCGTCCTCTACAAAGTTGTTCAGAACCCTTCCGACATTCTTACTATAAGAGACACTCTGGTCAAGTGTTAGGAACACTCCAAGATATTGAAACCCTTCCTTCGTTGTCTGGAGCCTGTTCGGGAGACACGGCCAGTGCATCCGCCCCCCTGGATCGTACAATACCGACTTATGCCAGTTAACCCTATATCCCGAGTGGGCACCGTACCGTTCCAGCTCTGAAAAGATTATCGGGATCGTCGTGGCGGGGTGGGTAACATAGAGAAGGACATCATCCGCGTAAAGGGATATTTTTTCCTCCACCTCGTCATGTGGTCCCTTTCGAAAGCCCCCAATCCCTGGGTGTTGCCTGACTAGCGCCGCCAGTACCTCTATTGTCAGTGTGAAAAGCAGGGGGGACAATGGGCACCCCTGCCGTGTACCCCTACAGACAGGGAAATCCCTTGAAGTGACCCCATTTACTCTCACTCGCGCCCTTGGGTCCGTATAGAGCAGTCGCACCCATTGGCGGAAGACGGGTCCGAAGCCCATGCGCCCCAGGACCCCCTCCATGAAGGGCCAATGTACCGCATCGAATGCCTTCTCTGCGTCTAGGGAGAGAAACCAGTGGGGATCCTGCCTGCCGCTCACCGCCTGTAGCCAGTTATGCGATCTCCGTAAATTCTGTCTCGTTGCTCTGCTTGGGAGAAAGCCCGTCTGGTCCAGGTGAACCAAACCCGGGAGCACCTTCTGCAGCCTGAGGGCCAGCACCGTCGCCAGTAATTTCACTTCAGTGTTAAGTAGGGATATCGGGCGATATGAGGTGCACTCCTCCGGCGGCCGCCCCTCTTTGAAGATCGGAACGATCGTGGCCAGTCGCAGATCTGGTGGGAGGCTCCCCTCTTTTCGCGCCCCCTCAAATAAAGCCAACAAATGGTGAGCCAAAAGATTCGCCGTTTTTTTAAAGAATTCCGCCGGGAACCCGTTCGGGCCCGGCGCTTTCCCCACCCGCAGCTTGGCCAGCGCCTTTTTTACCTCATCCAATGTGAGGGGAGCCTCCAGCTCTTTGAGGTCCCCATCCGCGAGCACTGGTAGGTCCAGTTCCGCCATGTACTGCAGTGCGTCCTCTTGTGTGCCTAGGTCCCGTGCTGCATAGAATGCCCTAAAGTGCACCGCGAATGCTTCCGAAATCTGAGCATCGGAACGCACCAGATTCCCCTGCGCATCTCTCACCTGCTCTATCCACCTCGCGTCCCTCTCCTTTCTACTTAACCACGCCAGCAGCTTGCCTGACTTATCTCCCACGTCATATAGACGATGGAGCGTTGCCATCCCCTGTTTTTTGGCTACTCCCGTGGCAAGATCTCTATACTGCAGTTGAACATCTAGCAACCGGCGTAGTGTCTCCTGTGCCTTTCCAACGAGATATTCCCTCTCCAACTGAAGTATGTGACGTTCCAGAGTCTGTAGTTCCCTCTGCTTTTCCCTATTCTCCTCTGCGATCCTATCCTGGACCCTACCCCTCATGACCGCCTTCATAGATTCCCATAAGGTCACCGGCGACGGCACCGAGCCCACATTTTCGGCTAGGCAGACTTTAACATCCGCTCGTATGCCCTTCAGTACCTTTGAGTTCTGCAGGTCCCATGCTGATACTCGCCAATGCCCCTGCCCCGGTATCCGGTGTCCCATTGTCACAATAAGGGGAGAGTGATCTGACAAACCCCTCGCTTTATACTCGGCTAGAACCCCCCTAGTCAGCATGTGTCGAGCCATGAAGATATAATCCAGTCTGGAATACACCTTGTTGGCACCAGAGAAAAATGAGTAATCTCGCCGTTCCGGGTGTAACCATCTCCATAAATCTGTCAGACCTATAGCCTCAATCATCGCGGCAAGGGCAGTCGGAGGCAGGTCTCTCCCCTGTCTCCCGTCCTATCTAGCGTCTGGGCCATCACGTCATTAAAGTCGCCCCCAAGCATCTGCACAGTATCCGATGTATGGAGCATTATTTCCGCCACTCCTTTCAACGTGGCTGCCTGGAGTTTAGGAGGGGCATAGGCAGACACTATTGTGTATTCTTTTATGCAAATCATTCTTGACCCTGTGCCTTATGGGAACAGTCTAGCCCGAACTGCCAGGCCAGGTCCTCCGTGGACTGGAAACAAGCATCCTAGGACCGGTTTTGGGGTTTCACCCCTCTTCAGGCAGGATAGCTTGATTCCAGTGGCATGGAGAGCACGGGACTCACGTCTGAGCATACCCGTCCCACTCTGGGTGACAAATGCAAAAAGAACTATTGATGGACAGAATGCAGAACAATGTCGTACATTCACCCCAGTTAAGAGATCAGGGCCTAAATCCATTGTTTTTATGCTCACCATGCCATTCCAATTTGGACCAAGCCATATGCAAATCAGTCTTGACCCTGTGGCCTCTGGGAACAGTCCAGCCTGAACTGCCAGGCCAGGTTCTCCCTGGACTGAAGGCAAGCATCTTAGGAATGGTTTCGGGGTTTCACCCCTCTTCAGCCAGGATAGCTTGATTCCAGTGGCATGGAGAGCACGGGACTCACGTCTGAGCATACCCATCCCACTCGGGGTGACACATGCTAAAAGAACTATTGATGGACAGAATGCAGAGTAATGTCATACATTCACCCCAGTACAGAGATCAGGGCCTAAATCCATCGGTTTTTTGCTCACCATGCCATTCCAGTTTGGACCCAGCCATATGCAAATCAGTCTTGACCCTGTGCCCTATGGGAACAGTCTAGCCCGAACTGCCAGGCCAGGTCTTCCCTGGACTGGAAACAAGCATCCTAGGACTGGTTTCGGGGTTTCACCCCTCTTCAGCCAGGATAGCTTGATTCCAGTGGCATGGAGAGCATGGGACTCACGTCTGAGCATACCCGGCCCACTCAGGGTGACAAATGCAAAAAGAACTATTGTTGGACAGAATGCAAAACAATGCCATACATTCACCCCAGTACAGAGATCTGGACCTAAATCCATCGTTTTTTTGCTCACCATGCCATTCCAGTTTGGACCCAGCCATATGCAAATCAGTCTTGACCCTGTGCCCTATGGGAACAGTCCAGCCCGAACTGCCAGGCCAGGTCCTCCCTGGACTGGAAACATGCATCCTAGGACCGGTTTCGGGGTGTCACCCCTCTTCAGCCAGGATAGCTTGATTCCAGTGGCATGGAGAGCACGGGACTCGCGTCTGAGCATACCCGGCCCACTCAGGGTGACAAATGCAAAAAGAACTATTGCTGGACAGAATGCAAAACAATGTCATACATTCACCCAAGTACAGAGATCTGGGCCTAAATCCACCTTTTGTTTGCTCACCATGCCATTCCAGTTTGCACCCAGCCATATGCAAATCAGTCTTGACCCTCTGCCCTATTGGAACAATCCAGCCCAAACTGCCATGCCATGTCCTTCCTGGACTGGAAACCAGCATCCTAGGACCGGTTTCGGTGTTTCACTGCACTTCAGGCAGGATAGCTTGATTCCAGTGGCATGAAGAGCACGGGACTCACGTCTGAGCATACCTGTCCCACTTGGGGTGACAAATGCAAAAAGAACTATTGATGGACAGAATGCAGAACAATGTCATACATTCACCCCAGTACAGAGATCTGGGCTTAAATCCATCGTTTTTTTGCTCACCATGCCATTCCAGTTTGGACCCAGCCATATGCAAATCAGTCTTGACCCTGTGCCCTATGGGAACAGTCTAGCCCGAACTGCCAGGCCAGGTCTTCCCTGGACTGGAAACAAGCATCCTAGGACTGGTTTCGGGGTTTCACCCCTCTTCAGCCAGGATAGCTTGATTCCAGTGGCATGGAGAGCATGGGACTCACGTCTGAGCATACCCGGCCCACTCAGGGTGACAAATGCAAAAAGAACTATTGTTGGACAGAATCCAAAACAATGCCATACATTCCCCCAGTACAGAGATCTGGACCTAAATCCATCGTTTTTTTGCTCACCATGCCATTCCAGTTTGGACCCAGCCATATGCAAATCAGTCTTGACCCTGTGCCTATGGGAACAATCCGGCCCGAACTGCCAGGCCAGGTCCTTCCTGGACTGGAAACCAGCATCCTAGGACAGGTTTCGGGGTTTCACCCCACTTCAGCCAGGATAGCTTGATTCCAGTGGCATGGAGAGCACGGGACTCACGTCTGAGCATACCTGTCCCACTCGGGGTGACAAATGCAAAAAGAACTATTGATGGACAGAATGCAGAACAATGTCATACATTCACCCCAGTACAGAGATCTGGGCCTAAATCCATTGTTTTTTTGCTCACCATGCCTTTCCAGTTTGGACCCAGCCATATGCAATTCAGTATTGAACCTGTGCCCTATGGCGAACAGTCAAGCCCGAACTGCCAGGCCAGGTCCTCCCTGGACTGGAAACAAGCATCCTAGGACCGGTTTCGGGGCTTCACCCCTCTTCAGCCAGGATAGCTTGATTACAGTGACATGGAGAGCACGGGACTCACGTCTGAGAACCCGTCCCACTCGGGGTGACACATGCAAAAAGAACTATTGATGGACAGAATGCAGAACAATGTCATACATTCACCCCAGTACAGAAATCTGGGCCTAAATCCATCGTTTTTTTGATCACCATGCCATTCCAGTTTGGACCTAGCCATATGCAAATCATTATTGACCCTGTGCCCTATGGGAACAGTCTAGCCCAAACAGCCAGGCCAGGTCTTCCCTGGACTGGAAACAAGCATCCTAGGACTGGTTTCGGGGTTTCACCCCTCTTCAGCCAGGATAGCTTGATTCCAGTGGCATGGAGAGCACGGGACTCACGTCTGAGCATACCCGGCCCACTCAGGGTGACAAATGCAAAAAGAATTATTGTTGGACAGAATGCAAAACAATGCCATACATTCACCCCAGTACAGAGATCTGGGCCTAAATCCATCATTTTTTTGCTCACCATGCCATTCCAGTTTGGACCCAGCCATATGCACATCAGTCATTACCCTGGGCCCTATGTGAACAGTCCAGCCCGTACTGCCAGGCCAGGTCCGCCGTGGACTCGAAACAAGCATCCTAGGACCGGTTTAGGGGTTTCACCCCTCTTCAGCCAGGATAGCTTGATTCCAGTGGCATGGAGAGCACAGGACTCACGTCTGAGCATACCCGTCCCACTCGGGGGGACACATGCTAAAAAAAAGAACTACTGATGGACAGAATGCAGAACGATGTCATACATTAACCCCTGTACAGAGATCTGGGCATAAATCCATCGTTTTTTTGCTCACCATGCCATTCCAGTTTGGACCCAGCCATATGCAAATCAGTCTTGACCCTGTGCCCTATGGGAACAATCCAGCCCGAACTTCCAGGCCAGGTCCTTCCTGGACTGGAAACCAGCATCCTAGGATCGGTTTCGGTGTTTCACTCCACTTCAGCCAGGATAGCTTGATTCCAGTGGCATGGAGAGTAAAGGACTCACGTCTGAGCATACCTGTCCCACTCGGGGTGACAAATGCAAAAAGAACTATTGATGGACAGAATGCAGAACAATGTCATACGTTCACACCAGTACAGAGCTCTGGGCCTAAATCCATCGTTTTTTTGCTCACCATGGCATTCCAGTTTGGACCCAGACATATGCAAATCGGTCTTGACCCTGTGCCCTATGGGAACAGTCCAGCCCGAACTGCCAGGCCAGGTCCTCCCTGGACTGGAAACAAGCATCCTAGGACCGGTTTCGGGGTTTCACCCCTCTTCAGCCAGGATAGCTTAATTCCAGTGACATGGAGAGCACGGGACTCACGTCTGAGCATTCCCGTCCCACTCGGGGTGCCAAATGCAAAAAGAACTATTGGTGGACAGAATGCAGAACAATGTCATACATTCACCCCAGTGCAGAGATCAGGGCCTAAATCCATCGTTTTTTTGCTCACCATGCCATTCCAGTTTGGACCCAGTATATGCAAATCAGTCTTGACCCTGTGGCCTATGGGAACAGTCCAGCCCGAAATGCCAGGCCAGGTCCTCCCTGGACTGGAAACAAGCATCCTAGGACCGGTTTCAGGGTTTCACCCTCTTCAGCCAGGATAGCTTGATTCCAGTGGCATGGAGAGCACGGGACTCACGTCTGAGCATACCCGGCCCACTCAGGATGACAAATGCAAAAAGAATTATTGTTGGACAGAATGCAAAACAATGCCATACATTCACCCCAGTACAGAGATCTGGGCCTAAATCCATCGTTTTTTTTCTCACCATGCCATTCCAGTTTGGACCCAGCCATATGCAAATCAGTCTTGACCCTGGGCCCTATGTGAACAGTCCAGCCCGTACTGCCAGTCCAGGTCCTCCGTGGACTGGAAACAAGCATCCTAGGACCGATTTCGTGGTTTCACCCCTCTTCAGCCAGGATAGCTTGATTCCAGTGGCATGGAGAGCACGGGACTCACGTCTGAGCATACCCGTCCCACTCAGGGTGACACATGCAAAAAGAACTATTGATGGACAGAATGCAGAACAATGTCATACATTCACTCCAGTACAGAGATTTGGGCCTAAATCCATTGTTTTTTGCTCACCATGCCATTCCAGTTTGGACCCAGCCATATGCAAATCAGTCGTGACCCTGTGCCCTATGGGAACAGTCTAGCCCGAACTGCCAGGCCAGGTCTTCCCTGGACTGGAAACAAGCATCCTAGGACTGGTTTCAGGGTTTCACCCCTCTTCAGCCAGGATAGCTTGATTCCAGTGGCATGGAGAGCACGGGACTCACGTCTGAGCATACCCGGCCCACTCAGGGTGACAAATGCAAAAAGAATTATTGTTGGACAGAATGCAAAACAATGCCATACATTCACCCCAGTACAGAGATCTGGGCCTAAATCCATCATTTTTTTGCTCACCATGCCATTCCAATTTGGACCCAGCCATATGCACATCAGTCATGACCCTCGGCCCTATGTGAACAGTCCAGCCCGTACTGCCAGGCCAGGTCCGCCGTGGACTCGAAACAAGCATCCTAGGACCGGTTTAGGGGTTTCACCCCTCTTCAGCCAGGATAGCTTGATTCCAGTGGCATGGAGAGCACGGGACTCACGTCTGAGCATACCCGTCCCACTCGGGGTGACACATGCTAAAAAAAAGAACTATTGATGGACAGAATGCAGAACGATCTCATACATTAACCCCAGTACAGAGATCTGGGCATAAATCCATCGTTTTTTTGCTCACCATGCCATTCCAGTTTGGACCCAGCCATATGCAAATCAGTCTTGACCCTGTGCCCTATGGGAACAATCCAGCCCGAACTGCCAGGCCAGGTCCTTCCTGGACTGGAAACCAGCATCCTAGGATCCGTTTCGGTGTTTCACTCCACTTCAGCCAGGATAGCTTTATTCCAGTGGCATGGAGAGTAAAGGACTCACGTCTGAGCATACCTGTCCCACTCGGGGTGACAAATGCAAAAAGAACTATTGATGGACAGAATGCAGAACAATGTCATACGTTCACACCAGTACAGAGCTCTGGGCCTAAATCCATCGTTTTTTTGCTCTCCATGGCATTCCAGTTTGGACCCAGACATATGCAAATCAGTCTTGACCCTGTGCCCTATGGGAACAGTCCAGCCCGAACTGCCAGGCCAGGTCCTCCCTGGACTGGAAACAAGCATCCTAGGACCGGTTTCGGGGTTTCACCCCTCTTCAGCCAGGATAGCTTAATTCCAGTGACATGGAGAGCACGGGACTCACGTCTGAGCATTCCCGTCCCACTCGGGGTGCCAAATGCAAAAAGAACTATTGGTGGACAGAATGCAGAACAATGTCATACATTCACCCCAGTGCAGAGATCAGGGCCTAAATCCATCGTTTTTTTGCTCACCATGCCATTCCAGTTTGGACCCAGTATATGCAAATCAGTCTTGACCCTGTGGGCTATGGGAACAGTCCAGCCCGAAATGCCAGGCCAGGTCCTCCCTGGACTGGAAACAAGCATCCTAGGACCGGTTTCAGGGTTTCACCCCTCTTCAGCCAGGATAGCTTGATTCCAGTGGCATGGAGAGCACGGGACTCACGTCTGAGCATACCCGGCCCACTCAGGATGACAAATGCAAAAAGAATTATTGTTGGACAGAATGCAAAACAATGCCATACATTCACCCCAGTACAGAGATCTGAGCCTAAATCCATCGTTTTTTTGCTCACCATGCCATTCCAGTTTGGACCAAGCCATATGCAAATCAGTCTTGACCCTGGGCCTTATGTGAACAGTCCAGCCCGTACTGCCAGGCCAGGTCCTCCGTGGACTGGAAACAAGCATCCTAGGACCGGTTTCGGGGTTTCACCCCTCTTCAGCCAGGATAGCTTGATTCCAGTGGCATGGAGAGCACGGGACTCACGTCTGAGCATACCCGTCCCACTCAGGGTGACACATGCAAAAAGAACTATTGATGGACAGAATGCAGAACAATGTCATACATTCACTCCAGTACAGAGATCTGGGCCTAAATCCATTGTTTTTTGCTCACCATGCCATTCCAGTTTGGACCCAGCCATATGCAAATCAGTCGTGACCCTGTGCCCTATGGGAACAGTCTAGCCCGAACTGCCAGGCCAGGTCTTCCCTGGACTGGAAACAAGCATCCTAGGACTGGTTTCAGGGTTTCGCCCCTCTTCAGCCAGGATAGCTTGATTCCAGTGGCATGGAAAGCACGGGACTCACGTCTGAGCATACCAGTCCCACTCGGGGTGACAAATGTAAAAAGAACTATTGATGGACAGAATGCAGAACGATGTCATACATTAACCCCAGTACAGAGATCTGGGCATAAATCCATCATGTTTTTGCTCACCATGCTGTTCCAGTTTGGACCCAGCCATATGCAAATCAGTCTTGATCCTGTGCCCTATGGGAACAGTCCAGCCCGAACTGCCAGGCCAGGTCCTCCCTGGACTGGAAACAAGCATCCTAGGACCGGTTTCGGGGTTTCACCCCTCTTCAGCCAGGACAGATTGATTCCAGTGACATGGAGAGCACGGGTCTCACGTCTGAGAATACCCGTCCCACTCGGGGTGACAAATGCAAAAAGAACTATTGGTGGACAGAATGTAGAACAATGTCATACATTCACCCCAGTACAGAGATCTGGGCCTAAATCCATTGTTTTTTTGCTCACCATGCCATTCCAGTTTGGACCTAGCCATATGCAAATCAGTCTTGACACTGTGCCCTATGAGAACAATCCAGCCCAAACTGCCAGGCCAGGTCCTCCCTGGACTGGAAATAGGCATCATAGGACCGGTTGCGGGGTTTCACCCCTCTTCAGCCAGAATAGCTTGATTCCAGTGGCATGGAGAGTACGGGACCCAAGTCTGAGCATACCCGTCCCACTCGGGGTGACAAATGCAACAAGAACTATTGATGGACAGAATGCAGAACAATGTCGTGCATTCACCCAGTTAAGAGATCTGGGCCTAAATCCATTGTTTTGTTGCTCACCATGTCATTCCACTTTGGACCAAGCCATATGCAAATCAATCTTGACCCTGTGCCCTATGGGAACAGTCGAGCCTGAACTGCCAGGCCAGGTCCTCCATGGACTGGAAACAAGCATCTTAGGACCGGTTTCGGGGTTTCACCCCTCTTCAGCCAAGATAGCTTGATTCCAGTGGCATGGAGAGCACGGTACTCACGTCTGAGCATACCAGTCCCACTCGGGGTGACAAATGCAAAAAGAACTATTGATGGACAGAATGCAGAACGATGTCATACATTAACCCCAGTACAGAGATCTGGGCATAAATCCATCGTTTTTTTGCTCACCATGCCATTCCAGTTTGGACCCAGCCATATGCAAATCAGTCTTGACCCTGTGCCCTAAGGGAACAGTCCAGCCCGAACTGCCAGGTCAGGTCCTCCCTGGACTGGAAACAAGCATCCTAGGATCGGTTTCGGGGTTTCACCCCTCTTCAGCCAGGATAGCTTGATTCCAGTGGCATGGAGAGCACGGTACTCACGTCTGAGCATACCCGGCCCACTCAGGGTGACAAATGCAAAAAGAACTATTGTTGGACAGAATGCAAAACAATGCCATACATTCACCCAAGTACAGAGATGTGGGCCTAAATCCACCTCTTTTTTTGCTCACCATGCCATTCGAGTTTGGACCCAGCCATATGCAAACTAGTCTTGACCCTGTGCCATATGGGAACAATGCAGCCCGAACTTCCAGGCCAGGTCCTTCCTTGACTGGAAACCAGCATCCTAGGACCGGTTTCGGTGTTTCACTCCACTTCAGCCAGAATAGCTTGATTCCAGTGGCATGGAGAGCACGGGACTCACGTCTGAGCATACCTGTCCCACTCTGGGTGACAAATGCAAAAAGAACTATTGATGGACAGAATGCAGAACAATGTCATACGTTCACACCAGTACAGAGATCTGGGCCTAAATCCATCGTTTTTTTGCTCACCATGCCATTCCAGTTTGGACCCAGCCATATGCAAATCAGTCTTGACCCTGTGCCCTATGGGAACAGTCCAGCCCGAACTGCCAGGCCAGGTCCTCCCTGGACTGACAACAAGCATCCTAGGACTGGTTTCGGGGTTTCACCCCTCTTCAGCCAGGCTAGCTTGATTCCAGTGGCATGGAGAGCACGGGACTCACGTCTGAGCATACCCGTCCCACTCGGGGTGACAAATGCAAAAAGAACTATTGATGGACAGAATGCAGAACAATCTCATACATTCACCCTAGTACAGAGATCTGGGCCTAAGTCCATCTTTTTTTTGCTCACCATGCCATTCCATTTTGGACCCTGCCATATGAAAATCAGTCTTGACCCTGTGCCCTATGGGAACAGTCCGGCCCGAACTGCCAGGCCAGGTCCTCCCTGGACTGGAAGCAAGCATCCTAGGACCGGTTTCGGGGTTTCACCGCTCTTCAGCCAGGATAGCTTGATTCCAGTGGCATGGAGAGCACGGGACTCACATCTGAGCATACCCGGCCCACTCAGGGTGACAAATGCAAAAAGAACTATTGTTGGACAGAATGCAAAACAATGCCATACATTCACCCCAGTACAGAGATCTGGGCCTAAATCCATCGTTTCTTTGCTCACCATGCCATTCCAGTTTGGACCCAGCCATATGCAAATCAGTCTTGACCCTGTGACCTATGGGAACAGTCTAGCCCGAACTGCCAGGCCAGGTCTTCCCTGGACTGGAAACAAGCATCCTAGGACTGGTTTCGGGGTTTCACCCCTCTTCAGCCAGGATAGCTTGATTCCAGTGGCATGGAGAGCATGGGACTCACGTCTGAGCATACCCGGCCCACTCAGGGTGACAAATGCAAAAAGAACTATTGTTGGACAGAATGCAGAACAATGCCATACATTCACCCCAGTACAGAGATCTGGACCTAAATCTATCATTTTTTTGCTCACCATGCCATTCCAGTTTGGACCCAGCCATATGCAAGTCAGTCTTGACCCTGTGCCCTTTGGGAACAATCCGGCCCGAACTGCCAGGCCAGGTCCTTCCTGGACTGGAAACCAGCATCCTAGGACCGGTTTCGGGGTTTCACCCCTCTTCAGCCAGGATAGCTTGATTACAGTGACATGGAGAGCACGGGACTCACGTCTGAGCATACCCGTCCCACTCGGGGTGACACATGCAAAAAGAACTATTGATGGACAGAATGCAAAACAATGTCATACATTCACCCCAGTACAGAGATCGGGGCCTAAATCCATCGGTTTTGTTCTCACCATGCCATTCCACTTTGGACCTAGCCATATGCAAATCAGTCTTGACCCTGTGCCCTATGGGAACAGTCTAGCCCGAACTGCCAGGCCAGGTCTTCCCTGGACTGGAAACAATCATCCTTGGACTGGTTTCGGGGTTTCACCCCTCTTCAGCCAGGATAGATTGATTCCAGTGGCATGGAGAGCATGGGACTCACGTCTGAGCATACCAGTCCCATTCGGGGTGACAAATGCAAAAAGAACTATTGATGGACAGCATGCAGAACAATGTCATACATTAACCCCAGTACAGAGATCTGGGCATAAATCCATCGTTTTTTTGCTCACCATGCCATTCCAGTTTGGACCCAGCCATATGCAAGTCAGTCTTGACCCTGTGCCCTATGGGAACAGTCCAGCCCGAACTGCCAGGCCAGGTCCTCCGTGGACTGGAAACAAGCATCCTAGGACCGGTTTCGGGGTTTTACCCCTCTTCAGCCAGGATAGCTTGATTCCAAAGGCATGGAGAGCACGGGACTCACGTCTGAGCATACCCGTCCCACTCTGGGTGACAAATGCAAAAAGAACTATTGATGGACAGAATGCAGAACAATGTCGTACATTCACCCCAGTTAAGAGATCTGGGCCTAAATCCATCGTTTTTTTGCTCACCATGCCATTCCAGTTTGGACCCACCCATATGCAAATCATTCTTTTTTTTTTTTTTATATATTTTTATTGGCATTTTTGTTTTTTTCCTTATCACAAAATAAGAACAACCAAACAAACAGGTCAGCACTGGTCAACACACCCACTTTGCTTATCGGCCACCCCCCCTCACCCGCCATACAAGGAGCCCGTTCAATAATTGCTCTGCTGATTGTACCATTGTCCCCCGTATTCACCTCCGCCCATGCTCCCGGGCTGCTCATACCTTCCGTGAACCGTGCAGGACCCCCCTCTCAGCCACCCTTCTAGAGACCCCCCTCCAGGCCATGATATTTCCTCCATCGGGACCATACCCTGCAAAAATTTTTGGGACATCCCCGCGCCTTGCATGTAACCCTTTCTGCCGCCATGTATAGGTCGAGACCCCTCCTCCATTCCTCTAGTCGGGGTGGCGTGGGCGCTCCCCAGTATTTCGCCACGTCCCTCTTTGCCACCACAAGGGCCAGAGCCAAGAAGGTCAGCAGCGGGCGAGTGAGGTCTACATCGTTCGTCATGCCCAGTAACACCAATTTGGGATCCTCCTGCAGTGGGACCTCTAGCACTTTACCTAATTCCCCCAGGATCCCTCGCCAATACTTCTGAATCTGTGGGCACATCCAGAGTATGTGATAGAAGTCCCCTCCTTCCCTTCCGCATCTCAGACAAGACGTATCCCCTATCCTTCCCATTTTGTACAATCTTAGTCTGTCAAAATAGGTCCTATGCAGGATATTAAATTGTATCAGCCGCAGCCGGGACTTGCTCGCCACTTCTCGTGAATGCATGAGAACTGTATCCCAATCCACATCGTCCATCTCACCCACTTCTGTCTCCCAGGCTGCTCTAAGCGCCCCCAGAGTGTCGGGCATGTTGTTCATGAGGGTCCGATATGTGAGGGACACCGCCCTCTCTATCACGTGTTCCTGCAGCAGGCGCCCCTCCAGTGGTGCGTATTCCGGGAGTGAGGCCGTCTGCAGCCCTCCCACCTTCCATGCATGCTTCAGCTGCGCATATTTGTAATACTGCGTGGGGAGTAGGCCAAATTCCGTCCTAAGTGCCGAGAAGGACTTCAGTTCCCCCCTCACTAGCACGTCCCCCAACGTCGACACCCCAATGGTATCCCAGTGTTTGAACCCTCTCAACTTATTCAGTTCTGGTAGACACGCGCAGTGCCATAGGGGCGTTTGTCTAGTCAGTTTCCGATCCCAGCCAATCTCCCAGTTCGCCCTTTTCCATATCGCCAAGGTGAGTCTAGTTGCCGTCAGTAACCGTCCCGTACCTTTACCACCATAGAGATAGTGATTATATGGGTGGGCGCTCATGACGAACCGCTCTAGAGCATACGTGGGGTGCATGGCTGGGGCATGGAACCAGTCGTTAATGGACACTAGGTGTTCCGCCCAATAGTAGGGCTCAACGTTGGGAAGCGAGATCCCCCCGCTATATTGGTGCCGCTGCAGGGTCTTTAGCGCCACCCTGGGTTGCTTGCCTAGCCAGAGGAAGCTACGAACCTCCGAGTCGATCTACCGGAAGACCCTTTTGGGAACAGGATAGTATTCATTTTGGAACGCGTACAGGAACCTGGGTAGCGTCATCATCTTAAACATGGCTGCGCGCCCCAGTATCGTAAGCGGCAGCCGTCGCCATCTGTGTGCGTCCTCTACAAAGTTGTTCAGAACCCTTCCGACATTCTTACTATAAGAGACAAGTCAAGTGTTAGGAACACTCCAAGATATTGAAACCCTTCCTTCGTTGTCTGGAGCCTGTTCGGGAGACACGGCCAGTGCTCCCGCCCCCCTGGATCGTACAATACCGACTTATGCCAGTTAACCCTATATCCCGAGTGGGCACCGTACCGTTCCAGCTCTGAAAAGATTATCGGGATCGTCGTGGCGGGGTGGGTAACATAGAGAAGGACATCATCCGCGTAAAGGGATATTTTTTCCTCCACCTCGTCATGTGGTCCCTTTCGAAAGCCCCTAATCCCTGGGTGTTGCCTGACTAGCGCCGCCAGTACCTCTATTGTCAGTGTGAAAAGCAGGGGGGACAATGGGCACCCCTGCCGTGTACCCCTACAGACAGGGAAATCCCTTGTAGTGACCCCATTTACTCTCACTCGCGCCCTTGGGTCCGTATAGAGCAGTCGCACCCATTGGCGGAAGACGGGTCCGAAGCCCATGCGCCCCAGGACCCCCTCCATGAAGGGCCAATGTACCGCATCGAATGCCTTCTCTGCGTCTAGGGAGAGAAACCAGTAGGGATCCTGCCTGCCGCTCACCGCCTGTAGCCAGTTATGCGATCTCCATAAATTCAGTCTCGTTGCTCTGCTTGGGAGAAAGCCCGTCTGGTCCAGGTGAACCAAACCCGGGAGCACCTTCTGCAGCCTGAGGGCCAGCACCGTCGCCAGTAATTTCACTTCAGTGTTAAGCAGGGATATCGGGCGATATGAGGTGCACTCCTCCGGCGGCCGCCCCTCTTTGAAGATCGGAACGATCGTGGCCAGTCGCAGATCTGGGGGGAGGCTCCCCTCTTTTCGCGCCCCCTCAAATAAAGCCAACAAATGGTGAGCCAAAAGATCCGCCGTTTTTTTAAAGAATTCCGCCGGGAACCCGTTCGGGCCCGGCGCTTTCCCCACCCGCAGCTTGGCCAGCGCCTTTTTTACCTCATCCAATGTGAGGGGAGCCTCCAGCTCTTTGAGGTCCCCATCTGCGAGCACTGGTAGGTCCAGTTCCGCCATGTACTGCAGTGCGTCCTCTTGTGTGCCTAGGTCCCGTGCTGCATAGAATGCCCGAAAGTGCACCGCGAATGCTTCCGAAATCTGAGCATCGGAACGCACCAGATTCCCCTGCGCATCTCTCACCTGCTCTATCCACCTCGCGTCCCTCTCCTTTCTACTTAACCACGCCAGCAGCTTGCCTGACTTATCTCCGACGTCATATAGACGATGGAGCGTTGCCATCCCCTGTTTTTTGGCTACTCCCGTGGCAAGATCTCTATACTGCAGTTGAACATCTAGCAACCGGCGTAGTGTCTCCTGTGCCTTACCAACGAGATATTCCCTCTCCAACTGAAGTATGTGACGTTCCAGAGTCTGCAGTTCCCTCTGCTTTTCCCTATTCTCCTCTGCGATCCTATCCTGGACCCTACCCCTCATGACCGCCTTCATGGATTCCCATAAGGTCACCGGCGACGGCACCGAGCCCACATTTTCGGCTAGGCAGACTTTAACATCCGCTCGTATGACCTTCAGTACCTTTGAGTTCTGCAGGTCCCATGCTGATACTCGCCAATGCCCCTGCCCCGGTATCCGGTGTCCCATTGTCACCATAGGGGGAGAGTGATCTAACAAACCCCTCGCTTTATACTCGGCTAGAACCCCCCTAGTCAGCATGTGACGAACCATGAAGATATAATCCAGTCTGGAATACACCTTGTGGGCACCAGAGAAAAATGAGTAATCTCGCCGTTCCGGGTGTAACCATCTCCATAAATCTGTCAGACCTATAGCCTCAATCATCGCGGCAAGGGCAGTCGGAGGCAGGTCTCTCCCCTGTCTCCCGTCCTATCTAGCGTCTGGGCCATCACGTCATTAAAGTCGCCCCCAAGCATCTGCACAGTATCCGATGTATGGAGCATTATTTCCGCCACTCCTTTCAACGTGGCTGCCTGGAGTTTAGGAGGGGCATAGGCAGACACTATTGTGTATTCTTTTTTGCAAATCATTCTTGACCCTGTGCCTTATGGGAACAGTCTAGCCCGAACTGCCAGGCCAGGTCCTCCGTGGACTGGAAACAAGCATCCTAGGACCGGTTTTGGGGTTTCACCCCTCTTCAGGCAGGATAGCTTGATTCCAGTGGCATGGAGAGCACGGGACTCACGTCTGAGCATACCCGTCCCACTCTGGGTGACAAATGCAAAAAGAACTATTGATGGACAGAATGCAGAACAATGTCGTACATTCACCCCAGTTAAGAGATCTGGGCCTAAATCCATCGGTTTTTTGCTCACCATGCCATTCCAGTTTGGACCCAGCCATATGCAAATCAGTCTTGACCCTGTGCCCTATGGGAACAGTCTAGCCCGAACTGCCAGGCCAGGTCTTCCCTGGACTGGAAACAAGCATCCTAGGACTGGTTTCGGGGTTTCACCCCTCTTCAGCCAGGATAGCTTGATTCCAGTGGCATGGAGAGCATGGGACTCACGTCTGAGCATACCCGGCCCACTCAGGGTGACAAATGCAAAAAGAACTATTGTTGGACAGAATGCAGAACAATGCCATACATTCACCCCAGTACAGAGATCTGGACCTAAATCTATCGTTTTTTTGCTCACCATGCCATTCCAGTTTGGACCCAGCCATATGCAAATCATTCTTGACCCTGTGCCCTATGGGAACAATCCGGCCCGAACTGCCAAGCCAGGTCCTTCCTGGACTGGAAACCAGCATCCTAGGACCGGTTTCGGGGTTTCACCCCTCTTCAGCCAGGATAGCTTGATTACAGTGACATGGAAAGCACGGGACTCACGTCTGAGCATACCCTTCCCACTCGGGGTGACACATGCAAAAAGAACTATTGATGGACAGAATGCAAAACAATGTCATACATTCACCCCAGTACAGAGATCGGGGCCTAAATCCATCGGTTTTTTTCTCACCATGCCATTCCACTTTGGACCTAGCCATATGCAAATCAGTCTTGACCCTGTGCCCTATGGGAACAGTCTAGCCCGAACTGCCAGGCCAGGTCTTCCCTGGACTGGAAACAAGCATCCTAGGACTGGTTTCGGGGTTTCACCCCTCTTCAGCCAGGATAGCTTGATTCCAGTGGCATGGAGAGCACGGGACTCACGTCTGAGCATACCCATCCCACTCGGGGTGACACATGCAAAAAGAACTATTGATGGACAGAATGCAGAACAATGTCATACATTCACCCCAGTACAGAGATCAGGGCCTAAATCCATCGTTTTTTTGCTCACCATGCCATTCCAGTTTGGACCCAGCCATATGCAAATCAGTCTTGACCCTGTGCCCTATGGGAACAGTCTAGCCCAAACATCCAGGCCAGGTCTTCCCTGGACTGGAAACAAGCATCCTAGGACTGGTTTCGGGGTTTCACCCCTCTTCAGCCAGGATAGCTTGATTCCAGTGGCATGGAGAGCATGGGACTCACGTCTGAGCATACCCGGCCCACTCAGGGTGACAATTGCAAAAAGAACTATTGTTGGACAGAATGCAAAACAATACCATACATTCACCCCAGTACAGAGATCTGGGCCTAAATCCACCTTTTGTTTGCTCACCATGCCATTCCAGTTTGCACCCAGCCATATGCAAATCAGTCTTGACCCTCTGCCCTCTTGGAACAATCCAGCCCAAACTGCCAGGCCAGGTCCTTCCTGGACTGGAAACCAGCATCCTAGGACCGGTTTCGGTGTTTCAATGCACTTCAGCCAGGATAGCTTGATTCCAGTGGCATGGAGAGCACGGGACTCACGTCTTAGCATCCCTGTCCCACTTGGGGTGACAAATGCAAAAAGAACTATTGATGGACAGAATGCAGAACAATGTCATACATTCACCCCAGTACAGAGATCTGGGCCTAAATCCATCGTTTTTTTGCTCACCATGCCATTCCAGTTTGGACCCAGCCATATGCAAATCAGTATTGACCCTGTGCCCTATGGGAACAGTCAAGCCCGAACTGCCAGGCCAGGTCCTCCCTGGACTGGAAACAAGCATCCTAGGACCGGTTAAGGGGTTTCACCCCTCTTCAGCCAGGATAGCTTGATTCCAGTGGCATGGAGAGCATGGGACTCACGTCTGAGCATACCCGGCCCACTCAGGGTGACAAATGCAAAAAGAACTATTGTTGGACAGAATGCAAAACAATGCCATACATTCCCCCCAGTACAGAGATCTGGACCTAAATCCATCGTTTTTTTGCTCACCATGCCATTCCAGTTTGGACCCAGCCATATGCAAATCAGTCTTGACCCTGTGCCTATGGGAGCAATCCGGCCCGAACTGCCAGGCCAGGTCCTTCCTGCACTGGAAACCAGCATCCTAGGACAGGTTTTGGGGTTTCACCCCACTTCAGCCAGGATAGCTTGATTCCAGTGGCATGGAGAGAGATCCAGTACAGAGATCAGGGCCTAAATCCATCGTTTTTTTGCTCACCATGCCATTCCAGTTTGGACCCAGCCATATGCAAATCAGTCTTGACCCTGTGCCCTATGGGAACAGTCTAGCCCGAACTGCCAGGCCAGGTCTTCCCTGGACTGGAAACAAGCATCCTAGGACTGGTTTCGGGGTTTCACCCCTCTTCAGCCAGGATAGCTTGATTCCAGTGGCATGGAGAGCATGGGACTCACGTCTGAGCATACCCGGCCCACTCAGGGTGACAATTGCAAAAAGAACTATTGTTGGACAGAATGCAAAACAATGCCATACATTCACCCCAGTACAGAGATCTGGACCTAAATCCATCGTTTTTTTGCTCACCATGCCATTCCAGTTTGGACCCAGCCATATGCAAATCAGTCTTGACCCTGTGCCCTATGGGAACAGTCCAGCCCGAACTGCCAGGCCAGGTCCTCCCTGGACTGGAAACAAGCATCCTAGGACCGGTTTCGGGGTTTCACCCCTCTTCAGCCAGGATAGCTTGATTCCAGTGGCATGGAGAGCACGGGACTCGCGTCTGAGCATACCCGGCCCACTCAGGGTGACAAATGCAAAAAGAACTATTGTTGAACAGAATGCAAAACAATGCCATACATTCACCCAAGTACAGAGATCTGGGCCTAAATCCACCTTTTGTTTGCTCACCATGCCATTCCAGTTTGCACCCAGCCATATGCAAATCAGTCTTGACCCTCTGCCCTCTTGGAACAATCCAGCCCAAACTGCCAGGCCAGGTCCTTCCTGGACTGGAAACCAGCATCCTAGGACCGGTTTCGGTGTTTCACTGCACTTCAGCCAGGATAGCTTGATTCCAGTGGCATGGAGAGCACGGGATTCACGTCTGAGCATACCTGTCCCACTTGGGGTGACAAATGCAAAAAGAACTATTGATGGACAGAATGCAGAACAATGTCATACATTCACCCCAGTACAGAGATCTGGGCCTAAATCCATCGTTTTTTTGCTCACCATGCCATTCCAGTTTGGACCCAGCCATATGCAAATCAGTATTGACCCTGTGCCCTATGGGAACAGTCAAGCCCGAACTGCCAGGCCAGGTCCTCCCTGGACTGGAAACAAGCATCCTAGGACCGGTTAAGGGGTTTCACCCCTCTTCAGCCAGGATAGCTTGATTCCAGTGGCATGGAGAGCATGGGACTCACGTCTGAGCATACCCGGCCCACTCAGGGTGACAAATGCAAAAAGAACTATTGTTGGACAGAATGCAAAACAATGCCATACATTCCCCCAGTACAGAGATCTGGACCTAAATCCATCGTTTTTTTGCTCACCATGCCATTCCAGTTTGGACCCAGCCATATGCAAATCAGTCTTGACCCTGTGCCTATGGGAGCAATCCGGCCCGAACTGCCAGGCCAGGTCCTTCCTGCACTGGAAACCAGCATCCTAGGACAGGTTTTGGGGTTTCACCCCACTTCAGCCAGGATAGCTTGATTCCAGTGGCATGGAGAGCACGGGACTCACGTCTGAGCATACCTGTCCCACTCGGGGTGACAAATGCAAAAAGAACTATTGATGGACAGAATGCAGAACAATGTAATACATTCACCCCAGTACAGAGATCTGGGCCTCAATCCATTGTTTTTTTGCTCACCATGCCTTTCCAGTTTGGACCCAGCCATATGCAATTCAGTATTGACCCTGTGCCCTATGGCGAACAGTCAAGCCCGAACTGCCAGGCCAGGTCCGCCCTGGACTGGAAACAAGCATCCTAGGACCGGTTTCGGGGTTTCATCCCTCTGCAGCCAGGATAGCTTGATTACAGTGACATGGAGAGCACGGGACTCACGTCTGAGAACCCGTCCCACTCGGGGTGACACATGCAAAAAAAACTATTGATGGACAGAATGCAGAACAATGTCATACATTCACCCCAGTACAGAGATTTGGGCCTAAATCCATCGTTTTTTTGATCACCATGCCATTCCAGTTTGGACCTAGCCATATGCAAATCATTATTGACCCTGTGCCCTATGGGAACAGTCTAGCCCGAACAGCCAGGCCAGGTCTTCCCTGGACTGGAAACAAGCATCCTAGGACTGGTTTCGGGGTTTCACCCCTCTTCAGCCAGGATAGCTTGATTCCAGTGGCATGGAGAGCATGGGACTCACATCTGAGCATACCAGTCCCATTCGGGGTGACAAATGCAAAAAGAACTATTGATGGACAGAATGCAGAACAATCTCATACATTCACCCCAGTACAGAGATCTGGGCCTAAATCCATCGTTTGTTTGCTCACCATGCCATTCCAGTTTGGACCCAGCCATATGCAAATCAGCCTTGAACCTGTGCCCTATGGGAACAGTCTAGCCCGAACTGCCAGACAAGGTCTTCCCTGGACTGGAAACAAGCATCCTTGGACCGGTTTCGGGGTTTCACCCCTCTTCAGCCAGGATAGATTGATTCCAGTGACATGGAGAGCACAGGACTCACGTCTGAGAATACCCGTCCCACTCGGGGTGACAAATGCAAAAAGAACTATTGGTGGACAGAATGTAGAACAATGTCATACATTCACCCCAGTACAGAGATCTGGGCCTAAATCCATTGTTTTTTTGCTCACCATGCCATTACCGTTTGGACCCAGCCATATGCAAATCAGTCTTGACACTGTGCCCTATGAGAACAATCCAGCCCAAACTGCCAGGCCAGGTCCTCCCTGGACTGGAAACAAGCATCCTAGGACCGGTTTCGGGGTTTCACCCCTCTTCAGCCAGGATAGCTTGATTCCAGTGGCATGGAGAGCACGGGACTCACGTCTGAGCATACCCGTCCCACTCGGGGTGACAAGTGCAACAAGAACTATTGATGGACAGAAGGCAGAAGAATGTCGTTCATTCACCCAGTTAAGCGATCCGGGCCTAAATCCATTGTTTTTTTGCTCACCATGTCATTCCACTTTGGACCCAGCCATATGCAAATCAGTCTTGACCCTGTGCCCTATGGGAACAGTCGAGACTGAACTGCCAGGCCAGGTCCTCCCTGGACTGGAAACAAGTATCTGAGGACCGGTTTCGGGGTTTCACCCATCTTCAGCCAGGATAGATTGATTCCAGTGGCATGGAGAGCACGGGACTCACGTCTGAGCATACCCGTCCCACTCGGGGTGACACACGCAAAAACAACTATTGATGGACAGAATGCAGAACAATGTCACACATTCACCCCAGTACAGAGATCTGGGCCTAAATCCATCGGTTTTTTGCTCCCCATGCCATTCCAGTTTGGACCCATCCATATGCAAATCAGTCTTGAACCTGTGCCCTATGGGAACAGTCTAGCCCTAACTGCCAGACCAGGTCTTCACTGGACTGGAAACAAGCATCCTAGGACTGGTTTCAGGGTTTCACCCCTCTTCTGCCAGGATAGCTTGATTCCAGTGACATGGAGAGCACGGGACTCACGTCTGAGCATACCAGTCCCACTCGTGGTGACAAATGCAAAAAGAACTATTGATGGACAGAATGCAGAACGATGTCATACATTAACCCCAGTACAGAGATATGGGCATAAATCCATCGTTTTTTTGCTCACCATGCCATTCCAGTTTGGACCCAGCCATATGCAAATCAGTCTTGACCCTGTGCCGTATGGGAACAGTCCAGCCCGAACTGCCAGGTCAGGTCCTCCCTGGACTGGAAACAAGTATCTGAGGACCGGTTTCGGGGTTTCACCCATCTTCAGCCAGGATAGCTTGATTCCAGTGGCATGGAGAGCACGGGACTCACGTCTGAGCATACCCGTCCCACTCGGGGTGACACACGCAAAAACAACTATTGATGGACAGAATGCAGAACAATGTCACACATTCACCCCAGTACAGAGATCTGGGCCTAAATCCATCGGTTTTTTGCTCCCCATGCCATTCCAGTTTGGACCCATCCATATGCAAATCAGTCTTGAACCTGTGCCCTATGGGAACAGTCTAGCCCTAACTGCCAGACCAGGTCTTCACTGGACTGGAAACAAGCATCCTAGGACTGGTTTCAGGGTTTCACCCCTCTTCTGCCAGGATAGCTTGATTCCAGTGGCATGGAGAGCACGGGACTCACGTCTGAGCATACCCGGCCCACTCAGGGTGACAAATGCAAAAAGAACTATTGTTGGACAGAATGCAAAACAATGCCATACATTCACCCAAGTACAGAGATGTGGGCCTAAATCCACCTTTTCTTTGCTCACCATGCCATTCCAGTTTGGACCCAGCCATATGCAAATCAGTCTTGACCCTCTGACCTATTGGAACAATCCAGCCCAAACTGCCAGGCCAAGTCCTTCCTGGGTTGGAAACCAGCATCCTAGGACCGGTTTCGGTGTTTCACTGCACTTCAGCCAGGATAGCTTGATTCCAGTGGCATGGAGAGCACGGGACTCACGTCTGAGCATACCTGTCCCACTTGGGGTGACAAATGCAAAAAGAAATATTGTTGGACAGAATGCAAAACAATGCCATACATTCACCCCAGTACAGAGATCTGGGCCTAAATCCATCATTTTTTTGCTCACCATGCCATTCCAGTTTGGACCCAGCCATATGCAAATCAGTCTTGACACTGTGCCCTATGAGAACAATCCAGCCCAAACTGCCAGGCCAGGTCCTCCCTGGACTGGAAACAAGCATCGTAGGACAGGTTGCGGGGTTTCACCCCTCTTCAACCAGGATAGCTTGATTCCAGCGGCATGGAGAGCACGGGACTCACGTCTGAGCATACCCGTCCCACTCGGGGTGACAAATGCAACAAGAACTATTGATGGACAGAATGCAGAACAATGTCATACATTAACCCCAGTACAGAGATCTGGGCATAAATCCATCATTTTTTTGCTCACCATGCCGTTCCAGTTTGGACCCAGCCATATGCAAATCAGTCTTGATCCTGTGCCCTATGGGAACAGTCCAGCCCAAACTGCCAGGCCAAGTCCTTCCTGGGCTGGAAACCAGCATCCTAGGACAGGTTGCGGGGTTTCACCCCTCTTCAGCCAGGATAGCTTGATTCCAGTGGCATGGAGAGCACGGGACTCACGTCTGAGCATACCCGTCCCACTCGGGGTGACACATGCAAAAACAACTATTGATGGACAGAATGCAGAACAATGTCATACATTCACCCCAGTACAGAGATCTGGGCCTAAATCCATCGGTTTTTTGCTCACCATGCCATTCCAGTTTGGACCCATCCATATGCAAAACAGTCTTGAACCTGTGCCCTATGGAAACAGTCTAGCCCGAACTGCCAGGGCAGGTCTTCCCTGGACTGGAAACAAGCATCCTAGAACTGGTTTCAGGGTTTCACCCCTCTTCAGCCAGGATAGCTTGGTTCCAGTGGCATGGAGAGCACGGGACTCACGTCTGAGCATACCAGTCCCACTCGGGGCGACAAATGCAAAAAGAACTATTGATGGACAGAATGCAGAACGATGTCATACATTAACCCCAGTACAGAGATCTGGGCATTAATCCATAGTTTTTTTGCTCACCATACCATTCCAGTTTGGACCCAGCCATATGCAATTCAGGCTTGACCCTGTGCCCTAAGGGAACAGTCCAGCCCGAACTGCCAGGTCAGGTCCTCCCTGGACTGGAAACAAGCATCCTAGGATCGGTTACGGGGTTTCACCCCTCTTAAGCCAGGATAGCTTGATTCCAGTGGCATGGAGAGCACGGGACTCACGTCTGAGCATACCCGGCCCACTCAGGGTGACAAATGCAAAAAGAACTATTGTTGGACAGAATGCAAAACAATGCCATACATTCACCCAAATACAGAGATGTGGGCCTAAATCCACCTTTTTTTTGCTCACCATGCCATTCCAGTTTGGACCCAGCCATATGCAAATCAGTCTTGACCCTTTGCCCTATGTGAATAGTCCAGCCCGAACTGCCAAGCCAGGTCCGCCCTAGACTGGAAACAAGCATCCTAGGACCGGTTTCGGGGTTTCACCCCTCTTTAGCCATGATAGCTTGATTCCAGTGGCATGGAGAGCACTGGTCTTATGTCTGAGCATACCCGTCCCACTCGGGGTGACGAGTGCAAAAAGAACTATTGATGGACAGAATGCAGAACAATCTCATACATTCACCCTAGTACAGAGATCTGGGCCTAAATCCATCTTTTTTTTGCTCACCATGCCATTCCATTTTGGACCCAGCCATATGCAAATCAGTCTTGACCCTGTGCCCTATGGGAACAGTCCAGCCTGAACTGCCAGGCCAGGTCCTCCCTGGACTGGAAACAAGCATCCTAGGACCGGTTTCGGGGTTTCACCCCTCTTCAGCCAGGATAGCTTGATTCCAGTGGCATGGAGAGCACGGGACTCACGTCTGAGCATACCCAGCCCACTCAGGGTGAAAAATGCAAAAAGAACTATTGTTGGACAGAATGCAAAACAATGCCGTACATTCACCCCAGTACAGAGATCAGGGCCTAAATCCATCGTTATTTTGCTCACCATGCCATTCCAGTTTGGACCCACCCATATGCAAATCATTCTTGACCCTGTGCCTTATGGGAACAGTCTAGCCCGAACTGCCAGGCCAGGTCCTCCGTGGACTGGAACCAAGCATCCTAGGACTGGTTTTGGGGTTTCACCCCTCTTCAGCCAGGATAGCTTGATTCCAGTGGCATGGAGAGCACGGGACTCACGTCTGAGCATACCCGTCCCACTCACGGTGACAAATGCAAAAAGAACTATTGATGGACAGAATGCAGAACAATGTCATACATTCACTCCAGTACAGAGATCTGGGCCTAAATCCATCGGTTTTTTGCTCACCATGCCATTCCAGTTTGGACCCAGCCACATGCAAATCAGTCTTGACCCTGTGGCCTCTGGGAACAGTCCAGCCTGAACTGCCAGGCCAGGTTCTCCCTGGACTGGAAGCAAGCATCTTAGGACTGGTTTCGGGGTTTCACCCCTCTTCAGCCAGGATAGCTTGATTCCAGTGGCATGGAGAGCACGGCATTCACGTCTGAGCATGCCCATCCCACTCGGGGTGACACATGTTAAAAGAACTATTGATGGAAAGAATGCAGAACAATGTCATACATTCACCCCAATACAGAGATCAGGGCCTAAATCCATCGGTTTTTTGCTCACCATGCCATTCCAGTTAGGACCCAGCCATATGCAAATCAGTCTTGACCCTGTGCCCTATGGGAACAGTCCAGCCTGAACTGCCAGGCCAGGTTCTCCCTGGACTGGAAGCAAGCATCTTAGGACTGGTTTCGGGGTTTCACCCCTCTTCAGCCAGGATAGCTTGATTCCAGTGGCATGGAGAGCACGGCATTCACGTCTGAGCATGCCCATCCCACTCGGGGTGACACATGCAAAAAGAACTATTGATGGAAAGAATGCAGAACAATGTCATACATTCACCCCAGTACAGAGATCGGGGCCTAAATCCATCGGTTTTTTTCTCACCATGCCATTCCACTTTGGACCTAGCCATATGCAAATCAGTCTTGACCCTGTGCCCCATTGGAACAGTCCAGCCCAAACTGCCAGGCCAGGTCCTCCCTGGACTGGAAACAAGCATCCTAGGACCGGTTTCGGGGTTTCACCCCTCTTCAGCCAGGATAGCTTGATTCCAGTGGCATGGAGAGCACGGGACTCACGTCTGAGCATACCCGTCCCACTCGGGGTGACAAGTGCAATAAGAACTATTGATGGACAGAAGGCAGAAGAATGTCGTTCATTCACCCAGTTAAGCGATCCGGGCCTAAATCCATTGTTTTTTTGCTCACCATGTCATTCCACTTTGGACCCAGCCATATGCAAATCAGTCTTGACCCTGTGCCCTATGGGAACAGTCGAGACTGAACTGCCAGGCCAGGTCCTCCCTGGACTGGAAACAAGTATCTGAGGACCGGTTTTGGGGTTTCACCCATCTTCAGCCAGGATAGCTTGATTCCAGTGGCATGGAGAGCACGGGACTCACGTCTGAGCATACCCGTCCCACTCGGGGTGACACACGCAAAAACAACTATTGATGGACAGAATGCAGAACAATGTCACACATTCACCCCAGTACAGAGATCTGGGCCTAAATCCATCGGTTTTTTGCTCCCCATGCCATTCCAGTTTGGACCCATCCATATGCAAATCAGTCTTGAACCTGTGCCCTATGGGAACAGTCTAGCCCTAACTGCCAGACCAGGTCTTCACTGGACTGGAAACAAGCATCCTAGGACTGGTTTCAGGGTTTCACCCCTCTTCTGCCAGGATAGCTTGATTCCAGTGACATGGAGAGCACGGGACTCACGTCTGAGCATACCAGTCCCACTCGGGGTGACAAATGCAAAAAGAACTATTGATGGACAGAATGCAGAACGATGTCATACATTAACCCCAGTACAGAGATCTGGGCATAAATCCATCGTTTTTTTGCTCACCATGCCATTCCAGTTTGGACCCAGCCATATGCAAATCAGTCTTGACCCTGTGCCGTATGGGAACAGTCCAGCCCGAACTGCCAGGTCAGGTCCTCCCTGGACTGGAAACAAGCATACTAGGATCGGTTTCGGGGTTTCACCCCTCTTCAGCCAGGATAGCTTGATTCCAGTGGCATGGAGAGCACGGGACTCACGTCTGAGCATACCCGGCCCACTCAGGGTGACAAATGCAAAAAGAACTATTGTTGGACAGAATGCAAAACAATGCCATACATTCACCCAAGTACAGAGATGTGGGCCTAAATCCACCTTTTCTTTGCTCACCATGCCATTCCAGTTTGGACCCAGCCATATGAAAATCAGTCTTGACCCTCTGACCTATTGGAACAATCCAGCCCAAACTGCCAGGCCAAGTCCTTCCTGGGCTGGAAACCAGCATCCTAGGACCGGTTTCGGTGTTTCACTGCACTTCAGCCAGGATAGCTTGATTCCAGTGGCATGGAGAGCACGGGACTCACGTCTGAGCATACCTGTCCCACTTGGGGTGACAAATGCAAAAAGAAATATTGTTGGACAGAATGCAAAACAATGCCATACATTCACCCCAGTACAGAGATCTGGGCCTAAATCCATCATTTTTTTGCTCACCATGCCATTCCAGTTTGGACCCAGCCATATGCAAATCAGTCTTGACACTTTGCCCTATGAGAACAGTCCAGCCCAAACTGCCAGGCCAGGTCCTCCCTGGACTGGAAACAAGCATCGTAGGACAGGTTGCGGGGTTTCACCCCTCTTCAACCAGGATAGCTTGATTCCAGCGGCATGGAGAGCACTGGACTCATGTCTGAGCATACCCCTCCCACTCGGGGTGACAAATGCAACAAGAACTATTGATGGACAGAATGCAGAACAATGTCATACATTAACCCCAGTACAGAGATCTGGGCATAAATCCATCATTTTTTTGCTCACCATGCCGTTCCAGTTTGGACCCAGCCATATGCAAATCAGTCTTGATCCTGTGCCCTATGGGAACAGTCCAGCCCAAACTGCCAGGCCAAGTCCTTCCTGGGCTGGAAACCAGCATCCTAGGACAGGTTGCGGGGTTTCACCCCTCTTCAGCCAGGATAGCTTGATTCCAGTGGCATGGAGAGCACGGGACTCACGTCTGAGCATACCCGTCCCACTCGGGGTGACACATGCAAAAACAACTATTGATGGACAGAATGCAGAACAATGTCATACATTCACCCCAGTACAGAGATCTGGGCCTAAATCCATCGGTTTTTTGCTCACCATGCCATTCCAGTTTGGACCCATCCATATGCAAAACAGTCTTGAACCTGTGCCCTATGGAAACAGTCTAGCCCGAACTGCCAGGCCAGGTCTTCCCTGGACTGGAAACAAGCATCCTAGAACTGGTTTCAGGGTTTCACCCCTCTTCAGCCAGGATAGCTTGGTTCCAGTGGCATGGAGAGCACGGGACTCACGTCTGAGCATACCAGTCCCACTCGGGGCGACAAATGCAAAAAGAACTATTGATGGACAGAATGCAGAACGATGTCATACATTAACCCCAGTACAGAGATCTGGGCATTAATCCATCGTTTTTTTGCTCACCATACCATTCCAGTTTGGACCCAGCCATATGCAATTCAGGCTTGACCCTGTGCCCTAAGGGAACAGTCCAGCCCGAACTGCCAGGTCAGGTCCTCCCTGGACTGGAAACAAGCATCCTAGGATCGGTTACGGGGTTTCACCCCTCTTAAGCCAGGATAGCTTGATTCCAGTGGCATGGAGAGCACGGGACTCACGTCTGAGCATACCCGGCCCACTCAGGGTGACAAATGCAAAAAGAACTATTGTTGGACAGAATGCAAAACAATGCCATACATTCACCCAAATACAGAGATGTGGGCCTAAATCCACCTTTTTTTTGCTCACCATGCCATTCCAGTTTGGACCCAGCCATATGCAAATCAGTCTTGACCCTTTGCCCTATGTGAATAGTCCAGCCCGAACTGCCAAGCCAGGTCCGCCCTAGACTGGAAACAAGCATCCTAGGACCGGTTTCGGGGTTTCACCCCTCTTTAGACATGATAGCTTGATTCCAGTGGCATGGAGAGCACTGGTCTTATGTCTGAGCATACCCGTCCCACTCGGGGTGACGAGTGCAAAAAGAACTATTGATGGACAGAATGCAGAACAATCTCATACATTCACCCTAGTACAGAGATCTGGGCCTAAATCCATCTTTTTTTTGCTCACCATGCCATTCCATTTTGGACCCAGCCATATGCAAATCAGTCTTGACCCTGTGCCCTATGGGAACAGTCCAGCCTGAACTGCCAGGCCAGGTACTCCCTGGACTGGAAAAAAGCATCCTAGGACCGGTTTCGGGGTTTCACCCCTCTTCAGCCAGGATAGCTTGATTCCAGTGGCATGGAGAGCACGGGACTCACGTCTGAGCATACCCGGCCCACTCAGGGTGAAAAATGCAAAAAGAACTATTGTTGGACAGAATGCAAAACAATGCCGTACATTCACCCCAGTACAGAGATCAGGGCCTAAATCCATCGTTATTTTGCTCACCATGCCATTCCAGTTTGGACCCACCCATATGCAAATCATTCTTGACCCTGTGCCTTATGGGAACAGTCTAGCCCGAACTGCCAGGCCAGGTCCTCCGTGGACTGGAACCAAGCATCCTAGGACTGGTTTTGGGGTTTCACCCCTCTTCAGCCAGGATAGCTTGATTCCAGTGGCATGGAGAGCACGGGACTCACGTCTGAGCATACCCGTCCCACTCACGGTGACAAATGCAAAAAGAACTATTGATGGACAGAATGCAGAACAATGTCATACATTCACCCCAGTACAGAGATCTGGGCCTAAATCCATCGGTTTTTTGCTCACCATGCCATTCCAGTTTGGACCCAGCCATACGCAAATCAGTCTTGACCCTGTGGCCTCTGGGAACAGTCCAGCCTGAACTGCCAGGCCAGGTTCTCCCTGGACTGGAAGCAAGCATCTTAGGACTGGTTTCGGGGTTTCACCCCTCTTCAGCCAGGATAGCTTGATTCCAGTGGCATGGAGAGCACGGCATTCACGTCTGAGCATGCCCATCCCACTCGGGGTGACACATGTTAAAAGAACTATTGATGGAAAGAATGCAGAACAATGTCATACATTCACCCCAGTACAGAGATCTGGGCCTAAATCCATCGGTTTTTTGCTCACCATGCCATTCCAGTTTGGACCCAGCCATATGCAAATCAGTCTTGACCCTGTGCCCTATGGGAACAGTCTAGCCCGAACTGCCAGGCCAGGTCTTCCCTGGACTGGAAACAAGCATCCTAGGACTGGTTTCGGGGTTTCACCCCTCTTCAGCCAGGATAGCTTGATTCCAGTGGCATGGGGAGCATGGGACTCACGTCTGAGCATACCCGGCCCACTCAGGGTGACAAATGCAAAAAGAACTATTGTTGGACAGAATGCAAAACAATGCCATACATTCACCCCAGTACAGAGATCTGGACCTAAATCCATCGTTTTTTTTATCACCATGCCATTCCAGTTTGGACCCAGCCATTTGCAAATCAGTCTTGACCCTGTGTACTATGGGAACAATCCATCCCAAACTGCCAGGACAAGTCCTTCCTGGACTGGAAACCAGCATCCTAGCACCGCTTTCGGGGTTTCACCCCACTTCAGCCAGGATAGCTTGATTCCAGTGGCATGGAGAGCACGGGACTCACGTCTGAGCATACCTGTCCCACTCGGGGTGACAAATGCAAAAAGAACTATTGAAGACAGAATTCAGAACAATGTCATACATTCACCACAGTACAGATATCTGGGCCTAAATCCATCGTTTTTTTGCACACCATGCCATTCCAGTTTGGACCCAGCCATATGCAAATCAGTCTTGACCCTGTGCCCTATGGGAACAGTCCAGCCCGAACTGCCAGGCCATGTCCTCCCTGGACTGGAAACAAGCATCCTAGGACCGGTTTCGGAGTTTCACCCCTCTTCAGCCAGGATAGCTTGATTCCAGTGGCATGGAGAGCACGGGACTCACGTCTGAGCATACCCGTCCCACTCTGGGTGACAAATGCAAAAAGAACTATTGTTGGACAGAATGCAAAACAATGCCATACATTCACCCCAGTACAGAGATCTGGGCCTAAATCCATCGTTTTTTTGATCACCATGCCATTCCAGTTTGGACCTAGCCATATGCAAATCATTATTGACCCTGTGCCCTATGGGAACAGTCTAGCCCGAACAGCCAGGCCAGGTCTTCCCTGGACTGGAAACAAGCATCCTAGGACTGGTTTCGGGGTTTCACCCCTCTTCAGCCAGGATAGCTTGATTCCAGTGGCATGGAGAGCATGGGACTCACGTCTGAGCATACCAGTCCCATTCGGGGTGACAAATGCAAAAAGAACTATTGATGGACAGAATGCAGAACAATGTCATACATTCACCCCAGTACAGAGATATGGGCCTAAATCCATCATTTGTTTGCTCACCATGCCATTCCAGTTTGGACCCAGCCATATGCAAATCAGCCTTGAACCTGTGCCCTATGGGAACAGTCTAGCCCGAACTGCCAGACAAGGTCTTCCCTGGACTGGAAACAAGCATCCTTGGACCGGTTTCGGGGTTTCACCCCTCTTCAGCCAGGATAGATTGATTCCAGTGACATGGAGAGCACCGGACTCACGTCTGAGAATACCCGTCCCACTCGGGGTGACAAATGCAAAAAGAACTATTGGTGGACAGAATGTAGAACAATGTCATACATTCACCCCAGTACAGAGATCTGGGCCTAAATCCATTGTTTTTTTGCTCACCATGCCATTCCAGTTTGGACCCAGCCATATGCAAATCAGTCTTGACACTGTGCCCTATGAGAACAATCCAGCCCAAACTGCCAGGCCAGGTCCTCCCTGGACTGGAAACAAGCATCCTAGGACCGGTTTCAGGGTTTCACCCCTCTTCTGCCAGGATAGCTTGATTCCAGTGACATGGGGAGCACGGGACTCACGTCTGAGCATACCAGTCCCACTCGGGGTGACAAATGCAAAAAGAACTATTGATGGACAGAATGCAGAACGATGTCATACATTAACCCCAGTACAGAGATCTGGGCATAAATCCATCGTTTTTTTGCTCAACATTCCATTCCAGTTTGGACCCAGCCATATGCAAATCAGTCTTGACCCTGTGCCGTATGGGAACAGTCCAGCCCGAACTGCCAGGTCAGGTCCTCCCTGGACTGGAAACAAGCATACTAGGATCGGTTTCGGGGTTTTACCCCTCTTCAGCCAGGATAGCTTGATTCCAGTGGCATGGAGAGCACGGGACTCACGTCTGAGCATACCTGTCCCACTCGAGGTGACAAATGCAAAAAGAACTATTGATGGACAGAATTCAGAACAATGTCATACATTCACCACAGTACAGATATCTGGGCCTAAATCCATCGTTTTTTTGCACACCATGCCATTCCAGTTTGGACCCAGCCATATGCAAATCAGTCTTGACCAAATGCCCTATGGGAACAGTCCAGCCCGAACTGCCAGGCCATGTCCTCCCTGGACTGGAAACAAGCATCCTAGGACCGGTTTCAGGGTTTCACCCCTCTTCAGCCAGGATAGCTTGATTCCAGTGGCATGGAGAGCACGGGACTCACGTCTGAGCATACCCGTCCCACTCGGGGTGACAAATGCAAAAAGCACTATTGATGGACAGAATGCAGAACAATGTCATACATTCATCCCAGTACAGAGATCTGGGCCTAAATCCATCGTTTTTGCTCACCATGCCATTCGAGTTTTGACCCTGCCATATGCAAATCAGTCTTGACCCTGTGCGCTATGTGAATAGTCCAGCCCGAACTGCCAAGCCAGGTCCTCCCTAGACTGGAAACAAGCATCCTAGGACCGGTTTCTGGGTTTCACCCCTCTTCAGCCATGATAGCTTGATTCCAGTTGCATAGAGAGCACTGGTCTTATGTCTGAGCATACCCGTCCCACTCGGGGTGACAAGTGCAAAAAGAACTGTTGATGGACAGAATGCAGAATAATGTCATACATTCACCCTAGTACAGAGATCTGGGCATAAATCCATTATTTTTTTGCTCACCATGCCGTTCCAGTTTGGACCCAGCCATATGCAAATCAGTCTTGATCCTGCGCCCTATGGGAAAATTCCAGGCCGAACTGCAAGGCCAGGTCCTCCCTGGACTGGAAACAAGCATCGTAGGACCGGTTGAGGGGTTTCACCCCTCTTCAGCCAGGATAGCTTGATTCCAGTGGCATGGAGAGCACGGCATTAACGTCTGAGCATGCCCATCCCAGTCGGGGTGACACATGTTAAAAGAACTATTGATGGACAGAATGCAGAACAATGTCATACATTCACCCCAGTACAGAGATCTGTTCCTAAATCCATCGGTTTTTTGCTCACCATGCCATTCCAGTTTGGACCCAGCCATATGCAAATCAGTCTTGACCCTGTGCCCTATGGGAACAGTCTAGCCCGAACTGCCAGGCCAGGTCTTCCCTGGACTGGAAACAAGCATCCTAGGACTGGTTTCGGGGTTTCACCCCTCTTCAGCCAGGATAGCTTGATTCCAGTGGCATGGAGAGCACGGGACTCGCGTCTGAGCATACCCGGCCCACCCAGGGTGACAAATGCAAAAAGAACTATTGTTGGACAGAATGCAAAACAATGCCATACATTCACCCAAGTACAGAGATCTGGGCCTAAATCCACCTTTTTTTTGCTCACCATGCCATTCCAGTTTGGACCCAGCCATATGCAAATCAGTCTTGACCCTGTGCCCTATTGGAACAATCCAGCCCAAACTTCCAGGCCAGGTCCTTCCTGGACTGGAAACCAGCATCCTAGGACCGGTTTCGGTGTTTCACTGCACTTCAGCCAGGATAGCTTGATTCCAGTGGCATGGAGAGCACGGGACTCACGTCTGAGCATACCAGTCCCATTCGGGGTGACAAATGCAAAAAGAACTATTGATGGACTGAATGCAGAACAATGTCATACATTCACCCTAGTACAGAAATCTGGGCCTAAATCCATCGTTTTTTTGCTCACCATGCCATTCCAGTTTGGACCTAGCCATATGCAAATCAGTCTTGACCCTGTGCCCTATGGGAACAGTCTAGCCCGAACTGCCAGGCCAGGTCTTCCCTGGACTGGAAACAAGCATCCTAGGACTGCTTCGGGGTTTCACCCCTCTTCAGCCAGGATAGCTTGATTCCAGTGGCATGGAGAGCACGGGACTCACGTCTGAGCATACCAGTCCCATTCGGGGTGACAAATGCAAAAAGAACTATTGATGGACAGAATGCAGAACAATGTCATACATTAACCCCAGTACAGAGATCTGGGCATAAATCCATCGTTTTTTTGCTCACCATGCCATTCCAGTTTGGACCCAGCCATATGCAAGTCAGTCTTGACCCTGTGCCCGATGGGAACAGTCCACCCCCGAACTGCCAGGCCAGGTCCTCCGTGGACTGGAAACAAGCATCCTAGGACCGGTTTCGGGGTTTTACCCCTCTTCAGCCAGGATAGCTTGATTCCAGAGGCATGGAGAGCACGGGACTCACGTCTGAGCATACCCGTCCCACTTTGGGTGACAAATGCAAAAAGAACTATTGATGGACAGAATGCAGAACCATGTCGTACATTCACCCCAGTTAAGAGATCTGGGCCTAAATCCATTGTTTTTTTGCTCACCATGCCATTCCACTTTGGACCCAGGCATATGCAAATCAGTCTTGACCCTGTGCCCTATGGGAACAGTCCAGCCCGAACTGCCAGGCCAGGTCCTCCCTGGACTGAAAACAAGCATCTTAGGACCGGTTTCGGGGTTTCACCCCTCTTCAGCCAGGATAGCTTGATTGCAGTGGCATGGAGAGCACGGGACTCACGTCTGAGCATACCCGTCCCACTCGGTGTGACACATGCAAAAACAACTATTGAGGGACAGAATGCAGAACAATGTCATACATTCACCCCAGTACAGAGATCTGGGCCTAAATCCATCGTTTTTTGCTCACCTGCCATTCGAGTTTGGACCCAGCCATATGCAAATCAGTCTTGACCCTGTGCCCTATGTGAATAGTCCAGCCCGAACTGCCAAGCCAGGTCCCCTCTAGACTGGAAACAAGCATCCTATGACCAGTTTCGGGGTTTCACCCCTCTTCAGCCATGATAGCCTGATTCCAGTTGCATGGAGAGCACTGGTCTTATGTCTGAGCATACCCGTCCCACTCGGGGTGACAAGTGCAAAAAGAACTACTGAAGGACAGAATGCAGAATAATGTCATACATTCACCCTAGTACAGAGATCTGGGCATAAATCCATCATTTTTTTGCTCACCATGCCGTTCCAGTTTGGACCCAGCCATATGCACATCAGTCTTGATCCTGCACCCTATGGGAACAGTCCAGCCCGAACTGCCAGGCCAGGTCCTCCCTGGACTTGAAACAAGCATCCTATGACCGGTTTCGGGGTTTCACCCCTGTTCAGCCAGGATAGATTGATTCCAGTGACATGGAGAGCACGGGACTCACGTCTGAGAATACCCGTTCCACTCGGGGTGACAAATGCAAAAAGAACTATTGGTGGACAGAATGTAGAACAATGTCATACATTCACCCCATTACAGAGATCTGGGCCTAAATCCCTTAATTTTTTGCTCACCATGCCATTCCAGTTTGGACCCAGCCATATGCAAATCAGTCTTGACACTGTGCCCTATGAGAACAATCCAGCCCAAACTGCCAGGCCAGGTCCTCCCTGGACTGGAAACAAGCATCGTACGACCGGTTGCGGGGTTTCACCCCTCTTCAGCCAGGATAGCTTGATTCCAGTGGCATGGAGAGGACGGGACTCACGTCTGAGCATACCCGTCCCACTCGGGGTGACAAATGCAACAAGAACTATTGATGGACAGAATGCAGAACAATGTCGTACATTCACCCAGTTAAGAGATCTGGGCCTAAATCCATTGTTTTTTTGCTCACCATGTCATTCCAATTTGGACCAAGCCATATGCAAATCAGTCTTGACCCTGTGCCCTATGGGAACTGTCGAGCCTGAACTGCCAGTCCAGGTCCTCCCTGGACTGGAAACAAGCATCTTAGGACCAGTTTCGGAGTTTCACCCCACTTCAGCCAGGATAGCTTGATTCCAGTGTCATGGAGAGCATGGGACTCACGTCTGAGCATACCCGTCCCACTCGGGGTGACACATGCAAAAACAACTATTGATGGACAGAATGCAGAACAATGTCATACATTCACCCCAGTACAGAGATCTGGGCCAAAATCCATCGTTTTTTTGCTCACCATGCCATTCCAGTTTGGACCCAGCCATATGCAAATCAGTCTTGAACCTGTGCCCTATGGGAACAGTCTAGCCCTAACTGCCAGGCCAGGTCTTCCCTGGACTGGAAACAAGCATCTTAGGACTGGTTTCGGGGTTTCACCCCTCTTCAGCCAGGATAGCTTGATTCCAGTAGCATGGAGAGCACGGGACTCACGTCTGAGAATACTAGTCCCACTCGGGTAACAAATGCAAAAAGAACTATTGATGGACAGAATGCAGAACAATGTCGTACATTCACCCAGTTAAGAGATCTGGGCCTAAATCCATTGTTTTTTTGCTCACCATGTCATTCCAATTTGGACCAAGCCATATGCAAATAAGTCTTGACCCTGTGCCCTATGGGAACAGTCGAGCCTGAACTGCCAGGCCAGGTCCTCCCTGGACTGGAAACAAGCATCTTAGGACCAGTTTCGGGGTTTCACCCCTCTTCAGCCAGGATAGCTTGATTCCAGTGGCATGGAGAGCATGGGACTCACGTCTGAGCATACCCGTCCCACTCGGGGTGACACATGCAAAAACAACTATTGATGGACAGAATGCAGAACAATGTCATACATTCACCCCAGTACAGAGATCTGGGCCTAAATCCATCGCTTTTTTGCTCACCATGCCATTCCAGTTTGGACCCATCCATATGCAAAACAGTCTTGAACCTGTGCCCTATGGGAACAGTTTAGCCCGAACTGCCAGGCCAGGTCTTCCCTGGACTGGAAACAAGCATCCTAGAACTGGTTTCAGGGTTTCACCCCTCTTCAGCCAGGATAGCTTGGTTCCAGTGGCATGGAGAGCACGGGACTCACGTCTGAGCATACCAGTCCCACTCGGGGCGACAAATGCAAAAAGAACTATTGATATACAGAATGCAGAACGATATCATACATTAACCCCAGTACAGAGATCTGGGCATAAATCCATCGTTTTTTTGCTCACCATGCCATTCCAGTTTGTGTCCAGCCATCTGCAATTCAGTCTTGACCCTGTGCCCTAAGGGAACAGTCCAGCCCGAACTGCCAGGTCAGGTCCTCCCTGGACTGTAAACAAGCATCCTAGGATCGGTTTCGGGGTTTCACCCCTCTTCAGCCAGGATAGCTTGATTCCAGTGGCATGGAGAGCACGGGACTCACGTCTGAGCATACCCGGCCCACTCAGGGTGACAAATGCAAAAAGAACTATTGTTGGACAGAATGCAAAACAATGCCATACATTCACCCAAATACAGAGATGTGGGCCTAAATCCACCTTTTTTTTGCTCACCATGCCATTCGAGTTTGGACCCAGCCATATGCAAACTAGTCTTGACCCTGTGCCCTATGGAAACAATCCAGCCCGAACTTCCAGGCCAGGTCCTTCCTGGACTGGAAACCAGCATCCTAGGACTGGTTTTGGTGTTTCACTCCACTTCAGCCAGAATAGCTTGATTCCTGTGGCATGGAGAGCACGGGACTCTAGTCTGAGCATACCCGTCCCACTCGAGGTGACAAATGCAAAAAGAACTATTGATGGACAGAATGCAGAACAATGTCATCCATTCACCCCAGTACAGAGATCTGGGCCTAAATCCATAGTTTTTTGCTCACCATGCCATTCCAGTTTGGACCCAGCCATATGCAAATAAGTCTTGACCCTGTGCCCTATGTGAATAGTCCAGCCCGAACTGCCAAGCCAGGTCCTCCCTAGACTGGAAACAAGCATCCTAGGACCGGTTTCGGGGTTTCATCCCTCTTTAGCCATGATAGCTTGATTCCAGTGGCATGGAGAGCACTGGTCTTATATCTGAGCATACCCGTCCCACTCAGGGTGACGAGTGCAAAAAGAACTATTGATGGACAGAATGCAGAACAATCTCATACATTCACCCTAGCATAGAGATCTGGGCCTAAATCCATCTTTATTTGCTCACCATGCCATTCCATTTTGCACCCAGCCATATGCAAATCAGTCTTGACCCTGTGCCCTATGGGAACAGTCCAGCCCGAACTGCCAGGCCAGGTCCTCCCTGGACCGGAAACAAGGATCCTCGGACCTGTTTCGGGGTTTCACCCCTCTTCAGCCAGGATAGCTTGATTCCAGTGGCATGGAGAGCACGGGACTCACATCTGAGCATACCCGGCCCACTCAGGGTGACAAATGCAAAAAGAACTATTGTTGGACAGAATGCAAAACAATGCCATACATTTACCCCAGTACAGAGATCTGGGCCTAAATCCATCGTTATTTTGCTCACCATGCCATTCCAGTTTGGACCCACCCATATGCAAATCATTCTTGACCCTGTGCCTTATGGGAACAGTCTAGCCCGAACTGCCAAGCCAGGTCCTCCGTGGACTGGAATCAAGCATCCTAGGACCGGTTTTGGGGTTTCACCCCTCTTCAGCCAGGATAGCTTGATTCTAGTGGCATGGAGAGCACGGGACTCACGTCTGAGCATACCCGTCCCACTCTGGGTGACAAATGCAAAAAGAGCTATTGATGGACAGAATGAAGAACAATGTCGTACATTCACCCCAGTTAAGAGATCTGGGCCTAAATCCATTGTTTTTACGCCCACCATGCCATTCCCATTTGGACCAAGACATATGCAAATCAGTCTTGACCCTGTGGCCTCTGGGAACAGTCCAGCCTGAACTGCCAGGCCAGGTTCTCCCTGGACTGGAAGCAAGCATCTAAGTACTGGTTTCGGGGTTTCACCCCCCTTCAGCCAGGATAGCTTGATTCCAGTAGCATGGAGAGCACGGCATTCACGTCTGAGCATACCCATCCCACTCGGGGTGACACATGTTAAAAGAACTATTGATGGACAGAATGCAGAACAATGTCATACATTTACCCCAGTACAGAGATCTGGGCCTAAATCCATCGGTTTTTTGCTCACCATGCCATTCCAGTTTGGACCCAGCCATATGCAAATCAGTCTTGACCCTGTGCCCTATGGGAACAGTCTAGCCCGAACTGCCAGGCCAGGTCTTCCCTGGACTGGAAACAAGCATCCTAGGACTAGTATTGGGGTTTCACCCCTCTTCAGCCAGGATAGCTTGATTCCAGTGGCATGGGGAGCACGGGACTCATGTCTGAGCATACCCGTCTCACTCTGGGTGACAAATGCAAAAAGAACTATTGATGGACAGAATTCACCCCAGTTAAGAGATCTGGGCCTAAATCCATTGTTTTTTACTCACCATGCCATTCCACTTTGGACCAAGCCATATGCAAATCAGTCTTGACCCTGTGCCCTATGGGAACAGTCCAGCCTGAACTGCCAGGTCAGGTCCTCCCTGGACTGGAAACAAGCATCTTAGGACCGGTTTCGGGGTTTCACCCCTCTTCAGCCAGGATAGCTTGATTCCAGTGGCATGGAGAGCACGGGACTCACGTCTGAGCATACCCGTCCCACTCGGGGTGACACATGCAAAAACAACTATTGATGGACAGAATGCAGAACAATGTCATACATTCACCCCAGTACAGAGATCTGGGCCAAAATCCATCGTTTTTTTGCTCACCATGCCATTCCAGTTTGGACCCAGCCATATGCAAATCAGTCTTGAACATGTGCCCTATGGGAACAGTCCAGCCCTAACTGCCAGGCCAGGTCTTCCCTGGACTGGAAACAAGCATCTTAGGACTGGTTTCGGGGTTTCACCCCTCTTCAGCCAGGATAGCTTGATTCCAGTAGCATGGAGAGCACGGGACTCACGTCTGAGAATACTAGTCCCACTCGGGTGACAAATGCAAAAAGAACTATTGATGGACAGAATGCAGAACGATGTCGTACATTAATGCCAGAACAGAGATCTGGGAATAAATCCATCGTTTTTTTGCTCACCATGCCATTCCAGTTTGGACCCAGTCATATGCAAATCAGTCTTGACCCTGTGCCCTAAGGGAACAGTCCAGCCCGAACTGCCAGGTCAGGTCCTCCCTGGACTGGATTCAAGCATCCTAGGACCGGTTTCGGGGTTTCACCCCTCTTCAGCCAGGATAGCTTGATTCCAGTGGCATGGAAAGCACAGGACTCACGTATGAGCATACCCGGCACACTCAGGGTGACAAATGCAAAAAGAACTATTGTTGGACAGAATGCAAAACAATGCCATACATTCACCCAAGTACAGAGATCTGGGCCTAAATCCACCTTTTTTTTGCTCACCATGCCATTCCAGTTTGGACCCAGCCACATGCAAATCAGTCTTGACCCTGTGCCCTATGGGAACAATCCATCCCGAACTTCCAGGCCAGGTCCTTCCTGGACTGGAAACCAGCATCCTACGACCGGTTTCGGTGTTTCACTCCACTACAGCCAGGATAGCTTGATTCCAGTGGCATGGAGAGCATGGGACTCACGTCTGAGCATACCCGTCCCACTCGGGGTGACAAATGCAAAAAGCACTATTGATGGACAGAATGCAGAACAATGTCATACATTCACCCCAGTACAGAGATCTGGGCTTAAATCCATCGTTTTGCTCACCATGCCATTCGAGTTTGGATCCTGCCATATGCAAATCAGTCTTGACCCTGTGCCCTATGTGAATAGTCCAGCCCGAACTGCCAAGCCAGGTCCTCCCTAGACTGGAAACAAGCATCCTAGGACCGGTTTCGGGGTTTCACCCCTCTTCAGCCATGATAGCTTGATTCCAGTTGCATGGAGAGCACTGGTCTTATGTCTGAGCATACCCATCCCACTCGGGGTGACAAGTGCAAAAAGAACTGTTGATGGACAGAATGCAGAATAATGTCATACATTCACCCTAGTACAGAGATCTGTTCCTAAATCCATCGGTTTTTTGCTCACCATGCCATTCCAGTTTGGACCCATCCATATGCAAATCAGTCTTGACCCTGTGCCCTATGGGAACAGTCTAGCCCGAACTGCCAGGCCAGGTCTTCCCTGGACTGGAAACAAGCATCCTAGGACTGGTTTCGGGGTTTCATCCCTCTTCAGCCAGGATAGCTTGATTCCAGTGGCATGGAGAGCACGGGACTCGCTTCTGAGCATACCCGGCCCACCCAGGGTGACAAATGCAAAAAGAACTATTGTTGGACAGAATGCAAAACAATGCCATACATTCACCCAAGTACAGAGATCTGGGCCTAAATCCACCTTTTTTTTGCTCACCATGCCATTCCAGTTTGGACCCAGCCATATGCAAATCAGTCTTGACCCTGTGCCCTATTGGAATAATCCAGCCCGAACTTCCAGGCCAGGTCCTTCCTGGACTGGAAACCAGCATCCTAGGACCGGTTTCGGTGTTTCACTGCACTTCAGCCAGGATAGCTTGATTCAGTGGCATGGAGAGCACGGGACTCACGTCTGAGCATACCTGTCCCACTCGGGGTGACACATGCCAAAAGAACTATTGATGGACTGAATGCAGAACAATGTCATACATTCACCCTAGTACAGAAATCTGGGCCTAAATCCATCGTTTTTTTGCTCACCATGCCATTCCAGTTTGGACCTAGCCATATGCAAATCAGTCTTGACCCTGTGCCCTATGGGAACAGTCTAGCCCGAACTGCCAGGCCAGGTCTTCCCTGGACTGGAAACAAGCATCCTAGGACTGCTTCGGGGTTTCACCCCTCTTCAGCCAGGATAGCTTGATTCCAGTGGCATGGAGAGCACGGGACTCACGTCTGAGCATACCAGTCCCATTCGGGGTGACAAATGCAAAAAGAACTATTGATGGACAGAATGCAGAACAATGTCATCCATTAACCCCAGTACAGAGATCTGGGCATAAATCCATCGTTTTTTTGCTCACCATGCCATTCCAGTTTGGACCCAGCCATATGCAAGTCAGTCTTGACCCTGTGCCCGATGGGAGCAGTCCACCCCCGAACTGCCAGGCCAGGTCCTCCGTGGACTGGAAACAAGCATCCTAGGACCGGTTTCGGGGCTTTACCCCTCTTCAGCCAGGATAGCTTGATTCCAGAGGCATGGAGAGCACAGGACTCACGTCTGAGCATGCCCGTCCCACTCTGGGTGACAAATGCAAAAAGAACTATTGATGGACAGAATGCAGAACCATGTCGTCCCTTAACCCAGTTAAGAGATCTGGGCCTAAATCCATTGTTTTTTTGCTCACCATGCCATTACACTTTGGACCCAGGCATATGCAAATCAGTCTTGACCCTGTGCCCTATGGGAACAGTCCAGCCCGAACTGCCAGGCCAGGTCCTCCCTGGACTGAAAACAAGCATCTTAGGACCGGTTTCAGGGTTTCACCCCTCTTCAGCCAGGATAGCTTGATTGCAGTGGCATGGAGAGCACGGGACTCACGTCTGAGCAAACCCGTCCGACTCGGGGTGACACATGCAAAAACAACTATTGATGGACAGAATGCAGAATAATGTCATACATTCACCCTAGTACAGAGATCTGGGCATGAATCCATCATTTTTTTGCTCACCATGCCGTTCCAGTTTGGACCCAGCCATATGCAAATCAGTCTTGATCCTGCACCCTATGGGAACAGTCCAGCCCGAACTGCCAGGCCAGGTCCTCCCTGGACTGGAAACAAGCATCCTATGACCGGTTTCGGGGTTTCACCCCTGTTCAGCCAGGATAGATTGATTCCAGTGACATGGAGAGCACGGGACTCCATCTGAGCATACCCGGCCCACTCAGGGTGACAAATGCAAAAAGAACTATTGTTGGACAGAATGCAAAACAATGCCATACATTCACCCCAGTACAGAGATCTGGGCCTAAATCCATCGTTATTTTGCTCACCATGCCATTCCAGTTTGGACCCACCCATATGCAAATCATTCTTGACCCTGTGCCTTATGGGAACAGTCTAGCCCGAACTGCCAGGCCAGGTCCTCCGTGGACTGGAATCAAGCATCCTAGGACCGGTTTTGGGGTTTCACCCCTCTTCAGCCAGGATAGCTTGATTCCAGTGGCATGGAGAGCACCGGACTCACGTCTGAGCATACCCGTCCCACTCTGGGTGACAAATGCAAAAAGAGCTATTGATGGACAGAATGCAGAACAATGTCATACATTCACCCCAGTACTGAGATCCGGGCCTAAATCCATCGTTTTTTTGCTCACCATGCCATTCCAGTTTGGACCCAGCCATATGCAAATCAGTCTTGACCCTGTGCCCTATGAGAACAGTCCAGCCCAAACTGCCAGGTCTGGTCGTCCCTGGACTGGAAACATGCATCCTAGGACCGGTTTCGGTGTTTCACCCCTCTTCAGCCAGGATGGCTTGATTCCAGTGGCATGGAGAGCACGGGACTCACGTCTGAGCATACCCGGCCTACTCACGGTGACAAATGCAAAAAGAACTATTGTTGGATAGAATGCAAAACAATGCCATACATTCACCCCAGTACAGAGATCTGTGCCTAAATCCATCGTTTTTTTGCTCACCATGGCATTCCAGTTTGGACCCACCCATATGCAAATCATTCTTGACCCTGTGCCTTATGGGAACAGTCCAGCCCGAACTGCTAGGCCAGGTCCTCCGTGGACTGGAAACAAGCATCCTAGGACCGGTTTCGGGGTTTCACCCCTCTTCAGCCAGGATAGCTTGATTCCAGTGGCATGGAGAGCACGGGACTCATGTCTGAGCATACCCGTCCCACTCTGGGTGACAAATGCAAAAAGAACTATTGATGGACAGAATGCAGAACAATGTCGTACATTCACCCCAGTTAAGAGATCTGGGCCTAAATCCATTGTTTTTTTGCTCACCATGCCATTCCACTTTGGACCAAGCCATATGCAAAGAAGTCTTAACCCTGTGCCCTATGGGAACAGTCCAGCCTGAACTGCCAGGCCAGGTCCTCCCTGGACTGGAAACAAGCATCTTAGGACCGGTTTCGGGGTATCACCCCTCTTCAGCCAGGATAGCTTGATTCCAGTGGCATGGAGAGCACGGGACTCACGTCTGAGCATACCCGTCCCACTCGGGGTGACACATGCAAAAACAACTATTGATGGACAGAATGCAGAACAATGTCATACATTCACCCCAGTACAGAGATCTGGGCCAAAATCCATCGTTTTTTTGCTCACCATGCCATTCCAGTTTGGACCAAGCCATATGCAAATCAGCCTTGAACCTGTGCCCTATGGGAACAGTCTAGCCCTAACTGCCAGGCCAGGTCTTCCCTGGACTGGAAACAAGCATCTTAGGACTGGTTTCGGGGTTTCACCCCTCTTCAGCCAGGATAGCTTGATTCCAGTAGCATGGAGAGCACGGGACTCACGTCTGAGAATACTAGTCCCACTCGGGTGACAAATGCAAAAAGAACTATTGATGGACAGAATGCAGAACGATGTCATACATTAACCCCAGAACAGAGATCTGGGAATAAATCCATCGTTTTTTTGCTCACCATGCCATTCTAGTTTGGACCCAGTCATATGCAAATCAGTTTTGACCCTGTGCCCTATGGGAACAGTCCACCCCGAACTGCCAGGTCAGGTCCTCCCTGGACTGGATTCAAGCATCCTAGGACCGGTTTCGGGGTTTCACCCCTCTTCAGCCAGGATAGCTTGATTCCAGTGGCATGGAGAGCACGGGACTCACGTCTGAGCATACCCGGCACACTCAGGGTGACAAATGCAAAAAGAACTATTGTTGGACAGAATGCAAAACAATGCCATACATTCACCCAAGTACAGAGATCTGGGCCAAAATCCACCTTTTTTTTGCTCACCATGCCATTCCAGTTTGGACCCAGCCACATGCAAATCAGTATTGACCCTGTGCCCTATGGGAACAATCCATCCCGAACTTCCAGGCCAGGTCCTTCCTGGACTGGAAACCAGCATCCTAGGACCGGTTTCGGTGTTTCACTCCACTTCAGCCAGGATAGCTTGATTCCAGTGGCATGGAGAGCACTGGACTCACGTCTGAGCATACCTGTCCCACTCAGGGTGACAAATGCAAAAATAACTATTGATGGACAGAATGCAAAAGTATGTCATACATTCACCCCAGTACAGAGATCTGGGCCTAAATCCATCGTTTTTTTGTTCACCATGCCATTCCAGTTTGGACCCAGCCATATGCAAATCAGTCTTGACCCTGTGCCCTATGGGAACAGTCCAGCCTGAACTGTCAGGCCAGGTCCTCCCTGGACTGGAAACAAGCATCCTAGGACCGGTTTCGGGGATTCACCCCTCTTCAGCCAGGATAGCTTGTTTCCAGTGACATGGAGAGCACGGGACTCACGTCTGAGCATACCCGTATCACTCGGGGTGACAAATGCAAAAAGAACTATTGGTGGACAGAATGTAGAACAATGTCATACATTCACCCCAGTACTGAGATCTGGGCCTAAATCCATCGTTTTTTTGCTCACCATGCCATTCCAGTTTGGACCCAGCCATATGCAAATCAGTCTTGACCCTGTGCCCTATGAGAACAGTCCAGCCCAAACTGCCAGGTCAGGTCGTCCCTGGACTGAAAACAAGCATCCTAGGACCGGTTTAGGAGTTTCACCCCTCTTCAGCCAGGATGGCTTGATTCCAGTGGCATGGAGAGCACGGGACTCACGTCTGAGCATACCCGTCCCACTCGGGGTGACAAATGCAAAAAGAACTATTGATGGACAGAATGCAGAACAATGTCATACATTCACCCCAGTACAGAGATCTGGGCCTAAATCCATCGTTTTTTGCTCACCATGCCATTCCAGTTTGGACCCAGCCATATGCAAATCAGTCTTGACCCTGTGCCCTATGGGAACAGTCTAGCCCGAACTGCCAGGCCAGGTCTTCCCTGGACTGGAAACAAGCATCCTAGGACTAGTATTGGGGTTTCACCCCTCTTCAGCCAGGATAGCTTGATTCCAGTGGCATGGGGAGCACGGGACACACGTCTGAGCATACCCGGCCCACTCACGGTGACAAATGCAAAAAGAACTATTGTTGGATAGAATGCAAAACAATGCCATACATTCACCCCAGTACAGAGATCTGGGCCTAAATCCATCGTTTTTTTGCTCACCATGGCATTCCAGTTTGGACCCACCCATATGCAAATCATTCTTGACCCTGTGCCTTATGGGAACAGTCCAGCCCGAACTGCTAGGCCACGTCCTCCGTGGACTGGAAACAAGCATCCTAGGACCGGTTTCGGGGTTTCACCCCTCTTCAGCCAGGATAGCTTGATTCCAGTGGCATGGAGAGCACGGGACTTATGTCTGAGCATACCCGTCCCACTCTGGGTGACAAATGCAAAAAGAACTATTGATGGACAGAATGCAGAACAATGTCGTACATTCACCCCAGTTAAGAGATCTGGGCCTAAATCCATTGTTTTTTTGCTCACCATGCCATTCCACTTTGGACCAAGCCATATGCAAAGAAGTCTTAACCCTGTGCCCTATGGGAACAGTCCAGCCTGAACTGCCAGGCCAGGTTCTCCCTGGACTGGAAACAAGCATCTTAGGACCGGTTTCGGGGTTTCACCCCTCTTCAGCCAGGATAGCTTGATCCCAGTGGCATGGAGAGCACGGGACTCACGTCTGAGCATACCCGTCCCACTCGGGGTGACACATGCAAAAACAACTATTGATGGACAGAATGCAGAACAATGTCATACATTCACCCCAGTACAGAGATCTGGGCCAAAATCCATCGTTTTTTTGCTCACCATGCCATTCCAGTTTGGACCCAGCCATATGCAAATCAGTCTTGAACCTGTGCCCTATGGGAACAGTCTAGCCCTAACTGCCAGGCCAGGTCTTCCCTGGACTGGAAACAAGCATCTTAGGACTGGTTTCGGGGTTTCACCCCTCTTCAGCCAGGATAGCTTGATTCCAGTAGCATGCAGAGCACGGGACTCACGTCTGAGAATACTAGTCCCACTCGGGTGACAAATGCAAAAAGAACTATTGAAGGACAGAATGCAGAACGATGTCATACATTAACCCCAGAACAGAGATCTGGGAATAAATCCATCGTTTTTTTGCTCACCATGCCATTCTAGTTTGGACCCAGTCATATGCAAATCAGTCTTGACCCTGTGCCCTATGGGAACAATCCATCCCGAACTTCCAGGCCAGGTCCTTCCTGGACTGGAAACCAGCATCCTAGGACCGGTTTCGGTGTTTCACTCCACTTCAGCCAGGATAGCTTGATTCCAGTGGCAAGGAGAGCACTGGACTCACGTCTGAGCATACCTGTCCCACTCAGGGTGACAAATGCAAAAATAACTATTGATGGACAGAATGCAAAAGTATGTCATACATTCACCCCAGTACAGAGATGTGGGCCTAAATCCATCGTTTCTTTGCTCACCATGCCATTCCAGTTTGGACCCAGCCATATGCAAATTAGTCTTGACCCTGTGCCCTATGGGAACAGTCCAGCCTGAACTGTCAGGCCAGGTCCTCCCTGGACTGGAAACAAGCATCCTAGGACCGGTTTCGGGGATTCACCCCTCTTCAGCCAGGATAGCTTGATTCCAGTGACATGGAGAGCACGGGACTCACGTCTGAGCATACCCGTATCACTCGGGGTGACAAATGCAAAAAGAACTATTGGTGGACAGAATGTAGAACAATGTCATACATTCACCCCAGTACTGAGATCTGGGCCTAAACCCATCGTTTTTTTGCTCACCATGCCATTCCAGTTTGGACCCAGCCATATGCAAATCAGTCTTGACCCTGTGCCCTATGAGAACAGTCCAGCCCAAACTGCCAGGTCAGGTCGTCCCTGGACTGGAAACAAGCATCCTAGGACCGGTTTCGGAGTTTCACCCCTATTCAGCCAGGATGGCTTGATTCCAGTGGCATGGAGAGCACGGGACTCACGTCTGAGCATACCCGTCCCACTCGGGGTGACAAATGCAAAAAGAACTATTGATGGACAGAATGCAGAACAATGTCATACATTCACCCCAGTACAGAGATCTGGGCCTAAATCCATCGTTTTTTGCTCACCATGCCATTCCAGTTTGGACCCAGCCATATACAAATCAGTCTTGACCCTGTGCCCTATGTCAACAGTCCAGCCCGAACTGCCAAGCCAGGTCCTCCCGGGACTGGAAACAAGCATCCTAGGACCGGTTTCGGGGTTTCACCCCTCTTCAGCCATGATAGCTTGATTCCAGTGGCATGGAGAGCACGGGACTCACGTCTGAGCATACCCGTCCCACTCTGGGTGACAAATGAAAAAAGATCTATTGATGGACAGAATGCAGAACAATGTCGTACATTCACCCCAGTTAAGAGATCTGGGCCTAAATCCATTGTTTTTTTGCTCACCATGCCATTCCAAGTTGGACCAAGCCATATGCAAATCAGTCTTGACCCTGTGGCCTATGGGAACAGTCCAGCCTAAACTGCCATGCCAGGTCCTCCCTGGACTGGAAACAAGCATCCTAGGACCGGTTTCGGAGTTTCACTCCTCTTCAGCCAGGATAGCTTGATTCCAGTGGCATGGAGAGCACGGGACTCACGTCTGAGCATACCCGTCCCACTCGGGGTGACACATGCAAAAAGAACTATTGATGGACAGAATGCAGAACAATGTCATACATTCACCCCAGTACAGAGATCTGGGCCTAAATCCATCGTTTTTTGCTCACCATGCCATTCCAGTTTGGACCCAGCCATATGCAAATCAGTCTTGACCCTGTGCCCTATGTCAATAGTCCAGCCCAAACTGCCAAGCCAGGTCCTCCCTGGACTTGAAACAAGGATCCTAGGACTGGTTTCGGGGATTCACCCCTCTTCAGCCAGGATAGCTTAATTCCAGTGACATGGAGAGCACGGGACTCACGTCTGAGCATACTCGTATCACTCGGGGTGACAAATGCAAAAAGAACTATTGGTGGACAGAATGTAGAACAATGTCATACATTCACCCCAGTACTGAGATCTGGGCCTAAATCCATCGTTTTTTTGCTCACCATGCCATTCCAGTTTGGACCCAGCCATATGCAAATCAGTCTTGACCCTGTGCCCTATGAGAACAGTCCAGCCCAAACTGCCAGGTCAGGTCGTCCCTGGACTGGAAACAAGCATCCTAGGACCGGTTTCGGAGTTTCACCCCTCTTCAGCCAGGATGGCTTGATTCCAGTGGCATGGAGAGCACGGGACTCACGTCTGAGCATACCCGTCCCACTCGGGGTGACAAATGCAAAAAGAACTATTGATGGACAGAATGCAGAACAATGTCATACATTCACCCCAGTACAGAGATCTGGGCCTAAATCCATCATTTTTTGCTCACCATGCCATTCCAGTTTGGACCCAGCCATATACAAATCAGTCTTGACCCTGTGCCCTATGTCAATAGTCCAGCCCGAACTGCCAAGCCAGGTCCTCCCTGGACTGGAAACAAGCATCCTAGGACCGGTTTCGGGGTTTCACCCCTCTTCAGCCATGATAGCTTGATTCCAGTGGCATGGAGAGCATGGGACTCACGTCTGAGCATACCCGTCCCACTCTGGGTGACAAATGCAAAAAGATCTATTGATGGACAGAATGCAGAACAATGTCGTACATTCACCCCAGTTAAGAGATCTGGGCCTAAATCCATTGTTTTTTTTCTCACCATGCCATTCCAAGTTGGACCAAGCCATATGCAAATCAGTCTTGACCCTGTGGCCTATGGGAACAGTCCAGCCTGAACTGCCATGCCAGGTCCTCCCTGGACTGGAAACAAGCATCTTCGGACCGGTTTCGGGGTTTCACTCCTCTTCAGCCAGGATAGCTTGATTCCAGTGGCATGGAGAGCACGGGACTCACGTCTGAGCATACCCGTCCCACTCGGGGTGACACATGCAAAAAGAACTATTGATGGACAGAATGCAGAACAATGTCATACATTCACCCCAGTACAGAGATCTGGGCCTAAATCCATCGTTTTTTGCTCACCATGCCATTCCAGTTTGGACCCAGCCATATGCAAATCAGTCTTGACCCTGTGCCCTATGTCAATAGTCCAGCCCGAACTGCCAAGCCAGGTCCTCCCTGGACTTGAAAGAAGGATCCTAGGACTGGTTTCGGGGTATCACCCCTCTTCAGCCAGGATAGCTTATTTCCACTGGCATGGAGAGCACAGGACTCACGTCTGAGCATACCCGGCCCACTCACGGTGACAAATGCAAAAAGAACTATTGTTGGACAGAATGCAAAACAATGCCATACATTCACCCCAGTACAGAGATCTGGACCTAAATCCATCGTTTTTTTGCTCACCATGCCATTCCAGTTTGGACCCAGCCATAGGCAAATCAGTCTTGACCTTGTGCCCTATGGGAACAATCCAGCCCGATCTGCCAGGCCAGGTCCTTCGTGGACTGGAAACCAGCATCCTAGGACCGGTTTCGGGGTTTCACCCCACTTCAGCCAGGAAAGCTTGATTCCAGTGGCATGGAGAGCACGGGACTCACGTCTAAGCATACCTGTCCCACTCGAGGTGACAAATGCAAAAAGAACTATTGATGGACAGAATGCAGAAAAATGTCATACATTCACCCCAGTACAGAGATCTGGGCCTAAATCCATCGTTTTTTGCTCGCCATTCCAGTTTGGACCCAGCCATATGCAAATCAGTCTTGACCCTGTGCCCTATGGGAACATTCCAGCCCGAACTGCCAGGCCATGTCCTCCCTGGACTGGAAACAAGCCTCCTAGGACCGGATTCGGGGTTTCACCCCTCTTCATCCAGGATAGCTTGATTCCAGTGACATGGAGAGCACGGGACTCACGTCTGAGCATACCTGTCCCACTCGGGGTGACGAATGTAAAAAGAACTATTGATGGACAGAATGCAGAACAATGTCATACGTTCACACCAGTACAGAGATCTGGGCCTAAATCCATCGTTTTTTTGCTCATCATGCCTTTCCAGTTTGGACCCAGTCATATGTAAATCAGTCTTGACCCTGTGCCCTATGGGAACAGTCCAGCCCGAACTGCCAGGCCAGGTCCTCCCTGGACTGGAAACAAGCATCCTAGGACCGGTTTCGGGGTTTCACCCCTCTTCAGCCAGGATAGCTTGATTCCAGTGACATGGAGAGCACGGGACTCACGTCTGAGCATACCCGGCCCACTCGGGGTGACAAATGCAAAAAGAACTATTGGTGGACAGAATCCAGAGCAATGTCATACAGTCACCCCAGTACAGAGATCTGGGCCTAAAACCATTGTTTTTTTGCTCACCATGCCATTCCAATTTGAACCAAGCCATATGCAAATCAGTCTTGACCCTGTGCTCTATGGGAACAGTCCAGCCCAAACTGCCAGGCCAGGTCCTCCCTGGACTGGAAACAAGCATCCTAGGACCGGTTTCGGGGTTTCAGCCCTCTTCAGCCAGGATAGCTTGATTCCAGCGGCATGGAGAGCACGGGACTCACGACTGAGCATACCCGTCCCACTCGGTGTGACAAATGCAAAAAGAACTATTGATGGACAGAATGCAGAACAATGTCATACATTCACCCCAGTACAGAGATCTGGGCCTAAATCCATCGTTTTTTGCTCAGCATGTGTGAGACGTTTGTCTGGCATATGCTGGTCACTAGTTAAAGTGGCCACCTTGCCCCATCCCAATTCGACTCTTAAGGTAGATAGGTTTAAGACAACCTTTTAAAGAAAGCTATCCTAGTGGTAGCTTTGGAGAGCAGCCTTCAGGCTAAGTCTCTGAGGAATGTAAAGCATCTTGTTTTACCTTATAATCTCTTGAATCACTAAATGAAAAGACACCACACAGGTATATATATAAAATATATATGTATTTATTTCTAACACACTCTACTAATCTCTTTATGAGATTAGAAGTCAAGGACATATACACAAATCAACATTTCACAACAAATTAAGAACTTATATGACTGGGGCCCTAGGGGCGAACCAGACCATATACTAAAAAATAGTTATAAGAAGAACGACTTGAGAATGGAGAAGGCCTAAGATCTTCAGAAGCGCTGGGGCCTCACTAATCCACCCAAGGCAGGTAAGTAAAGGACCCACAGGAGACGCATGCAGTGTGAGAACACACCCGCGGATCCCAATAGACTTCAATGGAGCAAGTCGCGGTTGGAATTTTAAAGTTTAGGATACTTCGGGAGAGTCTACAAGCAAGTCACTTACAGGGTAAGTCGTTCGAGGGCCAACACACACAGGAGCACCGGAGTGCACGAGTTACCTCACCCAGGGCATCGCTGTCATTTGGTGTCGGGTCGCGGCGTCGTTTTCAATGGGAGCCAAAGAAGACTTGCGGCTTGTGAAGGCAGGAGAAGTGTCCGGTAGAATCCAAGGCTGGATTCTGGAGAAAGAAGGCCTGAAAGCAGCGGAGACAGTGTTCAAAGTCCGGGGCCAGGAAGCTGGATGCCCACAGATGTCGGGTGATTTCAGGTGATCATGGGTGTCTTGACTCTTCAGCCACGAGGTCCAGGAGGTGTCGACGATGACCAGGAGCTGGATTCCGAGTGGCCCACAAAGTCTGCAGCTTACTAAGGTGTCGGTAACCAGATTGGAGCCAACAAACCTTGGCAACAGCAAGTCTCGTGGAATGTGAAGAAAGTGAGCGGTGCAGACCAGCAAGGTCTGAGGGACTCACCCAGCAAGGGCAAGTCAGGGCAGGCCTGGAGCAACCAGGGGAGCCCTTTGGTTTGGTGAAAAAGTCTTCAGGTGACCCACAAGCCAACCGGCAAGGGATTGCAAAGATGCCTCATGAGGATTCACTTCACAGGAGCCCACGGTCACTCGGGATGAGGTAGGCCTCTAATTTTCAAGAGAAATCCTGCTGGAGGCTTGGAACAGAAGTTTTCCAATGCACAAGTTTGTAGAATGTCGTGAAGGGGTTGCACTCGACAATAGTGCACGGTACCCAGGTATTGCTGTTCCTCGTCACTCGTGGGGTCCACTCGCCTCAGGTTTGCTGGGTACTCACAAAGGCCGTGGAGAAGTCAGGAAATCCACTTCTGGGGCTGCAGGGACTTTGGACTCTGGCGGGAGCGGGAAAGTTTGCGACCGTTGATGCAAAGTTTTGGTGCCTGCCAAGCAGGGGAGCCACTCCTTGACTCCAAGGGAGATTCTTCAGTCTTCCAAAGGTAGTGGAACATCGAAGGTCCAGGATTCTTCTGGTAGAGCGTCGTCCAGAGATATCTAGTTTGCAATGGCAAGGGTTCCCTATCTTATACTAAAAGAAAGGGAGGGACTAGCTCTATGACCACTCCTCTGGGAGGGTCAGGGGAGTGGGTGGTTACACCCACTTCCCTTTGTCCAGTTTCGCGCCAGAGCAGGGACAGGTAGCCCCTGAACCGGTTTGAGCTGGCATATGCACAGAGGAGCCTACTGCTCCCCCCAGTGCAGGACTTCAAAGCACTCTAGGAGTGCACCCACCCAGCCCCAATACACTAAATCCTGTCTGGAAGGTGGTGACACCTCCCTGTGACAGGATGCCTATTGTTGGGCCTCCTCCACTGTGAGTTTCGGTCAGCAGCAGGAGGGCAGCCCAGATTCTGTGCTGGTGGCATCCATTTTGTGATGCCAGGGCTCTTTCAGGATTCTACCGTGTTTCCACAGTAGGTATATGTCTTCCCCTCTAGAAGGGTGGGATCATACTACCACACCAGATACTGGTGTGGGGGTATGATTCCAAAGCGTTTGACACCAAACACAACATGTTTTGATGCAGCCATCCCAGAGTTAGCATTTATCGCGAGGTTATAATGCACTTAAGAGTATATGGTTTAACCGCATCAACAAACAGCCACAGAGAATAGACTCTGAGGGCTGCAGAGGGGCCCTGCTCACATGTAAACCAACCACCCTGCCCTCAGGATTGATAGGGCCTCCCTTAGGAGTGACTGATAGGTTTATATGTGTGTGTAAGGTGAGATATAGGAACCTATACCTCAGTGAGGAGTGCTGACACTACCTCACCCAGGCTGCAGTAGCAGGCCTGTGGTGTCAGATTTAGTCTGCTTCCCAGGGGTGGCATAATACATGCTTCAGCCCCTGGTAGGCCTGTGAAGTACCTATGCCCTTGGTACCTAAGGTACCATATACTAGGGGCTCATAAGGTACCACAGTATCCAATCACTAGTGCATCTAATATGCACTCCAAGTTGTTTAGAGAGAACAGAGAGGCTGGGGCCCTGATTAGCAGGGTCCCAGCCAGACTATAGCCAGAAACCAGTGTAGACATCAGAAAAAAAGTGGGGGCAACATAAGTGCAGATCCTACTCTCCTACACACCCCCCCCCCCAAAAGCAGGGACACTAAACTAACCTTGACCAGTTGAGTCTTCGTGTTCTAAGTGGAAATACCTTGAGAGTCCATCTGCATTGGCGTGTTGGGTCCCAGGTCTATGTTCCACTGTATAGTCCATCCCCTGTAGGGAAATGGACCACCTTAAAAGTTTTGGGTTTTTACCTTTCATCTGTTTGAGCCATAGGAGGGGCTTGTGGTCAGTCTGAACTATGAAGTGAGTGCCAAACAAATATGGCCTCAGCTTCTTCAGGGCCCACACCACAGCAAAGGCCTCCCTCTCTATAGCTGACCAACGTTTCTCTCTAGGGGTCAGCCTTCTGCTTATAAAAGCTACTGGCTGGGTTTGACCTTCATCATTTAGTTTAGACAGTACAGCTCCCACACCCAGCTCAGAAGCATCTGTTTGGACAATGAACTTTTTGGTGTAGTCTGGACTCTGTAAGATGGGGCAGTGCACATGGCCTGCCTTAGGTCTTCAAATGCCTTCTGACAGCTAGCTGTCCACTGAACCTTTGTTGGCATTTTCTTTGAGGTAAGATCATTTAAGGGGGTCACTATAGATCCATATCTCTTGACAAACCTCCTATAGTATCCAGTCAGGCCCAAAAAGGCTCTCGCCTGTGTCTGGGTGGTTGGAGCAACCCATTCCATGATGGTTTGGATTTTGCTCTGTAAAGGTTGAACCTGGCCTCCACCTACAAGGTGGCCCAGGTACACAACCTGACTCTGCCCTATCTGGCACTTAGTAGCCTTGATAGTGAGGCCTGCTTTTTGCAGGGCCTCCAAAACATTTCTGAGGTGGACCAGGTGATCCTGCCAGGTGGAACTAAAGACAGCAATATCATCTAGATAAGCTGAGCAATAAGTTCCCATACCTGTCAGAACTTTGTTCACCAACCTCTGAAAAGTGGCAGGTGCATTTTTCAAACCAAAGGGCATCACCACAAAGTGGTAGTGCCCACCAGGGGTTGAGAATGCAGTTTTGGCCTTGGCATCCTCAGCTAACCTGATCTGCCAGTAGCCAGCTGTTAGGTCAAATGTACTCAGATACTTGGCTGAGGCCAAAGTATCAATCAGTTCATCTGCCCTGGGAATTGGATAGGCATCAGTCCTGGAGACTGCATTGAGGCCTCTGTAGTCTATACAAAACCTCATTTCTTCCTTACCACCCTGGGTATGAGGTTTAGGCACAAGGACTACTGGACTAGCCCAAGGGCTATCTGAAGGCTCGATTACACCTAGTTCCAACATTTTCTGGACTTCAGTCCTGACACAGTCCCTGACATGGTCAGGTTGCCTGTAGATTTTACTCTTGACAGGCAGACTGTCTCCAGTTTCCACCTCATGGGTGCACCAGGAAGTCTGACTAGGGGTCAGGCTAAACATATGTCTAAACTGTTGCAGAACTTGTCTGCATTCAGTGTGCTGATGATCAGTGAGGCTGCTTGCCAAAGCAACACCATCTACTGACCCATCATCAGGGTTCTGTGAGAACAGGTCACGGAGAGGGTCCTCCTCCTGTTCCTCATCAGTTGCCATGAGCAAGCCCATGTCAGCCCTGTCAACATAGGGTTTCAATCTGTTGACATGGAGCACCCTAAGGGGGCTCCTGGGAGTTCCAAGATTCGACCAGATAGGTGACTTCTCCCTTTTGCTCAACAATTGTATGGGGGCCACTCCACTTGACTTGGAGAGCTGCTGGGGCCACAGGCTCCAACACCCACACTTTCTGTCCTGGCAGGTATACAGTCTGCACAGCCTTTTGATCATGCCAACTTTTTTGTAGTTCTTGGCTGGCCTCCAGGTTTTTAGTTGCCTTCTTCATGTATTCAGCCATCCTGGAGTGGAGACCAAGCACATAGTCCATCACATCCTGTTTGGGAGGTTTGAGAGGTAGCTCCCAGCCCTCCTTTACCAAACATAATGGACCTCTTACAGGATGCCCAAACAGAAGTTCAAAAGGGCTGTAGCCAACCCCCCTCTGTGGAACCTCCCTGTATGCAAACAGAAAGCAGGGGAGGAAAACGTCCCATTTTCGCCTAAGCTTTTCGGCGAGGCCTTTAATCATTCCCTTTAGGGTTTTGTTGAATCTTTCAACTAACCCATTGCATTGTGGGTGATAGGGAGTAGTGAATTTATAATTTACACCGCACTCCTTCCACATTGGTTTTAGATACCCTGACATGAAATTGGTACCTCTGTCAGATATAACCTCCTTAGGGAAACCCACTCTGGAGAAAACTCCAATGAGGGCTCTTACCACCACAGGTGCTGTGTTGGTCCTTAGGGGAATTGCTTCTGGGTACCTGGTGGCATGATCCACTACCACCAGGATAAACCTGTCCACAGATGCTGTTGGAGGGTCAAGGGGACTAACAATGCCAATCCCTACCCTTTCAAAGGGTACCCCCACCACAGGTAGTGTTATCAGGGGGGGCTTTGTTGTGCCACCTGACTTGCCACTGGCTTGGCAAGTGACACAGGAGCGACAAAACTCCTTGGTGTCCTCTGACATATGTGGCCAATGAAAATGTGGAACAAGCCTGTCCCAGGTCTTGTTTTGGCCCAAGTGTCCTGCTAAAGGGATGTCATGTGCTAGGGTCAAGAGGAACCCCCTAAACTTCTGAGGTATTACCAACCTCCTGGTGGCTCCAGGGGTTGGGTCTCTAGCCTCAGAATATAGGAGTCCCTCATCCCAATAAGCTTTATGGGACCCACTAGCACTCCCAGTAGCCTCAGCACCAGCCTGCTGTCTGAGGGGTTCAAGAGAGTGGCAGCACTGTTGTTCTTTGCTCAGATCTTCCCTGGAAGTGCCCCCTTCCCCCAAAAACTCAACCTGATCAGGCCAAGTCCCTCTGGGGAAGTTCCTTCTTCAGGATCAGCTTCTCCTCCCTCAGGAGGGGAATCTGTGATCTGAGACAGAGGGGAAGGCGCTGCCTTAACCCTACTGCTCCTCCTCTTGGGTAGCATCTGGTCCATAGTTTCAGGATCCAGAGCTGGTTCAGCTTTATGCATTTTGGCCTGTGACCTGGTCACAGCAAATACCTCTGCAGGTATGCCCAACATCTCAGCATGAGTCCATAACTCTACTTCAGACCAGGCTGAAGTTTCTAGATCATTGCCCAATAGACATTCGACAGGGAGGTCTGCACTGACTACTACTTTCTTGAGGCCAGTTACCCCTCCGCAGGAGAAATTCACAACTGCCAGACTATGGTTGGTCCTGACATTGCTTGCATTGGTAACCTGGTACATTTCACCCAGGATGATCTGCTCAGGGTCCACAAGATCCTCTGCCACCATGGTGACACTAGCACCTGTGTCCCTGAATGCCAAAGCCTGTTTGCCATTTATTACAGGCTGCTGTTTGTATTTGCCCAGATTACTGGCACTCACTAGGAAGGACATATCAATGTCTCCCTCACAAATCAGCAATACCTGAGTGGGCACTCTGACTAGGCCAGAGTCCACTTCAGAACCCAGGGTCAACCCTACTACACCCTTATTCTGATTACCACCTCCACCAGTAGCTGGACTAGGGGGAACAGTTGCCTTAGGGGCAGGAGTGGTGGTGGTTTGGTCTTTGGACTTGTTACAGTCAGAAGTCCAGTGCCCCTTCTGTTTACAGAATTTGCACCAGGGCTTCTTTTGGCCTTTCCCTTTGTTGGACTGTGAATCCCCACCAGATGCAGATTTTTGGGGCCCTTGTGAAGACTTCTGGTCTTTTGACTTATCCCCACCTTTCTCAGAGCCTTTAGGATCTTGCTTCTTAGTGTCACCCCCTTGGTTCTGGGTTTTCTGCCTCACCCTGGTTCTGACCCGTTTGATCTGTTCTCTCATCATAAGATTATACAATCCCTTAAAATCTGTAACTCTACTACCAACCAACCAACCCTCCAGAGCCTTGGTTGCACAATCTACCAAGTCAGTCCAGTCCTGAGTCTGTGCTTTCTGGGTGTCTCTGAACTTCAACCTGTACTGTTCAGTGGTTAAGCCAAACCCATCTATTAATGCACTCTTCAGGACTTCATAATCATCAGCATCCTCTTCTCTAACAGTGAGGAGCTTGTCTCTACCTTTATCAGAAAAGGAGAGCCACAAGATTGCTGCCCACTGTTTCTGGGGGACCTGTTGTACTCTGCAGGCCCTCTCCATAGCAGTTATCCATTTGTGGATATCATCCCCACTCTGGTAGGGAGTAACAACCTTGGACAGGTTCCTATGGTCTGGAATGTAATCTCTGACTCTAGGGACACTGTTGCTGCCACCAGGAGGTTCTAACCCCTCTTTTCTAGAAGCTCTCTGGAGCTCAAAGGCTTCTCTATCTAACGCCAACTGCTTGGCCTTGAGGGCAACTCTTGCTTCCTCATACTGTAGCAGTTTGTACATTCTTTCAGAGGAGGTTTCTCTTCTAGGAAGATATAAGTTCCTCTGGTGGACAGATTCTCTGCCAGAGTGATATGAGTGGTCAGATTCCCTAGAAAGGGACCTAGGCGTCTCCTCCACTCTGCCAGTTCTCTTAGGGAGAATTCCTCTGTCCTTTTCAGATCCCTGTGGATCTGGCCCTTCAACCACAGAGTCCAGGTCATCTTGATTTTCATCATCTGACCCAGAGACTATAGCTGACCCACTCCCTGATTCAGACCCTTTAGCTCCTAGAGCTAACTTAAGATCATCTGCTGTCAGCAGATCTATCAGGTATAGCGTGGAGGGACTCTGTCGTATCCTCAGGTGCCTTGCAGCACACATGGCTTTCAAGTCAAAGAAAGTCATGTCCTTATACTGAGGCTGGGTGGACCCACTGGCTCCAACCCTTAAGGACATTCTAGTGTTGTGCATTGTTGTACTACCTACACTAGTTTGTGGCCTACTGATCCTAGCTTGAGCTGCAGCAAGGGTGTGCTATCCCTTCACTCACAGCTCTAAGTTCAGTAGAACCTTGAGTACCTTTAGTGGTATTCTGTTAGCAATTCAAATAGAGATTTTCTTGTAAAACAATGGCAAGCTGTAATCCCATCGCTGCCACCAATGTGAGAAGTTGGCCTGGCATATGCTTTTCACTAGTTAAAGTGGCCACCTTGCACCAGTCCAATTCGACTCTTATGGTAGATAGGTTTAAGACAACCTTTTAAAGAAAGCTATCTAGTGGTAGCTGTGGAGAGCAGCCTTCAGGCCAAGTCTCTGAGGAATGTAAAGCAGCTTGTTTTACCTTATAATCTCTTGAATCACTAAATGAAAGGACACCACACAGGTATATATAAAATATATATGTATTTATTTCTAACCCACTCTACTAATATCTTTATGAGATTAGAAGTCAAGGACATATGCACAAATCAACATTTCACAACAAATTAAGCACTTATATGGCTGGGGCCCTAGCGGCGTACCAGACCATATACTAAAACAGAGGTAAAAGAAGAACGACTTGAGAAGGGAGAAGGCCTAAGGTCTTCAGAAGCACTGGGGTCTCACTAATCCACCCAAGGCAGGTAATAAAGGACCCAGGGGAGACGCATGCAGTGTGAGAACACAGCCACGGATCCCAATAGACTTCAATGGAGCAACTTGCGGTTGGAATTTTAACATTTTAGGATACATCGGGAGAGTCTACAAGCAAGTCACTTACAGGGTAAGTAGTTCGAGGGCCAACACACACAGGAGCACCGGAGTGCACAAGTTACCTCACCCAGGGAAGCCGGGTGCATAGGTGTCTTTTGGTGTCAGGTCGCGGCGTCGTTTTCAATGGGAGCCAAAGAAGACTTGCTGCTTGTGAAGGCAGGAGAAGTGTCCGGTGGAATCCAAGGCTGCATTCTGAAGAAAGAAGACCTGAAAGCAGTGAAGACAGTGTTCAAAGTCACTTGCCAGTGACCCGGGCCAGGAAGCTGGATGCCCACAGATGTCGGGTGATTTCAGGTGATCACGGGTGTCTTGAATCTTCAGCCATGAGGTCCAGGAGGCGTCGACGACAACCAGGAGCTGGATTCAGAGTGTACCACAAAGTATGCAGCTTACTGAGGTGTCGGCAACCGGATTGGAGCTAACAAGCCTTGGCAACAGCAACTCTCGTGGAATGTGAAGAAAGTCAGCGGTGCAGACCAGCAAGGTCTGAAGGACTCACCCAACAAGAGTAAGTCACGGCAGGCCTGGAGCAACCAGGATAGCCCTTTGGTTTGATGAATAAGTCTTCAGGGGACCCACAAGCCAACCGGCAAGGGATCGTGAAGATGCCTCATGAGGATTCACTTCACAGGAGCCCACGGTCACTCTGGATGAGGTAGGCCTCTGATTTTCAAGAGAAATCCTGCTGGAGGCTTGGAGCACACATGGTCCAATGCACAAGTTTGTAGAATGTCGTGAAGGGGATGCACTTGACAATAGTGCACGGTACCCAGGTATTGCTGTTCCTCGTCACTCGTGGGGTCCACTCGCCTCAAGTTTGCTGGGGACTCACAAAGGCCGTCGAGAAGTGAGGAAATTGACTTCTGGGGCTGCAGGGACTTCGGACTCTGGCGGGAGCGGGAAAGTTTGCGACTGTTGATGCAAAGTTTTGCTAAGCAGGGGAGTCACTCCTTGACTCCAAGGGAGATTCTTCAGTCTTCCAAAGGTAGTGGAACGTCCAAGGTCCAGGATTCTTCTTGTAGAGCGTCGTCCAGGGATATCTAGTTTGCAATGGCAAGGGTTCCCTATCTTATACTAAAAGAAAGGGAGGGACTAGCTCTATGACCACTCCTCTGGGAGGGTCAGGGGAGTGGGTGGTTACACCTACTTCCCTTTGTCCAGTTTCACGCCAGAGCAGGGGCAGGTAGCCCCTGAACCGGTTTGAGCTGGCATATGCACAGAGGAGCCTACTGCTCCCCCAGTGCAGGACTTCAAAGCACTCTAGGAGTGCACCCACCCAGCCCGAATACACTAAATCCTGTCTGGAAGGTGGTGACACCTCCCTGTGACAGGATGCCTATTGTTGGGCCTCCTCCACTGTGAGTTTCGGTCAGCAGCAGGAGGGCAGCACAGTGTCTGTGCTGGTGGCATCCATTTTGTGATGCCAGAGCTCTTTCAGGATTCTACCGTGTTTCCACAGTAGGTACATGTCTTCCCCTCTAGAAGGGTGGGATCCTACTCCCACATCAGTTACTGGTGTGGGGTATGATTCCAAAGCGTTTGACACCAAACACAACATGTTTTGATGCAGCCATCCCAGAGTTAGCACTTATCACGAGGTTATAATGCACTTAAGAGTATATGGTTTAACCGCATCCACAAACAGCCACAGAGAATAGACTCTGAGGGTTGCAGAGGGGCCCTGCTCAGGCAGGGGCACCCCCTCACATGTAAACCAAGCACCCTGCCCTCAGGATTGATAGGGCCTGCCTTAGGGGTGACTGATAGGTTTATATGTGTGTGTAAGGTGAGATATAGGAACCTATACCTCAGTGAGGAGTGCTGACACTACCTCACCCAGGCTGCAGTAGCAGGCCTGTGGTGTCAGATTTAGTCTGCTTCCCAGGGGTGGCATAATACATGCTTCAGCCCCTGGTAGGCCTGTGAAGTACCTATGCCATTGGTACATAAGGTACCATATACTAGGGGCTCATAAGGTACCACAGTATCCAATCACTAGTGCATCTAATTTGCACTCCAAGCTGTTTAGAGAGAACAGAGAGGCTGGGGTCCTGATTAGCAGGGTCCCAGCCAGACTATAGCCAGAAACCAGTGTAAACATCAGAAAAAAAGTGGGGGCAACATAAGTGCAGATCCTACTCTCCTTCACCATGCCATTCCAGTTTGGACCCAGCCATATGCAAATCAGTCTTGACCCTGTGCCCTATGGGAACAGTCCAGCTCGAACTGCCAAGCCAGGTCCTCCCTGAACTGGAAACAAGCATCCTAGCACTGGTTTCGGCGTTTCACCCCTCTTCAGCCAGGATAGCTTGATTCCAGTGGCATGGAGAGCATGGGACTCACGTCTGAGCATACCCGTCCCACTCCGGGTGACAAATGCAAAAAGAACTATTGATGGACAGAATGCAGAACAATGTCATACATTCACCCCAGTACAGAGATCTGGGCCTAAATCCATCGTTTTTTGCTCACCATGCCATTCCAGTTTGGACCCAGCCATATGCAAATCAGTCTTGACCCTGTGCCCTATGGGAACAGTCCAGCTCGAACTGCCAAGCCAGGTCCTCCCTGAACTGGAAACAAGCATCCTACCACTGGTTTCGGGGTTTCACCCCTCTTCAGCCAGGATAGCTTGATTCCAATGGCATGGAGAGCATGGGACTCACGTCTGAGCATACCCGTCCCACTCCGGGTGACAAATGCAAAAAGAACTATTGATGGACAGAATGCAGAACAATGTCATACATTCACCCCAGTACAGAGATCTGGGCCTAAATCCATCGTTTTTTTGCTCACCATGCCATTCCAGTTTGGACCCAGCCATATGCAAATCAGTCTTGACCCTGTGCCCTATGGGAACAGTCCAGCCAGAACTGCCAAGCCAGGTCCTCCCTGAACTGGAAACAAGCATCCTACCACTGGTTTCGGGGTTTCACTCCTCTTCAGCCAGGATAGCTTGATTCCAATGGCATGGAGAGCATGGGACTCACGTCTGAGCATACCCGTCCCACTCCGGGTGACAAATGCAAAAAGAACTATTGATGGACAAAATGCAGAACAATGTCATACATTCACCCCAGTACAGAGATCTGGGCCTAAATCCATCGTTTTTTTGCTCACCATGCCATTCCAGTTTGGACCCAGCCATATGCAAATCAGTCTTGACCCTGTGCCCTATGGGAACAGTCCAGCCCGAACTGCCAAGCCAGGTCCTCCCTGAACTGGAAACAAGGATCCTAGCACTGGTTTCGGGGTTTCACCCCTCTTCAGCCAGGATAGCTTGATTCCAGTGGCATGGAGAGCATGGGACTCACGTCTGAGCATACCCGTCCCACTCCAGGTGACAAATGCAAAAAGAACTATTGTTGAAAAGAATGCAGAACAATGTCATACATTCACCCCAGTACAGAGATCTGGGCCTAAATCCATCGTTTTTTTGCTCACCATGCCATTCCAGTTTGGACCCAGCCATATGCAAATCAGTCTTGACCCTGTGCCCTATGGGAAAAGTCCAGCCCGAACTGCCAGGCCAGGTCCTCCCTGGACTGGAAACAAGCATCATAGGACCGGTTTCGGGGTTTCACCCTCTTCAGCCGGGATAGCTTGATTCCAGTGGCATGGAGAGCACGGGACTCACGTCTGAGCATACCCGTCCCACTCGGGGTGACAAATGCAAAAAAAACCATTGATGGACAAAATGCAGAACAATATCATGCATTCACCCCAGTACAGAGATCTGGGCCTAAATCCATTGTTTTTTGCTCACCATACCATTCCAGTTTGGACCCAGCCATATGCAAATCAGTCTTGACCCTGTGCCCTATGGGAACAGTCCAGCCCGAACTGCCAGGCCAGGTCCTCCCTGGACTGGAAACAAGCATCCTAGGACCGGTTTCGGGGTTTCACCCCTCTTCAGCCAGGATAGCTTGAGTCCAGTGGCATGGAGAGCACGGGGCTCACGTCTGAGAATAACCGTTCCACTCAGGGTGACAAATGCAAAAAGAACTATTGATGGACAGAATGCAGAACAATGTCATACATTCACTCCAGTACAGAGATCCGGGCCTAAAACAATCGTTTTTTTGCTCACCATGCCATTCCAGTTTGGACCCAGCCATATGCAAATCAGTCTTGACCCTGTGCCCTATGGGAACAGTCCAGCCCGAACAGCATCTTACTGTCAGCAGCTATCTTAAATTTTATTCTTTTTAGGTTGATGGTTACATTTGATCCCTGCGGCGCTTGGCAACTTTCAAATGCTGGATTTGTTGTTCTTAGCTCTATTTCCTGCGGCCAATGAACACTGTCACCTTTGTTGCCCAAACTAAATGATGCAATTCAATGAAACAGACATAGGGAGAAAAAGGTATAATCCAATATTGTGATCGTTCTGATTGAGCTGTACGTTGTTGCTGGAGGGTTATCTCCAACTGATCTACCATTTAGTGCCCTTAGATTTAGATGTTCCAGCTCCTCCAAGATTGATTGTCCTGACTTAGTATATTTACCCAGTTGTAGTTCTCCTTGCGGCGGGATATTCCAAATTGCGTTTTACTGGAGTATTTCTTCATCTGTGGAGGAGCTCATTAAGTTATAATTGAGGTCCCCAGTGAGGATAAGATCAGTATTTTGGCCTTCTCTTATGCATGTTTCCACAAAACTGAACATTTCCTCAGCTAATTTGATTTTACGTTTTGGTTGAATATACACATTTATTATCGTAGTGTTGATGTTCCTTGTATTTGATGGAAAGGGTATTGTTACTGCTAATAATGATTGAATTTTGGGACCGAAAGTGCGGGCAATGCGAGTGATTGTATTCGCAACATATATGACTAAACCTCCTTGCAAGCGGACAAATTTTGCCGTCTTAGTTGCTCCTATATAAAAACGCAAAAATCCTTGGAGATGTGGTGGATCCGATGCCCAAGTTTCTTGCAGAAGTACAATATCGAAGGCCCTAATATAGGTGACAAATTCCAGTTCTACTATTTTATTGGCGAGCCCAGGTACGTTCCAGGAGCAAAGCCTTACTAACCCATTTACATTGGCTGTGTGAGGGAAGCAAAGATTTCATCAATCCTTTTTGTTGTTTATGGTTCTTGAATTCCAACTTGTGTCGATTTCCCGTTCCTGCAATATGATGGTATTGTGACAAATTCTAGGTCCCTCCAGCTGTTGTCCTATGTCCGTGTTGCAGTGCCCTAATGCTCCTTTCAGTACCGATGTGACTCGTCTATTTCTAGTCCCCTCAGATCCCCTCATAGGTTGCGGGTTTAACGGATCTGGATAGCCTGGTTTGGTGTACAGAGCAATAATTATCCCCCAAGACTTTAAAATCTCACTTTCCAGGAGTATTTTATGTGCAATTGTTGAGGAGGTCCATGTTGCTCTTGTTTTTTCTCCTGCCAAGTGATCCGTGCATTTGATAAACTCTATTGACCCCAGATCCGTCGTCCTTATCTCTGATAATGATGGTATATGGGAGAGGAGCCACAAGATATTGCCTCGGTTCAAGATGTCGTGCCATCCTTTAGAGATGTATTCTGGAGTGAACCAAATGACATTTGTTTCTACCCTTCCCACCCATTTAGAGACATTGTTTTGGCCTCCTATGCAAGATGGTCCAGACTCAGTTTGGGGGCATTCTTTTCCCGCTCGCTCCCTGTCCCTAGGACCTGCTTGCACATATTGGACCCTATCTATCCCATATTCTGTACTTCCTTGCAGTTTTATACCGGGACAGGGTTGATTGAACTCTCGAAGTGACTCAGTGTTGATGACAGGTATTTGAAAGTTGGTTAAGCTATTATTCAAAAGATGCCTGTTCAGTACATTCTCTTCTTCCGTATCGACGAAGGGTCTGTTTTTGGGGTAGATCGAATTCCCCAAAGTTAAATTCCTCCCTTCAGGGATGGAATCAGGGGTATTTGATGTCCAAGAGTTTCCGTAGGGTATAAAATCTTGTTTTGTCTCAGTCGGTTGAGTGCTCGTCATTGTTTTTACTTCGATTCTATTTCTGAGTTCATTTACATCAGAATTTCCAGCAGTATTTCTGTTTGAGTTAGGCTGGGACCCTTTTTGGGATGAGGCAGCTCCCTCTGCTTCCCAGTCAGGCTCGGACACGGTGCTTTCTTGCTTTTCACTTGGAGGATTTTGGATCGTACTAGGCATGGTGGTAGTGCACTTTGTGTTAGTTGTTTCTGATGTCAGGTTAATTTGGTCCAATGACCCTTTTTGCACTTGCGTTAACCCAAAAAGTTGTTGAAAACCATCCACACTAAGGCTTTGTTTTTGATTCCTACCCTTCCGTTTTTGTGCCCGTCTTTGTTTTGCGTTCAATTTAATTTCCCCTTTCTCTGCCTCGGCAAGCTCCAAATTATGACTTTGATTAAGTATCGAGGTTGGTGTTTGCTTGCTGTTCTCATTTTTTGCATTAATTTGTGGATTCAGGTTCATTGTCGCTGATTGTCCCACTTGTGCGGACGCTCCCCGGTGGATCCCTATGTCATTCCAAGGCCCCTTTGCGGTGTGCCCTCCTCTAGGTTGAGTTTGGTCTTGATTCCGTGCCTTGTTCAGTTGTGAGCATAAGTCAGTCAGGCTTGATGGAAGAGTTGCTAGTTTGTCCACAATTGGGCTGCATCCGCAGGAATGATGTTCGACTAGCGTGTGCTCCTTGAAGCTTTGCAGTGTAGTGTTTAGTGTGCCCAATTTGCCATCGATTGCTACCACAAAAACTGCCAGGGTGTTCAGTAGGGTTAATTGCATGTCCATTTAATCAGTCTGACATTGCAAAGCCTCTACTAAGAGCTGCACGGTTTTAAGCAAGCTTGCCCAGGCGTCTCCGTGGTTTGATTTTTGTTCAACGTCTTTAAAGGTGCCAAGGTCACCACTATACGCTGTTCACTTTGATGAGCTCTTGGTTTGCCCATTGTGCAAATAGATGTACGTTTAAGTGATGCGTACTCCCCTCTGCTTGCTGGAGAGGCTTGTTTTCATTACTTCCCTCCATTTTTAAATTTTCTGGGGAATCGCACCTGCACGACTCCTCCCGATAGGTTGCCAGGAGTGCCTCCCATTCGTCCTTTCCGAGATATCTAGGCAACAAGCGCTTAACCTACTGAGTTTTAATAGCACATTTATGAAGGGTTTCGACACTAAGATCTCACAAACAAAAGATCTGAATAAAGAGGTATTCGAGTTGTATAAGCACATTCCTATCTACGTGGCCTGACAGAAAGCTCCGGCTTGTATAAACATAACACTAGACTGTCTCAGCGTGGAAAATAGCCCCTTTCGCGTCACTTCCTGTGGTGCTCTTGGGCACTATACACTCTGTTTGTATGTCTTTAGGATGTGCGCTCTGCTGCAGAGTGTCTTTTCCTGGAACAGGCTGTTATTAAGCATTAGGAAACCGCTTAGTTTAAAGTGGGCAGGATGTAAATGGTAAACATTGAAGTATTATTCACCGAGGAGCGCGTCATTAAAGATTATTGCCCTTCACGCTATTTATGGATCGAAAATACACATAAGGCTAGTGAAGGAAATGAAAATATTGACTGACTCAAAGGTCAGTAATACTGCTAGCTTATGAATGTGGCAGTGTTGTCGCCCTCTTTTTCTCATCTGTTCCTCTCCTCAGCACCTTGTGTCAGGAGAGCTTCTGCTGAGGGCGTGTCCCAGTTGTTGTGGGCCACAGTGGGATCACTTGATTGGCTGTCACCTCTCCACATTCCATTGGATGCATTGATTAAGCGTTGTTGCTTTCTGATTCAGACCTACCATTAACAACTAGTAATTGTCAGCGCTGAATTACGGGCCTCAACTACTAAGATTAGAGCATGGAGTGAGGAACGTGGAATAATGCTTGTACCAGAAGAGCAATTAGCATATTTACACCCATTTGACACCCACAGCCTCTCTCCGTACATTTAATGACCATGATTTAGTTTTTGAATTTAGAGTCCTTATAACGTTTGTTGGTATTGTGTATTGAGATTTCCATCTTGCACAAAAAAATTCGATTAAAAAAAGTTTTTTTTGATGCTTTTATAGCAAGTTCTAGATCTTGATGGATGATCAACTTTACCAGAGATGACCAGCTTGTACATCTGGGGTCATTCAGTTTTAGGGTCTTTCAGATAATGAGTTTCTAGTGTTAGCCATCTGCGAGATTTTCCTACTAGTGATATGCGTTGATATTTGTTTTTGTCTCCTATGAAACGAGTGGTCATTTTCTTCATGCCTTTTAGAGATTTTGGTCAGATTGGCTCAGAGCCCTTAAGGAGGAAGTTTACATAATTACAGTGGAAATGACCAGTATCTGTGTGGCATGTTGATAACTTCTTTTGGAGCAAAAGGTTTGATTGACCAGGGAAGTCTCTCAGCTGGAAGTAGGTTTTCGCAAAAACTTTGACGTGGGAGTTGTCAGGATTAATGGCTCACCTTTCATGTCTTGGCAAGAGCATGGGTGCAGTACTCCAAACCAGCACATGCTAAGCTCATTTTGAGGAAGGTAAAGTTGGTAGTTGTTACAGAATGTTGGTGCTGTCTAGCGAGAAACCTTGCATCTCTGGAGAGCACACTGTATCACAGGGTCCAACAACAAAATTACATTACCTATGAATCCTTGAACTCTAAGGTTGTTTGGGGACGGCTGAAGCAATTTGGAATAATTTTGAATCATTGGGTATAAGGTTCCTCGGGGTACATGGCCACGAGGAAGGCAATCTTGATACTATGGGCCTCATTACGATGTCGGTCGGAAAGACTTCGAACGGCATTTGGCTTTTCCTAACCCATGTCAGAACCCATGTTTCCGACCGACTCAGAAACATTTCCAAGCGACCGATTATGATGGAAAGGTAACCGTTCGGTCTTTCCGATTCGGTTCCGACTGGCATTCGGAGACTCCAAGTTAGTTGGAGCTAAATCATACAGGTCTCTGGACCGCGTTTCTGACTGACATTTTACGATGTCAGATTCGGACAGCCTTTCCAAATCGGTCTGTCCGACATGAAAAGGCTATCGGAAACTGACTTTGGGAGCCCTTAGCAGGCCCCCCTTCCCCCGGAGACTTCCTGTTGGGATCTGTGGGGTTACCCCGGGACCCCTCTTTACAACCATGCACAGTGTGACAGGCACTATGGGGTGCCTGCCACAGGGTGCAAGATTTTCCGCAACCACCCCATTTTTCAATGGGAGCCTGTGTTGTCGGTCGGAACATGTATAAATATCTGGACGCTCCACGACTGGTATGGTCTCACTCAGCACCCCACTGTTCCAAAGAGGCGCATTGGAACAGTCGGGCTTGCAACATAACTGTCACTTGTGAGAGTCCAAGAAAGATTACAGGGCATAGAGCAAGGCAAATTGAAAGAATACCCCAAGTATAACTACGGTGTATGGAATTTGCAGAATTCCCTATTGTGCAATTCGGCAAATATTTTGTAAAATTACATGAAATGCAAATCCACCATTAGGTGCTATATTTTTTAGTGCAATACGTCCTCCTGCCAGCTTCTGATGCAAGTCCACATTTTGCAATAAATGAAATAGTGCAAAAAAAACTACAACTAACAACAGCCACTCACTTTCTGATGTTCCTGTGTGCTGGCAGTAAACTTTTTCTAAGAATGACAGTTCATTTCGCAAAGTGGCACAATGACCTAAGTTCATGAATTTCGCAAAACAAGCATAACACAAAATTCCTGAAATTATGTGAATTAAACTGTCATAATTTAAATTCTTCCATGTCTAATTAGAACCACGTCCTTCCTCGTGTAGTGAGGAAGATAATGAAAACTGCCTACTTATTGCCTATGACCAGCCTGATTCCTTTCTGCCCCTTTGAGAATATCCAGGCCCTAGAAATGGAGGCTTAGCCACCATTCATGTTCACTGTCCCTGGCTGACTTAAAAAATATCAAACACCAATGACCCAATGTTCAAGATAACCCTGAAAACGCTTATGTGAAGAATTCGTAATAATATTTGAATTTTACAAACCTAACTGGACTGATGTTCATAATATACATATTATTATGCTAAGTTAAATGAAAACTTGCTTATTAGAAAAGGCAAATAGTCCTTGACAAGCACCCACTCCTCTTATTATTGCTAGAAACCCATTATTGAATGCAGTTATAAAAGTGTGTCTAGTAAAGAATGATTGGACCTCGATTAATAACTTCAAAGTGAACAAAGGTGCCACTCCTGCTGATTACCTTGATCGCTTGAAAGATGAGTTTGATCATTACTATGGTATTCCTAATGCGACTGAAAATGATGAATAAGATGTTAGTGCACTATTTATACATGGACTATTACCAAAAGTGCAGGGGCAGCGGCAAGCCATCTGCTTAAGGGGCTGATTATGCACCGTCTGATGGTTCATCAATTTTCTGTTGCAGGCTTTTGGAACACTGGAAAAGTGAATGCCCCCAGTTGCACGAGAGATCACAGTAACTGCTCAAACAACCTGAATTTAACCACACTTCAGAAAATCAATACCCTACCTTTTAGGACAGCTCATGGAGAGCCGACTACTTTGTGAATGCCTTATACCCTGTAGATCAGAAGTGGAGGTATGTATGATGTCTTCTTCATAGAAAGACCACCTCATGCCTTAGGTACTAAAAGGATCGCTCTGAAAACCTCTGAATCCTCCTCACAGCCCCCATAGAGCGAGACTATTGACGCAGTTGGCATTGTTAACAGATGAGGCACTCACTAAAGAATAGCAATGGTGTCTATTGGAAAGCACTAACTGATAATTGAAGTGAAAGTAATGATGCTAAACCTTCACACCAATCAATATCTGATGTCCTTCACCACATTCTTTATTCTTTTCACCTTGAACATACATAGATTATGCTCTTAATGGTAAGACGATCAAAATTAGACTAAATCCCATGAAGAAGCTCCCACAAATGTCCCAGTATCCGTTACTTGACGGAGCGGAAGCTGGGATCTGCCAAAGCATTGCAGCTGTACCTAAACAAGGGCTTTTAGCATCTGCTGTAAGCATTTTGTTACACTCCCATTTTACGGATTAAAGTGCCTGGTAAAGAAACTGATAATTTTGTGCAAGATTTATGTGCTAATAATGCTGTCATGTTAACAAGTGCTGAATCCTGCCACCATTCTGTTAGGTATGCTGTTGATTGCGGCATGGTTTGCCGTTGTAGATTTGGGCCTTGATTTCTTCTCCGTCCCTCTCCATCCCTAAAGTCAATACCTTTTTGCTTTAGATACTCTGGGGGACAACTAAAGTGGTGTTTTCTCCCCTTAGGGTGATACAGAGTCATCTTACATCTGTTCACAGGCTCTCAAGAAACATCTGGTTGCTCTCAATGTCCTGGAATGATCTACCCTAGTTCAAAATATAGATGATTTGTTGATGATTCTGACTCATTGAATCAATGCAAGGTTGATTCCCTTTATCTGCTCACTGAATTTTATAGGAACGGGTAAACAAATGTATAAAAATAAATTACAATACTCATTAGTCCAAATTTGATATTTAAGTCACATAGTCACATAGAAGATTGACACCTGTCAGTGGACACATTGAAGGAATTAATAACCTACCCGAACACATTGCCGATTCCCAAGTGCACCCTTTGTGCGACAGAGGACTCCTGTAGGCAGTGGGATTTGGATTATGCTAACACTGTCAAACCCTTGTAAATTTCTGTCAAGAATGACATGCCTGACCGTTGCCTTGGCCCAAGGAGGCAGAACAAGCATTCGGATTTTTGAAACAGCTTTATTGTATGCACCTATGTTAGAATTACCTCATTATCGCAAGCCTTTCACATTGTATTGCCATGAGAAAGTGTGCTTGCTCGAGGAGTTGTGGACCCAGAGTACGGTGTAACTAAGAAATCTATACTCATTATCTATCGAATCTGCATGTGCAGGCGGCTCTACTATCCATTTAGTTGAAACATCTAGGGAAATTGGGATCTCTCACTGCTGCCCTGCCTCATGCTGCAGCTGCGTTTTTACTGACCATCAACACTACGCTCCTTTTCATGCTAAGATTGTCAAATTATTAAATATTGTGACTTCATCCCAAATATTACTCGTACGATGTACCATGTTGGGTCCTGCTCCCATTTTCCCTACCTCATCGGTGGCAAACCTTATGATTGTGTCCTTATATTACCCCACCTTGTATTGATCCCACTGATGCACCTTTCCCAAACTGTTATTCTGCATAGTATGACCATGGTTCATGTATTAGAAATGATAAAGGACCATTAGTTGTGGGCTTTACTGTGTGTGTGTTACATAATATTTATAAAGACATTGTTTGCCTAATGTCCACTCTGCTTCAGTAGCTGAACTGATAGCTCTCGCACATGCATGCATTTAACAGCTTGAAAACCAGAAAATATTCAATGATGCGAAGCATGCCTTTGTGGTTCTGCACAACTACAGCCGTCTCTGTGTGTATCCTGAATATTGAAGTCATAATATTGTGAGTGCCATTATATTCGAGTTTTGACTAACGGTGAGAAGTATATTGTTTTTCTTTATTTACCAATAATATTGCATTTTTAAATATAAATCACTTTACCATTGTAGTTTTTAATATTGGTTTTGTATTTTATGTAAATAGTGTTTAATTTATTTGCTTAATGTTTTTTCCTAAATGTTTATTTATTTATTTATTTTGTCGTTTACTGTGTGTTTTTTTGTTTAACATTTAAAAAAAGTTATTTAACAAAATGTGTGATTGGGGGCGAAGCTTGCTGGTGCCGAAGATGGCTACTTAAGCAGAGAGCTCTGCATTTTAATAAACTATCCCGCATTAATCCTGCATTCACCCGAAGCCACGTCCCCGCAAACAGCATGCCCGCACAGCTGAGAGGACCCTCTTCCTAATGGGATATTCCGGCCCCGAAGACAGGAAGCACACGAGGAGTGGTGCGTGAGTTCGGGCGGCATGCACACTAGGCCGCAAATCCCTGGACTAAATTTTGCTGCAGGCCGTCCGGAAGCGCTACCAAGCCTGGCGGCTGTGCCGGTTCGACCCGGCCGGAGCTTCTTGATTTTAAAATATCACCCCTCGAGGCTGCCACTGTGTGAGGGTGATTGCCTGTGGCGAGGGACGCTCAGCCCCAGCTTGTGGTTAGTCGCTGAGGGCTGACGGGGCGCTTGATCTGCAGGACACCGCTGAAGTTGAGTGCCTGAAGCTAGCGGGGGAAATCAGACCGGAGCAGAGGTGCTCGCGGCGAGGCGGGCCTGCCTTGGGGCGCACCCAGAACTTTGGCGATCCACCAGTGAGATCCGATCGGCAAAATTTCGCCGCTGTATCTTGGGAGTGCAGCTGAGTGGGGGGCACGCCTCCTCATTAATAACTCTCTCCACCTTGCACTCCGAATTACAACCTGCACAGTGGAGCCTGGCTTTCTCTCCACCTGCCGCTGCCTGCTGATGATGCTGATTGACTGGCCCTGCTGCCACAACGGGACCCCCCCCCCTCTCCCCCCTGCTGCTGCAGATGCCATCTCTGGCCACTTTGGACACGAGGTACACATTAGGGTTTTTGGGGTTGGTGCCCTCTATTCTGGTGAACTGGGAGCCCCCTTTTGATCGAGTTGTAGTGCCTGCGGCTGTGGAGACACCCAAACTGGCTTGCTGTGTGCCCTTTGCTCTGCTTGGTGTGCTGGGCTGCCACCCCGGTGAATGGCACGACGAACTGTGACCACTTGCTGCCCCACTCTACTTGGCCTAACTCTGATCTGCAGTGCTTCATTCCTAGTTGTTGTGAGGCTGCTTCTTCCGGATCTGCTAGGTCCTACTGGGGCGAGCTGCAATGGGCAGAACTGACAAAACGCAACAGAAGCTGTCTTTCGAACAACGCAAACCCAGAGACCGTTCTCGGACTGCTGAAGAGGAAGAGCAGGAAGAAGAGCGGGAACGTGTGACACATGAAGGAGATCTTAAATCCATGCTGGCTTCTATGGAAAAAGGACTGCAAAACTCGCTAACGGTATTGGGGACGAAGATTGACTCCCTTTCCTACCGTATGGACCGGATGTCTGAAAGGATGGATAAGGAGGCTGAACGCCTTGACATGGCGGAAAGGCGTATCACGTAGGTGGAGGAAGCACAGACTGACATGGACACCGGCCACAAACATATGGACCAAGCGCTCCAAGTGTTGCTGGACAAGACGGAGGACTTGGAGGCGAGATCTCGAAGAAGTAACCTGCGAATTATTGGCCTGCCGGAATCGACCTCTACAGGCAATATGGAGCAGGTAATCGAGAAACTACTGATCACGCTGCTTCGCTCGGACGCCTTCTCGCCCATGTTTGTGGTCGAACGAGCACACCGCTCCTTGGGCCCTCGCCCAGCACCTGGAGCCCCTCCGAGGCCCATAATAGCAAAGCTACTCAATTATCGTGATAGGGACGCAGCGTTAAGAATTGCAAGGGGGAAACAGTCTTTGCACTACGAAGGGTCTCAACTTGCCATTTTCCCAGACTTTACCGTGAAGATGCAGGAGGCACGTCGCCAGTTTGTGTCACTCAAGAAGCCGTTAAGAGACCAAAACATTAATTATGCCATGCTGTACCCGGCTCGCCTGCGAGTCAACCGCCAGGGCAGGTTGCATAGTTTCACTGACCCCAAGACGCTGCAAAAAGCCATAAAAGACTGAGCAAAGGAGCGGAGGCGTAGCCCAGAAAGGGAGGCGTTAGCTGGAGCGGATGGAGGCTCCCTGGAGGAACAGGACTGATCTTCCCGTTTGATGCACAGATAAGAATTACATAATGGGGGGACTGCTTCTATTGGAGCTAGTCTGTTGATGATAACAGCTATTTTGTGAGGCAGGGTAAATTTTGTTGCATTCAAATGCCTCTCAGTTATGCTGTTGTGCGCATGCTGTCCTCACCGGCCTGTCCCTTTGGTGTTTGGTTGAGGAATTTAAAGGTTTGTGCGCAGGGTTGCACGGATATAACATGGGCGGGCTGCGTAGGTCTTTGGTTAATGCTTAAAATATGCATTTGGAGTGCGGAGGGCCGTCGATTGTTGCCCATTTGGACAACGAGGTACAGTTGGCAATCTCCGCCTACGCGTGTTACACACACTTGGGGTTTTTGTTATCGTTGTTTTCTGGTGGGAGGGACAGCTCTTTTTCAGTCCACTGCATTGCAATGTATGTTTTGTTTCATGAGGAACTATGGGTATTGTTTCGTCAGGTCCTAGTTGGGGGATCTTGATGTGGGAGGGGGGTGGAGGGTTGTTGAGACTCAGACGCTGCAGTACAAACGATATTAGACAACTTCACTTGATGCATGGTACCATGGCACTACGCGTTACTGAAGTATGGCGACGATGATTGACCCTGGCACACGTGTGGAGGGGAGTCGTCGAGATCTCCCAGCTGACACACTTAGAGCACTCACATGGAAAGTTTGGGGGCTAAACAATCATAGAAAAGTACGTAAAGTCCTCTCATACCTAATGAGACACAATATAGATGTGGCACTTCTACAAGAAACTCACCTCCCGCTTAATTCCCCTATGCTGCGGTGCAGAGGCCTGCTAGGTAACATTCATGCTGCCGGCTTCACCACACACACGCGTGGAGTAGTTACATAGATCAACCCTTGGCCAGCACTCACCATCGGACCACTGTTTACTGATACCGAAGGTAGATACGTTATCACTTGGTGCTGTGGAAAGGGCATGGACTTACTTATTGTTAATATATATGGCCCAAATTTTGATAACCCAGAATTCTTTACAATACTAGCGGACAAGGTGGGCAGTTTTGGCGAGGGCCATTAACTGTGGGGGGGGTGATTTCAATCTAGTTAGGAGCCCCGCACTGTACAGGTCAGGGGGGCCTGAGAGGAATACTACTGCTGCAGCTAGAGACATTGAATGTGCGCTGATTAGTTTTGATTTGATGGACGTATGGCGTTTGAAATTCCCGCACACAGGTGGCTATACACACTATTCTGCTTATCATAACTTACATACCCGAATCGACTATTGGTTCGCAGCTAGGTCACTTTGTGCCAGGGTCCAAACATATCAGGTACTACCACAAACAATATCTGACCACTCGCCAATTCTATTGGTGCTGGTCGCACCCAGCAGGCGCATACCCCCATTCACGTGGTGGTTTCCTCCCTACTCCCTACTAGACGTAGTTTTCAAGGAGGAGCTAGCTGTGGCTATTGAGACCTTTTTTGAAAAGAATGTGGGTTTTGTGGATGATTACCAAGTTGTCTGGGAGACAATCAAAGTTTACATCAGGGGGGTCACTATCTCAAAGCACTCGGGGTTCTCCGCTCCATACGTAAACGTCTGACTGACTTAGAAGGGAAAATTAAGATTCTTGAGCGGCGGTTGCAGATGGACATAGATAGCTCAGTCAAGGGGGAGCTTGCAGAGTTACTAGGTGAATATAACACAGTAGCTGACGATGAGATCAAGCACCTTGGTAAATATGCCACTGCCAGGGCGTATGGCGAGAGCGAACGACCTGGGTCGGTTTTAGCGCAACTACTTAGGAAACGCAGAGAAACGTTGAATACAGTATGGGTTAGGTCCACTTAGGGCGAGCTTTTAACTGAAGTCTCGGATGTGGCTGATAGATTCCGGCAATATTATTCCGAGCTATATGCCTCTAGGAACACTGCGACCGATGAGGAGATTATTGATTATCTGTCGTACATACGACTCCCTTGGCTCACTAACACACACAGGGAATTTCTAATGAGGCCCATAGAAAAGGACAAAATCCTTCTCGCTTTATCTAGCATGAGGGCGGGTAGTGCTCCGGGATCAGACGGCCTCACGGTCGCATTCTACAGGGATTTCTTAGATATATTGCTCCCACAGCTGACAACGCTCTTCGATGATATGTGCGTCACAGGGCATATGCCACCGTCCATGTCCGAGGCAGTGATAGTTGCACTCCTCAAGCCCGGAAAATCCTCGGAGGACTGCGCATCGTATCGTACTTTGTCTCTGCTTAATGTGGACACAAAGATATTTGCAAAGATCCTCGCAAACAGGCTGGTCCCCCTTGTTCCAATCTTAGTGGCACCGGAACAAGCAGGGTTTGTACCTGGCAGAAATTTAACTTACAACTTACGCATGGTATTTGGTGCCTTGCAACATATCAAGCCGGAAACGCCCGCTGTGGCGGTCTTCTTAGATATAGAGAAGGCATTTGATTCTGTAGAGTGGCCGTTTATGAAGCACGTCTTGACTAGAATGGGAGTGAGCCCAGTCTTTTTACAATTAGTTGGTACACTTTACAGCAAACCCACTGCCTGCATACAAATAGGCAATATAGTGACGGACTCCATTTGCATAACACGAGGGATGAGGCAGGGCTGCCCATTGTCCCCATTGCTTTATGCTCCAGTGGCAGAACCCTTGGCATGTACGTTGAGGGAATATCATCAAAATCGAGGTATCAGCTTCCCACGACACAAAATTATAGTATCCATGTATGCTGATGATACCCTCCCATACATCAGACACCCAGAATCTAATCTCTCTGCCGTGCTTCGGGAGGTGGTGCAATTTGGTTGGCTTTCAGGATTGCATGTCAATTGGTCAAAGTCTATTGTTTTCCCTCTAACGCCAAATACCCCTCGTTTTGAGCTTGACTACCCTCTGCAATGGACCACAGATGTGTTCAGAAATTTGGGAATTAAAATACACACGGACTCTGACACGGTATTTAAAGAAAATTACGGGACGACCTTTAGCAAGCTGGAAGACGATGTTGAGGAGTGGATAAAGCTACCGCTATCCCTTCTTGGCAGAATATCCATCATGAAAATGTTGGTGCTGCCGCAGCTTCTGTTTTTATTTATTAATATTCCCCATGGTGCTGCCGCAAGCCTTTTTTGGCTGTCTCACCTCATTGATGGTTCGACTGGCGTGGACGGGTAAGCAGCCACGCGTGAAGTGGCAGATTTTAGTACTTCCCTATTCTAGGGGCGGACTCGGCGCGCCGGAATTGAATTTATATTATATTATAGGGCCGCACAGTGTTCGCATGCATACTATTGGATGCATGGCTCCCCGGATATACCACATCTTTGCATAGAGTTGGAGGTGGCTGCCCCGCTCCCACTCCCTGCTCTGTTGTTTCAGGCTGCAGATCGTAGGACTTGTATATTAGATTCTGTAAATGCCACAACGCATGCCTGGCACCATCTCTTGCAATTATAGGCTGGTGCAATACTATATTCCCCATCATCTTTATTAGATTGGTGTATATGGTTACCCCCCTGTGAAGAGAAAGGGGTTGCACAGGCTCTTCAAGCATTGGGTATATGCGAGGTGGGGGAGTGTTTTGACGATGGTGTTGCTAAAAGGTGGGAGGACTTTGATACTGATAAACCGGAACTTACCACATTGACGAGATTCCAATTTCACAGAACACGACATGCTTTGAAAGAGCTATTGGGGGACAACTACCTAGAACCACCTGAACTATCTGCCTTGTCTCTCACTATACGAGCGAAATCCCCGAATCGATTATTTACAACTCATCCATGTCATATAGAGCTAACCAGTACACCAAAGCGCACTTGGAATGGCAAAGGGACTTAAACATAGAAATAGCGGATAGTATGTGGTTCTATTGCTGCTCCAGCACAAAGCGGATCTTACTTAATGGTCCATACCGCCTGGTAAACTTCAAATACCTAAATAGGGTATACTACACACCGGAGAGGCTACACAGGTACGGTTTATGAGAGAATGCGAATTGTGATCGATGTAAGGCAGGGTTGGCGGATTTCCCCCATCTGGCTTGGACGTGTCCTGGTGTCGCAGTCTTCTGGGTCTCGGTCTTCAAAGAAGTGGGTCTGATCACGAAGCTGCCCCTTGATCCGGACCCGGCGCTGGCTCTGTTGGGTTACTTCAAGCTAAATCCAAAGGGGGCTCATAGACATGGGAATGCTTATGGACAAGCGTAGGGTTGCTATTAACTGGTTTTGTGGCCCTCTCCCTACGCTTGCACAATGGAAGAACGACATGACATACTGCTCCACACAGACAGAGATCTTTAGCGAGCTCCTCCCTCCGCGTAATAAGCCCAAAAACTTCTGGGAATAGTACAACACTTACCAGTACACATCTGCTAGTGGCATTAATAGTTCATCCTCACAAACATGAAGTTAACTTGTGCACGACGGAGGTTCACCCTTATTTACCTCTTTGTAAAGGCTGCTCTCGACTTATTGTGGATGTACATCATAACGTGCCGGGTCATCTTCTATTCACCTAAAGTGATTAAGCCAGCTAGTGGAACTATACGTTTGAAGTTGTTTATTGATCTTTTGTAACTTTATCGATTGATGCTGATGGTCACATGCTGAATATATGAGTAATGTATAATGTAATGCTGCAATGCGGAGTCTCATTGTTGTATGTTTTTTTTTAAACTCAATAAAACATTTTTTTTTAAAAATGTGTGATTGGAATAATTTTACATGGATATGTATTACCTTAAAAAAAGTGTTATTCGAACTGTGCCTTTCTTTAATATGTGCCAGCGTGTCCGCTGAAAGTGTAATGGTGGTTTCTTGTGCACTTCCGTGGGAGACATCTGTCATGCAGGCACATTATTGTCCTACACAACACAACATCAAAGTCAAGCATTGAAAACATGAAGACATGTTGACAAGTGTAGTGAGTGCCAGGGTACAAGACTTCTTGACTAACAACTTGAATCATGCCACCTGTCACATGGCCATCCGTACCATGATGACACATTTGGCAACACATCTGACCCACTACCTGTCATGTGGAGTGGCACACATGTCCAAACACAGGACAATGCATTAGCTAATGGCCCTGCAATTGTGACGGAATAAGGAGTACCTGCAGTGAGGAGACACACTCATGGCAAGCACGAATGTCCACACAGATGTAACCACACAAAGAACAAACTACGTAGCATCTGGACCACACACTGGTGCCAAAAATGGATGAGCAGGAATCATGTATTTTAACTTTTGACACATGGAGCAAAGCACTAAAATTAAACCCTGCACAACATGACTGGGTCACTGCATGTTGAGTGTCTGTCCAGACAATTATCACACACAGGTCAGACCTGGCAAGGAGCCATAAGGTTTGGACATGTAGGCCTTGCCCGCACAAACCCCCCATACCTGACACAATGTGATTGAGTTAGATCAAGAAGTTACACCTCTTAATCTGGGTTTACTCAAATGTGCATCAAGAAATCCCAAATGTACTCCACATCACCTCGTGAGGCTGCCAACACATATTTGTGACAAACAACCATCAACAGATAGTTGTACATAGACACACAGGCACTGCCCAGTGTGAGGATGCACAAGCCAAATGGGGTCACCCTGTCCAGTGGACACATGTAGCACACTTTACATTAATACAAATGAGGCCAGGGAACAATGTCACAGAGGCCAACCTATGCTGAACACACAGAGAATGGGCACAATGTTTGGTGACACACATGAATCAGAGGCAAGGGTGTCTCAGGGGACTGTAGTGGGCACACTGCTCCATGGTCCTGGAATGATCTGACTGTAACATGAGCAAACGTCCCGGCACTATGCATATCTCCCACTCATGCACATCATGTCTGAGGCCACAACATCGGTCCTGTATGCTGCAAGTCTGTTAATTTGAATCCTCACACTCCTATGTTGAGACTCAGCATCAGTGCCAACAAATATGGACCCCCAAATGACTGAACAGGACAGGGCACACGCAAGGTACCAACACATGTCACAGACCACCCCCACACATGATGCAGAAAGCAATGTGCACGTGGATTAACTGGCAGCCTAGATGACCATGTGCAATAGTGTTTACACACAGACCAGGGAACACATGTCAAGGAGGGGAAGAGAGGAAGAACAGCACTGGTTGACTTGGGGGAAAAGGATATGCACTGCACATATAAACCCTGGCAGTGTATCCAGGCGACTGAGCACTTCCAAAAGCTGGTAACACACAACAAACACACATGTACCTACCCCCTTGTTGCTGCTGCTGCTGCTGTTTCTCCTGTAACCGCCCATCCATCTCAGGGAAGACCACCGCCAGGACATGCTTCATCTGGTGGGTCAGGCGTTAGCGCCCGCCGTAGCGGCGTGGAGGTGAGTCCTCCAGCAGGACCCGGGCGATCCTCCGGGTCCAGCACCGGATGTCCTGCCACCGTTTTCTCACTTGTGCTAGGCGCCGACTGTGACCCTCCACCGATCTCACGGCCCTGACGGCCTGCTTCCAGATCTCCCCCTTGGCGTAGGCAGTTACCTGTGAGGATGATAAAGTGAGACAACATCACTACACCTGCTCCATGTCAGAGACACACACATTTGAACATCTTTGAAATGTTGAACAGGGCATAGGATGCTGCCAAGGAATTTCATCTTAGTCATATGGACATTGGCCTCTGTGGAAGCCCCAATGCACTACATGGCATGTAAAGTACACAGGTGGCATGAGGGGTGCGACACACTCCATGAACATGGCGCACACTGTGCATCACAAGAGACACCAGGCTGATGGAAAGCACCTCCAAGCAGTTACATGCCCCAGGCCACTGACGCAACCTCAGCAGAGTACACAGACACACACAGGCACAGACCAATCACATGCCATTGGCAACAGCGGATACAAACCTCACTCTGCACATGTGCCACTTGCCTGTGGGGTGTCACAGGTGTGGGGCTAGCTCAGCAAGTCAGACACACAGCACGGCTTACTTCTCACATCAGATGGGTAGAGCTGTTGCCTCCTCCATGCAGCTGTGGTGCAACACTTCACATAGACACTCACCAACATGACAAGGAACATTCACACACATCAATGTCCAGGGGGTGTACACATCACTTGGACACTCTCACCACAGCTCCACTCAACTCACACACATCTGTGGGAACAGTCACCTGTCACGCCAGGGGGACCACTGAATCACCTCAGGACAATAGACAAAAAATGCCACAAAGGATTAGCCAGGCTGAATGTGTCATGCACTATGCAGTGAATGTCAGAGTAAGCACAATGCAAGTGAGGAGTGCACACATGAACTACATCATGCTCTGCATGGGAGACATAAGCCATTCCCCCCCGGGACCCACTCTAAACAACATTGCATGTCTGTCACGCCTGGACACAATGCCAGAAGTGATAGTCACAAAAAAGGTGCACAGTCAAAGCTAGTGGAGTCAGCACTCACCTGCTCCCCTGGTCTCCCATACAGGCTGGGGTACTGTGGGAGGATGACATCCAGCTATGCCTCATTCTCCTCCTGGGTGAATGGCTGGGCCCTCTCCACAGACCTTGACATGGTGCCAGAGGAAGCACGAACAGCAGCAGTGTTGTCGACAGGAAACTTGTGCAGGCAAGTGCCCTCTCATGGGTTCTGGCTGACTTATATCTGTCTTGCTGAGGGGCATTCATTTGGAGGAGTACATAGTGATTGGTCAGATTCATTCGCATCTTATGTTTACTCCAATCCCTTTCCACATACACCAGTGACAGCATTTGCATCGTTCAAAATTTCTGAATCAAGTCAAGTCAACAACCACTTTGAAACATTGTATTTTGTGGCCAACTGACTTTTCCAGGCCACCTGATGGAAAATTTGAACAGAAAACTCTGTATCCATGACAACCAGCATGCATTTAGTACCTAATACTTGTCCCTTATGTGTCCCCTATGTAATTTTCAAATCCACACACAGGTATGGTGCGTTTCACACGTACCCTTACGGCACCAGTTGCACAGTGCCTTTGACACGTACGTGTAGGCACTGGTAGTACACGTACATGTAGTCACTGGTAGTACACATACCCGAACTTGTACTACCAGTGCGTACCCATACGTGTACTCACAGTGCCTACATGTACGTGTCCGCAATGGTAGTGCACGTACCCGTACGCGTACTACCAGTGCACAGTGCCTACACGTACGTGTCCGCAATGGTAGTACACGTACCCGTACATGTACTACCAGTGCCTACCCGTACGTGTACTCACAGTGCCTACACGTACGTGTCCGCAATGGTAGTACACGTACCCATACGTGTACTACCAGTGCCTACCCGTACGTGTACTCACAGTGCCTACACGTACTACCAGTGCCTACCCGTACATGTACTCACAGTGCCTACACGTACGTGTCCGCAATGGTAGTACACGTACCCGTACGTGTACTCACAGTGCCTACACATACGTGTCTGCAATGGTAGTACACGTACCCGTACGTATACTACCAGTGCCTACCCGTACGTGTACTCACAGTGCCTACACGTACTACCAGTGCCTACCCGTACATGTACTCACAGTGCCTACACGTACGTGTCCGCAATGGTAGTACACGTACCCGTACGTGTACTCACAGTGCCTACACATACGTGTCTGCAATGGTAGTACACGTACCCGTACGTATACTACCAGTGCCTACCCGTACGTGTACTCACAGTGCCTACACGTATGTGTCCGCAATGGTAGTACACGTACCCGTACGTGTACTACCAGTACCTACCCGTACGTGTACTCACAGTGCCTACACGTACGTGTCTGCAATGGTAGTACACGTACCCGTACGTGTACTCACAGTGCCTACACGTATGTGTAGGCACTGTGAGTACACGTACGGGTACGTGTACTGCCATTCCGGACACGTACATGTAGGCACTGTGAGTACACGCACTACGGGTAGACACTGTGAGTACACGTACGGGTACGTGTACTACCATTGCAGACACGTACATGTAGGCACTGTGAGTACACGTATGGGTAGGCACTGGTAGTACACGTACGGGTACGTGTACTACCATTGTGGACACGTACGTGTAGGCACTGTGAGTACACATATTGGTACGTGTACTACCATTGCGGACACGTACGTGTAGGCACTGTGAGTACATGTATGTGTAGGCACTGTGAGTACACGTACGGGTAGGCACTGTGAGTACATGTAAGGGTACGTGTACTACCATTGCGGACACGTATGTGTAGGCACTGTGAGTACACGTATGGGTAGGTACGTGTACTACCATTGCGGACACGTACGTGTAGGCACTGTGAGTACACGTACGTGTACTACCATTGCGGACACGTATGTGTAGGCACTGTGAGTACATGTACGGGTAGGCACTGGTAGTACACGTACGTGTGTACGGTCCGTACCACGAGTTCTCCTACGGGCACACAACTCTAGTAATACGGACCGTACACACGCCCTCAGAGCGTGTGTACTGTGCGTTTCACACGCTTACACTGTTGATAGGATGCCCACACGAAAGGAATGGAAGTCTCAGACCCACAGAAGGATGTACATCAAGTCATTGTCATTGCTGTCCTACATGTGCAGGGCCTAGGTGTGTCAGGCAGTGATATTGCACATGTCTCCTCATGTATTTGCACAATTGATGTGTGATGACCTGTGTACACATGTCATGTGTGATGGGGCACTATGTGGCACACTTCCCCTTCACACTTTGCACATGTGTGCATGTAGTACAAACGTGTCACACACAGCATCACTGGTATGGCACAGTCACCACCACCCGCAACTGTCCCCTGATGCCAGGGACAGGGACACTGACAACTTAAATTTAACGACCAGCGTGCACCGATGTGACTATGTCATATGTGTGTCATGTGTTCCCATGAGCTTGCTGTTGGTGTCCCGTCCACTGCATCTGCTGTTCCTGCATCCAACATGTGTCTGTGTCTAGATGGGCATGGCACACATCTACGCACACCATGCCATATGTGGATTTCCACATAACGTGTGTCTGTATGCATCTAACTTGATATTTTGACATGAGGACATATCTGCGTCGTCTCAATGTCTGTGTTTTCTGTTTTCACGTGTACCCCTTCATCGCAATGTGTGTGATCTGTACATTTTACCTTCCATGTGATCTGTGCGTCTAGCTTGCCGTCAGCTGTCTGTATGAGATGACATCCTTAAAATGCTGAAATGTGGATGTATGTCACTCTCGTGATTTCTCTGGCTATTGACTGACACTGGCCCACAGCTCGTTTCAGAGCATGTCATGTACACTTGCTAATCAACGGGTGTAGCTGGCTTTTCGTAGGAGTATCACCTGGCTGGCATACATGTCCTGGATGTATTGCACAGACCAGACTCTGTATTTAGCAGATGTGTATTAGCAGTTGAGCATGTGCTCAGTTCATTGACATTGATGTTGTTATGTTCTCACTCTTCGTTATTTATTCACAATTTCTGCAGGGCACCGCCTGTCCCCAGACCAATGCCAGACTTGGGTGCGATGAGGGAATGTGACTGCATACGCCGTTACAGATTCACCCAACAGTTGATTGAGGACCTGACAAACAGGCTGGCACCACACCTCCAACCGCGACACAGTTATCCTACTGCGCTGACCCCCAAGATGAAGGTGATGGCAGCCCTACATTTTTTTGCCACAGGTACGTTTCAATTCACCATAGCTGATGTTGGTGGCATGTCCCAGACGATGTTCAGCCGTGTCCTGCATGATGTTTTGGCAGCCATGTTGGAGCACCTGGATGAATTCATCCATTTTCAGACTCCTGAGGAGTTGACAGGTGTCAAGGGAGATTTCTATGCCCTGGGAGGGATGCCCCATGTCATTGGGTCCATTGATGGGACACATGTGGCTTTTGTACCACCACAGGCACAGGAGGTCGCCTATCGCAACCGTAAACATTACCACTCTATAAATGCCCTTGTGGTGTGTCTTGCCAACATGCTGATTTCCAATGTCTGTGCACGTTTTTCAGGGTCAGCACACGATGCCTACATCATGAGGCGTAGCAGGGTGCCCGAAATGATGCTGCGGCTGCACAACAAACGAGCATGTCTTGTTGGTGGGTATACTCTGTTTGTCCTGTGTTTTGCGGTATCTTTGTATCTTACGGCATCTCCTGACCCACATTTTTACATGATGTTTCCATGTAGGTGACTCTGGCTATCCCAACATGCCATGGCTGATGACGCCTCTCCGCAACCCCAGATCAGCTGCAGATCACCGTTACAACGATGCACACGGGCAGACCAGGCGAGTGATTGAGAGGACGCTTGGCCTCCTGAAGAGCCGATTCCGGTGCCTTCACAAGACAGGCGGGTCCCTCCCATATGCACCGGTAAAGGTCTGCAAAATCTTCCTTGTGTGCTGCATGCTGCACAACATGGCAGTGGAGAAGGCAGTGCCACTCATCCTGGAGCAGCATGAGCAGGAACATCCACCCGTGGAGGATGAAGGGCTTGGTCACGAGGCAAGTGAGGAGGAGGAGGAGGAGGAGAATATCCGGAGTCAGCTCATACGCAACTTCTTCTCATAATGGTGAGTCACTGGGTCTGAGTGTGCACGCTTGGAGCCTTGTGTGGCATGTGTTGCAATGTGTGTGTCCAGCTGACTGTATGCTAAGTGACTCAGATGTGTGTTCTGATGTGTCACTCGAGTGATGATGTCATTCCAATCATTTTAGCTGTGACCCTAATTTTTATATTCGCATGGTGACAACATTATTCCTGTAGAGTAAATGACCATGTATGCGGATAACAATATTTTAGATAACTGCTTGTGTGTCTGTCATCCACAGGTTCTTGCGCATGTTGTCTGGTTGTGTCATCATTGGCCTCCTGCTATTCCTCATGAGTATTGCAACGTGTGCTGAATAAGCGTTCCATGCACAGACATGTGGAAAAGTCATTTTGGGTGAGGATTGCAGCAAGGCATTTTGGGGTTGTTAGGTGTTTGGAATGTGTGGGGACTGCTCCTGTGCATGTTGGGTTACCATGCATACATGTCGACTCACCATGGGGCACATGACATGTAGCATGACTCCAATGAATTGATAGTCTACCTTCGTGACAGTCATCTCTAATGGTTAGTGGATTCTGATGAAGGCATCAATTTGTGTATAACTTCCCTCAGAAACATACGGGATGCTACGGGTAGACATGGTGTGGGACATCCCCATAACAGCCTCAATGGGGAATTGCAGCCTCTCCGTGTGCAGAAAGGGGTGTTTGGCTCATTCCCTTAACTTGTGTGCCAGGCCATTAGGATTTACTACATCTGTGTTGTGAAGGGGGTGTCCAGTGTAGGTCCCACATGTTCAGCAAAATGACCTGTGTGTCTGTTCATATTGATGCTTTTCCCTTAGTGTGAGCCTGAGTAATAAAGGGGTTCCTCACCCTCCAAGGTGCCTCATCTCTGTCAATGCAGGTCTCTTGCCACTTTGCATGCGGCATCTCTGGCATAGTTGTCAAAGATTGTGCATATGAGTCTATGTGTAGTTTGGCTACATGCATGCAGGTCTTCATGGGTCAGAATCTCTATTGTGCATGAAGTCCATGGTTGTGTATGTATTTGGGCATGTTGGTCTCCACGACGGGCCGTCAACGCCTGCTGAGGGTGTGTCTCCTGTGCGCGGCTCGGCCTTCTGTTTCCTGATCCTGTGTCAGTCATCTTTGGTGATTGTGCATCCGTTTTCTCTGGGTGTTCCATGGGTAACCGGACACTCCTTCCTTTACTTACGCCTGTTGCATTTGTCCTTTCTGACATCCTTGTCTTTGTGTGCTACTTTTGGCATAGTTTCAAGGACATACCACCTGCTGCTGCGGCCCCTGCAGCAAGGGCCAACAAAGTGGCGGGATTCCGCAACACACATGCCTCAAAGATGCTCCTCCCTGCCTACCTCCAGCCATTCATTTGGCTGTCATCACCTTGTCTGTGCCACTGTTGGGTACACGCGGTGCCAAAGGCAGGACCGTCAGCACATGCAACGTGCACATTGCACGACCCTCATGTCCTTGCATGACCCACATCACACTACAGTCTGAGGTTGTAGCCACCCTCCAAGCAATGTCTATCTGAAACTTAACCGCCTGCTCTCAGCCATACCCTAAGCGCACACATGACACCTTTGCATGCTGAGTGTGCAACTCCAACTGCCTACACAGCGCTGCCTCTCCTCCCATGCCCTGTCACACCAACCAGATCATGTCCCTCCTGCTCCACACCGGCTCCGTACACCAGCAAGGCCATGGGAGTGGGACTCAGGCCTTCAGCATGTGGTATAGTGGCGTCATCTGGCACATGGCCCAGGGCTCATCTCTCAGCGTGTCAATCTTCAATGTGTCCAGGACCCCCCTCTCCACCATCACATGCGCACACAACCTCATCATCATGTCGTATGCCATTGATACCCAGGTGCTCCTCACCCTCACCAAAGACCCAGCCATTGCCAGTTCCAACGTTCAAGAAGGCATGAGGTCCGTGGATGAATGGCTGAACATCAGCCACCTGAGGCTGAACTTGTACAGGACTGAGGTAAGCATCGGAGGATTGTCCCCTTACAGCTGGCTCAACTCCTTGTGTCCCACCCGCAGGGGCCCTACACAAGCACCCAGTGGCCACGCACACAAGATGTTGTGCATCATGGATTTGTCACTCACATTTGCCACGCACATCACCATCATCTGTACCTCATACTGCAGCACCCTCTGCATGATGCACATGATCCTCTGATAGATCCACTCCAAGGAAAGACAGACCATCCCCCAGGTCCATGACACCAGCTGTGTCAACTACTGCCCCGCCCTCTACGGAGCAAGTACATCCTAACTCACGGGAAAATTGTCCACATCCAGGGTGCATCTGCACAACTCAGTTTCAACATCCCGCGGCCCATCAACATCACCGTCCACCTGAGATAGCTGCAAGGGATCACTGTGAGCTGCAGGATGACCTTCACACTCCTCACACGGATGTATGACGTTACAAGGCATGCTGTTACAACGCATGCTGTTACAACGAAAGTTTTACAACGCAAGTGCATTGACAACGCAGGACATTACAACGCAAGTCTTTACATCGACTTGCACTAGATCGCGTGCTAACATTAAAAAAGTCTAATTTACTATTCCAACTCCAGTCCACGTAACAGTAGGGAAGGTGTTGGGATAGTAAACTACACTATTTTTAATGTTAGCACGCCATCTAGTGCAAGTCGATGTAAAGACTTGCGTTGTAATATCCTGCGTTGTCAATGCACTCGCGTTGTAACAGTTTCGTTGTAATGGCAGTGCGTTGTAAAAGTTGCGTTGTAAAGGTTGTTCCCCTCCTCACACACACTCAGGAGGCAGTCAACAACCCCAGAGCCCAATACCAACCTTGTACGTCTGTCATCCAAGACCCCGTTGGCCCAACTCAATGCATCTGAACTTGGCCTGGCCACCATTCTTCACATCCACAACACTCCAGCATGAAGGAGATGGGTCTCCCACCTGGCCAAACATACCTGGGACTCACTCCCCGGGAACCTCCACATGAGCCATGACCTTTAGGCCTTCATCATCGTCTTCCTGATTGGTGTGTGCGCACAGTACTTCAAGACCCCCTCACCAGCTTGAGGCCATCACGGGTGAGTATTGGGCTCCCAGACTGTATTGGATGATACATTGTGACCCATGTGTGTCCTGTACCGGACTCAGATCCCAGGGTATGGATGGCTGGAGTTGGTTCCACACTGAGGCATAGTTTGACCTTAACACACACGTATGTTGTGGACTAATGCAAAATGACGGCAACATCTCATGACAAAAAAATTGTTTTATTCTCGGTGGGGTGCGTGTTTTGGTAGATGACATAAGGTGCTCTAACGGGTGCATAGAATCCAAAGTTCACAGGGGGAGATGCTATCCTTGGCATTTGAAGGCATCAGAGTCAAGACCACAGTGTTGGTCATCATTGGTCAGACTGTGACCAGCAAGTCCATGTGGCAGAGAATGTCAGTGAATGATGTGCTGCTGTTGCGCATGAAGGCCAGGTGCCAGTCCAGGTGACCTGGGAGATGTGGATGGTCCGCTGCCTCTCACGGTCTTTTCCGTGCATGACCCACCTTCCTCCGGGGACCCTCAGATGCAGGCCTTGACGATGTTTGGGACGATCTGTCGGACGAATCCTCCTCCTCCTCCTCCCTCCCTGTGGCTGGTGCTGGTCTGCGCCTGGTGTCACAGGGAGGGTTGCCCATGTTGTCGGTGATCCGACGGAGTGAATGGCTTATGTCCCTTTGCACTGCCACGAGCTCAACCAGTCTTGCCTCCATCCGTCCTTGGTGTTGTTGTTGACTGGCGTGTTGCTCGGCCTGCTGATTCTTAATGTCTGTGAGGGTCGCCACTACCTGACTGATGGCCCAGCTGTCATGCCGGTATGCCTCCATGATGTTGCGGACGTGTGACATACCGGTCCTTTCAGCTGGCTAGTCAGGTTCTCGCCTCCGCCTGCCTCCACTCCCACCACCCCTGCCCACACGGGCCTGGCCTGCCGTTGTGGGTACATCGGGTCTACGGGACCCCTGAGGGATGGCAGTGTCAGTGTTGTCTGCCTCCTCCTGGGTGCCCGGCAAACCATGTCCCTCCAGGTCAGACTGGCTCAGTTGTTCAGTGTGGGCAGGGCTCCTGGGTGTCTCCTGGGATGTGGCAGGAATGGTGGTGGTGGTTGGCACAGATGTACCTGAAGCAGGTGCTGCAGGGGCTTGGACACCAGAGGGCCCAGGTGGGTTGGGGTCATCCGCTGAGTGTTGTGAGGTGTCGCTGCTGGTGGGATCAGGTTCCTCCCGAGCCTGGGACTGTGGTTCTTCTCCCCCATTGTTGGGGGGAGATCCATGACGTTGCCCTGTGTGTGAGAGAGAGACAATGTTAATGCTGTTTAATGCGACATCCATGTTTCACACATATTCTATTTGCCACAGTTCCTCAAGGTAGTTGTATGTGCCTAGCATTCACATCAATGTTCACTTGTGGATGGGTATGTTGCATGGGACTGATTGAAATGTTCTTCACGGTGTTTGACATGTCGAATTTGGCCTTGGATGCTTCTTTGGCTGTGGCTTGATCTTGTTGTGTCACATGTCCATTGTGAGAGTGGGTAACTCCATTGGTTGCCCCGGGAGTGTGTGCTTGTGTAAGGTGTGAGTGATCATCCCTCAGCCCGATGCTGTTCAACATCCACATGGCCCCCCTCACACAAGTGGCCCGCCCCCACCACCTCAAAACCATCTCCTACGCCGACGACACCCAGCTCATCCTCTCCCTCACCAAGGACCCTCACACCGCCAAAAAATACTTCCACCAGGGTTGAGGTCCATCGCCGACTGGATGCGGAGTGGCCATCTGAAACTGAACTCGGACAAGACGGAGGTCCTCATCCTGGGACCCACACCCTCACCCTGGGACGACTCCTGGTGGCCGATCGCTCTGGGGACATCACCGACACCCACCAAACACTCACGTAACCTAGGATTGATCCTCGCATCCTCCCTCTCCATGTCCAAGCAGGTCAACGGCGTCTCCTCCTCCTGCTACGACACCCTACGCACGCTCCGCCGGATCGACTGGTGGCTCCCGACCGAAACAAGTAGAACACTGACACAGGCCCTCGTCAGCAGCTGACTGGACTACGGCAATGCACTCTACGCAGGACTCCCATCCAAACACCAACGGCGGATACAACGCTTCCAAAAAGCCTCCGCACGACAACACCCCCAGCCACAGCCACATCACCCCCCTCCTGAGTGACCTGCACAGGCACCAAGAGGAACACCTTCAAGCTCCTCACCCACTCACTCAAGGTACTCCACAACGCCGGACAAGCCTACCTGAACATCAGACTCAGCTTTTACAACCCCACCCGCCAGCTCCGCTCCGGCAGCCTCGCCCTCGCAGCTATCCCCCGCATCCAATGTACGACCGCCTGCAGGAGATCCTTCTCCTACCTCGCCGCCAAGACCTGGAACACCCTCACAACCCATCTACGACTGACCCAAGACCTACTTGCCTTCAGATGACTCCTCAAGACCTGACTCTTCGAGCAGTAGTGGAACCCCCCCCCCCCTCAGCACCTTGAGACCCTCATAGGTAAGTAGCACGCTTTACAAGTACCCTGATTGATTGTTGATTGATTGACGGTGCCTGCTGGTGGGTGTAGTGTGATTTGGCAGTGGGTCTCCCAGTTATGTATCTGTCCCCCCATGGAGCATGCTGCCATGTCAGTGAGTGTGAGTTCCTGTCCTAGATATCTGAGCTGGTTGTGTTTGTGTTAGATTTTGCAGTTGTCACAGGGGGGCCTTGTGCTGGCTACAGCAGGGCCAAGTGTCAGCTACCTTGTCAGTACTTTGCCAGTCCCTGTGCATTGCGCATGGTGCATGGGAATGTACCTGGGCCATATGGGCTGAGGGCAATGGTGTCTGTTTCTGAGTTGTACAATATGTTTCGTGATCCCCACCCTCCCAGCATCCCGGACATCCAGTCTTGGGTTTGTGGTTTGTGTAGGCTGGGACATGGCATGGCCTTGCTTTGTGAATGGGGCATACACATGTTAGTGGCATGAGCGTTGTTTTTGAGTGTGGTTGTGTCCGGTGAGGGCTTGGGGGTAGGTGCGTGCATTTGTTGTAGTTGGGGTGTGGATGCCATTAGCCCCATGTTACGTAAGTTGTTTGTGTACTCACCAGGCTCGGCAACTCCTTCGACTCCGTGTACTCCCACCGGCGGAAGCAGGGCCATCACCTTCTCCTCCCAGGGATGGTAATGTACCGGCCTGCGGGGCAGCCCACCTCCTGGGATGTTACTCTGGGCATAGTCCTCGTTCATTTTGCGCTTGACTGCCCTGCGCAGATCGTACCACCTGGCTTGGCATTCATTCCTGGTCCTTCTGATGGGCGCAACAGCATTCACCCGATCGACGATCCTCTGCCACAGGCGTGATTTTTCAGCTATGCTGGTCTGTCTGACCAATGTTCCAAAGAGCTGTGGCTCGACTCTGATGACTTCGTTGACAAGGATGTCCAGCTCCTCCCTTGTGAACTTTGGATTCTTGTCTGTGGGCATGGTGTGGGGTGTGGGTGTGGATGGTTGTGGGTGTGTGGGTGTGAATGTGTAGGTGTGTGTGTGAATCTGTAGAGGGGGTATGTGTGAAGGAGGTTGTGTGATGGTGTGTAAGTTAAGGTGTATGGGTGCAGTTGTTTGTGTGTGGTGTCTGTCAGCAGTGAGTCTGTTGCAAAGGCTCATGGTTTGTGAGTGTGGGCCCTTTTTATTGGTCCATTTGTGGGTGTGGCTGGGTTTGAAATTTTGGTGGGTGCGTTATAAGAGGTGGTTGTGAGTTTGGGCCTCTGTTTGACTGTTTGGATGTGCCAGGTCAGTCTTTTAGATGTTTTTAGTACTGTAGATGTGTTTTGTGGTGTTGTGCGATTCGAATTGACCCTCCTTGTGCTGTTTTGCAGTGTCCTGGTTCTGGACGAGTCGTTTTACCGTATGTAACGTGCGTACATACGCGATGTTGTTGTACAGTGCTCACATATGCAATGTTGTTATACGGTTCGTACATACGGGATGCTGGGGTACGGTGGTGGGGTACGGTGCGTCCAAGTACGCGGCTGGGACTGGGGTGGTGGGGTACGGTGGTGCGGTACGGTGCATCCAAGTACGCGGCTGGGGTACGGTGGTGGGGTACGGTGCGTACAAGTATGGGGCTGGGGGACGGTGTTGGGGTACGGTGCGTACAAGTAAGGGGCTGGGGTAGGGTGGTGGGGTACGGTGCGTACATGTACGGGGCTGGGGTACAGTGGTGGGGTACGGTGGTGGGATACGGTGCGTCCAAGTACGCGGCTGGGATACAGGGGCGGGATACGGTGCGTACAAGTTAGGGGCTGGGGTAGGGTGGTGGGGTACGGTGCATACATGTACGGGGCTGGGGTATGGGGCTGGGGTAGGGTGGTGGGGTATGGTGGTGGGGTACGGTGCATCCAAGTACGCGGCTGGGGTACGGTGGTGGGGTACAGTGCGTACAAGTATGGGGCTGGGAACGGTGTTGGGGTATGGTGTGTACAAGTAAGGGGCTGGAGTAGGGTGGTGGGGTACGGTGCGTACATGTACGGGGCTGGGGTACGGTGGTGGGGTATGGTGGTGGGGTACCGTGCCTCCAAGTACGCGGCTGGGGTACGGTGGCGGGGTACAGTGCGTACAAGTAAGGGGCTGGGGTAGGGTGGTGGGGTACGGTGCGTACATGTACAGGGATGGGGTACAGGGCTGGGGTACGGTGGTGGGGTACGGTGCATACACGTACGGGGTGGGGTACAGTGCGGACATGGGAGGGTACGGGGCAGACATGTGGGGGTATGGTGGGGGCTGTACGACTCGTATCCCGGGCACAAGTTTACCCGGATACGAGTGGTACGGCGTTCGATCCGTACGGAGCCTTTCCCATGCGCTTGTGTTTTCAGACGGCCGGTATGGATCGTACTTGCGCGCTCGGATTTCATTTTTACAATTTGTATGTAAAAATGTCCGGGGACGTGTCGTAGACTTTTCCCGAAGTCATTCGTATGGATTTTTCACGTACGAATCGTACTTCGCTGATTTTACGGGACTTGTATGATTCGTACGGATGCGAGTCGGACGGTAATTTTTTTTGACGGATCGGAATCGGCACCTAATTGTTAATTAAATATGATTAAATATTATGTATTGATATTTCTAATTAATATATTAATAAGTAATTATCAATTGGTAATTAATGTTTAATAATCATTATTTTTGGGGTAAAAAAATATTTAATAGTCCAATATTTTTTAATTGGTAATTAATGTTTAATAATAATTATTATTTTTTGGTATAAAAAAAATTAATTGTTCAATATTTTTTAATTAGTAATTACTTTTTAATCATTCATATGTTTTTGGTTATGAAAAATATTTTATTTAATATTTATTATTTGGTAATTAATACTTATTAATTATTATTTATTGGTATTTATTATTAATTTATTGTTAATTAATTATTCATTGGTAGTTATGTTTGTAACAATTATTTATTGGTATTTGTAAATAATTTTGAGTTATTTAATAATTAACTCACTAAGGTGCCGATTCCGATCCTGTAAAACCCGGGTACGAATGGTCGTACGGAGCGTATTCTCCGTATGATTCGTAACCAGGAAATGCTCCTTACAAACCAGCAAGTACGATTCGTACAGAAATACCATTTCCGTACGAATCGTAAAAAACTATGTGCGATGAAAAAATACCCACAATTCCGATCCGGGACATCGCGTACGTGACGTCCGGACGGAGTCAGGCAGCGTTCTACGGACCAGCAAGTACGATTCGTGCCTATGTCACTCCGCACGGATCATTTTTTACGGCAGCCAAAAACTCCCGTGAAATTGAGGACGACGCGAAGAAGGAGCAGCGGCACGCGACAGACAGCCATGGACCCCATCCTAAGTGTCATCCTAGCCCTCCTAGCCTACGACCTGGTGCACCGAAACCGCCACGCACGCCGTAGAAGGTCAGCACAACACCCAGGGGCAAAGGGGGTGCGAGGGGCAGGAAACATAACCTCTACCTAATTTTAAAAATACCATATACTGGCCATACATTACCTCCAGGGTCTGGTCACTTCAGGGGGCGTGTCCACCAATCCCGCGTACGCGTACCTGTCACCACTACAATGGTGGTACGGCCCGTAACTACGCCCTCAAAGCGTGGGTACGGCCCGTACCACCATTGGAGTGGTGATGTAGGGGTACGCATGGTACGGGCCGTACCCACGCTCTGAGGGCGTGGGTACAGCCCGTACCACCATTGGAGTGGTGATGATGGTGTACGTGCCGTACCCACGCCCTCAGAGCGTGGGTACGGCCCGTACCACGCATACCCCTACATCACCACAACAATGGTGGTACGGGCCGTACCCACGCCCTCAGGGCGTGTGTATGGCTCGTACCACGTGTACCCCTACATCACCACTACAATGGTGGTACGGGCCCTGAGGGCGTGGGTACGGCCCGTACCACCATTGTAGTGGTGATGTAGGGGTACACGTGGTACGGGCCGTACCCACGCTCTGAGGGCGTGGGTACGGCGCGTACACCTACATCACCACTACATTAGTGGTACGGGCCGTACCCACGCCCTTAGGGCGTGTGTATGGCCCGTACCACGCGTACCCCTACATCACCACTACAATGGTGGTACGGGCCATACCTACGCCCTCTGAGCTTGGGTACGGCCCGTACCACCATTGTAGTGGTGATGTAGGTGTACGTGCCGTACCCACGCCCTCAGATCATGGGTATGGCCCGTACCATGCGTACCCCTACATCACCACTACAATGGTGGTACGGGCCGTACACACGCTCTGAAGTCGTGGGTACGGCCCGTACCACCATTGGAGTGGTGATGTATGAGTACGCGCCGTACCCACGCTCTGAGGGCGTGGGTACGGCCCGTACCACCATTAGAGTGGTGATGTAGGGGTATCGCGTGGTACGGGCCGTACCCATGCTCTGAGGGCGTGGGTATGGCACGTACACCTACATCACCACTACAATGGTGGTACGGGCCGTACCCACGCTCTGAGGGCGTGGGTACGGCCCGTACCACCATTGTAGTGGTGATGTAGGGGTACGCGTGGTACGGGCCATACCCACGCTCTGAGGGCGTGGGTATGGCCCGTACCACCATTGGAGTGGTGATGTAGGTGTACGCGCCGTACCCACGCCCTCAGTGCGTGGGTACGGCCCGTACCACGCGTACCCCTACATCACCACTCCAATGGTGGTACGGGCCGTACCCATGCCCTCAGAGCATGGGTACGGCGCGTACTCCTACATCACCACTACAATGGTGGTACGGGCCGTACCCACGCTCTGAGGGCGTGGGTACGGCCCGTACCACCATTGTAGTGGTGATGTAGGGTTACGCGTGGTACGGGCTGTACACACGCTCTGAGGGCGTGGGTACGGCGTGTACTCCTACATCACCACTACAATGGTGGTACGGGACGTACCCACGCCCTCAAAGCATGGGTACGGACCGCATCACCCGTACCTCTAGGGCACCAGTACATTAGTGATACAAGGCGTACACACGCCACGAATGTTGGCTTAGGGCCTGGTGCAGCATATACCCAGTATATTGGGGTGTGTCCATGGCCAGGACAGCAGTGTACAGAGACATGTGAGGAGTGGGTGCAGAGGAATACCAGCAGTGGACAGAGACATGTGAGGGGTGGGTGCATATCACTCCCAGCAGAGGACAGAGACATGTGAGGGGTGGGTGCAGAGGAACACCAGCAGTGGACAGAGACATCTGAGGGGTGTGTGCCTATCACTCCCAGCAGTGGACAGAGACATGTGAGGGGTGGGTGCATATCACTCCCAGCAGTGGACAGAGACATGTGAGGAGGGGTGATTGCATATCTTTCCCAGCAGTGGACAGAGACATGTGAGGGGTGGGTGCCTATCACTCCCAGCAGTGGACAGAGACATGTGAGGGGTGGGTGCATATCACTCCCAGCAGTGGAGAGAGACATGTGAGGGTTGGGTGCAGAGGAATACCAGCAGTGGACAGAGACATGTGAGGGGTGGGTGCCTATCACTCCCAGCAGTGGCCAGAGACATGTGAGGGGTGGGTGCATATCACTCCCAGCAGTGGACAGAGACATGTGAGGGGTGGGTGCAGAGGATTACCAGCAGTGGACAGAGACATGTGAGGGGTGGATGCAGAGGAATACCAGCAGTGGACAGAGACATGTGAGGGGTGGGTGCCTATCACTCCCAGCAGTGGACAGAGACATGTGAGGGGTGGGTGCCTATCACTCCCAGCAGTGGACAGAGACATGTGAGGGGTGGGTGCATATCACTCCCAGCAGTGGACAGAGACATGTGAGGGGTGGGTGCAGAGGAATACCAGCAGTGGACAGAGACATGTGAGGGGTGTGTGCATATCACCCCCAGCAGTGGCCAGAGACATGTGAGGGGTGGGTGCATATCACTCCCAGCAGTGGACAGAGACATGTGAGGGGTGGGTGCAGAGGAATACCAGCAGTGGACAGAGACATGTGAGGGGTGGATGCCTATCACTCCCAGCAGTGGAGACATGTGAGGGGTGGGTGCATATCACTCCCAGCAGTGGACAGAGACATGGAAGTGGTGGGTGCAGAGGAATACCAGCAATGGACAGAGACATGTGAGGGGTGGGTGCCTATCACTCCCAGCAGTGGCCATAGACATTTGAGGGGTGGGTGCATATCACTCCCAGCAGTGGACAGAGACATGTGAGGGGTGGGTGCAGAGGAATACCAGCAGTGGACAGAGACATGTGAGGGGTGGGTGCAAAGGGATACCAGCAGTGGACAGAGACATGTGAGGGGTGGGCGCAGAGGAATACCAGCAGTGGACAGAGACATGTGAGGGGTGGGTGCCTATCACTCCCAGCAGTGGACAGAGACATGTGAGGGGTGGCTGCATATCACACCCAGCAGTGGCCAGAGACATGTGAGGGGTGGGTGCAGAGGAATACTAGCAGTGGACAGAGACATGTGAGGGGTGTGTGCATATCACTCCCAGCAGTGGCCAGAGACATGTGAGGGGTGGGTGCAGAGGAATACCAGCAGTGGACAGAGACATGTGAGGGGTGGGTGCAAAGGAATACCAGCAGTGGACAGAGACATGTGAGGGGTGGGCGCAGAGGAATACCAGCAGTGGACAGAGACATGTGAGGGGTGGGTGCCTATCACTCCCAGCAGTGGACAGAGACATGTGAGGGGTGGCTGCATATCACACCCAGCAGTGGCCAGAGACATGTGAGGGGTGGGTGCAGAGGAATACTAGCAGTGGACAGAGACATGTGAGGGGTGTGTGCATATCACTCCAAGCAGTGGCCAGAGACATGTGAGGGGTGGCTGCATATCACTCCCAGCAGTGGACAGAGACATGTGAGCGGTGGGTTCAGAGGAATACCAGCAGTAGACAGAGACATGTGAGGGGTGGGTGCCTATCACTCCCAGCAGTGGCCAGACATGTGAGGGGTGGGTGCATATCACTCCCAGCAGTGGACAGAGACATGTGAGGTGTGGGTGCATATCACTCCCAGCAGTGGATAGAGACATGTGAGGGGTGGGTGCATATCACTCCCAGCAGTGGCCAGAGACATGTGAGGGGTGGGTGCCTATCACTCCCAGCAGTGGACAGAGTCATGGGGGTGTGTACATCATGATCACATGAGTACAACTCCATGGGTGTATGTACGCATCCCTAATGTTCGACTATGTTGATAGTGCCATAACAACACATCACTGACAGCAGTGGCCCACTCCCATGAGGATGGATGTCTTTCCCCCACTGCATGACACAACACATGTGTGTGTGAAGACAAATGACACATGCATTCCCACCCCTGGCGGATGCAGCACAATACACACAGAGAGATCATGCCACAAGACTGTATACTCATGTCAATGCCCACTAAACTAAGAGAGCCAAAGGGAACACACACTGTCACGCACATCCCAGGACTGATAAGAATGTACAGGTGCTGGGACAGCCACCAAGATGTTGCCTCTCATGGAAGAAATAGGGTGGAGTTCCCACAGATACAATGCCCACAATTGTCAGTCAGGTGCCCAAATACCCTGCAGAACAAGTACCAATTGTGTGCTAGGCTGGGATAACACACATGCATAGTGCGGAAAATGGTGAATTTCGCCATTAAGGCATTACAACATACTCAGTACACAAGTACAGTGACTAGCAAGGATGGCACAGACGATGCAGCCGGAGACATTGTTGAGCAGGCATGGCCATAGTTGAAGGGATCCGTCACCAACAAAGGAAATGTAGACACAGGTCAGCACAACAAAAGTGCAACTCCTTGCAGGGAAGATGTCAGGTGCCACAGAGGAAGGTACACTCCTTGGGACAATGTCTCCAAACACAAATAGCACACACAAGCAAAGATACTTTGCAGAGACCTTGTGATGGCACGCAGATACCATGGTCCACCCCATGAGCATCAGACTACAAATTTTCCTGAAACATAACACATTACCACAACCCCAACTCCGGGACCATCAGCACCCACATCAATACCTGCAATGCAATAGTGTTCATCGTCCTCCGGCGGCTACTCCAAAGTTTTATGACCGTGTCTGATCTCAGCACTCGTTACCAACGTCTCATGGTGGTCGGAGACTTCAACCACCATTGGGAAATTGTCCCGAGAGAGTCGCACGCCAAACAGCTTGAAATGGCAATGTCCTCTATGGGGCTCGCCCAATTAGTTGATCGCCCTTCCCACATTAAGGGGCATACTTTAAATCTGATCTGGTCCTCCGATAGCCGGGATAGGCTTAAGGCCATCCAACCCTGCGCTTGGTCAGATCACTTTCTGATCTCGTTCTGGGCGCCTGTAGATGGCCCTCCTCCATCAGCTCCTCTCACTTGGAGGAAGGTGCGGAGCTGGAATAAAATCCAGGCCGAGACTTTAGGGGCTACATTACAGAGGCTATCTCCTCCTACTCTAGACACTGGCAACATTGATCTAGAAAGCATTACCCTTATTAACACCCTACAGGCTGCTATTGATCAAGTTGCTCCAGAGCGTACGGAAAGAATTCGGCATAAACATAAGGGGGCCCCCTGGTTCAATGAACCATTGAGGGAAAGGAAACAAAGCCTTCGTCAAGCCGAAAGACGATGGCGGAAGATCTATGACCCTGCCGAGCTAACAACTTACAAATCCCTCCTTACACAGTACAAAAAGGCCATTACATCGAGGAAAGCCGAGTAATATGCGGAGCGTATTGCCAGCGCACCCAACATCCAAAAGGAGACTTTTAAGATTCTGAAAGAACTTAGAAAAAAGTCTGACTCAATTCCTGCAGCCGCACCTTTTGACTTCAATGCTCTTCAGGTCTTCTTTCTGCAGAAAGTAGCCGGCATTCTTTTAGAGATCAAACAGATAAGGGCCACCATAGGCATCTTGGTACCGCCCACCTCCCTGCCTTTTAAGGGTAACTCCATCTCCAGTTTTCCGCCTTTGGACAAAAGTATTCTCTCTCTTCTGGCCTACGGGACCAAGTCTGGTTCCCCTACGGACTAGTGCCCCCCACGGATCTTTAGGATGGCTTTTCCGGCGTTGGAGAATCAGATTCTCATGCTCCTGAATAAATCCCTGGCTATTGGTCAAGTCCCGGACAATATGAAGGAGGCCAGAGTTATCCCTCTCCTAAAAAAACCAGTTACTGATAGGACTATACTAAAGAACTATAGGCCTATCTCCCAGCTTCCCTTTCTGGCGAAGGTCTTAGAGAAGCACGTTCTGGTAACTCTCCCAACGTTTTTGGAAAAGCATGAGATTCTCCAGGTCCACCAGGCAGGCTTCAGAGCCCACCACAGCACTGAGCTGGTTATGCTGTCGGTCTTGGATGAACTCAGACGAAAAGCCGATAATAAAGAATCAAACGCCCTGATTTTACTACATCTGTCAGCAGCGTTCGACACAGTCTGCCACCAAAAACTACTCTCCCGCTTGGCAGACCTGGGCATTCAAGGACAGGTCCATAAGTGGCTAGAATCCTTCCTATCAGGACGAACGCAGAGGGTCCAATTGGCTGAGCAGGTATCAGACAAGGGCAACATATCTTGCGGGGTTCCTCAAGGATCCGCACTATCCCCCCTTCTCTTTAACATATACCTGCAGCCCTTGGTGACCGCTGTAGCCAAAAAGGACTGCAGAGTGTTCAACTATGCAGATTACACTCAGCTTATCCTAAGGATTGAGAACTCGGCCCACGCCCAACAGTCTGCGCAGAGCATACTCAGGTTCACAGTTAACTGGATGACGGCTAACTCTTTAAAAATCAATCCAGACAAGACGGAGATCCTTGCTATTTCAACTAAAGGTAATCCCTGGAACGATCTTTTCTGGCCTCAGGAGCTAGGAGCCCCTCCCATACCAGTATCTGTGGTTAAAAGTCTGGGTATAAAGATCGACTCTGAACTCGCTATGACCGACCAGGTTATTGCGGTGGTCGGTACTTGTGTCGGTCTCTTGCGACAGCTGAGGAAATTGGTTCCTCTCCTCTCTGTCTCGACCATGAAGACAATAGTAGCTGCTACTATAGTCTCTAGACTTGACTATGGAAATGCATTATATGTTGGACTACCTCAGAAATTGACAAATAAACTGCAGATAGTTTTGAACGATGCAGTCAGGCTCATTTTTAGTTTACCTAGAAGAACTCATGCCACTCCTCTGCTGAGTGAATTGCACTGGTTACCCATTAGGCAAAGAGCCAAGTTTAAGGGCCTGTGTATTACTGACAAAGCCCTTTACGGATATGCCCCTGAGTACATAAAAGAACGGGTACTCAAATACGTGCCAGGACGGGTGCTGCGCTCAGCAGAAGCCGGTAGACTAATATGCCCTCGTTTTAATCTCGCATCTAAAGGAGGGAGAGTTTTTTCGATCCTCCTACCACAACTGTGGAATCAGTTGCAAGGAGAGCTATGGAAGGAATCTAGACTTCTTCCCTTCCGTAAAAAACTAAAAACCCTCCTTTTCAGTGAGGTGTTTGATACGGTTATGAAATCTTCCTGTATCTAAGGGCCCAGCCTGTCTCGTTGTATTGTTTCTTCCTCTGTCTGAGCGCTATGAGACCTTTCGGTATATATGCGCTATACAAGATCAAATTAACAATAACAATAACAAAGTGAAAAGAAAATGCTTTATTCAGCATTAAATGAAAATTTATAAAAGGACACTATTTACAAAGGCACATGGCCAGTCCAGATCAGAAGTCCTTGGGGGGGACACATGGCCATGCGTCTCCCCTAGCTTGCCTGCACATTAGAACCCTCAGGTTCGTCAACTGGGGGGGGGCATCATGTGGGGAAGGACCAGGCACCGCAGAGACAGGATGTGTAAGGGTAGGTGTGGTGGGTGCAGGGACGGACGCCTCCACCACAGGAGGTGGGGCAGCGCCAAAGGTGGAGGTCAGCTCGGCGCTGCACACTGCTGCCAGGTCGTCCAGCGTATCCCCTGCACACAGTCTCAAAGGAGGGGGGGGGTCAGAGGGATGGGGTGCAGCGCTACTGGGGGAGGGGGTGGACAGGGTGGGGACTCAACTCCCCTACCCGTGGAGTGCCGTTCCTGTTTGCGGGCTGGCGAGCCAGAGGGGCTGAGGCCCAGCCCAGCCAAGTAGGCCTCCTTGTCAGGTTGTGTGGTAGGGGAGCCGAGGGGAGTGCCTTTGGAGGGACTGGGTAGTGCGGCATGCAGACTCGGACTGTGGCTGCATGTATGCCTATGTGCCCCAGACCCAGTGGGTGTGCCTTCATCCCCCTGAGTGTGCGTGCCAGGAGGAGTGTGCTTGCCCTTACGTGGTGGTGTGCTGTCTGTATCTGGTGGGGTGCATGCTTGGGAATGTCTGTGTGTGCTTGGGACAGGTATGGGAGTGGGAAGTGTGGATGGTGCAGGGGTAGGGGGGGGACGAAGCGCTGCAGGAGACTCACTGCTGCCGTCAGTGAAGAGTCCATGGACCTCAGCAACATCGCTGATGATATGCCCTCCATGTACGACACCATCAGTGTCATCATTTGGGTGTGGCCATGGAGGACATTCAGCATCGATGTCTGGCCAACCTGCAACTGCCGCAGAATGTCCACAGAATCTGCAGTGAGGGCAGCAGGGGGGACAGGGGCAGGGGGTGCGGTGCCTGGCACGAAGGAGACACGGTGTTGCCTAGCACGGACAGAAGGGATCGGAGCAACTGGGAGGGCGGTGATGGAAATGGAGGGGGCTGTGACAGATGTAGTGCTGCTGCCAGGTGTTGTAGCAGCCTCCGCCCCCTCGAGGAGTTCAGCCTCGGACCCGTCTGCATCGTAGTCAGTGTTGTCACTAGACAGGTCCTCTGCCTGACTCCCCTCGGCCTCCGTGCCACTTGCTCCCACAGACTCGCCAGCAGTGGTGGCAGCGGTGCTGGATCCCTCCTCCACGTCCGTGCAGGTGTCTCCCTCGGTGTCCTCCGATGATGCTGTGGGCAAGGTGAAGATACAGAAAATAATCAGTCACCTGTATACAACAGACACGAGTCCAAACAAAAATGTCACAGTCCATATCAGGAAATGCATCATGAGTAACATCTAGACTAGTCCGCACATATGTAACCCTGCAATCCCCAGTTGGTTGACCCACTATGCCACTTGGAAACAATGGAGATTATGACACAACAGCAAATAACTTGATATCGAATTATACTGAGAAGCTAGTGTCTGGGGACAGTTGAGCACAGCAAGACTATGAAGGCATGCCACCTCTTGTTCACTGTGAACGAAACAGTATTGGTGCACCCAAGGCCAAATAACACACCTCAATGCTGAAGGTGTCCCCACACTCTGAGACCTGTGAGTACTTTGGAAACCCTAACCAAAAACATTGCGATCCCTTGGGACTCACAACACTTTACACAATGTATATGTTTAGAATGTGTGAATGTGCCACTTTGTGAACAGAAGACACATCTGCCTGTATGACAGAAGTCACACAATGAGGTGCACACAAAAATACATTTACACAGTCATTGTATGAGCTGCCAGCCGAATTCTAATAAGCCACTGTAAAGAAGAAATGGGGTATCAGTAAGTACATATACATGGCACCACGGTGGTCTGGATGACTTGACACTCGTAAGTTGGTATCAGCAACAACCAAGGACTTACCCAAATGCAAACACACTGTGTGAACATGGATATGTATAATCAGAACACAAGTGGTAATCGAACTGTGCCTTTCTGTAAAATGTGCCAGCGTGTTCACGGAAAGTGTAAAAGTACTTTCTTTTGCACTTCCCTGGGAGACATCTGTCATGCAGGCACATCATTGTCCTTCAAAACAAACTAGCAAAATGAAGCATATGAAAAATTGAGACATGTTGACAAGTGTAGTAAGTGCCAAGGTACAATACTTCTTGACTAAAAATTTGAATCTTGCCACCTGTCACATGGCCATCCGTACCATGATGACACAGTTGGCAACACATCTGACCCACTGCCTGTCATGTGGAGTGGCACACATGTCCAAACACAGGACAATGCATTAGCTAATGGGCATGCAATGTGTCGGGATAAGGAGCACCTGCACTGAGGAGACACCCTCATGGCAAGCAATAATGTCCACACAGATGTCAGCACACACAGACCAAACTACGTAGCATCTCAATCACACACTGGTGGCAAAAATGGATGAGCATGAGCCGTGTATTTTAAATTTTGACACATGCTGCAAAGCACAAACATTAAACCCAGCACAACATGACTGGGTCACTGCATGTTGAGTGTCTGTCCAGACAATTATCACACACAGGTCAGACCTGGCAAGGAGACATAAGGTTTGGACATGTAGGCCTTGCCCGCACAAACCCCCCATACCTGAGACAATGTTATTGAGACAGATCAAGAAGTTACACCTCTTAATCTGGGTTTACTAAAATGTGCATCAAGAATTCCTAAATATACTCCACATCACCTTGTAAGGCTGCCAACACATATTTGTGACAAACAACCATCAACAGATAGTTGTACATAGACACACAGGCACTGCCCAGTGTGAGGATGCACAAGCAAAATGGGATCAGCCTGTACAATGGGCACATGTAGCACACTTTAGATAAATACAAATGAGGCCAGGGAACAATGCCACAGATGCCAAACTATGCTGAACACACAGAGAATGGGCACAGTGTTGGATGACACACATGATTCCGAGGCAAGGGTGTCTTAGGGGACTGTAGTGGGCACACTGCTCCATGGTCCTGGAATTATCTGACTGTAACATGAGCTACCGTCCCGGCACTATGCATATCTCCCACTCATGCACATCATGTCTGAGGCCACAACATCGGTCATGCATGCTGCAAGTCTGTTCATTTGAAAACTCACACTCTTATGTTGAGACTCAGCATCAGTGCCAACTAATATGGACCCCCAAATGACTGAACAGGACAGGGCACAGGCAAGGTAACAACACATGTCTCAGACCCCCCCCCACATGATGCAGAAAGCAATGTGCACTTAGATTAACTGCCAGCCTAGATGACCATGTACAATAGTGATTACACACAGACCAGGGAACACATGTCAAGGAGGGGAAGGGAGGAAGAACAGCACCGTTTGACTTTGGGGAACAGGATATGCATTGCACAAATTAACCCTTGCAGTGTATCCAGGCGACTGAGCACTTTCAAAAGCTGGTGACACACAACAAACACACATGTACCTACCCCCTTCCTGCTGCTGCAACTCCTGTAACCGCCTATCCAAGTCAGGGAAGACCACCGCCAGGACACGCTTCATCTGGTGGGTCAGGCGTCGGCCCCCGCCGTGCTTGCGTGGAGGTGAGTCCTTCAGCTGGCACCGGGCGATCCTCCGGGTCCAGCACCGGATGTCCTGCCAGCCTTTCCTCACTTGGGCTAGGCGCCGACTGTGACCCTCCACTGATCTCACGGCCCTGACGGCCCGCTTCCATATCTCCCCCTTGGCGTAGGCAGTTACCTGTGAGGATGACAAAGTGAGACAACATCACTACACCTGCTCCATGTCACAGAGACACACATTTGAACATCTTTGATATGTTGAACAGGGCATAGTATGCTGGCAACAAATAGCACCTTTGTCATAGGGACATTAGCCTCTGTGGAAGCCCCAATGCACTACATGGCATTGAAAGTACACAGGTGGCATGAGGGGTGCAACACACTCCCTGATCATGGCACACACTGTGCATCACATGCAACACCAGGCTGATGGACAGCACCTCCAAGCAGTCACATGACCCAGGCCACTGACGCAACCTCAGCAGAGTACACAGACACACACAGGCACAGATCAATTACCTGCCATTGGCAACGGCAGATACAAACCTCACTCTGCACATGTGCCACTTGCCTGTGGGGTGTCACAGGTGTGGTGCTAGCTCAGCAAGTCAGACACTCCGCACAGTTTACTTCTCACATCAGATGCGTGGAGCTGTTGCCTCCTCCATGCAGCTGTGGTGCAACACTCCACATAGACACTCACCTACATGACAGGGAACATTCACACACATCAATGTCCAGGGGGCGTACACATCATTTGGACACTCTCACCACAGCTCCACTCAACTCACACACATCTGTGGGTACAGTCACCTGTCACACCGGGGGGGCCACTGAATCACCTCTGGACTATAGAACAAAAATGGCCCAAAGGATTGGGCAGGCTGAATGTGCCATGCACTATGCAGTGAATGACACAGTAAGCACAATGCAAGTGAGGAGTGCACACAGGAACTACATCATGCTCTGCATGGGAGACATAAGCCATTCCCCCCCTGGGACCCACTCTAAACAACATTGCATGTCTGTCACACCTGGACACAATGCCAGAAGTGACAGTCATAAAAAAGGTGCACAGTCAAAGGTAGTGGAGTCAGCACTCACCTGCTCCCCTGGTCTCCCATACAGGCTGGTGTACTGTGGGAGGATGACATCCAGCAATGCCTCATTCTCCTCATGGGTGAATGGCTGGGCCCTCTCCACAGACCTTGACATGGTGCCAGAGGAAGCACAGGCAGCAGCAGTGGTGTCGAGTGAAAGGTAGTGCAGGCAAGTGCCCTCTCATGGGTTCTGGCTGACTTATATCTGCCTTGCTGGGCTGTTTCATTTACAGGAGTTTAGAGTGATTGGTCAGTCTCATTTGCATCCTACGTTTCCTCCAATCCCTTAAACATACACCAGTGAGTGCCTTTGCATGGTTCAAAATTTGAGCATAATGTGAAGTCAACAACCACTTTGCAACATTGTATTTAGTTGCCAACTGCCTTTTACAGGCCACATGATGGAAAATTTGAACTTGAAAATCGGTATCCATGACAACCAGCATGCATTTAGGCCCTAATACTTGTCCCTCATAAGTCCCTATGTAATTTAGCTATCCACACACAGGTACGGTGCGTTTCACACGTACCCCTATGGCACCAGTTGCACAGTGCATTTGACACATACGTGTACGACCAGTGTGGACACGTGCGTGAATGACCAGTGTGGACACGTACGTGTATGACCAGTGTGTACACGTACGTGTACTACGGCAGTGTACACACTGGTCGTACACGTACGTGTACGACCAGTGTGTACGTGTACGACCAGTGTGGACACGTACGTGTATGACCAGTGTGGACACGTACGTGTACTACGGCAGTGTACACACTGGTCGTACACGTACGTCTACGACCAGTGTGTACACGTACGTGTACGACCAGTGTGGACACGTACGTGTACTACGGCAGTGTACACACTGGTCGTACACGTACATGTACACACTGGTCGTACACGTACATGTACACACTGGTCGTAGACGTACGTGTACGACCAGTGTATGCACTGCCGTAGTACACGTACGTGTACACACTGATCGTACACGTACGTGTACGACCATAGTCCACGTACATGTACACACTGCTCGTACACGTACGTGTACGGTCTGTACACACATCCGTACTCTGGCGGGAACACCAATGTGATGATACGGACCGTTCACACGCCCTCAGAGCGTGTGTACGGTGCGTTTCACAGCTTACACAGGTGATAGGAGGCGCACACGAATGGAATGGAGGTGTCAGACTCGTGCACGGCTGTACATCAAGTCATTGTCATTGCAGTCCTTCATGTGCCGGGCCTAGGTGTGTCAGGCAGTGATATGGCACATGTCTCCTCATGTTTTAGCACAATAGATGTGTGATGACCTGTGTACACATGTCATGTGTGATGGGGCAGTATGTGGCACACTTCCCCTTCCCACTTTGCACATGTGTGCATGTAGTACAAACGTGTCAAGCACTGCATCACTGGTGTGGCACAGTCACCAACACCCGCAAATGTCCCCTGATGCCAGGGACAGGGACACTAACATTTGACATCTAAGAACCAGCGTGCCCCGATGTGACTATGTCCTGTGTGTGCCATGTGTTCCCATGAGCTTGCTGTTGGTGTTCCGTCAACTGCATCTGCTGTTGCTGCATCCAACATGTGTCTGTGTGTAGATGGGCATGGCACACATATACGCACACCATGCCACATGTGGATTCACACGTTACATGTGTCTGTATGCTTCAAAGATGATTATTTGACATGAGGACATATCTGCGCCGTATCCATGTCTGTGTTTTCATTTTTCACGTGTACCCCTTCATCGCTATGTGTGCGATCTGTACATTTCCAATGACATGTGACCTGTGCGTCTAGCTTGCCACCAGCAGTCTGTATGAGATGACATCCTTCAAATGCAGATATGTGGATGTATGTCACTCCTGTGATGTCTCTGGCTGTTCACTTACACTGGCCCACAGCTAGTTTCGGGGCATGTCATGTAGAACCTGACTATCAACGTGTGTAGCTGGCTTGTCGTAGGAGTATCACCTGGCTGGCATACGTGTCCTGGATGTATTGCACAGACCTGACTCTGTATTTAGCAGATGTGTAGTAGCAGTTGAGCATGTGCTCAGTTCATTGACATTGATGTTGTTATGTACTCACTCTTCGTTATTCCTTCTAATTTTCTGCAGGGCACCGCCTCTCCCCCGACCAATGCCAGACTTGGGTGCCATGAGGGAACGTGACTGTATAAGACGTTACCGCTTCTCGCAACAGTTGATTGAGAACTTGACCGCAAAGCTTGAACAACACCTCCAACCGCGACACAGGTATCCTACTGCGCTGACCCCCAAGATGAAGGTGATGGAAGCCCTACATTTTTTTGCCACCGGTACGTTTCAATTCACCATAGCTGATATGGGTGGCATGTCACAGACCATGTTCAGCCGTGTCCTGCATGATTTTTTAGAAGCCATGTTGGAGCACCTGGATGAATTCATCCATTTTCCAAATCATGAGCAGTTGACAGGTGTCAAGGGTGAGTTCTATGCCCTAGGAGGGATGCCCCATGTAATTGGGTCTATTGATGGGACACATGTGGCTTTGGTACCACCACAGGCACAGGAGGTCGCCTATCGCAACCGTAAACATTACCACTCTATAAATGCCCTTGTGGTGTGTCTTGCTAACATGCTGATTTCCCATGTCTGTGCACGTTTTCCAGGGTCAGCACACGATGCCTACATCATGAGGCATAGCAGGGTGCCAGAAATGATGCTGGGGCTGCACAACGAACGAGCATGTCTTGTTGGTGGGTATACTCTGTTTGTCCTTAGTTTAGCGCTATTTTTGTATCTTACGGCATCTCCTGACCCACTTCTTTACATGATGTTTCCATGTAGGGGACTCTGGCTATCCCAACATGCCATGGCTGATGACGCCTCTCCGCAATCCCAGAACAGCTGCAGATCACCCTTACAACAACGCACATGGGCAGACCAGGCGAGTGATCGAGAGGACGTTTGGCCTCCTGAAGAGCAGATTCCAGTGCCTTCACAAGACAGGCGGGTCCCTCCCATATGCACCGGTGAAGGCCTACAAGATCTTCCTCGTGTGCTGCATGCTGCACAACTTGGCAGTGGAGAAGGCTGTGCCACTCATCCTGGATCCGGATGAGCAGGAACATCCACCCGTGGAGGATGAAGGGCTTGGTCACAAGGCAAGTGAGGATGAGGAGGAGGAGGAGGGCGACATCCAGAGTCAGCTCATATGCAACTTCTTCTCATAATGGTGAGTCCATGGGTCCATGGGTCTGAGTGTGCACGCCTGGAGCCTTGTGTGGCATGTGTTGCAATGTGTGTGTCCAGCTGACTGTATGCTAAGTGACTTAGATGTGTGTTCAGATGTGTCACTCGAGTGATGATGTCCTTCCACACATTTTAGCTTAGACACTCAATTTTAATATAGCATGGTGACACACTTATTCCTGTAGACTCAATGACCATGCATGCGGATGAAAATCTTTTCCCTGACTTCTTGTGTGTCTGTCATCCCCAGGTCGTTTTGCATGCTGTCTGCTCGTGTCATCGTTGACCTCCCGCTATTCCTCATGAGTATTGAAACGTGTGCTGAATCAGCGTACCATGCACGGACATGGTGAAAAGTCTTTTTGGTTAAGGATTGCTGCACGGCATTTTGGTGTTGGTAGGTCTTTGGAATGTGTGGGCACTGCTCCTGTGCATGTTGTGTTACTATACATACATGTTGACTCACCATGGGGCACATGACATGTTGCATGACTCCCATGTATTGATAGTCACCCTTCGTAACAGTCATCCGTGATGGGACTGTGGATTCTGATGAAGGCATCAATGTGTGTACAACTTCCCTCTGAAACATACGGGATGCTACGGGTGGACATAGTGTGGGACATCCCCATGAGAGGATAAATGGGGAATTGCAGCCCCTCCGTGTGCAGCAGGGGGTGTTTGGCTCACACCCTTCGCTTGTGTGCCAGTTCAATGGATTTATAACATCTGTGTTGTGAAGGGGGTGTCCAGTGTAGGTCCCACATGTTCAGCCAAATGACCTGTGAGTCTGTTCATATTGATGCATTTCCCTAGGTGTGAACCTGAGTAATAAAGGTGTTCCTCACCCTCCAAGGTGCCTCATCTCTGTCAATGCAGGTCTCTTGCCACTTTGCATGCGGCGTCTCTGGCATAGTTGTCAAAGATTGTGCATATGAGTCTATGTGTAGTTTAGCAACATGCATGCAGTTCTTCAGGGATTTGAATATCCATTGTCCATGATGTCCATGGTTGTGTATGTATTTGGGCATGTTGGTGACCACAACAGGCCGTCAACACCTGCTGAGGGTGTGTATTCTGTGCGCAGCTTATCCTTCAGTTTCATGATCCAGTGTCAGTCATCTTTGGTGATTGTGCATCCATTGTCTCTGTGTGTGCCATGGGAAACCGGACACTCCTTCCTTTACATACGCCTGTTGCAGTAGTCCTTTCTGACATCCTTGTCTTTGTGTGCAACTAGTAGCATAGTTTCCAGGACATGCCGCCTGCTGCTGCGGCCCCTGCAGCATGGGCACACAAAGTTTACAGATTCGGCAACACACACACCTCAAAGATGCTCCTCCCTTCCTCCCTCCACCCATTCATTTGGCTGGCATCAGCTTGTCTGTGCCACTGTTGCGCCAACGCGGTGTCAAAGGCTGGACCGTCAGCGCATGCAACGTGCACATTGCACGACCATCGTGTCCTTACATGACCCACATCACACTACAGTCTGATGTTGCAGCCACCCTCCAAGCATTGTCCATCCAAGGAGCTACCGCCTGCTCTCAGGCATACCCTAGGCGCACACACGACACCTTTGCATGCTGAGTGTGCAACTCCAACTGCCTACACAGCGCTGCCCTGCCTTCCAGACCCTGTCACACCAACCATGTCCCTCCTACTCCCCACCGGCTCCGTACACCAGCAAGGCCATGGGAGTGGGACTCAAGCCTTCAGCATGTAGTATAGTGGCATCATCTGGCACATGGCCCAGGTATCATCTCTCAGCGTGTCAATCTTCAATGTGTCCAGGTTCCCCTCACCTGCATCACATGCGCACAGCACCTCATCATCAGCTCGTATGCCATTGACAGCCAGGTGCTCCTCACCCTCACCAAAGACGCAGCCATTGGCAGTTCCAACATTCCAGAAGGCATGAGATTCATTGATGAATGGCTGAACATCAGCCACCTGAGGCTGGACTTGTACAGGACTGAGGTAATCATCTGAGGATTGTCCCCTTACAGGTGGGTCAACTGCTTGTGTCCCACCCGCAAGAGCCCTGCACATGCACCCAGTGCCCACGCACACAAGATGGTGTGCATCATGGATTTGTCACTCACATTTGCCATGCTAATCACCAGCATCTGTACCTCAGGGTGCAACACCCTCTGCATGATGCACATGATCCACAGATAGATCCACTCCAGTGAAAGACAGACCATGCCCCTGGCCCACGACACCAGCCGTGTCAACTACTGCCCCGCCTTCTACGGAGCAAGTACATCCTAACTCCCGGGAAACTTGTCCACATCCAGGCTGCATGTGCACACCTCAGCTTCAACATCCCGCGCCCCAGCCACATCACCATCCACCAGAGATAGCTGCAATGGATCACTGTGTGCTGCAGAATGACCTTCAGACTCCTCACCCACACTCAGGAGGCAGGCCACAATCCCAGACCCCAAACCAACCATGGCCGTCTGTCATCCGAGACCCCGTTGTGCCAACTCCGTGCATCCAACCTTGCCCTGGCCACCATTCTTCACATCCACCGTACTCCAGCATGCAGGACATAGTTCGCCCACCTGGCAAGACATACCTGCTACTCCCTCCCCGGCAACATCCACATGAGCCATGACCTCTACGCCTTCAGGATACTCTTCCCAATTGGTCTGTCCGCACAGTAATGCATGCCCCCCCTCAGCAGCTTGAGGCCATCACGGCTGAGTATTGTGCTCCATGTCTGTATAGTATGATACATTGTGACCCATGTGTGTCCTGTCCCAGACTCAGATTCCAGGGTATGGATGGCTGGAGTTAGTTCAAAATCAACACTCATGCATAGTTTGACATTTCCCCACACGTATGTTGTGTACTCATGCAAAATGAATGCAACATGTAATTGTAGAAATTAAGATTTATTCTCGGTGGGGGGGCCTGTTTAGTGTGGACAAATAGGTGCTATACAGTGTGCATGGAATCCAAAGTTCACAGGGGAGGTGGCATCCTTGTCAGTTTGAGTCATCAGAGTCCAGACCACAGTGTTGGTCATCATTGGTCAGACTGTGACCAGCAAGTCCATGTGGCAGAGAATGTCATTGGATGAGGTGCTGCTGTTGCGCATGAGGGCCAGGTGCCAGGCCAGGTGACCTGGGAGATGTGGATGGTCCGCTGCCTCTCACGGTCTTTTCCGTGGACGACCCACCTTCCTTGCGGGACCCTCAGATGCAGGCCTTGACGATGCTTGGGACGCTCCGTCGGACGAATCCTCCTCCTCCTCCCTCCCTTGCCCATGTTGTCGGCGATCCGACAGAGTGAACGGCTTATGTCCGTTTGCACCGCCAGGAATTCGGCCAGTCTTGCCTCCATCCGTCTTTGGTGTTGTTGTTGACTGGCGTGTTGCTCGGCCTGCTGGTTCTTAATCTCGTTGAGGGTCCCCACTAACTGGCTGATGCCCCTGGTGTCACGCCGGTATGTGTCCAAGATGTGGCGTATGTGTGACATACCTGTTCCCTCAGCTGGCTGGTCAGGTTCGCGCCCCCGCCTGCCTCCACTCCCACCACCCCTGCCCACACAAGCCTGGCCTGCCGTTGTGGGGACATCGGGTCTACGGGACCCCTGAGGGATGGCATTTGCAGGGTTGTCTGCCTCCTCCTGGGTGGCCGGAGAACCTTGTCCCTCCAGGTCAGACTGGCTCAGTTGTTCTGTGCGGGCAGGGCTCCTGGGTGTCTCCTGGGATGTGGCAAGAATGGGGGTGGTGGTTGGCACAGATGTACCTGACGCAGGTGCTGCAGGCGCTTGGGGATCAGAGGGTCCAGGTTGGTTGGGGTCATCCACAGAGTGCTGAGAGTCGTCGCTGCCGGTGGGATCATCTTCCTGCCGAGCCTGGGCCTGTGATTGTTCCCCCCCAGTGTTGGGTGGAGATCCATGACGTTGCCCTGTGTGTGAGAGAGAGACAATGTTAATGCTGTTTCATGCGACATCCATGTTTCATACATGTTCTGGTTGCCACAGTTCCTCAAGGTATTTGTATGTGCCTAGCATTCACATCAATGTTCACTTGTGGATGGGTATGTTGCAGGGGACTGGTTGAAATGGTATCCAGGGTCTTTGACATGTCGCATTTGGCCTTGGAGGCTTTTTTGGCTCTGGCTTGATCTTGTTGTGTCACATGTCCATTGTGAGAGTGTGTGACTCCATTGGCTGCCCCGGGGGTGTGTGCTTGTGTGAGGGGTGAGTGATCATCCCTCAGCCCGACGCTGTTCAACATCCACATGGCCCCCCTCACACAAGTGGACCGCCACCACAACCTCAAAGACATCTCCTACGCCGATAACACCCAGCTCATCCTCTCCCTCACCAAGGACCCTTACACCGCCAAGACACACATCCACGAGGGTCTGAGGGCCATCGCTGACTGGATGCGGAGCGGCCATCTGAAACCGAACTCGGACAAGACGGAGGTCCTCATCCTGGGACCCACACCCTCACCCTGGGACGACTCCTGGTGGCCGATCGCTCTGGGGACATCACCGACACCCACCAAACACTCACGTAACCTAGGACTGATCCTCGCATCCTCCCTATCCATGTCCAAGCAGGTCAACGGCGTCTCCTCCTCCTGCTACGACACCCTACGCACGCTCCGCCGGATCTACTGGTGGATCCCGACTTAAACAAGTAGAAGAGTGACACAGGCCCTCGTCAGCAGCTGACTGGACTACACCACTGCACTCTACGCAGGACTCCCATCCACACACCAACGGCGGCTACACCGCTTCTGAAACGACTCGGCACAACTGATCGTCAACACCCCCCGCCGCATCACCCCCCTCCTGAGAGACCTGCACTGGCTCCACATCGACAAGAGGATCACCTGTAGGCTCCTCAGCCACACACAGAAGGCCCTCCACACCGCCGGACAAGCCTACCTGCACATCAGACTCAGCTTCTACACCCCCACCCGCCAGCTCCGCTCCGGCATCCATGCCCTCGCAGCTGTCCCCCGCATCCAACGTACGCCCGCCTGCAGCAGATCCTTCTCCTACCTCTCTGCCAAGACCTGGAAGACCCTCCCAGCCCACCTACGACTGACCCAAGACCTACTTGCCTTCAGGAGACTCCTCAAGACCTGGCTCTTCGAGCATTGGTGGAACCCCCCCCCCGCCCTCTGCGCCTTGAGACCCTGACAGGTGTATTGCGCGCCTTACAAGTACCCTGATCGATTGTTGATTGATTGACGGTGCCTGCTGGTGGGTGTGGTGTGATTTGGCAGTGGGTCTCCCAGGTGATGTATCTGTCCCACCATGGCGCATGCTGCCATGTCAGTGTGTGTGAGTTCCTGCCCTAGATTTCTGAGCTTGTTGTGTTTGTGTTCGAGTTTGCAGTTGTCACAGAAGGGCCTTGTGCTGCCTACAGCAGGGCCAAGTGTCAGCTACCTTGTCAGTACTTTGCCAGTCCCTGTGCATTGCGCATGGTGCATGGGTATGTACCTGGGCCATATGGGCTGAGGGCAATGGTGTCTGTTTCTGAGTTGTACAATATGGTTAGTGATCCCCACCCTCCCAGCATCCCGGACATCCTGTCTTGGGTTTGTTGTTTGTGTAGGCTGGGACATGGCATGGCCTTGCTTTGTGAATGGGGCATACTCATGTTAGTGGCCTGAGCGTTGTTTAGAGTGTGGTTGTGTCAGGTGAGGGCTTGGGGGTAGGTGAGTGCATTTGTTGTAGTTGGGGTGTGGATGCCATTCCCCCATGTTACGTGAGTTGTTTGTGTACTCACCAGGCTCTCGAACTCCTTCGACTCCGTGTACTCCCACCGGCGGAAGCAGGGCCATCACCTTCTCCTCCCAGGGATGGTAATGTACCGGTCTGCGGGGCAGCCCACCTCCTGGGATGTTACTCTGGGCGAATTCCTCGTTCATTTTGCGCTTGACTGCCCTGCGCAGATCGTACCACCTGGCTTGACATTCATTCCTGGTCCTTCTGATGGGCGCAACAGCATTCACCCGATCGACGATCCTCTGCCACAGGCTAGTTTTTTGGGATATGCTGGTCTGTCTGACCAATGTTCCAAAGAGCTGTGGCTCGACTCTGATGATTTCGTTGACAAGGATGTCCAGCTCCTCACTTGCGAACTTTGGATTCTTGTCTGTGGGCATGGTGTGTGGTGTGGGTGTGGATGGTTGTGGGTGTGTGGGTGTGAATGTGTAGGTGTGTGTGTATGTGTAGAGGGGGTCTGTGTGGAGGAGGTTGTGTGAAGGTGTGTAAGTTAAGGTGTATGGGTGCAGTTGTTTGTGTGTGATGTCTGTCAGCAGTGGGTCTGTTGCAAAGGCTCATGGTTTGTGATTGTGGGCCCTTTTTATTGGTCCATTTGTGGGTTTGGCTGTGTTTGAACTTTTGGTGCGTGTGTTATAAGAGGTGGTTGTGAGTTTGGGCCTCTGTTTGACTGTTTGGAAGTGCCAGGTCAGTCTTTTAGTTGTCCTGTAGACGTGTTTTGTGGTGTTGTGCGAGTTGAATTGACGGTCCTTGTGCTGTTTTACAGTGTCCTGGTTGAGTACGAGTCATTTTCGCGTATGTAAGGTGCGTCCATGGCTATGTTGTTGTACAGTGATCACAAATGCAATGGTGTTGTACGAATCGTACATACGCGATGCTGGGGTATGGTGTTGGGGTATGGTGCGTCCAAGTATGGGGCTGGGGTGGGGGGTACGGGGCGTACATACGCGGGTGCTGTGGTGGGGGTACGGCGCTTACATACGCGTGTGCTGGGGTACGGCGCGTACATGCGTGGGTGCTGGGGTGAGGGGGTACGGCGCGTACATATGCATGTGCTGGGGTACGGCGCATACATACGTGGGTGCTGGGGTGGGAGGGTATGGCGCAGACATACGCGGGTGCTGGGGTACGGCGCGTACATATGCGGGTGCTGGGTTGGGGGTACTGCGCGTACATGCGTGGGTGCTGGGGTGGGGGGGTACGACCCGTACATACGCGGGTGCTGGAGTACAGCGCATACAGGCGCGGGTGCTGGGGTACGGCACGTACACGCGCGGGTGCTGGGGCACGGCGCGTACATATGCGGGTGGGGTGGGGGGCGTACGACTCGTACCCCGGGCCCAAGTGTACCTGGGGTAGGGGTTGTACAAAGTTCGCTCCGTACGGGACGTTTTCCATACGCTTGTGTATTCGGGACGCCGGTACGGATCGGACTTGTGCGCTCGGACTTAATTTTTACGACTCGTACGTAAATCTGTCCGGGGACGTCTCGTAGACTTTTCCCGAAGCAATTCGTATGTATTTTTACGGTACGAATCGTACTTTGCCGTTTGTACGGGACTTGTACGACTCGTACGTAAAAAAATACGGATACGAGTCGTACGGGAAATTTTTTTACCCGATCAGAATCGGCACCTAAATATTTTAAATAATTATTTTATTTATAAGTATGTTATTTTTAACTTCTACGCTATCCAACACTTTCCCTACTGTTGCACTCTCTGGAGTTGGAATAGTAATTTTGACCCTTACGCTATCCAACACTTTCCCTACTGTTGCACTCTCTGGAGTTGGAATAGTAATTTTTACCCCGACGCTATCCAACACTTTCCCTACTGTTGCACTCTCTGGAGTGGGAATAGTAATTTTAACCCCTACGCTATCCAACACTTTCCCTACTGTTGCACTCTCTGGAGTAGGAATAGTAATTTTTACCCCTACGCTATCCAACACATTCCCTACTGTTGCACTCTCTGGAGTGGGAATAGTAATTTTTTTACCTACGCTATCCAACACTTTCTCTACTGTTGCACTCTCTGGAGTTGGAATAGTATTTTTTACCCCTACGCTATCCAACACTTTTCCTATTGTTGCACTGTCTGGAGTGGGAATTGTAATTTTTACCCCTATGCTATCCAACACTTTCCCTACTGTTGCACTCTCTGGAGTGGGAATAGTAATTTTTACCCCTACGCTATCCAACACTTTCCCTACTGTTGCACTCTCTGGAGTGGGAATAGTAATTTTTTCCCCTACGTTATCCAACACTTTCCCTACTGTTGCACTCTCTGGAGTTGGAATAGTAATTTTTACCCTTACGCTATCCAACACTTTCCCTACTGTTGCACTCTCTGGAGTGGGAATTGTAATTTTTACACCTACGCTATCCAACACTTTCTCTACTGTTGCACTCTCTGAAGTTGGAATAGTAATTTTTACCCCTACGCTATCCAACACTTTCCCTATTGTTGCACTGTCTGGAGTGGGAATTGTAATTTTTACCCCTATGCTATCCAACACTTTCCCTACTGTTGCACTCTCTGGAGTGGGAATAGTAATTTTTACCCCTATGCTATCCAACACTTTCCCTACTGTTGCACTCTCTGGAGTTGGAATAGTAATTTTTACCCCTACGCTATCCAACACTTTCCCTACTGTTGCACTCTTTGGAGTTGGAATTGTATTTTTTACCCCTACGCTATCCAACACTTTCCCTACTGTTGCACTCTTTGGAGTTGGAATAGTCATTTTTACCCCTACGCTATCCAACACTTTCCTTACTGTTGCACTCCCTGGAGTGGGAATAGTAATTTATACCTCTACGTTATCCAACACTTTCCCTATTGTTACACTCCCTGGAGTGGAAATAGTCATTTTTAGCCCTACGCTATCCAACATTTTCCTTACTGTAGTATTTTTTGGAGCTGGAGTAGTAGTTTCATTGTCTGTGCTATTTAATATTGTTTGAATTATTTTAGCTAATGTAATATATAATTAATTTTAACAATATTCAAATTAAATGTAATTTTTGTAATTGGTTATATATAATTATTAAATTTTTATTCATGTTATTGTTTTATGTGTATGATGTATTTGTAATTTATAATAATTGTTAATAATTTATAAGTTATTAAAATAATTATTAAAACTGATTTTTAAGGGGCCGATTCCGATCCTGTATTTTTTTTTCCCGCCCGACTGGTATCGGTAAATTTTTCCATACAAATCGTACAAGTCCCGTCCGACCCGTGAAGTACGATTCGTACGGGAAATATAAAACTTTTCCCGATCCGATTTGTACGCATCGGCCCGATCCTTACAAATCGGATCGGGAAAAGTTGTACCAGACAGACCAGGACACTTTTCCATACAAATTGTAAAAATGCAGTCCAACCGTACTAGTACGATACGGACCGGCTTTCCGATTTACGATTTGTACGGAAAACGGCCCGTACACGGGGAATGCCATTACCCGCTACGAAGCGAACTTTGTACGACTCGTATCCCGGGAAAGGTTGTTCCCGGGGTGCGAGTCGTACAGGGGTACGAGTCGTACAGGCATACACCCCGTGCGTTGTGTATGTATGGTGCATACCCCAACATCGCGTATGTACTGTGCATACCCCCAACATCGCGTACCCCAACAGCGCGTATGTACTGTGCATACCCCCAACATCGCATACCCCAACATCGCGTACCCCAACATCGTGTATGTACTGTGCGCACCCCCAACATCGCATACCCCAACATCGCGTATGTACAGTGCGTACATACGCGATGTTGGGGTATGCGATGTTGGGGTATGCGATGTTGGGTTACGCGATGTTGGGGGTACACACAGTACATACGCGATGTTGGGGTACGCACCCTACATACACAACGCACGGGGGTGTATGCCTGTACGACTCGTACCCCTGGGGACTCTGCTTTTACAGCTGTTTTTGTCTCCCGTAAGAAAAGAGCCGTACGGAGTGCCGTAGGGACGATTCGTACTTGCTGGGCTGGAAACCGCTGCTTAAATACATACAGACGTCGCATGCAAGCTGTTCCGGATCAGAATCGTCGGTTTATTTTAGCTGTATGGTCTTTTGTACAATTTGTATGGAAAGAGGCTTTCTGTACGAATCGTACTTTCCAGGTTATAAGAAAAGTTTACCGGGTACGAGTTGTACGGGAAAAACGCTCCATACAACGATTTGTACAGCCTTTTTCCAGGATTGGAATCGGCCCCTAAGTAAGTATATATATTATATATTATATGTATATGTGTAATTAATGTTTTATTAAATTATATGTATTAATTATTAATTTTAAACATTATAAAATACATTTAATTATGTTTATTTTATTTATAAGTATTATTTGGTTTATTTTACATATTTTTTTTAACTGAAAAAAACGATATTTTTAATAACGATATTTTTGACATCTATATTTTATTTTACATATTTTTGTACTTACCATGTTGTAGATAGGATGTCGATATTCTTGACATCGATATTTTTGCTCCGATATTTTTGTAGGTCGATTTTTTGACCTTCGATATTTTGTCAGTGATCCGTTCGGGAAGGCTTCCAGTATTGTCCACTTAATCTCATTGTGGATGTGGTGATACTCAATGAAGTGAGATAGCATCTTGGAGGTGACCCTACCGCACCGGATGTTACTCCGGTGTTCCATGATGCGATTTTTCGCTGTTCTGGTCGTCATGCCAACTCTGGGGCCAATTCGCAGAACTAAACTGAGACAGAATCCTAACTTTATGACTTTTGGTATTCACAAAAGGCATTTAGTAGTAGTAAAGTTAGGACTCCTAACTTTAGTACTACTAAATGCCTTTTGTGAATACCGAAAGTCGTAAAGTTAGGATTTTGTCTCAGTTTAGTAGTAGTAAAGTTAGGAGTCCTAACTTTACTACTACTAAATACCTTCTTTGAATACCAAGAGTACTAAGTTTAGGATTTTATCTCAGATTAGTTCTGTGAATCGGCCCCAAAGTGTTTTGAACAGGGGCATGTAATCAGGTATATGCAATTACGTGTATTGCAGTTGGTGTGTGTCATTTGGGTATCAAAAAATAAAAGAGAGGGGCCCTATACCACAAAGGGGGTAGAGCACCCAATAGACAATAGTCAAAAAAGCTTCCCCATTTCGGCAAGTATTCAATACCACACAGTAGCTCACATCAGAAACAGTCAGTCACCAGAACAAGACACCAATACCTGGACACAATCAAGTGTTCTCACAAATTATAGATATTTATTTCAATATAACAGAAATTTATCATCACAATTACAATGAATAGTCACATACACTTACAAGGATAAAAATATACAGAAGAGTTAAAAAAGTTAAAAACCTAATTTTCATTATGTGCACAAATTGCAAGATGGGGAGAACATGTAAGAAAGTTGCTTTCTTATCAACAGAGAAAGACAAAAAGACATTAGATCCGGATCAACTGTTCTCCTTGAAATTTATTTTCAGATACTTAATTATTCGGAAAACAGATGTCTCCACAATCTATAGTCTGCCTTCTAAATCATGTGTCAACGCGTTTCAGTGGAAGTCAAGAATAAAAGACCACCTTCCTCAGGACAAACGTTAAAATCTCCCATAGAATGTGCTTTCAATCTAAATCATATAATAAAACATCAACATAAAAAAGAAAAATGCAGTTAGCCTAAATAACCCCTACTTTAACAATGGTGAGCAAAAATCATGAGATCTTTGAGAGGGCAGTTGAAAGTGGTATACATAATATTTTATCAGATAATCCAAGACAATTTGAATGAAATATGAGTAGAGAAGAAAAGCTGGCTTTGAAGTCTTTAAAAGACGACCTAAAGCTAACAATTAAGCCAGCTGATAAAGGTAGAGGAGTAGTGGTGTTTAATAACCTCGATTACGAACACAAGATGCAGGAAATGCTTGGTGTGAGGGAACACTATGAATTAGTCTCCAGAAGCCAATTAGCTAATCTGACCAGGGACTGTCTCGTGCTTCTTACAGAAGCAAAGGACAAAGAATGGATATGTGAAGAAGAATTTAAATTCCTAAACAATGAGGAACCTAGGATTCCTGCCTTGTACGGCCTCCCTAAAATACACAAAAACCGGGACAACCCGCCTATGAGACCAATAGTTAGCAGCATTAATGCACTTACTGAGCCCCTAAGCAAATATGTTGATCATTTTTTACGTCCCATAGTAATGGGCCTTAAATCATATGTTAGGGACTCATCACATATGATCTCACTCTTGGAGGCGAAGTTGTTCTGTGGAGAGACTTAGTGTCTAGTTACCCTAGACATTGAGTCTCTGTATACGAATATCCCTCAAGAAGAAACGGTAGAGGTTGTTCGCAGATTGATCGAGGAGATAAAATTGGAAGGAGTAGATAAGAGCTTTATAGTGGAATGTGCCAGGATGGTACTTATGAACAACATATTTTTGTTCAAAGACCAGCTCTTCAAACAAAGGAAAGGTACCAGCATGGGGGCTACCTGTGCACCGAGCTCGGCATGCCTCTATGTTGGTGAATTCAAAAACAAACATATCTTCAACGAATTAGCACCCTTCTTTGAGAATGTGGCTGGCTGGTACCGCTACATTGACGACATCTTTTTTATCTGGGATGGTGAGGAAGATCAGTTGGAGGAATTTTTACTATGGCTCAACATGGGTGATCCTAACTTATAATTCACCTCCCAGTTCAGCAGGTCCAAAGTAGACTTCTTAGATATCTTGATTAAGAATGTTGAGTGGAGTTTGGCGGTGGAACTTTATACGAAACCAATGGCTAGGAACACCTTGCTCCATTATTCTAGTTTCCACCCCAAATCTCAAAGAGACAATATACCATTTAGTTTCTCTGTCTTCTGAGAAACTGTTCAGATATTAATGACTTCTACAAACACGCTGAGACCATGAAAAAGAAATTCAAAGACAGAGGTTACCCCAAAAAACCTATCACGCATACAAATGTACGAGATTTTACAATAGAGAAGCTATGCTAACTAAGACTCATCTTTGCCTTCAAAAGAAACAAAAACTTGAGGAATGAGCTAGTGCACACATATAGAGATAGCCATGGAAGAACGCAAAGCACGTTAGATAGAAGACCAGGAATAGGAAATGTGAAGTGTGGCACATGCAATGTGCGTGCTCTATGTATTGAATTGGACAAATTGGAGCATAATGGCTGCCAGGTCACTTCAAGATCTCTTAACAACTGTAGAAGCAAAAATATTGTGTATTTTTTGCGATGCCCATGTGGGAAGGGCTATATAGGAGAGACAGGCAGGGAGCTTAGGATTAGACTTCAAGAACATCGTTCTGCCGTCAGAACCAGGAAGGTAAATGCCCCCTTAGTAACCCACTTTATGGAAATGGGCCACAATGATTGTGATATAGAATGGTTTATATTGGAGAAGATTTGGTTAGGGGCACGTGGAGGCAATATGGAACAAAAAAGGAAATCGAGAGAGCAATGGTATAGCTCCTTTTTTAATACAGTTAGAAATGGCCTAAAGAAGAAAGGGATCGCCTGGTTCGGTGATACTTATCCCCTCTGTGTATAAGTTCTAACGGGACTTTAGTCAGAGGTGGCAGATCCTGATAGGTAGCAGTATGTTTTATACTGGACTCTTTCGTTTGAGGCAGGCTTAGACGGATGCCACCTGTGACTATGTCAATCTAAGTGAGCATTGGTCATGGTATCTAATACCTGAATAAAGCTAGCTGATACTATTCTATAGAAAAAAAGATCACAACATGTATAAGTATGAATTGAATCCTCTGTCTCTGACATGATTCACTTTTATGTAATAAGAATCTGTGAGGGCACATACCTTGTAGGGATTAGTGATCTATAGATTTGATACCCACGTTTTAGAAAGGCGAAGATGTCTGCCATTATAGACAGGGTTCATCATAGTGGTGTTTAGTCATAGTCTGGTTTATTGATATATGCCAGATTACTAGATTTTATCGAATATATGTCCATGCGCAAACTATGTAACGAATCCTCTCCTTCGTGCATGAACATTTTACATTTTCTTTGAGCTAGTTAGGCAAGCTCAACTATATAGGTCTATGTGGGACGGGCTGTTTTCAAGATGAATGAATGACGAGCGAAGGTACCTAGGGGTGTGGCCTCAGTTTATTAATTTGCGAATCGGTTATAAGTATAATTATTTGTTAAATCAATACAGGTTTAGTAACCCATTGAGAGGATGGTGCCTGAAACAAGGGACGGCTAAGATGGCCGCCTTAGTATTTGCGGATTTTGAGTTGTTTTAGGCTGCTGGAGCAGAGTTTTCTTTTAGAAAATTCATGGGCTTTTGAAGCTCTGGCATGTCTATGCGTTTTATTAATTTATTAATAAATAACAATTAATTATTTGTCTTGTGCGAGTGTGATTTTATTAATCAATTCGTTTGTTCTAACATAAGAGAAAGTTATACGAGGGTTAGCTTATTTGTGCTGTTTCTGTTTAATAATAACGTGCAAGTTTTCATGTTTAAACGTTGCTGTGTGCTATTTATTTTAAGCACAAAACGCTGTCTGAATTAATGCTTTTTATGTCGCAAAGCTAGATAAATACATACACATAAGGGTATTAGTGGGGTTAACACTGTTTAATTATTATGCTGTAGTAACGTTTATTTTGTCTCTTTAATTAAGATGGTCTATTGTGGCCTATGAAGGCCTTAACCGAGCTGACAATATTTCGAAGCCTGGCTGTGGCATATTCTGTGATGTGGCAAGGGAGACCCCTGCTGGAAAAAGGTCAAAGACAACTGACCGTGGTCCTTGTTGTAATTTTCCATGAGGACATCAGCAGTTTGGAGGATCTCCAAAGAAATGGAACGTCCTTGGCAAACAAAGGAGCTTCAGAAATGGACAAAGAACTGTGGCTCGGCTGCCGAGGGAAGTTGAACAAGTTGGATACTTTAATAGTTTCTTGGTTCCTGTTCCGTAGTTCACGTCTTGTGACTTTTCCTGAGCGAAGATTTTCAGATGTAGCAATGTTACATCCCTTCCTTCTCGCTCTGCTCAGTGATACAGTTTATTCTGCCAACTTTATGTGTGTTTCCATTGTAATTTTCACTATAAGAATTGTTAGCTTAGGGAGGGCTTTGCCACTTGCCATTTTACCTTTGCTGCGTGAACTTGCGTTGCTGAGGATCGATGCTGAGGGACTTTGTCTTGAGAAACTTTACCGAGAGACTTGTCCTGACCCGTTCTGACACTTAGTTAGAATAGGTAACTATGAGAAATGATTTATTCTGATTTACTTTGACTAATTTTAGATAAAGCAATATAACTTTAAAACATGGTGTTGAATTTCCTTTCTTGTCAATTATTGTGTACATTTTGATCATTATTGTATAGATTGTATAGAGTATGTTTAAGGACAACCACTATAATTAGGTCCTATCGTCCTAGATATAGATGCAGGGTGGTTTGGAGTTTTCTTCCCACAGGTCTATTGCTGGTAGAGTATTTGAGAGTATGTTTGTGAAATGGGCCCTAGCGTATGATGAATGTATGTGCGTGTAACTGTGTGATTACTCTATCCGTGGTAGTGGGCATATTTTAGATACCCTGATCTCTATCAATTTCTCTGGTAGCAGAGGATGGTTATAGATGGTTGTCTTGATCTGATAAGATAAGATTGCTTGTATATTAGCTTATTGATTTTTGATTTATTTTGGTTGATGTTGGTATATGTACTAATACTATATGTTGGAGTCGTCATGTTGAGTTATATGTAGTGCTTCTGGAATTTGGAAGCTGGTAGCAGTTCCGTAGTAGGGCAGAGGAAGGTGTATATGCTGCTCTCGGGAAAGACGGGATTGTAAGGAATAACGTGTGACAATTGAAGTTGCGCGTTCACATTGTCTGGGTTCGGAATCAGTGACATTATTGTATGTTACTATTAGAAAACATTTCTGGTATATAAGGAGTGTGTATCGTAGTGAAGGTTATCTGTGAAACTCTGGTCTTAAGTCCCAGGGATCCGTAAGGATTGCCGTTAAAGCTTATTGCGGGAGGAGTAATAGGTATTCTCTGAGCTTATTTGAGGAACTGGGCAAAGTTGCTTAGTTGATGTATGTTATAATTCTGTAATAGGACAGATTGTGCGCTGTTCTCGGGAAGCAGGATTCTGTGTGCATGTACTATATTTTTCTTGCATGAATGTGCGTGAATGTATATACATTAATTGATTGTAAAACTCTTTGGATAAGTCCTAGAGGAAACAGTTATGAGATGTATGAAAGTTTGTTGATTCTTGAGAAATAGACTCTTTTTTACTATCCTGTGGTTAGCGAAGCAGACAATGGAGATGTTTTTATGTTGTAACTAATAGATTTTGTAGAAATTTTGACACAAAGTCTACTGAGAGTTTTTGTAAAGGAGGGGTAGACGAGTGACAGAGACAGGAGACAGAGACTGCAGCGGCTGTTGACGTCAGAAGGTCCGCGCTCTGATTGGATAGCGCTAGGATTGGTGCGTTAGTGTGAGTCGCGCAGGGATTGGAAGAGCTGTTTAGTGACGTAAACGCTCCAGGATTGGTGCGTTAGTGGGAATCGAGCTTTTCAACCTAACCTCGTATTGTATATTTATAATACGGAAAGAGTAGAGAGTTTTAGTAAGCGCTAAAATGTATTATCAAGAGGAGAAAAAGAAAAAAACGTTCTTTGGGAAAGTTAAAAGGTGGTTTAGCAAGGATAAAGAGGTTAAAACGAGAGAGGGTGAGTTGCTACCTCCAGCGAAAACACCTGCATCCTTTATGGTTGCGAAATATGGATTACATACCTGTATATGGTTGCAGAATTGGGTTAGGTATACTAAAGAAGATGGTGTTCTAGCATTTCCAGAACATGGTTCATTTAATTTGGCCGTGTTGAGAAATTTACGGGAAAAGATGGTACGTCTGGACCCGAAGCCGAGACCTACACAGTTCGAGGCTTTAGTGGAATGGGAAGAGGAAGTTCATGAGCGAGAAAAGCAAAGATCTGGAGGGTATTATAGGAATATGTTTGGGAGGAGACATGATCGTGAGACACATCATGATCGGATGAAAAGATGGCGAGATGTTAATATGTCAGAGGGATTATATCCTATGAGAACAATTGAAGAGGGATCAGTTGTTTCTCCGATAAGAGATACAGTCTGTATTATTGAAAAAGAAAAAATGACACCTGAATCAAGAAGTAATAGTTCTTTCAGGGAGAGAGAGAATCGAAGTAGTGAGGAAAATGCCAGAAAATTAGCAAAAACGACAACAGAACTGACTGAGAAAATTAGGGAGTTAACGAAGAATCTGGAAGCTGTTACGGTGCCTGTAACTATAGGTCCGGTTATGCCTGTGTTTGACAAACAGAGAACAGGTGAGAATGGACTAGTGATTCCATATGTTGGGAATAATCTGACAAATTCAGTTGGTCCTTCAGGGGATTCAGATAAAAGAGCAGAAAGAAGTGACCTGAGACAAACAAGACATGACATATGTAGTGAACTATTGGATGTTAGTGAACCCAGTTGTTCAAGGATGCCAATTTTAGAACCGCAGAAAAAAGTGGTTCCAGTGAGAAAAACTGCTGAAATAACAGTTGATGATTTGAATGATTGGATGAAGGTTCTTCAGAAAAAGGATAAGGATTCACAAGTTATTGATGTGGTTAAGTTACGTATAGAATTAGAGGAGCTTGTGACAGGAACAGTTCCAACAGAAATTCTGAAGAATCATCATGATGGTGAATTAATGTTTATGTGTAAAAGCATAACATGGAGAGCAAGAAATACTCATGATAGACTAAGAGCGATAGCAAATGAGCAAGGAGTTGACATTGATAAAGTAAAGGTTTTGCAGAAAACTTACAGGATGGATTTCACAGAGAAAGACATAGAAAATTTGAATACTTCTGGTAGAACAGGACAGATTAAAGAAATGGTGGCATTATTGCGAAGATGGGGTGATGTAGAAAAGTGGAAGGATAGGTGGTATAAGAAAAGAGAGGAATCTGAAGATAGAACAACTTATTCAGCATTTCCAGTGAGAGAAAAGGAGAAACCAGTGGAGCATTATCCCATGAGAGAAATACCTGGAGGAGGATATGTACATGTTCCATGGACCAGACAGGATATTTTTTCATTTACGAATGATTTCCCTCGATTGAGAGAAAAGCCCGTCGAGTGGTATAGGCAGGTAGACAGGTTTGTGAAATTGTCAAAAGTGCTGTGGGTTGACCTGAATAGTCTGTTTGATATAATTGTTCCAGCAGACTTGTGGACTGAGTGTAAAATAGTTGTGAGTTGGCCTACTGAGGAATATCCAAGAGATTCAAGATCAGGGGCACCAGATCCAGAAGTAATGAGGAAGTATGATCAGGTGATGGTATACCTGAAGAGTAAAGTTCCTCCAAAAGAGACAGACTGGGTTAAGATAGATCGAACACAACAGGAAGCAAAAGAATCAGTTCATGCTTTTTACGAAAGGCTGATACTGGCTTTTAAACAATTCAGTGGAGATGAACACTTGGGTGACAAGGATTTGAGTCATTTTGTATACAGATTTGTATATGGTTTAAGACCTGAAATTGGTGAGAGAATTCGTGAGCACACGGTGGATTGGCAGAGTAAGAAAGTAGATGAGATTCTGAGACATGCAAAATACTTCAGTGATGAAATTGAAGCAAAACAAAGAAAGCTGAAAGAGAAAGCAATGTGGGCACAAGTGAAAGTTGCAGAAAGACAGGAAGCACAGTTGGTGGAACAGGCAAATAATCCAGGAAATAATGCAGGGAATAGACCGAGATATGCAGGAAAAGGAAAGGGAAGTCTGGAGGAAGCGAAAAAAAAGTTCCCGTGTCACAACTGTGGCCAACTGGGACATTGGAGATCGGAATGTCCTAATCCACCATTAGTGAATAATGAGGGTAAATCCTTAAATCAACAGGTGCAGAATGAAGGGAATAACCAGCAGCAACAGCAACAGAAAGTTGTGAGACAGCAGAGTCAGGAGCCAAAACCGCCCTTGCCGCAGAATAGAGGGGTACAAAAGTACAATCAGGACTCGGGATTCTTCAATGATGAGCAGGTAAACAAACCAAGACGTTCTAACAAAGTACAACAGTACTTGTTAAAGAGTGAAGGGAGTGAGTCTGAGGGTGATTATTGACGGTGCCGAAGAGAGGAGGAAGAGTGCATACTTGGTGCAACTCTAGAAATAGACCAGGCAGGACCATTTGTGGATGGGAAAATAAATGAGGAGAGTGTTACTTTTTTGGTAGACACAGGTGCGACAAGATCAACTGTCAGGTCAACAGATGTTAGAAATCTTCCTCTCTCGGATGAAGCAATCCAAGTAGTTGGTGTAGCCAATACACAAATCAGAACACGTCTTACTGAACCAGTAAGAGTACAGATAGGGAAATTTTCAGATATGCACAGATTTATTGTCTGTGACACGAGTCCAGTGAACCTGTTAGGTAGGGACCTATTGTGTAAAATGAATTGCACAATTTTTTGTACACCAGATGGAATAGCTTTTGAGACACCAGATGATGATGTTTGCTACCGAATGACTCTAGAAAATAGAGAAAGTGAGTTAATTGGTGCATTTGCTGTGTTTAATCCGGAAGATTTGCCTCAAGAGCTGAGAGACACAGTGAAAAGAGCAGTTTGGGATTTTACAGGAGAGGATGTGGGATTGATGAATAATGTAGATCCAGTGAAAATTGCAGTGAAAGAGGGAATTACATATCCTAACATTCCTCAGTACAAAATGACACCAGAAATAATTGAAGGGATAACTCCTATAATTGAGAAAATGATTCAGCAAGGAGTTCTGAGAGAACTACTGAGTAGTCCGTGTAATTCACCGATAATGGGACTGAAAAAGCCCAATGGCAAATTTAGGATCGTGCAAGATCTGAGAAAAGTTAATCAAATTGTGGTGGCATGTTGTCCTATTGTGCCAAATCCATCAGTGAATCTGTATCAAATTCCACATGATGCTGAGTGGTATACAGTGATTGATTTGTGTCATGCGTTCTTTTCAATTCCATTGCATCATGACAGTCAGCCGATTTTTGCATTTAGATTTGGCCAGCGTATCTTAGCATGGTGTCGAATCCCACAGGGGTATACGGAGAGTCCTTCGATATTCAATCAGTTATTGAAGAAATCGTTGGAGAGTTTGATCATGCCTGAAAATTCAGTGTTAGTACAGTATATTGATGACCTACTGGTGGCATCAAAGACACGTGAGGCTTGTGAAGTGGATACCATAGCTTTACTGAATCATCTGGCAGATGGAGGGTTAAAGGTATCTCCAGCCAAATTGCAGTTTTGCAAGAAAGAGGTTCATTATCTTGGACACAATATTGAAAAAGGTCTGAGAAAAGTGACTACTGACAGGATCAGAATAATCAGAGAAATGAAAGCTCCAAAAACCCAGAGAGAAGTGAGAATGTTCCTGGGTATGGTGGGATATTGTCGTCAGTGGATAATTAATTTTTCCCTGATAGCAAAGCCATTGATTAAATTGACAAAAAGTGAAATGACAGATCCATTGGATCTGGATGCAGAACAATTGGCAGCATTTGAAGAGCTCAAAAGTAAAATGTGTGAGGCTCCAGCTTTGGGTATGCCTGACTATGAAAAGGAATTCGAGCTGTACTGCAGTGAGAGAAATGGATGTGCACTTTCAGTGTTAATCCAGAAACATGGACAATTGAGAAGGCCTATTGCATACTTCTCATCGACACTTGACCCTGTAGCTGTGGGTTTACCAGGTTGTCTAAAATCTGTGGCTGCAACATGCAAAAGCCTGGAACAGAGTGAGGGGATCATAATGGGATATCCTGTAAGGGTATTCGTACCTCACAATGTGGCAATTCTTTTGAGAAGAAGCAGAAATCAGTACATGTCACATAGTCGGTTGACTAAGTACGAAAAAGTGATACTGGGTGCATCAAATGTGACTCTTGAGAGATGTGTGAATGTGAATCCAGCGACACTCTTGCCGGATATTGAAAATGTGGGTATAAAGATGGAAGATGATCATGATTGTTTGGATGTGCTTGAGTATTGTACAAAACCGAGACCAGACATAAGGGATATTCCCTTACCTGAAAATGACCATGTGTTGTTTGTGGATGGATCATGCTTGAGGAATGATGATGGTGTGCTATGTGCAGCATATGCAGTGTGCAAAGTTTCAGAGGTCATGGAAGCATCACCATTGAAAGGAGTGAAATCTGCGCAAGTTGCTGAATTAATAGCATTGACAAAAGCTTGTGAGATTGGGAAAGATTTGAGAACAACCGTGTTGACTGATAGTCAGTATGGATTTGGAGTGGTACATGATTTTGGCCAACTGTGGCTGCAAAGAGGTTTCTTGACATCGGGTGGGACTCCGATAAAGAATGCTGAATTGATTGGAAATTTGCTTGAGGCGATACAGCTGCCTAAGGAGTTAGCGGTTGTAAAATGTGCTGCCCATGGTCCAGGGGATGATTTTATAACGGTTGGTAACCGTTACGCCAATGATGTGGCACAATATTGTGCCAAGACAAATCAATCGATTAATAGGGAAAGAGAAGGGGAAATGTCTTTCCTTTCTGTGATGTTTACTAATGTCCTAGAAACATGGGATGAAGTAAAGCAGTTACAAGATGAAGCAGGAGAAGAAGAGAAACAAGATTGGGTTAAAGCAGGATGTGCTCCAAGAGAAACAGACCATGTTTGGGTCTACAGAGATGGCAGACCAGTAATGCCAAACTCAATCTTGTCGTCAATGGCAAGGATGTATCATGGCCAGGGACATCTGGGGAGGGATGCGATGGTAAGGTCGTTCAAGCAGACCTGGTACAATGCAAAGTTCAGGACAATTGCAGAGAGCATCTGTCAAAGGTGTTTAATTTGTCAGCAATTTAACACTGGGAAAAAGACAGTGGTGAGTCTAGGGACAATTGTCAGAGAAGGAGGTCCTTTTACAAGAATGCAAATTGATTTCATTGAAATGCCCCAAGTAAACAGACTGAGGTATGTTTTGGTGGTAGTCTGTTTGTTTTCAAGGTGGGTGGAAGCTTACCCGACTAGAAGAAATGATGGATTAACAGTGGCAAAATTACTGTTGAGAGAGTTGATTCCTAGGTACGGGTTTCCAGTTACAGTTGAATCTGATAGAGGTAGACACTTTCAAAATGAACTCATAGGTTTAATTTGTGAAGCATTGAAAATACAGCAGAAGCTACATTGTGCATACCGACCAGAGGCTTCTGGTGTGGTTGAGCAGATCAATGGCACAATCAAGAATAGAATTGGAAAGATGTGTTTAGCCACTGGCATGAAATGGCCAGATGTGTTACCTCTAGTTCTGATGACTATGAGATCCACTCCAGATAGAACTACTGGTTTGAGCCCGCATGAAATAATCATGGGACGTGCTATGCGCCATGCATTCGTGCCTGTCAATAAGTTGGTGACAATAACTGATGACATGATTTTGGATTACTGTAAAGGCCTGGCTGACGCAGTTCATTCTGTGTTTCACCAGGTTGGAGAAGAAGCTACCACACTTGAGAAGAAGCAAGCCCATGATCTAAGTCCAGGAGACTGGGTGAGGATTAAGGTGCACAGAAGAAGAAATTGCTTGATTCCAAGGTGGGGAAGGCCGAGACAAGTTATTCTGACTACAACGACTGCAGTAAAGTGTGCTGGAGTGAAGCACTGGGTACATGCAAGTCATACTCTGAGAGTTCCAAACCCGAAAGAAGGAACTGGTAAAGAGTATTTTGAAGAGTCAGATTCCAGTGATGGTGAAGATCCTGAAGATACGGAATCAGTGAGAAAAGAAGCAGAGAGAGCTTCAAGAGAATCACTGCGAGTATCAGAGAGAAGATCAGATTCTGTTAAAGAGCCTGAAGTTTCAAGTAGCAGTGGAGGGAAAAGAAAAGAAAAAAGAAATCACACAGAGATTACTCCTGAATCAGAAGAGGAGGAGATTGAAGAACCACTTGAGATTATACTTGAAGAAACAGGGTCAGAAGAAGATAGAGAGGGACAGATTGCGGAAGACCCCCGAGGAGGTGTAGGGAACATTGATGAGGAGCTAGGTGAAGGGACAAGTAGACAGCAAGAAGATTGCGTGTCGGAGACCCGAGGAGGGACAGAAGTAGGGAAGTCTCAAATAGTGGTGAAAGAATCTGTGGAAGAAAAGAAAACTGCTAAGAAACGAAAGCAAAAGGCAATTGAAATAGAATCGGATGATGAAAATGAACAAACAGAGGGTCGAGTTCTGAGAAAGAGAACTTTGATTGGAGAAAAGAGTGTTAAAGAATTAAAGCCGGAAAAGGTTGGGAAAGGAGATCGTTGGCCTAACAACCGAGTTAAAAGGGTGAGATACAGAGTAATAAGAGCAAATTCATCGAAAGCTGAACAAGTAAATGAAATATCAAGTCAAACTTCAAAGGCTGAAGGAGAAGAATCAAAGAAATCGAAAGAACCAGTGGAAATAAAAAGAGTTAAAAGACCCAACCAAAAGTACAGATCACCGGAATGGTCTTATGTGACACTGTCTGAAGAAGGAAAAGAAGAAACAGTGACTCGAGATAATCCGGAAGTGGTCTTGAGAGAAGTGGTTGAGGAAGATACTGGTGAAATTCAGAAAGTACTCTTGACTGACATTGGAGAAGAGTCGAGTACTGAAGATTCTGACGTTGGAGATTTGATACAATTTGATGTTGAAGAAATTGAAGTGAAGAATGACAAATATCCAAACTGAGTGAAAGAAGGATTCACTTGGATCAAGTGAACGAAGAGATCATTTGGATAAACTGAAAGCTGAAGAATTGCTGAAGAATTGAAGAAGTTCAAACAGTAGTGGAGTAGTAGAGGCTAAACTAAAATGGCTAACATAGAGGATAATAGAAATAGATGTGCCTTCTTTAAGAGGTGGTGTAGAATGTGCTGCTGTTGTACTGGATTATTAATGCTTCTATGGGGTGTTTTAGTTTTATTAGTTACTTTTAGAGTAGAGTTTGCAATGCATATAGAAAATGTGACAAATGTAGAGAAGAATTCACAAAAAGTAGTTCCAATTAGAAGTAGTAGTTACATACACAAAGATAGGTCGATTAATAATTTTTCTAGTAATGTTTTTTCTAAACTGTTATATGAATATGTGAAGACAATGGAAGTAAGGGATTGCTATGTCTGCATGCAGTTACCTGCATCCGTTTCAGAGGGTGTTACTTATCACCATTTACCAGCTACATATGGTATTTCTTGTAGTATTTTAAGTAGTGTTTTTTATTTGTTAGGGAAAGTAGATTATAAGATGTCTAACAGAGATAGTATTTTTGGGCACTTGCCAATGAACAAAGAGCTGAATCCAGCTAAAGAAGCTAACACTTTTGGTGAAATTTTTATTGAAGAAAAAGGATTAACATTAGATTATATTTTTAAGAATAATTTAACTTGCAGTTTGAAAGAAGAGGAGAGAGCTTTCCTGGATATGGTAGAAGAAAGGAGAGTGAACATGCATGAGAAAGGGGGACAATATGAAGAGAGTGAAACAATTTGGGACATTGAGATGGGAAAAGAATTAAAGAATGGGGCTAGTCCAACTTTAGCTCTAGATGCGCCACAGAAGGGTAAACTTTGTATTACCAGAAGGAAATCCCAATATGATACATATTTTGTGGGAACTAGTGAGTGCCATGATACATACTTCATTGCGACAGGTTGGGGTTTCAGAGGTGGAGAAGATACGATTTTTCCAGGAGTGTACTATGTTTGTGGGAACAAGGCTTATTACAAGTTGCCTGACCATTGGTATGGCACGTGTTATGTGGGCCTGGTTTTTCCTAAAATTTTTCATACAGATAAAATAAGAGATGTAGAAGATATTAACTTATTAACACGCTTTAAGAGAGAAACTTGGTCTGAAATTGTGGGTGACATTTTTGGGGTTTTGATTCCAGCAGTGGGAATTTCTTTAAATGCTTATGGAATTCGGAAACTGTCCACAGTGGTTGATCGCTTATCGACAAATACCGCAGGAGGGTTTCTTTTGGTGAATACGGAATTAAGTGCCGTACGTGCCATGTCAATGCAAAATCGACTTGCCCTTGATATTTTATTGGCCAAGGAGGGTGGAGTCTGTGGAATTTTGAAAGTTCAACATTGTTGTACTTACATTCCTGACGAAAGTAAAGACCTGAAGGTCTATATCAAAAATATTACTGATTTGCATGAAGAATTAGTACCACTTGAAGCTGGGAGTTTATGGACTAAAATAGCTAATAAGATGATAGCTGTTAAGAATTTTATTGCAAAAATAGGTAGTACTATTATAGGTAGAATATTGTTTCCTTTGTCTTGTATAATTGTTGCTTTATTAATAATACGATTGGTGTGTGTGTGTTGTAAAAACAGGGGAGGGAAAAAGAAATTGAATAAGGAAAAGAAAAATAAGAAGTTGAAAAGAGAACCTCAAGAAATTGAACTAGAAGAATTGAGGGAGAGTGTTTACTTAGAGACAAAGAGAGATGATGAAAGAGTGACTGGTGTTTAATGTTGTGTAAGGGGAAAAGACATTTCTGATTTCTCCTAAAATGGGACTAAATTTTCACTAATTTTTTTTTTTTGGGTTTATTTGGTGATAAAATCACCAAAGGGGGGATTGCTGGAGCAGAGTTTTCTTTTAGAAAATTCATGGGCTTTTGAAGCTCTGGCATGTCTATGCGTTTTATTAATTTATTAATAAATAACAATTAATTATTTGTCTTGTGCGAGTGTGATTTTATTAATCAATTCGTTTGTTCTAACATAAGAGAAAGTTATACGAGGGTTAGCTTATTTGTGCTGTTTCTGTTTAATAATAACGTGCAAGTTTTCATGTTTAAACGTTGCTGTGTGCTATTTATTTTAAGCACAAAACGCTGTCTGAATTAATGCTTTTTATGTCGCAAAGCTAGATAAATACATACACATAAGGGTATTAGTGGGGTTAACACTGTTTAATTATTATGCTGTAGTAACGTTTATTTTGTCTCTTTAATTAAGATGGTCTATTGTGGCCTATGAAGGCCTTAACCGAGCTGACAATATTTCGAAGCCTGGCTGTGGCATATTCTGTGATGTGGCAAGGGAGACCCCTGCTGGAAAAAGGTCGAAGACAACTGACCGTGGTCCTTGTTGTAATTTTCCATGAGGACATCAGCAGTTTGGAGGATCTCCAAAGAAATGGAACGTCCTTGGCAAACAAAGGAGCTTCAGAAATGGACAAAGAACTGTGGCTCGGCTGCCGAGGGAAGTTGAACAAGTTGGATACTTTAATAGTTTCTTGGTTCCTGTTCCGTAGTTCACGTCTTGTGACTTTTCCTGAGCGAAGATTTTCAGATGTAGCAATGTTACATCCCTTCCTTCTCGCTCTGCTCAGTGATACAGTTTATTCTGCCAACTTTATGTGTGTTTCCATTGTAATTTTCACTATAAGAATTGTTAGCTTAGGGAGGGCTTTGCCACTTGCCATTTTACCTTTGCTGCGTGAACTTGCGTTGCTGAGGATCGATGCTGAGGGACTTTGTCTTGAGAAACTTTACCGAGAGACTTGTCCTGACCCGTTCTGACACTTAGTTAGAATAGGTAACAATGAGAAATGATTTATTCTGATTTACTTTGACTAATTTTAGATAAAGCAATATAACTTTAAAACATGGTGTTGAATTTCCTTTCTTGTCAATTATTGTGTACATTTTGATCATTATTGTATAGATTGTATAGAGTATGTTTAAGGACAACCACTATAATTAGGTCCTATCGTCCTAGATATAGATGCAGGGTGGTTTGGAGTTTTCTTCCCACAGGTCTATTGCTGGTAGAGTATTTGAGAGTATGTTTGTGAAATGGGCCCTAGCGTATGATGAATGTATGTGCGTGTAACTGTGTGATTACTCTATCCGTGGTAGTGGGCATATTTTAGATACCCTGATCTCTATCAAGGCTATTGCTAGGGTGGGCCAAGATGGCCGCCAGAGCGGCGATACCCTCGTCATTAATGGTTAATTAAACGCAGCTGTTGCATTTTTTGGTATTCTATCAAGGTCAAGGGAGATATAAGGAGGGAGGCCAGTGTGTGGTATAGACTCCGGGACCCACTGATCCGACTGCAAGTACAAGGCTCCAACGCTCGTCACAGAGGTGAGAAGTAGGAAGGTGAAAAAACCTTTATCGGCTCTCTCTGCATGTTGATGCTCTCGCTGATTTTTACAATGATACCTATCTTCACCTTTTTCTTATCCTCACTCCGATTTTTTGATTTGTCATTGCTGGAGGTGTGGAGAGGGTCTTGGGCTAATGCATGCTCAGCGTAGGGCTCAGGCTGTAGTTTCAGAAATAGCACTGCGAGAGGCTTATGGTTCTGGCTTTAGTTTCAGTAATAGCACTGCGATAGTTTTCGGAAGGTTTTGAGGCTAATGGTTGCTTAACGTAGGGCTCAGAGTATTTGTTTTTGTTTTTGATCAGGTCTCCCGAGTTGCTTTAAATACATATGAGACCCAGCATAGGGCTTCTTTTCTTATCTGTTTGCCGGTTTCCAGCTGGAGGGATAATAATATATATGCCGGTAATACACACTCCGACTCTAGTAGCATGGAATGTAAACCCATTTAGCTGTTGAATCTTTTGGATATACTCCTTCAAAATGTAAAGTGATGCCCCACATATACGATTGGGAGTGTTGGGATGCAGACTACTCTCTAGCACAGCCCAGTGCATTTTTTGGACCATCGCGGGTTAAGAGAGGAGTGAGGGGCTTATTTTTATACGTAGCCCTCACTGATCAGCGGTGTGTCCTAGCTTTCATCTAAGAAACTGACTGAGTGGGGACATTTTCTATGTAATGTGAATTTTGAAATACTGATAGTAAGGGAAACAATAAACTTGATAACAATTAATTTTCTATCCTTTCAGACATAAAAGAACCCCCTCAAATATATAGGGCTCTAATTATGGTCAGTGGACATACGGATTGATGAATTCCACTTTAACAGGTTCTCATCCAAAACAAATATAAAAGGTAATAAATATTACCGTACCAAACTAACAAGTCAGATCAAGGTTTGAAAGTCATTAAAATAAACATAAATATTTTTTTATCTGCAGATACCCATCTTTTAACACAAAGTCGTGGATAGTCCAGGATCACATGTTGGCAGGTAACTAGGATATACTGTCTTGGTTTAGGTTTAAGGTGAATAGAAGGTTCTCTAATCTTTATAGATTGACTGGCCAGTTTCTAAATACGGCCCTACAGAGTGATCCCCACCCTTTGAGACAATTGTGCAAAGATTGTATAGCATCTACAGAAGTGGGTGTGCTCCTCAATATAACAGATATTGATATAGATCTAATGAATAGAAATATTGAACAACGAAAAGAGAAGTATGGTTGTAGGAATGAATATCACCAAGGGTCATTATTTTATAAAAATGAGCCAATGGGTATGAATGTGTTGCTTGTAAGCTCACCAGGATAACAACACTGTTAATAAATAAAAAAATATCCTAATATGGGGTAATGCCTGCGATTGGTCAACTGTCATATGGAATTGATCAATTTTGGTAGAACTGTACTCACAAAGATAAATAACTATGTATTTTGAGCTGTATTATTTTGTCTTGGCAATTGTATATTACATATAGGCTAACTGCTTTTTTCTTTTTTATGTTGATGTTTTATTATCTGATTTAGATTGAAAGCACATTCTATGGGAGATTTTAACGTTTGTCCTGAGGAAGGTGGTCTTTTATTCTTGACTTCCACCGAAACACGTCGAAGCATGATTTAGAAGGCAGACTATAGATTGTGGAGACTAAGCCTGGGCAAAGCACTACGCTACGCTCGCGTAGTTTCCGAAGTTCGCGCTACTTCGCACTACGCGAATTGCACGTAGCACAGTGCGAACACGCGTAGCGTAGTGTTGCGGTCATTTTTTGCTTGCTCGCTGTCCTCAATGTCAAGTTGGGGACCGCGAGTAAGCAAAATGACATCCCGGCGTGACTTTTTCCTTGTTTGCGATCAGCAACATCAAGTTGGCGATCGCGAGCATGGAAAATAAACCTCCCGGCGAGATTCCCAACGCGAGGAGGTCAGGTTTCTCATTGCGAGTGGTCGCGTATGCTTGCGACCGCTCGCGATGAGAAACTACCAGTTCGCGTTGAGAAAGCTGCCGCTCGAGTAAAAATCTACTCGAGCAGCAGAAAACTACAGCTCGCACTGTGCAAGATGCCATTTTCAATGATTGCACAGTGCCGGTTGCTTGTCCGCACTGTGCAATCATTGAAAACGACATCTGGCACAGTGCGAACAAGGTACTACGCAGTTCGCGAAGTGCTACGCGTAGCTCGCGTAGTGCGAACTGCACTTTGCGTAGCTTCGCGAAGTGCTACTTCACGAACTACGCCCAGGGTTAGTGGAGACATCTGTTTTCCGAATAATTAAGTATCTGAAAATAAATTTCAAGGAAAACAGTTGATCCGGATCTAATGTCTTTTTGTCTTTCTCTGTTGATAAGAAAGCAACTTTCTTACATGTTCTCCCCATCTTGCAATTTGTGCACATAATGAAAATTAGGTTTTTAACTTTTTTAACTCTTCTGTATATTTTTATCCTTGTAAGTGTATGTTACTATTCATTGTAATTGTGATGATAAATTTCTGTCATATTGAAATAAATATCTATAATTTGTGAGAACACTTGATCGTGTCCAGGTATTGGTGTCTTGTTCTGGTGACTGACTGTTTCTGATGTGAGCCACTGTGTGGTATTGAAAACTTGCCGAAAGGGGGAAGCTTTTTTCACTATTGTGTGTCATTTGGGTCCAGGTAAAGGTGGGGTTAAGTTTAACTTCTTTTGACGGACAAGTGAGTGGGCACACACTACAAGAGCCACAAGGGTAGTGTCCCTTAATTGGGGGGAGCCCCCAAAGATGTTGTTGGCGTGTGGGAAGTGGTCTTGTATGCACTATACTGTCCTTGATGTTGGATGTGCGTTTGAATGCAAAAAGTGGGGTTGCTGGTGTCAGATCCCCTGTGTGTTGGATCGGCTAGTGTTTCTTGATGATTTTTTGTATCATGTTGGATTGTGGCGTGAATGACCTGACACAGGTAATTGCATCACAGACAGGGTGGTTGCGTGTTTCCAGGAGGCCGTCCCTATTGTTGTTGCATGCTCATTTATAAGCTCTCTTAACCACATCCTGAGGATAGTGTCTGGCCACCAGTCTGTGGATAGGGCATTGGCCTGTTCTTTGTATTCACTGATGGTGCTACAATTGCGTCAAAGTCTTAATAAGTGTCCGAAGGAGAGATTGTCCCGCAGATGTTTGGGATGATGACTGTCATGTCTCAAGAGACTGTTGCAGTCAGTGGGCTTTTTATATGTTTTTGTAGTTATTCTCCCTTCAGTCAGTGTTATCAAGAGGTCAAGGAATGCAATCTCTGTTGTCGATGTGGTGCAGCTGAATCTCAGGAAGCAGTTAAGGGTATTCATCTAGTTGCAGAACTCCACACAGGTAGTGGATGGGCCCTGCCACAGCATCAGGATATCGTCGATATACCTGCACCACACTAAGATGTTAGGTAAGTAGGCATTGTTATCGTTGAGGATGCACCTTAGCGAGAAGTCTACCATGCAGAGACAGGCCAGACTTGGAGCAAAAGTGCTGCTCATTGATGTACCCTGGGTCTAGTGATAGAGTTTATCCTAGATCTGAAAAAGCCTGGTGTTAGAAATGGGATTTCTGGCTGGCTAAGGCGTGTGCCAAAGCCAGGCAGAAACCACCACTCTAGTCAGGGCAAGGAAGTTACACGCCAAAGATAACCCCTGCTCACCCCCTTGGTAGCTTGGCACGAGCAGTCAGACTTATCCCGGAGGCAATGTGTAAAGCGTTTGCGCGCGCACCCAGCGACAACACCCTAGATCCACCACAAAAGAAACTCCACACAAGGTTATATATAAAAAAATAGCCTTTGTAATTATAATAAACACATTAGATGATATCAAATAATTTACACTGTGCCAACTGGCACTGGGCAGAATTTTACAGGGGACTATTTACACAAGACAGGGCTACATGGACCACTGTCAGAATTAGCACAAATCACCAATTGTAAATGTAGAACATATACCAACTGTAACACAAATTATAACTGGAGAGCACAACCAGTATCTACTGGAGCAATAATGACCTCAGCATGAGCACAATAGAATCAGGTATAAAACCTATCCTGTATATATCACAGGGGCCTAAACACATTATGCAATCTCTCACAAGTCTAACGCATTAGACCCTACCTCCTAAGTATAATTACACTAGGGTTGTACACCACACAGGGAAGTATAATCTCCCTAACATAAACCTAAACAGGTAACCAACCTTCTATGCAGAAATCATAACTAGAGGTATAAAACACAGGGTGCGCAAAACATACTACACACGGTACATTTCCTAACACCCAAAGCATTAAACCACCTCCTATGCAGAAGTCATATTTTTAGAAATGGAAATAAGCATAAAGGCAGTGCACATTACGCAAATGTACACATGTAGAAATAACCATGTACCCCAGGTGAGGGCACAGCACAGAAAACTGTCCCCAGGCCAACTTGACCTCTCAGGGGCTCAAACGCCCTTTGTCCAAAATGTCAGGGCTGGGCTGCGCAGGCAGCCAAGGAAGAATACGCAAAGGCACCGCCTAAACGTGGCAGCTGCCCACTACTTGCTGGGCAGCTGTGGATAGAAATACAGGCTGGGCACTCAGTGGCCCATTAAACAAATGTGCCCCCTTCGTGGGAGCGATGGGGCTCTGGAGAACAATTAGCCACACGTTGGAGCCATCTGGCTCTGGAGATAAACATGCCGTAGAGAGCACACGGGCTCCTAAAATAACTATGCGCAAAACTGGGGGTATGAACTTCTTATGCCCTCACTGGAGGCATAAAACATTAGGCAGGAAATCATAGCAGTCGCATAGAATAGCCTATTAGGCAGACATTATAATCAGCAGCTTCGCACCCTAATAAACACTGCACGCCAGGGCACGAAGCATAACATGTGATGCCTAAACCTCACCAGCAGTGATGCGCATCCTAACTTCACCTAGGACAGCCTATATGGCAAAACTTGTCCAGTATAACGGGCTAGGTGTCCCATCAGCAACTGTTCACCATGGAACATCTGCCACGCGATTCCTGTCCCCCACGTCGGTGTCTCTAAGCGGGGGCCCTATCCTGGGCTCGACCCACAATGCCAACAGAGCACCAGGCGGTTCCGGGCAAAGCACTTGAATGCCCCTGATCAGATATGGAAGCAGCTGCCCAAATGCCGGGAATACTGTGTGGACACCCCTGTCCTTAGGGCAACCGCATGGGAGCGCGGGCACCGCCAATGTGCCCCGCCACACCCCCCAACCCCAGAAGTTCAACTCCAAGCCCCACTCAACGGGCTCTCTGGACTCCTTCCTTGGGGAGGCTTCGTCCGGTCCAGGCGGTAGGCAACCAGCAATGAGGGAGCTCCCACTGCTCGGGAGACTCCTCTCACCTTCTCCTCACCCGGGACTTCACGACGCGCGGGGCTTCCCTTTCACCACCGGAGGCCCTGCCTGGACGGCTGCTTCGGTAACACTCTGCCATGCGGGGCTCTCCTCTTCACACGGGAGCCCCTGGCACGGCAACCTCACTTTCTCAGGTCACCATGCGCCACGCGGGGCTCACCCTCTCCTCACGGGAGCCCCCGCTCCAGCCGGCGCTGACTTCCGAGACCAACTCAGGCCCCGCCCACGTCTCTACTGAGGTTGCCAGACTTCCTGTTGGCTGCTCCGACGCGGCAGGCGATTTGGATCTCGGGCTGCGGCGGTGATTTCTTAGAAAGCGATGCGGTGTAGGCACCCGTTCTGAGGATGCCGATACTTGCGGGGAGGGCACCCGCCAATAATAAAACAAAGGTGCAGCAAAGCGGGGTAGGCACCCGCTATGAAGGATGCACAAATGCGGGGTGGGCATCCGCCGATAATAAAACAAAGGTTCGGCAAAACAAGCTAATAACGATAATCTCGAGGTATTCTACTCCCTCTTCCTCTCGTTAAAAAAGGCCCCCTTGCACATTATTCGACCTGGCCTGACCCCTCTCTCCCCCCCAGTGAGCCTGCCTCGTCAGATGAGGCACCAGACCCTTCTCGCGTCCTCTACGAGAACCTACTCCCTGCCCTTCACGAGTCACTTCCTGCAACTTTGCACCCCCGAATAACGATCCCATTCCCACTGGCAGACGACCATCCCACCCTCGCCTCCACTTCCATCCCAACCAGGAATGAGTCATACGCCCAAGCACAGACTCCCTATGACTCTACTCCTCCCTCAGGCCACACAAAGCCCAATCCACGATACGAGCCAGTGCTCCTCCTATTGCCCATGATCCCTCCCAGAGATAAATCAGGCAGCTCCTCCTCCAATAGCCACCATAACTTGGACCCGTCCCCACATCCTTGGGCAACTCTGCCAAAGACACCCTCCCTCCCACCTTGGATAGCATGATGCATCGCCTCAACCACATTGAAACTCAGCTTGAAATCCTAATACGAGGCCTGAACGAAACTTTAACCAACCTGAACACGATCCGAAAGCCCATTCAACCCCCCCCACCACAGCGCCATATCTCACCCAACTCTGGCCTGCCAAAGTACAGCCCCCCCAGCGGGCTCCCTGCCCCCCTCAGGTCCCGGCCATCGACCCCTAGAAGAACGGTTACTGAGAAACGCTTAGGGAGACCCAGAAGATCAAAAGCTGCATTGTGTTACAGGTGCATTGTCCCATGCATGTCTCCTTCCCTGTCCACCTTGATTTGAACACATATCAGCAGAAACAGAGTAAATGGTAATATAACACTGGTATCTTGTAGAAGGCATCCTGTTAATGTATGGATTTCTTCAATTTCAAATCATGGAATACCATCCTGTTCATATATGTGTTTACTCTAAATTATGTTCATGTATTATGTCATGTTCTTAAACTGTGGCTCTATCATGCCATAAGTAATAGAATAATGTGTAGTTATTCCGTGCAAACCTTGGGCCTGAAAGACAGTTGGGCAACACCCAGGACCACACCCAGTAATCCCTGGGCCTGAAAGACAGTTGAAAGCCACACCCAGTTTGCCACAAACTCTGGGCCTGAAAGACAGTTGGGCCACACCCAGGACCACACCAAGCACCTGCTTAGGAGCCTATTTAAACCACTCCTCTTCACTATTCAGTGCTTGGCCTCGTTGCTTCAGCACACTTACCTGGCTCCAGCTTTTCCGATCGGCATTTCCTGCTTGACAGCCTTGCATCAGCAATTTCCTGGCTTCCTGGTTCCGGGCTGAGTCTCCGGTCCGACGTCTTCTTCCGTGTCGTGTTGCCTGGAAAGAAGCGCACAGAGAAAACATGCTTTAAGGTATTTTTTGGAAGACAACTATCCCACGGTGAGTCTGCTTACATTAGAACTTGGAACATTGTTTTTAGAACTTGGAACACTGCTCTTTGAACTGCGCGAATTATCCGAACTATATTTCTTGGACAGAAGGAAAACACTTCATCTCAAGTGTTACGATGAGTTTTCCCGTAGTACCCAGAAACTATTGACATTTATAAAACAAAGAAGATTGCACCTTTTTAAAAGTGTGAAAATAATTGTCGCAAAGCAAAGTTAGCCTTAAGAATCACAACAGCACAGATGTGGTTTTGACTATTATTATTTTGTATGCAGTATTTTGTTCCTTTATGGCAGAAGGTTGTTTTGGCAGCATTTGAACTTCTGTGCACTCAAGGCATCTGATCCTAAGCTGGGCATATAAGGATTCACGTACCTATGCTGATGAACAAAACTAAATGCTATCATGATTGTTAAACTTATTTGACAGTATGTTAATGATTGTAATGTTTATTGCAGATTGCATAAATTGACAAGTAGATTGTTAGATCAACCCAAAATTCTTTTGAAACCTACGTAGTCTGTAGGCAAGAATTATTGGAGACTTTTGGTTACAAGTTTATGATAACTGTAAGAAGATACTGCCTCACAGTTATACACATTGTTTATCTTCTGTGTTTTGTACTTAGGAGTCTAGTAGAAAACTCAAGCCACTATCCAGTTACATTCCTGTTTATTTTATCCTGTGAATACTCAAGCCCCCTGAAGCCCTGGTCCCCCTAAAAGAAGACCGCTGGAATCTTCTTGTTTCTCTTCTCTTGTCATTTCAACCCCTTTTCCCCCCTGAGACTACCGGACTGATCCTAAGTTATATCTTGGTATCACGCTGCTAGTTTCTAGAGGGATTGGGGACCTGTCCTCACATCGTCATCAAGGTGAAACAATCTGGAGCACAGGTGAGTGCCTCGTAACAGAAGGCCAAGCCCACCAATTGTTTCATCTTGATAACGATTCAGTATGGAAGTCCCAGATCAAACAGCACAGTTAGCAGACATCATTAGAAAATTACATAAAGGAATGCAGCAAATAAAACAGGAAAATCATACACTGAGAGAGGAATTATTAAAGAGTAGAGCAAGCTTCACACGATGGAGAGAACCCGAAGAGACCGTCCCTCGCCCATTCATAGTGCCAACTAGATTTGGTCAAAGTCCTGTAGCAGCAACAGGTTTTAGTCCTCAACGTCCTGATCAAAATATCCAGGTAACAGTGGTTACACCAAGTCCAGTTCCCCTGGCTAACCCTGAGCGTTTTTTAGGTGATACTTCCCAGTTGGCTTCATTCATGAGTCAGTGTCAGTTGCATTTCTTATGTAAGCCGCAGGTTTTCCCGTCTGATACTGAGAAAATAGCATTCATTATTTCTTACCTAGGTGGTGTAGCCGCAAATTGGACAATACCCTTAATAGAAAATTATGATCCCCTTTTACACAACTACACTCGGTTTAAAGATGCCATGTCCCGCACGTCATACGTTCATACAAGCTAGTGACAACAAACTTTTAAATCTGAGACAGGGTTCTAAGGACCTCATTACTTACATGACCACCTTTAATCGCCTCTTATCTGAAACTCATTGGCCTGAAGAGAAAAGTATTTCTCTTTTTTATAGAGGTTTAAGAGACGATCTAAAAAACTCTTTAGCCCATATTGTAAACTTACCTGATGATTACTCTGAATTCTTGGATTTGGTGGTAAAGCTAGATCACAGACTTGGAGAAAGAAAACACGACAAACCCCGGTTTGACACAAGAATCATTTCAATCAAGCCTGAGAAAAAAGATGTTGACGACAAATCAGAACCCATGCAAATAGGAGGTCTTAAAGGCCCATTGACTGCAGAAGAGAAAGATAGACGAAGAAAACGAAATCTTTGTCTTTATTGTGGCAAAGCAGGGCACTTTGCTCGAGAGTGCCCAATAAAACCCCAAAAGAAAAAAGCGATAGCTAGTTCACTTCCAAATTCCATTGAGTCGGAAAACTAAATGCCTCAAAGGATGTAGAGATAGCTCCTTTGGGAAGAGATGACATCAAGATCTCTCAATATGCTACAAACACCATTAATCGTGTCCCTCGCCATATGACTATACGACTTACTGTTATTATTTCTGACCCACAAAGGTATAGTTTGTCTGTTTTAATTGATTCTGGTGCTACAGGGAAATTTTTTGACATCGCCCTGGCCAAAAATGTTTGCATCCAATCCATTCCAAAAGCAGAACCAGAGCCTGTAAGGGCAGTTGATGGCTCTGCCTTGTTTAATTCGTTTCCATACCCCGCCTTTGATACTTGTTGGAGAAAATGGTCATACTGAGCAAACCACGTTTGACCTTATTGACACCCCTACATTTGGAGTCATTCTAGGAATTCCTTGGTTAGAATTGCACAATCCAAAGATTGATTGGGTCCAAAGGACTGTAACTTTAGATTCTGCTTTCTGTAGAACACATTGTTATAATTATATTGTGCTTCCACGCAGGAACAAATTACTACTCTACCAGAACAGTATAGAGACTTCTCTGCAGTATTCGACCCAGTTCAGGCCACGCAATTGCCACCCCACAGGGTGTATGATTGCAGAATAGATCTAGTGCCAGGGGCAGTTTTGCCTTGTAGTCGGATATACGCCCTAACTGACCCTGAGACGCAATATCTTAAAAAATATTTAGACGAATTGTTGCAACTAGGTTTTATTAGACACTCCACATCACCTGTCTCATCACCACTCTTTTTTGTGGCAAAAAAATCTGGAGATCTCCGCGCAAGTATTGATTACCGCGCAGTAAATAAGGCTACGATAAAAAATCGTTATCCTTTGCCCCTGATCCCTGTATTGTTAAACCAAGTCAAGGGGTCCACCATTTATACTAAATTGGACTTGCGGGGGGCCTATCACCTCATCCGCGTCAAACAAGGCGACGAGTGGAAAACCGCCTTCCGCACAAAATTTTGACTTTTCGAGTACACTGTAATGCCGTTCGGATTGTGTAATGCTCCGGCGGCATTCCAATATTTTATTAACGAAGTGCTACATGATTTTCTGGATGTCTGCGCCATCGTCTATATGGATGATATTTTAATTTACTCTAAGAATGAAGAAGAACACATCCAACATGTGCGCGCCATCCTACAAAGACTGCATGAACATTCTCTATATGCTAACTTAGAAAAATGCATATTTCACACCAACACAGTAGAATTTTTGGGTTATTTCTTGTCCCCTGAAGGGATCACTATGGATCCAAAAAAGGTAGACGCAATTCTTAATTGGCCATCCCCTAAATCAATAGATATTCAACGAGTGTTGGGTTTTGCAAACTTTTACAGACGGTTTATTGCCCAATTTTCTGAAATTGTCTCACCTATAACCCAGTTATTGAAAAAAGGAAAAACGTTTTGCTGGACTGACAATGCGGAAACTGCTTTCAAAAAATTAAAACAAGCATTCACCTCAGCCCCTATTCTGTGTCATCCAGATCCTGATCATCCATTCTTTGTGGAAGCGGATGCTTCCCAGACTGCTTTGGGAGGAGTTCTGTTACAAAAGCATCCTAATACAGGACACCTACATCCAATACCATACCACTCCAGAAAATTATTACAGGCAGAACAAAATTATACAATAGCAGAGCGCGAACTGTTAGCTATTAAGGCTGTTTTCACTGAATGGAGACATCATCTTCTAGGGGCCAAACATACAATAACCATCTTCACAGATCATAAGAATCTCCAATTTTTTACGTCTGTTAAGGCCCTAACTCCCAGACAGATGAGATGGTTACTATTCTTTAGTGAGTTTGATTTTATTATGACCTATCGTCCTGGTAAACAACAATTGCTATCTGAAGAAAATAAAGGAAATTCCACCACGGCACCTAGCATCATACCCAAAAACAAGATAGTTGCCCTGACTCAGGTTGCTTCGTTCTTTCAAGACATTAGGAGAGCATCTCAAACAATTGATACACAAAAATGGTTACAAAACTGTAGTGATCTGCTTCTAATGTTATGCATTTCCCTTGCCCTGGTTCTCTGTGCTATGTGATGTCATGTAGAATGTTATGGATGTGGGACCTGAAGGGTGGCAGTTGGAGGAGATGTTAAAAGGGGGAATCCTCCTCCCTATACTTCTCAGTTACCTCCGAAATCAATGTAAAGGGGGAATCCACCTCCCTATACTACTCAGTTACCTCCGACATCAATGTAAAGGGGGAATCCTCCTCCCTATACTTCTCAGTTACCTCCGAAATCAATGTAAAGGGGGAATCCACCTCCCTATACTTCTCAGTTACCTCCGAAAGCAATGTAAAGGGGGAATCCACCTCCCTATACTTCTCAGTTACCTCCGAAATCAATGTAAAGGGGGAATCCACCTCCCTATACTTCTCAGTTACCTCCGAAATCAATGTAAAGGGGGAATCCTCCTCCCTATACATCCCAGTTACCTCCAAAATTAATGTAAAGGGGGAATCCTCCTCCCTATACTTCTCAGTTACCTCCACAATAAATATAAAGGGGGAATCCTCCTCCCTAGAAAACGCATTAAATACCAAACTAATTTTAAATAACACTACAACGCAGCGCACATTAAAATAATGGCTATACATTGCAACCACCAAAAATAGCACTAGGGCCCTAAAGTGATGGTTACACACTACAATCTTCAAAAATAGCACTGGGGCCCTAAATAATGGGGACACACTACAACAACTAAAAATAACACCGGCCCCCTAACCAGCCCACAACTTCACATAATACCCTGAAATATCAATATATGCCCTTCTATCCGTAAAAGAACTGAAATACTCACCCCCACAGTGTTAAGTAAGCATCAGACCCCAAAACACATTCCACAACATTTAAAATAAACAAAATACAAAGTGCTGCTCTAGTGAGCATGCTAACATTTCAAAGCTTCACCACCTTCCTTTCAAAGCTCTAAATTCACAACGTAATTAAGCTCTGGTTCGTGTTTTGAGGCTCCAGAATAAATATTTAAAGAAGACAGGTTTTTCCTTCTTTTTGTCTATAAATATAACAGCCACATTTGCTTTTGAGCAACTCTCTGTCAATGCTGGAATTAAACGAATTACTCTCTCTGAAGTTGATGGTAGGTGCTTGACAAATTTTCCCAATTAAATATGTGAATACAAAATCCATCTGGTACTCCTTTTAACGCTCCTTCAGTGACGTTACTATTTATGTGCTTTTGAACATCACCATCAAAACCAGCACTGCCCCGATTCTAGGCTTCCCTGGTGCTAGACTCTCTATCCTTGCTCTTGGACGTTCCACTTTTACCCTGAATACTATAGTTCAGTTCATGTTTGCAAAAGAGATCGATTTGTGACCATCCAATGCTTTATTCTATAAAAATGAGCCATAGACAAAATACTTGAAGTCCACAAGGTGGCACTGTTGTCACAGATTTAACATTGTCTGCCACAAAGATGTCTCAAAAACTTACCTGCTTCACAGCAACGAGATCATGGACCAGCACGACAGCGTGTGAGGAAACTGAATGACCATGCTCACCTTATCGCCTCATGAGTGCGTCAATTCATTTCCTGGAAATAGCGTTGGGGGAAAGTTGATGCATGTATAAGCCTGTGGTGTGTTAGCACAATCCTCTGAGCTGCCACCACAATGCCGCTGGTACATAACTGTCTACGCCACACAAGGTAAATTAATCTTCGAGTCGGCGGCGTTACGATGTGTTCCAGTAACCATAGGAACAAATAACTATATGGCTGTTTCACGTTGTGAAAAGCTGCGCGGTGACGTGCCCACCCTGGCAACATGGAAAGATTTCTTCAAGAGAAAAACAAAAGAATTACTTTACCATGACGGTGGACGCATGACGTCCACATGGAATGCGCTGCTTCTCCACTGACACCCACGGAGATTCCAATACGTCATCAGAAGGAGGATGACAGTACCAAGGGAAGGATCTCTCCTCACAGCAACGGTAAGAAGGAGCACACTTCACCTCTCTCTTCAAATAATGCCAATGTCGAATTCTCTCACTCTCAGCTGCCTCACGAATGCCGGTAAAATTACTTGTGAAACACTCTTGCTTTGAAATAAAATCATAACATGCACCTTTCCTTATTTAAAATTATCACATGTAGTTTTCATGCTTGATGACTTGTAATGTTGAGTCGATATTCTTTTGACAAAACTTGGATTCCGATTTAACAGAATATCTTGACTTATGATGATAGCAGTGCGCACGAGACCAAGAGTCATCTTCAAACACTGGGGCTCAATGTGTACCCCCGACTAATACACTTCAGAGTCATCTGCGACATCCATCTGTGAGGCATCAAACACGCACCATGACTTCTCAGCCAGTTTCAGGGAGAGCGCCATAATTTCCCTGCACTGTTACAATAGTTAAATTGTTAAGCTTTTAACTCAGCTTTTCACATCAAATCAAGCTTGGGAATTGACAAGGTAGCTGAATCTGGCATCTTTAGTTTCCAGGGCGACCTATCTCAGGGTCACTGGTGGGGCGGATGCCAGATAATTTAAATAGTTCAGTGTCTTTAATAAAATTAGTACCTTTAGTTGCAGTTTCAAAATTCTTCTCCTTTGCACGCGTAAGTTCATCCCATCCTCGTCGCCAATGTAGAAATGAAAGAAGTCTCATAGACAGGGTCTTGTAGTTGTAGTTTATTCTTCAGTTACATCATTACAGGTTCCTTTGTAAGTCTTAATGTAAGCCCCACCAGGAGCAGCCTCCTGGCTGCTCAGCCCATCTCCTCCAACTGCCACCCTTCAGGTCCCACATCCATAACATTCTACATGACATCACATAGCACAGAGAACCAGGGCAAGGGAAATGCATAACATTAGAAGCAGATCACTACATAAACACCATGAATTCCAAAACAAATGGCTATCTATTTCATAATAATAAGTTGTTTATTCCATTAAAAGAATTGAGACAACAAATCATTGTCTGGCACCATGATTCAGGTTTAGCAGGACATCTAGGTTCACACAAGACGTTGGAGTTATGCACAAGAAACTTTTGGTGGGAAACCATTCAAGATGATGTCCGCGAATTTGTCAAATCATGTCCAACCTGTGCACGAAATAAAACCCAACATATTGCACCTGCGGGTTTGCTATTCTACCGGTACGGTACCCTGGCACACTATTAGCGTGGATTTTGTCACTGACCTACCCAAAGTAAATAAATGCACAACCATCCTGGTAATTGTAGACTTACTATCCAAAATGAGTCATTTTGTTCCACTCGCTAAATTACCCACAGCCGTGGAATTTAGTACTATTTTCCTAAATCACGTGGTAAGGTTGCATGGTCTGCCCAGTAAAATTATATCCGATCGAGACCCCAGTTTAACTCCAAATTCTGGAAAACCCTGTGTCCTCAATTAGGAATTGATGTGGCATTAAGTTCCGCTTTCCATCCACAAACCGATGGACAGACTGAAAAAGTTAATCAGTGCTTGGAGCAAAGTTTACTTTGTTTAACATCTACTCTGACGTCAAGTTGGGAAGAAGCCCTCCCGTTAGCAGAGTTTGCATACAATAATAGTATTCATTCTGCACTAGGGTGATCACCATTTTATTTTTTAACTGGTCAGCAACCACGGTCCCTTCCTACCTTATCTTTGCCATCCACGATAACTCTACCATCAGTCTCAGAGCGTCTCGCTCAACTACATACCATGCAGGAGAAAGCTAAATTATGTCTTGCTAAGCATAAAATACAGTCCAAAGTCCAAGCAGATAAACATAGGTCACCCGAGCCTGTGTACAAAGTAGGAGACCTAGTCTGGTTGTCCACGCGAAATATACAGTAGAAGGTCCTAGAAAATTACAGCCCAGATTTATTGGACCATTCCCAGTGAAGCAGGTTATAAACCCAGTCACCATACAATTACAGTTACCAGATGATCTCACAATTCATCCCACTTTTCATGTGTCCCTAGTGAAACAACACCATTCCTTAACAAGGAAAGATACCCCTCCACCTCCAATTATCATAAATAATCATCCAGAATTTGAGATTCGGTGTATCCTTGATTCAATAAGAATACAGGGAAAGTTACATTATCTTATTGATTGGAAGGGTTATGATGCCTCTGAACGATCATGGGAACCCGCTTCTCATGTACATGCTGAGAGATTAATCAGACGGTTTCATGCCCTCCATCCTGATAAACCACGTCCAGTTAGGCGGCCTTTGCGGGGGGGAACTGTTACTGGTGCATTGTCCCATGCACGTCTCCTTCCCTGTCCACCTTGATTTGAACACATATCAGCAGAAACAGAGTAAATGGTAATATAACACTGGTATCTTGTAGAAGGCATCCTGTTAATGTATGGATTTCTTCCATTTCAAATCATGGAATACCATCCTGTTCATATATGTGTTTACTGTAAATTATGTTCATGTATTATGTCATGTTCTTAAACTGTGGCTCTATCATGCCATAAGTAATAGAATAATGTGTAGTTGTTCTGTGCAAACCTTGGGCCTGAAAGACAGTTGGGCCACACCCAGGACCACACCCAGTAATCCCTGGGCCTGAAAGACAGTTGAAAGCCACACCCAGTTTTCCACAAACTCTGGGCCTGAAAGACAGTTGGGCCACACCCAGGACCACACCCAGCACCTGCTTAGGAGCCTATTTAAACCACTCCCTTTCACTATTCAGTGCTTGGCCTCGTTGCTTCAACACACTTACCTGGCTCCAGCTTTTCCGATCGGCATCTCCTGCTTGACAGCCTTGCATCAGCAATTTCCTGGCTTCCTGGTTCCGGGCTGAGTCTCTGGTCCGACGTCTTCTTCCGTGTCGTGTTCCCTGAAAAGAAGCGCACAGAGAACATGCTTTAAGGTATTTTTTGGAAGACAACTATCCCACGGTGAATCTGCTTACATTAGAACTTGGAACATTGTTTTTAGAACTTGGAACACTGCTCTTTGAACTGCGCAAATTATCCGAATTATATTTCTTGGACAGAAGGAAAACACTTCATATCAAGTGTTACGGCGAGTTTTCCCGTAGTACCCAGAAACTATTGACATTTATAAAACAAAGAAGATTGTGCCTTTTTAAAAGTGTGAAAATAGTTATCGCAAAGCAAAGTTCGCCTTAAAAATCACAACAGCACAGATGTGGTTTTGACTACTATTATTTTGTATGCAGTATTTTGTTCCTTTATGGCAGAAGGTTGTTTTGGCAGCATTTGAACTTCTATGCACTCAAGGCATCTGATCCTAAGCTGGGCATATAAGGATTCAGGTACCTATGCTGATGAACATATCTAAATGCTATCATGATTGTTAAACGTATTTGACAGTATGTTAATGATTGTATTGTTTATTGCAGATTGCATAAATCGACAAGTAGATTGTTAGATCAACCCAAAAGTCTGTAGGCAAGAATTATTGGAGACTTTTGGTTACAAATTTATGATAACTGTAAGAAGATACTGCCTCACAGATATACACATTGTTTATCTTCTGTGTTTTGTACTTAGGAGTCTAGTAGAAAACTCAAGCCACTATCCAGTTACATTCCTGTTTATTGTATCCTGTGAATACTCAAGCCCCCTGAAGCCCTGGTCCCCCTAAAAGAAGACCGCTGGAATCTTCTTGTTTCTCTTCTCTTGTCATCCCAACCCCTTTTCCCCCCTGAGACTACCGGACTGATCCTAAGTTATATCTTGGTATCACGCTGCTAGTTTCTAGAGGGATTGGGGACCTGTCCTCACATCGTCATCAAGGTGAAACAATCTGGAGCACAGGTGAGTGCCTCGTAACACATTGGCCTCTCTGGAAGCGGCAGACCTAGCCTCAACCTACGGCTCTCCCTCCAATTCCTCCCCCAAATCTATGATCCAAGTGATTACGGGAGTCGGAAGAGACCACCCTCCACTGAAAGACCCAAGACCCCTGGCTCATCTAACTTCTCTACCTTGGGCCCTATCTACTAAGAATCTGAGCAAGGAAGGATCCCCCATCAACTGCTTGCTGCTAAACTGCAGATCAGGCTCTAAACATGCAACCGAACTAGCAAAAGCCATCCTCTCCCACGATATAGACATAGCATTCATCACGGAGGCCTGGCTCAACAATCTTTCCTACCCTAGCACTGGTGCCTCCTGGATTTAAAATGATCAACAAAGACAGAAAAGTTCAAAGAGGAGGAGGTATAGCAATCATACACAAGAATAACATCTCCATTACAGAAACTGCCTCTTGCCTGTACAGCTTCTTTGAATGTCTCACAGCCAACATCAAAACAAGTGACAACAGGCCAACACTCTGCCACCTCCTGTACCCCCCAGGCAACTCCTCCGCATTCGGGGAACACCTCTCCGACCTGATTGCCATTGCTCACTCGGAAACTCAAACAACATAAGTCTTGGCAACCTCACTCTAAGATGGAATGAAACAAATAACCCGCTAATTCAAACCCTAAACAACCTCCTACTAGAAAATAATCTGACCCATCACTGCACAGAAGAAACACATCACAGAGGAGCAACCCTTGACGCAATTATTGCCCAAAGCAGTGCAATTGCCATTGACCACATCCTTCCCGTAGACTGGTCCGACCACCACATCATCTTTTTTCACATCAACCAATCGGTCCTAACTCAACACCCCACGCAGGACCCCCCCAAATGGATTAGAACCACAGCTCAGATCCCTCGAGCTGATCTAGAAGAAAGGGTAACCTCGCTCCTCCCCAACATCACTGATCACCTCCCCACTACCGAACTCACCTCTCTCTACAACTCAAATATGACTCTCATCCTGGACCAACTAGCTCCTCTGAAACTAAAAAAAGACAGGAGCATTCCGTCCAGATCATGGTTCACCACTGACATCAACGAAGAAAGAAGACAACTAAGAGCCTCAGTAAGACTCTGGAGGAACAACCGCACCGTCTTCCACCGTGATTAACTCCAAGCAGCCCGCAAGAAGTACAAACAGCACATTAAGAACGAAAAAACATCTTTCTTCTGCTCCGCGCTAGACAATGCAAAAAACAGACCTAAAGAGCTATTCAATATCATCAGGAAACAAACCTCCAAGCCCGTTGCCTCCTCAATTCAGGCATTCACAGAACGGTGTGACAACTTCGCCATCTTTTTCAACGACCAAATCGCCAAGATTGATCTCTCACTAGGTCCAATCTCATCCCCTCCACCGAGATCCTGTCGCCTGAAACCAACGACAGCGCTTCCAAGAACCCCCCAAAACACTGGTCCTCCTTCATTCCCATTCAGGAAGCAGAGATAGTCAAACCAATCTCCAGCGCTAAGCCTTCATCCCACGCCCTTGATCAGCTACCCCCTCAACTGACCAAGGACTTGAAGCTCGTCCTAGCCCCGCTATGGTGCAGTATCATAAATAGCTCCCTGAGATCAGGAGTTGTACCAGATTGCCTCAAAGTCATTCAAGTCACGCCACTGCTGAAAAAGCCCGGCCTAGACTCTGAGGATCTGAATATCTTCAGACCTGTCTCGATCCTACCTCTTCTGTCCAAAATCCTGGAAAGATGTGTAGTTCCTCAACTGACCCAACACTTGGACAACATCAACCTTCTAGATCCCCAGCAATCGGGCTTCAGAAAAGGCTGCAGCACTGAAACCGCGATCCTCAATGTCATAGACGATTTACACAAGTCACTTGACTCAGACCAGTATTGCCTTCTCATCCTCCTGGATCTATCGGCTGCATTTGATACGGTCGATAACAAACTTCTCATCAAGATTTTACAAGAAAGGGCAGGTCTTGAAGAGACGGTCCTACACTGGTTCTCTTCCTTCCTCCATAACCGCTCACAAAGAATAAAAATCAAAAACTTTGAGTCCTTCCTCCTCCCCGTTAATAGGGGTGTTCCACAAGGGTCAGTGCTCTCCACTCAGCTTTTCAACATTTACATTGAACCCCTTACCACTCTACTCAGAAAATCCAACATCCCTTTCCACCTATATGCTGACGACATGCAGTTATATCTGGAAACCACCTCCATTGATGACATCCAGAGACTCAATGCCAGGCTCAGAGAGGTATAACATTGGCTCTCAAGTAATCACCTAAAACTCAATCAAGAGAAAACGGAAATACTCCTCATCTCCAACAAAGAAGAGAACCCCCAAATTGCAGAATGGCTCAAAGCTATTGATGCCCTCAATGGTAACCTCACCCTGGCAGAATCGGTAAAATCTCTAGGTATCACCCTAGACCTGAAACTTGACATGGACAAACATATTACAAGATCCGCTAAAAGCACCTTCCTCAATTTAAAACTGCTGCACAAAATAAAACCCTTCCTCCCGCCCAAGGACCTTCAACAAGCCACCCAAGCACTGGTGCTGTCCAGACTCGACTACGGGATTGCAGCCCTGACTGGTACTGCAAAATCCCACCTCGCCCCCCTCAAAACAACCTTCAATGCAGTAGCCAGAATGGTCACTGGAACTAAGAAATTCAACCACATCTCGCCCGCAGTCAGAGAACTAAAATGGCTCCCAATTGAAATGCGGGCCAGCTTCAGAACAGCCTGCCTCATGCACAAAGCCCTTCACACAGGCAAACCGGAATACTTGGCCGCCAAACTCAAAAAGGCCAGCCAGTCCAGGAACCTCATGCGCTCCAATACTCTGCAACTCATCCCGCTGAAAACACGCAAGCAAAAAACCGCGGCCAGGTTGTTTGCTGGTAACGCGCCCAAAATCTGGAACTCCACCCCCCCACATCAGAACGAATCCCTCTTTTGCAAAATTCAAAAACCTGCTCAAAGTCCTCTTCCTCGACCGCTCACTAGTGAACCGATAGGATCCAAGGAAGTACCTTAGCCGGCACTCCATCTGACTTTAACTCTGTGCCCTGTGACACTGACATCCTCTACCCCCGGACCCCTCCTGGAAATCCTATTCCCTCCCTCCGCCCTGCACAAGTAAACTTATTGGATACGCGTCTTTTGTGACCTGCACCCTTCATGTTTCCTTCCGCTCAATCACTCCTTTGTTCAAACTCTACCCGCCGCGAATCCCTATGTTCTACTATAATCTCTGTACTGCCTGTTTGCATATAAGTTTTTTTTATTTTTTTTATTTTTCAAGACCTTTATTAAGGATAGTCAATACAGACACATTACATTGCGCTACATAGTAAATCTAAGGACACAGTGTTGTACAAGTCAGGACTTATGGAATCAAAATCAATTGCACCCTGCCAGCAACAGGAAAACATTTGAGGCTACAATCACATCATTATTTCACGGGGGGGTCCCTTCCCCCAAGGGGAATCACAGACTCGGCCACAGCATGGGGGGTGCGAATCACAAGGCGGGGGGAACGAAAGAGGACGGGGCGATCACTGACCAGCACCGGTGGCTGCCGCGGGTGGGGTGCCGGCGGGGAGCACGGGAGAGAGAGGCAGCGCTTCTGGGAGGGGAGCGGGCGAGGAGATGGGTCACCAGAGGACCCCAAATATCAGCTGGATGGGACTTGGCAGGTAAGAGATCCCAGAACTCCGATTGCAAAGTCTGGCATCCTCCAGCCAACTCTCGACCTTAGGAGCAGGTCTACGACCCCAACACATGGCCACCCTACATCTGGCCAGGACCAGCAGCATAGCAGTCAGGTGGCGAGAAGGGTCCGGACAGAATTTAACAATCCGTAGAAGACACATGGAGGGGTCAGGGTGCACCATGGTGCCAGTGATCTTAGAGATGACGGAGCACACCGCCTGCCAGAACTCGGAAACCTTAGGGCATAACCATGCTAGATGCGCAAAGTCCGCAGCGGGGGCAGCGCAACACATGCAGGAGTCACTAGGTATGAGCCCCAGCTTGTGGAGCTGAACAGGGGTGTGGTACAGTCGGTGCAAGTGCTTAAAAAATGTATCAGTCGCAACCGGTAATTTGGTGACAGTTTCTTCGTTTGATTACAGTAAAGCCAGTCAGCCTGCGCAATGTCCATGCCAAGGTCCGCACCAATGCCGCACGCGCCCGGTCCGTGGAGACAGCTGTGGAAGTTAGCGTGAAAGCGTATAGTTTGGTAACCAATTTGTGTGGGGTCGTGGATGTATAAATGAGATCAAGAGCCGGCATAGTGGCAGCGGACCGAGGGAATGTGGAGTGTAGTTTCCGACAAATCGCACGCAGATGGTAAAATAAGATAGTGTCCAGCGGACCCGAGGAGTCTGGAAGGGAGTAAAAGGTGTTCCCTGGATATAGGTCCGCCGCCGTCCGCAGACCCAAGCGTGCCGCGTGTCTATGCATGCCGGAAGGCTGAAATAGAGCGAAATCAGGGTGTTGTACTATCGGCATGGCGTTCGCAGAGAGCAAAGGAAGATTGGAGAGCCAACACACACTGGACCAGGCCCAGCGTAATGTCTCGACCGTATTCACTTCCGCCCGTGGGTGCACCGCTGGCGCAAACAATGCCGTGGACAGAGGCCAAGGGGATGCTATATCCGTTTCAACCGCTACGTGTGGCTGATAGGGGGTGGGATGAATCCAGAAATGAAGAAAACTGGCCTCGGCGCATAGGGCGTATATCTTGAAGTCGGGAGCACCCATGCCACCGACCGACATGGGGAGAGTGAGGATGTCGTATGCCACTCTTGGCTGTTTGCCGGCCCAAACGAGTGAAATAATTAAAGAGCGCAGTTTACGAAAAAAGTGAGCAGTGAGAGGGATGGGGACGTTTAAAAATAGATAAAGAAACTTCGGCAGGACCACCATCTTGGCGACTGCGATCCGATCGTCCAGGGATAGCGGAAGATGACTCCAAATTGGGATCTTAGACTCCAGCCAATCCACAGCGCGACCAAAATTGGATCTCCACAGTTCATCAAGGTCCCTACTCAGCCAGATGCCCAGGTAGCGTGGGGGACCAGATGCCCACTCAAACGGAAAGTCAGATGTGAACGGCGTTGTGGTGTCCGTCAAGGGGAACAACACCGACTTGCTCCAGTTGACCTGAACCCCAGAAAGGCCGCCAAAGCGTATAATTTCCCGGACCAGGGGGCTCAGGTGTTCCTGGGGCTGGCGGACATACAGGGTAACATCGTCCGCGTACATGGAGACGAGGAGGGAGCGGAACAAAAAAAACGATTCCCCTGTGAGTGTGGTGCTGCCGGAGACGTGCAGCCAAAGGCTCCATCGCAATAGCAAAGAGCATGGGCGAGAGGGGGCATCCCTGCCGGGTACCCCGCTCGATGCGGATAGGGTCCGAGATCTGTCCATTCATGCGGAGGCGTGCAGAAGGGTTGGTGTAGAGGAGCATAATCTTGCGTATAAAGATTTCGCTGAAGCCCATGCGTGGTAGGAGGTAGAATAGAAATGGCCACTTGAGCGTGTCAAACGCCTTTGCGGCGTCCAGGAGGGCAGCCACAGCGGGAAGATTGGGATTGATTTGGTGTGGGACTGAAAAGATTGTACGGAGGTTGTGCGAGGTAGCTCTGCCGGGAATGAAGCCAGATTGGTCCGGGAGAGCGATGAGGGGCATGAGTAGCAAGAGACGGGCGGAGATCAATTTGGCGAAGATTTTATTGTCAATGTTTATTAAAGAGAGAGGGTGGTAGGAATCACGACGATCGGCCGGCTTATTGGGCTTAAGAGTTATCATGGCCTTACGGAGAGAAAGAGGAAGGAGGCCATTATCGAAAGATTCATTATACATGGCAGCCAAGTGTGGTTCTAGGATGTCCGCGTACATTTTGTAAAATGAAGCCGGTAGGCCATCAAGGCCAGGAGCCTTATCCCCGGGAAGGCCACAGATGGCGGCGAGTATTTCTTCCCTAGTAAATGGCACGTCCAAGAATTCTCGATGGTAATCCTCCAGCCAGACCAGCGCTATTGATCGAAAGTCTCCCGTGACGGGGGTGAGCCGGCAGAATAGAGCTGTGGTTAAAAGTCCAGAAAGCGGGACTTGATCTCTTCCGGGGAGGTAGTCCTGGCCGAACCCCCATCAGCAAGGGCCGTGATGTAGGAGGCGGCACGCGGCGGAGGCAATAGATTCGCTAGAGTTCTGCCAGGGCAGTCACCCTCACCAAAACGGTCAGCCCGGCCCTCCTTACCCAAAAAGGAGAGCTTGCGGTCAGTTTCTTCAGAGAATTCAGTGTGTTTTTGGCATATAAGTGCCAGTGTCTCAGGCCTCGGGTGTGCAGCCTGGGCGGCATCCAGTTCCTTAATTTCGGCCTCAAGCTTAGCAAGAGAGTTGCAGATTGATCGGAGAACACCAGCCTGTTTAGAGATACACTCGCCCCGGATGACCGTCTTGAACCCCTCCCTAAGTACCGAAGCAGAGTCGACAGACCCTGTGTTTAGGTCAAAATAGTTAGTGATCGCAGTGTGAATGTCCACGCAGAATACAGTATCATGAAGAGCATTAGGGGAAGTCGCCAGGTGAACGCACGCTGCAGGGAGTGGGGGAGGCGAAGACAGAGCTGGACCGGAGCATGGTCAGAAAAGGTGCGAGCCATGTGAGTCACATCGGCTAACCAGGTCAGAACGTCTGGGGAGGTCAGCCAAAAATCTATACGCGACCAGCAGCCCCGCACGCCAGTAACACAGGTTCCCTCTCAGGCATCCGGCCGCGAGTGACGACATACATCGTAGAGGGAGTTATCGGTTAGTATGGACTTGAGGGTCGCGGCAGCAGCGCGGATGGGACCTGTGGGGACCGGACCTATCAAGGGTCGCCGAAAGTGTAACGTAGAAATCCCCTCCCCAGATGACAGCGGCAGGGCCGCCAGCGGATGCAAGATGCCATATGTGATTAAAGAAGTTGGGGTCGTCCGAGTTGGGGCCATAGACCGCGACAATCGTCACGGGCTGGGCCAGTAGGGAACCATGAAGTATTACATACCTGCCCTCGGGATCAGTCAGCGCCTGATCTGTGTGCCATGGGAGGCCCCTGCGTATCAGAATGGAAACCCCCCTGGCGTAGGACGAGTATGTGGAAGAGCGAGATTCCCCCCAGTAACAAGCCTGGAGTCTGGAGAGGGATCCTGACAACAGGTGCATCTCTTGTAAGAGACAGATGTCCACCTTATGGCACTGCAGGTGTGAGTGGATCAGTCTCGCCTTTCGGTGGTCGTTCAGGCCACAGACATTCCAGGTCCAGCAGACAGTGTCCGTCATGAGAAGATGGTCAGAGTTGGGAATGTGCTCTGCGCGGATGGGCAGCGCTACGAGCACGCACCCACGGAGCAGCGCGCGTCAAAGGCGTCAGCCGGCGGGACGACAGGGGAACAACCCATGGGCAAAGGTAGGCCGAGTATATAGTAGGGTAGCGGGACTAGTTGGAGGACCAGGAGAGTGCCCCGTAGCCGTGAGCAGGCGATTGCAGCAAGCAGATGGGGAGCCGGGTCAGATGAGCAGCATGGAAGTGGAAATTGAATAGCCATTAGCCTGTCGAAATGGGCAGCTGGAAGCACAATGTGGTGTCTAGGACTGGAGATGTGTAAGCAATGCAGAAAAACCAAACAATACCAAAAGAAAACAGCATCCCCTGAAGGAAAACCAAAAACCCCCGCAATCCCCCCAGCCCAACCCACCCACCCTGAAACACAGCAGAGAAAACAGTGCTCTACCTCCCACTCCGATCATACCCCCCAACTTAAATGACTGAGAAGGAAAAACAGAATGACCCCCAATCCCACACCCACTCCAACCCCCAATCAGGCTAAGACTCCAACCTGCCCCACCCCAGTGACCCACAACAACGAAGGGGGAAAACAACTTTGCAGTTGGGAATCATCCCGTGAGGGCATGGCAGGTCTAGGCATACACCCCTGCAGTAAAGCAGGGTGGCCAAGCTAGGGTGGATTCAGACACATGAGAAAAAAAAAAAGAAAACCAACAACAGTCAATGTATGGCGTTTCAGTTATTTATCATTTAGGCGGTCCACAGCTTCAGACGGGGATTTGGATGTTGGTGGCCAGGACGATTTCTCAAGCTTCTTGGCTAACGCCAGTGCCTCCCGAGGATCGGGGAAGACAAGGTGTTAGAAATGGGGATTTCTGGTTGGCTAGGGCTTGCGCCAAAGCCAGGCAGAAACCACCACTCTAGTCAGGGCAAGGAAGTTACACGCCAAAGATAACCCCTGCTCACCCCCTTGGTAGCTTGGCACGAGCAGTCAGGCTTATCTCTGAGGCAATGTGTAAAGCGTTTGCGCGCGCACCCAGCAACAACACCCAAGGCCCACCACAAAGGAAACTCCACACAAGGTATTCTATAAAAATAGCCTTTGTATTATACACAACACATTAGATAAAAACACACACTTTACAATGTGCCAACAGGCACGGGCAGAATTTACAAGGGATTATAGGTACAGGGGACAGGGCCACATGGACCACTGTCCGGAATTAGCACTTTTTAGAACGTAACACAAAAATATATAAGATTACTGTAGCACAAAAATAATATGTATAGCACACAACCAGTACTTACTGGTATCAGGTAAGTACCACCTACACAACCCTAACTACCTTAGGAAACTGTCACGCAGGGGACTGGAACCTCACTAGCACCACCTGTACTAGGAGAAAGCAAACAACCACCTAAGTATCACAATACCTGTAGGGGTAATAGAACGTTACACATGATGCATCACATTCAGAGGTGTAGGGAAGGAAAACACATGATGCATAAAAACACATTCAGAGGTGTAAAGCAATGGCACATGACGCATAAAAACACATTCAGAGGTGCAAGGAACGGAACAATTGCGCAAGACTCATATGCCACCACCTGTGGCAGTCCCTAGGCCAACTGGCCTTGTCCAGGCTAGGACGCTCTGTGTCCAGAAAAGTCAGGGCACGGCTGCGCAAGCTGCGCCAGCTAAAACACAGAGGCCACCACCTAAACGTTGCAGCTGCCCACTAAGTGCTGGGCAGCTGTAGAATGAAACTCAGGCACTCTGCGTGCCTCTGGAGCCCTCTCTGGGCTCTGTCCATACAAAATGCCCCCTAGAGCCTTCGTGGCCCTAAACGAACAGTGCCCCGTCGTAGGAGTCCCTCTGGACTCTGAGCCAAATACTGCCCCACGTCGTCGGAGCCTCGGGGCTCAAGAAACAATGCCCCCAAACGTTGGAGTCCTGCTCAGGGACTCGCGAGCCTCACAGGCTCGTAAAACAATGTGCCCCCTTCGTTGGAGTCCCTCTCGGGGACTCGAGACACCAAAGTAAAATGCCTCCAGGTTGGAGTCTCTCCGGCTCGAGGAGCACTGCGCCCGCCCACCGAGGAGGCGTCCGGCGCTCTGAGGCCCACAATGCTGCCCCCACTCACCGGGACTCGTGAAGACCTCGTCTCCTCGTTGCTTCGGCCACTGCGGCGCTGCTCTTCTCGGGGCCCCGGGGCGCAGGGTGGGCTCCTGCCTGCTCCGGGCTTACCGATCCAGCGCGAGTCTCGGGAAGGAGGCGGGGTAGGCTCCCGCCCTCCTACTTCCTGTCCTTGTTGTCCCGGCGGCCCGCCTGCAGCCTGCCTGACTTCCTGTGAGCCCGTCCGCGGCGGTGATTTCAAAACTCGGCAATAAGAGGGGTAGGCTCCCTCGTTCCAGTGGATGTACGGCGGGGTGGGCACCCGCCGTGAAATAAACAAATAAGCGGGGTGGGCACCCGCCAACGAGCACGGCAAGGTCCCTGGCAGGGTGGGCACCTGCCAGGGGATTTCAGGATTGGCACCGCACGGGGGAAATGCCGGGTGGGCACCGGCTTGCAGGATCCCAGCGCTCACAGCGCTATATAGCAGAACAGCGCTCCCAGCGCTACAAGAAGCCCAGAAAGCACCCCCAGGCGCTTAGAGATAGGAAGTCCAGGAAAACAGCGCTCTAAAAGCCCATAAAGCGCTCCCAGCCGCTGCAGGTCAAAAAGGTCCAGCAGAAAGTCCTCCAAGGACAGGGGGGCAAAGGCTGGGCCCAGAGCCAGCACACAGGGCCCTCCAGCAGGGAGGCAGTCCCCAGTGGCGGTCTCTCCTGGCGCCCAGCAGCAGCAGGCCCCCTCCAGATGATCCTGCAAGAGAACAAATTGTAAGGGGACACAGCCCCTTTTTATACAGTAAAAGTCTTTGTCTGAAGGTGCAGGGAAGGGGCGAACCAGTTACATCTGGTTCCTGAGCACTTTGTTTTGCTCAGCCCCTCTTCCCTATTCACTGGCAGGGCTAGGGTCATTAGACGCACCACAGGGGCCGGCGCCAGCATTGTGTGGGGAAAGCCCTGTCCTATTCGGGACCCAGGTATACTCCTCCCCAGCCATCAGCATGCTAACTCCCCATTCACCACTGGGTGACTCCTCCTGACTCTGGGGTTTTCCCTAGTCCGTCACATGACCTCCACCAGCCAATCGCCAGACAAGCCACACATTTCATACTGCACACTGAAGTGCCCACTTCTAGAAGTGGCACTTCCACACTAGGTACATGCACGCCGCACACATCATCGCGCAGCATTCACTCAGACGAGTCCGCCCATACCAAACTCAGGCCTGCACACCCCACGCATCAGGAACTACCAGGACACATACATTCCCCCATGCATTCCTATGGGAGGGCAGGCCAACCTCAACACATGCACGCACTTTACCCTGGGACACAGCGGTAAAGTGCGCCTAAACCAAAAATCATTACACCAAGTCACCCATAAAAAGCAAAAAGTCCCGGGGGTGAACCTGCCAGAAGGGCCAAGTCCAACACAAGGGTTTTTGTACCCTGTAGGACTCTCCGCTTCACCGGATAGGCCAAGGAGTATGGGACTTCGTGTTTCTGTAGGATTCGTTTGGCAGGTAGAAATTCCCGCTGGGCTGCCTGAACTGTAGTGGTGTATTCTGGGAAAAAGGAGTGGGTATTGCCCTGGTGAATAATGGTGCCTTTGTCCCGTGCAGCTCGGAGTATCTGTTTGCATATAAGTTACTTGTTGTGAAGCGCTCTGATACCCTCGGTTCCAGCTAGTGCTATATAAAACTCCTAAAATAAATAAATAAATAAAATTCTCCTTGAGTGCCAGGGTGGCACACTCCATGATGAAGCTTATGCGAGTGACCGAGGACCAGGTCTCTGACCTTAGGTAATTCTCTTTCACCTCCAATGTGTCGCTTTGGGGTATGTTAGTATATAGGGACTCAACGTCGAGGGTGATGAAAATGTCCACCTGGGTGTCCTCTCCGAGGTTGTCAAGTAGATTCAAGACAGGAGTCGTGTCCTTAAGAAAAGAGGATGTTCTAGTGACCAATGGTTGGAGAAAAGAATCACAACATTGTGACAGGGGTTCTAGGATCGACCCAATCCCTGACACTATGGGTCTCCCTGGAGATGGTCTGGTGGCCTTGTGGATCTTAGGGAGTGTGTAAAAAAACAGTGTCTTGGGATTCATATCGACCAGGAAAGTGGATTCCTTTTGACTGATCCATCCTTGGGTTTCTGCTGCGAAGACTATGGAAGTGATGTGCTTGGCGAGACGGCTCGTAGGGGCTTCTCTAATGGGCTTGTAGTGGGACCTGTTAGATAACTGTCATTCACACTCCTGGTTGTAATCCGAGGTGTTGAGGAGGACGATGGCACCCCCCTTGTCAGTTGGTTTTATCGTTATGGACTCGTCTCTCCCCAGGGAGCGCATGGCCTCCGCTTCAGCCCTAGACATGTTGAAAAATGTATGTCTCGGTGAGCAAAGGGACAATTCCTTAAGGGCCGCCTTTTCGAATGTGAGGACCTCTAGAGGTACCATCCCTGTGGTTGGGGTGAAGGTAGATGGTGCATGAAGGCCCGAGTCTGTTTCCTCTGGTGGAGGTTTGTCCTGGAAAAATGCTTGAAGGAGGTTCTTCCTAAAGAATCTATGTAGCTCTTGTGTAGTCCTGAATCTTTCTTTTTTCGGGGTGGGGACGTAACCCAGGCCCTTACTGAGCACTGCAGTCTTGTTCTCGGTGAGGATCCTGGATGACAAATTGACGATCAGTTTTTCTTCCCGGACTTCTGGCTCCTGGTCTGTCTTGATGTCTCTGGGTCTTGGGACTGCCACTGTACCTGCTTTTGCTGACCTCCTCTTCTTCTTCCTCTCCTTCTGCCCCAACCTATGCCTAAAAAAGGAGGGGCAAAGTAGGTTTGAGGAAAGGTATGTGGTGGTCCCGGTGGGTAAATCTGGTATGCCTGCCGTCTTTGCGGTGGTCCGTAGTAAGGTGGTCCTTCATAGCCCATCAGTGGTGGTGGTAGCTGTCGTTGGTTTATGCGGCCGTCGTCATATCCCCTGCTGCCAGAGCTGGAATTGCTACCAGATGAAGAGTATCGTGTCTAGGCCTGGGCTAAATTTCCGTTCTGCTCGCGGAAATTGCGATAATTTGACATTTTCGCGTTCCGCGGAGAGCGCGAAAATGTCAAAATTTCCGCATTCCGCAGCTTAGCGATAATTTGTTTCTTGCTCACGCTGTAAAATAATACATTCTCGCGTGCGCGCGCGCAATCGCCTTACCTGAATCCCCGCGTTTGCTGACAAGTTTTCCCGATCCGGTTGCGTTCTCCACAAGATGTTGGATTGTTGGTAGCCATTTGCGCTGTCTCGCGACAGTTTGCGCCTGCAGTAATGTCATTGGTCGCGCGATCACGTCTTTCTTCTCGCGATCATGCACCGCGAGAAGAGTGAATACAAGATGGCCGCGCCCGCAAGCAACCGCATGGGTAAGTTGGCGGGTCGCGACCATGCAGAAAAAAACGCGAACGGGCGGGAAAAAAACTTCCGCATCTTCGCGAGATTTGTAACACTTTCGCAAATTCCGCCCACCCCTAATCGTGTCCTAGAAGGGTTGTTTTCCTCAGAGGAGGCATCGCTATTTCCTGTGTAGTCATCTTAAAAGTAGGGATATACCTGTTCCCTATCAAATCTTTTGATGTCTTTTTGTAACTTGTTTATCTTTTATTTCAACACATAGTCACGGTTTTCATTGAATTCCATGTTGATCTCTGCCAGTTTGTTCTTGAATGTGGTGATTTGTAGCAAAGTCTTTAGGGCATTTTCTGCCATGGTGATTTTATGAGGAGATCATCCGCTAGCCGTTTGGCCGTGTTAATAATAAGGATGAGCCAGTCCCTGGTGCACTTCCATGCCACCAGGCACCATTCCTTTCTGAAGACCATGTCCTCAAGGAAGATGCATGGCATGTTCCTCACAATGAGCCCACCTGGGGCTATATTGGCACATTGATATTCGGTCAATAGCAGACCATGGAGTGTGATTTTAACATGCATTCTCTTCATAGAGGTCAGTGTGTTCCAATCCTCTGTTTGGGTGTTACCTGTTGTGGAACCTTCTGCTCCTAGTAGTGACGGTGCTCGCAGTATCTCTGACACCATCTCATTGTTAAAGGAGAGTCCCTGGGGACAATCCATGATGGCTGGAGGAATTGAATGCAAAGGGAGGAAGAAAAGGGGGGAAGGGGAACGGGGGGAGAGGGAAAGGTAAGGATCTGAGAGGAATTTCAACAGGTCCGGAGGGTCTCAAAAGTATTTTTCGTAAACCCAAGGGTGCTCAGGTAGCTATTCCTGCAAAAACGTTCCACAGACAAGCGACCATGCTAACAATCATAAACAATATGGAGGAGATAGGTCCAGCATATGTGCCCAATAACATAGTGATCAAAAAGTGGTATGCAGTTCCTAAGGGCGGGGGGGAAGAGAGATTGGGGGAGGGAAGGAGGGGAGGAGAAGAGATGGGATCCAGGTGGGAGAAGGATCACAGGGGGAGAGCTCCAATAAGGAGCAAGGGCCCTCACACACCCCGAGAGTTGTCATGCTTCATCATAGGGCAGCTCCTCGTTGGGCCGGCGCTGCAATGCCCAACGGACCCCACAGGGGAGCTCTTTGCCAGAGGTCTTTAGAATTGAAAGCTAGGAGGCCCTAAGTATAGAGGTAGTGGGGCGAAAGGTGTTGAGTAGAGTGGGTGCAGTGAGTGTATTAAAAATAGCTAACAGTGTTCCAGGGAACCTTTATTGACTGGACACTTTGCTATAGTTAAAAGACGAGGCAACAAGAGTCTTGGCTGGCAGGGGGAATTCGACCTGCTGAAGCTCAGTGTGTGTACATGTTCGGGTGAATAAAAGGTCAACATGTGTCCCACCTAAAAACTCCTTGTGGATGTGTGGTGTTTCTTCAGGACCCGGTGAGAGAACCTTACCCCTTTGACCGTCACCTACATCAAAGAGTGGATATCATAAATTGTACCATCCCTATTAAAAGGATTCGAAGTAATCCAGAGGGGGGGGTGTAATAATTTTCAGCCAGTTGGGTTTAAAGGGATTCTGGGTTGGAAGTGGTTTAAATTAAAATTTTATTTATTTTCTTATTTAATTAATTATTTTTTATATTTTTCATTAAAACTGAAGATATATTATATATTAAGTTTAATGTTATCTATTTTCTGGGATATTGGATATTATTGGAATTTTGGGTGGGGAGTTTCTTAAAAATGTTTTTATTTTTTTCAATTAATTGCATCTTTAATTGTTAATTATTAATTTAAATTTATTTTGTCATGTTGTTTTTGCCCCCAGTTACTGGGCTTTATACAGGTTTTGGGTGGCTAGTGTTTTAAAATCTAATTTACATTTTCTGTTTAAAATGGTTTGTTTGTGTATTTTTGTTTTTGTTAATTCTTTTTAAATGATTGATTTATTTGCGAGGTTGGAGTTTAAATAGTACATTTGAGCCTTCAGAGACAAATATTATTTACGTTTACAATTTTTGGGATAGGACTACTTCAATGGCCTACCCCTCTTGCTGAACCCAACACTTTCCTTAATGTTGCTTGGTTTGGAATGGCAATAGTATATCTGACTCTACTCCGATTCCTCCCAACAACCCCCAGACCTACCATGGTTAAGTTGGAGTGGGATTCGTACATCTGATACCCCAGAATCCAATACTTTCTACAATGTTGCATAGTATGGAGTGGGAACAGTAAATCTAACCACTCAGAGTCAAACATGTCACACAATATTGTTTAGTTTGGAGTGGGGGTAGCAAATATGATAGTACATAAGACCCTCCCCATGAGCAGTACAGCACTTTCTCTAATGTTGCTTACATTGTACTGGAAATAGTATATCCAACCTTCAAGCCCCCCCCGCACCCTCTTGGATTTACATGCACCTTCCCACAATTAGCGGAACCGAATATAGAAATGTAAAGCTGATCCATCTAGAAATATATTCATTTTCTCCAATGATAGTTGGAAGGGAGTTCAAATGGTAAATTCAACCACCTCCATCCAAAATTGATGCATTTTCTCCAATTTTAATTGGAGTGTAAAATAGTAAATCTATTAACCATTTGTAGAAATAGTTTTACATTTTTGTAGATTTTGAAGCAATTATTTTATATTTTTTAAATTTAAAACATAAATGGATTTCTGTATACATTTAATTTTACTTATTTATTTTTAGATGGATATATTACCTACTGGCGGTCGCCAGTAGGTAGTTATAGTTAGGACCCCTTTTCCATAGGAAATCCGCAACATTCTATTTTGAATAACTTTGGCGCCGGTCGATGAATCCTCGCGAATTTCTCAAAATAGGTGGGGCGCTACGCTCCGCTCCTACCCTGAAAGTCTCGGGGGGATACGTCAAGCGCGGGCTGAGATAAAAGGGGGGTCCCAAAACGCGTTTTTCCCATGCATTTTTCCATAGGACCTTTAGAACGAGCTACAGCCCGAACGGCTGAACAGAATTACTAGAAATTTGGCAGAGAGGTAGTCCCTATGTCAAGGAAGTGCCTTTTGTAGGTTTGGTGTAAATCTGTTCAGTAGATTCTGAGAAAATAGCCTTTAAATCAATATATATATCTGAGCCCGCTTACGGTACGCTTACCGTACGCTTACGGTAAGCTTACGGTACGCGTACGGTGGCGTGCGCGAGCGCGATTCTGATTGGCTGTTAGATCTTAGTAAACATTCGAATCGGCCGAAACCAGGAAGCGGCGGCCGCCATTTTGTGTGTTTCACTCAGAAAAAAAAGAGTGAAAACAAGAAAAGGGGGCAATGAGGAGAGTTACAGACCCCCTTACATTTGTGAGGGGGTCAAAGAAGGACTGAAAAGTACAAAGAAAACATTTATTGATTTTTAAAAAAATCACGGGGTACGCGTACGGTAAGCTTACGGTAAGCGTACGGTAGAAAAAAAAATAAAAAAATAAATGAAATTCAGATTTAAGTGTTTAGATATTAGGGGGCTCTAAAAAGAGCCGTTGTGTTTATGAAATGATTTTTTAGTGGTACCTACAAGTAAGTACCGATGCAGAGTCTAAGGTTCAAGAGGAAGACTCTGTTCCCTTCATCATTGAAGTGCACACCATCTCCTCTATAAATGTCTTGCATGTCATAACGCAAGTTGTTGTGGTAAATGGCACCCATACCATAGTCACGGAGGAAAGCAGAAACAGATTTGTTGACGTGCTTTCTTGCTTTGTCAATCTGCGGACAGAAATGATTGGACCAGTTCCATTTTTGCCTTTGGCATATGTTGGAAAACACAAAGGCAGTTTTAGGGAAAAGTGAAAACAGTTGTGCAAAGGTGTCCTTCATAAGCATTTCCAGACCTACCCCAGTCAAAGTGCCTAGGTCATTGCCACCACAGTGCACTATTATGAGGTCAGGGTGTTGGATTTGCATGAAGGATTTCACCAATGGCATCAATTGGTTCCACTTTAACCCTCTCTGACCAATCCATTTAATGTCTACATTTGGCAAAGCAAGGTCTCTCACCATATCTGTTTTCTCTGCAAACTTTTCACTCCAGAAGACATAGCTGTGCCCTACAATCCACACTGTGAACATCTTCAAAGGAGAACTGGATGCACTCAGGAGGTGTCTTTCAGTAGAATGGCAATATGAAAAGAAAGACAGTTTGGAAATGGAGGCATACATATTTTTTTCAAAACAAAAAGAACTGATTGGCTGTTTCATACCATTCTAGAATAAAAACTAGGCTGTATGTGTAAACTAATAGAAGCATGTTTTGTATTGGTACAAAAAAATGTGTTACCAAAGAACAGTACTATGGATTTGCTGTTAGGTTTGAAAAGTCAAGCACTCTTGCTCTGTGGAATTGAAACATTGTGTGGCGAACTTCTGACCTAACTCCACACAGCAGTGTTCCATGAGCTGTTGCTATGGTAGCAGGCAGAAGTCAAGTTGGGGGAAGGGTACTAGGCAGAAGTCAAGTTGGGGGCAGGGTACTTTTGGAAAAGGGTTGGTTTTCAACCAATAGAAATGTGTGATTACATTTGAAAAAAAGGGGGAAGCACTGAGATTTGAAACTTACATGTATATGTGTGGAAAAATAGAGGGAAAGTTTGCCATTATCTGGTTCTGCTGAGAGGAGAGAGGTGAACAGAACAGAGATCCTGGCTCTGATAATCTGCTGTTTGAGTGCCACATTTCTTTCACAACTAACTAATTTTAAAGGTGAGGTTAGAGTTTGAGAGGAGATGTATATGGTAAATTAAGAAATGAATAATAGAAATGGAAATTCTTTTTGTTGAAGTTGCGTTTATCATTTTCTGTTTTGGGAGAAATTTAAATGTGAGGAACATGTAAAATAATATGGACTATGTTTTCACGATAAATTAAGGTGTACTGGAAAAAAAAAGAATAGTTTAAGGGTTTGAGGTTGGACTCAGTAATGCAAATACATTCAGCATCACTAAGGCTGGTTGCCCTTGCTGGAATGTAGGCAGCCACCCAGGTTACACATGGTGGTGGTCTGAAAAAGCAGTTTGGACATGTGCATTTAAAAAAATCAAAAAAGTGGTTTCATAATGTGTCAGTCTGTAAAAGTGATTTTCACTTGCCAAAAAAAAAGAGCAGTAAGTGTGCATTCAAATTGGCAAAGAAATTTCGTTTTGGGACTAATGTGAAAACATGACTCTGTGTGGAAATAGGAATTACAGGCAGAGATTTATTGCGTTTTTTTCTGGTGATTTCACAGTTGCATTAGTAGGAAAAAGGGGGAGCGATTTTTTGGGGGAAGAAGCAGACTCTTAGCACACACCCATCTGCTTGCCATGTATAATCATGCACAGTATTTACAAGCGAGTGGGGTTTTCAGGTTTCAGTCTGTAATGCAAATACATTCAGCATCACTAAGGCTGGTTGCCCTTGCTGGAATGTAGGCAGCCACCCAGGTAACACATGGTGGTGGTCTGAAAAAGCAGTTTGGACATGTGCATTTAAAAAAATCAAAAAAGTGGTTTCATAATGTGTCAGTCTGTAAAAGTGATTTTCACTTGCCAAAAAAAAAGAGCAGTAAGTGTGCTTTCAAATTGGCAAAGAAATTTCGTTTTGGGACTAATGTGAAAACATGACTCTGTGTGGAAATAGGAATTACAGGCAGAGATTTATTGCGTTTTTTTCTGGTGATTTCACAGTTGCATTAGTAGGAAAAAGGGGGAGCGATTTTTTGGGGGAAGAAGCAGACTCTTAGCACACACCCATCTGCTTGCCATGTATAATCATGCACAGTATTTACAAGCAAGTGGGGTTTTCAGGTTTCAGTCTGTAATGCAAATACATTCAGCATCACTAAGGCTGGTTGCCCTTGCTGGAATGTAGGCAGCCACCCAGGTTACACATGGTGGTGGTCTGAAAAAGCAGTTTGGACATGTGCATTTAAAAAAATCAAAAAAGTGGTTTCATAATGTGTCAGTCTGTAAAAGTGATTTTCACTTGCCAAAAAAAAAGAGCAGTAAGTGTGCTTTCAAATTGGCAAAGAAATTTCGTTTTGGGACTAATGTGAAAACATGACTCTGTGTGGAAATAGGAATTACAGGCAGAGATTTATTGCGTTTTTTTTCTGGTGATTTCACAGTTGCATTAGTAGGAAAAAGGGGGAGCGATTTTTTGGGGGAAGAAGCAGACTCTTAGCACACACCCATCTGCTTGCCATGTATAATCATGCACAGTATTTACAAGCAAGTGGGGTTTTCAGGTTTCAGTCTGTAATGCAAATACATTCAGCATCACTAAGGCTGGTTGCCCTTGCTGGAATGTAGGCAGCCACCCAGGTTACACATGGTGGTGGTCTGAAAAAGCAGTTTGGACATGTGCATTTAAAAAAATCAAAAAAGTGGTTTCATAATGTGTCAGTCTGTAAAAGTGATTTTCACTTGCCAAAAAAAAAGAGCAGTAAGTGTGCATTTAAATTGGCAAAGAAATTTCGTTTTGGGACTAATGTGAAAATATGACTCTGTGTGGAAATAGGAATTACAGGCAGAGATTTATTGCGTTTTTTTCTGGTGATTTCACAGTTGCATTAGTAGGAAAAAGGGGGAGCGATTTTTTGGTGCAGAAGCAGACTCTTAGCACACACCCAGCTGCTTGCCATGAATAATCATGCACAGTATTTACAAGCGAGTGGGGTTTGAGGTTTCAGTCTGTAATGCAAATACATTCAGCATCACTAAGGCTGGTTGCCCTTGCTGGAGTGTAGGCAGTCACCCAGGATACACATGGTGGTGGTCTGAAAAAGCAGTCTGGACATGGGCTTTTTAAAAAATCTGAAAAGTGGATTCATAATGTGTCAGTCTGTAAAAGTGATTATTACTTGTCAAAAAAAAAGAGCAGTAAGTGTGCTTTCAAATTGGCAAAGAAATTTCGTTTTGTGACTAATGTGAAAACATGACTCTGTGTGCAAATAGGAATTACAGGCAGAGATTTATTGCATTTTGCTCTGGTGATTTCACAGTTGCATTAGTAGGAAAAAGGGGGAGCGATTTTTTGGTGCAGAAGCAGACTCTTAGCACACACCCAGCTCCATTCCATGTATAATCATGCACAGTATTCACAAGCGAGTGGGGTTTGAGGTTTCAGTCTGTAATGCAAATACATTCAGCATCACTAAGGCTGGTTGCCCTTGCTGGAGTGTAGGCAGTCACCCAGGATACACATGGTGGTGGTCTGAAAAAGCAGTCTGGACATGGGCTTTTTAAAAAATCTGAAAAGTGGATTCATAATGTGTCAGTCTGTAAAAGTGATTATTACTTGTCAAAAAAAAGAGCAGTAAGTGTGCTTTCAAATTGGCAAAGAAATTTCGTTTTGTGACTAATGTGAAAACATGACTCTGTGTGCAAATAGGAATTACAGGCAGAGATTTATTGCGTTTTGCTCTGGTGATTTCACAGTTGCATTAGTAGGAAAAAGGGGGAGCGATTTTTTGGTGCAGAAGCAGACTCTGAGGACACACCCAGCTCCTTTCCATGTATAATCATGCACAGTATTTACAAGCGAGTGGGGTTTGAGGTTTCAGTCTGTAATGCAAATACATTCAGCATCACTAAGGCTGGTTGCCCTTGCTGGAGTGTAGGCAGTCACCCAGGATACACATGGTGGTGGTCTGAAAAAGCAGTCTGGACATGGGCTTTTTTAAGAATCTGAAAAGTGGATTCATAATGTGTCAGTCTGTAAAAGTGTTTATCACTTGCCAAAAAAAAGAGCAGTAAGTGTGCTTTCAAATTGGCAAAGAAATTTCGTTTTGTGACTAATGTGAAAACATGACTCTGTGTGCAAATAGGAATTACAGGCAGAGATTTATTGCGTTTTGCTCTGGTGATTTCACAGTTGCATTAGTAGGAAAAAGGGGGAGCGATTTTTTGGTGCAGAAGCAGACTCTGAGGACACACCCAGCTTTTTGAGTGGGTATGGTAAGTCACCAATATCATGGTTCCTTTTTTTCTACTTCTCTACAATCACATTTTCAGTTTTTAATTGTAGTCTCTCAAAAAAAAAAAAAATTAAAAAAACCTTGGGTGCGCGCAGGGTGCGTGCACCTCAAAAACATTTCAAAAAAAATATCTAAAAAAAAAATTTGTTTGGTTTAGTTTATAAGTGGCTCTTAAAAGAGCCCTTGAGTTAATGGAGGGAAACAGGAAGAGAAAAACGCAAAAAAAGAAAAAACATCTATGGCCTAGTGCACGGATGCGCATCAAATTTTCTCTGAAGGAGATCAAGACTGGTCTCCCCCACAGAAATAAGAGAACCGCAATCAGTGCACCGTGTAGACAACCTCGCCAAACAAGGTGGACCAACTAGAGGTATAGAAACAGGTGAAGGCACCATCGCAGCTGAAGTGCTCCCCTGAGCTGCCGAAGATGTGCTCGGCTGAGCTGCTGCTGATGTCGTCGGCTGAGCAGGTGGAGTGTTTTCTCCAGAAGCTCGACGAAAAGTTACTGGATGCATTTTGTAAACATGTCTCAACATAGTGTGAATGCTAAAAGAATATTTCTTGTTAGGATTCTCACGAGATAAGACTTTTTTACAAAGTAGACATGTAACTTTCGGTGCATTTACCTTTTTCTGACCTTCTGGAAAAGAGAAAAACTGCCATATAAAGCTGTCTTTCTGCTTCCTGTTCCTCTGCCTCTCAAGAGTGTCCTGGTCACTGTCTGAAGTAGGTTGCTGTTCAGCCATTGTCTCTCAACAACAGAATAGCTACTTCTCCAAAGGAATCAGAACTAATAATGAGGGGAGTAGGTGTGGTTTGGGAAGAATCTGGAACAGAAAGTACTTCAAACCAATCAAAAGTGATGATTCTTGATCACATGACTTGCCATGAGGGGATTGGGTGTGGTATTGAAACAATTAGAAACTGAAAGTAATGATAACCAATAAGAAATATTGTTTTATTATGTATAAACCCGAGGTGCGCGCACTGCGCAAGCTCCGAGCGCGCACCCCGTGATGACGTATGCACGAACGCGTAAGCGCGCAGGTGCATACGTCATATGCGCGTACCTAGCGCGCATACGTTGAACACGCGTATACGCGACCGTTATTGCGCATAATTTTAGCGTATGGGGAAGTAAACCGCGTCGAGCGCGTAGGACGCATGCACGCATACGTACGTACGCATACGTACTGGGTGCGCGCTCCCAGCGCGCACCGTGAAGTATATTTGCGTACGTAAATAACGTACGCCGGAATTCATAAAAAACTTACGAAATAGTACTAGGAGCGCGCTCAGAGCGCGCACCCCAAGAATTTATATTAAAAAAAAAAAAAGTGGACATAAAATAATAAAAAAAATTAAAAAAAAAAAAAAATTATCCTAATTGAATTTAAAAAAAAAATAATTTAAAAAAAAGATACAGATAATATATAAATGAATATATAGTAATTTTATTTTAATAAAAAAAAATATCTTTAATTAAAAATACATAACTTAGCATATAAAAAACCGTACAAATTCACTGAAAAAACCAAAGGTTTCAAAAACGTTATAGTTAGGAATTAGCATTTAAAAAACCTTGCAACTTCACTGAAAAAAACCATAGGTTTCACACACGTTATAGTTAGGAATTAGCATTTAAACAACCTTGCAAATTCAATGAAAAAACCAAAGGTTTCACACATGTTATAGTTAGCTGGACATTTCACTCGTAAAAAACCAATGAAATTCCCCCGTTATAGTTAGTTCAGCTAACTATAACTCGCGCGCCCGCAATGCACTGCTGATGACGTCACATATTACATCACTCATGACATGGTCAGTGACATCACTCATGACATCACTGATGACATCTCAAATGACATCACTGATGACATCACTGATGACATCATCCTTGTGATAGAGTGGCAGACCACCTCTTCCCCTAATATAACCTTTGATACACACATTCAAAAATAGAAATTAAAATTTTAAAAACAATGGACATACCAATACCAGTTACAACAACCTATACAGTAATTCTAAGATCCACATACACATCCACTCATTCACCAACAGTCCTATACAGTCACTCATACATGTACTCACTCATCATATGTACTCATACACCTATACATCCTGTTACACAATGCCACTCATCCATAGAGGTACTCACACACATAGTCACTCATGCTAATAAAGAATCAAACATCCATTTACTTGCATATACAGTTATACACACACCACCACACTTACTTCTACGGAAACTTACACATACTTAGTCTTTTAAACAATCACTTATAGAAACACATACTTATTCATACAGGAACTCTTTCAATCTCTCACTCTCACATATACTCGCTTATATACACCAATAGTCACATATACTAGTTTAAAGCATATGTAGTTACTCATAAAGACACTATTGAGACAGTCATTCACCCACTAACACACCCATACACTCACTCATCCACCCATAGAGTCCAGCACACATGCTGTCTTCAACACATACAAAGAGTGAGTCACTCATTCATGCACCTATGCACTACGTAATACCCCCACCGAACCATGCAGACACTCAGACTGATACTCATAAAACCAATTAATAACCAATATACACACCCATGTAGCTACTCACCAACCCATGCAGCCACTTATACACAAAGTGAGAGACTGATACAGATATTTACATATTTAAACATTACTCACTAAGCCATGTATTCACTATGATACACTTAATCAGTCAGTTACACAATCAATTTTTCAAAAACAAATCATCCATTTAGACACTTATATACCCATTTATTCTTCCATCGACCTTGAGGTATACATATATAAAACATATTTTATTTTCAGAAACACACACATTCACTGGATGATGACATCAGTGATGTCATCAGTGATGTCATTTGAGATGTCATCAGTGATGTCATGAGTGATGTCACTGACCATGTCATGAGTGATGTAATATGTGACGTCATCAGCAGTGCATTGCGGGCGCGCGAGTTATAGTTAGCTGAACTAACTATAACGGGGGAATTTCATTGGTTTTTTACGAGTGAAATGTCCAGCTAACTATAACATGTGTGAAACCTTTGGTTTTTTCATTGAATATATATATATATATATATTATAGTTAGGACCCCTTTTCCATAGGAAATCCGCAACATTCTATTTTGAATAACTTTGGCGCCGGTCGATGAATCCTCGCGAATTTCTCAAAATAGGTGGGGCGCTACGCTCCGCTCCTACCCTGAAAGTCTCGGGGGGATACGTCAAGCGCGGGCTGAGATAAAAGGGATGTCCCAAAACGCGTTTTTCCCATGCATTTTTCCATAGGACCTTTAGAACGGCTGAACAGAATTACTAGAAATTTGGCAGAGAGGTAGTCCCTATGTCAAGGAAGTGCCTTTTGTAGGTTTGGTGTAAATCTGTTCATCATCCAGTGAATGTGTGTGTTTCTGAAAATAAAATATGTTTTATATATGTATACCTCAAGGTCGATGGAAGAATAAATGGGTATATAAGTGTCTAAATGGATGATTTGTTTTTGAAAAATTGATTGTGTAACTGACTGATTAAGTGTATCATAGTGAATACATGGCTTAGTGAGTAATGTTTAAATATGTAAATATCTGTATCAGTCTCTCACTTTGTGTATAAGTGGCTGCATGGGTTGGTGAGTAGCTACATGGGTGTGTATATTGGTTATTAGTTGGTTTTATGAGTATCAGTCTGAGTGTCTGCATGGTTCAGTGGGGGTATTACGTAGTGCATAGGTGCATGAATGAGTGACTCACTCTTTGTATGTGTTGAAGACAGCATGTGTGCTGGACTCTATGGGTGGATGAGTGAGTGTATGGGTGTGTTAGTGGGTGAATGACTGTCTCAATAGTGTCTTTATGAGTAACTACATATGCTTTAAACTAGTATATGTGACTATTGGTGTATATAAGCGAGTATATGTGAGAGTGAGAGATTGAAAGAGTTCCTGTATGAATAAGTATGTGTTTCTATAAGTGATTGTTTAAAAGACTAAGTATGTGTAAGTTTCCGTAGAAGTAAGTGTGGTGGTGTGTGTATAACTGTATATGCAAGTAAATGGATGTTTGATTCTTTATTAGCATGAGTGACTATGTGTGTGAGTACCTCTATGGATGAGTGGCATTGTGTAACAGGATGTATAGGTGTATGAGTACATATGATGAGTGAGTACATGTATGAGTGACTGTATAGGACTGTTGGTGAATGAGTGGATGTGTATGTGGATCTTAGAATTACTGTATAGGTTGTTGTAACTGGTATTGGTATGTCCATTGTTTTTAAAATTTTAATTTCTATTTTTGAATGTGTGTATCAAAGGTTATATTAGGGGAAGAGGTGGTCTGCCACTCTATCACAAGGATGATGTCATCAGTGATGTCATCAGTGATGTCATTTGAGATGTCATCAGTGATGTCATGAGTGATGTCACTGACCATGTCATGAGTGATGTAATATGTGACGTCATCAGCAGTGCATTGTGGGCGCGCGAGTTATAGTTAGCTGAACTAACTATAACGGGGGAATTTCATTGGTTTTTTACGAGTGAAATGTCCAGCTAACTATAACATGTGTGAAACCTTTGGTTTTTTCATTGAATTTGCAAGGTTGTTTAAATGCTAATTCCTAACTATAACGTGTGTGAAACCTATGGTTTTTTCAGTGAAGTTGCAAGGTTTTTTAAATGCTAATTCCTAACTATAACGTTTTTGAAACCTTTGGTTTTTTCAGTGAATTTGTACGGTTTTTTATATGCTAAGTTATGTATTTTTAATTAAAGATATTTTTTTTTATTAAAATAAAATTACTATATATTCATTTATATATTATCTGTATCTTTTTTTTAAATTATTTTTTTTTTAAATTCAATTAGGATAATTTTTTTTTTTTTTTAATTTTTTAAATTATTTTATGTCCACTTTTTTTTTTTTTAATATAAATTCTTGCGGTGCGCGCTCTGAGCGCGCTCCTAGTACTATTTCGTAAGTTTTTTATGAATTCCGGCGTACGTTATTTACGTACGCAAATATACTTCACGGTGCGCGCTGGGAGCGCGCACCCAGTACGTATGCGTACGTACGTATGCGTGCATGCGTCCTACGCGCTCGACGCGGTTTACTTCCCCATACGCTAAAATTATGCGCAATAACGGTCGCGTATACGCGTGTTCAACGTATGCGCGCTAGGTACGCGCATATGACGTATGCACCTGCGCGCTTACGCGTTCGTGCATACGTCATCACGGGGTGCGCGCTCGGAGCTTGCGCAGTGCGCGCACCTCGGGTTTATACATAATAAAACAATATTTCTTATTGGTTATCATTACTTTCAGTTTCTAATTGTTTCAATACCACACCCAATCCCCTCATGGCAAGTCATGTGATCAAGAATCATCACTTTTGATTGGTTTGAAGTACTTTCTGTTCCAGATTCTTCCCAAACCACACCTACTCCCCTCATTATTAGTTCTGATTCCTTTGGAGAAGTAGCTATTCTGTTGTTGAGAGACAATGGCTGAACAGCAACCTACTTCAGACAGTGACCAGGACACTCTTGAGAGGCAGAGGAACAGGAAGCAGAAAGACAGCTTTATATGGCAGTTTTTCTCTTTTCCAGAAGGTCAGAAAAAGGTAAATGCACCGAAAGTTACATGTCTACTTTGTAAAAAAGTCTTATCTCGTGGGAATCCTAACAAGAAATATTCTTTTAGCATTCACACTATGTTGAGACATGTTTACAAAATGCATCCAGTAACTTTTCGTCGAGCTTCTGGAGAAAACCCTCCACCTGCTCAGCCGACGACATCAGCAGCAGCTCAGCCGAGCACATCTTCGGCAGCTCAGGGGAGCACTTCAGCTGCGATGGTGCCTTCACCTGTTTCTATACCTCTAGTTGGTCCACCTTGTTTGGCGAGGTTGTCTACACGGTGCACTGATTGCGGTTCTCTTATTTCTGTGGGGGAGACCAGTCTTGATCTCCTTCAGAGAAAATTTGATGCGCATCCGTGCACTAGGCCATAGATGTTTTTTCTTTTTTTGCGTTTTTCTCTTCCTGTTTCCCTCCATTAACTCAAGGGCTCTTTTAAGAGCCACTTATAAACTAAACCAAACAAATTTTTTTTTTAGATATTTTTTTTGAAATGTTTTTGAGGTGCACGCACCCTGCGCGCACCCAAGGTTTTTTTAATTTTTTTTTTTTTTTTGAGAGACTACAATTAAAAACTGAAAATGTGATTGTAGAGAAGTAGAAAAAAAGGAACCATGATATTGGTGACTTACCATACCCACTCAAAAAGCTGGGTGTGTCCTCAGAGACTGCTTCTGCACCAAAAAATCGCTCCCCCTTTTTCCTACTAATGCAACTGTGAAATCACCAGAGCAAAACGCAATAAATCTCTGCCTGTAATTCCTATTTCCACACAGAGTCATGTTTTCACATTAGTCACAAAACGAAATTTCTTTGCCAATTTGAAAGCACACTTACTGCTCTTTTTTTTGGCAAGTGATAAACACTTTTACAGACTGACACATTATGAATCCACTTTTCAGATTCTTAAAAAAGCCCATGTCCAGACTGCTTTTTCAGACCACCACCATGTGTATCCTGGGTGACTGCCTACACTCCAGCAAGGGCAACCAGCCTTAGTGATGCTGAATGTATTTGCATTACAGACTGAAACCTCAAACCCCACTCGCTTGTAAATACTGTGCATGATTATACATGGAAAGGAGCTGGGTGTGTCCTCAGAGTCTGCTTCTGCACCAAAAAATCGCTCCCCCTTTTTCCTACTAATGCAACTGTGAAATCACCAGAGCAAAACGCAATAAATCTCTGCCTGTAATTCCTATTTGCACACAGAGTCATGTTTTCACATTAGTCACAAAACGAAATTTCTTTGCCAATTTGAAAGCACACTTACTGCTCTTTTTTTTGACAAGTAATAATCACTTTTACAGACTGACACATTATGAATCCACTTTTCAGATTTTTTAAAAAGCCCATGTCCAGACTGCTTTTTCAGACCACCACCATGTGTATCCTGGGTGACTGCCTACACTCCAGCAAGGGCAACCAGCCTTAGTGATGCTGAATGTATTTGCATTACAGACTGAAACCTCAAACCCCACTCGCTTGTGAATACTGTGCATGATTATACATGGAATGGAGCTGGGTGTGTGCTAAGAGTCTGCTTCTGCACCAAAAAATCGCTCCCCCTTTTTCCTACTAATGCAACTGTGAAATCACCAGAGCAAAACGCAATAAATCTCTGCCTGTAATTCCTATTTGCACACAGAGTCATGTTTTCACATTAGTCACAAAACGAAATTTCTTTGCCAATTTGAAAGCACACTTACTGCTCTTTTTTTTTGACAAGTAATAATCACTTTTACAGACTGACACATTATGAATCCACTTTTCAGATTTTTTAAAAAGCCCATGTCCAGACTGCTTTTTCAGACCACCACCATGTGTATCCTGGGTGACTGCCTACACTCCAGCAAGGGCAACCAGCCTTAGTGATGCTGAATGTATTTGCATTACAGACTGAAACCTCAAACCCCACTCGCTTGTAAATACTGTGCATGATTATTCATGGCAAGCAGATGGGTGTGTGCTAAGAGTCTGCTTCTGCACCAAAAAATCGCTCCCCCTTTTTCCTACTAATGCAACTGTGAAATCACCAGAAAAAAACGCAATAAATCTCTGCCTGTAATTCCTATTTCCACACAGAGTCATATTTTCACATTAGTCCCAAAACGAAATTTCTTTGCCAATTTAAATGCACACTTACTGCTCTTTTTTTTTGGCAAGTGAAAATCACTTTTACAGACTGACACATTATGAAACCACTTTTTTGATTTTTTTAAATGCACATGTCCAAACTGCTTTTTCAGACCACCACCATGTGTAACCTGGGTGGCTGCCTACATTCCAGCAAGGGCAACCAGCCTTAGTGATGCTGAATGTATTTGCATTACAGACTGAAACCTGAAAACCCCACTTGCTTGTAAATACTGTGCATGATTATACATGGCAAGCAGATGGGTGTGTGCTAAGAGTCTGCTTCTTCCCCCCAAAAATCGCTCCCCCTTTTTCCTACTAATGCAACTGTGAAATCACCAGAAAAAAACGCAATAAATCTCTGCCTGTAATTCCTATTTCCACACAGAGTCATGTTTTCACATTAGTCCCAAAACGAAATTTCTTTGCCAATTTGAAAGCACACTTACTGCTCTTTTTTTTGGCAAGTGAAAATCACTTTTACAGACTGACACATTATGAAACCACTTTTTTGATTTTTTTAAATGCACATGTCCAAACTGCTTTTTCAGACCACCACCATGTGTAACCTGGGTGGCTGCCTACATTCCAGCAAGGGCAACCAGCCTTAGTGATGCTGAATGTATTTGCATTACAGACTGAAACCTGAAAACCCCACTTGCTTGTAAATACTGTGCATGATTATACATGGCAAGCAGATGGGTGTGTGCTAAGAGTCTGCTTCTTCCCCCAAAAAATCGCTCCCCCTTTTTCCTACTAATGCAACTGTGAAATCACCAGAAAAAAACGCAATAAATCTCTGCCTGTAATTCCTATTTCCACACAGAGTCATGTTTTCACATTAGTCCCAAAACGAAATTTCTTTGCCAATTTGAAAGCACACTTACTGCTCTTTTTTTTTGGCAAGTGAAAATCACTTTTACAGACTGACACATTATGAAACCACTTTTTTGATTTTTTTAAATGCACATGTCCAAACTGCTTTTTCAGACCACCACCATGTGTTACCTGGGTGGCTGCCTACATTCCAGCAAGGGCAACCAGCCTTAGTGATGCTGAATGTATTTGCATTACAGACTGAAACCTGAAAACCCCACTCGCTTGTAAATACTGTGCATGATTATACATGGCAAGCAGATGGGTGTGTGCTAAGAGTCTGCTTCTTCCCCCAAAAAATCGCTCCCCCTTTTTCCTACTAATGCAACTGTGAAATCACCAGAAAAAAACGCAATAAATCTCTGCCTGTAATTCCTATTTCCACACAGAGTCATGTTTTCACATTAGTCCCAAAACGAAATTTCTTTGCCAATTTGAATGCACACTTACTGCTCTTTTTTTTTGGCAAGTGAAAATCACTTTTACAGACTGACACATTATGAAACCACTTTTTTGATTTTTTTAAATGCACATGTCCAAACTGCTTTTTCAGACCACCACCATGTGTAACCTGGGTGGCTGCCTACATTCCAGCAAGGGCAACCAGCCTTAGTGATGCTGAATGTATTTGCATTACTGAGTCCAACCTCAAACCCTTAAACTATTCTTTTTTTTTCCAGTACACCTTAATTTATCGTGAAAACATAGTCCATATTATTTTACATGTTCCTCACATTTAAATTTCTCCCAAAACAGAAAATGATAAACGCAACTTCAACAAAAAGAATTTCCATTTCTATTATTCATTTCTTAATTTACCATATACATCTCCTCTCAAACTCTAACCTCACCTTTAAAATTAGTTAGTTGTGAAAGAAATGTGGCACTCAAACAGCAGATTATCAGAGCCAGGATCTCTGTTCTGTTCACCTCTCTCCTCTCAGCAGAACCAGATAATGGCAAACTTTCCCTCTATTTTTCCACACATATACATGTAAGTTTCAAATCTCAGTGCTTCCCCCTTTTTTTCAAATGTAATCACACATTTCTATTGGTTGAAAACCAACCCTTTTCCAAAAGTACCCTGCCCCCAACTTGACTTCTGCCTAGTACCCTTCCCCCAACTTGACTTCTGCCTGCTACCATAGCAACAGCTCATGGAACACTGCTGTGTGGAGTTAGGTCAGAAGTTCGCCACACAATGTTTCAATTCCACAGAGCAAGAGTGCTTGACTTTTCAAACCTAACAGCAAATCCATAGTACTGTTCTTTGGTAACACATTTTTTTGTACCAATACAAAACATGCTTCTATTAGTTTACACATACAGCCTAGTTTTTATTCTAGAATGGTATGAAACAGCCAATCAGTTCTTTTTGTTTTGAAAAAAATATGTATGCCTCCATTTCCAAACTGTCTTTCTTTTCATATTGCCATTCTACTGAAAGACACCTCCTGAGTGCATCCAGTTCTCCTTTGAAGATGTTCACAGTGTGGATTGTAGGGCACAGCTATGTCTTCTGGAGTGAAAAGTTTGCAGAGAAAACAGATATGGTGAGAGACCTTGCTTTGCCAAATGTAGACATTAAATGGATTGGTCAGAGAGGGTTAAAGTGGCACCAATTGATGCCATTGGTGAAATCCTTCATGCAAATCCAACACCCTGACCTCATAATAGTGCACTGTGGTGGCAATGACCTAGGCACTTTGACTGGGGTAGGTCTGGAAATGCTTATGAAGGACACCTTTGCACAACTGTTTTCACTTTTCCCTAAAACTGCCTTTGTGTTTTCCAACATATGCCAAAGGCAAAAATGGAACTGGTCCAATCATTTCTGTCCGCAGATTGACAAAGCAAGAAAGCACGTCAACAAATCTGTTTCTGCTTTCCTCCGTGACTATGGTATGGGTGCCATTTACCACAACAACTTGCGTTATGACATGCAAGACATTTATAGAGGAGATGGTGTGCACTTCAATGATGAAGGGAACATAGTCTTCCTCTTGAACCTTAGACTCTGCATCGGTACTTACTTGTAGGTACCACTAAAAAATCATTTCATAAACACAACGGCTCTTTTTAGAGCCCCCTAATATCTAAACACTTAAATCTGAATTTCATTTATTTTTTTATTTTTTTTTCTACCGTACGCTTACCGTAAGCTTACCGTACGCGTACCCCGTGATTTTTTTAAAAATCAATAAATGTTTTCTTTGTACTTTTCAGTCCTTCTTTGACCCCCTCACAAATGTAAGGGGGTCTGTAACTCTCCTCATTGCCCCCTTTTCTTGTTTTCACTCTTTTTTTTCTGAGTGAAACACACAAAATGGCGGCCGCCGCTTCCTGGTTTCGGCCGATTCGAATGTTTACTAAGATCTAACAGCCAATCAGAATCGCGCTCGCGCACGCCACCGTACGCGTACCGTAAGCTTACCGTAAGCGTACGGTAAGCGTACCGTAAGCGGGCTCAGATATATATATTGATTTAAAGGCTATTTTCTCAGAATCTACTGAACAGATTTACACCAAACCTACAAAAGGCACTTCCTTGACATAGGGACTACCTCTCTGCCAAATTTCTAGTAATTCTGTTCAGCCGTTCGGGCTGTAGCTCGTTCTAAAGGTCCTATGGAAAAATGCATGGGAAAAACGCGTTTTGGGACCCCCCTTTTATCTCAGCCCGCGCTTGACGTATCCCCCCGAGACTTTCAGGGTAGGAGCGGAGCGTAGCGCCCCACCTATTTTGAGAAATTCGCGAGGATTCATCGACCGGCGCCAAAGTTATTCAAAATAGAATGTTGCGGATTTCCTATGGAAAAGGGGTCCTAACTATAACTACCTACTGGCGACCGCCAGTAGGTAATATATATATATATATATATATTCTACTGGCGGTTGCCAGTAGATAGTTATAGTTAGGACCTATTTTCCATAGGAAAATCGCAACATTCTATTCCCAATAACTTTGGCGGCGTTTGGCTAATCTTCGCGAAACTTTCAAAACGTATGGCCCGCTCCGGTCCGCTCCTGTCCTGAAAGTTTCGGGGTGATTCATCCAGTGGGGCCTGAGAAAAAATGGGGGTCCCAAAATGTGTTTTCCCAATGCAATTTTCCATAGGCAACTTTAGACACGGTTACAGCCCGAACTACTGAACAGAATTACACCAAATTTGGCAAAAAGGTAGATCTTGGTTCAAAAAGAACCCTTTTTATTAAATGGTGTAAATCCGTTCAGTAGTTCCTGAGAAATTCAAAATGAAAAAGTTTCGATATCTATTGCGGCGCAGGATTTGTTAATAATTAGCCCCCGGCTGGGCCAAATCCCGGGGGCAATGTTTGAATTGTAATGGGGGGGCCCTCCAGGGCCCCCCAGTCCCGGGGACCGCCACCCCCTGGGGCTTTTCAAAATTATGTGCCGGGGGCTCACAGCCCCCCAGCCACGGGGACCGCCACCCCCGAGGCTTTAAAAATACAGGGGTGGGGGGGGCTCAAAGGCTCCCCTAAGCCCCGGGGACTGCCACCCCGGGGCTTTAAGAAAATATTTGCGGGGGGCTCATGGCACCCCCGCAGCCCCAGGGATCGCCAGGGACCGCCACCCCCGGGGCTTTCATTTTTACCGTGGGGGGCATCCAAGCCCCGGGGACCACCACCCCGTGCTTTAATTAAATAACTTATGCCTAGCGGGGGGCACACAGCCCCCGCTGACCTGGGGACCGCCACCCCAGGACTTTTTTTTAAATAAATAATGCTGTGTGGGGGAGCTTGAGCACCCCCCACACACCCCGGGGACCGCCACCTGCCTGGGGCTCTAAATAATAAAATTGGGGGATCCGTGATGGACCTTCCAGCCCCGGGGACCACCACCTCCCCGGGGCTATGGTAATGTTGGAAGGGGGGCCACGTGGCCCCCCTCCTGGAGCCCTGTCATGGCCCTGGGGACCACCACCCCCTAGGGCCGGCTCCTGCAGTGTCCTGGAGTGCCTACCCCCGGGACACTGCTGTTTGCTATGGCAGGGCGGGAGCCTCGCGGCTCCCACCCTGCCATAGCAAACTGCTTTGGTTTTTGGAAGAGAGAGCAGGGAATCCTGCTCTCTCTTCCAAAAACCAAAGACTATTGCTTTTCCACACAGGGGGCTGCATCTTAGCAGCTCCCCGTGTGGAAAAGCAATGCCGGCTCCCGCAGGAGGCGGGGAGCCGGCGGGACCGTGGGGGGATTGGGGACACCCCCACGGTCCCCAACGGAGAGGGCCAGCCCCGGGGGATGGGGTCCCCGGGGCTATTAGTGGCCCGGTTTGGGCCCCCCCCTCCTCAAATATTAAAAACATTAAAAGACGGATACTGTTGGTAACTGAGTCTGAGTAACCAGTCCTAGAGCCAGTGCTATGTTAAAAGACACTCAGAATACAGTGAAAACACCTACATACACTAGGAAACAAAATGCGTTGGGGTCCCCCTGTGATTAACATGACCTCCTCAGTAAGCCCCTAGTATATAATAGGGCAGGAGGATTAAAACTACCTCTTAAAACGCACCACAGGGCGTGTTTGCACACGCAGCCTCAGGCCCCGTCCCCTCCCTTCCCCACTGTGTAAACACGCCCTGTGGCCATTTTATGTTGGGAGATTAAGTCCCCTTGGATCCTGAGGGTCCCTAGGGGCAAAATAGCTCACTAGGTACGTCCTAGTAAGCGCTATTGCAGAGAGGTGTAAAAAGGGGTACGGCCTGCACCACCTCTCTGCAACGCAGAGCAGTGGCGCTTATTGGAAGCACCTGGTGGGCTAGTTGTCCCCCAGGGTCCCTCAGGATTGAAAGGAAATTATTTCCCCAATTTAAAACGCGCCACAGGGCGTGTTCGCACACGTCACCTCAGGCCTCGTCCCCTCCCTTCACCACTGTGTAAATGCGCCCTGTGGCCGTTCTAAGTTGAGGGATTAAGTCCCTTTGAATCCTAAGGGTCCCTAGGGTCAAACTAGCCCACTAGGTACCTCCAGTAAGCGCCACAGAGCTGCATTGCAGAGAGGTGCAAAAAGGGACGTGGCCTCAGAACACCTGTCTGCAACACAGCTCCCTGGCGCATACCTGTTGGGCTAGTTGGCCCTCAGGGACCCCCAGTATTGAAGGGGAATTAATTACTCAACTTACAACTGGATAGGGGGAGCATTTGCAGAATGCTGCAAGGAGGGGGCGTGGCCTCCGGCGCGATGCCGGTCTTTTATTTATTTTATTTTTTTAAGAAGGAGGGCTGTGTGGCCCCCCTTCTTTTTCTAATTTATTGGCCCTGGGGACCCCATCCCCCAGGGCCTGCCCCCTAATTTATTTATTTTATTTTTTTTAAATTTGGAAGAGGGCCGCGTGGCCCCCTCCTAAGACCTTAATCGGCCCCAGGGACTCCAACCCCGGGACATGGCCTTTTAAAAAAATATAATAATAATATTTAGGAGGGGGGCTGCATTGCCCCCCTCCTCAGGCCACTTATGGCCCCGGGGACCCCATCCCCCGGGGCTGGCCTTTGTTTTTTGTTATTTTAAAAAAATATATATTTATAGATACACCTAGAACATGCTGGACAAACCGTATGTACCCATCACCATGACGATTTGAGCGATATTCATTAAAAGGCGACTGCATACAATGAATCCACGAGGAATGTATTTACACCGCTAGTGAAGCTCTGACGTGTCTGACGCCCTACCGTGCCTAATCCCGGTGCCCCCGCCGGTGGGTACTTTCCAAGTAGACACCATAGTCGTTTATTTATACAAACATGGCTAGCTATTGACAGGCACATTTAATACACCCGCACACCAAGCCATTCAAAGGGGATTCGACAAAAATTCGACCAAAACTATGCAAGAAACCCCCCTCATGGTTAATAAAACACACATCCACCGCCGGATGTGTAATACTTTTTATTTTACTCTCTGGAAAGGAGACGAACCTCACTTGAGAGTGACAGCGTGCTCCTGGCTGAGCCCAATGCTATGTTACACCCACCAGTGCCCACCGAGTGCCACACACCTCTGTGTTGTATTCCACCAGCTAGTGTGTATACTATGACACTCTCTAGCCCATGTGCACTATAACACCACCCCGTGAATATGTCATGCCACACTTGCCTTCGCATGGGTTATATTGCCCCATCTAACGTGCCTTCCTCGATGCCTATGTTATAACACACAGCGCTATGCCATACATATTACAATCTGGGATTCATATCTTTGTCACAGTGCATATGCAACGTTACACTACCCAGCACATATTTTATATTACAACTTTAGAGACTAGTTAGGTTACACAACACTGCCCTGTGCATATTACACTCCAAGGCGCATATCACATAGCACACGCTAGTGCCTGTGCTATCTCACGCTCTCCTATGAATCTGTCATTGCTCACAATGTATTATATTTCACGCCCCGGTTCATCTTGTATCACACTTTTTGGTGCATAGTTTATACCATACACTATATCTAGTTTTCATTTTCAATCGTGCTATCAGGACTATGTTCTATATAAAACTGCATTCACTTACCCTTTTCACGGGCATTACATTTTGCGATGGGGGGTGGAGGGTCAGGGGGTGTTTCTGCCAAGTGAGCCCGGAGTCACAGTCACTAACGTCCTCTTCTTCCTGAATAAAAGTGAGATTATGCTGCATGCTTGTTCATATTTTAAGTAGTTCGCACAGACACACATTTTAAAAACAATAAAGTTCCTAATACCCACCTTCTCTGAACAGTTAGCTTGCTGCCCCATCCACCTACTCCCTATCCTCTGTTGTCTGAATCCATGGACTAGCCCATCCCTCCTGCCATGCATGGTCTGATGTGCTGCCACTGCCCTCCATTTAGCATGATGTACCAGTCTACTCCTCCTGCCCTCCATTGCCCAATTCTAAGCCCCATCATTGACCTCCTGCTTAGCCTCTGTGCTTAGTATGCTGCCCCTATTCTCCTTCCCCCGCCCTCTGATGTCTTTGTGCATGCCCCTGCTCCATCCTTTTTGCCCACCATGTTCCATGGACCTGCCACTCCTATCTACTCTGAGTGTTCTGTTGAGCTGCCACTCCCCTCCCACCTGCCTAGCATTGTCAGATGACTATAACCTGTCCCTGCCGCCACCACCCTGCCTGACCACATGCCATGCCCCTATCCTCTTCCTCCTGTCCTCCATGGTCCATTTTACTGCCACACCCTTCTGCCCTCACTGGTCTGTTGTGCTGCAACTGTTCCTCCTGCCTGCCCCGCGTGGTCTGCTGTGAGACCCATTCCCCTGAACTCTCTTGTCTGTGCCCAGGTCCTGACCCTCCCTTCTATCCTCCATGGTCTTTTGTGCATGCCCCTGCACCCTCCTTCTTGCCCATCCTAGCCATTGTGCTGCCACTAACCCTTCCGCTTGCCATGCATGGTCTTCTGTGCTGTCATGGTCCCTCCCACCTTCCCTGTGTGGTCAGCTAGCTGCCCCTGACCACCTTCCACCTTCCCTCCATGGTCTGTGTGTATGCTATCATAGTCTCACTGTTGCTCTCCATGGTATGTCTTGTTTCTAGTGCCCATTCTGCCTGACCTCCATGGTCATCTTGCTGCTCCTGCCCTGCCCCCTTGCCCCCAGTCCTCTGTTTCCATGTGCAGACCCCTATTCCCTCCCTCCTGGCTTGTCTGTTCCATTGTAATGTCCCTGATCCGTCCCTCCTGCCCTTTATGGTCTGTTGTGCTGCAGCTTTCTCTCCTGTCTGTCCATTATGGTCAGCTAGCTACCATTGCCTCTTTCCCCTCTGTTCTCTGTTGTCCATGTGCATGGTCCTGTCCCCTCCCTATTGCTTTCTGTGGATTGTTGTGCTGCACGCCCGTCCCGCATGCCCTGTGGTGTATTGCGCTGCTGCAAACCCTGATGCCTGCCCTGTAGGGTCAGTTTGCTGCACCTCTCCATGTCCCTCCTGTCCTCTGTTATCTGAGTCCATGTCCCTACCCCAATTCCTCCTGCCTTCCATGATCCAATGTACCATACTTGCGAACATTTTGAACTTGGTAAGAGGGAGATTTTGAAAAAAAACTAGGGTACTGATTTTCCCCTTTGAGTTACATTGAAAAAGAGGAGATTGTAGACAGGAGACAGATCAAATAAAGCCCATTTGAGCTTAAAAACATTCAACGTTTCCTGGCTGAATCGGGTCTGTTGGCATGTATGGTTTTTACTACCACTGCCTCTTCCTTCTGCCCACAATGGTCTATTATATTGCCACAGCCTCTCTTGCCAGTCCTGTATTGTTGGTTTGTTACCCCTTACCCCCTTTCCACTGCCCTCCATAGTCTGTTGTGCTGCCACTGCCCTTCCTGCCTGCCCAGTGTGGTCAAATTGTTGCCTCTGCACCCTCCTACCTGCCTTCAATTTTCAGAGTCCGTGCCCCTGGCCTCTGCCTCTCAACAGTATCCTAATGAACAACTAGATTGCTAACATTCGATATTTATTACAAAAGTGTGGAATGCCTGACGTCATCTTGATGTAACCAAAACTGTAATACCTAGAGCATTTCCTTTAGAAATTACATATATTAGAGGGTCTTATTTGCATCAAAATTATGGTTAGTAGTCTAAAAAACTAAAATGAGGACATATTTTGAGTTTTCAAATAGCGACAAAGCACTTTTAAATTATTTGTTATCTTGCCACTTGATTAAATGTTGCACTTAGGGGAGAGGATGTGGTGTTACTTCCAGAGCTGCAGACTTTGCAACTGGGGAACCAGGTTGGCGTTACTGCTTCAGCTCGACATTCTGTGATTCTGGTCAAATCACTTAATCTCCCCACGTCTACAACCAAAATGAATTTAATCTTGTGTGAAGTAACCAATGCTCATGTAAAGCACTCCAATACCTGAAAAGTCTGCACTATATAAAACTGCAAAAACACTTCTGTCATTGGGCAACATGTGGGCTACATCTGGGTGATATTTGTGCTGCATTTGGGCTCTTTTGTCTCTGGTGGCCATCTTGGGAGATAATTTCCTCATTTACTGCAGTAGGAAATGCTTTCAGTTTTTTACTTTGATTCCATCAAGAAGGTATTCAGATATGTCACACATTTAATTTCTATAACAAAATAAACCATTGTGTTTCTTTTTAACCCCTTCGCTGCGGCGCGAATTCCGCTGCAGCGCTGGGGGGGTTTGGGGGGTTTGCGGCGCCGCTATGCTCATGACGGAACCACGCCGTCATGAGTCACGGGCGAGCTGTGCTCATGACGGAGTGGTTCCGTCATGACTCCACCCACTTGCGCTAATTGCCCGCACAGGCAGGGAATTAGCGCCGTGTGGGCGGAGCGGCCGCCAACAGCCGCAGCATGACGGAACCACTCCGTCATGAGCACACGGCGCCCGTGGCTCATGACGGCATGGTTCCGTCATGAGCGGGGAACGGGTTAAATTAAATGTTTTAAGTGTTACCAGTTTTTTCCAATCAAGGTTGCTTCAGGTGTGCCATACTTTTGTCATAAGTAAGACTGTTAGCGCTCTAGTTGTTCGTTAGAACACTCTGGGACAATCTGTCATTGGGCTATACTTGGGCTACATCTGGGTGATATTTGTGCTACATTTGGGCTCTTTTGTCTCTGGTGGCCATCTTGGGAGACTTATTTGTTATGAAGTTTCCCAATTTCCTCATTTACTACATTCTCCTCAGTAGGAAGTACTTTCAGTTTTATACTTTGATTCCATCAAGAAGGCATTCAGATGTGTCACACATTTGCCATAAATTCAGAATGTTAGCACTCTAGTTGGTCACCAGGGAAGTCTGCTGCTGGTATTGAAAGTGCTTGTTTCAGTCTGCATGTCAGAATTGTTTAATGAAATAGAAGAGGATTTGAGAAGTCACTCAAAATGTGCTCTAAGTTTTCTTTCCGCAGCACTAATCATACTTTCTATGGCAAAATGAACCCTCTCATTTTGTTCCTTTTTAAATTAAATGTTTTAAGAGTTACCACTTTATTCCAATCAAAATGGCTTTAGGTGTGCAATACTTTTGTCATAAGTAGGACTGTTAGCGCTCTAGTTGTTCTTTAGAACACTCTGGGAAGCTGCAGTAGAACACAAAGGAATCAATTGACAGTCTCTGCCCTTGTTGGATGTACATGTTTTACTGAGAATGTCAGACTTCATTCTCACATGACTGAGAAAGATAATGTGAATTTACAGAAAATATGCTCTCAGTTTAGCTTATAGATCACCTTCCAAACCTCTGTGGGAAAAGCATGACAAAATAGTTTTCTCTCAAACATGATTCATGATATCACAGCAGAAGGCTTTTTCACATGGTAAAATCACCTTAGAAAACACCATAATTCCTAAAATGAGTATGGTACCATTAACAAATGCCTCTCGCACTCTTAACGAAACAGAAAGGAGATACTCTGTGATCGAGAGAGTTATTAGGGTGTGTGTGGGGTATTGAGCACTTTCAAAATTTTATCTGGGGAAACAGGTTTATACTCAGAACTGATCACAAACTACTTGTTTCTATCTTATCTCCTGGTGGTGGGTGGAATGCCACTGCAAGAATTAGTAGACTTATGTCCAGGTTGCAGGAGTACAATTTTTCTGTAGAATATGTTCCCGGGAGGCATAATGCTACAGCAGACTGCCTTTCTCGGCTTCCCAGTTCTCAGATGAGTGATGAAAAAAATTCCAATGACACTGAGATGATTGCCACCATTTCTTATCTTGTTTCACAAGAATTTTCTGCTATCTCAGTGGGTCTGTGGAATCAAAGTGTAATTTCTGACAAAACTTGGGGTCTCCTTAAGAATTTCATTATTACAGGATGGCCCAATAATGGCAGTATACCTCCTGAACTCCAGTCATTTTTGCAAGTTTCTTCTGAACTTACAGTAGAGAATGATCTAATTTTCAAAAACGGGAAGTGTATTCCTCCTGAGTCAATGCAAGATAATATCCTTAAACTTGCACATGAAGGACATCCTGGGATGTCGTCCATGAAGAGATTGATAAGATCTAGTTTTTGGTGGCCAGGTTTGGACAAAACTGTGGATAGAACAGTAAGAGAATGTTTTGAATGTTTCAATAGTGATTAAATGCTGAGAGCTTTTCCTGCTCCCCTTAAACCCGTACCACGGCCAGATTGCCTGTGGCAGAAGATTGCTTTTGATTTATCTGGGCCATTCAATTCATTGCCTCAAGACTCCCGTTTTGCATTGGTAATCGTTGATTATCATTTGAAGTGGCCAGAGGTTAAATTTGTTCATCATACTACCACTTCGACCATCATTGAATTTTTTAGGGAGATTTTTTCCAGGGAAGGTGTCCCAGAGGTTCTTGTGACCGATAATGGAGTGCAACTTAAATCTCATGAGATGGAGAGTTTTTGGCCCTGCATAACATTAAGCATCATACTACAGCTCTCTATGAACCTCAGGGAAATGGTCAGGTTGAGAGGTTCAACCGAGTGCTTAAGGATGGTATTGAAAGAGCTAAGAAATCAGGTAGAGAGTGGAAAATTGTTCTGAGGGGAAAATTGTGGGCGTATCGCATAACTCCACAAACTACGACTAATTTGAGTCCTTTCCATCTCCTTAGAGGTAGAGAGCCAGTCTCTAAGCTGTGTCCTTGGTGGATAAAAAAATGTCAAAAGAATTTGTTAAAGAGGATTTGGAGCAAGTAAAGTTGAAAGTTCAACAAAAACAAAAAAGAATGAAAGGATTTTATGATACAAAGATGAAAGTAAAAGTACCTTCATTTGTGATTGGTGATTGGGTCAGAGTATGGAAACCAAGATTTAACATTAAAGGGTCTGCTAAGTTCGGACCTCCTATTAAAGTTATAAAAGTGAATTTCAATACTGTTGTGACTCAAGATGGGAGAATTTGGAATGTTAGACGCATTGCTAAATGTCGCTTATCTCCTGTTCCTTCTTTTTGTAAATCCAACTTTTCCAAGGAACCTGACTCTATTTCTTCGAGAATAAAAACTGATCGCCGGAGCATCAAGCCTCCCAGTAGAATGAAGGATTATGTTTAATTGTTAAGGGAGAGGATGTGTTATATTCTCTGCATATTTTTATTTGTATGCCTCTTTAAATGCTTTTAGAATTTTGATGACTTGTAACTCCGGACTTGAAAACTTGTTTCTTCCATGATCTCTTAATTAAATCACTTTTTATATAAATTACCCTCTTGGAGTTTATTGGAATACCACAGTCTCCTTTCCAGAGAGTAAAATAAAAATTATTACACATCCGGCGGTGGATGTGTGTTTTATTAACCGTGAGGGGGGATTCTTGCATAGTTTTAGTTGAATTTTTGTCGAATCCCCTTTGAATGGCTTGGTGTGCGTGTGTAATAAATGTGCCCGTCAATAGCTACCCATGTTTGCATGAATAAACGACAAGGGTGTCTACTTGGAGAGTACCCACCGGCGGAGGCGCCGGGATTAGGCACGGTAGGGCGTCAGACACGTCAGAGCTTCACTTGCAGTGTAAATACATTCCCCGTGGATTAATTGTATGCATAGTCGCCTTTTAATGAATATCACGCAAATTGTCATGGTGATAGGTACGTACGGTTTGTCCAGCATGTCCTAGGTGTTTCTATAAATATATTAAAAAAATAATAATAAAAAACAAAGGTCGGCCCCGGGGGATGGGGTCCCCGGGGCCATAAGTGGCCTGAGGAGGGGGGAAACGCAGCCCCCTCCTAAAGATTTTTTTTAAAAAAAGGTCATGGGGTTGGGGTCCCCGGGGCCGATTAAGGCCTCGGCAGGCGGGCCACGTGGCTCCCTTCCAAATTTTTTTTTTCAAAAAAAAAAAAATTAGGGGAAAGGCCCTGGGGCTTGGGGTCCCCCAGGTCCAATAAATTAGAAAAATAAGGGGGGCCACACAGCCCCCCTTCTTAAACAGAATAAATAAATAAATAACCGGCATCGCGCCGGAGGCCTCGACCCCTCCTTGCAGCACTTTGGAAACGCACCCGCCGGTGAGTTGTAAATTGGGGAATTAATTCCCCTTTAATACTGAGGGTCCCTGAGGGCCAACGAGCCCAACAGGTAACTCCAGTATGCACCAGGAAGCTGCGTTGCAGACAGGTGTTCTGAGTCCACGCCCCTTTTTACACCTCTCTACAACGCAGCTGTGTGGCGCTTACTGGAGATACCTAGTGGGCTAGTTGACCCTAGGGACCCTTAGGATTCAAGGGGACTTAGGGTCATATTATCAAGCCAGGCGATAAAATTATCGCGCTTTGGCGGCAGAAAACTGCCGCTAAAATGGCGATAATGGGCTTGATTATATGTTCTATGGAATTACAATTGAAGCCCATGTTAGATGTCCTTCACATCTAACATGGGCATCACATCATGCTTGATAATATGCCCCTTAATCTCTCAACTTAGAACAGCCACAGACGGGAGGGGACGGGGCCTGAGGTGACGTGTGCAAACACGCCCTGTGGTGCGTTTTAAGTTGTGGAAATAATTCCCCTTCAATCCTGAGGGCCCCTGGGGGCTAACAAGCCCACCAGGTGCTTCCAGTAAGCGCCACTGCGCTGCGCTGCAGTGAGGTGGTCCAGGCCGTGCCACTTTTTACACCTGCAACACAGCTCTGTGGAGCTTACTGGAGGTACCTAGTGGGCTAGTTGGACCCTAGGGACCCTCAGTATTCAAGGGGACTTAATCTCCCAACTTAAAATGGCCACAGGGCGTGTTTACACAGTGGGGAAGGGAGGGGACGGGGCCTGAGCTTATGTGTGCAAACACGCCCTGTGGCGCGTTTTAAGAGGTAGTTTTAATCCCCCTTCCCTATTATATACTAGGGGCTTACAGAGGAGGTCATGCTAATCACAGGGGGACCTCAACACATAGGGGTCGATTCCGATCCGGGTCGGACAGCTCTCGGAGAGCTGTTCATAGCCTTAACTTGCGACCGACACATACCCGTAGCCGGTCCGTCCTGTAGATGAAGTACGATGCGCATAACTGCCAAAAACCCGACTGACACGTAGGCTGTGATTCAAGCTTCATTCTCCGTCTGAGCCGTACCTCAGAACGCCAAACCGAGTCGCCCGGAAGCAGTACCCATAGCAGTTTCTGCCCTGACAAGTACTATGCGTACTTCCTACGTGCCGGACGGGTCGCCACTTACAGCACGTCACAGCATCCGGAAAAGAAGCATATCAGCTACGATTCGCGCCCCAACTCAATCCACGGCTACGAGACGGACCAGCTTGCAACTGGTACGAGACGGAGCAACAAGCAGCGTGTACGAGACTAACACATCATGAATCCCATCGCGCAGGTCATACCAGTACTCTACATCTATGACCGGATCAGGAACAGACGCAGACGGTAAGTCAGACACCTACCACATGACACGTACCCGCAAAATGGCACACACACACAGGGGATCCACATCCTGGCCACTAACAGGCCACCATAGGGGTTGTATGGCCAGCACCACTACCACCCCCAGCCCTAGGGCTCATGTTGACCATCACTAATGCCACCCATACTCATAGGGGACCTGTTGCCCATCACCCCTGCCACCCCCACTCATAGGGCTTATGTTGCCCAGCACCCCTGCCACCCCCACTCATAGGGGACCTGTTGCACATCACCCCTGCCACCCCCACTCATAGGTGACCTGTTGCCCATCACCCCTGCCACCCCCACTCATAGGGCTTATGTTGCCCATCACCCCTGCCACCCCCACTCATAGGGGACCTGTTGCCCATCACCCCTGCCACCCCCACTCATAGGGCTTATGTTACCCATCACCCCTGCCTCCTCCACTCATAGGGGACCTGTTGCCCATCACCCCTGCCACCCCCACCCATAGGGCTTATGTTGCCCAGCACTACTGCCACCCCCACCTATCGGGGACCTGTTGCCCATCACCCCTGCCACCCCCACTCATAGGGCTTATGTTGCCCATATATATATATATTACCTACTGGCAGTCGCCAGTAGGTAGTTATAGTTAGGACCTATTTTCCATAGGAAAGCCGCAACATTCTATTTGGAATAACGTTGGCGCCGATTGACAAAACTTCACGAGAGTTTCCAAACTTTTGGCCAGCTCCGGTCGCTCCTATCCTGAAAATTTCACGGTGATTCATCAAGCGGGGGCCGAGAAAAAAGGGGGGTCCCAAAACGCAATTTCCCCATGCATTTTCCCCTAGGACCTGTTGACGCAGCTACAGCCCGAACTGCAGAACGGAATTACACCAAGTTTGGCAAAGAGGTAGTCCTCAGTTCAGACTCATGTCTTTTGCTTAAATGGTGTAAATCCGTTCAGAAGTTCCTGAGAAAATTAGAGTTAAAAAGATAGATATATCTGGGCAGAGCCTAACCACACATCTCATCTTGAGATCTGATTGGCTGTCAGCATTTCATCCAAGAAGTGTTGGCAGCCATTGTGGAACCAATATACATGATAGTGCTGGAGCAGAGTTTTCTGTTGAAAATTTATCGAGTTTTAAGCTCCAGTTTTGTCTATATGTTATGATTAAAATTACTGATTTATAATTATTAATTAATAGTTTGTTTTGTTAAAAGTCTTGACTAACCAACATTACTGATGAGAAGAAACAACTACACGTGGGATGCATATATGTTGCTTAATAATAATGTGCGGTTTTACTGAATGAGTGTCGCAAAAGTGCTATTTGTTTTATGTTTATGCTTTTAAAATAACGTGTGCTAATGCTTTATTGCGTTGCAGAAGGCTAGATAATTACATACACATAAGGGTATTAGTGGGGATTAACATTGTATAATCATTATGCTGTGGTAACGTTGTTTTGTGTTTCTTTTAATTAAGATGGTCCGTTTTGGCCTAAAATAAGATGGCTGCCATTTACAGCCTGTTCTCGAGTGATTGAATTTTGACGGGAGGCCTTGCTGAACATGGTCGAGAGTCACCTGACCACAGCCTTTGCCTGGGTAGAAAGTTTTCCGTGAGGACAGCAGCTTTGGGAATGATTCCAACTGTCCTTGGAGAAGGATAAAGCCACAATGAACAATGACCAGTCTGCGGTGGCTCTGCTAAGATATCAAGGAAGAGCATTTATGAAAGATACATTTGTAAACTCGAGTTTCCTTCTTCCGTATTTTTATTTTTGTGATTTTTCCTGAGCGGAGGTTTTCAAAATGTAACCGAGTGGCATCCTTTCCTGCTCGCTCTGCTCAGCGGCTCAACGGATATTCAACATTTGTTTGTAACTTTTTATCTGTTATTTTTCCTATAAATATGTTAGACTAGAGAGGGTCCGTGTTCCATTGCGCTCATTACATTCATTGCGTTTCTTGTGGTTCATCACGTTTTGGACTTCTTTCTGAACCTATGCTGAGGACGGCAACTTGAGAGACTTTACCGAGAGACCTGTCCTGACCCATTTAGCTAGAATAGGTAACTATGAGAATAATGATTTTGCTAATGATTGACTTTCATTTGAACTAATTTAGATAAATAAGCATTTGTTTGAATACCAGTGTTGAGTGGTTATTTCTTTGTCATTTATTGAGTTTTAAAATGTATTTCCTATGTTTGAAATCATGACTCAGGACAATGTCATTATGGTCTCATTGACCTCATATTAGATGCAGATTGGTTTAGGTTTCTCTCTCTTATTCAGTGTGGATAGAGTAAATAGTATGAGTTTCAGTGTGATGGGCCCTAGCGTATGATGTATGTATGTGCGTGTGACTGCAGGTTTACTCCGTCCGTGGAAGTAGGGAGAATTTATATGCGCCGATCTGCAGCAGTTTCCTGGTAGCAGTATGATGGTTAAGATTATTGTCTTGATCTGATAGATTGCTTGTACATAGGCTTGTGATTTATTGATTTATTGATTGATGTTGGTATATGTACTAATACTATATGTTGAGGTCGTCGTTTTGAGTTCTATGTAGTGCTTCTGGAACTTGGGAGCTGGTGACGGTTCCGTAGTAGGGCAGAGGGAAGTGAGTGCTGCTCTCGGGAAAGACGGGATTGTTGGAATTACCTGTACGTATGCAGGAAAAAAACGTGTGACAATTGAAGTTGCGCGTCACATTGTCTGGGTTCGGAATCAGTGACATCGTCGTGTGTTACTACTAAGGACATATTTTCGGTATAAAAGGAGTATGTATGGTAGCGAAAGGTTATCTGCGAAACTCTGTTCTTAAGTCCCAGGGATCCGTAAGGTTCGCCGTTAAAGCCTTTGCGGGAGGAGTAATAGGTATTCTCTGAGCTTGTCTGAAGGACTGGGCAGAGGTAAGCGCTGCTTGGTTAATGTGTGTTAAAATTCTGTAGTGGGACAGACTGTTCGCTGTTCTCGGGAAAGGCAGGATTCTGTGTGCATGTGCTATATTTTTTCTGGTGTGATAGTGCGTGAATGTATGAGCATTTAGTTGATTGTAAGACTATTTGGAGCAGTCCTAGAGGAAACAGTTAATGGATGCATGTTAGAAGGGCAGAGTAGAGAAATGTGCTACTGTGTCAACGAAAGTATTAATTCCGTGGTAGAGCAAAGGTAAGCGCTGTTCTAGAAAGAAGCGGGATTCTTGTGAGAAAGAATTTTCTTTACTATTTTGTGGTTAGCGAAGCAGACAATGGAGATGTTTATATGTTGTAACTCATAGATTTTGTGGAATTTGAAACGAAGTCTACTGAGAAGGCTTTGTAAAGGAGGGGTAGACGAGTGACAGGAGACAGGAGCAGAAGCGACTGCAGCGACTGCTGACGTCATACAGACCGCGCTCTGATTGGGTAGTGGATCAGAACGGTGCTCGCGCTAGGAGTGGTGCGTTAGGGTGAGCCGCGCAGGGATTGGAAGGAGTCACCCTATACTCTTGTGACGTAGACGCTCCAGGATTGGTGCGTTGGTGTGAGTCGCGCTGTTATTGGACAAAAGATCGTACAGTTGCGGAAGGGACTAGAGAATATTGGTAAACGTTAAAATGTATTACCAACCGGAGGAAAAGAAGAAGAAATCCTTGTTCGGTAAAATAAAGAGGTGGTTCGACAAGGACAAGAACATAATAACTAGAGAGGGTGAATTGCTACCTCCAACGAGAACTCCTGCATCCTTCATGGTTGCGAAGTATGGGTATCATACCTGCATATGGTTAGACAACTGGGCTAAGTATACTAAGGAAGATGGTGTCTTAGCGTTCCCGGAACATGGTTCATTTAATCTGGCCGTGTTAAGAAATTTACGAGAAAAAATGATGTGTCTAGAGCCTAGACCAAGGCCGACACAGTTTGAGGCGTTGGTGGAATGGGAAGATGAGGTGCATGAGCGAGAAAAGCAGAGGAGTGGAGGCAATTATAGGTATATGTTCGGGAGGAAATATGATCGTGAAACTCATCATGATCAAATGAGAAGATGGCGAGATGCTAGTATGTCAGAGGGATTGTATCCTATGAGGACAGTTGAAGAACCGGAAGGGAGGAAGAGTACAGAAAAGGTGCCTGATGCAGAGGTGAGAAGGTATGGAGTTAATGATTATGAGGATGAGGTCTTGGATGACATGATTTACAAAAGACCACCTCCATATAGACCAGAACCAGAAGAGAGCACGCCAGTTGCTACTCCGATAAGAGATACTTTGCGAATTATTAAAGCTGAGGTTGTGACACCTGATCTGAAAAGTGGTAGCTCTTTCACAGAAAGGGAGAGAGAGAGAGAGCGAGAGAGAGAGAATCGAGTCAGTGATGAGAAAACAAGGGAATTAGCCAGAACCACATCTGAGCTGACTGAGAAAATTAGAGAGCTGACGAAAAATCTAGAAGCTGTTACAGTGCCTGTAACGATTGGTCCAGTTGTGCCTATTTTTGATAAACAAAGAATGGGTGAAAATGGTTTGACAGTTCCCTATGTTGGAAATGGTTTGGTTGGTTCTTGCATTTTGGAGGAAACGGGAATGAGAACAGGAGGAAATAATTTGAGTCAGTCGAGACATGACACCTGTAGTGGAGGATTAGATGTGCAGCCTAATTCAGGATTGAATACTGGTTGTTTGGGAGGAACAATTTTGGAACCACAGAGGATGACAGAACAAGTGGGTGCAGTGAAAAAGTCTACTGAAATAACAGCTGAGGATTTGAATGATTGGTTGAAAGTTCTCCAAAAGAAGGATAAAGATACACAGGCAATTGATGTAGCCAGGTTGCGCATAGAATTGGAGGAGCTTATTGCAGGGACAATTCCTACGGATATACTCAAAAACCATCATGATGGAGAGTTGTTATTTATGTGTAAAAGTATCACCTGGAGGGCTAAAAGTACACATGACAGGTTAAAGGCAATAGCGAGTGAACAAGGAGTTGACATGGATAAGGTGAAAGCTTTGCAGAAGCCTTACAGGGTGGATTTCTCCGGCAAGGATATTGAAAATCTAAATGGTGCTGGTAGAACAGGACAGATTAAGGAAATGATTGCCTTATTGCGAAAAGTGGGGTGCTGTAGAAAAATGGAAGGATAGATGGTACAAGAAAAGGGAAGATTCAGTGGATAGGACTTATTCAGCTTTCCCTGTGAGAGAAAAAGAGAAAACAGTGGATGCTTATCCTATGAGAGAGATTCCTGGAGGAGGATATGTACATGTCCCATGGACTAGACAGGATATTTTGTCATTTACGAATGATTTCCCTCGACTGAGAGAAAAGCCCGTCGAGTGGTATAGGCAGGTAGACAGGTTTGTGAAATTGTCAAAGGTGTTGTGGATTGACCTGAATAGTTTGTTTGATATAATCGTTCCAGCAGACTTGTGGGCAGAGTGTAAAATAGTTATAGATTGGCCTGCAAAGGAGTATCCAAGAGATCTGAAAACAGGAGCACCAGATCCAGAGGTTATGAAGAAGTATGATCAGGTTATTGTGTTCCTGAAAAATAAGGTACCCCCGAAAGAGACAGACTGGGTTAAGATAGATCGAACACATCAGGAAGCAAAAGAATCAGTTCATGCTTTTTACGAAAGGCTGATACTGGCTTTTAAACAGTTCAGTGGGGATGAACACCTGGGTGATAAGGATTTGAGTCATTTTGTATACAGGTTTGTATATGGCCTGAGACCTGAAATCAGTAAAAGAATACGTGAGCACACAGTTGATTGGCAGAGTAAAAAGATTGATGAAATCTTGAGACATGCGAAGTACTTCAGTGATGAGATTGAAGCAAAACAAAGGAAGCTGAAAGAAAAAGTAATGTGGGCACAGGTGAATGTTGCTGAAAGTCAAGAAGCACAGTTGATGGAACAGGCAAATAATCCAGGAAATAGACCCAGATATGCGGGAAAAGGAAAGGGGAATCTAGAGGAGGCCAAGAAAAAGTTCCCTTGTCACAACTGTGGACAATTGGGGCATTGGAGATCCGAGTGTACCAATCCACCATTAGTGAGTAATGAAAATAAACCCTTAAATCAACAGGTGCAGAACGAGGGGTGTAATCATCAGCAGCAACAGCAGAAGGTTGTCAGACAGCAGAGTCAAGAGCCAAAACCGCCCTTGCCGCAGAATAGAGGGTCCCAAAAGTATAACCAGGACTCAGGATTCTACAATGATGAGCAGGTAAACAAACCGAGACGTTCTAACCTGGTACAGCAGTACTGGTTAAAGAATGAGGGGAGTGAGTCTGAAGGGGACTATTGATGGTGCCGAAGAGAGGAGGAAGAGTGCATACTTGGTGCAACTCTAGAAATAGACCAGGCAGGACCATTTGTAGATGGGAAAATAAATGGGGAGAGTGTTACTTTTTTGGTAGACACAGGAGCGACGAGATCAACTGTCAGGTCAGCAGATATTAAAAATCTTCCTCTCTCGGACGAAGCAATCCAAGTAGTTGGTGTAGCCAATACACAGATTAAGACTCGTCTTACCGAACCAGTAAGGGTAAGAATAGGGAAATTTTCAGACATGCACAGATTTGTTGTCTGTGACACCAGTCCAGTGAACTTGTTAGGTAGGGACCTATTGTGCAAGATGAATTGTACCATTTTTTGTACTCCGGATGGAATAGCTTTTGAGACACCAGATGAGGATGTTTTGTACCGGATGACTCTAGATAATAGAGAGAGTGAGATTGTTGGTACATATGCTGTGTTTAATCCAGATGATTTGCCTCAGGAGTTGAGACACACAGTGAAAACAGCAGTTTGGGATTTTACTGGAGAAGATGTGGGATTGATGAATAATGTAGATCCAGTGAAAATTTCAGTGAAAGTGGGGATTGTTTATCCTAATATTCCTCAGTATAGATTGACACCAGAGATAATTGAGGGAATAACTCCTATAATTGACAAGATGATTCAACAAGGTGTTTTGCGAGAGATACTGAGTAGCCCGTGTAATTCACCGATAATGGGGCTAAAGAAACCTAATGGAAAGTTCAGGATTGTACAGGATTTGAGAAAAGTTAACAAAATTGTGGTGGCATGTTGTCCCATTGTGCCAAATCCGTCAGTGATTTTGTATCAGATTCCTCATGATGCTGAGTGGTACACAGTGATTGATTTGTGTCATGCTTTCTTTTCAATTCCATTGCATCATGACAGCCAGCCGATTTTTGCATTTCGGTTTGGACAGCGTATTTTAGCATGGTGTCGTATCCCACAGGGGTATACAGAGAGTCCTTCGATATTCAATCAGTTATTGAAGAAATCATTGGAGAGTTTGATCATGCCTGAAAGCTCAGTACTAGTGCAGTACATCGATGACCTACTTGTGGTATCAAAGACGCGTGAAGCTTGTGAAGTAGATACCATAGCTTTACTGAATCATCTGGCAGATGGAGGGTTAAAGGTATCTCCAGCCAAATTGCAGTTTTGCAAGAAAGAGGTGCATTATCTTGGACACAATATTGAGAAAGGTCTGAGAAAGGTAACCGATGACAGGATTAAAATCATCAGAGGAATGAGAGCCCCGATGACCCAGAGAGAAGTGAGGATGTTTCTGGGAATGGTGGGTTATTTTCGTCAGTGGATAAGTAATTTCTCCCTGATAGCAAAGCCACTGATTAAATTGACTAAAAGTGAGGTGAGAGACCCATTGGAACTGGATGGGGAACAAATGGCAGCATTTGAAGAGCTGAAGAGCAGAATGTGTGAAGCCCCTGCTTTGGTAATGCCAGACTATGAGAAAGAGTTCGAGTTGTATTGCAGTGAAAGAAATGGTTGTGCACTTTCAGTGTTAATCCAGAAGCATGGACAACTGAGAAGGCCGATTGCGTACTTCTCATCGACACTTGATCCCGTAGCTGTGGGTTTGCCAGGTTGTCTGAAAGCGGTAGCCGCTACATGCAGAAGCTTGGAGCAGAGTGAGGGTATAATAATGGGATATCCTGTACGGGTATTCGTACCTCATGATGTGGCAATTCTTTTGACAAGAAGCAGGACTCAGTACATGTCACATAGTCGGTTGACTAAATATGAGAAAATCATTCTGGGAGCATCAAATGTGACTCTTGAGAGATGTGTGAATGTGAATCCAGCGACACTTCTACCAGATGCTGACAATGTGAATGTGGGAGATGATGTTGATCATGGTTGTTTGGATGTGCTTGACTACTGCACAAAACCCAGACCAGACATAAGAGATTTGCCATTGCCTGAGAGTGATCATGTGCTGTTTGTGGATGGATCATGTCTAAGGACTGATGATGGTGTGCTGAGTGCAGCATATGCAGTGTGCAAGGTTTCAGAAGTTATGGTAGCTTCGTCTTTGAAAGGAGTGAGATCTGCTCAAGTGGCTGAATTGGTGGCATTGACAAAAGCTTGCAAGATTGGGAAGAATCTGAGAGTGACTGTGATGACTGATAGCCAGTATGGATTTGGAGTCGTTCATGACTTTGGCCAGCTTTGGCTACAGAGAGGTTTCTTGACGTCGAGTGGGACTCCGATAAAGAATGCTGAAGTGATTGGAAAATTGCTTGAGGCGATACAGCTGCCTAAAGAACTAGCAGTTGTGAAGTGTGCTGCTCATGGACAAGGAGATGATTTTGTTACTCTTGGTAATCGTTTTGCCAATGACATAGCACAGTATTGTGCGAAGAATAATCATTCGATTAATAGGGCACGAGAAAGGGAGATGTCTTTTTGTTCTATGACGTTTACTAATGTCCTAGAAACGTGGGATGAAGTGAAACAGTTGCAGGATGAGGCAGGAGATGAGGAAATGAGAGATTGGATCAAGGCAGGTTGTGCCCCAAGAGAAACAGATCATGTTTGGATCTATAGAGATGGTAGACCAGTCATGCCTAACTCCATGCTGTCGACAATGGCAAGAAAGTATCATGGCCAGGGACATCTGGGGAGGGACGCAATGATTAGGTCATTCAAGCAAACCTGGTATAATGCAAAGTTCAGGTTAATTGCAGAGAGCATCTGTCAAAGATGTTTGATTTGTCAGCAGTTCAATACTGGGAAAAAGACAGTTGTGAGTCTAGGAACAATAGGCAGAGAAGGAGGTCCTTTTACCAGAATGCAAATAGATTTCATTGAAATGCCTCAGGTGAACAGATTGAGGTATGTTCTAGTGGTAGTTTGTTTGTTCTCAAGATGGGTGGAGGCCTATCCGACTAGGAGAAATGATGGAATAACAGTTGCAAAGTTACTGTTAAGAGAATTAATTCCTAGGTACGGGTTCCCAGTGACCATTGAGTCTGACAGAGGTGGACACTTCTACAATGAGCTCATGGGTTTAATTTGTGAAGCATTAAGCATACAGCAGAAGCTACATTGTGCATACAGACCAGAGGCTTCTGGAGTCGTTGAACAGATGAATGGCACAATAAAAAACCAAATTGGTAAGATGTGTTTAGGCACTGGAATGAAATGGCCTGATGTCTTGCCTCTAGTGCTGATGACTATTAGGTCTACTCCAGATAGAACCACAGGTTTGAGTCCGCACAAAATCTTAATGGGACGTGCGATGAGACATGCATTTGTGCCTGTCAACAAGTTGATGACAATTACTGATGACATGATTTTGGATTACTGTAAAGGCCTGGCTGACGCAGTTCATTCTGTGTTTCACCAGGTTGGAGAAGATGCTACCACACTTGAGAAGAAGCAAGCCCATGATCTGAGTCCAGGGGACTGGGTGAGGATTAAGGTGCACAGAAGAAGAAATTGCTTGGTTCCAAGGTGGGGAAGGCCGAGACAAGTTATTCTGACTACGACAACTGCAGTAAAGTGTGCCGGTGTGAAAAACTGGGTGCATGCGAGTCATACTCTGAGAGTTCCAAATCCAAAGGATGGGACTGGTAAAGAGTATTTTGAAGAGTCAGATTCGAGTGATGATGAAGAAACTGAGCCAGTGAGAAGAAGAAAGAATCCTGAAAGAGCTGAAGGAGAAAGAGAGTCAGGTGATTCTTTCTTTCCAAGAGAGGTTTCAAGAGAAACATTGAGAGTCTCAGAGGAGAGATCGGATTCTGTAAGAGTGCCTGAAGTTCCAACAAGCAGTGGAGAAGAAAGAAGAGAAAAAAGCAATTCCACAGAGACTACTGGATTCACAAGTTGTGGCTAGGTTGTAAATTGCGCAAAATCAAAATAGAGTATATCACAAATCAATGGTCATAGAAAGAGTGCTCAAGGGAACAGGGGGAAGCAACCACAAAGAGTCCCCAGATCTTCAATTAAACAAATTAATTGACGATAAACATGTAAAAAACGTGGTTTGTTCCCGAGCATAGGCAAAGTCAAAATGTCCAGTGTAGTTGAAACAATTGACAAAATCAAGTTCAATCCTTTTGTGTGAGGAATTATCTTTTCTTTATTTTCTCAGTTGTCCTGTTCACATATTCCACAGCATCACGCCAGAGGTGCATGCGGCCAACACGTGTTTCGTCTTGGGGTAATACAACCCCCACGACTTCCTCAGGGCCTATAAATATAATGATCAGTCACAAACAACGAATACGATGCAAATGTCAATCAGCAAAGGAATACTATTAGTGCGTTTCCGGAACCTCCGTTAAAATACGAACAGCACAGTTCCAAGGAGAAAGTGTCACTCGGCAAATATTTTTCTGTGGAGGAGAGTACTCCGTCAATATCTGGGGTCCTGGTGTGTATAGAAGCCTGGTGTGTATAGAAGGGCTTCTATACACACCAGGACCCCAGATATTGACGGAGTACTCTCCTTCACAGAAAAATATTTGCCGAGTGACACTTTCTCCTTGGAACTGTGCTGTTCGTATTTTAACGGAGGTTCCGGAAACGCACTAATAGTATTCCTTTGCTGATTGACATTTGCATCGTATTCGTTGTTTGTGACTGATCATTATATTTATAGGCCCTGAGGAAGTCGTGGGGGTTGTATTACCCCAAGACGAAACACGTGTTGGCCGCATGCACCTCTGGCGTGATGCTGTGGAATATGTGAACAGGACAACTGAGAAAATAAAGAAAAGATACATCTCCACAGAGACTACACCTGAATCAGATGAGGAGGTTGAAAATCCACTTGAGATTACACATGAAGAAGCAGGGTCAGAAGAAGATAGAGAGGGACAGGTTGCAGAAGACCCCCGAGGAGGTGTAGGGAACATTCCTGATAAGCTAGGTGAATGGACAAGTAGACAGCAAGAAGATTGCGTGTCGGAGACCCGAGGAGGGACAGAAATAGGGAAGTCTCAATCAGTGGTGGAAAAGACTGTGAAGCGAAAGAAAACTGCTGAAGAACAAGAGGCAAATGAGACAGGATCAGATGAGAGTGAGAATGAGAAGTCAGAGGGTCGAGTTCTGAGAAAGAGAACTTGGATCGGAGAAAGAAATAATAAAGAAGTGAGGCCAAAGAGGAGTGTAAGAGGAGACCTTTGGCCTAACAGGATAAAGAGGCTGAGGTATCGACTGACACGAGTGAATTCATCAAAAGATGAACAAGTGAACGAGGTGTCGAGTCAAAATCAAGCGAAGGAAGAGGAGCAAAAGAAATCAAAAGAACCAGAGGAGATCAAAAGAATCAGAAAACCCAACCAAAAGTACAGGTCACCGGAATGGTCTTATGTGGCACTGCCTGAAGGAGAAGAAGAAGAGGCAGAGAGTCAAGTCAATCCGGAGGGGATCTTGAGAAAAGTGGTTGAGGGAGAGGGAAAATCTGTTGGAATCCTGAAAGTTATCCTGACTGACATTGGAGAAGAGTCGGATGCACAGGATGTTGTTGAAGATCTGATACAATTTGATGTTGCTGAATAAGAAGTGAAAAGTGATGAAAATCCAAATTGAATGAACTAAAGGAGTCACTTGGAAAAAGTGAAAAGAGAAAATCTGAAATTAGCTGTGTGAAATAATCTAGAGTTTTAAAAAACTCAGTAGTGGAGTAGAAGAGGCTAAGTCAAAAGACACTGCCAGTATAGTAAAATGGCTAACACAGAGAATAATCAAAGTAGATGTGCCTTTTTGAAAAGATGGTGTAGAATGTGCTGCTGCTGTACTGGATTATTAATGCTATTATGGGGTGTACTAGCTTTATTAGTTAGCTTTAGGGTTACAATAGATACTTTTGGAATACATACTGAGAATGTGACTAATATAGAGAAGAGTTCACAAAAGGTAGTTCCAACTAGAATTAGTAACATTTACATACATAAAGATAGGTCAATTAATGATTTTTCTAGCAATGTTTTTTCAAAGTTGTTGTACGAATACGTAAAGACAATGGAAGTTAGGGATTGCTACGTCTGCATGCAATTACCTGCATCCGTTTCTGAAGGTGTTACTTATCACCATTTACCAGCTACGTATGGGATTTCATGTAGTGTGCTAAGTAGTGTTTTTTATTTGTTAGGGAAAATAGATTATGAAATGTCTAACAAAGATACAATTTTTGGGCAATTGCCTATGAATAAAAAGCTGAATCCAGCTAAAGAAGCTAACATTTTTGGTGAGATTTTTATTGAGAAAGAAGAATTAACATTAGATTACATTTTTAAAAACAATTTAACTTGTAGTTTGAAAGAAGAGGAGAAGGCTTTCCTAAACATGGTAGAGGAAAGGAGAGTGAGCATGCATGAAAAGGCAGGGAAATATAAAGTGAGTGAGACAATTTGGGACATTGAAATGGGAAAGGAATTGAAGAATGGAGCTAGTCCAACTTTAGCTTTAGATGTACCACAGAAGGGTAAACTATGCATTACCAGAAGGAAATCCCAATATGATACTTATTTTGTTGGGACTAGTGAGTGTCATGATACGTACTTCATTGCAACAGGATGGGGTTTTAAAGGTGGAGAAGATCCAGTTTTCCCAGGAGTGTATTATGTTTGTGGGAACAAGGCTTATTATAAGTTGCCTGACCATTGGTATGGCACATGTTATGAGGGACTGGTCTTTCCAAAGATTTTCCATATAGATAGAATAGAAGATGTAGAACACATTAATTTACTAACACGTTTTAAGAGAGAAACTTGGTCAGAAATAGTGGGTGATATTTTTGGTGCTTTAATTCCAGCAGTGGGAATTTCTTTAAATGCATATGGGATTCGGAATCTTTCAACAGTGGTGGATCGCTTATCGACAAGTACCGCTGGAGGGTTTCTTTTGGTAAATACGGAGATGATTGCTGTACGTGCCATGTCTATGCAAAATCGACTTGCCCTTGATATTCTATTGGCCAAGGAGGGTGGAGTCTGTGGAATGCTGAAGGTTCAACATTGTTGCACTTACATTCCTGACGAAAGCAAAGACCTAAAGGTCTATATCAAAAATATTACTGATTTGCATGAAGAATTAGTACCACTGGAAGCTGAAAGTGTCTGGACTAAAATAGCTAATAAGATAGTTGCTGTTAAGAGTTTTATTGCTAAGATAGGTAGTACCTTTATTGGTAAAATTTTATTTCCTTTGACATGTGTAATTGTTGCTTTATTGTTGCTAAGATTGGGGTGTTTGTGTTGTAAAAACAGGGGAGGGAAAAAGAGAATAATTAGAAGAAATACTGAAAAGAAACAAGAGAGGTCAAAGAGAAATAGAATTAGAAGAATTGAGGGAGAGTGTTTATTTGGAGTCAAAGAGGGATGATGTGAGGGAGTCTGGTGTTTAATGTTTTGTTATAAAAGACATTTTCAATTTCTCCTAAAATTGGGACTAAATTTTTTTTTTGGGTTGGTTTTTGTGGTGATAAGATATCACCAAAGGGGGGATTGCTGGAGCAGAGTTTTCTGTTGAAAATTTATCGAGTTTTAAGCTCCAGTTTTGTCTATATGTTATGATTAAAATTACTGATTTATAATTATTAATTAATAGTTTGTTTTGTTAAAAGTCTTGACTAACCAACATTACTGATGAGAAGAAACAACTACACGTGGGATGCATATATGTTGCTTAATAATAATGTGCGGTTTTACTGAATGAGTGTCGCAAAAGTGCTATTTGTTTTATGTTTATGCTTTTAAAATAACGTGTGCTAATGCTTTATTGCGTTGCAGAAGGCTAGATAATTACATACACATAAGGGTATTAGTGGGGATTAACATTGTATAATCATTATGCTGTGGTAACGTTGTTTTGTGTTTCTTTTAATTAAGATGGTCCGTTTTGGCCTAAAATAAGATGGCTGCCATTTACAGCCTGTACTCGAGTGATTGAATTTTGACGGGAGGCCTTGCTGAACATGGTCGAGAGTCACCTGACCACAGCCTTTGCCTGGGTAGAAAGTTTTCCGTGAGGACAGCAGCTTTGGGAATGATTCCAACTGTCCTTGGAGAAGGATAAAGCCACAATGAACAATGACCAGTCTGCGGTGGCTCTGCTAAGATATCAAGGAAGAGCATTTATGAAAGATACATTTGTAAACTCGAGTTTCCTTCTTCCGTATTTTTATTTTTGTGATTTTTCCTGAGCGGAGGTTTTCAAAATGTAACCGAGTGGCATCCTTTCCTGCTCGCTCTGCTCAGCGGCTCAACGGATATTCAACATTTGTTTGTAACTTTTTATCTGTTATTTTTCCTATAAATATGTTAGACTAGAGAGGGTCCGTGTTCCATTGCGCTCATTACATTCATTGCGTTTCTTGTGGTTCATCGCGTTTTGGACTTCTTTCTGAACCTATGCTGAGGACGGCAACTTGAGAGACTTTACCGAGAGACCTGTCCTGACCCATTTAGCTAGAATAGGTAACTATGAGAATAATGATTTTGCTAATGATTGACTTTCATTTGAACTAATTTAGATAAATAAGCATTTGTTTGAATACCAGTGTTGAGTGGTTATTTCTTTGTCATTTATTGAGTTTTAAAATGTATTTCCTATGTTTGAAATCATGACTCAGGACAATGTCATTATGGTCTCATTGACCTCATATTAGATGCAGATTGGTTTAGGTTTCTCTCTCTTATTCAGTGTGGATAGAGTAAATAGTATGAGTTTCAGTGTGATGGGCCCTAGCGTATGATGTATGTATGTGAGTGTGACTGCAGGTTTACTCCGTCTGTGGAAGTAGGGAGAATTTATATGCACCGATCTGCAGCAATAGCACCTCATTAAAAAGTATTGCAGTTAATAGAAGGCTTTAAGACTTTACTTACATTATAAATCATTTGTTGATGATACCATACTCATTTTAGGAATTGTGGTGTGTTCTAAGGTGATTTTACCATGTGAAAAAGCCTTTTTCTGTGATATCATGAATCATGTTTGAGAGAACCATTTTCTCATGCTTTTCCCACAGAGGTTTGGAAGGTGATTTATAAGCTAAACTGAGAGCATATTTTGTGTAAATTCACATTATCTTTCTCAGTCATGTGAGAATGAAGTCTGAAATTCTCAGTAAAACATGTACATCCAACAAGGGCAGAGACTATCAGTTGATTCCTGTGTGTTCTACTGCAGCTTCCCAGAGTATTCTAAGGAACAACTAGAGCGCTAACAGTCCTACTTAAGACAAACGTATTGCACACCTGAAGCCATCTTGATTGGAAAAAAGTGGTAAATCTTAAAATATTTAATTTAAAAAGGAACACAATGAGGGGGTTCATTTTGCCATAGAAAGTATGATTAGTGCTGCAGAACGAAAAATTAGGGCACATTTTAAGTGACTTCTCAAATCCTCTTCTATTTCATTAAAAAATTCTGACATGCAGACTGAAACATGCACTTTCAATACCAGCAGCAGACTTCCCTGCTGAGCAGTATCTTTACTCAAGTGATCTAATAAGTAACTAGAGTGATAACATTCTGAATTTATGGCAAATGTGTGACACATCTGAATGCCTTCTTGATGGAATCAAAGTAAAAAACTGAAAGTATTTCCTACTGAGGAGACTAGTATACGAGGAAATTAGGAAACTTCATAACAAATAAGTCTCCCAAGATGGCCACCAGAGACAAAAGAGCCCAAATGTAGCCCAAACATCACCCAGATGTAGCCCAAGTATAGCCCAATGACAGAATGTCCCAGAGTGTTCTTAAGAACAACTAGAGCGCTTACTTTCTTGCTTATGACAAAAGTATGGCACACCTGAAGCCATCTTGATTAGAATAAACTGGTAACACTTAAAACATTTAATTTAAAAAGGAACACAATGAGGGGGTTCATTTTGCCATAGAAATTATGATTAGTGCTATAGAAAGAAAAATTAGGGCACATTTTGAGTGACTTCTCAAATCCTCTTCTATTTCATTAAACAATTCTGATATGCAGACTGAAACATGCACTTTTAATACCAGCAGCAGACTTCCGTGGTGAGCAGTAGCTTTACTACAGTGATCTAATGAGCAACTAGAGTGCTAACATTTTGAATTTATGGCAAATGTGTGATATATCTGAATACCTTCTTGATGTAATCAAAGTAAAAAGCTGAAAGCATTTCCTACTGAGGAGACTGCAGTAAATGAGGAAATTAGGAAACTTCATAACAGATAAATCTCCCAAGATGGCCACCAGAGACAAAAGAGCCCAAATGCAGCACAAAAATAACCCAGATGTAGCCCACATGCAGCCCAATGACAGAAGTGTGCAAAACACATTTTTTGTGTATTTGCAGTTTTTATATAGTGCAGACTTGTCAGGTATTGGAGTGCTTTACATGAGCATTGGTTACATCACACAAGATCAAATTCATTTTGGTTGTAGACATGGGGAGATTAAGTGATTTGACCAGAATCACAGATGTTGAGCTGAAGCAGAAACTCCAACCCGGCTCCCCAGTTGCAAAGTCCGCAACTCTGGAAGTAACACCACATCCTCTTCTGTGGAAATGTGGATTTTCCTGATCAGTTATGTCCCCTATCTTGGACCCCAACGGTTCTGTATGCATGTTACAAGTACATGTATGTTCCCTCCAGTTCCAATTTCTAAGACGCAAACACATGTGTGTCTACCGTCAACATGTTCTCTGTCAGATCCGCCATCAATGGGCTGGATATTCGATTCCTAAGCATGAAAGGCCACCGACTTTATATGGCTCAGTTACTCCATTTTTTTCAGTTCAGGCAAGTAGGCCCGATTCTGTCCTTAAAGCCTTTCCCTGCTCTCTGTCTTTGACAGCTTCAGCTTGAGCTCGCATCCGTATCCATGAACTTTGTCCTACTCCCTGTGCAGCTAACGGTGCCTGCCTCGGCCAGTTTTCGCCTGCCTGCCAAGAAGCTGTATTTCACCTTCGAATTATCTATTTTTCTCTTCAGCCGATGCATTCCTGTCTAGTGATTTAGGTAAACATTTCCTCTAGCTCACAAGCAAGGGACTCAGCCTTTCCGTCCTCCTGCAAATGATTCATAGCCCTGCTGCCATGGAAGGTTTTCTGCCTCTCGCATCTCACATAGACATTTAGGCGTTTGTGCACGCACACAGTCAGTATAGACTAGATTATGTCCGAAAGTCCTTCCTTGTGGATAACATAGTTCTTTAAACATAGGATGTTAGATATGATTTGGGGATTAGGTTGACTTGACCCCTCAGACTTTTCGTCTCCATATGTAGAGTTAATGTCAAGTCCCCTTCACCTCCTAGTTGCACGTCAATTACACGTCATGCTGCTGCGCGCGCATCTATGCCAAGTATTATCTTATAGATCCACCTATGTCTGATAATCCTAACCAATCATGTTTCTTTAATTCCTTATTACGCCTAGTTTCGATTACGTACCTGTCATGTCACTTTTCTTATCAAATGTTACGCCTTCTACATTCGTTTCATTGTAATGTACTTATTATAAAAATGCATGTCTGTCAATAAAGTATTGTACTTCACTTCCTGAACCTTCTTGGTGACGGAACCTGAAGGCCGCGACTCGAGTCGGCCATTTTGAATGGAATAAAGCCCATTTAGAAAAACCTCTTATACCACGGATTCTGCCTCTTGTTATTCTGAGCTATTTTACTTCATTTTAAGATTCCGTATGAAATTCAGTCCGGTAAAGAAGATTTTATTTACCACATAATGGCGCCCGAACAGGGACACTTTCTCATCTCACGCGCCGGCGGTGCGTTGCAGGCCCGGTCTCCTGCCACAGCTGGACGGACCATAAACGCGTACCAGCAGGATTTCCTGTAAGCTCCCTCCGGTCAAGCGGGGGCGACTGAGGCTGCGATCAACCCAGACGAGGCGGTGAGAAGTGCAAGGTATCCCGACCAGAGCCTAGCTGAGAGAGCAAGATCCGAGGTATACAGAGGCCCACCAGGTTTTTTGAAATCCCGATGTCCAGAGGGTCCGCTGTCCGCAGTCATCGAGTCCTGTCCATTCTCTGAGGCCTTCCGTTTCAAGGAGCTACTCGGTGAGTACCATCGCCGGGGAGGCGTGTTGACGCGCACATAGGTTGTGCCGGTCAAGACGGATTTGGGTACACAAATCCGGTCTGCACTGTTTAGCAGTGTATATGTACTGTTTAGCAGTATATCAAGTATTCCGAAGTATTCAGTTATTGTCAAGAATTCAGCGTGGTGATTAGTTAGGCAGACTGTCATCATTGTCGGTCATTGTTACAATGTTTAATGTTTAATGTTTAAAGTATTCAAATATTGTGGTATGAATGATTGTTCATTGTTCACTGTTCATTATTGTGTTTTTTCGTATTAAGAAAATTCAAGAGTAAGTATCAGATCAGTTGTCAATATGCCGCTCTTCTCGAAGTTAAGACAGATTACTACCAGAAAAGGGGTGCTTGAAGAAGCAGTTCCTATTCCTCCTAGGGACACTCCAGGGCATTTTATGTACCATAAGCATGGCTTAGATGCCATATTGTTTCTTGATCTATGGGTAGATTATACCAAGGGATTGCCGGAAAGTCAAAGGTGGCCCGCAGCGGGAACCTGGGATGCAGAGTGCATCATGAAAGTGGAGGAAGAGTTATGGAAAAGAAAGGTCAGACAGTCACAGAAAGACGCTGTTGAGTTATGGCGTAAAGAATCTCATAGACGAACAGAAAAAGCACGTAGACAAGAAGAGAGGAGTAAAGAAAGTTCAAATAAAGCTCAAGAAAATCTATTAATTGAGGAAGGTATCCGAGTGAAATCAGAACAAGAAAATAGACAGAGAAATGCTCTTATGAATGGTATGTATCCCCTCCTAGCCGAAGGACTACCTAAGGCTGCTCCAGAGATACCAAAACACTTGCCACCCCCATTATTTCCACATTCCCTCCCTCCAAGACTACAGACCATTCCCTCCAAGAGGACGAAATGGTCCTGGCATCATTACGTATCAGGCGAGCCGCAGAGTATTTAGCAAGGTTACCAGGAATGACTACGCATCTAGATAACATATATCATTTTGTTCAAACAGGACGAGATCCAGGATGTATTAACAGAGCTATGGAATTCCAGAAAGTAGAGATACAGGGGGAACTGTTACGTTTCCTCATAAACTGTGTAATCAGAAATCAAGACCGTCCGGGGGTAGACCCGAATGCAATGCTTATTCTTACAAGATGGAGTCAGAATATATCAGAAGGGAGACACGATAAACAAAATTGTATAATAGCCATGTGCCGAAAAATACGTAAAGAAATAGAACGTATTCATGAAGAAAGATTGGGAACAGACGAGTTTGAGCAAGATGAAGTGTCCAAATCAGGGAATTCCGCAAGACAGTCAGAAACCATAGCCTATGTAGGCAGAGGAAGATCCTGTGAAAATACTCGATGTTTTTCTGATCCCATACACTCTGTATGCCCAAATAATAGCAGAACATATCCGACGCCCGTAATAAATCTGAAATCTCCTGAACATTCGTTTCAAGCCGCAGATAAAATACTACGAGAACGAAGGGGTTACCACCTCCTCGATTCCATGGATGAGCAAGAATTAGCCAGATCAGCCGTTCACTGGATTGACAGTCCTGAAAAATACGGTGATGAGACCGTAGCACACACGTTTTTTAATCTCAGTACAGATGAACAACGTTTAGCTGGAATCTATATGATTCAGCAACTCCTTATATTATATAAGAGCCAACATGCTGACCCTGGTCCTTTACCTGATATATTAACGGAACTACTCATGAACAGATGGAGAGGTTCTAGTAACAAGCTAATTAAAGAGATATTAGTGTCACGTAAACAGTATGTCCTTTTTGTAAGTCCGGATTCTCTCTCGCTGCCCCGCAGAGAAAGAGCGCCGTACTATATGGATAGACAAAATCCCTTACGAGAAGTGCACCCAATAAAAGGCGAAGACAATGAGTTTCACCGTGTATTTGTTTACACACCCATATCAAAAATGGAATTATTGGAAATGAAAAAAGTAGTACCTAGTCATGACAAAGACCCAGCGGGTTTCCACCGAGAAATTAAAGACATGTTACTGATGGGAGAGTACACCTTTCCTGATATTATGACGATATTAAAGGTGCTTTTGCCTGCTGGCATTTATGAAAAACTGAAAGAAAAAGAGTGGGAAGTGGGAGACCAAAAGATAGACTGGACAGCATTAGCAGAGGAAGAAAGGGGCCGAACTGCAGGTTCAGGGCTCGGGGATAAAGTTAAACTGTTACCAGGTTTACTAGTACAGGTACTGCCACGTTTATTAACTACAAAAAAGGAAGATTGGGGTGCAATCACAGCCTGCAAACAAAAGCAAGATGAAGACACTACTGATTTCTATGCACGATATGAAAAATGTTTTGGTATAAATAGTGGTATAAAAGCAAGTAGCGAATCATACCCACATCTGTTTGTGACAAAATTAGTTGAAAATTCCTTGCCCCAAGTGAAGAACAGAGTATTAAAATTCGAGAGTACCTGGCAAGGTAACACTCCATCACAAATGTTACAAATGTTACAGTATCATCACAATAGAATTAGAGAGGAACAAGATCATGAACAAAGACGCATGAAAGACACGAAAATGAAAATGCTAGTCTCCCAGACAGTTCCAGTTGAAGGACATAAAAAGGGTACGACACATTCTGGCGATTTAGCGGGACCTGTAAAAGGGACATGCAACTATTGTAAACAACTAGGTCATCATGTACACGATTGTCCAGTCCTGAAGCGTAATATCGCCACGGGCATTACAAAAGAAAGACCACGGCCACTTAGACAGGATCAGAATGAACAAGGAGCCTTGCAGCATGCACAGTCCATGCCAGCTCCACAACAGACTATACAGTTTGTGCCAGCTGCACCAGCGCTGCCTGTTGCTGCCACGCAAACCACGACACGACAACTGTACCAGACCGCACAGTATGACTATCCTGATTATCAACGATATGCATGAACCAGCCTAGAGATGGAAGTTGACTTACCCCTTATCGAGATCCCTGTAGATCAAGAAGGACCTTATGTACATAGTGAATTATTAGGTCAAGATAGAAAATTCTTACTCGATACAGGGGCAAGTCGAACAACCATAAAACGTAGTGAAGTTCCAGGGGCACCCCTCTCAGGCTCTCAAAATGTTTCCCTTGGTTTTTCAGGAAAACCTATTGTTAATGAAGTATCACAGCCTCTACCACTTACGATAGGACCTTTGACACGAACTACAGATTTATTGCTTACTAAATCATGCCCAGAAAATCTGTTAGGAATTAAAACTCTGAAAGCACTAGGAGCCATAATATGTTGTTCTCCGGAAGGAGTAAGGTTGTTTTTACGTGATTTTAAAGGTCACTATGTGTCTAGAGACATGGATCCCCGACTACAGACTTTACCAGTACATCTATGGGCACAAGGCCCTACGGATGTTGGCTGCATGAACATTACACCCTATCGAGTCACATTGAAAGCAGGAGTGGTACTACCACGAATGCGACAATACAAGTTACCGCATGATGCTGTAGAGGCTTTGCTGAAAATCATTGATGAGCTGATTGCCCAGGGAGTAGTTGTAGAAACAGACTCCAATATATGTAATTCACCGATAATTCCGATTCTTAAACGAACTGATCCTACTGCCCCACCAGTGTACCGATTGGTTATTGATTTGCGTGAACTAAACAAGTGCATTGTACCACAATTTCCTGTGGTCCCTGATATATCATCATTATTGACAGCAATTGATTCCGAAGCAACATTCTTTACTGTAATTGATCTCAAGAATGCCTTTTTCAGCGTCCCAATAGATCCGGAAAGCCAATACTTGTTCGGATTCAGTTTAAATGGGCGCAGTTTTAAATTCTCGCGCGCTCCCCAAGGATTCACAGAAAGCCCCAGCATCTACAGCCAAGCACTGAAACGAGAACTTGACAGTATCCACATGCCAGTCAATACTGCACTGCTTCAATATGTCGATGATCTGTTGATCACCGCGAGAAGCGAACCTGAATGTGAAAAGGCTTCTCTGACAGTTTTACATTTTCTAGCCGACAAGGGGCACAAGGTGTCTCCTTCTAAGCTGCAATTCTGTGTCCAGCGAGTTATTTATCTTGGTCACTCGCTGTCCAAGGAGGGAAGGCAGCTTACACCAGATCGCATCCAGTTAATTGCTAACATATCAATACCCCAGACACAAAAGGAGGTGCGAGCTTTCATAGGCCTCACTTCATATTGTAGGCAGTGGATCCCTCAGTACGCATTTCTAGCAAAACCACTCATTCAGTTAACCACACAGGAGGCAGCCACATCGACTGTTCTCCCTTGGACTCAGGAACATACACAAGCTTTTGAAAGCCTAAAGGAAGCTTTATGTCAAGCACCTGTTTTAGCAACACCATGTTATAGCAAACATTTTACACTTTTTGTTACAGAACGTGAAGGTACTGCCTTGTCAGTACTCACTCAGGATCAAGCAGGATCCCGCAAGCCATGTGCTTATTTTTCCAGTACATTAGATCCCGTAGCTCAGGCTTTGCCTGCATGCCTGAAATCAGTGGCAGCGACAGCTTTAGCAATCAGACAAAGCGATGCCATAGTATTAGGACACCCATTGACAGTACAAGTACCACATGCAGTAGAGGTTCTTGTGAACCGAACACAAACACAACACTTGACCATAGCAAGACTTACCGGTTATGAACTGACATTGTTTCAACCACACATAGAGATCCGACGGTGTAATACATTGAATCCTGCTACACTATTACCTGTAATTGGAACAGACCCACTAGCTCATGATTGTGTTGAAATCATTGAAATAAAGACGAAACCCAGACAAGACCTGACAGACGTTCCGTTGTTAGATCCAGACCTGACGTTGTATGTAGACGGATCGTGCATGAGAACAAGTACAGGAGATTTAGTGGCCGCGTATGCAGTCACAACAGACACTGAAGTTATTGAGACAAATTGTATAGATACTTTGTCAGCCCAAGCAGCAGAACTTATTGCTCTAACACAAGCCTGTATTCAAGCCACAAATAAGAAAGTTAATGTATACACTGACTCACGTTATGCATTCGGAGTTGTACACGACTTCGGCGTGCTGTGGCGAGAGAGAGGTTATTTAACTTCCCATGGTGCCCACATTCAGCACGGACCTCTCATTCATGCCTTGTTAGACGCAATACATCTACCCACTGCTATATCGATTATGAAATGTAAAGCACACACGAAGGTTACTGATATCATTTCTCAAGGCAATGATTTAGCTGATAGAACAGCTAAACAGACTGCTCAGAATCGCACATTAGACATGACAAAGCCAATAGTTCAGACACCAACACAGTGTATGACAATTAAGGATCCCGCACTTGACGTAATTGACATACAGACACACGCCACAGCAGAAGAAATAAAGAAGTGGACTGAACTAGGAGGGATCCAGACAGATCAGGGATGGATGACGAAGGAGAAATCTGTATGGTTTCTCCCTGATTCCATGGTTCAAGCCATTATAGCTACAGTTCACAGTCCAGCACATTTAGGAGAGAAGGCTATGCTAGACAGCATTCAGCACATTTGGTTTAACAAACATTTACGAGCAGCAGCTAAACAAAAGGTTCGTACCTGTATGATATGTTGTCAGTTTAATCCAGGAAAGAGTGTTCCCGTAGAGCAGGGTGGATTTCAGCCTCCTGACCATCCTTTTGAAGTCCTCCAGATGGATTATATTCAGATGGAACGTTGTCGAGGATTCAAATATGTTCTCGTAGTTGTCTGCGCTCTCTCCCGTTGGACAGAGGCGTATCCCGTATCAGATTACACTGCCCCGACTACTGCCAAGCAGCTAGTTCGAGAATTCTTCCCACGGTACGGTTTACCACGTGTTGTATATTCAGATAACGGCCAGCCTTTCTCATCCGAATTAATGAAACATGTCTCACTTTTGTTGGGATATCAGTGGAAATTCCACTGTGTCCGACACCCCGAGGCAGCAGGTCTCGTGGAACGACATAATCAACTTTTAAAAATCAGATTGTCTAAAATATGTCAGGAAAAAGGTGTGGACTGGATAGTAGCCTTACCAGTTGCGCTATTTTACATGAGGATGGTAGCACACTCTCGAACAGGGCTATCCCCTTATGAGGTGATCTTTGGTAGACCACCGAATATGTGGGGGACGCCTATACCCCGTAAAATAACTGATGTTGACTGTAATATGCTGACAGATTACCTGGCTTCTTTGATGTCTGCACTACAATCTTGTCGTTCACAGGTAGTCGCAGCTTTTCCCGACAACACCGAGGTGAAACCTCATGACGTAATTCCCGGCGATTATGTTCTCGTCAGGAACTTTGATCGGAAAACCCAACTGGAGCCAAGGTGGAGGCTTCCTAAGTTGGTCCTGCTGACGACCAGAACAGCTGTGAAGATCGAAGGGAGAAAAGGCTGGGTGCATTCCAGCCATATCAAAAAATTTCATGGACTTCCTCCTGACACAAACGGTACTCCCCGTGTGTCTTCCCCCATTGACTCAAAACTACCTTTGGCTGAGGCCAGTAGCACCGAACTCTATAAGCAGAAACTCAGGTCCAGATCCAAACTGTCGGACGATTTGATTGTTTAAGTCCTCTCCAAGGTGAAGCGGTTGAATCTGTCCCGACATGTATCCCTTAGGTCTGAATGACGTAGAGTCCAGAATCATAATGAAACGACATGCTTATTGTAAATTACTGCGTAGCCACTGTATTGTGATTTTATTAATTTTGTTTTCCTTGAGTTTTTTAATAGTTACTACAAGTATATTGTTGCATATGTATTATCCTGTTTCTAAACGTGCTTTCAATATAACTGATGAACATTCTTTTAGTGACCTACCCCCACATGAGTTGTCCTATAGACTTGCGCTGCGCAACAACACCTTCATTAGTATGTTACATCATTCCCATCAGACTAGTAATGCTACCAATTGTTGGGTGTGTGGCCGACTCCCTCCCTATCAGAATAACAAAGGAGTTCTGCCTTTCTTTCCACATCCGTTCACACACAATGGCTCCTGTGGAGCCTGGTTTAGTTTATTAAATTCCATAGACCCAGACACAGCAGTTTATCAACAACATTGGATATGGGGAAATCTGAATCTAGTTTTATTCAAAATCTGTCACCCTAATAAGGAGGGTCACCCCAGTAGAACAGGAACTGATTTAGAAAATGAAGTGTATAAATTAGGTAATTTTACGCCTAATCTTATGATTTTGAATGTCAAAACCGAAGTTGAACTAATTCTGCCCACTATGTCAGTATTTCCAGTTAAGGGTGAATTATGTGTAAGAAAAGTTGGTTCCATACATATGGGCCATAGCCAATGCGTTACTACAGTAGAATATAGTGATCAAGGTAAATCTTCATTTAGAGCTTCTCGTCATTCTTACTTTATATGTGATCAGACGGCATATATGCGTCTGCCTCTAGATTGGGATGGTACCTGTTACATAGCATTCCTTTTGCCACCTGTTTTCCTAGCTCCCCCTGATTATTATCGAAATGTTCATTTAGTACACAAAAGAGAGCGTAGAGATCTCCCAGTTGTCGATTATACTGAAACGGCATGGGACAAGTATGTAGATTTCAATAAAGGTATCTTTCCCTATATAGGTACAATATCAAATAGTAAGCTGATACGCAGACTAACCAAGACTCTTGAAGCTGTAGTAAACGAGACTATAGCCGCCCTAGGCAATCTGACAGAGGAACAATCAGTGATGAGAATTGTTGTTCTCCAGAATCGTCTTGTCCTCGACGTCATCCTGGCCGATAGGGGCGGAGCTTGCAGGATCATCGGATCCAGCTGCTGCATATTCATACCAGAAAATTCGCCATCTGTATATAAAGCTATAACGCGCCTTCATAAGATTGTAAGCCAGATACACGAGAATCCAGGCACTTGGACGTGGTCCGGGTGGTTTTGGAGTGTGATATCAGCCTGGGGATGGAGAGTTCTATCCTTCCTAGGTATTGGCCTTCTTATGCTCTTCAGTTGTTGTTTATGCCTGCAATGTGGACCAGCGATTTGTGGTCTGTGTGCCACATCATGCATTCCATATCAAAGTTCTCGTTCAAAATGCCGGAAGAAGAAGGAAGAAGAAATGATGCTCCATGAGCAAATCGATGGAATGATGAAGATTGATATCTCTTGAAGGGCAAGTAGGGGACAAGGAGGGAATGTGGAAATGTGGATTTTCCTGATCAGTTATGTCCCCTATCTTGGACCCCAACGGTTCTGTATGCATGTTACAAGTACATGTATGTTCCCTCCAGTTCCAATTTCTAAGACGCAAACACATGTGTGTCTACCGTCAACATGTTCTCTGTCAGATCCGCCATCAATGGGCTGGATATTCGATTCCTAAGCATGAAAGGCCACCGACTTTATATGGCTCAGTTACTCCATTTTTTTCAGTTCAGGCAAGTAGGCCCGATTCTGTCCTTAAAGCCTTTCCCTGCTCTCTGTCTTTGACAGCTTCAGCTTGAGCTCGCATCCGTATCCATGAACTTTGTCCTACTCCCTGTGCAGCTAACGGTGCCTGCCTCGGCCAGTTTTCGCCTGCCTGCCAAGAAGCTGTATTTCACCTTCGAATTATCTATTTTTCTCTTCAGCCGATGCATTCCTGTCTAGTGATTTAGGTAAACATTTCCTCTAGCTCACAAGCAAGGGACTCAGCCTTTCCGTCCTCCTGCAAATGATTCATAGCCCTGCTGCCATGGAAGGTTTTCTGCCTCTCGCATCTCACATAGACATTTAGGCGTTTGTGCACGCACACAGTCAGTATAGACTAGATTATGTCCGAAAGTCCTTCCTTGTGGATAACATAGTTCTTTAAACATAGGATGTTAGATATGATTTGGGGATTAGGTTGACTTGACCCCTCAGACTTTTCGTCTCCATATGTAGAGTTAATGTCAAGTCCCCTTCACCTCCTAGTTGCACGTCAATTACACGTCATGCTGCTGCGCGCGCATCTATGCCAAGTATTATCTTATAGATCCACCTATGTCTGATAATCCTAACCAATCATGTTTCTTTAATTCCTTATTACGCCTAGTTTCGATTACGTACCTGTCATGTCACTTTTCTTATCAAATGTTACGCCTTCTACATTCGTTTCATTGTAATGTACTTATTATAAAAATGCATGTCTGTCAATAAAGTATTGTACTTCACTTCCTGAACCTTCTTGGTGACGGAACCTGAAGGCCGCGACTCGAGTCGGCCATTTTGAATGGAATAAAGCCCATTTAGAAAAACCTCTTATACCACGGATTCTGCCTCTTGTTATTCTGAGCTATTTTACTTCATTTTAAGATTCCGTATGAAATTCAGTCCGGTAAAGAAGATTTTATTTACCACACTTCCCTAGGTGCAACATTTAATCAAGTGGTCAACTGGGTAAAAAAAAAAATATTACAAATAATTTAAAAGTTCTTTGTCGCTATTTGAAAACTCAGAAAATATGTCCTCATTTTAGTTTTTTAGAGCACTAACCATAATTTTGATGCAAATAAGACCCTCTCATATATGTAATTTCTAAAGGAAATGGTCTAGGTATTACAGTTTTGATGACATCAAGATGACGTCAGGCGTTCCACACTTTTGTAATAAATATAGAATGTTAGCAATCTAGTTGTTCATTGGGATACTGTTGAGAGGCCGAGGGCAAGGGCACGGACTCTGAAAATTGAAGGCAGGTAGGAGAGTGCAGAGGCAACAATTTGACCACACTGGGCAGACAGGAAGGGCAGTGGCAGCACAACAGACTATGGAGGGCAGTGGAAAGGGGGGCAGGGGCAACAAACCAACAATACAGGACTGGCAAGAGAGGCTGTGGCAATATAATAGACCATTGTGGGCAGAAGGAAGAGGCAGTGGTAGTACAACCATACATGCCAACAGACCCGTTTCAGCCAGGAAACGTCCAATGTTTTTAAGCTCAAATGGGCTTTATTTGATCTGTCTCCTGTCTACAATCTCCTCTTTTTCAATGTAACTCAAAGGGGAAAATCAATACCCCAGTTTTTTTTCAAAATCTCCCTCTTACCAAGTTCAAAATGTTTGCAAGTATGGTACATTGGATCATGGTAGACAGGAGGAATTGGGGTAGGGACATGGACTCGGATAACAGAGGGCAGGAGGGACATGTAGAGGTGCACCAAACTGACCCTACAGGGCAGGCATCAGGGTTTGCAGCAGCACAATATACCACACAGGGCATGCGGGACGGGAGTGCAGCACAACAATCCATAGAAAGCAATAGGGAGGGGACAGGACCATGCACATGGACAACAGAGAACAGAGGGGAAAGAGGCAATAGTAGCTAGCTGACCATAATAGACAGACAGGACAGAAAGCTACAGCATAACAGACCATAAAGGGCAGGAGGGACAGATCAGGGGCATTACAATGGAACAGACAAGCCAGGAGGGAGGGAATAGGGGTCTGCACATGGAGACAGAGGGCTGGGGGAAAGGGGGCAGGGCAGGAGCATCAAGATGACCATGGAGGTCAGGCAGGATGGGCACTAGAAACAAGACACACGATGGAGAGCAACAATGAAACTATGATGGCATACACACAGACCATGGAGGGAAGGTGGGAGGGGGTCAGGGGTAGCTAGCCGACCACACAGGGAAGGTGGGAGGGGCCATGGCAGCACAGAAGGCCATGCATGGCAAGTGGGAGGGTTAGTGGCAGCACAATGGCTATGATGAGCAAGCAGGAGGGTGCAGGGGCATACACAAAGGTCCATGGAGGATAGAAGGGAGGGTCAGGACCTGGGCACAGACAAGAGAGTTCAGGGGAAGGGGCCTCACCACAGACAGTGCGGGGCAGGCAGGAGGAGCAGTTGCAGCATAACAGACCAGGGAGGGCAGAAGGGTGTGGCAGTAAAATGGACCATGGAGGACAGGAGGAAGGGGATAGGGGCATGGCATGTGGACAGGCAGGGTGGAGGTGGCAGGGACAGGTTGCAGTCATCTGACAATGCTAGGCAGGTGGGAGGTGAGTGGCAGCTCAACATAACACTCAGAGTAGATTGGAGTGGCAGGTCCATGGAACATGGTGGGTAAAAAGGATGGAGCAGGGGCATGCACAAAGACATGGGAGGGCAGGGGGAAGGAGAATAGGGGCAGCAAGCTAAGCACAGAGGCTAAGCAGGAGGTCAATGATGGGCCATAGTATTGGGCAATGGAGGGCAGGAGGAGTGGACTGGTACATCATGCTAAATGGAGGGCAGTGGCAGCACGGGGAACAGCCATTACAACGCGTTTTTTACCACGCGCAGCTTTTACATCGCATGCATTACAACGCATGCGATGTTACAACGCAATGCCATTACAACGCAAGTCTTTACATCGACTTGCGCTAGATGGCGTGCTAACATTACAAATAGTGTAGTTTACTATCCCAACACCTTCCCTACTGTTACGTGGACTGCAGTTGGAATAGTAAATTACACTTTTCTAATGTTACCATGCGATCTAGTGCAAGTCGATGTAAAGACTTGCGTTGTAATGGCATAGCGTTGTAACATCGCATGCATTGTAACGCATGCGATGTAACTGCACGCGTTGTAATGACACGCGTTGTAATGTCATACATCCTGGCAGCACATCAGACCATGCATGGCAGGAGGGAGGAGGCTAGTCCATGGATTCAGTCAACAGAGGATAGGGAGGAGGTGGATGGGGCAGCAAGCTAACTGTTCAGAGAAGGTGGGTATTATGAACTTTATTGTTTTTAAAATGTGTGTCTGTGCGAACTACTTAAAATATGAACAAGTATGCAGCATAATCTCACTTTTGTTCAGGAAGAAGAGGACGTTTGTGACTGTGACTCTGGGCTCCCTTGGGAGAAACACCCCCTGACCCTCCACCCCCCATCGCAAAATGTAAATGCCAGTGAAAAGGGTAGGTGGACGCAGTGTTATATAGAACATAGTCCTGAGAGCACGATTGGAAATGAAAACAAGATATAGTATATGGTATAAACTATGCACCAAAAAGTGTGATATAAGATGAACCGGGGCGTGAAATATGATATGCAATACATTGTGCGCAACGACAGATTAATTGGAGAGCGCGAGATAGCACAGGCACTAGCGCGTGCTATTCGTTAGGCGCCTTGTAGTGTAATATGCACAGGGCAGTGTTGTGTAACCTAACTAGTCTCTAAAGTTGTAATATAAAATATGTGCTGGGGAGTGTAACATTGCATATGTACAGTGACAAAGATATGGATCCCAGATTGTAATATGTATGGCATAGCGCTGTCCGTTATAACATAGGCATCGAGGAAGGCACGTTAGATGGGGCAATATAACCCGTGCGAAGGCAAGTGTGGCATGACATATTCACGGGGTGGTGTTACAGTGCACATGGGCTAGAGTGTCATAGCATACGCACTAGCTGGTGGAATACAACACAGAGGTGTGTGGCACTCGGTGGGCACTGGTGGGTGTAACACATCATTGGGCTCAGCCAGGAGCACGCTGTGACTCTCAAGTGAGGCTCGTCTCCTTTCCAGAGAGTAAAATAAAAAGTATTCCACATCCGGCGGTGGATGTGTGTTTTATTAACCATGAGGGGGGTTTCTTGCATAGTTTGGTCGAATTTTTGTCGAATCCCCTTTGAATGGCTTGACGTGCGTGTGTATTAAATGTGCCCGTCAATAGCTACCCATCTTTGTATTATTTAAACGACAAGGGTGTCTACTTGGAGAGTACCCACCGGCGGGGGCGCCGGGATTAGGCAGGGTAGGGCGTCAGACACGTCAGAGCTTGACTAGCGGTGTAAATACATTCCACGTGGATTCATTGTATGCATAGTCGCCTTTTAATGAATATCACGCAAATCGTCATGGTGATAGGTACATACGGTTTGTCCAGCATGTCCTAGGTGTTTCTATAAATATATATATTTTTTTAAATAATAAAAAATAAAGGCCGGCCCCGGGGGATGGGGTCCCCGGGGCCATAAGTGGCCTAAGGAGGGGGGCAACGCAGCCCCCCTCCTAAAGAATTAAAAAATAAAAAGGCCATGACCCGGGGGTTGGGGTCCCCGGGGCCGATTAAGGCCTTGGGAGGGCCAAATTTATTTTTTTCAACAAAAAAAATTAGGGTGCAGGCCCTGGGGGATGGGGTCCCCAGGGCCAATAAATTAGAAAAAGAAGGGGGTCCACACAGCCCTCCTTCTTAAAAGAATAAAATAAATAAAAGACCAGCATCGTGCCAGAGGCCACGCCCCCTCCTTGCAGCACTCTGCAAACGCGCCCCCTGGCCAGTTGTTAGTTGGGGAATTAATTCCCCTTCAATACTGAGGGTCCCTGAGGGCCAACTAGCCCAACAGGTATCTCCAGTATGCGTGAGAGAGCTGCGTTGCAGACAGGTGTTCTGAGTCCATGCCCCTTTTTACACCTCTATGCAGCGCAGCTCTGTGGCACTTACTGGAGGTACCTAGTGGGCTAGTTTGACCCTAGGGACCCTTAGGATTCAAGGGGACTTCATCTCTCAACTCAGAACGGCCACAGGGCGCGTTTACACAGTGGTGAAGGGAGGGGACGTGGCCTGAGGTGACATGTGCAAACACGCCCTGTGGCGCGTTTTAAGTTGGGTAAATAATTCCCTTTTAATCCTGAGGGACCCTTGGGGCCAACTAGCACACCAGGTGCTTCCAGTAAGTGCCACTGCTCTGCGTTGCAGAGAGGTGGGGCAGGCCGTGCCCCTTTTTACACCTCTCTGCAATGGCGCTTACTGGACGTACCTAGTGGGCGATTTTGCCCCTAGGGACCCTCAGGATTCAAGGGGACTTAATCTCCCAACTTAAAAAATGGCCACAGGGCGTATTTACTCAGTGGGGAAGGGAGGGGATGGGGCCTGAGTTAATGTGTGAAAACAAGCCCTGTGGTATGTTTAAGTTGGGGAAATAATTCCCCTTCAATCCTGAGGGACCCTGGGGGCCAACCAGCCCACCAGGTTCTTCCAGTAAGCGCCACTGCGCTGCGTTGCAGAGAGGTGGTCTAGGCCATGCCCCTTTTAACATCTCTCTGCAACGCAGCTCTGTGGCGCTTACTGGAGGTACCTAGTGGTCTAGTTGGACCCTAGGGACCCTCAGGATTCAAGGGGACTTAATCTCCCAACTTCAAACGGCCACAGGGCATGTTTACACAGTGGGGAAGGGAGGGGACGGGGCCTGAGGTGACGTATGCAAACACGCCCTGTGGTGCGTTTTAAGAGGTAGTTTTAATCCCTTGCCCTGTTATATACTAGGGGCTTACAGAGGAGGTCATGCTAATCACAGGGGGACCCCAACGCATAGTGTTCCCTAGTGTATGTAGATGTTTTCACTGTATTCTGAGTGTCTTTTAACATAGCACTGGCTCTAGGACTGGTTAGTCAGACTCAGTTACCACCAGTATCCGTCTGAAAAAGTTGAGGGTACAGGATGATTTTGCAACAAGGCTTCTTTCTGCTCTTCTGTTTGTTCTTTCAGCACATTATCCTTCTTCCTGCACTTTTCTTCGTCTTTGAGGACCTCTGTTGCTTGTTTCTGCATTTGTTTTTTTTCTTTCTGTGCGTTTTTTCTTCTTTCTTCACATGTCCTATCTCTGTAGGCATAGTTAGAAATTAGCATTTAAAAAACCTTTGAAATTCACTGAAAAAAACATAGGTTTCAGGCACGTTATAGTTAGGAATGAGCACTTAAAAAACCTTAGAAATTCACTGGAAAAACCATAGGTTTCAGGGGCGTTATAGTTAGCTGGACTTTTCACTCGTACAAAACCATTGAAATTCCACCGTTATAGTTAGTTCAGCTAACTATAACTCGCGCGCCCGCAATGCACTGCTGATGACGTCAAATATTACATCACTCATGACATGGTCAGTGACATCACTCATGACATCGGCTGAAACAGGTCTGCTGGCATGTATGGTTGTACTACCACTGCCTCTTCCTTCTGCCCACAATGGTCTATTATATTGCCACAGCCTCTCTTGCCAGTCCTGTATTGTTGGTTTGTTGCCCCTGCCCCCCTTTCCACTGCCCTCCATAGTCTGTTGTTCTGCCACTGCTCTTCCTGCCTGCCCAGTGTGGTCAAATTGTTGCCTCTGCACTCTCCTACCTGCCTTCAATTTTCAGAGTCCGTGCCCCTGGCCTCTGCCTCTCAACAGTATCCCAATGAACAACTAGATTGCTAACATTCTATATTTATTACAAAAGTGTGGAACGTCTGACGTCATCTTGATAATCAAAACTGTAATACCTAGAGCATTTCCTTTAGAAATTACATATATGAGAGGGTCTTATTTGCATCAAAATTATGGTTAGTGCTCTAAAAAACTAAAATGAGGACATATTTTCTGAGTTTTCAAATAGCGACAACGAACTTTTAAATTATTTGTAATCTTTATGTTTTTTTATCCAGTTGACCACTTGATTAAATGTTGCACCTAGAGGAGATGATGTGGTGTTACTTCCAGAGCTGCAGACTTTGCAACTGGAGAACCAGGTTGGAGTTTCTGCTTCAGCTCAACATTCTGTGATTCTGGTCAAATCACTTAATCTCCCCATGTCTACAACCAAAATGAATTTGATCTTGTGTGATATAACCAATGCTCATGTAAAGCACTCCAATACCTGACAAGTCTGCAATATATAAAACTGCAAATACACAAAAAATAAGTGTTTTGCACACTTCTGTCATTGGGCTACATGTGGGCTACATCTGGGTGATATTTGTGCTGCATTTGGGCTCTTTTGTCTCTGGTGGCCATCTTGGGAGATTTATTTCTTATGAAGGTTCCTAATTTCCTCATTTACTGCAGTCTCCTCAGTAGGAAATGCTTTCAGTTTTTTACTTTGATTCCATCAAGAAGGCATTCAGATGTCTCACACATTTGCCATAAATTCTGAATGTTAGCACTCTAGTTGCTCATTAGATCACTGTAGTAAAGCTACTGCTCACCACGGAAGTCTGCTGCTGGTTTTAAAAGTGCATGTTTCAGTCTGCATATCAAAATCTTTTAATGAAATAGAAGAGGATTTGAGAAGTCAAAATGTGCCCTAATTTTTATTTCTGCAGCACAAATCATACTTTCTATGGCAAAATGAACCCCCTCATTTTGTTCCTTTTTAAATTAAATGTTTTAAGAGTTACCACTTTATTCCAATCAAGATGGCTTCAGGTGTGCAATTCGTTTGTCATAAGTAGGACTGTTAGCGCTCTAGTTGTTCTTTAGAACACGCTGGGAAGCTGCAGTAGAACACAAAGGAATCAACTGACAGTCTCTGCCCTTGTTGGATGTATATGCTTTACTGAGAATGTCAGACTTCATTCTCACATGACTGAGAAAGATAATGTGAATTTACAGAAAATATGCTCTCAGTTTAGCTTATAGATCACCTTCCAAACCTCTGTGGGAAAAGCATGAGAAAATAGTTGTCTCTCCAACATGATTCATGATATCACAGCAGAAGGGTTTTTCACATGGTAAAATCACCTTAGAACACTCCACATTTTCTAAAATGAGTATGGTACCATCAACAAATGATTTATAATGTAACTAAAGTCTTAAACGATGAGATGTGTGGTTAGGCTCCGCCCAGATATATCTATATTTTTAACTCTTATTTTCTCAGGAACTACTGAACGGATTTCACCATTTAAGCAAAAGGCATGAGTCTGAACTGAGGACTACCTCTTTGCCAAATTTGGTGTAATTCCGTTCAGCAGTTCGGGCTGTAGCTGCGTCAACAGGTCCTAGGGGAAAATGCATGGGGAAAACGCGTTTTGGGACCCCCCTTTTTTCTCGGCCCCCGCTTGACGAATCACCGTGAAATTTTCAGGATGGAAGAATAAATGGGTATATAAGTGTCTAAATGGATGATTTGTTTTTGAAAAATTGATTGTATAACTGACTGATTAAGTGTATCTTAGTGAATACATGGCTTAGTGAGTAATGTTTAAATATGTAAATATCAGTATCAGTCTCTCACTTTGTGTATAAGTGGCTGCATGGGTTGGTGAGTAGCTACATGAGTGTCTATATAGGTTATTAGTTGGTTTTTTGAGTATCAGTATAAGTATCTGAGTGTCTGTATGGTTCGGTGGGGGTATTACGTAGTGCATAGGTGCATGAATGAGTGACTCACTGTTTGTATGTGTTGAAGACAGCATGTGTGCAGGACTGTATGGGTGGATGAGTGTGTGCATGGGTGTGTTAGTGAGTGAATGACTGTCTCAATAGTGTCTTTATGAGTAACTACATATGTTTTAAACTAGTATATGTGACTATTGGTGTATATAAGTGAGTATATGTGAGAGGTATATTCAAGTAAATGGATGTTTGATTCTTTATTAGCATGAGTGTCTATGTGTGTGAGTAACTCTATGGATGAGTGGCGTTGTGTAACAGGATGTATAGGTGTATGAGAACATATAATGAGTGAGTACATGTATGAGTGACTGTACAGGACTGTTGGTGAATGAGTGGATGTGTATGTGGATCTTAGAATTACTGAATAGGTTGTTGTAACTGTTATTGGTATGTCCATTGTTTTGAAAATTTTAGTTTCTAGTTTTTGAATGTGTGTATCAACGGTTATATTTGGGGGAGAGGAGGTCTGCAACTCTATCACAAGGATGATGTCATCAGTGATGTTATCAGTGATGTCATTTGAGATGTCATCAGTGATGTCATGAGTGATGTCACTGACCATGTCATGAGTGATGTAATCTGTAACGTCATCAGCAGTGCATTGCGGGCGCGCGAGTTATAGTTAGCTGAACTAACTATAACGGGGGAATTTCAATGGTTCTGTACGAGTGAAAAGTCCAGCTAACTATAACGCCCCTGAAACGGGTTAGACCACCTCTCTGCAACGCAGCGCAGTGGTGCTTACTGGAAGCACCTGGTGGTCTAGTTGGCCCCCAGATTCCCTCCGGATTGAAGGGGAATTATTTCCCCAACTTAAAACGCGCCACAGGGCTTGTTTGCACACGTTAACTCAGGCCTCGTCCCCTCCCTTCACCACTGTGTAACTTGCCCTGTGGCCGTTTTTAGTTGGGAGATTAAGTTCATTTGAATCCTGAGGGTCCCTAGGGTCCAACTAACCCACTAGGTACCTCCAGTAAGCACCACAGAGCTGCATTGCAGAGAGGTGTAAAAAGTGGCACGGCCTGGACCACCTCTCTGCAACGCAGCTCAGTGGCGCTTAATGGAAGCACCTGGTGGGCTAGTTAGCCCCCAGGGGCCCTCAGGATTGAAGGGGAATTATTTCCTCAACTTAAAACGCGCCATACGGTGTGTTTGGATTGCACACGTCACCTCAGGCCCTGTCCCCTCCCTTCCCCACTGTGTAAACACGCCCTGTGGCCGTTTTTTAAGTTGGGAGATTAAGTCCCCTTGAATCCTGAGGGTTCCTAGGGGCAAAATAGCGCACTAGGTACGTCCAGTAAGCGCCATTGCAGAGAGGTGTAAAAAGGGGCACGGCCTGCACCACCTCTCTGCAACGCAGAACAGTGGCGCTTACTGGAAGCACCTGGTTGGCTAGTTGGCCCCCAAGTCCCTCAGGATTGAAAGGGAATTATTTCCCCAACTTAAAACGCTCCACAGGGCGTGTTTGCACACGTCACCTCAGGCCCCGTCCCCTCCCTTCACCACTGTGTAAACGCGCCCTGTGGGCGTTCTAAGTTGAGAGATTAAGTCCCCTTGAATCCTAAGGGTCCCTAGGGTCAAACTAGCCCACTAGGTATCTCCAGTAAGCGCCACAGAGCTGCGTTGCATAGAGGTGTAAAAAGGGGTGTGGCCTCAGAACACCTGTCTGTGAGCAGCTCCCTGGCGCATACTGGAGATACCTGTTGGGCTAGTTGGCCCTCAGGGACCCTCAGTATTGAAGGGGAATTAATTCCCCAACTTACAACTGGCCAGGGGGCGCGTTTGCAGAGTTCTGCTTGGAGGGGGCGTGGCCTCTGGCGAGATGCCGGTCTTTTATTTATTTTATCTTTTTTAAGAAGGAGGGCTGTGTGGCCCCCCTTCTCTTTCTAATTCATTGGCCCTGGGGACCCCATCCCCCAGGGCCTGCACCTTAATTTTTTTGGTTGAAAAAAATAAATTTGGCCCTCCCAAGGCCTTAATCGGCCCCGGGGACCCCAACCCCCGGGTCATGACCTTTTTTGAACTTAAAACGCGCCACAGGGCTTGTTTGCACACGTTAACTCAGGCCTCGTCCCCTCCCTTCACCACTGTGTAACTTGCCCTGTGGCCGTTTTTAGTTGGGAGATTAAGTTCATTTGAATCCTGAGGGTCCCTAGGGTCCAACTAACCCACTAGGTACCTTCAGTAAGCACCACAGAGCTGCATTGCAGAGAGGTGTAAAAAGTGGCACGGCCTGGACCACCTCTCTGCAACGCAGCTCAGTGGCGCTTAATGGAAGCACCTGGTGGGCTAGTTAGCCCCCAGGGGCCCTCAGGATTGAAGGGGAATTATTTCCTCAACTTAAAACGCGCCATAGGGTGTGTTTGGATTGCACACGTCACCTCAGGCCCTGTCCCCTCCCTTCCCCACTGTGTAAACACGCCCTGTGGCCGTTTTTTAAGTTGGGAGATTAAGTCCCCTTGAATCCTGAGGGTTCCTAGGGGCAAAATAGCGCACTAGGTACGTCCAGTAAGCGCCATTGCAGAGAGGTGTAAAAAGGGGCACGGCCTGCACCACCTCTCTGCAACGCAGAACAGTGGCGCTTACTGGAAGCACCTGGTTGGCTAGTTGGCCCCCAAGTCCCTCAGGATTGAAAGGGAATTATTTCCCCAACTTAAAACGCTCCACAGGGCGTGTTTGCACACGTCACCTCAGGCCCCGTCCCCTCCCTTCACCACTGGGTAAACGCGCCCTGTGGGCGTTCTAAGTTGAGAGATTAAGTCCCCTTGAATCCTAAGGGTCCCTAGGGTCAAACTAGCCCACTAGGTATCTCCAGTAAGCGCCACAGAGCTGCGTTGCATAGAGGTGTAAAAAGGGGTGTGGCCTCAGAACACCTGTCTGTGACGCAGCTCCCTGGAGCATACTGGAGATACCTGTTGGGCTAGTTGGCCCTCAGGGACCCTCAGTATTGAAGGGGAATTAATTCCCCAACTTACAACTGGCCAGGGGGCGCGTTTGCAGAGTTCTGCAAGGAGGGGGCGTGGCCTCTGGCGAGAGGCCGGTCTTTATTTATTTTATCTTTTTTAAGAAGGAGGGCTGTGTGGCCCCCCTTCTTTTTCTAATTCATTGGCCCTGGGGACCCCATCCCCCAGGGCCTGCACCTTAATTTTTTTGGTTGAAAAAAATAAATTTGGCCCTCCCAAGGCCTTAATCGGCCCCGGGGACCCCAACCCCCGGGTCATGACCTTTTTTTTTTTTTTTAATTCTTTAGGAGGAGGGCTGCGTTTCCCCCTCCTCGGGCCACTTATGGCCCCGGGGACCCCATCCGCCAGGGCCGGCCTTTGTTTTATATTATTTTAAAAAATATATTTATCGAAACACCTAGGACATGCTGGACAAACCGTATGTACCTATCACCATGACGATTTGCGTGATATTCATTAAAAGGTGATATGCATACAATGAATCCACGTGGAATGTATTTACACCGCTAGTGAAGCTCTGACGTGTCTGACGCCCTTCCGTGCCTAATCCCGGCTCCCCCGCCGGTGGGTACTCTCCAAGTAGACACCCTTGTCGTTTATTTATACAAACATGGGTAGCTATTGATGGGCACATTTAATATACACACACACCAAGCCATTCAAAAGGGATTCGACAAAAATTCGACCAAACTATGCAAGTAACCCCCCTCACGGTTAATAAAACACACATCCACCGCCGGATGTGTAATACTTTTTATTTTACACTCTGGAAAGGAGACGAACCTCACTTGAGAGTCACAGCGTGCTCCTGGCTGAGCCCAATGCTTGGTTACACCCACCAGTGCCCGCCGAGTGCCACACAACTCTGTGTTGTATTCCACCAGATAGTGCGTATGCTATGACACTCTCTAGCCCATGTGCACTGTAACACCAACCCGTGAATATGTCATGCCACACTTGCCTTCGCACGGGTTATATTGCCCCATCTAACGTGCCTGTCTAGAAAGCCTATGTTAAAACGCACAGCGCTATGCCATACATATTACAATCTGGGATCCATATCTTTGTCACAGTGCATATGCAACGTTACACTCCCCAGCACATATTTTATATTACAACTTTAGAGACTAGTTAGGTTACACAACACTGCCCTGTGCATATTACACTCCAAGGCGCATATCGCATAGCACACGCTAGTGCCTGTGCTATCTCGCGCTCTCCAATAATTTTGTCATTGCGCACAATGTATAGAATATTATATTTCACGCCCATCATCTTATATCACACTTTTTGGTGCATAGTTTATACCATATACTATATCTAGTTTTCATTTTCAATCGTGCTCTCAGGACTATGTTCTATATAACACTGCGTCCACCTACCCTTTTCACGGGCATTACATTTTGCGATGGGGGGTGGAGGGTCAGGGGGTATTTCTGCCAAGTGAGCCCAGAGTCACAGTCACAAATGTCCTCTTCTTCCTGAATAAAAGTGAGATTATGCTGCATACTTGTTCATATTTTAAGTAGTTCGCACAGACACACATTTTAAACACAATAAAGTTCTTAATACCCATCTACTCTGAACTGTTTGCTTGCTGCCCCATCCACCTCCTCCCTATCCTCTGTTGTCTGAATCCATGGACTAGCCTCCTCTCTCCTGCCATTCATGGTCTGATGTGCTGCCACTGCCCTCCGTTTAGCATGATGTACCAGTCCACTCCTCCTGCTCCCCATTGCCCAATTCTATGGCCCATCATTAGCCTCCTGCTTAGCCTCTGTGCTTAGCTTGCTGCCCCTATTCTACTTCCCCCTACCCTCCGATGTCTTTGTGCATGCCCCTGCTCCATCCTTTTTGCCCACCATGTTCCATGGACCTGCCACTCCTATCTACTCTGAGTGTTCTGTTGAGCTGCCACTCCCCTCCCACCTGCCTAGCATTGTCAGATGACTGTAACCTGTCCCTGCCACCACCACCCTGCCTGTCTACATGCAATGCCCCTATCCCCTTCCTCCTGTCCTCCATGGTCCATTTTACTGCCACACCCTTCTGCCCTCCCTGGTCTGTTGTGCTGCAACTGCTCCTCCTGCCCGCCCCGCACGGTCTGTTGTGAGGCCCCTTCTCCTGAACTCTCTTGTCTCTGCCCAGGTCCTGACTCTCCCTTCTATCCTCCATGGTACTTTGTGCATGCCCCTGCACCCTCCTTCTTGCCCATCATAGCCATTGTGCTGCCACTAACCCTCCCGCTTGCCATGCATGGTCTTCTGTGCTGCCATGGTCCCTCCCACCTTCCCTGTGTTGTCAGCTAACTGCCCCTGACCCCCTCCCACCTTCCCTCCATGGTCTGTGTGTATGCCATCACAGTCTCATTGTTGGTCTCCAAGGTGTGTCTTGTTTCTAGTGCCCATCCTGCCTGACCTCCATGGTCATCTTGCTGCTCCTGCCCTGCCCCCTTGCCCCCAGCCCTCTGTTTTCATGTGTAGACCCCTAGTCCCTCCCTCCTGGCTTGTCTGTTCCATTGTAATGCCCCTGATCCGTCCCTCCTGCCCTTTATAGTCTGTTATGCTGCAGCTTTCTCTCCTGTCTGTCCATTATGGTCAGCTAGCTACCATTGCCTCTTTCCCCTCTGTTCTCTGTTGTCCATGTGCATGGTCCTGTCCCCTCCCTATTGCTTTCTATGGATTGTTGTGTTGCACTCCCGTCCCGCATGCCCTGTGTGGTGTATTGTGCTGCTGCAAACCCTGATGCCTGCTCTGTAGGGTCAGTTTGGTGCACCTCTCCATGTCCCCCCTGTCCTCTATTATCCGAGTCCATGTCCCTACCCCAATTCCTCCTGCCTTCCATGATCCAATGTACCATACTTGCGAACATTTTGAACTTGGTAAGAGGGAGATTTTGAAAAAAAACTGGGGTATTGATTTTCCCCTTTGAGTTACATTGAAAAAGAGGAGATTGTAGACAGGCGACAGATCAAATAAAGCCCATTTGAGCTTAAAAACATTGGACGTTTCCTGGCTGAAACGGGTCTGTTGGCATGCATGGTTGTACTACCACTGCCTCTTCCATCTACCCACAATGGTCTATTATATTGCCACAGCCTCTCTTGACAGTCTTGTATTTTTGGTTTGTTGCCCCTGCCCCCCTTTCCACTGCCCTCCATAGTCTGTTGTGCTGCCACTGCCCTTCCTGCCTGCCCAGTGTGGTCAAATTGTTGACTCTGCACTCTCGTACCTGCCTTCACTTTTCAGAGTCCGTGCCCCTGGCCTCTGCCTCTCAACAGTATCCCAATGAACAACTAGATTGCTAACATTCTATATTCATTACAAAAGTGTGGAACGCCTGATGTCATCTTGATGTAATCAAAACTGTAATATCTAGAGCATTTCCTTTAGAAAATACATATATGAGAGGGTCTTATTTGCATCAAAATTATGGTTAGTGCTCTAAAAAACTAAAATGAGGACATCTTTTCTGAGTTTTCAAAAAGCGACAAAGAACTTTTAAATGATTTGTAATCTTTATGTTTTTTTATCCAGTTGACCACTTGATTAAATGTTGCACCTAGGGGAGAGGATGTGGTGTTACTTCCAGAGCTGCAGACTTTGCAACTGGGGAACCAGGTTGGAGTTTCTGCTTCAGCTCAACATTCTGTGATTCTGGTCAAATCACTTAATCTCCCCATGTCTACAACCAAAATGAATTTGATCTTGTGTGATGTAACCAATGCTCATGTAAAGCACTCCAATACCTGACAAGTCTGCACTATATAAAACTGCAAATACACAAAAAATAAGTGTTTTGCACACTTTTGTCATTGGGCTACATGTGGGCTACATCTGGGTGATATTTGTGCTGCATTTGGGCTCTTTTGTCTCTGGTGGCCATCTTGGGAGATTTATTTGTTATGAAGTTTCCTAATTTCCTCATTTACTGCAGTCTCCTCAGTAGGAAATGCTTTCAGCTTTTTTACTTCGCTTCCATCAAGAAGGCATTCAGATGTGTCACACATTTGCCATAAATTCAGAATGCTAGCACTCTAGTTGCTTATTAGATCACTGTAGTAAAGCTAATGCTCACCAGGGAAGTCTGCTGCTGGTATCCAAGTGCATGTTTCAGTCTGCATATCAGAATTTTTTTATGAAATAGAAGAGGATTTGAGAAGTCAAAATGTGCCCTAATTTTTCTTTCTGCAGCACTAATCATAATTTCTATGGCACAATGAACCCCCTCATTTTGTTCCTTTGTAAATTAAATGTTTTAAGTGTTACCACTTTATTCCAATCAAGATGGCATCAGGTGTGCCATACTTTTGTCATAAGTAAGACTGTTAGCACTCTAGTTGTTCGTTAGAACACTCTGGGACATTCTGTCTTTGGGCTATACTTGGGCTGTATCTGGGTGATATTTGGGCTACATTTGGGCCCTTTTGTCTCTGGTGGCCATCTTGGGAGATTTATTTGTTATGAAGTTTCCTAATTTCCTCATTTACTGCAGTCTCGTCAGTAGGAAATACTTTCAGTTGTTTACTTTGGTTCCATCAAGAAGGCATTCAGATGTGTCACACATTTGCCATTAATTCTGAATGTTAGCACTCTAGTTGCTCATGAAATCACTGTAGTAAAGCTACTGCTCACCAGGGAAGTCTGCTGCTGGTATTGAAAGTGCATGTTTCAGTCTGCATGTCAGAATTTTTTAATGAAATAGAAGAGGATTCGAGAAGTCACTCAAAATGTGCCCTAATTTTTCTTTCTGCAGCACTAATCATACTTTCTATGGCAAAATGAACCCCCCCATTTTGTTCCTTTTTAAATTAAATGTTTTAAGAGTTACCACTTTATTCCAATCAAGATGGCTTCAGGTGTGCAATACGTTTGTCATAAGTAGGACTGTTAGCGCTGAAAAGCATGAGAAAAAGATGATGGTCAATGGTCAAAAGATGAACTAGAGTTTCTTGATCTCAGACTTACAGTTCATAATGACAAACTTGAGAGCTCACTTTTCAGAAAATCAACTGCGGGCAACAGTTTGTTGCACGCACGAAGTTGCCATCCGAGTTCCCTGAATAATAGCATACCAGTGGGTGAACTCCAAAGGGCGAAATGAAATTGCAGCACACCTGAAAGTTTCAGTATCGAAGAAGAAACCATGACCAAAAGATTCCTTGAAAGAGGATACTCATTATCAGTGATTAACAAAGTGAAAACCAAGGTTGCTGAAAGATCTAGAGCATCTCTGTTAGAAGTTAAACAGGTTGATAGAGAAGAATCTCAAAATAAAATCAGATTCATTACAACCTATAACAGACAGGCCTACAAAGTTAGGAAGAATTTAAGTAAATTCTCGCCAGTCCTACAGACAGATCCTGATTTAGCCAATAGTGTTGAAGCTACGCCACAGATTACTGCAGAGCAGTAGAACCAGCAATCACTAAACAATCAGGAATAAAAGGATTTTTTACATGCAGGAACTGCAAGGCCTGTAAAAACAGTAAAAATATCAAAGAAGTAAGACTCTCACCAGACTGCAAACCATTTGAGATAATGAAACACACGTCTTGTAATACAGAATATGCAGTTTACGCTCTGTTCTGCCCCTGCAAGAAAGCGTATAGCACAATACACAAAGCAAAGAAAAGGATACTTGAACATCTTCGTGCTATAAAAAACGGGGATAAATAATACCCGATAGCGTGACATTTACAGAGTCACCATAATCAGAATACCAATTTGTTGAGCTTTTGTGTATTAGACATGGTGAAACTTAACGAAAGGGGAGGTAATAGAGTACAGAATTTACGGCACCATTTGTCAAAACTAATTGTACAATATAGAACGATGGGACATAATTGTGATGAGGAGCTAGCTGTACACCTTGGCTGAATAAAAGTGTAACATCTGATTCGGTGTTGTTCATGTTGGTAGGTTTTCAGATTATTACGATGTGATTATAGCATGGTCAGTTGAGACATGGATAGTTGTATGTATATATGTGTACAGATAATGTTTTAAAGAAATTAGAATTATGCCTGCCTCAAGATGATGTTTGTAATTTTATTGTCACCGTTGGTGTTATTATTGGTATGTTAGTTATTGGTCACTCAACTGAATTTATTTAATGTTAATTGTCATTTTTTGTTTTAGTTTTCAGATGATGCCGCTATTGTTTTGTCAGAAGAAAAGCTGAAGAGTGAAAATATCTTTTGATCGCCCGTTAGCCCACTTGGGCGTGACACCTGAGATAAGGCTATATATGTTAGATTTACATAGAGACTGTATAACGAGTAGTATAATACATAGGGGTGCAAGAACCTTTCTAAAGTTGTTGTGGAGGATGTTATCAAAAAGTCCACTGGGGAGATGATGTATGCACGAATACTCATGTTTTTTTCTCCCAACAATCAATGTGAATAGAGTTCTTTCTAGAATGCTTTTACAGATGTAATCATTTAAATTATGGAACGAAGAATGTTTCATCCGCGAATGCAAGAGGTTTCAGTCCCTACACGAAATGTAATATCGCAAGGTCACCAACGGACCCCAGCAATCAGGGAGATTTTTTTGTCAATGCATAGGTATTCTTCCATCGACCTTGAGATATACATATATAAAACATATTTAATTTTCAGAAAAACCCACATTCACTGGATGATGTCATCAGTGATGTCATCAGTGATGTCATTTGAGATGTCATCAGTAATGTCATGAGTGATGTCACTGACCATGTCATGAGTGATGTAATATGTGACGTCATCAGCAGTGCATTGCGGGCGCGCGAGTTATAGTTAGCTGAACTAACTATAACGGGGCAATTTCATTGGTTTTTTACGAGTAAAATGTCCAGCTAACTATAACATGTGTGAAACCTATGGTTTTTTCACTGAATTTCTAAGGTTTTTTAAATGCTAATTCCTAACTATAACGTGTGTGAAACCTATGGTTTTTTCAGTGAATTTGCAAGGTTTTTTAAATGCTAATTCCTAACTATAACGTGTGTGAAACCCATGGTTTTTTCAGTGAATTTGCAAGGTTTTTTAAATGCTAATTTTCTTTTTTTTTTTTTTTTTTTCTAACACATTTTTAATTTAATTATCTTACCTTTTATAAAGACTATGATTAAATTTTTAAAATTCATAAATATGTTTTTTTAAATATATTTTTTAAAATAAACATGTAAAATTTATTTGCAGTACTTTTTTTTAAAAAAAAATATTTTTTTAGTACGCGTACCGTAAGCTCACGGTAAGCGTACGGTTTACGCAACGTCCGTAATCTATCTACGCTGCTTGCGTATAGTTACGCACTTTGCGTAGCCGCGCGTACTGCGCGTGGGACGCGTGCGCGCTTACGCTACACGCGCACGTTACGCGGAAGTGTCGGGGAGTGACTGTTATGCGCATGCGCACTTTTGCCGTAAGCGCACCGTAAGCGTACCGTAAGCGTACGGTAGGTCATGTGATCATGAAACACAACTTTTGATTGGTTGAAACTACTTTCAGTTCTAGAACTCTCCTACACCACACCCATTCCCCTCATTTCTGCTTGTGATCCCTTGGGAGAAGGAGCTGGTTTGTCTTTGGGATACGATGGCAGAACAGCAGAGCTCTTCTGAGAGTGAGGCTAGCACTAGCAGCACTGTCTTGAGGCAGAGATCGAGGAAACAAAAGCCCTCTTATGTATGGGATTATTTTACTTTTCCTGAAGGCCAGCAAAAGGTAAATGCACCCTTAGTGACTTGTAAGCTGTGTAAGCGTGTACTTTCTAGAGGTAATCCTAACAGGAAGTATTCCTTTGGGAATCACACCATGAAGAGACACCTCCAGGATGTACACAGAAGGACACATGGTCATCTTTTTGGAGGTAACTCTTCAGAAAGACGAGCCAGTACATCCACAGTAGCTCAGCCTGGACCATCATCTGCAGGGCTGACTCCTTCTTCTGCAGGTCAGGTGAGCCCTTCATCTGTGGGGGGAGAATCTCCTTTTGCTGGCCCTCTGGAAATGAACCCTCGATTTCGGAAGGTTGATATTCATTGCACATTTTGTAAAGATCTAATTTGCCATAGGGAGACCAGTGTTTCCCTAGTGAACAACAAAATAGATCAGCACATTTGTCGCTTTGAATAATTTTCCCATGCTTCCTTTCCTCTGTCCCTGCATGAACACAACGGTTCTTTTAAGAGCCAACCTTATCTTTCATCTTTTTTTTACATGTTTTTAAAAACTTTTTTTTATTTTTTTTTACCGTACGCGTACGGTGCGCGTACTTTTTTTTTTTTTTTTTTTAAAAAACAATAAAAATCAATAAACACATTACAAGGTCCTTGAGAGACTACAATTATTATTATTGACTTACCATACTCACTGAAAAAATATTTATTCATTTGTTTTTTTAAAAAATCGTTTTAAAAATGTTTGTAGTTTTCGAAAATTTTCTATATCTATCTGGAAAAAAAGAAAAAAGTATTAATATTTTTAAAACATTTTATAATACAGTACACATATTTACATTTTTTTCCCAAAAATATTTTTGCCTTATTTTTGCTGTTTTCAGAATATATTGCATTTCACTATAAATTGTGAAAGCAATTGCATTCATCATTTTACAGCGGGCAAAAAAAAATAACAATCACAAAGATTGTATTAAAAAAGCCCTGATTCTTTTTTTACTTAAACTTAACATTATAGAAATGCATAATATTCTAAAAAAATATCATCTAATACCAATACTTATTTCTTTAAAATACCGTCTGATATGTTTGTTTCAGAAGTATAATCACAATATTATATCTCAAATAACTCCAAAATACATCTGATTTAATTTCCTTTAGACCAAATAGTAATTTTAAATTTTTTTTTGGAATAAATTTTCAACGGTAATCCAATAAAATTCTAAAGTTTAATTTGTCCAGATCTCACCGATTCTCTGTAACATTTTGGTTCACGAAAATTTTTTGAATAATTTATTAAGTCCACAATAGAATCAATTACTTTTCCGCATGGCCAAATAGTAATTTTTTAAATCATTTTTGAAAAAATTTCCAATGGCAGTCCAATAACATTCCAAAATTTAAAATGTGCAGAAGTTACCGATAATCTCTAAATTATTGGTTTTTCAAAGTTTCATTTAAAATTTAAAAAGTCCACATTACAATTGGTTATCTTTCCATTAGGCCAAATGATAATTTAAAAAATCTTTTTTCTACAAAATTGCAATGGTAATCCAGTAAAATGGTAAAATTATTTTGTCGAGATCTTGCCAAATCTGTCTAAAATTTAGGTTTCAGGAAGATTAGATAGGAATTTGCTAAATCAAAAGGCAAACGTTGTTTGAAAATCAATTGGGAATCATTACACAGTGTCCAGCCTTTTTCACATTTAAGATAAACTGTGTAATGTCCAGAAGTAACAGTAGGTCCATCATGAAAAATTATTGCAACAGTTACAAAAGTTTTTCCAGAAATTGATAATTGCTGTCCTGTAAACTTCTTTATTAAAGTATCCAATTTTGAACCATCAGCTCTACATCGTTGCATCATTAAAATTACATACTGTCCGTATTCCTTTAAAATTAATGTTGAAAACATGTCAGAATTACACTCACTACATTTCATGCTATGATTAGCATCTTTAACTAATTTTGCAAAAGTGACTGTTTTACTCTCTGGCAATGTCAAATAAATAAATCTTTCATCATCAACAATAGAGCCACATATATTATAACAATTATCACAACTATGTAAGAGAGACCAAAAAAAATGTCAATGGGAACTCCTTCTTCTTCCACTACCTGAAGAAAATACATCAAAAATTCATGTGCATCTTGCTGTTCATTTTGAGAAAACTGTGTTCGTCCTGAACATACATCTAAAAGTTTTCTAATTTCAGTAGCACTTTCTATTTGAGTTTTATCTTTACTCAGCTTTTGAAAAAGGAGACTCAGCTCTGAACAGAATCTTTTTCCCTGATTTACTATTATCTGCTCTTGTAAACTTTTCAGATGAAAACATTCAGCACTACATTTGCGTAGCAGTTGACACCAGAGCTATTTTCAAAATGACATCCTACAACCTGTTCTTCATTTTCCTTTTTCTTTTTGCTTGCAATTACATCACTCCTCTTTTTTTTCCTCTTCTCTACATCTTCATTACAGATATTCTCATTTTTTCTTTTACGAGAAACTACACGTTTCTCCAACACAGGATACTGACCTAAATGAGGAGCATAGCTTCTTCTTAATCTATTATACTCCTTTACACAGTTTGTATCAGCACTAACTTTTGAGTCATCAAAGTCTATCATGAATAAACCTGATAATGTTTTCACTCGTGACAAAGCTACATATGCCATACCTTCTTTGAACACAGTTGAACCAATGTTCACAAATGCACAATCTACAGTCAATCCTTGAGACTTGTGAATAGTTACAGCATATGCTAGAGAAAACGGAAACTGCTTCCTACGTACATATAAGTCTTTCACAAGCATAAAACGTACTGTACAACGACAAATATCTTTAACTTCTTCTATCTGATCACATTTTATTTTTAAACATTCAACTCCTTCTTTTTTCTGGTAATTAATAAAACCCACAACTCTTCCCATTGCTCCATTAACTAAACCTTTTTCAACATCCAAATTTCTCCTTAAAAATACTCTACAGTTCATGCAAACATATAGATTTGTTTCTAATCCAGCTGTTTTGGAGATGTTCTTCTCTAGTGAGTCCAATTTATTTTTCAGTTTGCCTGTTACTGTGACACTAATTCTTCCATCCTCAATTTTGTCCACTGCTTCCAATTTCCTGATCTCTTCCTTTTCCAATTTCAAAAGCTCCTCATTGAATATTGAGCATTCACGTAGAGTTGGCATTAAGCAGATGACACTTTTGTTTTCTGCAATGTCCTTGTATATCTTCTCTGCAACTATTTCTTCCTTTGGAAATAAATTATGTAGCAGCCGACTCTGTAATGTTTTTTTGCCAACTTCTGTGAGTAGTCCAATCCTGATATCTTTCAGAATACTTCCATATTCTTCATCGCTTGCTTGCCTCATATTAGTAGTAAGTTCCTTGTACTCAAAGAAGGACCAAATATTTGTATTTCCGATGCTTCCCAATGACTTCTTCGTGTCTTCATGTGTGACAGTATTAAACACTGGTTGTCCTTTAACTGGAGTAAGCTGCAGAAGATCTCCAAAAACTATGACGTGTTTTCCACCAAATAACATGTCATAGTCTGTCTTCAAAATTTGCTGCATTCTTAAATGCACAAAGGCAAGCATTAAGTTTGATACCATGCTCACCTCATCAATAATGAGAACTTGCATCTTCTTCAATACTCTTGAAACTTCCAAGGATGCTTCTCCAGTTAGCTTGTTGAATTGTATTTTGTTCTCATGCTCCACTGGTAACATTAGCAAACGATGTAAAGTGATTCCTTTTATGTTATATGCTGCTAACCCAGTTGGAGCAGTAACCACACAAGACAAAGTAGAATCCGTTTTTTGCTTTAGGTAGCTTCTGATGACTTTTATTAGGAAACTTTTTCCAGTTCCAGCTTGTCCGCTTACATACATCCTGATTGGATGAAATGATGTGCATGAGCACTCTTTTTTTTCATGTAGAAATCCGTGATCAATTTTGTTTTTGATCTCTTCATAAATTTGTTGCTGCTCTTGATTCAGTTGTCTTTCCAAATTTTCTAAGTCTATAAATTCTTCTTGAGCTTGATTCATAGCCGTTTCCACTTCATTCATGGCTATTGATGCTTCATTTTCAATGATTGGTTGTCCTAGGGGATCTTGACTGAGTGTTCCTGAACTTTGGCTGTCCTGAGAACTATCTCTAGCGATTTCTGCTGCAATTGTAGTTTCCTGATCAATTTCTTCATTTAACTTTTGCAGATAAGTTGAGAATGTACTGCATTGTATGCTGTCTTTGCAAGCATTTAAGAATCTTCATAGCTCTGGAATTCTCCCAGTAGTTCATCCTCTGTACGCCATGGTTTAAACAACTGTAAAAGAGCCAAGTAGTAAAATTCCTTCTTGTCAGTAGTGTCGCAACTCAGCTTCCGGTGATTTATCAAACTTCCTTTTGTTTGCTTCACCAAACATCCTTCTTCACCAACAACTTTATATTTTCCATTATTGATGTCTTCTGTGGCTTTCCGTGAATAAATGTAGTTCTGCAGCACTTCATAGAGACACATGTTCTCCAGATGTTGACTTCTCTTGGGATAATATGTGTCCAACATGTTTGTTTTCAAAATATCTGTACTTTCTGGGTCATTCTCGGCCAAATATTCAATTTCTCCTACAGATTTCAGTACCCGATTTCTCATTGCTGCAAGGCCTAAACTTGCCCAAATTATTCTTCTTGACTTCGAGTAGAGACTTGCAGAAGATAACCTATCTGAACATTCGTAGGATCCAATTTCTCGATGCGATAACATCTTCAAACTGAAACTGTACAGCTTCTTACTGACAGTCTTCTCGTGAGAAATCTCTTCCCACATTTCCTTCAATTCTGTTTTTTCTGATTTCGTAATGTAAGACGTTACATATCGAGCAACAGCAATGGAATTGTCAGCTACATACTGTATATCCATGTTAGCGTTCCACATGGATAAAATGACTGGGTTGTAGTCATTTATATTTTTTGATTCTTCTTTTCTTTTTAGGTTGTAGGTATTCTTAGGTGATTTTCTTGTGACAGTATGTCTCACAGCTGACATAAAACTGTTGACTCTTCCATTTGAAAGAACAGGTCTAGGAAATCCAAATCGACATTTAGTGTAGTATTTTTCTTTGCTCTTGTATTTCCGTCGACAGTATTTTCCACACCGATGACTTTGGAAACGTAAAACTTGCTCCTTTAACTTGTTCTCTTCTGTGCTTTTTGGTATAGCACATGTTGCATATTCTTCAATGTAAGATAACACTGCTTCATCAGCATCTGTTCCAAACTTTGGGGCATCCTTGATCCACAACAGCATATGAATATGAGGAGCACCTCTTGCCTGGTACTCTTTTCTCCAAAAGAAATCCACTACTTCTCCAAGGGGTGGATTTTTTTTATTGCAGATGAAGGACATCATAGCCTCAAATCTATGATTGAAATATCTGCAAACATTAACCGGATCCAATGAGCACAGTTCTCCTGCTGTCTTGTATTCGATGTTTTTAATGTTTGAATTGGCCTCTCGTAGAAAATCCAGTAAATCATCCCAAGTGTACTCGGCACAGCTTAGGGTAAGGAACCATGTTGGTGTTCCTAAATTCCGTAACATGCATTTTAGTTCACCATGGCGTCGGTACCAATATTCATTTGTCCCACGCTGACAAGCCATCAGATTGATCAGTTGTGTTTCCAAATGATCATCTCGGTGCTGCACTTTCTCCATAAAATCCTTAGCAGACACATTTTGTAAATGTACTCCACTTTTTAAAATGTGATTTACTGCATAAGACAGTGCAGACAAGTCGCTTTCAAATAAAAGATGGAACAAATAAGGAATACTTTGTCGAAATCTGGGATCTTCAGCATATAGTCTTGTAGTCCGATACTCAGAAGCTGGAATCTGTTCTGGACGTTCATCGTATCGTCCTCCTTTTCCTTTAGGAAACAGCTGGGGAAAACATCGAGCTTCCAAGCTCTCCTCCCATACACTCACGGGACTTCCTTTTGCTTTCTTCATCTGAAAGAGATCAATATTGTCTCCCATAACTTCTTTCGAATGAAGAGGATGTATGCTAAAATGTTCATAAATTTCTTCTTCCTTTGACTTGTCCACTTTTTCAATTTGTCCAGTTGGTATTTCTGTGTCTTCTTGTAAATCTTCTTCTTCTTCTTCTTCTTCTATATAAATTGATTCATACCATTTGTTATTTTTTTTCAAATACAAATTTGCTCTTTGTACTTTCCGCACATCTACCAGCTCCTGCCAAATCTTCTTATTCTTTGTAGGTACACCATTAACCAGAATAATTAATGGTTCAGTTTCCAAAGTATCCGCATCAATAGTTTCCATATTTTTTTTCAAATCCAAGGGCAAATACACCACTCTACCTTTTAAACCTCTCAGTAAATCTGAAGGAGGTAATTTACCAGTTTTGGGCTCCATACGTACTATGGTCTGGAACGGATGAACACATTGAATGAGTATAGACTCATATGTATTTAATTCAGAGAGTTCAGCAGGAATAGCATCCAATTCTAAATTATTATGTACAGCTCTGGTCGGCATTCTATTTTCCTCTAACTTGTTGTAACAGTATTTACAAATACGCTGATCTTCACCCAATTCAAAACAATTTTCTAGAAATATATATGTGGCAAAATCCTTCCACTTATAATTATCTTCATTTTCACTCTTTCTGTAGAGATCAACATTCCTAGTTTGTTTTCTATAATGAGTTCTGCGGCAACAAATACAAGTAAAATTTGGTCTTTCATTAGAGACTATTGCAAATTTTGTTATGTGATCATTAAATGTGTTACTTACAGAGGGTTCTACATTCTCTTCCACTTCTTCCTCATTTACTGTGTCCTTCTCTGCACTGTTTTGTTCAGGACCAAAGTAACAAAACTGAATTTCATCAACAACCTTCTCTACATCTGATACTGTTCCTCGGAACAGAGCCCTATTCAATTCATTTAACTTTATTGCTGGACTTTTGGCGAAATACAACCGTCTCACAAACTTTCTCATTTCAGTATGATGAACAGCCAGCATCCTAAAATGATGGAAAACACTATTGCACACTTTTCTAGATAGACAAGCCAGAGAATGACCCTGCAAACCAGTATTCTCTCTCACTCTGCATGGATCCAGACTTTGAAGCACCTTAATCTTCTGTTTTACACTTTTTTTACTATATTCTCTTAGAAACTCACGAAATTTGTCAATAGATTCCTGACGCACAGTGCAAATACTACTACAATTCCAAGTGTACACTGGGGCTTTAGGACGTCTCCCCATTGCCTCATCTGCCATCACTTGTACCTCATCTCTTGGAACCATTATCTCCTTCTCCATTATGCAACCATTTGTTACTTCGTATGAACGACCTCTGGTGTCAACTGCATGGAGCAAACTATTACTTTGAAAATAGCTCTCTTCATTAAAAAAAGGTTCACTACTTGAACTATGCATCCACTTTCCTAAAAACACTTTACAAAAGTTTGTTCTGTTCACTACTCTTTTCCTTTTGCTATGTGATTTCAGTACATTAACCATTTTGTCTAATGTACGCATCCTATTCAAAATTAATATGAATAGTTTCCTTTTTAATTCTAATGCCTTTGCTGCAATGGCTTCAATTTCTTTTTTTCTCTTGTAATATTTTGCCTTTTGCTTATATTTCTTCACATCCTTTATCAAATTGGACATAACTCTTCTCTGAAACATTTTTCTACGTATCTCTTTAAACGCTGTTTTTCTGTTTATGTAAATCTTTTCAGTTGCAGAAGGTATATTTGCATTAACTAAATTCTCAATTTTTTCCTGTTCTGTTCGTTTCGTAACATTCTTTCCAGTACAGACATTTTGTACATTTTTCCTTGTTTTGAATATATTTTTAAGAAATTGTTTTTTCTGCTTACCAGAAGATTTTTTCTTTTTCCCAACATGAGCATCTTCTACTAACTTTGGTCCTCCAGTTGTCTTCAAATATAGTTTTTTTTTTAGCGTTTTTTGAACTCTGGATTTTGTAGGCATCTTAAATTTTGTTCACTGCTCTTCAGCAATACCTGAAAAAAACTAAAAAAAAATTCCTTTATTGTATTTAAATATATTACTACATTTCTTTTCACAATAGTCACAAAACGAAATTTCTATGCCAATTTGAATGCACACTAACTGCTCTTTTTTTTGGGCAAGTGAAAATCACTTTTACAAACTGTCACATTATGAAACCACTTTTCAGATTTTTTAAAAAGCCCATGTCCAGACTGCTACACTACAGCAAGGGCAACCAGCCTTAGTGATGCTGAATGTATTTGCATTACAGACTGAAACCTGAAAACCCCACTCGCTTGTAAATACTGTGCATGATTATACATGGCAAGCACATGGGTGTGTGCTAAGAGTCTGCTTCTTCCCCCAAAAATTCGCTCCCCCTTTCCATCTAATGCAACTGTGAAATCACCAGAGCAATACACAATAAATCTCTGCCTATAATTCCTCTCTGCACACAGAGTCATGTTTTCACATTAGTCCCAAAACGAAATTTCTTTGCCAATTTGAAAGCACACTTACTGCTCTTTTTTTTTCGGGGCAAGTGAAAATCACTTTTACAGACTGACACATTATGAAACCACTTTTTTTGATTTATTTAAATGCACATGTCCAAACTGTTTTTTCAGACCACCACCATGTGTATTCTCGGTGACTGCCTACACTCCAGCAAGGGCAACCAGCCTTAGTGATGCTGAATGTATTTGCATTACAGACTGAAACCTGAAAACCCCACTCGCTTGTAAATACTGTGCATGACTATACATGGCAAGCACATGGGTGTGTGCTAAGACTCTGCTTCTTCCCCCAAAAATACGCTCCCCCTTTCCATCTAATGTAACTGTGAAATCACCAGAGCAATACGCAATAAATCTCTGCCTATAATTCCTCTCTGCACACAGAGTCATGTTTTCACATTAGTCCCAAAACGAAATTTCTTTGCCAATTTGAAAGCACACTTACTGCTCTTTTTTTTTTCGGGGCAAGTGAAAATCACTTTTTACAAGTGAAAATCACTTTTACAGACTGACACATTATGAAACCACTTTTTTTGATTTATTTAAATGCACATGTCCAAACTGTTTTTTCAGACCACCACCATGTGTATTCTCGGTGACTGCCTACACTCCAGCAAGGGCAACCAGCCTTAGTGATGCTGAATATATTTGCATTACAGACTGAAACCTGAAAACCCCACTCGCTGGTAAATACTGTGCATGACTATACATGGCAAGCACATGGGTGTGTGCTAAGACTCTGCTTCTTCCTCCAAAAATTCGCTCCCCCTTTCCATCTAATGCAACTGTGAAATCACCTGAGCAATACGCAATAAATCTCTGCCTATAATTCCTCTCTGCACACAGAGTCATGTTTTCACATTAGTCACAAAACGAAATTTCTTTGCCAATTTGAATGCACACAAACTGCTCTTTTTTTTTGGGCAAGTGAAAATCACTTTTACAAACTGTCACATTATGAAACCACTTTTCAGATTTTTTTAAATGCACATGTCCAAACTGTTTTTTCAGACCACCACCATGTGTATTCTCAGTGACTGCCTACACTCCAGCAAGGGCAACCAGCCTTAGTGATGCTGAATGTATTTGCATTACAGACTGAAACCTGAAAACCCCACTCGCTTGTAAATACTGTGCATGACTATACATGGCAAGCACATGGGTGTGTGCTAAGACTCTGCTTCTTCCCCCAAAAATTCGCTCCCCCTTTCCATCTAATGCAACTGTGAAATCACCAGAGCAAGACGCAATAAATCTCTGCCTATAATTCCTCTCTGCACACAGAGTCATGTTTTCACATTAGTCACAAAACGAAATTTCTTTGCCAATTTGAATGCACACAAACTGCTCTTTTTTTTGGGCAAGTGAAAATCACTTTTACAAACTGTCACATTATGAAACCACTTTTCAGATTTTTTTAAATGCACATGTCCAAACTGTTTTTTCAGACCACCACCATGTGTATTCTCGGTGACTGCCTACACTCCAGCAAGGGCAACCAGCCTTAGTGATGCTGAATGTATTTGCATTACAGACTGAAACCTGAAAACCCCACTCGCTTGTAAATACTGTGCATGACTATACATGGCAAGCACATGGGTGTGTGCTAAGACTCTACTTCTTCCCCCCAAAATTCGCTCCCCCTTTCCATCTAATGTAACTGTGAAATCACCAGAGCAATACGCAATAAATCTCTGCCTATAATTCCTCTCTGCACACAGAGTCATGATTTCACATTAGTCCCAAAACGAAATTTCTTTGCCAATTTGAAAGCACACTTACTGCTCTTTTTTTTTTCGGGGCAAGTGAAAATCACTTTTTACAAGTGAAAATCACTTTTACAGACTGACACATTATGAAACCACTTTTTTTGATTTATTTAAATGCACATGTCCAAACTGTTTTTTCAGACCACCACCATGTGTATTCTCGGTGACTGCCTACACTCCAGCAAGGGCAACCAGCCTTAGTGATGCTGAATGTATTTGCATTACAGACTGAAACCTGAAAACCCCACTCGCTTGTAAATACTGTGCATGATTCTACATGAAAAGCAGCTGGGTGTGTGCTAAGACTCTGCTTCTTCCTCCAAAAATTCGCTCCCCCTTTCCATCTAATGCAACTGTGAAATCACCAGAGCAATACGCAATAAATCTCTGCCTATAATTCCTCTCTGCACACAGAGTCATGTTTTCACATTAGTCCCAAAACTAAATTTCTTTGCCAATTTGAAAGCACACTTACTGCTCTTTTTTTTGGGCAAGTGAAAATCACTTTTACAGACTGACACATTATGAAACCTCCATGTGTAACTACAACAAAAACAATTTCCATTTCTATTATTCATTTCTTAAGTTACCACATACATCCCCTCTCAAACTGTAAACTCACCTTTAAAATTAGTTAGTTGTGAAAGAAATGTGACACTCAAACAGCAGATTATCAGAGCCAGGATCTCAGTTGTGTTCACCTCTCTCCTCTCAGCAGAACCAGATAATGGCAAACTTTCCCTCTATTTTTCCACACATATACTTGTAAGTTTCAAATCTCAGTGCTTCCCCCTTTTTTTCAAATGTAATCACACATTTCTATTGGTTGAAAACCAACCCTTTTCCAAAAGTACCCTTCCCCCAACTTGACTTCTGCCTAGTACCCTTCCCCCAACTTGACTTCTGCCTGCTACCATAGCAACAGCTCATGGAACACTGCTGTGTTGAGTTAGGTCAGAAGTTCGCCAAACAATGTTTCAATTCCACAGAGGAAGAGTGCTTGACTTTTCAAACCTAACAGCAAATCCATAGTACTGTTCTTTGGTTACACATTTTTTTTTACCAATACAAAACATGCTTCTATTAATTTACACATACAGCCTAGTTTTTATTCTAGAATGGTATGAAACAGCCAATCAGTTCTTTTTGTTTTGAAAAAAATATGTATGCCTCCATTTACAAACTGTCTTTCTTTTCATATTGCCATTCTACTGAAAGACACCTCCTGAGTGCATCCAGTTCTCCTTTGAAGATGTTCACAGTGTGGATTGTAGGGCACAGCTATGTCTTCTGGAGTGAAAAGTTTGCAGAGAAAACAGGTATGGTGAGAGACCTTGCTTTGCCAAATGTAGAGATTAAATGGATTGGTCAGAGAGGGTTAAAGTGGCACCAATTGATGCCATTGGTGAAATCCTTCATTCAAATCCAACACCCTGACCTCATAATAGTGCACTGTGGTGGCAATGACCTAGGCACTTTGACTGGGGTAGGTCTGGAAATGCTTATGAAGGACACCTTTGCACAACTGTTTACACTTTTCCCTAAAACTGCCTTTGTGTTTTCCAACATATGCCAAAGGCAAAAATGGAACTGGTCCAATCATTTCTGTCCACAGATTGACAAAGCAAGAAAGCACGTCAACAAATCTGTTTCTGCTTTCCTCCGTGACTATGGTATGGGTGCCATTTACCACAACAACTTGCGTTATGACATGCAAAACATTTATAGAGGAGATGGTGTGCACTTCAATGATGAAGGGAACAGAGTCTTCCTCTTGAACCTTAGACTCTGCATCGGTACTTACTTGTAGGTACCACTAAAAATTCACTTCATAAACACAACGGCTCTTTTTAGAGCCCCCTAATATCTAAACTCTTAAATCTGCTTTTCATTTATTTATTTTTATTTTTTTTACCGTACGCTTACCGTAAGCTTACCGTACGCGTACCCCGTGATTTTTTTTTAAATGTTTTTTTTGTACTTTTCTGTCCTTCTTTGACCCCCTTACAAATGTTAGGGGGTCTGTAACTCTCCTCATTGCCCCCTTTCCTTGTTTTCACTCTTTTTTTTCAGAGTGAAATACACAAAATGGCGGCCGCCGCTTCCTGGTTTCGACCGATTCGAATGTTTACTAAGATCTAAGAGCCAATCAGAATCGCGCTCGCGCACGCCACCGTACGCTTACCGTAAGCGTACGGTAAGCGTACCGTAAGCGGGCTCAGATATATATATTGATTTAAAGGCTATTTTCTCAGAATCTACTGAACAGATTTACACCAAACCTACAAAAGGCACTTCCTTGACCTAGGGACTACCTCTCTGCCAAATTTTGAGTAATTCTGTTCAGCCGTTCGGGCTGTAGCTCGTTCTAAAGGTCCTATGGAAAAATGCATGGGAAAAACGCGTTTTGGGACCCCCCTTTTATCTCAGCCCCCGCTTGACGGATCCCCCCGAGACTTTCAGGGTAGGAGCGGAGCGTAGCGCCCCACCTATTTTGAGAAATTCGCGAGGATTCATCGACCGGCGCCAAAGTTATTCAAAATAGAATGTTGAGGTTTTCCTATGGAAACGTGGTCCTAACTATAACTACCTACTGGCGACCGCCAGTAGGTAATATATATATATATATATATATATATATATATATATATATATATATATATAATTCACTGAAAAAACCATAGGTTTCAGGGGCGTTATAGTTAGCTGGACTTTTCACTCGTACAAAATCATTGAAATTCCCCCGTTATAGTTAGTTCAGCTAACTATAACTCACGTGCCCGCAATGCACTGCTGATGACGTTACATATTACATCACTCATGACATGGTCAGTGACATCACTCATGACATCTCAAATGACATTACTGATGACATCACTGATGACATCATCCAGTGAATGTGTGTTTTTCTGAAAATTACATATGTTTTATATATGTATATCCCAAGGTCGATGAAAGAATAAATGGGTATATAAGTGTCTAAATGGATGATTTTGTTTTTGAAAAATTGATAGTATAACTGACTGATTAAGTGTATCTTAGTGAATACATGGCTTAGTGAGTAATGTTTAAATATGTAAATATCTGTATCAGTCTCTCACTTTGTGTATAAGTGGCTGCATGGGTTGGTGAGTAGCTACATGAGTGTCTACATAGGTTATTAGTTGGTTTTTTGAGTATCAGTATGAGTGTCTGAGTGTATGTATGGTTCGGTGGGGGGTATTACGTAGTGCATAGGTGCATGAATGAGTGACTCACTGTTTGTATGTGTTGAAGACAGCATGTGTGCAGGACTGTATGGGTGGATGAGTGTGTGCATGGGTGAGTTAGTGAGTAAATGTCTGTCACAATAGTGTCTTTATGAGTAACTACATATGTTTTAAACTAGTATATGTGACTATTGGTGTATATAAGTGAGTATATGTGAGAGTGAGAGATTGGAAGAGTTCCTGTATGAATACGTATGTGTTTCCATAAGTGATTGTTTAAAAGACAAAGTATGTGTAAGTTTCTGTAGAAGTAAGTGTGGTGGTGTGTGTATAACTGTATATGCAAGTAAATGGATGTTTGATTCTTTATTAGAATGAATGACTATGTGTGTGAGTAACTCTATGGATGAGTGGCGTTGTGTAACAGGATGTATAGGTGTATGAGTACATATGATGAGTGAGTACATGTATGGGTGACTGTATATGACTGTTGGTGAATGAGTGGATGTGTATGTGGATCTTAGAATTACTGAATAGGTTGTTGTAACTGGTATTGGTGTGTCCATAGTTTTGAAAATTTTAGTTTCTATTTTTGAATGTGTATCAAAGGTTATATTAGGGGGAGAGGAGGTCTGCCACTCTATCACAAGGATGATGTCATCATTGATGTCATCAGTGATGTCATTTGAGATGTCGTCAGTGATGTCATGAGTGATGTCACTGACCATGTCATGAGTGATGTAATATGCGACGTCATCAGCAGTGCATTGGGGCGCGCGAGTTATAGTTAGCTGAACTAACTATAACGGGGGAATTTCAATGGTTTTGTACAAGTGAAAAGTCCAGCTAACTATAACGCCCCTGAAACCTATGTTTTTTTCAGTGAATTTGTAAGGTTTTTTAAATGCTAATTTCTAACTATGCCTACAGAGATAGGACATGTGAAGAAAGAAGAAAAAACGCACAGAAAGAAAAAAAAGAAATACAGAAAGAAGCAACAGAAGTCCTCAAAGACGAAGAAAAGTGCAGGAAGAAGGATAACGTGCAGAAAGAACAAACGGAAGAGCAGAAAGAAGCCTTGTTGCAAAATCATCCTGTACCCTCAACTTTTTCAGACGGTTACTGGTGGTAACTGAGTCTGACTAACCAGTCCTAGAGCCAGTGCAATGTTAAAAGACACTCAGAATACAGTGAAAACACCTACATACACTAGGGAACACTATACGTTGGGGTCCCCCTGTGATTAGTATGACCCCTTCTGTAAGCCCCTAGTACATAATAGGGCAGGAGATTAAAACTACCTCTTAAAACGCGCCACAGGGCGTGTTTGCACACGTCACCTCAGGCCCCGTCCCCTCCCTTCCCCACTGTGTAAACACGCCCTGGTGCCGTTTTAAGTTGGGAGATTAAGTCCCCTTGAATTCTGAGAGTCCCTAGGGGCAAAATAGCCCACTAGGTACGCCCAGTAAGCGTCATTGCAGAGAGGTGTAAAAAGGGGCACGACCTGCACCACCTCTCTGCAATGCAGAGACAGTCCTTACCATCCCATTAGGTTTTTTTTGGATAATTTGAGACGTCTTACACCAAGAATGCAGTCGTGATCTTACAAAGACTTTGGAGACAATGTTTGTTTCGTAGAGTGTCTATCTCTAAAGTGCTAACACTCTTTCACCTTGTGTCAGCACTTTCAACCCAGACCTCCTGGCATTCTAAAGGCATATTCTCATTTTTGATTGGGTACTTGCTGTAGGTGGCAACTATAAAGACAATTTATTGGAGACAAAATGGTATATCTGCTCATTGCTTATAGGATATCACAGCCAGAGCCTGCCCAGTACCTCTTTGTTGCATTAAAACTCTCTTTCCTCTGATAAGTGTTGATGTTTACAAGATTTCTCCTTCTATTTAAAGGGGTTTTCAGTGTGCCAATGGAGTTATTTTTTAAATCTACTTTTATGTTTCTCTCCTACCTTTTGGTGTGCGGTTATAGTTTGTCACATTTTTTTATTTTCCTTTTGTGTGAACCTAAGATTTGCCTGTTTTACATTTCTTTTCAGGTTGGTACATCCTTAGTTGAGAATAATTTTATATGTGGAATGCTCCACTGGGAATAGTTGTGAACATCCACAAAATTTCGACCTGTTATTTACACTTCAAGGTCCACTTATCTGCCCTTATCCTGGAAACACCAGTTTCCCCATCCTTAATCCTCAATTCACAGTGCTGTAAAAATCTAGTGCTTAATTTGTGCTGGGTTTTCTAGCGAGCGTGTGTTCTTTCATCAATGCACTCTGACCAAAAGCAAGAAAGAAAGGGACAATCAAGAGGAAACCAAAGCATAGGAAGCAATCAAAGATATAAAGAATGGATAAAAACCTGCAAGTGACATTAAGAGCCAGGAGGCGTAGGGTCAAAGAAAGAGTCATTGAAACCATGAAGTGCAATCTGGACTAGGCAGGCTTGGTGTACTGCAACTGCAGCCTTCAGCAGCATCAGCAGCGCGCTCTGAAGAAAAACTTTGCGCCTCTGGACTTGCGTGTTTTTGGTTAAGTAAACACTGCGTAAAATCGAGCATACTCTCGGTTTTCCTCCACTGGAAGAGCACTTTACCATCTTAAACTTCATTTTAGATCACAAATTACTACTAGCCCCAAGTTATGCTTCGGTGCACTGAACCCTCACAAGAAGGCAGCTTTTCCCAGCACTATTATTAATTACACTGTATATATTGCTCCGAGTTCCTATAAAGTATATTGAGGATCTGAGTAAAGAAAAAAAGTGTCATAATTTAATAAGTAATGAAGAATTCAATGACGTTGCATACGAGTCACAGAGAGGATTTGTTACACAGGAGTCCAACGGGACAATTGCTGCATTCTAGCAGTCAATGGAACAGGCATCAATTTTGCTTTAAAATGAACTGTATAAAAATGTACTTTTTTTTAAAGGGGCAATGCACAAAAATAGAACATTTCAAGCTTGGACATCCACAAGCGATGATCTAACTCCCACCACAGACAATACCAAGACAGCAGCGACATATGCCTTTCGTCTCATCGACGTAAAGCCCGGACTTATGTTCCAAGACAAAATTAAGTAACAGAGGTCTCCTCCTTAGAGACTTTCAAAGAAGATGCACTAGCCAGTGGGACGTTTTAGAATATCGCCCCCACCTATTGGCTAAAGTAACTTTCAACCAATCCTCTTCATTCAATAAATAGAAACTAAGCATGCTGGGACCTATACGTCCTAGCATGCTTAGTGATGTCAGATGAACACCACGGCTAGATAAAACTCGCACAGGTGACATTTGGCCACTCACTGCGGTAATCTGTGTATGATTCCAGGGTAAAATCACTCAATTGGTTAATGCACTGGTCATATAAATGGAAGAGGTAATACTACAAGTCCCAGCATTCTTAGTACAGCGGTCTGAGAACTAAAACCCGCTGAAAGTCATCGGTGTCACATGAAGCTAGCTGACAGCTAGGAGCTCATAGTTTTACTCAAGAAAATGTTGCCAAGTAAGATGTGCCAATGTGGACCTGCCGAAGGGTGCAGTTCAAAATAAACTTTGCAAAAAGGCCCGGGTACTGATGGACTGTGCCAGAGAGACTGAGAAGCGGCCTCTGAAAGGCCTGTCGGGCTGGGGCAGGGAGCCTCCGCCAGATGTCTTTCTCCAACCTCGTCCCTAAAGCCCTCGTGTAACCGGCACACAGCTGGTGACAACTCTCCCAGAACGACCTCGCCCGTGCTAGGCCTGGGCGATATTCTATTTGCGCTAGCGAAATTCTCAAATTACAACTTACGCGAAATTTGCTGATTTTCGTGATTGGCAATTTCATGTCATTGTTGCCCATTAGATATTGCTCTGACCAGAAAGTGTCTCAGCAGAGTCATTTTTTGCTGCAAATTAGATTTTTTCATGTGAGCTGCACACTCACGTAAAACCAGCCACACGAGATTTGGGCAAGCCACATGGCATATGTAGGGCACCAGGGCACTTCGGAGCCTGGCAGGCCCGAAGCCAACTCTCGGCCGTCCTCTGACGCCAGGCTGCCCAGAGCAAGTGACAGGAAGGGGCAGGACAATAGAAAGAGATACGTGGTTGTAGAGCCAAGGATGGGCCCTATCCACATAAGATATGATGCGGGCGGGAGGGCCAATGCAATGAACGATGTAAATTAAGAGATATAGGTAAGGGGGCGAAGGAGAGGGGGTGGGGGGCTAGATAGAGACCGAGTAGTTCAAATGTCAAAAAAGAAACCCCCTAAACATTTTTCTCCGTCACTCTGTGACCTGTTTATTTGATGCCTCTTTCCTGCAGACCCCCTTTCATTTACGTTCAGAGGGTGTGAGAGTGTCAGCACCGGAGAGAGACAGCTGCAGGACAAGGAAGAGTGAGCAGGGAGTGTGGCATAGGCAGAGACACGAGACTGCTTTCAGTAGAGTCAGATACAGAAACATTATTGAGTCGAGACATATTCAAAGAGATGATTGACAGAGGGGGTAGAAGGAGAGAGAGAGTATCTTAAAAGAAAACCGCCAAAGAGACAGACTAGTCAAGGGAGAGTGGATAAAGAGCGATGGAAATAACGGCAGGTGCTGATGAAAAAGACGGCAGGCCAGATCAGTACAAATAGATAGCGAAAGAAGAATGGAAAGAGCTGGATAGATACAAAGCGTAAGAGACAGAGTGGTGAGCAAAGTGAGTGACAGAATAAGCAACAGAGGGAGACGGAAAGAGCCGAAAACACATAATTGTATGCGAGAAAAGGGGGGTGGGGGGAATAAAAAGACGGGAGAGAACATATAGTGCCCACTACAAGTTAGAGATGCCTTTCTCATTTGCATAATATAGTCTGCGTGCTAGCCTAGGTTTTTAGTCCGAGGTCATTTACCATATTAAACTCTCATTGCATTTAGATACTCTTGACAGTTATACCGAGGACGAAAGTAATGGCTGTATGCAAAACGAAAGTAATAGCGATCGCGATCAAACCGAAAGTGATCACGATCGCTTGGACGGGAGCGCTGTGTGGCAAGCACGTGAGTGGTGCGCGCGCAGCAGTGATTAGCGGCTGCGCGCGTGCACGCTCACGTGCACTGAAGCTTTAGGCCACAGGCAGCACTTGAAAATTCCTGACTACAAAATGTCTCTCCGAGCCAGCGCATGCGCTGGGCTCAGCGAGACCTAAAAATGGATGGGGAGCAATGAGGAAAGCAAATGACAAACTAGGCGTGGGTGGTAACACAGTGCAGAGGGGCAGGGATTTGGAGAGGAAGCAGCACATAAGGCAAAGAGCAAGACAGCACAAGCACTCATATGGAGTGCTGAATGAAAAAGAAAAAAAGTAGCTCCCTAAATGTGAGCAGTAGAAGGATACAAGTCATCCAATCAAGAGAATTGTAAAAAAAACTATGCTTCATGGGAGTAACAAATACAAGAAGAGGAAGCAAACAATATTGACAAGAAAGTCAAACATTAGCCTGAAATGGGCTAACCGAAACCCATTGTAAGTACTGTATGGTTCACAATAGGTCTTGACAACAAACTGTTTGTAGGAAAGACCTAAAGAGGAGACATAAATCTCTGACTAGAACTCAATCGTCGAACTACCCAATATCAAAACCAGTTGGATATGAAACACACCAACATATAGGCAAACAATCTCCATTCAAATGTCTTTCATGCTGTGTTTTCTAAAATGTTCATGTTGAATACCCTGGAAGCACGGGGTGAGGGATATTATACTATACATCCAGAAAGGCCTAGTTGTGGTCAGTTTGGTGAGTGTGGAATTTGTTTGTGTGTGTGGTCCTGTGAGTGGCTATGGAAGTGTGCAATGTGTGTGTAGGTGTGTGAACAAATATTTATGTTATGTATAAATCTGGATGGCTGCAAGTGTATGTGTGTTTTAAGACTTGTGTTTGCATGTTTATGTATGTGTGGTCTCAGCCGGGGTGAAATTTAAATTATGCTACTGTAATTCATGTAATTTGGGAAATTTTGCATTATGCTTCTGACGTGAAATTCTCAAAATGAAGCCATTACACTTTGTTGTGTAAATATGCCGTTATTGACAGTAAATTATAGCAAAGTGCAGGAACAACGCAAACCGTCAGAGCATGAGACGCTATTGTTTGCGGCAAATGTGGTTTTTGCGCTATTTTTTAAAATGAAATGAGTCCTCATGTCAAAAATTGGCATACAAGCGCATTTCACTCTGAGATATCGAGCTAGTTGGCAGATGAGTATACCACTGGTGTGGGCATGTGTATGTTTTTTTTATGTTTGTAAATGTAAGTAGGTTTATGTGTGCGTATCTAGGTGGTTGTAAGTGGGCACGACTGTGCATTTGAGTGTATCTTTATGTATAGCAGGATGGAGCAAAGGCTCAATTCATAGACAAGATTCTGGATGTAGCAGCCATGTAGAAACAGACGTGCCACCATTTAACACACTGTACAGTGTGCGAGAGGCCACTGTATGCCCAGGCCCTACAGTTCACAATCCTTGACTGATAGATTCCAGCATAGATGTGCACATGTTTTCTGAACTCATTTAGGGGCGTGACGCTAAACAGTGCAACAGGTGCAGAAGCACCAGGGCCAGGGATCCGAGGGGCCCTGTGAACTCCAATGATGGCCATATGCCACAATGTAATGAAGAGATTGAAAGGCCATTTTGCATGACTGGACTAGGGACCTTAGCATGTTTGTTACACCACTGGGCTCGATGCCTGTGCTGCACACACATGTCCAAACCAGCACCCGTTTAGCACCAGGCATCTGTGCTCTCCATGACTCAGTTGTCATGCGTACCTAGACTTTGGCTTTTGCTGATTTCGAGAAACAGCATGTCAAACAATTCCAAAATCCAGTAACAAACATAAGCACAGCTTTAAATGCAATTAATATCAGCTCAGCGCTGGCACATGCAGAAGAAGGGATGGCTACTTATATAATGGTGGGTTTAAATGATTGGTAGATCGAACAAATGTGGCTCCTCGTGGGTCGGGCCTTTGCCTTCCTTGCCCTCAGACAGGGCATTTATTACAATTACATATTAGCTGCAGTAGGCAACATTTTAGCTGTGGCCCAGCGCCCAGCTTCCTTTGAAAGAACAAGTGTTCTGGGAAAAGTGCTTTGTGTTATACAGATGCGTCAGTGTCAGACAGGTATCTGACCGCATTGCATGCTGGGTTCAGCCCATCGCGAGGCCTGCCCTGCAAAAGCTTAAAAAGCCTTCTTGTGCATTCAGTTCACAATGAGCACACACGGTTTTGCGAGAGAGGGGACATGTTTATCTATGTTCACTGCGGGAATATGAAGTCCGCACCTTTTATTGGCGTGTTCTCTGACATTTAAGCGTGCCATCGCAGGTCCTACTTTGAAGGTGGTCACGCAAGTGAGACATTATTTGGGGTTCTTACGTGATTCTGCAAGCAGTCTCTCTGCTATGAAAATTGGAACTCTTGTGCTGTGCCCGAGTCAATTGCACAACACAAAATTCGAGATGATTTCGTGAGAAAATGTATTTATTTAGTAAATGCACCAAAACTGTGATTTGACTGTAGTGATTTCAGTGTCAAAAATACTTTCTTTTGTGAACGTGGTGGACGGTTGCCCACTCCCATCACGTGGCGTGAAATTAAACAACCACATCTAAGTCGGTGCCTGGGACCAATAGGGGCTTAAATCAACAACACACTGAATGCCTTCTCACGAGAAGGCCTGCTTCCTGAAAATAAAACGCTGCCCTGGTAAGCACGTGGCACCCTTCAAACCAAGCTGCAGTCGCTGCCAGAGTACCTGCTGCAAAGTAAGGTGGGGGCGAGGAGCTCAGCTCTGCACTGCAGTCTTCCCATTGTGTGATCTTTGGCCGTGAGCCTTGTGCTCGGCTGGCGCCTCGGGCTTGTTTACTACGGGAACACATGGGAATGCAAAGCCATTAATCAAGCAGGATGGCTCTGTCTCCCTTCACGCCCAGGGAGGAGGGAGATGCAAGCAAAGCATCAAAGGGCTGGGTGAGAAGGGAGGGGGGAATGCAAGGGTCCAAGCTGCGAAAGTGAAAGTAATCGAGCAGAGCATCAAAGGGCTGGGTGAGAAGGGAGGGGGGAATGGAATGAGCAGAGGAGCAGCTGTGCACGTGCATGTGATCTCGTGCACTCAAGGTTTAGGCCAGCCAAAAGACTGGGTAGCACTTTGAAAAACTCACATATAAAATGTCTCTTCGAGCCTTTGGCTCACGAGACCTAAAAAACTGTTAGATTGGCCAAGAAGAAATGGGACGAGCACTATTGGCTTGATCTGAAGGGAGCGTGTTATGCCAGGGACACCCGGCTATTTTGGAACATCATTAAGTGGGCTAGAGGTGGGCGGCCTGACAGACCCTCAAACCATGTCTCTCAAGAGGAATGGTTAAAATACTTCGAACCACAATATGCCCATAACCCAACATTTAATTTTGCCTGGGCTACAACTTACGTTTTTTACCCTCAAGGCCCTTTCAGCTCACAAGATGCTTTGATGGCCCTGGGTACTGTTGCAAGTGGGCATGCTCCGGGACCAAATGGGGTTCCTCCCGATGTCTTCCTCCACAATAAAGCTTGTTGGAGTAAGTACATTGCCTTACTGGCAAATGCTGTGGCTGAAGGTGCGCCAGTCCCCAAGTCATGGGGGGGGGCAGTAATAAGGCACTCCCAGGTAATTATAGGCCAATTAGTCTAATTGATTCCATCCACAAGGTCATAGGGAGGATGGTCTTGAACCAGATACTTGAGTGGATTGAAGAAAATAACATCCTGTCCCCCTTTCAAGCGGGCTTCCACAAGCTAACCAGTAGAGTGGACCAGGTTTTTCGCTTTGTCCAGCTCCACTGGAAGGTAGTCACCTTGGGAAAAGGCAGCCTCTATGCCACTTTTGTGGACCTGAGAGCTGCCTTCGATCTTGTGCCTCGCCTACGGCTATGGGCAGTGTTAGAAAAACTCGGCCTCCCCATAGAAATTCTGACCCTGGTAATGAGGCTACATGAGTCTAATTTCGCCAGGATTCAGTGGGGTGGGCCTGGCGACGTCACTCCCGAGTTCCCGGTAGAGCGTGGTGTGCGCCAAGGTTGTACCATGGCACCCACGCTCTTTTCATTGTTCATTAACGGGATAGTTGACCATATGCTTTGTGCTAGCACTGATGCTCCAAGGTTGGCTGGAGTCTCAATCCTAATTTTGATGTTTGCGGACGACACGCTTATTGTATCCAAAACCCCCAGCGGCTTGCAAAGAGCACTGCGCGTGTTCGATGACTTTTGCTTTGGCCACGGTCTGGAGGTAAATGTGGCCAAAACTAAATTTATGGCTTTTAACCCACACCCCAGTTATAGAGGGAAAAAGCTACTCATGAACGGACAGCCACTAGAAATGGTTAATAATTTTACGTACCTTGGCATGCATGTAGCAAACGACAACAAATGGAGCAAACACATAGAAATGGCCACCCTGGGATTTAAGCAACTATCAGGAGCCTTAAGCAGGGAGCACAAAAAATCTTTTACAAAACCAATACATCCTGTGCTCCAAGTTTATGAGGCCAAGACCTTAAGCTCCGCGCTTTACGGGGCAGAGCTTTGGGGCTTTGACCAGTTAGCTCCTCTAACCAGAGTGGAAAATAAATTTTTTCGAAGTATAACTGGCCTTCCTCAGAGTACTCCTTTGGTACCTTTAAGATACGAACTATGTAGGAAGGCCATTTCGGATTTAGCAAAACTTCGACCGGTTTTATACTGGCGGAGACTTTGGACCACTCCTGAGCTTTCGCATTATGCTAAAGGCCTCATGGACATCATAAAACTAGATGTGTTTCACAAGATTGGATGGTTGAAGAACCTCCATAAGACATTGATTGATATGGGTATGGAGGGGTTATGGAGTGACCCGGAGGCTGCTTTGTTCCCCACAAAGAGATTCCTTAAAACGACATACTGGGTAAGAGTTGAATACCAGGTTTGGAGCAGAGCATCTGGGTTGTCTGGCTGTTACCTGGAGGCAAAAATTACACCCGCCCTAGAACCCTATTGGGACTTGGTTGCCAAACCTGGAGATAGGAAACTCTATTTCCAGTTCAGAGCGGGTTCATTGCCTCTCAGGTCCTTGACAGGAAGGTGGACCAGGGCACACGAGGAATCATGCCCTGCTTGTGGGGTACAAACAGAAACAACCGCCCACTTTTTGTTTGTTTGTCCGGCATTTGCTACTCCAAGGCGAGTTTGGCTGTCCCCAGTGTGTAAGACTTTAGGTACTAGGAGTAGCACTGTGGCATTAAGAATTTTGCGTACAAGCACCTTAACAACTATCTCTATTGCCATAGCCAAATATCTGGGATGGGCGTGGTCTTTACGAAACAAAGCCATTAAGCAAACCCTAGAAGCCCCTTAATAATTAACCGGGGCTCGGGTTTCTCTTTTTGTATCATGATGTTTCTTCTATTTCTTTTTAACCAATGTAGTGACTCTCACATTGTAGCAGGCCCTGTTGTCTTTTTTAACTTTCTATATTCACTTCCCAGTCCCTTGATCTGGTTAATGCTTTTTTTAAATTTTTAAGTATTTATTGATGGTCTCTTTTCTGGGCACAAAATGTTAAGTTTTTTTGTTTCATGTTTGTGTCTTTTATGATTCTTTTAAATCGAATAAAGACTGATGATGGTAATCAAAACTGTAATACCTAGTGCATTTACTTTAGAAATTACATATATGAGAGGGTCTTATTTGCATCAAAATTATGGTTAGTGCTCTAAAAAACTAAAATAAGCACATATTTTCTGAGTTTTCAAATAGTGACAAATAACTTTTAAATTATTTGTAATCTTTATGTTTTTGTATCCAGTTGACCACTTGATTAAATGTTGCACCTAGGGGAGAGGATGTGGTGTTACTTCCAGAGCTGCAGACTTTGCAACTGGGGAACCAGGTTGGAGTTTCTGCTTCAGCTCAACATTCTGTGATTCTGGTCAAATCACTTAATCTCCCCATGTCTACAACCAAAATGAATTTGATCTTGTGTGATATAACCAATGCTCATGTAAAGAACTCCAATACCTGAAAAGTCTGCAATATATAAAACTGAAAATACACAAAAAATAAGTGTTTTGCACACTTCTGTCATTGGGCTACATGTGGGCTACATCTGGGTGATATTTGTGCTGCATTTGGGCTCTTTTGTCTCTGGTGGCAATCTTGGGAGATTTATTTGTTATGAAGTTTCCTAATTTCGTCATTTACTGCAGTCTCCTCAGTAGGAAATACTTTCAGTTTTTTACTTTGGTTCCATCAAGAAGGCATTCAGATGTGTCACACATTTGCGATAAATTCTGAATGTTAGCACTCTAGTTGCTCATTAGATCACTGTATTAAAGCTACTGCTCACCAGGGAAGTCTGCTGCTGGTATTCAAAGTGCATGTTTCAGCGTGCATGTCAGAATTTTTTTATGAAATAGAAGAGAATTTGAGAAGTCAAAATGTGGCCTAATTTTTCTTTCTGCAGCACTAATCATAATTTCTATGGCAAAATGAACCTCCTCATGTTGTTCCTTTGTAAATTACATGTTTTAAGTGTTACCACTTTATTCCAATCAAGATGACTTCAGGTGTGCCATACTTTTGTCATAAGTAAGACTGTTAGCGCTCTAGTTGTTTGTTAGAACACTCATGGACATTCTGTCATTGGGCTATACTTGGGCTACATCTGGGTGATATTTGGGCTCTTCTGTCTCTGGTGGCCATCTTGGGAGATTTATTTGTTATGAAGTTTCCTAATTTCTTCATTTACTGCAGTCTCCTCAGTAGGAAATACTTTCAGTTTTTTACTTTGGTTCCATTAAGAAGACATTCAGATGTGTCACACATTTGCCATAAATTCAGAATGTTAGCACTCTATTTGCTTATTAGATCACTGTAGTAAAGCTACTGCTCACCAGGGAAGTCTGCTGCTGGTATTGAAAGTGCATGTTTCAGTCTGCATGTCAGAAATTATTAATGAAATTAAAGAGGATTTGAGAAGTCACTCAAAATGTGCCCTCATTTTTCTTTCTGCAGCACTAATCATACTTTCTATGTCAAAATGAACCCCCTAATTGTGTTCCTTTTTAAATTAAATGTTTTAAGAGTTACCACTTTATTCCAATCAAGATGGCTTCAGGTGTGCAATACGTTTGTCATAAGTAGGACTGTTAGCGCTCTAGTTGTTCTTTAGAAAACTCTGGGAAGCTGCAGCAGAACACACAGGAATCAACTGATAGTCTCTGCCCTTGTAGGATGTACATGTTTTACTGAGAATTTCAGACTTCATTCTCACATGACTGAGAAAGATAATGTGAATTTACAGAAAATATGCTCTCAGTTTAGCTTATAGATCACCTTCCAAACCTCTGTGGGAAAAGCATGAGAAAATAGTTTTCTCTCAAACATGATTCATGATATCACAGCAGAAGGCTTTTTCACATGGTAAAATCACCTTAGAACACAGCACAATTCCTAAAATGAGTATGGTACCATCAACAAATGATTTATGATGTAACTAAAGTCTTAAAACCTTCTATTAACTGCAATGCTTTTTAATGAGGTGCTATCATGTATATTGGTCCCAAGATGGCTGCCAACACTTCTTGGATGAAGTACTGACAGCCAATCAGATCTCACGATGAGATGTGTGGTTAGGCTCCGACTAGATATATCTATGTTTTTAACTCTAATTTTCTCAGGAACTACTGAACGGATTTACACCATTTAAGCAAAAGGCACGAGTCTGAACTGAGGACTACCTCTCTCCCAAATTTGGTGTAATTCCGTTCGGGCTGTAGCTGCGTCAACAGGTCCTATGGGAAAATGCATGGGGAAAATGTGTTTTGGGCCCCCCCTTTTTTCTCGGCCCCCGCTTGACGAAGATTCGTCAATCGGCGCCAACGTTATTCCAAATAGAATGTTGCGGATTTCCTATGGAAAATAGGTCCTAACTATAACTACCTACTGGCGACTGCCAGTAGGTAATATATGTGTATATATATATATATATATCACCAAACAAAGGGATCCAAATCCTGGTGCACTCTCGCAGCGGGTGCTCTGCGTACGGGCCGGATCCTGGCCACGAAACCTCTTTCAAAACCAAAGACGCGGCACTCGTCTTGATTATCTGAATCCCAAGCCATAATCTTTTCCCACCACTCCATAGTGATGTTAGCATAGTTCACAGAAAAAGAAATGCCCATTGCTGTTCCACACATCTGTCTAAAGAGTTCTTTGTTAAAGCAGAAGATGTTATTTGTGAGGCACATTTCGATCATAGTGAGTAGCATCTGTGTGTGTTTCATTTCTGTGATTTTTCTTTGTTTCAGGAAATAGTTGCATGCTTTTAGGCCCACCTCATGTCGTATTGATGTATAAAGTGACACGACATCTATAGTAATCAGTAGGAAATAACATCTTCTGCTTTAACAAAGAACTCTTTAGACAGATGTGTGGAACAGTAATGGGCATTTCTTTTTCTGTGAACTATGCTAACATCACTATGGGGTGGTGGGAAAAGATTATGGCTTGGGATTCAGATAATCAAGACGAGTTGGACAAGATCATATTATGGGTATGTTACATTGACGATCTGTTTTTAATTTGGAATGGAACTGATGAGGATTTTCAGAGATATTTCAATAAACTGAACAACAATGAGGTTGGCCTATCCTTCACGTACAACATGAGCAGGTCAGAGATTCCGTTCCTTGATACCCTGATTTATATTGAGAACGATCAGATCCACTCAACACTCTATAGAAAGGAAACAACCACTAATAGTATCTTGCTTGGAACTAGCTTCCACCCTAAACCCCTATTGGACAGCATTCCCTACGGGGAGTTCATGCGACTCAAACGCAACTGCTCACAACCAGAAGACGCTGAAGAAAAAAATCATGAATCTATGGTAAGATTGAAACAGAGAGGATACACAGAATCTACTTTAAAGAAAAATAAAAAGAGAATCGATCACAAGACTCGAGTGCACACTTTAACTTCTAAGCCCATACCTGCACATGATAATGAAAAACAAGTCCCGAGGTTCATTACTACTTACAGTAAAGAGAGCGGCATTATCATGAGCAAAATTAGAAAACATTGGCATCTGATCACAAAAGATCCTGATATAGGCAAATTAGTCGGGACAAAACCAACTGTAACATATAGAAAAACTAAATCTTTAAAGGATATGCTCGTCAATAGCCACTTCGTACAAAAAGAAGAAACGAACTGGCTAGCAGAACAACGAAATGGGTTTATTAAATGTAATTCATGCAAGGCGTGTAAAATTGGTAAAAATGTAAAAAACATCACTCAGCCTAATGGAAACGTAATAACACTAAAGAAAAGAATAACCTGTAGCACAAAATTCGCTATCTATGTCATCGAGTGTGATTGCGGACAAAAATATGTAGGAAGCACTATCTGCCCACTGAAAAAGCGCATCCTCGAGCACATTCGAGCAGTAAAGAACAAAGATATCTCATATGCAACTGCTAAACATATGATATTATGCCAAAATGGAAATTGGAGAGCAATGTGCTATTATGGGATTGATACCATCATACCTAATGAACGAGGCGGGAATAGAACCAAGAAGTTACGACAATTAGAATCCCGCTATATCATCAAACTCAAAACGAAGACACCAAGAGGAATGAACAATGAGGAGGAACTTTATGTGCACCTGGAATGAAAAATAGATCATAATTGAACATAGATGAACTTATTGCTTTTCCAAACTTAGACTAAGATCAAGATATTAGAATCTTTCTTTTCCCTCTCTCCTTTACTCATAAAAATCTCACGCTGGACCCTCTTATTTTCACGTTTATCCCCGATTCCCTCTCTCTTTATTTTTTGTTGCTCTCTTGGCTACTGTACTACACAGGAATACTAATTTGAGATCAGTACTCTGATGTATTTGTCACCAATGATATTGAATATTCACGTACTAGACATAGAAAAATGAGATATTAATGTATGTGACACGATATACATCAAACGAAATCTGCGGTACTATACCTTGATTTAGAAATTCTACCAAGACTATTTTCCCTGTTAATTACAGTATAATATTGATTCCTTTTGTGTTAAAATATAACTATGTATTTCAATATACTACAACTCCCACAATGCCATATCAAGGCCAGGTGGGCGTATATATAGTATGTTAAAGAAAGGACTCACTGACCGTGATCAAAGCCTTGCAGGCTGAAACGCGTTGGTTGAGCTGTGCTGTGAATAAACACACGTTTGAGAATTTCCTTCCCGAGTGCCGCGTCTTTGGTTTTGATATATATATATATATATATATATATATATATATATATATATATATATATATATATTCCGCAGGACACACGTACCTTTCAAAGAACGTGAGACAGGCCACACCAACTGTGCTTAATTCATTCCTTTATTCGAGGCAAGAACAGGCATGACGCATTTCAACTCTAAACGAGTCTTAATCATATGCAGGCTTCAAAACGGTGGGATCGCCAGCTTTTAAAGTACGTGACTTTGAACATTGGAAAAGGACTTGTGCTCCCAAGTTTGATTTAAAGCAGCAGTTAGTATTTAAATTCGGCAGATTTACTTTGCTCGGAGATGAAAAGTACACATTTTCCGTTTTGTAGTTCAAGGATAAATACCTCAAAAATAAAGTATTATCACAAACACTGTCATTCATCTCTGAAAAATTCGTTGATTTTTTCTTTCTTTTCGTTTCTTGATGTAGACACTCCTACAATAACCACAATGCACTTCTCCTGCTGCTTTTCACCCACTCGGAATTCAATGCAGTTTATGGCAGAACTTCAACTTGCCTTCCATGCGCACTCCTGTATATATAGCGCCTTCAGAGGAATAGTTCCATATTGTGGTCATATCAGGAGGGCACATTGTAAAAACCAGTCTATTCCGCTACCACCAATTTTTCCGTTTGTTAATTGCCTTCCCAACAAAAAGCTTGATAGCACACAGTGCGCAGGGATATCCCTCTCGCAAACCCTGGCTGTCGTACTGGCCATCTCCCAAGTAATGGTGGGCCTTTCACAGGGCCCTACCATCCATCCTTCGTTAATGTTCAATATTTCCAGCCGGTGGGCTCTCCAATGTGGATCCGATCCAATACAAGTAAGTTTCTGACAACAGGAGAGCCTCATCCTCTCGGGTCGGGGCCTGTTACAGGTGTGTCAGACACCTCACATATTCCGCAGGACACACGTACCTTTCAAAGAACGTGAGACAGGCCACACCAACTGTGCTTAATTCATTCCTTTATTCGAGGCAAGAACAGGCATGACGCGTTTCAACTCTAAACGAGTCTTAATCATATGCAGGCTTCAAAACGGTGGGATCGCCAGCTTTTAAAGTACGTGACTTTGAACATTGAAAAAGGACGTGTGCTCCCAAGTTTGATTTAAAGCAGCAGTTAGTATTTACATTCGGCAGATTTACTTTGCTCGGAGATGAAAAGTACACATTTTCCGTTTTGTAGTTCAAGGATAAATACCTCAAAAAATAAAGTATTATCACAAACACTGTCATTCATCTCTGAAAAATTAGTTGATTTTTTCTTTCTTTTCGTTTCTTGATGTAGACACTCCTACAATAACCACAATGCACTTCTCCTGCTGCTTTTCACCCACTCGGAATTCAATGCAGTTTATGGCAGAACTTCAACTTGCCTTCCATGCGCACTCCTGTATATATAGCGCCTTCAGAGGAATAGTTCCATATTGTGGTCATATCAGGAGGGCACATTGTAAAAACCAGTCTATTCCGCTACCACCAATTTTTCAGTTTGTTAATTGCCTTCCCAACAAAAAGCTTGATAGTACACAGTGCGCAGGGATCTCCCTCTCGCAAACCCTGGCTGTCGTACTGGCCATCTCCCAAGTAATGGTGGGCCTTTCACAGGGCCCTACCATCCATCCTTCGTTAATGTTCAATATTTCCAGCCGGTGGGCTCTCCAATGTGGATCCGATCCAATACAAGTAAGTTATATATATATATTTAACATACTATGTATACATGTGAAAATGTCTCAGTCCGCCTGTTTGCCTCGGTGGCATGGAAACAAGCATTTACAATGCAATAGGTCTCGCATTTACGCGAGTTTGAGCTATTCCCATTGCAAATAACAATGCCTTTTATTTGTGTTTTCGTTTTTCAAACATAAATAAAAGGCATCGTCATTTACAATGCCAATAGCTTAAACTCGCGTAAATGCGAGACCTATTGCATTGCAAATGCTTGTTTAAAGGAGGCCTCGAAACAGGTCTCTTTCGGGCTCTGTTTTGTGCCGTGGCACAGGCGATCCATTTTTTTCCAGACTGTGGTGAAAGCAGGCACATCGATGTGCGCCTGCTCACACTGCTCACTTCTTACTAGTGGAGAAGTTACGGCATCATGTCTTGGCAGGTGAGCGTTGTAGGGGGAAGGGAAATCCTTTAAAGAGCGTCATTTTCTCTCTGGATTTCCCTTCTGTTTTTGAAACTCAGGAGCAGCAACATTGTTGTGGTGGTGTCACCAGGGCTTTAAGTGGAAGTTTTTTCACTAATTTACAAGCCATAATTGCTGCTTATATATCTTATGCAACTAACAAACATTGACAAAGCCAAGCGTCCTGACTTGTTGTAGGTATGATGTTACTCGTAGTATTGTAATTATAATTGCATTTATGTAGCGCGTACTACTCCTGACGAGGCGTCGAAATATCCTATATCTAGATGTAATGACAGAAAAATACAGGTCGGGCGGCACACTATGCTAACTACAGATAGTTTTTTTAAGCCACACCCTTAAATACATTGGCCACACCCCTTTGAGAGCCCCCCTCATTTTTTCACTCCACTTAAAGCCCTGATGCCACATGTTTGAAACATGCATGTTGGGCTCGTAGATGCATTAGGAAAGCCCAATGACAGAGTGGGAAAACAGTGATATGAGGTAATTCACTATGTTCATCTATTTTCTCTTCTCTTTTCAATTTGATACGGGTTCGACGCTTTCCTACTTGGTGCTTTTCTCACCATACATGCTTATTTTAACCTTGTGCATATGCAGAAGATTTCTTGAAAATGACAGACTTATCCTTACGATAAAAGATTACAGATACAAACAAAATTGTACTGGAATGTTTGACAAAAATCTGATGGGATGCTACCAGAGGCATTCAAAAATTGAGATATCACAATATGTAGCAAATTAAAGAGAGATGTGAATGTATTAAAGACTGAGTGAATTTCTATGCACTTTAGGTAAACATTCGTCCTAGAGCATTATAATTGCTATAAACGAGTTCAAGGTGTAACACGTATAGGGACGTCATAGCTGCTCCAGAGAGGCACTGGGAGAGGGATGTGGCGTCACAGCCAGCGCTGTCTACCTTGGAACTGTGGTCACAGGTTCTAGTCTCGGCGTCCTGATCCGAGGAAATCATTTAATCTCCCTGTGCCTCAAAAATAAATGCGACCTTGTCTAATGTAACTGAAAGTCACGTAAAGCGCTCCAATACCTTTGGATCGAGTTTGCGCTTTATAAAATTGCAAATAAATAAAGCAAGGACCTAGAGACACGCATATACGTGTATGGTGTAGACCAGGGAGGAAGCGGAGGAGCATGGTCAGCGGGAGCAACAGCTTTATGTACAGCGCTACGAGACTGTCAACAAAGCAATCAGTGTGCTATACTAGCCCAAAGTGTGACTCGACCTCGTCCTACACTCAAACAAGCGCGGTCCGAGCTTAACACAAAGTTCTGAAATCATCGCCGACTTGCAGCGTTGCATTTATTTGTTTATTTATTCACATGGCAATCACTTATTTAACACTGTACTTAGATACATTTTTATTTTAAGTCTATCGTCCTTCTTGTCCGTTGCTTTCTCTTTCCATGTACAGCCGTTTGGTCAGGATGTAGCAAGCAGTACACTCTGTACCTAGCAGCCTGTTAATGACGGATATCTCTCTAAACTGTGCGCTGCAACTGAAACCGGATCCCTAGCAACGCGCTATCCTGGAGGTAGAAGAAAGAGGTGAGAAGCCTCATTTCGCCACTGCTCGAGATGCTTCTAAGATAATTCCTTGACACAGATGTGTAAATATTGTTTTGCAACTTTCTGATCTATTGAGCGACACATATCTTTGCACACATTACGAGAGTCCCACATTGCATGGAGACCCGGCAGAACAGCCTTACACCAGTTCCTATAACTACTGAAGTGCTCGAAGCAGCGCATGCATAATTACGGAAACCTCGGTGTCTTTTGAACTTCAAAGTTAGTTGGAGGGGTACACACCTACAAGCAAAGTGCCTTAGTTTTTAACACAAAGCTTTGAAATCATCGCCGACTTTTGTTTATTTGTTGCAGTGTTACGACGTGTGTGAACATAGAAGCTTAAAGCAACTTTACGGGGCTGTTATTTCTATACCTACAAAAACAAGCGTGGTCCGAGCTTAACAAAAAGCTTTGAAATCATCGCCGACATTTGTTTGTGTTTTGCAGTGTTATGACGTGTGTGAACACAGAAGCTTAAAGTAACTTAACGGGGCTGTTATTTCTGTACCTACGAGCTTAACAAAAAGCTTTGAAATCATCGCCGATATTTGTTTGTTTTTTGCAGTGTTATGACGTGTGTGAACACAGAAGCTTAAAGTAACTTGACGGGGCTGTTATTTCTGTACCTATAAAAAAAAATCAAACATCAAAGCGGCGAAAGTGAAAGTAATCGAGCAGAGCATCAAAGCGCTGGGTGAGAAGGGAGGGGGGAATGCAAGGGTCAAAGCGGCTAAAGTGAAAGAAAGCTATAGAGAAGGGAGGGGGGAGTGGGAGCAGCTGTGCACGTGCATGTGATCGTGCACTCAAGGTTTAGGCCAGCCAAAAGACTGTGGGTAGCACTTTGAAAATCCCACATATAAAATGTATCTACGAGCCTTTGGCTCAGCGAGACCTAAAAATGGGTGGAACTGACATCAGCACGCCGACGAGGTCCTCTTATGGCTCCGATGACGTCATACGGTGTCGCGAGCGGAGCCGTGCTATTATGAAGTCCTCATCGACGTGGGAGAGCTAGGAAAGAATTTCTGTAGAATGCTGGTGCAGGGGATATTCACCTAAGTGTTCAGGCTAGTCCTTTGGGAGCAACTGTTTATGTTGCCACTCCAGAAACTGAATCAAGTGATCCGAGAACAGAGGCCCTGCAGATGGCACACGAAGTGTGGTGCCCAGAAGTGTGCACCGGCGGTGCAGCGAAGTGACAAGGACCACAACCCACAAAAAAGGTGTTGAGGGCGCTGAATAAAACAGGATCTTCTCTTTTTATCTGGCAGGAACAACGAGGTTAAAATGCCCTAATTACAAAATGAAGAATTAGTGCTACAATGGTCTTCAAGAGGACCTGCGATGCAGCTTCCTCCTCCCTTACCATGGAGGCGGCACATGGGTCACGCGGTACGGTCATACTGCAGTGGGACGCACACTCGTTGACCTCTCATGGCACTGCTCCACATTTCAGGTAGGACGCTTTCCATTAGCTGTGTATTCTGATGACGTGTCGCACCGGCCCAGTCCAACAACAGAACTCCTTTAGATCCAAACAGACTCTTCCACTCTCTCACCGGAAGTGAAACCAGGCCACACGGACACTTTCACAATACAAGAGCCAGGAATGCACTTTTCGGTAAAAAAAACATATTCCTTCCTCCTAATTTATCAAATAAACGACTCACTGAAGAACAGGGGCCAGCTTCAATCTGTAAACTGCAATTACAAAAACTTTTTAACTTCAAGATACCATTACAACGCATGCATTACCACACATGCGTTGTACATCGCAAAGTCATTACTACGCATTTTTTTAGAACGCATGGACAGTTACCACGCTTGCCTTTACAACGAGTTTCGTTGTAAAGGTATATCTGGTAAATGATCATGCGTTCTAAAAAACATGACGACAATCCACGTCGTTGTAAGGAAACAGAGGCTGTTCCATTTCCTCACAACGACGTGCACCGCCCTTCAGAGACGACTTGAAGCACGAACAACGAGGAGAGAGGAACCAAGAGGAGTGAGAGGTAAGGGGGATTGGGCATGGGGTGGGGGTTTCTTTTCTAGGGTTTAGGGTAATGCAGTGTTGTTTGGGTAGTGTTGGGGGTCATGCTGGGGGTAGTGTTTAAGGGTTTAGGGTAGTGCAGTGGTGTTTGGGTAGTGTGGGGGGTTGTGCTGGGGTAATGTTTTAGGGGTTAGGGTAGTGCAGTAGTGTAGGGGGTCATGCTGGGGGTAGTGTTTTAGGGTTTAGGGTAGTGCAGTGGTGTATGGGTAGTGTAGGGGGTCAAGCTGGTGTAGTGTTTTAGGCTTTAGGGTAGTGCAGTGGTGTTTGGGTAGTGTAGGGGGTTGTGCTGGGGGTAGATTTAGGGTGTAGGGTAGTGCAGTGGTGTTTGGGTAGTGTAGGGAGTCGTGCTGGGGGTAGTGTTTTAGGGTTTTGGGTAGTGCAGTGGTGTATGTGTAGTGTAGGGGGTTGTGCTGGGGGTAGTGTTATTGGGTTTATGGTAGTGCAATGGTGTTTACGTAGTGTAGGGCGGAAGTGCTGGGGTAGTGTTTTAGGGTTTAGGGTAGTGCAGTGCTATTTGTGTAGTGTAGGGGGTAGTGCTGGGGGTAGAGTTTGAGGGTTTAGGGTAGTACAGTGCGGTTTGGGTAGTATAGGGGTTCATGCTGGGGGTAGTGTTTTAGGGTTTACGGTAGTGCAGTGGTGTTTTTGTAGTGTAGGTGGTCATGCTGGGGGTAGTGTTTTAGGGTTTAGGATAGTGCAGTGGTGTTTGTGTTGTGTAGGGGGTCATATTTAAGGGTGTAGGGTAGTGCAGCGGTGTTTGTGCAGTGCGGGAGGTCATGCTGGGGGTAGATTTAGGGATTAGTGTAGTGCAGTGGTGTTTGGGTAGTGTAGAGAGTTGTGCTGGGGGTTGTGTTTTAGGGTTTAGGGTATTGCAATGGTGTTTGTGTAGTAAAGGAAGTCATGCTGGGGTAGTGTTTTAGGGTTTAGGGAAGTGCAGTGGTGTGTGGGTAGTGTAGGGGGTCGTGCTTGGCGTAGTGTTTTACGGTTTAGGGTAGTGCAGTGGTGTTTTGGTAGTGTAGGGGGTAGTGCTGGGGTAGTGTTTTAGTGTTTAGGGTAGTGCAGCGTGTTTGTGTAGTATATGGGGTCATGCTGGGGGTAGTGTTTTAGGGTTTAGGGTAGTGCAGTGATGTTTGTGTAGTGTAGGGGGTAGTGTTTTAGGGTTTAGGGTAGTGCAGTGGTGTTTGTGTAGTGTAGGGGGTAATTTTTTAGGGTTTAGAGTAGTGCAGTGGTGTTTGGGTAGTGTAGGGGTTCGTGCTGGGGGTAGTGTTTTTGACTTTAGCGTAGTGCAGTTGTGTTTGGGTAGTGATGGGGGTTGTGCTGGGGGTAGTGTTTTAGTGTTTAGGGTAGTACAGTGGTGTTTGGGTAGTGTAGGGGTTCGTGCTGGGGCAGTGTTTCAGGGTTTAGGGTAGCGCAGTGGTGTTTGTGCAGTGCGGGAGGTCATGCTGGAGGTAGATTTAGGGATTAGTGTAGTGCAGTGGTGTTTGGGTAGTGCAGGGAGTTGTGCTGGGGGTTGTGTTTTAGGGTTTAGGGTATTGCAATGGTGTTTGTGTAGTAAAGGGAGTCGTGCTGGGGTAGTGTTTTAGGGTTTAGGGAAGTGCAGTGGTGTTTGGGTAGTGTAGGGGTCGTGCTTGGGGTAGTGTTTTATGGTTTAGGGTAGTGCAGTGGTGTTTTGGTAGTGTAGGGGTAGTGCTGGGGTATTGTTTAGGGTAGTGCAGCGTGTTTGTGTAGTATAGGGGTCATGCTGGGGGTAGTGTTTTAGGGTTTAGGGTAGTGCAGTGATGTTTGTGTAGTGTAGGGGGTAGTGTTTTAGGGTTTAGGGTAGTGCAGTGGTGTTTGTATAGTGTAGGGGGTAATTTTTTAGGGTTTAGAGTAGTGCAGTGATGTTTTGGTAGTGTAGGGGGTCGTGCTGGGGGTAGTGTTTTTGGGTTTAGCGTAGTGCAGTTGTGTTTGGGTAGTGAAGGGGGTCGTGCTAGGGGTAGTGTTTTAGGGTTTAGGGTAGTACAGTGGAGTTTGTGTAGTGTAGGGGGTTGTGCTTGGGGTAGTGTTTTAGGGTTTATGGTAGTGCAGTGGTGTTTGTGTAGTGTAGGGGGTTATGCTGGGGGAAGATTTAGGGTTTAGGGTAGTGCAGTGGTGTTTGTGTAGTGTAGGGTGACATGCAGGGGGTAGTGTTTTAGGGTATAAGGCAGTGCAGTGGTGTTTGGTTAGTGAAGGGGTCGTGCTGGGGGTAGTGTTTTAGGGCTTAAGGTAGTGCAGTGGTGTTTGCGTAGTGTAGGGGGTAGTGCTGGGGTAGTGTTTCAGGGTTTAGGGTAGTGCAGTGGTGTTTGGGTAGTGTAGGGGTTCATGCTGGGGGTAGTGTTTTAGGGTTTAGGGTAGTGCAGTGGTGTTTGTGTTCTGAGGGGGTCGTGCTGGGGGTAGTGTTTTAGGGTAGTGCAGTGGTGTTTTTGTAGTGTAGATGGTAATGCTGGGGGTAGTGTTTTAGGGTTTAGGGTAGTGCAGTGATGTTTGTGTTGTGTAGGGGATTCATGTTTAAGGGTGTAGGGTAGTGCAGCGGTGTTTGGGTAGTGTAAGGGGTCTTGATGGGGTAAGTGTTTTAGGGTTTGAGGTAGTGCAGTGGTGTTTGGGTAGTGTAGGGGTTCGTGCTGGGGTAGTGTTTTAGGATTTAGGGTAGGGCAGTGGTGTTTGCGTAGTGTAGGGGGTCGTGTTTTGGTTAGTGTTTTACGGTTTAGGGTAGTGCAGTGGTGTTTTGGTAGTGTAGAGGGTAGTGCTGGGGTAGTGGTTTAGGGTTTATGGTAGTGCAGTGGTGTTTGTGTAGTGTTAGGGTGTCATGCTGGCGGTAGTGTTTTAGGGTATAAGGCAGTGCAGTGATGTTTGTGTAGTGAAGGGGTTGTGCTGGGGGTCGTGTTTTAGGGTTTAGGGTAGTGCAATGGTGTTTGTGTAGGCTAGGGGGTTGTGCTGGGGGTAGATTTAGGGTTCGGGTTAGTGCAGTGGTGTTTGGGTAGAGTAGGGAGCGTGCTGGTGGTAGTGTTTTAGGATTTAGGGTAGTGCAGTTATGTTTGGGTAGTGTATGGTGTCATGCAGGGGGTAGAGTTTTAGGGATTAGGGTAGTGCAGTGGTGCTAGTGTAGTGTAGGGGGTCGTGTTCGGGGTAGTGTTTTAGGGTTCAGGGTAGTGCAGTGGTATTTAGGTAGTGTAGGGCTTCGTGCTGGTGGTAGTGTTTTAGGATGTAGGGTAGTGCAGTGGTGTTTGTGTACTGTGGGAGGTCATGCTGGGGTAGATATGTTTTAGTGTAGTGCAGTGGTGTTTGGGTAGTGTAGAGAGTCATGATGGGGTAGTGTTTTAGGGTTTAGTGTAGTGCAGTGGTGTTTGTGTCGTGTAGGGGGTCATACAGGGGGTAGTGTTTTAGGATTTAGGGTAGTGCAGTTATGTTTGGATAGTGTATGGTGTCGTGCAGGGGGTCGTGTTTTAGGGATTAGGGTAGTGCAGTGGTGCTTGTGTAGTGTAGGGGGTCGTGCTCAGGGTAGTGTTTTAGGGTTTAGGGTAGTGCAGTGGTATTTGGGTAGTGTAGGGCTTCATGCTGGGGGTAGTGTTTTAGGGTGTAGGGTAGTGCAGTGGTGTTTTTGTGTACTGTGGGAGGGCATGCTGGGGTAGATATAGGGTTTAGTGTAGTGCAGTGGTGTTTGTGTAGTGTAGGGGATCATACTGAGGGTAGTGTTTTAGGGTTTAGGGAAGTACAGTGGTGTTTGTGTAATGTAGGGGGTCATGATGGGGGTAGTGTTTTAGGGTTTAGGGTAGTGCAGTGGTGTTTGTGTAGTATAGGGGGTCATGCTGGGGTAGTGTTTTAGGATTTAGGGTAGTGCAGTTGTGTTTGTGTAGTGTAGGGGGTAGTCTTTTAGGGTTTAGGGTAGTGCAGTGGTGTTTGTGTAGTGTAGGGGGTCGTGCTGTGGGTAGTGTTTTAGGGTTTAGGGTAGTACAGTGGTGTTTGTGTACTATAGGGGTCATGCTGGGGTAGATTTAGGGTTTAGTGTAGTGCAGTGGTGTTTGGGTAGTGTAGGGGGTAGTGTTTTAGGGTTTATGTTAATGCAGTGGTGTTTGTGTAGTATAGGGAGTCGTGCTGGGGGTAGTGTTTTAGGGTTTAGGGTAGTGCAGTGGTGTTTGGGTAGTGTAGGTGGTCATGCTGGGGTAGTGTTTTAGGGTTTAGGGTAGTGCAGTGGTGTTTGTGTAGTGTAGGGGGTCCTGCTGGGGGTAGTGTTTTTGGGTTTAGGGTAGTGTAGTCCTGTTTGGGTATTGTTGAGGGTAATGCTGGGGTAGTGTTTTAGGGTTTAGGTTAGTGCAGTGGTGTTTGTGCAGTGTAGGGGTCAAGCTGGGGGTAGCGTTTTAGGGTTTAGGTTAGTGCAGTGGTGTTTGTGTAGTCTAGGGGGTTGTGCTGGGGGTAGATTTAGGGTTTAGGCTAGTGCAGTGTTTTTTGGATAGTGTAGGGAGTTGTGCTGGTGGTAGTGTTTTAGGGTTTAGGGTTTTGCAGTTATGTTTGGGTAGTGTAGGGTGTCATGCAGGGGGTAGTGTTTTAGGGATTAGGGTATTGCTGTGGTGCTTGTGTACTGTAGGGGGTCGTGCACGGGCAGTGTTTTAGGGTTTAGGGTAGTGCAGTGGTATTTGGGTAGTGTAGGGGGTTGTGCAGGGGTAGATGTAGGGTTTAGGGTAGAGGAGTGGTGTTTGGGTAGTGTAGGGGTTCGTGCTGGGAATAGTGTTTAAGGGTTTAGGGTAGTGCAGTTGTGTTTGTGTAGTGTAGGGCGCCGTGCTGGGGGTAGTGTTTTAGGGTTTAGGGTAGTGCAATGGTGTTTGTGTAGTGTAGGTGGTAGTGTTTTAGGGTTTAGGGTAGTGCAGTGGTGTTTGTGTCGCGTGGGAGGTCATGCTGGGGGTAGATTTAGGGATTAGTATAGTGCAGTGGTGTTTGGGTAGTGTAGGGAGTCGTGCTGGGGGTTGTGTTCTAGGGTTTAGGGTATTGCAATGGTGTTTGTGTAGTGAAGGGAGTCGTGCTGGGGGTAGTGTTTTAGGGTTTAGGGTAGTGCAGTGGTGTTTGGGTAGTGTAGGGGGTCGTGCTGGAGGTTGTGTTAGGGTTTAGGGTATTGCAATGGTGTTTGTGTAGTGAAGGGAGTCGTGCTGGGGGTAGTGTTTTAGGGTTTAGGGTAGTGCAGTGGTGTTTGGGTAGTGTAGGGGGTCGTGCTTGGGGTAGTGTTTTACGGTTTAGGGTAGTGCAGTGGTGTTTTGGTAGTGTAGAGGGTAGTGCTAGAGTAGTGTTTTAGGGTTTAGGGTAGTGCAGTGGTGTTTGTGTAGTGTAGGGGATCATGCTAGGGGTAGCGGTTTAGGGTAGTGCACTGGTGTTTGTGTAGTGCAAGGGATCGTGTTTTAGGGTTTAAGGTAGAGCAGTGGTGTTTGTGTAGTGTGGGAGGTCATGCTGAGCGTAGATTTAGGGTTTGGTGTAGTGCAGTGGTGTTTGAATAGTGTAGGGGGTTATGTTGGGGGCATTTTTTTAGGGTATAGGTTAGTGCAGTGGTGTTTGTGTAATGTAGGGAGTCGTGCTGGGGGTAGTGATTTAGGGTGTAGGGTAGTGCAGTGGTGTTTGGGTAGTGTAGGGGGTCGTGCTGGGGGTAGTGTTTTAGGGTTTAGGGTAGTGCAGTTGTGTTTGTGTATTGTAGGGGATTGTGCTGGTGGTAGTGTTTTAGGGTTTAGGGTAGTGCAATGGTGTTTGTGTAGTGTAGGGGGTAGTGTTTTAGGGTTTAGGGTAGTGCAGTGGTGTTTGTGTAGTGTGGGAGGTCATGATGGAGAGACATTTAGGGATTAGTGTAGTGCAGTGGTGTTTGGCTAGTATAGGGAGTCATGCTGGGGGTAGTGCTTTATGGTTTAGGGTAGTGCAGTGGTGTTTTGGTAGTGTAGGGGGTAGTGCTGGGGTAGTGTTTTAGGGTTTAGGGTAGTGCAGTTGTATTTGTGTAGTGTAGGGGGTCGTGCTGGGGGCATAGTTTTAGGGTTTAGATTAGTGCAGTGGTGTTTGTGTAGTGTAGGGAGTCATGCTGGGGGTAGTGTTTTAGATTTTAGGGTAGTGCAGTGGTGTTTGGGTATTCTTGGGGGTAATGCTGGGGTAGTGTTTTAGGGTTTAGGATAGTGCAGTGGTGTTTGTGTAGTGTAGTGGGTCATGCTAGGGGTAGCGTTTTAGGGATTAGGGTAGTGCACTGGTGTTTGTGCAGTGTAGGGGATCGTGTTTTAGGGTTTAGGGTAGAGCAGTGGTGTTAGGGTAGTGTAGGGGGACGTGCTGGGGGTAGTGTTTTTGGGTTTAGGGTAGTGCAGTTGTGTTTGGGTAGTGAAGGGGGTCGTACTGGGGGTAGTGTTTTAGGGTTTAGGGTAGTACAGTGGTGTTTGTGTAGTGTATGGGGTCCTGCTTTGGGTAGTGTTTTAGGGTTTAGGGTAGTGCAGTGGTTCTTTTGTAGTGTAGGGGGTCATGCTGGGGATAGATTTAGGGTTTAGGGCAGTACAGTGGTGTTTGTGTAGTGTAGGGTGTTGTGCTGGTGGTAGTGTTTTAGGGTTTAAGGCAGAGCAGTGGTGTTTCTGAAGTGAAGCGGGTCGTGCTGGGGGTAGTGTTTTAGGGTTTAGGGTAGTGCAGTTGTGGACGCGCATCGCATGGTGTTTGGTTTTGCCGACTGGGTGATTGCAGAACTACCACGACCAGAGGCACCTGGGGGCAGTGTCATCACCAGCAGCCCCTCCTTTTCCACCGGTGGCGGACTTCAAAAAGACCTCGCGCATCCCGCTTCGCGGGACGCGCATCGCATGGTGTTTGGTTTTGCCGACTGGGTGATTGCAGAACTACCACGACCAGAGGCACCTGGGGGCAGTGTCATCACCAGCAGCCCCTCCTTTTCCACCGGCGGTGGACTTCAAAAAGACCTCGCGCATCCCGCTTCGCGGGACGCGCATCGTATGGTGTTTGGTTTTGCCGACTGGGTGATTGCAGAACTACCACGACCAGAGGCACCTGGGGGCAGTGTCATCACCAGCAGCCCCTCCTTTTCCACCGCCGGCGGACTTCAAATAGACCTCGCGCATCCTGCTTCGCGGGATGCGCATCGCATGGTGTTTGGTTTTGCCGACTGGGTGATTGCAGAACTACCACGACCAGAGGCACCTGGGGGCAGTGTCATCACCAGCAGCCCCTCCTTTTCCACTGGCGGTGGACTTCTAAAAGACCTCGCGCATCCCGCTTCGCGGGACGCGCATCGCATGGTGTTTGGTTTTGCCGACTGGGTGATGGCAGAACTACCACGACCAGAGGCACCTGGGGGCAGTGTCATCACCAGCTGCCCCTCCTTTTCCACCGGCGGCGGACTTCAAAAAGACCTCGCGCATCCCGCTTCGCGGGACGCGCAGCGGGACACGCCGGGCTAAGCCCGGGCAAAGGGCGGGCCGTCTACGGCCGTCCAAGGCCGACCGAGGCTGGGCTGGGCCACCCCCCTTTCGTTGCCTACTCAAACGCTTCAACTTGCTCCAGAGCCAGGTGACTGACATCTGTTCTGTCTCTCCTTTGGGTACAAGAGGGCTGTTCTCTACAGCCATTGACTGTCTTCTGGTTTATGTGTCCTATTCCCTTCACTGCATGTTAGCATTGGCTCTCATTTTTATCTGTGTTTTAACTTAAAAAAGTAAATTAATATGGCCACACAATCTACAAAACCAAGGCTTTCCCTGGTAGGGGGCTCAGTTAGGGGGACCCTAGATCATTTTATCACCAGGGCGGCTTCCGTGCTAGAAAAAGAGATCGCCATCACGGAACGCCGTCTATCATTGGACCCTGTTTTTAAGAAGCGTTCCTCTTTGGGCCACATCCAACAGGTTCCCTCACCGTCAATCAGGACTTCGGATCCTGAACTATCCAACGACCCTGGCCCCCCCGCGCAACTTTGCGATCCAACAGATATAGTGCCTATCTTAAACGAAACTGGCATATCTCCCTCCAACTCTCAATCTTTAACGGGCACTTCCCTCGTGGACTTATCCTCCACTTATACTGCTAAGACTTCTAAGAGAAAACGCACAAAAAATAGGTTTTCTTGCCCGAAGACCGTAGCAAAAAAAAAATCCTTACTGTTCCAACAAAAAAAAGGAGAAAAGACTGCCATCCGGACGTGCCCAAAACTATGCCCCAATCAATATCGACTCCCTCACGAACCAGGCCTCTAACATCATCGACACAGTCTCCCATTTCTCCTTTTTCTAACCTACTGACCGATATAGAGCATCTGGTAAGATCCCTACTTTCACCCTTAGTAGAGAGAGTTAAGAACATTGCGATACAGCTAACATGTTTGGAAGCATCTCATGCCTCTCTTATTGCATCAAACAACGATCTGAATTCTCACTTACGTAAAAATCCCACTGTGGCTATTATGCCTCCTCCCCTCACTCAAACAACTACTCAGTCTAACATATCAAATCACACACAGAACATACAAGTTTCCCTGCCCATCCCAGAGAAACAATTCACCGTTAAGGGGGATTCAAGAAAAGATCAAACCTCCAACCCTGTAGCGCCCCCGGGCAATAACATCAATAGGCAGCCTCCTTCAGATTACAAACTGGATAAAAGTTCCCATATTGACTTGCCCCCCGAAGCGGCTCCTTACGTAGTGACTCTCATTGGGGTCCCTGCGCTCGCTCAGGGTAAAACGGAGAGTTACCAGGAACTCAAAAATAAAGTAGTACACTGGTTGACTCAAAATAGACCACTCCCCCCCTGAAATTAACGGTGAAATACTACATGTCAGGAGACTGAAATGGTTGGGCCCTAGACCTAAGGACAAACAGGGTGATGTCATTATAATTAACTTTCGAGACCGTAGGGTGCTACCCCACATAGCGGACTGGTATACCCCGGGTAGGGGCCCAGGAATCTCAACGGTCGATCTAAGTTATTTTTACCCCCGCTCTATCTTGATAAATTCCACACTTTCATACCCATCATCGAGGGCTATCATCGAGACATCCCATTTCACCATTCCAACTTCAAACAGATATGCCACTTTCTCAGGCCTGGACGAACAGGATTGACTTTCTAATCCTGGATTCATGGTTGATAATCCCCCTATAATTAATATTTCGCCGCTCATTCCAGTACTACACAACCCTAACCCCAAGAATAACACCTTGCTCATTAACAACATGGGGTGGACGCCAACTTCTGATATTGCTCCTCATTTTTCATCTTTGGAGTCAACGCTTTTGTCCGCTGGTCCGATTACTAATCTTCTTTTCACCTACTCGGCCCACAGAGATATTCCTCCCCCTAAAATCTCCCCGCATCTTTTAGAAACTGTTGAGGCTGTAACAGACTCTACGACTGGCATTATTGGTACGGATGAGTCCCTCCTGGGCGATAGCCTTTTGTCTTGGAACGTGGCAGGCCTCCTCGACAAATTGTCTAATGCCGCATGGATTCAAATCGTTTCACGATACAGTATCATCTGCCTGCAGGAAACCTGGACCACTACAGAGCTTCATCTTCTAGGGTACCAGACTTTTCATACCCCAGCTTCTCCCAGCCTCCATGGCAGAAACAAGGGAGGACTTACGACTTATATTTCTGTAGAATCCCGACTAAAACCAACTTATATCACAGGGTCTTCATTCTATCAGTTAATCAGTTTGACTGGCGGCTCCTTTAAAAACGTTGTCCTGGTCAACTTCTATAATAATATCCCAAACTTACATTTTGACTTGGTGCTCAATGGATTAAAATCCGACCTAATCAAAAAAGAGTCTCAAAATAACTCTGACACCCTAATCATCTTGGTAGGCGACTTTAATTGCCCTTTATGTCCCCAGAGTCTTAAAGGCACTTGTGGCCTGACAACTGATATGGATGATTCTCCCAATCATTTTTGCCATACTAAATTGGGAGATCTCTTAAATGGATTAATATCCCATTTTAATTTATCCTTTGTCAATGACCTATGCCTTCCACCCAAGCGCTTTAAACCCACTTATAATGGGAGAGGTTGTCATACCACGATTGATTACTCACTTATATCTTCTAGGTACTCAGGGGCGATACTTACCTGGGAGACCCTTGACACTGTTATTAGCGATCACTATCCTATCGAGGTAACTCTAAAGTTAACCTCGTACACTAATGACATGGTCAGGCAGAATCCCCCTTATTTTCCTCCCCTGCAGTTGGGAACCACTATGGGCCTTTTCCTTAAATGGGACAAAGTGGTCCCCCCTATTTTCCTTAAAACCCTGGTTACCAATGTTTACGACCATATCCAAATTTGTTTGTCACCTACAGAAAACCCGCAGACAATAACAAACTCCTTCTCTGCAATTCTATCAGAAATTAAAACTCTCCTTGCTCGAGCCCCAAAGAAATCAGCCCCACTCACCCACGGCTGGTTCGACAGGGATTGTTCTAAAGCCCTGCGACTTTTGAAACTAGCTCTGAAGTCTAACCCTAGAAATCGTTTAGAGGTCCAGCAAGCCAGACATAACAACCGTATCAAGCGTCAGGCAAGGAAAAACCAGCTGAAGTCGCTGGCATGGTCAGCCCTTGTGGAAGCCTCTGAGAAGAGGGATAATACTGCCTTTTGGAGGGCAGTCAATGCCCCCTTTTTTCGATCCTCTCAGCCCCCGATTTTGGACTCAGCTATTACCCCCGAAACTTGGGTTAAACATTTCAGTACCTTATACACTCTTACTGATCTGACCTAACTACTTCCACCTCTTTCCCCCTAAATATCTTTTTTGACCACGCTGAAGTATTGATGGCCTTAAAAGATAGCCCCTCCGGGAAAGCCCCAGGCCCAGATTGCGTCCCAATAGACGTTTTTAAGTCACAGCCTGACCTATGGGCCCCATTGCTAACTAATGTATTGAATTCTCTGAACACCACCGGCTTTATTTCCACCTGGCCAGAGGCAATCGTCGTCCCGATTTTTTAAAAAGGCGCGAGAGATAATCCCGCCAACTATCGCCCAATCTCACTTTTAGACTCCCTTATGAAGGTAGCCGGGCGAATTATTTTAAATAGAATACATGATTGGTTAAGCACTCAAGATATTATTTCTGATATGCAATATGGCTTCAGACAAGGCAAGGGTACTATTGAACAGGGCCTAAACCTGACCCTAATAATAGCCAAATACACTCAGGCAAAAAAAGGAAACCTTTTCATAACCTTTGTAGACCTCAGCTCCGCATTTGACTGCGTTGAACACAGGCAGTTATGGGAATCCCTTACAGAGATCGGCTTAGACCCCCTCATTATATCATTCATCAAAGAGCTGTATAGGGATGCATCGGCCCGCGTGAGATATGGTAACAATGGAGAATGTTCTGACAGGTTTTTTATCAGACGAGGTGTCAGACAGGGTTGTATACTAGCTCCCTTACTTTTTACCCTCTATATTAACTCTGTTAGCCACCATCTGACCAGAACTTTCCATGATTACCCCACAATCAATGGTAAACCTATTCCCATTTTGCTCTACGCAGACAATGCGGCAATTATGTCCCAGACTCGCATGGGGCTACAAAGGGCAGTCACTGAATTTACTGACTTCATGTCAAAGAGAGGCTTAAATGTTAATACCTCTAAAACTTATACTATGTCCTGTGGCCTCGGGATTGGAAAAAAGCCATGCACCATTTTATTGAATGGCAAAAAATTAATCAACATTGATAGTTTCCCTTATCTGGGCATTACTTTCAATAAGAGAGGCACTTGGCGAGCCACCGCTCAAGCCAGAGGTCTAGCATTGTCTAAAGCCATTGGTGCACTGACCAACTTTTCTAAAAAACTAGGGGGTCGCCCAATAAGCCCTTTACTTCAGATCTATCGGGCGAAGTGCATTTCAACTGGTACCTATGGATTTGGGATCTGGGGGATTGATCCCGTTGAACAAATCCAGCGACTTGAGAATGCTTTTCTACGTTACCTTCTGGCTGTCCCTTCAGGCACTTCTACCTATATGGCGCACACTGAACTGGGCCTCACTTACATTGCGGATACGATTAATTCTTCCCCCCTTCTCTTATGACATAAAGTCTGGACCAACGAAGAAACTCCATTTAATAGGGAAATTATCACAGACTGTCTAAAACTGAAAGAGGTCAGGAACATCAAATGGTTGAATTACGTCAAAAGGTTGTCCACTGAAATCGGGCACCCCAAATTTTTTGCTGACCCATCAACCCTAGTTAATATAGCAAAAGTCGAGCTAAAGCGACTTGTCTTAAATCACTTGTGCTGTAAACGATGGTCCCTAGAAAAACAGAAGAGTACAATTGCTGATTACCAAAATATAATTACTGTGAGTGGTATACAGCAATATTTACTCTTAAAACCATCACCGTTTACCCACATGCTCCTGACCCGCTTTCGTACCAATACTTTTTTTAGACTTCTAATCTTTCCTAACCCAAATTGCTGGTCCAGTGACTTACAGAAATGCCCTTGCGATGGCCTTTCGATTCAATCTAACATTCATTGCATTCTATTTTGTAGATTTTATCAATTGCCAAGGACACTCTTTTTAAAACCGTTGCTTAAATCATGGGGATTACGCTCATGTAAATTGGCTTACCAAAAATTAAAAACCCTGGAAACACCCTTAGCCCTGGCAGCCATCTCAACGTATCTGAAAATGACGATGAGATTTAGGACATCAATGCAGACCTAAGTGGTCTTATATCTTGATGCTTTGACTGTATCTACTTTTCTGTTTTTTGTGATTTTAATTATGTTACAAATTGAATGTAATTTTAATTGTTTTTATTGGATTTTTATATGTATGTACTTTTCTGATATTGTTTTTATACATATCGAATAAAGTTCAATATCTATCTATCTATCTAGTGCAGTTGTGTTTGTGTATTGTAGGGGATCGTGCTGGTGGTAGTGTTTTAGTGTTTAGGGTAGTGCAATGGTGTTTGTGTAGTGTAGGGGGTAGTGTTTTAGGGTTTAGGGTAGTGCAGTGGTGTTTGTGTAGCGTGGGAGGTCATGCTGGGGAGAGATTTAGGGATAAGTGTAGTGCAGTGGTGTTTGGGTAGTATAGGGAGTCATGCTGGGGGTTGTGCTTTATGGTTTACGGTAGTGCAGTGGTGTTTTGGTAGTGTAGGGAGTAGTGCTGGGGTAGTGTTTTAGGGTTTAGGGTAGTGCAGTTGTGTTTGTGTAGTGTAGGGGGTCGTGCTGGGGGTAGTGTTTTAGGGTTTAGGGTAGTGCAGTGGTGTTTGTGTAGTGTAGGGGGTAGTGTTTTAGGGTTTAGGGTAGGACAGTGGTGTTTGTGTAGTGTAGGGGGTCGTGTTTTAGGGTTTAGAGTAGTGCAGTGGTGTTTGGGAAGTGTAGGTGGTCGTGCTGGGGTTAGTGTTTTTGGGTTTAGCGTAGAGCAGTTGTGTTTGGGTAGTGAAGGGGGTCGTGCTGGGGGTAGTGTTTTAGGGTTTAGGGTAGTACAGTGGTGTTTGTGTAGTGTAGGGGGTCGTGCTTGGGGTAGATTTATGGTTTAGGGTAGAGGAGTGGTGTTTGGGTAGTGTAGGGGGTCGTGCTGGGGTAGTGTTTAAGGGTTTAGGGTAGTGCAGTTGTGTTTGTGTAGAGTAGGGGGTCGTGCTGGGGGTAGTGTTTTAGGGTTTAGGCTAGTGCAATGGTGATTGTGTAGTGTAGGGGGTAGTGTTTTAGGGTTTAGGGTAGTGCAGTGGTATTTGTGTCGTGTGGGAGGTCATGCTGGGGATAGATTTAGGGATTAGTGTAGTGCAGTGGTGTATGGGTAGTGTAGGGAGTCGTGCTGGGGGTTGTGTTTTAGGGTTTAGGGTATTGCAATGGTGTTTGTGTAGTGAAGGGAGTCGTGCTGGGGATAGTGTTTTAGGGTAGTGCAGTGGTGTTTGGGTAGTGTAAGGGGTCGCGCTTGGGGTAGTGTTTTACAGTTTAGGGTAGTGTAGTGGTGTTTTGGTAGTGTAGGTGGTCGTGCTGGGGGTAGTGTTTTGGGGTTTAGGGTAGTGCAGTGGTGATTGTGTATTGTAGGGGGTCATGTTTTAGGGTATAGGGTAGCGCAGTGGTGTTTAGGTAGTATAGGGGGTCATGCTTGGGTTAGTGTTTTAGGGTTTAGGATAAGGCAGTTGTGTTTGGGTAGTGTAGGGGTTCGTGCTGGGGGTAGCATTTTAGGGTTTAGGGTAGTGCAGTGGTGTTTGTGTAGTATGGGAGGTCATGCTGGGCGAAGATTTAGGGTTTAGTGTAGTACAGTGGTGTTTGGGTAGTGTAGGGGTTCGTGCTGGGGGTAGCATTTTAGGGTTTAGGTTAGTGCAGTGTTTTTTGTGTAGTGTTGGGAGTCGTGCTGTGGGTAGTGTTTTAGGGTTTAGGGTAGTGCAATGGTGTTTGTGTAGTGTAGGGGGTAGTGTTTTAGGGTTTAGGGTAGTGCAGTGGTGTTTGTGTAGTGTGGGAGGTCATGCTGGGGGATATTTAGGGATTAGTGTAGTGCAGTGCTGTTTTGGTTGTGTAGGGGGTAGTGCTGGGGTAGTGTTTTAGGGTTTAGGGTAGTGCAGTTGTGTTTGTGTAGTGTAGGGGTTGTGCTGGGGGTAGTGTTTTAGGGTTTAGGGTAGTGCAGTGGTGTTTGTGTAGTGTAGGGGGTACAGTTTTAGGGTTTTGGGTTGGACAGTGGTGTTTGTGTAGTGTAGGGGGTCGTGTTTTAGGGTTTAGAGTAGTGCAGTGGTGTTTGGGTAGTGTAGGGGGTTGTGCTGGGGGTAGTGTTTTTGGGTTTAGCATAGAGCAGTTGTGTTTGGGTACTGAAGGGGGTGGTGCTGGGGGTAGTGTTTTAGCGTTTAGGGTAGTACAGTGGTGTTTGTGTAGTGTTGGGGGTCACGCTTGGGGTAGTGTGTCAGGGTTTATGGTAGTGCAGTGGTGTTTGTGTAGTGTAGGGGGTTTTGCTGGGGTAGATTTAGGGTTTAGGGTAGTGCAGTGGTGTTTGTGTAGTGTAGGGGGTCATGCTGGGGGTAGTGTTTTAGGGTTTAAGGCAGTGCAGTGGTGTTTGTGTAGTGAAGGGGTCATGCTGGGGGTAGTGTTTTAGGGTTTAGGGTAGTACAGTGGTGTTTGTGTAGTCTAGGGGTTTGTGCTGGGGGTAGATTTAGGGTTTAGGTTAGTGCAGTGGTGTTTGGATAGTGTAGGGAGTCGTGCTGGTGGTGGTGTTTTAGGGTTTAGGGTAGTATAGTTATGTTTGGGTAATGTAGGGTGTCATGCAGGGGGTAGTGTTTTAGGGATTAGGGTATTGCAGTGGTGCTTGTATAGTGTAGGGGTGGTGCTCGGGCAGTGTTTCAGGGTTTAGGGTAGTGCAATGGTATTTGGGTAGTGTAGGGGGTTGTGCAGGGGGTAGATGTAGGGTTTAGTGTAGAGGAGTGGTGTTTGGGTAGTATAGGGGTCGTGCTGGGGGTAGTGTTTATGGTTTTAGGGTACTGCAGTTGTGTTTGTGTAGAGTAGGGGGTCGTGCTGGGGGTAGTGTTTTAGGGTTTAGGGTAGTGCAATGGTGTTTGTGTAGTGTAGAGGGTAGTGTTTTGGGGTTTAGGGTAGTGCAGTGGTGTTTGTGTAGTGTGGGAGGTCATGCTGGGGGATATTAGGGATTAGTGTAGTGCACTGGTGTTTTGGTAGTGTAGGGGGTTGTGCTGTTGTAGCGTTTTAGGGTAGTGCAGTGGTGTTTGTGTAGTGTAGGGGGTTGTGCTGGGGTAGTGTTTTAGGGTTTAGGGTAGTGCAGTGGTGTTTGTGTAGTGTAGGGGGTAGTGTTTTTGGGTTTAGAGTAGTGCAGTGGTGTTTGGGTAGTGTAGGGGGTCATGCTGGGGTAGTGTTTTTGGGTTTAGCGTAGAGCAGTTGTGTTTGGGTAGTGAAGGGGTCGTGCTGGGGGTCGTGTTTTAGGGTTTAGGGTAGTACAGTGGTGTTTGTGTAGTGTAGGGGGTCGTGCTTGAGGTAGTGTTTTAGGGTTTAGAGTAGTGCAGTGGTGTTTGGGTAGTGTAGGGAGTCGTGCTGGTGGTAGTGTAATAGGGTTTAGGGTAGTGCAGTTATGTTTCGGTAGTGTAGGGGGTCGTGCTGGGGGTAGTGTTTTAGGGTTTAGGGTAGTGCAGTGGTGTTTGTGTAGTGTGGGAGGTCATGCTGGGGGATATTAGGGATTAGTGTAGTGCACTGGTGTTTTGGTAGTGTAGGGGGTTGTGCTGTTGTAGTGTTTTAGGGTAGTGCAGTGGTGTTTGTGTAGTGCAGTGGGTTGTGCTGGGGGTAGTGTTTTAGGGTTTAGGTTAGTGCAGTGGTGTTTGTGTAGTGTAGGGGGTAGTGTTTTCGGGTTTAGAGTAGTGCAGTGGTGTTTGGGTAGTGTAGGGGGTCGTGCTGGGGTAGTGTTTTTGGGTTTAGCGTAGAGCAGTTGTGTTTGGGTAGTGAAGGGGTCGTGCTGGGGGTAGTGTTTCAGGGTTTAGGGTAGTACAGTGGTGTTTGTGTAGTTTAGGGGGTCGTGCTTGAGGTAGTGTTTTAGGGTTTATGGTAGTGCAGTGGTGTTTGTGTAGTGTAGGGGGTTATGCTGGGGTAGATTTAGGGTAAAGGGTAGTGCAGTGGTGTTTGTGTAGTGTAGGGAGTCGTGCTGGTGGTAGTGTTTTAGGGTTTAGGGTAGTGCAGTTATGTTTGGGTAGTGTAGGGTGTCATGCAGGGGGTAGTGTTTTAGGGATTAGGGTATTTCAGTGGTGCTTGTGTAGTGTAGGGGGTCGTGCTCGGGTATTGTTTTAGGGTTTAGGGTAGTGCAGTGGTATTTTGGTAGTGTAGGGGGTTGTGCAGGGGGTAGATGTAGGGTTTAGGGTAGAGGAGTGGTGTTTGGGTAGTGTAGGGGGTCGTGCTAGGGGTTGTGTTTTAGGGTTTAGGGTATTGCAATGGTGTTTGTGTAGTGTAGGGGGTCATGCTGGAGTAGTGTTTTAGGGTTTAGTGTAGTGCAGTGATGTTTGTGTAGTGTAGGGGGTAGAGTTTTAGGGTTTAGAGTAGTGCAGTGCTGTTTGGGTAGTGTAGGGGGTCGTGCTGGGGGTAGTGTTTTTAGGTATAAGGCAGTGCAGTGGTGTTTGGGTAGTGAAGGGGGTCATGCTGGGGGTAGTGTTTTAGGGTTTAGAGTAGTACAGTGGTGTTTGGATAGTTTAGGGGTAATGCTGGGGGTAGATTTAGTGTATAGGGTACTGCAGCAGTGTTTGTGTTCTGAGGAGGTCATGCTGGGGGTAGTGTATTAGGGTTTAGGGTAGTGTAGTGGTGTTTTTGTAGTGTAGGTGGTCATGCTGGGGGTAATGTTTTAGGGTTTAGGGTAGTGCAGTGGTGTTATTGTTGTGTAGGGGGTCATATTTAAGGGTGTAGGGTAGTGCAGTGGTTTTTGGGTAGTGTAGGGGTTCGTGCTGGGGTAGTGTTTCAGGGTTTAGGGTAGTGCAGTGGTGTTTGGGTAGTGTGGAAGGTCATGCTGGGGGTAGATTTAGGGATTAGTGTAGTGCAGTGGTGTTTGGGTAGTGTAGGGAGTCGTGCTAGGGGTTGTGTTTTAGCGTTTAGGGTATTGCAATGGTGTTTGTGTAGTGAAGGGAGTCGTGCTGGGGGTAGTGTTTTAGGGTTTAGGGTTGTGCAGTGGTGTTTGGGTAGTGTAGGGGGTCGTGCTTGGGGTAGTGTTTTACGGTTTAGGGTAGTGCAGTGGTGTTTTGGTAGTGTAGGGGGTAGTGCTGGGGTAGTGTTTTAGTGTTTAGGGTAGTGCAGCGGTGTTTGTGTAGTGTAGGGGGTCGTGCTGGGGGTAGTGTTTTAGGGTTTAGTGTAGTGCAGTGATGTTTGTGTAGTGTAGGGGGTAGAGTTTTAGGGTTTAGAGTAGTGCAGTGCTGTTTGGGTAGTGTAGGTGGTCGTGCTGGGGGTAGTGTTTTTAGGTATCTGGCAGTGCAGTGGTGTTTGGGTAGTGAAGGGGGTCGTGCTGGGGGTAGTGTTTTAGGGTTTATGGTAGTGCAGTGGTGTTTGTGTAGTATAGGGGGTTATGCTGGGGTAGATTTAGGGTTTAGGGTAGTGCAGTGGTGTTTGTTTAGTGTAGGGTGTCATGCTGGGGGTAGCTTTTTAGGGTATAAGGCAGTGCAGTGGTGTTTGTGTAGTGAAGGGGTTGTGCTGGGGGTAGTGTTTTAGGGTTTAGGGTAGTGCAGTGGTGTTTGTGTAGTCTAGGGGGTTGTGCTGGGGGTAGATTTAGGGTTTGGGTTAGTGCAGTGGTGTTTGGGTAGTGTAGGGAGTCGTGCTGGTGGTAGAGTTTTAGGATTTAGGGTAGTGCAGTTATGTTTGGGTAGTGTATGGTGTTGTGCAGGGGTTAGTGTTTTAGGGATTAGGGTAGTGCAGTGGTGCTTGTGTAGTGTAGGGGGTCGTGCTCAGGTAGTGTTTTTGGGTTTACGGTAGTCCCTGGTATTTGGGTAGTGTAGGGCTTCATGCTGGGGGTAGTGTTTTAGGGTTTAGGGTAGTGCAGTGGTGTTTGTGTACTGTGGGAGGTCATGCTGGGGTAGATATAGGGTTTAGTGTAGTGCACTGGTGTTTGGGTAGTGTAGGGAGTAATGATGGGGTAGTGTTTTAGGGTTTAGTGTAGTGCTGTGGTGTTTGTGTAGTGTAGGGGGTCATACTGGGGGTAGTGGTTTAGGGTTTAGGGTAGTGCAGTGGTGTTTGTGTAATGTATGGGGTCATGCTGGGGGTAGTGTTTTAGGGTTTAGGGTATGTGCAGTGGTGTTTGGGTAGTGTGGAAGGTCATGCTGGGGGTAGATTTAGGGATTAGTGTAGTGCAGTGGTGTTTGGGTAGTGTAGGGAGTCGTGCTAGGGGTTGTGTTTTAGGGTTTAGGGTATTGCAATGGTGTTTGTGTAGTGAAGGGAGTCGTGCTGGGGGTAGTGTTTTAGGGTTTAGGGTTGTGCAGTGGTGTTTGGGTAGTGTAGGGGGTCGTGCTTGGGGTAGTGTTTTAGTGTTTAGGGTAGTGCAGTGGTGTTTTGGTAGTGTAGGGGGTAGTGCTGGGGTAGTGTTTTAGTGTTTAGGGTAGTGCAGCGGTGTTTGTGTAGTGTAGGGGGTCGTGCTGGGGGTAGTGTTTTAGGGTTTAGTGTAGTGCAGTGATGTTTGTGTAGTGTAGGGGGTAGAGTTTTAGGGTTTAGAGTAGTGCAGTGCTGTTTGGGTAGTGTAGGTGGTCGTGCTGGGGGTAGTTTTTTTAAGTATCTGGCAGTGCAGTGGTGTTTGGGTAGTGAAGGGGGTCGTGCTGGGGGTAGTGTTTTAGGGTTTATGGTAGTGCAGTGGTGTTTGTGTAGTATAGGGGGTTATGCTGGGGTAGATTTAGGGTTTAGGGTAGTGCAGTGGTGTTTGTTTAGTGTAGGGTGTCATGCTGGGGGTAGCTTTTTAGGGTATAAGGCAGTGCAGTGGTGTTTGTGCAGTGAAGGGGTTGTGCTGGGGGTAGTGTTTTAGGGTAGTGCAGTGGTGTTTGTGTAGTCTAGGGGGTTGTGCTGGGGGTAGATTTAGGGTTTGGGTTAGTGCAGTGGTGTTTGGGTAGTGTAGGGAGTCGTGCTGGTGGTAGAGTTTTAGGATTTAGGGTAGTGCAGTTATGTTTGGGTAGTGTATGGTGTTGTGCAGGGGTTAGTGTTTTAGGGATTAGGGTAGTGCAGTGGTGCTTGTGTAGTGTAGGGGGTCGTGCTCAGGTAGTGTTTTTGGGTTTACGGTAGTCCCTGGTATTTGGGTAGTGTAGGGCTTCATGCTGGGGGTAGTGTTTTAGGGTTTAGGGTAGTGCAGTGGTGTTTGTGTACTGTGGGAGGTCATGCTGGGGTAGATATAGGGTTTAGTGTAGTGCACTGGTGTTTGGGTAGTGTAGGGAGTAATGATGGGGTAGTGTTTTAGGGTTTAGTGTAGTGCTGTGGTGTTTGTGTAGTGTAGGGGGTCATACTGGGGGTAGTGGTTTAGGGTTTAGGGTAGTGCAGTGGTGTTTGTGTAATGTATGGGGTCATGCTGGGGGTAGTGTTTTAGGGTTTAGGGTATGTGCAGTGGTGTTTGTGTAGTGTAGGGGTCATGCTGGGGTAGTGTTTTAGGGTTTAGGGTAGTGCAGTGGTGTTTGTGTAGTGTAGGGGGTCGTGCTGTGGGAAGTGTTTTAGGGTTTAGGGTAGTACAGTGGTGTTTGTGTACTGTAGGGGGTCATGCTGGGGGTAGATTTAGGGTTTAGTGTAGTGCAGTGGTGTTTGGGTATTGTAGGGGGTCATGCTGGGGTAGTGTTTTGGGGTTTCGGTTAGTGCAGTGGTGTTTGTGTAGTGTAGGGAGTCGTGCTGGGGTAGTGTTTTAGGGTTTAGGGTAGTGCAGTGGTGTTTGGGTAGTGTAGGGGGTCGTGCTGGGGTAGTGTTTTAGGGTTTAGGGTAGTGCAGTTGTGTTGGGAAGTGTAGGGGGTCATGCTGGGGGTAGTGTATTAGGGTTTAGGGTAGTGTAGTGGTGTTTTTGTAGTGTAGGTGGTCATGCTGGGGGTAGTGTTTTAGGGTTTAGGGTAGTGCAGTGGCGTTATTGTTGTGTAGGGGGTCATATTTAAGGGTGTAGGGTAGTGCAGTGGTGTTTGGGTAGTGTAGGGGTTCGTGCTGGGGTAGTGTTTCAGGGTTTAGGGTAGTTAAGTGGTGTTTGGGTAGTGTGGAAGGTCATGCTGGGGGTAGATTTAGGGATTAGTGTAGTGCAGTGGTGTTTGGGTAGTGTAGGGAGTCATGCTAGGGGTTGTGTTTTAGGGTTTAGGGTATTGCAATGGTGTTTGTGTAGTGAAGGGAGTCGTGCTGGGGGTAGTGTTTTAGGGTTTAGGGTCGTGCAGTGGTGTTTGGGTAGTGTAGGGGGTCGTGCTTGGGGTAGTGTTTTACGGTTTAGGGTAGTGCAGTGGTGTTTTGGTAGTGTAAGGGGTAGTGCTGGGGTAGTGTTTTAGTGTTTAGGGTAGTGCAGCGGTGTTTGTGTAGTGTAGGGGGTCGTGCTGGGGGTAGTGTTTTAGGGTTTAGTGTAGTGCAGTGATGTTTGTGTAGTGTAGGGGGTAGAGTTTTAGGGTTTAGAGTAGTGCAGTGCTGTTTGGGTAGTGTAGGTGGTCGTGCTGGGGGTAGTGTTTTTAGGTATAAGGCAGTGCAGTGGTGTTTGGGTAGTGAAGGGGGTTGTGCTGGGGTAGTGTTTTAGGGTTTAAAGTAGTACAGTGGTGTTTGTGTAGTGTAGGGGGTCGTGCTTGGGGTAGTGTTTTAAGGTTTATGGTAGTGCAGTGGTGTTTGTGTAGTATAGGGGGTTATGCTGGGGTAGATTTAGGGTTTAGGGTAGTGCAGTGGTGTTTGTGTAGTGTAGGGTGTCATGCTGGGGGTAGTGTTTTAGGGCATAAGGCAGTGCAGTGGTGTTTGTGTAGTGAAGGGGTTGTGCTGGGGGTAGTGTTTTAGGGTTTAGGGTAGTGCAGTGGTGTTTGTGTAGTCTAGGGGGTTGTGCTTGGGGTAGATTTAGGGTTTGGGTTAGTGCAGTGGTGTTGGGGTAGTGTAGGGAGTCGTGCTGGTGGTAGAGTTTTAGGATTTAGGGTAGTGCAGTTATGTTTGGGTAGTGTATGGTGTTGTGCAGGGGTTAGTGTTTTAGGGATTAGGGTAGTGCAGTGGTGCTTGTGTAGTGTAGGGGGTCGTGCTCAGGTAGTGTTTTAGGGTTTACGGTAGTGCAGTGGTATTTGGGTAGTGTAAGGCTTCATGCTGGGGGTAGTGTTTTAGGGTTTAGGGTAGTGCAGTGGTGTTTGTGTACTGTGGGAGGTCATGCTGGGGTAGATATAGGGTTTAGTGTAGTGCACTGGTGTTTGGGTAGTGTAGGGAGTCATGATGGGGTAGTGTTTTAGGGTTTAGTGTAGTGCTGTGGTGTTTGTGTAGTGTAGGGGGTCATACTGGGGTAGTGTTTTAGGGTTTAGGGTAGTGCAGTGGTGTTTGTGTAATGTATGGGGTCATGCTGGGGGTAGTGTTTTAGGGTTTAGGGTATGTGCCGTGGTGTTTGTGTAGTGTAGGGGTCATGCTGGGGTAGTGTTTTAGGGTTTAGGGTAGTGCAGTGGTGTTTGTGTAGTGTAGGGGGTCATGCTGTGGGAAGTGTTTTAGGGTTTAGGGTAGTACAGTGGTGTTTGTGTACTGTAGGGGGTCATGCTGGGGGTAGATTTAGGGTTTAGTGTAGTGCAGTGGTGTTTGTGTACTGTAGGGGGTCATGCTGGGGTAGTGTTTTAGGGTTTAGGTTAGTGCAGTGGTGTTTGTGTACTGTAGGGAGTCATGCTGGGATAGTGTTTTAGGGTTTAGGGTAGTGCAGTGGTGTTTGGGTAGTGTAGGGGGTCGTGCTGGGGTAGTGTTTTAGGGTTTAGGGTAGTGCAGTTGTGTTGGGGAGTGTAGGCTGTCGTGCTGGGGGTAGTGTTTTAGGGTGTAGGGTAGTGTAGTGGTGTTTGTGTAGTGTAGGGGATCGTGTTTTAGGGTTTAGGGTAGAGCAGTGGTGTTTGGGTAGTGTAGGGAGTCGTGCTGGGGGTAGTGTTTTTGGGTTTAGGGTAGTGCAGTGGTGTTTGTGTAATGTAGGGGGTCATGTTTTAGGGCACAGTTCTTCAAACTGTGGGGCGCGCCCCCCTGGGGGGGCGTGGATGGGTTCCCAGAGGGATGCGAAGGCCTCTGCAAGGACATGTAAATGAAGATGCCTGGAAGTGCAGCGATGTTTATTTGCTGCATTTCCAGGCTGTCTTCATTTACTCCGAAGCCCTCAGTGTGCCGTGGGGCCAGAGGTCAGTGGGTGTGCTGCTTGGGGATCGGCTGGGCAGTGTCCGGAGTCTTATTAAGTCTCCAGCAGGCCCCGGTTTTTCACATGTCTTTAAAGACCATTTGCATACCTTTAGAAACTGGTTATGGAGGCTGTTTTTTTCCCTTTTTCCAGTACCCCCTGGGCCCCGACTCTGCCTATTCCTCCTTACATTTGTATTTTACATATACTGCTGTAGTGTGAAAATGCATTTCATTAAAATGAATACAAAAAAGGGTTGCCAATAGAAAAAAGGCCAGCCATGTATGTTTAAAGAGCCTGCAAAGACCTTGCTTTGACACTAAATAGGGTCTTAAATAAAAAAGTATGTATTCATTTGTAATTTGACTCTGTCTGTTCCTTTTATTTTCAGTCATTAAACATTCAGGCAGCCCTAGAACACATTTAAAAGTGCTTTATATTTGCTTTTCGAAGTATGCACAGATAAGTGCTGAAAATAGGGCTTTAGGTGACTGTTTATTTTTGTACCATCTGCAACATCAAAATAATGAGCTGGCAACCCTAATCATAAGATTGGAAGTTTGTTGCAGGATCAGCACATTATTTATTTCCTTCACCCTCGATTCCCTGATTTAATTCCATAGTAGCAATAGTTTAACTTATATCTGAAACCCTATGCCCGTCAATAACATGCTGATTAACTTAAAGTGTCTGGGAATTCACCCTGCATTCAGAGAACTCACTCCTCATTCTCACCCTGCACTCACAGCGCATAGTTATGGTTTTCCCGCATTTGCCACACAATCCATCATCTCCTGTATAATTTGCAGATTGAAAAATGCAGCAACACATGTTACCTCACAGTGGAAGGCCCTTTCTAAATGTTGACTGGTCACCTTTCTGTTGCTTACTGCTATATGTGGGTGTTAATGTGGTACTTATGAGGGGCAATAAAGGGCAGGACAATGTTAACAAGTGTAAAAATAGCAAAATAGTGCAGTAATGCTATCACAAAATATGCAGCATAATTTGCCTTTGCTTGCTGCAGAATTTAGTCAACCATGCTGCATAATTTGGTCTTCTCCTGCCGCATAATTCCAATGGCCCTGTATATAGTGCTATGAGGTCCCAGCCTGTGGCAGAAAGCACTGTGAATATGCAAGTCATTATTTTAAAACAGTGTTTACAACATACTCTAAGCTAGGCAGCGGCAACATGATGCAGTGATTGAGATTAAACAAGTTCTTACAAAACATACTTTTTTTTTAGTATTAAGTAATCAAACTGTATCAAATGCAGACATTTTTGTAAGTGTCTCCACTAATAAAGATCCCAGCTGATAACTCCTTTACATTACATCTTAAAAAGAATAGATCTTTGCCACCATAAAGCTTTAAGCAGATCCACTGGAATTATTCAGCAGAAGAGGACAACATTATGCGGCAGGTTTGACTAAATTATGCAGCAAGATTATGTGGTTAGCATTACTTCATTATTTTGTCATTGTAACTCAAGGTAACACTGTCAGGGGAAATATTTCACCTCATTAGTACCAGTGTAGCACCCAAATACAGCAACAAGCAACCACAAGATTACCAGTCAATCTTTGCAAAGGGCCTTCCACTGCTCCGGAACACTTTGTCACGCTTTAAGTAACTTTTGTTCCGTTTGAACTGGAATCAAGTTTTTTTTGTTAAAATCTGCAGATTATGTAGCAAATGCAATACACTGATAATTATGTGAAAAACGCTGCTGCAGAAACTCATAATTCCATGGTTTCTTTTTTAACTTTCTGCACTACCACCCGCACTTCAATTTCAGCCAGAGGCATCTCAAAGTCAGTATTAACCATTCAGTTGCAGTTTTTGTGTGAAAGCTGAGTCCATGGGGTAGCAGGTAGAAGGCCAGCAGGGTTGCAATCAGATGCAGAGCCCTAATCCTCTCGACCCCTGGGGCCTCACAGTACTGGTCTAGGAGACAGAGGAAAGGAGCGAGATTCATAGATATTGTCAAAGAGAAGGCCCAGAATAGGGAGCACTGTATGCAGACTCATTTTTATGTTTACAAATGGTCTGAGACAGCTTCTTCAGCGAGATACCCCAAAGAAGGGGACAATATAAGTGTTTTTGTTTTTTTAAAAGGGACATTCATTAGTGAAGCTGGTACTGCTGCCAAGTGTGTAAGTGGCCACTGCTGGTTATCATAAAGGAGCAGATGCAGCAGGACTGGGGCCCAGGGATTTTGGAGGCCTACTGCATCACAATTATGACTGTATACCTTTAAAAAAAAGGGACATCAGAGCTTATTGTCCTTTCAAGCATTAGGACAGAGGTGATGATCCATCATGGAGGGGAAGAGGTAAAAGAGGTAAAGGAGATAGCCTGCTACCCAGGACTGCAGTTATTAGTACAACAGGTATAGTTGCATTGGGGTCAAAGAGTGTGAGAGGATCACAACAACCCAATTATGGGGAGCAGTTTGTTTGGGATATCTGTTTTTGTTTGATGCATTTGCTGTTTTATAAGTCTCATATTTGGTGCAGTTCATAAGCTATAGAAAAAGTATTCCTGAAATCATCTCATAAGCCCCGCTCCCTGCACGCAGCCATGCCCCTCCCGCTCCCCCAATCCTTGTCATAAAGTTTTGGAGGGGGGCCTGACCTCAAAACATTTTGCTTAGGGGGGGCTCAGAGTAAAAAAGTTTGAAGACCTCTGTTTTAGGGTATAGGGTAGTGCAGTGGTTTTTAAGTAGTGTAGGGGGTCATGCTGGGGTTAGTGTTTTAGGATGTAGGGGTTCGTGCTGGTGGTAGCATTTTAGGGTTTAGGGTAGTGCAGGGGTGTTTGTGTAGTGTGGGAGGTCATGCTGGGCGTAGATTTAGGGTTTGGTGTAGTGCAGTGGTGTTTGAGTAGTGTAGGGGGTCGTGTTGGGGGCATTGTATTAGGGTTTAGGTTAGTGCAGTGGTGTTTGTGTAATGTAGGGAGTCGTGCTGGGGGTAGTGTTTTAGGGTTTAGGGTAGTGCAGTGGTGTTTGGGTAGTGTAGGGGGTCGTGCTGGGGTAGTGTTTTAGGGTTTAGGGTAGTGCAGTGGTGTTAGTATAGTGTAGGGGGTCATGCTGGGGGCATTGTATTAGGGTTTAGGTTAGTGCAGTGGTGTTTGTGTAGTGTAGGGAGTCGTGCTGGGGGTAGTGTTTTAGGGTTTAGGGTAGTGCAGTGGTGTTTGGGTAGTGTAGGGCGTTGTGCTGGGAGTAGTGTTTTAGGGTTTAGGTAGTGTAGGGGGTAGTGCTGGGGTAGTGTTTTAGGGTTTAGGGTAGTGCAGTTGTGTTTGTGTAGTGTAGGGGGTCGTGCTGGGGGTAGTGTTTTAGGGTTTAGGTTAGTGCAGTGGTGTTTGTGTAGTGTAGGGGGGTAGTGTTTTAGGATTTAGGGTAGGACAGTGGTGTTTGTGTAGTGTAGGGGGTCGTGTTTTAGGGTTTAGAGTAGTGCAGTGGTGTTTGGGTAGTGTAGGTGGTGGTGCTGGGGGTAGTGTTTTTGGGTTTAGCGTAGAGCAGTTTTGTTTGGGTAGTGAAGGGGGTCGTGCTGGGGGTAGTGTTTTAGGGTTTAGGTTAGTGCAGTGGTTTTTGTGTAGTGTAGGGAGTCGTGCTGGGGTTAGTGTTTTAGGGTTTAGGGTAGTGCAATGGTTTTTGTGTAGTGTAGGAGGTAGTGTTTTAGGGTTTAGGGTAGTGCAGTGGTGTTTGTGTAGTGTGGGAGGTCATGCTGGGGGAGATATAGGGATTAGTGTAGTGCAGTGGTGTTTGGGTAGTATAGGGAGTAGTGCTGGGGGTTGTGTTTTATGGTTTAGGGTAGTGCAGTGCTGTTTTGGTTGTGTAGGGGTAGTGCTGGGGTAGTGTTTTAGGGTTTAGGGTAGTGCAGTTGTGTTTGTGTAGTGTAGGGAGTCGTGCTGGGGGTAGTGTTTTAGGGTTTAGTGTAGTGCAGTTATGTTTGGGTAGTGTAGGGCGTTGTGCTGGGGGTAGTGTTTTAGGGTTTAGGGTAGTACAGTGATGTTTGTGTAGTGTTGGGGGTCGTGCTTGGGGTAGTGTGTCAGGGTTTATGGTAGTGCAGTGATGTTTGTGTAGTGTAGGGGGTTATGCTGGGATAGATTTAGGGTTTAGGGTAGTGCAGTGGTGTTTGTGTAGTCTAGGGGGTTGTGCTGGGGGTAGATTTAGGGTTTAGGTTAGTGCAGTGGTGTTTGGATAGTGTAGGGAGTCATGCTGGTCTTAGTGTTTTAGGGTATAGGTTAGTGCAGTTATGTTTGGGTAATGTAGGGTGTCATGCAGGGGGTAGTGTTTTAGGGATTAGGGTATTGCAGTGGTGCTTGTGTAGTGTAGGGGGTCGTGCTCGGGCAGTGTTTTAGGGTTTAGGGTAGTGCAGTGGTATTTGGGTAGTGTAGGGGGTTGATGTAGGGTTTAGTGTAGAGGAGTGGTGTTTGGGTAGTGTAGGGGGTCGTGCTGGGGATAGTGTTTAAGGTTTTAGGGTAGGGCAGTTGTCTTTGTGTAGAGTAGGGGGTCGTGCTGGGGGTAGTGTTTTAGGGTTTAGGGTAGTGCAATGGTGTTTGTGTAGTGTAGAGGGTAGTGTTTTGGGGTTTAGGGTAGTGCAGTGGTGTTTGTGTAGTGTGGGAGGTCATGCTGGGGGGAGATTTAGGGATTAGTGTAGTGCAGTGGTGTTTGGGTAGTGTAATGAGTCGTGCTGGGGGTTGTGTTTTAGGGTTTAGGGTATTGCAATGGTGTTTGTGTAGTGAAGGGAGTCGTGCTGGGGGTAGTGTGTTAGGGTTTAGGGTAGTGCAGTGGTGTTTGGGTAGTGTAGGGGGTCGTGCTTGGGGTAGTGTTTTACGGTTTAGGGTAGTGCACTGGTGTTTTGGCAGTGTAGGGGGTAGTGCTGTGGAGGTGTTTTAGGGTTTAGGGTAGTGCAGTGGTGTTTGTGTAGTGTAGGGGGTTGTGCTGGGGGTAGTGTTTTAGGGTTTAGGGTAGTGCAGTGGTGTTTGTGTAGTGTGGGGGGTAGTGTTTTCGGGTTTAGAGTAGTGCAGTGGTGTTTGGGTAGTGTAGGGGGTCATGCTGGGGTAGTGTTTTTGGGTTTAGCGTAGAGCAGTTGTGTTTGGGTAGTGAAGGGGTCATGCTGGGGTAGTGTTTTAGGGTTTAGGGTAGTACAGTGGTGTTTGTGTAGTGTAGGGGGTCGTGCTTGAGGTAGTGTTTTAGGGTTTATGGTAGTGCAGTGGTGTTTGTGTAGTGTAGGGGGTTATGCTGGGGTAGATTTAGGGTTTAGGGTAGTGCAGTGGTGTTTGTGTAGTGTAGGGAGTCGTGCTGGTGGTATTGTTTTAGGGTTTAGGGTAGTGCAGTTATGTTTCTGTAGTGTAGGGGGTCGTGCTGGGGGTAGTGTTTTAGGGTTTAGGGTAGTGCAGTGGTGTTTGTGTAGTGTAGGGGTTCGTGCTGGGGGTAGTGTTTTAGGGTTTAGGGTAGTGCACTGGTATTTGTGTAGTGTAGGGGGTCGTGCTGGGGGTAGTGTTTTAGTGTTTAGGGTAGAGTAGTAGTGTTTGGGTAGTGTAGGGGGTCATGTTGGTAGTGTTTTTGGGTTCAGGGTGGTGCAGTTGTGTTTGGGTAGTGAAGGAGGTCTTGTTGGGGGTAGTGTTTTAGGGTTTAGGGTAGTACATGGGTGTTCGTGTAGTGTATGGGGACGTGCTTGGGGAAGTGTTTTATGGTTTAGGGCAGTGCAGTGGTTCTTTTGTAGTGTAGGGGGTCATGCTGGGGGTAGATTTAGGGTTTAGGGTAGTACAGTGGTGTTTGTGTAGTGTAGGGCGTTATGCTGGTGGTAGTGTTTTAGGGTTGAAGGCAGAGCAGTGGTGTTTGTGAAGTGAAGCGGGTCATGCTGGGGGTAGTGTTTTAGGGTTAGGGGTAGTGCAGTTGTGTTTGTGTAGTGTAGGGGGTCATTCTGGGGGTAGTGTTTTAGGGTTTAGGGTAGTGCAATGGTGTTTGTGTAGTGTAGGGGGTAGTGTTTAAGGGTTTAGGGTAGTGCAGTGGTGTTTGTGTAGTGTGGGAGGTCATGCTTGGGGGAGATTTAGGGATTAGTGTAGTGCAGTGGAGTTTGGGTAGTGTAATGAGTCGTGCTGGGGGTTGTGTTTTAGGGTTTAGGGTATTGCAATGGTGTTTGTGTTGTGAAGGGAGTCGTGCTGGGGGTAGTGTTTTAGGGTTTAGGGTAGTGCAGTGGTGTTTGGGTAGTGTAGGGGGTCGTGCTTGGGGTAGTGTTTTACGGTTTAGCGTAGTGCACTGGTGTGTTGGTAGTGTAGGGGTAGTGCTGTGGTAGTGTTTTAGGGTTTAGGGTAGTGCAGTGGTGTTTGTGTACTGTAGGGGGTAGTGATTTTGGGTTTAGAGTAGTGCAGTGGTGTTTGGGTAGTGTAGGGGGTCGTGATGGGGTAGTGTTTTTGGGTTTAGCGTAGATCAGTTGTTTGGGTAGTGAAGGGGTCGTGCTGGGGGTAGTGTTTTAGGGTTTAGGGTAGTACAGTGGTGTTTGTGTAGTGTAGGGGTCGTGCTTGAGGTAGTGTTTTAGGGTTTATGGTAGTGCAGTGGTGTTTGTGTAGTGTAGGGGGTTATGCTGGGGTAGATTTAGGGTAAAGGGTAGTGCAGTGGTGTTTATGTAGTGTAGGGAGTCGTGCTGGTGGTAGTGTTTAAGGATTTAGGGTAGTGCAGTGGTGTTTGTGTAGTGTGGGAGGTCATGCTGGGGGGATATTTAGGGATTAGTGTAGTGCAGTGGAGTTTGGGTAGTGTAATGAGTCGTGATGGGGTTGTGTTTTAGGGATTAGGGTATTTCAGCGGTGCTTGTGTAGAGTAGGGGGTCGTGCTCGGGTAGTGTTTGAGGGTTTAGGGTAGTGCAGTGGTATTTGAGTAGTGTAGGGGGTTGTGCAGGGGGTAGATGTTGGGTTTAGGGTAGAGGAGTGGTGTTTGGGTAGTGTAGGGGGTCGTGCTGGTGGTAGTGTTTAAGGGTTTAGGGTAGTGCAGTTGTGTTTGTGTAGTGTAGTGGGTCGTGCTGGGGGTAGTGTTTTAGGGTTTAGGGTAGTGCAATGGTGTTTGTGTAGTGTAGGGGGTAGCGTTTTAGGGGTTAGGGTAGTGCAGTGGTGTTTGTGTTGTGTGGGAGGTCATGCTGGGGGTAGATTTAGGGATTAGTGTAGTGCAGTGGTGTTTGGGTAGTGTAGGGAGTCATGCTGGGGGTTGTGTTTTAGGGTTTAGGGTATTGCAATGTTGTTTGTGTAGTGAAGGGAGTCATGCTGGGGGTAGTGTTTTAGGGTTCAGGGTAGTGCCGTGGTGTTTGGGTAGTGTCGGTGGTCATGCTGGGGGTAGTGTTTTAGGGTTTAGGGTAGTGCAGTGGTGTTTGTGTTGTGTAGGGGGTCATGTTTAAGGGTGTAGGGTAGTGCAGCGGTGTTTGGGTAGTGTAGGGGGTCATGCTGCGGTTAGTGTTTTAGGGTTTAAGGTAGTGCAGTGGTGTTTGGGTGGTGTAGGTGTTCGTGCTGGGGTAGTGTTTCAGGGTTTAGGGTAGTGCAGTGGTGTTTGTGTAGTGTGGAAGTTCATGCTGGGGGTAGATTTAGGGATTAGTGTTTTAGGGTTTAGGGTAGTGCAGTTGTATTTGGGCAGTGTAGGGGGTTGTGCAGGGGGTAGATGTAGGGATTAGGGTAGAGGAGTGGTGTTTGGGTAGTGTAGAGTCGTGCTAGGGGTTGTGTTTTACGGTTTAGGGTATTGCAATGCTGTTTGTGTAGTGTAGGGGGTTATGCTGGGGTACATGTAGGGTTTAGGTTAGTGCAGTGGTGTTTGTGTAGTGTAGGGTGTCATGCTGGGGGTAGTGTTTTAGGGTATAAGAGTGCAGTGGTGTTTGTGTAGTGAAGGGGTCATGCTGGGGGTAGTGTTTTAGGGTTTAGGGTAGTGCAGTGGTGTTTGCGTAGTGTAGGGGTAGTGCTGGGGTAGTGTTTTAGGGTTTAGGGTAGTGCAGAGCTATTTGTGTAGTGTTGGGGGTAGTGCTGGGGGTAGTGTTTTAGGGTTTAGGGTAGTGCAGTGGTGTTTGGGTATTGTAGGGGTTCATGCTGGGGGTAGTGTTTTTCGGGTTTAGGGTAATGCAGTTGTGTTTGGATAGTTTAGGGGGTAATGCTGGGGGTAGATTTAGTGTATAGGGTACTGCAGCAGTGTTTGTGTTCTGAGGGGGTCGTGCTGGGGGTAGTGTATTAGGGTTTAGGGTAGTGCAGCGGTGTTTGTGTTGTGTAGTGGTCATATTTAAGGGTGTAGCGTAGTGCAGCGGTGTTTGGGTACTGTAGGGGGTCATGCTGGGGTTAGTGTTTTAGCGTTTAAGGTAGTGCAGTGGTGTTTGGGTAGTGTAGGGGTTCGTGCTGGGGTAGTGTTTCAGGGATTAGGGTAGTGCAGTGGTTTTTGGGTAGTTTGGAAGGTCATGCTGGGGGTAGATTTAGGGATTAGTGTAGTGCAGTGGTGTTTGGGTAGTGTAGGGAGTCGTGCTAGGGGTTGTGTTTTAGGGTTTAGGGTATTGCAATGGTGTTTGTGTAGTGAAGGGAGTCGTGCTGGGGGTAGTGTTTTAGGGTTTAGGGTCGTGCAGTGGTGTTTGGGTAGTGTAGGAGGTCCTGCTTAGGGTAGTTTTTTACGGTTTAGGGTAGTGCAGTGGTGTTTTGGTAGTGTAGGGGGTAGTGCTGGGGTAGTGTTTTAGTGTTTAGGGTAGTGCAGCGGTGTTTGTGTAGTGTAGGGGTCGTGCTGGGGGTAGTGTTTTAGGGTTTAGTGTAGTGCAGTGATGTTTGTGTAGTGTAGAGGGTAGAGTTTTAGGGTTTAGAGTAGTGCAGTGCTGTTTGGGTAGTGTAGGGGGTCGTGCTGGGGGTAGTGTTTTTAGGTATAAGGCAGTGCAGTGGTGTTTGGGTAGTGAAGGGGGTCGTGCTGGGTGTAGTGTTTTAGGGTTTAAAGTAGTACAGTGGTGTTTGTGTAGTGTAGGGGGTCGTGCTAGGGGTAGTGTTTTAAGGTTTATGGTACTGCAGTGGTGTTTATGTAGTATAGGGGGTTATGCTGGGGTAGATTTAGGGTTTAGGGTAGTGCAGTGGGGTTTGTGTAGTGTAGGGTGTCATGCTGGGGGTAGTGTTTTAGGGTATAAGGCAGTGCAGTGGTGTTTGTGTAGTGAAGGGGTTGTGCTGGGGGTAGTGTTTTAGGGTTTAGGGTAGTGCAGTGGTGTTTGTGTAGTCTAGGGGGTTGTGTTGGGGGTAGATTTAGGGTTTGGGTTAGTGCAGTGGTGTTTGGGTAGTGTAGGGAGTCGTGCTGGTGCTAGAGTTTTAGGATTTAGGGTAGTGCAGTTATGTTTGGGTAGTGTATGGTGTTGTGCAGGGGTTAGTGTTTTAGGGATTAGGGTAGTGCAGTGGTGCTTGTGTAGTGTAGGGGGTCGTGCTCAGGTAGTGTTTTAGGGTTTACGGTAGTGCAGTGGTATTTGGGTAGTGTAGGGCTTCATGCTGGGGGTAGTGTTTTAGGGTTTAGGGTAGTGCAGTGGTGTTTGTGTACTGTGGGAGGTCATGCTGGGGTAGATATAGGGTTTAGTGTAGTGCACTGGTGTTTGGATAGTGTAGGGAGTCATGATGGGGTAGAGTTTTAGGGTTTAGTGTGGTGCTGTGGTGTTTGTGTAGTGTAGGAGGTCATGCTGGGGTAGTGTTTTAGGGTTTAGGGTAGTGCAGTGGTGTTTGTGTAGTGTAGGGGGTCGTGCTGTGGGTAGTGTTTTAGGGTTTAGGGTAGTGCAGTGGTGTTTGTGTAGTGTAGGGGGTCGTGCTGTGGGTAGTGTTTTAGGGTTTAGGGTAGTACAGTGGTGTTTGTGTACTGTAGGGGGTCATGCTGGGGGTAGATTTAGGGTTTAGTGTAGTGCAGTGGTGTTTGGGTTTTGTAGGGGGTCGTGCTGGGGTAGTGTTTTAGGGTTTAGGTTAGTGCAGTGGTGTTTGTGTAGTGTAGGGAGTCGTGCTGGGGCTAGTGTTTTAGGGTTTAGGGTAGTGCAGTCGTGTTGGGGAGTGTAGGGAGTCGTGCTGGGGGTAGTGTTTTAGGGTTTAGGGTAGTGCAGTGGTGTTGGGGAGTGTAGGGGTTCGTGCTGGGGGTAGCATTTTAGGGTTTAGGGTAGTGCAGTGGTGTTTGTGTAGTGTAGGGAGTCGTGCTGGGGATAGTGTTTTAGGATTTAGGGTAGTGCAGTGGTGTTTGGGTAGTGTAGGGGGTTGTGCTGCGAGTAGTGTTTTAGGGTTTAGGGTAGTGCAGTGGTGTTTGGGTATTGTTGGGGGTAATGCTGGGGTAGTGTTTTAGGGTTTAGGGTAGTGCAGTGGTGTTTGTGTAGTGTAGGGGTCATGCTAGGGGTAGCATTTTAGGGTTTAGGGTAGTGCACTAGTGTTTGTGTAGTGTAGGGGATCATGTTTTAGGGTTTAGGGTAGAGCACTGGTGTTTGGGTAGTGTAGTGGGTCGTGCTGGGGGTAGTGTTTTTTGGTTTAGGATAGTGAAGTTGTGTTTAGGTAGTGAAGGGGGTCGTGCTGGGGGTAGTGTTTTAGGGTTTAGGGTAGTACAGTGGTGTTCGTGTAGTGTATGGGGTCGTACTTGGGGTAGTGTTTTAGGGTTTGGGGTTTAGGGTAGTGCAGTGGTTCTTTTGTAGTGTAGGGGGTCATGCTGGGGGTAGATTTAGGGTTTAGGGTATTACAGTGGTGTTTGTGTAGTGTAGGGCGTTGTGGTGGTGGTAGTGTTTTTGGGTTTAAGGCAGAGCAGTGGTGTTTCTGAAGTGAAGTGGGTCGTGCTGGGGGTAGTGTTTTAGGGTTTAGGGTAGTGCAGTTGTGTTTGTGTAGTGTAGGGGGTCGTGCTGGGGGTAGTGTTTAAGGGTTTAGGGTAGTGCAATGGTGTTTGTGTAGTGTAGGGGATAGTGTTTTAGAGTTTAGGGTAGTGCAATGGTGTTTGTGTCGTGCTGGAGGTAGTGTTTTAGGGTTTAGGGTAGTGCAGTGGTGTTTGGGTAGTGTAGGGGGTCGTGCTGGGGGTAGTGTTTTTGGGTTTAGCGTAGAGCAGTTGTGTTTGGGTAGTGAAGGGAGTCGTGCTGGGGTTGTGTTTTAGGGTTTAGGGTAGTACAGTGGTGTTTGTGTAGTGTAGGGGGTCGTGCTTGGGGTAGTGTTTTAGGGTTTATGGTAGTGCAGTGGTGTTTGTGTAGTGTAGGGGGTTATGCTGGGATAGATTTCGGGTTTAGGGTAGTGCAGTGGTGTTTGTGTAGTGTAGGGTGTTGTGCTGGGGGTAGCGTTTTAGGGTTTAAGGCAGTGCAGTGGTGTTTGTGTAGTGAAGGGGTCATGCTGGGGGTATTGTTTTAGGGTTTAGGGTAGTGCAGTGGTATTTGTGTCGTGTGGGAGGTCAGGCTGGGGGTAGATTTAGGGATTAGTGTAGTGCAGGGGTTTTTGGGTAGTGTAGGGAGTTGTGCTGGGGGTTGTGTTTTAGGGTTTAGGGAATTGCAATGGTGTTTGTGTAGTGAAGGGAGTCGTGCTGGGGATAGTGTTTTAGGGTTTAGGGTAGTGCAGTGGTGTTTGGGTAGTGTAAGGGGTCGTGCTTGCTGTAGTGTTTTACAGTTTAGGGTAGTGCAGTGGTGTTTTGGTAATGTAGGGGGTCGTGCTGGGGGTAGTGTTTTGGGGTTTAGGGTAGTGCAGTGGTGATTGTGTAGTGTAGGGGGTCATGTTTTAGGGTATAGGGTAGCGCAGTGGTGTTTAGGTAGTATAGGGGGTCATGCTGGGGTTAGTGTTTTAGGCTTTAGGGTAAGGCAGTTGTGTTTGGGCAGTGTTGGGGTTCGTGCTGGGGGTAGCATTTTAGGGTTTAGGGTAGTGCAGTGGTGTTTGTGTAGTGTGGGAGGTCATACTGGGCGAAGATTTAGGGTTTAGGGTAGTGCAGTGGTGTTTGGGTAGTGTAGGGGGTCGTGCTGGTGGTAGTGTTTTAGGGTTTAGGGTAGTGCAGTGGTGTTTGAGTAGTGTAGGGGGTCGTGCTGGGGGCATTGTTTTAGGGTTTAGGTTAGTGCAGTGGTGTTTGTGTAGTGTAGGGAGTCGTGCTGGGGTAGTGTTTTAGGATTTAGGGTAGTGCAGTGGTGTTTGGGTAGTGTAGGGGGTCGTGCTGGGAGTAGTGTTTTAGGGTTTACGGTAGTGCAGTGGTGTTTTGGTATTGTTGGGGATAATGCTGGGGTAGTGTTTTAGGGTTTAGGGTAGTGCAGTAGTGTTTGTGTAGTGTAGGGGGTCATGCTAGGGGTAGCGTTTTGGGGTTTAGGGTAGTACACTGGTGTTTGTATAGTGTAGGGGATAGTGTTTTTGGGTTTAGGGAGAGCACTGGTGTTTGGGTAGTGTAGTGGGTCGTGCGGGGGGTAGTGTTTTTTGGTTTAGGATAGTGCAGTTGTGTTTGGGTAGTGAAGGGGGTCGTGCTGGGGGTAGTGTTTTAGGGTTTAGGGTAGTACAGTGGTGTTCGTGTAGTGTATGGGGTCGTGCTTGGGGTAGTGTTTTAGGGTTTGGGGTTTAGGGTAGGGTAGTGCAGGTGTTCTTTTGTAGTGTAGGGGGTCATGCTGGGGATAGTGTTTTAGGATTTAGGGTAGTGCAGTGGTGTTTGGGTAGTGTAGGGGGTTGTGCTGCGAGTAGTGTTTTAGGGTTTAGGGTATTGCAATGGTGTTTGTGTAGTGTAGGGAGTCGTGCTGGGGATAGTGTTTTAGGATTTAGGGTAGTGCAGTGGTGTTTGGGTAGTGTAGGGGGTTGTGCTGCGAGTTGTGTTTTAGGGTTTAGGGTAGTGCAGTGGTGTTTGTGTAGTGTAGGGTGTCGTGCTGGGTGTAGTGTTTTAGGGTTTAAGGCAGTGCAGTGGTGTTTGTATAGTGAAGGGGTCATGCTGGGGGTAGTGTTTTAGGGTTTAGGGTAGTACATTGGTGTTTGTGTAGTCTAGGGGGTTGTGCTGGGGGTAGATTTAGGGTTTAGGTTAGTGCAGTGGTGTTTGGATAGTGTAGGGAGTTGTGCTGGTGGTAGTGTTTTAGGGTTTAGGGTAGTGCAGTTATGTTTGGGTAGTGTAGGGTGTCATGCAGGGGGTAGTGTTTTAGGGATTAGGGTATTGCAGTGGTGCTTGTGTAGTGTAGGGGGTCGTGCTTGGTTAGTGTTTTAGGGTTTAGGGTTGTGCAGTGGTATTTGGGTAGTGTAGGGGGTTGTGCAGGGGGTAGATGTAGGGTTTAGGGTAGTGCAGTTTTGTTTTTGTAGAGTAGGGGGTCGTGCTGGGGGTAGTGTTTTAGGGTTTAGGGTAGTGCAATGGGTTTTGTGTAGTGTAGAGGGTAGTTTTTTATGGATTAGTGTAGTGCAGTGGTGTTTGGGTAGTGTAGGGAGTCGTGCTGGGGGTAGTGTTTTAGGGTTTAGGGTAGTGAAGTGGTGTATGTGTAGTGTAGGGGGTCATGCTGGGGGTAGTGTTTTAGGGTTTAGGGTAGTGCAGTGGTGTTTCGGTAGTATAGGGGGTCATGTTGGTAGTGTTTTTGGGTTCAGGGTGGTGCAGTTGTGTTTGGGTAGTGAAGGAGGTCGTGTTGGGGGTAGTGTTTTAGGGTTTAGGGTAGTACAGTGGTGTTTGTGTAGTGTACGGGGACATGATTGGGGAAGTGTTTTAGGGTTTAGGGTAGTGCAGTGGTTCTTTTGTAGTGTAGGGGTCATGCTGGGGGTAGATTTAGGGTTTAGGGTAGTACAGTGGTGTTTGTGTAGTGTAGGGCGTCGTGCTGGTGGTAGTGTTTTAAGGTTGAAGGCAGAGCAGTGGTGTTTGTGAAGTGAAGCGGGTCGTGCTGGGGGTAGTGTTTTAGGGTTAGGGGTAGTGCAGTTGTGTTTGTGTAGTGTAGGGGGTCGTGCTGGGGGTAGTGTTTTAGGGTTTAGGGTAGTGCAATGGTGTTTGTGTAGTGTAGGGGGTAGTGTTTAAGGGTTTAGGGTAGTGCAGTGGTGTTTGTGTAGTGTGGGAGGTCATGCTGGGGGGGGATTTAGGGATTAGTGTAGTGCAGTGGTGTTTGGGTAGTGTAGGGAGTCATGCTTGTGCTTGTGTTTTAGGGTTTAGGGCATTGCAATGGTGTTTGTGTAGTGAAGGGAGTCGTGCTGGGGTAGTGATTTAGGGTTTAGGGTAGTGCAGTGGTGTTTGGGTAGTGTAGTGGGTCGTGCTTGGGGTAGTGTTTTACGGTTTAGGGTAGTGCAGTGGTGTTTTGGTAGTGTAGGTGAGGTTCTGGACTTTTAAGAGTCCAGAGGTGTCAGGGAAACAACACCCGAAGACCCCTGAGTTCCTTCCTGTCTCGGTGCACAAATAAACAGAGACACGGGTTTCTCGATGGTGGCGTCAGAGACCAAGATTTATTCACTGCAGGGACACAGAAGTCATAGGAACCACACAGAGGCAGAATCTACGAGACTGTTCAAATTGCATTAAGTGGGTTGTTCCTTAAATACACGAAAAATGTCTTTAGGCAACATTACACGAATATTTCTCATGCCCAACCCGGTATCCCAAACAAACAGTAAATAGATATCAAACAATAACTAATCGTAGGTTTTCGGTATTCGATCAGGTCCCCTTGTCAGTTTTCCATTCTTTGCCCGATCCACCCCATCATAAAAATCGTAACCTCCCCATTGTAAAAGCCCAGAAGGAGAGGAGCAGAGCCAGGTGCAAAGGATTGAAAAGTAGGATAAGAGGTGTTTATGGATCATAAACGGGCATGGCTACCGTCTTCGGCCTTTCAGTCAGGACAATGGACACGAGAACCAGTATGGCAGGACTGGCCTCAGGCAAGGGAGGCAGCTTGATTCTGCCTAGTCATGCAGCGTCAGCCTTTCTCGGGGCTCGAGCTTACGTATCCTTAACAAGGTGATTCTGCCGGGGTCATCGCCCGTTCATTGACTATGTGAGGGCAAGAAACAAAATGGATGCCGTAACTAAAATGGATGCCATGACTTAACAACAGAATGCCCTATTTCTCAGCGAATTCATGCTAGTTGCGCAGCGAAAACACTGTCATGCATATAATGGATCATTTACGGTTCATTGGTACTAAAATCGTGTCAGTACTACGATACCGAATACACGGGTTCGGATCGCTACAGAACCTCAGACCGTCCTTTTGCCCTTACATAGGCAATAACTTACTCTATGTCAGAGTCCATTTCTATGTTCATCAGGTCACTGATATGTTGCTGAAGCATTACTCTATCCCGTGGCGTATCTCTAAAAACAGGTGGTCTTCTTACGCATGTCGAAACACAAAGGCTACATAAGGCAGGACCACACTGAACAATGAGACAGCACGAAAATAAAAATACCAACGCAACACCAGTGACTATCAGAACCTTCCATCCCCACGCAGATAACAGACTCCAGAACCATCCCATTAATGACCAGTCACCTTCCTCTACATGAATAGAGTCAGAGATTTTGTGTAACTTAGAGATGGCCTTATATACCGTTGGCGCATTATCTGGGATAAAAACACAGCAACTCGACTGGATCATCTTACATACCCCACCTCGATCTGCAAGTAACACATCAAGGACCATACGGTTCTGTAACGTCATGAGGCGATCCGCTTGAAGCTCAGCTGTCAGGTTACTAAGGGCACCCGCAGTTTCGGTGATAGTGGATTCAACTACCCGTGTTAGTTGACGTAAGTTTCTACTGTTGGCCATAGGCCCCCAGAATGGAAGGAAACCTTTGAAGAAGTCTCCTGCTTCTTGGCCTGCAGTATCTTCTTTACTGAAAACACCTCTCACAACTCTAGTTTTGTGATAGTCCGGTGCAGCAGTGTATGTCGGAGGTAACAGTTGAGCGATATAACATGAGCCTGAGAAGTCAGCAGGCAGCCATGTGTATGCTCTGTCTTTGCAAACAAAATAGGTGCCCTTAGCAGCTAAAAATGCAGGGGAAGACTGTGACGGGAAAACGTATGTTTCGATACAGTCACTCTTCCCTAGTCGAGCTTTCGGATTCCTCCCATTTCCTTGCAAACAGACCTGACCTTGGTGGGGTACGACCCAGATCGGAGTCGAGCTTTTACGTTTGTTCTCACCCAAAGTAATGCCATATTCCGTAACATTCCAACCCATGTAAACTCGCAATTCATCCTTGGGAATGAACGGAGTGTTATTGACGTCTCTAACCATGTCAGTGATTCCTTTTACCAAGGCTCTATTAGCGGAGTTATACCTAGTGGAACGCGGAGGTCGTGGAGGATAGGTCTCTAGGGCATAAGCGTACATGGTCTGAAATGCCCAGAATGATCCATTATAACTAAAGGGCAGAATCAGATAAGGGATGCCCTTGTCCATGGTATGTGGAATCAAGCCACACACCCAGCAGTTCGTTGTGTTAACCACTAGTTGATGTTGGTGCAAGAGCTGAATGAAAGTGTTATTTATAAACTCAGAGCGTCGAGCTTGCTCGTGGGCAGGAAAAGGATGGAAAGAATGAAGAGAAACAACAGTCGGAGAAACGGGAACACGGGGAGATACTGTAGATGTAACAGGTGTAAAGATCAACTGAATACCAAAAATAATTCCACCTACCAAAGTTATTAAAACAATCAGAAGTGTCAGAGCACATTGCATTAGAAAACATTTGCTATACAATATGTCATATAGTTTTGTCTTGTGCACATTTATGACGTTAACCCGTCGCAGTTCAGGAAGCTCCATCTTCTACAACCGTTCGCAACGGATGGTTTGTACCTGCTAAAAAAATTGCCTCTATCTACCCTGGGAGTTCCCAAAGTAAACAGAAGGAACCGACCTTGTGTCTGGTTCCCTGCAAATTAAAACAAGGCACACGTTACGACCCTACGGTAACCCAGACAGCAAGGTGAGAAAATAACAAAAACAAAAAGATAAAAATTTAGAGCAAACTTCCTGACTGAATGGGATGCGATAAGATCAAAACAGTTTTCAAACAGAAAGGTAATTATGCAATGTCATTTGGTTCATAGCATGAGAACGTAGATTATATCTGTACTTCCCGGGTCTTGTCTGATCTTGGAATAGCTGGTCTACAGGTGCAGAAATGTTCGACTCCACAGGTGACAAATGCTGAGGTGTCAGAGTTCTGCGTTTCAGTTCGTGGGTCCGTTATGTACTCTGCATCACTGAAAGGGATGAGCCTAGGAACAGGTTCTGTCTCGGATACACCAAATCCCTGTCTAACCCAGTTGTCATAGGAGAGTGGGAGAGGGACACGCTTCGTATGGCTAGCTACCCAATTCTTCCTTCCAGCTAGGCGTACAGCAGTTCTCGTTGTTAGGAGCACTTGGAACGGGCCCACGAATCTTGGCTGGAGGTTCCGGGTTCGCTCAAAATTCCGTACCACCACTTGGTCACCTGGTTTCAACGTGTGGCCTGGACTCTCTGGCAGTTTAGGCAAGGATTCGAATACCTGTTGGTGAATAAGGCTTAGTTTAGCAGTCAAGTCATGAAGATAATCAATCAACATTGGATATTCGATCTGTTTGAATTCCTTTGGCCTAGGGACTCCCCAAACGTTAGCAGGACGACCGAACACAATCTCATATGGGCTAAGCCCTACTCGAGAGTGTACAGTCGCTCTGGTGGACAGTAGAGCTAAAGGCAGTGCATCTGGCCAAGATAGACCAGTGGAAGCTTGAATTTTAGCAAGTTTCAGCTTCAGGGTACCATTGTACCCTTCAACCAAACCTGCTGTTCGCACTGTGGAATTTCTGGGTGATACCCAGACCTGCACACACACTCTTCATAACTTTCCCTACAAACTCACTTCCATTGTCTGACCAAACAATCCGTGGCATACCATACCTGGGGAAGTATTCTTTGAGGAGGATTTTGGCAGTGGACATAGCAGTGTTATCCTTTAATGGATATGCCTCAATCCATCTTGAAAATGCACAGACTACCACTAGGACATATTTAAGATTGTTACACCTGTCCATGTGGATAAAATCCAACTGAATCACTTCAAAGGGACAAGAAGGGGGAGCAAAATGACCAGTTGGGGTTGGGGTTCCCTTGCCAGGATTATGCATCAGGCATATCATGCAGTTTTTCACCACTCTTTCCGCACACTTTGTAATTCCATCATTCTTCCATACTGGAGCTAACATTTTACAGATCCCTTTCGAACTGATGTGCGCCGCTCCATGCGCCATCGTGACTACTGCGAGCACTTATGCATCAGGTAACATCCAACGCTGCTGTTCAGACAAATCAACCCAACATCCACTTGAATCCATTTTACCCGTTTTCTCCTTCCATTAATTCTTCTCATTTTCAGTTGCTTCATTCTGGATTGCCTTCACACTTTCAATCGTATTCTCACGCATTCCTGATTCAGCAATCCATCTTGTAGACGTTGCAACGTACATTCGGCTCGTCATGTTCCTGGCCGTCTCTTTGGCGACCTCATCAGCGAACGCATTCCCACGGCCAACATCATCCGTAATCTTTCGATGTGCACTGCACTTCACAATCGCAACTTCATTCGGTAGGGTCAGAGATTCCAATAGATCGGTGACTAACTGTCCATGTTGGATCTTAGTCCCATGGGACGTGAGAAAACCTCTTTCTTTCCACAGACGTCCAAAACTATGTGCTACGCCGAAGGCGTATTGGCTATCAGTAAACACATTCACTCTCTTTCCCTCAGCTAAAACACACGCTCTTGTTAATGCAATTAATTCTGCAGCCTGAGCAGAATTCTGACTCACTCTTGCGGTCTCCACAATCGTACTCAAAGTCGTAACTGCATACGCGGCCGTCACATCACCATTCTGTAGTTTAAAGCATGACCCATCGACGTACAAAGTGCCATCTGGGTCTAGTAACGGAGTGTCTTTTAAATCAATCCTACCTTTTGTCTCTTCCTCAGTTCTGAAACAACAATCATGGGGCTCTGAATCACTCGACTCCTGGGTAGTCGGCAACAGCGTTGCTGGATTCAATATGTTGCATCGCTTGATCTGAATGTGACTTGCCAAAAGCGTCAGCTCATAGCCTGATAGTCTAGCACTGGTGAGGTGCTGAGTTTTTGTTCGATTCATGAGTGTATCCACAGCATGTGGAACCATGACTACTAACATGTTGTTCATGACTAGTCCAGCAGACTGTCGAATAGACACTGCAGCTGCTGCTGTAGCTCTCAAACAACTCGGCAATGCTCTGGCTACCGGGTCTAATGTGGATGAGAAATATGCACAAGGCCGCTGTTTGTCACCAAATTGTTGTGTTAATACACTCAACGCACAACCTTCTCTTTCATGGACATATAAAGTAAACGGCTTACTGTAGTCAGGAGTACCCAACACAGGAGCTGAACACAGCGCATCACGTAAGTCGGAGAAGCTCTGTTGACATTCATCCGACCATGGCAAAGGGCTCGGAACACCTTTTCCAGTCAGGGCTACCAATGGTTTTGCCATGAGAGAAAAATGTGGGATCCATTGCCTGCAGTATGACGTAATACCCAAAAACGCACGTACTTCTCTTTGTGTGCTTGGTACAGTCATCTGCGAAATTGCTTTGATTCTCTCTGGGGTCAACCTTCTCCCCTCCTTTGACAAAAGATGACCTAAGTAGGTCACTTCTTGGCAACAATATTGCAGTTTGGAAGGTGAAACCTTGTGATGTAAGTCTGACAAATGACGTAATAAAGAAATTGTAGCTATTTTGCAAGTTTCCTTGTCATCAGTAGCCAGTAAAAGATCATCTACATATTGGATCAGAGCAACACCAGGAGGAAGTACAAGAGCATCTAGTTGACTCTTCAATGCTTGGCTGTAAATTGAGGGGCTCTCACAATAACCTTGTGGAGCGCGTTTGAATCTGAAACTGCGACCTCCTAAGGAGAAACCAAAAATGTCTCTACTTTCCTCGGCTATTGGAATGCTGAAGAAGGCATTCTTCAAGTCGATCACTGTAAACCATGAGGCTGAGGCAGGAATCAACGTCAATAATGCAGTGATATCTGCTACCACAGGAAACTGCGGAATCACTATTTTGTTAACCTCTCTGAGGTCAATCACAAATCTGTAGATTGGAGGTTTAGACGGGTCAGTGCGTTTTAAAATCGGCAGAAAAGGACTATTGCAGACATTTCCTCTAGTTTCCTCTATCACATCTTTCTGTACTAAGTCTTTCACAATCAGCAAGAGTGCACGTTCACCTTCATTCGAAATCCGATACTGTGGGATTCGTGGGAATCTAACATTCGCTTTCAGACTTACCACATAAGGGGGGATTTCCAAGAGGCCTACATCGTTAGGACCAGTCGCCCAAAGAGTATCAGGGAGAGAACGCAGCTCCGGTGGGAGCTTATCCAACGACAAGTACATTGGAGAGATGACTCTTTTGCCTAATGTGAGCTGTACTCCTGAAGGAGAACAGTACAGTGTCGCATGCAGGCGTTTCAACAGATCTAAACCAAGCAGATTCTCATTAAAACCGGTTGTTAGGATAAGGAGTGCTTCTAGTTCGCATGGCCCAACGGAAATTGATAAAGGACTAGAAACAGGATTGTGAACAGGGGCGCCTGAGAAACCTACTGAAGTGTTCGTTAAGCCAGACAAAGGTGCGCCAGGGAGTTTCGCATGCATAATTGAACTTTTTGCCGCACCAGTATCCAACAGAAACGGTTCGACCACGCCTGATGTAACTACTGCGACATAAGGTCCACTCTGATCAACTGGAACTGATACTACTCCCTCTCTTTGCCTGTGGCTGTCGTAGTACTCGCTTCTCTGAATCTCTTCATTATGATCATAGTAATCTTCAACATGATACTGTGGAGATCTACCTAGTTGCGCAGGTTGTACATTTCGCTGATCGAAATAATTTGATGGGCGATCTGTCTGTGGTGTCATTGTACCACGTCCTCTACCTCTAGGAGCTTGCATAAACCCAACATCACCTCTCTGAGCTGGGACACCACTAGTCTGTGCGTGCAGTACCGGACACTCATTCTTATAATGACCCTCCTTTTTACAATAGGCACACTGATTCCATGCTAACTGTTGTCGGGAAAAACCATAATTAAATCTTTCGGACGTCCCTTGCTGAAATTGTGGCTGTTGCTGAAACTGGGGTCGCTGCTGTGAATCTGACTGATTCGAGCTAGGCGGATACACCTGTTGCAATAGTACTTTAGTCTTCAAATCTTTTGTCTTCTTTTCTGACTTTTCCTTCTCTTCTTTCTCTCTATTCTCGTAATACTGAGCAGTTGCAAGTATCTGTGCTGTCGTCGACACTGCCCATGCACTTTCAGAATCCTTTAACTTGTTACTAAGCTCAGGTAGTAAATTAAACACAAACTTGTCGACAAACAACCTTTGGCCTCCCTCAGTACTCATATCTTGCCCACTGTGGTCTACGAAGGTCTCTTCAAATCTAGTGAAAAAGTCAGAGACGCTTTTGTCCTTCTTTTGCTTGCATGCCGATAGTTTATCCCAATTAACTCGTAACGCTGGCATCAGCGTTTTCATCAGATTAATTATTCTGCCAGGTAAGGCAGCAATCAGAGGTGCAGGTTTAGCACCGCCAACTTGTTGCGCATCTGCTGCTACAATAGCTGGCCAATCACCTCCTAGGGCGACTGGGTGGTTCTCTTGCCGAATCTTGGCCCATATAGGCTGTGGCACTACATTGCCAAATAGCATTTCAATGTCTGCCAAATTCATGACACACGCCTGAACTGTCTGTGTTAACTCTTTATAATAACCAGCAGGGTTTTTACGCGGGTCCGGCAGCGCTTGTTTTACTGCTAATACTTCGGCCCGCTTCCAAGGGATGTGTATCCACACTCTCTGGAATTGTGCCGGAGCAGCTGCAATACCATTAGCCGCATCAGCTCGGACTGCATCGCGCCATATCGGTGGAACTTCCCTCATCGGATATTGACCTCGTCTTTTCCTAGTAGTCGGTGAACCATCAGGGTCCCTTGGCGCTCGAAGAGGGAAATCATCCCTTAAGCTAAAATCAGTTCTATCGCTTCCCTTACTTCTGAACCTATCACCATTCCTGCGGCAAATTTCTGCTGAACATTTATCAGATCAGAGGGGACGGAATCTAAGTCATCATCTTCCCATTCCTCCCGCACAAGAGAACACATCACGTCAAAAACATAACGTTGAGTTGGTTCATTCCATTGCATAAAGGTATCTAACACTCTTCGTGCATCATACTTCGCAGCTTTCGACATCCACCTAAGAGCTGTTGAATCTAACATTTCTCGTTCCTGGGGACCAGGAAGCTGGCTACGTCTCTGTATAGAGTCAGAAACGGGGGTCCCAATTAAAGACCTGTTGAGAGGAGTTAAGATATTAGTTACAGAGTCGGTTATTTTCCGACGAACGGAAAGCGGAGTCAGAATGTCCACAGGGTTCGGGGACAGGGCAGCTGGAGCAGATGAAATAGTAAGGGTGGGAGTAGTAGGTAAAGCAGTTTGCGAAACAACAGGCAAAGACGGAACAGGCGACCCAGGAAGAGGGGGTGCCGAAGGAACATTAACCACGGGAAGGACAGGAGCTGGAATCAAAGGCTGACCAGCAGCTGGCTGTACAACAGGTAGTAACTGTGGTACTGTAATACCCTGTGCATACGGTGGAGGTGATTCAACAGGTAAGACAACAGAGGATCCTTTTCATGGTCCTCTGTCGGCTTAGTAGGGCAAGATGGCAATACAGGGTAACATTTATCAATTGCCAAATTATATTTTCTATTCGCCATCTCCATTGCTTTCTCAGTCTCGTTGACATGCAGCTGCCTAGCAGACTCCATTAAAGTCAACCCTTTCTCTTTCTGTTCTTTCTTCGTCTTCCTAATTTCTCTCTGTTTGGCTTCTTTACGCCATACGCGAAAAGAATCAAACATTGCCGGCCGGGCTTTTCTTTTAAACAACTTAATTTCTAGATTGTCTAGAATTTCGCTTTCGAAGCTACCATGCGGTGGCCAACTAAGGACACCATCTTTTCTGGTATAACGGACCCATACTTCATTATACGCAATAGGACCTACACCGTGTTTACAATAGAGCTCATATGTAGGAGTTCCAATCGGAGGAACCGAACACGAATCCTCCAACCGGGAATCCCCGTTGCAACGTAACCAGGACAGGAAACAATTACTACTGTTAGTCATGACAAACAAAGACAAATTCCAACCAAAATGCGCAGGGAACTTAGGCCTACCAAAATGAACCAATACCAAAACAAAGATTATCTAAACAAGAGCAACCAATGATAATCTACAAATTAAACCAGAGCAACAAAGAACAACCAAACTGTGCGTAACCCACTTAATACTTAACTGAAATGTGGAAGACGTCACCAAGGAGAACCCGTCTACGTCTCGCCGTACTAAGGTCTGCACCTCGGGTCCAAGACAGGGCGACAGTCAAGGCAGCGGTCCTCTGTAGCCGTCTGGGAACGGGAACCCTCGTGGAAGAGATCGTCGGGCCACTTTTACGACATGCAGGGATCGATGAAGCGGGGTACCTCCCTCCGAAATCTTCACACGAAACTCCTCGAACTTTTCAGGCTTTGGACCGGTACCGGATGACGTCGCCCGACGTTGGGCGCCAATTTGAGGTTCTGGACTTTTAAGAGTCCAGAGGTGTCAGGGAAACAACACCCGAAGACCCCTGAGTTCCTTCCTGTCTCGGTGCACAAATAAACAGAGACGCGGGTTTCTCGATGGTGGCGTCAGAGACCAAGATTTATTCACTGCAGGGACACAGAAGTCATAGGAACCACACAGAGGCAGAATCTACGAGACTGTTCAAATTGCATTAAGTGGGTTGTTCCTTAAATACATGAAAAATGTCTTTAGGCAACATTACACGAATATTTCTCATGCCCAACCCGGTATCCCAAACAAACAGTAAATAGATATCAAACAATAACTAATCGTAGGTTTTCGGTATTCGATCAGGTCCCCTTGTCAGTTTTCCATTCTTTGCCCGATCCTCCCCATCATAAAAATCGTAACCTTCCCATTGTAAAAGCCCAGAAGGAGAGGAGCAGAGCCAGGTGCAAAGAATTGAAAAGTAGGATAAGAGGTGTTTATGGATCATAAACGGGCATGGCTACCGTCTTCGGCCTTTCAGTCAGGACAATGGACACGAGAACCAGTATAGCAGGACTGGCCTCAGGCAAGGGAGGCAGCTTGATTCTGCCTAGTCATGCAGCGTCAGCCTTTCTCGGGGCTCGAGCTTACGTATCCTTAACAAGGTGATTCTGCCGGGGTCATCGTACGTTCATTGACTATGTGAGGGCAAGAAACAAAATGGATGCCGTAACTAAAATGGATGCCATGACTTAACAACAGAATGCCCTATTTCTCAGCGAATTCATGCTAGTTGCGCAGCGAAAACACTGTCATGCATATAATGGATCATTTACGGTTCATTGGTACTAAAATCGTGTCAGTACTACGATACCGAATACACAGGTTCGGATCGCTACAGAACCTCATAGGGGGTAGTGCTGTGGTAGTGTTTTAGGGTTTAGGGTAGTGCAGTGGTGTTTGTGTAGTGTAGGGGGTTATGCTGGGGGTAGTGTTTTAGGGTATAGGGTAGTGCAGTGGTGTTTGGGTAGTGTAGGGGGTCGTGCTGGGGTAGTGTTTTTGGGTTTAGCGTAGAGCAGTTGTGTTTGGGTAGAGAAGGGGTCGTGCTGGGGGTAGTGTTTTAGGGTTTAGGGTAGTACAGTGGTGTTTGTGTAGTGTAGGGGGTCGTGCTTGAGGTTGTGTTTTAGGGATTATGGTAGTGCAGTGGTGTTTGTGTAGTGTAGGGGGTTATGCTGGGGTAGATTTAGGGTTTAGGGTAGTGCAGTGGTGTTTGTGTAGTGTAGGGAGTCGTGCTGGTGGTAGTGTTTTAGGGATTAGGGCAGTGCAGTTATGTTTGGGTAGTGTAGGGTGTCATGCAGGGGGTAGTGTTTTAGGGATTAGGGTTTTTCAGTGGTGCTTGTGTAGTGTAGGGGGTTGTGCTCGGGTAGTGTTTTAGGGTTTAGGATAGTGCAGTGGTATTTGGGTAGTGTAGGGGGTTGTGCAGGGGGTAGATGTCGGGTTTAGGGTAGAGAAGTGGTGTTTGTGTAGTGTAGGGGGTCGTGCTGGTGGTAGTGTTTAAGGGTTTAGGGTAGTGCAATTGTGTTTGTGTAGTGTAGGGGGTCGTGCTGGGGGTAGTGTTTTAGGTTTTAGGGTAGTGCAATGGTGTTTGTGTAGTGTAGGGGGTAGTGTTTTAGGGTTTAGGGTAGTGTAGTGGTGTTTGTGTCATGTGGGAGGTCATGCTGGGGGTAGAATTAGGGATTAGTGTAGTGCAGTGGTGTTTGGGTAGTGAAGGGAGTCGTGCTGGGGGTAGTGTTTTAGGGTTTAGGGTAGTGCAGTGGTGTTTGGGTAGTGTAGGTGGTCATGTTGGGGGTAGTGTTTTAGGGTTTAGGGTAGTGCAGTGGTGTTTGTGTTGTGTAGGGGGTCATGTTTAAGGGTGTAGGGTAGTGCAGCGGTGTTTGGGTAGTGTAGGGGGTCATGCTGGGGTTAGTGTTTTAGGGTTTAAGGTAGTGCAGTGGTGTTTGGGTAGTGTAGGAGTTCGTGTTGGGGTAGTGTTTCAGGGTTTAGGGTTGTGCAGTGGTGTTTGTGTAGTGTGGAAGTTCATGCTGGGGGTAGATTTAGGGATTAGTGTTTAAGGGTTTAGGGTAGTGCAGTGGTATTTGGGTAGTGTAGGGGGTTGTGCAGGGGGTAGATGTAGGGATTAGGGTAGAGGAGTGGTGTTTGTGTAGTGTCGGGTGTTATGCTGGGGGTAGTGTTTTAGGGTTTAGGGTAGTGCAGTGGTGTTTGCGTAGTGTAGGGGTAGTGCTGGGGTAGTGTTTTAGGGTTTAGGGTAGTGCAGTGGTGTTTGGGTATTGTAGGGGTTCATGCTGGGGGTAGTGTTTTAGGGTTTAGGGCAGTGCAGTAGTGTTTGGATAGTGTAGGGGGTAATGCTGGGGTATATTTAGTGTATAGGGTACTGCAGCAGTGTTTGTGTTCTGAGGGGGTCGTGCTGGGGGTAGTGTATTATGGTTTAGGGTAGTGTAGTGGTGTTTTTGTAGTGTAGGTGGTCATGCTGGGGTAGTGTTTTAGGGTTTAGGGTAGTGCAGTGGTGTTTGTGTTGTGTAGGGAGTCATATTTAAGGGTGTAGGGTAGTGCAGCGGTGTTTGGGTAGTGTAGGGGGTCATTCTGGGGTTAGTGTTTTGGGGTTTAAGGTAGTGCAGTGGTGTTTGGGTAGTGTAGGGGTTCATGCTGGGGTAGTGTTTCAGGGTTTAGGGTAGTGCAGTGGTGTTTGGGTAGTGTGGAAGTTCATGCTAGGGGTAGATTTAGGGATTAGTGTAGTGCAGTGGTGTTTGGGTAGTGTAGGGAGTCGTGCTAGGGGTTGTGTTTTAGGGTTTAGGGTATTGCAATGGTGTTTGTGTAGTGAAGGGAGTTGTGATGGGGGTAGTGTTTTAGGGTCGTGCAGTGGTGTTTGGGTAGTGTAGGGGGTCGTGCTTGGGGTAGAGTTTTAAGGTTTATGGTAGTGCAGTGGTGTTTGTGTAGTGTAGGGGGTTATGCTGGGGTAGATTTAGGGTTTAGGGTAGTGCAGTGGTGTTTGTGTAGTGTAGGGTGTCATGCTGGGGGTAGTGTTTTAGGGTATAAGGCAGTGCAGTGGTGTTTGTGTAGTGAACGGGTCGTGCTGGGGGTAGTGTATTAGGGATTAGGGTAGTGCAGTGGATTTTGTGTAGTCTAGGGGGTTGTGCTAGGGGTAGATTTAGGGTTTGGGTTAGTGCAGTGGTGTTTGGGTAGTGTAGGGAGTCGTGCTGGTGGTAGAGTTTTAGGATTTAGGGTAGTGAAGTTATGTTTGGGTAGTGTATGGTGTTGTGCAGGGGTTAGTGTTTTAGGGATTAGGGTAGTGCAGGTGTGCTTGTGTAGTGTAGGGGGTCGTGCTCGGGTAGTGTTTTAGGGTTTACGGTAGTGAAGTGGTATTTGGGTAGTGTAGGGCTTCATGCTGGGGGTAGTGTTTTAGGGTTTAGGGTAGTGCAGTGGTGTTTGTGTACTGTGGGAGGTCATGCTGGGGTAGATATAGGGTTTAGTGTAGTGCACTGGTGTTTGGGTAGTGTAGGGAGTCATGATGGGGTAGTGTTTTAGGGTTTAGGGTAGTGCAGTGGTGTTTGTGTAGTGTAGGGGGTCGTGCTGTGGTAGTGTTTTAGGGTTTAGGGTAGTGCAGTGGTGTTTGCGTAGTGTAGGGGGTCATGCTGTGGGTAGTGTTTTAGGGTTTAGGATAGTACAGTGGTGTTTGTGTACTGTAGGGGGTCATGCTGGGGTTAGATTTAGGGTTTAGGTTAGGGCAGTGGTGTTTGTGTAGTGTAGGGAGTCGTGCTGGGGTAGTATTTTAGGGTTTAGGGTAGTGCAGTGGTGTTTGGGTAGTGTAGGGGGTCGTGCTGGGGTAGTGTTTTAGGGTTTAGGGTAGTGCAGTGGTGTTGGGGAGTGTAGGGGGTCGTGCTGGGGTAGTGTTTTATGGTGTAGGGTAGTGTAGTGGTGTTTGTGTAGTGTAGGGGATCGTGTTTTAGGGTTTAGGGTAGAGCAGTGGTGTTTGGGTAGTGTAGGGGGTTGTGCTGGGGGTAGTGTTTTTGGGCTTAGGGAAGTGCAGTGGTGTTTGTGTAGTGTAGGGGGTCACGTTTTAGGGCACATTTCTTCAAACTGTGTGGGGCCCCCCCCTGGGGGGCGTGGATGGGTTCACAGGGGGGCGCGAAGGCCTCTGCAAGGACATGTAAATGAAGACGCCTGGAAGTGCAGCGATGTTTATTTGCTGCATTTCCAGGCTGTCTTCATTTACTCCAAAGCCCTCAGAGTGCCGTGGGGCCAGAGGTCAGTGGGTGTGCTGCTTGGGGATCGGCTGGGCAGTGTCTGGAGTCTTATTAAGACTCCAGCAGGCCCCGGTTTTTCACAGGTCTTTTAAGACCATTTGCATACCTTTAGAAACTGGTTATGGAGGCTGTTTTTTTCCTTTTTCCAGTACCCCTTGGGCCCCGACTCTGCCTATTCCTCCTTACATTTGTATTTTACATATACTGCTGTAGTGTGAAAATGCATTTCATTAAAATGAATACAAAAAAGGGTTGCCAATAGAAAAAAGGCCAGCCGTGTATGTTTAAAGAGCCTGCAAAGACCTTGCTTTGACACTAAATAGGGTCTTAAATAAAAAAGTATGTATTCATTTGTAATTTGACTCTGTCTGTTCCTTTTATTTTCAGTCATGAAACATTCAGGCAGCCCTAGAACACATTTAAAAGTGCTTTATATTTGCTTTTCGAAGTATGCACAGATAAGTGCTGAAAACAGGGCTTTAGGTGACTGTTTATTTTTGTACCGTCTGCAACATCAAAATAATGAGCTGGCAACCCTAATCATAAGATTGGAAGTTTGTTGCAGGATCAGCACATTATTTATTTCCTTCACCCTCGATTCCCTGATTTAATTCCATAGTAGCAATAGTTTAACTTATATCTGAAACCCTACGCCCGTCAATAACATGCTTATTAACTTAAAGTGTCTGGGAATTCACCCTGCATTCAGACAACTCACTCCTCATTCTCACCCTGCACTCACAGCGCATAGTTATGGTTTTCCCGCATTTGCCACACAATCCATCATCTCCTGTATAATTTGCAGATTGAAAAATGCAGCAACACATATTACCTCACAGTGGAAGGCCCTTTCTAAATGATGACTAACACCCACATATAGCAGTAAGCAACAGAAAGGTGACCAATGTGGTACTTATGAGGGACAATAAAGGGCAGGGCAATGTTAACAAGTGTAAAAATAGCAAAATAGTGCAGTAATGCTATCACAAAATATGCAGCATAATTTGCCTTTGCTTGCTGCAGAATTTAGTCAACCATGCTGCATAATTTGGTCTTCTCCTGCCGCATAATTCCAATGGCCCTGTATATAGTGCTATGAGGTCCCAGCCTGTGGCAGAAAGCACTGTGAATATGCAAGTCATTATTTTAAAACAGTGTTTACAACATACTCTAAGCTAGGCAGCGGCAACATGATGCAGTGATTGAGATAAAACAAGTTCTTACAAAACATACTTTTTTTTTAGTATTAAGTAATCAAACTGTATCAAATGCAGACATTTTTGTAAGGGTCTCCACTAATCAAGATCCCAGCTGATAACTCCTTTACATTACATCTTAAAAAGAATAGATCTTTGCCACCATAAAGCTTTAAGCAGATCCACTGGATTTATTCAGCAGAAGAGGACAACATTATGCGGCAGGTTTGACTAAATTATGCAGCAAGAAAAGGTAAATTATGCGGCACAATGCGCCACATTTTGTGGTTAGCATTAATCAATCAATCAATCAAGGTATTTATAGAGCGCACTACTCACCCGGAGGGTCTCAAGGCGCTTGGGGGGGTGGGGGGGGGGGGGGGTGCCGCTACTGCTCAAACAGCCAGGTCTTGAGCTTCTTCCTGAAGGACAGGTGGTCTTGGGTCAGGCGCAGGTCGGTCGGTCGGGAGTTCCAGGTCTTGGCGGCCAGGTAGGAGAAGGACCTTCCTCCTGTTGTCGCTCTTCGGATGCGGGGGACGGCGGCGAGGGCGTGACTGGTCGATCGGAGGTGGCGTTTGGGAGCGTAGAAGTTGAGGCGGTTGTTGAGGTAGCTCGGGCCTTGGTCGTGTAGGGCTTTGTGTGCGTGGGTCAGGAGACGGACGGTGATTCTCTTGTTGACGGGGAGCCAGTGCAGGTCTCTCAGATGTCCGGAGATGTGGCTGCGTCGGGGGATGTCGAGGATGAGTCTGGCTGAGGCGTTCTGGATCCGCTGGAGTCTCTTCTGGAGCTTGGCTGTGGTTCCGGCGTAGAGGGCGTTGTCGTAGTCCAGTCGGCTGGTGACGAGGGCCTGGGTGACCGTCTTCCTGGTCTCGGTGGGGATCCACCTGAAGATCTTGCGTAGCATGCGTAGGATGTTGAAGCATGATGAGGAGACGGCGTTGACTTGTCTGGTCATGGAGAGGGAGTAGTCCAGGATGAAGCCCAGGTTGCGTGCGTGGTCTGTCGGTTTGGGTGCGGTGCCCAGGGCGGGGGGCCACCAGGAGTCGTCCCAGGCGGAGGGCGAGGAGCCCAGGATGAGGACTTCCGTCTTGTCTGAGGTCAGTTTCAGGCGGCTGGTCGTCATCCATTTGGCTACGTCTTTCATCCCTTCGTGGAGGTTGGTTCTGGCGGCGGCGGGGTCGTTGGTGAGGGAGAGGATCAGCTGGGTGTCGTCGGCATAGGAGATGATGTTGAGGTTGTGTTGGCGTGCGATGGCCGCGAGGGGGCTCATGTAGACGTGGTGGGGCTGAGCGAGGATCCTTGAGGGACGCCGCAGATGACTTCGGTGGCCTCTGACTTGTACGGTGGTAGGGGGACTCTCTGTGTCCTTCCGCTGAGGAAGGAGATGATCCATTCCAGTGCCTTCTCCTGGATTCCGACGTTGCTGAGGCGCTGCACTAGGGTGCGGTGGCAGACAGTGTCGAATGCTGCGGAGAGGTCAAGGCGGATGAGGGCCGCCGTTTCTCCGTTGTCCAGCAGGGCTCGGATGTCATCGGTGGCAGCGATGAGGGCGGTCTCGGTGCTGTGGTAGGCTCGGAAGCCAGACTGTGAGGGGTCGAGGGATCCATTCGTCTCGAGGAAGGCGGCCAGCTGCTTGTTGACGGTCTTCTCGATGACTTTGGCTGGAAACGGGAGGAGCGAGATGGGGCGGTAGTTTTTGAGTTCGGTGGGGTCCGCTGTTGGCTTCTTCAGTAGAGCGCTGAGTTCGGCGTGCTTCCAGCTCTCAGGGAAGGTGGCGGTGTCGAAGGAGGTGTTGATGATGTCCCGCAGGTGGGGAGCGATGACAGCGTCGGCCTTGTTGAAGATGTGGTGAGGGCAGGGGTCGGTCGGAGATCCGGAGTGGATGGTGTTCATCGTGCGGGTGGTGTCTTCTGTGTTGATCGGGGTCCAGGCGTTGAGGGTGGTGGTGGGGGGCGTTGGTGCGGTCGTGGGGAGCGTTGGTTGTGTGCTGAAGCTGATGTGTATGTCTGCGATCTTGTTGTGGAAGTGGGAGGCGAGGGAGTTGCAGAGGTCTTGCGATGGGGTGATGTCGTTGGTTCCGGCGTTGGGGTTGGAGAGCTCTTTCACGATGTTGAAGAGTTCCTTGCAGTTGTGTGCGTTGTTGTCCAGCCGGTCCTTGAATGCTGTTTTCTTGGTGGCGTGGATCAGTTGATGGTGCTTCCGGGTGGCGAGCTTGAGGGCAGTCATGTTGTCCGGTGTTGGCTCCCTTCTCCAGGCTTTCTCGAGGGCTCGGCAGTTCTTCTTGCAGCTCTTGAGTTCGTCGGTGAACCATGGGGCCTTCTTGCTGCCGGGTCTGCTAGGCGGGGTCTTCGGGTGGGGCGAGTTCGTCCCCGCAGTTGCTGATCCACTTCGTGAGGTTGTCGGCGGCCTGGCTGGGGTTCGCTGAGCTGGCGGGAGGGTGCTGGCTCAGGGAAGCAGCGAGCTGGTCTGCTGTGATCTTGTTACAGCTTCTACGAGCAACCTGTTGCTGCTGGTGGTGGGTCGTGGTTCTTCTGAAGGTAAAGTGGACGCAGCTGTGGTCCATCCAGTGGAGTCCGGTGGCGTGGCTGAAGGCGATGTCCTTGCTGGATGAGAAGACAGCGTCGAGTGTGTGTCCGGCGAGGTGGGTGGGGGTGGACACCAGCTGCTTGAGTCCGAGGTTGGCAAGGTTGTCAAGTAGGGTGGTAGTGTTGCGGTCGTTGTTGTTCTCCAGGTGGAAGTTGATGTCTCCGAGGAGGATGTAGTCAGCGGAGGGGAGGGCGTGCGGGCTGATGAAGTCGGCGATGTCGTCGCTGAATTGTGTGCGTGGTCCCGGGGGTCGGTAGATGAGGGTGCCTCTGAGGGTGGTCTTGGGGTCGGTGTGGATCTGGAAGTGCAGGTGTTCGGCGGATGTCAGGGTGTCGTCGGTGTTGGTCGTGATGCGGATGGTGTCCCTGTAGATGATGGCGATGCCTCCTCCCGTTACTTCATTATTTTGTCATTGTAACTCACGGTAACACTGTCAGGGGAAATATTTCACCTCATTAGTACCAGTGTAGCACCCAAATACAGCAGCAAGCAACCACAAGATTACCAGTCAATCTTTGCAAAGGGCCTTCCACTGCTCCGGAACACTTTGTCACGCTTTAAGTAACTTTTGTTCCGTTTGAGATAGAATCAAGTTTTTTTTGTTGAAATCTGCAGATTATGTAGCAAATGCAATACACTGATAATTATGTGGAAAACGCTGCTGCGGAAACTCATAATTCCATGGTTTCTTTTTTAACTTTCTGCACTACCACCCGCACTTCAATTTCAGGCAGAGGTATCTCAAAGTCAGTATTGACCATTCAGGGGCAGTTTTTGTGTGAAAGCTGAGTCCATGGGGTAGCTGGTAAAAAGCCAGCAGGGTTGCAATCAGATGCAGAGCCCTAATCCTATTGACCCCAGGGGCCTCACAGTACTGGTCTAGGAGACAGAGGAAAGGAGCGAGATTCATAGATATTGTCAAAGAGAAGGCCCAGAATAGGGAGCACTGTATGCAGACTCATTTTTATATTTACAAATGGTCTGAGACATCTTCTTCAGCGAGATACCCCAAAGAAGGGGACAATATAAGTGTTTTTGTTTTTTTAAAAGGGACATTCATTAGTGAAGCTGGTACTGCTGCCAAGTGTGTAAGTGGCCACTGCTGGTTATCATAAAGGAGCAGATGCAGCAGGACTGGGGCCCAGGGATTTTGGAGGCCCACTGCATCACAATTATGACTGTCTACCTTTAAAAAAAAGGGACATCAGAGCTTATTGTCCTTTCAAGCATTAGGACAGAGGTGATGATCCATCATGGAGGGGAAGAGGTAAAAGAGGTAAAGGAGATAGCCTGCTACCCAGGACTGCAGTTATTAGTACAGCAGGTATAGTTGCATTGGGGTCAAAGAGTGTGAGAGGATTACAACAACCCAATTATGGGGAGCAGTTTGTTTGGGATATCTGTTTTTGTTTGATGCATTTGCTGTTTTATAAGTTTCATATTTGGTGCAGTTCATAAACAATAGAAAAAGTATTCCTGAAATCATCTCATAAGCCCCGCTCCCTGCACGCAGCCATGCCCCTCCCGCTCCCCCAATCCTTGTCATAAAGTTTTGGAGGGGGGCCTGACCTCAAAACATTTTGCTTAGGGGGGGCTCAGAGTAAAAAAGTTTGAAGACCTCTGTTTTAGGGTATAGGGTAGTGCAATGTTTTTTAAGTAGTGTAGGGGGTCATGCTGGGGTTAGTGTTTTAGGGTTTAGGGTAACGCAGTTGTGTTTGGGTAGTGTAGGGGTTCATGCTGGGGGTAGCATTTTAGGGTTTAGGGTAGTGCAGTGGTGTTTGTGTAGTGTGGGAGGTCATGCTGGGCATAGATTTAGGGTTTAGTGTAGTGCAGTTGTGTTTGGGTAGTGTAGGGGGTCGTGCAGGGGGTATTGTTTTAGGGTTTAGGTTAGTGCAGTGGTGTTTGTGTAGTGTAGGGAGTCGAGCGGGGGTAGTGTTTTAGGGTTTAGGGTAGTGCAGTGCTGTTTGGGTAGTGTAGGGGTTGTGCTGGGGGTAGTGTTTTAGGGTTTACGGTAGTGCAGTGATGTTTGGGTATTGTTGTGGGTAATGCTGGGGTAGTGTTTTAGGGTTTAGGTTAGTGCAGTGGTGTTTGTGTAGTGTAGAGGGTCATGCTAGGAGTAGCGTTTTAGGGTTTAGGGTAGTGCACTGGTGTTTGTGTAGTGTAGGGGATCGTGTTTTAGGGTTTAGGATAGAGCAGTGGTGTTTGGGTAGTGTAGGGGGTTGTGCTGGGGGTAGTGTTTTTGGGTTTCGGGTAGTGCAGTTGTGTTTGCGTAGTGAAGGGTGTCGTGCTGGGGTAGTGTTTTAGGGTTTAGGGTAGTACAGTGGTGTTCATGTAGTGTATGGGGTCGTGCTTGGGGTAGTATTTTAGGGCTTAGGGTAGTGCAGTGGTTCATTTGTAGTGTAGGGGGTCATGCTGGGGGTAGATTTAGGGTTTAGGGTAGTACAGTGGTTTTTGTGTAGTGTAGGGTGTCGTGCTGGTGGTAGTGTTTTATGGTTTAAGGCAGAGCAGTGGTGTTTCTGAAGTGAAGCGGGCCGTGCTGGGGGTAGTGTTTTAGGGTTTAGGATAGTGCAGTTGTGTTTGTGTAGTATAGGGGGTCGTGCTGGGTGTAGTGTTTTAGGGTTTAGAGTAGTGCAATGGTGTTTGTGTAGTGTAGGGGGTAGTGTTTTAGGGTTTAGGGTAGTGCAGTGGTGCTTGTGTAGTGTAGGGGGTAGTGTTTTCGGGTTTAGGGTAGTGTAGTGGTGTTTGTGTAATGTAGGGGGTCATGCTGGGGCTAGTGTTTTAGGGATTAGGGTAGTGCAGTGGTGTTTGGGTAGTGTAGGGGTTCGTGCTGGTGTAGTGTTTTAGGGTTTAGGGTTGTGCAGTTGTGTTTGTGTAGTGTGGGAGGTCATGCTGGGGTAGATTTAGGGTTTAATGTAGTGCAGTGGTGTTTGGGTAGTATAAGGAGTCATGCTGAGGTAGTGCTGTAGGGTTCAGGGTAATGCAGTGGTGTTTGTGTAGTGTAGGAGGTCGTGCTGGGGGTACTGTTTTAGGGTAGTGCAATGGTGTTTTTGTAGTGTAGGGGATAGTGTTTTAGGGTTTAGGGTAGTGCAGTGGTGTTTGTGTAGTGTAGTTGGTCGTGGTTTAGGGTTGTGCAGTGGTGTTTGGGTAGTGTAGGGGGTCGTGCTGGCAGTAGTGTTGTTGGGTTTAGGGTAGTGCACTCATGTTTGTGTAGTGTAGGGGATCTTGTTTTAGGGTTTAGGGTAGAGCAGTGGTGTTTGGGTAGTGAAGGGGGTCATGCTGGGGTAGTGTTTTATGGTTTAGGGTAGTACAGTGGTGTTCGTGTAGTGCATAGGGTCGTGCTTGGGTTAGTGTTTTAGGGTGTGGGGTAGCGCAGTGGTTCTATTGAAGTGTAGGGGGTCATGCTGGGGGTAGATTTAGGGTTTAGGGTAGTACAGTGGTGTTTGTGTAGTGTAGGAGGTCGTGCTGGGGGTATTGTTTTAGGGTTTAGGTTAGTGCAGTGGTGTTTGTGTAGTGTAGGGAGTCGTGCGGGGGTAGTGTTTTAGGGTTCAGGGTAGTGCAGTGCTGTTTGGGTAGTGTAGGGGTTGTGCTGGGGGTAGTGTTTTAGGGTTTACGGTAGTGCAGTGGTGTTTGTGTAGTGTAGGGGGTCGTGCTGGGGGTAGTGTTTTAGGGTTTAGGGTACTGCAGTGATGTTTGGGTATTGTTGTGGGTAATGCTGCGTTAGTGTTTTAGGGTTTAGGTTAGTGCAGTGGTGTTTGTGTAGTGTAGGGGGTCATGCTAGGAGTAGCGTTTTAGGGTTTAGGGTAGTGCACTGGTGTTTGTGTAGTGTAGGGGATCGTGTTTTAGGGTTTAGGATAGAGCAGTGGTGTTTGGGTAGTGTAGGGGGTCGTGCTGGGGGTAGTGTTTTTGGGTTTCGGGTAGTGTAGTTGTGTTTGCGTAGTGAAGGGGGTCGTGCTGGGGGTAGTGTTTTAGGGTTTAGGGTAGTACAGTGGTGTTCATGTAGTGTATGGGGTCGTGCTTGGTGTAGTGTTTTAGGGCTTAGGGTAGTGCAGTGGTTCATTTGTAGTGTAGGGGGTCATGCTGGGGGTAGATTTAGGGTTTAGGGTAGTACAGTGGTTTTTGTGTAGTGTAGGGTGTCGTGCTGGTGGTAGTGTTTTATGGTTTAAGGCAGAGCAGTGGTGTTTCTGCAGTGAAGCGGGCCGTGCTGGGGGTAGTGTTTTAGGGTTTAGGGTAGTGCAGTTTTGTTTGTGTAGTGTAGGGGGTCGTGCTGGGTGTAGTGTTTTAGGGTTTAGAGTAGTGCAATGGTGTTTGTGTAGTGTTGGGGGTAGTGTTTTCGGGTTTAGGGTAGTGCAGTGGTGTTTGTGTAGTGTAGGGGTAGTGTTTTCGGGTTTAGGGTAGTGTAGTGGTGTTTGTGTAATGTAGGGGGTCATGCTATGGGTAGTGTTTTAGAGCTTAGGGTAGTGCAGTGTTGTTTGTGTAGTGTAGGGGGTCATGTTTTAGGGTATAGTGTAGTGCAGCGGTGTTTGGGAAATGTAGGGGGTCATGCTGGGGCTAGTGTTTTAGGGATTAGGGTAGTGCAGTGGTGTTTGGGTAGTGTAGGGGTTCGTGCTGGGGGTAGCATTTTAGGGTTTAGGGTAGTGCAGTGGTGTTTGTGTAGTGTGGGAGGTCATGCTGGGCATAGATTTAGGGTTTAGTGTAGTGCAGTTGTGTTTGGGTAGTGTAGGGGGTCGTGCAGGGGGTATTGTTTTAGGGTTTAGGTTAGTGCAGTGGTGTTTGTGTAGTGTAGGGAGTCGAGCGGGGGTAGTGTTTTAGGGTTTAGGGTAGTGCAGTGCTGTTTGGGTAGTGTAGGGGTTGTGCTGGGGGTAGTGTTTTAGGGTTTACGGTAGTGCAGTGATGTTTGGGTATTGTTGTGGGTAATGCTGGGGTAGTGTTTTAGGGTTTAGGTTAGTGCAGTGGTGTTTGTGTAGTGTAGAGGGTCATGCTAGGAGTAGCGTTTTAGGGTTTAGGGTAGTGCACTGGTGTTTGTGTAGTGTAGGGGATCGTGTTTTAGGGTTTAGGATAGAGCAGTGGTGTTTGGGTAGTGTAGGGGGTTGTGCTGGGGGTAGTGTTTTTGGGTTTCGGGTAGTGCAGTTGTGTTTGCGTAGTGAAGGGGGTCGTGCTGGGGTAGTGTTTTAGGGTTTAGGGTAGTACAGTGGTGTTCATGTAGTGTATGGGGTCGTGCTTGGGGTAGTATTTTAGGGCTTAGGGTAGTGCAGTGGTTCATTTGTAGTGTAGGGGGTCATGCTGGGGGTAGATTTAGGGTTTAGGGTAGTACAGTGGTTTTTGTGTAGTGTAGGGTGTCGTGCTGGTGGTAGTGTTTTATGGTTTAAGGCAGAGCAGTGGTGTTTCTGAAGTGAAGCCGGCCGTGCTGGGGGTAGTGTTTTAGGGTTTAGGGTAGTGCAGTTGTGTTTGTGTAGTATAGGGGGTCGTGCTGGGTGTAGTGTTTTAGGGTTTAGAGTAGTGCAATGGTGTTTGTGTAGTGTAGGGGGTAGTGTTTTAGGGTTTAGGGTAGTGCAGTGGTGCTTGTGTAGTGTAGGGGGTAGTGTTTTCGGGTTTAGGGTAGTGTAGTGGTGTTTGTGTAATGTAGGGGGTCATGCTGGGGCTAGTGTTTTAGGGATTAGGGTAGTGCAGTGGTGTTTGGGTAGTGTAGGGGTTCGTGCTGGTGTAGTGTTTTAGGGTTTAGGGTAGTGCAGTTGTGTTTGTGTAGTGTGGGAGGTCATGCTGGGGTAGATTTAGGGTTTAATGTAGTGCAGTGGTGTTTGGGTAGTATAAGGAGTCATGCTGAGGTAGTGCTGTAGGGTTCAGGGTAATGCAGTGGTGTTTGTGTAGTGTAGGAGGTCGTGCTGGGGGTACTGTTTTAGGGTAGTGCAATGGTGTTTTTGTAGTGTAGGGGATAGTGTTTTAGGGTTTAGGGTAGTGCAGTGGTGTTTGTGTAGTGTAGTTGGTCGTGGTTTAGGGTTGTGCAGTGGTGTTTGGGTAGTGTAGGGGGTCGTGCTGGCAGTAGTGTTGTTGGGTTTAGGGTAGTGCACTCATGTTTGTGTAGTGTAGGGGATCTTGTTTTAGGGTTTAGGGTAGAGCAGTGGTGTTTGGGTAGTGAAGGGGGTCATGCTGGGGTAGTGTTTTATGGTTTAGGGTAGTACTGTGGTGTTCGTGTAGTGCATAGGGTCGTGCTTGGGTTAGTGTTTTAGGGTGTGGGGTAGCGCAGTGGTTCTATTGAAGTGTAGGGGGTCATGCTGGGGGTAGATTTAGGGTTTAGGGTAGTACAGTGGTGTTTGTGTAGTGTAGGAGGTCGTGCTGGGGGTATTGTTTTAGGGTTTAGGTTAGTGCAGTGGTGTTTGTGTAGTGTAGGGAGTCGTGCGGGGGTAGTGTTTTAGGGTTCAGGGTAGTGCAGTGCTGTTTGGGTAGTGTAGGGGTTGTGCTGGGGGTAGTGTTTTAGGGTTTACGGTAGTGCAGTGGTGTTTGTGTAGTGTAGGGGGTCGTGCTGGGGGTAGTGTTTTAGGGTTTAGGGTACTGCAGTGATGTTTGGGTATTGTTGTGGGTAATGCTGCGGTAGTGTTTTAGGGTTTAGGTTAGTGCAGTGGTGTTTGTGTAGTGTAGGGGGTCATGCTAGGAGTAGCGTTTTAGGGTTTAGGGTAGTGCACTGGTGTTTGTGTAGTGTAGGGGATCGTGTTTTAGGGTTTAGGATAGAGCAGTGGTGTTTGGGTAGTGTAGGGGGTCGTGCTGGGGGTAGTGTTTTTGGGTTTCGGGTAGTGTAGTTGTGTTTACGTAGTGAAGGGGGTCGTGCTGGGGGTAGTGTTTTAGGGTTTAGGGTAGTACAGTGGTGTTCATGTAGTGTATGGGGTCGTGCTTGGTGTAGTGTTTTAGGGCTTAGGGTAGTGCAGTGGTTCATTTGTAGTGTAGGGGGTCATGCTGGGGGTAGATTTAGGGTTTAGGGTAGTACAGTGGTTTTTGTGTAGTGTAGGGTGTCGTGCTGGTGGTAGTGTTTTATGGTTTAAGGCAGAGCAGTGGTGTTTCTGCAGTGAAGCGGGCCGTGCTGGGGGTAGTGTTTTAGGGTTTAGGGTAGTGCAGTTTTGTTTGTGTAGTGTAGGGGGTCGTGCTGGGTGTAGTGTTTTAGGGTTTAGAGTAGTGCAATGGTGTTTGTGTAGTGTTGGGGGTAGTGTTTTCGGGTTTAGGGTAGTGCAGTGGTGTTTGTGTAGTGTAGGGGTAGTGTTTTCGGGTTTAGGGTAGTGTAGTGGTGTTTGTGTAATGTAGGGGGTCATGCTATGGGTAGTGTTTTAGAGCTTAGGGTAGTGCAGTGTTGTTTGTGTAGTGTAGGGGGTCATGTTTTAGGGTATAGTGTAGTGCAGCGGTGTTTGGGAAATGTAGGGGGTCATGCTGGGGCTAGTGTTTTAGGGATTAGGGTAGTGCAGTGGTGTTTGGGTAGTGTAGGGGTTCGTGCTGGTGTAGTGTTTTAGGGTTTAGGGTAGTGCAGTTGTGTTTGTGTAGTGTGGGAGGTCATGCTGGGGTAGATTTAGGGTTTAATGTAGTGCAGTGGTGTTTGGGTAGTATAAGGAGTCATGCTGGGGGTAGTGCTGTAGGGTTCAGGGTAATGCAGTGGTGTTTGTGTAGTGTAGGAGGTCGTGCTGGGGGTACTGTTTTAGGGTTTAGGGTAGTGCAATGGTGTTTTTGTAGTGTAGGGGGTAGTGTTTTAGGGTTTCGGGTAGTGCAGTGGTGTTTGTGTAGTGTAGTGGGTCGTGGTTTAGGGTTGTGCAGTGGTGTTTGGGTAGTGTAGGGGGTCGTGCTGGCAGTAGTGTTGTTGGGTTTAGGGTAGTGCACTCATGTTTGTGTAGTGTAGGGGATCGTGTTTTAGGGTTTAGTGTAGAGCAGTGGTGTTTGGGTAGTGAAGGGGGTTATGCTGTGGATAGTGTTTTAGGGTAGTGCAGTGGTGTTTGTGTAGTGTAGGGGGTCATGTTTTAGGGTATAGTGTAGTGCAGCGGTGTTTGGGAAATGTAGGGGGTCAGGCTGGGGTAGTGTTTTATGGTTTAGGGTAGTACATTGGTGTTCGTGTAGTGCATGGGGTCGTGCTTGGGTTAGTGTTTTAGGGTGTGGGGTAGCGCAGTGGTTCTATTGAAGTGTAGGGGGTCATGCTGGGGGTAGATTTAGGCTTTAGGGTAGTACAGTGGTGTTTGTGTAGTGTAGGGTGTCGTGCAGTGGGTAGTGTTTTAGGGATTAAGGCAGAGCAGTGGTATTTGTAAAGTGAAGGAGGTCGTGCTGGGGGTAGTGTTTAGGATAGTGCAGTGGTGTCTGTGTAGTGCAGGGGGTTGTGCTGGGGTAGATGTAGGGTTTAGGGTAGAGGAGTGGTGTTTGGGTAGTTTAGAGGGTCGTGATGGGGTAGTGTTTAAGGGTTTAGGGTAGTGCAGTTGTGTTTGTGTAGTGTAGGGGGTCATGCTGGGGTAGTGTTTTAGGGTTTAGGGTAGTGCAGTGGTGTTTGTGTAGTGTAGGGAGTAGAGTTTTAGGGTTTAGGGTAGTGCAAGGGTGTTTGTGTAGTGTAGGGCCTCATGTTGTGGGTAGTGTTTTAGGGTATTGGGTAGTGCAGTGTTGTTTGTGTATTGTAGGGGGTCATGTTTTAGGGTATAGTGTAGTGCAGTGTTGTTTGGGGAGTGTGGGGGGTCATGTTTGCGTTAGTGTTTTAGGGATTAGGGTAGTGCAGAAGTGTTTGTGTGGTGTAGGGGTTCGTGCCGGGGTAGTGTTTTAGGGTTTAGGGTAGTGCAGTGGTGTTTGGGTAGTGTAGGGGGTTATGCTGGGGGTAGATTTAGGGTTTAGGGTAGTGCAGTGGTGTTTGGGTAGTGTAGGGAGTCATGCTCGGGGTAGCGTTTTACAGTTTCGGGTAGTGCAGTGGTGTTTATGTAGTGTAGGGGGTGTGCTGGGGGTAGTGTTTTAGGGTTTATGGTAGTGTAGTGGTGTTTGGATACTGTAGGGGTTCATGCTGGGGGTCGTTTTTTAGGGTTTAGGATAGTACAGTGGTGTTTGGGTAGTGTAGGGGGTCATGCTGGAGGAAGTGTTTTATGGTTTAGGGTAGTGCAGTGGTGTTTGGGTAGTGTAGGGGGTCATGCTGGGGTAATGTTTTAGGGTTTAGGGTATTGCAGTGGTGTTTGTGCAGTGTAGGGGGTCATGCTGTGGATAGTGTTTTAGGGTAGTGCAGTGGTGTTTGTGTAGTGTAGGGGGTCATGTTTTAGGGTATAGTGTAGTGCAGCGGTGTTTGGGAAATGTAGGGGGTCATGCTGGGGTAGTGTTTTATGGTTTAGGGTAGTACAGTGGTGTTCGTGTAGTGTATGGGGTCGTGCTTGGGTTAGTGTTTTAGGGTGTAGGGTAGCGCAGTGGTTCTATTGAAGTGTAGGGGGTCATGCTGGGGGTAGATTTAGGGTTTAGGGTAGGACAATGGTGTTTGTGTAGTGTAGGGCGTCATGCTATGGGTAGTGTTTTAGGGTTTAAGGCAGAGCAGTGGTATTTGTGAAGTGAAGGAGGTCGTGCTGGGGGTAGTGTTTAGGGTAGTGCTGTGGTGTCTGTGTAGTGTAGGGGGTTGTGCTGGGGTAGATGTAGGGTTTAGGGTAGAGGAGTGGTGTTTGGGTAGTTTCGAGGGTCGTGATGGGGTAGTGTTTAAGGGTTTAGGGTAGTGCAGTTGTGTTTGTGTAGTGTAGGGGGTCGTGGTTTAGGGTAGTGCAGTGGTGTTATGGGTAGTGTAGGGGGTCGTGCTGGCGGTAGTGTTTTTGGGTTTATGGTAGTGCAGTTGTATTTGGGGAGTGAAGGGGTCGTGCTGGAGTAGTTTTTAAAGGTTTAGGGTCGTGCAGTGGTGCAGGGGTAGTGTAGGGGGTTGTGCTGGGCTAGTGTTTTAGGATTTAGGGTAGTGCAGTGGTGTTTGGGTAGTATAGGGGGTCATGCTGGGGGTACTGTTTTAGGGTAGAGCAATGGTGTTTGTGTAGTGTAGGGGGCTGTGCTAGGGGTAGTGTTTTAGGGTTTAGGGTAGTGCGGTGGTATTTGGGTGGTATAGGGGGTTGTGCTGGGGTTGATTTACGGTTTAGGGGAGTGCAGTGGTGTTTGGGCAATGTAGGGAATCATGCTGGGGGTAGTGTTTTACGGTTTATGGTAGTGTGGTGGTGTTTGTGTAAATTAAGGGGTTCTGCTTGGGTAGTGTTTTAGGGTTTATGGTAGCCAGTGGTATTTGCGTAAAGTAGGAGGTAGTGCTGGGGTAATGTTTTAGGGTTTAGGGTAGTGCAGTGGTGTTTGCGTAGTGTAGGGGGTAGCGCTGGGGTAGAGTTTTAGGGTAGTGCAGTGGTGTTTGTGTTGTGTAGGGTGTTGTGCTGGGGTAGTGTTTTAGGGTTTATGGTACTGCAGTTGTGTTTGTGTAGTGTAGGGGGTCATGCTGAGGTAGTGTTTTAGGGTTTAGGGTAGTGCAGTGGTGTTTGTGTAGTGTAGGGTGTCGTGGTTTAGGGTAGTGCAGTGGTGTTATGGGTAGTGTAGGGGGTCGTGCTGGTGGTAGTGTTTTGGGGTTTATGGTAGTGCAGTTGTATTTGGGGAGTGAAGGGGGTCGTGCTGGAGTAGCTTTTAAAGGTTTAGGGTCGTGCAGTAGTGCAGGGGTAGTGTAGGGGGTTGTGCAGGGCTAGTGTTTTAGGATTTAGGGTAGTGCAGTGGTGTTTGGGTAGTATAGGGGGTCATGCTGGGGGTACTGTTTTAGGGTAGTGCAATGGTGTTTGTGTAGTGTAGGGGGCCGTGCTAGGGGTAGTGTTTTAGGGTTTAGGGTAGTGCGGTGGTATTTGGGTGGTATAGGGGGTTGTGCTGGGGTTGATTTACGGTTTAGGGGAGTGCAGTGGTGTTTGGGCAATGTAGGGAATCGTGCTGGGGTAGTGTTTTACGGTTTAGGGTAGTGCGGTGGTGTTTGTGTAAATTAAGGGGTTCTGCTGGGGTAGTGTTTTAGGGTTTATGGTAGTCCAGTGGTATTTGCGTAAAGTAGGAGGTAGTGCTGGGGTAATGTTTTAGGGTTTAGGGTAGTGCAGTGGTGTTTGCGTAGTGTAGGGGGTATCGCTGGGGTAGAGTTTTAGGGTAGTGCAGTGGTGTTTGTGTTGTGTAGGGTGTCGTGCTGGGGTAGTGTTTTAGGGTTTATGGTAGTGCAGTGGTATTTGCGTAGTGTAGGGGGAAGTGCTGGGGTAGTGTTTTAGGGTTTAGGGTAGTGCAGTGGTGTTTGGGTAGAGTAGGGGGTCATGCTGGGGGTAGTGTTTTAGGGTTTAGGGTATTGCAGTGGTGTTTTTGTAGTGTAGGGGATCATGCTGGGGGTAGTATTTTAGGGTTTAGTGTAGTGCAGTGGTGTTTGTGTAGTGTAGGGAGTAGTGTTTTAGGGTTTAGGGCAGTGGTGTTTGTGTAGTGTAGGGCGTCATGCTCTGGGTAGTGTTTTAGGGTATAGGGTAGTGCAGTGTTGTTTGTGTATTGTAGGGGGTCATGTTTTAGGGTATAGTGTAGTGCAGCGGTGTTTGGGGAGTGTAGGGGGTCATGCTTGCGTTAGTGTTTTAGGGATTAGGGTAGTGCAGTGGTGTGAAGAACCAGAACCTTTTGGGCATGGCGGCGCAGGGTACGCCTTAATCTCCGGGGTTCTCCTGCTCAGCTACACAGAGACACGGGACACTCTGTTAGGCGTTAGAAGATCGGATTTATTAGCTGCAGCTAGTACAGTTATCCCAGAAGTACACGAGGTAGGTTCTCAGGAGACTGCCACTTCACTCCGTGACGCACAACCTTATATAGTACATATGTGAAATATACATTAACCAATTACACACCCAAGACATACAAGAAAGAGCCAATAAGAAAAGTTGGAAAACAGAACAGAACCAATAGAAAAGGTTTGAAAACAAGGTATTAGATTACTCGAAGAATCCTCTCCTCCGACTGTGTTTGTCACCCCTCCCACGAACTAATTCATTAACAGATCTGCAACCAAATTGCAGGTGGCGAGATGCGTTTGTGTGTTTTGGAGGACAGTTGTGAAATGAGAGAATGCTAGCAGAGGACAGCGAAGGCCAGACGATAAGATAAAGTCAGAAGAGAATAGTGTGAGCCAACAGATAGTTGAGACGGGATTAGGAAAACCAGATAGGGATTAGTGTACTCGGCCAGTCCTAACACCAGTTTTATAAATAGAGGCAGAAGGCTTATTTCGACACGAAGCTGCAGGAAAAGCAGAATAGACTTTGTTCGCCGTGCTGCCTGAGTGAGGGCAACACAAAATGGCGGCGGAACACAAAATGGCGGGTCGATTCGATCACGATCGAGAATCAAATTTTCTCAGACCCGCCTTTTGCCAGAACTCATGCAAGATAGACTCATGTTAATCTGAGTCAATGTCGATGGCCATGAGGTCATCGAGCTGTTGCTGTAGCATCATTCTAATATTCTCTGTTCTTTGTGATTTGGGTTTAGGGATGCACATAGTAGCACAAAGGTCGCAGATGGCGGGACCACAGTGCATACAAAGACAACAAGAGAAAATGATGGTCAAAACTACTCCAAGGAATGTCAATGCCTTCCAACCCCATTTGGACAGTAGTCCCCAAAACCACTCCAATAATGACCAATCTCCTTTGTCCTGATGAATCGACTCAGAGATTATATGTAACTTAGAGATAGCTTGGTATACTGTTGGAGCGTCATCAGGTATGAAAATACAGCAACTTGACCCGATCAATTTGCACACTCCACCACGATCCGCAAGAACAAAATCTAAGGCAACTCGGTTTTGTAAGGTCATAAGACGATCCGCCTGTAGTTCTGCCGTGATATTACTTAAGGCTCCTACAGTGATGTCTATAGTGGTTTCTACGACACAAACCAGTTGCCTTATATTTCTGCTGTTGGCCATTGGACCCCAAAAAGGAAGAAACCCTTTGAGGAAATCTCCTCCCTCTTGTCCTGCTGTGTCTTTAGAATCAATAATCCCTCTGCCATATCTGTTTCGATGATAGTTTGCAGAAGCGGTGTATGTAGGGGGAAGAAGGAAAGCTATATAACAGGTACCAGAAAAACCCGTTGGCAACCATGTGTAAGCCCTATTGTGGCAGATGAAATACGTGCCTTGAGATGGTACTAGAGGCGGCGAGTTCTGAGAGGAGTAGACGTATGTGTGGGAACAGTTGTTTCTTTGTATGGTGTCAGAAGTCTGACTATTTATTTGCAGACAGAAATTTCCCTGATGAGGAATAGTCCAAATCGGTGGAGATTTTCCTTGTTTAACCTTATCACTAAGGCTAGTGACATAATGGGTGACGTTCCAGTTTGTGTACGCTTTCCTTTCGTCAACAGAAATCTTACTATTTTCCATGATTTTAGCCATAGCTACCATTCCCTTTATCAAATAACTATGACTAAAATCTGGACCACCAATATGTGAACTAACGAATCGTCTGAATTTGCTTTGATAGGCATTGGAGAAGATACAAAATAAGCCCAAGCAGAACCCTCATAAGAAAACGGGAGAACTAAATATGGCATTCCTTTTTCTGTGGTATGTGGCATAAGTCCACACACCCAACAGTCAGTTGTATTGATCACTAATTGGTGTTGATGTAATAACTGGACAAAAGAATTGTTATAATATTCAGTTCTTCTAATGAGTTCATGTTGAGGAAGGGTATGAAATAGATGTGGGGAGACAGTAGAAGAAGACGAAGAGGTAGAAGGAGAGACAACTTTTTGCTGCAGAGCATAAATAATCCAACTTATAAACGCCAAAAGGATACACAATAATATAATAATACATAAGGTTATACTAAAACGACTGTACATTAATCTACAGGATTCTTTTTTCATTTCATCCTTTCTCTCTCTTTTGCCTAATGTAGTTTCCATCTTTCTAAATGGATGCTCACGGCAATCTTCCTCGATCACTTAATTATGATTATCTGCCGTCCTATGACACTGCAAGTCCTGCAGGCCTATTGCCACTACTCAGGTCACAATCAAGACTCCTACCGTGACCCTGCAACCGGGATAGAATACTACATAGGAGAGAGAAAAATCTTAAGTGTTCTTTGGTCTAGGTATTAGATTATAGTGTTCTTTATCAGGTACAGTTTGGTCTCGGAACAATGTTCGCGGATTTGTCGTATTCAAGCGACGATGTGGTGTTATCGCTTCCTGAAGAATGTCGTCGTCCTCTTTCTCAGACAATGTTCCATTCAGGCGTGCATCGCTAAAAGGTACGAATCGTGGAACCTTCTTATTCTCAGAGTCACCAATGCCCCTACGCACCCATTGATCGAAGGGTAGAGGCAAAGGCACTTTCTTACAATGCACGCCGTGAATCCAATTTTTCTTTCCTCCGACTTTGACTGCTGTTCTTATCACCAAAAGTACCAAACGAGGCTCCCCCCACCTGGGCTAAAAAATGTTGTCCTTTGGAAATTCTTTATACACACCCAGTCACCTGGTCGGATGGAATGACCTGGGTCTGTGGAAGCCTCCGGTAAAGCACTCTGAACCTGTTGATGGAGAACACGCAATTTAGTTGTAAGTTCATGCAAGTAGTCAATCAACATTGGATATGGCAAGTCTGAGTATTTCTTAGGGCGAGGGACTCCCCATATATTAGCTGGGTGCCCAAAGACCACTTCGTAAGGGCTAAGTCCCAAACGAGAGTGCACAGCAGTTCTGGTGGACAGGAGAGCCAGTGGTAAAGCATCGGGCCAATTAAGTCCTGTACTAGCCTGCACTTTCGCTGGTTTGAGCTTCAAAGTTCCGTTGTAGCATTCCACTAAACCTGCTGACTGTGGATGGTTTGCCGCATGGAACTTTTGCTTGATACCAAGACCCGCACTAACTTTTTGCATGACTTGGCCCACAAATTCGCTCCCATTGTCACTCCAGACAATGCGCGGCAAACCAAACCTGGGGAAAAATTCTTTCAGTAGAATTTTGGCTGTGGATAAGGCTGTATTATCTTTTAGAGGGTATGCTTCTATCCACCTAGAAAAGGCGCATACTACCACCAGAACATATTTGAGATTGTTGCATCGTTCCATGTGAATGTAATCGATCTGCAACACCTCAAATGGATATGTCGGAGGAGCAAAGTGACCCGCTGGAGTTGGGGTTCCCTTTCCCGGGTTGTACATCAAACAAACAATACAATGTTTCACTACATTGTCTGCACATTTTGGGATTCCTTCATTTTGCCACACTGGAGCCAGAAGCTTGCATATACCTTTCGCACTTAAGTGGGCTGGACCATGCACCATAGTAACCACTGGGAGTACATAGGCATCTGGTAACAGCCAACGTTGGTGTTCAGATAATTCCACCCAACAGCCCATCTCATCTAACATTCTCGTACTGTCTTTCCACTTACTCAATTCTCATTTCATTTCATTTTGATAACTTTATTTCGGTCGGAGACCATAAAAGAACAGAATAAATAACAACAGAATTGCACATTTCATTAAAACAATAAATAATGTCAAGTTAATACAATAGTTAAAAATGTATTAAACTAATGTTATCAAAAAGACTCATTTGATAAAAGACAAAAATGTTTAAAGAAAACTTTTCCTTCTGCGCCAAAACCCATGTAAAAAGCGAGACATAGCAAAAACAATTGGGGGGTGAGTATCATATCTTAAGACCCTGCATGCAAGCATGCAGTGTCTAAACCCTAGGTTCTTGCAAATGGGAATGAGCCACTTTTTTCTTATTGAATGGTATGCAGAACAGAAAAACAGGACATGGCATATATCTTCACTGCTATGGTTACATGCCGGACAGGCTGCATTTTCTGATCTTGCCCATTTGCAGGTGAATACTCTGAGCGGTAAGGTACCATACCTCAACTGCAAATAAAGCTTCCTAGCAAGAGACGGATAAATTACATCAAGGAAGGCCTCTGCTCTTGTTTCTAATTTTACTAGGAGAAACTCATTAGTGAGTTTCCCCAAGGAGCTTGAACCATGTAGGGTAGCTAATCTCAGGTCCCTTATATGGCCTCTTAGATCAGGTTTAGAAATCCGTGTGCAGGCTACCTCCGGTAGTTCCCAGAGATCGGTCCTGCCGATCTTTATGCTAAGAGCCTTAATATGGGATAACCGTGGAATGTTCTTACTTTTAATTAATGTCCAAACCTCTAAGAATTCCTCTCTAAAAGGAGCCAGTTCATGCACCGTCCAGAGCCTTTTCCAGTAGAGTAAGGGTCAGAGAATTGCCAAGTCTTCAATTGGCTCTAACCCCAGGTCGAGGCGTAGGGGAGTGAGCGGTGTGCTTACAGGAAGGCTCACAAGTCGCCTCATAAAGCCCTGCTCAACCAGGGTTAATTTGGCTATGTTTTTATGGCCCCATAATTCGGCCCCGTACAATGAAGCTGTTCTAGCTTGTAATCGGTATATTTCAACTACCGGAGCTGCTGGTTTATATACCGAGGCTCGCTGGACCTTGCAAAGGCCCCCTGCTATTTAAGACAGCCTCAGCCATGATTTTGCGATTTGAGGTCCCCAATCAAAATTCTCAATTCTTTCTCTGTAGCCTCTTTCTGAATCGACTTTCTACTTTCTACTGTATCCTCATACATTCCTCTTTCTCTGACCCAATTCGCAGGACCCGCCACATACATTCGACTTGTAGCGTCTTTCGCTGTCTTTTTCGCTACTTCATCTGCAAATGCATTTCCTTGGCCAACATCATCTGTAATCTTTCTGTGCGCACTACACTTCACTATTGCTATTTGGGTGGGCAGAGCAAGTGACTCAAGAAAATCAGTCACCAACTGACCATGTTGTATTTTAGTGCCATGTGAAGTAAGGAATCCCCTCTTTCCAAAGACGTCCAAAATTGAACGCTACACCAAAGTCGTATTGACTGTCGGTGTACACGTTCACTCTTTTTCCTTTTGACAACACACATGCTCTCGTTAAAGCTATCAGTTCTGCTGCTTGAGCTGAATTGTGTCTGATGCGTGCTGTTTCCACAACTGTATGTAAAGTAGTAACAGCATAGGCTGAAACTGTATCTCCATTAGGCATTTTAAAGCAAGAACCATCTACCCATAGAACTCCATCCGGATTCTCTAGCGGCGTATCTTTCAAGTCAATTCTTCCTTTTGTCTCTTCCTCAGTACGGAGGAAACAATCATGTTGCTCCTCAACACCTTTCTCCTCTGGAAGGGGCAACAGAGTAACTGGATTTAGGGTATTACATCGTTTGATGTGTACGTGACTAGCCAAAAGCGTCAGCTCGTATCCAGTTAAACGAGCACTTGTAAGATGCTGCGTTTTCGTTCTGTTTAGTAAAGTATCCACTGCATGTGGTACCATGACAATGAGAGTATTATCTAGCACCACTCCAGCAGACTGTCGAATAGAAATTGCTGCTGCTGCTGTCGCTTTGAGACAACTAGGCAATGCTTTAGCTACGGGATTTAACGTAGCCGAAAAATAGGCACATGGCCGCTGTTTGTCTTCAAATTGCTGTGTCAAAACTGACAACGCACAACCCTCTCTCTCATGGACATAGAGCGTAAAAGGTTTATTGTAATCAGGAGTACCTAGTACAGGAGCGGAACACAGAGCAGTACGTAAATCAGTAAAACTCCTTTGACACTCGTCAGTGAAAGGAAGAGGCTGAGGCGTATCTTTCAAAGTGAGTGCCAACAAAGGCTTGGCCAACAGAGAGAAGTTAGGGATCCACTGCCTACAATAGGAAGTAATACCCAGAAAGGCACGTACCTCCCTTTGTGTGGATGGCACAGATATCTGCGTAATCGCCTGAATTTGTTCTGGGGTTAATCCTTTGATAGGAGATGACCCAAATAGGTAACCTCTCGACGGACATATTGTAGTTTGGAAGGTGAAACCTTATGATTCAGATTAAACAAATGGCGTAACAATGCAACAGTCACATTTTTGCAAATATCTTCTGATTCAGCAGCGATTAACAAGTCATCCATGTACTGTATAAGAGCAGCACCAGACGGCAAATGGAAAGTATCAAGATGACATTTTAAAGCTTGGCTGTAAATAGAGGGACTTTCACAATTGCCCTGAGGTGCGCGTTTGAACCGGAAGCTTCGGCCTCCAAGAGAGAAGCCAAAAATATCCCTACTCTCTTCTGCAATGGGAATACTAAAGAAAGCATTCTTTAGATCGATAACAGAAAACCAAGTCGCTATGGAAGGTATCATTGTCAACAGAGCAGTGATATCTGGGACGACAGGAAATTGTGGTACAACAATTTTGTTAACCTCCCGAAGATCAATTACGAAACGATATACAGGAGGCTGAGAAGGATCAGTGCATTTAAGAATAGGAAGAATAGGACTATTGCATGTGTTTCCTCTCGTTTCTTCAACCACACCCTTCTGAATCAAATCATGAATGATTTCCAAAAGCGCTTTTTCACCTTCAGTGGAAATTCCATACTGCGGAATACGCGGCAATTCAACATTAGGCTTGAGAGAGACAACATAAGGCGGAATCTCAAGACAGCCCACATCGTTCGGATCCCGTGGCCCAAAGCGTTGCCGGAAGAGAAAGCAATTCAGGTGGAAACTGATCTTTGGACAAATACATTGGAGAAATCAGTTTCTGTCCTAAAGTAAGATGTACACCAGAAGGAGAACAATATATCGTAGCATGCATTCTTTTCAATAAGTCCAAACCCAACAGATTCTCACCGCAACCATTCGTCAAAAGAAGTGGAGCTTCCAAATCATAAGGGCCAATTGAAATAGGCAAAGGGCAAGAAACCGGATTACGAACAGGGGCGCCAGAAAATCCTACAGATACATTTGTTAAGCCAGACAAAGGTGCCCCAGGGAGTTTAGAATGAATGATAGAACTTCTCATCGCCCCAGTATCTAGAAGAAATGGCTCTAAAACACCCATTGTAGTGACATTAACATAAGTTCCATTCTGATCTACTGGAACCGACACAACTCACTTACTTTGTCCATGGCTGTCCTAGTTAGCATGAAGACTTTCATTCTCGCTTTCAATATAATGGTCTTCATTGTAGTACTGTGTAGACCTAACATTTTGCTGATCAAAGTAATTCATGGAATTGGGAGGAGGAAGGGCACGCTGTTCTTGAGTCAACACACCTCGACCTCTACCTCTATTTGCTGACTGGAGGTCAGCACGACCTCGTGGAGCAGATAATGCTCCACTGCGCTGCAATAAAATCGGACAACTATTCTTAAAATGACCTTCTTCTCTACAATAGGCACATTGATTAGGTCCTAACAAAGGTCGCGGAATGTATGGCTCAGGTGTTTGATACAACCTCTGAAACTGCGGGGGCTGTTGAAACTGAGGCTGAGCATAGCGAGGAGGATAAGCTTGTTGCAAGAGAACCTTCGTTTTTAATTCTTTCGTCTTTTTCTCTTGCTTTTCTCTTTCTTCTTTACCTCTGTTTTCATAATATTGTGCAGTAGCCAATATCTGGGCAGAAGAAGAAACAGCCCATGAACTTTCAGAATCTTTCAATTTGTGTGACAGCTCGGGAAGCAAATTAAATACAAATTTGTCCACAAATAATCGCTGTCCACCCTCTGTAGCCATATCTTGACCACTGTGATCAATAAATGTCTCCTCGAAACGAGTAAAGAAATCAGAGACACTTTCATCTTTCTTTTGTTTGCATGCCGCTAATTTATCCTAATTAACTCTCAATGCAGGCATCATCGTTTTCATTAATGTAATAATCCTACCAGGTAGTTCTGAAATCAAAGCATCAGGCTTCGCACCACCCACTTGGTCTCTATCTGCGGCAGTTATAGTATCCCAATCAGCACCTAATTCCTGTGCGTGATTCTCCTTACGAATCCTAGCCCATAATGTCTGTGGGACTACATTTCCCATCAACATATCGATATCAGCTAGATTCATGATGCAAGCGTCAACTGTCTGTGATAATTCTTTATAATAACCCGCAGGGTTTTTACGAGGATCCGGTAGAGTCTGTTTAAGGGCTAAAACTTCAGATCTCTTCCAAGGGACATGTACCCATATACGTTGAAAATGAGCGGGAATAACTGGATTAACACCTTGATCTGCAACCTCTTCTTTCCATACTGGAGGAACCTCTCTCATGGGATAATTTCAGTGTCAGTCTAACCGACGGATCGGAATCAAGGAAAGTCTGAGAGGACAATAAGTTTCTAAAGGAAATAAGTGTCCTTACAGCGTTTTCAACTTTGGAACCCACAATAAGTCCTTTATCAAAGTCAGCCTGAACATCTAACAGACCCTGTGGAACCGAATTCAAATTCACATCCTCCCATTCTTTAATGAGAGTATCACACATTACATCGAAAACATATCTTTGCGTAGGCGTATTCCATTGTGAGAAGGTAGGCATAATATCGGGTACACTGTATCGGGGACCCTTTTTGTTCCATTTTTGTGCGAGAGATTCCAAATTTTCTCGTGCTTCGGCAGCTGGGAATCGACTACGAGATTGTCTTCGAGAAAAAGCCGGAGATACATTAAAAGCTTCAAAGAAAGGAGATAGAATACCAGAGACGGTGTCCATGAGTCGCCTATGCACAGACGGAGAATTGGACATGAGGATAGGAGACACGGTATTAGGCAAACTAACAGAAGGAGAACCAGTAATTGCAGGAGGTGCAGAAGGCAAAGGAGATCGAAGATCAGGAGATGAGGGCAAAGAAGTCGAAGTTAATGGTAAAACTGGCAGAGACGGTAATACTGGAGGAGGCAAATGCGGAAGAGCTGGAACAGGCGGAGGTACTGCTGGCGGCTGAACAGGCTGTAACAACTGGGGTGCATTGGCACCTTGTGCATAAGGCGGAGGCAATCTCAATAAATGAGACATTAGGGGATCTTCTTCTAAATCTTTCTTGTTATCGGAAGGGGAAACAGGCAACACCGGATAGCATTTATCTATCGCCATACGCTGCTGTCTCTCTGAAATTTCCATTGAATTATCAATTTCATCATCTTTAAATCGTTGGGCAGCCTGTATAATTGTCATACCCTGTGCTTTCCTATCTCGTTTTGTTTGCTTAATTTCTTTCTGTTTGGCTTCCTTACGCCAAAGGCGGAAAGAGTCAAACATTGCCGGACGGGCTTTTCTGTTGATTAAAACTGCTTCTAAATTATCTAGCACATCAGGCTCAAAACTACCATTTTCTGGCCATTTTAAAACACCATCTTTCTTCGTGTATCGGGTCCATGCCTCGTTAAAGGCAATGGGGCCAATACCATGTTTGGAATAGAGCTCGTATGTGGGAGTTCCAACCGAAGGAAAAGGACAAGAGTCCTCAAGCCGGGAGTCCCTATTACAACCAAAGCAACAAAGTTTTCCAAACTTAGTCAGACCAGGCATCTCGTGATTTCACCGGACTGTTCACAAAATTCAAGGGGGTAAAACTCAGTTTACGCAGCACAAATGCACTTACCCCTTGGCTTCGGCTATTGCAATAGTCGAATCTAAGGACCAAAGGAACAAAGGAACTAAGGAACAAGGGACCAAAATTGTGGGAGCAACCCACCAAATACTTAAATAAGGATGTCTTCTCACGCCAACAGAGGCCCGTCTATCGTCTCGCCTTACCATACATCACCAAAGGAAGGGCCAAGGCAGGGTGGCAGTCAGGGCAGCAGTCATCAGTAGCCGTCAGGAAGGAGTAACCACGCTGAAAAAGACCTTCGGACCACTTTCGTCATACAGGGGTCGCTTGACGTGGCTCGCGAATCCTCCAAAAATTTCTTGTGGGGTTCCTCACGACCTTCTGGCAGAACCGGTACCACTGAAGCCGCCCCACGTTGAGCGCCAGTTGAAGAACCAGAACCTTTTGGGCCTGGAGGCGCAGGGTACGCCTTAATCTCCGGGGTTCTCCTGCTCAGCTACACAGAGACACGGGGCACTCTGTTAGGCGTTAGAAGATCGGATTTATTAGCTGCAGCTAATACAGTTATCCCAGAAGTACACGAGGTAGGTTCTCCGGAGACTGCCACTTCACTCCGTGACGCACAACCTTATATAGTACATATGTGAAATATACATTAACCAAATACACACCCAAAACATACAAGAAAGAGCCAATAAGAAAAGTTGGAAAACAGAACAGAACCAATAGAAAAGATTTGAAAACAAGGTATTAGATGACTCGAAGAAGCCTCTCCTCCGACTGTGTTTGTCACCCCTCCCACGAACTAATTCATTAACAGATCTGCAACCAACTTGCAGGTGGCAAGATACGTTTGTGTGTTTTGGAGGACAGTTGTGAAATGAGAGAATGCTAGCAGAGGACAGCGAAGGCCAGACGATAAGATAAAGTCAGAAGAGAATAGTGTGAACCAACAGATAGTTGAGACGGGGATTAGGAAAACCAGACAGGGATTAGTGTACACGGCCAGTCCTAACACCAGTTTTGTAAATAGAGGCAGAAGGCTTATTTCGACACGAAGCTGCAGGAAAAGCAGAATAGACTTTGTTCGCCGTGCTGCCTGAGTGAGGACAACACAAAATGGCGGCGGAGCACAAAATGGCGGGTCGATTCGATCACGATCGAGAATCGAATTTTCTCAGGTGTTTGGGTAGTGTAGGGGTTCGTGCCGGGGTAGTGTTTTAGGGTTTAGGGTAGTGCAGTGGTGTTTAAGTAGTGTAGGGGGTTATGCTGGGGATAGATTTAGGGTTTCGGGTAGTGCAGTGGTGTTTGTGTAGTGTAGGGGGTGTGCTGGGGGTAGTGTTTTAGGGTTTATGGTAGTGCAGTGGTGTTTGCGTAGTGTAGGGGGTAGTGCTGGGGATAGTGTTTTAGGGTTTAGGGTAGTGCAGTGGTGTTTGGATAGTGTAGGGGTTCATGCTGGGGGTAGTTTTTTAGGGTTTAGGATAGTGCAGTGGTGTTTGGGTAGTGTAGGGGGTCATGCTGGGGGTAATGTTTTAGGGTTTAGGGTTTAGGGTAGTGCAGTGGTGGTTGTGCAGTGTAGGGGGTCATGCTGTGGATAGTGTTTTAGGGTAGTGCAGTGGTGTTTGTGTAGTGTAGGAGGTCATGTTTTAGGGTATAGTGTAGTGCAGCGGTGTTTGGGAAATGTAGGGGGTCATGCTGGGGCTAGTGTTTTAGGGATTAGAGTAGTGCAGTGGTGTTTGGGTAGTGTAGGGGTTCGTGCTGGGGTAGTGTTTTAGGGTTTAGGGTAGTGCAGTTGTGTTTTTGTAGTGTGGGAGGTCATGCTGGGGGTAGATTTAGGGTTTAGTGTAGTGCAGTGGTGTTTGGGTAGTGTAAGGAGTCATGCTGGGGGTAGTGCTGTAGGGTTCAGGGTAATGCAGTGGTTTTTGTGTAGTATAGGAGGTCGTGCTGGGGGTACTGTTTTAGGGTTTAGGGTAGTGCAATGGTGTTTGTGTAGTGTAGAGGGTCATGGTTTAGGGTTCTGCAGTGGTGTTTGGGTAGTGTAGGGGGTCGTGTTGGCAGTAGTGTTGTTGGGTTTAGGGTTTGTGTATTGTAGGGGATCGTGTTTTAGGTTTCAGGGTAGAGCAGTGGTGTTTGGGTAGTGAAGGGGGTCATGCTGGGGTAGTGTTTTATGGTTTAGGGTAGTACAGTGGTGTTCATGTACTGTATGGGGTCGTGCTTGGGTTCGTGTTTTAGGGTGTAGGGTAGCGCAGTGGTTCTATTGAAGTGTACGGGGTCATGCTGGGGGTAGATTTAGGGTTTAGGGTAGTACAGTGGTGTTTGTGTAGTGTAGGGCGTCGTGCTGGGGGTAGTGTTTTAGGGTTTAAGGCAGAGCAGTGGTATTTGTGAAGTGAAGGAGGTCGTGCTGGGGGTAGTGTTTAGGGTAGTGCAGTGGTGTCTGTGTAGTGTAGGGGGTTGTGCTGTAGTAGATGTAGGGTTTAGGGTAGAGGAGTGGTGTTTGGGTAGTTTAGAGGGTCGTGATGGGGTAGTGTTTAAGGGTTTAGGGTAGTGCAGTTGTGTTTGTGTAGTGTAGGGGGTCATGCTGGGGTAGTGTTTTAGGGTTTAGGGTAGTGCAATGGTGTTTGTGTAGTGTAGGGGGTAGTGTTTTAGGGTTTAGGGTAGTGCAGTGGTGTTTGTGTAGTGTAGGGGGTCGTGGATTAGGGTAGTTCAGAGGTGTTTGGGTAGTGAAGGGGGTCGTGCTGGCGGTAGTGTTTTTGGGTTTATGGTAGTGCAGTTGTATTTGGGGAGTGAAGGGGGTCGTGCTGGAGTAGTTTTTAAAGGTTTAGGGTAGTGCAGTAGTGCAGGGGTAGTGTAGGGGGTCGTGCTGGGCTAGTGTTTTAGGATTTAGGGTAGTGCAGTGGTGTTTGGGTAGTATAGGGGGTCATGCTGGGGGTACTGTTTTAGGGTAGTGCAATGGTGTTTGTGTAGTGTAGGGGGTCGTGCTAGGGGTAGTGTTTTAGGGTTTAGGGTAGTGCGGTGGTGTTTGGGTGGTATAGGGGGTTGTGCTGGGATTGATTTACGGTTTAGGGGAGTGCAGTGGTGTTTGGGCAATGTAGGGAATTGTGCTGGGTTAGTGTTTTACGGTTTAGGGTAGTGCGGTGGTATTTGCATAAAGTAGGGGTTAGCGCTGGGGTAGTGTTTTAGTGTTTAAGGAAGTGCAGTGGTGTTTGTGTAGTGTAGGGTGTTGTGCTGGGGTAGTGTTTTAGGGTTTATGGTAGAGCAGTGGTATTTGAGTAGTGTAGGGGGAAGTGCTGGGGTAGTGTTTTAGGGTTTAGGGTAGTGCAGTGGTGTTTGGGTAGAGTAGGGGGTCATGCTGGGGGTAGTGTTTTAGAGTTTAGGGTATTGCAGTGGTGTTTTTGTAGAGTAGGGGATCATGCTAGGGGTAGTATTTTAGGGTTTAGTGTAGTGCAGTGGTCTTTGTGTAGTGTAGGGAGTAGTGTTTTAGGGTTTAGGGTAGTGCAGTGGTGTTTGTGTAGTGTAGGGCATCATGCTGTGGGTAGTGTTTTAGGGTATAGGGTAGTGCAGTGTTGTTTGTGTATTGTAGGGGGTCATGTTTTAGGGTATAGTGTAGTGCAGCGGTGTTTGGGGAGTGTAGGGGGTCATGCTTGCGTTAGTGTTTTAGGGATTAGGGTAGTGCAGTGGTGTTTGGGTAGTGTAGGGGTTCGTGCCGGGGTAGTGTTTTAGGGTTTAGGGTAGTGCAGTGGTGTTTGGGTAGTGTAGGGAGTCATGCTCGGGGTAGTATTTTAGAGTTTCGGGTAGTGCAGTGGTGTTTGTGCAGTGTAGGGGGTCATGCTGTGGATAGTGTTTTAGGGTAGTGCAGTGGTGTTTGTGTGATGTAGGGGTCATGTTTTAGGGTGTAGGGTAGTGCAGAAGTGTTGGGGTAGTGTAGGGGGTCATGCTGGGGTTAGTGTGTAAGGGTAGTGCAGTGGTGTTTATGTAATGTAGGGGGTCGTGCTGGGGGTAGAGTTTTACCGTTTAGTGTAGTGCAGTGATGTTTGTGTAGTGTAGGGGATATTGTTTCAGGGTTTAGAGTAGTGCAGTGGTGTTTGGGTAGTGTAGGGGGTCTTGCTGGGGGTAGTGTTTTTAGGTATAAGGCAGTGCAGTGGTGTTTGGGTAGTGAAGGTTGTCGTGCTGGGGTTAGTGTTTTTGGGTATAGAGTAGTACAGTGGTGTTTGTGTAGTGTAGGGGGTCGTGCTTGGGGTTGTGTTTTAAGGTTTATGGAAGTGCCGTGGTGTTTGTGTAGTGTAGGGGGTTATGCTGGGGGTAGATTTAGGGTTCAGGGTAGTGCAGTGGTGTTTGTGTAGTGTAGGGTGTCATGCTGGGGGTAGTGTTTTAGGGCATAAGGCAGTGCAGTGGTGTTTGTGTAGTGAAGGGGTCGTGCTGGGGGTAGTGTTTTAGGGTTTAGGGTAGTGCAGTGGTGTTTGTGTAGTCTAGGGGGTTGTGCTGGGGGTAGATTTAGGGTTTGGGTTAGTGCAGTGGTGTTTGGGTAGTGTAGGCAGTCATGCTGGTGGTAGAGTTTTAGGATTTAGGGTAGTGCAGTTATGTTTGGGTAGTGTATGGTGTCGTGCAGGGGTTAGTGTTTTAGGGATTAGGGTAGTGCAGTGGTGCTTGTGTAGTGTAGGGGGTCATGCTGGGGTAGATATAGGGTTTAGTGTAGTGCAGTGGTGTTTGGGTAGTGTAGGGAATTATGATGGGGTAGTGTTTTAGGGTTTAGTGTGATGTTGTGGTGTTTGTGTAAATTAAGGGGTTCTGCTGGGGGTAGTGTTTTAGGGTTTATGGTAGTCCAGTGGTATTTGCGTAAAGTAGGAGGTAGTGCTGGGGTAATGTTTTAGGGTCTAGGGTAGTGCAGTGGTGTTTGCGTAGTGTAGGGGGTAGCGCTGGGATAGTGTTTTAGGGTTTAGGGTAGTGCAGTGGTGTTTGTGTAGTGTAGGGTGTTGTGCTGGGGTAGTGTTTTAGGGTTTATGGTAGTGCAGTGGTATTTGCGTAGTGTAGGGGAAAGTGCTGGGGTAGTGTTTTAGGGTTTAGGGTAGTGCAGTGGTGTTTGGGTAGAGTAGGGGGTCATGCTGGGGGTAGTGTTTTAGGGTTTAGGGTAGTGCAGTGGTGTTTGTGTAGTGTAGGGCATCATGCTGTGGGTAGTGTTTTAGGGTATAGGGTAGTGCAGTTTTGTTTGTGTATTGTAGGGGGTCATGTTTTAGGGTATAGTGTAGTGCAGCGGTGTTTGGGGAGTGTAGGGGGTCATGCTTGGGTTAGGGTTTTAGGGATTAGGGTAGTGCAGTGGTGTTTGGGTAGTGTAGGGGTTCGTGCCGGGGTAGTGTTTTAGGGTTTAGGGTAGTTCAGTGGTGTTTGGGTAGTGTAGGGGGGTGTGCTGGGGATAGATTTAGGGTTTAGGGTAGTGCAGTGGTGTTTGGGTAGTGTAGGGAGTCATGCTCGGGGTAGTGTTTTAGAGTTTCGGGTAGTGCAGTGGTGTTTGTGTAGTGTAGGGGGTGTGCTGGGGGTAGTGTTTTAGGGATATGGTAGTGCAGTGGTGTTTGTGTAGTGTAGGGGGTAGTGCTGGGGATAGTTTTTTAGGGTTTAGGATAGTGCAGTGGTGTTTGGGTAGTGTAGGGGTCATGCTGGGGAAGTGTTTTATGGTTTAGGGTAGTGCAGTGGTGTTTGTGTAGTGTAGGGGGTCATGCTGGGGGGTAATGTTTTAGGGTTTAGGGTAGTGCAGTGGTGTTTGTGCAGTGTAGGGGGTCATGCTGTGGATAGTGTTTTAGGGTAGTGCAGTGGTGTTTGTGTAGTGTAGGGGGTCATGTTTTCGGGTATAATGTAGTGCAGCGGTGTTTGGGAAATGTAGGGGGTCATGCTGGGGCTAGTGTTTTAGTGATGAGGGTAGTACAGTGGTGTTTGGGTAGTGTAGGGGTTCGTGCTGGGGTAGTGTTTTAGGGTTTAGGGTAGTGCAGTTGTGTTTTTGTAGTGTGGGAGGTCATGCTGTGGGTAGATTTAGGGTATAGTGTAGTGCAGTGGTGTTTGGGTAGTGTAAGGAGTCATGCTGGGGGTAGTGCTGTAGGGTTCAGGGTAATGCAGTGGTGTTTGTGTAGTGTAGGAGGTCATGCTGGGGGTACTGTTTTAGGGTTTAGGGTAGTGCAATGGTGTTTGTGTAGTGTAGGGGGTAGTGCTGGCAGTAGTGGTGTTGGGTTTAGGGTAGTGCACCCGTGTTTGTGTAGTGTAGGGGATCGTGTTTTAGGGTTTAGGGTAGAGCAGTGGTGTTTGGGTAGTGAAGGGGGTCATGCTGGGGTAGTGTTTTATGGTTTAGGGTAGTACAGTGGTGTTCGTGTACTGTATGGGGTCATGCTTGGGTTAGTGTTTTAGGGTGTAGGGTAGCGCAGTGGTTCTATTGAAGTGTAGGGGGTCATGCTGGGGGTAGATTTAGGGTTTAGGGTAGTACAGTGGTGTTTGTGTAGTGTAGGGCGTCGTGCTGGGGGTAGTGTTTTAGGGTTTAAGGCAGAGCAGTGGTATTTGTGAAGTGAAGGAGGTCATGCTGGGGGTAGTGTTTAGGGTAGTGCAGTGGTGTCTGCATAGTGTAGGGGGTTGTGCTGGGGTAGATGTAGGGTTTAGGGTGGAGGAGTGGTGTTTGGGTAGTTTAGAGGGTCGTGATGGGGAAGTGTTTAAGGGTTTAGGGTAGTGCAGTTGTGTTTGTGTAGTGTAGGGGGTCATGCTGGGGTAGTGTTTTAGGGTTTAGGGTAGTGCAATGGTGTTTCTGTAGTGTAGGGGGTAGTGTTTTAGGGTTTAGGGTAGTGCAGTGGTGTTTGTATAGTGTAGGGGGCTGTAGTTTAGGGTAGTGCAGTGGTGTTTGGGCAGTTAGGGGGTCGTGCTCGCGGTAGTGTTTTTGGGTTTATGGTAATGCAGTTGTATTTGGGGAGTGAAGGGGGTCGTGCTGGATTAGTTTTTAAAGGTTTAGGGTGGTGCAGTAGTGCAGGGGTAGTGTAGGGGGTCATGCTGGGCTAGTGTTTTAGGATTTAGGGTAGTGCAGCGGTGTTTGGGTAGTATAGGGGGTCATGCTGGGGGTACTGTTTTAGGGTAGTGCAATGGTGTTTGTGTAGTGTAGGGGGTCGTGCTAGGGGTAGTGTTTTAGGGTTTAGGGTAGTGCGGATGTGTTTGGGTGGTATAGGGGGTTGTGCTGGGGTTGATTTACGATTTAGGGGAGTGCAGTGGTGTTTGGGCAATGTAGGGAATCGTGCTGGGGGTAGTGTTTTACGGTTTAGGGTAGTGCAGTGGTGTTTGTGTAAATTAAGGGGTTCTGCTGGGGGTAGTGTTTTAGGGTTTATGGTAGTCCAGTGGTATTTGCGTAAAGTAGAAGGTAGTGCTGGGGTAATGTTTTAGGGTTTAAGGCAGAGCAGTGGTATTTGTGAAGTGAAGGAGGTCATGCTGGGGGTAGTGTTTAGGGTAGTGCAGTGGTGTCTGCATAGTGTAGGGGGTTGTGCTGGGGTAGATGTAGGGTTTAGGGTGGAGGAGTGGTGTTTGGGTAGTTTAGAGGGTCGTGATGGGGAAGTGTTTAAGGGTTTAGGGTAGTGCAGTTGTGTTTGTGTAGTGTAGGGGGTCATGCTGGGGTAGTGTTTTAGGGTTTAGGGTAGTGCAATGGTGTTTCTGTAGTGTAGGGGGTAGTGTTTTAGGGTTTAGGGTAGTGCAGTGGTGTTTGTATAGTGTAGGGGGCTGTAGTTTAGGGTAGTGCAGTGGTGTTTGGGCAGTTAGGGGGTCGTGCTCGCGGTAGTGTTTTTGGGTTTATGGTAATGCAGTTGTATTTGGGGAGTGAAGGGGGTCGTGCTGGATTAGTTTTTAAAGGTTTAGGGTGGTGCAGTAGTGCAGGGGTAGTGTAGGGGGTCATGCTGGGCTAGTGTTTTAGGATTTAGGGTAGTGCATCGGTGTTTGGGTAGTATAGGGGGTCATGCTGGGGGTACTGTTTTAGGGTAGTGCAATGGTGTTTGTGTAGTGTAGGGGGTCGTGCTAGGGGTAGTGTTTTAGGGTTTAGGGTAGTGCGGAGGTGTTTGGGTGGTATAGGGGGTTGTGCTGGGGTTGATTTACGATTTAGGGGAGTGCAGTGGTGTTTGGGCAATGTAGGGAATCGTGCTGGGGGTAGTGTTTTACGGTTTAGGGTAGTGCAGTGGTGTTTGTGTAAATTAAGGGGTTCTGCTGGGGGTAGTGTTTTAGGGTTTATGGTAGTCCAGTGGTATTTGCGTAAAGTAGAAGGTAGTGCTGGGGTAATGTTTTAGGGTTTAGGGTAGTGCAGTGGCGTTTGCATAGTGTAGGGGGTAGCACTGGGGTAGTGTTTTAGGGTTTAGGGTAGTGCAGTGGTGTTTGTGTAGTGTAGGGTGTTGTGCTGGGGTAGTGTTTTAGGGTGTATGGTAGTGCAGTGGTATTTGTGTAGTGTAGGGGGAAGTGCTGGGGTAGTGTTTTAGGGTTTAGGGTAGTGCACTGGTGTTTGGGTAGAGTAGGGGGTCATGCTGGGGGTAGTGTATTAGGGTTTAGGGTATTGCAGTGGTGTTTGTGTAGTGTAGGGGTCATGTTTTAGGGTATAGTGTAGTGCAGCGGTGTTTGGGGAGTGTAGGGGGTCATGCTTGCGTTAGTGTTTTAGGGATTAGGGTAGTGCAGTGGTGTTTGGGTAGTGTAGGGGTAGATTTAGGGTTTAGGGTAGTGCAGTGGTGTTTGGGTAGTGTAGGGAGTCATGCTCAGGGTAGTGTTTTAGAGTTTCGGGTAGTGCAGTGGTGTTTGTGTAGTGTAGGGGGTGTGCTGGGGATAGTGTTTTAGGGTTTAGGGTAATGCAGTGGTGTTTGGATAGTGTAGGGGTTCATGCTGGGGGTAGTTTTTTAGGGTTTAGGATAGTGCAGTGGTGTTTGGGTAGTGTAGGGGGTCATGCTGGGGGAAGTGTTTTATGGTTTAGGGTAGTCCAGTGGTGTTTGGGTAGTGTAGGGGGTCATGCTGGGGGTAATGTTTTAGGGTTTAGGGTAGTGCAGTGGTGTTTGTGCAGTGTAGGGGGTCATGCTGTGGATAGTGTTTTAGGGTAGTGCAGTGGTGTTTGTGTAGTTTAGGGGGTCATGTTTTAGGGTATAGGGTAGTGCAGAAGTGTTTGGGTAGTGTAGAGGGTCATGCTGGGGTTAGTGTGTAAGGGTTTAGGGTAGTGCAGTGGTGTTTGTGTAATGTAGGGGGTCGTGCTGGGGGTAGTGTTTTACCATTTAGTGTAGTGCAGTGATGTTTGTGTAGTGTAGGGGATAGTGTTTTAGGGTTTAGAGTAGTGCAGTGGTGTTTGGGTAGTGTAGGGGGTCTTGCTGGGGGTAGTGTTTTTAGGTATAAGGCAATGCAGTGGTGTTTGGGTAGTGAAGGGGGTCATGCTGGGGATAGTGTTTTAGGGTTTAGAGTAGTACAGTGGTGTTTTTGTAGTGTAGGGGGTCGTGCTTGGGGTAGTGTTTTAAGGTTTATGGTAGTGCAGTGGTGTTTGTGTAGTGTAGGGGGTTATGCTGGGGCTTGATTTAGGGTTTAGGGTAGTGCAGTGGTGTTTGTTTAGTGTAGGGTGTCATGCTGGTGGAAGTGTTTTAGGGTATACGGCAGTGCAGTGGTGTTTGTGTAGTGAAGGGGTCGTGCTCGGGGTAGTGTTTTAGGGTTTAGGGTAGTGCAGTGGTGTTTGTGTAGTCTAGGGGGTTGTGCTGGGGGTAGATTTAGGGTTTGGGTTAGTGCAGTTGTGTTTGGGTAGTGAAGGGAGTAATGCTGGGGTTAGTGTTTAAGGGATTAGGGTAGTGCAGTGGTGTTTGTGTAGTGTAGGGGTTCGTGCTGGGGTAGTGTTTCAGGGTTTAGGGTAGTGCAGTGGTGTTTGTGTAGTGTGGGTAGTCATGCTGGGGTAGATTTAGGGATTAGTGTAGTGCACTGGTGTTTGGGTAGTGTAGGGAGTCGTGCTGGGGGTTGTATTTTAGGGTTTAGTGTATTACAGTGGTGTTGGTATAGTGAAGGGAGTAGTGCCAGGGGTAGTGTTTTAGGGTTTAGGGTAGTGCAGTGGTGTTTTGGTAGTGTAGGAGGTCGTGCTTAGGGTAGTGTTTTAGGGTATAGGGTAGTGCAGTGGTGTTTTGGTAGTGTAGGGGATGGTGCTGCGGTAGTGTTTTAGGGTTTAGGGTAGTGCAGTGGTGTTTGTGTAGTGTAGGTGGTCGTGCTGGGGGTAATGTTTTTGGGTTTAGCGTAGTGCAGTTGTGTTTGGGTAGTGAAAGGGGTCGTGCTGGGGGTAGGGTTTTAGGGTTTAGAGTAGTGCAGTGGTGTTCGGGTAGTGTAGGGTGTCGTGCTGGGGGTTGTGTTTTTGGGTTTAGCGTAGTGCAGTTGTGTTTGGGTAGTGAAAGGGGTCGTGCTGGGGGTAGTGTTTTAGGGTTTAGGGTAGTACAGTGGTGTTTGTGTAGTGTAGGGCGTCGTGCTGGGGGTAGTGTTTTAAGGTTTAAGGCAGTGCAGTGGTGTTTGTGTGGGGAAGGGGGCCGTGCGGGGGTTAGTGTTTTCGGGTTTAGGGTAGTGCTGTGGTGTTTGTGTAGACTAGGGGGTTGTGCTGGGGGTAGATTTAGGGTTGAGGTTCGTGCAGTGGTGTTTGGGTAGTGTATGGAGTTCTGCTGGTGGTAGTGTTTTAGGGTTTAGGGTAGTGCAGTTATATTTGGGTAGTGTGGGTGTCGTGCAGGGGGTAGTGTTTTAGGGATTAGGATAGCGCAGTGGTGCTTTTGTAGTGTAGGGGGTCGTGCTCGGGGTAGTGTTTTAGGGTTTAGGGTAGTGCAGTGGTGTTTGCATAGTGTAGGGGTCGTGCTGGGTGTAGTGTTTTAGGGTTTAGGGCAGTGCAGTGGTGTTTGGGTAGTGTTGGGGTAATGCTGGGGTAGTGTTTTTGGGTTTAGGGTAGTGCAGTGGTGTAGTGTAGTGGGTTGTGCTAGGGGTAGCATTTTAGGGTTAAGGGTAGTGCACTGGTGTTTGTGTAGTGTAGGGGATCTTGTTTTAGGGTTTAGGGTAGAGCAGTGGTGTTTGGGTAGTGTAGGGGGTCAAGCTGGGGTTAGTGTTTTTGGGTTTAGGGTAGTGCAGTTGTGTTTGGATAGTGAAGGGGGACGTGCTGGGGTAGTGTATTATGGTTTAGGGTAGTACAGTGGAGTTTGTATAGTGTATGGGGTCATGCTAGGGGTAGTATTTTAGGATTTAGGGTAGTGCAGTGGTGCTTGTGTAGTGTAGGACGTAATGCTGGGGGTAGATTTAGGGTTTAGGGTAGTATAGTGGTGTTTGTGTAGTGTAGGGTGTTGTGCTGGGGCTAGTGTTTTAGGGTTTAAGGCAGTGCAATGGTGTTTGTGAAGTAAAGGGGGTTGTGCTGGGGGTAGTGTTTTATGGTTTAGGGTAGTGCGGTGGTGTTTGGGTGGTATAGGGGGTCGTGCTGAGAAAGATTTAGGGTTTAGGGTAGTGCAGTGGTGTTTGGGTTGTGTAGGGAGTCGTGCTGGGGGAAGTGTTTTACGGTTTAGGGTAGTGCAGTGGTATTTGCGTAAAGTAGGGGGTTGTGCTGGGGTAGTGTTTTAGGGTTGATGGCAGTGCAGTGGTATTTTCGTAGTGTAGGGGGTAGTGCTGGGGTAGTGTTTTAGGGTTTAGGGTAGTGCAGTGGTGTTTGGGTAGTGTAGGGCATCATGCTGGGAGTAGTGTTTTGGGGTTAAGGGTAGTGCAATGGTGTTTGTGTAGTGTAGGGGGTCATGCTGGGGGTAGTGTTTTAGGGTTTAGGGTAGTGCAGTGGTGTTTGTGTAGTGTAGGGGGTAGTGTTTTATGGTTTAGGGTAGTGCAGTGGTGTTTCTGTAGTGTAGGGGTTTATGCTGTGGGTAGTGTTTTAGGGTTTAGGGTAGTGCAGTGTTGTTTGTGTAGTGTAGGGGGTCATGTTTTAGGGTATAGTGTAGTGCAGCAGTGTTTGGGGAGTGTAGGGGGTCATGCTTGCGTTAGTGTTTTAGGGATTAGGGTAGTGCAGTTGTGTTCGGGTTGTGTCGGGGTTCGTGCCGGGGTAGTGTTTTAGGGTTTAGGGTAGTGCAGTGGTGTTTGGGTAGTGTAGGGGGTTATGCTGGGGGTAGATTTAGGGTTTAGGGTAGTGCAGTGGGGTTTGGGTAGTGTAGGGAGTCATGCTCGGGGTAGTGTTTTAGAGTTTCGGGTAGTGCAGTGGTGTTTGTGTAGTGTAGGGGGGGTGCTGGGGGTAGTGTTTTAGGGTTTATGGTAGTGCAGTGGTGTTTGCGTAGTGTAGGGGTAGTGCTGGTGATAGTGTTTTATGGTTTAGGGTAGTGCAGTGGTGTTTGGATAGTATAGGGGTTCATGCTGGGGGTAGTTTTTTAGGGTTTAGGATAGTGCAGTGGTGTTTTGGTAGTGTAGGGGGTCATGCTGGGGGAAGTGTTTTATGGTTTAGGGTAGTGCAGTGGTGTCTGGGTAGTGTAGGGGGTCATGCTGGGTGTAATGTTTTAGGGTTTAGGGTGTTGCAGTGGTGTTTGTGTAATGTAGGGAGTCATGTTTTAGGGTATAGGGTAGTGCAGAAGTGTTTGGGTAGTGAAGGGAGTCATGCTGGGGTTAGTGTTTAAGGGATTAGGGAAGTGCAGTGGTGTTTGTGTAGTGTAGGGGTTCGTGCTGGGGTAATGTTTCAGGGTTTAGGGTAGTGCAGTGGTGTTTGTGTAGTGTGGGTGGTCATGCTGGGGGTAGATTTAGGGATTAGTGTAGTGCACTGGTGTTTGGGTAGTGTAGGGAGTCGTGCTGGGGGTTGTGTTTTAGGGTTTAGGGTATTACAGTGGTGTTGGTATAGTGAAGGGAGTTGTGCCAGGGGTAGTGTAGGGGATGGTGCTGGGGTAGTGTTTTAGGGTTTAGGGTAGTGCAGTGGTGTTTGTGTAGTGTAGGTGGTCGTGCTGGGTTAGTGTTTTTGGGTTTAGCGTAGTGCAGTTGTGTTTGGGTCGTGAAAGGGGTCGTGCTGGGGGTAGTGTTTTAGGGTTTAGAGTAGTGCAGTGGTGTTCAGGTAGTGTAGGGTGTCGTGCTGGGGGTTGTGTTTTTGGGTTTAGCGTAGTGCAGTTGTGTTTGGGTAGTGAAAGGGGTCGTGGTGGGGGTAGTGTTTTAGGGTTTAGGGTAGTACAGTAGTGTTTGTGTAGTGTAGGGGTTGTGCTGGGGGTAGTGTATTAGGGTTTAGGGTAGTACAGTGGTGTTTGTGTAGTGTAGGGCGTCGTGCTGGGGGTAGTGTTTTAAGGTTTAAGGCAGTGCAGTGGTGTTTGTGTGGGGAAGGGGGCCGTGCGGGGGTTAGTGTTTTCGGGTTTAGGGTAGTGCTGTGGTATTTGTGTAGACTAGGGGGTTGTGCTGGGGGTAGATTTAGGGTTGAGGTTCGTGCAGTGGTGTTTGGGTAGTGTATGGAGTTCTGCTGGTGGTAGTGTTTTAGGGTTTAGGGTAGTGCAGTTATATTTGGGTAGTGTGGGTGTCGTGCAGGGGGTAGTGTTTTAGGGATTAGGATAGCGCAGTGGTGCTTTTTGTAGTGTAGGGGGTCGTGCTCGGGGTAGTGTTTTAGGGTTTAGGGTAGTGCAGTGGTGTTTGCATAGTGTAGGGGTCGTGCTGGGTGTAGTGTTTTAGGGTTTAGGGCAGTGCAGTGGTGTTTGGGTAGTGTTGGGGTAATGCTGGGGTAGTGTTTTTGGGTTTAGGGTAGTGCAGTGGTGTAGTGTAGTGGGTTGTGCTAGGTGTAGCATTTTAGGGTTAAGGGTAGTGCACTGGTGTTTGTGTAGTGTAGGGGATCTTGTTTTAGGGTTTAGGGTAGAGCAGTGGTGTTTGGGTAGTGTAGGGGGTCAAGCTGGGGTTAGTGTTTTTGGGTTTAGGGTAGTGCAGTTGTGTTTGGATAGTGAAGGGGGACGTGCTGGGGTAGTGTATTATGGTTTAGGGTAGTACAGTGGAGTTTGTATAGTGTATGGGGTCATGCTAGGGGTAGTATTTTAGGATTTAGGGTAGTGCAGTGGTGCTTGTGTAGTGTAGGACGTAATGCTGGGGGTAGATTTAGGGTTTAGGGTAGTATAGTGGTGTTTGTGTAGTGTAGGGTGTTGTGCTGGGGCTAGTGTTTTAGGGTTTAAGGCAGTGCAATGGTGTTTGTGAAGTAAAGGGGGTTGTGCTGGGGGTAGTGTTTTATGGTTTAGGGTAGTGCGGTGGTGTTTGGGTGGTATAGGGGGTCGTGCTGAGAAAGATTTAGGGTTTAGGGCTTAACATCTTGACCACTTGCGTTGGGATAGCCTCGCACTTACCGCTACTCCGCTGCTGGCTGCTCCTGTAATTTACTTTTAAAATTCGTCCCGTTTTTGTCTTTTATTTTTAACTTAGTTTCTTGGTCTTCCCCTGTTTTTAAATTCGTGCCACCTGCATACCCGCATTGCTGCCACCTCACTCTCACCTTAACTTGGTCTATCACCGCGTTTTAGCGGGTCCCTGCCCACTGTCTCGTGTTGGTGGCCATCTTGGGAGGGGGGACATTGCATGAGGCGCAGGTAGCGCTCTAGTGTTCCTAGTGTCCCGCGCTCGGCGAGCATAAAGCTAGGCAAATCGCAGGTGAGCACCCTTAACATCTTGACCACTTGCGTTGGGATAGCCTCGCACTTACCGCTACTCCGCTGCTGGCTGCTCCTGTAATTTACTTTTAAAATTCGTCCCGTTTTTGTCTTTTATTTTTAACTTAGTTTCTTGGTCTTCCCCTGTTTTTAAATTCGTGCCACCTGCATACCCGCATTGCTGCCACCTCACTCTCACCTTAACTTGGTCTATCACCGCGTTTTAGCGGGTCCCTGCCCACTGTCTCGTGTTGGTGGCCATCTTGGGAGGGGGGACATTGCATGAGGCGCAGGTAGCGCTCTAGTGTTCCTAGTGTCCCGCGCTCGGCGAGCATAAAGCTAGGCAAATCGCAGGTGAGCACCCTTAACATCTTGACCACTTGCGTTGGGATAGCCTCGCACTTACCGCTACTCCGCTGCTGGCTGCTCCTGTAATTTACTTTTAAAATTCGTCCCGTTTTTGTCTTTTATTTTTAACTTCGTTTCTTGGTCTTCCCCTGTTTTTAAATTCGTGCCACCTGCATACCCGCATTGCTGCCACCTCACTCTCACCTTAACTTGGTCTATCACCGCGTTTTAGCGGGTCCCTGCCCACTGTCTCGTGTTGGTGGCCATCTTGGGAGGGGGGACATTGCATGAGGCGCAGGTAGCGCTCTAGTGTTCCTAGTGTCCCGCGCTCGGCGAGCATAAAGCTAGGCAAATCGCAGGTGAGCACCCTTAACATCTTGACCACTTGCGTTGGGATAGCCTCGCACTTACCGCTACTCCGCTGCTGGCTGCTCCTGTAATTTACTTTTAAAATTCGTCCCGTTTTTGTCTTTTATTTTTAACTTAGTTTCTTGGTCTTCCCCTGTTTTTAAATTCGTGCCACCTGCATACCCGCATTGCTGCCACCTCACTCTCACCTTAACTTGGTCTATCACCGCGTTTTAGCGGGTCCCTGCCCACTGTCTCGTGTTGGTGGCCATCTTGGGAGGGGGGACATTGCATGAGGCGCAGGTAGCGCTCTAGTGTTCCTAGTGTCCCGCGCTCGGCGAGCATAAAGCCAGCCATGCTGACGCGCAGCGTCATCACGCAGCGTCATCGCCGGAATATCGCCGGAGTTTCGCCAGAGTCAAGCCCGTCTGTGCCCGCCCGGGCCCAGACGGGCCTAGGGCCTGTCATCATGCCCGACTCTGTGGCGCCATCGATTACTAGGCTTCGATATGGGAGGGACGCACTATTGACTTTGCGTCCGCCCCATCCCATTAGTTGTAGCTTTGCACAGATGGGAACCATTCCGTTTTTACCATGTAGAGCCTGCCCCTCCGGCCATAATTCAGTGGCTGTGAAATCTATTCTTTCCATGGCTTTGTTAAATTGCCGGTCCCTGCCGAGCCACGCCATTGAAATTAACTCACTTATCTTAGACCACGAGTTGGATGTGTTGTTTCTCACTGAGACCTGGCTCTCCCCCAGCTCAGGTCCTGATATGGTCAGAGCACTCCCCCCGGGTTTTCACATAGTCCATCTTGATAGACCTAAAGGGAGGGGAGGAGGAATTGCAGTTCTCTATAGAGACACTCTTGCTTGTAAGATTCAGAATGGAGGGGTGACTGATTGTGAGAGCTTACAGTTCTCCCTTCGGTTGTCACCTACAGTGTCTTTGGTAGGTTTGTTGATTTACCATCCTCCTGGACCCCCGGGTAGCTTCTCTAATTCTCTCCTTGAAACTACTGCACTCCTTGCCTCTTCAACTGCCAACTTTGTTGTCCTCGGGGATTTTAATATCCATCTTGAGGACCCCACCAATGCCGCGGGAGTCGATCTGCTCGATGATTTTAAATCTTTTGGAATTAATTTGGCCAACTCGGGCATGACCCATGAGAAGGGCCACTTGCTTGATCCCATACTTTCCAACTTGGACCATCTCATTTCATCTCCGGCTCTTGCCCTGCCATGGACAGACCACTTTCTGGTGTCCGCGACATGGCAATTCAATAGCCCAACTGCAGTGGTCTCACGGGTGCACACTCTGGAGAGAGCCTGGTCGAGGCTCCCAGTTGACACCTGGGTGGCACACCTGGAGGCCACGCAGCCCCCTCTGGGAGCTAACCCAATAGTTGCTGATGCGAATTTTCATACCTGGCTCGTGGATTCTTTGGACACTCTCCTACCCAAAAAGAAACAACTTACGAGGGGGAAGAGAATGGGCTCTGCACCCTGGTATTCGCCAGAACTCAGAACCCTGAGGAAGGGATGCAAGAGGCTAGAGCGGTCCTGGAGGAGAGACTGGAGTGAGGCAAGTCGTAAAGAATATCGTGCGGCCCTGAGCAGGTATAAATCCGCTATCCGGGTGGCAAAATCAAGATTCTTTGAAGAGCGTATAGGCTCGTCGGCCAACTCGTCTAAAGAGTCATTCAGGGTTATTAAGGAGCTACTGAATGCCCCCGATCCTCAGGTTATCCACGAGGACCCTCGCAAAAAATGTATAGAATTGGCCTCGTTTTTTAAAAGCAAAATTGATAGTATATTGGCCTCCCTTCCCCGGCCAGGTGAGGTCTCGTCCTTGGAGGATAATCCCACCTCCCAACTTAGGTTGCAATCGGTGGAGCTGGCCTCCCTGGGTCCGGTCACTAAGGAGGAAGTCTTGGTGGCTCTGGGGTCTATGAAGAGCGGCTCCCCGAAAGACCCAGTACCTATTAAATATCTTAAACAGGTGTCATCTACAATTGGTGGCCCTGTGACGGACCTGATAAACCTGTCTCTCGTCCAGGGGGTAGTTCCCCCCAGTTGGAAAGGGGCGGTGGTTAAGGCCCTTTTGAAAAAACCTAACCTTGACCCCGCCGACCTCGCCAACTTTCGGCCTATCTCCTTGCTGCCGGGTATCAGTAAGGTGGCTGAGAAGCTGGTGAACAGCCGCCTTTCGGACTTTTTGGAAACCAACTCCCTTCTGGGCGACTCCCAAACGGGTTTTCGCCCCGGTCAGGGGACTGACACCGCCCTGCTGGCGGTCGTGGAGAATGCGAGGAGCATGCTGGATTCGGGAGGTTCAGTGGCAGTGATCCTCCTGGATCTCAGCGCTGCTTTTGACACCGTGGACCATCAGGTGCTTCTCCAACGGCTCTTGGGGGTGGGGATTACGGGTCTGGCCCTCAAATGGTTCGCCTCCTTCTTGGAAGGTCGCTCATTTGAGGTATGGGAAGGCCAGGAAAAATCATCTTCATCCCCTCTCCAGTGTGGTGTGCCACAGGGCTCTTCATTGAGCCCTACCTTATTTAACGTTTACATGGCCCCCCTGGAGAGTGTGGTACTGCCGCTGGGTATTAAAATCATCAGCTACGCTGATGATACTCAGCTGGTGGTTGGCCTTCCCCAGTCGGCGCACCATCCCGACCGGCTGCACACGTGTCTTGAAAAGATCTACACGTGGATGTGCAGCTCAGCCCTAAAGTTAAATGGCTCCAAGACGGAATTGATGCTGCTGGGGAACTCTTCTCCATCTTTGTCCCCCAGCAGCTGGCCTGACTGTCTTGGACCGGTACCCCCCCCCAAGCTGGAGATCAAGAGCCTGGGAGTATGGCTGGAGCAGGACCTATCGTTTAAAACCCATGCCAAAAAGACTGCTGGCGTGTGCTTCGGCCTGCTCCGCTCAGCCCAGAAGATTCTGCCTTTGCTCCCAGTAGCCACTCGTAGGCTTCTCATCCAGGGACTTATCATCTCGCGACTGGATTTTAGCAATGCGCTTTTCCTGGGTGCTCCCGAGGCTACCTTGAATAAACTACAGCAAGTGCAGAACGCGGCTGCTAGGCTCCTGACGGGTCTCCCTAGGCGTCAATCTGCCCGCCCGGCGTTGAGGGCATTGCACTGGCTCCCGGTGAGGGACAGGGTGAAATTTAAGTCACTCTGCATCGCCCACAAAGTTTTGCATGGGGTAGGTCCACCTATTTTGGAGGAATTGGTCCAGCCCTACAAGGCCTCTCGTTCTCTCCGCTCTGATCATCAACATCTCCTTCAGGTTGGCAGGGTGAAAAAGGCAAGAACCGGTGGCAGAAGATTTTCAATAAATGTGGCCTCTCTGTGGAATTCATTGCCCCTACAACTGCGCTCGGAAGCTAGTCTCCTTCGGTTCCGTAAACTTTTAAAAACTTTTTTGTTTTTTGTGTAATCCCCTCATCCTTGCAGTAGCGGTATGTGCCGGCAAGCGCTGGGATGCCTATTGGTAACCAGGCGCTATATAAAACTCAGAATAATAATAATAATAATAATAATAATAATAGGGTAGTGCAGTGGTGTTTGGGTTGTGTAGGGAGTCGTGCTGGGGGAAGTGTTTTACGGTTTAGGGTAGTGCAGTGGTATTTGCGTAAAGTAGGGGGTTGTGCTGGGGTAGTGTTTTAGGGTTTAGGGTAGTGCAGTGGTGTTTGCGTAGTGTAGGGTGTAGTGCTGGGGTAGTGTTTTAGGGTTGATGGCAGTGCAGTGGTATTTTCGTAGTGTAGGGGGTAGTGCTGGGGTAGTGTTTTAGGGTTTAGGGTAGTGCAGTGGTGTTTGGGTAGTGTAGGGCATCATGCTGGGAGTAGTGTTTTGGGGTTAAGGGTAGTGCAATGGTGTTTGTGTAGTGTAGGGGGTCATGCTGGGGGTAGTGTTTTAGGGTTTAGGGTAGTGCAGTGGTGTTTGTGTAGTGTAGGGGTAGTGTTTTATGGTTTAGGGTAGTGCAGTGGTGTTTCTGTAGTGTAGGGGTTTATGCTGTGGGTAGTGTTTTAGGGTTTAGGGTAGTGCAGTGTTGTTTGTGTAATGTAGGGGGTCATGTTTTAGGGTATAGTGTAGTGCAGCGGTGTTTGGGGAGTGTAGGGGGTCATGCTTGCGTTAGTGTTTTAGGGATTAGGGTAGTGCAGTTGTGTTCGGGTTGTGTCGGGGTTCGTGCCGGGGTAGTGTTTTAGGGTTTAGGGTAGTGCAGTGGTGTTTGGGTAGTGTAGGGGGTTATGCTGGGGGTAGATTTAGGGTTTAGGGTAGTGCAGTGGGGTTTGGGTAGTGTAGGGAGTCATGCTCGGGGTAGTGTTTTAGAGTTTCGGGTAGTGCAGTGGTGTTTGTGTAGTGTAGGGGGGGTGCTGGGGGTAGTGTTTTAGGGTTTATGGTAGTGCAGTGGTGTTTGCGTAGTGTAGGGGTAGTGCTGGTGATAGTGTTTTATGGTTTAGGGTAGTGCAGTGGTGTTTGGATAGTATAGGGGTTCATGCTGCGGGTAGTTTTTTAGGGTTTAGGATAGTGCAGTGGTGTTTTGGTAGTGTAGGGGGTCATGCTGGGGGAAGTGTTTTATGGTTTAGGGTAGTGCAGTGGTGTCTGGGTAGTGTAGGGGGTCATGCTGGGTGTAATGTTTTAGGGTTTAGGGTGTTGCAGTGGTGTTTGTGTAATGTAGGGAGTCATGTTTTAGGGTATAGGGTAGTGCAGAAGTGTTTGGGTAGTGAAGGGAGTCATGCTGGGGTTAGTGTTTAAGGGATTAGGGAAGTGCAGTGGTGTTTGTGTAGTGTAGGGGTTCGTGCTGGGGTAATGTTTCAGGGTTTAGGGTAGTGCAGTGGTGTTTGTGTAGTGTGGGTGGTCATGCTGGGGGTAGATTTAGGGATTAGTGTAGTGCACTGGTGTTTGGGTAGTGTAGGGAGTCGTGCTGGGGGTTGTGTTTTAGGGTTTGGGGTATTACAGTGGTGTTGGTATAGTGAAGGGAGTTGTGCCAGGGGTAGTGTATGGGATGGTGCTGGGGTAGTGTTTTAGGGTTTAGGGTAGTGCAGTGGTGTTTGTGTAGTGTAGGTGGTCGTGCTGGGTTAGTGTTTTTGGGTTTAGCGTAGTGCAGTTGTGTTTGGGTCGTGAAAGGGGTCGTGCTGGGGGTAGTGTTTTAGGGTTTAGAGTAGTGCAGTGGTGTTCAGGTAGTGTAGGGTGTCGTGCTGGGGGTTGTGTTTTTGGGTTTAGCGTAGTGCAGTTGTGTTTGGGTAGTGAAAGGGGTCGTGGTGGGGGTAGTGTTTTAGGGTTTAGGGTAGTACAGTAGTGTTTGTGTAGTGTAGGGGATGTGCTGGGGGTAGTGTATTAGGGTTTAGGGTAGTGCAGTGGTGTTTGGGTAGTGTATGGAGTTCTGCTGGTGGTAGTGTTTTAGGGTTTAGGGTAGTGCAGTTATATTTGCGTAGTGTAGGGTGTCGTGCTGGGGGTAGTGTTTTAGGGATTAGGATAGTGCAGTGGTGCTTTTGTAGTGTAGGGGGTCATGCTCGGGGTAGTGTTTTAGGGTTTAGGGTAGTGCAGTGGTGTTTGCATAGTGTAGGGGTTGTGCTGGGGGTAGTGTTTTAGGGTTTAGGGTAGTGCAGTGGTGTTTGGGTAGTGTTGGGGTAATGATGGGCTAGTGTTTTTGGGTTTAGGGTAGTTCAGTGGTGTATGTGTAGTGTAGGGGGTCGTGCTAGGGGTAGCGTTTTAGGGTTTAGGGTAGTGCACTGGTGTTTGTGTAGTGTAGGGGATCTTGTTTTAGGGTTTAGGGTAGAGCAGTGGTGTTTGGGTAGTGTAGGGGGTCGAGCTGGGGGTAGTGTTTTTGGGTTTAGGGTAGTGCAGTTGTGTTTGGATAGTGAAGGGGGTCGTGCTGGGGGTAGTGTATTATGGTTTAGGGTAGTACAGTGGAGTTTGTGTAGTGTATGGGGTCATGCTTGCGGTAGTATTTTAGGATTTAGGGTAGTGCAGTGGTGCTTGTGTAGTGTAGGGGGTCATGCTGGGGGTAGATTTAGGGTTTAGGGTAGTATAGTGGTGTTTGTGTAGTGTAGGGCTTTGTGCTGGGGGTAGTGTTTTAGGGTCTAAGGCAGTGCAATGGTGTTTGTTAAGTAAAGGGGGTTGTGCTGGGGGTAGTGTTTTAGGGTTTAGGGTTTTGCAGTGGTGTTTCTGTAGTGTAGGGGTTCATGCTGTGGGTAGTGTTTTAGGGTTTAGGGTAGTGCGGTGGTGTTTGGGTGGTATAGGGGGTCGTGCTGAGGGAGATTTAGGGTGTAGGGTAGTGCAGTGGTGTTTGGGTTGTGTAGGGAGTCGTGCTTGGGGTAGTGTTTTATGGTTTAGGGTAGTGCGGTGGTGTTTGTGTAGTTTAGGGGGTTGTGCTGGGGGAAGTGTTTTAGGGTTTATGGTAGTGCAGTGGTATTTGCGTCAAGTACGGGGTTGTGCTGGGGTAGTGTTTTAGGGTTTAGGGTAGTGCAGTGGTGTTTGCGTAGTGTAGGGTGTATTGCTGGAGTAGTGTTTTAGGGTTTAGGGTAGTGCAATGGTGTTTGTGTAGTGTAGGGGGTCATGCTGGGGGTAGTGTTTTAGGGTTTAGGGTAGTGCAGTGGTGTTTGTGTAGTGTAGGGGGTTGTGTTTTATGGTTTAGGGTAGTGCAGTGGTGTTTCTGTAGTGTAGGGGTTCATGCTGTGGGTAGTGTTTTAGGGTTTAGGGTAGTGCAGTGTTGTTTGTGTAGTGTAGGGGGTCATGTCTTAGGGTATAGTGTAGAGCAGCGTTGTTTGGGGAGTGTAGGGGGTCATGCTGGGGTTAGTGTTTTAGGGATTAGGGTAGTGCACTTGTGTTCGGGTTGTGTAGGGGTTCGTGCTGGGGTAGTGTTTTAAGGTTTAGGGTAGTGCAGTTGTGTTTGTGTAATGTGGGAGGTCATGCTGGGGATAGATTTAGGGTTTAGTGTAGTGCAGTCGTGTTTGGGTAGTGTAGGGAGTGATGCTGGGGATAGTGTTTTAGGGTTTAGGGTAATGCAGTGGTGTTTGAGTAGTGTAGGAGGTCGTGCTGGGGTAGTGTTGTAGGTTTTAGGGTAGTGCAGTGGTGTTTTTGTAGTGTAGGGGGTAGTCCTGGGTAGTGTTTTAGAGTTTAGGGTAGTTCAGTGGTGTTTGGGTAGTGTAGGGGGTTGTGCCGGGGATAGATTTAAGGTTTAGGGTAGTGCAATGGTGTTTGGGTAGTGTAGGGAGTCGTGCTGGGGTAGTGTTTTAGGGTTTCGGGTAGTACAGTGTTGTTTGTGTAGTGTAGGGGGTTGTGCTGGGGGTAGTGTTTTAGGGTTTATGGTAGTGCAGTGGTGTTTGCGTAGTGTAGGGGGTAGTGCTGGGGTAGTGTTTTAGAGTTTAGGGTAGTGCAGTGCTGTTTGTGAAGTGTAGGGGGTAGTGCTGGGGTAGTGTTTTAGGGTTTAGGGTAGCGCAGTGCTGTTTGGGTAGTGTAGGGGTTCATTCTGGGGGTAGTGTTTTAGGGTTTAGGGTAGTGCAGTGGTGTTTGGGTAGTATAGGGGTTCATGCTGTGGGTAGATTTAGGGTATTGGGGCTGCAGCAGTGTTTGTGTTGTGAGGGGGTCGTGCTGGGTGTAGTGTTTTAGGGTTTTGGGGAGTGCAGTGGTGTTTGTATAGTATAGTGGGTCATGCTGGGGGTAGTGTTTTAGGGTTTAAGATAGTGCAGTGGTGTTTTGGTAGTATAGGGGGTCATGCTGGGGGTAGTGTTTTAGGGTTTAGGGTAGTGTAGTGGTGTTTGTGTAGTGTAGGGGGTCATGCTGGGGGTAGTGTTTTAGGGTTTAAGGTAGTGCAGTGGTGTTTGGGTGGCATAGGGAGTCGTACTGGGGGAGATTTAGAGTTTAGGGTAGTGCAGTGGTGTTTGGGTAGTGTAGGGAGTCGTGCTGGGGTAGTGGTTTACGGTTTAGGGTAGTGCGGTGCTGTTTGTGTAGTTCAGGGGGTTGTGCTGGGGGTAGTGTTTTAGGGTTTATGGTAATGCAGTGGTATTTGCGTAAAGAAGGGGGTTGTGCTGGGGTAGTGTTTTAGGGTTTAGGGTAGTGCAGTGGTGTTTGCGTAGTGTAGGGGGTAGTGCAGGGGTAGTGTTTTAGGGTTTAGGGTTTAGGGTAGTGCAGTGTTGTTTGTGTAGTGTAGGGGGTTGTGCTGGGGTAGTGTTTTAGGGTTTATGGTGCGGCAGTGGTATTTGCGTAGTGTAGGGGGTAGTGCTGGGGTAGTGCTTTAGGGTTTAGGGTAGTGCAGTGGTGTTTGTGTAGTGTAGGGTGTCATGCTGGGGGTAGTGTTTTAGGGTTTAGGGTAGTGCAGTGGTGTTTGTGTAGTGTAGGGTGTCATGCTGGGGGTAGTGTTTTAGGGTTTAGGGTAGTGCAGTGGTGTTTGTGTAGTGTAGGGTGTCATGCTGGGGGTAGTGTTTTAGCGTTTAAGGCAGTGCAGTGGTGTTTGTGTAGTGAAGGGGGTCGTGCTGGGGATAGTGTTTTAGGGTTTATGGTAGTGCAGTGGTGTCTGTGTAGTGTAGGGGGTTGTGCTGGGGGTAGATGTAGTGTTTAGGGTAGAGCAGTGGTGTTTGGGTAGTGTAGGGGGTCATGCTGTGGGTAGTGTTTAAGGGTTTAGGGTAGTGCAGTGGTGTTTGTGTAGTGTAGGGTGTCGTGCTGGGGGTAGTGTTTTAGGGTTTAAGGCAGTGCAGTGGTGTTTGTGTAGTGAAGGGGGTCGTGCTGGGGATAGTGTTTTAGGGTTTATGGTAGTGCAGTGGTGTCTGTGTAGTGTAGGGGGTTGTGTTGGGGGTAGATGTAGTGTTTAGGGTAGAGCAGTGGTGTTTGGGTAGTGTAGGGGGTCGTGCTGTGGGTAGTGTTTAAGGGTTTAGGCTAGTGCAGTTGTGTTTGTGTAGTGTAGGTGGTCGTGCTGGGGGTAGTGTTTTAGGGTTTAGGGTAGTGCAATGGTGTTTGTGTAGTGTAGGGGGTAGTGTTTTAGGGTTTAGGGTAGTGCAGTGGTGTTTGTGTAGTATAGGGGGTCGTGGTTTAGGGTAGTGCAGTGGTGTTTGGGTAGTATAGGGGGTCATGCTGGGGATAGTGTTTTAGGGTTTAGGGTAGTGCAGTGGTGTTTGTGTAGTGTAGGGGGTTGTGCTGGGGATAGTGTTTTAGGGTTTATGGTAGTGCAGTGGTGTTTGCGTAGTATAGGGGGTAGTGCTGGGTGTAGTGTTTTAGGGTTTAGGGTAGTGCAGTGGTGTTTGTGTAGTGTAGGGGTTAGTGCTGGGGTAGTGTTTTAGGGTTTAGGGAAGTGCAGTGGTGTCTGCGTAGTGTAGGGGTTGTGCTGGGGTAGTGTTTTAGGGATTATGGTAGTGCAGTGGTATTTGCATAGTGTACGGGTAGTGCTGGGGTAGTGTTTTAGGGTAGTGCAGTGGTGTTTGAGTAGTGTAGGGGGTCATGCTGGGGGTAGTGTTTTAGGGTTTAGTGTAGTGCAGTGGTGTTTGTGTAGTGTAGGGGGTCATGCTGGGGGTAGTGTTTTAGGGTTTAAGGCAGTGCAGTGGTGTTTGTGTAGTGAAGGGGGTCGTGCTGGGTATAGTGTTTTAGGGTTTAGGGTAGTGCAGTGTTGTCTCTGTAGTGTAGGGGGTTGTGCTTGGGGTAGATGTAGTGTTTAGGGTAGAGCAGTGGTGTTTTTGTAGTGTATGGGGTCGTGCTGTGGGTAGTGTTTATGGGTTTAGGGTAGTGCAGTTGTGTTTGTGTCGTGTAGGGGGTCGTGCTTGGGGTAGTGTTTTAGGGTTTAGGGAAGTGCAGTGGTGTTTGTGCAGTGTAGGGGGTTGTGTTTTAGGGTAGTGCAGTGGTGTTTGTGTAGTGTAGGGGTAATGTTTTAGAGTTAGGGTAGTACAGTGGTGTTTGTGTTGTGTAGGGGGTCGTGCTTGGGGTAGTGTTTTAGGGTGTAGAGTAGTGCAGTGGTGTTTGTGTAGTGTAGGGGGTCATGCTGGGCGTAGATTTAGAGTTTAGGGTAGTGCAGTGGTGTTTGTGTAGTGAAGGGGGTTGTGCTGGGGGTAGTGTTTTAGGGTTTAGGGTAGTGCAGTGGTATTTGTGTTGTGTAGGGGGTCGTGCTTGGGGTAATGTTTTAGGGTGTAGGGTAGTGCAGTGGTGTTTGTTTAGTGTAGGGGGTCATGCTGGGTGTAGATTTAGAGTTTAGGGTAGTGCAGTGGTGTTTGAGTAGTGTAGGGTGTCATGCTGGGGGTAGTGTTTTAGGGTTTAGGGTACTGCAGTGGTGTCTGTGTAGTGTAGGGGGTCGTGCTGGGCTAGTGTTTTAGAGTTTAGGGTAGTGCAGTGGTGTTTGGGTAGTGTAGGGGGTCATGCTGGGAGTAGTGTTTTAGGGTTTAGGGTAGTGCAATGGTGTTTGTGTAGTGTAGGGGGTCATGCTGGGGGTAGTGTTTTAGGGTTTAGGGTAGTGCATTGGTGTTTGTGTAGTGTAGGGGGTAGTGTTTTATGGTTTAGGGTAGTGCAGTGGTGTTTGGGTACTGTAGGGAGTCGTGCTTGGGGTAGTGTTTTAGGGTTTAGGGTAGTGCAGTGGTGTTTTGGTAGTATAGGGGGTAGTGATGGGGTAGTGTTTTAGGGTTTAGGGAAGTGCAGTGGTGTTTGTGCAGTGTAGGGGGTCGTGTTTTAGGGTAGTGCAGTGGTGTTTCTGTAGTGTAGGGGTAGTGTTTTAGGGTTAGGGTAGTACAGTGGTGATTGTGTTGTGTAGGGGGTCGTGCTTGGGGTAGTGTTTTAGGGTGTAGGGTAGTGCAGTGGTGTTTGTGTAGTGTAGGGGGTCATGCTGGGCGTAGATTTAGAGTTTAGGGAAGTGCAGTGGTGTTTGTGTAGTGTAGGGTGTCATGCTGGGGGTAGTGTTTTAGGGTTTAAGGCAGTGCAGTGGTGTTTGTGTAGTGTAGGGTGTCATGCTTGGGGTAGTGTTTTAGGGATTAAGGCAGTGCAGTGGTGTTTGGGTAGTGTAGGGGGTTGTGCTCGGGATAGATTTAGGGTTTAGGGTAGTGCAATGGTGTTTGGGTATTGTATGGAGTCGTGCTGGGGTAGTGTTTTAGGGTTTCAGGTAGTGCAGTGTTGTTTGTGTAGTGTAGGGTGTCGTGCTGGGGGTAGTGTTTTAGGGTTTAAGGCAGTGCAGTGGTGTTTGTGTAGTGAAGGGGGTCGTGCTGGGGATAGTGTTTTAGGGTTTAGGGTAGTGCAGTGGTGTCTGTGTAGTGTAGGCGGTTGTGCTGGGGTTAGATGTAATGTTTAGGGTAGAGCAGTGGTGTTCGGGTAGTGTAGGGGGTCATAATGGGGATAGTGTTTTAGGGTTTAGGGTAGTGCAGTGGTGTTTGTGTAGTGTAGGGGTTGTGCTGGGGATAGTGTTTTAGGGTTTATGGTAGTGCAGTGGTGTTTGCGTAGTGTAGGGGGTAGTGCTGGGTGTAGTGTTTTAGGGTTTAGGGTAGTGCAGAGGTGTTTGTGTGGTGTAGGGGGTAGTGCTGGGGTAGTGTTTTAGGGTTTAGGGAAGTACAGTGGTGTCTGCGTAGTGTAGGGGTTGTGCTGGGGTAGTGTTTTAGGGATTATGGTAGTGCAGTGGTATTTGCGTACTGGTGGGGGTAGTGCTGGGGTAGTGTTTTAGGGTAGTGCAGTGGTGTTTGAGTAGTGTAGGGGGTCATGCTGGGGGTAGTGTTTTAGGGTTTAGGGTAGTGCAGTGGTGTTTGTGTAGTGTAGGGGGTCATGCTGGGGGTAGTGTTTTAGGGTTTAGGGTAGTGCAGTGGTGTTTGTGTAGTGTAGGGTGTTATGCTGGGGGTAGTGTTTTAGGGTTTAAGGCAGTGCAGTGGTGTTTGTGTAGTGTAGGGTGTCATGCTGGGGGTAGTGTTTTAGGGTTTAAGGCAGTGCAGGGGTGTTTGTGTAGTGTAGGGTGTCATGCTGGGGGTAGTGTTTTAGGGTTTAAGGCAGTGCAGTGGTGTTTGGGTAGTGTAGGGGGTTGTGCTGGGGATAGATTTAGGGTTTCAGGTAGTGCAATGGTGTTTGGGTAGTGTAGGGTGTCATGCTGGGGGAAGTGTTTTAGGGCTTAAGGCAGTGCAGTGTTGTCAGTGTAGTGAAGGGGGTCGTGCTGGGTATAGTGTTTTAGGGTTTAGGGTAGTGCAGTGGTGTTTGTGTAGTGTAGGGTGTTATGCTGGGGGTAGTGTTTTAGGGTTTAAGGCAGTGCAGTGGTGTTTGTGTAGTGTAGGGTGTCATGCTGGGGGTAGTGTTTTAGGGTTTAAGGCAGTGCAGTGGTGTTTGTGTAGTGTAGGGTGTCATGCTTGGGGTAGTGTTTTAGGGTTTAAGGCAGTGCAGTGGTGTTTGGGTAGTGTAGGGGGTTGTGCTCGGGATAGATTTAGGGTTTAGGGTGGTGCAATGGTGTTTGGGTATTGTATGGAGTCGTGCTGGGGTAGTGTTTTAGGGTTTCGGGTAGTGCAGTGTTGTTTGTGTAGTGTAGGGTGTCGTGCTGGGGGTAGTGTTTTAGGGTTTAAGGCAGTGCAGTGGTGTTTGTGTAGTGAAGGGGGTCGTGCTGGGGATAGTGTTTTAGGGTTTAGGGTAGTGCAGTGGTGTCTGTGTAGTGTAGGCGGTTGTGCTGGAGTTAGATGTAGTGTTTAGGGTAGAGCAGTGGTGTTCGGGTAGTGTAGGGGGTCATGCTGGGGGTAGTGTTTTAGAGTTTAGGGTAGTGCAGTGGTGTTTGGGTAGTGTAGGGGGTTGTGCTGGGGATAGATTTAGGGTTTCGGGTAGTGCAATGGTGTTTGGGTAGTGTAGGGTGTCATGCTGGGGGTAGTGTTTTAGGGCTTAAGGCAGTGCAGGGGTGTTTGTGTAGTGAAGGGGGTTGTGCTGGGGATAGTGTTTTAGGGTTTAGGGTAGTGCAGTGGTGTCTGTATAGTGTAGGCGGTTGTGCTGGGGTAGATGTAGTGTTTAGGGTAGAGCAGTGGTGTTCGGGTAGTGTAGGGGGTCGTGCTGGGGTAGTGTTTTAGGGTTTAGGGTAGTGTAATGTTGTTTGTGTAGTGTAGGGGGTAGTGTTTTAGGGTTTAGGGTAGTGCAGTGGTGTTTGTGTAGTATAGGGAATCGTGGTTTAGGGTAGTGCAGTGGTGTTTGGGTAGTATAGGGGGTCATGCTGGGGATGGTGTTTTAGGGTTTAGGGTAGTGCAGTGGTGTTTGTGAAGTGTAGGGGGTTGTGCTGGGGACAGTGTTTTACGGTTTATGGTAGTGCAGTGGTGTTTGCGTAGTGTAGGGGGTAGTGCTGGGTGTAGTGTTTTAGGGTTTAGGGTAGTGCAGAGGTGTTTTTGTAGTGTAGGAGGTAGTGCTGGGGTAGTGTTTTAGGGCTTAGGGAAGTACAGTGGTGTCTGCGTAGTGTAGAGGTTGTGCTGGGGTAGTGTTTTAGGGATTATGGTAGTGCAGTGGTATTTGCGTACTGGTGGGGGTAGTGCTGGGGTAGTGTTTTAGGGTAGTGCAGTGGTGTTTGAGTAGTGTAGGGGGTCATGCTGGGGGTAGTGTTTTAGGGTTTAGGGTAGTGCAGTGGTGTTTGTGTAGTGTAGGGGGTCATGCTGGGGGTAGTGTTTTAGGGTTTAAGGTAGTGCAGTGGTGTTTGTGTAGTTTAGGGTGTCGTGCTGGGGGTAGTGTTTTAGGGTTTAAGGCAGTGCAGTGGTGTTTGTGTAGTGAAGGGGGTCGTGCTGGGGATATTGTTTTAGGGTTTAGGGTAGTGCAGTTGTTTTTGTGTAATGTGGGAGGTCATGCTGGGGATAGATTTAGGGTTTAGTGTAGTGCAGTGGTGTTTGGGTAGTGTATGGAGTGATACTGGGAGTAGTGTTTTAGGGTTTAGGGTAATGCAGTGGTGTTTGTGTAGTGTAGGAGGTCGTGCTGGGGGTAGTGTTTTAGAGTTTAGGGTAGTGCAGTGGTGTTTTTGTAGTGTAGGGGGTAGTCCTGGGTAGTGTTTTAGAGTTTAGGGTAGTGCAGTGGTGTTTGGGTAGTGTAGGGGGTTGTGCTGGGGATAGATTTAGGGTTTAGGGTAGTGCAATGGTGTTTGGGTAGTGTAGGGAGTCGTGCTGGGGTAGTGTTTTAGGGTTTCGGGTAGTGCAGTGTTGTTTGTGTAGTGTAGGGGGTTGTGCTGGGGGTAGTGTTTTAGGGTTTTGGGTAGTGCAGTGGTGTTTGCGTAGTGTAGGGGGTTGTGCTGGGGGTAGTGTTTTAGGGTTCAGGGTAGTGCAGTGCTGTTTGGGTAGTGTAGGGGTTCATGCTGGGGGTAGTGTTTTAGGGTTTAGGGTAGTGCAGTGGTGTTTGGGTAGTATAGGGGGTCATGCTGTGGGTAGATTTAGGGTATTGGGTGCTGCAGCGGTGTTTGTGTTGTGAGGGGGTATTGCTTGGTGTAGTGTTTTAGGGTTTTGGGGAGTGCAGTGGTGTTTGCATAGCATAGGGGGTCATGCTGGGGGTAGTCTTTTAGGGATTAGGATAGTGTAGTGGTGTTTGGGTAGTGTAGGGGGTCATGATGGGGGTAGTGTTTTAGGGTTTAGAGTAGTGCAGTGGTGTTTGAGTAGTGTAGGGGGTCATGCTGGGGGTAGTGTTTTTGGGTTTAAGGTAGTGCAGTGGTGTTTTTGCAATGCAGGGGTCATGCTGTGGGTAGTGTTTTAGGGTTTAGGGTAGTGCAGTGGTGTTTGGGTAGTATAGGGGGTCATGCTGTGGGTAGATTTAGGGTATTGGGTGCTGCAGCGGTGTTTGTGTTGTGAGGGGGTATTGCTGGGTGTAGTGTTTTAGGGTTTTGGGGAGTGCAGTGGTGTTTGCATAGCATAGGGGGTCATGCTGGGGGTAGTGTTTTAGGGATTAGGATAGTGTAGTGGTGTTTGGGTAGTATAGGGGGTCATGATGGGGGTAGTGTTTTAGGGTTTAGAGTAGTGCAGTGGTGTTTGAGTAGTGTAGGGGGTCATGCTGGGGGTAGTGTTTTTGGGTTTAAGGTAGTGCAGTGGTGTTTTTGCAATGCAGGGGTCATGCTGTGGGTAGTGTTTTAGGGTTTAGGGTAGTGCAGTGGTGTTTGAGTGGTGTAGGGGTCATGTTTTAGGGTGTAGGGCAGTGCAGCGTTGTTTGGGTAGTGTAGGTGGTTATGCTGGGGTTAGTATTTTAGGATTTAGGGTAGTGCAGTGGTGTTTGGGTAGTGTAGGGATTCGTGCTGGGGTAGTGTTTTAGGGTTCAGGGTAGTGCAGTGGTGTTTGTGTAGTGTTGGAGGTCATGCTGGGGGTAGATATAGGGATTAGTGTAGTACAGTGGTGTTTGGGTAGTTTTTGGAGTCGTGCTTGGGGTAGTGTTTTAGGGTTAAGGGTAGTGCAGTGGTGTTTTGGTAGTATAGGGGGTAGTTCTGGGGTAGTGTTTTACGGTTTAGGGTAGTGCGGTGGTGTTTGTGTAGTTCAGGGGTAGTGTTTTAGGGTAATGCAGTGGTATTTGCATAAAGAAGGGGGTTGTGCTGGGGTAGTGTTTTAGGGTATAGGGTAGTGCAGTGGTGTTTGCGTAGTGTAGGGGGTAGTGCTGGGGTAGTGTTTTAGGGCTTAGGGTAGTGCAGTGGTGTTTGAGTAGTGTAGGGGGTCATGCTTGGGGTAGTGTTTTAGGGTTTAGGGTAGTGCAGTGGTGTTTGTGTAGTGTAGGGTGTCATGCTGGGGGTAGTGTTTTAGGGTTTAGAGTATTGCAGTGGTGTTTGTGTAGTGAAGGGGGTCATGCTGGGGATAGTGTTTTAGGGTTTAGGGTAGTGCAGTGGTGTCTGTGTAGTGTAGGGGGTTGTGCTGGGGGTAGATGTAGTGTTTAGGGTAGTGCAGTAGTGTTCGGGTAGTGTAGGGGGTCGTGCTGTGGGTAGTGTTTAAGGGTTTAGGATAGTGCAGTTGTGTTTGTGTAGTGTAGGGGGTCGTGCTGGGGGTTGTGTTTTAGGGTTTAGGGTAGTGCAATGGTGTTTGTGTAGTGTAGGGGGTAGAGTTTTAGGATTTAGGGTAGTGCAGTGGTGTTTGTGTAGTATAGGGGGTCGTGGTTTAGGGTAGTGCAGTAGTGTTTGGGTAGTATAGGGGGTCATGCTGGGTGTAGATTTTGAGTTTAGGGTAGTGCAGTGATGTTTGAGTAGTGTAGGGTGTCATGCTGGGGGTAGTGTTTTAGTGTTTAGGGTAGTGCAGCGGTGTCTGTGTAGTGTAGGGGGTCGTGCTGGGCTAGTGTTTTAGGGTGTAGGGTAGTGCAGTGGTGTTTGTGTAGTGTAGGGGGTCATGCTGGGTGTAGATTTAGAGTTTAGGGTAGTGCAGTGGTGTTTGAGTAGTGTAGGGTGTCATGCTGGGGGTAGTGTTTTTGTGTTTAGGGTAGTGCAGTGGTGTCTGTGTAGTGTAGGGGGTCATGCTGGGCTAGTGTTTTAGGATTTAGGGTAGTACAGTGGTGTTTGGGAAGTATAGTGGTCATTCTGGGGGTAGTGTTTTAGGGGTTAGGGTAGTGCAATGGCATTTGTGTAGTATAGGGAGTCATGCTAGGGGTAGTGTTTTAGGGTTAAGGGTAGTGCAGTGGTGTTTGGGTGGCATAGGGGGTCGTACTGTGGGAGATTTAGGGTTTAGGGTAGTGCAGTGGTGTTTGGGTAGTGTATGGAGTCGTGGTGGGGTAGTGTTTTACGGTTTAGGGCAGTGCGGTGATGTTTGTGTAGGTCAGGGGTAGTGTTTTAGGGTTTATGGTAATGCAGTGGTATTTGCATAAAGAAGGGGGTTGTGCTGGGGTAGTGTTTTAGGGTTTAGGGTAGTGCAGTGGTGTTTGCGTAGTGTAGGGGGTAGTGCTGGGGTAGTGTTTTAGGGTTTAGGGTAGTGCAGTGGTGTTTGTGTAGTGTAGGGGGTTGTGCTGGGGTAGTGTTTTAGGGTTTAGTGTAGTGCAGTGGTGTCTGTGTAGTGTAGGGGGTCGTGCTGGGCTAGTGTTTTAGGGTTTAGGGTAGTGCAGTGGTGTTTGGGTAGTGTAGGGGGTCATGCTGGGAGTAGTGTTTTAGGGTTTAGGGTAGTGCAATGGTGTTTGTGTAGTGTAGGGGGTCATGCTGGGGGTAGTGTTTTAGGGTTTAGGGTAGTGCAGTGGTGTTTGTGTAGTGTAGGGGGTAGTGTTTTATGGTTTAGGGTAGTGCAGTGGTGTTTCTGTAGTGTAGGGGTTCATGCTGTGGGTAGTGTTTTAGGGTTTAGGGTAGTGCAGTGTTGTTTGTGTGGTGTAGGGGGTCATGTCTTAGGGTATAGTGTAGAGCAGCGTTGTTTGGGGAGTGTAGGGGGTCATGCTGGGGTTAGTGTTTTAGGGATTAGGGTAGTGCAGTTGTGTTCGGGTTGTGTAGGGGTTCGTGCTGAGGTAGTGTTTTAAGGTTTAGGGTAGTGCAGTTGTGTTTGTGTAATGTGGCAGGTCATGCTGGGGATAGATTTAGGCTGTAGTGTAGTGCAGTGGTATTTGGGTAGTGTATGGAGTGATACTGGGAGTAGTGTTTTAGGGTTTAGGGTAATGCAGTGGTGTTTGTGTAGTGTAGGAGGTCGTGCTGGGGTAGTGTTTTAGGGTTTAGGGTAGTGCAGTGGTGTTTGGGTAGTGTAGGGGGTTGTGCTGGGGATAGATTTAGGGTTTACGGTAGTGCAATGGTGTTTGGGTCGTGTAGGGAGTCGTGCTGGGGTAGTGTTTTAGGGTTTCGGGTAGTGCGGTGTTGTTTGTGTAGTGTAGGGGGTTGTGCTGGGGGTAGTGTTTTAAGGTTTATGGTAGTGCAGTGGTGTTTGTGTAGTGTAGGGGGTAGTGCTGGGTTTAGTGTTTTAGGGTTCAGGGTAGTGCAGTGCTGTTTGGGTAGTGTAGGGGTTCATGCTGGGGGTAGTGTTTTTGGGTTTAGGGTAGTGCAGTGGTGTTTGGGTAGTATAGGGGGTCATGCTGTGGGTAGATTTAGGGTATTGGGTGCTGCAGCGGTGTTTGTGTTGTGAGGGGGTCTTGCTGGGTGTAGTGTTGTAGGGTTTTGGGGAGTGCAGAGGTGTTTGTATAGTATAGGGGGTCATGCTGGGGGTAGTGTTTTAGGGATTAGGATAGTGTAGTGGTGTTTGGGTAGTATGGGGGTCATAGTGTTTTAGGGTTTAGAGTAGTGCAGTGGTGTTTGAGTAGTGTAGGGGGTCATGCTGGGGGTAGTGTTTTTGGGTTTAAGGTAGTGCAGTGGTGTTTGTGCAGTGCAGGGGTCATGCTGTGGGTAGTGTTTTAGGGTTTAGGGTAGTGCAGTGGTGTTTGAGTGGTGTAGGGGTCATGTTTTAGGGTGTAGGGCAGTGCAGCGTTGTTTGGGTAGTGTAGGTGGTTATGCTGGGGTTAGAATTTTAGGATTTAGGGTAGTGCAGTGGTGTTTGGGTACTGTAGGGATTCGTGCTGGGGTAGTGTTTCAGGGTTCAGGGTAGTGCAGTGGTGTTTGTGTAGTGTTGGAGGTCATGCTGGGGGTAGTTATAGGGATTAGTGTAATACAGTGGTGTTTGGGTAGTTTTTGGAGTCGTGCTTGGGGTAGTGTTTTAGGGTTTAGGGTAGTGCAGTGATGTTTTGGTAGTATAGGGGTTAGTGCTGGGGTAGTCTTTTAGGGTTTAGGGAAGTGCAGTGGTGTTTGTGCAGTGTAGGGGGTCGTGTTTTAGGGAAGTGCAGTGGTGTTTGTGTAGTGTAGGGGTAGTGTTTTAGGGTTAGGGTAGTACAGTTGTGTTTGTGTTGTGTAGGGGGTCGTGCTTGGGGTAGTGTTTTAGGGTGTAGGGTAGTGCAGTGGTGTTTGTTTAGTGAAGGGGTTGTGCTGGGGGTAGTGTTTTAGGGTTTAGGGTAGTGCAGTGGTGTTTGTGTTGTGTAGGGGGTCGTGCTTGGGGTAATGTTTTAGGGTGTAGGGTAGTGCAGTGGTGTTTGTGTAGTGTAGGGGGTCATGCTGGGTGTAGATTTAGAGTTTAGGGTAGTGCAGTGGTGTTTGAGTAGTGTAGGGTGTCATGCTGGGGGTAGTGTTTTAGTGTTTAGGGTAGTGCAGTGGTGTCTGTGTAGTGTAGGGGGTCGTGCTGGGCTAGTGTTTTAGGATTTAGGATAGTACAGTGGTGTTTGGGAACTATAGTGGTCATTCTGGGGGTAGTGTTTTAGGGGTTAGGGTACTGCAATGGTGTTTGTGTAGTATAGGGAGTCGTGCTAGGGGTTGTGTTTTAGGGTTAAGGGTAGTGCAGTGGTGTTTGGGTGGCATAGGGGGTCGTAATGGAGGAGATTTAGGGTTTAGGGTAGTGCAGTGGTGTTTGGGTACTGTATGGAGTCGTGCTGGGGTAGTGTTTTACGGTTTAGGGTAGTGCGGTGGTGTTTTTGTAGTTCAGGGGTAGTGTTTTAGGGTTTATGGTAATGCAGTGGTATTTGCATAAAGAAGGGGGTTGTGCTGGGGTAATGTTTTAGGGTTTAGGGTAGTGCAGTGGTGTTTGTGTAGTGTAGGGGGTAGTGCTGGGGTAGTATTTTAGGGTTTAGGGTTTATGGCAGTGCAGTGGTATTTGCGTAGTGTAGGGGGTAGTGCTGGGGTAGTTTTTTAGGGCTTAGGGTAGTGCAGTGGTGTTTGAGTAGTGTAAGGGGTCATGCTTGGGGTAGTGTTTTAGGGTTTAGGGTAGTGCAGTGGTGTTTGTGTAGTGTAGGGTGTCATGCTAGGGGTAGTGTTTTAGGGTTTAGAGTATTGCAGTGGTGTTTGTGTAGTGAAGGGGGTCGTGCTGGGGATAGTGTTTTAGGGTTTAGGGTAGTGCAGTGGTGTCTGTGTAGTGTAGGGGGTTGTGCTGGGGGTAGATGTAGTGTTTAGGGTAGTGCAGTGGTGTTCGGGTAGTGTAGGGGGTCGTGCTGTGGGTAGTGTTTAAGGGTTTAGGGTAGTGCAGTTGTGTTTGTGTAGTGTAGGGGGTCGTGCTGGGGGTAGTGTTTTAGGGTTTAGGGTAGTGCAATGGTGTTTGTGTAGTGTAGGGTGTAGAGTTTTAGGATTTAGGGTAGTGCAGTGGTGTTTATGTAGTATAGGGGGTCGTGGTTTAGGGTAGTGCAGTAGTGTTTGGGTAGTATAGGGGGTCATGCTGGGTGTAGATTTTGAGTTTAGGGTAGTGCAGTGGTGTTTGAGTAGTGTAAGGTGTCATGCTGGGGGTAATGTTTTAGTGTTTAGGGTAGTGCAGTGGTGTTTGTGTAGTGTAGGGGGTCATGCTGGGTGTAGATTTAGAGTTTAGGGTAGTGCAGTGGTGTTTGAGTAGTGTAGGGTGTCATGCTGGGGGTAGTGTTTTAGTCTTTAGGGTAGTGCAGTGGTGTCTGTGTAGTGTAGGGGGTCGTGCTGGGCTAGTGTTTTAGGGTGTAGGGTAGTGCAGTGGTGTTTGTGAAGTGTAGGGGGTCATGCTGGGTATAGATTTAGAGTTTAGGGTAGTGAAGTGGTGTTTGAGTAGTGTAGGGTGTCATGCTGGGGGCAGTGTTTTAGTGTTTAGGGTAGTGCAGTGGTGTTTGCGTAGTGTAGGGGGTAGTGCTGGGGTAGTGTTTTAGGGTTTAGGCTAGTGCAGTGGTGTTTGTGTAGTGTAGGGGGTTGTGCTGGGGTAGTGTTTTAGGGTTTATGGCAGTGCAGTGGTATTTGTGTGGTGTAGGGGGTAGTGTTGGGGTAGTGTTTTAGGGCTTAGGGTAGTGCAGTGGTGTTTGAGTAGTGTAAAGGGTCATGCTTGAGGTAGTGTTTTAGGGTTTAAGGTAGGGCAGTGGTGTTTGTGTAGTGTAGGGTGTCATGCTGGGGGTAGTGTTTTAGGGTTTAGAGTAGTGCAGTGGTGTTTGTGTAGTGTAGGGTGTCGTGCTGGGGGTAGTGTTTTAGGGTTTAAGGCAGTGCAGTGGTGTTTGTGTGGTGAAGGGGGTCGTGCTGGGGATAGTGTTTTAGGGTTTAGGGTAGTGCAGTGGTGTCTGTGTAGTGTAGGGGGTTGTGCTGGGGGTAGATGTAGTGTTTAGGGTAGTGCAGTGGTGTTCGGGTAGTCGAGGGGGTCGTTCTGGGGTAGTGTTTTAGGGTTTAGGGTAGTGCAATGGTGTTTGTGTAGTGTAGGGGGTAGAGTTTTAGGATTTAGGGTAGTGCAGTGGTGTTTGTGTAGTATAGGGGGTCGTGGTTTAGGGTAGTGCAGTAGTGTTTGGGTCGTATAGGGGGTCATGCTGGGGATAGTGTTTTAGGGTTTAGGGTAGTGCAGTGGTGTCTGTGTAGTGTAGGGGGTCGTGCTGGGCTAGTGTTTTAGGATTTAGGGTAGTACAGTGGTGTTTGGGAAGTATAGTGGTCATTCTGGGGGTAGTGTTTTAGGGGTTAGGGTAGTGCAATGGTGTTTGTGTAGTATAGGGAGTTGTGCTAGGGGTAGTGTTTTAGGGTTAAGGGAAGTGCAGTGGTGTTTGGGTGGCATAGGGGGTCGTACTGGGGGAGATTTAGGGTTTAGGGTAGTGCAGTGGTGTTTGGGTAGTTCAGGGGTAGTGTTTAAGGGTTTATGGTAATGCAGTGGTATTTGCATAAAGAAGGGGGTTGTGCTGGGGTAGTGTTTTAGGGTTTAGGGTAGTGCAGTGGTGTTTGCGTAGTGTAGGGGTCATGTTTTAGGGTGTAGGGCAGTGCAGCGTTGTTTGGGTATTGTAGGTGGTTATGCTGGGGTTAGTATTTTAGGATTTAGGGTAGTGCAGTGGTGTTTGGGTACTGTAGGGATTCGTGCTGGGGTAGTGTTTCAGGGTTCAGGGTAGTGCAGTGGTGTTTGTGTAGTGTTGGAGGTCATGCTGGGGGTAGTTATAGGGATTAGTGTAATACAGTGGTGTTTGGGTAGTTTTTGGAGTCGTGCTTGGGGTAGTGTTTTAGGGTTTAGGGTAGTGCAGTGATGTTTTGGTAGTATAGGGGGTAGTGCTGGGGTAGTCTTTTAGGGTTTAGGGAAGTGCAGTGGTGTTTGTGCAGTGTAGGGGGTCGTGTTTTAGGGAAGTGCAGTGGTGTTTGTGTAGTGTAGGGGTAGTGTTTTAGGGTTAGGGTAGTACAGTTGTGTTTGTGTTGTGTAGGGGGTCGTGCTTGGGGTAGTGTTTTAGGGTGTAGGGTAGTGCAGTGGTGTTTGTTTAGTGAAGGGGTTGTGCTGGGGGTAGTGTTTTAGGGTTTAGGGTAGTGCAGTGGTGTTTATGTTGTGTAGGGGGTCGTGCTTGGGGTAATGTTTTAGGGTGTAGGGTAGTGCAGTGGTGTTTGTGTAGTGTAGGGGGTCATGCTGGGTGTAGATTTAGAGTTTAGGGTAGTGCAGTGGTGTTTGAGTAGTGTAGGGTGTCATGCTGGGGGTAGTGTTTTAGTGTTTAGGGTAGTGCAGTGGTGTCTGTGTAGTGTAGGGGGTCGTGCTGGGCTAGTGTTTTAGGATTTAGGATAGTACAGTGGTGTTTGGGAACTATAGTGGTCATTCTGGGGGTAGTGTTTTAGGGGTTAGGGTACTGCAATGTTGTTTGTGTAGTATAGGGAGTCGTGCTAGGGGTTGTGTTTTAGGGTTAAGGGTAGTGCAGTGGTGTTTGGGTGGCATAGGGGGTCGTAATGGAGGAGATTTAGGGTTTAGGGTAGTGCAGTGGTGTTTGGGTACTGTATGGAGTCGTGCTGGGGTAGTGTTTTACGGTTTAGGGTAGTGCGGTGGTGTTTTTGTAGTTCAGGGGTAGTGTTTTAGGGTTTATGGTAATGCAGTGGTATTTGCATAAAGAAGGGGGTTGTGCTGGGGTAATGTTTTAGGGTTTAGGGTAGTGCAGTGGTGTTTGCGTAGTGAAGGGGGTAGTGCTGGGGTAGTATTTTAGGGTTTAGGGTTTATGGCAGTGCAGTGGTATTTGCGTAGTGTAGGGGGTAGTGCTGGGGTAGTGTTTTAGGGTTAAGGGTAGTGCAGTGGTGTTTTGGTAGTATAGGGGGTAGTTCTGGGGTAGTGTTTTACGGTTTAGGGTAGTGCGGTGGTGTTTGTGTAGTTCAGGGGTAGTGTTTTAGGGTAATGCAGTGGTATTTGCATAAAGAAGGGGGTTGTGCTGGGGTAGTGTTTTAGGGTTTAGGGTAGTGCAGTGGTGTTTGCGTAGTGTAGGGGGTAGTGCTGGGGTAGTGTTTTAGGGCTTAGGGTAGTGCAGTGGTGTTTGAGTAGTGTAGGGGGTCATGCTTGGGGTAGTGTTTTAGGGTTTAGGGTAGTGCAGTGGTGTTTGTGTAGTGTAGGGTGTCATGCTGGGGGTAGTGTTTTAGGGTTTAGAGTATTGCAGTGGTGTTTGTGTAGTGAAGGGGGTCATGCTGGGGATAGTGTTTTAGGGTTTAGGGTAGTGCAGTGGTGTCTGTGTAGTGTAGGGGGTTGTGCTGGGGGTAGATGTAGTGTTTAGGGTAGTGCAGTAGTGTTCGGGTAGTGTAGGGGGTCGTGCTGTGGGTAGTGTTTAAGGGTTTAGGATAGTGCAGTTGTGTTTGTGTAGTGTAGGGGGTCGTGCTGGGGGTTGTGTTTTAGGGTTTAGGGTAGTGCAATGGTGTTTGTGTAGTGTAGGGGGTAGAGTTTTAGGATTTAGGGTAGTGCAGTGGTGTTTGTGTAGTATAGGGGGTCGTGGTTTAGGGTAGTGCAGTAGTGTTTGGGTAGTATAGGGGGTCATGCTGGGTGTAGATTTTGAGTTTAGGGTAGTGCAGTGATGTTTGAGTAGTGTAGGGTGTCATGCTGGGGGTAGTGTTTTAGTGTTTAGGGTAGTGCAGCGGTGTCTGTGTAGTGTAGGGGGTCGTACTGGGCTAGTGTTTTAGGGTGTAGGGTAGTGCTGTGGTGTTTGTGTAGTGTAGGGGGTCATGCTGGGTGTAGATTTAGAGTTTAGGGTAGTGCAGTGGTGTTTGAGTAGTGTAGGGTGTCATGCTGGGGGTAGTGTTTTTGTGTTTAGGGTAGTGCAGTGGTGTCTGTGTAGTGTAGGGGGTCGTGCTGGGCTAGTGTTTTAGGATTTAGGGTAGTACAGTGGTGTTTGGGAAGTATAGTGGTCATTCTGGGGGTAGTGTTTTAGGGGTTAGGGTAGTGCAATGGCGTTTGTGTAGTATAGGGAGTCATGCTAGGGGTAGTGTTTTAGGGTTAAGGGTAGTGCAGTGGTGTTTGGGTGGCATAGGGGGTCGTACTGTGGGAGATTTAGGGTTTAGGGTAGTGCAGTGGTGTTTGGGTAGTGTATGGAGTCGTGCTGGGGTAGTGTTTTACGGTTTAGGGTAGTGCGGTGATGTTTGTGTAGGTCAGGGGTAGTGTTTTAGGGTTTATGGTAATGCAGTGGTATTTGCATAAAGAAGGGGGTTGTCCTGGGGTAGTGTTTTAGGGTTTAGGGTAGTGCAGTGGTGTTTGCGTAGTGTAGGGGGTAGTGCTGGGGTAGTGTTTTAGGGTTTAGGGTAGTGCAGTGGTGTTTGTGTAGTGAAGGGGGTCATGCTGGGGATAGTGTTTTAGGGTTTAGGGTAGTGCAGTGGTGTCTGTGTAGTGTAGGGGGTTGTGCTGGGGGTAGATGTAGTGTTTAGGGTAGTGCAGTAGTGTTCGGGTAGTGTAGGGGGTCGTGCTGTGGGTAGTGTTTAAGGGTTTAGGATAGTGCAGTTGTGTTTGTGTAGTGTAGGGGGTCGTGCTGGGGGTTGTGTTTTAGGGTTTAGGGTAGTGCAATGGTGTTTGTGTAGTGTAGGGGGTAGAGTTTTAGGATTTAGGGTAGTGCAGTGGTGTTTGTGTAGTATAGGGGGTCGTGGTTTAGGGTAGTGCAGTAGTGTTTGGGTAGTATAGGGGGTCATGCTGGGTGTAGATTTTGAGTTTAGGGTAGTGCAGTGATGTTTGAGTAGTGTAGGGTGTCATGCTGGGGGTAGTGTTTTAGTGTTTAGGGTAGTGCAGCGGTGTCTGTGTAGTGTAGGGGGTCGTACTGGGCTAGTGTTTTAGGGTGTAGGGTAGTGCAGTGGTGTTTGTGTAGTGTAGGGGGTCATGCTGGGTGTAGATTTAGAGTTTAGGGTAGTGCAGTGGTGTTTGAGTAGTGTAGGGTGTCATGCTGGGGGTAGTGTTTTTGTGTTTAGGGTAGTGCAGTGGTGTCTGTGTAGTGTAGGGGGTCGTGCTGGGCTAGTGTTTTAGGATTTAGGGTAGTACAGTGGTGTTTGGGAAGTATAGTGGTCATTCTGGGGGTAGTGTTTTAGGGGTTAGGGTAGTGCAATGGCGTTTGTGTAGTATAGGGAGTCATGCTAGGGGTAGTGTTTTAGGGTTAAGGGTAGTGCAGTGGTGTTTGGGTGGCATAGGGGGTCGTACTGTGGGAGATTTAGGGTTTAGGGTAGTGCAGTGGTGTTTGGGTAGTGTATGGAGTCGTGCTGGGGTAGTGTTTTACGGTTTAGGGTAGTGCGGTGATGTTTGTGTAGGTCAGGGGTAGTGTTTTAGGGTTTATGGTAATGCAGTGGTATTTGCATAAAGAAGGGGGTTGTCCTGGGGTAGTGTTTTAGGGTTTAGGGTAGTGCAGTGGTGTTTGCGTAGTGTAGGGGGTAGTGCTGGGGTAGTGTTTTAGGGTTTAGGGTAGTGCAGTGGTGTTTGTGTAGTGTAGGGGGTTGTGCTGGGGTAGTGTTTTAGGGTTTAGGGTAGTGCAGTGGTGTTTGTGTAGTGTAGGGGGTTGTGCTGGGGTAGTGTTTTAGGGTTTAGTGTAGTGCAGTGGTGTCTGTGTAGTGTAGGGGGTCGTGCTGGGCTAGTGTTTTAGGGTTTAGGGTAGTGCAGTGGTGTTTGGGTAGTGTAGGGGGTCATGCTGGGAGTAGTGTTTTAGGGTTTAGGGTAGTGCAATGGTGTTTGTGTAGTGTAGGGGGTCATGCTGGGGGTAGTGTTTTAGGGTTTAGGGGAGTGCAGTGGTGTTTGTGTAGTGTAGGGGGTAGTGTTTTATGGTTTAGGGTAGTGCAGTGGTGTTTCTGTAGTGTAGGGGTTCATGCTGTGGGTAGTGTTTTAGGGTTTAGGGTAGTGCAGTGTTGTTTGTGTGGTATAGGGGGTCATGTCTTAGGGTATAGTGTAGAGCAGCGTTGTTTGGGGAGTGTAGGGGGTAATGCTGGGGTTAGTGTTTTAGGGATTAGGGTAGTGCAGTTGTGTTCGGGTTGTGTAGGGGTTCGTGCTGGGGTAGTGTTTTAAGGTTTAGGGTAGTGCAGTTGTGTTTGTGTAATGTGGCAGGTCATGCTGGGGATAGATTTAGGGTGTAGTGTAGTGCAGTGGTATTTGGGTAGTGTATGGAGTGATACTGGGAGTAGTGTTTTAGGGTTTAGGGTAATGCAGTGGTGTTTGTGTAGTGTAGGAGGTCGTGCTGGGGTAGTGTTTTAGGGTTTAGGGTAGTGCAGTGGTGTTTGGGTAGTGTAGGGGGTTGTGCTGGGGATAGATTTAGGGTTTACGGTAGTGCAATGGTGTTTGGGTCGTGTAGGGAGTCGTGCTGGGGTAGTGTTTTAGGGTTTCGGGTAGTGCAGTGTTGTTTGTGTAGTGTAGGGGGTTGTGCTGGGGGTAGTGTTTTAAGGTTTATGGTAGTGCAGTGGTGTTTGTGTAGTGTAGGGGGTAGTGCTGGGTTTAGTGTTTTAGGGTTCAGTGTAGTGCAGTGCTGTTTGGGTAGTGTAGGGGTTCATGCTGGGGGTAGTGTTTTAGGGTTCAGGGTAGTGCAGTGCTGTTTGGGTAGTATAGGGGGTCATGCTGGGGGTAGTGTTTTAGGGATTAGGATAGTGTAGTGGTGTTTGGGTAGTATGGGGGTCATAGTGTTTTAGGGTTTAGAGTAGTGCAGTGGTGTTTGAGTAGTGTAGGGGGTCATGCTGGGGGTAGTGTTTTTGGGTTTAAGGTAGTGCAGTGGTGTTTGTGCAGTGCAGGGGTCATGCTGTGGGTAGTGTTTTAGGGTTTAGGGTAGTGCAGTGGTGTTTGAGTGGTGTAGGGGTCATGTTTTAGGGTGTAGGGCAGTGCAGCGTTGTTTGGGTAGTGTAGGTGGTTATGCTGGGGTTAGTATTTTAGGATTTAGGGTAGTGCAGTGGTGTTTGGGTACTGTAGGGATTCGTGCTGGGGTAGTGTTTCAGGGTTCAGGGTAGTGCAGTGGTGTTTGTGTAGTGTTGGAGGTCATGCTGGGGGTAGTTATAGGGATTAGTGTAATACAGTGGTGTTTGGGTAGTTTTTGGAGTCGTGCTTGGGGTAGTGTTTTAGGGTTTAGGGTAGTGCAGTGATGTTTTGGTAGTATATGGGGTTAGTGCTGGGGTAGTCTTTTAGGGTTTAGGGAAGTGCAGTGGTGTTTGTGCAGTGTAGGGGGTCGTGTTTTAGGGAAGTGCAGTGGTGTTTGTGTAGTGTAGGGGTAGTGTTTTAGGGTTAGGGTAGTACAGTTGTGTTTGTGTTGTGTAGGGGGTCGTGCTTGGGGTAGTGTTTTAGGGTGTAGGGTAGTGCAGTGGTGTTTGTTTAGTGAAGGGGTTGTGCTGGGGGTAGTGTTTTAGGGTTTAGGGTAGTGCAGTGGTGTTTGTGTTGTGTAGGGGGTCGTGCTTGGGGTAATGTTTTAGGGTGTAGGGTAGTGCAGTGGTGTTTGTGTAGTGTAGGGGGTCATGCTGGGTGTAGATTTAGAGTTTAGGGTAGTGCAGTGGTGTTTGAGTAGTGTAGGGTGTCATGCTGGGGGTAGTGTTTTAGTGTTTAGGGTAGTGCAGTGGTGTCTGTGTAGTGTAGGGGGTCGTGCTGGGCTAGTGTTTTAGGATTTAGGATAGTACAGTGGTGTTTGGGAACTATAGTGGTCATTCTGGGGGTAGTGTTTTAGGGGTTAGGGTACTGCAATGGTGTTTGTGTAGTATAGGGAGTCGTGCTAGGGGTTGTGTTTTAGGGTTAAGGGTAGTGCAGTGGTGTTTGGGTGGCATAGGGGGTCGTAATGGAGGAGATTTAGGGTTTAGGGTAGTGCAGTGGTGTTTGGGTACTGTATGGAGTCGTGCTGGGGTAGTGTTTTACGGTTTAGGGTAGTGCGGTGGTGTTTTTGTAGTTCAGGGGTAGTGTTTTAGGGTTTATGGTAATGCAGTGGTATTTGCATAAAGAAGGGGGTTGTGCTGGGGTAATGTTTTAGGGTTTAGGGTAGTGCAGTGGTGTTTGTGTAGTGTAGGGGGTAGTGCTGGGGTAGTATTTTAGGGTTTAGGGTTTATGGCAGTGCAGTGGTATTTGCGTAGTGTAGGGGGTAGTGCTGGGGTAGTTTTTTAGGGCTTAGGGTAGTGCAGTGGTGTTTGAGTAGTGTAAGGGGTCATGCTTGGGGTAGTGTTTTAGGGTTTAGGGTAGTGCAGTGGTGTTTGTGTAGTGTAGGGTGTCATGCTAGGGGTAGTGTTTTAGGGTTTAGAGTATTGCAGTGGTGTTTGTGTAGTGAAGGGGGTCGTGCTGGGGATAGTGTTTTAGGGTTTAGGGTAGTGCAGTGGTGTCTGTGTAGTGTAGGGGGTTGTGCTGGGGGTAGATGTAGTGTTTAGGGTAGTGCAGTGGTGTTCGGGTAGTGTAGGGGGTCGTGCTGTGGGTAGTGTTTAAGGGTTTAGGGTAGTGCAGTTGTGTTTGTGTAGTGTAGGGGGTCGTGCTGGGGGTAGTGTTTTAGGGTTTAGGGTAGTGCAATGGTGTTTGTGTAGTGTAGGGTGTAGAGTTTTAGGATTTAGGGTAGTGCAGTGGTGTTTATGTAGTATAGGGGGTCGTGGTTTAGGGTAGTGCAGTAGTGTTTGGGTAGTATAGGGGGTCATGCTGGGTGTAGATTTTGAGTTTAGGGTAGTGCAGTGGTGTTTGAGTAGTGTAAGGTGTCATGCTGGGGGTAATGTTTTAGTGTTTAGGGTAGTGCAGTGGTGTTTGTGTAGTGTAGGCGGTCATGCTGGGTGTAGATTTAGAGTTTAGGGTAGTGCAGTGGTGTTTGAGTAGTGTAGGGTGTCATGCTGGGGGTAGTGTTTTAGTCTTTAGGGTAGTGCAGTGGTGTCTGTGTAGTGTAGGGGGTCGTGCTGGGCTAGTGTTTTAGGGTGTAGGGTAGTGCAGTGGTGTTTGTGAAGTGTAGGGGGTCATGCTGGGTATAGATTTAGAGTTTAGGGTAGTGAAGTGGTGTTTGAGTAGTGTAGGGTGTCATGCTGGGGGCAGTGTTTTAGTGTTTAGGGTAGTGCAGTGGTGTTTGCGTAGTGTAGGGGGTAGTGCTGGGGTAGTGTTTTAGGGTTTAGGCTAGTGCAGTGGTGTTTGTGTAGTGTAGGGGGTTGTGCTGGGGTAGTGTTTTAGGGTTTATGGCAGTGCAGTGGTATTTGTGTGGTGTAGGGGGTAGTGTTGGGGTAGTGTTTTAGGGCTTAGGGTAGTGCAGTGGTGTTTGAGTAGTGTAGAGGGTCATGCTTGAGGTAGTGTTTTAGGGTTTAAGGTAGGGCAGTGGTGTTTGTGTAGTGTAGGGTGTCATGCTGGGGGTAGTGTTTTAGGGTTTAGAGTAGTGCAGTGGTGTTTGTGTAGTGTAGGGTGTCGTGCTGGGGGTAGTGTTTTAGGGTTTAAGGCAGTGCAGTGGTGTTTGTGTGGTGAAGGGGGTCGTGCTGGGGATAGTGTTTTAGGGTTTAGGGTAGTGCAGTGGTGTCTGTGTAGTGTAGGGGGTTGTGCTGGGGGTAGATGTAGTGTTTAGGGTAGTGCAGTGGTGTTCGGGTAGTCGAGGGGGTCGTTCTGGGGTAGTGTTTTAGGGTTTAGGGTAGTGCAATGGTGTTTGTGTAGTGTAGGGGGTAGAGTTTTAGGATTTAGGGTAGTGCAGTGGTGTTTGTGTAGTATAGGGGGTCGTGGTTTAGGGTAGTGCAGTAGTGTTTGGGTCGTATAGGGGGTCATGCTGGGGATAGTGTTTTAGGGTTTAGGGTAGTGCAGTGGTGTCTGTGTAGTGTAGGGGGTCGTGCTGGGCTAGTGTTTTAGGATTTAGGGTAGTACAGTGGTGTTTGGGAAGTATAGTGGTCATTCTGGGGGTAGTGTTTTAGGGGTTAGGGTAGTGCAATGGTGTTTGTGTAGTATAGGGAGTTGTGCTAGGGGTAGTGTTTTAGGGTTAAGGGAAGTGCAGTGGTGTTTGGGTGGCATAGGGGGTCGTACTGGGGGAGATTTAGGGTTTAGGGTAGTGCAGTGGTGTTTGGGTAGTGTATGGAGTCGTGCTGGGGTAGTGTTTTACGGTTTAGGGTAGTGCGGTGGTGTTTGTGTAGTTCAGGGGTAGTGTTTAAGGGTTTATGGTAATGCAGTGGTATTTGCATAAAGAAGGGGGTTGTGCTGGGGTAGTGTTTTAGGGTTTAGGGTAGTGCAGTGGTGTTTGCGTAGTGTAGGGGTCATGTTTTAGGGTGTAGGGCAGTGCAGCGTTGTTTGGGTAGTGTAGGTGGTTATGCTGGGGTTAGTATTTTAGGATTTAGGGTAGTGCAGTGGTGTTTGGGTACTGTAGGGATTCGTGCTGGGGTAGTGTTTCAGGGTTCAGGGTAGTGCAGTGGTGTTTGTGTAGTGTTGGAGGTCATGCTGGGGGTAGTTATAGGGATTAGTGTAATACAGTGGTGTTTGGGTAGTTTTTGGAGTCGTGCTTGGGGTAGTGTTTTAGTGTTTAGGGTAGTGCAGTGATGTTTTGGTAGTATAGGGGGTAGTGCTGGGGTAGTCTTTTAGGGTTTAGGGAAGTGCAGTGGTGTTTGTGCAGTGTAGGGGGTCGTGTTTTAGGGAAGTGCAGTGGTGTTTGTGTAGTGTAGGGGTAGTGTTTTAGGGTTAGGGTAGTACAGTTGTGTTTGTGTTGTGTAGGGGGTCGTGCTTGGGGTAGTGTTTTAGGGTGTAGGGTAGTGCAGTGGTGTTTGTTTAGTGAAGGGGTTGTGCTGGGGGTAGTGTTTTAGGGTTTAGGGTAGTGCAGTGGTGTTTATGTTGTGTAGGGGGTCGTGCTTGGGGTAATGTTTTAGGGTGTAGGGTAGTGCAGTGGTGTTTGTGTAGTGTAGGGGGTCATGCTGGGTGTAGATTTAGAGTTTAGGGTAGTGCAGTGGTGTTTGAGTAGTGTAGGGTGTCATGCTGGGGGTAGTGTTTTAGTGTTTAGGGTAGTGCAGTGGTGTCTGTGTAGTGTAGGGGGTCGTGCTGGGCTAGTGTTTTAGGATTTAGGATAGTACAGTGGTGTTTGGGAACTATAGTGGTCATTCTGGGGGTAGTGTTTTAGGGGTTAGGGTACTGCAATGGTGTTTGTGTAGTATAGGGAGTCGTGCTAGGGGTTGTGTTTTAGGGTTAAGGGTAGTGCAGTGGTGTTTGCGTGGCATAGGGGGTCGTAATGGAGGAGATTTAGGGTTTAGGGTAGTGCAGTGGTGTTTGGGTACTGTATGGAGTCGTGCTGGGGTAGTGTTTTACGGTTTAGGGTAGTGCGGTGGTGTTTTTGTAGTTCAGGGGTAGTGTTTTAGGGTTTATGGTAATGCAGTGGTATTTGCATAAAGAAGGGGGTTGTGCTGGGGTAATGTTTTAGGGTTTAGGGTAGTGCAGTGGTGTTTGCGTAGTGAAGGGGGTAGTGCTGGGGTAGTATTTTAGGGTTTAGGGTTTATGGCAGTGCAGTGGTATTTGCGTAGTGTAGGGGGTAGTGCTGGGGTAGTGTTTTAGGGCTTAGGGTAGTGCAGTGGTGTTTGAGTAGTGTAAGGGGTCATGCTTGGGGTAGTGTTTTAGGGTTTAGGGTAGTGCAGTGGTGTTTGTGTAGTGTAGGGTGTCATGCTGGGGGTAGTGTTTTAGGGTTTAGAGTATTGCAGTGGTGTTTGTGTAGTGAAGGGGGTCGTGCTGGTGATAGTGTTTTAGGGTTTAGGGTAGTGCAGTGGTGTCTGTGTAGTGTAGGGGGTTGTGCTGGGGGTAGATGTAGTGTTTAGGGTAGTGCAGTGGTGTTCGGGTAGTGTAGGGGGTCGTGCTGTGGGTAGTGTTTAAGGGTTTAGGTTAGTGCAGTTGTGTTTGAGTAGTGTAGGGGGTCGTGCTGGCGGTAGTGTTTTAGGGTTTAGGGTAGTGCAATGGTGTTTGTGTAGTGTAGGGTGTAGAGTTTTAGGATTTAGGGTAGTGCAGTGGTGTTTATGTAGTATAGGGGGTCGTGGTTTAAGGTAGTGCAGTAGTGTTTGGGTAGTATAGGGGGTCATGCTGGGTGTAGATTTTGAGTTTAGGGTAGTGCAGTGGTGTTTGAGTAGTGTAAGGTGTCATGCTGGGGGTAGTGTTTTAGTGTTTAGGGTAGTGCAGTGGTGTTTGTGTAGTGTAGGGGGTCATGCTGGGTGTAGATTTAGAGTTTAGGGTAGTGCAGTGGTGTTTGAGTAGTGTAGGTGTCATGCTGGGGGTAGTGTTTTAGTGTTTAGGGTAGTGCAGTGGTGTCTGTGTAGTGTAGGGGGTCGTGCTGGGCTAGTGTTTTAGGGTGTAGGGTAGTGCAGTGGTGTTTGTGTAGTGTAGGGGGTCATGCTGGGTGTAGATTTAGAGTTTAGGGTAGTGCAGTGGTGTTTGAGTAGTGTAGGGTGTCATGCTGGGGGCAGTGTTTTAGTGTTTAGGGTAGTGCAGTGGTGTTTGCGTAGTGTAGGGGGTAGTGCTGGGGTAGTGTTTTAGGGTTTAGGGTAGTGCAGTGGTGTTTGGGTAGTGTAGGGGATTGTGCTGGGGTAGTGTTTTAGGGTTTATGGCAGTGCAGTGGTATTTGTGTGGTGTAGGGGGTAGTGTTGGGGTAGTGTTTTAGGGCTTAGGGTAGTGCAGTGGTGTTTGAGTAGTGTAGAGGGTCATGCTTGAGGTAGTGTTTTAGGGTTTAAGGTAGGGCAGTGGTGTTTGTGTAGTGTAGGGTGTCATGCTGGGGGTAGTGTTTTAGGGTTTAGGGTAGTGCAGTGGTGTTTGTGTAGTGTAGGGTGTCGTGCTGGTGGTAGTGTTTTAGGGTTTAAGGCAGTGCAGTGGTGTTTGTGTGGTGAAGGGGGTCGTGCTGGGGATAGTGTTTTAGGGTTTAGGGTAGTGCAGTGGTGTCTGTGTAGTGTAGGGGGTTGTGCTGGGGGTAGATGTAGTGTTTAGGGTAGTGCAGTGGTGTTCGGGTAGTCGAGGGGGTCGTTCTGGGGTAGTGTTTTAGGGTTTAGGGTAGTGCAATGGTGTTTGTGTAGTGTAGGGGGTAGAGTTTTAGGATTTAGGGTAGTGCAGTGGTGTTTGTGTAGTATAGGGGGTCGTGGTTTAGGGTAGTGCAGTAGTGTTTGGGTAGTATAGGGGGTCATGCTGGGGATAGTGTTTTAGGGTTTAGGGTAGTGCAGTGGTGTCTGTGTAGTGTAGGGGGTCGTGCTGGTCTAGTGTTTTAGGATTTAGGGTAGTACAGTGGTGTTTGGGAAGTATAGTAGTCATTCTGGGGGTAGTGTTTTAGGGGTTAGGGTAGTGCAATGGTGTTTGTGTAGTATAGGGAGTTGTGCTAGGGGTAGTGTTTTAGGGTTAAGGGTAGTGCAGTGGTGTTTGGGTGGCATAGGGGGTCGTACTGGGGGAGATTTAGGGTTTAGGGTAGTGCAGTGGTGTTTGGGTAGTGTATGGAGTCATGCTGGGGTAGTGTTTTACGGTTTAGGGTAGTGCGGTGGTGTTTGTGTAGTTCAGGGGTAGTGTTTAAGGGTTTATGGTAATGCAGTGGTATTTGCATAAAGAAGGGGGTTGTGCTAGGGTAGTGTTTTAGGGTTTAGGGTAGTGCAGTGGTGTTTGCGTAGTGTAGGGGGTAGTGCTTGGGTAGTATTTTAGGGTTTAGGGTTTATGGCAGTGCAGTAGTATTTGCGTAGTGTAGGGGGTAGTGCTGGGGTAGTGTTTTAGGGCTTAGGGTAGAGCAGTGGTGTTTGAGTAGTGTAAGGGGTCATGCTTGGGGTAGTGTTTTAGGGTTTAGGGTAGTGCAGTGGTGTTTGTGTAGTGTAGGGTGTCATGCTGGGGGTAGTGTTTTAGGGTTTAGAGTATTGCAGTGGTGTTTGTGTAGTGAAGGGGGTCGTGCTGGGGATAGTGTTTTAGGGTTTAGGGTAGTGCAGTGGTGTCTGTGTAGTGTAGGGGGTTGTGCTGGGGTAGATGTTGTGTTTAGGGTAGTGCAGTGGTGTTCGGGTAGTGTAGGGGGTCGTGCTGTGGGTAGTGTTTAACGGTTTAGGGTAGTGCAGTTGTGTTTGTGTAGTGTAGGGGGTCGTGCTGGGGGTAGTGTTTTAGGGTTTAGGGTAGTGCAATGGTGTTTGTGTAGTGTAGGGTGTAGAGTTTTAGGATTTAGGGGAGTGCAGTGGTGTTTATGTAGTATAGGGTGTTGTGGTTTCGGGTAGTGCAGTAGTGTTTGGGTAGTATAGGGGGTCATGCTGGGTGTAGGTTTTGAGTTTAGGGTAGTGCAGTGGTGTTTGAGTAGGTTAAGGTGTCATGCTGAGGGTAGTGTTTTAGTGTTTAGGGTAGTGCAGTGGTGTCTGTGTAGTGTAGGGGGTCGTGCTGGGCTAGTGTTTTAGGGTGTAGGGTAGTGCAGTGGTGTTTGTGTAGTGTAGGGGGTCATGCTGGGTGTAGATTTAGAGTTTAGGGTAGTGCAGTGGTGTTTGAGTAGTGTAGGGTGTCATGCTGGGGGTAGTGTTTTAGTGTTTAGGGTAGTGCAGTGGTGTCTGTGTAGTGTAGGGGGTCGTGCTGGGCTAGTGTTTTAGGGTGTAGGGTAGTGCAGTGGTGTTTGTGTAGTGTAGGGGGTCATGCTGGGTGTAGATTTAGAGTTTAGGGTAGTGCAGTGGTGTTTGAGTAGTGTAGGGTGTCATGCTGGGGGTAGTGTTTTAGTGTTTAGGGTAGTGCAGTGGTGTTTGCGTAGTGTAGGGGGTAGTGCTGGGGTAGTGTTTTAGGGTTTAGGGTAGTGCAGTGGTGTTTGGGTAGTGTAGGGGGTTGTGCTGGGGTAGTGTTTTAGGGTTTATGGCAGTGCAGTGGTATTTGTGTGGTGTAGGGGGTAGTGTTGGGGTAGTGTTTTAGGGCTTAGGGTAGTGCAGTGGTGTTTGAGTAGTGTAGAGGGTCATGCTTGAGGTAGTGTTTTAGGGTTTAAGGTAGGGCAGTGGTGTTTTTGTAGTGTAGGGTGTCATGCTGGGGTAGTGTTTTAGGGTTTATGGCAGTGCAGTGGTATTTGCGTGGTGTAGGGTTAGTGTTGGGGTAGTGTTTTAGGGCTTAGGGTAGTGCAGTGGTGTTTGAGTAGTGTAGGGGGTCATGCTTGGGGTAGTGCTTTAGGGTTTAGGGTAGTGCAGTGGTGTTTTTGTAGTGTAGGGTGTCATGCTGGGGGTAGTGTTTTAGGGTTTAGAGTAGTGCAGTGGTGTTTGTGTAGTGTAGGGTTTCGTGCTGGGGGTAGTGTTTTAGGGTTTAAGGCAGTGCAGTGGTGTTTGTGTGGTGAAGGGGGTCGTGCTGGGGATAGTGTTTTAGGGTTTAGGGTAGTGCAGTGGTGTCTGTGTAGTGTAGGGGGTTGTGCTGGGGGTAGATGTAGTGTTTAGGGTAGTGCAGTGGTGTTCGGGTAGTCGAGGGGGTCGTGCTGGGGTAGTGTTTTAGGGTTTAGGGTAGTGCAATGGTGTTTGTGTAGTGTAGGGGGTAGAGTTTTAGGATTTAGGGTAGTGCAGTGGTGTTTGTGTAGTATAGGGGGTCGTGGTTTAGGGTAGTGCAGTAGTGTTTGGGTAGTATAGGGGGTCATGCTGGGGATAGTGTTTTAGGGTTTAGGGTAGTGCAGTGGTGTTTGTGTAGTGTAGGGGGTTGTGCTGGGGATAGTGTTTTAGGGTTTATGGTAGTGAAGTGGTGTTTGCGTAGTGTAGGGGGTAGTGCTGGGTGTAGTGTTTTAGGGTTTAGGGTAGTGTAGTGGTGTTTGTGTAGTGTATGGGGTAGTGCTGGGGTAGTGTTTTAGGGTTTAGGGAAGTGCAGTGGTGTCTGCGTAGTGTAGGGGTTGTGCTGGGGTAGTGTTTTAGGGATTATGGTAGTGCAGTGGTATTTGCGTACCGGTGGGGGTAGTGCTGGGGTAGTGTTTTAGGGCTTAGGGTAGTGCAGTGGTGTTTGAGTAGTGTAGGGGGTCATGCTTGGGGTAGTGTTTTAGGGTTTATGGTAGTGCAGTGGTGTTTGAGTAGTGTAGGGGGTCATGCTGGGGGTAGTGTTTTAGGGTTTAGGGTAGTGCAGTTGTGTTTGTGTAGTTTAGGGTGTCGTGCTGAGGGTAGTGTTCTAGGGTTTAAGGCAGTGCAGTGGTGTTTGTGTAGTGAAGTGGGTCGTGCTGGGGGTAGTGTTTTAGGGTTTAAGGCAGTGCAGTGGTGTTTGAGTAGTGTAGGGGGTCATGCTTGGGGTAGTGTTTTAGGGTTTAGGGTAGTGCAGTTCTGTTTGTGTAGTGTAGGGGGTCGTGCTGGGGTAGTGTTTTAGGGTTTAGGGTAGTGCAATGGTGTTTGTGTAGTGTAGGGGGTAGAGTTTTAGGATTTAGGGTAGTGCAGTGGTGTTTGTGTAGTATAGGGGGTCGTGGTTTAGGGTAGTGCAGTAGTGTTTGGGTAGTATAGGGGGTCATGCTGGGGATAGTGTTTTAGGGTTTAGGGTAGTGCAGTGGTGTTTGTGTAGTGTAGGGGGTTGTGCTGGGGATAGTGTTTTAGGGTTTATGGTAGTGCACTGGTGTTTGCGTAGTGTAGGGGGTAGTGCTGGGGTAGTATTTTAGGGTTTAGGGTTTATGGCAGTGCAGTGGTATTTGCGTAGTGTAGGGTATAGTGCTGGGGTAGTGTTTTAGGGCTTAGGGTAGAGCAGTGGTGTTTGAGTAGTGTAAGGGGTCATGCTTGGTGTAGTGTTTTAGGGTTTAGGGTAGTGCAGTGGTGTTTGTGTAGTGTAGGGTGTCATGCTGGGGGTAGTGTTTTAGGGTTTAGAGTATTGCAGTGGTGTTTGTGTAGTGAAGGGGGTCGTGCTGGGGATAGTATTTTAGGGTTTAGGGTAGTGCAGTGGTGTCTGTGTAGTGTAGGGGGTTGTGCTGGGGGTAGATGTAGTGTTTAGGGTAGTGCACTGGTGTTCGGGTAGTGTAGGGGGTCGTGCTGTGGGTAGTGTTTAAGGGTTTAGGGTAGTGCAGTTGTGTTTGTGTAGTGTAGGGGGTCGTGCTGGGGGTAGTGTTTTAGGGTTTAGGGTAGTGCAATGGTGTTTGTGTAGTGTAGGGTGTAGAGTTTTAGGATTTAGGGTAGTGCAGTGGTGTTTATGTAGTATAGGGGGTCGTGGTTTAGGGTAGTGCAGTAGTGTTTGGGTAGTATAGGGGGTCATGCTGGGTGTAGGTTTTGAGTTTAGGGTAGTGCAGTGGTGTTTGAGTAGGTTAAGGTGTCATGCTGAGGGTAGTGTTTTAGTGTTTAGGGTAGTGCAGTGGTATCTGTGTAGTGTAGGGGGTCGTGCTGGGCTAGTGTTTTAGGGTGTAGGGTAGTGCAGTGGTGTTTGTGTAGTGTAGGGGGTCATGCTGGGTGTAGATTTAGAGTTTAGGGTAGTGCAGTGGTGTTTGAGTAGTGTAGGGTGTCATGCTGGGGGTAGTGTTTTAGTGTTTAGGGTAGTGCAGTGGTGTTTGCGTAGTGTAGGGGGTAGTGCTGGGGTAGTGTTTTAGGGTTTAGGGTAGTGCAGTGGTGTTTGTGTATTGTAGGGGGTTGTGCTGGGGTAGTGTTTTAGGGTTTATGGCAGTGCAGTGGTATTTGCGTGGTTTAGGGTTAGCGTTGGGGTAGTGTTTTAGGGCATAGGGTAGTGCAGTGGTGTTTGAGTAGTGTAGGGGGTCATGCTTGGGGTAGTGTTTTAGGGTTTAGGGTAGTGCAGTGGTGTTTGTGTAGTGTAGGGTGTCATGCTGGGGGTAGTGTTTTAGGGTTTAGAGTAGTGCAGTGGTGTTTGTGTAGTGTAGGGTGTCGTGCTGGGGGTAGTGTTTTAGGGTTTAAGGCAGTGCAGTGGTGTTTGTGTGGGGAAGCGGGTCGTGCTGGGGATAGTGTTTTAGGGTTTAGGGTAGTGCAGTGGTGTCTGTGTAGTGTAGGGGGTTGTGCTGGGGGTAGATGTAGTGTTTAGGGTAGTGCAGTGGTGTTCGGGTAGTCGAGGGGGTCGTGCTGGGGTAGTGTTTTAGGGTTTAGGGTAGTGCAATGGTGTTTGTGTAGTGTAGGGGGTAGAGTTTTAGGATTTAGGGTAGTGCAGTGGTGTTTGTGTAGTATAGGGGGTCGTGGTTTAGGGTAGTGCAGTAGTGTTTGGGTAGTATAGGGGGTCATGCTGGGGATAGTGTTTTAGGGTTTAGGGTAGTGCAGTGGTGTTTGTGTAGTGTAGGGGGTTGTGCTGGGGATAGTGTTTTAGGGTTTATGGTAGTGAAGTGGTGTTTGCGTAGTGTAGGGGGTAGTGCTGGGTGTAGTGTTTTAGGGTTTAGGGTAGTGCAGTGGTGTTTGTGTAGTGTATGGGGTAGTGCTGGGGTAGTGTTTTAGGGTTTAGGGAAGTGCAGTGGTGTCTGCGTAGTGTAGGGGTTGTGCTGGGGTAGTGTTTTAGGGATTATGGTAGTGCAGTGGTATTTGCGTACTGGTGGGGGTAGTGCTGGGGTAGTGTTTTAGGGCTTAGGGTAGTGCAGTGGTGTTTGAGTAGTGTAGGGGGTCATGCTTGGGGTAGTGTTTTAGGGTTTATGGTAGTGCAGTGGTGTTTGAGTAGTGTAGGGGGTCATGCTGGGGGTAGTGTTTTAGGGTTTAGGGTAGTGCAGTGGTGTTTGTGTAGTTTAGGGTGTCGTGCTGAGGGTAGTGTTCTAGGGTTTAAGGCAGTGCAGTGGTGTTTGTGTAGTGAAGAGGGTCGTGCTGGGGGTAGTGTTTTAGGGTTTAAGGCAGTGCAGTGGTGTTTGAGTAGTGTAGGGGGTCATGCTTGGGGTAGTGTTTTAGGGTTTAGGGTAGTGCAGTGGTGTTTGTGTAGTGTAGGGTGTCATGCTGTGGGTAGTGTTTAAGGGTTTAGGGTAGTGCAGTTGTGTTTGTGTAGTGTAGGGGGTCGTGCTGGGGTAGTGTTTTAGGGTTTAGGGTAGTGCAATGGTGTTTGTGTAGTGTAGGGGGTAGAGTTTTAGGATTTAGGGTAGTGCAGTGGTGTTTGTGTAGTATAGGGGGTCGTGGTTTAGGGTAGTGCAGTAGTGTTTGGGTAGTATAGGGGGTCATGCTGGGGATAGTGTTTTAGGGTTTAGGGTAGTGCAGTGGTGTTTGTGTAGTGTAGGGGGTTGTGCTGGGGATAGTGTTTTAGGGTTTATGGTAGTGCAGTGGTGTTTGCGTAGTGTAGGGGTAGTGCTGGGTGTAGTGTTTTAGGGTTTAGGGTAGTGCAGTGGTGTTTGTGTAGTGTATGGGGTAGTGCTGGGGTAGTGTTTTAGGGTTTAGGGAAGTGCAGTGGTGTCTGCGTAGTGTAGGGGTTGTGCTGGGGTAGTGTTTTAGGGATTATGGTAGTGCAGTGGTATTTGCGTACTGGTGGGGGTAGTGCTGGGGTAGTGTTTTAGGGCTTAGGGTAGTGCAGTGGTGTTTGAGTAGTGTAGGGGGTCATGCTTGGGGTAGTGTTTTAGGGTTTATGGTAGTGCAGTGGTGTTTGAGTAGTGTAGGGGGTCATGCTGGGGGTAGTGTTTTAGGGTTTAGGGTAGTGCAGTGGTGTTTGTGTAGTTTAGGGTGTCGTGCTTAGGGTAGTGTTCTAGGGTTTAAGGCAGTGCAGTGGTGTTTGTGTAGTGAAGAGGGTCGTGCTGGGGGTAGTGTTTTAGGGTTTAAGGCAGTGCAGTGGTGTTTGAGTAGTGTAGGGGGTCATGCTTGGGGTAGTGTTTTAGGGTTTAGGGTAGTGCAGTGGTGTTTGTGTAGTGTAGGGTGTCATGCTGTGGGTAGTGTTTAAGGGTTTAGGGTAGTGCAGTTGTGTTTGTGTAGTGTAGGGGGTCGTGCTGGGGTAGTGTTTTAGGGTTTAGGGTAGTGCAATGGTGTTTGTGTAGTGTAGGGGGTAGAGTTTTAGGATTTAGGGTAGTGCAGTGGTGTTTGTGTAGTATAGGGGGTTGTGGTTTAGGGTAGTGCAGTAGTGTTTGGGTAGTATAGGGGGTCATGCTGGGGATAGTGTTTTAGGGTTTAGGGTAGTGCAGTGGTGTTTGTGTAGTGTAGGGGGTTGTGCTGGGGATAGTGTTTTAGGGTTTATGGTAGTGCAGTGGTGTTTGCGTAGTGTAGGGGGTAGTGCTGGGTGTAGTGTTTTAGGGTTTAGGGTAGTGCAGTGGAGTTTGTGTAGTGTATGGGGTAGTGCTGGGGTAGAGTTTTAGGGTTTAGGGAAGTGCAGTGGTGTCTGCGTAGTGTAGGGGTTGTGCCGGGGTAGTGTTTTAGGGATTATGGTAGTGCAGTGGTATTTGCGTCTGGTGGGGTAGTGCTGGGGTAGTGTTTTAGGGTAGTGCAGTGGTGTTTGAGTAGTGTAGGGTGTCATGCTGGGGGTAGTGTTTTAGTGTTTAGGGTAGTGCAGTGGTGTCTGTGTAGTGTAGGGGGTCGTGCTGGGCTAGTGTTTTAGGGTATAGGGTAGTGCAGTGGTGTTTGTGTAGTGTAGGGGGTCATGCTGGGTGTAGATTTAGAGTTTAGGGTAGTGCAGTGGTGTTTGAGTAGTGTAGGGTGTCATGCTGGAGGCAGTGATTTAGTGTTTAGGGTAGTGCAGTGGTGTTTGCGTAGTGTAGGGGGTAGTGCTGGGGTAGTGTTTTAGGGTTTAGGGTAGTGCAGTGGTGTTTGGGTAGTGTAGGGGGTTGTGCTGGGGTAGTGTTTTAGGGTTTATGGCAGTGCAGTGGTATTTGTGTGGTGTAGGGGGTAGTGTTGGGGTAGTGTTTTAGGGCTTAGGGTAGTGCAGTGGTGTTTGAGTAGTGTAGAGGGTCATGCTTGAGGTAGTGTTTTAGGGTTTAAGGTAGGGCAGTGGTGTTTGTGTAGTGTAGGGTGTCATGCTGGGGGTAGTGTTTTAGGGTTTAGAGTAGTGCAGTGGTGTTTGTGTAGTGTAGGGTGTCGTGCTGGGGGTAGTGTTTTAGGGTTTAAGGCAGTGCAGTGGTGTTTGTGTGGTGAAGGGGGTCGTGCTGGGGATAGTGTTTTAGGGTTTATGGTAGTGAAGTGGTGTTTGCGTAGTGTAGGGGGTAGTGCTGGGTGTAGTGTTTTAGGGTTTAGGGTAGTGCAGTGGTGTTTGTGTAGTGTATGGGGTAGTGCTGGGGTAGTGTTTTAGGGTTTAGGGAAGTGCAGTGGTGTCTGCGTAGTGTAGGGGTTGTGCTGGGGTAGTGTTTTAGGGATTATGGTAGTGTAGTGGTATTTGCGTACTGGTGGGGGTAGTGCTGGGGTAGTGTTTTAGGGCTTAGGGTAGTGCAGTGGTGTTTGAGTAGTGTAGGGGGTCATGCTTGGGGTAGTGTTTTAGGGTTTATGGTAGTGCAGTGGTGTTTGAGTAGTGTAGGGGGTCATGCTGGGGGTAGTGTTTTAGGGTTTAGGGTAGTGCAGTGGTGTTTGTGTAGTTTAGGGTGTCGTGCTGAGGGTAGTGTTCTAGGGTTTAAGGCAGTGCAGTGGTGTTTGTGTAGTGAAGAGGGTCGTGCTGGGGGTAGTGTTTTAGGGTTTAAGGCAGTGCAGTGGTGTTTGAGTAGTGTAGGGGGTCATGCTTGGGGTAGTGTTTTAGGGTTTAGGGTAGTGCAGTGGTGTTTGTGTAGTGTAGGGTGTCATGCTGTGGGTAGTGTTTAAGGGTTTAGGGTAGTGCAGTTGTGTTTGTGTAGTGTAGGGGGTCGTGCTGGGGTAGTGTTTTAGGGTTTAGGGTAGTGCAATGGTGTTTGTGTAGTGTAGGGGGTAGAGTTTTAGGATTTAGGGTAGTGCAGTGGTGTTTGTGTAGTATAGGGGGTTGTGGTTTAGGGTAGTGCAGTAGTGTTTGGGTAGTATAGGGGGTCATGCTGGGGATAGTGTTTTAGGGTTTAGGGTAGTGCAGTGGTGTTTGTGTAGTGTAGGGGGTTGTGCTGGGGATAGTGTTTTAGGGTTTATGGTAGTGCAGTGGTGTTTGCGTAGTGTAGGGGGTAGTGCTGGGTGTAGTGTTTTAGGGTTTAGGGTAGTGCAGTGGAGTTTGTGTAGTGTATGGGGTAGTGCTGGGGTAGAGTTTTAGGGTTTAGGGAAGTGCAGTGGTGTCTGCGTAGTGTAGGGGTTGTGCCGGGGTAGTGTTTTAGGGATTATGGTAGTGCAGTGGTATTTGCGTCTGGTGGGGTAGTGCTGGGGTAGTGTTTTAGGGTAGTGCAGTGGTGTTTGAGTAGTGTAGGGTGTCATGCTGGGGGTAGTGTTTTAGTGTTTAGGGTAGTGCAGTGGTGTCTGTGTAGTGTAGGGGGTCGTGCTGGGCTAGTGTTTTAGGGTATAGGGTAGTGCAGTGGTGTTTGTGTAGTGTAGGGGGTCATGCTGGGTGTAGATTTAGAGTTTAGGGTAGTGCAGTGGTGTTTGAGTAGTGTAGGGTGTCATGCTGGGGGCAGTGATTTAGTGTTTAGGGTAGTGCAGTGGTGTTTGCGTAGTGTAGGGGGTAGTGCTGGGGTAGTGTTTTAGGGTTTAGGGTAGTGCAGTGGTGTTTGGGTAGTGTAGGGGGTTGTGCTGGGGTAGTGTTTTAGGGTTTATGGCAGTGCAGTGGTATTTGTGTGGTGTAGGGGGTAGTGTTGGGGTAGTGTTTTAGGGCTTAGGGTAGTGCAGTGGTGTTTGAGTAGTGTAGAGGGTCATGCTTGAGGTAGTGTTTTAGGGTTTAAGGTAGGGCAGTGGTGTTTGTGTAGTGTAGGGTGTCATGCTGGGGGTAGTGTTTTAGGGTTTAGAGTAGTGCAGTGGTGTTTGTGTAGTGTAGGGTGTCGTGCTGGGGGTAGTGTTTTAGGGTTTAAGGCAGTGCAGTGGTGTTTGTGTGGTGAAGGGGGTCGTGCTGGGGATAGTGTTTTAGGGTTTATGGTAGTGAAGTGGTGTTTGCGTAGTGTAGGGGGTAGTGCTGGGTGTAGTGTTTTAGGGTTTAGGGTAGTGCAGTGGTGTTTGTGTAGTGTATGGGGTAGTGCTGGGGTAGTGTTTTAGGGTTTAGGGAAGTGCAGTGGTGTCTGCGTAGTGTAGGGGTTGTGCTGGGGTAGTGTTTTAGGGATTATGGTAGTGTAGTGGTATTTGCGTACTGGTGGGGGTAGTGCTGGGGTAGTGTTTTAGGGCTTAGGGTAGTGCAGTGGTGTTTGAGTAGTGTAGGGGGTCATGCTTGGGGTAGTGTTTTAGGGTTTATGGTAGTGCAGTGGTGTTTGAGTAGTGTAGGGGGTCATGCTGGGGGTAGTGTTTTAGGGTTTAGGGTAGTGCAGTGGTGTTTGTGTAGTTTAGGGTGTCGTGCTGAGGGTAGTGTTCTAGGGTTTAAGGCAGTGCAGTGGTGTTTGTGTAGTGAAGGGGGTCGTGCTGGGGGTAGTGTTTTAGGGTTTAAGGCAGTGCAGTGGTGTTTGAGTAGTGTAGGGGGTCATGCTTGGGGTAGTGTTTTAGGGTTTAGGGTAGTGCAGTGGTGTTTGTGTAGTGTAGGGTGTCATGCTGTGGGTAGTGTTTAAGGGTTTAGGGTAGTGCAGTTGTGTTTGTGTAGTGTAGGGGGTCGTGCTGGGGTAGTGTTTTAGGGTTTAGGGTAGTGCAATGGTGTTTGTGTAGTGTAGGGGGTAGAGTTTTAGGATTTAGGGTAGTGCAGTGGTGTTTGTGTAGTATAGGGGGTCGTGGTTTAGGGTAGTGCAGTAGTGTTTGGGTAGTATAGGCGGTCATGCTGGGGATAGTGTTTTAGGGTTTAGGGTAGTGCAGTGGTGTTTGTGTAGTGTAGGGGGTTGTGCTGGGGATAGTGTTTTAGGGTTTATGGTAGTGCAGTGGTGGTTGCGTAGTGTAGGGGGTAGTGCTGGGTGTAGTGTTTTAGGGTTTAGGGTAGTGCAGTGGTGTTTGTGTAGTGTATGGGGTAGTGCTGGGGTAGTGTTTTAGGGTTTAGGGAAGTGCAGTGGTGTCTGCGTAGTGTAGGGGTTGTGCTGGGGTAGTGTTTTAGGGATTATGGTAGTGCAGTGGTATTTGCGTACTGGTGGGGGTAGTGCTGGGGTAGTGTTTTAGGGCTTAGGGTAGTGCAGTGGTGTTTGAGTAGTGTAGGGGGTCATGCTTGGGGTAGTGTTTTAGGGTTTATGGTAGTGCAGTGGTGTTTGAGTAGTGCAGGGGGTCATGCTGGGGGTAGTGTTTTAGGGTTTAGGGTAGTGCAGTGGTGTTTGTGTAGTTTAGGGTGTCGTGCTGAGGGTAGTGTTCTAGGGTTTAAGGCAGTGCAGTGGTGTTTGTGTAGTGAAGAGGGTCGTGCTGGGGGTAGTGTTTTAGGGTTTAAGGCAGTGCAGTGGTGTTTGAGTAGTGTAGGGGGTCATGCTTGGGGTAGTGTTTTAGGGTTTAGGGTAGTGCAGTGGTGTTTGTGTAGTGTAGGGTGTCATGCTGTGGGTAGTGTTTAAGGGTTTAGGGTAGTGCAGTTGTGTTTGTGTAGTGTAGGGGGTCGTGCTGGGGTAGTGTTTTAGGGTTTAGGGTAGTGCAATGGTGTTTGTGTAGGGTAGGGGGTAGAGTTTTAGGATTTAGGGTAGTGCAGTGGTGTTTGTGTAGTATAGGGGGTCGTGGTTTAGGGTAGTGCAGTAGTGTTTGGGTAGTATAGGGGGTCATGCTGGGGATAGTGTTTTAGGGTTTAGGGTAGTGCAGTGGTGTTTGTGTAGTGTAGGGGGTTGTGCTGGGGATAGTGTTTTAGGGTTTATGGTAGTGCAGTGGTGTTTGCGTAGTGTAGGGGGTAGTGCTGGGTGTAGTGTTTTAGGGTTTAGGGTAGTGCAGTGGAGTTTGTGTAGTGTATGGAGTAGTGCTGGGGTAGAGTTTTAGGGTTTAGGGAAGTGCAGTGGTGTCTGCGTAGTGTAGGGGTTGTGCCGGGGTAGTGTTTTAGGGATTATGGTAGTGCAGTGGTATTTGCGTCTGGTGGGGTAGTGCTGGGGTAGTGTTTTAGGGTAGTGCAGTGGTGTTTGAGTAGTGTAGGGTGTCATGCTGGGGGTAGTGTTTTAGTGTTTAGGGTAGTGCAGTGGTGTCTGTGTAGTGTAGGGGGTCGTGCTGGGCTAGTGTTTTAGGGTGTAAGGTAGTGCAGTGGTGTTTGTGTAGTGTAGGGGGTCATGCTGGGTGTAGATTTAGAGTTTAGGGTAGTGCAGTGGTGTTTGAGTAGTGTAGGGTGTCATGCTGGGGGCAGTGATTTAGTGTTTAGGGTAGTGCAGTGGTGTTTGCGTAGTGTAGGGGGTAGTGCTGGGGTAGTGTTTTAGGGTTTAGGGTAGTGCAGTGGTGTTTGGGTAGTGTAGGGGGTTGTACTGGGGTAGTGTTTTAGGGTTTATGGCAGTGCAGTGGTATTCGTGTGGTGTAGGGGGTAGTGTTGGGGTAGTGTTTTAGGGCTTAGGGTAGTGCAGTGGTGTTTGAGTAGTGTAGAGGGTCATGCTTGAGGTAGTGTTTTAGGGTTTAAGGTAGGGCAGTGGTGTTTGTGTAGTGTAGGGTGTCATGCTGGGGGTAGTGTTTTAGGGTTTAGAGTAGTGCAGTGGTGTTTGTGTAGTGTAGGGTGTCGTGCTGGGGGTAGTGTTTTAGGGTTTAAGGCAGTGCAGTGGTGTTTGTGTGGTGAAGGGGGTCGTGCTGGGGATAGTGTTTTAGGGTTTAGGGTAGTGCAGTGGTGTCTGTGTAGTGTAGGGGGTTGTGCTGGGGGTAGATGTAGTGTTTAGGGTAGTGCAGTGGTGTTCGGGTAGTCGAGGGGGTCGTTCTAGGGTAGTGTTTTAGGGTTTAGGGTAGTGCAATGGTGTTTGTGTAGTGTAGGGGGTAGAGTTTTAGGATTTAGGGTAGTGCAGTGGTGTTTGTGTAGTATAGGGGGTCGTGGTTTAGGGTAGTGCAGTAGTGTTTGGGTAGTATAGGGGGTCATGCTGGGGATAGTGTTTTAGGGTTTAGGGTAGTGCAGTGATGTCTGTGTAGTGTAGGGGGTCGTGCTGGGCTAGTGTTTTAGGATTTAGGGTAGTACAGTGGTGTTTGGGAAGTATAGTGGTCATTCTGGGGGTAGTGTTTTAGGGGTTAGGGTAGTGCAATGGTGTTTGTGTAGTATAGGGAGTTGTGCTAGGGGTAGTGTTTTAGGGTTAAGGGTAGTGCAGTGGTGTTTGGGTGGCATAGGGGGTCGTACTGGGGGAGATTTAGGGTTTAGGGTAGTGCAGTGGTGTTTGGGTAGTGTATGGAGTCGTGCTGGGGTAGTGTTTTACGGTTTAGGGTAGTGCGGTGGTGTTTGTGTAGTTCAGGGGTAGTGTTTAAGGGTTTATGGTAATGCAGTGGTATTTGCATAAAGAAGGGGGTTGTGCTGGGGTAGTGTTTTAGGGTTTAGGGTAGTGCAGTGGTGTTTGCGTAGTGTAGGGGGTAGTGCTGGGGTAGTATTTTAGGGTTTAGGGTTGATGGCAGTGCAGTGGTATTTGCGTAGTGTAGGGGGTAGTGCTGGGGTAGTGTTTTAGGGCTTAGGGTAGTGCAGTGGTGTTTGTGTAGTGTAGGGTGTCATGCTGGGGGTAGTGTTTTAGGGTTTAGAGTATTGCAGTGGTGTTTGTGTAGTGAAGGGGGTCGTGCTGGGGATAGTGTTTTAGGGTTTAGGGTAGTGCAGTGGTGTCTGTGTAGTGTAGGGGGTTGTGCTGGGGGTAATTGTAGTGTTTAGGGTAGTGCAGTGGTGTTCGGGTAGTGTAGGGGGTCGTGCTGTGGGTAGTGTTTAAGGGTTTAGGGTAGTGCAGTTGTGTTTGTGTAGTGTAGGGGGTCGTGCTGGGGGTAGTGTTTTAGGGTTTAGGGTAGTGCAATGGTGTTTGTGTAGTGTAGGGTGTAGAGTTTTAGGATTTAGGGTAGTGCAGTGGTGTTTATGTAGTATAGGGGGTCGTGGTTTAGGGTAGTGCAGTAGTGTTTGGGTAGTATAGGGGGTCGTGCTGGGTGTAGGTTTTGAGTTTAGGGTAGTGCAGTGGTGTTTGAGTAGGTTAAGGTGTCATGCTGAGGGTAGTGTTTTAGTGTTTAGGGTAGTGCAGTGGTGTCTGTGTAGTGTAGGGGGTCGTGCTGGGCTAGTGTTTTAGGGTGTAGGGTAGTGCAGTGGTGTTTGTGTAGTGTAGGGGGTCATGATGGGTGTAGATTTAGAGTTTAGGGTAGTGCAGTGGTGTTTGAGTAGTGGAGGGTGTCATGCTGGGGGTAGTGTTTTAGTGTTTAGGGTAGTGCAGTGGTGTCTGTGTAGTGTGGGGGTCGTGCTGGGCTAGTGTTTTAGGGTGTAGGGTAGTGAAGTGGTGTTTGTGTAGTGTAGGGGGTCATGCTGGGTGTAGATTTAGAGTTTAGGGTAGTGCAGTGGTGTTTGAGTAGTGTAGGGTGTCATGCTGGGGGTAGTGTTTTAGTGTTTAGGGTAGTGCAGTGGTGTTTGCGTAGTGTAGGGGGTAGTGCTGGGGTAGTGTTTTAGGGTTTAGGGTAGTGCAGTGGTGTTTGTGTATTGTAGGGGGTTGTGCTGGGGTAGTGTTTTAGGGTTTATGGCAGTGCAGTGGTATTTGTGTGGTGTAGGGTTAGTGTTGGGGTAGTGTTTTAGGGCTAAGGGTAGTGCAGTGGTGTTTGAGTAGTGTAGGGGGTCATGCTTGGGGTAGTGTTTTAGGGTTTAGGGTAGTGCAGTGGTGTTTGTGTAGTGTAGGGTGTCATGCTGGGGGTAGTGTTTTAGGGTTTAGAGTAGTGCAGTGGTGTTTGAGTGGTGAAGGGGGTCGTGCTGGGGATAGTGTTTTAGGGTTTAGGGTAGTGCAGTGGTGTCTGTGTAGTGTAGGGGGTTGTGCTGGGGGTAGATGTAGTGTTTAGGGTAGTGCAGTGGTGTTCGGGTAGTCGAGGGGGTCGTGCTGGGGTAGTGTTTTAGGGTTTAGGGTAGTGCAATGGTGTTTGTGTAGTGTAGGGGGTAGAGTTTTAGGATTTAGGGTAGTGCAGTGGTGTTTGTGTAGTATAGGGGTCGTGGTTTAGGGTAGTGCAGTAGTGTTTGGGTAGTATAGGGGGTCATGCTGGGGATAGTGTTTTAGGGTTTAGGGTAGTGCAGTGGTGTTTGTGTAGTGTAGGGGGTTGTGCTGGGGATAGTGTTTTAGGGTTTATGGTAGTGCAGTGGTGTTTGCGTAGTGGAGGGGGTAGTGCTGGGTGTAGTGTTTTAGGGTTTAGGGTAGTGCAGTTGAGTTTGTGTAGTGTATGGGGTAGTGCTGGGGTAGAGTTTTAGGGTTTAGGGAAGTGCAGTGGTGTCTGCGTAGTGTAGGGGTTGTGCCGGGGTAGTGTTTTAGGGATTATGGTAGTGCAGTGGTATTTGCGTCTGGTGGGGTAGTGCTGGGGTAGTGTTTTAGGGTAGTGCAGTGGTGTTTGAGTAGTGTAGGGGGTCATGCTGGGGGTAGTGTTTTAGGGTTTAGGGTAGTGCAGTGGTGTTTGTGTAGTTTAGGGTGTCGTGCTGAGGGTAGTGTTCTAGGGTTTAAGGCAGTGCAGTGGTGTTTGTGTAGTGAAGGGGGTCGTGCTGGGGATATTGTTTTAGGGTTTAGGGTAGTGCAGTGGTGTCTGTGTAGTCTAGGGGCTTGTGCTTGGGATAGATGTAGTGTTTAGGGTAGAGCAGTGGTGTTTGGGTAGTGTAGGGGGTCGTGCTTGGGGTAGTGTTTTAGGGTTTAGGGTAGTGCAATGGTGTTTGTGTAATGTAGGGGGTAGTGTTTTAGGGTTTAGTGAGTGCAGTGGTGTGTAGTATAGGGGGTCGAGGTTTAGGGTAGTGCAGTGGTGTTTGGGTAGTGTAGGGGGTCATGCTGGGGATAGTGTTTTAGGGTTTAGGGTAGTGCAGTGGTGTTTGTGTAGTGTAGGGGGTTGTGCTGGGATTAGTGTTTTAGGGATTAGGGTAGTGCAGTTGTGTTCGGGTTGTGTAGGGGTTCGTGCTGGGGTAGTGTTTTAAGGTTTAGGGTAGTGCAGTTGTGTTTGTGTAATGTGGGAGGTCATGCTGGGGATAGATTTAGGGTTTAGTGTAGTGCAGTGGTGTTTGGGTAGTGTATGGAGTGATACTGGGAGAAGTGTTTTAGGGTTTACGGTAATGCAGTGGTGTTTGTGTAGTGTAGGAGGTCGTGCTGGGGGTAGTGTTTTAGGGTTTAGGGTAGTGCAGTGGTGTTTTTGTAGTGTAGGGGGTAGTCCCGGGTAGTGTTTTAGAGTTTAGGGTAGTGCAGTGTTGTTTGTGTAGTGTAGGGGGTTGTGCTGGGGGTAGTGTTTTAGGGTTTATGGTAGTGCAGTGGTGTTTGCGTAGTGTAGGGGGTAGTGCTGGGGTAGTGTTTTAGAGTTTAGGGTAGTGCAGTGCTGTTTGTGTAGTGTAGGGGGTAGTGCTGGGGGTAGTGTTTTAGGGTTCAGGGTAGTGCAGTGCTGTTTGTGTTGTGTAGGGGGTCGTGCTTGGGGTAATGTTTTAGGGTGTAGGGTAGTGCAGTGGTGTTTGTGTAGTGTAGGGGGTCATGCTGGGTGTAGATTTAGAGTTTAGGGTAGTGCAGTGGTGTTTGAGTAGTGTAGGGTGTCATGCTGGGGCAGTGTTTTAGTGTTTAGGGTAGTGCAGTGGTGTCTGTGTAGTGTAGGGGGTCGTGCTAGGCTAGTGTTTTAGGATATAGGGTAGTACAGTGGTGTTTGGGAAGTATAGTGGTTATTCTGGGGGTAGTGTTTTAGGGGTTAGGGTAGTGCAATGGTGTTTGTGTAGTATAGGGAGTCGTGCTAGGGGTAGTGTTTTAGGGTTAAGGGTAGTGCAGTGGTGTTTGGGTGGCATAGGGGGTCTTACTGGGGGAGATTTAGGGTTTAGGGTAGTGCAGTGGTGTTTGGGTAGTGTATGGAGTCGTGCTGGGGTAGTGTTTTACGGTTTAGGGTAGTGCGGTGGTGTTTGTGTAGTTCAGGGCTAGTGTTTTAGGGTTTATGGTAATGCAGTGGTATTTGCCTAAAGAAGGGTGTTGTGCTGGGGTAGTGTTTTAGGGTTTAGGGTAGTGCAGTGGTATTTGCGTAGTGTAGGGGTTAGTGCTGGGGTAGTGTTTTAGAGCTTAGGGTAGTGCAGTGGTGTTTGAGTAGTGTAGGGGGTCATGCTTGGGGTAGTGTTTTAGGGTTTAGGGTAGTGCAGTGGTGTTTGTGTAGTGTAGGGTGTCATGCTTGGGGTAGTGTTTTAGGGTTTAAGGCAGTGCAGTGGTGTTTGTGTGGTGAAGGGGGTCGTGCTGGGGATAGTGTTTTAGGGTTTAGGGTAGTGCAGTGGTGTCTCTGTAGTGTAGGGGGTTGTGCTGGGGGTAGATGTAGTGTTTAGGGTAGTGCAGTGGTGTTCGGGTAGTGTAGGGGATCGTGCTGTGGGTAGTGTTTAAGGGTTTAGGGTAGTGCAGTTGTGTTTGTGTAGTGTAGGGGGTCGTGCTGGGCGTAGTGTTTTAGGGTTTAGGGTAGTGCAATGGTGTTTGTGTAGTGTAGGGGGTAGAGTTTTAGGATTTAGGGTAGTGCAGCGGTGTTTGTGTAGTATAGGGGGTCGTGGTTTAGGGTAGTGCAGTAGTGTTTGGGTAGTATAGGGGGTCATGCTGGGGATAGTGTTTTAGGGTTTAGGGTAGTGCAGTGGTGTTTGTGTAGTGTAGGGGGTTGTGCTGGGGATAGTGTTTTAGGGTTTATGGTAGTGCAGTGGTGTTTGCGTAGTGTAGGGGGTAGTGCTGGATGTAGTGTTTTAGGGTTTAGGGTAGTGCAGTGGTGTTTCTGTAGTGTAGGGGGTAGTGCTGGGGTAGTGTTTTAGGGTTTAGGGAAGTGCAGTGGTGTCTGCGTAGTGTAGGGGTTGTGCTGGGGTAGTGTTTTAGGGATTATGGTAGTGCAGTGGTATTTGCGTACTGGTGGGGGTAGTGCTGGGGTAGTGTTTTAGGGTAGTGCAGTGGTGTTTGAGTAGTGTAGGGGGTCATGCTGGGGGTAGTGTTTTAGGGTTTAGGGTAGTGCAGTGGTGTTTGTGTAGTTTAGGGTGTCGTGCTGAGGGTAGTGTTTTAGGGTTTAAGGCTGTGCAGTGGTGTGTGTGTAGTGAAGGGGGTCATGCTGGGGATATTGTTTTAGTGCTTAGGGTAGTGCAGTGGTGTCTGTGTAGTCTAGGGGCTTGTGCTTGGGGTAGATGTAGTGTTTAGGGTAGTGCAGTGGTGTTTGGGTAGTGTAGGGGGTTGTGCTGGGGTAGTGTTTTAGGGTTTATGGCAGTGCAGTGGTATTTGTGTGGTGTAGGGAGTAGTGTTGGGGTAGTGTTTTAGGGCTTAGGGTAGTGCAGTGGTGTTTGAGTAGTGTAGAGGGTCATGCTTGAGGTAGTGTTTTAGGGTTTAAGGTAGGGCAGTGGTGTTTGTGTAGTGTAGGGTGTCATGCTGGGAGTAGTGTTTTAGGGTTTAGAGTAGTGCAGTGGTGTTTGTGTAGTGTAGGGTGTCGTGCTGGGGGTAGTGTTTTAGGGTTTAAGGCAGTGCAGTGGTGTCTGTGTAGTGTAGGGGGTTGTGCTGGGGGTAGATGTAGTGTTTAGGGTAGTGCAGTGGTGTTCGGGTAGTCGAGGGGGTCGTTCTGGGGTAGTGTTTTAGGGTTTAGGGTAGTGCAATGGTGTTTGTGTAGTGTAGGGGTAGAGTTTTAGGATTTAGGATAGTGCAGTAGTGTTTGTGTAGTATAGGGGGTCGTGGTTTAGGGTAGTGCAGTTGTGTTTGGGGAGTATAGGGGGTCATGCTGGGGATAGTGTTTTAGGGTTTAGGGTAGTGCAGTGGTGTCTGTGTAGTGTAGGGGGTCGTGCTGGGCTAGTGTTTTAGGATGTAGGTTAGTACAGTGGTGTTTGGGAAGTATAATGGTCATTCTGGGGGTAGTGTTTTAGGGGTTAGGGTAGTGCAATGGTGTTTGTGTAGTATAGGGAGTTGGGCTAGGGGTAGTGTTTTAGGGTTAAGGGTAGTGCAGTGGTGTTTGGGTGGCATAGGCGGTCGTACTGGGGGAGATTTAGGGTTTAGGGTGGTGCAGTGGTGTTTGGGTAGTGTATGGAGTCGTGCTGGGGTAGTGTTTTACGGTTTAGGGTAGTGCGGTGGTGTTTGTGTAGTTCAGGGGTAGTGTTTAAGGGTTTATGGTAATGCAGTGGTATTTGCATAAAGAAGGGGGTTGTGTTGGGGTAGTGTTTTAGGGTTTAGGGTAGTGCAGTGGTATTTGCGTAGTGTAGGGGGTAGTGCTGGGGTAGTATTTTAGGGTATAGGGTTTATGGCAGTGCAGTGGTATTTGCGTAGTGTAGGGGGTAGTGCTGGGGTAGTTTTTTAGGGCTTAGGGTAGTGCAGTGGTGTTAGAGTAGTGTAAGGGGTCATGCTTGGGGTAGTGTTTTAGGGTTTAGGGTAGTGCAGTGGTGTTTGTGTAGTGTAGGGTGTCATGCTGGGGGTAGTGTTTTAGGGTTTAGAGTATTGCAGTGGTGTTTGTGTAGTGAAGGGGGTCGTGCTGTGGATAGTGTTTTAGGGTTTAGGGTAGTGCAGTGGTGTTCGGGTAGTGTAGGGGGTCGTGCTGTGGGTAGTGTTTAAGGGTTTAGGGTAGTGCAGTTGTGTTAGTGTAGTGTAGGGGGTCGTGCTGGGGGTAGTGTTTTAGGGTTTAGGGTAGTGCAATGGTGTTTGTGTAGTGTAGGGTGTAGAGTTTTAGGATTTAGGGTAGTGCAGTGGTGTTTATGTAGTATAGGGGGTCGTGGTTTAGGGTAGTGCAGTAGTGTTTGGGTAGTATAGGGGGTCATGCTGGGTGTAGGTTTTTAGTTTAGGGTAGTGCAGTGGTGTTTGAGTAGGTTAAGGTGTCATGCTGAGGGTAGTGTTTTAGTGTTTAGGGTAGTGCAGTGGTGTCTGTGTAGTGTAGGGGGTCATGCTGGGCTAGTGTTTTAGGGTGTAGGGTAGTGCAGTGGTGTTTGTGTAGTGTAGGGGGTCATGCTGGGTGTAGATTTAGAGTTTAGGGTAGTGCAGTGGTGTTTGAGTAGTGTAGGGTGTCATGCTGGGGGTAGTGTTTTAGTGTTTAGGGTAGTGCAGTGGTGTCTGTGAAGTGTAGGGGGTCGTGCTGGGCTAGTGTTTTAGGGTGTAGGGTAGTGCAGTGGTGTTTGTGTAGTGTAGGGGGTCATGCTGGGTGTAGATTTAGAGTTTAGGGTAGTGCAGTGGTGTTTGAGTAGTGTAGGGTGTCATGCTGGGGGTAGTGTTTTAGTGTTTAGGGTAGTGCAGTGGTGTTTGCGTAGTGTAGGGGGTAGTGCTGGGGTAGTGTTTTAGGGTTTAGGGTAGTGCAGTGGTGTTTGTGTAGTGGAGGGGGTTGTGCTGGGGTAGTGTTTTAGGGTTTAGGGTAGTGCAGTGGTGTTTGTGTAGTGTAGGGTGTCATGCTGGGGGTAGTGTTTTAGGGTTTAGAGTAGTGCAGTGGTGTTTGTGTAGTGTAGGGTGTCGTGCTGGGGGTAGTGTTTTAGGGTTTAAGGCAGTGCAGTGGTGTTTGTGTGGTGAAGGGGGTCGTGCTGGGGATAGTGTTTTAGGGTTTAGGGTAGTGCAGTGGTGTCTGTGTAGTGTAGGGGGTCATGCTTGGGGTAGTGTTTTAGGGTTTAGGGTAGTGCAGTGGTGTTTGTGTAGTGTAGGGTGTCATGCTGGGGGTAGTGTTTTAGGGTTTAGAGTAGTGCAGTGGTGTTTGTGTAGTGTAGGGGGTCGTGCTGGGGATAGTGTTTTAGGGTTTAGGGTAGTGCAGTGGTGTCTGTGTAGTGTAGGGGGTTGTGCTGGGGGTAGATGTAGTGTTTAGGGTAGTGCAGTGGTGTTCGGGTAGTCGAGGGGGTCGTGCTGGGGTAGTGTTTTAGGGTTTAGGGTAGTGCAATGGTGTTTGTGTAGTGTAGGGGGTAGAGTTTTAGGATTTAGGGTAGTGCAGTGGTGTTTGTGTAGTATAGGGGGTCATGGTTTAGGGTAGTGCAGTAGTGTTTGGGTAGTATAGGGGGTCATGCTGGGGATAGTGTTTTAGGGTTTAGGGTAGTGCAGTGGTGTTTGTGTAGTGTAGGGGGTTGTGCTGGGGATAGTGTTTTAGGGACTTATGGTAGTGAAGTGGTGTTTGCGTAGTGTAGGGGGTAGTGCTGGGTGTAGTGTTTTAGGGTTTAGGGTAGTGTAGTGGTGTTTGTGTAGTGTATGGGGTAGTGCTGGGGTAGTGTTTTAGGGTTTAGGTAAGTGCAGTGGTGTCTGCGTAGTGTAGGGGTTGTGCTGGGGTAGTGTTTTAGGGATTATGGTAGTGCAGTGGTATTTGCGTACTGGTGGGGGTAGTGCTGGGGTAGTGTTTTAGGGCTTAGGGTAGTGCAGTGGTGTTTGAGTAGTGTAGGGGGTCATGCTTGGGGTAGTGTTTTAGGGTTTATGGTAGTGCAGTGGTGTTTGAGTAGTGTAGGGGGTCATGCTGGGGGTAGTGTTTTAGGGTTTAGGGTAGTGCAGTGGTGTTTGTGTAGTTTAGGGTGTCGTGCTGAGGGTAGTGTTCTAGGGTTTAAGGCAATGCAGTGGTGTTTGAGTAGTGTAGGGTGTCATGCTGGGGGTAGTGTTTTAGTGTTTAGGGTAGTGCAGTGGTGTTTGCGTAGTGTAGGGGTAGTGCTGGGGTAGTGTTTTAGGGTTTAGGGTAGTGCAGTGGTGTTTGTGTAGTGTAGGGGGTTGTGCTGGGGTAGTGTTTTAGGGTTTATGGCAGTGCAGTGGTATTTGCGTGGTGTAGGGGGTAGTGTTGGGGTAGTGATTTAGGGCTTAGGGTAGTGCAGTGGTGTTTGAGTAGTGTAGGGGGTCATGCTTGGGGTAGTGTTTTAGGGTTTAGGGTAGTGCAGTGGTGTTTGTGTAGTGTAGGGTGTCATGCTGGGGGTAGTGTTTTAGGGTTTAGAGTAGTGCAGTGGTGTTTGTGTAGTGTAGGGTGTCGTGCTGGGGGTAGTGTTTTAGGGTTTAAGGCAGTGCAGTGGTGTTTGTGTGGTGAAGGGGGTCGTGCTGGGGATAGTGTTTTAGGGTTTAGGGTAGTGCAGTGGTGTCTGTGTAGTGTAGGGGGTTGTGCTGGGGGTAGATGTAGTGTTTAGGGTAGTGCAGTGGTGTTCGGGTAGTCGAGGGGGTCGTGCTGGGGTAGTGTTTTAGGGTTTAGGGTAGTGCAATGGTGTTTGTGTAGTGTAGGGGGTAGAGTTTTAGGATTTAGGGTAGTGCAGTGGTGTTTGTGTAGTATAGGGGGTCGTGGTTTAGGGTAGTGCAGTAGTGTTTGGGTAGTATAGGGGGTCATGCTGGGGATAGTGTTTTAGGGTTTAGGGTAGTGCAGTGGTGTTTGTGTAGTGTAGGGGGTTGTGCTGGGGATAGTGTTTTAGGGTTTATGGTAGTGAAGTGGTGTTTGCGTAGTGTAGGGGGTAGTGCTGGCTGTAGTGTTTTAGGGTTTAGGGTAGTGTAGTGGTGTTTGTGTAGTGTATGGGGTAGTGCTGGGGTAGTGTTTTAGGGTTTAGGGAAGTGCAGTGGTGTCTGCGTAGTGTAGGGGTTGTGCTGGGGTAGTGTTTTAGGGATTATGGTAGTGCAGTGGTATTTGCGTACTGGTGGGGGTAGTGCTGGGGTAGTGTTTTAGGGCTTAGGGTAGTGCAGTGGTGTTTGAGTAGTGTAGGGGGTCATGCTTGGGGTAGTGTTTTAGGGTTTATGGTAGTGCAGTGGTGTTTGAGTAGTGTAGGGGGTCATGCTGGGGGTAGTGTTTTAGGGTTTAGGGTAGTGCAGTGGTGTTTGTGTAGTTTAGGGTGTCGTGCTGAGGGTAGTGTTCTAGGGTTTAAGGCAGTGCAGTGGTGTTTGTGTAGTGAAGAGGGTCGTGCTGGGGGTAGTGTTTTAGGGTTTAAGGCAGTGCAGTGGTGTTTGGTAAGTGTAGGGGGTCATGCTTGGGGTAGTGTTTTAGGGTTTAGGGTAGTGCAGTGGTGTTTGTGTAGTGTAGGGTGTCATGCTGTGGGTAGTGTTTAAGGGTTTAGGGTAGTGCAGTTGTGTTTGTGTAGTGTAGGGGGTCATGCTGTGGTAGTGTTTTAGGGTTTAGGGTAGTGCAATGGTGTTTGTGTAGTGTAGGGGGTAGAGTTTTAGGATTTAGGGTAGTGCAGTGGTGTTTGTGTAGTATAGGGGGTCGTGGTTTAGGGTAGTGCAGTAGTGTTTGGGTAGTATAGGGGGTCATGCTGGGGATAGTGTTTTAGGGTTTAGGGTAGTGCAGTGGTGTTTGTGTAGTTTAGGGGGTTGTGCTGGGGATAGTGTTTTAGGGTTTATGGTAGTGCAGTGGTGTTTGCGTAGTGTAGGGGGTAGTGCTGGGTGTAGTGTTTTAGGGTTTAGGGTAGTGCAGTGGAGTTTGTGTAGTGTATGGGGTAGTGCTGGGGTAGAGTTTTAGGGTTTAGGGAAGTGCAGTGGTGTCTGCGTAGTGTAGGGGTTGTGCCGGGGTAGTGTTTTAGGGATTATGGTAGTGCAGTGGTATTTGCGTCTGGTGGGGTAGTGCTGGGGTAGTGTTTTAGGGTAGTGCAGTGGTGTTTGAGTAGTGTAGGGGGTCATGCTGGGGGTAGTGTTTTAGGGTTTAGTGTAGTGCAGTGGTGTTTGTGTAGTTTAGGGTGTCGTGCTGAGGGTAGTGTTCTAGGGTTTAAGGCAGTGCAGTGGTGTTTGTGTAGTGAAGGGGGTCGTGCTGGGGATATTGTTTTAGGGTTTAGGGTAGTGCAGTGGTGTCTGTGTAGTCTGGGGGCTTGTGCCTGGGGTAGATGTAGTGTTTAGGGTAGAGCAGTGGTGTTTGGGTAGTGTAGGGGGTCGTGCTTGGGGTAGTGTTTTAGGGTTTAGGGTAGTGCAATGGTGTTTGTGTAATGTAGGGGGTAGTGTTTTAGGGTTTAGGGTATTGCAGTGGTGTTTGTGTAGTATAGGGGGTCGAGGTTTAGGGTAGTGCAGTGGTGTTTGGGTAGTGTAGGGGGTCATGCTGGGGATAGTGTTTTAGGGTTTAGGGTAGTGCAGTGGTGTTTGTGTAGTGTAGGGGGTTGTGCTGGGGTTAGTGTTTTAGGGATTAGGGTAGTGCAGTTGTGTTCGGGTTGTGTAGGGGTTCGTGCTGGGGTAGTGTTTTAAGGTTTAGGGTAGTGCAGTTGTGTTTGTGTAATGTGGGAGGTCATGCTGGGGATAGATTTAGGGTTTAGTGTAGTGCAGTGGTGTTTGGGTAGTGTATGGAGTGATACTGGGAGAAGTGCTTTAGGGTTTACGGTAATGCAGTGGTGTTTGTGTAGTGTAGGAGGTCGTGCTGGGGGTAGTGTTTTAGGGTTTATGGTAGTGCAGTGGTGTTTGCGTAGTGTAGGGGGTAGTGCTGGGGTAGTGTTTTAGAGTTTAGGGTAGTGCAGTGCTGTTTGTGTAGTGTAGGGGGTAGTGCTGGGGGTAGTGTTTTAGGGTTCAGGGTAGTGCAGTGCTGTTTGTGTTGTGTAGGGGTCGTGCTTGGGGTAATGTTTTAGGGTGTAGGGTAGTGCAGTGGTGTTTGTGTAGTGTAGGGGGTCATGCTGGGTGTAGATTTAGAGTTTAGGGTAGTGCAGTGGTGTTTGAGTAGTGTAGGGTGTCATGCTGGGGGTAGTGTTTTAGTGTTTAGGGTAGTGCAGTGGTGTCTGTGTAGTGTAGGGGGTCGTGCTGGGCTAGTGTTTTAGGATATAGGGTAGTACAGTGGTGTTTGGGAAGTATAGTGGTCATTCTGGGGGTAGTGTTTTAGGGGTTAGGGTAGTGCAATGGTGTTTGTGTAGTATAGGGAGTCGTGCTAGGGGTAGTGTTTTAGGGTTAAGGGTAGTGCAGTGGTGTTTGGGTGGCATAGGGGGTCGTACTGGGGGAGATTTAGGGTTTAGGGTAGTGCAGTGGTGTTTGGGTAGTGTATGGAGTCGTGCTGGGGTAGTGTTTTACGGTTTAGGGTAGTGCGGTGGTGTTTGTGTAGTTCAGGGGTAGTGTTTTAGGGTTTATGGTAATGCAGTGGTATTTGCCTAAAGAAGGGTGTTGTGCTGGGGTAGTGTTTTAGGGTTTAGGGTAGAGCAGTGGTATTTGCGTAGTGTAGGGGGTAGTGCTGGGGTAGTGTTTTAGAGCTTAGGGTAGTGCAGTGGTGTTTGAGTAGTGTAGGGGGTCATGCTTGGGGTAGTGTTTTAGGGTTTAGGGTAGTGCAGTGGTGTTTGTGTAGTGTAGGGTGTCATGCTTGGGGTAGTGTTTTAGGGTTTAAGGCAGTGCAGTGGTGTTTGTGTGGTGAAGGGGGTCGTGCTGGGGATAGTGTTTTAGGGTTTAGGGTAGTGCAGTGGTGTCTCTGTAGTGTAGGGGGTTGTGCTGGGGGTAGATGTAGTGTTTAGGGTAGTGCAGTGGTGTTCGGGTAGTGTAGGGGATCGTGCTGTGGGTAGTGTTTAAGGGTTTAGGGTAGTGCAGTTGTGTTTGTGTAGTGTAGGGGGTCGTGCTGGGCGTAGTGTTTTAGGGTTTAGGGTAGTGCAATGGTGTTTGTGTAGTGTAGGGGGTAGAGTTTTAGGATTTAGGGTAGTGCAGCGGTGTTTGTGTAGTATAGGGGGTTGTGGTTTAGGGTAGTGCAGTAGTGTTAGGGTAGTATAGGGAGTCATACTGGGGATAGTGTTTTAGGGTTTAGGGTAGTGCAGTGGTGTTTGTGTAGTGTAGGGGGTTGTGCTGGGGATAGTGTTTTAGGGTTTATGGTAGTGCAGTGGTGTTTGCGTAGTGTAGGGGGTAGTGCTGGGTGTAGTGTTTTAGGGTTTAGGGTAGTGCAGTGGTGTTTCTGTAGTGTAGGGGGTAGTGCTGGGGTAGTGTTTTAGGGTTTAGGGAAGTGCAGTGGTGTCTGCGTAGTGTAGGGGTTGTGCTGGGGTAGTGTTTTAGGGATTATGGTAGTGCAGTGGTATTTGCGTACTGGTGGGGGTAGTGCTGGGGTAGTATTTTATGGTAGTGCAGTGGTGTTTGAGTAGTGTAGGGGGTCATGCTGGGGGTAGTGTTTTAGGGTTTAGGGTAGTGCAGTGGTGTTTGTGTAGTTTAGGGTGTCGTGCTGAGGGTAGTGTTTTAGGGTTTAAGGCAGTGCAGTGGTGTTTGTGTAGTGAAGGGGGTCGTGCTGGGGATATTGTTTTAGGGTTTAGGGTAGTGCAGTGGTGTCTGTGTAGTCTAGGGGCTTGTGCTTGGGGTAGATGTAGTGTTTAGGGTAGAGCAGTGGTGTTTGGGTAGTGTAGGGGGTCGTGCTGGGGGTAGTGTTTTAGGGTTTAGGGTAGTGCAGTGGTGTTTTTGTAGTGTAGGGGGTAGTCCTGGGTAGTGTTTTAGAGTTTAGGGTAGTGCAGTGGTGTTTGGGTAGTGTAGGGGGTTGTGCTGGGGATAGATTTAGGGTTTAGGGTAGTGCAATGGTGTTTGGGTAGTGTAGTGAGTCGTGCTGGGGTAGTGTTTTAGGGCTTCAGGTAGTGCAGTGTTGTTTGTGTAGTGTAGGGGGTTGTGCTGGGGGTAGTGTTTTAGGGTTTATGGTAGTGCAGTGGTGTTTGTGTAGTGTAGGGGGTAGTGCTGGGTGTAGTGTTTTAGGGTTTAGGGTAGTGCAGTGGTGTTTGTGTAGTGTAGGGGGTAGTGCTGGGGTAGTGTTTTAGGGTTTAGGGAAGTGCAGTGGTGTCTGCGTAGTGTGGTTGTTGTGCCGGGGTAGTGTTTTAGGGATTATGGTAGTGCAGTGGTATTTGCGTACTGGTGGGAGTAGTGCTGGGGTAGTGTTTTAGGGTAGTGCAGTGGTGTTTGAGTAGTGTAGGGGGTCATGCTGGGGGTAGTGTTTTAGGGTTTAGGGTAGTGCAGTGGTGTTTGTGTAGTGTAGGGGGTCATGCTGGGGGTAGTGTTTTAGAGTTTAGGGTAGTGCAGTGGTGTTTGTGTAGTTTAGGGTGTCGTGCTGAGGGTAGTGTTTTAGGGTTTAAGGCAGTGCAGTGGTGTTTGTGTAGTGAAGGGGGTCGTGCTGGGGATATTGCTTTAGGGTTTAGGGTAGTGCAGTGGTGTCTGTGTAGTCTAGGGGCTTGTGCTTGGGGTAGATGTAGTGTTTAGGGTAGAGCAGTGGTGTTTGGGTAGTGTAGGGGGTCGTGCTTGGGGTAGTGTTTTAGGGTTTAGGGTAGTGCAATGGTGTTTGTGTAATGTAGGGGGTAGTGTTTTAGGGTTTAGAGTAGTGCAGTGGTGTTTGTGTAGTATAGGGGGTCGTGGTTTAGGGTAGTGCAGTGGTGTTTGGGTAGTGTAGGGGGCCATGCTGGGGATAGTGTTTTAGGGTTTAGGGTAGTGCAGTGGTGTTTGTGTAGTGTAGGGGGTTGTGCTGGGGATAGTGTTTTAGGGTTTATGGTAGTGCAGTGGTGTTTGCGTAGTGTAGGGGGTAGTGCTGGGTGTAGTGTTTTAGGGTTTAGGGTAGTGCAGTGGTGTTTCTGTAGTGTAGGGGGTAGTGCTGGGGTAGTGTTTTAGGGTTTAGGGAAGTGCAGTGGTGTCTGCGTAGTGTAGGGGTTGTGCTGGGGTAGTTTTTTAGGGATTATGGTAGTGCAGTGGTATTTGCGTACTGGTGGGGGTAGTGCTGGGGTAGTGTTTTAGGGTAGTGCAGTGGTGTTTGAGTAGTGTAGGGGGTCATGCTGGGGGTAGTGTTTTAGGGTTTAGGGTAGTGCAGTGGTGTTTGTGTAGTTTAGGGTGTCGTGCTGAAGGTAGTGTTTTAGGGTTTAGTGGAGTGCAGTGGTGTCTGTGTAGTGTAGGGGGTCGTGCTAGGCTAGTGTTTTAGGATATAGGGTAGTACAGTGGTGTTTGGGAAGTATAGTGGTCATTCTGGGGGTAGTGTTTTAGGGGTTAGGGTAGTGCAATGGTGTTTGTGTAGTATAGGGAGTCGTGCTAGGGGTAGTGTTTTAGGGTTAAGGGTAGTGCAGTGGTGTTTGGGTGGCATAGGGGGTCTTACTGGGGGAGATTTAGGGTTTAGGGTAGTGCAGTGGTGTTTGGGTAGTGTATGGAGTCGTGCTGGGGTAGTGTTTTACGGTTTAGGGTAGTGCGGTGGTGTTTGTGTAGTTCAGGGCTAGTGTTTTAGGGTTTATGGTAATGCAGTGGTATTTGCCTAAAGAAGGGTGTTGTGCTGGGGTAGTGTTTTAGGGTTTAGGGTAGTGCAGTGGTATTTGCGTAGTGTAGGGGGTAGTGCTGGGGTAGTGTTTTAGAGCTTAGGGTAGTGCAGTGGTGTTTGAGTAGTGTAGGGGGTCATGCTTGGGGTAGTGTTTTAGGGTTTAGGGTAGTGCAGTGGTGTTTGTGTAGTGTAGGGTGTCATGCTTGGGGTAGTGTTTTAGGGTTTAAGGCAGTGCAGTGGTGTTTGTGTGGTGAAGGGGGTCGTGCTGGGGATAGTGTTTTAGGGTTTAGGGTAGTGTAGTGGTGTCTCTGTAGTGTAGGGGGTTGTGCTGGGGGTAGATGTAGTGTTTAGGGTAGTGCAGTGGTGTTCGGGTAGTGTAGGGGATCGTGCTGTGGGTAGTGTTTAAGGGTTTAGGGTAGTGCAGTTGTGTTTGTGTAGTGTAGGGGGTCGTGCTGGGCGTAGTGTTTTAGGGTTTAGGGTAGTGCAATGGTGTTTGTGTAGTGTAGGGGGTAGAGTTTTAGGATTTAGGGTAGTGCAGCGGTGTTTGTGTAGTATAGGGGGTCGTGGTTTAGGGTAGTGCAGTAGTGTTTGGGTAGTATAGGGGGTCATGCTGGGGATAGTGTTTTAGGGTTTAGGGTAGTGCAGTGGTGTTTGTGTAGTGTAGGGGGTTGTGCTGGGGATAGTGTTTTAGGGTTTATGGTAGTGCAGTGGTGTTTGCGTAGTGTAGGGGGTAGTGCTGGGTGTAGTGTTTTAGGGTTTAGGGTAGTGCAGTGGTGTTTCTGTAGTGTAGGGGGTAGTGCTGGGGTAGTGTTTTAGGGTTTAGGGAAGTGCAGTGGTGTCTGCGTAGTGTAGGGGTTGTGCTGGGGTAGTGTTTTAGGGATTATGGTAGTGCAGTGGTATTTGCGTACTGGTGGGGGTAGTGCTGGGGTAGTGTCTTAGGGTAGTGCAGTGGTGTTTGAGTAGTGTAGGGGGTCATGCTGGGGGTAGTGTTTTAGGGTTTAGGGTAGTGCAGTGGTGTTTGTGTAGTTTAGGGTGTCGTGCTGAGGGTAGTGTTTTAGGGTTTAAGGCTGTGCAGTGGTGTTTGTGTAGTGAAGGGGGTCATGCTGGGGATATTGTTTTAGGGTTTAGGGTAGTGCAGTGGTGTCTGTGTAGTCTAGGGGCTTGTGCTTGGGGTAGATGTAGTGTTTAGGGTAGTGCAGTGGTGTTTGGGTAGTGTAGGGGTTGTGCTGGGGTAGTGTTTTAGGGTTTACGGCAGTGCAGTGGTATTTGTGTGGTGTAGGGGGTAGTGTTGGGGTAGTGTTTTAGGGCTTAGGGTAGTGCAGTGGTGTTTGAGTAGTGTAGAGGGTCATGCTTGAGGTAGTGTTTTAGGGTTTAAGGTAGGGCAGTGGTGTTTGTGTAGTGTAGGGTGTCATGCTGGGAGTAGTGTTTTAGGGTTTAGAGTAGTGCAGTGGTGTTTGTGTAGTGTAGGGTGTCGTGCTGGGGGTAGTGTTTTAGGGTTTAAGGCAGTGCAGTGGTGTTTGTGTGGTGAAGGGGGTCGTGCTGGGGATAGTGTTTTAGGGTTTAGGGTAGTGCAGTGGTGTCTGTGTAGTGTAGGGGGTTGTGCTGGGGGTAGATGTAGTGTTTAGGGTAGTGCAGTGGTGTTCGGGTAGTCGAGGGGGTCGTTCTGGGGTAGTGTTTTAGGGTTTAGGGTAGTGCAATGGTGTTTGTGTAGTGTAGGGGGTAGAGTTTTAGGATTTAGGATAGTGCAGTAGTGTTTGTGTAGTATAGGGGGTCGTGGTTTAGGGTAGTGCAGTTGTGTTTGGGGAGAATAGGGGGTCATGCTGGGGATAGTGTTTTAGGGTTTAGGGTAGTGCAGTGGTGTCTGTGTAGTGTAGGGGGTCGTGCTGGGCTAGTGTTTTAGGATGTAGGTTAGTACAGTGGTGTTTGGGAAGTATAGTGGTCATTCTGGGGGTAGTGTTTTAGGGGTTAGGGTAGTGCAATGGTGTTTGTGTAGTATAGGGAGTTGGGCTAGGGGTAGTGTTTTAGGGTTAAGGGTAGTGCAGTGGTGTTTGGGTGGCATAGGCGGTCGTACTGGGGAAGATTTAGGGTTTAGGGTGGTGCAGTGGTGTTTGGGTAGTGTATGGAGTCGTGCTGGGGTAGTGTTTTACGGTTTAGGGTAGTGCGGTGGTGTTTGTGTAGTTCAGGGGTAGTGTTTAAGGGTTTATGGTAATGCAGTGGTATTTGCATAAAGAAGGGGGTTGTGTTGGGGTAGTGTTTTAGGGTTTAGGGTAGTGCAGTGGTATTTGCGTAGTGTAGGGGGTAGTGCTGGGGTAGTATTTTAGGGTTTAGGGTTTATGGCAGTGCAGTGGTATTTGCGTAGTGTAGGGGGTAGTGCTGGGGTAGTTTTTTAGGGCTTAGGGTAGTGCAGTGGTGTTAGAGTAGTGTAAGGGGTCATGCTTGGGGTAGTGTTTTAGGGTTTAGGGTAGTGCAGTGGTGTTTGTGTAGTGTAGGGTGTCATGCTGGGGGTAGTGTTTTAGGGTTTAGAGTATTGCAGTGGTGTTTGTGTAGTGAAGGGGGTCGTGCTGGGGATAGTGTTTTAGGGTTTAGGGAAGTGCAGTGGTGTTCGGGTAGTGTAGGGGGTCGTGCTGTGGGTAGTGTTTAAGGGTTTAGGGTAGTGCAGTTGTGTTAGTGTAGTGTAGGGGGTCGTGCTGGGGGTAGTGTTTTAGGGTTTAGGGTAGTGCAATGGTGTTTGTGTAGTGTAGGGTGTAGAGTTTTAGGATTTAGGGTAGTGCAGTGGTGTTTATGTAGTAAAGGGGGTCGTGGTTTAGGGTAGTGCAGTAGTGTTTGGGTAGTATAGGGGGTCATGCTGGGTGTAGGTTTTTAGTTTAGGGTAGTGCAGTGGTGTTTGAGTAGGTTAAGGTGTCATGCTGAGGGTAGTGTTTTAGTGTTTAGGGTAGTGCAGTGGTGTCTGTGTAGTGTAGGGGGTCATGCTGGGCTATTGTTTTAGGGTGTAGGGTAGTGCAGTGGTGTTTGTGTAGTGTAGGGGGTCATGCTGGGTGTAGATTTAGAGTTTAGGGTAGTGCAGTGGTGTTTGAGTAGTGTAGGGTGTCATGCTGGGGGTAGTGTTTTAGTGTTTAGGGTAGTGCAGTGGTGTCTGTGAAGTGTAGGGGGTCGTGCTGGGCTAGTGTTTTAGGGTGTAGGGTAGTGCAATGGTGTTTGTGTAGTGTAGGGGGTCATGCTGGGTGTAGATTTAGAGTTTAGGGTAGTGCAGTGGTGTTTGAGTAGTGTAGGGTGTCATGCTGGGGGTAGTGTTTTAGTGTTTAGGGTAGTGCAGTGGTGTTTGCGTAGTGTAGGGGGTAGTGCTGGGGTAGTGTTTTAGGGTTTAGGGTAGTGCAGTGGTGTTTGTGTAGTGGAGGGGGTTGTGCTGGGGTAGTGTTTTAGGGTTTATGGCAGTGCAGTGGTATTTGCGTGGTGTAGGGGGTAGTGTTGGGGTAGTGTTTTAGGGCTTAGGGTAGTGCAGTGGTGTTTGAGTAGTGTAGGGGGTCATGCTTGGGGTAGTGTTTTAGGGTTTAGGGTAGTGCAGTGGTGTTTGTGTAGTGTAGGGTGTCATGCTGTGGGTAGTGTTTTAGGGTTTAGAGTAGTGCAGTGGTGTTTGTGTAGTGTAGGGTGTCGTGCTGGGGGTAGTGTTTTAGGGTTTAAGGCAGTGCAGTGGTGTTTGTGTGGTGAAGGGGGTCGTGCTGGGGATAGTGTTTTAGGGTTTAGGGTAGTGCAGTGGTGTCTGTGTAGTGTAGGGGGTTGTGCTGGGGGTAGATGTAGTGTTTAGGGTAGTGCAGTGGTGTTCGGGTAGTCGAGGGGGTCGTGCTGGGGTAGTGTTTTAGGGTTTAGGGTAGTGCAATGGTGTTTGTGTAGTGTAGGGGGTAGAGTTTTAGGATTTAGGGTAGTGCAGTGGTGTTTGTGTAGTATAGGGGTCATGGTTTAGGGTAGTGCAGTAGTGTTTGGGTAGTATAGGGGGTCATGCTGGGGATAGTGTTTTAGGGTTTAGGGTAGTGCAGTGGTGTTTGTGTAGTGTAGGGGGTTGTGCTGGGGATAGTGTTTTAGGGACTTATGGTAGTGAAGTGGTGTTTGCGTAGTGTAGGGGGTAGTGCTGGGTGTAGTGTTTTAGGGTTTAGGGTAGTGTAGTGGTGTTTGTGTAGTGTATGGGGTAGTGCTGGGGTAGTGTTTTAGGGTTTAGGTAAGTGCAGTGGTGTCTGCGTAGTGTAGGGGTTGTGCTGGGATAGTGTTTTAGGGATTATGGTAGTGCAGTGGTATTTGCGTACTGGTGGGGGTAGTGCTGGGGTAGTGTTTTAGGGCTGAGGGTAGTGCAGTGGTGTTTGAGTAGTGTAGGGGGTCATGCTTGGGGTAGTGTTTTAGGGTTTATGGTAGTGCAGTGGTGTTTGAGTAGTGTAGGGGGTCATGCTGGGGGTAGTGTTTTAGGGTTTAGGATAGTGCAGTGGTGTTTGTGTAGTTTAGGGTGTCGTGCTGAGGGTAGTGTTCTAGGGTTTAAGGCAGTGCAGTGGTGTTTGAGTAGTGTAGGGTGTCATGCTGGGGGTAGTGTTTTAGTGTTTAGGGTAGTACAGTGGTGTTTGCGTAGTGTAGGGGGTAGTGCTGGGGTAGTGTTTTAGGGTTTAGGGTAGTGCAGTGGTGTTTTTGTAGAGTAGGGGGTTGTGCTGGGGTAGTGTTTTAGGGTTTATGGCAGTGCAGTGGTATTTGCGTGGTGTAGGGGGTAGTGTTGGGGTAGTGTTTTAGGGCTTAGGGTAGTGCAGTGGTGTTTGAGTAGTGTAAGGGGTCATGCTTGGGGTAGTGTTTTAGGGTTTAGGGTAGTGCAGTGGTGTTTGTGTAGTGTAGGGTGTCATGCTGGGGGTAGTGTTTTAGGGTTTAGAGTAGTGCAGTGGTGTTTGTGTAGTGTAGGGTGTCGTGCTGGGGGTAGTGTTTTAGGGTTTAAGGCAGTGCAGTGGTGTTTGTGTGGTGAAGGGGGTCGTGCTGGGGATAGTGTTTTAGGGTTTAGGGTAGTGCAGTGGTGTCTGTGTAGTGTAGGGGGTTGTGCTGGGGGTAGATGTAGTGTTTAGGGTAGTGCAGTGGTATTCGGGTAGTCGAGGGGGTCGTGCTGGGGTAGTGTTTTAGGGTTTAGGGTAGTGCAATGGTGTTTGTGTAGTGTAGGGGGTAGAGTTTTAGGATTTAGGGTAGTGCAGTGGTGTTTGTGTAGTATAGGGGGTCGTGGTTTAGGGTAATGCAGTAGTGTTTTGGTAGTATAGGGGGTCATGCTGGGGATAGTGTTTTAGGGTTTAGGGTAGTGCAGTGGTGTTTGTGTAGTGTAGGGGGTTGTGCTGGGGATAGTGTTTTAGGGTTTATGGTAGTGAAGTGGTGTTTGCGTAGTGTAGGGGGTAGTGCTGGCTGTAGTGTTTTAGGGTTTAGGGTAGTGTAGTGGTGTTTGTGTAGTGTATGGGGTAGTGCTGGGGTAGTGTTTTAGGGTTTAGGGAAGTGCAGTGGTGTCTGCGTAGTGTAGGGGTTGTGCTGGGGTAGTGTTTTAGGGATTATGGTAGTGCAGTGGTATTTGCGTACTGGTGGGGGTAGTGCTGGGGTAGTGTTTTAGGGCTTAGGGTAGTGCAGTGGTGTTTGAGTAGTGTAGGGGGTCATGCTTGGGGTAGTGTTTTAGGGTTTATGGTAGTGCAGTGGTGTTTGAGTAGTGTAGGGGGTCATGCTGGGGGTAGTGTTTTAGGGTTTAGGGTAGTGCAGTGGTGTTTGTGTAGTTTAGGGTGTCGTGCTGAGGGTAGTGTTCTAGGGTTTAAGGCAGTGCAGTGGTGTTTGTGTAGTGAAGAGGGTCGTGCTGGGGGTAGTGTTTTAGGGTTTAAGGCAGTGCAGTGGTGTTTGGTAAGTGTAGGGGGTCATGCTTGGGGTAGTGTTTTAGGGTTTAGGGTAGTGCAGTGGTGTTTGTGTAGTGTAGGGTGTCATGCTGTGGGTAGTGTTTAAGGGTTTAGGGTAGTGCAGTTGTGTTTGTGTAGTGTAGGGGGTCGTGCTGTGGTAGTGTTTTAGGGTTTAGGGTAGTGCAATGGTGTTTGTGTAGTGTAGGGGGTAGAGTTTTAGGATTTAGGGTAGTGCAGTGGTGTTTGTGTAGTATAGGGGGTCGTGGTTTAGGGTAGTGCAGTAGTGTTTGGGTAGTATAGGGGGTCATGCTGGGAATAGTGTTTTAGGGTTTAGGGTAGTGCAGTGGTGTTTGTGTAGTTTAGGGGGTTGTGCTGGGGATAGTGTTTTAGGGTTTATGGTAGTGCAGTGGTGTTTGCGTAGTGTAGGGGGTAGTGCTGGGTGTAGTGTTTTAGGGTTTAGGGTAGTGCAGTGGAGTTTGTGTAGTGTATGGGGTAGTGCTGGGGTAGAATTTTAGGGTTTAGGGAAGTGCAGTGGTGTCTGCGTAGTGTAGGGGTTGTGCCGGGGTAGTGTTTTAGGGATTATGGTAGTGCAGTGGTATTTGCGTCTGGTGGGGTAGTGCTGGGGTAGTGTTTTAGGGTAGTGCAGTGGTGTTTGAGTAGTGTAGGGGGTCATGCTGGGGGTAGTGTTTTAGGGTTTAGGGTAGTGCAGTGGTGTTTGTGTAGTTTAGGGTGTCGTGCTGAGGGTAGTGTTCTAGGGTTTAAGGCAGTGCAGTGGTGTTTGTGTAGTGAAGGGGGTCGTGCTGGGGATATTGTTTTAGGGTTTAGGGTAGTGCAGTGGTGTCTGTGTAGTCTAGGGGCTTGTGCCTGGGGTAGATGTAGTGTTTAGGGTAGAGCAGTGGTGTTTGGGTAGTGTAGGGGGTCGTGCTTGGGGTAGTGTTTTAGGGTTTAGGGTAGTGCAATGGTGTTTGTGTAATGTAGGGGGTAGTGTTTTAGGGTTTAGGGTATTGCAGTGGTGTTTGTGTAGTATAGGGGGTCGAGGTTTAGGGTAGTGCAGTGGTGTTTGGGTAGTGTAGGGGGTCATGCTGGGGATAGTGTTTTAGGGTTTAGGGTAGTGCAGTGGTGTTTGTGTAGTGTAGGGGGTTGTGCTGGGGTTAGTGTTTTAGGGATTAGGGTAGTGCAGTTGTGTTCGGGTTGTGTAGGGGTTCGTGCTGGGGTAGTGTTTTAAGGTTTAGGGTAGTGCAGTTGTGTTTGTGTAATGTGGGAGGTCATGCTGGGGATAGATTTAGGGTTTAGTGTAGTGCAGTGGTGTTTGGGTAGTGTATGGAGTGATACTGGGAGAAGTGTTTTAGGGTTTACGGTAATGCAGTGGTGTTTGTGTAGTGTAGGAGGTCGTGCTGGGGGTAGTGTTTTAGGGTTTAGGGTAGTGCAGTGGTGTTTTTGTAGTGTAGGGGGTAGTCCTGGGTAGTGTTTTAGAGTTTAGGGTAGTGCAGTGGTGTTTGGGTAGTGTAGGGGGTTGTGCTGGGGATAGATTTAGGGTTTAGGGTAGTGCAATGGTGTTTGGGTAGTGTAGGGAGTCGTGCTGGGGTAGTGTTTTAGGGTGTCGGGTAGTGCAGTGTTGTTTGTGTTGTGTAGGGGGTTGTGCTGGGGGTAGTGTTTTAGGGTTTATGGTAGTGCAGTGGTGTTTGCGTAGTGTAGGGGGTAGTGCTGGGGTAGTGTTTTAGAGTTTAGGGTAGTGCAGTGCTGTTTGTGTAGTGTAGGGGGTAGTGCTGGGGGTAGTGTTTTAGGGTTCAGGGTAGTGCAGTGCTGTTTGTGTTGTGTAGGGGTCGTGCTTGGGGTAATGTTTTAGGGTGTAGGGTAGTGCAGTGGTGTTTGTGTAGTGTAGGGGGTCATGCTGGGTGTAGATTTAGAGTTTAGGGTAGTGCAGTGGTGTTTGAGTAGTGTAGGGTGTCATGCTGGGGGTAGTGTTTTAGTGTTTAGGGTAGTGCAGTGGTGTCTGTGTAGTGTAGGGGGTCGTGCTGGGCTAGTGTTTTAGGATATAGGGTAGTACAGTGGTGTTTGGGAAGTATAGTGGTCATTCTGGGGGTAGTGTTTTAGGGGTTAGGGTAGTGCAATGGTGTTTGTGTAGTATAGGGAGTCGTGCTAGGGGTAGTGTTTTAGGGTTAAGGGTAGTGCAGTGGTGTTTGGGTGGCATAGGGGGTCGTACTGGGGGAGATTTAGGGTTTAGGGTAGTGCAGTGGTGTTTGGGTAGTGTATGGAGTCGTGCTGGGGTAGTGTTTTACGGTTTAGGGTAGTGCGGTGGTGTTTGTGTAGTTCAGGGGTAGTGTTTTAGGGTTTATGGTAATGCAGTGGTATTTGCCTAAAGAAGGGTGTTGTGCTGGGGTAGTGTTTTAGGGTTTAGGGTAGAGCAGTGGTATTTGCGTAGTGTAGGGGGTAGTGCTGGGGTAGTGTTTTAGAGCTTAGGGTAGTGCAGTGGTGTTTGAGTAGTGTAGGGGGTCATGCTTGGGGTAGTGTTTTAGGGTTTAGGGTAGTGCAGTGGTGTTTGTGTAGTGTAGGGTGTCATGCTTGGGGTAGTGTTTTAGGGTTTAAGGCAGTGCAGTGGTGTTTGTGTGGTGAAGGGGGTCATGCTGGGGATAGTGTTTTAGGGTTTAGGGTAGTGCAGTGGTGTCTCTGTAGTGTTGGGGGTTGTGCTGGGGGTAGATGTAGTGTTTAGGGTAGTGCAGTGGTGTTCGGGTAGTGTAGGGGATCGTGCTGTGGGTAGTGTTTAAGGGTTTAGGGTAGTGCAGTTGTGTTTGTGTAGTGTAGGGGGTCGTGCTGGGCGTAGTGTTTTAGGGTTTAGGGTAGTGCAATGGTGTTTGTGTAGTGTAGGCGGTAGAGTTTTAGGATTTAGGGTAGTGCAGCGGTGTTTGTGTAGTATAGGGGGTCGTGGTTTAGGGTGGTGCAGTAGTGTTAGGGTAGGATAGGGAGTCATACTGGGGATAGTGTTTTAGGGTTTAGGGTAGTGCAGTGGTGTTTGTGTAGTGTAGGGGGTTGTGCTGGGGATAGTGTTTTAGGGTTTATGGTAGTGCAGTGGTGTTTGCGTAGTGTAGGGGGTAGTGCTGGGTGTAGTGTTTTAGGGTTTAGGGTAGTGCAGTGGTGTTTCTGTAGTGTAGGGGGTAGTGCTGGGGTAGTGTTTTAGGGTTTAGGGAAGTGCAGTGGTGTCTGCGTAGTGTAGGGGTTGTGCTGGGGTAGTGTTTTAGGGATTATGGTAGTGCAGTGGTATTTGCGTACTGGTGGGGGTAGTGCTGGGGTAGTGTTTTAGGGTAGTGCAGTGGTGTTTGAGTAGTGTAGGGGGTCATGCTGGGGGTAGTGTTTTAGGGTTTAGGGTAGTGCAGTGGTGTTTGTGTAGTTTAGGGTGTCGTGCTGAGGGTAGTGTTTTAGGGTTTAAGGCAGTGCAGTGGTGTTTGTGTAGTGAAGGGGGTCGTGCTGGGGATATTGTTTTAGGGTTTAGGGTAGTGCAGTGGTGTCTGTGTAGTCTAGGGGCTTGTGCTTGGGGTAGATGTAGTGTTTAGGGTAGAGCAGTGGTGTTTGGGTAGTGTAGGGGTCGTGCTGGGGGTAGTGTTTTAGGGTTTAGGGTAGTGCAGTGGTGTTTTTGTAGTGTAGGGGGTAGTCCTGGGTAGTGTTTTAGAGTTTAGGGTAGTGCAGTGGTGTTTGGGTAGTGTAGGGGGTTGTGCTGGGGATAAATTTAGGGTTTAGGGTAGTGCAATGGTGTTTGGGTAGTGTAGTGAGTCGTGCTGGGGTAGTGTTTTAGGGCTTCAGGTAGTGCAGTGTTGTTTGTGTAGTGTAGGGGGTTGTGCTGGGGTAGTGTTTTAGGGTTTATGGTAGTGCAGTGGTGTTTGTGTAGTGTAGGGGGTAGTGCTGGGTGTAGTGTTTTAGGGTTTAGGGTAGTGCAGTGGTGTTTGTGTAGTGTAGGGGGTAGTGCTGGGGTAGTGTTTTAGGGTTTAGGGAAGTGCAGTGGTGTCTGCGTAGTGTAGTTGTTGTGCCGGGGTAGTGTTTTAGGGATTATGGTAGTGCAGTGGTATTTGCGTACTGGTGGGAGTAGTGCTGGGGTAGTGTTTTAGGGTAGTGCAGTGGTGTTTGAGTAGTGTAGGGGGTCATGCTGGGGGTAGTGTTTTAGGGTTTAGGGTAGTGCAGTGGTGTTTGTGTAGTGTAGGGGGTCATGCTGGGGGTAGTGTTTTAGAGTTTAGGGTAGTGCAGTGGTGTTTGTGTAGTTTAGGGTGTCGTGCTGAGGGTAGTGTTTTAGGGTTTAAGGCAGTGCAGTGGTGTTTGTGTAGTGAAGGGGGTCGTGCTGGGGATATTGTTTTAGGGTTTAGGGTAGTGCAGTGGTGTCTGTGTAGTCTAGGGGCTTGTGCTTGGGGCAGATGTAGTGTTTAGGGTAGAGCAGTGGTGTTTGGGTAGTGTAGGGGGTCGTGCTTGGGGTAGTGTTTTAGGGTTTAGGGTAGTGCAATGGTGTTTGTGTAATGTAGGGGGTAGTGTTTTAGGGTTTAGAGTAGTGCAGTGGTGTTTGTGTAGTATAGGGGGTCGTGGTTTAGGGTAGTGCAGTGGTGTTTGGGTAGTGTAGGGGGCCATGCTGGGGATAGTGTTTTAGGGTTTAGGGTAGTGCAGTGGTGTTTGTGTAGTGTAGGGGGTTGTGCTGGGGATAGTGTTTTAGGGTTTATGGTAGTGCAGTGGTGTTTGCGTAGTGTAGGGGGTAGTGCTGGGTGTAGTTTTTTAGGGTTTAGGGTAGTGCAGTGGTGTTTCTGTAGTGTAGGGGGTAGTGCTGGGGTAGTGTTTTAGGGTTTAGGGAAGTGCAGTGGTGTCTGCGTAGTGTAGGGGTTGTGCTGGAGTAGTTTTTTAGGGATTATGGTAGTGCAGTGGTATTTGCGTACTGGTGGGGGTAGTGCTGGGGTAGTGTTTTAGGGTAGTGCAGTGGTGTTTGAGTAGTGTAGGGGGTCATGCTGGGGGTAGTGTTTTAGGGTTTAGGGTAGTGCAGTGGTGTTTGTGTAGTTTAGGGTGTCGTGCTGAAGGTAGTGTTTTAGGGTTTAAGGCAGTGCAGTGGTGTTTGTGTAGTGAAGGGGGTCGTGCTGGGGATATTGTTTTAGGGTTTAGGGTAGTGCAGTGGTGTCTGTGTAGTCTAGGGGCTTGTGCTTGGGGTAGATGTAGTGTTTAGGGTAAAGCTGTGGTGTTTGGGTAGTGTAGGGGGTCGTGCTGGGGGTAGTGTTTTAGGGTTTAGGGTAGTGCAGTGGTGTTTTTGTAGTGTAGGGGGTAGTCCTGGGTAGTGTTTTAGAGTTTAGGGTAGTGCAGTGGTGTTTGGGTAGTGTAGGGGGTTGTGCTGGGGATAGATTTAGGGTTTAGGGTAGTGCAATGGTGTTTGGGTAGTGTAGGGAGTCGTGCTGGGGTAGTGTTTTAGGGTTTCAGGTAGTGCAGTGTTGTTTGTGTAGTGTAGGGGGTTGTGCTGGGGGTAGTGTTTTAGGGTTTATGGTAGTGCAGTGGTGTTTGTGTAGTGTAGGGGGTAGTGCTGGGTGTAGTGTTTTAGGGTTTAGGGTAGTGCAATGGTGTTTGTGTAGTGTAGGGGGTAGTGCTGGGGTAGTGTTTTAGGGTTTAGGGAAGTGCAGTGGTGTCTGCGTAGTGTAGTTGTAGTGCCGGGGTAGTGTTTTAGGGATTATGGTAGTGCAGTGGTATTTGCGTACTGGTGGGAGTAGTGCTGGGGTAGTGTTTTAGGGTAGTGCAGTGGTGTTTGAGTAGTGTAGGGGGTCATGCTGGGGGTAGGGTTTTAGGGTTTAGGGTAGTGCAGTGGTGTTTGTGTAGTGTAGGGGGTCATGCTGGGGGTAGTGTTTTAGAATTTAGGGTAGTGCAGTGGTGTTTGTGTAGTTTAGGGTGTCGTGCTGAGGGTAGTGTTTTAGGGTTTAAGGCAGTGCAGTGGTGTTTGTGTAGTGAAGGGGGTCGTGCTGGGGATATTGTTTTAGGGTTTAGGGTAGTGCAGTGGTGTCTGTGTAGTCTAGGGGCTTGTGCTTGGGGTAGATGTAGTGTTTAGGGTAGAGCAGTGGTGTTTGGGTAGTGTAGGGGGTCGTGCTTGGTTAGTGTTTTAGGGTTTAGGGTAGTGCAATGGTGTTTGTGTAATGTAGGGGGTAGTGTTTTAGGGTTTAGGGTAGTGCAGTGGTGTTTGTGTAGTATAGGGGGTTGTGGTTTAGGGTAGTGCAGTGGTGTTTGGGTAGTGTAGGGGGCCATGCTGGGGATAGTTTTTTAGGGTTTAGGGTAGTGCAGTGGTGTTTGTGTAGTGTAGGGGGTTGTGCTGGGGATAGTGTTTTAGGGTTTATGGTAGTGCAGTGGTGTTTGCGTAGTGTAGGGGGTAGTGCTGGGTCTAGTGTTTTAGGGTTTAGGGTAGTGCAGTGGTGATTGGGTAGTGTATGGGTTCATGCTGGGGGTAGATTTAGCGTATAGGGTACTGCAGCAGTGTGTTGTGAGGGGTTCATGCTGGGGGTAGTGTTTTAGCATTTAGGGTAGTGCAGTTGTGTTTCGGTAGTGTAGGGGGTCATGCTGGGGGCTGTGTTTTATAGTTTAGGGTATTGCAGTTGTGTTTGGGTAGTGTAGGGGGTCGTGCTGTGGGTAGTGTTTAAGGGTTTAGGGCAGTGCAGTTGTGTTTGTGTAGTGTGGGGGGTCGTGCTTGGGGTAGTGTTTTAGGGTTTAGGGAAGTGCAGTGGTGTCTGCGTAGTGTAGGTGTTGTGCCGGGGTAGTGTTTTAGGGATTATGGTAGTGCAGTGGTATTTGCGTACTGGTGGGGGTAGTGCTGGGGTAGTGTTTTAGGGTAGTGCAGTGGTGTTTGAGTAGTGTAGGGGGTCATGCTGGGGGTAGTGTTTTAGGGTTTAGGGTAGTGCAGTGGTGTTTGTGTAGTGTATGGGGTCATGCTGGGGGTAGTGTTTTAGAGTTTAGGGTAGTGCAGTGGTGTTTGTGTAGTTTAGGGTGTCGTGCTGAGAGTAGTGTTTTAGGGTTTAAGCCAGTGCAGTGGTGTTTGTGTAGTGAAGGGCGTCGTGCTGGGGATATTGTTTTAGGGTTTAGTGTAGTGCAGTGGTGTCTGTGCAGTCTAGGGGCTTGTGCTTGGGGTAGATGTAGTGTTTAGGGTAGAGCAGTGGTGTTTGGGTAGTGTAGGGGGTCGTGCTTGGGGTAGTGTTTTAGGGTTTAGGGTAGTGCAATGGTGTTTGTGTAATGTAGGGGGTAGTGTTTTAGGGTTTAGGGTAGTGCAGTCTTGTTTGTGTAGTATAGGGGTCGTGGTTTAGGGTAGTGCAGTGGTGTTTGGGTAGTGTAGGGGGTCATGCTGGGGATAGTGTTTTAGGGTTTAGGGTAGTGCAGTGGTGTTTGTGTAGTGTAGGGCGTTGTGCTGGGGATAGTGTTTTAGGGTTTATGGTAGTGCAGTGGTGTTTGCGTAGTGTAGGGGGTAGTGCTGGGTCTAGTGTTTTAGGGTTTAGGGTAGTGCAGTGGTGATTGGGTAGTGTATGGGTTCATGCTGGGGGTAGATTTAGGGTATAGGGTACTGCAGCAGTGTGTTGTGAGGGGTTCATGCTGGGGGTAGTGTTTTAGCATTTAGGGTAGTGCAGTTGTGTTTCAGTAGTGTAGGGGGTCATGCTGGGGGCTGTGTTTTATAGTTTAGGGTATTGCAGTGGTGTTTGGGTAGTGTAGGGGGTCGTGCTGTGGGTAGTGTTTAAGGGTTTCGGGCAGTGCAGTTGTGTTTGTGTAGTGTAGGGGGTCGTGTTTGGGGTAGTGTTTTAGGGTTTAGGGTAGTGCAATGGTGTTTGTGTAGTATAGGGGTCATGGTTTAGGGTAGTGCAGTGGTGTTTGGGTAGTGTAGGGGGTCATGCTGGGGATAGTGTTTTAGGGTTCAGGGTAGTGCAGTGGTGTTTGTGTAGTGTAGGAGGTTGAGCTGGGGATAGTGTTTTAGGGTTTATGGTAGTGCAGTGGTGTTTTCGTAGTGTAGGGTGTAGTGCTGGGTGTAGTGTTTTAGGATTTAGGGTAGGGAACTGGTGTTTGGGTAGTGTATGGGTTCATGCTGGGGGTAGATTTAGGGTATAGGGTACTGCAGCAGTGTTTTTGTTGTGAGGGGGTCATGCTGGGGGTAGTGTTTTAGCGTTTAGGGTAGTGCAGTGGTGTTTGTATAGTGTATTGGGTCATTCTGGGGGTAGTGTTTAGGGTTTAGGATAGTGCAGTTGTGTTTCGGGAGTGTAGGGGGTCATGCTGAGGGTAATGTTTTAGGGTGTAGGGTAGTGCAGTCGTGTTTGTGCAGTGTAGGGGGTCATGCTGTGGATAGTGTTTTAGCATTTAGGGTAGTGCAGGGTTGTTTATGTAGTGTAGTGGGTAATGTTTTTGGGTGTAGGGTAGTGCAGCATTGTTTGGATAGTGTAGGGGGTCATGCTGGGGTTAGTGTTTAAGGGTTTAGGGTAGTGCAGTGGTGTTTGTGGAGTGTAGGTGTTCGTGCTGGGGTAGTGTTTCAGGGTTTAGGGTAGTGCAGTGGTGTTTGTGTAGTGTAGGGAGTCGTGCTGGGGGTTGTGCTTTAGGGTTTCGGGTATTGCAGTGGTGTTGGTATAGTGAAGGGAGTCATGCTGGGGGTAGTGTTTTAGGGTTTAGGGTAGTGCAGTGGTGTTTGTGTAGTGTAGGGGGTTGTGCTGGGGATAGTGTTTTAGGGTTTATGGTAGTGCAGTGGTGTTTGCGTAGTGTAGGCGGTAGTGCTGGGTCTAGTGTTTTATGGTTTAGGGTAGTGCAGTGGTGATTGGGTAGTGTATGGGTTCATGCTGGGGGTAGATTTAGCGTATAGGGTACTGCAGCAGTGTGTTGTGAGGGGTTCATGCTGGGGGTAGTGTTTTAGCATTTAGGGTAGTGCAGTTGTGTTTCGGTAGTGTAGGGGGTCATGCTGGGGGCTGTGTTTTATAGTTTAGGGTATTGCAGTTGTGTTTGGGTAGTGTAGGGGGTCGTGCTGTGGATAGTGTTTAAGGGTTTAGGGCAGTGCAGTTGTGTTTGTGTAGTGTGGGGGGTCGTGCTTGGGGTAGTGTTTTAGGGTTTAGGGAAGTGCAGTGGTGTCTGCGTAGTGTAGGTGTTGTGCCGGGGTAGTGTTTTAGGGATTATGGTAGTGCAGTGGTATTTGCGTACTGGTGGGGGTAGTGCTGGGGTAGTGTTTTAGGGTAGTGCAGTGGTGTTTGAGTAGTGTAGGGGGTCATGCTGGGGGTAGTGTTTTAGGGTTTAGGGTAGTGCAGTGGTGTTTGTGTAGTGTATGGGGTCATGCTGGGGGTAGTGTTTTAGAGTTTAGGGTAGTGCAGTGGTGTTTGTGTAGTTTAGGGTGTAGTGCTGAGGGTAGTGTTTTAGGGTTTAAGGCAGTGCAGTGGTGTTTGTGTAGTGAAGGGGGTCGTGCTGGGGATATTGTTGTAGGGTTTAGTGTAGTGCAGTGGTGTCTGTGCAGTCTAGGGGCTTGTGCTTGGGGTAGATGTAGTGTTTAGGGTAGAGCAGTGGTGTTTGGGTAGTGTAGGGGGTCGTGCTTGGGGTAGTGTTTTAGGGTTTAGGGTAGTGCAATGGTGTTTGTGTAATGTAGGGGGTAGTGTTTTAGGGTTTAGGGTAGTGCAGTGGTGTTTGTGTAGTATAGGGGTCGTGGTTTAGGGTAGTGCAGTGGTGTTTGGGTAGTGTAGGGGGTCATGCTGGGGATAGTGTTTTAGGGTTTAGGGTAGTGCAGTGGTGTTTGTGTAGTGTAGGGCGTTGTGCTGGGGATAGTGTTTTAGGGTTTATGGTAGTGCAGTGGTGTTTGCGTAGTGTAGGGGGTAGTGCTGGGTCTAGTGTTTTAGGGTTTAGGGTAGTGCAGTGGTGATTGGGTAGTGTATGGGTTCATGCTGGGGGTAGATTTAGGGTATAGGGTACTGCAGCAGTGTGTTGTGAGGGGTTCATGCTGGGGGTAGTGTTTTAGCATTTAGGGTAGTGCAGTTGTGTTTCAGTAGTGTAGGGGGTCATGCTGGGGGCTGTGTTTTATAGTTTAGGGTATTGCAGTGGTGTTTGGGTAGTGTAGGGGGTCGTGCTGTGGGTAGTGTTTAAGGGTTTCGGGCAGTGCAGTTGTGTTTGTGTAGTGTAGGGGGTCGTGTTTGGGGTAGTGTTTTAGGGTTTAGGGTAGTGCAATGGTGTTTGTGTAGTATAGGGGTCATGGTTTAGGGTAGTGCAGTGGTGTTTGGGTAGTGTAGGGGGTCATGCTGGGCATAGTGTTTTAGGGTTCAGGGTAGTGCAGTGGTGTTTGTGTAGTGTAGGAGGTTGAGCTGGGGATAGTGTTTTAGGGTTTATGGTAGTGCAGTGGTGTTTTCGTAGTGTAGGGTGTAGTGCTGGGTGTAGTGTTTTAGGATTTAGGGTAGGGAAGTGGTGTTTGGGTAGTGTATGGGTTCATGCTGGGGGTAGATTTAGGGTATAGGGTACTGCAGCAGTGTTTTTGTTGTGAGGGGGTCATGCTGGGGGTAGTGTTTTAGCGTTTAGGGTAGTGCAGTGGTGTTTGTATAGTGTATTGGGTCATTCTGGGGGTAGTGTTTAGGGTTTAGGATAGTGCAGTTGTGTTTCGGGAGTGTAGGGGGTCATGCTGAGGGTAATGTTTTAGGGTGTAGGGTAGTGCAGTCGTGTTTGTGCAGTGTAGGGGGTCATGCTGTGGATAGTGTTTTAGCATTTAGGGTAGTGCAGGGTTGTTTATGTAGTGTAGTGGGTAATGTTTTTGGGTGTAGGGTAGTGCAGCATTGTTTGGATAGTGTAGGGGGTCATGCTGGGGTTAGTGTTTAAGGGTTTAGGGTAGTGCAGTGGTGTTTGTGGAGTGTAGGTGTTCGTGCTGGGGTAGTGTTTCAGGGTTTAGGGTAGTGCAGTGGTGTTTGTGTAGTGTAGGGAGTCGTGCTGGGGGTTGTGCTTTAGGGTTTAGGGTATTGCAGTGGTGTTGGTATAGTGAAGGGAGTCATGCTGGGGGTAGTGTTTTAGGGTTTAGGGCAGTGCAGTGGTGTTTGGGCAGTGTAGGAGGTCGTGCTTGGGGTAGTGTTTTAGGGTTTAGGGTAGTGCAGTAGTGTTTTGGTAGTGTAGGGGATGGTGCTGTGGTAGTGTTTTAGGGTTTAGGGTAGGGCAGTGGTGTTTTTGTAGTGTAGGTGGCCGTGTGTTAGGGTTTAGAGAAGAGCAGTGGTGTTTGGGTAGTGTAGGGGGTCGTGCTGGGGTTAGTGTTTTGGGGTTTAGCGTAGTGCAGTTGTGTTTGGGTAGTGAAAGGGGTCGTACTGGGGGTAGTGTTTTAGGGTTTAGGGTAGTACAGGGGTGTTTGTGTAGTGTAGGGGGTCGTGCTTGGGATAGTGTTTTAGGGTTTAGGGTAGTGCAGTGGTGTTTGTGTAGTGTAGGGGGTCATGCTGGGGGTAGATTTTTGGTTTAGGGTAGTGCAGTGGTGTTTGTGTAGTGTATGGTGCCGTGCTTGGGGTAGTGTTTTAGGGTTTAGGGTAGTGCTGTGGTGTTTGTGTAGTCTAGGGGGTTGTGCTGGGGTAGATTTAGGGTTTAGGTTAGTGCAGTGGTGTTTGGGTAGTGTATGGAGTTGTGCTGGTGGTAGTGTTTTAGGGTTTAGGGTAGTGCAGTGTTGTTTGTGTAGTGTAGGTGGTCATGCTGGGGGTAGTGTTTTAGAGTTTAGGGTAGTGTAGTGGTGTTTGGGTAGTGTTGGGGGTAGTGTTTTAGGGTTAGGGTAGTGCAATGGTTTTTGTTTAGTGTAGGGTGTCGTGTTTTAGGGTTTAGAGTAATGCAGTGGTGTGTGTGTAGTGTAGGGGGTCGTGCTGGGGGTAGTGTTTTAGGGTTTAGGGTAGTACTGTTGTGTTTGTGTAGTGTAGGGGGTCGTGCTTGGGGTAGTGTTTTAGGGTTTAGGGTAGTGCAGTGGTGTTTGTGTAGTGTTGGGGGTCATGCTGGGGGCAGATTTAGGGTTTAGGGTAGTGCAGTGGTGTTTGTGTAGTTTAGGGGGTTGTGCTGGGGATAGTGTTTTAGGGTTCATGGTAGTGCAGTGGTGTTTGCGTAATGTAGGGGGTAGTGCTGGGTATAGTGTTTTAGGCTTTAGGGTAGTGCAGTGGTGTTTTGGTGGTGTAGGGGTTCATGCTGGGGGTATATTTAGGGTGTAGGGTACTGCAACAATGTTTGTGTTGTGAGGGGGTCATGCTGGGGGTAGTGCTTTAGTGTTTAGGGTAGTGCAGTGGTGTTTGTATAGTGTAGGGGGTCCTTCTGGGGAAAGTGTTTTAGGGTTTAGGATAGTGCAGTGGTGTTTGGGTAGAGTGGGGGTCATGCTGGGGGCAGTGTTTTATGGTTTAGGGTAGTGCAGTGGTGTTTGGGTAGTGTAGGGGGTCATGCTGGGGGTAATGTTTTAGGGTTTAGTGTAGTGCAGTGGTGTTTGTACAGTGTAAGGGGTCATGCTGTGGATAGTGTTTTAGGGTTTAGGGTAGTGCAGTGGTGTTTGTGTAATGTGGGGGGTCATGTTTTAGGGTTTAGGGTAGTGCAGTGGTGTTTGGGTAGTGTAGGGGGTCGTGCTGGTGTAGTGTTTCAGGGTTTAGGGTAGTGCAGTGGTGTTTGTGTAGTGTGGGAAGTCATGCTGGGGGTAGATTTAGGGATTAGTTGAGTGCAGTGGTGTTTGGGTAGTGTAGGGAGTCGTGCTGGGGTAGTGTTTTAGGGTTAGGGTAGTGCAGTGGTGTTTGGGTAGTGTAGGAGGTCGTGCTTGGGGTAGTGTTTTAGGGTTTAGGGTAGTGCAGTGGTGTTTTGGTAGTGTAGGGGATGGTGCTGGTGTAGTGTTTTAGGGTTTAGGGTAGTGCAGTGGTGTTTGTGTAGTGTAGGTGGTCGTGTGTTATGGTTTAGAGTAGGTCAGTGGTGTTTGGGTAGTGTAGGGGGTCGTGCTGGGGGTAGTGTTTTGGGGTTTAGTGTAGTGCAGTGGTGTTTGGGTAGTGTAGGAGGTCGTGCTTGGGGTAGTGTTTTAGGGTTTAGGGTAGTACAGTGGTGTTTGTGTAGTGTAGGGGATCGTGTTTGGCGTAGTGTTTTAGGGTTTAGGGTAGTGCAGTTGTGTTTGTGTAGTGTAGGGGGTCATGCTGAGGGTAGATTTAGGGTTAAGGGTAGTTCAGTGGTGTTTGTGTGGTGAAGGGGGCCGTGCTGGGGGTAGTGTTTTAGGGTTTAGGGTATTGCAGTGGTGTTTTTGTAGTCTAGGGGGATGTGCAAGGGGTAGATTTAGGGTTTAGGTTAGTGCAGTGGTGTTTGGGTAGTGCATGGAGTTGTGCTGGTGGTAGTGTTTTAGGGTTTAGGGTAGTGCAGTTTTGTTTGGGTTGTGTAGGGGGTCGTACTCGGGATAGTGTTTTAGGGTTTAGGGTAGTGCAGTGATGTTTGGGTAGTGTAGGGATTCATGCTGGGGGTAGTGTTTTAGGGTTTAGGGTACTGTAGTGGTGTTTGTGTAGTGTGGGAAGTCATGCTGGGGTAGATTTAGAATATAGTGTACTGCAGTGGTGTTTGGGTAGTGTAGGGAATCGTGATGGGGTAGTGTTTTAGGGTTTATTGCAGTGTAGTAGTGTTTGTGTACTGTAGGGTGTCATGCTGGGGTTAGTGTTTTAGGGTTTAAGGCAGTGCAGTGGTGTTTGTGTGGTGAAGGAGGTCGTGCTGGGGGTAGTGTTTTAGGGTTTAGGTTAGTGCAGTGGTGTTTGGGTAGTGTAGGGAGTTGTGCTGGTGGTAGTGTTTTAGGGTTTAGGGTAGTGCAGTTATGTTTGGGTAGTGCAGGGTGTCGTGCAGTGGGTAGTGTTTTAGGGATTAGGGTAGTGCAGTGGTGCTTGTGTAGTGTAGGGGGTCGTTCTCGGGGTTGTGTTTTAGGGTTTAGGGTAGTGCAGTTGTGTTTGTGTAGTATAGGGGGTCGTGCTGGGGGTAGTGTTTTAGGGTTTAGGGTAGAGCAGTGGTGCTTTGGTAGTGTTGGGGGTTATGCTGAGGTAGTGTTTTAGGGTTTAGGGTAGAGCAGTGGTGTTTGGGTAGAGTAGGGGGTCGTAGAGCGGGTAGTGTTTTTGGGTTTAGGGTAGTGCAGTTGTGTTTGGGTAGTGTAGGGGGTCATGCTGGGGTAGTGTTTTAGGGTTTAGGGTAGTACTGTCGTGTTTGTGAAGTGTAGGGGGTCGTGCTTGGGGTAGTGTTTTAGGGATTAGTGTAGTGCAGTGGTGTTTGTGTACTGTTGGGGGTCATGCTGGGGGTAGATTTAGGGTTTAGGGTAGTGCAGTGGTGTTTGTGTAGTTTAGGGTGTCGTGCTGGGGGTAGTGTTTTAGGGTTTAAGGGAGTACAGCGGTGTTTTTGTAGAGAAGGGGGTCATGCTGAGGGTAGTGTTTTAGGGTTTAGGGTAGTGCACTGGTGTTTTTGTAGTATAGGGGGTTGTTCTGGTTGTAGATTTAGGGTTTAGGTTAGTGCAGTGGTGTTTGGGTAGTGTAGGGAGTCGTGCTGGTGGTAGTGTTTTAGGGTTTAGGGTAGTGCAGTTATGTTTGGGTAGTGTAGGGATTCATGCTGGGGGTAGTGTTTTAGGGTTTAGGGTAGAGCAGTGTTGTTTGCGTAGTGTTGGGATTATGCTGGGGTAGTGTTTTAGGGTTTAGGGTAGTGCAGTGGTGTTTGTGTAGTGTAGGGGTCATGCTAGGGGTAGCGTTTTAATGTTTAGGGTAGTGCACTGGTGTTTGTGTAGTGCAGTGGATCTTGTTTTAGGGTTTAGGGTAGAGCAGTGGTGTTTGGGTAGAGTAGGGGGTCGTAGAGCGGGTAGTGTTTTTGGGTTTAGGGTAGTGCAGTTGTGTTTGGGTAGTGAAGGGGGTCATGCTGGGGGTATTGTTTTATGGTTTAGAGTAGTACAGTGGTGTTTGTGTAGTGTATGGTGTCGTGCTTGAGGTAGTATTTTAGGGTTTACGGTAGTGCAGTGGTACTTGTGTAGTGTAGGGGGTCATGCTGGGGGTAGTGTTTAAGGGTTTAAGGCAGTGCAATGGTGTTTGTGAAGTGAAGGGGGTCGTGCTGGGGGTAGTGTTTTAGGATTTAGGGAAGCGTAGTGGTGTCTGAGTAGTGTAGGGGGTTGTGCTAGGGTAGATGTAGGGTTTAGGGTAGAGCAGTGGTGTTTGGGTAGTGTAGGGGATCTCGCTTGTGGTAGTGTTTAAGGGTTTAGGGTAGTGCAATTATGTCTGGGTAGTGTAGGGTGTCGTGCAGGGCATAGTGTTTTAGGGATTAGGGTAGTGCAGTGGTGTTTGGGTAGTGTAGTGCTTCATGCTGGGGGTAGTGTTTTAGGGTTTATGGTAGTGCAGTGGTGTTTGTGTAGTGTGGGAAGTCATGCTGGCGTAAATTTAGGGTTTAGTGTAGTGCAGTGGTGTTTGGGTAGTGTAGGCAGTCGTGATGGGGTAGTGTTTTAGGGTTTAGTGTAGTGCAGTAGTGTTTGTGTAGTGTAGGGGGTCATGTGGGGGTAGTGTTTTAGGGTTTAGGGTAGAGCAGTGGTGTTTGTGTAGTGTAGGGGGTCATGCTGGGGTTAGTGTTGTAGGGTTTAGGGTAGTGCAGTGGTGTTTGTGTACTGTAGGGGGTCATGCTGGGGGTAGTGTTTTAGGGTTTAGGGTAGTGCAGTGGTGTTTGTGTAGTGTAGGTGGTCATGCTGTGGGTAGAGTTTTAGAATTTAAGGTAGTGCAGTTGTGTTTGTGTAGTGTAGGAGGTCATGTTTTAAAGTATAGGGTAACCCTGGGCATAGTTCGCGAAGTAGCACTTCGCGAAGCTACGCAAAGTGCACTTCGCACTATGCGAGCTACGCGTAGCACTTTGCGAACTGCGTAGTACCTTGTTCGCACTGGGCCAGATGTCGTTTTCAATGATTGCACAGTGCAGACAAGCAACCGGCACTGTGCAATCATTGAAAATGGCATCTTGCACAGTGCGAGCTGTAGCTTTCTGCTGCTCAAGTAGATTTTTACTCGAGCGGCAGCTTTCTCAACGTGAACTGGTAGTTTCTCATCGCGAGCGGTTGCGAGCATACGCGACCACTCGCAATGAGAAACCTGACCTCCTCGCGTTGGGAGTCTCGCCGGGAGGTTTATTTCCCATGCTCGCGATCGCCAACTTGATGTTGCTGATCGCGAACAAGGAAAAAGTCTCGCCGGGATGTCATTTTGCTTGCTCACGGTCGCCAACTTGACGTTGAGGACCGCGAGCAAGCAAAAAATGACCGCAGCATTACGCTACACGTGTTCGCACTGTGCTACGTGCAATTCGCGTAGTGCGAAGTAGCGCGAATTTCGCAAACTACGCGAGCGTAGCGTAGTGCTTTGCCCAGGCTTAGTATAGGGTGGTGTGGTGGTGTTTAGGTAGTGTAGGGGGTCATGCTGGGATTAGTGTTTTAGGGTTTATGGTAAGGCAGTTGTGTTTGGGTAGTGTAGGGGTTGGTGCTGGGGGTTGCCTTTTAGGGTTTAGGGTAGTGCAGTGGTGTTTGTGTAGTGTAGGGGGTCATGCTGGGGGTAGTGTTTTAGGGTTTAGGGTAGTGCAGTAGTTTTTGTGTAGTGTAGGTGGTCATGCTGGGGGTAGTGCTTTAGGGTTTAGGGTAGTGCAGAGGTGTTTGGGTAGTGTAGGGCGTTGTGCTGGGGGTTGTGTTTTAGGGTTTAGGGTAGTGCAGTGGTGTTTGTGTAGTGTAGGGGGTCCTGCTGGGGTCATGTTTTAGGGTTTAAGGTAGTGCAGTGGTGTTTGTGTCGGAAGGGGGTCGTGCTGGGGGTAGTTTTTAGGGTTTAGGGTAGTGCAGTGGTGTTTGTGTAGTCTAGTGGGTTGTGCTGTGGGTAGATTTAGGGTTTAGGTTAGTGCAGTGGTGTTTGGGTAGTGTAGGGTGTCGTGCAGGGGGTAGTGTTTTAGGGATTAGGGTGGCGTAGTGGTGCTTGTGTTGTGTCGGGGTTCGTGCTCGAGGTAGTGGTTTAGGGTAGTGCAGTGGTGTTTGGGTAGTGTAGGGCTTCATGCTGGGGGTAGTGTTTTAGGGTTTAGGGTAGTGCAGTGGTGTTTGTGTAGTGTGGGAGGTCATGCTGGGGTAAATTTAGGGTTTAGTGTAGTGCAGTGGCGTTTGGGTAGAGTAGGGAGTTGTGATGGGGTAGTATTTTAAGGTTAAGTGTAGTGCAGTGGTGTTTGTGTAGTGTAGGGGGTCATGCTGGGGGTAGTGTTTTATGGTTTAGGGTAGAGGAGTGGTGTTTGTGTAGTGTAGGGGGTCATTCTAGGGGTAGTGTTTTAGGGTTTAGGGTAGTGCAGTTGTGTTTGTGTAGTGTAGGGGGTCATGCTGGGGGTAGTGTTTTAGGGTTTAGGGTACTGCAGTGGTGTTTGTGTAGTGTGGGAAGTCATGCTGGGGTAGATTTAGGATATAGTGTACTGCAGTGGTGTTTGGGTAGTGTAGGGAGTCGTGATGGGGTAGTGTTTTAGGGTTTATTGCAGTCCAGTGGCGTTTGTGTGGTGAAGGAGGTCGTGCTGGGGGTAGTGTTTTAGGGTTTAGGGTAGTGCAGTGGTGTTTGTGTATTCCAGGGGGTTGTGCTGGGGGTAGATTTAGGGTTTAGGTTAGTGCAGTGGTGTTTGGGTAGTGTAGGGAGTCGTGCTGGTGGTAGTGTTTTAGGGTTTAGGGTAGTGCAGTTATGTTTGGGTAGTGTAGGGTGTCGTGCAGTGGGTAGTGTTTTAGGGATTAGGGAAGTGCAGTGGTGCTTGTGTAGTGTAGGGGGTCATTCTCGGGGTTGTGTTTTAGGGTTTAGGGTAGTGCAGTTGTGTTTGTGTAGTATAGGGGGTCGTGCTGGGGGTAGTGTTTTAGGGTTTAGGGTCGAGCAGTGGTGTTTGGGTAGTGTTGGGGGTTATGCTGGGATCGTGTTTTAGGGTTTAGGATAGTGCAGTGGTGTTTGTGTAGTGTAGGGGTCATGCTAGGGGTAGCGTTTTAATGTTTAGGGTAGTTCACTGGTGTTTGTGTAGTGCAGGGGATCTTGTTTTAGGGTTTAGGGTTGAGCAGTGGTGTTTGGGTAGAGTAGGGGGTCGTAGAGAGGATAGTGTTTTTGGGTTTAGGGTAGTGCAGTTGTGTTTGGGTAGTGAAGGGGGTCATGCTGGGGGTATTGTTTTATGGTTTAGAGTAGTACAGTGGTGTTTGTGTAGTGTATGGTGTCGTGCTTGAGGTAGTATTTTAGGGTTTACGGTAGTGCAGTGGTGCTTGTGTAGTGAAGGGGGTCATGCTGGGGATAGTGTTTTAGGGTTTAAGGCAGTGCAATGGTGTTTGTGAAGTGAAGGGGGTCGTGCTGGGGGTAGTGTTTTAGGGTTTGGGGAAGTGCAGTGGTGCCTGTGTAGTGTAGGGGGTTGTGCTGGGGTAGATGTAGGGTGTAGGGTAGATCAGTGGTGTTTGGGTAGTGTAGGGGGTCGTGCTGGTGGTAGTTTTTAAGTGTTTAGGGTAGTGCAATTATGTCTGGGTAGTGTAGGGTGTCGTGCAGGGCATAGTATTTTAGGGATTAGGTTAGTGCAGTGGTGTTTGGGTAGTGTAGTGCTTCATGCTGGGGGTAGTGTTTTAGGGTTTAGGGTAGTGCAGTGGTGTTTGTGTAGTGTAGGAGGTCATGCTGGGGTAGATTTAGGGTTTAGTGTAGTGCAGTGGTGTTTGGGTAGTGTAGACAGTTGTGATGGGGTAGTGTTTTAGGGTTTAGTGTAGTGCAGTAGTGTTTGTGTAGTGTAGGGGGTCATGCTGGGGGTAGTGTTTTAGGGTTTCGGGTAGAGAGGTGGTGTTTGTGTAGTGTAGGGGGTCATGCTGGGGTTAGTGGTTTAGGGTTTAGGGTAGTGCAGTGGTGTTTGTGTACTTTAGGGGGTCATGCTGGGGCTAGTGTTTTAGGGTTTAGGGTAGTGCAGTGGTGTGTGTGTAGTGTAGGTGGTCGTGCTGTGGGTAGAGTTTTAGGGTTTAGGGTAGTGCAGTTGTGTTTGTGTAGTGTAGGAGGTCATGTTTTAGCATATAGAGTAGTGCGGTGGTGTTTAGGTTGTGTAGGGGGTCATGCTGGGATTAGTGTTTTAGGGTTTAGGGTAGTGCAGTAGTGTTTGTGTAGTGTAGGGGGGTCATGCTGGGAGTTGCGTTTTAGGGATTAGGGTAGTGCAGTGGTGTTTGTGTAGTGTAGGGGGTCGTGCTGGGGTAGTGTTTTAGGGTTTAGGGTAGTGCAGTGGTGTTTGTGTAGTGTGGGAAGTCATGCTGGCGTAAATTTAGGGTTTAGTGTAGTGCAGTGGTGTTTGGGTAGTGTAGGCAGTCGTGATGGGGTAGTGTTTTAGGGTTTAGTGTAGTGCAGTAGTGTTTGTGTAGTGTAGGGGGTCATGTGGGGGTAGTGTTTTAGGGTTTAGGGTAGAGCAGTGGTGTTTGTGTAGTGTAGGGGGTCATGCTGGGGTTAGTGTTGTAGGGTTTAGGGTAGTGCAGTGGTGTTTGTGTACTGTAGGGGGTCATGCTGGGGGTAGTGTTTTAGGGTTTAGGGTAGTGCAGTGGTGTTTGTGTAGTGTAGGTGGTCATGCTGTGGGTAGAGTTTTAGAATTTAAGGTAGTGCAGTTGTGTTTGTGTAGTGTAGGAGGTCATGTTTTAAAGTATAGGGTAACCCTGGGCATAGTTCGCGAAGTAGCACTTCGCGAAGCTACGCAAAGTGCACTTCGCACTACGCGAGCTACGCGTAGCACTTTGCGAACTGCGTAGTACCTTGTTCGCACTGGGCCAGATGTCGTTTTCAATGATTGCACAGTGCAGACAAGCAACCGGCACTGTGCAATCATTGAAAATGGCATCTTGCACAGTGCGAGCTGTAGCTTTCTGCTGCTCAAGTAGATTTTTACTCGAGCGGCAGCTTTCTCAACGTGAACTGGTAGTTTCTCATCGCGAGCGGTTGCGAGCATACGCGACCACTCGCAATGAGAAACCTGACCTCCTCGCGTTGGGAGTCTCGCCGGGAGGTTTATTTCCCATGCTCGCGATCGCCAACTTGATGTTGCTGATCGCGAACAAGGAAAAAGTCTCGCCGGGATGTCATTTTGCTTGCTCACGGTCGCCAACTTGACGTTGAGGACCGCGAGCAAGCAAAAAATGACCGCAGCATTACGCTACACGTGTTCGCACTGTGCTACGTGCAATTCGCGTAGTGCGAAGTAGCGCGAATTTCGCAAACTACGCGAGCGTAGCGTAGTGCTTTGCCCAGGCTTAGTATAGGGTGGTGTGGTGGTGTTTAGGTAGTGTAGGGGGTCATGCTGGGATTAGTGTTTTAGGGTTTATGGTAAGGCAGTTGTGTTTGGGTAGTGTAGGGGTTGGTGCTGGGGGTTGCCTTTTAGGGTTTAGGGTAGTGCAGTGGTGTTTGTGTAGTGTAGGGGGTCATGCTGGGGGTAGTGTTTTAGGGTTTAGGGTAGTGCAGTAGTTTTTGTGTAGTGTAGGTGGTCATGCTGGGGGTAGTGCTTTAGGGTTTAGGGTAGTGCAGAGGTGTTTGGGTAGTGTAGGGCGTTGTGCTGGGGGTTGTGTTTTAGGGTTTAGGGTAGTGCAGTGGTGTTTGTGTAGTGTAGGGGGTCCTGCTGGGGTCATGTTTTAGGGTTTAAGGTAGTGCAGTGGTGTTTGTGTCGGAAGGGGGTCGTGCTGGGGGTAGTTTTTAGGGTTTAGGGTAGTGCAGTGGTGTTTGTGTAGTCTAGTGGGTTGTGCTGTGGGTAGATTTAGGGTTTAGGTTAGTGCAGTGGTGTTTGGGTAGTGTAGGGTGTCGTGCAGGGGGTAGTGTTTTAGGGATTAGGGTGGCGTAGTGGTGCTTGTGTTGTGTCGGGGTTCGTGCTCGAGGTAGTGGTTTAGGGTAGTGCAGTGGTGTTTGGGTAGTGTAGGGCTTCATGCTGGGGGTAGTGTTTTAGGGTTTAGGGTAGTGCAGTGGTGTTTGTGTAGTGTGGGAGGTCATGCTGGGGTAAATTTAGGGTTTAGTGTAGTGCAGTGGCGTTTGGGTAGAGTAGGGAGTTGTGATGGGGTAGTATTTTAAGGTTAAGTGTAGTGCAGTGGTGTTTGTGTAGTGTAGGGGGTCATGCTGGGGGTAGTGTTTTATGGTTTAGGGTAGAGGAGTGGTGTTTGTGTAGTGTAGGGGGTCATTCTAGGGGTAGTGTTTTAGGGTTTAGGGTAGTGCAGTTGTGTTTGTGTAGTGTAGGGGGTCATGCTGGGGGTAGTGTTTTAGGGTTTAGGGTACTGCAGTGGTGTTTGTGTAGTGTGGGAAGTCATGCTGGGGTAGATTTAGGATATAGTGTACTGCAGTGGTGTTTGGGTAGTGTAGGGAGTCGTGATGGGGTAGTGTTTTAGGGTTTATTGCAGTCCAGTGGCGTTTGTGTGGTGAAGGAGGTCGTGCTGGGGGTAGTGTTTTAGGGTTTAGGGTAGTGCAGTGGTGTTTGTGTATTCCAGGGGGTTGTGCTGGGGGTAGATTTAGGGTTTAGGTTAGTGCAGTGGTGTTTGGGTAGTGTAGGGAGTCGTGCTGGTGGTAGTGTTTTAGGGTTTAGGGTAGTGCAGTTATGTTTGGGTAGTGTAGGGTGTCGTGCAGTGGGTAGTGTTTTAGGGATTAGGGAAGTGCAGTGGTGCTTGTGTAGTGTAGGGGGTCATTCTCGGGGTTGTGTTTTAGGGTTTAGGGTAGTGCAGTTGTGTTTGTGTAGTATAGGGGGTCGTGCTGGGGGTAGTGTTTTAGGGTTTAGGGTCGAGCAGTGGTGTTTGGGTAGTGTTGGGGGTTATGCTGGGATCGTGTTTTAGGGTTTAGGATAGTGCAGTGGTGTTTGTGTAGTGTAGGGGTCATGCTAGGGGTAGCGTTTTAATGTTTAGGGTAGTTCACTGGTGTTTGTGTAGTGCAGGGGATCTTGTTTTAGGGTTTAGGGTTGAGCAGTGGTGTTTGGGTAGAGTAGGGGGTCGTAGAGAGGATAGTGTTTTTGGGTTTAGGGTAGTGCAGTTGTGTTTGGGTAGTGAAGGGGGTCATGCTGGGGGTATTGTTTTATGGTTTAGAGTAGTACAGTGGTGTTTGTGTAGTGTATGGTGTCGTGCTTGAGGTAGTATTTTAGGGTTTACGGTAGTGCAGTGGTGCTTGTGTAGTGAAGGGGGTCATGCTGGGGATAGTGTTTTAGGGTTTAAGGCAGTGCAATGGTGTTTGTGAAGTGAAGGGGGTCGTGCTGGGGGTAGTGTTTTAGGGTTTGGGGAAGTGCAGTGGTGCCTGTGTAGTGTAGGGGGTTGTGCTGGGGTAGATGTAGGGTGTAGGGTAGATCAGTGGTGTTTGGGTAGTGTAGGGGGTCGTGCTGGTGGTAGTTTTTAAGTGTTTAGGGTAGTGCAATTATGTCTGGGTAGTGTAGGGTGTCGTGCAGGGCATAGTATTTTAGGGATTAGGTTAGTGCAGTGGTGTTTGGGTAGTGTAGTGCTTCATGCTGGGGGTAGTGTTTTAGGGTTTAGGGTAGTGCAGTGGTGTTTGTGTAGTGTAGGAGGTCATGCTGGGGTAGATTTAGGGTTTAGTGTAGTGCAGTGGTGTTTGGGTAGTGTAGACAGTTGTGATGGGGTAGTGTTTTAGGGTTTAGTGTAGTGCAGTAGTGTTTGTGTAGTGTAGGGGGTCATGCTGGGGGTAGTGTTTTAGGGTTTCGGGTAGAGAGGTGGTGTTTGTGTAGTGTAGGGGGTCATGCTGGGGTTAGTGGTTTAGGGTTTAGGGTAGTGCAGTGGTGTTTGTGTACTTTAGGGGGTCATGCTGGGGCTAGTGTTTTAGGGTTTAGGGTAGTGCAGTGGTGTGTGTGTAGTGTAGGTGGTCGTGCTGTGGGTAGAGTTTTAGGGTTTAGGGTAGTGCAGTTGTGTTTGTGTAGTGTAGGAGGTCATGTTTTAGCATATAGAGTAGTGCGGTGGTGTTTAGGTTGTGTAGGGGGTCATGCTGGGATTAGTGTTTTAGGGTTTAGGGTAGTGCAGTAGTGTTTGTGTAGTGTAGGGGGGTCATGCTGGGAGTTGCGTTTTAGGGATTAGGGTAGTGCAGTGGTGTTTGTGTAGTGTAGGGGGTCGTGCTGGGGTAGTGTTTTAGGGTTTAGGGTAGTGCAGTAGTGTTTGTGTAGTGTAGGGAGTCATGCTGGGGATAGTGTTTTAGGGTTTAGAGTAGTGCAGAGGTGTTTGGGTAGTGTAGGGGGTTGTGCTGGGGGTTGTGTTTTAGGGTTTAGGGTAGTGCAGTGGTGTTTGTGTAGTGTAGGGGGTCGTGCTGGGGTCGTGTTTTAGGGTTTAAGGCAGTGCAGTGGTGTTTGTCTAGTGAAGGGGGTCGTGCTCGGGTAGTGTTTTAGGGTTTAGGGTAGTGCAGTGGTGTTTGTGTAGTCTAGTGGGTTGTGCTGTGGGTAGATTTAGGGTTTAGGTTAGTGCAGTGGTGTTTGGGTGGTGTAGGGAGTCGTGCTGGTGGTAGTGTTTTAGGTTTTTGGGTAGTGTAGTTATGTTTGGGTAGTGTAGGGTGTCGTGCATGGGGTAGTGTTTTAGGGATTAGGGTGGTGCACTGGTGCTTGTGTTGTGTCGGGGTTCGTGCTCGAGGTAGTGTTTTAGGGTTTAGGGTAGTGCAGTGGTGTTTGGGTAGTGTAGGGCTTCATGCTGGGGGTAGTGTTTTAGGGTTTAGGGTAGTGCAGTGGTGTTTGTGTAGTGTGGGAGGTCAAGCTGGGGTAAATTTAGGGTTTAGGGTAGTGCAGTGGCGTTTGGGTAGAGTAGGGAGTCGTGATGGGGTAGTGTTTTAGGGTTTAGTGTAGTGCAGTGGTGTTTGTGTAGTGTAGGGGGTAATGCTGGGGGTAGTGTTTTAGGGTTTAGGGTAGAGGAGTGGTGTTTGTGTAGTGTAGGGTGTCACGCTAGGGGTAGTGCTTTAGGGTTTAGGGTAGTGCAGTGGTGTTTGTGTAGTGTAGGGGGTAGTGTATTAGGGTTTAGGGTAGAGGAGTGGTGTTTGTGTAGTGTAGGGGGTCATGCTGGGGGTAGTGTTTTAGGGTTTAGGGTAGAGCAGTGGTGTTTGTGTAGTGTAGGGGGTCATGCTGGGGTTAGAGGTTTAGGGTTTAGGGTAGTGCAGTGGTGTTTGTGTACTTTAGGGGGTCTTGCTGAGGGTATTGTTTTAGGGTTTAGGGTAGTGCAGTGGTGTGTGTGTAGTGTAGGTGGTCGTGCTGTGGGTAGAGTTTTAGGGTTTAGGGTAGTGCAGTTGTGTTTGTGTAGTGTAGGAGGTCATGTTTTAGCATATAGAGTAGTGCGGTGGTGTTTAGGTTGTGTAGGGGTTCATGCTGGGATTAGTGTTTTAGGGTTTAGGGTAGTGCAGTAGTGTTTGTGTAGTGTAGGGGGTCATGCTGGGAGTTGCCTTTTAGGGTTTAGGGTAGTGCAGTGGTGTTTGTGTAGTGTAGGGGGTCGTGCTGGGGGTAGTGTTTTAGGGTTTAGGGTAGTGCAGTAGTGTTTGTGTAGTGTAGGGAGTCATGCTGGGGATAGTGTTTTAGGGTTTAGAGTAGTGCAGAGGTGTTTGGGTAGTGTAGGGGGTTGTGCTGGGGGTTTTGTTTTAGGGCTTAGGGTAGTGCAGTGGTGTTTGTGTAGTGTAGGGGGTCGTGCTGGGGTCGTTTTTTAGGGTTTAAGGCAGTGCAGTGGTGTTTGTGTAGTGAAGGGGGTCGTGCTCGGGGTAGTGTTTTAGGGTTTAGGGTAGTGCAGTGGTGTTTGTGTAGTCTAGTGTGTTGTGCTGTGGGTAGATTTAGGGTTTAGGTTAGTGCAGTGGTGTTTGGGTGGTGTAGGGAGTCGTGCTGGTGGTAGTGTTTTAGGTTTTAGGGTAGTGTAGTTATGTTTGGGTAGTGTAGGGTGTCGTGCAGGGGGTAGTGTTTTAGGGATTAGGGTGGTGCAGTGGTGCTTGTGTTGTGTCGGGGTTCGTGCTCGAGGTAGTGTTTTAGGGTTTAGGGTAGTGCAGTGGTGTTTGGGTAGTGTAGGGCTTCATGCTGGGGGTAGTGTTTTAGGGTTTAGGGTAGTGCAGTGGTGTTTGTGTAGTGTGGGAGGTCATGCTGGGGTAAATTTAGGGTTTAGTGTAGTGCAGTGGCGTTTGGGTAGAGTAGGGAGTCGTGATGGGGTAGTGTTTTAGGGTTTAGTGTAGTGCAGTGGTGTTTGTGTAGTATAGGGGTTAATGCTGGGGGTAGTGTTTTAGGTTTTAGGGTAGAGGAGTGGTGTTTGTGTAGTGTAGGGGGTCATGCTAGGGGTAGTGTTTTAGGGTTTAGGGTAGTGCAGTGGTGTTTGTGTAGTGTAGGGGGTAGTGTTTTAGGGTTTAGGGTAGAGGAGTGGTGTTTGTGTAGTGTAGGGGGTCATGCTAGAGGAAGTGTTTTAGGGTGTAGGGTAGTGCAGTGGTGTTTGTGTAGTGTAGGGGGTAGTGTTTTAGGGTTTAGGGTAGTGCAGTGGTGTTTGTGTAGTGTAGGGGGTCATGCTGTGGATAGAGTTTTAGGGTTTAGGGTAGTGCAGTGGTGTTTGTGTAGTGTAGGGGGTCATGTTTTAGGGTATAGGGGAGTGCAGTGGTGTTTAGGTAGAGTAGGGGGTCATGCTGGGGTTAGTGTTTTAGGGTTTATGGTAAGGCAGTTGTGTTTGGGTAGTGTAGATGTTTGTGCTGGGGGGAGTGTTTTAGGGTTTAGGGTAGTGCAGTGGTGTTTTGGTAGTGTAGGGGGTCGTGCTGGGGGTAGTGTTTTAGGGTTTAGGGTAGTGCATTGGTGTTTGTGTAGTGTAGGGAGTCGTGCTGGGGATAGTGTTTTAGGGTTTAGGGTAGTGCAGTGGTGTTTGGGTAGTGTAGGGGGTCGTGCTGGGTTAGTGTTTTAGGGTTTAGGGTAGTGCAGTGGTGTTTGTGTAGTGTAGGGGTCGTGCTGGGGGTAGTGTTTTAGGGTTTAGGGTAGTGCAGTGGTGTTTTGGTAGTGTTGGGGGGAATGCTGGGGTAGTGTTTTAGGGTTTAGGGTAGTGCAGTTTTGTTTGTGTAGTGTAGGGGGTTGTCCTAGGGGTAGCGTTTTAGGGTTTAGGGTAGTGCACTGGTGTTTGTGTAGTGTAGAGGATCGTGTTTTAGGGTTTAGGGTAGTACAGTGGTATTTGGGTACTGTAGGGGGTCATGCTGGGGGTAGTGTTTTGGGGTTTAGGGTAGTTCAGTGGTGCTTGTACAGTGTAGGGGGTCATGCTGGGGGTGTAGATTTAGGGTATAGGGTACTACAGTGGTGTTTGTTTATTGTAGGGCGTCTTGCTGAGGGTAGTGTTTTAGGGTTTAAGGCAGTGCAGTGGTGTTTGTGAAGTGAAGGGGGTCGTGCTGGGCGTAGTGTTTTAGGGTTTAGGGTAGTGCAGTGGTGTCTGTATAGTGTAGGAGGTTGTGCTGGGGGTAGATGTAGGGTTTAGGGTAGAGCAGTGATGTTTGGGTTGTGTAGGGGGTTGTGCTGGGGGTAGTGTTTAAGGGTTTAGGGTAGTGAAGTTGTGTTTGTGTAGGGTAGGGGGTCGGGCTGGAGGTAGTGTTTTAGGGTTTAGGGTAGTGCAATGGTGTTTGTGTAGTATAGGTGGTAGTGTTTTAGGATTTAGGGTAGTGCGGTGGTGTTTGTGTAGTGTAGGGGGTCGTGGTTTAGGGTAGTGCAGTGGAGTTTGGGTAGTGTAGGTGGTCATGCTGGCGGTAGTGTTGTTGCGTTTAGGGTTCTGCAGTAGTATTTGGGGAGTGACGTTTTTAAGATTTTAGGGTAGTGCAGTAATGCATGGGTAGTGTAGGGGGTCATGCTGGGCTAGTGTTTTAGGATTTAAAGTAGTGCAGTGGTGTTTGGGTAGTGTAGGGGGTCATGCTGGGGGTAGTGTTTTAGGGTTTAGGGTAGTGCAATGGTGTTTGTGTAGTGTAGGGGGCTGTGCTAGGGGTAGTGTTTTAGGGTTTAGGGTAGTGCCGTGGTGTTTGGGTGGTATAGGGGGTCGTGGTGGGATAGATTTAGGGTTTAGAGTAGTGCAGTGGTGTTTGTGTGCTGTAGGAGGTCATGCTGGGGGTAGTGTTTTAGGGTTTAGGGTAGTGCAGTGGTGTTAGTGTAGTGTAGGTGGTCGTGCTGGTGGTAGTGTTTTAGGGTTTAGGGTTGTGCAGTAGTGTTTGTGTAGTGTAGGGAGTCATGCTGGGGGTAGTGTTTTAGGGTTTAGGGTAGTGCAGAGGTGTTTGGGTAGTGTAGGGGGTCGTGCTGGGGTAGTGTTTTAGGGTTTAAGGCAGTGCAGTGGTGTTTGTGTTGTCTAGGGGGTTGTGCTGTGGGAATATTTAGGGTTTAGGTTAGTGCAGTGGTGTTTAGGTGGTGTAGGGAGTCGTGCTGGTGGTAGTGTTTTAGGGTTTAGGGTAGTGTAGTTATGTTTCGGTAGTGTAGGGCTTCCTGCTGGGCGTAGTGGTTTAGGGTTTAGGGTAGTGCAGTGGTGTTTGTATAGTGTGGGAGGTCATGCTGGGGTAAATTTAGGGTTTAGTGTAGTGCAGTGGTGTTTGGGTAGTGTAGGGCTTCATGCTGGTGGTAGTGGTTTAGGGATTAGGGTGGTGCAGTGGTGCTTGTGTAGTGTCGGGGTTCGTGCCCGGGGTAGCGTTTTAGGGTTTAGGGCAGTGCAGGGGTGTTTTGGTAGTGTAGGGGGTCGTGCTGGGGGTAGTGTTTTAGGGATTAGGGTAGTGCAGTGGTGTTTGTTTAGTGTAGGGGATAGTGTTTTAGGGTTTAGGGTAGTGCAGTGGTGTTTGGGTAGTGTAGGGGGTCATGCTGGGGTTAGTGTTTTAGGGTTTAGGGTAGTGCAGTAGTGTTTGTGTAGTATAGGGGTCGTGCTGGGGGTAGTGTTTTAGGGTTTAGGGTAGTGCAGTGGTGTTTTGGTAGTGTTGGGGATAGTCCTGGGTAGTGTTTTAGGGCTTAGGAAAGTGCAGTGGTGTTTGTTTAGTATATAGGGTTGTGCTGGGGGTCATGTTTTAGGGTTTAGGGTAGTGCAGTGGTGTTTGTGTAGTGTGGGAGGTCATGCTGGGGGTAGATTAGGGTTTAGTGTAGTGAAGTGGTGTTTGGGTAGTGTAGGGAGTCGTGATGGGGTAGTGCTTTAGGGTTTAGGGTAGTGCAGTGTTGTATGTGTAGTTTAGGGGTCATGCTGGGGGTAGTGTTTTAGGGTTTAGGGTAGTGCAGTGGTGTTTGTGTAGTGTAGGGGTCATGCTGGGGGTAGTGTTTTAGGGTTTATGGCAGTGCAGTGATGTTTGTGTAGGGTAGGGGATCGTGTTTTAGGGCTTAGGGTAGTGCCGTGGTGTTTGGGTAGTGTAGGGAGTCGTGCTGGGGGTATTGTTTTGGGGTTTAGGGTAGTGCAGTTGTTTTTAGGTAGTGAAAGAGGTCATGCTGGGGGTAGTATTTTGTGGTTTTGGGTAGTGCAGTGGTGCTTGTGTAGTGTAGGGGGTCATGCTGGGGGTAGATTTAGGGTTTAGGGTAGTAGAGTGGTGTTTGTCTAGTGTAGGCGGTTGTGCTGGGGGTAGGTTTTTAGGGTTTAAGGCAGTGCAGTGGTGTTTGTGAAGTGAAGGGAGTCGTGCTGGGGGTAGTGTTTTAAGGTTTAGGGTAGTGCAGTGGTGTTTGTTTAGTGTAGGGGGTTGTGCTGGGGGTAGATGTAGGGATTAGGGTAGTGCAGTGGTGTTTGGGTAGTGTAGGGAGTCATGCTGGGGGTTGTGTTTTAGGGTTTAGGGTATTGCAATGGTGTTTGTGTAGTGAAGGGAGTCGTGCTGGGGTAGTGTTTTAGGGTTTAGGCTCGTGCAGTGGTGTTTGGGTAGTGTAGGGGGCCGTGCTTGGGGTAGTATTTTACGGCTTAGGGTAGTGCAGTGGTGTTTTGGTAGTGTAGGGGGTAGTGTTCTAATGTTTAGGGTAGTGCAGCGGTGTTTGTGTAGTGTAGGGGTCGTGCTGGGGGTAGTGTTTTAGTGTTTAGGGTAGTGTAGTGATGTTTGGGTAGTGTAGGAGGTCGTGCTGGGGGTAGTGTTTAAGGGTTTAGGTTAGTGCAGTGGTGTTTGTGTAGTATAGGGGGTCGCACTGGAGGTAGTGTTTTAGGGTAGTGCAGTGGTGTTTGTGTAGTGTAGGGGGTCGTGTTTTTGCATTTAGGGTTGTGCAGTGGTGTTTCTGTAGTGTAGAGGGTCGCGCTGGGAGAAGTGTTTTAGGGTTTAGGGTAGTGCAGTGGTGTTTGTTTAGTGTAGCGGGCCGTGTTTTAGCGTTTAGGGTAGTGCAGTGGTGTTTCGGTAGTGTAGGGAGTCGTGCTGGGGGTAGTGTTTTAGGGTTTAGGGTAGTGCAGTGGTGTATGGGTAATGTACGGGGTCACGCTAGGGGTAGTCTTTTAGGGTTTAGGGTAGTGCAGTGGTGTATGCGTAGTGTAGGGGTAGTGCTGGTGTAGTGTTTAAGGGTTAAGGGTAGTGCAGTGGTGTTTGTGTAGTGTGGGAGGTCATGCTGGGGGTAGATTTAGGTTTAGTGTAGTGAAGTGGTGTTTGGGTAGTGTAGGGAGTCAATCAATCAATCAGAGCATTTATATAGCGCACTACTCACCCGGAGGGTCTCAAGGCGCTTGGGGAGGGGGGGTCCGCTATTGCTCGAACAGCCAGGTCTTGAGCTGCTTCCTGAAGGCGAGGTGGTCTTGGGTCAGGCGGAGGTGGGTCGGGAGGGAGTTCCAGGTCTTGGAGGCCAGGTAGGAGAAGGACCTTCCTCCAGTGGTGGCTCTTCGGATGCGGGGGACGGTGGCGAGGGCATGGTTGGTCGATCGAAGCTGGCGTGTGGGAGTGTAGAAGTTGAGGCGGCGGTTGAGGTATCTTGGGCCTTGGTTGTGTAGGGCTTTGTGTGCGTGGGTGAGGAGACGGAAGGTGACCGGGAGCCAGTGCAGGTCTCTCAGGTGTCCGGAGATGTGGCTGTGTCGGGGGATGTCGAGGATGAGTCTTGCTGAGGCGTTCTGGATCCACTGGAGTCTCCTCTGGAGTCTGGCGGTGGTTCCGGCGTAGAGGGAGTTGCCGTAGTCCAGTCGGCTGGTGACGAGGGCCTGGGTAACTGTCTTCCTGGTCTCGGTGGGGATCCACCGGAAGATCTTGCGTATCATGCGCAGGATGTTGAAGCATGACGAGGAGACGGCGTTGACCTGTCTGGTCATGGATAGGGAAGAGTCCAGGATGAAGCCCAGGTTGCGTGCGTGGTCTGTGGGTTTGGGTGCGCAGCCCAGGGCGGTGGGCCACCAGGAATCGTCCCAGGCGGAGGGTGAAGAGCCCAGGATGAGGACTTCCGTCTTGTCTGAGTTCAGTTTCAGGCGGCTGTTCATCATCCACTCGGCTACGTCTGTCATCCCTTCGTGTAGGTTGGCTCTGGCGGTGGCGGGGTCGTTGGTGAGGGAGAGGATCAGCTGGGTGTCGTTGGCGTGGGAGATGATGTTGGGGTTGTGTTTTTATTTATTTATTTATTTATTTATTTATTTAGTGTTTTCTATAGCGCGGACATGACCCTGCGTAGGGTATCAGAGCGCTTTACAGCTGGATTTCGGTGTAACAGAACCGAATACATTACAAGTCATTAGATGCCTATCAAGTTTAGAACAGAGCATTAAGCAGCAAAAGATAATATATACACATATTGAATTACCATGAGTAGATTAAAGTAAAAGTAAAAGACTACATTTTGAACAAGTATATACAGGCCCATATAAGGTTAGAGAGCACCTAGCGGGCACATGGAAAAGTCATAATAGGTTTGTAGACTGTGACCGACATGTACTTATGGGAGAAATTTCCTCATATAGAATGCTTTTGCTTCCTTTTTGAATGCCGTGATGGAAGGAATTCTTCTAATGTTAGGGGGGATAGCGTTCCAGATTCTTGGAGCTGCCCCGGAGAATGTTCTATCATACGTTCTTTTCTTACAAAAGCGAGCCGGTTTCAATAGAAGGTCTGCATGGCTCCTGGAAAATCGGCACCCTCCTGATAGCGTGAGTTTTTTTGCGAGGTAAACTGGAGTTTTGTGATGTAATGCTTTGTGCGTGATACATGCCAACTTGAATTGAATTCTTGCTTCGAAGGGCAGCCAGTTAAGGGCTTTCAAGTGAGGGGTGATATGGTCGAATTTTTTGGATCCAGTTATAAGTCTTGTTGCAGCATTCAGGCATGCTTTCAGTGGTGCTGTTGATATCTTGGGGAGGCCGGCCAAAGTTGTGCAACCATACTCAATCCTAGATATGACCAGTGCCTGTACTGCTGTCTTGAGATCTGTGTTATTTAGGAATGGTTTCAGTTTCCGCAGGTAACTTAAATGGAAACGGGCGTTTTTTGCCATTAAGTTGATGTGAGCTAACATGTTGAGGTTTTTGTCCAAAGTAATTCCCAGTGATTTAGTAGAGTCGACAATCTTCGGAGTACATTTTAGAGCAGTGATAGTGTTGGTCCATTCCACTATATTAGATTTGCTTTTTTGGGGTGTAATCAATAGGAATTCTGTTTTCTGGGGGTTAAGCTTCAGGTGGTTAGCCGTTAACCATTGGATGGTTCTCGATAGTGCATGGTTCATGGTCTTTATCTCTTCCGATGATGCGACCTTGATGTACAGTTGGGTGTCATCCGCGTACATGTGGAACGAAATGTTCGCTTTTTGTAGTATATCCGTTAGCGGTTCTACGTATAGGTTGAATAGCGCCGGAGATAGTGTTGACCCTTGCGGAACTCCGATATTGTTGCTGGATGGTCCTGAGAGGGTTTGGTTGACTATGAATTTTTGTGATCTATTCTCGAGAAAGGATCTGAACCATTTAAGGACAGTTCCCTCTAGCCCCATTCTGTATTCCAACCGATCGACTATTTTTTCATGGTTCACCGTGTCGAAAGCCGACGACAGGTCCAACAGGATAAGGAGGCATGTTTTGTTGTGGTCAAGTGCCAGCAAAGCGTCATCTACTATCTGCAGAATAGCTGTTTCTGTACTATGGTTTGGTCTGAAACCCGATTAGAAATCATTTAAAAGATTGAATTTCGAAATATGAAGACTCAGTTGTTGTTGGACACATTTTTCCAGTACTTTGGCTAGCATGGGAATATTTGTTACTGGTCTGAAGTTGTTGGGATCAGTTGGGTTCTCTGTAGGTTTTTTTAAGAGGGGAATGACTTGACCAGTTTTTAGGCAGGCCGGAATTTGGCCTTGTGACAATGAGGCGTTTATGACCTTTGTCCATGATGGGATTAGCAGGTGGTTTATCGCAAACCAGCACTTTGCCGGTATTGGATCGTTGTAGTGATTGTTAGGTTTAATGGTTGACAAAATCTTAGCAATGTCTAGTTCGCTGACCGGCTTAAATCCGGACCACTGAGCCTTGTTTTTAGGTTTTTCTAATTCTTGTTGATTCTGCTGATCCATTGAGAAGTCCTTATCTCTTTCCATGTTTTCGGCTGCTTTAATGAGCTCCCTCTCCAGTGCGTTGGCTTTGTCTGTAAAGAAAACTGAGAAGTCTTCACTATTCAAGGTTGTATTCGTGATGATTGGTGTAGATTTGGCAGATTTATTTGATTGAACTTTTAGAAGATCGAATAATTTCCTTGGTCTGTTTACTGCATTATCCAGTTCTTTTCTGAAAAAGTCTTTCTTAGATTTTATAATGCTTTTATTGTAAGCTTTTCTGGATTGTCTCAGTTGGGTTAAATGGGGCGACGAAGGGTGTTGTCGCCATCTACGTTCTGAGAGTCTTAGAGATCTTCTTTCTTCATTAAGGGCGCCGTTGAACCACGTTTTTTTTTTCTTTGTCAGAGATTCTTTTTAGTTTAAGTGGGGCTATGTCCTCGATAATGCTAGACATTGCCTTGTTATAGTGCAGTGTGAGGTCATTAACGTCAACCAAGCTCTTAGGCGGCTGTAGGTCTATTTCACAGCGCGCTGCTGCATTTTCCAAGTTAATTCTTCTGGTGTCCCGGGTCCATTTTTTTGGTTTGATAGATTGTGCGATCGATTTGGTTTTTCTGAAAGGAATTACGAATGAAATAATGTGATGACCAATCACAAGGGGTGATAACGATGTTCTCGATCGCTTTCTCTTTTGTTAATATCCAATCTAAGGTGGAGCCTTTAGAGTGTGTAGGGAGTTGAAATCCTTGAACTAACGCTTGCTCTTCCAGGAATGCTTTAAACAGTGCGATCTGAGTATCAGAGTTATCCTCCCAGTGAATGTTGAAGTCTCCTAGGAAGATATCATTAGATTGCGGATTAGAGTTGGTGGTTATAATTTCTATCATCTGGTCTATGAACATGTTCTTAGTACCAGGTGGGTGGTAGATTGCATGTAATTTACAGGTATGGTTATCTGCAGATCTAAGTGACATGCCCAGATATTCACACGATTCTAAGGGGTCAGCCTGTATTTTTGTGATGGTTATGTCTGATCTGTGTATACAGGCAATGCCTCCTCCCATTCTGTGACATCTGTCCTGTCTTAAAATCCGGTAGTTCGGGGGAACTAATAGGTCTAAGCATGGTGAGGACGAGTCAGAAAGCCATGTTTCTGTTAAAATGGTTATGTCAATTTCCTGGTTTAGTATGAGGTCAGCTATGTCAGATGCGTGTTTATTCGCTGAGCGACAGTTGAGTAGTATGGCCCGGATGTGTTTTTGGGAACTGATCGTAGGCAAAATAATCTTTCCTGGCAGTAATGGTACATTCTTTAGGTTGTTAGCGTTTATCCTTCTATTGTTTGACTTTGAAGTTCTACCAGCGTTCGTTGGGATAGTTTGGATCAGGCTCTCACCTATCGGCGTAGGAATAGGGTCATATGTAGACAGGATGGATAATATCTCACTGTCTGTCAGATAGTTGAGTTGGGCCCGAGGGCGGTAAATTCTGTTTGCTGCCTCCATAGGGATGGAACGGCGTTTAACTAGTGTTTCAAACGAGGAATTCTGAAGATCCTCCATTTTAGTGAGCCATTGTTCTGATAGGTATAACAGGTTCTTCATATCTCTAATAGCGAGAAGCATGGCTTTGTAAGTCTTGCTAGATTGCGCACTGAAATTATTAGAATCCCTAATAGTTTGATGGGTTCTAATCTTTTCCGAGTCTAATCTGAGTTGGTCGTTAGTGGGCGGTTGTGTGGGTACCCCTAGCGGGGGGTTAGCTGTCTATATCTCTGCCGGATCTGTGCATGATATTTTGTTATTAGATACAGATGCACTGATCCCTGTTTTGGTCACTTGGAGAACTCTCCCGTTAACTTGTTCAACACGTGTTGTTCCCGACCTGCAGGCTGTTCCCAGTAGCGGGTTGGAATCAATGTCAGAGGTGGGATGGGAGCTAGAGTCAAAGGGTATGGTACCTAGTGACCGCTGAGTGCTGCGGTACCCTTCTTCTGACTTACTGGTTACGTGATTTAGTTGTTGGGGCTCATCAGTGGTGGAAGTGCATTCCCATGCCAACTCAAGATCCGACTGTTGGAGTTCTATCTCCCCGAAGTTAGGATGGGAGCTAGAGTCAAGGGGTAAGGTGACTAGTGTTAGCTGGGTGTTGAGACCCCCTTCTTCAGACTTCCTGATTTCATGAATCAATTGTTGGGGCTCATCATTAGTGGAGGTGCATACCCATGCCAACTCATGGACCGACTGTAGACGTTCTGATTCCCTGGAGGCAACCGGATTGCCATCCTTCGAACACCCACCTACCTGAATTGTCATTTGGGGCTCATCTTTGGAGTTTCTGCTAATTAGTGTGTTAATGCTACCATTTGCGCTGTCATACAAATTATTGGCCTCCTGGTTGACCGGTTGTGGCTCTTCATTGGTGTTGTCGTTGTCGATTTCCATCACAGCCTGTTGGTTCCCATGTGTGACGAGGGGTTGAGGAATCCTATTAGAATGGTAGTTTCTTGAGGTGGGACTACTTAGGACTTCGTTTTTTAGTGTTGAGAAATATTCATCAAATCGTTCCAAATCTTTGTTGGCAGCTTGAATGAGGAACGTGCCGTTTTTATAACTCGTTATGTTTAATGATGCTCTCAGTTTTCGGGACGGTGTGATGAGCAGTTTTGTTCCATAGGGAATGTTTTTCATTTCCTGTATTTTCATCGAGTTGTTTAATGTATTTCTCCACTTAGCTATTTTAGTAGTGAAGAAGATGAAGTCATTAATAATCGCGCCTTTTTTTAGGTTAAGCGATGGATCTAATATAAGCGTGTCAGGATTGGTTCTGAGCAGGTTATGTTTAAAGGTTTTTGAGGCGTGTTTAGAAATATTAGGAGGGTAAATTATTGAGTACGAGTTCCTTCCTTCTGGTTTTAGTTGATGCCCTGATATAGTTATGGTTAAAAGGTTTCGTACCTTATACTAGCGGAATTGATCTTGTGGGTACAGCCCCAGTCCCTAGCTTCTAAGGTAGCTGTCAGACTCAATGTGCCTGGCTGGAAATTAGCTTAAGAGACGTGCAAGCAGGCTCACGCTCATTAGCTTACCGTGGTCTACCGCCCAAGAGACTAAAACAGAAATGCGAAAGGAAGCGTGATAAACTAAAATAAAAAGAAAAGAAAAAAATAATGATAAGTATGTCCCAAAAATTCTCTCATTGACAATGTTCTGCCCCTACCAAGAAGGCTGCCAAGATAGCATCAGTCTAGAGTCCTTTGTCTCTGTTAATGGTTCGGATAATCTGAAAAGTAGTCCTCTGTTGCTTTCTACTCCTCCAACTACGAGATGTGGTCCTCTTTTATCTTCTATGCAAAGACCCCATGTTTAAGTCCTCTGCCTACTTCCTAAATGAACTAGTCCTATCTCAGTTTTCAATTACTTCACCATTTTGTAGGGTCCTATCTTAAATTTAATCAACAGTCAACACCCCAAAATGGCTCCAGCATTTTCTCCGTCCAAGATTCACACAAACATTTGGGGGCAGATAAGTCAGAGTCCAAGTTTATCCTCTCTGTTTTTTGTTATGTGTCATGAGGATAGTACACATGCCAGAGATCAGTGTCTCCCTGGCATTTACAGCCACTCTCTCGGTGCGCAGTCAGCCCATTCGTCCCCAGTCGCCAGCCTCACTCTCTCGCCTCATCCAGGGGAAGACACTGCCCTCACGAGTCCCGCCGGTCCCAGGGAGACATCAAGGCGCCTCACCTTCGCGACTGCCGCCACTCCTCGATTGCCACTCTCCCCGCTCCCCAGCGTGACCTTGTCCCAACGCTAGGAGGGACGCTCCATTCACAGCACAGCCCGCTGCACAGACGAACGTTCACAGCGCCGCCCTCTGACTCCACCGCAACTCACCGCTGCCGCCTTCGATGCTGGAATGACGCCGGTTGAGATCCGAGTACCGGCCAGAATTAAGCGATGGACGCTATAGCGCCCTCCCCAATGCTCACAGTTTCCTCCGATCACCAAAGCATCTCCCTCGATATTCCCCACGGGCTGCAAGAACCGGTCAGTAATAACGACGGATCTCTCATCCGCTCTGCTATAGCCCCGCTCCGTGACCCGGCCTGGAGCAGCTCCGTCACGGGCAGTCGTCTCCGCTCTCCACCTCGCTCCACGGACGGTCCGACCCCGTAAGGTATGTTACTTTCAACCAGTTTCACTAACAATGTTACATTTTAGTAATCGCTCGTAGTTTTCCGCACCTCCAGGCTAGACAGGGATATTCTGCAGTCTTAGATCACAAGCCTACGGAGCTCGCTCCCGGAGCTCCTCTTCCATCGCCATCTTGCGTGTGATGGCGTGCGATGGCCGCGAGGGGGCTCATGTAGACGTTGAAGAGGGTGGGGCTGAGCGAGGAGCCTTGGGGAACGCCGCAGATGACTTCGGTGGCTTCTGATCTGAACGGGGGGAGGCGGACTCTCTGTGTCCTTCCGGCGAGGAAGGAGATGATCCATTCTAGTGCCTTTCCTTGGATTCCCGCGTTGCTGAGGCGCTGCACTAGGGTGCGGTGGCAGACGGTGTCGAATGCCGCGGAGAGGTCCAGGAGGATGAGGGCCGCAGTTTCCCCGTTGTCGAGCAGGGTTCGGATGTCATCGGTGGCTGCGATGAGGGCGGTCTCTGTGCTGTGGTTGGCCCGGAAGCCGGACTGTGAGAGGTCAAGGGATCCGTTCGTCTCGAGGAAGGCGGCCAGCTGCTTGTTGACGGTCTTCTCGATGACTTTGACCGGGAACGGGAGGAGTGAGATGGGGCGGTAGTTTTTGAGTTCAGTGGGGTCCGCTGATGGTTTCTTCAGTAGAGCGCTGAGTTCGGCGTGCTTCCAGCTCTCTGGGAAGGTAGCGGTGATGAAGGAGGTGTTGATGAAGTCCCGCAGGTGGGGTGCGATGACAGCGTCGGCCTTGTTGAAGACGCGGTGAGGGCGGGGGTCGGTTGGGGATCCGGAGTGGATGGAGTTCATCGTGCGGATGGTGTCTTCGGAGGTGATCGGAGTCCAGGCGCAGAGGGTGGTGGTGGGGGTCGTTGGTGTGGTCATGGGGTGCGTCGGTTGTGTGCTGAAGCTGTTGTGTATGTCTGCGATCTTGTTGTGGAAGTAGGTGGCGAGGGAGTTGCAGAGGTCTTGTGATGGGGTGATGTCGTTGTTTCCGGCGTTGGGATTGGAGAGCTCTTTGACGATGTTGAAGAGTTCCTTGCTGTTGTGTGCGTTGTTGTCCAGTCGTACCTTGAATGCGGTTTTCTCGGTGGTATGGATCAGTTGGTGGTGTTTACGGGTGGCGAGCTTGAGGGTGGTCATGTTGTCTGGTGTGAGGTTTCTGCGCCAGGCTCGCTCGAGGGCACGGCAGTTCTTCTTGGAGCTCTTGAGTTCGTCGGTGAACCAAGGTGCTTTCTTGCTGCCTGGTCTGCTGGGCGGGGTCCTCAGTGGGGCGAGGTAGTCTGCGCAGTTGCTGATCCATTTCGCGAGGTTGTTGGCGGCCTGGCTGGGGTTCGCAGAGCTGGCGGGGGGGGTCTTGGCTCAGGGTTGCGGCGAGCTGGTCGGCTGTGATCTTGTTCCAGTTTCTACGTGCGACCTGTTGCTGGTGGTGGTGGATCGTGTTCTTTTTGAAGCTGAAGTGGACGCAGCTGTGGTCCGTCCAGTGGAGTCCGGTGGCATGGCTGAAGGTGATGTGCTTGCTGGATGAGAAGATGGGGTCAAGTGTGTGTCCGGCGTAGTGGGTGGGGGAGGTCACCAGCTGCTTGAGGCCGAGGTTGTCGAGGTTGTCCAGCAGGGTGGTGGTGTTGCGGTCATTGTTGTTCTCCAGGTGAAAGTTGAGGTCCCCGAGGAGGATGTAGTCAGCGGAGGGGAGGGCGTGCGGGCTGATGAAGTCGGCGATGTCTTCGCTGAATTGTGTGCGCGGTCCCGGGGGTCTGTAGATGAGGGTGCCTCTAAGGGTGGTCTTGGGGTCGGTGTGGATCTGGAAGTGCAGGTGTTCGGCGGCAGTGAGGGTGTCGTCGGTGTTGGTCGTGATGCAGATGGTGTTCCTGTGGACGATGGCGATGCCTCCTCCAGTCTGGTTGACGCGGTCCCTCCGGGTGATCTTGTATCCGTCCGGGATGGCGATGGCGATGTCGGGAGCTGATGAGGCGTTCATCCAGGTTTCCGTGAGGAAGGCGACGTCTGGTGATGTTGTGTCGATCAGGTTCCAGAGTTGGACGGCGTGTCTGTGGATGGAGCGGGTGTTGAGCAGGATGCACTTCAGGTGGTTGCGGCTGGTGCTTGGTTTGGCGGGTGCGGGTGCAGTGCAGGACCGGAAGCAGGAGAACTTGCAGGAGTGGCAGCTGAAGGGTCTGTGAGTGCCTCTCGGCGTGGCTTGGTGGCATCCGGGGATCCGGCCGGCGTTGAGTGCGTTGAGGTCAGATGCATCGTAGGTCCGGCGGGCCGGGTCGGCTCTGCGGGTGCCAGGGGGTCTGGCGCTGGGCGCGGTCCAGGCGCAGACGGGCGCAGACGGGCTTACCTTTGGCGCACCTTCGGCGCACAATCGGCGCGCCCGCTGCGGGAGGGAGGAGCAGCTGAGAGGCGGGAGCGGGGAGGGTACAGAAGAAAAGGGGGCGTGGCCGCGAGCACGGGGCGGGAAGCGGGGAGCAGGGCGGGGGGCCCCGGGCACAAGGTAGACCAATACAACACGGATGGGACAAGGACAAAATAGCAGATGGCACGAGGGGAAAAAAAGAACGGTTAACTACAGGGTGGAGACAAAAAGGAAAAGTGAGAGAAAGCACGAGGGGAGAGACAAGCAATACAGCAATACAAGCAATACAGTCAATGCACGAGGGGAGAGACAAGCAATTCGGCAATACAAGCAATGCAGTCAATGCATGCGGGCCCGCTAGAGCAGCGGGGGGCGGGGTCGTGGCGGCAGGCTCAGCGAGGCTGAGTGCAGCAGCGGGATGGAGGGGCACACGCTACAGCTGGTGGCCGTGCGGTGCGGGGGTGTCCTGAGAGCAGGTCACACTCACCTGCGCCGCACGGTCGCCATTTATGGCCAAGTGGGAGGGAGGGAGGAGCAGCTGGGAGGCGGGAGCGGGGAGGGTACAGAAGAAAAGGGGGCGTGGCAGCGAGCACGGCGACGGGAAGCGGGGAGCGGGGCGGGGGCACCGGGCACAAGGTAGACCAATACAACACGGATGGGACAAGGACAAAATAGCAGATGGCACGAGGGGAGAAAAAGAACGGTTAACTACAGGGTGGAGACAAAAAGGAAAAGTGAGAGAAAGCACGAGGGGAGAGACAAGCAATACAGCAATACAAGCAATACAGTCAATGCACGAAGGGAGAGACAAGCAATACGGCAATACAAGCAATACAGTCAATGCACGCGGGCCCGCTAGAGCAGCGGGGGGCGGGGTTGTGGCGGCAGGCTCAGCGAGGCTGAGTGCAGCAGCGGGATGGAGGGGCATACGCTACAGCTGGTGGCCGTGCGGTGCGGGGGTGTCCTGAGAGCAGGTCACACTCACCTGCGCCGCACGGTTGCCATTTATGGCCAAGTGGGAGGGAGGGAGGAGCATCTGGGAGGCGGGAGCAGGGAGGGTACAGAAGAAAAGGGGGCGTGGCCACGAGCACGGCGGCGGGAAGCGGGGCGCACCGGCCACAAGGTAGACCAATACAACACGGATGGGACAAGGACAAAATAGCAGATGGCACAAGGGGAGAAAAAGAACGGTTAACTACAGGGTGGAGACAAAAAGGAAAAGTGAGAGAAAGCATGAGGGGAGAGACAAGCAATACAGCAATACAAGCAATACAGTCAATGCACGAGGGGAGAGACAAGCAATACGGCAATACAAGCAATGCAGTCAATGCACGCGGGCCCGCTAGAGCAGCGGGGGGCGGGGTCGTGGCGGCAGGCTCAGCGAGGCTGAGTGCAGCAGCGGGATGGAGGGGCACACGCTACAGCTGGTGGCCGTGCGGTGCGGGGGTGTCCTGAGAGCAGGTCACACTCACCTGCGCCGCACGGTCGCCATTTATGGCCAAGTGGGAGGGAGGGAGGAGCAGCTGGGAGGCGGGAGCGGGGAGGGTACAGAAGAAAAGAGGGCGTGGCCGCGAGCACGGCGGCGGAAAGCGGGGAGCGGGGCGGGGGGCACCGGGCTCAAGGTAGACCAATACAACACGGATGGGACAAGGACAAAATAGCAGATGGCACGAGGGGAGAAAAAGAACGGTTAACTACAGGGTGGAGACAAAAAGGAAAAGTGAGAGAAAGCACGAGGGGAGAGACAAGCAATACAGCAATACAAGCAATACAGTCAATGCACGAGGGGAGAGACAAGCAATACGGCAATACAAGCAATGCAGTCAATGCACGCGGGCCCGCTAGAGCAGCGGGGGGCGGGGTCGTGGCGGCAGGCTCAGCGAGGCTGAGTGCAGCAGCGGGATGGAGGGCCACACGCTACAGCTGGTGGCCGTGTGGTGCGGGGGTGTCCTGAGAGCAGGTCACACTCACCTGCGCCGCACGGTCACCATTTATGGACAAGTGGGAGGGAGGGAGGAGCAGCTGGGAGGCGGGAGCGGGGAGGGTACAGAAGAAAAGGGGGCGTGGCAGCGAGCACGGCGACGGGAAGCAGGGAGCGGGGCGGGGGGCACCGGGCACAAGGTAGACCAATACAACACGGATGGGACAAGGACAAAATAGCAGATGGCACGAGGGGAGAAAAAGAACGGTTAACTACAGGGTGGAGACAAAAAGGAAAAGTGAGAGAAAGCACGAGGGGAGAGACAAGCAATACGGCAATACAAGCAATGCAGTCAATGCACGCGGGCCCGCTAGAGCAGCAGGGGGCAGGGTCGTGGCGGCAGGCTCAGCGAGGCTGAGTGCAGCAGCGGGATGGAGGGGCACACGCTACAGCTGGTGGCCGTGTGGTGCGGGGGTGTCCTGAGAGCAGGTCACACTCACCTGCGCCGCACGGTCACCATTTATGGCCAAGTGGGAGGGAGGGAGGAGCAGCTGGGAGGCGGGAGCGGGGAGGGTACAGAAGAAAATGGGGCGTGGCAGCGAACACGGCGACGGGAAGCGGGGAGCAGGGCGGGGGCACCGGGCACAAGGTAGACCAATACAACACGGATGGGACAAGGACAAAATAGCAGATGGCACGAGGGGAGAAAAAGAACGGTTAACTACAGGGTGGAGACAAAAAGGAAAAGTGAGAGAAAGCACGAGGGGAGAGACAAGCAATACAGCAATACAAGCAATACAGTCAATGCACGAGAGGAGAGACAAGCAATACGGCAATACAAGCAATGCAGTCAATGCACACGGGCCCGCTAGAGCAGCGGGGGGCGGGGTCGTGGCGGCAGGCTCAGCGAGGCTGAGTGCAGCAGCAGGATGGAGGGGCACACGCTACAGCTGGTGGCCGTGCGGTGCGGGGGTGTCCTGAGAGCAGGTCACACTCACCTGCGCCCCATGGTCGCCATTTATGGCCAAGTAGGAGGGAGGGAGGCGCAGCTGGGAGGCGGGAGCGGGGAGGGGTACAGAAGAAAAGGAGGAGTGGCCGCGAGCATGGCGGCGGGAAGCAGGGAGCGGGGCGGGGGGCACCGGGCACAAGGTAGACCAATACAACACGGATGGGACAAGGACAAAATAGCAGATGGCACAAGGGGAGAAAAAGAACGGTTAACTACAGGGTGGAGACAAAAAGGAAAAGTGAGAGAAAGCACGAGGGGAGAGACAAGCAATACAGCAATACAAGCAATACAGTCAATGCACGAGGGGAGAGACAAGCAATACGGCAATACAAGCAATGCAGTCAATGCACGCGGGCCCGCTAGAGCAGCGGGGGGCGGGGTCGTGGCGGCAGGCTCAGCGAGGCTGAGTGCAGCAGCGGGATGGAGGGGCACACGCTACAGCTGGTGGCCGTGCGGTGCGGGGGTGTCCTGAGAGCAGGTCACACTCACCTGCGCCGCACGGTCGCCATTTATGGCCAAGTGGGAGGGAGGGAGGAGCAGCTGAGAGGCGGGAGCGGGGAGGGTACAGAAGAAAAGAGGGAGTGGCCGCGAGCACGGCGGCGGGAAGCGGGAAGCGGGGCGGGGGGCACCGGGCACAAGGTAGACCAATACAACACGGATGGGACAAGGACAAAATAGCAGATGGCACGAGGGGAGAAAAAGAACGGTTAACTACAGGGTGGAGACAAAAAGGAAAAGTGAGAGAAAGCACGAGGGGAGAGACAAGCAATACAGCAATACAAGCAATACAGTCAATGCACGAGGGGAGAGACAAGCAATACGGCAATACAAGCAATGCAGTCAATGCACGCGGGCCCGCTAGAGCAGCGGGGGGCGGGGTCGTGGCGGCAGGCTCAGCGAGGCTGAGTGCAGCAGCGGGATGGAGGGCCACACGCTACAGCTGGTGGCCGTGTGGTGCGGGGGTGTCCTGAGAGCAGGTCACACTCACCTGCGCCGCACGGTCGCCATTTATGGCCAAGTGGGAGGGAGGAGCAGCTGGGAGGCGGGAGCGGGGAGGGTACAGAAGAAAAGGGGGCGTGGCCGCGAGCACGGCGGCGGGAAGCGGGGAGCGGGGCGGGGGCACCGGGCACAAGGTAGACCAATACAACACGGATGGGACAAGGACAAAATAGCAGATGGCACGAGGGGAGAAAAAGAACGGTTAACTACAGGGTGGAGACAAAAAGGAAAAGTGAGAGAAAGCACGAGGGGAGAGACAAGCAATACGGCAATACAAGCAATGCAGTCAATGCACGCGGGCCCGCTAGAGCAGCGGGGGGCAGGGTCGTGGCGGCAGGCTCAGCGAGGCTAAGTGCAGCAGCGGGATGGAGGGGCACACGCTTCAGCTGGTGGCCGTGTGGTGCGGGGGTGTCCTGAGAGCAGGTCACACTCACCTGCGCCGCACGGTCACCATTTATGGCCAAGTGGGAGGGAGGGAGGAGCAGCTGGGAGGCGGGAGCGGGGAGGGTACAGAAGAAAATGGGGCGTGGCAGCGAGCACGGCGACGGGAAGCGGGGAGCGGGGCGGGGGCACCGGGCACAAGGTAGACCAATACAACACGGATGGGACAAGGACAAAATAGCAGATGGCACGAGGGGAGAAAAAGAACGGTTAACTACAGGGTGGAGACAAAAAGGAAAAGTGAGAGAAAGCATGAGGGGAGAGACAAGCAATACAGCAATACAAGCAATACAGTCAATGCACAAGAGGAGAGACAAGCAATACGGCAATACAAGCAATGCAGTCAATGCACGCGGGCCCGCTAGAGCAGCGGGGGGCGGGGTCGTGGCGGCAGGCTCAGCGAGGCTGAGTGCAGCAGCAGGATGGAGGGGCACACGCTACAGCTGGTGGCCGTGCGGTGCGGGGGTGTCCTGAGAGCAGGTCACACTCACCTGCGCCCCACGGTCGCCATTTATGGCCAAGTAGGAGGGAGGGAGGAGCAGCTGGGAGGCGGGAGCGAGGAGGGGTACAGAAGAAAAGGGGGCGTGGCCGCGAGCATGGCGGCGGGAAGCAGGGAGCGGGGCGGGGGGCACCGGGCACAAGGTAGACCAATACAACACGGATGGGACAAGGACAAAATAGCAGATGGCACGAGGGGAGAAAAAGAACGGTTAACTACAGGGTGGAGACAAAAAGGAAAAGTGAGAGAAAGCACGAGGGGAGAGACAAGCAATACAGCAATACAAGCAATACAGTCAATGCACGAGGGGAGAGACAAGCAATACGGCAATACAAGCAATGCAGTCAATGCACGCGGGCCTGCTAGAGCAGCGGGGGTCGGGGTCGTGGCGGCAGGCTCAGCGAGGCTGAGTGCAGCAGCGGGATGGAGGGGCACACGCTACAGCTGGTGGCTGTGCGGTGCGGGGGTGTCCTGAGAGCAGGTCACACTCACCTGCGCCGCACGGTCGCCATTTATGGCCAAGTGGGAGGGAGGGAGGAGCAGCTGGGAGGCGGGAGCGGGGAGGGTACAGAAGAAAAGGGGGCGTGGCCGCGAGCACGGCCGCAGGAAGCGGGGAGCGGGGCGGGGGGCACCGGGCACAAGGTAGACCAATACAACACGGATGGGACAAGGACAAAATAGCAGATGGCACAAGGGGAGAAAAAGAACGGTTAACTACAGGGTGGAGACAAAAAGGAAAAGTGAGAGAAAGCACGAGGGGAGAGACAAGCAATACGGCAATACAAGCAATACAGTCAATGCACGAGGGGAGAGACAAGCAATTCGGCAATACAAGCAATGCAGTCAATGCATGCGGGCCCGCTAGAGCAGCGGGGGGCGGGGTCGTGGCGGCAGGCTCAGCGAGGCTGAGTGCAGCAGCCGGATGGAGGGGCACACGCTACAGCTGGTGGCCGTGCGGTGCGGGGGTGTCCTGAGAGCAGGTCACACTCACCTGCGCCGCACGGTCGCCATTTATGGCCAAGTGGGAGGGAGGGAGGAGCAGCTGGGAGGCGGGAGCGGGGAGGGTACAGAAGAAAAGGGGGCGTGGCCGCGAGCACGGCGGCGGGAAGCAGGGAGCGGGGAGCGGGGCGGGGGGCGGGGGGCACCGGGCACAAGGTAGACCAATACAACACGGATGGGACAATGACAAAATAGCAGATGGCACGAGGGGAGAAAAAGAATGGTTAACTACAGGGTGGAGACAAAAAGGAAAAGTGAGAGAAAGCACGAGGGGAGAGACAAGCAATACAGCAATAAAAGCAATACAGTCAATGCACGAGGGGAGAGACAAGCAATACGGCAATACAAGCGATGCAGTCAATGCACGCGGGCCTGCTAGAGCAGCGGGGGGCGGGGTCGTGGCGGCAGGCTCAGCGAGGCTGAGTGCAGCAGCGGGATGGAGGGGCACACGCTACAGCTGGTGGCCGTGCGGTGCGGGGCTGTCCTGAGAGCAGGTCACACTCACCTGCGCCGCACGGTCGCCATTTATGGCCAAGTGGGAGGGAGGGAGGAGCAGCTGGGAGGCGGGAGCGGGGAGGGTACAGAAGAAAAGGGGGCGTGGCCGCGAGCACGACGGCGGGAAGCGGGGAGCGGGGCGGGGGGCACCGGGCACAAGGTAGACCAATACAACACGGATGGGACAAGGACAAAATAGCAGATGGCACAAGGGGAGAAAAAGAACGGTTAACTACAGGGTGGAGACAAAATGGAAAAGTGAGAGAAAGCACGAGGGGAGAGACAAGCAATACAGCAATACAAGCAATACAGTCAATGCACGAGGGGAGAGACAAGCAATTCGGCAATACAAGCAATGCAGTCAATGCATGCGGGCCCGCTAGAGCAGCGGGGGGCGGGGTCGTGGCGGCAGGCTCAGCGAGGCTGAGTGCAGCAGCGGGATGGAGGGGCACAAGCTACAGCTGGTGGCCGTGCGGTGCGGGGGTGTCCTGAGAGCAGGTCACACTCACCTGCGCCGCACGGTCGCCATTTATGGCCAAGTGGGAGGGAGGGAGGAGCAGCTGGGAGGCGGGAGCGGGGAGGGTACAGAAGAAAAGGGGGCGTGGCCGCGAGCACGGCGGCAGGAAGCGGGGCGGGGGCACCGGGCACAAGGTAGACCAATACAACACGGATGGGACAAGGACAAAATAGCAGATGGCACGAGGGGAGAAAAAGAACGGTTAACTACAGGGTGGAGACAAAAAGGAAAAGTGAGAGAAAGCACGAGGGGAGAGACAAGAAATACAGCAATACAAGCAATACAGTCAATGCACGAGGGGAGAGGCAACCAATACGGCAATACAAGCAATGCAGTCAATGCACGTGGGCCCGCTAGAGCAGCGGGGGGCGGGGTCGTGGCGGCAGGCTCAGCGAGGCTGAGTGCAGCAGCGGGATGGAGGGGCACACGCTACAGCTGCAGGCCGTGCGGTGCGGGGGTCTCCTGAGAGCAGGTCGTGATGGGGTAGTGCTTTAGGGTTTAGGTTAGTGCAGTGGTGTATGTGTAGTTTAGGGGTCATGTTGGGGGTAGTGTTTTAGGGTTTAGGGTAGTGCAGTGGTGTTTGGGTAGTGTAGGGGGTCATGCTGGGGGTAGTATTTTAGGGCTTAGGGTAGTGCAGCTGTGTTTGTGTAGTGTAGGGGTTCGTGCTGGGGGTAGTGTTTTAGGATTTAGGGTAGTGCAGTAGTGTTTGGGTAGTGTAGGGGGTTATGCGGGTTGTAGTGTTTTGGGGTATAGGGTATTGCAATGGTGTTTAGGTAGTGTAGGGGGTCATGCTAGGGTTAGTGTTTTACGGTTTAGGGTAGTGCAGTTGTGTTTAGGCAGTGTAGGGGTTCGTGCTGGGGGTAGTGTTTTAGGGTTTAGGTTAGTGCAGGGGTGTTTGTGTAGTGTGGGAGGTCACGCTAGGGATAGATTTAGGGTTTAGGGTAGTGCAGTGGTGTTTGGGTAGTGTAGGGGTTAGTGCTGGGGTAGTGTTTTAGGCTTTAGGGTAGTGCAGTGGTGTTTGCGTAGTATAGGGGGTCGTGCTGGGGGTAGTATTTTAGGGTTTACAGTAGTGCAGTGGTGTTTGTGTAGTCTAGGGTGTTGTGCTGGGGGTAGTTTTAGGGTTTAGGGTAGTGCATTGGTGTTTGAGTAGTGTATTGAGTTGTGCTGGTGGTAGTGTTTTAGGGTTTAGGGTAGTGCAGTTATGTTTGGGTAGTGTAGGGTGTCGTGCAGTGGGTAGTGTTTTAGGGATTAGGATAGTGCAATGGTGCTTGTGTAGTGTAGGGGGTCGTGCTCGGGGTAGTGTTTTAGGGTAGTGCAGTGGTGTTTGCGTAGTGTAGGGGGTCGTGCTGGGGGTAGTATTTTAGGGTTTACAGTAGTGCAGTGGTGTTTGTGTAGTCTAGGGTGTTGTGCTGGGGGTAGTTTTAGGGTTTAGGGTAGTGCATTGGTGTTTGAGTAGTGTATGGAGTTGTGCTGGTGGTAGTGTTTTAGGGTTTAGGGTAGTGCAGTTATGTTTGGGTAGTGTAGGGTGTCGTGCAGTGGGTAGTGTTTTAGGGATTAGGATAGTGCAATGGTGCTTGTGTAGTGTAGGGGGTCGTGCTCGGGGTAGTGTTTTAGGGTAGTGCAGTGGTGTTTGTGTAGTGTAGGGGGACGTGCTGGGGGTAGTGTTTTATGGTTTAGGGTAGTGCAGGGGAATTTGTGTAGTGTAGGGGGTAGTGTTTTAGGTTTAGGGTAATGCAGTGGTTTTTGTGTAGTGTAGGGTGTCGTGTTTTAGGGTTTAGAGTAGTGCAGTGGTGTTTGGGTAGTGTAGGGGGTCATGCTGGGGTAGTGTTTTAGGGTTTAGGGTAGTACTGTCGTGTTTGTGAAGTGTAGGGGGTCGTGCTTGGGGTAGTGTTTTAGGGATTAGTGTAGTGCTGTGGTGTTTGTGTACTGTTGGGGGTCATGCTGGGGGTAGATTTAGGGTTTAGGGTAGTGCAGTGGTGTTTGTGTAGTTTAGGGTGTCGTGCTGGGGGTAGTGTTTTAGGGTTTAAGGCAGTACAGTGGTGTTTTTGTAGAGAAGGGGGTTATGCTGAGGGTAGTGTTTTAGGGTTTAGGGTAGTGCACTGGTGTTTTTGTAATCTAGGGGGTTGTTCTGGGTGTAGATTTAGGGTTTAGGTTAGTGCAGTGGTGTTTGGGTAGTGTAGGGAGTCGTGCTGGTGGTAGTGTTTTAGGGTTTAGGGTAGTGCAGTTATGTTTGGGTAGTGTAGGGATTCATGCTGGGGGTAGTGTTTTAGGGTTTAGGGTAGAGCAGTGTTGTTTGCGTAGTGTTGGGGGTTATGCTTGGGTAGTGTTTTAGGGTTTAAGGCAGTACAGTGGTGTTTTTGTAGAGAAGGGGGTCATGCTGAGGGTAGTGTTTTAGGGTTTAGGGTAGTGCACTGGTGTTTTTGTAGTCTAGGGGGTTGTTCTTGGTGTAGATTTAGGGTTTAGGTTAGTGCAGTGGTATTTGGGTAGTGTAGGGAGTCGTGCTGGTGGTAGTGTTTTAGGGTTAGGGTAGTGCAGTTATGTTTGGGTAGTGTAGGGATTCATGCTGGGGGTAGTGTTTTAGGGTTTAGGGTAGAGCAGTGTTGTTTGCGTAGTGTTGGGGGTTATGCTGGGGTAGTGTTTTAGGGTTTAGGGTAGTGCAGTGGTGTTTGTGTAGTGTAGGGGTCATGCTAGGGGTAGCGTTTTAATGTTTAGGGTAGTGCACTGGTGTTTGTGTAGTGCAGTGGATCTTGTTTTAGGGTTTTGGGTAGAGCAGTGGTGTTTGGGTAGAGTAGGGGGTCGTAGAGCGGGTAGTGTTTTGGGGTTTAGGGTAGTGCAGTTGTGTTTGGGTAGTGAAGGGGGTCATGCTGGGGGTATTGTTTTATGGTTTAGAGTAGTACAGTGGTGTTTGTGTAGTGTATGGTGTCGTGCTTGAGGTAGTATTTTAGGGTTTACGGTGGTGCAGTGGTGCATGTTTAGAGTAGGGGGTCATGCTGGGGGTAGTGTTTTAGGGTTTAAGGCAGTGCAATGGTGTTTGTGAAGTGAAGGGGGTCGTGCTGGGGGTAGTTTTAGGGTTTAGGGTAGTGCAATTATGTTTAGGTAGTGTAGGGTGTCGTGCTGGGGTAGTGTTTTAGGGATTAGTGTAGAGCAGTGGTGTTTGGGTAGTGTAGGGGGTCGGGCTGTGGGTAGTATTTAAGGGTTTAGGGTAGTGCAGTTGTGTTTGTGTAGTATAGGGGATCGTGCTGGTGGTAGTGTTTAAGGGTTTAGGGTAATGCAATTATGTCTGGGTAGTGTCGTGCAGGGCATAGTGTTTTAGGGATTAGGGTAGTGCAGTGGTGTTTGGGTAGTGAAGGGGGTCATGATGGGTGTAGTGTTTTAGGGTATACAGTAGTGCAGTGGTGTTTGTGTAGTCTAGGGTGTTGTGCTGGGGGTAGTTTTAGGGTTTAGGGTAGTGCAGTGGTGTTTGCGTAGTGTAGGGGGTCGTGCTGGGGGTAGTATTTTAGGGTTTACAGTAGTGCAGTGGTGTTTGTGTAGTCTAGGGTGTTGTGCTGGTGTAGTGTTTTGGGGTTTAGGGTAGTGCAGTGGTGTTTGTTTAGTGTAGGGGGTTGTGCTGGGGTCGTGTTTTAGGGTTTATGGTAGTACAGTGGTATTTTCGTAGTGTAGGGGGTAGTGCTGAGGTAGTGTTTTAGGGTTTAGGCTCGTGCAGTGGTGTGTGTATAGTCTAGGCGGTTGTGCTGGGTGTAGTTTTGGGGTTTAGGGTAGTACAGTGGTGTTTGCGTAGTGTATGGGGTCGTGATGGGGTATTGTTTTAGGGTTTAGTGTAGTGCAGTGGTGTTTGGGTAGTGTAGGGAGTCGTGATGGAGTAGTGCTTTAGGGTTTAGGGTAGTACAGTGGTGTATGTGTAGTTTAGGGGTCATGCTGGGGCTAGTGTTTTAGGGTTTAGGGTAGTGCCGTGGTGTTTGGGTAGTGTAGGGGGTCATGCTGGGGGTAGTTTTTTGGGGTTAAGGGAAGTGCAGTGGTGTTTGTGTAGTGTAGAGGTTTGTGCTGGGGGTAGTCTTTTAGGGTTTAGGGTAGTACAGTCGTGTTTGGGTAGTGTAGGGGGTCAATCTGGTTGTAGTGTTTTAGGGTATAGGGTAGTGCAATGGTCTTTAGGTAGTGTAGGGGGTTATGCTGGGGTTAGTGTTTTACGGTTTAGGGTAGTGCAGTTGTGTTTGGGTAGTGTAGGGGTTCGTGCTGAGGTAGTGTTTTAGGGTTTAGGTTAGTGCAGGGGTGTTTGTGTAGTGTGGGAGGTGATGCTAAGGGTAGATTTAGGGTTTAGGGTAGTGCAGTGGTGTTTGGGTAGTGTAGGGGGTAGTGCTGGGGTAGTGTTTTAGGGTTTAGGGTAGTGCAGTGGTGTTTGCGTAGTGTATGGGGTCGTGCTGGGGGTAGTATTTTAGGGTTTACAGTAGTGCAGTGGTGTTTGTGTAGTCTACGGTGTTGTGCTGGGTGTAGTGTTTTAGGGTATAGGGTAGTGCAGTGGTGTTTAGGTAGTGTAGGGGGTCATGCTGGGGTTAGTGTTTTAGGGTTTAGGGTATTGCAGTTGTGTTTGGGTAGTGTAGGGGTTCATGCTGGGGGTAGTGTTTTAGGGTTTAGGTTAGTGTAGTGGTGTTTGTGTAGTATTGGGAGTCATGCTGGGGGTATGTTTTAGGGTTTAGGGTATTGCAGTGGTGTTTGCGTAGTGTAGGGGGTCGTGCTGGGGGTAGTGTTTTAGGGTTTAGGGTAGTGCAGTGGTGTTTGTGTAGTGTTGGGGGTAATGCTGGGGTAGTGTTTTAGGGTTTAGGGTAGTGCAGTGGTGTTTGTGTAATGAAGGGGTAGTGCTGGCGAAGTGTTTTAGGGTTTAGGGTAGTGCAGTGGAGTTTGTTTACTGTAGGGGTAGTGCTGGGGGTAGTGTTTTAGGGTTTAGGGTAGTGCAGTTGTGTTTGGATAGTGTAGGGGTTCATGCTGGGGGTAGTGTTTTAGGGTTTAGGGTAGTGCAGTGGTGTTTGTGTAGTGTAGGGGGTTGTGCTGGGGTAGTGTTTTAGGGTTTAGGGTAGTGCAGTGGTGTTTGTATAGTGTAGGAAGTCATGCTGGGGATAGTGTTTTAGGGTTTAGGGTAGTGCAGTGGTGTTTGGGTAGTGTAGGGGGTCGTGCTTGGGGTAGTGTTTTATGGTTTAGGGTAGTGCAGTGGTGTTTGTGTAGTGTAGGGGGTCATGCTGGGGGTAGTGTTTTAGGGCTTAGGGTAGTGCAGTGGTGTTTTCGTAGTATAGGGGGTCGTGCTGGGGTAGTTTTTTAGGGTTGAGGGTAGTGCAGTAATGTTTGTGTAGTGTAGGGGGTCATGCTGGAAGTAATGGTTTAGGGTTTAGGGTAGTGCAGTGTTGTTTGTGTATTGTAGGGGGTAATTTTTTAGGGTTTAGGGTAGTGCAGTGCTGTTTGTGAAGTGTAGGGGGCCGTGCCGGGGGTAGTGTTTTAGGGTTTAGGGTAGTGCAGTGGTGTTTGTGTAGTGTAGGGGGTCATGTTTTAGGGTTTAGGGTAGTGCTGTGGTGTTTGGGTAGTGTTGTGGATCGTGCTGGGGTAGTGTTTTGGGGTTTAGCGTAGTGCAGTAGTGTTTGGGTAGTGAAGGGGTCGTCCTGGGGGTAGATGGTAGGATTAGAGTAGTGCAGTGGTGTTTGGGTAGTTTAGGAAGTTGTGCTGGGGGTAGTATTTTAGGGTTTAGGGTAGTGCAGTGGTGTGTATGTAGTATAGGGAGTGGTTCTGGGGTAGAGTTTTAGGGTTTAGGGTAGTGCAGTGGGGTTTGGGTAGTGTAGGGAGTCGTGCTAGGCATAGTGTTTTAGGGTTTAGGATAGTGCAGTGGTGTTTGGGTAGAGTAAGGGGTCGTGCTGGGGGTAGTGTTTTAGGGTTTAGCGTAGTGCAGTAGTGTTTGGGTAGAGAAGGGGTCGTGCTGAGGTAGATGGTGGGATTAGGTAGTGCAGTGGTGTTAGGGTAGTTTAGGAAGTTGTGCTGGGGTAGTGTTTTAGGGTTTAGGGTAGTGCTGTGGTGTGTGTGTAGTATGAGGACTCGTTCTGGGGTCGTTTTTTAGGGTTTAGAGTAGTGCGGTGGTGTTTGGGTAGTGTAGGGAGTCGTGCTGGGGTCGTGTTTTAGGGTTTATGGTAGTACAGTGGTAATTGCATAGTGTAGGGGGTAGTGCTGGGGTAGTGTTTTAGGGTTTAGCGTAGTGCAGTGGTGTTTGCGTAGTGTAGGGGGTCGTACTTGGGGTAGTGTTTTAGGGTTTAGGGTAGTGCAGTGGTGTTTGCGTAGTGTAGGGGTAGTGCTGGTCTAGTGTTTTATGGTTTAGAGTAGTGCAGTGGTGTTTGTTTAGTCAATCAATCAATCAATCAATCAAGGCATTTATATAGCGCACTACTCACCCAGAGGGTCTCAAGGCGCTAGGGGAGGGGGGTCTGCTACTGCTCGAACAGCCAGTTCTTGAGTTGTTTCCTGAAGGCGAGGTGGTCCTGGGTCAGGCGGAGGTGGGTCGGGAGGGAGTTCCATGTCTTGGCGGCGAGGTAGGAGAAGGACCGTCCCCCTGTGGTGGCTCTTCGGATGCGGGGGACGGTGGCGAGGGCGTGGCCGGTCGATCGAAGCTGGCGTTTGGGAGCGTAGAAGTTGAGGCGGCTGTTGAGGTATCCTGGGCCTTGGTTGTGTAGGGCTTTGTGTGCGTGGGTGAGGAGACGGAAGGTGATTCTCTTGTTGACCGGGAGCCAGTGCAGGTCTCTCAGGTGTCCGGAGATGTGGCTGTGACGGGGGATGTCCAGGATGAGTCGTGCTGAGGCGTTCTGGATCCGCTGGAGTCTCTTCTGGAGTTTGGCGGTGGTTCCGGCGTAAAGGGAGTTGCCGTAGTCCAGACGGCTGGTGACGAGGGCCTGGGTGACCATCTTCCTGGTCTCGGTGGGGATCCACCGGAAGATCTTACGTAGCATGCGCAGGATGTTGAAGCATGACGAGGAGACGGCGTTGACTTGTCTGGTCATGGAGAGGGAGGAGTCCAGGATGAAGCCCAGGTTGCGTGCGCGGTCTGTTGGTTGGGGTGCACTGCCTAGGGCGGGGGGCCACCAGGAGTCATCCCAGGCGGAGGGTGAGGATCCCAGGATGAGGACTTCCGTCTTGTCCGAGTTCAGTTTCAGGCGACTGTTCTTCATCCATTCGGCTACCTCTTTCATACCTTCGTGAAGGTTGGCTCTGGCGGTGGCGGGGTCGTTGGTGAGGGAGAGGATCAGCTGGGTATCGTCGGCGTAGGAGATGATGTTGAGGTTGTGCTGGCGTGCGATGTCTGCGAGGGGGCTCATGTAGACGTTGAAGAGGGTTGGACTGAGCGAGGACCCTTGAGGAACGCCGCAGATGACTTCGGTGGCTTCAGATCTGAACGGGGGGAGGCGGACTCTCTGTGTCCTTCCGGCGAGGAAGGAGATGATCCATTCCAGTGTCTTCTCCTGGATTCCGACGTTGCTGAGTCGCTGCACTACTAGTGTACGGTGGCAGACAGTGTCGAAGGCCGCGGAGAGGTCTAGGAGGATGAGGGCCGCTGTTTCTCCGTTGTCAAGCAGTGCTCGGATGTCATCGGTGGCTGTGATCAGGGCGGTCTCGGTGCTGTGGTTGGCTCGGAAGCCAGACTGTTTAGTGTAGGGGGTTGTGCTGAGGGGCGTGTTTTAGGGTTTATGGTAGTACAGTGGTATTTGCGTAGTGTAGGGGGTAGTGATGGGGTAGTGTTTGATGGTTTACGGTAGTGCAGTGGTGTTTGTGTAGTCTAGGGGGTTGTGCTGGGGGTAGTTTTATGGTTTAGGGTAGTGCAGTGGTGTTTGGGTAGTGTAGGGAGTCATGCTGTTTTAGTGTTTTAGGGTTTAGGGTAGTGCAATTATGTTTGGGTTGTGTAGGGTGTCGTGCTGGGGGTAGTGTTTTAGGGATTAGTGTAGAGCAGTGGTGCTTGTGTAGTGTAGGGGTCGTGCTCTGGGTAGTGTTTTAGGGTTTAGGGTAGTGCAGTGGTGTTTTGGTAGTGTAGGGCTTCATGCTGGGAGTAGTGTTTTAGGGTTTAGGGCAGTGCAGTGGTGTTTGTTTAGTGTGGCAGGTCATGCTGGGGGTAGATTTAGGGTTTAGTGTAGTGCAGTGGTGTTTGGGTAGTGTAGGGAGTCGTGATGGGGTAGTGTTTTAGAGTTAGGGTAGTGCAGTGGTGTATGTGTAGTATAGGGGGTCATGTTGGGGGTAGTGTTTTAGGGTTTAGGGTAGTGCAGTGGTGTTTGTGTAGTGTAGGGGTTGTGCTGGGGGTAGTCTTTTAGGGTTTATGGTCGTGCAGTGGTATTTGCGTAGTATAGGGGGTTGTGCTGGGGTAGTGTTTTAGGGTTTAGGGTAGTGCAGTGGTGTTTGGGTAGTATAGGGGTTGTGCTGGGGGTAGTGTTTTTGGGTTTAGGGTAGTGCAGTGGTGTTTGGGTAGTTTAGGGAGTCGTGCTGAGGGTAGTGTTTTAGGGTTTAGGGTAGTGCAGTGGTGTTTGTGTAGTTTAGGGGTTGTGCTGGGGGTAGTCTTTTAGGGTTTATGGTAGTGCAGTGGTATTTGCATAGTGTAGGGGGTAGTGCTGGGGTAGTGTTTTAGGGTTTAGGGTAGTGCAGTGGTGTTTGCGTAGTGATGGTGTAGTGCTGGTGTAGTGTTTTAGGGTTTAGGTTAGTGCAGTGGTGTTTTTTTTAGTGTAGGGGGTTGGGCTGGGGTCGTGTTTTAGGGTTTATGGTAGTGCAGTGGTGTTTGGGTAGTGTAGGGGGTCATGCTGGGGGTAGTGTTTTAGGGTTTAGTGTAGTGCAGTGGTGTTTGAGTAGTGTAGGGGGGTCATGCTGGGGATAGTGTTTTAGGGTTTAGGGTAGTGCAGTAGTGTTTGGGTAGTGTGGTAGGTCATGCTAGGGGTAGATTTAGGGTTTAGGTAGTGCAGTGGTGTTTGGGTAGTGTAGGGGGTCATGCTGGGGGTGGTGTTTTAGGGTTTAGGGTAGTGCAGGTGTGTTTGGGTAGTGTAGGGGTTCGTGCTGGGGGTAGTGTTTTAGGGTTTAGGTTAGTGCAGTGGTGTTTGTGTAGTGTGGGAGGTCATGCTAGGGGTAGATTTAGGGTTTAGGTAGTGCAGTGGTGTTTGGGTAGTGTAGGGGGTCATGCTGGGGTGGTGTTTTAGGGTTTAGGGTAGTGCAGTGGTGTTTGTGTAGTGTAGGGGGTCATGCTGGGGGTAGTGTTTTAGGGTTTAGGGTAGTGCAGTGGTGTTTGGGTAGTGAAGGGGGTCATGATGGGAGTAGTGTTTTAGGGTATAGGGTAGTGCAGTGGTGTTTAGGTAGTGCAGGGGGTCATGCTGGGGTTAGTGGTTTAGGGTTTAGGGTAGTGTAATTGTGTTTGGGTAGTGTAGGGGTTCATGCTGGGGGTAGTGTTTTAGGGTTTAGGGTAGTGCAGTAGTGTTTGTGTAGTGTAGGGTGTCATGCTGGGGGTATGTATTAGGGTTTATGGTAGTGCAGTGTTGTTTGCGTAGTGTAGGGGGTCGTGCTGGGGATAGTGTTTTAGGGTAGTGTAGTGGTGTTTGTGTAGTGTAGGGGGTTGTGCCGGCGAAGTGTTTTAGGGTTTAGGCTAGTGCAGTGGTGTTTGCGTAGTGTAGGGGGTAGTGCTGGGGTAGTGTTTTAGGGTTTAGGGTAGTGCAGTGGTGTTTGGGTAGTGTAGGGGGTCATGCTGGGGGTAGTGTTTTAGGGTTTAGTGTAGTGCAGTGGTGTTTGAGTAGTGTAGGGGGGTCATGCTGGGGATAGTGTTTTAGGGTTTAGGATAGTGCAGTAGTGTTTGGGTAGTGTGGTAGGTCATGCTAGGGGTAGATTTAGGGTTTAGGTAGTGCAGTGGTGTTTGGGTAGTGTAGGGGGTCATGCTGGGGGTGGTGTTTTAGGGTTTAGGGTAGTGCAGTTGTGTTTGGGTAGTGTAGGGGTTCGTGCTGGGGGTAGTGTTTTAGGGTTTAGGTTAGTGCAGTGGTGTTTGTGTAGTGTGGGAGGTCATGCTAGGGGTAGATTTAGGGTTTAGGTAGTGCAGTGGTGTTTGGGTAGTGTAGGGGGTCATGCTGGGGGTGGTGTTTTAGGGTTTAGGGTAGTGCAGTGGTGTTTGTGTAGTGTAGGGGGTCATGCTGGGGGTAGTGTTTTAGGGTTTAGGGTAGTGCAGTGGTGTTTGGGTAGTGAAGGGGGTCATGATGGGAGTAGTGTTTTAGGGTATAGGGTAGTGCAGTGGTGTTTAGGTAGTGTAGGGGGTCATGCTGGGGTTAGTGTTTTAGGGTTTAGGGTAGTGCAATTGTGTTTGGGTAGTGTAGGGGTTCATGCTGGGGGTAGTGTTTTAGGGTTTAGGGTAGTGCAGTAGTGTTTGTGTAGTGTAGGGTGTCATGCTGGGGGTATGTATTAGGGTTTATGGTAGTGCAGTGGTGTTTGCGTAGTGTAGGGGGTCGTGCTGGGGATAGTGTTTTAGGGTAGTGTAGTGGTGTTTGTGTAGTGTAGGGGGTTGTGCTGGCTAAGTTTTTTAGGGTTTAGGGTAGTGCAGTGGTGTTTGTTTAGTGTATGGGGTAGTGCTGGGGGTAGTGTTTTAGGGTTTAGGGTAGTGCAGTGGTGTTTGGGTAGTGTAGGGGTTCATGTTGGGGGTAGTGTTTTAGGGTTTAGGGTAGTGAAGTGGTGTTTTTGAAGTGTAGTGGGTTGTACTGGGGGTAGTGTTTTAAGGTTTAGGGTAGTGCAGTGTTGCTTGTATAGGGTATGAAGTTGTGCTGGGGATAGTGTTTTAGGGTTTAGGGTAGTGCAGTGGTGTTTGGGTAATGTAGGGGTTCATGTTGGGGGTAGTGTTTTAGGGTTTAGGGTAGTGAAGTGGTGTTTTTGAAGTGTAGTGGGTTGTACTGGGGGTAGTGTTTTAAGGTTTAGGGTAGTGCAGTGTTGCTTGTATAGTGTATGAAGTTGTGCTGGGGATAGTGTTTTAGGGTAGTGCAGTGGTGTTTGTGTTGTGTAGGGGGTCGTGCTGGGGGTAGTGTTTTAGGGCTTAGGGTAGTGCAGTGGTGTGTATGTAGTATAGGGAGTGGTTCTGGGGTAGAGTTTTAGGGTTTAGGGTAGTGCAGTGGGGTTTGGGTAGTGTAGGGAGTCGTGCTAGGCATAGTGTTTTAGGGTTTAGGATAGTGCAGTGGTGTTTGGGTAGAGTAAGGGGTCGTGCTGGGGGTAGTGTTTTAGGGTTTAGCGTAGTGCAGTAGTGTTTGGGTAGAGAAGGGGTCGTGCTGGGGTAGATGGTGGGATTAGGTAGTGCAGTGGTGTTAGGGTAGTTTAGGAAGTTGTGCTGGGGTAGTGTTTTAGGGTTTAGGGTAGTGCTGTGGTGTGTGTGTAGTATGAGGACTCGTTCTGGGGTCGTTTTTTAGGGTTTAGAGTAGTGCGGTGGTGTTTGCGTAGTGTAGGGAGTCGTGCTGGGGTCGTGTTTTAGGATTTATGGTAGTACAGTGGTAATTGCATAGTGTAGGGGGTAGTGCTGGGGTAGTGTTTTAGGGTTTAGCGTAGTGCAGTGGTGTTTGCGTAGTGTAGGGGGTCGTACTTGGGGTAGTGTTTTAGGGTTTAGGGTAGTGCAGTGGTGTTTGCGTAGTGTAGGGGTAGTGCTGGTCTAGTGTTTTATGGTTTAGAGTAGTGCAGTGGTGTTTGTTTAGTCAATCAATCAATCAATCAAGGCATTTATATAGCGCACTACTCACCCAGAGGGTCTCAAGGCGCTAGGGGAGGGGGGTCTGCTACTGCTCGAACAGCCAGGTCTTGAGTTGTTTCCTGAAGGCGAGGTGGTCCTGGGTCAGGCGGAGGTGGGTCGGGAGGGAGTTCCATGTCTTGGCGGCGAGGTAGGAGAAGGACCGTCCCCCTGTGGTGGCTCTTCGGATGCGGGGGACGGTGGCGAGGGCGTGGCCGGTCGATTGAAGCTGGCGTTTGGGAGCGTAGAAGTTGAGGCGGCTGTTGAGGTATCCTGGGCCTTGGTTGTGTAGGGCTTTGTGTGCGTGGGTGAGGAGACGGAAGGTGATTCTCTTGTTGACCGGGAGCCAGTGCAGGTCTCTCAGGTGTCCGGAGATGTGGCTGTGACGGGGGATGTCCAGGATGAGTCGTGCTGAGGCGTTCTGGATCCGCTGGAGTCTCTTCTGGAGGTTGGCGGTGGTTCCGGCGTAAAGGGAGTTGCCGTAGTCCAGACGGCTGGTGACGAGGGCCTGGGTGACCGTCTTCCTGGTCTCGGTGGGGATCCACCGGAAGATCTTACGTAGCATGCGCAGGATGTTGAAGCATGACGAGGAGACGGCGTTGACTTGTCTGGTCATGGAGAGGGAGGAGTCCAGGATGAAGCCCAGGTTGCGTGCGTGGTCTGTTGGTTGGGGTGCACTACCTAGGGCGGGGGGCCACCAGGAGTCGTCCCAGGCGGAGGGTGAGGATCCCAGGATGAGGACTTCCGTCTTGTCCGAGTTCAGTTTCAGGCGACTGTTCTTCATCCATTCGGCTACCTCTTTCATACCTTCGTGAAGGTTGGCTCTGGCGGTGGCGGGGTCGTTGGTGAGGGAGAGGATCAGCTGGGTATCGTCGGCGTAGGAGATGATGTTGAGGTTGTGCTGGCGTGCGATGTCTGCGAGGGGGCTCATGTAGACGTTGAAGAGGGTTGGACTGAGCGAGGACCCTTGAGGAACGCCGCAGATGACTTCGGTGGCTTCAGATCTGAACGGGGGGAGGCGGACTCTCTGTGTCCTTCCGGCGAGGAAGGAGATGATCCATTCCAGTGTCTTCTCCTGGATTCCGACGTTGCTGAGTCGCTGCACTAGTGTACGGTGGCAGACAGTGTCGAAGGCCGCGGAGAGGTCTAGGAGGATGAGGGCCGCTGTTTCTCCGTTGTCAAGCAGTGCTCGGATGTCATCGGTGGCTGTGATCAGGGCGGTCTCGGTGCTGTGGTTGGCTCGGAAGCCAGACTGTTTAGTGTAGGGGGTTGTGCTGAGGGGCGTATTTTAGGGTTTATGGTAGTACAGTGGTATTTGCGTAGTGTAGGGGGTAGTGATGGGGTAGTGTTTTAGGGTTTACGGTAGTGCAGTGGTGTTTGTGTAGTCTAGGGGGTTGTGCTGGGGGTAGTTTTATGGTTTAGGGTAGTGCAGTGGTGTTTGGGTAGTGTAGGGAGTCATGCTGTTTTAGTGTTTTAGGGTTTAGGGTAGTGCAATTATGTTTGGGTTGTGTAGGGTGTCGTGCTGGGGGTAGTGTTTTAGGGATTATTGTAGAGCAGTGGTGCTTGTGTAGTGTAGGGGTCGTGCTCTGGGTAGTGTTTTAGGGTTTAGGGTAGTGCAGTGGTGTTTTGGTAGTGTAGGGCTTCATGCTGGGAGTAGTGTTTTAGGGTTTAGGGCAGTGCAGTGGTGTTTGTTTAGTGTGGCAGGTCATGCTGGGGGTAGATTTAGGGTTTAGTGTAGTGCAGTGGTATTTGGGTAGTGTAGGGAGTCGTGATGGGGTAGTGTTTTAGAGTTAGGGTAGTGCAGTGGTGTATGTGTAGTATAGGGGTCATGTTGGGGGTAGTGTTTTAGGGTTTAGGGTAGTGCAGTGGTGTTTGTGTAGTGTAGGGGTTGTGCTGGGGGTAGTCTTTTAGGGTTTATGGTCGTGCAGTGGTATTTGCGTAGTATAGGGGGTTGTGCTGGGGTAGTGTTTTAGGGTTTAGGGTAGTGCAGTGGTGTTTGGGTAGTATAGGGGTTGTGCTGGGGGTAGTGTTTTTGGGTTTAGGGTAGTGCAGTGGTGTTTGGGTAGTTTAGGGAGTCGTGCTGAGGGTAGTGTTTTAGGGTTTAGGGTAGTGCAGTGGTATTTGCGTAGTGTAGGGGGTAGTGCTGGGGTAGTGTTTTAGGGTTTAGGGTAGTGCAGTGGTGTTTGCGTAGTGATGGTGTAGTGCTGGTGTAGTGTTTTAGGGTTTAGGTTAGTGCAGTGGTGTTTTTTTTAGTGTAGGGGGTTGGGCTGGGGTCGTGTTTTAGGGTTTATGGTAGTGCAGTGGTGTTTGGGTAGTGTAGGGGGTCATGCTGGGGGTAGTGTTTTAGGGTTTAGTGTAGTGCAGTGGTGTTTGAGTAGTGTAGGGGGGTCATGCTGGGGATAGTGTTTTAGGGTTTAGGGTAGTGCAGTAGTGTTTGGGTAGTGTGGTAGGTCATGCTAGGGGTAGATTTAGGGTTTAGGTAGTGCAGTGGTGTTTGGGTAGTGTAGGGGGTCATGCTGGGGGTGGTGTTTTAGGGTTTAGGGTAGTGCAGTTGTGTTTGGGTAGTGTAGGGGTTCGTGCTGGGGGTAGTGTTTTAGGGTTTAGGTTAGTGCAGTGGTGTTTGTGTAGTGTGGGAGGTCATGCTAGGGGTAGATTTAGGGTTTAGGTAGTGCAGTGGTGTTTGGGTAGTGTAGGGGGTCATGCTGGGGGTGGTGTTTTAGGGTTTAGGGTAGTGCAGTGGTGTTTGTGTAGTGTAGGGGGTCATGCTGGGGGTAGTGTTTTAGGGTTTAGGGTAGTGCAGTGGTGTTTGGGTAGTGAAGGGGGTCATGATGGGAGTAGTGTTTTAGGGTATAGGGTAGTGCAGTGGTGTTTAGGTAGTGTAGGGGGTCATGCTGGGGTTAGTGTTTTAGGGTTTAGGGTAGTGTAATTGTGTTTGGGTAGTGTAGGGGTTCATGCTGGGGGTAGTGTTTTAGGGTTTAGGGTAGTGCAGTAGTGTTTGTGTAGTGTAGGGTGTCATGCTGGGGGTATGTATTAGGGTTTATGGTAGTGCAGTGGTGTTTGCGTAGTGTAGGGGGTCGTGCTGGGGATAGTGTTTTAGGGTAGTGTAGTGGTGTTTGTGTAGTGTAGGGGGTTGTGCCGGCGAAGTGTTTTAGGGTTTAGGGTAGTGCAGTGGTGTTTGCGTAGTGTAGGGGGTAGTGCTGGGGTAGTGTTTTAGGGTTTAGGGTAGTGCAGTGGTGTTTGGGTAGTGTAGGGGGTCATGCTGGGGGTAGTGTTTTAGGGTTTAGTGTAGTGCAGTGGTGTTTGAGTAGTGTAGGGGGGTCATGCTGGGGATAGTGTTTTAGGGTTTAGGATAGTGCAGTAGTGTTTGGGTAGTGTGGTAGGTCATGCTAGGGGTAGATTTAGGGTTTAGGTAGTGCAGTGGTGTTTGGGTAGTGTAGGGGGTCATGCTGGGGGTGGTGTTTTAGGGTTTAGGGTAGTGCAGTTGTGTTTGGGTAGTGTAGGGGTTCATGCTGGGGGTAGTGTTTTAGGGTTTAGGTTAGTGCAGTGGTGTTTGTGTAGTGTGGGAGGTCATGCTAGGGGTAGATTTAGGGTTTAGGTAGTGCAGTGGTGTTTGGGTAGTGTAGGGGGTCATGCTGGGGGTGGTGTTTTAGGGTTTAGGGTAGTGCAGTGGTGTTTGGGTAGTGAAGGGGGTCATGATGGGAGTAGTGTTTTAGGGTATAGGGTAGTGCAGTGGTGTTTAGGTAGTGTAGGGGGTCATGCTGGGGTTAGTGTTTTAGGGTTTAGGGTAATGCAATTGTGTTTGGGTAGTGTAGGGGTTCATGCTGGGGGTAGTGTTTTAGGGTTTAGGGTAGTGCAGTAGTGTTTGTGTAGTGTAGGGTGTCATGCTGGGGGTATGTATTAGGGTTTATGGTAGTGCAGTGGTGTTTGCGTAGTGTAGGGGGTCGTGCTGGGGATAGTGTTTTAGGGTAGTGTAGTGGTGTTTGTGTAGTGTAGGGGGTTGTGCTGGCTAAGTGTTTTAGGGTTTAGGGTAGTGCAGTGGTGTTTGTTTAGTGTATGGGGTAGTGCTGGGGGTAGTGTTTTAGGGTTTAGGGTAGTGCAGTGGTGTTTGGGTAGTGTAGGGGTTCATGTTGGGGGTAGTGTTTTAGGGTTTAGGGTAGTGAAGTGGTGTTTTTGAAGTGTAGTGGGTTGTACTGGGGGTAGTGTTTTAAGGTTTAGGGTAGTGCAGTGTTGCTTGTATAGTGTATGAAGTTGTGCTGGGGATAGTGTTTTAGGGTTTAGGGTAGTGCAGTGGTGTTTGGGTAATGTAGGGGTTCATGTTGGGGGTAGTGTTTTAGGGTTTAGGGTAGTGAAGTGGTGTTTTTGAAGTGTAGTGGGTTGTACTGGGGGTAGTGTTTTAAGGTTTAGGGTAGTGCAGTGTTGCTTGTATAGTGTATGAAGTTGTGCTGGGGATAGTGTTTTAGGGTAGTGCAGTGGTGTTTGTGTTGTGTAGGGGGTCGTGCTGGGGGTAGTGTTTTAGGGCTTAGGGTAGTGCAGTGGTGTTTTGGTAGTATAGGGGGTCGTGCTGAGGTAGTGTTTTAGGGTTAAGGGTAGTGCAGTGATGTTTGTGTAGTGTAGGGGATCGTGCTGGGGTAATGTTTCAGGGTTTAGGGTAAAGCAGTGGTGTTTGTGTATTGTAAGGGGTAGTTTTTTAGGGTTTAGGGTAGTGCAGTGGTGTTTGTGTAGTGTAGGGGGCTGTGCTGGGGTAGTGTTTAGGGTAGTGCAGTGGTGTTTGTGTAGTGTAGGGGTTGTGCTGGGGTAGTCTTTTAGGGTTTATGGTAGTGCAGTGGTGTTTTGGTAGTTTAGGGGGTCATGCCGGGTGTAGTGTTTTAGGGTTTAGGGCAGTGCAGTGGTGTTTGTGTATTGTGGGAGGTCATGCCGGGGGTAGATTTAGGGTTCAGTGTATTGCAGTGGTGTTTGGGTAGTGTAGGGAGTCGTGACGGGGTAGTGCTTTAGGGTTTAGGGTACGGCAGTGGTGTATGTGTAGTGTAGGGGTCACGCTGGGGGTAGTGTTTTAGGGTATAGGGTAGTGCAATGGTGTTTAGGTAGTGTAGGGGGTCATGCTGGGGTTAGTGTTTTAGGGTTTAGGGTAGTGCAGTTGTGTTTGGGTAGTGTAGGGGTTCGTGCTGGGGGTAGTGTTTTAGGGTTTAGGTTAGTGCAGTGGTGTTTGTAAAGTGTGGGAGGTCATGCTAGGGGTAGATTTAGGGTTTAGGGTAGTGCAGTAGTGTTTGGGAAGTGTAGGGTGTCATGCTGGGGGTAGCATTTTACGGTTTAGGGTAGTGCAGTGTTGTTTGTGTAGTGGTGGGGGTCATGCTGGGGGTAGTGTTTTAGGGTTTAGGGTAGTGCAGTGGTGTTTGTGTAGTGTAAGGAATCGTGCTGGGGTAATGTTTCAGGGTTTAGGGTAGTGCAGTGGTGTTTGTGTATTGTAAGGGCTAGTTTTTTAGGGTTTAGGGTAGTGCCGTGGTGTTTGTGTAGTGTAGGGGGCTGTGCTGGCGGTAGTGTTTAGGGTAGTGCAGTGGTGTTTGTGTAGTGTAGGGGTTGTGCTGGGGGTAGTCTTTTAGGGTTTATGGTAGTGCAGTGGTATTTGCGTAGTGTAGGAGATAGTGCTGGGGTAGTGTTTTAGGGTTTAGGGTAGTGCAGTGGTGTTTGGGTAGTATAGGGGTCGAGTTGGGGGTAGTGTTTTGGGGTTTAGGGTAGTGCAGTGGTGTTAGGGTAGTTTAGGGAGTCTTTCTGAGGGTAGTGTTTCAGGGTTTAGGGTAGTGCAGTGGTGTTTGTGTAATGTAGGGGTTGTGCTAGGGGTAGTCTTTTAGAGTTTATGGTAGTGCAGTGGTATTTGCGTAGTGTAGGGGGTAATGCTGGGGTCGTGTTTTAATGTTTATGGTAGTGCAGTGGTGTTTTGGTAGTGTAGGGGGTCATGCTGGGTGTTGTGTTTTAGGGTTTAGGGCAGTGCAGTGGTGTTTGTGTATTGTGGGAGGTCATGCCGGGGGTAGAATTTGGGTTCAGTGTAGTGCAGTGGTGTTTGGGTAGTGTAGGGAGTCGTGACGGGGTAGTGTTTTAGGGTTTAGTGTAGAGTAGTGGTGTATGTGTAGTGTAGGGGTCACGCTGGGGTTGTGTTTTAGGGTATAGGGTAGTGCAATGGTGTTTAGGTAGTGTAGGGGGTCATGCTGGGGTTAGTGTTTTAGGGTTTAGGGTAGTGCAGTGGTGTTTGTGTAGTGTAGGGGTTGTGCTGGGGGTAGTCTTTTAGGGTTTATGGTAGTGCAGTGGTATTTGCGTAGTGTAGGGGGTAGTGCTGGGGTAGTGTTTTAGGGTTTAGGATAGTGCAGTGGTGTTTGCGTAGTGATGGTGTAGTGCTGGTGTAGTGTTTTAGGGTTTAGGTTAGTGCAGTGGTGTTTTTTTTAGTGTAGGGGGTTGGGCTGGGGTCGTGTTTTAGGGTTTATGGTAGTGCAGTGGTGTTTGGGTAGTGTAGGGGGTCATGCTGGGGGTAGTGTTTTAGGGTTTAGTGTAGTGCAGTGGTGTTTGAGTAGTGTAGGGGGGTCATGCTGGGGATAGTGTTTTAGGGTTTAGGGAAGTGCAGTAGTGTTTGGGTAGTGTGGTAGGTCATGCTAGGGGTAGATTTAGGGTTTAGGTAGTGCAGTGGTGTTTGGGTAGTGTAGGGGGTCATGCTGGGGGTGGTGTTTTAGGGTTTAGGGTAGTGCAGTTATGTTTGGGTAGTGTAGGGGTTCGTGCTGGGTGTAGTGTTTTAGGGTTTAGGTTAGTGCAGTGGTGTTTGTGTAGTGTGGGAGGTCATGCTAGGGGTAGATTTAGGGTTTAGGTAGTGCAGTGGTGTTTGGGTAGTGTAGGGGGTCATGCTGGGGGTGGTGTTTTAGGGTTTAGGGTAGTGCAGTGGTGTTTGTGTAGTGTAGGGGGTCATGCTGGGGGTAGTGTTTTAGGGTTTAGGGTAGTGCAGTGGTGTTTGGGTAGTGAAGGGGGTCATGATGGGAGTAGTGTTTTAGGGTATAGGGTAGTGCAGTGGTGTTTAGGTAGTGTAGGGGGTCATGCTGGGGTTAGTGTTTTAGGGTTTAGGGTAGTGCAATTGTGTTTGGGTAGTGTAGGGATTCATGCTGGGGGTAGTGTTTTAGGGTTTAGGGTAGTGCAGTAGTGTTTGTGTAGTGTAGGGTGTCATGCTGGGGGTATGTATTAGGGTTTATGGTAGTGCAGTGGTGTTTGTGTAGTGTAGGGGGTTGTGCTGGCGAAGTGTTTTAGGGTTTAGGGTAGTGCAGTGGTGTTTGCGTAGTGTAGGGGGTAGTGCTGGGGTAGGGTTTTAGGGTTTAGGGTAGTGCAGTGGTGTTTGGGTAGTGTAGGGGGTCATGCTGGGGGTAGTGTTTTAGGGTTTAGTGTAGTGCAGTGGTGTTTGAGTAGTGTAGGGGGGTCATGCTGGGGATAGTGTTTTAGGGTTTAGGGTAGTGCAGTAGTGTTTGGGTAGTGTGGTAGGTCATGCTAGGGGTAGATTTAGGGTTTAGGTAGTGCAGTGGTGTTTGGGTAGTGTAGGGGGTCATGCTGGGGGTGGTGTTTTAGGGTTTAGGGTAGTGCAGTTGTGTTTGGGTAGTGTAGGGGTTCGTGCTGGGGGTAGTGTTTTAGGGTTTAGGTTAGTGCAGTGGTGTTTGTGTAGTGTGGGAGGTCATGCTAGGGGTAGATTTAGGGTTTAGGTAGTGCAGTGGTGTTTGGGTAGTGTAGGGGGTCATGCTGGGGGTGGTGTTTTAGGGTTTAGGGTAGTGCAGTGGTGTTTGTGTAGTGTAGGGGGTCATGCTGGGGGTAGTGTTTTAGGGTTTAGGGTAGTGCAGTGGTGTTTGGGTAGTGAAGGGGGTCATGATGGGAGTAGTGTTTTAGGGTATAGGGTAGTGCAGTGGTGTTTAGGTAGTGTAGGGGGTCATGCTGGGGTTAGTGTTTTAGGGTTTAGGGTAGTGCAATTGTGTTTGGGTAGTGTAGGGGTTCATGCTGGGGGTAGTGTTTTAGGGTTTAGGGTAGTGCAGTAGTGTTTGTGTAGTGTAGGGTGTCATGCTGGGGATATGTATTAGGGTTTATGGTAGTGCAGTGGTGTTTGCGTAGTGTAGGGGGTCGTGCTGGGGATAGTGTTTTAGGGTAGTGTAGTGGTGTTTGTGTAGTGTAGGGGGTTGTGCTGGCGAAGTGTTTTAGGGTTTAGGGTAGTGCAGTGGTGTTTGTTTAGTGTACGGGGTAGTGCTGGGGGTAGTGTTTTATCGTTTAGGGTAGTGCAGTGGTGTTTGGGTAGTGTAGGGGTTCATGTTGGGGGTAGTGTTTTAGGGTTTAGGGTAGTGAAGTGGTGTTTTTGAAGTGTAGTGGGTTGTACTGGGGGTAGTGTTTTAAGGTTTAGGGTAGTGCAGTGTTGCTTGTATAGTGTATGAAGTTGTGCTGGGGATAGTGTTTTAGGGTTTAGGGTAGTGCAGTGGTGTTTGGGTAATGTAGGGGTTCATGTTGGGGGTAGTGTTTTAGGGTTTAGGGTAGTGAAGTGGTGTTTTTGAAGTGTAGTGGGTTGTACTGGGGGTAGTGTTTTAAGGTTTAGGGTAGTGCAGTGTTGCTTGTATAGTGTATGAAGTTGTGCTGGGGATAGTGTTTTAGGGTAGTGCAGTGGTGTTTGTGTTGTGTAGGGGGTCGTGTTGGGGGTAGTGTTTTAGGGCTTAGGGTAGTGCAGTGGTGTTTTGGTAGTATAGGGGGTCGTGCTGAGGTAGTGTTTTAGGGTTAAGGGTAGTGCAGTGATGTTTGTGTAGTGTAGGGGATAGTGCTGGGGTAATGTTTCAGGGTTTAGGGTAGTGCAGTGGTGTTTGTGTATTGTAAGGGGTAGTTTTTTAGGGTTTAGGGTAGTGCAGTGGTGTTTGTGTAGTGTAGGGGGCTGTGCTGGGGTAGTGTTTAGGGTAGTGCAGTGGTGTTTGTGTAGTGTAGGGGTTGTGCTGGGGTAGTCTTTTAGGGTTTATGGTAGTGCAGTGGTGTTTTGGTAGTTTAGAGGGTCATGCCGGGTGTAGTGTTTTAGGGTTTAGGGCAGTGCAGTGGTGTTTGTGTATTGTGGGAGGTCATGCCGGGGGTAGATTTAGGGTTCAGTGTATTGCAGTGGTGTTTGGGTAGTGTAGGGAGTCGTGATGGGGTAGTGCTTTAGGGTTTAGGGTAGGGCAGTGGTGTATGTGTAGTGTAGGGGTCACGCTGGGGGTAGTGTTTTAGGGTATAGGGTAGTGCAATGGTGTTTAGGTAGTGTAGGGGTCATGCTGGGGTTAGTGTTTTAGGGTTTAGGGTAGTGCAGTTGTGTTTGGGTAGTGTAGGGGTTCGTGCTGGGGGTAGTGTTTTAGGGTTTAGGTTAGTGCAGTGGTGTTTGTAAAGTGTGGGAGGTCATGCTAGGGGTAGATTTAGGGTTTAGGGTAGTGCAGTAGTGTTTGGAAAGTGTAGGGTGTCATGCTGGGGGTAGCATTTTACGGTTTAGGGTAGTGCAGTGTTGTTTGTGTAGTGGTGGGGGTCATGCTGGGGGTAGTGTTTTAGGGTTTAGGGTAGTGCAGTGGTGTTTGTGTAGTGTAGGGAATCGTGCTGGGGGTAATGTTTCAGGGTTTAGGGTAGTGCAGTGGTGTTTGTGTATTGTAAGGGGTAGTTTTTTAGGGTTTAGGGTAGTGTAGTGGTGTTTGTGTAGTGTAGGGGGCTGTGCTGGTGGTAGTGTTTAGGGTAGTGCAGTGGTGTTTGTGTAGTGTAGGGGTTGTGCTGGGGGTAGTCTTTTAGGGTTTATGGTAGTGCAGTGGTATTTGCGTAGTGTAGGAGATAGTGCTGGGGTAGTGTTTTAGGGTTTAGGGTAGTGCAGTGGTGTTTGGGTAGTATAGGGGTCGAGTTGGGGGTAGTGTTTTGGGGTTTAGGGTAGTGCAGTGGTGTTAGGGTAGTTTAGGGAGTCTTTCTGAGGGTAGTGTTTCAGGGTTTAGGGTAGTGCAGTGGTGTTTGTGTAAAGTAGGGGTTGTGCTAGGGGTAGTCTTTTAGAGTTTATGGTAGTGCAGTGGTATTTGCGTAGTGTAGGGGTAATGCTGGGGTCGTGTTTTAATGTTTATGGTAGTGCAGTGGTGTTTTGGTAGTGTAGGGGGTCATGCTGGGTGTTGTGTTTTAGGGTTTAGGGCAGTGCAGTGGTGTTTGTGTATTGTGGGAGGTCATGCCGGGGGTAGATTTAGGGTTCAGTGTAGTGCAGTGGTGTTTGGGTAGTGTAGGGAGTCGTGACGGGGTAGTGCTTTAGGGTTTAGTGTAGAGTAGTGGTGTATGTGTAGTGTAGGGGTCACGCTGGGGTTGTGTTTTAGGGTATAGGGTAGTGCAATGGTGTTTAGGTAGTGTAGGGGGTCATGCTGGGGTTAGTGTTTTAGGGTTTAGGGTAGTGCAGTTGTGTTTGGGTAGTGTAGGGGTTCGTGCTGGGGGTAGTGTTTTAGGGTTTAGGGTAGGGCAGTGGTGTTTGGGAAGTGTAGGGTGTCATGCTGGGGGTAGTGTTTTAGGGTTTAGGGTAGTGCAGTGTTGTTTGTGTAGTGGTGGGGGTCATGCTGGGGGTAGTGTTTTAGGGTTTAGGGTAGTGCAGTGGTGTTTGGGTAGTGTAGGGGGTCATGATGGGGTAGTGTTTTAGGGTTTAGGGTAGTGCAGTGGTGTTTGGGTAGTGTAGGGGTTCATGTTGGGGTAGTGTTTTAGGGTTTAGGGTAGTGAAGTGGTGTTTTTGAAGTGTAGTGGGTTGTACTGGGGTAGTGTTTTAAGGTTTAGGGTAGTGCAGTGTTGCTTGTATAGTGTATGAAGTTGTGCTGGGGATAGTGTTTTAGGGTTTAGGGTAGTGCAGTGGTGTTTGTGTTGTGTAGAGGGTCATGCTGGGGGTAGGGTTTATGGTTTAGGGTAGTGAAGTGGTGTTTTTGAAGTGTAGTGGGCTGTACTGGGGGTAGTGTTTTAAAGTTTAGGGTAGTGCAGTGTTGCTTGTATAGTGTATGAAGTTGTGCTGGGGATAGTGTTTTAGGGTTTAGGGTACTGCAGTTTTGTTTGGGTAGTGTAGGGGTTCGTGCTGGGGTTAGTGTTTTAGGGTTTAGGGTAGTGCAGTGGTGTTTGGGTAGTGTAGGGGTCGTGCTTGGGGTAGTGTTTTATGGTTTAGGGTAGTGCAGTGGTGTTTGTGTAGTGTAGGGGGTCGTGCTGTGGGTAGTGTTTTAGGGCTTAGGGTAGTGTAGTGGTGTTTTGGTAGTATAGGGATTCCTGCTGGGGCAGTGTTTAAGGGTTAAGGGTAGTGTAGTGGTGTTTGTTTAGTGTAGGGGTCGTGCTGGGGGTAATGTTTTAGGGTTTAGGGTAGTGCAGTGGTGTTTGTGTATTGTAGGGGGTAGTTTTTTAGGGTTTAGGGTAGTGCAGTGGTGTTTGTGTAGTGTAGGGGGCCGTGCTGGGGGTAGTGTTTTAGGGTTTAGGGTAGTGCAGTGGTGTTTGTGTAGTGTAGGGGTCGTGTTTTAGGGTAGTGCAGTGGTGTTTGGGTAGTGTAGGGGGTCGTGCTGGGGGTAGTGTTTTGGGGTTTAGCGTAGTGCAGTATTGTTTGGGTAGTGAAGGGGTCGTGCTGGGGCTAGATGGTGGGATTAGGGTAGTGCAGTGGTATTTGGGTAGTTTAGGAAGTTGTGCTGGGGGTAGTGTTTTAGGGTAGTGTAGTGGTGTGTGTGTAGCATAGGGAGTCATTCTGGGTTAGTGTTTTAGGGTTTAGGGTACTGCAGGTGTTTTTGGGTAGTGTTGGGGGTAGTGTTTTAGTGTTTATGGTAGTGCAGTGGTGTTTGTGTAGTGTTGGGGTCGTTCTGGGGGTAGTGTTTTAGGGTTTAGGGTAGTGCAGTGGTGTTTGAGTAGTGTAGGGAGTAGTGTTTTAGGTTTAGGGTAGTGCAGTGGTGTTTGTGTAGTGTAGGGGGTCGTGCTGGGGGTAGTGTTTCAGGGTTTAGGGTAGTGCAGTGGTGTTTGTGTAGTGTAGGGGGTCGTGTTTTAGGGTTTAGGGTAGTGCAATGGTGTTGGGTAGTGAAGGGGGTAGCGCTGGGGTAGTGTTTAGTGTAGTACAGTGGTGTTTGTGTAGCATATGGGGTCGTGCTTGGGGTAGTTTTTTACGGGTTAGGATAGTGCAGTGGTGCTTGTGTAGTGTAGGGGTCATGCTGGGGGTAGATTTAGGGTTTAGGGTAGTACAGTGATGTTTGTGTAGTGTAGGGCTCGTGCTGGGGGTAGCGTTTTAGGGTTTAAGGCAGTGCAGTGGTGTTTGTGAAGTGAAGGGAGTCGTGTGAGGGTACTGTTTTAGGGTTTAGGGTAGTGCAGTGGTGTGTGTGTAGTGTAGGGGGTCGTGTTTTAGGGTTTAGGGTAGTGCAGTGGTGTTTGGGTAGTGTAGGGGGTCAGGCTGGGGGTAGTGTTTTGGGGTTTAGAGTAGTGCAGTTGTGTTTGGGTAGTGAAGGGGTCGTGCTGGGGGTAGATTGTAGGATTAGGGTAGTGCTGTGTTGTTTGGGTAGTTTAGGAAGTTGTGCTGGGGGTAGTTTTTTAGGGTTTAGGGTAGTGCAGTGGTGTTTGAGTAGTGTAGGGGGCAGTGCTGGGGATAGTGTTTTAGGGTTTAGGGCAGCGCAGTGATGTTTGTGTAGTGGTGGGGGTCGTGTTTTAGGGTTTAGGGTAATGCAGTGGTGTTTGTGTAGTGGTGGGGGTCATGCTGGGGGTAGTGTTTTAGGGTTTATGGTAGTGCAGTTGTGTTTGGGTAGTGTAGGGGTTCGGGCTGGGGTTAGTGTTTTAGGGTATAGGTAGTGCAGTGGTGTTTAGGTAGTGTAGGGGGTCATGCTGGGGTTAGTGTTTTAGGGTTTAGGGCCAGTGCAGTTGTGTTTGGGTAGTGTAGGGGTTCGTGCTGGGGTTAGTGTTTTAGGGTTTAGGGTAGTGCAGTGGTGTTTGTGTAGTGTAGGGAGTCATGCTGGGTTATGTTTTATGGTTTAGGGTAGTGCAATGGTGTTTGGGTAGTGTAGGGGGTAGTGCTGGGGAATTGTTTTAGGGTTTAGGGTAGTGCAGTGGTGTTTGTTTAGTGTAGGGGTAGTGCTGGGGGTAGTGTTTTAGGGCTTAGGGTAGTGCAGTGGTGTTTTGGTAGTATAGGGGGTCGTGCTGCGGTAGTGTTTAAGGGTTAAGGGTAGTGTAGTGGTGTTTGGGTAGTGAAGGGGTCGTGCTGGGGGTAGATGGTGGGATTAGGTTAGTGCAATGGTGTTTGGGTAGTGTTGGGGTCGTTCTGGGGGTAGTGTTTTAGGGTTTAGGGTAGTGCAGTGGTGTTTGTGTAGTGTAGAGAGTAGTGTTTTAGGGTTTAGTGTAGGTCAGTGGTGTTTGTGTAGTGTATGGGGTCGTGCTGGAGGTAGTGTTTTAGGGTTTAGGATAGTGCAGTGGTGTTTGTGTAGTGTAGGGGGTCATGTTTTAGGGTTTAGGGTAGTGCAATGGTGTATGGGTAGTGTAAGGGGTCGTGCTAGGGGTAGTGTTTTGGGGTTTAGTGTAGTGCAGTAGTGTTTGGGTAGTGAAGGGGTCGTGCTGGGGGTAGATGGTGGGATTAGGGTAGTACAGTGGTGTTTGGCTAGTTTAGGAAGTTGTGCTGGGGGTAGTGTTTTAGGGTTTAGGGTAGTGCAGTGGCATGTGTGTTGTATAGGGAGTCGGTCTGGGGTAGTGTTTTAGGGTTTAGGGTAGTGCGGTGGTGTTTGGGTAGTGTATGGAGTCATGCTGGGGGTCGTGTTTTAGGGTTTATGGTAGTACAGTGGTATTTGCGTAGTGGAGGGGGTAGTGCTGGGGTAGTTTTTTAGGGTTTACGGTAATGCAGTGGTGTTTGTGTAGTCTAGGGGGTTGTTCTGGGGGTCGTTTTAGGATTTAGGGTAGTGCAGTGGTGTTTGGGTAGTGTAGGGAGTTATGCTGGGGTTAGTGTTTTAGGGATTAGTGTAGTGCAGTGGTCCTTGTGTATTGTAGGGGTCGTGCTCTGGGTAGTGTTTTAGGGTTTAGGGCAGTGAAGTGGTGTTTTTGTAGTGTGGCAGGTCATGCTGGGGGTAGATTTAGGCTTTAGAGAGGTGCAGTGGTGGTTGGGTAGTGTGTGGAGTCGTGATGGGGTAGTGTTTTAGAGTAAGGGTAGTGCAGTGGTGTATGTGTAGTGTAGCGGGTGATGTTGGGGGTAGTGTTTTAGGGTTTAGGGTAGTACAGTGGTGGTTGTGTAGTGTAAGGATTGTGCTGGGGGTAGTATTTTAGGGTTTATGGTAGTGCAGTGGTATTTGCGTAGTGTAGGAGGTAGTGCTGGGGTAGTGTTTTAGGGTTTAGGGTAGTGCAGTGGTGTTTGTGTAGTGTAGGGGGTCATGCTGGGGGTAGTGTTTTAGGGTTTAAGGTAGTGCAGTAGTGTTTGGGTAGTGTAGTGGGTCGTACTGGGGGTAGTGTTTTAGGGCTTAGGGTAGTGTAGTGGTGTTTTGGTAGTATAGGGGTTCGTGCTGGGGCAGTGTTTAAGGGTTAAGGGTAGTGTAGTGGTGTTTGTGTAGTGTAGGGGGTCGTGCTGGGGGTAATGTTTTAGGGCTTAGGGAAGTGTAGTGGTGTTTTGGTAGTATATGGGTTCGTGCTGGGGCAGTGTTTTAGGGTTTAGGGTAGTGCAATGGTGTTTGGGTAGTGAAGGGGGTCGCGCTGGGGGTAGTGTTTTAGGGTTTAGGGTAGTACAGTGGTGTTTGTGTAGCATATGGGGTCGTGCTTGGGGTAGTGTTTTACGGGTTTGGGTAGTGCAGTGGTGCTTGTGTAGTGAAGGGGTCATGCTGGGGGTAGAGTTAGGGTTTAGGGTAGTACAGTGATATTTGTGTAGTGTAGGGCTCGTACTGGGTGTAGCGTTTTAGGGTTTAAGGCAGTGCAGTGGTGTTTGTGAAGTGAAGGGGGTCGTGCGAGGGTACTGTTTTAGGGTTTAGGGTAGTGCAGTGGTGTTTGTGTAGTGTAGGGGGTCGTGTTTTAGCGTTTAGGGTAGTGCAGTGGTGTTTGGGTAGTGAAGGGGTCGTGCTGGGGGTAGATTGTATGATTAGGGTAGTGCTGTGGTGTTTGGGTAGTTTAGGAAGTTGTGCTGGGGATAGTGTTTTAGGGTTTAGGGTAGTGCAGTGGTGTTTGTGTAGTGTGGGGATCGTGTTTTAGGGTTTAGGGTAATGCAGTGGTGTTTGTGTAGTGGTGGGAGTCATGCTGGGGGTAGTGTTTTAGGGTTTAGGGTAGTGCAGTTGTGTTTCGGTGGTGTAGGGGTTCGGGCTGGGGTTAGTGTTTTAGGGTATAGGTAGTACAGTGGTGTTTAGGTAGTGTAGGGGGTCATGCTGGGGTTAGTGTTTTAGGGTTTAGGGTAGTGCAGTTGTGTTTGGGTAGTGTAGGGGTTCGTGCTTGGGTTAGTGTTTTAGGGTTTAGGGTAGTGCAGTGGTGTTTGTGTAGTGTAGGGAGTCATGCTGGAGGTATGTTTTAGGGTTTAGGGTAGTGCAATGGTGTTTGGGTAGTGTAGGGGGTAGTGCTGGGGAATTTTTTTAGGGTTTAGGGTAGTGCAGTGGTGTTTGTTTAGTGTAGGGGGTAGTGCTGGGGGTAGTGTTTAAGGGCTTAGGGTAGTGCAGTAGTGTTTTGGTAGTATAGGGGGTCATGCTGGGGTAGTGTTTAAGGGTTAAGGGTACTATAGTGGTGTTTGTGTAGTGTAGGTGTCGTGCTGGGGGTAATGTTTTAGGGTTTAGGGTAGTGCAGTGGTGTTTGTATATTGTAGGGGGTAGGTTTTTAGGGTTTAGGGTAGTGCAGTGGTGTTTGTGTAGTGTAGGAGGCCGTGCTGGGGGTAGTGTTTTAGGGTTTAGGGTAGTGCAGTGGTGTTTGTGTAGTGTAGGGGGTCGTGTTTTAGGGTTTAGGGTTGTGCAGTGGTGTTTGGGTAGTGTAGGGGTCGTGCTGGGGGTAGTGATTTGGGGTTTAGCTTAGTGCAGCAGTGTTTGGGTAGTGAAGGGGTCGTGCTGGGGGTAGATGGTGGGATTAGGGTAGTGCAGTGGTGTTTGGGTAGTTTAGGAAGTTGTGCTGGGGGTAGTGTTTTAGGGTTTAGGGTAGTGTAGTGGTGTTTGGGTAGTGTAGGGAGTCGTGCTGGGGAAAGTGCTTTAGGGTTTGGGATAGTGCATTTGTGTTTTTGTATTGTAGGGGGTCGTTCTGGGGGTAGTGTTTTAGTGTTTAGGGTACTGCAGGTGTTTTTGGGTAGTGTTGGGGGGGTAGTGCTGGGGTAGTGTTTTATTGTTTAGGGTAGTGCAGTGGTGTTTGTGTAGTGTTGGTGTCGTTCTGGGGGTAGTGTTTTAGGGTTTGGGGTAGTGCAGTGGTGTTTTTGTAGTGTAGGGAGTAGTGTTTTAGGGTTTATGGTAGTGCAGTGGTGTTTGCATAGTGTAGGGTGTCGTGCTGGGGGTAGTGTTTTAGGGTTTAGGGTAGTGCAGTGGTGTTTGTGGAGTGTTGGGGGTCGTGTTTTAGGGTTTAGGGTAGTGCAATGGTGTTTGGGTAGTGAAGGGGGTCGAGTTGGGGTAGTGTTTTAGGGTTTAGGGTAGTACAGTGGTGTTTGTGTACCATATGGGGTCGGGCTTGGGGTAGTGTTTTACGGTTTAGGGGAGTGCAGTGGTGCTTGTGTAGTGTAGGGGTCATGCTGGGGGTAGATTTAGGGTAGTACAGTGATGTTTGTGTAGTGTAGGGCTTGTGCTGGGGGTAGCGTTTTAGGGTTTAAGGCGGTGGAGTGGTGTTTGTGAAGTGAAGGGGGTCGTGTGAGGGTAGTGTTTTAGGGTTTAGGGTAGTGCAGTGGTGTTTGTGTAGTATAGGGGGCTGTCTTTTAGGGTTTAGGGTAGTGCAGTGGTGTTTGGGTAGGGTAGGGGGTCGTGCTAGGATTAGTGTTTTGGGGTTTAGCGTAGTGCAGTTGTGTTTGGGTAGTGAAGGGGTTGTGCTGGGGGTAGATGGTGGGATTAGGGTAGTGCAATGGTGTTTGGGTAGTGTTGGGGTCGTTCTGGGTGTAGTGTTTTCGGGTTTAGGGTAGTGCAGTGGTGTTTGTGTAGTGTAAGGGGTCGTGTTTTAGGGTTTAGGGTAGTGCAATGGTGTATGGGTAGTGTAAGGGGTCGTGCTAGGGGTAGTGTTTTGGGGTTTAGTGTAGTGCAGTAGTGTTTGGGTAGTGAAGGGGTCGTGCTGTGGGTAGATGGTGGGATTAGGGTAGTACAGTGGTGTTTGGGTAGTTTAGGAAGTTGTGCTGGGGGTAGTGTTTGAGGGTTTAGGGTAGTGCAGTGGCGTGTGTGTAGTATATGGAGTCGTTCTTGGGTAGTGCTTTAGGGTTTAGGATAGTGCAGTTGTGTTTTTGTATTGTAGGGGGTCGTTCTGGGGGTAGTGTTTTAGTGTTTAGGGTACTGCAGGTGTTTTTGGGTAGTGTTGGGGGTAGTGCTGGGGTAGTGTTTTATTGTTTAGGTTAGTGCAGTGGTGTTTGTGTAGTGTTGGTGTCGTTCTGGGGGTAGTGTTTTAGGGTTTGGGGTAGTGCAGTGGTGTTTGTGTAGTGTAGGGAGTAGTGTTTTAGGGTTTATGGTAGTGCAGTGGTGTTTGGGTAGTTTAGGAAGTTTTGCTGGGGGTAGTGTTTTAGGGTTTAGGGTAGTGCAGTGGCGTGTGTGTAGTATAGGGAGTCGTTCTTGAGTAGTGTTTTAGGGTTTAGGGTAGTGCGGTTGTGTATGGGTAGTGTATGGAGTCGTTCTGGGGTTGTGTTTTATTGTTTATGGTAGTGCAGTGGTGATTGCGTAGTGTAGGGGTAGTGCTGGTGTAGTGTTTTAGGGTTTAGGGTAGTGCATTGGTGTTTGTTTAGTGTAGGGGGTTGTGCTGGGGGCCGTGTTTTAGGGTTTAGGGTAGTGCAGTGGTGTTTGGGTAGGGTAGGGGGTCGTGCTAGGTGTAGTGTTTTGGGGTTTAGCATAGTGCAGTTGTGTTTGGGTAGTGAAGGGGTTGTGCTGGGGGTAGATGGTGGGATTAGGGTAGTGCAATGGTGTTTGGGTAGTGTTGGGGTCGTTCTGGGTGTAGTGTTTTAGGGTTTAGGGTAGTGCAGTGGTGTTTGTGTAGTGTAAGGGGTCGTGTTTTAGGGTTTAGGGTTGTGCAGTGGTGTTTGGGTAGTGTAGGGGTCGTGCTGGGGGTAGTGATTTGGGGTTTAGCTTAGTGCAGCAGTGTTTGGGTAGTGAAGGGGTCGTGCTGGGGGTAGATGGTGGGATTAGGGTAGTGCAGTGGTGTTTGGGTAGTTTAGGAAGTTGTGCTGGGGGTAGTGTTTTAGGGTTTAGGGTAGTGTAGTGGTGTTTGGGTAGTGTAGGGAGTCGTGCTGGGGAAAGTGCTTTAGGGTTTAGGATAGTGCATTTGTGTTTTTGTATTGTAGGGGGTCGTTCTGGGGGTAGTGTTTTAGTGTTTAGGGTACTGCAGGTGTTTTTGGGTAGTGTTGGGGGGTAGTGCTGGGGTAGTGTTTTATTGTTTAGGGTAGTGCAGTGGTGTTTGTGTAGTGTTGGTGTCGTTCTGGGGGTAGTGTTTTAGGGTTTGGGGTAGTGCAGTGGTGTTTTTGTAGTGTAGGGAGTAGTGTTTTAGGGATTATGGTAGTGCAGTGGTGTTTGGGTAGTTTAGGAAGTTGTGCTGGGGGTAGTGTTTTAGGGTTTAGGGTAGTGCAGTGGCATGTGTGTAGTATAGGGAGTCATTCTTGAGTAGTGTTTTAGGGTTTAGGGTAGTGCGGTTGTGTTTGGGTAGTGTATGGAGTTGTTCTGGGGTTGTGTTTTATCGTTTATGGTAGTACAGTGGTATTTGCGTAGTTTAGGGGGTAATGCTGGGGTAGTGTTTTAGGGTTTAGGGTAGTGCATTGGTGTTTGTTTAGTGTAGGGGGTTGTGCTGGGGGCCGTGTTTCAGGGTTTAGGGTAGTGCAGTGGTGTTTGGGTAGGGTAGGGGGTCGTGCTAGGTGTAGTGTTTTGGGGTTTAGCATAGTGCAGTTGTGTTTGGGTAGTGAAGGGGTTGTGCTGGGGGTAGATGGTGGGATTAGGGTAGTGCAATGGTGTTTGGGTAGTGTTGGGGTCGTTCTGGGTGTAGTGTTTTAGGGTTTAGGGTAGTGCAGTGGTGTTTGTGTAGTGTAAGGGGTCGTGTTTTAGGGTTTAGGGTTGTGCAGTGGTGTTTGGGTAGTGTAGGGGTCGTGCTGGGGGTAGTGATTTGGGGTTTAGCTTAGTCCAGCAGTGTTTGGGTAGTGAAGTGATCGTGCTGGGGGTAGATTGTGGGATTAGAGTAGTGCAGTGGTGTTTGGGTAGTTTAGGAAGTTGTGCTGGGGATAGTGTTTTAGGGTTTAGGGTAGTGTAGTGGTGTTTGGGAAGTGTAGGGAGTCGTGCTGGGGAAAGTGCTTTAGGGTTTAGGATAGTGCAGTTGTGTTTTTGTATTGTAGGGGGTCGTTCTGGGGGTAGTGTTTTAGTGTTTAGGGTACTGCAGGTGTTTTTGGGTAGTGTTGGGGGTAGTGCTGGGGTAGTGTTTTATTGTTTAGGGTAGTGCAGTGGTGTTTGTGTAGTGTTGGTGTCGTTCTGGGGGTAGTGTTTTAGGGTTTGGGGTAGTGCAGTGGTGTTTTTGTAGTGTAGGGAGTAGTGTTTTAGGGTTTATGGTAGTGCAGTGGTGTTTGCATAGTGTAGGGTGTCGTGCTGGGGTAGTGTTTTAGGGTTTAGGGTAGTGCAGTGGTGTTTGTGGAGTGTTGGGGGTCGTATTTTAGGGTTTAGGGTAGTGCAATGGTGTTTGGGTAGTGAAGGGGGTCGAGTTGGGGTAGTGTTTTAGGGTTTAGGGTAGTACAGTGGTGTTTGTGTACCATATGGGGTCGGGCTTGGGGTAGTGTTTTACGGTTTAGGGGAGTGCAGTGGTGCTTGTGTAGTGTAGGGGTCATGCTGGGGATAGATTTAGGGTAGTACAGTGATGTTTGTGTAGTGTAGGGCTTGTGCTGGGGGTAGCGTTTTAGGGTTTAAGGCGGTGGAGTGGTGTTTGTGAAGTGAAGGGGGTCGTGTGAGGGTAGTGTTTTAGGGTTTAGGGTAGTGCAGTGGTGTTTGTGTAGTATAGGGGGCCGTCTTTTAGGGTTTAGGGTAGTGCAGTGGTGTTTGGGTAGGGTAGGGGGTCGTGCTAGGATTAGTGTTTTGGGGTTTAGCGTAGTGCAGTTGTGTTTGGGTAGTGAAGGGGTTGTGCTGGGGGTAGATGGTGGGATTAGGGTAGTGCAATGGTGATTGGGTAGTGTTGGGGTCGTTCTGGGTGTATTGTTTTAGGGTTTAGGGTAGTGCAGTGGTGTTTGTGTAGTGTAAGGGGTCGTGTTTTAGGGTTTAGGGTAGTGCAATGGTGTATGGGTAGTGTAAGGGGTCGTGCTAGGGGTAGTGTTTTGGGGTTTAGTGTAGTGCAGTAGTGTTTGGGTAGTAAAGGGGTCGTGCTGTGGGTAGATGGTGGGATTAGGGTAGTACAGTGGTGTTTGGGTAGTTTAGGAAGTTGTGCTGGGGGTAGTGTTTGAGGGTTTAGGGTAGTGCAGTGGCGTGTGTGTAGTATATGGAGTCATTCTTGGGTAGTGCTTTAGGGTTTAGGATAGTGCTGTTGTGTTTTTGTATTGTAGGGGGTCGTTCTGGGGGTAGTGTTTTAGTGTTTAGGGTACTGCAGGTGTTTTTGGGTATTGTTGGGGGCAGTGCTGGGGTAGTGTTTTATTGTTTAGGGTAGTGCAGTGGTGTTTGTGTAGTGTTGGTGTCGTTCTGGGGGTAGTGTTTTAGGGTTTGGGGTAGTGCAGTGGTGTTTGTGTAGTGTAGGGAGTAGTGTTTTAGGGTTTATGGTAGTGCAGTGGTGTTTGGGTAGTTTAGGAAGTTTTGCTGAGGGTAGTGTTTTAGGGTTTAGGGTAGTGCAGTGGCGTGTGTGTAGTATAGGGAGTCGTTCTTGAGTAGTGTTTTAGGGTTTAGGGTAGTGCGGTTGTGTTTGGGTAGTGTATGGAGTCGTTCTGGGGTTGTGTTTTATCGTTTATGGTAGTACAGTGGTATTTGCGAAGTATAGGGGGTAATGCTGGGGTAGTGTTTTAGGGTTTAGGGTAGTGCAGTGGTGTTTGCGTAGTATAGGGGGTCGTGCTGGGGGTAGTGTTTAGGGTTTATGGTAGTGCAGTGGTGATTGCGTAGTGTTGGGGTAGTGCTGGTGTAGTGTTTTAGGGTTTAGGGTAGTGCATTGGTGTTTGTTTAGTGTAGGGGGTTGTGCTGGAGGCCGTGTTTTAGGGTTTATGGTAGTGCAGTGGTGTTTGGGTAGGGTAGGGGGTCGTGCTAGGTGTAGTGTTTTGGGGTTTAGCATAGTGCAGTTGTGTTTGGGTAGTGAAGGGGTTGTGCTGGGGGTAGATGGTGGGATTAGGGTAGTGCAATGGTGTTTGGGTAGTGTTGGGGTCGTTCTGGGTGTAGTGTTTTAGGGTTTAGGGTAGTGCAGTGGTGTTTGTGTAGTGTAAGGGGTCGTGTTTTAAGGTTTAGGGTAGTGCAATGGTATATGGGTAGTGCAAGGGGTCGTGCTAGGGGTAGTGTTTTGAGGTTTAGTGTAGTGCAGTAGTGTTTGGGTGGTGAAGGGGTCGTGCTGTGGGTAGATGGTGGGATTAGGGTAGTACAGTGGTGTTTGGGTAGTTTAGGAAGTTGTGCTGGGGGTAGTGTTTTAGGGTTTAGGTTAGTGCAGAGGCGTGTGTGTAGTATATGGAGTCGTTCTTGGGTAGTGCTTTAGGGTTTAGGATAGTGCAGTTGTGTTTTTGTATTGTAGGGGGTCGTTCTGGGGGTAGTGTTTTAGTGTTTAGGGTACTGCAGGTGTTTTTGGGTAGTGTTGGGGGTAGTGCTGGGGTAGTGTTTTATTGTTTAGGGTAGTGCAGTGGTGTTTGTGTAGTGTTGGTGTCGTTCTGGGGGTAGTGTTTTAGGGTTTGGGGTAGTGCAGTGGTGTTTGTGTAGTGTAGGGAGTAGTGTTTTAGGGTTTATGGTAGTGCAGTGGTGTTTGTTTAGTGTAGGGGGTTGTGCTGGGGGCCGTGTTTTAGGGTTTAGGGTAGTGCAGTGGTGTTTGGGTAGGGTAGGGGGTCGTGCTAGTTGTAGTGTTTTGGGGTTTAGCATAGTGCAGTTGTGTTTGGGTAGTGAAGGGGTTGTGCTGGGGGTAGATGGTGGGATTAGGGTAGTGCAATGGTGTTTGGGTAGTGTTGGGGTCGTTCTGGGTGTAGTGTTTTAGGGTTTAGGGTAGTGCAGTGGTGTTTGTGTAGTGTAAGGGGTCGTTTTTTAGAGTTTAGAGTAGTGCAATGGTGTATGGGTAGTGTAAGGGGTCGTGCTAGGGGTAGTGTTTTGGGGTTTAGTGTAGTGCAGTAGTGTTTGGGTAGTGAAGGAGTCGTGCTGTGGGTAGATGGTGGGATTAGGGTAGTACAGTGGTGTTTGGGTAGTTTAGGAAGTTGTACTGGGGGTAGTGTTTTAGGGTTTAGGGTAGTGCAGTGGCGTGTGTGTAGTATATGGAGTCGTTCTTGGGTAGTACTTTAGGGTTTAGGATAGTGCAGTTGTGTTTTTGTATTGTAGGGGGTCGTTCTGGGGGTAGTGTTTTAGTGTTTAGGGTACTGCAGGTGTTTTTGGGTAGTGTTGGGGGTAGTGCTGGGGTAGTGTTTTATTGTTTAGGGTAGTGCAGTGGTGTTTGTGTAGTGTTGGTGTCGTTCTGGGGGTAGTGTTTTAGTGTTTGGGGTAGTGCAGTGGTGTTTGGGTAGTTTAGGAAGTTGTGCTGGGGTAGTGTTTTAGGGTTTAGGGTAGTGCAGTGGCGTGTGTGTAGTAGAGGGAGTCGTTCTTGAGTAGTGTTTTAGGGTTTAGGATAGTGCGGTTGTGTTTGGGTAGTGTATGGAGTCGTTCTGGGGTTGTGTTTTATCGTTTATGGTAGTACAGTGGTATTTGCGTAGTGTAGGGGGTAATGCTGGGGTAGTGTTTTAGGGTTTAGGGTAGTGCAGTGGTGTTTGCGTAGTGTAGGGGGTCGTGCTGGGGGTAGTGTTTAGGGTTTATGGTAGTGGAGTGGTGATTGCGTAGTGTAGGGGTAGTGCTGGTGTAGTGTTTTAGGGTTTAGGGTAGTGCATTGGTGTTTGTTTAGTGTAGGGGGTTGTGCTGGGGGCCGTGTTTTAGGGTTTAGGGTAGTGCAGTTGTGTTTGGGTAGGTTAGGGGGTCGTGCTAGGTGTAGTGTTTTGGGGTTTAGCATAGTGCAGTTGTGTTTGGGTAGTGAAGGGGTTGTGCTGGGGGTAGATGGTGGGATTAGGGAAGTGCAATGGTGTTTGGGTAGTGTTTGTGTCGTTCTGGGTGTAGTGTTTTAGGGTTTAGGGTAGTGCAGTGGTGTTTGTGTAGTGTAAGGGGTCGTGTTTTAGGGTTTAGGGTAGTGCAATGGTGTATGGGTAGTGTAAGGGGTCGTGCTAGGGGTAGTGTTTTGGGGTTTAGTGTAGTGCAGTAGTGTTTGGGTAGTGAAGGGGTCCTGCTGTGGGTAGATGGTGGGATTAGGGTAGTACAGTGGTGTTTGGGTAGTTTAGGAAGTTGTGCTGGGGTTAGTGTTTTAGGGTTTAGGGTAGTGCAGTGGCGTGTGTGTAGTATATGGAGTCGTTCTTGGGTAGTGCTTTAGGGTTTAGGATAGTGCAGTTGTGTTTTTGTATTGTAGGGGGTCGTTCTGGGGGTAGTGTTTTAGTGTTTAGGGTACTGCAGGTGTTTTTGGGTAGTGTTGGGGGTAGTGCTGGGGTAGTGTTTTATTGTTTAGGGTAGTGCAGTGGTGTTTGTGTAGTGTTGGTGTCGTTCTGGGGGTAGTGTTTTAGGGTTTGGGGTAGTGCAGTGGTGTTTGTGTAGTGTAGGGAGTAGTGTTTTAGGGTTTATGGTAGTGCAGTGGTGTTTGGGTAGTTTAGGAAGTTGTGCTGGGGGTAGTGTTTTAGGGTTTAGGGTAGTGCAGTGGCGTGTGTGTAGTATAGGGAGTCGTTCTTGAGTAGTGTTTTAGGGTTTAGGGTAGTGCGGTTGTGTTTGGGTAGTGTATGGAGTCGTTCTGGGGTTGTGTTTTATCGTTTATGGTAGTACAGTGGTATTTGCGTAGTATAGGGGGTAATGCTGGGGTAGTGTTTTAGGGTTTAGGGTAGTGCAGTGGTGTTTGCGTAGTGTAAGGGGTCGTGCTGGGGGTAGTGTTTTAGGGTTTATGGTAGTGCAGTGGTGATTGCGTCGTGTAGGGGTAGTGCTGGTGTAGTGTTTTAGGGTTTAGGGTAGTGCATTGGTGTTTGTTTAGTGTAGGGGGTTGTGCTGGGGGCCGTGTTTTAGGGATTAGGGTAGTGCAGTGGTGTTTGGGTAGGGTAGGGGGTCGTGCTAGGTGTAGTGTTTTGGGGTTTAGCATAGTGCAGTTGTGTTTGGGTAGTGAAGGGGTTGTGCTGGGGGTAGATGGTGGGATTAGGGTAGTGCAATGGTGTTTGGGTAGTGTTGGGGTCGTTCTGGGTGTAGTGTTTTAGGGTTTAGGGTAGTGCAGTGGTGTTTGTGTAGTGTAAGGGGTCGTGTTTTAAGGTTTAGGGTAGTGCAATGGTGTATGGGTAGTGTAAGGGGTCGTGCTAGGGGTAGTGTTTTGAGGTTTAGTGTAGTGCAGTAGTGTTTGGGTGGTGAAGGGGTCGTGCTGTGGGTAGATGGTGGGATTAGGGTAGTACAGTGGTGTTTGGGTAGTTTAGGAAGTTGTGCTGGGGGTAGTGTTTTAGGGTTTAGGTTAGTGCAGTGGCGTGTGTGTAGTATATGGAGTCGTTCTTGGGTAGTGCTTTAGGGTTTAGGAAAGTGCAGTTGTGTTTTTGTATTGTAGGGGGTCGTTCTGGGGGTAGTGTTTTAGTGTTTAGGGTACTGCAGGTGTTTTTGGGTAGTGTTGGGGGTAGTGCTGGGGTAGTGTTTTATTGTTTAGGGTAGTGCAGTGGTGTTTGTGTAGTGTTGGTGTCGTTCTGGGGTAGTGTTTTAGTGTTTGGGGTAGTGCAGTGGTGTTTGGGTAGTTTAGGAAGTTGTGCTGGGGGTAGTGTTTTAGGGTTTAGGGTAGTGCAGTGGCGTGTGTGTAGTAGAGGGAGTCGTTCTTGAGTAGTGTTTTAGGGTTTAGGATAGTGCGGTTGTGTTTGGGTAGTGTATGGAGTCGTTCTGGGGTTGTGTTTTATCGTTTATGGTAGTACAGTGGTATTTGCGTAGTGTAGGGGATAATGCTGGGGTAGTGTTTTAGGGTTTAGGGTAGTGCAGTGGTGTTTGCGTAGTGTAGGGGGTCGTGCTGGGGGTAGTGTTTAGGGTTTATGGTAGTGGAGTGGTGATTGCGTAGTGTAGGGGTAGTGCTGGTGTAGTGTTTTAGGGTTTAGGGTAGTGCATTGGTGTTTGTTTAGTGTAGGGGGTTGTGCTGGGGGCCGTGTTTTAGGGTTTAGGGTAGTGCAGTGGTGTTTGGGTAGGTTAGGGGGTCGTGCTAGGTGTAGTGTTTTGGGGTTTAGCATAGTGCAGTTGTGTTTGGATAGTGAAGGGGTTGTGCTGGGGGTAGATGGTGGGATTAGGGAAGTGCAATGGTGTTTGGGTAGTGTTTGTGTCGTTCTGGGTGTAGTGTTTTAGGGTTTAGGGTAGTGCAGTGGTGTTTGTGTAGTGTAAGGGGTCGTGTTTTAGGGTTTAGGGTAGTGCAATGGTGTATGGGTAGTGTAAGGGGTCGTGCTAGGGGTAGTGTTTTGGGGTTTAGTGTAGTGCAGTAGTGTTTGGGTAGTGAAGGGGTCCTGCTGTGGTTAGATGGTGGGATTAGGGTAGTACAGTGGTGTTTGGGTAGTTTAGGAAGTTGTGCTGGGGTTAGTGTTTTAGGGTTTAGGGTAGTGCAGTGGCGTGTGTGTAGTATATGGAGTCGTTCTTGGGTAGTGCTTTAGGGTTTAGGATAGTGCAGTTGTGTTTTTGTATTGTAGGGGGTCGTTCTGGGGGTAGTGTTTTAGTGTTTAGGGTACTGCAGGTGTTTTTGGGTAGTGTTGGGGGTAGTGCTGGGGTAGTGTTTTATTGTTTAGGGTAGTGCAGTGGTGTTTGTGTAGTGTTGGTGTCGTTCTGGGGGTAGTGTTTTAGGGTTTGGGGTAGTGCAGTGGTGTTTGTGTAGTGTAGGGAGTAGTGTTTTAGGGTTTATGGTAGTGCAGTGGTGTTTGGGTAGTTTAGGAAGTTGTGCTGGGGGTAGTGTTTTAGGGTTTAGGGTAGTGCAGTGGCGTGTGTGTAGTATAGGGAGTCGTTCTTGAGTAGTGTTTTAGGGTTTAGGGTAGTGCGGTTGTGTTTGGGTAGTGTATGGAGTCGTTCTGGGGTTGTGTTTTATCGTTTATGGTAGTACAGTGGTATTTGCGTAGTATAGGGGGTAATGCTGGGGTAGTGTTTTAGGGTTTAGGGTAGTGCAGTGGTGTTTGCGTAGTGTAAGGGGTCGTGCTGGGGGTAGTGTTTTAGGGTTTATGGTAGTACAGTGGTATTTGCGTAGTATAGGGGGTAATGCTGGGGTAGTGTTTTAGGGTTTAGGGTAGTGCATTGGTGTTTGTTTAGTGTAGGGGGTTGTGCTGGGGGCCGTGTTTTAGGGTTTAGGGTAGTGCAGTGGTGTTTGGGTAGGGTAGAAGGTCGTGCTAGTTGTAGTGTTTTGGGGTTTAGCATAGTACAGTTGTGTTTGGGTAGTGAAGGGGTTGTGCTGGGGGTAGATGGTGGGATTAGGGTAGTGCAATGGTGTTTGGGTAGTGTTGGGGTCGTTCTGGGTGTAGTGTTTTAGGTTTTAGGGTAGTGCAGTGGTGTTTGTGTAGTGTAAGGGGTCGTGTTTTAGGGTTTAGAGTAGTGCAATGGTGTATGGGTAGTGTAAGGGGTCGTGCTAGGGGGAGTGTTTTGGGGTTTAGTGTAGTGCAGTAGTGTTTGGGTAGTGAAGGGGTCGTGCTGTGGGTAGATGGTGGGATTAGGGTAGTACAGTGGTGTTTGGGTAGTTTAGGAAGTTGTGCTGGGGGTAGTGTTTTAGGGTTTAGGGTAGTGCAGTGGCGTGTGTGTAGTATATGGAGTCGTTCTTGGGTAGTGCTTTAGGGTTTAGGATAGTGCAGTTGTGTTTTTGTATTGTAGGGGGTCGTTCTGGGGTAGTGTTTTAGTGTTTAGGGTACTGCACTAGTTGGGGGTAGTGCTGGGGTAGTGTTTTATTGTTTAGGGTAGTGCAGTGGTGTTTGTGTAGTGTTGGTGTCGTTCTGGGGGTAGTGTTTTAGTGTTTGGGGTTGTGCAGTGGTGTTTGGGTAGTTTAGGAAGTTGTGCTGGGGGTAGTGTTTTAGGGTTTAGGGTAGTGCAGTGGCGTGTGTGTAGTAGAGGGAGTCGCTCTTGAGTAGTGTTTTAGGGTTTAGGATAGTGCGGTTGTGTTTGGGTAGTGTATGGAGTCGTTCTGGGGTTGTGTTTTATCGTTTATGGTAGTACAGTGGTATTTGCGTAGTGTAGGGGGTAATGCTGGGGTAGTGTTTTAGGGTTTAGGGTAGTGCAGTGGTGTTTGCGTAGTGTAGGGGGTCGTGCTGGGGGTAGTGTTTAGGGTTTATGGTAGTGGAGTGGTGATTGCATAGTGTAGGGGTAGTGCTGGTGTAGTGTTTTAGGGTTTAGGGTAGTGCATTGGTGTTTGTTTAGTGTAGGGGGTTGTGCTGGGGGCCGTGTTTTAGGGTTTAGGGTAGTGCAGTGGTGTTTGGGTAGGTTAGGGGGTCGTACTAGGTATAGTGTTTTGGGGTTTAGCATAGTGCAGTTGTGTTTGGGTAGTGAAGGGGTTGTGCTGGGGGTAGATGGTGGGATTAGGGTAGTGCAATGGTGTTTGGGTAGTGTTTGTGTCGTTCTGGGTGTAGTGTTTTAGGGTTTAGGGTAGTGCAGTGGTGTTTGTGTAGTGTAAGGGGTCGTGTTTTAGGGTTTAGGGTAGTGCAATGGTGTATGGGTAGTGTAAGGGGTCGTGCTAGGGGTAGTGTTTTGGGGTTTAGTGTAGTGCAGTAGTGTTTGGGTAGTGAAGGGGTCCTGCTGTGGGTAGATGGTGGGATTAGGGTAGTACAGTGGTGTTTGGGTAGTTTAGGAAGTTGTGCTGGGGTTAGTGTTTTAGGGTTTAGGGTAGTGCAGTGGCGTGTGTGTAGTATATGGAGTCGTTCTTGGGTAGTGCTTTAGGGTTTAGGATAGTGCAGTTGTGTTTTTGTATTGTAGGGGGTCGTTCTGGGGGTAGTGTTTTAGTGTTTAGGGTACTGCAGGTGTTTTTGGGTAGTGTTGGGGGTGGTGCTGGGGTAGTGTTTTATTGTTTAGGGTAGTGCAGTGGTGTTTGTGTAGTGTTGGTGTCGTTCTGGGGGTAGTGTTTTGGGGTTTGGGATAGTGCAGTGGTGTTTGTGTAGTGTAGGGAGTAGTGTTTTAGGGTTTATGGTAGTGCAGTGGTGTTTGGGTAGTTTAGGAAGTTGTGCTGGGGGTAGTGTTTTAGGGTTTAGGGTAGTGCAGTGGCGTGTGTGTAGTATAGGGAGTCGTTCTTGAGTAGTGTTTTAGGGTTTAGGGTAGTGCGGTTGTGTTTGGGTAGTGTATGGAGTCGTTCTGGGGTTGTGTTTTATCGTTTATGGTAGTACAGTGGTATTTGCGTAGTATAGGGGGTAATGCTGGGGTAGTGTTTTAGGGTTTAGGGTAGTGCAGTGGTGTTTGCGTAGTGTAAGGGGTCGTGCTGGGTGTAGTGTTTTAGGGTTTATGGTAGTGCAGTGGTGATTGCGTCGTGTAGGGGTAGTGCTGGTGTAGTGTTTTAGGGTTTAGGGTAGTGCATTGGTGTTTGTTTAGTGTAGGGGGTTGTGCTGGGGGCCGTGTTTTAGGGTTTAGGGTAGTGCAGTGGTGTTTGGGTAGGGTAGGGGGTCGTGCTAGGTGTAGTGTTTTGGGGTTTAGCATAGTGCAGTTGTGTTTGGGTAGTGAAGAGGTTGTGCTGGGGGTAGATGGTGGGATTAGGGTAGTGCAATGGTGTTTGGGTAGTGTTGGGGTCGTTCTGGGTGTAGTGTTTTAGGGTTTAGGGTAGTGCAGTGGTGTTTGTGTAGTGTAAGGGGTCGTGTTTTAAGGTTTAGGGTAGTGCAATGGTGTATGGGTAGTGTAAGGGGTCGTGCTAGGGGTAGTGTTTTGAGGTTTAGTGTAGTGCAGTAGTGTTTGGGTGGTGAAGGGGTCGTGCTGTGGGTAGATGGTGGGATTAGGGTAGTACAGTGGTGTTTGGGTAGTTTAGGAAGTTGTGCTGGGGGTAGTGTTTTAGGGTTTAGGTTAGTGCAGTGGCGTGTGTGTAGTATATGGAGTCGTTCTTGGGTAGTGCTTTAGGGTTTAGGATAGTGCAGTTGTGTTTTTGTATTGTAGGGGGTCGTTCTGGGGGTAGTGTTTTAGTGTTTAGGGTACTGCAGGTGTTTTTGGGTAGTGTTGGGGGTAGTGCTGGGGTAGTGTTTTATTGTTTAGGGTAGTGCAGTGGTGTTTGTGTAGTGTTGGTGTCGTTCTGGGGGTAGTGTTTTAGGGTTTGGGGTAGTGCAGTGGTGTTTGTGTAGTGTAGGGAGTAGTGTTTTAGGGTTTATGGTAGTGCAGTGGTGTTTGGGTAGTTTAGGAAGTTGTGCTGGGGGTAGTGTTTTAGGGTTTAGGGTAGTGCAGTGGCATGTGTGTAGTATAGGGAGTCGTTCTTGAGTAGTGTTTTAGGGTTTAGGGTAGTGCGGTTGTGTTTGGGTAGTGTATGGAGTCGTTCTGGGGTTGTGTTTTATCGTTTATGGTAGTACAGTGGTATTTGCGTAGTATAGGGGGTAATGCTGGGGTAGTGTTTTAGGGTTTAGGGTAGTGCAGTGGTGTTTGCGTAGTGTAAGGGGTCGTGCTGGGGGTAGTGTTTTAGGGTTTATGGTAGTACAGTGGTATTTGCGTAGTATAGGGGGTAATGCTGGGGTAGTGTTTTAGGGTTTAGGGTAGTGCATTGGTGTTTGTTTAGTGTAGGGGGTTGTGCTGGGGGACGTGTTTTAGGGTTTAGGGTAGTGCAGTGGTGTTTGGGTAGGGTAGAAGGTCGTGCTAGTTGTAGTGTTTTGGGGTTTAGCATAGTGCAGTTGTGTTTGGGTAGTGAAGGGGTTGTGCTGGGGGTAGATGGTGGGATTAGGGTAGTGCAATGGTGTTTGGGTAGTGTTGGGGTCGTTCTGGGTGTAGTGTTTTAGGTTTTAGGGTAGTGCAGTGGTGTTTGTGTAGTGTAAGGGGTCGTGTTTTAGGGTTTAGAGTAGTGCAATGGTGTATGGGTAGTGTAAGGGGTCGTGCTAGGGGGAGTGTTTTGGGGTTTAGTGTAGTGCAGTAGTGTTTGGGTAGTGAAGGGGTCGTGCTGTGGGTAGATGGTGGGATTAGGGTAGTACAGTGGTGTTTGGGTAGTTTAGGAAGTTGTGCTGGGGGTAGTGTTTTAGGGTTTAGGGTAGTGCAGTGGCGTGTGTGTAGTATATGGAGTCGTTCTTGGGTAGTGCTTTAGGGTTTAGGATAGTGCAGTTGTGTTTTTGTATTGTAGGGGGTCGTTCTGGGGTAGTGTTTTAGTGTTTAGGGTACTGCACTAGTTGGGGGTAGTGCTGGGGTAGTGTTTTATTGTTTAGGGTAGTGCAGTGGTGTTTGTGTAGTGTTGGTGTCGTTCTGGGGGTAGTGTTTTAGTGTTTGGGGTAGTGCAGTGGTGTTTGGGTAGTTTAGGAAGTTGTGCTGGGGGTAGTGTTTTAGGGTTTAGGGTAGTGCAGTGGCGTGTGTGTAGTAGAGGGAGTCGTTCTTGAGTAGTGTTTTAGGGTTTAGGATAGTGCGGTTGTGTTTGGGTAGTGTATGGAGTCGTTCTGGGGTTGTGTTTTATCGTTTATGGTAGTACAGTGGTATTTGCGTAGTGTAGGGGGTAATGCTGGGGTAGTGTTTTAGGGTTTAGGGTAGTGCAGTGGTGTTTGCGTAGTGTAGGGGGTCGTGCTGGGGGTAGTGTTTAGGGTTTATGGTAGTGGAGTGGTGATTGCGTAGTGTAGGGGTAGTGCTGGTGTAGTGTTTTAGGGTTTAGGGTAGTGCATTGGTGTTATTTTAGTGTAGGGGGTTGTGCTGGGGGCCGTATTTTAGGGTTTAGGGTAGTGCAGTGGTGTTTGGGTAGGTTAGGGGGTCGTGCTAGGTATAGTGTTTTGGGGTTTAGCATAGTGCAGTTGTGTTTGGGTAGTGAAGGGGTTGTGCTGGGGGTAGATGGTGGGATTAGGGTAGTGCAATGGTGTTTGGGTAGTGTTTGTGTCGTTCTGGGTGTAGTGTTTTAGGGTTTAGGGTAGTGCAGTGGTGTTTGTGTAGTGTAAGGGGTCGTGTTTTAGGGTTTAGGGTAGTGCAATGGTGTATGGGTAGTGTAAGGGGTCGTGCTAGGGGTAGTGTTTTGGGGTTTAGTGTAGTGCAGTAGTGTTTGGGTAGTGAAGGGGTCCTGCTGTGGGTAGATGGTGGGATTAGGGTAGTACAGTGGTGTTTGGGTAGTTTAGGAAGTTGTGCTGGGGGTAGTGTTTTAGGGTTTAGGGTAGTGCAGTGGCGTGTGTGTAGTATATGGAGTCGTTCTTGGGTAGTGCTTTAGGGTTTAGGATAGTGCAGTTGTGTTTTTGTATTGTAGGGGGTCGTTCTGGGGGTAGTGTTTTAGTGTTTAGGGTACTGCAGGTGTTTTTGGGTAGTGTTGGGGGTAGTGCTGGGGTAGTGTTTTATTGTTTAGGGTAGTGCAGTGGTGTTTGTGTAGTGTTGGTGTCGTTCTGGGGGTAGTGTTTTAGGGTTTGGGGTAGTGCAGTGGTGTTTGTGTAGTGTAGGGAGTAGTGTTTTAGGGTTTATGGTAGTGCAGTGGTGTTTGGGTAGTTTAGGAAGTTGTGCTGGGGGTAGTGTTTTAGGGTTTAGGGTAGTGCAGTGGCGTGTGTGTAGTATAGGGAGTCGTTCTTGAGTAGTGTTTTAGGGTTTAGGGTAGTGCGGTTGTGTTTGGGTAGTGTATGGAGTCGTTCTGGGGTTGTGTTTTATCGTTTATGGTAGTACAGTGGTATTTGCGTAGTATAGGGGGTAATGCTGGGGTAGTGTTTTAGGGTTTAGGGTAGTGGAGTGGTGTTTGCGTAGTGTAAGGGGTCGTGCTGGGGGTAGTGTTTTAGGGTTTATGGTAGTGCAGTGGTGATTGCGTCGTGTAGGGGTAGTGCTGGTGTAGTGTTTTAGGGTTTAGGGTAGTGCATTGGTGTTTGTTTAGTGTAGGGGGTTGTGCTGGGGGCCGTGTTTTAGGGTTTAGGGTAGTGCAGTGGTGTTTGGGTAGGGTAGGGGGTCGTGCTAGGTGTAGTGTTTTGGGGTTTAGCATAGTGCAGTTGTGTTTGGGTAGTGAAGGGGTTGTGCTGGGGGTAGATGGTGGGATTAGGGTAGTGCAATGGAGTTTGGGTAGTGTTGGGGTCATTCTGGGTGTAGTGTTTTAGGGTTTAGGGTAGTGCAGTGGTGTTTGTGTAGTGTAAGGGGTCGTGTTTTAGGGTTTAGGGTAGTGCAATGGTGTATGGGTAGTGTAAGGGGTCGTGCTAGGGGTAGTGTTTTTGGGTTTAGTGTAGTGCAGTAGTGTTTGGGTAGTGAAGGGGTCGTGCTGTGGGTAGATGGTGGGATTAGGGTAGTACAGTGGTGTTTGGGTAGTTTAGGGAGTTGTGCTGGGGGTAGTGTTTTAGGGTTTAGGGTAGTGCAGTGGCGTGTGTGTAGTATATGGAGTCGTTCTTGGGTAGTGCTTTAGGGTTTAGGATAGTGCAGTTGTGTTTTTGTATTGTAGGGGGTCGTTCTGGGGGTAGTGTTTTAGTGTTTAGGGTACTGCAGGTGTTTTTGGGTAGTGTTGGGGTAGTGCTGGGGTAGTGTTTTATTGTTTAGGGTAGTGCAGTTGTGTTTGTGTAGTGTTGGTGTCGTTCTGGGGGTAGTGTTTTAGGGTTTGGGGTAGTGCAGTGGTGTTTGTGTAGTGTAGGGAGTAGTGTTTTAGGGTTTATGGTAGTGCAGTGGTGTTTGGGTAGTTTAGGAAGTTGTGCTGGGGGTAGTGTTTTAGGGTTTAGGGTAGTGCAGTGGCGTGTGTGTAGTATAGGGAGTCGTTCTTGAGTAGTGTTTTAGGGTTTAGGGTAGTGCGGTTGTGTTTGGGTAGTGTATGGAGTCGTTCTGGGGTTGTGTTTTATCGTTTATGGTAGTGCAGTGGTGATTGCGTAGTGTAGGGGTAGTGCTGGTGTAGTGTTTTAGGGTTATGGGTAGTGCATTGGTGTTTGTTTAGTGTAGGGGGTTGTGCTGGGGGCCGTGTTTTAGGGTTTATGGTAGTACAGTGGTATTTGCGTGGTGGAGGGGGTAGTGCTGGGGTAGTTTTTTAGGGTTTACGGTAGTGCAGTGGTGTTTGTGTAGTCTAGGGGGTTGTGCTGGGGGTAGTTTTAGGGTTTAGGGTAGTGCAGTGGTGTTTGGGTAGTGTGGGGAGTCATGCTGGTTTAGTTTTTTAGGGTTTAGGGTAGTGCAATTATGTTTGGGTAGTGTAGGGTGTCGTGCTGGGGGTAGTGTTTTAGGGATTAGTGTAGTGCAGTGGTCTTTGTGTAGTGTAGGGGTCGTGCTCTGGGTAGTGCTTTAGGGTTTAGGGTAGTGCAGTGGTGTTTACGTAGTGTAGGGTTGTCGTGCTGGGGGTAGTGTTTTAGGGTTTATGGTAGTGCAGTGGTGATTGCGTAGTGTAGGGGTAGTGCTGGTGTAGTGTTTTAGGGTTTAGGGTAGTGCAGTGGTGTTTGTTTAGTGTAGAGGGTTGTGCTGGGGGTCGTGTTTTAGGGTTTATGGTAGTACAGTGGTATTTGCGTAGTGGAGGGGGTAGTGCTGGGGAAGTTGTTTAGGGTTTACAGTAGTGCAGTGGGTTTTTTGTAGTCTGGGGGGTCGTGTTTTAGGGTTTAGGGTAGTGCAATGGTGTATGGGTAGTGTAAGGGGTCGTGCTAGGGGTAGTGTTTTGGGGTTTAGTGTAGTGCAGTAGTGTTTGGGTAGTGAAGGGGTTGTGCTGGGGGTAGATGGTGGGTTTAGGGTAGTACAGTGGTGTTTGGGTAGTTTAGGAAGTTGTGCTGGGGGTAGTGTTTTAGGGTTTAGGGTAGTGCAGTGGCGTGTGTGTAGTATATGGAGTCGTTCTTGGGTAGTGCTTCAGGGTTTAGGATAGTGCAGTTGTGTTTTTGTATTGTAGGGGGTCGATCTGGGGGTAGTGTTTTAGTGTTTAGGTTACTGCAGGTGTTTTTGGGTAGTGTTGGGGGTAGTGCTGGGGTAGTGTTTTATTGTTTAGGGTAGTGCAGTGGTGTTTGTGTAGTGTTGGGGTCGTTCTGGGGGTAGTGTTTTAGGGTTTGGGGGAGTGCAGTGGTGTTTGTGTATTGTAGGGAGTAGTGTTTTAGGGTTTATGGTAGTGCAGTGGTGTTTGGGTAGTTTAGGAAGTTGTGCTGGGGGTAGTGTTTTAGGGTTTAGGGTAGTGCAGTGGCGTGTGTGTAGTATAGGGAGTCGTTCTTGGGTAGTGTTTTAGGGTTTAGGGTAGTGCAGTTGTGTTTGGGTAGTGTATGGAGTCGTTCTGGGGTTGTGTTTTATCGTTTATGGTAGTACAGTGGTATTTGCGTAGTATAGGGGGTAATGCTGGGCTAGTGTTTTAGGGTTTAGGGTAGTGCAGTGGTGTTTGCGTAGTGTAGGGGGTCGTGCTGGGGGTAGTGTTTTAGGGTTTATGGTAGTGCAGTGGTGATTGCGTAGTGTAGGGGTAGTGCTGGTGTGGTGTTTTCGGGTTTAGGGTAGTGCAGTGGTGTTTGTTTAGTGTAGGGGGTTGTGCTGGGGGCCGTGTTTTAGGGTTTATGGTAGTACAGTGGTATTTGCGTAGTGGAGGGGGTAGTTCTGGGGTAGTTTTATAGGGTTTACGGTAGTACAGTGGTGTTTGTGTAGTCTAGGGGGTTGTGCTGGGGGTAGTTTTAGGGTTTAGGGTAGTGCAGTGGTGTTTGGGTAGTGTGGGGAGTCATGCTGGTTTAGTGTTTTAGGGTTTAGGGTAGTGCAATTATGTTTGGGTAGTGTAGGGTGTCGTGCTGGGGTAGTGTTTTAGGGTTTATGGTAGTGCAGTGGTGATTGCGTAGTGTAGGGGTAGTGCTGGTGTAGTGTTTTAGGGTTTAGGGTAGTGCAGTGGTGTTTGTTTAGTGTAGAGGGTTGTGCTGGGGGTCGTGTTTTAGGGTTTATGGTAGTACAGTGGTATTTGCGTAGTGGAGGGGGTAGTGCTGGGGAATTTTTTTAGGGTTTACGGTAATGCAGTGGGTTTTGTGTAGTCTAGGGGGTCGTGTTTTAGGGTTTAGGGTAGTGCAATGGTGTATGGGTAGTGTAAGGGGTCGTGCTAGGGGTAGTGTTTTGGGGTTTAGTGTAGTGCAGTAGTGTTTGGGTAGTGAAGGGGTTGTGCTGGGGGTAGATGGTGGGATTAGGGTAGTACAGTGGTGTTTGGGTAGTTTAGGAAGTTGTGCTGGGGGTAGTGTTTTAGGGTTTAGGGTAGTGCAGTGGCATGTGTGTAGTATATGGAGTCGTTCTTGGGTAGTGCTTCAGGGTTTAGGATAGTGCAGTTGTGTTTTTGTATTGTAGGGGGTCGTTCTGGGGGTAGTGTGTTAGTGTTTAGGTTACTGCAGGTGTTTTTGGGTAGTGTTGGGGTAGTGCTGGGGTAGTGTTTTATTGTTTAGGGTAGTGCAGTGGTGTTTGTGTAGTGTTGGGGTCGTTCTGGTGGTAGTGATTTAGGGTTTGTGGTAGTGCAGTGGTGTTTGTGTATTGTAGGGAGTAGTGTTTTAGGGTTTATGGTAGTGCAGTGGCGTTTGGGTAGTTTAGGAAGTTGTGCTGGGGGTAGTGTTTTAGGGTTTAGGGTAGTGCAGTGGCGTGTGTGTAGTATAGGGAGTCGTTCTTGGGTAGTGTTTTAGGGTTTAAGGTAGTGCAGTTGTGTTTGGGTAGTGTATGGAGTCGTTCTGGGGTTGTGTTTTATCGTTTATGGTAGTACAATGGTATTTGCTTAGTATAGGGGGTAATGCTGGGCTCGTGTTTTAGGGTTTAGGGTAGTGCAGTGGTGTTTGCGTAGTGTAGGGGGTCGTGCTGGGGGTAGTGTTTTAGGGTTTATGGTAGTGCAGTGGTGATTGCGTAGTGTAGGGGTAGTGCTGGTGTAGTGTTTTAGGGTTTAGGGTAGTGCAGTGGTGTTTGTTTAGTGTAGGGGGTTGAGCGGGGGCCGTGTTTTAGGGTTTATGGTAGTACAGTGGTATTTGCGTAGTGGAGGGGGTAGTGCTGGGGTAGTTTTTTAGGGTTTACGGTAGTGCAGTGGTGTTTGTGTAGTCTAGGGGGTTGTGCTGGGGTAGTTTTAGGGTTTAGGGTAGTGCAGTGGTGTTTGGGTAGTGTGGGGAGTCATTCTGGGGGTAGTGTTTTAGGGATTAGTGTAGTGCAGTGGTCCTTGTGTAGTTTAGGGGTCGTGCTCTGGATAGTGCTTTAGGGTTTAGGGTAGTGCAGTGGTGTTTACGTAGTGTAGGGTTGTCGTGCTGGGGGTAGTGTTTTAGGGTTTATGGTAGTGTAGTGGTGATTGCGTAGTGTAGGGGTAGTGCTGGTGTAGTGTTTTAGGGTTTAGGGTAGTGCAGTGGTGTTTGTTTAGTGTAGAGGGTTGTGCTGGGGGTCGTGTTTTAGGGTTTATGGTAGTACAGTGGTATTTGCGTAGTGGAGGGGGTAGTGCTGGGGAAGTTTTTTAGGGTTTACGGTAGTGCAGTGGGTTTTGTGTAGTCTAGGGGGTTGTGCTGGGGGTAGTTTTAGGGTTTAGAGTAGTGCAATTATGTTTGGGTAGTGTAGGGTGTCGTGCTGGGGGTAGTGTTTTAGGGATTAGTGTAGTGCAGTGGTCCTTGTGTAGTGTAGGGGTCGTGCTCTGGGTAGTGTTTTAGGGTTTAGGGTAGTGCAGTGGTGTTTGAGTAGTGTAGGGCATCATGCTGGGTGTAGTGTTTTAGGGTTTAGGGCAGTGCAGTGGTGTTTGTGTAGTGTGGCAGGTCATGCTGGGTGTAGATTTAGGGTTTAGAGTAGTGCGGTGGTATTTGGGTAGTGTAGGGAGTCGTGATGGGGTAGTGTTTTAGAGTTAGGGTAGTGCAGTGGTGTATGTGTAGTGTAGGGGGTGATGTTGGGGGTAGTGTTTTAGGGTTTAGGGTAGTGCAGTGGTGTTTGTGTAATGTAAGGGTTGTGCTGGGGGTAGTGTTTTAGGGTTTATGGTAGTGCAGTGGTATTTGCGTAGTGTATGAGGTAGTGCTGGGGTAGTGTTTTAGGATTTAGGGTAGTGCAGTGGTGTTTGGGTAGTATAGGGGTCGAGTTGGGGGTAGTGTTTTTGGGTTTAGGGTAGTGCAGTGGTGTTAGGGTAGTTTATGGAGTCTTGCTGAGGATAGTGTTTTAGGGTAGTGCAGTGGTGTTTTGGTAGTGTAGGGGGTCATGCTGGGTGTAGTGTTTTAGGGTTTAGGCAGTGCAGTGGTGTTTGTGTATTGTGGGAGGTCATGCTGGGGGTAGATTTAGGGTTTAGTGTAGTGCGGTGGTGTTTGGGTAGTGTAGGGAGTCGTGACGGGGTAGTGCTTTAGGGTTTAGGGTAGAGCAGTGGTGTATGTGTAGTGTAGGGGTCACACTGGGGGTAGTGTTTTAGGGTTTAGAGTAGTGCAGTGGTGTTTGTGTAATGTAGGGGGTCATGCTGGGGGTAGTGTTTTAGGGTTTAGGGTAGTGCAGTAGTGTTTGGGTAGTGTAGTGGGTCATGCTGGTTGTAGTGCTTTAGGGTATAGGGTAGTGCAATGGTGTTTAGGTAGTGTAGGGGGTCATGCTGGGGTTAGTGTTTTAGGGTTTAGTGTAGTGCAGTTGTGTTTGTGTAGTGTAGGGGTTCGTGCTGGGGGTAGTGTTTTAGGGTTTAGGTTAGTGCAGTGGTGTTTGTAAAGTGTGGGAGGTTATGTTGGGGGTAGATTTAGGGTGTAGGGTAGTGCCGTGGTGACCTAGTTCTAGGACAACCCCGCGCCGCACGGCCACCAGCTGCTGCGTGTGCCTTCCCTGCCTGACTGCCTCGCTGCCGCCGCGTGACCACGCCCCCTGCCCCCGAGCGGCATGGTCCGTGCTCTCCTGTCCTGCCCCTGTTGTTTTTGCTGTGTTTAAATTGTTTTTGTCTTTTTGTATTGCCTGTTTTCTAGTTATTGTAATTTCCTTCCTGTTTTGCCGGTTTATTTGCTGCCGTTCGTCCTCCCTCCCCGCTTCCCGCCACCGCCGCTAACCCCGCCCCTTTTTGCCTTCTGTACCCTCCCCGCTCCCGCCTCCCAGCTGCTCCGCCCCCCGCGCACTTGGCCATATATGGCGACCGTGCGACGCAGGTGAGTGTGACCTAGTTCTAGGACACCCCCGCGCCGCACGGCCAGCAGCTGCTGCGTGTGCCTTCCCTGCCTGACTGCCTCGCTGCCGCCGCGTGACCACGCCCCCTGCCCCCGAGCGGCGTGGTCCGTGCTCGCCTGTCCTGCCCCTGTTGTTTTTGCTGTGTTTAAATTGTTTTTGTCTTTTTGTTTTGCCTGTTTTCTAGTTAATGTAATTTCCTTCCTGTTTTGCCGGTTTATTTGCTGCCGTTCATCCTCCCTCCCCGCTTCCCGCCACCGCCGCTAACCCCGCCCCTTTTTGCCTTTTGTACCCTCCCCGCTCCCGCCTCCCAGCTGCTCCGCCCCCCCGCGCACTTCGCCATATATGGCGACCGCGCGAACGCGCAGCGGTCACGCGCAGCGGTCACGCGCAGTGGGCGCGCCGAAGGCGTGCCAAAGGCAAGCCCGTCTACGCCCGTCCGCGCCTGGACCTGCCCAGTGCCAGGACCCCTGGACCCCACCGACGGAAGACGACCCGACAGTCCTACGACGCCGCAACACTCATCGCACTCAACACCGGCGGGACCCAGGGATGCTACCGAGCTACTCCAAAGCACACCCACGGACCCTTCAGCTGCCACGCCTGCAAGCTCACCTGCATCCGGACCTGCCCGGCACCAGCACCTGCCAAGCCGAACACCAGCAGCAACCACCTCAAGTGCATCCTGCTCAACACCCGCTCCGTCCTCCTAGACGCCACATCCCCTGACGTTGCCTTCATCACGGAGACCTGGATGAACGCCTCTTCAGCGCCCGACATCGCCATCGCCATCCCAGAGGGCTACAAGATCACCCGGAGGGACCGCACCGCCACCCAGATGGGAGGAGGCATCGCCATCATCCACAAGAACACCATCCGAATCACGACTAGCACCGACAACACCCTCACAACCGCCGAACACCTGCACTTCCAGATCCACACCGACCCGAAGACCACCCTCAGAGGCACCCTGATCTACCGACCCCCGGGACCACGCACTCAATTCAGCGAGGACATCGCCGACTTCGTCAGCCCGCATGCCCTCCCCTCCGCTGACTACATCCTCCTGGGGGACCTCAACTTCCACCTGGAGAACAACAACGACCACAACACCAGCACCCTGCTCGACAACCTCGCCAACCTTGGACTCAAGCAACTGGTGAACACCCCACACCCACCTCGCCGGACACACACTCGACGCCGTCTTCTCATCCAGCAAAGACATCGCCTTCAGCCACGCCACAGAACTCCACTGGACGGACCACAGCTGCGTCCACTTCACCTTCAGAAGAACGACGATCCACCACCACCAGCAACAGGCTGCTAGAAGAAACTGGAACAAGATCACAGCCGACCAGCTCGCCGCTTCCCTGAGCCAGCACCCTCCTGCCAGCTCAGCGAACCCCAGCCAGGCCGCCGACAACCTCACGAAGTGGATCAGCAACTGCGCGGACGAACTCGCCCCTCTGAGGACCCCGCCCAGCAGACCCGGCAGCAAGAAAGCCCCATGGTTCACCGACGAACTCAAGAGCTCCAAGAAGAACTGCCGAGCCCTCGAGAAAGTCTGGAGAAAGGAACCTACACCAGACAACATGACCGCCCTCAAACTCGCCACCCGGAAGCACCACCAACTGATCCGCGCCGCCAAGAAAACTGCATTCAAGGACCGGCTGGACAACAACGCACACAACTGCACGGAACTCTTCAACATCGTGAAAGAGGTCTCCAACCCCAACGCCGGAAACAACAACATCACCCCTTCGCAAGACCTCTGCAACTCCCTCGCCTCCTACTTCCACAACAAGATCGCGGACATACACAACAGCTTCAGCACCCATCCGACGCACGTCACGACCGCACCAACGCCCCCCACCACCACCCTCCGCGCCTGGACTCCGATCAGCACCGAAGACACCGTCCGCATGATGAACTCCGTCCACTCCGGATCTCCGACTGACCCCTGCCCTCACCACGTCTTCAACAAGGCCGACGCTGTCATCGCACCCCACCTGCGGGACATTATCAACACCTCCTTCGACACCGCCACCTTCCCCGAGAGCTGGAAGCACGCCGAACTCAGCGCCCTACTCAAGAAACCTACAGCAGACCCCACCGAACTCAAGAACTACCGCCCCATCTCGCTACTCCCGTTTCCAGCCAAAGTCATCGAGAAGACCGTCAACAAACAGCTGGCTGCCTTCCTCGAGACGAACGGATCCCTCGACCCCTCGCAGTCCGGCTTCCGAGCCAACCACAGCACCGAGACCGCCCTCATCGCCGCCACCGACGACATCCGAGCCCTGATGGACAACGGAGAAACAGCGGCCCTCATCCTCCTAGACCTCTCCGCGGCCTTCGACACTGTCTGCCACCGCACCCTAGTGCAACGCCTCAGCAACGTCGGAGTCCAGGAGAAGGCACTGGAATGGATCGTCTCCTTCCTCGACGGAAGAACACAGAGAGTCCGCCTGCCACCGTACAAGTCAGAGGCCACCGAAGTCATCTGCGGCGTCCCTCAAGGATCCTCGCTGAGCCCTACCCTCTTCAACGTCTACATGAGCCCCCTCGCGGCCATCGCACACCAACACAACCTCAACATAATCTCCTACGCCGACGACACCCAGCTGATCCTCTCCCTGACCAACGACCCCGCCGCCGCCAGAGCCAACATGCACGAAGGGATGAAGGAGGTAGTCGAGTGGATGACGACCAGCCGCCTGAAACTGAACTCAGACAAGACGGAGGTCCTCATCCTGGGCTCCACACCCACCGCCTGGGACGACTCCTGGTGGCCCCCCGCCCTGGGCACCGCACCCAAACCGACAAACCACGCACGCAACCTGGGCTTCATCCTGGACTCCTCCCTCTCCATTACCAGACAAGTCAACGCCGTCTCCTCGGCGTGCTTCAACATCCTGCGCATGCTACGGAAGATCTTCTGGTGGATCCCCACGGAGACCAGGAAGACCGTCACCCAGGCCCTCGTCACCAGCCGACTGGACTACGGCAACGCCCTCTACGCCGGAACCACCGCCAAGCTCCAGAAGAGACTCCAGTGGATCCAGAACGCCTCAGCCAGACTCATCCTCAACATCCCACGAAACAGCCACATCTCCGGACACCTGAGAGACCTGCATTGGCTCCCCGTCAACAAAAGAATCACCTTCCGTCTCCTCACCCACGCACACAAAGCCCTACACGACCAAGGCCCGAGCTACCTCAACAACCGAATCAACTTCTACGCTCCCAAACGCCACCTCCGTTCAGCCGGCCGCGCCCTCGCCACCGTCCCACGCATCCGTAGAGCGACAACAGGAGGAAGGTCCTTCTCCTACCTGCCCGCCAAGACCTGGAACTCCCTCCCGGCCGACCTGTGCCTGACCCAAGACCACCTCTCCTTCAGGAAGAAGCTCAAGACCTGGCTGTTCGAGCAGTAATGGCACCCCCCCCCCCTAAGCGCCTTGAGACCCAACGGGTAAGTAGTGCGCTCTATAAATGTCCTTGATTGATTGATTGATTGATTGTGGTGTTTGGGTAGTGTAGGGTGTCATGCTGGAGGTAGTGTTTTAGGGTTTAGGGTAGTGCAGTGTTGTTTGTGTAGTGGTGGGGGTCATGCTGGGGGTAGTGTTTTAGGGTTTAGGGTAGTGCAGTTGTGGTTGGGTAGTGTAGGGGTTCGTGCTGGGGTTAGTGTTTTAGGGTTTAGGGTAGTGCAGTGGTGTTTGGGTAGTGTAGGGGTCGTGCTTGGGGTTAGTGTTTTAGGGTTTAGGGTAGTGCAGTTGTGTTTGGGTAGTGTAGGGGGTGGTGCTGGGGAATTGTTTTAGGGTTTAGGGTAGTGCTGTGGTGTTTGTTTAGTGTAGGGGGTAGTGCTGGGGGTAGTGTTTTAGGGTTTAGGGTAGTGCAGTGGTGTGTGGGTAGTGTAGGGCATCATGCTGGGTGTAGTGTTTTAGGGTTTAGGGCAGTGCAGTGGTGTTTGTGTAGTGTGGCAGGTCATGCTGGGTGTAGATTTAGGGTTTAGAGTAGTGCGGTGGTGTTTGGGTAGTGTAGGGAGTCGTGATGGGGTAGTGTTTTAGAGTTAGGGTAGTGCAGTGGTGTATGTGTAATGTAGGGGGTGATGTTGGGGGTAGTGTTTTAGGGTTTAGGGTAGTGCAGTGGTGTTTGTGTGGTGTAAGGGTTGTGCTGGGGGTAGTGTTTTAGGGTTTATGGTAGTGCAGTGGTATTTGCGTAGTATAGGGGGTAATGCTGGGCTAGTGTTTTAGGGTTTAGGGTAGTGCAGTGGTGTTTGCGTAGTGTAGGGGGTCGTGCTGGGGCTAGTGTTTTAGGGTTTAGGGTAGTGCAGTGGTGTTTGTTTAGTGTAGAGGGTTGTGCTGGGGGTCGTGTTTTAGGGTTTATGGTAGTACAGTGGTATTTGCGTAGTGGAGGGGGTAGTGCTGGGGAAGTTTTTTAGGGTTTACGGTAGTGCAGTGGGTTTTGTGTAGTCTAGGGGGTCGTGTTTTAGGGTTTAGGGTAGTGCAATGGTGTATGGGTAGTGTAAGGGGTCGTGCTAGGGGTAGTGTTTTGGGGTTTAGTGTAGTGCAGTAGTGTTTAGGTAGTGAATGAAGGGGTTGTGCTGGGGGTAGATGGTGGGATTAGGGTAGTACAGTGGTGTTTGGGTAGTTTAGGAAGTTGTGCTGGGGGTAGTGTTTTAGGGTTTAGGGTAGTGCAGTGGCGTGTGTGTAGTATATGGAGTCGTTCTTGGTTAGTGCTTCAGGGTTTAGGATAGTGCAGTTGTGTTTTTGTATTGTAGGGGGTCGTTCTGGGGGTAGTGTTTTAGTGTTTAGGTTACTGCAGGTGTTTTTGGGTAGTGTTGGGGGTAGTGCTGGGGTAGTGTTTTATTGTTTAGGGTAGTGCAGTGGTGTTTGTGTGGTGTTGGGGTCATTCTGGGGGTAGTGATTTAGGGTTTGTGGTAGTGCAGTGGTGTTTGTGTATTGTAGGGAGTAGTGTTTTAGGGTTTATGGTAGTGCAGTGGTGTTTGGGTAGTTTAGGAAGTTGTGCTGGGGGTAGTGTTTTAGGGTTTAGGGTAGTGCAGTGGCGTGTGTGTAGTATAGGGAGTCGTTCTTGGGTAGTGTTTTAGGGTTTAGGGTAGTGCAGTTGTGTTTGGGTAGTGTATGGAGTCGTTCTGGGGTTGTGTTTTATCGTTTATGGTAGTACAGTGGTATTTGCTTTTTATAGGGGTAATGCTGGGCTCGTGTTTTAGGGTTTAGGGTAGTGCAGTGGTGTTTGCGTAGTCTAGGGGGTCGTGCTGGGGGTAGTGTTTTAGGGTTTATGGTAGTGCAGTGGTGATTGCGTAGTGTAGGGGTAGTGCTGGTGTAGTGTTTTAGGGTTTAGGGTAGTGCAGTGGTGTTTGTTTAGTGTAGGGGGTTGTGCTGGGGGACGTGTTTTAGGGTTTATGGTAGTGCAGTGGTATTTGCGTAGTGGAGGGGGTAGTGCTGGGGTAGTTTTTTAGGGTTTACGGTAGTGCAGTGGTGTTTGTGTAGTCTAGGGGGTTGTGCTGGGGGTAGTTTTAGGGTTTAGGGTAGTGCAGTGGTGTTTGGGTAGTGTGGGGAGTCATGCTGGTTTAGTGTTTTAGGGTTTAGGGTAGTGCAATTATGTTTGGGTAGTGTAGGGTGTCGTGCTGGGGGTAGTGTTTTAGGGATTAGTGTAGTGCAGTGGTCCTTGTGTAGTGTAGGGGTCGTGCTCTGGGTAGTGCTTTAGGGTTTAGGGTAGTGCAGTGGTGTTTACGTAGTGTAGGGTTGTCGTGCTGGGGGTAGTGTTTTAGGGTTTATGGTAGTGTAGTGGTGATTGCGTAGTGTAGGGGTAGTGCTGGTGTAGTGTTTTAGGGTTTAGGGTAGTGCAGTGGTGTTTGTTTAGTGTAGAGGGTTGTGCTGGGGGTCGTGTTTTAGGAACATAAACAGCAAAAGGCGCACCACAATCTCAAATTAAGTCAAAATCAGTCCATATAAATCCAATTTTTCTTTTCCAAAATGATCTTCTTTATTTTTCATATGTTAAAATGACATTTGGGACTTCTTCAGGGCGTAAGAGATAATACGTCCAATTAAGTAAAAACCAATGATATAGTGTTACGGAATACCTGAGGATTACAATCGAGGACCCGAAGGATGCGGAATCGGGCATTCTAAAGATTCGGGATCCCACTATATCATTGGTTTTTACTTAATTGGACGCTTGATTCTTAAAAAGAAGGGACGCGCATTTGCTACCCATCGACACCAGACCACTATTCTATTTGACATACGCATTATCCATTGACTCTGAGTGATATTCCTAAATTCTCAAGCAAGAATCACATAAACAGATGTATTATCTCTTACGCCCTGAAGAAGTCCCAAGTGGACGAAACGCGTCGGCTGCTCTGGCTGTTCTTAAATGTCATTTTAACATATGAAAAATAAAGAAGATCATTTTGGAAAAGAAAAATTGGATTTATATGGACTGATTTTGACTTAATTTGAGATTGTGGTGCGCCTTTTGCTGTTTATGTTCCTATCTTGCCCCAGTGGTTGGGGAGGTATTGTGTTAGCGGGTACTAGTCGAGAGCGCACACATAGGGTGAATTTGAACTTATCACCTATTAACACAAAGGGTAACTGATAATCCGGTGCTGTCCCAGAGGGTTACCGCTAGCTCCGTTCCTTCTGGGTCGTGTTTTAGGGTTTATGGTAGTACACTGGTATTTGCGTAGTGGAGGGGGTAGTGCTGGGGAAGTTTTTTAGGGTTTACGGTAGTGCAGTGGGTTTTGTGTAGTCTAGGGGGTTGTGCTGGGGGTAGTTTTAGGGTTTAGAGTAGTGCAATTATGTTTGGGTAGTGTAGGGTGTCGTGCTGGGGGTAGTGTTTTAGGGATTAGTGTAGTGCAGTGGTCCTTGTGTAGTGTAGGGGTCGTGCTCTGGGTAGTGTTTTAGGGTTTAGGGTAGTGCAGTGGTGTTTGTAAAGTGTGGGAGGTCATGTTGGGGGTAGATTTAGGGTTTAGGGTAGTGCCGTGGTGTTTGGGTAGTGTAGGGTGTCATGCTGGAGGTAGTGTTTTAGGGTTTAGGGTAGTGCAGTGTTGTTTGTGTAGTAGTGGGGGTCATGCTGGGGGTAGTGTTTTAGGGTTTAGGGTAGTGCAGTTGTGGTTGGGTAGTGCAGGGGTTCGTGCTGGGGTTAGTGTTTTAGGGTTTAGGGTAGTGCAGTTGTGTTTGGGTAGTGTAGGGGTTCGTGCTGGGGTTAGTGTTTTAGGGTTTAGGGTAGTGCAGTGGTGTTTGGGTAGTGTAGGGGGTCGTGCTTGGGGTAGTGTTTTATGGTTTAGGGTAGTGCAGTCGTGTTTGTGCAGTGTAGGGGGTCGTGCTGGGGGTAGTGTTTTAGGGCTTAGGGTAGTGTAGTGGTGTTTTGGTAGTATAGGGGGTCGTGCTGGGGTTAGTGTTTTAGGGTTAAGGGTAGTGTAGTGGTGTTTGTGTAGTGTAGGGGGTCGTGCTGGGGGTAATGTTTTAAGGTTTAGGGTAGTGCAGTGGTGTTTGTGTATTGTAGGGGGTTGTTTTTTAGGGTTTAGGGTAGTCCAGTGGTGTTTGTGTAGTGTAGGGGGCCGTGCTGGTGGTAATGTTTTAGGGTTTAGGGTAGTGCAGTGGTGTTTGTGTAGTGTAGGGGGTTGTGTTTTAGGGTTTAGGGTAGTGCAGTGGTGTTTGGGTAGTGTAGGGGATCGTGCTGGGGGTAGTGTTTTGGGGTTTAGCGTAGTGCAGTAGTGTTTGGGTAGTGAAGGGGTCGTGCTGGGGATAGATGGTGGGATTAGGGTAGTGCAGTGGTGTTTGGGTAGCAAAGGGAGTCGTTCTGGGGTAGTGTTTTAGGGTTTAGGGTAGTGCAGTGGTGTTTGGGTAGTGTAGGGAGTCGTGCTGGGGAAAGTGTTTTAGGGTTTAGGATAGTGCTCTGGTGTTTTGTATTGTAGGGGGTCGTTCTGGGGGTAGTGTTTTAGGGTTTAGGGTACTGCAGGTGTTTTTGGGTAGTGTTGGGGGAAGTGCTGGGGTAGTGTTTTAGTGTTTAGGGTAGTGCAGTGGTGTTTGTGTAGTGTTGGGGTCATTCTGGGGGTAGTGTTTTAGGGTTTAGGGTAGTACAGTGGTGTTTGTGTAGCATATGGGGTCATGCTAGAGGTAGTGTTTTACGGGTTAGGGTAGTGCAGTGGTGCTTGTGTAGTGTAGGGGTCATGCTGGGGGTAGATTTAGGGTTTAGGGTAGTACAGTGATGTTTGTGTAGTGTAGGGCTCGTGCTGGGGGTAGCGTTTTAGGGTTTAAGGCAGTGCAGTGGTGTTTGTGAAGTGAAGGGGGTCATGTGAGGGTACTATTTTAGGGTTGAGGGTAGTGCAGTGGTGTTTGTGTAGTGTAGGGGGTCGTGTTTTAGGGTTTAGGGTAGTGCAGTGTTGTTTGGGTAGTGTAGGGGGTCGTGCTGGGGGTAGATTGTAGGATTAGGGTAGTGCTGTGGTGTTTAGGTGGTTTAGGAAGTTGTTCTGGGGGTAGTTTTTTAGGGTTTATGGTAGTGCAGTGGTGTTTGAGTAGTGTAGGGGGCTGTGCTGGGGTAGTGTTTTAGGGTTTAGGGTAGTGCAGTAGTGTTTGTGTAGTGGTGGGGGTCGTGTTTTGGGATTTAGGGTAATGCAGTGGTGTTTGTGTAGTGGTGGGGGTCATACTGGGGGTAGTGTTTTAGGGTTTAGGGTAGTGCAGTTGTGTTTGGGTAGTGTAGGGGTTCGGGCTGGGGTTAGTGTTTTAGGGTATAGGTAGTGCAGTGGTGTTTAGGTAGTTTAGGGGGTCATACTGGGGTTAGTGTTTTAGGGTTTAGGGTAGTGCAGTTGTGATTGGGTAGTGTAGGGGTTCATGCTGGGGTTAGTATTTTAGGGTTTAGGGTAGTGCAGTGGTGTTTGTGTAGTGTAGAGAGACATGCTAGGGGTATGGTTTAGGGTTTAGGGTAGTGCAATGGTGTTTGGATAGTGTAGGGGGTAGTGCTGGGGAATTGTTTTAGGGTTTAGGGTAGTGCAGTGGTGTTTGTTTAGTGTAGGGGGTAGTGCTGGGGGTAGTGTTTTAGGGTTTAGGGTAGTGCAGTGGTGTTTGGGTAGTGTAGGGGGTCGTGCTTGGGGTAGTTTTTTTTGGTTTAGGGTAGTGCAGTGGTGTTTGTGTAGTGTAGGGGGTCGTGCTGGGGGTAGTGTTTTAGGACTTAGGGTAGTGCAGTGGTGTTTTGGTAGTATAGGGGGTCGTGCTGGGGTAGTGTTTAAGGGTTAAGGGTGGTGTAGTGTAGGGGGTAGTGCTGGGGGTAATGTTTTAGGGTTTAGGGTAGTGCAGTGGTGTTTGTCTATTGTAGGGGGTAGTTTTTTAGTGTTTAGGGTAGTGCAGTGGTGTTTGTGTAGTGTAGGGGGCCGTGCTGGGGGTAGTGTTTTAGGGTTAGGATAGTGCAGTGGTGTTTGTGTAGTGTAGGGGGGTCGTGTTTTAGGGTTTAGGGTAGTGCAGTGGTGTTTGAGTAGTGTAGGGGGTCGTGCTTGGGGTAGTGTTTTGGGGTTTAGCTTAGTGCAGTAGTGTTTGGGTAGTGAAGGGGTCGTGCTGGGGGCAGATGGTGGGATTAGGGTAGTGCAGTGGTGTTTGGGTAGTTCAGTGGCGTAACGAAAGTTGAGGGGGCACCCCTGCAAAGTACACGGAGGGGGCCCCCTCCCCGGGCCACCACCTACCACTTTTGCAGAGGAGGTCCCCTGGAGCTTGAGGGCCCACCCTGCACCGAGGGGGCTGCGGGGGCTTATCTTACGCTACTGTGAAGATGCCAGACATGCCTCTTATTTCAGTTATGGACCTATCTCATTAGAAAAACAACAGACCTACAACTTTGGGCCATAAGACATCCACTTTAACACCAGGTAAAAAACAGAACAAATTCATTTTGCACTGACATGGCAACAATAATTAGCCCATAGTAAGATTATTCTATTTTGGCCACAGCCCAAAAATAGAAAAACGTTCTCATATGCCCTGGCAGTGAGGTCTGTGGGGACTGGCAGGTTTCTCTGCCTGGGGAGGTCTTTGGGACTGGCAGGTTTCTGTGCCCAGAGAGGTCTGTGAGACTGGCATGTTTCTGTGCCCGGGGAGGTTTGTGGGACTGGCAGGTATCTGTGCCCAGAGAGGTCTGTGGGACTGGCAGGTTTCTGTGCCCGGAGAGGTCTGTGGGACTGGCAGGTTTCTCTGCCTGGGGAGGTCTGTGGGTCTAGCAGGTTTCTCTGCCTGGGGAGGTCTGTGGGGCTGGCAGGTTTCTCTGCCTGGGGAGGTCTGTGGGACTGGCAGGTTTCTGTGCTTGGGGAGGTCTGTGGGGCTGGCAGGTTTCTGTGCCTGGGGAGGTCTGTGGGGCTGGCAGGTTTCTGTGCCTGGGGAGGTCAATGGAACTGGCAGGTTTCTGTGCTTGGGGAGGTCTGTGGGACTGGCAGGATTCTGTGCCTGGGGAGGTATGTGTGGCTGGCAGGTTTCTCTGCCTGTGGAGGTCTGTGGGACTGGCAGGTTTCTCTGCCTGGGGAGGTCTGTGGGGCTGGCAAGATTCTGTGCTTGGGGAGGTCTGTGGGGCTGGCAGGTTTCTCTGCCTGGAGAGGTCTGTGGGGCTGGCAGGTTTCTGTGCTAGGTGAGGTCTGTGAGACTAGCAGGTTTCTGTGCCCGGGGAGGTCTGTGGGGACTGGCAGGTTTCTCTGCCTGGGGAGGTCTTTGGGACTGGCAGGTTTCTGTGCCTGTGGAGGTCTGTGGGACTGCCAGGTTTCTGTGCTGGGGGAGGTCTGTGGGGCTGGCAGATTCTGTGCCTGTGGAGGTCTGTGGGACTGGCAGGTGTCTGTGCTTGGGGATGTCTGTGGGGCTGGCAGGTTTTACTGCTTGGTGTAGTCTGTGGGGCTGGTAGGTTTCTGTGCCAGGGGAGGTCTGTGGGACTGGCAGGTTTCTGTGCCCTGGGAGGTCTGTGGGGCTAACAGGTTTCTGTGCCTGGGGAGGTCAGTGGGACTGGCAGGTTTCTGTGCCCTGGGAGGTCTGTGGGGCTAACAGGTTTCTCTGCCTGGAGATGTCAATGGGACTGGCAGGATTCTGTGCTTGGGGAGATCAGTGGGACAGGCTGGTTTCTGTGCCCGGGGAGGTCTGTGGGGACTGGCAGGTTTCTCTGCCTGAGGAGGTCTTTGGGACTGGCAGGTTTCTGTGCCCAGAGAGGTCTGTGAGACTGGCATGTTTCTGTGCCCGGGGAGGTTTGTGGGACTGGCAGGTATCTGTGCCCGGGGAGGTCTGTGGGGCTGGCAGGTTTCTGTGCCCGGGGAGGCCAATGGAACTGGCAGGTTTCTGTGCTTGGGAAGGTCTGTGGGACTGGCAGGATTCTGTGCCTGGGGAGGTCTGTGTGGCTGGCAGGTTTCTCTGCCTGGGGAGGTCTGTGGGACTGGCAGGTTTCTCTGCCTGGGGAGGTCTGTGGGGCTGGCAGGTTTCTGTGCCCGGGGAGGTCTGTGGGACTGGCAGGTTTGTGTACCCTGGGAGGTCTGTGGGGCTAACAGGTTGCTGTGCCTGGGGAGGTCTGTGGGACTGGCTGGTGTTTGTGCCTTGGGAGGTCAATGGCACTGGCAGGTGTCTCTGCCTGGGGAGGTCTGTGGGACTGGCAGGTTTCTCTGCCTGGGGAGGTCTGTGGGGCTGGCAGATTTTGTGCCTGTGGAGGTCTGTGGGACTGGCAGGTGTCTGTGCTTGGGGATGTCTGTGGGGCTGGCAGGTTTTACTGCTTGGTGTAGTCTGTGGGGTTGGTAGATTTCTGTGCCCGGGGAGGTCTGTGGGACTGGCAGGTTTCTGTGCCCTGGGAGGTCTGTGGGGCTAACAGGTTTCTGTGCCTGGGGAGGTCAGTGGGACTGGCAGGTTTCTGTGCCCTGGGAGGTCTGTGGGGCTAACAGGTTTCTCTGCCTGGAGAGGTCAGTGGGACTGGCAGGATTCTGTGCTTGGGGAGGTCAGTGGGACTGGCTGGTTTCTGTGCCTGGGGAGGTGTGTGGGGACTGGCAGGTTTCTCTGCCTGAGGAGGTCTTTGGGACTGGCAGGTTTCGGTGCCCAGAGAGGTCTGTGAGACTGGCATGTTTCTGTGCCCGGGGAGGTTTGTGGGACTGGCAGGTATCTGTGCCCGGGGAGGTCTGTGGGGCTGGCAGGTTTCTGTGCCCGGGGAGGCCAATGGAACTGGCAGGTTTCTGTGCTTGGGGAGGTCTGTGGGACTTGCAGGATTCTGTGCCTGGGGAGGTCTGTGTGGCTGGCAGGTTTCTCTGCCTGGGGAGCTCTGTGGGACTGGCAGGTTTCTCTGCCTGGGGAGGTCTGTGGGGCTGGCAAGATTCTGTGCTTGGGGAGGTCTGTGGGGCTGGCAGGTTTCTCTGCCTGGAGTGGTCTGTGGAGATGGCAGATTCTGTGCCTGTGGAGGTCTGTGGGACTGGCAGGTTTCTGTGCTCGGGGAGGTCTCTGGGGGCTGGCAGGTTTCTGTGCCCGGGGAGGTCTGTGGGACTGGCAGGTTTCTGTACCCTGGGAGGTCTGTGGGGCTAACAGGTTGCTGTGCCTGGGGAGGTCTGTGGGACTGGCTGGTGTTTGTGCCGGGGGAGGTCTATGGCACTGGCAGGTTTCTCTGCCTGGGGAGGTCTGTGGGACTGGCCGGTATCTCTGCCTGGGGAGGTCTGTGGGGCTGGCAGGATTCTATGCTTGGTGAGGACTGTGGGGCTGACAGATTCTGTGCCTGCGGAGGTCTGTGGGACTGCCAGGTTTCTGTGCTGGGGGAGGTCTGTGGGGCTGGCAGATTCTGTGCCTGTGGAAGTCTGTGGGACTGGCAGGTGTCTGTGCTTGGGGATGTCTGTGGGGCTGGCAGGTTTTTCTGATTGGTGAGGTCTGTGGGGCTGGTAGGTTTCTGTACCCGGGGAGGTCTGTGGGACTGGCAGGTTTCTGTGCCGTGGGAGGTCTGTGGGGCTAACAGGTTTCTGTGCCTGGGTAGGTCAGTGGGACTGGCAGGTTTCTGTGCCCTGGGAGGTCTGTGGGGCTAACAGGTTTCTCTGCCTGGAGAGGTCAGTGGGACTGGCAGGATTCTGTGCTTGGGGAGGTCAGTGGGACGGGCTGGTTTCTGTGCCCGGGGAGGTCTGTTGGACTGGCAGGTTTCTGTGTCCAGAGAGGTCTGTGGGACTGGCAGGTTTCTCTGCCTGGGGAGGTCTGTGGGACTGGCAGGATTCTCTGCCTGGAGAGGTCTGTGGGGCTGGCAGGTTTCTCTATCTGGGGAGGTCTGTGGGGATGGCAGGTTTCTGTGCCTGTTTAGGTCTGTGGGACTGGCTGGTTTCTGTGCTTGGGGAGGTCTGTGGGGCTGGCAGGTTTCTATGCCCGGGGAGGTCTGTGAGACTGGCAGGTTTCTGTGCCGGGGAGGTCTATGGGGCTAGCAAGTATCTGTGCCTGGGGAGATCTGTGGGGCTGGCTGGACTCTGTCTCCGGGGAGGTCTGTGGTGCTGGCAGGTTTCTCTGCCCGGGGAGGTTTGTGGGTCTGGCAGGATTCTATGCCTGTAGAGGTATGTGGGACTGGCAGGATTCTCTGCCTGGGGAGGTCTGTGGGACTGGCATGTTTCTCTGCTTCAGTTCTGTGGGACTGGCAGGTTTCTGTGCTTGGGGAGGTCTGTGAAGCTGGCAGGTTTCTGTGTTTGGGGAGGTCTGTGGGGCTGGCAGGTTTCTCTGCCTGGAGTGGTCTGTGGGGATGACAGATTCTGTGCCTGGATAGGTCAGTGGGGCTGGCAGGTTTCTGTGCCCGGAGAGGTCTGTGGGACTGGCAGGTCTCTGTGCCTGGGGAGGTCTGTGGGGCTGGCTGGTTGCTCTGCTTGGGGAGGTCTGTGAGTCTGGCAGGTTTCTGTGCCCGGAGAGGACAGTGGGGCTGGCAGGTTTCTGTGCCCGGAGAGGTCTGTGGGACTGGCAGGTCTCTGTGCCTGGGGGGGTCTGTGGGGCTGGCTGGTTGCTCTGCTTGGGGAGGTCTGTGAGTCTGGCAGGTTTCTGTGCCCGGAGAGGTCTGTGGGGCTGGCAGGTTTCTGTGCCCGGAGAGGTCTGTGGGGCTGGCAGGTTTCTCTGCCTGGAGAGGTCTGTGGGGCTGGCAGGTGTTTGGGGCAGGATGCTGGGTGATCTTGTCACACCCACAGAGTCAGGGATTTGGAGCAATTTATGGACCAGAAACATTGATCCTTTTACTGCTGAGTGGAGTACGATGGCTTCAGGGCGGGAAAGTGCATGGAGCGCCCCGCAGTTCAAAGGTCGCAAGTGAGGTAGGTTGTGCTGGTGTTAAGAAAAAAGTCCAGAAAGAGAAGAGAGTTACACACGCTGGTGCCTGTTTCCACGAAAGTCACGTGCAACCTCTGGTAGAACATGCTTCGTAACATAGAAAGGCTGTAAATGTTATTTTTTTCCTTTCATATCTATGGGGTAGGATTGGTGGCTGTTTGCGACAGCAGTAAACAGAGGGGAAGTACATGGTATGCAGTGCCATGAGAATTATGCTGCAGGTACTCAATTATGCAGCAGCAAAATGCAAATTATGCGGTCTAATGCCACACATTTTGTGATACTTATACTTAATTTTTTGTAATTTTTGCACCTTTTAAGACTGTTCTGGCAAATGTTTCACATCAGTCTCAGTTTAACAACCAAACAACAAAGAGTAACTGAAAGATGGCCTGTCAATTTTAGTGAAGGGCATTCGACTGTGCAGCAATGCATGTTGCTGTATTTTAGTAACTTTTAACTGTTTCAGCTAGAAACCATTTTATCTGCAAGCTGCAATTTATGTAGCACCACTGCCCAATCCTCCCCCTCTCTGCCCCACTCACACCCTGATGTCCAGTTCAGCTGGACCTGCCCCTTCAGAACCGACATCACTTGACAACTAGAAATCAGCGACAAGAAATCGGGTCAGTTTTGGGGGGAAGTGGGTATCACTTTGCCTTGACAAAGTCGGGCGAAACCGGGAAACTTCTCCCAAAGTCACAGACTAAGGTGTAAATTCATAGGTGAAGGGTATATTTTCTTGCGCCCACAAACTTCAATGACGATTTTTGTGTTTTCTGTAAAATCCGCAAATCAATATAAATCGCAGGTGAAACTGATGACACGCACTTTTAATCTTTAATGTGTAACATAACCCCCCCCCATATTTTCCAAACAACCTTCATGTACCAAAGGCACCTTTCTTTTACTAAATGCCTTCACACTAAACTGGAGACCTTACGCACACAAGTGGTCGTCGCAATTCATTTTGGGTGGGGTGATCTTGTCTGCGGGGGGGTGGCATAGACTGGGCGAACAGACAGACTCACCTGCGCGAGCCGCAGAAGACATGGCAAACAAGGCTAGCCAGAGAAATAATTAAATTATAGCAGGTAGTCGCCGCCGCACGTTACCTCTCAATTGTCTCCATCCTGGCCTCTGGGATGCCTCCTCGCTTCACCAGTCAGCAATGCGCATGACAATTGGTCACCAGCCCCACCCTAAGGGTGAAGAGTAAGACCGCGCAGACGTGGCGACGGAGACATCTGCACGCTGCGCAGTGTGCACCATTACCATTTAAATGTTACCATTTAATTTATAAAGAAAAGTCTAGAGCAAGCGTAAGTTACATAACCTACCTATATGAATTAATTACCTATCCCAGACAGTCACGGATTTGTGGTGCTTGCTGGCACCGCTGAGGGGGCCTCTGTAGCTCTGGGGCCCCCCCACAACACGGGAGCTGTGGGGGCCTGTGTTACGCCCCTGGGGCCTGTGTTACGCCCCTGCTTATAAATCCACACTGCGCAATTCAACTATAAATAATTTAACCCTACAACATTCCATACCACATAATTACAATCCAAAAAATATGCATATTTCCACTTCACTCCATACCACATAATTCCACATCACAGAATCACATTCCACACAACTTAATACCACTCCCAACCACATAATTACACTCCACACAACATATTTACACTCAACTCTAAAACACATAATTACCCTCCACAAAATATAACTCTGCAACATGTTGCATAATTCCACTGCGCATAATTATACACCACACCATGCCACATAATTCCACACGTCACACAATTCCACAATTCATCCCCACACAATTTATCACACAGCATAATAACACTCCACATAATACCACTCAGCTCCACATAATTAACCTCCACATAATTATGCTCTACTCCATACTGCATACATACACTCCACATAAATCCAGTCTATGCCACGTAGCAACACTCCACATAGCTACAATTCACACCATGCCTCATAATACCACTCAACATAATTTCACTCAACACCGCAACTTCCACGTCACACAATTCAACTCTACACATTTCCATTCCACACCACATAATTCACAACAAACTACATAATTCGAACTAACACCACAAATGCACAACACACCACATACATCCAATCTACACCACAAATTCCACATCATGCTATAATATTTAACAGCACACCACATAAGGAAACTCCACTACATACCACTCCACAACACAAAATACCATTCCAGATAATCCCACTCCAAGACACACAATCCCACTCCACTCAATACCACATAATTGCACTGCACACCATGCCACATTATTTCACTACACAGATCCAATCCACGCAACACAATTCCACAACCAACAATTCCAATCCAAATCATATATGTCCAATTTACACCACACACATTCCCTCCACTCCAAACAGAAAACGCATAGGTAAAATACATTGTCCATTACAACATCAATAGCTCTAACTCTCACCTTCTGATGTGTCCCAGCAGATCCTGTTTCTGGAGCTGCAAACTTGCTGGCTGAAATCAGCTCTGTGCTGCCTCAGAGGAGCAGTGCCCTGTGGTGAATGCTGTCTCTGGGCCCCCCACCCCCATCCATTCCCCTGTCAGCTCTCCTCTGTGCTGCCTCCTGCCAGCTGTCTCTGGGGCCCCCACCCCCATCCTTGTCCTCTCCCTTCTCAGAGGCAGTGCCCTGTGGGGAATGCTGTGCTGCCTCCTGCTCTCTCTGGGGCCCCCACCCCATCCTTGTTCCGGACTGGCTGGTGGCTCTGACTGAAGAGAAACAATGTAACTTGTTACATTGTTTCTCTTCTGTCCTGGGTCAGCGCAGGAGCTCAGTGCAGGCTGCTTTAGTTAGAGAGAGAGGCTTGATTTAGAGCAAGCCTCTCTCTCACAGCTCTCTACCGAAGAGCTGAGGGGGCCCCGTTCATTTACTGAAGAGTGGGCCCCCCCCCCGCACCGCGGGGGCTGCGGGGGTGTTTTTTACGCCCCTGGGGTAGTTTAGGAAGTTGTGCTGGGGGTAGTGTTTTAGGGTTTAGGGTAGTGTAGTGGTGTGTGTGTAGCATAGGGAGTCGTTCTGGGGTAGTGTTTTAGGGATTAGGGTAGTGCAGTGGTGTTTGTGTAGTGTAGGGAGTAGTGTTTTAGGGTTTAGGGTAGTGCAGTGGTGTTTGTGTAGTGTATAGTGTCGTGCTGGGGATAGTGTTTTAGGGTTTAGGGTAGTGCAGTGGTGTTTGTGTAGTGTAGGGGGTGATGTTTTTGGGTTTAGGGTAGTGCAATGGTGTTTGGGTAGTGAAGGGGGTCGAGTTGGGGTAGTGTTTTAGGGTTTAGGGTAGTACAGTGGTGTTTGTGCAGCATATGGGGTCGTGCTTGGGGTAGTGTTTTACAGTTTAGGGGAGTACAGTGGTGCTTGTGTAGTGTAGGGGTCATGCTGGGGGTAGATTTAGGGTAGTACAGTGATGTTTGTGTAGTGTAGGTTTCGTGCTGGGGGTAGCGTTTTAGGGTTTAAGGCAGTGGAGTGGTGTTTGTGAAGTGAAGGGGTTGTGTGAGGGTAGTGTTTTAGGGTTTAGGGTAGTGCAGTGGTGTTTGTGTAGTGTAGGGGGCCGTGTTTTAGGGTTTAGGGTAGTGCAGTGGTTTTTGGGTAGTGTAGGGGGCCGTGCTAAGTGGAGTGTTTTGGGGTTTAGCGTAGTGCAGTTGTGTTTGGGTAGGAAGGGGTCGTGCTGGGGGTAGATGGTGGGATTAGGGTAGTGCAATGGCTTTTGGGTAGTGTAGGGAGTCGTGCTGGGGAAAGTGTTTTAGGGTTTAGGATAGTGCAGTGGTGTTTTTGTATTGTAGGGTGTCGTTCTGGGGGTAGTGTTTTAGGGTTTGGGGTACTGCAGGTGTTTTTGGGTAGTGTTGGGGGTAGTGCTGGGGTAGTGTTTTAGTGTTTAGGGTAGTGCAGTGGTGTTTGTGTAGTGTTGGGGTCGTTCTGGGTGTAGTGTTTTAGGGTTTAGGGTAGTGCAGTGGTGTTTGTGTAGTATAGGGAGTCATTCTGGGGTAGTGTTTTAAGGTTTAGGGTAGTGCGGTGGTGTTTAGGTAGTGTAGGGAGTGGTGCTTGGGGTAGTGTTTTAGGGTTTAGGATAGTGCAGTGGTGTTTTTGTATTGTAGGGGGTCGTGCTGGGGGTAGTGTTTTAGGGTTTAAGGTAGTGCAGGCATTTTTGGGTAGTGTTGGGGGTAATGCTGGGGTAGTGTTTTAGTGTTTAGGGTAGTGGAGTGGTGTTTAAGTAGTGTTGGGGTCGTTCTGGGGGTAGTGTTTTAGGGTTTAGGGTAGTGCAGTGGTGTTTGTGTAGTGTAGGGAGTAGTGTTTTAGGGTTTAGGGTAGTGCAGTGGAGTTTATGTAGTGTAGGGGTGAGGTAATTCAGTTTTAACTCCATTCTGTATTCTGTCGCCATTTTGTTGCCCTCACTCAGGCAGCTTGGTAAACCGAGTGTTTTTGCCCTTTGTACTGCCACGTGTCAAATAACCTTCCCTTCCTTGTTGTGAAGCCAATTCCAGGAACTAGCCAGACTGACTAAATCCCTGCCTATACTGACAAATCCTTGTCCCAACTATTTGTTGGCCTTCAGTATTCTTTCTCCGCATTATCTTATTTTGCAAGTTGTCCTTTGAAGCACAAAAACATGTTCTGCCGTTACTGATTGACCTATAGGTGCTGTCATTGATTGACTTATGGGGTTGGGCAAAAAACACGACTCAAGGGGGACGTTCTGGTTACATGATGCCTTGTTTTGAATGTTTTCCTATTGGCTAATATTTGGCAGATCTTGTATGTCCATATTGGCATTTTGCATGCTTGCATGAGGCAGGACTGCCCCTTTCTTTTATGCTGAGTATGTAACCCTCACATATATAAGGCCCCAGTGTTCTGCTCTATTTGGACTGCCTCATTCAGTTGCTGCGGCTTCTGGGTAACGTAGTCACACTCATTTTGAGTTTAATAAAGATGTTCTTTTATATTTCAGTTTCTGTGCCAACTTCTTTTTTTTGTTAGTTTAACCCTGAGAAGGAGTTTTGAATTTCTTCAGGGGGTCGTGCTGGGGGTAGTGTTTTAGGGTTTAGGGTAGTACAGTGGTGTTTGTGTAGTGTAGGGGGTCGTGTTTTAGGGTTTAGGGTAGTACAGTGGTGTTTGTGTAGTATATGGGGTCGTGCTTGGGGTAGTGTTTTACGGTTTAGGGTAGTGCAGTGATGCTTGTGTAGTGTAGGGGTCATGCTGGGGGTAGATTTAGGGTTTAGGGTAGTACAGTGATGTTTGTGTAGTGTAGGGCTCGTGCTGGGAGCAGTGTTTTAGGGTTTACGGTAGTGTAGTGGTGTTTGTTTAGTGTAGGGGGTAGTGTTTTAGGGTTTAGGGTAGTGCAGAGGTGTTTGTGTAGTGTAGGGGGTCATGCTGGGGATAGTGTTTTAAGGTTTAGGGTAGTGCAGTGGTGTTTGTGTAGTGTAGGGGATAGTGTTTTAGGTTTTAGGGTAGTGCAGTGGTGTTTGTGTAGTGTAGGGGGTCGTGCTGGGGTACTGCTTTAGGGTTTAGGGTAGTGTAGTAGTGTAGGGGTAGGGTAGGGGGTCATGCTGGGGGTAGTGTTTTAGGGTTTAGGGTAGTGCAGTGGTGTTTGTGTAGTGTAGGGGGTCGTGCTAGGGGTAGTGTTTTAGGGTTTAGGGTAGTGCAGTGGTGTTTGGGTGATGTAGGGGTCATGCTGGGGGTATATTTAGGGATTAGCGTAGTGCAGTGGTGTTTGGGTGGTGTAGGGAGTCGTGCTTCGGGTAGTGTTTTAGGGTGTAAGGTAGTGCAGTGTTTGTGTAGTGTAGGGGGTTGTGCTGGGGGTAGTGTTTTAGGATTTATGGTAGTGCAGTGGTATTTGCGTAGTGTAGGGGGTAGTGCTGGGGTAGTGTTTTAGTGTTTAGGATAGTGCATTGAAGTTTGGGTAGTGTAGGGGTTCATGCTTGGTGTAGTGTTTTAGGGTTTAGGTTAGTTCAGTGCTGTTTGGGTAGTGGAGGGGGTCATGCTGGGGATAGATTTAGGGTTTAGGGTAGTGCAGTGGTGTTGGCGTTGTGAGGGGGTCATGCTGGGGGTAGTGTTTTAGTCTTTAGCGTAGTGCAGTAATGTTTGGGGAGTGTAGGGGGTCATGCTGGGGGTAGTGTTTTAGGGTTTAGGGTAGTGCAGTGGGTGTAGTGTAGAGGGTCATGCTGGGGGTAGTGTTTTAGGGTTTTGGGTAGTGCAGTGGTGTTTGTGTAGTGTAGGGGGTCTTGTTTTAGTGTTCAGGGTAGTGCAGTGGTGTTTGGGAAATGTAGGGGGTCGTGCTGGGGTAGTGTTTTTGGGTTTAGGGTAGTGCCATTATGTTTGGGGAGTGAAGTGGGTTGTGCTGGGGTAGTGTTTAAGGGTTTAGGGTAGTGCAGTAGTGTAGGGGGTCGTAATGGGGGTAGTGTTTTAGGGTTTAGGGTAGTGCAGTGGTGTATGGGTAGTGTAGGGGGTCATGCTGGGGGTCGTGTTTTAGGGTTTAGGGTAGTGCAGTGGTGTGTGTGTAGTTTTGAGGGTAGTGCTGGGGTAGTGTTTTAGGGTTTAGGGTTGTGCAGTGGTGTTTGTGTAGTGTAGGGATGTGCTGGGGGTAGTGTTGTAGGGTTTAGGGTAGTGCAGTGGTGTTTGGGTAGTATAGTGGTTCATGCTGGGGTAGTGTTTTAGGGTTTAGGGTAGTGCAGGGGTGTTTGAGTAGTGTAGAGGTCATGCTGGGTTAGGGTTTAGGGTAGTGAAGTGGTGTTTGGGTAGTATAGGGGATCGTGCTGGGACTAGTGTTTTAGGGTTTAGGATAGTGCAGTGGTGTTTGTATAGTGTAGGAGGTCATGCTGGGGGTAGTATTTTCGGGTTTAGGATAGTGCAGTGGTGTTTGGAAAGTGTAGGGGGTCATGCTGGGGGTAGTGTTTTAGGGTTTAGGGTAGTGCAGTGGTGTTTGTGTAGTGTACAGGGTCATGCTGTGGGTAATGTTTTAGGGTTTAGGGTAGAGCAGTCGTGTTTGTGTAGTGCAGGGGGTCATGTTTTAGGGTATCGGGTAGTGCAGCGGTGGATGGGTAGTGTGGGGAGTCATGCTGGGGTTAGTGTTTTAGGGTTTGGGGTAGTGCAGTGGTGTTTGGGTAGTGTAGGGGTTCGTGCTGGGGTAGTGATTTATGGTTTAGGGTAGTGCAGTGGTGTTTGTGTAGTGTGGGAGGTCATGCTGGGGGTAGATTTAGGGTTTAGTGGAGTGCAGTGGAGTTTGGGTAGTGTAGGGAGTCATGCTGTGGGTAGTGTTTTAGGGTTTTGGGTAGCGCAGTGGTGTTTGTGTAGTGTAGGGAGTCGAGCTGGGGTAGGGTTTTAGAGTTTAGGGTAGTGCAGTGGTGAATGGGTAGTGAGGGGGTCATACTTGGGGTAGTGTTTTAGGGTTTAGTGTAGTGCAGTGGTGTTTGTGTAGCGTAGGGGGTCGTGCTGGGGTAGTGTTTTAGGGTTTATGGTAGTGCACTGGTGTTTGTATAGTGTAGGGGGTCATGCTGCGGGTAGTGTTTTAGTGTTTAGGGTAGTGCAGTGGAGTTTGTGTAGTGTATGAGTAGTGTTTTAGGGTTTAGGGTAGTGCAGTAGTGTTTGTGTAGTGTAGGGGGTCATGCTTGGGCTAGTGTTTTAGAGTTTAGGGTAGTGCAGTGGTGTTTATGTAGTGTAGGAGGTCGTGTTTTAAGGTTTAGGGTAGTCCAATGGTGTTTGGGTAGTGTTGGGGGTCGTGCTGGGGGTAGTATTTTTGGGTTTAGGGTAGTGCAGTAGTCTATGGGAAGTGAAGAGGTTTGTGCTGAGGTAGTGTTTAAGGGTTTAGGGTAGTGCCGTAGTGTAGAGGGTTGTACTGGGGGTAGTGTTTTAGGGTTTAGGGTGGTGCAGTGGTGTTTGTGTAGTGTAGGGTGTCGTGATTTAGGGTTTAGGGTAGTGCAGTGGTGTTTGAGTAGTGTAGGGGGTCATGCTGGGAGTACTGTTTCAGGGTTTAGGGTAGTGCAGTGGTGTTTGAGTAGTGTAGGGGGTCGTGCTGGGGGTAGTGTTTTAGGGTTTAGGTTAGTGCAATGGTGTATGGGTAGTGTAGGGCATTGTGCTGGGGTACTGTTTTAGGGTTTAGGGTAGTGCTGTGGTGTTTGTGTAGTGTAGGGGGTCGTGCTAGGTGTAGTTTTTTAGGGTTTAGGGTAGTGCAGTGGTGTTTGGTGGTGTAGGGAGTCATGCTGGGGTAGCGTTTTAGGGTTTTGGGTAGTGCAGTGGTGTTTGCTTTGAGAAGGGGTATGTGCTGGAGATAGTGTTTTAAGGGGTTATGGTAGTGCAGTGGTATTTGCGTAGTGTAGGGTGGTAGTGCTGGGGTAGTGTTTTAGGGTAGTGCAGTGGTGTTTGCGTAGTGTAGGGGGTAGTGCTGGGGAAGTGTTTTAGGGTTTAGGGTAGTGCACAGGTGTTTGTGTAGTGTATGGGGTCGTGCTGTGGGTAGTATTTTAGGGCTTAGGGTAGTGCAGTGGTGTTTTAGTAGTGTAGGGGATCGTGCTGGGGTAGTGTTTTAGGGTTAAGGGTAGTGCAGTGGTGTTTGTGCAGTGTAGGGGGTCGTGCTGGGGGTAATGTTTAGGGTTTAGGGTAGTGCAGTGGTGTTTGTGTATTGTAGGGGGTAGTGTTTTAGGGTTTAGGGTAGTGCAGTAGTGTTTGGGTAGTGAAGGGGTCATCCTGGGGCAAGATGTTGGGTTTAGGGTAGTGCAGTGGTGTTTGGGTAGTTTAGGAAGTCGTGCTGGGGTAGTGTTTTAGGGTTTAGGGTAGTGCAGTGGTGTGTTTGTAGTATAGGGAGTCGTTCTGGGGAAGTGTTTTAGGGTTTAGTGTAGTGCTGTGGTGTTTGAGTAGTGTAGGGAGTCGAACTGGGGTAGTGTTTTAGGGTTTAGGGTAGTGCAGTGGTGAATGGGTAGTGTAGGGGGTCATACTTGGGGTAGCGTCTTAGGGTTTAGGGAAGTGCAGTGGTGTTTGCGTAGTGTAGGGGGTCATGCTGGGGTAGTGTTTTAGGGTTTAGGGTAGTGCAGTGGTGTTTGTATAGTATTGGGGGTCATGCTGGGGGTAGTGTTTTAGGGTTTAGGATAGTGCTGTGGTGTTTGGGTAGTGTAGGGGGTCGTGTTTTAAGGTTTAGGGTAGTCCAGTGGTGTTTGGGTAGTGTTGGGGGTCGTGCAGGGGGTAGTATTTTTGGGTTTAGGGTAGTGCAGTAGTCTTTGGGAAGTGAAGCGGTTTGTGCTGAGGTAGTGTTTAAGGGTTTAGGGTAGTGCCGTAGTGTAGAGGGTTGTACTGGGGGTAGTGTTTTAGGGTTTAGGGTAGTGCAGTGGTGTATGTGTAGTGTAGGGTGTCGTGATTTAGGGTTTAGGGTAGTGCAGTGGTGTTTGGGTAGTGTAGGGGGTCATGATGGGAGTACTGTTTCAGGGTTTAGGGTAGTGCAGTGGTGTTTGTGTAGTGTAGGAGGACGTGTTTTAGGGTTTAGGGTAGTGCAGTGGTGTTTGGGTAGTATAGGGGTCGTGCTGGGGGTAGTGTTTTAGGGTTTAGGTTAGTGCAGTGGTGTATGGGTAGTGTAGGGCATTGTGCTGGGGTACTGTTTTAGGGTTTAGTGTAGTGTTGTGGTGTTTGTGTAGTGTAGGGGGTCGTGCTAGGTATAGTGTTTTAGGGTTTAGGGTAGTGCAGTGGTGTTTGGTGGTGTAGGGGGTCATGCCGGTATTAGATTTAGGGTTTAGGGTAGTGCATTGGTGTTTGGGTAATGTAGGGAGCCATGCTGGGGTAGAGTTTTAGGGTTTAGGGTAGTGCAGTGGTGTTTGCGTTGAGAAGGGGATGTGCTGGGGATAGTGTTTTAAGGGTTTATGGTAGTGCAGTGGTATTTGCGTAGTGTAGGGGGTAGTGCTGGGGTAGTGTTTTAGGGTTTAGGGTAGTGCAGTGGTGTTTGCGTAGTGTAGGGGTAGTGCTGGGGAAGTGTTTTAGGGTTTACGGTAGTGCAGAGGTGTTTGGATAGTGTAGGGGGTCGTGCTTGGGGTAGTGTTTTATGGTTTAGGGTAGTGCAGTGGTGTTTGTGCAGTGTAGGGGGTCGTGCTGGGGGTAATGTTTAGGGTTTAGGGTAGTGCAGTGGTGTTTGTGTATTGTAGGGGGTAGTGTTTTAGGGTTTAGGGTACTGCAGTAGTGTTTGTGTAGTTTAGGAAGTCGTGGTGGGGTAGTGTTTTAGGGTTTGGGGTAGTGCAGTGGTGTGTTTGTAGTATAGGGAGTCGTTCTGGGGTAGTGTTGTAGGGTTTAGGGTAGTGCAGTGGTGTTTGGGTAGTGTAGGAAGTTGTGCTGGGGGTAGCGTTTTAGGGATTAGGATAGTGCAGTGGTGTTTTTGGATTGTAGAGTGTCGTGCTGGGGGTAGTGTTTTAGGGTTTGGGGTACTGCAGTCGTTTTTGGGTAGTGTTGGGGGTAGTGCTGGGGTGTGTTTTAGTGTTTAGGGTAGTGCCGTGGTGTTTGTGTTGTGTTGGGGTGGTTCTGGGGGTAGTGTTTTAGGGTTTAGGGTAGTGCGGTGGTGTTTGTGTAGTGTATGGAGTAGCGTTTTATGGTTTAGGTTAGTGCAGTGGTGTTTTTGTAGTGTAGGGGGTCGTGCTGGGGTAGTGTTTTAGGGTTTAGGGTAGCGCAGTGGTGTTTGAGTAGTGTAGGGGGTCGTGTTTTAGTGTTTAGGGTAGTGCAATGGTGTTTGTGTAGTGTAGGGGGTCGTTCTAGGAGTAGTGTTTTTGGGTTTAGGGTTGTGCAGCTGTGTTTGGATAGAGAAGGGTGTCGCACTGTGGGTAGTGTTTTAGGGTTTAGGGTAGTGCAGTGGTGCTTGTGTAGTGTAGGGGTCATGCTGGGGGTAGATTTAGGGTTTAGGGTAGTGCAATGGTGTTTGGGTAGTGTGGGGGGTTGTGCTGGGGGTAGTGTTTTAGGGTTTAAGGTAGTGCAGTTGTATGTTCGTAGTGTAGGGGGTAGTGCTGGGGTAGAGTTTTTGGGTTTAGGGGAGTGCAGTGGTGTTTTGTGTAGTGTAGCGGGTAGTGCTGGGTGTAGTGTTTAAGGGTTTAGGATAGTGCATTGAAGTTTGGGTAGTGTTGTGGTTCATGCTTGGTGTAGTGTTTTAGGGTTTATGTTAGTTCATTGGGAGTTTTGGTAGTGTAGGGGGTCATGCTGGGGATAGATTTATGGTTTAGGGTAGTGCAGTGGTGTTTGCGTTGGGAGGGGGTCATGCTGGGGGTAGTGTTTTAGGGCTTAGGTTAGTGCAGTGGTGTATGGGTAGTGTAGGGCATTGTGCTGGGGTAGTGTTTTAGGGTTTAGGGTAGTGCTGTGGTGTTGGGTGGTGTAGGGGGTCATGCTGGTAGTAGATTTAGGGTTTAGGGTAGTACAGTGGTATTTGGGTAGTGTAGGGAGTCATGCTGGGGTAGAGTTTTAGGGTTTAGGGTAGTGCAGTGGTGTTTGCGTTGTGTAGGGGTATGTGCTGTGGATAGTGTTTTAAGGGTTTATGGTAGTGCTGTGGTATTTGCGTAGTGTAGGGGGTAGTGCTGGGGTAGTGTTTTAGGGTTTAGGGTTGTGCAGTGGTGTTTGCGTAGTGTAGGGGTAGTGATGGGGAAGTGTTTTTGGTTTTAGGGTAGCGCAGAGGTGTTTGTGTAGTGCAGGGGTCGTGCTGTGGGTAGTGTTTTAGGGCTTAGGGTAGTGCAGTGGTGTTTTGGTAGTGTAGGGGGTCATGCTGGGGGTAATGTGTAGGGTTTAGGGTAGTGCAGTGGTGTTTGTGTATTGTAAGGGGTTGTGTTTTAGGGTTAAGGGTAGTGCTGTGGTGTTTGTGTAGTGTAGGGGGTCATGCTGGGGGTAATGTGTAGGGTTTAGGGTAGTGCAGTGGTATTTGTGTATTGTAAGGGGTAGTGATTTATGGTTTAGGGTAGTGCAGTGGTGTTTGTGTAGTGTAGGGGTCGTGCCGGGGTAGTGTTTTGGGGTTTAGTGGAGTGCAGTGGAGTTTGGGTAGTGTAGGGAGTCGTGCTGTGGGTAGTGTTTTAGGGTTCAGGGTAGTGCAGTGGTGTTTGTTAGCATAGGGAGTCGAGCTGGGGTAGTGTTTTAGGGTTTAGGGTAGTGCAGTGGTGAATGGGTAGTGCAGGGGGTCGTAATTGGGGTAGTGTTTTAGGGTTTAGGGTAGGGCAGTGGTGTTTGTGTAGTGTAGGGGGTTGTGCTGGGTTAGTGTTTTAGGGTAGTGCAGTGGTGTTTGTGTTGTGAGGGGGTAATGCTGCGGGTAGTGTTTTAGGGTTTAGGGTAGTGCAGTGGAGTTTGTGTAGTGCATGGGTAGTGTTTTAGGGTTTAGGGTAGTGCAGTAGTGTTTGTGTAGTGTAGGGGGTCATGCTTGGGCTAGTGTTTTAGAGTTTAGGGTAGTGCAGTGGTGTTTATGTAGTGTAGGAGGTCGTGTTTTAAGGTTTAGGGTAGTCCAATGGTGTTTGGGTAGTGTTGGGGGTCGTGCTGGTGGTAGTATTTTTGGGTTTAGGGTAGTGCAGTAGTCTATGGGAAGTGAAGAGGTTTGTGCTGAGGTAGTGTTTAAGGGTTTAGGGTAGTGCAGTGGTGAATGGGTAGTGCAGGGGGTCGTAATTGGGGTAGTGTTTTAGGGTTTAGGGTAGGGCAGTGGTGTTTGTGTAGTGCAGGGGGTCGTAATTGGGGTAGTGTTTTAGGGTTTAGGGTAGGGCAGTGGTGTTTGTGTAGTGTAGGGGGTCGTGCTGGGGTAGTGTTTTAGGGTTTAGGGTAGTGCAGTGGTGTTTGTATAGTGTAGGGGGTCATGCTGCGGGTAGTGTTTTAGGGTTTAGGGTAGTGCAGTGGAGTTTGTGTAGTGTATGGGTAGTGTTTTAGGGTTTAGGGTAGTGCAGTAGTGTTTGTGTAGTGTAGGGGGTCATGCTTGGGCTAGTGTTTTAGAGTTTAGGATAGTGCAGTGGTGTTTATGTAGTGTAGGAGGTCGTGTTTTAAGGTTTAGGGTAGTCCAATGGTGTTTGGGTAGTGTTGGGGGTCGTGCTGGGGGTAGTATTTTTGGGTTTAGGGTAGTACAGTAGTCTATGGGAAGTGAAGAGGTTTGTGCTGAGGTAGTGTTTAAGGGTTTAGGGTAGTGCCGTAGTGTAGAGGGTTGTACTGGGGGTAGTGTTTTAGGGTTTAGGGTGGTGCAGTGGTGTTTGTGTAGTGTAGGGTGTCGTGATTTAGGGTTTAGGGTAGTGCAGTGGTGTTTGAGTAGTGTAGGGGGTCATGCTGGGAGTACTGTTTCAGGGTTTAGGGTAGTGCAGTGGTGTTTGAGTAGTGTAGGGTGTCGTGCTGGGGGTAGTGTTTTAGGGTTTAGGTTAGTGCAATGGTGTATGGGTAGTGTAGGGCATTGTGCTGGGGTACTGTTTTAGGGTTTAGGGTAGTGCTGTGGTGTTTGTGTAGTGTAGGGGGTTGTGCTAGGTGTAGTTTTTTAGGGTTTAGGGTAGTGCAGTGGTGTTTGGTGGTGTAGGGAGTCATGCTGGGGTAGCGTTTTAGGGTTTTGGGTAGTGCAGTGGTGTTTGCTTTGAGAAGGGGTATGTGCTGGAGATAGTGTTTTAAGGGTTTATGGTAGTGCAGTGGTATTTGCGTAGTGTAGGGGGTAGTGCTGGGGTAGTGTTTTAGGGTAGTGCAGTAGTGTTTGCGTAGTGTAGGGGGTAGTGCTGGGGAAGTGTTTTAGGGTTTAGGGTAGTGCACAGGTGTTTGTGTAGTGTAGGGGGTCGTGCTGTGGGTAGTATTTTAGGGCTTAGGGTAGTGCAGTGGTGTTTTAGTAGTGTAGGGGATCGTGCTGGGGTAGTGTTTTAGGGTTAAGGGTAGTGCAGTGGTGTTTGTGCAGTGTAGGGGGTCGTGCTGGGGGTGATGTTTAGGGTTTAGGGTAGTGCAGTGGTGTTTGTGTATTGTAGGGGGTAGTGTTTTAGGGTTTAGGGTAGTGCAGTAGTGTTTGGGTAGTGAAGGGGTCATCCTGGGGCAAGATGTTGGGTTTAGGGTAGTGCAGTGGTGTTTGGGTAGTTTAGGAAGTCGTGCTGGGGTAGTGTTTTAGGGTTTAGGGTAGTGCAGTGGTGTGTTTGTAGTTAAGGGAGTCGTTCTGGGGAAGTGTTTTAGGGTTTAGGGTAGTGCAGTGGTGTTTGAGTAGTGTAGGGAGTCGAACTGGGGTAGTGTTTTAGGGTTTAGGGTAGTGCAGTGGTGAATGGGTAGTGTAGGGGGTCATACTTGGGGTAGCGTCTTAGGGTTTAGGGTAGTGCAGTGGTGTTTGCGTAGTGTAGGGGGTCGTGCTGGGGTAGTGTTTTTGGGTTTAGGGTAGTGCAGTGGTGTTTGTATAGTATAGGGGGTCATGCTGGGGGTAGTGTTTTAGGGTTTAGGATAGTGCTGTGGTGTTTGGGTAGTGTAGGGGGTCGTGTTTTAAGGTTTAGGGTAGTCCAGTGGTGTTTGGGTAGTGTTGGGGGTCGTGCAGGGGGTAGTATTTTTGGGTTTAGGGTAGTGCAGTAGTCTTTGGGAAGTGAAGAGGTTTGTGCTTGGGTAGTGTTTAAGGGTTTAGGGTAGTGCCGTAGTGTAGAGGGTTGTACTGGGGGTAGTGTTTTATGGTTTAGGGTAGTGCAGTGGTGTTTGTGTAGTGTAGGGTGTCGTGATTTAGGGTTTAGGGTAGTGCAGTGGTGTTTGGGTAGTGTAGGGGGTCATGCTGGGAGTACTGTTTCAGGGTTTGGGGTAGTGCAGTGGTGTTTGTGTAGTATAGGAGGACGTGTTTTAGGGTTTAGGGTAGTGCAGCGGTGTTTGGGTAGTATAGGGGTCGTGCTGGGGGTAGTGTTTTAGGGTTTAGGTTAGTGCAGTGGTGTATGGGTAGTGTAGGGCATTGTGCTGGGGTACTGTTTTAGGGTTTAGTGTAGTGTTGTTGTGTTTGTGTAGTGTAGGGGGTCGTGCTAGGTATAGTGTTTTAGGGTTTAGGGTAGTGCAGTGGTGTTTGGTGGTGTCGGGGGTCATGCCGGTATTAGATTTAGGGTTTAGGGTGGTGCATTGGTGTTTGGGTAATGTAGGGAGTCATGCTGGGGTAGAGTTTTAGGGTTTAGGGTAGTGCAGTGGTGTTTGCGTTGAGAAGGGGATGTGCTGGGGATAGTGTTTTAAGGGTTTATGGTAGTGCAGTGGTATTTGCGTAGTGTAGGGGGTAGTGCTGGGGTAGTGTTTTAGTGTTTAGGGTAGTGCAGTGGTGTTTGCGTAGTGTAGGGGTAGTGCTGGGGAAGTGTTTTAGGGTTTACGGTAGTGCAGAGGTGTTTGGATAGTGTAGGGGGTCGTGCTTGGGGTAGTGTTTTATGGTTTAGGGTAGTGCAGTGGTGTTTGTGTAGTCTAGGGGGTCGTGCTGTAGGTAGTGTTTTAGGGCTTAGGGTAGTGCAGTGGTTTTTTTGGTAGTGTAGGGGATCGCGCTGGGGTAGTGTTTTAGGGTTAAGGGTAGTGCAGTGGTGTTTGTGCAGTGTAGGGGGTCGTGCTGGGGGTAATGTTTAGGGTTTAGGGTAGTGCAGTGGTGTTTGTGTATTGTAGGGGGTAGTGTTTTAGGGTTTAGGGTACTGCAGTAGTGTTTGTGTAGTTTAGGAAGTCGTGGTTGGGTAGTGTTTTAGGGTTTAGGGTAGTGCAGTGGTGTGTTTGTAGTATAGGGAGTCGTTCCGGGGTAGTGTTGTAGGGTTTAGGGTAGTGCAGTGGTGTTTGGGTAGTGTAGGAAGTTGTGCTGGGGTAGCGTTTTAGGGTTTAGGATAGTGCAGTGGTGTTTTTGTATTGTAGAGGGTCGTGCTGGGGGTAGTGTTTTAGGGTTTGGGGTACTGCAGTCGTTTTTGGGTAGTGTTGGGGGTAGTGCTGGGGTAGTGTTTTAGTGTTTAGGGTAGTGCAGTGGTGTTTGTGTAGTGTTGGGGTGGTTCTGGGGGTAGTGTTTTAGGGTTTAGGGTAGTGCGGTGGTGTTTGTGTAGTGTAGGGAGTAGTTTTTTATGGTTTAGGTTAGTGCAGTGGTGCTTGTGTAGTGTAGGGGTCATGCTGGGGGTAGATTTAGGGTTTAGGGTAGTGCAATGGTGTTTGGGTAGTGTGGGGGGTTGTGCTGGGGGTAGTGTTTTAGGGTTTATGGTAGTGCAGTTGTATGTTCGTAGTGTAGGGGGTAGTGCTGGGGTAGAGTTTTTGGGTTTAGGGGAGTGCAGTGGTGTTTTGTGTAGTGTAGCGGGTAGTGCTGGGTGTAGTGTTTAAGGGTTTAGGATAGTGCATTGGAGTTTGGGTAGTGTTGTGGTTCATGCTTGGTGTAGTGTTTTAGGGTTTATGTTAGTTCATTGGGAGTTTGGGTAGTGTAGGGGGTCATGCTGGGGATAGATTTATGGTTTAGGGTAGTGCAGTGGTGTTTGCGTTGGGAGGGGGTCATGCTGGGGTCAGTGTTTTAGGGCTTAGGTTAGTGCAGTGGTGTATGGGTAGTGTAGGGCATTGTGCTGGGGTAGTGTTTTAGGGTTTAGGGTAGTGCTGTGGTGTTGGGTGGTGTAGGGGGTCATGCTGGTAGTAGATTTAGGGTTTAGGGTAGTACAGTGGTGTTTGGAGAGTGTAGGGAGTCATGCTGGGGTAGAGGTTTAGGGTTTAGGGTAGTGCAGTGGTGTTTGCGTTGTGTAGGGGTATGTGCTGGGGATAGTGTTTTAAGGGTTTATGGTAGTGCTGTGGTATTTGCGTAGTGTAGGGGGTAGTGCTGGGGTAGTGTTTTAGGGTTTAGGGTTGTGCAGTGGTGTTTGCGTAGTGTAGGGGTAGTGATGGGGAAGTGTTTTTGGTTTTAGGGTAGCGCAGAGGTGTTTGGGTAGTGTAGGGGGTTGTGCTTGGGGTAGTGTTTTATGGTTTAAGATAGTGCATTGGTGTTTGTGTAGTGTAGGGGTCGTGCTGTGGGTAGTGTTTTAGGGCTTAGGGTAGTGCAGTGGTGTTTTTGTAGTGTAGGGGGTCATGCTGGGGGTAATGTGTAGGGTTTAGGGTAGTGCAGTGGTGTTTGTGTATTGTAAGGGGTTGTGTTTTAGGGTTAAGGGTAGTGCTGTGGTGTTTGTGTAGTGTAGGGGGTCATGCTGGGGGTAATGTGTATGGTTTAGGGTAGTGCAGTGGTATTTGTGTATTGTAAGGGGTAGTGATTTATGGTTTAGGGTAGTGCAGTGGTGTTTGTGTAGTGTAGGGGTCGTGCCGGGGTAGTGTTTTGGGGTTTAGTGGAGTGCAGTGGAGTTTGGGTAGTGTAGGGAGTCGTGCTGTTGGTAGTGTTTTAGGGTTCAGGGTAGTGCAGTGGTGTTTGTTAGCGTAGGGAGTCGAGCTGCGGTAGTGTTTTAGGGTTTAGGGTAGTGCAGTGGTGAATGGGTAGTGCAGGGGGTCATAATTGGGGTAGTGTTTTAGGGTTTAGGGTAGGGCAGTGGTGTTTGTGTAGTGTAGGGGGTTGTGCTGGGTTAGTGTTTTAGGGTAGTGCAGTGGTGTTTGTGTTGTGAGGGGGTCGTGCTGGGGGTAGTGTTTTAGGGTTTAGGGTAGTGCAGTGGTGTTTGTATAGTGTAGGGGGTCATGCTGGGGGTAGTGTTTTAGGGTTTTAGGGTAGTGCAGTGGAGTTTTTGTAGTGTAGGGGTAGTGTTTTAGGGTTTAGGGTAGTGCAGTGGTGTTTGGGTAGTGTTGGGGTCGTGCTGAGGGTCGCATTTTTGGGTTTAAGGTAGTGCAGTAGTCTTTGGGAAGTGAAGGGGTTTGTGCTGAGGTAGTGTTTAAGGGTTTAGGGTAGTGCCGTAGTGTAGAGGGATGTACTGGGGGTAGTGTTTTAGGGTTTAGGGTAGTGCAGTGGTGTTTGTGTAGTGTAGGGTGTTGTGATTTAGGGTTTAGGGTAGTGCAGTGGTGTTTGTGTAGTGTAGGAGGTCGTGTTTTAGGGTTTAGGGTAGTGCAGTGATGTTTGGGTAGTGTAGGGGGTCGTGCTGGGGGTAGTGTTTTAGGGTTTAGGTTAGTGCAGTGGTGTATGGGTAGTGTAGGGCATTGTGCTGGGGTAGTGTTTTTAGGGTTTAGGGTAGTGCTGTGGTGTTTGTGTAGTGTAGGGGGTCGTGCTAGGTGTAGTGTTTTAGGGTTTAGGGTAGTGCAGTGGTGTTGGGTGGTGCAGGGAGTCATGCTGGTATTAGATTTAGGGTTTAGGGTAGTGCAGTGGTGTTTGGGTAATGTAGGGAGTCATGCTGGGGTAGAGTTTTAGGGTTTAGGGTAGTGCAGTGGTGTTTGCGTTGTGAAGGGGGGTATGCTGGGGATAGTGTTTTAAGGGTTTATGGTAGTGCAGTGGTATTTGCGTAGTGTAGGGGGTAGTGCTGAGGTAGTGTTTTAGGGTAGTGCAGTGGTGTTTGCATAGTGTAGGGGTAGTGCTGGGGAAGTATTTTAGGGTTTAGGGTAGTGCAGCGGTGTTTGGGTAGTGTAGGGGGTTGTGCTTGGGGTTGTGTTTTATGGTTTAGGGTAGTGCAGTGGTGTTTGTGTAGTGTAGGGGGTCATGCTGTGGGTAGTGTTTTAGGGCTTAGGGTAGTGCAGGGGTGTTTTGGTAGTGTAGGGGGTCGTGCTGGGGTAGTGTTTTAGGGTGAAGGGTAGTGCAGTGGTGTTTGTTTAGTGTAGGGGGTCGTGCTGGGGGTAATGTTTAGGGTTTAGGGTAGTGCAGTGGTGTTTGTGTATTGTAGGGGGTAGTGTTTTAGGGTTTAGGGTAGTGCAGTGGTGTTTGTGTTGTGAGGGGGTCGTGCTCGGGGTAGTGTTTTAGGGTTTAGGGTAGTGCAGTGGTGTTTGTATAGTGTAGGGGGTCATGCTGGGGGTAGTGTTTTAGGGTTTTAGGGTAGTGCAGTGGAGTTTGTGTAGTGTAGGGGTAGTGTTTTAGGGTTTAGGGTAGTGCAGTGGTGTTTGTGTAGTGTAGCCAGTCATGCTGGGGCTAGTGTTTTAGAGTTTAGGGTAGTGCAGTGGTGTTTATGTAGTGTAGGGGGTTGTGTTTTAAGGTTTAGGGTAGTCCAGTGGTGTTTGGGTAGTGTTGGGGTCGTGCTGGGGGTCGCATTTTTGGGTTTAAGGTAGTGCAGTAGTCTTTGGGAAGTGAAGGGGTTTGTGCTGAGGTACTGTTTAAGGGTTTAGGGTAGTGCCGTAGTGTAGAGGGATGTACTGGGGGTAGTGTTTTAGGGTTTAGGGTAGTGCAGTGGTGTTTGTGTAGTGTAGGGTGTTGTGATTTAGGGTTTAGGGTAGTGCAGTGGTGTTTGTGTAGTGTAGGAGGTCGTGTTTTAGGGTTTAGGGTAGTGCAGTGATGTTTGGGTAGTGTAGGGGGTCGTGCTGGGGGTAGTGTTTTAGGGTTTAGGTTAGTGCAGTGGTGTATGGGTAGTGTAGGGCATTGTGCTGGGGTAGTGTTTTTAGGGTTTAGGGTAGTGCTGTGGTGTTTGTGTAGTGTAGGGGGTCGTGCTGGGTGTAGTGTTTTAGGGTTTAGGGTAGTGCAGTGGTGTTGGGTGGTGCAGGGAGTCATGCTGGTATTAGATTTAGGGTTTAGGGTAGTGCAGTGGTGTTTGGGTAATGTAGGGAGTCATGCTGGGGTAGAGTTTTAGGGTTTAGGGTAGTGCAGTGGTGTTTGCGTTGTGAAGGGGGGTAGTGCTGAGGTAGTGTTTTAGGGTTTAGGGTAGTGCAGTGGTGTTTGCATAGTGTAGGGGGTAGTGCTGGGGAAGTATTTTAGGGTTTAGGGTAGTGCAGAGGTGTTTGGGTAGTGTAGGGGGTTGTCCTTGGGGTTGTGTTATATGGTTTAGGGTAGTGCAGTGGTGTTTGTGTAGTGTAGGGGGTCATGCTGTGGGTAGTGTTTTAGGGTGAAGGGTAGTGCAGTGGTGTTTGTTTAGTGTAGGGGGTCGTGCTGGGGGTAATGTTTAGGGTTTAGGGTAGTGCAGTGGTGTTTGTGTATTGTAGTGGGTAGTGTTTTAGGGTTTAGGGTAGTGCAGTGGTGTTTGTGTATTGTAGGGGGTAGTGTTTTAGGGTTTAGGGTAGTGCAGTAGTGTTTGGGTAGTGAAGTGGTCGTTTTGGGGAAAGATGTTGGGTTTAGGGTAGTGCAGTGGTGTTTGGGTAGTTTAGGAAGTCGTGCTGGGGTAGTGTTTTAGGGTTTAGGGTAGTGCAGTGGTGTGTTTGTAGTATAGGGAGTCGTTCTGGGGTAGTGTTTTAGGGTTTAGGGTAGTGCAGTGGTGTTTGGGTAGTGTAGGGAGTCGTCCTGGGGTTAGCGTTTTAGGGTTTAGGATAGTGAAGTGGTGTTTTTGTATTGTAGACGGTCGTGCTGGGGGTAGTGTTTTAGGGTTTAGGGTACTGCAGTCGTTTTTGGGTAGTTTTGGGGGTAGTGCTGGGGTAGTGTTTTAGTGTTTAGGGTAGTGCAGTGGTGTTTGTGTAGTGTTGGGGTGGTTCTTGGGGAAGTGTTTTAGGGTTTAGGGTAGTGCAGTGGTGTTTGAGTTGTGAAGGGGGATATGCTGGGGATAGTGTTTTAAGGGTTTATGGTAGTGCAGAGGTATTTGTGTAGTGTAGGGGGTAGTGCTGAGGTAGTGTTTTAGGGTTTAGGGTAGTGCAGTGGTGTTTGCATAGTGTAGGGGGTAGTGCTGGGGAAGTGTTTAGGGTTTAGGGTAGTGCAGAGGTGTTTGGGTTGTGTAGGGGGTTGTGCTTGGGGTTGTGTTTTATGGTTTAGGGTAGTGCAGTGGTGTTTGTGTAGTATAGGGGGTCATGCTGTGGGTAGTGTTTTAGGGCTTAGGGTAGTGCAGGGGTGTTTTGGTAGTGTAGGGGATCGTGCTGGGGTAGTGTTTTAGGGTGAAGGGTAGTGCAGTGGTGTTTGTTTATTGTAGGGGGTCGTGCTGGGGGTAATGTTTGGGGTTTAGGGTAGTGCAGTGGTGTTTGTGTATTGTAGGGGGTAGTGTTTTAGGGTTTAGAGTAGTGCAGTGGTGTTTGTGTATTGTAGGGGGTAGTGTTTTAGGGTTTAGGGTAGTGCAGTAGTGTTTGGGTACTGAAGGGGTCATGCTGGGGAAAGATGTTGGGTTTAGGGTAGTGCAGTGGTGTTTGGGTAGTTTAGGAAGTCGTGCTGGGGTAGTGTTTTAGGGTTTAGGGTAGTGCAGTGGTTTGTTTGTAGTATAGGGAGTCGTTCTGGGGTAGTGTTTTAGGGTTTAGGGTAGTGCAGTGGTGTTTGGGTAGTATAGGGAGTCGTCCTGGGGTTAGCGTTTTAGGGTTTAGGATAGTGCAGTGGTGTTTTTGTATTGTAGACGGTCGTGCTGGGGGTAGTGTTTTAGGGTTTAGGGTACTGCAGTCATTTTTGGGAAGTGTTGGGGGTAGTGCTTGGGTAGTGTTTTAGTGTTTAGGGTAGTTCAGTGGTGTTTGTGTAGTGTTGGGGTGGTTCTGGGGGAAGTGTTTTAGGCTTTAGGGTAGTGCAGTGGTGTTAGTGTAGTGTAGGGAGTAGTGTTTTAGGGTTTAGGGTAGTGCAGTGGTGTTTTGTAGTGTAGGGGGTCGTGCTGGGGGTAGTGTTTTAGGGTTTAGGGTAGTGCAGTGGTGTTTGAGTAGTGTAGGGGGTCGTTCTGGGAGTAGTGTTTTTGGGTTTAGAGTTGTGCAGTTGTGTTTGGGAAGAGAAGGGCGTCGCACTGTGGGTAGTGTTTTAGGGTTTAGGGTAGTACAGTTGTGTTTGTGTAGTGTATGGTGTCTTGCTTGGGGTAGTGTTTTACTGTTTAGGGTAGTGCAGTGGTGCTTGTGTAGTGTAGGGGTCATGCTGGGTGTAGATTTTGGGTTTAGGGTAGTGCAATGGTGTTTGGGTAGTGTGGGGGGTTGTGCTGGGGGTAGTGTTTTAGGGTTTATGGTAGTGCAGTTGTATGTGCGTAGTGTAGGGGGTAGTGCTGGGGTAGAGTTTTAAGGTTTAGGGGAGTGCAGTGGTGTTTGTGTAGTGTAGCGGGTAGTGCTGGGGGTAGTGTTTAAGGGTTTAGGATAGTGCATTGAAGTTTGGATAGTGTAGGGGCTCATGCTTGGTGTAGTGTTTTAGGGTTTATGTTAGTTCAGTCGGAGTTTGGGTAGTGTAGGGGGTCATGCTGGGGATAGGTTTGGGGTTTAGGGTAGTGCAGTGGTGTTTGCGTTGGGAGGGGTCATGCTGGGGGTAGTGTTTTAGGGCTTAGGGTAGTGCTGTGGTGTATGGGTAGTGTAGGGCATTGTGCTGGGGTAGTGTTTTAGGATTTAGGGTAGTGCTGTGGTGTTTCTGTAGTGTAGGGGGTCGTGCTAGGTGTATTGTTTTAGGGTTTAGGGTAGTTCAGTGGTGTTGGGTGGTGTAGGGGGTCATGCTGGTAGTAGATTTAGGGTTTAGGGTAGTGCAGTGGTGTTTGGGTAGTGTAGGGAGTCATGCTGGGGTAGAGTTTTAGGGTTTAGGGTAGTGCAGTGGTGTTTGCGTTGTGTAGGGGTATGTGCTGGGGATAGTGTTTTAAGGGTTTATGGTAGTACAGTGGTATTTGTGTAGTGTAGGGGTAGTGCTGGTGTAGTGTTTTAGGGTTTAGGGTTGTACAGTGGTGTTTGCGTAGTGTAGGGGGTAGTGCTGGGGAAGTTTTTTAGGGTTTAGGGTAGTGCAGAGGTGTTTGGGTATTGTAGGGGGTCGTGCTTGGGGTAGTGTTTTATGGTTTAGGGTAGTGCATTGGTGTTTGTGTAGTGTAGGGGGTCGTGCTGTGGGTAGTGTTTTAGGGCTTAGGATAGTGCAGTGGTGTTTTGGTAGTGTAGGGGGTCGTGCTGGGGTAGTGATTTAGGGTTAAGAGTAGTGCAGTGGTGTTTGTGTAGTGTAGGGGGTCGTGCTGGGGGTAATGTTTAGGGTTTAGGGTAGTGCAGTGGTGTTTGTGTATTGTATGGGGTAGTGTTTTAGGGTTTAGGGTAGTGCAGTGGTGTTTGTGTAGTGTAGGGGTCGTGCTAGGGGTAGTGTTTTGGGGTTTACCGTAGTGCAGTAGTGTTTGGGAAGTGAAGGGGTCGTGATGGGGAAAGATGTTGGGTTTAGGGTAGTGCAGTGGTGTTTGGGTAGTTTAGGAAGTCGTGCTGGGGTAGTGTTTTAGGGTTTAGTGTAGTGCAGTTTTGTGTATGTAGTATAGGGAGTCGTTCTGGGGTACTGTTTTAGGGTTTAGGGTAGTGCAGTGGTGTTTGGGTAGTGTAGGGAGTCGTGCTGGGGGTAGTGTTTTAGGGTTTAGGATAGAGCAGTGGTGTATTTGTATTGTAGGGGTTGCGCTGGGTGTAGTTTTTTAGGGTTTAGGGTACTGCAGTCGTTTTTGGGTAGTGTTGGGGTAGTGCTGGGGTAGAGTTTTAGGGTTTAGGGGAGTGCAGTGGTGTTTGTGTAGTGTAGCGGTAGTGCTGGGGGTAGTGTTTTAGGGTTTAGGATAGTGCATTGGAGTTTGGGTAGTGTACGGGTTCATGCTTCGTGTAGGGTTTTAGGGTTTAGGTTAGTTCAGTGGGTGTTTGGGTAGTGTAGGGGGTCATGCTGGGGGTAGTGTTTTAGGGTTTAGGATAGTGCATTGGAGTTTGGGTAGTGTAGGGGTTCATGCTTCTTGTAGGGTTTTAGGGTTTAGGTTAGTTCAGTGGGTGTTTGCGTTGGGAGGGGGTCATGCTGGGGGTAGTGTTTTTGGGTTTAGGGTAGTGCCATTGTGTTTGGGTAGTGAAGTGGGTTGTGCTGGGGTACTGTTTAAGGGTTTAGGGTAGTGCAGTAGTGTAGGGGGGCATAATGGGGGTAGTGTGTTAGGGTTTAGGGTAGTGCAGTGGTGTATGGGTAGTGTAGGGGTTCATGCTGGGGTAGTGTTTTAGGGTTCAGGGTAGTGCACTGGTGTTTGTGTAGTGTAGGGATAGTGCTGGGGGTAGTGTTGTAGGGTTTAGGGTAGTGCAGCGGTGTTTGGGTAGTGAAGTGGTTCATGCTGGGGGTAGTGTTTTAGGGTTTAGGGTAGTGAAGTGGTGTTTGAGTGGTAGAGGGGTTATGCTGGCGGTAGATTTAGGGTTTAGGGCAGTGAAGTGGTGTTTGTGTAGTGTAGGGGATCTTGCTGGGGCTAGTGTTTTAGGGTTTAGGATAGTGCAGTGGTATTTGTATTGTGTAGGGGGTCATGCTGGGGGTAGTGTTTTAGGGATTAGGATAGTGCAGTGGTGTTTGGGTAGTGTAGGGGGTCATGCTGGGGGTAGTGTTTTAGGGATTAGGATAGTGCAGTGGTGTTTGGGAAGTGTAGGGGGTCATGTTGGGGGTAGTGTTTTAGGGTTTCGCATAGTGCAGTGGTGTTTGTGTAGTGTAGGAGGTCATGCTGGGGGTAGTGTTTTATTGTTTAGGGCAGTGCAGTGCAGTTTGTGTAGTGTAGGTGTAGTGTTTTAAGGTTTAGGGTAGTGTAGTGTTTGTGTAGTGTACAGGGTCATGATGTGGGTAGTGTTTTAGGGTTTAGGGTAGTGCAGTGGTGTTTGGTTAGTGTAGGGGTTCGTGCAGGGGTAGTGATTTAGGGTTTAGGGTAGTGCAGTGGTGTTTGTGTAGTGTGGGAGGTCATGCTGGGGGTAGATTTCGGGTTTAGTGGAGTTTAGTAGTGTTTGGGTAGTGTAAGGAGTTGTGCTGTGGGTAATGTTTTAGAGTTTAAGGTAGTGCAGTGGTGTTTGTGTAGTGTAGGGAGTCGTGCTGGGGTAGTGTTTTAGGGATTAGGGTAGTGCAGTGGGGTTTAGGTAGTGTAGGGGGTTGTGCTTTGGGTGGTGTTTTAGGGTTTAGGGTAGTGCAGTGGTGTTTGTGTAGTAAAGGGGGTAGCGCTGGAGTAGTGTTTTAGGGTTTAGGGTAGTGCAGTGGTGTTTGGGTAGTGTAGGGTGTCATGCTGGGGGTAGTGTTTTAGGGTTTAGGATAGTGCAGTGGTGTTTGGGTAGTGTAGGGGGTAGTGTTTTAGGGTTTAGGGTAGTGCAGTGGTGTTTGTGTAGTGTAGGGGGTAGTGTTTTAGGGTTTAGGGTAGTGCAGTGGTGTTTGTGTAGTGTAGGGGGCCATGCTGAAAGTAGTGTTTTAGGGTTTAGGGTAGTGCAGTGGTGTTTGGGTAGTGTAGGGTGTCATGCTGGGGGTAGTGTTTTAGGGTTTAGGATAGTGCAGTGGTGTTTGGGTAGTGTAGGCGGTCATGCTGGGGGTAGTGTTTTAGGGTTTAGGGTAGTGCAGTGGAGTTTGTGTTGTGTAGGGGGTAGTGTTTTAGGGTTTAGGGTAGAGCAGTGGTGTTTGTGTAGTGTGGGGGGAGTGTTTTAGGGTTTAGCGTAGTGCAGTGGTGTTTGTGTAGTATAGGGGGTCATTCTGGAGTAGTGTTTTAGGGTTTAGGGTAGTGCAGTGGTGTTTGTGTAGTGTAGGGGGTCGTGTTTTTGGGTTTAGGGTAGTCCAGTGGTGTTTGGGTTGTGTAGGGGATCGTACTGGCGGTAGTGTTTTTGGGTTTAGGGTAGTGCAGTTGTGTTTGGGGAGTGAAGGGGTTCGTGCTGAGGTAGTGTTTCAGGGTTTAGGGTAGTGCAGTAGTGGAGGGGGTTGTACTGAGGTAGTGTTTTAGGGTTTAGGGTAGTGCAGTGGTGTTTGTGTAGTGTTGGGTATAGTGTTTTAGGGTTTAGGGTAGTGCAGTGGTGTTTGTGTAGTGTAGGGGGTCATGCTGGGAGTAGTGTTTTAGGGTTTAGGTTAGAGCAGTGGTGTTTGTGTAGTGTAGGAGGTCGTGATTTAGGGTTTAGGGTAGTGCAGTGGTGTTTGGGTAGTGTAGAGGGTCGTGCTGGGGGTAGTGTTTTAGGGTTTAGGTTAGTGCAGTGGTGTATGGGTAGTGTAGGGCGTTGTGCTGGGGTAGTGTTTTAGGGTTTAGGGTAGTGCAGTGGTGTTTGTGTAGTGTAGGGGGTCATGCTAGGTGTAGTGTTTTAGGGTTTAGGGTAGTGCAGTGGTGTTTGAATGGAATAGGGGGTCATGCTGGTGGTAGATTTAGGGTTTAGGGAAGTGCAGTGGTGTTTGGGTAGTGTAGGGAGTCATGCTGGGGTAGTGTTTAGGGTAGTGCAGTGGTGTTTGCGTTGTGTAGGGGGATGTGCTGGGGATAGTGTTTTAAGGGTTTATGGTAGTGTAGTGGTATTTGCGTATTGTAGGGGGTAGTGCTGGGGTAGTGTTTTAGGATTTAGGGTAGTGCAGTGGTGTTTGCTTAGTGTAGGGGGTAGTGCTGGTGAAGTGTTTTAGGGTTTAGGCTAGTGCAGTGGTGTTTGGGTAGTGTAGGGGGTCTTGCTGGGGGTAGTGTTTTAGGGTTTAGGATAGTGCAGTGCTGTTTGGGTAGTATAGGGGGTCATGCTGAGGGTAGTGTTTTAGGGTTTAGGGTAGTGCAGTGGAGTTTGTGTTGTGTAGGGGGTAGTGTTTTAGGGTTTAGGGTAGAGCAGTGGTGTTTGTGTAGTGTATGGGATAGTGTTTTAGGGTTTAGGGTAGTGCAGTGGTGTTTGTGTAGTGTAGGAAGTTGTACTGGGGTAGTGTTTTATGGTTTAGGGTAGTGCAGTGGTGTTTGTATAGTGTAGGGAGTTGTGCTGGGGATAGTGTTTTAGGGTTTAGGGTAGTGCAGTGTTTCGGTAGTGTAGGGGCCGTGCTTGGGGTAGTGTTTTATGGTTTAGGGTAGTGCAGTGGTGTTTGTGTAGTGTAGGGGGTCGTGCTGGGGGTAGTGATTTAGGGCTTAGTGTATATCAGTGGTGTTTTGGTAGTGTAGGGGGTCGTGCTGGGGTAGTGTTTTAGGGTTAAGGGTAGTGCAGAGGTGTTTGCGTAGTATAGGGGGTCGTGCTGGGGGTAATGTTTTAGGGTTAAGGGTAGTGCTGTGGTGTTTGTGTAGTGTAGGGGGTCGTGTTTTAGCGTTTAGGGTAGTGCAGTGGAGTTTGTGTTGTGTAGGGGGTAGTGTTTTAGGGTTTAGGGTAGAGCAGTGGTGTTTGTGTAGTGTGGGGGGAGTGTTTTAGGGTTTAGCGTAGTGCAGTGGTGTTTGTGTAGTATAGGGGGTCATTCTGGAGTAGTGTTTTAGGGTTTAGGGTAGTGCAGTGGTGTTTGTGTAGTGTAGGGGGTCGTGTTTTTGGGTTTAGGGTAGTCCAGTGGTGTTTGGGTTGTGTAGGGGATCGTACTGGCGGTAGTGTTTTTGGGTTTAGGGTAGTGCAGTTGTGTTTGGGGAGTGAAGGGGTTCGTGCTGAGGTAGTGTTTCAGGGTTTAGGGTAGTGCAGTAGTGGAGGGGGTTGTACTGAGGTAGTGTTTTAGGGTTTAGGGTAGTGCAGTGGTGTTTGTGTAGTGTTGGGTATAGTGTTTTAGGGTTTAGGGTAGTGCAGTGGTGTTTGTGTAGTGTAGGGGGTCATGCTGGGAGTAGTGTTTTAGGGTTTAGGGTAGAGCAGTGGTGTTTGTGTAGTGTAGGAGGTCGTGATTTAGGGTTTAGGGTAGTGCAGTGGTGTTTGGGTAGTGTAGAGGGTCGTGCTGGGGGTAGTGTTTTAGGGTTTAGGTTAGTGCAGTGGTGTATGGGTAGTGTAGGGCGTTGTGCTGGGGTAGTGTTTTAGGGTTTAGGGTAGTGCAGTGGTGTTTGTGTAGTGTAGGGGGTCATGCTAGGTGTAGTGTTTTAGGGTTTAATGTAGTGCAGTGGTGTTTGAATGGAATAGGGGGTCATGCTGGTGGTAGATTTAGGGTTTAGGGAAGTGCAGTGGTGTTTGGGTAGTGTAGGGAGTCATGCTGGGGTAGTGTTTAGGGTAGTGCAGTGGTGTTTGCGTTGTGTAGGGGGATGTGCTGGGGATAGTGTTTTAAGGGTTTATGGTAGTGTAGTGGTATTTGCGTATTGTAGGGGGTAGTGCTGGGGTAGTGTTTTAGGATTTAGGGTAGTGCAGTGGTGTTTGCTTAGTGTAGGGGGTAGTGCTGGTGAAGTGTTTTAGGGTTTAGGCTAGTGCAGTGGTGTTTGGGTAGTGTAGGGGGTCTTGCTGGGGGTAGTGTTTTAGGGTTTAGGATAGTGCAGTGCTGTTTGGGTTGTATAGGGGGTCATGCTGAGGGTAGTGTTTTAGGGTTTAGGGTAGTGCAGTGGAGTTTGTGTTGTGTAGGGGGTAGTGTTTTAGGGTTTAGGGTAGAGCAGTGGTGTTTGTGTAGTGTATGGGATAGTGTTTTAGGGTTTAGGGTAGTGCAGTGGTGTTTGTGTAGTGTAGGAAGTTGTACTGGGGTAGTGTTTTATGGTTTAGGGTAGTGCAGTGGTGTTTGTATAGTGTAGGGAGTTGTGCTGGGGATAGTGTTTTAGGGTTTAGGGTAGTGCAGTGTTTCGGTAGTGTAGGGGCCGTGCTTGGGGTAGTGTTTTATGGTTTAGGGTAGTGCAGTGGTGTTTGTGTAGTGTAGGGGGTCGTGCTGGGGGTAGTGATTTAGGGCTTAGTGTATATCAGTGGTGTTTTGGTAGTGTAGGGGGTCGTGCTGGGGTAGTGTTTTAGGGTTAAGGGTAGTGCAGAGGTGTTTGCGTAGTATAGGGGGTCGTGCTGGGGGTAATGTTTTAGGGTTAAGGGTAGTGCTGTGGTGTTTGTGTAGTGTAGGGGGTCGTGTTTTAGCGTTTAGGGTAGTGCAGTGGTGTTTGTGTAGTGTAGGGGGCCGTGCTGGGGGTAGTGTTTTGGGGTTTAGCGTTGTGCAGTAGTGTTTGGGTAGTGAAGTGGTCGTGCTGGGGAAAGATGTTGGGTTTAGGGTAGTGCAGTGGTGTTTGTGTAGTGTAGGAAGTTGTACTGGGGGTAGTGTTTTATGGTTTAGGGTAGTGCAGTGGTGTTTGGGTAGTGTAGGGAGTCGTGCTGGGGGTAGTGTTTTAGGGTCTAGGGTAGTGCAGTGGTGTTTGTGTAGTGTAGGGGTCATGCTGGGGATAGTGTTTTATGGTTTAGGGTAGTGCAGTGGTATTTTTGTAGTGTAGGGGGTCGTGCTGGGGGTAGTGATTTAGGGCTTAGTGTATATCAGTGGTGTTTTGGTAGTGTAGGGGGTCGTGCTGGGGTAGTGTTTTAGGGTTAAGGGTAGTGCAGAGGTGTTTGCGTGGTATAGGGGTCGTGCTGAGGGTAATGTTTTAGGGTTTAGGGTAGTGCTGTGGTGTTTTTGTATTGTAGTGGGTAGTGTTTTAGGGTTTAGGGTAGTGCAGTGGTGTTTGTGTAGTGTAGGGGGTTGTGCTGGGGGTAGTGTTTTAGGGTTTAGGGTGGGGCAGTGGTGTTTGTGTAGTGTAGGGGGTCGTGTTTTAGGGTTTAGGATAGTGCAGTGGTGTTTGGGTTGTGTAGGGGGTCATGCTGGGGGAAGTGTTTTGGGGTTTAGCGTAGTGCAGTAGTGTTTGGGTAGTGAAGGGGTCGTGCTGGGGAAAGATGTTGGGTTTAGGGTAGTGCAGTGGTGTGAGTGTAGTATAGGGAGTCGTTCTGAGATAGTGTTTTAGGGTTTAGGGTAGTGCAGTGGTGTTTGGGTAGTGTAGGGAGTCGTGCTGGGGGTAGTGTTTTAGGGTTTAGGGTAGTGCAGTGGTGTTTGTGTAGTGTAGGGGTCATGCTGGGGATAGTGTTTTAGGGTTTTGGGTAGTGCAGTGGTGGTTGTGTAGTGTAGGGGGTCTTGTTTTAGTGTTCAGGGTAGTGCAGTGATGTTTGGGAAGTGTAGGGGGTCATGCTGGGGGTGGTGTTTTAGGGTTTAGGGTAGTGCAGTGGAATATGGGTAGTGTCGGGGGTCATGCTAGGGGAAGTGTTTTAGGGTTTAGGGTAGTGCAGTGGTGTGTGTGTAGTGTAGGGGATGTGCTGGAGGTAGTGTTTTAGGGTTTGTGGTAGTGCAGTGGTATTTGCGTAGTGTAGAGGGTAGTGCTGGGGTAGTGTTTTAGGGTTTAGGGTAGTGCAGTGGTGATTGTGTAGTGTAGGGATAGTACTGGGGGTAGTGTTGTAGGGTTTAGGGTAGTGCAGTGTTGTTTGGGTAGTGTAGTCGTTCATGCTGGGGGTAGTGTTTTAGAGTTTAGGGTAGTGCAGTGGTGTTTGAGTAGTATAGGGGGTCATGCTGGAGGTAAGTTTAGGGTTTAGGGTAGTGAAGTGGTGTTTGGGTAGTGTAGGGGATCATGCTGGGGTTAGTGTTTTAGGCTTTAGGATAGTGCAGTGTTGTTTGTATAGTGTAGGGGGTCATGCTGGGGGTAGTCTTTTAGGGTTTAGGATAGTGCAGTGGTGTTTGGGTAGTGTAGGGGGTCATGCTGGGGGTAGTGTTTTAGGGTTTCGCGTAGTGCAGTGGTGTCTGTGTGGAGTAGAAGGTCATGCTGGGGGTAGTGTTTTAGGGTTTAGGGCAGTGCAGAGCGGTTTGTGTAGTGTAGGGGGTGGTGTTTTAGGGTTTAGGGTAAGTGCAGTGGTGTTTGTGTAGTGTATGGGGTCATGCTGTGCATAGTGTTTTAGGGTTTAGGGTAGAGCAGTGGTGTTTGTGTAGTGTAGGGGGTCATGTTTTAGTGTATAGGGTCATGCAGCGGTGGTTGGGCAGTGTAGGGGGTCATGCTGGGGTTAGTGTTTTAGGGTTTAGGGTAGTGCAGTGGTGTTTGGGTGGTGTAGGGGTTCGTGCTGGGGTAGTGATTTAGGGTTTAGGGTAGTGCAGTGGTGTTTGTGTAGTGTGGGAGGTCATGCTGGGGGTAGATTTAGGGTCTAGTGGAGTGGTGTTTGGGTAGTGTAGGAAGTAGTGCTGTGGGTAGTGTTTTAGGGTTTAGGGTAGTGCAGTGGTGTTTGGGAAGTGTAGGGGGTCGTGCTTGGTGTTGTGTTTTAGGGTTTAGGGTAGTGCAGTGGTGTTTGTGTAGTGTAGGGGGTCGTGCTGGGGTAGTGTTTTAGGATTTATTGTAGTACAGTGGTGTTTGTGTTGTGAGGGGGTTGTGCTGGGGGTAGTGTTTTAGGGTTTATGGTAGTTCAGTGGTGTTTGGGTAGTGTAGGGGGTCATGCTGGGGGGAGAGTTTTAGGGTTTAGGGTAGTGCAGTGGAGTTTGTGTAGTGTAGGGGGTAGTGTTTTAGGGTTTAGGGTAGTGTAGTAGTGTATGTGTAGTGTGGGAGGTTATGCCGGAGGTAGTTTTAGGGTTTAATGTAGTGTAGTGGTGTTTGGGTAGTGTAGGGAGTCATGCTGGGGGTAGTGTTTTAGTGTTTAGGGTATTGTAGTGGTGTTTGTGTAGTGTAGTGAGTCGTGCTGGGGGTAGTGTTTTAGGGTTTAGGGTAGTGCAGTGGTGTTTGGGTAGGGTAGGGGGTCGTGCTTGGGGTAGTGTTTTGGGGTTTAGGGTAGAGCAGTGTTGTTTGTGTATTGTAGGGGTTGTGCTGGGGATATTGCTTTAGGTTTTAGGATAGTGTAGTGGTTTTTGGGTACTGTAGGGGGTCATGCTGGGGATAGTGTTTTAGGGTTTAGTGTAGTGCAGTGGTGTTTGTGTAGTGTAGGGGGTTGTGCTGGGAGGAGATTTAGGGTTTATGGTAGTGCAGTGGTGTTTGAGTAGTGTGGGGAGTCCTGCTGGTGGTAGTGTTTATGGGTTAGGGTAGTGAAGTAGTGTTTGGGTAGTGTAGGGGATCGTGCTGGGGGTATTTTTTAGGGTTTAGGGTATTGCAGTAGTGTTTGCGTAGTGTAGGGGATCGTGCTGGGGGTATTTTTTAGTTTTTAGGATAGTGCAGTGGTGTTTGGATAGTGTAGGGGGTCATGCTGGGGGTAGTGTTTTAGGGTTTAGTGGAGTGCAGTGGTGTTTGGGTAGTGTAGGGAGTCGTGCTGTGGGTAGTGTTTTAGGGTTTATGGTAGTGCAGTATTGTTTGTGTAGTGTAGGGAGTCATGCTGGGGGTAGTGTTTTAGGGTTTAGGGTAGTGCAGTCGTGTTTTGGTAGTGTTGGGGGTCGTGCTTGGGGTAGTGTTTTAGGGTTTAGGGTAGTGCAGTGGTGTTTGTGTAGTGTAGGGGGTCGTGCTGGGGTAGTGTTTTAGGGTTTAGGGTAGTGCAGTGGTCTTTGTGTAGTGTAGGGGTAGTGCTGGGGGTAGTGTTTTAGGGTTTAGGGTAGTGCAGTGGAGTTTGGCTAGTGTAGTGGTTCATGGTGTGGGCAGTGTTTTAAGGTTTATAGTAGTGCAGTGGTGTTTGAGCAGTGTAGTGGGTCATGCTGGGGGTAGATTTAGGGTTTAGGTTAGTGCAGTGGTGTTTGGGTTGTGTAGGGGATTGTGCTGGGGGTAGTGTTTTAGGGTTTAAGATAGTGCAGTGTAGTTTGTATAGAGTAGAGGGTCATGCTGGGGGTAGTGTTTTAGGGTTTAGGATACTGCAGTGGTGTTTGGGAAGTGTAGGGAGTCATGCTGCAGGTAGTGTTTTAGGGTTTAGGGTAGTGCAGTTGTATTTGTGTAGCGTAGGGGGTTGACCTGGGCTAGTGTTTTTGGATTTATGGTAGTGCAGTGGTATTTGCGTAGTGTAGAGGGTAGTGCTGGGGTCATGTTTTAGGGTTTAGGGTAGTGCAGTTGTATTTGTATAGTGTATGGGGTCATGATGGGGTAGTGTTTTAGGGTTTAGGATGGTGCAGTGGTGTTTTGGTAGTGTTGGGGGTCATGCTGGGGTTAGTGTTTTAGGGTTTAGGGTAGTGCAGTGGAGTTTGTGTAGTATATGGGGTAGTGTTTTAGGGTTTAGGTTAGTGCAGTGGTGTTTGTGTAGTATAGGGGTCATGTTTTAGGGTATAGGGTAGTGCAGTGGTATTTGGTTAGTGTAGGGGTATGATGGGGTTAGTGTCTTAGGGTTTAGGGTATTGCAGTGGTGTTTGGTTAGTGTAGGGGTTTTTGCTGGGGTAGTGTTTTAGGGTTTAGGGTAGTGCAGTGGTGTTTCTGTAGTGTGGCAAGTCATGCTGGGGGTAGATTTAGGGTTTAGTGTAGTGCAGTGGTGTTTGGGTAGTGTAGGGAGTCATACTGGGGTAGTGTTTTAGTGTTTAGGGTAGTGCAGTGGTGTTTGTGTAGTGTAGTGAGTCGTGCTGGGGTAGTGTTTTAGGGTTTAGGGTAGTGCAGTGGTGTTTGGGTAGGGTAGGGGGTCGTGCTTGGGGTAGTGTTTTAGGGTTTAGGGTAATGCAGTGGTGTTTGTGTAGTGTAGGGGGTCATGCTGGGGGTAGTGTTTTAGGGTTTAGGGTAGTGCAGAGTGGTTTGTGTAGTGTAGGGGGTCATGTTTTAGGGTATAGGGTCATGCAGTGGTGGTTGGGTAGTGTAGGAGGTCATGCTGGGGTTAATGTTTTAGGGATTAGGGTAGTGCAGTGGTGTTTGGGTAGTGTAGGGGTTCGTGCTGGGGTACTGATTTAGGGTTTAGGGTAGCGCAGTGGTGTTTGTGTAGTCTGGGAGGTCATGCTGGGGGTAGATTTAGGGTCTAGTGGAGTGCAGGGTGTTTGGGTAGTGTAGGGAGTAGTGCTGTGGGTAGTGTTTTAGGGTTTAGGGTAGTGCAGTGGTGTTTGTGTAGTGTAGGGAGTTGTGCTGGGGGTAGTGTTTTAGGGTTTAGGGTAGTGCAGTGGTGTTTGGGAAGTGTAGGGAGTCGTGCTTGGGGTTGTGTTTTAGGGTTTAGTGTAGTGCAGTGGTGTTTGTGTAGTGTACGGGGTCGTGCTGGGGTAGTGTTTTAGGATTTAGGGTAGTGCAGTGGTGTTTGTGTTCTGAGGGGGTCGTGCTGGGGGTAGTGTTTTAGGGTTTAGAGTAGTTCAGTGGTGTTTGGGTAGTGTAGGGGGTCATGCTGGGGGAGAGTTTTAGGGTTTAGGGTAGTTCAGTGGAGTTTGTGTAGTGTAGGGGGTAGTGTTTTATGGTTTAGGGTAGTGTAGTAGTGTTTGTGTAGTGTGGGAGGTCATGCTGGCGGTAGATTTAGGGTTTAGTGTAGTGGTGTTTGGGTAGTGTAGGGAGTCGTGCTGGGGGTAGTGTTTTAGTGTTTAGGGTAGTGCGGTGGTGTTTGTGTAGTGTAGTGAGTCGTGCTGGGGGTAGTGTTTTAGGGTTTAGGGTAGTGCAGTGGTGTTTGGGTAGGGTAGGGGGTCGTGCTTGGGGTAGTGTTTTAGGGTTTAGGGTAGAGCAGTGGTGTTTGTGTATTGTAGGGGTTGTGCTGGGGATATTGCTTTTAGGTTTTAGGATAGTGTTGTGGTTTTTGGGTACAGTAGGGGGTCGTGCTGGGGGTAGTGTTTTAGGGTTTAGAGTAGTTCAGTGGTGTTTGGGTAGTGTAGGGGGTCATGCTGGGGGAGAGTTTTAGGGTTTAGGGTAGTTCAGTGGAGTTTGTGTAGTGTAGGGGGTAGTGTTTTATGGTTTAGGGTAGTGTAGTAGTGTTTGTGTAGTGTGGGAGGTCATGCTGGCGGTAGATTTAGGGTTTAGTGTAGTGGTGTTTGGGTAGTGTAGGGAGTCGTGCTGGGGGTAGTGTTTTAGTGTTTAGGGTAGTGCGGTGGTGTTTGTGTAGTGTAGTGAGTCGTGCTGGGGGTAGTGTTTTAGGGTTTAGGGTAGTGCAGTGGTGTTTGGGTAGGGTAGGGGGTCGTGCTTGGGGTAGTGTTTTAGGGTTTAGGGTAGAGCAGTGGTGTTTGTGTATTGTAGGGGTTGTGCTGGGGATATTGCTTTTAGGTTTTAGGATAGTGTTGTGGTTTTTGGGTACTGTAGGGGGTCATGCTGGGGGTAGATTTAGGGTTTAGTGTAGTGCAGTGGTGTTTTTGTAGTGTAGGGGGTTGTGCTGGGGTGGTGTTTTAGGGTTTAGGGTAGTGCAGTGGTCTTTGTGTAGTGTAGGGGTAGTGCTGGGGGTAGTGTTTTATGGTTTAGGGTAGTGCAGTGGAGTTTGGGTAGTGTAGTGGTTCATGGTGTGGGCAGTGTTTTAGGGTTTAGAGTAGTGCAGTGGTGTTTGAGCAGTATAGGGGGTTGTGTAGGGGATTGTGCTGGGGGTAGTGTTTTAGGGTTTAGGATGGTACAGTGTAGTTTGTATAGAGTAGAGGGTCATGCTGGGTGTAGTGTTTTAGGATTTAGGATACTGCAGTGGTGTTTGGGACGTGTAGGGGGTCATGCTGTGGGTAGTGTTTTAGGGTTTAGGGTAGTGCAGTTGTATTTGTGTAGTGTAGGGGGTTGTGCTGGGGTAGTGTTTTGGGATTTATGGTAGTGCAGTGGTATTTGCGTAGAGTAGAGGGTAGTGCTGGGGTCGTGTTTTAGGGTTTAGGGTAGTACAGTGGTTTTGTGTAGTGTAGGGGTAGTGTTGGGGGTAATGTTTTAGAGTTTACGGTAGTGCAGTAGTGTTTGGGTAGTGTAGGGGTTCGTGAGGGGGTACTGTTTTAGGGTTTAGGATAGTGCAGTGGTGTTTGTATAGTATAGGGGTTCGTGCTGGGGGTAGTGTTTTAGGGTTTAGGATAGTGCAGTGGTGTTTGGGTAGTGTAGGGGGTCATGCTGGGGGTAGTGTTTTAGGGTTTAGGGTAGTGCAGTGCGGTTTGTGTGGTGTAGGGGTAGTGTTTTACAGTTAAGGGTAGTGCAGTGGTGTTTGTGTAGTGCACGGGGTTATGCGATGGGTAGTGTTTCAGGGTTTAAAGTAGTGCAGTGGTGTTTGTGTAGTGTAGGGAGTCATGTTTTAGGGTATAGGGTAGTACAGCAGTGTTTGGGTAGTGTAGGGGGTCATGCTGGGGTTAGTGTTTTAGGATTCAGGGTAGTGCACTGCTGTTTGGGTAGAGTAGGGGTTCGTGCTGGGGTAGTGATTTAGGGTTTAGGGTAGTGCAGTGGTGTTTGTGTAGTGTAGGGAGTCGTGCTGGGGGTAGCCTCGGGGTAGTGTTTTAAGATTTAGGTTAGTGCAGTTGTGTTTGGGTGGTGTAGGGGGTCGTGTTTGGGGTAGTGTTTTAGGGTTTAGGGTAGTGCAGTGGTGTTTGTGTAGTGTAGGGGGTCATGCCGGGGTACTGTTTTAGGGTTTAGGATAGTGCAGTGGTGTTTGTGTAGTATAGGGGTCATGTTTTAGGGTATAGGGTAGTGCAGTGGTATTTGGTTAGTGTAGGGGTATGATGGGGTTAGTGTCTTAGGGTTTAGGGTATTGCAGTGGTGTTTGGTTAGTGTAGGGGTTTTTGCTGGGGTAGTGTTTTAGGGTTTAGGGTAGTGCAGTGGTGTTTCTGTAGAGTGGCAAGTCATGCTGGGGGTAGATTTAGGGTTTAGTGTAGTGCAGTGGTGTTTGGGTAGTGTAGGGAGTCATGCTGGGGTAGAGTTTTAGTTTTTAGGATAGTGCAGAGGTGTTTGTATTGTGTAGGGAGTCATGCTGGGGGTAGTGTTTTAGGGTTTAGGATAGTGCAGTGGTGTTTGAGCAGTGTAGGGGGTCATGCTGGGGGTAGATTTAGGGTTTAGGTTAGTGCAGTGGTGTTTGGGTTGTGTAGGGGATTGTGCTGGGGGTAGTGTTTTAGGGTTTAGGATGGTACAGTGTAGTTTGTATAGAGTAGAGGGTCATGCTGGGGGTAGTGTTTTAGAATTTAGGATACTGCAGTGGTGTTTGGGACGTGTAGGGGGTCATGCTGGTGGTAATGTTTTAGGGTTTAGGGTAGTGCAGTTGTATTTGTGTAGTGTAGGGGGTTGTGCTGGGGTAGTTTTTTGGGATTTATGGTAGTGCAGTGGTATTTGCGTATTGTAGAGGGTAGTGCTGGGGTCGTGTTTTAGGGTTTAGGGCAGTGCAGTGGTGTTGTGTAGTGTAGGGGTGGTGTTGGGGGTAATGTTTTAGAGTTTACGGTAGTGCAGTAGTGTTTGGGTAGTGTAGGGGTTCGTGAGGGGGTACTGTTTTAGGGTTTAGGATAGTGCAGTGGTGTTTGTATAGTATAGGGGTTCATGCTGGGGGTAGTGATTTAGGGTTTAGGATAGTGCAGTGGTGTTTGGGTAGTGTAGGGGGTCATGCTGGGGGTAGTGTTTTAGGGTTTAGGGTAGTGCAGTGCGGTTTGTGTGGTGTAGGGGTAGTGTTTTACGGTTAAGGGTAGTGCAGTGGTGTTTGTGTAGTGCACGGGGTCATGCGGTTGGTAGTGTTTTAGGGTTTAAAGTAGTGCAGTGGTATTTGTGTAGTGTAGGGGGTCATGTTTTAGGGTATAGGGTAGTGCAGCAGTGTTTGGGTAGTGTAGGGGGTCATGCTGGGGTTAGTGTTTTAGGGTTCAGGGTAGTGCACTGCTGTTTGGGTAGAGTAGGGGTTCGTTCTGGGGTAGTGATTTAGGGTTTAGGGTAGTGCAGTGGTGTTTGTGTAGTGTAGGGAGTCGTGCTGGGGGTAGCCTCGGGGTAGTGTTTTAAGGTTTAGGTTAGTCCAGTTGTGTTTGGGTGGTGTAGGGGGTCGTGTTTGGGGTAGTGTTTTAGCGTTTAGGGTAGTGCAGTGGTGTTTGTGTAGTGTAGGGGGTCATGCTGGGGTAGTGTTTTAGGGTTTAGGTTAGTGCAGTGATGTTTGTGTAGTATAGGGGTCATGTTTTAGGGTATAGGGTAGTGCAGTGGTATTTGGTTAGTGTAGGGGTATGATGGGGTTAGTGTCTTAGGGTTTAGGGTATTGCAGTGGTGTTTGGTTAGTGTAGGGGTTTTTGCTGGGGTAGTGTTTTAGGGTTTAGGGTAGTGCAGTGGTGTTTCTGTAGAGTGGCAAGTCATGCTGGGGGTAGATTTAGGGTTTAGTGTAGTGCAGTGGTGTTTGGGTAGTGTAGGGAGTCATGCTGGGGTAGAGTTTTAGTTTTTAGGATAGTGCAGAGGTGTTTGTATTGTGTAGGGAGTCATGCTGGGGGTAGTGTTTTAGGGTTTAGGATAGTGCAGTGGTGTTTGAGCAGTGTAGGGGGTCATGCTGGGGGTAGATTTAGGGTTTAGGTTAGTGCAGTGGTGTTTGGGTTGTGTAGGGGATTGTGCTGGGGGTAGTGTTTTAGGGTTTAGGATGGTACAGTGTAGTTTGTATAGAGTAGAGGGTCATGCTGGGGGTAGTGTTTTAGAATTTAGGATACTGCAGTGGTGTTTGGGACGTGTAGGGGGTCATGCTGGTGGTAATGTTTTAGGGTTTAGGGTAGTGCAGTTGTATTTGTGTAGTGTAGGGGGTTGTGCTGGGGTAGTTTTTTGGGATTTATGGTAGTGCAGTGGTATTTGCGTATTGTAGAGGGTAGTGCTGGGGTCGTGTTTTAGGGTTTAGGGCAGTGCAGTGGTGTTGTGTAGTGTAGGGGTGGTGTTGGGGGTAATGTTTTAGAGTTTACGGTAGTGCAGTAGTGTTTGGGTAGTGTAGGGGTTCGTGAGGGGGTACTGTTTTAGGGTTTAGGATAGTGCAGTGGTGTTTGTATAGTATAGGGGTTCATGCTGGGGGTAGTGATTTAGGGTTTAGGATAGTGCAGTGGTGTTTGGGTAGTGTAGGGGGTCATGCTGGGGGTAGTGTTTTAGGGTTTAGGGTAGTGCAGTGCGGTTTGTGTGGTGTAGGGGTAGTGTTTTACGGTTAAGGGTAGTGCAGTGGTGTTTGTGTAGTGCACGGGGTCATGCGGTTGGTAGTGTTTTAGGGTTTAAAGTAGTGCAGTGGTATTTGTGTAGTGTAGGGGGTCATGTTTTAGGGTATAGGGTAGTGCAGCAGTGTTTGGGTAGTGTAGGGGGTCATGCTGGGGTTAGTGTTTTAGGGTTCAGGGTAGTGCACTGCTGTTTGGGTAGAGTAGGGGTTCGTTCTGGGGTAGTGATTTAGGGTTTAGGGTAGTGCAGTGGTGTTTGTGTAGTGTAGGGAGTCGTGCTGGGGGTAGCCTCGGGGTAGTGTTTTAAGGTTTAGGTTAGTCCAGTTGTGTTTGGGTGGTGTAGGGGGTCGTGTTTGGGGTAGTGTTTTAGCGTTTAGGGTAGTGCAGTGGTGTTTGTGTAGTGTAGGGGGTCATGCTGGGGTAGTGTTTTAGGGTTTAGGTTAGTGCAGTGGTGTTTGTGTAGTATAGGGGTCATGTTTTAGGGTATAGGGTAGTGCAGTGGTATTTGGTTAGTGTAGGGGTATGATGGGGTTAGTGTCTTAGGGTTTAGGGTATTGCAGTGGTGTTTGGTTAGTGTAGGGGTTTTTGCTGGGGTAGTGTTTTAGGGTTTAGGGTAGTGCAGTGGTGTTTCTGTAGTGTGGCAAGTCATGCTGGGGGTAGATTTAGGGTTTAGTGTAGTGCAGTGGTGTTTGGGTAGTGTAGGGAGTCATGCTGGGGTAGTGTTTTAGTGTTTAGGGTAGTGCAGTGGTGTTTGTGTAGTGTAGTGAGTCATGCTGGGGGTAGTGTTTTAGGGTTTAGGGTAGTGCAGTGGTGTTTGGGTAGGGTAGGGGGTCGTGCTTGGGGTAGTGTTTTAGGGTTTAGGGTAGTGCAGTGGTGTTTGTGTAGTGTAGGGGGTCATGCTGGGGGTAGTGTTTTAGGGTTTAGGGTAGTGCAGTGGTGTTTGGGTAGTGTAGGGGGTCATGCTGGGGGTAGTGTTTTAGGGTTTAGGGTAGTGCAGTGGTGTTTGGGTAGTATAGGGTATCGTGCTGAGGGTGGTGTTTTAGTTTTTAGGATAGTGCAGAGGTGTTTGTATTGTGTAGTGAGTCATGCTGGGGGTAGTGTTTTAGGGTTTAGGATAGTGCAGTGGTGTTTCGGTAGTGTAGGTGTCATGCTGGGGTAGTGTTTTAGGGTTTAGGGTAGTGCAGTTGTGTTTGTGTAGTGTAGGAGGCCATGCTGGGGGTAGTGTTTTAGAGTTTAGAGTGGTGCAGTGCGGTTTGTGTAGTGTAGGGGTAGTGTTTTAGGGTTTAGGGTAGTGCAGTGGTGTTTGTGTAGTGTACGGGTCATGTTTTAGGGTATAGGGTAGTGCAGTGGTGTTTGGGTAGTGTACGGGTTCGTGCTGGGGTACTGATTTAGGGTTTAGGGTAGTGTAGTGGTTTTTGTGTAGTGTGGGAGGTCATGCTGGGGGTAGATTTAGGGTTTTCTGTAGTGCAGTGGTGTTTGGGTAGTGTAGGGAGTCATGCTGGGGATAGTGTTTTAGGGTTTAGGGTAGTGCAGTGGTTTTTGTGTAGTATAGGGGGTAGAGTTTTAGGGTTTAGGCTAGTGTTGTGCTGTTTGTGTAGTGTAGGGGGTCATGCTGGGGGTAGATTTAGGGTGCAGTGGAGTGCAGTGGTGTTTGGGTAGTGTAGGGAGTCGTGCTGGGGGTTGTGTTTTAGGGTTTAGGGTAGTACAGTTGTATAGCGAAGGGGGTCGTGCTGGGGTAGTGTTTTAGGGTTTAGGGTAGTACAGTGGTGTTTGTGTAGTGTAGGGGGTCGTGCTTTGGGGTAGTGTTTTAGGGTTTAAGGCAGTGCAGTGGTGTTTGTGTAGTCAAGGGGGTCATGCTGGGGGTAGATTTAGGGTGCAGTGGAGTGCAGTGGTGTTTGGGTAGTGTAGGAAGTCGTGCTGGGGGTTGTGTTTTAGGGTTTAGGGTAGTGCAGTGGTGTTTGTGTAGTGTGGGGACTTGTGCTGGGATAGTGTTTTGGGGTTTAGGGTAGTGCAGTGGTGTTTGGGTAGTGTAGGGGTTGTGCTTGAGGTAGTGTTTTAGGGTTTAGGGTAGTGCAGTGGTGTTTGTGTAGTGTGGGAGGTCTTGCTGGGGGTAAATTTAGGGTTTAGTGGAGTGCAGTAGTGTTTGACTAGTGTAGGGAGTTGTGCTTGGGTAGTGCTTTAGGGTTTAGGGTAGTGCAGTGGTGTTTGTGTAGTGTAGGGGGTCGTGCTGGGGTAGTGTTTTAGGTTTTAGGGTAGTGCAGTAGTGTTTGTGTTGTGAGGAGGTCATGCTGGGGGTAGTGTTTTAGGGTTTAGGGTAGTGCAGTGGTGTTTGTATAGTGTAGGGGGTCATGCTGGGGGTAGTGTTTTAGGGTTTAGGATAGTGCAGTGGTGTTTGGATAGTGTAGGGGGTCATGCTGGGAGTAGTGTTTTAGGGTTTCGGGTAGTGAAGTGGAGTTTGTGTAGTGTAGGGGGTAGTGTTTTAGGGTTTAGGGTAGAGCAGTGTTGTTTGTGTAGTGTAGGGGGTAAGCTGGGGTTAGGGTTTTAGGGTTTAGGTTATTGCAGTGGTGTTTGGTTAGTGTAGTGGTTCGTGCTGGGGTAGTGGTTTAGGTTTTAGGGTAGTGCAGTGGTGTTTGTGTAGTGTGGGAGGTCATGCCGGTGGTAGATTTAGGGTTTAGTGTAGTGCAGTGGTGTTTGGTTAGTGTAGGAAGTTATGCTGGGGGTAGTGTTTTAGTGTTTAGGGTTGTGCAGTGGTGTTTGGGTAGTGTAGGGAGTCATGCTGGGGTAGTGTTTTAGGGTTTAGGGTAGTGCAGTGGTGCTTGTGTAGGGGGTCGTGATTTGGGTAGTATTTTAGGGTTAAGGGTAGTGCAGTGGTGTTTGTGTAGTGTAGGGGGTCATGCTGAGGTTAGTGTTTTAAGGGTTTGGTTATTGCAGTGGTGTTTGGTTAGTGCAGTGGTGTTTGGTTAGTGTAGGGGTTCGTGCAGGTGTAGTGTTTTAGGGTAGTGCAATGGTGTTTGTGTAGTGTGGGAGGTCATGCCAGGGGTAGATTTAGGGTTTAGCGTAGTGCAGTGGTGTTTGGTTAGTGTAGGGAGTCATGCTGGGGGTAGTGTTGTAGTGTTTAGGTTAGTGCAGTCATGTTTGTGTAGTGTAGTGAGTCGTCCTGGGGGTAGTGTTTTAGGGTTTAGGGTAGTGCAGTGGTGTTTGCGCAGAGTAGGGGGTCGTGCTGGGGCAGTGTTTTTGGGTTTAGGGTAGTGCAGTGGTGTTTGTGTAGTATAGGGGTTCGTGCTGGGGTAGTGTTTTAGGGTATAGGATAGTGCAGTTGTTTTTGGGTACTGTAGGGGGTCATGCTGGGGGTAGTGTTTTAGGGTTTAGGGTAGTGCAGTGGTGTTTGTGTAGTGTAGGGGGTCATGCTGGGGGTAGTGTTTTAGGGTTTAGGGTAGTGCAGTGGTGTTTGTATAGTGTAGGGGGTCATGCTGGGGGTAGTGTTTTAGGGTTTAGGATAGTGCAGTGGTGTTTGGGTAGTGTAGGGGGTCATGCTGGGAGTAGTGTTTTAGGGTTTAGGGTAGTGAAGTGGAGTTTGTGTAGTGTAGGGGGTAGTGTTTTAGGGTTTAGGGTAGAGCAGTGTTGTTTGTGTAGTGTAGGGGGTACGCTGGGTTTAGGGTTTTAGGGTGTAGGTTATTGCAGTGGTGTTTGGTTAGTGTAGTGGTTCGTGCTGGGGTAGTGTTTTAGGTTTTAGGGTAGTGCAGTGGTGTTTGTGTAGTGTGGGAGGTCATGCCGGGGGTAGATTTATGGTTTAGCGTAGTGCAGTGGTGTTTGCATAGGGTAGGGGGTCGTGCTTGGGGCAGTGTTTTTGGGTTTAGGGTAGTGCAGTGGTGTTTGTTTAGTATAGGGGTTCGTGCTGGGGTAGTGTTTTAGGGTATAGGATAGTGCAGTTGTTTTTGGATACTGTAGGGGGTCATGCTGGGGGTAGAGTTTTAGGGTTTAGGGTAGTGCAGTGGTGTTTGTGTAGTGTAGGGGGTCATGCTGGGGGTAGTGTTTTAGGGTTTAGGGTAGTGCAGTGGTGTTTGTGTAGTGTAGGGGGTCATGCTGGGGTAGATTTAGGGTTTAGTGTAGTCCAGTGGTGTATGGGTAGTGTAGGGAGTCATGCTGGGGGTAGTGCTTTAGGGTTTAGAGTAGTGCAGTGGTGCTTGTACAGTGTAGGGGGTCGTGATCGGGTAGTGTTTTAGGGTATAGTGTAGTGCAGTGGTGTTTGTATAGTGTAGGGGGTCGTGCTGGGGTAGTGTTTAAGGGTTTAGGGTAGTGCAGTGGTGTTTGTGTTGTGAGGGGGTCATGATGGGGGGAGTGTTTTAGGGTTTAGGATAGGGCAGTGGTGTTTTGGTAGTGTAGGGGGTCATGCTGGGGGTAGTGTTTTAGGGTTTAGGATAGTGTAGTGGAGTTTGTGTAGTGTAGGGGGTAGTGCTTTAGGGTTTACGGTAGTGCAGTGGTGTTTGTGTAGTGTAGGGGTCATGCTGTGGGTAGTGTTTTAGGATTTAGGGTAGTGCAGTGGTGTTTGTGTAGTGTATGGGGTCATGTTTTAGGGTGTAGGGTAGTGCAGTGGTGTTTGGGTAGTGTAGGGGTCATGCTGTGGGTAGTGTTTAGGGTTTAGGGTAGTGCAGTGGTGTTTGTGTAGTGTAGGGGGTCATATTTTAGGGTATAGGGTAGTGCAGTGGTGTTTGGGTAGTGTAGGGGGTATGCTGGGGTTAGTGGTTTAGGGTTTAGGATATTGCAGTGGTGTTTGGTTAGTGTTGGGTTTCATGCTGGGGTAGTGTTTTAGGGTTTAGGGTAGTGCAGTGGTGTTTGTGTAGTGTGGGAAGTCATGCAGGGTGTAGATTTAGGGTTTAGTGTAGTGCAGTGGTGTTTGGGTAGTGTAGGGAGTCATGCTGGGGATAGTGTTTTAGCGTTTAGGGTAGTGCAGTGGTGTATGTGTAGTGTAGTTTTTTCATGCTGGGGTAGTGTTTTAGGGTTTAGGGTAGTGCAGGGGTGTTTGGGTTGGGTAGGGGGTCGTGCTTGGGGTAGTGTTTTAGGGTTTAGGGTAGTGCAGTGGTGTTTGTGTAGTGTAGGGGTTCATGCTGGGGGTAGTATTTTAGGGTTTAGGATAGTGCAGTGGTTTTTAGGTACTGTAGGGTGTCATAGTGGGGGTAGTGTTTTAGTGTTTAGTGTAGTGCAGCGGTGCTTGTGTAGTGTAGAGGGTCATGCTGAGGGTAGTGTTTTAGGGTTTAGGGTAGTGCAGTGGTGTTTGTGTAGAGTAGGGGGTCGTGCTGGGGATAGATTTACAGTTTAGTGTAGTCCAGTGGTGTTTGGGTAGTGTAGGGAGTCATGCTGGGGTAGTGTTTTAGGGTATAGGGTAGTGCAGTGGTGTTTCTGTAGTGTAGGGAGTCGTGCTGGGGTTAGTGTTTTGGGGTTTAGGGTAGTGCAGTGGTGCTTGTGTAGTATAGGGGGTCGTGCTCTCGGTAGTGTTTTAGGGTTTAGGGTAGTGCAGTGGTGTTTGTATAGTGTAGGGGGTCATGCTGGGGTTAGTGTTTTAAGGTTTAGGGTAGTGCAGTGGTGTTTGGGTAGTCTAGGGGGTCGTACTGGGGGTAGTGTTTTAGGGTTTAGGGTAGTGCAGTGGTGTTTGGTTAGTGTAGGGAGTCATGCTGGGGGTAGTGTTGTAGTGTTTAGGTTAGTGCAGTGGTGTTTGTGTAGTGTAGTGAGTCATCCTGGGAGTAGTGTTTTAGGGTTTAGGGGTAGTGCAGTGGTGTTTGCGTAGCGTAGGGGGTCGAGCTTGAGGCAGTGTTTTAGGGTTTAGGGTAGTGCAGTGGTGTTTGTGTAGTATAGGGGTTCGTGCTGGGGGTAGTGTTTTAGGGTATAGGATAGTGCAGTTGTTTTTGGGAACTGTAGGGGGTCATGCTGGGAGTAGTGTTTTAGGGTTTAGTGTAGTCCAGTGGTGTTTGGGTAGTGTAGGGAGTCATGCTGGGAGTAGTGTTTTAGGGTTTAGGGTAGTGCAGTGGTGCTTGTGTAGTGTAGGGGGTCGTGATCGGGGTAGTGTTTTAGGCTTTAGGGTAGTGCAGTGGTGTTTGTATATTGTAGGGGGTCATGCTGAGGTTAGTGTTTTAAGGTTTAGGGTAGTGCAGTGGTGTATGGGTAGTGTAGGGGGTCGTGCTGGGAGTAGTGTTTTAGTGTTTAGGTTAGAGCAGTGGTGTTTGTATAGTATAGAGGGTCGTGCTGGGGTAGTGTTTTAGGGTTTAGGGTCGTGCAGTGGGGTTTGTGTTGTGAGGGGGTCGTGCTTGGGGTAGTGTTTTAGGGTTTAGGGTAGTGCAATGGTGTTTGTATTGTGTAGGGGGTCATGATGGGGGGAGTGTTTTAGGGTTTAGGATAGGGCAGTGGTGTTTTGGTAGTGTAGGGGGTCATGCTGGTGGTAGTGTTTTAGGGTTTTGGGTAATGCAGTGGAGTTTGTGTAGTGTAGGGGGTAGTGCTTTAGGGTTTAGGGTAGTGCAGTGGTGTTTGTGTAGTGCAGGGGTCATGCTGTGGGTAGTGTTTTCGGGTTTAGGGTAGTGCAGTGGTGTTTGTGTTGTGTAGGGGGTCATGTTTTAGGGTATAGGGAAGTGCAGTGGTGTTTGGGTAGTGTAGGGGGTATGCTGGGGTTAGTGTTTTAGGGTTTAGGGTATTGCAGTGGTGTTTGGTTAGTGTAGGGATTCATGCTGGGGTAGTGTTTTAGGGTTTAAGGTAGTTCAGTGGTGTTTGTGTAGTGTGGGAAGTCATGCTGGGGGTAGATTTAGGGTTTAGTGTAGTGCAGTAGTGTTTGGGTAGTGTAGGGAGTCATGCTGGGGTTAGTGTTTTAGAGTTTAGGGTAGTGCAGTGGTGTTTGTGTAGTGTAGTTATTCGTGCTGGGGGTAGTGTTTTAGGGTTTAGGATAGTGCAGTGGTGTGTGGGTTGGGTAGGGGGTCGTGCTTGGGGTAGTGTTTTAGGGTTTAGGATAGTGCAGTGGTTTTTGGGTACTGTAGGGGGTCATAGTGGGGGTAGTGTTTTAGGGTTTAGTGTAGTGCAGTGGTGCATGTGTGGTGTAGAGGGTCATGCTGAGGGTAGTGTTTTAGGGTTTAGGGTAGTGCAGTGGTGTTTGTGTAGATTAGGGGGTCATGCTGGGGATAGATTTACAGTTTAGTGTAGCCCAGTGGTTTTTGGGTAGTGTAGGGAGTCATGCTGGGGTAGTGTTTTAGGGTATAGGGTAGAGCAGTCGTGTTTCTGTAGTGTAGGGAGTCGTGCTGGGGTTATTGTTTTTGGGTTTAGGGTAGTGCAGTGGTGCTTGTGTGGTATGGGGGTCGTGCTTTGGGTAAGGTTTTAGGGTTTAGGGTAGTGCTGTGGTGTTTGTATAGTGTAGGGGGTCATGCTGGGGTTAGTGTTTTAAGGTTTAGGGTAGTGCAGTGGTGTTTGGGTAGTCTAGGAGGTCGTGCTGGGTGTAGTGTTTTAGGGTTTAGGGTAGTGCAGTGGTGTTTGGTTAGTTTAGGGAGTCATGCTGGGGGTAGTGTTTTAGGGTTTAGGGTAGTGCTGTGGTGTTTGGTTAGTGTAGGGAGTCATGCTGGGGGTAGTGTTGTAGTGTTTAGGTTAGTGCAGTGGTGTTTGTGTAGTGTAGTGAGTCATGCTGGGGGTAGTGTTTTAGGGTTTAGGGGTAGTGCAGTGGTGTTTGTGTAGTATAGGGGTTCGTGCTGGGGGTAGTGTTTTAGGGTATAGGATAGTGCAGTTGTTTTTGGGTACTGTAGGGGGTCATGCTGGGGGTAGTGTTTTAGGGTTTAGGGTCGTGCAGTGGTGTTTGGGTAGTGTAGGGGGTCATGCTGGAGGTAGTGTTTTAGGGTTTAGGGCAGTGCAGTGGTGTTTGTGTAGTGTAGGGGGTCACGCTGGGGGTAGATTTAGGGTTTAGTGTAGTCCAGTGGTGTTTGTGTAGTGTAGGGAGTCATTCTGGGAGTAGTGTTTTAGGGTTTAGGGTAGTGCAGTGGTGCTTGTGTAGTGTAGAGGGTCGTGATCGGGGTAGTGTTTTAGGGTTTAGGGTAGTGCAGTGGTGTTTATATATTGTAGTGGGTCATGCTGAGGTAGTGTTTTAAGGTTTAGGGTAGTGCAGTGGTGTATGGGTAGTGTAGGGGGTCGTGCTGGGAGTAGTGTTTTAGGCTTTTGGGTAGAGCAGTGGTGTTTGTATAGTATAGGGGGTCGTGCTGGGGTACTGTTTTAGGGTTTAGGGTCGTGCAGTGGTGTTTGTGTTGTGAGGGGGTCATGCTTGGGGTAGTGTTTTAGGGTTTAGGGTAGTGCAATGGTGTTTGTATTGTGTAGGGGGTCATGATGGGGGGAGTGATTTAGGGTTTAGGATAGGGCAGTGGTATTTTGGTAGTGTAGGGGGTCATGCTGGTGGTAGTGTTTTAGGGTTTAGGGTAGTGCAGTGGAGTTTGTGTAGTGTAGGGGGTAGTGCTTTAGGGTTTAGGGTAGTGCAGTGGTGTTTGTGTAGTGCAGGGGTCATGCTGTGGGTAGTGTTTTCGGGTTTAGGGTAGTGCAGTGGTGTTTGTGTAGTGTAGGGGATCATGCTGGGGGTAGTATTTTAGGGTTTAGGATAGTACGGTGGTTTTTGGGTACTGTAGGAGGTTATAGTGGGGGTAGTGTTTTAGGGTTTAGTGTAGTGCAGTGGTGCTTGTGTAGTGTAGGGGGTCATGCTGAGGGTAGTGTTTTAGGGTTTAGGGTTGTGCAGTGGTGTTTTTGTAGAGTAGGAGGTCATGCTGGGGAAAGATTTACGGTTTAGAGTAGTCCAGTGGTGTTTGGGTAGTGTAGGGAGTCGTGCTGGGGTTAGTGTTTTTGGGTTTAGGGTAGGCAGTGGTGCTTGTGTAGTATAAGGGGCCGTGCTCTGGGTAGTGTTTTAGGGTTTAGGGTAGAGCAGTGGTGTTTGTATAGTGTAGGGGGTCATGCTAGGGGTAGTGTTTTAAGGTTTAGGGTAGTGCAGTGGTGTTTTGGTAGTCTAGGGGGTCATGCTGTGGGTAGTGTTTTAGGGTTTAGGTAAGTGCAGTGGTGTTTGTGTAGTGTAGGGGTCATGCTGTGGGTAGTGTTTTAGGGTTTAGGGTAGTGCAGTGGTGTTTGTGTAGTGTAGGGGGTCATGTTTTAGGGTATAGGGTAGTGCAGTGGTGTTTGGGTAGTGTAGGGGGTATGCTGGGGTTAGTGTTTTAGGGTTTAGGGTATTGCAGTGGTGTTTGGTTAGTGTAGGGTTTCATGCTGGGGTAGTGTTTTAGGGTTTAGGGTAGTGCAGTGGTGTTTGTGTAGTGTTGGCAGTCATGCTGGGTGTAGATTTAGGGTTTAGTGTAGTGCAGTGGTGTTTGGGTAGTGTAGGGAGTCATGCTGGGGGTAGTGTATTAGCGTTTAGGGTAGTGCAGTGGTGTTTGTGTAGTGTCGTTTTTTCATGCTGGGGTAGTGTTGTAGGGTTTAGGGTAGTGCAGTGGTGTTTGGGTTGGGTAGGGGGTCGTGCTTGGTGTAGTGTTTTAGAGTTTAGGGTATTGCAGTGGTGTTTGTGTAGTGTAGGGGATCATGCTGGGGGTAGTATTTTAGGGTTTAGGATAGTGCAGTGGTTTTTGGGTACTGTAGGGGGTCATAGTGGGGGTAGTGTTTTAGGGTTTAGTGTAGTGCAGTGGTGCTTGTGTGGTGTAGAGGGTCATGCTGAGGGTAGTGTTTTAGGGTTTAGGGTAGTGCAGTGGTGTTTGTGTAGAGTAGGGGGTCATGCTGGGGATAGATTTACAGTTTAGTGTAGCCCAGTGGTGTTTGGGTAGTGTAGGGAGTCATGATGGGGTAGTGTTTTAGGGTATAGGGTAGAGCAGTCGTGTTTCTGTAGTATAGGGAGTCGTGCTGGGGTTATTGTTTTTGGGTTTAGGGTAGTGCAGTGGTGCTTGTGTAGTGTGGGGGTCGTGCTTTGGGTAGTGTTTTAGGGTTTAGGGTAGTGCTGTGGTGTTTGTATAGTGTAGGGGGTCATGCTGGGGTTAGTGTTTTAAGGTTTAGGGTAGTGCAGTGGTGTTTGGGTAGTCTAGGGGGTCGTGCTGGGGGTAGTGTTTTAGGGTTTAGTGTAGTGCAGTGGTGTTTGGTTAGTTTAGGGAGTCATGCTGGGGGTAGTGTTTTAGGGTTTAGGGTAGTGCAGTGGTGTTTGGTTAGTGTAGGGAGTCATGCTGGGGGTAGTGTTGTAGTGTTTAGGTTAGTGCAGTGGTGTTTGTGTAGTGTAGTGAGTCATGCTGGGGGTAGTGTTTTAGGGTTTAGGGGTAGTGCAGTGGTGTTTGCGTAGGGTAGGGGGTCGTACTTGGGGCAGTGTTTTAGGGTTTAGGGTAGTGCAGTGGTGTTTGTGTAGTATAGGGGTTCGTGCTGGGGGTAGTACTTTAGGGTATAGGATAGTGCAGTTGTTTTTGGGTACTGTAGGGGGTCATGCTGGGGGTAGTGTTTTAGGGTTTAGGGTCGTGCAGTGGTGTTTGTGTAGTGTAGGGGGTCATGCTGGGGGTAGTGTTTTAGGGTTTATGGCAGTGCAGTGGTGTTTGTGTAGTGTAGGGGGTCATGCTGGGGGTAGATTTAGGGTTTAGTGTAGTCCAGTGGTGTTTGGGTAGTGTAGGGAGTCATGCTGGGAGTAGTGTTTTAGGGTTTAGGGTAGTGCAGTGGTGCTTGTGTAGTGTAGGGGGTCGTGATCGGGGTAGTGTTTTAGGGTTTAGGGTAGTGCAGTGGTGTTTGTATATTGTAGTGGGTAATGCTGAGGTAGTGTTTTAAGGTTTAGGGTAGTGCAGTGGTGTATGGGTAGTGTAGGGGGTCGTGCTGGGAGTAGTGTTTTAGGGTTTAGGGTAGAGCAGTGGTGTTTGTATAGTATAGGGGGTCGTGCTGGGGTAGTGTTTTAGGGTTTAGGGTCGTGCAGTGGTGTTTGTGTTGTGAGGGGGTCGTGCTTGGGGTAGTGCTTTAGGGTTTAGGGTAGTGCAATGGTGTTTGTATTGTGTAGGGGGTCATGATGGGGGGAGTGTTTTAGGGTTTAGGATAGGGCAATGGTGTTTTGGTAGTGTAGGGGGTCATGCTGGTGGTAGTGTTTTAGGGTTTAGGGTAGTGCAGTGGAGTTTGTGTAGTGTAGGGGGTAGTGCTTTAGGGTTTAGGGTAGTGCAGTGGTGTTTGTGTAGTGCAAGGGTCATGCTGTGGGTAGTGTTTTCGGGTTTAGGGTAGTGCAGTGGTGTTTGTGTTTTGTAGGGGGTCATGTTTTAGGGTATAGGGAAGTGCAGTGGTGTTTGGGTAGCGTAGGGGGTATGCTGGGGTTAGTGTTTTAGGGTTTAGGGTATTGCAGTGGTGTTTGGTTAGTGTAGGGATTCGTGCTGGGGTAGTGTTTTAGGGTTTAGGGTAGTTCAGTGGTGTTTGTGTAGTGTGGGAAGTCATGCTGGGGGTAGATTTAGGGTTTAGTGTAGTGCAGTAGTGTTTGGGTAGTGTAGGGAGTCATGCTGGGGGTAGTGTTTTAGAGTTTATGGTAGTGCAGTGGTGTTTGTGTAGTGTAGTTATTCGTGCTGGGGGTAGTGTTTTAGGGTTTAGGGTAGTGCAGTGGTGTGTGGGTTGGGTAGGGGGTCGTGCTTGGGGTAGTGTTTTAGGGTTTAGGATAGCGCAGTGGTGTTTGTGTAGTGTAGGGGATTATGCTGGGGGTAGTATTTTAGGGTTTAGGATAGTACAGTGGTTTTTGGGTACTGTAGGAGGTTATAGTGGGGGTAGTGTTTTAGGGTTTAGTGTAGTGCAGTGGTGCTTGTGTAGTGTAGGGGGTCATGCTGAGGGTAGTGTTTTAGGGTTTAGGATAGTGCAGTGGTGTTTGTGTAGAGTAGGGGGTCATGCTGGGGAAAGATTTAGGGTTTAGTGTAGTCCAGTGGTGTTTGGGTAGTGTAGGGAGTCATGCTGGGAGTAGTGTTTTAGGGTTTAGGGTAGTGCAGTGGTGCTTGTGTAGTGTAGGGGGTCGTGATCGGGGTAGTGTTTTAGGGTTTAGGGTAGTGCAGTGGTGTTTGTATATTGTAGGGGGTAATGCTGAGGTAGTGTTTTAAGGTTTAGGGTAGTGCAGTGGTGTATGGGTAGTGTAGGGGGTCGTGCTGGGAGTAGTGTTTTAGGGTTTAGGGTAGAGCAGTGGTGTTTGTATAGTATGGGGGGTCGTGCTGGGGTAGTGTTTTAGGGTTTAGGGTCGTGCAGTGGTGTTTGTGTTGTGAGGGGGTCGTGCTTGGGGTAGTGCTTTAGGGTTTAGGGTAGTGCAATGGTGTTTGTATTGTGTAGGGGGTCATGATGGGGGGAGTGTTTTAGGGTTTAGGATAGGGCAATGGTGTTTTGGTAGTGTAGGGGGTCATGCTGGTGGTAGTGTTTTAGGGTTTAGGGTAGTGCAGTGGAGTTTGTGTAGTGTAGGGGGTAGTGCTTTAGGGTTTAGGGTAGTGCAGTGGTGTTTGTGTAGTGCAGGGGTCATGCTGTGGGTAGTGTTTTCGGGTTTAGGGTAGTGCAGTGATGTTTGTGTTTTGTAGGGGGTCATGTTTTAGGGTATAGGGAAGTGCAGTGGTGTTTGGGTAGTGTAGGGGGTATGCTGGGGTTAGTGTTTTAGGGTTTAGGGTATTGCAGTGGTGTTTGGTTAGTGTAGGGATTCGTGCTGGGGTAGTGTTTTAGGGTTTAGGGTAGTTCAGTGGTGTTTGTGTAGTGTGGGAAGTCATGCTGGGGGTAGATTTAGGGTTTAGTGTAGTGCAGTAGTGTTTGGGTAGTGTAGGGAGTCATGCTGGGGGTAGTGTTTTAGAGTTTAGGGTAGTGCAGTGGTGTTTGTGTAGTGTAGTTATTCGTGCTGGGGGTAGTGTTTTAGGGTTTAGGGTAGTGCAGTGGTGTGTGGGTTGGGTTAGGGGGTCGTGCTTGGGGTAGTGTGTTAGGGTTTAGGGTAGCGCAGTGGTGTTTGTGTAGTGTAGGGGATTATGCTGGGGGTAGTATTTTAGGGTTTAGGATAGTACAGTGGTTTTTGGGTACTGTAGGAGGTTATAGTGGGGGTAGTGTTTTAGGGTTTAGTGTAGTGCAGTGGTGCTTGTGTAGTGTAGGGGGTCATGCTGAGGGTAGTGTTTTAGGGTTTAGGATAGTGCAGTGGTGTTTGTGTAGAGTAGGGGGTCATGCTGGGGAAAGATTTACGGTTTAGTGTAGTCCAGTGGTGTTTGGGTAGTGTAGGGAGTCGTGCTGGGGTTAGTGTTTTTGTGTTTAGGGTAGTGCAGTGGTGCTTGTGTAGTATAGGGGGTCGTGCTCTGGGTAGTGTTTTAGGGTTTAGAGTAGAGCAGTGGTGTTTGTATAGTGTAGGGGGTCATGCTAGGGTTAGTGTTTTAAGGTTTAGGGTAGAGCAGTAGTGTTTGGGTAGTGTAGGGGGTATGCTGGGGTTAGTGTTTTAGGGTTTAGGGTAGTTCAGTGGTGATTGTGTAGTGTGGGAAGTCATGCTGGGGGTAGATTTAGGGTTTAGTGTAGTGCAGTGGTGTTTGGGTAATGTAGGGAGTCATGCTGGGGGTAGTGTTTTAGCGTTTAGGGTGGTGCAGTGGTGTTTGTGTGGTGTAGGTATTCGTGCTGGGGGTAGTGTTTTAGGGTTTAGGGTAGTGCAGTGGTGTGTGGGTTGGGTAGGGTTCGTGATTGGGGTAGTGTTTTAGAGTTTAGGGTAGTGCAGTGGTGTTTGTGTAGTGTAGGGGATCATGCTGGGGGTAGTATTTTAGGGTTTAGGATAGTGCAGTGGTTTTTGGGTACTGTAGGGGTCATAGTGGGGGTAGTGTTTTAGGGTTTAGTGTAGTGCAGTGGTGATTGTGTAGTGTAGGGGGTCATGCTGAGGGTAGTGCTTTAGGGTTTAGGGTAGTGTAGTGGTGTTTGTGTAGAGTAGGGGGTCATGCTGGGGATAGATTTAGTTTAGTGTAGTCCAGTGGTGTTTGGGTAGTGTAGGGAGTCATGCTGGGGGTAGTGTTTTAGGGTTTAGTGGAGTGCAGTGGTGTTTGGGTAGTGTAGGGAGTAGTGCTGTGGGTAGTGTTTTAGGGTTTAGGGTAGCCCAGTGGTGTTTGTGTATTGTAGGGGTAGTGCTGGGGGTAGTATTTTAGGGTTTAGGGTAGTGCAGTGGTGTTTTGGTAGTATAGTGGTTCTTGCTGGGGGTAATGTTTTAGGGATTAGGATAGTGCTGTGGTGTTCGAGTAGTGTAGGGGTAGTTTTTTAGGGTTTAGGGTAGTGCAGTGGTGTTTGTTTGGTGTACGGGGTCATGCTGTGGGTAGTGTTTTAGGGTTTAGGGTAGTGCAGTGGTGTTTGTGTAGTGTAGGGGTCATGTTTTAGGGTATAGGGTAGTGCAGTGGTGTTTGGGCAGTGTAGGGGTTCGTGCTGGGATAGTGGTTTAGGGTAGTGCATTGGTGTTTGTGTAGTGTGGGAGGTCATGCTGGGGGTAGATTTAGGGATTTGTGTAGTGCAGTGGTGTTTGGGTAGAATAGGGAGTCATGCTGGGGGAAGTGTTTTAGGGTTTAGTGTAGTGCAGTGGTGTTTGTGTAGCGTAGGGAGTCATGCTGGGAGTAGTGTTTTAGCATTTAGGGTAGTGCAGTGGTGCTTGTGTAGTGTAGGGGGTCGTGATCGGGGTAGTGTTTTAGGGTTTAGGGTAGTGCAGTGGTGTTTGTATATTGTAGGGGGTCATGCTGAGGGTAGTGTTTTAGTGCTTAGGGTAGTGCAGTGGTGTTTGTGTAGTGTAGGGGGTAGAGTTTTAGGGTTTAGGCTAGTGAAGTGGTGTTTGTGTAGTGTAGGGGGTCATGCTGGGGTAGTGTTTTAGGGTTTAGGGTAGTGCAGTTGTGTTTGTGTAGTGTAGGGGGTTGTGTTTTAGGGTTTAGGGTAGTGTAGTTGTTTCTGGGTAGTGAAGGGGGTCGTGCTGGGGATAGTGTTTTAGGGTTTAGGGTAGTACAGTGGTGTTTGTGTAGTATAGGGGTTCGTGCTGGGGTAGTGTTTTAGGGTATAGGATAGTGCAGTTGTTTTTGGGTACTGTAGGGGTCATGCTGGGGCTAGTGTTTTAGGGTTTAGGGTAGTGCAGTGGTGTTTGTGTAGTGTAGGGGGTCATGCTGGGGGTAGTGTTTAAGGGTTTAGGGTAGTGCAGTGGTGTTTGTGTAGTGTAGGGGGTCATGCTGGGGGTAGATTTAGGGTTTAGTGTAGTCCAGTGGTGTTTGGGTAGTGTAGGGAGTCATGCTGGGGGTAGTGTTTTAGGGTTTGGGGTAGTGCAGTGGTGCTTGTGTAGTGTAGGAAGTCATGCTGAGGTTAGTGTTTTAAGGTTTAGGGTAGTGCAGTGGTGTTTGGGTAGTGTAGGGGGTCGTGCTGGGAGTAGTGTTTAGGGTTTAGGGTTTTGAAGTGGTGTTTGTATAGTATAGGGGGTCGTGCTGGGGTAGTGTTTAAGGGTTTAGGATAGTGCAGTGGTGTTTGTGTTGTGAGGGGGTCATGATGGGGGGAGTGTTTTAGGGTTTAGGATAGGGCAGTGGTGTTTTGGTAGTGTAGGGGGTCATGCTGGGGGTAGTGTTTTAGGGTTTAGGGTAGTGTAGTGGAGTTTGTGTAGTGTAGGGGGTAGTGCTTTAGGGTTTAAGGTAGTACAGTGGTGTTTGTGTTGTGTAGGGGTCATGCTGTGGGTAGTGTTTTAGGGTTTAGGGTAGTGCAGTGGTGTTTGGGTAGTGTAGGGGTATGCTCGGGTTAGTGTATTAGGGTTTAGTGTATTGCAGTGGTGTTTGGTTAGTGTAGGGTTTCATGCTGGGGTAGTGTTTTAGGGTTTAGGGTAGTGCAGTGGTGTTTGTGTAGTGTGGGAAGTCATGCTGGGTGTAGATTTAGGGTTTAGTGTAGTGCAGTGGTGTTTGGGTAGTGTAGGGAGTCATGCTGGGGGTAGTGTTTTAGCGTTTAGGGTAGTGCAGTGGTGTTTGTGTAGTGTAGTTTTTTCATGCTGGGTTAGTGTTTTAGGGTTTAGGGTAGTGAAGTGGTGTTTGTGTAGTGAAGGGGATCATGCTGGGGGTATTATTTTAGGGTTTAGGATAGTGCAGTGGTTTTTGGGTACTGTAGGGGGTCATAGTGGGGGTAGTGTTTTAGTGTTTAGTGTAGTGCAGCGGTGCTTGTGTAGTGTAGAGGGTCATGCTGAGGGTAGTGTTTTAGGGTTTAGGGTAGTGCAGTGGTGTTTGTATAGTGTAGGGGGTCATGCTGGGGTTAGTGTTTTAAGGTTTAGGGAAGTGCAGTTGTGTTTGGGTAGTCTAGGGGGTCGTGCTGGGGGTAGTGTTTTAGGGTTTAGCGTAGTGCAGTGGTGTTTGGTTAGTGTAGGGAGTCATGCTGGGGGTAGTGTTGTAGTGTTTAGGTTAGTGCAGTGGTGTTTGTGTAGTATAGTGAGTCGTCCTGGGGGTAGTGTTTTAGGGTTTAGGGGTAGTGCAGTGGTGTTTGCGTAGGGTAGGGGGTTGTGCTTGGGGCAGTGTTTTAGGTTTAGGGTAGTGCAGTGGTGTTTGCGTAGTGTAGGGGGTCATGCTGGGGGTAGTGTTTTAGGGGTTAGGGCAGTGCAGTGGTGTTTTTGTAGTGTAGGGTGTCATGCTGGGGTAGATTTAGGGTTTAGTGTAGTCCAGAGGTGTTTGGGTAGTGTAGGGGGTCGTGATCGGGGTAGTGTTTTAGGGTTTAGGGTAGTGCAGTGGTGCTTGTGTAGTGTAGGGGGTCGTGATCGGGGTAGTGTTTTAGGGTTTAGGGTAGTGCAATGGTGTTTGTACAGTGTAGGGGTTCATGCTGAGGTTAGTGTTTTAAGGTTTAGGGTAGTGCAGTGGTGTTTGGGTAGTGTAGGGGGTCGTGCTGGGAGTAGTGTTTTAGGGTTTAGAGTAGTGCAGTGGTGTTTGTATAGTATAGGGGGTCGTGCTGGTGTACTGTTTTAGGTTTTAGGGTCGTGCAGTGGTGTGTGTGTTGTGAGGGGTCGTGCATGGGGTAGTGTTTTAGGGTTTAGGGTAGCGCAATGGTGTTTGTATTGTGTAGGGGGTCATGATGGGGGGAGTGTTTTAGGGTTTAGGATAGGGCAGTGGTGTTTTGGTATTGTAGGGTTTCATGCTGGGGTAGTGTTTTAGGGTATAGGATAGTGCAGTTGTTTTTGGGTACTGTAGGGGTCATGCTGGGGGTAGTGTTTTAGGGTTTAGGGTAGTGCAGTGGTGTTTGTGTAGTGTAGGGGGTCATGCTGGGGGTAGTGTTTAAGGGTGTAGGGTAGTGCAGTGGTGTTTGTGCAGTGTAGGGGGTCATGCTGGGGGTAGATTTAGGGTTTAGTGTAGTCCAGTGGTGTTTGGGTAGTGTAGGGAGTCATGCTGGGGGTAGTGTTTTAGGGTTTGGGGTAGTGCAGTGGTGCTTGTGTAGTGTAGGAAGTCATGCTGAGGTTAGTGTTTTAAGGTTTAGGGTAGTGCAGTGGTGTTTGGGTAGTGTAGGGGGTCGTGCTGGGAGTAGTGTTTAGGGTTTAGGGTTTTGCAGTGGTGTTTGTATAGTATAGGGGGTCGTGCTGGGGTAGTGTTTAAGGGTTTAGGGTAGTGCAGTGGTGTTTGTGTTGTGAGGGGGTCATGATGGGGGGAGTGTTTTAGGGTTTAGGATAGGGCAGTGGTGTTTTGGTAGTGTAGGGGGTCATGCTGGGGGTAGTGTTTTAGGGTTTAGGGTAGTGTAGTGGAGTTTGTGTAGTGTAGGGGGTAGTGCTTTAGGGTTTAAGGTAGTACAGTGGTGTTTGTGTTGTGTAGGGGTCATGCTGTGGGTAGTGTTTTAGGGTTTAGGGTAGTGCAGTGGTGTTTGTGTAGTGTAGGGGTATGCTCGGGTTAGTGTATTAGGGTTTAGTGTATTGCAGTGGTGTTTGGTTAGTGTAGGGTTTCATGCTGGGGTAGTGTTTTAGGGTTTAGGGTAGTGCAGTGGTGTTTGTGTAGTGTGGGAAGTCATGCTGGGTGTAGATTTAGGGTTTAGTGTAGTGCAGTGGTGTTTGGGTAGTGTAGGGAGTCATGCTGGGGGTAGTGTTTTAGCGTTTAGGGTAGTGCAGTGGTGTTTGTGTAGTGTAGTTTTTTCATGCTGGGTTAGTGTTTTAGGGTTTAGGGTAGTGAAGTGGTGTTTGTGTAGTGAAGGTGATCATGCTGGGGGAATTATTTTAGGGTTTAGGATAGTGCAGTGGTTTTTGGGTACTGTAGGGGGTCATAGTGGGGGTAGTGTTTTAGTGTTTAGTGTAGTGCAGCGGTGCTTGTGTAGTGTAGAGGGTCATGCTGAGGGTAGAGTTTTAGGGTTTAGGGTAGTGCAGTGGTGTTTGTATAGTGTAGGGGGTCATGCTGGGGTTAGTGTTTTAAGGTTTAGGGAAGTGCAGTTGTGTTTGGGTAGTCTAGGGGGTCGTGCTGGGGGTAGTGTTTTAGGGTTTAGCGTAGTGCAGTGGTGTTTGGTTAGTGTAGGGAGTCATGCTGGGGGTAGTGTTGTAGTGTTTAGGTTAGTGCAGTGGTGTTTGTGTAGTATAGTGAGTCCTCCTGGGGGTAGTGTTTTAGGGTTATGGGGTAGTGCAGTGGTGTTTGCGTAGGGTAGGGGGTTGTGCTTGGGGCAGTGTTTTAGGTTTAGGGTAGTGCAGTGGTGTTTGCGTAGTGTAGGGGGTCATGCTGGGGGTAGTGTTTTAGGGGTTAGGGCAGTGCAGTGGTGTTTTTGTAGTGTAGGGTGTCATGCTGGGGTAGATTTAGGGTTTAGTGTAGTCCAGAGGTGTTTGGGTAGTGTAGGGGGTCGTGATCGGGGTAGTGTTTTAGGGTTTAGGGTAGTGCAGTGGTGCTTGTGTAGTGTAGGGGGTCGTGATCGGGGTAGTGTTTTAGGGTTTAGGGTAGTGCAATGGTGTTTGTACAGTGTAGGGGTTCATGCTGAGGTTAGTGTTTTAAGGTTTAGGGTAGTGCAGTGGTGTTTGTGTAGTGTAGGGGGTCATGCTGGGGGTAGATTTAGGGTTTAGGGTAGTCCAGTGGTGTTTGGGTAGTGTAGGGAGTCATGCTGAGAGTAGTGTTTTAGCGTTTAGGGTAGTGCCATGGTGTTTGTATAGTGTAGGGGGTCATGCTGAGGTTAGTGTTTTAAGGTTTAGGGTAGTGCAGTGGTGTTTGGGTAGTGTAGGGGGTCGTGCTGGGAGGAGTGTTTTAGGGTTTAGGGTAGTGCAGTGGTGTTTGCGTAGTGTTGGGGGTCATGCTGGTGGTAGTGTTTTAGGGGTTAGGGCAGTGCAGTGGTGTTTGTGTAGTGTAGGGTGTCATGCTGGGGTAGATTTAGGGTTTAGTGTAGTCCAGTGGTGTTTGGGTAGTGTAGGGAGTCATGCTGGGAGTAGTGTTTTAGGGTTTAGGGTAGTGCAGTGGTGCTTGTGTAGTGTAGGGGGTCGTGATCGGGGTAGTGTTTTAGGGTTTAGGGTAGTGCAATGGTGTTTGTACAGTGTAGGGGTTCATGCTGAGGTTAGTGTTTTAAGGTTTAGGGTAGTGCAGTGGTGTTTGGGTAGTGTAGGGGGTCGTGCTGGGAGTAGTGTTTTAGGGTTTAGAGTAGTGCAGTGGTGTTTGTATAGTATAGGGGGTCGTGCTGGTGTAGTGTTTTAGGGTTTAGGGTCGTGCAGTGGTGTGTGTGTTGTGAGGGGTCGTGCATGGGGTAGTGTTTTAGGGTTTAGGGTAGCGCAATGGTGTTTGTATTGTGTAGGGGGTCATGATGGGGGGAGTGTTTTAGGGTTTAGGATAGGGCAGTGGTGTTTTGGTATTGTAGGGTTTCATGCTGGGGTAGTGTTTTAGGGTTTAGGGTAGTGCAGTGGTGTTTGGGTAGTCTAGGGGGTCATGCTGGGGGTAGTGTTTTAGGGTTTAGGTTAGTGCAGTGGTGTTTGTGTAGTGTAGGGGTCATGCTGTGGGTAGTGTTTTAGGGTTTAGGGTAGTGCAGTGGTGTTTGTGTAGTGTAGGGGGTCATGTTTTAGGGTATAGGGTAGTGCAGTCGTGTTTGGGTAGTGTAGGGGGTATGCTGGGGTTAGTGTTTTAGGGTTTAGGGTATTGCAGTGGTGTTTGGTTAGTATAGGGTTTCATGCTGGGGTAGTGTTTTAGGGTTTAGGGTAGTGCAGTGGTGTTTGTGTAGTGTGGGCAGTGTGCTGGGTGTAGATTTAGGGTTTAGTGTAGTGCAGTGGTGTTTGGGTAGTGTAGGGAGTCATGCTGGGAGTAGTGTTTTAGGGTTTAGGGTAGTGCAGTGGTGTTTGTGTAGTGTAGTTTTTTCATGCTGGGGGTAGTGTTTTAGGGTTTAGGGTAGTGCAGTGGTGTGAGAAGTTGGCCTGGTATATGCTGTTCACTAGTTCTAGTGACCACCTTGTACCATGCCAAGCAACCCTTATGGTGTGGTTGTAAGTCAACCTTTTCGGACTAGCTGCCCTAGTGGTAGCGTAGGCTAAGCAGTCTTTGAGGCTAAACTCGTGAAGCGTGTTAAGCAAGCTGTTTTACCAATAGTAACCCCCTTTTATACCAATGAAAGGACACCACACAGATATATATTCAAAATATATATGTATTTATTTCTCAAAGTAACCCCTAGTCTCTTTATGAGCACAGGAGCACAAATCGTCAAACAAGATTATCACAGAATACACAGAAGTTGCACTTTATATGGATAGGCCCTGGTGGCCACTCGAACCATATACTAAAATAGTGGTATAAGTACCACGAACAGAAAAGGGAAAAGGCCTAGGGCCTCTAGAATCGCTGGGCCTACAAGGAGCTAACGTCAGTTAGTGACCAGGAGGTCCACGGGTGGCGTGTGCAGAGCAAATAGTCACACGCGTGCTCCCATAGGTTTCAATGGGTGCGTAAAAAGTACAAAGTTACTGCAAAAGGAATCTTCCGGATGACCTAGGAACTTAAGATTTGGAACACAGGCACTAGAGATGTATTACTACACATGGGCACCGGAGTACCAGCTTTACCTCACCCACAGGAAGCGGGTGCATAGGCCTCAAAGTGCGTCGGGTTTCTTCTATCTGTTCCGTTGAGCCTGGGACAAAGATGCTGCAGGCGGTCGGTCGGGAAGGGATGCAGTGGATCCAAGAGTGGATCGGAGATGTTGAAGACCTGTAAGCAGAGGGGACAGTGTTCACAGTCACTAGCCAGTGACCAGCGTGGCACCAGGTGGGTACCAGGCGATGTCGGGTGCAAACAGGTGATGAGGGGTAGCTTGTCTCCGCAGCCACGTGGTCCCTGAAGGTCGACGACGTCCAGGAGTCGGCTCACGAGCTGTCCCACGCAGGCTCTCGCTGTCGGCGGTGTCGGCGACTTGATCGAAGCAAACAAGCCTTGGCAAAAGCAATTGCAGGAGGATTCGGAAATCAGCTGTTGGTTCTGACCAGCAAGGTCAGAGGGATTGCTCCTTTGGAGGGGAGCAAGGGCCAGTCTGGAGCAACCAGACCAGCGGTGTTTGTCGTAGATTTCGTCGCCAAGATGGCCACTAGCCAGCGGGCCAGCAACCGGTTAGGCGCGTCGAGTGGCAAAATGCAGAAGGGCCCCACGCAGATCGTGGAGATGCTGGAGGGCTCACCTTTGGTGCAGATGCTGCTCGAGGGTTGGGCTTCTCAGGACCCAAAGCACAACTTGGAGGGAGCCTCGGTTGTTGCACTGGTCAGCTTGTCGTAGTCGTTCCAAGATGGCTGGCTCCACGTGTCTCGGTGCCTCCACGGGTCTCCTCTTTGCAGGGACTGTGGATCGGGCGGTGAGAGGTCTGGAGGTCCAGGTCTTGTCAGTCTCTGGGCTCGGGCTCCGGCGGGAGGCGGCGGCAAAGCAGACGGTGATTCGCTGGATGGTGCTTGCGTTAGCAAGGTGGTCACTCCCTGACCACAGGGGAGATTTTCTTCAGTCTTCTGTGCAGCAGAATGTCGAAGTTCCCGTCTTCTTCTTAGTTTCAAGTTGATTCCAGGATGTCTGAAGTCTTAGGACACAGCTCCTACCTTTATTCGGATTCTAGGGGCCGGACTACCTGCTAGGTCCCTCCCTATGGGTGGTACCAGGAAGGGGGGTGGTTACACCCCCAATCCTTTGTCCAGCTCGCCCCAGGCCCGGGACTGGTGTGCCCCAGGACCGGTTTGAACTGGCATATGCCCCGAGGCTCCTTGTGAGCCACAGGCATGTCTGGTTTCTTTCAAGCCCTACCTGTCCAATACACAAAATCCTGTCTGGGGTGGTGCACGCACCTCCCCTGGCAGGAAACCCTTTGTCCACACCTCCCAAGCTGGAAGGACTCCCAGCAGCAGGAGGGCAGACTTGTGTCTGTGGTGGCAGCATCCATTTTGTGGAGCTGAGGCTATGTCTGATTTTACCCGGGTTTCAGGTACTGTACATGTCGTGTCCCTCTAGAAGGGTGGAATGCTAACCCCGTCGCCAGAATTGGCGAGGGGTTAGTATTCCAATTCGTATGACACCTTACTCGACATGTTTTGATAAAGCCAAACCAAAGATAGCATTTAACCGCGAGGTTCATAATGCACTTAAGAGTATATGGTATGACGATATCTGGAAACAGTAGAAGGAAGTTGTTCCGACCACTGCAGACAGGCTCAGCTCATGCCAGAGCACCATCTCACATGGAACCAAGCACTCTGCCTTCAGGATTGTTAAGGCCTGCCATAGGAGTGACTCATAGGTTACCAGGTGTCCCATTTAAGGTTAGGTATAGGTATACTACACCTAAGTAAGAGGTGATTACACCAACTTACCCCAGCTGAGTGATCAGCCAGTTGTGTCAGATTGTTAGGCCAAGCCTGGGGTGGCATAATACATGCTGCAGCCCCTGGCAGGCCTTGGGTACACCAATGCCCTGGGTACCTAGTGTACACTGGTACAGGGGCTGACAGGGTGATCCACTTCCAATTGGTTATGCACCTAGGGTGCATAGTTGTAATTTAGTAGAGAGAACAGCAGGCTGGGGGTCTGATTGGCAGGCCCACAGCCTCAATATGTCAAAAACCAGTGAAGCAAAAAGCAAAAATTTGGGGTGACCATAGGATAGCAGACCCTACTCTCCTACACAACCCCCCCCCAAACGCTGGGACATTAAACTAGCCTTGACCAGTCTCGTCTTCATGTCCTAAGTGGAAGTACCTGGAGAGACCATCTGCATTCCCATGGTCAGTACCTGGCCGGTGCTCCACTGTAAAGTCCATCCCCTGTAGGGAAATGGACCACCTAAGCAGTTTGGGGTTTTCACCCTTCATCTGATTTAGCCACAAGAGGGGCTTATGGTCGGTCTGAATCTTGAAGTGAGTGCCAAACAAGTATGGCCTCAGCTTCTTCAGGGCCCACACCACAGCAAAGGCCTCCCTCTCAATAGCTGACCAATTCTTCTCTCTGGGGGTCAACCTTCTGCTAATAAAAGCAATGGGTTGGTCTTGACCATCTACATTAAGTTGTGACAGCACAGCTCCCACACCCAACTCAGAAGCATCTGTTTGGACAATAAACTCTTTGGAGTAGTCAGGACTTTTCAGGATAGGTGCAGAGCACATGGCCTCCTTCAGGTCATCAAATGCCTTTTGACAGCTTACTGTCCACTGAACCTTTTTGGGCATCTTCTTGGATGTCAGATCATTAAGAGGAGTCACAATGGACCCATAGTTCTTAACAAACTTCCTGTAATACCCAGTCAAGCCCAAGAAAGCTCGAACTTGAGTCTGGGTGGTTGGAGGGGACCAGTCCTTGATGGATTGTATCTTACTCTCCAGTGGTTGAACTTGGCCTCCACCCACAAGGTGGCCCAAATATACAACCTTACTCTGCCCTATCTGGCACTTAGTAGCCTTGATAGTGAGGCCTGCCCTCTGCAGGGCCTCAAGAGCCTTCTTCAGGTGGATCAGGTGATCCTCCCAGGTGGAGCTAAAGACAGCAATGTCATCCAGATATGCTGCACAAAAGTCATCCAACCCAGTAAGGACTTGGTTCACCAGCCTTTGGAAGGTGGCAGGTGCATTCTTCAGACCAAAGGGCATCACCACAAACTGATAATGCCCACCTGGGGTTGAGAATGCTGTTTTGGCCTTAGACTCCTCAGCTAATCTGATTTGCCAATAGCCAGCTGTTAAGTCAAATGTGCTCAAAAACTTTGCAGAAGCTAGTTTGTCTATGAGCTCATCTGCCCTTGGAATAGGGTGTGCATCTGTCCTGGTGACAGCATTGAGTCCTCTGTAATCCACACAGAACCTCATCTCTCTCTTGCCATCTTTGGTGTGAGGTTTGGGGACCAGAACCACTGGGCTAGCCCAGGGGCTCTCTGAGGGTTCAATGACACCTAATTCCAGCATTTTATGTACCTCAGCCTTTATACAGTCCCTGACGTGGTCAGGTTGTCTGTAAAGTTTGTTCTTTACAGGCAGACTGTCACCAGTGTCCACAACATGGGTACACCAGTCAGTTTGACTAGGTATCAAGGAAAACATATGTGAAAATGATTGTAGAACCTGTCTACATTCAGTCTGCTGATGGGCAGTGAGGTTGCCTCCAAGGGTCACTCCTTCAACTGAGCCATCTTCAGGGTTCTGAGACAACAGGTCTGGGAGAGGGTCACTCTCTTCCTCCTGTCCCTCATCTGTAGCCATGAGCAAGCCCATGTCTGCCCTGTCAACATATGCTTTAAGCCTGTTAACATGGAGTACCCTGTGGGGACTCCTGGGAGTTCCTAGGTCCACCAAGTAGGTGACCTCTCCCTTCTTTTCCAGGATTGTATGGGGTCCAGACCATTTGTCTTGGAGTGCTGCTGGGGCCACTGGCTCCAACACCCATACCTTCTGTCCTGGCTGATACTCAACCAAGACAGCCTTTTGGTCATGCCAAGCTTTCTGTAAGGCCTGGCTTGCCTCAAGGTTTTTAGATGCCTTCTCCATATACTCAGCCATCCTGGAGCGGAGACCAAGTACATAGTCCACTATGTCTAGCTTAGGCTTTTTGAGAGGTAACTCCCATCCTTCCTTCACCAAACACAGTGGGCCTCTCACAGGGTGCCCAAACAACAATTCAAAGGGGCTGTAGCCAACTCCTTTTTGTGGGACCTCTCTGTAAGCAAACAGAAGGCAGGGTAGAAGGATATCCCATCTTCGCCTGAGCTTTTCAGGTAATCCTTTGATCATACCCTTTAGGGTCTTGTTGAATCTCTCAACAAGCCCATTGCATTGTGGGTGATAAGGGGTGGTGAACTTGTAGTTGACACCACATTCCTTCCACATAGCTGTCAAGTATCCTGACATAAAGTTGGTACCTCTGTCAGATACTACCTCCTTAGGAAACCCCACTCTGGAGAATACTCCCAGCAGGGCCCTGGCCACAACAGGAGCTGTAGTGGTCCTAAGGGGAATTGCCTCTGGGTACCTGGTGGCATGATCCACTACCACCAGTATAAATCTGTGCCCAGATGCAGTGGGAGGATCCATGGGACCCACTATGTCTATTCCCACTCTTTCAAAGGGAACCCCCACCACAGGTAGTGGTATCAGGGGGGCCTTTGTTGTGCCACCTGATTTGCCACTGGCTTGGCAGGTAACACAGGAGCGACAAAACTCCTTTGTATCTTCATTCATATGAGGCCAGTGAAAGTGAGGGACAAGTCTGTCCCAGGTCTTGTTCTGGCCTAGGTGTCCTGCTAAAGGAATGTCATGGGCCAAGGTAAGAAGGAAGCCCCTAAATTGCAGAGGTATAACCAACCTCCTGGTTGCACCAGGCTTGGGGTCTCTAGCCTCTGAATAAAGGAGCCCTTCATCCCAATACACTTTATGGGTACCTTGAGCATTCCCAGCAGCCTCAGCAGCAGCCAGCTGTCTGAGGGGTTCAAGAGAGGGACAGGATAACTGAGCCTGCCTCAAGTCAGCCCTTGAAGGTCCCCCTGTCCCCAGAAACTCAACCTGATCAGGTTCAAGCTCTTCAGGGACAGTTCCTTCAGGGTCCTCTAGATCAGCTTCCTGGGAAGGCTGATCATCACTCTGAGGCAGGGGGGAAGGCACAGCCTTGACCCTCCTGTTCTTCTTCTTGGTAGGTGCTTGGTCCATTGTTCCAGGATCCAAGACCTGTGGTTCAGTGAGGCACTTTTTGGCCTGTGACCTGGTCACAGCAAGGACATGTGATGATATCCCTAACATCTCTGCATGAGTCCTGTACTCCACTTCTGACCATAGAGAACTCTCTAGGTCATTGCCCAACAAACATTCTACTGGGAGGTCTGCACTAACCACAACCCTTTTGAGGCCAGTTACCCCTCCCCATGAGAAGTTAACAACTGCCACACTGTGTGAAGTAGTGGCATTGCTGGCATTGGTCACCAGGTAGTTCTCACCTGGTATGTACTGTCCAGGGTCCACAAAGCCTGGTGTCACCATAGTGACACTGGCACATGTGTCCCTGTAGGCTTGAGCCACTTTGTCATTAATTAAAGGAGTCTGTCTGTACTTGCCCAGGTTACTGGGGCTCACAGTCAGGGACAAATCAATGTCCCCATCACAGATCAAGACTGCCTGTGTAAGGGTTCTGTCTAAGTCAGAATCTCCTTCAGTTCCCATAGTGATTCCCACTACACCCTTTGTCTGGGGACCAACACTGCTAACAGTAGTACTGGGAGCAGGTGCCTTAGGGGCAACAGTGTTGGGGGCTCCACCCTTTTTGCAATCACTAGTCCAGTGAGTTGTATTTTTACAATGATTGCACCAGGGTTTCTTCTGACCTTCTTTCTTCTTCTTGGACTGTTGGGACCCACCCTCCTTAGCAGTAGTTTGGGGCCCTGTTGAAGACTTCTGGTCTTTAGGTTTCTGATCTCCACCCTTTTGGTCTGTTTTCTTCTGATCACCCCCTTGGCCCTGGTTCTGGTTCTTTTGCTTAACCCTGGTTCTGACCCATTTGTCTGCCTTCTTTCCCAATTCTTGGGGAGAGGTCAGATCAGAGTCAACCAAGTGTTGATGCAGTTGCTGGTTTTGACAGTTATTTAAAATCTGTTCTCTCATCATCAAATTATACAATCCTGTAAAATCAGATACCTTACTTCCCAGCAACCAACCCTCCAAAGCCTTAGTGGCACATTCAATGTATTCAGACCAGTCCTGAGTCTGTGTCTTTTGGGTGTCTCTGAACATTAACCTGTACTGCTCAGTGGTTAAGCCTAACCCATCAACTAGAACACTCTTCAGGACTCTGTAGTTTCTGACATCCTCTTCTCTAACAGTGAGGAGTCTGTCTCTGCCTCTTCCTTCAAAGGAGAGCCAGAGGATTGCTGCCCACTGATCTTCAGGAACCTGCTGTACTTTGCAGGCTCTCTCAAGAGCAGTTATCCACTTGTGGATGTCATCCCCACTTTTGTAGGGGGGCACAACCTTAGACAGGTTTCTATTGTCGAAAACCCTATCTTTGTCCTTAGGGACAATGCTGCCACCAGTGGGTATAGACCCACTCTCTTTATGCTGTCTAGCCTTGCTAAGTTTCTCTTCCATCAGGGCTACTTCTAGCTCCTGCTTCCTGATCCTCAGCTGGGCCTCTTGCATCTTGGCCTCATGTTCCCTCCTCTGAGGGGTGGTCATCCTTCTCCTGGAGCGACCTTGAGAGCCTCTAGAGCCATGGGAAGCATTGGAGTCACCTGAGCGATTCCTTTGCCTTCCAAGCCCTGTGTTAAGTCCACTGGGGAGATCCAGTGGGTTGAACCCACTGTCAGTCCCCAATAGCCTTGGTTTAGCTGGGCCAAGTATAATACTTGGCACTGGGCTAGTTCTCCCTTCATCCTCACTACTGTCAGTATCCTTTTCACTCTCATCCTCTGTGGTAGGCATCCCATCTAAGGGGTGACTATTGGGAAGGGGTACTTCAGTGGCATCTTTAGAAGGGGGGCCTCCTGTTCCTGTCCCTAAGGGGGCTAACTGGGAAGCTTTCTTGAGTGCTCTCTGATTCTCATCATTCTGTAAGAGCTCTCTGAGCTCAGCAGAGTTTGGGTTCTTGGGCTGTTTAAGGCCTCTAAGAGTTGCCAAATGCCTGAGCTCATTCTGATTAAGGGTAGCAAAGCTGGATGGTGCCCTCTGGGGGTCACTCTCAACAGAGATGGGTACAGTGGACCCCTCTGCCCCGGCCATTGCTCTTAAGTGTGGGTGGATGTGTTGCAATCTACCTACACTTGGGTTTACCTACTAAACCTATCTAGTAGTTGTAGTCAGGGTGTGCTACTCCCTTTGCTCTACAACAACTAAGTTCAGTAGAACTTAAGTATATCTAATCTTGTTTTATATGTACCTACAGGTACCTATGTGATCTTTTCAATTGGTAACCAAGAGATTACAATGGTAAAACACAGCAAGCTCAAATCCAACCGCTGCTCACCAATGTGAGAAGTTGGCCTGGTATATGCTGTTCACTAGTTCTAGTGACCACCTTGTACCATGCCAAGCAACCCTTATGGTGTGGTTGTAAGTCAACCTTTTCGGACTAGCTGCCCTAGTGGTAGCGTAGGCTAAGCAGTCTTTGAGGCTAAACTCGTGAAGCGTGTTAAGCAAGCTGTTTTACCAATAGTAACCCCCTTTTATACCAATGAAAGGACACCACACAGATATATATTCAAAATATATATGTATTTATTTCTCAAAGTAACCCCTAGTCTCTTTATGAGCACAGGAGCACAAATCGTCAAACAAGATTATCACAGAATACACAGAAGTTGCACTTTATATGGATAGGCCCTGGTGGCCACTCGAACCATATACTAAAATAGTGGTATAAGTACCACGAACAGAAAAGGGAAAAGGCCTAGGGCCTCTAGAATCGCTGGGCCTACAAGGAGCTAACGTCAGTTAGTGACCAGGAGGTCCACGGGTGGCGTGTGCAGAGCAAATAGTCACACGCGTGCTCCCATAGGTTTCAATGGGTGCGTAAAAAGTACAAAGTTACTGCAAAAGGAATCTTCCGGATGACCTAGGAACTTAAGATTTGGAACACAGGCACTAGAGATGTATTACTACACATGGGCACCGGAGTACCAGCTTTACCTCACCCACAGGAAGCGGGTGCATAGGCCTCAAAGTGCGTCGGGTTTCTTCTATCTGTTCCGTTGAGCCTGGGACAAAGATGCTGCAGGCGGTCGGTCGGGAAGGGATGCAGTGGATCCAAGAGTGGATCGGAGATGTTGAAGACCTGTAAGCAGAGGGGACAGTGTTCACAGTCACTAGCCAGTGACCAGCGTGGCACCAGGTGGGTACCAGGCGATGTCGGGTGCAAACAGGTGATGAGGGGTAGCTTGTCTCCGCAGCCACGTGGTCCCTGAAGGTCGACGACGTCCAGGAGTCGGCTCACGAGCTGTCCCACGCAGGCTCTCGCTGTCGGCGGTGTCGGCGACTTGATCGAAGCAAACAAGCCTTGGCAAAAGCAATTGCAGGAGGATTCGGAAATCAGCTGTTGGTTCTGACCAGCAAGGTCAGAGGGATTGCTCCTTTGGAGGGGAGCAAGGGCCAGTCTGGAGCAACCAGACCAGCGGTGTTTGTCGTAGATTTCGTCGCCAAGATGGCCACTAGCCAGCGGGCCAGCAACCGGTTAGGCGCGTCGAGTGGCAAAATGCAGAAGGGCCCCACGCAGATCGTGGAGATGCTGGAGGGCTCACCTTTGGTGCAGATGCTGCTCGAGGGTTGGGCTTCTCAGGACCCAAAGCACAACTTGGAGGGAGCCTCGGTTGTTGCACTGGTCAGCTTGTCGTAGTCGTTCCAAGATGGCTGGCTCCACGTGTCTCGGTGCCTCCACGGGTCTCCTCTTTGCAGGGACTGTGGATCGGGCGGTGAGAGGTCTGGAGGTCCAGGTCTTGTCAGTCTCTGGGCTCGGGCTCCGGCGGGAGGCGGCGGCAAAGCAGACGGTGATTCGCTGGATGGTGCTTGCGTTAGCAAGGTGGTCACTCCCTGACCACAGGGGAGATTTTCTTCAGTCTTCTGTGCAGCAGAATGTCGAAGTTCCCGTCTTCTTCTTAGTTTCAAGTTGATTCCAGGATGTCTGAAGTCTTAGGACACAGCTCCTACCTTTATTCGGATTCTAGGGGCCGGACTACCTGCTAGGTCCCTCCCTATGGGTGGTACCAGGAAGGGGGGTGGTTACACCCCCAATCCTTTGTCCAGCTCGCCCCAGGCCCGGGACTGGTGTGCCCCAGGACCGGTTTGAACTGGCATATGCCCCGAGGCTCCTTGTGAGCCACAGGCATGTCTGGTTTCTTTCAAGCCCTACCTGTCCAATACACAAAATCCTGTCTGGGGTGGTGCACGCACCTCCCCTGGCAGGAAACCCTTTGTCCACACCTCCCAAGCTGGAAGGACTCCCAGCAGCAGGAGGGCAGACTTGTGTCTGTGGTGGCAGCATCCATTTTGTGGAGCTGAGGCTATGTCTGATTTTACCCGGGTTTCAGGTACTGTACATGTCGTGTCCCTCTAGAAGGGTGGAATGCTAACCCCGTCGCCAGAATTGGCGAGGGGTTAGTATTCCAATTCGTATGACACCTTACTCGACATGTTTTGATAAAGCCAAACCAAAGATAGCATTTAACCGCGAGGTTCATAATGCACTTAAGAGTATATGGTATGACGATATCTGGAAACAGTAGAAGGAAGTTGTTCCGACCACTGCAGACAGGCTCAGCTCATGCCAGAGCACCATCTCACATGGAACCAAGCACTCTGCCTTCAGGATTGTTAAGGCCTGCCATAGGAGTGACTCATAGGTTACCAGGTGTCCCATTTAAGGTTAGGTATAGGTATACTACACCTAAGTAAGAGGTGATTACACCAACTTACCCCAGCTGAGTGATCAGCCAGTTGTGTCAGATTGTTAGGCCAAGCCTGGGGTGGCATAATACATGCTGCAGCCCCTGGCAGGCCTTGGGTACACCAATGCCCTGGGTACCTAGTGTACACTGGTACAGGGGCTGACAGGGTGATCCACTTCCAATTGGTTATGCACCTAGGGTGCATAGTTGTAATTTAGTAGAGAGAACAGCAGGCTGGGGGTCTGATTGGCAGGCCCACAGCCTCAATATGTCAAAAACCAGTGAAGCAAAAAGCAAAAATTTGGGGTGACCATAGGATAGCAGACCCTACTCTCCTACAAGTGGTGTTTGGGTTGGGTACGGGGTCGTGCTTGGGGTAGTGTTTTAGGGTGTAGGGTAGTGCAGTGGTGTTTGTGTAGTTTAGGGGATCATGCTGGGGGTAGTATTTTAGGGTTTAGGATAGTGCAGTGCTTTTTGGGTACTGTAGGGGGTCATAGTGGGGGTAGTGTTTTAGGGTTTAGTGTAGTGCAGTGGTGCTTGTGTGGTGTAGAGGGTCATGCTGAGGGTAGTGTTTTAGGGTTGAGGGTAGTGCAGTGTTGTTTGTGTAGAGTAGGGGGTCATGCTGGGGATAGATTTACAGTTTAGTGTAGTCCAGTGGTGTTTGGGTAGTGTAGGGAGTCATGCTGGGGTAGTGTTTTAGGGTATAGGGTAGAACAGTGGTGTTTCTGTAGTGTAGGGAGTCGTGCTGGGGTTATTGTTTTTGGGTTTGTATGGGGGTCGTGCTTTGGGTAGTGTTTTAGGGTTTAGGTTAGTGCTGTGGTGTTTGTATAGTGTAGGGGGTCATGCTGGGGTTAGTGTTTTAAGGTTTAGGGTAGCGCTGTGGTGTTTGGGTGGTCTAGGGGGTCGTGCTGGGGGTAGTGTTTTAGGGTTTAGGGTAGTGCAGTGGCGTTTGGTTAGTTTAGGGAGTCATGCTGGGGGTAGTGTTGTAGTGTTTAAGTTAGTGCAGTGGTGTTTGTGTAGTGTAGTGAGTCGTCCTGGGGGTAGTGATTTAGGGTTTAGGGTAGTGCAGTGGTGTTTGCTTAGGGTAGGGGGTCATGCTTGGGGCAGTGTTTTAGGGTTTAGGGTAGTGCAGTGGTGTTTGTGTAGTATAGGGGTTCGTGCTGGGCGTAGTGTTTTAGGGAATAGGATAGTGCAGTTGTTTTTGGGTACTGTAGGGGGTCATGCTGGAGGTAGTGTTTTAGGGTTTAGGGTAGTGCAGTGGTGTTTGTGTAGTGTAGGGGGTCATGCTGGGGGTAGTGTTTTAGGGTTTAGGGTAGTGCAGTTGTATTTGTGTAGTGTAGGGGGTCATGCTGGGGGTAGATTTAGGGTTTAGTGTAGTTCAGTGGTTTTTGGGTAGTGTAGGGAGTCATGCTGGGAGTAGTGTTTTAGGGTTTAGGGTAGTGCAGTGGTGCTTGTGTAGTGTAGGGGGTCGTGATCGGATAGTGTTTTAGGGTTTAGGGTAGTGCCGTGGTGTTTGTATTGTGTAGGGGGTCATGCTGAGGTTAGTGTTTTAAGGTTTAGGGTAGTGAAGTGGTGTTTGGGTAGTGTAGGGGGTCGTGCTGGGAGGAGTGTTTTAGGGTTTAGGGTAGGGCAGTGGTGTTTGTATAGTATAGGGGGTCGTGCTGGGGTAGTGTTTTAGGGTTTAGGGTTGTGCAGTGGTGTTTGTGTTGTGAGGGGGTCGTGCTTGGGGTAGTGTTTTAGGGTTTAGGGTAGTGCAATGGTGTTTGTATTATGTAGGGGGTCATGATGGGGGGAGTGTTTTAGGGTTTAGGATAGGGCAGTGGTGTTTTGGTAGTGTAGGGGTCATGCTGGGGGTAGTGTTTAGGGTTTAGGGTAGTGCAGTGAAGTTTGTGTAGTGTAGGGGGTTGTGTTTTAGGGTTTAGGGTAGTGCAGTTGTTTCTGGGTAGTGTAGGGGGTCATGCTGGGGTAGTGTTTTTGGGTTTAGCGTAGTGCAGTTGTGTTTGTGTAGTGAAGGGGTCGTGCTGGGGTAGTGTTTTAGGGTATAGGATAGTGCAGTTGTTTTTGGGTACTCTAGGGGGTCATGCTGGGGGTAGTGTTTTAGGGTTTAGGGTAGTGCAGTGTTGTTTGTGTAGTGTAGGGGGTCATGCTGGGGGTAGTGTTTTAGGGTTCAGGGTAGTGCAGTGGTGTTTGTGTAGTGTAGGGGGTCATGCTGGGGGTAGATTTAGGGTTTAGTGTAGTCCAGTGGTGTTTGGGTAGTGTAGCGAGTAATGCTGGGGGTAGTGTTTTAGGGTTTAGGGTAGTGCAGTGGTGCTTGTGTAGTGTAGGGGGTCGTGATCGGGGTAGTGTTTTAGGGTTTAGGGTAGTGCAGTGGTGTTTGTATATTGTAGGGGGTCATGCTGGGGGGAGTGTTTTAGGGTTTAGGATAGGGCAGTGGTGTTTTGGTAGTGTAGGGGGTCATGCTGGGGGTAGTGTTTTAGGGTTTAGGATAGTGTAGTGGAGTTTGTGTAGTGTAGGGGGTAGTGCTTTAGGGTTTACGGTAGTACAGTGGTGTTTGTGTAGTGTAGGGGTCATGCTGTGGGTAGTGTTTTAGGGTTTAGGGTAGTGCAGTGGTGCTTGTGTAGTGTAGGGGGCCGTGATCGGGTTAGTGTTTTAGGGTTTAGGGTAGTGCAATGGTGTTTGTATAGTGTAGGGGTTCATGCTTAGGTTAGTGTTTTAAGGTTTAGCGTAGTGCAGTGGTGTTTGGGTAGTGTAGGGGGTCGTGCTGGGAGTAGTGTTTTAGGGTTTAGGGTAGTGCAGTGGTGTTTGTATAGTATAAGGGGTCGTGCTGGGGTAGTGTTTTAGGGTTTAGGGTCGTGCAGTGGTGTTTCTGTTGTGAGGGGTCGTGCATAGGGTAGTGTTTTAGGGTTTAGGGTAGCGCAATTGTGTTTGTATTGTGTAGGGGCTCATGATGGGGAGAGTGTTTTAGGGTTTAGGATAGGGCAGTGGTGTTTTGGTAGTGTAGGGGGTCATGCTGGGGGTAGTGTTTTAGGGTTTAGGGTAGTGCAGTGGAGTTTGTGTAGTGTAGGTGGTAGTGCTTTAGGGTTTAGGGTAGTGCAGTGGTGTTTGTGTAGTGCAGGGGTCATGCTGTGGGTAGTGTTTTCGGGTTTAGGGTAGTGCAGTGGTGTTTGTGTTGTGTAGGGGGTATGCTGGGGTTAGTGTTTTAGGGTTTAGGGTATTGCAGTGGTGTTTGGTTAGTGTAGGGTTTCATGCTGGGGTAGTGTTTTAGGGTTTAGGGTAGGGCAGTGGTGTTTGGGTAGTCTAGGGGGTCGTGCTGGGGGTAGTGTTTTAGGGTTTAGGTTAGTGCAGTGGTGTTTGTGTAGTGTAGGGGTCATGCTGTGGGTAGTGTTTTAGGGTTTAGGGTAGTGCAGTGGTGTTTGTGTAGTGTAGGGGGTCATGTTTTAGGGTATAGGGTAGTGCAGTAGTGTTTGGGTAGTGTAGGGGGTATGCTGGGGTTAGTGTTTTAGGGTTTAGGGTATTGCAGTGGTGTTTGGTTAGTGTAGGGTTTCATGCTGGGGTAGTGTTTTAGGGTTTAGGGTAGTGCAGTGGTGTTTGTGTAGTGTGGGCAGTGATGCTGGGTGTAGATTTAGGGTTTAGTGTAGTGCAGTGGTGTTTGGGTAGTGTAGGGAGTCATGCTGGGGGTAGTGTATTAGCGTTTAGGGTAGTGCAGTGGTGTTTGTGTAGTGTAGTTTTTTCATGCTGGGGGTAGTGTTTTAGGGTTTAGGGTAGTGCAGTGGTGTTTGGGTTGGGTAGGGGGTCATGCTTGGGGTAGTGTTTTAGGGTTTAGAGTAGTGCAGTGGTGTTTGTGTAGTGTAGGGGATCATGCTGGGGGTAGTATTTTAGGGTTTAGGATAGTGCAGTGGTTTTTGGGTACTGTAGGGGGTCATAGTGGGGGTAGTGTTTTAGGGTTTAGTGTAGTGCAGTGGTGCTTGTGTGGTGTAGAGGATCATGCTGGGGTAGTGTTTTAGGGTATAGGGTAGAGCAGTGGTGTTTCTGTAGTGTAGGGAGTCGTGCTGGGGTTATTGTTTTTGGGTTTAGGGTAGTGCAGTGGTGCTTTTGTAGTATGGGGTCGTGCTTTGGGTAGTGTTATAGGGTTTAGGTTAGTGCTGTGGTGTTTGTATAGTGTAGGGGGTCATGCTGGGGTTAGAGTTTTAAGGTTTAGGGTAGTGCAGTGGTGTTTGGGTATTCTAGGGGGTCTTGCTGGGGGTAGTGTTGTAGGGTTTAGGGTAGTGCAGTGGCGTTTGGTTAGTTTAGGGAGTCATGCTGGGGGTAGTGTTGTAGTGTTTAGGTTAGTGCAGTGGTGTTTGTGTAGTGTAGTGAGTCGTCCTGGGGGTAGTGTTTTAGGGTTTAGGGTAGTGCAGTGGTGTTTGCGTAGGGTAGGGGGTCATGCTTGGGGCAGTGTTTTAGGGTTTAGGGTAGTGCAGTGGTGTTTGTGTAGTATAGGGGTTCGTTCTGGGGTAGTGTTTTAGGGAATAGGATAGTGCAGTTGTTTTTGGGTACTGTAGGGGGTCATGCTGGGGGTAGTGTTTTAGGGTTTAGGGTAGTGCAGTGGTGTTTGGGTAGTGTAGGGGGTATGCTGGGGTTAGTGTTTTAGGGTTTAGAGTATTGCAGTGGTGTTTGGTTAGAGTAGGGATTCATGCTGGGGTAGTGTTTTAGGGTTTAGGGTAGTTCAGTGGTGTTTGTGTAGTGTGGGAAGTCATGCTGGGGGTAGATTTAGGGTTTAGTGTAGTGCAGTGGTGTTTGGGTAATGTAGGGAGTCATGCTGGGGGTAGTGTTTTAGCGTTTAGGGTGGTGCAGTGGTGTTTGTGTAATGTAGTTATTCGTGCTGGGGGTAGTGTTTTAGGGTTTAGGGTAGTGCAGTGGTGTGTGGGTTGGGTAGGGGGTCGTGCTTGGGGTAGTGTTTTAGGGTTTAGGGTAGTGCAGTTGTGTTTGTGTAGTGTAGGGGATCATGCTGGGGGTAGTGTATTCGCGTTTAGAGTAGTGCAGTGCTGTTTGTGTAGTGTAGTCTTTTCATGCTGGGGGTAGTGTTTTAGGGTTTAGGGTAGTGCAGTGGTGTTTGGGTTGGGCAGGGGGTTGTGCTTGGGGTAGTGTTTTAGGGTTTAGGGTAGTGCAGTGGTGTTTGTGTAGTGTAGGGGATCATGCTGGGGGTAGTATTTTAGGGTTTAGGATAGTGCAGTAGTTTTTGGGTACTGTAGGGATTCATGCTGGGGAACTGTTTTAGGGTTTAGGGTAGTTCAGTGGTGTTTGTGTAGTGTGGGAAGTCATGCTGGGGGTAGATTTAGGGTTTAGTGTAGTCCAGTGGTGTTTGGGTAGTGTAGGGAGTCATGCTGGGGGTAGTGTTTTAGGGTTTAGGGTAGTGCAGTGGTGTTTGTGTAGTGTAGTCTTTTCATGCTGGGGGTAGTGTTTTAGGGTTTAGGGTAGTGCAGTGGTGTTTGGGTTGGGTAGGGGGTCGTGCTTGGGGTAGTGTTTTAGGGTTTAGGGTAGTGCAGTGGTGTTTGTGTAGTGTAGGGGATCATGCTGGGGGTAGTGTTTTAGGGTTTAGAGTATTGCAGTGGTGTTTGGTTAGAGTAGGGATATATGCTGGGGTAGTGTTTTAGGGTTTAGGGTAGTTCAGTGGTGTTTGTGTAGTGTGGGAAGTCATGCTGGGGGTAGATTTAGGGTTTAGTGTAGTCCAGTGGTGTTTGGGTAGTGTAGGGAGTCATGCTGGGGGTAGTGTTTTAGGGTTTAGGGTAGTGCAGTGGTGCTTGTGTAGTGTAGGGGGTCGTGATCGGGGTAGTGTTTTAGGGTATAGGGTAGTGCAGTGGTGTTTGTATATTGTAGGGGGTCATGCTGGGGGGAGTGTTTTAGGGTTTAGGATAGGGCAGTGGTGTTTTGGTAGTGTAGGGGGTCATGCTGGGTGCAGTGTTTTAGGGTTTAGGGTAGTGTAGTGGAGTTTGTGTAGTGTAGGGGGTAGTGCTTTAGGGTTTAAGGTAGTACAGTCGTGTTTGTGTAGTGTAGGGGTCATGCTGTGGGTAGTGTTTTAGGGTTTAGGGTAGTGCAGTGGTGTTTGTGTAGTGTAGGGGGACATGTTTTAGTGTATAGGGTAGTGCAGTGGTGTTTGGGTAGTGTAGGGGGTATGCTCGGGTTAGTGTATTAGGGTTTAGGGTATTGCAGTGGTGTTTGGTTAGTGTAGGGTTTCATGCTGGGGTAGTGTTTTAGGGTTTAGGGTAGTGCAGTGGTGTTTGTGTAGTGTGGGAAGTCATGCTGGGTGTAGATTTAGGGTTTAGTGTAGTGCAGTGGTGTTTGGTTAGTGTATGGAGTCATGCTGGGGGTAGTTTTGTAGTGTTTAGGTTAGTGCAGTGGTGTTTGTGTAGTATAGTGAGTCGTCCTGGGGGTAGTGTTTTAGGGTTTAGGGGTAGTGCAGTGGTGTTTGCATAGGGTAGGGGGTCGTGTTTTAGGGTATTGGATAGTGCTGGGAGTCCTCTGCACCCACTCATATATGTCTGTCCACTGCTGGGAGTCCTCTGCACCCACCCCCATGTCTCTATTCACTACTGGGAGTGATAGGCACCCACGCCTCACATGTCTCTGTCCACTGCTGGGAGTGATGGGCACCCACCCCTAACACGTCTCTGTCCACTGCTGGGAGTGATAGGCACCCACCCCTCACATGTCTCTGTCCACTGCTGGGAGTGATAGGCACCCACCCCTCACATGTCTCTGCCCACTGCTGGGAGTGATAGGCACCCACGCCTCACATGTCTCTGTCCACTGCTGGGAGTGATGGGCACCCACCCCTAACATGTCTCTGTCCACTGCTGGGAGTGATAGGCACCCACCCCTCACATGTCTCTGTCCACTGCTGGGAGTGATAGGCACCCACCCCTCACATGTCTCTGTCCACTGCTGGGAGTGATGGGCACCCACCCCCATGTCTCTGTCCACTGCTGGTATTCTCTGCACCCACCCCCATGTCTCTGTCCACTGCTGGGAGTGATAGGCACCCACCCCTCACATGTCTCTGTCCACTGCTGGGAGTGATAGGCACCCACCCCTCACATGTCTCTGTCCACTGCTGGGAGTGATGGGCACCCACCCCCATGTCTCTGTCCACTGCTGGGTGTCCTCTGCACCCACCCCCATGTCTCTGACCACTGCTGGGAGTGATAGGCACCCACCCCTCACATGTCTCTGTCCAGTGCTGGGAGTGATGGGCACCCACCCCCATGTCTCTGTCCACTGCTGGTAGTCCTCTACACCCACCCCCATGTCTCTGTCCACTGCTGGGAGTGATAGGCACCCACCCCTCACATGTCTCTGTCCACTGCTGTGAGTGATAGGCACCCACCCCTCACATGTCTCTCTCCACTGCTGGGAGTGATAGGCACCCACCCCTCACATGTCTCTGTCCACTGCTGTGAGTGATAGGCACCCACCCCTCACATGTCTCTGTCCACTGCTGGGAGTGATAGGCACCCACCCCTCACATGTCTCTGTCCACTGCTGGGAGTGATGGGCACCCACCCCCATGTCTCTGTCCACTGCTGGTATTCCTGGCACCCACCCCCATGTCTCTGTCCACTTCTGGGAGTGATAGGCACCCACCCCTCACATGTCTCTGTCCACTGCTGGGAGTGATAGGCACCCACCCCTCACTTGTCTCTGTCCACTGCTGGGAGTGATAGGCACCCACCCCTCTCATGTCTCTGTCCACTGCTGGGAGTGATAGGCACCCACCCCTCACACGTCTCTGTTCACTGCTGGGAGTGATGGGCACCCACCCCCATGGTCTCTGCCCACTGCTGGTATTCCTCTGCACCCACCCCCATGTCTCTGTCCACTGCTGGGAGTGATAGACACCCACCCCTCACATGTCTCTGTCCACTGCTGGGAGTGATAGGCACCCATCCCCCACATGTCTCTGTCCACTGCTGGGAGTGATAGGCACCCACCCCTCACATGTCTCTGTACACTGCTGGGAGTGATAGACACCCACCCCTCACATGTCTCTGTCAACTACTGGGAGTGATGGGCACCCACCCCCATGTCTCTGTCCACTGCTGGGAGTCCTCTGCACCCACCCCCATGTCTCTGCCCGCTGCTGGGAGTGATAGGCACCCACCCCTCACATGTCTCTGTCCACTGCTGGGAGTGATAGGCACCCACCCCCATGTCTCTGTCCACTGCTGGGAGTGATAGGCACCCACCCCTCACATGTCTCTGTCCACTGCTGGGAGTGATAGGCACCCACCCCTCACATGTCTCTGTCCACTGCTGGGAGTGATGGGCACCCACCCCCATGTCTCTGTCCACTGCTGGTATTCCTCTGCACCCACCCCCATGTCTCTGTCCACTGCTGGGAGTGATAGGCACCCACTCCTCACATGTCTCTGTCCACTGCTGGGAGAGATAGGCACCCACCCCTCACATGTGTCTGTCCACTGCTGGGAGTGATGGGCACCCACCCCCATGTCTCTGTCCACTGCTGGTATTCCTCTGTACCCACCCCCATGTCTCTGTCCACTGCAGGGAGTGATAGGCACCCACCCCTCACATGTCTCTGTCCACTGCTGGGAGTGATAGGCACCCACCCTCACATGTCTCTGTCCACTGCTGGGAGTGATAGGCACCCACCCCTCACATGTCTCTGTCCACTGCTGGGAGTGATAGGCACCCACCCCTCACATGTCTCTGTCCACTGCTGGGAGTGATGAGCACCCACCCCCATGTCTCTGTCCACTGCTGGTATTCCTCTGCACCCACCCCCATGTCTCTGTCCACTGCTGGGAGTGATAGGCACCCACCCCTCACATGTCTCTGTCCACTGCTGGGAGTGATAGGCACCCACCCTCACATGTCTCTGTCCACTGCTGGGAGTGATAGGCACCCACCCCTCACATGTCTCTGTCCACTGCTGGGAGTGATGGGCACCCACCCCATGTCTCTGTCCACTGCTGGGTGTCCTCTGCACCCACCCCCATGTCTCTGACCACTGCTGGGAGTGATAGGCACCCACCCCTCACATGTCTCTGTCCACTGCTGGGAGTGATGGGCACCCACCCCCATGTCTCTGTCCACTGCTGGTAGTCCTCTGCACCCACCCCCATGTCTCTGTCCACTGCTGGGAGTGATAGGCACCCACCCCTCACATGTCTCTGTCCACTGCTGTGAGTGATAGGCACCCACCCCTCACATGTCTCTCTCCACTGCTGGGAGTGATAGGCACCCACCCCTCACATGTCTCTGTCCACTGCTGTGAGTGATAGGCACCCACCCCTCACATGTCTCTGTCCACTGCTGGGAGTGATAGGCACCCGCCCCTCACATGTCTCTGTCCACTGCTGGGAGTGATGAACACCCACCCCCATGTCTCTGTCCACTGCTGGGAGTCCTCTGCACCCACCCCATGTCTCTGTCCACTGCTGGGAGTGATAGGCACCCACCCCTCACATGTCTCTGTCCACTGCTGGGAGTGACAGGCACCCACCCCTCACATGTCTCTGTCCACTGCTGGGAGTGATGGGCACCCACCCCCATGTCTCTGTCCACTGCTGGTATTCCTCTGCACCCACCTCCATGTCTCTGTCCACTGCTGGGAGTGATAGGCACCCACCCCTCACATGTCTCTGTCCACTGCTGGGAGTGATAGGCACCCACCCCTCACATGTCTCTGTCCACTGCTGGGAGTGATAGGCACCCACCCCTCTCATGTCTCTGTCCACTGCTGGGAGTGATAGGCACCCACCCCTCACATGTCTCTGTTCACTGCTGGGAGTGATGGGCACCCACCCCCATGTCTCTGTCCACTGCTGGTATTCCTCTGCACCCACCCCCATGTCTCTGTCCACTGCTGGGAGTGATAGACACCCACCCCTCACATGTCTCTGTCCACTGCTGGGAGTGATAGGCACCCATCCCCCACATGTCTCTGTCCACTGCTGGGAGTGATAGGCACCCACCCCTCACATGTCTCTGTCAACTGCTGGGAGTGATGGGCACCCACCCCCATGTCTCTGTCCACTGCTGGGAGTCCTCTGCACCCACCCCCATGTCTCTGCCCACTGCTGGGAGTGATAGGCACCCATCCCTCACATGTCTCTGTCCACTGCTGGGAGTTATAGGCACCCACCCCCATGTCTCTGTCCACTGCTGGGAGTGATAGGCACCCACTCCTCACATGTCTCTGTCCACTGCTGGGAGAGATAGGCACCCACCCCTCACATGTGTCTGTCCACTGCTGGGAGTGATGGGCACCCACCCCCATGTCTCTGTCCACTGCTGGTATTCCTCTGCACCCACCCCCATGTCTCTGTTCACTGCTGGGAGTGATAGGCACCCACCCCTCACATGTCTCTGTCCACTGCTGGGAGTGATAGGCACCCACCCTCACATGTCTCTGTCCACTGCTGGGAGTGATAGGCACGCACCCCTCACATGTCTCTGTCCACTGCTGGGAGTGATAGGCACCCCCCCTCACATGTCTCTGTCCACTGCTGGGAGTGATGGGCACCCACCCCCATGTCTCTGTCCACTGCTGGTATTCCTCTGCACCCACCCCCATGTCTCTGTCCACTGCTGGGAGTGATAGGCACCCACCCCTCACATGTCTCTGTCCACTGCTGGGAGTGATAGGCACCCACCCTCACATGTCTCTGTCCACTGCTGGGAGTGATAGGCACCCACCCCTCACATGTCTCTGTCCACTGCTGGGAGTGATGGGCACCCACCCCCATGTCTCTGTCTACTGCTGGGAGTCCTCTGCACCCACGCCCATGTCTCTGACCACTGCTGGGAGTGATAGGCACCCACCCCTCACATGTCTCTGTCCACTGCTGGGAGTGATAGGCACCCACCCCTCACATGTCTCTGTCCACTGCTGGGAGTGATAGGCACCCACCCTCACATGTCTCTGTCCACTGCTGGGAGTGATAGGCACCCACCCCTCACATGTCTCTGTCCACTGCTGGGAGTGATGGGCACCCACCCCCATGTCTCTGTCCACTGCTGGTATTCCTCTGCACCCACCCCCATGTCTCTGTCCACTGCTGGGAGTGATAGGCACCCACTCCTCACATGTCTCTGTCCACTGCTGGGAGAGATAGGCACCCACCCCTCACATGTGTCTGTCCACTGCTGGGAGTGATGGGCACCCACCCCCATGTCTCTGCCCACTGCTGGTATTCCTCTGCACCCACCCCCATGTCTCTGTCCACTGCTGGGAGTGATAGGCACCCACCCCTCACATGTCTCTGTCCACTGCTGGGAGTGATAGGCACCCACCCTCACATGTCTCTGTCCACTGCTGGGAGTGATAGGCACCCACCCCTCACATGTCTCTGTCAACTGCTGGGAGTGATAGGCACTGTTAGAAGGCGACCTCAGAGGGGCCCGGAGGGGGCCCTGACTACCCTGAGACCCACCCTCGAGGTATCGTAGCCGGGCGCTGGCGGGAGACTCCTCAGGGGAGGAACCTCGTATCTAGGATCGCACACTCGGCACCACACGACAGAGAGGCACCACACGAGGAGTTCTTAAGAGCAAATCTTTATCAGATCAGAGTGGTAGGATCTTTATGATCAGCAAGGCAAAATATATACAAGTAGAGCGCGGGCTCACCAAGTCTTGGAGGGGGGATAGGAGGTAGCGGGACAGTCTTTGGGGATATGGATCAAATGCAGGATCGTACCCGGCGCACAGCTCACAATCCTCGAGCTGGGGGATACGCTTGTCGTCGTGGGGTCCGGCGGGACCAAGAGAGTCTGTGGGAGCCGCGAGTTACTCAGTAGGGCTCGAGCGCGAGTTCGGAGGTCTTACGATCTTCAGGGAGCCGCAAGTCACTCGGCAGGGCTCAAGCACAAGTTCGGGGGTCTTACGATCTTTAGGGAGCCGTGAGTCACTCAGCAGGGCTCAGGCACAAGTTCGGAGGTCTGACGATCTTCAGGGAGCCGCGAGTCACTCAGCAGGGCTCAAGCACAAGTTCGGGGGTCTTACGATCTTCAGGGAGCAGCGAGTCACTCAGCAGGGCTCAGGCACAAGTTCGGAGGTCTGACGATCTTCAGGGAGCCGCGAGTCACTCAGCAGGGCTCAGGTGTTTCCAAGGCGAATCTGCCGGGCAGTCCCAGAGCACCCCTTGTTATAAGGCGACTCCTCTTTGATGTCCGGAGTCTGTGCAGGCAGGGGTCTTGTCACCTGGGGGTCGCTTGTTGGGGGTTTCCTGCCATTGTCCTTTGATCCTTTCAGGGCCGGGTCGGGAGGAGCCCCAGACACCCAGCAGGCGTGGAGCCAGCCTTCGGGGAGGCCGGCGGGTCGATCGAAACCCACCTTCCCAGGGAAGCGCAGAGGTGTGATGGAAACTGCTCCTCCCTTTCTCATCCCAAGGGGAGCGCGATGTCCTCCAGCCGGAGTGGCGCCTATAGGCTAGGGTCGCGCTGGGGCCGGGCGGCCATCTTGGTGCATGAAGTGGGCACGCGGGCCCGGGGTGGCCAAAGGAGGTAGGCCACGGACGGGGAAGTCCGGGTCGGGTGTGTGTGTTCTGGTGGGAAGGATCGGCTAGGCCGTGGGCTCGGGGCTGGTGTGAGGTGCAGGGGTCAGGTCTGACTATGTTACGAGGGCCGGGTCTAACACGCGTCCCCCCCAGCTGAAAGCCGGAGAGAACTACCCATCTTCTTGGGGGTTCTCTTCGCTGAGGCGGAAGAATCGGGAGAGGCCATCGGCGTTGGCGTGGTCCGTACCAGGGCGATGTTCCACGGTGAAATCCATCCCCTGGAGGGAGATTGACCACCGCAGAAGCTTGGGGTTTTCTCCTCGCATCTGCATGAGCCATCGCAAGGGGCGATGGTCGGTTTGGACCCTGAAATGGGTGCCGAACAGGTAAGGGCGTAGTTTCTTGAGGGCCCAGACTACGGCGAACGCCTCGCGCTCGATGGTACTCCATCTCTGTTCCCGGGGCAACAGCCTTCGGCTGAGGAAGGCCATGGGCTGGTCTAGACCCTGGTCATTTACCTGGGAGAGGACTGCCCCGATGCCATGCTCGGAGGCATCAGTTTGTACCACAAACTCTTTGGAGTAGTCGGGGGCCTGGAGGACGGGGGCCGTACACATGGCCGTTTTCAGGGCATTGAACGCCTCTTGGCAGGCAGGGGACCACTGCACCTTCTTGGGCTGCTTCTTGGACGTGAGTCCCGTGAGGGGACCGACCAGGCTGCCGTAATTCCGGATGAATCTCCGGTAGTAGCCCGTGAGGCCCAGAAAGGCTCGGACCTCTGTTTGGGTAGTGGGGGGTTCCCAGGCTAGGATGGCGTCGATTTTGGGCTGTAGAGGGGCGACCTGCCCGCTCCCGACCTGGTGCCCCAGGTAGGTTACCGAACCTTGCCCAATCTGGCATTTGCTGGCTTTCACGGTGAGGCCCGCCTGGCGTAGGGCGGTTAGCACCCTCCGGAGGTGCTGGAGGTGCTCACTCCATTCGGAACTAAAAACTGCAATATCGTCGAGATATGCAGCGCTGAATTTTTCCAGCCCGGCCAGGACTCTATTTACCAGTCGCTGGAAGGTGGCCGGGGCATTTTTCATCCCGAAGGGCATCACACGAAAGCGATAGTGCCCATCCGGGGTGGAAAAGGCGGACCGCTCCTTGGCTCCCTCTGTGAGCGCAATTTGCCAGTAGCCGCAGGTGAGATCGAAGGTGCTGAGAAACCGAGCAGCCCCGAGCCGGTCACTGAGCTCGTCGGCTCGGGGAATGGGGTGGGCATCGGCTTGGGTGACTTCATTGAGTCTCCGGTAGTCCACGCAGAAGCGGAGTTCCGGGGCGACCCCGGGGGCAGCTGCTTTTGGGACCAGGACCACGGGGCTGGCCCAGGGGCTGTCTGAGGGTTCGATCACGCCTAGGGACAACATTTTCGAGACTTCGGCTTGGATACAGGACCGGACCCGATCAGGGACTCGGTAGGCTCGGTGTCTCACTGGTGGGCTGTCCCCGGTATCCACATCATGGACACACCAGTCGGTGACCTTGGGGACCAGGGAGAAAAGGTCCGGAAACTGCCCTAGGAGCTGGCGGCAATCCTCACGTTGCTGGGGAGTGAGAGACGGAGAGAGGTTCACTCCCTCTACGGAGCCGTCCTTCTCCTTGGTGCACAGAAGATCAGGGAGGGGATCTGACTCTTCTTCGGACCCGTCATCAGTGGCCAGTAGGAGGCTCAGCTCCGTCCGCACAAAGTGGGGCTTGAGGCGGTTCACGTGGAGGACCCGGAGGGGGTCCCGGGGTGACTGGACGTCTACCAAGTACGTGACCGGGCTCTTCCGCTCAACTACTTTGAAGGGCCCGGTCCATTTATCCTGGAGAGCGCAGGGTTTCACGCGGGCCATGACCCACACCAGCTGGCCCGGCTGAAACTCGACCAGCGCGGCGTTCTGGTCGTACCAGCGCTTCATCTCCTCCTGACTCGCCTCCAGGTTGGCCTCTGCCATCTCCCGGAATCTCCTAGTCTGATTTCGGAGGGTCAGGACGTAACGGAACACATCTCGGGGGGGGGCCTCGGGGCGCCGCCTCCCACTCTTCCTTGACCAGGCTGAGGGGCCCCCTGACGGGGTGCCCGTAGAGTAGCTCAAAGGGGCTGAAACCCAAGGATTTCTGGGGAACTTCTCGGTATGCGAATAGGAGGCAGGGGAGCAGGATGTCCCACTTACGCCGGAGGGGCTCTTCCAGGCCCGCGATCATCCCCTTCAGAGTCCGGTTAAACCGCTCTACCAGGCCGTTTCCTTGGGGGTGGTACGGGGTGGTGAACTTATAGGACACCCCGCACTGTTGCCATAAGGACCTCATGTATCGGGAGATAAAGTTGGTACCGCGATCGCTCACGACCTCGCGGGGAAAACCCATGCGGGAGAAGATCCCCATCAACTCCCGGCCCACCACTGGGGCCGTGACAGTGGCCAGGGGGATGGCCTCAGGGTAATGGGTGGCATGGTCCACCAGGACGAGGATGAACCGGTGCCCCTGGGAAGTTGGGGGGTCCAGAGGTCCTACAATGTCGATCCCGACCCGCTCAAAAGGGGTACTGACGACAGGGAAGGGTTGGAGGGGAGCCTTGCGCTTCCCTCCACTCTTCCCACTGGCCTGGCACGTGGGACAGGACTTGCAGTGGGCTTCCACATCCGCTTTCATTCTGGGCCAGTAGAAGTGAGTCACGAGGCGACTGTATGTTTTGTCCTGACCCAAGTGGCCTGCGAGGGGAACGTCGTGGGCCAAGCCCAGGAGGAGGTTTCGGAAGCGTAGGGGTACCACCAGCACCCGGCCGGACCCTAGCTCCACCGACTTCTGTTCACTGTACAAAAGGTCATTCTCCCAATACACCCAGTGCGTCCCCGTCTGGTTGCCTGCAGCCTGGGCCTCTGCCTGTTGCCGGGGCCCGACCAGGGAGGGACAGGTAGCCTGCTCTCAGCAGAACTCCTCTCGGGAGGGGCCCCCCTCGTGGCGCCACTGGGCGAATTCGGGCAGATCGCCTAACTCGGTGACTGGGGTGGAGTCGGAAGGCGGGGGTTCGTCACTGGCGATCGACTCTTCTGGTGGGGGGATGGGGGACCCTCGTCCGGGACCATCCTATCTTCAGGGGTCGGGGCGTCGTCGACTTCCCTCAGGGGGTCAGTCGAGCCGCCATAGATCGAGTGGTGGCGCATACCCACTCAGGGAGGCCCATCATCCCTAGGTGGGTCTTGCGCTCAACTTGTCCCCAGGGGGAACTTTCCAAGTCGTTCCCCAGGAGACAGTCGACGGGCTGGGAGGTTCTCACTGCGACCTTCAGTTTACCGACCACCACTCCCCACTCAAAGGGCACCAGGGCTACCTTACATAGGCTTTCTGTGTTGTCGGCTGAAATGACAGGGCAAAATACGTTGGGGAGGACCTGGTCTTCGTGTACTAAATGGCTGAGGACACCGGTGATGCTGGCCCCGGTGTCACGGAGGGCTTCTACTTGGTGGCCATTGATCGTTACGAGCTGCCCATATTTCTTTGTGTTAGAGGGCAGGAGGCTCCCAGGAACCATCTCTCTATCTCCTAAGGATACTAGGGCCATAGCGGCGGGTTCCCACTCCTTGGCCTCCTCAACCTCCTCCCCCAGAGCTACATTGGCTATCTGTCTAGCAGGGGGTGCTGCCTGGGTGGTGCGTGGGGCCATGGGGCATTCAGGGTCGTTGGCGTAATGCCCGGGCTTCTGGCAACGGAAACAAGTGATGGTTACCCGGTGCCCCCGTCTAAGGAGGGGGCCGGATACAGCTGGTGGGGGTGCCGGGAAAGGTGGAAGTTGGGACTTCGGGGGACTAGCCTGGGACTCTCTCTGCCCTCCCTGGTTTCCCCCCCCTCTCTGGCGGGGTGGTCCCTGACTGGCTCGGGGGTACTCTCCTACAGGGCCCCGGGAGACCCGGGTGTTGGTCCAGCGATCCGCCTCGACAGCCAGCTTTCTTGGGTCCGTGAGCTTGCTGTCGAGCAGATGCTGGCGTAGTTCCACAAAGCAGTTGGCAGCCAGGTGTTCCCACAACTTAAGGTCGGTTAGTTCTTCCAGGGTGGTTACCTTGCTGCCCTTGATCCACCCATCGAAGGCGCGGCTGAAGAAATTCACATATTCCACCCAGGTGGTACCCGGGATCTTCCTGCAGTCCCGGAACCGCTGGCGGTACATCTCCGGGGTGAGGCCGTACCTTGTGAGGAGGGCCGCTTTCATGTGTTCATAGGAGGTCTGCATGGAGGTGGGTAGGTCGAGCAGGGTGTCTCTCCCTTCGCTCAGGAATTGTCCCCATAACCCAGCCCCCCAATCCTTCTGCGGGACCCGATGGGAGGTCATGGCGACCTCGTAGGCCCGGAACCACTGCTGAATGTCATCATTTTTGTAATATTCTTTGACCACATCCTTGGGGATGTGGACCTTCTGCTCCGTCGGGTCGGCCGCCTCCCGGTTCCCCGGGGGCCGCGCTTCTTCGCTTCTTGCTTTCAGTTCTATTTCCTTCAGGCTGCGTTCATGTTCCAGTTGAAGTCTCCTTCCCTCGTGTTCTCGTTGGAGTTTCTTCTCTTCTAGTTCTCCTTGTACTCGCAACTGTTCTACTGCTAGCTTTTTCTCGGCTAATTTCAACTCGCCCTCAATTTTGAGTTTGGCTAATTCGAGCTCGTGATGGCGACTTTTTTCTCTGTCTGCGAGTTCCTCCGGGGATAGGCCCCCGTCTGGTACGAAGCCTCGCACCTGGTTGCTGCTGCGTTCTCCTTGGGAGGGTCAGCTTCGTCGTGGGGCTCCCTCGCTCCTTCTGGGCGGGAGGCTCCAGAATCCACCCAAGCTTTCAGTGCCTTTTGCATATCTTCTTTGGTGTTGAGACCAGTGGTAGCGATTCTGAGTTCCTTACAGAATTGCTTTAGTTCTTTGTGAGTTTACTCTTCCAGCTGTTCCACCTGGAACACGGTACTGGCGTCGTTTTCTATGAGAACCACGGCGTTTCCTTCTGCCATCTTTGTCGGTAGTGCGTCAGCCGTTCACGGTACGATCTCTAGATTATGGGCCCGAATCCCGTCGCTTGCCACCAATGTTAGAAGGCGACCTCAGAGGGGCCCGGAGGTGGCCTTGACTACCCTGAGACCCACCCTCGAGGTATCGTAGCCGGGCGCTGGCGGGAGACTCCTCAGGGGAGGAACCTCGTATCTAGGATCGCACATTCGGCACCACACGACAGAGAGACACCACACGAGGAGTTCTTAAGAGCAAATATTTATCAGATCAGAGTGGTAGGATCTTTATGATCAGCAAGGCAAAATATATACAAGTAGAGCGCGGGCTCACCAAGTCTTGGAGGGGGGATAGGAGGTAGCGGGACAGTCTTTGGGGATATGGATCAAATGCAGGATCGTACCCGGTGCACAGCTCACAATCCTCGAGCTGGGGGATACGCTTGTCGTCGTGGGGTCCGGCGGGACCAAGAGAGTCTGTGGGAGCCGCGAGTTACTCAGCAGGGCTCAAGCGCGAGTTCGGAGGTCTTACGATCTTCAGGGAGCCGCGAGTCACTCGGCAGGGCTCAAGCACAAGTTCGGGGGTCTTACGATCTTCAGGGAGCTGCGAGTCACTCAGCAGGGCTCAGGCACAAGTTCGGAGGTCTGACGATCTTCAGGGAGCCGCAAGTCACTCAGCAGGGCTCAAGCACAAGTTCGGGGGTCTTACGATCTTCAGGGAGCCGCGAGTCACTCAGCAGGGCTCAGGCACAAGTTCGGAGGTCTGACGATCTTCAGGGAGCCGGGAGTCACTCAGCAGGGCTCAGATGTTTCCAAGGCGAATCTGCCGGGCAGTCCCAGAGCACCCCTTGTTATAAGGCGACTCCTCTTTGATGTCCGGAGTCTGTGCAGGCAGGGGTCTTGTCACCTGGGGGTCGCTTGTTGGGGGTTTCCTGCCATTGTCCTTTGATCCTTTCAGGGCCGGGTCAGGAGGAGCCCCAGACACCCAGCAGGCGTGGAGCCAGCCTTCGGGGAGGCCGGCGGGTCGATCGAAACCCACCTTCCCAGGGAAGCGCAGAGGTGTGATGGAAACTGCTCCTCCCTTTCTCATCCCAAGGGGAGCGCGATGTCCTCCAGCCGGAGTGGCGCCTATAGGCTAGGGTCGCGCTGGGGCTGGGCGGCCATCTTGGTGCATGAAGTGGGCACGCGGGCCCGGGGTGGCCGAAGGAGGTAGGCCACGGACGGGGGAAGTCCGGGTCGGGTGTGTGTGTTCTGGTGGGAAGGATCGGCTAGGCCGTGGGCTCGGGGCTGGTGTGAGGTGCAGGGGTCAGGTCTGACTATGTTACGAGGGCCGGGTCTAACAGGCACCCACCCCTCACATGTCTCTGTCCACTGCTGGGAGTGATAGGCACCCACCCCTCACATGTCTCTGTCCACTGCTGGGAGTGATGGGCACCCACCCCCATGTCTCTGTCCACTGCTGGTATTCCTCTGCACCCACCCCCATGTCTCTGTCCACTGCTGGGAGTGATAGGCACCCACCCCTCACATGTCTCTGTCCACTGCTGGGAGTGATAGGCACCCACCCTCACATGTCTCTGTCCACTGCTGGGAGTGTTAGGCACCCACCCCTCACATGTCTCTGTCCACTGCTGGGAGTGATGGGCACCCACCCCCATGTCTCGGTCCACTGCTGGGAGTCCTCTGCACCCACCCCCATGTCTCTGACCACTGCTGGGAGTGATAGGCACCCACCCCTCATATGTCTCTGTCCACTGCTGGGAGTGATAGGCACCCACCCCCATGTCTCTGTCCACTGCTGGGAGTGATATGCACCCACCCCTCACATGTCTCTATCCACTGCTGGGAGTGATAGGCACCCACCCCTCACATGTCTCTGTCCACTGCTGGGAGTGATAGGCACCCACCCCCATGTCTCTGTCCACTGCTGGTAGTCCTCTGCTCCCACCCCCATGTCTCTGTCCACTGCTGGGAGTGATAGGCACCCACCCCTCACATGTCTCTGTCCACTGCTGGGAGTGATAGGCTCCCACCCCTCACATGTCTCTGTCCACTGCTGGGAGTGATAGGCACCCACCCCTCACATGTCTCTGTCCACTGCTGGGAGTGATAGGCACCCACCCCTCACATGTCTCTGTCCACTGCTGGGAGTGATAGGCACCCACCCCTCACATGTCTCTGTCCACTGCTGGGAGTGATGGGCACCCACCCCCATGTCTCTGTCCACTGCTGGGAGTCCTATGCACCTACCCCCATGTCTCTGGCCACTGCTGGGAGTGATAGGCACCCACCCCTCACATGTCTCTGTCCACTGCTGGGAGTGATAGGCACCCACCCCTCACATGTCTCTGTCCACTGCTGGGAGTGATGGGCACCCACCCCCATGTCTCTGTCCACTGCTGGTATTCCTCTGCACCCACCCCCATGTCTCTGTCCACTGCTGGGAGTGATAGGCACCCACCCCTCACATGTCTCTGTCCACTGCTGGGAGTGATAGGCACCCACCCTCACATGTCTCTGTCCACTGCTGGGAGTGTTAGGCACCCACCCCTCACATGTCTCTGTCCACTGCTGGGAGTGATGGTCACCCACCCCCATGTCTCTGTCCACTGCTGGGAGTCCTCTGCACCCACCCCCATGTCTCTGACCACTGCTGGGAGTGATAGGCACCCACCCTTCACATGTCTCTGTCCACTGCTGGGAGTGATAGGCACCCACCCCCATGTCTCTGTCCACTGCTGGGAGTGATATGCACCCACCCCTCACATGTCTCTGTCCACTGCTGGGAGTGATAGGCACCCACCCCTCACATGTCTCTGTCCACTGCTGGGAGTGATGGGCACCCACCCCCATGTCTCTGTCCACTGCTGGTAGTCCTCTGCTCCCACCCCCATGTCTCTGTCCACTGCTGGGAGTGATAGGCACCCACCCCTCACATGTCTCTGTCCACTGCTGGGAGTGATAGGCACCCACCCCCATGTCTCTGTCCACTGCTGGGAGTGATATGCACCCACCCCTCACATGTCTCTATCCACTGCTGGGAGTGATAGGCACCCACCCCTCACATGTCTCTGTCCACTGCTGGGAGTGATAGGCACCCACCCCCATGTCTCTGTCCACTGCTGGTAGTCCTCTGCTCCCACCCCCATGTCTCTGTCCACTGCTGGGAGTGATAGGCACCCACCCCTCACATGTCTCTGTCCACTGCTGGGAGTGATAGGCACCCACCCTCACATGTCTCTGTCCACTGCTGGGAGTGTTAGGCACCCACCCCTCACATGTCTCTGTCCACTGCTGGGAGTGATGGGCACCCACCCCCATGTCTCGGTCCACTGCTGGGAGTCCTCTGCACCCACCCCCATGTCTCTGACCACTGCTGGGAGTGATAGGCACCCACCCCTCACATGTCTCTGTCCACTGCTGGGAGTGATAGGCACCCACCCCCATGTCTCTGTCCACTGCTGGGAGTGATATGCACCCACCCCTCCCATGTCTCTATCCACTGCTGGGAGTGATAGGCACCCACCCCTCACATGTCTCTGTCCACTGCTGGGAGTGATAGGCACCCATCCCCATGTCTCTGTCCACTGCTGGTAGTCCTCTGCTCCCACCCCCATGTCTCTGTCCACTGCTGGGAGTGATAGGCACCCACCCCTCACATGTCTCTGTCCACTGCTGGGAGTGATAGGCTCCCACCCCTCACATGTCTCTGTCCACTGCTGGGAGTGATAGGCACCCACCCCTCACATGTCTCTGTCCACTGCTGGGAGTGATAGGCACCCACCCCTCACATGTCTCTGTCCACTGCTGGGAGTGATAGGCACCCACCCCTCACATGTCTCTGTCCACTGCTGGGAGTGATGGGCACCCACCCCCATGTCTCTGTCCACTGCTGGGAGTCCTATGCACCTACCCCCATGTCTCTGGCCACTGCTGGGAGTGATAGGCACCCACCCCTCACATGTCTCTGTCCACTGCTGGGAGTGATAGGCACCCACCCCTCACATGTCTCTGTACACTGCTGGGAGTGATGGGCACCCACCCCCATGTCTCTGTCCACTGCTGGTATTCCTCTGCACCCACCCCCATGTCTCTGTCCACTGCTGGGAGTGATAGGCACCCACCCCTCACATGTCTCTGTCCACTGCTGGGAGTGATGGGCACCCACCCCCATGTCTCTGTCCACTGCTGGGAGTCCTCTGCACCCACCCCCATGTCTCTGTCCACTGCTGTGAGTGATAGGCACCCACCCCTCACATATCTCTGTCCACTGCTGGGAGTGATGGGCACCCACCCCCATGTCTCTGTCCACTGCTGGTATTCCTCTGCACCCACCCCTATGTTAAATGGTAGCGGCAGTCGTAGTCGGTAACCTTTCAAGTATTGCCCGGCGGTAATCGCCTCTTATACCATTCGATGCTAAACCAACAAAGAGGCAGGCGCCGGAGACTGGAAGGCAGGAAACAAGGTTTTATTCTCTCCGGAGGAGAACACATCAGGTCAGACAGCAAGGTATCGTCATGAGGTGCTCTAACTGCATCTCTGAGGCCTGGCCTCTTATACACAGGTTTATGACTATATTGCAGGTTTATCATACATGGCACATTCTTGAGATCGCTTTGATACATGAAAGAACATCCTCAGAATCCCCACTTCAAGCTCGTTCCCACACATATCTACAGTGGAAGTCCCCACCCCACCCACAGTAGGAGATGGTTATCACACAGCTGGACATTCCGCCAATTCCCGGGGGTGTGTGTGACCGGTCGGGTCTCAGGGGGTGGGGGGCCTTGATCTACTGTAATCCCTTTGATGTGGGGTTTTTGCCTTACAGTAGGGGCAATAAACTGCATCCGCAGGGCTAGGTGATGGCCTGGGATCGGTTCGGACAATTGAGCGCAGAGGAAGGGGGTTATCAAAGAGATGCATGACCATGTATGGGGTGCCGGTCAGGCGTGGGATGTGGTTCCATGGCAGGGTCGCGCAGAAGGAGAGGGTTTATGGCCTGTGTATGAGAGAGCGGGGGTGGCCGGCGCGCGGGGGAATGCTCGCAGCGCCAGGGGGACGCGCTGGCGATCGGCAATGAGCAGGGAGAGACCAGGGTGCCTAAAATGGCTGCCGTGCGCTTTCCTGTGTGTCGCGCTGGGGAGAGACAAGATGGCGCAGATAATGTTCAGTTGCAAACTAAATTTCCACAGTCCTCCCTTTTAACATATCTCGCCAGCTTGTCTGGCCGACATTCACCGTCGTTAACCTTTTAGCCATAAAATCGTAAATGTTTTCATGCGTTCCTGTTTTTAAAAGTACAGAGTCTTAGGACAGGCGGGAGCAATCTGACACAATTGTACATAGTTACATGTGGTTAACGTGACAGTCGAGGAGGTAGCGTATACAGAATTTCATTAGCTGCATCATATATCAGACACGGAGATAGGTGGAGGGAAACTTGCTTGAACACAAACTCGATACTTGAAAAAGGTTCGGTAAAACAAGGGATAACTACACTCATTTACTTAAGGCCTAGACTTCGCGTCGATCAAGCTAAACAGCATAGTCATGTGTACGGTTGATGCTATACAATTGTCATTTATAATAAGCTAATGTTTCCTCATTTATTTAGTGTGTAGCTGGAAGCGACCGATAAAAAGATCTTGGAAACTTGATTGGGAGGTAGTCAAATCAAAAAGTGGTTGGGAGAGGAATACAACTCAACATGAGTTACAGTCAGGGGGGGGGGTTTCTTCTTTCCAGTGTCTTATTGCAGTGAGCCATCACTGGTAAGCTCTCTCTTCTTCTCACGTTGGCACTGTTGAGCACCGGCGGTGGAGCTAAGGTCCAGCTCAAATCCAGATTTTTCGCGTTGCAGGGTGTGATCATCCTTTGCTCTTGGATCACAGTCCTGTTCTGTCCTGTCCCTTGACTGGTCTTATCGTAGGTACCTTGAGACGGGGTACCCGCTTCTCATTGTTCTTTTGTAAGGTCAATGTCAAAAATAGGGGTGCTTTGGGAGGCCGAGGGAAGAGGGGGTGGAGTGGGATCGGATCAAAAAGCGGACCAAGGAGAGCAGAATCTTTCAGCACTGGGCCCATCAATCGGGCCCGACGGGTTGGGACTTCAGGCACGTTGGTCAGCGAGCAGGGGGCTTCGGGATAGCCTTTCGTTCTATTGCTTTCCATGCTGTGAATGGTGCCTCGTCCTGCATCCCTTTGCTTTGTGGCTCCCCCTTGGTCGATGCCATAGATGTTCCATGGTCCGTAGCCAGGCTGTGCGTCACGTCCGACCCCTCTCTTCCGATGGCCGCAGGTTATCTTGGAATGAGTACAAGAAACAAAATCTTAGAGAGTTGGCAGGGAAGACATTTACACACTTCATCCTCTCTCCCAACCACCGAGTAGTTGGGGAAATGCTTTTATCGGTCGCTGTATGATTGATGTCTATTAACTCTTATGTCGGTGTGTGTTACTAATTTATTAATCATTGCTGTGGTGCAGGTTTCTGTGGGTGTTCCTGTCCATCGTCTGGCCTGCTAGGTGTTGATTCCTGTGTCCTATAATCGTTGTAGGAAGCCTGATATCTGTCAACTTTCTGGTCTATCAAAAAAATTCGAACCGGCTTCTCCGGTAGAGACTCGTTCTTCTTTACACAAGTTCTGTTAATACACATTCTCCTCCGAGGACTGCTAAGTTTATGAAAAAAAAAAAGAAAAGCGCGAGGTGCTACTGTCATGGGTTCACAGGGATCTATTTCGGGGAAGGACACAAGCTAAATATTTTTCTTGCTGGAGACAATAGGTAACCCTCATTAGTTTAGGCGATGTACCTTTAGAAAATAAAGTCATCAGCTGGTTTGTTCAGAATACTCTGGGACGGCTAGTACAGAGCTGGGGTGATTCTGGGAGGACGGGGTGCTTGGATATTCTAGTTCGGAACAATTGGGCGGGGGCAATTCTGGGCGGTGAAGATGGTGTCGTTAAAGCTCTAAAAACGAAAACCACTGACATATAGTCCCCGTGTTGAGGGCCAGATTGGGAGACATCAGTCGTCTTACCTGTCCCTTCTTTCTCAGCCAATTAAATTCAACATTTTGCAGAAAGGAGAGGTAGTAACGTGGTAAAGTACGGTCGTTTTTTCCTTTTTTTTTTGTTTCTGTCAATTTGTTCGAACACCGCCGTGTTTGAGGCCAATTATACACATACTGAGGAGGTATAGTGTCGCTAATTTATTCAAAAAGAGAGAGCGAGAGCAAGAGAGCCTTCAGTGAGGGAGAGAGAGAGAGAGAGAGAGAGAGAGAGAGAGAGAGTGTGTGGGTGTGTGTGTGTGTGAGAGAGAGAGAGAGAGAGAGAGAGAGAGAGAGACGTGCGCATCAAGTAGGCTATTTGGTACAAGTACGACATAAAACGAGAGAGAGACATGGGTATGATAATAGGCTACTTGGTGTACACACAACATGGAGTAGCACGGGTCAATTCTACGTAAGAAAACACAAGCCGGGGAAAAACACAAATTCGGCGATCACGTACACACAAATACCGGGTAGGGCGTAACAGTACATGCATCAAGCGCAGGAATTAAGACGAAGACACAGAGCTACGTTAAGTACGGGGACCTCTCCTTTCCTGTCCTCTTTCCTATGCATGCTGCGTATTTTCAGTATTTTCCGTAATTCATTTTGGGGGGGTGTCGGACTTTTCACTCCCCTCCCTTTGATCGATAGACAAGCACTTCAGTCATATGATGACGTTCTCTTCCAGCGACCCAAGCCTATGAAATGCATACACATTCATACCGCATAATCAGGGCACAGACGCACAGTCATACCATACAGTTTTTCACGCTCCCAGTGGTGGTCTGCACTTCACGCACCATCTCACAACGTTTGTCTATGTTTTTCCCTACATTGAGCACGGTGCGGTCCATGTCCATTCCATTCTTCAGTCGGAACTCCGATGTGACCTATAGAGAAGAAAAGAAGGGGGGTGTGCAGCATTCAAAGCACATCAGCGCGCATAGACACGAAAAAAGTTCTACTTACCACGTACCAGGCTAGCGGCAGGAGCGGGTAATACCACAGACCTACTATATCCTTCCTTTCGACTATACAAGATGCTCCATTTTATTCGTCTCCTAAATTCGGGTTCCCTTGTCGTGCATTTGTTTCTCAATCGGTCGCGTATTATGGGGCAAGGTACCGTACCTTGCATTCGGCAGATACCTTAAGCTATAGTCAACCATTTTCCAACAATTCTGAAAAAGACAGGCGTGATTGGTACAAATTTCATCAATCCAAAATTCAGGCAAATAGGGTCTGCATTATCTGCTTTCTATTGCTTGGGAGTAACAATCATTTATTCAAAAACCTTTACCAACCTAGATGATTTGTCATGACGCTGATTCCGTAATTCCTTTAAGAAGCCCTTTATTTAAAACAATGTCAGTATACAAATACGGGCCTACAACCGCTACAGGCCGGCCACGGTGTGAAAGGCGTCGAGTATCATGAGCAACACTACTTTAGCATAAATTCAGTACCCTCCCCGTCCCTCCGACCATCATGTGTGGAAATATTGCATACATAAATGTCAAGTAACCGGGACGCCATGAGGAGTTGCAGGCCCCTCCTACATTGGCGCCATTTTGGGGCGAGGTCGGGTGGGTCCAGTGCACAGTCTAAGTCTTCGCACTAACTAGCTGCCGGACTAGAATCCCTTTCGGTAGTTCGAGAACTTTCGTTAGCGTCAGCTTGCGTCAGCATGGCGTCACCACGATCTTGTAGCAATGCCGTGGTCCGTTCTTGGGGCGGGGCAGCAGGCGGGTTCTTCCGCCGACGCCTTGAATCAGTCTTTCTTTTACGGCACCAAACGTAGGCAAGATGGCTGCCGCCCCTCACATGTCTCTGTCCACTGCTGGGAGTGATAGGCACCCACCCCTCACATGTCTCTGTCCACTGCTGGGAGTGATGGGCACCCACCCCCATGTCTCTGTCCACTGCTGGGAGTCCTATGCACCTACCCCCATGTCTCTGGCCACTGCTGGGAGTGATAGGCACCCACCCCTCACATGTCTCTGTCCACTGCTGGGAGTGATAGGCACCCACCCCTCACATGTCTCTGTACACTGCTGGGAGTGATGGGCACCCACCCCCATGTCTCTGTCCACTGCTGGTATTCCTCTGCACCCACCCCCATGTCTCTGTCCACTGCTGGGAGTGATAGGCACCCACCCCTCACATGTCTCTGTCCACTGCTGGGAGTGATGGGCACCCACCCCCATGTCTCTGTCCACTGCTGGGAGTCCTCTGCACCCACCCCCATGTCTCTGTCCACTGCTGTGAGTGATAGGCACCCACCCCTCACATATCTCTGTCCACTGCTGGGAGTGATGGGCACCCACCCCCATGTCTCTGTCCACTGCTGGTATTCCTCTGCACCCACCCCTATGTTAAATGGTAGCGGCAGTCGTAGTCGGTAACCTTTCAAGTATTGCCCGGCGGTAATCGCCTCTTATACCATTCGATGCTAAACCAACAAAGAGGCAGGCGCCGGAGACTGGAAGGCAGGAAACAAGGTTTTATTCTCTCCGGAGGAGAACACATCAGGTCAGACAGCAAGGTATCGTCATGAGGTGCTCTAACTGCATCTCTGAGGCCTGGCCTCTTATACACAGGTTTATGACTTTATTGCAGGTTTATCATACATGGCACATTCTTGAGATCGCTTTGATACATGAAAGAACATCCTCAGAATCCCCACTTCAAGCTCGTTCCCACACATATCTACAGTGGAAGTCCCCACCCCACCCACAGTAGGAGATGGTTATCACACAGCTGGACATTCCGCCAATTCCCGGGGGTGTGTGTGACCGGTCGGGTCTCAGGGGGTGGGGGGCCTTGATCTACTGTAATCCCTTTGATGTGGGGTTTTTCCCTTACAGTAGGGGCAATAAACTGCATCCGCAGGGCTAGGTGATAGCCTGGGATCGGTTCGGACAATTGAGCGCAGAGGAAGGGGGTTATCAAAGAGATGCATGACCATGTATGGGGTGCCGGTCAGGCGTGGGATGTGGTTCCATGGCAGGGTCGCGCAGAAGGAGAGGGTTTATGGCCTGTGTATGAGAGAGCGGGGGTGGCCGGCGCGCGGGGGAATGCTCGCAGCGCCAGGGGGACGCGCTGGCGATCGGCAATGAGCAGGGAGAGACCAGGGTGCCTAAAATGGCTGCCGTGCGCTTTCCTGTGTGTCGCGCTGGGGAGAGACAAGATGGCGCAGATAATGTTCAGTTGCAAACTAAATTTCCACAGTCCTCCCTTTTAACATATCTCGCCAGCTTGTCTGGCCGACATTCACCGTCGTTAACCTTTTAGCCATAAAATCGTAAATGTTTTCATGCGTTCCTGTTTTTAAAAGTACAGAGTCTTAGGACAGGCGGGAGCAATCTGACACAATTGTACATAGTTACATGTGGTTAACGTGACAGTCGAGGAGGTAGCGTATACAGAATTTCATTAGCTGCATCATATATCAGACACGGAGATAGGTGGAGGGAAACTTGCTTGAACACAAACTCGATACTTGAAAAAGGTTCGGTAAAACAAGGGATAACTACACTCATTTACTTAAGGCCTAGACTTCGCGTCGATCAAGCTAAACAGCATAGTCATGTGTACGGTTGATGCTATACAATTGTCATTTATAATAAGCTAATGTTTCCTCATTTATTTAGTGTGTAGCTGGAAGCGACCGATAAAAAGATCTTGGAAACTTGATTGGGAGGTAGTCAAATCAAAAAGTGGTTGGGAGAGGAATACAACTCAACATGAGTTACAGTCAGGGGGAGGGGTTTCTTCTTTCCAGTGTCTTATTGCAGTGAGCCATCACTGGTAAGCTCTCTCTTCTTCTTACGTTGGCACTGTTGAGCACCGGCGGTGGAGCTAAGGTCCAGCTCAAATCCAGATTTTTCGCGTTGCAGGGTGTGATCATCCTTTGCTCTTGGATCACAGTCCTGTTCTGTCCTGTCCCTTGACTGGTCTTATCGTAGGTACCTTGAGACGGGGTACCCGCTTCTCATTGTTCTTTTGTAAGGTCAATGTCAAAAATAGGGGTGCTTTGGGAGGCCGAGGGAAGAGGGGGTGGAGTGGGATCGGATCAAAAAGCGGACCAAGGAGAGCAGAATCTTTCAGCACTGGGCCCATCAATCGGGCCCGACGGGTTGGGACTTCAGGCACGTTGGTCAGCGAGCAGGGGGCTTCGGGATAGCCTTTCGTTCTATTGCTTTCCATGCTGTGAATGGTGCCTCGTCCTGCATCCCTTTGCTTTGTGGCTCCCCCTTGGTCGATGCCATAGATGTTCCATGGTCCGTAGCCAGGCTGTGCGTCACGTCCGACCCCTCTCTTCCGATGGCCGCAGGTTATCTTGGAATGAGTACAAGAAACAAAATCTTAGAGAGTTGGCAGGGAAGACATTTACACACTTCATCCTCTCTCCCAACCACCGAGTAGTTGGGGAAATGCTTTTATCGGTCGCTGTATGATTGATGTCTATTAACTCTTATGTCGGTGTGTGTTACTAATTTATTAATCATTGCTGTGGTGCAGGTTTCTGTGGGTGTTCCTGTCCATCGTCTGGCCTGCTAGGTGTTGATTCCTGTGTCCTATAATCGTTGTAGGAAGCCTGATATCTGTCAACTTTCTGGTCTATCAAAAAAATTCGAACCGGCTTCTCCGGTAGAGACTCGTTCTTCTTTACACAAGTTCTGTTAATACACATTCTCCTCCGAGGACTGCTAAGTTTATGAAAAAAAAAAAGAAAAGCGCGAGGTGCTACTGTCATGGGTTCACAGGGATCTATTTCGGGGAAGGACACAAGCTAAATATTTTTCTTGCTGGAGACAATAGGTAACCCTCATTAGTTTAGGCGATGTACCTTTAGAAAATAAAGTCATCAGCTGGTTTGTTCAGAATACTCTGGGACGGCTAGTACAGAGCTGGGGTGATTCTGGGAGGACGGGGTGCTTGGATATTCTAGTTCGGAACAATTGGGCGGGGGCAATTCTGGGCGGTGAAGATGGTGTCGTTAAAGCTCTAAAAACGAAAACCACTGACATATAGTCCCCGTGTTGAGGGCCAGATTGGGAGACATCAGTCGTCTTACCTGTCCCTTCTTTCTCAGCCAATTAAATTCAACATTTTGCAGAAAGGAGAGGTAGTAACGTGGTAAAGTACGGTCGTTTTTTCCTTTTTTTTTTGTTTCTGTCAATTTGTTCGAACACCGCCGTGTTTGAGGCCAATTATACACATACTGAGGAGGTATAGTGTCGCTAATTTATTCAAAAAGAGAGAGCGAGAGCAAGAGAGCCTTCAGTGAGGGAGAGAGAGAGAGAGAGAGAGAGAGAGAGAGAGAGAGAGTGTGTGGGTGTGTGTGTGTGTGAGAGAGAGAGAGAGAGAGAGAGAGAGAGAGAGAGAGAGAGACGTGCGCATCAAGTAGGCTATTTGGTACAAGTACGACATAAAACGAGAGAGAGACATGGGTATGATAATAGGCTACTTGGTGTACACACAACATGGAGTAGCACGGGTCAATTCTACGTAAGAAAACACAAGCCGGGGAAAAACACAAATTCGGCGATCACGTACACACAAATACCGGGTAGGGCGTAACAGTACATGCATCAAGCGCAGGAATTAAGACGAAGACACAGAGCTACGTTAAGTACGGGGACCTCTCCTTTCCTGTCCTCTTTCCTATGCATGCTGCGTATTTTCAGTATTTTCCGTAATTCATTTTGGGGGGGTGTCGGACTTTTCACTCCCCTCCCTTTGATCGATAGACAAGCACTTCAGTCATATGATGACGTTCTCTTCCAGCGACCCAAGCCTATGAAATGCATACACATTCATACCGCATAATCAGGGCACAGACGCACAGTCATACCATACAGTTTTTCACGCTCCCAGTGGTGGTCTGCACTTCACGCACCATCTCACAACGTTTGTCTATGTTTTTCCCTACATTGAGCACGGTGCGGTCCATGTCCATTCCATTCTTCAGTCGGAACTCCGATGTGACCTATAGAGAAGAAAAGAAGGGGGGTGTGCAGCATTCAAAGCACATCAGCGCGCATAGACACGAAAAAAGTTCTACTTACCACGTACCAGGCTAGCGGCAGGAGCGGGTAATACCACAGACCTACTATATCCTTCCTTTCGACTATACAAGATGCTCCATTTTATTCGTCTCCTAAATTCGGGTTCCCTTGTCGTGCATTTGTTTCTCAATCGGTCGCGTATTATGGGGCAAGGTACCGTACCTTGCATTCGGCAGATACCTTAAGCTATAGTCAACCATTTTCCAACAATTCTGAAAAAGACAGGCGTGATTGGTACAAATTTCATCAATCCAAAATTCAGGCAAATAGGGTCTGCATTATCTGCTTTCTATTGCTTGGGAGTAACAATCATTTATTCAAAAACCTTTACCAACCTAGATGATTTGTCATGACGCTGATTCCGTAATTCCTTTAAGAAGCCCTTTATTTAAAACAATGTCAGTATACAAATACGGGCCTACAACCGCTACAGGCCGGCCACGGTGTGAAAGGCGTCGAGTATCATGAGCAACACTACTTTAGCATAAATTCAGTACCCTCCCCGTCCCTCCGACCATCATGTGTGGAAATATTGCATACATAAATGTCAAGTAACCGGGACGCCATGAGGAGTTGCAGGCCCCTCCTACATTGGCGCCATTTTGGGGCGAGGTCGGGTGGGTCCAGTGCACAGTCTAAGTCTTCGCACTAACTAGCTGCCGGACTAGAATCCCTTTCGGTAGTTCGAGAACTTTCGTTAGCGTCAGCTTGCGTCAGCATGGCGTCACCACGATCTTGTAGCAATGCCGTGGTCCGTTCTTGGGGCGGGGCAGCAGGCGGGTTCTTCCGCCGACGCCTTGAATCAGTCTTTCTTTTACGGCACCAAACGTAGGCAAGATGGCTGCCGCCCGGGGCAAAGACAAGTTAATGTGGAATAAGCAAGCAAATAGCGGCGGTTGCCCCCACCGGAAGCCCACGGGAGTCGAATGCCAATGACTCCCGCAGAATCTGCAAAGTTGAGAGGGTGTTTTTCAAGGGTGGGGCCCACGCCCGAGCAGACAAGCTTCCGAGTCCAGGGCCGCCTATCGGTGGGCCAGGCCTGGATCTGAAGAACCGACAGCCAGAGTCCAGAGGCAGCAGCAGCAGCAGCTCTTCGTTACAGCCACCGGGGTGGGTCCCCCGATCACTCGGCTGCGGGGACCCACTTCTCGAGTCAAATGCTAATGGTAGGATCTTTATGATCAGCAAGGCAAAATATATACAAGTAGAGCGCGGGCTCACCAAGTTTTGGAAGGGGGATAGGAGGTAGCGGGACAGTCTTTGGGGATATGGATCAAATGCAGGATCGTACCCGGCGCACAGCTCACAATCCTCGACCTGGGGGATACGCTTGTCGTCGTGGGGTCCGGCGGGACCAAGAGAGTCTGTGGGAGCCGCGAGTTACTCAGCAGGGCTCGAGCGCGAGTTCGGAGGTCTTACGATCTTCAGGGAGCCGCGAGTCACTCGGCAGGGCTCAAGCACAAGTTCGGGGGTCTTACGATCTTCAGGGAGCCGCGAGTCACTCAGCAGGGCTCAGGCACAAGTTCGGAGGTCTGACGATCTTCAGGGAGCCGCGAGTCACTCAGCAGGGCTCAAGCACAAGTTCGGGGGTCTTACGATCTTCAGGGAGCCGCGAGTCACTCAGCAGGGCTCAGGCACAAGTTCGGAGGTCTGACGATCTTCAGGGAGCCGCGAGTCACTCAGCAGGGCTCAGGTGTTTCCAAGGCGAATCTGCTGGGCAGTCCCAGAGCACCCCTTGTTATAAGGCGACTCCTCTTTGATGTCCGGAGTCTGTGCAGGCAGGGGTCTTGTCACCTGGGGGTCGCTTGTTGGGGGTTTCCTGCCATTGTCCTTTGATCCTTTCAGGGCCGGGTCGGGAGGAGCCCCAGACACCCAGCAGACATGGAGCCAGCCTTCGGGGAGGCCGGCGGGTCGATCGAAACCCACCTTCCCAGGGAAGCGCAGAGGTGTGATGGAAACTGCTCCTCCCTTTCTCATCCCAAGGGGAGCGCGATGTCCTCCAGCCGGAGTGGCGCCTATAGGCTAGGGTCGCGCTGGGGCCGGGCGGCCATCTTGGTGCATGAAGTGGGCACGCGGGCCCGGGGTGGCCGAAGGAGGTAGGCCACGGACGGGGGAAGTCCGGGTCGGGTGTGTGTTTTCTGGTGGGAAGGATCGGCTAGGCCGTGGGCTCGGGGCTGGTGTGAGGTGCAGAGGTCAGGTCTGACTATGTTACGAGGGCCGGGTCTAACAGGCACCCACCCCTCACATGTCTCTGTCCACTGCTGGGAGTGATAGGCACCCACCCCTCACATGTCTCTGTCCACTGCTGGGAGTGATGGGCACCCACCCCCATGTCTCTGTCCACTGCTGGTATTCCTCTGCACCCACCCCCATGTCTCTGTCCACTGCTGGGAGTGATAGGCACCCACCCCTCACATGTCTCTGTCCACTGCTGGGAGTGATAGGCACCCACCCTCACATGTCTCTGTCCACTGCTGGGAGTGTTAGGCACCCACCCCTCACATGTCTCTGTCCACTGCTGGGAGTGATGGGCACCCACCCCCATGTCTCTGTCCACTGCTGGGAGTCCTCTGCACCCACCCCCATGTCTCTGACCACTGCTGGGAGTGATAGGCACCCACCCCTCACATGTCTCTGTCCACTGCTGGGAGTGATAGGCACCCACCCCCATGTCTCTGTCCACTGCTGGGAGTGATATGCACCCACCCCTCACATGTCTCTGTCCACTGCTGGGAGTGATAGGCACCCACCCCTCACATGTCTCTGTCCACTGCTGGGAGTGATGGGCACCCACCCCCATGTCTCTGTCCACTGCTGGTAGTCCTCTGCTCCCACCCCCATGTCTCTGTCCACTGCTGGGAGTGATAGGCACCCACCCCTCACATGTCTCTGTCCACTGCTGGGAGTGATAGGCTCCCACCCCTCACATGTCTCTGTCCACTGCTGGGAGTGATAGGCACCCACCCCTCACATGTCTCTGTCCACTGCTGGGAGTGATAGGCACCCACCCCTCACATGTCTCTGTCCACTGCTGGGAGTGATAGGCACCCACCCCTCACATGTCTCTGTCCACTGCTGGGAGTGATGGGCACCCACCCCCATGTCTCTGTCCACTGCTGGGAGTCCTATGCACCTACCCCCATGTCTCTGGCCACTGCTGGGAGTGATAGGCACCCACCCCTCACATGTCTCTGTCCACTGCTGGGAGTGATAGGCACCCACCCCTCACATGTCTCTGTCCACTGCTGGGAGTGATGGGCACCCACCCCCATGTCTCTGTCCACTGCTGGTATTCCTCTGCACCCACCCCCATGTCTCTGTCCACTGCTGGGAGTGATAGGCACCCACCCCTCACATGTCTCTGTCCACTGCTGGGAGTGATGGGCACCCACCCCCATGTCTCTGTCCACTGCTGGGAGTCCTCTGCACCCACCCCCATGTCTCTGTCCACTGCTGTGAGTGATAGGCACCCACCTCTCACATGTCTCTGTCCACTGCTGGGAGTGATGGGCACCCACCCCCATGTCTCTGTCCACTGCTGGTATTCCTCTGCACCCACCCCTATGTTAAATGGTAGCGGCAGTCGTAGTCGGTAACCTTTCAAGTATTGCCCGGCGGTAATCGCCTCTTATACCATTCGATGCTAAACCAACAAAGAGGCAGGCGCCGGAGACTGGAAGGCAGGAAACAAGGTTTTATTCTCTCCGGAGGAGAACACATCAGGTCAGACAGCAAGGTATCGTCATGAGGTGCTCTAACTGCATCTCTGAGGCCTGGCCTCTTATACACAGGTTTATGACTTTATTGCAGGTTTATCATACATGGCACATTCTTGAGATCGCTTTGATACATGAAAGAACATCCTCAGAATCCCCACTTCAAGCTCGTTCCCACACATATCTACAGTGGAAGTCCCCACCCCACCCACAGTAGGAGATGGTTATCACACAGCTGGACATTCCGCCAATTCCCGGGGGTGTGTGTGACCGGTCGGGTCTCAGGGGGTGGGGGGCCTTGATCTACTGTAATCCCTTTGATGTGGGGTTTTTCCCTTACAGTAGGGGCAATAAACTGCATCCGCAGGGCTAGGTGATGGCCTGGGATCGGTTCGGACAATTGAGCGCAGAGGAAGGGGGTTATCAAAGAGATGCATGACCATGTATGGGGTGTCGGTCAGGCGTGGGATGTGGTTCCATGGCAGGGTCGCGCAGAAGGAGAGGGTTTATGGCCTGTGTATGAGAGAGCGGGGGTGGCCGGCGCGCGGGGGAATGCTCGCAGCGCCAGGGGGACGCGCTGGCGATCGGCAATGAGCAGGGAGAGACCAGGGTGCCTAAAATGGCTGCCGTGCGCTTTCCTGTGTGTCGCGCTGGGGAGAGACAAGATGGTGCAGATAATGTTCAGTTGCAAACTAAATTTCCACAGTCCTCCCTTTTAACATATCTCGCCAGCTTGTCTGGCCGACATTCACCGTTGTTAACCTTTTAGCCATAATATCGTAAATGTTTTCATGCGTTCCTGTTTTTAAAAGTACAGAGTCTTAGGACAGGCGGGAGCAATCTGACACAATTGTACATAGTTACATGTGGTTAACGTGACAGTCGAGGAGGTAGCGTATACAGAATTTCATTAGCTGCATCATATATCAGACACGGAGATAGGTGGAGGGAAACTTGCTTGAACACAAACTCGATACTTGAAAAAGGTTCGGTAAAACAAGGGATAACTACACTCATTTACTTAAGGCCTAGACTTCGCGTCGATCAAGCTAAACAGCATAGTCATGTGTACGGTTGATGCTATACAATAGTCATTTATAATAAGCTAATGTTTCCTCATTTATTTAGTGTGTAGCTGGAAGCGACCGATAAAAAGATCTTGGAAACTTGATTGGGAGGTAGTCAAATCAAAAAGTGGTTGGGAGAGGAATACAACTCAACACGAGTTACAGTCAGGGGGGGTGTTTCTTCTTTCCAGTGTCTTATTGCAGTGAGCCATCACTGGTAAGCTCTCTCTTCTTCTTACGTTGGCACTGTTGAGCACCGGCGGTGGAGCTAAGGTCCAGCTCAAATCCAGATTTTTCGCGTTGCAGGGTGTGATCATCCTTTGCTCTTGGATCACAGTCCTGTTCTGTCCTGTCCCTTGACTGGTCTTATCGTAGGTACCTTGAGACGGGGTACCCGCTTCTCATTGTTCTTTTGTAAGGTCAATGTCAAAAATAGGGGTCCTTTGGGAGGCCGAGGGAAGAGGGGGTGGAGTGGGATCGGATCAAAAAGCAGACCAAGGAGAGCAGAATCTTTCAGCACTGGGCCCATCAATCGGGCCCGACGGGTTGGGACTTCAGGCACGTTGGTCAGCGAGCAGGGGGCTTCGGGATAGCCTTTCGTTCTATTGCTTTCCATGCTGTGAATGGTGCCTCGTCCTGCATGCCTTTGCTTTGTGGCTCCCCCTTGGTCGATGCCATAGATGTTCCATGGTCCGTAGCCAGGCTGTGCGTCACGTCCGACCCCTCTCTTCCGATGGCCGCAGGTTATCTTGGAATGAGTACAAGAAACAAAATCTTAGAGAGTTGGCAGGGAAGACATTTACACACTTCATCCTCTCTCCCAACCACCGAGTAGTTGGGGAAATGCTTTTATCGGTCGCTGTATGATTGATGTCTATTAACTCTTATGTCGGTGTGTGTTACTAATTTATTAATCATTGCTGTGGTGCAGGTTTCTGTGGGTGTTCCTGTCCATCGTCTGGCCTGCTAGGTGTTGATTCCTGTGTCCTATAATCGTTGTAGGAAGCCTGATATCTGTCAACTTTCTGGTCTATCAAAAAAATTCGAACCGGCTTCTCCGGTAGAGACTCGTTCTTCTTTACACAAGTTCTGTTAATACACATTCTCCTCCGAGGACTGCTAAGTTTATGAAAAAAAAAAGAAAAGCGCGAGGTGCTACTGTCATGGGTTCACAGGGATCTATTTCGGGGAAGGACACAAGCTAAACATTTTTCTTGCTGGAGACAATAGGTAACCCTCATTAGTTTGGGCGATGTACCTTTAGAAAATAAAGTCATCAGCTGGTTTGTTCGGAATACTCTGGGACGGCTAGTACAGAGCTGGGGTGATTCTGGGAGGACGGGGTGCTTGGATATTCTAGTTCGGAACAATTGGGCGGGGGCAATTCTGGGCGGTGAAGATGGTGTCGTTAAAGCTCTAAAAACGAAAACCACTGACATATAGTCCCCGTGTTGAGGGCCAGATTGGGAGACATCAGTCGTCTTACCTGTCCCTTCTTTCTCAGCCAATTAAATTCAACATTTTGCAGAAAGGAGAGGTAGTAACGTGGTAAAGTACGGTCGTTTTTTCCTTTTTTTTTTGTTTCTGTCAATTTGTTCGAACACCGCCGTGTTTGAGGCCAATTATACACATACTGAGGAGGTATAGTGTCGCTAATTTATTCAAAAAGAGAGAGAGAGAGCAAGCGAGCCTTCAGTGAGGGAGAGAGAGAGAGAGAGAGAGAGAGAGAGAGAGAGAGTGTGTGGGTGTGTGTGTGTGTGTGAGAGAGAGAGAGAGAGAGAGAGAGAGAGAGAGAGAGAGAGAGACGTGCGCATCAAGTAGGCTATTTGGTACAAGTACGACATAAAACGAGAGAGACACATGGGTATGATAATAGGCTACTTGGTGTACACACAACATGGAGTAGCACGGGTCAATTCTACGTAAGAAAACACAAGCGGGGGAAAAACACAAATTCGGCGATCACGTACACACAAATACCGGGTAGGGCGTAACAGTACATACATCAAGCGCAGGAATTAAGACGAAGACACAGAGCTACGTTAAGTACGGGGACCTCTCCTTTCCTGTCCTCTTTCCTATGCATGCTGCGTATTTTCAGTATTTTCCGTAATTCATTTTGGGGGGGTGTCGGACTTTTCACTCCCCTCCCTTTGATCGATAGACAAGCACTTCAGTCATATGATGACGTTCTCTTCCAGCGACCCAAGCCTATGAAATGCATACACATTCATACCGCATAATCAGGGCACATACGCACAGTCATACCATACAGTTTTTCACGCTCCCAGTGGTGGTCTGCACTTCACGCACCATCTCACAACGTTTGTCTATGTTTTTCCCTACATTGAGCACGGTGCGGTCCATGTCCATTCCATTCTTCAGTCGGAACTCCGATGTGACCTATAGAGAAGAAAAGAAGGGGGGTGTGCAGCATTCAAAGCACATCAGCGCGCATAGACACGAAAAAAGTTCTACTTACCACGTACCAGGCTAGCGGCAGGAGCGGGTAATACCACAGACCTACTATATCCTTCCTTTCGACTATACAAGATGCTCCATTTTATTCGTCTCCTAAATTCGGGTTCCCTTGTCGTGCATTTGTTTCTCAATCGGTCGCGTATTATGGGGCAAGGTACCGTACCTTGCATTCGGCAGATACCTTAAGCTATAGTCAACCATTTTCCAACAATTCTGAAAAAGACAGGCGTGATTGGTACAAATTTCATCAATCCAAAATTCAGGCAAATAGGGTCTGCATTATCTGCTTTCTATTGCTTGGGAGTAACAATCATTTATTCAAAAACCTTTACCAACCTAGATGATTTGTCATGACGCTGATTCCGTAATTCCTTTAAGAAGCCCTTTATTTAAAACAATGTCAGTATACAAATACGGGCCTACAACCGCTACAGGCCGGCCACGGTGTGAAAGGCGTCGAGTATCATGAGCAACACTACTTTAGCATAAATTCAGTACCCTCCCCGTCCCTCCGACCATCATGTGTGGAAATATTGCATACATAAATGTCAAGTAACCGGGACGCCATGAGGAGTTGCAGGCCCCTCCTACATTGGCGCCATTTTGGGGCGAGGTCGGGTGGGTCCAGTGCACAGTCTAAGTCTTCGCACTAACTAGCTGCCGGACCAGAATCCCTTTCGGTAGTTCGAGAACTTTCGTTAGCGTCAGCTTGCGTCAGCATGGCGTCACCGCGATCTTGTAGCAATGCCGTGGTGCGTTCTTGGGGCGGGGCAGCAGGCGGGTTCTTCCGCCGACGCCTTGAATCAGTCTTTCTTTTACGGCACCAAACGTAGGCAAGATGGCTGCCGCCCGGGGCAAAGACAAGTTAATGTGGAATAAGCAAGCAAATAGCGGCGGTTGCCCCCACCGGAAGCCCACGGGAGTCGAATGCCAATGACTCCCGCAGAATCTGCAAAGTTGAGAGGGTGTTTTTCAAGGGTGGGGCCCACGCCCGAGCAGACAAGCTTCCGAGTCCAGGGCCGCCTATCGGTGGGCCAGGCCTGGATCTGAAGAACCGACAGCCAGAGTCCAGAGGCAGCAGCAGCAGCAGCTCTTCGTTACAGCCACCGGGGTGGGTCCCCCGATCACTCGGCTGCGGGAACCCACTTCTCGAGTCAAATGCTAATGGTAGGATCTTTATGATCAGCAAGGCAAAATATATACAAGTAGAGCGCGGGCTCACCAAGTCTTGGAGGGGGGATAGGAGGTAGCGGGACAGTCTTTGGGGATATGGATCAAATGCAGGATCGTACCCGGCGCACAGCTCACAATCCTCGAGCTGGGGGATACGCTTGTCGTCGTGGGGTCCGGCGGGACCAAGAGAGTCTGTGGGAGCCGCGAGTTACTCAGCAGGGCTCGAGCGCGAGTTCGGAGGTCTTACGATCTTCAGGGAGCCGCGAGTCACTCGGCAGGGCTCAAGCACAAGTTCGGGGGTCTTACGATCTTCAGGGAGCCGCGAGTCACTCAGCAGGGCTCAGGCACAAGTTCGGAGGTCTGACGATCTTCAGGGAGCCGCGAGTCACTCAGCAGGGCTCAAGCACAAGTTCGGGGGTCTTACGATCTTCAGGGAGCCGCGAGTCACTCAGCAGGGCTCAGGCACAAGTTCGGAGGTCTGACGATCTTCAGGGAGCCGCGAGTCACTCAGCAGGGCTCAGGTGTTTCCAAGGCGAATCTGCTGGGCAGTCCCAGAGCACCCCTTGTTATAAGGCGACTCCTCTTTGATATCCGGAGTCTGTGCAGGCAGGGGTCTTGTCACCTGGGGGTCGCTTGTTGGGGGTTTCCTGCCATTGTCCTTTGATCCTTTCAGGGCCGGGTCGGGAGGAGCCCCAGACACCCAGCAGACATGGAGCCAGCCTTCGGGGAGGCCGGCGGGTCGATCGAAACCCACCTTCCCAGGGAAGCGCAGAGGTGTGATGGAAACTGCTCCTCCCTTTCTCATCCCAAGGGGAGCGCGATGTCCTCCAGCCGGAGTGGCGCCTATAGGCTAGGGTCGCGCTGGGGCCGGGCGGCCATCTTGGTGCATGAAGTGGGCACGCGGGCCCGGGGTGGCCGAAGGAGGTAGGCCACGGACGGGGGAAGTCCGGGTCGGGTGTGTGTTTTCTGGTGGGAAGGATCGGCTAGGCCGTGGGCTCGGGGCTGGTGTGAGGTGCAGAGGTCAGGTCTGACTATGTTACGAGGGCCGGGTCTAACAGGCACCCACCCCTCACATGTCTCTGTCCACTGCTGGGAGTGATAGGCACCCACCCCTCACATGTCTCTGTCCACTGCTGGGAGTGATGGGCACCCACCCCCATGTCTCTGTCCACTGCTGGTATTCCTCTGCACCCACCCCCATGTCTCTGTCCACTGCTGGGAGTGATAGGCACCCACCCCTCACATGTCTCTGTCCACTGCTGGGAGTGATAGGCACCCACCCTCACATGTCTCTGTCCACTGCTGGGAGTGTTAGGCACCCACCCCTCACATGTCTCTGTCCACTGCTGGGAGTCCTCTGCACCCACCCCCATGTCTCTGACCACTGCTGGGAGTGATAGGCACCCACCCTTCACATGTCTCTGTCCACTGCTGGGAGTGATAGGCACCCACCCCCATGTCTCTGTCCACTGCTGGGAGTGATATGCACCCACCCCTCACATGTCTCTGTCCACTGCTGGGAGTGATAGGCACCCACCCCTCACATGTCTCTGTCCACTGCTGGGAGTGATGGGCACCCACCCCCATGTCTCTGTCCACTGCTGGTAGTCCTCTGCTCCCACCCCCATGTCTCTGTCCACTGCTGGGAGTGATAGGCACCCACCCCTCACATGTCTCTGTCCACTGCTGGGAGTGATAGGCTCCCACCCCTCACATGTCTCTGTCCACTGCTGGGAGTGATAGGCACCCACCCCTCACATGTCTCTGTCCACTGCTGGGAGTGATAGGCACCCACCCCTCACATGTCTCTGTCCACTGCTGGGAGTGATAGGCACCCACCCCTCACATGTCTCTGTCCACTGCTGGGAGTGATGGGCACCCACCCCCATGTCTCTGTCCACTTCTGGGAGTCCTATGCACCTACCCCCATGTCTCTGTCCACTGCTGGGAGTGATAGGCACCCACCCCTCACATGTCTCTGTCCACTGCTGGGAGTGATAGGCACCCACCCCTCACATGTCTCTGTCCACTGCTGGGAGTGATGGGCACCCACCCCCATGTCTCTGTCCACTGCTGGTATTCCTCTGCACCCACCCCCATGTCTCTGTCCACTGCTGGGAGTGATAGGCACCCACCCCTCACATGTCTCTGTCCACTGTTGGGTGTGATGGGCACCCACCCCCATGTCTCTGTCCACTGCTGGGAGTCCTCTGCACCCACCCCCATGTCTCTGTCCACTGCTGTGAGTGATAGGCACCCACCCCTCACATGTCTCTGTCCACTGCTGGGAGTGATGGGCACCCACCCCCATGTCTCTGTGCACTGCTGGTATTCCTCTGCACCCACCCCTATGTTAAATGGTAGCGGCAGTCGTAGTCGGTAACCTTTCAAGTATTGCCCGGCGGTAATCGCCTCTTATACCATTCGATGCTAAACCAACAAAGAGGCAGGCGCCGGAGACTGGAAGGCAGGAAACAAGGTTTTATTCTCTCCGGAGGAGAACACATCAGGTCAGACAGCAAGGTATCGTCATGAGGTGCTCTAACTGCATCTCTGAGGCCTGGCCTCTTATACAAAGGTTTATGACTTTATTGCAGGTTTATCATACATGGCACATTCTTGAGATCGCTTTGATACATGAAAGAACATCCTCAGAATCCCCACTTCAAGCTCGTTCCCACACATATCTACAGTGGAAGTCCCCACCCCACCCACAGTAGGAGATGGTTATCACACAGCTGGACATTCCGCCAATTCCCGGGGGTGTGTGTGACCGGTCGGGTCTCAGGGGGTGGGGGGCCTTGATCTACTGTAATCCCTTTGATGTGGGGTTTTTCCCTTACAGTAGGGGCAATAAACTGCATCCGCAGGGCTAGGTGATGGGCTGGGATCGGTTCGGACAATTGAGCGCAGAGGAAGGGGGTTATCAAAGAGATGCATGACCATGTATGGGGTGTCGGTCAGGCGTGGTGTGTGGTTCCATGGCAGGGTCGCGCAGAAGGAGAGGGTTTATGGCCTGTGTATGAGAGAGCGGGGGTGGCCGGCGCGCGGGGGAATGCTCGCAGCGCCAGGGGGACGCGCTGGCGATCGGCAATGAGCAGGGAGAGACCAGGGTGCCTAAAATGGCTGCCGTGCGCTTTCCTGTGTGTCGCGCTGGGGAGAGACAAGATGGCGCAGATAATGTTCAGTTGCAAACTAAATTTCCACAGTCCTCCCTTTTAACATATCTCGCCAGCTTGTCTGGCAGACATTCACCGTTGTTAACCTTTTAGCCATAATATCGTAAATGTATTCATGCGTTCCTGTTTTTAAAAGTACAGAGTCTTAGGACAGGCGGGAGCAATCTGACACAATTGTACATAGTTACATGTGGTTAACGTGACAGTCGAGGAGGTAGCGTATACAGAATTTCATTAGCTGCATCATATATCAGACACGGAGATAGGTGGAGGGAAACTTGCTTGAACACAAACTCGATACTTGAAAAAGGTTCGGTAAAACAAGGGATAACTACACTCATTTACTTAAGGCCTAGACTTCGCGTCGATCAAGCTAAACAGCATAGTCATGTGTACGGTTGATGCTATACAATTGTCATTTATAATAAGCTAATGTTTCCTCATTTATTTAGTGTGTAGCTGGAAGCGACCGATAAAAAGATCTTGGAAACTTGATTGGGAGGTAGTCAAATCAAAAAGTGGTTGGGAGAGGAATACAACTCAACATGAGTTACAGTCAGGGGGGGGGTTTCTTCTTTCCAGTGTCTTATTGCAGTGAGCCATCACTGGTAAGCTCTCTCTTCTTCTTACGTTGGCACTGTTGAGCACCGGCGGTGGAGCTAAGGTCCAGCTCAAATCCAGATTTTTCGCGTTGCAGGGTGTGATCATCCTTTGCTCTTGGATCACAGTTCTGTCCTGTCCCTTGACTGGTCTTATCGTAGGTACCTTGAGACGGGGTACCCGCTTCTCATTGTTCTTTTGTAAGGTCAATGTCAAAAATAGGGGTGCTTTGGGAGGCCGAGGGAAGAGGGGGTGGAGTGGGATCGGATCAAAAAGCGGACCAAGGAGAGCAGAATCTTTCAGCACTGGGCCCATCAATCGGGCCCGACGGGTTGGGACTTCAGGCACGTTGGTCAGCGAGCAGGGGGCTTCGGGATAGCCTTTCGTTCTATTGCTTTCCATGCTGTGAATGGTGCCTCGTCCTGCATCCCTTTGCTTTGTGGCTCCCCCTTGGTCGATGCCATAGATGTTCCATGGTCCGTAGCCAGGCTGTGCGTCACGTCCGACCCCTCTCTTCCGATGGCCGCAGGTTATCTTGGAATGAGTACAAGAAACAAAATCTTAGAGAGTTGGCAGGGAAGACATTTACACACTTCATCCTCTCTCCCAACCACCGAGTAGTTGGGGAAATGCTTTTATCGGTCGCTGTATGATTGATGTCTATTAACTCTTATGTCGGTGTGTGTTACTAATTTATTAATCATTGCTGTGGTGCAGGTTTCTGTGGGTGTTCCTGTCCATCGTCTGGCCTGCTAGGTGTTGATTCCTGTGTCCTATAATCGTTGTAGGAAGCCTGATATCTGTCAACTTTCTGGTCTATCAAAAAAATTCGAACCGGCTTCTCCGGTAGAGACTCGTTCTTCTTTACACAAGTTCTGTTAATACACATTCTCCTCCGAGGACTGCTAAGTTTATGAAAAAAAAAAGAAAAGCGCGAGGTGCTACTGTCATGGGTTCACAGGGATCTATTTCGGGGAAGGACACAAGCTAAACATTTTTCTTGCTGGAGACAATAGGTAACCCTCATTAGTTTAGGCGATGTACCTTTAGAAAATAAAGTCATCAGCTGGTTTGTTCGGAATACTCTGGGACGGCTAGTACAGAGCTGGGGTGATTCTGGGAGGACGGGGTGCTTGGATATTCTAGTTCGGAACAATTGGGCGGGGGCAATTCTGGGCGGTGAAGATGGTGTCGTTAAAGCTCTAAAAACGAAAACCACTGACATATAGTCCCCGTGTTGAGGGCCAGATTGGGAGACATCAGTCGTCTTACCTGTCCCTTCTTTCTCAACCAATTAAATTCAACATTTTGCAGAAAGGAGAGGTAGTAACGTGGTAAAGTACGGTCGTTTTTTCCTTTTTTTTTTGTTTCTGTCAATTTGTTCGAACACCGCCGTGTTTGAGGCCAATTATACACATACTGAGGAGGTATAGTGTCGCTAATTTATTCAAAAAGAGAGAGAGAGAGCAAGAGAGCCTTCACTGAGGGAGAGAGAGAGAGAGAGAGAGAGAGAGAGAGAGAGAGAGAGAGAGAGAGAGAGAGAGTGTGTGGGTGTGTGGGTGTGTGAGTGAGAGAGAGAGAGAGAGAGAGAGAGAGAGAGAGAGAGAGACGTGCGCATCAAGTAGGCTATTTGGTACAAGTACGACATAAAACGAGAGAGAGACATGGGTATGATAATAGGCTACTTGGTGTACACACAACATGGAGTAGCACGGGTCAATTCTACGTAAGAAAACACAAGCGGGGGAAAAACACAAATTCGGCGATCACGTACACACAAATACCGGGTAGGGCGTAACAGTACATACATCAAGCGCAGGAATTAAGACGAAGACACAGAGCTACGTTAAGTACGGGGACCTCTCCTTTCCTGTCCTCTTTCCTATGCATGCTGCGTATTTTCAGTATTTTCCGTAATTCATTTTGGGGGGGTGTCGGACTTTTCACTCCCCTCCCTTTGATCGATAGACAAGCACTTCAGTCATATGATGACGTTCTCTTCCAGCGACCCAAGCCTATGAAATGCATACACATTCATACCGCATAATCAGGGCACATACGCACAGTCATACCATACAGTTTTTCACGCTCCCAGTGGTGGTCTGCACTTCACGCACCATCTCACAACGTTTGTCTATGTTTTTCCCTACATTGAGCACGGTGCGGTCCATGTCCATTCCATTCTTCAGTCGGAACTCCGATGTGACCTATAGAGAAGAAAAGAAGGGGGGTGTGCAGCATTCAAAGCACATCAGCGCGCATAGACACGAAAAAAGTTCTACTTACCACGTACCAGGCTAGCGGCAGGAGCGGGTAATACCACAGACCTACTATATCCTTCCTTTCGACTATACAAGATGCTCCATTTTATTCGTCTCCTAAATTCGGGTTCCCTTGTCGTGCATTTGTTTCTCAATCGGTCGCGTATTATGGGGCAAGGTGCCGTACCTTGCATTCGGCAGATACCTTAGGCTATAGTCAACCATTTTCCAACAATTCTGAAAAAGACAGGCGTGATTGGTACAAATTTCATCAATCCAAAATTCAGGCAAATAGGGTCTGCATTATCTGCTTTCTATTGCTTGGGAGTAACAATCATTTATTCAAAAACCTTTACCAACCTAGATGATTTGTCATGACGCTGATTCCGTAATTCCTTTAAGAAGCCCTTTATTTAAAACAATGTCAGTATACAAATACGGGCCTACAACCGCTACAGGCCGGCCACGGTGTGAAAGGCGTCGAGTATCATGAGCAACACTACTTTAGCATAAATTCAGTACCCTCCCCGTCCCTCCGACCATCATGTGTGGAAATATTGCATACATAAATGTCAAGTATCCGGGACGCCATGAGGAGTTGCAGGCCCCTCCTACATTGGCGCCATTTTGGGGCGAGGTCGGGTGGGTCCAGTGCACAGTCTAAGTCTTCGCACTAACTAGCTGCCGGACCAGAATCCCTTTCGGTAGTTCGAGAACTTTCGTTAGCGTCAGCTTGCGTCAGCATGGCGTCACCGCGATCTTGTAGCAATGCCGTGGTCCGTTCTTGGGGCGGGGCAGCAGGCGGGTTCTTCCGCCGACGCCTTGAATCAGTCTTTCTTTTACGGCACCAAACGTAGGCAAGATGGCTGCCGCCCGGGGCAAAGACAAGTTAATGTGGAATAAGCAAGCAAATAGCGGCGGTTGCCCCCACCGGAAGCCCACGGGAGTCGAATGCCAATGACTTCCGCAGAATCTGCAAAGTTGAGAGGGTGTTTTTCAAGGGTGGGGCCCACGCCCGAGCAGACAAGCTTCCGAGTCCAGGGCCGCCTATCGGTGGGCCAGGCCTGGATCTGAAGAACCGACAGCCAGAGTCCAGAGGCAGCAGCAGCTCTTCGTTACAGCCACCGGGGTGGGTCCCCTGATCACTCGGCTGCGGGGACCCACTTCTCGAGTCAAATGCTAATGGCAATCTTAGTGGACCTGCGCCTGAGTGGTTGCCCGGCGGGCGAGACGTGAATGGCTGTCCTGCTGCAGCTGTCCGGTGAGTGCAGGGGCGCCTACTCATCTGGACGGCGAGTGAAACGGCTGGGTGCAACTCAGCTGGCCGGCGAAAGAAATGGCAGGGTGCAACTCAGCTGGCCGGCGAAAGAAATGGTAGGGTGCAACTCAGCTGGCCGGCGAGTGAAACGGCAGGGGTGCCTTCTCTGCTGGCGAGCCTCCACCCGGGGAGGCGGGGGAGGCCCGTCCGCGTCGCTTCCCCCCTGCCAGGGCACCCTTCGCTGCCGGTCGAAGCGGAGAATGGGAAGGCCAGTACAACGTGGTGGACTCCACCTTGGGGCTGCCAGAGCCTCGGCGCTGTGTGTAGCCTCCGGCCTCTTCGCACAATCGTCCGCCACTGATGTCGATGGATTTTGCATGGCTTTTATAGCCCAAAGCCGACTAAAAGGACCGCCCAAAGCAGGTCAATGTTGCTATTTCGAAGAAGGAGGGGCGAGGATTGTCATGTAAATAGTTGTTTAAGAACGTGTTTTAATGTGTTTACCCTGTTTGGCGTGTTTGTTATACCTATAAGTTATTAAAATGTTATAACTATACTACTTTGTTGGAGTGTTTGTACATTTTTGCAACCTGGTAATGAGCACAAGGATGTTACTGCGCAACCGGAAAAATGACATAGCCCAATTGTGCGCGATCTAGCCCAGTTCGGTGACGTCGATGGTGGGTATCAGCAGGCTTCCGTTTGTGCAGGATTTTGTCGTGTTTACTGGGCGGGGTGGGCAGTAGGGCAGACATGTTTAGACAGCGAGAGCGACGGAGTCGAGCTACCTCGTGGCTACCTCGACCGTGAGCTTGGCTCCTTCCCCTGGTTTCATATTCCTCGCAAGAGGGATATTTCCTAACGTTTCTTATTTTTGCGGGGTCAAAAAGATCCCGTTATCGGTCTACTGGTCTCGCTTGATTATTCTTGTTTCTATATAGCGATCTTTATGCCCTAATTTGCTGTAAGCTACGGCGACTAGTCCGTATTTAGTGAACATGTCCTTATTAGGGGTGCCTTCCAGTGGAGCCGGATGGTTCACCTCTAATAAGCGGTCCGGGCAGAACCAACTACCAATCAGTGGGGAGAAGATAGGCATGACGGGTTACAACGGGGACAAAAGTCAGCACTACCTATCTTTTCACTGCTTGCAAAGACTAGACAGAATATCTCTATTCCTCGTTATTTGTAAGCAGAGAATACCTCCAAAGAACCAATATTGAACAACTAGTGTTCGGACAATCAATCAATCAATGGTGAGAAAGAGATAGGCACGACGGGTTACAATGGGGACAAAAGTCTGCGTTACCTACCCTTCACTATTTGCAAAGACTAGACAGAATATTTCTATTCTACGTTATTTGCAAACAGAGAATATCTCAAGGAGCACTATCCTTCAAAACAATCAATATTCGGACAATCAATCAGTGGGGAGATAAAAATAGGCACGACGGGTTACAATGGGGACAAAAGTCTGCGTTACCTACCCTTCACTATCTGCAAAGGAAGAGAGAGTATTTTCTACTCCTCCCCGTTTGTAGACAGCGAATATCTCAAAGAGAACAATCAATAAGCAAATACTAGTATTTCAATCAATCAATCAATCGTTTCGCAATTTGTCGTGTTTCACGACCTTACCCGGACCGCGTGGACAGTTTCTCGTCTTCCGCCTCCAGCGCCCGATCGTCCTCTACTCTCCGTTATTGCCGCGGCACTCCTGATGGTTCCCAGTCAGGACCGTAGATCACTCGAGAGAGGTCTGCTCGGAAACAGTGAAGTTCGGATGATCGGCTGCCAGACGAGGGTCTATCGGGCAGGAGCTCTCCCGATCGTTGCAGTCGTTCACTCTGCCATTGGGACCTCTCCCACTGGATCCACGTGTCGCTGATGGGCCCCACGTTTGGGACGCCAATTGTTAAATGGTAGCGGCAGTCGTAGTCGGTAACCTTTCAAGTATTGCCCGGCGGTAATCGCCTCTTATAACATTCGATGCTAAACCAACAAAGAGGCAGGCGCCGGAGACTGGAAGGCAGGAAACAAGGTTTTATTCTCTCCGGAGGAGAACACATCAGGTCAGACAGCAAGGTATCGTCATGAGGTGCTCTAACTGCATCTCTGAGGCCTGGCCTCTTATACACAGGTTTATGACTTTATTGCAGGTTTATCATACATGGCACATTCTTGAGATCGCTTTGATACATGAAAGAACATCCTCAGAATCCCCACTTCAAGCTCGTTCCCACACATATCTACAGTGGAAGTCCCCACCCCACCCACAGTAGGAGATGGTTATCACACAGCTGGACATTCCGCCAATTCCCGGGGGTGTGTGTGACCGGTCGGGTCTCAGGGGGTGGGGGGCCTTGATCTACTGTAATCCCTTTGATGTGGGGTTTTTCCCTTACAGTAGGGGCAATAAACTGCATCCGCAGGGCTAGGTGATGGGCTGGGATCGGTTCGGACAATTGAGCTCAGAGGAAGGGGGTTATCAAAGAGATGCATGACCATGTATGGGGTGTCGGTCAGGCGTGGGATGTGGTTCCATGGCAGGGTCGCGCAGAAGGAGAGGGTTTATGGCCTGTGTATGAGAGAGCGGGGGTGGCCGGCGCGCGGGGGAATGCTCGCAGCGCCAGGGGGACGCGCTGGCGATCGGCAATGAGCAGGGAGAGACCAGGGTGCCTAAAATGGCTGCCGTGCGCTTTCCTGTGTGTCGCGCTGGGGAGAGACAAGATGGCGCAGATAATGTTCAGTTGCAAACTAAATTTCCACAGTCCTCCCTTTTAACATATCTCGCCAGCTTGTCTGGCCGACATTCACCGTTGTTAACCTTTTAGCCATAATATCGTAAATGTTTTCATGCGTTCCTGTTTTTAAAAGTACAGAGTCTTAGGACAGGCGGGAGCAATCTGACACAATTGTACATAGTTACATGTGGTTAACGTGACAGTCGAGGAGGTAGCGTATACAGAATTTCATTAGCTGCATCATATATCAGACACGGAGATAGGTGGAGGGAAACTTGCTTGAACACAAACTCGATACTTGAAAAAGGTTCGGTAAAACAAGGGATAACTACACTCATTTACTTAAGGCCTAGACTTCGCGTCGATCAAGCTAAACAGCATAGTCATGTGTACGGTTGATGCTATACAATTGTCATTTATAATAAGCTAATGTTTCCTCATTTATTTAGTGTGTAGCTGGAAGCGACCGATAAAAAGATCTTGGAAACTTGATTGGGAGGTAGTCAAATCAAAAAGTGGTTGGGAGAGGAATACAACTCAACATGAGTTACAGTCAGGGGGGGGGTTTCTTCTTTCCAGTGTCTTATTGCAGTGAGCCATCACTGGTAAGCTCTCTCTTCTTCTTACGTTGGCACTGTTGAGCACCGGCGGTGGAGCTAAGGTCCAGCTCAAATCCAGATTTTTCGCGTTGCAGGGTGTGATCATCCTTTGCTCTTGGATCACAGTCCTGTTTTGTCCTGTCCCTTGACTGGTCTTATCGTAGGTACCTTGAGACGGGGTACCCGCTTCTCATTGTTCTTTTGTAAGGTCAATGTCAAAAATAGGGGTGCTTTGGGAGGCCGAGGGAAGAGGGGGTGGAGTGGGATCGGATCAAAAAGCGGACCAAGGAGAGCAGAATCTTTCAGCACTGGGCCCATCAATCGGGCCCGACGGGTTGGGACTTCAGGCACGTTGGTCAGCGAGCAGGGGGCTTCGGGATAGCCTTTCGTTCTATTGCTTTCCATGCTGTGAATGGTGCCTCGTCCTGCATCCCTTTGCTTTGTGGCTCCCCCTTGGTCGATGCCATAGATGTTCCTTGGTCCGTAGCCAGGCTGTGCGTCACGTCCGACCCCTCTCTTCCGATGGCCGCAGGTTATCTTGGAATGAGTACAAGAAACAAAATCTTAGAGAGTTGGCAGGGAAGACATTTACACACTTCATCCTCTCTCCCAACCACCGAGTAGTTGGGGAAATGCTTTTATCGGTCGCTGTATGATTGATGTCTATTAACTCTTATGTCGGTGTGTGTTACTAATTTATTAATCATTGCTGTGGTGCAGGTTTCTGTGGGTGTTCCTGTCCATCGTCTGGCCTGCTAGGTGTTGATTCCTGTGTCCTATAATCGTTGTAGGAAGCCTGATATCTGTCAACTTTCTGGTCTATCAAAAAAATTCGAACCGGCTTCTCCGGTAGAGACTCGTTCTTCTTTACACAAGTTCTGTTAATACACATTCTCCTCCGAGGACTGCTAAGTTTATGAAAAAAAAAAAGAAAAGCGCGAGGTGCTACTGTCATGGGTTCACAGGGATCTATTTCGGGGAAGGACACAAGCTAAACATTTTTCTCGCTGGAGACAATAGGTAACCCTCATTAGTTTAGGCGATGTACCTTTAGAAAATAAAGTCATCAGCTGGTTTGTTCGGAATACTCTGGGACGGCTAGTACAGAGCTGGGGTGATTCTGGGAGGACGGGGTGCTTGGATATTCTAGTTCGGAACAATTGGGCGGAGGCAATTCTGGGCGGTGAAGATGGTGTCGTTAAAGCTCTAAAAACGAAAACCACTGACATATAGTCCCCGTGTTGAGGGCCAGATTGGGAGACATCAGTCGTCTTACCTGTCCCTTCTTTCTCAGCCAATTAAATTCAACATTTTGCAGAAAGGAGAGGTAGTAACGTGGTAAAGTACGGTCGTTTTTTCCTTTTTTTTTTGTTTCTGTCAATTTGTTCGAACACCGCCGTGTTTGAGGCCAATTATACACATACTGAGGAGGTATAGTGTCGCTAATCTATTCAAAAAGAGAGAGAGAGAGCAAGAGAGGCTTCAGTGAGGGAGAGAGAGAGAGAGAGAGAGAGAGAGAGAGAGAGAGAGAGAGAGAGAGAGAGAGAGTGTGTGGGTGTGTGTGTGTGTGAGAGAGAGAGAGAGAGAGAGAGAGAGAGAGAGAGAGAGAGAGAGAGACGTGCGCATCAAGTAGGCTATTTGGTACAAGTACGACATAAAACGAGAGAGAGACATGGGTATGATAATAGGCTACTTGGTGTACACACAACATGGAGTAGCACGGGTCAATTCTACGTAAGAAAACACAAGCGGGGGAAAAACACAAATTCGGCGATCACGTACACACAAATACCGGGTAGGGCGTAACAGTACATACATCAAGCGCAGGAATTAAGACGAAGACACAGAGCTACGTTAAGTACGGGGACCTCTCCTTTCCTGTCCTCTTTCCTATGCATGCTGCGTATTTTCAGTATTTTCCGTAATTCATTTTGAGGGGGTGTCGGACTTTTCACTCCCCTCCCTTTGATCGATAGACAAGCACTTCAGTCATATGATGACGTTCTCTTCCAGCGACCCAAGCCTATGAAATGCATACACATTCATACCGCATAATCAGGGCACATACGCACAGTCATACCATACAGTTTTTCACGCTCCCAGTGGTGGTCTGCACTTCACGCACCATCTCACAACGTTTGTCTATGTTTTTCCCTACATTGAGCACGGTGCGGTCCATGTCCATTCCATTCTTCAGTCGGAACTCCGATGTGACCTATAGAGAAGAAAAGAAGGGGGGTGTGCAGCATTCAAAGCACATCAGCGCGCATAGACACGAAAAAAGTTCTACTTACCACGTACCAGGCTAGCGGCAGGAGCGGGTAATACCACAGACCTACTATATCCTTCCTTTCGACTATACAAGATGCTCCATTTTATTCGTCTCCTAAATTCGGGTTCCCTTGTCGTGCATTTGTTTCTCAATCGGTCGCGTATTATGGGGCAAGGTGCCGTACCTTGCATTCGGCAGATACCTTAGGCTATAGTCAACCATTTTCCAACAATTCTGAAAAAGACAGGCGTGATTGGTACAAATTTCATCAATCCAAAATTCAGGCAAATAGGGTCTGCATTATCTGCTTTCTATTGCTTGGGAGTAACAATCATTTATTCAAAAACCTTTACCAACCTAGATGATTTGTCATGACGCTGATTCCGTAATTCCTTTAAGAAGCCCTTTATTTAAAACAATGTCAGTATACATATACGGGCCTACAACCGCTACAGGCCGGCCACGGTGTGAAAGGCGTCGAGTATCATGAGCAACACTACTTTAGCATAAATTCAGTACCCTCCCAGTCCCTCCGACCATCATGTGTGGAAATATTGCATACATAAATGTCAAGTAACCGGGACGCCATGAGGAGTTGCAGGCCCCTCCTACATTGGCGCCATTTTGGGGCGAGGTCGGGTGGGTCCAGTGCACAGTCTAAGTCTTCGCACTAACTAGCTGCCGGACCAGAATCCCTTTCGGTAGTTCGAGAACTTTCGTTAGCGTCAGCTTGCGTCAGCATGGCGTCACCGCGATCTTGTAGCAATGCCGTGGTCCGTTCTTGGGGCGGGGCAGCAGGCGGGTTCTTCCGCCGACGCCTTGAATCAGTCTTTCTTTTACGGCACCAAACGTAGGCAAGATGGCTGCCGCCCGGGGCAAAGACAAGTTAATGTGGAATAAGCAAGCAAATAGCGGCGGTTGCCCCCACCGGAAGCCCACGGGAGTCGAATGCCAATGACTTCCGCAGAATCTGCAAAGTTGAGAGGGTGTTTTTCAAGGGTGGGGCCCACGCCCGAGCAGACAAGCTTCCGAGTCCAGGGCCGCCTATCGGTGGGCCAGGCCTGGATCTGAAGAACCGACAGCCAGAGTCCGGAGGCAGCAGCAGCAGCAGCTCTTCGTTACAGCCACCGGGGTGGGTCCCCCGATCACTCGGCTGCGGGGACCCACTTCTCGAGTCAAATGCTAATGGCAATCTTAGTGGACCTGCGCCTGAGTGGTTGCCCGGCGGGCGAGACGTGAATGGCTGTCCTGCTGCAGCTGTCCGGTGAGTGCAGGGGCGCCTACTCATCTGGACGGCGAGTGAAACGGCTGGGTGCAACTCAGCTGGCCGGCGAAAGAAATGGCAGGGTGCAACTCAGCTGGCCGGCGAAAGAAATGGCAGGGTGCAACTCAGCTGGCCGGCGAGTGAAACGGCAGGGGTGCCTTCTCTGCTGGCGAGCCTCCACCTGGGGAGGCGGGGGAGGCCCGTCCGCGTCGCTTCCCCCCTGCCAGGGCACCCTTCGCTGCCGGTCGAAGCGGAGAATGGAAAGGCCAGTACATCGTGGTGGACTCCACCTTGGCGCTGCCAGAGCCTCGGCGCTGTGTGTAGCCTCCGGCCTATTCGCACAATCGTCCGCCACTGATGTCGATGGATTTTGCATGGCTTTTATAGCCCAAAGCCGACTAAAAGGACCGCCCAAAGCAGGTCAATGTTGCTATTTCGAAGAAGGAGGGGCGAGGACTGTCATGTAAATAGTTGTTTAAGAACGTGTTTTAATGTGTTTACCCTGTTTGGCGTGTTTGTTATACCTATAAGTTATTAAAATGTTATAACTATACTACTTTGTTGGAGTGTTTGTACATATTTGCAACCTGGTAATGAGCACAAGGTTGTTACTGCGCAACCGGAAAAATAACATAGCCCAATTGTGCGCGATCTAGCCCAGTTCGGTGACGTCGATGGTGGGTATCAGCAGGCTTCCGTTTGTGCAGGATTTTGTCGTGTTTACTGGGCGGGGTGGGCAGTAGGGCAGACATGTTTAGACAGCGAGAGCGACGGAGTCGAGCTACCTCGTGGCTACCTCGACCGTGAGCTTGGCTCCTTCCCCTGGTTTCATATTCCTCGCAAGAGGGATATTTCCTAACGTTTCTTATTTTTGCGGGGTCAAAAGGATCCCGTTATCGGTCTACTGGTCTCGCTTGATTATTCTTGTTTCTATATAGCGATCTTTATGCCCTAATTTGCTGTAAGCTACGGCGACTAGTCCGTATTTAGTGAACATGTCCTTATTAGGGGTGCCTTCCAGTGGAGCCGGATGGTTCACCTCTAATAAGCGGTCCGGGCAGAACCAACTACCAATCAGTGGGGAGAAGATAGGCATGATGGGTTACAACGGGGACAAAAGTCAGCACTACCTATCTTTTCACTGCTTGCAAAGACTAGACAGAATATCTCTATTCCTCGTTATTTGTAAGCAGAGAATACCTCCAAAGAACCAATATCGAACAACTAGTGTTCGGAAAATCAATCAATCAATGGTGAGAAAGAGATAGGCACGACGGGTTACAATGGGGACAAAAGTCTGCGTTACCTACCCTTCACTATTTGCAAAGACTAGACAGAATATTTCTATTCTACGTTATTTGCAAACAGAGAATATCTCAAGGAGCACTATCCTTCAAAACAATCAATATTCGGACAATCAATCAGTGGGGAGATAAAAATAGGCACGACGGGTTACAATGGGGACAAAAGTCTGCGTTACCTACCCTTCACTATCTGCAAAGGAAGAGAGAGTATTTTCTACTCCTCCCCGTTTGTTGACAGCGAATATCTCAAAGAGAACAATCAATAAGCAAATACTAGTATTTCAATCAATCAATCAATCGTTTCGCAATTTGTCGTGTTTCACGACCTTACCCGGACCGCGTGGACAGTTTCTCGTCTTCCGCCTCCAGCGCCCGATCGTCCTCTACTCTCCGGTATTGCCGCGGCACTCCTGATGGTTCCCAGTCAGGACCGTAGATCACTCGAGAGAGGTCTGCTCGGAACCAGTGAAGTTCGGATGATCGGCTGCCAGACGAGGGTCTATCGGGCAGGAGCTCTCCCGATCGTTGCAGTCGTTCACTCTGTCGTTGGGACCTCTCCCACTGGATCCATGTGTCGCTGATGGGCCCCACGTTTGGGATGCCAATTGTTAAATGGTAGCGGCAGTCTTAGTCGGTAACCTTTCAAGTATTGCCCGGCGGTAATCGCCTCTTATACCATTCGATGCTAAACCAACAAAGAGGCAGGCGCCGGAGACTGGAAGGCAGGAAACGAGGTTTTATTCTCTCCGGAGGAGAACACATCAGGTCAGACAGCAAGGTATCGTCATGAGGTGCTCTAACTGCATCTCTGAGGCCTGGCCTCTTATACACAGGTTTATGACTTTATTGCAGGTTTATCATACATGGCACATTCTTGAGATCGCTTTGATACATGAAAGAACATCCTCAGAATCCACACTTCAAGCTCGTTCCCACACATATCTACAGTGGAAGTCCCCACCCCACCCACAGTAGGAGATGGCTATCACACAGCTGGACATTCCGCCAATTCCCGGGGGTGTGTGTGACCGGTCGGGTCTCAGGGGGTGGGGGGCCTTGATCTACTGTAATCCCTTTGATGTGGGGTGTTTCCCTTACAGTAGGGGCAATAAACTGCATCCGCAGGGCTAGGTGATGGCCTGGGATCGGTTCGGACAATTGAGCGCAGAGGAAGGGGGTTATCAAAGAGATGCATGACCATGTATGGGATGTCGGTCAGGCGTGGGATGTGGTTCCATGGCAGGGTCGCGCAGAAGGAGAGGGTTTATGGCCTGAGTATGAGAGAGCAGGGGTGGCCGGCGCGCGGGGGATGCTCGCAGCGCCAGGGGGACGCGCTGGCGATCGGCAATGAGCAGGGAAAGACCAGGGTGCCTAAAAATGGCTGCCGTGCGCTTTCCTGTGTGTCGCGCTGGGGAGAGTCAAGATGGCGCAGATAATGTTCAGTTCGCAAGCTAAATTTCCACAGTCCTCCCTTTTAACATATCTCGCCAGCTTGTCTGGCCGACATTCACCGTCGTTAACCTTTTAGCCATAATATCGTAAATGTTTTCATGCGTTCCTGTTTTTAAAAGTACAGAGTCTTAGGACAGGCGGGAGCAATCTGACACAATTGTACATAGTTACATGTGGTTAACGTGACAGTCGAGGAGGTAGCGTATACAGAATTTCATTAGCTGCATCATATATCAGACACGGAGATAGGCGGAGGGAAACTTGCTTGAACACAAACTCGATACTTGAAAAAGGTTCGGTAAAACAAGGGATAACTACACTCATTTACTTAAGGCCTAGGCTTCGCGTCGATCAAGCTAAACAGCATAGTCATGTGTACGGTTGATGCTATACAATTGTCATTTATAATAAGCTAATGTTTCCTCATTTATTTAGTGTGTAGCTGGAAGCGACCGATAAAAAGATCTTGGAAACTTGATTGGGAGGTAGTCAAATCAAAAAGTGGTTGGGAGAGGAATACAACTCAACATGAGTTACAGTCAGGGGGGGGTTTCTTCTTTCCAGTGTCTTATTGCAGTGAGCCATCACTGGTAAGCTCTCTCTTCTTCTTACATTGGCACTGTTGAGCACCGGCGGTGGAGCTAAGGTCCAGCTCAAATCCAGATTTTTCGCGTTGCAGGGTGTGATCATCCTTTGCTCTTGGATCACAGTCCTGTTCTGTCCTGTCCCTTGACTGGTCTTATCGTAGGTACCTTGAGACGGGGTACCCGCTTCTCATTGTTCTTTTGTAAGGTCAATGTCAAAAATAGGGGTGCTTTGGGAGGCCGAGGGAAGAGGGGGTGGAGTGGGATCGGATCAAAAAGCGGACCAAGGAGAGCAGAATCTTTCAGCACTGGGCCCATCAATCGGGCCCGACGGGTTGGGACTTCAGGCACGTTGGTCAGCGAGCAGGGGACTTCGGGATAGCCTTTCGTTCTATTGCTTTCCATGCTGTGAATGGTGCCTCGTCCTGCATCCCTTTGCTTTGTGGCTCCCCCTTGGTCGATGCCATAGATGTTCCATGGTCCGTAGCCAGGCTGTGCGTCACGTCCGACCCCTCTCTTCCGATGGCCGCAGGTTATCTTGGAATGAGTACAAGAAACAAAATCTTAGAGAGTTGGCAGGGAAGACATTTACACACTTCATCCTCTCTCCCAACCACCGAGTAGTTGGGGAAATGCTTTTATCGGTCGCTGTATGATTGATGTCTATTAACTCTTATGTCGGTGTGTGTTACTAATTTATTAATCATTGCTGTGGTGCAGGTTTCTGTGGGTGTTCCTGTCCATCGTCTGGCCTGCTAGGTGTTGATTCCTGTGTCCTATAATCGTTGTAGGAAGCCTGATATCTGTCAACTTTCTGGTCTATCAAAAAAATTCGAACCGGCTTCTCCGGTAGAGACTCGTTCTTCTTTACACAAGTTCTGTTAATACACATTCTCCTCCGAGGACTGCTAAGTTTATGAAAAAAAAAAAGAAAAGCGCGAGGTGCTACTGTCATGGGTTCACAGGGATCTATTTCGGGGAAGGACACAAGCTAAACATTTTTCTCGCTGGAGACAATAGGTAACCCTCATTAGTTTAGGCGATGTACCTTTAGAAAATAAAGTCATCAACTGGTTTGTTCGGAATACTCTGGGACGGCTAGTACAGAGCTGGGGTGATTCTGGGAGGACGGGGTGCTTGGATATTCTAGTTCGGAACAATTGGGCAGGGGCAATTCTGGGCGGTGAAGATGGTGTCGTTAAAGCTCTAAAAACGAAAACCACTGACATATAGTCCCCGTGTTGAGGGCCAGATTGGGAGACATCAGTCGTCTTACCCGTCCCTTCTTTCTCAGCCAATTAAATTCAACATTTTGCAGAAAGGAGAGGTAGTAACGTGGTAAAGTACGGTCGTTTTTTCCTTTTTTTTTTGTTTCTGTCAATTTGTTCGAACACCGCCGTGTTTGAGGCCAATTATACACATACTGAGGAGGTATAGTGTCGCTAATTTATTCAAAAAGAGAGAGAGAGAGCAAGAGAGCCTTCAGTGAGGGAGAGAGAGAGAGAGAGAGAGAGAGAGAGAGAGAGAGAGAGAGAGAGAGAGAGAGAGAGAGAGTGTGTGGGTGTGTGTGTGTGTGTGTGTGAGAGAGAGAGAGAGAGAGAGAGAGAGAGAGAGAGAGAGAGAGAGACGTGCGCATCAAGTAGGCTATTTGGTACAAGTACGACATAAAACGAGAGAGAAACATGGGTATGATAATAGGCTACTTGGTGTACACACAACATGGAGTAGCACGGGTCAATTCTACGTAAGAAAACACAAGCGGGGGAAAAACACAAATTCGGCGATCACGTACACACAAATACCGGGTAGGGCGTAACAGTACATACATCAAGCGCAGGAATTAAGACGAAGACACAGAGCTACGTTAAGAACGGGGACCTCTCCTTTCCTGTCCTCTTTCCTATGCATGCTGCGTATTTTCAGTATTTTCCGTAATTCATTTTGGGGGGGTGTCGGACTTTTCACTCCCCTCCCTTTGATCGATAGACAAGCACTTCAGTCATATGATGACGTTCTCTTCCAGCGACCCAAGCCTATGAAATGCATACACATTCATACCGCATAATCAGGGCACATACGCACGGTCATACCATACAGTTTTTCACGCTCCCAGTGGTGGTCTGCACTTCACGCACCATCTCACAACGTTTGTCTATGTTTTTCCCTACATTGAGCACGGTGCGGTCCATGTCCATTCCATTCTTCAGTCGGAACTCCGATGTGACCTATAGAGAAGAAAAGAAGGGGAGTGTGCAGCATTCAAAGCACATCAGCGCGCATAGACACAAAAAAAGTTCTACTTACCACGTACCAGGCTAGCGGCAGGAGCGGGTAATACCACAGACCTACTATATCCTTCCTTTCGACTATACAAGATGCTCCATTTTATTCGTCTCCTAAATTCGGGTTCCCTTGTCGTGCATTTGTTTCTCAATCGGTCGCGTATTATGGGGCAAGGTACCGTACCTTGCATTCGACAGATACCTTAAGCTATAGTCAACCATTTTCCAACAATTCTGAAAAAGACAGGCGTGACTGGTACAAATTTCATCAATCCAAAATTCAGGCAACTAGGGTCTGCATTATCTGCTTTCTATTGCTTGGGAGTAACAATCATTTATTCAAAAACCTTTACCAACCTAGATGATTTGTCATGACGCTGATTCCGTAATTCCTTTAAGAAGCCCTTTATTTAAAACAATGTCAGTATACAAATACGGGCCTACAACCGCTACAGGCCGGCCACGGTGTGAAAGGCGTCGAGTATCATGAGCAACACTACTTTAGCATAAATTCAGTACCCTCCCCGTCCCTCCGACCATCATGTGTGGAAATATTGCATACATAAATGTCAAGTAACCGGGACGCCATGAGGAGTTGCAGGCCCCTCCTACATTGGCGCCATTTTGGGGCGAGGTCGGGTGGGTCCAGTGCACAGTCTAAGTCTTCGCACTAACTAGCTGCCGGACCAGAATCCCTTTCGGTAGTTCGAGAACTTTCGTTAGCGTCAGCTTGCGTCAGCATGGCGTCACCGCGATCTTGTAGCAATGCCGTGGTCCGTTCTTGGGGCGGGGCAGCAGGCGGGTTCTTCCGCCGAAGCCTTGAATCAGTCTTTCTTTTACGGCACCAAACGTAGGCAAGATGGCTGCCGCCCGGGGCAAAGACAAGTTAATGTGGAATAAGCAAGCAAATAGCGGCGGTTGCCCCCACCGGAAGCCCACGGGAGTCGAATGCCAATGACTCCCGCAGAATCTGCAAAGTTGAGAGGGTGTTTTTCAAGGGTGGGGCCCACGCCCGAGCAGACAAGCTTCCGAGTCCAGGGCCGCCTATCGGTGGGCCAGGCCTGGATCTGAAGAACCGACAGCCAGAGTCCAGAGGCAGCAGCAGCAGCAGCTCTTCGTTACAGCCACCGGGGTGGGTCCCCCGATCACTCGGCTGCGGGGACCCACTTCTCGAGTCAAATGCTAATGGCAATCTTAGTGGACCTGCGCCTGAGTGGTTGCCCGGCGGGCGAGACGTGAATGGCTGTCCTGCTGCAGTTGTCCGGTGAGTGCAGGGGCGCCTACTCATCTGGACGGCGAGTGAAACGGCTGGGTGCAACTCAGCTGGCCGGCGAAAGAAATGGCAGGGTGCAACTCAGCTGGCCGGCGAAAGAAATGGCAGGTTGCAACTCAGCTGGCCGGCGAGTGAAACGGCAGGGGTGCCTTCTCTGCTGGCGAGCCTCCACCTGGGGAGGCGGGGGAGGCCCGTCCGCGTCGCTTCCCCCCTGCCAGGGCACCCTTCGCTGCCGGTCAAAGCCGAGAATGGGAAGGCCAGTACAACGTGGTGGACTCCACCTTGGCGCTGCCAGAGCCTCGGCGCTGTGTGTAGCCTCCGACCTATTCGCACAATCGTCCGCCACTGATGTCGATGGATTTTGCATGGCTTTTATAGCCCAAAGCCGACTAAAAGGACCGCCCTAAGCAGGTCAATGTTGCTATTTCGAAGAAGGAGGGGCGAGGACTGTCATGTAAATAGTTGTTTAAGAACGTGTTTTAATGTGTTTACCCTGTTTGGCGTGTTTGTTATACCTATAAGTTATTAAAATGTTATAACTATACTACTTTGTTGGAGTGTATGTACATATTTGCAACCTGGTAATGAGCACAAGGATGTTACTGCGCAACCGGAAAAATGACATAGCCCAATTGTGCGCGATCTAGCCCAGTTCGGTGACTTCGATGGTGGGTATCAGCAGGATTCCGTTTGTGCAGGATTTTGTCGTGTTTACTTGGCGGGGTGGGCAGTAGGGCAGACATGTTTAGACAGCGAGAGCGACGGAGTCGAGCTACCTCGTGGCTACCTGGACCGTGAGCTTGGCTCCTTCCCCTGGTTTCATATTCCTCGCAAGAGGGATATTTCCTAACGTTTCTTATTTTTGCGGGGTCAAAAGGATCCCGTTATCGGTCTACTGGTCTCGCTTGATTATTCTTGTTTCTATATAGCGATCTTTATGCCCTAATTTGCTGTAAGCTACGGCGACTAGTCCGTATTTAGTGAACATGTCCTTATTAGGGGTGCCTTCCAGTGGAGCCGGATGGTTCACCTCTAATAAGCGGTCCGGGCAGAACCAACTACCAATCAGTGGGGAGAAGATAGGCATGACGGGTTACAACGGGGACAAAAGTCAGCACTACCTATCTTTTCCCTGCTTGCAAAAACTAGACAGAATATCTCTATTCCTCATTATTTGTAAGCAGAGAATACCTCCAAAGAACCAATATCGAACAACTAGTGTTCGGACAATCAATCAATCAATGGTGAGAAAGAGATAGGCACGACGGGTTACAATGGGGACAAAAGTCTGCGTTACCTACCCTTCACTATTTGCAAAGACTAGACAGAATATTTCTATTCTACGTTATTTGCAAACAGAGAATATCTCAAGGAGCACTATCCTTCAAAACAATCAATATTCGGACAATCAATCAGTGGGGAGATAAAAATAGGCACGACGGGTTACAATGGGGACAAAAGTCTGCGTTACCTACCCTTCACTATCTGCAAAGGAAGAGAGAGTATTTTCTACTCCTCCCCGTTTGTAGACAGCGAATATCTCAAAGAGAACAATCAATAAGCAAATACTAGTATTTCAATCAATCAATCAATCGTTTCGCAATTTGTCGTGTTTCACGACCTTACTCGGACCGCGTGGACAGTTTCTCGTCTTCCGCCTCCAGCGCCCGATCGTCCTCTACTCTCCGTTATTGCCGCGGCACTCCTGATGGTTCCCAGTCAGGACCGTAGATCACTCGAGAGAGGTCTGCTCGGAACCAGTGAAGTTCGGATGATCGGCTGCCAGACGAGGGTCTATCGGGCAGGAGCTCTCCCGATCGTTGCAGTCGTTCACTCTGTCGTTGGGACCTCTCCCACTGGATCCACGTGTCGCTGATGGGCCCCACGTTTGGGACGCCAATTGTTAAATGGTAGCGGCAGTCGTAGTCGGTAACCTTTCAAGTATTGCCCGGCGGTAATCGCCTCTTATACCATTCGATGCTAAACCAACAAAGAGGCAGGCGCCGGAGACTGGAAGGCAGGAAACGAGGTTTTATTCTCTCCGGAGGAGTACACATCAGGTCAGACAGCAAGGTATCGTCATGAGGTGCTCTAACTACATCTCTGAGGCCTGGCCTCTTATACACAGGTTTATGACTTTATTGCAGGTTTATCATACATGGCACATTCTTGAGATCGCTTTGATACATGAAAGAACATCCTCAGAATCCCCACTTCAAGCTCGTTCCCACACATATCTACAGTGGAAGTCCCCACCCCACCCACAGTAGGAGATGGCTATCACACAGCTGGACATTCCGCCAATTCCCGGGGGTGTGTGTGACTGGTCGGGTCTCAGGGGGTGGGGGGCCTTGATCTACTGTAATCCCTTTGATGTGGGGTGTTTCCCTTACAGTAGGGGCAATAAACTGCATCCGCAGGGCTAGGTGATGGCCTGGGATCGGTTCGGACAATTGAGCGCAGAGGAAGGGGGTTATCAAAGAGATGCATGACCATGTATGGGATGTCGGTCAGGCGTGGGATGTGGTTCCATGGCAGGGTCGCGCAGAAGGAGAGGGTTTATGGCCTGTGTATGAGAGAGCGGGGGTGGCCGGCGCGCGGGGGGGTGCTCGCAGCGCCAGGGGGACGCGCTGGCGATCGGCAATGAGCAGGGAGAGACCAGGGTGCCTAAAAATGGCTGCCGTGCGCTTTCCTGTGTGTCGCGCTGGGGAGAGACAAGATGGCGCAGATAATGTTCAGTTCGCAAGCTAAATGTCCACAATGCTGGGGATAGTGTTTTAGGGTTTAGGGTAGTACAGTGGTGTATGTGTAGTATAGGGGTTTGTACTGGGGTAGTGTTTTAGGGTATAGGATAGTGCAGTTGTTTTTGGGTACTGTAGGGGGTCATGCTGGGGGTAGTGTTTTAGGGTTTAGGGTAGTGCAGTGGTGTTTGTGTAGTGTAGGGGGTCATGCTGGGGGTAGTGTTGTAGGGTTTAGGGTAGTGCAGTGGTGTTTGTGTAGTGTAGGGGGTCATGCTGGGGGTAGTGTTTTACGGTTTAGGGTAGTGCAGTGGTGCTTGTGTAGTGTAGGGGGTCATGCTGGGGGTAGTGTTTTAGGGTTTAGGGTAGTGCAGTGGTGTTTGCGTAGGGTAGGGGGTCATGCTTGGGGCAGTGTTTTAGGGTTTAGGGTAGTGCAGTGGTGTTTGTGTAGTGTAGGGGATCATGCTGGTGGTAGTGTTTTAGGGTTTAGGATAGTGCAGTGGTTTTTGGGTACTGTAGGGGGTCATAGTGGGGGTAGTGTTTTAGTGTTTAGTGTAGTGCAGCGGTGCTTGTGTAGTGTAGAGGGTCATGCTGAGGGTAGTGTTTTAGGGTTTAGGGTAGTGCAGGGGTGTTTGTGTAGAGTCGGGGGCCATGCTGGGGATAGATTTACAGTTTAGTGTAGTTCAGTGGTGTTTGGGTAGTGTAGGGAGTCATGCTGGGGTAGTGTTTCAGGGTATAGGGTAGTGCAGTGATGTTTCTGTAGTGTATGGAGTTGTGCTGGGGTTAGTGTTTTTGGGTTTAGGGTAGTGCAGTGGTGCTTGTGTAGTATAGGGGGTCGTGCTCTGGGTAGTGTTTTAGGGTTTAGAGTAGTGCAGTGGTGTTTGTATAGTGTAGGGGTCATGCTGGGGTTAGTGTTTTAAGGTTTCGGGTAGTGCAGTGGTGTTTGGGTAGTCTAGGGGGTCGTGCTGGGGGTAGTGTTTTAGGGTTTAGGGTAGTGCAGTGGTGTTTGGTTAGTGTAGGGAGTCATGCTGGGGGTAGTGTTGTAGTGTTTAGGTTAGTGCAGTGGTGTTTGTGTAGTGTAGTGAGTCGGCCTGGGGGTAGTGTTTTAGGGTTTAGGGGTACTTCAGTGGTGTTTGCGTAGGGTAGGGGGTCGTGCTTGGGGCAGTGTTTTAGGGTTTAGGGTAGTGCAGTGGTGTTTGTGTAGTATAGGTGTTCGTGCTGGGGGTAGTGTTTTAGGGTATAGGATAGTGCAGTTGTTTTGGGGTATTGTAGGGGGTCATGCTGGGGGTAGTGTTTTAGGGTTTAGGGTAGTGCAGTGGTGTTTGCGTAGTGTAGGCGGTCATGCTGGGGGTAGTGTTTTAGGGGTTAGGGCAGTGCAGTGGTGTTTGTGTAGTGTAGGGTGTCATGCTGGGGGTAGATTTAGGGTTTAGTGTAGTCCAGTGGTGTTTGGGTAGTGTAGGGAGTCATGCTGGGAGTAGTGTTTTAGGGTTTAGGGTAGTGCAGTGGTGCTTGTGTAGTGTAGGGGGTCGTGATCGGGGTAGTGTTTTAGGGTTTAGGGTAGTGCAATGGTGTTTGTATAGTGTGGGGGTCATGCTGAGGTTAGTGTTTTAAGGTTTAGGGTAGTGCAGTGGTGTTTGTGTAGTGTAGGGGGTCGTGCTGGGAGTAGTGTTTTAGGGTTTAGGGTAGTGCAGTGGTGTTTGTATAGTATAGGGGTCGTGCTGGGGTAGTGTTTTAGGGTTTAGGGTCGTGCAGTGGTGTTTGTGTTGTGAGGGGTCATGCATGGGGTAGTGTTTTAGGGTTTAGGGTAGCGCAATGGTGTTTGTATTGTGTAGGGGTCATGATGGGGGAGTGTTTTAGGGTTTAGGATAGGGCAGTGGTGTTTTGGTAGTGTAGGGGGTCATGCTGGGGGTAGTGTTTTAGGGTTTAGAGTAGTGCAGTGGAGTTTGTGTAGTGTAGGGGGTAGTGCTTTAGGGTTTAGGGTAGTGCAGTGGTGTTTGTGTAGTGCAGGGGTCATGCTGTGGGTAGTGTTTTCGGGTTTAGGGTAGTGCAGTGGTGTTTGGGTAGTGTAGGGGGTATGCTGGGGTTAGTGTTTTAGGGTTTAGGGTATTGCAGTGGTGTTTGGTTAGTGTAGAGATTCATGCTGGGGTAGTGTTTTAGGGTTTAGGGTAGTTCAGTGGTGTTTATGTAGTGTGGGAAGTCATGCTGGGGTAGATTTAGGGTTTAGTGTAGTGCAGTGGTGTTTGGGTAGTCTAGGGAGTCATGCTGGGGGTAGTGTTTTAGCGTTTAGGGTAGTGCAGTGGTGTTTGTGTAGTGTAGTTATTCGTGCTGGGGTAGTGTTTTAGGGTTTAGGGTAGTGCAGCGGTGTGTGGGTTGGGTAGGGGGCCGTGCTTGGGGTAGTGTTTTAAGGTTTAGGGTAGTGCAGTGGTGTATGTGTAGTGTAGGGGATCATGCTGGGGGTAGTATTTTAGGGTTTAGGATAGTGCAGTGGTTTTTGGGTACTGTAGGGGGTCATAGTGGGGATAGTGTTTTAGGGTTTAGTGTAGTGCAGCGGTGCTTGTGTAGTGTAGGGGGTCATGCTGAGGGTAGTGTTTTAGGGTTTAGGGTAGTGCAGTGGTGTTTGTGTAGAGTAGGGGGTCATGCTGGGGATAGATTTAGTTTAGTGTAGTCAAGTGGTGTTTGGGTAGTGTAGGGAGTCATGCTGGGGTAGTGTTTAAGGGTATAGGGTAGTGCAGTGATGTTTCTGTAGTGTAGGGAGTCGTGCTGGGGTTAGTGTTTTTGGGTTTAGGGTAGTCCAGTGGTGCTTGTATAGTGTAGGGGGTCATGCTGAGGTTAGTGTTTTAAGGTTTAGGGTAGTGCAGTGGTGTTTGGGTAGTGTAGGGGGTCGTGCTGGGAGTAGTGTTTTAGGGTTTAGGGTAGTGCAGTGGTGTTTGTATAGTATAGGGGGTCATGCTGGGGTAGTGTTTTAGGGTTTAGGGTCGTGCAGTGGTGTTTGTGTTGTGAGGGGGTAGTGCTTGGGGTAGTGTTTTAGGGTTTAGTGTAGTGCAATGGTGTTTGTATTATGTAGGGGTCATGATGGGGGAGTGTTTTAGGGTTTAGGATAGGGCAGTGGTGTTTTGGTAGTGTAGGGGTCATGCTGGGGGTAGTGTTGTAGGGTTTAGGGTAGTGCAGTGGAGTTTGTGTAGTGTAGGGGGTAGTGCTTTAGGGTTTAGGGTAGTGCAGTGGTGTTTGTGTACTGTAGGGGTCATGCTGTGGGTAGTGTTTTGGGGTTTAGGGTAGTGCAGTGGTGTTTATGTTGTGTAGGGGGTCAATTTTAGGGTATAGGGTAGTGCAGTGGTGTTTGGGTAGAGTAGGGGGTATTCTGGGGTTAGTGTTTTAGGGTTTAGGGTATTGCAGTGGTGTTTGGTTAGAGTAGGGATTCATGCTGGGGTAGTGTTTTAGGGTTTAGGGTAGTTCAGTGGTGTTTGTGTAGTGTGGGAAGTCATGCTGGAGGTAGATTTAGGGTTTAGTGTAGTGCAGTGGTGTTTGGGTAATGTAGGGAGTCATGCTGGGGGTAGTGTTTTAGCGTTTAGGGTGGTGCAGTGGTGTTTGTGTAAAGTAGGTATTCGTCCTGGGGGTAGTGTTTTAGGGTTTAGGGTAGTGCAGTGGTGTTTGTGTAGTGTAGGGGATCATGCTGGGGGTAGTATTTTAGGGTTTAGGATAGTGCTGTGGTTTTTGGGTACTGTAGGGGGTCATAGTGGGGGTAGTGTTTTAGGGTTTAGTGTAGTGCAGTGGTGATTGTGTAGTGTAGGGGGTCATGCTGAGGGTAGTGTTTTAGGGTTTAGGGTAGTGCAGTGGTGTTTGTGTAGAGTAGGGGGTCATGCTGGGGATAGATTTAGTTTAGTGTAGTCCAGTGGTGGTTGTGTAGTGTAGGGGGTAGAGTTTTAGGGTTTAGGCTAGTGAAGTGGTGTTTATGTAGTGTAGGGGGTCATGTTGGGGGTAGTGTTTTAGGGTTTAGGGTAGTGCAGTTGTGTTTGTGTAGTGTAGGGGGTTGTGTTTAGGGTTTAGGGTAGTGCAGTTGTTTCTGGGTAGTGTAGGGGGTCCTGCTGGGGTAGTGTTTTTGGGTTTAGCGTAGTGCAGTTGTGTTTGTGTAGTGAAGGGGGTCATGCTGGGGATAGTGTTTTAGGGTTTAGGGTAGTACAGTGGTGTATGTGTAGTGTAGGGGTTTGTGCTGGGGTAGTGTTTTAGGGTATAGGATAGTGCAGTTGTTTTTGGGTACTGTAGGGGGTCATGCTGGGGGTAGTGTTTTAGGGTTTAGGGTAGTGCAGTGGTGTTTGTGTAGTGTAGGGGGTCATGCTGGGGGTAGTGTTGTAGGGTTTAGGGTAGTGCAGTGGTGTTTGTGTAGTGTAGGGGGTCATGCTGGGGGTAGATTTAGGGTTTAGTGTAGTCCAGTGGTGTTTGGGTAGTGTAGGGAGTCATGCTGGGGGTAGTGTTTTACGGTTTAGGGTAGTGCAGTGGTGCTTGTGTAGTGTAGGGGGTCATGCTGGGGGCAGTGTTTTAGGGTTTAGGGTAGTGCAGTGGTGTTTGTGTAGTGTAGGGGATCATGCTGGTGGTAGTGTTTTAGGGTTTAGGATAGTGCAGTGGTTTTTGGGTACTGTAGGGGGTCATGCTGAGGGTAGTGTTTTAGGGTTTAGGGTAGTGCAGTGGTGTTTGTGTAGAGTCGGGGGTCATGCTGGAGATAGATTTACAGTTTAGTGTAGTCCAGTGGTGTTTAGGTAGTGTAGGGAGTCATGCTGGGGTAGTGTTTCAGGGTATAGGGTAGTGCAGTGATGTTTCTGTAGTGTATGGAGTTGTGCTGGGGTTAGTGTTTTGGGGTTTAGGGTAGTGCAGTGGTGCTTGTGTAGTATAGGGGGTCGTGCTCTGGGTAGTGTTTTAGGGTTTAGGGTAGTGCAGTGGTGTTTGTATAGTGTAGGGGGTCATGCTGGGGTTAGTGTTTTAAGGTTTAGGGTAGTGCAGTGGTGTTTGGGTAGTCTAGGGGGTCGTGCTGGGGGTAGTGTTTTAGGGTTTAGGGTAGTGCAGTGGTGTTTGGTTAGTGTAGGGAGTCATGCTGGGGGTAGTGTTGTAGTGTTTAGGTTAGTGCAGTGGTGTTTGTGTAGTGTAGTGAGTCGGACTGGGGGTAGTGTTTTAGGGTTTAGGGGTAGTGCAGTGGTGTTTGCGTAGGGTATGGGGTCGTGCTTGGAGCAGTGTTTTAGGGTTTAGGGTAGTGCAGTGGTGTTTGTGTAGTATAGGGGTTCGTGCTGGGGGTAGTGTGTTAGGGTATAGGATAGTGCAGTTGTTTTGGGGTATTGTAGGGGGTCATGCTGGGGGTAGTGTTTTAGGGTTTAGGGTAGTGCAGTGGTGTTTGCGTAGTGTAGAGGGTCATGCTGGGGGTAGTGTTTTAGGGGTTAGGGCAGTGCAGTGGTGTTTGTGTAGTGTAGGGTGTCATGCTGGGGGTAGATTTAGGGTTTAGTGTAGTCCAGTGGTGTTTGGGTAGTGTAGGGAGTCATGCTGGGAGTAGTGTTTTAGGGTTTAGGGTAGTGCAGTGGTGCTTGTGTAGTGTAGGGGGTCGTGATCGGGGTAGTGTTTTAGGGTTTAGGGTAGTGCAATGGTGTTTGTATAGTGTAGGGGGTCATGCTGAGGTTAGTGTTTTAAGGTTTAGGGTAGTGCAGTGGTGTTTGTGTAGTGTAGGGGGTCGTGCTGGGAGTAGTGTTTTAGGGTTTAGGGTAGTGCAGTGGTGCTTGTGTAGTGTAGGGGGTCGTGATCGGGGTAGTGTTTTAGGGTTTAGGGTAGTGCAATGGTGTTTGTATAGTGTAGGGGGTCATGCTGAGGTTAGTGTTTTAAGGTTTAGGGTAGTGCAGTGGTGTTTGTGTAGTGTAGGGGGTCGTGCTGGGAGTAGTGTTTTAGGGTTTAGGGTAGTGCAGTGGTGTTTGTATAGTATAGGGGTCGTGCTGGGGTAGTGTTTTAGGGTTTAGGGTCGTGCAGTGGTGTTTGTGTTGTGAGGGGTCGTGCATGGGGTAGTATTTTAGGGTTTAGGGTAGCGCAATGGTGTTTGTATTGTGTAGGGGGTCGTGATCGGGGTAGTGTTTTAGGGTTTAGGGTAGTGCAATGGTGTTTGTATAGTGTAGGGGGTCATGCTGAGGTTAGTGTTTTAAGGTTTAGGGTAGTGCAGTGGTGTTTGTGTAGTGTAGGGGGTCGTGCTGGGAGTAGTGTTTTAGGGTTTAGGGTAGTGCAGTGGTGTTTGTATAGTATAGGGGTCGTGCTGGGGTAGTGTTTTAGGGTTTAGGGTCGTGCAGTGGTGTTTGTGTTGTGAGGGGTCGTGCATGGGGTAGTATTTTAGGGTTTAGGGTAGCGCAATGGTGTTTGTATTGTGTAGGGGGTCATGATGGGGGAGTGTTTTAGGGTTTAGGATAGGGCAGTGGTGTTTTGGTAGTGTAGGGGGTCATGCTGGGGGTAGTGTTTTAGGGTTTAGGGTAGTGCAGTGGAGTTTGTGTAGTGTAGGGGGTAGTGCTTTAGGGTTTAGGGTAGTGCAGTGGTGTTTGTGTAGTGCAGGGGTCATGCTGTGGGTAGTGTTTTCGGGTTTAGGGTAGTGCAGTGGTGTTTGGGTAGTGTAGGGGGTATGCTGGGGTTAGTGTTTTAGGGTTTAGTGTAGTGCAGTGGTGTTTGGGTAGTGTAGGGAGTCATGCTGGGGGTAGTGTTTTAGCGTTTAGGGTAGTGCAGTGGTGTTTGTGTAGTGTAGTTATTCGTGCTGGGGTAGTGTTTTAGGGTTTAGGGTAGTGCAGTGGTGTGTGGGTTGGGTAGGGGGCCGTGCTTGGGGTAGTGTTTTAAGGTTTAGGGTAGTTCAGTGGTGTTTGTGTAGTGTAGGGGATCATGCTGGGGGTAGTATTTTAGGGTTTAGGATAGTGCAGTGGTTTTTGGGTACTGTAGGGGGTCATAGTGGGGATAGTGTTTTAGGGTTTAGTGTAGTGCAGTGGTGCTTGTGTAGTGTAGGGGGTCATGCTGAGGGTAGTGTTTTAGGGTTTAGGGTAGTGCAGTGGTGTTTGTGTAGAGTAGGGGGTCATGCTGGGGATAGATTTAGTTTAGTGTAGTCCAGTGGTGTTTGGGTAGTGTAGGGAGTCATGCTGGGGTAGTGTTTAAGGGTATAGGGTAGTGCAGTGATGTTTCTGTAGTGTAGGGAGTCGTGCTGGGGTTAGTGTTTTTGGGTTTAGGGTAGTCCAGTGGTGCTTGTATAGTGTAGGGGGTCATGCTGAGGTTAGTGTTTTAAGGTTTAGGGTAGTGCAGTGGTGTTTGGGTAGTGTAGGGGGTCGTGCTGGGAGTAGTGTTTTACGGTTTAGGGTAGTGCAGTGGTGTTTGTATAGTATAGGGGGTCGTGCTGGGGTAGTGTTTTAGGGTTTAGGGTCGTGCAGTGGTGTTTGTGTTGTGAGGGGGTCGTGCTTGGGGTAGTGTTTTAGTGTTTAGTGTAGTGCAATGGTGTTTGTATTATTTAGGGGGTCATGATGGGGGAGTGTTTTAGGGTTTAGGATAGGGCAGTGGTGTTTTGGTAGTGTAGGGGGTCATGCTGGGGGTAGTGTTGTAGGGTTTAGGGTAGTGCAGTGGAGTTTGTGTAGTGTAGGGGGTAGTGCTTTAGGGTTTAGGGTAGTGCAGTGGTGTTTGTGTACTGTAGGGGTCATGCTGTGGGTAGTGTTTTCGGGTTTAGGGTAGTGCAGTGGTGTTTGTGTTGTGTAGGGGGTCATGTTTTAGGGTATAGGGTAGTGCAGTGGTGTTTAGGTAGTGTAGGGGGTATGCTGGGGTTAGTGTTTTAGGGTTTAGGGTATTGCAGTGGTGTTTGGTTAGAGTAGGGATTCATGCTGGGGTAGTGTTTTAGGGTTTAGGGTAGTTCAGTGGTGTTTGTGTAGTGTGGGAAGTCATGCTGGGGGTAGATTTAGGGTTTAGTGTAGTGCAGTGGTGTTTGGGTAATGTAGGGAGTCATGCTGGGGTAGTGTTTTAGCGTTTAGGGTGGTGCAGTGGTGTTTGTGTAATGTAGTTATCCGTCCTGGGGGTAGTGTTTTAGGGTTTAGGGTAGTGCAGTGGTGTGTGGGTTGGGTAGGGGGTCGTGCTTGGGGTAGTGTTTTAGGGTTTAGGGTAGTGCAGTGGTGTTTGTGTAGTGTAGGGGATCATGCTGGGGGTAGTATTTTAGGGTTTAGGATAGTGCTGTGGTTTTTGGGTACTGTAGGGGGTCATAGTGGGGGTAGTGTTTTAGGGTTTAGTGTAGTGCAGTGGTGATTGTGTAGTGTAGGGGGTCATGCTGAGGGTAGTGTTTTATGGTTTAGGGTAGTGCAGTGGTGTTTGTGTAGAGTAGGGGGTCATGCTGGGGATAGATTTAGTTTAGTGTAGTCCAGTGGTGTTTGTGTAGTGTAGGGGGTAGAGTTTTAGGGTTTAGGCTAGTGAAGTGGTGTTTGTGTAGTGTAGGGGGTCATGCTGGGGGTAGTGTTTTAGGGTTTAGGGTAGTGCAGTTGTGTTTGTGTAGTGTAGGGGGTTGTGTTTTAGGGTTTAGGGTAGTGCAGTTGTTTCTGGGTAGTGTATGGGGTCGTGCTGGGGTAGTGTTTTTGTGTTTAGCGTAGTGCAGTTGTGTTTGTGTAGTGAAGGGGGTCATGCTGGGGATAGTGTTCTAGGGTTTAGGGTAGTACAGTGGTGTTTGTGTGTTATAGGGGTTTGTGCTGGGGTAGTGTTTTAGGGTATAGGATAGTGCAGTTGTTTTTGGGTACTGTAGGGGGTCATGCTGGGGGTAGTGTTTTAGGGTTTAGGGTAGTGCAGTGGTGTTTGTGTAGTGTAGGGGGTCATGCTGGGGGTAGTGTTTTAGGGTTTAGGGTAGTGCAGTGGTGTTTGTGTAGTGTAGGGGTCATGCTGGGGGTAGATTTAGGGTTTAGTGTAGTCCAGTGGTGTTTGGGTAGTGTAGGGAGTCATGCTGGGGGTAGTGTTTTACGGTTTAGGGTAGTGCAGTGGTGCTTGTGTAGTGTAGGGGGTCAGGCTGGGGGTAGTGTTTTAGGGTTTAGGGTAGTGCAGTGTTGATTGTATAGTGTAGGGGGATCATGCTGAGGTTAGTGTTTTAAGGTTTAGGGTAGTGCAGTGGTGTTTGGGTAGTGTAGGGGGTCGTGCTGGGAGTAGTGTTTTAGGGTTTTAGGGTTTTGCAGTGGTGTTTGTATAGTATAGTGGGTCGTGCTGGGGTAGTGTTTAAGGGTTTAGGGTAGTGCACTGTTGTTTGTGTTGTGAGGGGGTCATGATGGGGGAGTGTTTTAGGGTTTAGGATAGGGCAGTGGTGTTTGTGCAGTGTAGGGGTCATGCTGTGGGTAGTGTTTTAGGGTTTAGGGTAGTGCAGTGGTGTTTGTGTAGTGTAGGGGGTCATGTTTTAGGGTATAGGGTAGTGCAGTGGTGTTTGGGTAGTGTAGGGGGTATGCACGGGTTAGTGTATTAGGCTTTAGGGTATTGCAGTGGTGTTTGGTTAGTGTAGGATTTCATGCTGGGGTAGTGTTTTAGGGTTTAGGGTAGTGCAGTGGTGTTTGTGTAGTGTGGGAAGACATGCTGGGTGTAGATTTAGGGTTTAGTGTAGTGCAGTGGTGTTTGGGTAGTGTAGGAGTCATGCTGGGGGTAGTGTTTTAGCGTTTAGGGTAGTGCAGTGGTGTTTGTGTAGTGTAGTTGTTTCATGCTGGGGGTAGTGTTTTAGGGTTTAGGGTAGTGCAGTGGTGTCTGGGTTGGGTAGGGTGTCGTGCTTGGGGTAGTGTTTTAGGGTTTAGGGTAGTGCAGTGGTGTTTGTGTAGTGTAGGGGATCATGCTGGGGGTAGTGTTTTAGGGTTTAGGATAGTGCAGTGGTTTTTGGGTACTGTAGGGGATCATAGTGGGAGTAGTGTTTTAGTGTTTAGTGTAGTGCAGCGGTGCTTGTGTAGTGTAGAGGGTCATGCTGAGGGTAGTGTTTTAGGGTTTAGGGTAGTGCAGTGGTGTTTGTGTAGAGTCGGGGGTCATGCTGGGGATAGATTTACAGTTTAGTGTAGTCCAGTGGTGTTTGGGTAGTGTAGGGAGTCATGCTGGGGTGGTGTTTTAGGGTATAGGGTAGTGCAGTGGTGTTTCTGTAGTGTATGGAGTCGTGCTGGGGTTCGTGTTTTTGGGTTTAGGGTAGTGCAGTGGTGCTTGTGTAGTATAGGGGGTCGTGCTCTGGGTAGTGTTTTAGGGTTTAGGGTAGTGCAGTGGTGTTTGTATAGTGTAGGGGGTCATGCTGGGGTTAGTGTTTTAAGGTTTAGGGTAGTGCAGTGGTGTTTGGGTAGTCTAGGGGGTCGTGCTGGGGGTAGTGTTTTAGGGTTTAGGGTAGTGCAGTGGTGTTTGGTTAGTGTAGGGAGTCATGCTGGGGGTAGTGTTGTAGTGTTTAGGTTAGTGCAGTGGTGTTTGTGTAGTGTAGTGAGTCGGCCTGGGGGTAGTGTTTTAGGGTTTAGGGGTAGTGCAGTGGTGTTTGCGTAGGGTAGGGGGTCGTGCTTGGGGCAGTGTTTTAGGGTTTAGGGTAGTGCAGTGGTGTTTGTGTAGTATAGGGGTTCGTGCTGGGGGTAGTGTTTTAGGGTATAGGATAGTGCAGTTGTTTTGGGGTATTGTAGGGGGTCATGCTGGGGGTAGTGTTTTAGGGTTTAGGGTAGTGCAGTGGTGTTTGGTAGTGTAGGGGGTCATGCTGGGGGTAGTGTTTTAGGGGTTAGGGCAGTGCAGTGGTGTTTGTGTAGTGTAGGGAGTCATGCTGGGGGTAGATTTAGGGTTTAGTGTAGTCCAGTGGTGTTTGGGTAGTGTAGGCAGTCATGCTGGGAGTAGTGTTTTAGGGTTTAGGGTAGTGCAGTGGTGCTTGTGTAGTGTAGGGGTCGTGATCGGGGTAGTGTTTTAGGGTTTAGGGTAGTGCAATGGTGTTTTTATAGTGTAGGGGGTCATGCTGAGGTTAGTGTTTTAAGGTTTAGGGTAGTGCAGTGGTGTTTGGGTAGTGTAGGGGGTCGTGCTGGGAGTAGTGTTTTAGGGTTTAGGGTAGTGCAGTGGTGTTTGTATAGTATAGGGGTCGTGCTGGGGTAGTGTTTTAGGGTTGAGGGCCGTGCAGTGGTGTATGTGTTGTGAGGGGTCGTGCATGGGGTAGTGTTTTAGGGTTTAGGGTAGCACAATGGTGTTTGTATTGTGTAGGGGGTCATGATGGGGGAGTGTTTTAGGGTTTAGGATAGGGCAGTGGTGTTATGGTAGTGTAGGGGGTCATGCTGGGGGTAGTGTTTTAGGGTTTAGGGTAGTGCAGTGGAGTTTGTGTAGTGTAGGGGTAGTGCTTTAGGGTTTAGGGTAGTGCAGTGGTGTTTGTGTAGTGCAGGGGTCATGCTGTGGGTAGTGTTTTCGGGTTTAGGGTAGTGCAGTGGTGTTTGGGTAGTGTAGGGGGTATGCTGGGGTTAGTGTTTTAGGGTTTAGGGTATTGCAGTGGTGTTTGGTTAGTGTAGGGATTCATGCTGGGGTAGTGTTTTAGGGTTTAGGGTAGTTCAGTGGTGTTTATGTAGTGTGGGAAGTCATGCTGGGCGTAGATTTAGGGTTTAGTGTAGTGCAGTGGTGTTTGGGTAGTGTAGGGAGTCATGCTGGGGGTAGTGTTTTAGCGTTTAGGGTAGTGCAGTGGTGTTTGTGTAGTGTAGTTATTCGTGCTGGGGTAGTGTTTTAGGGTTTAGGGTAGTGCAGTGGTGTGTGGGTTGGGTAGGGGGCCGTGCTTGGGGTAGTGTTTTAAGGTTTAGGGTAGTGCAGTGGTGTTTGTGTAGTGTAGGGGATCATGCTGGGGGTAGTATTTTAGGGTTTAGGATAGTGCAGTGGTTTTTGGGTACTGTAGGGGGTCATAGTGGGGATAGTGTTTTAGGGTTTAGTGTAGTGCAGTGGTGCTTGTGTGGTGTAGGGGGTCATGCTGAGGGTAGTGTTTTAGGGTTTAGGGTAGTGCAGTGGTGTTTGTGTAGAGTAGGGGGTCATGCTGGGGAAAGATTTATGGTTGAGTGTAGCCCAGTGGTGTTTGGGTAGTATAGGGAGTCATGCTGGGGTAGTGTTTAAGGGTATAGGGTAGTGCAGTGGTGTTTCTGTAGTGTAGGGAGTCGTGCTGGGGTTAGTGTTTTTGGGTTTAGGGTAGTGCGGTGGTGCTTGTGTAGTATAGGGGGTCGTGCTCTGGGTAGTGTTTTATGGTTTAGGGTAGAGCAGTGGTGTTTGTATAGTGTAGGGGGTCATTCTGGGGTTAGTGTTTTAAGGTTTAGGATAGTGCAGTGGTGTTTGGGTAGGCTAGGGGGTCGTGCTGGGGGTAGTGTTTTAGGGTTTAGGTTAGTGCAGTGGTGTTTGTGTAGTGTAGGGGTCATGCTGTGGGTAGTGTTTTAGGGTTTTGGGTAGTGCAGTGGTGTTTGTGTAGTGTAGGGGGTCATGTTTTAGGGTATAGGGTAGTGCAGTGGTGTATGGGTAGTGTAGGGGGTATGCTGGGGTTAGTGTTTTAGGGTTTAGGGTATTGCAGTGGTGTTTGGTTAGTGTAGGGTTTCATGCTGGGGTAGTGTTTTAGGGTTTAGTGTGGTGCAGTGGTGTTTGTGTAGTGTGGGAAGTCATGCTGGGTGTAGATTTAGGGTTTAGTGTAGTGCAGTGGTGTTTGGGTAGTGTAGGGAGTCATGCTTGGGGTAGTGTATTAGCGTTTAGGGTAGTGCAGTGGTGTTTGTGTAGTGTAGTTTTTTCATGCTGGGGGTAGTGTTTTAGGGTTTAGGGTAGTGCAGTGGTGTTTGTGTAGTGTAGGGGATCATGCTGGGGGTAGTATTTTAGGGTTTTTGGTAGTGCAGTGGTTTTTGGGTACTGTAAGGGGTCATAGTGGGGGTAGTGTTTTAGGGTTTAGTGTAGTGCAGTGGTGCTTGTGTAGTGTAGAGGGTCATGCTGAGGGTAGTGTTTTAGGGTTTAGGGTTGTGCAGTGGTGTTTGTGTAGAGTAGGGGGTCATGCTGGGGAAAGATTTACAGTTTAGTGTAGTCCAGTGGTGTTTGGGTAGTGTAGGGAGTCATGCTGGGGTAGTGTTTTAGGTTATAGGGTAGTGCAGTGGTGTTTCTGTATTGTAGAGAGTCGTGCTGAGGTTAGTGTTTTTGGGTTTAGGGTAGTGCAGTTGTGCTTGTGTAGTATGGGGGTCGTGATCTGAGTAGTGTTTTAGGGTTTAGGGTAGTGCTGTGGTGGTTGTATAGTGTAGGGGGTCATGCTGAGGTTAGTGTTTTAAGGTTTAGGGTAGTGCAGTGGTGTTTGGGTAGTCTAGGGGGTCATGCTGGGGATAGTGTTTTATGGTTTAGGGTAAGGCAGTGGTGTTTGGTTAGTTTAGGGAGTCATGCTGGGGGTAGTGTTGTAGTGTTTAGGTTAGTGCAGTGGTGTTTGTGTAGTGTAGTGAGTCATCCTGGGGGTAGTGTTTTAGGGTATAGGGTAGTGCAGTGGTGTTTGCGTAGGGTAGGGGGTCATGCTTCGGGCAGTGTTTTAGGGTTTAGGGTAGTGCAGTGGTGTTTGTGTAGTATAGGGGTTCGTGCTGGGGTAGTGTTTTAGGGTATAGGATAGTGCAGTTGTTTTTGGGTACTGTAGGGGGTCGTGATCGGGGTAGTGTTTTAGGGTTTAGGATAGTGCAGTGGTGTTTGGTTAGTTTAGGGAGTCATGCTGGGGGTAGTGTTTTAGGGTTTAGGGTAGTGCAGTGGTGTTTGTGTAGTGTAGGGGGTCATGCTGGGGTCAGTGTTTTAGGGTTTAGGGTAGTGCAGTGGTGTTTGTGTAGTGTAGGGGGTCATGCTGGGGGTAGATTTAGGGTTTAGTGTAGTCCAGTGGTGTTTGGGTAGTGTAGGGATTCATGGTGGGAGTAGTGTTTTAGGGTTTAGGGTAGTGCAGTGGTGGTTGTGTAGTGTAGGGGGTCGTGATCGGGGTAGTGTTTTAGGGTTTAGGATAGTGCAGTGGTGTTTGTATAGTGTAGGGGGTCATGCTGAGGTTAGTGTTTTAAGGTTTAGGGTAGTGCAGTGGTGTTTGGGTAGTGTAGGGGGTCGTGCTGGGAGTAGTGTTTTAGGGTTTAGGGTAGTGCAGTGGTGTTTGTATAGTATAAGGGGTCGTGCTGGGGTAGTGTTTTAGGGTTTAGGGTCGTGCAGTGGTGTTTGTGTTGTGAGGGGTCGTGCATGCGGTAGTGTTTTAGGTTTTAGGGTAGCGCAATGGTGTTTGTATTGTGTAGGGGGTCATGATGGGGGGAGTGTTTTAGGGTTTAGGATAGGGCAGTGGTGTTTTGGTAGTGTACGGGGTCATGCTGGGGGTAGTGTTTTAGGGTTTAGGGTAGTGCAGTGGAGTTTTTGTAGTGTAGGGGGTAGTGCTTTAGGGTTTAGGGTAGTGCAGTGGTGTTTGTGTAGTGCAGGGGTCATGCTGTGGGTAGTGTTTTTGGGTTTAGGGTAGTGCAGTGGTGTTTGGGTTGTGTAGGGGGTCATGTTTTAGGGTATAGGGTAGTTCAGTGGTGTTTGTGTAGTGTGGGAAGTCATGCTGGGGGTAGATTTAGGGTTTAGTGTAGTGAAGTGGTGTTTGGGTAGTGTAGGGAGTCATGCTGGGGGTAGTGTATTAGCGTTTAGGGTAGTGCAGTGGTATTTGTGTAGTGTCGTTTTTTCATGCTGGGGGTAGTGTTTTAGGGTTTAGGGTAGTGCAGTGGTGTTTGTGTAGGGTAGGGGATCATGCTGGGGGTAGTATTTTAGGGTTTAGGGTAGTGCAGTGGTTTTTGGGTACTGTAAGGGGTCATAGTGGGGGTAGTGTTTTAGGGTTTAGTGTAGTGCAGTGGTGCTTGTGTAGTGTAGAGGGTCATGCTGAGGGTAGTGTTTTAGGGTTTAGGGTAGTGCAGTGGTGTTTGTGTAGAGTAGGGGGTCATGCTGGGGATAGATTTACAGTTTAGTGTAGTCCAGTGGTGTTTGGGTAGTGTAGGGAGTCATGCTGTGGTAGTGTTTTAGGTTATAGGGTAGTGCAGTGGTGTTTCTGTATTGTAGAGAGTCGTGCTGACGTTAGTGTTTTTGGGTTTAGGGTAGTGCAGTGGTGCTTGTGTAGTATGGGGGTTGTGATCTGAGTAGTGTTTTAGGGTTTAGGGTAGTGCTGTGGTGTTTGTATAGTGTAGGGGTTCATGCTGGGGTTAGTGTTTTAAGGTTTAGGGTAGTGCAGTGGTATTTGGGTAGTCTAGGGGGTCGTGCTGGGGGTAGTGTTTTAGGGTTTAGGGTAGTGCAGTGGTGCTTGGTTAGTTTAGGGAGTCATGCTGGGGGTAGTGTTGTAGTGTTTAGGTTAGTGCAGTGGTGTTTGTGTAGTGTAGTGAGTCGTCCTGGGGGTAGTGTTTTAGGGTATAGGGTAGTGCAGTGGTGTTTGCGTAGGGTAGGGGGTCATGCTTGGGGCAGTGTTTTAGGGTTTAGGGTAGTGCAGTGGTGCTTGTGTAGTATAGGGGGTCGTGCTCTGGGTAGTGTTTTAGGGTTTAGGGTAGAGCAGTGGTGTTTGTATAGTGTAGGGGGTCATGCTGGGGTTAGTGTTTTAAGGTTTAGGGTAGTGCAGTGGTGTTTGGGTAGTCTAGGGGGTCGTGCTGGGGGTACTGTTTTAGGGTTTAGGTTAGTGCAGTGGTGTTTGTGTAGTGTAGGGGTCATGCTGTGGGTAGTGTTTTAGGGTTTAGGGTAGTGCAGTGGTGTAGTGCAGTGGTGTTTGTGTAGTGTAGGGGGTCATGTTTTAGGGTATAGGGTAGTGCAGTGGTGTTTGGGTAGTGTAGGGGGTATTCTGGGGTTAGTGTTTTAGGGTTTATGGTATTGCAGTGGTGTTTGGTTAGTGTAGGGTTTCATGCTGGGGTAGTGTTTTAGGGTTTAGGTTAGTGCAGTGGTGTTTGTGTAGTGTGTGAAGTCATGCTGGGTGTAGATTTAGGGTTTAGTGTAGTGCAGTGGTGTTTGAGTAGTGTAGGGAGTCATGCTGGGGGTAATGTATTAGCGTTTAGGGTAGTGCAGTGGTGTTTGTGTAGTGTAGTTTTTTCATCCTTGGGGGTAGTGTTTTAGGGTTTAGGGTAGTGCAGTGGTGTTTGTGTAGTGTAGGGGATCATGCTGGGGGTAGTATTTTAGGGATTAGGATAGTGCAGTGGTTTTTGGGTACTGTAGGCTGTCATAGTGGGGGTAGTGTTTTAGGGTTTAGTGTAGTGCAGTGGTGCTTTTGTAGTGTAGAGGGTCATGCTGAGGGTAGTGTCTTAGGGTTTAGGGTAGTGCAGTGGTGTTTGTGTAGAGTAGGGGGTCATGCTGGGGATATATTTACAGTTTAGTGTAGTCCAGTGGTGTTTGAGTAGTGTAGGGAGTCATGCTGGGGTAGTGTTTTAGGTTATAGGGTAGTGCAGTGGTGTTTCTTTAGTGTAGGGAGTCGTGCTGAGGTTAGTGTTTTTGGGTTTAGGGTAGTGCAGTCGTGCTTGTGTAGTATGGGGTCGTGATCCGAGTAGTGTTTTAGGGTTTAGGGTAGTGCTGTGGTGTTTGTATAGTGTAGGGGGTCATGCTGGGGTTAGTGTTTTAAGGTTTAGGGTAGTGCAGTGGTGTTTGGGTAGTCTAGGGGGTCGTGCTGGGGGTAGTGTTTTAGGGTTTAGGGTAGTGCAGTGGTGTGTGGTTAGTTTAGGGAGTCATGCTGGGGGTAGTGTTGTAGTGTTTAGGTTAGTGCAGTGGTGTTTGTGTAGTGTAGTGAGTCGTCCTGGGGGTAGTGTTTTAGGGTATAGGGTAGTGCAGTGGTGTTTGCGTAGGGTAGGGGGTCATGCTTGGGGCAGTGTTTTAGGGTTAAGGGTAGTGCAGTGGTGTTTGTGTAGTATAGGGGTTCGTGCTGGGGGTAGTGTTTTAGGGTATAGGATAGTGCAGTTGTTTTTGGGTACTGTAGGGGGTCATGCTGGGGGTAGTGTTTTAGGGTTTAGGGTAGTGCAGTGGTGTTTGTGTAGTGTAGGGGGTCATGCTGGGGGTAGATTTAGGGTTTAGTGTAGTCCAGTGGTGTTTGGGTAGTGTAGGGAGTCATGCTGGGAGTAGTGTTTTAGGGTTTAGGGTAGTGCAGTGGTGCTTGTGTAGTGTAGCGGGTCGTGATCGGGGTAGTGTTTTAGGGTTTAGGGTAGTGCAGTGGTGTTTGGGTAGGTCGTGCTGGGAGTAGTGTTTTAGGGTTTAGGGTAGTGCAGTGGTGTTTGTATAGTATAGGGGGTCGTGCTGGGGTAGTGTTTTAGGGTTTAGGGTCGTGCAGTGGTGTTTGTGTTGTGAGGGGGTAGTGCTTGGGGTAGTGTATTAGGGTTTAGGGTAGTGCAATGGTGTTTGTATTGTGTAGGGGGTCATGATGGGGGAGTGTTTTAGGGTTTAGGATAGGGCAGTGGTGTTTTGGTAGTGTAGGGGGTCATGCTGGGGGTAGTGTTTTAGGGTTTAGGGTAATGCAGTGGAGTTTGTGTAGTGTAGGGGGTAGTGCTTTAGGGTTTAGGGTAGTGCAGTGGTGTTTGTGTAGTGTAGGGGTCATGCTGTGGGTAGTGTTTTCGGGTTTAGGGTAGTGCAGTGGTGTTTGGGTAGTGTAGGGGGTATGCTGGGGTTAGTGTTTTAGGATTTAGGGTATTGCAGTGGTGTTTGGTTAGTTTAGGGATTCATGCTGGGGTAGTGTTTTAGGGTTTAGGGTAGTTCAGTGGTGTTTGTGTAGTGTGGGAAGTCATGCTGGGGGTAGATTTAGGGTTTAGTGTAGTGCAGTGGTGTTTGGGTAGTGTAGGGAGTCATGCTGGGGGTAGTGATTTAGCGTTTAGGGTAGTGCAGTGGTGTTTGTGTAGTGTAGTTATTCGTGCTGGGGGTAGTGTTTTAGCGTTTAGGGTAGTGCAGTGATGTGTGGGTTGGGTAGGGGGTCGTGCTTGGGGTAGTGTTTTAGGGTTTAGGATAGTGCAGTGGTTTTTGGGTACTGTAGGGGGTCATAGTGGGGGTAAGGTTTTAGGGTTTAGTGTAGTGCAGTGGTGATTGTGTATTGTAGGGGTCATGCTGAGGGTAGTGTTTTAGGGTTTAGGGTAGTGCAGTGGTGTTTGTGTAGAGTAGGGGGTCATGTTGGGGATAGATTTACGGTTTAGTGTAGTCCAGTGGTGTTTGGGTAGTGTAGGGAGTCATGCTGGGGTAGTGTTTAAGGGTATAGGGTAGTGCAGCGGTGTTTCTGTAGTGTAGGGAGTTGTGATGGGGTTAGTGTTTTTGTGTTTAGGGTAGTGCAGTGGTGCTTGTGTAGTATAGGGGGTCGTGCTCTGGGTAGTGTTTTAGGGTTTAGGGTAGAGCAGTGGTGTTTTTATAGTGTAGGGGGTCATGCTGGGGTTAGGGTTTTAAGGTTTAGGGTAGTGCAGTGGTGTTTGGGTAGTCTAGGGGGTCGTGCTGGGGTAGTGTTTTAGGGTTTAGGTTAGTGCAGTGGTGTTTGTGTAGTGTAGGGGGTTGTGCTGGGGTTAGTGTTTTAGGGTTTATTGTAGTGCAATGGTTTTTGTGTAGTGTAGGGGGTCGTGCTAGGGGTGGTGTTTTAGGGTTTAGTGTAGAGCAGTAGTGTTTGGGTGGTGTAGGGGGTCATTCTGAAAGTAGAATTAGGGTTTAGGGTAGTGCAATGGTGTTTGGGTATTGTAGGGAGTCGTGCTGGGGGTACTGTTTAGGGTTTAGGGTAGTGCAGTGGTGTTTGTGTAGTGTAGGGGGTTGTGCTGGGGTAGTGTTTTAGCGTTTATGGTAGTGTAGAGGTATTTGCATAGTGTAGTGGGTAGTGCTGGGGTAGTGTTTTAGGGCTTAGCGTAGCCCAGTGGTGTTTGTGTATTGTAGGGGTAGTGCTGGGAGTAGTGTTTTAGGGTTTAGGGTAGTGCAGTGGTGTTTGGGTAGTGTAGTGGTTCTTGCTGGGGGTAGTGTTTTAGGGATTAGGATAGTGCAGTGGTGTTCGAGTAGTGTAGGGGTAGTTTTTTAGGGTTTAGGGTAGTGCAGTGGTGTTTGTGTGGTGTACGGGGTCATGCTGTGGGTAGTGTTTTAGGGTTTAGGATAGTGCAGTGGTGTTTGTGTAGTGTAGGAGTCATGTTTTAGGGTATAGGGTAGTGCAGTGGTGTTTTGGCAGTGTAGGGGTTCGTGCTGGGATAGTGATTTACGGTTTAGGGTAGTGCATTGGTGTTTGTTTAGTGTGGGAGGTCATGCTGGGGGTAAATTTAGGGATTTGTGTAGTGCAGTGATGTTTGGGTAGTGTAGGGAGTCATGCTGGGGAAGTGTGTTAGCGTTTAGGGTAGTGCAGTGGTGTTTGTGTAGTGTAGTTTTTTCATCCTTGGGGGTAGTGTTTTAGGGTTTAGGGTAGTGCAGTGGTGTTTGTGTAGTGTAGGGGATCATGCTGGGGGTAGTATTTTAGGGATTAGGATAGTGCAGTGGTTATTGGGTACTGTAGGCTGTCATAGTGGGGGTAGTGTTTTAGGGTTTAGTGTAGTGCAGTGGTGCTTTTGTAGTGTAGAGGGTCATGCTGAGGGTAGTGTCTTAGGGTTTAGGGTAGTGCAGTGGTGTTTGTGTAGAGTAGGGGGTCATGCTGGGGATAGATTTACAGTTTAGTGTAGTCCAGTGGTGTTTGGGTAGTGTAGGGAGTCATGCTGGGGCAGTGTTTTAGGTTATAGGGTAGTGCAGTGGTGTTTCTTTAGTGTAGGGAGTCGTGCTGAGGTTAGTGTTTTTGGGTTTAGGGTAGTGCAGTCGTGCTTGTTTAGTATGGGGGTCGTGATCCGAGTAGTGTTTTAGGGTTTAGGGTAGTGCTGTGGTGTTTGTATAGTGTAGGGGGTCATGCTGGGGTTAGTGTTTTAAGGTTTAGGGTAGTGCAGTGGTGTTTGGGTAGTCTAGGGGGTCGTGCTGGGGGTAGTGTTTTAGGGTTTAGGGTAGTGCAGTGGTGTGTGGTTAGTTTAGGGAGTCATGCTGGGGGTAGTGTTGTAGTGTTTAGGTTAGTGCAGTGGTGTTTGTGTAGTGTAGTGAGTCGTCCTGGGGGTAGTGTTTTAGGGTATAGGGTAGTGCAGTGGTGTTTGCGTAGGGTAGGGGGTCATGCTTGGGGCAGTGTTTTAGGGTTAAGGGTAGTGCAGTGGTGTTTGTGTAGTATAGGGGTTCGTGCTGGGGGTAGTGTTTTAGGGTATAGGATAGTGCAGTTGTTTTTGGGTACTGTAGGGGGTCATGCTGGGGGTAGTGTTTTAGGGTTTAGGGTAGTGCAGTGGTGTTTGTGTAGTGTAGGGGGTCATGCTGGGGGTAGATTTAGGGTTTAGTGTAGTCCAGTGGTGTTTGGGTAGTGTAGGGAGTCATGCTGGGAGTAGTGTTTTAGGGTTTAGGGTAGTGCAGTGGTGCTTGTGTAGTGTAGCGGGTCGTGATCGGGGTAGTGTTTTAGGGTTTAGGGTAGTGCAGTGGTGTTTGGGTAGGTCGTGCTGGGAGTAGTGTTTTAGGGTTTAGGGTAGTGCAGTGGTGTTTGTATAGTATAGGGGGTCGTGCTGGGGTAGTGTTTTAGGGTTTAGGGTCGTGCAGTGGTGTTTGTGTTGTGAGGGGGTAGTGCTTGGGGTATTGTATTAGGGTTTAGGGTAGTGCAATGGTGTTTGTATTGTGTAGGGGGTCATGATGGGGGAGTGTTTTAGGGTTTAGGATAGGGCAGTGGTGTTTTGGTAGTGTAGGGGGTCATGCTGGGGGTAGTGTTTTAGGGTTTAGGGTAGTACAGTGGAGTTTGTGTAGTGTAGGGGGTAGTGCTTTAGGGTTTAGGGTAGTGCAGTGGTGTTTGTGTAGTGTAGGGGTCATGCTGTGGGTAGTGTTTTCGGGTTTAGGGTAGTGCAGTGGTGTTTGGGTAGTGTAGGGGTATGCTGGGGTTAGTGTTTTAGGATTTAGGGTATTGCAGTGGTGTTTGGTTAGTTTAGGGATTCATGCTGGGGTAGTGTTTAAGGGTTTAGGGTAGTTCAGTGGTGTTTGTGTAGTGTGGGAAGTCATGCTGGGGGTAGATTTAGGGTTTAGTGTAGTGCAGTGGTGTTTGGGTAGTGTAGGGAGTCATGCTGGGGGTAGTGTTTTAGCGTTTAGGGTTGTGCAGTGGTGTGTGGGTTGGGTAGGGGGTCGTGCTTGGGGTAGTGTTTTAGGGTTTAGGATAGTGCAGTGGTTTTTGGGTACTGTAGGGGGTCATAGTGGGGGTAGTGTTTTAGGGTTTAGTGTAGTGCAGTGGTGATTGTGTAGTGTAGGGGTCATGCTGAGGGTAGTGTTTTAGGGTTTAGGGTAGTGCAGTGGTGTTTGTGTAGAGTAGGGGGTCATGTTGGGGATAGATTTACGGTTTAGTGTAGTCCAGTGGTGTTTGGGTAGTGTAGGGAGTCATGCTGGGGTAGTGTTTAAGGGTATAGGGTAGTGCAGCGGTGTTTCTGTAGTGTAGGGAGTTGTGATGGGGTTAGTGTTTTTGGGTTTAGGGTAGTGCAGTGGTGCTTGCGTAGTATAGGGGGTCGTGCTCTGGGTAGTGTTTTAGGGTTTAGGGTAGAGCAGTGGTGTTTTTATAGTGTAGGGGGTCATGCTGGGGTTAGGGTTTTAAGGTTTAGGGTAGTGCAGTGGTGTTTGGGTAGTCTAGGGGGTCGTGCTGGGGGTAGTGTTTTAGGGTTTAGGTTAGTGCAGTGGTGTTTGTGTAGTGTAGGGGGTTGTGCTGGGGTTAGTGTTTTAGGGTTTATTGTAGTGCAATGGTTTTTGTGTAGTGTAGGGGGTCGTGCTAGGGGTGGTGTTTTAGGGTTTAGTGTAGAGCAGTAGTGTTTGGGTGGTGTAGGGGGTCATCCTGAAAGTAGAATTAGGGTTTAGGGTAGTGCAATGGTGTTTGGGTATTGTAGGGAGTCGTGCTGGGGGTACTGTTTAGGGTTTAGGGTAGTGCAGTGGTGTTTGTGTAGTGTAGGGGGTTGTGCTGGGGTAGTGTTTTAGCGTTTATGGTAGTGTAGAGGTATTTGCATAGTGTAGTGGGTAGTGCTGGGGTAGTGTTTTAGGGCTTAGCGTAGCCCAGTGGTGTTTGTGTATTGTAGGGGTAGTGCTGGGAGTAGTGTTTTAGGGTTTAGGGTAGTGCAGTGGTGTTTGGGTAGTGTAGTGGTTCTTGGTGGGGGTAGTGTTTTAGGGATTAGGATAGTGCAGTGGTGTTCGAGTAGTGTAGGGGTAGTTTTTTAGGGTTTAGGGTAGTGCAGTGGTGTTTGTGTGGTGTACGGGGTCATGCTGTGGGTAGTGTTTTAGGGTTTAGGATAGTGCAGTGGTGTTTGTGTAGTGTAGGAGTCATGTTTTAGGGTATAGGGTAGTGCAGTGGTGTTTTGGCAGTGTAGGGGTTCGTGCTGGGATAGTGATTTACGGTTTAGGGTAGTGCATTGGTGTTTGTTTAGTGTGGGAGGTCATGCTGGGGGTAAATTTAGGGATTTGTGTAGTGCAGTGATGTTTGGGTAGTGTAGGGAGTCATGCTGGGGAAGTGTGTTAGGGTTTAGTGTAGTGCAGTGGTGTCTGTGTAGCGTAGGGAGTCATGCTGGGAGTAGTGTTTAAGCATTTAGGGTAGTGCAGTGGTGTTTGTGTAGTGTAGCGGGTAGAGTTTTAGGGTTTAGGCTAGTGAAGTGGTGTTTGTGTAGTGTAGGGGGTAGAGTTTTAGGGTTTAGGCTAGTGAAGTGGTGTTTGTGTAGTGTAGGGGGTCATGCTGGGGGTATTGTTTTAGGGTTTAGGGTAGTGCAGTTGTGTTTGTGTAGTGTAGGGGTTTGTGTTTTAGGGTTTAGGGTAGTGCAGTTGTTTCTGGGTAGTGTAGGGGGTCGTGCTGGGGTAGTGTTTTGGGGTTTAGCGTAGTGCAGTTGTGTTTGTGTAGTGAAGGGGGTCGTGCTGGGGATAGTGTTTTAGGGTTTAGGGTAGTACAGTGGTGTTTGTGTAGTATAGGGGGTCGTGCTTGGGTAGATTTAGGGTTTAGGCTAGAGCAATGGTGTTTGGGTAGTGTAGGGAGTCGTGCTGGGGGTAGTGTTTTAGGGTTTAGGGTAGTGCAGTTGTGTTTGTGTAGTGTAGGGGTTTGTGTTTTAGGGTGTAGGGTAGTGCAGTTGTTTCTGGGTAGTGTAGGGGGTCGTGTTGGGGTAGTGTTTTTGGGTTTAGCGTAGTGCAGTTGTGTTTGTGTAGTGAAGGGGGTCGTGCTGGGGAAAGTGTTTTAGGGTTTAGGGTAGTACAGTGGTGTTTGTGTAGTATAGGGGGTCGTGCTTGGGGTAGATTTAGGGTTTAGGGTAGTGCAATGGTGTTTGGGTAGTGTAGGGAGTCGTGCTGGGGTAGTGGTTTAGGATTTAGGGTAGTGCAGTGGTGTTTGTGTAGTGTAGGGGGTTGTGCTTAGGGTAGTGTTTTAGGGTTTATGGTAGTGTAGTGGTATTTGCAAAGTGTAGAGGGTAGTGCTGAGGTAGTGTTTTAGGGTTTAGGGTAGTCCAGTGGGGTTTGCATATTGTAGGGGTAGTGCTGGGGGTAGTGTTTTAGGGTTTAGGGTAGTGCAGTGGTGTTTGGGTAGTGTAGTGGTTTGTGCTGGGGGTAGTGTTTTAGGGATTAGGGTAGTGCAGTGGTGTTTCAGTAGTGTAGGGGTAGAGTTTTAGGGTTTAGGGTAGCGCAGTGGTGTTTGTGTAGTGTAGGGGGTCGTGCTAGGGGTAGTGTTTTAGGGTTTAGTGTAGAGCAGTAGTGTTTGGGTGGTGTAGGGGGTCGTCCTGAAAGTAGAATTAGGGTTTAGGGTAGTGCAATGGTGTTTGGGTAGTGTAGGGAGTCGTGCTGGGGGTGGTGTTTTAGGGTTTAGGGTAGTGCAGTGGTGTTTGTGTAGTGTAGGGGGTTGTGCTGGGGTAGTGTTTTAGCGTTTATGGTAGTGTAGAGGTATTTGCATAGTGTAGTGGGTAGTGCTGGGGTAGTGTTTTAGGGTTTAGGGTAGCCCAGTGGTGTTTGTGTATTGTAGGGGTAGTGCTGGGGGTAGTGTTTTAGGGTTTAGGGTAGTGCAGTGGTGTTTGGGTAGTGTAGTGGTTCTTGCTGGGGGTAGTGTTTTAGGGATTAGGATAGTGCTGTGGTGTTCGAGTAGTGTAGGGGTAGTTTTTTAGGGTTTAGGGTAGTGCAGTGGTATTTGTGTGGTGTATGGGGTCATGCTGTGGGTAGTGTTTTAGGGTTTAGGGTAGGGGTGGGCGGAATTTGCGAAATTAACTTTCGCAAATTATCGCGAAAATGTTTAAAATTATCGCAAACAAGCGGAAATATCGCGAAAATGCGGAAGTTTTTTTCCCGCATGTTCGCGAGATTTTCTGCATGGTTGCGGGTCGCCAACTTACCCATGTGGTTGCTTGCGGGCGCGGCCATCTTGTTTTGAGTTGTCTCGCGGTGCATGATCGTGAGAAGAAAGACATGATCGCGCGACACATGACGTCACTGCGGGCGCGAACTGTCGCGAGACAGCGCAAATGGCTAAAAACAATACAACATCTCATGGAGAACGCGACCGGATCAAGAAAACTTGTCGGCGAACGCAGGGATTCAGGTAAGGCGATCGCGCGCGAGAATGTATTATTTTACAGAGCGAGCAAGAAACAAATTATCGCCAAGCTGCGGAAACCGGAAATTTTGACATTTTCGCACTCTCCGCGGAACGCGAAAATGTCAAATTATCGCAATTTCCGCGAACGGAACGAAATTTTCGCCCAGGCCTAGTTTAGGGTAGTGCAGTGGTGTTTGTGTAGTGTAGGAGTCATGTTTTAGGGTATAGGGTAGTGCAGTGGTGTTTGGGCAGTGTAGGGGTTCGTGCTGGGATAGTGATTTAGGGTTTAGGGTAGTGCATTGGTGTTTGTGTAGTGTGGGAGGTCATGCTGGGGGTAGATTTAGGGATTTGTGTAGTGCAGTGGTGTTTGTGTAGTGTAGGGAGTCATGCTGGGGGAAGTGTTTTTAGGGTTTAGCGTAGTGCAGTGGTATCTGTGTAGCGTAGGGAGTCATGCTGGGAGTAGTGTTTTAGAATTTAGGGTAGTGCAGTGGTGTTTCTGTAGTTTAGGGGGTCCTTCTTGGGGTAGTGTTTTAGGGTTTAGGGTTTTGCTGTGGTGTTTCTGTAGTGTAGGGGGTCATGCTGAGGGTAGTGTTTTAGTGTTTAGGGTAGTGCAGTGGTGTTTGTGTAGTGTAGGGGGTAGAGTTTTTGAGGGTTTAGGCTAGTGAAGTGGTGTTTGTGTAGTGTAGGGGTTCGTGCTGGGATAGTGATTTAGGGTTTAGGGTAGTGCATTGGTGTTTGTGTAGTGTGGGAGGTCATGCTGGGGGTAGATTTAGGGATTTGTGTAGTGCAGTGGTGTTTGGGTAGTGTAGGGAGTCATGCTGAGAGAAGTGTTTTAGGGTTTAGTGTAGTGCAGTGGTGTCTGTGTAGCGTAGGGAGTCATGCTGGGAGAAGTGTTTTACCATTTAGGGTAGTGCAGTGGTGTTTGTGTAGTGTAGGGGGTAGAGTTTTAGGGTTTAGGCTAGTGAAGTGGTGTTTGTGTAGTGTAGGGGGTAGAGTTTTAGGGTTTAGTCTAGTGAAGTGGTGTTTGTGTAGTGTAGGGGGTCATGCTGGGGTAGTGTTTTAGGGTTTAGGGTAGTGCAGTTGTGTTTGTGTAGTGTAGGGGTTTGTGTTTTAGGGTTTAGGGTAGTGCAGTTTTTTCTGGGTAGTGGAGGGGGTCTTGCTGGGGTAGTGTTTTTGGGTTTAGCGTAGTGCAGTTGTGTTTGTGTAGTGAAGGGGGTCGTGCTGGGGATAGTGTTTTAGGGTTTAGGGTAGTGCAGTGGTGTTTGGGTAGTGTAGTGGTTCTTGCTGGGGGTAGTGTTTTAGGGATTAGGATAGTGCTGTTGTGTTCGAGTAGTGTAGGGGTCGTTTTTTAGGGTTTAGGGTAGTGCAGTGGTGTTTGTGTGGTGTACGGGGTCATGCTGTGGGTAGTGTTTTAGGGTTTAGGGTAGTGCAGTGGTGTTTGTTTAGTGTAGGAGTCATGTTTTAGGGTATAGGGTAGTGCAGTGGTGTTTGGGCAGTGTAGGGGTTCGTGCTGGGATAGTGATTTAGGGTTTAGGGTAGTGCATTGGTGTTTGTGTAGTGTGGGAGGTCATGCTGGGGGTAGATTTAGGGATTTGTGTAGTGCAGTGGTGTTTGGGTAGTGTAGGGAGTCATGCTGGGGGAAGTGTTTTAGGGTTTAGTGTAGTGCAGTGGTGTCTGTGTAGTGTAGCGAGTCATGCTGGGAGTAGTGTTTTAGCATTTAGGGTAGTGCAGTGGTGTTTGTGTAGTGTAGGGGATAGAGTTTTAGGGTTTAGGCTAGTGAAGTGGTGTTTGTGTAGTGTAGGGGGTAGAGTTTTAGGGATTAGGCTAGTGAAGTGGTGTTTGTGTAGTGTAGGGGGTCATGCTGGGGGTAGTGTTTTAGGGTTTATGGTAGTGTAGTGGTATTTGCATAGTGTAGAGGGTAGTGCTGAGGTAGTGTTTTAGGGTTTAGGGTAGTCCAGTGGTGTTTGCATATTGTAGGGGTAGTGCTGGGGGTAGTGTTTTAGGGTTTAGGGTAGTGCAGTGGTGTTTGGGTAGTGTAGTGGTTCGTGCTGGGGGTAGTGTTTTAGGGATTAGGGTAGTGCAGTGGTGTTTCAGTAGTGTAGGGGTAGAGTTTTAGGGTTTAGGGTAGCGCAGTGGTGTTTGTGTAGTGTAGGGGGTTGTGCTGGGGGTAGTGTTTTAGGGTTTAGGGTAGTGCAATGGTGTTTGTGTAGTGTAGGGGGTCGTGCTAGGGGTAGTGTTTTAGGGTTTAGTGTAGAGCAGTAGTGTTTGGGTGGTGTAGGGGGTCGTCCTGAAAGTAGAATTAGGGTTTAGGGTAGTGCAATGGTGTTTGGGTAGTGTAGGGAGTCATGCTGGGGGTAGTGTTTTAGGGTTTAGGGTAGTGCAGTGGTGTTTGTGTAGTGTAGGGGGTTGTGCTGGGGTAGTGTTTTAGCATTTATGGTAGTGTAGAGGTATTTGCATAGTGTAGTGGGTAGTGCTGGGGTAGTGATTTAGGGTTTAGGATAGCCAAGTGGTGTTTGTGTATTGTAGGGGTAGTGCTGGGGGTAGTGTTTTAGGGTTTAGGGTAGTGCAGTGGTGTTTGGGTAGTGTAGTGGTTCTTGCTGGGGGTAGTGTTTTAGGGATTAGGATAGTGCTGTGGTGTTCGAGTAGTGTAGGGGTAGTTTTTTAGGGTTTAGGGTAGTGCAGTGGTGTTTGTGTGGTATACGGGGTCATGCTGTGGGTAGTGTTTTAGGGTTTAGGGTAGGGGTGGGCGGAATTTGCGAAATTAACTTTCGCAAATTATCGCGAAAATGTTTAAAATTATCGCAAACAAGCGGAAATATCGCGAAAATGCGGAAGTTTTTTTCCCGCATGTTCGCGAGATTTTCTGCATGGTTGCGGGCCGCCAACTTACCCATGTGGTTGCTTGCGGGCGCGGCCCTCTTGTTTTGAGTTGTCTCGCGGTGCATGATCGTGAGAAGAAAGACATGATCGCGCGACGCATGACGTCACTGCGGGAGCGAACTGTCGCGAGACAGCGCAAATGGCTAAAAACAATACAACATCTCATGGAGAACGCGACCGGATCAAGAAAACTTGCCGGCGAACGCAGGGATTCAGGTAAGGCGATCGCGCGCGAGAATGTATTATTTTACAGCGCGAGCAAGAAACAAATTATCGCCAAGCTGCGGAAACCGGAAATTTTGACATTTTCGCGCTCTCCGCGGAAAACGAAAATGTCAAATTATCGCAATTTCCGCGAACTGAACAAAATTTTCGCCCAGGCCTAGTTTAGGGTAGTGCAGTGGTGTTTGTGTAGTGTAGGAGTCATCTTTTAGGGTATAGGGTAGTGCAGTGGTGTTTGGGCAGTGTAGGTGTTCGTGCTGGGATAGTGATTTAGGGTTTAGGGTAGTGCATTGGTGTTTGTGTAGTGTGGGAGGTCATGCTGGAGGTAGATTTAGGGATCTGTGTAGTGCAGTGATGTTTGTGTAGTGTAGGGAGTCATGCTGGGGGAAGTGTTTTAGGGTTTAGTGTAGTGCAGTGGTGTTTGTGTAGAGTAGGGGGTTGTGCTAGGGGTAGTGTTTTAGGGTTTAGGATAGTGCAGTGGTGTTTGGGTGGTGTAGGGGGTCGTGCTGGGAGTAGATTTAGGGTTTAGTGGAGTGCAGTGGTGTTTGGGTAGTGTAGGGAGTCATGCTGGGAGTAGTGTTTCATGGTTTAGGGTAGTGCGGTGGTGTTTGTGTAGTGTAGGGAGTCGTGCTGGGGGTAGTGCTTTAGGGTTTAGTGAAGTGCAGTCGTGTTTGTGTTGTGAGGGGGTCGTGCTGGGAGTAGTGTTTTAGGGTTTAGAATAGTGCAGTGGTGGTTGGGTAGTGTAGTTGTAGTGTTTTAGGGTTTAGGGTAGTGCAGTGGTGTTTGTGTAGTGTAGGGGTCATGCTGTGGGTATTGTTTTAGGGTTTAGGGTAGTGCATTGGTGTTTGTGTAGTGTAGGGGTCATGTTTTAGGGTATAGGGTAGTGCAGTGGTGTTTGGGTAGTGTAGGGGGTGTGCTGGGGTTAGTGTTTTAGAGTTTAGGGTATTGCAGTGGTGTTTGGTTAGATTAGGGGTTTGTGCTGGGGTAGTGTTTTAGAGTTTAGGGTAGTGCAGTGGTGTTTGTGTAGTGTGTGAGGTCATGCTGGCTGTAGTTTTAGGGTTTAGTGTAGTGCAGTGGTGTTTGGGTAGTGTAGGGAGTCATGCTTGGGGTAGTGTTTTAGGGTTTAGGGTAGTGCAGTGGTGTTTGGGTGGGGTAAGGGGTCTTGCTTGGGGTAGTGTTTTAGGGTTTAGGGTAGTGCAGTGGTGTTTGTGTAGTGTAGGAGTCATGTTTTAGGGTACAGGGTAGTGCAGTGGTGTTTGGGCAGTGCAGGGGTTCGTGCTGGGATAGTGATTTAGGGATTTGTGTAGTGCAGTGGTGTTTGGGTAGTGTAGGGAGTCATGCTGGGGGAAGTGTTTTAGGGTTTAGTGTAGTGCAGTGGTGTCTGTGTAGCGTAGGGAGTCATGCTGGGAGTAGTGTTTTAGCATTTAGGGTAGTGCAGTGATGTTTGTGTAGTGTAGGGGGTAGAGTTTTAGGGTTTAGGCTAGTGAAGTGGTGTTTGTGTAGTGTAGGGGGTAGAGTTTTAGGGTTTAGTCTAGTGAAGTGGTGTTTGTGTAGTGTAGGGGGTCAAGCTGGGGGTAGTGTTTTAGGGTTTAGGGTAGTGCAGTTGTTTCTGGGTAGTGTAGGGGGTCGTGCTGGGGTAGTGTTTTTGGGTTTAGCGTAGTGCAGTTGTGTATGTGTAGTGAAGTTGTGTTTGTGTTGTGAAGGGGGTCGTGCTGGGGATAGTGTTTTAGGGTTTAGGGTAGTACAGTGGTGTTTGTGTAGTATAGGGGGTCGTGCTTGGGGTAGATTTAGGGTTTAGGGTAGTGCAATGATGTTTGGATAGTGTAGGGAGTCGTGCTGGGGGTAGTGTTTTAGGATTTAGGGTAGTGCAGTGGTGTTTGTGTAGTGTAGGGGGTTGTGCTGGGGGTAGTGTTTTAGGGTTTATGGTAGTGTAGTGGTATTTGCATAGTGTAGAGGGTAGTGCTGAGGTAGTGTTTTAGGGTTTAGGGTAGTCCAGTGGTGTTTGCATATTGTAGGGGTAGTGCTGGGGGTAGTCTTTTAGGGTTTAGGGTAGTGCAGTGGTGTTTGGGTAGTGTAGTGGTTCGTGCTGGGGGTAGTGTTTTAGGGATTAGGGTAGTGCAGTGGTGTTTAAGTAGTGTAGGGGTAGTGTTTTAGGGTTTAGGGTAGCGCAGTGGTGTTTGTGTAGTGTAGGGGGTTGTGCTGGGGGTAGTGTTTTAGGGTTTAGGGTAGTGCAATGATGTTTGTGCAGTGTAGGGGGTTGTGCTAGGGGTAGTGTTTTAGGGTTTAGTGTAGAGCAGTAGTGTTTGGGTGCTGTAGGGGGTCGTCCTGAAAGTAGAATTAGGGTTTAGGGTAGTGCAATGGTGTTTGGGTAGTGTAGGGAGTCGTGCTGGGGGTAGTGTTTTAGGGTTTAAGGTAGTGCAGTGGTGTTTGTGTAGTGTAGGGGGTTGTGCTGGGGTAGTGTTTTAGCGTTTATGGTAGTGTAGAGGTATTTGCATAGTGTAGTGGGTAGTGCTGGGGTAGTGTTTTAGGGTTTAGGGTAGCCCAGTGGTGTTTGTGTATTGTAGGGGTAGTGCTGGGGGTAGTGTTTTAGGGTTTAGGGTAGTGCAGTGGTGTTTGGGTAGTGTAGGGAGGCGTGCTGGGGTAGTGTTTTAGGATTTAGGGTAGTGCAGTGGTGTTTGTATAGTGTAGGGGGTTGTGCTGGGGGTAGTGTTTTAGGGTTTATGGTAGTGTAGTGGCATTTGCATAGTGTAGAGGGTAGTGCTGAGGTAGTGTTTTAGGGATTAGGGTAGTCCAGTGGTGTTTGCATATTGTAGGGGTAGTGCTGGGGGTAGTGTTTTAGGGTTTAGGGTAGAGCAGTGGTGTTTGGGTAGCGTAGTGGTTCGTGCTGGGGGTAGTGTTTTAGGGATTAGGGTAGTGCAGTGGTGTTTCAGTAGTGTAGGGGTAGAGTTTTAGGGTTTAGGGTAGCGCAGTGGTGTTTGTGTAGTGTAGGGGGTTGTGCTGGGGGTAGTGTTTTAGGGTTTAGGGTAGTGCAATGGTGTTTGTGTAGTGTAGGGGGTCGTGCTAGGGGTAGTGTTTTAGGGTTTAGTGTAGAGCAGTAGTGTTTGGGTGGTGTAGGGGGTCGTCCTGAAATTAGAATTAGGGTTTAGAGTAGTGCAATGGTGTTTGGGTAGTGTAGGGAGTCGTGCTGGGGGTAGTGTTTTAGGGTTTAGGGTAGTGCAGTGGTGTTTGTGTAGTGTTGGGGGTTGTGCTGGGGTAGTGTTTTAGCGTTTATGGTAGTGTGGAGGTATTTGCATAGTGTAGTGGGTAGTGCTGGGGTAGTGATTTAGGGTTTAGGGTAGCCCAGTGGTGTTTGTGTATTGTAGGGGTAGTGCTGGGGGTAGTGTTTTAGGGTTTAGGGTAGTGCAGTGGTGTTTGGGTAGTGTAGTGGTTCTTGCTGGGGGTAGTGTTTTAGGGATTAGGATAGTGCTGTGGTGTTCGAGTAGTGTAGGGGTAGTTTTTTAGGGTTTAGGGTAGTGCAGTGGTGTTTGTGTGGTGTACGGGGTCATGCTGTGGGTAGTGTTTTAGGGTTTAGGGTAGGGGTGGGCGGAATTTGCGAAATTAACTTTCGCAAATTATCGCGAAAATGTTTAAAATTATCGCAAACAAGCGGAAATATCGCGAAAATGCGGAAGTTTTTTTCCCGCATGTTCGCGAGATTTTCTGCATGGTTGCGGGTCGCCAACTTACCCATGTGGTTGCTTGCGGGCGCGGCCACCTTGTTTTGAGTTGTCTCGCGGTGCATGATCGTGAGAAGAAAGACATGATCGCGCGACGCATGACGTCACTGCGGGCGCGAACTGTCGCGAGACAGCGCAAAGGGCTAAAAACAATACAACATCTCATGGAGAACGCGACCGGATCAAGAAAACTTGCCGGCGAACGCAGGGATTCAGGTAAGGCGATCGCGCGCGAGAATGTATTATTTTACAGCGCGAGCAAGAAACAAATTATCGCCAAGCTGCGGAAACCGGAAATTTTGACATTTTCGCGCTCTCCGCGGAAAGCGAAAATGTCAAATTATTCGCAATTTCCGCGAACGGAACGAAATTTTCGCCCAGGCCTAGTTTAGGGTAGTGCAGTGGTGTTTGTGTAGTGTAGGAGTCATGTTTTAGGGTATAGGGTAGTGCAGTGGTGTTTGGGCAGTGTAGGGGTTCGTGCTGGGATAGTGATTTAGGGTTTAGGGTAGTGCATTGGTGTTTGTGTAGTGTGGGAGGTCATGCTGGGGGTAGATTTAGGGATTTGTGTAGTGCAGTAGTGTTTGTGTAGTGTAGGGAGTCATGCTGGGGGAAGTGTTTTAGGGTTTAGTGTAGTGCAGTGGTGTCTGTGTAGCGTAGGGAGTCATGCTGGGAGTAGTGTTTTAGAATTTAGGGTAGTGCAGTGGTGTTTGTGTAGTTTAGGGGTCCTTCTTGGGGTTGTGTTTTAGGGTTTAGTGTTTTGCAGTGGTGTTTCTGTAGTGTAGGGGGTCATGCTGAGGGTAGTGTTTTAGTGTTTAGGGTAGTGCAGTGGTGTTTGTGTAGTGTAGGGGGTAGAGTTTTAGGGTTTAGGCTAGTGAAGTGGTGTTTGTGTAGTGTAGGGGGTCATGCTGGGGGTAGTGTTTTAGGGTTTAGGGTAGTGCAGTTGTGTTTGTGTAGTTTAGGGGGTTGTGTTTTAGGGTTTAGGGTAGTGCAGTTGTTTCTGGGTAGTGTAGGGGGTCATGCTGGGGTAGTGTTTTTGGGTTTAGGTTAGTGCAGTGGTGTTTGTGTAGTGTAGGGGGTTGTGCTGGGGGTAGTGTTTTAGGGTTTAGGGTAGTGCAATGGTGTTTGTGTAGTGTAGGAGGTCGTGCTAGGGGTGGTGTTTTAGGGTTTAGCGTAGAGCATAAGTGTTTGGGTGGTGTAGGGGGTCGTCCTGAAAGTAGAATTAGGGTTTAGGGTAGTGCAATGGTGTTTCGGTAGTGTAGGGAGTCGTGCTGGGGGTACTCTTTTAGGGTTTAGGGTAGTGCAGTGGTGTTTGTGTAGTGTAGGGGGTTGTGCTGGGGTAGTGTTTTAGCGTTTATGGTAGTGTAGAGGTATTTGCATAGTGTAGTCGGTAGTGCTGGGGTACCTCTCACAGGTATGTGGGTGCTTCATCCACGAGCTCGTCAGCTCAATGACTCATGGGAGTACTATTAAACAGGAACAGGGGTGGGAGCACACCGCTTCACCTCCCAGCAAGGTTCGCCCCTGGCATTGTGAAAATGCAGTTTCAGTGACTTGCTTGCTTCAAGAGTGTTCAAGTGTTTCGCCACATTTGACACAGATAGTGCTGACCTCTAGACACGTGGTTCTGGTTCTTTAACTGTCATAGGTAGAGATTACCGTCTTTCAAATGCGGGGTTTGCTGAGTAGGCTGCCAACATCTTTCTCAGGTCAGGTACCTCTCACAGGCGTGCGGGTGCTTCATCCACGAGCTCGTCAGCTCAATGACTCACAGGAGTACTATTAAACAGGAACAGGGGTGGGAGCACACTGCTTCACCTCCCAGCAACGTTTGCCCCTGACATTGTGGTAATTGCAGTTTCAGTTACTTGCTTGCTTCAAGAGTGTTCGAGTGTTTCGCCACAGTTGGAGCAGATAGTGCTGATCTCTAGACACATGTTTCTGGTTCTTTAACCGTCATCAGTAGAGATTACAGTCTTTCAAATGTGGGGTTTACTGAGCAGGCTCCCAACATCTTTCTCATGTCAGGTACCTCTCACAGGCATGCGGGTGCTTCATCCACGAGCTTGTCAGCTCAATGACTCACTGGAGAACTATTAAACAGGATCAGGGGTGGGAGGATGCCGCTTCACCTCCCAGCAAGGTTCGCCCCTGGCATTGTGGTAAATGCAGTTTCTGTTACTTGCTTGCTTCAAGAGTGTTCGAGTGTTTCGCCACAGTTGGCGCAGATAGTGCTGATCTCTAGACACGTGGTTCTGGTTCTTTAACTGTCATAGGTAGAGATTACCGTCTTTCAAATGCGGGTTTGCTGAGTAGGCTGCCAACATCTTTCTCAGGTCAGGTACCTCTCACAGGCATGCGGGTGCTTCATCCACGAGCTCGTCAGCTCAATGACTCACAGGAGTACTATTAAACAGGAACAGGGGTGGGAGCACACTGCTTCACCTCCCAGCAACGTTCACCCCTGACATTGTGGTAATTGCAGTTTCAGTTACTTGCTTGCTTCAAGAGTGTTCGAGTGTTTCGCCACAGTTGGAGCAGATAGTGCTGATCTCTAGACACATGTTTCTGGTTCTTTAACCATCCTCAGTAGAGATTACAGTCTTTCAAATCTGGGGTTTGCTGAGTAGGCTGCCAACATCTGTCTCAGGTCTGGTACCTCTCACAGGCATGCGGGTGATTCCTCCACCAGCTTGTCAGCTCAATGACTCATGGGAGTACTATTAAACAGGAACAGGGGTGGGAGCACATCGCTTCACCTCTAGCAAGGTTCACCCCTGGCATTGTGGTAAATGCAGTTTCTGTTACTTGCTTGCTTCAAGAGTGTTCGAGAGTTTCGCCACAGTTGGCGCAGATAGTGCTGATCTCTAGACACGTGGTTCTGGTTCTTTAACTGTCATAGGTAGAGATTACAGTCTTTCAAATGCGGGGTTTGCTGAGTAGGCTGCCAACATCTTTCTCAGGTCAGGTACCTCTCACAGGCATGTGGGTGCTTCATCCACGAGCTCATCAGCTCAATGACTCATGGGAGTACTATTAAACAGGAACAGGGGTGGGAGCACACCACTTCACCTCCCAGCAAGGTTCGCCCCTGGCATTGTGATAAATGCAGTTTAAGTTAATTGCTTGCTTCAAGAGTGTTCGAGTGTTTCGCCACAGTAGGCGCAGATAGTGCTGATCTCTAGACACGTGTTTCTGGTTCTTTAACCGTCATCAGTAGATTACAGTCTTTCAAATCTGGGGTTTGCTGTGTACGCTGCCAACATCTGTCTCAGGCCTGGTACCTCCCACAGGCATGCGGGTGCTTCATCCACGAGCTCGTCAGCACAATGACTCACTGGAGAACTATTAAACAGGACCAGGGGTGCGAGGACGCCGCTTCACCTCCCAGCAAGGACAGCCCCTGGCATTGTGGTAAATGCTGTTGCTGTTAATTGCTTGCTTCAAGAGTGTTTGAGTGTTTCGCCACAGTTGACGCAGATAGTGCTGATCTCTAGACACGTGTTTCTGGTTCTTTAACCGTCATCAGTAGAGATTACAGTCTTTCAAATGTGGGGTTTGCTGAGTAGGCTGCCAAAATCTTTCTCAGGTCAGGTACCTCTCATGCATGCGGTTGTTTCATCCATGAGCTCATCAGCTCAATAACTCATGGGAGAACTATTAAACAGGAACAGGGGTGGGAGCACACCGCTTCACCTCCCAGCAAGGTTCGCACACTGGCATTGTGGTAAATGCAGTTTCAGTGACTTGCTTGCTTCAAGAGTGTTCGAGTGTTTCGCCACAGTTGCCGCCGACAGTGCTGATCTCTAGACACGTGGTTTTGGTTCTGTAACTGTCATCAGTAGAGATTACCGTCTTTGAAATTTGGGGTTTGCTGAGTAGGCTGCCAACATCTTTCTCAGGTCAGGTACCTCTCACAGGTATGTGGGTGCTTCATCCACGAGCTCGTCAGCTCAATGACTCATGGGAGTACTATTAAACAGGAACAGGGGTGGGAGCACACCGCTTCACCTCCCAGCAAGGTTCGCCCCTGGCATTGTGAAAATGCAGTTTCAGTGACTTGCTTGCTTCAAGAGTGTTCAAGTGTTTCGCCACAGTTGACGCAGATAGTGCTGACCTCTAGACACGTGGTTCTGGTTCTTTAACCGTCATCAGTAGAGATTACAGTCTTTCAAATGTGGGGTTTGCTGAGTAGGCTGCCAACATCTTTCTCAGGTCAGGTACCTCTCACAGGCATGCGGGTGCTTCATCCACGAGCTTGTCAGCTCAATGACTCACAGGAGTACTTTTTAACAGGAACAGGGGTGGGAGCACACCGCTTCACCTCCCAGCAACGTTTGCCCTTGACATTGTGGTAATTGCAGTTTCAGTTACTTGCTTGCTTCAAGAGTGTTCGAGTGTTTCGCCACAGTTGGAGCAGATAGTGCTGATCTCTAGACACATGTTTCTGGTTCTTTAACCGTCATCAGTAGAGATTACAGTCTTTCAAATGTGGGGTTTACTGAGCAGGCTCCCAACATCTTTCTCAGGTCAGGTACCTCTCACAGGCATGCGGGTGCTTCATCCACGAGCTTGTCAGCTCAATGACTCACTGGAGAACTATTAAACAGGACCAGGGGTGGGAGGATGCCGCTTCACCTCCCAGCAAGGTTCGCCCCTGGCATTGTGGTAAATGCAGTTTCTGTTACTTGCTTGCTTCAAGAGTGTTCGAGTGTTTCGCCACAGTTGACGCAGATAGTGCTGACCTCTAGACACGTGGTTCTGGTTCTTTAACCGTCATCAATAGAGATTACAGTCTTTCAAATGTGGGGTTTACTGAGCAGGCTCCCAACATCTTTCTCAGGTCAGGTACCTCTCACAGGCATGCGGGTGCTTCATCCACCATCTTGTCAGCTCAATGACTCATGGGAGTACTATTAAACAGGAACAGGGGTGGGAGCACACCGCTTCACCTCCCAGCAAGGTTTGCCCCTGGCATTGTGTTAAATGCAGTTTCAGTTACTTGCTTGCTTCAAGAGTGTTCGAGTGTTTCGCCACAGTTGGCGCAGATAGTGCTGATCTCTAGACACGTGGTTCTGGTTCTTTAACTGTCATAGGTAGAGATTACCGTCTTTCAAATGCGGGGTTTGCTGAGTAGGCTGCCAACATCTTTCTCAGGTCAGGTACCTCTCACAGGCATGCGGGTGCTTCATCCACGAGCTCGTCAGCTCAATGACTCACAGGAGTACTATTAAACAGGAACAGGGGTGGGAGCACACTGCTTCACCTGCCAGCAACGTTCACCCCTGACATTGTGGTAATTGCAGTTTCAGTTACTTGCTTGCTTCAAGAGTGTTCGAGTGTTTCGCCACAGTTGGAGCAGACAGTGCTGATCTCTAGACACATGTTTCTGGTTCTTTAACCGTCCTCAGTAGAGATTACAGTCTTTCAAATCTGGGGTTTGCTGAGTAGGCTGCCAACATCTGTCTCAGGTCTGGTACCTCTCACAGGCATGCGGGTGATTCATCCACCAGCTCGTCAGCTCAATGACTCATGGGCGTACTATTAAACAGGAACAGGGGTGGGAGCACACCGCTTCACCTCGCAGCAAGGTTCGCCCCTGGCATTGTGAAAATGCAGTTTCAGTGACTTGCTTGCTTCAAGAGTGTTCAAGTGTTTCGCCACAGTTGACGCAGATAGTGCTGACCTCTAGACACGTGGTTCTGGTTCTTTAACCGTCATCAGTAGAGATTACAGTCTTTCAAATGTGGGGTTTGCTGAGTAGGCTGCCAACATCTTTCTCAGGTCAGGTACCTCTCACAGGCGTGCGGGTGCTTCATCCACGAGCTCGTCAGCTCAATGACTCACTGGAAAACTATTAAACAGGACCAGGGGTGCGAGGACGCCGCTTCACCTCCCAGCAAGGATCGTCCCTGGCATTGTGGTAAATGCCGTTGCTGTTACTTGCTTGCTTCAAGAGTGTTTGAGTGTTTCGCCACAGTTGACGCAGATAGTGCTGATCTCTAGACACGTGTTTCTGGTTCTTTAACCGTCATCAGTAGAGATTACAGTCTTTCAAATATGGGGATTGCTGAGTAGGCTGCCAACATCTTTCTCAGGTCAGGTACCTCTCATGCATGCGGTTGTTTCATCCATGAGCTCATCAGCTCAATAACTCATGGGAGAACTATTAAACAGGAACAGGGGTGGGAGCACACCGCTTCACCTCCCAGCAAGGTTCGCACATTGGCATTGTGGTAAATGCAGTTTCAGTGACTTGCTTGCTTCAAGAGTGTTCGAGTGTTTCGCCACAGTTGACGCCGACAGTGCTGATCTCTAGACACGTGGTTTTGGTTCTGTAACTGTCATCAGTAGAGATTACAGTCTTTGAAATTTGGGGGTGCTGAGTATGCTGCCAACATCTTTCTCAGATCAGGTACCTCTCACAGGTATGTGGGTGCTTCATCCACGAGCTCGTCAGCTCAATGACTCATGGGAGTACTATTAAACAGGAACAGGGGTGGGAGCACACCGCTTCACCTCCCAGCAAGGTTCGCCCCTGGCATTGTGGTAAATGCAGTTTCTGTTACTTGCTTGCTTCAAGAGTGTTCGAGTGTTTCGCCACAGTTGGCGCAGATAGTGCTGATCTCTAGACACGTGGTTCTGGTTCTTTAAGTGTCATAGGTAGAGATTACCGTCTTTCAAATGCGGGGTTTGCTGAGTAGGCTGCCAACATCTTTCTCAGGTCAGGTACCTCTCACAGGCATGCGGGTGCTTCATCCACGAGCTCGTCAGCTCAATGACTCACAGGAGTACTATTAAACAGGAACAGGGGTGGGAGCACACTGCTTCACCTCCCAGCAACGTTCACCCCTGACATTGTGGTAATTGCAGTTTCAGTTACTTGCTTGCTTCAAGAGTGTTCGAGTGTTTCGCCACAGTTGGAGCAGATAGTGCTGATCTCTAGACACATGTTTCTGGTTCTTTAACCATCCTCAGTAGAGATTACAGTCTTTCAAATCTGGGGTTTGCTGTGTACGCTGCCAACATCTGTCTCAGGCCTGGTACCTCCCACAGGCATGCGGGTGCTTCATCCACGAGCTCGTCAGCACAATGACTCACTGGAGAACTATTAAACAGGACCAGGGGTGCGAGGACGCCGCTTCACCTCCCAGCAAGGACAGCCCCTGGCATTGTGGTAAATGCCGTTGCTGTTAATTGCTTGCTTCAAGAGTGTTTGAGTGTTTCACCACAGTTGACGCAGATAGTGCTGATCTCTAGACACGTGTTTCTGGTTCTTTAACCGTCATCAGTAGAGATTACAGTCTTTCAAATGTGGGGTTTGCTGAGTAGGCTGCCAACATCTTTCTCAGGTCAGGTACCTCTCATGCATGCGGTTGTTTCATCCTTGAGCTCATCAGCTCAATAACTCATGGGAGAACTATTAAACAGGAACAGGGGTGGGAGCACACCGCTTCACCTCCCAGCAAGGTTCGCACACTGGCATTGTGGTAAATGCAGTTTCAGTGACTTCCTTGCTTCAAGAGTGTTCGAGTGTTTCGCCACAGTTGCCGCCGACAGTGCTGATCTCTAGACACGTGGTTTTGGTTCTGTAACTGTCATCAGTAGAGATTACAGTCTTTGAAATTTGGGGTTTGCTGAGTAGGCTGCCAACATCTTTCTCAGGTCAGGTACCTCTCACAGGTATGTGGGTGCTTCATCCACGAGCTCGTCAGCTCAATGACTCATGGGAGTACTATTAAACAGGAACAGGGGTGGGAGCACACCGCTTCACCTCCCAGCAAGGTTCGCCCCTGGCATTGTGAAAATGCATTTTCAGTGACTTGCTTGCTTCAAGAGTGTTTGAGTGTTTCTCCACAGTTGACGCAGATAGTGCTGATCTCTAGACACGTGTTTCTGGTTCTTTAACCGTCATCAGTAGAGATTACAGTCTTTCAAATGTGGGGTTTGCTGAGTAGGCTGCCAACATCTTTCTCAGGTCAGGTACCTCTCATGCATGCGGTTGTTTCATCCATGAGCTCATCAGCTCAATAACTCATGGGAGAACTATTAAACAGGAACAGGGGTGGGAGCACACCGCTTCACCTCCCAGCAAGGTTCGCACACTGGCATTGTGGTAAATGCAGTTTCAGTGACTTGCTTGCTTCAAGAGTGTTCGAGTGTTTCGCCACAGTTGGCGCCGACAGTGCTGATCTCTAGACACGTGGTTTTGGTTCTTTAACTGTCATCAGTAGAGATTACAGTCTTTGAAATTTGGGGGTGCTGAGTATGCTGCCAACATCTTTCTCAGATCAGGTACCTCTCACAGGCATGTTGGGTGCTTCATCCACGAGCTCGTCAGCTCAATGACTCATGGGAGTACTATTAAACAGGAACAGGGGTGGGAGCACACCGCTTCACCTCCCAGCAAGGTTCGCCCCTGGCATTGTGGTAAATGCAGTTTCGGTAACTTGCTTGCTTCAAGAGTGTTCGAGTGTTTCGCCACAGTTGGCGCAGATAGTGCTGATCTCTAGACACGTGTTTCTGGTTCTTTAACCGTCATCAGAAGAGATTACAGTCTTTCAAATGTGGGGTTTGCTGAGTAGGCTGCCAACATCTGTCTCAGGTCTGGTACCTCTCACAGGCATGCGGGTGCTTCATCCACGAGCTCGTCAGCTCAATGACTCACTGGAGAACTATTAAACAGGACCAGGGGTGGGAGGACGCCGCTTCACCTCCCAGCAAGGTTCGCCCCTGGCATTGTGGTAAATGCAGTTTCTGTTACTTTCTTGCTTCAAGAGAGTTTTTCGCCACAGTTGACGCAGATAGTGCTGACCTCTAGACACGTGGTTCTGGTTCTTTAACCGTCATCAGTAGAGATTACAGTCTTTCAAATGTGGGGTTTACTGAGTAGGCTCCCAACATCTTTCTCAGGTCAGGTACCTCTCACAGGCATGCGGGTGCTTCATCCACCAGCTTGTCAGCTCAATGACTCATGGGAGTACTATTAAACAGGAACAGGGGTGGGAGCACACCGCTTCACCTCCCAGCAAAGTTTGCCCCTGGCATTGTGGTAAATGCAGTTTCGGTTACTTGCTTGCTTCAAGAGTGTTCGAGTGTTTCGCCACAGTTGGCGCAGATAGTGCTGATCTCTAGACATGTGTTTCTGGTTCTTTAACCGTCTTCAGTAGAGATTACAGTCTTTCAAATCTGGGGTTTGCTGAGTAGGCTGCCAACATCTGTCTCAGGTCTGGTACCTCTCACAGGCATGCGGGTGCTTCATCCACCAGCTTGTCAGCTCAATGACTCATGGGAGTACTATTAAACAGTAACAGGGGTGGGAGCACACCTCTTCACCTCCAGCAAGGTTCGCCCCTGGCATTGTGGTAAATGCAGTTTCTGTTACTTGCTTGCTTCAAGAGTGTTCGAGTGTTTCGCCACAGTTGGCGCGGATAGTGCTGATCTCTAGACACGTGGTTCTGGATCTTTAACTGTCATAGGTAGAGATTACAGTCTTTCAAATGCGGGGTTTGCTGAGTAGGCTGCCAACATCTTCCTCAGGTCAGGTACCTCTCACAGGCATGTGGGTGCTTCATCCACAAGCTCATCAGCTCAATGACTCATGGGAGTACTATTAAACAGGAACAGGGGTGGCAGCACACCGCTTCACCTCCCAGCAAGGTTTGCCCCTGGCATTGTGATAAATGCAGTTTAAGTTACTTGCTTGCTTCAAGAGTGTTCGAGTGTTTCGCCACAGTTGGCGCAGATAGTGCTGATCTCTAGACACGTGTTTCTGGTTCTTTAACCGTCATCAGTAGAGATTACAGTCTTTCAAATGTGGGGTTTACTGAGTAGGCTCCCAACATCTTTCTCAGGCCTGGTTCCTCTCACAGGCATGCGGGTGCTTCATCCACGAGCTCATCAGCTCAATGACTCACTGGAGAACTATCAAACAGGAACAGGGGTGGGAGCACACCGCTCCACCTCCCAGCAAGGTTTGCACACTGGCATTGTGGTAAATGCAGTTTCAGTTACTTGCTTGCTTCAAGAGTGTTCGAGTGTTTCGCAACAGTTGGCGCAGATAGTGCTGATGTCTACACACGTGTTTCTGGTTCTTTAACCATCATCAGTAGAGATTACAGTCTTTCAAATGTGGGGTTTGCTGAGTAGGCTGCAAACATCTTTCCCAGGTCAGGTATCTCTCACAGGCATGCGGGTGCTTCATCCACGAGCTCGTCACCTCAATGACTCACAGTAGTACTATTAAACAGGAACAGGGGTGGGAGCACACCGCTTCACCTCCCAGCAACGTTCGCCCCTCACATTGTGGTAATTGCAGCTTAAGTTACTTGCTTGCTTCAAGAGTGTTCAAGTGTTTCGCCACAGTTGGAGCAGATAGTGCTGATCTCTAGACACGTGCTTCTGGTTCTTTAACCGTCATCAGTAGAGATTACAGTGTTTCAAATGTGGTGTTTGTTGAGCAGGCTGCCAACATCTTTCTCAGATCAGGTACCTCTCACAGGCATGCAGGTGCTTCATCCACGAGCTTGTCAGCTCAATGACTCACTGGAGAACTATTAAACAGGACCAGGGGTGGGAGGACGCCGCTTCACCTCCCAGCAAGGTTCGCCCCTGGCATTGTGGTAAATGCAGTTTCTGTTACTTGCTTGCTTCAAGAGTGTTCAAGTGTTTCGCCACAGTTAGAGCAGATAGTGCTGATCTCTAGACACGTGTTTCTGGTTCTTTAACCGTCATCAGTAGATTACAGTCTTTCAAATCTGGGGTTTGCTGAGTAGGCTGCCAACATCTGTCTCAGGCCTGGTACCTCCCACAGGCATGCGTGTGCTTCATACACGAGCTCGTCAGCTCAATGACTCACTGGAGAACTATTAAACAGGACCAGGGGTGCGAGGACGCCGCTTCACCTCCCAGCAAGGATTGCCCATGGCATTGTGGTAAATGCCGTTGCTGTTACTTGCTTGCTTCAACAGTGTTTGAGTGTTTCGCCACAGTTGACGCAGATAGTGCTGATCTCTAGACACGTGTTTCTGGTTCTTTAACCGTCATCAGTAGAGATTACAGTCTTTCAAATGTGGGGTTTGCTGAGTAGGCTGCCAACATCTTTCTCAGGTCAGGTGCCTCTCATGCATGCGGTTGTTTCATCCATGAGCTCATCAGCACAATAACTCATGGGAGAACTAATAAACAGGAACAGGGGTGGGAGCACACCGCTTCACCTCCCAGCAAGGTTCGCACACTGGCATTGTGGTAAATGCAGTTTCAGTGACTTGCTTGCTTCAAGAGTGTTCGAGTGTTTCGCCACAGTTGGCGCCGACAGTGCTGATCTCTAGACACGTGGTTTTGGTTCTTTAACTGTCATCAGTAGAGATTACAGTCTTTGAAATTTGGGGGTGCTGAGTATGCTGCCAACATCTTTCTCAGATCAGGTACCTCTCACAGGCATGTTGGGTGCTTCATCCACGAGCTCGTCAGCTCAATGACTCATGGGAGTACTATTCAACAGGAACAGGGGTGGGAGCACACCGCTTCACCTCCCAGCAAGGTTCGCCCCTAGCATTGTGGTAAATGCAGTTTCGGTAACTTGCTTGCTTCAAGAGTGTTCGAGTGTTTCGCCACAGTTGGCGCAGATAGTGCTGATCTCTAGACACGTGTTTCTGGTTCTTTAACCGTCATCAGAAGAGATTACAGTCTTTCAAATCTGGGGTTTGCTGAGTAGGCTGCCAACATCTGTCTCAGGTCTGGTACCTCTCACAGGCATGCAGGTGCTTCATCCACGAGCTCGTCAGCTCAATGACTCACAGGAGTACTATTAAACAGGAACAGGGGTGGGAGCACACCGCTTCACCTCCCAGCAACGTTCGCCCCTGACATTGTGGTAATTGCAGTTTCAGTTACTTGCTTGCTTCAAGAGTGTTCGAGTGTTTCGCAACAGTTGGAGCAGATAGTGCTGATCTCTAGACACATGTTTCTGGTTCTTTAACCGTCATCAGTAGAGATTACAGTCTTTCAAATCTGGGGTTTGCTGAGTAGGCTGCCAACATCTGTCTCAGGTCTGGTACCTCTCACAGGCATGCAGGTGCTTCATCCACGAGCTTGTCAGCTCAATGACTCACTGGAGAACTATTAAACAGGACCAGGGGTGGGAGGACGCCGCTTCACTTGCCAGCAAGGTTCGCCCCTGGAATTGTGGTAAATGCAGTTTCTGTTACTTGCTTGCTACAAGAGAGTGTTTCGCCACAGTTGACGCAGATAGTGCTGACCTCTAGACACGTGGTTCTGGTTCTTTAACCGTCATCAGTAGAGATTACAGTCTTTCAAATGTGGGGTTTACTTAATAGGCTCCCAACATCTTTCTCAGGTCAGGTACCTCTCACAGGCATGCGGGTGCTTCATCCACCAGCTTGTCAGCTCAATGACTCATGGGAGTACTATTAAACAGGAACAGGGGTGGAAGCACACCGCTTCACCTCCCAGCAAAGTTTGCCCCTGGCATTGTGGTAAATGCAGTTTCGGTTACGTGCTTGCTTCAAGAGTGTTCGAGTGTTTCGCCACAGTTGGCGCAGATAGTGCTGATCTCTAGACATGTGTTTCTGGTTCTTTAACCGTCTTCAGTAGAGATTACAGTCTTTCAAATCTGGGGTTTGCTGAGTAGGCTGCCAACATCTGTCTCAGGTCTGGTACCTCTCACAGGCATGCGGGTGCTTCATCCACCAGCTTGTCAGCTCAAAGACTCATGGGAGTACTATTAAACAGGAACAGGGTTGGGAGCACACCTCTTCACCTCCAGCAAGGTTCGCCCCTGGCATTGTGGTAAATGCAGTTTCTGTTACTTTCTTGCTTCAAGAGTGTTCGAGTGTTTCGCCACAGTTGGCGCAGATAGTGCTGATCTCTAGACAAATGTTTCTGGTTCTTTAACCATCATCAGTAGAGATTACAGTCTTTCAAATCTGGGGTTTGCTGAGTAGGCTGCCAACATCTGTCTCAGGTCTGGTACCTCTCACAGGCATGCGGGTGCTTCATCCACGAGCTCGTCAGCTCAATGACTCACAGGAGTACTATTAAACAGGAAAAGGGGTGGGAGCACACCGCTTCACCTCCCAACAAGGTTCGCCCCTGGCATTGTGGTAAATGCAGTTTCAGTTACTTTCTTGCTTCAAGAGTGTTCGAGTGTTTCGCCACAGTTGGCGCAGATAGTTCTGATCTGTAGACACGTGGTTCTGGTTCTATAACTGTCATAGGTAGAGATTACAGTCTTTCAAATGTGGGGTTCGCTGAGTAGGCTGCCAACATCTTTCTCAGGTCAGGTACCTCTCACAGGCATGCGGGTGCTTCATCCACGAGCTCATCAGCTCAATGACTCATGGGAGTAATATTAAACAGGAACAGGGGTGGGAGCACACCGCTTCACCTCCCAGCAAGGTTCGCCCCAGGCATTGTGATAAATGCAGTTTCAGTTACTTGCTTGCTTCAAGAGTTTTCGAGTGTTTCGCCGCAGTTGGCGCAGATAGTGCTGATCTCTAGACACGTGTTTCTAGTTCTTTAACCGTCATCAGTAGAGATTACAGTCTTTCAAATGTGGGGTTTGCTGAGTAGGCTGCCAACATCTTTCTCAGGTCAGGTACGTCTCACAGGCATGCGGTTGCTTCATCCACGAGCTCGTCAGCTCAATGACTCACTGGAGAACTATCAAACAGGAACAGGGGTGGGAGCACACCGCTCCACCTCCCAGCAAGGTTTGCACACTGGCATTGTGGTAAATGCAGTTTCAGTTACTTGCTTGCTTCAAGAGTGTTCGAGTGTTTCGCCACAGTTGGCGCAGATAGTGCTGATGTCTACACACGTGTTTGTGGTTATTTAACCATCATCAGTAGAGATTACAGTCTTTCAAATGTGGGGTTTGCTGAGTAGGCTGCAGACATCTTTCCCAGGTCAGGTATCTCTCACAGGCATGCGGGTGCTTCATCCACGAGCTCGTCACCTCAATGACTCACAGTAGTACTATTAAACAGGAACAGGGGTGGGAGCACACCGCTTCACCTCCCAGCAACGTTCGCCCCTCACATTGTGGTAATTGCAGCTTCAGTTACTTGCTTGCTTCAAGAGTGTTCAAGTGTTTCGCCACAGTTGGAGCAGATAGTGCTGATCTCTAGACACGTGCTTCTGGTTCTTTAACCGTCATCAGTAGAGATTACAGTGTTTCAAATGTGGTGTTTGTTGAGCAGGCTGCCAACATCTTTCTCAGATCAGGTACCTCTCACAGGCATGCGGGTGCTTCATCCACGAGCTCGTCAGCTCAATGACTCACAGGAGTACTATTAAACAGGAAAAGGGGTGGGAGCACACCGCTTCACCTCCCAACAAGGTTCGCCCCTGGCATTGTGGTAAATGCAGTTTCAGTTACTTGCTTGCTTCAAGAGTGTTCGAGTGTTTCGCCACAGTTGGCGCAGATAGTGCTGATCTCTAGACACGTGTTTCTGGTTCTTTAACTGTCATAGGTAGAGATTACAGTCTTTCAAATGTGGGGTTTGCTGAGTAGGCTGCCAACATCTTTCTCAGGTCAGGTACCTCTCACAGGCATGCAGGTGCTTCATCCAGGAGCTCGTCAGCTCAATGACTCATGGGAGTACTATTAAACAGGAACAGGGGTGGGAGCACACCGCTTCACCTCCCAGCAAAGTTTGCCCCTGGCATTGCGATAAATGCAGTTTAAGTTACTTGCTTGCTTCAAGAGTGTTCGAGGTTTCGCCACAGTAGGCGCAGATAGTGCTGATCTCTAGACACGTGTTTCTGGTTCTTTACCCGTCATCAGTAGATTACAGTCTTTCAAATCTGCGGTTTGCTGAGTAGGCTGCCAACATCTGTCTCAGGCGTGGTACCTCCCACAGGCATGCGGGTGCTTCATCCACGAGCTCGTCAGCTCAATGACTCAAAGGAGAACTATTAAACAGGACCAGGGGTGCGAGGACGCCGCTCCACCTCCCAGCAAGGATCGCCCCTGGCATTGTGGTAAATGCCGTTGCTGTTACTTGCTTGCTTCAAGAGTGTTTGAGTGTTTCGCCACAGTTGACGCAGATAGTGCTGATCTCTAGACACGTGTTTCTGGTTCTTTAACCGTCATCAGTAGAGATTACAGTCTTTCAAATGTGGGGTTTGATGAGTAGGCTGCCAACATCTTTCTCAGGTCAGGTACCTCTCACAGGCATGTGGGTGCTTCATCCACCATCTTGTCAGCTCAATGACTCATGGGAGTACTATTAAACAGGAACAGGGGTGGGAGCACATCGCTTCACCTCCAGCAAGGTTCGCCCCTGGCATTGTGGTAAATGCAGTTTCTGTTACTTGCTTGCATCAAGAGTGTTCGAGAGTTTCGCCACAGTTGGAGCAGATAGTGCTGATCTCTAGACACGTGGTTCTGGTTCTTTAACTGTCATAGGTAGAGATTACAGTCTTTCAAATACGGGGTTTGCTGAGTAGTCTGCCAACCTCTTTCTCAGGTCAGGTACCTCTCACAGGCATGTGGGTGCTTCATCCACGAGCTCATCAGCTCAATGACTCATGGGAGTAATATTAAACAGGAACAGGGGTGGGAGCACACCGCTTCACCTCCCAGCAAGGTTCGCCCCAGGCATTGTGATAAATGCAGTTTAAGTTACTTGCTTGCTTCAAGAGTGTTCGAGGTGTCGCCACAGTAGGCGCAGATAGTGCTGATCTCTAGACACGTGTTTCTGGTTCTTTAACCGTCATCAGTAGATTACAGTCTTTCAAATCTGCGGTTTGCTGAGTAGGCTGCCAACATCTGTCTCAGGCCTGGTACCTTCCACAGGCATGCGGGTGCTTCATCCACGAGCTCGTCAGCTCAATGACTCACTGGAGAACTATTAAACAGGACCAGGGGTGCGAGGACGCCGCTCCACCTCCCAGCAAGGATCGCCCCTGGCATTGTGGTAAATGCCGTTGCTGTTACTTGCTTGCTTCAAGAGTGTTTGAGTGTTTCGCCACAGTTGACGCAGATAGTGCTGATCTCTAGACACGTGTTTCTGGTTCTTTAACCGTCATCAGTAGAGATTACAGTCTTTCAAATGTGGGGTTTGCTGAGTAGGCTGCCAACATCTTTCTCAGGTCAGGTACGTCTCACAGGCATGCGGTTGCTTCATCCACGAGCTCGTCAGCTCAATGACTCACTGGAGAACTATCAAACAGGAACAGGGGTGGGAGCACACCGCTCCACCTCCCAGCAAGGTTTGCACACTGGCATTGTGGTAAATGCAGTTTCAGTTACTTGCTTGCTTCAAGAGTGTTCGAGTGTTTCGCCACAGTTGGTGCAGATAGTGCTGATGTCTACACACATGTTTCTGGTTCTTTAACCATCATCAGTAGAGATTACAGTCTTTCAAATGTGGGGTTTGCTGAGTAGGCTGCAAACATCTTTCCCAGGTCAGGTATCTCTCACAGGCATGCGGGTGCTTCATCCACGAGCTCGTCACCTCAATGACTCACAGTAGTACTATTAAACAGGAACAGGGGTGGGAGCACACCGCTTCACCTCCCAGCAACGTTCGCCCCTCACATTGTGGTAATTGCAGCTTCAGTTACTTGCTTGCTTCAAGAGTGTTCAAGTGTTTCGCCACAGTTGGAGCAGATAGTGCTGATCTCTAGACACGTGTTTCTGGTTCTTTAACCGTCATCAGTAGAGATTACAGTGTTTCAAATGTGGTGTTTGTTGAGCAGGCTGCCAACATCTTTCTCAGATCAGGTACCTCTCACAGGCATGCGGGTGCTTCATCCACGAGCTCGTCAGCTCAATGACTCACAGGAGTACTATTAAACAGGAAAAGGGGTGGGAGCACACCGCTTCACCTCCCAACAAGGTTCGCCCCTGGCATTGTGGTAAATGCAGTTTCAGTTACTTGCTTGCTTCAAGAGTGTTCGAGTGTTTCGCCACAGTTGGCGCAGATAGTGCTGATCTCTAGACACGTGGTTCTGTTTCTTTAACTGTCATAGGTAGAGATTACAGTCTTTCAAATGTGGGGTTTGCTGAGTAGGCTGCCAACATCTTTCTCAGGTCAGGTACCTCTCACAGGCATGCGGGTGCTTCATCCACGAGCTCGTCAGCTCAATGACTCATGGGAGTACTATTAAACAGGAACAGGGGTGGGAGCACACCGCTTCACCTCCCAGCAAGGTTCGCCCCTGGCATTGTGAAAATGCAGTTTCAGTGACTTGCTTGCTTCAAGAGTGTTCAAGTGTTTCGCCACAGTTGACGCAGATAGTGCTGACCTCTAGACACGTGGTTCTGGTTCTTCAACCGTCATCAGTAGAGATTACAGTCTTTCAAATGTGGGGTTTACTGAGTAGGCTCCCAACATCTTTCTCAGGTCAGGTACCTCTCACAGGCATGCGGATGCTTCATCCACGAGCTTGTCAGCTAAATGACTCATGGGAGTACTATTAAACAGGAACAGGGGTGGGAGCACACGCCTCACCTCCCAGCAACGTTCGCCCCTGACATTGTGGTAATTGCAGTTTCAGTTACTTGCTTGCTTCAAGAGTGTTCGAGTGTTTCGCCACGGTTGGAGCAGATAGTGCTGATCTCTAGACACATGTTTCTGGTTCTTTAACCGTCATCAGTATAGATTACAGTCTTTCAAATCTGGGGTTTGATGAGTAGGCTGCCAACATCTTTCTCAGGTCAGGTACCTCTCACAGGCATGTGGGTGCTTCATCCACGAGCTCATCAGCTCAATGACTCATGGGAGTACTATTAAACAGGAACAGGGGTGGGAGCACACGGCTTCACCTCCCAGCAAGGTTCGCACACTGGAATTGTGGTAAATGCAGTTTCAGTTACTTGCTTGCTTCAAGAGTGTTCGAGTGTTTCGCCACAGTTGGCGCAGATAGTGCTGATCTCTACACACGTGGTTCTGGTTCTTTAACCGTCATCAGTAGAGATTACAGTATTTCAAATGTGGGGTTTGATGAGTAGGCTGCCAACATCTTTCTCAGGTCAGGTACCTCTCACAGGCATGTGGGTGCTTCATCCACGAGCTCATCAGCTCAATGACTCATGGGAGTACTATTAAACAGGAACAGGGGTGGGAGTACACGGCTTCACCTCCCAGCAAGGTTCGCCCCTGGCATTGTGGTAAATGCAGTTTCAGTGACTTGCTTGCTTCAAGAGTGTTCGAGTGTTTCGCCACAGTTGGCGCAGATAGTGCTGATCTCTAGACACGTGTTTCTAGTTCTTTAACCGTGATCAGTAGAGATTACAGTCTTTCAAATGTGGGGTTTGCTGAGTAGGCTGCCCACCTCTTTCTCAGGTCAGGTACCTCTCACAGGCATGTGGGTGCTTCATCCACGAGCTCATCAGCTCAATGACTCATGGGAGTAATATTAAACAGGAACAGGGGTGGGAGCACACCGCTTCACCTCCCAGCAAGGTTCGCCCCAGGCATTGTGATAAATGCAGTTTAAGTTACTTGCTTGCTTCAAGAGTGTTCGAGGTTTCGCCACAGTAGGCGCAGATAGTGCTGATCTCTAGACACGTGTTTCTGGTTCTTTAACCGTCATCAGTAGATTACAGTCTTTCAAATCTGGGGTTTGCTGACTAGGCTGCCAACATCTGTCTCAGGCCTGGTACCTCCCACAGGCATGCGGGTGCTTCATCCACGAGCTCGTCAGCTCAATGACTCACTGGAGAACTATTAAACAGGACCAGGGGTGCGAGGACGCCGCTCCACCTCCCAGCAAGGATCGCCCCTGGCATTGTGGTAAATGCCGTTGCTGTTACTTGCTTGCTTCAAGAGTGTTTGAGTGTTTCGCCACAGTTGACGCAGATAGTTCTGATCTCTAGACACGTGTTTCTGGTTCTTTAACCGTCATCAGTAGAGATTACAGTCTTTCAAATGTGGGGTTTGCTGAGTAGGCTGCCAACATCTTTCTCAGGTCTGGTACCTCTCACAGGCATGCAGGTGCTTCATCCACGAGCTCATCAGCTCAATGACTCATGGGAGTACTATTAAACAGGAACAGGGGTGGGAGCACACCGCTTCACCTCCCAGCAAGGTTCGCCCCTGGCATTGTGGTAAATGCAGTTTCAGTGACTTGCTTGCTTCAAGAGTGTTCGAGTGTTTCGCCACAGTTGGCGCCGACAGTGCTGATCTCTAGACACGTGGTTTTGGTTCTTTAACTGTCATCAGTAGAGATTACAGTCTTTGAAATTTGGGGGTGCTGAGTATGCTGCCAACATCTTTCTCAGATCAGGTACCTCTCACAGGCATGTGGGTGCTTCATCCACGAGCTCGTCAGCTCAATGACTCATGGGAGTACTATTAAACAGGAACAGGGGTGGGAGCACACCGCTTCCTCTCCCAGCAAGGTTCGCCCCTGGCATTGCGATAAATGCAGTTTCAGTGACTTGCTTGCATCAAGAGCATTCGAGTGTTTCGCCACAGTTGGCGCCGACAGTGCTGATCTCTAGACACGTGGTTTTGGATCTGTAACTGTCATCAGTAGAGATTACAGTCTTTGAAATTTGGGGGTGCTGAGTATGCTGCCAACATCTTTCTCAGATCAGGTAACTCTCACAGGTATGTGGGTGCTTCATCCACGAGCTCGTCAGCTCAATGACTCATGGGAGTACTATTAAACAGGAACAGGGGTGGGAGCACACCGCTTCACCTCCCAGCATGGTTCGCCCCTGGCATTGTGGTAAATACAGTTTCGGTTACTTGCTTGCTTCAAGAGTGTTCGAGTGTTTCGCCACAGTTGGCGCAGATAGTGCTGATCTCTAGACACGTGTTTCTGGTTCTTTACCCGTCATCAGAAGAGATTACAGTCTTTCAAATCTGGGGTTTGCTGAGTAGGCTGCCAACATCTGTCTCAGGTCTGGTACCTCTCACAGGCATGCGGGTACTTCATCCACGAGCTCGTCAGCTCAATGACTCACAGGAGTACTATTAAACAGGAACAGGGGTGGGAGCACACCGCTTCACCTCCCAGCAACGTTCGCCCCTGACATTGTGGTAATTGCAGTTTCAGTTACGTGCTTGCTTCAAGAGTGTTCGAGTGTTTCGCCACAGTTGGAGCAGATAGTGCTGATCTCTAGACAAATGTTTCTGGTTCTTTAACCATCATCAGTAGAGATTACAGTCTTTCAAATCTGGGGTTTACTGAGCAGGCTGCCAACATCTTTCTCAGATCAGGTAACTCTCACAGGTATGTGGGTGCTTCATCCACGAGCTCGTCAGCTCAATGACTCATGGGAGTACTATTAAACAGGAACAGGCGTGGGAGCACACCGCTTCACCTCCCAGCAAGGTGTGCCCCTGGCATTGTGGTAAATACAGTTTCGGTTACTTGCTTGCTTCAAGAGTGTTCGAGTGTTTCGCCACAGTTGGCGCAGATAGTGCTGATCGCTAGACACGTGTTTCTGGTTCTTTACCCGTCATCAGAAGAGATTACAGTCTTTCAAATCTGGGGTTTGCTGAGTAGGCTGCCAACATCGGTCTCAGGTCTGGTACCTCTCACAGGCATGCAGGTGATTCATCCACGAGCTTGTCAGCTCAATGACTCACTGGAGAACTATTAAACAGGACCAGGGGTGGGAGGACGCCGCTTCACCTCCCAGCAAGTTTCACCCCTGGCATTGTGGTAAATGCAGTTTCTGTTACTTGCTTGCTTCAAGAGAGTGTTTCGCCACAGTTGACGCAGATAGTGCTGACCTCTAGACACGTGGTTCTGGTTCTTTAACCGTCATCAGTAGAGATTACAGTCTTTCAAATGTGGGGTTTACTGAGTAGGCTCCCAACATCTTTCTCAGGTCAGGTACCTCTCACAGGCATGCGGGTGCTTCATCCACCACCTTGTCAGCTCAATGACTCATGGGAGTACTATTAAACAGGAACAGGGGTGGGAGCACACCGCTTCACCTCCCAGCAAAGTTTGCCCCTGGCATTGTGGTAAATGCAGTTTCAGTTACTTGCTTGCTTCAAGAGTGTTCAAATGTTTCGCCACAGTTGGCGCAGATAGTGCTGATCTCTAGACACGTGGTTCTGGTTCTTTAACTGTCATAGGTAGAGATTACAGTCTTTCAAATGTGGGGTTTGCTGAGTAGGCTGCCAACATCTTTCTCAGGTCAGGTACCTCTCACAGGCATGCGGGTGCTTCATCCACGAGCTCATCAGCTCAATGACTCATGGGAGTACTATTAAACAGGAAAAGGGGTGGGAGCACACCGCTTCACCTCCCAGCAAGGTTCGCCCCTGGCATTGTGGTAAATGCTGTTTTGGTTACTTGCTTGCTTCAAGAGTGTTCGAGTGTTTCGCCACAGTTGGCGCAGATAGTGCTGATCTCTAGACACGTGTTTCTGGTTCTTTAACCGTCTTCAGTAGAAATTACAGTCTTTCAAATCTGGGGTTTGCTGAGTAGGCTGCCAACATCTGTCTCAGGTCTGGAACCTCTCACAGGCATGCGGGTGCTTCATCCACCAGCTTGTCAGCTCAATGACTCATGGGAGTACTATTAAACAGGAACAGGGGTGGGAGCACACCGCTTCACCTCCAGCAATGTTCGCCGCTGGCATTGTGGTAAATGCAGTTTTTTGTTACTTGCTTGCTTCAAGAGTGTTCGAGTGTTTCGCCACAGTTGGCGCAGATAGTGCTGATCTCTAGACACGTGGTTCTGGTTCTTTAACTGTCATCAGTAGAGATTACAGTCTTTCAAATGCGGGGTTTCCTGAGTAGGCTGCCAACATCTTTCTCAGGTCAGGTACCTCTCACAGGCATGTGGGTGCCTCATCCACGAGCTCATCATCTCAATGACTCATGGGAGTACTATTAAACAGGAACAGGGGTGGGAGCACACCGCTTCACCTCCCAGCAAGGTTCGCCCCTGGCATTGTGATAAATGCAGTTTAAGTTACTTGCTTGCTTCAAGAGTGTTCGACTGTTTCGCCACAGTAGGCGCAGATAGTGCTGATCTCTAGACACGTGTTTCTGGTTCTTTAACCGTCATCAGTAGATTACAGTCTTTCAAATCTGGGGTTTGCTGAGTAGGCTGCCAACATCTGTCTCAGGCCTGGTACCTCCCACAGGCATGCGGGTGCTTCATCCACCAGCTCGTCAGCTCAATGACTCACTGGAGAACTATTACACAGGACCAGGGGTGCGAGGACGCTGCTTCACCTCCCAGCAAGGTTCGCCCCTGGCATTGTGGTAAATGCTGTTGCTGTTACTTGCTTGCTTCAAGAGTGTTCGAGTGTTTCGCCACAGTTGACACAGATAGTGCTGATCTCTAGACACGTGTTTCTGGTTCTTTAACCGTCATCAGTAGAGATTACAGTCTTTCAAATGTGGGGTTTGCTGAGTATTCTGCCAACATCTTTCGCAGGTCAGGTACCTCTCATGCATGCGGTTGTTTCATCCATGAGCTCATCAGCTCAATAACTCATGGGAGAACTATTAAACAGGAACAGGGGTGGGAGCACACCGCTTCACCTCCCAGAAAGGTTCGCACACTGGCATTGTGGTAAATGCAGTTTCAGTGACTTGCTTGCTTCAAGAGTGTTCGAGTGTTTCGCCACAGTTGGCGCAGATAGTGCTGACCTCTAGACACGTGGTTCTGGTTCTTTAACCGTCATCAGTAGAGATTACAGTCTTTCAAATGTGGGGTTTACTGAGTAGGCTCCCAACATCTTTCTCAGGTCAGGTACCTCTCACAGGCATGCGGGTGCTTCATCCACGAGCTCATCAGCTCAATGACTCATGGGAGTACTATTTAACAGGAAAAGGGGTGGGAGCACACCGCTTCACCTCCCAGCAAGGTTCGCGCCTGGCATTGTGGTAAATGCTGTTTTGGTTACTTGCTAGCTTCAAGAGTGTTCGAGTGTTTCGCCACAGTTGGCGCAGATAGTGCTGATCTCTAGACACGTGTTTCTGGTTCTTTAATCGTCTTCAGTAGAGATTACAGTCTTTCAAATCTGGGGTTTGCTGAGTAGGCTGCCAACATCTGTCTCAGGTCTGGTACCTCTCACAGGCATGCGGGTGCTTCATCCACCAGCTTGTCAGCTCAATGACTCATGGGAGTACTATTAAACAGGAACAGGGGTGGGAGCACACCGCTTCACCTCCAGCAATGTTCGCCCCTGGCATTGTGGTAAATGCAGTTTCTGTTACTTGCTTGCTTCAAGAGTGTTCGAGTGTTTCGCCACAGTTGGCGCAGATAGTGCTGATCTCTAGACACATGGTTCTGGTTCTTTAACTGTCATCAGTAGAGATTACAGTCTTTCAAATGCGGGGTTTGCTGAGTAGGCTGCCAACATCTTTCTCAGGTCAGGTACCTCTCACAGGCATGTTGGTGCTTCATCCACGAGCTCATCAGCTCAATGACTCATGGGAGTACTATTAAACAGGAACAGGGGTGGGAGCACACCGCTTCACCTCCCCGCAAGGTTCGCCCCTGGCATTGTGATAAATGCAGTTTAAGTTACTTGCTTGCTTCAAGAGTGTTCGACTGTTTCGCCACAGTAGGCGCAGATAGTGCTGATCTCTAGACACGTGTTTCTGGTTCTTTAACCGTCATCAGTAGATTACAGTCTTTCAAATCTGGGGTTTGCTGAGTAGGCTGCCAACATCTGTCTCAGGCCTGGTACCTCCCACAGGCATGCGGTTGCTTCATCCACCAGCTCGTCAGCTCCATGACTCACTGGAGAACTATTAAACAGGACCAGGGGTGCGAGGACGCTGCTTCACCTCCCAGCAAGGTTCGCCCCTGGCATTGTGGAAAATGCCGTTGCTGTTACTTGCTTGCTTCAAGAGTGTTCGAGTGTTTCGCCACAGTTGACGCAGATAGTGCTGATCTCTAGACACGTGTTTCTGGTTCTTTAACCGTCATCAGTAGAGATTACAGTCTTTCAAATGTGGGGTTTGCTGAGTAGGCTGCCAACATCTTTCTCAGGTCAGGTACCTCTCATGCATGCGGTTGTTTCATCCATGAGCTCATCAGCTCAATAACTCATGGGGGAACTATTAAACAGGAACAGGGGTGGGAGCACACCGCTTCACCTCCCAGCAAGGTTCGCCCCTGGCATTGTGGTAAATGCAGTTTCGGTTACTTGCTTGCTTCAAGAGTGTTTGAGTGTTTCGCCACAGTTGGTGCAGATAGTGCTGATCTCTAGACACGTGTTTCTGGTTCTTTAACCGTCATCAGAAGAGATTACAGTCTTTCAAATCTGGGGTTTGCTGAGTAGGCTGCCAACATCTGTCTCAGGTCTGGTACCTCTCACAGGCATGCGGGTGCTTCATCCACGAGCTCGTCAGCTCAATGACTCACAGGAGTACTATTAAACAGGAACAGGGGTGGGAGCACACCGCTTCACCTCCCAGCAACGTTCGCCCCTGACATTGTGGTAATTGCAGTTTCAGTTACTTGCTTGCTTCAAGAGTGTTCGAGTGTTTCTCCACAGTTGGCGCAGATAGTGCTGATCTCTAGACACGTGGTTCTGGTTCTTTAACTGTCATAGGTAGAGATTACAGTCTTTCAAATCTGGGGTTTGCTGAGTAGGCTGCCAACATCTGTCTCAGGTCTGGTACCTCTCACAGGCATGCAGGTGCTTCATCCACGAGCTTGTCAGCTCAATGACTCACTGGAGAACTATTAAACAGGACCAGGGGTGGGAGAATGCCGCTTCACCTCCCAGCAAGGTTCGCCCCTGGCATTGTGGTAAATGCAGTTTCTGTTACTTGCTTGCTTCAAGGGAGTGTTTTGCCACAGTTGACGCAGATAGTGCTGACCTCTAGACACGTGGTTCTGGTTCTTTAACCGTCATCAGTAGAGATTACAGTCTTTCAAATGTGGGGTTTACTGAGTAGGCTCCCAACATCTTTCTCAGGTCAGGTACCTCTCACAGGCATGCGGGTGCTTCATCCACGAGCTCATCAGCTCAATGACTCATGGGAGTACTACTAAACAGGAAAAGGGGTGGGAGCACACCGCTTCACCTCCCAGCAAGGTTTCCCCCTGGCATTGTGGCAAATGCTGTTTCGGTTACTTGCTTGCTTCAAGAGTGTTCGAGTGTTTCGCCACAGTTGGCGCAGATAGTGCTGATCTCTAGACACGTGTTTCTGGTTCTTTAACCGTCATCAGTAGATTACAGTCTTTCAAATCTGGGGTTTGCTGAGTAGGCTGCCAACATCTGTCTCAGGCCTGGTACCTCCCACAGGCATGCGGTTGCTTCATCCACCAGCTCGTCAGCTCAATGACTCACTGGAGAACTATTAAACAGGACCAGGGGTGCGAGGACGCTGCTTCACCTCCCAGCAAGGTTCGCCCCTGGCATTGTGGAAAATGCCGTTGCTGTTACTTGCTTGCTTCAAGAGTGTTCGAGTGTTTCGCCACAGTTGACGCAGATAGTGCTGATCTCTAGACACGTGTTTCTGGTTCTTTAACCGTCATCAGTAGAGATTACAGTCTTTCAAATGTGGGGTTTGCTGAGTAGGCTGCCAACATCTTTCTCAGGTCAGGTACCTCTCATGCATGCGGTTGTTTCATCCATGAGCTCATCAGCTCAATAACTCATGGGAGAACTATTAAACAGGAACAGGGGTGGGAGCACACCGCTTCACCTCCCAGCAAGGTTCGCCCCTGGCATTGTGGTAAATGCAGTTTCGGTTACTTGCTTGCTTCAAGAGTGTTTGAGTGTTTCGCCACAGTTGGCGCAGATAGTGCTGATCTCTAGACACGTGTTTCTGGTTCTTTAACCGTCATCAGAAGAGATTACAGTCTTTCAAATCTGGGGTTTGCTGAGTAGGCTGCCAACATCTGTCTCAGGTCTGGTACCTCTCACAGGCATGCGGGTGCTTCATCCACGAGCTCGTCAGCTCAATGACTCACAGGAGTACTATTAAACAGGAACAGGGGTGGGAGCACACCGCTTCACCTCCCAGCAACGTTCGCCCCTGACATTGTGGTAATTGCAGTTTCAGTTACTTGCTTGCTTCAAGAGTGTTCGAGTGTTTCGCCACAGTTGGCGCAGATAGTGCTGATCTCTAGACACGTGGTTCTGGTTCTTTAACTGTCATAGGTAGAGATTACAGTCTTTCAAATCTGGGGTTTGCTGAGTAGGCTGCCAACATCTGTCTCAGGTCTGGTACCTCTCACAGGCATGCAGGTGCTTCATCCACGAGCTTGTCAGCTCAATGACTCACTGGAGAACTATTAAACAGGACCAGGGGTGGGAGAATGCCGCTTCACCTCCCAGCAAGGTTCGCCCCTGGCATTGTGGTAAATGCAGTTTCTGTTACTTGCTTGCTTCAAGGGAGTGTTTTGCCACAGTTGACGCAGATAGTGCTGACCTCTAGACACGTGGTTCTGGTTCTTTAACCGTCATCAGTAGAGATTACAGTCTTTCAAATGTGGGGTTTACTGAGTAGGCTCCCAACATCTTTCTCAGGTCAGGTACCTCTCACAGGCATGCGGGTGCTTCATCCACGAGCTCATCAGCTCAATGACTCATGGGAGTACTACTAAACAGGAAAAGGGGTGGGAGCACACCGCTTCACCTCCCAGCAAGGTTTCCCCCTGGCATTGTGGCAAATGCTGTTTCGGTTACTTGCTTGCTTCAAGAGTGTTCGAGTGTTTCGCCACAGTTGGCGCAGATAGTGCTGATCTCTAGACACGTGTTTCTGGTTCTTTAACCGTCTTCAGTAGATTACAGTCTTTCAAATCTGGGGTTTGCTGAGTAGGCTGCCAACATCTGTCTCAGGCCGGGTACCTCTCACAGGCATGCAGGTGCTTCATCCACGAGCTCGTCAGCTCAATGACTCACTGGAGAACTATTAAACAGGACCAGGGGTGGGAGGACGCCACTTCACCTCCCAGCAAGGTTCGCACACTGGCATTGTGGTAAATGCAGTTTCAGTGACTTGCTTCCTTCAAGAGTGTTCGAGAGTTTCGCCACAGTTGGCGCCGACAGTGCTGATCTCTAGACACGTGGTTTTGGTTCTTTAACTGTCATCAGTAGAGATTACAGTCTTTGAAATTTGGGGGTGCTGAGAATGCTGCCAACATCTTTCTCAGATCAGGTACCTCTCACAGGCATGTGGGTGCTTCATCCACGAGCTCGTCAGCTCAATGACTCATGGAAGTACTATTAAACAGGAACAGGGGTGGGAGCACACCGCTTCACCTCCCAGCAAGGTTCGATCTGGCATTGTGGTAAATGCAGTTTCGGTTACTTGCTTGCTTCAAGAGTGTTCGAGTTTTTCGCCACAGTTGGCGCAGATAGTGCTGATCTCTAGACACGGTTTTCTGGTTCTTTAACCGTCATCAGAAGAGATTACAGTCTTTCAAATCTGGGGTTTGCTGAGTAGGCTGCCAACATCTGTCTCAGGTCTGGTACCTCTCACAGGCATGCGGGTGCTTCATCCACGAGCTCGTCAGCTCAATGACTCACAGGAGTACTATTAAACAGGAACAGGGGTGGGAGCACACCGCTTCAACTCCCAGCAAGGTTCGCCCCTGACATTGTGGTAATTGCAGTTTCAGTTACTTGCTTGCTTCAAGAGTGTTCGAGTGTTTCGCCACAGTTGGAGCAGATAGTGCTGATCTCTAGACACATGTTTCTGGTTCTTTAACCGTCATCAGTAGAGATGAATGAATGAAAGGTAGGTTTATATAGCGCAACTGTCACTCCAGACTGAGCCTCCTGGCGCTGAAGATAACCTGACTGACTGTTAATATGCAAGCTAAATAAGGGCAAGAGAGTAGGCGTCAGAAAGACCAAAGATCCAGGTCTTAAGGGCACGTCTGAACAGATCTTCCCGTTGGATTGCCCTCAGTTCCTTTGGTAAAAGATTCCATGCTTTTGCTCCCAGTATCGTGGCTGATTTCCCTCCCTTTGTTGACAGTTTAAACCTGCCGACTGCCAAAAGATTAGCCGAGCTTGATCGTAGTGTTCTGGCAGTAGTGTAAGGTTTAAATCTGGCGGAAAGATAGGCAGGGCTGACTCCTCGAACAGCTCTAAAGGTCGTCAAAAGAAGTTTAAAAAGGATTCTTTTAGGAATTGATAGCCAATGCAGGATCTTCAAAGCAGCTGAGGCCAATGATTTACGGGGGAGTCCCAGAGCCAGTCTAGCAGCTGCATGTTGGACCACCTGGAGCCGTCTCAGGGAAGATTTGTTAATCCCAACGAGAAGGCTGTTTCAGTAGTCCAACCGCGGCAGTATGAGGGCTACTGTTACTGTTTTCCTTGCTGCTGATGGGATGACATTGAAGAACTTTTTCAGTGTACGAATGTGGCTGAAGCAGGTCCCCGTTAGTTTTGAGACATGAGGCTTGAATGAAAGTGAGGAGTCAAACAGAACTCCCAGATTTCTAGCAACCTCGACCGTAGATGGAGGGGCTGCAGTATCCTCTGGCCACCAGTCTTTGGGTTGAAACGTGTTGTTTTTACCAATGGGAAGAATCTCTGTTTTATCGGTGTTACAACAGAGATGGTTGTTAGTCATCCATTTGATGATCGCTGAGAAGCAGGCTTTAAAATTCTCTTCTGCTGATGTTGATCTATCCTCCAGAGACAGAATGAGTTGTGTATCGTCAGCGTAGGATGTGGTCTCAATTCAAAAGGAAGAGATCAATGAGATCAGTGGAGCCATGTATATGTTGAACAGCAGGGGACTGATTGAGGCCCCCTGAGGGACACCCGTAGAGACGGTGCGTTCAGATGACACACAAGATCCCAAGGAGATGACCTGTTTCCTGTTAGACAGGAATGATGATATCCAGGTCATGGCCAGGTTTGTGATGCCGCATGATCTTAATCTGGCTAACAGGATATCATGGGAAATGGTATCAAACGCGGCAGACAGATCCAAGAGAATCAAGACTGCCTTCCTGCCACTGTCCAAGATGAATTTTAGGGTGTCAGCTATCTCAAGTAAGGCTGATTCTGTCGAGTGTTTCGGACGAAAGCCCGACTGTCGAGGATGAAGGATAGATGCAGATTCAGTAAAGCTGGCAAGTTGTTGACATACTATTTTCTCAGTGATCTTACCCAAGATGGGGAGAAGAGAGATAGGCCTATAATTGTATAATATTGAGGACTCTACATTCTGTTTTTTTTAACGGTTTGACAATGACAATAGCGAATTTCCAATCCATGGGAACACTACCCAAGGCCAGTGAGGAGTTCACTATACCATTGATAACTGGATTAACCACATCAATAATATGATGTAAAAAAGTTGGAGGGCAGACGTCCAGTGGTGAGCCAGATTTGCAAGCTAAAATAGCCTCTTTTGTTTGGGCTAATGTAGCAGCTTGAAATGATAGCAAAACAGGAGGATTGGTACTGGGGTCTGATTCACTTGCGTCATTAAGTTCTTCCGGTTTCCAAATCCTAAAGTTCCTTTGAATGTTTTTAACTTTTTCTTTAAAAAAACATGCAATTTCATTGCAGAGTGCCACAGACGACGGTATGGTGGTGTGCAGGGCCTTAGGATCAGTAAAAGATTTTACAATTTTAAATATTTCTTTTGTATTGTTCTTAGCTATAGTAATTTTATTGCAAAAGTATTCCCTTTTTGCAGTATTAATGGCCAACTTATATTTATTCCTAAAAGCTTTGAAAATATGCAGACTGGATACATCGTATCCCCTCCTCCATTTACGCTCCAGTTGCTTGCTATGTAGGTGGAGATCCACTAGGTCCTTGGAAAACCAAGGATCGTTGTGGATCTTCCTTTTAGATATTCTAGAGATTACAGTCTTTCAAATCTGGGGTTTGCTGAGTAGGCTGCCAACATCTGTCTCAGGTCTGGTACCTCTCACAGGCATGCGGGTGGTTCATCCACGAGCTTGTCAGCTCAATGACTCACTGGAGAACTATTAAACAGGACCAGGGGTGGGAGGACGCCGCTTCACCTCCCAGCAAGGTTCGCCCCTGGCATTGTGGTAAATGCAGTTTCTGTTACTTGCTTGCTTCAAGAGTGTTTTAGTGTTTCGTCACAGTTGGCGCAGACAGTGCTGATCTCTAGACACGTGGTTCTGGTTCTTTAACTGTCATAGGTAGAGATTACAGTCTTTCAAATGCGGGGTTTGCTGAGTAGGCTGCCAACATCTTTCTCAGGTCAGGTACCTCTCACAGGCATGTGGGTGCTTCATCCACGAGCTCATCAGCTCAATGACTCATGGGAGTTCTATTAAATAGGCACAGGGGTGGGAGCACACCGCTTCACCTCCCAGCAAGGTTCGCCCCTGGCATTGTGATAAATGCAGTTTAAGTTACTTGCTTGCTTCAAGAGTGTTCGAGTGTTTCGCCACTGTAGGCGCAGATAGTGCTGATTTCTAGACACGTGTTTCTGGTTCTTTAACCGTCATCAGTAGATTACAGTCTTTCAAATCTGGGGTTTGCTGAGTAGGCTGCCAACATCTGTCTCAGGCCTGGTACCTCCCACAGGCATGCGGGTGCTTCATCCATGAGCTCGTCAGCTCAATGACTCACTGGAGAACTATTAAACAGGACCAGGGGTGGGAGGACGCCGCTTCACCTCCCAGCAAGGTTCGCCCCTGGCATTGTGGTAAATGCCGTTGCTGTTAGTTGCTTGCTTCAAGAGTGTTCGATTGTTTCGCCACAGTTGACGCAGATAGTGCTGATCTCTAGACACGTGTTTCTGGTTCTTTAACCGTCATCAGTAGAGATTACAGTCTTTCAAATGTGGGGTTTGCTGAATTGGCTGCCATATCTTTCTCAGGTCAGGTACCTCTCATGCATGCGGTTGCTTCATCCATGAGCTCATCAGCTCAATAACTCATGGGAGAACTATTAAACAGGAACAGGGGTGGGAGCACACCGCTTCACCTCCCAGCAAGGTTCGCACACTGGCATTGTGGTAAATGCAGTTTCAGTGACTTGCTTGCTTCAAGAGTGTTCGAGAGTTTCGCCACAGTTGGCGCCGACAGTGCTGATCTCTAGACACGTGGTTTTGGTTCTTTAACTGTCATCAGTAGAGATTACAGTCTTTGAAATTTGGGGGTGCTGAGAATGCTGCCAACATCTTTCTCAGATCAGGTACCTCTCACAGGCATGTGGGTGCTTCATCCACGAGCTCGTCAGCTCAATGACTCATGGGAGTACTATTAAACAGGAACAGGGGTGGGAGCACACCGCTTCACCTCCCAGCAAGGTTCGATCTGGCATTGTGGTAAATGCAGTTTCGGTTACTTGCTTGCTTCAAGAGTGTTCGAGTTTTTCGCCACAGTTGGCGCAGATAGTGCTGATCTCTAGACACGGTTTTCTGGTTCTTTAACCGTCATCAGAAGAGATTACAGTCTTTCAAATCTGGGGTTTGCTGAGTAGGCTGCCAACATCTGTCTCAGGTCTGGTACCTCTCACAGGCATGCGGGTGCTTCATCCACGAGCTCGTCAGCTCAATGACTCACAGGAGTACTATCAAACAGGAACAGGGGTGGGAGCACACCGCTTCACCTCCCAGCAACGTTCGCCCCTGACATTGTGGTAATTGCAGTTTCAGTTACGTGCTTGCTTCAAGAGTGTTCGAGTGTTTCACCACAGTTGGAGCAGATAGTGCTGATCTCTAGACAAATGTTTCTGGTTCTTTAACCATCATCAGTAGAGATTACAGTCTTTCAAATCTGGGGTTTACTGAGCAGGCTGCCAACATCTTTCTCAGATCAGGTAACTCTCACAGGTATGTGGGTGCTTCATCCACGAGCTCGTCAGCTCAATGACTCATGGGAGTACTATTAAACAGGAACAGGCGTGGGAGCACACCGCTTCACCTCCCAGCAAGGTTCGCCCCTGGCATTGTGGTAAATACAGTTTCGGTTACTTGCTTGCTTCAAGAGTGTTCGAGTGTTTCGCCACAGTTGGCGCAGATAGTGCTGATCGCTAGACACGTGTTTCTGGTTCTTTACCCGTCATCAGAAGAGATTACAGTCTTTCAAATCTGGGGTTTGCTGAGTAGGCTGCCAACATCGGTCTCAGGTCTGGTACCTCTCACAGGCATGCAGGTGATTCATCCACGAGCTTGTCAGCTCAATGACTCACTGGAGAACTATTAAACAGGACCAGGGGTGGGAGGACGCCGCTTCACCTCCCAGCAAGGTTCACCCCTGGCATTGTGGTAAATGCAGTTTCTGTTACTTGCTTGCTTCAAGAGAGTGTTTCGCCACAGTTGACGCAGATAGTGCTGACCTCTAGACACGTGGTTCTGGTTCTTTAACCGTCATCAGTAGAGATTACAGTCTTTCAAATGTGGGGTTTACTGAGTAGGCTCCCAACATCTTTCTCAGGTCAGGTACCTATCACAGGCATGCGGGTGCTTCATCCACCACCTTGTCAGCTCAATGACTCATGGGAGTACTATTAAACAGGAACAGGGGTGGGAGCACACCGCTTCACCTCCCAGCAAAGTTTGCCCCTGGCATTGTGGTAAATGCAGTTTCAGTTACTTGCTTGCTTCAAGAGTGTTCAAATGTTTCGCCACAGTTGGCGCAGATAGTGCTGATCTCTAGACACGTGGTTCTGGTTCTTTAACTGTCATAGGTAGAGATTACAGTCTTTCAAATGTGGGGTTTGCTGAGTAGGCTGCCAACATCTTTCTCAGGTCAGGTACCTCTCACAGGCATGCGGGGGCTTCATCCACGAGCTCATCAGCTCAATGACTCATGGGAGTACTATTAAACAGGAAAAGGGGTGGGAGCACACCGCTTCACCTCCCAGCAAGGTTCGCCCCTGGCATTGTGGTAAATGCTGTTTTGGTTACTTGCTTGCTTCAAGAGTGGTCGAGTGTTTCGCCACAGTTGGCGCAGATAGTGCTGATCTCTAGACACGTGTTTCTGGTTCTTTAACCGTCTTCAGTAGAAATTACAGTCTTTTAAATCTGGGGTTTGCTGAGTAGGCTGCCAACATCTGTCTCAGGTCTGGAACCTCTCACAGGCATGCGGGTGCTTCATCCACCAGCTTGTCAGCTCAATGACTCATGGGAGTACTATTAAACAGGAACAGGGGTGGGAGCACACCGCTTCACCTCCAGCAATGTTCGCCGCTGGCATTGTGGTAAATGCAGTTTTTTGTTACTTGCTTGCTTCAAGAGTGTTCGAGTGTTTCGCCACAGTTGGCGCAGATAGTGCTGATCTCTAGACACGTGGTTCTGGTTCTTTAACTGTCATCAGTAGAGATTACAGTCTTTCAAATGCGGGGTTTCCTGAGTAGGCTGCCAACATCTTTCTCAGGTCAGGTACCTCTCACAGGCATGTGGGTGCCTCATCCACGAGCTCATCATCTCAATGACTCATGGGAGTACTATTAAACAGGAACAGGGGTGGGAGCACACCGCTTCACCTCCCAGCAAGGTTCGCCCCTGGCATTGTGATAAATGCAGTTTAAGTTACTTGCTTGCTTCAAGAGTGTTCGACTGTTTCGCCACAGTAGGCGCAGATAGTGCTGATCTCTAGACACGTGTTTCTGGTTCTTTAACCGTCATCAGTAGATTACAGTCTTTCAAATTTGGGGTTTGCTGAGTAGGCTGCCAACATCTGTCTCAGGCCTGGTACCTCCCACAGGCATGCGGGTGCTTCATCCACCAGCTCGTCAGCTCAATGACTCACTGGAGAACTATTACACAGGACCAGGGGTGCGAGGACGCTGCTTCACCTCCCAGCAAGGTTCGCCCCTGGCATTGTGGTAAATGCCGTTGCTGTTACTTGCTTGCTTCAAGAGTGTTCGAGTGTTTCGCCACAGTTGACACAGATAGTGCTGATCTCTAGACACGTGTTTCTGGTTCTTTAACCGTCATCAGTAGAGATTACAGTCTTTCAAATGTGGGGTTTGCTGAGTATTCTGCCAACATCTTTCGCAGGTCAGGTACCTCTCATGCATGCGGTTGTTTCATCCATGAGCTCATCAGCTCAATAACTCATGGGAGAACTATTAAACAGGAACAGGGGTGGGAGCACACCGCTTCACCTCCCAGAAAGGTTCGCACACTGGCATTGTGGTAAATGCAGTTTCAGTGACTTGCTTGCTTCAAGAGTGTTCGAGTGTTTCGCCACAGTTGGCGCAGATAGTGCTGACCTCTAGACACGTGGTTCTGGTTCTTTAACCGTCATCAGTAGAGATTACAGTCTTTCAAATGTGGGGTTTACTGAGTAGGCTCCCAACATCTTTCTCAGGTCAGGTACCTCTCACAGGCATGCGGGTGCTTCATCCACGAGCTCATCAGCTCAATGACTCATGGGAGTACTATTTAACAGGAAAAGGGGTGGGAGCACACCGCTTCACCTCCCAGCAAGGTTCGCCCCTGGCATTGTGGTAAATGCTGTTTTGGTTACTTGCTAGCTTCAAGAGTGTTCGAGTGTTTCGCCACAGTTGGCGCAGATAGTACTGATCTCTAGACACGTGTTTCTGGTTCTTTAATCGTCTTCAGTAGAGATTACAGTCTTTCAAATCTGGGGTTTGCTGTTTAGGCTGCCAACATCTGTCTCAGGTCTGGTACCTCTCACAGGCATGCGGGTGCTTCATCCACCAGCTTGTCAGCTCAATGACTCATGGGAGTACTATTAAACAGGAACAGGGGTGGGAGCACACCGCTTCACCTCCAGCAATGTTCGCCCCTGGCATTGTGGTAAATGCAGTTTCTGTTACTTGCTTGCTTCAAGAGTGTTCGAGTGTTTCGCCACAGTTGGCGCAGATAGTGCTGATCTCTAGACACATGGTTCTGGTTCTTTAACTGTCATCAGTAGAGATTACAGTCTTTCAAATGCGGGGTTTGCTGAGTAGGCTGCCAACATCTTTCTCAGGTCAGGTACCTCTCACAGGCATGTTGGTGCTTCATCCACGAGCTCATCAGCTCAATGACTCATGGGAGTACTATTAAACAGGAACAGGGGTGGGAGCACACCGCTTCACCTCCCCGCAAGGTTCGCCCCTGGCATTGTGATAAATGCAGTTTAAGTTACTTGCTTGCTTCAAGAGTGTTCGACTGTTTCGCCACAGTAGGCGCAGATAGTGCTGATCTCTAGACACGTGTTTCTGGTTCTTTAACCGTCATCAGTAGATTACAGTCTTTCAAATCTGGGGTTTGCTGAGTAGGCTGCCAACATCTGTCTCAGGCCTGGTACCTCCCACAGGCATGCGGTTGCTTCATCCACCAGCTCGTCAGCTCAATGACTCACTGGAGAACTATTAAACAGGACCAGGGGTGCGAGGACGCTGCTTCACCTCCCAGCAAGGTTCGCCCCTGGCATTGTGGAAAATGCCGTTGCTGTTACTTGCTTGCTTCAAGAGTGTTCGAGTGTTTCGCCACAGTTGACGCAGATAGTGCTGATCTCTAGACACGTGTTTCTGGTTCTTTAACCGTCATCAGTAGAGATTACAGTCTTTCAAATGTGGGGTTTGCTGAGTAGGCTGCCAACATCTTTCTCAGGTCAGGTACCTCTCATGCATGCGGTTGTTTCATCCATGAGCTCATCAGCTCAATAACTCATGGGAGAACTATTAAACAGGAACAGGGGTGGGAGCCACCGCTTCACCTCCCAGCAAGGTTCGCACCTGGCATTGTGGTAAATGCAGTTTCGGTTACTTGCTTGCTTCAAGAGTGTTTGAGTGTTTCGCCACAGTTGGCGCAGATAGTGCTGATCTCTAGACACGTGTTTCTGGTTCTTTAACCGTCATCAGAAGAGATTACAGTCTTTCAAATCTGGGGTTTGCTGAGTAGGCTGCCAACATCTGTCTCAGGTCTGGTACCTCTCACAGGCATGCGGGTGCTTCATCCACGAGCTCGTCAGCTCAATGACTCACAGGAGTACTATTAAACAGGAACAGGGGTGGGAGCACACCGCTTCACCTCCCAGCAACGTTCGCCCCTGACATTGTGGTAATTGCAGTTTCAGTTACTTGCTTGCTTCAAGAGTGTTCGAGTGTTTCGCCACAGTTGGCGCAGATAGTGCTGATCTCTAGACACGTGGTTCTGGTTCTTTAACTGTCATAGGTAGAGATTACAGTCTTTCAAATCTGGGGTTTGCTGAGTAGGCTGCCAACATCTGTCTCAGGTCTGGTACCTCTCACAGGCATGCAGGTGCTTCATCCACGAGCTTGTCAGCTCAATGACTCACTGGAGAACTATTAAACAGGACCAGGGGTGGGAGAATGCCGCTTCACCTCCCAGCAAGGTTCGGCCCTGGCATTGTGGTAAATGCAGTTTCTGTTACTTGCTTGCTTCAAGGGAGTGTTTTGCCACAGTTGACGCAGATAGTGCTGACCTCTAGACACGTGGTTCTGGTTCTTTAACCGTCATCAGTAGAGATTACAGTCTTTCAAATGTGGGGTTTACTGAGTAGGCTCCCAACATCTTTCTCAGGTCAGGTACCTCTCACAGGCATGCGGGTGCTTCATCCACGAGCTCATCAGCTCAATGACTCATGGGAGTACTACTAAACAGGAAAAGGGGTGGGAGCACACCGCTTCACCTCCCAGCAAGGTTTCCCCCTGGCATTGTGGCAAATGCTGTTTCGGTTACTTGCTTGCTTCAAGAGTGTTCGAGTGTTTCGCCACAGTTGGCGCAGATAGTGCTGATCTCTAGACACGGGTTTCTGGTTCTTTAACCGTCTTCAGTAGATTACAGTCTTTCAAATCTGGGGTTTGCTGAGTAGGCTGCCAACATCTGTCTCAGGCCTGGTACCTCTCACAGGCATGCAGGTGCTTCATCCACGAGCTCGTCAGCTCAATGACTCACTGGAGAACTATTAAACAGGACCAGGGGTGGGAGGACGCCACTTCACCTCCCAGCAAGGTTCGCACACTGGCATTGTGGTAAATGCAGTTTCAGTGACTTGCTTCCTTCAAGAGTGTTCGAGAGTTTCGCCACAGTTGGCGCCGACAGTGCTGATCTCTAGACACGTGGTTTTGGTTCTTTAACTGTCATCAGTAGAGATTACAGTCTTTGAAATTTGGGGGTGCTGAGAATGCTGCCAACATCTTTCTCAGATCAGGTACCTCTCACAGGCATGTGGGTGCTTCATCCACGAGCTCGTCAGCTCAATTACTCATGGAAGTACTATTAAACAGGAACAGGGGTGGGAGCACACCGCTTCACCTCCCAGCAAGGTTCGATCTGGCATTGTGGTAAATGCAGTTTCGGTTACTTGCTTGCTTCAAGAGTGTTCGAGTTTTTCGCCACAGTTGGCGCAGATAGTGCTGATCTCTAGACACGGTTTTCTGGTTCTTTAACCGTCATCAGAAGAGATTACAGTCTTTCAAATCTGGGGTTTGCTGAGTAGGCTGCCAACATCTGTCTCAGGTCTGGTACCTCTCACAGGCATGCGGGTGCTTCATCCACGAGCTCGTCAGCTCAATGACTCACAGGAGTACTATTAAACAGGAACAGGGGTGGGAGCACACCGCTTCAACTCCCAGCAAGGTTCGCCCCTGACATTGTGGTAATTGCAGTTTCAGTTACTTGCTTGCTTCAAGAGTGTTCGAGTGTTTCGCCACAGTTGGAGCAGATAGTGCTGATCTCTAGACACATGTTTCTGGTTCTTTAACCGTCATCAGTAGAGATGAATGAATGAAAGGTAGGTTTATATAGCGCAACTGTCACTCCAGACTGAGCCTCCTGGCGCTGAAGATAACCTGACTGACTGTTAATATGCAAGCTAAATAAGGGCAAGAGAGTAGGCGTCAGAAAGACCAAAGATCCAGGTCTTAAGGGCACGTCTGAACAGATCTTCCCGTTGGATTGCCCTCAGTTCCTTTGGTAAAAGATTCCATGCTTTTGCTCCCAGTATCGTGGCTGATTTCCCTCCCTTTGTTGACAGTTTAAACCTGCCGACTGCCAAAAGATTAGCCGAGCTTGATCGTAGTGTTCTGGCAGTAGTGTAAGGTTTAAATCTGGCGGAAAGATAGGCAGGGCTGACTCCTCGAACAGCTCTAAAGGTCGTCAAAAGAAGTTTAAAAAGGATTCTTTTAGGAATTGATAGCCAATGCAGGATCTTCAAAGCAGCTGAGGCCAATGATTTACGGGGGAGTCCCAGAGCCAGTCTAGCAGCTGCATGTTGGACCACCTGGAGCCGTCTCAGGGAAGATTTGTTAATCCCAACGAGAAGGCTGTTTCAGTAGTCCAACCGCGGCAGTATGAGGGCTACTGTTACTGTTTTCCTTGCTGCTGATGGGATGACATTGAAGAACTTTTTCAGTGTACGAATGTGGCTGAAGCAGGTCCCCGTTAGTTTTGAGACATGAGGCTTGAATGAAAGTGAGGAGTCAAACAGAACTCCCAGATTTCTAGCAACCTCGACCGTAGATGGAGGGGCTGCAGTATCCTCTGGCCACCAGTCTTTGGGTTGAAACGTGTTGTTTTTACCAATGGGAAGAATCTCTGTTTTATCGGTGTTACAACAGAGATGGTTGTTAGTCATCCATTTGATGATCGCTGAGAAGCAGGCTTTAAAATTCTCTTCTGCTGATGTTGATCTATCCTCCAGAGACAGAATGAGTTGTGTATCGTCAGCGTAGGATGTGGTCTCAATTCAAAAGGAAGAGATCAATGAGATCAGTGGAGCCATGTATATGTTGAACAGCAGGGGACTGATTGAGGCCCCCTGAGGGACACCCGTAGAGACGGTGCGTTCAGATGACACACAAGATCCCAAGGAGATGACCTGTTTCCTGTTAGACAGGAATGATGATATCCAGGTCATGGCCAGGTTTGTGATGCCGCATGATCTTAATCTGGCTAACAGGATATCATGGGAAATGGTATCAAACGCGGCAGACAGATCCAAGAGAATCAAGACTGCCTTCCTGCCACTGTCCAAGATGAATTTTAGGGTGTCAGCTATCTCAAGTAAGGCTGATTCTGTCGAGTGTTTCGGACGAAAGCCCGACTGTCGAGGATGAAGGATAGATGCAGATTCAGTAAAGCTGGCAAGTTGTTGACATACTATTTTCTCAGTGATCTTACCCAAGATGGGGAGAAGAGAGATAGGCCTATAATTGTATAATATTGAGGACTCTACATTCTGTTTTTTTTAACGGTTTGACAATGACAATAGCGAATTTCCAATCCATGGGAACACTACCCAAGGCCAGTGAGGAGTTCACTATACCATTGATAACTGGATTAACCACATCAATAATATGATGTAAAAAAGTTGGAGGGCAGACGTCCAGTGGTGAGCCAGATTTGCAAGCTAAAATAGCCTCTTTTGTTTGGGCTAATGTAGCAGCTTGAAATGATAGCAAAACAGGAAGATTGGTACTGGGGTCTGATTCACTTGCGTCATTAAGTTCTTCCGGTTTCCAAATCCTAAAGTTCCTTTGAATGTTTTTAACTTTTTCTTTAAAAAAACATGCAATTTCATTGCAGAGTGCCACAGACGACGGTATGGTGGTGTGCAGGGCCTTAGGATCAGTAAAAGATTTTACAATTTTAAATATTTCTTTTGTATTGTTCTTAGCTATAGTAATTTTATTGCAAAAGTATTCCCTTTTTGCAGTATTAATGGCCAACTTATATTTATTCCTAAAAGCTTTGAAAATATGCAGACTGGATACATCGTATCCCCTCCTCCATTTACGCTCCAGTTGCTTGCTATGTAGGTGGAGATCCACTAGGTCCTTGGAAAACCAAGGATCGTTGTGGATCTTCCTTTTAGATATTCTAGAGATTACAGTCTTTCAAATCTGGGGTTTGCTGAGTAGGCTGCCAACATCTGTCTCAGGTCTGGTACCTCTCACAGGCATGCGGGTGGTTCATCCACGAGCTTGTTAGCTCAATGACTCACTGGAGAACTATTAAACAGGACCAGGGGTGGGAGGACGCCGCTTCACCTCCCAGCAAGGTTCGCCCCTGGCATTGTGGTAAATGCAGTTTCTGTTACTTGCTTGCTTCAAGAGTGTTTTAGTGTTTCGTCACAGTTGGCGCAGACAGTGCTGATCTCTAGACACGTGGTTCTGGTTCTTTAACTGTCATAGGTAGAGATTACAGTCTTTCAAATGCGGGGTTTGCTGAGTAGGCTGCCAACATCTTTCTCAGGTCAGGTACCTCTCACAGGCATGTGGGTGCTTCATCCACGAGCTCATCAGCTCAATGACTCATGGGAGTACTATTAAATAGGCACAGGGGTGGGAGCACACCGCTTCACCTCCCAGCAAGGTTCGCCCCTGGCATTGTGGTAAATGCCGTTGCTGTTAGTTGCTTGCTTCAAGAGTGTTCGATTGTTTCGCCACAGTTGACGCAGATAGTGCTGATCTCTAGACACGTGTTTCTGGTTCTTTAACCGTCATCAGTAGATTACAGTCTTTCAAATCTGGGGTTTGCTGAGTAGGCTGCCAACATCTGTCTCAGGCCTGGTACCTCCCACAGGCATGCGGGTGCTTCATCCATGAGCTCGTCAGCTCAATGACTCACTGGAGAACTATTAAACAGGACCAGGGGTGGGAGGACGCCGCTTCACCTCCCAGCAAGGTTCGCCCCTGGCATTGTGGTAAATGCCGTTGCTGTTAGTTGCTTGCTTCAAGAGTGTTCGATTGTTTCGCCACAGTTGACGCAGATAGTGCTGATCTCTAGACACGTGTTTCTGGTTCTTTAACCGTCATCAGTAGAGATTACAGTCTTTCAAATGTGGGGTTTGCTGAATTGGCTGCCATATCTTTCTCAGGTCAGGTACCTCTCATGCATGCGGTTGCTTCATCCATGAGCTCATCAGCTCAATAACTCATGGGAGAACTATTAAACAGGAACAGGGGTGGGAGCACACCGCTTCACCTCCCAGCAAGGTTCGCACACTGGCATTGTGGTAAATGCAGTTTCAGTGACTTGCTTGCTTCAAGAGTGTTCGAGAGTTTCGCCACAGTTGGCGCCGACAGTGCTGATCTCTAGACACGTGGTTTTGGTTCTTTAACTGTCATCAGTAGAGATTACAGTCTTTGAAATTTGGGGGTGCTGAGAATGCTGCCAACATCTTTCTCAGATCAGGTACCTCTCACAGGCATGTGGGTGCTTCATCCACGAGCTCGTCAGCTCAATGACTCATGGGAGTACTATTAAACAGGAACAGGGGTGGGAGCACACCGCTTCACCTCCCAGCAAGGTTCGATCTGGCATTGTGGTAAATGCAGTTTCGGTTACTTGCTTGCTTCAAGAGTGTTCGAGTTTTTCGCCACAGTTGGCGCAGATAGTGCTGATCTCTAGACACGGTTTTCTGGTTCTTTAACCGTCATCAGAAGAGATTACAGTCTTTCAAATCTGGGGTTTGCTGAGTACGCTGCCAACATCTGTCTCAGGTCTGGTACCTCTCACAGGCATGCGGGTGCTTCATCCACGAGCTCGTCAGCTCAATGACTCACAGGAGTACTATCAAACAGGAACAGGGGTGGGAGCACACCGCTTCACCTCCCAGCAACGTTCGCCCCTGACATTGTGGTAATTGCAGTTTCAGTTACTTGCTTGCTTCAAGAGTGTTCGAGTGTTTCGCCACAGTTGGAGCAGATAGTGCTGATCTCTAGACACATGTTTCTGGTTCTTTAACAGTCATCAGTAGAGATTACAGTCTCTCAAATCTGGGGTTTGCTGAGTAGGCTGCCAACATCTGTCTGAAGTCTGGTACCTCTCACAGGCATGCGGGTGCTTCATCCACGAGCTTGTCAGCTCAATGACTCACTGGAGAACTATTAAACAGGACCAGGGGTGGGAGGACGCCGCTTCACCTCCCAGCAAGGTTCGCCCCTGGCATTGTGGTAAATGCAGTTTCTGTTACTTGCTTGCTTCAAGAGAGTTCGAGTGTTTCGCCACAGTTGACGCAGATAGTGCTGACCTCTAGACACGTAGTTCTGGTTCTTTAACCGCCATAGGTAGAGATTACAGTCTTTCAAATGTGCGGTTTGCTGAGTAGGCTGCCAACATCTTTCTCGGTCAGGTACCTCTCACAGGCATGCGGCTGCTTCATCCACGAGCTCATCAGCTCAATGACTCAAGGGAGTACTATTAAACAGGAACAGGGGTGGGAGCACACCGCTTCACCTCCCAGCAAGGTTCGCCCCTGGCATTGTGGTAAATGCTGTTTCGGTTACTTGCTTGCTTCAAGTGTGTTCGAGTGTTTCGCCACAGTTGGCGCAGATAGTGCTGATCTCTAGACACGTGTTTCTGGTTCTTTAACCGTCTTCAGTAGATTACAGTCTTTCAAATCTGGGGTTTGCTGAGTAGGCTGCCAACATCTGTCTCAGGCCTGGTTCCTCTCACAGGCATGCGGGTGCTTCATCCACGAGCTCGTCAGCTCAATGACTCACTGGAGAACTATTAAACAGGAGCAGGGGTGGGAGGACGCCGCTTCACCTCCCAGCAAGGTTTGCCCCTGGCATTGTGGTAAATGCAGTTTCTGTTACTTGCTTGCTTCAAGAGTTTTCTAGTGTTTCGCCACAGTTGGCGCAGATAGTGCTGATCTCTACACACGTGGTTCTGGTTCTTTAACCTTCATCAGTAGAGATTACAGTCTTTCAAATGTGGCGTTTGCTGAGTAGGCTGCCAACATCTTTCTCAGGTCAGGTACCTCTCACAGGCATACGGGTGCTTCATCCACGAGCTCGTCAGCTCAATGACTCACAGGAGTACTATTAAACAGGAACAGGGGTGGGAGCACACCGCCTCACCTCCCAGCAACGTTCGCCCCTGACATTGTGGTAATTGCAGTTTCAGTTACTTGCTTGCTTCAAGAGTGTTCGAGTGTTTCGCCACGGTTGGAGCAGATAGTGCTGATCTCTAGACACATGTTTCTGGTTCTTTAACCGTCATCAGTAGAGATTACAGTCTTTCAAATCTGGGGTTTGCTGAGTAGGCTGCCAACATCTGTCTCAGGTCGGGTACCTCTCACAGGCATGCGGGTGCTTCATCCACGAGCTTGTCAGCTCAATGACTCACTGGAGAACTATTAAACAGGACCAGGGGTGGGAGGACGCCGATTCACCTCCCAGCAAGGTTCGCCCCTGGCTTTGTGGTAAATGCAGTTTCTATTACTTGCTTGCTTCAAGAGTGTTCAAGTGTTTCGCCACAGTTGACGCAGATAGTGCTGACCTCTAGACACGTGGTTCTGGTTCTTTAACCGTCATCAGTAGAGATTACAGTCTTTCAAATGTGGGGTTTACTACGTAGTCTCCCAACATCTTTCTCTGGTCAGGTACCTCTCACAGACATGCGGGTGCTTCATCCACCAGCTTGTCAGCTCAATGATTCATGGGAGTACTATTAAACAGGAACAGGGGTGGGAGCACACCGCTTCACCTCCCAGCAAGGCTTGCCCCTGGCATTGTGGTAAATGCAGTTTCAGTTACTTGCTTGCTTCAAGAGTGTTCGAGTGTTTCGCCGCAGTTGGCGCAGATAGTGCTGATCTCTAGACACGTGGTTCTGGTTCTTTAACTGTCATACGTAGAGATTACAGTCTTTCAAATGTGGGGTTTGCTGAGTAGGCTGCCAACATCTTTCTCAGGTCAGGTACCTCTCACAGGCATGTGGGTGCTTCATCCACGAGCTCATCAGCTCAATGACTCATGGGAGTACTATTAAACAGGAACAGGGGTGGGAGCACACCGCATCACCTCCCAGCAAGGTTCGCCCCTAGCATTGTGATAAATGCAGTTTAAGTTACTTGCTTGCTTCAAGAGTGTTTGAGTGTTTCGCCACAGTTGGCGAAGATAGTGCTGATCTCTAGACACATGTTTCTGGTTCTTTAACTGTCATAGGTAGAGATTACAGTCTTTCAAATCTGGGGTTTGCTGAGTAGGCTGCCAACATCTGTCTCAGGTCTGGTACCTCTCACAGGCATGCGGGTGCTTCATCCACGAGCTTGTCAGCTCAATGACTCACTGGAGAACTATTAAACAGGACCAGGGGTGGGAGGACGCCGCTTCACCTCCCAGCAAGGTTCGCCCCTGGCATTGTGGTAAATGCAGTTTCTGTTACTTGCTTGCTTCAAGAGTGTTCGAGTGTTTCGCCACAGTTGACGCAGATAGTGCTGACCTCTAGATACGTGGTTCTGGTTTTTTAACCGTCATCAGTAGAGATTACAGTCTTTCAAATGTGGGGTTTACTGAGCAGGCTCCCAACATCTTTCTCAGGTCAGGTACCTCGAACAGGCATGCGGATGCTTCATCCACCATCTTGTCAGCTCAATGACTCATGGGAGTACTATTAAACAGGAACAGGGGTGGGAGCACACCGCTTCACCTCCCAGCAAGGTTTGCCCCTGGCATTGTGTTAAATGCAGTTTCAGTTACTTGCTTGCTTCAAGAGTGTTCGAGTGTTTCGCCACAGTTGGCGCAGATAGTGCTGATCTCTAGACACGTGGTTCTGGTTCTTTAACTGTCATAGGTAGAGATTACCGTCTTTCAAATGCGGGGTTTGCTGAGTAGGCTGCCAACATCTTTCTCAGGTCAGGTACCTCTCACAGGCATGCGGGTGCTTCATCCACGAGCTCGTCAGCTCAATGACTCACAGGAGTACTATTAAACAGGAACAGTGGTGGGAGCACACCGCTTCACCTCCCAGCAACGTTCGCCCCTGACATTGTGGTAATTGCAGTTTCAGTTACTTGCTTGCTTCAAGAGTGTTCGAGTGTTTCGCCACAGTTGGAGCAGATAGTGCTGATCTATAGACACATGTTTCTGGTTCTTTAACCGTCATCAGTAGAGATTACAGTCTTTCAAATCTGGGGTTTGCTGAGTAGGCTGCCAACATCTGTCTCAGGTCTGGTACCTCTCACAGGCATGCGGGTGCTTCATCCACGAGCTTGTCAGCTCTATGACTCACTGGAGAACTATTAAACAGGACCAGGGGTGGGAGGACGCCGATTCACCTCCCAGCAAGGTTCGCCCCTGGCATTGTGGTAAATGCAGTTTCTGTTACTTGCTTGCTTCAAGAGTGTTCTAGTGTTTCGCCACAGTTGGCGCAGATAGTGCTGATCTCTAGACACGTGTTTCTGGTTCTTTAACCGTCATCAGTAGAGATTACAGTCTTTCAAATGTGGGGTTTGCTGAGTAGGCTGCCAACATCTTTCTCAGGTCAGGTACCTCTCACAGGCATGTGGGTGCTTCATCCACGAGCTCATCAGCTCAATGACTCATGGGAGTACTATTAAACAGGCACAGGGGTGGGAGCACACCGCTTCACCTCCCAGCAAGGTTCGCCCCTGGCATTGTGATAAATGCAGTTTAAGTTACTTGCTTGCTTCAAGAGTGTTCGAGTGTTTCGCCACAGTTGGCGCAGATAGTGCTGATCTCTAGACACGTGTTTCTGGTTCTTTAACCGTCATCAGTAGAGATTACAGTCTTTCAAATGTGGGGTTTGCTGAGTAGGCTGCCAACATCTTTCTCAGGTACGTCTCACAGGCATGCGTGTGCTTCATCCACGAGCTTGTCAGCACAATGACTCACTGGAGATCTTTTAAACAGGAACAGGGGTGGGACCACACCGCTTCACCTCCCAGCAAGGTTCGCACACTGGCATTGTGGGAAATGCAGTTTCAGTTACTTGCTTGCTTCAAGAGTGTTCGAGTGTTTCGCCACAGTTGGCGCAGATAGTGCTGATCTCTACACACGTGGTTCTGGTTCTTTAACCGTCATCAGTAGAGATTACAGTCTTTCAAATGTGGGGTTTGCTGAGTAGGCTGCCAACATCTTTCTCAGGTCAGGTACCTCTCACAGGCATGCGGGTGCTTCATCCACGAGCTCGTCAGCTTAATGACTCACAGGAGTACTATTAAACAGGAACAGGGGTGGGAGCACACCGCCTCACCTCCCAGCAATGTTAGCCCCTGACATTGTGGTAATTGCAGTTTCAGTTACTTGCTTGCTTCAAGAGTGTTCGAGTGTTTCGCCACGGTTGGAGCAGATAGTGCTGATCTCTAGACACATGTTTCTGGTTCTTTAACCGTCATCAGTAGATATTACAGTCTTTCAAATCTGGGGTTTGCTGAGTAGGCTGCCAACATCTGTCTCAGGTCGGGTACCTCTCACAGGCATGCGGGTGCTTCATCCACGAGCTTGTAAGCTCAATGACTCACTGGAGAACTATTAAACAGGACCAGGGGTGGGAGGACGCCGATTCACCTCCCAGCAAGGTTCGCCCCTGGCATTGTGGTAAATGCAGTTTCTGTTACTTGCTTGCTTCAAGAGTGTTCAAGTGTTTTGCCACAGTTGACGCAGATAGTGCTGACCTCTAGACACGTGGTTCTGGTTCTTTAACCGTCATCAGTAGAGATTACAGTCTTTCAAATGTGGGGTTTACTGAGTAGGCTCCCAACATCTTTCTCAGGTCAGATACCTCCCACAGACATGCGGGTGCTTCATCCACCAGCTTGTCAGCACAATGACTCACTGGAGAACTATTAAACAGGAACAGGGGTGGGAGCACACCGCTTCACCTCCCAGCAAGGCTTGCCCCTGGCATTGTGGTAAATGCAGTTTCAGTTACTTGCTTGCTTCAAGAGTGTTCGAGTGTTTCGCCGCCATTGGCGCAGATAGTGCTGATCTCTAGACACGTGGTTCTGGTTCTTTAACTGTCATAGGTAGAGATTACAGTCTTTCAAATGTGGGGTTTGCTGAGTAGGCTGCCAACATCTTTCTCAGGTCAGGTACCTCTCACAGGCATGTGGGTGCTTCATCCACGAGCTCATCAGCTCAATGACTCATGGGAGTACTATTAAACAGGAACAGGGGTGGGAGCACACCGCTTCACCTCCCAGCAAGGTTCGCCCCTAGCATGGTGATAAATGCAGTTTAAGTTACTTGCTTGCTTCAAGAGTGTTCGAGTGTTTCGCCACAGTTGGCGAAGATAGTGCTGATCTCTAGACACATGTTTCTGGTTCTTTAACTGTCATAGGTAGAGATTACAGTCTTTCAAATCTGGGGTTTGCTGAGTAGGCTGCCAACATCTGTCTCAGGTCTGGTACCTCTCACAGGCATGCGGGTGCTTCATCCACGAGCTCGTCAGCTCAATGACTCACAGGAGTACTATTAATCAGGAACAGGGGTGGGAGGACACCGCTTTACCTCCCAGCAACATTCTCCCCTGACATTGTGGTAATTGCAGTTTCAGTTACTTGCTTGCTTCAAGAGTGTTCGAGTGTTTCGCCACAGTTGGAGCAGATAGTGCTCATCTCTAGACACATGTTTCTGGTTCTTTAACCGTCATCAGTAGAGATTACAGTCTTTCAAATCTGGGGTTTGCTGAGTAGGCTGCCAACATCTGTCTCAGGTCTGGTACCTCTCACAGGCATGCGGGTGCTTCATCCACGAGCTTGTCAGCTCAATGACTCACTGGAGAACTTTTAAACAGGACCAGGGGTGGGAGGACGCCGCTTCACCTCCCAGCAAGGTTCGCCCCTGGCATTGTGGTAAATGCAGTTTCTGTTACTTGCTTGCTTCAAGAGAGTTCGAGTGTTTCGCCACAGTTGACGCAGATAGTGCTGATCTCTAGACACGTGTTTCTGGTTCTTTAACCGTCATCAGTAGAGATTACAGTCTTTCAAATGTGGGGTTTGCTGAGTAGGCTGCCAACATCTTTCTCAGGTCAGGTACCTCTCATGCATGCGGTTGCTTCATCCATGAGCTCATCAGCTCAATAACTCATGTTAGAACTATTAAACAGGAACAGGGGTGGGAGCACACCGCTTCACCTCCCAGCAAGGTTCGCACACTGGCATTGTGGTAAATGCAGTTTCAGTGACTTGCTTGCTTCAAGAGTGTTCGAGTGTTTCGCCACAGTTGGCGCCGACAGTGCTGATCTCTAGACATGTGGTTTTGGTTCTTTAACTGTCATCAGTAGAGATTACAGTCTTTGAAATTTGAGGGTGCTGAGTATGCTGCCAACATCTTTCTCAGATCAGGTACCTCTCACAGGCATGTGGGTGCTTCATCCACGAGCTCGTCAGCTCAATGACTCATGGGAGTACTATTAAACAGGAACAGGGGTGGGAGCACACCGCTTCCTCTCCCAGCAAGGTTCGCACCTGGCATTGCGATAAATGCAGTTTAAGTTACTTGCTTGCTTCAAGAGTGTTCGAGTGTTTCGCCACAGTTGGCGCCGACAGTGCTGATCTCTAGACACGTGGTTTTGGTTCTGTAACTGTCATCAGTAGAGATTACAGTCTTTGAAATTTGGGGGTGCTGAGTATGCTGCCAACATCTTTCTCAGATCAGGTACCTCTCACAGGTATGTGGGTGCTTCATCCACGAGCTCGTCAGCTCAATGACTCATGGGAGTACTATTAAACAGGAACAGGGGTGGGAGCACACCGCCTCACCTCCCAGCAAGGTTCGCCCCTGGCATTGTGGTAAATGCAGTTTCGGTTACTTGCTTGCTTCAAGAGAGTTCGAGTGTTTCGCCACAGTTGGCGCAGATAGTGCTGATCTCTAGACACGTGTTTCTGGTTCTTTAACCGTCATCAGAATAGATTACAGTCTTTCAAATCTGGGGTTTGCTGAGTAGGCTGCCAACATCTGTCTCAGGTCTGGTACCTCTCACAGGCATGCGGGTGCTTCATCCACGAGCTCGTCAGCTCAATGACTCACAGGAGTACTATTAATCAGGAACAGGGGTGGGAGGACACCGCTTTACCTCCCAGCAACATTCTCCCCTGACATTGTGGTAATTGCAGTTTCAGTTACTTGCTTGCTTCAAGAGTGTTCGAGTGTTTCGCCACAGTTGGAGCAGATAGTGCTCATCTCTAGACACATGTTTCTGGTTCTTTAACCGTCATCAGTAGAGATTACAGTCTTTCAAATCTGGGGTTTGCTGAGTAGGCTGCCAACATCTGTCTCAGGTCTGGTACCTCTCACAGGCATGCGGGTGCTTCATCCACGAGCTTGTCAGCTCAATGACTCACTGGAGAACTATTAAACAGGACCAGGGGTGGGAGGACGCCGCTTCACCTCCCAGCAAGGTTCGCCCCTGGCATTGTGGTAAATGCAGTTTCTGTTACTTGCTTGCTTCAAGAGAGTTTGAGTGCTTCGCCACAGTTGACGCAGATAGTGCTGACCTCTAGACACGTGGTTCTGGTTCTTTAACCGTCATCAGTAGAGATTACAGTCTTTCAAATGTGGGGTATACTGAGTAGGCTCCCAACATCTTTCTCAGGTCAGGTACCTCTCACAGGCATGCGGGTGCTTCATCCACCAGCTTGTCAGCTCAATGACTCATGGGAGTACTATTAAACAAGAACAGGGGTGGGAGCACACCGCTTCACCTCCCAGCAAAGTTTGCCCCTGGCATTGTGGTAAATGCAGTTTCAGTTACTTGCTTGCTTCAAGAGTGTTCGAGTGTTTCGCCACAGTTGGCGCAGATAGTGCTGATCTCTAGACACGTGGTTCTGGTTCTTTAACCATCATCAGTAGAGATTACAGTCTTTCAAATCTGGGGTTTGCTGAGTAGGCTGCCAACATCTGTCTCAGGTCTGGTACCTCTCACAGGCATGCGGGTGCTTCATCCACGAGCTTGTCAGCTCAATGACTCACTGGAAAACTATTAAACAGGACCAGGGGTGGGAGGACGCCGCTTCACCTCCCAGCAAGGTTCGCTCCTGGCATTGTGGTAAATGCAGTTTCTGTTACTTGCTTGCTTCAAGAGAGTTCGAGTGCATCGCCACAGTTGACGCAGATAGTGCTGACCTCTAGACACGTGGTTCTGGTTCTTTAACCGTCATCAGTAGAGATTACAGTCTTTCAAATGTGGGGTTTACTGAGTAGGCTCCCAACATCTTTCTCAGGCCTGGTTCCTCTCACAGGCATGCGGGTGCTTCATCCACGAGCTCGTCAGCTCAATGACTCACTGGAGAACTATTAAACAGGACCTGGGGTGGGAGGGCGCCGCTTCACCTCCCAGCAAGGTTTGCCCCTGGCATTGTGGTAAATGCAGTTTCAGTTACTTGCTTGCTTCAAGAGTGTTCGAGTGTTTCGCCACAGTTGGCGCAGATAGTGCTGATCTCTAGACACGTGGTTCTGGTTCTTTATTTGTCATAGGTAGAGATTACAGTCTTTCAAATGTGGGGTTTGCTGAGTAGGCTGCCAACATCTTTCTCGGTCAGGTACCTCTCACAGGCATGCAGGTGCTTCATCCACGAGCTCATCAGCTCAATGACTCATGGGAGTACTATTAAACAGGAACAGGGGTGGGAGCACACCGCTTCACCTCCCAGCAAGGTTCGCCCCAGGCATTGTGGTAAATGCTGTTTCGGTTACTTGCTTGCTTCAAGAGTGTTCGAGTGTTTCGCCGCAGTTGGCGCAGATAGTGCTTATCTCTAGACACGTGGTTCTGGTTCTTTAACTGTCATAGGTAGAGATTACAGTCTTTCAAATGTGGGTTTTGCTGAGTATGCTGCCAACATCTGTCTCAGGCCTGGTTCCTCTCACAGGCATGCGGGTGCTTCATCCACGAGCTCGTCAGCTCAAGGACTAACTGGAGAACTATTAAACAGAACCAGGGGTGGGAGGGCGCCGCTTCACCTCCCAGCAAGGTTTGCCCCTGGCATTGTGGTAAATGCAGCTTCTGTTACTTGCTTGCTTCAAGAGTGTTCGAATGTTTCGCCACAGTTGGCGCAGATAGTGCTGATCTCTAAACACTTGTTTCTGGTTCTTTAACCGTCATCAGTAGAGCTTACAGTCTATCAAATGTGGGGTTTACTGAGTAGTCTCCCAACATCTTTCTCTGGTCAGGTACCTCTCACAGGCATGCGGGTGCTTCATCCACCAGCTTGTCAGCTCAATGACTCATGGGAGTACTATTAAACAGGAACAGGGGTGGGAGCACACTGCTTCACCTCCCAGCAAGGCTTGCCCCTAGCATTGTGGTAAATGCAGTTTCAGTTACTTGCTTGCTTCAAGAGTGTTCGAGTGTTTCGCCGCAGTTGGCGCAGATAGTGCTTATCTCTAGACACGTGGTTCTGGTTCTTTAACTGTCATAGGTAGAGATTAAAGTCTTTCAAATGTGGGGTTTGCTGAGTAGGCTGCCAACATCTTTCTCAGGTCAGGCACCTCTCACAGGCATGTGGGTGCTTCATCCACGAGCTCATCAGCTCAATGACTCATGGGAGTACTATTAAACAGGAACAGGGGTGGGAGCACACCGCTTCACCTCCCAGCAAAGTTCGCCCCTGGCATTGTGATAAATGCAGTTTAAGTTACTTGCTTGCTTCAAGAGTGTTCGAGTGTTTCGCCACAGTTGGCGCAGATAGTGCTGATCTCTAGACACGTGTTTCTGGTTCTTTAACCGTCATCAGTAGAGATTACAGTCTTTCAAATGTGGGGTTTGCTGAGTAGGCTGCCAACATCTTTCTCAGGTCAGGTACGTCTCACAGGCATGCGGGTGCTTCATCCACGAGCTCATCAGCACAATGACTCACTGGAGAACTTTTAAACAGGAACAGGGGTGGGACCACACCGCTTCACCTCCCAGCACGGTTCGCACACTGGCATTGTGGTAAATGCAGTTTCAGTTACTTGCTTGCTTCAAGAGTGTTCAAATGTTTCGCCACAGTTGGCGCAGATAGTGCTGATCTCTACACACGTGGTTCTGGTTCTTTAACCGTCATCAGTAGAGATTACAGTCTTTCAAATGTGGGGTTTGCTAAGTAGGCTGCCAACATCTTTCTCAGGTCAGGTACCTCTCACAGGCATGCGGGTGCTTCATCCACGAGCTCGTCAGCTCAATGACTCACAGGAGTACTATTAAACAGGAACAGGGGTGGGAGCACACCGCCTCACCTCCCAGCAACGTTCGCCCCTGACATTGTGGTAATTGCAGTTTCAGTTACTTGCTTGCTTCAAGAGTGTTCGAGTGTTTCGCCACGGTTGGAGCAGATAGTGCTGATCTCTAGACACATGTTTCTGGTTCTTTAACCGTCATCAGTAGAGATTACAGTCTTTCAAATCTGGGGTTTGCTGAGAGGGCTGCCAACATCTGTCTCAGGTCTAGTACCTCTCACAGGCATGCGGGTGCTTCATCCACGAGCTTGTCAGCTCAATGACTCACTGGAGAACTATTAAACAGGACCAGGGGTGGGAGGACTCCGATTCACCTCCCAGCAAGGCTCGCCCCTGGCATTGTGGGAAATGCAGTTTCTGTTACTTGCTTGCTTCAAGAGTGTTCAATCGTTTCGCCACAGTTGACGCAGATAGTGCTGACCTCTAGACACGTGGTTTTGGTTCTTTAACCGTCATCAGTAGAGATTACAGTCTTTCAAATGTGGGGTTTACTGAGTAGGCTCCCAACATCTTTCTCAGGTCAGGTACCTCCCACAGGCATGCGGGTGCTTCATCCACCAGCTTGTCAGCTCAATGACTCATGGGAGTACTATTAAACAGGAACAGGGGTGGGAGCACACCGCTTCACTTCCCAGCAAAGTTTGCCCCTGGCATTGTGGTAAATGCAGTTTCAGTTACTTGCTTGCTTCAAGAGTTTTCGATTGTTTCGCCGCAGTTGGCGCCGATAGTGCTGATCTCTAGACACGTGGTTCTGGTTCTTTAACTGTCATAGTTAGAGATTACAGACTTTCAAATGTGGGGTTTGCTGAGTAGGCTGCCAACATCTTTCTCAGGTCAGGTACCTCTCACAGTTATGTGGGTGCTTCATTCACGAGCTCATCAGCTCAATGACTCATGGGAGTACTATTAAACAGGAACAGGGGTGGGAGCACACCGCTTCACCTCCCAGCAAGGTTCGCCCCTGGCATTGTGATAAATGCAGTTTAAGTTACTTGCTTGCTTCAAGAGTGTTCGAGTGTTTCGCCACATTTGGCGCAGATAGTGCTGATCTCTAGACACGTGTTTCTGGTTCTTTAACTGTCATCAGTAGAGATTACAGTCTTTCAAATCTGGGGTTTGCTGAGTAGGCTGCCAACATCTGTCTCAGGTCTGGTACCTCTCACAGGCATGCGGGTGCTTCATCCACGAGCTTGTCAGCTCAATGACTCACTGGAGAACTATTAAACAGGACCAGGGGTGGGAGGACTCCGATTCACCTCCCAGCAAGGCTCGCCCCTGGCATTGTGGTAAATGGAGTTTCTGTTACTTGCTTGCTTCAAGAGTGTTCAAGCGTTTCGCCACAGTTGACGCAGATAGTGCTGACCTCTAGACACGTGGTTCTGGTTCTTTAACCGTCATCAGTAGAGATTACAGTCTTTCAAATGTGGGGTTTACTGAGTAGGCTCCCAACATCTTTCTCAGGTCAGGTACCTCCCACAGGCATTCGGGTGCTTCATCCACCAGCTTGTCAGCTCAATGACTCATGGGAGTACAATTAAACAGGAACAGGGGTGGGAGCACACCGCTTCACCTCCCAGCAAAGTTTGCCCCTGGCATTGTGGTAAATGCAGTTTCAGTTACTTGCTTGCTTCAAGAGTTTTCGATTGTTTCGCCGCAGTTGGCGCCGATAGTGCTGATCTCTAGACACGTGGTTCTGGTTCTTTAACTGTCATAGTAAGAGATTACAGACTTTCAAATGTGGGGTTTGCTGAGTAGGCTGCCAACATCTTTCTCAGGTCAGGTACCTCTCACAGTTATGTGGGTGCTTCATTCACGAGCTCATCAGCTCAATGACTCATGGGAGTACTATTAAACAGGAACAGGGGTGGGAGCACACCGCTTCACCTCCCAGCAAGGTTCGCCCCTGGCATTGTGATAAATGCAGTTTAAGTTACTTGCTTGCTTCAAGAGTGTTCGAGTGTTTCGCCACATTTGGCGCAGATAGTGCTGATCTCTAGACACGTGTTTCTGGTTCTTTAACCGTCATCAGTAGAGATTACAGTCTTTCAAATGTGGGGTTTGCTGAGTAGGCTGCCAACATCTTTCTCAGGCCAGGTACGTCTCACAGGCATGCGGGTGCTTCATCCACCAGCTTGTCAGCTCAATGACTCATGGGAGTACTATTAAACAGGAACAGGGGTGGGAGCACGCCGCTTCACCTCCCAGCAAGGCTTGCCCCTGGCATTGTGGTAAATGCAGTTTCTGTTACTTGCTTGCTTCAAGAGTGTTCGAGTGTTTCGCCGCAGTTGGCGCAGATAGTGCTGATCTCTAGACATGTGGTTCTGGTTCTTTAACTGTCATAGGTAGAGATTACAGTCTTTCAAATGTGGGGTTTGCTGAGTAGGCTGCCAACATCTTTCTCAGGTCAGGTACCTCTCACAGGCATGTGGGTGCTTCATCCACGAGCTCATCAGCTCAATGACTCATGGGAATCCTATTAAACAGGAACAGGGGTGGGAGCACACCGCTTCACCTCCCAGCAAGGTTCGCCCCTGGCATTGTGATAAATGCAGTTTAAGTTACTTGCTTGCTTCAAGAGTGTTCGAGTGTTTCGCCACAGTTGGCGCAGATAGTGCTTTTCTCTAGACATGTGTTTCTGGTTCTTTAACCGTCATCAGTAGAGATTACAGTCTTTCAAATGTGGGGTTTGCTGAGTAGGCCGCCAACATCTTTCTCAGGTCAGGTACCTGTCACAGGCATGCGGGTGCTTCATCCACGAGCTCGTCAGCTCAATGACTCACAGGAGTACTATTAAACAGGAACAGGGGTGGGAGCACACCGCTTCACCTCCCAGCAACGTTCGCCCCTGACATTGTGGTAATTGCAGTTTCAGTTACTTGCTTGCTTCAAGAGTGTTTGAGTGTTTCGCCACAGTTGGAGCAGATAGTGCTGATCTCTAGACACATGTTTCTGGTTCTTTAACCGTCATCAGTAAAGATTACAGTCTTTCAAATCTGGGGTTTGCTGAGTAGGCTGCCAACATCTGTCTCAGGTCTGGTGTAGGAAGGTGGATATCTGACTATGGTTACCCCCAAATTTTTGCCTAGTGTCTAGCTGGTTTTTCGACTTAGTTGGCCTGAGATCCTGCTATTCAGGATCTCAGCCTGGCTGTTCTCTCTTTAAAATGGACTCCATGTACCCTAGGTACATACCCAATTGGTTGGATCACCCTGTCAGCCCCTGTACCAGTGTACACTAGGTACCCAGGGCATTGGTGTACCCAAGGCCTGCCAAGGGCTGCAGCATGTATTATGCCACCCCAGGCTTGGCCTAACAATTTGACACAACTGGCTGATCACTCAGCTGGGGTAAGTTGGTGTAATCACCTCTTACTTAGGTGTAGTATACCTATACCTAACCTTAAATGGGACACCTGGTAACCTATAAGTCACTCCTATGGCAGGCCTTAACAATCCTGAAGGCAGAGTGCTTGGTTCCATGTGAGATGGTGCTCTGGCATGAGCTGAGCCTGTCTGCAGTGGTCGGAACAACTTCCTTCTACTGTTTCCAGATATCGTCATACCATATACTCTTAAGTGCATTATGAACCTCGCGGTTAAATGCTATCTTTGGTTTGGCTTTATCAAAACATGTCGAGTAAGGTGTCATACGAATTGGAATACTAACCCCTCGCCAATTCTGGCGACGGGGTTAGCATTCCACCCTTCTAGAGGGACACGACATGTACAGTGCCTGAAACCCGGGTAAAATCAGACATAGCCTCAGCTCCACAAAATGGATGCTGCCACCACAGACACAAGTCTGCCCTCCTGCTGCTGGGAGTCCTTTCAGCTTGGGAGGTGTGGACAAAGGGTTTCCTGCCAGGGGAGGTGCGTGCACCACCCCAGACAGGATTTTGTGTATTGGTCAGGTAGGGCTTGAAAGAAACCAGACATGCCTGTGGCTCACAAGGAGCCTCGGTGCATATGCCAGTTCAAACCGGTCCTGGGGCACACCAGTCCCGGGCCTGGGGCGAGCTGGACAAAGGATTGGGGGTGTAACCACCCCCCTTCCTGGTCCCACCCATAGGGAGGGACCTAGCAGGTAGTCCGGCCCCTAGAATCCGAATAAAGGTAGGAGCTGTGTCCTAAGACTTCAGACATCCTGGAATCAACTTAAAACTAAGAAGAAGACGGGAACTTCGACGCTCTGCTGCACAGAGGACTGAAGCCAATCTCCCCTGTGGTCAGGGAGTGACCACCTTGCTAACGCAAGCACCATCCAGCGAATCAACGTCTGCTTTGCCGCCGCCTCCCGCCGGAGCCCGAGCCCAGAGACTGACAAGACCTGGACCTCCAGACCTCTCACCGCCCGATCCACAGTCCCTGCAAAGAGGAGACCCGTGGAGGCACCGAGACACGTGGAGCCAGCCATCTTGAAACGACTACGACAAGCTGACCAGTGCAACAACCGAGGCTCCCTCCAAGTTGTGCTTTGGGTCCTGAGAAGCCCAACCCTCGAGCAGCATCTGCACCAAAGGTGAGCCCTCCAGCATCTCCACGATCTGCGTGGGGCCCTTCTGCATTTTGCCACTCGACGCGCCTAACCGGTTGCTGGCCCGCTGGCTAGTGGCCATCTTGGCGACGAAATCTACGACAAACACCGCTGGTCTGGTTGCTCCAGACTGGCCCTTGCTCCCCTCCAAAGGAGCAGTTCCTCTGACCTTGCTGGTCAGAACCATCAGCTTAAACTCCTTGCCTACAACAATTGCTTTTGCCAAGGCTTGTTTGCTTCGATCAAGTCGCCGACACCGCCGACAGCGAGAGCCTGCGTGGGACAGCTCGTGACTCGACTCCTGGACGTCGTCGACCTTCAGGGACCACGTGGCTGCAGAGTCAAGCTACACCTTCCTTCCTGTTTGCACCCGACATCGCCTGGTACCCACCTGGTGCCACGCTGGTCACTGGCTAGTGACTGTGAACACTGTCCCCTCTGCTTTCAGGTCTTCAACATCTCCGATCCACTCTTGGATCCACTGCATCTCTTCCCGACCGACCGCCTGCAGCACTTTTGTCTACAGGCCCCACGGAACAGATAGAAGAAACCCGACGCACTTCGAGGCCTATGCACCCGCTTCCTGTGGGTGAGGTAAAGCTGGCACACCTGTGCCCAAGTGTAGTATTACATCTCTAGTGCCTGTGTTCCAAATCTTAAGTTCCTAGGTCATCCGGAAGATTCCTTTTGCAGTAACTTTGTACTTTTTACGCACCCATTGAAACCTATGGGAGCACGCATGTGACTATTTGCTCTGCACACGCCACCCGTGGACCTCCTGGTCACTAACTGACGTTAGCTCCTTGTAGGCCCAGCGATTCTAGAGGCCCTAGGCCTTTTCCCTTTTCTGTTCGTGGTACTTATACCACTATTTTAGTATATGGTTCGAGTGGCCACCAGGGCCTATCCATATAAAGTGCAACTTCTGTGTATTCTGTGATAATCTTGTTTGACGATTTGTGCTCCTGTGCTCATAAAGAGACTAGGGGTTACTTTGAGAAATAAATACATATATATTTTGAATATATATCTGTGTGGTGTCCTTTCATTGGTATAAAAGGGGGTTACTATTGGTAAAACAGCCTGCTTAACACGCATCACGAGTTTAGCCTCAAAGACTGCTTAGCCTACGCTACCACTAGGGCAGCTAGTCCGAAAAGGTTGACTTACAACCACACCATAAGGGTTGCTTGGCATGGTACAAGGTGGTCACTAGAACTAGTGAACAGCATATACCAGGCCAACTTCTCACATTGGTGAGCAGCGGTTGGATTTGAGCTTGCTGTGTTTTACCATTGTAATCTCTTGGTTACCAATTGAAAGATCACATAGGTACCTGTAGGTACATATAAAACAAGATTAGATATACTTAAGTTCTACTGAACTTAGTTGTGGTAGAGCAAAGGGAGTAGCACACCCTGACTACAACTACTAGATAGGTTTAGTAGGTAAACCCAAGTGTAGGTAGATTGCAACACATCCACCCACACTTAAGAGCAATGGCTGGGGCAGAGGGGTCCACTGTACCCATCTCTGTTGAGAGTGACCCCCCGAGGGCACCATCCATCTATGCTACCCTTAATCAAAATGAGCTCAGGCAGCTGGCAACTCTTAGAGGCCTTAAACAGCCCAAGAACCCTACCTCTGCTTTGCTCAGAGAGCTCTTGCAAGAAGATGAAAATCAAAAAGAGCTCAGGAAAGCTTCCCAGTTAGCCCCCTTAGGGACAGGAACAGGAGGCCCCCCTTCTGAAGATGCCACTGAGGTACCCCTTTCCAATAGTCACCCCTTAGATGGGATGCCTACCACAGAGGATGAGAGTGAAAAGGATACTGACAGTAGTGAGGATGAAGGGAGAACTAGCCCAGTGCCAAGTGTTATACTTGGCCCAGCTAAACTAAGGCTATTGGGGACTGACAGTGGGTTCACCCCACTGGATCTCCCCAGTGGACTTAACACAGGGCTTGGAAGGCAAAGGAATCGCTCAGGTGACTCCAATGCTTCCCATGGCTCTAGAGGCTCTCAAGGTCACTCCAGGAGAAGGATGACCACCCCTCAGAGGAGGGAACATGAGGCCAAGATGCAAGAAGCCCAGCTGAGGATCAGGAAGCAGGAGCTAGAAGTAGCCCTGATGGAAGAAAAACTGAGCAAGGCTAGGCAGCATAGAGAGAGTGGGTCTATACCCACTGGTGGCAGCAATGTCCCTAGGGACAAAGATAGGGTCTTTGACAATAGGAACCTGTCCAAGATTGTGCCCCCCTACAAAAGTGGGGATGACATCCACAAATGGATGACTGCTCTTGAGAGAGCCTGCAAAGTGCAGCAGGTTCCTGAAGACCAGTGGGCAGCAATCTTATGGCTCTCCTTTGAGGGGAGAGGCAGAGATAGACTCCTCACTGTTAGAGAAGAGGATGTCAGAAATTACAGAGTCCTGAAGAGTGTCCTAGTTGATGGGTTAGGCTTAACCACTGAACAGTACAGGTTAATGTTCAGAGACACCCAGAAGACACAGACTCAGGACTGGTCTGAATATGTGGAATGTGCCACTAAGGCTTTGGAGGGTTGGTTGCTGGGAAGTAAGGTGTCTGATTATACAGGATTGTACAATTTGATGATGAGAGAGCAGATTTTAAGTAATTGTCAAAACCAGCTTCTCCATCAACACCTGGTAGACTCAGATTTGACCTCTCCCCAAGAATTGGGAAAGAGGGCAGATAAATGGGTCAGGACCAGGATCAGGCCTAAAAACCAGGGTGGTGACCAAAAGAAAGATACCACCAAGCCTCAAGAGAAGGGTGGGGATAAAGAAAAAGAGAAACCTTCCTCAGGGCCCCAAAACTCCACACAGGGTGGTGGGTCCCAAGCTCCCTCCTCTACCACAGCCAAAAAGCCCTACTGCCATGAGTGTAAAACTCCTGGGCATTGGAAAACTGACAGCGGTTGCCCAAGGGCTAAAAACAAAACTGTTCCTCCAATTACTCCTGTCACACCACCTATTACTGTCAGCAGTAATCCCCCAGGTGGTGGGAGTGCCCCCAGAAATCTGGGTGGGTTTACTTGGGGAACACAGGGGGACCCTGGCTTAGCCAATTCCCCTGCAGCAGATACTCTTGTCTGTGATGGTGGCATGGGGTTTGCCAACTTCACTGCCTGTCCCAACACTTTGGGTAGGTACAGACAGGAGCCCTACATCAATGGTACAAAAGCTGAGGCCTACAAAGACACTGGAGCTAGCATCACAATGGTGGCCCATTGGCTAGTTCCCTCTGAGCAGCTTTTGCCTGGTTTCTCCTACCAGGTGACCAACATTGATGGCAAACAGAACAGTCATCCCATGGCAGAGGTATGTCTCAGCTGGGGAGGTGTCACTGGCCCTAAAAGGGTGGCAGTGTCCCCAACCTTGCCTGTAGACTGCTTACTGGGGAATGACTTAGAACTCTCAGCTTGGGCTGGAGTTGAACAAGACACCCATTCTAAAATGGTAGGCCTGTCACAAAAGGGTAGGGGGGTTGTGCCATTCACAACCCCTGTCCAAATAGATTTCCTCCCTGAAAAGGTTGGAAGGGCAGTGGTAGCCACAGCCCAGGCACAGACAGACTTCCCTGTAGAGACTGGCAGAGCTGTGACAGTCACAGCTCAAACACAAACTGAGTGCCCCCCTGAAAAGGTTGGCAAGGCTGTAATGGTCTCAGCCTATACTCAGACTGACATAGGTGTAGTGAAGCCTGAAACAAGGGATCACTCCACACAAACTGAGAGTAGTGGGGAGGAAGAAAAGTCTCCCTCTCCCCAGACATTAGGAAAAGGTCAGCCTCCTCAGGGATCTGACCTCACCCCTTGTGAAGGAACTGCCCCAGAGGTAGCCAGGCCTGGCCTGGCAGAGCCTCTGATGTCAGTGGCCCCTTCCAAGGTGGGACCCAGTCTGGTGCAGGTAGCCTGCCTCTCTCTACCCTGCCTCAGTCAGCCCAGGGCTGCAGAGGTCAGGGAGGCCAGTGGACCCCCAGAGGGCCCCTGTCCACAAGAACCCCCCCATCAAAAGAATGAGGATTGCCTGGCTAGTAGCCCTAGTCAGGTGATGGGTAAAAACATTCCTGAGGGATCTCCTTTACAGGTAGTTAGGGACCTCCCCCAGAGGGATTCTGTTGGGCACAGGCAAACCTGGGACCTTAGGGCCCCAAACCTGACCTGTCCCTCCAGTAAGCCCACAAAAGGGACCCAGCCTCCAGCTTTAGGTAGCCAGAGGCTGACCCTGAGAGCACAGTGCAACTCAGTTAAGGAAAGAAAGGCATCCATGGTGGAGGGGGATTGGAGGAAGCTGAGGCCTCACTTTGAGGACACTCACTTCAGTACTCCATCTCAACACCAGCCTTTTACTTTGCCAAGACACACCAAAGGTAGAGATTCCCTATGGTGGAGACCCTCTGATACCCTTAGGGTGAGGGATTGCTTAGTGGACCATGAGACAGGGGGTAACCATGCCAGTGCTGGTTCCTCCTTATATGGCCACTTGGGCAATATAGGCTTACCTGGTCAAGGTCAGCCTTATCTCCCTTCGTTTGGGGGGGGGTTGTGTAGGAAGGTGGATATCTGACTATGGTTACCCCCAAATTTTTGCCTAGTGTCTAGCTGGTTTTTCGACTTAGTTGGCCTGAGATCCTGCTATTCAGGATCTCAGCCTGGCTGTTCTCTCTTTAAAATGGACTCCATGTACCCTAGGTACATACCCAATTGGTTGGATCACCCTGTCAGCCCCTGTACCAGTGTACACTAGGTACCCAGGGCATTGGTGTACCCAAGGCCTGCCAAGGGCTGCAGCATGTATTATGCCACCCCAGGCTTGGCCTAACAATTTGACACAACTGGCTGATCACTCAGCTGGGGTAAGTTGGTGTAATCACCTCTTACTTAGGTGTAGTATACCTATACCTAACCTTAAATGGGACACCTGGTAACCTATAAGTCACTCCTATGGCAGGCCTTAACAATCCTGAAGGCAGAGTGCTTGGTTCCATGTGAGATGGTGCTCTGGCATGAGCTGAGCCTGTCTGCAGTGGTCGGAACAACTTCCTTCTACTGTTTCCAGATATCGTCATACCATATACTCTTAAGTGCATTATGAACCTCGCGGTTAAATGCTATCTTTGGTTTGGCTTTATCAAAACATGTCGAGTAAGGTGTCATACGAATTGGAATACTAACCCCTCGCCAATTCTGGCGACGGGGTTAGCATTCCACCCTTCTAGAGGGACACGACATGTACAGTGCCTGAAACCCGGGTAAAATCAGACATAGCCTCAGCTCCACAAAATGGATGCTGCCACCACAGACACAAGTCTGCCCTCCTGCTGCTGGGAGTCCTTTCAGCTTGGGAGGTGTGGACAAAGGGTTTCCTGCCAGGGGAGGTGCGTGCACCACCCCAGACAGGATTTTGTGTATTGGTCAGGTAGGGCTTGAAAGAAACCAGACATGCCTGTGGCTCACAAGGAGCCTCGGTGCATATGCCAGTTCAAACCGGTCCTGGGGCACACCAGTCCCGGGCCTGGGGCGAGCTGGACAAAGGATTGGGGGTGTAACCACCCCCCTTCCTGGTCCCACCCATAGGGAGGGACCTAGCAGGTAGTCCGGCCCCTAGAATCCGAATAAAGGTAGGAGCTGTGTCCTAAGACTTCAGACATCCTGGAATCAACTTAAAACTAAGAAGAAGACGGGAACTTCGACGCTCTGCTGCACAGAGGACTGAAGCCAATCTCCCCTGTGGTCAGGGAGTGACCACCTTGCTAACGCAAGCACCATCCAGCGAATCAACGTCTGCTTTGCCGCCGCCTCCCGCCGGAGCCCGAGCCCAGAGACTGACAAGACCTGGACCTCCAGACCTCTCACCGCCCGATCCACAGTCCCTGCAAAGAGGAGACCCGTGGAGGCACCGAGACACGTGGAGCCAGCCATCTTGAAACGACTACGACAAGCTGACCAGTGCAACAACCGAGGCTCCCTCCAAGTTGTGCTTTGGGTCCTGAGAAGCCCAACCCTCGAGCAGCATCTGCACCAAAGGTGAGCCCTCCAGCATCTCCACGATCTGCGTGGGGCCCTTCTGCATTTTGCCACTCGACGCGCCTAACCGGTTGCTGGCCCGCTGGCTAGTGGCCATCTTGGCGACGAAATCTACGACAAACACCGCTGGTCTGGTTGCTCCAGACTGGCCCTTGCTCCCCTCCAAAGGAGCAGTTCCTCTGACCTTGCTGGTCAGAACCATCAGCTTAAACTCCTTGCCTACAACAATTGCTTTTGCCAAGGCTTGTTTGCTTCGATCAAGTCGCCGACAGCGAGAGCCTGCGTGGGACAGCTCGTGACTCGACTCCTGGACGTCGTCGACCTTCAGGGACCACGTGGCTGCAGAGTCAAGCTACACCTTCCTTCCTGTTTGCACCCGACATCGCCTGGTACCCACCTGGTGCCACGCTGGTCACTGGCTAGTGACTGTGAACACTGTCCCCTCTGCTTTCAGGTCTTCAACATCTCCGATCCACTCTTGGATCCACTGCATCTCTTCCCGACCGACCGCCTGCAGCACTTTTGTCTACAGGCCCCACGGAACAGATAGAAGAAACCCGACGCACTTCGAGGCCTATGCACCCGCTTCCTGTGGGTGAGGTAAAGCTGGCACACCTGTGCCCAAGTGTAGTATTACATCTCTAGTGCCTGTGTTCCAAATCTTAAGTTCCTAGGTCATCCGGAAGATTCCTTTTGCAGTAACTTTGTACTTTTTACGCACCCATTGAAACCTATGGGAGCACGCGTGTGACTATTTGCTCTGCACACGCCACCCGTGGACCTCCTGGTCACTAACTGACGTTAGCTCCTTGTAGGCCCAGAGATTCTAGAGGCCCTAGGCCTTTTCCCTTTTCTGTTCGTGGTACTTATACCACTATTTTAGTATATGGTTCGAGTGGCCACCAGGGCCTATCCATATAAAGTGCAACTTCTGTGTATTCTGTGATAATCTTGTTTGACGATTTGTGCTCCTGTGCTCATAAAGAGACTAGGGGTTACTTTGAGAAATAAATACATATATATTTTGAATATATATCTGTGTGGTGTCCTTTCATTGGTATAAAAGGGGGTTACTATTGGTAAAACAGCCTGCTTAACACGCATCACGAGTTTAGCCTCAAAGACTGCTTAGCCTACGCTACCACTAGGGCAGCTAGTCCGAAAAGGTTGACTTACAACCACACCATAAGGGTTGCTTGGCATGGTACAAGGTGGTCACTAGAACTAGTGAACAGCATATACCAGGCCAACTTCTCACATCTGGTACCTCTCACAGGCATGCGGGTGCTTCATCCACGAGCTTGTCAGCTCAATGACTCACTGGAGAACCATTAAACAGGACCAGGGGTGGGAGGACGCCGCTTCACCTCCCAGCAAGGTTCGCCCCTGGCATTGTGGTAAATGCAGTTTCTGTTACTTGCTTGCTTCAAGAGTGTTCGAGTGTTTCGCCACAGTTGGCGCAGATAGTGCTGATCTCTAGACACGTGGTTCTGGTTCTTTAACTGTCATAGGTAGAGATTACAGTCTTTCAAATGCGGGGTTTGCTGAGTAGGCTGCCAACATCTTTCTCAGGTCAGGTACCTCTCACAGGCATGTGGGTGCTTCATCCACAAGCTCATCAGCTCAATGACTCATGGGAGTACTATTAAACAGGAACAGAGGTGGGAGCACACCGCTTCACCTCCCAGCAAGGTTCGCCCCTGGCATTGTGATAAATGCAGTTTAAGTTAATTGCTTGCTTCAAGAGTGTTCCAGTGTTTCGCCACAGTTGGCGCAGATGGTGCTGATCTCTAGACACGTGTTTCTAGTTATTTAACTGTCATCAGTAGAGATTACAGTCTTTCAAATGTGGGGTTTGCTGAGTAGGCTACCAACATCTTTCTCAGGTCAGGTACGTCTCACAGGCATGCAGGTGCTTCATCCACGAGCTCGTCAGCTCAATGACTCACTGGAGAACTATCAAACAGGAACAGGGGTGGGAGCACACCGCTCCACCTCCCAGCAAGGTTTGCACACTGGCATTGTGGTAAATGCAGTTTCAGTTACTTGCTTGCTTCAAGAGTGTTCGAGTGTTTCGCCACAGTTGGCGCAGATAGTGCTGATCGCTACACACGTGTTTCTGGTTCTTTAACCGTCATCAGTAGAGATTACAGTCTTTCAAATGTGGGGTTTGCTGAGTAGGCTGCAAACATCTTTCTCAGGCCTGGTTCCTCTCACAGGCATGCGGGTGCTTCATCCACGAGCTCGTCAGCTCAATGACTCACTGGAGAACTATTAAACAGGACCAGGGGTGGGAGGACGCCGCTTCACCTCCCAGCAAGGTTTGCCCCTGGCATTGTGGTAAATGCAGTTTCTGTTACTTCCTTGCTTCAAGAGTGTTCGAGTGTATCGCCACAGTTGGCGCAGATAGTGCTGATCTCTAAACACTTGTTTCTGGTTCTTTAACCGTCATCAGTAGAGCTTACAGTCTTTCAAATGTGGGGTTCACTGGTTAGTCTCCCAACATCTTTCTCTGGTCAGGTACCTCTCACAGGCATGCGGGTGCTTCATCCACCAGCTTGTCAGCTCAATGACTCATGGGAGTACTATTAAACAGGAACAGGGGTGGGAGCACACCGCTTCACCTCCCAGCAAGGCTTGCCCCTAGCATTGTGGTAAATGCAGTTTAAGTTACTTGCTTGCTTCAAGAGTGTTCGAGTGTTTCGCCACAGTTGGCGCAGATAGTGCTGATCTCTAGACACGTGTTTCTGGTTCTTTAACCTTCATCAGTAGAGATTACAGTCTTTCAAATGTGGGGTTTGCTGAGTAGGCTGCCAACATCTTTCTCAGGTCAGGTACGTCTCACAGGCATGCGGGTGCTTCATCCACGAGCTCGTCAGCACAATGACTCACTGGAGAACTTTTAAACAGGAACAGGGGTGGGACCACACCGCTTCACCTCCCAGCAAGGTTCGCACACTGGCATTGTGGTAAATGCTGTTTCAGTTACTTGCTTGCTTCAAGAGTGTTTGAGTGTTTCGCCACAGTTGGCGCAGATAGTGCTGATCTCTACACACGTGGTTCTGGTTCTTTAACCGTCATCAGTAGAGATTACAGTCTTTGAAATGTGGGGTTTGCTAAGTAGGCTGCCAACATCTTTCTCAGGTCAGGTACCTCTCACAGGCATGCGGGTGCTTCATCCACGAGCTTGTCAGCTCAATGACTCACTGGAGAACTATTAAACAGGACCAGGGGTGGGAGGAAGCGATTCACCTCCCAGCAAGGCTCGCCCCTGGCATTGTGGTAAATGCAGTTTCTGTTACTTGCTTGCTTCAAGAGTGTTCAAGTGTTTCGCCACAGTTGACGCAGATAGTGCTGACCTCTAGACACGTGGTTCTGGTTCTTTAACCGTCATCAGTAGAGATTACAGTCTTTCAAATGTGGGGTTTACTGAGTAGGCTCCCAACATCTTTCTCAGGTCAGGTACCTCCCACAGGCATGCGGGTGCTTCATCCACCAGCTTGTCAGCTCAATGACTCATGTGAGTACTATTAAACAGGAACAGGGGTGGGAGCACACCGCTTCACCTCCCAGCAAAGTTTGCCCCTGGCATTGTGGTAAATGCAGTTTCAGTTACTTGCTTGCTTCAAGAGTTTTCGAGTGTTCCTTCGCAGTTGGCGCCGATAGTGCTGATCTCTAGACACATGGTTCTGGTTCTTTAACTGTCATAGTTAGAGATTACAGTCTTTCAAATGTGGGGTTTGCTGAGTAGGCTGCCAACATCTTTCTCAGGTCAGGTACCTCTCACAGGCATGTGGGTGCTTCATTCAAGAGCTCATCAGCTCAATGACTCATGGGAGTACTATTAAACAGGAACAGGGGTGGGAGCACACCGCTTCACCTCCCAGCAAGGTTCGCCCCTGGCATTGTGATAAATGCAGTTTAAGTTACTTGCTTGCTTCAAGAGTGTTCGAGTGTTTCGCCACAGTTGGCGCAGATAGTGCTGATCTCTAGACACGTGTTTCTGGTTCTTTAACCGTCATCAGTAGAGATTACAGTCTTTCAAATGTGGGGTTTGCTGAGTAGGCTGCCAACATCTTTCTCAGGTCAGGTACGTCTCACAGGCATGCGGGTGCTTCATCCACCAGCTTGTCACCTCAATGACTCATGGGAGTACTATTAAACAGGAACAGGGGTGGGAGCACACCGCTTCACCTCCCAGCAAGGCTTGCCCCTGGCATTGTGGTAAATGCAGTTTCAGTTACTTGCTTGCTTCAAGAGTGTTCGAGTGTTTCGCCGCAGTTGGCGCTGATAGTGCTGATCTCTAGACACGTGGTTCTGGTTCTTTAACTGTCATAGGTAGAGATTACAGTCTTTCAAATGTGGGGTTTGCTGAGTAGGCTGCCAACATCTTTCTCAGGTCAGGTACCTCTCACAGGCATGTGGGTGCTTCATCCACGAGCTCATCAGCTCAATGACTCATGGGAGTACTATTAAACAGGAACAGGGGTGGGAGCACACCGCTTCACCTCCCAGCAAGGTTCGCCCCTGGCATTGTGATAAATGCAGTTTAAGTTACTTGCTTGCTTCAAGAGTGTTCGAGTGTTACGCCACAGTTGGCGCAGATAGTGCTGATCTCTAGACATGTGTTTCTGGTTCTTTAACCGTCATCAGTAGAGATTACAGTCTTTCAAATGTGGGGTTTGCTGAGTAGGCTGCCAACATCTTTCTCAGGTCAGGTACCTCTCACAGGCATGCGGGTGCTTCATCCACGAGCTCGTCAGCTCAATAACTCACAGGAGTACTATTAAACAGGAACAGGGGTGGGAGCACACCGCTTCACCTCCCAGCAACGTTCGCCCCTGACATTGTGGTAATTGCAGTTTCAGTTACTTGCTTGCTTCAAGAGTGTTTGAGTGTTTCGCCACAGTTGGAGCAGATAGTGCTGATCTCTAGACACATGTTTCTGGTTCTTTAACCGTCATCAGTAGAGATTACAGTCTTTCAAATCTGGGGTTTGCTGAGTAGGCTGCCAACATCTGTCTCAGGTCTGGTACCTCTCACAGGCATGCAGGTGCTTCATCCACGAGCTTGTCAGCTCAATGACTCACTGGAGAACTATTAAACAGGACCAGGGGTGGGAGGAAGCCGCTTCACCTCCCAGCAAGGCTCGCCCTTGGCATTGTGGTAAATGCAGTTTCTGTTACTTGCTTGCTTCAAGAGTGTTCGAGTGTTTCGCCACAGTTGGCGCAGATAGTGCTGATCTCTAGACACGTGGTTCTGGTTCTTTAACTGTCATAGGTAGAGATTACAGTCTTTCAAATGCGGGGTTTGCTGAGTAGGCTGCCAACATCTTTCTCAGGTCAGGTACCTCTCACAGGCATGTGGGTGCTTCATCCACAAGCTCATCAGCTCAATGACTCATGGGAGTACTATTAAACAGGAACAGGGGTGGGAGCACACCGCTTCACCTCCCAGCAAGGTTCGCCCCTGGCATTGTGATAAATGCAGTTTAAGTTACTTGCTTGCTTCAAGAGTGTTCGAGTGTTTCGCCACAGTTGGCGCAGATAGTGCTGATCTCTACACACGTGTTTCTGGTTCTTTAACCGTCATCAGTAGAGATTACAGTCTTTCAAATGTGGGGTTTGCTGAGGAGGCTGCAAACATCTTTCTCAGGCCTGGTTCCTCTCACAGGCATGCGGGTGCTTCATCCACGAGCTCGTCAGCTCAATGACTCACTGGAGAACTATTAAACAGGACCAGGGGTGGGAGGACGTCGCTTCACCTCCCAGCAAGGTTTGCCCCTGGCATTGTGGTAAATGCAGTTTCTGTTACTTCCTTGCTTCAAGAGTGTTCGAGTGTATCGCCACAGTTGGCGCAGATAGTGCTAATCTCTAAACACTTGTTTCTGGTTCTTTAACCGTCATCAGTAGAGCTTACAGTCTTTCAAATGTGGGGTTTACTGGTTAGTCTCCCAACATCTTTCTCTGGTCAGGTACCTCTCACAGGCATGCGGGTGCTTCATCCACCAGCTTGTCAGCTCAATGACTCATGGGAGTACTATTAAACAGGAACAGGGGTGGGAGCACACCGCTTCACCTCCCAGCAAGGTTTGCCCCTAGCATTGTGATAAATGCAGTTTAAGTTACTTGCTTGCTTCAAGAGTGTTCGAGTGTTTCGCCACAGTTGGCGCAGATAGTGCTGATCTCTAGACACGTGTTTCTCGTTCTTTAACCGTCATCAGTAGAGATCACAGTCTTTCAAATGTGGGGTTTGCAGAGTAGGCTGAAAACATCTTTCTCAGGTCAGGTACGTCTCACAGGCATGCGGGTGCTTCATCCACGAGCTCGTCAGCACAATGACTCACCGGAGAACTTTTAAACAGGAACAGGGGTGGGACCACACCGCTTCACCTCCCAGCAAGGTTCGCACACTGGCATTGTGGTAAATGCAGTTTCAGTTACTTGCTTGCTTCAAGAGTGTTCGAGTGTTTCGCCACAGTTGGCGCAGATAGTGCTGATCTCTACACACGTGGTTCTGGTTCTTTAACCGTCATCAGGAGAGATTACAGTCTTTCAAATGTGGGGTTTGCTGAGTAGGCTGCCAACATCTTTCTCACGTCAGGTACCTCTCACAGGCATGCGGGTGCTTAATCCACGAGCTTGTCAGCTCAATGACTCACAGGAGTATTATTAAACAGGAACAGGGGTGGGAGCACACCGCCTCACCTCCCAGCAACGTTCGTCCCTGACATTGTGGTAATTGCAGTTTCAGTTACTTGCTTGCTTCAAGAGTGTTCAAGTGTTTCGCCACGGTTGGAGCAGATAGTGCTGATCTCTAGACACATGTTTCTGGTTCTTTAACATCATCAGTAGAGATTACAGTCTTTCAAATCTGGGGTTTGCTGAGTAGGCTGCCAACATCTGTCTCAGGCCTGGTTCCTCTCACAGGCATGCGGGTGCATCATCCACGAGCTCGTCAGCTCAATGACTCACTGGAGAACTATTAAACAGGACCAGGGGTGGGAGGACGCCGCTTCACCTCCCAGCAAGGTTTGCCCCTGGCATTGTGGTAAATGCAGTTTCTGTTACTTGCTTGCTTCAAGAGTGTTCGAGTGTTTCGCCACAGTTGGAGCAGATAGTGCTGATCTCTAAACACTTGTTTCTGGTTCTTTAACCGTCATCAGTAGAGCTTACAGTCTTTCAAATGTGGGGTTTACTGAGTAGTCTCCCAACATCTTTCTCTGGTCAGGTACCTCTCACAGGCATGCGGGTGCTTCATCCACCAGCTTGTCAGCTCAATGACTCATGGGAGTACTATTAAACAGGAACAGGGGTGGGAGCACACCGCTTCACCTCTCAGCAAGGCTTGCCCTTAGCATTGTGGTAAATGCAGTTTCAGTTACTTGCTTGCTTCAAGAGTGGTCGAGTGTTTCGCCGCAGTTGGCGCGGATAGTGCTGATCTCTAGACACGTGTTTCTCGTTCTTTAACCGTCATCAGTAGAGATTACAGTCTTTCAAATGTGGGGTTTGCTGAGTAGGCTGCCAACATCTTTCTCAGGTCAGGCACCTCTCAAAGGCATGCGGATGCTTCATCCACGAGCTCATCAGCTCAATGACTCATGGGAGTACTATTAAACAGGCACAGGGGTGGGAGAACACCGCTTCACCTCCCAGCAAGGTTCGCCCCTGGCATTGTGATAAATGCAGTTTAAGTTACTTGCTTGCTTCAAGAGTGTTCGAGTGTTTCGCCACAGTAGGCGCAGATAGTGCTGATCTCTAGACAAGTGTTTCTGGTTCTTTAACCGTCATCAGTAGATTACAGTCTTTCAAATGTGGGGTTTGCTGAGTAGGCTGCCAACATCTGTCTCAGGCCTGGTACCTCCCAGAGGCATGCGGGTGCTTCATCCACGAGCTCGTCAGCTCAATGACTCACTGGAGAACTATTAAACAGGACCAGGGGTGCGAGGACGCCGCTTAACCTCCCAGCAAGGTTCGCCCCTGGCATTGTGGTAAATGCCGTTGCTGTTACTTGCTTGCTTCAAGAGTGTTCGAGTGTTTCGCCACAGTTGACACAGATAGTGCTGATCTCTAGACACGTGTTTCTGGTTCTTTAACCGTCATCAGTAGAGATTACAGTCTTTCAAATGTGGGGTTTGCTGAGTAGGCTGCCAACATCTTTCTCAGGTCAGGTACCTCTCATGCATGCGGTTGCTTCATCCATGAGCTCATCAGCTCAATAACTCATGTTAGAACTATTAAACAGGAACAGGGGTGGGAGCACACCGCTTCACCTCCCAGCAAGGTTCGCACACTGGCATTGTGGTAAATGCAGTTTCAGTGACTTGCTTGCTTCAAGAGTGTTCGAGTGTTTCGCCACAGTTGGCGCCGACAGTGCTGATCTCTAGACATGTGGTTTTGGTTCTTTAACTGTCATCAGTAGAGATTACAGTTTTTGAAATTTGGGGGTGCTGAGTATGCTGCCAACATCTTTCTCAGATCAGGTACCTCTCACAGGCATGTGGGTGCTTCATCCACGAGCTCGTCAGCTCAATGACTCATGGGAGTACTATTAAACAGGAACAGGGGTGGGAGCACACCGCTTCCTCTCCCAGCAAGGTTCGCACCTGGCATTGCGATAAATGCAGTTTAAGTTACTTGCTTGCTTCAAGAGTGTTCGAGTGTTTCGCCACAGTTGGCGCCGACAGTGCTGATCTCTAGACACGTGGTTTTGGTTCTGTAACTGTCATCAGTAGAGATTACAGTCTTTGAAATTTGGGGGTGCTGAGTATGCTGCCAACATCTTTCTCAGATCAGGTACCTCTCACAGGTATGTGGGTGCTTCATCCACGAGCTCGTCAGCTCAATGACTCATGGGAGTACTATTAAACAGGAACAGGGGTGGGAGCACACCGCCTCACCTCCCAGCAAGGTTCGCCCCTGGCATTGTGGTAAATGCAGTTTCGGTTACTTGCTTGCTTCAAGAGAGTTCGAGTGTTTCGCCACAGTTGGCGCAGATAGTGCTGATCTCTAGACACGTGTTTCTGGTTCTTTAACCGTCATCAGAATAGATTACAGTCTTTCAAATCTGGGGTTTGCTGAGTAGGCTGCCAACATCTGTCTCAGGTCTGGTACCTCTCACAGGCATGCGGGTGCTTCATCCACGAGCTCGTCAGCTCAATGACTCACAGGAGTACTATTAATCAGGAACAGGGGTGGGAGGACACCGCTTCACCTCCCAGCAACATTCTCCCCTGACATTGTGGTAATTGCAGTTTCAGTTACTTGCTTGCTTCAAGAGTGTTCGAGTGTTTCGCCACAGTTGGAGCAGATAGTGCTCATCTCTAGACACATGTTTCTGGTTCTTTAACCGTCATCAGTAGAGATTACAGTCTTTCAAATCTGGGGTTTGCTGAGTAGGCTGCCAACATCTGTCTCAGGTCTGGTACCTCTCACAGGCATGCGGGTGCTTCATCCACGAGCTTGTCAGCTCAATGACTCACTGGAGAACTATTAAACAGGACCAGGGGTGGGAGGACGCCGCTTCACCTCCCAGCAAGGTTCGCCCCTGGCATTGTGGTAAATGCAGTTTCTGTTACTTGCTTGCTTCAAGAGAGTTTGAGTGCTTCGCCACAGTTGACGCAGATAGTGCTGACCTCTAGACACGTGGTTCTGGTTCTTTAACCGTCATCAGTAGAGATTACAGTCTTTCAAATGTGGGGTTTACTGAGTAGGCTCCCAACATCTTTCTCAGGTCAGGTACCTCTCACAGGCATGCGGGTGCTTCATCCACCAGCTTGTCAGCTCAATGACTCATGGGAGTACTATTAAACAGGAACAGGGGTGGGAGCACACCGCTTCACCTCCCAGCAAAGTTTGCCCCTGGCATTGTGGTAAATGCAGTTTCAGTTACTTGCTTGCTTCAAGAGTGTTCGAGTGTTTCGCCACAGTTGGCGCAGATAGTGCTGATCTCTAGACACGTGGTTCTGGTTCTTTAACCGTCATCAGTAGAGATTACAGTCTTTCAAATCTGGGGTTTGCTGAGTAGGCTGCCAACATCTGTCTCAGGTCTGGTACCTCTCACAGGCATGCGGGTGCTTCATCCACGAGCTTGTCAGCTCAATGACTCACTGGAGAACTATTAAACAGGACCAGGGGTGGGAGGACGCCGCTTCACCTCCCAGCAAGGTTCGCTCCTGGCATTGTGGTAAATGCAGTTTCTGTTACTTGCTTGCTTCAAGAGAGTTCGAGTGCATCGCCACAGTTGACGCAGATAGTGCTGACCTCTAGACACGTGGTTCTGGTTCTTTAACCGTCATCAGTAGAGATTACAGTCTTTCAAATGTGGGGTTTACTGAGTAGGCTCCCAACATCTTTCTCAGGCCTGGTTCCTCTCACAGGCATGCGGGTGCTTCATCCACGAGCTCGTCAGCTCAATGACTCACTGGAGAACTATTAAACAGGACCTGGGGTGGGAGGGCGCCGCTTCACCTCCCAGCAAGGTTTGCCCCTGGCATTGTGGTAAATGCAGTTTCAGTTACTTGCTTGCTTCAAGAGTGTTCGAGTGTTTCGCCACAGTTGGCGCAGATAGTGCTGATCTCTAGACACGTGGTTCTGGTTCTTTATTTGTCATAGGTAGAGATTACAGTCTTTCAAATGTGGGGTTTGCTGAGTAGGCTGCCAACATCTTTCTCGGTCAGGTACCTCTCACAGGCATGCAGGTGCTTCATCCACGAGCTCATCAGCTCAATGACTCATGGGAGTACTATTAAACAGGAACAAGGGTGGGAGCACACCGCTTCACCTCCCAGCAAGGTTCGCCCCTGGCATTGTGGTAAATGCTGTTTCGGTTACTTGCTTGCTTCAAGAGTGTTCGAGTGTTTCGCCGCAGTTGGCGCAGATAGTGCTTATCTCTAGACACGTGGTTCTGGTTCTTTAACTGTCATAGGTAGAGATTACAGTCTTTCAAATGTGGGTTTTGCTGAGTATGCTGCCAACATCTGTCTCAGGCCTGGTTCCTCTCACAGGCATGCGGGTGCTTCATCCACGAGCTTGTCAGCTCAAGGACTAACTGGAGAACTATTAAACAGAACCAGGGGTGGGAGGGCGCCGCTTCACCTCCCAGCAAGGTTTGCCCCTGGCATTGTGGTAAATGCAGCTTCTGTTACTTGCTTGCTTCAAGAGTGTTCGAGTGTTTCGCCACAGTTGGCGCAGATAGTGCTGATCTCTAAACACTTGTTTCTGGTTCTTTAACCGTCATCAGTAGAGCTTACAGTCTATCAAATGTGGGGTTTACTGAGTAGTCTCCCAACATCTTTCTCTGGTCAGGTACCTCTCACAGGCATGCGGGTGCTTCATCCACCAGCTTGTCAGCTCAATGACTCATGGGAGTACTATTAAACAGGAACAGGGGTGGGAGCACACTGCTTCACCTCCCAGCAAGGCTTGCCCCTAGCATTGTGGTAAATGCAGTTTCAGTTACTTGCTTGCTTCAAGAGTGTTCGAGTGTTTCGCCGCAGTTGGCGCAGATAGTGCTTATCTCTAGACACGTGGTTCTGGTTCTTTAACTGTCATAGGTAGAGATTAAAGTCTTTCAAATGTGGGGTTTGCTGAGTAGGCTGCCAACATCTTTCTCAGGTCAGGCACCTCTCACAGGCATGTGGGTGCTTCATCCACGAGCTCATCAGCTCAATGACTCATGGGAGTACTATTAAACAGGAACAGGGGTGGGAGCACACCGCTTCACCTCCCAGCAAAGTTCGCCCCTGGCATTGTGATAAATGCAGTTTAAGTTACTTGCTTGCTTCAAGAGTGTTCGAGTGTTTCGCCACAGTTGGCGCAGATAGTGCTGATCTCTAGACACGTGTTTCTGGTTCTTTAACCGTCATCAGTAGAGATTACAGTCTTTCAAATGTGGGGTTTGCTGAGTAGGCTGCCAACATCTTTCTCAGGTCAGGTACGTCTCACAGGCATGCGGGTGCTTCATCCACGAGCTCATCAGCACAATGACTCACTGGAGAACTTTTAAACAGGAACAGGGGTGGGACCACACCGCTTCACCTCCCAGCAAGGTTCGCACACTGGCATTGTGGTAAATGCAGTTTCAGTTACTTGCTTGCTTCAAGAGTGTTCGAGTGTTTCGCCACAGTTGGCGCAGATAGTGCTGATCTCTACACACGTGGTTCTGGTTCTTTAACCGTCATCAGTAGAGATTACAGTCTTTCAAATGTGGGGTTTGCTAAGTAGGCTGCCAACATCTTTCTCAGGTCAGGTACCTCTCACAGGCATGCGGGTGCTTCATCCACGAGCTCGTCAGCTCAATGACTCACAGGAGTACTATTAAACAGGAACAGGGGTGGGAGCACACCGCCTCACCTCCCAGCAACGTTCGCCCCTGACATTGTGGTAATTGCAGTTTCAGTTACTTGCTTGCTTCAAGAGTGTTCGAGTGTTTCGCCACGGTTGGAGCAGATAGTGCTGATCTCTAGACACATGTTTCTGGTTCTTTAACCGTCATCAGTAGAGATTACAGTCTTTCAAATCTGGGGTTTGCTGAGTAGGCTGCCAACATCTGTCTCAGGTCTGGTACCTCTCACAGGCATGCGGGTGCTTCATCCACGAGCTTGTCAGCTCAATGACTCACTGGAGAACTATTAAACAGGACCAGGGGTGGGAGGACTCCGATTCACCTCCCAGCAAGGCTCGCCCCTGGCATTGTGGTAAATGCAGTTTCTGTTACTTGCTTGCTTCAAGAGTGTTCAAGCGTTTCGCCACAGTTGACGCAGATAGTGCTGACCTCTAGACACGTGGTTCTGGTTCTTTAACCGTCATCAGTAGAGATTACAGTCTTTCAAATGTGGGGTTTACTGAGTAGGCTCCCAACATCTTTCTCAGGTCAGGTACCTCCCACAGGCATGCGGGTGCTTCATCCACCAGCTTGTCAGCTCAATGACTCATGGGAGTACTATTAAACAGGAACAGGGGTGGGAGCACACCGCTTGACCTCCCAGCAAAGTTTGCCCCTGGCATTGTGGTAAATGCAGTTTCAGTTACTTGCTTGCTTCAAGAGTTTTCGATTGTTTCGCCGCAGTTGGCGCCGATAGTGCTGATCTCTAGACACGTGGTTCTGGTTCTTTAACTGTCATAGTTAGAGATTACAGACTTTCAAATGTGGGGTTTGCTGAGTAGACTGCCAACATCTTTCTCAGGTCAGGTACCTCTCACAGTTATGTGGGTGCTTCATTCACGAGCTCATCAGCTCAATGACTCATGGGAGTACTATTGAACAGGAACAGGGGTGGGAGCACACCGCTTCACCTCCCAGCAAGTTTCGCCCCTGGCATTGTGATAAATGCAGTTTAAGTTACTTGCTTGCTTCAAGAGTGTTCGAGTGTTTCGCCACATTTGGCGCAGATAGTGCTGATCTCTAGACACGTGTTTCTGGTTCTTTAACCGTCATCAGTAGAGATTACAGTCTTTCAAATGTGGGGTTTGCTGAGTAGGCAGCCAACATCTTTCTCAGGTCAGGTACGTCTCACAGGCATGCGGGTGCTTCATCCACCAGCTTGTCAGCTCAATGACTCATGGGAGTACTATTAAACCGGAACAGGGGTGGGAGCACACCGCTTCACCTCCCAGCAAGGCTTGCCCCTGGCATTGTGGTAAATGCAGTTTCTGTTACTTGCTTGCTTCAAGAGTGTTCGAGTGTTTCGCCGCAGTTGGCGCAGATAGTGCTGATCTCTAGACATGTGGTTCTGGTTCTTTAACTGTCATAGGTAGAGATTACAGTCTTTCAAATGTGGGGTTTGCTGAGTAGGCTGCCAACATCTTTCTCAGGTCAGGTACCTCTCACAGGCATGTGGGTGCTTCATCCACGAGCTCATCAGCTCAATGACTCATGGGAATCCTATTAAACAGGAACAGGGGTGGGAGCACACCGCTTCACCTCCCAGCAAGGTTCGCCCCTGGCATTGTGATAAATGCAGTTTAAGTTACTTGCTTGCTTCAAGAGTGTTCGAGTGTTTCGCCACAGTTGGCGCAGATAGTGCTGATCTCTAGACATGTGTTTCTGGTTCTTTAACCGTCATCAGTAGAGATTACAGTCTTTCAAATGTGGGGTTTGCTGAGTGGGCTGCCAACATCTTTCTCAGGTCAGGTACCTGTCACAGGCATGCGGGTGCTTCATCCACGAGCTCGTCAGCTCAATGACTCACAGGAGTACTATTAAACAGGAACAGGGGTGGGAGCACACCGCTTCACCTCCCAGCAACGTTCGCCCCTGACATTGTGGTAATTGCAGTTTCAGTTACTTGCTTGCTTCAAGAGTGTTTGAGTGTTTCGCCACAGTTGGAGCAGATAGTGCTGATCTCTAGACACATGTTTCTGGTTCTTTAACCGTCATCAGTAAAGATTACAGTCTTTCAAATCTGGGGTTTGCTGAGTAGGCTGCCAACATCTGTCTCAGGTCTGGTACCTCTCACAGGCATGCGGGTGCTTCATCCACGAGCTTGTCAGCTCAATGACTCACTGGAGAACTATTAAACAGGACCAGGGGTGGGAGGACGCCGCTTCACCTCCCAGCAAGGTTCGCCCCTGGCATTGTGGTAAATGCAGTTTCTGTTACTTGCTTGCTTCAAGAGTGTTCGAGTGTTTCGCCACAGTTGGCGCAGATAGTGCTGATCTCTAGACACGTGGTTCTGGTTCTTTAACTGTCATAGGTAGAGATTACAGTCTTTCAAATGCGGGGTTTGCTGAGTAGGCTGCCAACATCTTTCTCAGGTCAGGTACCTCTCACAGGCATGTGGGTGCTTCATCCACAAGCTCATCAGCTCAATGACTCATGGGAGTACTATTAAACAGGAACAGGGGTGGGAGCACACCGCTTCACCTCCCAGCAAGGTTCGCCCCTGGCATTGTGATAAATGCAGTTTAAGTTAATTGCTTGCTTCAAGAGTGTTCCAGTGTTTCGCCACAGTTGGAGCAGATGGTGCTGATCTCTAGACACGTGTTTCTAGTTATTTAACTGTCATCAGTAGAGATTACAGTCTTTCAAATGTGGGGTTTGCTGAGTAGGCTGCCAACATCTTTCTCAGGTCAGGTACGTCTCACAGGCATGCAGGTGCTTCATCCACGAGCTCGTCAGCTCAATGACTCACTGGAGAACTATCAAACAGGAACAGGGGTGGGAGCACACCGCTCCACCTCCCAGCAAGGTTTGCACACTGGCATTGTGGTAAATGCAGTTTCAGTTACTTGCTTGCTTCAAGAGTGTTCGAGTGTTTCGCCACAGTTGGCGCAGATAGTGCTGATCGCTACACACGTGTTTCTGGTTCTTTAACCGTCATCAGTAGAGATTACAGTCTTTCAAATGTGGGGTTTGCTGAGTAGGCTGCAAACGTCTTTCTCAGGCCTGGTTCCTCTCACAGGCATGCGGGTGCTTCATCCACGAGCTCGTCAGCTCAATGACTCACTGGAGAACTATTAAACAGGACCAGGGGTGGGAGGACGCCGCTTCACCTCCCAGCAAGGTTTGCCCCTGGCATTGTGGTAAATGCAGTTTCTGTTACTTCCCTGCTTCAAGAGTGTTCGAGTGTATCGCCACAGTTGGCGCAGATAGTGCTGATCTCTAAACACTTGTTTCTGGTTCTTTAACCGTCATCAGTAGAGCTTACAGTCTTTCAAATGTGGGGTTCACTGGTTAGTCTCCCAACATCTTTCTCTGGTCAGGTACCTCTCACAGGCATGCGGGTGCTTCATCCACCAGCTTGTCAGCTCAATGACTCATGGGAGTACTATTAAACAGGAACAGGGGTGGGAGCACACCGCTTCACCTCCCAGCAAGGCTTGCCCCTAGCATTGTGGTAAATGCAGTTTAAGTTACTTGCTTGCTTCAAGAGTGTTCAAGTGTTTCGCCACAGTTGGCGCAGATAGTGCTGATCTCTAGACACGTGTTTCTGGTTCTTTAACCTTCATCAGTAGAGATTACAGTCTTTCAAATGTGGGGTTTGCTGAGTAGGCTGCCAACATCTTTCTCAGGTCAGGTACGTCTCACAGGCATGCGGGTGCTTCATCCACGAGCTCGTCAGCACAATGACTCACTGGAGAACTTTTAAACAGGAACAGGGGTGGGACCACACCGCTTCACCTCCCAGCAAGGTTCGCACACTGGCATTGTGGTAAATGCAGTTTCAGTTACTTGCTTGCTTCAAGAGTGTTTGAGTGTTTCGCCACAGTTGGCGCAGATAGTGTTGATCTCTACACACGTGGTTCTGGTTCTTTAACCGTCATCAGTAGAGATTACAGTCTTTCAAATGTGGGGTTTGCTAAGTAGGCTGCCAACATCTTTCTCAGGTCAGGTACCTCTCACAGTCATGCGGGTGCTTCAACCACGAGCTCGTCAGCTCAATGACTCACAGGAGTACTATTAAACAGGAACAGGGGTGGGAGCACACCGCCTCACCTCCCAGCAACGTTCACCCCTGACATTGTGGTAATTGCAGTTTCAGTTACTTGCTTGCTTCAAGAGTGTTCGAGTGTTTCGCCACGGTTGGAGCAGATAGTGCTGATCTCTAGACACATGTTTCTGGTTCTTTAACCGTCATCAGTAGAGATTACAGTCTTTCAAATCTGGGGTTTGCTGAGTAGGCTGCCAACATCTGTCTCAGGTCTGGTACCTCTCACAGGCATGCGGGTGCATCATTCACGAGCTTGTCAGCTCAATGACTCACTGGAGAACTATTAAACAGGACCAGGGGTGGGAGGAAGCGATTCACCTCCCAGCAAGGCTCGCCCCTGGCATTGTGGTAAATGCAGTTTCTGTTACTTGCTTGCTTCAAGAGTGTTCAAGTGTTTCGCCACAGTTGACGCAGATAGTGCTGACCTCTAGACACGTGGTTCTGGTTCTTTAACCGTCATCAGTAGAGATTACAGTCTTTCAAATGTGGGGTTTACTGAGTAGGCTCCCAACATCTTTCTCAGGTCAGGTACCTCCCACAGGAATGCGGGTGCTTCATCCACCAGCTTGTCAGCTCAATGACTCATGTGAGTACTATAAAACAGGAACAGGGGTGGGAGCACACCGCTTCACCTTCCAGCAAAGTTTGCCCCTGGCATTGTGGTAAATGCAGTTTCAGTTACTTGCTTGCTTCAAGAGTTTTCGAGTGTTCCTTCGCAGTTGGCGCCGATAGTGCTGATCTCTAGACACATGGTTCTGGTTCTTTAACTGTCATAGTTAGAGATTACAGTCTTTCAAATGTGGGGTTTGCTGAGTAGGCTGCCAACATCTTTCTCAGTTCAGGTACCTCTCACAGGCATGTGGGTGCTTCATTCACGAGCTCATCAGCTCAATGACTCATGGGAGTACTTTTAACAGGAACAGGGGTGGGAGCACACCGCTTCACCTCCCAGCAAGGCTTGCCCCTGGCATTGTGGTAAATGCAGTTTCAGTTACTTGCTTGCTTCAAGAGTGTTCGAGTGTTTCGCCGCAGTTGGCGCTGATAGTGCTGATCTCTAGACACGTGGTTCTGGTTCTTTAACTGTCATAGGTAGAGATTACAGTCTTTCAAATGTGGGGTTTGCTGAGTAGGCTGCCAACATCTTTCTCAGGTCAGGTACCTCTCACAGGCATGTGGGTGCTTCATCCACGAGCTCATCAGCTCAATGACTCATGGGAGTACTATTAAACAGGAACAGGGGTGGGAGCACACCGCTTCACCTCCCAGCAAGGTTCGCCCCTGGCATTGTGATAAATGCAGTTTAAGTTACTTGCTTGCTTCAAGAGTGTTCGAGTGTTACGCCACAGTTGGCGCAGATAGTGCTGATCTCTAGACATGTGTTTCTGGTTCTTTAACCGTCATCAGTAGAGATTACAGTCTTTCAAATGTGGGGTTTGCTGAGTAGGCTGCCAACATCTTTCTCAGGTCAGGTACCTCTCACAGGCATGCGGGTGCTTCAGCCACGAGCTCGTCATCTCAATAACTCACAGGAGTACTATTAAACAGGAACAGGGGTGGGAGCACACCGCTTCACCTCCCAGCAACGTTCGCCCCTGACATTGTGGTAATTGCAGTTTCAGTTACTTGCTTGCTTCAAGAGTGTTTGAGTGTTTCGCCACAGTTGGAGCAGATAGTGCTGATCTCTAGACACATGTTTCTGGTTCTTTAACCGTCATCAGTAGAGATTACAGTCTTTCAAATCTGGGGTTTGCTGAGTAGGCTGCCAACATCTGCCTCAGGTCTGGAACTCTCACAGGCATGCGGGTGCTTCATCCACGAGCTTGTCAGCTCAATGACTCACTGGAGAACTATTAAACAGGACCAGGGGTGGGAGGACGCCGCTTCACCTCCCAGCAAGGCTCGCCCCTGGCATTGTGGTAAATACAGTTTCTGTTACTTGCTTGCTTCAAGAGTGTTCGAGTGTTTCGCCACAGTTGGCGCAGATAGTGCTGATCTCTAGACACGTGGTTCTGGTTCTTTAACTGTCATAGGTAGAGATTACAGTCTTTCAAATGCGGGGTTTGCTGAGTAGGCTGCCAACATCTTTCTCAGGTCAGGTACCTCTCACAGGCATGTGGGTGCTTCATCCACAAGCTCATCAGCTCAATGACTCATGGGAGTACTATTAAACAGGAACAGGGGTGGGAGCACACCGCTTCACCTCCCAGCAAGGTTCGGCCCTGGCATTGTGATAAATGCAGTTTAAGTTACTTGCTTGCTTCAAGAGTGTTCGAGTGTTTCGCCACAGTTGGCGCAGATAGTGCTGATCTCTACACACGTGTTTCTGGTTCTTTAACCGTCATCAGTAGAGATTACAGTCTTTCAAATGTGGGGTTTGCTGAGGAGGCTGCAAACATCTTTCTCAGGCCTGGTTCCTCTCACAGGCATGCGGGTGCTTCATCCACGAGCTCGTCAGCTCAATGACTCACTGGAGAACTATTAAACAGGACCAGGGGTGGGAGGACGTCGCTTCACCTCCCAGCAAGGTTTGCCCCTGGCATTGTGGTAAATGCAGTTTCTGTTACTTCCTTGCTTCAAGAGTGTTCGAGTGTATCGCCACAGTTGGCGCAGATAGTGCTGATCTCTAAACACTTGTTTCTGGTTCTTTAACCGTCATCAGTAGAGCTTACAGTCTTTCAAATGTGGGGTTTACTGGTTAGTCTCCCAACATCTTTCTCTGGTCAGGTACCTCTCACAGGCATGCGGGTGCTTCATCCACCAGCTTGTCAGCTCAATGACTCATGGGAGTACTATTAAACAGGAACAGGGGTGGGAGCACACCGCTTCACCTCCCAGCAAGGCTTGCCCCTAGCATTGTGATAAATGCAGTTTAAGTTACTTGCTTGCTTCAAGAGTGTTCGAGTGTTTCGCCACAGTTGGCGCAGATAGTGCTGATCTCTAGACACGTGTTTCTCGTTCTTTAACCGTCATCAGTAGAGATCACAGTCTTTCAAATGTGGGGTTTGCAGAGTAGGCTGCCAACATCTTTCTCAGGTCAGGTACGTCTCACAGGCATGCGGGTGCTTCATCCACGAGCTCGTCAGCACAATGACTCACCGGAGAACTTTTAAACAGGAACAGGGGTGGGACCACACCGCTTCACCTCCCAGCAAGGTTCGCACACTGGCATTGTGGTAAATGCAGTTTCAGTTACTTGCTTGCTTCAAGAGTGTTCGAGTGTTTCGCCACAGTTGGCGCAGATAGTGCTGATCTCTACACACGTGGTTCTGGTTCTTTAACCGTCATCAGGAGAGATTACAGTCTTTCAAATGTGGGGTTTGCTGAGTAGGCTGCCAACATCTTTCTCACGTCAGGTACCTCTCACAGGCATGCGGGTGCTTCATCCACGAGCTTGTCAGCTCAATGACTCACAGGAGTATTATTAAACAGGAACAGGGGTGGGAGCACACCGCCTCACCTCCCAGCAACGTTCGTCCCTGACATTGTGGTAATTGCAGTTTCAGTTACTTGCTTGCTTCAAGAGTGTTCAAGTGTTTCACCACGGTTGGAGCAGATAGTGCTGATCTCTAGACACATGTTTCTGGTTCTTTAACATCATCAGTAGAGATTACAGTCTTTCAAATCTGGGGTTTGCTGAGTAGGCTGCCAACATCTGTCTCAGGTCTGGTACCTCTCACAGGCATGCGGCTGCTTCATCCACGAGCTTGTCAGCTCAATGACTTACTGGAGAACTACTAAACAGGACCAGGGGTGGGAGGATGCCGATTCACCTCCCAGCAAGGTTTGCCCCTGGCATTGTGGTAAATGCAGTTTCTGTTACTTGCTTGCTTCAAGAGTGTTCAAGTGTTTCGCCACAGTTGACGCAGATAGTGCTGACCTCTAGACACGTGGTTCTGGTTCTTTAACCGTCATCAGTAGAGATTACAGTCTTTCAAATGTGGGGTTTACTGAGTAGGCTCCCAACATCTTTCTCAGGTCAGGTACCTCCCACAGGCATGCGGGTGCTTCATCCACCAGCTTATCAGCTCAATGACTCATGGGAGTACTATTAAACAGGAACAGGGGTGGGAGCACACCGCTTCACCTCCCAGCAAGGCTTGCCCCTAGCATTGTGATAAATGCAGTTTAAGTTACTTGCTTGCTTCAAGAGTGTTCGAGTGTTTCGCCACAGTTGGCGCAGATAGTGCTGATCTCTAGACACGTGTTTCTCGTTCTTTAACCGTCATCAGTAGAGATTACAGTCTTTCAAATGTGGGGTTTGCTGAGTAGGCTGCCAACATCTTTCTCAGGTCAGGTACGTCTCACAGGCATGCGGGTGCTTCATCCACGAGCTCATCAGCTCAATGACTCATGGGAGTACTATTAAACAGGAACAGGGGTGGGAGCACACCGCTTCACCTCCCAGCAAGGTTCGCCCCTGGCATTGTGAAAAATGCAGTTTAAGTTACTTGCTTGCTTCAAGAGTGTTCGAGTGTTACGCCACAGTTGGCGCAGATAGTGCTGATCTCTAGACATGTGTTTCTGGTTCTTTAACCGTCATCAGTAGAGATTACAGTCTTTCAAATGTGGGGTTTGCTGAGTAGGCTGCCAACATCTTTCTCAGGTCAGGTACCTCTCACAGGCATGCGGGTGCTTCATCCACGAGCTCGTCAGCTCAATAACTCACTGGAGAACCATTAAACAGGACCAGGGGTGGGAGGACGCCGCTCCACCTCCCAGCAAGGTTTGCACACTGGCATTGTGGTAAATGCAGTTTCAGTTACTTGCTTGCTTCAAGAGTGTTCGAGTGTTTCGCCACAGTTGGCGCTGATAGTGCTGATCTCTACACACGTGTTTCTGGTTCTTTAACCGTCATCAGTAGAGATTACAGTCTTTCAAATGTGGGGTTTGCTGAGGAGGCTGCAAACATCTTTCTCAGGCCTGGTTCCTCTCACAGGCATGCGGGTGCTTCATCCACGAGCTCGTCAGCTCAATGACTCACTGGAGAACTATTAAAGAGGACCAGGGGTGGGAGGACGCCGCTTCACCTCCCAGCAAGGTTTGCCCCTGGCATTGTGGTAAATGCAGTTTCTGTTACTTCCTTGCTTCAAGACTGTTCGAGTGTATCGCCACAGTTGGCGCAGATAGTGCTGATCTCTAAACACTTGTTTCTGGTTCTTTAACCGTCATCAGTAGAGCTTACAGTCTTTCAAATGTGGGGTTTACTGGTTAGTTTCCCAACATCTTTCTCTGGTCAGGTACCTCTCACAGGCATGCGGGTGCTTCATCCACCAGCTTGTCAGCTCAATGACTCATGGGAGTACTATTAAACAGGAACAGGGGTGGGAGCACACCGCTTCACCTCCCAGCAAGGCTTGCCCCTAGCATTGTGATAAATGCAGTTTAAGTTACTTGCTTGCTTCAAGAGTGTTCGAGTGTTTCGCCACAGTTGGCGCAGATAGTGCTGATCTCTAGACACGTGTTTCTCGTTCTTTAACCGTCATCAGTAGAGATTACAGTCTTTCAAATGTGGGGTTTGCTGAGTAGGCTGCCAACATCTTTCTCAGGTCAGGTACGTCTCACAGGCATGCGGGTGCTTCATCCACGAGCTCGTCAGCACAATGACTCACCGGAGAACTTTTAAACAGGAACAGGGGTGGGACCACACCGCTTCACCTCCCAGCAAGGTTCGCACACTGGCATTGTGGTAAATGCAGTTTCAGTTACTTGCTTGCTTCAAGAGTGTTCGAGTGTTTCGCCACAGTTGGCGCAGATAGTGCTGATCTCTACACACGTGGTTCTGGTTCTTTAACCGTCATCAGTAGAGATTACACTCTTTCAAATGTGGGGTTTGCTGAGTAGGCTGCCAACATCTTTCTCAGGTCAGGTACCTCTCACAGGCATGCGGGTGCTTCATCCACGAGCTCGTCAGCTCAATGACTCACAGGAGTATTATTAAACAGGAACAGGGGTGGGAGCACACCGCTTCACCTCCCAGCAACGTTCGCCCCTGACATTGTGGTAATTGCAGTTTCAGTTACTTGCTTGCTTCAAGAGTGTTTGAGTGTTTCGCCACAGTTGGAGCAGATAGTGCTGATCTCTAGACACATGTTTCTGGTTCTTTAACCGTCATCAGTAGAGATTACAGTCTTTCAAATCTGGGGTTTGCTGAGTAGGCTGCCAACATCTGCCTCAGGTCTGGAACTCTCACAGGCATGCGGGTGCTTCATCCACGAGCTTGTCAGCTCAATGACTCACTGGAGAACTATTAAACAGGACCAGGGGTGGGAGGACGCCGCTTCACCTCCCAGCAAGGCTCGCCCCTGGCATTGTGGTAAATACAGTTTCTGTTACTTGCTTGCTTCAAGAGTGTTCGAGTGTTTCGCCACAGTTGGCGCAGATAGTGCTGATCTCTAGACACGTGGTTCTGGTTCTTTAACTGTCATAGGTAGAGATTACAGTCTTTCAAATGCGGGGTTTGCTGAGTAGGCTGCCAACATCTTTCTCAGGTCAGGTACCTCTCACAGGCATGTGGGTGCTTCATCCACAAGCTCATCAGCTCAATGACTCATGGGAGTACTATTAAACAGGAACAGGGGTGGGAGCACACCGCTTCACCTCCCAGCAAGGTTCGGCCCTGGCATTGTGATAAATGCAGTTTAAGTTACTTGCTTGCTTCAAGAGTGTTCGAGTGTTTCGCCACAGTTGGCGCAGATAGTGCTGATCTCTACACACGTGTTTCTGGTTCTTTAACCGTCATCAGTAGAGATTACAGTCTTTCAAATGTGGGGTTTGCTGAGGAGGCTGCAAACATCTTTCTCAGGCCTGGTTCCTCTCACAGGCATGCGGGTGCTTCATCCACGAGCTCGTCAGCTCAATGACTCACTGGAGAACTATTAAACAGGACCAGGGGTGGGAGGACGTCGCTTCACCTCCCAGCAAGGTTTGCCCCTGGCATTGTGGTAAATGCAGTTTCTGTTACTTCCTTGCTTCAAGAGTGTTCGAGTGTATCGCCACAGTTGGCGCAGATAGTGCTGATCTCTAAACACTTGTTTCTGGTTCTTTAACCGTCATCAGTAGAGCTTACAGTCTTTCAAATGTGGGGTTTACTGGTTAGTCTCCCAACATCTTTCTCTGGTCAGGTACCTCTCACAGGCATGCGGGTGCTTCATCCACCAGCTTGTCAGCTCAATGACTCATGGGAGTACTATTAAACAGGAACAGGGGTGGGAGCACACCGCTTCACCTCCCAGCAAGGCTTGCCCCTAGCATTGTGATAAATGCAGTTTAAGTTACTTGCTTGCTTCAAGAGTGTTCGAGTGTTTCGCCACAGTTGGCGCAGATAGTGCTGATCTCTAGACACGTGTTTCTCGTTCTTTAACCGTCATCAGTAGAGATCACAGTCTTTCAAATGTGGGGTTTGCAGAGTAGGCTGCCAACATCTTTCTCAGGTCAGGTACGTCTCACAGGCATGCGGGTGCTTCATCCACGAGCTCGTCAGCACAATGACTCACCGGAGAACTTTTAAACAGGAACAGGGGTGGGACCACACCGCTTCACCTCCCAGCAAGGTTCGCACACTGGCATTGTGGTAAATGCAGTTTCAGTTACTTGCTTGCTTCAAGAGTGTTCGAGTGTTTCGCCACAGTTGGCGCAGATAGTGCTGATCTCTACACACGTGGTTCTGGTTCTTTAACCGTCATCAGGAGAGATTACAGTCTTTCAAATGTGGGGTTTGCTGAGTAGGCTGCCAACATCTTTCTCACGTCAGGTACCTCTCACAGGCATGCGGGTGCTTCATCCACGAGCTTGTCAGCTCAATGACTCACAGGAGTATTATTAAACAGGAACAGGGGTGGGAGCACACCGCCTCACCTCCCAGCAACGTTCGTCCCTGACATTGTGGTAATTGCAGTTTCAGTTACTTGCTTGCTTCAAGAGTGTTCAAGTGTTTCACCACGGTTGGAGCAGATAGTGCTGATCTCTAGACACATGTTTCTGGTTCTTTAACATCATCAGTAGAGATTACAGTCTTTCAAATCTGGGGTTTGCTGAGTAGGCTGCCAACATCTGTCTCAGGTCTGGTACCTCTCACAGGCATGCGGCTGCTTCATCCACGAGCTTGTCAGCTCAATGACTTACTGGAGAACTACTAAACAGGACCAGGGGTGGGAGGATGCCGATTCACCTCCCAGCAAGGTTTGCCCCTGGCATTGTGGTAAATGCAGTTTCTGTTACTTGCTTGCTTCAAGAGTGTTCAAGTGTTTCGCCACAGTTGACGCAGATAGTGCTGACCTCTAGACACGTGGTTCTGGTTCTTTAACCGTCATCAGTAGAGATTACAGTCTTTCAAATGTGGGGTTTACTGAGTAGGCTCCCAACATCTTTCTCAGGTCAGGTACCTCCCACAGGCATGCGGGTGCTTCATCCACCAGCTTATCAGCTCAATGACTCATGGGAGTACTATTAAACAGGAACAGGGGTGGGAGCACACCGCTTCACCTCCCAGCAAGGCTTGCCCCTAGCATTGTGATAAATGCAGTTTAAGTTACTTGCTTGCTTCAAGAGTGTTCGAGTGTTTCGCCACAGTTGGCGCAGATAGTGCTGATCTCTAGACACGTGTTTCTCGTTCTTTAACCGTCATCAGTAGAGATTACAGTCTTTCAAATGTGGGGTTTGCTGAGTAGGCTGCCAACATCTTTCTCAGGTCAGGTACGTCTCACAGGCATGCGGGTGCTTCATCCACGAGCTCATCAGCTCAATGACTCATGGGAGTACTATTAAACAGGAACAGGGGTGGGAGCACACCGCTTCACCTCCCAGCAAGGTTCGCCCCTGGCATTGTGAAAAATGCAGTTTAAGTTACTTGCTTGCTTCAAGAGTGTTCGAGTGTTACGCCACAGTTGGCGCAGATAGTGCTGATCTCTAGACATGTGTTTCTGGTTCTTTAACCGTCATCAGTAGAGATTACAGTCTTTCAAATGTGGGGTTTGCTGAGTAGGCTGCCAACATCTTTCTCAGGTCAGGTACCTCTCACAGGCATGCGGGTGCTTCATCCACGAGCTCGTCAGCTCAATAACTCACTGGAGAACCATTAAACAGGACCAGGGGTGGGAGGACGCCGCTCCACCTCCCAGCAAGGTTTGCACACTGGCATTGTGGTAAATGCAGTTTCAGTTACTTGCTTGCTTCAAGAGTGTTCGAGTGTTTCGCCACAGTTGGCGCTGATAGTGCTGATCTCTACACACGTGTTTCTGGTTCTTTAACCGTCATCAGTAGAGATTACAGTCTTTCAAATGTGGGGTTTGCTGAGGAGGCTGCAAACATCTTTCTCAGGCCTGGTTCCTCTCACAGGCATGCGGGTGCTTCATCCACGAGCTCGTCAGCTCAATGACTCACTGGAGAACTATTAAAGAGGACCAGGGGTGGGAGGACGCCGCTTCACCTCCCAGCAAGGTTTGCCCCTGGCATTGTGGTAAATGCAGTTTCTGTTACTTCCTTGCTTCAAGACTGTTCGAGTGTATCGCCACAGTTGGCGCAGATAGTGCTGATCTCTAAACACTTGTTTCTGGTTCTTTAACCGTCATCAGTAGAGCTTACAGTCTTTCAAATGTGGGGTTTACTGGTTAGTTTCCCAACATCTTTCTCTGGTCAGGTACCTCTCACAGGCATGCGGGTGCTTCATCCACCAGCTTGTCAGCTCAATGACTCATGGGAGTACTATTAAACAGGAACAGGGGTGGGAGCACACCGCTTCACCTCCCAGCAAGGCTTGCCCCTAGCATTGTGATAAATGCAGTTTAAGTTACTTGCTTGCTTCAAGAGTGTTCGAGTGTTTCGCCACAGTTGGCGCAGATAGTGCTGATCTCTAGACACGTGTTTCTCGTTCTTTAACCGTCATCAGTAGAGATTACAGTCTTTCAAATGTGGGGTTTGCTGAGTAGGCTGCCAACATCTTTCTCAGGTCAGGTACGTCTCACAGGCATGCGGGTGCTTCATCCACGAGCTCGTCAGCACAATGACTCACCGGAGAACTTTTAAACAGGAACAGGGGTGGGACCACACCGCTTCACCTCCCAGCAAGGTTCGCACACTGGCATTGTGGTAAATGCAGTTTCAGTTACTTGCTTGCTTCAAGAGTGTTCGAGTGTTTCGCCACAGTTGGCGCAGATAGTGCTGATCTCTACACACGTGGTTCTGGTTCTTTAACCGTCATCAGTAGAGATTACACTCTTTCAAATGTGGGGTTTGCTGAGTAGGCTGCCAACATCTTTCTCAGGTCAGGTACCTCTCACAGGCATGCGGGTGCTTCATCCACGAGCTCGTCAGCTCAATGACTCACAGGAGTATTATTAAACAGGAACAGGGGTGGGAGCACACCGCCTCACCTCCCAGCAACGTTCGTCCCTGACATTGTGGTAATTGCAGTTTCAGTTACTTGCTTGCTTCAAGAGTGTTCGAGTGTTTCGCCACGGTTGGAGCAGATAGTGCTGATCTCTAGACACATGTTTCTGGTTCTTTAACATCATCAGTAGAGATAACAGTCTTTCAAATCTGGGGTTTGCTGAGTAGGCTGCCAACATCTGTCTCAGGTCTGGTACCTCTCACAGGCATGCGGGTGCTTCATCCACGAGCTTGTCAGCTCAATGACTTACTGGAGAACTATTAAACAGGACCAGGGCTGGGAGGACGCCGATTCACCTCCCAGCAAGGTTTGCCCCTGGCATTGTGGTAAATGCAGTTTCTGTTACTTGCTTGCTTCAAGAGTGTTCAAGTGTTTCGCCACAGTTGACGCAGATAGTGCTGACCTCTAGACACGTGGTTCTGGTTCTTTAACCGTCATCAGTAGAGATTACAGTCTTTCAAATGTGGGGTTTACTGAGTAGGCTCCCAACATCTTTCTCAGGTCAGGTACCTCCCACAGGCATGCGGGTGCTTCATCCACCAGCTTGTCAGCTCAATGACTCATGGGAGCACTATTAAACAGGAACAGGGGTGGGAGCACACCGCTTCACCTCCCAGCAAGGCTTGCCCCTAGCATTGTGATAAATGCAGTTTAAGTTACTTGCTTGCTTCAAGAGTGTTCGAGTGTTTCGCAACAGTTGGCGCAGATAGTGCTGATCTCTAGACACGTGTTTCTCGTTCTTTAACCGTCATCAGTAGAGATTACAGTCTTTCAAATGTCGGGTTTGCTGAGTAGGCTGCCAACATCTTTCTCAGGTCAGGTACGACTCACAGGCATGCGGGTGCTTCATCCACGAGCTCGTCAGCACAATGACTCACCGGAGAACTTTTAAACAGGAACAGGGGTGGGACCACACCGCTTCACCTCCCAGCAAGGTTCGCACACTGGCATTGTGGTAAATGCAGTTTCAGTTACTTGCTTGCTTCAAGAGTGTTCGAGTGTTTCGCCACAGTTGGCGCAGATAGTGCTGATCTCTACACACGTGGTTCTGGTTCTTTAACCGTCATCAGTAGAGATTACAGTCTTTCAAATGTGGGGTTTGCTGAGTAGGCTGCCAACATCTTTCTCAGGTCAGGTACCTCCCACAGGCATGCGGGTGCTTCATCCACCAGCTTGTCAGCTCAATGACTCATGGGAGTACTATTAAACAGGAACAGGGGTGGGAGCACACCGCTTCACCTCCCAGCAAAGTTTGCCCCTGGCATTGTGGTAAATGCAGTTTCAGTTACTTGCTTGCTTCAAGAGTTTTCGATTGTTTCGCCGCAGTTGGCGCCGATAGTGCTGATCTCTAGACACGTGGTTCTGGTTCTTTAACTGTCATAGTTAGAGATTACAGACTTTCAAATGTGGGGTTTGCTGAGTAGGCTGCCAACATCTTTCTCAGGTCAGGTACCTCTCACAGTTATGTGGGTGCTTCATTCACGAGCTCATCAGCTCAATGACTCATGGGAGTACTATTAAACAGGAACAGGGGTGGGAGCACACCGCTTCACCTCCCAGCAAGGTTCGCCCCTGGCATTGTGATAAATGCAGTTTAAGTTACTTGCTTGCTTCAAGAGTGTTCGAGTGTTTCGCCACATTTGGCGCAGATAGTGCTGATCTCTAGACACGTGTTTCTGGTTCTTTAACCGTCATCAGTAGAGATTACAGTCTTTCAAATGTGGGGTTTGCTGAGTAGGCTGCCAACATCTTTCTCAGCTCAGGTACGTCTCACAGGCATGCGCGTGCTTCATCCACCAGCTTGTCAGCTCAATGACTCATGGGAGTACTATTAAACAGGAACAGGGGTGTGAGCACCCCACTTCACCTCCCAGCAAGGCTTGCCCCTGGCATTGTGGTAAATGCAGTTTCTGTTACTTGCTTGCTTCAAGAGTGTTCGAGTGTTTCGCCGCAGTTGGCGCAGATAGTGCTGATCTCTAGACATGTGGTTCTGGTTCTTTAACTGTCATAGGTAGAGATTACAGTATTTCAAATGTTGGGTTTGCTGAGTAGGCTGCCAACATCTTTCTCAGGTCAGGTACCTCTCACAGGCATGTGGGTGCTTCATCCACGAGCTCATCAGCTCAATGACTCATGGGAGTACTATTAAACAGGAACAGGGGTGGGAGCACACCGCTTCACCTCCCAGCAAGGTTCGCCCCTGGCATTGTGATAAATGCAGTTTAAGTTACTTGCTTGCTTCAAGAGTGTTCGAGTGTTTCGCCACAGTTGGCGCAGATAGTGCTGATCTCTAGACATGTGTTTCTGGTTCTTTAACCGTCATCAGTAGAGATTACAGTCTTTCAAATGTGGGGTTTGCTGAGTAGGCTGCCAACATCTTTCTCAGGTCAGGTACCTGTCACAGGCATGCGGGTGCTTCATCCACGAGCTCGTCAGCTCAATGACTCACAGGAGTACTATTAAACTGGAACAGGGGTGGGAGCACACCGCTTCACCTCCCAGCAACGTTCGCCCCTGACATTGTGGTAATTGCAGTTTCAGTTACTTGCTTGCTTCAAGAGTGTTTGAGTGTTTCGCCACAGTTGGAGCAGATAGTGCTGATCTCTAGACACATGTTTCTGGTTCTTTAACCGTCATCAGTAGAGATTACAGTCTTTCAAATCTGGGGGTTGCTGAGTAGGCTGCCAACATCTGTCTCAGGTCTGGTACCTCTCACAGGCATGCGGGTGCTTCATCCACGAGCTTGTCAGCTCAATGACTCACTGGAGAACTATTAAACAGGACCAGGGGTGGGAGGACGCCGCTTCACCTCCCAGCAAGGTTCGCCCCTGGCATTGTGGTAAATGCAGTTTCTGTTACTTGCTTGCTTCAAGAGTGTTCGAGTGTTTCGCCACAGTTGGCGCAGATAGTGCTGATCTCTAGACACGTGGTTCTGGTTCTTTAACTGTCATAGGTAGAGATTACAGTCTTTCAAATGCGGGGTTTGCTGAGTAGGCTGCCAACATCTTTCTCAGGTCAGGTACCTCTCACAGGCATGTGGGTGCTTCATCCACAAGCTCATCAGCTCAATGACTCATGGGAGTACTATTAAACAGGAACAGAGGTGGGAGCACACCGCTTCACCTCCCAGCAAGGTTCGCCCCTGGCATTGTGATAAATGCAGTTTAAGTTAATTGCTTGCTTCAAGAGTGTTCCAGTGTTTCGCCACAGTTGGCGCAGATGGTGCTGATCTCTAGACACGTGTTTCTAGTTATTTAACTGTCATCAGTAGAGATTACAGGCTTTCAAATGTGGGGTTTGCTGAGTAGGCTGCCAACATCTTTCTCAGGTCAGGTACGTCTCACAGGCATGCAGGTGCTTCATCCACGAGCTCGTCAGCTCAATGACTCACTGGAGAACTATCAAACAGGAACAGGGGTGGGAGCACACCGCTCCACCTCCCAGCAAGGTTTGCACACTGGCATTGTGGTAAATGCAGTTTCAGTTACTTGCTTGCTTCAAGAGTGTTCGAGTGTTTCGCCACAGTTGGCGCAGATAGTGCTGATCTCTACACACGTGTTTCTGGTTCTTTAACCGTCATCAGTAGAGATTACAGTCTTTCAAATCTGGGGTTTGCTGAGTAGGCTGCAAACATCTTTCTCAGGCCTGGTTCCTCTCACAGGCATGCGGGTGCTTCATCCACGAGCTCGTCAGCTCAATGACTCACTGGAGAACTATTAAACAGGACCAGGGGTGGGAGGACGCCGCTTCACCTCCCAGCAAGGTTTGCCCCTGGCATTGTGGTAAATGCAGTTTCTGTTACTTCCTTGCTTCAAGAGTGTTCGAGTGTATCGCCACAGTTGGCGCAGATAGTGCTGATCTCTAAACACTTGTTTCTGGTTCTTTAACCGACATCAGTAGAGCTTACAGTCTTTCAAATGTGGGGTTTACTGGTTAGTCTCCCAACATCTTTCTCTGGTCAGGTACCTCTCACAGGCATGCGGGTGCTTCATCCACCAGCTTGTCAGCTCAATGACTCATGGGAGTACTATTAAACAGGAACAGGGGTGGGAGCACACCGCTTCACCTCCCACGAAGGCTTGCCCCTAGCATTGTGGTAAATGCAGTTTCAGTTACTTGCTTGCTTCAAGAGTGTTCGAGTGTTTCGCCACAGTTGGCGCAGATAGTGCCGATCTCTAGACACGTGTTTCTGGTTCTTTAACCGTCATCAGTAGAGATTACAGTCTTTCAAATGTGGGGTTTGCTGAGTAGGCTGCCAACATCTTTCTCAGGTCAGGTACGTCTCACAGGCATGCGGGTGCTTCATCCACGAGCTCGTCAGCACAATGACTCACTGGAGAACTTTTAAACAGGAAGAGGGGTGGGACCACACCGCTTCACCTCCCAGCAAGGTTCGCACACTGGCATTGTGGTAAATGCAGTTTCAGTTACTTGCTTGCTTCAAGAGTGTTCGAGTGTTTCGCCACAGTTGGCGCAGATAGTGCTGATCTCTACACACGTGGTTCTGGTTCTTTAACCGTCATCAGTAGAGATTACAGTCTTTCAAATGTGGGGTTTGCTAAGTAGGCTGCCAACATCTTTCTCAGGTCAGGTACCTCTCACAGGCATGCGGGTGCTTCATCCACGAGCTTGTCAGCTCAATGACTCACAGGAGTACTATTAAACAGGAACAGGGGTGGGAGCACACCGCCTCACCTCCCAGCAACGTTCGCCCCTGACATTGTGGTAATTGCAGTTTCAGTTACTTGCTTGCTTCAAGAGTGTTCGAGTGTTTCGCCACGGTTGGAGCAGATAGTGCTGATCTCTAGACACATGTTTCTGGTTCTTTAACCGTCATCAGTAGAGATTACAGTCTTTCAAATCTGGGGTTTGCTCAGTAGGCTGCCAACATCTGTCTCAGGTCTGGTACCTCTCACAGGCATGCGGGTGCTTCATCCACGAGCTTGTCAGCTCAATGACTCACTGGAGAACTATTAAACAGGACCAGGGGTGGGAGGAAGCCGATTCACCTCCCAGCAAGGCTCGCCCCTGGCATTGTGGTAAATGCAGTTTCTGTTACTTGCTTGCTTCAAGAGTGTTCAAGTGTTTCGCCACAGTTGACGCAGATAGTGCTGACCTCTAGACACGTGGTTCTGGTTCTTTAACCGTCATCAGTAGAGATTACAGTCTTTCAAATGTGGGGTTTACTGAGTAGGCTCCCAACATCTTTCTCAGGTCAGGTACCTCCCACAGGCATGCGGGTGCTTCATCCACCAGCTTGTCAGCTCAATGACTCATGTGAGTACTATTAAACAGGAACAGGGGTGGGAGCACACCGCTTCACCTCCCAGCAAGGTTCGCCCCTGGCATTGTGATAAATGCAGTTTAAGTTACTTGCTTGCTTCAAGAGTGTTCGAGTGTTTCGCCACAGTTGGCGCAGATAGTGCTGATCTCTAGACACGTGTTTCTGGTTCTTTAACCGTCATCAGTAGAGATTACAGTCTTTCAAATGTGGGGTTTGCTGAGTAGGCTGCCAACATCTTTCTCAGGTCAGGTACGTCTCACAGGCATGCGGGTGCTTCATCCACCAGCTCGTCAGCTCAATGACTCACAGAAGTACTATTAAACAGGAACAGGGGTGGGAGCACACCGCTTCACCTCCCAGCAAGGTTCGCCCCTGGCATTGTGATAAATGCAGTTTAAGTTACTTGCTTGCTTCAAGAGTGTTCGAGTGTTTCGCCACAGTTGGCGCAGATAGTGCTGATCTCTAGACACGTGTTTCTGGTTCTTTAACCGTCATCAGTAGAGATTACAGTCTTTCAAATCTGGGGTTTGCTGAGTAGGCTGCCAACATCTGTCTCAGGTCTGGTACCTCTCACAGGCATGCGGGTGCTTCATCCACGAGCTTGTCAGCTCAATGACTCACTGGAGAACTATTAAACAGGACCAGGGGTGGGAGGACGCCGCTTCACCTCCCAGCAAGGCTCGCCCCTGGCATTGTGGTAAATGCAGTTTCTGTTACTTGCTTGCTTCAAGAGTGTTCGAGTGTTTCGCCACAGTTGGCGCAGATAGTGCTGATCTCTAGACACGTGGTTCTGGTTCTTTAACTGTCATAGGTAGAGATTACAGTCTTTCAAATGCGGGGTTTGCTGAGTAGGCTGCCACCATCTTTCTCAGGTCAGGTACCTCTCACAGGCATGTGGGTGCTTCATCCACAAGCTCATCAGCTCAATGACTCATGGGAGTACTATTAAACAGGAACAGGGGTGGGAGCACACCGCTTCACCTCCCAGCAAGGTTCGCCCCTGGCATTGTGATAAATGCAGTTTAAGTTACTTGCTTGCTTCAAGAGTGTTCCAGTGTTTCGCCACAGTTGGCGCAGATAGTGCTGATCTCTACACACGTGTTTCTGGTTCTTTAACCGTCATCAGTAGAGATTACAGTCTTTCAAATGTGGGGTTTGCTGAGTAGGCTGCCAACCTCTTTCTCAGGTCAGGTACGTCTCACAGGCATGCGGGTGCTTCATCCACGAGCTCGTCAGCTCAATGACTCACTGGAGAACTATTAAACAGGACCAGGGGTGGGAGGACGCCGCTTCACCTCCCAGCAAGGTTTGCCCCTGGCATTGTGGTAAATGCAGTTTCTGTTACTTCCTTGCTTCAAGAGTGTTCGAGTGTATCGCCACAGTTGGCGCAGATAGTGCTGATCTCTAAACACTTGTTTCTGGTTCTTTAACCGTCATCAGTAGAGCTTACAGTCTTTCAAATGTGGGGTTTACTGGTTAGTCTCCCAACATCTTTCTCTGGTCAGGTACCTCTCACAGGCATGCGGGTGCTTCATCCACAAGCTTGTCAGCTCAATGACTCATGGGAGTACTATTAAACAGGAACAGGGGTGGGAACACACCGCTTCACCTCCCAGCAAGGCTTGCCCCTAGCATTGTGATAAATGCAGTTTAAGTTACTTGCTTGCTTCAAGAGTGTTCGAGTGTTTCGCCACAGTTGGCGCAGATAGTGCTGATCTCTAGACACGTGTTTCTCGTTCTTTAACCGTCATCAGTAGAGATTACAGTCTTTCAAATGTGGGGTTTGCTGAGTAGGCTGCCAACATCTTTCTCAGGTCAGGTACGTCTCACAGGCATGCGGGTGCTTCATCCACGAGCTCGTCAGCACAATGACTCACCGGAGAACTTTTAAACAGGAACAGGGGTGGGACCACACCGCTTCACCTCCCAGCAAGGTTCGCACACTGGCATTGTGGTAAATGCAGTTTCAGTTACTTGCTTGCTTCAAGAGTGTTCGAGTGTTTCGCCACAGTTGGCGCAGATAGTGCTGATCTCTACACACGTGGTTCTGGTTCTTTAACCGTCATCAGTAGAGATTACAGTCTTTCAAATGTGGGGTTTGCTGAGTAGGCTGCCAACATCTTTCTCAGGTCAGGTACCTCTCACAGGCATGCGGGTGCTTCATCCACGAGCTCGTCAGCTCAATGACTCACAGGAGTATTATTAAACAGGAACAGGGGTGGGAGCACACCGCCTCACCTCCCAGCAACGTTCGTCCCTGACATTGTGGTAATTGCAGTTTCAGTTACTTGCTTGCTTCAAGAGTGTTCGAGTGTTTCGCCACGGTTGGAGCAGATAGTGCTGATCTCTAGACACATGTTTCTGGTTCTTTAACATCATCAGTAGAGATTACAGTCTTTCAAATCTGGGGTTTGCTGAGTAGGCTGCCAACATCTGTCTCAGGTCTGGTACCTCTCACAGGCATGCGGGTGCTTCATCCACGAGCTTGTCAGCTCAATGACTTACTGGAGAACTATTAAACAGGACCAGGGGTGGGAGGACGCCGATTCACCTCCCAGCAAGGTTTGCCCCTGGCATTGTGGTAAATGCAGTTTCTGTTACTTGCTTGCTTCAAGAGTGTTCAAGTGTTTCGCCACAGTTGACGCAGATAGTGCTGACCTCTAGACACGTCGTTCTGGTTCTTTAACCGTCATCAGTAGAGATTACAGTCTTTCAAATGTGGGGTTTACTGAGTAGGCTCCCAACATCTTTCTCAGGTCAGGTACCTCCCACAGGCATGCGGGTGCTTCATCCACCAGCTTGTCAGCTCAATGACTCATGGGAGTACTATTAAACAGGAACAGGGGTGGGAGCACACCGCTTCACCTCCCAGCAAGGCTTGCCCCTATCATTGTGATAAATGCAGTTTAAGTTACTTGCTTGCTTCAAGAGTGTTCGAGTGTTTCGCCACAGTTGGCGCAGATAGTGCTGATCTCTAGACACGTGTTTCTCGTTCTTTAACCGTCATCAGTAGAGATTACAGTCTTTCAAATGTGGGGTTTGCTGAGTAGGCTGCCAACATCTTTCTTAGGTCAGGTACGACTCAGAGGCATGCGGCTGCTTCATCCACGAGCTCGTCAGCACAATGACTCACCGGAGAACTTTTAAACAGGAACAGGGGTGGGACCACACCGCTTCACCTCCCAGCAAGGTTCGCACACTGGCATTGTGGTAAATGCAGTTTCAGTTACTTGCTTGCTTCAAGAGTGTTCGAGTGTATCGCCACAGTTGGCGCAGATAGTGCTGATCTCTAAACACTTGTTTCTGGTTCTTTAACCGTCATCAGTAGAGCTTACAGTCTTTCAAATGTGGGGTTTACTGGTTAGTCTCCCAACATCTTTCTCTGGTCAGGTACCTCTCACAGGCATGCGGGTGCTTCATCCACCAGCTTGTCAGCTCAATGACTCATGGGAGTACTATTAAACAGGAACAGGGGTGGGAGCACACCGCTTCACCTCCCAGCAAGGCTTGCCCCTAGCATTGTGATAAATGCAGTTTAAGTTACTTGCTTGCTTCAAGAGTGTTCGAGTGTTTCGCCACAGTTGGCGCAGATAGTGCTGATCTCTAGACACGTGTTTCTCGTTCTTTAACCGTCATCAGTAGAGATTACAGTCTTTCAAATGTGGGGTTTGCTGAGTAGGCTGCCAACATCTTTCTCAGGTCAGGTACGTCTCACAGGCATGCGGGTGCTTCATCCACGAGCTCGTCAGCACAATGACTCACCGGAGAACTTTTAAACAGGAACAGGGGTGGGACCACACCGCTTCACCTCCCAGCAAGGTTCGCACACTGGCATTGTGGTAAATGCAGTTTCAGTTACTTGCTTGCTTCAAGAGTGTTCGAGTGTTTCGCCACAGTTGGCGCAGATAGTGCTGATCTCTACACACGTGGTTCTGGTTCTTTAACCGTCATCAGTAGAGATTACAGTCTTTCAAATGTGGGGTTTGCTGAGTAGGCTGCCAACATCTTTCTCAGGTCAGGTACCTCTCACAGGCATGCGGGTGCTTCATCCACGAGCTCGTCAGCTCAATGACTCACAGGAGTATTATTAAACAGGAACAGGGGTGGGAGCACACCGCCTCACCTCCCAGCAACGTTCGTCCCTGACATTGTGGTAATTGCAGTTTCAGTTACTTGCTTGCTTCAAGAGTGTTCGAGTGTTTCGCCACGGTTGGAGCAGATAGTGCTGATCTCTAGACACATGTTTCTGGTTCTTTAACATCATCAGTAGAGATTACAGTCTTTCAAATCTGGGGTTTGCTGAGTAGGCTGCCAACATCTGTCTCAGGTCTGGTACCTCTCACAGGCATGCGGGTGCTTCATCCACGAGCTTGTCAGCTCAATGACTTACTGGAGAACTATTAAACAGGACCAGGGGTGGGAGGACGCCGATTCACCTCCCAGCAAGGTTTGCCCCTGGCATTGTGGTAAATGCAGTTTCTGTTACTTGCTTGCTTCAAGAGTGTTCAAGTGTTTCGCCACAGTTGACGCAGATAGTGCTGACCTCTAGACACGTGGTTCTGGTTCTTTAACCGTCATCAGTAGAGATTACAGTCTTTCAAATGTGGGGTTTACTGAGTAGGCTCCCAACATCTTTCTCAGGTCAGGTACCTCCCACAGGCATGCGGGTGCTTCATCCACCAGCTTGTCAGCTCAATGACTCATGGGAGTACTATTAAACAGGAACAGGGGTGGGAGCACACCGCTTCACCTCCCAGCAAGGCTTGCCCCTATCATTGTGATAAATGCAGTTTAAGTTACTTGCTTGCTTCAAGAGTGTTCGAGTGTTTCGCCACAGTTGGCGCAGATAGTGCTGATCTCTAGACACGTGTTTCTCGTTCTTTAACCGTCATCAGTAGAGATTACAGTCTTTCAAATGTGGGGTTTGCTGAGTAGGCTGCCAACATCTTTCTTAGGTCAGGTACGACTCAGAGGCATGCGGCTGCTTCATCCACGAGCTCGTCAGCACAATGACTCACCGGAGAACTTTTAAACAGGAACAGGGGTGGGACCACACCGCTTCACCTCCCAGCAAGGTTCGCACACTGGCATTGTGGTAAATGCAGTTTCAGTTACTTGCTTGCTTCAAGAGTGTTCGAGTGTATCGCCACAGTTGGCGCAGATAGTGCTGATCTCTAAACACTTGTTTCTGGTTCTTTAACCGTCATCAGTAGAGCTTACAGTCTTTCAAATGTGGGGTTTACTGGTTAGTCTCCCAACATCTTTCTCTGGTCAGGTACCTCTCACAGGCATGCGGGTGCTTCATCCACCAGCTTGTCAGCTCAATGACTCATGGGAGTACTATTAAACAGGAACAGGGGTGGGAGCACACCGCTTCACCTCCCAGCAAGGCTTGCCCCTAGCATTGTGATAAATGCAGTTTAGGTTACTTGCTTGCTTCAAGAGTGTTCGAGTGTTTCGCCACAGTTGGCGCAGATAGTGCTGATCTCTAGACACGTGTTTCTCGTTCTTTAACCGTCATCAGTAGAGATTACAGTCTTTCAAATGTGGGGTTTGCTGAGTAGGCTGCCAACATCTTTCTCAGGTCAGGTACGTCTCACAGGCATGCGGGTGCTTCATCCACGAGCTCGTCAGCACAATGACTCACCGGAGAACTTTTAAACAGGAACAGGGGTGGGACCACACCGCTTCACCTCCCAGCAAGGTTCGCACACTGGCATTGTGGTAAATGCAGTTTCAGTTACTTGCTTGCTTCAAGAGTGTTCGAGTGTTTCGCCACAGTTGGCGCAGATAGTGCTGATCTCTACACACGTGGTTCTGGTTCTTTAACCGTCATCAGTAGAGATTACAGTCTTTCAAATGTGGGGTTTGCTGAGTAGGCTGCCAACATCTTTCTCAGGTCAGGTACCTCTCACAGGCATGCGGGTGCTTCATCCACGAGCTCGTCAGCTCAATGACTCACAGGAGTATTATTAAACAGGAACAGGGGTGGGAGCACACCGCCTCACCTCCCAGCAACGTTCGTCCCTGACATTGTGGTAATTGCAGTTTCAGTTACTTGCTTGCTTCAAGAGTGTTCGAGTGTTTCGCCACGGTTGGAGCAGATAGTGCTGATCTCTAGACACATGTTTCGGGTTCTTTAACATCATCAGTAGAGATTACAGTCTTTCAAATCTGGGGTTTGCTGAGTAGGCTGCCAACATCTGTCTCAGGTCTGGTACCTCTCACAGGCATGCGGGTGCTTCATCCACGAGCTTGTCAGCTCAATGACTTACTGGAGAACTATTAAACAGGACCAGGGGTGGGAGGACGCCGATTCACCTCCCAGCAAGGTTTGCCCCTGGCATTGTGGTAAATGCAGTTTCTGTTACTTGCTTGCTTCAAGAGTGTTCAAGTGTTTCGCCACAGTTGACGCAGATAGTGCTGACCTCTAGACACGTGGTTCTGGTTCTTTAACCGTCATCAGTAGAGATTACAGTCTTTCAAATGTGGGGTTTACTGAGTAGGCTCCCAACATCTTTCTCAGGTCAGGTACCTCCCACAGGCATGCGGGTGCTTCATCCACCAGCTTGTCAGCTCAATGACTCATGGGAGTACTATTAAACAGGAACAGGGGTGGGAGCACACCGCTTCACCTCCCAGCAAGGCTTGCCCCTATCATTGTGATAAATGCAGTTTAAGTTACTTGCTTGCTTCAAGAGTGTTCGAGTGTTTCGCCACAGTTGGCGCAGATAGTGCTGATCTCTAGACACGTGTTTCTCGTTCTTTAACCGTCATCAGTAGAGATTACAGTCTTTCAAATGTGGGGTTTGCTGAGTAGGCTGCCAACATCTTTCTCAGGTCAGGTACGACTCAGAGGCATGCGGCTGCTTCATCCACGAGCTCGTCAGCACAATGACTCACCGGAGAACTTTTAAACAGGAACAGGGGTGGGACCACACCGCTTCACCTCCCAGCAAGGTTCGCACACTGGCATTGTGGTAAATGCAGTTTCAGTTACTTGCTTGCTTCAAGAGTGTTCGAGTGTTTCGCCACAGTTGGCGCAGATAGTGCTGATCTCTACACACGTGGTTCTGGTTCTTTAACCGTCATCAGTAGAGATTACAGTCTTTCAAATGTGGGGTTTGCTGAGTAGGCTGCCAACATCTTTCTCAGGTCAGGTACCTCTCACAGGCATGCGGGTGCTTCATCCACGAGCTCGTCAGCTCAATGACTCACAGGAGTATTATTAAACAGGAACAGGGGTGGGAGCACACCGCCTCACCTCCCAGCAACGTTCGTCCCTGACATTGTGGTAATTGCAGTTTCAGTTACTTGCTTGCTTCAAGAGTGTTTGAGTGTTTTGCCACAGTTGGAGCAGATAGTGCTGATCTCTAGACACATGTTTCTGGTTCTTTAACCGTCATCAGTAGAGATTACAGTCTTTCAAATCTGGGGTTTGCTGAGTAGGCTGCCAACATCTGTCTCAGGTCTGGTACCTCTCACAGGCATGCGGGTGCTTCATCCACGAGCTTGTCAGCTCAATGACTTACTGGAGAACTATTAAACAGGACCAGGGGTGGGAGGACGCCGATTCACCTCCCAGCAAGGTGCGCCCCTGGCATTGTGGTAAATGCAGTTTCTGTTACTTGCTTGCTTCAAGAGTGTTCAAGTGTTTCGCCACAGTTGACGCAGATAGTGCTGACCTCTAGACCCGTGGTTCTGGTTCTTTAACCGTCATCAGTAGAGATCACAGTCTTTCAAATGTGGGGTTTACTGAGTAGGCTCCCAACATCTTTCTCAGGTCAGGTACCTCCCACAGGCATGCGGGTGCTTCATCCACCAGCTTGTCAGCTCAATGACTCATGGGAGTACTATTAAAGAGGAACAGGGGTGGGAGCACACCGCTTCACCTCCCAGCAAAGTTTGCCCCTGGCATTGTGGTAAATGCAGTTTCAGTTACTTGCTTGCTTCAAGAGTGTTCGAGTGTTTCGCCGCAGTTGGCGCAGATAGTGCTGATCTCTAGACACGTGTTTCTGGTTCTTTAACCGTCATCAGTAGAGATTACAGTCTTTCAAATGTGGTGTTTGCTGAGTAGGCTGCCAACATCTTTCTCAGGTCAGGTACGTCTCACAGGCATGCGGGTGCTTCATCCACGAGCTCGTCAGCACAATGACTCACTGGAGAACTATTAAACAGGAACAGGGGTGGGACCACACCGCTTCACCTCCCAGCAAGGTTTGCACACTGGCCTTGTGGTAAATGCAGTTTCAGTTACTTGCTTGCTTCAAGAGTGTTCGAGTGTTTCGCCACAGTTGGCGCAGATAGTGCTGATCTCTAGACACGTGTTTCTGGTTCTTTAACCGTCATCAGTAGAGATTACAGTCTTTCAAATATGGGGTTTGCTGAGTAGGCTGCCAACATCTGTCTCATGCCTGGTACCTCTCACAGGCATGCGGGTGCTTCATCCACGAGCTCGTCAGCTCAATGACTCACTGGAGAACTATTAAACAGGACCAGGGGTGGGAGGATGCCGCTTCACCTCCCAGCAAGGTTTGCCCCTGGCATTGTGGTAAATGCAGTTTCTGTTACTTGCTTGCTTCAAGAGAGTTCGAGTGTTTCGCCACAGTTGACGCAGATAGTGCTGACCTCTAGACACGTGGTTCTGGTTCTTTAACCGTCATCAGTAGAGATTACAGTCTTTCAAATGTGGGGTTTACTGAGTAGTCTCCCAACATCTTTCTCTGGTCAGGTACCTCTCACAGGCATGCGGGTGCTTCATCCACCAGCTTGTCAGCTCAATGACTCATGGGAGTACTATTAAACAGGAACAGGGGTGGGAGCACACCGCTTCACCTCCCAGCAAGGCTTGCCCCTGGCATTGTGGTAAATGCAGTTTCAGTTACTTGCTTGCTTCAAGAGTGTTCGAGTGTTTCGCCGCAGTTGGCGCAGATAGTGCTGATCTCTAGACACGTGGTTCTGGTTCTTTAACTGTCATAGGAAGAGATTACGGTCTTTCAAATGTGGGGTTTGCTGAGTAGGCTGCTAACATCTTTCTCAGGTCACGTACCTCTCACAGGCATGTGGGTGCTTCATCCACGAGCTCATCAGCTCAATGACTCATGGGAGTACTATTAAACAGGAACAGGGGTGGAAGCACACCGCTTCACCTCCCAGCAAGGTTCGCCCCTGGCATTGTGATAAATGCAGTTTAAGTTACTTGCTTGCTTCAAGAGTGTTCGAGTGTTTCGCCACAGTTGGCGCAGATAGTGCTGATCTCTAGACACGTGTTTCTAGTTCTTTAACCGTCATCAGTAGAGATTACAGTCTTTCAAATGTGGGGTTTGCTGAGTAGGCTGCCAACATCTTTCTCAGGTCTGGTACGTCTCACAGGCATGCGGGTGCTTCATCCACGAGCTCGTCAGCTCAATGACTCACTGGAGAACTATTAAACAGGACCAGGGGTGGGAGGGCGCCGCTTCACCTCCCAGCAAGGTTTGCCCCTGGCATTGTGGTAAATGCAGTTTCTGTTACTTGCTTGCTTCAAGAGTGTTCGAGTGTTTCGCCACAGTTGGCGCAGATAGTGCTGATCTCTAAACACTTGTTTCTGGTTCTTTAACCGTCATCAGTAGAGCTTACAGTCCATCAAATGTGGGGTTTACTGAGTAGTCTCCCAACATCTTTCTCTGGTCAGGTACCTCTCACAGGCATGCGGGTGCTTCATCCACCAGCTTGGCAGCTCAATGACTCATGGGAGTACTATTAAACAGGAACAGGGGTGGGAGCACACCGCTTCACCTCCCAGCAAGGCTTGCCCCTAGCATTGTGGTAAATGCAGTTTCAGTTACTTGCTTGCTTCAAGAGTGTTCGAGTGTTTCGCCGCAGTTGGCGCAGATAGTGCTTATCTCTAGACACGTGGTTCTGGTTCTTTAACTGTCATAGGTAGAGATTACAATCTTTCAAATGTGGGGTTTGCTGAGTAGGCTGCCAACATCTTTCTCAGGTCAGGCACCTCTCACAGGCATGTGGGTGCTTCATCCACGAGCTCATCAGCTCAATGACTCATGGGAGTACTATTAAACAGGAACAGGGGTGGGAGCACACCGATTCACCTCCCAGCAAAGTTCGCCCCTGGCATTGTGATAAATGCAGTTTAAGTTACTTGCTTGCTTCAAGAGTGTTCGAGTGTTTCGCCACAGTTGGCGCAGATAGTGCTGATCTCTAGACACGTGTTTCTGGTTCTTTAACCGTCATCAGTAGAGATTACAGTCTTTCAAATCTGGGGTTTGCTGAGTAGGCTGCCAACATCTTTCTCAGGTCAGGTACGTCTCACAGGCATGCGGGTGCTTCATCCACGAGCTCGTCAGCACAATGACTCACTGGAGAACTTTTAAACAGGAACAGGGGTGGGACCACACCGCTTCACCTCCCAGCAAGGTTCGCACACTGGCATTGTGGTAAATTCAGTTTCAGTTACTTGCTTGCTTCAAGAGTGTTGGAGTGTTTCGCCACAGTTGGCGCAGATAGTGCTGATCTCTACACACGTGGTTCTGGTTCTTTAACCGTCATCAGTAGAGATTACAGTCTTTCAAATGTGGGGTTTGCTGAGTAGGCTGCCAACATCTTTCTCAGGTCAGGTACCTCTCACAGGCATGTGGGTGCTTCATTCACGAGCTCATCAGCTCAATGACTCATGGGAGTACTATTAAACAGGAACAGGGGTGGGAGCACACCGCTTCACCTCCCAGCAAGGTTCGCCCCTGGCATTGTGATAAATGCAGTTTAAGTTACTTGCTTGCTTCAAGAGTGTTCGAGTGTTTCGCCACAGTTGGCGCAGATAGTGCTGATCTCTAGACACGTGTTTCTGGTTCTTTAACCGTCATCAGTAGAGATTACAGTCTTTCAAATGTGGGGTTTGCTGAATAGGCTGCCAACATCTTTCTCAGGTCAGGTACGTCTCACAGGCATGCGGGTGCTTCATCCACCAGCTTTTCAGCTCAATGACTCATGGGAGTACTATTAAACAGGAACAGGGGTGGGAGCACACCGCTTCACCTCCCAGCAAGGCTTGCCCCTAGCATTGTGGTAAATGCAGTTTCAGTTACTTGCTTGCTTCAAGAGTGTTCTAGTGTTTCGCCGCAGTTGGCGCAGATAGTGCTGATCTCTAGACACGTGGTTCTGGTTCTTTAACTGTCATAGGTAGAGATTACAGTCTTTCAAATGTGGGGTTTGCTGAGTAGGCTGCCAACATCTTTCTCAGGTCAGGTACCTCTCACAGGCATGTGGGTGCTTCATTCACGAGCTCATCAGCTCAATGACTCATGGGAGTACTATTAAACAGGAACAGGGGTGGGAGCACACCGCTTCACCTCCCAGCAAGGTTCGCCCCTGGCATTGTGATAAATGCAGTTTAAGTTCGTTGCTTGCTTCAAGAGTGTTCGAGTGTTTCGCCACAGTTGGCGCAGATTGTGCTGATCTCTAGACACGTGTTTCTGGTTCTTTAACCGTCATCAGTAGAGATTACAGTCTTTCAAATGTGGGGTTTGCTGAATAGGCTGCCAACATCTTTCTCAGGTCAGGTACGTCTCACAGGCATGCGGGTGCTTCATCCACCAGCTTGTCAGCTCAATGACTCATGGGAGTACTATTAAACAGGAACAGGAGTGGGAGCACACCGCTTTACCTCCCAGCAAGGCTTGCCCCTGGCATTGTGGTAAATGCAGTTTCAGTTACTTGCTTGCTTCAAGAGTGTTCGAGTGTTTCGCTGCAGTTGGCGCAGATAGTGCTGATCTCTAGACACGTGGTTCTGGTTCTTTAACTGTCATAGGTAGAGATTACAGTCTTTCAAATGTGGGGTTTGCTGAGAAGGCTGCCAACATATTTCTCAGGTCAGGTACCTCTCACAGGCATGTGGGTGCTTCATCCACGAGCTCATCAGCTCAATGACTCATGGGAGTACTATTAAACAGGAACAGGGGTGGGAGCACACCGCTTCACCTCCCAGCAAGGTTCGCCCCTGGCATTGTGATAAATGCAGTTTAAGTTACTTGCTTGCTTCAAGAGTGTTCGAGTGTTTCGCCACAGTTGGCGCAGATAGTGCTGATCTCTAGACACGTGTTTCTGGTTCTTTAACCGTCATCAGTAGAGATTACAGTCTTTCAAATGTGGGGTTTGCTGAATAGGCTGCCAACATCTTTCTCAGGTCAGGTACGTCTCACAGGCATGCGGGTGCTTCATCCACCAGCTTGTCAGCTCAATGACTCATGGGAGTACTATTAAACAGGAAGAGGGGTGGGAGCACACCGCTTCACCTCCCAGCAAGGTTCGCTCCTGGCATTGTGATAAATGCAGTTTAAGTTACTTGCTTGCTTCAAGAGTGTTCGAGTGTTTCGCCACAGTTGGCGCAGATAGTGCTGATCTCTAGACACATGTTTCTGGTTCTTTAACCGTCATCAGTAGAGATTACAGTCTTTCAAATCTGGGGTTTGCTGAGTAGGCTGCCAACATCTTTCTCAGGTCAGGTACGTCTCACAGGCATGCGGGTGCTTCATCCACGAGCTCGTCAGCACAATGACTCACTGGAGAACTATTAAACAGGAACAGGGGTGGGACCACACCGCTTCACCTCCCAGCAAGGTTCGCACACTGGCCTTGTGGTAAATGCAGTTTCAGTTACTTGCTTGCTTCAAGAGTGTTCGAGTGTTTCGCCGCAGTTGGCGCAGATAGTGCTGATCTCTAGACACGTGTTTCTGGTTCTTTAACTGTCATAGGTAGAGATTACAGTCTTTCAAATGTGGGGTTTGCTGAGTAGGCTGCCAACATCTTTCTCAGGTCAGGTACCTCTCACAGGCATGTGGGTGCTTCATCCACGAGTTCATCAGCTCAATGACTCATGGGAGTACTATTAAGCAGGATCAGGGGTGGGAGCACACCGCTTCACCTCCCAGCAAGGTTTGCCCCTGGCATTGTGATAAATGCAGTTTAAGTTACTTGCTTGCGTCAAGAGAGTTCAAGTGTTTCGCCACAGTTAACGAAGATAGTGCTGACCTCTAGACACGTGGTTCTGGTTCTTTAACCGTCATCAGTAGAGATTACAGTCTTTCAAATCTGGGGTTTGCTGAGTAGGCTGCCAACATCTGTCTCAGGTCTGGTACCTCTCACAGGCATGCGGGTGCTTCATCCACGAGCTTGTCAGCTCAATGACTCACTGGAGAACTATTAAACAGGACCAGGGGTGGGAGGACGCCGATTCACCTCCCAGCAAGGTTCGCCCCTGGCATTGTGGTAAATGCAGTTTCTGTTACTTGCTTGCTTCAAGAGTGTTCAAGTGTTTCGCCACAGTTGACGCAGATAGTGCTGACCTCTAGACACGTGGTTCTGGTTCTTTAACCGTCATCAGTAGAGATTACAGTCTTTCAAATGTGGGGTTTACTGAGTAGGCTCCCAACATCTTTCTCAGGTCAGGTACCTCCCACAGGCATGCGGGTGCTTCATCCACCAGCTTGTCAGCTCAATGACTCATGGGAGTACTATTATACAGGAACAGGGGTGGGAGCACACCGCTTCACCTCCCAGCATAGTTTGCCCATATCATTGTGGTAAATGCAGTTTCAGTTACTTGCTTGCTTCAAGAGTGTTCGAGTGTTTCGCCGCAGTTGGCGCAGATAGTGCTGATCTCTAGACACGTGGTTCTGGTTCTTTAACTGTCATAGGTAGAGATTACAGTCTTTCAAATGTGGGGTTTGCTGAGTAGGCTGCCAACATCTTTCTCAGGTCAGGTACCTCTCACAGGCATGTGGGTGCTTCATCCACGAGCTCATCAGCTCAATGACTCATGGGAGTACTATTAAACAGGAACAGGGATGGGAGCACACCGCTTCACCTCCCAGCAAGGCTCGCCCCTGGCATTGTGATAAATGCAGTTTAAGTTACTTGCTTGCTTCAAGAGTGTTCGAGTGTTTCGCCACAGTTGGCGCAGATAGTGCTGATCTCTAGACACGTGTTTCTGGTTCTTTAACCGTCATCAGTAGAGATTACAGTCTTTCAAATGTGGTGTTTGCTGAGTAGGCTGCCAACATCTTTCTCAGGTCAGGTACGTCTCACAGGCATGCGGGTGCTTCATCCACGAGCTCGTCAGCACAATGACTCACTGGAGAACTATTAAACAGGAACAGGGGTGGGACCACACCGCTTCACCTCCCAGCAAGGTTCGCACACTGGCATTGTGGTAAATGCAGTTTCAGTTACTTGCTTGCTTCAAGAGTGTTCGAGTGTTTCGCCACAGTTGGCGCAGATAGTGCTGATCTCTAGACACGTGTTTCTGGTTCTTTAACCGTCATCAGTAGAGATTACAGTCTTTCAAATATGGGGTTTGCTGAGTAGGCTGCCAACATCTGTCTCATGCCTGGTACCTCTCACAGGCATGCGGGTGCTTCATCCACGAGCTCGTCAGCTCAATGACTCACTGGAGAACTATTAAACAGGACCAGGGGTGGGAGGATGCCGCTTCACCTCCCAGCAAGGTTTGCCCCTGGCATTGTGGTAAATGCAGTTTCTGTTACTTGCTTGCTTCAAGAGAGTTCGAGTGTTTCGCCACAGTTGACGCAGATAGTGCTGACCTCTAGACACGTGGTTCTGGTTCTTTAACCGTCATCAGTAGAGATTACAGTCTTTCAAATGTGGGGTTTACTGAGTAGTCTCCCAACATCTTTCTCTGGTCAGGTACCTCTCACAGGCATGCGGGTGCTTCATCCACCAGCTTGTCAGCTCAATGACTCATGGGAGTACTATTAAACAGGAACAGGGGTGGGAGCACACCGCTTCACCTCCCAGCAAGGCTTGCCCCTGGCATTGTGGTAAATGCAGTTTCAGTTACTTGCTTGCTTCAAGAGTGTTCGAGTGTTTCGCCGCAGTTGGCGCAGATAGTGCTGATCTCTAGACACGTGGTTCTGGTTCTTTAACTGTCATAGGAAGAGATTACAGTCTTTCAAATGTGGGGTTTGCTGAGTAGGCTGCTAACATCTTTCTCAGGTCACGTACCTCTCACAGGCATGTGGGTGCTTCATCCACGAGCTCATCAGCTCAATGACTCATGGGAGTACTATTAAACAGGAACAGGGGTGGAAGCACACCGCTTCACCTCCCAGCAAGGTTCGCCACTGGCATTGTGATAAATGCAGTTTAAGTTACTTGCTTGCTTCAAGAGTGTTCGAGTGTTTCGCCACAGTTGGCGCAGATAGTGCTGATCTCTAGACACGTGTTTCTAGTTCTTTAACCGTCATCAGTAGAGATTACAGTCTTTCAAATGTGGGGTTTGCTGAGTAGGCTGCCAACATCTTTCTCAGGTCTGGTACGTCTCACAGGCATGCGGGTGCTTCATCCACGAGCTCGTCAGCTCAATGACTCACTGGAGAACTATTAAACAGGACCAGGGGTGGGAGGGCGCCGCTTCACCTCCCAGCAAGGTTTGCCCCTGGCATTGTGGTAAATGCAGTTTCTGTTACTTGCTTGCTTCAAGAGTGTTCGAGTGTTTCGCCACAGTTGGCGCAGATAGTGCTGATCTCTAAACACTTGTTTCTGGTTCTTTAACCGTCATCAGTAGAGCTTACAGTCCATCAAATGTGGGGTTTACTGAGTAGTCTCCCAACATCTTTCTCTGGTCAGGTACCTCTCACAGGCATGCGGGTGCTTCATCCACCAGCTTGTCAGCTCAATGACTCATGGGAGTACTATTAAACAGGAACAGGGGTGGGAGCACACCGCTTCACCTCCCAGCAAGGCTTGCCCCTAGCATTGTGGTAAATGCAGTTTCAGTTACTTGCTTGCTTCAAGAGTGTTCGAGTGTTTCGCCGCAGTTGGCGCAGATAGTGCTTATCTCTAGACACGTGGTTCTGGTTCTTTAACTGTCATAGGTAGAGATTACAGTCTTTCAAATGTGGGGTTTGCTGAGTAGGCTGCCAACATCTTTCTCAGCTCAGGCACCTCTCACAGGCATGTGGGTGCTTCATCCACGAGCTCATCAGCTCAATGACTCATGGGAGTACTATTAAACAGGAACAGGGGTGGGAGCACACCGATTCACCTCCCAGCAAAGTTCGCCCCTGGCATTGTGATAAATGCAGTTTAAGTTACTTGCTTCCTTCAAGAGTGTTCGAGTGTTTCGCCACAGTTGGCGCAGATAGTGCTGATCTCTAGACACGTGTTTCTGGTTCTTTAACCGTCATCAGTAGAGATTACAGTCTTTCAAATCTGGGGTTTGCTGAGTAGGCTGCCAACATCTTTCTCAGGTCAGGTACGTCTCACAGGCATGCGGGTGCTTCATCCACGAGCTCGTCAGCACAATGACTCACTGGAGAACTTTTAAACAGGAACAGGGGTGGGACCACACCGCTTCACCTCCCAGCAAGGTTCGCACACTGGCATTGTGGTAAATTCAGTTTCAGTTACTTGCTTGCTTCAAGAGTGTTGGAGTGTTTCGCCACAGTTGGCGCAGATAGTGCTGATCTCTACACACGTGGTTCTGGTTCTTTAACCGTCATCAGTAGAGATTACAGTCTTTCAAATGTGGGGTTTGCTGAGTAGGCTGCCAACATCTTTCTCAGGTCAGGTACCTCTCACAGGCATGTGGGTGCTTCATTCACGAGCTCATCAGCTCAATGACTCATGGGAGTACTATTAAACAGGAACAGGGGTGGGAGCACACCGCTTCACCTCCCAGCAAGGCTTGCCCCTAGCATTGTGGTAAATGCAGTTTCAGTTACTTGCTTGCTTCAAGAGTGTTCGAGTGTTTCGCCGCAGTTGGCGCAGATAGTGCTGATCTCTAGACACGTGGTTCTGGTTCTTTAACTGTCATAGGTAGAGATTACAGTCTTTCAAATGTGGGGTTTGCTGAGTAGGCTGCCAACATCTTTCTCAGGTCAGGTACCTCTCACAGGCATGTGGGTGCTTCATTCACGAGCTCATCAGCTCAATGACTCATGGGAGTACTATTAAACAGGAACAGGGGTGGAGCACACCGCTTCACCTCCCAGCAAGGTTCGCCCCTGGCATTGTGATAAATACAGTTTAAGTTCGTTGCTTGCTTCAAGAGTGTTCGAGTGTTTCGCCACAGTTGGCGCAGATTGTGCTGATCTCTAGACACGTGTTTCTGGTTCTTTAACCGTCATCAGTAGAGATTACAGTCTTTCAAATGTGGGGTTTGCTGAATAGGCTGCCAACATCTTTCTCAGGTCAGGTACGTCTCACAGGCATGCGGGTGCTTCATCCACCAGCTTGTCAGCTCAATGACTCATGGGAGTACTATTAAACAGGAACAGGAGTGGGAGCACACCGCTTTACCTCCCAGCAAGGCTTGCCCCTGGCATTGTGGTAAATGCAGTTTCAGTTACTTGCTTGCTTCAAGAGTGTTCGAGTGTTTCGCTGCAGTTGGCGCAGATAGTGCTGATCTCTAGACACGTGGTTCTGGTTCTTTAACTGTCATAGGTAGAGATTACAGTCTTTCAAATGTGGGGTTTGCTGAGTAGGCTGCCAACATATTTCTCAGGTCAGGTACCTCTCACAGGCATGTGGGTGCTTCATCCACGAGCTCATCAGCTCAATGACTCATGGGAGTACTATTAAACAGGAACAGGGGTGGGAGCACACCGCTTCACCTCCCAGCAAGGTTCGCCCCTGGCATTGTGATAAATGCAGTTTAAGTTACTTGCTTGCTTCAAGAGTGTTCGAGTGTTTCGCCACAGTTGGCGCAGATAGTGCTGATCTCTAGACACGTGTTTCTGGTTCTTTAACCGTCATCAGTAGAGATTACAGTCTTTCAAATGTGGGGTTTGCTGAATAGGCTGCCAACATCTTTCTCAGGTCAGGTACGTCTCACAGGCATGCGGGTGCTTCATCCACCAGCTTGTCAGCTCAATGACTCATGGGAGTACTATTAAACAGGAAGAGGGGTGGGAGCACACCGCTTCACCTCCCAGCAAGGTTCGCTCCTGGCATTGTGATAAATGCAGTTTAAGTTACTTGCTTGCTTCAAGAGTGTTCGAGTGTTTCGCCACAGTTGGCGCAGATAGTGCTGATCTCTAGACACATGTTTCTGGTTCTTTAACCGTCATCAGTAGAGATTACAGTCTTTCAAATCTGGGGTTTGCTGAGTAGGCTGCCAACATCTTTCTCAGGTCAGGTACGTCTCACAGGCATGCGGGTGCTTCATCCACGAGCTCGTCAGCACAATGACTCACTGGAGAACTATTAAACAGGAACAGGGGTGGGACCACACCGCTTCACCTCCCAGCAAGGTTCGCACACTGGCCTTGTGGTAAATGCAGTTTCAGTTACTTGCTTGCTTCAAGAGTGTTCGAGTGTTTCGCCGCAGTTGGCGCAGATAGTGCTGATCTCTAGACACGTGTTTCTGGTTCTTTAACTGTCATAGGTAGAGATTACAGTCTTTCAAATGTGGGGTTTGCTGAGTAGGCTGCCAACATCTTTCTCAGGTCAGGTACCTCTCACAGGCATGTGGGTGCTTCATCCACGAGTTCATCAGCTCAATGACTCATGGGAGTACTATTAAGCAGGATCAGGGGTGGGAGCACACCGCTTCACCTCCCAGCAAGGTTTGCCCCTGGCATTGTGATAAATGCAGTTTAAGTTACTTGCTTGCGTCAAGAGAGTTCAAGTGTTTCGCCACAGTTAACGAAGATAGTGCTGACCTCTAGACACGTGGTTCTGGTTCTTTAACCGTCATCAGTAGAGATTACAGTCTTTCAAATCTGGGGTTTGCTGAGTAGGCTGCCAACATCTGTCTCAGGTCTGGTACCTCTCACAGGCATGCGGGTGCTTCATCCACGAGCTTGTCAGCTCAATGACTCACTGGAGAACTATTAAACAGGACCAGGGGTGGGAGGACGCCGATTCACCTCCCAGCAAGGTTCGCCCCTGGCATTGTGGTAAATGCAGTTTCTGTTACTTGCTTGCTTCAAGAGTGTTCAAGTGTTTCGCCACAGTTGACGCAGATAGTGCTGACCTCTAGACACGTGGTTCTGGTTCTTTAACCGTCATCAGTAGAGATTACAGTCTTTCAAATGTGGGGTTTACTGAGTAGGCTCCCAACATCTTTCTCAGGTCAGGTACCTCCCACAGGCATGCGGGTGCTTCATCCACCAGCTTGTCAGCTCAATGACTCATGGGAGTACTATTATACAGGAACAGGGGTGGGAGCACACCGCTTCACCTCCCAGCATAGTTTGCCCATATCATTGTGGTAAATGCAGTTTCAGTTACTTGCTTGCTTCAAGAGTGTTCGAGTGTTTCGCCGCAGTTGGCGCAGATAGTGCTGATCTCTAGACACGTGGTTCTGGTTCTTTAACTGTCATAGGTAGAGATTACAGTCTTTCAAATGTGGGGTTTGCTGAGTAGGCTGCCAACATCTTTCTCAGGTCAGGTACCTCTCACAGGCATGTGGGTGCTTCATCCACGAGCTCATCAGCTCAATGACTCATGGGAGTACTATTAAACAGGAACAGGGATGGGAGCACACCGCTTCACCTTCCAGCAAGGCTCGCCCCTGGCATTGTGATAAATGCAGTTTAAGTTACTTGCTTGCTTCAAGAGTGTTCGAGTGTTTCGCCACAGTTGGCGCAGATAGTGCTGATCTCTAGACACGTGTTTCTGGTTCTTTAACCGTCATCAGTAGAGATTACAGTCTTTCAAATGTGGTGTTTGCTGAGTAGGCTGCCAACATCTTTCTCAGGTCAGGTACGTCTCACAGGCATGCGGGTGCTTCATCCACGAGCTCGTCAGCACAATGACTCACTGGAGAACTATTAAACAGGAACAGGGGTGGGACCACACCGCTTCACCTCCCAGCAAGGTTCGCACACTGGCATTGTGGTAAATGCAGTTTCAGTTACTTGCTTGCTTCAAGAGTGTTCGAGTGTTTCGCCACAGTTGGCGCAGATAGTGCTGATCTCTAGACACGTGTTTCTGGTTCTTTAACCGTCATCAGTAGAGATTACAGTCTTTCAAATCTGGGGTTTGCTGAGTAGGCTGCCAACATCTGTCTCATGCCTGGTACCTCTCACAGGCATGCGGGTGCTTCATCCACTAGCTCGTCAGCTCAATGACTCACTGGAGAACTATTAAACAGGACCAGGGGTGGGAGGACGCCGCTTCACCTCCCAGCAAGGTTTGCCCCTGGCATTGTGGTGAATGCAGTTTCTGTTACTTGCTTGCTTCAAAAGAGTTCGAGTGTTTCGCCACAGTTGACGCAGATAGTGCTGACCTCTAGACACGTGGTTCTGGTTCTTTAACTGTCATAGGTAGAGATTACAGTCTTTCAAATGTGGGGTTTTCTGAGTAGGCTGCCAACATCTTTCTCAGGTCAGGTACCTCTCACAGGCATGTGGGTGCTTCATCCACGAGCTCATCAGCTCAATGACTCATGGGAGTACTATTAAACAGGAACAGGGGTGGGAGCACACCGCTTCACCTCCCAGCAAGGTTCGCCCCTGGCATTGTGATAAATGCAGTTTAAGTTACTTGCTTGCTTCAAGAGTGTTTGAGTGTTTCGCCACAGTTGGAGCAGATAGTGCTGGTCTCTAGACACATGTTTCTGGTTCTTTAACCGTCATCAGTAGAGATTACAGTCTTTCAAATCTGGGGTTTGCTGAGTAGGCTGCCAACATCTGTCTCAGGTCTGGTACCTCTCACAGGCATGCGGGTGCTTCATCCACGAGCTTGTCAGCTCAATGATTCACTGGAGAACTATTAAACAGGACCAGGGGTGGGAGGACGCCGCTTCACCTCCCAGCAAGGTTCGCCCCTGGCATTGTGGTAAATGCAGTTTCTGTTACTTGCTTGCTTCAAGAGTGTTCGAGTGTTTCGCCACAGTTGGCGCAGATTGTGCTGATCTCTAGACATGTTGTTCTGGTTCTTTAACTCTCATAGGTAGAGATTACAGTCTTTCAAATGCGGGGTTTGCTGAGTAGGCTGCCAACATCTTTCTCAGGTCAGGTACCTCTCACAGGCATGTGGGTGCTTCATCCACAAGCTCATCAGCTCAATGACTCATGGGAGTACTATTAAACAGGAACAGGGGTGGGAGCACACCGCTCCACCTCCCAGCAAGGTTTGCACACTGGCATTGTGGTAAATGCAGTTTCAGTTACTTGCTTGCTTCAAGAGTGTTCGAGTGTTTCGCCACAGTTGGCGCAGATAGTGCTGATCTCTACACACGTGTTTCTGGTTCTTTAACCGTCATCAGTAGAGATTACAGTCTTTCAAATGTGGGGTTTGCTGAGTAGGCTGCCAACATCTTTCTCAGGTCAGGTACCTCTCACAGGCATGTGGGTGCTTCATCCACGAGCTCATCAGCTCAATGACTCACTGGAGAACTATCAAACAGGAACAGGGGTGGGAGCACACCGCTCCACCTCCCAGCAAGGTTTGCCCCTGGCATTGTGGTAAATGCAGTTTCTGTTACTTGCTTGCTTCAAGAGTGTTCGAGTGTTTCGCCACAGTTGGCGCAGATAGTGCTGATCTCTAAACACTTGTTTCTGGTTCTTTGACCGTCATCAGTAGAGCTTACAGTCTTTCAAATGTGGGGTTTACTGAGTAGTCTCCCAACATCTTTCTCTGGTCAGGTACCTCTCACAGGCATGCGGGTGCTTCATCCACCAGCTTGTCAGCTCAATGACTCATGGGAGTACTATTAAACAGGAACAGGGGTGGGAGCACACCGCTTCACCTCCCAGCAAGGCTTGCCCCTAGCATTGTGGTAAATGCAGTTTCAGTTACTTGCTTGCTTCAAGAGTGTTCGAGTGTTTCGCCGCAGTTGGCGCAGATAGTGCTGATCTCTAGACACGTGGTTCTGGTTCTTTAACTGTCATAGGTAGAGATTGCAGTCTTTCCAATGTGGGGTTTGCTGAGTAGGCTGCCAAGATCTTTCTCAGGTCAGGCACCTCTCACAGGCATGTGGGTGCTTCATCCACGAGCTCATCAGCTCAATGACTCATGGGAGTACTATTAAACAGGAACAGAGGTGGGAGCACACCGCTTCACCTCCCAGCAAGGCTCGCCCCTGGCATTGTGATAAATGCAGTTTAAGTTACTTGCTTGCTTCAAGAGTGTTTTAGACACATGTTTCTGGTTCTTTAACCGTCATCAGTAGAGATTACAGTCTTTCAAATGTGGGGTTTGCTGAGTAGGCTGCCAACATCTTTCTCAGCTCAGGTACGTCTCACAGGCATGCGGGTGCTTCATCCACGAGCTCGTCAGCACAATGACTCACTGGAGAACTTTTAAACAGGAACAGGGGTGGGAGCACACCGCCTCACCTCCCAGCAACGTTCGCACACTGGCATTGTGTTAATTGCAGTTTCAGTTACTTGCTTGCTTCAAGAGTGTTCGAGTATTTCGCCACGGTTGGAGCAGATAGTGCTGATTTCTAGACACATGTTTCTGGTTCTTTAACCGTCATCAGTAGAGATTATAGTCTTTCAAATCTGGGGTTTGCTGAGTAGGCTGCCAACATCTGTCTCAGGTCTGGTACCTCTCACAGGCATGCGGGTGCTTCATCCACGAGCCTGTCAGCTCAATGACTCACTGGAGAACTATTAAACAGGAACAGGGGTGGGACCACACCGCTTCACCTCCCAGCAAGGTTCGCACACTGGCATTGTGGTAAATGCAGTTTCAGTTACTTGCTTGCTTCAAGAGTTTTCGAGTGTTTCGCCACAGTTGGCGCAGATAGTGCTGATCTCTAGACACGTGTTTCTGGTTCTTTAACCGTCATCAGTAGAGATTACAGTCTTTCAAATCTGGGGTTTGCTGAGTAGGCTGCCAACATCTGTCTCATGCCTGGTACCTCTCACAGGCATGCGGGTGCTTCATCCACTAGCTCGTCAGCACAATGACTCACTGGAGAACTATTAAACAGGACCAGGGGTGGGAGGACGCCGCTTCACCTCCCAGCAAGGTTTGCCCCTGGCATTGTGGTAAATGCAGTTTCTGTTACTTGCTTGCTTCAAGAGAGTTCGAGTGTTTCGCCACAGTTGACGCAGATAGTGCTGACCTCTAGACACGTGGTTCTGGTTCTTTAACCGTCATCAGTAGAGATTACAGTCTTTCAAATGTGGGGTTTACTGAGTAGTCTCCCAACATCTTTCTCTGGTCTGGTACCTCTCACAGGCATGCGGGTGCTTCATCCACGAGCTTGTCAGCTCAATGACTCATGGGAGTACTATTAAACAGGAACAGGGGTGGGAGCACACCGCTTCACCTCCCAGCAAGGCTTGCCCCTGGCATTGTGGTAAATGCAGTTTCAGTTACTTGCTTGCTTCAAGAGTGTTCGAGTGTTTCGCCACAGTTGGCGCAGATAGTGCTGATCTCTAGACACGTGGTTCTGGTTCTTTAACTGTCATAGGTAGAGATTACAGTCTTTCAAATGCGGGGTTTGCTGAGTAGGCTGCCAACATCTTTCTCAGGTCAGGTACCTCTCACAGGCATGTGGGTGCTTCATCCACAAGCTCATCAGCTCAATGACTCATGGGAGTACTATTAAACAGGAACAGGGGTGGGAGTACACCGCTTCACCTCCCAGCAAGGTTCGCCCATGGCATTGTGATAAATGCAGTTTAAGTTACTTGCTTGCTTCAAGAGTGTTCGAGTGTTTCGCCACAGTTGGCGCAGATAGTGCTGATCTCTAGACACGTGTTTCTAGTTCTTTAACCGTCATCAGTAGAGATTACAGTCTTTCAAATGTGGGGTTTGCTGAGTAGGCTGCCAACATCTTTCTCAGGTAATCAGGAAGGGGGGGACACGAGAGCTGGTTGTTTAAAGAGGTCCTGTTCTAATGCTCCCAGGGGTCTACGTAGGAAAAGACAGGTAAGAGCAGTTCCTCTAAATGGCCAATTTGGAAAAGATCGTGATGATTAATCTGATCTGGGAAGGGAAAATTCAATTTCAGATCTTGTTGCCCTCACACACCTGTTAGGGTGTCATGCTTCATCATTGGGCGTGCTCCTCGTCGGACCGGCGCTGCAATGTCCGACGGGCCTGGTGGCATCTTTAGCGGAGATCTTTTGATCTGAGAACGCCGTTTTGTGTGAAGACCATGTAAATGATTGTGGAGGGTAATAACTCCTAAGAATGTGGGGATTCGAAAAAACTAAAATAGTCCCTGGCCCCTCAGTAATTTTAATTAGGTTAGGTAGGGCTGGGACTAGGTAAAACCAGGGAGGCTACTCAGGTGATTCTAGGTATCAGGGTAGCCTATAGTTGACAGGGGTCAACATGTTTCGTGTCATGGATGCTCAAATTCGAGCGACACTTCTTCAGGACCGTGGGACCAATTATAAGTACATATACCACAATTTCTTATAACGGGGTACTTAAGGTCAACCACATGTAAAGCTGAACCTAAGTATGGTACAGAATAGATGGCTCCAGCTCAGAGTGAGGGGGTCAGAGCTTCATGCTTCATCCACGAGCTTGTCAGCTCAATGATTCACTGGAGAACTATTAAACAGGACCAGGGGTGGGAGGACGCCGCTTCACCTCCCAGCAAGGTTCGCCCCTGGCATTGTGGTAAATGCAGTTTCTGTTACTTGCTTGCTTCAAGAGTGTTCGAGTGTTTCGCCACAGTTGGCGCAGATTGTGCTGATCTCTAGACACGTGGTTCTGGTTCTTTAACTGTCATAGGTAGAGATTACAGTCTTTCAAATGTGGGGTTTGCTGAGTAGGCTGCAAACATCTTTCTCAGGCCTGGTTCCTCTCACAGGCATGCGGGTGCTTCATCCACGAGCTCGTCAGCTCAATGACTCATGGGAGTACTATTAAACAGGAACAGGGGTGGGAGCACACCGCTTCACCTCCCAGCAAGGCTTGCCCCTAGCATTGTGGTAAATGCAGATTCAGTTACTTGCTTGCTTCAAGAGTGTTCGAGTGTTTCGCCGCAGTTGGCGCAGATAGTGCTGATCTCTAGACACGTGGTTCTGGTTCTTTAACTGTCATAGGTAGAGATTGCAGTCTTTCCAATGTGGGGTTTGCTGAGTAGGCTGCCAACATCTTTCTCAGGTCAGGCACCTCTCACAGGCATGTGGGTGCCTCATCCACGAGCTCATTAGCTCAATGACTCATGGGAGTACTATTAAACAGGAACAGGGGTGGGAGCACACCGCTTCACCTCCCAGCAAAGTTCGCCCCTGGCATTGTGATAAATGCAGTTTAAGTTACTTGCTTGCTTCAAGAGTGTTTTAGACACATGTTTCTGGTTCTTTAACCGTCATCAGTAGAGATTACAGTCTTTCAAATGTGGGGTTTGCTGAGTAGGCTGCCAACATCTTTCTCAGGTCAGGTACGTCTCACAGGCATGCGGGTGCTTCATCCACGAGCTCGTCAGCACAATGACTCACTGGAGAACTTTTAAACAGGAACAGGGGTGGGACCACACCGCTTCACCTCCCAGCAAGGTTTGCACACTGGCATTGTGGTAAATGCAGTTTCAGTTACTTGCTTGCTTCAAGAGTGTTCAAGTGTTTTGCCACAGTTGGCGCAGATAGTGCTGATCTCTACACATGTGGTTCTGGTTCTTTAACCGTCATCAGTAGAGATTACAGTCTTTCAAATGTGGGGTTTGCTGAGTAGGCTGCCAACATCTTTCTCAGGTCAGGTACCTCTCACAGGCATGCGGGTGCTTCATCCACGAGCTCGTCAGCTCTATGACTCACAGGAGTACTATTAAACAGGAACAGGGGTGGGAGCACACCGCCTCACCTCCCAGCAACGTTCGCCCCTGACATTGTGGTAATTGCAGTTTCAGTTACTTGCTTGCTTCAAGAGTGTTTGAGTGTTTCGCCACGGTTGGAGCAGATAGTGCTGATTTCTAGACACATGTTTCTGGTTCTTTAACCGTCATCAGTAGAGATTACAGTCTTTCAAATGTGGGGTTTACTGAGTAGGCTCCCAACATCTTTCTCAGGTCAGGTACCTCCCACAGGCATGCGGGTGCTTCATCCACCAGCTTGTCAGGTCAATGACTCACTGGAGAACTATTAAACAGGACCAGGGGTGGGAGGACGCCGCTTCACCTCCCAGCAAGGTTTGCCCCTGGCATTGTGGTAAATGCAGTTTCTGTTACTTGCTTGCTTCAAGAGTGTTCGAGTGTTTCGCCGTAGTTGGCGCAGATAGTGCTGATCACTAGACACGTGGTTCTGGTTCTTTAACTGTCATAGGTAGAGATTACAGTTTTTCAAATGTGGGGTTTGCTGAGTAGGCTGCCAACATCTTTCTCAGGTCAGGTACCTCTCACAGGCATGTGGGTGCTTCATCCACGAGCTCATCAGCTCAATGACTCATGGGAGTACTATTAAACAGGAACAGGGGTGGGAGCACACCGCTTCACCTCCCAGCAAGGTTCGCCCCTGGCATTGTGATAAATGCAGTTTAAGTTACTTGCTTGCTTCAAGAGTGTTCGAGTGTTTCGCCACAGTTGGCGCAGATAGTGCTGATCTCTAGACACGTGTTTCTAGTTCTTTAACCGTCATCAGTAGAGATTACAGTCTTTCAAATGTGGGATTTGCTGAGTAGGCTGCCATCATCTTTTTCAGGTCAGGTACGTCTCACAGGCATGCGGGTGCTTCATCCACAAGCTCGTCAGCTCAATGACTCACTGGAGAACTATAAAAAGGGAACAGGGGTGGGAGCACACCGCTCCACCTCCCAGCAAGGTTTGCACACTGGCATTGTGGTAAATGCAGTTTCAGTTACTTGCTTGCTTGAAGAGTGTTCGAGTGTTTCGCCACAGTTGGCGCAGATAGTGCTGATCTCTACACACGTGTTTCTGGTTCTTTAACCGTCATCAGTAGAGATTACAGTCTTTCAAATGTGGGGTTTGCTGAGTAGGCTGCCAACATCTTTCTCAGGTCAGGTATGTCTCACAGACATGCGGGTGCTTCATCCACGAGCTCGTCAGCTCAATGACTCACTGGAGAACTATCAAACAGGAACAGGGGTGGGAGCACACCGCTCCACCTCCCAGCAAGGTTTGCACACTGGCATTGTGGTAAATGCAGTTTCAGTTACTTGCTTGCTTCAAGAGTGTTTGAGTGTTTTGCCACAGTTGGCGCAGATAGTGCTGATCTCTACACACGTGTTTCTGGTTCTTTAACCATCATCAGTAGAGATTACAGTCTTTCAAATGTGGGGTTTGCTGAGTAGGCTGCAAACATCTTTCTCAGGCCTGGTTCCTCTCACAGGCATGAGGGTGCTTCATCCACGAGCTCGTCAGCTCAATAACTCACTGGAGAACTATTAAACAGGACCAGGGGTGGGAGGACGCCGCTTCACCTCCCAGCAAGGTTTGCCCCTGGCATTGTGGTAAATGCAGTTTCTGTTACTTGCTTGCTTCAAGAGTGTTCGAGTGTTTCGCCACAGTTGGCGCGGATAGTGCTGATCTCTAAACACTTGTTTCTGGTTCTTTAACCGTCATCAGTAGAGCTTACAGTCTTTCAAATGTGGGGTTTACTGAGTAGTCTCCCAACATCTTTCTCTGGTCAGGTACCTCTCACAGGCATGCGGGTGCTTCATCCACCAGCTTGTCAGCTCAATGACTCATGGGAGTACTATTAAACAGGAACAGGGGTGGGAGCACACCGCTTGACCTCCCAGCAAGGCTTGCCCCTAGCATTGTGGTAAATGCAGTTTCAGTTACTTGCTTGCTTCAAGAGTGTTCGAGTGTTTCGCCGCAGTTGGTGCATATAGTGCTGATCTCTAGACACGTGGTTCTGGTTCTTTAACTGTCATAGGTAGAGATTACAGTCTTTCAAATGTGGGGTTTGCTGAGTAGGCTGCCAACATCTTTCTCAGGTAAGGCACCTCTCACAGGCATGTGGGTGCTTCATCCACGAGCTCATCAGCTCAATGACTCATGGGAGTACTATTAAACAGGAACAGGGGTGGGAGCACACCGCTTCACCTCCCAGCAAAGTTCGCCCCTGGCATTGTGATAAATGCAGTTTAAGTTACTTGCTTGTTTCAAGAGTGTTCGAGTGTTTCGCCACAGTTGGCGCAGATAGTGCTGATCTCTAGACACGTGTTTCTGGTTCTTTAACCGTCATCAATAAAGATTACAGTCTTTCAAATGTGGGGTTTGCTGAGTAGGCTGCCAACATCTTTCTCAGGTCAGGTACGTCTCACAGGCATGCGGGTGCTTCATCCACGAGCTCGTCAGCACAATGACTCACTGCAGAACTTTTAAACAGGAACAGGGGTGGGACCACACCGCTTCACCTCCCAGCAAGGTTCGCACACTGGCATTGTGGTAAATGCAGTTTCAGTTACTTGCTTGCTTCAAGAGTGTTCGAGTGTTTCGCCACAGTTGGCGCAGATAGTGCTGATCTCTACACACGTGGTTCTGGTGCTTTAACCGTCATCAGTAGAGATTACAGTCTTTCAAATGTGGGGTTTGCTGAGTAGGCTGCCAACATCTTTCTCAGGTCAGGTACCTCTCACAGGCATGCGGGTGCTTCATCCACGAGCTCGTCAGCTCAATGACTCACAGGAGTACTATTAAACAGAAACAGGGGTGGGAGCACACCGCCTCACCTCCCAGCAACGTTCGCCCCTGACATTGTGGTAATTGCAGTTTCAGTTACTTGCTTGCTTCAAGAGTGTTCGAGTGTTTCGCCACGGTTGGAGCAGATAGTGCTGATCTCTAGACACATGTTTCTGGTTCTTTAACCGTCATCAGTAGAGATTACAGTCTTTCAAATCTGGGGTTTGCTGAGTACGCTGCCAACATCTGTCTCAGGTCTGGTACCTCTCACAGGCATGCGGGTGCTTCATCCACGAGCTTGTCAGCTCAATGACTCACTGGAGAACTATTAAACAGGACCAGGGGTGGGAGGACACCGATTCACCTCCCAGCAAGGTTCGCTGCTGGCATTGTGGTAAATGCAGTTTCTGTTACTTGCTTGCTTCAAGAGTGTTCAAGTGTTTCGCTACAGTTGACGCAGATAGTGCTGACCTCTAGACACGTGGTTCTGGTTCTTTAACCGTCATCAGTAGAGATTACAGTCTTTCAAATGTGGGGTTTACTGAGTAGGCTCCCAACATCTTTCTCAGGTCAGGTACCTCCCACAGGCATGCGGGTGCTTCATCCACCAGCTTGTCAGCTCAATGACTCATGGGAGTACTATTAAACAGGAACAGGGGTGGGAGCACACCGCTTCACCTCCCAGCAAAGTTTGCCCCTGGCATTGTGGTAAATGCAGGTCAGTTACTTGCTTGCTTCAAGAGTGTTCGAGTGTTTCGCTGCAGTTGGCGCAGATAGTGCTGATCTCTAGACACGTGTTTCTGGTTCTTTAACCGTCATCAGTAGAGATTACAGTCTTTCAAATCTGGGGTTTGCTGAGTAGGCTGCCAACATCTGTCTCATGCCTGGTACCTCTCACAGGCATGCGGGTGCTTCATCCACGAGCTCGTCAGCTCAATGACTCACTGGAGAACTATTAAACAGGACGAGGGGTGGGAGGACGCCGCTTCACCTCCCAGCAAGGTTTGCCCCTGGCATTGTGGTAAATCCAGTTTCTGTTACTTGCTTGCTTCAAGAGAGTTCGAGTGTTTCGCCACAGTTGACGCAGATAGTGCTGACCTCTAGACACGTGGTTCTGGTTCTTTAACCGTCATCAGTAGAGATTACAGTCTTTCAAATGTGGGGTTTACTGAGTAGTCTCCCAACATCTTTCTCTGATCAGGTACCTCTCACAGGCATGTGGGTGCTTCATCCACAAGCTCATCAGCTCAATGACTCATGGGAGTACTATTAAACGGGAACAGGGGTGGGAGTACACCGCTTCACCTCCCAGCAAGGTTCGCCCATGGCATTGTGGTAAATGCAGTTTCAGTTACTTGCTTGCTTGAAGAGTGTTCGAGTGTTTCGCCACAGTTGGCGCAGATAGTGCTGATCTCTACACACGTGTTTCTGGTTCTTTAACCGTCATCAGTAAAGATTACAGTCTTTCAAATGTGGGGTTTGCTGAGTAGGCTGCCAACATCTTTCTCAGGTCAGGTACGTCTCACAGACATGCGGGTGCTTCATCCATGAGCTCGTCAGCTCAATGACTCACTGGAGAACTATCAAACAGGAACAGGGGTGGGAGCCCACCGCTCCACCTCCCAGCAAGGTTTGCACACTGGCATTGTGGTAAATGCAGTTTCAGTTACTTGCTTGCTTCAAGAGTGTTCGAGTGTTTCGCCACAGTTGGCGCAGATAGTGCTGATCTCTACACACGTGTTTCTGGTTCTTTAACCGTCATCAGTAGAGATTACAGTCTTTCAAATGTGGGGTTTGCTGAGTAGGCTGCAAACATCTTTCTCAGGCCTGGTTCCACTCACAGGCATGAGGGTGCTTCATCCACGAGCTTGTCAGCTCAATAACTCACTGGAGAACTATTAAACAGGACCAGGGGTGGGAGGACGCCGCTTCACCTCCCAGCAAGGTTTGCCCCTGGCATTGTGGTAAATGCAGTTTCTGTTACTTGCTTGCTTCAAGAGTGTTCGAGTGTTTCGCCACAGTTGGCGCAGATAGTGCTGATCTCTAAACACTTGTTTCTGGTTCTTTAACCGTCATCAGTAGAGCTTACAGTCTTTCAAATGTGGGGTTTACTGAGTAGTCTCCCAACATCTTTCTCTGGTCAGGTACCTCTCACAGGCATGCGGGTGCTTCATCCACCAGCTTGTCAGCTCAATGACTCATGGGAGTACTATTAAAAAGGAACAGGGGTGGGAGCATACCGCTTCACCTCCCAGCAAGGCTTGCCCCTAGCATTGTGGTAAATGCAGTTTCAGTTACTTGCTTGCTTCAAGAGTGTTCGAGTGTTTCGCCGCAGTTGGCGCAGATAGTGCTGATCTCTAGACACGTGGTTCTGGTTCTTTAACTGTCATAGGTAGAGATTACAGTCTTTCAAATGTGGGGTTTGCTGAGTAGGCTGCCAACATCTTTCTCAGGTCAGGCACCTCTCACAGGCATGTGGGTGCTTCATCCACGAGCTCATCAGCTCAATGACTCATGGGAGTACTATTAAACAGGAACAGGGGTGGGAGCACACCGCTTCACCTCCCAGCAAAGTTCGCCCCTGGCATTGTGATAAATGCAGTTTAAGTTACTTGCTTGCTTCAAGAGTGTTCGAGTGTTTCGCCACAGTTGGCGCAGATAGTGCTGATCTCTAGACACGTGTTTCTGGTTCTTTAACCGTCATCAGTAAAGATTACAGTCTTTCAAATGTGGGGTTTGCTGAGTAGGCTGCCAACATCTTTCTCAGGTCAGGTACCTCTCACAGGCATGCGGGTGCTTCATCCACGAGCTCGTCAGCACAATGACTCACTGGAGAACTTTTAAACAGGAACAGGGGTGGGACCACACCGCTTCACCTCCCAGCAAGGTTCGCACACTGGCATTGTGGTAAATGCAGTTTCAGTTACTTGCTTGCTTCAAGAGTGTTCGAGTGTTTCGCCACAGTTGGCGCAGATAGTGCTGATCTCTACACACGTGGTTCTGGTTCTTTAACCGTCATCAGTAGAGATTACAGTCTTTCAAATGTGGGGTTTGCTGAGTAGGCTGCCAACATCTTTCTCAGGTCAGGTACCTCTCACAGGCATGCGGGTGCTTCCTCCACGATCTCGTCAGCTCAATGACTCACAGGAGTACTATTAAACAGAAACGGGGGTGGGAGCACACCGCCTCACCTCCCAGCAACGTTCGCCCCTGACATTGTGGTAATTGCAGTTTCAGTTGCTTGCTTCAAGAGTGTTCGAGTGTTTCGCCACGGTTGGAGCAGATAGTGCTGATCTCTAGACACATGTTTCTGGTTCTTTAACCGTCATCAGTAGAGATTACAGTCTTTCAAATCTGGGGTTTGCTGAGTAGGCTGCCAACATCTGTCTCAGGTCTGGTACCTCTCACAGGCATGCGGGTGCTTCATCCACGAGCTTGTCAGCTCAATGACTCACTGGAGAACTATTAAACAGGACCAGGGGTGGGAGGACGCCGATTCACCTCCCAGCAAGGTTCGCTGCTGGCATTGTGGTAAATGCAGTTTCTGTTACTTGCTTGCTTCAAGAGTGTTCAAGTGTTTCGCCACAGTTGACGCAGATAGTGCTGACCTCTAGACACGTGGTTCTGGTTCTTTAACCGTCATCAGTAGAGATTACAGTCTTTCAAATGTGGGGTTTACTGAGTAGGCTCCCAACATCTTTCTCAGGTCAGGTACCTCCCACAGGCATGCAGGTGCTTCATCCACCAGCTTGTCAGCTCAATGACTCATGGGAGTACTATTAAACAGGAACAGGGGTGGGAGCACACCGCTTCACCTCCCAGCAAAGTTTGCCCCTGGCATTGTGGTAAATGCAGGTCAGTTACTTGCTTGCTTCAAGAGTGTTCGAGTGTTTCGCCGCAGTTGGCGCAGATAGTGCTGATCTCTAGACACGTGTTTCTGGTTCTTTAACCGTCATCAGTAGAGATTACAGTCTTTCAAATCTGGGGTTTGCTGAGTAGGCTGCCAACATCTGTCTCATGCCTGGTACCTCTCACAGGCATGCGGGTGCTTCATCCACGAGCTCGTCAGCTCAATGACTCACTGGAGAACTATTAAACAGGACGAGGGGTGGGAGGACGCCGCTTCACCTCCCAGCAAGGTTTGCCCCTGGCATTGTGGTAAATCCAGTTTCTGTTACTTGCTTGCTTCAAGAGAGTTCGAGTGTTTCGCCACAGTTGACGCAGATAGTGCTGACCTCTAGACACGTGGTTCTGGTTCTTTAACCGTCATCAGTAGAGATTACAGTCTTTCAAATGTGGGGTTTACTGAGTAGTCTCCCAACATCTTTCTCTGGTCAGGTACCTCTCACAGGCATGTGCGTGCTTCATCCACAAGCTCATCAGCTCAATGACTCATATGAGTACTATTAAACAGGAACAGGGGTGGGAGTACACCGCTTCACCTCCCAGCAAGGTTCGCCCATGGCATTGTGATAAATGCAGTTTAAGTTACTTGCTTGCTTCAAGAGTGTTCGAGTGTTTCGCCACAGTTGGGGCAGATAGTGCTGATCTCTAGACACGTGTTTCTAGTTCTTTAACCGTCATCAGTAGAGATTACAGTCTTTCAAATGTGGGGTTTGCTGAGTAAGCTGCCAACATCTTTCTCAGGTCAGGTACGTCTCACAGGCATGCGGATTCTTCATCCACGAGCTCGTCAGCTCAATGACTCACTGGAGAACTATCAAACAGGAACAGGGGTGGGAGCACACCGCTCCACCTCCCAGCAAGGTTTGCACACTGGCATTGTGGTAAATGCAGTTTCAGTCACTTGCTTGCTTCAAGAGTGTTCGAGTGTTTCGCCACAGTTGGCGCAGATAGTGCTGATCTCTACACACGTGTTTCTGGTTCTTTAACCGTCATCAGTAGAGATTACAGTCTTTCAAATGTGGGGTTTGCTGAGTAGGCTGCCAACATCTTTCTCAGGTCAGGTACGTCTCACAGGCATGCGGGTGCTTCATCCACGAGCTCGTCAGCTCAATGACTCACTGGAGAACTATCAAACAGGAACAGGGGTGGGAGCACACCGCTCCACCTCCCAGCAAGGTTTGCACACTGGCATTGTGGTAAATGCAGTTTCAGTTACTTGCTTGCTTCAAGAGTGTTCGAGTGTTTCGCCACAGTTGGCGCAGATAGTGCTGATCTCTACACACGTGTTTCTGGTTCTTTAACCGTCATCAGTAGAGATTACAGTCTTTCAAATGTGGGTTTTGCTGAGTAGGCTGCAAACATCTTTCTCAGGCCTGGTTCCTCTCACAGGCATGCGGGTGCTTCATCCACGAGCTCGTCAGCTCAATGACTCACTGGAGAACTATTAAACAGGACCTGGGGTGGGAGGACGCCGCTTCACCTCCCACCAAGGTTTGCCCCTGGCATTGTGGTAAATGCAGTTTCTGTTACTTGCTTGCTTCAAGAGTGTTCGAATGTTTCGCCACAGTTGGCGCAGATAGTGCTGATCTCTAAACACTTGTTTCTGGTTCTTTAACCGTCATCAGTAGAGCTTACAGTCTTTCAAATGTGGGGTTTACTGAGTAGTCTCCCAACATCTTTCTCTGGTCAGGTACCTCTCACAGGCATGCGGGTGCTTCATCCACCAGCTTGTCAGCTCAATGACTCATGGGAGTACTATTAAACAGGAACAGGGGTGGGAGCACACCGCTTCACCTCCCAGCAAGGCTTGCCTCTAGCATTGTGGTAAATGCAGATTCAGTTACTTGCTTGCTTCAAGAGTGTTCGAGTGTTTCGCCGCAGTTGGCGCAGATAGTGCTGATCTCTAGACACGTGGTTCTGGTTCTTTAACTGTCATAGGTAGAGATTGCAGTCTTTCCAATGTGGAGTTTGCTGAGTAGGCTGCCAACATCTTTCTCAGGTCAGGCACCTCTCACAGGCATGTGGGTGCTTCATCCACGAGCTCATCAGCTCAATGACTCATGGGAGTACTATTAAACAGGAACAGGGGTGGGAGCACACCGCTTCACCTCCCAGCAAAGTTCGCCCCTGGCATTGTGATAAATGCAGTTTAAGTTACTTGCTTGCTTCAAGAGTGTTTTAGACACATGTTTCTGGTTCTTTAACCGTCATCAGTAGAGATTACAGTCTTTCAAATGTGGGGTTTGCTGAGTAGGCTGCCAACATCTTTCTCAGGTCAGGTACGTCTCACAGGCATGCGGGTGCTTCATCCACGAGCTCGTCAGCACAATGACTCACTGGAGAACTTTTAAACAGGAACAGGGGTGGGACCACACCGCTTCAACTCCCAGCAAGGTTCGCACACTGGCATTGTGGTAAATGCAGTTTCAGTTACTTGCTTGCTTCAAGAGTGTTCAAGTGTTTTGCCACAGTTGGCGCAGATAGTGCTGATCTCTACACACGTGGTTCTGGTTCTTTAACCGTCATCAGTAGAGATTACAGTCTTTCAAATGTGGGGTTTGCTGAGTAGGCTGCCAACATCTTTCTCAGGTCAGGTACCTCTCACAGGCATGCGGGTGCTTCATCCACGAGCTCGTCAGCTCTATGACTCACAGGAGTACTATTAAACAGGAACAGGCGTGGGAGCACACCGCCTCACCTCCCAGCAACGTTCGCCCCTGACATTGTGGTAATTGCAGTTTCAGTTACTTGCTTGCTTCAAGAGTGTTTGAGTGTTTCGCCACGGTTGGAGCAGATAGTGCTGATTTCTAGACACATGTTTCTGGTTCTTTAACCGTCATCAGTAGAGATTACAGTCTTTCAAATCTGGGGTTTGCTGAGTAGGCTGCCAACATCTGTCTCAGGTCTGGTACCTCTCACAGGCATGCGGGTGCTTCATCCACGAGCCTGTCAGCTCAATGACTCACTGGAGAACTATTAAACAGGACCAGGGGTGGGAGGACGCGGATTCACCTCCCAGCAAGGTTCGCCCCTGGCATTGTGGTAAATGCAGTTTCTGTTACTTGCTTGCTTCAAGAGTGTTCAAGTGTTTCGCCACAGTTGACGCAGATAGTTCTGACCTCTAGACATGTGGTTCTGGTTCTTTAACCGTCATCAGTAGAGATTACAGTCTTTCAAATGTGGGGTTTACTGAGTAGGCTCCCAACATCTTTCTCAGGTCAGGTACCTCCCACAGCCATGCGGGTGCTTCATCCACCAGCTTGTCAGGTCAATGACTCATGGGAGTACTATTAAACAGGAACAGGGGTGGGAGCACACCGCTTCACCTCCCAGCAAAGTTTGCCCCTGGCATTGTGGTAAATGCAGTTTCAGTTACTTGCTTGCTTCAAGAGTGTTCGAGTGTTTCGCCGCAGTTGGCGCAGATAGTGCTGATCTCTAGACACGTGGTTCTGGTTCTTTAGCTGTCATAGGTAGAGATTACAGTCTTTCAAATGTGGGGTTTGCTGAGAAGGCTGCCAACATCTTTCTCAGGTCAGGTACCTCTCACAGGCATGTAGGTGCTTCATCCACGAGCTCATCAGCTCAATGACTCATGGGAGTATTATTAAACAGGAACAGGGGTGGGAGCACACCGCTTCACCTCCCAGCAAGGCTCGCCCCTGGCATTGTGGTAAATGCAGTTTCAGTTACTTGCTTGCTTCAAGAGTGTTCGAGTGTTTCGCCACAGTTGGCGCAGATAGTGCTGATCCCTAGACACGTGTTTCTGGTTCTTTAACCGTCATCAGTAGAGATTACAGTCTTTCAAATCTGGGGTTTGCTGAGTAGGCTGCCAACATCTGTCTCATGCCTGGTACCTCTCACAGGCATGCGGGTGCTTCATCCACGAGCTCGTCAGCTCAATGACTCACTGGAGAACTATTAAACAGGACCAGGGGTGGGAGGACGCCGCTTCACCTCCCAGCAAGGTTTGCTTCTGGCATTGTGGTAAATGCAGTTTCTGTTACTTGATAGCTTCAAGAGTGTTCGAGTGTTTCGCCGTAGTTGGCGCAGATAGTGCTGATCTCTAGACACGTGGTTCTGGTTCTTTAACTGTCATAGGTAGAGATTACAGTCTTTCAAATGTGGGGTTTGCTGAGTAGGCTGCCAACATCTTTCTCAGGTCAGGTACCTCTCACAGGCAAGTGGGTGCTTCATCCACGAGCTCATCAGCTCAATGACTCATGGGAGTACTATTAAACAGGAACAGGGGTGGGAGCACACCGCTTCACCTCCCAGCAAGGTTCGCCCCTGGCATTGTGATAAATGCAGTTTAAGTTACTTGCTTGCTTCAAGAGTGTTCGAGTGTTTCGCCACAGTTGGCGCAGATAGTGCTGATCTCTAGACACGTGTTTCTAGTTCTTTAACCGTCATCAGTAGAGATTACAGTCTTTCAAATGTGGGGTTTGCTGAGTAGGCTGCCATCATCTTTCTCAGGTCAGGTACGTCTCACAGGCATGCGGGTGCTTCATCCACGAGCTCGTCAGCTCAATGACTCACTGGAGAACTATAAAAAGGGAACAGGGGTGGGAGCACACCGCTCCACCTCCCAGCAAGGTTTGCACACTGGCATTGTGGTAAATGCAGTTTCAGTTACTTGCTTGCTTGAAGAGTGTTCGAGTGTTTCGCCACAGTTGGCGCAGATAGTGCTGATCTCTACACACGTGTTTCTGGTTCTTTAACCGTCATCAGTAGAGATTACAGTCTTTCAAATGTGGGGTTTGCTGAGTAGGCTGCCAACATCTTTCTCAGGTCAGGTACGTCTCACAGACATGCGGGTGCTTCATCCACGAGCTCGTCAGCTCAATGACTCACTGGAGAACTATCAAACAGGAACAGGGGTGGGAGCACACCGCTCCACCTCCCAGCAAGGTTTGCACACTGGCATTGTGGTAAATGCAGTTTCAGTTACTTGCTTGCTTCAAGAGTGTTCGAGTGTTTCGCCACAGTTGGCGCAGATAGTGCTGATCTCTACACACGTGTTTCTGGTTCTTTAACCGTCATCAGTAGAGATTACAGTCTTTCAAATGTGGGGTTTGCTGAGTAGGCTGCAAACATCTTTCTCAGGCCTGGTTCCTCTCACAGGCATGAGGGTGCTTCATCCACGAGCTCGTCAGCTCAATAACTCACTGGAGAACTATTAAACAGGACCAGGGGTGGGAGGACGCCGCTTCACCTCCCAGCAAGGTTTGCCCCTGGCATTGTGGTAAATGCAGTTTCTGTTACTTGCTTGCTTCAAGAGTGTTCGAGTGTTTCGCCACAGTTGGCGCAGATAGTGCTGATCTCTAAACACTTGTTTCTGGTTCTTTAACCGTCATCAGTAGAGTTTACAGTCTTTCAAATGTGGGGTTTACTGAGTAGTCTCCCAACATCTTTCTCTGGTCAGGTACCTCTCACAGGCATGCGGGTGCTTCATCCACCAGCTTGTCAGCTCAATGACTCATGGGAGTACTATTAAACAGGAACAGGGGTGGGAGCACACCGCTTCACCTCCCAGCAAGGCTTGCCCCTAGCATTGTGGTAAATGCAGTTTCAGTTACTTGCTTGCTTCAAGAGTGTTCGAGTGTTTCGCCGCAGTTGGCGCAGATATTGCTGATCTCTAGACACGTGGTTCTGGTTCTTTAACTGTCATAGGTAGAGATTACAGTCTTTCAAATGTGGGGTTTGCTGAGTAGGCTGCCAACATCTTTCTCAGGTCAGGCACCTCTCACAGGCATGTGGGTGCTTCATCCACGAGCTCATCAGCTCAATGACTCATGGGAGTACTATTAAACAGGAACAGGGGTGGGAGCACACCGCTTCACCTCCCAGCAAAGTTCGCCCCTGGCATTGTGATAAATGCAGTTTAAGTTACTTGCTTGCTTCAAGAGTGTTCGAGTGTTTCGCCACAGTTGGCGCAGATAGTGCTGATCTCTAGACACGTGTTTCTGGTTCTTTAACCGTCATCAGTAAAGATTACAGTCTTTCAAATGTGGGGTTTGCTGAGTAGGCTGCCAACATCTTTCTCAGGTCAGGTACGTCTCACAGGCATGCGGGTGCTTCATCCACGAGCTCGTCAGCACAATGACTCACTGGAGAACTTTTAAACAGGAACAGGGGTGGGACCACACCACTTCACCTCCCAGCAAGGTTCGCACACTGGCATTGTGGTAAATGCAGTTTCAGTTACTTGCTTGCTTCAAGAGTGTTCGAGTGTTTCGCCACAGTTGGCGCAGATAGTGCTGATCTCTACACAGGTGGTTCTGGTTCTTTAACCGTCATCAGTCGAGATTACAGTCTTTCAAATCTGGGGTTTGCTGAGTAGGCTGCCAACATCTGTCTCAGGTCTGGTACCTCTCACAGGCATGCGGGTGCTTCATCCACGAGCTTGTCAGCTCAATGACTCACTGGAGAACTATTAAACAGGACCAGCGCTGGGAGGACGCCGATTCACCTCCCAGCAAGGTTCGCTGCTGGCATTGTGGTAAATGCAGTTTCTGTTACTTGCTTGCTTCTAGAGTGTTCAAGTGTTTCGCCACAGTTGACGCAGATAGTGCTGACCTCTAGACACGTGGTTCTGGTTCTTTAACCATCATCAGTAGAGATTACAGTCTTTCAAATGTGGGGTTTACTGAGTAGGCTCCCAACATCTTTCTCAGGTCAGGTACCTCCCACAGGCATGCGGGTGCTTCATCCACCAGCTTGTCAGCTCAATGACTCATGGGAGTACTATTAAACAGGAACAGGGGTGGGAGCACACCGCTTCACCTCCCAGCAACGTTCGCCCCTGACATTGTGGTAATTGCAGTTTCAGTTACTTGCTTGCTTCAAGAGTGTTCGAGTGTTTCGCCACGGTTGGAGCAGATAGTGCTGATCTCTAGACACATGTTTCTGGTTCTTTAATCGTTATCAGTCGAGATTACAGTCTTTCAAATCTGGGGTTTGCTGAGTAGGCTGCCAACATCTGTCTCAGGTCTGGTACCTCTCACAGGCATGCGGGTGCTTCATCCACGAGCTTGTCAGCTCAATGACTCACTGGAGAACTATTAAACAGGACCAGGGGTGGGAGGACGCCGATTCACCTCCCAGCAAGGTTCGCTGCTGGCATTGTGATAAATGCAGTTTCTGTTACTTGCTTGCTTCAAGAGTGTTCAAGTGTTTCGCCACAGTTGGTGCAGATAGTGCTGATCTCTAGACACGTGTTTCTAGTTCTTTAACCGTCATCAGTAGAGATTACAGTCTTTCAAATGCGGGGTTTGCTGAGTAGGCTGCCAACATCTTTCTCAGGTCAGGTACCTCTCACAGGCATGTGGGTGCTTCATCCACAAGCTCATCAGCTCAATGACTCATGGGAGTACTATTAAACAGGAACAGGGGTGGGAGTACACCGCTTCACCTCCCAGCAAGGTTCGCCCCTGGCATAGTGATAAATGCAGTTTAAGTTACTTGCTTGCTTCAAGAGTGTTCGAGTGTTTCGCCATGGTTGGAGCAGATAGTGCTGATCTCTAGACACATGTTTCTGGTTCTTTAACCGTCATCAGTAGAGATTACAGTCTTTCAAATGTGGGGTTTGCTGAGTAGGCTGCCAACATCTTTCTCAGGTCAGGTACGTCTCACAGGCATGCGGGTGCTTCATCCACGAGCTCGTCAGCTCAATGACTCACTGGAGAACTATCAAACAGGAACAGGGGTGGGAGCACACCGCTCCACCTCCCAGCAAGGTTTGCACACTGGCATTGTGGTAAATGCAGTTTCAGTTACTTGCTTGCTTCAAGAGTGTTCGAGTGTTTCGCCACAGTTGGCGCAGATAGTGCTGATCTCTACACACGTGTTTCTGGTTCTTTAACCGTCATCAGTAGAGATTACAGTCTTTCCATTGTGGGGTTTGCTGAGTAGGCTGCAAACATCTTTCTCAGGCCTGGTTCCTCTCACAGGCATGCGGGTGCTTCATCCACGAGCTCGTCAGCTCAATGACTCACTGGAGAACTATTAAACAGGACCAGGGGTGGGAGGACGCCGCTTCACCTCCCACCAAGGTTTGCCCCTGGCATTGTGGTAAATGCAGTTTCTGTTACTTGCTTGCTTCAAGAGTGTTCGAATGTTTCGCCACTGTTGGCGCAGATAGTGCTGATCTCTAAACACTTGTTTCTGGTTCTTTAACCGTCATCAGTAGAGCTTACAGTCTTTCAAATGTGGGGTTTACTGAGTAGTCTCCCAACATCTTTCTCTGGTCAGGTACCTCTCACAGGCATGCGGGTGCTTCATCCACCAGCTTGTCAGCTCAATGACTCATGGGAGTACTATTAAACAGGAACAGGGGTGGGAGCACACCGCTTCACCTCCCAGCAAGGCTTGCCTCTAGCATTGTGGTAAATGCAGATTCAGTTACTTGCTTGCTTCAAGAGTGTTCGAGTGTTTCGCCGCAGTTGGCGCAGATAGTGCTGATCTCTAGACACGTGGTTCTGGTTCTTTAACTGTCATAGGTAGAGATTGCAGTCTTTCCAATGTGGGGTTTGCTGAGTAGGCTGCCAACATCTTTCTCAGGTCAGGCACCTCTCACAGGCATGTGGGTGCTTCATCCACGAGCTCATCAGCTCAATGACTCATGGGAGTACTATTAAACAGGAACAGGGGTGGGAGCACACCGCTTCACCTCCCAGCAAAGTTCGACCCTGGCATTGTGATAAATGCAGTTTAAGTTACTTGCTTGCTTCAAGAGTGTTTTAGACACATGTTTCTGGTTCTTTAACCGTCATCAGTAGAGATTACAGTCTTTCAAATGTGGGGTTTGCTGAGTAGGCTGCCAACATCTTTCTCATGTCAGGTACGTCACAGGCATGCGGGTGCTTCATCCACGAGCTCGTCAGCACAATGACTCACTGGAGAACTTTTAAACAGGAACAGGGGTGGGACCACACCGCTTCAACTCCCAGCAAGGTTCGCACACTGGCATTGTGGTAAATGCAGTTTCAGTTACTTGCTTGCTTCAAGAGTGTTCAAGTGTTTTGCCACAGTTGGCGCAGATAGTGCTGATCTCTACACACGTGGTTCTGGTTCTTTAACCGTCATCAGTAGAGATTACAGTCTTTCAAATGTGGGGTTTGCTGAGTAGGCTGCCAACATCTTTCTCAGGTCAGGTACCTCTCACAGGCATGCGGGTGCTTCATCCACGAGCTCGTCAGCTCTATGACTCACAGGAGTACTATTAAACAGGAACAGGGGTGGGAGCACACCGCCTCACCTCCCAGCAACGTTCGCCCCTGACATTGTGGTAATTGCAGTTTCAGTTACTTGCTTGCTTCAAGAGTGTTCGAGTGTTTCGCCACGGTTTGAGCAGATAGTGCTGATTTCTAGACACATGTTTCTGGTTCTTTAACCGTCATCAGTAGAGATTACAGTCTTTCAAATCTGGGGTTTGCTGAATAGGCTGCCAACATCTGTCTCAGGTCTGGTACCTCTCACAGGCATGCGGGTGCTTCATCCACGAGCCTGTCAGCTCAATGACTCACTGGAGAACTATTAAACAGGACCAGGGGTGGGAGGACGCGGATTCACCTCCCAGCAAGGTTCGCCCCTGGCATTGTGGTAAATGCAGTTTCTGTTACTTGCTTGCTTCAAGAGTGTTCAAGTGTTTCGCCACAGTTGACGCAGATAGTTCTGACCTCTAGACACGTGGTTCTGGTTCTTTAACCGTCATCAGTAGAGATTACAGTCTTTCAAATGTGGGGTTTACTGAGTAGGCTCCCAACATCTTTCTGGGGTCAGGTACCTCCCACAGGCATGCGGGTGCTTCATCCACCAGCTTTTCAAGTCAATGACTCATGGGAGTACTATTAAACAGGAACAGGGGTGGGAGCACACCGCTTCACCTCCCAGCAAAGTTTGCCCCTGGCATTGTGGTAAATGCAGTTTCAGTTACTTGCTTGCTTCAAGAGTGTTCGAGTGTTTCGCCGCAGTTGGCGCAGATAGTGCTGATCTCTAGACACGTGGTTCTGGTTCTTTAACTGTCATAGGTAGAGATTACAGTCTTTCAAATGTGGGGTTTGCTGAGTAGGCTGCCAACATCTTTCTCAGGTCAGGTACCTCTCACAGGCATGTAGGTGCTTCATCCACGAGCTCATCAGCTCAATGACTCATGGGAGTATTATTAAACAGGAACAGGGGTGGGAGCACACCGCTTCACCTCCCAGCAAGGTTCGCCCCTGGCATTGTGGTAAATGCAGTTTCAGTTACTTGCTTGCTTCAAGAGTGTTCGAGTGTTTCGCCACAGTTGGCGCAGATAGTGCTGATCCCTAGACACGTGTTTCTGGTTCTTTAACCGTCATCAGTAGAGATTACAGTCTTTCAAATCTGGGGTTTGCTGAGTAGGCTGCCAACATCTGTCTCAGGTCAGGTACCTCTCACAGGCATGCGGGTGCTTCATCCACGAGCTCGTCAGCTCAATGACTCACTGGAGAACTATTAAAAGGACCAGGGGTGGGAGGACGCCGCTTCACCTCCCAGCAAGGTTTGCTTCTGGCATTGTGGTAAATGCAGTTTCTGTTACTTGCTTGCTTCAAGAGTGTTCGAGTGTTTCGCCGTAGTTGGCGCAGATAGTGCTGATCTCTAGACACGTGGTTCTGGTTCTTTAACTGTCATAGGTAGAGATTACAGTCTTTCAAATGTGGGGTTTGCTGAGTAGGCTGCCAACATCTTTCTCAGGTCAGGTACCTCTCACAGGAAAGTGGGTGCTTGATCCACGAGCTCATCAGCTCAATGACTCATGGGAGTACTATTAAACAGGAACAGGGGTGGGAGCACACCGCTTCACCTCCCAGCAAGTTTCGCCCCTAGCATTGTGATAAATGCAGTTTAAGTTACTTGCTTGCTTCAAGAGTGTTCGAGTGTTTCGCCACAGTTGGCGCAGATAGTGCTGATCTCTAGACACGTGTTTCTAGTTCTTTAACCGTCATCAGTAGAGATTACAGTCTTTCAAATGTGGGGTTTGCTGAGTAGGCTGCCATCATCTTTCTCAGGTTAGGTACGTCTCACAGGCATGCGGGTGCTTCATCCACGAGCTCGTCAGCTCAATGACTCACTGGAGAACTATAAAAAGGGAACAGGGGTGGGAGCACACCGCTCCACCTCCCAACAAGGTTTGCACACTGGCATTGTGGTAAATGCAGTTTCAGTCACTTGCTTGCTTGAAGAGTGTTCGAGTGTTTCGCCACAGTTGGCGCAGATAGTGCTGATCTCTACACACGTGTTTCTGGTTCTTTAACCGTCATCAGTAGAGATTACAATCTTTCAAATGTGGGGTTTGCTGAGTAGGCTGCCAACATCTTTCTCAGGTCAGGTACGTCTCACAGACATGCGGGTGCTTCATCCACGAGCTCGTCAGCTCAATGACTCACTGGAGAACTATCAAACAGGAACAGGGGTGGGAGCACACCGCTCCACCTCCCAGCAAGGTTTGCACACTGGCATTGTGGTAAATGCAGTTTCAGTTACTTGCTTGCTTCAAGAGTGTTCGAGTGTTTCGCCACAGTTGGCGCAGATAGTGCTGATCTCTACACACGTGTTTCTGGTTCTTTAACCGTCATCAGTAGAGATTACAGTCTTTCAAATGTGGGGTTTGCTGAGTAGGCTGCAAACATCTTTCTCAGGCCTGGTTCCTCTCACAGGCATGAGGGTGCTTCATCCACGAGCTCGTCAGCTCAATAACTCACTGGAGAACTATTAAACAGGACCAGGGGTGGGAGGACGCCGCTTCAACTCCCAGCAAGGTTTGCCCCTGGCATTGTGGTAAATGCAGTTTCTGTTACTTGCTTGCTTCAAGAGTGTTCGAGTGTTTCGCCACAGTTGGCGCAGATAGTGCTGATCTCTAAACACTTGTTTCTGGTTCTTTAACCGTCATCAGTAGAGCTTACAGTCTTTCAAATGTGAGGTTTACTGAGTAGTCTCCCAACATCTTTCTCTGGTCAGGTACCTCTCACAGGCATGCGGGTGCTTCATCCACCAGCTTGTCAGCTCAATGACTCATGGGAGTACTATTAAACAGGAACAGGGGTGGGAGCACACCGCTTCACCTCCCAGCAAGGCTTGCCCCTAGCATTGTGGTAAATGCAGTTTCAGTTACTTGCTTGCTTCAAGAGTGTTCGAGTGTTTCGCAGCAGTTGGCGCAGATATTGCTGATCTCTAGACACGTGGTTCTGGTTCTTTAACTGTCATAGGTAGAGATTACAGTCTTTCAAATGTGGGGTTTGCTGAGTAGGCTGCCAACATCTTTCTCAGGTCAGGCACCTCTCACAGGCATGTGGGTGCTTCATCCACGAGCTCATCAGCTCAATGACTCATGGGAGTACTATTAAACAGGAACAGGGGTGGGAGCACACCGCTTCACCTCCCAGCAAAGTTCGCCCCTGGCATTGTGATAAATGCAGTTTAAGTTACTTGCTTGCTTCAAGAGTGTTCGAGTGTTTCGCCACAGTTGGCGCAGATAGTGCTGATCTCTAGACACGTGTTTCTGGTTCTTTAACCGTCATCAGTAAAGATTACAGTCTTTCAAATGTGGGGTTTGCTGAGTAGGCTGCCAACATCTTTCTCAGGTCAGGTACGTCTCACAGGCATGCGGGTGCTTCATCCACGAGCTCGTCAGCACAATGACTCACTGGAGAACTTTTAAACAGGAACAGGGGTGGGACCACACCACTTCACTTCCCAGCAAGGTTCACACACTGGCATTGTGGTAAATGCAGTTTCAGTTACTTGCTTGCTTCAAGAGTGTTCGAGTGTTTCGCCACAGTTGGCGCAGATAGTGCTGATCTCTACACAGGTGGTTCTGGTTCTTTAACCGTCATCAGTCGAGATTACAGTCTTTCAAATCTGGGGTTTGCTGAGTAGGCTGCCAACATCTGTCTCAGGTCTGGTACCTCTCACAGGCATGCGGGTGCTTCATCCACGAGCTTGTCAGCTCAATGACTCACTGGAGAACTATTAAACAGGACCAGGGGTGGGAGGACGCCGATTCACCTCCCAGCAAGGTTCGCTGCTGGCATTGTGGTAAATGCAGTTTCTGTTACTTGCTTGCTTCAAGAGTGTTCAAGTGTTTCGCCACAGTTGACGCAGATAGTGCTGACCTCTAGACACGTGGTTCTGGTTCTTTAACCGTCATCAGTAGAGATTACAGTCTTTCAAATGTGGGGTTTACTGAGTAGGCTCCCAACATCTTTCTCAGGTCAGGTACCTCCCACAGGCATGCGGGTGCTTCATCCACCAGCTTGTCAGCTCAATGACTCATGGGAGTACTATTAAACAGGAACAGGGGTGGGAGCACACCGCTTCACCTCCCAGCAACGTTCGCCCCTGACATTGTGGTAATTGCAGTTTCAGTTACTTGCTTGCTTCAAGAGTGTTCGAGTGTTTTGCCACGGTTGGAGCAGATAGTGCTGATCTCTAGACACATGTTTCTGGTTCTTTAACCGTCATCAGTCGAGATTACAGTCTTTCAAATCTGGGGTTTGCTGAGTAGGCTGCCAACATCTGTCTCAGGTCTGGTACCTCTCACAGGCATGCGGGTGCTTCATCCACGAGCTTGTCAGCTCAGTGACTCACTGGAGAACTATTAAACAGGACCAGGGGTGGGAGGACGCCGATTCACCTCCCAGCAAGGTTCGCTGCTGGCATTGTGATAAATGCAGTTTCTGTTACTTGCTTGCTTCAAGAGTGTTCAAGTGTTTCGCCACAGTTGGCGCAGATAGTGCTGATCTCTAGACACGTGTTTCTAGTTCTTTAACCGTCATCAGTAGAGATTACAGTCTTTCAAATGCGGGGTTTGCTGAGTAGGCTGCCAACATCTTTCTCAGGTCAGGTACCTCTCACAGGCATGTGGGTGCTTCATCCACAAGCTCATCAGCTCAATGACTCATGGGAGTACTATTAAACAGGAACAGGGGTGGGAGTACACCGCTTCACCTCCCAGCAAGGTTCGCCCCTGGCATAGTGATAAATGCAGTTTAAGTTACTTGCTTGCTTCAAGAGTGTTCGAGTGTTTCGCCACAGTTGGCGCAGATAGTGCTGCTCTCTAGACACGTGTTTCTAGTTCTTTAACCGTCATCAGTAGAGATTACAGTCTTTCAAATGTGGGGTTTGCTGAGTAGGCTGCCAACATCTTTCTCAGGTCAGGTACGTCTCACAGGCATGCGGATGCTTCATCCACGAGCTCGTCAGCTCAATGACTCACTGGAGAACTAGCAAACAGGAACAGGGGTGGGAGCACACCGCTCCACCTCCCAGCAAGGTTTGCACACTGGCATTGTGGTAAATGCAGTTTCAGTTACTTGCTTGCTTCAAGAGTGTTCGAGTGTTTCGCCACAGTTGGCGCAGATAGTGCTGATCTCTACACACGTGTTTCTGGTTCTTTAACCGTCATCAGTACAGATTACAGTCTTTCAAATGTGGGGTTTGCTGAGTAGGCTGCAAACATCTTTCTCAGGCCTGGTTCCTCTCACAGGCATGCGGGTGCTTCATCCACGAGCTCGTCAGCTCAATGACTCACTGGAGAACTATTAAACAGGACCAGGGGTGGGAGGACGCCGCTTCACCTCCCACCAAGGTTTGCCCCTGGCATTGTGGTAAATGCAGTTTCTGTTACTTGCTTGCTTCAAGAGTGTTCGAGTGTTTCGCCGCAGTTGGCGCAGATAGTGCTGATCTCTAGACACGTGGTTCTGATTCTTTAACTGTCATAGGTAGAGATTGCAGTCTTTCCAATGTGGTGTTTGCAGAGTAGGCTGCCAACATCTTTCTCAGGTCAGGCACCTCTCACAGGCATGTGGGTGCTTCATCCACGAGCTCGTCAGCTCAATGACTCATGGGAGTACTATTAAACAGGAACAGGGGTGGGAGCACACCGCTTCACCTCCCAGCAAGGCTTGCCCCTAGCATTGTGGTAAATGCAGTTTCAGTTACTTGCTTGCTTCAAGAGTGTTCGAGTGTTTCGACGCAGTTGGCGCAGATAGTGCTGATCTCTAGACACGTGGTTCTGGTTCTTCAACTGTCATAGGTAGAGATTGCAGTCTTTCCAATGTGGGGTTTGCAGAGTAGGCTGCCAACATCTTTCTCAGGTCAGGCACCTCTCACAGGCATGTGGGTGCTTCATCCACGAGCTCATCAGCTCAATGACTCATGGGAGTACTATTAAACAGGAACAGGGGTGGGAGCACACCGCTTCACCTCCCAGCAAAGTTTGCCCCTGGCATTGTTATAAATGCAGTTTAAGTTACTTGCTTGCTTCAAGAGTGTTTTAGACACGTGTTTCTGGTTCTTTAACCGTCATCAGTAGAGATTACAGTCTTTCAAATGTGGGGTTTGCTGAGTCAGGTCAGGTACGTCTCACAGGCATGCGGGTGCTTCATCCACGAGCTCGTCAGCACAATGACTCACTGGAGAACTTTTAAACAGGAACAGGGGTGGGACCACACCGCTTCACCTCCCAGCAAGGTTCGCACACTGGCATTGTGGTAATTGCAGTTTCAGTTACTTGCTTGCTTCAAGAGTGTTCGAGTGTTTCGCCACAGTTGGCGCAGATAGTGCTGATCTCTACACACGTGGTTCTGGTTCTTTAACCGTCATCAGTAGAGATTACAGTCTTTCAAATCTGGGGTTTGCTGAGTAGGCTGCCAACATCTGTCTCAGGTCTGGTACCTCTCACAGGCATGCGGGTGATTCATCCACGAGCCTGTCAGCTCAATGACTCACTGGAGAACTATTAAACAGGACCAGGGGTGGGAGGACGCCGCTTCACCTCCCAGCAAGGCTCGCCCCTGGCATTGTGATAAATGCAGTTTAAGTTACTTGCTTGCTTCAAGAGTGTTCGAGTGTTGCGCCACAGTTGGCGCAGATAGTGCTGATCCATAGACACGTGTTTCTGGTTCTTTAACCGTCATCAGTAGAGATTACAGTCTTTCAAATCTGGGGTTTGCTGAGTAGGCTGCCAACATCTGTCTCATGCCTGGTACCTCTCACAGGCATGCGGGTGCTTCATCCACGAGCTCGTCAGCTCAATGACTCACTGGAGAACTATTAAACAGGACCAGGGGTGGGAGGACGCCGCTTCACCTCCCAGCAAGGTTTGCCCCTGGCATTGTGGTAAATGCAGTTTCTGTTACTTGCTTGCTTCAAGAGTGTTTGAGTGTTTCGCCGCAGTTGGCGCAGATAGTGCTGATCTCTAGACACGTGGTTCTGGTTCTTTAACTGTCATAGGTAGAGATTACAGTCTTTCAAATGTGGGGTTTGCTGAGTAGGCTGCCAACATCTTTCTCAGGTCAGGCACCTCTCACAGGCATGTGGGTGCTTCATCCACGAGCTCATCAGCTCAATGACTCATGGGAGTACTATTAAACAGGAACAGGGGTGGGAGCACACCGCTTCACCTCCCAGCAAAGTTCGCCCCTGGCATTGTGATAAATGCAGTTTAAGTTACTTGCTTGCTTCAAGAGTGTTCGAGTGTTTCGCCACAGTTGGCGCAGATAGTGCTGATCTCTAGACACGTGTTTCTAGTTCTTTAACCGTCATCAGTAGAGATTACAGTCTTTCAAATGTGGGGTTTGCTGAGTAGGCTGCCATCATCTTTCTCAGGTCAGGTACGTCTCACAGGCATGCGGGTGCTTCATCCACGAGCTCGTCAGCTCAATGACTCACTGGAGAACTATAAAAAGGGAACAGGGGACGGAGCACACCGCTCCACCTCCCAGCAAGGTTTGCACACTGGCATTGTGGTAAATGCAGTTTCAGTTACTTGCTTGCTTGAAGAGTGTTCGAGTGTTTCGCCACAGTTGGCGCAGATAGTGCTGATCTCTACACACGTGTTTCTGGTTCTTTAACCGTCATCAGTAGAGATTACAGTCTTTCAAATGTGGGGTTTGCTGAGTAGGCTGCCAACATCGTTCTCAGGTCAGGTACGTCTCACAGACATGCGGGTGCTTCATCCACGAGCTTGTCAGCTCAATGACTCACTGGAGAACTATCAACCAGGAACAGGGGTGGGAGCACACCGCTCCACCTCCCAGCAAGGTTTGCACACTGGCATTGTGGTAAATGCAGTTTCAGGTACTTGCTTGCTTCAAGAGTGTTCGAGTGTTTCGCCACAGTTGGCGCAGATAGTGCAGATCTCTACACACGTGTTTCTGGTTCTTTAACCGTCATCAGTAGAGATTACAGTCCTTCAAATGTGGGGTTTACTGAGTAGTCTCCCAACATCTTTCTCTGGTCAGGTACCTCTCACAGGCATGCGGGTGCTTCATCCACCAGCTTGTCAGCTCAATGACTCATGGGAGTACTATTAAACAGGAACAGGGGTGGGAGCACACCGCTTCACCTCCCAGCAAGGCTTGCCCCTAGCATTGTGGTAAATGCAGTTTAAGTTACTTGCTTGCTTCAAGAGTGTTCGAGTGTTTCGCCGCAGTTGGCCCAGATAGTGCTGATCTCTAGACACGTGGTTCTGGTCTTTAACTGTCATAGGTAGAGATTACAGTCTTTCAAATGTGGGGTTTGCTGAGTAGGCTGCCAACATCTTTCTCAGGTCAGGCACCTCTCACAGGCATGTGGGTGCTTCATCCACGAGCTCATCAGCTCAATGACTCATGGGAGTACAATTAAACAGGAACAGGGGTGGGTTCACACTGCTTCACCTCCCAGCAAAGTTCGCCCCTGGCATTGTGATAAATGCAGTTTAAGTTACTTGCTTGCTTCAAGAGTGTTCGAGTGTTTCGCCACAGTTGGCGCAGATAGTGCTGATCTCTAGACACGTGTTTCTGGTTCTTTAACCGTCATCAGTAAAGATTACAGTCTTTCAAATGTGGGGTTTGCTGAGTAGGCTGCCAACATCTTTCTCAGGTCAGGTACGTCTCACAGGCATGCGGGTGCTTCATCCACGAGCTCGTCAGCACAATGACTCACTGGAGAACTTTTAAACAGGAACAGGGGTGGGACCATTCCGCTTCACCTCCCAGCAAGGTTCGCACACTGGCATTGTGGTAAATGCAGTTTCAGTTACTTGCTTGCTTCAAGAGTGTTTGAGTGTTTCGCCACAGTTGGCGCAGATAGTGCTGATCTCTAGACACGTGGTTCTGGTTCTTTAACCGTCATCAGTAGAGATTACAGTCTTTCAAATGTGGGGTTTGCTGAGTAGGCTGCCAACATCTTTCTCAGGTCAGGTACCTCTCACAGGCATGCGGGTGCTTAATCCACGAGCTCGTCAGCTCAATGACTCACAGGAGTACTATTAAACAGAAACAGGGGTGGGAGCACACCGCCTCACCTCCCAGCAACGTTCGCCCCTGACATTGTGGTAATTGCAGTTTCAGTTACTTGCTTGCTTCAAGAGTGTTCGAGTGTTTCGCCACGGTTGGAGCAGATAGTGCTGATCTCTAGACACATGTTTCTGGTTCTTTAACCGTCATCAGTGGAGTTTACAGTCTTTCAAATCTGGGGTTTGCTGAGTAGGCTGCCAACATCTGTCTCAGGTCTGGTACCTCTCACAGGCATGCGGGTGCTTCATCCACGAGCTTGTCAGCTCAATGACTCACTGGAGAACTATTAAACAGGACCAGGGGTGGGAGCACACCGCTTCACCTCCCAGCAAAGTTTGCCCCTGGCATTGTGGTAAATGCAGTTTCAGTTACTTGCTTGCTTCAAGAGTGTTCGAGTGTTTCGCCGCAGTTGGCGCAGATAGTGCTGATCTCTAGACACGTGGTTCTGGTTCTTTAACTGTCATAGGTAGAGATTACAGTCTTTCAAATGTGGGGTTTGCTGAGTAGGCTGCCAACATCTTTCTCAGGTCAGGTACCTCTCACAGGCATGTGGGTGCTTCATCCACGAGCTCATCAGCTCATTGACTCACGGGAGTACTATTAAACAGGAACAGGGGTGGGAGCACACCGCTTCACCTCCCAGCAAGGTTCGCCCCTGGCATTGTGATAAATGCAGTTTAAGTTACTTGCTTGCTTCAAGAGTGTTCGAGTGTTTCGCCACAGTTGGCGCAGATAGTGCTGATCTCTAGACACGTGTTTCTGGTTCTATAACCGTCATCAGTAGAGATTACAGTCTTTCAAATGTGGTGTTTGCTGAGTAGGCTGCCAACATCTTTCTCAGGTCAGGTACGTCTCACAGGCATGCGGATGCTTCATCCACGAGCTCGTCAGCTCAATGACTCACTGGAGAACTAGCAAACAGGAACAGGGGTGGGAGCACACCGCTCCACCTCCTAGCAAGGTTTGCACACTGGCATTGTGGTAAATGCAGTTTCAGTTACTTGCTTGCTTCAAGAGTGTTCGAGTGTTTCGCCACAGTTGGCGCAGATAGTGCTGATCTCTACACACGTGTTTCTGGTTCTTTAACCGTCATCAGTAGAGATTACAGTCTTTCAAATGTGGGGTTTGCTGAGTAGGCTGCAAACATCTTTCTCAGGCCTGGTTCCTCTCACAGGCATGCAGGTGCTTCATCCACGAGCTCGTCAGCTCAATGACTCACTGGAGAACTATTAAACAGGACCAGGGGTGGGAGGACGCCGCTTCACCTCCCACCAAGGTTTGCCCCTGGCATTGTGGTAAATGCAGTTTCTGTTACTTGCTTGCTTCAAGAGTGTTCGAGTGTTTCGCCGCAGTTGGCGCAGATAGTGCTGATCTCTAGACACGTGGTTCTGGTTCTTTAACTGTCATAGGTAGAGATTACAGTCTTTCAAATGTGGGGATTGCTGAGTAGGCTGCCAACATCTTTCTCAGGTCAGGCACCTCTCACAGGCATGTGGGTGCTTCATCCACGAGCTCATCAGCTCAATGACTCATGGGAGTACTATTAAACAGGAACAGGGGTGGGAGCACACCGCTTCACCTCCCAGCAAGGCTTGCCCCTAGCATTGTGGTAAATGCAGTTTCAGTTACTTGCTTGCTTCAAGAGTGTTCGAGTGTTTCGCCGCAGTTGGCGCAGATAGTGCTGATCTCTAGACACGTGGTTCTGGTTCTTTAACTGTCATAGGTAGAGATTGCAGTCTTTCCAATGTGGGGTTTGCAGAGTAGGCTGCCAACATCTTTCTCAGGTCAGGCACCTCTCACAGGCATGTGGGTGCTTCATCCACGAGCTCATCAGCTCAATGACTCATGGGAGTACTATTAAACAGGGACAGGGGTGGGAGCACACCGCTTCACCTCCCAGCAAAGTTTGCCCCTGGCATTGTTATAAATGCAGTTTAAGTTACTTGCTTGCTTCAAGAGTGTTTTAGACACGTGTTTCTGGTTCTTTAACCGTCATCAGTAGAGATTACAGTCTTTCAAATGTGGGGTTTGCTGAGTCAGGTCAGGTACGTCTCACAGGCATGCGGGTGCTTCATCCACGAGCTCGTCAGCACAATGACTCACTGGAGAACTTTTAAACAGGAACAGGGGTGGGACCACACCACTTCACCTCCCAGCAAGGTTCGCACACTGGCATTGTGGTAAATGCAGTTTCAGTTGCTTGCTTCAAGAGTGTTCGAGTGTTTTGCCACAGTTGGCGCAGATAGTGCTGATCTCTACACACGTGGTCGTGGTTCTTTAACCGTCATCAGTAGAGATTACAGTCTTTCAAATGTGGGGTTTGCTGAGTAGGCTGCCAACATCTTTCTCAGGTCAGGTACCTCTCACAGGCATGCTGGTGCTTCATCCACGAGCTCGTCAGCTCTATGACTCACAGGAGTACTATTAAACAGGAACAGGGGTGGGAGCACACCGCTTCACCTCCCAGCAAGGTACGCCCCTGGCATTGTGATAAATGCAGTTTAAGTTACTTGCTTGCTTCAAGAGTGTTCGAGTGTTTCGCCACAGTTGGCGCAGATAGTGCTGATCTCTAGACACGTGTTTCTGGTTCTATAACCGTCATCAGTAGAGATTACAGTCTTTCAAATGTGGTGTTTGCTGAGTAGGCTGCCAACATCTTTCTCAGGTCAGGTACGTCTCACAGGCATGCGGGTGCTTCATCCACGAGCTCGTCAGCACAATGACTCACTGGAGAACTATTAGACAGGAACAGGGGTGGGACCACACCGCTTCACCTCCCAGCAAGGTTCGCACACTGCCTTGTGGTAAATGCAGTTTCAGTTACTTGCTTGCTTCAAGAGTGTTCGAGTGTTTCTCCACAGTTGGCGCAGATAGTGCTGATCTCTAGACACGTGTTTCTGGTTCTTTAACCGTCATCAGTAGAGATTACAGTCTTTCAAATTTGGGGTTTGCTGAGTAGGCTGCCAACATCTGTTTTATGCCTGGTACCTCTCACAGGCATGCGGGTGCTTCATCCACGAGCTCGTCAGCTCAATGACTCACTGGAGAACTATTAAACAGGACCAGGGGTGGGAGGACGCCGCTTCACCTCCCAGCAAGGTTTGCCCCTGGCATTGTGGTAAATGCAGTTTCTGTTACTTGCTTGCTTCAAGAGAGTTTGAGTGTTTCGCCACAGTTGACGCAGATAGTGCTGACCTCTAGACACGTGGTTCTGGTTCTTTAACCGTCATCAGTAGAGATTACAGTCTTTCAAATGTGGGGTTTACTGAGTAGTCTCCCAACATCTTTCTCTGGTCAGGTACCTCTCACAGGCATGCGGGTGCTTCATCCACCAGTTTGTCAGCTCAATGACTCATGGGAGTACTATTAAACATGAACAGGGGTGGGAGCACACCGCTTCACCTCCCAGCAAGGCTTGCCCCTGGCATTGTGGTAAATGCAGTTTCAGTTACTTGCTTGCTTCAAGAGTGTTCGAGTGTTTTGCCGCAGTTGGCGCAGATAGTGCTGATCTCTAGACACGTTGTTCTGGTTCTTTAACTGTCATAGGTAGAGATTACAGTCTTTCAAATGTGGGGTTTGCTGAGTAGGCTGCCAACATCTTTCTCAGGTCATGTACCTCTCACAGGTATGTGGATGCTTCATCCACGAGCTCATCAGCTCAATGACTCATGGGAGTACTATTAAACAGGAACAGGGGTGGGAGCACACCGCTTCACCTCCCAGCAAGGTTCGCCCCTGGCATTGTGATAAATGCAGTTTAAGTTACTTGCTTGCTTCAAGAGTGTTCGAGTGTTTCGCCAAAGTTGGCGCAGATAGTGCTGATATCTAGACACGTGTTTCTAGTTCTTTAACCGTCATCAGTAGAGATTACAGTCTTTCAAATGTGGGGTTTGCTGAGTAGGCTGCCAACATCTTTCTCAGGTCAGGTACGTCTCACAGGCGTGCGGGTGCTTCATCCACGAGCTCGTCAGCTCAATGACTCACTGAAGAACTATCAAACAGGAACAGGGGTGGGAGCACACCGCTCCACCTCCCAGCAAGGTTTGCACACTGGCATTGTGGTAAATGCAGTTTCAGTTACTTGCTTGCTTCAAGAGTGTTCGAGTGTTTCGCCACAGTTGGCGCAGATAGTGCTGATCTCTACACACGTGTTTGTGGTTCTTTAACCGTCATCAGTAGAGATTACAGTCTTTCAAATGTGGGGTTTGCTGAGTAGGCTGCCAACATCTTTCTCAGGTCAGGTACATCTCACAGGCATGCGGGTGCTTCATCCACGAGCTTGTCAGCTCAATGACTCACTGGAGAACTATTAAACAGGACCAGGGGTGGGAGGACGGCGATTCACCTCCCAGCAAGATTCGCCCCTGGCATTGTGGTAAATGCAGTTTCTGTTACTTGCTTGCTTCAAAAGTGTTCAAGTGTTTCGCCACAGTTGACGCAGATAGTGCTGACCTCTAGACACGTGGTTCTGGTTCTTTAACCGTCATCAGTAGAGATTACAGTCTTTCAAATGTGGGGTTTGCTGAGTAGGCTGCCAACATCTTTCTCAGGTCAGGTACGTCTCACAGGCGTGCGGGTGCTTCATCTACGAGCTTGTCAGCTCAATGACTCACTGGAGAACTATTAAACAGGACCAGGGGTGGGAGGACGGCGATTCACCTCCCAGCAAGGTTCGCCCCTGGCATTGTGGTAAATGCAGTTTCTGTTACTTGCTTCCTTCAAGAGTGTTCGAGTGTTTCGCGGCAGTTCGCGCATATAGTGCTGATCTCTAGACACGTGGTTCTGGTTCTTTAACTGTCATAGGTAGAGATTATAGTCTTTCAAATGTGGGGTTTGCTGAGTAGGCTGCCAACAGCTATCTCAGGTCAGGTACCTCTCACAGGCATGTGGGTGCTTCATCCACGAGCTCATCAGCTCAATAACTCATGGGAGTACTATTAAACAGGAACAGGGGTGGGAGCACACCGCTTCACCTCCCAGCAAGGTTCGCCCCTGGCATTGTGATAAATGCAGTTTAAGTTACTTGCTTGCTTCAAGAGTGTTCGAGTGTTTCGCCACAGTTGGCGCAGATAGTGCTGATCTCTAGACACGTGTTTCTAGTTCTTTAACCGTCATCAGTAGAGATTACAGTCTTTCAAATGTGGGGTTTGCTGAGTAGGCTGCCAACACCTTTCTCAGGTCAGGTACGTCTCACAGGCGTGCGGGTGCTTCATCCACGAGCTCGTCAGCTCAATGACTCACTGGAGAACTATCACACAGGAACAGGGGTGGGAGCACACCGCTCCACCTCCCAGCAAGGTTTGCACACTGGCATTGTGGTAAATGCAGTTTCAGTTACTTGCTTGCTTCAAGAGTGTTCGAGTGTTTCGCCACAGTTGGCGCAGATAGTGCTGATCTCTACACACGTGTTTCTGGTTCTTTAACCGTCATCAGTAGAGATTACAGTCTTTCAAATGTGGGGTTTGCTGAGTAGGCTGCCAACATCTTTCTCAGGTCAGGTACGTCTCACAGGCATGCGGGTGCTTCATCCACGAGCTTGTCAGCTCAATGACTCACTGGAGAACTATTAAACAGGACCAGGGGTGGGAGGACGGCGATTCACCTCCCAGCAAGGTTCGCCCCTGGCATTGTGGTAAATGCAATTTCTGTTACTTGCTTGCTTCAAGTGTGTTCAAGTGTTTCGCCACAGTTGACGCAGATAGTGCTGACCTCTAGACACGTGGTTCTGGTTCTTTAACCGTCATCAGTAGAGATTACAGTCTTTCAAATGTGGGGTTTACTGAGTAGGCTCCCAACATCTTTCTCAGGTCAGGTACCTCCCACAGGTATGCGTGTGCTTCATCCAACAGCTTGTCAGCTCAATGACTCATGGGAGTACTATTAAACAGGAACAGGGGTGGGAGCACACCGCTTCACCTCCCAGGAAAGTTTGCCCCTGGCATTGTGGTAAATGCAGTTTCAGTTACTTGCTTGCTTCAAGAGTGTTCGAGTGTTTTGCCGCAGTTGGCGCAGATAGTGCTGATCTCTAGACACGTGGTTCTGGTTCTTTAACTGTCATAGGTAGAGATTACAGTCTTTCAAATGTGGGGATTGCTGAGTAGGCTGCCAACATCTTTCTCAGGTCAGGTACCTCTCACAGGCATGTGGGTGCTTCATCCACGAGCTCATCAGCTCAATGACTCATGGGAGTACTATTAAACAGGAACCGGGGTGGGAGCACACCGCTTCACCTCCCAGCAAGGTTCGCCCATGGCATTGTGATAAATGCAGTTTAAGTTACTTGCTTGCTTCAAGAGTGTTCGAGTGTTTCGCCACAGTTGGCGCAGATAGTGCTGATCTCTAGACACGTGTTTCTGGTTCTTTAACCGTCATCAGTAGAGATTACAGTCTTTCAAATGTGGTGTTTGCTGAGTAGGCTGCCAACATCTTTCTCAGGTCAGGTACGTCTCACAGGCATGCGGGTGCTTCATCCACGAGCTCGTCAGCACAATGACTCACTGGAGAACTATTAAACAGGAACAGGGGTGGGAGCACACCGCTTCACCTCCCAGCAAGGTTCGCCCCTGGCATTGTGATAAATGCAGTTTAAGTTACTTGCTTGCTTCAAGAGTGTTCGAGTGTTTCGCCACAGTTGGCGCAGATAGTGCTGATCTCTAGACACGTGTTTCTAGTTCTTTAACCGTCATCAGTAGAGATTACAGTCTTTCAAATGTGGGGTTTGCTGAGTAGGCTGCCAACATCTTTCTCAGGTCAGGTACGTCTCACAGGCATGCGGATGCTTCATCCACGAGCTCGTCAGCTCAATGACTCACTGGAGAACTATCAAACAGGAACAGATGTGGGAGCACACCGCTCCACCTCCCAGCAAGGTTTGCACACTGGCATTGTGGTAAATGCAGTTTCAGTTACTTGCTTGCTTCAAGAGTGTTCGAGTGTTTCGCCACAGTTGGCGCAGATAGTGCTGATCTCTACACACGTGTTTCTGGTTCTTTAACAGTCATCAGTAGAGATTACAGTCTTTCAAATGTGGAGTTTGCTGAGTAGGCTGCCAACATCTTTCTCAGGTCAGGTACGTCTCACAGGCATGCGGGTGCTTCATCCATGAGCTCGTCAGCTCAATGACTCACTGGAGAACTATCAAACAGGGGTGGGAGCACACAGCTCCACCTCCCAGCAAGGTTTGCACACTGGCATTGTGGTAAATGCAGTTTCAGTTACTTGCTTGCTTCAAGAGTGTTCGAGTGTTTTGCCACAGTTGGCGCAGATAGTGTTGGTCTCTACACACGTGGTTCTGGTTCTTTAACTGTCATCAGTAGAGATTACAGTCTTTCAAATCTGGGGTTTGCTGAGTAGGCTGCCAACATCTGTCTCAGGTCTGGTACCTCTCACAGGCATGCGGGTGCTTCATCCACGAGCCTGTCAGCTCAATGACTCACTGGAGAACTATTAAACAGGACCAGGGGTGGGAGGACGCCGATTCACCTCCCAGCAAGGTTCGCTCCTGGCATTGTGGTAAATGCAGTTTCTGTTACTTGCTTGCTTCAAGAGTGTTCAAGTGTTTCGCCACAGTTGACGCAGATAGTGCTGACCTCTAGACACGTGGTTCTGGTTCTTTAACCGTCATCAGTAGAGATTACAGTCTTTCAAATGTGGGGTTTACTGAGTTGGCTCCCAACATCTTTCTCAGGTCAGGTACCTCCCACAGGCATGCGGGTGCTTCATCCACCAGCTTGTCAGCTCAATGACTCATGGGAGTACCATTAATCAGGAACAGGGGTGGAAGCACACCGCTTCACCTCCCAGCAAAGTTTGCCCCTGGCATTGTGATAAATGCAGTTTCAGTTACTTGCTTGCTTTAAGAGTGTTCGAGTGTTTCGCCACAGTTGGCGCAGATAGTGCTGATCTCTAGACACGTGTTTCTGGTTCTTTAACCGTCATCAGTAGAGATTACAGTCTTTCAATTGTGGTGTTTGCTGAGTAGGCTGCCAACATCTTTCTCAGGTCAGGTACGTCTCACAGGCATGCGGGTGCTTCATCCACGAGCTCGTCAGCACAATGACTCACTGGAGAACTATTAAACAGGAACAGGGGTGGGACCACACCGCTTCACCTCCCAGCAAGGTTCGCACACTGGCATTGTGGTAAATGCAGTTTCTGTTACTTGCTTGCTTCAAGTGTGTTCAAGTGTTTTGCCACAGTTGACGCAGATAGTGCTGACCTCTAGACACATGGTTCTGGTTCTTTAACCGTCATCAGTAGAGATTACAATCTTTCAAATGTGGGGTTTACTGAGTAGGCTCCCAACATCTTTCTCAGGTCAGATACCTCCCACAGGAATGCGGGTGCTTCATCCACCAGCTTGTCAGCTCAATGACTCATGGGAGTACTATTAAACAGGAACTGGGGTGGGAGCACACCGCTTCACCTACCAGCAAAGTTTGCCCCTGGCATTGTGGTAAATGCAGTTTCAGTTACTTGCTTGCTTCAAGAGTGTTCGAGTGTTTTGCCGCAGTTGGCGCAGATAGTGCTGATCACTAGACACGTGGTTCTGGTTCTTTAACTGTCATAGGTAGAGATTACAGTCTTTCAAATGTGGGGATTGCTGAGTAGGCTGCCAACATCTTTCTCAGGTCAGGTACCTCTCACAGGCATGTGGGTGCTTCATCCACGAGCTCATCAGCTCAATGACTCATGGGAGTACTATTAAACAGGAACAGGAATGGGAGCACACCCCTTCCCCTCCCAGCAAGGTTCGCCCATGGCATTGTGATAAATGCAGTTTAAGTTACTTGCTTGCTTCAAGAGTGTTCGAGTGTTTCGCCACAGTTGGCGCAGATAGTGCTGATCTCTAGACACGTGTTTCTGGTTCTTTAACTGTCATCAGTAGAGATTACAGTCTTTCAAATGTGGTGTTTGCTGAGTAGGCTGCCAACATCTTTCTTAGGTCAGGTACGTCTCACAGGCATGCGGGTGCTTCATCCACGAGCTCGTCAGCACAATGACTCACTGGAGAACTATTAAACAGGAACAGGGGTGGGAGGACGCCGCTTCACCTCCCACCAAGGTATGCCCCTTGCAATGTGGTAAATGCAGTTTCTGTTACTTGCTTGCTTCAAGAGTGTTCGAGTGTTTCGCCACAGTTGGCGCAGATAGTGCTGATCTCTAAACACTTGTTTCTGGTTCTTTAACCGTCATCAGTAGAGCTTACAGTCTTTCAAATGTGGGGTTTACTGAGTAGTCTCCCAACATCTTTCTCTGGTCAGGTACCTCTCACAGGCATGCGGGTGCTTCATCCACCAGCTTGTCAGCTGAATGACTCATCGGAGTACTATTAAACAGGAACAGGGGTGGGAGCACACCGCTTCACCTCCCAGCAAGGCTTGCCCCTAGCATTGTGATAAATGCAGTTTCAGTTACTTGCTTGCTTCAAGAGTGTTCGAGTGTTTCGCCGCAGTTGGCGCAGTTAGTGCTGATCTCTAGACACGTGGTTCTGGTTCTTTAACTGTCATAGGTAGAGATTACAGTCTTTCAAATGTGGGGTTTGCTGAGTAGGCTGCCAACATCTTTCTCAGGTCAGGCACCTCTCACAGGCATGTGGGTGCTTCATCCACGAGCTCATCAGCTCAATGACTCATGGGAGTACTATTAAACAGGAACAGGGGTGGGAGCACACCGCTTCACCTCCCAGCAAAGTTCGCCCCTGGCATTGTGATAAATGCAGTTTAAGTTACTTGCTTGCTTCAAGAGTGTTTTAGACACGTGTTTCTGGTTCTTTAACCGTCATCAGTAGAGATTACAGTCTTTCAAATGTGGGGTTTGCTGAGTAGGCTGCCAACATCTTTCTCAGGTCAGGTACGTCTCACAGGCATGCGGGTGCTTCATCCACAAGCTCGTCAGCACAATGACTCACTGGAGATCTTTTAAACAGGAACAGGGGTGGGACCACACCGCTTCACCTCCCAGTAAGGTTCGCACACTGGCATTGTGGTAAATGCAGTTTCAGTTACTTGCTTGCTTCAAGAGTGTTCGAGTGTTTTGCCACAGTTGGCGCAGATAGTGTTGATCTCTACACACGTGGTTCTGGTTCTTTAACCGTCATCAGTAGAGATTACAGTCTTTCAAATCTGGGGTTTGCTGAGTAGGCTGCCAACATCTGTCTCAGGTCTGGTACCTCTCACAGGCATGCGGGTGCTTCATCCACGAGCCTGTCAGCTCAATGACTCACTGGAGAACTATTAAACAGGACTAGGGGTGGGAGGACGCCGATTCACCTCCCAGCAAGGTTCGCCCCTGGCATTGTGGTAAATGCAGTTTCTGTTACTTGCTTGCTTCAAGAGTGTTCACGTGTTTCGCCACAGTTGACGCAGATAGTGCTGACCTCTAGACACGTGGTTCTGGTTCTTTAACCGTCATCAGTAGAGATTACAGTCTTTCAAATGTGGGGTTTACTGAGTAGGCTCCCAACATCTTTCTCAGGTCAGGTACCTCCCACAGGCATGCGGGTGCTTCATCCACCAGCTTGTCAGCTCAATGACTCATGGGAGTACTATTAATCAGGAACAGGGGTGGGAGCACACCGCTTCACCTCCCAGCAAAGTTTGCCCCTGGCATTGTGGTAAATGCAGTTTCAGTTACTTGCTTGCTTTAAGAGTGTTCGAGTGTTTCGCCGCAGTTGGCGCAGATAGTGCTGATATCTAGACACGTGGTTCTGGTTCTTTAACTGTCATAGGTAGAGATTACAGTCTTTCAAATGTGGGGTTTGCTGAGTAGGCTGCCAACATCTTTCTCAGGTCAGGTACGTCTCACAGGCATGCGGGTGCTTCATCCACGAGCTCGTCAGCACAATGACTCACTGGAGAACTATTAAACAGGAACAGGGGTGGGACCACACCGCTTCACCTCCCAGCAAGGTTCGCACACTGGCATTGTGGTAAATGCAGTTTCAGTTACTTGCTTGCTTCAAGAGTGTTCGAGTGTTTCGCCACAGTTGGCGCAGATAGTGCTGATCCCTAGACACGTGTTTCTGGTTCTTTAACCGTCATCAGTAGAGATTACAGTCTTTCAAATCTGGGGTTTGCTGAGTAGGCTGCCAACATCTGTCTCATGCCTGGTACCTCTCACTGGCATGCGGGTGCTTCATCCACGAGCTCATCAGCTCAATGACTCACTGGAGAACTATTAAACAGGACCAGGGGTGGGAGGACGCCGCTTCACCTCCCAGCAAGGTTTGCCCCTGGCATTGTGGTAAATGCAGTTTCTGTTACTTGCTTGCTTCAAGAGTGTTCGAGTGTTTCGCCGTAGTTGGCGCAGAGAGTGCTGATCTCTAGACACGTGGTTCTGGTTCTTTAACTGTCATAGGTAGAGATTACAGTCTTTCAAATGTGGGGTTTGCTGAGTAGGCTGCCAACATCTTTCTCAGGTCAGGAACCTCTCACAGGCATGTGGGTGCTTCATCCACGAGCTCATCAGCTCAATGACTCATGGGAGTATTATTAAACAGGAACAGGGGTGGGAGCACACCGCTTCACCTCCCAGCAAGGTTCGCCCCTTGCATTGTGATAAATGCAGTTTAAGTTACTTGCTTGCTTCAAGAGTGTTCGAGTGTTTCGCCACAGTTGGCGCAGATAGTGCTGATCTCTAGACACGTGTTTCTAGTTCTTTAACCGTCATCAGTAGAGATTACAGTCTTTCAAATGTGGGGTTTGCTGAGTAGGCTGCCATCATCTTTCTCAGGTCAGGTACGTCTCACAGGCATGCGGGTGCTTCATCCACGAGCTCGTCAGCTCAATGACTCACTGGAGAACTATAAAAAGGGAACAGGGGTGGGAGCACACCGCTCCACCTCCCAGCAAGGTTTGCACACTGGCATTGTGGTAAATGCAGTTTCAGTTACTTGCTTGCTTCAAGAGTGTTCGAGTGTTTCGCCACAGTTGGCGCAGATAGTGCTGATCTCTACACATGTGTTTCTGGTTCTTTAACAGTCATCAGTAGAGATTACAGTCTTTCAAATGTGGAGTTTGCTGAGTAGGCTGCCAACATCTTTCTCAGGTCAGGTACGTCTCACAGGCATGCGGGTGCTTCATCCACGAGCTCGTCAGCTCAATGACTCACTGAAGAACTATCAAACAGGGGTGGGAGCACACCGCTCCACCTCCCAGCAAGGATCGCACACTGGCATTGTGGTAAATGCAGTTTCAGTTACTTGCCTGCTTCAAGAGTGTTCGAGTGTTTCGCCACAGTTGGCGCAGATAGTGCTGATCTCTACACACGTGTTTCTGGTTCTTTAACCGTCATCAGTAGAGATTACAGTCTTTCAAATGTGGGGTTTGCTGAGTAGGCTGCCAACATCTTTCTCAGGTCAGGTACGTCTCACAGGCATGCGGGTGCTTCATCCACAAGCTCGTCAGCACAATGACTCACTGGAGATCTTTTAAACAGGAACAGGGGTGGGACCACACCGCTTCACCTCCCAGTAAGGTTCGCACACTGGCATTGTGGTAAATGCAGTTTCAGTTACTTGCTTGCTTCAAGAGTGTTCGAGTGTTTTGCCACAGTTGGCGCAGATAGTGTTGATCTCTACACACGTGGTTCTGGTTCTTTAACCGTCATCAGTAGAGATTACAGTCTTTCAAATCTGGGGTTTGCTGAGTAGGCTGCCAACATCTGTCTCAGGTCTGGTACCTCTCACAGGCATGCGGGTGCTTCATCCACGAGCCTGTCAGCTCAATGACTCACTGGAGAACTATTAAACAGGACCAGGGGTGGGAGGACGCCGATTCACCTCCCAGCAAGGTTCGCCCCTGGCATTGTGGTAAATTCAGTTTCTGTTACTTGCTTGCTTCAAGAGTGTTCAAGTGTTTCGCCACAGTTGACGCAGATAGTGCTGACCTCTAGACACGTCGTTCTGGTTCTTTAACCGTCATCAGTAGAGATTACAGTCTTTCAAATGTGGTGTTTGCTGAGTAGGCTGCCAACATCTTTCTCAGGTCAGGTACGTCTCACAGGCATGCGGGTGCTTCATCCACGAGCTCGTCAGCACAATGACTCACTGGAGAACTATTAAACAGGAACAGGGGTGGGAGGACGCCGCTTCACCTCCCACCAAGGTTTGCCCCTTGCAATGTGGTAAATGCAGTTTCTGTTACTTGCTTGCTTCAAGAGTGTTCGAGTGTTTCGCCACAGTTGGCGCAGATAGTGCTGATCTCTAAACACTTGTTTCTGGTTCTTTAACCGTCATCAGTAGAGCTTACAGTCTTTCAAATGTGGGGTTTACTGAGTAGTCTCCCAACATCTTTCTCTGGTCAGGTACCTCTCACAGGCATGCGGGTGCTTCATCCACCAGCTTGTCAGCTCAATGACTCATCGGAGTACTATTAAACAGGAACAGGGGTGGGAGCACACCGCTTCACCTCCCAGCAAGGCTTGCCCCTAGCATTGTGGTAAATGCAGTTTCAGTTACTTGCTTGCTTCAAGAGTGTTCGAGTGTTTCGCCGCAGTTGGCGCAGATAGTGCTGATCTCTAGACACGTGGTTCTGGTTCTTTAACTGTCATAGGTAGAGATTACAGTCTTTCAAATGTGGGGTTTGCTGAGTAGGCTGCCAACATCTTTCTCAGGTCAGGCACCTCTCACAGGCATGTGGGTGCTTCATCCACGAGCTCATCAGCTCAATGACTCATGGGAGTACTATTAAACAGGAACAGGGGTGGGAGCACACCGCTTCACCTCCCAGCAAAGTTCGCCCCTGGCATTGTGATAAATGCAGTTTAAGTTACTTGCTTGCTTCAAGAGTGTTTTAGACACGTGTTTCTGGTTCTTTAACCGTCATCAGTAGAGATTACAGTCTTTCAAATGTGGGGTTTGCTGAGTAGGCTGCCAACATCTTTCTCAGGTCAGGTACGTCTCACAGGCATGCGGGTGCTTCATCCACAAGCTCGTCAGCACAATGACTCACTGGAGATCTTTTAAACAGGAACAGGGGTGGGACCACACCGCTTCACCTCCCAGTAAGGTTCGCACACTGGCATTGTGGTAAATGCAGTTTCAGTTACTTGCTTGCTTCAAGAGTGTTCGAGTGTTTTGCCACAGTTGGCGCAGATAGTGTTGATCTCTACACACGTGGTTCTGGTTCTTTAACCGTCATCAGTAGAGATTACAGTCTTTCAAATCTGGGGTTTGCTGAGTAGGCTGCCAACATCTGTCACAGGTCTGGTACCTCTCACAGGCATGCGGGTGCTTCATCCACGAGCCTGTCAGCTCAATGACTCACTGGAGAACTATTAAACAGGACCAGGGGTGGGAGGACGCCGATTCACCTCCCAGCAAGGTTCGCCCCTGGCATTGTGGTAAATGCAGTTTCTGTTACTTGCTTGCTTCAAGAGTGTTCAAGTGTTTCGCCACAGTTGACGCAGATAGTGCTGACCTCTAGACACGTGGTTCTGGTTCTTTAACCGTCATCAGTAGAGATTACAGTCTTTCAAATGTGGGGTTTACTGAGTAGGCTCCCAACATCTTTCTCAGGTCAGGTACCTCCCACAGGCATGCGGGTGCTTCATCCACCAGCTTCTCAGCTCACTGACTCATGGGAGTACTATTAATCAGGAACAGGGGTGGGAGCACACCGCTTCACCTCCCAGCAAAGTTTGCCCCTGGCATTGTGGTAAATGCAGTTTCAGTTACTTGCTTGCTTTAAGAGTGTTCAAGTGTTTCGCCGCAGTTGGCGCAGATAGTGCTGATATCTAGACACGTGGTTCTGGTTCTTTAACTGTCATAGGTAGAGATTACAGTCTTTCAAATGTGGGGTTTGCTGAGTAGGCTGCCAACATCTTTCTCAGGTCAGGTACCTCTCACAGGCATGTGGGTGCTTCATCCACGAGCTCATCAGCTCAATGACTCATGGGAGTACTATTAAACAGGAACAGAGGTGGGAGCACACCGCTTCACCTCCCAGCAAGGCTCGCCCCTGGCATTGTGATAAATGCAGTTTAAGTTACTTGCTTGCTTCAAGAGTGTTCGAGTGTTTCGCCACAGTTGGCGCAGATAGTGCTGATCTCTAGACACGTGTTTCTGGTTCTTTAACCGTCATCAGTAGAGATTACAGTCTTTCAATTGTGGTGTTTGCTGAGTAGGCTGCCAACATCTTTCTCAGGTCAGGTACGTCTCACAGGCATGCGGGTGCTTCATCCACGAGCTCGTCAGCACAATGACTCACTGGAGAACTATTAAACAGGAACAGGGGTGGGACCACACCGCTTCACCTCCCAGCAAGGTTCGCACACTGGCATTTTGGTAAATGCAGTTTCTGTTACTTGCTTGCTTCAAGTGTGTTCAAGTGTTTCGCCACAGTTGACGCAGATAGTGCTGACCTCTAGACACATGGTTCTGGTTCTTTAACCGTCATCAGTAGAGATTACAGTCTTTCAAATGTGGGGTTTACTGAGTAGGCTCCCAACATCTTTCTCAGGTCAGATACCTCCCACAGGCATGCGGGTGCTTCATCCACCAGCTTGTCAGCTCAATGACTCATGGGAGTACTATTAAACAGGAACAGGGGTGGGAGCACACCGCTTCACCTACCAGCAAAGTTTGCCCCTGGCATTGTGGTAAATGCAGTTTCAGTTACTTGCTTGCTTCAAGAGTGTTCGAGTGTTTTGCCGCAGTTGGCGCAGATAGTGCTGATCTCTAGACACGTGGTTCTGGTTCTTTAACTGTCATAGGTAGAGATTACAGTCTTTCAAATGTGGGGATTGCTGAGTAGGCTGCCAACATCTTTCTCAGGTCAGGTACCTCTCACAGGCATGTGGGTGCTTCATCCACGAGCTCATCCGCTCAATGACTCATGGGAGTATTATTAAACAGGAACAGGGGTGGGAGCACACCGCTTCCCCTCCCAGCAAGGTTCGCCCATGGCATTGTGATAAATGCAGTTTAAGTTACTTGCTTGCTTCAAGAGTGTTCGAGTGTTTCGCCACAGTTGGCGCAGATAGTGCTGATCTCTAGACACGTGTTTCTGGTTCTTTAACTGTCATCAGTAGAGATTACAGTCTTTCAAATGTGGTGTTTGCTGAGTAGGCTGCCAACATCTTTCTCAGGTCAGGTACGTCTCACAGGCATGCGGGTGCTTCATCCACGAGCTCGTCAGCACAATGACTCACTGGAGAACTATTAAACAGGAACAGGGGTGGGAGGATGCCGCTTCACCTCCCACCAAGGTTTGCCCCTTGCAATGTGGTAAATGCAGTTTCTGTTACTTGCTTGCTTCAAGAGTGTTCGAGTGTTTCGCCACAGTTGGCGCAGATAGTGCTGATCTCTAAACACTTGTTTCTGGTTCTTTAACCGTCATCAGTAGAGCTTACAGTCTTTCAAATGTGGGGTTTACTGAGTAGTCTCCCAACATCTTTCTCTGGTCAGGTACCTCTCACAGGCATGCGGGTGCTTCATCCACCAGCTTGTCAGCTCAATGACTCATCGGAGTACTATTAAACAGGAACAGGGGTGGGAGCACACCGCTTCACCTCCCAGCAAGGCTTGCCCCTAGCATTGTGGTAAATGCAGTTTCAGTTACTTGCTTGCTTCAAGAGTGATCGAGTGTTTCGCCACAGTTGGCGCAGATAGTGCTGATCTCTACACACGTGTTTCTGGTTCTTTAACCGTCATCAGTAGAGATTACAGTCTTTCAAATGTGGGGTTTGCTGAATAGGCTGCAAACATCTTTCTCAGGCCTGGTTCCTCTCACAGGCATGAGGGTGCTTCATACACGAGCTCGTCAGCTCAATAACTCACTGGAGAACTATTAAACAGGACCAGGGGTGGGAGGACGCCGCTTCACCTCCCAGCAAGGTTTGCCCCTGGCATTGTGGTAAATGCAGTTTCTGTTACTTGCTTGCTTCAAGAGTGTTCGAGTGTTTCGCTGCAGTTGGCGCAGATAGTGCTGATCTCTAAACACTTGTTTCTGGTTCTTTAACCGTCATCAGTAGAGCTTACAGTCTTTCAAATGTGAGGTTTACTGAGTAGTCTCCACCCATCTTTCTCTGGTCAGGTACCTCTCACAGGCATGCGGGTGCTTCATCCACCAGCTTGTCAGCTCAATGACTCATGGGAGTACTATTAAACAGGAACAGGGGTGGGAGCACACCGCTTCACCTCCCAGCAAGGCTTGCCCCTAGCATTGTGGTAAATGCAGTTTCAGTTACTTGCTTGCTTCAAGAGTGTTCGAGTGTTTTGCCGCAGTTGGCGCAGATAGTGCTGATCTCTAGACACGTGGTTCTGGTTCTTTAACTGTCATAAGTAGAGATTACAGTCTTTCAAATGTGGGGTTTGCTGAGTAGGCTGCCAACATCTTTCTCAGGTCAGGCACCTCTCACAGGCATGTGGGTGCTTCATCCACGAGCTCATCAACTCAATGGCTCATGGGAGTACTATTAAACAGGAACAGGGGTGGGAGCACACCGCTTCACCTCCCAGCAAAGTTCGCCCCTGGCATTGTGATAAATGCAGTTTAAGTTACTTGCTTGCTTCAAGAGTGTTCGAGTGTTTCGCCACAGTTGGCGCAGATAGTGCTGATCTCTAGACATGTGTTTCTGGTTCTTTAACCGTCATCAGTAAAGATTACAGTCTTTCAAATGTGGGGTTTGCTGAGTAGGCTGCCAACATCTTTCTCAGGTCAGGTACGTCTCACAGGCATGCGGGTGCTTCATCCATGAGCTCGTCAGCACAATGACTCACTGGAGAACTTTTAAACAGGAACAGGGGTGGGACCACACCGCTTCACCTCCCAGCAAGGTTCGCACACTGGCATTGTGGTAAATGCAGTTTCAGTTACTTGCTTGCTTCAAGAGTGTTCGAGTGTTTCGCCACAGTTGGCGCAGATAGTGCTGATCTCTACACACGTGGTTCTGGTTCTTTAACCGTCATAGGTAGAGATTACAGTCTTTCAAATGTGGGGATTGCTGAGTAGGCTGCCAACATCTTTCTCAGGTCAGGTACCTCTCACAGGCATGTGGGTGCTTCATCCACGAGCTCATCAGCTCAATGACTCATGGGAGTACTATTAAACAGGAACAGGGGTGGGAGCACACCGCTTCACCTCCCAGCAAGGTTCGCCCATGGCATTGTGATAAATGCAGTTTAAGTTACTTGCTTGCTTCAAGAGTGTTCGAGTGTTTCGCCACAGTTGGCGCAGATAGTGCTGATCTCTAGACACGTGTTTCTGGTTCTTTAACCGTCATCAGTAGAGATTACAGTCTTTCAAATGTGGTGTTTGCTGAGTAGGCTGCCAACATCTTTCTCAGGTCAGGTACGTCTCACAGGCATGCGGGTGCTTCATCCACGAGCTCGTCAGCACAATGACTCACTGGAGAACTATTAAACAGGAACAGGGGTGGGAGCACACCGCTTCACCTCCCAGCAAGGTTCGCCCCTGGCATTGTGATAAATGCAGTTTAAGTTACTTGCTTGCTTCAAGAGTGTTCGAGTGTTTCGCCACAGTTGGCGCAGATAGTGCTGATCTCTAGACACGTGTTTTTAGTTCTTTAACCGTCATCAGTAGAGATTACAGTCTTTCAAATGTGGGGTTTGCTGAGTAGGCTGCCAACATCTTTCTCAGGTCAGGTACGTCTCACAGGCATGCGGATGCTTCATCCACGAGCTCGTCAGCTTAATGACTCACTGGAGAACTATCAAACAGGAACAGATGTGGGAGCACACCGCTCCACCTCCCAGCAAGGTTTGCACACTGGCATTGTGGTAAATGCAGTTTCAGTTACTTGCTTGCTTCAAGAGTGTTCGAGTGTTTTGCCACAGTTGGCGCAGATAGTGCTGATCTCTACACACGTGTTTCTGGTTCTTTAAACGTCATCAGTAGAGATTACAGTCTTTCAAATGTGGGGTTTGCTGAGTAGGCTGCAAACATCTTTCTCAGGCCTGGTTCCTCTCACAGGCATGCGGGTGCTTCATCCACGAGCTCGTCAGCTCAATGACTCACTGGAGAACTATTAAACAGGTTCAGGGGTGGGAGGACGCCGCTTCACCTCCCACCAAGGTTTGCCCCTTGCATTGTGGTAAATGCAGTTTCTGTTACTTGCTTGCTTCAAGAGTGTTCGAGTGTTTCGCCACAGTTGGCGCAGATAGTGCTGATCTCTAAACACTTGTTTCTGGTTCTTTAACCGTCATCAGTAGAGCTTACAGTCTTTCAAATGTGGGGTTTACTGCGTAGTCTCCCAACATCTTTCTCTGGTCAGGTACCTCTCACAGGCATGCGGGTGCTTCATCCACCAGCTTGTCAGCTCAATGACTCATCGGAGTACTATTAAACAGGAACAGGGGTGGGAGCACACCGCTTCACCTCCCAGCAAGGCTTGCCCCTAGCATTGTGGTAAATGCAGTTTCAGTTACTTGCTTGCTTCAAGAGTGTTCGAGTGTTTCGCCGCAGTTGGCGCAGATAGTGCTGATCTCTAGACACGTGGTTCTGGTTCTTTAACTGTCATAGGTAGAGATTACAGTCTTTCACATGTGGGGTTTGCTGAGTAGGCTGCCAACATCTTTCTCAGGTCAGGCACCTCTCACAGGCATGTGGGTGCCTCATCCACGAGCTCACCAGCTCAATGACTCATGTGAGTACTATTAAACAGGAACAGGGGTGGGAGCACACCGCTTCACCTCCCAGCAAAGTTCGCCCCTGGCATTGTGATAAATGCAGTTTAAGTTACTTGCTTGCTTCAAGAGTGTTTGAGTGTTTCGTCACAGTTGGCGCAGATAGTGTTGATCTCTACACACGTGGTTCTGGTTCTTTAACCGTCATCAGTAGAGATTACAGTCTTTCAAATGTGGGGTTTGCTGAGTAGGCTGACAACATCTTTCTCAGGTCAGGTACCTCTCACAGGCATGCGGGTGCTTCATCCACGAGCTCGTCAGCTCAATGACTCACAGGAGTACTATTAAACAGGAACAGGGGTGGGAGCACACGCCTCACCTCCCAGCAACGTTCGCCCCTGACATTGTGGTAATTGCAGTTTCAGTTACTTGCTTGCTTCAAGAGTGTTCGAGTGTTTCGCCACGGTTGGCGCAGATAGTGCTGATCTCTACACACGTGGTTCTGGTTCTTTAACCGTCATCAGTAGAGATTACAGTCTTTCAAATGTCGGGTTTACTGAGTAGGCTCCCAACATCTTTCTCAGGTCAGGTACCTCCCACAGGCATGCGGGTGCTTCATCCACCAGCTTGTCAGTTCAATGACTCATGGGAGTACTATTAAACAGGAACAGGGGTGGGAGCACACCGCTTCACCTCCCAGCAAAGTTTGCCCCTGGCATTGTGGTAAATGCAGTTTCAGTTACTTGCTTGCTTTAAGAGTGTTCGAGTGTTTCGCCGCAGTTGGCGCAGATAGTGCTGATATCTAGACACGTGGTTCTGGTTCTTTAACTGTCATAGGTAGAGATTACAGTCTTTCAAATGTGGGGTTTGCTGAGTAGCCTGCCAACATCTTTCTCAGGTCAGGTACCTCTCACAGGCATGTGGGTGCTTCATCCACGAGCTCATCAGCTCAATGACTCATGGGAGTACTATTAAACAGGAACAGAGGTGGGAGCACACCGCTTCACCTCCCAGCAAGGCTCGCCCCTGGCATTGTGATAAATGCAGTTTAAGTTACTTGCTTGCTTCAAGAGTGTTCGAGTGTTTCGCCACAGTTGGCGCAGATAGTGCTGATCTCTAGACACGTGTTTCTGTTTCTTTAACCGTCATCAGTAGAGATTACAGTCTTTCAAATGTGGTGTTTGCTGAGTAGGCTGCCAACATCTTTCTCAGGTCAGGTACGTCTCACAGGCATGCGGGTGCTTCATCCACGAGCTCGTCAGCACAATGACTCACTGGAGAACTATTAAACAGGAACAGGGGTGGGACCACACCGCTTCACCTCCCAGCAAGGTTCGCACACTGGCATTGTGGTAAATGCAGTTTCAGTTATTTGCTTGCTTCAAGAGTGTTCGAGTGTTTCGCCACAGTTGGCGCAGATGGTGCTGATCCCTAGACACGTGTTTCTGGTTCTTTAACCGTCATCAGTAGAGATTACAGTCTTTCAAATCTGGGGTTTGCTGAGTAGGCTGCCAACATCTGTCTCATGCCTGGTACCTCTCACAGGCATGCGGGTGCTTCATCCACGAGCTCGTCAGCTCAATGACTCACTGGAGAACTATTAAATAGGAACAGGGGTGGGAGGACTCCGCTTCACCTCCCAGCAAGGTTTGCCCCTGGCATTGTGGTAAATGCAGTTTCTGTTACTTGCTTGCTTCAAGAGTGTTCGAGTGTTTCGCCGCAGTTGGCGCAGATAGTGCTGATCTCTAGACACGTGGTTCTGGTTCTTTAAGCTGTCATAGGTAGAGATTACAGTCTTTCAAATGTGGGGTTTGCTGAGTAGGCTGCCAACATCTTTCTCAGGTCAGGTACCTCTCACAGGCATGTGGGTGCTTCATCCACGAGCTCATCAGCCCAATGACTCATGGGAGTATTATTAAACAGGAACAGGGGCGGGAGCACACCGCTTCACCTCCCATCAAGGTTCGCCCCTGGCATTGTGATAAATGCAGTTTAAGTTACTTGCTTGCTTCAAGAGTGTTCGAGTGTTTCGCCACAGTTGGCGCAGATAGTGCTGATCTCTAGACACGTGTTTCTAGTTCTTTAACCGTCATCAGTAGAGATTACAGTCTTTCAAATGTGGGGTTTGCTGAGTAGGCTGCCATCATCTTTCTCAGGTCAGGTACGTCTCACAGGCATGCGGGTGCTTCATCCACGAGCTCATCAGCTCACTTTCTCACTGGAGAACTATCAAACAGGAACAGGGGTGCGAGCACACCGCTCCACCTCCCAGCAAGATTTGCACACTGGCATTGTGGTAAATGCAGTTTCAGTTACTTGCTTGCTTCAAGAGTGTTCGAGTGTTTCGCCACAGTTGGCGCAGATAATGCTGATCTCTACACACGTGTTTCTGGTTCTTTAACCGTCATCAGTAGAGATTACAGTCTTTCAAATGTGGGGTTTGCTGAGTAGGCTGCCAACATCTTTCTCAGGTCAGGTACGTCTCACAGATATGCGGGTGCTTCATCCACGAGCTCGTCAGCTCAATGACTCACTGGAGAACTATCAAACAGGAACAGGGGTGCGAGCACACCGCTCCACCTCCCAGCAAGGTTTGCACACTGGCATTGTGGTAAATGCAGTTTCAGTTACTTGCTTGCTTCAAGAGTGATCGAGTGTTTCGCCACAGTTGGCGCAGATAGTGCTGATCTCTACACACGTGTTTCTGGTTCTTTAACTGTCATCGGTAGAGATTACAGTCTTTCAAATGTGCTGTTTGCTGAGTAGGCTGCCAACATCTTTCTCAGGTCAGGTACGTCTCACAGGCATGCGGGTGCTTCATCCACGAGCTCGTCAGCACAATGACTCACTGGAGAACTATTAAACAGGACCAGGGGTGGGAGGACGCCGCTTCACCTCCCAGCAAGGTTTGCCCCTGGCATTGTGGTAAATGCAGTTTCTGTTACTTGCTTGCTTCAAGAGTGTTCGAGTGTTTCGCCACAGTTGGCGCAGATAGTGCTGATCTCTAAACACTTGTTTCTGGTTCTTTAACCGTCATCAGTAGAGCTTACAGTCTTTCAAATGTGGGGTTTACTGAGTAGTCTCCCAACATCTTTCTCTGGTCAGGTACCTCTCACAGGCATGCGGGTGCTTCATCCACCAGCTTGTCAGCTCAATGACTCATGGGAGTACTATTAAACAGGAACAGGGGTTGGAGCACACCGCTTCACCTCCCAGCAAGGCTTGCCCCTAGCATTGTGGTAAATGCAGTTTCAGTTACTTGCTTGCTTCAAGAGTGTTCGAGTGTTTCGCCGCAGTTGGCGCAGATAGTGCTGATCTCTAGACACGTGGTTCTGGTTCTTTAACTGTCATAGGCAGAGATTACAGTCTTTCAAATGTGGGGTTTGCTGAGTAGGCTGCCAACATCTTTCTCAGGTCAGGCACCTCTCACAGGCATGTGGGTGCTTTATCCACGAGCTCATCAGCTCAATGACTCATGGGAGTACTAATAAACAGGAACAGGGGTGGGAGCACACCGCTTCACCTCCCAGCAAAGTTCGCCCCTGGCATTGTGATAAATGCAGTTTAAGTTACTTGCTTGCTTCAAGAGTGTTTTAGACACCTGTTTCTGGTTCTTTAACCGTCATCAGTAGAGATTACAGTCTTTCAAATGTGGGGTTTGCTGAGTAGGCTGCCAACATCTTTCTCAGGTCAGGTACGTCTCACAGGCATGCGGGTGCTTCATCCACGAGCTCGTCAGCACAATGACTCACTGGAGATCTTTTAAACAGGAACAGGGGTGGGACCACACCGCTTCACCTCCCAGCAAGGTTCGCACACTGGCATTGTGGTAAATGCAGTTTCAGTTACTTGCTTGCTTCAAGAGTGTTTGAGTGTTTTGCCACAGTTGGCGCAGATAGTGTTGATCTCTACACACGTGGTTCTGGTTCTTTAACCGTCATCAGTAGAGATTACAGTCTTTGAAATGTGGGGTTTGCTGAGTAGGCTGCCAACATCTTTCTCAGGTCAGGAACCTCTCACAGGCATGCGGGTGCTTCATCCACGAGCTCGTCAGCTCAATGACTCACAGGAGTACTATTAAACAGGAACAGGGGTGGGAGCACACGCCTCACCTCCCAGCAATGTTCGCCCCTGACATTGTGGTAATTGCAGTTTCAGTTACTTGCTTGCTTCAAGAGTGTTTGAGTGTTTTGCCACAGTTGGCGCAGATAGTGCTGATCTCTAGACTCATGTTTCTGGTTCTTTAACCGTCATCAGTAGAGATTACAGTCTTTCAAATCTGGGGTTTGCTGAGTAGGCTGCCAACATCTGTCTCAGGTCTGGTACCTCTCACAGGCATGCGGGTGCTTCATCCACGAGCCTGTCAGCTCAATGACTCACTGGAGAACTATTAAACAGGACCAGGGGTGGGAGGACGCCGATTCACCTCCCAGCAAGGTTCGCCCCTGGCATTGTGGTAAATGCAGTTTCTGTTACTTGCTAGCTTCAAGAGTGTTCAAGTGTTTCGCCACAGTTGACGCAGATAGTGCTGACCTCTAGACACGTGGTTCTGGTTCTTTAACCGTCATCAGTAGAGATTACAGTCTTTCAAATGTGGGGTTTACTGAGTAGGCTCCCAACATCTTTCTCAGGTCAGGTACCTCCCACAGGCATGCGGGTGCTTCATCCACCAGCTTGTCAGCTCAATGACTCATGGGAGTACTATTAAACAGGAACAGGGGTGGGAGCACACCGCTTCACCTCCCAGCAAAGTTTGCCCCTGGCATTGTGGTAAATGCAGTTTCAGTTACTTGCTTGCTTTAAGAGTGTTCGAGTGTTTCGCCGCAGTTGGCGCAGATAGTGCTGATATCTAGACACGTGGTTCTGGTTCTTTAACTGTCATAGGTAGAGATAACAGTCTTTCAAATGTGGGGTTTGCTGAGTAGGCTGCCAACATCTTTCTCAGGTCAGGTACCTCTCACAGGCATGTGGGTGCTTCATCCACGAGCTCATCAGCTCAATGACTCATGGGAGTACTATTAAACAGGAACAGAGGTGGGAGCACACCGCTTCACCTCCCAGCAAGGCTCGCCCCTGGCATTGTGATAAATGCAGTTTAAGTTATTTGCTTGCTTCAAGAGTGTTCGAGTGTTTCGCCACAGTTGGCGCAGATAGTGCTGATCTCTAGACACGTGTTTCTGGTTCTTTAACCGTCATCAGTGGAGATTACAGTCTTTCAAATGTGGTGTTTGCTGAGTAGGCTGCCAACATCTTTCTCAGGTCAGGTACGTCTCACAGGCATGCGGGTGCTTCATCCACGAGCTCGTCAGCGCAATGACTCACTGGAGAACTATTAAACAGGAACAGGGGTGGGACCACACCGCTTCACCTCCCAGCAAGGTTCGCACACTGGCATTGTGGTAAATGCAGTTTCAGTTACTTGCTTGCTTCAAGAGTGTTCGAGTAATTTCGCCACAGTTGGCGCAGATAGTGCTGATCTCTAGACACGTGGTTCTGGTTCTTTAACCGTCATCAGTAGAGATTACAGTCTTTCAAATGTGGGGTTTACTGAGTAGGCTCCCAACATCTTTCTCAGGTCAGGTACCTCCCACAGGCATGCGGGTGCTTCATCCACCAGCTTGTCAGCTCAATGACTCATGGGAGTACTATTAAACAGGAACAGGGGTGGGAGCACACCGCTTCACCTCCCAGCAAAGTTTGCCCCTGGCATTGTGGTAAATGCAGTTTCAGTTACTTGCTTTCTTTAAGAGTGTTCGAGTGTTTCGCCGCAGTTGGCGCAGATAGTGCTGATATCTAGACACGTGGTTCTGGTTCTTTAACTGTCATAGGTAGAGATAACAGTCTTTCAAATGTGGGGTTTGCTGAGTAGGCTGCCAACATCTTTCTCAGGTCAGGTACCTCTCACAGGCATGTGGGTGCTTCATCCACGAGCTCATCAGCTCAATGACTCATGGGAGTACTATTAAACAGGAACAGAGGTGGGAGCACACCGCTTCACCTCCCAGCAAGGCTCGCCCCTGGCATTGTGATAAATGCAGTTTAAGTTACTTGCTTGCTTCAAGAGTGTTCGAGTGTTTCGCCACAGTTGGCGCAGATAGTGCTGATCTCTAGACACGTGTTTCTGGTTCTTTAACCGTCATCAGTTGAGATTACAGTCTTTCAAATGTGGTGTTTGCTGAGTAGGCTGCCAACATCTTTCTCAGGTCAGGTACGTCTCACAGGCATGCGGGTGCTTCATCCACGAGCTCGTCAGCACAATGACTCACTGGAGAACTATTAAACAGGAACAGGGGTGGGACCACACCGCTTCACCTCCCAGCAAGGTTCGCACACTGGCATTGTGGTAAATGCAGTTTCAGTTACTTGCTTGCTTCAAGAGTGTTCGAGTAATTTCGCCACAGTTGGCGCAGATAGTGCTGATCCCTAGACACGTGTTTCTCGTTCTTTAACCGTCATCAGTAGAGATTACAGTCTTTCAAATCTGGGGTTTGCTGAGTAGGCTGCCAACATCTGTCTCATGCCTGGTACCTCTCACAGGCATGCGGGTGCTTCATCCACGAGCTCGTCAGCTCAATGACTCACTGGAGAACTATTAAACAGGACCAGGGGTGGGAGGACGCCGCTTCACCTCCCAGCAAGGTTTGCCCCTGGCATTGTGGTAAATGCAGTTTCTGTTACTTGCTTGCTTCAAGAGTTTTCGAGTGTTACGCCGCAGTTGGCGCAGATAGTGCTGATCTCTAAACACGTGGTTCTGGTTCTTTAACTGTCATAGGTAGAGATTACAGTCTTTCAAATGTGGGGTTTGCTGAGTAGGCAGCCAACATCTTTCTCAGGTCAGGTACCTCTCACAGGCATGTGGGTGCTTCATCCACGAGCTCATCAGCTCAATGACTCATGGGAGTATTATTAAACAGGAACAGGGGTGGGCGCACACCGCTTTACCTCCCAGCAAGGTTCGCCCCTGGCATTGTGATAAATGCAGTTTAAGTTACTTGCTTGCTTCAAGAGTGTTCGAGTGTTTCGCCTGAGTTGGCGCAGATAGTGCTGATCTCTAGGCACGTGTTTCTAGTTCTTTAACCGTCATCAGTAGAGATTACAGTCTTTCAAATGTGGGGTTTGCTGAGTAGGCTGCCATCATCTTTCTCAGGTCAGGTACGTCTCACAGGCATGCGGGTGCTTCATCCACGAGCTCGTCAGCTCAATGACTCACTGGAGAACTATAAAAAGGGAACAGGGGTGGGAGCACACCGCTCCACCTCCCAGCAAGATTTGCACACTGGCATTGTGGTAAATGCAGTTTCAGTTACTTGCTTGCTTGAAGAGTGTTCGAGTGTTTCGCCACAGTTGGCGCAGATAATGCTGATCTCTACACACGTGTTTCTGGTTCTTTAACCGTCATCAGTAGAGATTACAGTCTTTCAAATGTGGGGTTTGCTGAGTAGGCTGCCAACATCTTTCTCAGGTCAGGTACGTCTCACAGACATGCGGGTGCTTCATCCACGAGCTCGTCAGCTCAATAACTCACTGGAGAACTATCAAACAGGAACAGGGGTGCGAGCACACCGCTCCACCTCCCAGCAAGGTTTGCACACTGGCATTGTGGTAAATGCAGTTTCAGTTACTTGCTTGCTTCAAGAGTGATCGAGTGTTTCGCCACAGTTGGCGCAGATAGTGCTGATCTCTAAACACTTGTTTCTGGTTCTTTAACCGTCATCAGTAGAGCTTACAGTCTTTCAAATGTGGGGTTTACTGAGTAGTCTCCCAACATCTTTCTCTGGTCAGGTACCTCTCACAGGCATGCGGGTGCTTCATCCACCAGCTTGTCAGCTCAATGACTCATGGGAGTACTATTAAACAGGAACAGGGGTGAGAGCACACCGCTTCACCTCCCAGCAAGGCTTGCCCCTAGCATTGTGGTAAATGCAGTTTCAGTTACTTGCTTGCTTCAAGAGTGTTCGAGTGTTTCGCCGCAGTTGGCGCAGATAGTGCTGATCTCTAGACACGTGGTTCTGGTTCTTTAACTGTCATAGGTAGAGATTACAGTCTTTCAAATGTGGGGTTTGCTGAGTAGGCTGCCAACATCTTTCTCTGGTCAGGTACCTCTCACAGGCATGCGGGTGCTTCATCCACCAGCTTGTCAGCTCAATGACTCATGGGAGTACTATTAAACAGGAACAGGGGTGAGAGCACACCGCTTCACCTCCCAGCAAGGCTTGCCCCTAGCATTGTGGTAAATGCAGTTTCAGTTACTTGCTTGCTTCAAGAGTGTTCGAGTGTTTCGCCGCAGTTGGCGCAGATAGTGCTGATCTCTAGACACGTGGTTCTGGTTCTTTAACTGTCATAGGTAGAGATTACAGTCTTTCAAATGTGGGGTTTGCTGAGTAGGCTGCCAACATCTTTCTCAGGTCAGGCACCTCTCACAGGCATGTGGGTGCTTCATCCACGAGCTCGTCAGCACAATGACTCACTGGAGAACTTTTAAACAGGAACAGGGGTGGGACCACACCGCTTCACCTCCCAGCAAGGTTCGCACACTGGCATTGTGGTAAATGCAGTTTCAGTTACTTGCTTGCTTCAAGAGTGTTCGAGTGTTTTGCCACAGTTGGCGCAGATAGTGCTGATCTCTACACACGTGGTTCTGGTTCTTTAACCGTCATCAGTAGAGATTACAGTCTTTCAAATGTGGGGTTTGCTGAGTAGGCTGCCAACATCTTTCTCAGGTCAGGTACCTCTCACAGGCATGAGGGTGCTTCATCCACGAGCTCGTCAGCTCAATGACTCACAGGAGTACTATTAAACAGAAACAGGGGTGGGAGCACACCGCCTCACCTCCCAGCAACGTTCGCCCCTGACATTGTGGTAATTGCAGTTTCAGTTACTTGCTTGCTTCAAGAGTGTTCGAGTGTTTCGCCACGGTTGGAGCAGATAGTGCTGATCTCTAGACACATGTTTCTGGTTCTTTAACCGTCATCAGTAGAGATTACAGTCTTTCAAATCTGGGGTTTGCTGAGTAGGCTGCCAACATCTGTCTCAGGTCTGGTACCTCTCACAGGCATGCGGGTGCTTCATCCACGAGCTTGTCAGCTCAATGACTCACTGGAGAACTATTAAACAGGACCAGGGGTGGGAGGACGCCGATTCACCTCCCAGCAAGGTTCGCTGCTGGCATTGTGGTAAATGCAGTTTCTGTTACTTGCTTGCTTCAAGAGTGTTCAAGTGTTTCGCCACAGTTGACGCAGATAGTGCTGACCTCTAGACACGTGGTTCTGGTTCTTTAACCGTCATCAGTAGAGATTACAGTCTTTCAAATGTGGGGTTTGCTGAGTAAGCTGCCATCATCTTTCTCAGGTCAGGTACCTCCCACAGGCATGCGGGTGCTTCATCCACCAGCTTGTCAGCTCAATGACTCATGGGAGTACTATTAAACAGGAACAGGGGTGGGAGCACACCGCTTCACCTCCCAGCAAAGTTTGCCCCTGGCATTGTGGTAAATGCAGTTTCAGTTACTTGCTTGCTTTAAGAGTGTTTGAGTGTTTCGCCGCAGTTGGCGCAGATAGTGCTGATATCTAGACACGTGGTTCTGGTTCTTTAACTGTAACAGGTAGAGATAACAGTCTTTCAAATGTGGGGTTTGCTGAGTAGGCTGCCAACATCTTTCTCAGGTCAGGTACCTCTCACAGGCATGTGGGTGCTTCATCCACGAGCTCATCAGCTCAATGACTCATGGGAGTACTATTAAACAGGAACAGAGGTGGGAGCACACCGCTTCACCTCCCAGCAAGGCTCGCCCCTGGCATTGTGATAAATGCAGTTTAAGTTACTTGCTTGCTTCAAGAGTGTTCGAGTGTTTCGCCACAGTTGGCGCAGATAGTGCTGATCTCTAGACACGTGTTTCTGGTTCTTTAACCGTCATCAGTGGAGATTACAGTCTTTCAATTGTGGTGTTTGCTGAGTAGGCTGCCAACATCTTTCTCAGGTCAGGTACGTCTCACAGGCATGCGGGTGCTTCATCCACGAGCTCTTCAGCACAATTACTCACTGGAGAACTATTAAACAGGAACAGGGGTGGGACCACACCGCTTCACCTCCCAGCAAGGTTCGCACACTGGCATTGTGGTAAATGCAGTTTCAGTTACTTGCTTGCTTCAAGAGTGTTCGAGTAATTTCGCCACAGTTGGCGCAGATAGTGCTGATCTCTAGACACGTGGTTCTGGTTCTTTAACCGTCATCAGTAGAGATTACAGTCTTTCAAATGTGGGGTTTACTGAGTAGGCTCCCAACATCTTTCTCAGGTCAGGTACCTCCCACAGGCATGCGGGTGCTTCATCCACCAGCTTGTCAGCTCAATGACTCATGGGAGTACTATTAAACAGGAACAGGGGTGGGAGCACACCGCTTCACCTCCCAGCAAAGTTTGCCCCTGGCATTGTGGTAAATGCAGTTTCAGTTACTTGCTTGCTTTAAGAGTGTTCGAGTGTTTCGCCGCAGTTGGCGCAGATAGTGCTGATATCTAGACACGTGGTTCTGGTTCTTTAACTGTCATAGGTAGAGATAACAGTCTTTCAAATGTGGGGTTTGCTGAGTAGGCTGCCAACATCTTTCTCAGGTCAGGTACCTCTCACAGGCATGTGGGTGCTTCATCCACGAGCTCATCAGCTCAATGACTCATGGGAGTACTATTAAACAGGAACAGAGGTGGGAGCACACCGCTTCACCTCCCAGCAAGGCTCGCCCCTGGCATTGTGATAAATGCAGTTTAAGTTACTTGCTTGCTTCAAGAGTGTTCGAGTGTTTCGCCACAGTTGGCGCAGATAGTGCTGATCTCTAGACACGTGTTTCTGGTTCTTTAACCGTCATCAGTGGAGATTACAGTCTTTCAAATGTGGTGTTTGCTGAGTAGGCTGCCAACATCTTTCTCAGGTCAGGTACGTCTCACAGGCATGCGGGTGCTTCATCCACGAGCTCGTCAGCACAATGACTCACTGGAGAACTATTAAACAGGAACAGGGGTGGGACCACACCGCTTCACCTCCCAGCAAGGTTCGCACACTGGCATTGTGGTAAATGCAGTTTCAGTTACTTGCTTGCTTCAAGAGTGTTCGAGTAATTTCGCCACAGTTGGCGCAGATAGTGCTGATCCCTAGACACGTGTTTCTCGTTCTTTAACCGTCATCAGTAGAGATTACAGTCTTTCAAATCTGGGGTTTGCTGAGTAGGCTGCCAACATCTGTCTCATGCCTGGTACCTCTCACAGGCATGCGGGTGCTTCATCCACGAGCTCGTCAGCTCAATGACTCACTGGAGAACTATTAAACAGGACCAGGGGTGGGAGGACGCCGCTTCACCTCCCAGCAAGGTTTGCCCCTGGCATTGTGGTAAATGCAGTTTCTGTTACTTGCTTGCTTCAAGAGTGTTCGAGTGTTTCGCCGCAGTTGGCGCAGATAGTGCTGATCTCTAAACACGTGGTTCTGGTTCTTTAACTGTCATAGGTAGAGATTACAGTCTTTCAAATGTGGGGTTTGCTGAGTAGGCTGCCAACATCTTTCTCAGGTCAGGTACCTCTCACAGGCATGTGGGTGCTTCATCCACGAGCTCATCAGCTCAATGACTCATGGGAGTATTATTAAACAGGAACAGGGGTGGGCGCACACCGCTTTACCTCCCAGCAAGGTTCGCCCCTGGCATTGTGATAAATGCAGTTTAAGTTACTTGCTTGCTTCAAGAGTGTTCGAGTGTTTCGCCACAGTTGGCGCAGATAGTGCTGATCTCTAGGCACGTGTTTCTAGTTCTTTAACCGTCATCAGTAGAGATTACAGTCTTTCAAATGTGGGGTTTGCTGAGTAGGCTGCCATCATCTTTCTCAGGTCAGGTACGTCTCACAGGCATGCGGGTGCTTCATCCACGAGCTCGTCAGCTCAATGACTCACTGGAGAACTATAAAAAGGGAACAGGGGTGGGAGCACACCGCTCCACCTCCCAGCAAGATTTGCACACTGGCATTGTGGTAAATGCAGTTTCAGTTACTTGCTTGCTTGAAGAGTGTTCGAGTGTTTCGCCACAGTTGGCGCAGATAATGCTGATCTCTACACACGTGTTTCTGGTTCTTTAACCGTCATCAGTAGAGATTACAGTCTTTCAACTGTGGGGTTTGCAGAGTAGGCTGCCAACATCTTTCTCAGGTCAGGTACGTCTCACAGACATGCGGGTGCTTCATCCACGAGCTCGTCAGCTCAATGACTCACTGGAGAACTATCAAACAGGAACAGGGGTGCGAGCACACCGCTCCACCTCCCAGCAAGGTTTGCACACTGGCATTGTGGTAAATGCAGTTTCAGTTACTTGCTTGCTTCAAGAGTGATCGAGTGTTTCGCCACAGTTGGCGCAGATAGTGCTGATCTCTAAACACTTGTTTCTGGTTCTTTAACCGTCATCAGTAGAGCTTACAGTCTTTCAAATGTGGGGTTTACTGAGTAGTCTCCCAACATCTTTCTCTGGTCAGGTACCTCTCACAGGCATGCGGGTGCTTCATCCACCAGCTTGTCAGCTCAATGACTCATGGGAGTACTATTAAACAGGAACAGGGGTGAGAGCACACCGCTTCACCTCCCAGCAAGGCTTGCCCCTAGCATTGTGGTAAATGCAGTTTCAGTTACTTGCTTGCTTCAAGAGTGTTCGAGTGTTTCGCTGCAGTTGGCGCAGATAGTGCTGATCTCTAGACACGTGGTTCTGGTTCTTTAACTGTCATAGGTAGAGATTACAGTCTTTCAAATGTGGGGTTTGCTGAGTAGGCTGCCAACATCTTTCTCAGGTCAGGCACCTCTCACAGGCATGTGGGTGCTTCATCCACGAGCTCATCAGCTCAATGACTCATGGGAGTACTATTAAACAGGAACAGGGGTGGGAGCACACCGCTTCACCTCCCAGCAAAGTTCGCCCCTGGCATTGTGATAAATGCAGTTTAAGTTACTTGCTTGCTTCAAGAGTGTTCGAGTGTTTCGCCACAGTTGGCGCAGATAGTGCTGATCTCTAGACACGTGTTTCTGGTTCTTTAACCGTCATCAGTAGAGCTTACAGTCTTTCAAATGTGGGGTTTGCTGAGTAGGCTGCCAACATCTTTCTCACGTCAGGTACGTCTCACAGGCATGCGGGTGCTTCATCCACGAGCTCGTCAGCACAATGACTCACTGGAGAACTTTTAAACAGGAACAGGGGTGGGACCACACCGCTTCACCTCCCAGCAAGGTTCGCACACTGGCATTGTGGTAAATGCAGTTTCAGTTACTTGCTTGCTTCAAGAGTGTTCGAGTGTTTTGCCACAGTTGGCGCAGATAGTGCTGATCTCTACACACGTGGTTCTGGTTCTTTAACCGTCATCAGTAGAGATTACAGTCTTTCAAATGTGGGGTTTGCTGAGTAGGCTGCCAACATCTGTCTCAGGTCTGGTACCTCTCACAGGCATGCGGGTGCTTCATCCACGAGCTTGTCAGCTCAATGACTCACTGGAGAACTATTAAACAGGACCAGGGGTGGGAGGACGCCGATTCACCTCCCAGCAAGGTTCGCTGCTGGCATTGTGGTAAATGCAGTTTCTGTTACTTGCTTGCTTCAAGAGTGTTCAAGTGTTTCGCCACAGTTGACGCAGATAGTGCTGACCTCTAGACACGTGGTTCTGGTTCTTTAACCGTCATCAGTAGAGATTACAGTCTTTCAAATGTGGGGTTTGCTGAGTAAGCTGCCATCATCTTTCTCAGGTCAGGTACCTCCCACAGGCATGCGGGTGCTTCATCCACCAGCTTGTCAGCTCAATGACTCATGGGAGTACTATTAAACAGGAACAGGGGTGGGAGCACACCGCTTCACCTCCCAGCAAAGTTTGCCCCTGGCATTGTGGTAAATGCAGTTTCCGTTACTTGCTTGCTTTAAGAGTGTTTGAGTGTTTCGCCGCAGTTGGCGCAGATAGTGCTGATATCTAGACACGTGGTTCTGGTTCTTTAACTGTCATAGGTAGAGATAACAGTCTTTCAAATGTTGGGTTTGCTGAGTAGGCTGCCAACATCTTTCTCAGGTCAGGTACCTCTCACAGGCATGTGGGTGCTTCATCCACGAGCTCATCAGCTCAATGACTCATGGGAGTACTATTAAACAGGAACAGAGGTGGGAGCACACCGCTTCACCTCCCAGCAAGGCTCGCCCCTGGCATTGTGATAAATGCAGTTTAAGTTACTTGCTTGCTTCAAGAGTGTTCGAGTGTTTCGCCACAGTTGGCGCAGATAGTGCTGATCTCTAGACACGTGTTTCTGGTTCTTTAACCGTCATCAGTGGAGATTACAGTCTTTCAATTGTGGTGTTTGCTGAGTAGGCTGCCAACATCTTTCTCAGGTCAGGTACGTCTCACAGGCATGCGGGTGCTTCATCCACGAGCTCGTCAGCGCAATGACTCACTGGAGAACTATTAAACAGGAACAGGGGTGGGACCACACCGCTTCACCTCCCAGCAAGGTTCGCACACTGGCATTGTGGTAAATGCAGTTTCAGTTACTTGCTTGCTTCAAGAGTGTTCGAGTAATTTCGCCACAGTTGGCGCAGATAGTGCTGATCTCTAGACACGTGGTTCTGGTTCTTTAACCGTCATCAGTAGAGATTACAGTCTTTCAAATGTGGGGTTTACTGAGTAGGCTCCCAACATCTTTCTCAGGTCAGGTACCTCCCACAGGCATGCGGGTGCTTCATCCACCAGCTTGTCAGCTCAATGACTCATGGGAGTACTATTAAACAGGAACAGGGGTGGGAGCACACCGCTTCACCTCCCAGCAAAGTTTGCCCCTGGCATTGTGGTAAATGCAGTTTCAGTTACTTGCTTGCTTTAAGAGTGTTCGAGTGTTTCGCCGCAGTTGGCGCAGATAGTGCTGATATCTAGACACGTGGTTCTGGTTCTTTAACTGTCATAGGTAGAGATAACAGTCTTTCAAATGTGGGGTTTGCTGAGTAGGCTGCCAACATCTTTCTCAGGTCAGGTACCTCTCACAGGCATGTGGGTGCTTCATCCACGAGCTCATCAGCTCAATGACTCATGGGAGTACTATTAAACAGGAACAGAGGTGGGAGCACACCGCTTCACCTCCCAGCAAGGCTCGCCCCTGGCATTGTGATAAATGCAGTTTAAGTTACTTGCTTGCTTCAAGAGTGTTCGAGTGTTTCGCCACAGTTGGCGCAGATAGTGCTGATCTCTAGACACGTGTTTCTGGTTCTTTAACCATCATCAGTGGAGATTACAGTCTTTCAAATGTGGTGTTTGCTGAGTAGGCTGCCAACATCTTTCTCAGGTCAGGTACGTCTCACAGGCATGCGGGTGCTTCATCCACGAGCTCGTCAGCACAATGACTCACTGGAGAACTATTAAACAGGAACAGGGGTGGGACCACACCGCTTCACCTCCCAGCAAGGTTCGCACACTGGCATTGTGGTAAATGCAGTTTCAGTTACTTGCTTGCTTCAAGAGTGTTCGAGTAATTTCGCCACAGTTGGCGCAGATAGTGCTGATCCCTAGACACGTGTTTCTCGTTCTTTAACCGTCATCAGTAGAGATTACAGTCTTTCAAATCTGGGGTTTGCTGAGTAGGCTGCCAACATCTGTCTCATGCCTGGTACCTCTCACAGGCATGCGGGTGCTTCATCCACAAGCTCGTCAGCTCAATGACTCACTGGAGAACTATTAAACAGGACCAGGGGTGGGAGGACGCCGCTTCACCTCCCAGCAAGGTTTGCCCCTGGCATTGTGGTAAATGCAGTTTCTGTTACTTGCTTGCTTCAAGAGTGTTCGAGTGTTTCGCCGCAGTTGGCGCAGATAGTGCTGATCTCTAGACACGTGGTTCTGGTTCTTTAACTGTCATAGGTAGAGATTACAGTCTTTCAAATGTGGGGTTTGCTGAGTAGGCTGCCAACATCTTTCTCAGGTCAGGTACCTCTCACAGGCATGTGGGTGCTTCATCCACGAGCTCATCAGCTCAATGACTCATGGGAGTATTATTAAACAGGAACAGGGGTGGGCGCACACCGCTTTACCTCCCAGCAAGGTTCGCCCCTGGCATTGTGATAAATGCAGTTTAAGTTACTTGCTTGCTTCAAGAGTGTTCGAGTGTTTCGCCACAGTTGGCGCAGATAGTGCTGATCTCTAGGCACGTGTTTCTAGTTCTTTAACCGTCATCAGTAGAGATTACAGTCTTTCAAATGTGGGGTTTGCTGAGTAGGCTGCCATCATCTTTCTCAGGTCAGGTACGTCTCACAGGCATGCGGGTGCTTCATCCACGAGCTCGTCAGCTCAATGACTCACTGGAGAACTATAAAAAGGGAACAGGGGTGGGAGCACACCGCTCCACCTCCCAGCAAGATTTGCACACTGGCATTGTGGTAAATGCAGTTTCAGTTACTTGCTTGCTTGAAGAGTGTTCGAGTGTTTCGCCACAGTTGGCGCAGATAATGCTGATCTCTACACACGTGTTTCTGGTTCTTTAACCGTCATCAGTAGAGATTACAGTCTTTCAAATGTGGGGTTTGCTGAGTAGGCTGCCAACATCTTTCTCAGGTCAGGTACGTCTCACAGACATGTGGGTGCTTCATCCACGAGCTCGTCAGCTCAATGACTCACTGGAGAACTATCAAACAGGAACAGGGGTGCGAGCACACCGCTCCACCTCCCAGCAAGGTTTGCACACTGGCATTGTGGTAAATGCAGTTTCAGTTACTTGCTTGCTTCAAGAGTGATCGAGTGTTTCGCCACAGTTGGCGCAGATAGTGCTGATCTCTAAACACTTGTTTCTGGTTCTTTAACCGTCATCAGTAGAGCTTACAGTCTTTCAAATGTGGGGTTTACTGTGTAGTCTCCCAACATCTTTCTCTGGTCAGGTACCTCTCACAGGCATGCGGGTGCTTCATCCACCAGCTTGTCAGCTCAATGACTCATGGGAGTACTATTAAACAGGAACAGGGGTGAGAGCACACCGCTTCACCTCCCAGCAAGGCTTGCCCTTAGCATTGTGGTAAATGCAGTTTCAGTTACTTGCTTGCTTCAAGAGTGTTCGAGTGTTTCGCCGCAGTTGGCGCAGATAGTGCTGATCTCTAGACACGTGGTTCTGGTTCTTTAACTGTCATAGGTAGAGATTACAGTCTTTCAAATGTGGGGTTTGCTGAGTAGGCTGCCAACATCTTTCTCAGGTCAGGCACCTCTCACAGGCATGTGGGTGCTTCATCCACGAGCTCATCAGCTCAATGACTCATGGGAGTACTATTAAACAGGAACAGGGGTGGGAGCACACCGCTTCACCTCCCAGCAAAGTTCGCCCCTGGCATTGTGATAAATGCAGTTTAAGTTACTTGCTTGCTTCAAGAGTGTTCGAGTGTTTCGCCACAGTTGGCGCAGATAGTGCTGATCTCTAGACACGTGTTTCTGGTTCTTTAACCGTCATCAGTAAAGATTACAGTCTTTCAAATGTGGGGTTTGCTGAGTAGGCTGCCAACATCTTTCTCACGTCAGGTACGTCTCACAGGCATGCGGGTGCTTCATCCACGAGCTCGTCAGCACAATGACTCACTGGAGAACTTTTAAACAGGAACAGGGGTGGGACCACACCGCTTCACCTCCCAGCAAGGTTCGCACACTGGCATTGTGGTAAATGCAGTTTCAGTTACTTGCTTGCTTCAAGAGTGTTCGAGTGTTTTGCCACAGTTGGCGCAGATAGTGCTGATCTCTACACACGTGGTTCTGGTTCTTTAACCGTCATCAGTAGAGATTACAGTCTTTCAAATGTGGGGTTTGCTGAGTAGGCTGCCAACATCTTTCTCAGGTCAGGTACCTCTCACAGGCATGCGGGTGCTTCATCCACGAGCTCGTCAGCTCAATGACTCACAGGAGTACTATTAAACAGAAACAGGGGTGGGAGCACACCGCCTCACCTCCCAGCAACGTTCGCCCCTGACATTGTGGTAATTGCAGTTTCAGTTACTTGCTTGCTTCAAGAGAGTTCGAGTGTTTCGCCACGGTTGGAGCAGATAGTGCTGATCTCTAGACACATGTTTCTGGTTCTTTAACCGTCATCAGTAGAGATTACAGTCTTTCAAATCTGGGGTTTGCTGAGTAGGCTGCCAACATCTGTCTCAGGTCCCGTACCTCTCACAGGCATGCGGGTGCTTCATCCACGAGCTTGTCAGCTCAATGACTCACTGGAGAACTATTAAACAGGACCAGGGGTGGGAGGACGCCGATTCACCTCCCAGCAAGGTTCGCTGCTGGCATTGTGGTAAATGCAGTTTCTGTTACTTGCTTGCTTCAAGAGTGTTCAAGTGTTTCGCCACAGTTGACGCAGATAGTGCTGACCTCTAGACACGTGGTTCTGGTTCTTTAACCGTCATCAGTAGAGATTACAGTCTTTCAAATGTGGGGTTTGCTGAGTAAGCTGCCATCATCTTTCTCAGGTCAGGTACGTCTCACAGGCATGCGGGTGCTTCATCCACGAGCTCGTCAGCTCAATGACTCATGGGAGTACTATTAAACAGGAACAGGGGTGGGAGCACACCGCTTCACCTCCCAGCAAGGTTCACCCCTGGCATTGTGATAAATGCAGTTTAAGTTACTTGCTTGCTTCAAGAGTGTTCGAGTGTTTCGCCACAGTTGGCGCAGATAGTGCTGATCTCTAGGCACTTGTTTCTAGTTCTTTAACCGTCATCAGTAGAGATTACAGTCTTTCAAATGTGGGGTTTGCTGAGTAGGCTGCCATCATCTTTCTCAGGTCAGGTACGTCTCACAGGCATGCGGGTGCTTCATCCACGAGCTCGTCAGCTCAATGACTCACTGGAGAACTATAAAAAGGGAACAGGGGTGGGAGCACACCGCTCCACCTCCCAGCAAGATTTGCACACTGGCATTGTGGTAAATGCAGTTTCAGTTACTTGCTTGCTTGAAGAGTGTTCGAGTGTTTCGCCACAGTTGGCGCAGATAATGCTGATCTCTACACACGTGTTTCTGGTTCTTTAACCGTCATCAGTAGAGATTACAGTCTTTCAAATGTGGGGTTTGCTGAGTAGGCTGCCAACATCTTTCTCAGGTCAGGTACGTCTCACAGACATGCGGGTGCTTCATCCACGAGCTCGTCAGCTCAATGACTCACTGGAGAACTATCAAACAGGAACAGGGGTGCGAGCACACCGCTCCACCTCCCAGCAAGGTTTGCACACTGGCATTGTGGTAAATGCAGTTTCAGTTACTTGCTTGCTTCAAGAGTGATCGAGTGTTTCGCCACAGTTGGCGCAGATAGTGCTGATCTCTAAACACTTGTTTCTGGTTCTTTAACCGTCATCAGTAGAGCTTACAGTCTTTCAAATGTGGGGTTTACTGTGTAGTCTCCCAACATCTTTCTCTGGTCAGGTACCTCTCACAGGCATGCGGGTGCTTCATCCACCAGCTTGTCAGCTCAATGACTCATGGGAGTACTATTAAACAGGAACAGGGGTGAGAGCACACCGCTTCACCTCCCAGCAAGGCTTGCCCTTAGCATTGTGGTAAATGCAGTTTCAGTTACTTGCTTGCTTCAAGAGTGTTCGAGTGTTTCGCCGCAGTTGGCGCAGATAGTGCTGATCTCTAGACACGTGGTTCTGGTTCTTTAACTGTCATAGGTAGAGATTACAGTCTTTCAAATGTGGGGTTTGCTGAGTAGGCTGCCAACATCTTTCTCAGGTCAGGCACCTCTCACAGGCATGTGGGTGCTTCATCCACGAGCTCATCAGCTCAATGACTCATGGGAGTACTATTAAACAGGAACAGGGGTGGGAGCACACCGCTTCACCTCCCAGCAAAGTTCGCCCCTGGCATTGTGATAAATGCAGTTTAAGTTACTTGCTTGCTTCAAGAGTGTTCGAGTGTTTCGCCACAGTTGGCGCAGATAGTGCTGATCTCTAGACACGTGTTTCTGGTTCTTTAACCGTCATCAGTAAAGATTACAGTCTTTCAAATGTGGGGTTTGCTGAGTAGGCTGCCAACATCTTTCTCACGTCAGGTACGTCTCACAGGCATGCGGGTGCTTCATCCACGAGCTCGTCAGCACAATGACTCACTGGAGAACTTTTAAACAGGAACAGGGGTGGGACCACACCGCTTCACCTCCCAGCAAGGTTCGCACACTGGCATTGTGGTAAATGCAGTTTCAGTTACTTGCTTGCTTCAAGAGTGTTCGAGTGTTTTGCCACAGTTGGCGCAGATAGTGCTGATCTCTACACACGTGGTTCTGGTTCTTTAACCGTCATCAGTAGAGATTACAGTCTTTCAAATGTGGGGTTTGCTGAGTAGGCTGCCAACATCTTTCTCAGGTCAGGTACCTCTCACAGGCATGCGGGTGCTTCATCCACGAGCTCGTCAGCTCAATGACTCACAGGAGTACTATTAAACAGAAACAGGGGTGGGAGCACACCGCCTCACCTCCCAGCAACGTTCGCCCCTGACATTGTGGTAATTGCAGTTTCAGTTACTTGCTTGCTTCAAGAGAGTTCGAGTGTTTCGCCACGGTTGGAGCAGATAGTGCTGATCTCTAGACACATGTTTCTGGTTCTTTAACCGTCATCAGTAGAGATTACAGTCTTTCAAATCTGGGGTTTGCTGAGTAGGCTGCCAACATCTGTCTCAGGTCCCGTACCTCTCACAGGCATGCGGGTGCTTCATCCACGAGCTTGTCAGCTCAATGACTCACTGGAGAACTATTAAACAGGACCAGGGGTGGGAGGACGCCGATTCACCTCCCAGCAAGGTTCGCTGCTGGCATTGTGGTAAATGCAGTTTCTGTTACTTGCTTGCTTCAAGAGTGTTCAAGTGTTTCGCCACAGTTGACGCAGATAGTGCTGACCTCTAGACACGTGGTTCTGGTTCTTTAACCGTCATCAGTAGAGATTACAGTCTTTCAAATGTGGGGTTTGCTGAGTAAGCTGCCATCATCTTTCTCAGGTCAGGTACGTCTCACAGGCATGCGGGTGCTTCATCCACGAGCTCGTCAGCTCAATGACTCATGGGAGTACTATTAAACAGGAACAGGGGTGGGAGCACACCGCTTCACCTCCCAGCAAGGTTCACCCCTGGCATTGTGATAAATGCAGTTTAAGTTACTTGCTTGCTTCAAGAATGTTCAAGTGTTTCGCCACAGTTGACGCAGATAGTGCTGACCTCTAGACACGTGGTTCTGGTTCTTTAACCGTCATCAGTAGAGATTACAGTCTTTCAAATGTGGGGTTTGCTGAGAAGGCTGCCAACATCTTTCTCAGGTCAGGTACGTCTCACAGGCATGCGGATGCTTCATCCACGAGCTCGTCAGCTCAATGACTCACTGGAGAACTATCAAACAGGAACAGATGTGGGAGCACACCGCTCCACCTCCCAGCAAGGTTTGCACACTGGCATTGTGGTAAATGCAGTTTCAGTTACTTGCTTGCTTCAAGAGTGTTCGAGTGTTTCGCCACAGTTGGCGCAGATAGTGCTGATCTCTACACACGTGTTTCTGGTTCTTTAACCTTCATCAGTAGAGATTACAGTCTTTCAAATGTGGGGTTTGCTGAGTAGGCTGCAAACGTCTTTCTCAGGCCTGGTTCCTCTCACAGGCATGCGGGTGCTTCATCCACGAGTTCGTCAGCTCAATGACTCACTGGAGAACTATTAAACAGGTTCAGGGGTGGGAGGACGCCGCTTCACCTCCCACCAAGGTTTGCCCCTTGCATTGTGGTAAATGCAGTTTCTGTTACTTGCTTGCTTCAAGAGTGTTCGAGTGTTTCGCCACAGTTGGCACAGATAGTGCTGATCTCTAAACACTTGTTTCTGGTTCTTTAACCGTCATCAGTAGAGCTTACAGTCTTTCAAATGTGGGGTTTACTGAGTAGTCTCCCAACAGCTTTCTCTGGTCAGGTACGTCTCACAGGCATGCGGGTGCTTCATCCACAAGCTTGTCAGCTCAATGACTCATCGGAGTACTATTAAACAGGAACAGGGGTGGGAGCACACCGCTTCACCTCCCAGCAAGGATTGCCCCTAGCATTGTGGTAAATGCAGTTTCAGTTACTTGCTTGCTTCAAGAGTGTTCGAGTGTTTTGCCACAGTTGGCGCAGATAGTGTTGATCTCTACACACGTGGTTCTGGTTCTTTAACCGTCATCAGTAGAGATTACAGTCTTTCAAATGTGGGGTTTGCTGAGTAGGCTGCCAACATCTTTCTCAGGTCAGGAACCTCTCACAGGCATGCGGGTGCTTCATCCACGAGCTCGTCAGCTCAATGACTCACAGGAGTACTATTAAACAGGAACAGGGGTGGGAGCACACGCCTCACCTCCCAGCAATGTTCGCCCCTGACATTGTGGTAATTGCAGTTTCAGTTACTTGCTTGCTTCAAGAGTGTTCGAGTGTTTCGCCACGGTTGGAGCAGATAGTGCTGATCTCTAGACACATGTTTCTGGTTCTTTAACCGTCATCAGTAGAGATTACAGTCTTTCAAATCTGGGGTTTGCTGAGTAGGCTGCCAACATCTGTCTCAGGTCTGGTACCTCTCACAGGCATGCGGGTGCTTCATCCACGAGCTCGTCAGCTCAATGACTCATGGGAGTACTATTAAACAGGAACATGGGTGGGAGCACACCGCTTCACCTCCCAGCAAGGTTCACCCCTGGCATTGTGATAAATGCAGTTTAAGTTACTTGCTTGCTTCAAGAGTGTTCGAGTGTTTCGCCACAGTTGGCGCAGATAGTGCTGATCTCTAGACACGTGTTGCTAGTTCTTTAAACGTCATCAGTAGAGATTACAGTCTTTCAAATGTGGGGTTTGCTGAGTAGGCTGCCAACATCTTTCTCAGGTCAGGTACGTCTCACAGGCATGCGGATGCTTCATCCACGAGCTCGTCAGCTCAATGACTCACTGGAGAACTATCAAACAGGAACAGATGTGGGAGCACACCGCTCCACCTCCCAGCAAGGTTTGCACACTGGCATTGTGGTAAATGCAGTTTCAGTTACTTGCTTGCTTCAAGAGTGTTCGAGTGTTTCGCCACAGTTGGCGCAGATAGTGCTGATCTCTACACACGTGTTTCTAGTTCTTTAACCTTCATCAGTAGAGATTACAGTCTTTCAAATGTGGGGTTTGCTGAGTAGGCTGCAAACGTCTTTCTCAGGCCTGGTTCCTCTCACAGGCATGCGGGTGCTTCATCCACGAGTTCGTCAGCTCAATGACTCACTGGAGAACTATTAAACAGGTTCAGGGGTGGGAGGACGCCGCTTCACCTCCCACCAAGGTTTGCCCCTTGCATTGTGGTAAATGCAGTTTCTGTTACTTGCTTGCTTCAAGAGTGTTCGAGTGTTTCGCCACAGTTGGCGCAGATAGTGCTGATCTCTAAACACTTGTTTCTGGTTCTTTAACCGTCATCAGTAGAGCTTACAGTCTTTCAAATGTGGGGTTTACTGAGTAGTCTCCCAACATCTTACTCTGGTCAGGTACGTCTCACAGGCATGCGGGTGCTTCATCCACCAGCTTGTCAGCTCAATGACTCATCGGAGTACTATTAAACAGGAACAGGGGTGGGAGCACACCGCTTCACCTCCCAGCAAGGCTTGCCCCTAGCATTGTGGTAAATGCAGTTTCAGTTACTTGCTTGCTTCAAGAGTGTTCGAGTGTTTCGCCGCAGTTGGCGCAGATAGTGCTGATCTCTAGACACGTGGTTCTGGTTCTTTAACTGTCATAGGTAGAGATTACAGTCTTTCAAATGTGGGGTTTGCTGAGTAGGCTGCCAACATCTTTCTCAGGTCAGGCACCTCTCACAGGCATGTGGGTGCTTCATCCACGAGCTCATCAGCTCAATGACTCATGGGAGTACTATTAAACAGGAACAGGGGTGGGAGCACACCGCTTCACCTCCCAGCAAAGTTCGCCCCTGGCATTGTGATAAATGCAGTTTAAGTTACTTGCTTGCTTCAAGAGTGTTCGAGTGTTTCGCCACAGTTGGCGCAGATAGTGCTGATCTCTAGACACGTGTTTCTGGTTCTTTAACCGTCATCAGTAAAGATTGCAGTCTTTCAAATGTGGGGTTTGCTGAGTAGGCTGCCAACATCTTTCTCAGGTCAGGTACGTCTCACAGGCATGCGGGTGCTTCATCCACGAGCTTGTCAGCACAATGACTCACTGGAGAACTTTTAAACAGGAACAGGGGTGGGACCACACCGCTTCACCTCCCAGCAAGGTTCGCACACTGGCATTGTGGTAAAGGCAGTTTCAGTTACTTGCTTGCTTCAAGAGTGTTCGAGTGTTTCGCCACAGTTGGCGCAGATAGTGCTGATCTCTACACACGTGGTTCTGGTTCTTTAACCGTCATCAGTAGAGATTACAGTCTTTCAAATGTGGGGTTTGCTGAGTAGGCTGCCAACATCTTTCTCAGGTCAGGTACCTCTCACAGGCATGCGGGTGCTTCATCCACGAGCACGTCAGCTCAATGACTCACAGGAGTACTATTAAACAGAAACAGGGGTGGGAGCACACCGCCTCACCTCCCAGCAACGTTCGCCCCTGACATTGTGGTAATTGCAGTTTCAGTTACTTGCTTGCTTCAAGAGTGTTCGAGTGTTTCGCCACGGTTGGAGCAGATAGTGCTGATCTCTAGACACATGTTTCTGGTTCTTTAACCGTCATCAGTAGAGATTACAGTCTTTCAAATGTGGGGTTTGCTGAGTAGGCTGCCAACATCTGTCTCAGGTCTGGTACCTCTCACAGGCATGCGGGTGCTTCATCCACGAGCTTGTCAGCTCAATGACTCACTGGAGAACTATTAAACAGGACCAGGGGTGGGAGGACGCCGATTCACCTCCCAGCAAGGTTCGCTGCTGGCATTGTGGTAAATGCAGTTTCTGTTACTTGCTTGCTTCAAGAGTGTTCGAGTGTTTCGCCACAGTTGACGCAGATAGTGCTGACCTCTAGACACGTGGTTCTGGTTCTTTAACCGTCATCAGTAGAGATTACAGTCTTTCAAATGTGGGGTTTGCTGAGTAAGCTGCCATCATCTTTCTCAGGTCAGGTACGTCTCACAGGCATGCGGGTGCTTCATCCACGAGCTCGTCAGCTCAATGACTCATGGGAGTACTATTAAACAGGAACAGGGGTGGGAGCACACCGCTTCACCTCCCAGCAAAGTTTGCCCCTGGCATTGTGGTAAATGCAGTTTCAGTTACTTGCTTGCTTCAAGAGTGTTCGAGTGTTTCGCCGCAGTTGGCGCAGATAGTGCTGATCTCTAGACACGTGTTTCTGGTTCTTTAACCGTCATCAGTAGAGATTACAGTCTTTCAAATGTGGTGTTTGCTGAGTAGGCTGCCAACATCTTTCTCAGGTCAGGTACGTCTCACAGGCATGCGGGTGCTTCATCCACGAGCTCGTCAGCACAATGACTCACTAGAGAACTATTAGACAGGAACAGGGGTGGGACCACACCGCTTCACCTCCCAGCAAGGTTCGCACACTGGCCTTGTGGTAAATGCAGTTTCAGTTACTTGCTTGCTTCAAGAGTGTTCGAGTGTTTCGCCACAGTTGGCGCAGATAGTGCTGATCTCTAGACACGTGTTTCTGGTTCTTTAACCGTCATCAGTAGAGATTACAGTCTTTCAAATCTGGGGTTTGCTGAGTAGCCTGCCAACATCTGTCTCATGCCTGGTACCTCTCACAGGCATGCGGGTGCTTCATCCACGAGCTCGTCAGCTCAATGACTCACTGGAGAACTATTAAACAGGACCAGGGGTGGGAGGACGCCGCTTCACCTCCCAGCAAGGTTTGCCCCTGGCATTGTGGTAAATGCAGTTTCTGTTACTTGCTTGCTTCAAGAGAGTTTGAGTGTTTCGCCACAGTTGACGCAGATAGTGCTGATCTCTAGACACGTGGTTCTGGTTCTTTAACTGTCATAGGTAGAGATTACAGTCTTTCAAATGTGGGGTTTGCTGAGTAGGCTGCCAACATCTTTCTCAGGTCAGGTACCTCTCACAGGCATGTGGGTGCTTCATCCACGAGCTCATCAGCTCAATGACTCATGGGAGTACTATTAAACAGGAACAGGGGTGGGAGCACACCGCTTCACCTCCTAGCAAGGTTCGCCCCTGGCATTGTGATAAATGCAGTTTAAGTTACTTGCTTGCTTCAAGAGTGTTCGAGTGTTTCGCCACAGTTGGCGCAGATAGTGCTGATCTCTAGACACGTGTTTCTAGTTCTTTAACCGTCATCAGTAGAGATTACAGTCTTTCAAATGTGGGGTTTGCTGAGTAGGCTGCCAACATCTTTCTCAGGTCAGGTACGTCTCACAGGCGTGCGGGTGCTTCATCCACCAGCTTGTCAGCTCAATGACTCATCGGAGTACTATTAAACAGGAACAGGGGTGGGAGCACACCGCTTCACCTCCCAGCAAGGCTTGCCCCTAGCATTGTGGTAAATGCAGTTTCAGTTACTTGCTTGCTTCAAGAGTGTTCGAGTGTTTCGCCACAGTTGGCGCAGATAGTGCTGATCTCTAAACACTTGTTTCTGGTTCTTTAACCGTCATCAGTAGAGCTTACAGTCTTTCAAATGTGGGGTTTACTGAGTAGTCTCCCAACATCTTTCTCTGGTCAGGTACCTCTCACAGGCATGCGGGTGCTTCATCCACCAGCTTGTCAGCTCAATGACTCATCGGAGTACTATTAAACAGGAACAGGGGTGGGAGCACACTGCTTCACCTCCCAGCAAGGCTTGCCCCAAGCATTGTGGTAAATGCAGTTTCAGTTACTTGCTTGCTTCAAGAGTGTTCGAGTGTTTCGCCGCAGTTGGCGCGGATAGTGCTGATCTCTAGACACGTGGTTCTGGTTCTTTAACTGTCATAGGTAGAGATTACAGTCTTTCAAATGTGGGGTTTGCTGAGTAGGCTGCCAACATCTTTCTCAGGTCAGGCACCTCTCACAGGCATGTGGGTGCTTCATCCACGAGCTCATCAGCTCAATGACTCATGGGAGTACTATTAAACAGGAACAGGGGTGGGAGCACACCGCTTCACCTCCCAGCAAAGTTCGCCCCTGGCATTGTGATAAATGCAGTTTAAGTTACTTGCTTGCTTCAAGAGTGTTTTAGACACGTGTTTCTGGTTCTTTAACCGTCATCAGTAGAGATTACAGTATTTCAAATGTGGGGTTTGCTGAGTAGGCTGCCAACATCTTTCTCAGGTCAGGTACGTCTCACAGGCATGCGGGTGCTTCATCCACGAGCTCGTCAGCACAATGACTCACTGGAGATCTTTTAAACAGGAACAGGGGTGGGACCACACCGCTTCACCTCCCAGCAAGGTTCGCACACTGGCATTGTGGTAAATGCAGTTTCAGTTACTTGCTTGCTTCAAAAGTGTTCGAGTGTTTTGCCACAGTTGGCGCAGATAGTGTTGATCTCCACACACGTGGTTCTGGTTCTTTAACCGTCATCAGTAGAGATTACAGTCTTTCAAATGCGGGGTTTGCTGAGTAGGCTGCCAACATCTTTCTCAGGTCAGGTACCTCTCACAGGCATGCGGGTGCTTCATCCACGAGCTCGTCAGCTCAATGACTCACAGGAGTACTATTAAACAGGAACAGGGGTGGGAGCACACGCCTCACCTCCCAGCAACGTTCGCCCCTGACATTGTGGTAATTGCAGTTTCAGTTACTTGCTTGCTTCAAGAGTGTTCGAGTGTTTCGCCAATGTTGGAGCAGATAGTGCTGATCTCTAGACACATGTTTCTGGTTCTTTAACCGTCATCAGTAGAGATTACAGTCTTTCAAATCTGGGGTTTGCTGAGTAGGCTGCCAACATCTGTCTCAGGTCTGGTACCTCTCACAGGCATGCGGGTGCTTCATCCATGAGCCTGTCAGCTCAATGACTCACTGGAGAACTATTAAACAGGACCAGGGGTGGGAGAACGCCGATTCACCTCCCAGCAAGGTTCGCCCTTGGCATTGTGGTAAATACAGTTTCTGTTACTTGCTTGCTTTAAGAGTGTTCGAGTGTTTCGCCGCAGTTGGCGCAGATAGTGCTGATATCTAGACACGTGGTTCTGGTTCTTTAACTGTCATAGGTAGAGATTACAGTCTTTCAAATGTGGGGTTTGCTGAGTAGGCTGCCAACATCTTTCTCAGGTCAGGTACATCTCACAGGCATGTGGGTGCTTCATCCATGAGCTCATCAGCTCAATGACTCATGGGAGTACTATTAAACAGGAACAGAGGTGGGAGCACACCGCTTCACCTCCCAGCAAGGCTCGCCCCTGGCATTGTGGTAAATGCAGTTTCAGTTACTTGCTTGCTTCAAGAGTGTTCGAGTGTTTCGCCACAGTTGGCGCAGATAGTGCTGATCCCTAGACACGTGTTTCTGGTTCTTTAACCGTCATCAGTAGAGATTACAGTCTTTCAAATCTGGGGTTTGTGGAGTAGGCTGCCAACATCTGTCTCATGCCTGGTACCTCTCCCAGGCATGCGGGTGCTTCATCCACGAGCTCGTCAGCTCAATGACTCACTGGAGAACTATTAAACATGACCAGGGGTGGGAGGACGCCGCTTCACCTCCCAGCAAGGTTTGCCCCTGGCATTGTGGTAAATGCAGTTTCTGTTACTTGCTTGCTTCAAGAGTGTTCGAGTGTTTCGCCGCAGTTGGCGCAGATAGTGCTGATCTCTAGACACGTGGTTCTGGTTCTTTAACTGTCATAGGTAGAGATTACAGTCTTTCAAATGTGGGGTTTGCTGAGTAGGCTGCCAACATCTTTCTCAGGTCAGGTACCTCTCACAGGCATGTGGGTGCTTCATCCACGAGCTCATCAGCTCAATGACTCATGGGAGTATTATTAAACAGGAACAGGGGTGGGAGCACACCGCTTCACCTCCCAGCAAGGTTCGCCCCTGGCATAATGATAAATGCAGTTTAAGTTACTTGCTTGCTTCAAGAGTGTTCGAGTGTTTCGCCACAGTTGGCGCAGATAGTGCTGATCTCTAGACAAGTGTTTCTAGTTCTTTAACCGTCATCAGTAGAGATTACAGTCTTTCAAATGTGGGGTTTGCTGAGTAGGCTGCCATCATCTTTCTCAGGTCAGGTACGTCTCACAGGCATGCGGGTGCTTCATCCACGAGCTCGTCAGCTCAATGACTCACTGGAGAACTATAAAAAGGGAACAGGGGTGGGAGCACACCGCTCCACCTCCCAGCAAGATTTGCACACTGGCATTGTGGTAAATGCAGTTTCAGTTACTTGCTTGCTTGAAGAGTGTTCGAGTGTTTCGCCACAGTTGGCGCAGATAATGCTGATCTCTACACACGTGTTTCTGGTTCTTTAACCGTCATCAGTAGAGATTACAGTCTTTCAAATGTGGGGTTTGCTGAGTAGGCTGCCAACATCTTTCTCAGGTCAGGTACGTCTCACAGACATGCGGGTGCTTCATCCACGAGCTCGTCAGCTCAATGACTCACTGGAGAACTATCAAACAGGAACAGGGGTGCGAGCACACCGCTCCACCTCCCAGCAAGGTTTGCACACTGGCATTGTGGTAAATGCAGTTTCAGTTACTTGCTTGCTTCAAGAGTGATCGAGTGTTTCGCCACAGTTGGCGCAGATAGTGCTGATCTCTACACACGTGTTTCTGGTTCTTTAACCGTCATCAGTAGAGATTACAGTCTTTCAAATGTGGGGTTTGCTGAGTAGGCTGCCAATATCTTTCTCAGGTCAGGTACGTCTCACAGGCATGCGGGTGCTTCATCCACGAGCTCGTCAGCACAATGACTCACTGGAGAACTATTAAAAAGGACCAGGGGTGGGAGGACGCCGCTTCACCTCCCAGCAAGGTTTGCCCCTGGCATTGTGGTAAATGCAGTTTCTGTTACTTGCTTGCTTCAAGAGTGTTCGAGTGTTTCGCCACTGTTGGCGCAGATAGTGCTGATTTCTAAACACTTGTTTCTGGTTCTTTAACTGTCATCAGTAGAGCTTACAGTCTTTCAAATGTGGGGTTTACTGAGTAGTCTCCCAACATCTTTCTCTGGTCAGGTACCTCTCACAGGCATGCGGGTGCTTCATCCACCAGCTTGTCAGCTCAATGACTCATCGGAGTACTATTAAACAGGAACAGGGGTGGGAGCACACCGCTTCACCTCCCAGCAAGGCTTGCCCCTAGCATTGTGGTAAATGCAGTTTCAGTTACTAGCTTGCTTCAAGAGTGTTCGAGTGTTTCGCCGCAGTTGGCGCAGATAGTGCTGATCTCTAGACACGTGGTTCTGGTTCTTTAACTGTCATAGGTAGAGATTACAGTCTTTCAAATGTGGGGTTTGCTGAGTAGGCTGCCAACATCTTTCTCAGGTCAGGCACCTCTCACAGGCATGTGGGTGCTTCATCCACGAGCTCATCAGCTCAATGACTCATGGGAGTACTATTAAACAGGAACAGGGGTGGGAGCCCACCACTTCACCTACCTGCAAAATTCGCCCCTGGCATTGTGATAAATGCAGTTTAAGTTACTTGCTTGCTTCAAGAGTGTTTTAGACACGTGTTTCTGGTTCTTTAACCGTCATCAGTAGAGATTACAGTCTTTCAAATGTGGGGTTTGCTGAGTAGGCTGCCAACATCTTTCTCAGGTCAGGTACGTCTCACAGGCATGCGGGTGCTTCATCCACGAGCTCGTCAGCACAATGACTCACTGGAGATCTTTTAAACAGGAACAGGGGTGGGACCACACCGCTTCACCTCCCAGCAAGGTTCGCACACTGGCATTGTGGTAAATGCAGTTTCAGTTACTTGCTTGCTTCAAGAGTGTTCGAGTGTTTTGCCACAGTTGGCGCAGATAGTGTTGATCTCTACACACGTGGTTCTGGTTCTTTAACCGTCATCAGTAGAAATTACAGTCTTTCAAATGTGGGGTTTGCTGAGTAGGCTGCCAACATCTTTCTCAGGTCAGGAACCTCTCACAGGCATGCGGGTGCTTCATCCACGAGCTCGTCAGCTCAATGACTCACAGGAGTACTATTAAACAGGAACAGGGGTGGGAGCACACGCCTCACCTCCCAGCAACGTTCGCCCCTGACATTGTGGTAATTGCAGTTTCAGTTACTTGCTTGCTTCAAGAGTGTTCGAGTGTTTCGCCACGGTTGGAGCAGATAGTGCTGATCTCTAGACACATGTTTCTGGTTCTTTAACCGTCATCAGTATAGATTACAGTCTTTCAAATCTGGGGTTTGCTGAGTAGGCTGCCAACATCTGTCTCAGGTCTGGTACCTCTCACAGGCATGCGGGTGCTTCATCCACGAGCCTGTCAGCTCAATGACTCACTGGAGAACTATTAAACAGGACCAGGGGTGGGAGGACGCCGATTCACCTCCCAGCAAGGTTCGCCCCTGGCATTGTGGTAAATGCAGTTTCTGTTACTTGCTTGCTTCAAGAGTGTTCAAGTGTTTCGCCACAGTTGACGCAGATAGTGCTGACCTCTAGACACGTGGTTCTGGTTCTTTAACCGTCATCAGTAGAGATTACAGTCTTTCAAATGTGGGGTTTACTGAGTAGGCTCCCAACATCTTTCTCAGGTCAGGTACCTCCCACAGGCATGCGGGTGCTTCATCCACCAGCTTGTCAGCTCAATGACTCATGGGAGTACTATTAAACAGGAACAGGGGTGGGAGCACACCGCTTCACCTCCCAGCAAAGTTTGCCCCTGGCATTGTGGTAAATGCAGTTTCAGTTACTTGCTTGCTTTAAGAGTGTTCGAGTGTTTCGCCGCAGTTGGCGCAGATAGTGCTGATATCTAGACACGTGGTTCTGGTTCTTTAACTGTCATAGGTAGAGATTACAGTCTTTCAAATGTGGGGTTTGCTGAGTAGGCTGCCAACATCTTTCTCAGGTCAGGTACCTCTCACAGGCATGTGGGTGCTTCATCCACGAGCTCATCAGCTCAATGACTCATGGGAGTATTATTAAACAGGAACAGGGGTGGGAGCACACCGCTTCACCTCCCAGCAAGGTTCGCCCCTGGCATTGTGATAAATGCAGTTTAAGTTATTTGCTTGCTTCAAGAGTGTTCGAGTGTTTCGCCACAGTTGGCGCAGATAGTGCTGATCTCTAGACACGTGTTTCTAGTTCTTTAACCGTCATCAGTAGAGATTACAGTGTTTCAAATGTGGGGTTTGCTGAGTAGGCTGCCATCATCTTTCTCAGGTCAGGTACGTCTCACAGGCATGCGGGTGCTTCATCCACGAGCTCGTCAGCTCAATGACTCACTGGAGAACTATAAAAAAGGAACAGGGGTGGGAGCACACCGCTCCACCTCCCAGCAAGATTTGCACACTGGCATTGTGGTAAATGCAGTTTCAGTTACTTGCTTGCTTGAAGAGTGTTCGAGTGTTTCGCCACAGTTGGCGCAGATAATGCTGATCTCTAGACACGTGTTTCTGGTTCTTTAACCGTCATCAGTAGAGATTACAGTCTTTCAAATGTGGGGTTTGCTGAGTAGGCTGCCAACATCTTTCTCAGGTCAGGTACGTCTCACAGACATGCGGGTGCTTCATCCACGAGCTCGTCAGCTCAATGACTCACTGGAGAACTATCAAACAGGAACAGGGGTGCGAGCACACCGCTCCACCTCCCAGCAAGGTTTGCACACTGGCATTGTGGTAAATGCAGTTTCAGTTACTTGCTTGCTTCAACAGTGATCGAGTGTTTCGCCACAGTTGGCGCAGATAGTGCTGATCTCTACACACGTGTTTCTGGTTCTTTAACCGTCATCAGTAGAGATTACAGTCTTTCAAATGTGGGGTTTGCTGAGTAGGCTGCCAACATCTTTCTCAGGTCAGGTACGTCTCACAGGCATGCGGGTGCTTCATCCACGAGCTCGTCAGCACAATGACTCACTGGAGAACTATTAAACAGGACCAGGGGTGGGAGGACGCCGCTTCACCTCCCAGCAAGGTTTGCCCCTGGCATTGTGGTAAATGCAGTTTCTGTTACTTGCTTGCTTCAAGAGTGTTCGAGTGTTTCGCCACAGTTGGCGCAGATAGTGCTGATCTCTAAACACTTGTTTCTGGTTCTTTAACCGTCATCAGTAGAGCTTACAGTCTTTCAAATGTGGGGTTTACTGAGTAGTCTCCCAACATCTTTCTCTGGTCAGGTACCTCTCACAGGCATGCGGGTGCTTCATCCACCAGCTTGTCAGCTCAATGACTCATGGGAGTACTATTAAACAGGAACAGGGGTGGGAGCACACCGCTTCACCTCCCAGCAAGGCTTGCCCCTAGCATTGTGGTAAATGCAGTTTCAGTTACTTGCTTGCTTCAAGAGTGTTCGAGTGTTTCGCCACAGGTGGCGCAGATAGTGCTGATCTCTAGACACGTGGTTCTGGTTCTTTAACTGTCATAGGTAGAGATTACAGTCTTTCAAATGTGGGGTTTGCTGAGTAGGCTGCCAACATCTTTCTCAGGTCAGGCACCTCTCACAGGCATGTGGGTGCTTCATCCACGAGCTCATCAGCTCAATGACTCATGGGAGTACTATTAAACAGGAACAGGGGTGGGAGCACACCGCTTCACCTCCCAGCAAAGTTCGCCCCTGGCATTGTGATAAATGCAGTTTAAGGTACTTGCTTGCTTCAAGAGTGTTCGAGTGTTTCGCCACAATTGGCGCAGATAGTGCTGATCTCGACTGTGAGACGTTGGCCTGGTATATGATGCTCACTAGTTAAAGTGATCACCTTGTACCATGCCAAGCAACCCTTATGGTGTGGTTGTAAGTCAACCTTTTCGGACTAGCTGCCCTAGTGGTAGCGTAGGCTAAGCAGTCTTTGAGGCTAAACTCGTGAAGCGTGTTAAGCCAGCTGTTTTACCAAATGTAACCCCCTTTTATACCAATGAAAGGACACCACACAGATATATATTCAAAATATATATGTATTTATTTCTCAAAGTAACCCCTAGTCTCTTTATGAGCACAGGAGCACAAATCATCAAACAAGATTACAGTAGAATACACAGAAGTTGCACTTTATATGGATAGGCCCTGGTGGCCGCTCAAACCATATACTAAAATAGTGGTATAAGTACCACGAACAGAAAAGGGAAAAGGCCTAGGGCCTCTAGAATCGCTGGGCCTACAAGGAGCTAACTTCAGTTAGTGACCAGGAGGTCCACGGGTGGCGTGTGCAGAGCAAATAGTCACACGCGTGCTCCCATAGGTTTCAATGGGTGCGTAAAAAGTACAAAGTTACTGCAAAGAGGATCTTCCGGATGGACTAGGAACTCAAGATTTGGAACACAGGCACTAGAGATGTAATACTACACTTGGGCACAGGTGTGCCAGCTTTACCTTACCCACAGGAAGCGGGTGCATAGGCCTCGAAGTGCGTCGGGTTTCTTCTATCTGTTCCGTGGAGCCTGAAGACAAAGATGCTGCAGGCGGTCGGTCCGGGAGAGATGCAGTGGATCCAAGAGTGGATCGGGGATGTTGAAGACCTGTAAGCAGAGGGGACAGTGTTCACAGTCACTAGCCAGTGACCGGCGTGGCACCAGGTGGGTACCAGGCGATGTCGGGTGCAAACAGGAAGAAAGGTGTAGCTTGTCTCTGCAGCCACGTGGTCCCTGGAGGTCGACGACGTCCAGGAGTTGGTTCACGAGCTGTCCCATGCAGGTTCTCGCTGTCGGCGGTGTCGGCGACTTGGTCGAAGCAAACAAGCCTTGGCAAAATCAATTGTTGTAGGAGATGAAATAAGCTGGTGGTTCTGACCAGCAAGGTCAGAAGGACTGCTCCTTTGGAGGGAAGCAAGGGCCAGTCTGGAGCAACCAGACCAGTGGTGTATTTTGTAAAGTTCGTCGCCAAGATGGCTACTAGCCAGCGGGCCAGCAACCGGTTAGGCCCGTCGAGTGGCAAAATGCAGAAGGGCCCCACGCAGATCGTGGAGATGCTGGAGGGCTCACCTTTGGTGCAGATGCTGCTCGAGGGTTGGGCTTCTCAGATCCCAAAGCACAACTTGGAGGGAGCCTCGGTTGTTGCACTTGTCAGCTTGTCGTGGTCGTTTCAAGATGGCTGGCTCCACGTGTCTCGGTGCCTCCACGGGTCTCCTCTTTGCAGGGACTGTGGATCGGGCGGTGAGAGGTCTGGAGGTCCAGGTTTTGTCAGTCTCTGGGCTCGGGCTCCGGCGGGAGGCGGCGGCAAAGCAGACGTTGATTCGCTGGATGGTGCTTGCGTTAGCAAGGTGGTCACTCCCTGACCACAGGGGAGATTGGCTTCAGTCCTCTGTGCAGCAGAGCGTCGAAGTTCCCGTCTTCTTCTTAGTGTTAAGTTGATTCCAGGATGTCTGAAGTCTTAGGACACAGCTCCTACTTTAAGCGGATTCTAGGGGCCGGACTACCTGCTAGGTCCCTCCCTATGGGTGGGACCAGGAAGGGGGGTGGTTACACCCCCAATCCTTTGTCCAGCTCGCCCCAGGCCCGGGACTGGTGTGCCCCAGGACCGGTTTGAACTGGCATATGCACCGAGGCTCCTTGTGAGCCACAGGCATGTCTGGTTTCTTTCAAGCCCTACCTGACCAATACACAAAATCCTGTCTGGGGTGGTGCACGCACCTCCCCTGGCAGGAAACCCTTTGTCCACACCTCCCAAGCTGGAAGGACTCCCAGCAGCAGGAGGGCAGACTTGTGTCTGTGGTGGCAGCATCCATTTTGTGGAGCTGAGGCTATGTCTGATTTTACCCGGGTTTCAGGTACTGTACATGTCGTGTCCCTCTAGAAGGGTGGAATGCTAACCCCGTCGCCAGAATTGGCGAGGGGTTAGTATTCCAATTCGTATGACACCTTACTCGACATGTTTTGATAAAGCCAAACCAAAGATAGCATTTAACCGCGAGGTTCATAATGCACTTAAGAGTATATGGTATGACGATATCTGGAAACAGTAGAAGGAAGTTGTTCCGACCATTGCAGACAGGCTCAGCTCATGCCAGAGCACCATCTCACATGGAACCAAGCACTCTGCCTTCAGGATTGTTAAGGCCTGCCATAGGAGTGACTTATAGGTTACCATGTGTCCCATTTAAGGTTAGGTATAGGTATACTACACCTAAGTAAGAGGTGGTTACACCAACTTACCCCAGCTGAGTGATCAGCCAGTTGTGTCAAATTGTTAGGCCAAGCCTGGGGTGGCATAATACATGCTTCAGCCCCTGGCAGGCCTTGGGTACACCAATGCCCTGGGTACCTAGTGTACACTGGTACAGGGGCTGACAGGGTGATCCACTTCCAATTGGTTATGCACCTAGGGGGCATAGTTTTAATTTAGTAGAGAGAACAGCAGGCTGGGGGTCTGATTGGCAGGCCCACAGCCTCAATATGTCAAAAACCAGTGAAGCAAAAAGCAAAAATTTGGGGTGACCATAGGATAGCAGACCCTACTCTCCTACACAACCCCCCCCCCCAAACGCTGGGACATTAAACTAGCCTTGACCAGTCTCGTCTTCATGTCCTAAGTGGAAGTACCTGGAGAGACCATCTGCATTCCCATGGTCAGTACCTGGCCGGTGCTCCACTGTAAAGTCCATCCCCTGTAGGGAAATGGACCACCTAAGCAGTTTGGGGTTTTCACCCTTCATCTGATTTAGCCACAAGAGGGGCTTATGGTCGGTCTGAATCTTGAAGTGAGTGCCAAACAAGTATGGCCTCAGCTTCTTCAGGGCCCACACCACAGCAAAGGCCTCCCTCTCAATAGCTGACCAATTCTTCTCTCTGGGGGTCAACCTTCTGCTAATAAAAGCAATGGGTTGGTCTTGACCATCTACATTAAGTTGTGACAGCACAGCTCCCACACCCAACTCAGAAGCATCTGTTTGGACAATAAACTCTTTGGAGTAGTCAGGACTTTTCAGGATAGGTGCAGAGCACATGGCCTCCTTCAGGTCATCAAATGCCTTTTGACAGCTTACTGTCCATTGAACCTTTTTGGGCATCTTCTTGGATGTCAGATCATTAAGAGGAGTCACAATGGACCCATAGTTCTTAACAAACTTCCTGTAGTACCCAGTCAAGCCCAAGAAAGCTCGAACTTGAGTCTGGGTGGTTGCAGGGGACCAGTCCTTGATGGATTGTATCTTACTCTCCAGTGGTTGAACTTGGCCTCCACCTACAAGGTGGCCCAAATATACAACCTTACTCTGCCCTATCTGGCACTTAGTAGCCTTGATAGTGAGGCCTGCCCTTTGCAGAGCCTCAAGAGCCTTCTTCAGGTGGATCAGGTGATCCTCCCAGGTGGAGCTAAAGACAGCAATGTCATCAAGATATGCTGCGCAAAAGTCATCCAACCCAGTAAGGACTTGGTTCACCAGCCTTTGGAAGGTGGCAGGTGCATTCTTCAGACCAAAGGGCATCACCACAAACTGGTAGTGCCCACCTGGGGTTGAGAATGCTGTTTTGGCCTTAGACTCCTCAGCTAATCTGATTTGCCAATAGCCAGCTGTTAAGTCAAACGTGCTCAAAAACTTTGCAGAAGCTAGTTTGTCTATGAGCTCATCTGCCCTTGGAATAGGGTGTGCATCTGTCCTGGTGACAGCATTGAGACCCCTGTAGTCCACACAGAACCTCATCTCTCTCTTGCCATCTTTGGTGTGAGGTTTGGGGACCAGAACCACTGGGCTAGCCCAGGGGCTCTCTGAGGGTTCAATGACACCTAATTCCAGCATTTTATGTACCTCAGCCTTTATACAGTCCCTGATGTGGTCAGGTTGTCTGTAAAGCTTGTTCTTTACAGGCAGACTGTCACCAGTGTCCACCACATGGGTACACCAGTCAGTTTGACTAGGTATCAAGGAAAACATATGTGAAAATGATTGTAGAACCTGTCTACATTCAGTCTGCTGATGGGCAGTGAGGTTGCCTCCAAGGGTCACTCCTTCAACTGAGCCATCTTCAGGGTTCTGAGACAACAGGTCTGGGAGAGGGTCACTCTCTTCCTCCTGTCCCTCATCTGTAGCCATGAGCAAGCCCATGTCTGCCCTGTCAACATATGCTTTAAGCCTGTTAACATGGAGTACCCTGTGGGGACTCCTGGGAGTTCCTAGGTCGACCAAGTAGGTGACCTCTCCCTTCTTTTCCAGGATTGTATGGGGTCCAGACCATTTGTCTTGGAGTGCTGCTGGGGCCACTGGCTCCAACACCCATACCTTCTGTCCTGGCTGAAACTCAACCAAGACAGCCTTTTGGTCATGCCAAGCTTTCTGTAAGGCCTGGCTTGCCTCAAGGTTTTTGGATGCCTTCTCCATATACTCAGCCATCCTGGAGCGGAGACCAAGTACATAGTCCACTATGTCTAGCTTAGGCTTTTTGAGAGGTAACTCCCATCCTTCCTTCACCAAACACAGTGGGCCTCTTACAGGGTGCCCAAACAACAATTCAAAGGGGCTGTAGCCAACTCCTTTTTGTGGGACCTCTCTGTAAGCAAACAGAAGGCAGGGTAGAAGGATGTCCCATCTTCGCCTGAGCTTTTCAGGTAATCCTTTGATCATACCCTTTAGGGTCTTGTTGAATCTCTCAACAAGCCCATTGCATTGTGGGTGATAAGGGGTGGTGAACTTGTAGTTGACACCACACTCCTTCCACATAGCTGTCAAGTATCCTGACATAAAGTTGGTACCTCTGTCAGATACTAACTCCTTAGGAAACCCCACTCTGGAGAATACTCCCAGCAGGGCCCTGGCCACAACAGGAGCTGTAGTGGTCCTAAGGGGAATTGCCTCTGGATACCTGGTGGCATGATCCACTACCACCAGTATAAATCTGTGCCCAGATGCAGTGGGAGGATCCATGGGACCCACTATGTCTATTCCCACTCTTTCAAAGGGGACCCCCACCACAGGTAGTGGTATTAGGGGGGCCTTTGTTGTGCCACCTGATTTGCCACTGGCTTGGCAGGTCACACAGGAGCGACAAAACTCCTTTGTATCTTCATTCATATGAGGCCAGTGAAAGTGAGGGACTGTCGTACTTTAATCTTTGTTACCGCGTAGGGAACAGGGCCCTACCCCTGTCTATCTTGGTATTAGCAAACCGCAAATGGTAAATGCGGTATGTACAAGTGCTTTATATATCGTTCTAGCTATGAATGCACTGTGTACACGCTATTCTGCTTCACTACGCGGGTTCCATTTTGGAAGCAGTGGCCATCTTGTCATTGCCCTCACATAGGCTATAATGGAGTAAATACGGGCCTCACAGTACATGGGCTTCTCCTCTGACTTCTCTGTGACCTGGGCAGCTGGCTCTGCTGCCCCAGGTCAAACCGGTCTCACGAGCTCCCCTTCCTCCGTCCACCTGTGATTAGCATCAGGGCTTGACCCATCATAAAACCCTTTCATTCTACACAATCCTCCGGCTAATCTCTTTCACACCTGCTTGTTCCTGCTTTACGACTTGTTTCCCAAAACAGGAGATGCTCATGTTTATTGGGGGGTCTATTGACATCCGATGTGGGATCTGAACCTTACTGTGTAAATCATTGTGGGCTGGCCAAACTGGAATGTGGGATGGTCATCATGACTCTGCCTTTTCTTTGTAATGTACACTTGTATATTGCCGTATCATAAAACCTAGGAATGTATGCTTGAGGCAGGGAAAAGTGTATTTAAGATGAAGTCCGTTTCTATGATTTTCAGCAGTCTCCTGAGAACATACACGCTGTTGTACTTCTAGGATACCTGTAATTGGTCTGCAGCCAATAAATGAATCTTTGACTTCACCCAGAAGACTCTGTGTTTCTGTAGGTCTGGAACAGGGTGAACCCAGAAGTCATAGGGTGTGTGCCCCTGCACCGCTGGGTCTAAAATACCCAGTACTTCAGTTTGGCGCCCAACTCGGGACGATTTCAGCGGTACCAGTCCAAGCCAGAGGTTCGTGAGGAGCTTCGTGTGGAAATTCCGGAGGAAGGCCGCCACTTCATCGACCCCTGCATGTCGACGTGGTCCGAAAGTCTTTTCTGCGAGGTTCTCCGCGTCCCGACGGCTACGAAGGACTGCTGCCCTGATTAATCGACCTGTTTTGGACCCTTGACGAGTTTGAGAGAGCGAAACAATCGAGAGAGTCTTCTGGTGACGTCATCGATCGGCAATATTCAGTTAAGTATAAGTGGAGCGTCTCCCATTTGTTTTGGTATCCTTCGGGATCGTTTGATTTGGTAATTTGGTAATTTGGAGTTTGCAAACGCCAAAGCCAGAGGACTCGTGTATTCACGAGAATATCGTAATCGATAATCCTTTGACGTTTGGATCTAGACTAGTGAGCGAAGATGCCTGGTTCTGGACTATTTGGTAGATTATTCTGTTTGGGTTGTGGAAAAGATTTCCAGCTAGAGGAATCATGTCCGGTTCCTCCGGTTGGAACTCCAACTTATGAGCTCTATGTAAAACATGGCGTAGGCCCCATTGCATATAACGAAGTGTGGATCCACTACACTAGGAAAGACGGTGTTTTAAAATGGCCCCAAAATGGTAGTTTCGATACCGATATTTTAGATAATTTGGAAATTAAATTGTTCAAAAAGAAAGCCCGGCCGGCGATGTTTGACTCTTTCCGCTTATGGCGAAAGGAAGCCAAACAGAAGGAAATTAAGCTAGCGAAAAAGAATAAAAGAGAGAGAGGTATGACAGTAATGCAAGCAGCTGTACAATTTAAAGACAATGAGGAGGAGCAGATGAGTGAGCAATTGCACAGGCAGCGCAAGTTAGGGATTGACAAATGTTACCCAGCTTTACCACATTCTAAGCAGAATGAGTTAGAAGAAAAGGAGAAATATCCCCTGATGTCACATTTGTTGAGTTCGCCACCCCCGTATGCTCAAAATGCCACGGCACCTCCCCAGCTTGTGAATATGCCACCTCCAGTGAATATACTGCAAGCCTTGCCGCAACCGCCAGCTGCTTTGCAGCCGGCTCTTATCCATGTAGCGCAGCCCTCTCAAGGGCCGCCAGTTGTGCTTCCAACTGCCCCCGCACTTCCTGCGACTTTGCCTAATACAGCAGCTGCCTCTTCTGACACTTTTCCTTGCACCACTCCAGTACCTGTTTCTACATCCTCTTTTCTTCCCTCTGTTTTTCCCCCTGTTTTCGCCTCAGCTTCTCCTTCAGCGCGACAGCGCTTAGCTAATGTGGTTACTACATTAATGTCTCCTCTCTTTGAGTCATCTGGTGCGACTCCTGGTTTACAGCGTAAGCAATTGCGTAGCCAATTGCCTAACCCTGATGAGAAAAAGGTAATAGACAGCATGGCGCGTAGATGGATTGTTTTCCCTTCATTGTATGATGTGGAATCAGTGGTCAACGTTTTCCATCAGTGGGATGCCCCAAAACAGAGATATGTGTTTGAGAAAATGTGCGAAATTCTCTGTGAGGAATTGGAGGATAGTGGTAAAAATCCGAGCCCGCAGGAATTGTGTAGAGTGAGGTTTGATTTTGGAACTGGTATAATTGTGGACCGCGAGGTAGATAAAGCAGTTGCGGTTGTATTGTCCTTCAGGAATGATGATTGTCAACAGTCATTGTTTGAACAAGATGTCCTTGTGGGGAAAAAGCTAAAAGCGCGACAATACCCCATGAGAGAAGTTCCCCCGGTATGGAAGGAAGCAGTTGCAGCTGATGCTAACGCCGGTATCGCCGCTGTGCCAGCGCATTTCCAGCGTGTTTGGGTGCATGTTCCATGGAAAAGATCTGAGGTGTTAGCGCTTAAGCAGTCATTGCCTGATCCCCGTAAAAACCCAGCAGGTTATTATAAAGAGTTGTCACAGACGGCAGGGTCATGCGTTATGAATCTGGCCGACATAGACATGTTGTTTGGTAATGTTGTTCCACAGCCTCTATGGGGATCAATTCGTAATGTAGATCACGATGCAGAACTAGGGGATACATGGGCTAACATTATTGCTGCTGATGCTCGACAAACTGGTGGCGCGAAACCAGAACCTTTAGTAGCTGAACTGCCTGGTAGAATCATCACGTATATGAAGACAATAATGCCTGCGATGCGCGTAAATTGGGACAAGTTATCTGCATGTAAGCAGAAGAAAGATGAGACAGTGTCAGACTTCTTTACTAGGTTTGAAGAAACGTTTATTGATCACAGTGGGCAGGATATGAGTACTGAGGGTGGCCAACGGTTATTTGTGGATAAGTTTGTGCAGAATCTACTTCCTGACCTGTGTAAAAAGTTAAAAGATTCAGAAAGTTCTTGGGCTGTTTCTTCTTCAGCGCAAATACTGACTACTGCACAGTATTATGAAAATAGAGATAAAGACGAGAAAGATAGAACAGAAAAGAAAACGAAGGAATTAAAGACAAAGGTCCTTTTACAGCAGGCCTATCCGCCACGTGGAGGTCAGAATAATTATAGACAACCCCAAGGTGTCTATCACCAACCCCAACAGTTTCAGAACAATCAGCAAATGAACGGGTATTATCAACCACGTGTCCCTGTAGGTCCCAACCAATGTTCATACTGCATAGAGGAAGGTCATTATAAATATAGTTGCCCTAAATTAATGCAGCGGAACGGTAATGCGTATGGCGCAAGAGGTAGGGGTGGTCAGCAAGCTCCTAGAGGCAGAGGGCGTGGAAGTGTTCCCCAGAACGTGCGTCCTCTTCCGCCCCAAAGCGCCATTAATAGCTTTGATCAGCAAGCTAACGCGACTAGTAATACGGCCCAGTATTATAATAATGATTATTATGCAGAGGACGGTGATGCAGAAAGTAATGATTACTAGGACAGCCATAGACAGAGAGAGGGAGTTGTTTCAGTGCCAGTGGATCAGAGTGGACCGTATGTTGAGGTAACTACAGCAAATGTAACGGAGCCTTTTCTGCTAGACACTGGTGCTGCAAAGAGTTCAATCATGCATTCAAAACTCCCTGGCGCACCTTTGTCTGGCGATATAAATGTTTTAGTAGGTTTTTCTGGCGCCCCGGTTAGGAACCCGATTTCTAGTCCCATGTCACTTTCTGTTGGACCTTGCGAGCTGAAAGCACCCCTGATCCTAACAACAGGTTGTGGTGAGAATTTACTGGGATTAGATTTGTTGAAAAGATTGCATGCTACACTGTATTGTTCTCCTTCAGGAGTACAACTTACATTAGGTAGGAAAGTGATTTCCCCAATGTATTTGTCTAAAAATACAATGCCACCTGAATTATCATCCCTTCCGGATGCCCTTTGGGCTACTGGTCCCAATGATGTGGGCCTCTTGGAGATACCACCATATGTGGTGACTTTAAAGGCTAATGTCAGACTGCCACGTATTCCCCAGTACAAGATCTCTAATGAAGGGCAGAAAGCATAGTTAGACATTGTCAGCGACTTGATTAATAAGGGTGTGATTGAAGAGACAAGAGGCAACGTTTGCAATAGTCCGATTTTACCTGTCTTAAAACGAACGGACCCTTCACAGCCACCTGTTTATACAGATTTGTGATTGATCTTAGAGAGGTTAATAAGATTGTTGTGCCACAGTTTCCGGTTGTCCCTGATATAACTGCCTTGTTAACGATGATTCCAGCCTCTGCTGCATGGTTTTCAGTGATCGATTTAAAGAATGCTTTCTTTAGTATCCCAATTGCAGAAGAGAGCAGAGACATTTTTGGTTTTAGTCTGGGAGGCCGAAGCTTCTGCTTCAATCGCGCTCCCCAGGGCTACTGTGAAAGTCCATCAATATACAGTCAAGCTTTGAAAGCGCAGCTTGATGCACTTGTTTTACCTAGTGGCGCTATCCTGATTCAGTACGTGGACGATTTACTAATTGCCGCGGATACTGAGAAGATCTGTAAAGAAGCCACATTGTCACTGTTGCGCCATTTATCCGCTTTCCATCACAAGGTGTCTCTCTCTAAGCTGCAATATTGTCGACAAGAAGTGACCTACTTAGGTCATCTCTTATCGAAGGAGGGAAGGAAACTGACCCCAGAAAGAATTCAAGCCATTGCACAGTTGAGTGTGCCAAGAACACAGAGAGAAGTACGTGCTTTCTTGGGCATCACTTCATACTGTAGGCATTGGATCCCTAGTTTTTCTTTGTTGGCAAAACCTTTGGTAGCCTTAACATGCAAAGACACACCGAATCCTATCCCATGGTCTGAAGAGTGCCAGAAAAGTTTTGTGGAATTGCGTAATGCATTATGTTCAGCACCTGTGTTGGGCACTCCTGACTACAGTAAGCCTTTTACATTGTATGTTCACGAGAAAGATGGTTGTGCGTTGTCAGTGTTAACACAGCCTTTTGGCGACAGACCGCGCCCATGCGCATATTTTTCATCAACCTTGGACCCTGTAGCGAGGGCATTGCCAAGCTGTCTGAGAGCGACAGCTGCTGCAGCAATGTCTATCCGACAATCTGCTGGTTTAGTAATGGACAATACATTGATTGTTATGGTTCCACACGCAGTAGACACATTATTAAATAGGACCAAGACACAACACTTGACTAGTGCGCGATTATCAGGTTATGAGCTCACACTGTTAGCAAATCACATACACATAAAGAGATGCAATACGCTGAATCCAGCTACATTGTTGCCAATTCCAGCAGACTCAGATGAGATTGAGCAACATGACTGTCTGTTCAGAACAGAAGAAGAGACGAAAGGGAGAGTAGATCTAAAAGATACTCCCCTGACTGAGTGTGATGGCACTTTATGGGTGGATGGTTCATGTTTCAAACTCCCTAATGGTGACACGACTGCTGCATATGCTATCACGACTTTACACACGGTCGTGGAAACTGCACGAGTGCCACATAATTCGGCCCAAGCAGCAGAATTAATCGCCCTCACGAGAGCATGCGTGTTGTCTGAAGGAATGAGAGTAAATATATACACAGATAGCCAGTACGCCTTTGGCGTGGCTCATAATTTTGGGCGACTGTGGAAGGAGCGTGGGTTCCTGACGTCGCATGGAGCTAAAATTCAGAATGGCAAGTTGGTGAATGATCTCCTTGAGTCACTGACCCTACCGTTGCAAGTTGCGATCATGAAATGCAGTGCGCACAGGAAAGTCACAGATGATGTTGGACGTGGGAATGCGTTTGCTGATGAGACCGCGAAAGAAACAGCACAGAATGTGAAGACTAGAATGTATGTTGCAGGCCCCGCAAGATGGGTTAATGATGTGGGAATGTGTGAGAACACAATAGAGAGTGTGAAGTCGCTTCAAGCTGAAGCCACAGAGGAAGAGTTAAGCAAGTGGAGAGAAAGTATGGGTAAGTTGGATGAGAATGGTTGTTGGATTGATCTGACAGAACATAAGCGATGGTTATTGCCTGATGCATATGTGCTTCCAGTGGTTACTATGGCACATGGAATGGCACATATCAGTACGAAAGGTATATGCAAGTTGTTGGCTCCTGTATGGCAGAATGCTGGGATTCCCAAGTGTGCAGAGAATGTGGTCAAGAATTGCATGGTATGCTTGAAGTACAACCCTGGTAGGGGAACCCCAACTCCAGCTGGTCACTTTGCACCCCCATCATGTCCATTCGAAGTTTTGCAGCTGGACTTTATTCACATGGAAAGATGCAACAACCTGAAATATGTACTGGTGGTTGTTTGTGCTTTCTCAAAATGGATAGAGGCTTATCCTCTGAAAGATAACACTGCCCTATCCACAGCCAAAGCCCTTGTGAAGGAATTTTTCCCTAGGTTTGGAATGCCAAGAATGGTGTGGTGTGATAATGGAAGTGAGTTTGTGGGTAAAGTGATGAAGAATGTATGTGAAGGGCTAGGGATAAAGCAGAAGTTCCATGCTGCAAATCACCCCCAATCAGCTGGACTAGTAGAACGCTACAATGGAGCCTTAAAGCTCAAGCTGGCCAAAATTCAGGCGAGCACCGGTCTTAAATGGCCTGACGCTCTGCCTTTAGCACTCCTGTCCACCAGAATGACCATACACTCACGAGTGGGACTTAGCCCTTACGAGGTCGTCTTTGGCCGTCCGGCCAACGTATGGGGTGTACCGAGGCCTACGAAGTTTAGTGAGATTGAACATCCAGTACTACTCGATTACCTGTATGATTTGACTGTTAAACTGCGTGTTTTGCACCAACAGGTACATGATACTCTTCCCCAAGCTTCTGAACCTCCTGGACACCCTATCAACCCTGGCTCGTGGGTCCTGATCCGAAATTTCCAGCGTAAGAGCAACGACGAGCCTCGCTGGATCGGCCCTCACCTTGTACTCCTGTCGACAAGATCAGCGGTGCGAGTAAAAGGGAAGAAGCACTGGATCCATGGTACCCACTGCAAAGTAGTCCCCTTGCCTCTGCCATATGACCAGTGGGTCAAGGAGGGTATCGCCGACTCTGAGACAGACACTGTACCTCGTTTTGTACCATTCAGTGACGCATGCATAAGAGACACAGTTTCAGACCAAGAGAGTGACAATATTCTGCAGGAAGCTGTGCCACCATCAAATCGACTGGACACCACTGAGACTGAACTTTTGTTTCAAGACCAAACAGCACCTGGCCGTCTCCGCTATAATTTGAGACCAAGGCCCATGGACAAATAAAGATTTCCTCACTATTTCCTTTTTGACATTTTTGCTCTCCCATCTGAAGGACTTTCTTGATTTTTGTTTTTCGAACCACCATCCGGGTTCTGCCGCAGGGTCGCGGTGCCAAGACTTTGGGGTACAGGCCGAAGACGTTAGGTCAACGGTTCTGGTTGGTCTAGGGCGTTTCCCTGGACTGACAGGCGTACTCCTTAGCAGAAGACACTCATCCGCCGCGAGCGGCCCGAGTAGAGGATGGAGTTTTTTAAGATGGAGAGACCCGTTGAGGAAATGAACTTTAACGCAAGGATGTGTAGAATTCTAAAAAGTAAATGTTTTGTATTTTTGTGCCTTTTTACACTGTGTAGCATAATGATGTTCATCGTAGGATTTGTGTTTTTCTCCGCTCAAAAGCCCATTACACCCACTGAACAGCCTATACCTCTTTCTACTGCCTCCTCTCACTCTTTTCACCCTTTGCCTGAGCACGAACAGACCAGACGATCAGAGTTCGTAAATAACTCGTTTATCCAGCTCTTGCACCAGCACCAACTAGTAATGAATACGACCAATTGCTGGGTGTGTGGGTTAATGCCACATACCATTAACAAGGGTATTCCTTATTTAGTGCTGCCGTATAGTTACAATGGATCGTCATGGGCATTCCAGACCATGTTTCTCTATGCTCTAGATGCGTACTCCCCTCGCCAACCGCGTTCCATCAGACCTATCACCAATAATAAGGCTTTGATAAAAGGAGTTGCCGATATGAGTAGGGATATTGATGCATACTCATCCATTCCCAAAGAAGAGTTGAGACCTTATGTAGGATGGAACGTGACGGGGTATAGTATTAGTCTGGGTGAAAGACAGCGAAAAATCTCATCTCCAATCTGGGTCGTACCCCACATGGGTCGGTTCTGCTTACAGGGTAATGGTCAGAATCCTAGAGCTCAACTGGGAAGAAGTGACTGTACTGAAACGTACACTTTCCCGTCACAGTTTTCCCCTGCGTTTTTGGCTGCCAAGGGCACATATTTCATCTGTAATGACCGAGCATATACATGGCTGCCCCCTGATTTCTCGGGCACATGTTATATTGCGAACTTGCTACCGCCAACATTTACTGCTGCCTCTGATTATCACAAGACCAGAGTTGTGAGAGGCGTGATTAGTAAGGAGGACACTGCAGGTCAGGAAGCGGGAGACTTCTTCTTGGGTTTCCTGCCGTTTTGGGGACCTATGGTGAATAGTAGGAACCTGAGACAGCTGACTCGTGTGGTTGAATCCACTGTCAATGTAACGGCTGGTGCCCTTGGTAATCTGACGGCTGAGCTCCAAGCGGATCGCCTTATGACTTTGCAGAACCGCATGGTTCTAGACGTTATTCTTGCAGACCGCGGTGGGGTATGCAAGGTCATCCAATCTAGTTGCTGCATTTTCATACCAGATAATGCTCCAACAGTGTATCAAGCCATCTCCAAACTCCATAAAATATCTGAATCCATACACGTGGATAAGGGAGACTGGTCACTGGTGGGGTGGTTCTGGGAATTGATATCCGCCTGGGGTTGGAAAGTTCTGATGGTCATTGGAATGATCTTAGCAATTCTTTTCCTGTTCTGTCTGTGCATACAGTGTGCTCCTGCGATATGTGGTCTCTGTGCTACCTTATGTATAAGGAAACCTGTATCGAGGGACGAGCTAAATAATAGGATGATGCTACAGCAACATCTCCATGACTTTGTGAACATTGACCTGGACTCGGATTAAGATGAGTGTAGTGATTGCCTATGTAAGGGCAAAAGGAGGGTCTGTCGTACTTTAATCGTTGTTACCGCGTAGGGAACAGTGCCCTACCCCTGTCTATCTTGGTATTAGCAAACCGCAAATGGTAAATGCGGTATGTACAAGTGCTTTATATATCGTTCTAGCTATGAATGCACTGTGTACACGCTATTCTGCTTCACTACGCGGGTTCCATTTTGGAAGCAGTGGCCATCTTGTCATTGCCCTCACATAGGCTATAATGGAGTAAATACGGGCCTCACAGTACATGGGCTTCTCCTCTGACTTCTCTGTGACCTGGGCAGCTGGCTCTGCTGCCCCAGGTCAAACCGGTCTCACGAGCTCCCCTTCCTCCGTCCACCTGTGATTAGCATCAGGGCTTGACCCATCATAAAACCCTTTCATTCTACACAATCCTCCGGCTAATCTCTTTCACACCTGCTTGTTCCTGCTTTACGACTTGTTTCCCAAAACAGGAGATGCTCATGTTTATTGGGGGGTCTATTGACATCCGATGTGGGATCTGAACCTTACTGTGTAAATCATTGTGGGCTGGCCGAACTGGAATGTGGGATGGTCATCATGACTCTGCCTTTTCTTTGTAATGTACACTTGTATATTGCCGTATCATAAAACCTAGGAATGTATGCTTGAGGCAGGGAAAAGTGTATTTAAGATGAAGTCCGTTTCTATGATTTTCAGCAGTCTCCTGAGAACATACACGCTGTTGTACTTCTAGGATACCTGTAATTGGTCTGCAGCCAATAAATGAATCTTTGACTTCACCCAGAAGACTCTGTGTTTCTGTAGGTCTGGAACAGGGTGAACCCAGAAGTCATAGGGTGTGTGCCCCTGCACCGCTGGGTCTAAAATACCCAGTACTTCAGGACAAGCCTGTCCCAAGTCTTATTCTGGCCTAAGTGTCCTGCTAAAGGAATATCATGGGCCAAGGTAAGAAGGAAGCCCCTAAATTGCAGAGGTATAACCAACCTCCTGGTAGCACCAGGCTTGGGGTCTCTAGCCTCTGAATAAAGGAGCCCTTCATCCCAATACACTTTATGGGTACCTTGAGCATTCCCAGCAGCCTCAGCAGCAGCCAGCTGTCTGAGGGGTTCAAGAGAGGGACAGGATAACTGAGCCTGCCTCAAGTCAGCCCTTGAAGGTCCCCCTGTCCCCAGAAACTCAACCTGATCAGGTTCAAGCTCTTCAGGGACAGTTCCTTCAGGGTCCTCTAGATCAGCTTCCTGGGAAGGCTGATCATCACTCTGAGGCAGGGGGGAAGGCACAGCCTTGACCCTCCTGTTCTTCTTCTTGGTAGGTGCTTGGTCCATTGTTCCAGGATCCAAGACCTGAGGTTCAGTGAGGCACTTTTTGGCCTGTGACCTGGTCACAGCAAGGACATGTGATGATATACCTAACATCTCTGCATGAGTCCTGCACTCCACTTCTGACCATAGAGAACTCTCTAGGTCATTGCCCAACAAACATTCTACTGGGAGGTCTGCACTAACCACAACCCTTTTGAGGCCAGTTACCCCTCCCCATGAGAAGTTAACAACTGCCACACTATGTGAAGTAGTGGCATTGCTGGCATTGGTCACCAGGTAATTCTCACCTGGTATGTACTGTCCAGGGTCCACAAAGCCTGGTGTCACCATAGTGACACTGGCACATGTGTCCCTGTAGGCTTGAGCCACTTTTTCATTAATTAAAGGAGTTTGTCTGTACTTGCCCAGGTTACTGGGGCTCACAGTCAGGGACAAATCAATGTCCCCATCACAGATCAAGACTGCCTGTGTCAGGGTTCTGTCTAAGTCAGAATCTCCTTCAGTTCCCATAGTGATTCCCACTACACCCTTTGTCTGGGGACCAACACTGCTAACAGTAGTACTGGGAGCAGGTGCCTTAGGGGCAACAGTGTTGGGGGCTCCACCCTTTTTGCAATCACTAGTCCAGTGAGTTGTATTTTTGCAATGATTGCACCAGGGTTTCTTTTGACCTTCTTTCTTCTTTTTGGACTGTTGTTGGGACCCACCCTCCTTAGCAGTAGTTTGGGGCCCTGTTGAAGACTTCTGGTCTTTAGATTTCTGATCTCCACCCTTTTGGTCTGTTTTCTTCTGATCACCCCCTTGGCCCTGGTTCTGGTTCTTTTGCTTAACCCTGGTTCTGACCCATTTGTCTGCCTTCTTTCCCAATTCTTGGGGAGAGGTCAGATCAGAGTCAACCAAGTGTTGATGCAGTTGCTGGTTTTGACAGTTATTTAAAATCTGTTCTCTCATCATCAAATTATACAATCCTGTAAAATCAGATACCTTACTTCCCAGCAACCAACCTTCCAAAGCCTTAGTGGCACATTCAACATATTCAGACCAGTCCTGAGTCTGTGTCTTTTGGGTGTCTCTGAACATTAACCTGTACTGTTCAGTGGTTAAGCCTAACCCATCTACCAGAACACTCTTCAGGACTCTGTAATTTCTGACATCCTCTTCTCTAACAGTGAGGAGTCTGTCTCTGCCTCTTCCTTCAAAGGAGAGCCAGAGGATTGCTGCCCACTGGTCTTCAGGAACCTGCTGTACTTTGCAGGCTCTCTCAAGAGCAGTTATCCATTTGTGGATGTCATCCCCACTTTTGTAGGGGGGCACAACCTTAGACAGGTTCCTATTATCAAAGACCCTATCTTTGTCCTTAGGGACAATGCTGCCACCAGTGGGTATAGACCCACTCTCTCTAGGTTGCCTAGCCTTGTTCAGTTTTTCTTCCATCAGGGCTACCTCTAGCTCCTGCTTCCTGATCCTCAGCTGGGCTTCCTGCATCCTGGCCTCATGTTCCCTCCTCTGAGGGGTGGTCATCCTTTTCCTGGAGTGACCTTGAGAGCCTCTAGAGCCATGGGAAGCATTGGAGTCACCTGAGCGATTCCTTTGCCTCCCAAGCCCTGTGTTAAGTCCACTGGGGAGATCCAATGGGGTAAACCCACTGTCAATCCCCAATAGCCTTAGTTTAGCTGGGCCAAGTATAACACTTGGCACTGGGCTAGTTCTCCCTTCATCCTCACTACTTTCTGTATCCTCACCACTTTCCTCCCCTGTAGTATGATTCTCATCTAAGGGATGGCTATTGGAACTGGGTACCTCTGTAGAATCGTCAGAAGGGGGGCCTCCTGTTCCTGACCCTAAGGGGGCTAACTGGGAAGCTTTCCTGAGTTCTATCTGATTCTCATCATTTTGTAAGAGTTCTCTGAGCTCAGCAGAGGTAGGGTTCTTGGGCTGTTTAAGGCCTCTAAGAGTTGCCAAATGCCTGAGCTCATTCTGGTTAAGGGTAGCAAAGCTGGATGGTGCCCTCTGGGGGTCACTCTCAACAGAGATGGGTACAGTGGACCCCTCTGCCCCGGCCATTGCTCTTAAGTGTGGGTGGATGTGTTGCAATCTACCTACACTTGGGTTTACCTACTAAACCTATCTAGTAGTTGTAGTCAGGGTGTGCTACTCCCTTTGCTCTACAACAACTAAGTTCAGTAGAACTTATGTATATCTAATCTTGTTTTATATGTACCTACAGGTACCTATGTGATCTTTCAATTGGTAACCAAGAGATTACAATGGTAAAACACAGCAAGCTCAAATCCATCCGCTGCTCACCAATGTGAGAAGTTGGCCTGGTATATGATGCTCACTAGTTAAAGTGATCACCTTGTACCATGCCAAGCAACCCTTATGGTGTGGTTGTAAGTCAACCTTTTCGGACTAGCTGCCCTAGTGGTAGCGTAGGCTAAGCAGTCTTTGAGGCTAAACTCGTGAAGCGTGTTAAGCCAGCTGTTTTACCAAATGTAACCCCCTTTTATACCAATGAAAGGACACCACACAGATATATATTCAAAATATATATGTATTTATTTCTCAAAGTAACCCCTAGTCTCTTTATGAGCACAGGAGCACAAATCGTCAAACAAGATTACAGTAGAATACACAGAAGTTGCACTTTATATGGATAGGCCCTGGTGGCCGCTCAAACCATATACTAAAATAGTGGTATAAGTACCACGAACAGAAAAGGGAAAAGGCCTAGGGCCTCTAGAATCGCTGGGCCTACAAGGAGCTAACTTCAGTTAGTGACCAGGAGGTCCACGGGTGGCGTGTGCAGAGCAAATAGTCACACTCGTGCTCCCATAGGTTTCAATGGGTGCGTAAAAAGTACAAAGTTACTGCAAAGAGGATCTTCCGGATGGACTAGGAACTCAAGATTTGGAACACAGGCACTAGAGATGTAATACTACACTTGGGCACAGGTGTGCCAGCTTTACCTCACCCACAGGAAGCGGGTGCATAGGCCTCGAAGTGCGTCGGGTTTCTTCTATCTGTTCCGTGGAGCCTGAAGACAAAGATGCTGCAGGCGGTCGGTCCGGGAGAGATGCAGTGGATCCAAGAATGGATCGGGGATGTTGAAGACCTGTAAGCAGAGGGGACAGTGTTCACAGTCACTAGCCAGTGACCGGCCTGGCACCAGGTGGGTACCAGGCGATGTCGGGTGCAAACAGGAAGAAAGGTGTAGCTTGTCTCTGCAGCCACGTGGTCCCTGGAGGTCGACGACGTCCAGGAGTTGGTTCACGAGCTGTCCCACGCAGGCTCTCGCTGTCGGCGGTATCGGCGACTTGGTCGAAGCAAACAAGCCTTGGCAAAAGCAATTGTTGTAGGAGAAGAAATAAGCTGGTGGTTCTGACCAGCAAGGTCAGAAGGACTGCTCCTTTGGAGGGGAGCAAGGGCCAGTCTGGAGCAACCAGACCAGCGGTGTATTTCGTAAAGTTCGTCGCCAAGATGGCTACTAGCCAGCGGGCCAGCAACCGGTTAGGCGCGTCGAGTGGCAAAATGCAGAAGGGCCCCACGCAGATCGTGGAGATGCTGGAGTGCTCACCTTTGGTGCAGATGCTGCTCGAGGGTTGGGCTTCTCAGATCCCAAAGCACAACTTGGAGGGATCCTCGGTTGTTGCACTTGTCAGCTTGTCGTGGTCGTTTCAAGATGGCTGGCTCCACGTGTCTCGGTGCCTCCACGGGTCTCCTCTTTGCAGGGACTGTGGATCGGGCGGTGAGAGGTCTGGAGGTCCAGGTCTTGTCAGTCTCTGGGCTCGGGCTCCGGCGGGAGGCGGCGGCAAAGCAGATGTTGATTCGCTGGATGGTGCTTGCGTTAGCAAGGTGGTCACTCCCTGACCACAGGGGAGATTGGCTTCAGTCCTCTGTGCAGCAGAGCGTCGAAGTTCCCGTCTTCTTCTTAGTGTTAAGTTGATTCCAGGATGTCTGAAGTCTTAGGACACAGCTCCTACCTTTAAGCGGATTCTAGGGGCCGGACTACCTGCTAGGTCCCTCCCTATGGGTGGGACCAGGAAGGGGGGTGGTTACACCCCCAATCCTTTGTCCAGCTCGCCCCAGGCCCGGGACTGGTGTGCCCCAGGACCGCTTTGAACTGGCATATGCACCGAGGCTCCTTGTGAGCCACAGGCATGTCTGGTTTCTTTCAAGCCCTACCTGACCAATACACAAAATCCTGTCTGGGGTGGTGCATGCACCTCCCCTGGCAGGAAACCCTTTGTCCACACCTCCCAAGCTGGAAGGACTCCCAGCAGCAGGAGGGCAGACTTGTGTCTGTGGTGGCAGCATCCATTTTGTGGAGCTGAGGCTATGTCTGATTTTACCCGGGTTTCAGGTACTGTACATGTCGTGTCCCTCTAGAAGGGTGGAATGCTAACCCCGTCGCCAGAATTGGCGAGGGGTTAGTATTCCAATTCGTATGACACCTTACTCGACATGTTTTGATAAAGCCAAACCAAAGATAGCATTTAACCGCGAGGTTCATAATGCACTTAAGAGTATATGGTATGACGATATCTGGAAACAGTAGAAGGAAGTTGTTCCGACCATTGCAGACAGGCTCAGCTCATGCCAGAGCACCATCTCACATGGAACCAAGCACTCTGCCTTCAGGATTGTTAAGGCCTGCCATAGGAGTGACTTATAGGTTACCATGTGTCCCATTTAAGGTTAGGTATAGGTATACTCCACCTAAGTAAGAGGTGGTTACACCAACTTACCCCAGCTGAGTGATCAGCCAGTTGTGTCAAATTGTTAGGCCAAGCCTGGGGTGGCATAATACATGCTTCAGCCCCTGGCAGGCCTTGGGTACACCAATGCCCTGGGTACCTAGTGTACACTGGTACAGGGGCTGACAGGGTGATCCACTTCCAATTGGTTATGCACCTAGGGGGCATAGTTTTAATTTAGTAGAGAGAACAGCAGGCTGGGGGTCTGATTGGCAGGCCCACAGCCTCAATATGTCAAAAACCAGTGAAGCAAAAAGCAAAAATTTGGGGTGACCATAGGATAGCAGACCCTACTCTCCTACACAACCCCCCCCCCAAACGCTGGGACATTAAACTAGCCTTGACCAGTCTCGTCTTCATGTCCTAAGTGGAAGTACCTGGAGAGACCATCTGCATTCCCATGGTCAGTACCTGGCCGGTGCTCCACTGTAAAGTCCATCCCCTGTAGGGAAATGGACCACCTAAGCAGTTTGGGTTTTCACCCTTCATCTGATTTAGCCACAAGAGGGGCTTATGGTCGGTCTGAATCTTGAAGTGAGTGCCAAACAAGTATGGCCTCAGCTTCTTCAGGGCCCACACCACAGCAAAGGCCTCCCTCTCAATAGCTGACCAATTCTCTCTGGGGGTCAACCTTCTGCTAATAAAAGCAATGGGCTGGTCTTGACCATCTACATTAAGTTGTGACAGCACAGCTCCCACACCCAACTCAGAAGCATCTGTTTGGACAATAAACTCTTTGGAGTAGTCAGGACTTTTCAGGATAGGTGCAGAGCACATGGCCTCCTTCAGGTCATCAAATGCCTTTTGACAGCTTACTGTCCACTGAACCTTTTTGGGCATCTTCTTGGATGTCAGATCATTAAGAGGGGTCACAATGGACCCATAGTTCTTAACAAACTTCCTGTAGTACCCAGTCAAGCCCAAGAAAGCTCGAACTTGAGTCTGGGTGGTTGGAGGGGACCAGTCCTTGATGGATTGTATCTTACTCTCCAGTGGTTGAACTTGGCCTCCACCTACAAGGTGGCCCAAATATACAACCTTACTCTGCCCTATCTAGCACTTAGTAGCCTTGATAGTGAGGCCTGCCCTTTGCAGAGCCTCAAGAGCCTTCTTCAGGTGGATCAGGTGATCCTCCCAGGTGGAGCTAAAGACAGCAATGTCATCAAGATATGCTGCGCAAAAGTCATCCAACCCAGTAAGGACTTGGTTCACCAGCCTTTGGAAGGTGGCAGGTGCATTCTTCAGACCAAAGGGCATCACCACAAACTGGTAGTGCCCACCTGGGGTTGAGAATGCTGTTTTGGCCTTAGACTCCTCAGCTAATCTGATTTGCCAATAGCCAGCTGTTAAGTCAAACGTGCTCAAAAACTTTGCAGAAGCTAGTTTGTCTATGAGCTCATCTGCCCTTGGAATAGGGTGTGCATCTGTCCTGGTGACAGCATTGAGACCCCTGTAGTCCACACAGAACCTCATCTCTCTCTTGCCATCTTTGGTGTGAGGTTTGGGGACCAGAACCACTGGGCTAGCCCAGGGGCTCTCTGAGGGTTCAATGACACCTAATTCCAGCATTTTATGTACCTCAGCCTTTATACAGTCCCTGACGTGGTCAGGTTGTCTGTAAAGCTTGTTCTTTACAGGCAGACTGTCACCAGTGTCCACCACATGGGTACACCAGTCAGTTTGACTAGGTATCAAGGAAAACATATGTGAACATGATTGTAGAACCTGTCTACATTCAGTCTGCTGATGGGCAGTGAGGTTGCCTCCAAGGGTCACTCCTTCAACTGAGCCATCTTCAGGGTTCTGAGACAACAGGTCTGGGAGAGGGTCACTCTCTTCCTCCTGTCCCTCATCTGTAGCCATGAGCAAGCCCATGTCTGCCCTGTCAACATATGCTTTAAGCCTGTTAACATGGAGTACCCTGTGGGGACTCCTGGGAGTTCCTAGGTCGACCAAGTAGGTGACCTCTCCCTTCTTTTCCAGGATTGTATGGGGTCCAGACCATTTGTCTTGGAGTGCTGCTGGGGCCACTGGCTCCAACACCCATACCTTCTGTCCTGGCTGAAACTCAACCAAGACAGCCTTTTGGTCATGCCAAGCTTTCTGTAAGGCCTGGCTTGCCTCAAGGTTTTTGGATGCCTTCTCCATATACTCAGCCATCCTGGAGCGGAGACCAAGTACATAGTCCACTATGTCTAGCTTAGGCTTTTTGAGAGGTAACTCCCATCCTTCCTTCACCAAACACAGTGGGCCTCTTACAGGGTGCCCAAACAACAATTCAAAGGGGCTGTAGCCAACTCCTTTTTGTGGGACCTCTCTGTAAGCAAACAGAAGGCAGGGTAGAAGGATGTCCCATCTTCGCCTGAGCTTTTCAGGTAATCCTTTGATCATACCCTTTAGGGTCTTGTTGAATCTCTCAACAAGCCCATTGCATTGTGGGTGATAAGGGGTGGTGAACTTGTAGTTGACACCACACTCCTTCCACATAGCTGTCAAGTATCCTGACATAAAGTTGGTACCTCTGTCAGATACTACCTCCTTAGGAAACCCCACTCTGGAGAATACTCCCAGCAGGGCCCTGGCCACAACAGGAGCTGTAGTGGTCCTAAGGGGAATTGCCTCTGGATACCTGGTGGCATGATCCACTACCACCAGTATAAATCTGTGCCCAGATGCAGTGGGAGGATCCATGGGACCCACTATGTCTATTCCCACTCTTTCAAAGGGGACCCCCACCACAGGTAGTGGTATTAGGGGGGCCTTTGTTGTGCCACCTGATTTGCCACTGGCTTGGCAGGTCACACAGGAGCGACAAAACTCCTTTGTATCTTCATTCATATGAGGCCAGTGAAAGTGAGGGACAAGCCTGTCCCAAGTCTTATTCTGGCCTAAGTGTCCTGCTAAAGGAATATCATGGGCCAAGGTAAGAAGGAAGCCCCTAAATTGCAGAGGTATAACCAACCTCCTGGTAGCACCAGGCTTGGGGTCTCTAGCCTCTGAATAAAGGAGCCCTTCATCCCAATACACTTTATGGGTACCTTGAGCATTCCCAGCAGCCTCAGCAGCAGCCAGCTGTCTGAGGGGTTCAAGAGAGGGACAGGATAACTGAGCCTGCCTCAAGTCAGCCCTTGAAGGTCCCCCTGTCCCCAGAAACTCAACCTGATCAGGTTCAAGCTCTTCAGGGACAGTTCCTTCAGGGTCCTCTAGATCAGCTTCCTGGGAAGGCTGATCATCACTCTGAGGCAGGGGGGAAGGCACAGCCTTGACCCTCCTGTTCTTCTTCTTGGTAGGTGCTTGGTCCATTGTTTCAGGATCCAAGACCTGAGGTTCAGTGAGGCACTTTTTGGCCTGTGACCTGGTCACAGCAAGGACATGTGATGATATACCTAACATCTCTGCATGAGTCCTGTACTCCACTTCTGACCATAGAGAACTCTCTAGGTCATTGCCCAACAAACATTCTACTGGGAGGTCTGCACTAACCACAACCCTTTTGAGGCCAGTTACCCCTCCCCATGAGAAGTTAACAACTGCCACACTATGTGAAGTAGTGGCATTGCTGGCATTGGTCACCAGGTAATTCTCACCTGGTATGTACTGTCCAGGGTCCACAAAGCCTGGTGTCACCATAGTGACACTGGCACATGTGTCCCTGTAGGCTTGAGCCACTTTTTCATTAATTAAAGGAGTTTGTCTGTACTTGCCCAGGTTACTGGGGCTCACAGTCAGGGACAAATCAATGTCCCCATCACAGATCAAGACTGCCTGTGTCAGGGTTCTGTCTAAGTCAGAATCTCCTTCAGTTCCCATAGTGATTCCCACTACACCCTTTGTCTGGGGACCAACACTGCTAACAGTAGTACTGGGAGCAGGTGCCTTAGGGGCAACAGTGTTGGGGGCTCCACCCTTTTTGCAATCACTAGTCCAGTGAGTTGTATTTTTGCAATGATTGCACCAGGGTTTCTTTTGACCTTCTTTCTTCTTTTTGGACTGTTGTTGGGACCCACCCTCCTTAGCAGTAGTTTGGGGCCCTGTTGAAGACTTCTGGTCTTTAGATTTCTGATCTCCACCCTTTTGGTCTGTTTTCTTCTGATCACCCCCTTGGCCCTGGTTCTGGTTCTTTTGCTTAACCCTGGTTCTGACCCATTTGTCTGCCTTCTTTCCCAATTCTTGGGGAGAGGTCAGATCAGAGTCAACCAAGTGTTGATGCAGTTGCTGGTTTTGACAGTTATTTAAAATCTGTTCTCTCATCATCAAATTATACAATCCTGTAAAATCAGATACCTTACTTCCCAGCAACCAACCCTCCAAAGCCTTAGTGGCACATTCAACATATTCAGACCAGTCCTGAGTCTGTGTCTTTTGGGTGTCTCTGAACATTAACCTGTACTGTTCAGTGGTTAAGCCTAACCCATCTACCAGAACACTCTTCAGGACTCTGTAATTTCTGACATCCTCTTCTCTAACAGTGAGGAGTCTGTCTCTGCCTCTTCCTTCAAAGGAGAGCCAGAGGATTGCTGCCCACTGGTCTTCAGGAACCTGCTGTACTTTGCAGGCTCTCTCAAGAGCAGTTATCCATTTGTGGATGTCATCCCCACTTTTGTAGGGGGGCACAACATTAGACAGGTTCCTATTATCAAAGACCCTATCTTTGTCCTTAGGGACAATGCTGCCACCAGTGGGTATAGACCCACTCTCTCTAGGTTGCCTAGCCTTGTTCAGTTTTTCTTCCATCAGGGCTACCTCTAGCTCCTGCTTCCTGATCCTCAGCTGGGCTTCCTGCATCCTGGCCTCATGTTCCCTCCTCTGAGGGGTGGTCATCCTTTTCCTGGAGTGACCTTGAGAGCCTCTAGAGCCATGGGAAGCATTGGAGTCACCTGAGCGATTCCTTTGCCTCCCAAGCCCTGTGTTAAGTCCACTGGGGAAATCCAATGGGGTAAACCCACTGTCAATCCCCAATAGCCTTAGTTTAGCTGGGCCAAGTATAACACTTGGCACTGGGCTAGTTCTCCCTTCATCCTCACTACTTTCTGTATCCTCACCACTTTCCTCCCCTGTAGTATGATTCTCATCTAAGGGATGGCTATTGGAACTGGGTACCTCTGTAGCATCTTCAGAAGGGGGGCCTCCTGTTCCTGACCCTAAGGGGGCTAACTGGGAAGCTTTCCTGAGTTCTCTCTGATTCTCATCATTTTGTAAGAGTTCTCTGAGCTCAGCAGAGGTAGGGTTCTTGGGCTGTTTAAGGCCTCTAAGAGTTGCCAAATGCCTGAGCTCATTCTGGTTAAGGGTAGCAAAGCTGGATGGTGCCCTCTGGGGGTCACTCTCAACAGAGATGGGTACAGTGGACCCCTCTGCCCCGGCCATTGCTCATAAGTGTGGGTGGATGTGTTGCAATCTACCTACACTTGGGTTTACCTACTAAACCTATCTAGTAGTTGTAGTCAGGGTGTGCTACTCCCTTTGCTCTACAACAACTAAGTTCAGTAGAACTTATGTATATCTAATCTTCTTTTATATGTACCTACAGGTACCTATGTGATCTTTCAATTGGTAACCAAGAGATTACAATGGTAAAACACAGCAAGCTCAAATCCAACCGCTGCTCACCAATGTGAGAAGTTGGCCTGGTATATGATGCTCACTAGTTAAAGTGATCACCTTGTACCATGCCAAGCAACCCTTATGGTGTGGTTGTAAGTCAACCTTTTCGGACTAGCTGCCCTAGTGGTAGCGTAGGCTAAGCAGTCTTTGAGGCTAAACTCGTGAAGCGTGTTAAGCCAGCTGTTTTACCAAATGTAACCCCCTTTTATACCAATGAAAGGACACCACACAGATATATATTCAAAATATATATGTATTTATTTCTCAAAGTAACCCCTAGTCTCTTTATGAGCACAGGAGCACAAATCGTCAAACAAGATTACAGTAGAATACACAGAAGTTGCACCTTATATGGATAGGCCCTGGTGGCCGCTCAAACCATATACTAAAATAGTGGTATAAGTACCACGAACAGAAAAGGGAAAAGGCCTAGGGCCTCTAGAATCGCTGGGCCTACAAGGAGCTAACTTCAGTTAGTGACCAGGAGGTCCACGGGTGGCGTGTGCAGAGCAAATAGTCACACGCGTGCTCCCATAGGTTTCAATGGGTGCGTAAAAAGTACAAAGTTACTGCAAAGAGGATCTTCCGGATGGACTAGGAACACAAGATTTGGAACACAGGCACTAGAGATGTAATACTACACTTGGGCACAGGTGTGCCAGCTTTACCTCACCCACAGGAAGCGGGTGCATAGGCCTCGAAGTGCGTCGGGTTTCTTCTATCTGTTCCGTGGAGCCTGAAGACAAAGATGCTGCAGGCGGTCGGTCCGGGAGAGATGCAGTGGATCCAAGAATGGATCGGGGATGTTGAAGACCTGTAAGCAGAGGGGACAGTGTTCACAGTCACTAGCCAGTGACCGGCGTGGCACCAGGTGGGTACCAGGCGATGTCGGGTGCAAACAGGAAGAAAGGTGTAGCTTGTCTCTGCAGCCACGTGGTCCCTGGAGGTCGACGACGTCCAGGAGTTGGTTCACGAGCTGTCCCACGCAGGCTCTCGCTGTCGGCGGTGTCGGCGACTTGGTCGAAGCAAACAAGCCTTGGCAAAAGCAATTGTTGTAGGAGATGAAATAAGCTGGTGGTTCTGACCAGCAAGGTCAGAAGGACTGCTCCTTTGGAGGGGAGCAAGGGCCAGTCTGGAGCAACCAGACCAGCAGTGTATTTCGTAAAGTTCGTCGCCAAGATGGCTACTAGCCAGCGGGCCAGCAACCGGTTAGGCGCGTCGAGTGGCAAAATGCAGAAGGGCCCCACGCAGATCGTGGAGATGCTGGAGGGCTCACCTTTGGTGCAGATGCTGCTCGAGGGTTGGGCTTCTCAGATCCCAAAGCACAACTTGGAGGGAGCCTCGGTTGTTGCACTTGTCAGCTTGTCGTGGTCGTTTCAAGATGGCTGGCTCCACGTGTCTCGGTGCCTCCACGGGTCTCCTCTTTGCAGGGACTGTGGATCGGGCGGTGAGAGGTCTGGAGGTCCAGGTCTTGTCAGTCTCTGGGCTCGGGCTCCGGCGGGAGGCGGCGGCAAAGCAGACGTTGATTTGCTGGATGGTGCTTGCGTTAGCAAGGTGGTCACTCCCTGACCACAGGGGAGATTGGCTTCAGTCCTCTGTGCAGCAGAGCGTCGAAGTTCCCGTCTTCTTCTTAGTGTTAAGTTGATTCCAGGATGTCTGAAGTCTTAGGACACAGCTCCTACCTTTAAGCGGATTCTAGGGGCCGGACTACCTGCTAGGTCCCTCCCTATGGGTGGGACCAGGAAGGGGGGTGGTTACACCCCCAATCCTTTGTCCAGCTCGCCCCAGGCCCGGGACTGGTGTGCCCCAGGACCGCTTTGAACTGGCATATGCACCGAGGCTCCTTGTGAGCCACAGGCATGTCTGGTTTCTTTCAAGCCCTACCTGACCAATACACAAAATCCTGTCTGGGGTGGTGCACGCACCTCCCCTGGCAGGAAACCCTTTGTCCACACCTCCCAAGCTGGAAGGACTCCCAGCAGCAGGAGGGCAGACTTGTGTCTGTGGTGGCAGCATCCATTTTGTGGAGCTGAGGCTATGTCTGATTTTACCCGGGTTTCAGGTACTGTACATGTCGTGTCCCTCTAGAAGGGTGGAATGCTAACCCCGTCGCCAGAATTGGCGAGGGGTTAGTATTCCAATTCGTATGACACCTTACTCAACATGTTTTGATAAAGCCAAACCAAAGATAGCATTTAACCGCGAGGTTCATAATGCACTTAAGAGTATATGGTATGACGATATCTGGAAACAGTAGAAGGAAGTTGTTCCGACCATTGCAGACAGGCTCAGCTCATGCCAGAGCACCATCTCACATGGAACCAAGCACTCTGCCTTCAGGATTGTTAAGGCCTGCCATAGGAGTGACTTATAGGTTACCATGTGTCCCATTTAAGGTTAGGTATAGGTATACTCCACCTAAGTAAGAGGTGGTTACACCAACTTACCCCAGCTGAGTGATCAGCCAGTTGTGTCAAATTGTTAGGCCAAGCCTGGGGTGGCATAATACATGCTTCAGCCCCTGGCAGGCCTTGGGTACACCAATGCCCTGGGTACCTAGTGTACACTGGTACAGGGGCTGACAGGGTGATCCACTTCCAATTGGTTATGCACCTAGGGGGCATAGTTTTAATTTAGTAGAGAGAACAGCAGGCTGGGGGTCTGATTGGCAGGCCCACAGCCTCAATATGTCAAAAACCAGTGAAGCAAAAAGCAAAAATTTGGGGTGACCATAGGATAGCAGACCCTACTCTCCTACACAACCCCCCCCCAAACGCTGGGACATTAAACTAGCCTTGACCAGTCTCGTCTTCATGTCCTAAGTGGAAGTACCTGGAGAGACCATCTGCATTCCCATGGTCAGTACCTGGCCGGTGCTCCACTGTAAAGTCCATCCCCTGTAGGGAAATGGACCACCTAAGCAGTTTGGGTTTTCACCCTTCATCTGATTTAGCCACAAGAGGGGCTTATGGTCGGTCTGAATCTTGAAGTGAGTGCCAAACAAGTATGGCCTCAGCTTCTTCAGGGCCCACACCACAGCAAAGGCCTCCCTCTCAATAGCTGACCAATTCTTCTCTCTGGGGGTCAACCTTCTGCTAATAAAAGCAATGGGCTGGTCTTGACCATCTACATTAAGTTGTGACAGCACAGCTCCCACACCCAACTCAGAAGCATCTGTTTGGACAATAAACTCTTTGGAGTAGTCAGGACTTTTCAGGATAGGTGCAGAGCACATGGCCTCCTTCAGGTCATCAAATGCCTTTTGACAGCTTACTGTCCACTGAACCTTTTTGGGCATCTTCTTGGATGTCAGATCATTAAGAGGGGTCACAATGGACCCATAGTTCTTAACAAACTTCCTGTAGTACCCAGTCAAGCCCAAGAAAGCTCGAACTTGAGTCTGGGTGGTTGGAGGGGACCAGTCCTTGATGGATTGTATCTTACTCTCCAGTGGTTGAACTTGGCCTCCACCTACAAGGTGGCCCAAATATACAACCTTACTCTGCCCTATCTAGCACTTAGTAGCCTTGATAGTGAGGCCTGCCCTTTGCAGAGCCTCAAGAGCCTTCTTCAGGTGGATCAGGTGATCCTCCCAGGTGGAGCTAAAGACAGCAATGTCATCAAGATATGCTGCGCAAAAGTCATCCAACCCAGTAAGGACTTGGTTCACCAGCCTTTGGAAGGTGGCAGGTGCATTCTTCAGACCAAAGGGCATCACCACAAACTGGTAGTGCCCACCTGGGGTTGAGAATGCTGTTTTGGCCTTAGACTCCTCAGCTAATCTGATTTGCCAATAGCCAGCTGTTAAGTCAAACGTGCTCAAAAACTTTGCAGAAGCTAGTTTGTCTATGAGCTCATCTGCCCTTGGAATAGGGTGTGCATCTGTCCTGGTGACAGCATTGAGACCCCTGTAGTCCACACAGAACCTCATCTCTCTCTTGCCATCTTTGGTGTGAGGTTTGGGGACCAGAACCACTGGGCTAGCCCAGGGGCTCTCTGAGGGTTCAATGACACCTAATTCCAGCATTTTATGTACCTCAGCCTTTATACAGTCCCTGACGTGGTCAGGTTGTCTGTAAAGCTTGTTCTTTACAGGCAGACTGTCACCAGTGTCCACCACATGGGTACACCAGTCAGTTTGACTAGGTATCAAGGAAAACATATGTGAAAATGATTGTAGAACCTGTCTACATTCAGTCTGCTGATGGGCAGTGAGGTTGCCTCCAAGGGTCACTCCTTCAACTGAGCCATCTTCAGGGTTCTGAGACAACAGGTCTGGGAGAGGGTCACTCTCTTCCTCCTGTCCCTCATCTGTAGCCATGAGCAAGCCCATGTCTGCCCTGTCAACATATGCTTTAAGCCTGTTAACATGGAGTACCCTGTGGGGACTCCTGGGAGTTCCTAGGTCGACCAAGTAGGTGACCTCTCCCTTCTTTTCCAGGATTGTATGGGGTCCAGACCATTTGTCTTGGAGTGCTGCTGGGGCCACTGGCTCCAACACCCATACCTTCTGTCCTGGCTGAAACTCAACCAAGACAGCCTTTTGGTCATGCCAAGCTTTCTGTAAGGCCTGGCTTGCCTCAAGGTTTTTGGATGCCTTCTCCATATACTCAGCCATCCTGGAGCGGAGACCAAGTACATAGTCCACTATGTCTAGCTTAGGCTTTTTGAGAGGTAACTCCCATCCTTCCTTCACCAAACACAGTGGGCCTCTTACAGGGTGCCCAAACAACAATTCAAAGGGGCTGTAGCCAACTCCTTTTTGTGGGACCTCTCTGTAAGCAAACAGAAGGCAGGGTAGAAGGATGTCCCATCTTCGCCTGAGCTTTTCAGGTAATCCTTTGATCATACCCTTTAGGGTCTTGTTGAATCTCTCAACAAGCCCATTGCATTGTGGGTGATAAGGGGTGGTGAACTTGTAGTTGACACCACACTCCTTCCACATAGCTGTCAAGTATCCTGACATAAAGTTGGTACCTCTGTCAGATACTACCTCCTTAGGAAACCCCACTCTGGAGAATACTCCCAGCAGGGCCCTGGCCACAACAGGAGCTGTAGTGGTCCTAAGGGGAATTGCCTCTGGATACCTGGTGGCATGATCCACTACCACCAGTATAAATCTGTGCCCAGATGCAGTGGGAGGATCCATGGGACCCACTATGTCTATTCCCACTCTTTCAAAGGGGACCCCCACCACAGGTAGTGGTATTAGGGGGGCCTTTGTTGTGCCACCTGATTTGCCACTGGCTTGGCAGGTCACACAGGAGCGACAAAACTCCTTTGTATCTTCATTCATATGAGGCCAGTGAAAGTGAGGGACAAGCCTGTCCCAAGTCTTATTCTGGCCTAAGTGTCCTGCTAAAGGAATATCATGGGCCAAGGTAAGAAGGAAGCCCCTAAATTGCAGAGGTATAACCAACCTCCTGGTAGCACCAGGCTTGGGGTCTCTAGCCTCTGAATAAAGGAGCCCTTCATCCCAATACACTGTATGGGTACCTTGAGCATTCCCAGCAGCCTCAGCAGCAGCCAGCTGTCTGAGGGGTTCAAGAGAGGGACAGGATAACTGAGCCTGCCTCAAGTCAGCCCTTGAAGGTCCCCCTGTCCCCAGAAACTCAACCTGATCAGGTTCAAGCTCTTCAGGGACAGTTCCTTCAGGGTCCTCTAGATCAGCTTCCTGGGAAGGCTGATCATCACTCTGAGGCAGGGGGGAAGGCACAGCCTTGACCCTCCTGTTCTTCTTCTTGGTAGGTGCTTGGTCCATTGTTTCAGGATCCAAGACCTGAGGTTCAGTGAGGCACTTTTTGGCCTGTGACCTGGTCACAGCAAGGACATGTGATGATATACCTAACATCTCTGCATGAGTCCTGTACTCCACTTCTGACCATAGAGAACTCTCTAGGTCATTGCCCAACAAACATTCTACTGGGAGGTCTGCACTAACCACAACCCTTTTGAGGCCAGTTACCCCTCCCCATGAGAAGTTAACAACTGCCACACTATGTGAAGTAGTGGCATTGCTGGCATTGGTCACCAGGTAATTCTCACCTGGTATGTACTGTCCAGGGTCCACAAAGCCTGGTGTCACCATAGTGACACTGGCACATGTGTCCCTGTAGGCTTGAGCCACTTTTTCATTAATTAAAGGAGTTTGTCTGTACTTGCCCAGGTTACTGGGGCTCACAGTCAGGGACAAATCAATGTCCCCATCACAGATCAAGACTGCCTGTGTCAGGGTTCTGTCTAAGTCAGAATCTCCTTCAGTTCCCATAGTGATTCCCACTACACCCTTTGTCTGGGGACCAACACTGCTAACAGTAGTACTGGGAGCAGGTGCCTTAGGGGCAACAGTGTTGGGGGCTCCACCCTTTTTGCAATCACTAGTCCAGTGAGTTGTATTTTTGCAATGATTGCACCAGGGTTTCTTTTGACCTTCTTTCTTCTTTTTGGACTGTTGTTGGGACCCACCCTCCTTAGCAGTAGTTTGGGGCCCTGTTGAAGACTTCTGGTCTTTAGATTTCTGATCTCCACCCTTTTGGTCTGTTTTCTTCTGATCACCCCCTTGGCCCTGGTTCTGGTTCTTTTGCTTAACCCTGGTTCTGACCCATTTGTCTGCCTTCTTTCCCAATTCTTGGGGAGAGGTCAGATCAGAGTCAACCAAGTGTTGATGCAGTTGCTGGTTTTGACAGTTATTTAAAATCTGTTCTCTCATCATCAAATTATACAATCCTGTAAAATCAGATACCTTACTTCCCAGCAACCAACCCTCCAAAGCCTTAGTGGCACATTCAACATATTCAGACCAGTCCTGAGTCTGTGTCTTTTGGGTGTCTCTGAACATTAACCTGTACTGTTCAGTGGTTAAGCCTAACCCATCTACCAGAACACTCTTCAGGACTCTGTAATTTCTGACATCCTCTTCTCTAACAGTGAGGAGTCTGTCTCTGCCTCTTCCTTCAAAGGAGAGCCAGAGGATTGCTGCCCACTGGTCTTCAGGAACCTGCTGTACTTTGCAGGCTCTCTCAAGAGCAGTTATCCATTTGTGGATGTCATCCCCACTTTTGTAGGGGGGCACAACATTAGACAGGTTCCTATTATCAAAGACCCTATCTTTGTCCTTAGGGACAATGCTGCCACCAGTGGGTATAGACCCACTCTCTCTAGGTTGCCTAGCCTTGTTCAGTTTTTCTTCCATCAGGGCTACCTCTAGCTCCTGCTTCCTGATCCTCAGCTGGGCTTCCTGCATCCTGGCCTCATGTTCCCTCCTCTGAGGGGTGGTCATCCTTTTCCTGGAGTGACCTTGAGAGCCTCTAGAGCCATGGGAAGCATTGGAGTCACCTGAGCGATTCCTTTGCCTCCCAAGCCCTGTGTTAAGTCCACTGGGGAAATCCAATGGGGTAAACCCACTGTCAATCCCCAATAGCCTTAGTTTAGCTGGGCCAAGTATAACACTTGGCACTGGGCTAGTTCTCCCTTCATCCTCACTACTTTCTGTATCCTCACCACTTTCCTCCCCTGTAGTATGATTCTCATCTAAGGGATGGCTATTGGAACTGGGTACCTCTGTAGCATCTTCAGAAGGGGGTCTCCTGTTCCTGACCCTAAGGGGGCTAACTGGGAAGCTTTCCTGAGTTCTCTCTGATTCTCATCATTTTGTAAGAGTTCTCTGAGCTCAGCAGAGGTAGGGTTCTTGGGCTGTTTAAGGCCTCTAAGAGTTGCCAAATGCCTGAGCTCATTCTGGTTAAGGGTAGCAAAGCTGGATGGTGCCCTCTGGGGGTCACTCTCAACAGAGATGGGTACAGTGGACCCCTCTGCCCCGGCCATTGCTCTTAAGTGTGGGTGGATGTGTTGCAATCTACCTACACTTGGGTTTACCTACTAAACCTATCTAGTAGTTGTAGTCAGGGTGTGCTACTCCCTTTGCTCTACAACAACTAAGTTCAGTAGAACTTATGTATATCTAATCTTGTTTTATATGTACCTACAGGTACCTATGTGATCTTTCAATTGGTAACCAAGAGATTACAATGGTAAAACACAGCAAGCTCAAATCCAACCGCTGCTCACCAATGTGAGAAGTTGGCCTGGTATATGATGCTCACTAGTTAAAGTGATCACCTTGTACCATGCCAAGCAACCCTTATGGTGTGGTTGTAAGTCAACCTTTTCGGACTAGCTGCCCTAGTGGTAGCGTAAGCTAAGCAGTCTTTGAGGCTAAACTCGTGAAGCGTGTTAAGCCAGCTGTTTTACCAAATGTAACCCCCTTTTATACCAATGAAAGGACACCACACAGATATATATTCAAAATATATATGTATTTATTTCTCAAAGTAACCCCTAGTCTCTTTATGAGCACAGGAGCACAAATCGTCAAACAAGATTACAGTAGAATACACAGAAGTTGCACCTTATATGGATAGGCCCTGGTGGCCGCTCAAACCATATACTAAAATAGTGGTATAAGTACCACGAACAGAAAAGGGAAAAGGCCTAGGGCCTCTAGAATCGCTGGGCCTACAAGGAGCTAACTTCAGTTAGTGACCAGGAGGTCCACGGGTGGCGTGTGCAGAGCAAATAGTCACACGCGTGCTCCCATAGGTTTCAATGGGTGCGTAAAAAGTACAAAGTTACTGCAAAGAGGATCTTCCGGATGGACTAGGAACACAAGATTTGGAACACAGGCACTAGAGATGTAATACTACACTTGGGCACAGGTGTGCCAGCTTTACCTCACCCACAGGAAGCGGGTGCATAGGCCTCGAAGTGCGTCGGGTTTCTTCTATCTGTTCCGTGGAGCCTGAAGACAAAGATGCTGCAGGCGGTCGGTCCGGGAGAGATGCAGTGGATCCAAGAATGGATCGGGGATGTTGAAGACCTGTAAGCAGAGGGGACAGTGTTCACAGTCACTAGCCAGTGACCGGCGTGGCACCAGGTGGGTACCAGGCGATGTCGGGTGCAAACAGGAAGAAAGGTGTAGCTTGTCTCTGCAGCCACGTGGTCCCTGGAGGTCGACGACGTCCAGGAGTTGGTTCACGAGCTGTCCCACGCAGGCTCTCGCTGTCGGCGGTGTCGGCGACTTGGTCGAAGCAAACAAGCCTTGGCAAAAGCAATTGTTGTAGGAGCTGAAATAAGCTGGTGGTTCTGACCAGCAAGGTCAGAAGGACTGCTCCTTTGGAGGGGAGCAAGGGCCAGTCTGGAGCAACCAGACCAGCAGTGTATTTCGTAAAGTTCGTCGCCAAGATGGCTACTAGCCAGCGGGCCAGCAACCGGTTAGGCGCGTCGAGTGGCAAAATGCAGAAGGGCCCCACGCAGATCGTGGAGATGCTGGAGGGCTCACCTTTGGTGCAGATGCTGCTCGAGGGTTGGGCTTCTCAGATCCCAAAGCACAACTTGGAGGGAGCCTCGGTTGTTGCACTTGTCAGCTTGTCGTGGTCGTTTCAAGATGGCTGGCTCCACGTGTCTCGGTGCCTCCACGGGTCTCCTCTTTGCAGGGACTGTGGATCGGGCGGTGAGAGGTCTGGAGGTCCAGGTCTTGTCAGTCTCTGGGCTCGGGCTCCGGCGGGAGGCGGCGGCAAAGCAGACGTTGATTTGCTGGATGGTGCTTGCGTTAGCAAGGTGGTCACTCCCTGACCACAGGGGAGATTGGCTTCAGTCCTCTGTGCAGCAGAGCGTCGAAGTTCCCGTCTTCTTCTTAGTGTTAAGTTGATTCCAGGATGTCTGAAGTCTTAGGACACAGCTCCTACCTTTAAGCGGATTCTAGGGGCCGGACTACCTGCTAGGTCCCTCCCTATGGGTGGGACCAGGAAGGGGGGTGGTTACACCCCCAATCCTTTGTCCAGCTCGCCCCAGGCCCGGGACTGGTGTGCCCCAGGACCGGTTTGAACTGGCATATGCACCGAGGCTCCTTGTGAGCCACAGGCATGTCTGGTTTCTTTCAAGCCCTACCTGACCAATACACAAAATCCTGTCTGGGGTGGTGCACGCACCTCCCTTGGCAGGAAACCCTTTGTCCACACCTCCCAAGCTGGAAGGACTCCCAGCAGCAGGAGGGCAGACTTGTGTCTGTGGTGGCAGCATCCATTTTGTGGAGCTGAGGCTATGTCTGATTTTACCCGGGTTTCAGGTACTGTACATGTCGTGTCCCTCTAGAAGGGTGGAATGCTAACCCCGTCGCCAGAATTGGCGAGGGGTTAGTATTCCAATTCGTATGACACCTTACTCAACATGTTTTGATAAAGCCAAACCAAAGATAGCATTTAACCGCGAGGTTCATAATGCACTTAAGAGTATATGGTATGACGATATCTGGAAACAGTAGAAGGAAGTTGTTCCGACCATTGCAGACAGGCTCAGCTCATGCCAGAGCACCATCTCACATGGAACCAAGCACTCTGCCTTCAGGATTGTTAAGGCCTGCCATAGGAGTGACTTATAGGTTACCATGTGTCCCATTTAAGGTTAGGTATAGGTATACTACACCTAAGTAAGAGGTGGTTACACCAACTTACCCCAGCTGAGTGATCAGCTAGTTGTGTCACATTGTTAGGCCAAGCCTGGGGTGGCATAATACATGCTTCAGCCCCTGGCAGGCCTTGGGTACACCAATGCCCTGGGTACCTAGTGTACACTGGTACAGGGGCTGACAGGGTGATCCACTTCCAATTGGTTATGCACCTAGGGGGCATAGTTTTAATTTAGTAGAGAGAACAGCAGGCTGGGGCTCTGATTGGCAGGCCCACAGCCTCAATATGTCAAAAACCAGTGAAGCAAAAAGCAAAAATTTGGGGTGACCATAGGATAGCAGACCCTACTCTCCTACTCAACCCCCCCCAAACGCTGGGACATTAAACTAGCCTTGACCAGTCTCGTCTTCATGTCCTAAGTGGAAGTACCTGGAGAGACCATCTGCATTCCCATGGTCAGTACCTGGCCGGTGCTCCACTGTAAAGTCCATCCCCTGTAGGGAAATGGACCACCTAAGCAGTTTGGGGTTTTCACCCTTCATCTGATTTAGCCACAAGAGGGGCTTATGGTCGGTCTGAATCTTGAAGTGAGTGCCAAACAAGTATGGCCTCAGCTTCTTCAGGGCCCACACCACAGCAAAGGCCTCCCTCTCAATAGCTGACCAATTCTTCTCTCTGGGGGTCAACCTTCTGCTAATAAAAGCAATGGGCTGGTCTTGACCATCTACATTAAGTTGTGACAGCACAGCTCCCACACCCAACTCAGAAGCATCTGTTTGGACAATAAACTCTTTGGAGTAGTCAGGACTTTTCAGGATAGGTGCAGAGCACATGGCCTCCTTCAGGTCATCAAATGCCTTTTGACAGCTTACTGTCCACTGAACCTTTTTGGGCATCTTCTTGGATGTCAGATCATTAAGAGGAGTCACAATGGACCCATAGTTCTTAACAAACTTCCTGTAGTACCCAGTCAAGCCCAAGAAAGCTCGAACTTGAGTCTGGGTGGTTGCAGGGGACCAGTCCTTGATGGATTGTATCTTACTCTCCAGTGGTTGAACTTGGCCTCCACCTACAAGGTGGCCCAAATATACAACCTTACTCTGCCCTATCTGGCACTTAGTAGCCTTGATAGTGAGGCCTGCCCTTTGCAGAGCCTCAAGAGCCTTCTTCAGGTGGATCAGGTGATCCTCCCAGGTGGAGCTAAAGACAGCAATGTCATCAAGATATGCTGCGCAAAAGTCATCCAACCCAGTAAGGACTTGGTTCACCAGCCTTTGGAAGGTGGCAGGTGCATTCTTCAGACCAAAGGGCATCACCACAAACTGGTAGTGCCCACCTGGGGTTGAGAATGCTGTTTTGGCCTTAGACTCCTCAGCTAATCTGATTTGCCAATAGCCAGCTGTTAAGTCAAACGTGCTCAAAAACTTTGCAGAAGCTAGTTTGTCTATGAGCTCATCTGCCCTTGGAATAGGGTGTGCATCTGTCCTGGTGACAGCATTGAGACCCCTGTAGTCCACACAGAACCTCAACTCTCTCTTGCCATCTTTGGTGTGAGGTTTGGGGACCAGAACCACTGGGCTAGCCCAGGGGCTCTCTGAGGGTTCAATGACACCTAATTCCAGCATTTTATGTACCTCAGCCTTTATACAGTCCCTGACGTGGTCAGGTTGTCTGTAAAGCTTGTTCTTTACAGGAAGACTGTCACCAGTGTCCACCACATGGGTACACCAGTCAGTTTGACTAGGTATCAAGGAAAACATATGTGAAAATGATTGTAGAACCTGTCTACATTCAGTCTGCTGATGGGCAGTGAGGTTGCCTCCAAGGGTCACTCCTTCAACTGAGCCATCTTCAGGGTTCTGAGACAACAGGTCTGGGAGAGGGTCACTCTCTTCCTCCTGTCCCTCATCTGTAGCCATGAGCAAGCCCATGTCTGCCCTGTCAACATATGCTTTAAGCCTGTTAACATGGAGTACCCTGTGGGGACTCCTGGGAGTTCCTAGGTCGACCAAGTAGGTGACCTCTCCCTTCTTTTCCAGGATTGTATGGGGTCCAGACCATTTGTCTTGGAGTGCTGCTGGGGCCACTGGCTCCAACACCCATACCTTCTGTCCTGGCTGAAACTCAACCAAGACAGCCTTTTGGTCATGCCAAGCTTTCTGTAAGGCCTGGCTTGCCTCAAGGTTTTTGGATGCCTTCTCCATATACTCAGCCATCCTGGAGCGGAGACCAAGTACATAGTCCACTATGTCTAGCTTAGGCTTTTTGAGAGGTAACTCCCATCCTTCCTTCACCAAACACAGTGGGCCTCTTACAGGGTGCCCAAACAACAATTCAAAGGGGCTGTAGCCAACTCCTTTTTGTGGGACCTCTCTGTAAGCAAACAGAAGGCAGGGTAGAAGGATGTCCCATCTTCGCCTGAGCTTTTCAGGTAATCCTTTGATCATACCCTTTAGGGTCTTGTTGAATCTCTCAACAAGCCCATTGCATTGTGGGTGATAAGGGGTGGTGAACTTGTAGTTGACACCACACTCCTTCCACATAGCTGTCAAGTATCCTGACATAAAGTTGGTACCTCTGTCAGATACTACCTCCTTAGGAAACCCCACTCTGGAGAATACTCCCAGCAGGGCCCTGGCCACAACAGGAGCTGTAGTGGTCCTAAGGGGAATTGCCTCTGGATACCTGGTGGCATGATCCACTACCACCAGTATAAATCTGTGCCCAGATGCAGTGGGAGGATCCATGGGACCCACTATGTCTATTCCCACTCTTTCAAAGGGGACCCCCACCACAGGTAGTGGTATTAGGGGGGCCTTTGTTGTGCCACCTGATTTGCCACTGGCTTGGCAGGTCACACAGGAGCGACAAAACTCCTTTGTATCTTCATTCATATGAGGCCAGTGAAAGTGAGGGACAAGCCTGTCCCAAGTCTTATTCTGGCCTAAGTGTCCTGCTAAAGGAATATCATGGGCCAAGGTAAGAAGGAAGCCCCTAAATTGCAGAGGTATAACCAACCTCCTGGTAGCACCAGGCTTGGGGTCTCTAGCCTCTGAATAAAGGAGCCCTTCATCCCAATACACTTTATGGGTACCTTGAGCATTCCCAGCAGCCTCAGCAGCAGCCAGCTGTCTGAGGGGTTCAAGAGAGGGACAGGATAACTGAGCCTGCCTCAAGTCAGCCCTTGAAGGTCCCCCTGTCCCCAGAAACTCAACCTGATCAGGTTCAAGCTCTTCAGGGACAGTTCCTTCAGGGTCCTCTAGATCAGCTTCCTGGGAAGGCTGATCATCACTCTGAGGCAGGGGGGAAGGCACAGCCTTGACCCTCCTGTTCTTCTTCTTGGTAGGTGCTTGGTCCATTGTTCCAGGATCCAAGACCTGAGGTTCAGTGAGGCACTTTTTGGCCTGTGACCTGGTCACAGCAAGGACATGTGATGATATACCTAACATCTCTGCATGAGTCCTGTACTCCACTTCTGACCATAGAGAACTCTCTAGGTCATTGCCCAACAAACATTCTACTGGGAGGTCTGCACTAACCACAACCCTTTTGAGGCCAGTTACCCCTCCCCATGAGAAGTTAACAACTGCCACACTATGTGAAGTAGTGGCATTGCTGGCATTGGTCACCAGGTAATTCTCACCTGGTATGTACTGTCCAGGGTCCACAAAGCCTGGTGTCACCATAGTGACACTGGCACATGTGTCCCTGTAGGCTTGAGCCACTTTTTCATTAATTAAAGGAGTTTGTCTGTACTTGCCCAGGTTACTGGGGCTCACAGTCAGGGACAAATCAATGTCCCCATCACAGATCAAGACTGCCTGTGTCAGGGTTCTGTCTAAGTCAGAATCTCCTTCAGTTCCCATAGTGATTCCCACTACACCCTTTGTCTGGGGACCAACACTGCTAACAGTAGTACTGGGAGCAGGTGCCTTAGGGGCAACAGTGTTGGGGGCTCCACCCTTTTTGCAATCACTAGTCCAGTGAGTTGTATTTTTGCAATGATTGCACCAGGGTTTCTTTTGACCTTCTTTCTTCTTTTTGGACTGTTGTTGGGACCCACCCTCCTTAGCAGTAGTTTGGGGCCCTGTTGAAGACTTCTGGTCTTTAGATTTCTGATCTCCACCCTTTTGGTCTGTTTTCTTCTGATCACCCCCTTGGCCCTGGTTCTGGTTCTTTTGCTTAACCCTGGTTCTGACCCATTTGTCTGCCTTCTTTCCCAATTCTTGGGGAGAGGTCAGATCAGAGTCAACCAAGTGTTGATGCAGTTGCTGGTTTTGACAGTTATTTAAAATCTGTTCTCTCATCATCAAATTATACAATCCTGTAAAATCAGATACCTTACTTCCCAGCAACCAACCCTCCAAAGCCTTAGTGGCACATTCAACATATTCAGACCAGTCCTGAGTCTGTGTCTTTTGGGTGTCTCTGAACATTAACCTGTACTGTTCAGTGGTTAAGCCTAACCCATCTACCAGAACACTCTTCAGGACTCTGTAATTTCTGACATCCTCTTCTCTAACAGTGAGGAGTCTGTCTCTGCCTCTTCCTTCAAAGGAGAGCCAGAGGATTGCTGCCCACTGGTCTTCAGGAACCTGCTGTACTTTGCAGGCTCTCTCAAGAGCAGTTATCCATTTGTGGATGTCATCCCCACTTTTGTAGGGGGGCACAACCTCAGACAGGTTCCTATTATCAAAGACCCTATCTTTGTCCTTAGGGACAATGCTGCCACCAGTGGGTATAGACCCACTCTCTCTAGGTTGCCTAGCCTTGTTCAGTTTTTCTTCCATCAGGGCTACCTCTAGCTCCTGCTTCCTGATCCTCAGCTGGGCTTCCTGCATCCTGGCCTCATGTTCCCTCCTCTGAGGGGTGGTCATCCTTTTCCTGGAGTGACCTTGAGAGCCTCTAGAGCCATGGGAAGCATTGGAGTCACCTGAGCGATTCCTTTGCCTCCCAAGCCCTGTGTTAAGTCCACTGGGGAGATCCAATGGGGTAAACCCACTGTCAATCCCCAATAGCCTTAGTTTAGCTGGGCCAAGTATAACACTTGGCACTGGGCTAGTTCTCCCTTCATCCTCACTACTTTCTGTATCCTCACCACTTTCCTCCCCTGTAGTATGATTCTCATCTAAGGGATGGCTATTGGAACTGGGTACCTCTGTAGCATCTTCAGAAGGGGGGCCTCCTGTTCCTGACCCTAAGGGAGCTAACTGGGAAGCTTTCCTGAGTTCTCTCTGATTCTCATCATTTTGTAAGAGTTCTCTGAGCTCAGCAGAGGTAGGGTTCTTGGGCTGTTTAAGGCCTCTAAGAGTTGCCAAATGCCTGAGCTCGTTCTGGTTAAGGGTAGCAAAGCTGGATGGTGCCCTCTGGGGGTCACTCTCAACAGAGATGGGTACAGTGGACCCCTCTGCCCCGGCCATTGCTCTTAAGTGTGGGTGGATGTGTTGCAATCTACCTACACTTGGGTTTACCTACTAAACCTATCTAGTAGTTGTAGTCAGGGTGTGCTACTCCCTTTGCTCTACAACAACTAAGTTCAGTAGAACTTATGTATATCTAATCTTGTTTTATATGTACCTACAGGTACCTATGTGATCTTTCAATTGGTAACCAAGAGATTACAATGGTAAAACACAGCAAGCTCAAATCCAACCGCTGCTCACCAATGTGAGAAGTTGGCCTGGTATATGATGCTCACTAGTTAAAGTGATCACCTTGTACCATGCCAAGCAACCCTTATGGTGTGGTTGTAAGTCAACCTTTTCGGACTAGCTGCCCTAGTGGTAGCGTAGGCTAAGCAGTCTTTGAGGCTAAACTCGTGAAGCGTGTTAAGCCAGCTGTTTTACCAAATGTAACCCCCTTTTATACCAATGAAAGGACACCACACAGATATATATTCAAAATATATATGTATTTATTTCTCAAAGTAACCCCTAGTCTCTTTATGAGCACAGGAGCACAAATCGTCAAACAAGATTACAGTAGAATACACAGAAGTTGCACTTTATATGGATAGGCCCTGGTGGCCGCTCAAACCATATACTAAAATAGTGGTATAAGTACCACGAACAGAAAAGGGAAAAGGCCAAGGGCCTCTAGAATCACTGGGCCTACAAGGAGCTAACTTCAGTTAGTGACCAGGAGGTCCACGGGTGGCGTGTGCAGAGCAAATAGTCACACGCGTGCTCCCATAGGTTTCAATGGGTGCGTAAAAAGTACAAAGTTACTGCAAAGAGGATCTTCCGGATGGACTAGGAACTCAAGATTTGGAACACAGGCACTAGAGATGTAATACTACACTTGGGCACAGGTGTGCCAGCTTTACCTCACCCACAGGAAGCGGGTGCATAGGCCTCGAAGTGCGTCGGGTTTCTTCTATCTGTTCCGTGGAGCCTGAAGACAAAGATGCTGCAGGCGGTCGGTCCGGGAGAGATGCAGTGGATCCAAGAATGGATCGGGGATGTTGAAGACCTGTAAGCAGAGGGGACAGTGTTCACAGTCACTAGCCAGTGACCGGCGTGGCACCAGGTGGGTACCAGGCGATGTCGGGTGCAAACAGGAAGAAAGGTGTAGCTTGTCTCTGCAGCCACGTGGTCCCTGGAGGTCGACGACGTCCAGGAGTTGGTTCACGAGCTGTCCCACGCAGGCTCTCGCTGTCGGCGGTGTCGGCGACTTGGTCGAAGCAAACAAGCCTTGGCAAAAGCAATTGTTGTAGGAGATGAAATAAGCTGGTGGTTCTGACCAGCAAGGTCAGAAGGACTGCTCCTTTGGAGGGGAGCAAGGGCCAGCCTGGAGCAACCAGACCAGCGGTGTATTTCGTAAAGTTCGTCGCCAAGATGGCTACTAGCCAGCGGGCCAGCAACCGGTTAGGCGCGTCGAGTGGCAAAATGCAGAAGGGCCCCACGCAGTTCGTGGAGATGCTGGAGGGCTCACCTTTGGTGCAGATGCTGCTCGAGGGTTGGGCTTCTCAGATCCCAAAGCACAACTTGGAGGGAGCCTTGGTTGTTGCACTTGTCAGCTTGTTGTGGTCGTTTCAAGATGGCTGGCTCCACGTGTCTCGGTGCCTCCACGGGTCTCCTCTTTGCAGGGACTGTGGATCGGGCGGTGAGAGGTCTGGCGGTCCAGGTCTTGTCAGTCTCTGGGCTCGGGCTCCGGCGGGAGGCGGCGGCAAAGCAGACGTTGATTCGCTGGATGGTGCTTGCGTTAGCAAGGTGGTCACTCCCTGACCACAGGGGAGATTGGCTTCAGTCCTCTGTGCAGCAGAGCGTCGAAGTTCCCGTCTTCTTCTTAGTGTTAAGTTGATTCCAGGATGTCTGAAGTCTTAGGACACAGCTCCTACCTTTAAGCGGATTCTAGGGGCCGGACTACCTGCTAGGTCCCTCCCTATGGGTGGGACCAGGAAGGGGGGTGGTTACACCCCCAATCCTTTGTCCAGCTCGCCCCAGGCCCGGGACTGGTGTGCCCCAGGACCGCTTTGAACTGGCATATGCACCGAGGCTCCTTGTGAGCCACAGGCATGTCTGGTTTCTTTCAAGCCCTACCTGACCAATACACAAAATCCTGTCTGGGGTGGTGCACGCACCTCCCCTGGCAGGAAACCCTTTGTCCACACCTCCCAAGCTGGAAGGACTCCCAGCAGCAGGAGGGCAGACTTGTGTCTGTGGTGGCAGCATCCATTTTGTGGAGCTGAGGCTATGTCTGATTTTACCCGGGTTTCAGGTACTGTACATGTCGTGTCCCTCTAGAAGGGTGGAATGCTAACCCCGTCACCAGAATTGGCGAGGGGTTAGTATTCCAATTCGTATGACACCTTACTCGACATGTTTTGATAAAGCCAAACCAAAGATAGCATTTAACCGCGAGGTTCATAATGCACTTAAGAGTATATGGTATGACGATATCTGGAAACAGTAGAAGGAAGTTGTTCCGACCATTGCAGACAGGCTCAGCTCATGCCAGAGCATCATCTCACATGGAACCAAGCACTCTGCCTTCAGGATTGTTAAGGCCTGCCATAGGAGTGACTTATAGGTTACCATGTGTCCCATTTAAGGTTAGGTATAGGTATACTCCACCTAAGTAAGAGGTGGTTACACCAACTTACCCCAGCTGAGTGATCAGCCAGTTGTGTCAAATTGTTAGGCCAAGCCTGGGGTGGCATAATACATGCTTCAGCCCCTGGCAGGCCTTGGGTACACCAATGCCCTGGGTACCTAGTGTACACTGGTACAGGGGCTGACAGGGTGATCCACTTCCAATTGGTTATGCACCTAGGGGGCATAGTTTTAATTTAGTAGAGAGAACAGCAGGCTGGGGGTCTGATTGGCAGGCCCACAGCCTCAATATGTCAAAAACCAGTGAAGCAAAAAGCAAAAATTTGGGGTGACCATAGGATAGCAGACCCTACTCTCCTACATCTACACACGTGGTTCTGGTTCTTTAACCGTCATCAGTAGAGATTACAGTCTTTCAAATGTGGGGTTTGCTGAGTAGGCTGCCAACATCTTTCTCAGGTCAGGTACCTCTCACAGGCATGCGGGTGCTTCATCCATGAGCTCGTCAGCTCAATGACTCACAGGAGTACTATTAAACAGAAACAGGGGTGGGAGCACACCGCTTCACCTCCCAGCAAGGTTCGCCCCTGGCATTGTGGTAATTGCAGTTTCAGTTACTTGCTTGCTTCAAGAGTGTTCGAGTGTTTCGCCACAGTTGGCGCAGATAGTGCTGATCTCTAGACACGTGTTTCTAGTTCTTTAACCGTCATCAGTAGAGATTACAGTGTTTCAAATGTGGGGTTTGCTGAGTAGGCTGCCATCATCTTTCTCAGGTCAGGTACGTCTCACAGGCATGCGGGTGCTTCATCCACGAGCTCGTCAGCTCAATGACTCACTGGAGAACTATAAAAAGGGAACAGGGGTGGGAGCACACCGCTCCTCCTCCCAGCAAGATTTGCACACTGGCATTGTGGTAAATGCAGTTTCAGTTACTTGCTTGCTTGAAGAGTGTTCGAGTGTTTCGCCACAGTTGGCGCAGATAATGCTGATCTCTAGACACGTGTTTCTGGTTCTTTAACCGTCATCAGTAGAGATTACAGTCTTTCAAATGTGGGGTTTGCTGAGTAGGCTGCCAACATCTTTCTCAGGTCAGGTACGTCTCACAGACATGCGGGTGCTTCATCCACGAGCTCGTCAGCTCAATGACTCACTGGAGAACTATCAAACAGGAACAGGGGTGCGAGCACACCGCTCCACCTCCCAGCAAGGTTTGCACACTGGCATTGTGGTAAATGCAGTTTCAGTTACTTGCTTGCTTCAAGAGTGATCGAGTGTTTCGCCACAGTTGGCGCAGATAGTGCTGATCTCTACACACGTGTTTCTGGTTCTTTAACCGTCATCAGTAGAGATTACAGTCTTTCAAATGTGGGGTTTGCTGAGTAGGCTGCCAACATCTTTCTCAGGTCAGGTACGTCTCACAGGCATGCGGGTGCTTCATCCACGAGCTCGTCAGCACAATGACTCACTGGAGAACTATTAAACAGGACCAGGGGTGGGAGGACGCCGCTTCACCTCCCAGCAAGGTTTGCCCCTGGCATTGTGGTAAATGCAGTTTCTGTTACTTGCTTGCTTCAAGAGTGTTTGAGTGTTTCGCCACAGTTGGCGCAGATAGTGCTGATCTCTAAACACTTGTTTCTGGTTCTTTAACCGTCATCAGTAGAGCTTACAGTCTTTCAAATGTGGGGTTTACTGAGTAGTCTCCCAACATCTTTCTCTGGTCAGGTACCTCTCACAGGCATGCGGGTGCTTCATCCACCAGCTTGTCAGCTCAATGACTCATGGGAGTACTATTAAACAGGAACAGGGGTGGGAGCACACCGCTTCACCTCCCAGCAAGGCTTGCCCCTAGCATTGTGGTAAATGCAGTTTCAGTTACTTGCTTGCTTCAAGAGTGTTCGAGTGTTTCGCCGCAGGTGGCGCAGATAGTGCTGATCTCTAGACACGTGGTTCTGGTTCTTTAACTGTCATAGGTAGAGATTACAGTCTTTCAAATGTGGGGTTTGCTGAGTAGGCTGCCAACATCTTTCTCAGGTCAGGCACCTCTCACAGGCATGTGGGTGCTTCATCCACGAGCTCATCAGCTCAATGACTCATGGGAGTACTATTAAACAGGAACAGGGGTGGGAGCACACCGCTTCACCTCCCAGCAAAGTTCGCCCCTGGCATTGTGATAAATGCAGTTTAAGGTACTTGCTTGCTTCAAGAGTGTTCGAGTGTTTCGCCACAGTTGGCGCAGATAGTGCTGATCTCTACACACGTGGTTCTGGTTCTTTAACCGTCATCAGTAGAGATTACAGTCTTTCAAATGTGGGGTTTGCTGAGTAGGCTGCCAACATCTTTCTCAGGTCAGGTACCTCTCACAGGCATGCGGGTGCTTCATCCACGAGCTCGTCAGCTCAATGACTCACAGGAGTACTATTAAACAGAAACAGGGGTGGGAGCACACCGCCTCACCTCCCAGCAACGTTCGCCCCTGACATTGTGGTAATTGCAGTTTCAGTTACTTGCTTGCTTCAAGAGTGTTCGAGTGTTTCGCCACGGTTGGAGCAGATAGTGCTGATCTCTAGACACATGTTTCTGGTTCTTTAACCGTCATCAGTAGAGATTACAGTCTTTCAAATCTGGGGTTTGCTGAGTAGGCTACCAACATCTGTCTCAGGTCTGGTACCTCTCACAGGCATGCGGGTGCTTCATCCACGAGTTTGTCAGCTCAATGACTCACTGGAGAACTATTAAACAGGACCAGGGGTGGGAGGACGCCGATTCACCTCCCAGCAAGGTTCGCTGCTGGCATTGTGGTAAATGCAGTTTCTGTTACTTGCTTGCTTCAAGAGTGTTCAAGTGTTTCGCCACAGTTGACGCAGATAGTGCTGACCTCTAGACACGTGGTTCTGGTTCTTTAACTGTCATCAGTAGAGATTGCAGTCTTTCAAATGTGGGGTTTGCTGAGTAAGCTGCCATCATCTTTCTCAGGTCAGGTACGTCTCACAGGCATGCGGGTGCTTCATCCACGAGCTCGTCAGCTCAATGACTCATGGGTATACTATTAAACAGGAACAGGGGTGGGAGCACACCGCTTCACCTCCCAGCAAAGTTTGCCCCTGGCATTGTGGTAAATGCAGTTTCAGTTACTTGCTTGCTTCAAGAGTGTTCGAGTGTTTCACCGCAGTTGGCGCAGATAGTGCTGATCTCTAGACACGTGGTTCTGGTTCTTTAACTGTCATAGGTAGAGATTACAGTCTTTCAAATGTGGGGTTTGCTGAGTAGGCTGCCAACATCTTTCTCAGGTCAGGTACCTCTCACAGGCATGTGGGTGCTTCATCCACGAGCTTATCAGCTCAATGACTCATGGGAGTACTATTAAACAGGAACAGGGGTGGGAGCACACCGCTTCACCTCCCAGCAAGGTTCGCCCTTGGCATTGTGATAAATGCAGTTTAAGTTACTTGCTTGCTTCAAGAGTGTTCAAGTGTTTCGCCAGAGTTGGCGCAGATAGTGCTGATCTCTAGACACGTGTTTCTGGTTCTTTAACCGTCATCAGTAGAGATTACAGTCTTTCAAATGTGGTGTTTGCTGAGTAGGCTGCCAACATCTTTCTCAGATCAGGTACGTCTCACAGGCATGCGGGTGCTTCATCCACGAGCTCGTCAGCACAATGACTCACTGGAGAACTATTAGACAGGAACAGGGGTGGGACCACACCGCTTCACCTCCCAGCAAGGTTTGCACAATGGCCTTGTGGTAAATGCAGTTTCAGTTACTTGCTTGCTTCAAGAGTGTTCGAGTGTTTCGCCACAGTTGGCGCAGATAGTGCTGATCTCTAGACACGTGTTTCTGGTTCTTTAACCGTCATCAGTAGAGATTACAGTCTTTCAAATCTGTGGTTTGCTGAGTAGCCTGCCAACATCTGTCTCATGCCTGGTACCTCTCACAGGCATGCGGGTGCTTCATCCACGAGCTCGTCAGCTCAATGACTCACTGGAGAACTATTAAACAGGACCAGGGGTGGGAGGACGCCGCTTCACCTCCCACCAAGGTTTGCCCCTGGCATTGTGGTAAATGCAGTTCCTGTTACTTGCTTGCTTCAAGAGAGTTTGAGTGTTTCGCCACAGTTGACGCAGATAGTGCTGACCTCTAGACACGTGGTTCTGGTTCTTTAACCGTCATCAGTAGAGATTACAGTCTTTCAAATGTGGGGTTTACTGAGTAGTCTCCCAACATCTTTCTCTGGTCAGGTACCTCTCACAGGCATGCGGGTGCTTCATCCACCAGCTTGTCAGCTCAATGACTCATGGGAGTACTATTAAACAGGAACAGGGGTGGGAGCACACCGCTTCACCTCCCAGCAAAGCTTGCCCCTGGCATTGTGGTAAATGCAGTTTCAGTTACTTGCTTGCTTCAAGAGTGTTCGAGTGTTTCACCGCAGTTGGCGCAGATAGTGCTGATCTCTAGACACGTGGTTCTGGTTCTTTAACTGTCATAGGTAGAGATTACAGTCTTTCAAATGTGGGGTTTGCTGAGTAGGCTGCCAACATCTTTCTCAGGTCAGGTACCTCTCACAGGCATGTGGGTGCTTCATCCACGAGCTCATCAGCTCAATGACTCATGGGAGTACTATTAAACAGGAACAGGGGTGGGAGCACACCGCTTCACCTCCCAGCAAGGTTCGCCCCTGGCATTGTGATAAATGCAGTTTAAGTTACTAGCTTGCTTCATGAGTGTTCGAGTGTTTTGCCACAGTTGGCGCAGATAGTGCTGATCTCTAGACACGTGTTTCTAGTTCTTTAACCGTCATCAGTAGAGATTACAGTCTTTCAAATGTGGGGTTTGCTGAGTAGGCTGCCAACATCTTTCTCAGGTCAGGTACGTCTCACAGGCGTGCGGGTGCTTCATCCACGAGCTCGTCAGCTCAATGACTCACTGGAGAACTATCAAACAGGAACAGGGGTGGGAGCACACCGCTCCACCTCCCAGCAAGGTTTGCACACTGGCATTGTGGTAAATGCAGTTTCAGTTACTTGCTTGCTTCAAGAGTGTTCGAGTGTTTCGCCACAGTTGACGCAGATAGTGCTGACCTCTAGACACGTGGTTCTGGTTCTTTAACCGTCATCAGTAGAGATTACAGTCTTTCAAATGTGGGGTTTGCTGAGTAGGCTGCCAACATCTTTCTCAGGTCAGGTACGTCTCACAGGCGTGCGGGTGCTTCATCCACGAGCTCGTCAGCTCAATGACTCACTGGAGAACTATTAAACAGGACCAGGGGTGGGAGGACGGCGATTCACCTCCCAGCAAGGTTCGCCCCTGGCATTGTGGTAAATGCAGTTTCTGTTACTTGCTTGCTTCAAGAGTGTTCGAGTGTTTCGCCGCAGTTGGCGCAGATAGTGTTGATCTCTAGACACGTGGTTCTGGTTCTTTAACCGTCATCAGTAGAGATTACAGTCTTTCAAATGTGGTGTTTGCTGAGTAGGCTGCCAACATCTGTCTCATGCCTGGTACCTCTCACAGGCATGCGGGTGCTTCATCCACGAGCTCGTCAGCTCAATGACTCACTGGAGAACTATTAAACAGGACCAGGGGTGGGAGGACGCCGCTTCACCTCCCAGCAAGGTTTGCCCCTGGCATTGTGGTAAATGCAGTTTCTGTTACTTGCTTGCTTCAAGAGAGTTTGAGTGTTTCGCCACAGTTGACGCAGATAGTGCTGACCTCTAGACACTTGGTTCTGGTTCTTTAACCGTCATCAGTAGAGATTACAGTCTTTCAAATGTGGGGTTTACTGAGTAGTCTCCCAACATCTTTCTCTGGTCAGGTACCTCTCACAGGCATGCGGGTGCTTCATCCACCAGCTTGTCAGCTCAATGACTCATGGGAGTACTATTAAACAGGAACAGGGGTGGGAGCACACCGCTTCACCTCCCAGCAAGGCTTGCCCCTGGCATTGTGGTAAATGCAGTTTCAGTTACTTGCTTGCTTCAAGAGTGTTCGAGTGTTTCACCGCAGTTGGCGCAGATAGTGCTGATCTCTAGACACGTGGTTCTGGTTCTTTAACTGTCAGAGGGAGAGATTACAGTCTTTCAAATGTGGGGTTTGCTGAGTAGGCTGCCAACATCTTTCTCAGGTCAGGTACCTCTCACAGGCATGTGGGTGCTTCATCCACGAGCTCATCAGCTCAATGACTCATGGGAGTACTATTAAACAGGAACAGGGGTGGGAGCACACCGCTTCACCTCCCAGCAAGGTTCGCCCCTGGCATTGTGATAAATGCAGTTTAAGTTACTTGCTTGCTTCAAGAGTGTTCGAGTGTTTCGCCACAGCTGGCGCAGATAGTGCTGATCTCTAGACACGTGTTTCTAGTTCTTTAACCGTCATCAGTAGAGATTACAGTCTTTCAAATGTGGGGTTTGCTGAGTAGGCTGCCAACATCTTTCTCAGGTCAGGTACGTCTCACAGGCGTGCGGGTGCTTCATCCACGAGCTCGTCAGCTCAATGACTCACTGGAGAACTATCAAACAGGAACAGGGGTGGGAGCACACCGCTCCACCTCCCAGCAAGGTTTGCACACTGGCATTGTGGTAAATGCAGTTTCAGTTACTTGCTTGCTTCAAGAGTGTTCGAGTGTTTCGCCACAGTTGGCGCAGATAGTGCTGATCTCTACACACGTGATTCTGGTTCTTTAACCGTCATCAGCAGAGATTACAGTTTTTCCAATGTGGGGTTTGCTGAGTAGGCTGCCAACATCTTTCTCAGGTCAGGTACGTCTCACAGGCATGCGGGTGCTTCATCCACGAGCTTGTCAGCTCAAGGACTCACTGGAGAACTATTTAACAGGACCAGGGGTGGGAGGACGGCGATTCACCTCCCAGCAAGGTTCGCCCCTGGCATTGTGGTAAATGCAGTTTCTGTTACTTGCTTGCTTCAAGAGTGTTCAAGTGTTTCACCACAGTTGACGCAGATAGTGCTGACCTCTAGACACGTGGTTCTGGTTCTTTAACCGTCATCAGTAGAGATTACAGTCTTTCAAATGTGGGGTTTGCTGAGTAGGCTGCCAACATCTTTCTCAGGTCAGGTACGTCTCACAGGCGTGCGGGTGCTTCATCCACGAGCTCGTCAGCTCAATGACTCACTGGAGAACTATTAAACAGGACCAGGGGTGGGAGGATGGCGATTCACCTCCCAGCAAGGTTCGCCCCTGGCATTGTGGTAAATGCAGTTTCTGTTACTTGCTTGCTTCAAGAGTGTTCGAGTGTTTCGCCGCAGTTGGCGCAGATAGTGCTGATCTCTAGACACGTGGTTCTGGTTCTTTAACTGTCATAGGTAGAGATTACAGTCTTTCAAATGTGGGGTTTGCTGAGTAGGCTGCCAACATCTTTCTCAGGTCAGGTACCTCTCACAGGCATGCGGGTGCTTCATCCACGAGCTCATCAGCTCAATGACTCATGGGAGTACTATTAAACAGGAACAGGGGTGGGAGCACACCGCTTCACCTCCCAGCAAGGTTCGCCCCTGGCATTGTGATAAATGCAGTTTAAGTTACTTGCTTGCTTCAAGAGTGTTCGAGTGTTTCGCCACAGTTGGCGCAGATAGTGCTGATCTCTAGACACGTGTTTCTAGTTCTTTAACCGTCATCAGTAGAGATTACAGTCTTTCAAATGTGGGGTTTGCTGAGTAGGCTGCCAACATCTTTCTCAGGTCAGGTACGTCTCACAGGCGTGCGGGTGCTTCATCCACGAGCTCGTCAGCTCAATGACTCACTGGAGAACTATCAAACAGGAACAGGGGTGGGAGCACACCGCTCCACCTCCCAGCAAGGTTTGCACACTGGCATTGTGGTAAATGCAGTTTCAGTTACTTGCTTGCTTCAAGAGTGTTCGAGTGTTTCGCCACAGTGTGCGCAGATAGTGCTGATCTCTACACACGTGGTTCTGGTTCTTTAACCGTCATCAGTAGAGATTACAGTCTTTTAAATGTGGGGTTTGCTGAGTAGGCTGCCAACATCTTTCTCAGGTCAGGCACCTCTCACAGGCATGCGGGTGCTTCATCCACGAGCTCGTCAGCTCAATGACTCACAGGAGTACTATTAAACAGGAACAGGGGTGGGAGCACACCGCCTCACCTCCCAGCAACGTTCACCCCTGACATTGTGTTAATTGCAGTTTCAGTTACTTGCTTGCTTCAAGAGTGTTCGAGTGTTTCGCCGCAGTTGGCGCAGATAGTGCTGATCTCTAGACACGTGGTTCTGGTTCTTTAACTGTCATAGGTAGAGATTACAGTCTTTCAAATGTGGGGTTTGCTGAGTAGGCTGCCAACATCTTTCTCAGGTCAGGTACCTCTCACAGGCATGTGGGTGCTTCATCCACGAGCTCATCAGCTCAATGACTCACTGGAGAACTATTAAACAGGAACAGGGGTGGGACCACACCGCTTAACTTCCCAGCAAGGTTCGCACACTGGCATTGTGGTAATGCAGTTTCAGTTACTTGCTTGCTTCAAGAGTGTTCGAGTGTTTCGCCACAGTTGGCGCAGATAGTACTGATTACTGATCTCTAGACACGTGTTTCTGGTTCTTTAACCGTCACCAGTAGAGATTACAGTCTTTCAAATCTGGGGTTTGCTGAGTAGGCTGCCATCATCTGTCTCATGCCTGGTACCTCTCACAGGCATGCGGGTGCTTCATCCACGAGCTTGTCAGCTCTATGACTCACTGGAGAACTATTAAACAGGACCAGGGGTGGGAGGACGCCGATTCACCTCCCAGCAAGGTTCGCCCCTGGCATTGTGGTAAATGCAGTTTCTTTTACTTGCTTGCTTCAAGAGTGTTCAAGTGTTTCGCCACAGTTGACGCAGATAGTGCTGACCTCTAGACACGTGGTTCTGGTTCTTTAACCGTCATCAGTAGAGATTACAGTCTTTCAAATGTGGGGTTTGCTGAGTAGGCTGCCAACATCTTTCTCAGGTCAGGTACCTCTCACAGGCATGCGGGTGCTTCATCCACGAGCTCGTCAGCTCAATGACTCACAGGAGTACTATTAAACAGGAACAGGGGTGGGAGCACACCGCCTCACCTCCCAGCAACGTTCGCCCCTGACATTGTGGTAATTGCAGTTTCAGTTACTTGCTAGCTTCAAGAGTGTTTGAGTGTTTCGCCACGGTTGGAGCAGATAGTGCTGATCTCTAGACACATGTTTCTGGTTCTTTAACCGTCATCAGTAGAGATTACAGTCTTTCAAATCTGGGGTTTGCTGAGTAGGCTGCCAACATCTGTCTCAGGTCTGGTACCTCTCACAGGCATGCGGGTGCTTCATCCACGAGCTTGTCAGCTCAATGACTCACTGGAGAACTATTAAACAGCACCAGGGGTGGGAGGACGCCGATTCACCTCCCAGCAAGGTTCGCCCCTGGCATTGTGGTAAATGCAGTTTCTGTTACTTGCTTGCTTCAAGAGTGTTCAAGTGTTTCGCCACAGTTGACGCAGATAGTGCTGACCTCTAGACACGTGGTTCTGGTTCTTTAACCGTCATCAGTAGAGATTACAGTCTTTCAAATGTGGGGTTTACTGAGTAGGCTCCCAACATCTTTCTCAGGTCAGGTACCTCCCACAGGCATGCGGGTGCTTCATCCACCAGCTTGTCAGCTCAATGACTCATGGGAGTACTATTAAACAGGAACAGGGGTGGGAGCACACCGCTTCACCTCCCAGCAAAGTTTGCCCCTGGCATTGTGGTAAATGCAGTTTCAGTTACTTGCTTGCTTCAAGAGTGTTCGAGTGTTTCGCCACAGTGTGCGCAGATAGTGCTGATCTCTACACACGTGGTTCTGGTTCTTTAACCGTCATCAGTACAGATTACAGTCTTTCAAATGTGGGGTTTGCTGAGTAGGCTGCCAACATCTTTCTCAGGTCAGGTACCTCTCACAGGCATGCGGGTGCTTCATCCACGAGCTCGTCAGCTCAATGACTCACAGGAGTACTATTAAACAGGAACAGGGGTGGGAGCACACCGCCTCACCTCCCAGCAACGTTCGCCCCTGACATTGTGTTAATTGCAGTTTCAGTTACTTGCTTGCTTCAAGAGTGTTCGAGTGTTTCGCCACGGTTGGAGCAGATAGTGCTGATCTCTAGACACATGTTTCTGGTTCTTTAACCGTCATCAGTAGAGATTACAGTCTTTCAAATCTGGGGTTTGCTGAGTAGGCTCCCAACATCTTTCTCAGGTCAGGTACCTCCCACAGGCATGGGGGTGCTTCATCCACCAGCTTGTCAGCTCAATGACTCACGGGAGTACTATTAAATAGGAACAGGGGTGGGAGCACACCGCTTCACCTCCCAGCAACGTTTGCCCCTGGCATTGTGGTAAATGCAGTTTCAGTTACTTGCTTGCTTCAAGAGTGTTCGAGTGTTTCGCCGCAGTTGGCGCAGATAGTGCTGATCTCTAGACACGTGGTTCTGGTTCTTTAACTGTCATAGGTAGAGATTACAGTCTTTCAAATGTGGGGTTTGCTGAGTAGGCTGCCAACCTCTTTCTCAGGTCAGGTACCTCTCACAGGCATGTGGGTGCTTCATCCACGAGCTCATCAGCTCAATGACTCATGGGAGTACTATTAAACAGGAACAGGGGTGGGAGCACACCGCTTCACCTCCTAGCAAGGTTCGCCCCTGGCATTGTGATAAATGCAGTTTAAGTTACTTGCTTGCTTCAAGAGTGTTCGAGTGTTTCGCCACAGTTGGCGCAGATAGTGCTGATCTCTAGACACGTGTTTCTGGGTCTTTAACCGTCATCAGTAGAGATTACAGTCTTTCAAATGTGGGGTTTGCTGAGTAGGCTGCCAACAACTTTCTCAGGTCAGGTACGTCTCACAGGCATGCGGGTGCTTCATCCACGAGCTCGTCAGCACAATGACTCACTGGAGAACTATTAAACAAGAACAGGGGTGGGACCACACCGCTTAACCTCCCAGCAAGGTTCGCACACTGGCATTGTGGTAATGCAGTTTCAGTTACTTGCTTGCTTCAAGAGTGTTCGAGTGTTTCGCCACAGTTGGCGCAGATAGTACTGATCTCTAGACACGTGTTTCTGGTTCTTTAACCGTCACCAGTAGAGATTACAGTCTTTCAAATCTGGGGTTTGCTGAGTAGGCTGCCAACATCTTTCTCAGGTCAGGTACCTCTCACAGGCATGTGGGTGCTTCATCCACGAGCTCATCAGCTCAATGACTCATGGGAGTACTATTAAACAGGAACAGGGGTGGGAGCACACCGCTTCACCTCCCAGCAAAGTTTGCCCCTGGCATTGTGGTAAATGCAGTTTCAGTTACTTGCTTGCTTCAAGAGTGTTCGAGTGTTTCGCCGCAGTTGGCACAGATAGTGCTGATCTCTAGACACGTGCTTCTAGTTCTTTAACCGTCATCAGTAGAGATTACAGTCTTTCAAATGTGGGGTTTGCTGAGTAGGCTGCCAACATCTTTCTCAGGTCAGGTACGTCTCACAGGCGTGCGGGTGCTTCATCCACGAGCTCATCAGCTCAATGACTCACTAGAGAACTATCAAACAGGAACAGGGGTGGGAGCACACCGCTCCACCTCCCAGCAAGGTTTGCACACTGGCATTGTGGTAAATGCAGTTTCAGTTACTTGCTTGCTTCAAGAGTGTTTGAGTGTTTCGCCACAGTTGGCGCAGATAGTGCTGATCTCTACACACGTGTTTCTGCTTCTTTAACCGTCATCAGTAGAGATTACAGTCTTTCAAATGTGGGGTTTGCTGAGTAGGCTGCCAACAACTTTCTCAGGTCAGGTACATCTCACAGGCATGCGGGTGCTTCATCCACGAGCTCGTCAGCACAATGACTCACTGGAGAACTATTAAACAGGAACAGGGGTGGGACCACACCGCTTAACCTCCCAGCAAGGTTCGCACACTGGCATTGTGGTAATGCAGTTTCAGTTACTTGCTTGCTTCAAGAGTGTTCGAGTGTTTCGCCACAGTTGGCGCAGATAGTACTGATCTCTAGACACGTGTTTCTGGTTCTTTAACCGTCACCAGTAGAGATTACAGTCTTTCAAATCTGGGGTTTGCTGAGTAGGCTGCCATCATCTGTCTCATGCCTGGTACCTCTCACAGGCATGCGGGTGCTTCATCCACGAGCTTGTCAGCTCAATGACTCACTGGAGAACTATTAAACAGGACCAGGGGTGGGAGGACGCCGATTCACCTCCCAGCAAGGTTCGCCCCTGGCATTGTGGTAAATGCAGTTTCTGTTACTTGCTTGCTTCAAGAGTGTTCAAGTGTTTCGCCACAGTTGACGCAGATAGTGCTGACCTCTAGACACGTGGTTCTGGTTCTTTAACCGTCATCAGTAGAGATTACAGTCTTTCAAATGTGGGGTTTGCTGAGTAGGCTGCCAACATCTTTCTCAGGTCAGGTACCTCTCACAGGCATGCGGGTGCTTCATCCACGAGCTCGTCAGCTCAATGACTCACAGGAGTACTATTAAACAGGAACAGGGGTGGGAGCACACCGACTCACCTCCCAGCAACGTTCGCCCCTGACATTGTGGTAATTGCAGTTTCAGTTACTTGCTTGCTTCAAGAGTGTTCGAGTGTTTCGCCACGGTTGGAGCAGATAGTGCTGATCTCTAGACACATGTTTCTGGTTCTTTAACCGTCATCAGTAGAGATTACAGTCTTTCAAATCTGTGGTTTGCTGAGTAGGCTGCCAACATCTGTCTCAGGTCAGGTACCTCTCACAGGCATGCGGGTGCTTCATCCACGAGATTGTCAGCTCAATGACTCACTGGAGAACTATTAAACAGCACCAGGGGTGGGAGGACGCCGATTCACCTCCCAGCAAGGTTCGCCCCTGGCATTGTGGTAAATGCAGTTTCTGTTACTTGCTTGCTTCAAGAGTGTTCAAGTGTTTCGCCACAGTTGACGCAGATAGTGCTGACCTCTAGACACGTGGTTCTGGTTCTTTAACCGTCATCAGTAGAGATTACAGTCTTTCAAATGTGGGGTTTACTGAGTAGGCTCCCAACATCTTTCTCAGGTCAGGTACCTCCCACAGGCAAGCGGGTGCTTCATCCACCAGCTTGTCAGCTCAATGACTCATGGGAGTACTATTAAACAGGAACAGGGGTGGGAGCACACCGCTTCACCTCCCAGCAAAGTTTGCCCCTGGCATTGTGGTAAATGCAGTTTCAGTTACTTGCTTGCTTCAAGAGTGTTCGAGTGTTTCGCCGCAGTTGGCACAGATAGTGCTGATCTCTAGACACGTGGTTCTGGTTCTTTAACTGTCATAGGTAGAGATTACAGTCTTTCAAATGTGGGGTTTGCTGAGTAGGCTGCCAACATCTTTCTCAGGTCAGGTACCTCTCACAGGCATGTGGGTGCTTTATCCACGAGCTCATCAGCTCAATGACTCACAGGAGTACTATTAAACAGGAACAGGGGTGGGAGCACACCGCCTCACCTCCCAGCAACGTTCGCCCCTGACATTGTGTTAATTGCAGTTTCAGTTACTTGCTTGCTTCAAGAGTGTTCGAGTGTTTCGCCACGGTTGGAGCAGATAGTGCTGATCTCTAGACACATGTTTCTGGTTCTTTAACCGTCATCAGTAGAGATTACAGTCTTTCAAATCTGGGGTTTGCTGAGTAGGCTCCCAACATCTTTCTCAGGTCAGGTACCTCCCACAGGCATGGGGGTGCTTCATCCACCAGCTTGTCAGCTCAATGACTCACGGGAGTACTATTAAACAGGAACAGGGGTGGGAGCACACCGCTTCACCTCCCAGCAACGTTTGCCCCTGGCATTGTGGTAAATGCAGTTTCAGTTACTTGCTTGCTTCAAGAGTGTTCGAGTGTTTCGCCGCAGTTGGCGCAGATAGTGCTGATCTCTAGACACGTGGTTCTGGTTCTTTAACTGTCATAGGTAGAGATTACAGTCTTTCAAATGTGGGGTTTGCTGAGTAGGCTGCCAACCTCTTTCTCAGGTCAGGTACCTCTCACAGGCATGTGGGTGCTTCATCCACGAGCTCATCAGCTCAATGACTCATGGGAGTACTATTAAACAGGAACAGGGGTGGGAGCACACCGCTTCACCTCCTAGCAAGGTTCGCCCCTGGCATTGTGATAAATGCAGTTTAAGTTACTTGCTTGCTTCAAGAGTGTTCGAGTGTTTCGCCACAGTTGGCGCAGATAGTGCTGATCTCTAGACACGTGTTTCTGGGTCTTTAACCGTCATCAGTAGAGATTACAGTCTTTCAAATGTGGGGTTTGCTGAGTAGGCTGCCAACAACTTTCTCAGGTCAGGTACGTCTCACAGGCATGCGGGTGCTTCATCCACGAGCTCGTCAGCACAATGACTCACTGGAGAACTATTAAACAAGAACAGGGGTGGGACCACACCGCTTAACCTCCCAGCAAGGTTCGCACACTGGCATTGTGGTAATGCAGTTTCAGTTACTTGCTTGCTTCAAGAGTGTTCGAGTGTTTCGCCACAGTTGGCGCAGATAGTACTGATCTCTAGACACGTGTTTCTGGTTCTTTAACCGTCACCAGTAGAGATTACAGTCTTTCAAATCTGGGGTTTGCTGAGTAGGCTGCCAACATCTTTCTCAGGTCAGGTACCTCTCACAGGCATGTGGGTGCTTCATCCACGAGCTCATCAGCTCAATGACTCATGGGAGTACTATTAAACAGGAACAGGGGTGGGAGCACACCGCTTCACCTCCCAGCAAAGTTTGCCCCTGGCATTGTGGTAAATGCAGTTTCAGTTACTTGCTTGCTTCAAGAGTGTTCGAGTGTTTCGCCGCAGTTGGCACAGATAGTGCTGATCTCTAGACACGTGCTTCTAGTTCTTTAACCGTCATCAGTAGAGATTACAGTCTTTCAAATGTGGGGTTTGCTGAGTAGGCTGCCAACATCTTTCTCAGGTCAGGTACGTCTCACAGGCGTGCGGGTGCTTCATCCACGAGCTCATCAGCTCAATGACTCACTAGAGAACTATCAAACAGGAACAGGGGTGGGAGCACACCGCTCCACCTCCCAGCAAGGTTTGCACACTGGCATTGTGGTAAATGCAGTTTCAGTTACTTGCTTGCTTCAAGAGTGTTTGAGTGTTTCGCCACAGTTGGCGCAGATAGTGCTGATCTCTACACACGTGTTTCTGCTTCTTTAACCGTCATCAGTAGAGATTACAGTCTTTCAAATGTGGGGTTTGCTGAGTAGGCTGCCAACAACTTTCTCAGGTCAGGTACATCTCACAGGCATGCGGGTGCTTCATCCACGAGCTCGTCAGCACAATGACTCACTGGAGAACTATTAAACAGGAACAGGGGTGGGACCACACCGCTTAACCTCCCAGCAAGGTTCGCACACTGGCATTGTGGTAATGCAGTTTCAGTTACTTGCTTGCTTCAAGAGTGTTCGAGTGTTTCGCCACAGTTGGCGCAGATAGTACTGATCTCTAGACACGTGTTTCTGGTTCTTTAACCGTCACCAGTAGAGATTACAGTCTTTCAAATCTGGGGTTTGCTGAGTAGGCTGCCATCATCTGTCTCATGCCTGGTACCTCTCACAGGCATGCGGGTGCTTCATCCACGAGCTTGTCAGCTCAATGACTCACTGGAGAACTATTAAACAGGACCAGGGGTGGGAGGACGCCGATTCACCTCCCAGCAAGGTTCGCCCCTGGCATTGTGGTAAATGCAGTTTCTGTTACTTGCTTGCTTCAAGAGTGTTCAAGTGTTTCGCCACAGTTGACGCATATAGTGCTGACCTCTAGACACGTGGTTCTGGTTCTTTAACCGTCATCAGTAGAGATTACAGTCTTTCAAATGTGGGGTTTACTGAGTAGGCTCCCAACATCTTTCTCAGGTCAGGTACCTCCCACAGGCAAGCGGGTGCTTCATCCACCAGCTTGTCAGCTCAATGACTCATGGGAGTACTATTAAACAGGAACAGGGGTGGGAGCACACCGCTTCAACTCCCAGAAAAGTTTGCCCCTGGCATTGTGGTAATGCAGTTTCAGTTACTTGCTTGCTTCAAGAGTGTTCGAGTGTTTCGCCACAGTTGGCGCAGATAGTACTGATCTCTAGACACGTGTTTCTGGTTCTTTAACCGTCACCAGTAGAGATTACAGTCTTTCAAATCTGGGGTTTGCTGAGTAGGCTGCCAACATCTTTCTCAGGTCAGGTACCTCTCACAGGCATGTGGGTGCTTCATCCACGAGCTCATCAGCTCAATGACTCATGGGAGTACTATTAAACAGGAACAGGGGTGGGAGCACACCGCTTCACCTCCCAGCAAAGTTTGCCCCTGGCATTGTGGTAAATGCAGTTTCAGTTACTTGCTTGCTTCAAGAGTGTTCGAGTGTTTCGCCGCAGTTGGCACAGATAGTGCTGATCTCTAGACACGTGCTTCTAGTTCTTTAACCGTCATCAGTAGAGATTACAGTCTTTCAAATGTGGGGTTTGCTGAGTAGGCTGCCAACATCTTTCTCAGGTCAGGTACGTCTCACAGGCGTGCGGGTGCTTCATCCACGAGCTCATCAGCTCAATGACTCACTAGAGAACTATCAAACAGGAACAGGGGTGGGAGCACACCGCTCCACCTCCCAGCAAGGTTTGCACACTGGCATTGTGGTAAATGCAGTTTCAGTTACTTGCTTGCTTCAAGAGTGTTTGAGTGTTTCGCCACAGTTGGCGCAGATAGTGCTGATCTCTACACACGTGTTTCTGCTTCTTTAACCGTCATCAGTAGAGATTACAGTCTTTCAAATGTGGGGTTTGCTGAGTAGGCTGCCAACAACTTTCTCAGGTCAGGTACGTCTCACAGGCATGCGGGTGCTTCATCCACGAGCTCGTCAGCACAATGACTCACTGGAGAACTATTAAACAGGAACAGGGGTGGGACCACACCGCTTAACCTCCCAGCAAGGTTCGCACACTGGCATTGTGGTAATGCAGTTTCAGTTACTTGCTTGCTTCAAGAGTGTTCGAGTGTTTCGCCACAGTTGGCGCAGATAGTACTGATCTCTAGACACGTGTTTCTGGTTCTTTAACCGTCACCAGTAGAGATTACAGTCTTTCAAATCTGGGGTTTGCTGAGTAGGCTGCCATCATCTGTCTCATGCCTGGTACCTCTCACAGGCATGCGGGTGCTTCATCCACAAGCTTGTCAGCTCAATGACTCACTGGAGAACTATTAAACAGGACCAGGGGTGGGAGGACGCCGATTCACCTCCCAGCAAGGTTCGCCCCTGGCATTGTGGTAAATGCAGTTTCTGTTACTTGCTTGCTTCAAGAGTGTTCAAGTGTTTCGCCACAGTTGACGCATATAGTGCTGACCTCTAGACACGTGGTTCTGGTTCTTTAACCGTCATCAGTAGAGATTACAGTCTTTCAAATGTGGGGTTTACTGAGTAGGCTCCCAACATCTTTCTCAGGTCAGGTACCTCCCACAGGCAAGCGGGTGCTTCATCCACCAGCTTGTCAGCTCAATGACTCATGGGAGTACTATTAAACAGGAACAGGGGTGGGAGCACACCGCTTCACCTCCCAGAAAAGTTTGCCCCTGGCATTGTGGTAAATGCAGTTTCAGTTACTTGCTTGCTTCAAGAGTGTTCGAGTGTTTCGCCGCAGTTGGCACAGATAGTGCTGATCTCTAGACATGTGGTTCTGGTTCTTTAACTGTCATAGGTAGAGATTACAGTCTTTCAAATGTGGGGTTTGCTGAGTAGGCTGCCAACATCTTTCTCAGGTCAGGTACCTCTCACAGGCATGTGGGTGCTTTATCCACGAGCTCATCAGCTCAATGACTCATGGGAGTACTATTAAACAGGAACAGGGGTGGGAGCACACCGCTTCACCTCCCAGCAAAGTTTGCCCCTGGCATTTTGGTAAATGCAGTTTCAGTTACTTGCTTGCTTCAAGAGTGTTCGAGTGTTTAGCCACAGTTGGCGCAGATAGTGCTGATCTCTAGACACGTGTTTCTGGGTCTTTAACCGTCATCAGTAGAGATTACAGTCTTTCAAATGTGGGGTTTGCTGAGTAGGCTGCCAACAACTTTCTCAGGTCAGGTACGTCTCACAGGCATGCGGGTGCTTCATCCACGAGCTCGTCAGCACAATGACTCACTGGAGAACTATTAAACAGGAACAGGGGTGGGACCACACCGCTTAACCTCCCAGCAAGGTTCGCACACTGGCATTGTGGTAATGCAGTTTCAGTTACTTGCTTGCTTCAAGAGTGTTCGAGTGTTTCGCCACAGTTGGCGCAGATAGTACTGATCTCTAGACACGTGTTTCTGGTTCTTTAACCGTCACCAGTAGAGATTACAGTCTTTCAAATCTGGGGTTTGCTGAGTAGGCTGCCAACATCTTTCTCAGGTCAGGTACCTCTCACAGGCATGTGGGTGCTTCATCCACGAGCTCATCAGCTCAATGACTCATGGGAGTACTATTAAACAGGAACAGGGGTGGGAGCACACCGCTTCACCTCCCAGCAAAGTTTTCCCCTGGCATTGTGGTAAATGCAGTTTCAGTTACTTGCTTGCTTCAAGAGTGTTCGAGTGTTTCGCCGCAGTTGGCACAGATAGTGCTGATCTCTAGACACGTGCTTCTAGTTCTTTAACCGTCATCAGTAGAGATTACAGTCTTTCAAATGTGGGGTTTGCTGAGTAGGCTGCCAACATCTTTCTCAGGTCAGGTACGTCTCACAGGCGTGCGGGTGCTTCATCCACGAGCTCGTCAGCTCAATGACTCACTAGAGAACTATCAAACAGGAACAGGGGTGGGAGCACACCGCTCCACCTCCCAGCAAGGTTTGCACACTGGAATTGTGGTAAATGCAGTTTCAGTTACTTGCTTGCTTCAAGAGTGTTCGAGTGTTTCGCCACAGTTGGCGCAGATAGTGCTGATCTCTACACACGTGTTTCTGGTTCTTTAACCGTCATCAGTAGAGATTACAGTCTTTCAAATGTGGGGTTTGCTGAGTAGGCTGCCAACAACTTTCTCAGGTCAGGTACGTCTCACAGGCATGCGGGTGCTTCATCCACGAGCTCGTCAGCACAATGACTCACTGGAGAACTATTAAACAGGAACAGGGGTGGGACCACACCGCTTAACCTCCCAGCAAGGTTCGCACACTGGCATTGTGGTAATGCAGTTTCAGTTACTTGCTTCCTTCAAGAGTGTTCGAGTGTTTCGCCACAGTTGGCGCAGATAGTACTGATCTCTAGACACGTGTTTCTGGTTCTTTAACCGTCACCAGTAGAGATTACAGTCTTTCAAATCTGGGGTTTGCTGAGTAGGCTGCCATCATCTGTCTCATGCCTGGTACCTCTCACAGGCATGCGGGTGCTTCATCCACGAGCTTGTCAGCTCAATGACTCACTGGAGAACTATTAAACAGGACCAGGGGTGGGAGGACGCCGATTCACCTCCCAGCAAGGTTCGCCCCTGGCATTGTGGTAAATGCAGTTTCTGTTACTTGCTTGCTTCAAGAGTGTTCAAGTGTTTCGCCACAGTTGACGCAGATAGTGCTGACCTCTAGACACGTGGTTCTGGTTCTTTAACCGTCATCAGTAGAGATTACAGTCTTTCAAATGTGGGGTTTGCTGAGTAGGCTGCCAACATCTTTCTCAGGTCAGGTACCTCTCACAGGCATGCGGGTGCTTCATCCACGAGCTCGTCAGCTCAATGACTCACAGGAGTACTATTAAACAGGAACAGGGGTGGGAGCACACCGCCTCACCTCCCAGCAACGTTCGCCCCTGACATTGTGGTAATTGCAGTTTCAGTTACTTGCTTGCTTCAAGAGTGTTCGAGTGTTTCGCCACGGTTGGAGCAGATAGTGCTGATCTCTAGACACATGTTTCTGGTTCTTTAACCGTCATCAGTAGAGATTACAGTCTTTCAAATCTGTGGTTTGCTGAGTAGGCTGCCAACATCTGTCTCAGGTCTGGTACCTCTCACAGGCATGCGGGTGCTTCATCCACGAGATTGTCAGCTCAATGACTCACTGGAGAACTATTAAACAGCACCAGGGGTGGGAGGACGCCGATTCACCTCCCAGCAAGGTTCGCCCCTGGCATTGTGGTAAATGCAGTTTCTGTTACTTGCTTGCTTCAAGAGTGTTCAAGTGTTTCGCCACAGTTGACGCAGATAGTGCTGACCTCTAGACACGTGGTTCTGGTTCTTTAACCGTCATCAGTAGAGATTACAGTCTTTCAAATGTGGGGTTTACTGAGTAGGCTCCCAACATCTTTCTCAGGTCAGGTACCTCCCACAGGCAAGCGGGTGCTTCATCCACCAGCTTGTCAGCTCAATGACTCATGGGAGTACTATTAAACAGGAACAGGGGTGGGAGCACACCGCTTCACCTCCCAGCAAAGTTTGCCCCTGGCATTGTGGTAAATGCAGTTTCAGTTACTTGCTTGCTTCAAGAGTGTTCGAGTGTTTCGCCGCAGTTGGCACAGATAGTGCTGATCTCTAGACACGTGGTTCTGGTTCTTTAACTGTCATAGGTAGAGATTACAGTCTTTCAAATGTGGGGTTTGCTGAGTAGGCTGCCAACATCTTTCTCAGGTCAGGTACCTCTCACAGGCATGTGGGTGCTTTATCCACGAGCTCATCAGCTCAATGACTCATGGGAGTACTATTAAACAGGAACAGGGGTGGGAGCACACCGCTTCACCTCCCAGCAAAGTTTGCCCCTGGCATTGTGGTAAATGCAGTTTCAGTTACTTGCTTGCTTCAAGAGTGTTCGAGTGTTTCGCCGCAGTTGGCACAGATAGTGCTGATCTCTAGACACGTGCTTCTAGTTCTTTAACCGTCATCAGTAGAGATTACAGTCTTTCAAATGTGGGGTTTGCTGAGTAGGCTGCCAACATCTTTCTCAGGTCAGGTACGTCTCACAGGCGTGCGGGTGCTTCATCCACGAGCTCGTCAGCTCATTGACTCACTGGAGAACTATCAAACAGGAACAGGGGTGGGAGCACACCGCTCCACCTCCCAGCAAGGTTTGCACACTGGCATTGTGGTAAATGCAGTTTCAGTTACTTGCTTGCTTCAAGAGTGTTCGAGTGTTTCGCCACAGTTGGCGCAGATAGTGCTGATCTCTAAACACTTGTTTCTGGTTCTTTAACCGTCATCAGTAGAGCTTACAGTCTTTCAAATGTGGGGTTTACTGAGTAGTCTCCCAACATCTTTCTCTGGTCAGGTACCTCTCACAGGCATGCGGGTGCTTTCATCCACCAGCTTGTCAGCTCAATGACTCATGGGAGTACTATTAAACAGGAACAGGGGTGGGAGCACACCGCTTCACCTCCCAGCAAGGCTTGCCCCTAGCATTGTGGTAAATGCAGTTTCAGTTACTTGCTTGCTTCAAGAGTGTTCGAGTGTTTCGCCGCAGTTGGCGCAGATAGTGCTCATCTCTAGACACGTGGTTCTGGTTCTTTAACTGTCATAGGTAGAGATTACAATCTTTCTAATGTGGGGTTTGCTGAGTAGGGTGCCAACATCTTTCTCAGGTCAGGCACCTCGCACAGGCATGTGGGTGCTTCATCCACGAGCTCATCAGCTCAATGACTCATGGGAGTACTATTAAACAGGAACAGGGGTGGGAGCACACCGCTTCACCTCCCAGCAAAGTTCGCCCCTGGCATTGTGATAAATGCAGTTTAAGTTACTTGCTTGCTTCAAGAGTGTTCGAGTGTTTCGCCACAGTTGACGCAGATAGTGCTGACCTCTAGACACGTGGTTGTGGTTCTTTAACCGTCATCAGTAGAGATTACAGTCTTTCAAATCTGGGGTTTGCTGAGTAGGCTGCCAACATCTGTCTCAGGTCTGGTACCTCTCACAGGCATGCGGGTGCTTCATCCACGAGCTTGTCAGCTCAATGACTCACTGGAGAACTATTAAACAGGAACAGGGGTGGGAGCACACCGCTTCACCTCCCAGCAAAGTTTGCCCCTGGCATTGTGGTAAATGCAGTTTCAGTTACTTGCTTGCTTCAAGAGTGTTCGAGTGTTTCGCCGCAGTTGGCACAGATAGTGCTGATCTCTAGACACGTGGTTCTGGTTCTTTAACTGTCATAGGTAGAGATTACAGTCTTTCAAATGTGGGGTTTGCTGAGTAGGCTGCCAACATCTTTCTCAGGTCAGGTACCTCTCACAGGCATGTGGGTGCTTTATCCACGAGCTCATCAGCTCAATGACTCATGGGAGTACTATTAAACAGGAACAGGGGTGGGAGCACACCGCTTCACCTCCCAGCAAAGTTTGCCCCTGGCATTGTGGTAAATGCAGTTTCAGTTACTTTCTTGCTTCAAGAGGGTTCGAGTGTTTCGCCGCAGTTGGCACAGATAGTGCTGATCTCTAGACACGTGCTTCTAGTTCTTTAACCGTCATCAGTAGAGATTACAGTCTTTCAAATGTGGGGTTTGCTGAGTAGGCTGCCAACATCTTTCTCAGGTCAGGTACGTCTCACAGGCGTGCGGGTGCTTCATCCACGAGCTCGTCAGCTCAATGACTCACTGGAGAACTATCAAACAGGAACAGGGGTGGGAGCACACCGCTCCACCTCCCAGCAAGGTTTGCACACTGGCATTGTGGTAAATGCAGTTTCAGTTACTTGCTTGCTTCAAGAGTGTTCGAGTGTTTCGCCACAGTTGGCGCAGATAGTGCTGATCTCTAAACACTTGTTTCTGGTTCTTTAACCGTCATCAGTAGAGCTTACAGTCTTTCAAATGTGGGGTTTACTGAGTAGTCTCCCAACATCTTTCTCTGGTCAGGTACCTCTCACAGGCATGCGGGTGCTTCATCCACCAGCTTGTCAGCTCAATGACTCATGGGAGTACTATTAAACAGGAACAGGGGTGGGAGCACACCGCTTCACCTCCCAGCAAGGCTTGCCCCTAGCATTGTGGTAAATGCAGTTTCAGTTACTTGCTTGCTTCAAGAGTGTTCGAGTGTTTCGCCGCAGTTGGCGCAGATAGTGCTCATCTCTAGACACGTGGTTCTGGTTCTTTAACTGTCATAGGTAGAGATTACAGTCTTTCTAATGTGGGGTTTGCTGAGTAGGGTGCCAACATCTTTCTCAGGTCAGGCACCTCGCACAGGCATGTGGGTGCTTCATCCACGAGCTCATCAGCTCAATGACTCATGGGAGTACAATTAAACAGGAACAGGGGTGGGAGCACACCGCTTCACCTCCCAGCAAAGTTCGCCCCTGGCATTGTGATAAATGCAGTTTAAGTTACTTGCTTGCTTCAAGAGTGTTCGAGTGTTTCGCCACAGTTGGCGCAGATAGTGCTGATCTCTAGACACGTGTTTCTGGTTCTTTAACCGTCATCAGTAGAGATTACAGTCTTTCAAATGTGGGGTTTGCTGAGTAGGCTGCCAACATCTTTCTCAGGTCAGGTACGTCTCACAGGCATGTGGGTGCTTCATCCACGAGCTCGTCAGCACAATGACTCACTGGAGAACTTTTAAACAGGAACAGGGGTGGGACCACACCGCTTCACCTCCCAGCAAGGTTCGCACACTGGCATTGTGGTAAATGCAGTTCCAGTTACTTGCTTGCTTCAAGAGTGTTCGAGTGTTTCGCCACAGTGTGCGCAGATAGTGCTGATCTCTACACACGTGGTTCTGGTTCTTTAACCGTCATCAGTAGAGATTACAGTCTTTCAAATCTGGGGTTTGCTGAGAAGGCTCCCAACATCTTTCTCAGGTCAGGTACCTCCCACAGGCATGGGGGTGCTTCATCCACCAGCTTGTCAGCTCAATGACTCAAGGGAGTACTATTAAACAGGAACAGGGGTGGGAGCACACCGCTTCACCTCCCAGCAACGTTTGCCCCTGGCATTGTGGTAAATGCAGTTTCAGTTACTTGCTTGCTTCAAGAGTGTTCGAGTGTTCGCCGCAGTTGGCGCAGATAGTGCTGATCTCTAGACACGTGGTTCTGGTTCTTTAACTGTCATAGGTAGAGATTACAGTCTTTCAAATGTGGGGTTTGCTGAGTAGGCTGCCAACATCTTTCTCAGGTCAGGTACCTCTCACAGGCATGTGGGTGCTTCATCCACGAGCTCATCAGCTCAATGACTCATGGGAGTACTATTAAACAGGAACAGGGGTGGGAGCACACCGCTTCACCTCCCAGCAAGGTTCGCCCCTGGCATTGTGATAAATGCAGTTTAAGTTACTTGCTTGCTTCAAGAGTGATCGAGTGTTTCGCCACAGTTGGCGCAGATAGTGCTGATCTCTAGACACGTGTTTCTGGGTCTTTAACCGTCATCAGTAGAGATTACAGTCTTTCAAATGTGGGGTTTGCTGAGTAGGCTGCCAACAACTTTCTCAGGTCAGGTACGTCTCACAGGCATGCGGGTGCTTCATCCACGAGCTCGTCAGCACAATGACTCACTGGAGAACTATTAAACAGGAACAGGGGTGGGACCACACCGCTTAACCTCCCAGCAAGGTTCGCACACTGGCATTGTGATAATGCAGTTTCAGTTACTTGCTTGCTTCAAGAGTGTTCGAGTGTTTCGCCACAGTTGGCGCAGATAGTACTGATCTCTAGACACGTGTTTCTGGTTCTTTAACCGTCACCAGTAGAGATTACAGTCTTTCAAATCTGGGGTTTGCTGAGTAGGCTGCCATCATCTGTCTCATGCCTGGTACCTCTCACAGGCATGCGGGTGCTTCATCCACGAGCTTGTCAGCTCAATGACTCACTGGAGAACTATTAAACAGGACCAGGGGTGGGAGGACGCCGATTCACCTCCCAGCAAGGTTCGCCCCTGGCATTGTGGTAAATGCAGTTTCTGTTACTTGCTTGCTTCAAGAGTGTTCAAGTGTTTCGCCACAGTTGACGCAGATAGTGCTGACCTCTAGACACGTGGTTCTGGTTCTTTAACCGTCATCAGTAGAGATTACAGTCTTTCAAATGTGGGGTTTACTGAGTAGGCTCCCAACATCTTTCTCAGGTCAGGTACCTCCCACAGGCAAGCGGGTGCTTCATCCACCAGCTTGTCAGCTCAATGACTCATGGGAGTACTATTAAACAGGAACAGGGGTGGGAGCACACCGCTTCACCTCCCAGCAAAGTTTGCCCCTGGCATTGTGGTAAATGCAGTTTCAGTTACTTGCTTGCTTCAAGAGTGTTCGAGTGTTTCGCCGCAGTTGGCACAGATAGTGCTGATCTCTAGACACGTGGTTCTGTTTCTTTAACTGTCATAGGTAGAGATTACAGTCTTTCAAATGTGGGGTTTGCTGAGTAGGCTGCCAACATCTTTCTCAGGTCAGGTACCTCTCACAGGCATGTGGGTGCTTTATCCACGAGCTCATCAGCTCAATGACTCATGGGAGTACTATTAAACAGGAACAGGGGTGGGAGCACACCACTTCACCTCCCAGCAAAGTTTGCCCCTGGCATTGTGGTAAATGCAGTTTCAGTTACTTGCTTGCTTCAAGAGTGTTCGAGTGTTTCGCCGCAGTTGGCACAGATAGTGCTGATCTCTAGACACGTGCTTCTAGTTCTTTAACTGTCATCAGTAGAGATTACAGTCTTTCAAATGTGGGGTTTGCTGAGTAGGCTGCCAACATCTTTCTCAGGTCAGGTACGTCTCACAGGCGTGCGGGTGCTTCATCCACGAGCTCGTCAGCTCAATGACTCACTGGAGAACTATCAAACAGGAACAGGGGTGGGAGCACACCGCTCCACCTCCCAGCAAGGTTTGCACACTGGCATTGTGGTAAATGCAGTTTCAGTTACTTGCTTGCTTCAAGAGTGTTCGAGTGTTTCGCCACAGTTGGCGCAGATAGTGCTGATCTCTAAACACTTGTTTCTGGTTCTTTAACCGTCGTCAGTAGAGCTTACAGTCTTTCAAATGTGGGGTTTACTGAGTAGTCTCCCAACATCTTTCTCTGGTCAGGTACCTCTCACAGGCATGCGGGTGCTTCATCCACCAGCTTGTCAGCTCAATGACTCATGGGAGTACTATTAAACAGGAACAGGGGTGGGAGCACACCGCTTCACCTCCCAGCAAGGCTTGCCCCTAGCATTGTGGTAAATGCAGTTTCAGTTACTTGCTTGCTTCAAGAGTGTTCGAGTGTTTCGCCGCAGTTGGCGCAGATAGTGCTCATCTCTGAACACGTGGTTCTGGTTCTTTAACTGTCATAGGTAGAGATTACAGTCTTTCTAATGTGGGGTTTGCTGAGTAGGGTGCCAACATCTTTCTCAGGTCAGGCACCTCGCACAGGCATGTGGGTGCTTCATCCACGAGCTCATCAGCTCAATGACTCATGGGAGTACTATTGAACAGGAACAGGGGTGGGAGCACACCGCTTCACCTCCCAGCAAAGTTCGCCCCTGGCATTGTGATAAATGCAGTTTAAGTTACTTGCTTGCTTCAAGAGTGTTCGAGTGTTTCGCCACAGTTGACGCAGATAGTGCTGACCTCTAGACACGTGGTTCTGGTTCTTTAACCGTCATCAGTAGAGATTACAGTCTTTCAAATGTGGGGTTTGCTGAGTAGGCTCCCAACATCTTTCTCAGGTCAGGTACCTCCCACAGGCATGGGGGTGCTTCATCCACCAGCTTGTCAGCTCAATGACTCACGGGAGTATTATTAAACAGGAACAGGGGTGGGAGCACACCGCTTCACCTCCCAGCAACGTTTGCCCCTGGCATTGTGGTAAATGCAGTTTTAGTTACTTGCTTGCTTCAAGAGTGTTCGAGTGTTTCACCGCAGTTGGCGCAGATAGTGCTGATCTCTAGACACGTGGTTCTGGTTCTTTAACTGTCATAGGTAGAGATTACAGTCTTTCAAATGTGGGGTTTGCTGAGTAGGCTGCCAACATCTTTTTCAGGTCAGGTACCTCTCACAGGCATGTGGGTGCTTCATCCACGAGCTCATCAGCTCAATGACTCATGGGAGTACTATTAAACAGGAACAGGGGTGGGAGCACACCGCTTCACCTCCCAGCAAGGTTCGCCCCTGGCGTTGTGATAAATGCAGTTTAAGTTACTTGCTTGCTTCAAGAGTGTTCGAGTGTTTCGCCACAGTTGGCGCAGATAGTGCTGATCTCTAGACACGTGTTTCTGGGTCTTTAACCGTCATCAGTAGAGATTACAGTCTTTCAAATGTGGGGTTTGCTGAGTAGGCTGCCAACAACTTTCTCAGGTCAGGTACGTCTCACAGGCATGCGGGTGCTTCATCCACGAGCTCGTCAGCACAATGACTCACTGGAGAACTATTAAACAGGAACAGGGGTGGGACCACACCGCTTAACCTCCCAGCAAGGTTCGCACACTGGCATTGTGGTAATGCAGTTTCAGTTACTTGCTTGCTTCAAGAGTGTTCGAGTGTTTCGCCACAGTTGGCGCAGATAGTACTGATCTCTAGACACGTGTTTCTGGTTCTTTAACCGTCACCAGTAGAGATTACAGTCTTTCAAATCTGGGGTTTGCTGAGTAGGCTGCCAACATCTTTCTAAGGTCAGGTACCTCTCACAGGCATGTGGGTGCTTCATCCACGAGCTCATCAGCTCAATGACTCATGGGAGTACTATTAAACAGGAACAGGGGTGGGAGCACACCGCTTCACCTCCCAGCAAAGTTTGCCCCTGGCATTGTGATAAATGCAGTTTAAGTTACTTGCTTGCTTCAAGAGTGTTCGAGTGTTTCGCCACAGTTGGCGCAGATAGTGCTGATCTCTAGACACGTGTTTCTGGGTCTTTAACCGTCATCAGTAGAGATTACAGTCTTTCAAATGTGGGGTTTGCAGAGTAGGCTGCCAACAACTTTCTCAGGTCAGGTACGTCTCACAGGCATGCGGGTGCTTCATCCACGAGCTCGTCAGCACAATGACTCACTGGAGAACTATTAAACAGGAACAGGGGTGGGACCACACCGCTTAACCTCCCAGCAAGGTTCGCACACTGGCATTGTGGTAATGCAGTTTCAGTTACTTGCTTGCTTCAAGAGTGTTCGAGTGTTTCGCCACAGTTGGCGCAGATAGTACTGATCTCTAGACACGTGTTTCTGGTTCTTTAACCGTCACCAGTAGAGATTACAGTCTTTCAAATCTGGGGTTTGCTGAGTAGGCTGCCAACATCTTTCTAAGGTCAGGTACCTCTCACAGGCATGTGGGTGCTTCATCCACGAGCTCATCAGCTCAATGACTCATGGGAGTACTATTAAACAGGAACAGGGGTGGGAGCACACCGCTTCACCTCCCAGCAAAGTTTGCCCCTGGCATTGTGGTAAATGCAGTTTCAGTTACTTGCTTGCTTCAAGAGTGTTCGAGTGTTTCGCCGCAGTTGGCACAGATAGTGCTGATCTCTAGACACGTGCTTCTAGTTCTTTAACCGTCATCAGTAGAGATTACAGTCTTTCAAATGTGGGGTTTGCTGAGTAGGCTGCCAACATCTTTCTCAGGTCAGGTACGTCTCACAGGCGTGCGGGTGCTTCATCCACGAGCCCCTCAGCTCAATGACTCACTAGAGAACTATCAAACAGGAACAGGGGTGGGAGCACACCGCTCCACCTCCCAGCAAGGTTTGCACACTGGCATTGTGGTAAATGCAGTTTCAGTTACTTGCTTGCTTCAAGAGTGTTCGAGTGTTTCGCCACAGTTGGCGCAGATAGTGCTGATCTCTACACACGTGTTTCTGGTTCTTTAACCGTCATCAGTAGAGACTACAGTCTTTCAAATGTGGGGTTTGCTGAGTAGGCTGCCAACAACTTTCTCAGGTCAGGTACGTCTCACAGGCATGCGGGTGCTTCATCCACGAGCTCGTCAGCACAATGACTCACTGGAGAACTATTAAACAGGAACAGGGGTGGGACCACACTGCTTAACCTCCCAGCAAGGTTCGCACACTGGCATTGTGGTAATGCAGTTTCAGTTACTTGCTTGCTTCAAGAGTGTTCGAGTGTTTCGCCACAGTTGGCGCAGATAGTACTGATCTCTAGACACGTGTTTCTGGTTCTTTAACCGTCACCAGTAGAGATTACAGTCTTTCAAATCTGGGGTTTGCTGAGTAGGCTGCCATCATCTGTCTCATGCCTGGTACCTCTCACAGGCATGCGGGTGCTTCATCCACGAGCTTGTCAGCTTAATGACTCACTGGAGAACTATTAAACAGGACCAGGGGTGGGAGGACGCCGATTCACCTCCCAGCAAGGTTCGCCCCTGGCATTGTGGTAAATGCAGTTTCTGTTACTTGCTTGCTTCAAGAGTGTTCAAGTGTTTCGCCACAGTTGACGCAGATAGTGCTGACCTCTAGACACGTGGTTCTGGTTCTTTAACCGTCATCAGTAGAGATTACAGTCTTTCAAATGTGGGGTTTGCTGAGTAGGCTGCCAACATCTTTCTCAGGTCAGGTACCTCTCACAGGCAAGCGGGTGCTTCATCCACCAGCTTGTCAGCTCCATGACTCATGGGAGTACTATTAAACAGGAACAGGGGTGGGAGCACACCGCTTCACCTCCCAGCAAAGTTTGCCCCTGGCATTGTGGTAAATGCAGTTTCAGTTACTTGCTTGCTTCAAGAGTGTTCGAGTGTTTCGCCGCAGTTGGCACAGATAGTGCTGATCTCTAGACACGTGGTTCTGGTTCTTTAACTGTCATAGGTAGAGATTACAGTCTTTCAAATGTGGGGTTTGCTGAGTAGGCTGCCAACATCTTTCTCAGGTCAGGTACCTCTCACAGGCATGTGGGTGCTTTATCCACGAGCTCATCAGCTCAATGACTCATGGGAGTACTATTAAACAGGAACAGGGGTGGGAGCACACCGCTTCACCTCCCAGCAAAGTTTGCCCCTGGCATTGTGGTAAATGCAGTTTCAGTTACTTGCTTGCTTCAAGAGTGTTCGAGTGTTTCGCCACAGTTGGCGCAGATAGTGCTGATCTCTAGACACGTGTTTCTGGGTCTTTAACCGTCATCAGTAGAGATTACAGTCTTTCAAATGTGGGGTTTGCTGAGTAGGCTGCCAACAACTTTCTCAGGTCAGGTACGTCTCACAGGCATGCGGGTGCTTCATCCACGAGCTCGTCAGCACAATGACTCACTGGAGAACTATTAAACAGGAACAGGGGTGGGACCACACCGCTTAACCTCCCAGCAAGGTTCGCACACTGGCATTGTGGTAATGCAGTTTCAGTTACTTGCTTGCTTCAAGAGTGTTCGAGTGTTTCGCCACAGATGGCGCAGATAGTACTGATCTCTAGACACGTGTTTCTGGTTCTTTAACCGTCACCAGTAGAGATTACAGTCTTTCAAATCTGGGGTTTGCTGAGTAGGCTGCCAAAATCTTTCTCAGGTCAGGTACGTCTCACAGGCGTGCGGGTGCTTCATCCACGAGCTCGTCAGCTCAATGACTCAATAGAGAACTATCAAACAGGAACAGGGGTGGGAGCACACCGCTCCACCTCCCAGCAAGGTTTGCACACTGGCATTGTGGTAAATGCAGTTTCAGTTACTTGCTTGCTTCAAGAGTGTTCGAGTGTTTCGCCACAGTTGGCGCAGATAGTGCTGATCTCTACACACGTGTTTCTGGTTCTTTAACCGTCATCAGTAGAGATTACAGTCTTTCAAATGTGGGGTTTGCTGAGTAGGCTGCCAACAACTTTCTCAGGTCAGGTACGTCTCACAGGCATGCGGGTGCTTCATCCACGAGCTCGTCAGCACAATGACTCACTGGAGAACTATTAAACAGGAACAGGGGTGGGACCACACCGCTTAACCTCCCAGCAAGGTTCGCACACTGGCATTGTGGTAATGCAGTTTCAGTTACTTGCTTGCTTCAAGAGTGTTCGAGTGTTTCGCCACAGTTGGCGCAGATAGTACTGATCTCTAGACACGTGTTTCTGGTTCTTTAACCGTCACCAGTAGAGATTACAGTCTTTCAAATCTGGGATTTGCTGAGTAGGCTGCCATCATCTGTCTCATGCCTGGTACCTCTCACAGGCATGCGGGTGCTTCATCCACGAGCTCGTCAGCACAAAGACTCACTGGAGAACTATTAAACAGGAACAGGGGTGGGACCACACCGCTTAACCTCCCAGCAAGGTTCGCACACTGGCATTGTGATAATGCAGTTTCAGTTACTTGCTTGCTTCAAGAGTGTTCGAGTGTTTCGCCACAGTTGGCGCAGATAGTACTGATCTCTAGACACGTGTTTCTGGTTCTTTAACCGTCACCAGTAGAGATTACAGTCTTTCAAATCTGGGGTTTGCTGAGTAGGCTGCCATCATCTGTCTCATGCCTGGTACCTCTCACAGGCATGCGGGTGCTTCATCCACGAGCTTGTCAGCTCAATGACTCACTGGAGAACTATTAAACAGGACCAGGGGTGGGAGGACGCCGATTCACCTCCCAGCAAGGTTCGCCCCTGGCATTGTGGTAAATGCAGTTTCTGTTACTTGCTTGCTTCAAGAGTGTTCAAGTGTTTCGCCACAGTTGATGCAGATAGTACTGACCTCTAGACACGTGGTTCTGGTTCTTTAACCGTCATCAGTAGAGATTACAGTCTTTCAAATGTGGGGTTTACTGAGTAGGCTCCCAACATCTTTCTCAGGTCAGGTACCTCCCACAGGCAAGCGGGTGCTTCATCCACCAGCTTGTCAGCTCAATGACTCATGGGAGTACTATTAAACAGGAACAGGGGTGGGAGCACACCGCTTCACCTCCCAGCAAAGTTTGCCCCTGGCATTGTGGTAAATGCAGTTTCAGTTACTTGCTTGCTTCAAGAGTGTTCGAGTGTTTCGCCGCAGTTGGCACAGATAGTGCTGATCTCTAGACACGTGGTTCTGGTTCTTTAACTGTCATAGGTAGAGATTACAGTCTTTCAAATGTGGGGTTTGCTGAGTAGGCTGCCAACATCTTTCTCAGGTCAGGTACCTCTCACAGGCATGTGGGTGCTTTATCCACGAGCTCATCAGCTCAATGACTCATGGGAGTACTATTAAACAGGAACAGGGGTGGGAGCACACCGCTTCACCTCCCAGCAAAGTTTGCCCCTGGCATTGTGGTAAATGCAGTTTCAGTTACTTGCTTGCTTCAAGAGTGTTCGAGTGTTTCGCCGCAGTTGGCACAGATAGTGCTGATCTCTTGACACGTGCTTCTAGTTCTTTAACCGTCATCAGTAGAGATTACAGTCTTTCAAATGTGGGGTTTGCTGAGTAGGCTGCCAACATCTTTCTCAGGTCAGGTACGTCTCACAGGCGTGCGGGTGCTTCATCCACGAGCTCGTCAGCTCAATGACTCACTGGAGAACTATCAAACAGGAACAGGGGTGGGAGCACACCGCTCCACCTCCCAGCAAGGTTTGCACACTGGCATTGTGGTAAATGCAGTTTCAGTTACTTGCTTGCTTCAAGAGTGTTCGAGTGTTTCGCCACAGTTGGCGCAGATAGTGCTGATCTCTAAACACTTGTTTCTGGTTCTTTAACCGTCATCAGTAGAGCTTACAGTCTTTCAAATGTGGGGTTTACTGAGTAGTCTCCCAACATCTTTCTCTGGTCAGGTACCTCTCACAGGCATGCGGGTGCTTCATCCACCAGCTTGTCAGCTCAATGACTCATGGGAGTACTATTAAACAGGAACAGGGGTGGGAGCACACCGCTTCACCTCCCAGCAAGGCTTGCCCCTAGCATTGTGGTAAATGCAGTTTCAGTTACTTGCTTGCTTCAAGAGTGTTCGAGTGTTTCGCCGCAGTTGGCGCAGATAGTGCTCATCTCTAGACACGTGGTTCTGGTTCTTTAACTGTCATAGGTAGAGATTACAGTCTTTCTAATGTGGGGTTTGCTGAGTAGGGTGCCAACATCTTTCTCAGGTCAGGCACCTCGCACAGGCATGTGGGTGCTTCATCCACGAGCTCATCAGCTCAATGACTCATGGGAGTACTATTAAACAGGAACAGGGGTGGGAGCACACCGCTTCACCTCCCAGCAAAGTTCGCCCCTGGCATTGTGATAAATGCAGTTTAAGTTACTTGCTTGCTTCAAGAGTGTTCGAGTGTTTCGCCACAGTTGACGCAGATAGTGCTGACCTCTAGACACGTGGTTCTGGTTCTTTAACCGTCATCAGTAGAGATTACAGTCTTTCAAATGTGGGGTTTGCTGAGTAGGCTGCCAACATCTTTCTCAGGTCAGGTACCTCTCACAGGCATGCGGGTGCTTCATCCACGAGCTCGTCAGCTCAATGATTCACAGGAGTACTATTAAACAGGAACAGGGGTGGGAGCACACCGCCTCACCTCCCAGCAACGTTCGCCCCTGACATTGTGGTAATTGCAGTTTCAGTTACTTGCTTGCTTCAAGAGTGTTCGAGTGTTTCGCCACGGTTGGAGCAGATAGTGCTGATCTCTAGACACATGTTTCTGGTTCTTTAACCGTCATCAGTAGAGATTACAGTCTTTCAAATCTGGGGTTTGCTGAGTAGGCTCCCAACATCTTTCTCAGGTCAGGTACCTCCCACAGGCATGGGGGTGCTTCATCCACCAGCGTGTCAGCTCAATGACTCACGGGAGTACTATTAAACAGGAACAGGGGTGGGAGCACACCGCTTCACCTCCCAGCAACGTTTGCCCCTGGCATTGTGGTAAATGCAGTTTCAGTTACTTGCTTGCTTCAAGAGTGTTCGAGTGTTTCGCCGCAGTTGGCGCAGATAGTGCTGATCTCTAGACACGTGGTTCTGGTTCTTTAACTGTCATAGGTAGAGATTACAGTCTTTCAAATGTGGGGTTTGCTGAGTAGGCTGCCAACATCTTTCTCAGGTCAGGTACCTCTCACAGGCATGTGGGTGCTTCATCCACGAGCTCATCAGCTCAATGACTCATGGGAGTACTATTAAACAGGAACAGGGGTGGGAGCACACCGCTTCACCTCCTAGCAAGGTTCGCCCCTGGCATTGTGATAAATGCAGTTTAAGTTACTTGCTTGCTTCAAGAGTGTTCGAGTGTTTCGCCACAGTTGGCGCAGATAGTGCTGATCTCTAGACACGTGTTTCTGGGTCTTTAACCGTCATCAGTAGAGATTACAGTCTTTCAAATGTGGGGTTTGCTGAGTAGGCTGCCAACAACTTTCTCAGGTCAGGTACGTCTCACAGGCATGCGGGTGCTTCATCCACGAGCTCGTCAGCTCAATGACTCACTAGAGAACTATCAAACAGGAACAGGGGTGGGAGCACACCGCTCCACCTCCCAGCAAGGTTTGCACACTGGCATTGTGGTAAATGCAGTTTCAGTTACTTGCTTGCTTCAAGAGTGTTCGAGTGTTTCGCCACAGTTGGCGCAGATAGTGCTGATCTCTACACACGTGTTTCTGGTTCTTTAACCGTCATCAGTAGAGATTACAGTCTTTCAAATGTGGGGTTTGCTGAGTAGGCTGCCAACAACTTTCTCAGGTCAGGTACGTCTCACAGGCATGCGGGTGCTTCATCCACGAGCTCGTCAGCTCAATGACTCACTAGAGAACTATCAAACAGGAACAGGGGTGGGAGCACACCGCTCCACCTCCCAGCAAGGTTTGCACACTGGCATTGTGGTAAATGCAGTTTCAGTTACTTGCTTGCTTCAAGAGTGTTCGAGTGTTTCGCCACAGTTGGCGCAGATAGTGCTGATCTCTACACACGTGTTTCTGGTTCTTTAACCGTCATCAGTAGAGATTACAGTCTTTCAAATGTGGGGTTTGCTGAGTAGGCTGCCAACAACTTTCTCAGGTCAGGTACGTCTCACAGGCGTGCGGGTGCTTCATCCACGAGCTCGTCAGCTCAATGACTCACTGGAGAACTATCAAACAGGAACAGGGGTGGGAGCACACCGCTCCACCTCCCAGCAAGGCTCGCCCCTGGCATTGTGGTAAATGCAGTATCAGTTACTTGCTTGCTTCAAGAGTGTTCGAGTGTTTCGCCACAGTTGGCGCAGATAGTGCTGATCTCTAAACACTTGTTTCTGGTTCTTTAACCGTCATCAGTAGAGCTTACAGTCTTTCAAATGTGGGGTTTACTGAGTAGTCTCCCAACATCTTTCTCTGGTCAGGTACCTCTCACAGGCATGCGGGTGCTTCATCCACCAGCTTGTCAGCTCAATGACTCATGGGAGTACTATTAAACAGGAACAGGGGTGGGAGCACACCGCTTCACCTCCCAGCAAGGCTTGCCCCTAGCATTGTGGTAAATGCAGTTTCAGTTACTTGCTTGCTTCAAGAGTGTTCGAGTGTTTCGCCGCAGTTGGCGCAGATAGTGCTCATCTCTAGACACGTGGTTCTGGTTCTTTAACTGTCATAGGTAGAGATTACAGTCTTTCTAATGTGGGGTTTGCTGAGTAGGGTGCCAACATCTTTCTCAGGTCAGGCACCTCGCACAGGCATGTGGGTGCTTCATCCACGAGCTCATCAGCTCAATGACTCATGGGAGTACAATTAAACAGGAACAGGGGTGGGAGCACACCGCTTCACCTCCCAGCAAAGTTCGCCCCTGGCATTGTGATAAATGCAGTTTAAGTTACTTGCTTGCTGCAAGAGTGTTCGAGTGTTTCGCCACAGTTGGCGCAGATAGTGCTGATCTCTAGACACGTGTTTCTGGTTCTTTAACCGTCATCAGTAGAGATTACAGTCTTTCAAATGTGGGGTTTGCTGAGTAGGCTGCCAACATCTTTCTCAGGTCAGGTACGTCTCACAGGCATGCGGGTGCTTCATCCACGAGCTCGTCAGCACAATGACTCACTGGAGAACTTTTAAACAGGAACAGGGGTGGGACCACACCGCTTCACCTCCCAGCAAGGTTCGCACACTGGCATTGTGGTAAATGCAGTTCCAGTTACTTGCTTGCTTCAAGAGTGTTCGAGTGTTTCGCCATAGTGTGCGCAGATAGTGCTGATCTCTACACACGTGGTTCTGGTTCTTTAACCGTCATCAGTAGAGATTACAGTCTTTCAAATCTGGGGTTTGCTGAGAAGGCTCCCAACATCTTTCTCAGGTCAGGTACCTCCCACAGGCATGGAGGTGCTTCATCCACCAGCTTGTCAGCTCAATGACTCAAGGGAGTACTATTAAACAGGAACAGGGGTGGGAGCACACCGCTTCACCTCCCAGCAACGTTTGCCCCTGGCATTGTGGTAAATGCAGTTTCAGTTACTTGCTTGCTTCAAGAGTGTTCGAGTGTTCGCCGCAGTTGGCGCAGATAGTGCTGATCTCTAGACACGTGGTTCTGGTTCTTTAACTGTCATAGGTAGAGATTACAGTCTTTCAAATGTGGGGTTTGCTGAGTAGGCTGCCAACATCTTTCTCAGGTCAGGTACCTCTCACAGGCATGTGGGTGCTTCATCCACGAGCTCATCAGCTCAATGACTCATGGGAGTACTATTAAACAGGAACAGGGGTGGGAGCACACCGCTTCACCTCCCAGCAAGGTTCGCCCCAGGCATTGTGATAAATGCAGTTTAAGTTACTTGCTTGCTTCAAGAGTGATCGAGTGTTTCGCCACAGTTGGCGCAGATAGTGCTGATCTCTAGACACGTGTTTCTGGGTCTTTAACCGTCATCAGTAGAGATTACAGTCTTTCAAATGTGGGGTTTGCTGAGTAGGCTGCCAACAACTTTCTCAGGTCAGGTACGTCTCACAGGCATGTGGGTGCTTCATCCACGAGCTCGTCAGCACAATGACTCACTGGAGAACTATTAAACAGGAACAGGGGTGGGACCACACCGCTTAACCTCCCAGCAAGGTTCGCACACTGGCATTGTGATAATGCAGTTTCAGTTACTTGCTTGCTTCAAGAGTGTTCGAGTGTTTCGCCACAGTTGGCGCAGATAGTACTGATCTCTAGACACGTGTTTCTGGTTCTTTAACCGTCACCAGTAGAGATTACAGTCTTTCAAATCTGGGGTTTGCTGAGTAGGCTGCCATCATCTGTCTCATGCCTGGTACCTCTCACAGGCATGCGGGTGCTTCATCCACGAGCTTGTCAGCTCAATGACTCACTGGAGAACTATTAAACAGGACCAGGGGTGGGAGGACGCCGATTCACCTCCCAGCAAGGTTCGCCCCTGGCATTGTGGTAAATGCAGTTTCTGTTACTTGCTTGCTTCAAGAGTGTTCAAGTGTTTCGCCACAGTTGACGCAGATAGTGCTGACCTCTAGACACGTGGTTCTGGTTCTTTAACCGTCATCAGTAGAGATTACAGTCTTTCAAATGTGGGGTTTACTGAGTAGGCTCCCAACATCTTTCTCAGGTCAGGTACCTCCCACAGGCAAGCGGGTGCTTCATCCACCAGCTTGTCAGCTCAATGACTCATGGGAGTACTATTAAACAGGAACAGGGGTGGGAGCACACCGCTTCACCTCCCAGCAAAGTTTGCCCCTGGCATTGTGGTAAATGCAGTTTCAGTTACTTGCTTGCTTCAAGAGTGTTCGAGTGTTTCGCCGCAGTTGGCACAGATAGTGCTGATCTCTAGACACGTGGTTCTGTTTCTTTAACTGTCATAGGTAGAGATTACAGTCTTTCAAATGTGGGGTTTGCTGAGTAGGCTGCCAACATCTTTCTCAGGTCAGGTACCTCTCACAGGCATGTGGGTGCTTTATCCACGAGCTCATCAGCTCAATGACTCATGGGAGTACTATTAAACAGGAACAGGGGTGGGAGCACACCGCTTCACCTCCCAGCAAAGTTTGCCCCTGGCATTGTGGTAAATGCAGTTTCAGTTACTTGCTTGCTTCAAGAGTGTTCGAGTGTTTCGCCGCAGTTGGCACAGATAGTGCTGATCTCTAGACACGTGCTTCTAGTTCTTTAACTGTCATCAGTAGAGATTACAGTCTTTCAAATGTGGGGTTTGCTGAGTAGGCTGCCAACATCTTTCTCAGGTCAGGTACGTCTCACAGGCGTGCGGGTGCTTCATCCACGAGCTCGTCAGCTCAATGACTCACTGGAGAACTATCAAACAGGAACAGGGGTGGGAGCACACCGCTCCACCTCCCAGCAAGGTTTGCACACTGGCATTGTGGTAAATGCAGTTTCAGTTACTTGCTTGCTTCAAGAGTGTTTGAGTGTTTCGCCACAGTTGGCGCAGATAGTGCTCATCTCTAAACACGTGGTTCTGGTTCTTTAACTGTCATAGGTAGAGATTACAGTCTTTCTAATGTGGGGTTTGCTGAGTAGGGTGCCAACATCTTTCTCAGGTCAGGCACCTCGCACAGGCATGTGGGTGCTTCATCCACGAGCTCATCAGCTCAATGACTCATGGGAGTACTATTGAACAGGAACAGGGGTGGGAGCACACCGCTTCACCTCCCAGCAAAGTTCGCCCCTGGCATTGTGATAAATGCAGTTTAAGTTACTTGCTTGCTTCAAGAGTGTTCGAGTGTTTCGCCACAGTTGACGCAGATAGTGCTGACCTCTAGACACGTGGTTCTGGTTCTTTAACCGTCATCAGTAGAGATTACAGTCTTTCAAATGTGGGGTTTGCTGAGTAGGCTCCCAACATCTTTCTCAGGTCAGGTACCTCCCACAGGCATGGGGGTGCTTCATCCACCAGCTTGTCAGCTCAATGACTCACGGGAGTACTATTAAACAGGAACAGGGGTGGGAGCACACCGCTTCACCTCCCAGCAACGTTTGCCCCTGACATTGTGGTAAATGCAGTTTCAGTTACTTGCTTGCTTCAAGAGTGTTCGAGTGTTTCACCGCAGTTGGCGCAGATAGTGCTGATCTCTAGACACGTGGTTCTGGTTCTTTAACCGTCATCAGTAGAGATTACAGTCTTTCAAATGTGGGGTTTACTGAGTAGGCTCCCAACATCTTTCTCAGGTCAGGTACCTCCCACAGGCAAGCGGGTGCTTCATCCACCAGCTTGTCAGCTCAATGACTCACTGGAGAACTATTAAACAGGACCAGGGGTGGGAGGACGCCGATTCACCTCCCAGCAAGGTTCGTCCCTGGCATTGTGGTAAATGCAGTTTCTGTTACTTGCTTGCTTCAAGAGTGTTCAAGTGTTTCGCCACAGTTGACGCAGATAGTGCTGACCTCTAGACATGTGGTTCTGGTTCTTTAACCGTCATCAGTAGAGATTACAGTCTTTCAAATGTGGGGTTTACTGAGTAGGCTCCCAACATCTTTCTCAGGTCAAGTACCTCCCACAGGCAAGCGGGTGCTTCATCCACCAGCTTGTCAGCTCAATGACTCATGGGAGTACTATTAAACAGGAACAGGGGTGGGAGCACACCGCTTCACCTCCCAGCAAAGTTTGCCCCTGGCATTGTGGTAAATGCAGTTTCAGTTACTTGCTTGCTTCAAGAGTGTTCGAGTGTTTCGCCGCAGTTGGCACAGATAGTGCTGATCTCTAGACACGTGGTTCTGTTTCTTTAACTGTCATAGGTAGAGATTACAGTCTTTCAAATCTGGGGTTTGCTGAGTAGGCTGCCAACATCTTTCTAAGGTCAGGTACCTCTCACAGGCATGTGGGTGCTTCATCCACGAGCTCATCAGCTCAATGACTCATGGGAGTACTATTAAACAGGAACAGGGGTGGGAGCACACCGCTTCACCTCCCAGCAAAGTTTGCCCCTGGCATTGTGATAAATGCAGTTTAAGTTACTTGCTTGCTTCAAGAGTGTTCGAGTGTTTCGCCACAGTTGGCGCAGATAGTGCTGATCTCTAGACACGTGTTTCTGGGTCTTTAACCGTCATCAGTAGAGATTACAGTCTTTCAAATGTGGGGTTTGCAGAGTAGGCTGCCAACAACTTTCTCAGGTCAGGTACGTCTCACAGGCATGCGGGTGCTTCATCCACGAGCTCGTCAGCACAATGACTCACTGGAGAACTATTAAACAGGAACAGGGGTGGGACCACACCGCTTAACCTCCCAGCAAGGTTCGCACACTGGCATTGTGGTAATGCAGTTTCAGTTACTTGCTTGCTTCAAGAGTGTTCGAGTGTTTCGCCACAGTTGGCGCAGATAGTACTGATCTCTAGACACGTGTTTCTGGTTCTTTAACCGTCACCAGTAGAGATTACAGTCTTTCAAATCTGGGGTTTGCTGAGTAGGCTGCCAACATCTTTCTAAGGTCAGGTACCTCTCACAGGCATGTGGGTGCTTCGTCCACGAGCTCATCAGCTCAATGACTCATGGGAGTACTATTAAACAGGAACAGGGGTGGGAGCACACCGCTTCACCTCCCAGCAAAGTTTGCCCCTGGCATTGTGGTAAATGCAGTTTCAGTTACTTGCTTGCTTCAAGAGTGTTCGAGTGTTTCGCCGCAGTTGGCACAGATAGTGCTGATCTCTAGACACGTGATTCTAGTTCTTTAACCGTCATCAGTAGAGATTACAGTCTTTCAAATGTGGGGTTTGCTGAGTAGGCTGCCAACATCTTTCTCAGGTCAGGTACGTCTCACAGGCGTGCGGGTGCTTCATCCACGAGCTCGTCAGCTCAATGACTCACTAGAGAACTATCAAACAGGAACAGGGGTGGGAGCACACCGCTCCACCTCCCAGCAAGGTTTGCACACTGGCATTGTGGTAAATGCAGTTTCAGTTACTTGCTTGCTTCAAGAGTGTTCGAGTGTTTCGCCACAGTTGGCGCAGATAGTGCTGATCTCTACACACGTGTTTCTGGTTCTTTAACCGTCATCAGTAGAGATTACAGTCTTTCAAATGTGGGGTTTGCTGAGTAGGCTGCCAACAACTTTCTCAGGTCAGGTACGTCTCACAGGCATGCGGGTGCTTCATCCACGAGCTCGTCAGCACAATGACTCACTGGAGAACTATTAAACAGGAACAGGGGTGGGACCACACTGCTTAACCTCCCAGCAAGGTTCGCACACTGGCATTGTGGTAATGCAGTTTCAGTTACTTGCTTGCTTCAAGAGTGTTCGAGTGTTTCGCCACAGTTGGCGCAGATAGTACTGATCTCTAGACACGTGTTTCTGGTTCTTTAACCGTCACCAGTAGAGATTACAGTCTTTCAAATCTGGGGTTTGCTGAGTAGGCTGCCATCATCTGTCTCATGCCTGGTACCTCTCACAGGCATGCGGGTGCTTCATCCACGAGCTTGTCAGCTTAATGACTCACTGGAGAACTATTAAACAGGACCAGGGGTGGGAGGACGCCGATTCACCTCCCAGCAAGGTTCGCCCCTGGCATTGTGGTAAATGCAGTTTCTGTTACTTGCTTGCTTCAAGAGTGTTCAAGTGTTTCGCCACAGTTGACGCAGATAGTGCTGACCTCTAGACACGTGGTTCTGGTTCTTTAACCGTCATCAGTAGAGATTACAGTCTTTCAAATGTGGGGTTTGCTGAGTAGGCTGCCAACATCTTTCTCAGGTCAGGTACCTCTCACAGGCATGCGGGTGCTTCATCCACCAGCTTGTCAGCTCCATGACTCATGGGAGTACTATTAAACAGGAACAGGGGTGGGAGCACACCGCTTCACCTCCCAGCAAAGTTTGCCCCTGGCATTGTGGTAAATGCAGTTTCAGTTACTTGCTTGCTTCAAGAGTGTTCGAGTGTTTCGCCGCAGTTGGCACAGATAGTGCTGATCTCTAGACACGTGGTTCTGGTTCTTTAACTGTCATAGGTAGAGATTACAGTCTTTCAAATGTGGGGTTTGCTGAGTAGGCTGCCAACATCTTTCTCAGGTCAGGTACCTCTCACAGGCATGTGGGTGCTTTATCCACGAGCTCATCAGCTCAATGACTCATGGGAGTACTATTAAACAGGAACAGGGGTGGGAGCACACCGATTCACCTCCCAGCAAAGTTTGCCCCTGGCATTGTGGTAAATGCAGTTTCAGTTACTTGCTTGCTTCAAGAGTGTTCGAGTGTTTCGCCACAGTTGGCGCAGATAGTGCTGATCTCTAGACACGTGTTTCTGGGTCTTTAACCGTCATCAGTAGAGATTACAGTCTTTCAAATGTGGGGTTTGCTGAGTAGGCTGCCAACAACTTTCTCAGGTCAGGTACGTCTCACAGGCATGCGGGTGCTTCATCCACGAGCTCGTCAGCACAATGACTCACTGGAGAACTATTAAACAGGAACAGGGGTGGGACCACACCGCTTAACCTCCCAGCAAGGTTCGCACACTGGCATTGTGGTAATGCAGTTTCAGTTACTTGCTTGCTTCAAGAGTGTTCGAGTGTTTCGCCACAGATGGCGCAGATAGTACTGATCTCTAGACACGTGTTTCTGGTTCTTTAACCGTCACCAGTAGAGATTACAGTCTTTCAAATCTGGGGTTTGCTGAGTAGGCTGCCAACATCTTTCTAAGGTCAGGTACCTCTCACAGGCATGTGGGTGCTTCATCCACGAGCTCATCAGCTCAATGACTCATGGGAGTACTATTAAACAGGAACAGGGGTGGGAGCACACCGCTTCACCTCCCAGCAAAGTTTGCCCCTGGCATTGTGATAAATGCAGTTTAAGTTACTTGCTTGCTTCAAGAGTGTTCGAGTGTTTCGCCACAGTTGGCGCAGATAGTGCTGATCTCTAGACACGTGTTTCTGGGTCTTTAACCGTCATCAGTAGAGATTACAGTCTTTCAAATGTGGGGTTTGCAGAGTAGGCTGCCAACAACTTTCTCAGGTCAGGTACGTCTCACAGGCATGCGGGTGCTTCATCCACGAGCTCGTCAGCACAATGACTCACTGGAGAACTATTAAACAGGAACAGGGGTGGGACCACACCGCTTAACCTCCCAGCAAGGTTCGCACACTGGCATTGTGGTAATGCAGTTTCAGTTACTTGCTTGCTTCAAGAGTGTTCGAGTGTTTCGCCACAGTTGGCGCAGATAGTACTGATCTCTAGACACGTGTTTCTGGTTCTTTAACCGTCACCAGTAGAGATTACAGTCTTTCAAATCTGGGGTTTGCTGAGTAGGCTGCCAACATCTTTCTAAGGTCAGGTACCTCTCACAGGCATGTGGGTGCTTCATCCACGAGCTCATCAGCTCAATGACTCATGGGAGTACTATTAAACAGGAACAGGGGTGGGAGCACACCGCTTCACCTCCCAGCAAAGTTTGCCCCTGGCATTGTGGTAAATGCAGTTTCAGTTACTTGCTTGCTTCAAGAGTGTTCGAGTGTTTCGCCGCAGTTGGCACAGATAGTGCTGATCTCTAGACACGTGCTTCTAGTTCTTTAACCGTCATCAGTAGAGATTACAGTCTTTCAAATGTGGGGTTTGCTGAGAAGGCTGCCAACATCTTTCTCAGGTCAGGTACGTCTCACAGGCGTGCGGGTGCTTCATCCACGAGCTCGTCAGCTCAATGACTCACTAGAGAACTATCAAACAGGAACAGGGGTGGGAGCACACCGCTCCACCTCCCAGCAAGGTTTGCACACTGGCATTGTGGTAAATGCAGTTTCAGTTACTTGCTTGCTTCAAGAGTGTTCGAGTGTTTCGCCACAGTTGGCGCAGATAGTACTGATCTCTAGACACGTGTTTCTGGTTCTTTAACCGTCACCAGTAGAGATTACAGTCTTTCAAATCTGGGGTTTGCTGAGTAGGCTGCCATCATCTGTCTCATGCCTGGTACCTCTCACAGGCATGCGGGTGCTTCATCCACGAGCTTGTCAGCTTAATGACTCACTGGAGAACTATTAAACAGCACCAGGGGTGGGAGGACGCCGATTCACCTCCCAGCAAGGTTCGCCCCTGGCATTGTGGTAAATGCAGTTTCTGTTACTTGCTTGCTTCAAGAGTGTTCAAGTGTTTCGCCACAGTTGACGCAGATAGTGCTGACCTCTAGACACGTGGTTCTGGTTCTTTAACCGTCATCAGTAGAGATTACAGTCTTTCAAATGTGGGGTTTGCTGAGTAGGCTGCCAACATCTTTCTCAGGTCAGGTACCTCTCACAGGCATGCGGGTGCTTCATCCACCAGCTTGTCAGCTCCATGACTCATGGGAGTACTATTAAACAGGAACAGGGGTGGGAGCACACCGCTTCACCTCCCAGCAAAGTTTGCCCCTGGCATTGTGGTAAATGCAGTTTCAGTTACTTGCTTGCTTCAAGAGTGTTCGAGTGTTTCGCCGCAGTTGGCACAGATAGTGCTGATCTCTAGACACGTGGTTCTGGTTCTTTAACTGTCATAGGTAGAGATTACAGTCTTTCAAATGTGGGGTTTGCTGAGTAGGCTGCCAACATCTTTCTCAGGTCAGGTACCTCTCACAGGCATGTGGGTGCTTTATCCACGAGCTCATCAGCTCAATGACTCATGGGAGTACTATTAAACAGGAACAGGGGTGGGAGCACACCGCTTCACCTCCCAGCAAAGTTTGCCCCTGGCATTGTGGTAAATGCAGTTTCAGTTACTTGCTTGCTTCAAGAGTGTTCGAGTGTTTCGCCACAGTTGGCGCAGATAGTGCTGATCTCTAGACACGTGTTTCTGGGTCTTTAACCGTCATCAGTAGAGATTATAGTCTTTCAAATGTGGGGTTTGCTGAGTAGGCTGCCAACAACTTTCTCAGGTCAGGTACGTCTCACAGGCATGCGGGTGCTTCATCCACGAGCTCGTCAGCACAATGACTCACTGGAGAACTATTAAACAGGAACAGGGGTGGGACCACACCGCTTCACCTCCCAGCAAGGTTCGCACACTGGCATTGTGGTAATGCAGTTTCAGTTACTTGCTTGCTTCAAGAGTGTTCGAGTGTTTCGCCACAGATGGCGCAGATAGTACTGATCTCTAGACACGTGTTTCTGGTTCTTTAACCGTCACCAGTAGAGATTACAGTCTTTCAAATCTGGGGTTTGCTGAGTAGGCTGCCAAAATCTTTCTCAGGTCAGGTACGTCTCACAGGCGTGCGGGTGCTTCATCCACGAGCTCGTCAGCTCAATGACTCAATAGAGAACTATCAAACAGGAACAGGGGTGGGAGCACACCGCTCCACCTCCCAGCAAGGTTTGCACACTGGCATTGTGGTAAATGCAGTTTCAGTTACTTGCTTGCTTCAAGAGTGTTCGAGTGTTTCGCCACAGTTGGCGCAGATAGTGCTGATCTCTACACACGTGTTTCTGGTTCTTTAACCGTCATCAGTAGAGATTACAGTCTTTCAAATGTGGGGTTTGCTGAGTAGGCTGCCAACAACTTTCTCAGGTCAGGTACGTCTCACAGGCATGCGGGTGCTTCATCCACGAGCTCGTCAGCACAATGACTCACTGGAGAACTATTAAACAGGAACAGGGGTGGGACCACACCGCTTAACCTCCCAGCAAGGTTCGCACACTGGCATTGTGGTAATGCAGTTTCAGTTACTTGCTTGCTTCAAGAGTGTTCGAGTGTTTCGCCACAGTTGGCGCAGATAGTACTGATCTCTAGACACGTGTTTCTGGTTCTTTAACCGTCACCAGTAGAGATTACAGTCTTTCAAATCTGGGGTTTGCTGAGTAGGCTGCCATCATCTGTCTCATGCATGGTACCTCTCACAGGCATGCGGGTGCTTCATCCACGAGCTCGTCAGCACAAAGACTCACTGGAGAACTATTAAACAGGAACAGGGGTGGGACCACACCGCTTAACCTCCCAGCAAGGTTCGCACACTGGCATTGTGATAATGCAGTTTCAGTTACTTGCTTGCTTCAAGAGTGTTCGAGTGTTTCGCCACAGTTGGCGCAGATAGTACTGATCTCTAGACACGTGTTTCTGGTTCTTTAACCGTCACCAGTAGAGATTACAGTCTTTCAAATCTGGGGTTTGCTGAGTAGGCTGCCATCATCTGTCTCATGCCTGGTACCTCTCACAGGCATGCGGGTGCTTCATCCACGAGCTTGTCAGCTCAATGACTCACTGGAGAACTATTAAACAGGACCAGGGGTGGGAGGACGCCGATTCACCTCCCAGCAAGGTTCGCCCCTGGCATTGTGGTAAATGCAGTTTCTGTTACTTGCTTGCTTCAAGAGTGTTCAAGTGTTTCGCCACAGTTGATGCAGATAGTACTGACCTCTAGACACGTGGTTCTGGTTCTTTAACCGTCATCAGTAGAGATTACAGTCTTTCAAATGTGGGGTTTACTGAGTAGGCTCCCAACATCTTTCTCAGGTCAGGTACCTCCCACAGGCAAGCGGGTGCTTCATCCACCAGCTTGTCAGCTCAATGACTCATGGGAGTACTATTAAACAGGAACAGGGGTGGGAGCACACCGCTTCACCTCCCAGCAAAGTTTGCCCCTGGCATTGTGGTAAATGCAGTTTCAGTTACTTGCTTGCTTCAAGAGTGTTCGAGTGTTTCGCCGCAGTTGGCACAGATAGTGCTGATCTCTAGACACGTGGTTCTGGTTCTTTAACTGTCATAGGTAGAGATTACAGTCTTTCAAATGTGGGGTTTGCTGAGTAGGCTGCCAACATCTTTCTCAGGTCAGGTACCTCTCACAGGCATGTGGGTGCTTTATCCACGAGCTCATCAGCTCAATGACTCATGGGAGTACTATTAAACAGGAACAGGGGTGGGAGCACACCGCTTCACCTCCCAGCAAAGTTTGCCTCTGGCATTGTGGTAAATGCAGTTTCAGTTACTTGCTTGCTTCAAGAGTGTTCGAGTGTTTCGCCGCAGTTGGCACAGATAGTGCTGATCTCTAGACACGTGCTTCTAGTTCTTTAACCGTCATCAGTAGAGATTACAGTCTTTCAAATGTGGTGTTTGCTGAGTAGGCTGCCAACATCTTTCTCAGGTCAGGTACGTCTCACAGGCGTGCGGGTGCTCATCCACGAGCTCGTCAGCTCAATGACTCACTGGAGAACTATCAAACAGGAACAGGGGTGGGAGCACACCGCTCCACCTCCCAGCAAGGTTTGCACACTGGCATTGTGGTAAATGCAGTTTCAGTTACTTGCTTGCTTCAAGAGTGTTCGAGTGTTTCGCCACAGTTGGCGCAGATAGTGCTGATCTCTAAACACTTGTTTCTGGTTCTTTAACCGTCATCAGTAGAGCTTACAGTCTTTCAAATGTGGGGTTTACTGAGTAGTCTCCCAACATCTTTCTCTGGTCAGGTACCTCTCACAGGCATGCGGGTGCTTCATCCACCAGCTTGTCAGCTCAATGACTCATGGGAGTACTATTAAACAGGAACAGGGGTGGGAGCACACCGCTTCACCTCCCAGCAAGGCTTGCCCCTAGCATTGTGGTAAATGCAGTTTCAGTTACTTGCTTGCTTCAAGAGTGTTCGAGTGTTTCGCCTCAGTTGGCGCAGATAGTGCTCATCTCTAGACACGTGGTTCTGGTTCTTTAACTGTCATAGGTAGAGATTACAGTCTTTCTAATGTGGGGTTTGCTGAGTAGGGTGCCAACATCTTTCTCAGGTCAGGCACCTCGCACAGGCATGTGGGTGCTTCATCCACGAGCTCATCAGCTCAATGACTCATGGGAGTACTATTAAACAGGAACAGGGGTGGGAGCACACCGCTTCACCTCCCAGCAAAGTTCGCCCCTGGCATTGTGATAAATGCAGTTTAAGTTACTTGCTTGCTTCAAGAGTGTTCGAGTGTTTCGCCACAGTTGACGCAGATAGTGCTGACCTCTAGACACGTGGTTCTGGTTCTTTAACCGTCATCAGTAGAGATTACAGTCTTTCAAATGTGGGGTTTGCTGAGTAGGCTGCCAACATCTTTCTCAGGTCAGGTACCTCTCACAGGCATGCGGGTGCTTCATCCACGAGCTCGTCAGCTCAATGACTCACAGGAGTACTATTAAACAGGAACAGGGGTGGGAGCACACCGCCTCACCTCCCAGCAACGTTCGCCCCTGACATTGTGGTAATTGCAGTTTCAGTTACTTGCTTGCTTCAAGAGTGTTCGAGTGTTTCGCCACGGTTGGAGCAGATAGTGCTGATCTCTAGACACATGTTTCTGGTTCTTTAACCGTCATCAGTAGAGATTACAGTCTTTCAAATCTGGGGTTTGCTGAGTAGGCTCCCAACATCTTTCTCAGGTCAGGTACCTCCCACAGGCATGGGGGTGCTTCATCCACCAGCTTGTCAGCTCAATAACTCACGGGAGTACTATTAAACAGGAACAGGGGTGGGAGCACACCGCTTCACCTCCCAGCAACGTTTGCCCCTGGCATTGTGGTAAATGCAGTTTCAGTTACTTGCTTGCTTCAAGAGTGTTCGAGTGTTTCGCCGCAGTTGGCGCAGATAGTGCTGATCTCTAGACACGTGGTTCTGGTTCTTTAACTGTCATAGGTAGAGATTACAGTCTTTCAAATGTGGGGTTTGCTGAGTAGGCTGCCAACATCTTTCTCAGGTCAGGTACCTCTCACAGGCATGTGGGTGCTTCATCCACGAGCTCATCAGCTCAATGACTCATGGGAGTACTATTAAACAGGAACAGGGGTGGGAGCACACCGCTTCACCTCCTAGCAAGGTTCGCCCCTGGCATTGTGATAAATGCAGTTTAAGTTACTTGCTTGCTTCAAGAGTGTTCGAGTGTTTCGCCACAGTTGGCGCAGATAGTGCTGATCTCTAGACACGTGTTTCTGGGTCTTTAACCGTCATCAGTAGAGATTACAGTCTTTCAAATGTGGGGTTTGCTGAGTAGGCTGCCAACAACTTTCTCAGGTCAGGTACGTCTCACAGGCATGCGGGTGCTTCATCCACGAGCTCGTCAGCTCAATGACTCACTAGAGAACTATCAAACAGGAACAGGGGTGGGAGCACACCGCTCCACCTCCCAGCAAGGTTTGCACACTGGCATTGTGGTAAATGCAGTTTCAGTTACTTGCTTGCTTCAAGAGTGTTCGAGTGTTTCGCCACAGTTGGCGCAGATAGTGCTGATCTCTACACACGTGTTTCTGGTTCTTTAACCGTCATCAGTAGAGATTACAGTCTTTCAAATGTGGGGTTTGCTGAGTAGGCTGCCAACAACTTTCTCAGGTCAGGTACGTCTCACAGGCATGCGGGTGCTTCATCCACGAGCTCGTCAGCACAATGACTCACTGGAGAACTATTAAACAGGAACAGGGGTGGGACCACACCGCTTAACCTCCCAGCAAGGTTCGCACACTGGCATTGTGGTAATGCAGTTTCAGTTACTTGCTTGCTTCAAGAGTGTTCGAGTGTTTCGCCACAGTTGGCGCATTTAGTACTGATCTCTAGACACGTGTTTCTGGTTCTTTAACCGTCACCAGTAGAGATTACAGTCTTTCAAATCTGGGGTTTGCTGAGTAGGCTGCCATCATCTGTCTCATGCCTGGTACCTCTCACAGGCATGCGGGTGCTTCATCCACGAGCTCGTCAGCACAATGACTCACTGGAGAACTATTAAACAGGAACAGGGGTGGGACCACACCGCTTAACCTCCCAGCAAGGTTCGCCCCTGGCATTGTGGTAAATGCAGTTTCAGTTACTTGCTTGCTTCAAGAGTGTTCGAGTGTTTCGCCACAGTTGGCGCAGATAGTACTGATCTCTAGACACGTGTTTCTGGTTCTTTAACCGTCACCAGTAGAGATTACAGTCTTTCAAATCTGGGGTTTGCTGAGTAGGCTGCCATCATCTGTCTCATGCCTGGTACCTCTCACAGGCATGCGGGTGCTTCATCCACGAGCTTGTCAGCTCAATGACTCACTGGAGAACTATTAAACAGGACCAGGGGTGGGAGGACGCCGATTCACCTCCCAGCAAGGTTCGCCCCTGGCATTGTGGTAAATGCAGTTTCTGTTACTTGCTTGCTTCAAGAGTGTTCAAGTGTTTCCCCACAGTTGATGCAGATAGTACTGACCTCTAGACACGTGGTTCTGGTTCTTTAACCGTCATCAGTAGAGATTACAGTCTTTCAAATGTGGGGTTTACTGAGTAGGCTCCCAACATCTTTCTCAGGTCAGGTACCTCCCACAGGCAAGCGGGTGCTTCATCCACCAGCTTGTCAGCTCAATGACTCATGGGAGTACTATTAAACAGGAACAGGGGTGGGAGCACACCGCTTCACCTCCCAGCAAAGTTTGCCCCTGGCATTGTGGTAAATGCAGTTTCAGTTACTTGCTTGCTTCAAGAGTGTTCGAGTGTTTCGCCGCAGTTGGCACAGATAGTGCTGATCTCTAGACACGTGGTTCTGGTTCTTTAACTGTCATAGGTAGAGATTACAGTCTTTCAAATGTGGGGTATGCTGAGTAGGCTGCCAACATCTTTCTCAGGTCAGGTACCTCTCACAGGCATGTGGGTGCTTTATCCACGAGCTCATCAGCTCAATGACTCATGGGAGTACTATTAAACAGGAACAGGGGTGGGAGCACACCGCTTCACCTCCCAGCAAAGTTTGCCCCTGGCATTGTGGTAAATGCAGTTTCAGTTACTTGCTTGCTTCAAGAGTGTTCGAGTGTTTCGCCGCAGTTGGCACAGATAGTGCTGATCTCTAGACACGTGCTTCTAGTTCTTTAACCGTCATCAGTAGAGATTACAGTCTTTCAAATGTGGGGTTTGCTGAGTAGGCTGCCAACATCTTTCTCAGGTCAGGTACGTCTCACAGGCGTGCGGGTGCTTCATCCACGAGCTCGTCAGCTCAATGACTCACTGGAGAACTATCAAACAGGAACAGGGGTGGGAGCACACCGCTCCACCTCCCAGCAAGGTTTGCACACTGGCATTGTGGTAAATGCAGTTTCAGTTACTTGCTTGCTTCAAGAGTGTTCGAGTGTTTCGCCACAGTTGGCGCAGATAGTGCTGATCTCTAAACACTTGTTTCTGGTTCTTTAACCGTCATCAGTAGAGCTTACAGTCTTTCAAATGTGGGGTTTACTGAGTAGTCTCCCAACATCTTTCTCTGGTCAGGTACCTCTCACAGGCATGCGGGTGCTTCATCCACCAGCTTGTCAGCTCAATGACTCATGGGAGTACTATTAAACAGGAACAGGGGTGGGAGCACACCGCTTCACCTCCCAGCAAGGCTTGCCCCTAGCATTGTGGTAAATGCAGTTTCAGTTACTTGCTTGCTTCAAGAGTGTTCGAGTGTTTCGCCGCAGTTGGCGCAGATAGTGCTCATCTCTAGACACGTGGTTCTGGTTCTTTAACTGTCATAGGTAGAGATTACAGTCTTTCTAATGTGGGGTTTGCTGAGTAGGGTGCCAACATCTTTCTCAGGTCAGGCACCTCGCACAGGCATGTGGGTGCTTCATCCACGAGCTCATCAGCTTAATGACTCATGGGAGTACTATTAAACAGGAACAGGGGTGGGAGCACACCGCTTCACCTCCCAGCAAAGTTCGCCCCTGGCATTGTGATAAATGCAGTTTAAGTTACTTGCTTGCTTCAAGAGTGTTCGAGTGTTTCGCCACAGTTGACGCAGATAGTGCTGACCTCTAGACACGTGGTTCTGGTTCTTTAACCGTCATCAGTAGAGATTACAGTCTTTCAAATGTGGGGTTTGCTGAGTAGGCTGCCAACATCTTTCTCAGGTCAGGTACCTCTCACAGGCATGCGGGTGCTTCATCCACGAGCTCGTCAGCTCAATGACTCACAGGAGTACTATTAAACAGGAACAGGGGTGGGAGCACACCGCCTCACCTCCCAGCAACGTTCGCCCCTGACATTGTGGTAATTGCAGTTTCAGTTACTTGCTTGCTTCAAGAGTGTTCGAGTGTTTCGCCACGGTTGGAGCAGATAGTGCTGATCTCTAGACACATGTTTCTGGTTCTTTAACCGTCATCAGTAGAGATTACAGTCTTTCAAATCTGGGGTTTGCTGAGTAGGCTCCCAACATCTTTCTCAGGTCAGGTACCTCCCACAGGCATGGGGGTGCTTCATCCACCAGCTTGTCAGCTCAATGACTAACGGGAGTACTATTAAACAGGAACAGGGGTGGGAGCACACCGCTTCACCTCCCAGCAACGTTTGCCCCTGGCATTGTGGTAAATGCAGTTTCAGTTACTTGCTTGCTTCAAGAGTGTTCGAGTGTTTCGCCGCAGTTGGCGCAGATAGTGCTGATCTCTAGACACGTGGTTCTGGTTCTTTAACTGTCATAGGTAGAGATTACAGTCTTTCAAATGTGGGGTTTGCTGAGTAGGCTGCCAACATCTTTCTCAGGTCAGGTACCTCTCACAGGCATGTGGGTGCTTCATCCACGAGCTCATCAGCTCAATGACTCATGGGAGTACTATTAAACAGGAACAGGGGTGGGAGCACACCGCTTCACCTCCCAGCAAGGTTCGCCCCTGGCATTGTGATAAATGCAGTTTAAGTTACTTGCTTGCTTCAAGAGTGTTCGAGTGTTTCGCCACAGTTGGCGCAGATAGTGCTGATCTCTAGACACGTGTTTCTGGGTCTTTAACCGTCATCAGTAGAGATTACAGTCTTTCAAATGTGGGGTTTGCTGAGTAGGCTGCCAACAACTTTCTCAGGTCAGGTACGTCTCACAGGCATGCGGGTGCTTCATCCACGAGCTCGTCAGCACAATGACTCACTGGAGAACTATTAAACAGGAACAGGGGTGGGACCACACCGCTTAACCTCCCAGCAAGGTTCGCGCACTGGCATTGTGGTAATGCAGTTTCGGTTACTTGCTTGCTTCAAGAGTGTTCGAGTGTTTCGCCACAGTTGGCGCAGATAGTACTGATCTCTAGACACGTGTTTCTGGTTCTTTAACCGTCACCAGTAGAGATTACAGTCTTTCAAATCTGGGGTTTGCTGAGTAGGCTGCCAACATCTTTCTCAGGTCAGGTACCTCTCACAGGCATGTGGGTGCTTCATCCACGAGCTCATCAGCTCAATGACTCATGGGAGTACTATTAAACAGGAACAGGGGTGGGAGCACACCGCTTCACCTCCCAGCAAAGTTTGCCCCTGGCATTGTGGTAAATGCAGTTTCAGTTACTTGCTTGCTTCAAGAGTGTTCGAGTGTTTCGCCGCAGTTGGCACAGATAGTGCTGATCTCTAGACACGTGGTTCTGGTTCTTTAACTGTCATAGGTAGAGATTACAGTCTTTCAAATGTGGGGTTTGCTGAGTAGGCTGCCAACAACTTTCTCAGGTCAGGAACGTCTCACAGGCATGCGGGTGCTTCATCCACGAGCTCGTCAGCACAATGACTCACTGGAGAACTATTAAACAGGAACAGGGGTGGGACCACACCGCTTAACCTCCCAGCAAGGTTCGCACACTGGCATTGTGGTAATGCAGTTTCAGTTACTTGCTTGCTTCAAGAGTGTTCGAGTGTTTCGCCACAGTTGGCGCAGATAGTACTGATCTCTAGACACGTGTTTCTGGTTCTTTAACCGTCATCAGTAGAGATTACAGTCTTTCAAATCTGGGGTTTGCTGAGTAGGCTCCCAACATCTTTCTCAGGTCAGGTACCTCCCACAGGCATGGGGGTGCTTCATCCACCAGCTTGTCAGCTCAATGACTAACGGGAGTACTATTAAACAGGAACAGGGGTGGGAGCACACCGCTTCACCTCCCAGCAACGTTTGCCCCTGGCATTGTGGTAAATGCAGTTTCAGTTACTTGCTTGCTTCAAGAGTGTTCGAGTGTTTCGCCGCAGTTGGCGCAGATAGTGCTGATCTCTAGACACGTGGTTCTGGTTCTTTAACTGTCATAGGTAGAGATTACAGTCTTTCAAATGTGGGGTTTGCTGAGTAGGCTGCCAACATCTTTCTCAGGTCAGGTACCTCTCACAGGCATGTGGGTGCTTCATCCACGAGCTCATCAGCTCAATGACTCATGGGAGTACTATTAAACAGGAACAGGGGTGGGAGCACACCGCTTCACCTCCCAGCAAGGTTCGCCCCTGGCATTGTGATAAATGCAGTTTAAGTTACTTGCTTGCTTCAAGAGTGTTCGAGTGTTTCGCCACAGTTGGCGCAGATAGTGCTGATCTCTAGACACGTGTTTCTGGGTCTTAAACCGTCATCAGTAGAGATTACAGTCTTTCAAATGTGGGGTTTGCTGAGTAGGCTGCCAACAACTTTCTCAGGTCAGGTACGTCTCACAGGCATGCGGGTGCTTCATCCACGAGCTCGTCAGCACAATGACTCACTGGAGAACTATTAAACAGGAACAGGGGTGGGACCACACCGCTTAACCTCCCAGCAAGGTTCGCGCACTGGCATTGTGGTAATGCAGTTTCGGTTACTTGCTTGCTTCAAGAGTGTTCGAGTGTTTCGCCACAGTTGGCGCAGATAGTACTGATCTCTAGACACGTGTTTCTGGTTCTTTAACCGTCACCAGTAGAGATTACAGTCTTTCAAATCTGGGGTTTGCTGAGTAGGCTGCCAACATCTTTCTCAGGTCAGGTACCTCTCACAGGCATGTGGGTGCTTCATCCACGAGCTCATCAGCTCAATGACTCATGGGAGTACTATTAAACAGGAACAGGGGTGGGAGCACACCGCTTCACCTCCCAGCAAGGTTCGCACACTGGCATTGTGGTAATGCAGTTTCAGTTACTTGCTTGCTTCAAGAGTGTTCGAGTGTTTCGCCACAGTTGGCGCAGATAGTACTGATCTCTAGACACGTGTTTCTGGTTCTTTAACCGTCACCAGTAGAGATTACAGTCTTTCAAATCTGGGGTTTGCTGAGTAGGCTGCCATCATCTGTCTCATGCCTGGTACCTCTCACAGGCATGCGGGTGCTTCATCCACGAGCTCGTCAGCACAAAGACTCACTGGAGAACTATTAAACAGGAACAGGGGTGGGACCACACCGCTTAACCTCCCAGCAAGGTTCGCACACTGGCATTGTGATAATGCAGTTTCAGTTACTTGCTTGCTTCAAGAGTGTTCGAGTGTTTCGCCACAGTTGGCGCAGATAGTACTGATCTCTAGACACGTGTTTCTGGTTCTTTAACCGTCACCAGTAGAGATTACAGTCTTTCAAATCTGGGGTTTGCTGAGTAGGCTGCCATCATCTGTCTCATGCCTGGTACCTCTCACAGGCATGCGGGTGCTTCATCCACGAGCTTGTCAGCTTAATGACTCACTGGAGAACTATTAAACAGGACCAGGGGTGGGAGGACGCCGATTCACCTCCCAGCAAGGTTCGCCCCTGGCATTGTGGTAAATGCAGTTTCTGTTACTTGCTTGCTTCAAGAGTGTTCAAGTGTTTCGCCACAGTTGATGCAGATAGTACTGACCTCTAGACACGTGGTTCTGGTTCTTTAACCGTCATCAGTAGAGATTACAGTCTTTCAAATGTGGGGTTTACTGAGTAGGCTCCCAACATCTTTCTCAGGTCAGGTACCTCCCACAGGCAAGCGGGTGCTTCATCCACCAGCTTGTCAGCTCAATGACTCATGGGAGTACTATTAAACAGGAACAGGGGTGGGAGCACACCGCTTCACCTCCCAGCAAAGTTTGCCCCTGGCATTGTGGTAAATGCAGTTTCAGTTACTTGCTTGCTTCAAGAGTGTTCGAGTGTTTCGCCGCAGTTGGCACAGATAGTGCTGATCTCTAGACACGTGGTTCTGGTTCTTTAACTGTCATAGGTAGAGATTACAGTCTTTCAAATGTGGGGTTTGCTGAGTAGGCTGCCAACATCTTTCTCAGGTCAGGTACCTCTCACAGGCATGTGGGTGCTTTATCCACGAGCTCATCAGCTCAATGACTCATGGGAGTACTATTAAACAGGAACAGGGGTGGGAGCACACCGCTTCACCTCCCAGCAAAGTTTGCCTCTGGCATTGTGGTAAATGCAGTTTCAGTTACTTGCTTGCTTCAAGAGTGTTCGAGTGTTTCGCCGCAGTTGGCACAGATAGTGCTGATCTCTAGACACGTGCTTCTAGTTCTTTAACCGTCATCAGTAGAGATTACAGTCTTTCAAATGTGGGGTTTGCTGAGTAGGCTGCCAACATCTTTCTCAGGTCAGGTACGTCTCACAGGCGTGCGGGTGCTTCATCCACGAGCTCGTCAGCTCAATGACTCACTGGAGAACTATCAAACAGGAACAGGGGTGGGAGCACACCGCTCCACCTCCCAGCAAGGTTTGCACACTGGCATTGTGGTAAATGCAGTTTCAGTTACTTGCTTGCTTCAAGAGTGTTCGAGTGTTTCGCCACAGTTGGCGCAGATAGTGCTGATCTCTAAACACTTGTTTCTGGTTCTTTAACCGTCATCAGTAGAGCTTACAGTCTTTCAAATGTGGGGTTTACTGAGTAGTCTCCCAACATCTTTCTCTGGTCAGGTACCTCTCACAGGCATGCGGGTGCTTCATCCACCAGCTTGTCAGCTCAATGACTCATGGGAGTACTATTAAACAGGAACAGGGGTGGGAGCACACCGCTTCACCTCCCAGCAAGGCTTGCCCCTAGCATTGTGGTAAATGCAGTTTCAGTTACTTGCTTGCTTCAAGAGTGTTCGAGTGTTTCGCCGCAGTTGGCGCAGATAGTGCTGATCTCTAGACACGTGGTTCTGGTTCTTTAACTGTCATAGGTAGAGATTACAGTCTTTCAAATGTGGGGTTTGCTGAGTAGGCTGCCAACATCTTTCTCAGGTCAGGTACCTCTCACAGGCATGTGGGTGCTTCATCCACGAGCTCATCAGCTCAATGACTCATGGGAGTACTATTAAACAGGAACAGGGGTGGGAGCACACCGCTTCACCTCCTAGCAAGGTTCGCCCCTGGCATTGTGATAAATGCAGTTTAAGTTACTTGCTTGCTTCAAGAGTGTTCGAGTGTTTCGCCACAGTTGGCGCAGATAGTGCTGATCTCTAGACACGTGTTTCTGGGTCTTTAACCGTCATCAGTAGAGATTACAGTCTTTCAAATGTGGGGTTTGCTGAGTAGGCTGCCAACAACTTTCTCAGGTCAGGTACGTCTCACAGGCATGCGGGTGCTTCATCCACGAGCTCGTCAGCTCAATGACTCACTAGAGAACTATCAAACAGGAACAGGGGTGGGAGCACACCGCTCCACCTCCCAGCAAGGTTTGCACACTGGCATTGTGGTAAATGCAGTTTCAGTTACTTGCTTGCTTCAAGAGTGTTCGAGTGTTTCGCCACAGTTGGCGCAGATAGTGCTGATCTCTACACACGTGTTTCTGGTTCTTTAACCGTCATCAGTAGAGATTACAGTCTTTCAAATGTGGGGTTTGCTGAGTAGGCTGCCAACAACTTTCTCAGGTCAGGTACGTCTCACAGGCATGCGGGTGCTTCATCCACGAGCTCGTCAGCACAATGACTCACTGGAGAACTATTAAACAGGAACAGGGGTGGGACCACACCGCTTAACCTCCCAGCAAGGTTCGCACACTGGCATTGTGGTAATGCAGTTTCAGTTACTTGCTTGCTTCAAGAGTGTTCGAGTGTTTCGCCACAGTTGGCGCATTTAGTACTGATCTCTAGACACGTGTTTCTGGTTCTTTAACCGTCACTAGTAGAGATTACAGTCTTTCAAATCTGGGGTTTGCTGAGTAGGCTGCCATCATCTGTCTCATGCCTGGTACCTCTCACAGGCATGCGGGTGCTTCATCCACGAGCTCGTCAGCACAATGACTCACTGGAGAACTATTAAACAGGAACAGGGGTGGGACCACACCGCTTAACCTCCCAGCAAGGTTCGCCCCTGGCATTGTGGTAAATGCAGTTTCAGTTACTTGCTTGCTTCAAGAGTGTTCGAGTGTTTCGCCACAGTTGGCGCAGATAGTACTGATCTCTAGACACGTGTTTCTGGTTCTTTAACCGTCACCAGTAGAGATTACAGTCTTTCAAATCTGGGGTTTGCTGAGTAGGCTGCCATCATCTGTCTCATGCCTGGTACCTCTCACAGGCATGCGGGTGCTTCATCCACGAGCTTGTCAGCTCAATGACTCACTGGAGAACTATTAAACAGGACCAGGGGTGGGAGGACGCCGATTCACCTCCCAGCAAGGTTCGCCCCTGGCATTGTGGTAAATGCAGTTTCTGTTACTTGCTTGCTTCAAGAGTGTTCAAGTGTTTCGCCACAGTTGATGCAGATAGTACTGACCTCTAGACACGTGGTTCTGGTTCTTTAACCGTCATCAGTAGAGATTACAGTCTTTCAAATGTGGGGTTTACTGAGTAGGCTCCCAATATCTTTCTCAGGTCAGGTACCTCCCACAGGCAAGCGGGTGCTTCATCCACCAGCTTGTCAGCTCAATGACTCATGGGAGTACTATTAAACAGGAACAGGGGTGGGAGCACACCGCTTCACCTCCCAGCAAAGTTTGCCCCTGGCATTGTGGTAAATGCAGTTTCAGTTACTTGCTTGCTTCAAGAGTGTTCGAGTGTTTCGCCGCAGTTGGCACAGATAGTGCTGATCTCTAGACACGTGGTTCTGGTTCTTTAACTGTCATAGGTAGAGATTACAGTCTTTCAAATGTGGGGTTTGCTGAGTAGGCTGCCAACATCTTTCTCAGGTCAGGTACCTCTCACAGGCATGTGGGTGCTTTATCCACGAGCTCATCAGCTCAATGACTCATGGGAGTACTATTAAACAGGAACAGGGGTGGGAGCACACCGCTTCACCTCCCAGCAAAGTTTGCCCCTGGCATTGTGGTAAATGCAGTTTCAGTTACTTGCTTGCTTCAAGAGTGTTCGAGTGTTTCGCCGCAGTTGGCACAGATAGTGCTGATCTCTAGACACGTGCTTCTAGTTCTTTAACCGTCATCAGTAGAGATTACAGTCTTTCAAATGTGGGGTTTGCTGAGTAGGCTGCCAACATCTTTCTCAGGTCAGGTACGTCTCACAGGCGTGCGGGTGCTTCATCCACGAGCTCGTCAGCTCAATGACTCACTGGAGAACTATCAAACAGGAACAGGGGTGGGAGCACACCGCTCCACCTCCCAGCAAGGTTTGCACACTGGCATTGTGGTAAATGCAGTTTCAGTTACTTGCTTGCTTCAAGAGTGTTCGAGTGTTTCGCCACAGTTGGCGCAGATAGTGCTGATCTCTAAACACTTGTTTCTGGTTCTTTAACCGTCATCAGTAGAGCTTACAGTCTTTCAAATGTGGGGTTTACTGAGTAGTCTCCCAACATCTTTCTCTGGTCAGGTACCTCTCACAGGCATGCGGGTGCTTCATCCACCAGCTTGTCAGCTCAATGACTCATGGGAGTACTATTAAACAGGAACAGGGGTGGGAGCACACCGCTTCACCTCCCAGCAAGGCTTGCCCCTAGCATTGTGGTAAATGCAGTTTCAGTTACTTGCTTGCTTCAAGAGTGTTCGAGTGTTTCGCCGCAGTTGGCGCAGATAGTGCTCATCTCTAGACACGTGGTTCTGGTTCTTTAACTGTCATAGGTAGAGATTACAGTCTTTCTAATGTGGGGTTTGCTGAGTAGGCTGCCAACATCTTTCTCAGGTCAGGTACCTCTCACAGGCATGTGGGTGCTTCATCCACGAGCTCATCAGCTCAATGACTCATGGGAGTACTATTAAACAGGAACAGGGGTGGGAGCACACCGCTTCACCTCCCAGCAAAGTTCGCCCCTGGCATTGTGATAAATGCATTTTAAGTTACTTGCTTGCTTCAAGAGTGTTCGAGTGTTTCGCCACAGTTGACGCAGATAGTGCTGACCTCTAGACACGTGGTTCTGGTTCTTTAACCGTCATCAGTAGAGATTACAGTCTTTCAAATGTGGGGTTTGCTGAGTAGGCTGCCAACATCTTTCTCAGGTCAGGTACCTCTCACAGGCATGCGGGTGCTTCATCCACGAGCTCGTCAGCTCAATGACTCACAGGAGTACTATTAAACAGGAACAGGGGTGGGAGCACACCGCCTCACCTCCCAGCAACGTTCGCCCCTGACATTGTGGTAATTGCAGTTTCAGTTACTTGCTTGCTTCAAGAGTGTTCGAGTGTTTCGCCACGGTTGGAGCAGATAGTGCTGATCTCTAGACACATGTTTCTGGTTCTTTAACCGTCATCAGTAGAGATTACAGTCTTTCAAATCTGGGGTTTGCTGAGTAGGCTCCCAACATCTTTCTCAGGTCAGGTACCTCCCACAGGCATGGGGGTGCTTCATCCACCAGCTTGTCAGCTCAATGACTAACGGGAGTACTATTAAACAGGAACAGGGGTGGGAGCACACCGCTTCACCTCCCAGCAACGTTTGCCCCTGGCATTGTGGTAAATGCAGTTTCAGTTACTTGCTTGCTTCAAGAGTGTTCGAGTGTTTCGCCGCAGTTGGCGCAGATAGTGCTGATCTCTAGACACGTGGTTCTGGTTCTTTAACTGTCATAGGTAGAGATTACAGTCTTTCAAATGTGGGGTTTGCTGAGTAGGCTGCCAACATCTTTCTCAGGTCAGGTACCTCTCACAGGCATGTGGGTGCTTCATCCACGAGCTCATCAGCTCAATGACTCATGGGAGTACTATTAAACAGGAACAGGGGTGGGAGCACACCGCTTCACCTCCCAGCAAGGTTCGCCCCTGGCATTGTGATAAATGCAGTTTAAGTTACTTGCTTGCTTCAAGAGTGTTCGAGTGTTTCGCCACAGTTGGCGCAGATAGTGCTGATCTCTAGACACGTGTTTCTGGGTCTTTAACCGTCATCAGTAGAGATTACAGTCTTTCAAATGTGGGGTTTGCTGAGTAGGCTGCCAACAACTTTCTCAGGTCAGGTACGTCTCACAGGCATGCGGGTGCTTCATCCACGAGCTCGTCAGCACAATGACTCACTGGAGAACTATTAAACAGGAACAGGGGTGGGACCACACCGCTTAACCTCCCAGCAAGGTTCGCGCACTGGCATTGTGGTAATGCAGTTTCGGTTACTTGCTTGCTTCAAGAGTGTTCGAGTGTTTCGCCACAGTTGGCGCAGATAGTACTGATCTCTAGACACGTGTTTCTGGTTCTTTAACCGTCACCAGTAGAGATTACAGTCTTTCAAATCTGGGGTTTGCTGAGTAGGCTGCCAACATCTTTCTCAGGTCAGGTACCTCTCACAGGCATGTGGGTGCTTCATCCACGAGCTCATCAGCTCAATGACTCATGGGAGTACTATTAAACAGGAACAGGGGTGGGAGCACACCGCTTCACCTCCCAGCAAAGTTTGCCCCTGGCATTGTGGTAAATGCAGTTTCAGGTACTTGCTTGCTTCAAGAGTGTTCGAGTGTTTCGCCGCAGTTGGCACAGATAGTGCTGATCTCTAGACACGTGCTTCTAGTTCTTTAACCGTCATCAGTAGAGATTACAGTCTTTCAAATGTGGGGTTTGCTGAGTAGGCTGCCAACATCTTTCTCAGGTCAGGTACGTCTCACAGGCGTGCGGGTGCTTCATCCACGAGCTCGTCAGCTCAATGACTCACTAGAGAACTATCAAACAGGAACAGGGGTGGGAGCACACCGCTCCACCTCCCAGCAAGGTTACTGATCTCTAGACACGTGTTTCTGGTTCTTTAACCGTCACCAGTAGAGATTACAGTCTTTCAAATCTGGGGTTTGCTGAGTAGGCTACCATCATCTGTCTCATGCCTGGTACCTCTCACAGGCATGCGGGTGCTTCATCCACGAGTTTGTCAGCTCAATGACTCACTGGAGAACTATTAAACAGGACCAGGGGTGGGAGGACGCCGATTCACCTCCCAGCAAGGTTCGCCCCTGGCATTGTGGTAAATGCAGTTTCTGTTACTTGCTTGCTTCAAGAGTGTTCAAGTGTTTCGCCACAGTTGACGCAGATAGTGCTGACCTCTAGACACGTGGTTCTGGTTCTTTAACCGTCATCAGTAGAGATTACAGTCTTTCAAATGTGGGGTTTGCTGAGTAGGCTGCCAACATCTTTCTCAGGTCAGGTACCTCTCACAGGCATGCGGGTGCTTCATCCACGAGCTCGTCAGCTCAATGACTCACAGGAGTACTATTAAACAGGAACAGGGGTGGGAGCACACCGCCTCACCTCCCAGCAACGTTCGCCCCTGACATTGTGGTAATTGCCGTTTCAGTTACTTGCTTGCTTCAAGAGTGTTCGAGTGTTTCGCCACGGTTGGAGCAGATAGTGCTGATCTCTAGACACATGTTTCTGGTTCTTTAACCGTCATCAGTAGAGATTACAGTCTTTCAAATCTGGGGTTTGCTGAGTAGGCTGCCAACATCTGTCTCAGGTCTGGTACCTCTCACAGGCATGCGGGTGCTTCATCCACGAGCTTGTCAGCTCAATGACTCACTGGAGAACTATTAAACAGCACCAGGGGTGGGAGGACGCCGATTCACCTCCCAGCAAGGTTCGCCCCTGGCATTGTGGTAAATGCAGTTTCTGTTACTTGCTTGCTTCAAGAGTGTTCAAGTGTTTCGCCACAGTTGACGCAGATAGTGCTGACCTCTAGACACGTGGTTCTGGTTCTTTAACCGTCATCAGTAGAGATTACAGTCTTTCAAATGTGGGGTTTACTGAGTAGGCTCCCAACATCTTTCTCAGGTCAGGTACCTCCCACAGGCAAGCGGGTGCTTCATCCACCAGCTTGTCAGCTCAATGACTCATGGGAGTACTATTAAACAGGAACAGGGGTGGGAGCACACCGCTTTACCTCCCAGCAAAGTTTGCCCCTGGCATTGTGGTAAATGCAGTTTCAGTTACTTGCTTGCTTCAAGAGTGTTCGAGTGTTTCGCCGCAGTTGGCACAGATAGTGCTGATCTCTAGACACGTGGTTCTGGTTCTTTAACTGTCATAGGTAGAGATTACAGTCTTTCAAATGTGGGGTTTGCTGAGTAGGCTGCCAACATCTTTCTCAGGTCAGGTACCTCTCACAGGCATGTGGGTGCTTTATCCACGAGCTCATCAGCTCAATGACTCATGGGAGTACTATTAAACAGGAACAGGGGTGGGAGCACACCGCCTCACCTCCCAGCAAAGTTTGCCCCTGGCATTGTGGTAAATGCAGTTTCAGTTACTTGCTTGCTTCAAGAGTGTTCGAGTGTTTCGCCACAGTTGGCGCAGATAGTGCTGATCTCTACACACGTGTTTCTGGGTCTTTAACCGTCATCAGTAGAGATTACAGTCTTTCAAATGTGGGGTTTGCTGAGTAGGCTGTGTAGGAACCCGGGGTCACCAGGCCCTATAGGCGGTAGCGTGGCGCGAGCCGGTCGGGCAACCAGAGGGCTATGTGTTAAGCAACCATACACCACACGCTTCTCATGGGCTAGGAACACACACAATAAGGGACGCCACACCGTTCCATTATGCAAATACTTCAAGTTTATCCAAGTTTAGTTGGTCAGATGCAGTTCAGGAAATAACAAGGTAATACATGAATTATAATACCATCATGACATTACATTCGACACTCTGGGTGATACTTATGCAGTGCCTAACCTTGTTCTAGCGCTGTGCGCGCTTACGTAAAGTCTTTCCCTGAACGGGCCGTCTAACTAAGCATGATACTTGAACGGGGACACATTGGGCTCACTAACATGGCGCCTGTGGAACTGAGCGCTCCTCGTAATCAATGGCCCCTAATCCTGTGAAGTAAAGCATATGAAACAAAGCGCTACGCGCAACCATTTGTAGGTAATTACAGTCGAGCAGAGCATATAATACAATACGTTACTCGTGATCCTGGTGTAGAATTTCCTTCGTGCAGAACATAAAACACAATGCGCTACGCGCATCCCTTAGCATGTAATTACTGCCGAGTAGAGCATATAACACAAGGCGCTACTCGCATTTCCTGGCAAAACAATTACTATCGAGTAGAGCATGGAACACAGTGCGCTACTCGCATTTCCTGGCAAACAACTTCGTTCGAGTAGAGCATGTAACACAAGGCGCTACTCGCATTTCCTTTTAAGGTAATCACTATCGAGTAGAGCATATAACACAAGGCACTACTCGCGATCGCGGGCATGTGAATACTTTCGAGCGGAACAGGTCATACAGTGCGCTACCCGCATCCCTTGTCACTCCAGCGGGGGAAGCAGGGTCGGTGGCGGGAAGCGCCACACGAGGGTAATGTTAGTCAGTTCCTTTAGGCGGCTTCCAGCGGGGAGACTGACAGGACTTGCGGAGCGGGTCCCTATGCTCCGGTGCAGTTCACTAAGCACCGCTCTCAGTCTTACAGAAGGGGGGACACGGACAGGATCCCTCGGCGGGGTCTCTCCGTCGCGCAGGCAGGGGAGGGGATTCCCACGGAGGGGACGACCCGGGCCAAGTGCGGTGCGGTTTCCGGACCAGCAGGGGGCGCACCAGGGGGAATCTCGGCCTCCGGGCTTACCTCCGTCTCGGCGTCAGCAGGCGTCCGTCCTCACGGCGTTGGGGGAACTCGGCCCCGACCTTGCGCATCTCCTCACTCGGCTGCGACGGCAGCGACGGGGCCCCGGGCTTCTCCTGGGCCTCGCGACACAGCAGGGCACTCCTCCAGGCCTCCAGGCCGCAGCGGTGAGCGCGCTGGCTTCGTCGTCGCAGGGGGGGGGGCTCAAATTAAGGATGGGGTAAAGTGCTCAGCGGAGCACGCTGCCGGGGGTCCCAGACCAGGGTAGGAAGCGCGGGGGTCACAGCGCTAGTACCTGGTCGATCCCCGGTGTCTTGGCAATCGGCTTAGTATTTTGTTCACTAGAGTAGCTTGGACACGCAGTCTCAGCTCTGGCATTCAAGGCTTACAGCTCGCTCTTGTCATGCAGTTTCAGTTCTTGAAGTTAGATTTCAGTTCTCAGTTGACAGATGAAGTCTTGTGGCGCAGATGTATCTGGCGCCCTTAAGGGGTTCTGTTACAGGGGTAGGGATGGAGAGGGCGACTAGATCCTTCCTAGTCAGGTTGGCAGAGAGTCTCTGGGTCCTCCTACTACTGGGCAAGATCAGTGGGATTCACAGGGCACCTCAGTCACTTAAGAGGCAGTACCTAAATCCTGTCACTCTCAGAGGCATAAGTCCCTGGCTAGGCCCTACCGCCTACACTCCTGGTGGATTCTTCCAGCTCTGCTTCACCCCAATGGCCAACTCACCACAAAAGTTTCCCTCCCACTCTTAAGTAGCCCTAGGTCAGGTGACCTCTAGCCAAGGCGGCAAAAGTAAAACCCCACCTCCCTTCTAGAAGGTTCCAGCTTCTTCCAGGAGCTTCCCCACTCTAACTATGGGACAAAAAGGCGGGCTGGTGTCGCAACATTGTTGTGGGTCCCAGCCAGCTCCTGGCAGCTAGGGTGCTACTATCAAAAACGACCACCCTGCAGTAGCAGGGGTCTGTGGCAGCCATCTTGGGAGAAGTAAGCACCTGCACCTTAACACTACAAAAACGAAAAAAATGAGGGAAAAAGGGCCAAGTCCAACATAACCCCCTTCCAGCCGAAAGCCAGGGTAGACCGATCAATGCCTTGATGGTCTTCCCTGCTTGGGGCGAGAAAAGGTGGACGCAGGCCCGCAACGGCAGGAGCACCCGCAGGTTCTCCTCCGCTCTGGAACCCGATGGTTCCCTAACAAACCTCCCTGGACCAACGAAACCACCCCACTGGGGCTCCCTAGCTAGTTGTGGCCAGGACCGGCCCCTGGGCCGTCCAGATGTCTCTGGCCCGGGTGATCTCGCGGAGTGGGGGGCAGTAGCCCCAGGCCTGTAGTGCCCGTTGACCACTCCGGTCCTCCTCCTTGCAGTCCTAAACTGCCTCTGGTCCTTCTTCCTGGGGTTCACACCCTTAGGCTGACCAGCCTTCAGGGGCGAGGTTCTCCTCCCCCTAACTCTCCTTCTGGGGTTCCTCACCCTACCCTGCGAGGCACCCTCAGACCACCACTTCCTCCTCAGTCTAGGGCCTTGACTCCTCAACTGATCCCTCAACCTAGGGTCTAAACCCTTAGGCTGAGTCGGTGCCCGAGGCGAGACCTTCCTCCCTCTGCACCCCCTCCCAGAGTTTCGCACCCTCCCACCGGGAAAGGTACCCCTGGAAGTCAATTTCGGGAGGACCCTGTTAGCAGAGGCCCCACCCGCCAGGTCAGGCAACCCCTGAACCTGGCACCCCAGCCCAGGATCTAAACCCTGAAACTGGGCCAACCCCAGAACCTCAGGCGCGCTGGTTACAGTCGCCCTGGGTCCTCCTGACACTAGGGGCTCCCCTGCACTGGATGGCACATCGGGACAGCCTAGGCTCCCAACCTGGGGCTCCCTTGCGGAACTCTCCAGGCCCTGAGACTTCGGTTGGGGCACCTCGGGACACCTCCCCGTCTCACGCCTTCCTACAGATAGGTCGTGAGGCCCTACAACCCTCTCTCCCTGGGACCTAGCTGGGCTATCTGCCACTTCTCCCACCTCGCTGGGTTGGGAGATCCCTGCACCACCCCCTTCAGGTTCACACCCCAATGCCTCCTCAGACACCCTGGTGATGTCATCCTGGGGTAAATAAACTTCTAGCTCCTGTGGAGCTTCCGGTATGCTGCCACCAGTGTCCTCACTGGACACACTCATCTGGAGGGCACGCAGCTCCAACTCCTTCATCCGAAGCTTGTGCGCCATCCTCCTCTCCTCCATTGCCCATTCCAATTTGGCTAATTCCTTTTCCTGTTCCAATCTGGCCATTTCTCTTTCTTTCTCCTGCCTGGCCAGCCCCCATTGTAACTGCCTCTCTTCCCTTCTGTCCTCATACTCCCTTGGAGACGCGCTCCTGCTAGACCCTGTCTTACTACTGGCCCCAGAACGTCTTCCTGGGGGCACATTCTCGGACATGTCTACATTCAGGATATCTAGGACTTCCTGGGCGCTCTCCTCCTGAGGTGCATCTGGCGCTTCCTGTCCCTCATCCCCTCTCTCTTCTGGGTGGGCTTCTACCCATGCCCTAATGGCGGTACGGAGTTCCGGCGCCTTGGCCCTCCGCATCCCAGGCACCCCCAACTCCTGCGCGAACTCCCTCAGTTGCCTCACAGTGTACACCTTCAGGTCAGCTAGCCGGGATTCCATTCTGGCAGGTGGGGACCTAGACTCTAAGGAGAAAATTCCTAGGGTGTAGGCAACAGTCAATAGCTAACCAGGCTTCTTGCACTCTCTACCTGGACAGTGGAACTAATGATCCAGCAACAATGGTTTCTGAGCTGTGGAACAAAAAAAATGTAGGATAGGCGTTTAACTGTGGCGCCCTTCGCCTCACGGAAGGGTGCTGTATGGTCACAAGTCCCAAGGATCCCACCGCTGGCCAACAATGTAGGAACCCGGGGTCACCAGGCCCTATAGGCGGTAGCGTGGCGCGAGCCGGTCGGGCAACCAGAGGGCTATGTGTTAAGCAACCATACACCACACGCTTCTCATGGGCTAGGAACACACACAATAAGGGACGCCACACCGTTCAATTATGCAAATACTTCAAGTTTATCCAAGTTTAGTTGGTCAGATGCAGTTCAGGAAATAACAAGGTAATACATGAATTATAATACCATCATGACATTACATTCAACACTCTGGGTGATACTTATGCAGTGCCTAACCTTGTTCTAGCGCTGTGCGCGCTTACGTAAAGTCTTTCCCTGAACGGGCCGTCTAACTAAGCATGATACTTGAACGGGGACACATTGGGCTCACTAACATGGCGCCTGTGGAACTGAGCGCTCCTCGTAATCAATGGCCCCTAATCCTGTGAAGTAAAGCATATGAAACAAAGCGCTACGCGCAACCATTTGTAGGTAATTACAGTCGAGCAGAGCATATAATACAATACGTTACTCGTGATCCTGGTGTAGAATTTCCTTCGTGCAGAACATAAAACACAATGCGCTACGCGCATCCCTTAGCATGTAATTACTGCCGAGTAGAGCATATAACACAAGGCGCTACTCGCATTTCCTGGCAAAACAATTACTATCGAGTAGAGCATGAAACACAGTGCGCTACTCGCATTTCCTGGCAAACAACTTCGTTCGAGTAGAGCATGTAACACAAGGCGCTACTCGCATTTCCTTTTAAGGTAATCACTATCGAGTAGAGCATATAACACAAGGCACTACTCGCGATCGCGGGCATGTGAATACTTTCGAGCGGAACAGGTCATACAGTGCGCTACCCGCATCCCTTGTCACTCCAGCGGGGGAAGCAGGGTCGGTGGCCGGAAGCGCCACACGAGGGTAATGTTAGTCAGTTCCTTTAGGCGGCTTCCAGCGGGGAGACTGACAGGACTTGCGGAGCGGGTCCCTATGCTCCGGTGCAGTTCACTAAGCACCGCTCTCAGTCTTACAGAAGGGGGGACACGGACAGGATCCCTCGGCGGGGTCTCTCCGTCGCGCAGGCAGGGGAGGGGATTCCCACGGAGGGGACGACCCGGGCCAAGTGCGGTGCGGTTTCCGGACCAGCAGGGGGCACACCAGGGGGGATCTCGGCCTCCGGGCTTACCTCCGCCTCGGCGTCAGCAGGCGTCCGTCCTCACGGCGTTGGGGGAACTCGGCCCCGACCTTGCGCATCTCCTCACTCGGCTGCGACGGCAGCGACGGGGCCCCGGGCTTCTCCTGGGCCTCACGACACAGCAGGGCACTCCTCCAGGCCTCCAGGCCGCAGCGGTGAGCGCGCTGGCTTTGTCGTCGCAGGGGGGGGGGGGCTCAAATTAAGGATGGGGTAAAGTGCTCAGCGGAGCACGCTGCCGGGGGTCCCAGACCAGGGTAGGAAGCGCGGGGGTCACAGCGCTAGTACATGGTCGATCCCCGGTGTCTTGGCAATCGGCTTAGTATTTTGTTCACTAGAGTAGCTTGGACACGCAGTCTCAGCTCTGGCATTCAAGGCTTACAGCTCGCTCTTGTCATGCAGTTTCAGTTCTTGAAGTTAGATTTCAGTTCTCAGTTGACAGATGAAGTCTTGTGGCGCAGATGTATCTGGCGCCCTTAAGGGGTTCTGTTACAGGGGTAGGGATGGAGAGGGCGACTAGATCCTTCCTAGTCAGGTTGGCAGAGAGTCTCTGGGTCCTCCTACTACTGGGCAAGATCAGTGGGATTCACAGGGCACCTCACTCACTTAAGAGGCAGTACCTAAATCCTGTCACTCTCAGAGGCATAAGTCCCTGGCTAGGCCCTACTGCCTACACTCCTGGTGGATTCTTCCAGCTCTGCTTCACCCCAATGGCCAACTCACCACAAAAGTTTCCCTCCCACTCTTAAGTAGCCCTAGGTCAGGTGACCTCTAGCCAAGGCGGCAAAAGTAAAACCCCACCTCCCTTCTAGAAGATTCCAGCTTCTTCCAGGAGCTTCCCCACTCTAACTATGGGACATAAAGGCGGGCTGGTGTCGCAACATTGTTGTGGGTCCCAGCCAGCTCCTGGCAGCTAGGGTGCTACTATCAAAAACGACCACCCTGCAGTAGCAGGGGTCTGTGGCAGCCATCTTGGGAGAAGTAAGCACCTGCACCTTAACACTACAAAAACGAAAAAAATGAGGGAAAAAGGGCCAAGTCCAACAGGCTGCCAACAACTTTCTCAGGTCAGGTACGTCTCACAGGCATGCGGGTGCTTCATCCACGAGCTCGTCAGCACAATGACTCACTGGAGAACTATTAAACAGGAACAGGGGTGGGACCACACCGCGTAACCTCCCAGCAAGGTTCGCACACTGGCATTGTGGTAATGCAGTTTCAGTTACTTGCTTGCTTCAAGAGTGTTCGAGTGTTTCGCCGCAGTTGGCACAGATAGTGCTGATCTCTAGACACGTGCTTCTAGTTCTTTAACCGTCATCAGTAGAGATTACAGTCTTTCAAATGTGGGGTTTGCTGAATAGGCTGCCAACATCTTTCTCAGGTCAGGTACGTCTCACAGGCGTGCGGGTGCTTCATCCACGAGCTCGTCAGCTCAATGACTCACTAGAGAACTATCAAACAGGAACAGGGGTGGGAGCACACCGCTCCACCTCCCAGCAAGGTTTGCACACTGGCATTGTGGTAAATGCAGTTTCAGTTACTTGCTTGCTTCAAGAGTGTTCGAGTGTTTCGCCACAGTTGGCGCAGATAGTGCTGATCTCTACACACGTGTTTCTGGTTCTTTAACCGTCATCAGTAGAGATTACAGTCTTTCAAATGTGGGGTTTGCTGAGTAGGCTGCCAACAACTTTCTCAGGTCAGGTACGTCTCACAGGCATGCGGGTGCTTCATCCACGAGCTCGTCAGCACAATGACTCACTGGAGAACTATTAAACAGGAACAGGGGTGGGACCACACCGCTTAACCTCCCAGCAAGGTTCGCACACTGGCATTGTGGTAATGCAGTTTCAGTTACTTGCTTGCTTCAAGAGTGTTCGAGTGTTTCGCCACAGTTGGCGCAGATAGTACTGATCTCTAGACACGTGTTTCTGGTTCTTTAACCGTCACCAGTAGAGATTACAGTCTTTCAAATCTGGGGTTTGCTGAGTAGGCTGCCATCATCTGTCTCATGCCTGGTACCTCTCACAGGCATGCGGGTGCTTCATCCACGAGCTTGTCAGCTCAATGACTCACTGGAGAACTATTAAACAGGACCAGGGGTGGGAGGACGCCGATTCACCTCCCAGCAAGGTTCGCCCCTGGCATTGTGGTAAATGCAGTTTCTGTTACTTGCTTGCTTCAAGAGTGTTCAAGTGTTTCGCCACAGTTGACGCAGATAGTGCTGACCTCTAGACACGTGGTTCTGGTTCTTTAACCGTCATCAGTAGAGATTACAGTCTTTCAAATGTGGGGTTTGCTGAGTAGGCTGCCAACATCTTTCTCAGGTCAGGTACATCTCACAGGCATGCGGGTGCTTCATCCACGAGCTCGTCAGCTCAATGACTCACAGGAGTACTATTAAACAGGAACAGGGGTGGGAGCACACCGCCTCACCTCCCAGCAACGTTCGCCCCTGACATTGTGGTAATTGCAGTTTCAGTTACTTGCTTGCTTCAAGAGTGTTCGAGTGTTTCGCCACAGTTGGAGCAGATAGTGCTGATCTCTAGACACATGTTTCTGGTTCTTTAACCGTCATCAGTAGAGATTACAGTCTTTCAAATCTGGGGTTTGCTGAGTAGGCTGCCAACATCTGTCTCAGGTCTGGTACCTCTCACAGGCATGCGGGTGCTTCATCCACGAGCTTGTCAGCTCAATGACTCACTGGAGAACTATTAAACAGCACCAGGGGTGGGAGGACGCCGATTCACCTCCCAGCAAGGTTCGCCCCTGGCATTGTGGTAAATGCAGTTTCTGTTACTTGCTTGCTTCAAGAGTGTTCAAGTGTTTCGCCACAGTTGACGCAGATAGTGCTGACCTCTAGACACGTGGTTCTGGTTCTTTAACCGTCATCAGTAGAGATTACAGTCTTTCAAATGTGGGGTTTACTGAGTAGGCTCCCAACATCTTTCTCAGGTCAGGTACCTCCCACAGGCAAGCGGGTGCTTCATCCACCAGCTTGTCAGCTCAATGACTCATGGGAGTACTATTAAACAGGAACAGGGGTGGGAGCACACCGCTTCACCTCCCAGCAAAGTTTGCCCCTGGCATTGTGGTAAATGCAGTTTCAGTTACTTGCTTGCTTCAAGAGTGTTCGAGTGTTTCGCCGCAGTTGGCACAGATAGTGCTGATCTCTAGACACGTGGTTCTGGTTCTTTAACTGTCATAGGTAGAGATTACAGTCTTTCAAATGTGGGGTTTGCTGAGTAGGCTGCCAACATCTTTCTCAAGTCAGGTACCTCTCACAGACATGTGGGTGCTTTATCCACGAGCTCATCAGCTCAATGACTCATGGGAGTACTATTAAACAGGAACAGGGGTGGGAGCACACCGCTTCACCTCCCAGCAAAGTTTGCCCCTGGCATTGTGGTAAATGCAGTTTCAGTTACTTGCTTGCTTCAAGAGTGTTCGAGTGTTTCGCCGCAGTTGGCACAGATAGTGCTGATCTCTAGACACGTGCTTCTAGTTCTTTAACCGTCATCAGTAGAGATTACAGTCTTTCAAATGTGGGGTTTGCTGAGTAGGCTGCCAACATCTTTCTCAGGTCAGGTACGTCTCACAGGCGTGCGGGTGCTTCATCCACGAGCTCGTCAGCTCAATGACTCACTGGAGAACTATCAAACAGGAACAGGGGTGGGAGCACACCGCTCCACCTCCCAGCAAGGTTTGCACACTGGCATTGTGGTAAATGCAGTTTCAGTTACTTGCTTGCTTCAAGAGTGTTCGAGTGTTTCGCCAGAGTTGGCGCAGATAGTGCTGATCTCTAAACACTTGTTTCTGGTTCTTTAACCGTCATCAGTAGAGCTTACAGTCTTTCAAATGTGGGGTTTACTGAGTAGTCTCCCAACATCTTTCTATGGTCAGGTACCTCTCACAGGCATGCGGGTGCTTCATCCACCAGCTTGTCAGCTCAATGACTCATGGGAGTACTATTAAACAGGAACAGGGGTGGGAGCACACCGCTTCACCTCCCAGCAAGGCTTGCCCCTAGCATTGTGGTAAATGCAGTTTCAGTTACTTGCTTGCTTCAAGAGTGTTCGAGTGTTTCACCGCAGTTGGCGCAGATAGTGCTCATCTCTAGACACGTGGTTCTGGTTCTTTAACTGTCATAGGTAGAGATTACAGTCTTTCTAATGTGGGGTTTGCTGAGTAGGGTGCCAACATCTTTCTCAGGTCAGGCACCTCGCACAGGCATGTGGGTGCTTCATCCACGAGCTCCTCAGCTCAATGACTCATGGGAGTACTATTAAACAGGAACAGGGGTGGGAGCACACCGCTTCACCTCCCAGCAAAGTTCGCCCCTGGCATTGTGATAAATGCAGTTTAAGTTACTTGCTTGCTTCAAGAGTGTTCGAGTGTTTCGCCACAGTTGACGCAGATAGTGCTGACCTCTAGACACGTGGTTCTGGTTCTTTAACCGTCATCAGTAGAGATTACAGTCTTTCAAATGTGGGGTTTGCTGAGTAGGCTGCCAACATCTTTCTCAGGTCAGGTACCTCTCACAGGCATGCGGGTGCTTCATCCACGAGCTCGTCAGCCCAATGACTCACAGGAGTACTATTAAACAGGAACAGGGGTGGGAGCACACCGCCTCACCTCCCAGCAACGTTCGCCCCTGACATTGTGGTAATTGCAGTTTCAGTTACTTGCTTGCTTCAAGAGTGTTCGAGTGTTTCGCCACGGTTGGAGCAGATAGTGCTGATCTCTAGACACATGTTTCTGGTTCTTTAACCGTCATCAGTAGAGATTACAGTCTTTCAAATCTGGGGTTTGCTGAGTAGGCTGCCAACATCTGTCTCAGGTCTGGTACCTCTCACAGGCATGCGGGTGCTTCATCCACGAGCTTGTCAGCTCAATGACTCACTGGAGAACTATTAAACAGCACCAGGGGTGGGAGGACGCCGATTCACCTCCCAGCAAGGTTTGCCCCTGGCATTGTGGTAAATGCAGTTTCTGTTACTTGCTTGCTTCAAGAGTGTTCAAGTGTTTCGCCACAGTTGACGCAGATAGTGCTGACCTCTAGACACGTGGTTCTGGTTCTTTAACCGTCATCAGTAGAGATTACAGTCTTTCAAATGTGGGGTTTACTGAGTAGGCTCCCAACATCTTTCTCAGGTCAGGTACCTCCCACAGGCAAGCGGGTGCTTCATCCACCAGCTTGTCAGGTCAATGACTCATGGGAGTACTATTAAACAGGAACAGGGGTGGCAGCACACCGCTTCACCTCCCAGCAAAGTTTGCCCCTGGCATTGTGGTAAATGCAGTTTCAGTTACTTGCTTGCTTCAAGAGTGTTCGAGTGTTTCGCCGCAGTTGGCACAGATAGTGCTGATCTCTAGACACGTGGTTCTGGTTCTTTAACTGTCATAGGTAGAGATTACAGTCTTTCAAATGTGGGGTTTGCTGAGTGGGCTGCCAACATCTTTCTCAGGTCAGGTACCTCTCACAGGCATGTGGGTGCTTTATCCACAAGCTCATCAGCTCAATGACTCATGGGAGTACTATTAAACAGGAACAGGAGTGGGAGCACACCGCTTCACCTCCCAGCAAAGTTTGCCCCTGGCATTGTGGTAAATGCAGTTTCAATTACTTGCTTGCTTCAAGAGGGTTTGAGTGTTTCGCCGCAGTTGGCGCAGATAGTGCTCATCTCTAGACACGTGGTTCTGGTTCTTTAACTGTCATAGGTAGAGATTACAGTCTTTCTAATGTGGGGTTTGCTGAGTAGGGTGCCAACATCTTTCTCAGGTCAGGCACCTCGCACAGGCATGTGGGTGCTTCATCCACGAGCTCATCAGCTCAATGACTCATGGGAGTACTATTAAACAGGAACAGGGGTGGGAGCACACCGCTTCACCTCCCAGCAAAGTTCGCCCCTGGCATTGTGATAAATGCAGTTTAAGTTACTTGCTTGCTTCAAGAGTGTTCGAGTGTTTCGCCACAGTTGGCGCAGATAGTGCTGATCTCTAGACACGTGTTTCTGGTTCTTTAACCGTCATCAGTAGAGATTACAGTCTTTCAAATGTGGGGTTTCCTGAGTAGGCTGCCAACATCTTTCTCAGGTCAGGTACGTCTCACAGGCATGCGGGTGCTTCATCCACGAGCTCGTCAGCACAATGACTCACTGGAGAACTTTTAAACAGGAACAGTGGTGGGACCACACCGCTTCACCTCCCAGCAAGGTTCGCACACTGGCATTGTGGTAAATGCAGTTCCAGTTACTTGCTTGCTTCAAGAGTGTTCGAGTGTTTCGCCACAGTGTGCGCAGATAGTGCTGATCTCTACACACGTGGTTCTGGTTCTTTAACCGTCATCAGTAGAGATTACAGTCTTTCAAATCTGGGGTTTGCTGAGTAGGCTCCCAACATCTTTCTCAGGTCAGGTACCTCCCACAGGCATGGGGGTGCTTCATCCACCAGCTTGTCAGCTCAATGACTCACGGGAGTACTATTAAACAGGAACAGGGGTGGGAGCACACCGCTTCACCTCCCAGCAACGTTTGCCCCTGGCATTGTGGTAAATGCAGTTTCAGTTACTTGCTTGCTTCAAGAGTGTTCGAGTGTTTCGCCGCAGTTGGCGCAGATAGTGCTGATCTCTAGACACGTGGTTCTGGTTCTTTAACTGTCATAGGTAGAGATTACAGTCTTTCAAATGTGGGGTTTGCTGAGTAGGCTGCCAACATCTTTCTCAGGTCAGGTACCTCTTACAGGCATGTGGGTGCTTCATCCACGAGCTCATCAGCTCAATGACTCATGGGAGTACTATTAAACAGGAACAGGGGTGGGAGCACACCGCTTCACCTCCCAGCAAGGTTCGCCCCTGGCATTGTGATAAATTCAGTTTAAGTTACTTGCTTGCTTCAAGAGTGTTCGAGTGTTTCGCCACAGTTGGCGCAGATAGTGCTGATCTCTAGACACGTGTTTCTGGGTCTTTAACCGTCATCAGTAGAGATTACAGTCTTTCAAATCTGGGGTTTGCTGAGTAGGCTGCCAACAACTTTCTCAGGTCAGGTACGTCTCACAGGCATGCGGGTGCTTCATCCACGAGCTCGTCAGCACAATGACTCACTGGAGAACTATTAAACAGGAACAGGGGTGGGACCACACCGCTTAACCTCCCAGCAAGGTTCGCACACTGGCATTGTGATAATGCAGTTTCAGTAACTTGCTTGCTTCAAGAGTGTTCGAGTGTTTCGCCACAGTTGGCGCAGATAGTACTGATCTCTAGACACGTGTTTCTGGTTCTTTAACCGTCACCAGTAGAGATTACAGTCTTTCAAATCTGGGGTTTGCTGAGTAGGCTGCCATCATCTGTCTCATGCCTGGTACCTCTCACAGGCATGCGGGTGCTTCATCCACGAGCTTGTCAGCTCAATGACTCACTGGAGAACTATTAAACAGGACCAGGGGTGGGAGGACGCCGATTCACCTCCCAGCAAGGTTCGCCCCTGGCATTGTGGTAAATGCAGTTTCTGTTACTTGCTTGCTTCAAGAGTGTTCAAGTGTTTCGCCACAGTTGACGCAGATAGTGCTGACCTCTAGACACGTGGTTCTGGTTCTTTAACCGTCATCAGTAGAGATTACAGTCTTTCAAATGTGGGGTTTGCTGAGTAGGCTGCCAACATCTTTCTCAGGTCAGGTACCTCTCACAGGCATGCGGGTGCTTCATCCACGAGCTCGTCAGCTCAATGACTCACAGGAGTACTATTAAACAGGAACAGGGGTGGGAGCACACCGCCTCACCTCCCAGCAACGTTCGCCCTTGACATTGTGGTAATTGCAGTTTCAGTTACTTGCTTGCTTCAAGAGTGTTCGAGTGTTTCGCCACGGTTGGAGCAGATAGTGCTGATCTCTAGACACATGTTTCTGGTTCTTTAACCGTCATCAGTAGAGATTACAGTCTTTCAAATCTGGGGTTTGCTGAGTAGGCTGCCAACATCTGTCTCAGGTCTGGTACCTCTCACAGGCATGCGGGTGCTTCATCCACGAGCTTGTCAGCTCAATGACTCACTGGAGAACTATTAAACAGCACCAGGGGTGGGAGGACGCCGATTCACCTCCCAGCAAGGTTCGCCCCTGGCATTGTGGTAAATGCAGTTTCTGGTACTTGCTTGCTTCAAGAGTGTTCAAGTGTTTCGCCACAGTTGACGCAGATAGTGCTGACCTCTAGACACGTGGTTCTGGTTCTTTAACCGTCATCAGTAGAGATTACAGTCTTTCAAATGTGGGGTTTACTGAGTAGGCTCCCAACATCTTTCTCAGGTCAGGTACCTCCCACAGGCATGCGGGTGCTTCATCCACCAGCTTGTCAGCTCAATGACTCATGGGAGTACTATTAAACAGGAACAGGGGTGGGAGCACACCGCTTCACCTCCCAGCAAAGTTTGCCCCTGGCATTGTGGTAAATGCAGTTTCAGTTACTTGCTTGCTTCAAGAGTGTTCGAGTGTTTCGCCGCAGTTGGCACAGATAGTGCTGATCTCTAGACACGTGGTTCTGGTTCTTTAACTGTCATAGGTAGAGATTACAGTCTTTCAAATGTGGGGTTTGCTGAGTAGGCTGCCAACATCTTTCTCAGGTCAGGTACCTCTCACAGGCATGTGGGTGCTTCATCCACGAGCTCATCAGCTCAATGACTCATGGGAGTACTATTAAACAGGAACAGGGGTGGGAGCACACCGCTTCACCTCCCAGCAAAGTTTGCCCCTGGCATTGTGGTAAATGCAGTTTCAGTTACTTGCTTGCTTCAAGAGTGTTCGAGTGTTTCGCCGCAGTTGGCACAGATAGTGCTGATCTCTAGACACATGCTTCTAGTTCTTTAACCGTCATCACTAGAGATTACAGTCTTTCAAATGTGGGGTTTGCTGAGTAGGCTGCCAACATCTTTCTCAGGTCAGGTACGTCTCACAGGCGTGCGGGTGCTTCATCCACGAGCTCGTCAGCTCAATGACTCACTGGAGAACTATCAAACAGGAACAGGGGTGGGAGCACACCGCTCCACCTCCCAGCAAGGTTTGCACACTGGCATTGTGGTAAATGCAGTTTCAGTTACTTGCTTGCTTCAAGAGTGTTCGAGTGTTTCGCCACAGTTGGCGCAGATAGTGCTGATCTCTACACACGTGTTTCTGGTTCTTTAACCGTCATCAGTAGAGATTACAGTCTTTCAAATGTGGGGTTTGCTGAGTAGGCTGCCAACATTTTTCTCAGGTCAGGTACGTCTCACAGGCATGCGGGTGCTTCATCCACGAGCTTGTCAGCTCAATGACTCACTGGAGAACTATTAAACAGGACCAGGGGTGGGAGGACGGCGATTCACTTCCCAGCAAGGTTCGCCCCTGGCATTGTGGTAAATGCAGTTTCTGTTACTTGCTTGCTTCAAGAGTGTTCAAGTGTTTCGCCACAGTTGACGCAGATAGTGCTGACCTCTAGACACGTGGTTCTGGTTCTTTAACCGTCATCAGTAGAGATTACAGTCTTTCAAATGTGGGGTTTACTGAGTAGGCTCCCAACATCTTTCTCAGGTCAGGTACCTCCCACAGGCATGCGGGTGCTTCATCCACCAGCTTGTCAGCTCAATGACTCATGGGAGTACTATTAAACAGGAACAGGGGTGGGAGCACACCGCTTCACCTCCCAGCAAAGTTTGCCCCTGGCATTGTGGTAAATGCAGTTTCAGTTACTTGCTTGCTTCAAGAGTGTTCGAGTGTTTTGCCGCAGTTGGCGCAGATAGTGCTGATCTCTAGACACGTGGTTCTGGTTCTTTAACTGTCATAGGTAGAGATTACAGTCTTTCAAATGTGGGGTTTGCTGAGTAGGCTGCCAACATCTTTCTCAGGTCAGGTACCTCTCACAGGCATGTGGATGCTTCATCCACGAGCTCATCAGCTCAGTGACTCATGGGAGTACTATTAAACAGGAACAGGGGTGGGAGCACACCGCTTCACCTCCCAGCAAGGTTCGCCCATGGCATTGTGATAAATGCAGTTTAAGTTACTTGCTTGCTTCAAGAGTGTTCAAGTGTTTCGCCACAGTTGGCGCAGATAGTGCTGATCTCTAGAGACGTGGTTCTGGTTCTTTAACTGTCATAGGTAGAGATTACAGTCTTTCAAATGTGGTGTTTGCTGAGTAGGCTGCCAATGCTAGAGCAGAGTTTTCAGTTTGAAAATAACTGGGTTTTGAAGCTCTGGTGTGTCTATTTGTTATATTAATTTACTAATTATTAATTATTAATTATTTGTCTTGTGTAAGTGTTTATACTTACTAATCAACTCGTTTGTTTTAACAAGAGAGAATTACACGTGGGGATGCATGAATGTGCTATTTAACAATAATGTGCATGTTTTCATGTTTAAACGTTGCTGAGTGCTGTTTATTTTTAAGCACGAAACGCTTTTCGAATTAATGCTTTTCTATGTTGCAAGAGCTAGATAATTGCATACACATAAGGGTATTAGTGGGGTTAACACTGTTCAATCACTATGCTGTGGTAACGTTGTTTTTGTCTCTTTTAATTAAGATGGTCTATTGTGGCCTATTGTGGCCTAAATAAAGATGGCCGATACGAAAAGCCTGGCCTCGAGTAGAATTCGTGACGAGAGAGAGCCTTGCTGAATATGGTCCTGAAGTCAGCTGACCACAGTCCTTGCTTTGCTTGATTGAAATTTTCCGTGAGGACAGCAGCAGTTTTGGGCGATCTCCAAGTGAAATGAAGCGTCCTTGGCAGCTTTGGGAAACAAAGGAGCTTTAAAGAAAGACTCTGAACTATGATCTCATTGCCGAGGAGACGTGGAATTACACGATACAAATGTATTTTTTGGTTCCTGTTCCGTTATGTTTATTTTGTGATTTTTCCTGAGCGGAGATTTTTAAATGTAGCGATGCTACATCCTTTCCTTCTCGCTTTGCTCAGAGGTTTGACGGAAGAAGCTATTACAAATTATGTTTTTCTTTGTTCGATTTGCTATAAGAATTGTTAGCCTAGAGAGGGCTTTGCCACTTGCCATTTGCCTTTTGCCGCGTTCCGAATCTGCGTTGGTGAGGATCGTTGCTGAGAGGACTTCGTCTTGAGAGACTTTACCGAGAGACTTGTCCTGACCCGTTCTGACATTTAGCTAGAATAGGTAACTATGAGAAAAATGATTTATTCTGATTGATTGTCTTTGACTAATTTAAGATAAAGCAATATAACTTTGAATATGGTGTTGGTTCTTATTTCTTGTCAATTATTGAGTATCCTATTTTGATTATAATTGTATAGATTGTTTAGATTATGTTTAAGGGCAGTCTCAATAACCAGATCTTATCGACCCCGATATAGATGCAGGGTGTCTAGGAGTTTTTCTTTCCACAGGTTATTGCTGGTAGAGTATTTGAGCGTATGTTAGTGAAATGGGCCCTAGTGTATGAAGAATGTATGTGCGTGTAACTGTGAGATTACTCTATCTGTGGAAGTAGGGATATTATATGCACTCTGATCTCTATCAATTTCCTGGTAGCAGAGGATGGTTATTGATGATTGTCTTGATCTGATTAGATTACATATTGATTATTGATTATTGATGTTGGTATATGTACTAATACTATATGTTGGAGTTGTCATGTTGAGTTATATGTAGTGCTTCTGGAATTTGGAAGCTGGTAGCAGTTCCGTAGTAGGGCAGAGGGAAGTATATGCTGCTCTCGGGAAAGACGGGATTGTTGGTCCTGTATGTATGCAGGAAAAGTCTGGGTTCGGAATCAGTGACATTATTGTATGTTACTATTAGAATATATTTCTGGTATATAAGGAGTGTGTATGGTAGTGAAGGTTATCTGTGAAACTCTGGTCTTAAGTCCCAGGGATCCGTAAGGTTTGCCGTTAAAGCTTATCGCGGGAGGAGTAATAGGTATTCTCTGAGATTGTTTGAGGAACTGGGGCAGGTAAACTGCTTGGTTAACGTGTGTCATAATTCTGTAGTGGAGCAGATTGTTCACTGTTCTCGGGAAGCAGGATTCTGTGTGTATATACTATATTTTCTTGTATGAATGTGCGTGAATGCATATACATTTAGTTGATTGTAAGACTCTTTGGATAAGTCCTAGAGGAAACAGTTAATGAATGTATGTTAGAAGGGCAGAGTAGAAGGAAGTGCTACTGTGTCAACGAGAGGTTCTTGTGAAATAGATTTATTTTACTATTCTGTGGTTAGCGAAACAGACAATGGAGATGTTTATATGTTGTAACTAATAGATTTTGTAGAAATTTTGACACAAAGTCTACTGAAAAGATTTTGTAAAGGAGGGGTAGACGAGTGACAGGAGACAGGAGACAAGCGACTGCAGCGACTGCTGACGTCAGGAAGACCGCGCTCTGATTGGATAATAGATCAGAATAGTGTTCGCGCTGGGATTGGTGCGTTGGTGTGAGCCGCGCAAGGATTGGAAGAGCTATTCTAGTGACGTAGACGCTCCAGGATTGGTGCGTTAGTGTGAGTTGCGCTATTATTGGTTGAAAATCTGTATTGTATATTTATAATACGGAAAAGAGTAGAGAGCTTTGGTAAAAACTAAAATGTATTACCAAGAAGAGAAAAAGAAGAAAACATTCTTTGGAAAAATTAAAAAGTGGTTTAACAAGGATAAAGATGTTAAGACGAGAGAGGGTGAATTGTTACCTCCACCGAAAACACCTGCATCCTACATGGCTGCAAGATATGGGTATCATACCTGTATATGGTTGGAGAATTGGGTTAGGTATACTAAAGAAGATGGTGTTTTAGCATTTCCAGAACATGGTTCATTTAATTTGGCCGTGTTGAGAAATTTACGGGAAAAGATGTTATGTCTTGACCCGAGACCAAGACCTACACAGTTTGAGGCTTTAGTGGAATGGGAAGAGGAAGTACATGAGCGAGAAAAACAGAGATCTGGAGGACAGTACAGGTACATGTTTGGGAGGAGACATGATCGTGAGACTCATCATGATCGAATGAAAAGGTGGCGAGATGCTAGTATGTCAGAGGGATTATATCCAATGAGAACAGTTGAAGAAGGAGCAGAGAGGGTTCCTGAATCAGAAATGAGAAGATATGGAGTTAATGAATATGAGGATGAAGTCTTGAATGACATGATTTACAAAAGACCACCTCCATATAGACCAGAACCAGAAGAGAGTACACCAGTTGTTTCTCCAATAAGAGATACAGTTTGTATCATTGAGACAGAAAATGTGACACCTGAATCAAGAAATGGTAATTCTTTCAGGGAGAAAGTAAATCGAAGTGGTGACGAAAATGCAAGAGAATTAGCTAGAACTACAACAGAGCTGACTGAAAAGATTAGGGAGTTAACGAAAAATCTAGAAGCTGTTACGGTGCCTGTAACAATAGGTCCGGTTATGCCTGTGTTTGACAAGCAGAGAATAGGTGAAAATGGTTTGGTGATTCCATATGTTGGGAATAATTTGATAAGTTCAGTTGGTCCTTCAGGAGATTCAGGAAAAAGGACAGAAAGTAATGACCTGAGACAATCCAGACATGACACATGTAGTGAAATATTAGATGCTAGTGAAGCTAGTTGTTCAGGGATGCCAATTTTAGAACCGCAAAAGAGAGTGGTTCCAGTGAGAAAAACTACTGCAATAACAGCTGAAGATTTGAATGATTGGATGAAAGTTCTTCAGAAAAAGGATAAAGATTCGCAAACAATTGATGTGGCTAGGTTACGAGTAGAATTAGAAGAGCTTGTTACAGGGACAGTTCCAACAGAAATTCTTAAAAGTCATCATGATGGTGAACTAATGTTCATGTGCAAAAATATTACCTGGAGAGCGAGAAATACACATGACAGGTTAAGAGCAATAGCGAATGAGCAGGGAGTTGACATTGATAAGGTTAAAGCTTTGCAAAAAACCTACAGGATGGATTTTTCAGAAAAGGACATTGAAAATTTAAATGCAACTGGTAGAACAGGACAGATTAAAGAAATGGTTGCATTATTGCGAAGATGGGGAGATGTAGAAAAATGGAAGGATAGGTGGTATAAGAAAAGAGAGGAATCTGAAGATAGAACAACTTATTCAGCTTTTCCAGTGAGAGAAAAAGAGAAACCAGTGGATAATTATCCTATGAGAGAAATACCTGGAGGAGGATATGTACATGTTCCATGGACCAGACAGGATATTTTATCATTTACGAATGATTTTCCTCGATTGAGAGAAAAGCCCGTTGAGTGGTATAGGCAGGTAGATAGGTTTGTGAAATTGTCAAAAGTGCTGTGGATTGACCTGAATAGTCTGTTTGATATAATTGTTCCAGCAGATTTGTGGACTGAGTGTAAAATAGTTGTGAGTTGGCCTACTGAGGAATATCCAAGAGATACAAGAACAGGAGCACCAGATCCAGAGGTAATGAGAAAGTATGATCAGGTGATGGTATACCTGAAGAGTAAAGTACCTGCAAAAGAGACAGATTGGGTAAAAATAGATAGAACACAACAGGAAGCAAAAGAATCAGTTCATGCTTTTTACGAGAGGCTGATACTGGCGTTTAAACAATTCAGTGGAGATGAACACCTGGGTGACAAAGATTTGAGTCATTTTGTATACAGATTTGTATATGGTCTTAGACCTGAAATTGGTGAGAGAATTCGTGAACATACAGTGGATTGGCAGAGTAAGAAAATAGATGAGATTCTGAGACATGCTAAATATTTCAGTGATGAAATTGAAGCAAAACAAAGAAAGCTGAAAGAGAAAGCAATGTGGGCACAAGTGAAGGTTGCAGAAAGACAGGAAGCACAGTTGATGGAACAGGTGAATAATCCAGGAAATAATGCAGGGAATAGACCTAGATATGCAGGGAAAGGAAAGGGGAATCTTGAGGAAGCGAAAAAAAAGTTTCCTTGTCACAACTGTGGCCAATTGGGACATTGGAGGAATGATTGTACGAATCCACCATTAGTGAATAATGAGGGTAAAACCTTGAATCAACAGGTGCAGAACGAGGGGAATAATCAACAGCAGCAACAGCAGAAAGTTGTGAGACAGCAGAGTCAAGAGCCAAAACCGCCCTTGCCGCAGAATAGAGGAGCACAAAAGTATAATCAGGATTCAGGATTCTACAATGATGAGCAGGTAAACAAACCAAGGCGTTCTAACCAGGTACAGCAGTACTTGTTAAAGAATGAAGGGAGTGAGTCTGAGGGTGATTATTGACGGTGCCGAAGAGAGGAGGAAGAGTGCATACTTGGTGCAACTCTAGAAATAGACCAGGCAGGACCATTTGTGGATGGGAAAATAAATGAAGAAGGTGTTACTTTTTTAGTAGACACAGGTGCGACAAGATCAACTGTCAGGTCAACAGATATTAGAAATCTTCCTCTCTCGGATGAAGCAATCCAAGTAGTTGGTGTAGCCAATACACAAATCAGAACACGTCTTACGGAACCAGTAAGAGTACAGATAGGGAAATTTTCAGACATGCACAGATTTATTGTCTGTGACACGAGTCCAGTGAACCTGTTAGGTAGGGATCTGTTATGCAAGATGAATTGCACAATTTTCTGTACACCGGATGGAATAGCTTTTGAAACACCAGATGAGGATGTTTTGTACCGGGTGACTCTAGAAAACAGGGAAAGTGAGTTAATTGGTGCATTTGCTGTGTTTGATCCAGAGGATTTGCCTCGAGAGCTGAGGGACACAGTGAAAAGGACAGTTTGGGATTTTACTGGAGAGAATGTGGGATTGATGAATAATGTAGATCCAGTGAAAATTGCAGTGAAAGAGGGAATTACATATCCTAACATTCCTCAGTACAAAATGACACCAGAAATAATTGAGGGAATAACTCCTATAATTGAGAAAATGATTCAGCAGGGAGTCCTGAGAGAACTACTGAGTAGTCCGTGTAATTCACCGATAATGGGGCTAAAGAAGCCTAATGGGAAATTTAGGATCGTACAGGATCTGAGAAAAGTTAATCAAATTGTGGTGGCATGTTGTCCTATTGTGCCAAATCCATCAGTGATCCTGTATCAGATTCCACATGATGCTTAGTGGTATACAGTGATTGATTTGTGTCATGCGTTCTTTTCAATTCCATTGCATCATGACAGCCAGCCGATTTTTGCATTTAGGTTTGGCCAGCGTATTTTAGCATGGTGTCGAATCCCACAGGGGTATACAGAGAGTCCTTCGATATTTAATCAGTTGTTGAAAAAATCGTTGGAGAGTTTGATCATGCCTGAAAGTTCAGTACTAGTGCAATATATTGATGACCTACTTGTGGCATCAAAGACACGAGAAGCTTGTGAAGTAGATACCATAGCTTTACTGAATCATCTGGCAGATGGAGGGTTAAAGGTATCTCCAGCCAAATTGCAATTTTGCAAGAAAGAGGTGCATTATCTTGGACATAATATTGAAAAAGGTCTGAGAAAAGTGACTGATGACAGGATCAGAATCATCAGGGAAATGAAAGCTCCAAAGACCCAGAGAGAAGTGAGGATGTTTCTGGGGATGGTGGGTTATTGTCGTCAGTGGATAATTAATTTTTCGCTGATAGCAAAGCCACTGATTAAACTGACAAAAAGTGAGATGACAGACCCATTGGAACTAGATCGGGAACAAATGGCAGCATTTGAAGAGCTTAAAAATAAAATGTGTGAAGCTCCAGCTTTGGGTATTCCTGATTACGAAAAGGAATTTGAATTGTACTGCAGTGAGAGAAATGGATGTGCACTTTCAGTGTTAATTCAGAAGCATGGATTACTGAGAAGGCCTATTGCGTACTTCTCATCGACACTTGACCCTGTAGCTGTGGGTTTACCAGGTTGTCTAAAATCTGTGGCTGCAACATGCAGGAGTCTGGAACAGAGTGAGGGAATCATAATGGGATATCCTGTAAGGGTATTCGTACCTCACAATGTGGCAATTCTTTTGACAAGAAGCAGAACTCAGTATATGTCACATAGTCGGTTGACTAAATATGAGAAAGTGATTCTAGGAGCATCAAATGTGACTCTTGAGAGATGTGTAAATGTGAATCCAGCGACACTTTTGCCGGATATTGAAAATGTGGGTGTGAAAACAGAAGATGATCATGATTGTTTGGATGTGCTTGAGTACTGTACAAAACCGAGACCAGACATAAGGGATCTTCCCTTACATGAAAGTGATCATGTGTTGTTTGTGGATGGTTCATGCCTGAGAAATGATGATGGTGTGCTATGTGCAGCATATGCGGTGTGCAAAGTTTCAGAGGTTATGGAAGCATCACCATTGAAAGGAGTGAAATCTGCACAGGTTGCTGAATTGGTGGCATTGACAAGAGCTTGTGAAATTGGGAAAGATTTGAGGACGACTGTGATGACTGATAGTCAGTATGGATTTGGAGTGGTGCATGATTTTGGCCAGCTTTGGCTACAAAGAGGTTTCTTGACATCGAGTGGAACTCCAATAAAGAATGCTGAAGCAATTGGGAAATTACTTGAGGCGATACAGCTGCCTAAGGAGTTAGCAGTTGTAAAGTGTGCTGCCCATGGACAAGGGGAGGATTTTATCACGGTTGGAAACCGGTATGCAAATGACATTGCTCAATACTGTGCAAAATCGAATCAGTCGATTAATAGGGAAAGAGAGGGGGAAATGTCTTTTTGCTCTGTGATGTTTACTAATGCCTTAGAGACATGGGATGAAGTGAAGCAGTTGCAGGATGAGGCAGGAGAGGAAGAGAAAAAAGATTGGATTAAGGCAGGATGTGCCCCAAGAGAAAAAGACCATGTTTGGGTCTATAGGGATGGCAGACCAGTAATGCCCAACTCCATTTTGTCGTCAATGGCAAGGATGTATCATGGCCAGGGACATTTGGGGAGGGATGCGATGATAAGGTCGTTCAAGCAGACCTGGTACAATGCAAAGTTCAGGACAATTGCAGAGAGCATCTGTCAAAGGTGTTTGATTTGTCAGCAATTTAACACTGGGAAAAAGACATGGTGAGTCTGGGAACAATAGGCAGAGAAGGAGGTCCTTTTACAAGAATGCAGATTGATTTCATTGAAATGCCCCAAGTGAACAGACTGAGATATGTACTAGTTGTAGTCTGTTTGTTTTCAAGATGGGTTGAGGCCTATCCGACTAGGAGAAATGATGGAGTGACAGTGGCAAAATTACTGTTAAGGGAGTTGATTCCTAGGTACGGATTTCCAGTGACGATTGAGTCTGATAGAGGTGGACACTTCTATAATGAACTCATGAGTTTGATTTGTGAAGCATTAAGCATACAGCAGAAGCTACATTGTGCATACAGACCAGAGGCTTCTGGTGTGGTTGAGCAGATAAACGGCACAATCAAGAATAGGATTGGAAAAATGTGCTTAGCCACTGGCATGAAATGGCCGGACGTCTTGCCTCTAGTGCTAATGACTATTAGATCTACTCCAGATAGAACTACTGGTTTAAGTCCGCACGAGATAATCATGGGACGTGCAATGCGCCATGCATTTGTACCTGTCAATAAGTTGATGACAATAACTGATGACATGATTTTGGATTACTGTAAAGGCCTGGCTGACGCAGTTCATTCTGTGTTTCACCAGGTTGGAGAAGAAGCTACCACACTTGAGAAGAAGCAAGCTCATGATCTGAGTCAAAGGAGACTGGGTGAGGATTAAGGTGCACAGAAGAAGAAATTGCTTAGTTCCAAGGTGGGGAAGGCCGAGACAAGTCATTCTAACAACGACAACTGCAGTGAAGTGTGCTGGTGTGAAAAACTGGGTGCATGCGAGTCATACTCTGAGAGTTCCAAACCCAAAAGAGGGAACTGGTAAAGAGTATTTTGAAGAATCAGATTCCAGTGATGATGAAGACCCAGAACCAGTGAGAAAAGAAGCAGAAAAAACTCCAAGAGAACCATTGGGAGTCTCAGAAAGAAGATCAGATTCTGTAAGAGAGCCGGAAATTTTAAAAAGCAGTGAAGAAAAAAGAAAAGAAAAGAGCAATTCCACAGAGATTACTCCTGAATCAGAAGAGGAGGAGACTGAAGAACCATTTGAGATTATACTTGAAGAAGCAGGGTCAGAAGAAGATAGAGAGGGACAGATTGCGGAAGACCCCCGAGGAGGTGTAGGGAACTCTTCTAATAAGCTAGGTGAAGGGACAAGTAGACAGCAAGAAGATTGCGTGTCGGAGACCCGAGGAGGGACAGGAGTAGGGAAGTCTCAAATAGTGGTGAAAGAAACTGTGGAGGAAAAGAAAACTGCTAAAAAACGAAAACAGAAGGCACTTGAAACAGAATTGGATGAGAATGAGAATGAACAAACAGAGGGTCGAGTTCTGAGAAAGAGAACTTGGATTGGAGAAAGAAACAATAAAGAAATTGGGCCGAAGAAGGTGATAAAAGGAGATCGTTGGCCTAACAACAGAGTAAAGAGATTGAGATACAGAGTAATAAGAACAAATACATCAAATGCTGAACAAGTGAATGAAGTATCGAGTCAAAATGAAGTGAAAAGAAAGGAGCAAGAAGAATCAGGAGAACCTGAGGAAATAAAAAGAATAAGAAGACCCAACCAAAAGTACAGATCACCGGAATGGTCTTATGTGGCACTGTCTGAAGAAGGAGAAGAAGAAACAGTGACTCGAGATAATCCGGAGGGGATCTTGAGAAAAGTGGTTGAGGAAAAAGAAGGAATCTTAAAAATTATTCTGACTGACATTGGAGAAGAGTCAGATGCACAAGATGTTGTTGATGATCTGATACAATTTGATGTTGCTGAAGAAGAAGGAGTGAAAACTGATGAATATCCAAATTGAGTGAACTGAAAAATCACTTGGAGGAAAAGTGAAAAGAGAAAGTCTGAAATTCAGTTGTCTGAAGTAATCCAAAGCATAACAGTAGTGGAGTAGTAGAGGCTAAGTCAAAAGACAAGGTCAAAGTAATAAAATGGCTAACATAGAGGATAATCAAAGTAGATGTGCCTTCTTTAAAAGATGGTGTAGAATGTGCTGCTGCTGTACTGGATTATTAATGCTACTATGGGGAGTTTTAGTTTTATTAGTTACTTTTAAAGTTACATTTGAGATGCATACAGAAAATATGACAGATATAGAGAAGAATTCACAAAAAATAGTTTTGAATAGAATTAGTAATACTTACATACACAAAGATAGGTCAATTAATAATTTTTCTAGTAATGTTTTTTCGAAGTTGTTGTACGAATATGTGAAAACAATGGAAGTAAGGGATTGCTACGTTTGTATGCAATTACCTGCATCCGTTTCAGAGGGTGTTACTTATTATCATTTGCCAGCTACATATGGTATTTCATGTAGTATATTAAGTAGTGTTTTTTATTTGTTAGGGAAAATAGATTATAAGATGTCTAACAGAGATAGTATTTTTGGGCATTTGCCAATGAACAAAGAGCTGAATCCAGCTAAAGAAGCTAACACTTTTGGTGAAATTTTTATTGAAGAAAAAGGATTAACATTAGATTACATTTTTAAGAATAATTTAACTTGCAGTCTGAAAGAAGAGGAGAAAGCTTTCCTGGATATGGTAGAGGAAAGGAGATTGAACATGCATGAGAAAGCAGGGAAATATGAAGTGAGTGAAACAATTTGGGACATTGAGATGGGAAAAGAATTGAGAAATGGGGCTAGTCCAACTTTAGCTCTAGATGTACCACAAAAGGGTAAACTATGCATTACAAGAAGGAAATCCCAATATGATACATATTTTGTTGGGACTCGTGAGTGCCATGATACATACTTCATTGCAACAGGTTGGGGTTTCAGAGGTGGAGAAGATACAGTTTTCCCAGGAGTGTATTATGTTTGTGGGAACAAGGCTTATTACAAGTTGCCTGACCATTGGTATGGCACGTGTTATGTGGGTTTGGTCTTTCCAAAGATTTTTCATATAGATAAAATAACAGATGTAGAACATATTAATTTACTAATGCGTTTCAAGAGAGAAACCTGGTCTGAAATTGTGGGTGATATTTTTGGGGTTTTAATTCCAGCAGTGGGAATTTCTTTAAATGCTTATGGAATTCGGAAACTGTCAACTGTGGTGGATCGCTTATCGACAAATACCGCTGGGGGGTTTCTTTTAGTGAATACGGAATTAAGTGCCGTACGTGCCATGTCAATGCAAAATCGACTTGCCCTTGATATTTTATTGGCCAAGGAGGGTGGAGTTTGCGGAATGCTGAAAGCTCAACATTGTTGCACTTACATTCCAGATGAAAGCAAAGACCTGAAGGTCTATATCAAAAATATTACTGATTTGCATGAAGAATTAGTACCACTTGAAGCTGAGAGTTTATGGACTAAAATAGCTAATAAAGTGATAGCTGTTAAAGATTTTATTGCAAAAATAGGTAGTACTATTATAGGTAGAATATTGTTTCCTTTAACTTGCATAATTATTGCTTTATTGATACTGAGATTAGTGTGTGTGTGTTGTAAAAACAGGGGAGGGAAGAAGAAACTGAATAAAGAGAAGAAAAACAAAAGGTTGAAAAGAGAACCACAAGAAATTGAATTAGAAGAATTGAGGGAGAGTGTTTATTTGGAAACAAAGAGGGATGATGAAAGAGTGACTGGTGTGTAGTGTTGTGTAATGAGAATAAGACATTTCCGATTTCTCCTAAAATGGGACTAAATTTTCACGAATTTTTTTTTTGGGTTTATTTGGTGATAAAATCACCAAAGGGGGGATTGCTAGAGCAGAGTTTTCAGTTTGAAAATAACTGGGTTTTGAAGCTCTGGTATGTCTATTTGTTATATTAATTTACTAATTATTAATTATTAATTATTTGTCTTGTGTAAGTGTTTATACTTACTAATCAACTCGTTCGTTTTAACAAGAGAGAATTACACGTGGGGATGCATGAATGTGCTATTTAACAATAATGTGCATGTTTTCATGTTTAAACGTTGCTGAGTGCTGTTTATTTTTAAGCACGAAACGCTTTTCGAATTAATGCTTTTCTATGTTGCAAGAGCTAGATAATTGCATACACATAAGGGTATTAGTGGGGTTAACACTCTTCAATCACTATGCTGTGGTAACGTTGTTTTTGTCTCTTTTAATTAAGATGGTCTATTGTGGCCTATTGTGCCCTAAATAAAGATGGCCGATACGAAAAGCCTGGCCTCGAGTAGAATTCGTGACGAGAGAGAGCCTTGCTGAATATGGTCCTGAAGTCAGCTGACCACAGTCCTTGCTTTGCTTGATTGAAATTTTCCGTGAGGACAGCAGCAGTTTTGGGCGATCTCCAAGTTAAATGAAGCGTCCTTGGCAGCTTTGGGAAACAAAGGAGCTTTAAAGAAAGACTCTGAACTATGATCTCATTGCCGAGGAGACGTGGAATTACACGATACAAATGTATTTTTTGGTTCCTGTTCCGTTATGTTTATTTTGTGATTTTTCCTGAGCGGAGATTTTTAAATGTAGCGATGCTACATCCTTTCCTTCTCGCTTTGCTCAGAGGTTTGACGGAAGAAGTTATTACAAATTATGTTTTTCTTTGCTCGATTTGCTATAAGAATTGTTAGCCTAGAGAGGGCTTTGCCACTTGCCATTTGCCTTTTGCCGCGTTCGGAATCTGCGTTGGTGAGGATCGTTGCTGAGAGGACTTCGTCTTGAGAGACTTTACCGAGAGACTTGTCCTGACCCGTTCTGACATTTAGCTAGAATAGGTAACTATGAGAAAAATGATTTATTCTGATTGATTGTCTTTGACTAATTTAAGATAAAGCAATATAACTTTGAATATGGTGTTGGTTCTTATTTCTTGTCAATTATTGAGTATCCTATTTTGATTATAATTGTATAGATTGTTTAGATTATGTTTAAGGGCAGTCTCAATAACCAGATCTTATCGACCCCGATATAGATGCAGGGTGTCTAGGAGTTTTTCTTTCCACAGGTTATTGCTGGTAGAGTATTTGAGCGTATGTTAGTGAAATGGGCCCTAGTGTATGAAGAATGTATGTGCGTGTAACTGTGAGATTACTCTATCTGTGGAAGTAGGGATATTATATGCACTCTGATCTCTATCACCAACATCTTTCTCAGGTCAGGTGCGTCTCACAGACATGCGGGTGCTTCATCCACGAGCTCGTCAGCACAATGACTCACTGGAGAACTTTTAAACAGGAACAGGGGTGGGAGCACACCGCTTCACTTCCCAGCAAGGTTCGCCCCTGGCATTGTGGTAAATGGTGTTTCGGTTACTTGCTTGCTTCAAGAGTGTTCGAGTGTTTCGCCACAGTTGGCGCAGATAGTGCTGATCTCTAGACACGTGTTTCTGGTTCTTTAACCGTCTTCAGTAGATTACAGTCTTTCAAATCTGGGGTTTGCTGAGTAGGTTGCCAACATCTGTCTCAGGCCTGGTTCCTCTCACAGGCATGCGGGTGCTTCATCCACGAGCTCGTCAGCTTAATGACTCACTGGAGAACTATTAAACAGGACCAGGGGTGGGAGGACGCCGCTTCACCTCCCAGCAAGGTTTGCCCCTGGCATTGTGGTAAATGCAGTTTCTGTTACTTGCTTGCTTCAAGAGTGTTCAAGTGTTTCGCCACAGTTGGCGCAGATAGTGCTGATCTCTAAACACTTGTTTCTGGTTCTTTAACCGTCATCAGTAGAGCTTACAGTCTTTCAAATGTGGGGTTTACTGAGTAGTCTCCCAACATCTTTCTCTGGTCAGGTACCTCTCACAGGCATGCGGGTGCTTCATCCACCAGCTTGTCAGCTCAATGACTCATGGGAGTACTATTAAACAGGAACAGGGCTGGGAGCACACCGCTTCACCTCCCAGCAAGGCTTGCCCCTAGCATTGTGGTAAATGCAGTTTCAGTTACCTGCTTGCTTCAAGAGTGTTCGAGTGTTTCGCCGCAGTTGGCGCAGATAGTGCTGATCTCTAGACACGTGGTTCTGGTTCTTTAACTGTCATCAGTAGAGCTTACAGTCTTTCAAATGTGGGGTTTACTGAGTAGTCTCCCAACATCTTTCTCTGGTCAGGTACCTCTCACAGGCATGCGGGTGCTTCATCCACCAGCTTGTCAGCTCAATGACTCATGGGAGTACTATTAAACAGGAACAGGGGTGGGAGCACACCGCTTCACCTCCCAGCAAAGTTCGCCCCTGGCATTGTGATAAATGCAGTTTAAGTTACTTGCTTGCTTCAAGAGTGTTCGAGTGTTTCGCCACAGTTGGCGCAGATAGTGCTGATCTCTAGACACGTGTTTCTGGTTCTTTAACCGTCATCAGTAGAGATTACAGTCTTTCAAATGTGGTGTTTGCTGAGTAGGCTGCCAACATCTTTCTCAGGTCAGGTACGTCTCACAGGCATGCGGGTGCTTCATCCACGAGCTCGTCAGCACAATGACTCACTGGAGAACTTTTAAACAGGAACAGGGGTGGGACCACACCGCTTCACCTCCCAGCAAGGTTCGCACACTGGCATTGTGGTAAATGCAGTTCCAGTTACTTGCTTGCTTCAAGAGTGTTCGAGTGTTTCGCCACAGTGTGCGTAGATAGTGCTGATCTCTACACACGTGGTTCTGGTTCTTTAACCGTCATCAGTAGAGATTACAGTCTTTCAAATGTGGGGTTTGCTGAGTAGGCTGCCAACATCTTTCTCAGGTCAGGTACCTCCCACATGCATGCGGGTGCTTCATCCACCAGCTTGTCAGCTCAATGACTCATGGGAGTACTATTAAACAGGAACAGGGGTGGGAGCACACCGCTTCACCTCCCAGCAACGTTTGCCCCTGGCATTGTGGTAAATGCAGTTTCAGTTACTTGCTTGCTTCAAGAGTGTTCGAGTGTTTCGCCGCAGTTGGCGCAGATAGTGCTGATCTCTAGACACGTGGTTCTGGTTCTTTAACTGTCATAGGTAGAGATTACAGTCTATCAAATGTGGGGTTTGCTGAGTAGGCTGCCAACATCTTTCTCAGGTCAGGTACCTCTCACAGGCATGTGGGTGCTTCATCCACGAGCTCATCAGCTCAATGACTCATGGGAGTACTATTAAACAGGAACAGGGGTGGGAGCACACCGCTTCACCTCCCAGCAAGGTTCGCCCCTGGCATTGTGATAAATGCAGTTTAAGTTACTTGCTTGCCTCAAGAGTGTTCGAGTGTTTCGCCACAGTTGGCGCAGATAGTGCTGATCTCTAGACACGTGTTTCTGGTTCTTTAACCGTCATCAGTAGAGATTACAGTCTTTCAAATGTGGGGTTTGCTGAGTAGGCTGCCAACAACTTTCTCAGGTCAGGTACGTCTCACAGGCATGCGGGTGCTTCATCCACGAGCTCGTCAGCACAATGACTCACTGGAGAACTATTAAACAGGAACAGGGGTGGGGCCACACCGCTTCACCTCCCAGCAAGGTTCGCACACTGGCATTGTGGTAATGCAGTTTCAGTTACTTGCGTGCTTCAAGAGTGTTCGAGTGTTTCGCCACAGTTGGCGCAGATAGTACTGATCTCTAGACACGTGTTTCTGATTCTTTAACCGTCACCAGTAGAGATTACAGTCTTTCAAATCTGGGGTTTGCTGAGTAGGCTGCCATCATCTGTCTCATGCCTGGTACCTCTCACAGGCATGCGGGTGCTTCATCCACGAGCTCGTCAGCTCAATGACTCACTGGAGAACTATTACACAGGACCAGGGGTGAGAGGACGCCGCTTCACCTCCCAGCAAGGTTTGCCCCTGGCATTGTGGTAAATGCAGTTTCTGTTACTTGCTTGCTTCAAGAGAGTTCGAGTGTTTCGCCACAGTTGACGCAGATAGTGCTGACCTCTAGACACATGGTTCTGGTTCTTTAACCGTCATCAGTAGAGATTACAGTCTTTCAAATGTGGGGTTTACTGAGTAGTCTCCGAACATCTTTCTCAGGTCAGGAACCTCTCACAGGCATGCGGGTGCTTCATCCACGAGCTCGTCAGCTCAATGACTCACAGGAGTACTATTAAACAGGAACAGGGGTGGGAGCACACCGCCTCACCTCCCAGCAACGTTCGCCCCTGACATTGTGGTAATTGCAGTTTCAGTTACTTGCTTGCTTCAAGAGTGTTCGAGTGTTTCGCCACGGTTGGAGGAGATAGTGCTGATCTCTAGACACATGTTTCTGGTTCTTTAACCGTCATCAGTAGAGATTACAGTCTTTCAAATCTGGGGTTTGCTAAGTAGGCTGCCAACATCTGTCTCAGGTCTGGTACCTCTCACAGGCATGCGGGTGCTTCATCCACGAGCTTGTCAGCTCAATGACTCACTGGAGAACTATTAAACAGCACCAGGGGTGGGAGGACGCCGATTCACCTCCCAGCAATGTTCGCCCCTGGCATTGTGGTAAATGCAGTTTCTGTTACTTGCTTGCTTCAAGAGTGTTCGAGTGTTTCGCCACAGTTGGCGCAGATAGTACTGATCTCTAGACACATGTTTCTGGTTCTTTAACCGTCACCAGTAGAGATTACAGTCTTTCAAATCTGGGGTTTGCTGAGTAGGCTGCCATCATCTGTCTCATGCCTGGTACCTCTCACAGGCATGCGGGTGCTTCATCCACGAGCTCGTCAGCTCAATGACTCACTGGAGAACTATTACAGAGGACCAGGGGTGAGAGGACGCCGCTTCACCTCCCAGCAAGGTTTGCCCCTGGCATTGTGGTAAATGCAGTTTCTGTTACTTGCTTGCTTCAAGAGAGTTCGAGTGTTTCGCCACAGTTGACGCAGATAGTGCTGACCTCTAGACACATGGTTCTGGTTCTTTAACCGTCATCAGTAGAGATTACAGTCTTTCAAATGTGGGGTTTACTGAGTAGTCTCCGAACATCTGTCTCAGGTCTGGTACCTCTCACAGGCATGCGGGTGCTTCATCCACGAGCTTGTCAGCTCAATGACTCACTGGAGAACTATTAAACAGCACCAGGGGTGGGAGGACGCCGATTCACCTCCCAGCAAGGTTCGCCCCTGGCATTGTGGTAAATGCAGTTTCTGTTACTTGCTTGCTTCAAGAGTGTTCAAGTGTTTCGCCACAGTTGACGCAGATAGTGCTGACCTCTAGACACGTGGTTCTGGTTCTTTAACCGTCATCAGTAGAGATTACAGTCTTTCAAATGTGGGGTTTACTTAGTAGTCTCCCAACATCTTTCTCTGGTCAGGTACCTCTCACAGGCATGCGGGTGCTCCATCCACCAGCTTGTCAGCTCAATGACTCATGGGAGTACTATTAAACAGGAACAGAGGTGCGAGCACACCGCTTCACCTCCCAGCAAGGTTCGCCCCTTGCATTGTGATAAATGCAGTTTAAGTTACTTGCTTGCTTCAAGAGTGTTCGAGTGTTTCGCCACAGTTGGCGCAGATAGTGCTGATCTCTAGACACGTGTTTCTGGGTCTTTAACCGTCATCAGTAGAGATTACAGTCTTTCAAATGTGGGGTTTGCTGAGTAGGCTGCCAACAACTTTCTCAGGTCAGGTACGTCTCACAGGCATGCGGGTGCTTCATCCACGAGCTCGTCAGCACAATGACTCACTGGAGAACTATTAAACAGGAACAGGGGTGGGACCACACCGCTTAACCTCCCAGCAAGGTTCGCACACTGGCATTGTGATAATGCAGTTTCAGTTACTTGCTTGCTTCAAGAGTGTTCGAGTGTTTCGCCACAGTTGGCGCAGATAGTACTGATCTCTAGACACGTGTTTCTGGTTCTTTAACCGTCACCAGTAGAGATTACAGTCTTTCAAATCTGGGCTTTGCTGAGTAGGCTGCCATCATCTGTCTCATGCCTGGTACCTCTCACAGGCATGCGGGTGCTTCATCCACGAGCTTGTCAGCTCAATGACTCACTGGAGAACTATTAAACAGGACCAGGGGTGGGAGGACGCCGATTCACCTCCCAGCAAGGTTCGCCCCTGGCATTGTGGTAAATGCAGTTTCTGTTACTTGCTTGCTTCAAGAGTGTTCAAGTGTTTCGCCACAGTTGACGCAGATAGTGCTGACCTCTAGACACGTGGTTCTGGTTCTTTAACCGTCATCAGTAGAGATTACAGTCTTTCAAATGTGGGGTTTGCTGAGTAGGCTGCCAACATCTTTCTCAGGTCAGGTACCTCTCACAGGCATGCGGGTGCTTCATCCACGAGCTCGTCAGCTCAATGACTCACAGGAGTACTATTAAACAGGAACAGGGGTGGGAGCACACCGCCTCACCTCCCAGCAACGTTCGCCCCTGACATTGTGGTAATTGCAGTTTCAGTTACTTGCTTGCTTCAAGAGTGTTCGAGTGTTTCGCCACGGTTGGAGCAGATAGTGCTGATCTCTAGACACATGTTTCTGGTTCTTTAACCGTCATCAGTAGAGATTACAGTCTTTCAAATCTGGGGTTTGCTGAGTAGGCTGCCAACATCTGTCTCAGGTCTGGTACCTCTCACAGGCATGCGGGTGCTTCATCCACGAGCTTGTCAGCTCAATGACTCACTGGAGAACTATTAAACAGCACCAGGGGTGGGAGGACGCCGATTCACCTCCCAGCAAGGTTCGCCCCTGGCATTGTGGTAAATGCAGTTTCTGTTACTTGCTTGCTTCAAGAGTGTTCAAGTGTTTCGCCACAGTTGACGCAGATAGTGCTGACCTCTAGACACGTGGTTCTGGTTCTTTAACCGTCATCAGTAGAGATTACAGTCTTTCAAATGTGGGGTTTACTGAGTAGGCTCCCAACATCTTTCTCAGGTCAGGTACCTCCCAAAGGCATGCGGGTGCTTCATCCACCAGCTTGTCAGCTCAATGACTCATGGGAGTACTATTAAACAGGAACAGGGGTGGGAGCACACCGCTTCACCTCCCAGCAAAGTTTGCCCCTGGCATTGTGGTAAATGCAGTTTCAGTTACTTGCTTTCTTCAAGAGTGTTCGAGTGTTTCGCCGCAGTTGGCACAGATAGTGCTGATCTCTAGACACGTGGTTCTGGTTCTTTAACTGTCATAGGTAGAGATTACAGTCTTTCAAATGAGGGGTTTGCTGAGTAGGCTGCCAACATCTTTCTCAGGTCAGGTACCTCTCACAGGCATGTGGGTGCTTCATCCACGAGCTCATCAGCTCAATGACTCATGGGACTACTATTAAACAGGAACAGGGGTGGGAGCACACCGCTTCACCTCCCAGCAAAGTTTGCCCCTGGCATTGTGGTAAATGCAGTTTCAGTTACTTGCTTGCTTCAAGAGTGTTCGAGTGTTTCGCCGCAGTTGGCACAGATAGTGCTGATCTCTAGACACATGCTTCTAGTTCTTTAACCGTCATCAGTAGAGATTACAGTCTTTCAAATGTGGGGTTTGCTGAGTAGGCTGCCAACATCTTTCTCAGGTCAGGTACGTCTCACAGGCGTGCGGGTGCTTCATCCACGAGCTCGTCAGCTCAATGACTCACTGGAGAACTATCAAACAAGAACAGGGGTGGGAGCACACCGCTCCACCTCCCAGCAAGGTTTGCACACTGGCATTGTGGTAAATGCAGTTTCAGTTACTTGCTTGCTTCAAGAGTGTTCGAGTGTTTCGCCACAGTTGGCGCAGATAGTGCTGATCTCTACACACGTGTTTCTGGTTCTTTATCCGTCATCAGTAGAGATTACAGTCTTTCAAATGTGGGGTTTGCTGAGTAGGCTGCCAACATCTTTCTCAGGTCAGGTACGTCTCACAGGCATGCGGGTGCTTCATCCACGAGCTTGTCAGCTCAATGACTCACTGGAGAACTATTAAACAGGACCAGGGGTGGGAGGACGGCGATTCACTTCCCAGCAAGGTTCGCCCCTGGCATTGTGGTAAATGCAGTTTCTGTTACTTGCTTGCTTCAAGAGTGTTCAAGTGTTTCGCCACAGTTGACGCAGATAGTGCTGACCTCTAGACACGTGGTTCTGGTTCTTTAACCGTCATCAGTAGAGATTACAGTCTTTCAAATGTGGGGTTTACTGAGTAGGCTCCCAACATCTTTCTCAGGTCAGGTACCTCCCACAGGCATGCGGGTGCTTCATCCACCAGCTTGTCAGCTCAATGACTCATGGGAGTACTATTAAACAGGAACAGGGGTGGGAGCACACCGCTTCACCTCCCAGCAACGTTTGCCCCTGGCATTGTGGTAAATGCAGTTTCAGTTACTTGCTTGCTTCAAGAGTGTTCGAGTGTTTCGCCGCAGTTGGCGCAGATAGTGCTGATCTCTAGACACGTGGTTCTGGTTCTTTAACTGTCATAGGTAGAGATTACAGTCTTTCTAATATGGGGTTTGCTGAGTAGGCTGCCAACATCTTTCTCAGGTCAGGCACCTCGCACAGGCATGTGGGTGCTTCATCCACGAGCTCATCAGCTCAATGACTCATGGGAGTACTATTAAACAGGAACAGGGGTGGGAGCACACCGCTTCACCTCCCAGCAAAGTTCGCCCCTGGCATTGTGATAAATGCAGTTTAAGTTACTTGCTTGCTTCAAGAGTGTTTGAGTGTTTCGCCACAGTTGGCGCAGATAGTGCTGATCTCTAGACACGTGTTTCTGGTTCTTTAACCGTCATCAGTAGAGATTACAGTCTTTCAAATGTGGGGTTTGCTGAGTAGGCTGCCAACATCTTTCTCAGGTCAGGTACGTCTCACAGGCATGCGGGTGCTTCATCCACGAGCTCGTCAGCACAATGACTCACTGGAGAACTTTTAAACAGGAACAGGGGTGGGACCACACCGCTTCACCTCCCAGCAAGGTTCGCACACTGGCATTGTGGTAAATGCAGTTCCAGTTACTTGCTTGCTTCAAGAGTGTTCGAGTGTTTCGCCACAGTGTGCGCAGATAGTGCTGATCTCTACACACGTGGTTCTGGTTCTTTAACCGTCATCAGTAGAGATTACAGTCTTTCAAATGTGGGGTTTGCTGAGTAGGCTGCCAACATCTTTCTCAGGTCAGGTACCTCTCACAGGCATGCGGGTGCTTCATCCACGAGCTCGTCAGCTCAATGACTCACAGGAGTACAATTAAACAGGAACAGGGGTGGGAGCACACCGCCTCACCTCCCAGCAACGTTCGCCCCTGACATTGTGTTAATTGCAGTTTCAGTTACTTGCTTGCTTCAAGAGTGTTCGAGTGTTTCGCCACGGTTGGAGCAGATAGTGCTGATCTCTAGACACATGTTTCTGGTTCTTTAACCGTCATCAGTAGAGATTACAGTCTTTCAAATCTGGGGTTTGCTGAGTAGGCTCCCAACATCTTTCTCAGGTCAGGTACCTCCCACATGCATGCGGGTGCTTCATCCACCAGCTTGTCAGCTCAATGACTCATGGGAGTACTATTAAACAGGAACAGGGGTGGGAGCACACCGCTTCACCTCCCAGAAAAGTTTGCCCCTGGCATTGTGGTAAATGCAGTTTCAGTTACTTGCTTGCTTCAAGAGTGTTCGAGTGTTTCGCCACAGTTGGCGCAGATAGTGCTGATCTCTAGACACGTGGTTCTGGTTCTTTAACTGTCATAGGTAGAGATTACAGTCTTTCTAATGTGGGGTTTGCTGAGTAGGCTGCCAACATCTTTCTCAGGTCAGGCACCTCGCACAGGCATGTGGGTGCTTCATCCACGAGCTCATCAGCTCAATGACTCATGGGAGTACTATTAAACAGGAACAGGGGTGGGAGCACACCGCTTCACCTCCCAGCAAAGTTCGCCCCTGGCATTGTGATAAATGCAGTTTAAGTTACTTGCTTGCTTCAAGAGTGTTCGAGTGTTTCGCCACAGTTGGCGCAGTTAGTGCTGATCTCTAGACATGTGTTTCTGGTTCTTTAACCGTCATCAGTAGAGATTACAGTCTTTCAAATGTGGGGTTTGCTGAGTAGGCTGCCAACAACTTTCTCAGGTCAGGTACGTCTCACAGGCATGCGGGTGCTTCATCCACGAGCTCGTCAGCACAATGACTCACTGGAGAACTATTAAACAGGAACAGGGGTGGGGCCACACCGCTTCACCTCCCAGCAAGGTTCGCACACTGGCATTGTGGTAATGCAGTTTCAGTTACTTGCTTGCTTCAAGAGTGTTCGAGTGTTTCGCCACAGTTGGCGCAGATAGTACTGATCTCTAGACACGTGTTTCTGGTTCTTTAACCGTCACCAGTAGAGATTACAGTCTTTCAAATCTGGGGTTTGCTGAGTAGGCTGCCATCATCTGTCTCATGCCTGGTACCTCTCACAGGCATGCGGGTGCTTCGTCCACGAGCTCGTCAGCTCAATGACTCACTGGAGAACTATTACACAGGACCAGGGGTGAGAGGACGCCGCTTCACCTCCCAGCAAGGTTTGCCCCTGGCATTGTGGTAAATGCAGTTTCTGTTACTTGCTTGCTTCAAGAGAGTTCGAGTGTTTCGCCACAGTTGACGCAGATAGTGCTGACCTCTAGACACATGGTTCTGGTTCTTTAACCGTCATCAGTAGAGATTACAGTCTTTCAAATGTGGGGTTTACTGAGTAGTCTCCGAACATCTTTCTCAGGTCAGGAACCTCTCACAGGCATGCGGGTGCTTCATCCACGAGCTCGTCAGCTCAATGACTCACAGGAGTACTATTAAACAGGAACAGGGGTGGGAGCACACCGCCTCACCTCCCAGCAACGTTCGCCCCTGACATTGTGGTAATTGCAGTTTCAGTTACTTGCTTGCTTCAAGAGTGTTCGAGTGTTTCGCCACGGTTGGAGGAGATAGTGCTGATCTCTAGACACATATTTCTGGTTCTTTAACCGTCATCAGTAGAGATTACAGTCTTTCAAATCTGGGGTTTGCTAAGTAGGCTGCCAACATCTGTCTCAGGTCTGGTACCTCTCACAGGCATGCGGGTGCTTCATCCACGAGCTTGTCAGCTCAATGACTCACTGGAGAACTATTAAACAGCACCAGGGGTGGGAGGACGCCGATTCACCTCCCAGCAAGGTTCGCCCCTGGCATTGTGGTAAATGCAGTTTCTGTTACTTGCTTGCTTCAAGAGTGTTCGAGTGTTTCGCCACAGTTGGCGCAGATAGTACTGATCTCTAGACACGTGTTTCTGGTTCTTTAACCGTCACCAGTAGAGATTACAGTCTTTCAAATCTGGGGTTTGCTGAGTAGGCTGCCATCATCTGTCTCATGCCTGGTACCTCTCACAGGCATGCGGGTGCTTCATCCACGAGCTCGTCAGCTCAATGACTCACTGGAGAACTATTACACAGGACCAGGGGTGAGAGGACGCCGCTTCACCTCCCAGCAAGGTTTGCCCCTGGCATTGTGGTAAATGCAGTTTCTGTTACTTGCTTGCTTCAAGAGAGTTCGAGTGTTTCGCCACAGTTGACGCAGATAGTGCTGACCTCTAGACACATGGTTCTGGTTCTTTAACCGTCATCAGTAGAGATTACAGTCTTTCAAATGTGGGGTTTACTGAGTAGTCTCCGAACATCTGTCTCAGGTCTGGTACCTCTCACAGGCATGCGGGTGCTTCATCCACGAGCTTGTCAGCTCAATGACTCACTGGAGAACTATTAAACAGCACCAGGGGTGGGAGGACGCCGATTCACCTCCCAGCAAGGTTCGCCCCTGGCATTGTGGTAAATGCAGTTTCTGTTACTTGCTTGCTTCAAGAGTGTTCAAGTGTTTCGCCACAGTTGACGCAGATAGTGCTGACCTCTAGACACGTGGTTCTGGTTCTTTAACCGTCATCAGTAGAGATTACAGTCTTTCAAATGTGGGGTTTACTGAGTAGTCTCCCAACATCTTTCTCTGGTCAGGTACCTCTCACAGGCATGCGGGTGCTTCATCCACCAGCTTGTCAGCTCAATGACTCATGGGAGTACTATTAAACAGGAACAGAGGTGCGAGCACACCGCTTCACCTCCCAGCAAGGTTCGCCCCTTGCATTGTGATAAATGCAGTTTAAGTTACTTGCTTGCTTCAAGAGTGTTCGAGTGTTTCGCCACAGTTGGCGCAGATAGTGCTGATCTCTAGACACGTGTTTCTGGGTCTTTAACCGTCATCAGTAGAGATTACAGTCTTTCAAATGTGGGGTTTGCTGAGTAGGCTGCCAACAACTTTCTCAGGTCAGGTACGTCTCACAGGCATGCGGGTGCTTCATCCACGAGTTCGTCAGCACAATGACTCACTGGAGAACTATTAAACAGGAACAGGGGTGGGACCACACCGCTTAACCTCCCAGCAAGGTTCGCACACTGGCATTGTGATAATGCAGTTTCAGTTACTTGCTTGCTTCAAGAGTGTTCGAGTGTTTCGCCACAGTTGGCGCAGATAGTACTGATCTCTAGACACGTGTTTCTGGTTCTTTAACCGTCACCAGTAGAGATTACAGTCTTTCAAATCTGGGCTTTGCTGAGTAGGCTGCCATCATCTGTCTCATGCCTGGTACCTCTCACAGGCATGCGGGTGCTTCATCCACGAGCTTGTCAGCTCAATGACTCACTGGAGAACTATTAAACAGGACCAGGGGTGGGAGGACGCTGATTCACCTCCCAGCAAGGTTCGCCCCTGGCATTGTGGTAAATGCAGTTTCTGTTACTTGCTTGCTTCAAGAGTGTTCAAGTGTTTCGCCACAGTTGACGCAGATAGTGCTGACCTCTAGACACGTGGTTCTGGTTCTTTAACCGTCATCAGTAGAGATTACAGTCTTTCAAATGTGGGGTTTGCTGAGTAGGCTGCCAACATCTTTCTCAGGTCAGGTACCTCTCACAGGCATGCGGGTGCTTCATCCACGAGCTCGTCAGCTCAATGACTCACAGGAGTACTATTAAACAGGAACAGGGGTGGGAGCACACCGCCTCACCTCCCAGCAACGTTCGCCCCTGACATTGTGGTAATTGCAGTTTCAGTTACTTGCTTGCTTCAAGAGTGTTCGAGTGTTTCGCCACGGTTGGAGCAGATAGTGCTGATCTCTAGACACATGTTTCTGGTTCTTTAACCGTCATCAGTAGAGATTACAGTCTTTCAAATCTGGGGTTTGCTGAGTAGGCTGCCAACATCTGTCTCAGGTCTGGTACCTCTCACAGGCATGCGGGTGCTTCATCCACGAGCTTGTCAGCTCAATGACTCACTGGAGAACTATTAAACAGCACCAGGGGTGGGAGGACGCCGATTCACCTCCCAGCAAGGTTCGCCCCTGGCATTGTGGTAAATGCAGTTTCTGTTACTTGCTTGCTTCAAGAGTGTTCAAGTGTTTCGCCACAGTTGACGCAGATAGTGCTGACCTCTAGACACGTGGTTCTGGTTCTTTAACCGTCATCAGTAGAGATTACAGTCTTTCAAATGTGGGGTTTACTGAGTAGGCTCCCAACATCTTTCTCAGGTCAGGTACCTCCCAAAGGCATGCGGGTGCTTCATCCACCAGCTTGTCAGCTCAATGACTCATGGGAGTACTATTAAACAGGAACAGGGGTGGGAGCACACCGCTTCACCTCCCAGCAAAGTTTGCCCCTGGCATTGTGGTAAATGCAGTTTCAGTTACTTGCTTTCTTCAAGAGTGTTCGAGTGTTTCGCCGCAGTTGGCACAGATAGTGCTGATCTCTAGACACGTGGTTCTGGTTCTTTAACTGTCATAGGTAGAGATTACAGTCTTTCAAATGAGGGGTTTGCTGAGTAGGCTGCCAACATCTTTCTCAGGTCAGGTACCTCTCACAGGCATGTGGGTGCTTCATCCACGAGCTCATCAGCTCAATGACTCATGGGAGTACTATTAAACAGGAACAGGGGTGGGAGCACACCGCTTCACCTCCCAGCAAAGTTTGCCCCTGGCATTGTGGTAAATGCAGTTTCAGTTACTTGCTTGCTTCAAGAGTGTTCGAGTGTTTCGCCGCAGTTGGCACAGATAGTGCTGATCTCTAGACACATGCTTCTAGTTCTTTAACCGTCATCAGTAGAGATTACAGTCTTTCAAATGTGGGGTTTGCTGAGTAGGCTGCCAACATCTTTCTCAGGTCAGGTACGTCTCACAGGCGTGCGGGTGCTTCATCCACGAGCTCGTCAGCTCAATGACTCACTGGAGAACTATCAAACAAGAACAGGGGTGGGAGCACACCGCTCCACCTCCCAGCAAGGTTTGCACACTGGCATTGTGGTAAATGCAGTTTCAGTTACTTGCTTGCTTCAAGAGTGTTCGAGTGTTTCGCCACAGTTGGCGCAGATAGTGCTGATCTCTACACACGTGTTTCTGGTTCTTTATCCGTCATCAGTAGAGATTACAGTCTTTCAAATGTGGGGTTTGCTGAGTAGGCTGCCAACATCTTTCTCAGGTCAGGTACGTCTCACAGGCATGCGGGTGCTTCATCCACGAGCTTGTCAGCTCAATTACTCACTGGAGAACTATTAAACAGGACCAGGGGTGGGAGGACGGCGATTCACTTCCCAGCAAGGTTCGCCCCTGGCATTGTGGTAAATGCAGTTTCTGTTACTTGCTTGCTTCAAGAGTGTTCAAGTGTTTCGCCACAGTTGACGCAGATAGTGCTGACCTCTAGACACGTGGTTCTGGTTCTTTAACCGTCATCAGTAGAGATTACAGTCTTTCAAATGTGGGGTTTACTGAGTAGGCTCCCAACATCTTTCTCAGGTCAGGTACCTCCCACAGGCATGCGGGTGCTTCATCCACCAGCTTGTCAGCTCAATGACTCATGGGAGTACTATTAAACAGGAACAGGGGTGGGAGCACACCGCTTCACCTCCCAGCAACGTTTGCCCCTGGCATTGTGGTAAATGCAGTTTCAGTTACTTGCTTGCTTCAAGAGTGTTCGAGTGTTTCGCCGCAGTTGGCGCAGATAGTGCTGATCTCTAGACACGTGGTTCTGGTTCTTTAACTGTCATAGGTAGAGATTACAGTCTTTCTAATGTGGGGTTTGCTGAGTAGGCTGCCAACATCTTTCTCAGGTCAGGCACCTCGCACAGGCATGTGGGTGCTTCATCCACGAGCTCATCAGCTCAATGACTCATGGGAGTACTATTAAACAGGAACAGGGGTGGGAGCACACCGCTTCACCTCCCAGCAAAGTTCACCCCTGGCATTGTGATAAATGCAGTTTAAGTTACTTGCTTGCTTCAAGAGTGTTTGAGTGTTTCGCCACAGTTGGCGCAGATAGTGCTGATCTCTAGACACGTGTTTCTGGTTCTTTAACCGTCATCAGTAGAGATTACAGTCTTTCAAATGTGGGGTTTGCTGAGTAGGCTGCCAACATCTTTCTCAGGTCAGGTACGTCTCACAGGCATGCGGGTGCTTCATCCACGAGCTCGTCAGCACAATGACTCACTGGAGAACTTTTAAACAGGAACAGGGGTGGGACCACACCGCTTCACCTCCCAGCAAGGTTCGCACACTGGCATTGTGGTAAATGCAGTTCCAGTTACTTGCTTGCTTCAAGAGTGTTCGAGTGTTTCGCCACAGTGTGCGCAGATAGTGCTGATCTCTACACACGTGGTTCTGGTTCTTTAACCGTCATCAGTAGAGATTACAGTCTTTCAAATGTGGGGTTTGCTGAGTAGGCTGCCAACATCTTTCTCAGGTCAGGTACCTCTCACAGGCATGCGGGTGCTTCATCCACGAGCTCGTCAGCTCAATGACTCACAGGAGTACAATTAAACAGGAACAGGGGTGAGAGCACACCGCCTCACCTCCCAGCAACGTTCGCCCCTGACATTGTGTTAATTGCAGTTTCAGTTACTTGCTTGCTTCAAGAGTGTTCGAGTGTTTCGCCACGGTTGGAGCAGATAGTGCTGATCTCTAGACACATGTTTCTGGTTCTTTAACCGTCATCAGTAGAGATTACAGTCTTTCAAATCTGGGGTTTGCTGAGTAGGCTCCCAACATCTTTCTCAGGTCAGGTACCTCCCACATGCATGCGGGTGCTTCATCCACCAGCTTGTCAGCTCAATGACTCATGGGAGTACTATTAAACAGGAACAGGGGTGGGAGCACACCGCTTCACCTCCCAGCAAAGTTTGCCCCTGGCATTGTGGTAAATGCAGTTTCAGTTACTTGCTTGCTTCAAGAGTGTTCGAGTGTTTCGCCGCAGTTGGCGCAGATAGTGCTGATCTCTAGACACGTGGTTCTGGTTCTTTAACTGTCATAGGTAGAGATTACAGTCTTTCTAATGTGGGGTTTGCTGAGTAGGCTGCCAACATCTTTCTCAGGTCAGGCACCTCGCACAGGCATGTGGGTGCTTCATCCACGAGCTCATCAGCTCAATGACTCATGGGAGTACTATTAAACAGGAACAGGGGTGGGAGCACACCGCTTCACCTCCCAGCAAAGTTCGCCCCTGGCATTGTGATAAATGCAGTTTAAGTTACTTGCTTGATTCAAGAGTGTTCGAGTGTTTCGCCACAGTTGGCGCAGATAGTGCTGATCTCTAGACATGTGTTTCTGGTTCTTTAACCGTCATCAGTAGAGATTACAGTCTTTCAAATGTGGGGTTTGCTGAGTAGGCTGCCAACATCTTTCTCAGGTCAGGTACGTCTCACAGACATGCGGGTGCTTCATCCACGAGCTCGTCAGCACAATGACTCACTGGAGAACGTTTAAACAGGAACAGGGGTGGGAGCACACCGCTTCACCTCCCAGCAAGGTTCGCCCCTGGCATTGTGGTAAATGGTGTTTCGGTTACTTGCTTGCTTCAAGAGTGTTCGAGTGTTTCGCCACAGTTGGCGCAGATAGTGCTGATCTCTAGACACGTGTTTCTGGTTCTTTAACCGTCTTCAGTAGATTACAGTCTTTCAAATCTGGGGTTTGCTGAGTAGGCTGCCAACATCTGTCTCAGGCCTGGTTCCTCTCACAGGCATGCGGGTGCTTCATCCACGAGCTCGTCAGCTTAATGACTCACTGGAGAACTATTCAACAGGACCAGGGGTGGGAGGACGCCGCTTCACCTCCCAGCAAGGTTTGCCCCTGGCATTGTGGTAAATGCAGTTTCTGTTACTTGCTTGCTTCAAGAGTGTTCGAGTGTTTCGCCACAGTTGGCGCAGATAGTGCTGATCTCTAAACACTTCTTTCTGGTTCTTTAACCGTCATCAGTAGAGCTTACAGTCTTTCAAATGTGGGGTTTACTGAGTAGTCTCCCAACATCTTTCTCTGGTCAGGTACCTCTCACAGGCATGCGGGTGCTTCATCCACCAGCTTGTCAGCTCAATGACTCATGGGAGTACTATTAAACAGGAACAGGGGTAGGAGCACACCGCTTCACCTCCCAGCAAGGCTTGCCCCTAGCATTGTGGTAAATGCAGTTTCAGTTACTTGCTTGCTTCAAGAGTGTTCGAGTGTTTCGCCGCAGTTGGCGCAGATAGTGCTGATCTCTAGACACGTGGTTCTGGTTCTTTAACTGTCATAGGTAGAGATTACAGTCTTTCTAATGTGGGGTTTGCTGAGTAGGCTGCCAACATCTTTCTCAGGTCAGGCACCTCGCACAGGCATGTGGGTGCTTCATCCACGAGCTCATCAGCTCAATGACTCACAGGAGTACTATTAAACAGGAACAGGGGTGGGAGCACACCGCCTCACCTCCCAGCAACGTTCGCCCCTGACATTGTGTTAATTGCAGTTTCAGTTACTTGCTTGCTTCAAGAGTGTTCGAGTGTTTCGCCACGGTTGGAGCAGATAGTGCTGATCTCTAGACACATGTTTCTGGTTCTTTAACCGTCATCAGTAGAGATTACAGTCTTTCAAATCTGGGGTTTGCTGAGTAGGCTCCCAACATCTTTCTCAGGTCAGGAACCTCCCACAGGCATGCGGGTGCTTCATCCACCAGCTTGTCAGCTCAATGACTCATGGGAGTACTATTAAACAGGAACAGGGGTGGGAGCACACCGCTTCACCTCCCAGCAAAGTTTGCCCCTGGCATTGTGGTAAATGCAGTTTCAGTTGCTTGCTTCAAGAGTGTTCGAGTGTTTCGCCGCAGTTGGCGCAGATAGTGCTGATCTCTAGACACGTGGTTCTGGTTCTTTAACCGTCATCAGTAGAGATTACAGTCTTTCAAATGTGGGGTTTGCTGAGTAGGCTGCCAACATCTTTCTCAGGTCAGGTACCTCTCACAGGCATGTGGGTGCTTCATCCACGAGCTCATCAGCTCAATGACTCATGGGAGTACTATTAAACAGGAACAGGGGTGGGAGCACACCGCCTCACCTCCCAGCAACGTTCGCCCCTGACATTGTGTTAATTGCAGTTTCAGTTACTTGCTTGCTTCAAGAGTGTTCGAGTGTTTCGCCACGGTTGGAGCAGATAGTGCTGATCTCTAGACACATGTTTCTGGTTCTTTAACCGTCATCAGTAGAGATTACAGTCTTTCAATTCTGGGGTTTGCTGAGTAGGCTCCCAACATCTTTCTCAGGTCAGGAACCTCCCACAGGCATGCGGGTGCTTCATCCACCAGCTTGTCAGCTCAATGACTCATGGGAGTACTATTAAACAGGAACAGGGGTGGGAGCACACCGCTTCACCTCCCAGCAAAGTTTGCCCCTGGCATTGTGGTAAATGCAGTTTCAGTTGCTTGCTTCAAGAGTGTTCGAGTGTTTCGCCGCAGTTGGCGCAGATAGTGCTGATCTCTACACACGTGGTTCTGGTTCTTTAACCGTCATCAGTAGAGATTACAGTCTTTCAAATGTGGGGTTTGCTGAGTAGGCTGCCAACATCTTTCTCAGGTCAGGTACCTCTCACAGGCATGCGGGTGCTTCATCCACGAGCTCGTCAGCTCAATGACTCACAGGAGTACAATTAAACAGGAACAGGGGTGAGAGCACACCGCCTCACCTCCCAGCAACGTTCGCCCCTGACATTGTGTTAATTGCAGTTTCAGTTACTTGCTTGCTTCAAGAGTGTTCGAGTGTTTCGCCACGGTTGGAGCAGATAGTGCTGATCTCTAGACACATGTTTCTGGTTCTTTAACCGTCATCAGTAGAGATTACAGTCTTTCAAATCTGGGGTTTGCTGAGTAGGCTCCCAACATCTTTCTCAGGTCAGGTACCTCCCACATGCATGCGGGTGCTTCATCCACCAGCTTGTCAGCTCAATGACTCATGGGAGTACTATTAAACAGGAACAGGGGTGGGAGCACACCGCTTCACCTCCCAGCAAAGTTTGCCCCTGGCATTGTGGTAAATGCAGTTTCAGTTACTTGCTTGCTTCAAGAGTGTTCGAGTGTTTCGCCGCAGTTGGCGCAGATAGTGCTGATCTCTAGACACGTGGTTCTGGTTCTTTAACTGTCATAGGTAGAGATTACAGTCTTTCTAATGTGGGGTTTGCTGAGTAGGCTGCCAACATCTTTCTCAGGTCAGGCACCTCGCACAGGCATGTGGGTGCTTCATCCACGAGCTCATCAGCTCAATGACTCATGGGAGTACTATTAAACAGGAACAGGGGTGGGAGCACACCGCTTCACCTCCCAGCAAAGTTCGCCCCTGGCATTGTGATAAATGCAGTTTAAGTTACTTGCTTGATTCAAGAGTGTTCGAGTGTTTCGCCACAGTTGGCGCAGATAGTGCTGATCTCTAGACATGTGTTTCTGGTTCTTTAACCGTCATCAGTAGAGATTACAGTCTTTCAAATGTGGGGTTTGCTGAGTAGGCTGCCAACATCTTTCTCAGGTCAGGTACGTCTCACAGACATGCGGGTGCTTCATCCACGAGCTCGTCAGCACAATGACTCACTGGAGAACGTTTAAACAGGAACAGGGGTGGGAGCACACCGCTTCACCTCCCAGCAAGGTTCGCCCCTGGCATTGTGGTAAATGGTGTTTCGGTTACTTGCTTGCTTCAAGAGTGTTCGAGTGTTTCGCCACAGTTGGCGCAGATAGTGCTGATCTCTAGACACGTGTTTCTGGTTCTTTAACCGTCTTCAGTAGATTACAGTCTTTCAAATCTGGGGTTTGCTGAGTAGGCTGCCAACATCTGTCTCAGGCCTGGTTCCTCTCACAGGCATGCGGGTGCTTCATCCACGAGCTCGTCAGCTTAATGACTCACTGGAGAACTATTCAACAGGACCAGGGGTGGGAGGACGCCGCTTCACCTCCCAGCAAGGTTTGCCCCTGGCATTGTGGTAAATGCAGTTTCTGTTACTTGCTTGCTTCAAGAGTGTTCGAGTGTTTCGCCACAGTTGGCGCAGATAGTGCTGATCTCTAAACACTTCTTTCTGGTTCTTTAACCGTCATCAGTAGAGCTTACAGTCTTTCAAATGTGGGGTTTACTGAGTAGTCTCCCAACATCTTTCTCTGGTCAGGTACCTCTCACAGGCATGCGGGTGCTTCATCCACCAGCTTGTCAGCTCAATGACTCATGGGAGTACTATTAAACAGGAACAGGGGTAGGAGCACACCGCTTCACCTCCCAGCAAGGCTTGCCCCTAGCATTGTGGTAAATGCAGTTTCAGTTACTTGCTTGCTTCAAGAGTGTTCGAGTGTTTCGCCGCAGTTGGCGCAGATAGTGCTGATCTCTAGACACGTGGTTCTGGTTCTTTAACTGTCATAGGTAGAGATTACAGTCTTTCTAATGTGGGGTTTGCTGAGTAGGCTGCCAACATCTTTCTCAGGTCAGGCACCTCGCACAGGCATGTGGGTGCTTCATCCACGAGCTCATCAGCTCAATGACTCACAGGAGTACTATTAAACAGGAACAGGGGTGGGAGCACACCGCCTCACCTCCCAGCAACGTTCGCCCCTGACATTGTGTTAATTGCAGTTTCAGTTACTTGCTTGCTTCAAGAGTGTTCGAGTGTTTCGCCACGGTTGGAGCAGATAGTGCTGATCTCTAGACACATGTTTCTGGTTCTTTAACCGTCATCAGTAGAGATTACAGTCTTTCAAATCTGGGGTTTGCTGAGTAGGCTCCCAACATCTTTCTCAGGTCAGGAACCTCCCACAGGCATGCGGGTGCTTCATCCACCAGCTTGTCAGCTCAATGACTCATGGGAGTACTATTAAACAGGAACAGGGGTGGGAGCACACCGCTTCACCTCCCAGCAAAGTTTGCCCCTGGCATTGTGGTAAATGCAGTTTCAGTTGCTTGCTTCAAGAGTGTTCGAGTGTTTCGCCGCAGTTGGCGCAGATAGTGCTGATCTCTAGACACGTGGTTCTGGTTCTTTAACCGTCATCAGTAGAGATTACAGTCTTTCAAATGTGGGGTTTGCTGAGTAGGCTGCCAACATCTTTCTCAGGTCAGGTACCTCTCACAGGCATGTGGGTGCTTCATCCACGAGCTCATCAGCTCAATGACTCATGGGAGTACTATTAAACAGGAACAGGGGTGGGAGCACACCGCCTCACCTCCCAGCAACGTTCGCCCCTGACATTGTGTTAATTGCAGTTTCAGTTACTTGCTTGCTTCAAGAGTGTTCGAGTGTTTCGCCACGGTTGGAGCAGATAGTGCTGATCTCTAGACACATGTTTCTGGTTCTTTAACCGTCATCAGTAGAGATTACAGTCTTTCAATTCTGGGGTTTGCTGAGTAGGCTCCCAACATCTTTCTCAGGTCAGGAACCTCCCACAGGCATGCGGGTGCTTCATCCACCAGCTTGTCAGCTCAATGACTCATGGGAGTACTATTAAACAGGAACAGGGGTGGGAGCACACCGCTTCACCTCCCAGCAAAGTTTGCCCCTGGCATTGTGGTAAATGCAGTTTCAGTTGCTTGCTTCAAGAGTGTTCGAGTGTTTCGCCGCAGTTGGCGCAGATAGTGCTGATCTCTTGACACGTGGTTCTGGTTCTTTAACCGTCATCAGTAGAGATTACAGTCTTTCAAATGTGGGGTTTGCTGAGTAGGCTGCCAACATCTTTCTCAGGTCAGGTACCTCTCACAGGCATGTGGGTGCTTCATCCACGAGCTCATCAGCTCAATGACTCATGGGAGTACTATTAAACAGGAACAGGGGTGGGAGCACACCGCTTCACCTCCCAGCAAGGCTCGCCCCTGGCATTGTGATAAATGCAGTTTAAGTTACTTGCTTGCTTCAAGAGTGTTCGAGTGTTTCGCCACAGTTGGCGCAGATAGTGCTGATCTCTAGACTCCTGTTTCTGGTTCTTTAACCGTCATCAGTAGAGATTACAGTCTTTCAAATGTGGTGTTTGCTGAGTAGGCTGCCAACATCTTTCTCAGGTCAGGTACGTCTCACAGGCATGCGGGTGCTTCATCCACGAGCTCGTCAGCACAATGACTCACTGGAGAACTATTAAACAGGAACAGGGGTGGGAGCACACCGCTCCACCTCCCAGCAAGGTGTGCACACTGGCATTGTGGTAAATGCAGTTTCAGTTACTTGCTTGCTTCAAGAGTGTTCGAGTGTTTCGCCACAGTTGGCGCAGATAGTGCTGATCTCTACACACGTGTTTCTGGTTCTTTAACCGTCATCAGTAGAGATTACAGTCTTTCAAATGTGGGGTTTGCTGAGTAGGCTGCAAACATCTTTCTCAGGCCTGGTTCCTCTCACAGGCATGCGGGTGCTTCATCCACGAGCTCGTCAGCTCAATGACTCACTGGAGAACTATTAAACAGGACCAGGGGTGGGAGGACGCCGCTTCACCTCCCAGCAAGGTTTGCCCCTGGCATTGTGGTAAATGCAGTTTCTGTTACTTGCTTGCTTCAAGAGTGTTCGAGTGTTTCGCCACAGTTGGCGCAGATAGTGCTGATCTCTAAACACTTGTTACTGGTTCTTTAACCGTCATCAGTAGAGCTTACAGTCTTTCAAATGTGGGGTTTACTGAGTAGTCTCCCAACATCTTTTTCTGGTCAGGTACCTCTCACAGGCATGCGGGTGCCTTATCCACCAGCTTGTCAGCTCAATGACTCATGGGAGTACTATTAAACAGGAACAGGGGTGGGAGCACACCGCTTCACCTCCCAGCAAGGCTTGCCCCTAGCATTGTGGTAAATGCAGTTTCAGTTACTTGCTTGCTTCAAGAGTGTTTGAGTGTTTCGCCGCAGTTGGCGCAGATAGTGCTGATCTCTAGACACGTGGTTCTGGTTCTTTAACTGTCATAGGTAGAGATTACAGTCTTTCAAATGTGGGGTTTGCTGAGTAGGCTGCCAACATCTTTCTCAGGTCAGGCACCTCTCACAGGCATGTGGGTGCTTCATCCACGAGCTCATCAGCTCAATGACTCATGGGAGTACTATTAGACAGGAACAGCGATGGGAGCACGCCGCTTCACCTCCCAGCAAGGTTTGCCCCTGGCATTGTGGTAAATGCAGTTTCTGTTACTTGCTTGCTTCAAGAGTGTTCGAGTGTTTCGCCACAGTTGGCGCAGATAGTGCTGATCTCTAAACACTTGTTACTGGTTCTTTAACCGTCATCAGTAGAGCTTACAGTCTTTCAAATGTGGGGTTTACTGAGTAGTCTCCCAACATCTTTTTCTGGTCAGGTACCTCTCACAGGCATGCGGGTGCCTTATCCACCAGCTTGTCAGCTCAATGACTCATGGGAGTACTATTAAACAGGAACAGGGTTGGGAGCACACCGCTTCACCTCCCAGCAAGGCTTGCCCCTAGCATTGTGGTAAATGCAGTTTCAGTTACTTGCTTGCTTCAAGAGTGTTTGAGTGTTTCGCCGCAGTTGGCGCAGATAGTGCTGATCTCTAGACACGTGGTTCTGGTTCTTTAACTGTCATAGGTAGAGATTACAGTCTTTCAAATGTGGGGTTTGCTCAGTAGGCTGCCAACATCTTTCTCAGGTCAGGCACCTCTCACAGGCATGTGGGTGCTTCATCCACGAGCTCATCAGCTCAATGACTCATGGGAGTACAATTAGACAGGAACAGCGATGGGAGCACGCCGCTTCACGTCCCAGCAAAGTTCGCCCCTGGCATTGTGATAAATGCAGTTTAAGTTACTTGCTTGCTTCAAGAGTGTTCGAGTGTTTCGCCACAGTTGACGCAGATAGTGCTGATCTCTAGACACGTGTTTCTGGTTCTTTAACGGCCATCAGTAGAGATTACAGTCTTTCAAATGTGGGGTTTGCTGAGTAGGCTGCCAACATCTTTCTCAGGTCAGGTACGTCTCACAGGCATGCGGGTGCTTCATCCACGAGGTCGTCAGCACAATGACTCACTGGAGAACTTTTAAACAGGCACAGGGGGGGACCACACCGCTTCACCTCCCAGCAAGGTTCGCACACTGGCATTGTGGTAAATGTAGTTTCAGTTACTTGCTTGCTTCAAGAGTGTTCGAGTGTTTCGCCACAGTTGGCGCAGATAGTGCTGATCTCTACACATGTGGTTCTGGTTCTTTAACCGTCATCAGTAGAGATTACAGTCTTTCAAATGTGGGGTTTGCTGAGGAGGCTGCCAACATCTTTCTCAGGTCAGGTACCTCTCACAGGCATGCGGGTGCTTCATCCACGAGCTCGTCAGCTCAATGACTCACAGGAGTACTATTAAACAGGAACAGGGGTGGGAGCACACCACCTCACCTCCCAGCAACGTTCGCCCCTGACATTGTGGTAATTGCAGTTTCAGTTACTTGCTTGCTTCAAGAGTGTTCGAGTGTTTCGCCACGGTTGGAGCAGATAGTGCTGATCGCTAGACACATGTTTCTGGTTCTTTAACTGTCATAGGTATAGATTACAGTCTTTCAAATGTGGGGTTTGCTGAGTAGGCTGCCAACATCTTTCTCAGGTCAGGTACCTCTCACAGGCATGTGGGTGCTTCATCCACGAGCTCATCAGCTCAATGACTCATGGGAGTACTATTAAACAAGAACAGGGGTGGGAGCACACCGCTTCACCTCCCAGCAAGGTTCGCCCCTGGCATTGTGATAAATGCAGTTTAAGTTACTTGCTTGCTTCAAGAGTGTTCGAGTGTTTCGCCACAGTTGGCGCAGATAGTGCTGATCTCTAGACACGTGTTTCTGGTTCTTTAACCGTCATCAGTAGAGATTACAGTCTTTCAAATGTGGGGTTTGCTGAGTAGGCTGCCAACAACTTTCTCAGGTCGGGTACGTCTCACAGGCATGCGGGTGCTTCATCCACGAGCTCGTCAGCACAATGACTCACTGGAGAACTATTAAACAGGACCAGGGGTGGGAGGACGCCGCTTCACCTCCCAGCAAGGTTTGCCCCTGGCATTGTGGTAAATGCAGTTTCTGTTACTTGCTTGCTTCAAGAGTGTTCGAGTGTTTCGCCACAGTTGGCGCAGATAGTGCTGATCTCTAAACACTTGTTTCTGGTTCTTTAACCGTCATCAGTAGAGCTTACAGTCTTTCAAATGTGGGGTTTACTGAGTAGTCTCCCAACATCTTTCTCTGGTCAGGTACCTCTCACAGGCATGCGGGTGCTTCATCCACCAGCTTGTCAGCTCAATGACTCACAGGAGTACTATTAAACAGGAACAGGGGTGGGAGCACACCGCTTCACCTCCCAGCAAGGCTTGCCCCTAGCATTGTGGTAAATGCAGTTTCAGTGACTTGCTTGCTTCAAGAGTATTCGAGTGTTTCGCCGCAGTTGGCGCAGATAGTGCTGATCTCTAGACACGTGGTTCTGGTTCTTTAACTGTCATAGGTAGAGATTACAGTCTTTCAAATGTGGGGTTTGCTGAGTAGGCTGCCAACATCTTTCTCAGGTAAGGCACCTCTCACAGGCATGTGGGTGCTTCATCCACGAGCTCATCAGCTCAATGACTCATGGGAGTACTATTAGACAGGAACAGCGATGGGAGCACGCCGCTTCACGTCCCAGCAAGGCTTGCCCCTAGCATTGTGGTAAATGCAGTTTCAGTTACTTGCTTGCTTCAAGAGTATTCGAGTGTTTCGCCGCAGTTGGCGCAGATAGTGCTGATCTCTAGACACGTGTTTCTGGTTCTTTAACCGTCATCAGTAGAGATTACAGTCTTTCAAATGTGGGGTTTGCTGAGTAGGCTGCCAACATCTTTCTCAGGTCAGGTACGTCTCACAGGCATGCGGGTGCTTCATCCACGAGCTCGTCAGCACAATGACTCACTGGAGAACTTTTAAACAGGAACAGGGGTGGGACCACACCGCTTCACCTCCCAGCAAGGTTCGCACACTGGCATTGTGGTAAATGCAGTTTCAGTTACTTGCTTGCTTCAAGAGTGTTCGAGTGTTTCGCCACAGTTGGCGCAGATAGTGCTGATCTCTACACACGTGGTTCTGGTTCTTTAACCGTCATCAGTAGAGATTACAGTCTTTCAAATGTGGGGTTTGCTGAGTAGGCTGCCAACTTCTTTCTCAGGTCAGGTACCTCTCACAGGCATGCGGGTGCTTCATCCACGAGCTCGTCAGCTCAATGACTCACAGGAGTACTATTAAACAGGAACAGGGGTGGGAGCACACCGCCTCACCTCCCAACAACGTTCGCCCCTGACATTGTGGTAATTGCAGTTTCAGTTACTTGCTTGCTTCAAGAGTTGTAGTAAAGACTCCCTTAATACGTACTTACATTGTTAAGTTAGCATAACCACGTTAGATGTTAGAAAGCCATCTTGCTGCTTTTGCGCACGACACTGCGTTCACATGTTATTGCTTAAACGAACTGCTGACTTGAGCTTTGCCTCACACGAGAGCAATCTGTTGTTACCATCCCGAGCTCTGCGCAGCGACCTTGGTCTGTACATGATGTGACAAACAGTCTGGGTTGTTAGACAATGCATGTTTTCCACTCTAGGTTGATCGACTCACTATTTAGCCATAACACACAGGCAGCTGCAAAATACCTGAAAGTTGGTGCTTTTAATATTGCAGCCCTCATGTTTAATATTCAGACCGAAGACGAGCCTTCCTGCGAGAAGACTCCTGATGCTCCTGTGATGTGATTTAACTAAGCTGATCTTTGAGGTATGGGGTCCCCTATTCAAGCCTAAGAGACCTTCTATTAGCATAATAATAATATTAGATTCTTAGTAAAGGGAAGGTGGTAGTATCCACTGTCATTATAACATGATCACCCCTTTTATATTCTATGGTATTGTAACGATGCTGATGGTTTTGATTTTAATCATTTGTCTGCTTGTATTAGCCAAAGTACTGCATCTTAGGACACGTGGTCTATAAAAATAAACTCTTTTTATTTTCACCGTGTCTCTGTTGATTCTTGTTGTGGACTGATGTGAGAATAATATATGAACAGGTATTTCCGATTCCCACCATTCCTGAGAGTATACTGAGTCGCTTGTTCTGGGTTGTCTTTTCATTGGGATCGCCGAGCTAAATCTCGGATAACGAATGGGACACTTATGCTAGCCGGATACTGGGTTCTGGGTTCTGAGGTGAGTTTCTGGTACACCACAATTCACTGAAGTCCTGGGGTTCTACGCATAGTTCTGTATATAAGCAGAATCCCTGCAACAGAGTGTTCGAGTGTTTCGCCACGGTTGGAGCAGATAGTGCTGATCTCTAGACACATGTTTCTGCTTCTTTAACCGTCATCAGTAGAGATTACAGTCTTTCAAATCTGGGGTTTGCTGAGTAGGCTGCCAACATCTGTCTCAGGTCTGGTACCTCTCACAGGCATGCGGGTGCTTCATCCACGAGCTTGTCAGCTCAATGACTCACTGGAGAACGATTAAACAGCACCAGGGGTGGGAGGACGCCGATTCACCTCCCAGCAAGGTTCGCCCCTGGCATTGTGGTAAATGCAGTTTCTGTTACTTGCTTGCTTCAAGAGTGTTCAAGTGTTTCGCCACAGTTGACGCAGATAGTGCTGACCTCTAGACACGTGGTTCTGGTTCTTTAACTGTCATCAGTAGAGATTACAGTCTTTCAAATGTGGGGTTTACTGAGTAGGCTCCCAACATCTATCTCAGGTCAGGTACCTCCCACAGGCATGCGGGTGCTTCATCCACCAGCTTGTCAGCTCAATGACTCATGGGAAATGCAGTTTCAGTTACTTGCTTGCTTCAAGAGTGTTTGAGTGTTTCGCCGCAGTTGGCGCAAATAGTGCTGATCTCTAGACACGTGGTTCTGGTTCTTTAACTGTCATAGGTAGAGATTACAGTCTTTCAAATGTGGGGTTTGCTGAGTAGGCTGCCAACATCTTTCTCAGGTCAGGTACCTCTCACAGGCATGTGGGTGCTTCATCCACGAGCTCATCAGCTCAATGACTCATGGGAGTACTATTAAACAGGAACAGGGGTGGGAGCACACCGCTTCACCTCCCAGCAAGGTTTGCCCCTGGCATTGTGGTAAATGCAGTTTCTGTTACTTGCTTGCTTCAAGAGTGTTCGAGTGTTTCGCCACAGTTGGCGCAGATAGTGCTGATCTCTAAACACTTGTTACTGGTTCTTTAACCGTCATCAGTAGAGCTTACAGTCTTTCAAATGTGGGGTTTACTGAGTAGTCTCCCAACATCTTTTTCTGGTCAGGTACCTCTCACAGGCATGCGGGTGCCTTATCCACCAGCTTGTCAGCTCAATGACTCATGGGAGTACTATTAAACAGGAACAGGGGTGGGAGCACACCGCTTCACCTCCCAGCAAGGCTTGCCCCTAGCATTGTGGTAAATGCAGTTTCAGTTACTTGCTTGCTTCAAGAGTGTTTGAGTGTTTCGCCGCAGTTGGCGCAGATAGTGCTGATCTCTAGACACGTGGATCTGGTTCTTTAACTGTCATAGGTAGAGATTACAGTCTTTCAAATGTGGGGTTTGCTGAGTAGGCTGCCAACATCTTTCTCAGGTCAGGCACCTCTCACAGGCATGTGGGTGCTTCATCCACAAGCTCATCAGCTCAATGACTCATGGGAGTACTATTAGACAGGAACAGCGATGGGAGCACGCCGCTTCACCTCCCAGCAAGGTTTGCCCCTGGCATTGTGGTAAATGCAGTTTCTGTTACTTGCTTGCTTCAAGAGTGTTCGAGTGTTTCGCCACAGTTGGCGCAGATAGTGCTGATCTCTAAACACTTGTTACTGGTTCTTTAACCGTCATCAGTAGAGCTTACAGTCTTTCAAATGTGGGGTTTACTGAGTAGTCTCCCAACATCTTTTTCTGGTCAGGTACCTCTCACAGGCATGCGGGTGCCTTATCCACCAGCTTGTCAGCTCAATGACTCATGGGAGTACTATTAAACAGGAACAGGGTTGGGAGCACACCGCTTCACCTCCCAGCAAGGCTTGCCCCTAGCATTGTGGTAAATGCAGTTTCAGTTACTTGCTTGCTTCAAGAGTGTTTGATTGTTTCGCCGCAGTTGGCGCAGATAGTGCTGATCTCTAGACACGTGGTTCTGGTTCTTTAACTGTCATAGGTAGAGATTACAGTCTTTCAAATGTGGGGTTTGCTCAGTAGGCTGCCAACATCTTTCTCAGGTCAGGCACCTCTCACAGGCATGTGGGTGCTTCATCCACGAGCTCATCAGCTCAATGACTCATGGGAGTACTATTAGACAGGAACAGCGATGGGAGCACGCCGCTTCACGTCCCAGCAAAGTTCGCCCCTGGCATTGTGATAAATGCAGTTTAAGTTACTTGCTTGCTTCAAGAGTGTTCGAGTGTTTCGCCACAGTTGACGCAGATAGTGCTGATCTCTAGACACGTGTTTCTGGTTCTTTAACGGCCATCAGTAGAGATTACAGTCTTTCAAATGTGGGGTTTGCTGAGTAGGCTGCCAACATCTTTCTCAGGTCAGGTACGTCTCACAGGCATGCGGGTGCTTCATCCACGAGCTCGTCAGCACAATGACTCACTGGAGAACTTTTAAACAGGCACAGGGGTGGGACCACACCGCTTCACCTCCCAGCAAGGTTCGCACACTGGCATTGTGGTAAATGCAGTGTCAGTTACTTGCTTGCTTCAAGAGTGTTCGAGTGTTTCGCCACAGTTGGCGCAGATAGTGCTGATCTCTACACATGTGGTTCTGGTTCTTTAACCGTCATCAGTAGAGATTACAGTCTTTCAAATGTGGGGTTTGCTGAGTAGGCTGCCAACATCTTTCTCAGGTCAGGTACCTCTCACAGGCATGCGGGTGCTTCATCCACGAGCTCGTCAGCTCAATGACTCACAGGAGTACTATTAAACAGGAACAGGGGTGGGAGCACACCACCTCACCTCCCAGCAACGTTCGCCCCAGACATTGTGGTAATTGCAGTTTCAGTTACTTGCTTGCTTCAAGAGTGTTCGAGTGTTTCGCCACAGTTGGAGCAGATAGTGCTGATCTCTAGACACATGTTTCTGGTTCTTTAACTGTCATAGGTATAGATTACAGTCTTTCAAATGTGGGGTTTGCTGAGTAGGCTGCCAACATCTTTCTCAGGTCAGGTACCTCTCACAGGCATGTGGGTGCTTCATCCACGAGCTCATCAGCTCAATGAATCATGGGAGTACTATTAAACAAGAACAGGGGTGGGAGCACACCGCTTCACCTCCCAGCAAGGTTCGCCCCTGGCATTGTGATAAATGCAGTTTAAGTTACTTGCTTGCTTCAAGAGTGTTCGAGTGTTTCGCCACAGTTGGCGCAGATAGTGCTGATCTCTAGACACGTGTTTCTGGTTCTTTAACCGTCATCAGTAGAGATTACAGTCTTTCAAATGTGGGGTTTGCTGAGTAGGCTGCCAACAACTTTCTCAGGTCAGGTACGTCTCACAGGCATGCGGGTGCTTCATCCACGAGCTCGTCAGCACAATGACTCACTGGAGAACTATTAAACAGGACCAGGGGTGGGAGGACACCGCTTCACCTCCCAGCAAGGTTTGCCCCTGGCATTGTAGTAAATGCAGTTTCTGTTACTTGCTTGCTTCAAGAGTGTTCGAGTGTTTCGCCACAGTTGGCGCAGATAGTGCTGATCTCTAAACACTTGTTTCTGGTTCTTTAACCGTCATCAGTAGAGCTTACAGTCTTTCAAATGTGGGGTTTACTGAGTAGTCTCCCAACATCTTTCTCTGGTCAGGTACCTCTCACAGGCATGCGGGTGCTTCATCCACCAGCTTGTCAGCTCAATGACTCACAGGAGTACTATTAAACAGGAACAGGGGTGGGAGCACACCGCTTCACCTCCCAGCAAGGCTTGCCCCTAGCATTGTGGTAAATGCAGTTTCAGTTACTTGCTTGCTTCAAGAGTATTCGAGTGTTTCGCCGCAGTTGGCGCAGATAGTGCTGATCTCTAGGCACGTGGTTCTGGTTCTTTAACTGTCATAGGTAGAGATTACAGTCTTTCAAATGTGGGGTTTGCTGAGTAGGCTGCCAACATCTTTCTCAGGTAAGGCACCTCTCACAGGCATGTGGGTGCTTCATCCACGAGCTCATCAGCTCAATGACTCATGGGAGTACTATTAGACAGGAACAGCGATGGGAGCACGCCGCTTCACGTCCCAGCAAGGCTTGCCCCTAGCATTGTGGTAAATGCAGTTTCAGTTACTTGCTTGCTTCAAGAGTATTCGAGTGTTTCGCCGCAGTTGGCGCAGATAGTGCTGATCTCTAGACACGTGTTTCTGGTTCTTTAACCGTCATCAGTAGAGATTACAGTCTTTCAAATGTGGGGTTTGCTGAGTAGGCTGCCAACATCTTTCTCAGGTCAGGTACGTCTCACAGGCATGCGGGTGCTTCATCCACGAGCTCGTCAGCACAATGACTCACTGGAGAACTTTTAAACAGGAACAGGGGTGGGACCACACCGCTTCACCTCCCAGCAAGGTTCGCACACTGGCATTGTGGTAAATGCAGTTTCAGTTACTTGCTTGCTTCAAGAGTGTTCGAGTGTTTCGCCACAGTTGGCGCAGATAGTGCTGATCTCTACACACGTGGTTCTGGTTCTTTAACCGTCATCAGTAGAGATTACAGTCTTTCAAATGTGGGGTTTGCTGAGTAGGCTGCCAACTTCTTTCTCAGGTCAGGTACCTCTCACAGGCATGCGGGTGCTTCATCCACGAGCTCGTCAGCTCAATGACTCACAGGAGTACTATTAAACAGGAACAGGGGTGGGAGCACACCGCCTCACCTCCCAACAACGTTCGCCCCTGACATTGTGGTAATTGCACTTTCAGTTACTTGCTTGCTTCAAGAGTTGTAGTAAAGACTCCCTTAATACGTACTTACATTGTTAAGTTAGCATAACCACGTTAGATGTTAGAAAGCCATCTTGCTGCTTTTGCGCACGACACTGCGTTCACATGTTATTGCTTAAACGAACTGCTGACTTGAGCTTTGCCTCACACGAGAGCAATCTGTTGTTACCATCCCGAGCTCTGCGCAGCGACCTTGGTCTGTACATGATGTGACAAACAGTCTGGGTTGTTAGACAATGCATGTTTTCCACTCTAGGTTGATCGACTCACTATTTAGCCATAACACACAGGCAGCTGCAAAATACCTGAAAGTTGGTGCTTTTAATATTGCAGCCCTCATGTTTAATATTCAGACCGAAGACGAGCCTTCCTGCGAGAAGACTCCTGATGCTCCTGTGATGTGATTTAACTAAGCTGATCTTTGAGGTATGGGGTCCCCTATTCAAGCCTAAGAGACCTTCTATTAGCATAATAATAATATTAGATTCTTAGTAAAGGGAAGGTGGTAGTATCCACTGTCATTATAACATGATCACCCCTTTTATATTCTATGGTATTGTAACGATGCTGATGGTTTTGATTTTAATCATTTGTCTGCTTGTATTAGCCAAAGTACTGCATCTTAGGACACGTGGTCTATAAAAATAAACTCTTTTTATTTTCACCGTGTCTCTGTTGATTCTTGTTGTGGACTGATGTGAGAATAATATATGAACAGGTATTTCCGATTCCCACCATTCCTGAGAGTATACTGAGTCGCTTGTTCTGGGTTGTCTTTTCATTGGGATCGCCGAGCTAAATCTCGGATAACGAATGGGACACTTATGCTAGCCGGATACTGGGTTCTGGGTTCTGAGGTGAGTTTATGGTACACCACAATTCACTGAGGTCCTGGGGTTCTACGCATAGTTCTGTATATAAGCAGAATCCCTGCAACAGAGTGTTCGAGTGTTTCGCCACGGTTGGAGCAGATAGTGCTGATCTCTAGACACATGTTTCTGGTTCTTTAACCGTCATCAGTAGAGATTACAGTCTTTCAAATCTGGGGTTTGCTGAGTAGGCTGCCAACATCTGTCTCAGGTCTGGTACCTCTCACAGGCATGCGGGTGCTTCATCCACGAGCTTGTCAGCTCAATGACTCACTGGAGAACGATTAAACAGCACCAGGGGTGGGAGGACGCCGATTCACCTCCCAGCAAGGTTCGCCCCTGGCATTGTGGTAAATGCAGTTTCTGTTACTTGCTTGCTTCAAGAGTGTTCAAGTGTTTCGCCACAGTTGACGCAGATAGTGCTGACCTCTAGACACGTGGTTCTGGTTCTTTAACTGTCATCAGTAGAGATTACAGTCTTTCAAATGTGGGGTTTACTGAGTAGGCTCCCAACATCTATCTCAGGTCAGGTACCTCCCACAGGCATGCGGGTGCTTCATCCACCAGCTTGTCAGCTCAATGACTCATGGGAGTACTATTAAACAGGAACAGGGGTGGGAGCACACCGCTTCACCTCCCAGCAAAGTTTGCCCCTGGCATTGTGGTAAATGCAGTTTCAGTTACTTGCTTGCTTCAAGAGTGTTCGAGTGTTTCGCCGCAGTTGGCGCAAATAGTGCTGATCTCTAGACACGTGGTTCTGGTTCTTTAACTGTCATAGGTAGAGATTACAGTCTTTCAAATGTGGGGTTTGCTGAGTAGGCTGCCAACATCTTTCTCAGGTCAGGTACCTCTCACAGGCATGCGGGTGCTTCATCCACGAGCTCATCAGCTCAATGACTCATGGGAGTACTATTAAACAGGAACAGGGGTGGGAGCCCACCGCTTCACCTCCCAGCAAGGTTCGCCCCTGGCATTGTGATAAATGCAGTTTAAGTTACTTGCTTGTTTCAAGAGTGTTCGAGTGTTTCGCCACAGTTGGCGCAGATAGTGCTGATCTCTAGACACGTGTTTCTGGTTCTTTAACCGTCATCAGTAGAGATTACAGTCTTTCAAATGTGGGGTTTGCTGAGTAGGATGCCAACAACTTTCTCAGGTCAGGTACGTCTCACAGGCATGCGGGTGCTTCATCCACGAGCTCGTCAGCACAATGACTCACTGGAGAACTTTTAAACAGGAACAGGGGTGGGACCACACCGCTTCACCTCCCAGCAAGGTTCGCACACTGGCATTGTGGTAAATGCAGTTTCAGTTACTTGCTTGCTTCAAGAGTGTTCGAGTGTTTCGCCACAGTTGGCGCAGATAGTGCTGATCTCTACACACGTGGTTCTGGTTCTTTAACCGTCATCAGTAGAGATTACAGTCTTTCAAATGTGGGGTTTGCTGAGTAGGCTGCCAACATCTTTCTCAGGTCAGGTACCTCTCACAGGCATGCGGGTGCTTCATCCACGAGCTTGTCAGCTCAATGACTCACTGGAGAACTATTAAACAGGACCAGGGGTGGGAGGATGCCGATTCACCTCCCAGCAAGGTTCGCCCCTGGCATTGTGGTAAATGCAGTTTCTGTTACTTGCTTGCTTCAAGAGTGTTCAAGTGTTTCGCCACAGTTGACGCAGATAGTGCTGACCTCTAGACACGTGGTTCTGGTTCTTTAACCGTCATCAGTAGAGATTACAGTCTTTCAAATGTGGGGTTTACTGAGTAGGCTCCCAACATCTTTCTCAGGTCAGGTACCTCCCACCGGCAAGCGGGTTCTTCATCCACCAGCTTGTCAGCTCAATGACTCATGGAAGTACTATTAAACAGGAACAGGGGTGGGAGCACACCGCTTCACCTCCCACCAAAGTTTGCCCCTGGCATTGTGGTAAATGCAGTTTCAGTTACTTGCTTGCTTCAAGAGTGTTCGAGTGTTTCGCCGCAGTTGGCGCAGATAGTGCTGATCTCTAGACACATGGTTCTGGTTCTTTAACTGTCATAGGTAGAGATTACAGTCTTTCAAATGTGGGGTTTGCTGAGTAGGCTGCCAACATCTTTCTCAGGTCAGGTACCTCTCACAGGCATGTGGGTGCTTCATCCACGAGCTCATCAGCTCAATGACTCATGGGAGTACTATTAAACAGGAACAGGGGTGGGAGCACACCGCTTCACCTCCCAGCAAGGCTCGCCCCTGGCATTGTGATAAATGCAGTTTAAGTTACTTGCTTGCTTCAAGAGTGTTCGAGTGTTTCGCCACAGTTGGCGCAGATAGTGCTGATCTCTAGACACGTGTTTCTGGTTCTTTAACCGTCATCAGTAGAGATTACAGTCTTTCAAATGTGGTGTTTGCTGAGTAGGCTGCCAACATCTTTCTCAGGTCAGGTACGTCTCACAGGCATGCGGGTGCTTCATCCACGAGCTCGTCAGCAAAATGACTCACTGGAGAACTATTAAACAGGAACAGGGGTGGGACCACACCGCTTCACCTCCCAGCAAGGTTCGCACACTGGCATTGTGGTAAATGCAGTTTCAGTTACTTGCTTGCTTCAAGAGTGTTCGAGTGTTTCGCCACAGTTGGCGCAGATAGTGCTGATCTCTAGACACGTGTTTCTGGTTCTTTAACCGTCATCAGTAGAGATTACAGTCTTTCAAATCTGGGGTTTGCTGAGTAGGCTGCCAACATCTTTCTCAGGTCAGGTACCTCTCACAGGCATGCGGGTGCTTCATCCACGAGCTCGTCAGCTCAATGACTCACAGGAGTACTATTAAACAGGAACAGGGGTGGGAGTACACCGCCTCACCTCCCAGCAACGTTCGCCCCTTACATTGTGGTAATTGCAGTTTCAGTTACTTGCTTGCTTCAAGAGTGTTCGAGTGTTTCGCCACGGTTGGAGCAGATAGTGCTGATCTCTAGACACGTGTTTCTGGTTCTTTAACCGTCATCAGTAGAGATTACAGTCTTTCAAATCTGGGGTTTGCTGAGTAGGCTGCCAACATCTTTCTCAGGTCAGGTACGTCTCACAGGCATGCGGGTGCTTCATCCACGAGCTCGTCAGCACAATGACTCACTGGAGAACTATTAAACAGGACCAGGGGAGGGAGGACGCCGCTTCACCTCCCAGCAAGGTTTGCCCCTGGCATTGTGGTAAATGCAGTTTCTGTTACTTGCTTGCTTCAAGAGTGTTTGAGTGTTTCGCCGCAGTTGGCGCAGATAGTGCTGATCTCTAGACATGTGGTTCTGGTTCTTTAACTGTCATAGGTAGAGATTACAGTCTTTCAAATGTGGGGTTTGCTGAGTAGGCTGCCAACATCTTTCTCAGGTCAGGTACCTCTCACAGGCATGTGGGTGCTTCATCCACGAGCTCATCAGCTCAATGACTCATGGGAGTACTATTAAACAGGAACAGGGGTGGGAGCACACCGCTTCACCTCCCAGCAAGGTTCGCCCCTGGCATTGTGATAAATGCAGTTTAAGTTACTTGCTTGCTTCAAGAGTGATCGAGTGTTTCGCCACAGTCGGCGCAGATAGTGCTGATCTCTACACACGTGTTTCTGGTTCTTTAACCGTCATTAGTAGAGATTACAGTCTTTCAAATGTGGGGTTTGCTGAGTAGGCTGCCAACATCTTTCTCAGGTTAGGTACGTCTCACAGGCATGCGGGTGCTTCATCCACGAGCTCGTCAGCTCAATCACTCACTGGAGAACTATTAAACAGGACCAGGGGTGGGAGGACGCCGCTTCACCTCCCAGCAAGGTTTGCCCCTGGCATTGTGGTAAATGCAGTTTCTGTTACTTGCTTGCTTCAAGAGTGTTCGAGTGTTTCGCCACAGTTGGCGCAGATAGTGCTGATCTCTAAACACTTGTTTCTGGTTCTTTAACCGTCATCAGTAGAGATTACAGTCTTTCAAATGTGGGGTTTACTGAGTAGTCTCCCAACATCTTTCTCTGGTCAGGTACCTCTCACAGGCATGTGGGTGCTTCATCCACCAGCTTGTCAGCTCAATGACTCATGGGAGTACTATTAAACAGGAACAGGGGTGGGAGCACACCGCTTCACCTCCCAGCAAGGCTTGCCCCTAGCATTGTGGTAAATGCAGTTTCAGTTACTTGCTTGCTTCAAGAGTGTTTGAGTGTTTCGCCGCAGTTGGCGCAGATAGTGCTGATCTCTACACACGTGGTTCTGGTTCTTTAACTGTCATAGGTAGAGATTGCAGTCTTTCAAATGTGGGGTTTGCTGAGTAGGCTGCCAACATCTTTCTCAGGTCAGGCACCTCTCACAGGCATGTGGGTGCTTCATCCACGAGCTCGTCAGCACAATGACTCACTGGAGAACTTTTAAACGGGAACAGGGGTGGGACCACACCGCTTCACCTCCCAGCAAGGTTCGCCCCTGGCATTGTGATAAATGCAGTTTAAGTTACTTGCTTGCTTCAAGAGTGTTCGAGTGTTTCGCCACAGTTGGCGCAGATAGTGCTGATCTCTAGACACGTGTTTCTGGTTCTTTAACCGTCATCAGTAGAGATTACAGTCTTTCAAATGTGGTGTTTGCTGAGTAGGCTGCCAACATCTTTCTCAGGTCAGGTACGTCTCACAGGCATGCGGGTGCTTCATCCACGAGCTCGTCAGCACAATGACTCACTGGAGAACTATTAAACAGGAACAGGGGTGGGACCACCCGCTTCACCTCCCAGCAAGGTTCGCACACTGGCATTGTGGTAAATGCAGTTTCAGTTACTTGCTTGCTTCAAGAGTGTTCGAGTGTTTCGCCACAGTTGACGCAGATAGTGCTGACCTCTAGACACGTGGTTCTGGTTCTTTAACCGTCATCAGTAGAGATTACAGTCTTTCAAATATGGGGTTTACTGAGTAGTCTCCCAACATCTTTCTCTGGTCAGATACCTCTCACAGGCATGCGGGTGCTTCATCCACCAGCTTGTCAGCTCAATGACTCATGGGAGTACTATTAAACAGGAACAGGGGTGGGAGTGCTGCAGATCGGAGCTTATAAATTCTCCCTACTTTCACGGACAGAGTAATTTCACAGTCATACGCACATACACTCACCATACGCTAGGGCCCATCACACTAACATTCATTCTATTACTCTATCCACACTGAATATACGAGAGAACTCCTAAATCAATCTGCATCTAATCTGAGGTCAATGCAACCTAATTGATTTGTCTCGAGTCATGATTTAAACAATAAGAACACATTTGAGATCTCAATAAATGACAAAGAAATAACCACCCGACACTGGAATTCAAACAAAAGTTATTTTATCTAAATTAGTTCAAATGAAAAGTTATTCAATTGTAAAATCATTATTCTCATAATTACCTATTCTAGCTAAATGTCGTATTTAGGTCAGGACAGGTCTCTCAGTAAAGTCTCCCAAGTCGCCGTCCTCTCAATCAGCATCGATCCTCTTGAGCATAAGTTCAGGAAGAAGTGGCCTTAGACCCTCTCTAGTCTAACAATATTTATACCAAAACTTACACATTAAAAGTTACAAACAAGCTCCAAGCGTCCGCTGAGCAGAGCGAGCAGGAAAGGATGTTGGCTCGCAACATTTAGAAAAATCTCCGCTCTCGAATATCTCAAAAATAAAAACACGGAAAAAGGAAGCACAAACTACATTCGCAACATCCATGGATGCTCTTCTCCGGAATTATAGTGAAGCCACCGCCAGTTTTATCAAAATGTTCATTTGTGACAATTGCTCTCCTCCAAGGATATCTGGCGTCAAGCCCAGAGCTGCTGTCCTTTCATAACTGTTAGCTCAGACAGAGGCCGAGGTCATTCAACCATATTCAGCGAGGCCTCTCTTCATATTTCATCTACTCAAATGCAGGCTGTAGATGTCGGCCATTTCTCAATAGGCCAAAATAGACAATCTTAATTAAAAGAAACACAAAACAACGTTACTACATCGTATTGATTATACAGTGTTAATTCCCACTAATGCCCTTATGTGTATGTAATTATCTAACCATTTGCGACATAAAGAAGCATTAAAGCATATTATTTTAAAGCGCAAACACATAACAGATAGCACTTTTAGCCACACGTATTTAATTCATTTGGTCACCAACTTAGTTCACGTATTAATTAAGCCACACAATTGCATTCCCACGTGTAATTCTTTCATTAGTAAGGTTGATTAGTCAAAACACTCGACAAAATTAATACTTAATAATTAGTTCTTAGTAATTTTAATTATGACATATAAAACATAAACTGAAGTTTGAGTTTAAATAGAAAACCCTGCTCCAGCAATCCCCCCTTTGGTGATATATGATCACCACAAAAATCCAACCCAAAAAATGTAGTCCCCTTTTCTTAGGAGAAAATCAAATGTCTTTTTGCTTTACTAAACACCAGTTTCTTTTTCATCATTTCTTTTAGTTTCTAAATACACGCTCTCTCTAAATTCTTCTAATTCAATTTCTTGTGGGTCTCTTTTTGACCTCTTTTGTCTCTTTTCAGTATTTTCTCTCATTATTTTCATTTTATTCCTCCTGTATTTACAACATAAACACCCTAATCTAAGAATCAATAAAGCAACAATCACACAAGTCAATGGAAATAATATCTTACCAAAAATGGTACTACCTATCTTAGCAATAAAATTCTTAACAGCAATCATCTTATTAGCCATTTTAGTCCAGATACTTTCAGCTTCCAGTGGCACTAATTCTTCATGCAAATCAGTAATATTTTTGATATAGACCTTCAGATCTTTACTTTCGTCAGGAATATAAGTGCAACAATGTTGAACTTTCAGCATTCCACAGACTCCACCCTCCTTTGCCAATAGAATATCAAGGGCAAGTCGATTTTGCATTGACATGGCGCGTAAGGCAACCATCTCTGTATTCACCAATAGAAACCCTCCAGCGGTGCTTGTCGATAAGCGATCCACCACTGTTGACAGCTTCCGAATTCCATATGCATTTAATGATATTCCCACTGCTGGAATCAAAGCTCCAAAAATATCTCCTACAATTTCTGACCAAGTTTCTCTCTTAAAGCGTGTTAGTAGATTAATTTGTTCTGCATCTTCTATTCTATCCATATGAAAAATCTTTGGAAAGACCAGGCCAACATAACATGTGCCATACCAATGGTCAGGTAACCTGTAATAAGCCTTATTCCCACAAATATAATACACTCCCGGGAAAACTGGATCTTCTCCTCCTTTGAATCCCCATCCTGTTGCAATAAAGTATGTATCATGGCACTCACTAGTCCCAACAAAATGATAATCATATTGAGATTTCCTTCTGGTAATGCATAGTTTACCCTTCTGTGGTGCATCTCAAGCCAAAGTTGGACTAGCCCCATTCTTCAATTCCTTTCCCATCTCAATGTCCCACACTGTCTCACTCATTTTATATCCTCCTGCCTTTTCATGCATGCTCATTCTCCTCTTTTCTACCATGTCTAGGAAAGCTTTTTCCTCCTCTTTCAAACTACAAGTTAAATTGTATCTAAAAATGTAATATAATGTTAATTCTTCTGTTTCAATAAAAATCTCACCAAAAATGTTAGCTTCTTTAGCAGGATTCAGTTTTTTATTCATAGGCAATTGCCCAAAAATGTTATCCTTATTAGACATCTCATAATCTATTTTCCCTAACAGATAAAAAATACTACTTAGCACACTACATGAAATCCCATATGTAGCTGGAAGATGATGATAAGTAACTCCCTCTGAAACGGATGCAGGCAATTGCATACAGACGTAGCAATCCCTTACCTCCATTGTCTTCACATATTCGTACAATAATTTTGAAAAAACATTGCTAGAAAAATCATTAATTGACCTATCCTTATGTATGTATATATTGCTAATTCTAGTTGGCACTACTTTCTGTGAACTCTTCCCTATGTTAGTCATATTCTCAGTATGTATTCCAAAGGTGTCTATTGTAACTCTAAAAGTAACTAATAAAGCAAGTACACTCCATAGTAGCATTAATAGTCCTGTACAGCAGCAGCACATTCTACACCACCTTTTCAAGAAGGTACACCTACTTTGATTATTTTCTGTGTTAGCCATCTTATTACTTTGGCAGTGTCTTTTGACTTAGCCTCTACTACTCCACTACTGAATCTCTAGTTAATTTTTTAGTTTTCTTCTTCTTCACTCTTCTCCAAGTGACTTCTCTAATTCACTCAATTTGGATTTTCATCACTTTTCACTTCTTCTTCAGCAACATCAAATTGTATCAAATCCTCAATATCCTGAGCATCTGACTCTTCTCCAATGTCAGTCAAGATAACTTTCAGGATTCCAACAGTTTTCTCTTCCTCAACCACTCGCCGTAAGGTCCCCTCTGGATTTCCTTGACTTTCTGCCTCTTCTTCTTCTTCAGACAGTGCCACATACGTCCATTCCGGTGACCTATACTTCTGGTAGGGTTTTCTGATTCTTTTGATCTCCTCTGGTTCTTTTGGTTCTTTTCGTTCTTCTTCTTTTGCTTGATTTTGACTCGACACCTCGTTCACCTGTTCAGCTTTCGATGAATTCACTCGTGTCAGTCGATATCTTAGCCTCTTTATCTTATTAGGCCAAAGATCTCCTTTTACACTTCTTTTCTGTTTCACTTCTCTATTGTTTCTTTCTCCGATCCAAGTTCTCTTTCTCAGAACTCGACCCGCTGGTATCTCATTCTCACTCTCATCCGATTCTGTCTCATTTGCTTCTTGTTCATCAACGATTTTCTCTTTTTCCACAGTCTTCTTTTCCACCGATTGAGATTTCCCTGCTACTGTCCCTCCTCGGGTCTCCGACACGCAATCTTCTTGCTGTCTACTTGTCCCTTCACCTAGCTTATCATGAATGTTCCCTACACCTCCTCGGGGATCTTCCGCAATCTGTCCCTCTCTATCTTCTTCTGACCCTACTTCTCTAGAAGTAATCTCAGGTGGATCCTCAATCTCTTCATCTGACTCAGGTGTGGTCTCTGTGGAATCACTCTTTTCTTCTCTTTCTTTCTCTTTTTCTTTTTCACTGCTCGTCGGAACTTCAAGCACTTTTCCAGAATCTGAACTCTCTTCTGAGGTTCGCAGTGTTCCTCTTGAAGCTTCTCTTGGTAAGAAAAAAGAATCACCTGACTCTCTTTCTGACTCTCTTTCCCCCCTTTCAGGATTCTTTTTTCTGCTCACTGTTTCAGTATCTGCATCATCACTGGAATCTGACTCTTCAAAGTACTCTTTTCCAGTCCCATCCTTTGGATTTGGAACTCTCAGAGTATGACTTGCATGAACCCAGTTTTTCACTCCAGCACACTTCACAGCAGTCGTCGTAGTCAGAATGACTTGTCTTGGCCTTCCCCACCTTGGAACCAAACAATTTCTTCTTCTGTGCACTTTTATTCTCACCCAGTCCCCTGGACTCAGATCATGGGCCTGCTTCTTTTCAAGTGTAGTGGCGTCTTCTCCAACCTGGTGAAACACAGAATGAACTGCGTCAGCCAGGCCTTTACAGTAATCCAAAATCATGTCATCAGTTATTGTCATCAACTTGTTGACAGGCACGAATGCATGCCTCATTGCACGTCCCATCAATATTTCATGTGGACTCAACCCTGTAGTTCTGTCTGGAGTAGATCTAATAGTCATTAGCACTAGAGGCAAGACATCAGGCCATTTCATTCCAGTAGCTAAGCACATCTTGCCAATTCTGTTTTTTATTGTGCCATTCATCTGTTCAACAACGCCAGAAGCCTCTGGCCTGTATGTACAATGTAGCTTCTGCTTTATGCTCAATGCTTCACAAATTAAACTCATCAGCTCATTGTAGAAGTGTCCCCCTCTGTCTGACTCAATTGTCACTGGGAACCCGTACCTAGGAATCAACTCTCTTAACAGTAACTTGGCCACTGTTATTCCATCATTTCTCCTAGTCGGATATGCTTCCACCCACCTTGAGAACAAACAGACTACCACTAGAACATACCTCAATCTATTGACCTGGGGCATTTCAATGAAATCTATTTGCATTCTGGTAAAAGGACCTCCTTCTCTGCCTATTGTTCCTAGGCTCACCACTGTTTTCTTTCCAGGATTGAATTGCTGACAAATCAAACATCTTTGACAGATGCTCTCTGCAATCAGCCTGAACTTTGCATTGTACCAGGTTTGTTTAAAGGACCTAATCATAGCATCCCTCCCCAGGTGCCCCTGGCCATGATACATTCTTGCCATTGTTGACAACATAGAATTTGGCATAACTGGTCTTCCATCTCTATAGATCCAAACATGATCTTTTTCTCTTGGTGCACAACCTGCTTTGATCCAATCTCTCATCTCCTCATCTCCTGCTTCATCCTGCAACTGTTTCACCTCATCCCATGTTTCCAGGACATTAGTAAACATCACTGAACAAAAAGACATTTCCTTCTCTCTTCCCTTGTTAATCAAATTATTGTTTTTTGCACAATACTGTGCAATGTCATTTGCGAACCGATTACCAAGAGTAACAAAATCATTTCCCTGTCCATGAGCAGCACATTTTACAACTGCTAGTTCTTTAGGCAGCTGTATCGCCTCAAGCAATTTCCCAATCACTTCAGCATTCTTTATAGGAGTTCCACTCGAGGTCAGGAAACCTCTCTGTAGCCAAAGCTGGCCAAAGTCATGAACAACTCCAAATCCGTATTGACTATCAGTCATCACAGTCACTCTCATATTTTTCCCAATCTTGCAAGCTTTTGTCAATGCTATCAATTCAGCTACTTGAGCAGATTTTACTCCTTTCAAAGATGAAGCTTCCATAACTTCTGAGACTTTACACACCGCATATGCTGCACTCAGCACACCTTCCTCTGTTCTCAAACATGATCCATCCACAAACAACACATGATCACTCTCAGGTAGTGTTAGATCTCTTATGTCTGGCCTTGGTTTTGTGCAGTAATCAAGCACATCCAAACAATCATGATCAACATCATCTCTCACACTCACATTTTCAGCATCTGGCAACAGTGTCGCTGGATTCACATTCACACATCTCTCAAGAGTCACATTTGATGCCCCCAGAATGATTTTCTCATATTTAGTCAGCCGACTATGTGACATATATTGAGTTCTGCTTCTTGTCAAAAGAATTGCCACATCATGAGGTACGAACACCCTTACAGGATATCCCATTATTATACCTTCACTCTGTTCCAAACTTCTGCATGTAGCAGCTACTGCTTTTAGACAACCTGATAAACCCGCAGCTACTGGGTCAAGTGTTGATGAGAAGTACGCAATTGGCCTTCTCAGACGTCCATGTTTCTGGATTAACACTGAAAGTGCACATCCATTCCTCTCACTACAGTACAGTTCAAACTCCTTCTCATAGTCTGGCATTCCCAGAGCAGGAGCTTCACATAATCTGCTCTTTAATTCTTCGAATGCTGCCATTTGTTCTGCATTCAATTCCAATGGGTCCTTTACTTCACTTTTGGTCAATTTAATCAATGGCTTTGCTATCAGTGAAAAATTACTTATCCACTGACGACAGTACCCCACCATCCCCAAAAACATTCTCACTTCTCTCTGGGTCATTGGGGCTCTCATTCCTCTGATAATTTTGATCCTGTCCATAGTCACCTTTCTCAGACCTTTTTCAATATTGTGTCCAAGATAATGTATTTCTTTCTTGCAAAACTGCAATTTGGCTGGAGATACCTTTAATCCTCCATCTGCCAGATGATTCAGTAAAGCTATGGTATCTACTTCACAAGCATCACGTGTCTTCGATGCCACAAGTAGGTCATCGATATACTGTACTAGTACTGAGCTTTCAGGCATGATCAGACTTTCCAAAGACTTTTTCAGCAACTGATTGAATATTGAAGGACTCTCTGTATACCCCTGTGGGATTCGGCACCATGCCAAAATACGCTGTCCAAACCGAAATGCAAAAATCGGCTGACTATCATGATGCAATGGAATTGAAAAGAAAGCATGACACAAATCAATTACTGTGTACCATTCAGCATCATGAGGAATCTGATACAAAATTACTGATGGATTTGGTACAATGGGACAGCATGATACCACAATTTTGTTAACCTTTCTCAAATCTTGCACAATCCTGAACTTCCCATTAGGTTTCTTCAGCCCTATTATTGGTGAATTACATGGGCTACTCAGTAATTCTCTCAAAACACCTTGCTGTATCATCTTATCAATTATAGGTGTTATTCCTTCAATTATCTCTGGTGTCAGTCTGTACTGTGGGATATCTGCTGACCTGACAGTTGATCTCGCCGCTCCTGTGTCTACTAAAAAAGTAACACTTTCCCCATTTATTTTCCCATCTACAAATGGTCCTGCCTGGTCTATTTCTAGAGTTGCTCCAAGTATGCACTCTTCCTCCTCTCTTCGGCACCGTCAGTAGTCCCCTTCAGACTCACTCCCCTCATTCTTTAACCAGTATTGTTGTACTGGATTAGTACGTCTCGGTTTGTTTACCTGTTCATCATTGTTGAAACCTGAGTCCTTATCATATTTTTGAGACCCTCTGTTCTGTGGCAAAGGCGGTTTTGGCTCTTGATTCTGCTGCTTGACAACCTTCTGTTGTTGCTGCTGATGATTACACCCCTCGTTCTGCACCTGTTGATTCAAGGATTTATTCTCATTACTCACTAATGGTGGAGTCGTACACTCGGATCTCCAGTGCCCCAATTGTCCACAGTTGTGACATGAGAATCTCTTTTTCGCCTCTTCTAAGTTTCCCTTTCCTTTCCCTGTACCATATCTAGGCCTATTTCCTGGATTATTTGCTTGTTCAACCAGCAGTGCTTCTTGTCTTTCTGCAACTTTCACCTGTGCCCACATTGCTTTCTCCTTCAGTTTTCTTTGCTTCGCCTCAATTTCATCACTGAAGTATTTCGCATGTCTCAAGATCTCATCAATTTTCTTACTCTGCCAATCAACTGTGTGCTCACGAATCATTTCACTGATTTCAGGTCTCAAGCCATATACAAATCTGTATACAAAATGACTCAAATCCTTATCACCCAGGTATTCATCTCCACTAAACTGTTTAAAAGCCAATATCAGCCTTTCATAGAAAGCATGAACTGATTCTTTTGCTTCCTGATGTGTTCGATCTATTTTAACCCAATCTGTCTCTTTAGGGGGTACCTTATTTTTCAGGAACACAATAACCTGCTCATACTTTTTCATAACCTCCGGGTCTGGAGCCCCTGTTTTCTGATCTCTCGGGTATTCCTTAGCAGGCCAATCCACAACTATTTTACACTCTGCCCACAAGTCTGCTGGAACAATTATATCAAACAGACTATTCAGGTCAATCCACAGCACTTTTGACAATTTCACAAACCTATCTACCTGCCTATACCACTCAACGGGCTTTTCTCTCAGTCGAGGGAAATCATTCGTAAATGACAAAATATCCTGCCTAGTCCATGGGACATGTACATATCCTCCTCCCGGAATCTCTCTCATAGGATAGGCATCCACTGTTTTTTCCTTTTCTCTCATGGGAAATGCTGAGTAAGTCCTGTCCACTGAATCTTCTCTTTTCTTGTACCACCTATCCTTCCATTTTTCCACATCACCCCATTTTCGCAATAAGGAAATCATTTCCTTAATCTGCCCTGTTCTGCCAACATCATTTAGATTCTCAATGTCCTTATCAGAAAAATCCACTCGGTAAGGCTTCTGCAAAGCTTTCACCTTATCCATGTCAACTCCCATTTCACTCGCTATTCTTTTTAACCTATCATGTGTACTCTTAGCCCTCCAGGTAATACTCTTGCACATGAATAACAACTCTCCATCATGATGATTTTTCAACATTTCTGTAGGAATTGTTCCCGCTATGAGCTCCTCCAGTTCTATACGCAATCTGGCTACATCAATTGCCTGAGAATCTTTATCCTTCTTTTGAAGAACCTTCAACCAATCATTCAAATCCTCAGCCGTTATTTCTGTAGACCTTTTCACTGTACTCACTTTTTCTGCCATCCTCTGTGGTTCCAATATTGATTTCCCCATCATAATATTTCTTTCTACACAACCCATATTCAATCCTGAATTAGGCTGTACATTTGACTCTCCACCACATGTGTCATGTCTCAACTGTCTCAAATGATTTTCTCCCATCCTCATTCCTGACTCTCCCGAAGAATCAACTAGTCCATTTCCTACATATGGAACTGTCAAACCATTTTCACCCATTCTTTGCTTATCAAAAATAGACATAACCGGACCTATGGTTACAGGCACTGTAACAGCTTCTAGATTCTTGGTTAATTCTCTAATTGTCTCTGTCAGCTCAGACGTCGTTCTTGCTAACTCTCTTGTTTTCTCATTCCCGATTTGATTCTCTCTCTCTTGCTCTCTCTCTCTCTCCCTTTCCGTGAAAGAGCTACCACTTTTCAGATCAGGGGTCACAACTTCTGTTTTAATGATTTTCAAAGTATCTTTAATTGGAGTAGCAACTGGTGTTCTCACTTCTGGTTCTGGTCTATATGGAGGTGGTCTCTTGTAAATCATGTCATCCAAGACTTCATCCTCATAGTCATTAGCCCCATACCTTCTCAACTCTGCTTCAGGTACCTTTTCCGTACCTTTCCTCCCTTCCGTCTCGTCAACAGTTCTCATAGGATACAATCCCTCTGACATACTAGCATCTCGCCATCTCCTCATCCGATCATGATGAGTTTCACGATCATATTTTCTCCCAAAAATGTACCTATAATTACCTCCACTCCTCTGCTTTTCCCGCTCATGCACCTCATCTTCCCATTCTACCAATGCCTCGAACTGTGTCGGCCTTGGTCTAGGCTCTAGACACATCATCTTTTCCCGTAAATTTCTTAACATGGCCAGATTAAATGAACCATGTTCCGGGAACGCTAGAACACCATCTTCTTTAGTGTACTTAGCCCAATTGTCTAACCAAATACAAGTATGATACCCATATTTCGCAACCATGAATGATGCAGGGGTTCTTGTCGGAGGTAGTAATTCACCCTCTCTAGTTATTATGTCCTTATCCTTGTCGAACCACTTTTTAATTTTACTGAACAAGGATTTCTTCTTCTTTTCCTCTGTTTGGTAATACATTTTCGCGTTTACCACAACCCTCTAGTCTTCACTACAACTGTACGATCTTTTGTCCAATAACAGCGCGACTCACACTAACGCACCAATCCCGGAGCGTCTTCGTCACCCTGTACTCCTTCCAATCCCTGCGCGGCTCACACCAACGCACCAATCACAACGCTTTCGCTGTTCTAACCCACTGTCCAATCACAGCGCGGTCTTTCTGACGTCAGTAGTCGCTGCAGTCGCTTCTACTCCTGTCTCCTGTCACTCGTCTACCCCTCCTTTACAAAGCCTTCTCAGTAGGCTCTGTTTCAGATTCTACAAAATCTATTAGTTACAACATATAAACATCTCCATTGTCTGCTCCGCTAACCACAGAATAGTAAAAGACCTTTCTCACAAGAATCCCGCTTCTCTCTAGAACAGCGCTTACCTCTGCTCTACCACGGAATTATTACTTTCGTTGACACAGTAGCACATCCCTCTACTCTGCCCTTCTAACATGCATCCATTAACTGTTTTCTCCCGGACTGCTCCTAAGAGTTTCACAATCAACTAAATGCTCATACATTCACGCACTTTCACACCAGAAAATGTAGCACATTTACACAGAATCCTGCCTTTCCCGAGAACAGCGAACAATCTGTCCTACTACAGAATTATAACACACATTAACCAAGCAGCGTTTACCTCTGCCCAGTCCTTCAAACAAGCTCAGAGAATACCTATTACTTCTCCAGCGGTAAGCTTTAACGGCAAACCTTACGGATCCCTGGGACTTAAGACCAGAGTTTCACACATAACCTTTGCTACCATACACACTCCTTTTATACAGAAAATATGTCTCTAGTAGTAACACACGGCGATGTCACTAAAACGAACCCAGACAATGCGACGCGCAACTTCAATTGTCACACGCTTTTCCCTGCATTCGTACAGGGCCAACAATACCGTCTTTCCCGAGAGCAGCACTCACTTCCCTCTGCCCTACTACGGAACCGTTACCAGCTCCCTTCGTTCCAGAAGCCGTACACACTGCATAAAACTCAATACAACAACTTCAACATTTAGTATTAGTACATGTATCAACATCAATCAATAAATCAATAAATCAGAAAGCCTATGTACAAGCAATCTATCAGAACAAGACAATAATCAAAACCATCATACTGCTACCAGGAAACTGCTGCAGATCGGAGCTTATAAATTCTCCCTACTTCCACGGACAGAGTAATTTCACAGTCATACGCACATACACTCACCATACGCTAGGGCCCATCACACTAACATTCATTCTATTACTATATCCACACTGAATATACGAGAGAACTTCTAAATCAATCTGCATCTAATCTGAGGTCAATGCAACCTAATTGATTTGTCTCGAGTCATGATTTAAACAATAAGAACACATTTGAGATCTCAATAAATGACAAAGAAATAACCACCCAACACTGGAATTCAAACAAAAGTTATTTTATCTAAATTAGTTCAAATGAAAAGTTATTCAATTGTAAAATCATTATTCTCATAATTACCTATTCTAGCTAAATGTCGTATTTAGGTCAGGACAGGTCTCTCAGTAAAGTCTCCCGAGTCGCCGTCCTCTCAATCAGCATCGATCCTCTTGAGCATAAGTTCAGGAATAAGTGGCCTTAGACCCTCACTAGTCTAACAATATTTATACCAAAACGTACACATTAAAAGTTACAAACAAGCTCCAAGCGTCCGCTGAGCAGAGCGAGCAGGAAAGGATGTTGGCTCGCAACATTTAGAAAAATCTCCGCTCTCGAATATTTCAAAAATAAAAACACGGAAAAAGGAAGCACAAACTACATTCGCAACATCCATGGATGCTCTTCTCCGGAATTATAGTGAAGCCACCGCCAGTTTTATCAAAATGTTCATTTGTGACAATTGCTCTCCTCCAAGGATATCTGGCGTCAAGCCCAGTGCTGCTGTCCTTTCATAACTTTTAGCTCAGACAGAGGCCGAGGTCATTCAACCATATTCAGCGAGGCCTCTCTTCATATTTCATCTACTCAAATGCAGGCTGTAGATGTCGGCCATTTCTCAATAGGCCAAAATGGACAATCTTAATTAAAAGAAACACAAAACAACGTTACTACATCGTATTGATTATACAGTGTTAATTCCCACTAATGCCCTTATCTGTATGTAATTATCTAACCATTTGCGACATAAAGAAGCAATAAAGCATATTATTTTAACCCCTTCAGCGCGGCGCGGATTTCCGCGCCACGCTGAAGGTTCCGTGCGCGGGCGGGGCCATGACGGAACGATTCCGTCATGCGCACAGCGCAACCGACGTGCATGACGGAACCGTTCCATCATGCGCGTCGAAGGGGTTAAAGCGCAAACACATAACAGATAGCACTTTTAGCCACACGTATTCAATTAATTTGCTCACCAACTTAGTTCACGTATTAATTAAGCCACACAATTGCATTCCCACGTGTAATTCTTTCATTAGTAAGGTTGATTAGTCAAAACACTCGACAAAATTAATACTTAATAATTAGTTCTTAGTAATTTTAATTATGACATATAAAACATAAATTGAAGTTTGAGTTTAAATAGAAAACCCTGCTCCAGCAGGAGCACACCACTTCACCTCCCAGCAAGGCTTGCCCCTAGCATTGTGGTAAATGCAGTTTCAGTTACTTGTTCGAGTGTTTCGCCGCAGTTGGCGCAGATAGTGCTGATCTCTAGACACGTGGTTCTGGTTCTTTAACTGTCATAGGTAGAGATTACAGTCTTTCAAATGTGGGGTTTGCTGAGTAGGCTGCCAACATCTGTCTCAGGTCAGGTATCTCTCACAGGCATGCGGGTGCTTCATCCACGAGCTTGTCAGCTCAATGACTCATGGGAGTACTATTAAACAGGAACAGGGGTGAGAGCACACCGCTTCACCTCCCAGCAAGGTTCGCCCCTGGCATTGTGATAAATGCAGTTTAAGTTACTTGCTTGCTTCAAGAGTGTTCGAGTGTTTCGCCACAGTTGGCGCAGATAGTGCTGATCTCTAGACACGTGTTTCTGGTTCTTTAACCGTCATCAGTAGAGATTACAGTCTTTCAAATCTGGGGTTTGCTGAGTAGGCTGCCAACATCATTCTCACGTCAGGTACCTCTCACAGGCATGCGGGTGCTTCATCCACGAGCTCGTCAGCTCAATGACTCACAGGAGTACTATTAAATAGGAACAGGGGTGGGAGCACACTGCTTCACCTCCCAGCAACGTTCGCCCCTGACATTGTGGTAATTGCAGTTTCAGTTACTTGCTTGCTTCAAGAGTGTTCGAGTGTTTCGCCACAGTTGGCGCAGATAGTGCTGATCTCTAGACACGTGTTTCTAGTTCTTTAACCATCATCAGTAGAGATTACAGTCTTTCAAATGTGGGGTTTGCTGAGTAGGCTGCCAACATCTTTCTCAGGTCAGGTACGTCTCACAGGCATGCGGGTGCTTCATCCACGAGCTCATCAGCTCAATGACTCACTGGAGAACTATCAAACAGGAACAGGGGTGGGAGCACACCGCTCCACCTCCCAGCAAGGTTTGCACACTGGCATTGTGGTAAATGCAGTTTCAGTTACTTGCTTGCTTCAAGAGTGTTCGAGTGTTTCGCCACAGTTGGGGCAGATAGTGCTGATCTCTACACACGTGTTTCTGGTTCTTTAACCGTCATCAGTACAGATTACAGTCTTTCAAATGTGGGGTTTGCTGAGTAGGCTGCAAACATCTTTCTCAGGTCAGGTATCTCTCACAGGCATGCGGGTGCTTCATCCACGAGCTCGTCACCTCAATGACTCACAGGAGTACTATTAAACAGGAACAGGGGTGGGAGCACACCGCTTCACCTCCCAGCAACGTTCGCCCCTGACATTGTGGTAATTGCAGCTTCAGTTACTTGCTTGCTTCAAGAGTGTTCAAGTGTTTCGCCACAGTTGACGCAGATAGTGCTGACCTCTAGACACGTGGTTCTGGTTCTTTAACCGTCATCAGTAGAGATTACAGTCTTTCAAATGTGGGGTTTACTGAGTAGGCTCCCAACATCTTTCTCAGGTCAGGTACCTCTCACAGGCATGCGGATGCTTCATCCACCTGCTTGTCAGCTCAATGACGCATGGGAGTACTATTAAACAGGAACAGGGGTAGGAGCACACCGCTTCACCTCCCAGCAAAGTTTGCCCCTGGCATTGTGGTAAATGCAGTTTCAGTTACTTGCTTGCTTCAAGAGTTTTCGAGTGTTTCGCCGCAGTTGGCGCAGATAGTGCTGATCTCTAGACACGTGGTTCTGGTTCTTTAACTGTCATAGGTAGAGATTACAGTCTTTCAAATGTGGGGTTTGCTGAGTAGGCTGCAAACATCTTTCTCAGGTCAGGTACCTCTCACAGGCATGTGGGTGCTTCATCCACGAGCTCATCAGCTCAATGACTCATGGGAGTACTATTAAACAGGAACAGGGGTGGGAGCACACCGCTTCACCTCCCAGCAAGGTTCGCACACTGGAATTGTGGTAAATGCAGTTTCAGTTACTTGCTTGCTTCAGGAGTGTTCGAGTGTTTCGCCACAGTTGGCGCAGATAGTGCTGATCTCTACACACGTGGTTCTGGTTCTTTAACCGTCATCAGTAGAGATTACAGTCTTTCAAATGTGGGGTTTGCTGAGTAGGCTGCCAACATCTTTCTCAGGTCAGGTACCTCTCACAGGCATGCGGGTGCTTCATCCACGAGCTCGTCAGCTCAATGACTCACAGGAGTACTATTAAACAGGAACAGGGGTGGGAGCACACCGCTTCACCTCCCAGCAACGTTCACCCCTGACATTGTGGTAATTGCAATTTCAGTTACTTGTTTGCTTCAAGAGTGTTCGAGTGTTTCGTCACAGTTGGCGCAGATAGTGTTGATTTCTAGACACGTGGTTCTGGTTCTTTAACTGTCATAGGTAGAGTCTTTCAAATGCGGGGTTTGCTGAGTAGGCTGCCAACATCTTTCTCAGGTCAGGTACCTCTCACAGGCATGTGGGTGCTTCATCCACGAGCTCATCAGCTCAATGACTCATGGGAGTACTATTAAACAGGCACAGGGGTGGGAGCACACCGCTTCACCTCCCAGCAAGGTTTGCCCCTGGCATTGTGATAAATGCAGTTTAAGTTACTTGCTTGCTTCAAGAGTGTTCGAGTGTTTCGCCACAGTAGGCGCAGATAGTGCTGATCTCTAGACACGTGTTTCTGGTTCTTTAACCGTCATCAGTAGATTACAGTCTTTCAAATCTGGGGTTTGCTGAGTAGGCTGCCAACATCTGTCTCAGGCCTGGTACCTCCCACAGGCATGCGGGTGCTTCATCCACGAGCTCGTCAGCTCAATGACTCACTGGAAAACTATTAAACAGGACCAGGGGTGCGAGGACGCCGCTTCACCTCCCAGCAAGGTTCGCCCCTGGCATTGTGGTAAATGCCGTTGCTGTTACTTGCTTGCTTTAAGAGTGTTCGAGTGTTTCGCCACAGTTGACGCAGATAGTGCTGATCTCTAGACACGTGTTTCTGGTTCTTTAACCATGATCAGTAGAGATTACAGTCTTTCAAATGTGGGGTTGGCTGAGTAGGCTGCCAACATCTTTCTCAGGTCAGGTACCTCTCATGCATGCGGTTGCTTCATCCATGAGCTCATCAGCTCAATAACTCATGGGAGAACTATTAAACAGGAACAGGGGTGGGAGCACAACGCTTCACCTCCCAGCAAGGTTCGCACACTGGCATTGTGGTAAATGCAGTTTCAGTGACTTGCTTGCTTCAAGAGTGTTCGAGTGTTTCGCCACAGTTGGCGCCGACAGTGCTGATCTCTAGACATGTGGTTTTGGTTCTTTAACTGTCATCAGTAGAGATTACAGTCTTTGAAATTTGAGGGTGCTGAGTATGCTGCCAAAATCTTTCTCAGATCAGGTACCTCTCACAGGCATGTGGGTGCTTCATCCACGAGCTCGTCAGCTCAATGACTCATGGGAGTACTATTAAACAGGAACAGGGGTGGGAGCACACCGCTTCCTCTCCCAGCAAGGTTCGCACCTGGCATTGCGATAAATGCAGTTTCAGTGACTTGCTTGCCTCAAGAGTGTTCGAGTGTTTCGCCACAGTTGGCGCCGACAGTGCTGATCTCTAGACACGTGGTTTTGGTTCTTTAACCATCATCAGAAGAGATTACAGTCTTTCAAATCTGGGGTTTGTTGAGCAGGCTGCCAACATCTTTCTCAGATCAGGTACCTCTCACAGGCATGCGGGTGCTTCATCCACGAGCTCGTCAGCTCAATGACTCACAGGAGTACTATTAAACAGGAAAAGGGGTGGGAGCACACCGCTTCACCTCCCAACAAGGTTCGCCCCTGGCATTGTGGTAAATGCAGTTTCAGTTACTTGCTTGCTTCAAGAGTGTTCGAGTGTTTCGCCACAGTTGGCGCAGATAGTGCTGATCTCTAGACACGTGTTTCTGGTTCTTTCACTGTCATAGGTAGAGATTACAGTCTTTCAAATGTGGGGTTTGCTGAGTAGGCTGCCAACATCTTTCTCAGGTCAGGTACCTCTCACAGGCATGCGGGTGCTTCATCCACGAGCTCGTCAGCTCAATGACTCATGGGAGTACTATTAAACAGGAACAGGGGTGGGAGCACACCGCTTCACCTCCCAGCAACGTTCGCCCCTGGCATTGTGAAAATGCAGTTTCAGTGACTTGCTTGCTTCAAGAGTGTTCAAGTGTTTCGCCACAGTTGGCGCAGATAGTGCTGATCTCTAAACACTTGTTTCTGGTTCTTTAACCGTCATCAGTAGAGCTTACAGTCTTTCAAATGTGGGGTTTACTGAGTAGGCTCCCAACATCTTTCTCAGGTCAGGTACCTCTCACAGGCATGCGGGTGCTTCATCCACCAGCTTGTCAGCTCAATGACCCATGGGAGTACTATTAAACAGGACAGGGGTGGGAGCACACCGCTTCACCTCCCAGCAAGGTTCGCACACTGGAATTGTGGTAAATGCAGTTTCAGTTACTTGCTTGCTTCAAGAGTGTTCGGGTGTTTCGCCACAGTTGGCGCAGATAGTGCTGATCTCTACACACGTGGTTCTGGTTCTTTAACCGTCATCAGTAGAGATTACAGTCTTTCAAATGTGGGGTTTGCTGAGTAGGCTGCCAACATCTTTCTCAGGTCAGGTACCTCTCACAGGCATGCGGGTGCTTCATCCACGAGCTCATCAGCTCAATGACTCACAGGAGTACTATTAAACAGGAACAGGGGTGGGAGCACACCGCTTCACCTCCCAGCAACGTTCGCCCCTGACATTGTGGTAATTGCAGTTTCAGTTACTTGCTTGCTTCAAGAGTGTTCGAGTGTTTCGCTACAGTTGGAGCAGATAGTGCTGATCTCTAGACACATGTTTCTGGTTCTTTAACCGTCATCAGTAGAGATTACAGTCTTTCAAATCTGGGGTTTGCTGAGTAGGCTGCCAACATCTGTCTCAGGTCTGGTACCTCTCACAGGCATGCGGGTGCTTCATCCACGAGCTTGTCAGATCAATGACTCACTGGAGAACTATTAAACAGGACCAGGGGTGGGAGGACGCCGCTTCACCTCCCAGCATGGTTCGCCCCTGGCATTGTGGTAAATGCAGTTTCTGTTACTTGCTTGCTTCAAGAGTGTTCGAGTGTTTCGTCACAGTTGGCGCAGATAGTGCTGATCTCTAGACATGTGGTTCTGGTTCTTTAACTGTCATAGGTAGAGATTACAGTCTTTCAAATGCGGGGTTTGCTGAGTAGGCTGCCAACATCTTTCTCAGGTCAGGTACCTCTTACAGGCATGTGGGTGCTTCATCCACGAGCTCATCAGCTCAATGACTCATGGGAGTACTATTAAACAGGCACAGGGGTGGGAGCACACCGCTTCACCTCCCAGCAAGGTTCGCCCCTGGCATTGTGATAAATGCAGTTTAAGTTACTTGCTTGCTTCAAGAGTGTTCGAGTGTTTCGCCACAGTTGGCGCAGATAGTGCTGATCTCTAGACACGTGTTTCTGGTTCTTTAACCGTCATCAGTAGAGATTACAGTCTTTCAAATCTGGGGTTTGCTGAGTAGGCTGCCAACAACTTTCTCAGGTCAGGTACGTCTCACAGGCATGCGGGTGCTTCATCCACGAGCTCGTCAGCACAATGACTCACTGGAGAACTATTAAACAGGACCAGGGGTGGGAGGAGGCCGATTCACCTCCCAGCAAGGTTCGCTGCTGGCATTGTGGTAATGCAGTTTCTGTTACTTGCTTGCTTCAAGAGTTTTCGAGTGTTTCGCCACAGTATGCGCAGATAGTGCTGATCTCTAGACACGTGTTTCTAGTTCTTTAACCTTCATCAGTAGATTACAGTCTTTCAAATCTGGGGTTTGCTGAGTAGGCTGCCAACATCTGTCTCAGGCCTGGTACCTCCCACAGGCATGCGGGTGCTTCATCCACGAGCTCGTCAGCTCAATGACTCACTGGAGAACTATTAAACAGGACCAGGGGTGCGAGGACGCCGCTTCACCTCCCAGCAACGTTCGCCCCTGGCATTGTGGTAAATGCAGTTTCAGTTACTTGCTTGCTTCAAGAGTTTTCGAGTGTTTCGCCGCAGTTGGCGCAGATAGTGCTGATCTCTAGACACGTGGTTCTGGCTCTTTAACCGTCATCAGTAGAGATTACAGTCTTTCAAATCTGGGGTTTGCTGAGTAGGCTGCCAACATCTTTCTCAGGTCAGGTACCTCTCACAGGCATGCGGGTGCTTCATCCACGAGCTCGTCAGCTCAATGACTCACAGGAGTACTATTAAACAGGAACAGGGGTGGGAGCACACCGCTTCACCTCCCAGCAACGTTCGCCCCTGACATTGTGGTAATTGCAGTTTCAGTTACTTGCTTTCTTCAAGAGTGTTCAAGTGTTTCGTCACAGTTGGCGCAGATAGTGCTGATCTCTAGACACGTGGTTCTGGTTCTTTAACTGTCATAGGTAGAGATTACAGTCTTTCAAATGCGGGGTTTGCTGAGTAGGCTGCCAACATCTTTCTCAGGTCAGGTACCTCTCACAGGCATGTGGGTGCTTCATCCACGAGCTCATCAGCTCAATGACTCATGGGAGTACTATTAAACAGGCACAGGGGTGGGAGCACACCGCTTCACCTCCCAGCAAGGTTCGCCCCTGGCATTGTGATAAATGCAGTTTAAGTTACTTGCTTGCTTCAAGAGTGTTCGAGTGTTTCGCCACAGTAGGCGCAGATAGTGCTGATCTCTAGACACGTGTTTCTGGTTCTTTAACCGTCATCAGTAGATTACAGTCTTTCAAATCTGGGGTTTGCTGAGTAGGCTGCCAACATCTGTCTCAGGCCTGGTACCTCCCACTAGCATGCGGGTGCTTCATCCACGAGCTCGTCAGCTCAATGACTCACTGGAGAACTATTAAACAGGACCAGGGGTGCGAGGACGCCGCTTCAACTCCCAGCAAGGTTCGCCCCTGGCATTGTGGTGAATGCCGTTGCTGTTACTTGCTTGCTTCAAGAGTGTTCGAGTGTTTCGCCACAGTTGACGCAGATAGTGCTGATCTCTAGACACGTGTTTCTGGTTCTTTAACCATCATCAGTAGAGATTACAGTCTTTCAAATGTGGGGTTGGCTGAGTAGGCTGCCAACATCTTTCTCAGGTCAGGTACCTCTCACAGGCATGTGGGTGCTTCATCCACGAGCTCATCAGCTCAATGACTCATGGGAGTACTATTAAACAGGAACAGGGGTGGCAGCACAACGCTTCACCTCCCAGCAAGGTTCGCACACTGGCATTGTGGTAAATGCAGTTTCAGTGACTTGCTTGCTTCAAGAGTGTTCGAGTGTTTCGCCACAGTTGGCGCCGACAGTGCTGATCTCTAGACATGTGGTTTTGGTTCTTTAACTGTCATCAGTAGAGATTACAGTCTTTGAAATTTGGGGGTGCTGAGTATGCTGCCAACATCTTTCTCAGATCAGGTACCTCTCACAGGCATGTGGGTGCTTCATCCACGAGCTCGTCAGCTCAATGACTCATGGGAGTACTATTAAACAGGAACAGGGGTGGGAGCACACCGCTTCCTCTCCCAGCAAGGTTCGCACCTGGCATTGCGATAAATGCAGTTTCAGTGACTTGCTTGCTTCAAGAGTGTTCGAGTGTTTCGCCAAAGTTGGCGCCGACAGTGCTGATCTCTACACACGTGGTTTTGGTTCTTTAACCGTCATCAGAAGAGATTACAGTCTTTCAAATCTGGGGTTTGTTGAGCAGGCTGCCAACATCTTTCTCAGATCAGGTACCTCTCACTGGCATGCGGGTGCTTCATCCACGAGCTCGTCAGCTCAATGACTCACAGGAGTACTATTAAACAGGAAAAGGGGTGGGAGCACACCGCTTCACCTCCCAACAAGGTTCGCCCCTGGCATTGTGGTAAATGCAGTTTCAGTTACTTGCTTGCTTCAAGAGTGTTCGAGTGTTTCGCCACAGTTGGCGCAGATAGTGCTGATCTCTAGACACGTGTTTCTGGTTCTTTAACTGTCATAGGTAGAGATTACAGTCTTTCAAATGTGGGGTTTGCTGAGTAGGCTGCCAACATCTTTCTCAGGTCAGGTACCTCTCACAGGCATGCGGGTGCTTCATCCACCAGCTTGTCAGCTCAATGACTCATGGGAGTACTATTAAACAGGAACAGGGGTGGTAGCACACCGCTTCACCTCCCAGCAAGGCTTGCCCCTAGCATTGTGGTATATGCAGTTTCAGTTACTTGCTTGCTTCAAGAGTGTTCGAGTGTTTCGCCACAGTTGGAGCAGATAGTGCTGATCTCTAGACACATGTTTCTGGTTCTTTAACCGTCATCAGTAGAGATTACAGTCTTTCAAATCTGGGGTTTGCTGAGTAGGCTTCCAACATCTGTCTCAGGTCTGGTACCTCTCACAGGCATGCGGGTGCTTCATCCACGAGCTTGTCAGCTCAATGACTCACTGGAGAACTATTAAACAGGACCAGGGGTGGGAGGACGCCGCTTCACCTCCCAGCAAGGTTCGCCCCTGGCATTGTGGTAAATGCAGTTTCTGTTACTTGCTTGCTTCAAGAGTGTTCGAGTGTTTCGTCGCAGTTGGCGCAGATCGTGCTGATCTCTAGACATGTGGTTCTGGTTCTTTAACTGTCATAGGTAGAGATTACAGTCTTTCAAATGCGGGGTTTGCTGAGTAGGCTGCCAACATCTTTCTCAGGTCAGGTACCTCTCACAGGCATGTGGGTGCTTCATCCACAAGCTCATCAGCTCAATGACTCATGGGAGTACTATTAAACAGGCACAGGGGTGGGAGCACACCGCTTCACCTCCCAGCAAGGTTCGCCCCTGCCATTGTGGTAAATGCAGTTTCAGTTACTTGCTTGCTTCAAGAGTGTTCGCGTGTATCGCCACAGTTGGCGCAGATAGTGCTGATCTCTAGACACGTGTTTCTGGTTCATTAACCGTCATCAGTAGACATTACAGTCTTTGAAATTTGGGGTTTGCTGAGTAGGCTTCCAACATCTTTCTCAGGTCTGGTACATCTCACAGGCATGCGGGTGCTTCATCCACGAGCTCGTCAGCTCAATGACTCAGGAGAGTACTATTAAACAGTAACAGGGGTGGGAGCACCCCGCTTCACCTCCCAGCAAGGTTCGCCCCTGGCATTGTGGTAAATGCAGTTTTGGTTACTTGCTTGCTTCAAGTGTGTTCGATTGTTTCGCCGCAGTTAGTGCTGATCTCTAGACATGTGTTTCTGGTTCTTTAACCGTCATCAGTAGAGATTACAGTCTTTGAAATCTGGGGTTTGGTAAGTAGGCTGCCAACATCTATCTCAGGTCAGGTACCTCTCACAGGCATGCAGGTGCTTCATCCACCAGCTCGTCAGCTGAATGACTCACGGGAGAACTATTAAACAGGAACAGGGGTGGGAGCACACCGCTTCACCTCCCAGGAAGGTTCAACTCTGGCATTGTGGTAAATGCAGTTTCGGTTACTTGCTTGCTTCAAGAGTGTTTGAGTGTTTCGCCACAGTTGACGCAGATACTGCTGATCTCTAGACATGTGGTTCTGGTTCTTTAACCGTCATCAGTAGAGATTATAGTCTTTCAAATGTGGGGTTTGCTGAGTATGCTGTCAACATCTTTCTCAGGTCAGGTACCTCTCACAGGCAAGCGTGTGCTTCATCCACGAGCTCGTCAGCTCAATGACTCACGAGAGTACTATTAAACAGGAACAGGGGTGGGAGCACACTGCTTCATCTCCCAGCAATGTCCGCACCCTGGCATTGTGGTAAATGCAGTTTCAGTTACTTGCTTGCTTCAAGAGTGTTCGAGTGTTTCGCCACAGTTGGCGCAGATAGTGCTGATCTCTAGACACGTGTTTCTGGTTCTTTAACGGTCATTAGTAGAGATTACAGTCTTTGAAATCTGGGGTTTGCTGAGTAGGCTGCCAACATCTTTCTCAGGTCAGCTACCTCTCACAGGCATGCGGGTGCTTCTTCCACCAGCTCGTCATCTCAATGACTCACGGGAGAACTATCAAACAGGAAAAGGGGTTGGAACACAGAGCTTCACCTCACAGCAAGGTTCACCCCTGGCATTGTGGTAAATGCAGTTTCTGTTACTTGCTTGCTTCAAGAGTGTTAAAGTGTTTCGACCCCAAATGGCGTGGATAGTGCTAATCTCTAGACACGTGTTTCTGGTTCTTTATCCGTCGTCAGTAGAGATTACAGTCTTTCAAATGTGGGGTTTGCTGAGTATGCTGCCAACATCTTTCTCAGATCAGGTACCTCTCACAGGCAAGTGGGTGATTCATCCACGAGCTTGTCAGCTCAATGACTCACGGGAGTACTATTAAACAGGAACAGCGGTGGGAGCACACCGATTCACCTCCCAGCAAGGTTCGCCCCTGGCATTGTGGTAAATGCAGTTTCAGTTACTTGCTTGCTTCAAGAGTGTTCGAGTGTTTCGCCACAGTTGGCGCACATAGTGCTGATCTCTAGACACGTGGTTCTGTTTCTTTAACTGTCATAGGTAGAGATTTCAGTGTTTCAAATGTGGGGTTTGCTGAGTAGGCTGCCACCATCATTCTCAGGTCAGGTACCTCTCACAGGCATGCGAGTGCTTCATCCACGAGATCGTCAGCTCAATGACTCACGAGAGTACTATTAAACAGGAACAGGGGTGGGAGCACACCGCTTCACCCCCCAGCAAGGTTAGCACCCTGGCATTGTGGTAAATGCAGTTTCAGTTACTTGCTTGCTTCAAGAGTGTTTGAGTGTTTCGCCACAGTTGGTGCAGATACTGCTGATCTCTAGACACGTGTTTCTGGTTCTTTAACCGTCATCAGTAGAGATTACAGTCTTTCAAATGTGGGGTCTGCTGAGTATGCTGCCAACATCTTTCTCAGATCAGGTACATCTCACAGGCAAGCGGGTGCTTCATCCACGAGCTCGTCAGCTCAATGACTCACGGGAGTACTATTAAACAGGAACAGGGGTGGGAGCACACCGCTTCACCTCCCAGCAAGGTTCGCCCCTGCCATTGTGGTAAATCCAGTTTCAGTTACTTGCTTGCTTCAAGTGTGTTCAAGTGTATCACGACAGTTGGCGCAGATAGTGCTGATCTCTAAACACGTGTTTCTGGTTATTTAACCATCATCAGTAGAGATTACAGTCTTTGAAATTTGGGGTTTTCTGAGGAGGCTTCCAACATCTTTCTCAGGTCTGGTACCTCTCACAGGCATGCGGGTGCTTCATCCACGAGCTCGTCAGCTCAATGACTGACGAGAGTACTATTAAACTTTAACAGGGGTGGGAGCACACCGCTTCACCTCCCAGCAAGGTTCGCCCCTGGCATTGTGGTAAATGCAGTTTTGGTTACTTGCTTGCTTCGAATGTGTTTGATTGTTTCGCCGCAGATAGTGCTGATCTCTAGACACGTGTTTCTGGTTCTTTAACCGTCATCAGTAGAGATTACAGTCTTTGAAATCTGGGGTTTGCTAAGTAGGCTGCCAACATCTATCTCAGGTCAGGTACCTCTCACAGGCATGCAGGTGCTTCATCCACCAGCTCGTCAACTGAATGACTCACGGGAGAACTATTAAACAGGAACAGGGGTGGGAGCACACCGCTTCACCTCCCAGCAAGGTTCAACTCTGGCATTGTGGTAAATGCAGTTTCGGTTACTTGCTTGCTTCAAGAGTGTTTGAGTGTTTCGCCACAGTTGGCGCAGATACTGCTGATCTCTAGACACTTGTTAATGGTTCTTTAACCGTCATCAGTAGAGATTACAGTGTTTCAAATTTGGGGTTTGCTGAGTAGGCTGCCAACATCTTTCTTAGGTCTGGTACCTCTCACAGGCAAGCGGGTGCTTAATCCACAAGCTCGTCAGCTCAATGACTCACGGGAGTACTATTAAACAGGAACAGGGGTGGGAGCACACCGCTTCACCCCCCAGCAAGATTCGCACCCTGGCATTGTGGTAAATGCAGTTTCAGTTACTTGCTTGCTTCAAGAGTGTTTGAGTGTTTCGCCACAGTTGGTGCAGATGCTGCTGATCTCTAGACACGTGTTTCTGGTTCTTAAACCGTCATCAGTAGAGATTTCAGTCTTTCAAATGGGGGGTCTGCTGAGTATGCTGCCAACATCTTTCTCAGATCAGGTACATCTCACAGGCATGCGGGTGCTTCATCCACGAGCTCGTCAGTTCAATGACTGACGAGAGAACTATTGAGGAAATATGAATTTTTATGATCAATTGTGTCCCCTATCTTAGACCCCAACGGCTCCATGTACATGCTACAAGTACATGTATGTTCCCTCCACTTCAAGCTATGAAGACGCAAATACAATTGTGTCCAACGTCGACATGTCCTCTTTCAGATCCGCCCTGAATGGGTCGAATATTCCGTTCCTAAGTATGCCTTGCCACTGTCTTTATATGGTGTACTTTTCACGTTTTTCAGCTCTGGCAAGTTAGGCCCTGAATTCTGCCATCAAGCCTTTTCCTGCCTTCTGCCTCTGAATGCTCCAGCCTGGACCTGCATCTGTATCCATGACCTTTGTCTTACTTCCTGCGAGGCTAACGGTGCCTGGCCCGGCTTGTTGCCTGCCAAAACTGTATTCAGCCTTCAAGTTATCTGCTCCGCTCCTCGAGAAATACATTCCTGCCTGGAGAAGGAGGAATTTAAACATGACCCATCTGCAAAGGAGAAAGCCTAGCCTTTCTGTCTCTTTTTGTGTGATTACAAAGCTCACGTCAGTGAAAAGCCCATAGCCCCCGTGCAAGACCTCTGCAGTAAATGAAGTAAATGAAGAAATAGATGCCACATCGGCTTTTGGTGATGAGCAACCTATGTCACAAATCAGTCCCTGCTCCAGACATCAGATATCAGATAAAACAAGATGTGCTGGTCGTCCTGACACTGAAGGCCTCACTTCCAGACTTGTCCGGTTGCATAGCAACCCTCCCCACGTCAGTTACACGTCATGCTCGAGTTGAGCACAAGTAAGGCAAAGTTCCAGTACAATTCCAGCAGATCACGCAACCCCCTCCAGGTATCCACCCACACATGACAAATTACCCATTATCATCAAGTGGACGCCCACATAGACGCCCACCTTCACACCCTCTTACACGCCCACATGCTCTTATCTCACTCTCTTTTGCTCTTTTCGTTTCCGATGTATATATACTGTACTCTGTGAATAATGTTTTGAGAATATTGAGAATACTTTTGAATCCCTTCCAGATCCTTTGTGGTGATGGTAATATTCTCCCTTTGACTCGAGTTATTGGAATAAAGCCCTTTATGAACCTGATACCACAGACTCAGCCTCTTGCTTTATGCATGATCTTATTTATATACTAAAATTCTGAGAGCGTAATATTTTATTCACGACATAATGGCGCCCGAACAGTTCAATCTCTTTCCCCACACGCCGGAGATGAGGGTCCAGTTTTGCCCCCTTACATAGCCGTGACGGACTTCAAGCGCGCACGTCGCGGGTCTTCCCGCCAACTCCCTCAGGCCAACGAAGGGGACGGACTGCGACCAGGCATCCAGACGAGGCGGTGAGGAACGCAGATTGTCCTACCCAGAGCCCACCTGCGAGAGAGCTGTGTCCGAGGTATACAGAGGCCCACCAGATTCCGAAGTTCCGAAGTATCCACGTCACGAGTCGAGTCGAGTCGAGTCCAGTCTGGTCTAGTCCAGTCCAGAGTTTCCGAGGCCTTCTGTTCCGTTCCGTGCTTCCCGGTGAGTACCGTTGCTGGGGACGCATCTAGACGTGCACATTGGTTTGTGCCGGTCAAGACGGGTTTGGGTACACAGACCTGGTCTGCACTGTTTTAGCAGTGTATCTGTACTGTTTAGCAGTACATCTAGTATTATGCAGTTAGCTAGTTTTATTCTAATTATCGTTGTTCATTTTAAAATGTTTTAATGTGTTTTAAATGTCGTGGTATGAGTGATTGTTCGATCTTCGTTACTGTGTTTATTGTATTAATTGTGTTCAAGTCCGAGTAAGAATCAAGTAGCAAGGTTTAAGATGCCGTTATTCTCAAAATTAAGACAGATAAAAACTAGAAAAGGAATACTCGAGGAAGCCGTTCCCATTCCACCTAGGGACACTGCAGGGTACTTTATGTACCATAAACATGGCCTAGATGCCGTATTATATCTCGATTTGTGGGTGGACTACACCAAGGATTTAGCAGAGAATAAGAGATGGCCCGCTGTTGGGACATGGGATGCAGATTGCATCATGAGAGTAGAAGAAGTATTATGGAAAAAGAAAGCCAGACAGTCACAGAAAAATGCCATTGAATTATGGCGTAAAGAATGGCATTGACGCACAGAGAAAGCGCTCAGAAAAGAAGAGAAAAGTAGGGAGGATTCAGACAAAGCCCGAGAAAACGTATTAGTTGAGGAAGGTATCCGAGTAAAAGCAGAACAAGTAGACAGACAACGAAACACTCTTATGAAAGAGAAAATGTAGACCAGCTCGGAAGGATGCCATTGAGTTTTGGCGCAAGGAGTCACATAGGAGGACAGAGTAAGTGTTTCACGAAGCAGAGAGAAGTAGACTGGAGTCTGGAAAAGTCAAGGAAAAGATGTTACAGGAGGAAGTGGAGCAGGTAAAATGAGCACAGGCTGACAGAGAAAGAAATACTGACGTTGCTGGTATTTATCCCGTCCTTTCAGAGGACCTAGCAAGAGTGGCCCCAGTAGAAAGACCAGTTAGAGTGCCACCGCAAGTACCACGATACATATAATAATGATATAGTAGCCCAAAGGTTCTTGAGCCTCCCACCAAACGAACAGCGCATAGCTGGTGTTTACATGGTCCAACATTTGACTACGTTGTCAAAAGGAAATTGAGAGGGGTGTAGCTAGGGTAATAGCAACGCCTGTGATTTGATGACACCCCTAATGTACAAAGTGTTAACGAAAAAATAATTAGTGAAAAGTTTAGCTTGAAAAAAGAATTGTGGGTATTTCGAATTTGCAAATTGTTCAAGAATACAGGTTTGTGTTCTTGGTGGTCCAGTGAGCCAATGTGCTGGGTCAAGTCGGTAAGATTATGACCCCCTGAGTGCAAATTGTATGTAAAAATAATTTTTCAATTGGGCGAATTATTGCAGTTTTTATGGAATTGAGTAGTCTTTTTGTCTTTGACAGCTTCAGAGTGAGGAGAAGGTGGGGGCTGTGTAGAGCAGAATGTGATACAGAAATCGGAGACAGATTCTGACCTTGTAGCCAGTGTAGGTGGGGGCCGGTGAGAGGAGCAGAACAGAGGCACTGCTTAGAAATCTCATGGATAATCTCATTTTTGAGAAATTAATCGACATTCCCTGGACTGACCATAAGTTGCTGCTCTTCTCCTTGGTTCCATTGATATTGTCTGAGCCCTCCAATACAACAAGGAGGTCCATACGGGTCTGGTCCAAACTCTCTACCGAGAGGTGGAGGAAGGAACTGACTGACTCATTACCTGTGCTCTCCCAGGACCCTTTGACAGCCGATACACAATTTAACCAATGGCTAACGTCCTCCTTGGATGTCATCCTCCCCAAAAGTGAACTGTCCCATAGGAAGGGCAACAATAAAAAACCCTGGTATACATTGGAACTTAAAGCTTTAAAGCGCCAATGTAAGCAGCAGGAGAGACACTGGCGCAAAAACTACTCAGAAGAGAGCAAGGACACCTATAAATTGGCCCTTAAGAAATATAAACAGGGAATCAAAACTGCCCAATCAAATTACTATCAGGAAAAAATTGATTCGGCATCCAATGCCCCCAGGGAAATTTTCAAAATTTTCAAATCCTTGGTCACTCCCCCTATGCCTGTTAACGACCCTGGACTGGCAAGCTCCCGCTGTAATGAATTGGCGCATTATTTTTCCGATAAGGTGGATAATATTTTCTCCGCGTTTAAGCCACTGCCCGTGGAAGAGATCTTGCCCTCCTCAATGGACACGGGTAATACCGGTTTGTATCATTTTTCTCAACTAGATTACCCTACTGCATGGTCCCTCTTGAATAATCTTAAATCAGGCTCTCCAGCGGACCCCGCCCCGCCTTCCATCCTAAAGTTGGTGTCAGATGTTGTAACTCCAGCTATTCAAGAGGTGATCAATGCCTCACTTACATCAGGCATTGTTCCTTCTTCCTGGAAACAGGCAAAAGTGAAAGCTTTATTGAAGAAGCCAAACCTCAACCCAGAAGACTGGGCTAATTATCGCCCTATCTCCTTACTGCCAACCATTAGTAAGCTGGCGGAGAAGCATGTGAACGCATTGTTGGGATCCTATCTTGAGAGCAGCAATTCCCTCCATATCACTCAAACAGGATTTAGAGCTAAGCAGGGAACCGAAACAGCCCTAATCACTGTTGTAGAGGAGGCTAGGAAGATTGTGGACAATGGAGATAGGGCAGCCATTTTGTTATTAGATCTTAGTGCCGCCTTCGACACCGTGAATCATTCCATCTTGATTCATAGATTGATGGAAGTAGGTGTCGGAGGAGGCGCACTAAAGTGGCTGCGCTCTTTTCTGTCCGATAGGACTTTTGCGGTCTTTGAGGATGATGCCTGTTCCCCCCAAATGCGTCTGCAATGCGGTGTCCCCCAGGGTTCTTCCCTCAGCCCTACCTTATTTAACATTTATATGAGGCCATTGGCTGAGGTGGTGCTGCCCTGGGGAGTACAGCTGGTAACGTATGCAGATGACACGCAGCTTATCATCTCCCTGGCTTCTCAGGGTGCCCCATTTGAGAACCTCTCCCTGTGCCTTAATAAAGTTAAGGAATGGATGGACCGATCCTTCTTAAAGTTGAATGGATCAAAAACGGAGATGATGCTGCTAGGTTATAAACCGGCCAATACGGTAGAGAACTGGTGGCCGTCTAATCTGGGCCCTCCACCGCCACCGAAAGAACAAATTAAGAGCCTGGGGGTCTGGCTTGATCCTGCCCTTAACTTTGGTGTTCAGGCTCGCAAGGTGGCAGGAACCTGCTATGCCTTTATTAGACTACTTCGGAAGATAATCAAACTTCTTCCGTTTGAGGCCAGGAGAATATTAGTGCAGGCGCTGATTCTCTCACGCTTGGACTATTCGAATGCGCTGTATTTAGGCACCACACAAGCTACCATAAAAACCCTGCAGACAGTACAGAACTGCGCAGCTCGTATGCTGCTGGATATCCCTCGTCGGACTTCTGCTAAGCCAGCACTGCGTCAACTACATTGGCTGCCTGTCCAGCAAAGAGTACAGTTTAAAGCGTTGACTACGGTCCATGAAGCTATTAATAAAATAGGACCCTCCCTGATTCAATCTATGTTTCATTTATTTCTACCAGGACGAGCTCTAAGGTCTGGAAATAAGAAGCTTATTGCAATTCCTAGAACCAGGAGAGTGCGAATGGGAGGCAGGCGCTTCTCCCTCCAAGCCGCCACCCTTTGGAATAAACTTCCTGACTCCATCAGAATGGAAGCTAACCATCTCAGGTTCAGGAAGAGTTTAAAAACCTTCCTGTTTGCCTGATTTCCTCAAGATCTAGTGAGTCAAGCGCTGGGATGCCTTCGGGTAGCTATGCGCTATATAAGACTGTAATCATTCATTCATTCAAAGCTTCTCTGACATCGCATCTGTGTAATGCCTGCAGCCGGAGAGCCTTGGAGGCCAGGAGTAGGAAAAACAAAAAAGATGGCTGGCAGCCCAGGCTCAGGCCGCGCTGAGGGGCTATTTTTAGCTTCTCTGATAAGACAGGGCAGCTGAGAAATGTAAGTCGAGAAAGATTCCCTTGTTCTATTCTGTGCAAAACCAGTGCCCCGAGGAAATGTCTATGGAGAAGATTTGTTTTATTTTTTAGCAATTGTTATATTGCTTCTGGCCAGAAAGTAAAATGTTGCTCTTGCTTGGAATTTTAAGGGCTATATGCCTATATAAAAACGATTTTCAAATTCAGACATTTTTGAATTGTGGCCACAAGCTGCCACCAGTTGCATTGGATAAATGATCCAGTGGTTACGGGTCTGTGAGGAAAGATGGGAGATGCATCTTCGACTAGGACATGAGGGTACATTGTGTACGAAGATTCATAGCTCATTTTTATAAAAAAAAGACAGGTTCGTGTGTTCTTCATTTTTGATTATTGTTGCTGATCCTGTGTGTCAGACTTGACACGGTCATCATTGGGATGACCCACTGTCAGATGGGGGTGTATAGGGCAGGTAAATCAGTTATTGATTATAAGCCTGACAAATTAAGCAGGCCAGAATGTTCGCCTCTGAGCTGTAGGTACTGTGATTGCGCATCACTGCTCATTTATATATGTTAGTGTAATTGTCTATGCTTTCTGTGCTTGGTATACTGATGGCTTGGCATATGTATTTTATATATGTTTTGTTTTTGTGTTGTATTGACCAGTATGTTTAGCATTAATACAAGTTCTCCTGGGCGTTACAGAGATGGTCGTGACGACGTAAATCTTTGCGCTGCGCTTGGCTGGAACTTGTTCACAATTACTAAATTTCACAGACATGATATTACCTTTATCATGCTGTCAAAATAGCAGACAACACGTTATCAGTGTATGTCTAATTGGTATTGGAGATGAATAAAAGAAGAAAAAAAGTTATGCAAGACTAAAATATGTATCACATGACTGCCTTTCTCTTATAGACAGGCAGCCTCGGTCATATGTTTCCAGATTGGACATTAAGTAACAATTATGATCTGTACACTCGCATCTTAGCTCTTGAAGAGCCTGTTTTAGATAAGGACTGCCACCCCAGAGTGACAAATGAGGCTCGGTATTTAGGGTAATGAGAAAATATCTGACAGGATTTCCTTTTTAAAGTTTGCTTTAGTAAGCTCATTCTTGTAAGTGGTGGCCCCAAAAGTTGACTTGTTTTTAAATTAGGCTATTGGGTTTGGGTTTCTGAAGGGAGACGTTTGAATATGAAAGGCGAGGGATGCAGTTTATTGTATAGGTGGAAATTATTGCAAAATGACTGATTTCTTTAGCAGATAAATTATTAATTATCAACATTAACAACTGTTCTTAAACTTGGTTTTCCGAATATTTAGGTAATTTAGCGTTCCTATTAGGGCCTCCTAGCATTAATATTGACTTCAGGTTGGTGTAGGTTCATGTAATAGGGACATTTGCATATGAGATGTCATTTGGCCAGCTTATGAGCTAACACAATGAGGTTTGTACATTAATTTGAAGGATTTCTCGCCGTTTCAAATACGCTGTGTATCTCCTATAATTTTGCTTACGCCCAGTAGCTACACACAGGGATTAATAGTGTTGACAAGACACAGGGTTTGATAGTGTTTGACAGCAGTGAAATCTGTTTCAGATTTCCTCCTGTCAAAAAGGGGGGAAGGAGGAGAATATTGGCTTTCTGCTGGCCCCTGAGGAGGTTCGCTTCCCGCTAGCCCCTTAAGAAATTAAGCCCCTTAGAAATTAGCCCCCTTAGAAATTAAGCCGAGGAAATAGGTATGGTGCTTTCCCCTTTTTCTCATGTTTTATTGTGATCTTTCAGGGGAATTAGTTGTGGGCACCGGAACGTATTCAATTGATTTCTGGTTTTTCACAGCCCAAGACACAAAAGGAGGTACGTGCATTCCTTGGCCTCACTTCATATTGCAGGCAGTGGATTCCCCAGTATGCTTACATAGCCAAGCCCCTGATACAGTTAACGACACAGGAGGCAGCTTCTACTAAAGTCCTCCCTTGGACACAAGAACACACTGTGGCATTTGAAGAATTAAAGAGAGCTTTATGTCAAGCACCAGTTTTAGCAAACCCTGATTACAACAAATCGTTTATGCTTTTTGTGACAGAGCGGGATGGAACAGCACTATCTGTCCTAACACAAGATCATGCAGGAAAACACAAGCCCTGTGCTTATTTTTCTAGTACATTAGACCCAGTAGCACAGGCTTTGCCTGCGTGCCTAAAATCAGTTGCAGCAACGGCCTTAGCCATAAGACAAAGTGACTCGATAGTGCTGGGCCACCCTCTGACAGTACAAGTACCACACGCAGTAGAGGTTCTCTTGAACCGGACACAAACACAACACCTGACAGACTGACAGGCTATGAGCTAACGTTATTTCAACCACACATAGAGATCAGACGATGCAACATACTGAATCCCGCTACCCTTTTGCCCTCCAGTACAGAAAGCGTTTCACCACACGACTGTGTTGAAGTAATACATACCGTGACTACACCAAGACAAGACTTGACAGACGTTGCACTCCCAGACCCCGACCTAACACTATAAGTTGACGGCTCATGCATGAGGACAGGGGCGGGAGAATTAGTGGCAGCATATGCAGTGACTACTGATACTGTAATAATAGAGACTAAAAGAATAGACATATTGTCAGCACAAGCAGCAGAGCTCATCGCCCTGACACAAGCGTGCATAAGAGCTAAGCACCTGAGAGTAAACATTTACACCGATTCTGTGGCGAGAAAGAGGTTTCTTGACCTCTCATGGGGCCAAGATACAGCATGGCCCCCTTATTCAAGCCCTACTGGAAGCAATACATTTACCAACAGCCATAGCTATCCTAAAATGTAAAGCACATACTAGAGCCACAGATACCATTTCCCAAGGCAATGATCTGGCAGACCGAACTGCTAAACAGACAGCTCAGACCCCACTAGACATGACAAAGTTACAGGTTCAATCAGTGTCCAACGCCATGACAGTTAGGGATCCTTCCAAGGATGTACAAGACATACAGACACATGCTACTATGGACGAATTAAAGAAATGGTCGGAACAAGGAGGGGTACTGACTGATCAGGGTTGGATGAATAAGGGCAAATCCACCTGAAAATCCTGATTCGATGGTACAAGTGATTATAAATACCGCACATAGTCCTGCACACTTAGGAGAGAAAGCAATGATAGATAGCTTACAGAATATATGGTTCAACAAGCACCTGCGTGCAGCAGCGAAACAAAAGGTCAGAACATGTATGATCTGTTGACAATTCAATCCAGGTAAAGGCATTCCGATGGAACAAGGTGGATTCCATCCACCTGACCACCCTTTTGAAGTGCTCCAAATGGATTATATCCAAATAAACAGATGTAGAGGTTACAAATATGTCCTGGTACTAATGAAGCAGGTGTCCCATCTGTTAGGGTATACCTGGAAATTCCATTGTGTGCGACATCCTGAAGCAGCAGGCCTTGTAGAAAGACATAATCAGACATTGAAAATTAGACTAGCAAAGATTTGCGCAGACAAAGGTGTAGATTGGATGGTAGCCCTACCGGTTGCCCTCTTTTACATGCGAATGGTAGCTCATTCTAGAACAGGCTTATCTCCCTATGAAGTGGTCTTTGGTAGACCACCAAATATGTGGGGCACTCCAATGCCTAAAAGATTACTGATGTTGATAGTAACATGCTGACAGATTACCTGGCTTCCTTGATGTCTGCACTACTCTCTTGTTGTTCGCAGGTTGCTGCCGCCTTCCCTGACAACACCCAGGTCAAGTGACACTCCATCGCTGATCCGGAACTTTGATAGATCAAGCCCTCTTAAGCCGAGGTGGAAGACGCCAAAATTGGTGTTGCTAACAACAAGGACCGCCGTTAAAGTCGAGGGACGGAAAGGATGGATACATCATTGCAAACGTTACTTTGGGAATAACTGTACTTTCCAAAAAGAACACTGACTGCTTGGACTTTGAGCCCCCTTTTCTAGAGGAGACTCCCCAGCAGGAGTTAAACTTAGATCTAAAAAGTCAGAACCCGTTTGATCAATTAAGTCCACTAGGTGGTGAAGCGGTTGAACATGTATTCTGGCTTGCATAAGATCTTGGACAATAACATAAAAAAAAAAAGAGCAAGATAAGAAGCAAATACTGTAAAATATTACGTGGTAGATGTATAGTGACTGTGATTTTTCTATCTCTTCTGTGCATCACGATAATATGTATCAGCTTAATACTACATGCTATTTTTCCTTCTATTGCCTCACTCTTCTACTCCTCCACTAATGATACCATAAAGCACACATTTAGTGATCTGCCATCCCATGAGTTATCATATCGACTTGCCTTACGCAGCAATACCTTTATTCAGATGCTGCACCATTCACATCAGGTTAGCAATGCTACAGACTGCTGGGTCTGTGGCCGATTTCCCCCGTATCAGAAGGTAAAGGGAGTGTTGCCTCTTTTTCCTTTTCCGTTCTCCCATAATGGTTCTTGCGGAGCATGGTTTGCCTTAATGACATCCATCAACGGTGATGCCAAAGAATGTCAAGACAAGGAGTGTAGGGGCGAGTGGGTATGGGGTAACTTGAATAAAGTCATGAACAAAGCATGTTTCCCAGATGAAGAGGGACTTCCCCAAATGAAAGGTACAGATCTAGAAAATGAAGAGTATCTGCAAGGAAATGCGACCCTCGATTTTATAGTGTTGAACGTAAAGCCCCAACACATGTCAGGTCCGCCTTCAATTACTGTTCTGCCAGTAAAAGGGAACTTGTGTGTCAGAAAAGAAGGCTGAGTACATTTGGGGCACAGTGAGTGTGATACTATAATAGTATTCAAAGACAAAGGAAAGTCCTATTTCAGAGCATCACGACACACCTACTTTATTTGTGGCCAGACAGCCTATGTGCAACTGCCCTTAGACTGGGGTGGGACGTGCTACATATCATTTCTTTCATTCCTAATAATGCACCGTCTGTATACAAAACAATAACAAGGCTCCACAAGATTGCCCAAAGCATACATCAAGACCCAGGCACGTGGACATGGTCCGGTTGGCTCTGGGGATTAATATCGGCTTGGGGATGGAAAGTGTTGACCGTCTGTGGGTTGATACTATTAATAATATTCAGTTGCTGCCTGTGTCTACAATGTGGGCCAGCGATTTGCGGCCTGTGTGCCACATCATGTATTCCACGTTCAAGTTCTCATTCAAAATCCCGGAAGAAGAAAGAAGAGCAAATGATGTTACATGAACAGATTGATAGATTCCTGAGGATCGATATCTCATGAAGGGTCCGTAGGGGACAAGGAGGGAATGAGGAAATATGAATTTTCATGATCAATTGTGTCCCCTATCTTAGACCCCAACGGCTCCATGTACATGCTACAAGTACATGTATGTTCCCTCCACTTCAAGCTATGAAGACGCAAATACAATTGTGTCCAACGTCAACATGTCCTCTTTCAGATCCGCCCTGAATGGGTCGAATATTCCGTTCCTAAGTATGCCTTGCCACTGTCTTTATATGGTGTACTTTTCACGTTTTTCAGCTCTGGCAAGTTAGGCCCTGAATTCTGCCATCAAGCCTTTTCCTGCCTTCTGCCTCTGAATGCTCCAGCCTGGACCTGCATTTGTATCCATGACCTTTGTCTTACTTCCTGCGCGGCTAACGGTGCCTGGCCCGGCTTGTTGCCTGCCAAAACTGTATTCAGCCTTCAAGTTATCTGCTCCGCTCCTCGAGAAATACATTCCTGCCTGGAGAAGGAGGAATTTAAACATGACCCATCTGCAAAGGAGAAAGCCTAGCCTTTCTGTCTCTTTTTGTGTGATTACAAAGCTCACGTCAGTGAAAAGCCCATAGCCCCCGTGCAAGACCTCTGCAGTAAATGAAGTAAATGAAGAAATAGATGCCACATCGGCTTTTGGTGATGAGCAACCTATGTCACAAATCAGTCCCTGCTCCAGACATCAGATATCAGATAAAACAAGATGTGCTGGTCGTCCTGACACTGAAGGCCTCACTTCCAGACTTGTCCGGTTGCATAGCAACCCTCCCCACGTCAGTTACACGTCATGCTCGAGTTGAGCACAAGTAAGGCAAAGTTCCAGTACAATTCCAGCAGATCACGCAACCCCCTCCAGGTATCCACCCACACATGACAAATTACCCATTATCATCAAGTGGACGCCCACATGGACGCCCACCTTCACACCCTCTTACACGCCCACATGCTCTTATCTCACTCTCTTTTGCTCTTTTCGTTTCCGATGTATATATACTGTACTCTGTGAATAATGTTTTGAGAATATTGAGAATACTTTTGAGTCCCTTCCAGATCCTTTGTGGTGATGGTAATATTCTCCCTTTGACTCGAGTTATTGGAATAAAGCCCTTTATGAACCTGATACCACAGACTCAGCCTCTTGCTTTATGCATGATCTTATTTATATACTAAAATTCTGAGAGCGTAATATTTTATTCACGACACTATTAAACTTTAACAGGGGTGGGAGCACACCGCTTCACCTCCCAGCAAGGTTCGCCCCTGGCATTGTGGTAAATGCAGTTTTGGTTACTTGCTTGCTTCAAGTGTGTTCGATTGTTTCTCCGCAGATAGTGCTGATCTCTAGACACGTGTTTCTGGTTCTTTAACCGTCATCAGTAGAGATTACAGTCTTTGAAATCTGGGGTTTGCTAAGTAGGCTGCCAACATCTATCTCAGGTCAGGTGCCTCTCACAGGCATGCAGGTGCTTCATCCACCAGCTTGTCAGCTGAATGACTCACGGGAGAACTATTAAACAGGAACAGGGGTGGGAGCACACCGCTTCACTTCCCAGCAAGGTTCGCCCCTGACATTGTGGTAATTGCAGTTTCAGTTACTTGCTTGCTTCAAGAGTGTTCGAGTGTTTCGCCACAGTTGGCGCACATAGTGCTGATCTCTAGACACGTGATTCTGTTTCTTTAACTGTCATAGGTAGAGATTTCAGTCTTTCAAATGTGGTGTTTGCTGAGTAGGCTGCCACCATCTTTCTCAGGTCAGGTACCTCTCACAGGCATGCGGGTGCTTCATCCACGAGATCGTCAGCTCAATGACTCACGAGAATACTATTAAACAGGAACAGGGGTGGGAGCACACCGCTTCACCCCCCAGCAAGGTTCGTACCCTGGCATTGTGGTAAATGCAGTTTCAGTTACTTGCTTGCTTCAAGAGTGTTTGAGTGTTTCGCCACAGTTGGTGCAGATACTGCTGATCTCTAGACACGTGTTTCTGGTTCTTTAACCGTCATCAGTAGAGATTACAGTCTTTCAAATGTGGGGTCTGCTGAGTATGCTGCCAACATCTTTCTCAGATCAGGTACATCTCACAGGCAAGCGGGTGCTTCATCCACGAGCTCGTCAGCTCAATGACTCACGGGAGTACTATTAAACAGGAACAGGGGTGGGAGCACACCACTTCACCTCCCAGCAAGGTTCGCCCCTGCCATTGTGGTAAATCCAGTTTCAGTTACTTGCTTGCTTCAAGTGTGTTCAAGTGTATCACGACAGTTGGCGCAGATAGTGCTGATCTCTAAACACGTGTTTCTGGTTCTTTAACCATCATCAGTAGAGATTACAGTCTTTGAAATTTGGGGTTTTCTGAGTAGGCTTCCAACATCTTTCTCAGGTCTGGTACCTCTCACAGGCATGCGGGTGCTTCATCCATGAGCTCGTCAGCTCAATGACTGACGAGAGTACTATTAAACTTTAACAGGGGTGGGAGCACACCGCTTCACCTCCCAGCAAGGTTCGCCCCTGGCATTGTGGTAAATGCAGTTTTGGTTACTTGCTTGCTTCAAGTGTGTTCGATTGTTTCGCCGCAGATAGTGCTGATCTCTAGACACGTGTTTCTGGTTCTTTAACCGTCATCAGTAGAGATTACAGTCTTTGAAATCTGGGGTTTGCTAAGTAGGCTGCCAACATCTATCTCAGGTCAGGTACCTCTCACAGGCATGCAGGTGCTTCATCCACCAGCTCGTCAGCTGAATGACTCACGGGAGAACTATTAAACAGGAACAGGGGTGGGAGCACACCGCTTCACCTCCCAGCAAGGTTCAACTCTGGCATTGTGGTAAATGCAGTTTCGGTTACTTGCTTGCTTCAAGAGTATTTGAGTGTTTCGCCACAGTTGGCGCAGATACTGTTGATCTCTAGACACTTGTTAATGGTTCTTTAACCGTCATCAGTAGAGATTACAGTGTTTCAAATTTGGGGTTTGCTGAGTAGGCTGCCAACATCTTTCTTAGGTCTGGTACCTCTCACAGGCTTGCGGGTGCTTCATTCACAAGCTCGTCAGCTCAATGACTCACAGGTGTACTATTAAACAGGAAAAGGGGTGGGAGCACACCGCTTCACCTCCCAGCAAGGTTTGCCCTTGGCATTGTGGTAACTGCAGTTTCAGTTACTTGCATGCTTCAAGAGTGTTCGAGTGTTTCGTCACAGTTGGCGCAGATAGTGCTGATCTCTAGACATGTGGTTCTGGTTCTTTAACCGTCATCAGTAGAGATTAGTCTTTCAAATGTGGGGTTTGCTGAGTAGGCTTCCAACATCTTTCTCAGGTCTGTTACCTCTCACAGGCATGTGGGTGCTTCATCCACGAGCTCGTCAGCTCAATGACGCACGAGAGTACTATTAAACAGGAACAGGGGTGGGAGCACACCGCTTCACCTCCCAGCAAGGTTCGCCTCTGGCATTGTGGTAAATGCAGTTTCGGTTACTTGCTTGCTTCAAGAGTGTTTGAGTGTTTCGCCACAGTTGGTGCAGATACTGCTGATCTCTAGACACGTGTTTCTGGTTCTTTAACCGTCATCAGTAGAGATTACAGTCTTTCAAATGTGGGGTCTGCTGAGTATGCTGCCAACATCTTTCTCAGATCAGGTACCTCTCACAGGCAAGTGGGTGATTCATCCACGAGCTCGTCAGCTCAAAGACTCACGGGAGTACTATTAATTGATTGATTGATTGATTTATCCATTTGTATAGCGCGCGAATGCCCGAGGGCGTCTTGGCGCTGTGAGATACCGCTGGCTCTTGAAGATGTTAATTATGCCTATGTGGAGAAAAGCCACGTTTTAACTTTCTTTCTGAAAATTTTCAGAGATGGGCTGTTTTTTATGTCTAGCGGTATTTGGTTCCAGCTTCTTGCCGTGTGTAGCAGAAAGCTTCTTCCGCCCCAGTTAGCTCTCTTAAATCTTGGGATCCTGATTATTTTCATTTGGCTGGATCTTAGAGGTCTATTTGGCTCATACAGTTTTAGATGGGATTTTAAAAATTGTGATCCGGTGCCAGTGACTGCTTTATATGCTAAGCATAGTGATTTAAATTGTATTCTTTTTACAATTGGCAGCCAGTGCAGATTTTTTAGTTTGTGGCTGATTGTTTCAAATTTTGGTATCCCTAAAATCAGCCTGGCCGCTGCATTCTGCAGACGTTGGAGTTTGAGCAGGATTTTCTTCCTGGCTCCGGCGTATAAGCCGTTTCCGTAGTCCAGTCTGGACAAAGCTAATGCCGTCACCACTGTCTTGCGGGAGTCATGTGGTAGGTAAGGTAAAATTTTCTTAATCATTTTTAGAATGTACCAAAGTGATGATGCCAGCTTACTGGCTTGGGCATCAAAGGAAAGATTGGTATCTAAAGTGATGCCCAGGTTTTTCACCTTTTCTGACGGTTCAGGACATCCTCCTAATTCTTTTGGCCACCATGAATGTGACCACATATTTGTGTCCCCTCCTAGTATCATGACTTCACTTTTATCCCCGTTTAGTTTTAGGCAGTTTGTTCTCATCCATTGGCTGATTTGTACCATGCAGATTTGAAATTTTTCTGCTGTGTTCTCTACGTCTTTATTTATTGAGACCACGATTTGGGTATCGTCGGCGTAGGATATTGGAGTGAACCCACAGTTCCTTATTATTTGTGCCAGGGGAGTTACGTACAGATTAAAAAGAGTAGGGCTCATCGAGGAGCCCTGTGGGACTCCACATGGTAGGTTGAATTTGTTGGATTTTGCCTCTCCCGATTCTACTGAGAAGGTTCTGTTCTCTAAGTAGGAAGTAATGAGGGCACACGCTAAATCATGTAATTGTGCTGTTTTTAGGCGTGTTATGAGGATCTCGTGGTTGACTGTATCGAAGGCCGCCGATAAATCAAGTAGAATCAATGCGGCCTTCGATCCGTTATCCAGTACTTGCCTGAGTTCCTCCACTGCTGTAATAAGAGCAGTCTCTGTTCCTTGTCCTTCACGGAAGCCAAACTGTGAGTGGTCCAACCAGTTGCCGTCCAGTAAGTATCGGGATAACTGTTTATTCAGTAGTTTCTCTAATACTTTAGCGGCAAAAGGGATCCTGGCTATTGGTCTATAGTTGTTCGGGCTTTCGCAATCTAAGTTCGGTTTTTTTAGAAGCGGTCTGATTGATATCATTTTCCAATCATCGGGGAAGATGTTGGTTTTGATAATTTGGGAGTATAGTTTTTCTAATACTGTACTCAGCTGTTCGGCGCAAGTGTGCATTATTTTGGATGGACAAGGGTCCATTGGGCTACCTGAGTTTATGGTGTGGATCTCTTTTTGGATCTGTTCTGCTGTCGGGGGAGTGAAGAGGAACAGTGTGGTTTGATGAGGGTGTTCACTTACTGGAGTTGTTGTCTGTAGTTTATCCCTTTTTGTTGTTTCTGTGCTATTATTTTTAAAGGAGTCATATACTGATGAGACCTTGCTGACAAAGAATTCGCCTAGTACATTGCAGAAGTCTGATGACAGTGTTTCTGGGTTGTTATTCTCATATTTTGATAATTTTTTGACAGTGTCAAAAAGGGTTTTACTTGAATTTTTTTATTCGTTGATTTTATGGATGAAGTATTTACTTTTTTCTGTTATTATTAGTTTTTTATAGTCTGCTAAGGTAGCTTTGTATTCTTGTTTGAGGCAAGTATCGTAATTAGTTCTCCACTTTTTTTCCGCTCTTCTACACGTCTGTTTCTGTATTTTTAGTGCTTCCGAGAACCATGGTTGCGAGGGCGTTTTTCTTTTCAGAGTGGCTGTCTTTCGTGGGACTGTTAATTTAACAGCATTCTCCAACCACTCGTTAAATTGTTTACAGGCTGTGTTACAGTCTTCGTGAAATGTGGGGTATGATAATTGGAGTGTTTCAGTAAATGCCTGATTATCCATTTTAGACCATTCTAGGTACGTTGTTTGTTTAATGTGTTCCATGGGTCTCCCAGTGTCCTCTTTAATTTCTAAAATAGAACTGATTAGTTTGTGGTCTGACCACGGGATAGGGATAGTGTCTATTTTTGTTAGATTTTCACATGAAGTGAAAAGACCGTCCAATGTGTGGCCAGCATCATGGGTGTCCATGTATATTTTTTGTTTTAGATCGAAATTTGACATTGCATCAATAAATGGGGCTACCTTTGGGTCGGAGATTTTTTCTAAGTGTAAGTTAAAGTCTCCTAAGACTGTGTAGTCTGGGCTAATCACACTGGATTCGAGAAACGGGCTTATCAGCTCAATCAGGGGCGTTTTTGCACTAGGTGGTCTGTATATAAGTAGTCCATTAAACGTATATTTATCTGTGATTTTAATTTGGAAAGTTAAGGTTTCGCAGTCTGGGGTACTTCCTTTGTCTGAAGTTTTAATTTTGTAGTCATTTTTTACTATAATTGCCAATCCTCCCCCTCGTTTCGTTTTTCTGTCAGCTCTGGAGAAGGAGTAGCCCTCCGGAATGGCCAGGGTCAGGTCGGCATCTGAAGCCTCGTCTGCCCATGTTTCGGTAACAAATAGTATATCAATTTTATGATTATCTATTAATTCCGCTGTTTGTATATTGTGTTTGACTAACGACCTAACATTGAGCAAGGCGATTTTCAGATTGTAATTTCTATATTTTGGTGGTCTGATATTAGCCAGGTTCTTAATGAGGGAAAAGTCAAAGACTTGTGAGCACGTTGGACATTTATTACCTTCTTTGTGTAGTTCTATCCGGGCACATGAGGCTCGTGGTCTCAAATCTTGAAGTTCTTGGCTGGAGTATTTCCGTGGTTTTTTCTCGAGGTCGCTTTGGGCAGGGGATATGGCCCTGGGCCCGGTCTTGGCGCGGACGGGCGCAGACGGGCTTGCCTTCGGCGCGCAAGCGGCGCGCCCGCTGCGCGCGTCCGCTGCGCGTTCGTGGGGGGCACATTTCTAGAGATGTGAAGGGTGGGTGTGGCCAGCGTCAATGGGCGTGGCTTGTGTTTGCTCCGTTTCTGGCGGCAAGAACTCTGACCCGCCGCAGCCCTGAAATCGGCAGCGCGAGGAGTTCACAACAGGTGAGGTGGGGGGAGTGCTCGGGATTGCGTGCTACAGTATTCAAAGTGCAAATCTAAAACAGGTGCAGTTTTTAAAACAGCAGCGTGCATCAATACATCAACTTACAATTTTTAAAAGTAATTCTTTAAAAACAGGTGATATAGATCGTTTAACGCGGTTTTACTCTCCCGGCTATCTCGCCTCAGGAGTAGGGTAGTCTCTGTTCAGCGGCTCGTAATCAGCTCGCTTTTAAGATGTTGTAAGGGGGCGTGGCCAGCGTCAATGGGCGTGGCTTGTGTTTGCTCCGTTTCTGGCGGCAAGAACTCTGACCCGCCGCAGCCCTGAAATCGGCAGCGCGAGGAGTTCACAACAGGTGAGGTGGGGGGAGTGCTCGGGATTGCGTGCTACAGTATTCAAAGTGCAAATCTAAAACAGGTGCAGTTTTTAAAACAGCAGCGTGCATCAATACATCAACTTACAATTTTTAAAAGTAATTCTTTAAAAACAGGTGATATAGATCGTTTAACGCGGTTTTACTCTCCCGGCTATCTCGCCTCAGGAGTAGGGTAGTCTCTGTTCAGCGGCTCGTAATCAGCTCGCTTTTAAGATGTTGTAAGGGGGCGTGGCCAGCGTCAATGGGCGTGGCTTGTGTTTGCTCCGTTTCTGGCGGCAAGAACTCTGACCCGCCGCAGCCCTGAAATCGGCAGCGCGAGGAGTTCACAACAGGTGAGGTGGGGGGAGTGCTCGGGATTGCGTGCTACAGTATTCAAAGTGCAAATCTAAAACAGGTGCAGTTTTTAAAACAGCAGCGTGCATCAATACATCAACTTACAATTTTTAAAAGTAATTCTTTAAAAACAGGTGATATAGATCGTTTAACGCGGTTTTACTCTCCCGGCTATCTCGCCTCAGGAGTAGGGTAGTCTCTGTTCAGCGGCTCGTAATCAGCTCGCTTTTAAGATGTTGTAAGGGGGCGTGGCCAGCGTCAATGGGCGTGGCTTGTGTTTGCTCCGTTTCTGGCGGCAAGAACTCTGACCCGCCGCAGCCCTGAAATCGGCAGCGCGAGGAGTTCACAACAGGTGAGGTGGGGGGAGTGCTCGGGATTGCGTGCTACAGTATTCAAAGTGCAAATCTAAAACAGGTGCAGTTTTTAAAACAGCAGCGTGCATCAATACATCAACTTACAATTTTTAAAAGTAATTCTTTAAAAACAGGTGATATAGATCGTTTAACGCGGTTTTACTCTCCCGGCTATCTCGCCTCAGGAGTAGGGTAGTCTCTGTTCAGCGGCTCGTAATCAGCTCGCTTTTAAGATGTTGTAAGGGGGCGTGGCCAGCGTCAATGGGCGTGGCTTGTGTTTGCTCCGTTTCTGGCGGCAAGAACTCTGACCCGCCGCAGCCCTGAAATCGGCAGCGCGAGGAGTTCACAACAGGTGAGGTGGGGGGAGTGCTCGGGATTGCGTGCTACAGTATTCAAAGTGCAAATCTAAAACAGGTGCAGTTTTTAAAACAGCAGCGTGCATCAATACATCAACTTACAATTTTTAAAAGTAATTCTTTAAAAACAGGTGATATAGATCGTTTAACGCGGTTTTACTCTCCCGGCTATCTCGCCTCAGGAGTAGGGTAGTCTCAGGGGGAACAGGGGTGGGAGCACACCGCTTCACCTCCCAGCAAGGTTCGCCCCTGGCATTGTGTTAAATGCAGTTTCAGTTACTTGCTTTCTTCAAGAGTGTTTGAGTGTTTCGCCACAGTTGGCACAGATAATGCTGATCTCTAGACACGTGTTTCTAGTTCTTTAACCATCATCAGTAGAGATTACAGTCTTTGAAATTTGTGTTTTGCTGAGTAGGCTGCCAACATCTTTCTCAGATCAGGTACATCGCACAGGCAAGCGGGTGCTTCATCCACGAGCTCGTCAGCTCAATGACTCACGGGAGTACTATTAAACAGGAACAGGGGTGGGAGCACACCGCTTCACCTCCCAGCAAAGTTCGTCCCTGCCATTGTGGTAAATGCAGTTTCAGTTACTTGCTTGCTTCAAGTGTGTTCGAGTGTATCACGACAGTTGGCGCAGATCGTGCTGATCTCTAGACACTTGTTTCTGGTTCTTTAACCGTCATCAGTAGAGATTACATTCTTTGAAATTAGGGGTTTGCTGAGTAGGCTTCCAACATCTTTCTCAGGTCTGGTACCTCTCACAGGCATGCGGGTGCTTCATCCACGAGCTCGTCAGCTCAATGACTCACGAGAGTACTATTAAACAGTAACAGGGGTGGGAGCACACCGCTTCACCTCCCAGCAAGGTTCGCCCCTGGCATTTTGGTAAATGCAGTTTCGGTTACTTGCTTGCTTGCTTCAAGTGTGTTCGATTGTTTCGCCGCAGATAGTGCTGATCTCTAGACACGTGTTTCTGGTTCTTTAACCGTCATCAGTAGAGATTACAGTCTTTGAAATTAGGGGTTTGCTGAGTAGGCTTCCAACATCTTTCTCAGGTCTGGTACCTCTCACAGGCATGCGGGTGCTTCATCCACGAGCTCGTCAGCTCAATGACTCACGAGAGTACTATTAAACAGTAACAGGGGTGGGAGCACACCGCTTCACCTCCCAGCAAGGTTCGCCCCTGGCATTTTGGTAAATGCAGTTTCGGTTACTTGCTTGCTTGCTTCAAGTGTGTTCGATTGTTTCGCCGCAGATAGTGCTGATCTCTAGACACGTGTTTCTGGTTCTTTAACCGTCATCAGTAGAGATTACAGTCTTTGAAATCTGGGGTTTGCTAAGTAGGCTGCCAACATCTATCTCAGGTCAGGTACCTCTCACAGGCATGCAGGTGCTTCATCCACCAGCTCGTCAGCTGAATGACTCACGGGAGAACTATTAAACAGGAACAGGGGTGGGAGCACACCGCTTCACCTCCCAGCAAGGTTCACCTCTGGCATTGTGGTAAATGCAGTTTCGGTTACTTCCTTGCTTCAAGAGTGTTTGAGTGTTTCGCCACAGTTGACGCAGATACTGCTGATCTCTAGACACGTGTTAAGGGTTCTTTAACCGTCATCAGTAGAGATTACAGTGTTTCAAATTTGGGGTTTGCTGAGTAGGCTGCCAACATCTTTCTTAGGTCTGGTACCTCTCACAGGCTTGCGGGTGCTTCATTCACAAGCTCGTCAGCTCAATGACTCACAGGAGTACTATTAAACAGGAACAGGGGTGGGAGTGCTGGAGCAGAGTTTTCAGTTTGAAAATTCTGGGGCTTTTTGAAGCTCTGGCATGTCTATTCGTTGTACTGATTTATTAATAATTAATAATTAATTATTTGTCTTGTGCAAGTGCGTTTATATTAATCAATCCGTTTGTCCTAACAAGAGAAGAGAGAGTTACACGTGGGTGTGCATAAATATGCTGTTTAAAAATAACGTGCGTGTTTTCATGTTTAAACGTTGCTATGTGCTGTTTATTTTTGAGCACAAAATGCTTTCTGAATTAATGCTTTTCTATGTTGCAAGTGCTAGATAAATGCATACACATAAGGGTATTAGTGGGGTTAACACTGTTTAATCACTATGCTGTAGTAACGTTGTTTTTGTCTCTTTTAATTAAGATGGTCTATTGAGGCCTATGTTGGCCTAAGAAAAGATGGCCGAATTGTGAGCCTGGCTGTGATTTATAATATGAAAACTGTGACGAGGGAGACCCCTGCTGGAAATGGTCCTGAAGCTAACTGACCATGGTCCTTGTTGAAAAACTTTCCATGAGGACAGCAGCAGTTTTTGGGAAGTCTCCAAGAGAAGTGAAAGTGTCCTTGGCAGCCTTGGGAAACAAAGGAGCCTTAGAGAGAAGCTCTGAACTGTGGCTCGATGGCCGAGGAGAAGCAGGATTATTGTGATACATGTTTTATTTTCTTGGTTCCTGTTCCGTAGTTTTCGTTATGTGTACTTTTCCTGAGCGGAGATTCTCAAATGTAGCGATGTTACATCCTTTCCTTCTCGCTCTGCTCAGCAAGTCCGGCGGACATTATAGTTTTTTCTATGTTCCCAATGTATCTTTCTATTGTTTAGAAACTATAAGAGATGTTAGCCTAGAGAGGGTTTTTGCCACTTGCCATTTTGCCTTTGCCGCGTACCGAATCTGCGTTGCTGAGGATTGATGCTGAAGGGACTTCGTCTTGAGAGACATTTACTGAGAGACTTGTCCTGACCCGTTCTGACATTTAGCTAGAATAGGTAACTATGAGAAATGATTTACTCTGATTGATTTCCTTTGACTAATTTTAGATAAAGCAATATAATTTTAAACATGGTGTTGGATATTCTTTTTTGTCAATTATTGGGTTTGCATTATTGATTATTGTTGTATATATTGTATAGGTTATGCTTAGGGACAGTCACAAAAACCAGGTCTTATCGACCTCGGTATAGATGCAGGGTGTTTAGGAGTGTTTTCCTTCCACAGGTTTATTGCTGGTAGAGTATTTGAGCGTATGTTAGTGAAATGGGCCCTAGCGTATGATGTATGCATGTACGTGTAACTGTGAGATTACTTTATCCGTGGTAGTGGGAATATTGTACACACCCTGATCTCTATCAATTTCCTGGTAGCAGAGGATGGTTTTTGATGATTGTCTTGATTAGATAAGATTGTTTTATTGATTATTGATTATTGGTTCATGTTGGTATATGTACTAATACTATATTTTGGAGTCGTAATGTTAAGTTATATGTAGTGCTTCTGGAACTTGGAAGCTGTAGCAGTTCCGTAGTAGGGCAGAGGGAAGTAAATGCTGCTCTCGGGAAAGACGGAATTGTAAGGAATAACGTGTGACAATTGAAGTTGCGCGTCACATTGTCTGGGTTCGGAATTAGTGACATCATCGTATGTTACTATTAGATATTTCTGGTATATAAGGAGTGTGTATGATAGTGAAGGTTATCTGTGAAACTCTGGTCTTAAGTCCCAGGGATCTGTAAGGATTTCCGTTAAAGCTTATCGCGGGAGGAGTAATAGGTATTCTCTGAGCTTATTTGAAGAACTGGGCAAAGAAAGCTTGCTTAGTTGATGTATGTTATAATTCTGTAGTGGAGCAGATTGTCTGTTCTCGGGAAGCAGGATTCTGTGTGTATGTACTATATTTCCTTTGTATGAATGTGCGTGAATGTTTGTACATTTAGTTGATTGTAAGACTCTTTGGACAAGTCCTAGAGGAAACAGTTAATGAATGTATGTTAGTAGGGCAGAGTAGTAGAAGTGCTACTGTGTCAATGAAAGGTTTCTTATGAAATAGACTCTCTTTTACTATTCTGTGGTTAGCGAAGCAGACAATGGAGATGTTTTTATGTTGTAACTAATAGATTTTGTAGAAATTTGACACGAAGTCTGCTGAAAAGATTTTGTAAAGGAGGGGTAGACGAGTGACAGAAGACAAGAGACAAACTGCAGCGACTGTTGACGTCAGAAAGACCGCGCTCTGATTGGATGGTAGATCAGAATAGTGCTCTCGCTAGGATTGGTGCGTTAGTGTGAGCCGCGCAAGGATTGGAAGAGCTAATTAGTGACGTAGACGTTCCAGGATTGGTGCGTTAGTGTGAGTCGCGCTGCAATTGGTTAAAAATTCGTATTGTATATTTATAATACGGAAAGAGTAGAGAGTTTTTTGTAAACGCTAAAATGTATTACCAAGAAGAGAATAAGAAGAAAACATTTTTTGGTAAAGTTAAAAAGTGGTTTAGCAAGGATAAAGATGTTAAAACAAGAGAGGGCGAGTTGTTACCTCCACCGAAAACACCTGCATCCTTCATGGCTGCAAGACATGGGTTTCATACCTGTATATGGTTGGAGAATTGGGTTAAGTATACTAAAGAAGATGGTGTTCTAGCTTTTCCAGAACATGGTTCATTTAATCTGGCCGTGTTGAGAAATCTACGGGAAAAGATGCTATGTCTTGACCCGAAACCGAGACCTACACAGTTCGAGGCTTTAGTGGAATGGGAAGAGGAAGTACATGAGAGAGAGAAACAAAGATCTGGAGGGTACTATAGGTATATGTTTGGGAGGAGACATGATCGTGAGACTCATCATGATCGAATGAAAAGGTGGCGAGATGTTAGTATGTCAGAGGGATTATATCCGATGAGAACAGTTGAAGGAGGAGCAGAAAGGGTTCCTGAATCGGAAATGAGAAAATATGGAGTTAATGAGTATGAGGATGAGGTCTTGAATGACATGATTTACAAGAGACCACCTCCATATAGACCAGAACCGGATAAAAGTACACCAGTTGTTTCTCCGATAAGAGATACAGTTTGTGTTAGTGAGACGGAAAATGAGACACCTGAGGTGAGAAGTGATCATTATCTTGATAAGAATGCCAGACAATTAGCCAGAACTACAACAGAGTTGACAGAGAAGATTAGGGAGTTAACGAAGAATTTAGAAGCTGTTACGGTGCCTGTAACAATAGGTCCAGTTATGCCTGTGTTTGACAAACAGAGGACAGGTGAGAATGGACTGGTGATTCCATATGTTGGGAATAATCTGACAAATTCAGTTGGTCCTTCAGGAGATTCAGGCAAAAGAACAGAAAGAAATGACCTGAGACAATCAAGACATGACACATGTTGTAAAATATTGGATGCTAGTGAAGCTAGTTGTTCAGGGATGCCAATTTTAGAACCGCAAAAGAGAGTGGTTCCAGTGAGAAAAACTGCTGAAATAACAGTTGATGATTTGAATGATTGGATGAAGGTTCTACAGAAAAAAGATAAAGATTCACAAGTAGTTAAACAAGATAGGAACTACGACTGACTACTAGTTTGGCACTTAATATCCCAAAGTCTCTCATTAAGTATTTAGATCCTGTGCACAATGCTTCCGGGGTGTGTCGTAGAACAACCCCACTGGCAAGCAGTTACAGATAAGATAAACAAAAAATGGAAGGTGCACCAGTCAGTAGAAGTCCAAAACAAATCGATATCTTTAGTTATCTCCTTTATTTTTCATACGGAAACTCAGCCAACGCGTTTCGTTCCACACTGGAACTTCTTCAAGGCTGCAATTAATTGACATGACAACATAGAAAAACATTTATAATCTATGGACAACAAACATATATAACTTAAGACAACACTGTCATAATACAAACAATTTTACCAATGTATTTTAAAAACTTTCACAAACACAGGAATCGAACAAAGACATAAAAACCAATCATAAGGGATATTAAACATGTATAAATACAATCTGAGACAATGAGCAAATGAAACATAAATGACAAGACAAAACAAAAATATTTGAATAGTACATCTGAACAGCATTGTAAGCCACAGTGTTACCATATTTCTATGGATAGGATATGATTATGGATTTCATTAATTTTCTAGTCCTAAATAATCAATTTCACCAGCACATTGAGAATATACGGACCTATGGCAAGAAAGGTCCATAGTATCTTGTGGTGTTAATACAAGATACAAGTTAATAGCGACAACACAGAAGATCAGGTGGGAGTACGGAATAGGACACAAATAGTGGAATGAAAAAAAAAGGAAATCCAAAACTCACCAAACGTAAGTCTTTGGACCAAACGAACAAGGCAATGTAATGTGTCTTAATTTCACCTTCATCAATAAAGTTCAAAGCAAGACAAGTAATCTGGTAAAAAGATAAATACAAATATATAAATATATTTAAATTTTTTAAAAAGCAACTCTAAAAATTGCTATATACCGTAACTCCAAAGCAAAAGAGCTCCAAACAGATATCTGACCACTATTCCTAAACTAGTAGATGGCCTATATAGATCCAATGTTAATAAACTCTCATGGTAAGTACAACAATGTCGAAATATTCAAACTAGTAACCATCTAAATGTGATTGATGTTCAGAGGCATGTTCTTCATGAGAAGAATGGATGGTAATTGATGATAATACAACACATAACATATAGTAAGATGCTCTAAATAGATGTACAGAGGCATGTTCCTCATAAGAAAAATGGATGGTAATTAATAAAAAAACGACACTTACCCTCCAAAATAGCGATGTATAAAGATTCACAAGTAATTGATGTAGCTAAGTTACGTGTAGAACTAGAAGAGCTTGTCACAGGAACAGTTCCAACAGAGATTCTGAAGAGTCATCATGATGGTGAACTAATGTTTATGTGTAAAAGTGTTACCTGGAGAGCAAGGAATACACATGATAGGCTAAGAGCAATAGCAAATGAACAGGGAGTTGACATTGATAAAGTGAAAGCTTTACAAAGAACTTACAGGATGGATTTTACAGAGAAGGACATTGAAAATTTGAATGCTACTGGTAGAACAGGACAGATTAAGGAAATGGTAGCATTATTGCGAAGATGGGGTGATGTAGAAAAGTGGAAGGATAGGTGGTACAAGAAAAGAGATGAGACTGAAGATAGAACAACTTATTCAGCATTTCCAGTGAGAGAAAAGGAGAAACCAGTGGATAATTATCCTATGAGAGAAATACCTGGAGGAGGATATGTACATGTTCCATAGACAAGATATTTTATCATTCACGAATGATTTCCCTCGATTGAGAGAAAAGCCCGTCGAGTGGTATAGGCAGGTAGATAGGTTTGTGAAATTGTCAAAAGTGCTGTGGGTTGACCTGAATAGTCTGTTTGATATAATTGTTCCAGCAGACTTGTGGACTGAGTGTAAAATAGTTGTGAGTTGGCCTACTGAGGAATATCCAAGAGACCCAAGAACAGGGGCACCAGATCCAGAGGTAATGAGGAAGTATGATCAGGTGATGGTATACCTGAAGAGTAAAGTACCTGCAAAAGAGACAGACTGGGTAAAGATAGATCGAACACAACAGGAAGCGAAAGAATCAGTTCATGCTTTTTACGAGAGGCTGATACTGGCATTTAAACAATTCAGTGGAGATGAACACCTGGGTGACAAAGATTTGAGTCATTTTGTATACAGATTTGTATATGGCCTTAGACCTGAAATTGGTGAGAGAATTCGTGAGCACACAGTGGATTGGCAGAGTAAGAAAGTAGATGAGATCCTGAGGCATGCAAAATACTTCAGTGATGAGATTGAAGCAAAACAAAGAAAGCTGAAAGAGAAAGCAATGTGGGCACAAGTGAAAGTTGCGGAAAGACAAGAAGCACAGTTAGTAGAACAGGCGAATAATCCAGGAAACAATGCAGGGAATAGACCTAGATATGCAGGGAAAGGAAAAGTAAGTCTTGAGGAAGCGAAGAAAAAGTTCCCTTGTCACAACTGTGGCCAATTGGGGCATTGGAGATCGGAGTGTCCTAATCCACCATTAGTGAGTAATGAAAATAAAACTTTAAATCAACAGGTGCAGAACGAAGGAAATAATCAACAGCAGCAAGAGTCAAGAGCCAAAACCGCCCTTGCCGCAGAATAGAGGGTTACAAAAGTATAATCAGGATTCAGGATTCTACAATGATGAGCAGGTAAACAAACCAAGACGTTCTAACAAAGTACAGCAGTACTTGTTAAAGAGTGAAGGGAGTGAGTCTGAGGGTGATTATTGACGGTGCCGAGGAGAGGAAGAAGAGTGCATACTTGGTGCAACTCTAGAAATAGACCAGGCAGGACCATTTGTGGATGGGAAAATAAATGAGGAGAGTGTTACTTTTTTGGTAGACACAGGTGCGACAAGATCAACTGTCAGGTCAACAGATGTTAGAAATCTTCCTCTCTCGGATGAAGCAATCCAAGTAGTTGGTGTGGCCAATACACAAATCAAAACACGTCTTACTGAACCTGTAAGAGTACAGATAGGGAAATTTTCAGACATGCACAGATTCATTGTCTGTGACACGAGTCCAGTGAACCTATTGGGTAGGGACTTGTTGTGCAAGATGAACTGCACAATTTTTTGTACACCGGATGGAATAGCCTTTGAGACACCAGATGAAGATGTTTTGTACCGAGTGACTCTAGAAAATAGAGAAAGTGAGTTAATTGGTGCATTTGCTGTGTTTAATCCGGAGGATTTGCCTCAAGAGCTGAGAGACACAGTGAAAAGGACAGTTTGGGATTTTACTGGAGAGGATGTGGGATTGATGAATAATGTAGATCCAGTGAAATTTGCAGTAAAAGAGGGAATCACATATCCTAACATTCCTCAATACAAAATGACACCAGAAATAATTGAAGGGATAACTCCTATAATTGAGAAAATGATTCAGCAAGGAGTCCTGAGAGAACTACTGAGTAGTCCGTGTAATTCACCGATAATGGGACTAAAAAAGCCCAATGGGAAATTTAGGATCGTACAGGATTTGAGAAAAGTTAATCAAATTGTGGTGGCATGTTGTCCTATTGTGCCAAATCCATCAGTGATCCTGTATCAAATTCCACACGATGCTGAGTGGTATACAGTGATTGATTTGTGTCATGCGTTCTTTTCAATTCCATTGCATCATGATAGCCAGCCGATTTTTGCATTTAGGTTTGGCCAGCGTATCTTAGCATGGTGTCGAATCCCACAGGGGTATACGGAGAGTCCTTCGATATTCAATCAGTTATTGAAGAAATCGTTGGAAAGTTTGATCATGCCCGAGAGTTCAGTGCTAGTGCAGTACATTGATGACCTACTGGTGGCATCAAAGACACGTGAAGCTTGTGAAGTAGATACTATAGCTTTACTGAATCATCTGGCAGATGGAGGGTTAAAGGTATCTCCAGCCAAATTACAGTTTTGCAAAAAAGAGGTGCATTATCTTGGACACAATATTGAAAAGGGTCTGAGAAAAGTGACTACTGACAGGATCAGAATAATCAGAGAAATGAAAGCTCCAAAAACCCAGAGAGAAGTGAGAATGTTCCTGGGTATGGTGGGTTATTGTCGTCAGTGGATAATTAATTTTTCCTTGATAGCAAAGCCACTGATTAAACTGACAAAAAGTGAAATGACAGATCCATTGGATCTAGATGCAGAACAAATGGCAGCATTTGAAGAGCTCAAAAGTAAAATGTGTGAGGCTCCAGCTTTGGGTATGCCTGACTATGAGAAAGAATTTGAGCTGTACTGCAGTGAAAGAAATGGATGTGCACTTTCAGTGTTAATTCAGAAACATGGATTACTGAGAAGGCCTATTGCGTACTTCTCATCGACACTTGACCCTGTAGCTGTGGGTTTACCAGGTTGTCTGAAATCTGTGGCTGCAACATGCAGGAGCCTGGAACAGAGTGAAGGAATCATAATGGGATATCCTGTAAGGGTATTCGTACCTCACAATGTGGCAATTCTTTTGACAAGAAGCAGAACTCAGTACATGTCACATAGTCGATTGACTAAATATGAAAAAGTGATACTGGGAGCATCAAATGTGACTCTCGAGAGATGTGTGAATGTGAATCCAGCGACGCTTTTGCCAGATATTGAAAATGTGGGTGTGAAGATGGAAGATGATCATGATTGTTTGGATGTGCTTGAGTACTGTACAAAACCAAGACCAGACATAAGAGATCTACCCTTGAATGAGAGTGACCATGTGTTGTTTGTGGATGGATCATGCCTGAGAAATGATGATGGTGTGCTATGTGCAGCATATGCGGTATGCAAAGTTTCAGAGGTCATGGAAGCATCACCATTGAAAGGGGTGAAATCTGCGCAAGTTGCTGAATTGATAGCATTGACAAAAGCTTGCGAAATTGGGAAAGATTTGAGGACGACTGTATTGACTGATAGTCAGTATGGATTTGGAGTGGTGCATGATTTTGGCCAACTTTGGCTACAAAGAGGTTTCTTGACATAGAGTGGAACTCCAATAAAGAATGCTGAAATGATTGGTAAATTGCTTGAGGCGATACAGCTGCCTAAGGAGTTAGCAGTTGTAAAATGTGCTGCCCATGGACTAGGGGAGGATTTTATAACGGTCGGAAACCGTTATGCCAACGATGTTGCGCAATACTGTGCCAAGACAAATCAATCCATCAACAGGGACAGAGAAGGGGAAATGTCTTTACTCTCTGTGATGTTTACTAATGTCTTAGAGACCTGGGATGAAGTGAAACAGTTGCAAGATGAGGCAGGAGAGGAAGAGAAAAAAGATTGGATTAAGGCAGGATGTGCTCCAAGAGAAACAGACCATGTTTGGGTCTACAGAGATGGCAGACCAGTAATGCCCAACTCCATCTTGTCGTCAATGGCAAGGATGTATCATGGCCAGGGACATTTGGGGAGGGACGCGATGGTTAGGTCGTTCAAGCAAACCTGGTACAATGCAAAGTTCAGGACAATTGCAGAAAGCATCTGTCAGAGGTGTTTAGTTTGTCAGCAATTTAACACTGGGAAAAAGACAGTGGTGAGTCTGGGAACAATAGGCAGAGAAGGAGGTCCTTTTACAAGAATGCAGATTGATTTCATTGAGATGCCCCAAGTAAACAGACTGAGGTATGTTCTAGTGGTAGTCTGTTTGTTTTCAAGGTGGGTGGAAGCTTACCCGACTAGAAGAAATGATGGATTAACAGTGGCAAAGTTACTGTTAAGGGAGTTGATTCCTAGGTACGGGTTTCCAGTAACAGTTGAGTCTGATAGAGGTGGACATTTTCAAAATTAGCTTATGGGTTTGATTTGTGAAGCATTGAAAATACAGCAGAAGCTACATTGTGCATACCGACCAGAGGCTTCTGGTGTGGTTGAGCAGATTAATGGCACAATCAAGAATAGAATTGGAAAAATGTGCTTAGCCACTGGCATGAAATGGCCAGATGTTTTGCCTCTAGTTCTGATGACTATGAGATCTACTCCAGATAGAACTACTGGTTTGAGTCCTCACGAGATAATCATGGGACGTGCTATGCGCCATGCATTCGTGCCTGTCAATAAATTGGTGACAATAACTGATGACATAATTTTGGATTACTGTAAAGGCCTGGCTGACGCAGTTCATTCTGTGTTTCACCAGGTTGGAGAAGAAGCTACCACACTTGAGAAGAAGCAAGCCCATGATCTGAGTCCAGGAGACTGGGTGAGGATAAAAGTTCACAGAAGAAGAAATTGCTTGATTCCAAGGTGGGGAAGGCCGAGACAAGTTATTCTGACTACGACGACTGCAGTAAAGTGTGCTGGAGTGAAGCACTGGGTACATGCAAGTCATACTCTGAGAGTTCCAAACCCAAAAGAAGGGACTGGTAAAGAGTATTTTGAAGAGTCAGATTCCAGCGATGATGAAGATACAGAATCAGTGGGGAAAGAAGTAGGAAGAGCTTCGAATGAACCACTGCGAGTATCAGAGAGGAGATCAAATTCTGTAAAAGAGCCTGAAGTTTCAAACAGCAGTGAAGGAAAAAGAAAAGAAAAGAGAAATCACACAGAGACTACTCCTGAATCAGAAGAGGAGGAGATTGAAGAACCACTTGAGATTATACTTGAAGAAGTAGGGTCAGAAGAAGATAGAGAGGGACAGATTGCGGAAGACCCCCGAGGAGGTGTAGGGAACATTCTTGATGAGCCAGGTGAAGGGACAAGTAGACAGCAAGAAGATTGCGTGTCGGAGACCCGAGGAGGGACAGGAGTAGGGAAGTCTCAAACAGTGGTGAAAAAATCTGTGGAAAAGAAGAGAGCTGCTGGAAAACGGAAACAAGAGGCACTTGAAACAGATGATGAGGATGAACAAACAGAGGGTCGAGTTCTGAGAAAGAGAACTTGGATCGGAGAAAGAAGTAATAAAGAAATAAAGCCGAAAAAGGTGTTAAGAGGAGACCGTTGGCCTAACAACAGAGTTAAGAGGCTGAGATACAAAATAATAAGAGCAAATACATCGAAAGCTGAACAAGTGAATGAAGTTTCGAGTCAAAGTTCAAAAGCTGAAGGAGAAGAATCAAAGGAGTCAAACGAACCAGTAGAAATAAAAAGAGTAAGAAGACCCAACCAAAAGTACAGATCGCCGGAATGGTCTTATGTGGCACTGTCTGAAGGAGGAAAAGAAGAAGCAGTGACTCGAGATAATCCGGAAGAGATCTTGAGAAAAGTGGTTGAGGAAGATACTGGTGAAATTCTGAAAGTACTCTTGACTGACATTGGAGAAGAGTCGAGTACTGAAGATTTTGATGTTGGAGATCTAATACAATTTGATGTTGAAGAAATTGAAGTGAAGAATGACAAGTATCCAAACTGAGTAAAGAAGGATTCACTTGGATTAAGTGAACAAAGAGATCATTTGGATAAACTGAAAGCTGAAGAATTGCTGAAGAATTGAAATTGAAAAGTTCAAACAGTAGTGGAGTAGTAGAGGCTAAACTAAAATGGCTAACATAGAGGATAATAGAAATAGATGTGCCTTCTTTAAAAGGTGGTGTAGGATGTGCTGCTGCTGTACTGGATTATTAATGCTTCTATGGGGTGTTTTAGTTTTATTAGTTACTTTTAAAGTAGAGTTTGAAATGCATACAGAGAATGTGACAAATGTAGAGAAGAATTCACAAAAAGTAGTTCCAATTAGAATTAGTAATACTTACATACACAAAGATAGGTCAATTAATAACTTTTCTAGTAATGTTTTTTCGAAACTGTTATATGAATATGTGAAAACAATGGAAGTAAGGGATTGCTACGTCTGTATGCAATTACCTGCATCCGTTTCAGAGGGTGTTACTTATCATCATTTACCAGCTACATATGGTATTTCCTGTAGTATTTTAAGTAGTGTTTTTTATTTGTTAGGGAAAGTAGATTATAAGATGTCTAACAGAGATAGTATTTTTGGGCATTTACCAATGAACAAAGAGCTGAATCCAGCTAAAGAAGCTAATACTTTTGGTGAGATTTTTATTGAAGAAAAAGGATTAACATTAGATTACATTTTTAAGAATAATTTAACTTGCAGTTTGAAAGGAGAGGAGAAAGCTTTCCTGGATATGGTGGAAGAAAGGAGATTGAACATGCATGAGAAAGCAGGAAAAGTGAGTGAGACAATTTGGGACATGGAGATGGGAAAAGAGTTGAAGAATGGGGCTAGTCCAACTTTAGCTCTAGATGCACCACAGAAGGGTAAACTTTGTATTACAAGAAGGAAATCCCAATATGATACATATTTTGTCGGGACTAGTGAGTGCCATGATACATACTTCATTGCAACAGGTTGGGGTTTCAGAGGTGGAGAAGATACAATTTTTCCAGGAGTATATTATGTTTGTGGGAATAAGGCTTATTACAAGTTGCCTGACCATTGGTATGGCACATGTTATGTGGGCCTAGTTTTTCCAAAGATTTTTCATATAGATAAAGTAACAGATGTAGAACATATTAATTTACTAATGCGTTTTAAGAGAGAAACTTGGTCTGAAATAGTGGGTGATATTTTTGGGGTTTTGATTCCAGCAGTGGGAATTTCTTTGAATGCTTATGGAATTCGGAAACTGTCTACAGTGGTTAATCGCTTATCGGCAAATACCGCTGGAGGGTTTCTTTTGGTGAATACGGAATTAAGTGCCGTACGTGCCATGTCTATGCAAAATCGACTTGCCCTTGATATGCTATTGGCCAAGGAGGGTGGAGTCTGTGGAATGCTGAAAGTTCAACATTGTTGCACTTACATTCCAAACGAAAGCAGAGACCTAAAGGTCTATATCAAAAATATTACTGATTTGCATGAAGAATTAGTACCACTTGAAGCTGAGAGTTTATGGACTAAAATAGCTAATAGAATGATAGCTGTTAAGGATTTTATTGCAAAAATAGGTAGTACTATTATAGGTAGAATACTGTTTCCCTTAACTTGTATAATTGTTGCTTTATTAATAATAAGATTGGTGTGTGTGTGTTGTAAAAACAGGGGAGGGAGGAAGAAATTGAATAAGGAAAAGAAAAACAAGAGGTTGAAGAGAGAACCTCAAGAAATTGAACTAGAAGAATTGAGGGAGAGTGTTTACTTAGAGACAAAAAGGGATGATGAAAGAGTGACTGGTGTTTAATGTTGTGTAAAGGGGAAAAGACATTTCCAATTTCTCCTAAAATGGGACTACATTTTCACAAATTTTTTTTTTTGGGTTTATTTGGTGATAAAATCACCAAAGGGGGGATTGCTGGAGCAGAGTTTTCAGTTTGAAAATTCTGGGGCTTTTTGAAGCTCTGGCATGTCTATTCGTTGTACTGATTTATTAATAATTAATAATTAATTATTTGTCTTGTGCAAGTGCGTTTATATTAATCAATCCGTTTGTCCTAACAAGAGAAGAGAGAGTTACACGTGGGTGTGCATAAATATGCTGTTTAAAAATAACGTGCGTGTTTTCATGTTTAAACGTTGCTATGTGCTGTTTATGTTTGAGCACAAAATGCTTTCTGAATTAATGCTTTTCTATGTTGCAAGTGCTAGATAAATGCATACACATAAGGGTATTAGTGGGGTTAACACTGTTTAATCACTATGCTGTAGTAACGTTGTTTTTGTCTCTTTTAATTAAGATGGTCTATTGAGGCCTATGTTGGCCTAAGAAAAGATGGCCGAATTGTGAGCCTGGCTGTGATTTATAATATGAAAACTGTGACGAGGGAGACCCCTGCTGGAAATGGTCCTGAAGCTAACTGACCATGGTCCTTGTTGAAAAACTTTCCATGAGGACAGCAGCAGTTTTTGGGAAGTCTCCAAGAGAAGTGAAAGTGTCCTTGGCAGCCTTGGGAAACCAAGGAGCCTTAGAGAGAAGCTCTGAACTGTGGCTCGATGGCCGAGGAGAAGCAGGATTATTGTGATACATGTTTTATTTTCTTGGTTCCTGTTCCGTAGTTTTCGTTATGTGTACTTTTCCTGAGCGGAGATTCTCAAATGTAGCGATGTTACATCCTCTCCTTCTCGCTCTGCTCAGCAAGTCCGGCGGACATTATAGTTTTTTCTATGTTCCCAATGTATCTTTCTATTGTTTAGAAACTATAAGAGATGTTAGCCTAGAGAGGGTTTTTGCCACTTGCCATTTTGCCTTTGCCGCGTACCGAATCTGCGTTGCTGAGGATTGATGCTGAAGGGACTTCGTCTTGAGAGACATTTACTGAGAGACTTGTCCTGACCCGTTCTGACATTTAGCTAGAATAGGTAACTATGAGAAATGATTTACTCTGATTGATTTCCTTTGACTAATTTTAGATAAAGCAATATAATTTTAAACATGGTGTTGGATATTCTTTTTTGTCAATTATTGGGTTTGCATTATTGATTATTGTTGTATATATTGTATAGGTTATGCTTAGGGACAGTCACAAAAACCAGGTCTTATCGACCTCGGTATAGATGCAGGGTGTTTAGGAGTGTTTTCCTTCCACAGGTTTATTGCTGGTAGAGTATTTGAGCGTATGTTAGTGAAATGGGCCCTAGCGTATGATGTATGCATGTGCGTGTAACTGTGAGATTACTTTATCCGTGGTAGTGGGAATATTGTACACACCCTGATCTCTATCAGGAGCACACCGCTTCACCTCCCAGCAAGGTTTGCCCCTGGCATTGTGGTAACTGCAGTTTCAGTTACTTGCTTGCTTCAAGTGTGTTCGAGTGTTTCGTCACAGTTGGCGCAGATATGGCTGATCTCTAGACATGTGGTTCTGGTTCTTTAACCGTCATCAGTAGAGAGTACAGTCTTTCAAATGTGGGGTTTCCTGAGTATGCTGTCAACATCTTTCTCAGGTCAGGTACCTCTCACAGGCAAGCGTGTGCTTCATCCACGAGCTCGTCAGCTCAATGACTCACGGGAGAACTATTAAACAGGAACAGGGGTGGGAGCACACCGCTTCACCTCCCAGCAAGGTTCGCCTCTGGCATTGTGGTAAATGCAGTTTCGGTTACTTGCTTGCTTCAAGAGTGTTTGAGTGTTTCGCCACAGTTGGTGCAGATACTGCTGATCTCTAGACACGTGTTTCTGGTTCTTTAACCGTCATCGGTAGAGATTACAGTCTTTCAAATGTGGGGTCTACTGAGTATGCTGCCAACATCTTTCTCAGATCAGGTACATCTCACAGGCAAGCGGGTGCTTCATCCACGAGCTCTTCAGCTCAATAACTCACGGTAGTACTATTAAACAGGAACAGGGGTGGGAGCACATCGCTTCACCTCCCAGCAAGGTTCGCCCCTGGCATTGTGGTAAATGCAGTTTCGGTTACTTGCTTGCTTCAAGAGTGTTTGAGTGTTTCACCACAGTTGGTGCAGATACTGCTGATCTCTAGACACGTGTTTCTGGTTCTTTAACCGTCATCGGTAGAGATTACAGTCTTTGAAATTTGGGGTTTTCTGAGTAGGCTTCCAACATCTTTCTCAGGTCTGGTACCTCTCACAGGCATGCGGGTGCTTCATCCACGAGCTCGTCAGCTCAATGACTCACGAGAGTACTATTAAACTTTAACAGGGGTGGGAGCACACCGCTTCACCTCCCAGCAAGGTTCGCCCCTGGCATTGTGGTAAATGCAGTTTTGGTTACTTGCTTGCTTCAAGTGTGTTCGATTGTTTCCCCGCAGATAGTGCTGATCTCTAGACATGTGTTTCTGGTTCTTTAACCGTCATCAGTAGACATTACAGTCTTTGAAATCTGGGGTTTGGTAAGTAGGCTGCCAACATCTATCTCAGGTCAGGTACCCCTCACAGGCATGCAGGTGCTTCATCCACCAGCTCGTCAGCTGAATGACTCACGGGAGAACTATTAAACAGGAACAGGGGTGGGAGCACACCGCTTCACCTCCCAGGAAGGTTCAACTCTGGCATTGTGGTAAATGCAGTTTCGGTTACTTGCTTGCTTCAAGAGTGTTTGAGTGTTTCGCCACAGTTGACACAGATACTGCTGATCTCTAGACACGTGGTTCTGGTTCTTTAACCGTCATCAGTAGAGATTACAGTCTTTCAAATGTGGGGTTTGCTGAGTATGCTGTCAACATCTTTCTCAGGTCAGGTACCTCTCACAGACAAGCGTGTGCTTCATCCACAAGCTCGTCAGCTCAATGACTCACGAGAGTACTATTACACAGGAACAGGGGTGGGAGCACACTGCTTCATCTCACAGCAATGTCCGCACCCTGGCATTGTGGTAAATGCAGTTTCAGTTACTTGCTTGCTTCAAGAGTGTTCGAGTGTTTCGCCACAGTTGGCGCAGATAGTGCTGATCTCTAGACACGTGTTTCTGGTTCTTTAACCGTCATTAGTAGAGATTACAGTCTTTGAAATCTGGGGTTTGCTGAGTAGGCTGCCAACATCTTTCTCAGGTCAGGCACCTCTCACAGGCATGCGGGTGCTTCTTCCACCAGCTCGTCATCTCAATGACTCTCGGGAGAACTATTAAACAGGAACAGGGGTTGGAACACACAGCTTCACCTCACAGCAAGGTTCACCCCTGGCATTGTGGTAAATGCAGTTTCAGTTACTTGCTTGCTTCAAGAGTGTTAATGTGTTTCGACCCCAAATGGCATGGATAGTGCTAATCTCTAGACACGTGTTTCTGGTTGTTTAACCGTCGTCAGTAGAGATTACAGTCTTTCAAATGTGGGGTTTGCTGAGTATGCTGCCAACATCTTTCTCAGATCAGGTACCTCTCACAGGCAAGTGGGTGATTCATCCACGAGCTCGTCAGCTCAATGACTCACGGGAGTACTATTAAACAGGAACAGCGGTGGGAGCACACCGATTCACCTCCCAGCAAGGTTTGCCCCTGGCATTGTGGTAAAGGCAGTTTCAGTTACTTGCTTGCTTCAAGAGTGTTTGAGTGTTTCGCCACAGTTGGTGCAGATACTGCTGATCTCTAGACACGTGTTTCTGGTTCTTTAACCATCATCAGTAGAGATTACAGTCTTTGAAATTTGGGGTTTTCTGAGTATGCTGCCAACATCTTTCTCAGATCAGGTACATCTCACAGGCAAGCGAGTGCTTCATCCACGAGCTCGTCAGCTCAATGACTCACGGGAGTACTATTAAACAGGAACAGGGGTGGGAGCACACCGCTTCACCCCCCAGCAAGGTTCGCACCCTGGCATTGTGGTAAATGCAGTTTCAGTTACTTGCTTGCTTCAAGAGTGTTTGAGTGTTTCGCCACAGTTGGTGCAGATACTGCTGATCTCTAGACACGTGTTTCTGGTTCTTTAACCGTCATCAGTAGAGATTACAGTCTTTCAAATGAGGGGTCTGCTGAGTATGCTGCCAACATCTTTCTCAGATCAGGTACATCTCACAGGCATGCGGGTGCTTCATCCACGAGCTCGTCAGCTCAATGACTGACGAGAGTACTATTAAACTTTAACAGGGGTGAAAGCACACCGCTTCACCTCCCAGCAAGGTTCGCCTCTGGCATTGTGGTAAATGCAGTTTTGGTTACTTGCTTGCTTCAAGTGTGTTCGATTGTTTCGCCGCAGATAGTGCTGATCTCTAGACACGTGTTCCTGGTTCTTTAACCGTCATCAGTAGAGATTACAGTCTTTGAAATCTGGGGTTTGCTATGTAGGCTGCCAACATCAATCTCAGGTCAGGTACCTCTCACAGGCATGCAGGTGCTTCATCCACCAGCTCGTCAGCTGAATGACTCACGGGAGAACTATTAAACAGGAACAGGGGTGGGAGCACACCGCTTCACCTCCCAGCAAGGTTCAACTCTGGCATTGTGGTAAATGCAGTTTCGGTTTCTCGCTTGCTTCAAGAGTGTTTGAGTGTTTCGCCACAGTTGGCGCAGATACTGCTGATCTCTAGACACTTGTTAATTGTTCTTTAACCGTCATCAGTAGAGATTACAGTGTTTCAAATTTGGGGTTTGCTGAGTAGGCTGCCAACATCTTTCTTAGGTCTGGTACCTCTCACAGGTTTGCGGGTGCTTCATTCACAAGCTCGTCAGCTCAATGACTCACAGGAGTACTATTAAACAGGAACAGGGGTAGGAGCACACCGCTTCACCTCCCAGCAAGGTTTGCCCCTGCCATTGTGGTAACTGCAGTTTCAGTTACACGCATGCGTCACGAGTGTTCAAGTGTTTCGTCACAGTTGGCGCAGATAGTGCTGATCTCTAGACATGTGGTTCTGGTTCTTTAACCGTCATCAGTAGAGATTACAGTCTTTCAAATGTGGGGTTTGCTGAGGAGGCTTCCAACATCTTTCTTAGGTCTGTTACCTCTCACAGGCATGTGGGTGCTTCATCCACGAGCTCGTCAGCTCAATGACGCACAAGAGTACTATTAAACAGGAACAGGGGTGGGAGCACACCGCTTTACTTCCCAGCAAGGATCGCCCCTGACATTATGGTAATTGCAGTTTCAGTTACTTGCTTGCTTCAAGAGTGTTTGAGTGTTTCGCCACAGTTGGCACAGATAATGCTGATCTCTAGACACGTGTTTCTAGTTCTTTAACCGTCATCAGTAGAGATTACGGTCTTTTAAATTTGGTGTTTGCTGAGTAGTCTGCCAACATCTTTCTCAGATCAGGTACCTCTCACAGGCAAGTGGGTGCTTCATCCACGAGCTCGTCAGCTCAATGACTCACGGGAGTACTATTAAACAGGAACAGGGGTGGGAGCACACCGCTTCACCTCCCAGCAAGGTTCGCCTCTGGCATTGTGGTAAATGCAGTTTCGGTTACTTGCTTGCTTCAAGAGTGTTTGAGTGTTTCGCCACAGTTGGTGCAGATACTGCTGATCTCTAGACACGTGTTTCTGGTTCTTTAACCGTCATCAGTAGAGATTACAGTCTTTCAAATGTGGGGTCTGCTGAGTATGCTGCCAACATCTTTCTCAGATCAGGTACCTCTCACAGGCAAGTGGGTGATTCATCCACGAGCTCGTCAGCTCAATGACTCACGGGACTACTATTAAACAGGAACAGGGGTGGGAGCACACCGCTTCACCTCCCAGCAAGGTTCGCCCCTGGCATTGTGTTAAATGCAGTTTCAGTTACTTGCTTTCTTCAAGAGTGTTTGAGTGTTTCGGCACAGTTGGCACAGATAATGCTGATCTCTAGACAAGTGTTTCTAGTTCTTTAACCGTCATCAGTAGAGATTACAGTCTTTGAAATTTGTGTTTTGCTGAGTAGGCTGCCAACATCTTTCTCAGATCAGTTACATCTCACAGGCAAGCGGGTGCTTCATCCACGAGCTCGTCAGCTCAATGACTCACGGGAGTACTATTAAACAGGAACAGGGGTGGGAGCACACCGCTTCACCTCCCAGCAAAGTTCGCCCCTGCCATTGTGGTAAATGCAGTTTCAGTTACTTGCTTGCTTCAAGTGTGTTCGAGTGTATCACGACAGTTGGCGCAGATAGTGCTGATCTCTAGACACGTGTTTATGGTTCTTTAACCGTCATCAGTAGAGATTACAGTCTTTCAAATGTGGAGTTTGCTGAGTAGGCTGCCAACATCTTTCTCAGGTCAGGTACCTCTCATAGGCATGCTGGTGCTTCATTCACGAGCTCGTCAGCTCAATGACTCACGAGAGTACTATTAAACAGTAACAGGGGTGGGAGCACACCGCTTCACCTCCCAGCAAGGTTCGCCCCTGGCATTTTGGTAAATGCAGTTTCGGTTACTTGCTTGCTTCAAGTGTGTTCGATTGTTTCGCCGCAGATAGTGCTGATCTCTAGACACGTGTTTCTGGTTCTTTAACCGTCATCAGTAGAGATTACAGTCTTTGAAATCTGGGGTTTGCTAAGTGGGCTGCCAACATCTATCTCAGGTCAGGTACCTCTCACAGGCATGCATGTGCTTCATCCACCAGCTCGTCAGCTGAATGACTCACGGGAAAACTATTAAACAGGAACAGGGGTGGGAGCACACCGCTTCACCTCCCAGCAAGGTTCACCTCTGGCATTGTGGTAAATGCAGTTTCGGTTACTTGCTTGCTTCAAGAGTGTTTGAGTGTTTCGCCACAGTTGGCGCAGATACTGCTGATCTCTAGACACGTGTTAATGGTTCTTTAACCGTCATCAGTAGAGATTACAGTGTTTCAAATTTGGGGCTTGCTGAGTAGGCTGCCAACATCTTTCTTAGGTCTGGTACCTCTCACAGGCTTGCGGGTGCTTCATTCACAAGCTCGTCAGCTCAATGACTCACAGGAGTACTATTAAACAGGAACAGGGGTGGGAGCACACCGCTTCACCTCCCAGCAAGGTTTGCCCCTGGCATTGTGGTAACTACAGTTTCAGTTACTTGCATGCTTCAAGAGTGTTCGAGTGTTTCGTCACAGTTGGCGCAGATAGTGCTGATCTCTAGACACGTGGTTCTGGTTCTTTAACCGTCATCAGTAGAGATTACAGTCTTTCAAATGTGGGGTTTGCTGAGTATGCTGTCAACATCTTTCTCAGGTCAGGTACCTCTCAAAGGCAAGCGTGTGCTTCATCCACGAGCTCGTCAGCTCAATGACTCACGAGAGTACTATTAAACAGGAACAGGGGTGGGAGCACACAGCTTCATCTCCCAGCAAGGTCCGCACACTGGCATTGTGGTAAATGCAGTTTCAGTTACTTGCTTGCTTCAAGAGTGTTCGAGTGTTTCGCCACAGTTGGCGCAGATAGTGCTGATCTCTAGACACGTGGTTCTGGTTCTTTAACCGTCATCAGTAGAGATTACAGTCTTTCAAATGTGGGGTTTGCTGAGTATGCTGTCAACATCTTTCTCAGGTCAGGTACCTCTCACAGGCAAGCGTGTGCTTCATCCACGAGATCGTCAGCTCAATGACTCATGAGAGTACTATTAAACAGGAAGAGGGGTGGGAGCACACCGCTTCACCTCCCAGCAAGGTTCGCACCCTGGCATTGTGGTAAATGCAGTTTCAGTTACTTGCTTGCTTCAAGAGTGTTTGAGTGTATCGCCACAGTCGGCGCAGATAGTGTTGATCTCAGGACACGTGTTTCTGGTTCTTTAACCTTCATCAGGAGGGTTTAGAGTCTTTGAAATTTGGGGTTTTCTGAGAAGGCTTCCAACATCTTTCTCAGGTATATTACCTCTCACAGGCATATGGGTGCTTCATCCACGAGCTTGTCAGCTCAATGACGCACGAGAGTACTATTAAACAGGAACAGGGGTGGGAGCACACCGCTTCTCTTCCCAGCAAGGTTCGCCCCTGGCATTGTGGTAAATGTAGTTTCGGTTACTTGCTTGCTTCAAGTGTGTTCGATTGTTTCGCCACAGTTAGAGCAGATAGTGCTGAGTAGGCTGCCAACATCTTTCTCAGGTCAGGTACCTCTCACAGGCATGCAGGTGCTTCATCCACCAGCTCGTCAGCTCAATGACTCACGGGAGAACTATTAAACAGGAACAAGGGTGGGAGCACACCGCTTCACCTCCCAGACAGGTTCGCCCCTGGCATTGTGGTAAATGCAGTTTTTGTTACTTGCTTGCTTCAAGAGTGTTCGAGTGTTTCGCCACAGTTGGCGCAGATAGTGCTGATCTCTAGACACGTATTTCAGGTTCTTTAACCGTCATCAGTAGAGATTACAGTCTTTGAAATCTGGGGTTTGCTGAGTAGGCTGCCAACATCTTTCTCATGTCGGGTACCTCTCACAGGCATGCGGGTGCTTCATCCACCACCTCGTCAGCTCAATGACTCACGGGAGTACTATTAAACATGAACAAGGGTGGGAGCACACCGCTTCACCTCCCAGCAAGCTTCGCACCCTGGCATTGTGGTAAATGCAGTTTCGGTTACTTGCTTGCTTTAAGAGTGTTCGAGTGTTTCGCCACAGTTGGCGCAGATAGTGCTGATCTCTAGACACGTGTTTCTGGTTCTTTAACCGTCATCAGTAGAGATTATAGTCTTTCAAATGTGGGGTTTGCTGAGTAGGCTGCCAAAATCTTTCTCAGATCAGGTACCTCTCACAGGCAAGTGGGTGATTCATCCACGAGCTCGTCAGCTCAACGACTCATGGGAGTACTATTAAACAGGAACAGGGATGGAGGCACACCGCTTCACCTCCCAGCAAGGTTCTCCCCTGCCATTGTGTTAAATGCAGTTTCAGTTACTTGCTTGCTTCAAGAGTGTTCGAGTGTTTCGCCACAGTTGGCGCAGCTTTCTCAGGTCTGGTACCTCTCACAGGCATGCAGGTGCTTCATCCACAAGCTCATCAGCTCAATGACTCACGAGAGTACTATTAAACAGGAAGAGGGGTGGGGGCACACCGCTTCATCTCCCAGCAAGGTTCGCCCCTGGCATTGTGGTAAATGCAGTTTCGGTTACTTGCTTGCTTCAAGTGTGTTCGATTGTTTCGCCACAGTTGGCGCAGATAGTGCTGATCTCTAGACACATGTTTCTGGTTCCTTAACCGTCATCAGTAGAGATTACAATCTTTGAAATCTGGGGTTTAAGTAGGCTGCCAACATCTTTCTCAGGTCAGGTACGTCTCACAGGCATGCGGGTGCTTCATCCACGAGTTCGTCAGCTCAATGACTCACTGGAGAACTATTAAACAGGAACAGGGGTGGGAGCACACCGCTTCACCTCCCAGCAAGGTTCACCCCTGGCATTGTGGTAAATGCAGTTTCAGTTACTTGCTTGCTTCAAGAGGGTTCAAGTGTTTCGTCACAGTTGGTGCAGATAGTGCTGATCTCTAGACACGTGGTTCTGGTTCTTTAACCGTCATCAGTAGATACTACAGTCTTTCAAATGTGGGGTTTGCTGAGTATGCTGTCAACATCTTCCTCAGGTTAGGTACCTCTCACAGGCAAGCGTGTGCTTCATCCACAAGCTCATCAGCTCAATGACTCACGAGAGTACTATTAACCAGGAACAGGGGTGGGAGCACAACGCTTCACCTCCCAGCAAGGTTCACCCCTGGCATTGTGGTAAATGCAGTTTCAGTTACTTGCTTGTTTCAAGAGTGTTCGAGTGTTTCGCCACAAATGGCGCAGTTAGTGCTGATCTCTAGACACGTGTTTCTGGTTCTTAACCGTCATCAGTAGAGATTACAGTCTTTCAAATGTGGGGTTTGCTGAGTATGCTGCCAACATCTTTCTCAGATCAGGTGCCTCTCACAGGCAAGTGGGTGCTTCATCCACGAGCTCGTCAGCTCAGTGACTCACGGGAGTACTATTAAACAGGAAAAGGGGTGGGAGCACACCGCTCCACCTCCCAGCAAGGATCACCCCTGGCATTGTGGTAAATGCAGTTTCAGTTACTTGCTTGCTTCAAGAGTGTTCGAGTGTTTCGCCACAGTTGGCGCAGATAGTGCTGATCTCTAGACACGTGGTTCTGTTTCTTTAACTGTCATAGGTAGAGATTACAGTCTTTCAAATGTGGAGTTTGCTGAGTAGGCTGGCAACATCTTTCTCAGGTCAGGTACCTCTCACAGGCATGCGGGTGCTTCATCCACGAGCTCGTCAACTCAATGACTCATGGGAGTACTCTTAAACAGGAACAGGGGTGGGAGCACACCGGTTCACCTCCCAGTAAGGTTCGCCCCTGGCATTGTGGTAAATGCAGTTTCAGTTACTTGATTGCTTCAAGAGTGTTCAAGTGTTTTGCCACAGTTGACGCAGATAGTGCTGATCTCTAGACAGGTGGTTCTCGTTCTTTAACCGTCATCAGTAGAGATTACAGTCTTTCAAATTTGGGGTTTGCTGAGTAGGCTGCCAACGTCTTTCTCAGGTCTGGTACCTCGCACTGGCATGCGGGTGCTTCATCCATGAGCTCGTCAGCTCAATGACTCACTGGAGAACTATTAAACAGAAACAGAGGTGGGAGGACACCGCTTCACCTCCCAGCAAGGTTCGCCCCTGGCATTGTGGTAAATGCAGTTTCAGTTACTTGCTTGCTTCAAGGGTGTTCGAGTGTTTTGCCACAGTTGACGCTGATAGTGCTGATCTCTAGACACGTGGTTCTTGTTCTTTAACCGTCATCAGTAGAGATGACATTCTTTCAAATGTGGGGTTTGCTGAGTATGCTGCCAACATCTTTCTCAGGTCAGGTACCTCTCACAGGCAAGTGGGTGCTTCATCCACGAGCTCGTTAGCTCAATGACTCACGGAAGTACTATTAAACAGGAACAGGGGTGGAAGCACACCGCTCCACCTCCCAGCAGGGTTCGCCCCTGGCATTGTGGTAAATGCAGTTTCAGTTACTTGCTTGCTTCAAGAGTATTCGAGTGTTTCGCCACAGTTGGCGCAGATAGTGCTGATCTCTAGACACGTGGTTCTGTTTCTTTAACTGTCATAGGTAGAGATTATAGTCTTTCAAATGTGGAGTTTGCTGAGTAGGCTGGCAACATCTTTCTCAGGTCAGGTACCTCCCACAGGCATGCGGGTGCTTCATCCACGAGCTCGTCAACTCAATGACTCATGGGAGTACTATTAAACAGGAACAGGGGTGGGAGCACACCGGTTCACCTCCCAGCAAGGATCGCCCCTGGCATTGTGGTAAATGCAGTTTCAGTTACTTGCTTGCTTCAATAGTGTTTGAGTGTATCGCCACAGTTGGCGCAGATAGTGCTGTTCTCTAGACACGTGTTTCTGGTTCTTTAACCTTCTTCAGGAGTGTTTACAGTCTTTGAAATTTGGGGTTTGCTGAGTAGGCTTCCAACATCTTTCTCAGGTCTGTTACCTCTCACAGGCATGTGGGTGCTTCATCCACGAGCTCGTCAGCTCAATGACGCACGAGAGTACTATTAAACAAAAACAGGGGTGGGAGCACACCGCTTCACTTCCCAGCAAGGTTCGCCCCTGGCATTGTGGTAAATATAGTTTCGGTTACTTGCTTGCTTCAAGTGTGTTCAATTGTTTCGCCACAGTTGGCGCATATAGTGCTGATCTTTAGACACGTGTTTATGGTTCTTTAACCGTCATCAGTAGAGATTACAGTCTTTGAAATCTGGGGTTTTTGCTGAGTAGGCTGGCAACATCTTTCTCAGGTCAGGTACCTCTCACAGGCATGCAGGTGCTTCATCCACCAGCTCGTCAGCTTAATGACTCACGGGAGAACTATTAAACAGGAACAAGGGTGGGAGCACACCGCTTCACCTCCCAGCCAGGTTCGCCCCTAGCATTGTGGTAAATGCAGTTTCGGTTACTTGCTTGCTTCAAGAGTGTTCGAGTGTTTCGCCGCAGTTGGTGCAGATAGTGCTGATCTCTAGACACGTGTTTCTAGTTCTTTAACCGTCATCAGTAGAGATTACAGTCTTTGAAATTTGGGGTTTGCTGAGTAGGCTGCCAACATCTTTCTCAGATCAGGTACCTCTCACAGGCAAGCGGGTGCTTCATCCACGAGCTCGTCAGCTCAATGACTCACGGGAGTACTATTAAACAGGAACTGGGGTGGAGGCACACCGCTTTACCTCCCAGCAAGGTTCGCCCCTGACATTGTTGTAATTCCAGTTTCAGTTATTTGCTTGCTTCAAGAGAGTTTGAATGTTTCGCCACAGTTGGCACAGATAATGCTGATCTCTAGACACGTGTTTCAGGTTCTTTAACCGTCATCAGTAGAGATTACAGTCTTTGAAATCTGGGGTTTGCTGAGTAGGCTGCCAACATCTTTCTCATGTCGGGTACCTCTCACAGGCATGCGGGTGCTTCATCCACCACCTCGTCAGCTCAATGACTCATGGGAGAACTATTAAACAGGAACAGGGGTTGGAGCACACAGCTTCACCTCCCAGCAAGGTTCACCCCTGGCATTGTGGTAAATGCAGTTTCGGTTACTTGCTTGCTTCAAGAGTGTTCAAGTGTTTCGACCCTAAATGGCGTGGGTAGTGCTAATCTCTAGACACGTGTTTCTGGTTCTTTAACCGTCGTCAGTAGAGATTACAGTCTTTCAAATGTGGGGTTTGCTGAGTATGCTGCCAACATATTTCTCAGATCAGGTACCTCTCACAGGCAAGTGGGTGATTCATCCACGAGCTCGTCAGCTCAATGACTCACGGGAGTACTATTAAACAGGAACAGCGGTGGGAGCACACCGATTCACCTCCCAGCAAGGTTCGCCCCTGGCATTGTGGTAAATGCAGTTTCAGTTACTTGCTTGCTTCAAGAGTGTTCGAGTGTTTCGCCACAATTGGCGCACATAGTGCTGATCTCTAGACACGTGGTTCTGTTTCTTTAACTGTCATAGGTAGAGATTTCAGTCTTTCAAATGTGGGGTTTGCTGAGTAGGCTGTGTTAGAAAAACACTCCCACACCGGAAGGGTGGTGGTGTTCTCCCAGACATACACTGTGGTAGCTTGGCTCGAGTGGTCAGGGGTCAGGCACCGTGCTAAGCATACGTCATACCCACACAATAACCATGCGTGCATCCGTTCCAAAAACGACACTACACCTTAAAAATTATACTGAAAATATATCTCTTTATCTTGTTTTCTCTTAGTTGCTGATTAAATAAATAATAATACAATCACAGTACACAAGGCTTTTCCTGTGGTAGGGTAAGTCAAATAAATATTACTTCAACGATTCAATAAATAAGGTCGATCATAAATAATCAAGGCATAAATATAAGTGCATTACATAAAAGGCAATTAAATATTATGAGGCAATAAATACTGCGAGACAATAAATACTGTGCGACAATAAATACTGTGAAACAATAAATACTGTGAGGCAATAAATAGGCTGAATACAATAAATACAGTGCTCTCAATAAATAATAAAAGCCAACAGTGACACTTGAAAATCAGTTCACATTCCTGAGGTACTATGGGATGATTTGGCCCAATCACAGCTTGTGGTTATGTGGATGGCCTGAGGGTGTCTCACCTAGCTTGGATAAGGCTGAGGCTAAAACTGAGGTAGATCAAGGGTAATCTAGGAATCTGGCTCACCCAAACTACACAACCCCTCACACAGGTCACTGTATCAGTCTCAGTCCACCCCTGGCACTCCCAGGCTGGTCCTAACACCTCTCTAGCCCCTAGGATGGTCTCTTAGGGCTCCACAGGGCCTTAGGCGCCCTCTATTCCACTTACTGCCCTCTTTGTGAACTTCCGACTCCGCCGGAGTCGTGTTGACGCCGTGAGGCGGTTCCGGTTCGATGTCGCTAGCCGGCCTCGGCTCGATGTCAGTTCTTGTCGACGCCGTGAGGCGGTTCCGGATCGATGTCGGCGGAGGGCCTCAGCTCGATGTCGCTGGGCAGCCTCGATTCGATGTCGGTCTCCGGCGTCACAGGGTCACGATCTCCCTACTTCCGGGTGTCTCCGGAGTGCGACCTCCACTCCCGACCTCCGGTGCTCTTCCCTTCAGGTTCCGGCGACTCCGGAGTGCGATCTCCACTCCCGACCTCCGGTGCTCCTTTCCTCAGGTTCCGGCGACTCCGGAGTGCGATCTCCACTCCCGACCTCCGGCACGATTCACCTCGGTCTCCGGCGACTCTGGAGGGCGGACTTCACTCCCCCGTCGACGCCGCACACTCGACCTCAGGTGACTTCCTCCTCGACCTCTGGTGTCTCCACGACCTCCGTCGGCGCCCTCTCTTGACCTCTGGCGGCTCCGGGTACGACGTCTGCTTTCCAGTCAGCGCCGCTTCTTCACCTCCGGCCCCAGGTCTCTAGGCTTCTCGGCGTCGGACTCCAGGAAGATACCAATAGACAGGTCAGGAACTTGCTGTTCTTTACTTCCAAGGCCTGTTCCGGCTGTTCAGGTCCTTGAGTTGGTTCTTCTTGACTTCATCCCACACAGGGCTCCAGGCAGGGCTCAGTCAGTAGGGACTAGTATCAAGGGTGGGTTTCTGGACCCCACTCCAGGCACAAGTTTCCACCCCTGCTGCCTCACTCCTTCCTCCTTCAGGTTTCTGCTGCTCTCTCTTCACCAGTCAGGTGCCAACTGCCCACTCCAACTGTCAACTCTGACTTAGCTTCCCAACATTCTAAACCGCCTCCAACTGTCACAGGGTTCCAGAATGTTGCAGAAGGTTCTAGTAGGTTCCAGTGATGTCACAGGTGACAATGGGTGGCCACCATTTTGTGCTCCAGGCCCTCAGACAGAAGTTCCAGGGGTAGATAAAATGGCTCCCTGAATCTGCATCAATACTAAAAAGTCTGGTGGTTCCCAAAAAGGAAAAATTCTAACAGGGTTTGAGGCAAAAGTGGGACAAAATAAATAATGATGAGGAGGGACCACCCAAAGGGCTGACAGGTCTAACACGCGTCCCCCCCAGCTGAAAGTGGGGAGAGCTACCCAACCCCTTGGGAGTTCTCATCAATAAGGCGGAAATACCTTGAGAGACCGTCTGCATTGGCGTGGTCCACTCCAGGCCGATGTTCCACCTGAAAGTCCATTCCCTGTAGGGAGATAGACCACCTCAACAACTTGGGATTCTCCCCCTTCATCTGCATCAGCCAACGAAGGGGTCTGTGGTCGGTCTGAACTAGGAAGTGCGAGCCAAACAGGTATGGCCGCAACTTCTTCAGAGCCCATACCACGGCAAAGGCTTCACGCTCTATTGCACTCCACTTCTGTTCCCTGGGAAGTAGTCTCCGGGATAGGAAGACCACGGGTTGATCCAGACCCTCTTCATTGAGTTGCGATAACACTGCCCCAATGCCATGTTCTGATGCATCTGTCTGGACAATGAACTCCTTGGAAAAGTCTGGGGCCCGTAGGACCGGGGCCTCGCACATGGCTTGCTTCAGCTTTACGAAGGCCTGCTGACAAGCCTCCGTCCAGACTACCCGTCGAGGTTGCTTCTTGGACGTAAGCTCCGTTAGGGGGGCCACAATGGTACCGTATCCCTTCACGAAGCGGCGGTAGTATCCGGTGAGGCCCAAAAATGCTCAGACCTCAGTCTGAGTCTTGAGGGTTTCCCAGGCCATGATGGCCTCGATCTTCACCTGGAGGGGTTGCACCGCTCCCCTACCCACCAAGTGTCCAAGGTACACTACCGACCCCTGCCCGATCTGGCACTTGCTGGCCTTGATCGTTAACCCAGCTTGTCTCAGGGCCTGGAGAACAGCTTGCAGGTGACGCAAGTGATCCTCCCAGCTGTTACTGAAGACGGCTATGTCATCCAGATGAGCAGCAGAGAAACTCTCCATTCCGGTGAGGATCTGGTTTACCAGGCGCTGAAACGTGGCAGGTGCGTTCTTGAGCCCAAAGGGCATCACACAGAACTGGTAGTGGCCATTGGGCGTGGAGAAGGCTGACCTTTCCCTTGCTCCATCAGTCAAAGAGATCTGCCAGTACCCAGAAGTAAGGTCAAAGGTACTCAGATATTGGGCAGCTCCCAGCCGGTCAATCAATTCATCCGCCCTAGGGATCGGATGAGCATCAGTTTTGGTTACTGAATTCAGTCCCCGGTAGTCCACACAGAACCTCAGTTCCGGTTGGCCACCCGGTGGTGCGGCTTTTGGTACTAACACCACCGGACTGGACCAGGGGCTGCTGGAAGGTTCGATCACTCCTAGCTCCAGCATCTTAGTGACTTCACTGTTAATGCTGGCCTTCACCTTGTCTGACATCCGGTAGATCTTGGACTTCACAGGTGGGCTGTCTCCTGTGTCCACATCATGGACACACAGGTGAGTCCTACCCGGAACAAGGGAGAACAACGAAGAGTACTGTCCCAGGACCTGGCGGCAGTCCTCCTGCTGTTCAGGAGTTAGAGATGGGGAGAGAATCACTCCCTCCACCGACCCATCCTTCTCTTGAGACGCAAATAAATCGGGGAGAGGCTCGCTTTCCGCGTCCTCTGCTCCGTCAGTCACCATCATCAAAATGACTTCGGGCCTCTCGTGGTGGGGTTTGAGGCGGTTGGCATGCAGCACCCGTAGGGGCTGACGAGGGGTCTTAAGATCCACCAAGTAGGTAGCCTTACCCTTCTTCTCCAATACCTCAAAGGGTCCTGACCAGCGATCCTGGAGGGCGCTAAGCTCTCCTGGTTCGATCACCCACACCTTCTGGCCAGGCTCCAATTCCACCGGGTGAGCGTTGTGGTCATACCACGCCTTCATTACTGCTTGGCTGGCCTCCAAGTTGTCAGAAGCTTGCTTCCACAACTTAGCCATTTGGCTTCGGAAGGCCAGCATGTAGCTCACCACGTCCTGGGGAAGCTTTCTGGGAGTTCTTTCCCATCCGTCTCTCACCAGGTTGAGAGGTCCACGTACAGGGTGCCCATACAAAAGCTCGAAGGGGCTGAAGCCCACTCCCTTCTGTGGCACTTCCCTGTAAGAAAAGAGTAGACAGGGTAGGAGGACGTCCCATTTCCTCCGCAGGCTTTCAGGCAGACTTGTGATCATGCCTTTCAAGGTTTTGTTAAACCTCTCCACCAGACCATTGGTCTGAGGGTGGTAAGGAGTGGTGAACCGGTAGGTCACTCCACACTCCTTCCACATGGCCCGCATGTACGCTGACATGAAGTTGGTCCCCCTGTCGGACACAACTTCCTTGGGAAAACCCACTCGGGTAAAGATTCCCATCAGGGCCCTAGCCACAACAGGTGCTGTAATGGTCCTCAGAGGTATAGCCTCTGGGTACCGTGTGGCATGATCCACCAGAACCAGGATAAACCTGTGACCAGCTGTAGTAGGCGGATCTAATGGACCCACAATGTCGATGCCCACCCTTTCAAAGGGGGTGCTAACGACAGGAAGTAGTTCCAGGGGAGCTTTCAGCTTCACCCCTGTTTTCCCACTGGCTTGGCAAGACACACATGTCCGGCAGTAGGTGTCGGACGACACTTTCATTTGAGGCCAATAAAAGTGTGGGACAAGACGGGCGAAGGTCTTGTCTTGCCCCAGGTGTCCTGCCAAGGGGATCTCGTGAGCCAACTCCAGAAGGAAGGCTCGATAACGTTGAGGGACTACCAAGGCTCGTGACGATCCATGTAGGGGTGCCTTGGGTTCACTGTAGAGGAGGCCATCCTCCCAGTAAACACTGTAGTTCCCTTCAACGTTCCCTGCTGCCTGGGCTTCGGCCTGTCGCCTCAGTCCCTCAAGGGTAGGGCACTCCCTCTGGCCCTGGCAGAATTCCTCCCTGGTCGGGCCTCCCTCCACGTGCCACTCGGCCGGGATGGGTAGGTCCTCCAGTTTGGTAACATCCCCCACCGCAGACTCCTGGTCCACCACCTCCGGTGGCCTATCCGTCACACGGGGCGCGGATGCCGAGGCAGGCTCCTCCCGTTCTCGGTTCTTCCCTTGATCGGCAGCTGGCTGGGCCTTTGTTCCAGGCTCCAGCCTGAACGAACTCCCTCTCCGGGTAGTCGCGGACCCTGTGCTCACACAGGCCCAGTCAGGTGTACCCAGCATCTCAGTATGAGTCCGGTATTCCACCTCCTTCCAAGCATTGTGCTCCATGTCATTCCCCAGCAGACAATCAACTGGCACGGCAGGGCTTACGGCAACTCGAAGTGAACCTGCAACCCCCTCCCATTCAAAGGGAACCTCGGCCACCGGATAGTGGCCTGTTCTGCCGTCAGCCATCGCGGCAGGGTGGAGTACATCGGGAATCACCTGCTCTGGAGACACCAGTTGGCTACGCACCATAGTCATACTGGCTCCTGTGTCTCTCAGAGCCTCCCCCCTTTGGCCGTTGATGGTGACCCACTGCCCATACTTTATAGTATTTGCGGGCACCTGGATCTTAGGAACCATCTCCCGTTCTCCCAGGGACACTAAAGTGACACCCGCCCACTCCCTTCCCTTAATTAAAGGCATCTCCTCCCCGAGCACTACACTAGCTACTCCGGGGGCCTTTCCTCCAATGGGAGGGGGTGGTCGTTTTGGGCACTTCGCATCTCCCTTATAGTGTCCAACGCCACCGCACTCGAAGCAATGGACAACCCTTGGCTGCTGACTCTGGCCAGGATTAGGGTTTCTGGGTGGGTTAGCCCTAGGGGTGAATCCTGTTCCCTTACCTTGGAAATTATTTTGGGGGCCTTTGGAGAACTCCTTTTTCTTTTCCCCTCCCTCTTTCTTCTGGGGGGCGCCCTGTCCGGCCTTTTGAGTATCCCCTCCAGTCCCCCTTGTGGACACCCGGGTACTAGCCCAAATGTCCGCCTCCTCAGCAAGCTTCCGGGGATTGGTCAGCTTGCTATCCACCAGGTGTTGACGCAGTTCAGGGAAGCATTTTTCGAGCAGGTGTTCCTTCAGTACTAAATCAAACAACCCCTCGTAGTTCCTCACTTCACTGCCCTGAATCCAACCCTCTAATGCCTTCTTTGCATAGTCCAGGAAATCCACCCAATTCTGTGTGCCCAGTTTGTGGCTACCCCGGAACTTCTGTCTGTACTTCTCGGGTGTTAGTCCAAACTTTCTTACGAGCGCCACTTTCATGGTGGGGTAGTGGGTCTGCTCATCCTGCTCTAGGGCCAATAATGCATCCCTACCAGCTGGAGGCATGTATTTGTACAATCCCCCTCCCCAGTACTTCTCTGGAACCCCATGGGCCCTTAAAGAGACCTCATAGGCCACTAGCCACTTGGCGATATCGTCACCCGCCCCATAGCTAGCTACTATGTCCTTCGGCAAGTAGGGTTTGGGTTCCCTAGTGAACTCTCTTTCTTCGCTGCCACCATTAGGAACAGGGTGTGCCCTAACTCTTAGGATCTGAAGATCTATCTCTTTCAGCCTTAACTCGTGAGCCATCCTCTGTCCCTCCTTCTCTTTCTCCAGCCTTGCTAAGTCCCATGTGAGCTGTCTTTTCTCCCTCCGGTCTGTTAACTCCACTTCAGACAAGCCACCGCTAGAGGAACTGCTGCCCTTCCTAGAAAGTGTCCTGGGCTCCGCTAACAGGTTCCCCACCTCAGGTTGGTACAAACCAGCTCCCTCACTGTCGGGCTCTCTATCCCTGTCCTCCTCCTCAGCCTTGCTTTCTCGTCGTGCCTCCCCCCAAGCCCTTAAGCTGGTTTGGAGTGCACCCTTCTTTGCTCCTGGGGGACAATACACCCCCTCCCGCTGACAAAACTCCCTGAGTTGGGCCACAGTATAGGTTTCCAGGTCTTCTAGCACAAACTCCATTTTGCCCACTCAGAACAGAAGACAGGTTTTTACAGAAGCTATGCAGGGGGGTACCTTATATAATACCTCCTCCCACCACCAGAGTAAATTTGGAAAAACAAAAACTCACAATTAGGAAGGCCGCTTGGAGAAAACTCCCGGTGTAGGCCTATGGACTACCCACAGTTATTGTCGAGTATACGTAGGCACAGCTCAATCCCACCACTGAACACCAATTATGTTAGAAAAACACTCCCACACCGGAAGGGTGGTGGTGTTCTCCCAGACATACACTGTGGTAGCTTGGCTCGAGTGGTCAGGGGTCAGGCACCGTGCTAAGCATACGTCATACCCACACAATAACCATGCGTGCATCCGTTCCAAAAACGACACTACACCTTAAAAATTATACTGAAAATATATCTCTTTATCTTGTTTTCTCTTAGTTGCTGATTAAATAAATAATAATACAATCACAGTACACAAGGCTTTTCCTGTGGTAGGGTAAGTCAAATAAATATTACTTCAACGATTCAATAAATAAGGTCGATCATAAATAATCAAGGCATAAATATAAGTGCATTACATAAAAGGCAATTAAATATTATGAGGCAATAAATACTGCGAGACAATAAATACTGTGCGACAATAAATACTGTGAAACAATAAATACTGTGAGGCAATAAATAGGCTGAATACAATAAATACAGTGCTCTCAATAAATAATAAAAGCCAACAGTGACACTTGAAAATCAGTTCACATTCCTGAGGTACTATGGGATGATTTGGCCCAATCACAGCTTGTGGTTATGTGGATGGCCTGAGGGTGTCTCACCTAGCTTGGATAAGGCTGAGGCTAAAACGGAGGTAGATCAAGGGTAATCTAGGAATCTGGCTCTCCCAAACTACACAACCCCTCACACAGGTCACTGTATCAGTCTCAGTCCACCCCTGGCACTCCCAGGCTGGTCCTAACACCTCTCTAGCCCCTAGGATGGCCTCTTAGGGCTCCACAGGGCCTTAGGCGCCCTCTATTCCACTTACTGCCCTCTTTGTGAACTTCCGACTCCGCCGGAGTCGTGTCGACGCCGTGAGGAGGTTCCGGTTCGATGTCGCTAGCCGGCCTCGGCTCGATGTCAGTTCTTGTCGACGCCGTGAGGCGGTTCCGGATCGATGTCGGCGGACGGCCTCAGCTCGATGTCGCTGGGCAGCCTCGATTCGATGTCGGTCTCCGGCGTCACAGGGTCACGATCTCCCTACTTCCGGGTGTCTCCGGAGTGCGACCTCCACTCCCGACCTCCGGTGCTCTTCCCTTCAGGTTCCGGCGACTCCGGAGTGCGATCTCCACTCCCGACCTCCGGTGCTCCTTTCCTCAGGTTCCGGCGACTCCGGAGTGCGATCTCCACTCCCGACCTCCGGCACGATTCACCTCGGTCTCCGGCGACTCCGGAAGGCGGACTTCACTCCCCCGTCGACGCCGCACACTCGACCTCAGGTGACTTCCTCCTCGACCTCTGGTGTCTCCACGACCTCCGTCGGCGCCCTCTCTCGACCTCTGGCGGCTCCGGGTACGACGTCTGCTTTCCAGTCAGCGCCGCTTCTTCACCTCCGGCCCCAGGTCTCTAGGCTTCTCGGCGTCAGACTCCAGGAAGATACCAATAGACAGGTCAGGAACTTGTTGTTCTTTACTTCCAAGGCGTGTTTCTGGTTCTTTAACCGTCATCAGTAGAGATTACAGTCTTTGTAATCTGGGGTTTGCTAAGTAGGCTGCCACCATCTTTGTCAGGTCAGGTACCTCTCACAGGCATGCGGGTGCTTCATGCACGAGATCGTCAGGTCAATGACTCTAGAGTACTATTAAACAGGAACAGGGGTGGGTCACACCGCTTCACCTCCCAGCAAGGTTCGCAACCTGGCATTGTGGTAAATGCAGTTTCAGTTACTTGCTTGCTTCAAGAGTGTTTGAGTGTATCGCCACAGTCGGTGCAGATAGTGTTGATCTCAAGACACGTGTTTCTGGTTCTTTAACCTTCATCAGGCGTGTTTACAGTCTTTGAAATTTGGGGTTTGCTGAGAAGGCTTCCAACATCTTTCTCAGGTGTGTTACCTCTCACAGGCATATGGGTGCTTCATCCACGAGCTCGTCAGCTCAATGACGCACAAGAGTACTATTAAACAGGAACAGGGGTGGGAGCACACCACTTCACTTCCCAGCAAAGTTCGCCCCTGGCATTGTGGTAAATGCAGTTTCGGTTATTTGCTTGCTTCAAGAGTGTTTGAGTGTTTTGCCACAGTTGGCACAGATAATGCTGATCTCTAGACACGTGTTTCTAGTTCTTTAACCGTCATCAGGCGTGTTTACAGTCTTTGAAATTTGGGGTTTGCTGAGAAGGCTTCCAACATCTTTCTCAGGTGTGTTACCTCTCACAGGCATATGGGTGCTTCATCCATGAGCTCGTCAGCTCAATGACTCACGGGAGTACTATTAAACAGGAACAGGGGGGGGAGCACACCGCTTCACCTCCCAGCAAGGTTCGCCGCTGCCATTGTGGTAAATGCAGTTTCAGTTACTTGCTTGCTTCAAGAGTGTTCGAGTGTATCACCACAGTTGGCACAGATAATGCTGATCTCTAGACACGTGTTTCTGGTTCCTTATCCGTCATCAGTAGAGATTACAGTCTATGAAATTTGGGGTTTGCTGAGTAGGCTTCAAACATCTTTCTCAGGTCTGGTACCTCTCACAGGCATGCAGGTGCTTCATCCACAAGCTCATCAGCTCAATGACTCACAAGAGTACTATTAAACAGTAACAGGGGTGGGAGCACGCCACTTCACCTCCCAGCAAGGTTCGCCCCTGGCATTGTGGTAAATGCAGTTTCGGTTACTTGCTTGCTTCAAGTGTGTTCAATTGTTTCGCCGCAGATAGTGCTGATCTCTAGACACGTGTTTCTGGTTCTTTAACCGTCATCAGTAGAGATTACAGTCTTTGAAATCTGGGGTTTGCTAAGTAGGCTGCCAACATCTATCTCAGGTAAGGTACCTCTCACAGGCATGCAGGTGCTTCATCCACCAGCTCGGCAGCTGAATGACTCACGGGAGAACTATTAAACAGGAACAGGGGTGGGAGCACACCGCTTCACCTCCCAGCAAGGTTCGCCTCTGGCATTGTGGTAAATGCAGTTTTGGTTACTTGCTTGCTTCAAGAGTGTTTGAGTGTTTCGCCACAGTTGGCGCAGATACTGCTGATCTCTAGACACGTGTTTCTGGTTCTTTAACCGTCATCAGTAGAGATCAAAGTCTTTCAAATGTGGGGTCTGCTGAGTATGAGGCCAACATCTTTCTCAGATCAGGTGCCTCTCAAAGGCAAGTGGGTGCTTCATCCACGAGCTCGTCAGCTCAATGAGTCACGGGAGTACTATTAAACAGGAACAGTAGTGGGAGCACACCGCTTCACCTCCCAGCAAGGTTTGCCCCTGGCATTGTGGTAACTGCAGTTTCAGTTACTTGCATGCTTCAAGAGTGTTCGAGTGTTTCGTCACAGTTGGCGCAGTTAGTGCTGATCTCTAGACACGTGGTTCTGGTTCTTTAACCTTCATCAGGAGTGTTTACAGTCTTTGAAATTTGGGGTTTGCTGAGTAGGCTTCCAACATCTTTCTCAGGTCTGTTACCTCTCACAGGCATGTGGGTGCTTCATCCACGAGCTCGTCAGCTCAATGACGCACGAGAGTACTATTAAACAAAAATAGGGGTGGGAGCACACCGCTTCACTTCCCAGCAAGGTTCGCCCCTGGCATTGTGGTAAATGTAGTTTCGGTTACTTGCTTGCTTCAAGTGTGTTCAATTGTTTCGCCACAGTTGGCGCATATAGTGCTGATCTTTAGACACGTGTTTATGGTTCTTTAACCGTCATCAGTAGAGATTACAGTCTTTGAAATCTGGGGTTTTTGCTGAGTAGGCTGGCAACATCTTTCTCAGGTCAGGTACCTCTCACAGGCATGCAGGTGCTTCATCCACCAGCTCGTCAGCTCAATGACTCACGGGAGAACTATTAAACAGGAACAAGGGTGGGAGCACACCGCTTCACCTCCCAGCCAGGTTCGCCCCTAGCATTGTGGTAAATGCAGTTTCGGTTACTTGCTTGCTTCAAGAATGTTCGAGTGTTTCGCCACAGTTGGTGCAGATAGTGCTGATCTCTAGACACGTGTTTCTAGTTCTTTAACCGTCATCAGTAGAGATTACAGTCTTTGAAATTTGGGGTTTGCTGAGTAGGCTGCCAACATCTTTCTCAGATCAGGTACCTCTCACAGGCAAGCAGGTGCTTTATCCACGAGCTCGTCAGCTCAATGACTCACGGGAGTACTATTAAACAGGAACTGGGGTGGAAGCACACCGCTTCACCTCCCAGCAAGGTTCGCCCCTGACATTGTCGTAATTGCAGTTTCAGTTATTTGCTTGCTTCAAGAGAGTTTGAATGTTTCGTCATAGTTGGCGCAGTTAGTGCTGATCTCTAGACACGTGGTTCTGGTTCTTTAACCTTCATCAGGAGTGTTTACAGTCTTTGAAATTTGGGGTTTGCTGAGTAGGCTTCCAACATCTTTCTCAGGTCTGTTACCTCTCACAGGCATGTGAGTGCTTCATCCACGAGCTCGTCAGCTCAATGACGCATGAGAGTACTATTAAACAAAAACAGGGGTGGGAGCACACCGTTTCACTTCCCAGCAAGGTTCGCCCCTGGCATTGTGGTAAATGTAGTTTCGGTTACTTGCTTGCTTCAAGTGTGTTCAATTGTTTCGCCACAGTTGGCGCATATAGTGCTGATCTTTAGACACGTGTTTATGGTTCTTTAACCGTCATCAGTAGAGATTACAGTCTTTGAAATCTGGGGTTTTTGCTGAGTAGGCTGGCAACATCTTTCTCAGGTCAGGTACCTCTCAGAGGCATGCAGGTGCTTCATCCACCAGCTCGTCAGCTCAATGACTCACGGGAGAACTATTAAACAGGAACAAGGGTGGGAGCACACCGCTTCACCTCCCAGCCAGGTTCGCCCCTAGCATTGTGGTAAATGCAGTTTCGGTTACTTGCTTGCTTCAAGAGTGTTCGAGTGTTTCGCCACAGTTGGTGCAGATAGTGCTGATCTCTAGACACGTGTTTCTAGTTCTTTAACCGTCATCAGTAGAGATTACAGTCTTTGAAATTTGGGGTTTTGCTGAGTAGGCTGCCAACATCTTTCTCAGATCAGGTACCTCTCACAGGCAAGCGGGTGCTTCATCCACGAGCTCGTCAGCTCAATGACTCACGGGAGTACTATTAAACAGGAACTGGGGTGGAAGCACACCGCTTCACCTCCCAGCAAGGTTCGCCCCTGACATTGTCGTAATTGCAGTTTCAGTTATTTGCTTGCTTCAAGAGAGTTTGAATGTTTCGTCATAGTTGGCTCAGTTAGTGCTGATCTCTAGACACGTGGTTCTGGTTCTTTAACCTTCATCAGGAGTGTTTACAGTCTTTGAAATTTGGGGTTTGCTGAGTAGGCTTCCAACATCTTTCTCAGGTCTGTTACCTCCCACAGGCATGTGGGTGCTTCATCCACGAGCTCGTCAGCTCAATGACGCACGAGAGTACTATTAAACAAAAACAGGGGTGGGAGCACACCGCTTCACTTCCCAGCAAGGTTCGCCCCTGGCATTGTGGTAAATGTAGTTTCGGTTACTTGCTTGCTTCAAGTGTGTTCAATTGTTTCGCCACAGTTGGCGCATATAGTGCTGATCTTTAGACACGTGTTTATGGTTCTTTAACCGTCATCAGTAGAGATTACAGTCTTTGAAATCTGGGGTTTTTGCTGAGTAGGCTGGCAACATCTTTCTCAGGTCAGGTACCTCTCACAGGCATGCAGGTGCTTCATCCACCAGCTCGTCAGCTCAATGACTCACGGGAGAACTATTAAACAGGAACAAGGGTGGGAGCACACCGCTTCACCTCCCAGCCAGGTTCGCCCCTAGCATTGTGGTAAATGCAGTTTCGGTTACTTGCTTGCTTCAAGAGTGTTCGAGTGTTTCGCCACAGTTGGTGCATATAGTGCTGATCTCTAGACACGTGTTTCTAGTTCTTTAACCGTCATCAGTAGAGATTACAGTCTTTGAAATTTGGGGTTTGCTGAGTAGGCTGCCAACATCTTTCTCAGATCAGGTACCTCTCACAGGCAAGCGGGTGCTTCATGCACGAGCTCGTCAGCTCAATGACTCACGGGAGTACTATTAAACAGGAACTGGTGTGGAAGCACACCGCTTCACCTCCCAGCAAGGTTCGCCCCTGACATTGTCGTAATTGCAGTTTCAGGTATTTGCTTGCTTCAAGAGAGTTTGAATGTTTCGCCACAGTTGGCACAGATAATGCTGATCTCTAGACACGTGTTTCAGGTTCTTTAACCGTCATCAGTAGAGATTACAGTCTTTGAAATCTGGGGTTTGCTGAGTAGGCTGCCACCATCTTTCTCAGGTCAGGTACCTCTCACAGGCATGCGGGTGCTTCATGCACGAGATCGTCAGGTCAATGACTCACGAGAGTACTATTAAACAGGAACAGGGGTGGGAGCACACCGCTTCACCTCCCAGCAAGGTTCACCCCTGGCATTGTGGTAAATTCAGTTTCGGTTACTTGCTTGCTTCAAGAGTGTTCAAGTGTTTCGACCCCAAATGGCGTGGATAGTGCTAATCTCTAGACACGTGTTTCTGGTTCTTTAACCGTCGTCAGTAGAGATTACAGTCTTTCAAATGTGGGGTTTGCTGAGTATGCTGCCAACATCTTTCTCAGATCAGGTACCTCTCACAGGCAAGTGGGTGATTCATCCACGAGCTCGTCAGCTCAATGACTCACGGGAGTACTATTAAACAGGAACAGCGTTGGGAGCACACCGATTCACCTCCCAGCAAGGTTCGCCCCTGGCATTGTGGTAAATGCAGTTTCAGTTACTTGCTTGCTTCAAGAGTGTTCGAGTGTTTCGCCACAGTTGGCGCACATAGTGCTGATCTCCAGACACGTGGTTCTGTTTCTTTAACTGTCATAGGTAGAGATTTCAGTCTTTCAAATGTGGGGTTTGCTGAGTAGGCTGCCACCATCTTTCTCAGGTCAGGTACCTCTCACAGGCATGCGGGTGCTTCATGCACGAGATCGTCAGGTCAATGACTCACGAGAGTACTATTAAACAGGAACAGGGGTGGGAGCACACCGCTTCACCTCCCAGCAAGGTTCGCACCCTGGCATTGTGGTAAATGCAGTTTCAGTTACTTGCTTGCTTCAAGAGTGTTTGAGTGTATCGCCACAGTCGGTGCAGATAGTGTTGATTTCAAGACACGTGTTTCTGGTTCTTTAACCTTCATCAGGAGTGTTTACAGTCTTTGAAATTTGGGGTTTGCTGAGAAGGCTTCCAACATCTTTCTCAGGTCTGTTACCTCTCACAGGCATGGATCTCTGACATATTATCGAAAGACACATTATCGAACTACACAAATATCGCAACAAAAATATCGACATCAAAATTATCGACATTGTATACTTAATTAAAAAACTACACTAATATCGACACTACAATATCGTAATACAATTATATCGATCACACTAAAATCGCACACATCAATATCGAAATACTAAATATCGACATAAATAAATAAATATAACACATGTAACAAATATCGATAACCAAAATATAGACATCAATAATATCGTTTTTTTTAAATATATCGACAATTCTAATACTAATAAAACCAATACTTTAAACAACATAAATACAATATTTTCCTAAAACATACATTTTCCAATTATATTCTACCTAAACATAAACATAACATTTATAACTATATAAATATTTAACAACATAATAAAAAAAACAGAAATAATTATCACATAGGCATTTCGAACACATTAAAAAAAATTAAAACACATTATAAACAATCTTTTTCTATATAATTATTTAAAACTCTCCTCCTTTAAAACTAAATATACTCTTACTTAGCATTTTCCATAAAAGGAAACCAATTAAATAAAAAATAATTCAAAACATCCAATAGAAAGGCCACATACAGAAAGCAACCAATAACATTCAAGAAACAATTTAAAACAACTATATAAACCAATTAAAACAAGTCTTCTACTGTGCCTTAAACCAAAGCATTGAACGAAGAAGAAACTCTGCTAAACAGAAGAAACCTACATCCTACTACTATTCTAAAAACGTAAGTAAATTATCTTTTCTAACTAAACTGCCAAATTAAACTAAAACACTAATTTATCTTTACTCAAATAAATAACTAACTTATATATTCCATCTCTTTATGTTTCCACTACAGATATTACTCAAAACAGCTAAAGAAAAGATTGAACATTGCCAGAAAGGACTCACTAAAAAAGTAAGTATACTATCAAAATACTTTCTAAAATATTAATTAAATCCTACTCAAACCCCTAAACATCCTAAACCCCTAAAAAAATCCATGTTCTCTTTTTTAAGTTTTTAAAAACCTGTATAAATTAACACCTATAGTCTATACCAAACAGCAATACCACCCCACTTAAAAAAACTAAAACAACCAAAACAATATATGTTCTTTAACTTTCAGAGACTACATCAACTAAACTGCATTTTGTCTACAAAGAACATCTTCATTCAAATACAACCAAAAACACTTGGTAAGTATATATAAAAAAGTTTGTTTTTTGCTATTTTCATAGAAATATATAAAGTACTATTGCATATATTTTCATATACATTTTTTCCAGATTTCTAACACATCACAATGACAGAAGAAGCCCAATTTATAACATCGCAGAAAGGAAAATTCCTATTGTGTTACATGGGTTACACATACACCCAAGAAAAGCAGACGGAACGAAAAGTGAACTGGAAGTGTTCTAAATATTATTCTAACAAATGCTACGGACGAGCAACAACAAGAGAAACAACTGTACTATATACAAGAGAGCATAACCATCCACCCAATCTCTCTGAAATAGAAGTCAGATCAACCCTTGAAAATATAAAAGAATTAAGCACTGGTTCACAAACTGCTACAAGTGTAATCCTAAAAGAACTATTACCTAGAGTGCCCAAAGAAGCAAGAGGCCAATTACCATCAATTGCTTCTTTAAAAAGAACAATTGCTAGGACCAAAAAATCAACCACAACAACAATACCATCCCCTAAAACTTTTCAAGATATCATCATTCCACCAGAATTAACTATCAGCCACAATAATGAACCTTTTATTTTTTTTGATAACAAAAGTACAGAAAAAAGAATCATAATGTTTGCTACTGCAAACAATATAACTAAACTCCAACAATGCCAAACATGGATGATGGATGGCACCTTTACAATATGCCCAAAACCATTCTACCAGCTTTACACAATACACGGTCAATATCACAACACTTCCATACCTTTAATCTATGCACTATTACCTAACAAACAAAACACAACATATAATGAAATGCTAGGAAAACTAAAACAAGAATCAAATGATTTTTCCCCTGAAAGAGTTATCATAGACTTTGAGCAAGCCATGATAAATTGCATTCTAAAACTGTACCCCCATACAGCTATCCAAGGATGTTACTTCCATCTAAACCAATGTATATGGAGACATTTACAAAAATCTTCACTAAGTGCGGGGGGTACGCACAGTACATACACGGGTGGGGGTACGACTCGAACGTACTCGGGTGTACATACACGGGGGGTTCGACACGTACTCGGGTGTACATACACGGGGGGGTATGGCGCGTACATGCGGGGGCTGGGGGGGGTACGGCGCGTACATGCGGGGGCTGGGGGGGGTACGGCGCGTACATGCGGGGGCTGGGGGGGGGTATGGCGCGTACCGGGCACCTTTTTGGACGTCTCCATGGTTGCTATTGGAGTTCGGTGCGGACGGTCTTTTAACCATACGGTTGTGAGATCGGACGCACGGGATGGATCGTGATTCCTCGGTCGGACTTGACTGTTCACGTTTGTACGGTAAATCGTCCGAGGACGTGTCGGACACATTTTCCGACCCGTGGACGTGTGGGGACTAATTCCCAAGGCTGTTCGTATGGACTTTTTACCATGCGAATCGTGATTGCCAGTTCGTACGGCACTTGTACGATTCGTACGGTAAAAAGACCGGATACGAGTCGTACGGGAATTTTTTTTACCGGATCGTAATTGGCACCATAATGCACCTAAAAACATCACTACAAACATTATTCAAAGACTATAAAACTTTAACACACCTAAATAACAAAACACTAACAAAGCCGCAAACACGGAACACAACGTAAATTATAAAACCGTATACAAACTATTACTAACACCCTAACTTCTAAAACATCAATCCATACACACTTATTACAACATTACTAGTTCCACAAAACACTTAAAACTATTTAATAATAAAGAAAATAACTCTTACCTTCTCAAACGTGAAACAGCTCCCGACCGCGACCTGGATTCTACCAAAATAACCCAAAACAACAGCGAGCGGTTACAAAATAAAAGACCCAAACAAACATAACAACTAAAAAAATACCAATAAATACCCTAACTATTTATTTAACATTACACATTACTTTAAAAATTAGTAAAACATTAGAATAAAATACTCAAAAATAATACCTATTTTTTTATATATGTGAAAATTATTTAACTTATAATAATAAATATAATAAAAAAAATATATTTACTAATATAATAATAAAAAAGTATATATTACCAAAAAAATGTATGAACATGATATAATTAATATATTGTATCTACAACATACCAAAACTAAAAATAAAAAGAACTATTCTAAAATGTAAACATTTTCAATATTAATTATCTAATATTAATATTAATAATTAAAATATATTAATCATATATTTCAAAACATACAATTTCTTATAAATTCAAATAAAGTCTAAAAATATTGAGAGTACACAATATAAAATTAAAAATATTAAACAGCTATAAAAAATCAGAAAAAAAAATATTTTAATTATTTTGTCTGTTCATATATTAATGTCCAAAATATACATTACAAAAATATATATCAATTAAAAAAAATTATTACAATAATACAAATGTTAAATATTAATTATTTTATTACATGTTTATTTCAATGATTTAATTATTATAATATGCGTAATAATAAACAATATTTTCTCTGTAATTAATATACATTCCAACAACTATAAAACAAATCTTATTTTCCTTTCTACTATTTTATACAAAAATTAGCAATTTGCATTCTGATATAACTTCTATATTTTATCCAACCAAAACTAAAATCTACAGATTTATTGTAAATTAAAACAAAGTAATTTAACTGTTCCTATTCAACTCTATATTTAATTATAATAATTGCTATTTAACAAACTTAATTAATGTACTACTCCCACTACAGACTGAACTTAATTAATTTACTATTCTCACTCCAAAATATATTTAATTAGGGTAGGTGCTGGACACTGAACTTAATTAATTTACTATTCTCAATCCAACCTATATTAAAATAGAGTAGGTGCTGGACACTGAACTTAATTAATTTAATATTCTCACTCCACCCTATATTTAATTAGAGTAGGTGCTGGACACAGAACTTAATTAATTTACTATTCCCTCTCCAGTCTATATTTAATTAAGATAAGTGCTGGACACTGAACTTAATTATTTACTATTCTCACTCCAACCTATATTAAATTAGAGTAGGTGCTGGACACTGAACTTAATTAATTTACTATTCCCACTCCAGTCTATATTTAATTAGGATAAGTGCTGGACACTGAACTTAATTAATTTACTATTCTCACTCCAACCTATATTTAATTAGAGTATGTGCTGGACACAGAACTTAATTAATTTACTATTCCCTCTCCAGTCTATATTTAATTAAGATAAGTGCTGGACACTGAACTTAATTAATTTACTATTCTCACTCCAACCTATAATAAATTAGAGTAGGTGCTGAACACTGAACTTAATTAATTTACTATTCCCACTCCAGTCTATATTTAATTAAGATAAGTGCTGGACACTGAACTTAATTAATTTACTATTCTCACTCCAACCTATATTTAATTAGAGTATGTGCTGGACACTGAACTTAATTATTTTACTATTCCCACTCCAGTCTATATTTAATTAAGATAAGTGCTGGACACTGAACTTAATAAATTTACTATTCTCACTCCAACCTATATTTAATTAGAGTATGTGCTTGACACTGAACTTAATTATTTGACTATTCCCACTCCAGTCTATATTTAATTAAGATAAGTGCTGGACACTGAACTTAATTCATTTACTATTCTCACTCCAACCTATATTACATTAAGATAAGTGCTGGACACTGAACTTAATAAATTTACTATTCTCACTCCAACCTATATTTAATTAGAGTAGGTGCTGGACACAGAACTTAATTAATTCACTATTCCCACTCCAGTCTATATTTAATTAAGATAAGTGCTGGACACTGAACTTAATTAATTTACTATTCTCACTCCAACCTATATTAAATTAGAGTAGGTGCTGGACACGGAACTTAATTAATTTACTATTCCCACTCCAGTCTATATTTAATTAAGATAAGTGCTGGACACTGAACTTAATAAATTTACTATTCTCACTCCAACCTATATTTAATTAGAGTATGTGCTGGACACTGAACTTAATTAATTTACTATTCCCACTCCAGTCTATATTTAATTAAGATAAGTGCTGGACACTGAACTTAATTAATTTACTATTCTCACTCCAACCTATATTAAATTAGAGTAGGTGCTGGACACTGAACTTAATTAATTTACTATTCCCACTCCAGTCTATATTTAATTAAGATAAGTGCTGGACACTGAACTTAATTAATTTACTATTCTCACTCCAATCTATATTTAATTAGGGTAGGTGCTGGACACTGAACTTAATTAATTTACTATTCCCACTCCAGTCTATATTTAATTAAGATAACTGCTGGACACTGAACTTAATAAATTTACTATTCTCACTCCAACCTATATTTAATTAGAGTAGGTGCTGGACACTAAACTTAATTAATTTACTATTCCCACTCCAGTCTATATTTAATTAAGATAAGTGCTGGACACTGAACGTAATTAATTTACTATTCTCACTCCAACCTATATTTAATTAGAGTAGCTGCTGGACACTGAACTTAATAAATTTACTTTTCCCACTCTAGTCTATATTTAATTAAAATAAGTGCTGCACACTGAACTTAATTAATATACTATTGTCACTCCAACCTATATTTATTTAGAGTAGGAGCTGGACACTGAACTTAATTATTTTACTATTCCCACTCCAGTCTATATTAAATTAAAATAAGTGCTGGACACTGAACTTAATAAATTTACTATTCTCACTCCAACCTATATTTAATTAGAGTAGGTGCTGGACACTGAACTTAATTAATTTACTACTCTCACTCCAATCTATATTTAATTAGGGTAGGTGCTGGACACTCAACTTAATTAATTTACTATTCCCACTCCAGTCTACATTTAATTAAAATAAGTGCTGGACAATGAACTTAATAAATTTGCTATTCTCACTCCAATCTATATTTAATTAGAGTAGGTGCTGGACACTGAACTTAATTAATTTACTAATCTCACTCCAATCTATATTGAATTACAGTAGGTGCTGGACACTGAACTGAATACATTTACTATTCCCACTCCAAAATATATGTAATTAGGGTAGGTGCTGGACACTGAACTGAATAAATTTACTATTCTCACTCCAATCTATATTTAATTAGGATAGATGCTAGACACTGAACTTTATTAAATTACTATTCCCACTCCAGTCTATATTTTACTAAGATAAGTGCTGGACACTGAACTTAATTAATTTACTATTCTCACTCCAATTTATATTTAATTAGAGTAGGTGCTGGACACTGAACTGAATTAATTTACTATTCTCACTCCAATCTATATTTAATTAGAGTAGGTGCTGGACAGTGAACTGAATTAATTTACTATTCTCACTCCAGTCTATATTTAATTAACATAAGTGCTGGACACTGAACAGAATAAATTTACTATTCTCACTCCAATCTATATTTAATTATAGTAGGTGCTGGACACTGAACTGAATTAATTTACTATTCTCACTCCAGTCTATATTTAATTAGAGTATGTGCTGGACACTGAACTTAATTATTTTACTATTCCAACTCCAGTCTATATTTAATTAAGATAAGTGCTGGACACTGAACTTAATTAATTTACTATTCTCACTCCAACCTATATTTAATTAAAGTATATGCTGGACACTGAACTTAATTAATTTACTATTCCCTCTCCAGTCTATATTTAATTAAGATAAGTGCTGGACACTGAACTTAATTAATTTACTATTCTCACTCCAACATATATTAAATTAGAGTAGGTGCTGAACACTGAACTTAATTAATTTACTATTCCCACTCCAGTCTATATTTAATTAAGATAAGTGCTGGACACTGAACTTAATTAATTTACTATTCTCACTCCAACCTATATTTAGGTGCCAATTCCGATCCGGTAAAAACCGGGTACGAACCGTCGGACGGAGCCTTTTCTCCGTCCGACTCGTACCCGGTGCGAAATCCATCCGAAAATGCAAGTACGAATCATACGGAAACACCATTTCCGTACGATTCGAACAAAACACCGACCGAACAGAAACTAAACACAATTCCGATCCTGAAAGGAGCCGACGTGACGTCGGTACGCATCCAGCCTACGTTTCACGAACCAGGAAGTACGATTCGAACCGACGTCATCCCGCACGGAAAATATTTACCGGCTGCCAAAAACTGCCGGGAAATCAGGACGACACACGCAAGGAGCAGCTGGACGCGACGAACAGACATGGACCCGAACCTACGTGCCATCCCTGCCCTCCTAGCAGTCCACCTGGCGTACAGGAACCGACGCAGACGCCGCAGAAGGTCAGCACAACAACCAGGGGCAAAGGGGGGGGCAGGGGCAGGACACACAACACCAACACATGGTACCAAATCACACATGGCCTGGACATACCTGACCATCAGGGCCTGGTCACTTCCAGGGGGTGGGGGCAAGGCCAGCAACGCAAGCGTCCGCCACAACGGAAGTGGATGGTCACGCGAACCGGTACGTACCCTACCCAGGCCGCAAGAGCGTGGGTACGGAACGTACCACGCGTCCCCCTACGTCACTCCAACAATAGCGGTACGGCCCGTACCCACGTCAGAAAGGCCTTGGTACAGCTCGTACCAGCATTGCTGGGGTCATGTAGGGGTACGCGTGGTACGACCCGTAGCCACGCCCCCAAGGCCTGTGTACGGTGCGGACCCCACGGCCCGCAACAATGGTGGGACGCACCGTACCCACACACCAAAGGCATGGGTACGGCCCGTACCCAGGCACGCAGAGCGTGGGCAGGGGTATGTACGGACCGTACCCCCACCCGTGGAAGTACGGCCCGTACCCCCACCCGTGCATGTACGCCCCGAACCCCCACTCGTGTATGTACGCCCCGAACCCCCACCCGTGTATGTACGCCCCGAACCCCCACCCGTGTATGTACGCCCCGAACCGCCACCCGTGTATGTACGCACCCAAGCGCCACCCGTGTATGTACGCCCCGAACCCCCACCCCACCCTGGTATGTACGCCCCGAACCCCCACCCGTGTATGTACGGACCGAACCCCCACCCCAGCCGTGTATGTACGCACCAAACCACCACCCGTGTATGTACGCACCAAACCACCACCCCAGCCGTGTATGTACGCACCAAACCACCACCCGTGTATGTACGCACCAAACGCCCACCCGTGTATGTACGCACCAAACCCCCCCCCCAGCCGTGTATGTACGCACCGAACCACCAGCCGTGTATGTACGCACCAAACCCCCACCCCAGCCGTGTGGTGGTTCGGTGCGTACATACACGGCTGGGGGGGGGGTTCGGTGCGTACATACACGGCTGGGGGGGGTTCGGGGGCGTACATACACGGGTGGGTGTTTGGTGCGTACATACACGGCTGGTGGTTCGGTCCGTACATACACGGCTGGGGGGGGTTCGGGGGCGTACATACACGGCTGGTGGTTCGGTGCGTACATACACGGCTGGGGGGGGGTTCGGGGGCGTACATACACGGGTGGGTGTTTGGTGCGTACATACACGGCTGGTGGTTCGGTGCGTACATACACGGCTGGGGTGGGTGTTAGGTGCGTACATACACGGCTGGTGGTTCGGTGCGTACATACACGGCTGGGGGGGGTTCGGGGGCGTACATACACGGCTGGTGGTTCGGTGCGTACATACACGGCTGGGGGGGGTTCGGGGGCGTACATACACGGGTGGGTGTTTGGTGCGTACATACACGGGTGGGGGTTCGGGGCGTACATACGCGGGCGGGGGGTGGTGGGGTGTTCGGCGCGTATGCGGGCACATGTCTCCATGGTTGCTATGGGAGTTCGGTTCGGACGGTGTTTTTTGCGTACGGTTGTGAAATGGGGAGGACGGGAGGGATCGTACTTGCGCAGTCGGACTTTATTTTTCCGCACGGTGGGTTTCTCGCCCGGGGACGTGTCGGTGACTTTTCCCGACCCGAGGACGTGTGGGGAAATCTTCCCAATGCGATTCGTATGGACTTTTTTCCGTTCGAATCGTACTTGGCAGTTTGTACGCTACTTTGACGATTCGGACGGAAAAAAATCCGGATACGAGTCGGACGGGGAATTTTTTTACCGGATCGGAATTGGCACCTTAATTAGAGTATGTGCTGGACACTGAACTTAATTATTTTACTATTCCCACTCCAGTCTATATTTAATTAAGATAAGTGCTGGACACTGAACTTAATAAATTTACTATTCTCACTCCAACCTATATTTAATTAGAGTATGTGCTGGACACTGAACTTAATTATTTTACTATTCCTACTCCAGTCTATATTTAATTAAGATAAGTGCTGGACACTGAACTTAATTAATTTACTATTCTCACTCCAACCTATATTACATTGAGATAAGTGCTGGACACTGAACTTAATAAATTTACTATTCTCACTCCAACCTATATTTAATTAGAGTAGGTGCTGGACACAGAACTTAATTAATTTATTATTCCCACTCCAGTCTATATTTAATTAAGATAAGTGCTGGACACTGAACTTAATTAATTTACTATTCTCACTCCAACCTATATTAAATTAGAGTAGGTGCTGGACACTGAACTTAATTAATTTACTATTCCCACTCCAGTCTATATTTAATTAAGATAAGTGCTGGACACTGAACTTAATAAATTTACTATTCTCACTCCAACCTATATTTAATTAGAGTATGTGCTGGACACTGAACTTAATTAATTTACTATTCCCACTCCAGTCTATATTTAATTAAGATAAGTGCTGGACACTGAACTTAATTAATTTACTATTCTCACTCCAACCTATATTAAATTAGAGTAGGTGCTGGACACTGAACTTAATTAATTTACTATTCCCACTCCAGTCTATATTTAATTAAGATAAGTGCTGGACACTGAACTTAATTAATTTACTATTCTCACTCCAATCTATATTTAATTAGGGTAGGTGCTGGACACTGAACTTAATTAATTTACTATTCCCACTCCAGTCTATATTTAATTAAGATAACTGCTGGACACTGAACTTAATAAATTTACTATTCTCACTCCAACCTATATTTAATTAGAGTAGGTGCAGGACACTAAACTTAATTAATTTACTATTCCCACTCCAGTCTATATTTAATTAAGATAAGTGCTGGACACTGAACTTAATTAATTTACTATTCTCACTCCAACCTATATTTAATTAGAGTAGCTGCTGGACACTGAACTTAATTAATTTACTATTCTCACTCCAACCTATATTTAATTAGAGTAGCTGCTGGACACTGAACTTAATAAATTTACTTTTCCCACTCCAGTCTATATTTAATTAAAATAAGTGCTGCACACTGAACTTAATTAATATACTATTGTCACTCCAACCTATATTTAATTAGAGTAGGAGCTGGACACTCAACTTAATTAATTTACTATTCCCACTCCAGTCTATATTTAATTAAAATAAGTGCTGGACAATGAACTTAATAAATTTACTATTCTCACTCCAATTTATATTTAATTAGAGTAGGTGCTGGACACTGAACTTAATTAATTTACTATTCTCACTCCAATCTATATTGAATTACAGTAGGTGCTGGACACTGAACTGAATAAATTTACTATTCCCACTCCAAAATATATGTAATTAGGGTAGGTGCTGGACACTGAACTGAATAAATTTACTATTCTCACTCCAATCTATATTTAATTAGGATAGATGCTAGACACTGAACTTTATTAAATTACTATTCCCACTCCAGTCTATATTTTACTAAGATAAGTGCTGGACACTGAACTTAATTAATTTACTATTCTCACTCCAATTTATATTTAATTAGAGTAGGTGCTGGACACTGAACTGAATTAATTTACTATTCTCACTCCAATCTATATTTAATTAGAGTAGGTGCTGGACAGTGAACTGAATTAATTTACTATTCTCACTCCAGTCTATATTTAATTAACATAAGTGCGTGACACTGAACAGAATAAATTTACTATTCTCACTCCAATCTATATTTAATTATAGTAGGTGCTGGACACTGAACTGAATTAATTTACTATTCTCACTCCAGTCTATATTTAATTTAGATAAGTGCTGGACACAGAACTTAATAAATTTACTATTCTCACTCCAATCTATATTTAATTAAGGTATGTGCTGGACACTGAACTTAATTAATTTACTATTCCCACTCCAGTCTATATTTAATTAAAATAAGTGCTGGACACTGAACTGAATTAATTTACTATTCCCTCTCCAAAATATATTTAATTAGGGTAGGTGCTGGACACTGAACTTAATAAATTTACTATTCTCACTCAAATCTATATTTAATTATGGTAGGTGCAAAACACTAAACTTCATTAATTTAGTATTCCCACTCATAAATATATTTAATTACACTAGATCATGTATACTGACCTTAATTAATTTTATATTCCCACTCCAATATGTATTTAATTACAGTAATTGCAATACAAATATATAAATATTAATATATAAAAAATAACATGTTTTAATCATTATTAAAAAATTTACATAAAACAATACCCACACTTATCCTCTGCAAATCCAACTCCCCAATCTAAAATGTATCCCAAAATATTATATTATAATATTTTTTTTTAATATAAATTACTCAATATTACTAATTTAAAATACATTTTTAAAACACTCCCCACCCTTATCCCCTATAAACCAACATCCCACTCCCAATTTTTTTTTTAAATTGTACAATCTAAATCAAAATTTATAAATACTTTTTATACAATATTACCTACATTTATCACATTTTTATAAAACTCCACACCCTTATCCCCATAACACAACATCCCACTCCTAAAATTAAATATAACATTCGAATTATTTTTATAAATTTATAAATTTTTTATACAAATTATTCCTACATAAATCAAAATTTTTAAAACACTCCCCACCCTCATACCCTATAACCCAACATCCCATTCCTAAAAGAAAATATAAAAAAAAATGTAATCCAAATTTCAAATTAAATTTTTTAAATATTCCTAATTACAAACAAAATTTTACAACACTTCCCACCCTTATCCCCTGTAACCCAACATACCACTCCGAAAATTTAATATAAAATTCTAAATTACATTTAAAAATTAGAATTTTTTAAAAAAAAACATTATAAAATATATAAACATTTTTAAAACACTTCCCACCCTTATCCCCTATAACCCAACATCCCGCTCCTAAAATTAATTTTAAAATTCTAAATTAAATTTAAAATTTATAAATACATTTTTTTCAAAATTCTAAAATATATAAACATTTTTAAAACACTTCCCACCCTTATCCCCTATAACCCAACATCCCGCTCCTAAAATTAATTTTAAAATTCTAAATTAAATTTAACATTTCTAAATAATTTTTTTTTTTAATTCTAAAATATATAAACATTTTTAAAACACTTCCCACCCTTATCCCCTGTAACCCAACATCCCGCTCCTCAAATTAAATATACATTTCAAATTTGAAATAAAATTTACTAATTAAATTTTACAATATATTACAAAAAAATTTAACTTTTTTAAAACACTCCCCACCCTTATCCCCTATAACCCAACATCCCGCTCCTAAAATTAAACATAAAATGCCAAATTTATTTCAAATTTTCTATTTAAATTTAAAAATATATTACAAAATTAATAAATATTTGTAAAACACTCCCCACCCTTATCCCCTATAACCTAACATCCCGCCCCTAAAAGAATATAAATATTTCTCATATTATATACATTTTAACTATTTATACAAACAACTTCAAAATATTTACTAAACATACAATAACGATATTTTAACATGTCGATATTATTACTAACAATATATCTTACATCGACATATAATAAAAAAAAAAAAAACGATATTTTTCACATCGATATTATCTATTTTGATATTTTGTACTTTAGATATTTTTGACTCGATATTTATGTCCCTCGATATTAAAAAGTCGATATATAGACTGCTCACCCACAGGCATATGGGTGCTTCATCCACGAGCTCGTCAGCTCAATGACGCACGAGAGTACTATTAAACAGGAACAGGGGTGGGAGCACACCACTTCACTTCCCAGCAAGGTTCGCCGCTGGCATTGTGGTAAATGTAGTTTCGGTTACTTGCTTGCTTCAAAAGTGTTTGAGTGTTTTGCCACAGTTGGCACAGATAATGCTGATCTCTAGACACGTGTTTCTAGTTCTTTAACCGTGATCAGTAGAGATTACAGTCTTTGAAATTTGTGTTTTGCTGAGTAGGCTGCCAACATCTTTCTCAGATCAGGTACCTCTCACAGGCAAGCGGGTGCTTCATCCACGAGCTCGTCAGCTCAATGACTCACGGGAGTACTATTAAACAGGAACAGGGGTGGGAGCACACCGCTTCACCTCCCAGCAAGGTTCGCCACTGCCATTGTGGTAAATGAAGTTTCAGTTACTTGCTTGCTTCAAGAGTGTTCGAGTGTATCACCACAGTTGGCACAGATAATGCTGATCTCTAGACACGTGTTTCTGGTTCCTTAACCGTCATCAGTAGAGATTACAGTCTGTGAAATTTGGGGTTTGCTGAGTAGGCTTCCAACATCTTTCTCAGGTCTGGTACCTCTCACAGGCATGCGGGTGCTTCATCCACAAGCTCATCAGCTCAATGACTCACGAGAGTACTATTAAACAGTAACAGGGGTGGGAGCACGCCGCTTCACCTCCCAGCAAGGTTCGCCCCTGGCATTGTGGTAAATGCAGTTTCGGTTACTTGCTCGCTTCAAGTGTGTTCGATTGTTTCGCCGCAGATAGTGCTGATCTCTAGACACGTGTTTCTGGTTCTTTAACCATCATCAGTAGAGATTACAGTCTTTGAAATCTGGGGTTTGCTAAGTAGGCTGCCAACATCTTTCTCAGATCAGGTACCTCTCACAGGCAAGTGGGTGATTCATCCACGAGATCGTCAGCTCAATGACTCACGGGAGTACTATTAAACAGGAACAGGGGTGAGAGTACACCGCTTCACCTCCCAGCAAGGTTCGCCCCTGGCATTGTGGTGAATGCAGTTTCAGTTACTTGCTTGCTTCAAGAGTGTTCGAGTGTTTCGCCACAGTTGGCGCACATCGTGCTGATCTCTAGACACGTGGTTCTGTTTCTTTAACTGTCATAGGTAGAGATTTCAGTCTTTCAAATGTGGGGTTTGCTGAGTAGGCTGCCAACATCTTTCTCAGGTCAGGTACCTCTCACAGGCATGTGGGTGCTTCATCCACGAGCTCGTCAGCTCAATGACTCATGGGAGTACTATTAAACAGGAACAGGGATGGAGGCACACCGATTCACCTCCCAGCAAGGTTCGCCCCTGCCATTGTGGTAAATGCAGTTTCAGTTACTTGCTTGCTCCAAGAGTGTTCGAGTGTTTCGCCACAGTTGGCGCAGATAGTGCTGATCTCTAGACACGTGTTTCTGGTTCTTTAACCGTCATCAGTAGAGATTACAGTCTTTGAAATTTGGGGTTTGCTGAATAGGCTTCCAACATCTTTCTCAGGTCTGGTACCTCTCACAGGCATGCAGGTGCTTCATCCACAAGCTCGTCAGCTCAATGACTCACAAGAGTACTATTAAACAGGAACAGGGGTGGGAGCACACCGCTTCATCTCCCAGCAAGGTTCGCCCCTGGCATTGTGGTAAATGTAGTTTCGGTTACTTGCTCGCTTCAAGTGTGTTGGATTGTTTTGCCACAGTTGGCGCAGATAGTGCTGATCTCTAGACACGTGTTTCTGGTTCTTTAACCGTCATCAGTAGAGATTACAATCTTTGAAATCTGGGGTTTGCTAAGTAGGCTGCCAACATCTTTCTCCGGTCAGGTACGTCTCACAGGCATGCGGGTGCTTCATCCACGAGTTCGTCAGCTCAATGACTCACTGGAGAACTAATAAACAGGAACAGGGGTGGGAGCACACCGCTTCACCTCGCAGCAAGGTTCACCCCTGGCATTGTGGTAAATGCAGTTTCAGTTACTTGCTTGCTTCAAGAGTGTTCGAGTGTTTCGTCACAGTTGGCGCAGATAGTGCTGATCTCTAGACACGTGGTTCTGGTTCTTTAACCGTCATCAGTAGATATTACAGTCTTTCAAATGTGGTGTTTGCTGAGTATGCTGTCAACATCTTCCTCAGGTTAGGTACCTCTCACGGGCAAGCGTGTGCTTCATCCACAAGCTCGTCAGCTCAATGACTCACGAGAGTACTATTAAACAGGAACAGGGGTGGGAGCACACCGCTTCACCTCCCAGCAAGGTTCGCCCCTGGCATTGTGGTAAATGCAGTTTCGGTTACTTGCTCGCTTCAAGTGTGTTCGATTGTTTCGCCGCAGATAGTGCTGATCTCTAGACACGGGTTTCTGGTTCTTTAACCATCATCAGTAGAGATTACAGTCTTTGAAATCTGGGGTTTGCTAAGTAGGCTGCCAACATCTTTCTCAGATCAGGTACCTCTCACAGGCAAGTGGGTGATTCATCCACGAGATCGTCAGCTCAATGACTCACGGGAGTACTATTAAACAGGAACAGGGGTGGGAGTACACCGCTTCACCTCCCAGCAAGGTTCGCCCCTGGCAGTGTGGTAAATGCAGTTTCAGTTACTTGCTTGCTTCAAGAGTGTTCGAGTGTTTCGCCACAGTTGGCGCACATCGTGCTGATCTCTAGACACGTGGTTCTGTTTCTTTAACTGTCATAGGTAGAGATTTCAGTCTTTCAAATGTGGGGTTTGCTGAGTAGGCTGCCAACATCTTTCTCAGGTCAGGTACCTCTCACAGGCATGTGGGTGCTTCATCCACAAGCTCGTCAGCTCAATGACTCATGGGAGTACTATTAAACAGGAACAGGGATGGAGGCACACCGCTTCACCTCCCAGCAAGGTTCGCCCCTGCCATTGTGGTAAATGCAGTTTCAGTTACTTGCTTGCTTCAAGAGTGTTCGAGTGTTTCGCCACAGTTGGCGCAGATAGTGCTGATCTCTAGACACGTGTTTCTGGTTCTTTAACCGTCATCAGTAGAGATTACAGTCTTTGAAATTTGGGGTTTGCTGAATAGGCTTCCAACATCTTTCTCAGGTCTGGTACCTCTCACAGGCATGCAGGTGCTTCATCCACAAGCTCGTCAGCTCAATGACTCACAAGAGTACTATTAAACAGGAACAGGGGTGGGAGCACACCGCTTCATCTCCCAGCAAGGTTCGCCCCTGGCATTGTGGTAAATGTAGTTTCGGTTACTTGCTCGCTTCAAGTGTGTTGGATTGTTTTGCCACAGTTGGCGCAGATAGTGCTGATCTCTAGACACGTGTTTCTGGTTCTTTAACCGTCATCAGTAGAGATTACAATCTTTGAAATCTGGGGTTTGCTAAGTAGGCTGCCAACATCTTTCTCCGGTCAGGTACGTCTCACAGGCATGCGGGTGCTTCATCCACGAGTTCGTCAGCTCAATGACTCACTGGAGAACTATTAAACAGGAACAGGGGTGGGAGCACACCGCTTCACCTCCCAGCAAGGTTCACCCCTGGCATTGTGGTAAATGCAGTTTCAGTTACTTGCTTGCTTCAAGAGTGTTCGAGTGTTTCGTCACAGTTGGCACAGATAGTGCTGATCTCTAGACACGTGGTTCTGGTTCTTTAACCGTCATCAGTAGATATTACAGTCTTTCAAATGTGGTGTTTGCTGAGTATGCTGTCAACATCTTCCTCAGGTTAGGTACCTCTCACAGGCAAGCGTGTGCTTCATCCACAAGCTTGTCAGCTCAATGACTCACGAGAGTACTATTAAATAGGAACAGGGGTGGGAGCACACCGCTTCACCTCCCAGCAAGGTTCACCCATGGCATTGTGGTAAATGCAGTTTCGGTTACTTGCTTGCTTCAAGTGTGTTCGATTGTGGCGCCGCAGATAGTGCTGATCTCTAGACACGTGTTTCTGGTTCTTTAACCGTCATCAGTAGAGATTACAGTCTTTGAAATCTGGGGTTTGCTAAGTAGGCTGCCAACATCTATCTCAGGTAAGGTACCTCTCACAGGCATGCAGGTGCTTCATCCACCAGCTCGTCAGCTGAATGACTCACGGGAGAACTATTAAACAGGAACAGGGGTGGGAGCACACCGCTTCACCTCCCAGCAAGGTTCGCCTCTGGCATTGTGGTAAATGCAGTTTTGGTTACTTGCTTGCTTCAAGAGTGTTTGAGTGTTTCGCCACAGTTGGCGCAGATACTGCTGATCTCTAGACACGTGTTTCTGGTTCTTTAACCATCATCAGTAGAAATCAAAGTCTTTCAAATGTGGGGTCTGCTGAGTATGAGGCCAACATCTTTCTCAGATCAGGTGCCTCTCACAGGCAAGTGGGTGCTTCATCCACGAGCTCGTCAGCTCAATGAGTCACGGGAGTACTATTAAACAGGAACAGCGGTGGGAGCACACCGCTTCACCTCCCAGCAAGGTTCGCCCCTGGCATTGTGGTAAATGCATTTTCAGTTACTTGCTTGCTTCAAGAGTGTTTGAGTGTTTCGCCACAGTTGGCACAGATAATGCTGATCTCTAGACACGTGTTTCTAGTTCTTTAACCGTCATCAGTAGAGATTACAGTCTTTGAAATTTGTGTTTTGCTGAGTAGGCTGCCAACATCTTTCTCAGATCAGGTACCTCTCACAGGCAAGCGGGTGCTTCATCCATGAGCTCGTCAGCTCAATGACTCACGGGAGTACTATTAAACAGGAACTGGGGTGGAAGCACACCGCTTCACCTACCAGCAAGGTTCGCCCCTGACATTGTCGTAATTGCAGTTTCAGTTATTTGCTTGCTTCAACAGAGTTTGAATGTTTCGCCACAGTTGGCACAGGTAATGCTGATCTCTAGACACGTATTTCAGGTTCTTTAACCGTCATCAGTAGAGATTACAGTCTTTGAAATCTGGGGTTTGCTGAGTAGGCTGCCAACATCTTTCTCATGTCGGGTACCTCTCACAGGCATGCGGGTGCTTCATCCACCACCTCGTCAGCTCAATGACTCACGGGAGAACTATTAAACTTGAACAAGGGTGGGAGCACACCGCTTCACCTCCCAGCAAGGTTCGCACCCTGGCATTGTGGTAAATGCAGTTTCGGTTACTTGCTTGCTCTAAGAGTGTTCGAGGGTTTCGCCACAGTTGGCGCAGATAGTACTGATCTCTAGACACGTGTTTCTGGTTCTTTAACCGTCATCAGTAGAGATTATAGTCTTTCAAATGTGGGGTTTGCTGAGTAGGCTGCCAACATCTTTCTCAGATCAGGTACCTCTCACAGGCAAGTGGGTGATTCATCCACGGGATCGTCAGCTCAATGACTCACGGGAGTACTATTAAACAGGAACAGGGGTGGGAGTACACCGCTTCACCTCCCAGCAAGTTTCGCCCCTGGCATTGTGGTAAATGCAGTTTCAGTTACTTGCTTGCTTCAAAAGTGTTCGAGTGTTTCGCCACAGTTGGCGCACATCGTGCTGATCTCTAAACACGTGGTTCTGTTTCTTTAACTGTCATAGGTAGAGATTTCAGTCTTTCAAATGTGGGGTTTTCTGAGTAGGCTGCCAACATCTTTCTCAGGTCAGGTACCTCTCACAGGCATGCGGGTGCTTCATCCACGAGCTCGTCAGCTCAATGACTCATGGGAGTACTATTAAACAGGAACAGGGATGGAGGCACACCGCTTCACCTCCCAGCAAGGTTCGCCCCTGCCATTGTGGTAAATGCAGTTTCAGTTACTTGCTTGCTTCAAGAGTGTTTCGCCACAGTTGGCGCAGATAGTGCTGATCTCTAGACACGTGTTTCTGGTTCTTTAACCGTCATCAGGAGAGATTACAGTCTTTGAAATTTGGGGTTTGCTGAATAGGCTTCCAACATCTTTCTCAGGTCTGGTACCTCTCACAGGCATGCAGGTGCTTCATCCACAAGCTCGTCAGCTCAATGACTCACAAGAGTACTATTAAACAGGAACAGGGGTGGGAGCACACCGCTTCATCTCCCAGCAAGGTTCGCCCCTGGCATTGTGGTAAATGTAGTTTCGGTTACTTGCTCGCTTCAAGTGTGTTGGATTGTTTCGCCACAGTTGGCGCAGATAGTGCTGATCTCTAGACACGTGGTTCTGGTTCTTTAACCGTCATCAGTAGATATTACAGTCTTTCAAATGTGGGGTTTGCTGAGTATGCTGTCAACATCTTCCTCAGGTTAGGTACCTCTCACAGGCAAGCGTGTGCTTCATCCACAAGCTCGTCAGCTCAATGAATCACGGGAGTACTATTAAACAGGAACGGGGTTGGGAGCACACCGCTTCACCTCCCAGCAAGGTTCACCCATGGCATTGTGGTAAATGCAGTTTCGGTTACTTGCTTGCTTCAAGAGTGTTCGAGTGTTTCGCCACAAATGGCGCAGATAGTGCTGATCTCTAGACACGTGTTTCTGGTTCTTTAACCGTCATCAGTAGAGATTACAGTCTTTCAAATGTGGGGTTTGCTGAGAATGCTGCCAACATCTTTCTCAGATCAGGTGCCTCTCACAGGCAAGTGGGTGCTTCATCCACGAGCTCGTCAGCTCAATGACTCACGGGAGTACTATTTAACAGGAACAGGGGTGGGAGCACACCGCTCCACCTCCCAGCAAGGATCGCCCCTGGCATTGTGGTAAATACAGTTTCAGTTACTTGCTTGCTTCAAGAGTGTTCGAGTGTTTCGCCACAGTTGGGGCAGATAGCGCTGATCTCTAGACACGTGGTTCTGTTTCTTTAACTGTCATAGGTAGAGAATACAGTCTTTCAAATGTGAAGTTTGCTGAGTAGGCTGGCAACATCTTTCTCAGGCCAGGTACCTCTCACAGGCATGCGGGTGCTTCATCCACGAGCTCGTCAACTCAATGACTTATAGGAGTACTATTAAACAGGAACAGGGGTGGGAGCACACCGCTTCACCTCCCAGCAAGGTTCACCCCTGGCATTGTGGTAAATGCAGTTTCGGTTACTTGCTTGCTTCAAGAGTGTTCGAGTGTTTCGCCACAAATGGTGCAGATAGTGCTGATCTCTAGACACGTGTTTCTGGTTCTTTAACCGTCATCAGTAGAGATTACAGTCTTTCATATGTGGGGTTTGCTGAGTATGCTGCCAACATCTTTCTCAGATCAGGTGCCTCTCACAGGCAAGTGGGTGCTTCATCCACGAGCTCGTCAGCTCAATGACTCACAAGAGCACTATTAAACAGGAACAGGGGTGGGAGCACACCACTTCACCTCCCAGCAAGGTTCGCCCCTGCCATTGAGGTAAATGCAGTTTCGGTTACTTGCTTGCTTCAAGTGTGTTCGATTGTTTCGCCACAGTTGGCGCAGATAGTGCTGATCTCTAGACACGTGTTTCTGGTTCTTTAACCATCATCAGTAGAGATTATAGTCTTTCAAATGTGGGGCTTGCTGAGTAGGCTGCCAACATCTTTCTCAGGTTAGGTACCTCTCATAGGCATGCTGGTGCTTCATTCACGAGCTCGTCAGCTCAATGACTCATGGGAGTACTATGAAACAGGAACAGGGGTGGGAGCACACCGCTTCACCTCCGAGCAAGGTTCGCCCCTGCCATTGTGGTAAATGCAGTTTCAGTTACTTGCTTGCTTCAAGAGTGTTCAAGTGTTTCGCCACAGTTGGTGCAGATAGTGCTGATCTCTAGACACGTGTTTCTGGTTCTTTAACCGTCATCAGTAGAGATTACAGTCTTTGAAATTTGGGGTTTGCTGAGTAGGCTTCCAACATCTTTCTCAGATCTGGTACCTCTCACAGGCATGCGGGTGCTTCATCCACGAGCTCGTCAACTCAATGACTCACGAGAGCACTATTAAACAGGAACAGGGGTGGGAGCACACCACTTCACCTCCCAGCAAGGTTCGCCCCTGGCATTGAGGTAAATTCAGTTTCGTTTACTTGCTTGCTTCAAGTGTATTCGATTGTTTCACCACAGTTGGCGCAGATACTGCTGATCTCTAGACACGTGTTTCTGGTTCTTTAACCGTCATCAGTAGTGATTACAGTCTTTGTAATCTGGGGTTTGCTAAGTAGGCTGCCAACATGTTTCTCAGGTCAGGTACGTCTCACAGGCATGCGGGTGCTTCATCCACGAGTTCGTCAGCTCAATGACTCACGGGAGTACCATTAAACAGGAACAGCGATGGGAGCACACCGCTTCACCTCCCAGCAAGGTTCGCCCCTGGCATTGTGGTAAATGCAGTTTCAGTTACTTGCATGCTTCAAGAGTGTTTGAGTGTTTCGCCACAGTTGGCGCAGATACTGCTGATCTCTAGACACGTGTTTCTGTTTCTTTAACCGTCATCAGTAGAGATTAAAGTCTTTCAAATGTGGGGTCTGCTGAGTATGAGGCCAACATCTTTCTCAGATCAGGTGCCTCTCACAGGCAAGTGGGTGCCTCATCCACGAGCTCGTCAGCTCAATGACTCACGGGAGTACTATTAAAGAGGAACAGCGGTGGGAGCACACCGCTTCACCTCCCAGCAAGGTTCACCCATGGCATTGTGGTAAATGCAGTTTCGGTTACTTGCTTGCTTCAAGAGTGTTCGAGTGTTTCGCCACAAATGGCGCAGATAGTGCTGATCTCTAGACACGTGTTTCTGGTTCTTTAACCGTCATCAGCAGAGATTACAGTCTTTCAAATGTGGGGTTTGCTGAGTATGCTGCCAACATCTTTCTCAGATCAGGTGCCTCTCACAGGCAAGTGGGTGCTTCATCCACGAGTTCGTCAGCTCAATGACTCACGGGAGTACTATTTAACAGGAACAGGGGTGGGAGCACACCGCTCCACCTCCCAGCAAGGATCGCCCCTGGCATTGTGGTAAATACAGTTTCAGTTACTTGCTTGCTTCAAGAGTGTTCGAGTGTTTCGCCACAGTTGGGGCAGATAGTGCTGATCTCTAGACACGTGGTTCTGTTTCTTTAACTGTCATAGGTAGAGAATACAGTCTTTCAAATGTGGAGTTTGCTGAGTAGGCTGCCAACATCTTTCTCAGGTCTGGTACCTCTCACAGGCATGCGGGTGCTTCATCCACGAGCTCGTCAGCTCAATGACTCACGAGAGCACTATTAAACAGGAACAGGGGTGGGAGCACACCACTTCACCTCCCAGCAAGGTTCGCCCCTGGCATTGAGGTAAATGCAGTTTCGGTTACTTGCTTGCTTCAAGAGTGTTTGATTGTTTCACCACAGTTGGCGCAGATAGTGCTGATCTCTAGACACGTGTTTCTGGTTCATTAACCATCATCAGTAGAGATTATAGTCTTTCAAATGTGGAGTTTGCTGAGTAGGCTGCCAACATCTTTCTCAGGTCAGGTACCTCTCATAGGCATGCTGGTGCTTCATTCACGAGCTCGTCAGCTCAATGACTCATGGGAGTACTATTAAACAGGAACAGGGGTGGGAGCACACCGCTTCACCTCCGAGCAAGGTTCGCCCCTGCCATTGTGGTAAATGCAGTTTCAGTTACTTGCTTGCTTCAAGAGTGTTCAAGTGTTTCGCCACAGTTGGCGCAGATAGTGCTGATCTCTAGACACGTGTTTCTGGTTCTTTAACCGTCATCAGTAGAGATTACAGTCTTTGAAAATTGGGGTTTGCTGAGTAGGCTTCCAACATCTTTCTCAGATCTGGTACCTCTCACAGGCATGCGGGTGCTTCATCCACGAGCTCATCAGCTCAATGACTCACGAGAGCACTATTAAACAGGAACAGGGGTGGGAGCACACCACTTCACCTCCCAGCAAGGTTCGCCCCTGGCATTGAGGGAAATGCAGTTTCGGTTGCTTGATTGCTTCAAGTGTGTTCGATTGTTTCGCCACAGTTGGCGCAGATACTGCTGATCTCTAGGCACGTGTTTCTGGTTCTTTAACCGTCATCAGTAGAGATTACAGTCTTTGTAATCTGGGGTTTGCTAAGTAGGCTGCCAACATGTTTCTCAGGTCAGGTACGTCTCACAGGCATGCGGGTGCTTCATCCACGAGTTTGTCAGCTCAATGACTTACGGGAGTACTATTAAACAGGAACAGTGGTGGGAGCACACCGCTTCACCTCCCAGCAAGGTTCGCCCCTGGCATTGTGGTAAATGCTGTTTCAGTTACTTGCATGCTTCAAGAGTGTTTGAGTGTTTCGCCACAGTTGGCGCAGATACTGCTGATCTCTAGACACGTGTTTCTGGTTCTTTAACCGTCATCAGTAGAGATTAAAGTCTTTCAAATGTGGGGTCTGATGAGTATGAGGCCAACATCTTTCTCAGGTCAGGTACCTCTCACAGGCATGCGGGTGCTTCATCCACGAGCTCGTCAGCTCAATGGCTCATGGGAGTACTATTAAACAGGAACAGGGATGGAGGCACACCGCTTCACCTCCCAGCAAGGTTCACCCCTGGCATTGTGGTAAATGCAGTTTCGGTTACTTGCTTGCTTCAAGAGTGTTCGAGTGTTTCGCCACAAATGGCGCAGATAGTGCTGATCTCTAGACACGTGTTTCTGGTTCTTTAACCGTCATCAGTAGAGATTACAGTCTTTGAAATCTGGGGTTTGCTGAGTAGGCTGCCAACATCTTTCTCAGGTCAGGTACCTCTCATCGGCATGCAGGTGCTTCATCCACCAGCTCGTCAGCTCAATGACTCACGGGAGAACTATTAAACAGGAACAAGGGTGGGAGGACACCGCTTCACCTCCCAGCAAGGTTCACCCCTGGCATTGTGGTAAATGCAGTTTCAGTTACTTGCTTGCTTCAAGAGTGTTCAAGTGTTTCGCCACAGTTGGCGCAGATAGTGCTGATCTCTAGACACGTGGTTCTGGTTCTTTAACCGTCATCAGTAGAGATTACAGTCTTTCAAATGTGGGGTTTGCTGAGTAGGCTGCCAACGTCTTTCTCAGGTCAGGTACCTCTCATAGGCATGCTGGTGCTTCATTCACGAGCTCGTCAGCTCAATGACTCATGGGAGTACTATTAAACAGGAACAGGGGTGGGAGCACACCGCTTCACCTCCGAGCAAGGTTCGCCCCTGCCATTGTGGTAAATGCAGTTTCAGTTACTTGCTTGCTTCAAGAGTGTTCAAGTGTTTCGCCACAGTTGGCGCAGATAGTGCTGATCTCTAGACACGTGTTTCTGGTTCTTTAACCGTCATCAGTAGAGATTACAGTCTTTGAAATTTGGGGTTTGCTGAGTAGGCTTCCAACATCTTTCTCAGATCTGGTACCTCTCACAGGCATGCGGGTGCTTCATCCACGAGCTCATCAGCTCAATGACTCACGAGAGCACTATTAAACAGGAACAGGGGTGGGAGCACACCACTTCACCTCCCAGCAAGGTTCGCCCCTGGCATTGAGGGAAATGCAGTTTCGGTTACTTGCTTGCTTCAAGTGTGTTCGATTGTTTCGCCACAGTTGGCGCAGATAGTGCTGATCTCTAGACACGTGTTTCTGGTTCTTTAACCGTCCTCAGTAGAGATTACAGTCTTTGAAATTTGGGGTTTGCTGAGTAGGCTGCCAACATCTTTCTCAGGTCTGGTACCTCTCACAGGCATGCGGGTGCTTCATCCACAAGCTCATCAGCTCAATGACTCACGGGAGTACTATTAAACAGGAACTGGCGTGGAAGCACACCGCTTCACCTACCAGCAAGGTTCGCCCCTGACATTGTCGTAATTGCAGTTTCAGTTATTTGCTTGCTTCAACAGAGTTTGAATGTTTCGCCACAGTTGGCACAGGTAATGCTGATCTCTAGACACGTATTTCAGGTTCTTTAACCGTCATCAGTAGAGATTACAGTCTTTGAAATCTGGGGTTTGCTGAGTAGGCTGCCAACATCTTTCTCATGTTGGGTACCTCTCACAGGCATGCGGGTGCTTCATCCACCACCTCGTCAGCTCAATGACTCACGGGAGAACTATTAAACTTGAACAAGGGTGGGAGCACACCGCTTCACCTCCCAGCAAGGTTCGCACCCTGGCATTGTGGTAAATGCAGTTTCGGTTACTTGCTTGCTCTAAGAGTGTTCGAGTGTTTCGCCACAGTTGGCGCAGATAGTACTGATCTCTAGACACGTGTTTCTGGTTCTTTAACCGTCATCAGTAGAGATTATAGTCTTTCAAATGTGGGGTTTGCTGAGTAGGCTGCCAACATCTTTCTCAGATCAGGTACCTCTCACAGGCAAGTGGGTGATTCATCCACGGGATCGTCAGCTCAATGACTCACGGGAGTACTATTAAACAGGAACAGGGGTGGGAGTACACCGCTTCACCTCCCAGCAAGGTTCGCCCCTGGCATTGTGGTAAATGCAGTTTCAGTTACTTGCTTGCTTCAAGAGTGTTCGAGTGTTTCGCCACAGTTGGCGCACATCGTGCTGATCTCTAGACACGTGGTTCTGTTTCTTTAACTGTCATAGGTAGAGATTTCAGTCTTTCAAATGTGGGGTTTGCTGAGTAGGCTGCCAACATCTTTCTCAGGTCAGGTACCTCTCACAGGCATGCGGGTGCTTCATCCACGAGCTCGTCAGCTCAATGACTCATGGGAGTACTATTAAACAGGAACAGGGATGGAGGCACACCGCTTCACCTCCCAGCAAGGTTCGCCCCTGCCATTGTGGTAAATGCAGTTTCAGTTACTTGCTTGCTTCAAGAGTGTTTCGCCACAGTTGGCGCAGATAGTGCTGATCTCTAGACACGTGTTTCTGGTTCTTTAACCGTCATCAGGAGAGATTACAGTCTTTGAAATTTGGGGTTTGCTGAATAGGCTTCCAACATCTTTCTCAGGTCTGGTACCTCTCACAGGCATGCAGGTGCTTCATCCACAAGCTCGTCAGCTCAATGACTCACAAGAGTACTATTAAACAGGAACAGGGGTGGGAGCACACCGCTTCATCTCCCAGCAAGGTTCGCCCCTGGCATTGTGGTAAATGTAGTTTCGGTTACTTGCTCGCTTCAAGTGTGTTGGATTGTTTCGCCACAGTTGGCGCAGATAGTGCTGATCTGTAGACACGTGGTTCTGGTTCTTTAACCGTCATCAGTAGATATTACAGTCTTTCAAATGTGGGGTTTGCTGAGTATGCTGTCAACATCTTCCTCAGGTTAGGTACCTCTCACAGGCAAGCGTGTGCTTCATCCACAAGCTCGTCAGCTCAATGAATCACGAGAGTACTATTAAACAGGAACAGGGGTGGGAGCACACCGCTTCACCTCCCAGCAAGGTTCACCCATGGCATTGTGGTAAATGCAGTTTCGGTTACTTGCTTGCTTCAAGAGTGTTCGAGTGTTTCGCCACAAATGGCGCAGATAGTGCTGATCTCTAGACACGTGTTTCTGGTTCTTTAACCGTCATCAGTAGAGATTACAGTCTTTCAAATGTGGGGTTTGCTGAGTATGCTGCCAACATCTTTCTCAGATCAGGTGCCTCTCACAGGCAAGTGGGTGCTTCATCCACGAGCTCGTCAGCTCAATGACTCACGGGAGTACTATTTAACAGGAACAGGGGTGGGAGCACACCGCTCCACCTCCCAGCAAGGATCGCCCCTGGCATTGTGGTAAATACAGTTTCAGTTACTTGCTTGCTTCAAGAGTGTTCGAGTGTTTCGCCACAGTTGGGGCAGATAGTGCTGATCTCTAGACACGTGGTTCTGTTTCTTTAACTGTCATAGGTAGAGAATACAGTCTTTCAAATGTGAAGTTTGCTGAGTAGGCTGGCAACATCTTTCTCAGGCCAGGTACCTCTCACAGGCATGCGGGTGCTTCATCCACGAGCTCGTCAACTCAATGACTCATAGGAGTACTATTAAACAGGAACAGGGGTGGGAGCACACCCGTTCACCTCCCAGCAAGGTTCGCCCCTGGCATTGTGGTAAATGCATTTTCAGTTACTTGCTTGCTTCAAGAGTGTTCGAGTGTTTTGCCACAGTTGACACAGATAGTGCTGATCTCTAGACAGGTGGTTCTCGTTCTTTAACCGTCATCAGTAGAGATTACAGTCTTTCAAATTTGGGGTTTGCTGAGTAGGCTGCCAACGTCTTTCTCAGGTCAGGCACGTCTCACAGGCATGCGGGTGCTTCATCCGCGAGTTTGTCAGCTCAATGACTCACGAGAGTACTATTAAACAGGAACAGGGGTGGGAGCACACCGCTTCACCTCCGAGCAAGGTTCGCCCCTGCCATTGTGGTAAATGCAGTTTCAGTTACTTGCTTGCTTCAAGAGTGTTCAAGTGTTTCGCCACAGTTGGTGCAGATAGTGCTGATCTCTAGACACGTGTTTCTGGTTCTTTAACCGTCATCAGTAGAGATTACAGTCTTTGAAATTTGGGGTTTGCTGAGTAGGCTTCCAACATCTTTCTCAGATCTGGTACCTCTCACAGGCATGCGGGTGCTTCATCCACGAGCTCGTCAACTCAATGACTCACGAGAGCACTATTAAACAGGAACAGGGGTGGGAGCACACCACTTCACCTCCCAGCAAGGTTCGCCCCTGGCATTGAGGTAAATTCAGTTTCGTTTACTTGCTTGCTTCAAGTGTATTCGATTGTTTCACCACAGTTGGCGCAGATACTGCTGATCTCTAGACACGTGTTTCTGGTTCTTTAACCGTCATCAGTAGAGATTACAGTCTTTGTAATCTGGGGTTTGCTAAGTAGGCTGCCAACATGTTTCTCAGGTCAGGTACGTCTCACAGGCATGCGGGTGCTTCATCCACGAGTTCGTCAGCTCAATGACTCACGGGAGTACCATTAAACAGGAACAGCGATGGGAGCACACCGCTTCACCTCCCAGCAAGGTTCGCCCCTGGCATTGTGGTAAATGCAGTTTCAGTTACTTGCATGCTTCAAGAGTGTTTGAGTGTTTCGCCACAGTTGGCGCAGATACTGCTGATCTCTAGACACGTGTTTCTGTTTCTTTAACCGTCATCAGTAGAGATTAAAGTCTTTCAAATGTGGGGTCTGCTGAGTATGAGGCCAACATCTTTCTCAGATCAGGTGCCTCTCACAGGCAAGTGGGTGCCTCATCCACGAGCTCGTCAGCTCAATGACTCACGGGAGTACTATTAAAGAGGAACAGCGGTGGGAGCACACCGCTTCACCTCCCAGCAAGGTTCACCCATGGCATTGTGGTAAATGCAGTTTCGGTTACTTGCCTGCTTCAAGAGTGTTCGAGTGTTTCGCCACAAATGGCGCAGATAGTGCTGATCTCTAGACACGTGTTTCTGGTTCTTTAACCGTCATCAGCAGAGATTACAGTCTTTCAAATGTGGGGTTTGCTGAGTATGCTGCCAACATCTTTCTCAGATCAGGTGCCTCTCACAGGCAAGTGGGTGCTTCATCCACGAGTTCGTCAGCTCAATGACTCACGGGAGTACTATTTAACAGGAACAGGGGTGGGAGCACACCGCTCCACCTCCCAGCAAGGATCGCCCCTGGCATTGTGGTAAATACAGTTTCAGTTACTTGCTTGCTTCAAGAGTGTTCGAGTGTTTCGCCACAGTTGGGGCAGATAGTGCTGATCTCTAGACACGTGGTTCTGTTTCTTTAACTGTCATAGGTAGAGAATACAGTCTTTCAAATGTGGAGTTTGCTGAGTAGGCTGCCAACATCTTTCTCAGGTCTGGTACCTCTCACAGGCATGCGGGTGCTTCATCCACGAGCTCGTCAGCTCAATGACTCACGAGAGCACTATTAAACAGGAACAGGGGTGGGAGCACACCACTTCACCTCCCAGCAAGGTTCGCCCCTGGCATTGAGGTAAATGCAGTTTCGGTTACTTGCTTGCTTCAAGAGTGTTTGATTGTTTCACCACAGTTGGCGCAGATAGTGCTGATCTCTAGACACGTGTTTCTGGTTCTTTAACCATCATCAGTAGAGATTATAGTCTTTCAAATGTGGAGTTTGCTGAGTAGGCTGCCAACATCTTTCTCAGGTCAGGTACCTCTCATAGGCATGCTGGTGCTTCATTCACGAGCTCGTCAGCTCAATGACTCATGGGAGTACTATTAAACAGGAACAGGGGTGGGAGCACACCGCTTCACCTCCGAGCAAGGTTCGCCCCTGCCATTGTGGTAAATGCAGTTTCAGTTACTTGCTTGCTTCAAGAGTGTTCAAGTGTTTCGCCACAGTTGGCGCAGATAGTGCTGATCTCTAGACACGTGTTTCTGGATCTTTAACCGTCATCAGTAGAGATTACAGTCTTTGAAATTTGGGGTTTGCTGAGTAGGCTTCCAACATCTTTCTCAGATCTGGTACCTCTCACAGGCATGCGGGTGCTTCATCCACGAGCTCATCAGCTCAATGACTCACGAGAGCACTATTAAACAGGAACAGGGGTGGGAGCACACCACTTCACCTCCCAGCAAGGTTCGCCCCTGGCATTGAGGGAAATGCAGTTTCGGTTACTTGCTTGCTTCAAGTGTGTTCGATTGTTTCGCCACAGTTGGCGCAGATACTGCTGATCTCTAGGCACGTGTTTCTGGTTCTTTAACCGTCATCAGTAGAGATTACAGTCTTTGTAATCTGGGGTTTGCTAAGTAGGCTGCCAACATGTTTCTCAGGTCAGGTACGTCTCACAGGCATGCGGGTGCTTCATCCACGGGTTTGTCAGCTCAATGACTTACGGGAGTACTATTAAACAGGAACAGTGGTGGGAGCACACCGCTTCACCTCCCAGCAAGGTTCGCCCCTGGCATTGTGGTAAATGCAGTTTCAGTTACTTGCATGCTTCAAGAGTGTTTGAGTGTTTCGCCACAGTTGGCGCAGATACTGCTGATCTCTAGACACGTGTTTCTGGTTCTTTAACCATCATCAGTAGAAATCAAAGTCTTTCAAATGTGGGGTCTGCTGAGTATGAGGCCAACATCTTTCTCAGATCAGGTGCCTCTCACAGGCAAGTGGGTGCTTCATCCACGAGCTCGTCAGCTCAATGAGTCACGGGAGTACTATTAAACAGGAACAGCGGTGGGAGCACACCGCTTCACCTCCCAGCAAGGTTCGCCCCTGGCATTGTGGTAAATGCAGTTTCAGTTACTTGCTTGCTTCAAGAGTGTTTGAGTGTTTCGCCACAGTTGGCACAGATAATGCTGATCTCTAGACACGTGTTTCTAGTTCTTTAACCGTCATCAGTAGAGATTACAGTCTTTGAAATTTGTGTTTTGCTGAGTAGGCTGCCAACATCTTTCTCAGATCAGGTACCTCTCACAGGCAAGCGGGTGCTTCATCCATGAGCTCGTCAGCTCAATGACTCACGGGAGTACTATTAAACAGGAACTGGGGTGGAAGCACACCGCTTCACCTACCAGCAAGGTTCGCCCCTGACATTGTCGTAATTGCAGTTTCAGTTATTTGCTTGCTTCAACAGAGTTTGAATGTTTCGCCACAGTTGGCACAGGTAATGCTGATCTCTAGACACGTATTTCAGGTTCTTTAACCGTCATCAGTAGAGATTACAGTCTTTGAAATCTGGGGTTTGCTGAGTAGGCTGCCAACATCTTTCTCATGTCGGGTACCTCTCACAGGCATGCGGGTGCTTCATCCACCACCTCGTCAGCTCAATGACTCACGGGAGAACTATTAAACTTGAACAAGGGTGGGAGCACACCGCTTCACCTCCCAGCAAGGTTCGCACCCTGGCATTGTGGTAAATGCAGTTTCGGTTACTTGCTTGCTCTAAGAGTGTTCGAGGGTTTCGCCACAGTTGGCGCAGATAGTACTGATCTCTAGACACGTGTTTCTGGTTCTTTAACCGTCATCAGTAGAGATTATAGTCTTTCAAATGTGGGGTTTGCTGAGTAGGCTGCCAACATCTTTCTCAGATCAGGTACCTCTCACAGGCAAGTGGGTGATTCATCCACGGGATCGTCAGCTCAATGACTCACGGGAGTACTATTAAACAGGAACAGGGGTGGGAGTACACCGCTTCACCTCCCAGCAAGGTTCGCCCCTGGCATTGTGGTAAATGCAGTTTCAGTTACTTGCTTGCTTCAAAAGTGTTCGAGTGTTTCGCCACAGTTGGCGCACATCGTGCTGATCTCTAAACACGTGGTTCTGTTTCTTTAACTGTCATAGGTAGAGATTTCAGTCTTTCAAATGTGGGGTTTGCTGAGTAGGCTGCCAACATCTTTCTCAGGTCAGGTACCTCTCACAGGCATGCGGGTGCTTCATCCACGAGCTCGTCAGCTCAATGACTCATGGGAGTACTATTAAACAGGAACAGGGATGGAGGCACACCGCTTCACCTCCCAGCAAGGTTCGCCCCTGCCATTGTGGTAAATGCAGTTTCAGTTTCTTGCTTGCTTCAAGAGTGTTTCGCCACAGTTGGCGCAGATAGTGCTGATCTCTAGACACGTGTTTCTGGTTCTTTAACCGTCATCAGGAGAGATTACAGTCTTTGAAATTTGGGGTTTGCTGAATAGGCTTCCAACATCTTTCTCAGGTCTGGTACCTCTCACAGGCATGCAGGTGCTTCATCCACAAGCTCGTCAGCTCAATGACTCACAAGAGTACTATTAAACAGGAACAGGGGTGGGAGCACACCGCTTCATCTCCCAGCAAGGTTCGCCCCTGGCATTGTGGTAAATGTAGTTTCGGTTACTTGCTCGCTTCAAGTGTGTTGGATTGTTTCGCCACAGTTGGCGCAGATAGTGCTGATCTCTAGACACGTGGTTCTGGTTCTTTAACCGTCATCAGTAGATATTACAGTCTTTCAAATGTGGGGTTTGCTGAGTATGCTGTCAACATCTTCCTCAGGTTAGGTACCTCTCACAGGCAAGCGTGTGCTTCATCCACAAGCTCGTCAGCTCAATGAATCACGAGAGTACTATTAAACAGGAACGGGGTTGGGAGCACACCGCTTCACCTCCCAGCAAGGTTCACCCATGGCATTGTGGTAAATGCAGTTTCGGTTACTTGCTTGCTTCAAGAGTGTTCGAGTGTTTCGCCACAAATGGCGCAGATAGTGCTGATCTCTAGACACGTGTTTCTGGTTCTTTAACCGTCATCAGTAGAGATTACAGTCTTTCAAATGTGGGGTTTGCTGAGTATGCTGCCAACATCTTTCTCAGATCAGGTGCCTCTCACAGGCAAGTGGGTGCTTCATCCACGAGCTCGTCAGCTCAATGACTCACGGGAGTTCTATTTAACAGGAACAGGGGTGGGAGCACACCGCTCCACCTCCCAGCAAGGATCGCCCCTGGCATTGTGGTAAATACAGTTTCAGTTACTTGCTTGCTTCAAGAGTGTTCGAGTGTTTCGCCACAGTTGGGGCAGATAGCGCTGATCTCTAGACACGTGGTTCTGTTTCTTTAACTGTCATAGGTAGAGAATACAGTCTTTCAAATGTGAAGTTTGCTGAGTAGGCTGGCAACATCTTTCTCAGGCCAGGTACCTCTCACAGGCATGCGGGTGCTTCATCCACGAGCTCATCAACTCAATGACTCATAGGAGTACTATTAAACAGGAACAGGGGTGGGAGCACACCGCTTCACCTCCCAGCAAGGTTCACCCCTGGCATTGTGGTAAATGCAGTTTCGGTTACTTGCTTGCTTCAAGAGTGTTCGAGTGTTTCGCCACAAATGGTGCAGATAGTGCTGATCTCTAGACACGTGTTTCTGGTTCTTTAACCGTCATCAGTAGAGATTACAGTCTTTCATATGTGGGGTTTGCTGAGTATGCTGCCAACATCTTTCTCAGATCAGGTGCCTCTCACAGGCAAGTGGGTGCTTCATCCACGAGCTCGTCAGCTCAATGACTCACAAGAGCACTATTAAACAGGAACAGGGGTGGGAGCACACCACTTCACCTCCCAGCAAGGTTCGCCCCTGCCATTGAGGTAAATGCAGTTTCGGTTACTTGCTTGCTTCAAGTGTGTTCGATTGTTTCGCCACAGTTGGCGCAGATAGTGCTGATCTCTAGACACGTGTTTCTGGTTCTTTAACCATCATCAGTAGAGATTATAGTCTTTCAAATGTGGGGCTTGCTGAGTAGGCTGCCAACATCTTTCTCAGGTTAGGTACCTCTCATAGGCATGCTGGTGCTTCATTCACGAGCTCGTCAGCTCAATGACTCATGGGAGTACTATGAAACAGGAACAGGGGTGGGAGCACACCGCTTCACCTCCGAGCAAGGTTCGCCCCTGCCATTGTGGTAAATGCAGTTTCAGTTACTTGCTTGCTTCAAGAGTGTTCAAGTGTTTCGCCACAGTTGGTGCAGATAGTGCTGATCTCTAGACACGTGTTTCTGGTTCTTTAACCGTCATCAGTAGAGATTACAGTCTTTGAAATTTGGGGTTTGCTGAGTAGGCTTCCAACATCTTTCTCAGATCTGGTACCTCTCACAGGCATGCGGGTGCTTCATCCACGAGCTCGTCAACTCAATGACTCACGAGAGCACTATTAAACAGGAACAGGGGTGGGAGCACACCACTTCACCTCCCAGCAAGGTTCGCCCCTGGCATTGAGGTAAATTCAGTTTCGTTTACTTGCTTGCTTCAAGTGTATTCGATTGTTTCACCACAGTTGGCGCAGATACTGCTGATCTCTAGACACGTGTTTCTGGTTCTTTAACCGTCATCAGTAGAGATTACAGTCTTTGTAATCTGGGGTTTGCTAAGTAGGCTGCCAACATGTTTCTCAGGTCAGGTACGTCTCACAGGCATGCGGGTGCTTCATCCACGAGTTCGTCAGCTCAATGACTCACGGGAGTACCATTAAACAGGAACAGCGATGGGAGCACACCGCTTCACCTCCCAGCAAGGTTCGCCCCTGGCATTGTGGTAAATGCAGTTTCAGTTACTTGCATGCTTCAAGAGTGTTTGAGTGTTTCGCCACAGTTGGCGCAGATACTGCTGATCTCTAGACACGTGTTTCTGTTTCTTTAACCGTCATCAGTAGAGATTAAAGTCTTTAAATGTGGGGTCTGCTGAGTATGAGGCCAACATCTTTCTCAGATCAGGTGCCTCTCACAGGCAAGTGGGTGCCTCATCCACGAGCTCGTCAGCTCAATGACTCACGGGAGTACTATTAAAGAGGAACAGCGGTGGGAGCACACCGCTTCACCTCCCAGCAAGGTTCACCCATGGCATTGTGGTAAATGCAGTTTCGGTTACTTGCTTGCTTCAAGAGTGTTCGAGTGTTTCGCCACAAATGGCGCAGATAGTGCTGATCTCTAGACACGTGTTTCTGGTTCTTTAACCGTCATCAGCAGAGATTACAGTCTTTCAAATGTGGGGTTTGCTGAGTATGCTGCCAACATCTTTCTCAGATCAGGTGCCTCTCACAGGCAAGTGGGTGCTTCATCCACGAGTTCGTCAGCTCAATGACTCACGGGAGTACTATTTAACAGGAACAGGGGTGGGAGCACACCGCTCCACCTCCCAGCAAGGATCGCCCCTGGCATTGTGGTAAATACAGTTTCAGTTACTTGCTTGCTTCAAGAGTGTTCGAGTGTTTCGCCACAGTTGGGGCAGATAGTGCTGATCTCTAGACACGTGGTTCTGTTTCTTTAACTGTCATAGGTAGAGAATACAGTCTTTCAAATGTGGAGTTTGCTGAGTAGGCTGCCAACATCTTTCTCAGGTCTGGTACCTCTCACAGGCATGCGGGTGCTTCATCCACGAGCTCGTCAGCTCAATGACTCACGAGAGCACTATTAAACAGGAACAGGGGTGGGAGCACACCACTTCACCTCCCAGCAAGGTTCGCCCCTGGCATTGAGGTAAATGCAGTTTTGGTTACTTGCTTGCTTCAAGAGTGTTTGATTGTTTCACCACAGTTGGCGCAGATAGTGCTGATCTCTAGACACGTGTTTCTGGTTCTTTAACCATCATCAGTAGAGATTATAGTCTTTCAAATGTGGAGTTTGCTGAGTAGGCTGCCAACATCTTTCTCAGGTCAGGTACCTCTCATAGGCATGCTGGTGCTTCATTCACGAGCTCGTCAGCTCAATGACTCATGGGAGTACTATTAAACAGGAACAGGGGTGGGAGCACACCGCTTCACCTCCGAGCAAGGTTCGCCCCTGCCATTGTGGTAAATGCAGTTTCAGTTACTTGCTTGCTTCAAGAGTGTTCAAGTGTTTCGCCACAGTTGGCGCAGATAGTGCTGATCTCTAGACACGTGTTTCTGGTTCTTTAACCGTCATCAGTAGAGATTACAGTCTTTGAAATTTGGGGTTTGCTGAGTAGGCTTCCAACATCTTTCTCAGATCTGGTACCTCTCACAGGCATGCGGGTGCTTCATCCACGAGCTCATCAGCTCAATGACTCACGAGAGCACTATTAAACAGGAACAGGGGTGGGAGCACACCACTTCACCTCCCAGCAAGGTTCGCCCCTGGCATTGAGGGAAATGCAGTTTCGGTTGCTTGCTTGCTTCAAGTGTGTTCGATTGTTTCGCCACAGTTGGCGCAGATACTGCTGATCTCTAGGCACGTGTTTCTGGTTCTTTAACCGTCATCAGTAGAGATTACAGTCTTTGTAATCTGGGGTTTGCTAAGTAGGCTGCCAACATGTTTCTCAGGTCAGGTACGTCTCACAGGCATGCGGGTGCTTCATCCACGAGTTTGTCAGCTCAATGACTTACGGGAGTACTATTAAACAGGAACAGTGGTGGGAGCACACCGCTTCACCTCCCAGCAAGGTTCGCCCCTGGCATTGTGGTAAATGCTGTTTCAGTTACTTGCATGCTTCAAGAGTGTTTGAGTGTTTCGCCACAGTTGGCGCAGATACTGCTGATCTCTAGACACGTGTTTCTGGTTCTTTAACCGTCATCAGTAGAGATTAAAGTCTTTCAAATGTGGGGTCTGATGAGTATGAGGCCAACATCTTTCTCAGGTCAGGTACGTCTCACAGGCATGCGGGTGCTTCATCCTTGAGTTTGTCAGCTCAATGACTCACGGGAGTACTATTAAACAGGAACAGCGGTGGGAGCACATCGCTTCACCTCCCAGCAAGGTTCACCCCTGGCATTGTGGTAAATGCAGTTTCGGTTACTTGCTTGCTTCAAGAGTGTTCGAGTGTTTCGCCACAAATGGCGCAGATAGTGCTGATCTCTAGACACGTGTTTCTGGTTCTTTAACCGTCATCAGTAGAGATTACAGTCTTTGAAATCTGGGGTTTGCTGAGTAGGCTGCCAACATCTTTCTCAGGTCAGGTACCTCTCATCGGCATGCAGGTGCTTCATCCACCAGCTCGTCAGCTCAATGACTCACGGGAGAACTATTAAACGGGAACAAGGGTGGGAGGACACCGCTTCACCTCCCAGCAAGGTTCACCCCTGGCATTGTGGTAAATGCAGTTTCAGTTACTTGCTTGCTTCAAGAGTGTTCAAGTGTTTCGCCACAGTTGGCGCAGATAGTGCTGATCTCTAGACACGTGGTTCTGGTTCTTTAACCGTCATCAGTAGAGATTACAGTCTTTCAAATGTGGGGTTTGCTGAGTAGGCTGCCAACGTCTTTCTCAGGTCAGGTACCTCTCATAGGCATGCTGGTGCTTCATTCACGAGCTCGTCAGCTCAATGACTCATGGGAGTACTATTAAACAGGAACAGGGGTGGGAGCACACCGCTTCACCTCCGAGCAAAGTTCGCCCCTGCCATTGTGGTAAATGCAGTTTCAGTTACTTGCTTGCTTCAAGAGTGTTCAAGTGTTTCGCCACAGTTGGTGCAGATAGTGCTGATCTCTAGACACGTGTTTCTGGTTCTTTAACCGTCATCAGTAGAGATTACAGTCTTTGAAATTTGGGGTTTGCTGAGTAGGCTTCCAACATCTTTCTCAGATCTGGTACCTCTCACAGGCATGCGGGTGCTTCATCCACGAGCTCATCAGCTCAATGACTCACGAGAGCACTATTAAACAGGAACAGGGGTGGGAGCACACCACTTCACCTCCCAGCAAGGTTCGCCCCTGGCATTGAGGGAAATGCAGTTTCGGTTACTTGCTTGCTTCAAGTGTGTTCGATTGTTTCGCCACAGTTGGCGCAGATAGTGCTGATCTCTAGACACGTGTTTCTGGTTCTTTAACCGTCCTCAGTAGAGATTACAGTCTTTGAAATTTGGGGTTTGCTGAGTAGGCTGCCAACATCTTTCTCAGGTCTGGTACCTCTCACAGGCATGCGGGTGCTTCATCCACAAGCTCATCAGCTCAATGACTCACGGGAGTACTATTAAACAGGAACTGGCGTGGAAGCACACCGCTTCACCAACCAGCAAGGTTCGCCCCTGACATTGTCGTAATTGCAGTTTCAGTTATTTGCTTGCTTCAACAGAGTTTGAATGTTTCGCCACAGTTGGCACAGGTAATGCTGATCTCTAGACACGTATTTCAGGTTCTTTAACCGTCATCAGTAGAGATTACAGTCTTTGAAATCTGGGGTTTGCTGAGTAGGCTGCCAACATCTTTCTCATGTCGGGTACCTCTCACAGGCATGCGGGTGCTTCATCCACCACCTCGTCAGCTCAATGACTCACGGGAGAACTATTAAACTTGAACAAGGGTGGGAGCACACTGCTTCACCTCCCAGCAAGGTTCGCACCCTGGCATTGTGGTAAATGCAGTTTCGGTTACTTGCTTGCTCTAAGAGTGTTCGAGTGTTTCGCCACAGTTGGCGCAGATAGTACTGATCTCTAGACACGTGTTTCTGGTTCTTTAACCGTCATCAGTAGAGATTATAGTCTTTCAAATGTGGGGTTTGCTGAGTAGGCTGCCAACATCTTTCTCAGATCAGGTACCTCTCACAGGCAAGTGGGTGATTCATCCACGGGATCGTCAGCTCAATGACTCACGGGAGTACTATTAAACAGGAACAGGGGTGGGAGTACACCGCTTCACCTCCCAGCAAGGTTCGCCCCTGGCATTGTGGTAAATGCAGTTTCAGTTACTTGCTTGCTTCAAGAGTGTTCGAGTGTTTCGCCACAGTTGGCGCACATCGTGCTGATCTCTAGACACGTGGTTCTGTTTCTTTAACTGTCATAGGTAGAGATTTCAGTCTTTCAAATGTGGGGTTTGCTGAGTAGGCTGCCAACATCTTTCTCAGGTCAGGTACCTCTCACAGGCATGCGGGTGCTTCATCCACGAGCTCGTCAGCTCAATGACTCATGGGAGTACTATTAAACAGGAACAGGGATGGAGGCACACCGCTTCACCTCCCAGCAAGGTTCGCCCCTGCCATTGTGGTAAATGCAGTTTCAGTTACTTGCTTGCTTCAAGAGTGTTTCGCCACAGTTGGCGCAGATAGTGCTGATCTCTAGACACGTGTTTCTGGTTCTTTAACCGTCATCAGGAGAGATTACAGTCTTTGAAATTTGGGGTTTGCTGAGTAGGCTGCCAACATCTTTCTCAGGTCAGGTACCTCTCATCGGCATGCAGGTGCTTCATCCACCAGCTCGTCAGCTCAATGACTCACGGGAGAACTATTAAACAGGAACAAGGGTGGGAGGACACCGCTTCACCTCCCAGCAAGGTTCACCCCTGGCATTGTGGTAAATGCAGTTTCAGTTACTTGCTTGCTTCAAGAGTGTTCAAGTGTTTCGCCACAGTTGGCGCAGATAGTGCTGATCTCTAGACACGTGGTTCTGGTTCTTTAACCGTCATCAGTAGAGATTACAGTCTTTCAAATGTGGGGTTTGCTGAGTAGGCTGCCAACGTCTTTCTCAGGTCAGGTACCTCTCATAGGCATGCTGGTGCTTCATTCACGAGCTCGTCAGCTCAATGACTCATGGGAGTACTATTAAACAGGAACAGGGGTGGGAGCACACCGCTTCACCTCCGAGCAAGGTTCGCCCCTGCCATTGTGGTAAATGCAGTTTCAGTTACTTGCTTGCTTCAAGAGTGTTCAAGTGTTTCGCCACAGTTGGCGCAGATAGTGCTGATCTCTAGACACGTGTTTCTGGTTCTTTAACCGTCATCAGTAGAGATTACAGTCTTTGAAATTTGGGGTTTGCTGAGTAGGCTTCCAACATCTTTCTCAGATCTGGTACCTCTCACAGGCATGCGGGTGCTTCATCCACGAGCTCATCAGCTCAATGACTCACGAGAGCACTATTAAACAGGAACAGGGGTGGGAGCACACCACTTCACCTCCCAGCAAGGTTCGCCCCTGGCATTGAGGGAAATGCAGTTTCGGTTACTTGCTTGCTTCAAGTGTGTTCGATTGTTTCGCCACAGTTGGCGCAGATAGTGCTGATCTCTAGACACGTGTTTCTGGTTCTTTAACCGTCCTCAGTAGAGATTACAGTCTTTGAAATTTGGGGTTTGCTGAGTAGGCTGCCAACATCTTTCTCAGGTCTGGTACCTCTCACAGGCATGCGGGTGCTTCATCCACAAGCTCATCAGCTCAATGACTCACGGGAGTACTATTAAACAGGAACTGGCGTGGAAGCACACCGCTTCACCTACCAGCAAGGTTCGCCCCTGACATTGTCGTAATTGCAGTTTCAGTTATTTGCTTGCTTCAACAGAGTTTGAATGTTTCGCCACAGTTGGCACAGGTAATGCTGATCTCTAGACACGTATTTCAGGTTCTTTAACCGTCATCAGTAGAGATTACAGTCTTTGAAATCTGGGGTTTGCTGAGTAGGCTGCCAACATCTTTCTCATGTCGGGTACCTCTCACAGGCATGCGGGTGCTTCATCCACCACCTCGTCAGCTCAATGACTCACGGGAGAACTATTAAACTTGAACAAGGGTGGGAGCACACCGCTTCACCTCCCAGCAAGGTTCGCACCCTGGCATTGTGGTAAATGCAGTTTCGGTTACTTGCTTTCTCTAAGAGTGTTCGAGTGTTTCGCCACAGTTGGCGCAGATAGTACTGATCTCTAGACACGTGTTTCTGGTTCTTTAACCGTCATCAGTAGAGATTATAGTCTTTCAAATGTGGGGTTTGCTGAGTAGGCTGCCAACATCTTTCTCAGATCAGGTACCTCTCACAGGCAAGTGGGTGATTCATCCACGGGATCGTCAGCTCAATGACTCACGGGAGTACTATTAAACAGGAACAGGGGTGGGAGTACACCGCTTCACCTCCCAGCAAGGTTCGCCCCTGGCATTGTGGTAAATGCAGTTTCAGTTACTTGCTTGCTTCAAGAGTGTTCGAGTGTTTCGCCACAGTTGGCGCACATCGTGCTGATCTCTAGACACGTGGTTCTGTTTCTTTAACTGTCATAGGTAGAGATTTCAGTCTTTCAAATGTGGGGTTTGCTGAGTAGGCTGCCAACATCTTTCTCAGGTCAGGTACCTCTCACAGGCATGCGGGTGCTTCATCCACGAGCTCGTCAGCTCAATGACTCATGGGAGTACTATTAAACAGGAACAGGGATGGAGGCACACCGCTTCACCTCCCAGCAAGGTTCGCCCCTGCCATTGTGGTAAATGCAGTTTCAGTTACTTGCTTGCTTCAAGAGTGTTTCGCCACAGTTGGCGCAGATAGTGCTGATCTCTAGACACGTGTTTCTGGTTCTTTAACCGTCATCAGGAGAGATTACAGTCTTTGAAATTTGGGGTTTGCTGAATAGGCTTCCAACATCTTTCTCAGGTCTGGTACCTCTCACAGGCATGCAGGTGCTTCATCCACAAGCTCGTCAGCTCAATGACTCACAAGAGTACTATTAAACAGGAACAGGGGTGGGAGCACACCGCTTCATCTCCCAGCAAGGTTCGCCCCTGGCATTGTGGTAAATGTAGTTTCGGTTACTTGCTCGCTTCAAGTGTGTTGGATTGTTTCGCCACAGTTGGCGCAGATAGTGCTGATCTCTAGACACGTGGTTCTGGTTCTTTAACCGTCATCAGTAGATATTACAGTCTTTCAAATGTGGGGTTTGCTGAGTATGCTGTCAACATCTTCCTCAGGTTAGGTACCTCTCACAGGCAAGCGTGTGCTTCATCCACAAGCTCGTCAGCTCAATGAATCACGAGAGTACTATTAAACAGGAACAGGGGTGGGAGCACACCGCTTCACCTCCCAGCAAGGTTCACCCATGGCATTGTGGTAAATGCAGTTTCGGTTACTTGCTTGCTTCAAGAGTGTTCGAGTGTTTCGCCACAAATGGCGCAGATAGTGCTGATCTCTAGACACGTGTTTCTGGTTCTTTAACCGTCATCAGTAGAGATTACAGTCTTTCAAATGTGGGGTTTGCTGAGTATGCTGCCAACATCTTTCTCAGATCAGGTGCCTCTCACAGGCAAGTGGGTGCTTCATCCACGAGCTCGTCAGCTCAATGACTCACGGGAGTACTATTTAACAGGAACAGGGGTGGGAGCACACCGCTCCACCTCCCAGCAAGGATCGCCCCTGGCATTGTGGTAAATACAGTTTCAGTTACTTGCTTGCTTCAAGAGTGTTCGAGTGTTTCGCCACAGTTGGGGCAGATAGTGCTGATCTCTAGACACGTGGTTCTGTTTCTTTAACTGTCATAGGTAGAGAATACAGTCTTTCAAATGTGAAGTTTGCTGAGTAGGCTGGCAACATCTTTCTCAGGCCAGGTACCTCTCACAGGCATGCGGGTGCTTCATCCACGAGCTCGTCAACTCAATGACTCATAGGAGTACTATTAAACAGGAACAGGGGTGGGAGCACACCCGTTCACCTCCCAGCAAGGTTCGCCCCTGGCATTGTGGTAAATGCATTTTCAGTTACTTGCTTGCTTCAAGAGTGTTCGAGTGTTTTGCCACAGTTGACACAGATAGTGCTGATCTCTAGACAGGTGGTTCTCGTTCTTTAACCGTCATCAGTAGAGATTACAGTCTTTCAAATTTGGGGTTTGCTGAGTAGGCTGCCAACGTCTTTCTCAGGTCAGGCACGTCTCACAGGCATGCGGGTGCTTCATCCGCGAGTTTGTCAGCTCAATGACTCACGAGAGTACTATTAAACAGGAACAGGGGTGGGAGCACACCGCTTCACCTCCGAGCAAGGTTCGCCCCTGCCATTGTGGTAAATGCAGTTTCAGTTACTTGCTTGCTTCAAGAGTGTTCAAGTGTTTCGCCACAGTTGGTGCAGATAGTGCTGATCTCTAGACACGTGTTTCTGGTTCTTTAACCGTCATCAGTAGAGATTACAGTCTTTGAAATTTGGGGTTTGCTGAGTAGGCTTCAAACATCTTTCTCAGATCTGGTACCTCTCACAGGCATGCGGGTGCTTCATCCACGAGCTCGTCAACTCAATGACTCACGAGAGCACTATTAAACAGGAACAGGGGTGGGAGCACACCACTTCACCTCCCAGCAAGGTTCGCCCCTGGCATTGAGGTAAATTCAGTTTCGTTTACTTGCTTGCTTCAAGTGTATTCGATTGTTTCACCACAGTTGGCGCAGATACTGCTGATCTCTAGACACGTGTTTCTGGTTCTTTAACCGTCATCAGTAGAGATTACAGTCTTTGTAATCTGGGGTTTGCTAAGTAGGCTGCCAACATGTTTCTCAGGTCAGGTACGTCTCACAGGCATGCGGGTGCTTCATCCACGAGTTCGTCAGCTCAATGACTCACGGGAGTACCATTAAACAGGAACAGCGATGGGAGCACACCGCTTCACCTCCCAGCAAGGTTCGCCCCTGGCATTGTGGTAAATGCAGTTTCAGTTACTTGCATGCTTCAAGAGTGTTTGAGTGTTTCGCCACAGTTGGCGCAGATACTGCTGATCTCTAGACACGTGTTTCTGTTTCTTTAACCGTCATCAGTAGAGATTAAAGTCTTTCAAATGTGGGGTCTGCTGAGTATGAGGCCAACATCTTTCTCAGATCAGGTGCCTCTCACAGGCAAGTGGGTGCCTCATCCACGAGCTCGTCAGCTCAATGACTCACGGGAGTACTATTAAAGAGGAACAGCGGTGGGAGCACACCGCTTCACCTCCCAGCAAGGTTCACCCATGGCATTGTGGTAAATGCAGTTTCGGTTACTTGCCTGCTTCAAGAGTGTTCGAGTGTTTCGCCACAAATGGCGCAGATAGTGCTGATCTCTAGACACGTGTTTCTGGTTCTTTAACCGTCATCAGCAGAGATTACAGTCTTTCAAATGTGGGGTTTGCTGAGTATGCTGCCAACATCTTTCTCAGATCAGGTGCCTCTCACAGGCAAGTGGGTGCTTCATCCACGAGTTCGTCAGCTCAATGACTCACGGGAGTACTATTTAACAGGAACAGGGGTGGGAGCACACCGCTCCACCTCCCAGCAAGGATCGCCCCTGGCATTGTGGTAAATACAGTTTCAGTTACTTGCTTGCTTCAAGAGTGTTCGAGTGTTTCGCCACAGTTGGGGCAGATAGTGCTGATCTCTAGACACGTGGTTCTGTTTCTTTAACTGTCATAGGTAGAGAATACAGTCTTTCAAATGTGGAGTTTGCTGAGTAGGCTGCCAACATCTTTCTCAGGTCTGGTACCTCTCACAGGCATGCGGGTGCTTCATCCACGAGCTCGTCAGCTCAATGACTCACGAGAGCACTATTAAACAGGAACAGGGGTGGGAGCACACCACTTCACCTCCCAGCAAGGTTCGCCCCTGGCATTGAGGTAAATGCAGTTTCGGTTACTTGCTTGCTTCAAGAGTGTTTGATTGTTTCACCACAGTTGGCGCAGATAGTGCTGATCTCTAGACACGTGTTTCTGGTTCTTTAACCATCATCAGTAGAGATTATAGTCTTTCAAATGTGGAGTTTGCTGAGTAGGCTGCCAATATCTTTCTCAGGTCAGGTACCTCTCATAGGCATGCTGGTGCTTCATTCACGAGCTCGTCAGCTCAATGACTCATGGGAGTACTATTAAACAGGAACAGGGGTGGGAGCACACCGCTTCACCTCCGAGCAAGGTTCGCCCCTGCCATTGTGGTAAATGCAGTTTCAGTTACTTGCTTGCTTCAAGAGTGTTCAAGTGTTTCGCCACAGTTGGCGCAGATAGTGCTGATCTCTAGACACGTGTTTCTGGTTCTTTAACCGTCATCAGTAGAGATTACAGTCTTTGAAATTTGGGGTTTGCTGAGTAGGCTTCCAACATCTTTCTCAGATCTGGTACCTCTCACAGGCATGCGGGTGCTTCATCCACGAGCTCATCAGCTCAATGACTCACGAGAGCACTATTAAACAGGAACAGGGGTGGGAGCACACCACTTCACCTCCCAGCAAGGTTCGCCCCTGGCATTGAGGGAAATGCAGTTTCGGTTACTTGCTTGCTTCAAGTGTGTTCGATTGTTTCGCCACAGTTGGCGCAGATACTGCTGATCTCTAGGCACGTGTTTCTGGTTCTTTAACCGTCATCAGTAGAGATTACAGTCTTTGTAATCTGGGGTTTGCTAAGTAGGCTGCCAACATGTTTCTCAGGTCAGGTACGTCTCACAGGCATGCGGGTGCTTCATCCACGGGTTTGTCAGCTCAATGACTTACGGGAGTACTATTAAACAGGAACAGTGGTGGGAGCACACCGCTTCACCTCCCAGCAAGGTTCGCCCCTGGCATTGTGGTAAATGCAGTTTCAGTTACTTGCATGCTTCAAGAGTGTTTGAGTGTTTCGCCACAGTTGGCGCAGATACTGCTGATCTCTAGACACGTGTTTCTGGTTCTTTAACCGTCATCAGTAGAGATTAAAGTCTTTCAAATGTGGGGTCTGATGAGTATGAGGCCAACATCTTTCTCAGGTCAGGTACGTCTCACAGGCATGCGGGTGCTTCATCCTTGAGTTTGTCAGCTCAATGACTCACGGGAGTACTATTAAACAGGAACAGCGGTGGGAGCACACCGCTTCACCTCCCAGCAAGGTTCACCCATGGCATTGTGGTAAATGCAGTTTCGGTTACTTGCTTGCTTCAAGAGTGTTCGAGTGTTTCGCCACAAATGGCGCAGATAGTGCTGATCTCTAGACACGTGTTTCTGGTTCTTTAACCGTCATCAGTAGAGATTACAGTCTTTGAAATCTGGGGTTTGCTGAGTAGGCTGCCAACAACTTTCTCAGGTCAGGTACCTCTCATCGGCATGCAGGTGCTTCATCCACCAGCTCGTCAGCTCAATGACTCACGGGAGAACTATTAAACAGGAACAAGGGTGGGAGGGCACCGCTTCACCTCCCAGCAAGGTTCACCCCTGGCATTGTGGTAAATGCAGTTTCAGTTACTTGCTTGCTTCAAGAGTGTTCAAGTGTTTCGCCACAGTTGGCGCAGATAGTGCTGATCTCTAGACACGTGGTTCTGGTTCTTTAACCGTCATCAGTAGAGATTACAGTCTTTCAAATGTGGGGTTTGCTGAGTAGGCTGCCAACATCTTTCTCAGGTCAGGTACCTCTCATAGGCATGCTGGTGCTTCATTCACGAGCTCGTCAGCTCAATGACTCATGGGAGTACTATTAAACAGGAACAGGGGTGGGAGCACACCGCTTCACCTCCGAGCAAGGTTCGCCCCTGCCATTGTGGTAAATGCAGTTTCGGTTACTTGCTTGCTTCAAGTGTGTTCGATTGTTTCGCCACAGTTGGCGCAGATAGTGCTGATCTCTAGACACGTGTTTCTGGTTCTTTAACCATCCTCAGTAGAGATTACAGTCTTTGAAATTTGGGGTTTGCTGAGTAGGCTGCCAACATCTTTCTCAGGTCTGGTACCTCTCACAGGCATGCGGGTGCTTCATCCACAAGCTCATCAGCTCAATGACTCACGGGAGTACTATTAAACAGGAACTGGCGTGGAAGCACACCGCTTCACCTACCAGCAAGGTTCGCCCCTGACATTGTCGTAATTGCAGTTTCAGTTATTTGCTTGCTTCAACAGAGTTTGAATGTTTCGCCACAGTTGGCACAGGTAATGCTGATCTCTAGACACGTATTTCAGGTTCTTTAACCGTCATCAGTAGAGATTACAGTCTTTGAAATCTGGGGTTTGCTGAGTAGGCTGCCAACATCTTTCTCATGTCGGGTACCTCTCACAGGCATGCGGGTGCTTCATCCACGGGATCGTCAGCTCAATGACTCACGGGAGTACTATTAAACAGGAACAGGGGTGGGAGTACACCGCTTCACCTCCCAGCAAGGTTCGCCCCTGGCATTGTGGTAAATGCAGTTTCAGTTACTTGCTTGCTTCAAAAGTGTTCGAGTGTTTCGCCACAGTTGGCGCACATCGTGCTGATCTCTAAACACGTGGTTCTGTTTCTTTAACTGTCATAGGTAGAGATTTCAGTCTTTCAAATGTGGGGTTTGCTGAGTAGGCTGCCAACATCTTTCTCAGGTCAGGTACCTCTCACAGGCATGCGGGTGCTTCATCCACGAGCTCGTCAGCTCAATGACTCATGGGAGTACTATTAAACAGGAACAGGGATGGAGGCACACCGCTTCACCTCCCAGCAAGGTTCGCCCCTGCCATTGTGGTAAATGCAGTTTCAGTTACTTGCTTGCTTCAAGAGTGTTTCGCCACAGTTGGCGCAGATAGTGCTGATCTCTAGACACGTGTTTCTGGTTCTTTAACCGTCATCAGGAGAGATTACAGTCTTTGAAATTTGGGGTTTGCTGAATAGGCTTCCAACATCTTTCTCAGGTCTGGTACCTCTCACAGGCATGCAGGTGCTTCATCCACAAGCTCGTCAGCTCAATGACTCACAAGAGTACTATTAAACAGGAACAGGGGTGGGAGCACACCGCTTCATCTCCCAGCAAGGTTCGCCCCTGGCATTGTGGTAAATGTAGTTTCGGTTACTTGCTCGCTTCAAGTGTGTTGGATTGTTTCGCCACAGTTGGCGCAGATAGTGCTGATCTCTAGACACGTGGTTCTGGTTCTTTAACCGTCATCAGTAGATATTACAGTCTTTCAAATGTGGGGTTTGCTGAGTATGCTGTCAACATCTTCCTCAGGTTAGGTACCTCTCACAGGCAAGCGTGTGCTTCATCCACAAGCTCGTCAGCTCAATGAATCACGAGAGTACTATTAAACAGGAACGGGGTTGGGAGCACACCGCTTCACCTCCCAGCAAGGTTCACCCATGGCATTGTGGTAAATGCAGTTTCGGTTACTTGCTTGCTTCAAGAGTGTTCGAGTGTTTCGCCACAAATGGCGCAGATAGTGCTGATCTCTAGACACGTGTTTCTGGTTCTTTAACCGTCATCAGTAGAGATTACAGTCTTTCAAATGTGGGGTTTGCTGAGTATGCTGCCAACATCTTTCTCAGATCAGGTGCCTCTCACAGGCAAGTGGGTGCTTCATCCACGAGCTCGTCAGCTCAATGACTCACGGGAGTACTATTTAACAGGAACAGGGGTGGGAGCACACCGCTCCACCTCCCAGCAAGGATCGCCCCTGGCATTGTGGTAAATACAGTTTCAGTTACTTGCTTGCTTCAAGAGTGTTCGAGTGTTTCGCCACAGTTGGGGCAGATAGCGCTGATCTCTAGACACGTGGTTCTGTTTCTTTAACTGTCATAGGTAGAGAATACAGTCTTTCAAATGTGAAGTTTGCTGAGTAGGCTGGCAACATCTTTCTCAGGCCAGGTACCTCTCACAGGCATGCGGGTGCTTCATCCACGAGCTCATCAACTCAATGACTCATAGGAGTACTATTAAACAGGAACAGGGGTGGGAGCACACCGCTTCACCTCCCAGCAAGGTTCACCCCTGGCATTGTGGTAAATGCAGTTTCGGTTACTTGCTTGCTTCAAGAGTGTTCGAGTGTTTCGCCACAAATGGTGCAGATAGTGCTGATCTCTAGACACGTGTTTCTGGTTCTTTAACCGTCATCAGTAGAGATTACAGTCTTTCATATGTGGGGTTTGCTGAGTATGCTGCCAACATCTTTCTCAGATCAGGTGCCTCTCACAGGCAAGTGGGTGCTTCATCCACGAGCTCGTCAGCTCAATGACTCACAAGAGCACTATTAAACAGGAACAGGGGTGGGAGCACACCACTTCACCTCCCAGCAAGGTTCGCCCCTGCCATTGAGGTAAATGCAGTTTCGGTTACTTGCTTGCTTCAAGTGTGTTCGATTGTTTCGCCACAGTTGGCGCAGATAGTGCTGATCTCTAGACACGTGTTTCTGGTTCTTTAACCATCATCAGTAGAGATTATAGTCTTTCAAATGTGGGGCTTGCTGAGTAGGCTGCCAACATCTTTCTCAGGTTAGGTACCTCTCATAGGCATGCTGGTGCTTCATTCACGAGCTCGTCAGCTCAATGACTCATGGGAGTACTATGAAACAGGAACAGGGGTGGGAGCACACCGCTTCACCTCCGAGCAAGGTTCGCCCCTGCCATTGTGGTAAATGCAGTTTCAGTTACTTGCTTGCTTCAAGAGTGTTCAAGTGTTTCGCCACAGTTGGTGCAGATAGTGCTGATCTCTAGACACGTGTTTCTGGTTCTTTAACCGTCATCAGTAGAGATTACAGTCTTTGAAATTTGGGGTTTGCTGAGTAGGCTTCCAACATCTTTCTCAGATCTGGTACCTCTCACAGGCATGCGGGTGCTTCATCCACGAGCTCGTCAACTCAATGACTCACGAGAGCACTATTAAACAGGAACAGGGGTGGGAGCACACCACTTCACCTCCCAGCAAGGTTCGCCCCTGGCATTGAGGTAAATTCAGTTTCGTTTACTTGCTTGCTTCAAGTGTATTCGATTGTTTCACCACAGTTGGCGCAGATACTGCTGATCTCTAGACACGTGTTTCTGGTTCTTTAACCGTCATCAGTAGAGATTACAGTCTTTGTAATCTGGGGTTTGCTAAGTAGGCTGCCAACATGTTTCTCAGGTCAGGTACGTCTCACAGGCATGCGGGTGCTTCATCCACGAGTTCGTCAGCTCAATGACTCACGGGAGTACCATTAAACAGGAACAGCGATGGGAGCACACCGCTTCACCTCCCAGCAAGGTTCGCCCCTGGCATTGTGGTAAATGCAGTTTCAGTTACTTGCATGCTTCAAGAGTGTTTGAGTGTTTCGCCACAGTTGGCGCAGATACTGCTGATCTCTAGACACGTGTTTCTGTTTCTTTAACCGTCATCAGTAGAGATTAAAGTCTTTAAATGTGGGGTCTGCTGAGTATGAGGCCAACATCTTTCTCAGATCAGGTGCCTCTCACAGGCAAGTGGGTGCCTCATCCACGAGCTCGTCAGCTCAATGACTCACGGGAGTACTATTAAAGAGGAACAGCGGTGGGAGCACACCGCTTCACCTCCCTGCAAGGTTCACCCATGGCATTGTGGTAAATGCAGTTTCGGTTACTTGCTTGCTTCAAGAGTGTTCGAGTGTTTCGCCACAAATGGCGCAGATAGTGCTGATCTCTAGACACGTGTTTCTGGTTCTTTAACCGTCATCAGCAGAGATTACAGTCTTTCAAATGTGGGGTTTGCTGAGTATGCTGCCAACATCTTTCTCAGATCAGGTGCCTCTCACAGGCAAGTGGGTGCTTCATCCACGAGTTCGTCAGCTCAATGACTCACGGGAGTACTATTTAACAGGAACAGGGGTGGGAGCACACCGCTCCACCTCCCAGCAAGGATCGCCCCTGGCATTGTGGTAAATACAGTTTCAGTTACTTGCTTGCTTCAAGAGTGTTCGAGTGTTTCGCCACAGTTGGGGCAGATAGTGCTGATCTCTAGACACGTGGTTCTGTTTCTTTAACTGTCATAGGTAGAGAATACAGTCTTTCAAATGTGGAGTTTGCTGAGTAGGCTGCCAACATCTTTCTCAGGTCTGGTACCTCTCACAGGCATGCGGGTGCTTCATCCACGAGCTCGTCAGCTCAATGACTCACGAGAGCACTATTAAACAGGAACAGGGGTGGGAGCACACCACTTCACCTCCCAGCAAGGTTCGCCCCTGGCATTGAGGTAAATGCAGTTTCGGTTACTTGCTTGCTTCAAGAGTGTTTGATTGTTTCACCACAGTTGGCGCAGATAGTGCTGATCTCTAGACACGTGTTTCTGGTTCTTTAACCATCATCAGTAGAGATTATAGTCTTTCAAATGTGGAGTTTGCTGAGTAGGCTGCCAACATCTTTCTCAGGTCAGGTACCTCTCATAGGCATGCTGGTGCTTCATTCACGAGCTCGTCAGCTCAATGACTCATGGGAGTACTATTAAACAGGAACAGGGGTGGGAGCACACCGCTTCACCTCCGAGCAAGGTTCGCCCCTGCCATTGTGGTAAATGCAGTTTCAGTTACTTGCTTGCTTCAAGAGTGTTCAAGTGTTTCGCCACAGTTGGCGCAGATAGTGCTGATCTCTAGACACGTGTTTCTGGTTCTTTAACCGTCATCAGTAGAGATTACAGTCTTTGAAATTTGGGGTTTGCTGAGTAGGCTTCCAACATCTTTCTCAGATCTGGTACCTCTCACAGGCATGCGGGTGCTTCATCCACGAGCTCATCAGCTCAATGACTCACGAGAGCACTATTAAACAGGAACAGGGGTGGGAGCACACCACTTCACCTCCCAGCAAGGTTCGCCCCTGGCATTGAGGGAAATGCAGTTTCGGTTGCTTGCTTGCTTCAAGTGTGTTCGATTGTTTCGCCACAGTTGGCGCAGATACTGCTGATCTCTAGGCACGTGTTTCTGGTTCTTTAACCGTCATCAGTAGAGATTACAGTCTTTGTAATCTGGGGTTTGCTAAGTAGGCTGCCAACATGTTTCTCAGGTCAGGTACGTCTCACAGGCATGCGGGTGCTTCATCCACGAGTTTGTCAGCTCAATGACTTACGGGAGTACTATTAAACAGGAACAGTGGTGGGAGCACACCGCTTCACCTCCCAGCAAGGTTCGCCCCTGGCATTGTGGTAAATGCTGTTTCAGTTACTTGCATGCTTCAAGAGTGTTTGAGTGTTTCGCCACAGTTGGCGCAGATACTGCTGATCTCTAGACACGTGTTTCTGGTTCTTTAACCGTCATCAGTAGAGATTAAAGTCTTTCAAATGTGGGGTCTGATGAGTATGAGGCCAACATCTTTCTCAGGTCAGGTACGTCTCACAGGCATGCGGGTGCTTCATCCTTGAGTTTGTCAGCTCAATGACTCACGGGAGTACTATTAAACAGGAACAGCGGTGGGAGCACACCGCTTCACCTCCCAGCAAGGTTCACCCCTGGCATTGTGGTAAATGCAGTTTCGGTTACTTGCTTGCTTCAAGAGTGTTCGAGTGTTTCGCCACAAATGGCGCAGATAGTGCTGATCTCTAGACACGTGTTTCTGGTTCTTTAACCGTCATCAGTAGAGATTACAGTCTTTGAAATCTGGGGTTTGCTGAGTAGGCTGCCAACATCTTTCTCAGGTCAGGTACCTCTCATCGGCATGCAGGTGCTTCATCCACCAGCTCGTCAGCTCAATGACTCACGGGAGAACTATTAAACAGGAACAAGGGTGGGAGGACACCGCTTCACCTCCCAGCAAGGTTCACCCCTGGCATTGTGGTAAATGCAGTTTCAGTTACTTGCTTGCTTCAAGAGTGTTCAAGTGTTTCGCCACAGTTGGCGCAGATAGTGCTGATCTCTAGACACGTGGTTCTGGTTCTTTAACCGTCATCAGTAGAGATTACAGTCTTTCAAATGTGGGGTTTGCTGAGTAGGCTGCCAACGTCTTTCTCAGGTCAGGTACCTCTCATAGGCATGCTGGTGCTTCATTCACGAGCTCGTCAGCTCAATGACTCATGGGAGTACTATTAAACAGGAACAGGGGTGGGAGCACACCGCTTCACCTCCGAGCAAAGTTCGCCCCTGCCATTGTGGTAAATGCAGTTTCAGTTACTTGCTTGCTTCAAGAGTGTTCAAGTGTTTCGCCACAGTTGGCGCAGATAGTGCTGATCTCTAGACACGTGTTTCTGGTTCTTTAACCGTCATCAGTAGAGATTACAGTCTTTGAAATTTGGGGTTTGCTGAGTAGGCTTCCAACATCTTTCTCAGATCTGGTACCTCTCACAGGCATGCGGGTGCTTCATCCACGAGCTCATCAGCTCAATGACTCACGAGAGCACTATTAAACAGGAACAGGGGTGGGAGCACACCACTTCACCTCCCAGCAAGGTTCGCCCCTGGCATTGAGGGAAATGCAGTTTCGGTTACTTGCTTGCTTCAAGTGTGTTCGATTGTTTCGCCACAGTTGGCGCAGATAGTGCTGATCTCTAGACACGTGTTTCTGGTTCTTTAACCGTCCTCAGTAGAGATTACAGTCTTTGAAATTTGGGGTTTGCTGAGTAGGCTGCCAACATCTTTCTCAGGTCTGGTACCTCTCACAGGCATGCGGGTGCTTCATCCACAAGCTCATCAGCTCAATGACTCACGGGAGTACTATTAAACAGGAACTGGCGTGGAAGCACACCGCTTCACCTACCAGCAAGGTTCGCCCCTGACATTGTCGTAATTGCAGTTTCAGTTATTTGCTTGCTTCAACAGAGTTTGAATGTTTCGCCACAGTTGGCACAGGTAATGCTGATCTCTAGACACGTATTTCAGGTTCTTTAACCGTCATCAGTAGAGATTACAGTCTTTGAAATCTGGGGTTTGCTGAGTAGGCTGCCAACATCTTTCTCATGTCGGGTACCTCTCACAGGCATGCGGGTGCTTCATCCACCACCTCGTCAGCTCAATGACTCACGGGAGAACTATTAAACTTGAACAAGGGTGGGAGCACACAGCTTCACCTCCCAGCAAGGTTCGCACCCTGGCATTGTGGTAAATGCAGTTTCGGTTACTTGCTTGCTCTAAGAGTGTTCGAGTGTTTCGCCACAGTTGGCGCAGATAGTACTGATCTCTAGACACGTGTTTCTGGTTCTTTAACCGTCATCAGTAGAGATTATAGTCTTTCAAATGTGGGGTTTGCTGAGTAGGCTGCCAACATCTTTCTCAGATCAGGTACCTCTCACAGGCAAGTGGGTGATTCATCCACGGGATCGTCAGCTCAATGACTCACGGGAGTACTATTAAACAGGAACAGGGGTGGGAGTACACCGCTTCACCTCCCAGCAAGGTTCGCCCCTGGCATTGTGGTAAATGCAGTTTCAGTTACTTGCTTGCTTCAAGAGTGTTCGAGTGTTTCGCCACAGTTGGCGCACATCGTGCTGATCTCTAGACACGTGGTTCTGTTTCTTTAACTGTCATAGGTAGAGATTTCAGTCTTTCAAATGTGGGGTTTGCTGAGTAGGCTGCCAACATCTTTCTCAGGTCAGGTACCTCTCACAGGCATGCGGGTGCTTCATCCACGAGCTCGTCAGCTCAATGACTCATGGGAGTACTATTAAACAGGAACAGGGATGGAGGCACACCGCTTCACCTCCCAGCAAGGTTCGCCCCTGCCATTGTGGTAAATGCAGTTTCAGTTACTTGCTTGCTTCAAGAGTGTTTCGCCACAGTTGGCGCAGATAGTGCTGATCTCTAGACACGTGTTTCTGGTTCTTTAACCGTCATCAGGAGAGATTACAGTCTTTGAAATTTGGGGTTTGCTGAGTAGGCTGCCAACATCTTTCTCAGGTCAGGTACCTCTCATCGGCATGCAGGTGCTTCATCCACCAGCTCGTCAGCTCAATGACTCACGGGAGAACTATTAAACAGGAACAAGGGTGGGAGGACACCGCTTCACCTCCCAGCAAGGTTCACCCCTGGCATTGTGGTAAATGCAGTTTCAGTTACTTGCTTGCTTCAAGAGTGTTCAAGTGTTTCGCCACAGTTGGCGCAGATAGTGCTGATCTCTAGACACGTGGTTCTGGTTCTTTAACCGTCATCAGTAGAGATTACAGTCTTTCAAATGTGGGGTTTGCTGAGTAGGCTGCCAACGTCTTTCTCAGGTCAGGTACCTCTCATAGGCATGCTGGTGCTTCATTCACGAGCTCGTCAGCTCAATGACTCATGGGAGTACTATTAAACAGGAACAGGGGTGGGAGCACACCGCTTCACCTCCGAGCAAGGTTCGCCCCTGCCATTGTGGTAAATGCAGTTTCAGTTACTTGCTTGCTTCAAGAGTGTTCAAGTGTTTCGCCACAGTTGGCGCAGATAGTGCTGATCTCTAGACACGTGTTTCTGGTTCTTTAACCGTCATCAGTAGAGATTACAGTCTTTGAAATTTGGGGTTTGCTGAGTAGGCTTCCAACATCTTTCTCAGATCTGGTACCTCTCACAGGCATGTGGGTGCTTCATCCACGAGCTCATCAGCTCAATGACTCACGAGAGCACTATTAAACAGGAACAGGGGTGGGAGCACACCACTTCACCTCCCAGCAAGGTTCGCCCCTGGCATTGAGGGAAATGCAGTTTCGGTTACTTGCTTGCTTCAAGTGTGTTCGATTGTTTCGCCACAGTTGGCGCAGATAGTGCTGATCTCTAGACACGTGTTTCTGGTTCTTTAACCGTCCTCAGTAGAGATTACAGTCTTTGAAATTTGGGGTTTGCTGAGTAGGCTGCCAACATCTTTCTCAGGTCTGGTACCTCTCACAGGCATGCGGGTGCTTCATCCACAAGCTCATCAGCTCAATGACTCACGGGAGTACTATTAAACAGGAACTGGCGTGGAAGCACACCGCTTCACCTACCAGCAAGGTTCGCCCCTGACATTGTCGTAATTGCAGTTTCAGTTATTTGCTTGCTTCAACAGAGTTTGAATGTTTCGCCACAGTTGGCACAGGTAATGCTGATCTCTAGACACGTATTTCAGGTTCTTTAACCGTCATCAGTAGAGATTACAGTCTTTGAAATCTGGGGTTTGCTGAGTAGGCTGCCAACATCTTTCTCATGTCGGGTACCTCTCACAGGCATGCGGGTGCTTCATCCACCACCTCGTCAGCTCAATGACTCACGGGAGAACTATTAAACTTGAACAAGGGTGGGAGCACACCGCTTCACCTCCCAGCAAGGTTCGCACCCTGGCATTGTGGTAAATGCAGTTTCGGTTACTTGCTTTCTCTAAGAGTGTTCGAGTGTTTCGCCACAGTTGGCGCAGATAGTACTGATCTCTAGACACGTGTTTCTGGTTCTTTAACCGTCATCAGTAGAGATTATAGTCTTTCAAATGTGGGGTTTGCTGAGTAGGCTGCCAACATCTTTCTCAGATCAGGTACCTCTCACAGGCAAGTGGGTGATTCATCCACGGGATCGTCAGCTCAATGACTCACGGGAGTACTATTAAACAGGAACAGGGGTGGGAGTACACCGCTTCACCTCCCAGCAAGGTTCGCCCCTGGCATTGTGGTAAATGCAGTTTCAGTTACTTGCTTGCTTCAAGAGTGTTCGAGTGTTTCGCCACAGTTGGCGCACATCGTGCTGATCTCTAGACACGTGGTTCTGTTTCTTTAACTGTCATAGGTAGAGATTTCAGTCTTTCAAATGTGGGGTTTGCTGAGTAGGCTGCCAACATCTTTCTCAGGTCAGGTACCTCTCACAGGCATGCGGGTGCTTCATCCACGAGCTCGTCAGCTCAATGACTCATGGGAGTACTATTAAACAGGAACAGGGATGGAGGCACACCGCTTCACCTCCCAGCAAGGTTCGCCCCTGCCATTGTGGTAAATGCAGTTTCAGTTACTTGCTTGCTTCAAGAGTGTTTCGCCACAGTTGGCGCAGATAGTGCTGATCTCTAGACACGTGTTTCTGGTTCTTTAACCGTCATCAGGAGAGATTACAGTCTTTGAAATTTGGGGTTTGCTGAATAGGCTTCCAACATCTTTCTCAGGTCTGGTACCTCTCACAGGCATGCAGGTGCTTCATCCACAAGCTCGTCAGCTCAATGACTCACAAGAGTACTATTAAACAGGAACAGGGGTGGGAGCACACCGCTTCATCTCCCAGCAAGGTTCGCCCCTGGCATTGTGGTAAATGTAGTTTCGGTTACTTGCTCGCTTCAAGTGTGTTGGATTGTTTCGCCACAGTTGGCGCAGATAGTGCTGATCTCTAGACACGTGGTTCTGGTTCTTTAACCGTCATCAGTAGATATTACAGTCTTTCAAATGTGGGGTTTGCTGAGTATGCTGTCAACATCTTCCTCAGGTTAGGTACCTCTCACAGGCAAGCGTGTGCTTCATCCACAAGCTCGTCAGCTCAATGAATCACGAGAGTACTATTAAACAGGAACAGGGGTGGGAGCACACCGCTTCACCTCCCAGCAAGGTTCACCCATGGCATTGTGGTAAATGCAGTTTCGGTTACTTGCTTGCTTCAAGAGTGTTCGAGTGTTTCGCCACAAATGGCGCAGATAGTGCTGATCTCTAGACACGTGTTTCTGGTTCTTTAACCGTCATCAGTAGAGATTACAGTCTTTCAAATGTGGGGTTTGCTGAGTATGCTGCCAACATCTTTCTCAGATCAGGTGCCTCTCACAGGCAAGTGGGTGCTTCATCCACGAGCTCGTCAGCTCAATGACTCACGGGAGTACTATTTAACAGGAACAGGGGTGGGAGCACACCGCTCCACCTCCCAGCAAGGATCGCCCCTGGCATTGTGGTAAATACAGTTTCAGTTACTTGCTTGCTTCAAGAGTGTTCGAGTGTTTCGCCACAGTTGGGGCAGATAGTGCTGATCTCTAGACACGTGGTTCTGTTTCTTTAACTGTCATAGGTAGAGAATACAGTCTTTCAAATGTGAAGTTTGCTGAGTAGGCTGGCAACATCTTTCTCAGGCCAGGTACCTCTCACAGGCATGCGGGTGCTTCATCCACGAGCTCGTCAACTCAATGACTCATAGGAGTACTATTAAACAGGAACAGGGGTGGGAGCACACCCGTTCACCTCCCAGCAAGGTTCGCCCCTGGCATTGTGGTAAATGCATTTTCAGTTACTTGCTTGCTTCAAGAGTGTTCGAGTGTTTTGCCACAGTTGACACAGATAGTGCTGATCTCTAGACAGGTGGTTCTCGTTCTTTAACCGTCATCAGTAGAGATTACAGTCTTTCAAATTTGGGGTTTGCTGAGTAGGCTGCCAACGTCTTTCTCAGGTCAGGCACGTCTCACAGGCATGCGGGTGCTTCATCCGCGAGTTTGTCAGCTCAATGACTCACGAGAGTACTATTAAACAGGAACAGGGGTGGGAGCACACCGCTTCACCTCCGAGCAAGGTTCGCCCCTGCCATTGTGGTAAATGCAGTTTCAGTTACTTGCTTGCTTCAAGAGTGTTCAAGTGTTTCGCCACAGTTGGTGCAGATAGTGCTGATCTCTAGACACGTGTTTCTGGTTCTTTAACCGTCATCAGTAGAGATTACAGTCTTTGAAATTTGGGGTTTGCTGAGTAGGCTTCCAACATCTTTCTCAGATCTGGTACCTCTCACAGGCATGCGGGTGCTTCATCCACGAGCTCGTCAACTCAATGACTCACGAGAGCACTATTAAACAGGAACAGGGGTGGGAGCACACCACTTCACCTCCCAGCAAGGTTCGCCCCTGGCATTGAGGTAAATTCAGTTTCGTTTACTTGCTTGCTTCAAGTGTATTCGATTGTTTCACCACAGTTGGCGCAGATACTGCTGATCTCTAGACACGTGTTTCTGGTTCTTTAACCGTCATCAGTAGAGATTACAGTCTTTGTAATCTGGGGTTTGCTAAGTAGGCTGCCAACATGTTTCTCAGGTCAGGTACGTCTCACAGGCATGCGGGTGCTTCATCCACGAGTTCGTCAGCTCAATGACTCACGGGAGTACCATTAAACAGGAACAGCGATGGGAGCACACCGCTTCACCTCCCAGCAAGGTTCGCCCCTGGCATTGTGGTAAATGCAGTTTCAGTTACTTGCATGCTTCAAGAGTGTTTGAGTGTTTCGCCACAGTTGGCGCAGATACTGCTGATCTCTAGACACGTGTTTCTGTTTCTTTAACCGTCATCAGTAGAGATTAAAGTCTTTCAAATGTGGGGTCTGCTGAGTATGAGGCCAACATCTTTCTCAGATCAGGTGCCTCTCACAGGCAAGTGGGTGCCTCATCCACGAGCTCGTCAGCTCAATGACTCACGGGAGTACTATTAAAGAGGAACAGCGGTGGGAGCACACCGCTTCACCTCCCAGCAAGGTTCACCCATGGCATTGTGGTAAATGCAGTTTCGGTTACTTGCCTGCTTCAAGAGTGTTCGAGTGTTTCGCCACAAATGGCGCAGATAGTGCTGATCTCTAGACACGTGTTTCTGGTTCTTTAACCGTCATCAGCAGAGATTACAGTCTTTCAAATGTGGGGTTTGCTGAGTATGCTGCCAACATCTTTCTCAGATCAGGTGCCTCTCACAGGCAAGTGGGTGCTTCATCCACGAGTTCGTCAGCTCAATGACTCACGGGAGTACTATTTAACAGGAACAGGGGTGGGAGCACACCGCTCCACCTCCCAGCAAGGATCGCCCCTGGCATTGTGGTAAATACAGTTTCAGTTACTTGCTTGCTTCAAGAGTGTTCGAGTGTTTCGCCACAGTTGGGGCAGATAGTGCTGATCTCTAGACACGTGGTTCTGTTTCTTTAACTGTCATAGGTAGAGAATACAGTCTTTCAAATGTGGAGTTTGCTGAGTAGGCTGCCAACATCTTTCTCAGGTCTGGTACCTCTCACAGGCATGCGGGTGCTTCATCCACGAGCTCGTCAGCTCAATGACTCACGAGAGCACTATTAAACAGGAACAGGGGTGGGAGCACACCACTTCACCTCCCAGCAAGGTTCGCCCCTGGCATTGAGGTAAATGCAGTTTCGGTTACTTGCTTGCTTCAAGAGTGTTTGATTGTTTCACCACAGTTGGCGCAGATAGTGCTGATCTCTAGACACGTGTTTCTGGTTCTTTAACCATCATCAGTAGAGATTATAGTCTTTCAAATGTGGAGTTTGCTGAGTAGGCTGCCAATATCTTTCTCAGGTCAGGTACCTCTCATAGGCATGCTGGTGCTTCATTCACGAGCTCGTCAGCTCAATGACTCATGGGAGTACTATTAAACAGGAACAGGGGTGGGAGCACACCGCTTCACCTCCGAGCAAGGTTCGCCCCTGCCATTGTGGTAAATGCAGTTTCAGTTACTTGCTTGCTTCAAGAGTGTTCAAGTGTTTCGCCACAGTTGGCGCAGATAGTGCTGATCTCTAGACACGTGTTTCTGGTTCTTTAACCGTCATCAGTAGAGATTACAGTCTTTGAAATTTGGGGTTTGCTGAGTAGGCTTCCAACATCTTTCTCAGATCTGGTACCTCTCACAGGCATGCGGGTGCTTCATCCACGAGCTCATCAGCTCAATGACTCACGAGAGCACTATTAAACAGGAACAGGGGTGGGAGCACACCACTTCACCTCCCAGCAAGGTTCGCCCCTGGCATTGAGGGAAATGCAGTTTCGGTTACTTGCTTGCTTCAAGTGTGTTCGATTGTTTCGCCACAGTTGGCGCAGATACTGCTGATCTCTAGGCACGTGTTTCTGGTTCTTTAACCGTCATCAGTAGAGATTACAGTCTTTGTAATCTGGGGTTTGCTAAGTAGGCTGCCAACATGTTTCTCAGGTCAGGTACGTCTCACAGGCATGCGGGTGCTTCATCCACGGGTTTGTCAGCTCAATGACTTACGGGAGTACTATTAAACAGGAACAGTGGTGGGAGCACACCGCTTCACCTCCCAGCAAGGTTCGCCCCTGGCATTGTGGTAAATGCAGTTTCAGTTACTTGCATGCTTCAAGAGTGTTTGAGTGTTTCGCCACAGTTGGCGCAGATACTGCTGATCTCTAGACACGTGTTTCTGGTTCTTTAACCGTCATCAGTAGAGATTAAAGTCTTTCAAATGTGGGGTCTGATGAGTATGAGGCCAACATCTTTCTCAGGTCAGGTACGTCTCACAGGCATGCGGGTGCTTCATCCTTGAGTTTGTCAGCTCAATGACTCACGGGAGTACTATTAAACAGGAACAGCGGTGGGAGCACACCGCTTCACCTCCCAGCAAGGTTCACCCATGGCATTGTGGTAAATGCAGTTTCGGTTACTTGCTTGCTTCAAGAGTGTTCGAGTGTTTCGCCACAAATGGCGCAGATAGTGCTGATCTCTAGACACGTGTTTCTGGTTCTTTAACCGTCATCAGTAGAGATTACAGTCTTTGAAATCTGGGGTTTGCTGAGTAGGCTGCCAACATCTTTCTCAGGTCAGGTACCTCTCATCGGCATGCAGGTGCTTCATCCACCAGCTCGTCAGCTCAATGACTCACGGGAGAACTATTAAACAGGAACAAGGGTGGGAGGACACCGCTTCACCTCCCAGCAAGGTTCACCCCTGGCATTGTGGTAAATGCAGTTTCAGTTACTTGCTTGCTTCAAGAGTGTTCAAGTGTTTCGCCACAGTTGGCGCAGATAGTGCTGATCTCTAGACACGTGGTTCTGGTTCTTTAACCGTCATCAGTAGAGATTACAGTCTTTCAAATGTGGGGTTTGCTGAGTAGGCTGCCAACATCTTTCTCAGGTCAGGTACCTCTCATAGGCATGCTGGTGCTTCATTCACGAGCTCGTCAGCTCAATGACTCATGGGAGTACTATTAAACAGGAACAGGGGTGGGAGCACACCGCTTCACCTCCGAGCAAGGTTCGCCCCTGCCATTGTGGTAAATGCAGTTTCGGTTACTTGCTTGCTTCAAGTGTGTTCGATTGTTTCGCCACAGTTGGCGCAGATAGTGCTGATCTCTAGACACGTGTTTCTGGTTCTTTAACCATCCTCAGTAGAGATTACAGTCTTTGAAATTTGGGGTTTGCTGAGTAGGCTGCCAACATCTTTCTCAGGTCTGGTACCTCTCACAGGCATGCGGGTGCTTCATCCACAAGCTCATCAGCTCAATGACTCACGGGAGTACTATTAAACAGGAACTGGCGTGGAAGCACACCGCTTCACCTACCAGCAAGGTTCGCCCCTGACATTGTCGTAATTGCAGTTTCAGTTATTTGCTTGCTTCAACAGAGTTTGAATGTTTCGCCACAGTTGGCACAGGTAATGCTGATCTCTAGACACGTATTTCAGGTTCTTTAACCGTCATCAGTAGAGATTACAGTCTTTGAAATCTGGGGTTTGCTGAGTAGGCTGCCAACATCTTTCTCATGTCGGGTACCTCTCACAGGCATGCGGGTGCTTCATCCACCACCTCGTCAGCTCAATGACTCACGGGAGAACTATTAAACTTGAACAAGGGTGGGAGCACACCGCTTCACCTCCCAGCAAGGTTCGCACCCTGGCATTGTGGTAAATGCAGTTTCGGTTACTTGCTTGCTCTAAGAGTGTTCGAGGGTTTCGCCACAGTTGGCGCAGATAGTACTGATCTCTAGACACGTGTTTCTGGTTCTTTAACCATCATCAGTAGAGATTATAGTCTTTCAAATGTGGGGTTTGCTGAGTAGGCTGCCAACATCTTTCTCAGATCAGGTACCTCTCACAGGCAAGTGGGTGATTCATCCACGGGATCGTCAGCTCAATGACTCACGGGAGTACTATTAAACAGGAACAGGGGTGGGAGTACACCGCTTCACCTCCCAGCAAGGTTCGCCCCTGGCATTGTGGTAAATGCAGTTTCAGTTACTTGCTTGCTTCAAGAGTGTTCGAGTGTTTCGCCACAGTTGGCGCACATCGTGCTGATCTCTAGACACGTGGTTCTGTTTCTTTAACTGTCATAGGTAGAGATTTCAGTCTTTCAAATGTGGGGTTTGCTGAGTAGGCTGCCAACATCTTTCTCAGGTCAGGTACCTCTCACAGGCATGCGGGTGCTTCATCCACGAGCTCGTCAGCTCAATGACCAATGACTCATGGGAGTACTATTAAACAGGAACAGGGATGGAGGCACACCGCTTCACCTCCCAGCAAGGTTCGCCCCTGCCATTGTGGTAAATGCAGTTTCAGTTACTTGCTTGCTTCAAGAGTGTTTCGCCACAGTTGGCGCAGATAGTGCTGATCTCTAGACACGTGTTTCTGGTTCTTTAACCGTCATCAGGAGAGATTACAGTCTTTGAAATTTGGGGTTTGCTGAATAGGCTTCCAACATCTTTCTCAGGTCTGGTACCTCTCACAGGCATGCAGGTGCTTCATCCACAAGCTCGTCAGCTCAATGACTCACAAGAGTACTATTAAACAGGAACAGGGGTGGGAGCACACCGCTTCATCTCCCAGCAAGGTTCGCCCCTGGCATTGTGGTAAATGTAGTTTCGGTTACTTGCTCGCTTCAAGTGTGTTGGATTGTTTCGCCACAGTTGGCGCAGATAGTGCTGATCTCTAGACACATGGTTCTGGTTCTTTAACCGTCATCAGTAGATATTACAGTCTTTCAAATGTGGGGTTTGCTGAGTATGCTGTCAACATCTTCCTCAGGTTAGGTACCTCTCACAGGCAAGCGTGTGCTTCATCCACAAGCTCGTCAGCTCAATGAATCACGAGAGTACTATTAAACAGGAACAGGGGTGGGAGCACACCGCTTCACCTCCCAGCAAGGTTCACCCATGGCATTGTGGTAAATGCAGTTTCGGTTACTTGCTTGCTTCAAGAGTGTTCGAGTGTTTCGCCACAAATGGCGCAGATAGTGCTGATCTCTAGACACGTGTTTCTGGTTCTTTAACCGTCATCAGTAGAGATTACAGTCTTTCAAATGTGGGGTTTGCTGAGTATGCTGCCAACATCTTTCTCAGATCAGGTGCCTCTCACAGGCAAGTGGGTGCTTCATCCACGAGCTCGTCAGCTCAATGACTCAGGGGAGTACTATTTAACAGGAACAGGGGTGGGAGCACACCCGTTCACCTCCCAGCAAAGTTCGCCCCTGGCATTGTGGTAAATGCAGTTTCGGTTACTTGCTTGCTTCAAGAGTGTTCGAGTGTTTCGCCACAGTTGGGGCAGATAGTGCTGATCTCTAGACACGTGGTTCTGTTTCTTTAACTGTCATAGGTAGAGAATACAGTCTTTCAAATGTGAAGTTTGCTGAGTAGGCTGGCAACATCTTTCTCAGGCCAGGTACCTCTCACAGGCATGCGGGTGCTTCATCCACGAGCTCGTCAACTCAATGACTCATAGGAGTACTATTAAACAGGAACAGGGGTGGGAGCACACCCGTTCACCTCCCAGCAAGGTTCGCCCCTGGCATTGTGGTAAATGCATTTTCAGTTACTTGCTTGCTTCAAGAGTGTTCGAGTGTTTTGCCACAGTTGACACAGATAGTGCTGATCTCTAGACAGGTGGTTCTCGTTCTTTAACCGTCATCAGTAGAGATTACAGTCTTTCAAATTTGGGGTTTGCTGAGTAGGCTGCCAACGTCTTTCTCAGGTCAGGCACGTCTCACAGGCATGCGGGTGCTTCATCCGCGAGTTTGTCAGCTCAATGACTCACGAGAGTACTATTAAACAGGAACAGGGGTGGGAGCACACCGCTTCACCTCCCAGCAAGGTTCACCCCTGGCATTGTGGTAAATGCAGTTTCGGTTACTTGCTTGCTTCAAGAGTGTTCGAGTGTTTCGCCACAAATGGCGCAGATAGTGCTGATCTCTAGACACGTGTTTCTGGTTCTTTAACCGTCATCAGTAGAGATTACAGTCTTTCAAATGTGGGGTTTGCTGAGTATGCTGCCAACATCTTTCTCAGATCAGGTGCCTCTCACAGGCAAGTGGGTGCTTCATCCACGAGCTCGTCAGCTCAATGACTCACAAGAGCACTATTAAACAGGAACAGGGGTGGGAGCACACCACTTCACCTCCCAGCAAGGTTCGCCCCTGCCATTGAGGTAAATGCAGTTTCGGTTACTTGCTTGCTTCAAGTGTGTTCGATTGTTTCGCCACAGTTGGCGCAGATAGTGCTGATCTCTAGACACGTGTTTCTGGTTCTTTAACCATCATCAGTAGAGATTATAGTCTTTCAAATGTGGGGCTTGCTGAGTAGGCTGCCAACATCTTTCTCAGGTTAGGTACCTCTCATAGGCATGCTGGTGCTTCATTCACGAGCTCGTCAGCTCAATGACTCATGGAAGGACTATTAAACAGGAACAGGGGTGGGAGCACACCGCTTCACCTCCGAGCAAGGTTCGCCCCTGCCATTGTGGTAAATGCAGTTTCAGTTACTTGCTTGCTTCAAGAGTGTTCAAGTGTTTCGCCACAGTTGGTGCAGATAGTGCTGATCTCTAGACACGTGTTTCTGGTTCTTTAACCGTCATCAGTAGAGATTACAGTCTTTGAAATTTGGGGTTTGCTGAGTAGGCTTCCAACATCTTTCTCAGATCTGGTACCTCTCACAGGCATGCGGGTGCTTCATCCACGAGCTCGTCAACTCAATGACTCACGAGAGCACTATTAAACAGGAACAGGGGTGGGAGCACACCACTTCACCTCCCAGCAACGTTCGCCCCTGGCATTGAGGTAAATTCAGTTTCGTTTACTTGCTTGCTTCAAGTGTATTCGATTGTTTCGCCACAGTTGGCGCAGATACTGCTGATCTCTAGACACGTGTTTCTGGTTCTTTAACCGTCATCAGTAGAGATTACAGTCTTTGTAATCTGGGGTTTGCTAAGTAGGCTGCAAACATGTTTCTCAGGTCAGGTACGTCTCACAGGCATGCGGGTGCTTCATCCACGAGTTCGTCAGCTCAATGACTCACGGGAGTACCATTAAACAGGAACAGCGATGGGAGCACACCGCTTCACCTCCCAGCAAGGTTCGCCCCTGGCATTGTGGTAAATGCAGTTTCAGTTACTTGCATGCTTCAAGAGTGTTTGAGTGTTTCGCCACAGTTGGCGCAGATACTGCTGATCTCTAGACACGTGTTTCTGTTTCTTTAACCGTCATCAGTAGAGATTAAAGTCTTTCAAATGTGGGGTCTGCTAAGTATGAGGCCAACATCTTTCTCAGATCAGGTGCCTCTCACAGGCAAGTGGGTGCCTCATCCACGAGCTCGTCAGCTCAATGACTCACGGGAGTACTATTAAAGAGGAACAGCGGTGGGAGCACACCGCTTCACCTCCCAGCAAGGTTCACCCATGGCATTGTGGTAAATGCAGTTTCGGTTACTTGCTTGCTTCAAGAGTGTACGAGTGTTTCGCCACAAATGGCGCAGATAGTGCTGATCTCTAGACACGTGTTTCTGGTTCTTTAACCGTCATCAGCAGAGGTTACAGTCTTTCAAATGTGGGGTTTGCTGAGTATGCTGCCAACATCTTTCTCAGATCAGGTGCCTCTCACAGGCAAGTGGGTGCTTCATCCACGAGTTCGTCAGCTCAATGACTCACGGGAGTACTATTTAACAGGAACAGGGGTGGGAGCACACCGCTCCACCTCCCAGCAAGGATCGCCCCTGGCATTGTGGTAAATACAGTTTCAGTTACTTGCTTGCTTCAAGAGTGTTCGAGTGTTTCGCCACAGTTGGGGCAGATAGTGCTGATCTCTAGACACATGGTTCTGTTTCTTTAACTGTCATAGGTAGAGAATACAGTCTTTCAAATGTGGAGTTTGCTGAGTAGGCTGCCAACATCTTTCTCAGGTCTGGTACCTCTCACAGGCATGCGGGTGCTTCATCCACGAGCTCGTCAGCTCAATGACTCACGAGAGCACTATTAAACAGGAACAGGGGTGGGAGCACACCACTTCACCTCCCAGCAAGGTTCGCCCCTGGCATTGAGGTAAATGCAGTTTCGGTTACTTGCTTGCTTCAAGAGTGTTTGATTGTTTCACCACAGTTGGCGCAGATAGTGCTGATCTCTAGACACGTGTTTCTGGTTCTTTAACCATCATCAGTAGAGATTATAGTCTTTCAAATGTGGAGTTTGCTGAGTAGGCTGCCAACATCTTTCTCAGGTCAGGTACCTCTCATAGGCATGCTGGTGCTTCATTCACGAGCTCGTCAGCTCAATGACTCATGGGAGTACTATTAAACAGGAACAGGGGTGGGAGCACACCGCTTCACCTCCGAGCAAGGTTCGCCCCTGCCATTGTGGTAAATGCAGTTTCAGTTACTTGCTTGCTTCAAGAGTGTTCGAGTGTTTCGCCACAGTTGGGGCAGATAGTGCTGATCTCTAGGCACATGGTTCTGTTTCTTTAACCGTCATAGGTAGAGAATACAGTCTTTCAAATGTGGAGTTTGCTGAGTAGGCTGCCAACATCTTTCTCATTTCTGGTACCTCTCACAGGCATGCGGGTGCTTCATCCACGAGCTCGTCAGCTCAATGACTCACGAGAGTACTATTAAACAGGAACAGGGGTGGGAGCACACCGCTTCATCTCCCAGCAAGGTTCGCCCCTGGCATTGTGGTAAATGCAGTTTCGGTTACTTGCTCGCTTCAAGTGTGTTCGACTGTTTCGGCACAGTTGGCGCAGATAGGGCTGATCTCTAGACACGTGTTTCTGGTTCTTTAACAGTCATCAGTAGAGATTACAATCTATGAAATCTGGGGTTTGCTAAGTAGGCTGCCAACATCTTTCTCCGGTCAGGTACGTCTCACAGGCATGCGGGTGCTTCATCCACTGTTCTATTATTGCAGACTAAACAACACGGTCCCAGAATCTTGGCGAGGAGCAATCATTCACCCGATCTACAAAGGCGGAAAGAGAAACGAGCCAAAAAATTATCGAATGATTGCACTTCTTGACGTGGAGTCCAAGTATTTTGCAAACATCTTACTAGAGGAGCTACAGGCCTGGGCTAAAACAACTGTGCGTCTCCCCTTCAATCAGACGGGCTTCGTAGCCAACTCCGGGACAATAACCAATCTGCTAACATTAACAGTTTTGATGGATAAAGCAGCCTGCCAACACATACAGCTGCACTGCTGCTTCGTAGACTTCAAAGCAGCATTTGACCGTGTGCCCAGAAGCCTGTTATGGCAGAAATTAAAATCATGGGGAATACCACAGTCTCTTCTACAGGCAATAATTTAGCTCCATACTGAAACATGGATCAAAATCAAGCTGGGCGAAGGCCGTCATGTTTCCAGGAAGATCAAAACTGTAACCGGTGTTAAACAGGGATGTGTATTGGCTCCACTCCTATTTAACCGATTCATATCGGACCTTTCCCCAGCACTTGATAGTGTAAACTGTCATCCTCCTAAACTTGATGGGACCTGCATTACCAACTTACTTTATGCCGACGACCTGGTGCTACTAAGCCACACAAAAGTGGGTCTACAGAGGTTATTGGACGAACTGTTGTCATACTCGACAAAAAACCATCTAGAACTTAACTTGTCAAAAACCAAAACAATTTCCTTTGGGAAGCAAAAAAGGACAACAGAAAGGTGGTATTTTAATAAAACAAAGCTGGACTCAACTCCCAGTTATAAATATCTGGGTATCTTTTTGGAGGCAAGTGGCTCCTTTGGTAAGCATAAGGAAGCATTACAAATAAAAGCACTTTCATTAGAGGTGGCCGCCGCAAAACTGACAAACCAGCTATTAGGTCCCAGCCTTACACGTATGCTGAAAGTAATGAAAGCCAAAGTAATTAACTCACTGACATATGGTCACGAGATCACCAAGGGCACAACCAGTACATTGATAAATAAATTAATCACAAAAATCTTTAAACGAGCCTTCCGGCTGCCAAAATCTGCATCGCCAGCCCAGGTGAGACTAGAACTGGGACTCCAAGATCATCTCGGCGTGGAGGCAGGTGCTTTTGTTAAATTGTGCCATAGACTGCGCCAGGCCAGGGTGGGTTCATTGGAGGCCCGACTCTGGCAGGAAATACAGAAAAAGCCTACAAGCCAAAAGCACCGACAACTCTTGGATTACAGTTTACAGCTGTTAGGGGTAAAGAATCTGTGGGACTCAAATCCCTCTCCATCGGTGTTAAAATCTGTTATAAAGAAATCTGTTAGGTTGTGGTCCTTCCATTCAGACAGGGCAACACTATCAAAGAGGGGACATGCCTGGGCGGTAATTGCCAACTACGAAGTGGGTGTCCAGTTGCCCTACCTGTCTAGCACATATGCACTTTATTGGAAACGTAAGTTTTTAGCCTTGAGGATGGGAGAATGGCCCTTTTTGAAGAATCTCCCGGTATGGCGCCGGTCGGGCAGTAGCATCACATGCAGGCTGTGCGGTTATCATATTGAATCAATGGAACATATTGTTTGTGCATGCCCAGCATTACTTCAAGCCAGATGGCAGTTACTGAGAAGCCAATGTATTATGTTGGGTGTACGCTCCTGCCGCCAAGCAATAATGGCTGCCCTCAACCCTGCTAACATCAAGCTAAATATTGGGCTTGCGAAATTTGTTCATAAAGCGTCAAGACTCCTTGAAGCCAAACTTTCAATCTAGCCAGAGTAGTGATTCTGAACTAAAAGTCGACTTATCTAAATCAGAAACTACATGAAATCCAGGGTGATGTATTGTATTGGAAATTACCAGACTTTTATGATTACTGAATTTTATCTTATTGATTAATTGTTTTAAAACTTTTATAATAGTTAACTTGATTATTCAATTTTTAGCATGTTCAGTTGTAAATGGGTTTTTTAAACCAAACAATAAAGAATTATTATCAGTTGGGGCAGATAGTGCTGATCTCTAGACACGTGGTTCTGTTTCTTTAACTGTCATAGGTAGAGAATACAGTCTTTCAAATGTGGAGTTTGCTGAGTAGGCTGGCAACATCTTTCTCAGGTCAGGTACCTCTCACAGGCATGCGGGTGCTTCATCCACGAGCTCGTCAACTCAACGACTCATGGGAGTACTATTAAACAGGAACAGGGGTGGGAGCACACCGCTTCACCTCCCAGCAAGGTTCGCCCCTGGCATTGTGGTAAATGCAGTTTCAGTTACTTGCATGCTTCAAGAGTGTTTGAGTGTTTCGCCACAGTTGGCGCAGATACTACTGATCTCTAGACACATGTTTCTGGTTCTTTAACCATCATCAGTAGAGATTAAAGTCTTTCAAATGTGGGGTCTGCTGAGTATGAGGCCAACATCTTTCTCAGATCAGGTGCCTCTCACAGGCAAGTGGGTGCTTCATCCACGAGCTCGTCAGCTTAATGACTCACGGGAGTACTATTAAACAGGAACAGCGGTGGGAGCACACCGCTTTACCTCCCAGCAAGGTTCGCCCCTGACATTGTGGTAAATGCAGTTTCAGTTACTTGCTTGCTTCAAGAGTGTTTGAGTGTTTCGACACAGTTGGCGCAGATACTGCTGATCTCTAGACTCGTGTTTCTGGTTCTTTAACCGTCATCAGTAGAGATTAAAGTCTTTCAAATGTGGGGTCTGCTGAGTATGAGGCCAACATCTTTCTCAGATCAGGTGCCTCTCACAGGCAAGGTGGTGCTTCATCCACGAGCTCGTCAGCTTAATGACTCACGGGAGTACTATTAAACAGGAACAGCGGTGGGAGCACACCGCTTCATCTCCCAACAAGTTCCGCACCCTGGCATTGTGGTAAATGCAGTTTCAGTTACTTGCTTGCTTCAAGAGTGTTCGAGTGTTTCGCCACAGTTGGCGCAGATAGTGCTGATCTCTAGACACGTGTTTCTGGTTCTTTAACCGTCATTAGTAGAGATTACAGTCTTTGAAATCTGGGGTTTGCTGAGAAGGCTTCCAACATCTTTCTCAGGTCTGTTACCTCTCACAGGCATATGGGTGCTTCATCCACGAGCTCGTCAGCTCAATGACGCACGAGAGTACTATTAAACAGGAACAGGGGTGGGAGCACAACGCTTCACTTCCTAGCAAGGTTCGCCCCTGGCATTGTGGTAAATGTAGTTTTGGTTACTTGCTTGCTTCAAGTGTGTTCGATTGTTTCGCCACAGTTAGCGCAGATAGTGCTGATCTCTAGACACGTGTTTCTGGTTCTTTAACCATCATCAGTAGAGATTACAGTCTTTGAAATCTGGGGTTTGCTGAGTAGGCTGCCAACATCTTTCTCAGATCAGTTACCTCTCACAGGCAAGCGGGTGCTTCATCCACGAGCTCCTCAACTCAATGACTCACGGGAGTACTATTAAACAGGAACTGGGGTGGAAGCACACCGCTTCACCTCCACGCCACGTTCGCCCCTGGCATTGTGGTAAATGCAGTTTCGGTTACTTACTTGCTTCAAGAGTGTTCGAGTGTTTCGCCACAGTTGGCGCAGATAGTGCTGATCTCTAGACACGTGTTTCTGGTTCTTTAACCGTCATCAGTAGAGATTACAGTCTTTGAAATTTGGGGTTTGCTGAGTAGGCTGCCAACATCTTTCTCAGATCAGGTACCTCTCACAGGCAAGCGGGTGCTTCATCCACGAGCTCATCAGCTCAATGACTCACGGGAGTACTATTAAACAGGAACTGGGGTGGAAGCACACCGGTTCACCTCCCAGCAAGGTTCGCCCCTGACATTGTCGTAATTGCAGTTTCAGTTATTTGCTTGCTTCAAGAGGGTTTGAATGTTTAGCCACAGTTGGCACAGATAATGCTGATCACTAGACACGTATTTCAGGTTCTTTAACCGTCATCAGTAGAGATTAAAGTCTTTGAAATCTGGGGTTTGCTGAGTAGGCTGCCAACATCTTTCTCATGTCGGGTACCTCTCACAGGCATGCGGGTGCTTCTTCCACAACCTCGTCAGCTCAATGACTCACGGGAGAACTATTAAACATGAACAAGGGTGGGAGCACACCGCTTCACCTCCCAGCAAGGTTCGCACCCTGGCATTGTGCTAAATGCAGTTTCGGTTACTTGCTTGCTTTAAGAGTGTTCGAGTGTTTCGCCACAGTTGGCGCAGATAGTACTGATCTCTAGACACGTGTTTCTGGTTCTTTAACCGTCATCAGTAGAGATTATAGTCTTTCAAATGTGGGGTTTGCTGAGTAGGCTGCCAACATCTTTCTCAGATCAGGTACCTCTCACAGGCAAGTGGGTGATTCATCCACGAGCTCGTCAGCTCAATGACTCACGGGAGTACTATTAAACAGGAACAGGGGTGGGAGTACACCGCTTCACCTCCCAGCAAGGTTCGCCCCTGGCATTGTGGTAAATGCAGTTTCAGTTACTTGCTTGCTTCAAGAGTGTTCGAGTGTTTCGCCACACTTGGCGCACATCGTGCTGATCTCTAGACACGTGGTTCTGTTTCATTAACTGTCATAGGTAGAGATTTCAGTCTTTCAAATGTGGGGTTTGCTGAGTAGGCTGCCAACATCTTTCTCAGGTCAGGGACCTCTCACAGGCATGCGGGTGCTTCATCCACGAGCTCGTCAGCTCAATGACTCATGGGAGTACTATTAAACAGGAACAGGGATTGAGGCACACCGCTTCACCTCCCAGCAAGGTTCGGCCCTGCCATTGTAGTAAATGCAGTTTCAGTTACTTGCTGGCTTCAAGAGTGTTCGAGTGTTTCGCCACAGTTGGCGCAGATAGTGCTGATCTCTAGACACGTGTTTCTGGTTCTTTAACCGTCATCAGTAGAGATTACAGTCTTTGAAATTTGGGGTTTGCTGAATAGGCTTCCAACATCTATCTCAGGTCTGGTACCTCTCACAGGCATGCAGGTGCTTCATCCACAAGCTCCTCAGCTCAATGACTCACGAGAGTACTATCAAACAGGAACAGGGGTGGGAGCACACCGCTTCATCTCCCAGCAAGGTTCGCCCCTGGCATTGTGGTAAATGCAGTTTCGGTTACTTGCTCGCTTCAAGTGTGTTCGACTGTTTCGCCACAGTTGGCGCAGATAGGGCTGATCTCTAGACACGTGTTTCTGGTTCTTTAACAGTCATCAGTAGAGATTACAATCTATGAAATCTGGGGTTTGCTAAGTAGGCTGCCAACATCTTTCTCCGGTCAGGTACGTCTAACAGGCATGCGGGTGCTTCATCCACGAGTTCGTCAGCTCAATGACTCACTAGAGAACTATTAAACAGGAACAGGGGTGGGAGCACACCGCTTCACCTCCCAGCAAGGTTCACCCCTGGCATTGTGGTAAATGCAGTTTCAGTTACTTGCTTGCTTCAAGAGTGTTCAAGTGTTTTGTCACAGCTGGCGCAGATAGTGCTGATCTCTAGACACGTGGTTCTGGTTCTTTAACCGTCATCAGTAGAGATTACAGTCTTTCAAATGTGGGGTTTGCTGAGTATGCTGCCAACATCTTTCTCAGATCAGGTGCCTCTCACAGGCAAGTGGGTGCTTCATCCACGAGCTCGTCAGCTCAATGACTCACGGGAGTACTATTAAACAGGAGCAGGGGTGGGAGCACACCGCTTCACCTCCCAGCAAGGTTCGCCCCTGGCATTGTGGTAAATGCAGTTTCAGTTACTTGCTTGCTTCAAGAGTGTTCGAGTGTTTCGCCACAGTTGACGCAGATAGTGCTGATCTCTAGACACGTGGTTCAGTTTCTTTAACTGTCAGAGGTAGAGAATACAGTCTTTCAAATGTGGAGTTTGCTGAATAGGCTTCCAACATCTTTCTCAGGTCAGGTACCTCTCACAGGCATGCAGGTGCTTCATCCACGAGCTCGTCAACTCAATGACTCATGGGAGTACTATTAAACAGGAACAGGGGTGGGAGCACACCGCTTCATCTCCCAGCAAGGTTCGCCCCTGGCATTGTGGTAAATGCAGTTTCGGTTACTTGCTCGCTTCAAGTGTGTTCGAGTGTTTTGTCACAGCTGGCGCAGATAGTGCTGATCTCTAGACACGTGGTTCTGGTTCTTTAACCGTCATCAGTAGAGATTACAGTCTTTCAAATTTGGGGTTTGCTAAGTAGGCTGCCAACATCTTTCTCCAGTCCGGTACGTCTCACAGGCATGCGGGTGCTTCATCCACGAGTTCGTCAGCTCAATGACTCACTGGAGAACTATTAAACAGGAACAGGGGTGGGAGCACACCGCTTCACCACCCAGCAAGGTTCACCCCTGGCATTGTGGTAAATGCAGTTTCAGTTACTTGCTTGCTGCAAGAGTGTTCGAGTGTTTCGTCACAGTTGACGCAGATAGTGCTGATCTCTAGACAGGTGGTTTTCGTTCTTTAACCGTCATCAATAGAGATTACAGTCTTTCAAATTTGGGGCTTGCTGAGTAGGCTGCCAACGTCTTTCCCAGGTCTGGTACCTCTCACAGGCATGCGGGTGCTTCATCCACGAGCTTGTCAGCTCAATGACTCACTGGAGAACTATTAAACAGAAACAGAGGTGGGAGGACACCGCTTCACCTCCCAGCAAGGTTTGCCCCTGGCATTGTGGTAAATGCAGTTTCAGTTACGTGCTTTCTCAGATCAGGTGCCTCTGACAGGCAAGTGGGTGCTTCATCCACGAGCTCGTCAGCTCAATGACTCACGGGAGTACTATTAAACAGGAACAGGGGTGGGAGCACACAGCTCAACCTCCCAGCAAGGATCGCCCCTGGCATTGTGGTAAATGCAGTTTCAGTTACTTGCTTGCTTCAAGAGTGTTCGAGTGTTTCGCCACAGTTGGCGCAGATAGTGCTGATCTCTAGACACGTGGTTCTGTTTCTTTAACTGTCATAGGTAGAGAATACAGTCTTTCAAATGTGGAATTTGCTGAGTATGCTGGCAACATCTTTCTCAGGTCAGGTACCTCTCACAGGCATGCGGGTGCTTCATCCACGAGCTCGTCAACTCAATGACTCATGGGAGTACTATTAAACAGGAACAGGGGAGGGAGCACACCGGTTCACCTCCCAGCAAGGTTCGCCCCTGGCATTGTGATAAATGCAGTTTCAGATACTTGCTTGCTTCAAGAGTGTTCGAGTGTTTTGCCACAGTTGACGCTGATAGTGCTGATCTCTAGACACGTGGTTCTCGTTCTTTAACCGTCATCAGTAGAGATTACAGTCTTTCAAATGTGGGGTTTGCTGAGTATGCTGCCAACATCTTTCTCAGGTCAGGTACCTCTCACAGGCAAGTGGGTGCTTCATCCACGAGCTCGTCAGCTCAACGACTCACGGGAGTACTATTAAACACGAACAGGGGTGGGAGCACACCGCTCCACCTCCCAGCAAGGTTCACCCCTGGCATTGTGGTAAATGCAGTTTCAGTTACTTGCTTGCTTCATGAGTGTTCGAGTGTTTCGCCACTGTTGGAGCAGATAGTGCTGATCTCTAGACACGTGGTTCTGTTTCTTTAACTGTCATAGGTAGAGATTATAGTCTTTCAAATGTGGAGTTTGCTGAGTAGGCTGGCAACATCTTTCTCAGGTCAGGTACCTCTCACAGGCATGCAGGTGCTTCATCCACGAGCTCGTCAGCTCAATGACTCACTGGAGAACTATTAAACAGAAACAGAGGTGGGAGGACACCGCTTCACCTCCCAGCAAGGATTGCCCCTGGCATTGTGGTAAATGCAGTTTCAGTTACTTGCTTGCTTCAAGAGTGTTTGAGTGTATCGCCACAGTCGGCGCAGATAGTGTTGATCTCAAGACACGTGTTTCTGGTTCTTGAACCTTCATCAGGAGTGTTTACAGTCTTTGAAATTTGGGGTTTGCTGAGTAGGCTTCCAACATTTTTCTCAGGTCTGTTACCTCTCACAGGCATGTGGGTGCTTCATCCACGAGCTCGTCAGCTCAATGACGCACGAGAGTACTATTAAACAAAAACAGGGGTGGGAGCACACCGCTTCACTTCCCAGCAAGGTTCGCCCCTGGCATTGTGGTAAATGTAGTTTGGGTTACTTGCTTGCTTCAAGTGTGTTCGATTGTTTCGCCACAGTTGGCGCAGATAGTGCTGATCTCTAGACACATGTTTCTGGTTCTTTAACCGTCATCAGTAGAGATTACAGTCTTTGAAATCTGGGGTTTTGCTGAGTAGGCTGACAACATCTTTCTTAGATCAGGTACCTCTCACAGGCATGCAGGTGCTTCATCCACCAGCTCGTCAGCTCAATGACTCACGGGAGAACTATTAAACAGGAACAAGGGTGGGAGCACACCGCTTCACCTCCCAGCCAGGTTCGCCCCTAGCATTGTGGTAAATGCAGTTTCGGTTACTCGCTTGCTTCAAGAGTGTTCGAGTGTTTCGCCACAGTTGGCGCAGATAGTGCTGATCTCTAGACACGTGTTTCTAGTTCTTTAACCGTCATCAGTAGAGATTACAGTCTTTGAAATTTGGGGTTTGCTGAGTAGGCTGCCAACATCTTTCTCAGATCAGGTACCTCTCACAGGCAAGCGGGTGCTTCATCCACGAGCTCGTCAGCTCAATGACTCACGGGAGTACTATTAAACAGGAGCTGGGGTGGAAGCATACCGCTTCACCTCCCAGCAAGGTTCGCCCCTGACATTGTCGTAATTGCAGTTTCAGTTATTTGCTTGCTTCAAGAGAGTTTGAATGTTTCGCCACAGTTGGCATAGATAATGCTGATCTCTATACACGTGTTTCAGGTTCTTTAACCGTCATCAGTAGAGATTACAGTCTTTGAAATCTGGGGTTTGCTGAGTAGGCTGCCAACATCTTTCTCATGTCGGGTACCTCTCACAGGCATGCGGGTGCTTCATCCACCACCTCGTCAGCTCAATGACTCACGGGAGAACTATTAAACATGAACAAGGGTGGGAGCACACCGCTTCACCTCCCAGCAAGGTTCGCATCCTGGCATTGTGGTAAATGCAGTTTCGGTGACTTGCTTGCTTTAAGAGTGTCCCGCCACAGTTGGCGCAGATAGTGCTGATCTCTAGACACGTGTTTCTGGTTCATTAACCGTCATCAGTAGAGATTATAGTCTTTCAAATGTGGGGTTTGCTGAGTAGGCTGCCAACATCTTTCTCAGGTCAGGTTCCTCTCATAGGCATGCTGGTGCTTCATTCACAAGCTCGTCAGCTCAATGACTCATGGGAGTACTATTAAACAGGAACAGGGGTGGGAGCACACCACTTTACCTCCCAGCAAGGTTCACCCCTGGCATTGAGGTAAATGCAGTTTCGGTTACTTGCTTGCTTCAAGAGTGTTCAAGTGTTTCGCCACAGTTGGCGCAGATAGTGCTGATCTCTAGACACGTGCTTCTGGTTCTTTAACCGTCATCATTAGAGATTACAGTCTTTGAAATTTGGGGTTTGCTGAGTAGGCTTCCAACATCTTTCTCAGGTCTGGTACCTCTCACAGGCATGCAGGTGCTTCATCCATGAGCTCGTCAGCTCAATCACTCACGAGAGCACTATTAAACAGGAACAGGGGTGGGAGCACACCACTTCACCTCCCAGCAAGGTTCGCCCCTGGCATTGACGTAAATGCAGTTTCGGTTACTTGCTTTCTTCAAGTGCGTTCGATTGTTTCGCCACAGTTGGCTCAGATAGTGCTGATCTCTAGACACGTGTTTCTGGTTCTTTAACCGTCATCAGTAGAGATTACAGTCTTTGTAATCTGGGGTTTGCTAAGAAGGCTACCAACATCTTTCTCAGGTCAGGTACGTCTCACAGGCATGCGGGTGCTTCATCCACGAGTTCGTCAGCTCAATGACTCACGGGAGTACTATTAAACAGGAACAGCGGTGGGAGCACACCGCTTCACCTCCAAGCAAGGTTCGCCCCTGGCATTGTGGTAAATGCAGTTTCAGTTACTTGCTTGCTTCAAGAGTGTTTGAGTGTTTCGCCACAGTTGGCGCAGATACTGCTGATCTCTAGACACGTGTTTCTGGTTCTTTAACCGTCATCAGTAGAGATTAAAGTCTTTCAAATGTGGGGTCTGCTGAGTATGAGGCCAACATCTTTCTCAGGTCAGGTACCTCTCACAGGCATGCGGGTGCTTCATCCACGAGCTCGTCAACTCAATGACTCACGGGAGTACTATTAAAGAGGAACAGGGGTGCGAGCACACCGGTTCACCTCCCAGCAAGGATCACCCCTGCCATTGTGGTAAATGCAGTTTCAGTTACTTGCTTGCTTCAAGTGTGTTCGATTGTTTCTCCACAGTTGGCGCAGATAGTGCTGATCTCTAGACACGTGTTTCTGGTTCTTTAACCGTCATCAGTAGAGATTACAGTCTTTGAAATCTGGGGTTTGCTGAGTAGGCTGCCAACATCTTTCTCAGGTCAGGTACCTCTCACAGGCATGCAGGTGCTTCATCCACCAGCTCGTCAGCTCAATGACTCACGGGAGAACTATTAAACAGGAACAAGGGTGGGAGCACACCGCTTCACCTCCCAGCCAGGTTCGCCCCTAGCATTGTGGTAAATGCAGTTTCGGTTACTTGCTTGCTTCAAGAGTGTTTGAGTGTTTCGCCACAGTTGGTGCAGATAGTGCTGATCTCTAGACACGTGTTTCTAGTTCTTTAACCATCATCAGTAGAGATTACAGTCTTTGAAATTTGGGGTTTGCTGAGTAAGCTGCCAACATCTTTCTCAGATCAGGTACCTCTCACAGGCAAGCGGGTGCTTCATCCACGAGCTCGTCAGCTCAATGACTCACGGGAGTACTATTAAACAGGAACTGGGGTGGAAGCACACCGCTTCACCTCCCAGCAAGGTTCGCCCCTGCCATTGTGGTAAATGCAGTTTCAGTTACTTGCTTGCTTCAAGAGTGTTCAAGTGTTTCGCCACAGTTGGCGCAGATAGTGCTGATCTCTAGACACGTGTTTCTGGTTCTTTAACCGTCATCAGTAGAGATTACAGTCTTTGAAATTTGGGGTTTGCTGAGTAGGCTTCCAACATCTTTCTCAGGTCTGGTACCTCTCACAGGCATGCGGGTGCTTCATCAATGAGCTCGTCAGCTCAATGACTCACGAGAGCACTATTAAACAGGAACAGGTGTGGGAGCACACCACTTCACCTCCCAGCAAGGCTCGCCCCTGGCATTGAGGTAACTGCAGTTTCGGTTACTTGCTTGCTTCAAGTGTGTTCGATTGTTTCGCCACAGTTGGCGCAGATAGTGCTGATCTCTAGACACGTGTTTCTGGTTCTTTAAGCGTCATCAGTAGAGATTACAGTCTTTGAAATTTGGGGTCTGCTGAGTATGAGGCCAACATCTTTCTCAGATCAGGTGCCTCTCACAGGCAAGTGGGTGCTTCATCCACGAGCTCGTCAGATCAGTGACTCACGGGAGTACTATTAAACAGGAACCGCGGTGGGAGCACACCGCTTCACCTCCCAGCAAGGTTCGCCCCTGGCATTGTGGTAAATGCAGTTTCAGTTACTTGCTTGCTTCGAGAGTGTAGGAGTGTTTCGCCACAGTTGGCGCAGATACTGCTGATCTCTAGACACGTGTTTCTGGTTCTTTAACAGTCATCAGTAGAGATTAAAGTCTTTCAAATGTGGGGTCTGCTGAGTATGAGGCCAACATCTTTCTCAGATCAGGTGCCTCTCACAGGCAAGTGGGTGCTTCATCCACGAGCTCGTCAACTTAATGACTCATGGGAGTACTATTAAACAGGAACAGGGGTGCGAGCACACCGGTTCACCTCCCAGCAAGGATCGCCCCTGCCATTGTGGTAAATGCAGTTTCAGTTACTTGCTTGCTTCAAGAGTGTTCGAGTGTATCGCCACAGTCGGCGCAGATAGTGTTGATCTCTAGACACGTGTTTCTGGTTCTTTATCCTTCATCAGGAGTGTTTACAGTCTTTGAAATTTGGGGTTTGCTGAGTAGGCTTTCAACATCTTTCTCAGGTCTGTTACCTCTCACAGGCATGTGGGTGCTTCATCCACGAGCTCGTCAGCTCAATGACGCACAAGAGTACTATTAAACAGGAACAGGGGTGGGAGCACACCGCTTCACCTCCCAGCAAGGTTCGCCCCTGGCATTGTGGTAAATGTAGTTTCGATTACTTGCTTGCTTCAAGTGTGTTCGATTGTGTCGCCACAGTTGGCGCAGATAGTGCTGATCTCTAGACACGTGTTTCTGGTTCTTTAACCGTCATTAGGAGAGATTACAGTCTTTGAAATCTGGGGTTTGCTGAGTAGGCTTTCATCATCTTTCTCAGGTCTGGTACCTCTCACAGGCATGTGGGTGCTTCATCCACGAGCTTGTCAGCTCAATGACGCACGAGAGTACTATTAAACAAGAACAGGGGTGGGAGCACACCGCTTCACCTACCAGCAAGGTTTGCCCCTGGCATTATGGTAAATGCAGTTTCGGTTACTTGCTTGCTTCAAGAGTGTTCGAGTGTTTCGCCACAGTTGGCGCAAATAGTGCTGATCTCTAGACACGTGTTTCTAGTTCTTTAACCGTCATCAGTAGAGATTACAGTCTTTGAAATTTGGGGTTTGCTGAGTAGGCTGCTAACATCTTTCTCAGATCAGGTACCTCTCACAGGCAAGCGGGTGCTTCATCCATGAGCTACTCAGCTTAATGACTCGCGGGAGTACTATTAAACAGGAACAGGGGTGGAAGCACACCGCTTCACCTCCCAGCAAGGTTCGCCCCTGACATTGTCGTAATTGCAGTTTCAGTTATTTGCTTGCTTCAAGAGAGTTTGAATGTTTCGCCACAGTTGGCGCAGATAATGCTGATCTCTAGACACGTGTTTCAGGTTCTTTAACCGTCATCAATAGAGATTACAGTCTTTGTAATCTGGGGTTTGCTGAGTAGGCTGCCAACATCTTTCTCATGTCAGGTACCTCTCACAGGCATGTGGGTGATTCATCCACGAGCTCGTCAGCTCAATGACTCACGGGAGTACTATTAAACAGGAACAGGGGTGGGAGTACACCACTTCACCTCCCAGCAAGGTTCGCCCCTGGCATTGTGGTAAATGCAGTTTCAGTTACTTGCTTGCTTCAAGAGTGTTCGAGTGTTTCGCCACACTTGGCGCACATCGTGCTGATCTCTAGACACGTGGTTCTGTTTCATTATCTGTCATAGGTAGAGATTTCAGTCTTTCAAATGTGGGGTTTGCTGAGTAGGCTGCCAACATCTTTCTCAGGTCAGGTACCTCTCACAGGCATGCGGGTGCTTCATCCACGAGCTCGTCAGCTCAATGGCTCATGGGAGTACTATTAAACAGGAACAGGGATGGAGGCACACCGCTTCACCTCCCAGCAAGGTTCGCCCCTGCCATTGTGGTAAATGCAGTTTCAGTTACTTGCTTGCTTCAAGAGTGTTCGAGTGTTTTGCCACAGTTGGCGCAGATAGTGCTGATCTCTAGACACGTGTTTATGGTTCTTTAACCGTCATCAGTAGAGATTACAGTCTTTGAAATTTGGGGTTTGCTGAATAGGCTTACAACATCTTTCTCAGGTCTGGTACCTCTCACAGGCATGCAGGTGCTTCATCCACAAGCTCGTCAGCTCAATGACTCACGAGAGTACTATTAAACAGGAACAGGGGTGGGAGCACATCGCTTCATCTCCCAGCAAGGTTCGCCCCTGGCATTGTGGTAAATGCAATTTCGGTTACTTGCTCGCTTCAAGTGTGTTCGATTGTTTCGCCACAGTTGGCGCAGATAGTGATGATCTCTAGACACGTATTTCTGGTTCTTTAACCGTCATCAGTAGAGATTACAATCTTTGAAATCTGGGGTTTGCTAAGTAGGCTGCCAACATCTTTCTCCGGTCAGGCACGTCTCACAGGCATGCAGGTGCTTCAGCCACGAGTTCGTCAGCTCAATGACTCACTGGAGAACTATTAAACAGGAACAGGGGTGGGAGCACACCGCTTCACCTCCCAGCAAGGTTCACCCCTGGCATTGTGGTAAATGCAGTTTCAGTTACTTGCTTGCTTCAAGAGTGTTCAAGAGTTTCGTCACAGTTGGCGCAGATAGTGCTGATCTCTAGACACGTGGTTCTGGTTCTTTAACCGTCATCAGTAGATATTACAGTCTTTCAAATGTGGGGTTTGCTGAGTAGGCTGCCAACGTCTTTCTCAGGTCTGGTACCTCTCACAGGCATGCGGGTGCTTCATCCACGAGCTTGTCAGCTCAATGACTCACTGGAGAACTATTAAACAGAAACAGAGGTGGGAGGACACCGCTTCACCTCCCAGCAAGGTTTGCCCCTGGCATTGTGGTAAATGCAGTTTCAGTTACGTGCTTTCTCAGATCAGGTGCCTCTGACAGGCAAGTGGGTGCTTCATCCACGAGCTCGTCAGCTCAATGACTCACGGGAGTACTATTAAACAGGAACAGGGGTGGGAGCACATCGCTCAACCTCCCAGCAAGGATCGCCCCTGGCATTGTGGTAAATGCAGTTTCAGTTACTTGTTTGCTTCAAGAGTGTTCGAGTGTTTCGCCACAGTTGGCGCAGATAGTGCTGATCTCTAGACACGTGGTTCTGTTTCTTTAACTGTCATAGGTAGAGAATACAGTCTTTCAAATGTGGAGTTTGCTGAATAGGCTGGCAACATCTTTCTCAGGTCAGGTACCTCTCACAGGCATGCGGGTGCTTCATCCACGAGCTCGTCAACTCAATGACTCATGGGAGTACTATTAAACAGGAACAGGGGTGGGAGCACACCGGTTCACCTCCCAGCAAGGTTCGCCCCTGGCATTGTGGTAAATGCAGTTTCAGTTACTTGCTTACTTCAAGAGTGTTCGAGTGTTTTGCCACAGTTGACGCTGATAGTGCTGATCTCTAGACACGTGGTTCTCGTTCTTTAACCGTCATCAGTAGAGATTTCAGTCTTTCAAATGTGGGGTTTGCTGAGTAGGCTGGCAACATCTTTCTCAGGTCAGGTACCTCTCACAGGCATGCGGGTGCTTCATCCACGAGCTCGTCAGCTCAATGACTCACTGGAGAACTATTAAACAGAAACAGAGGTGGGAGGACACCGCTTCACCTCCCAGCAAGGTTTGCCCCTGGCATTGTGGTAAATGCAGTTTCAGTTACTTGCTTGCTTCAAGAGTGTTTGAGTGTATCGCCACAGTCGGCGCAGATAGTGTTGATCTCAAGACACGTGTTTCTGGTTCTTTAACCTTCATCAGGAGTGTTTACAGTCTTTGAAATTTGGGGTTTGCTGAGTAGGCTTCCAACATTTTTCTCAGGTCTGTTACCTCTCACAGGCATGTGGGTGCTTCATCCACGAGCTCGTCAGCTCAATGACGCACGAGAGTACTATTAAACAAAAACAGGGGTGGGAGCTCACCGCTTCACTTCCCAGCAAGGTTCGCCCCTGGCATTTTGGTAAATGTAGTTTGGGTTACTTGCTTGCTTCAAGTGTGTTCGATTGTTTCGCCACAGTTGGCGCAGATAGTGCTGATCTCTAGACACATGTTTCTGGTTCTTTAACCGTCATCAGTAGAGATTACAGTCTTTGAAATTTGGGGTTTGCTGAGTAGGCTGCCAACATCTTTCTCAGATCAGGTACCTCTCACAGGCAAGCGGGTGCTTCATCCACGAGCTCGTCAGCTCAATGACTCACGGCAGTACTATTAAACAGGAACTGGGGTGGAAGCACACCGCTTCACCTCCCAGCAAGGTTCGCCCCTGACATTGTCGTAATTGCAGTTTCAGTTATTTGCTTGCTTCAAGAGAGTTTGAATGTTTCGCCACAGTTGGCACAGATAATGCTGATCTCTAGACACGTGTTTCAGGTTCTTTAACCGTCATCAGTAGAGATTACAGTCTTTGAAATCTGGGGTTTGCTGAGTAGGCTGCCAACATCTTTCTCGTGTCGGGTACCTCTCACAGGCATGCGGGTGCTTCATCCACCACCTCGTCAGCTCAATGACTCACAGGAGAACTATTGAACATGAACAAGGGTGGGAGAACACCGCTTCACCTCCCAGCAAGGTTCGCACCCTGGCATTGTGGTAAATGCAGTTTCGGTTACTTGCTTCCTTTAAGAGTGTCCCGCCACAGTTGGCGCAGATAGTGCTGATCTCTAGACACGTGTTTCTGGTTCATTAACCGTCATCAGTAGAGATTATAGTCTTTCAAATGTGGGGTTTGCTGAGTAGGCTGCCAACATCTTTCTCAGGTCAGGTACCTCTCATAGGCATGCTGGTGCTTCATTCACAAGCTCGTCAGCTCAATGACTCATGGGAGTACTATTAAACAGGAACAGGGGTGGGAGCACACCACTTTACCTCCCAGCAAGGTTCGCCCCTGGCATTGAGGTAAATGCAGTTTCGGTTACTTGCTTGCTTCAAGAGTGTTCAAGTGTATCACGACAGTTGGCGCAGATAGTGCTGATCTCTAGACACGTGTTTCTGGTTCTTTAACCGTCATCAGTAGAGATTACAGTCTTTGTAATCTGGGGTTTGCTAAAAAGGCTACCAACATCTTTCTCAGGTCAGGTACGTCTCACAGGCATGCGGGTGCTTCATCCACGAGTTCGTCAGCTCAATGACTCACGGGAGTACTATTAAACAGGAACAGCGGTGGGAGCACACCGCTTCACCTCCCAGCAAGGTTCGCCCCTGGCATTGTGGTAAATGCAGTTTCAGTTACTTGCTTGCTTCAAGAGTGTTTGAGTGTTTCGCCACAGTTGGCGCAGATACTGCTGATCTCTAGACACGTGTTTCTGGTTCTTTAACCGTCATCAGTAGAGATTAAAGTCTTTCAAATGTGGGGTCTGCTGAGTATGAGGCCAACATCTTTCTCAGATCAGGTGCCTCTCACAGGCAAGTGGGTGCTTCATCCACGAGCTCGTCAGCTCAATGACTCACGGGAGTACTATTAAACAGGAACAGGGGTGGGAGCACACCGCTCCACCTCCAAACAAGGTTCGCCCCTGGCATTGTGGTAAATGCAGTTTCGGTTACTTGCTTGCTTCAAGAGTGTTTGAGTGTATCGCCACAGTCGGCGCAGATAGTGTTGATCTCAAGACACGTGTTTCTGGTTCTTTAACCTTCATCAGGAGTGTTTACAGTCTTTGAAATTTGGGGTTTGCTGAGTAGGCTTCCAACATTTTTCTCAGGTCTGTTACCTCTCACAGGCATGTGGGTGCTTCATCCACGAGCTCGTCAGCTCAATGACGCACGAGAGTACTATTAAACAAAAACAGGGGTGGGAGCTCACCGCTTCACTTCCCAGCAAGGTTCGCCCCTGGCATTTTGGTAAATGTAGTTTGGGTTACTTGCTTGCTTCAAGTGTGTTCGATTGTTTCGCCACAGTTGGCGCAGATAGTGCTGATCTCTAGACACATGTTTCTGGTTCTTTAACCGTCATCAGTAGAGATTACAGTCTTTGAAATTTGGGGTTTGCTGAGTAGGCTGCCAACATCTTTCTCAGATCAGGTACCTCTCACAGGCAAGCGGGTGCTTCATCCACGAGCTCGTCAGCTCAATGACTCACGGCAGTACTATTAAACAGGAACTGGGGTGGAAGCACACCGCTTCACCTCCCAGCAAGGTTCGCCCCTGACATTGTCGTAATTGCAGTTTCAGTTATTTGCTTGCTTCAAGAGAGTTTGAATGTTTCGCCACAGTTGGCACAGATAATGCTGATCTCTAGACACCTGTTTCAGGTTCTTTAACCGTCATCAGTAGAGATTACAGTCTTTGAAATCTGGGGTTTGCTGAGTAGGCTGCCAACATCTTTCTCGTGTCGGGTACCTCTCACAGGCATGCGGGTGCTTCATCCACCACCTCGTCAGCTCAATGACTCACAGGAGAACTATTGAACATGAACAAGGGTGGGAGAACACCGCTTCACCTCCCAGCAAGGTTCGCACCCTGGCATTGTGGTAAATGCAGTTTCGGTTACTTGCTTCCTTTAAGAGTGTCCCGCCACAGTTGGCGCAGATAGTGCTGATCTCTAGACACGTGTTTCTGGTTCATTAACCGTCATCAGTAGAGATTATAGTCTTTCAAATGTGGGGTTTGCTGAGTAGGCTGCCAACATCTTTCTCAGGTCAGGTACCTCTCATAGGCATGCTGGTGCTTCATTCACAAGCTCGTCAGCTCAATGACTCATGGGAGTACTATTAAACAGGAACAGGGGTGGGAGCACACCACTTTACCTCCCAGCAAGGTTCGCCCCTGGCATTGAGGTAAATGCAGTTTCGGTTACTTGCTTGCTTCAAGAGTGTTCAAGTGTATCACGACAGTTGGCGCAGATAGTGCTGATCTCTAGACACGTGTTTCTGGTTCTTTAACCGTCATCAGTAGAGATTACAGTCTTTGTAATCTGGGGTTTGCTAAAAAGGCTACCAACATCTTTCTCAGGTCAGGTACGTCTCACAGGCATGCGGGTGCTTCATCCACGAGTTCGTCAGCTCAATGACTCACGGGAGTACTATTAAACAGGAACAGCGGTGGGAGCACACCGCTTCACCTCCCAGCAAGGTTCGCCCCTGGCATTGTGGTAAATGCAGTTTCAGTTACTTGCTTGCTTCAAGAGTGTTTGAGTGTTTCGCCACAGTTGGCGCAGATACTGCTGATCTCTAGACACGTGTTTCTGGTTCTTTAACCGTCATCAGTAGAGATTAAAGTCTTTCAAATGTGGGGTCTGCTGAGTATGAGGCCAACATCTTTCTCAGATCAGGTGCCTCTCACAGGCAAGTGGGTGCTTCATCCACGAGCTCGTCAGCTCAATGACTCACGGGAGTACTATTAAACAGGAACAGGGGTGGGAGCACACCGCTCCACCTCCAAACAAGGTTCGCCCCTGGCATTGTGGTAAATGCAGTTTCGGTTACTTGCTTGCTTCAAGAGTGTTCGAGTGTTTCGCCACAGTTGGTGCAGATATTGCTGATCTCTAGACACGTGTTTCTAGTTCTTTAACCGTCATCAGTAGAGATTACAGTCTTTGAAATTTGGGGTTTGCTGAGTAGGCTGCCAACATCTTTCTCAGATCAGGTACCTCTCACAGGCAAGCGGGTGCTTCATCCACGAGCTCGTCAGCTCAATGACTCACGGGAGTACTATTAAACAGGAACTGGGGTGGAAGCACACCGCTTCACCTCCCAGCAAGGTTCGCCCCTGCCATTGTGGTAAATGCAGTTTCAGTTACTTGCTTGCTTCAAGAGTGTTCAAGTGTTTCGCCACAGTTGGCGCAGATAGTGCTGATCTCTAGACACGTGTTTATGGTTCTTTAACCGTCATCAGTAGAGATTACAGCCTTTGAAATTTGGGGTTTGCTGAGTAGGCTTCCAACATCTTTCTCAGGTCTGGTACCTCTCACAGGCATGCGGGTGCTTCATCCATGAGCTCGTCAGCTCAATGAATCACAAGAGCACTATTAAACAGGAACAGGGGTGGGAGCACACCACTTCACCTCCCAGCAAGGTTCGCCCCTGGCATTGAGGTAAATGCAGTTTCGGTTACTTGCTTGCTTCAAGTGTGTTTGATTGTTTCGCCACAGTTGGCGCAGATAGTGCTGATCTCTAGACACGTTTTTCTGGTTCTTTAACCGTCATCAGTAGAGATTACAGTCTTTGTAATCTGGGGTTTGCTGAGTATGAGGCCAACATCTTTCTCAGATCAGGTGCCTCTCACAGGCAAGTGGGTGCTTCATCCACGAGTTCGTCAGCTCAGTGACTCACGGGAGTACTAGTAAACAGGAACAGCGGTGGGAGCACACCGTTTCACCTCCCAGCAAGGTTCGCCCCTGGCATTGTGGTAAAAGCAGTTTCAGTTACTTGCTTGCTTCAAGAGTGTTGGAGTGTTTTGCCACAGTTGGCGCAGAAACTGCTGATCTCTAGACACGTGTTTCTGGTTCTTTAACCGTCATCAGTAGAGATTAAAGTCTTTCAAATGTGGGGTCTGCTGAGTATGAGGCCAACATCTTTCTCAGATCAGGTGCCTCTCACAGGCAAGTGGGTGCTTCATTCACGAGCTCGTCAACTCAATGACTCATGGGAGTACTATTAAACAGGAACAGGGGTGCGAGCACACCGGTTCACCTCCCAGCAAGGATCGCCCCTGCCATTGTGGTAAATGCAGTTTCAGTTACTTGCTTGCTTCAAGAGTGTTCGAGTGTATCGCCACAGTCGGCGCAGATAGTGTTGATCTCTAGACACGTGTTTCTGGTTCTTTAACCGTCATTAGGAGAGATTACAGTCTTTGAAATCTGGGGTTTGCTGAGTAGGCTTTCATCATCTTTCTCACGTCTGGTACCTCTCACAGGCATGTGGGTGCTTCATCCACGAGCTCGTCAGCTCAATGACGCACGAGAGTACTATTAAACAAGAACAGGGGTGGGAGCACACCGCTTCACCTCCCAGCAAGGTTCGCCCCTGGCATTGTGGTAAATGCAGTTTCGGTTACTTGCTTGCTTCAAGAGTGTTCGAGTGTTTCGCCACAGTTGGCGCAGATAGTGCTGATCTCTAGACACGTGTTTCTAGTTCTTTAACTGCATCAGTAGAGATTACAGTCTTTGAAATTTGGGGTTTGCTGAGTAGGCTGCTAACATCTTTCTCAGATCAGGTACCTCTCACAGGCAAGCGGGTGCTTCATCCATGAGCTACTCAGCTTAATGAATCGCGGGAGTACTATTAAACAGGAACAGGGGTGGAAGCACACCGCTTCACCTCCCAGCAAGGTTCGCCCCTGACATTGTCGTAATTGCAGTTTCAGTTATTTGCTTGCTTCAAGAGAGTTTGAATGTTTCGCCACAGTTGGCGCAGATAATGCTGATCTCTAGACACGTGTTTCAGGTTCTTTAACCGTCATCAATAGAGATTACAGTCTTTGTAATCTGGGGTTTGCTGAGTAGGCTGCCAACATCTTTCTCATGTCAGGTACCTCTCACAGGCATGTGGGTGATTCATCCACGAGCTCGTCAGCTCAATGACTCACGGGAGTACTATTAAACAGGAACAGGGGTGGGAGTACACCACTTCACCTCCCAGCAAGGTTCGCCCCTGGCATTGTGGTAAATGCAGTTTCAGTTACTTGCTTGCTTCAAGAGTGTTCGAGTGTTTCGCCACACTTGGCGCACATCGTGCTGATCTCTAGACACGTGGTTCTGTTTCATTATCTGTCATAGGTAGAGATTTCAGTCTTTCAAATGTGGGGTTTGCTGAGTAGGCTGCCAACATCTTTCTCAGGTCAGGTACCTCTCACAGGCATGCGGGTGCTTCATCCACGAGCTCGTCAGCTCAATGGCTCATGGGAGTACTATTAAACAGGAACAGGGATGGAGGCACACCGCTTCACCTCCCAGCAAGGTTCGCCCCTGCCATTGTGGTAAATGCAGTTTCAGTTACTTGCTTGCTTCAAGAGTGTTCGAGTGTTTTGCCACAGTTGGCGCAGATAGTGCTGATCTCTAGACACGTGTTTATGGTTCTTTAACCGTCATCAGTAGAGATTACAGTCTTTGAAATTTGGGGTTTGCTGAATAGGCTTACAACATCTTTCTCAGGTCTGGTACCTCTCACAGGCATGCAGGTGCTTCATCCACAAGCTCGTCAGCTCAATGACTCACGAGAGTACTATTAAACAGGAACAGGGGTGGGAGCACATCGCTTCATCTCCCAGCAAGGTTCGCCCCTGGCATTGTGGTAAATGCAATTTCGGTTACTTGCTCGCTTCAAGTGTGTTCGATTGTTTCGCCACAGTTGGCGCAGATAGTGCTGATCTCTAGACACGTATTTCTGGTTCTTTAACCGTCATCAGTAGAGATTACAATCTTTGAAATCTGGGGTTTGCTAAGTAGGCTGCCAACATCTTTCTCCGGTCAGGCACGTCTCACAGGCATGCGGGTACTTCAGCCACGAGTTCGTCAGCTCAATGACTCACTGGAGAACTATTAAACAGGAACAGGGGTGGGAGCACACCGCTTCACCTCCCAGCAAGGTTCACCCCTGGCATTGTGGTAAATGCAGTTTCAGTTACTTGCTTGCTTCAAGAGTGTTCAAGAGTTTCGTCACAGTTGGCGCAGATAGTGCTGATCTCTAGACACGTGGTTCTGGTTCTTTAACCGTCATCAGTAGATATTACAGTCTTTCAAATGTGGGGTTTGCTGAGTAGGCTGCCAACGTCTTTCTCAGGTCTGGTACCTCTCACAGGCATGCGGGTGCTTCATCCACGAGCTTGTCAGCTCAATGACTCACTGGAGAACTATTAAACAGAAACAGAGGTGGGAGGACACCGCTTCACCTCCCAGCAAGGTTTGCCCCTGACATTGTGGTAAATGCAGTTTCAGTTACGTGCTTTCTCAGATCAGGTGCCTCTGACAGGCAAGTGGGTGCTTCATCCACGAGCTCGTCAGCTCAATGACTCACGGGAGTACTATTAAACAGGAACAGGGGTGGGAGCACATCGCTCAACCTCCCAGCAAGGATCGCCCCTGGCATTGTGGTAAATGCAGTTTCAGTAACTTGTTTGCTTCAAGAGTGTTCGAGTGTTTCGCCACAGTTGGCGCAGATAGTGCTGATCTCTAGACACGTGGTTCTGTTTCTTTAACTGTCATAGGTAGAGAATACAGTCTTTCAAATGTGGAGTTTGCTGAGTAGGCTGGCAACATCTTTCTCAGGTCAGGTACCTCTCACAGGCATGCGGGTGCTTCATCCACGAGCTCGTCAACTCAATGACTCATGGGAGTACTATTAAACAGGAACAGGGGTGGGAGCACACCGGTTCACCTCCCAGCAAGGTTCGCCCCTGGCATTGTGGTAAATGCAGTTTCAGTTACTTGCTTACTTCAAGAGTGTTCGAGTGTTTTGCCACAGTTGACGCTGATAGTGCTGATCTCTAGACACGTGGTTCTCGTTCTTTAACCGTCATCAGTAGAGATTTCAGTCTTTCAAATGTGGGGTTTGCTGAGTAGGCTGGCAACATCTTTCTCAGGTCAGGTACCTCTCACAGGCATGCGGGTGCTTCATCCACGAGCTCGTCAGCTCAATGACTCACTGGAGAACTATTAAACAGAAACAGAGGTGGGAGGACACCGCTTCACCTCCCAGCAAGGTTTGCCCCTGGCATTGTGGTAAATGCAGTTTCAGTTACTTGCTTGCTTCAAGAGTGTTTGAGTGTATCGCCACAGTCGGCGCAGATAGTGTTGATCTCAAGACACGTGTTTCTGGTTCTTTAACCTTCATCAGGAGTGTTTACAGTCTTTGAAATTTGGGGTTTGCTGAGTAGGCTTCCAACATTTTTCTCAGGTCTGTTACCTCTCACAGGCATGTGGGTGCTTCATCCACGAGCTCGTCAGCTCAATGACGCACGAGAGTACTATTAAACAAAAACAGGGGTGGGAGCTCACCGCTTCACTTCCCAGCAAAGTTCGCCCCTGGCATTTTGGTAAATGTAGTTTGGGTTACTTGCTTGCTTCAAGTGTGTTCGATTGTTTCGCCACAGTTGGCGCAGATAGTGCTGATCTCTAGACACATGTTTCTGGTTCTTTAACCGTCATCAGTAGAGATTACAGTCTTTGAAATTTGGGGTTTGCTGAGTAGGCTGCCAACATCTTTCTCAGATCAGGTACCTCTCACAGGCAAGCGGGTGCTTCATCCACGAGCTCGTCAGCTCAATGACTCACGGCAGTACTATTAAACAGGAACTGGGGTGGAAGCACACCGCTTCACCTCCCAGCAAGGTTCGCCCCTGACATTGTCGTAATTGCAGTTTCAGTTATTTGCTTGCTTCAAGAGAGTTTGAATGTTTCGCCACAGTTGGCACAGATAATGCTGATCTCTAGACACGTGTTTCAGGTTCTTTAACCGTCATCAGTAGAGATTACAGTCTTTGAAATCTGGGGTTTGCTGAGTAGGCTGCCAACATCTTTCTCGTGTCGGGTACCTCTCACAGGCATGCGGGTGCTTCATCCACCACCTCGTCAGCTCAATGACTCACAGGAGAACTATTGAACATGAACAAGGGTGGGAGAACACCGCTTCACCTCCCAGCAAGGTTCGCACCCTGGCATTGTGGTAAATGCAGTTTCGGTTACTTGCTTCCTTTAAGAGTGTCCCGCCACAGTTGGCGCAGATAGTGCTGATCTCTAGACACGTGTTTCTGGTTCATTAACCGTCATCAGTAGAGATTATAGTCTTTCAAATGTGGGGTTTGCTGAGTAGGCTGCCAACATCTTTCTCAGGTACCTCTCATAGGCATGCTGGTGCTTCATTCACAAGCTCGTCAGCTCAATGACTCACGGGAGTACTATTAAACAGGAACAGCGGTGGGAGCACACCGCTTCACCTCCCAGCAAGGTTCGCCCCTGGCATTGTGGTAAATGCAGTTTCAGTTACTTGCTTGCTTCAAGAGTGTTTGAGTGTTTCGCCACAGTTGGCGCAGATACTGCTGATCTCTAGACACGTGTTTCTGGTTCTTTAAACGTCATCAGTAGAGATTAAAGTCTTTCAAATGTGGGGTCTGCTGAGTATGAGGCCAACATCTTTCTCAGATCAGGTGCCTCTCACAGGCAAGTGGGTGCTTCATCCACGAGCTCGTCAGCTCAATGACTCACGGGAGTACTATTAAACAGGAACAGGGGTGGGAGCACACCGCTCCACCTCCAAACAAGGTTCGCCCCTGGCATTGTGGTAAATGCAGTTTCGGTTACTTGCTTGCTTCAAGAGTGTTCGAGTGTTTCGCCACAGTTGGTGCAGATATTGCTGATCTCTAGACACGTGTTTCTAGTTCTTTAACCGTCATCAGTAGAGATTACAGTCTTTGAAATTTGGGGTTTGCTGAGTAGGCTGCCAACATCTTTCTCAGATCAGGTACCTCTCACAGGCAAGCGGGTGCTTCATCCACGAGCTCGTCAGCTCAATGACTCACGGGAGTACTATTAAACAGGAACTGGGGTGGAAGCACACCGCTTCACCTCCCAGCAAGGTTCGCCCCTGCCATTGTGGTAAATGCAGTTTCAGTTACTTGCTTGCTTCAAGAGTGTTCAAGTGTTTCGCCACAGTTGGCGCAGATAGTGCTGATCTCTAGACACGTGTTTATGGTTCTTTAACCGTCATCAGTAGAGATTACAGCCTTTGAAATTTGGGGTTTGCTGAGTAGGCTTCCAACATCTTTCTCAGGTCTGGTACCTCTCACAGGCATGCGGGTGCTTCATCCATGAGCTCGTCAGCTCAATGAATCACAAGAGCACTATTAAACAGGAACAGGGGTGGGAGCACACCACTTCACCTCCCAGCAAGGTTCGCCCCTGGCATTGAGGTAAATGCAGTTTCGGTTACTTGCTTGCTTCAAGTGTGTTTGATTGTTTCGCCACAGTTGGCGCAGATAGTGCTGATCTCTAGACACGTTTTTCTGGTTCTTTAACCGTCATCAGTAGAGATTACAGTCTTTGTAATCTGGGGTTTGCTGAGTATGAGGCCAACATCTTTCTCAGATCAGGTGCCTCTCACAGGCAAGTGGGTGCTTCATCCACGAGTTCGTCAGCTCAGTGACTCACGGGAGTACTAGTAAACAGGAACAGCGGTGGGAGCACACCGTTTCACCTCCCAGCAAGGTTCGCCCCTGGCATTGTGGTAAAAGCAGTTTCAGTTACTTGCTTGCTTCAAGAGTGTTGGAGTGTTTTGCCACAGTTGGCGCAGAAACTGCTGATCTCTAGACACGTGTTTCTGGTTCTTTAACCGTCATCAGTAGAGATTAAAGTCTTTCAAATGTGGGGTCTGCTGAGTATGAGGCCAACATCTTTCTCAGATCAGGTGCCTCTCACAGGCAAGTGGGTGCTTCATTCACGAGCTCGTCAACTCAATGACTCATGGGAGTACTATTAAACAGGAACAGGGGTGCGAGCACACCGGTTCACCTCCCAGCAAGGATCGCCCCTGCCATTGTGGTAAATGCAGTTTCAGTTACTTGCTTGCTTCAAGAGTGTTCGAGTGTATCGCCACAGTCGGCGCAGATAGTGTTGATCTCTAGACACGTGTTTCTGGTTCTTTAACCTTCATCAGGAGTGTTTACAGTCTTTGAAATTTGGGGTTTGCTGAGTAGGCTTCCAACATCTTTCTCAGGTCTGGTACCTCTCACAGGCATGTGGGTGCTTCATCCACGAGTTCGTCAGCTCAAAGACGCACAAGAGTACTATTAAACAGGAACAGGGGTGGGAGCACACCGCTTCACCTCCCAGCAAGGTTCGCCCCTGGCATTGTCGTAAATGTAGTTTCGATTACTTGCTTGCTTCAAGTGTGTTCGATTGTGTCGCCACAGTTGGCGCAGATAGTGCTGATCTCTAGACACGTGTTTCTGGTTCTTTAACCGTCATTAGGAGAGATTACAGTCTTTGAAATCTGGGGTTTGCTGAGTAGGCTTTCATCATCTTTCTCACGTCTGGTACCTCTCACAGGCATGTGGGTGCTTCATCCACGAGCTCGTCAGCTCAATGACGCACGAGAGTACTATTAAACAAGAACAGGGGTGGGAGCACACCGCTTCACCTCCCAGCAAGGTTCGCCCCTGGCATTGTGGTAAATGCAGTTTCGGTTACTTGCTTGCTTCAAGAGTGTTCGAGTGTTTCGCCACAGTTGGCGCAGATAGTGCTGATCTCTAGACACGTGTTTCTAGTTCTTTAACTGCATCAGTAGAGATTACAGTCTTTGAAATTTGGGGTTTGCTGAGTAGGCTGCCAACATCTTTCTCAGATCAGGTACCTCTCACAGGCAAGAGGGTTCTTCATCCACGAGCTACTCAGCTCAATGACTCGCGGGAGTACTATTAAACAGGAACAGGGGTGGAAGCACACCGCTTCACCTCCCAGCAAGGTCCGCCCCTGACATTGTCGTAATTGCAGTTTCAGTTATTTGCTTGCTTCAAGAGAGTTTGAATGTTTCGCCACAGTTGGCGCAGATAATGCTGATCTCTAGACACGTGTTTCTGGTTCTTTAACCGTCATCAGTAGAGATTACAGTCTTTGAAATTTGGGGTTTGCTGAATAGGCTTACAACATCTTTCTCAGGTCTGGTACGTCTCACAGGCATGCAGGTGCTTCATCCACAAGCTCGTCAGCTCAATGACTCACGAGAGTACTATTAAACAGGAACAGGGGGGGGGAGCACACCGCTTCATCTCCCAGCAAGGTTCGCCCCTGGCATTGTGGTAAATGCAATTTCGGTTACTTCATCGCTTCAAGTGTGTTCGATTGTTTCGCCACAGTTGGCGCAGATAGTGCTGATCTCTAGACACGTATTTCTGGTTCTTTAACCGTCATCAGTAGAGATTACAATCTTTGAAATCTGGGGTTTGCTAAGTAGGCTGCCAACATCTTTCTCCGGTCAGGCACGTCTCACAGGTATGCGGGTGCTTCTTCCACGAGTTCGTCAGCTCAATGACTCACTGGAGAACTATTAAACAGGAACAGGGGTGGGAGCACACCGCTTCACCTCCCAGCAAGGTTCACCCCTGGCATTGTGGTAAATGCAGTTTCAGTTACTTGCTTGCTTCAAGAGTGTTCGAGTGTTTCGTCACAGTTGGCGCAGATAGTGCTGATCTCTAGACACGTGGTTCTGGTTCTTTAACCGTCATCAGTAGATATTACAGTCTTTCAAATGTGGGGTTTGCTGAGTATGCTGTCAACATTTTCCTCAGGTTAGGTACCTCTCACAGGCAAGCGTGTGCTTCATCCACAAGCTCGTCAGCTCAATGACTCACGAGAGTACTATTAAACAGGAACAGGGGTGGGAGCACACCGCTTCACCTCCAAGCAAGGTTCACCCCTGGCATTGTGGTAAATGCAGTTTCGGTTACTTGCTTGCTTCAAGAGTGTTCGAGTGTTTCGCCACAAATGGCGCAGATAGTGCTGATCTCTAGACACGTGTTTCTGGTTCTTTAACCGTTATCAGTAAAGATTACAGTCTTTCAAATGTGGGGTTTGCTGAGTATGCTGCCAACATCTTTCTTAGATCAGGTGCCTCTCACAGGCAAGTGGGTGCTTCATCCACGAGCTCGTCAGCTCAATGACTCACGGGAGTACTATTAAACAGGAACAGGGGTGGGAGCACACCGCTCCACCTCCCAGCAAGGATCGCCCCTGGCATTGTGGTAAATGCAGTTTCAGTTACTTGCTTGCTTCAAGAGTGTTCGAGTGTTTCGCCACACTTGGCGCAGATAGTGCTGATCTCTAGACACGTGGTTCTGTTTCTTTAACTGTCATAGGTAGAGAATACAGTCTTTCAAATGTGGAGTTTGCTGAGTAGGCTGGCAACATCTTTCTCAGGTCAGGTACCTCTCACAGGCATGCGGGTGCTTCATCCACGAGCTCGTCAACTCAATGACTCATGGGAGTACTATTAAACAGAAACAGGGGTGGGAGCACACCGGTTCGCCTCCCAGCAAGGTTCGCCTCTGGCATTGTGGTAAATGCAGTTTCAGTTACTTGCTTGCTTCAAAAGTGTTCGAGTGTTTTGCCACAGTTGACGCAGATAGTGCTGATCTCTAGATACGTGGTTCTCGTTCTTTAACCGTCATCAGTTGAGATTACAGTCATTCAAATTTGGGGTTTGCTGAGTAGGCTGCCAACGTCTTTCTCAGGTCAGGTACGTCTCACAGGCATGCGGGTGCTTCATCCACGAGTTCGTCAGCTCAATGACTCACTGGAGAACTATTAAACAGGAACAGGGGTGGGAGCACACCGCTTCACATCCCAGCAAGGTTCACCACTGGCATTGTGGTAAATGCAGTTTCAGTTACTTGCTTGCTTCAAGAGTTTTCGAGTGTTTCGTCACAGTTGGCGCAGATAGTGCCGATCTCTAGACACGTGGTTCTGGTTCTTTAACCGTCATCAGTAGAGATTACAGTCTTTCAAATTTGGGGTTTGCTAACTAGGCTGCCAACATCTTTCTCCGGTCCGGTACGTCTCACAGGCATGCGGGTGCTTCATCCACGAGTTCGTCAGCTCAATGACTCACTGGAGAACTATTAAACAGGAACAGGGGTGGGAGCACACCGCTTCACCTCCCAGCAAGGTTCACCCCTGGCATTGTGGTAAATGCAGTTTCAGTTACTTGCTTGCTTCAAGAGTGTCCGAGTGTTTCGTCACAGTTGGCGCAGATAGTGCTGATCTCTAGACACGTGGTTCTTGTTCTTTAACCTTCATCAGTAGATATTACAGTCTTTCAAATGTGGGGTTTGCTGAGTATGCTGTCAACATCTTCCTCAGGTTAGGTGCCTCTCACAGGCAAGCGTGTGCTTCATCCACAAGCTCGTCAGCTCAATGACTCACGAGAGTACTATTAAACAGGAACAGGGGTGGGAGCATACCGCTTCACCTCCTAGAAAGGTTCACCCCTGGCATTGTGGTAAATGCAGTTTCAGTTACTTGGTTGCTTCAAGAGTGTTCGAGTGTTTCGCCACAGTTGGCGCAGATAGTGCTGATCTCTAGACACGTGGTTCTGTTTCTTTAACTGTCATAGGTAGAGAATACAGTCTTTCAAATGTGGAGTTTGCTGAGTAGGCTGGCAACATCTTTCTCAGGTCAGGTACCTCTCACAGGCATGCGGGTGCTTCATCCACAAGCTCGTCAGCTCAATGACTCACTGGAGAACTATTAAACAGAAACAGAGGTGGGAGGACACTGCTTCACCTCCCAGCAAGGTTTGCCCCTGGCATTTTGGTAAATGCAGATTCAGTTACGTGCTTGCTTCAAGGGTGTTCGAGTGTTTTGCCACAGTTGACGCTGATGGTGCTGATCTCTAGACACGTGGTTCTCGTTCTTTAACCGTCATCAGTAGAGATTACAGTCTTTCAAATGTGGGGTTTGCTGAGTATGCTGCCAACATCTTTCTCAGGTCAGGTACCTCTCACAGGCAAAGGGGTGCTTCATCCACGAGCTCGTCAGCTCAATGACTCACGGGAGTACTATTAAACAGGAACAGGTGTGGGAGCACACCGCTCCACCTCCCAGCAAGGTTCGCCCCTTGCATTGTGGTAAATGCAGTTTCAGTTACTTGCTTGCTTCATGAGTGTTCGAGTGTTTCGCCACAGTTGGCGCAGATAGTGCTGATCTCTAGACACGTGGTTCTGTTTCTTTAACTGTCATAGGTAGAGATTACAGTCTTTCAAATGTGGAGTTTGCTGAGTAGGCTGGCAACATCTTTCTCAGGTCAGGTACCTCCCACAGGCATGCGGGTGCTTCATCCACGAGCTTGTCAACTCAATGACTCATGGGAGTACTATTAAACAGGAACAGGGGTGGGAGCACACCGGTTCACCTCCCAGCAAGGATCGCCACTGCCATTGTGGTAAATGCAGTTTCAGTTACTTGCTTGCTTCAAGAGTGTTTGAGTGTATCGCCACAGTCAGCGCAGATAGTGTTGATCTCAAGACACGTGTTTCTGGTTCTTTAACCTTCATCAGGAGTGTTTACAGTCTTTGAAATTTGGGGTTTGCTGAGTAGGCTTCCAACATTTTTCTCAGGTCTGTTACCTCTCACAGGCATGTGGGTGCTTCATCCACGAGCTCGTCAGCTCAATGACGCACGAGAGTACTATTAAACAAAAACAGAGGTGGGAGCACACCGCTTCACTTCCCAGCAAGGTTCGCCCCTGGCATTGTGGTAAATGTAGTTTCGGTTACTTGCTTGCTTCAAGTGTGTTCGATTGTTTCGCCACAGTTGGCGCAGATAGTGCTGATCTCTAGACACGTGTTTCTGGTTCTTTAACCGTCATCAGTAGAGATTACAGTCTTTGAAATCTGGGGTTTGCTGAGTAGGCTGCCAACATCTTTCTCAGATCAGGTACCTCTCACAGGCAAGCGGGTGCTTCATCCACGAGCTCGTCAGCTCAATGACTCACGGGAGTACTATTAAACAGGAACTGGGGTGGAAGCACACCGCTTCACCTCCCAGCAAGGTTCGCCCCTGACATTGTCGTAATTGCAGTTTCAGTTATTTGCTTGCTTCAAGAGAGTTTGAATGTTTCGCCACAGTTGGCACAGATAATGCTGATCTCTAGACACAAGTTTCAGGTTCTTTAACCGTCATCAGTAGAGATTACAGTCTTTGAAATCTGGGGTTTGCTGAGTAGGCTGCCAACATCTTTCTCATGTCGGGTACCTCTCACAGGCATGCGGGTGCTTCATCCACCACCTCATCAGCTCAATGACTCACGGGAGAACTATTAAACATGAACAAGGGTGGGAGCACACCGCTTCACCTCCCAGCAAGGTTCGCACCCTGGCATTGTGGTAAATGCAGTTACAGTTACTTGCTTGCTTCAAGAGTGTTCGACTGTTTCGCCACAGTTGGCGCACATAGTGCTGATCTCTAGACACGTGGTACTGTTTCTTTAACTGTCATAGATAGAGATTTCAGTCTTTCAAATGTGGGGTTTGCTGAGTAGGCTGCCACCATCTTTCTCAGGTCAGGTACCTCTCACAGGCATGCGGGTGCTTCATCCACGAGATCGTCAGCTCAATGACTCACGAGAGTACTATTAAACAGGAACAGGGCTGGGAACACACCTCTTCACCTCCCAGCAATGTTCGCACCCTGGCATTGTGGTAAATGCAGTTTCAGTTACTTGCTTGCTTCAAGAGTGTTTGAGTGTCTCGCCACAGTCGGCGCAGATAGTGTTGATCTCAAGACACGTGTTTCTGGTTCTTTAACCTTCATCAGGAATGTTTACAGTCTTTGAAATTTGGGGTTTGCTGAGAAGGCTTCCAACATCTTTCTCAGGTCTGTTACCTCTCACAGGCATATGGGTGCTTCATCCACGAGCTCGTCAGCTCAATGACGCACAAGAGTACTATTAAACAGGAACAGGGGTGGGAGCGCACCGCTTCACTTCCCAGCAGGGTTCGCCCCTAGCATTGTGGTAAATGTAGTTTCGGTTACTTGCTTGCTTCAAGTGTGTTCGATTGTTTCGCCACAGTTAGCGCAGATAGTGCTGATCTCTAGACACGTGTTTCTGGTTCTTTAACCATCATCAGTAGAGATTACAGTCTTTGAAATCTGGTGTTTGCTGAATAGGCTGCCAACATCTTTCTCAGATCAGGTACCTCTCACAGGCAAGCGGGTGCTTCATCCACGAGCTCGTCAGCTCAATGACTCACAGGAGTACTATTAAAGAGGAACTGGGGTGGGAGCAAACCGCTTCACCTCCCAGACAGGTTCGCCCCTGGCATTGTGGTAAATGCAGTTTCGGTTACTTGCTTGCTTCAAGAGTGTTTGAGTGTTTCGCCACAGTTGACGCAGATAGTGCTGATCTCTAGACACGGGTTTCTAGTTCTTTAACCGTCATCAGTAGAGATTACAGTCTTTGAAATTTGGGGTTTGCTGAGTAGGCTGCCAACATCTTTCTCAGATCAGGTACCTCTCACAGGCAAGCGGGTGCTTCATCCACGAGCTTGTCAGCTCAATGACTCACGGGAGTACTATTAAACAGGAACTGGTGTGAAAGCACACCGCTTCACCTCCCAGCAAGGTTCGCCCCTGACATTGTCGTAATTGCAGTTTCGGTTACTTGCTCGCTTCAAGTGTGTTCGATTGTTTCGCCACAGTTGGCGCAGATAGTGCTGATCTCTAGACATGTGTTTCTGGTTCTTTAACCGTCATCAGTAGAGATTACAATCTTTGAAATCTGGGGTTTGCTAAATAGGCTGCCAACATCTTTCTCCGGTCAGGTACGTCTCACAGGCATGCGGGTGCTTCATCCATGAGTTCGTCAGCTCAATGACTCACTGGAGAACTATTAAACAGGAACAGGGGTGGGAGCACACCGCTTCACCTCCCAGAAAGGTTCACCCCTGGCATTGTGGTAAATGCAGTTTCAGTTACTTGCTTGCTTCAAGAGTGCTCGAGTGTTTCATCACAGTTGGCGCAGATAGTGCTGATCTCTAGACACGTGGTTCTGTTTCTTTAACTGTCATAGGTAGAGAATACAGTCTTTCAAATGTGGGGTTTGCTGAGTATGCTGTCAACATCTTTCTCAGATCAGGTACCTCTCACAGGCATGCGGGTGCTTCATCCACGAGCTCATCAGCTCAATGACTCACAAGAGTACTATTAAACAGTAACAGGGGTGTGAGCACACCGCTTCACCTCCCAGCAAGGTTCACCCCTGGCATTGTGGTAAATGCAGTTTCGGTTACTTGCTTGCTTCAAGGTGTTCGATTGTTTCGCCACAGATAGTGCTGATCTCTAGACACGTGTTTCTGGTTCTTTAACCGTCATCAGTAGAGATTACAGTCTTTGAAATCTGGGGTTTGCTAAGTAGGCTGCCAACATCTATCTCAGGTCAGGTACCTCTCACAGGCATGCAGGTGCTTCATCCACCAGCTCGTCAGCTGAATGACTCACGGGAGAACTATTAAACAGGAACAGGGGTGGGAGCACACCGCTTCACCTCCCAGCAAGGTTCGCCTCTGGCATTGTGGTAAATGCAGTTTCGGTTACTTGCTTGCTTCAAGAGTGTTTGAGTGTTTCGCCACAGTTGGCGCAGATACTGCTGATCTCTAGACACGTGTTAATGGTTCTTTAACCGTCATCAGTAGAGATTACAGTGTTTCAAATTTGGGGTTTGCTGAGTAGGCTGCCAACATCTTTCTTAGGTCTGGTACCTCTCACAGGCTTGCGGGTGCTTCATTCACAAGCTCGTCAGCTCAATGACTCACAGGAGTACTATTAAACAGGAACAGGGGTGGGAGCACACCGCTTCACCTCCCAGCAAGGTTTGCCCCTGGCATTGTGGTAACTGCAGTTTCAGTTACTTGCATGCTTCAAGAGTGTTCGAGTGTTTCGTCACAGTTGGCGCAGATAGTGCTGATCTCTAGACACATGGTTCTGGTTCTTTAACCGTCATCAGTAGAGATTACAGTCTTTCAAATGTGGGGTTTGCTGAGTATGCTGTCAACATCTTTCTCAGGTCAGGTACCTCTCACAGGCATGCGGGTGCTTCTTCCACCAGCTCGTCATCTCAATGACTCACGGGAGAACTATTAAACAGGAACAGGGGTTGGAGCACACAGCTTCACCTCCCAGCAAGGTTCACCCCTGGCATTGTGCTAAATGCAGTTTCGGTTACTTGCTTGCTTCAAGAGTGTTCAAGTGTTTCGACCCCAAATGGCATGGATAGTGCTAATCTCTAGACACGTGTTTCTGGTTCTTTAACCGTCGTCAGTAGAGATTACAGTCTTTCAAATGTGGGGTTTGCTGAGTATGCTGCCAACATCTTTCTCAGATCAGGTACCTCTCACAGGCAAGTGGGTCATTCATCCACGAGCTCGTCAGCTCAATGACTCACGGGAGTACTATTAAACAGGAACAGGGGTGGGAGCACACCGATTCACCTCCCAGCAAGGTTCGCCCCTGGCATTGAGGTAAATGCAGTTTCAGTTACTTGCTTGCTTCAAGAGTGTTCGAGTGTTTCGCCACAGTTGGCGCACATAGTGCTGATCTCTAGACACGTGGTTCTGTTTCTTTAACTGTCATAGGTAGAGATTTCAGTCTTTCAAATGTGGGTTCGCTGAGTAGGCTGCCACCCTCTTTCTCAGGTCAGGTACCTCTCACAGGCATGCGGGTGCTTCATCCACGAGATCGTCAGCTCAATGACTCACAAGAGTACTATTAAGCAGGAACAGGGGTGGGAGCACACCGCTCACCTCCCAGCAAGGTTCACCCTGGCATTGTGGTAAATGCAGTTTCGGTTACTTGCTTGCTTCAAGTGTGTTCGATTGTTTCGCCACAGATAGTGCTGATCTCTAGACACGTGTTTCTGGTTCTTTAACCGTCATCAGTAGAGATTACAGTCTTTGAAATCTGGGGTTTGCTAAGTAGGCTGCCAACATCTATCTCAGGTCAGGTACCTCTCACAGGCATGCAGGTGCTTCATCCACCAGCTCGTCAGCTGAATGACTCACGGGAGAACTATTAAACAGGAACAGGGGTGGGAGCACACCGCTTCACCTCCCAGCAAGGTTCGCCTCTGGCATTGTGGTAAATGCAGTTTCAGTTACTTGCTTGCTTCAAGAGTGTTTGAGTGTTTCGCCACAGTTGGCGCAGATACAGCTGATCTCTAGACACGTGTTAATGGTTCTTTAACCGTCATCAGTAGAGATTACAGTGTTTCAAATTTGGGGTTTGCTGAGTAGGCTGCCAACATCTTTCTTAGGTCTGGTACCTCTCACAGGCTTGCGGGTGCTTCATTCACAAGCTCGTCAGCTCAATGACTCACAGGAGTACTATTAAACAGGAACAGGTGTGGGAGCACACCGCTTCACCTCCCAGCAAGGTTTTCCCCTGGCATTGTGGTAACTGCAGTTTCAGTTACTTGCATGCTTCAAGAGTGTTCGAGTGTTTCGTCACAGTTGGCGCAGATAGTGCTGATCTCTAGACACGTGGTTCTGGTTCTTTAACCGTCATCAGTAGAGATTACAGTCTTTCAAATGTGGGGTTTGCTGAGTATGCTGTCAACATCTTTCTCAGGTCAGGTAACTCTCACGGGCAAGCCTGTGCTTCATCCACGAGCTCGTCAGCTCAATGACTCACGAGAGTACTATTAAACAGGAACAGGGGTGGGAGCACACTGCTTCATCTCCCAACAAGGTCCGCACCCTGGCATTGTGGTAAATGCAGTTTCAGTTACTTGCTTGCTTCAAGAGTGTTCGAGTGTTTTGCCACAGTTGGCGCAGATAGTGCTGATCTCTAGACACGTGTTTCTGGTTCTTTAACCGTCATTAGTAGAGATTACAGTCTTTGAAATCTGGGGTTTGCTGAGTAGGCTGCCAACATCTTTCTCAGGTCATGTACCTCTCACAGGCATGCGGGTGCTTCTTCCACCAGCTCGTCATCTCAATGACTCACGGGAGAACTATTAAACAGGAACAGGGGTTGGAGCACACAGCTTCACCTCCCAGCAAGGTTCACCCCTGGCATTGTGCTAAATGCAGTTTCGGTTACTTGCTTGCTTCCAGAGTGTTCAAGTGTTTCGACCCCAAATGGCATGGATAGTGCTAATCTCTAGACACGTGTTTCTGGTTCTTTAACCGTCGTCAGTAGAGATTACAGTCTTTCAAATGTGGGGTTTGCTGAGTATGCTGCCAACATCTTTCTCAGATCAGGTACCTCTCACAGGCAAGTGGGTCATTCATCCACGAGCTCGTCAGCTCAATGACTCACGGGAGTACTATTAAACAGGAACAGGGGTGGGAGCACACCGATTCACCTCCCAGCAAGGTTCGCCCCTGGCATTGAGGTAAATGCAGTTTCAGTTACTTGCTTGCTTCAAGAGTGTTCGAGTGTTTCGCCACAGTTGGCGCACATAGTGCTGATCTCTAGACACGTGGTTCTGTTTCTTTAACTGTCATAGGTAGAGATTTCAGTCTTTCAAATGTGGGGTTCGCTGAGTAGGCTGCCACCCTCTTTCTCAGGTCAGGTACCTCTCACAGGCATGCGGGTGCTTCATCCACGAGATCGTCAGCTCAATGACTCACAAGAGTACTATTAAACAGGAACAGGGGTGGGAGCACACCGCTTCACCTCCCAGCAAGTTTCGCACCCTGGCATTGTGGTAAATGCAGTTTCAGTTACTTTCTTGCTTCAAGAGTGTTTGAGTGTATCGCCACAGTCGGCGCAGATAGTGCTGATCTCTAGACACGTGTTTCTGGTTCTTTAACCATCATCAGTAGAGATTACAGTCTTTGAAATCTGGGGTTTGCTGAGTATGCTGTCAACATCTTCCTCAGGTTAGGTACCTCTCACAGGCAAGCGTGTGCTTCATCCACAAGCTCGTCAGCTCAATGACTCACGCGAGTACTATTAAACAGGAACAGGGGTGGGAGCACACCGCTTCACCTCCCAGCAAGGTTCACCCCTGGCATTGTGGTAAATGCAGTTTCGGTTACTTGCTTGCTTCAAGAGTGTTCGAGTGTTTCGCCACACATGGCGCAGATAGTGCTGATCTCTAGACACGTGTTTCTGATTCTTTAACCGGCATCAGTAGAGATTACAGTCTTTCAAATGTGGGGTTTGCTGAGTATGCTGCCAACATCTTTCTCAGATCAGGTGCCTCTCACAGGCAAGTGGGTGCTTCATCCACGAGCTCGTCAGCTCAATGACTCACGGGAGTACTATTAAACAGGAACAGGGGTGGGAGCACACCGCTCCACCTCCCAGCAAGGATCGCCCCTGGCATTGTGGTAAATGCAGTTTCAGTTACTTGCTTGCTTCAAGAGTGTTCGAGTGTTTCGCCACAGTTGGCACAGATAGTGCTGATCTCTAGACACGTGGTTCTGTTTGCTGAGTAGGCTGGCAACATCTTTCTCAGGTCAGGTACCTCTCACAGGCATGCGGGTGCTTCATCCACGAGCTCGTCAACTCAATGACTCATGGGAGTACTATTAAACAGGAACAGGGGTGGGAGCACTCCGGTTCACCTCCCATCAAGGTTCGCCCCTGGCATTGTGGTAAATGCAGTTTCAGTTACTTGCTTGCTTCAAGAGTGTTCGAGTGTTTTGCCACAATTGACACAGATAGTGCTGATCTCTAGGCAGGTGGTTCTCGTTCTTTAACCGTCATCAGTAGAGATTACAGTCTTTCAAATTTGGGGTTTGCTGAGTAGGCTGCCAACGTCTTTCTCAGGTCTGGTACCTCTCACAGGCATGCGGGTGCTTCATCCACAAGCTCGTCAGCTCAATGACTCACTGGAGAACTATTAAACAGAAACAGAGGTGGGAGGACACCGCTTCAACTCCTAGCAAGGTTTGCCCCTGGCATTGTGGTAAATGCAGTTTCAGTTACTTGCTTGCTTCAAGAGTGTTCGAGTGTTTCGTCACAGTTGGCGCAGAGAGTGCTGATCTCTAGACACGTGGTTCTGGTTCTTTAACCGTCATCAGTAGATATTACAGTCTTTCAAATGTGGGGTTTGCTGAGTATGCTGTCAACATCTTCCTCAGGTTAGGTACCTCTCACAGGCAAGCGTGTGCTTCATCCACAAGCTCGTCAGCTCAATGACTCACGCGAGTACTATTAAACAGGAACAGGGGTGGGAGCACACCGCTTCACCTCCCAGCAAGGTTCAACCCTGGCATTGTGGTAAATGCAGTTTCGGTTACTTGCTTGCTTCAAGAGTGTTCGAGTGTTTCGCCACACATGGCGCAGATAGTGCTGATCTTTAGACACGTGTTTCTGATTCTTTAACCGGCATCAGTAGAGATTACAGTCTTTCAAATGTGGGGTTTGCTGAGTATGCTGCCAACATCTTTCTCAGATCAGGTGCCTCTCACAGGCAAGTGGGTGCTTCATCCACGAGCTCGTCAGCTCAATGACTCACGGGAGTACTATTAAACAGGAACAGGGGTGGGAGCACACCGCTCCACCTCCCAGCAAGGATCGTCCCTGGCATTGTGGTAAATGCAGTTTCAGTTACTTGCTTGCTTCAAGAGTGTTCGAGTGTTTCGCCACAGTTGGCGCAGATAGTGCTGATCTCTAGACACGTGGTTCTGTTTCTTTAACTGTCATAGGTAGAGAATACAGTCTTTCAAATGTGGAGTTTGCTGAGTAGGCTGGCAACATCTTTCTCAGGTCAGGTACCTCTCACAGGCATGCGGGTGCTTCATCCACGAGCTCGTCAACTCAATGACTCATGGGAGTACTATTAAACAGGAACAGGGGTGGGAACACTCCGGTTCACCTCCCAGCAAGGTTCGCCCCTGGCATTGTGGTAAATGCAGTTTCAGTTACTTGCTTGCTTCAAGAGTGTTCGAGTGTTTTGCCACAATTGACGCAGATAGTGCTGATCTCTAGGCAGGTGTTTTCTGGTTCTTTAACCGTCATCAGTGGAGATTACAGTCTTTGAAATATGGGGTTTTTGCTGAGTAGGCTGGCAACATCTTTCTCAGGTCAGGTACCTCTCACAGGCATGCAGGTGGGAGCACACCGCTTCACCTCCCAGCCAGGTTCGCCCCTAGCATTGTGGTAAATGCAGTTTCGGTTACTTGCTTGCTTCAAGAGTGTTCGAGTGTTTCGCCGCAGTTGGTGCAGATAGTGCTGATCTCTAGACACGTGGTTCTCGTTCTTTAACCGTCATCAGTAGAGATTACAGTCTTTGAAATTTGGGGTTTGCTGAGTAGGCTGCCAACATCTTTCTCAGATCAGGTACCTCTCACAGGCAAGCGGGTGCTTCGTCCACGAGCTCGTCAGCTCAATGACTCACGGGAGTACTATTACACAGGAACTGGGGTGGAAGCACACCGCTTCACCTCCCAGCAAGGTTCGCCCCTGACATTGTCGTAATTGCAGTTTCAGTTATTTGCTTGCTTTAAGAGAGTTTGAATGTTTCGCCACAGTTGGCACAGATAATGCTGATCTCTAGACACGTATTTCAGGTTCTTTAACCGTCATCAGTAGAGATTACAGTCTTTGAAATCTGGCGTTTGCTGAGTAGGCTGCCAACATCTTTCTCATGTCGGGTACCTCTCACAGGCATGCGGGTGCTTCATCCACCACCTCGTCAGCTCAATGACTCACGGGAGAACTATTAAACATGAACAAGGGTGGGAGCACACCGCTTCACCTCCCAGCTAGGTTTGCACCCTGGCATTGTGCTAAATGCAGTTTAGGTTACTTGCTTGCTTTAAGAGTGTTCGAGTGTTTCGCCACAGTTGGCGCAGATAGTACTGATCTCTAGACACGTGTTTCTGGTTCTTTAACCGTCATCAGTAGAGATTATAGTCATTCAAATGTGGGGTTTGCTGAGTAGGCTGCCAACATCTTTCTCAGGTCAGGTACCTCTCACAGGCATGCGGGTGCTTCATCCACGATCTCGTCAACTCAATGACTCATGGGAGTACTTAAACAGGAACAGGGGTGGGAGCACACCGGTTCACCTCCCAGCAAGGATCGCCACTGCCATTGTGTTAAATGCAGTTTCAGTTACTTGCTTGCTTCAAGAGTGTTTGAGTGTATCGCCACAGTCGGCGCAGATAGTGTTGATCTCAAGACACATGTTTCTGGTTCTTTAACCTTCATCAGGAGTGTTTACAGTCTTGAAAATTGGGGTTTGCTGAGTAGGCTTCCAACATTTTTCTCAGGTCTGTTACCTCTCACAGGCATGTGGGTGCTTCATCCACGAGCTCGTCAGCTCAATGACGCACGAGAGTACTATTAAACAAAAACAGGGGTGGGAGCACACCGCTTCACTTCCCAGCAAGATTCGCCCCTGGCATTGTGGTAAATGTAGTTTCGGTTACTTGCTTGCTTCAAGTGTGTTCGATTGTTTCGCCACAGTTGGCGCAGATAGTGCTGATCTCTAGACATGTGTTTCTGGTTCTTTAACCGTCATCAGTAGAGATTACAGTCTTTGAAATCTGGGTTTTTTTCTGAGTAGGCTGGCAACATCTTTCTCAGGTCAGGTACCTCTCACAGGCATGCAGGTGCTTCATCCACCAGCTCGTCAGCTCAATGACTCACGGGAGAACTATTACACAGGAACAAGGGTGGGAGCATACCGCTTCACCTCCCAGCCAGGTTCGCCCCTAGCATTGTGGTAAATGCAGTTTCGGTTACTTGCTTGCTTCAAGAGTGTTCGAGTGTTTCGCCGCAGTTGGTGCAGATAGGACTGATCTCTAGACACGTGGTTCTCGTTCTTTAACCGTCATCAGTAGAGATTACAGTCTTTGAAATTTGGGGTTTGCTGAGTAGGCTGCCAACATCTTTCTCAGATCAGGTACCTCTCACAGGCAAGCGGGTGCTTCGTCCACGAGCTTGTCAGCTCAATGACTCACGGGAGTACTATTAAACAGGGACTGGGGTGGAAGCACACCGCTTCACCTCCCAGCAAGGTTCGCCCCTGACATTGTCGTAATTGCAGTTTCAGTTATTTGCTTGCTTCAAGAGAGTTTGAATGTTTTGCCACAGTTGGCACAGATAATGCTGATCTCTAGAAACGTATTTCAGGTTCTTTAACCGTCATCAGTAGAGATTACAGTCTTTGAAATCTGGGGTTTGCTGAGTAGGCTGCCAACATCTTTCTCATGTCGGGTACCTCTCACAGGCATGCGGGTGCTTCATCCACCACCTCGTCAGCTCAATGACTCACGGGAGAACTATTAAACATGAACAAGGGTGGGAGCACACCGCTTCACCTCCCAGCAAGGTTTGCACCCTGGCATTGTGCTAAATGCAGTTTCGGTTACTTGCTTGCTTTAAGAGTGTTCGAGTGTTTCGCCACAGTTGGCGCAGATAATACTGATCTCTAGACACGTGTTTTTGGTTCTTTAACCGTCATCAGTAGAGATTATAGTCTTTCAAATGTGGGGTTTGCTGAGTAGGCTGCCAACATCTTTCTCAGATCAGGTACCTCTCACATGCAAGTGGGTGATTCATCCATGAGCTCGTCAGCTCAATGATTCACGGGAGTACTATTAAACAGGAACAGGAGTGGGAGTACACCACTTCACCTCCCAGCAAGGTTCGCCCCTGGCATTGTGGTAAATGCAGTTTCATTTACTTGCTTGCTTCAAGAGTGTTCGAGTGTTTCGCCACACTTGGCACACATCGTGCTGATCTCTAGAAACGTGGTTCTGTTTCATTAACTGTCATAGGTAGAGATTTCAGTCCTTCAAATGTGGGGTTTGCTGAGTAGGCTGACAACATCTTTCTCAGGTCAGGTACCTCTCACAGGCATGCGGGTGCTTCATCCACAAGCTCGTCAGCTCAATGACTCATGGGAGTACTATTAAACAGAAACAGGGATGGAGGCACACCGCTTCACCTCCCAGCAAGGTTCGGCCCTGCCATTGTGGTAAATGCAGTTTCAGTTACTTGCTTGCTTCAAGAGTGTTCGAGTGTTTCGCCACAGTTGGCGCAGATAGTGCTGATCTCTAGACACGTGTTTCTAGTTCTTTAACCGTCATCAGTAGAGATTACAGTCTTTGAAATTTGGGGTTTGCTGAGTAGGCTGCCAACATCTTTCTCAGTTCAGGTGCCTCTCACAGGCAAGCGGGTGCTTCATCCACGAGCTCGTCAGCTCAATGACTCACGGGAGTACTATTAAACAGGAACTGGGGTGGAAGCACACTGCTTCACCTCCCAGCAAGGTTCGCCCCTGACATTGTCGTAATTGCAGTTTCAGTTATTTGCTTGCTTCAAGAGAGTTTGAATGTTTCGCCTCAGTTGGCACAGATAATGCTGATCTCTAGACACATGTTTCAGGTTCTTTAACCGCCATCAGTAGAGATTACAGTCTTTGAAATCTGGGGTTTGCTGAGTAGGCTGCCAACATCTTTCTCATGTCGGGTACCTCTCACAGGCATGCGGGTGCTTCATCGACCACCTCGTCAGCTCAATAACTCACGGGAGAACTATTAAACATGAACAAGGGTGGGAGCACACCGCTTCACCTCCCATCAAGGTTCGCACCCTGGCATTGTGGTAAATGCAGTTTCGGTTACTTGCTTGCTTTAAGAGTGTCCCGCCACAGTTGGCGCAGATAGTGCTGATCTCTAGACACGTGTTTCTGGTTCTTTAACCGTCATCAGTAGAGATTATAGTCTTTCAAATGTGGGGTTTGCTGAGTAGGCTGCCAACATCTTGATCAGGTCAGGTACCTCTCATAGGCATGCTGGTGCTTCATTCACGAGTTCGTCAGCTCAATGACTCATGGGAGTACTATTAAACAGGAACAGGGGTGGGAGCACCCCGCTTCACCTCCCAGCAAGGTTCGCCCCTGCAGCTGTGGTAAATGCAGTTTCAGTTACTTGCTTGCTTCAAGAGTGTTCAAGTGTTTCGCCACAGTTGGCGCAGATAGTGCTGATCTCTAGACACGTGTTTCTGGTTCTTTAACCGTCATCAGTAGAGATTACAGTCTTTGAAATTTGGGGTTTGCTGAGTAGGCTTCCAACATCTTTCTCAGGTCTGGTACCTCTCACAGGCAAGCGGGTGCTTCATTCACGAGCTCGTCAGCTCAATGACTCGCGGGAGTACTATTAAACAGGAACAGGGGTGGAAGCACACCGCTTCACCTCCCAGCAAGGTTCGCCCCTGACATTGTCGTAATTGCAGTTTCAGTTATTTGCTTGCTTCAAGAGAGTCTGAATGTCTCGCCACAGTTGGCGCAGATAATGCTAATCTCTAGACACGTGTTTCAGGTTCTTTAACCGTCATCAATAGAGATTACAGTCTTTGTAATATGGGGTTTGCTGAGTAGGCTGTCAACATCTTTCTCATGTCAGGTACCTCTCACAGGCATGCGGGTGCTTCATCCACCACCTAGTCAGCTCAATGACTCACGGGAGAACTATTAAAAAGGAACAAGGGTGGGAGCACACTGCTTCACCTCCCAGCAAGGTTCGCCCCTGGCATTGTGGTAAATGCAGTTTCAGTTACTTGCTTGCTTCAAGATTGTTCGAGTGTTTTGCCACAGTTGACGCAGATAGTGCTGATCTCTAGGCAGGTGGTTCTCGTTATTTAACCGTCATCAGTAGATATTACAGTCTTTCAAATTTGGGGTTTGCTGAGTAGGCTGCCAACGTCTTTCTCAGGTCTGGTACCTCTCACAGGCATGCGGGTGCTTCATCCACGAGCTCGTCAGCTCAATGACTCACTGGAGAACTATTAAACAGAAACAGAGGTGGGAGGACACCGCTTCACCTCCTAGCAAGGTTTGACCGTGGCATTGTGGTAAATGCAGTTTCAGTTACGTGCTTGCCTCAAGGGTGTTCGAGTGTTTTGCCACAGTTGACGCTGATAGTGCTGATCTCTAGACACGTGGTTCTCGTTCTTTAACCGTCATCAGTAGAGATTACAGTCTTTCAAATGTGGGGTTTGCTGAGTATGCTGCCAACATCTTTCTCAGGTCAGGTACCTCTCACAGGCAAGTGGGTGCTTCATCCACGAGCTCGTCAGCTCAATGACTCACGGGAGTACTATTAAACAGGAACAGGGGTGGGAGCACACCGCTCCACCTCCCAGCAAGGTTCGCCCCTGGCATTGTGGTAAATGCAGTTTCAGTTACTTGCTTGCTTCAAGTGTGTTCGATTGTTTCGCCACAGTTGGCGCAGATAGTGCTGATCTCTAGACACGTGGTTCTGTTTCTTTAACTGTCATAGGTAGAGATTATAGTCTTTCAAATGTGGAGTTTGCTGAGTAGGCTGGCAACATCTTTCTCAGGTCAGGTACCTCCAACAGGCATGCGGGTGCTTCATCCACGAGCTCGTCAACTCAATGACTCACCGGAGTACTATTAAACAGGAACTGGGGTGGAAGCACACTGCTTCACCTCCCAGCAAGGTTCGCCCCTGACATTGTCGTAATTGCAGTTTCAGTTATTTGCTTGCTTCAAGAGAGTTTGAATGTTTCGCCTCAGTTGGCACAGATAATGCTGATCTCTAGACACATGTTTCAGGTTCTTTAACCGCCATCAGTAGAGATTACAGTCTTTGAAATCTGGGGTTTGCTGAGTAGGCTGCCAACATCTTTCTCATGTCGGGTACCTCTCACAGGCATGCGGGTGCTTCATCCACGAGCTCGTCAGCTCAATGACTCGCGGGAGTACTATTAAACAGGAACAGGGGTGGAAGCACACCGCTTCACCTCCCAGCAAGGTTCGCCCCTGACATTGTCGTAATTGCAGTTTCAGTTATTTGCTTGCTTCAAGAGAGTCTGAATGTTTCGCCACAGTTGGCGCAGATAATGCTAATCTCTAGACACGTGTTTCAGGTTCTTTAACCGTCATCAATAGAGATTACAGTCTTTGTAATCTGGGGTTTGCTGAGTAGGCTGTCAACATCTTTCTCATGTCAGGTACCTCTCACAGGCATGCGGGTGCTTCATCCACCACCTCGTCAGCTCAATGACTCACGGGAGAACTATTAAAAAGGAACAAGGGTGGGAGCACACTGCTTCCCCTCCCAGCAAGGTTCGCACCCTGTCATTGTGGTAAATGCAGTTTTGGTTACTTGCTTGCTTTAAGAGTGTTCGAGTGTTTCGCCACAGTTGGCGCAGATAGTACAGATCTCTAGACATATGTTTCTGGTTCTTTAACCGCCATCAGTAGAGATTATAGTCTTTCAAATGTGGGGTTTGCTGAGTAGGCTGCCAACATCTTTCTCAGATCAGGTACCTCTCACAGGCAAGTGGGTGATTCATCCACGAGCTCGTCAGCTCAATGACTCACAGGAGTACTATTAAACAGGAACAGGGGTGGGAGTACACCACTTCACCTCCCAGCAAGGTTCGCCCCTGACTTTGTCGTAATCGCAGTTTCAGTTATTTGCTTGCTTCAAGAGAGTTTGAATGTTTCGCCTCAGTTGGCACAGATAATGCTGATCTCTAGACACATGTTTCAGGTTCTTTAACCGCCATCAGTAGAGATTACAGTCTTTGAAATCTGGGGTTTGCTGAGTAGGCTGCCAACATCTTTCTCATGTCGGGTACCTCTCACAGGCATGCGGGTGCTTCATCCACCACCTCGTCAGCTCAATGACTCACGGGAGAACTATTAAACATGAACAAGGGTGGGAGCACACCGCTTCACCTCCCATCAAGGTTCGCACCCTGGCATTGTGGTAAATGCAGTTTCGGTTACTTGCTTGCTTTAAGAGTGTCCCTCCACAGTTGGCGCAGATAGTGCTGATCTCTAGACACGTGTTTCTGGTTCTTTAACCGTCATCAGTAGAGATTATAGTCTTTCAAATGTGGGGTTTGCTGAGTAGGCTGCCAACATCTTGATCAGGTCAGGTACCTCTCATAGGCATGCTGGTGCTTCATTCACGAGGTCGTCAGCTCAATGACTCATGGGAGTACTATTAAACAGGAACAGGGGTGGGAGCACCCCGCTTCACCTCCCAGCAATGTTCGCCCCTGCCGCTGTGGTAAATGCAGTTTCAGTTACTTGCTTGCTTCAAGAGTGTTCAAGTGTTTCGCCACAGTTGGCGCAGATAGTGCTGATCTCTAGACACGTGTTTCTGGTTCTTTAACCGTCATCAGTAGAGATTATAGTCTTTGAAATTTGGGGTTTGCTGAGTAGGCTTCCAACATCTTTCTCAGGTCTGGTACCTTTCACAGGCAAGCGGGTGCTTCATCCACGAGCTCGTCAGCTCAATGACTCACGGGAGTACTATTAAACAGGAACAGGGGTGGGAGTACACCACTTCACCTCCCAGCAAGGTTCGCCCCTGGCATTGTGGTAAATGCAGTTTCAGTTACTTGCTTGCTTCAAGAGTGTTCGAGTGTTTCGCCACACTTGGCACACATCGTGCTGATCTCTAGACACGTGGTTCTGTTTCATTAACTGTCATAGGTAGAGATTTCAGTCTTTCAAATGTGGGGTTTGCTGAGTAGGCTGCCAACATCTTTCTCAGGTCAGGTACCTCTCACTGGCATGCGGGTGCTTCATCCACGAGCTCGTCAGCTCAATGACTCATGGGAGTACTATTAAACAGGAACAGGGATGGAGGCACACCGCTTCACCTTCCAGCAAGGTTCGCCCCTGCCATTGTGGTAAATGCAGTTTCAGGTACTTGCTTGCTTCAAGAGTGTTCGAGTGTTTCGCCACAGTTGGCGCAGATAGTGCTGATCTCTAGACACGTGTTTCTGGTTCTTTAACCGTCATCAGTAGAGATTACAATCTTTGAAATTTGGGGTTTGCTGAATAGGCTTCCAACATCTTTCTCAGGTCTGGTACCTCTCACAGGCATGCAGGTGCTTCATCCACAAGCTCGTCAGCTCAATGACTCACGAGAGTACTATTAAACAGGAACAGGGGTGGGAGCACACCGCTTCACCTCCCAGCAAGGTTCACCCCTGGCATTGTGGTAAATGCAGTTTCAATTGCTTGCTTCAAGAGTGTTCGAGTGTTTCGTCACAGTTGGCGCAGATAGTGCTGATCTCTAGACACGTGGTTCTCGTTCTTTAACCGTCATCAGTAGATATTACAGTCTTTCAAATGTGGGGTTTGCTGAGTATGCTGTCAACATCTTCACCAGGTTAGGTACCTCTCACAGGCAAGCGTGTGCTTCATCCACAAGCTCGTCAGCTCAATGACTCACGAGAGTACTATTAAACAGGAACAGGGGTGGGAGCACATCGCTTCACCTCCCAGCAAGGTTCACCCCTGGCATTGTGGTAAATGCAGTTTCAGTTACTTGCTTGCTTCAAGAGTGTTCGAGTGTTTTGCCACAAATGGCGCAGATAGTGCTGACCTCTAGACACGTGTTTCTGGTTCTTTAACCGTTATCAGTAGAGATTACAGTCTTTCAAATGTGGGGTTTGCTGAGTATGCTGCCAACATCTTTCTCAGATCAGGTGCCTCTCACAGGCAAGTGGGTGCTTCATCCACTAGCTCGTCAGCTCAATGACTCACGGGAGTACTATTAAACAGGAACAGGGGTGGGAGCACACCGCTCCACCTCCCAGCAAGGATCGCCCCTGGCATTGTGGTAAATGCAGTTTCAGTTACTTGCTTGCTTCAAGAGTGTTCGAGTGTTTCGCCACAGTTGGCGCAGATAGTGCTGATCTCTAGACACGTAGTTCTGTTTCTTTAACTGTCATAGGTAGAGAATACAGTCGTTCAAATGTGGAGTTTGCTGAGTAGGCTGGCAACATCTTTCTCAGGTCAGGTACCTCTCACAGGCATGCGGGTGCTTCATCCACGAGCTCGTCAACTCAATGACTCATGGGAGTACTATTAAACAGGAACAGGGGTGGGTGCACACCGGTTCACCTCCCAGCAAGGTTCGCCCCTGCCATTGTGGTAAATACAGTTTCAGTTACTTGCTTGCTTCAAGAGTGTTCGAGTGTTTTGCCACAGTTGACGCAGATAGTGCTGATCTCTAGACAGGTGGTTCTTGTTCTTTAACCGTCATCAGTAGAGATTACAGTCATTCAAATTTGGGGTTTGCTGAGTAGGCTGCCAACGTCTTTCTCAGGTCAGGTACGTCTCACAGGCATGCGGGTGCTTCATCCACGAGTTCGTCAGCTCAATGACTCACTGGAGAACTATTAAACAGGAACAGGGGTGGGAGCACACCGCTTCACCTCCCAGCAAGGTTCACCACTGGCATTGTGGTAAATGCAGTTTCAGTTATTTGATTGCTTCAAGAGTTTTCGAGTGTTTCGTCACAGTTGGCGCAGATAGTGCCGATCTCTAGACACCTGGTTCTGGTTCTTTAACCGTCATCAGTAGAGATTACAGTGTTTCAAATTTGGGGTTTGCTAAGTAGGCTGCCAACATCTTTCTCCGGTCCGGTACGTCTCACAGGCATGCGGGTGCTTCATCCACGAGTTCGTCAGCTCAATGACTCACTGGAGAACTATTAAACAGGAACAGGGGTGGGAGCACACTGCTTCACCTCCCAGCAAGGTTCACCCCTGGCATTGTGGTAAATGCAGTTTCAGTTACTTGCTTGCTTCAAGAGTGTTCGAGTGCTTCGTCACAGTTGGCGCAGATAGTGCTGATCTCTAGACACGTGGTTCTGGTTCTTTAACCGTCATCAGTAGATATTACAGTCTTTCAAATGTGGGGTTTGCTGAGTATGCTGTCAACATATTCCTCAGGTTAGGTACCTCTCACAGGCAAGCCTGTGCTTCATCCACAAGCTCGTCAGCTCAATGACTCACGAGAGTACTATTAAACAGGAACAGGGGTGGGAGCACACCGCTTCACCTCCCAGCAAGGTTCACCCCTGGCATTGTGGTAAATGCAGTTTCAGTTGCTTGCTTCAAGAGTGTTCGAGTGTTTCGTCACAGTTGGCGCAGATAGTGCTGATCTCTAGACACGTGGTTCTCGTTCTTTAACCGTCATCAGTAGATATTACAGTCTTTCAAATGTGGGGTTTGCTGAGTATGCTGTCAACATCTTCACCAGGTTAGGTACCTCTCACAGGCAAGCGTGTGCTTCATCCACAAGCTCGTCAGCTCAATGACTCACGAGAGTACTATTAAACAGGAACAGGGGTGGGAGCACATCGCTTCACCTCCCAGCAAGGTTCACCCCTGGCATTGTGGTAAATGCAGTTTCAGTTACTTGCTTGCTTCAAGAGTGTTCGAGTGTTTTGCCACAAATGGCGCAGATAGTGCTGACCTCTAGACACGTGTTTCTGGTTCTTTAACCGTTATCAGTAGAGATTACAGTCTTTCAAATGTGGGGTTTGCTGAGTATGCTGCCAACATCTTTCTCAGATCAGCTGCCTCTCACAGGCAAGTGGGTGCTTCATCCACTAGCTCGTCAGCTCAATGACTCACGGGAGTACTATTAAACAGGAACAGGGGTGGGAGCACACCGCTCCACCTCCCAGCAAGGATCGCCCCTGGCATTGTGGTAAATGCAGTTTCAGTTACTTGCTTGCTTCAAGAGTGTTCGAGTGTTTCGCCACACTTGGCACACATCGTGCTGATCTCTAGACACGTGGTTCTGTTTCATTAACTGTCATAGGTAGAGATTTCAGTCTTTCAAATGTGGGGTTTGCTGAGTAGGCTGCCAACATCTTTCTCAGGTCAGGTACCTCTCACTGGCATGCGGGTGCTTCATCCACCACCTCGTCAGCTCAATGACTCACGGGAGAACTATTAAAAAGGAACAAGGGTGGGAGCACACTGCTTCCCCTCCCAGCAAGGTTCGCACCCTGTCATTGTGGTAAATGCAGTTTTGGTTACTTGCTTGCTTTAAGAGTGTTCGAGTGTTTCGCCACAGTTGGCGCAGATAGTACAGATCTCTAGACATATGTTTCTGGTTCTTTAACCGCCATCAGTAGAGATTATAGTCTTTCAAATGTGGGGTTTGCTGAGTAGGCTGCCAACATCTTTCTCAGATCAGGTACCTCTCACAGGCAAGTGGGTGATTCATCCACGAGCTCGTCAGCTCAATGACTCACAGGAGTACTATTAAACAGGAACAGGGGTGGGAGTACACCACTTCACCTCCCAGCAAGGTTCGCCCCTGACATTGTCGTAATCGCAGTTTCAGTTATTTGCTTGCTTCAAGAGAGTTTGAATGTTTCGCCTCAGTTGGCACAGATAATGCTGATCTCTAGACACATGTTTCAGGTTCTTTAACCGCCATCAGTAGAGATTACAGTCTTTGAAATCTGGGGTTTGCTGAGTAGGCTGCCAACATCTTTCTCATGTCGGGTACCTCTCACAGGCATGCGGGTGCTTCATCCACCACCTCGTCAGCTCAATGACTCACGGGAGAACTATTAAACATGAACAAGGGTGGGAGCACACCGCTTCACCTCCCATCAAGGTTCGCACCCTGGCATTGTGGTAAATGCAGTTTCGGTTACTTGCTTGCTTTAAGAGTGTCCCTCCACAGTTGGCGCAGATAGTGCTGATCTCTAGACACGTGTTTCTGGTTCTTTAACCGTCATCAGTAGAGATTATAGTCTTTCAAATGTGGGGTTTGCTGAGTAGGCTGCCAACATCTTGATCAGGTCAGGTACCTCTCATAGGCATGCTGGTGCTTCATTCACGAGGTCGTCAGCTCAATGACTCATGGGAGTACTATTAAACAGGAACAGGGGTGGGAGCACCCCGCTTCACCTCCCAGCAATGTTCGCCCCTGCCGCTGTGGTAAATGCAGTTTCAGTTACTTGCTTGCTTCAAGAGTGTTCAAGTGTTTCGCCACAGTTGGCGCAGATAGTGCTGATCTCTAGACACGTGTTTCTGGTTCTTTAACCGTCATCAGTAGAGATTATAGTCTTTGAAATTTGGGGTTTGCTGAGTAGGCTTCCAACATCTTTCTCAGGTCTGGTACCTTTCACAGGCAAGCGGGTGCTTCATCCACGAGCTCGTCAGCTCAATGACTCACGGGAGTACTATTAAACAGGAACAGGGGTGGGAGTACACCACTTCACCTCCCAGCAAGGTTCGCCCCTGGCATTGTGGTAAATGCAGTTTCAGTTACTTGCTTGCTTCAAGAGTGTTCGAGTGTTTCGCCACACTTGGCACACATCGTGCTGATCTCTAGACACGTGGTTCTGTTTCATTAACTGTCATAGGTAGAGATTTCAGTCTTTCAAATGTGGGGTTTGCTGAGTAGGCTGCCAACATCTTTCTCAGGTCAGGTACCTCTCACTGGCATGCGGGTGCTTCATCCACGAGCTCGTCAGCTCAATGACTCATGGGAGTACTATTAAACAGGAACAGGGATGGAGGCACACCGCTTCACCTTCCAGCAAGGTTCGCCCCTGCCATTGTGGTAAATGCAGTTTCAGGTACTTGCTTGCTTCAAGAGTGTTCGAGTGTTTCGCCACAGTTGGCGCAGATAGTGCTGATCTCTAGACACGTGTTTCTGGTTCTTTAACCGTCATCAGTAGAGATTACAGTCTTTGAAATTTGGGGTTTGCTGAATAGGCTTCCAACATCTTTCTCAGGTCTGGTACCTCTCACAGGCATGCAGGTGCTTCATCCACAAGCTCGTCAGCTCAATGACTCACGAGAGTACTATTAAACAGGAACAGGGGTGGGAGCACACCGCTTCACCTCCCAGCAAGGTTCACCCCTGGCATTGTGGTAAATGCAGTTTCAATTGCTTGCTTCAAGAGTGTTCGAGTGTTTCGTCACAGTTGGCGCAGATAGTGCTGATCTCTAGACACGTGGTTCTCGTTCTTTAACCGTCATCAGTAGATATTACAGTCTTTCAAATGTGGGGTTTGCTGAGTATGCTGTCAACATCTTCACCAGGTTAGGTACCTCTCACAGGCAAGCGTGTGCTTCATCCACAAGCTCGTCAGCTCAATGACTCACGAGAGTACTATTAAACAGGAACAGGGGTGGGAGCACATCGCTTCACCTCCCAGCAAGGTTCACCCCTGGCATTGTGGTAAATGCAGTTTCAGTTACTTGCTTGCTTCAAGAGTGTTCGAGTGTTTTGCCACAAATGGCGCAGATAGTGCTGACCTCTAGACACGTGTTTCTGGTTCTTTAACCGTTATCAGTAGAGATTACAGTCTTTCAAATGTGGGGTTTGCTGAGTATGCTGCCAACATCTTTCTCAGATCAGGTGCCTCTCACAGGCAAGTGGGTGCTTCATCCACTAGCTCGTCAGCTCAATGACTCACGGGAGTACTATTAAACAGGAACAGGGGTGGGAGCACACCGCTCCACCTCCCAGCAAGGATCGCCCCTGGCATTGTGGTAAATGCAGTTTCAGTTACTTGCTTGCTTCAAGAGTGTTCGAGTGTTTCGCCACAGTTGGCGCAGATAGTGCTGATCTCTAGACACGTAGTTCTGTTTCTTTAACTGTCATAGGTAGAGAATACAGTCGTTCAAATGTGGAGTTTGCTGAGTAGGCTGGCAACATCTTTCTCAGGTCAGGTACCTCTCACAGGCATGCGGGTGCTTCATCCACGAGCTCGTCAACTCAATGACTCATGGGAGTACTATTAAACAGGAACAGGGGTGGGGTCACACCGGTTCACCTCCCAGCAAGGTTCGCCCCTGCCATTGTGGTAAATACAGTTTCAGTTACTTGCTTGCTTCAAGAGTGTTCGAGTGTTTTGCCACAGTTGACGCAGATAGTGCTGATCTCTAGACAGGTGGTTCTTGTTCTTTAACCGTCATCAGTAGAGATTACAGTCATTCAAATTTGGGGTTTGCTGAGTAGGCTGCCAACGTCTTTCTCAGGTCAGGTACGTCTCACAGGCATGCGGGTGCTTCATCCACGAGTTCGTCAGCTCAATGACTCACTGGAGAACTATTAAACAGGAACAGGGGTGGGAGCACACCGCTTCACCTCCCAGCAAGGTTCACCACTGGCATTGTGGTAAATGCAGTTTCAGTTATTTGATTGCTTCAAGAGTTTTCGAGTGTTTCGTCACAGTTGGCGCAGATAGTGCCGATCTCTAGACACGTGGTTCTGGTTCTTTAACCGTCATCAGTAGAGATTACAGTGTTTCAAATTTGGGGTTTGCTAAGTAGGCTGCCAACATCTTTCTCCGGTCCGGTACGTCTCACAGGCATGCGGGTGCTTCATCCACGAGTTCGTCAGCTCAATGACTCACTGGAGAACTATTAAACAGGAACAGGGGTGGGAGCACACTGCTTCACCTCCCAGCAAGGTTCACCCCTGGCATTGTGGTAAATGCAGTTTCAGTTACTTGCTTGCTTCAAGAGTGTTCGAGTGCTTCGTCACAGTTGGCGCAGATAGTGCTGATCTCTAGACACGTGGTTCTGGTTCTTTAACCGTCATCAGTAGATATTACAGTCTTTCAAATGTGGGGTTTGCTGAGTATGCTGTCAACATATTCCTCAGGTTAGGTACCTCTCACAGGCAAGCCTGTGCTTCATCCACAAGCTCGTCAGCTCAATGACTCACGAGAGTACTATTAAACAGGAACAGGGGTGGGAGCACACCGCTTCACCTCCCAGCAAGGTTCACCCCTGGCATTGTGGTAAATGCAGTTTCAGTTGCTTGCTTCAAGAGTGTTCGAGTGTTTCGTCACAGTTGGCGCAGATAGTGCTGATCTCTAGACACGTGGTTCTCGTTCTTTAACCGTCATCAGTAGATATTACAGTCTTTCAAATGTGGGGTTTGCTGAGTATGCTGTCAACATCTTCACCAGGTTAGGTACCTCTCACAGGCAAGCGTGTGCTTCATCCACAAGCTCGTCAGCTCAATGACTCACGAGAGTACTATTAAACAGGAACAGGGGTGGGAGCACATCGCTTCACCTCCCAGCAAGGTTCACCCCTGGCATTGTGGTAAATGCAGTTTCAGTTACTTGCTTGCTTCAAGAGTGTTCGAGTGTTTTGCCACAAATGGCGCAGATAGTGCTGACCTCTAGACACGTGTTTCTGGTTCTTTAACCGTTATCAGTAGAGATTACAGTCTTTCAAATGTGGGGTTTGCTGAGTATGCTGCCAACATCTTTCTCAGATCAGCTGCCTCTCACAGGCAAGTGGGTGCTTCATCCACTAGCTCGTCAGCTCAATGACTCACGGGAGTACTATTAAACAGGAACAGGGGTGGGAGCACACCGCTCCACCTCCCAGCAAGGATCGCCCCTGGCATTGTGGTAAATGCAGTTTCAGTTACTTGCTTGCTTCAAGAGTGTTCGAGTGTTTCGCCACACTTGGCACACATCGTGCTGATCTCTAGACACGTGGTTCTGTTTCATTAACTGTCATAGGTAGAGATTTCAGTCTTTCAAATGTGGGGTTTGCTGAGTAGGCTGCCAACATCTTTCTCAGGTCAGGTACCTCTCACTGGCATGCGGGTGCTTCATCCACGAGCTCGTCAGCTCAATGACTCATGGGAGTACTATTAAACAGGAACAGGGATGGAGGCACACCGCTTCACCTCCCAGCAAGGTTCGCCCCTGCCATTGTGGTAAATGCAGTTTCAGGTACTTGCTTGCTTCAAGAGTGTTCGAGTGTTTCGCCACAGTTGGCGCAGATAGTGCTGATCTCTAGACACGTGTTTCTGGTTCTTTAACCGTCATCAGTAGAGATTACAGTCTTTGAAATTTGGGGTTTGCTGAATAGGCTTCCAACATCTTTCTCAGGTCTGGTACCTCTCACAGGCATGCAGGTGCTTCATCCACAAGCTCGTCAGCTCAATGACTCACGAGAGTACTATTAAACAGGAACAGGGGTGGGAGCACACCGCTTCACCTCCCAGCAAGGTTCACCCCTGGCATTGTGGTAAATGCAGTTTCAATTGCTTGCTTCAAGAGTGTTCGAGTGTTTCGTCACAGTTGGCGCAGATAGTGCTGATCTCTAGACACGTGGTTCTCGTTCTTTAACCGTCATCAGTAGATATTACAGTCTTTCAAATGTGGGGTTTGCTGAGTATGCTGTCAACATCTTCACCAGGTTAGGTACCTCTCACAGGCAAGCGTGTGCTTCATCCACAAGCTCGTCAGCTCAATGACTCACGAGAGTACTATTAAACAGGAACAGGGGTGGGAGCACATCGCTTCACCTCCCAGCAAGGTTCACCCCTGGCATTGTGGTAAATGCAGTTTCAGTTACTTGCTTGCTTCAAGAGTGTTCGAGTGTTTTGCCACAAATGGCGCAGATAGTGCTGACCTCTAGACACGTGTTTCTGGTTCTTTAACCGTTATCAGTAGAGATTACAGTCTTTCAAATGTGGGGTTTGCTGAGTATGCTGCCAACATCTTTCTCAGATCAGGTGCCTCTCACAGGCAAGTGGGTGCTTCATCCACTAGCTCGTCAGCTCAATGACTCACGGGAGTACTATTAAACAGGAACAGGGGTGGGAGCACACCGCTCCACCTCCCAGCAAGGATCGCCCCTGGCATTGTGGTAAATGCAGTTTCAGTTACTTGCTTGCTTCAAGAGTGTTCGAGTGTTTCGCCACAGTTGGCGCAGATAGTGCTGATCTCTAGACACGTAGTTCTGTTTCTTTAACTGTCATAGGTAGAGAATACAGTCGTTCAAATGTGGAGTTTGCTGAGTAGGCTGGCAACATCTTTCTCAGGTCAGGTACCTCTCACAGGCATGCGGGTGCTTCATCCACGAGCTCGTCAACTCAATGACTCATGGGAGTACTATTAAACAGGAACAGGGGTGGGTGCACACCGGTTCACCTCCCAGCAAGGTTCGCCCCTGCCATTGTGGTAAATACAGTTTCAGTTACTTGCTTGCTTCAAGAGTGTTCGAGTGTTTTGCCACAGTTGACGCAGATAGTGCTGATCTCTAGACAGGTGGTTCTTGTTCTTTAACCGTCATCAGTAGAGATTACAGTCATTCAAATTTGGGGTTTGCTGAGTAGGCTGCCAACGTCTTTCTCAGGTCAGGTACGTCTCACAGGCATGCGGGTGCTTCATCCACGAGTTCGTCAGCTCAATGACTCACTGGAGAACTATTAAACAGGAACAGGGGTGGGAGCACACCGCTTCACCTCCCAGCAAGGTTCACCACTGGCATTGTGGTAAATGCAGTTTCAGTTATTTGATTGATTCAAGAGTTTTCGAGTGTTTCGTCACAGTTGGCGCAGATAGTGCCGATCTCTAGACACGTGGTTCTGGTTCTTTAACCGTCATCAGTAGAGATTACAGTGTTTCAAATTTGGGGTTTGCTAAGTAGGCTGCCAACATCTTTCTCCGGTCCGGTACGTCTCACAGGCATGCGGGTGCTTCATCCACGAGTTCGTCAGCTCAATGACTCACTGGAGAACTATTAAACAGGAACAGGGGTGGGAGCACACCGCTTCACCTCCCAGCAAGGTTCACCCCTGGCATTGTGGTAAATGCAGTTTCAGTTACTTGCTTGCTTCAAGAGTGTTCGAGTGTTTCGTCACAGTTGGCGCAGATAGTGCTGATCTCTAGACACGTGGTTCTGGTTCTTTAACCGTCATCAGTAGATATTACAGTCTTTCAAATGTGGGGTTTGCTGAATATGCTGTCAACATATTCCTCAGGTTAGGTACCTCTCACAGGCAAGCCTGTGCTTCATCCACAAGCTCGTCAGCTCAATGACTCACGAGAGTACTATTAAACAGGAACAGGGGTGGGAGCACACCGCTTCACCTCCCAGCAAGGTTCACCCCTGGCATTGTGGTAAATGCAGTTTCAGTTGCTTGCTTCAAGAGTGTTCGAGTGTTTCGTCACAGTTGGCGCAGATAGTGCTGATCTCTAGACACGTGGTTCTCGTTCTTTAACCGTCATCAGTAGATATTACAGTCTTTCAAATGTGGGGTTTGCTGAGTATGCTGTCAACATCTTCACCAGGTTAGGTACCTCTCACAGGCAAGCGTGTGCTTCATCCACAAGCTCGTCAGCTCAATGACTCACGAGAGTACTATTAAACAGGAACAGGGGTGGGAGCACATCGCTTCACCTCCCAGCAAGGTTCACCCCTGGCATTGTGGTAAATGCAGTTTCAGTTACTTGCTTGCTTCAAGAGTGTTCGAGTGTTTTGCCACAAATGGCGCAGATAGTGCTGACCTCTAGACACGTGTTTCTGGTTCTTTAACCGTTATCAGTAGAGATTACAGTCTTTCAAATGTGGGGTTTGCTGAGTATGCTGCCAACATCTTTCTCAGATCAGGTGCCTCTCACAGGCAAGTGGGTGCTTCATCCACTAGCTCGTCAGCTCAATGACTCACGGGAGTACTATTAAACAGGAACAGGGGTGGGAGCACACCGCTCCACCTCCCAGCAAGGATCGCCCCTGGCATTGTGGTAAATGCAGTTTCAGTTACTTGCTTGCTTCAAGAGTGTTCGAGTGTTTCGCCACAGTTGGCGCAGATAGTGCTGATCTCTAGACACGTAGTTCTGTTTCTTTAACTGTCATAGGTAGAGAATACAGTCGTTCAAATGTGGAGTTTGCTGAGTAGGCTGGCAACATCTTTCTCAGGTCAGGTACCTCTCACAGGCATGCGGGTGCTTCATCCACGAGCTCGTCAACTCAATGACTCATGGGAGTACTATTAAACAGGAACAGGGGTGGGTGCACACCGGTTCACCTCCCAGCAAGGTTCGCCCCTGCCATTGTGGTAAATACAGTTTCAGTTACTTGCTTGCTTCAAGAGTGTTCGAGTGTTTTGCCACAGTTGACGCAGATAGTGCTAAATATCTAGACAGGTGGTTCTCGTTCTTTAACCGTCATCAGTAGAGATTACAGTCATTCAAATTTGGGGTTTGCTGAGTAGGCTGCCAACGTCTTTCTCAGGTCAGGTACGTCTCACAGGCATGCGGGTGCTTCATCCACGAGTTCGTCAGCTCAATGACTCACTGGAGAACTATTAAACAGGAACAGGGGTGGGAGCACACCGCTTCACCTCCCAGCAAAGTTCACCACTGGCATTGTGGTAAATGCAGTTTCAGTTATTTGATTGCTTCAAGAGTTTTCGAGTGTTTCGTCACAGTTGGCGCAGATAGTGCCGATCTCTAGACACGTGGTTCTGGTTCTTTAACCGTCATCAGTAGAGATTACAGTGTTTCAAATTTGGGGTTTGCTAAGTAGGCTGCCAACATCTTTCTCCGGTCCTGTACGTCTCACAGGCATGCGGGTGCTTCATCCACGAGTTCGTCAGCTCAATGACTCACTGGAGAACTATTAAACAGGAACAGGGGTGGGAGCACACCGCTTCACCTCCCAGCAAGGTTCACCCCTGGCATTGTGGTAAATGCAGTTTCAGTTACTTGCTTGCTTCAAGAGTGTTCGAGTGTTTCGTCACAGTTGGCGCAGATAGTGCTGATCTCTAGACACGTGGTTCTGGTTCTTTAACCGTCATCAGTAGATATTACAGTCTTTCAAATGTGGGGTTTGCTGAGTATGCTGTCAACATATTCCTCAGGTTAGGTACCTCTCACAGGCAAGCCTGTGCTTCATCCACAAGCTCGTCAGCTCAATGACTCATGAGAGTACTATTAAACAGCAACAGGGGTGGTAGCACACCGCTTCACCTCCCAGCAAGGTTCACCCCTGGCATTGTGGTAAATGCAGTTTCGGTTACTTGCTTGCTTCAAGAGTGTTCGAGTGTTTTGCCACAAATGGCGCAGATAGTGCTGATCTCTAGACACGTGTTTCTGGTTCTTTAACCGTCATCAGTAGAGATTACAGTCTTTCAAATGTGGGGTTTGCTGAGTATGCTGCCAACATCTTTCTCAGATCAGGTGCCACTCACAGGCAAGTGGGTGCTTCATCCACGAGCTCGTCAGCTCAATGACTCACGAGAGTACTATTAAACAGGAACAGGGGTGGGAGCACACCGCTCCACCTCCCAGCAAGGAGCGCCCCTGGCATTGTGGTAAATGCAGTTTCAGTTACTTGCTTGCTTCAAGAGTGTTCAAGTGTCTCGCCACAGTTGGCGCAGATAGTGCTGATCTCTAGACACGTGGTTCTGTTTCTTTAACTGTCATAGGTAGATAATACAGTCTTTCAAATGTGGAGTTTGCTGAGTAGGCTGGCAACATCTTTCTCAGGTCAAGTACCTCTCACAGGCATGCGGGTGCTTCATCCACGAGCTCATCAACTCAATGACTCATGGGAGTACTATTAAACAGGAACAGGGGTGGGAGCACACCGGTTCACCTCCCAGCAAGGTTCGCCCCTGGCATTGTGGTAAATGCAGTTTCAGTTACTTGCTCGCTTCAAGAGTGTCCGAGTGTTTTGCCACAGTTGACACAGATAGTGCTGATCTCTAGACAGGTGGTTCTCGTTCTTTAACCGTCATCAGTAGAGATTACAGTCTTTCAAATTTGGGGTTTGCTGAGTAGGCTGCCAACATCTTTCTCAGGTCAGGTACCTCTCACAGGCAAGTGGGTGCTTCATCCACGAGCTCGTCAGCTCAATGACTCACGGGAGTACTATTAAACAGGAACAGGGGTGGGAGCACACCGCTCCACCTCCCAGCAAGGTTCGCCCCTGGCATTGTGGTAAATGCAGTTTCAGTTACTTGGTTGCTTCATGAGTGTTCGAGTGTTTCGCCACAGTTGGTGCAGATAGTGCTGATCTCTAGACACGTGGTTCTGTTTCTTTAACTGTCATAGGTAGAGATTATAGTCTTTCAAATGTGGAGTTTGCTGAGTAGGCTGGCAACATCTTTCTCAGGTCAGGTACCTCCCACAGGCATGCGGGTGCTTCATCCACGAGCTCGTCAACTCAATGACTCATGGGAGTACTATTAAACAGGAACAGGGGTGGGAGCACACCGGTTCACCTCCCAGCAAGGATCGCCACTGCCATTGTGGTAAATGCAGTTTCAGTTACTTGCTTTCTTCAAGAGTGTTTGAGTGTATCGCCACAGTCGGCGCAGATAGTGTTGATCTCAAGACACGTGTTTCTGGTTCTTTAACCTTCATCAGGAGTGTTTGCAGTCTTTGAAATTTGGGGTTTGCTGAGTAGGCTTCCAACATTTTTCTCAGGTCTGTTACCTCTCACAGGCATGTGGGTGCTTCATCCACGAGCTCGTCAGCTCAATGACGCACGAGAGTACTATTAAACAAAAACAGGGGTGGGAGCACACCGCTTCACTTCCCAGCAAGGTTCGCCCCTGGCATTGTGGTAAATGTAGTTTCGGTCACTTGCTTGCTTCAAGTGTGTTCGATTGTTTCGCCACAGTTGGCGCAGATAGTGCTGATCTCTAGACACGTGGTTCTGGTTCTTTAACCGTCATCAGTAGAGATTACAGTGTTTCAAATTTGGGGTTTGCTAAGTAGGCTGCCAACATCTTTCTCCGGTCCTGTACGTCTCACAGGCATGCGGGTGCTTCATCCACGAGTTCGTCAGCTCAATGACTCACTGGAGAACTATTAAACAGGAACAGGGGTGGGAGCACACCGCTTCACCTCCCAGCAAGGTTCACCCCTGGCATTGTGGTAAATGCAGTTTCAGTTACTTGCTTGCTTCAAGAGTGTTCGAGTGTTTCGTCACAGTTGGCGCAGATAGTGCTGATCTCTAGACACGTGGTTCTGGTTCTTTAACCGTCATCAGTAGATATTACAGTCTTTCAAATGTGGGGTTTGCTGAGTATGCTGTCAACATATTCCTCAGGTTAGGTACCTCTCACAGGCAAGCCTGTGCTTCATCCACAAGCTCGTCAGCTCAATGACTCACGAGAGTACTATTAAACAGCAACAGGGGTGGTAGCACACCGCTTCACCTCCCCGCAAGGTTCACCCCTGGCATTGTGGTAAATGCAGTTTCGGTTACTTGCTTGCTTCAAGAGTGTTCGAGTGTTTCGCCACAAATGGCGCAGATAGTGCTGATCTCTAGACACGTGTTTCTGGTTCTTTAACCGTCATCAGTAGAGATTACAGTCTTTCAAATGTGGGGTTTGCTGAGTATGCTGCCAACATCTTTCTCAGATCAGGTACCTCTCACAGGCAAGTGGGTGCTTCATCCACGAGCTCATCAGCTCAAAGACTCACGGGAGTACTATTAAACAGGAACAGGGGTGGGAGCACACCGCTTCACCTCCAAGCAAGGTTCGCCCCTGGCATTGTGGTAAATGCAGTTTCAGTTACTTGCTCGCTTCAAGAGTGTCCGAGTGTTTTGCCACAGTTGACGCAGATAGTGCTGATCTCTAGACAGGTGGTTCTCGTTCTTTAACCGTCATCAGTAGAGATTACAGTCTTTCAAATTTGGGGTTTGCTGAGTAGGCTGCCAACGTCTTTCTCAGGTCTGGTACCTCTCACAGGCATGCGGGTGCTTCATCCACGAGCTCGTCAGCTCAATGACTCACTGGAGAACTATTAAACAGAAACAGAGGTGGGAGGACACCTCTTCACCTCCCAGCAAGGTTTGCCCCTGGCATTTTGGTAAATGCAGTTTCAGTTACGTGCTTGCTTCAAGGGTGTTCGAGTGTTTTGCCACAGTTGACGCTGATAGTGCTGATCTCTAGACACGTGGTTCTCGTTCTTTAACCGTCATCAGTAGATATTACAGTCTTTCAAATGTGGGGTTTGCTGAGTATGCTGCCAACATCTTTCTCAGGTCAGGTACCTCTCACAGGCAAGTGGGTGCTTCATCCACGAGCTCGTCAGCTCAATGACTCACGGGAGTACTATTAAACAGGAACAGGGGTGGGAGCACACCGCTCCACCTCCCAGCAAGGTTCGCCCCTGGCATTGTGGTAAATGCAGTTTCAGTTACTTGGTTGCTTCATGAGTGTTCGAGTGTTTCGCCACAGTTGGTGCAGATAGTGCTGATCTCTAGACACGTGGTTCTGTTTCTTTAACTGTCATAGGTAGAGATTATAGTCTTTCAAATGTGGAGTTTGCTGAGTAGGCTGGCAACATCTTTCTCAGGTCAGGTACCTCCCACAGGCATGCGGGTGCTTCATCCATCAATGACTCATGGGAGTACTATTAAACAGGAACAGGGGTGGGAGCACACCGGTTCACCTCCCAGCAAGGATCGCCACTGCCATTGTGGTAAATGCAGTTTCAGTTACTTGCTTTCTTCAAGAGTGTTTGAGTGTATCGCCACAGTCGGCGCAGATAGTGTTGATCTCAAGACACGTGTTTCTGGTTCTTTAACCTTCATCAGGAGTGTTTGCAGTCTTTGAAATTTGGGGTTTGCTGAGTAGGCTTCCAACATTTTTCTCAGGTCTGTTACCTCTCACAGGCATGTGGGTGCTTCATCCACGAGCTCGTCAGCTCAATGACGCACGAGAGTACTATTAAACAAAAACAGGGGTGGGAGCACACCGCTTCACTTCCCAGCAAGGTTCGCCCCTGGCATTGTGGTAAATGTAGTTTCGGTCACTTGCTTGCTTCAAGTGTGTTCGATTGTTTCGCCACAGTTGGCGCAGATAGTGCTGATCTCTAGACACTAGTTTCTGGTTCTTTAACCGTCATCAGTAGAGATTACAGTGTTTGAAATTTGGGGTTTGCTGAGTAGGCTGCCAACATCTCTCTCAGATCAGGTACCTCTCACAGGCAAGCGGGTGCTTCATCCACGAGCTCGTCAGCTCAATGACTCACGGGAGTACTATTAAACAGGAACTAGGGTGGAAGCACACCGCTTCACCTCCCAGCAAGGTTCGCCCCTGACATTGTCGTAATTGCAGTTTCAGTTATTTGCTTGCTTCAAGAGAGTTTGAATGTTTCGCCACAGTTGGCACAGATAATGCTGATCTCTAGACACATGTTTCAGGTTCTTTAACCGTCATCAGTAGAGATTACAGTCTTTGAAATCTGGGGTTTGCGGAGTAGGCTGCCAACATCTTTCTCATGTCGGGTACCTCTCACAGGCATGCGGGTGCTTCATCCACCACCTCGTCAGCTCAATGACTCAAGGGAGAACTATTAAACATGAACAAGGGTGGGAGCACACCGCTTCACCTCCCAGCAAGGTTCGCACCCTGGCATTGTGGTAAATGCAGTTTCGGTTTCTTGCTTGCTTTAAGAGTGTCCCGCCACAGTTGGCGCAGATAGTGCTGATCTCTAGACACGTGTTTCTGGTTCTTTAACCGTCATCAGTAGAGATTATAGTCTTTCAAATGTGGGGTTTGCTGAGTAGGCTGCCAACATCTTTCTCAGGTCAGGTACCTCTCATAGGCATGCTGGTGCTTCATTCACGAGCTCGTCATCTCAATGACTCATGGGAGTACTATTAAACAGGAACAGGGGTGGGAGCATCCCGCTTCACCTCCCAGCAAGGTTTGCCCCTGCCATTGTGGTAAATGCAGTTTCAGTTACTTGCTTGCTTCAAGAGTGTTCAAGTGTTTCGCCACAGTTGGCGCAGATAGTGCTGATCTCTAGACACGTGTTTCTGGTTCTTTAACCGTCATCAGTAGAGATTACAGTCTTTGAAATTTGGGGTTTGCTGAGTAGGCTTCCAACATCTTTCTCAGGTCTGGTACCTCTCACAGGCATGCAGGTGCTTCATCCATGAGCTCGTCAGCTCAATGACTCACGAGAGCACTATTAAACAGGAACAGGGGTGGGAGCACACCGCTTCACCTCCCAGCAAGGTTCACCCCTGGCATTGTGGTAAATGCAGTTTCGGTTACTTGCTTGCTTCAAGAGTGTTCGAGTGTTTCGCCACAAATGGCGCAGATAGTGCTGATCTCTAGACACGTGTTTCTGGTTCTTTAACCGTCATCAGTAGAGATTACAGTCTTTCAAATGTGGGGTTTGCTGAGTATGCTGCCAACATCTTTCTCAGATCAGGTGCCACTCACTGGCATGCTGGTGCTTCATTCACGAGCTCGTCATCTCAATGACTCATGGGAGTACTATTAAACAGGAACAGGGGTGGGAGCATCCCGCTTCACCTCCCAGCAAGGTTTGCCCCTGCCATTGTGGTAAATGCAGTTTCAGTTACTTGCTTGCTTCAAGAGTGTTCAAGTGTTTCGCCACAGTTGGCGCAGATAGTGCTGATCTCTAGACACGTGGTTCTGTTTCTTTAACTGTCATAGGTAGAGAATACAGTCTTTCAAATGTGGAGTTTGCTGAGTAGGCTGGCAACATCTTTCTCAGGTCAAGTACCTCTCACAGGCATGCGGGTGCTTCATCCACGAGCTCATCAACTCAATGACTCATGGGAGTACTATTAAACAGGAACAGGGGTGGGAGCACACCGGTTCACCTCCCAGCAAGGTTCGCCCCTGGCATTGTGGTAAATGCAGTTTCAGTTACTTGCTTGCTTCAAGAGTGTCCGAGTGTTTTTCCACAGTTGACGCAGATAGTGCTGATCTCTAGACAGGTGGTTCTCGTTCTTTAACCGTCATCAGTAGAGATTACAGTCTTTCAAATTTGGGGTTTGCTGAGTAGGCTGCCAACGTCTTTCTCAGGTCTGGTACCTCTCACAGGCATGCGGGTGCTTCATCCACGAGCTCGTCAGCTCAATGACTCACTGGAGAACTATTAAACAGAAACAGAGGTGGGAGGACACCTCTTCACCTCCCAGCAAGGGTTGCCCCTGGCATTTTGGTAAATGCAGTTTCAGTTACGTGCTTGCTTCAAGGGTGTTCGAGTGTTTTGCCACAGTTGACGCTGATAGTGCTGATCTCTAGACACGTGGTTCTCGTTCTTTAACCGTCATCAGTAGATATTACAGTCTTTCAAATGTGGGGTTTGCTGAGTATGCTGCCAACATCTTTCTCAGGTCAGGTACCTCTCACAGGCAAGTGGGTGCTTCATCCACGAGCTCGTCAGCTCAATGACTCACGGGAGTACTATTAAACAGGAACAGGGGTGGGAGCACACCGCTCCACCTCCCAGCAAGGTTCGCCCCTGGCATTGTGGTAAATGCAGTTTCAGTTACTTGGTTGCTTCATGAGTGTTCGAGTGTTTCGCCACAGTTGGTGCATATAGTGCTGATCTCTAGACACGTGGTTCTGTTTCTTTAACTGTCATAGGTAGAGATTATAGTCTTTCAAATGTGGAGTTTGCTGAGTAGGCTGGCAACATCTTTCTCAGGTCAGGTACCTCCCACAGGCATGCGGGTGCTTCATCCACGAGCTCGTCAACTCAATGACTCATGGGAGTACTATTAAACAGGAACAGGGGTGGGAGCACACCGGTTCACCTCCCAACAAGGATCGCCACTGCCATTGTGGTAAATGCAGTTTCAGTTACTTGCTTTCTTCAAGAGTGTTTGAGTGTATCGCCACAGTCGGCGCAGATAGTGTTGATCTCAAGACACGTGTTTCTGGTTCTTTAACCTTCATCAGGAGTGTTTGCAGTCTTTGAAATTTGGGGTTTGCTGAGTAGGCTTCCAATATTTTTCTCCGGTCTGTTACCTCTCACAGGCATGTGGGTGCTTCATCCACGAGCTCGTCAGCTCAATGACGCACGAGAGTACTATTAAACAAAAACAGGGGTGGGAGCACACCGCTTCACTTCCCAGGAAGGTTCGCCCCTGGCATTGTGGTAAATGTAGTTTCGGTCACTTGCTTGCTTCAAGTGTGTTCGATTGTTTCGCCACAGTTGGCGCAGATAGTGCTGATCTCTAGACACTAGTTTCTGGTCCTTTAACCGTCATCAGTAGAGATTACAGTGTTTGAAATCTGGGGTTTTTGCTGAGTAGGCTGGCAACATCTTTCTCAGGTCAGGTACCTCTCACAGGCATGCAGGTGCTTCATCCACCAGCTCGTCAGCTCAATGACACACGGGAGAACTATTAAACAGGAACAAGGGAGGGAGCACACCGCTTCACCTCCCAGCCAGGTTCGCCCCTAGCATTGTGGTAAATGCAGTTTCGGTTACTTGATTGCTTCAAGAGTGTTCGAGTGTTTCGCCACAGTTGGTGCAGATAGTGCTGATCTCTAGACACGTGTTTCTAATTCTTTAACCGTCATCAGTAGAGATTACAATCTTTGAAATTTTGGGTTTGCTGAGTAGGCTGCCAACATCTCTCTCAGATCAGGTACCTCTCACAGGCAAGCGGGTGCTTCATCCACGAGCTCGTCAGCTCAATGACTCACGTGAGTACTATTAAACAGGAACTGGGGTGGAAGCACACCGCTTCACCTCCCAGCAAGGTTCGCCCCTGACATTGTCGTAATTGCAGTTTCAGTTATTTGCTTGCTTCAAGAGAGTTTGAATGTTTCGCCACAGTTGGCACAGATAATGCTGATCTCTAGACACATGTTTCAGGTTCTTTAACCGTCATCAGTAGAGATTACAGTCTTTGAAATCTGGGGTTTGCTGAGTAGGCTGCCAACATCTTTCTCATGTCGGTTACCTCTCACAGGCATGCGGGTGCTTCATCCACCACCTCGTCAGCTCAATGACTCAAGGGAGAACTATTAAACATGAACAAGGGTGGGAGCACACCGCTTCACCTCCCAGCAAGGTTCGCACCCTGGCATTGTGGTAAATGCAGTTTCGGTTTCTTGCTTGCTTTAAGAGTGTCCCGCCACAGTTGGCGCAGATAGTGCTGATCTCTAGACACGTGTTTCTGGTTCTTTAACCGTCATCAGTAGAGATTATAGTCTTTCAAATGTGGGGTTTGCTGAGTAGGCTGCCAACATCTTTCTCAGGTCAGGTACCTCTCATAGGCATGCTGGTGCTTCATTCACAAGCTCGTCATCTCAATGACTCATGGGAGTACTATTAAACAGGAACAGGGGTGGGAGCATCCCGCTTCACCTCCCAGCAAGGTTTGCCCCTGCCATTGTGGTAAATGCAGTTTCAGTTACTTGCTTGCTTCAAGAGTGTTCAAGTGTTTCGCCACAGTTGGCGCAGATAGTGCTGATCTCTAGACACGTGTTTCTGGTTCTTTAACCGTCATCAGTAGAGATTACAGTCTTTGAAATTTGGGGTTTGCTGAGTAGGCTTCCAACATCTTTCTCAGGTCTGGTACCTCTCACAGGCATGCAGGTGCTTCATCCATGAGCTCGTCAGCTCAATGACTCACGAGAGCACTATTAAACAGGAACAGGGGTGGGAGCACACCACTTCACCTCCCAGCAAGTTTCGCCCCTGGCATTGAGGTAAATGCAGTTTCGGTTACTTGCTTGCTTCAAGTGTGTTCGATTGTTTCGCCACAGTTGGCGCAGATAGTGCTGATCTCTAGACACGTGTTTCTGGTTCTTTAACCGTCATCAGTAGAGATTACAGTCTTTGTAATCTGGGGTTTGCTAAGAAGGCTGCCAACATCTTTCTCAGGTCAGGTACGTCTCACAGGCATGCGGGTGCTTCATCCACGAGTTGGTCAGCTCAATGACTCACGGGAGTACTATTAAACAGGAACAGCGGTGGGAGCACACCGCTTCACCTCCCAGCAACGTTCGCCCCTGGCATTGTGGCAAATGCAGTTTCAGTTACTTGCTTGCTTCAAGAGTGTTTGAGTGTTTCGCCACAGTTGGCGCAGATACTGCTCATCTCTAGACACGTGTTTCTGGTTCTTTAACCGTCATCAGTAGAGATTAAAGTCTTTCAAATGTGGGGTCTGCTGAGTATGAGGCCAACATCTTTCTCAGATCAGGTGCCTCTCACAGGCAAGTGGGTGCTTCATCCACGAGCTCGTCAGCTCAATGACTCACGGGAGTACCATTAAACAGGAACAGGGGTGGGAGCACACCGCTCCACCTCCAAGCAAGGTTCGCCCCTGGCATTGTGGTAAATGCAGTTTCAGTTACTTGCTTACTTCAAGAGTGTTCGAGTGTTTTGCCACAGTGTGAGCAGATAGTGCTGATCTCCAGACATGTGGTTCTGTTTCTTTAACTGTCATAGGTAGAGATTACAGTCTTTCAAATGTGGAGTTTGCTGAGTAGGCTGGCAACACATTTCTCAGGTCAGGTACCTCTCACAGGCATGCGGGTGCTTCATCCACGAGCTCGTCAACTCAATGACTCACGGGAGTACTATTAAAGAGGAACAGGGGTGCGAGCACACCGGTTCACCTCCCAGCAAGGATCGCCCCTGCCATTGTGGTAAATGCAGTTTCAGTTACTTGCTTGCTTCAAGAGTGTTCAAGTGTTTCGCCACAGTTGGCGCAGATAGTGCTGATCTCTAGACACGTGTTTCTGGTTCTTTAACCGTCATCAGTAGAGATTACAGTCTTTGAAATTTGGGGTTTGCTGAGTAGGCTTCCAACATCTTTCTCAGGTCTGGTACCTCTCACAGGCATGCAGGTGCTTCATCCATGATCTCGTCAGCTCAATGACTCACGAGAGCACTATTAAACAGGAACAGGGGTGGGAGCACACCACTTCACCTCCCAGCAAGGTTCGCCTCTGGCTTTGAGGTAAATGCAGTTTCGGTTACTTGCTTGCTTCAAGTGTGTTCGATTGTTTCGCCACAGTTGGCGCAGATAGTGCTGATCTCTAGACACGTGTTTCTTGTTCTTTAACCGTCATCAGTAGAGATTACATTCTTTGTAATCTGGGGTTTGCTAAGAAGGCTGCCAACATCTTTCTCAGGTCAGGTACGTCTCACAGGCATGCGGTAGCTTCATCCACGAGTTCGTCAGCTCAATGACTCACGGGAGTATTATTAAACAGGAACAGCGGTGGGAGCACACCGCTTCACCTCTCAGCAAGGTTCGCCCCTGGCATTGTGGTAAATGCAGTTTCAGTTACTTGCTTGCTTCAAGAGTGTTTGAGTGTTTCGCCACAGTTGGCGCAGATACTGCTGATCTCTAGACACGTGTTTCTGGTTCTTTAACCGTCATCAGTAGAGATTAAAGTCTTTCAAATGTGGGGTCTGCTGAGTATGAGCCCAACATCTTTCTCAGGTCTGTTACCTCTCACAGGCAAGTGGGTGCTTCATCCACGAGCTCGTCAGCTCAATGACTCACAGGAGTACTATTAAACAGGAACAGGGGTGGGAGCACTCCGCTCCACCTCCAAGCAAGGTTCGCCCCTGGCATTGTGGTTAATGCAGTTTCAGTTACTTGCTTACTTCAAGAGTGTTCGAGTGTATCGCCACAGTCGGCGCAGATAGTGTTGATCTCTAGACAGGTGTTTCTGGTTCATTAACCTTCATCAGGAGTGTTTACAGTCTTTGAAATTTGGGATTTGCTGAGTAGGCTTCCAACATCTTTCTCAGGTCTGGTACCTCTCACAGGCATGTGGGTGCTTCATCCACGAGCTTGTCAGCTCAATGACGCACAAGAGTACTATTAAACAGGAACAGGGGTGGGAGCACACCGCTTCACCTCCCAGCAAGGTTCGCCCCTGGCATTGTGGTAAATGTAGTTTCGATTACTTGCTTGCTTCAAGTGTGTTCGATTGTGTCGCCTCAGTTTGGCACAGATAGTGCTGATCTCTAGACACGTGTTTCTGGTTCTTTAACCGTCATTAGTAGAGATTACAGTCTTTGAAATCTGGGGTTTGCTGAGTAGGATGCCAACATCTTTCTCAGGTCAGGTACCTCCCACAGGCATGCGGGTGCTTCATCCACGAGCTCGTCAACTCAATGACTCATGGGAGTACTATTAATCAGGAACAGGGGTGGGAGCACACCGGTTCACCTCCCAGCAAGGTTCGCCCCTGCCATTGTGGTAAATGCACTTTCAGTTACTTGCTTGCTTCAAGAGTGTTCGAGTGTATCGCCACAGTCGGCGCAGATAGTGCTGATCTCTAGACACGTGGTTCTGGTTCTTTAACCGTCATCAGTAGATATTACAGTCTTTCAAATGTGGGGTTTGCTGAGTATGCTGTCAACATCTTCCTCAGGTCTGGTACCTCTCACAGGCAAGCGTGTGCTTCATCCACGAGCTCGTCAGCTCAATGACGCACAAGAGTAATATTAAACAAGAACAGGGGTGGGAGCACACCGCTTCACCTCCCAGCAAGGTTCACCCCTGGCATTGTGGTAAATGCAGTTTCGGTTACTTGCTTGCTTCAAGAGTGTTCGAGTGTTTTGACACAAATGGCGCAGATAGTGCTGATCTCTAGACACGTGTTTCTAGTTCTTTAACCGTTATCAGTAGAGATTACAGTCTTTGAAATTTGGGGTTTGCTGAGTAGGCTGCCAACATCTTTCTCAGATCAGGTACCTCTCACAGGCAAGCGGGTGCTTCATCCACGAGCTCGTCAGCTCAATGACTCACGGGAGTACTATTAAACAGGAACAGGGGTGGGAGCACACCGCTCCACCTCCCAGCAAGGATCGCCCCTGGCATTGTGGTAAATGCAGTTTCAGTTACTTGCTTGCTTCAAGAGTGTTCGGGTGCTTCGCCACAGTTGGCGCAGATAGTGCTGATCTCTAGACACGTAGTTCTGTTTCTTTAACTGTCATAGGTAGAGAATACAGTCTTTCAAATGTGGAGTTTGCTGAGTAGGCTGGCAACATCTTTCTCAGGTCAGGTACCTCTCACAGGCATGCGGGTGCTTCATCCACGAGCTCGTCAACTCAATGACTCATGGGAGTACTATTAAACAGGAACAGGGGTGGGAGCACACCGGTTCACCTCCCAGCATGGTTCGCCCCTGGCATTGTGATAAATGCAGTTTCAGTTACTTGCTTGCTTCAAGAGTGTTCGATTGTTTTGCCACAGTTGACGCAGATAGTGCTGATCTCTAGACAGGGTGTTCTCGTTCTTTAACCGTCATCAGTAGAGATTACAGTCATTCAAATTTGGGGTGTACTGAGTAGGCTGCCAACGTCTTTCTCAGGTCAGGTACGTCTCATAGGCATGCGGGTGCTTCATCCACAAGCTCGTCAGCTCAATGACTCACGAGAGTACTATTAAACAGGAACAGGGGTGGGAGCACACCGCTTCACCTCCCAGCAAGGTTCACCCCTGGCATTGTGGTAAATGCAGTTTCAGTTACTTGCTTGCTTCAAGAGTGTTCGAGTGTATCGCCACAGTCGGCGCAGATAGTGTTGATCTCTAGACACGTGTTTCTGGTTCCTTAACCTTCATCAGGAGTGTTTACAGTCTTTGAAATTTGGGGTTTGCTGAGTAGGCTTCCAACATTTTTCTCAGGTCTGTTACCTCTCACAGGCATGTGGGTGCTTCATCCACCAGCTCGTCAGCTCAATGACTCACGGGAGAACCATTAAACAGGAACAAGGGTGGGAGCACACCGCTTCACCTCCCAGCCAGGTTCGCACCCTGGCATTGTGGTTAATGCAGTTTCGGTTACTTGCTTGCTTTAAGAGTGTCCCGCCACAGTTGGCGCAGATAGTGCTGATCTCTAGACACGTGTTTCTGGTTCTTTATCCGTAATCAGTAGAGATTATACTCTTTCAAATGTGGGGTTTGCTGAGTAGGCTGCCAACATCTTTCTCAGGTCAGGTACCTCTCATAGGCGTGCTGGTGCTTCATTCACGAGCTCGTCAGCTCAATGACTCATGGGAGTACTATTAAACAGGAACAGGGGTGGGAGCACCCCGCTTCACCTCCCAGCAAGGTTCGGCCCTGCCATTGTGGTAAATGCAGTTTCAGTTACTTGCTTGCTTCAAGAGTGTTCAAGTGTTTCGCCACAGTTGGCGCAAATAGTGCTGATCTCTAGACACGTGTTTCTGGTTCTTTAACCGTCATCAGTAGAGATTACAGTCCTTGAAATTTGGGGTTTGCCGAGTAGGCTTCCAACAACTTTCTCAGGTCTGGGACCTCTCACAGGCATGCGGGTGCTTCATCCATGAGCTCGTCAGCTCAATGACTCACGAGAGCACTATTAAACAGGAACAGGGGTGGGAGCACACCACTTCACCTCCCAGCAAGGTTCGCCTCTGGCATTGAGGTAAATGCAGTTTCGGTTACTTGCTTGCTTCAAGTGTGTTCGATTGTTTCGCCACAGTTGGCGCAGATAGTGCTGATCTCTAGACACGTGTTTCTTGTTCTTTAACCGTCATCAGTAGAGATTACAGTCTTTGTAATCTGGGGTTTGCTAAGAAGGCTGCCAACATCTTTCTCAGGTCAGGTACGTCTCACAGGCATGCGGGTGCTTCATCCACGAGTTCGTCATCTCAATGACTCACGGGAGTACTATTAAACAGGAACAGCGGTGGGAGCACACCGCTTCACCTCTCAGCAAGGTTCGCCCCTGGCATTGTGGTAAATGCAGTTTCAGTTACTTGCTTTCTTCAAGAGTGTTTGAGTGTTTCGCCACAGTTGGCGCAGATACTGCTGATCTCTAGACACGTGTTTCTGGTTCTTTAACCGTCATCAGTAGAGATTAAAGTCTTTCAAATGTGGGGTCTGCTGAGTATGAGGCCAACATCTTTCTCAGGTCTGTTACCTCTCACAGGCAAGTGGGTGCTTCATCCACGAGCTCGTCAGCTCAATGACTCACAGGAGTACTATTAAACAGGAACAGGGGTGGGAGCACTCCGCTCCACCTCCAAGCAAGGTTCGCCCCTGGCATTGTGGTAAATGTAGTTTCGATTACTTGCTTGCTTCAAGTGTGTTCGATTGTGTCGCCACAGTTGGCGCAGATAGTGCTGATCTCTAGACACGTGTTTCTGGTTCTTTAACCGTCATTAGTAGAGATTACAGTCTTTGAAATCTGGGGTTTGCTGAGTAGGCTGCCAACATCTTTCTCAGGTCAGGTACCTCCCACAGGCATGCGGGTGCTTCATCCACGAGCTCGTCAACTCAATGACTCATGGGAGTACTATTAATCAGGAACAGGGGTGGGAGCACACCGGTTCACCTCCCAGCAAGGTTCGCCCCTGCCATTGTGGTAAATGCACTTTCAGTTACTTGCTTGCTTCAAGAGTGTTCGAGTGTATCGCCACAGTCGGCGCAGATAGTGTTGATCTCTAGACACGTGTTTCTGGTTCTTTAACCTTCATCAGGAGTGTTTACAGTCTTTGAAATTTGGGGTTTGCTGAGTAGGCTTTCAACATCTTTCTCAGGTCTGGTACCTCTCACAGGCATGTGGGTGCTTCATCCACGAGCTCGTCAGCTCAATGACGCACGAGAGTAATATTAAACAAGAACAGGGGTGGGAGCACACCGCTTCACCTCCCAGCAAGGTTCGCCCCTGGCATTGTGGTAAATGCAGTTTCGGTTACTTGCTTGCTTCAAGAGTGTTCGTGTGTTTCGCCACAGTTGGCGCAGATAGTGCTGATCTCTAGACACGTGTTTCTAGTTATTTAACCGTCATCAGTAGAGATTACAGTCGTTGAAATTTGGGGTTTGCTGAGTAGGCTGCCAACATCTTTCTCAGATCAGGTACCTCTCACAGGCAAGCGGGTGCTTCATCCACGAGCTCGTCAGCTCAATGACTCGCGGGAGTACTATTAAACAGGAACAGGGGTGGAAGCACACCGCTTCACCTCCCAGCAAGGTTCGCCCCTGACATTGTCGTAATTGCAGTTTCAGTTATTTGCTTGCTTCAAGAGAGTTTGAATGTTTCGCCACAGTTGGCGCACATCATGCTGATCACTAGACACGTGGTTCTGTTTCATTAACTGTCATAGGTAGAGATTTCAGTCTTTCAAATGTGGGGTTTGCTGAGTTGGCTGCCAACATCTTTCTCAGGTCAGGTACCTCTCACAGGCATGCGGGTGCTTCATCCACGAGCTCGTCAGCTCAATGACTCATGGGAGTACTATTAAACAGGAACAGGGATGGAGGCACACCGCTTCACCTCCCATCAAGGTTCGCCCCTGCCATTGTGGTAAGTGCAGTTTCAGTTACTTGCTTGCTTCAACAGTGTTCGAGTGTTTCGCCACAGTTGGCGCAGATAGTGCTGATCTCTAGACACGTGTTTCTGGTTCTTTAACCGTCATCAGTAGAGATTACAGTCTTTGAAATTTGGGGTTTGCTGAATAGGCTTCCAACGTCTTTCTCAGGTCTGGTACCTCTCACAGGCATGCAGGTGCTTCATCCACAAGCTCGTCAGCTCAATGACTCACGAGAGTACTATTAAACAGGAACAGGGGTGGGAGCACACCGCTTCATCTCCCAGCAAGGTTCGCCCCTGGCATTGTGGTAAATGCAGTTTCGGTTACTTGCTCGCTTCAAGTGTGTTCGATTGTTTCGCCACAGTTGGCGCAGATAGTGCTGATCTCTAGACACGTGTTTCTGGTTCTTTAACCGTCATCAGTAGAGATTACACTCTTTGAAGTCTGGGGTTTGCTAAGTAGGCTGCCAACATCTTTCTCCGGTCAGGTACGTCTCACAGGCATGCGGGTGCTTCATCCACGAGTTCGTCAGCTCAATGACTCACTGGAGAACTATTAAACAGGAACAGGGGTGGGAGCACACCGCTTCACCTCCCAGCAAGGTTCACCCCTGGCATTGTGGTAAATGCAGTTTCAGTTACTTGCTTGCTTCAAGAGTGTCCGAGTGTTTCGTCATAGTTGGCGCAGATAGTGCTGATCTCTAGACAGGGTGTTCTCGTTCTTTAACCGTCATCAGTAGATATTACAGTCTTTCAAATGTGGGGTTTGCTGAGTATGCTGTCAACATCTTCCTCAGGTTAGGTACCTCTCACAGGCAAGCGTGTGCTTCATCCACAAGCTCGTCAGCTCAATGACTCACGAGAGTACTATTAAACAGGAACAGGGGTGGGAGCACACCGCTTCACCTCCCAGCAAGGTTCACCCCTGGCATTGTGGTAAATGCAGTTTCAGTTACTTGCTTGCTTCAAGAGTGTCCGAGTGTTTCGTCATAGTTGGCGCAGATAGTGCTGATCTCTAGACAGGGTGTTCTCGTTCTTTAACCGTCATCAGTAGATATTACAGTCTTTCAAATGTGGGGTTTGCTGAGTATGCTGTCAACATCTTCCTCAGGTCTGGGACCTCTCACAGGCATGCGGGTGCTTCATCCATGAGCTCGTCAGCTCAATGACTCACGAGAGCACTATTAAACAGGAACAGGGGTGGGAGCACACCACTTCACCTCCCAGCAAGGTTCGCCTCTGGCATTGAGGTAAATGCAGTTTTGGTTACTTGCTTGCTTCAAGTGTGTTCGATTGTTTCGCCACAGTTGGCGCAGATAGTGCTGATCTCTAGACAGGTGTTTCTTGTTCTTTAACCGTCATCAGTAGAGATTACAGTCTTTGTAATCTGGGGTTTGCTAAGAAGGCTGCCAACATCTTTCTCAGGTCAGGTACGTCTCACAGGCATGCGGGTGCTTCATCCACGAGTTCGTCATCTCAATGACTCACGGGAGTACTATTAAACAGGAACAGCGGTGGGAGCACACCGCTTCACCTCTCAGCAAGGTTCGCCCCTGGCATTGTGGTAAATGCAGTTTCAGTTACTTGCTTTCTTCAAGAGTGTTTGAGTGTTTCGCCACAGTTGGCGCAGATACTGCTGATCTCTAGACACGTGTTTCTGGTTCTTTAACCGTCATCAGTAGAGATTAAAGTCTTTCAAATGTGGGGTCTGCTGAGTATGAGGCCAACATCTTTCTCAGGTCTGTTACCTCTCACAGGCAAGTGGGTGCTTCATCCACGAGCTCGTCAGCTCAATGACTCACAGGAGTACTATTAAACAGGAACAGGGGTGGGAGCACTCCGCTCCACCTCCAAGCAAGGTTCGCCCCTGGCATTGTGGTAAATGTAGTTTCGATTACTTGCTTGCTTCAAGTGTGTTCGATTGTGTCGCCACAGTTGGCGCAGATAGTGCTGATCTCTAGACACGTGTTTCTGGTTCTTTAACCGTCATTAGTAGAGATTACAGTCTTTGAAATCTGGGGTTTGCTGAGTAGGCTGCCAACATCTTTCTCAGGTCAGGTACCTCCCACAGGCATGCGGGTGCTTCATCCACGAGCTCGTCAACTCAATGACTCATGGGAGTACTATTAATCAGGAACAGGGGTGGGAGCACACCGGTTCACCTCCCAGCAAGGTTCGCCCCTGCCATTGTGGTAAATGCACTTTCAGTTACTTGCTTGCTTCAAGAGTGTTCGAGTGTATCGCCACAGTCGGCGCAGATAGTGTTGATCTCTAGACACGTGTTTCTGGTTCTTTAACCTTCATCAGGAGTGTTTACAGTCTTTGAAATTTGGGGTTTGCTGAGTAGGCTTTCAACATCTTTCTCAGGTCTGGTACCTCTCACAGGCATGTGGGTGCTTCATCCACGAGCTCGTCAGCTCAATGACGCACGAGAGTAATATTAAACAAGAACAGGGGTGGGAGCACACCGCTTCACCTCCCAGCAAGGTTCGCCCCTGGCATTGTGGTAAATGCAGTTTCGGTTACTTGCTTGCTTCAAGAGTGTTCGTGTGTTTCGCCACAGTTGGCGCAGATAGTGCTGATCTCTAGACACGTGTTTCTAGTTATTTAACCGTCATCAGTAGAGATTACAGTCGTTGAAATTTGGGGTTTGCTGAGTAGGCTGCCAACATCTTTCTCAGATCAGGTACCTCTCACAGGCAAGCGGGTGCTTCATCCACGAGCTCGTCAGCTCAATGACTCGCGGGAGTACTATTAAACAGGAACAGGGGTGGAAGCACACCGCTTCACCTCCCAGCAAGGTTCGCCCCTGACATTGTCGTAATTGCAGTTTCAGTTATTTGCTTGCTTCAAGAGAGTTTGAATGTTTCGCCACAGTTGGCGCACATCATGCTGATCACTAGACACGTGGTTCTGTTTCATTAACTGTCATAGGTAGAGATTTCAGTCTTTCAAATGTGGGGTTTGCTGAGTTGGCTGCCAACATCTTTCTCAGGTCAGGTACCTCTCACAGGCATGCGGGTGCTTCATCCACGAGCTCGTCAGCTCAATGACTCATGGGAGTACTATTAAACAGGAACAGGGATGGAGGCACACCGCTTCACCTCCCATCAAGGTTCGCCCCTGCCATTGTGGTAAGTGCAGTTTCAGTTACTTGCTTGCTTCAACAGTGTTCGAGTGTTTCGCCACAGTTGGCGCAGATAGTGCTGATCTCTAGACACGTGTTTCTGGTTCTTTAACCGTCATCAGTAGAGATTACAGTCTTTGAAATTTGGGGTTTGCTGAATAGGCTTCCAACGTCTTTCTCAGGTCTGGTACCTCTCACAGGCATGCAGGTGCTTCATCCACAAGCTCGTCAGCTCAATGACTCACGAGAGTACTATTAAACAGGAACAGGGGTGGGAGCACACCGCTTCATCTCCCAGCAAGGTTCGCCCCTGGCATTGTGGTAAATGCAGTTTCGGTTACTTGCTCGCTTCAAGTGTGTTCGATTGTTTCGCCACAGTTGGCGCAGATAGTGCTGATCTCTAGACACGTGTTTCTGGTTCTTTAACCGTCATCAGTAGAGATTACACTCTTTGAAGTCTGGGGTTTGCTAAGTAGGCTGCCAACATCTTTCTCCGGTCAGGTACGTCTCACAGGCATGCGGGTGCTTCATCCACGAGTTCGTCAGCTCAATGACTCACTGGAGAACTATTAAACAGGAACAGGGGTGGGAGCACACCGCTTCACCTCCCAGCAAGGTTCACCCCTGGCATTGTGGTAAATGCAGTTTCAGTTACTTGCTTGCTTCAAGAGTGTCCGAGTGTTTCGTCATAGTTGGCGCAGATAGTGCTGATCTCTAGACAGGGTGTTCTCGTTCTTTAACCGTCATCAGTAGATATTACAGTCTTTCAAATGTGGGGTTTGCTGAGTATGCTGTCAACATCTTCCTCAGGTTAGGTACCTCTCACAGGCAAGCGTGTGCTTCATCCACAAGCTCGTCAGCTCAATGACTCACGAGAGTACTATTAAACAGGAACAGGGGTGGGAGCACACCGCTTCACCTCCCAGCAAGGTTCACCCCTGGCATTGTGGTAAATGCAGTTTCAGTTACTTGCTTGCTTCAAGAGTGTCCGAGTGTTTCGTCATAGTTGGCGCAGATAGTGCTGATCTCTAGACAGGGTGTTCTCGTTCTTTAACCGTCATCAGTAGATATTACAGTCTTTCAAATGTGGGGTTTGCTGAGTATGCTGTCAACATCTTCCTCAGGTCTGGGACCTCTCACAGGCATGCGGGTGCTTCATCCATGAGCTCGTCAGCTCAATGACTCACGAGAGCACTATTAAACAGGAACAGGGGTGGGAGCACACCACTTCACCTCCCAGCAAGGTTCGCCTCTGGCATTGAGGTAAATGCAGTTTCGGTTACTTGCTTGCTTCAAGTGTGTTCGATTGTTTCGCCACAGTTGGCGCAGATAGTGCTGATCTCTAGACAGGTGTTTCTTGTTCTTTAACCGTCATCAGTAGAGATTACAGTCTTTGTAATCTGGGGTTTGCTAAGAAGGCTGCCAACATCTTTCTCAGGTCAGGTACGTCTCACAGGCATGCGGGTGCTTCATCCACGAGTTCGTCATCTCAATGACTCACGGGAGTACTATTAAACAGGAACAGCGGTGGGAGCACACCGCTTCACCTCTCAGCAAGGTTCGCCCCTGGCATTGTGGTAAATGCAGTTTCAGTTACTTGCTTTCTTCAAGAGTGTTTGAGTGTTTCGCCACAGTTGGCGCAGATACTGCTGATCTCTAGACACGTGTTTCTGGTTCTTTAACCGTCATCAGTAGAGATTAAAGTCTTTCAAATGTGGGGTCTGCTGAGTATGAGGCCAACATCTTTCTCAGGTCTGTTACCTCTCACAGGCAAGTGGGTGCTTCATCCACGAGCTCGTCAGCTCAATGACTCACAGGAGTACTATTAAACAGGAACAGGGGTGGGAGCACTCCGCTCCACCTCCAAGCAAGGTTCGCCCCTGGCATTGTGGTAAATGTAGTTTCGATTACTTGCTTGCTTCAAGTGTGTTCGATTGTGTCGCCACAGTTGGCGCAGATAGTGCTGATCTCTAGACACGTGTTTCTGGTTCTTTAACCGTCATTAGTAGAGATTACAGTCTTTGAAATCTGGGGTTTGCTGAGTAGGCTGCCAACATCTTTCTCAGGTCAGGTACCTCCCACAGGCATGCGGGTGCTTCATCCACGAGCTCGTCAACTCAATGACTCATGGGAGTACTATTAATCAGGAACAGGGGTGGGAGCACACCGGTTCACCTCCCAGCAAGGTTCGCCCCTGCCATTGTGGTAAATGCACTTTCAGTTACTTGCTTGCTTCAAGAGTGTTCGAGTGTATCGCCACAGTCGGCGCAGATAGTGTTGATCTCTAGACACGTGTTTCTGGTTCTTTAACCTTCATCAGGAGTGTTTACAGTCTTTGAAATTTGGGGTTTGCTGAGTAGGCTTTCAACATCTTTCTCAGGTCTGGTACCTCTCACAGGCATGTGGGTGCTTCATCCACGAGCTCGTCAGCTCAATGACGCACGAGAGTAATATTAAACAAGAACAGGGGTGGGAGCACACCGCTTCACCTCCCAGCAAGGTTCGCCCCTGGCATTGTGGTAAATGCAGTTTCGGTTACTTGCTTGCTTCAAGAGTGTTTGTGTGTTTCGCCACAGTTGGCGCAGATAGTGCTGATCTCTAGACACGTGTTTCTAGTTCTTTAACCGTCATCAGTAGAGATTACAGTCGTTGAAATTTGGGGTTTGCTGAGTAGGCTGCCAACATCTTTCTCAGATCAGGTACCTCTCACAGGCAAGCGGGTGCTTCATCCACGAGCTCTTCAGCTCAATGACTCGCGGGAGTACTATTAAACAGGAACAGGGGTGGAAGCACACCGCTTCACCTCCCAGCAAGGTTCGCCCCTGACATTGTCGTAATTGCAGTTTCAGTTATTTGCTTGCTTCAAGAGAGTTTGAATGTTTCCCCACAGTTGGCGCACATCATGCTGATCACTAGACACGTGGTTCTGTTTCATTAACTGTCATAGGTAGAGATTTCAGTCTTTCAAATGTGGGGTTTGCTGAGTTGGCTGCCAACATCTTTCTCAGGTCAGGTACCTCTCACAGGCATGCGGGTGCTTCATCCACGAGCTCGTCAGCTCAATGACTCATGGGAGTACTATTAAACAGGAACAGGGATGGAGGCACACCGCTTCACCTCCCAGCAAGGTTCGCCCCTGCCATTGTGGTAAATGCAGTTTCAGTTACTTGCTTGCTTCAACAGTGTTCGAGTGTTTCGCCACAGTTGGCGCAGATAGTGCTGATCTCTAGACACGTGTTTCTGGTTCTTTAACCGTCATCAGTAGAGATTACAGTCTTTGAAATTTGGGGTTTGCTGAATAGGCTTCCAACGTCTTTCTCAGGTCTGGTACCTCTCACAGGCATGCAGGTGCTTCATCCACAAGCTCGTCAGCTCAATGACTCACGAGAGTACTATTAAACAGGAACAGGGGTGGGAGCACACCGCTTCATCTCCCAGCAAGGTTCGCCCCTGGCATTGTGGTAAATGCAGTTTCGGTTACTTGCTCGCTTCAAGTGTGTTCGATTGTTTCGCCACAGTTGGCGCAGATAGTGCTGATCTCTAGACACGTGTTTCTGGTTCTTTAACCGTCATCAGTAGAGATTACACTCTTTGAAGTCTGGGGTTTGCTAAGTAGGCTGCCAACATCTTTCTCCGGTCAGGTACGTCTCACAGGCATGCGGGTGCTTCATCCACGAGTTCGTCAGCTCAATGACTCACTGGAGAACTATTAAACAGGAACAGGGGTGGGAGCACACCGCTTCACCTCCCAGCAAGGTTCACCCCTGGCATTGTGGTAAATGCAGTTTCAGTTACTTGCTTGCTTCAAGAGTGTCCGAGTGTTTCGTCATAGTTGGCGCAGATAGTGCTGATCTCTAGACAGGGTGTTCTCGTTCTTTAACCGTCATCAGTAGATATTACAGTCTTTCAAATGTGGGGTTTGCTGAGTATGCTGTCAACATCTTCCTCAGGTTAGGTACCTCTCACAGGCAAGCGTGTGCTTCATCCACAAGCTCGTCAGCTCAATGACTCACGAGAGTACTATTAAACAGGAACAGGGGTGGGAGCACACCGCTTCACCTCCCAGCAAGGTTCACCCCTGGCATTGTGGTAAATGCAGTTTCAGTTACTTGCTTGCTTCAAGAGTGTCCGAGTGTTTCGTCATAGTTGGCGCAGATAGTGCTGATCTCTAGACAGGGTGTTCTCGTTCTTTAACCGTCATCAGTAGATATTACAGTCTTTCAAATGTGGGGTTTGCTGAGTATGCTGTCAACATCTTCCTCAGGTCTGGGACCTCTCACAGGCATGCGGGTGCTTCATCCATGAGCTCGTCAGCTCAATGACTCACGAGAGCACTATTAAACAGGAACAGGGGTGGGAGCACACCACTTCACCTCCCAGCAAGGTTCGCCTCTGGCATTGAGGTAAATTCAGTTTCGGTTACTTGCTTGCTTCAAGTGTGTTCGATTGTTTCGCCACAGTTGGCGCAGATAGTGCTGATCTCTAGACACGTGTTTCTTGTTCTTTAACCGTCATCAGTAGAGATTACAGTCTTTGTAATCTGGGGTTTGCTAAGAAGGCTGCCAACATCTTTCTCAGGTCAGGTACGTCTCACAGGCATGCGGGTGCTTCATCCACGAGTTCGTCATCTCAATGACTCACGGGAGTACTATTAAACAGGAACAGCGGTGGGAGCACACCGCTTCACCTCTCAGCAAGGTTCGCCCCTGGCATTGTGGTAAATGCAGTTTCAGTTACTTGCTTTCTTCAAGAGTGTTTGAGTGTTTCGCCACAGTTGGCGCAGATACTGCTGATCTCTAGACACGTGTTTCTGGTTCTTTAACCGTCATCAGTAGAGATTAAAGTCTTTCAAATGTGGGGTCTGCTGAGTATGAGGCCAACATCTTTCTCAGGTCTGTTACCTCTCACAGGCAAGTGGGTGCTTCATCCACGAGCTCGTCAGCTCAATGACTCACAGGAGTACTATTAAACAGGAACAGGGGTGGGAGCACTCCGCTCCACCTCCAAGCAAGGTTCGCCCCTGGCATTGTGGTAAATGTAGTTTCGATTACTTGCTTGCTTCAAGTGTGTTCGATTGTGTCGCCACAGTTGGCGCAGATAGTGCTGATCTCTAGACACGTGTTTCTGGTTCTTTAACCGTCATTAGTAGAGATTACAGTCTTTGAAATCTGGGGTTTGCTGAGTAGGCTGCCAACATCTTTCTCAGGTCAGGTACCTCCCACAGGCATGCGGGTGCTTCATCCACGAGCTCGTCAACTCAATGACTCATGGGAGTACTATTAATCAGGAACAGGGGTGGGAGCACACCGGTTCACCTCCCAGCAAGGTTCGCCCCTGCCATTGTGGTAAATGCACTTTCAGTTACTTGCTTGCTTCAAGAGTGTTCGAGTGTATCGCCACAGTCGGCGCAGATAGTGTTGATCTCTAGACACGTGTTTCTGGTTCTTTAACCTTCATCAGGAGTGTTTACAGTCTTTGAAACTTGGGGTTTGCTGAGTAGGCTTTCAACATCTTTCTCAGGTCTGGTACCTCTCACAGGCATGTGGGTGCTTCTTCCACGAGCTCGTCAGCTCAATGACGCACGAGAGTAATATTAAACAAGAACAGGGGTGGGAGCACACCGCTTCACCTCCCAGCAAGGTTCGCCCCTGGCATTGTGGTAAATGCAGTTTCGGTTACTTGCTTGCTTCAAGAGTGTTCGTGTGTTTCGCCACAGTTGGCGCAGATAGTGCTGATCTCTAGACACGTATTTCTAGTTCTTTAACCGTCATCAGTAGAGATTACAGTCGTTGAAATTTGGGGTTTGCTGAGTAGGCTGCCAACATCTTTCTCAGATCAGGTACCTCTCACAGGCAAGCGGGTGCTTCATCCACGAGCTCGTCAGCTCAATGACTCGCGGGAGTACTATTAAACAGGAACAGGGGTGGAAGCACACCGCTTCACCTCCCAGCAAGGTTCGCCCCTGACATTGTCGTAATTGCAGTTTCAGTTATTTGCTTGCTTCAAGAGAGTTTGAATGTTTCGCCACAGTTGGCGCACATCATGCTGATCACTAGACACGTGGTTCTGTTTCATTAACTGTCATAGGTAGAGATTTCAGTCTTTCAAATGTGGGGTTTGCTGAGTTGGCTGCCAACATCTTTCTCAGGTCAGGTACCTCTCACAGGCATGCGGGTGCTTCATCCACGAGCTCGTCAGCTCAATGACTCATGGGAGTACTATTAAACAGGAACAGAGATGGAGGCACACCGCTTCACCTCCCAGCAAGGTTCGCCCCTGCCATTGTGGTAAATGCAGTTTCAGTTACTTGCTTGCTTCAACAGTGTTCGAGTGTTTCGCCACAGTTGGCGCAGATAGTGCTGATCTCTAGACACGTGTTTCTGGTTCTTTAACCGTCATCAGTAGAGATTACAGTCTTTGAAATTTGGGGTTTGCTGAATAGGCTTCCAACGTCTTTCTCAGGTCTGGTACCTCTCACAGGCATGCAGGTGCTTCATCCACAAGCTCGTCAGCTCAATGACTCACAGGAGTACTATTAAACAGGAACAGGGGTGGGAGCACACCGCTTCATCTCCCAGCAAGGTTCGCCCCTGGCATTGTGGTAAATGCAGTTTCGGTTACTTGCTCGCTTCAAGTGTGTTCGATTGTTTCGCCACAGTTGGCGCAGATAGTGCTGATCTCTAGACACGTGTTTCTGGTTCTTTAACCGTCATCAGTAGAGATTACACTCTTTGAAGTCTGGGGTTTGCTAAGTAGGCTGCCAACATCTTTCTCCGGTCAGGTACGTCTCACAGGCATGCGGGTGCTTCATCCACGAGTTCGTCAGCTCAATGACTCACTGGAGAACTATTAAACAGGAACAGGGGTGGGAGCACACCGCTTCACCTCCCAGCAAGGTTCACCCCTGGCATTGTGGTAAATGCAGTTTCAGTTACTTGCTTGCTTCAAGAGTGTCCGAGTGTTTCGTCATAGTTGGCGCAGATAGTGCTGATCTCTAGACAGGGTGTTCTCGTTCTTTAACCGTCATCAGTAGATATTACAGTCTTTCAAATGTGGGGTTTGCTGAGTATGCTGTCAACATCTTCCTCAGGTTAGGTACCTCTCACAGGCAAGCGTGTGCTTCATCCACAAGCTCGTCAGCTCAATGACTCACGAGAGTACTATTAAACAGGAACAGGGGTGGGAGCACACCGCTTCACCTCCCAGCAAGGTTCCCCCCTGGCATTGTGGTAAATGCAGTTTCGGTTACTTGCTTGCTTCAAGAGTGTTCGAGTGTTTTGCCACAAATGGCGCAGATAGTGCTGATCTCTAGACACGTGTTTCTGGTTCTTTAACCGTTATCAGTAGAGATTACAGTCTTTCAAATGTGGGGTTTGCTGAGTATGCTGCCAACATCTTTCTCAATCAGGTGCCTCTCACAGGCAAGTGGGTGCTTCATCCACGAGCTCGTCAGCTCAATGACTCACGGGAGTACTATTAAACAGGAACAGGGGTGGGAGCACACCGCTCGACCTCCCATCAAGGATCGCCCCTGGCATTGTGGTAAATGCAGTTTCAGTTACTTGCTTGCTTCAAGAGTGTTCGAGTGTTTCGCCACAGTTGGCGCAGATAGTGCTGATCTCTAGACACGTAGTTCTGTTTCTTTAACTGTCATAGGTAGAGAATACAGTCTTTCAAATGTGGAGTTTGCTGAGTAGGCTGGCAACATCTTTCTCAGGTCAGGTACCTCTCACAGGCATGCGGGTGCTTCATCCACGAGCTCGTCAACTCAATGACTCATGTGAGTACTATTAAACAGGAACAGGGGTGGGAGCACACCGGTTCACCTCCCAGCATGGTTCGCCCCTGGCATTGTGGTAAATGCAGTTTCAGTTACTTGCTTGCTTCAAGAGTGTTCGATTGTTTTGCCACAGTTGACGCAGATAGTGCTGATCTCTAGACAGGGTGTTCTCGTTCTTTAACCGTCATCAGTAGAGATTACAGTCATTCAAATTTGGGGTTTACTGAGTAGGCTGCCAACGTCTTTCTCAGGTCACGTACGTCTCATAGGCATGCGGGTGCTTCATCCACAAGCTCGTCAGCTCAATGACTCACGAGAGTACTATTAAACAGGAACAGGGGTGGGAGCACACCGCTTCACCTCCCAGCAAGGTTCACCCCTGGCATTGTGGTAAATGCAGTTTCAGTTACTTGCTTGCTTCAAGAGTGTTCGAGTGTATCGCCACAGTCGGCGCAGATAGTGTTGATCTCTAGACACGTGTTTCTGGTTCTTTAACCTTCATCAGGAGTGTTTACAGTCTTTGAAATTTGGGGTTTGCTGAGTAGGCTTCCAACATTTTTCTCAGGTCTGTTACCTCTCACAGGCATGTGGGTGCTTCATCCATGAGCTCGTCAGCTCAATGACGCTCAAGAGTAATATTAAACAAAAACAGGGGTAGGAGCACACCGCTTCACTTCCCAGCAAGGTTCGCCCCTGGCATTGTGGTAAATATAGTTTCGGTTACTTGCTTGCTTCAAGTGTGTTTGATTATTTCGCCACAGTTGGCGCAGATAGTTTTGATCTCTAGACAAATGTTTCTGGTTCTTTAACCGTCATCAGTAGAGATTACAGTCTTTGAAATCTGGGGTTTTTGCTGAGTAGGCTGGCAACATCTTTCTCAGGTCAGGTACCTCTCAAAGGCATGTAGGTGCTTCATCCACCAGCTCGTCAGCTCAATGACTCACGGGAGAACTATTAAACAGGAACAAGGGTGGGAGCACACCGCTTCACCTCCCAGCCAGGTTCGCACCCTGGCATTGTGGTTAATGCAGTTTCGGTTACTTGCTTGCTTTAAGAGTGTCACGCCACAGTTGGCGCAGATAGTGCTGATCTCTAGACACGTGTTTCTGGTTCTTTATCCGTAATCAGTAGAGATTATACTCTTTCAAATGTGGGGTTTGCTGAGTAGGCTGCCAACATCTTTCTCAGGTCAGGTACCTCTCATAGGCATGCTGGTGCTTCATTCACGAGCTCATCAGCTCAATGACTCATGGGAGTACTATTAAACAGGAACAGGGGTGGGAGCACCCCGCTTCACCTCCCAGCAAGGTTCGGCCCTGCCATTGTGGTAAATGCAGTTTCAGTTACTTGCTTGCTTCAAGAGTGTTCAGGTGTTTCGCCACAGTTGGCGCAAATAGTGCTGATCTCTAGACACGTGTTTCTGGTTCTTTAACCGTCATCAGTAGAGATTACAGTCCTTGAAATTTGGGGTTTGCCGAGTAGGCTTCCAACATCTTTCTCAGGTCTGGGACCTCTCACAGGCATGCGGGTGCTTCATCCATGAGCTCGTCAGCTCAATGACTCACGAGAGCACTATTAAACAGGAACAGGGGTGGGAGCACACCACTTCACCTCCCAGCAAGGTTCGCCTCTGGCATTGAGGTAAATGCAGTTTCGGTTACTTGCTTGCTTCAAGTGTGTTCGATTGTTTCGCCACAGTTGGCGCAGATAGTGCTGATCTCTAGACACGTGTTTCTTGTTCTTTAACCGTCATCAGTAGAGATTACAGTCTTTGTAATCTGGGGTTTACTGAGTAGGCTGCCAACGTCTTTCTCAGGTCACGTACGTCTCATAGGCATGCGGGTGCTTCATCCACAAGCTCGTCAGCTCAATGACTCACGAGAGTACTATTAAACAGGAACAGGGGTGGGAGCACACCGCTTCACCTCCCAGCAAGGTTCACCCCTGGCATTGTGGTAAATGCAGTTTCAGTTACTTGCTTGCTTCAAGAGTGTTCGAGTGTATCGCCACAGTCGGCGCAGATAGTGTTGATCTCTAGACACGTGTTTCAGGTTCTTTAACCTTCATCAGGAGTGTTTACAGTCTTTGAAATTTGGGGTTTGCTGAGTAGGCTTCCAACATTTTTCTCAGGTCTGTTACCTCTCACAGGCATGTGGGTGCTTCATCCATGAGCTCGTCAGCTCAATGACGCTCAAGAGTAATATTAAACAAAAACAGGGGTAGGAGCACACCGCTTCACTTCCCAGCAAGGTTCGCCCCTGGCATTGTGGTAAATATAGTTTCGGTTACTTGCTTGCTTCAAGTGTGTTCGATTATTTCGCCACAGTCGGCGCAGATAGTTTTGATCTCTAGACAAATGTTTCTGGTTCTTTAACCGTCATCAGTAGAGATTACAGTCTTTGAAATCTGGGGTTTTTGCTGAGTAGGCTGGCAACATCTTTCTCAGGTCAGGTACCTCTCAAAGGCATGTAGGTGCTTCATCCACCAGCTCGTCAGCTCAATGACTCACGGGAGAACTATTAAACAGGAACAAGGGTGGGAGCACACCGCTTCACCTCCCAGCCAGGTTCGCACCCTGGCATTGTGGTTAATGCAGTTTCGGTTACTTGCTTGCTTTAAGAGTGTCCCGCCACAGTTGGCGCAGATAGTGCTGATCTCTAGACACGTGTTTCTGGTTCTTTATCCGTAATCAGTAGAGATTATACTCTTTCAAATGTGGGGTTTGCTGAGTAGGCTGCCAACATCTTTCTCAGGTCAGGTACCTCTCATAGGCATGCTGGTGCTTCATTCACGAGCTCATCAGCTCAATGACTCATGGGAGTACTATTAAACAGGAACAGGGGTGGGAGCACCCCGCTTCACCTCCCAGCAAGGTTCGGCCCTGCCATTGTGGTAAATGCAGTTTCAGTTACTTGCTTGCTTCAAGAGTGTTCAGGTGTTTCGCCACAGTTGGCGCAAATAGTGCTGATCTCTAGACACGTGTTTCTGGTTCTTTAACCGTCATCAGTAGAGATTACAGTCCTTGAAATTTGGGGTTTGCCGAGTAGGCTTCCAACATCTTTCTCAGGTCTGGGACCTCTCACAGGCATGCGGGTGCTTCATCCATGAGCTCGTCAGCTCAATGACTCACGAGAGCACTATTAAACAGGAACAGGGGTGGGAGCACACCACTTCACCTCCCAGCAAGGTTCGCCTCTGGCATTGAGGTAAATGCAGTTTCGGTTACTTGCTTGCTTCAAGTGTGTTCGATTGTTTCGCCACAGTTGGCGCAGATAGTGCTGATCTCTAGACACGTGTTTCTTGTTCTTTAACCGTCATCAGTAGAGATTACAGTCTTTGTAATCTGGGGTTTGCTAAGAAGGCTGCCAACATCTTTCTCAGGTCAGGTACGTCTCACAGGCATGCGGGTGCTTCATCCACGAGTTCGTCAGCTCAATGACTCACGGGAGTACTATTAAACAGGAACAGCGGTGGGAGCACACCGCTTCACCTCTCAGCAAGGTTCGCCCCTGGCAATTTGGTAAATGCAGTTTCAGTTACTTGCTTTCTTCAAGAGTGTTTGAGTGTTTCGCCACAGTTGGCGCAGATACTGCTGATCTCTAGACACGTGTTTCTGGTTCTTTAACCGTCATCAGTAGAGATTAAAGTCTTTCAAATGTGGGGTCTGCTGAGTATGAGGCCAACATCTTTCTCAGGTCTGTTACCTCTCACAGGCAAATGGGTGCTTCATCCACGAGCTCGTCAGCTCAATGACTCACAGGAGTACTATTAAACAGGAACAGGGGTGGGAGCACTTCGCTCCACCTCCAAGCAAGGTTCGCCCCTGGCATTGTGGTTAATGCAGTTTCAGTTACTTGCTTACTTCAAGAGTGTTCGAGTGTATCGCCACAGTCGGCGCAGATAGTGTTGATCTCTAGACACGTGTTTCTGGTTCATTAACCTTCATCAGGAGTGTTTACAGTCTTTGAAATTTGGGATTTGCTGAGTAGGCTTCCAATATCTTTCTCAGGTCTGGTACCTCTCACAGGCATGTGGGTGCTTTATCCACGAGCTTGTCAGCTCAATGACGCACAAGAGTACTATTAAACAGGAACAGGGGTGGGAGCACACCGCTTCACCTCCCAGCAAGGTTCGCCCCTGGCATTGTGGTAAATGTAGTTTCGATTACTTGCTTGCTTCAAGTGTGTTCGATTGTGTCGCCACAGTTGGCGCAGATAGTGCTGATCTCTAGACACGTGTTTCTGGTTCTTTAACCGTCATTAGTAGAGATTACAGTCTTTGAAATCTGGGGTTTGCTGAGTAGGCTGCCAACATCTTTCTCAGATCAGGTACCTCCCACAGGCATGCGGGTGCTTCATCCACGAGCTCGTCAACTCAATGACTCATGGGAGTACTATTAATCAGGAACAGGGGTGGGAGCACACCGGTTCACCTCCCAGCAAGGTTCGCCCCTGCCATTGTGGTAAATGCACTTTCAGTTACTTGCTTGCTTCAAGAGTGTTCGAGTGTATCGCCACAGTCGGCGCAGATAGTGCTGATCTCTAGACACGTGGTTCTGGTTCTTTAACCGTCATCAGTAGATATTACACTCTTTCAAATGTGGGGTTTGCTGAGTATGCTGTCAACATCTTCCTCAGGTCTGGTACCTCTCACAGGCAAGCGTGTGCTTCATCCACGAGCTCGTCAGCTCAATGACGCACGAGAGTAATATTAAACAAGAACAGGGGTGGGAGCACACCGCTTCACCTCCCAGCAAGGTTCACCCCTGGCATTGTGGTAAATGCAGTTTCGGTTACTTGCTTGCTTCAAGAGTGTTCGAGTGTTTTGACACAAATGGCGCAGATAGTGCTGATCTCTAGACACGTGTTTCTAGTTCTTTAACCGTTATCAGTAGAGATTACAGTCTTTGAAATTTGGGGTTTGCTGAGTAGGCTGCCAACATCTTTCTCAGATCAGGTACCTCTCACAGGCAAGCGGGTGCTTCATCCACGAGCTCGTCAGCTCAATGACTCACGGGAGTACTATTAAACAGGAACAGGGGTGGGAGCACACCGCTCCACCTCCCAGCAAGGATCGCCCCTGGCATTGTGGTAAATGCAGTTTCAGTTACTTGCTTGCTTCAAGAGTGTTCGAGTGCTTCGCCACAGTTGGCGCAGATAGTGCTGATCTCTAGACACGTAGTTCTGTTTCTTTAACTGTCATAGGTAGAGAATACAGTCTTTCAAATGTGGAGTTTGCTGAGTAGGCTGGCAACATCTTTCTCAGGTCAGGTACCTCTCACAGGCATGCGGGTGCTTCATCCACGAGCTCGTCAACTCAATGACTCATGGGAGTACTATTAAACAGGAACAGGGGTGGGAGCACACCGGTTCACCTCCCAGCCAGGTTCGCACCCTGGCATTGTGGTTAATGCAGTTTCGGTTACTTGCTTGCTTTAAGAGTGTCCCGCCACAGTTGGCGCAGATAGTGCTGATCTCTAGACACGTGTTTCTGGTTCTTTATCCGTAATCAGTAGAGATTATACTCTTTCAAATGTGGGGTTTGCTGAGTAGGCTGCCAACATCTTTCTCAGGTCAGGTACCTCTCATAGGCATGCTGGTGCTTCATTCACGAGCTCATCAGCTCAATGACTCATGGGAGTACTATTAAACAGGAACAGGGGTGGGAGCACCCCGCTTCACCTCCCAGCAAGGTTCGGCCCTGCCATTGTGGTAAATGCAGTTTCAGTTACTTGCTTGCTTCAAGAGTGTTCAGGTGTTTCGCCACAGTTGGCGCAAATAGTGCTGATCTCTAGACACGTGTTTCTGGTTCTTTAACCGTCATCAGTAGAGATTACAGTCCTTGAAATTTGGGGTTTGCCGAGTAGGCTTCCAACATCTTTCTCAGGTCTGGGACCTCTCACAGGCATGCGGGTGCTTCATCCATGAGCTCGTCAGCTCAATGACTCACGAGAGCACTATTAAACAGGAACAGGGGTGGGAGCACACCACTTCACCTCCCAGCAAGGTTCGCCTCTGGCATTGAGGTAAATGCAGTTTCGGTTACTTGCTTGCTTCAAGTGTGTTCGATTGTTTCGCCACAGTTGGGGCAGATAGTGCTGATCTCTAGACACGTGTTTCTTGTTCTTTAACCGTCATCAGTAGAGATTACAGTCTTTGTAATCTGGGGTTTGCTAAGAAGGCTGCCAACATCTTTCTCAGGTCAGGTACGTCTCACAGGCATGCGGGTGCTTCATCCACGAGTTCGTCAGCTCAATGACTCACGGGAGTACTATTAAACAGGAACAGCGGTGGGAGCACACCGCTTCACCTCTCAGCAAGGTTCGCCCCTGGCAATTTGGTAAATGCAGTTTCAGTTACTTGCTTTCTTCAAGAGTGTTTGAGTGTTTCGCCACAGTTGGCGCAGATACTGCTGATCTCTAGACACGTGTTTCTGGTTCTTTAACCGTCATCAGTAGAGATTAAAGTCTTTCAAATGTGGGGTCTGCTGAGTATGAGGCCAACATCTTTCTCAGGTCTGTTACCTCTCACAGGCAAATGGGTGCTTCATCCACGAGCTCGTCAGCTCAATGACTCACAGGAGTACTATTAAACAGGAACAGGGGTGGGAGCACTTCGCTCCACCTCCAAGCAAGGTTCGCCCCTGGCATTGTGGTTAATGCAGTTTCAGTTACTTGCTTACTTCAAGAGTGTTCGAGTGTATCGCCACAGTCGGCGCAGATAGTGTTGATCTCTAGACACGTGTTTCTGGTTCATTAACCTTCATCAGGAGTGTTTACAGTCTTTGAAATTTGGGATTTGCTGAGTAGGCTTCCAATATCTTTCTCAGGTCTGGTACCTCTCACAGGCATGTGGGTGCTTTATCCACGAGCTTGTCAGCTCAATGACGCACAAGAGTACTATTAAACAGGAACAGGGGTGGGAGCACACCGCTTCACCTCCCAGCAAGGTTCGCCCCTGGCATTGTGGTAAATGTAGTTTCGATTACTTGCTTGCTTCAAGTGTGTTCGATTGTGTCGCCACAGTTGGCGCAGATAGTGCTGATCTCTAGACACGTGTTTCTGGTTCTTTAACCGTCATTAGTAGAGATTACAGTCTTTGAAATCTGGGGTTTGCTGAGTAGGCTGCCAACATCTTTCTCAGATCAGGTACCTCCCACAGGCATGCGGGTGCTTCATCCACGAGCTCGTCAACTCAATGACTCATGGGAGTACTATTAATCAGGAACAGGGGTGGGAGCACACCGGTTCACCTCCCAGCAAGGTTCGCCCCTGCCATTGTGGTAAATGCACTTTCAGTTACTTGCTTGCTTCAAGAGTGTTCGAGTGTATCGCCACAGTCGGCGCAGATAGTGCTGATCTCTAGACACGTGGTTCTGGTTCTTTAACCGTCATCAGTAGATATTACACTCTTTCAAATGTGGGGTTTGCTGAGTATGCTGTCAACATCTTCCTCAGGTCTGGTACCTCTCACAGGCAAGCGTGTGCTTCATCCACGAGCTCGTCAGCTCAATGACGCACGAGAGTAATATTAAACAAGAACAGGGGTGGGAGCACACCGCTTCACCTCCCAGCAAGGTTCACCCCTGGCATTGTGGTAAATGCAGTTTCGGTTACTTGCTTGCTTCAAGAGTGTTCGAGTGTTTTGACACAAATGGCGCAGATAGTGCTGATCTCTAGACACGTGTTTCTAGTTCTTTAACCGTTATCAGTAGAGATTACAGTCTTTGAAATTTGGGGTTTGCTGAGTAGGCTGCCAACATCTTTCTCAGATCAGGTACCTCTCACAGGCAAGCGGGTGCTTCATCCACGAGCTCGTCAGCTCAATGACTCACGGGAGTACTATTAAACAGGAACAGGGGTGGGAGCACACCGCTCCACCTCCCAGCAAGGATCGCCCCTGGCATTGTGGTAAATGCAGTTTCAGTTACTTGCTTGCTTCAAGAGTGTTCGAGTGCTTCGCCACAGTTGGCGCAGATAGTGCTGATCTCTAGACACGTAGTTCTGTTTCTTTAACTGTCATAGGTAGAGAATACAGTCTTTCAAATGTGGAGTTTGCTGAGTAGGCTGGCAACATCTTTCTCAGGTCAGGTACCTCTCACAGGCATGCGGGTGCTTCATCCACGAGCTCGTCAACTCAATGACTCATGGGAGTACTATTAAACAGGAACAGGGGTGGGAGCACACCGGTTCACCTCCCAGCATGGTTCGCCCCTGGCATTGTGATAAATGCAGTTTCAGTTACTTGCTTGCTTCAAGAGTGTTCGATTGTTTTGCCACAGTTGACGCAGATAGTGCTGATCTCTAGACAGGGTGTTCTCGTTCTTTAACCGTCATCAGTAGAGATTACAGTCATTCAAATTTGGGGTGTACTGAGTAGGCTGCCAACGTCTTTCTCAGGTCAGGTACGTCTCATAGGCATGCGGGTGCTTCATCCACAAGCTCGTCAGCTCAATGACTCACGAGAGTACTATTAAACAGGAACAGGGGTGGGAGCACACCGCTTCACCTCCCAGCAAGGTTCACCCCTGGCATTGTGGTAACTGCAGTTTCAGTTACTTGCTTGCTTCAAGAGTGTTCGAGTGTATCGCCACAGTCGGCGCAGATAGTGTTGATCTCTAGACACGTGTTTCTGGTTCCTTAACCTTCATCAGGAGTGTTTACAGTCTTTGAAATTTGGGGTTTGCTGAGTAGGCTTCCAACATTTTTCTCAGGTCTGTTACCTCTCACAGGCATGTGGGTGCTTCATCCACCAGCTCGTCAGCTCAATGACTCACGGGAGAACCATTAAACAGGAACAAGGGTGGGAGCACACCGCTTCACCTCCCAGCCAGGTTCGCACCCTGGCATTGTGGTTAATGCAGTTTCGGTTACTTGCTTGCTTTAAGAGTGTCCCGCCACAGTTGGGCAGATATTGCTGATCTCTAGACACGTGTTTCTGGTTCTTTATCCGTAATCAGTAGAGATTATACTCTTTCAAATGTGGGGTTTGCTGAGTAGGCTGCCAACATCTTTCTCAGGTCAGGTACCTCTCACAGGCATGCTGGTGCTTCATTCACGAGCTCATCAGCTCAATGACTCATGGGAGTACTATTAAACAGGAACAGGGGTGGGAGCACACCGCTTCACCTCCCAGCAAGGTTCGGCCCTGCCATTGTGGTAAATGCAGTTTCAGTTACTTGCTTGCTTCAAGAGTGTTCAAGTGTTTCGCCACAGTTGGCGCAAATAGTGCTGATCTCTAGACACGTGTTTCTGGTTCTTTAACCGTCATCAGTAGAGATTACAGTCTTTGAAATTTGGGGTTTGCTGAATAGGCTTCCAACGTCTTTCTCAGGTCTGGTACCTCTCACAGGCATGCAGGTGCTTCATCCACAAGCTCGTCAGCTCAATGACTCACAGGAGTACTATTAAACAGGAACAGGGGTGGGAGCACACCGCTTCATCTCCCAGCAAGGTTCGCCCCTGGCATTGTGGTAAATGCAGTTTCGGTTACTTGCTCGCTTCAAGTGTGTTCGATTGTTTCGCCACAGTTGGCGCAGATAGTGCTGATCTCTAGACACGTGTTTCTGGTTCTTTAACCGTCATCAGTAGAGATTACACTCTTTGAAGTCTGGGGTTTGCTAAGTAGGCTGCCAACATCTTTCTCCGGTCAGGTACGTCTCACAGGCATGCGGGTGCTTCATCCACGAGTTCGTCAGCTCAATGACTCACTGGAGAACTATTAAACAGGAACAGGGGTGGGAGCACACCGCTTCACCTCCCAGCAAGGTTCACCCCTGGCATTGTGGTAAATGCAGTTTCAGTTACTTGCTTGCTTCAAGAGTGTCCGAGTGTTTCGTCATAGTTGGCGCAGATAGTGCTGATCTCTAGACAGGGTGTTCTCGTTCTTTAACCGTCATCAGTAGATATTACAGTCTTTCAAATGTGGGGTTTGCTGAGTATGCTGTCAACATCTTCCTCAGGTTAGGTACCTCTCACAGGCAAGCGTGTGCTTCATCCACAAGCTCGTCAGCTCAATGACTCACGAGAGTACTATTAAACAGGAACAGGGGTGGGAGCACACCGCTTCACCTCCCAGCAAGGTTCACCCCTGGCATTGTGGTAAATGCAGTTTCGGTTACTTGCTTGCTTCAAGAGTGTTCGAGTGTTTTGCCACAAATGGCGCAGATAGTGCTGATCTCTAGACACGTGTTTCTGGTTCTTTAACCGTTATCAGTAGAGATTACAGTCTTTCAAATGTGGGGTTTGCTGAGTATGCTGCCAACATCTTTCTCAATCAGGTGCCTCTCACAGGCAAGTGGGTGCTTCATCCACGAGCTCGTCAGCTCAATGACTCACGGGAGTACTATTAAACAGGAACAGGGGTGGGAGCACACCGCTCGACCTCCCATCAAGGATCGCCCCTGGCATTGTGGTAAATGCAGTTTCAGTTACTTGCTTGCTTCAAGAGTGTTCGAGTGTTTCGCCACAGTTGGCGCAGATAGTGCTGATCTCTAGACACGTAGTTCTGTTTCTTTAACTGTCATAGGTAGAGAATACAGTCTTTCAAATGTGGAGTTTGCTGAGTAGGCTGGCAACATCTTTCTCAGGTCAGGTACCTCTCACAGGCATGCGGGTGCTTCATCCACGAGCTCGTCAACTCAATGACTCATGTGAGTACTATTAAACAGGAACAGGGGTGGGAGCACACCGGTTCACCTCCCAGCATGGTTCGCCCCTGGCATTGTGGTAAATGCAGTTTCAGTTACTTGCTTGCTTCAAGAGTGTTCGATTGTTTTGCCACAGTTGACGCAGATAGTGCTGATCTCTAGACAGGGTGTGTAGGAGAGTAGGGTCTGCAATCCTATGATCACCCAGATTTTTTGCTTTTGCTTCATTGGTTTACGACTTTCTCCGGCTGTGGGCCTGCCAATCAGACCCACAGCCTAGCTGTTCTCTCTCGAAATTAACACACATGTACGTTAGGTGCATCCACTAATTGGAACTGGGCCGCCTTGTCAGTCCCTGTCTCAGCATACCACAGGTATCCAGGGCATCGGTGTACCCAGGGCCTACCAGGGGCTGAAGCATGTATTATGCCACCCCTGGAATGGCCGCCCAAATCTGACACAACTGGCTGCACGACAGCTGGGGCCACGTGGTGTAATCACCCGTTGCTGTAGGTGTAGTATTCCTACACCTAAACCCTAACATGGACACATGGGTTCCTATCAGTCACTCCTATGGCAGGCCTTATCAATCCTGAAGGCAGAGTGCAGGGGATCATGTGGGACGGTGCTCTGGCGCGAGCTGAGCCCGTCGACGGCTTGTGGAACCAAGTCCTAATAGCCGTTCCATGGTGACGCGGGCCAACTACTTTTAATGCCTTATAATCCTAGCGGTTATTTGCTAACTTTGGCCTCGCATCACCTACACATGTCGAGTAAGGTGTCATACGAATGGGAATATGAACCCCTCGCCAGTCCGGGTGACGGGGTTGGCATTCCCCCCCTTTTAGAGGGACACGACATGGAAGTAACCTTGAACCCCGGTTAAAGTTGACTCAAGCCTCAGCATCACAAAATGGATGCTGCCACCAGACACAAGTCTGACCTCCCGCTGCTGGGGGACCTTCCAGCAAAGGGAGCTTGGACAAAGGGTTTCCTGTCGAGGGCGGTGTTAGCACCGTCCCAGACAGGGTTTGTGTATCCCAGGTGGGCAGGGCTGAAAGGAAGGTGACTGCAAGTGGCACCCCGGTGCTCACTGTGCATAGCCCGGCTCAAACCAGTTTCGGGGGCACACCGGCCCCTGAGCTGGCGCGAAGCCGGACAAAGGATAGGGGTGTAACCACCCCCCTCCTGGCTCCACCCATAGGTAGAACCTAGTCACGGGCCAGCCCCTTTTCTTAGAATAAAGGTAGGAGCGAGTCCCCTTCCCAAATTGGATAATCAGATAATCGGATACCTCCGAATCACGAACCACTTTCCACGAAAGGAACTCTTGACTATTTCTGAAGACTCTCCCTTGTGGCTAAGGAGTAGCCACCCTGCACCAGCAGGCACCACCTAAGCGCTTGCGGTTTGCTGTAAGTCTCTCCTACGGATCAAGACTGCCCAGCTCGACGAGACCCGAGTTCCCTGCCATCTCTGACCTTTTACCTCCCTCATCAGCTCAGCTGAGAGTCGTAGGTGTGACGAGACCTGCGGGACCGGCTATCTTCAGGACCTGCACGACGCTTATCTAGCACGCCCACCGAGGGACCCTCGAGTGAGTGCACCTAGGGTTTGAGAAACCCTAAACCCTGAGCAGCTCCAGCATCGAAGTCTGTCTCCCCAGCATCCACGAGATCTGCGTGGGGGGCCCTTCCGCTCCTTGCTGTTCACCGCGTTGTCCGACCACTTGCCGACCGGCTTGTGGCCCGCTTCACGACGCACCACGTTTTGTTTCATCACTAGTCTGGTTGCTCCAGACTGGCTCTTGCTCCCCTTCAACAGAGGAGTACCCCGGACCCTCCTGGTCCACTCCCGACGCCATCTTGACTCCCCCGCTTGGGTGGCCACTGCCAAGATCCGCTGCCCCTTCCTGGGCCCAGCATCATCGACAGCAGACACCTTCGTGGGACAGCTCGCCCTCCATCCTGGTCGCCGCCGCGCCTCCTGGTCCGAGGAACAGCCGAGTCCGACGTCACCCACTCACCTGGTCGAGGTGACTTCCGCCGGTACCCTCCTGGTACCCACACGATCGCTGGCTAGCGGTTGAGAACTGAGTCCCCTCTGCTTTCAGGTTTCCTTCACCACCGATCCAGGCTTGGATCGCTCTGAACATCGTCACTGGTCGCCTGCCAGCAACTTCTTCTTTCAGGCTCCTGAGACTACACGAGGACTCCCGACATCTTGACGAACTTCACGCAGCCGCAGCCTCCGGGCTAGGTAACTCGAGCATCTCGGTGCTCCATCGCAGGTTCGCTCTACAAGTGTCCAGTTCCTTTTTCGTTTAGTCCCACTGATCGGATCACTCCGGGATCAGTATCTCCAGACTCTAACCATTCGCATTTCACTGTTAGTGTAGGTGGTTTCTCGTGCCCCTCGGGCATTTGTGTAAATTGTGCAACTGAAGTATTTTCCTAAGAGTTTTGTAGTGTGCTTAGCTCCCTGACTCATAAAGAGCCAGGGTAGTCCTGTTATAAATAAATATCCTTTTATTTTCATAACAACTTGTGTGGTGTCCTTTCACTTGGTGTTCAAGGGGTATATGTGATGGTAAACAGCTGGCTTAACACGCCCTCTAGAGTTTAGCCTAAGACTGCTCGTATCCACGCTACTAGGATAGCTGGTCTAAAAGGTTGACTTACAACCAATCATCAATGAGGGTCGTTTGGAATGATACACAGTGATCACTAGAATAGTGAGCACTACATATCAGGCCAACTTCTCACATTAGCTAACCTTGACCAGGTGAGTCTTCTTGCTCTAAGTGGAAATACCTGGAGAGCCCATCTGCATTGCCATGATCAGTGCCAGGTCTATGCTCCACTGTGAAGTCCATCCCCTGTAGGGAAATGGACCACCTAAGTAGTTTGGGGTTTTCACCCTTCATTTGATTTAGCCACAAGAGGGGCTTATGGTCGGTCTGAATCTTGAAGTGAGTGCCAAACAAGTATGGCCTCAACTTCTTCAGGGCCCAAACCACAGCAAAGGCCTCCCTCTCAATAGCTGACCAATTCTTCTCTCTGGGGGTCAGCCTCCTGCTAATAAAAGCTATGGGCTGGTCATGACCATCAAAATTCAGTTGCGATAGAACAGCTCCCACACCCAGCTCCGAAGCGTCTGTTTGGACAATGAATGGTTTGGAGTAGTCTGGACTCTTTAGGATAGGTGCTGTGCACATGGCCTGCTTTAGGTCATCGAATGCCTTCTGACAGCTCGCTGTCCACTGAACTTTTTTTGGCATCTTTTTACTTGTCAGGTCGTTTAGCGGGGTCACAATGGATCCATAATTTCTGACAAATTTCCGGTAATAACCAGTCAGGCCCAAGAAAGCTCGAACCTGAGTCTGGGTGGTTGGAGGAGCCCAGTCCTGGATGGCCTGTATTTTGCTCTCCAACGGTTGAACCTGGCCTCCACCTACAAGGTGGCCCAGGTATACAACCTGTGTCTGCCCTATCTGGCACTTGGTGGCCTTGATAGTGAGGCCTGCCTTCTGCAGGGCCTCTAACACTTTCCTCAGGTGGACCAGGTGATCCTCCCAGGTGGAGCTAAAGACAGCGATATCGTCCAGATACGCCGCACAGAAGTCGTCCAACCCAGTGAGAACTCGATTCACCAGCCTTTGGAAGGTGGCAGGTGCATTTTTCAACCCAAAGGGCATTACCACGAACTGATAGTGCCCACCCGGGGTAGAAAATGCTGTTTTGGGCTTGGCCTCCTCAGCTAACCTGATTTGCCAATACCCAGCTGTCAGGTCAAACGTACTTAAGTAGCTGGCCGAGGCCAACCGGTCGATAAGTTCGTCTGCTCTTGGTATCGGGTGGGCGTCAGTCTTAGTGACTGCATTGAGACCTCTGTAGTCCACGCAGAACCTCATCTCTTTCTTACCGCCCTGGGTGTGAGGTTTCGGCACGAGCACTACGGGACTAGCCCAGGGGCTGTCCGAGGGTTCAATGACTCCCAGCTCCAACATTTTCTGCACCTCTGTCTTGATGCAGTCTCTGACATGATCAGGTTGCCGATAGATTTTACTCTTGACGGGCAGACTGTCCCCAGTGTCGACCTCATGGGTACACCACTTGGTCTGACTGGGTGTCAGAGAGAACATATGTCGAAAGGATTGAAGAACCTGTTTACAATCCTCTTGTTGATGTCCAGAGAGGCTGCCACAAAAGACAACACCATCTACTGATCCATCGTCAGGGTTCTGAGAGAGCAGGTCTGGGAGAGGGTCACTCTCCTCCTCCTGTCCCTCATCTGTGGCCATGAGCAAGCCCATGCCCTCCCTGTCGACATATGCCTTGAGCCTGTTTACATGGAGCACCCTGTGGGGGCTCCGAGGAGTTCCCAGGTCTACCAAGTAGGTGACCTCTCCCTTTTGCTCAACGATCGTGTGGGGCCCAGACCATTTGTCTTTGAGTGCTGCTGGGGCCACTGGCTCCAGCACCCACACCTTCTGTCCAGGCTGGTACACAGTCAGGACAGCCTTTTGGTCGTGCCAAGCTTTCTGTAATTCTTGGCTCGCCTCCAGGTTTTTAGACGCCTTTTCCATGTACTCCGCCATCCGCGAGCGGAGACCGAGCACATAGTCCACAATGTTTGATGCCGGCTTTCTGAGAGGTCTCTCCCATCCTTCCTTTACCAAACAAAGGGGTCCCCTTACAGGATGTCCGAACAGAAGCTCGAAAGGGCTGTAGCCAACCCCCTTCTGTGGGACCTCTCTGTAGGCGAACAAGAGGCAGGGTATCAGGACATCCCATCTCCGCCGAAGCTTTTCAGGTAGTCCGTGAATCATCCCTTTTAGGGTCCGGTTGAATCTCTCAACCAGCCCATTGCATTGTGGGTGATAGGGTGTGGTGAACTTGTAGTTGACACCACATTCCTTCCACATAGCAGTCAGATATCCCGACATGAAGTTTGCACCTCTGTCTGAGACGACCTCCTTAGGGAAGCCCACTCTGGAGAACACTCCAAGTAGGGCCCGTGCCACCACAGGTGCTGTAGTGGTCCTAAGGGGAATAGCTTCAGGATACCTGGTGGCGTGGTCCACCACCACCAGTATGAACTTGTGCCCTGATGCTGTCTGGGGTTCCATTGGTCCGACAATGTCGATCCCCACTCGTTCAAAGGGTACCCCCACCACTGGCAGTGGTATGAGGGGGGCCTTTGTCGTGCCACCTGACTTACCACTGGCTTGGCAAGTGACACAGGAGCGGCAAAACTCCTTCGTATCTTCGGACATGTGGGGCCAGTGAAAGTGTGGAACAAGTCTGTCCCAAGTCTTATTCTGGCCTAAGTGACCTGCAAGGGGAATCTCGTGGGCCAAGGTGAGAAGGAAACCTCTCAGAGACAAGGGGATGACCAACCTCCTGGTCGCACCAGGTTTGGGGTCTCTTGCCTCGGAGTACAGGAGTCCATCGTCCCAGTACACTTTGTGGGTACCTGTGGCGTTCCCTGCAGCCTCAGCAGCGGCCTGCTGTCTGAGGGGTTCAAGGGAGGGGCAGTCTAACTGTGCCTTCCCCAGGTCTTCCCTGGAGGGTCCCCCTGAGCCCAGAAACTCAACCTGACCAGGTTCAAGCTCTTGCGGCTCAGTTTCCCTCAGTTCTTTAAGGTCAGCCTCCTCGGAGACTTGATCCACGACCTGGGGCAAGGGGGAAGGCGAAGCCTTACCCTTACTGCTCCTTTTCTTGGAAGGTGCCTGGTCCGTTCTTCCAGGATCCAGCACCTGTTCAGTGGGGCATCTTTTGGCCTGTGACCTGGTCACAGCAAGGACATGTGCTGGCAAGCCTAACATCTCCATGTGAGTCCTCTGCTCCACCTCTGACCATTGTGACGTTTCCAAATCATTGCCCAACAGACATTCTACGGGGAGGTCTGAACTAACCACAACCTTTTTCGGGCCACTTACCCCTCCCCAGGAGAAATCAACAACTGCCATACTGTGATTGGTAGTGACGTTGCTGGCATTGGTCACTAGGTAACTGGTACCTAGCATGATCTGTCCAGGGTCCACGAAGTTAGGCGTCACCATGGTGACACTGGCACACGTGTCCCTGTAGGCCTGAGCCACTCTTCCATTTATCAAAGGTGTCTGTCTGTATTTGCCCAAAGTATTGGGACTGGCGTCAGGGGACATATCCATATCCCCTGTACAGACAAGGACGGCCTGAGTGAGCGTGCCGACTAAGTCGTCACTCCCCTCGGTTCCCAAGGTTAACCCAACTAATGCCTTGGGAGGCGCACTACCACTGCTGACTGTACTAGGGGGTGCAGGTGCCTTAGGGGCTGCAGTGGCAGGAGTTTGCCCTCCTTTCTTGGTGCACTCACTAAACCAGTGAGTCTTACTTTTACAGTATTGGCACCACCTTTTTGACTGGCCTTCTGGAGTCTTCTTCTTCTGCGAAGCCTGACCCCCACCCTCTTTGGTTTGTTGGGGACCTGTCGAAGACTTCTGGTCATTTTGTTCGTTCTTGTTACCCTTCTGGTCTGCTTTCTTCTGACCACCCTGGTTCTGATTCTGGTTCTGCTTGACCCTTGTTCTGACCCATCTGTCCGCCTTCTTTCCCAATTCTTGGGGAGAGGTCAGATCCGAGTCGACAAGGTGCTGATGCAACAATTGGTTCTGACAGTTGTTTAAAATCTGTTCTCGCATGATAAGATTGTACAATCCTGTGTAATCAGTAACCTTGCTACCCAGCAACCAGCCTTCCAAAGCCTTAGTGGCACAATCGACAAAGTCAGCCCAATCCTGAGACTGAATTTTCTGGGTGTCCCGGAACGGCACCCGGTACTGTTCCGTGGTTAAGCCGAACCCATCAATCAGTGTGTTCTTCAGGACCTGGTAGTTGTTAGCATCCTCAGCTCTTGTAGTGAGGAGCTTGTCCCTTCCTTTACCTTCAAAGGAAAGCCACAGTATAGCTGCCCACTGACTTGGGGGGACGCACTGGACAGTGCAGGCCCTCTCCAAGGCAGTTATCCACTTGTGGATGTCGTCCCCTTGTTTAAAGGGGGGCACGATTTTACTCAGGTGTCTAGTGTCTATACCCCTGTCTTTCTCTCTAAGGAGAATGCTGCCACCAGTGGGATCTAACCCACTTAATTTCTGTTCTCGGGCCAAGGCAAGTCTTTCTTTGGCGAGGGCAAGTTCTTCCCGCTCGATCCTCAGATTGACCTCCCGCATCTTCGCTTCATGCTCCCTCCTCTGAGGGGAAGTCATTCCTCTCTGAGAGGATGCCTGAGAGACATGTGTATGAACCGATCTGCCAGAGCCTCTGGAGAGAGACCTAGCTCGTCCGTTCCCAAGGTTAAGCCTGCTTGAGCGTGGGCCCGGGGCTCCCCCAGTTCCATTCTCATGCCTGCTTAAGTTGGTCCTTGTAAGCCTGCCGACTACCGCTGGACCTTTGTCTGCCTCGTCTCCCGATAACTCGTCCTCGTCCTCCTCCTCTGTGTGAGGGTCGAGGTCCGGGTCACCGAGGGTTCCCTCTAAGGGCGGCATGTTCCCATCTGCACTGGGGGGACCTGTGTTAGAGGACCTCCTAGCATCGTACGCCTCTAAGAGACCTATCAGTATTGCGATGGTAGGGTTAGAACCCTGGTTTAGCTTCCTGGAGGCACACAGTTGTCGCATCTCCTTGAAGCTAAGAGTTGCATATCGTGACACGACCTGTGGAGGGTCACTGACCACTAAGGGAGTCTGCAAAGACTCTCCGTGGATCGACATGCTTTTCTAGTGAGGTGTAAGTGTTGCACCTACCTACACTATGGGTTTACCTACTGATCCCTTGCTAGGAGTTGTAGTCAGGGTGTGCTAAGCCCTGTTACACTACAACAGCCGGTTCAGTAGAACTCGGAGTATTCTAAGTTAAGTTATATGTACCTGGGTACTTATGTGATCTTTCACTGCGATATTCTTAGGATACGTGTGTGGTAAAACAACAGCAAGCTCAAATCCCAACCGCTGCTCACCAATAAGGGTCGTTTGGAATGATACACAGTGATCACTAGAATAGTGAGCACTACATATCAGGCCAACTTCTCACAGGGTGTTCTCGTTCTTTAACCGTCATCAGTAGAGATTACAGTCATTCAAATTTGGGGTTTACTGAGTAGGCTGCCAACGTCTTTCTCAGGTCACGTACGTCTCATAGGCATGCGGGTGCTTCATCCACAAGCTCGTCAGCTCAATGACTCACGAGAGTACTATTAAACAGGAACAGGGGTGGGAGCACACCGCTTCACCTCCCAGCAAGGTTCACCCCTGGCATTGTGGTAAATGCAGTTTCAGTTACTTGCTTGCTTCAAGAGTGTTCGAGTGTATCGCCACAGTCGGCGCAGATAGTGTTGATCTCTAGACACGTGTTTCTGGTTCTTTAACCTTCATCAGGAGTGTTTACAGTCTTTGAAATTTGGGGTTTGCTGAGTAGGCTTCCAACATTTTTCTCAGGTCTGTTACCTCTCACAGGCATGTGGGTGCTTCATCCATGAGCTCGTCAGCTCAATGACGCTCAAGAGTAATATTAAACAAAAACAGGGGTAGGAGCACACCGCTTCACTTCCCAGCAAAGTTCGCCCCTGGCATTGTGGTAAATATAGTTTCGGTTACTTGCTTGCTTCAAGTGTGTTTGATTATTTCGCCACAGTTGGCGCAGATAGTTTTGATCTCTAGACAAATGTTTCTGGTTCTTTAACCGTCATCAGTAGAGATTACAGTCTTTGAAATCTGGGGTTTTTGCTGAGTAGGCTGGCAACATCTTTCTCAGGTCAGGTACCTCTCAAAGGCATGTAGGTGCTTCATCCACCAGCTCGTCAGCTCAATGACTCACGGGAGAACTATTAAACAGGAACAAGGGTGGGAGCACACCGCTTCACCTCCCAGCCAGGTTCGCACCCTGGCATTGTGGTTAATGCAGTTTCGGTTACTTGCTTGCTTTAAGAGTGTCACGCCACAGTTGGCGCAGATAGTGCTGATCTCTAGACACGTGTTTCTGGTTCTTTATCCGTAATCAGTAGAGATTATACTCTTTCAAATGTGGGGTTTGCTGAGTAGGCTGCCAACATCTTTCTCAGGTCAGGTACCTCTCATAGGCATGCTGGTGCTTCATTCACGAGCTCATCAGCTCAATGACTCATGGGAGTACTATTAAACAGGAACAGGGGTGGGAGCACCCCGCTTCACCTCCCAGCAAGGTTCGGCCCTGCCATTGTGGTAAATGCAGTTTCAGTTACTTGCTTGCTTCAAGAGTGTTCAGGTGTTTCGCCACAGTTGGCGCAAATAGTGCTGATCTCTAGACACGTGTTTCTGGTTCTTTAACCGTCATCAGTAGAGATTACAGTCCTTGAAATTTGGGGTTTGCCGAGTAGGCTTCCAACATCTTTCTCAGGTCTGGGACCTCTCACAGGCATGCGGGTGCTTCATCCATGAGCTCGTCAGCTCAATGACTCACGAGAGCACTATTAAACAGGAACAGGGGTGGGAGCACACCACTTCACCTCCCAGCAAGGTTCGCCTCTGGCATTGAGGTAAATGCAGTTTCGGTTACTTGCTTGCTTCAAGTGTGTTCGATTGTTTCGCCACAGTTGGCGCAGATAGTGCTGATCTCTAGACACGTGTTTCTTGTTCTTTAACCGTCATCAGTAGAGATTACAGTCTTTGTAATCTGGGGTTTACTGAGTAGGCTGCCAACGTCTTTCTCAGGTCACGTACGTCTCATAGGCATGCGGGTGCTTCATCCACAAGCTCGTCAGCTCAATGACTCACGAGAGTACTATTAAACAGGAACAGGGGTGGGAGCACACCGCTTCACCTCCCAGCAAGGTTCACCCCTGGCATTGTGGTAAATGCAGTTTCAGTTACTTGCTTGCTTCAAGAGTGTTCGAGTGTATCGCCACAGTCGGCGCAGATAGTGTTGATCTCTAGACACGTGTTTCTGGTTCTTTAACCTTCATCAGGAGTGTTTACAGTCTTTGAAATTTGGGGTTTGCTGAGTAGGCTTCCAACATTTTTCTCAGGTCTGTTACCTCTCACAGGCATGTGGGTGCTTCATCCATGAGCTCGTCAGCTCAATGACGCTCAAGAGTAATATTAAACAAAAACAGGGGTAGGAGCACACCGCTTCACTTCCCAGCAAGGTTCGCCCCTGGCATTGTGGTAAATATAGTTTCGGTTACTTGCTTGCTTCAAGTGTGTTCGATTATTTCGCCACAGTCGGCGCAGATAGTTTTGATCTCTAGACAAATGTTTCTGGTTCTTTAACCGTCATCAGTAGAGATTACAGTCTTTGAAATCTGGGGTTTTTGCTGAGTAGGCTGGCAACATCTTTCTCAGGTCAGGTACCTCTCAAAGGCATGTAGGTGCTTCATCCACCAGCTCGTCAGCTCAATGACTCACGGGAGAACTATTAAACAGGAACAAGGGTGGGAGCACACCGCTTCACCTCCCAGCCAGGTTCGCACCCTGGCATTGTGGTTAATGCAGTTTCGGTTACTTGCTTGCTTTAAGAGTGTCCCGCCACAGTTGGCGCAGATAGTGCTGATCTCTAGACACGTGTTTCTGGTTCTTTATCCGTAATCAGTAGAGATTATACTCTTTCAAATGTGGGGTTTGCTGAGTAGGCTGCCAACATCTTTCTCAGGTCAGGTACCTCTCATAGGCATGCTGGTGCTTCATTCACGAGCTCATCAGCTCAATGACTCATGGGAGTACTATTAAACAGGAACAGGGGTGGGAGCACCCCGCTTCACCTCCCAGCAAGGTTCGGCCCTGCCATTGTGGTAAATGCAGTTTCAGTTACTTGCTTGCTTCAAGAGTGTTCAGGTGTTTCGCCACAGTTGGCGCAAATAGTGCTGATCTCTAGACACGTGTTTCTGGTTCTTTAACCGTCATCAGTAGAGATTACAGTCCTTGAAATTTGGGGTTTGCCGAGTAGGCTTCCAACATCTTTCTCAGGTCTGGGACCTCTCACAGGCATGCGGGTGCTTCATCCATGAGCTCGTCAGCTCAATGACTCACGAGAGCACTATTAAACAGGAACAGGGGTGGGAGCACACCACTTCACCTCCCAGCAAGGTTCGTCTCTGGCATTGAGGTAAATGCAGTTTCGGTTACTTGCTTGCTTCAAGTGTGTTCGATTGTTTCGCCACAGTTGGCGCAGATAGTGCTGATCTCTAGACACGTGTTTCTTGTTCTTTAACCGTCATCAGTAGAGATTACAGTCTTTGTAATCTGGGGTTTGCTAAGAAGGCTGCCAACATCTTTCTCAGGTCAGGTACGTCTCACAGGCATGCGGGTGCTTCATCCACGAGTTCGTCAGCTCAATGACTCACGGGAGTACTATTAAACAGGAACAGCGGTGGGAGCACACCGCTTCACCTCTCAGCAAGGTTCGCCCCTGGCAATTTGGTAAATGCAGTTTCAGTTACTTGCTTTCTTCAAGAGTGTTTGAGTGTTTCGCCACAGTTGGCGCAGATACTGCTGATCTCTAGACACGTGTTTCTGGTTCTTTAACCGTCATCAGTAGAGATTAAAGTCTTTCAAATGTGGGGTCTGCTGAGTATGAGGCCAACATCTTTCTCAGGTCTGTTACCTCTCACAGGCAAATGGGTGCTTCATCCACGAGCTCGTCAGCTCAATGACTCACAGGAGTACTATTAAACAGGAACAGGGGTGGGAGCACTTCGCTCCACCTCCAAGCAAGGTTCGCCCCTGGCATTGTGGTTAATGCAGTTTCAGTTACTTGCTTACTTCAAGAGTGTTCGAGTGTATCGCCACAGTCGGCGCAGATAGTGTTGATCTCTAGACACGTGTTTCTGGTTCATTAACCTTCATCAGGAGTGTTTACAGTCTTTGAAATTTGGGATTTGCTGAGTAGGCTTCCAATATCTTTCTCAGGTCTGGTACCTCTCACAGGCATGTGGGTGCTTTATCCACGAGCTTGTCAGCTCAATGACGCACAAGAGTACTATTAAACAGGAACAGGGGTGGGAGCACACCGCTTCACCTCCCAGCAAGGTTCGCCCCTGGCATTGTGGTAAATGTAGTTTCGATTACTTGCTTGCTTCAAGTGTGTTCGATTGTGTCGCCACAGTTGGCGCAGATAGTGCTGATCTCTAGACACGTGTTTCTGGTTCTTTAACCGTCATTAGTAGAGATTACAGTCTTTGAAATCTGGGGTTTGCTGAGTAGGCTGCCAACATCTTTCTCAGATCAGGTACCTCCCACAGGCATGCGGGTGCTTCATCCACGAGCTCGTCAACTCAATGACTCATGGGAGTACTATTAATCAGGAACAGGGGTGGGAGCACACCGGTTCACCTCCCAGCAAGGTTCGCCCCTGCCATTGTGGTAAATGCACTTTCAGTTACTTGCTTGCTTCAAGAGTGTTCGAGTGTATCGCCACAGTCGGCGCAGATAGTGCTGATCTCTAGACACGTGGTTCTGGTTCTTTAACCGTCATCAGTAGATATTACACTCTTTCAAATGTGGGGTTTGCTGAGTATGCTGTCAACATCTTCCTCAGGTCTGGTACCTCTCACAGGCAAGCGTGTGCTTCATCCACGAGCTCGTCAGCTCAATGACGCACGAGAGTAATATTAAACAAGAACAGGGGTGGGAGCACACCGCTTCACCTCCCAGCAAGGTTCACCCCTGGCATTGTGGTAAATGCAGTTTCGGTTACTTGCTTGCTTCAAGAGTGTTCGAGTGTTTTGACACAAATGGCGCAGATAGTGCTGATCTCTAGACACGTGTTTCTAGTTCTTTAACCGTTATCAGTAGAGATTACAGTCTTTGAAATTTGGGGTTTGCTGAGTAGGCTGCCAACATCTTTCTCAGATCAGGTACCTCTCACAGGCAAGCGGGTGCTTCATCCACGAGCTCGTCAGCTCAATGACTCACGGGAGTACTATTAAACAGGAACAGGGGTGGGAGCACACCGCTCCACCTCCCAGCAAGGATCGCCCCTGGCATTGTGGTAAATGCAGTTTCAGTTACTTGCTTGCTTCAAGAGTGTTCGAGTGCTTCGCCACAGTTGGCGCAGATAGTGCTGATCTCTAGACACGTAGTTCTGTTTCTTTAACTGTCATAGGTAGAGAATACAGTCTTTCAAATGTGGAGTTTGCTGAGTAGGCTGGCAACATCTTTCTCAGGTCAGGTACCTCTCACAGGCATGCGGGTGCTTCATCCACGAGCTCGTCAACTCAATGACTCATGGGAGTACTATTAAACAGGAACAGGGGTGGGAGCACACCGGTTCACCTCCCAGCATGGTTCGCCCCTGGCATTGTGATAAATGCAGTTTCAGTTACTTGCTTGCTTCAAGAGTGTTCGATTGTTTTGCCACAGTTGACGCAGATAGTGCTGATCTCTAGACAGGGTGTTCTCGTTCTTTAACCGTCATCAGTAGAGATTACACTCATTCAAATTTGGGGTGTACTGAGTAGGCTGCCAACGTCTTTCTCAGGTCAGGTACGTCTCATAGGCATGCGGGTGCTTCATCCACAAGCTCGTCAGCTCAATGACTCACGAGAGTACTATTAAACAGGAACAGGGGTGGGAGCACACCGCTTCACCTCCCAGCAAGGTTCACCCCTGGCATTGTGGTAAATGCAGTTTCAGTTACTTGCTTGCTTCAAGAGTGTTCGAGTGTATCGCCACAGTCGGCGCAGATAGTGTTGATCTCTAGACACGTGTTTCTGGTTCCTTAACCTTCATCAGGAGTGTTTACAGTCTTTGAAATTTGGGGTTTGCTGAGTAGGCTTCCAACATTTTTCTCAGGTCTGTTACCTCTCACAGGCATGTGGGTGCTTCATCCACCAGCTCGTCAGCTCAATGACTCACGGGAGAACCATTAAACAGGAACAAGGGTGGGAGCACACCGCTTCACCTCCCAGCCAGGTTCGCACCCTGGCATTGTGGTTAATGCAGTTTCGGTTACTTGCTTGCTTTAAGAGTGTCCCGCCACAGTTGGCGCAGATAGTGCTGATCTCTAGACACGTGTTTCTGGTTCTTTATCCGTAATCAGTAGAGATTATACTCTTTCAAATGTGGGGTTTGCTGAGTAGGCTGCCAACATCTTTCTCAGGTCAGGTACCTCTCATAGGCGTGCTGGTGCTTCATTCACGAGCTCATCAGCTCAATGACTCATGGGAGTACTATTAAACAGGAACAGGGGTGGGAGCACCCCGCTTCACCTCCCAGCAAGGTTCGGCCCTGCCATTGTGGTAAATGCAGTTTCAGTTACTTGCTTGCTTCAAGAGTGTTCAAGTGTTTCGCCACAGTTGGCGCAAATAGTGCTGATCTCTAGACACGTGTTTCTGGTTCTTTAACCGTCATCAGTAGAGATTACAGTCCTTGAAATTTGGGGTTTGCCGAGTAGGCTTCCAACAACTTTCTCAGGTCTGGGACCTCTCACAGGCATGCGGGTGCTTCATCCATGAGCTCGTCAGCTCAATGACTCACGAGAGCACTATTAAACAGGAACAGGGGTGGGAGCACACCACTTCACCTCCCAGCAAGGTTCGCCTCTGGCATTGAGGTAAATGCAGTTTCGGTTACTTGCTTGCTTCAAGTGTGTTCGATTGTTTCGCCACAGTTGGCGCAGATAGTGCTGATCTCTAGACACGTGTTTCTTGTTCTTTAACCGTCATCAGTAGAGATTACAGTCTTTGTAATCTGGGGTTTGCTAAGAAGGCTGCCAACATCTTTCTCAGGTCAGGTACGTCTCACAGGCATGCGGGTGCTTCATCCACGAGTTCGTCATCTCAATGACTCACGGGAGTACTATTAAACAGGAACAGCGGTGGGAGCACACCGCTTCACCTCTCAGCAAGGTTCGCCCCTGGCATTGTGGTAAATGCAGTTTCAGTTACTTGCTTTCTTCAAGAGTGTTTGAGTGTTTCGCCACAGTTGGCGCAGATACTGCTGATCTCTAGACACGTGTTTCTGGTTCTTTAACCGTCATCAGTAGAGATTAAAGTCTTTCAAATGTGGGGTCTGCTGAGTATGAGGCCAACATCTTTCTCAGGTCTGTTACCTCTCACAGGCAAGTGGGTGCTTCATCCACGAGCTCGTCAGCTCAATGACTCACAGGAGTACTATTAAACAGGAACAGGGGTGGGAGCACTCCGCTCCACCTCCAAGCAAGGTTCGCCCCTGGCATTGTGGTAAATGTAGTTTCGATTACTTGCTTGCTTCAAGTGTGTTCGATTGTGTCGCCACAGTTGGCGCAGATAGTGCTGATCTCTAGACACGTGTTTCTGGTTCTTTAACCGTCATTAGTAGAGATTACAGTCTTTGAAATCGGGGGTTTGCTGAGTAGGCTGCCAACATCTTTCTCAGGTCAGGTACCTCCCACAGGCATGCGGGTGCTTCATCCACGAGCTCGTCAACTCAATGACTCATGGGAGTACTATTGATCAGGAACAGGGGTGGGAGCACACCGGTTCACCTCCCAGCAAGGTTCGCCCCTGCCATTGTGGTAAATGCACTTTCAGTTACTTGCTTGCTTCAAGAGTGTTCGAGTGTATGGCCACAGTCGGCGCAGATAGTGTTGATCTCTAGACACGTGTTTCTGGTTCTTTAACCTTCATCAGGAGTGTTTACAGTCTTTGAAATTTGGGGTTTGCTGAGTAGGCTTTCAACATCTTTCTCAGGTCTGGTACCTCTCACAGGCATGTGAGTGCTTCATCCACGAGCTCGTCAGCTCAATGACGCACGAGAGTAATATTAAACAAGAACAGGGGTGGGAGCACACCGCTTCACCTCCCAGCAAGGTTCGCCCCTGGCATTGTGGTAAATGCAGTTTCGGTTACTTGCTTGCTTCAAGAGTGTTCGTGTGTTTCGCCACAGTTGGCGCAGATAGTGCTGATCTCTAGACACGTGTTTCTAGTTCTTTAACCGTCATCAGTAGAGATTACAGTCGTTGAAATTTGGGGTTTGCTGAGTAGGCTGCCAACATCTTTCTCAGATCAGGTACCTCTCACAGGCAAGCGGGTGCTTCATCCACGAGCTCGTCAGCTCAATGACTCGCGGGAGTACTATTAAACAGGAACAGGGGTGGAAGCACACCGCTTCACCTCCCAGCAAGGTTCGCCCCTGACATTGTCGTAATTGCAGTTTCAGTTATTTGCTTGCTTCAAGAGAGTTTGAATGTTTCGCCACAGTTGGCGCACATCATGCTGATCACTAGACACGTGGTTCTGTTTCATTAACTGTCATAGGTAGAGATTTCAGTCTTTCAAATGTGGGGTTTGCTGAGTTGGCTGCCAACATCTTTCTCAGGTCAGGTACCTCTCACAGGCATGCGGGTGCTTCATCCACGAGCTCGTCAGCTCAATGACTCATGGGAGTACTATTAAACAGGAACAGGGATGGAGGCACACCGCTTCACCTCCCAGCAAGGTTCGCCCCTGCCATTGTGGTAGATGCAGTTTCAGTTACTTGCTTGCTTCAACAGTGTTCGAGTGTTTCGCCACAGTTGGCGCAGATAGTGCTGATCTCTAGACACGTGTTTCTGGTTCTTTAACCGTCATCAGTAGAGATTACAGTCTTTGAAATTTGGGGTTTGCTGAATAGGCTTCCAACGTCTTTCTCAGGTCTGGTACCTCTCACAGGCATGCAGGTGCTTCATCCACAAGCTCGTCAGCTCAATGACTCACGAGAGTACTATTAAACAGGAACAGGGGTGGGAGCACACCGCTTCATCTCCCAGCAAGGTTCGCCCCTGGCATTGTGGTAAATGCAGTTTCGGTTACTTGCTCGCTTCAAGTGTGTTCGATTGTTTCGCCACAGTTGGCGCAGATAGTGCTGATCTCTAGACACGTGTTTCTGGTTCTTTAACCGTCATCAGTAGAGATTACACTCTTTGAAGTCTGGGGTTTGCTAAGTAGGCTGCCAACATCTTTCTCCGGTCAGGTACGTCTCACAGGCATGCGGGTGCTTCATCCACGAGTTCGTCAGCTCAATGACTCACTGGAGAACTATTAAACAGGAACAGGGGTGGGAGCACACCGCTTCACCTCCCAGCAAGGTTCACCCCTGGCATTGTGGTAAATGCAGTTTCAGTTACTTGCTTGCTTCAAGAGTGTCCGAGTGTTTCGTCATAGTTGGCGCAGATAGTGCTGATCTCTAGACAGGGTGTTCTCGTTCTTTAACCGTCATCAGTAGATATTACAGTCTTTCAAATGTGGGGTTTGCTGAGTATGCTGTCAACATCTTCCTCAGGTTAGGTACCTCTCACAGGCAAGCGTGTGCTTCATCCACAAGCTCGTCAGCTCAATGACTCACGAGAGTACTATTAAACAGGAACAGGGGTGGGAGCACACCGCTTCACCTCCCAGCAAGGTTCACCCCTGGCATTGTGGTAAATGCAGTTTCAGTTACTTGCTTGCTTCAAGAGTGTCCGAGTGTTTCGTCATAGTTGGCGCAGATAGTGCTGATCTCTAGACAGGGTGTTCTCGTTCTTTAACCGTCATCAGTAGATATTACAGTCTTTCAAATGTGGGGTTTGCTGAGTATGCTGTCAACATCTTCCTCAGGTTAGGTACCTCTCACAGGCAAGCGTGTGCTTCATCCACAAGCTCGTCAGCTCAATGACTCACGAGAGTACTATTAAACAGCAACAGGGGTGGGAGCACACCACTTCACCTCCCAGCAAGGTTCGCCTCTGGCATTGAGGTAAATGCAGTTTCGGTTACTTGCTTGCTTCAAGTGTGTTCGATTGTTTCGCCACAGTTGACGCAGATAGTGCTGATCTCTAGACACTTGTTTCTTGTTCTTTAACCGTCATCAGTAGAGATTACAGTCTTTGTAATCTGGGGTTTGCTAAGAAGGCTGCCAACATCTTTCTCAGGTCAGGTACGTCTCACAGGCATGCGGGTGCTTCATCCACGAGTTCGTCATCTCAATGACTCACGGGAGTACTATTAAACAGGAACAGCGGTGGGAGCACACCGCTTCACCTCTCAGCAAGGTTCGCCCCTGGCATTGTGGTAAATGCAGTTTCAGTTACTTGCTTTCTTCAAGAGTGTTTGAGTGTTTCGCCACAGTTGGCGCAGATACTGCTGATCTCTAGACACGTGTTTCTGGTTCTTTACCCGTCATCAGTAGAGATTAAAGTCTTTCAAATGTGGGGTCTGCTGAGTATGAGGCCAACATCTTTCTCAGGTCTGTTACCTCTCACAGGCAAGTGGGTGCTTCATCCACGAGCTCGTCAGCTCAATGACTCACAGGAGTACTATTAAACAGGAACAGGGGTGGGAGCACTCCGCTCCACCTCCAAGCAAGGTTCGCCCCTGGCATTGTGGTAAATGTAGTTTCGATTACTTGCTTGCTTCAAGTGTGTTCGATTGTGTCGCCACAGTTGGCGCAGATAGTGCTGATCTCTAGACACGTGTTTCTGGTTCTTTAACCGTCATTAGTAGAGATTACAGTCTTTGAAATCTGGGGTTTGCTGAGTAGGCTGCCAACATCTTTCTCAGGTCAGGTACCTCCCACAGGCATGCGGGTGCTTCATCCACGAGCTCGTCAACTCAATGACTCATGGGAGTACTATTAATCAGGAACAGGGGTGGGAGCACACCGGTTCACCTCCCAGCAAGGTTCGCCCCTGCCATTGTGGTAAATGCACTTTCAGTTACTTGCTTGCTTCAAGAGTGTTCGAGTGTATCGCCACAGTCGGCGCAGATAGTGTTGATCTCTAGACACGTGTTTCTGGTTCTTTAACCTTCATCAGGAGTGTTTACAGTCTTTGAAATTTGGGGTTTGCTGAGTAGGCTTTCAACATCTTTCTCAGGTCTGGTACCTCTCACAGGCATGTGGGTGCTTCATCCACGAGCTTGTCAGCTCAATGACGCACGAGAGTAATATTAAACAAGAACAGGGGTGGGAGCACACCGCTTCACCTCCCAGCAAGGTTCGCCCCTGGCATTGTGGTAAATGCAGTTTCGGTTACTTGCTTGCTTCAACAGTGTTCGTGTGTTTCGCCACAGTTGGCGCAGATAGTGCTGATCTCTAGACACGTGTTTCTAGTTCTTTAACCGTCATCAGTAGAGATTACAGTCGTTGAAATTTGGGGTTTGCTGAGTAGGCTGCCAACATCTTTCTCAGATCAGGTACCTCTCACAGGCAAGCGGGTGCTTCATCCACGAGCTCGTCAGCTCAATGACTCGCGGGAGTACTATTAAACAGGAACAGGGGTGGAAGCACACCGCTTCACCTCCCAGCAAGGTTCGCCCCTGACATTGTCGTAATTGCAGTTTCAGTTATTTGCTTGCTTCAAGAGAGTTTGAATGTTTCGCCACAGTTGGCGCACATCATGCTGATCACTAGACACGTGGTTCTGTTTCATTAACTGTCATAGGTAGAGATTTCAGTCTTTCAAATGTGGGGTTTGCTGAGTTGGCTGCCAACATCTTTCTCAGGTCAGGTACCTCTCACAGGCATGCGGGTGCTTCATCCACGAGCTCGTCAGCTCAATGACTCATGGGAGTACTATTAAACAGGAACAGGGATGGAGGCACACCGCTTCACCTCCCAGCAAGGTTCGCCCCTGCCATTGTGGTAAATGCAGTTTCAGTTACTTGCTTGCTTCAACAGTGTTCGAGTGTTTCGCCACAGTTGGCGCAGATAGTGCTGATCTCTAGACACGTGTTTCTGGTTCTTTAACCGTCATCAGTAGAGATTACAGTCTTTGAAATTTGGGGTTTGCTGAATAGGCTTCCAACGTCTTTCTCAGGTCTGGTACCTCTCACAGGCATGCAGGTGCTTCATCCACAAGCTCGTCAGCTCAATGACTCACGAGAGTACTATTAAACAGGAACAGGGGTGGGAGCACACCGCTTCATCTCCCAGCAAGGTTCGCCCCTGGCATTGTGGTAAATGCAGTTTCGGTTACTTGCTCGCTTCAAGTGTGTTCGATTGTTTCGCCACAGTTGGCGCAGATAGTGCTGATCTCTAGACACGTGTTTCTGGTTCTTTAACCGTCATCAGTAGAGATTACACTCTTTGAAGTCTGGGGTTTGCTAAGTAGGCTGCCAACATCTTTCTCCGGTCAGGTACGTCTCACAGGCATGCGGGTGCTTCATCCACGAGTTCGTCAGCTCAATGACTCACTGGAGAACTATTAAACAGGAACAGGGGTGGGAGCACACCGCTTCACCTCCCAGCAAGGTTCACCCCTGGCATTGTGGTAAATGCAGTTTCAGTTACTTGCTTGCTTCAAGAGTGTCCGAGTGTTTCGTCATAGTTGGCGCAGATAGTGCTGATCTCTAGACAGGGTGTCCTCGTTCTTTAACCGTCATCAGTAGATATTACAGTCTTTCAAATGTGGGGTTTGCTGAGTATGCTGTCAACATCTTCCTCAGGTTAGGTACCTCTCACAGGCAAGCGTGTGCTTCATCCACAAGCTCGTCAGCTCAATGACTCACGAGAGTACTATTAAACAGGAACAGGGGTGGGAGCACACCGCTTCACCTCCCAGCAAGGTTCACCCCTGGCATTGTGGTAAATGCAGTTTCGGTTACTTGCTTGCTTCAAGAGTGTTCGAGTGTTTTGCCACAAATGGCGCAGATAGTGCTGATCTCTAGACACGTGTTTCTGGTTCTTTAACCGTTATCAGTAGAGATTACAGTCTTTCAAATGTGGGGTTTGCTGAGTATGCTGCCAACATCTTTCTCAATCAGGTGCCTCTCACAGGCAAGTGGGTGCTTCATCCACGAGCTCGTCAGCTCAATGACTCACGGGAGTACTATTAAACAGGAACAGGGGTGGGAGCACACCGCTCGACCTCCCAGCAAGGATCGCCCCTGGCATTGTGGTAAATGCAGTTTCAGTTACTTGCTTGCTTCAAGAGTGTTCGAGTGTTTCGCCACAGTTGGCGCAGATAGTGCTGATCTCTAGACACGTAGTTCTGTTTCTTTAACTGTCATAGGTAGAGAATACAGTCTTTCAAATGTGGAGTTTGCTGAGTAGGCTGGCAACATCTTTCTCAGGTCAGGTACCTCTCACAGGCATGCGGGTGCTTCATCCACGAGCTCGTCAACTCAATGACTCATGGGAGTACTATTAAACAGGAACAGGGGTGGGAGCACACCGGTTCACCTCCCAGCATGGTTCGCCCCTGGCATTGTGGTAAATGCAGTTTCAGTTACTTGCTTGCTTCAAGAGTGTTCGATTGTTTTGCCACAGTTGACGCAGATAGTGCTGATCTCTAGACAGGGTGTTCTCGTTCTTTAACCGTCATCAGTAGAGATTACAGTCATTCAAATTTGGGGTTTACTGAGTAGGCTGCCAACGTCTTTCTCAGGTCACGTACGTCTCATAGGCATGCGGGTGCTTCATCCACAAGCTCGTCAGCTCAATGACTCACGAGAGTACTATTAAACAGGAACAGGGGTGGGAGCACACCGCTTCACCTCCCAGCAAGGTTCACCCCTGGCATTGTGGTAAATGCAGTTTCAGTTACTTGCTTGCTTCAAGAGTGTTCGAGTGTATCGCCACAGTCGGCGCAGATAGTGTTGATCTCTAGACACGTGTTTCTGGTTCTTTAACCTTCATCAGGAGTGTTTACAGTCTTTGAAATTTGGGGTTTGCTGAGTAGGCTTCCAACATTTTTCTCAGGTCTGTTACCTCTCACAGGCATGTGGGTGCTTCATCCACGAGCTCGTCAGCTCAATGACGCTCAAGAGTAATATTAAACAAAAACAGGGGTAGGAGCACACTGCTTCACTTCCCAGCAAGGTTCGCCCCTGGCATTGTGGTAAATATAGTTTCGGTTACTTGCTTGCTTCAAGTGTGTTCGATTATTTCGCCACAGTTGGCGCAGATAGTTTTGATCTCTAGACAAATGTTTCTGGTTCTTTAACCGTCATCAGTAGAGATTACAGTCTTTGAAATCTGGGGTTTTTGCTGAGTAGGCTGGCAACATCTTTCTCAGGTCAGGTACCTCTCAAAGGCATGTAGGTGCTTCATCCACCAGCTCGTCAGCTCAATGACTCACGGGAGAACTATTAAACAGGAACAAGGGTGGGAGCACACCGTCACCTCCCAGCCAGGTTCGCACCCTGGCATTGTGGTTAATGCAGTTTCGGTTACTTGCTTGCTTTAAGAGTGTCCCGCCACAGTTGGCGCAGATAGTGCTGATCTCTAGACACGTGTTTCTGGTTCTTTATCCGTAATCAGTAGAGATTATACTCTTTTAAATGTGGGGTTTGCTGAGTAGGCTGCCAACATCTTTCTCAGGTCAGGTACCTCTCATAGGCATGCTGGTGCTTCATTCACGAGCTCATCAGCTCAATGACTCATGGGAGTACTATTAAACAGGAACAGGGGTGGGAGCACCCCGCTTCACCTCCCAGCAAGGTTCGGCCCTGCCATTGTGGTAAATGCAGTTTCAGTTACTTGCTTGCTTCAAGAGTGTTCAGGTGTTTCGCCACAGTTGGCGCAAATAGTGCTGATCTCTAGACACGTGTTTCTGGTTCTTTAACCGTCATCAGTAGAGATTACAGTCCTTGAAATTTGGGGTTTGCCGAGTAGGCTTCCAACATCTTTCTCAGGTCTGGGACCTCTCACAGGCATGCGGGTGCTTCATCCATGAGCTCGTCAGCTCAATGACTCACGAGAGCACTATTAAACAGGAACAGGGGTGGGAGCACACCACTTCACCTCCCAGCAAGGTTCGCCTCTGGCATTGAGGTAAATGCAGTTTCGGTTACTTGCTTGCTTCAAGTTTGTTCGATTGTTTCGCCACAGTTGGCGCAGATAGTGCTGATCTCTAGACACGTGTTTCTTGTTCTTTAACCGTCATCAGTAGAGATTACAGTCTTTGTAATCTGGGATTTGCTAAGAAGGCTGCCAACATCTTTCTCAGGTCAGGTACGTCTCACAGGCATGCGGGTGCTTCATCCACGAGTTCGTCAGCTCAATGACTCACGGGAGTACTATTAAACAGGAACAGCGGTGGGAGCACACCGCTTCACCTCTCAGCAAGGTTCGCCCCTGGCAATTTGGTAAATGCAGTTTCAGTTACTTGCTTTCTTCAAGAGTGTTTGAGTGTTTCGCCACAGTTGGCGCAGATACTGCTGATCTCTAGACACGTGTTTCTGGTTCTTTAACCGTCATCAGTAGAGATTAAAGTCTTTCAAATGTGGGGTCTGCTGAGTATGAGGCCAACATCTTTCTCAGGTCTGTTACCTCTCACAGGCAAATGGGTGCTTCATCCACGAGCTCGTCAGCTCAATGACTCACAGGAGTACTATTAAACAGGAACAGGGGTGGGAGCACTTCGCTCCACCTCCAAGCAAGGTTCGCCCCTGGCATTGTGGTTAATGCAGTTTCAGTTACTTGCTTACTTCAAGAGTGTTCGAGTGTATCGCCACAGTCGGCGCAGATAGTGTTGATCTCTAGACACGTGTTTCTGGTTCATTAACCTTCATCAGGAGTGTTTACAGTCTTTGAAATTTGGGATTTGCTGAGTAGGCTTCCAATATCTTTCTCAGGTCTGGTACCTCTCACAGGCATGTGGGTGCTTTATCCACGAGCTTGTCAGCTCAATGACGCACAAGAGTACTATTAAACAGGAACAGGGGTGGGAGCACACCGCTTCACCTCCCAGCAAGGTTCGCCCCTGGCATTGTGGTAAATGTAGTTTCGATTACTTGCTTGCTTCAAGTGTGTTCGATTGTGTCGCCACAGTTGGCGCAGATAGTGCTGATCTCTAGACACGTGTTTCTGGTTCTTTAACCGTCATTAGTAGAGATTACAGTCTTTGAAATCTGGGGTTTGCTGAGTAGGCTGCCAACATCTTTCTCAGATCAGGTACCTCCCACAGGCATGCGGGTGCTTCATCCATGAGCTCGTCAACTCAATGACTCATGGGAGTACTATTAATCAGGAACAGGGGTGGGAGCACACCGGTTCACCTCCCAGCAAGGTTCGCCCCTGCCATTGTGGTAAATGCACTTTCAGTTACTTGCTTGCTTCAAGAGTGTTCGAGTGTATCGCCACAGTCGGCGCAGATAGTGTTGATCTCTAGACACGTGTTTCTGGTTCTTTAACCTTCATCAGGAGTGTTTACAGTCTTTGAAATTTGGGGTTTGCTGAGTAGGCTTTCAACATCTTTCTCAGGTCTGGTACCTCTCACAGGCATGTGGGTGCTTCATCCACGAGCTTGTCAGCTCAATGACGCACGAGAGTAATATTAAACAAAAACAGGGGTGGGAGCACTCCGCTTCACCTCCCAGCAAGGTTCGCCCCTGGAATTGTGGTAAATGCAGTTTCGGTTACTTGCTTGCTTCAAGAGTGTTCGAGTGTTTCGCCACAGTTGGCGCAGATAGTGCTGATCTCTAGACACGTGTTTCTAGTTCTTTAACCGTCATCAGTAGAGATTACAGTAGTTGAAATTTGGGGTTTGCTGAGTAGGCTGCCAACATCTTTCTCAGATCAGGTACCTCTCACAGGCAAGCGGGTGCTTCATCCACGAGCTCGTCAGCTCAATGACTCGCGGGAGTACTATTAAACAGGAACAGGGGTGGAAGCACACCGCTTCACCTCCCAGCAATGTTCGCCCCTGACATTATCGTAATTGCAGTTTCAGTTATTTGCTTGCTTCAAGAGAGTTTGAATGTTTCGCCACAATTGGCGCACATCATGCTGATCTCTAGACACGTGGTTCTGTTTCATTAACTGTCATAGGTAGAGATTTCCATCTTTCAAATGTGGGGTTTGCTGAGTAGGCTGCAAACATCTTTCTCAGGTCAGGTACCTCTCACAGGCATGCGGGTGCTTCATCCACGAGCTCGTCAGCTCAATGACTCATGGGAGTACTATTAAACAGGAACAGGGATGGAGGCACACCGCTTCACCTCCCAGCAAGGTTCGCCCCTGCCATTGTGGTAAATGCAGTTTCAGTTACTTGCTTGCTTCAACAGTGTTCGAGTGTTTCGCCACAGTTGGCGCATATAGTGCTGATCTCTAGACACGTGTTTCTGGTTCTTTAACCGTCATCAGTAGAGATTACAGTCTTTGAAATTTGGGGTTTGCTGAATAGGCTTCCAACGTCTTTCTCAGGTCTGGTACCTCTCACAGGCATGCAGGTGCTTCATCCACAAGCTCGTCAGCTCAATGACTCACGAGAGTACTATTAAACAGGAACAGGGGTGGGAGCACACCGCTTCATCTCCCAGCAAGGTTCGCCCCTGGCATTGTGGTAAATGCAGTTTCGGTTACTTGCTCGCTTCAAGTGTGTTCGATTGTTTCGCCACAGTTGGCGCAGATAATGCTGATCTCTAGACACGTGTTTCTGGTTCTTTAACCGTCATCAGTAGAGATTACACTCTTTGAAGTCTGGGGTTTGCTAAGTAGGCTGCCAACTTCTTTCTCCGGTCAGGTACGTCTCAATGGCATGCGGGTGCTTCATCCACGAGTTCGTCAGCTCAATGACTCACTGGAGAAGTATTAAACAGGAACAGGGGTGGGAGCACACCGCTTCACCTCCCAGCAAGGTTCACCCCTGGCATTGTGGTAAATGCAGTTTCAGTTACTTGCTTGCTTCAAGAGTGTCCGAGTGTTTCGTCATAGTTGGCGCAGATAGTGCTGATCTCTAGACACGTGGTTCTGGTTCTTTAACCGTCATCAGTAGATATTACAGTCTTTCAAATGTGGGGTTTGCTGAGTATGCTGTCAACATCTTCCTCAGGTTAGGTACCTCTCACAGGCAAGCGTGGGCTTCATCCACAAGCTCGTCAGCTCAATGACTCACGAGAGTACTATTAAACAGGAACAGGGGTGGGAGCACACCGCTTCACCTCCCAGCAAGGCTCACCCCTGGCATTGTGGTAAATGCAGTTTCGGTTACTTGCTTGCTTCAAGAGTGTTCGAGTGTTTTGCCACAAATGGCGCAGATAGTGCTGATCTCTAGACACGTGTTTCTGGTTCTTTAACCGTTATCAGTAGAGATTACAGTCTTTCAAATGTGGGGTTTGCTGAGTATGCTGCCAACATCTTTCTCAATCAGGTGCCTCTCACAGGCAAGTGGGTGCTTCATCCACGAGCTCGTCAGCTCAATGACTCACGGGAGTACTATTAAACAGGAACAGGGGTGGGAGCACACCGCTCGACCTCCCAGCAAGGATCGCCCCTGGCATTGTGGTAAATGCAGTTTCAGTTACTTGCTTGCTTCAAGAGTGTTCGAGTGTTTCGCCACAGTTGGCGCAGATAGTGCTGATCTCTAGACACGTAGTTCTGTTTCTTTAACTGTCATAGGTAGAGAATACAGTCTTTCAAATGTGGAGTTTGCTGAGTAGGCTGGCAACATCTTTTTCAGGTCAGGTACCTCTCACAGGCATGCGGGTGCTTCATCCACGAGCTCGTCAACTCAATGACTCATGGGAGTACTATTAAACAGGAACAGGGGTGGGAGCACACCGGTTCACCTCCCAGCATGGTTCGCCCCTGGCATTGTGGTAAATGCAGTTTCGGTTACTTGCTTGCTTCAAGAGTGTTCGAGTGTTTTGCCACAAATGGCGCAGATAGTGCTGATCTCTAGACACGTGTTTCTAGTTCTTTAACCGTCATCAGTAGAGATTACAGTCGTTGGAATTTGGGGTTTGCTGAGTAATCTGCCAACATCTTTCTCAGATCAGGTACCTCTCACAGGCAAGCGGGTGCTTCATCCACGAGCTCGTCAGCTCAATGACTCGCGGGAGTACTATTAAACAGGAACAGGGGTGGAAGCACACCGCTTCCCCTCCCAGCAATGTTCGCCCCTGACATTGTCGTAATTGCAGTTTCAGTTATTTGCTTGCTTCAAGAGAGTTTGAATGTTTCGCCACAGTTGGCGCACATCATGCTGATCTCTAGACACGTGGTTCTGTTTCATTAACTGTCATAGGTAGAGATTTCCATCTTTCAAATGTGGGGTTTGCTGATTAGGCTGCCAACATCTTTCTCAGGTCAGGTACCTCTCACAGGCATGCGGGTGCTTCATCCACGAGCTCGTCAGCTCAATGACTCATGGGAGTACTATTAAACAGGAACAGGGATGGAGGCACACCGCTTCACCTCCCAGCAAGGTTCGCCCCTGCCATTGTGGTAAATGCAGTTTCAGTTACTTGCTTGCTTCAACAGTGTTCGAGTGTTTTGCCACAGTTGGCGCAGATAGTGCTGATCTCTAGACACGTGTTTCTGGTTCTTTAACCGTCATCAGTAGAGATTACAGTCTTTGAAATTTGGGGTTTGCTGAATAGGCTTCCAACGTCTTTCTCAGGTCTGGTACCTCTCACAGGCATGCAGGTGCTTCATCCACAAGCTCGTCAGCTCAATGACTCACGAGAGTACTATTAAACAGGAACAGGGGTGGGAGCACACCGCTTCATCTCCCAGCAAGGTTCGCCCCTGGCATTGTGGTAAATGCAGTTTCGGTTACTTGCTCGCTTCAAGTGTGTTCGATTGTTTCGCCACAGTTGGCGCAGATAGTGCTGATCTCTAGACACGTGTTTCTGGTTCTTTAACCGTCATCAGTAGAGATTACACTCTTTGAAGTCTGGGGTTTGCTAAGTAGGCTGCCAACTTCTTTCTCCGGTCAGGTACGTCTCACAGGCATGCGGGTGCTTCATCCACGAGTTTGTCAGCTCAATGAATCACTGGAGAAGTATTAAACAGGAACAGGGGTGGGAGCACACCGCTTCACCTCCCAGCAAGGTTCACCCCTGGCATTGTGGTAAATGCAGTTTCAGTTACTTGCTTGCTTCAAGAGTGTCCGAGTGTTTCGTCATAGTTGGCGCAGATAGTGCTGATCTCTAGACACGTGGTTCTGGTTCTTTAACCGTCATCAGTAGATATTACAGTCTTTCAAATGTGGGGTTTGCTGAGTATGCTGTCAACATCTTCCTCAGGTTAGGTACCTCTCACAGGCAAGCGTGTGCTTCATCCACAAGCTCGTCAGCTCAATGACTCACGAGAGTACTATTAAACAGGAACAGGGGTGGGAGCACACCGCTTCACCTCCCAGCAAGGTTCACCCCTGGCATTGTGGTAAATGCAGTTTCGGTTGCTTGCTTGCTTCAAGAGTGTTCGAGTGTTTTGCCACAAATGGCGCAGATAGTGCTGATCTCTAGACACGTGTTTCTGGTTCTTTAACCGTTATCAGTAGAGATTACAGTCTTTCAAATGTGGGGTTTGCTGAGTATGCTGCCAACATCTTTCTCAATCAGGTGCCTCTCACAGGCAAGTGGGGGCTTCATCCACGAGCTCGTCAGCTCAATGACTCACGGGAGTACTATTAAACAGGAACAGGGGTGGGAGCACACCGCTCCAGCTCCCAGCAAGGATCGCCCCTGGCATTGTGGTAAATGCAGTTTCGGTTACTTGCTTGCTTCAAGAGTGTTCGAGTGTTTTGCCACAAATGGCGCAGATAGTGCTGATCTCTAGACACGTGTTTCTGGTTCTTTAACCGTTATCAGTAGAGATTACAGTCTTTCAAATGTGGGGTTTGCTGAGTATGCTGCCAACATCTTTCTCCGGTCCGGTACCTCTCACAGGCATGCGGGTGCTTCATCCACGAGTTCGTCAGCTCAATGACTCACTGGAGAACTATTAAACAGGAACAGGGGTGGGAGCACACCGCTTCACCTCCCAGCAAGGTTCACCCCTGGCATTGTGGTGAATGCAGTTTCAGTTACTTGCTTGCTTCAAGAGTGTTCGAGTGTTTCGTCACAGTTGGCGCAGATAGTGCTGATCTCTAGACACGTGGTTCTGGTTCTTTAACCGTCATCAGTAGATATTACAGTCTTTCAAATGTGGGGTTTGCTGAGTATGCTGTCAACATCTTCATCAGGTTAGGTACCTCTCACAGGCAAGCGTGTGCTTCATCCACAAGCTCGTCAGCTCAATGACTCACGAGAGTACTATTAAACAGGAACAGGGGTGGGAGCACACAGCTTCACCTCCCAGCAAGGTTCACCCCTGGCATTGTGGTAAATGCAGTTTCGGTTACTTGCTTGCTTCAAGAGTGTTCGAGTGTTTCGCCACAAATGGCGCAGATAGTGCAGATCTCTAGACACGTGTTTCTGGTTCTTTAACCGTCATTAGTAGAGATTACAGTCTTTCAAATGTGGGGTTTGCTGAGTATGCTTCCAACATCTTTCTCAGGTCAGGTACCTCTCACAGGCTTGCGGGTGCTTCATCCACGAGCTCGTCAACTCAATGACTCATGGGAGTACTATTAAACAGGAACAGGGGTGGGAGCACACCGGTTCACCTCCCAGCAAGGTTCGCCCTTGGCATTGTGGTAAATGCAGTTTCAGTTACTTGCTTGCTTCAAGAGTGTTCGAGTGTTTCGCCACACTTGGCGCAGATAGTGCTGATCTCTAGAGACGTGTTTCTGGTTCTTTAGCCATCATCAGTAGAGCTTACAGTCTTTCAAATGTGGGGTTTACTGAGTAGGCTGCCAACATCTTTCTCAGGTCAGGTACCTCTCACAGGCATGCGGGTGCTTCATCCACGAGCTCGTCAGGTCAATGACTCACAGGAGTACTATTAAACAGGAACAGGGGTGGGAGCACACTGCTTCACCTCCCAGCAACGTTTGCCCCTGGCATTGTGATAAATGCAGTTTAAGTTACTTGCTTGCTTCAAGAGTGTTCGACTGTTTCGCCACAGTAGGCGCAGATAGTGCTGATCTCTACACACGTGGTTCTGTTTCTTTAACTGTCATAGGTAGAGATTTCAGTCTTTCAAATGTGGGGTTTGCTGAGTAGGCTGCCAACATCTGTCTCAGGCCTGGTACCTCCCACAGGCATGCGGGTGCTTCATCCACCAGCTCGTCAGCTCAATGACTCACTGGAGAACTATTAAACAGGACCAGGGGTGCGAGGACGCCGCTTCACCTCCCAGCAACGTTCGCCCCTGGCATTGTGGTAAATGCAGTTTCAGTTACTTGCTTGCTTCAAGAGTGTTCGAGTGTTTTGCCACAGTTGATGCAGATAGTGCTGATCTCTAGACAGGTGGTTCTCGTTCTTTAACCGTCATCAGTAGAGATTACAGTCTTTCAAATTTGGGGTTTGCTGAGTACGCTGCCAATGTCTTTCTCAGGTCTGGTACCTCTCACAGGCATGCGGGTGCTTCATCCACGAGCTCGTCAGCTCAATGACTCACTGGAGAACTATTAAACAGAAACAGAGGTGGGAGGACACCGCTTCACCTCCCAGCAAGGTTTGCCCCTGGCATTTTGGTAAATGCAGTTTCAGTTACGTGCTTGCTTCAAGGGTGTTCGAGTGTTTTGCCACAGTTGACGCTGATAGTGCTGATCTCCGGACACGTGGTTCTCGTTCTTTAACCGTCATCAGTAGAGATTACAGTCTTTCAAATGTGGGGTTTGCTGAGTATGCTGCCAACATCTTTCTCAGGTCAGGTACCTCTCACAGGCAAGTGGGTGCTTCATCCACGAGCTCGTCAGCTCAATGACTCACGGGAGTACTATTAAACAGGAACAGGGGTGGGAGCACACCGCTCCACCTCCCAGCAAGGTTCGCACCTGGCATTGTGGTAAATGCAGTTTCAGTTACTTGGTTGCTTCATGAGTGTTCGAGTGTTTCGCCACAGTTGGCGCAGATAGTGCTGATCTCTAGACACGTGGTTCTGTTTCTTTAACTGTCATAGGTAGAGATTATAGTCTTTCAAATGTGGAGTTTGCTGAGTAGGCTGGCAACATCTTTCTCAGGTCAGGTACCTCCCACAGGCATGCGGGTGCTTCATCCACGAGCTCGTCAACTCAATGACTCATGGGAGTACTATTAAACAGGAACAGGGGTGGGAGCACACCGGTTCACCTCCCAGCAAGGATCGCCACTACCATTGTGGTAAATGCAGTTTCAGTTACTTGCTTGCTTCAAGAGTGTTTGAGTGTATCGCCACAGTCGGCGCAGATAGTGTTGATCTCAAGACACGTGTTCCTGGTTCTTTAACCTTCATCAGGAGTGTTTGCAGTCTTTGAAATTTGGGGTTTGCTGAGTAGGCTTCCAACATCTTTCTCAGGTCAGGTACCTCTCACAGGCATGCGGGTGCTTCATCCACCAGCTCGTCAGCTGAATGACTCACGGGAGTGCTATTAAACAGGAACAGGGGTGGGAGCACACCGCTTCACTTCCCAGCAAGGTTCGCCCCTGGCATTTTGGTAAATGTAGTTTCGGTTACTTGCTTGCTTCAAGTGTGTTCGATTGTTTCGCCACAGTTGGCGCAGATAGTGCTGGTCTCTAGACACGTGTTTCTGGTTCTTTAACCGTCATCAGTAGAGATTACAGTCTTTGAAATCTGGGGTTTTTGCTGAGTAGGCTGGCAACATCTTTCTCAGGTCAGGTACCTCTCACAGGCATGCAGGTGCTCCATCCACCAGCTCGTCAGCTCAATGACTCACGGGAGAAATATTAAACAGGAACAAGGGAGGGAGCACACCACTTCACCTCCCAGCCAGGTTCGCCCCTAGCATTGTGGTAAATGCAGTTTTGGTTACTTGATTGCTTCAAGAGTGTTCGAGTGTTTCGCCACAGTTGGTGCAGATAGTGCTGATCTCTAGACACGTGTTTCTAGTTCTTTAACCGTCATCAGTAGAGATTACAGTCTTTGAAATTTGGGGTTTGCTGAGTAGGCTGCCAACATCTTTCTCAGATCAGGTACCTCTCACAGGCAAGCGGGTGCTTCATCCACGAGCTCGTCAGCTCAATGACTCACGGGAGTACTATTAAACAGGAACTGGGGTGGAAACACACCGCTTCACCTCCCAGCAAGGTTCGCCCCTGACATTGTCGTAATTGCAGTTTCAGTTATTTGCTTGCTTCAAGAGAGTTTGAATGTTTCGCCAGAGTTGGCACAGATAATGCTGATCTCTAGACACATGTTTCAGGTTCTTTAACCGTCATCAGTAGAGATTACAGTCTTTGAAATCTGGGGTTTCCTGAGTTGGCTGCCAACATCTTTCTCATGTCGGGTACCTCTCACAGGCATGCGGGTGCTTCATCCACCACCTCGTCAGCTCAATGACTCACGTGAGAACTATTAAACATGAACAAGGGTGGGAGCACACCGCTTCACCTCCCAGCAAGCTTCGCACCCTGGCATTGTGGTAAATGCAGTTTCGGTTTCTTGCTTGCTTTAACAGTGTCCCGCCACAGTTGGCGCAGATAGTGCTGATCTCTAGACATGTGTTTCTGGTTCTTTAACCGTCATCAGTAGAGATTATAGTCATTCAAATGTGGGGTTTGCTGAGTAGGCTGCCAACATCTTTCTCAGGTCAGGTACCTCTCATAGGCATGCTGGTGCTTCATTCACGAGCTCGTCAGCTCAATGACTCATGGGAGTACTATTAAACAGGAACAGGGGTGGGAGCACCCCGCTTCACCTCCCAGCAAGGTTCGCCCCTGCCATTGTGGTAAATGCAGTTTCGGTTACTTGCTTGCTTCAAGTGTGTTCGATTGTTTCGCCACAGTTGGCGCAGATAGTGCTGATCTCTAGACACGTGTTTCTGGTTCTTTAACCGTCATCAGTAGAGATTACAGTCTATGTAATCTGGGGTTTGCTAAGAAGGCTGCCAACATCTTTCTCAGGTCAGGTACGTCTCACAGGCATGCGGGTGCTTCATCCACGAGTTCGTCAGCTCAATGACTCAAGGGAGTACTATTAAACAGGAACAGCGGTCGTAGCACACCGCTTCACCTCCCAGCAAGGTTCGCCCCTGGCATTGTGGTAAATGCAGTTTCAGTTACTTGCTTGCTTCAAGAGTGTTTGAGTGTTTCGCCACAGTTGGCGCAGATACTGCTGATCTCTAGACACGTGTTTCTGGTTCTTTAACCGTCATCAGTAGAGATTAAATTCTTTCAAATGTGGGGTCTGCTGAGTATGAGGCCAACATCTTTCTCAGATCAGGTGCCTCTCACAGGCAAGTGGGTGCTTTATCCACGAGCTCGTCAGCTCAATGACTCACGGGAGTACTATTAAACAGGAACAGGGGTGGGAGCACACCGCTCCACCTCCAAGCAAGGTTCGCCCCTGGCATTGTGGTAAATGCAGTTTCAGTTACTTGCTTACTTCAAGAGTGTTCGAATGTTTCGCCACAGTTGGAGCAGATAGTGCTGATCTCTAGACACGTGGTTCTGTTTCTTTAACTGTCATAAGTAGAGATTACAGTCTTTCAAATGTGGAGTTTGCTGAGTAGGCTGGCAACATCTTTCTCAGGTCAGGTACCTCTCACAGGCATGCGGGTGCTTCATCCACGAGCTCGTCAACTCAATGACTCACGGGAGTACTATTAAAGAGGAACAGGGGTGCGAGCACACCGGTTCACCTCCCAGCAAGGATCGCCCCTGCCATTGTGGTAAATGCAGTTTCAGTTACTTGCTTGCTTCAAGAGTGTTCGAGTGTATCGCCACAGTCGGCGCAGATAGTGTTGATCTCTAGACACGTGTTTCTGGTTCTTTAACCTTCATCAGGAGGGTTTACAGTCTTTGAAATTTGGGGTTTGCTGAGTAGGCTTCCAGCATTTTTCTCAGGTCTGTTACCTCTCACAGGCATGTGGGTGCTTCATCCACGAGCTCGTCAGCTCAATGACGCACGAGAGTACTATTAAACAAAAACAGGGGTGGGAGCACACCGCTTCAGTTTCCAGCAAGGTTCGCCCCTGGCATTGTGGTAAATGTAGTTTCGGTTACTTGCTTGCTTCAAGTGTGTTCGATTGTTTCGCCACAGTTGGCGCAGATAGTGCTGATCTCTAGACACGTGTTTCTGGTTCTTTAACCGTCATCAGTAAAGATTACAGTCTTTGAAATCTGGGGTTTTTGCTGAGTAGGCTGGCAACATCTTTCTCAGGTCAGGTACCTCTCACAGGCATGCAGGTGCTTCATCCACCAGCTCGTCAGCTCAATGACTCACGGGAGAACTATTAAACAGGAACAAGGGTGGGAGCACACCGCTTCACCTCCCAGCCAGGTTCGCCCCTAGCATTGTGGTAAATGCAGTTTCGGTTACTTGCTTTCTTCAAGAGTGTTCGAGTGTTTCGCCACAGTTGGTGCAGATAGTGCTGATCTCTAGACACGTGTTTCTAGTTCTTTAACCGTCATCAGTAGAGATTACAGTCTTTGAAATTTGGGGTTTGCTGAGTAGGCTGCCAACATCTTTCTCAGATCAGGTACCTCTCACAGGCAAGCGGGTGCTTCGTCCACGAGCTCGTCAGCTCAATGACTCACGGGAGTACTATTAAACAGGAACTGGGGTGGAAGCACACCGCTTCACCTCCCAGCAAGGTTCGCCCCTGACATTGTCGTAATTGCAGTTTCAGTTATTTGCTTGCTTCAAGAGAGTTTGAATGTTTTGCCACAGTTGGCACAGATAATGCTGATCTCTAGACACGTGTTTCAGGTTCTTTAACCGTCATCAGTAGAGATTACAGTCTTTGAAATCTGGGGTTTGCTGAGTAGGCTGCCAACATCTTTCTCATGTCGGGTACCTCTCACAGGCATGCGGGTGCTTCATCCACCACCTCGTCAGCTCAATGACTCACGGGAGAACTATTAAACATGAACAAGGGTGGGAGCACACCGCTTCACCTCCAGCAAGGTTCGCACCCTGGCATTGTGGTTAATGCAGTTTCGGTTACTTGCTTGCTTTAAGAGTGTCCCGCCACAGTTGGCGCAGATAGTGCTGATCTCTAGACACGTGTTTCTGGTTCTTTAACCGTCATCAGTAGAGATTACAGTCTTTGAAATGTGGGGTTTGCTGAGTAGGCTTCCAACATCTTTCTCAGGTCTGGTACCTCTCACAGGCATGCGGGTGCTTCATCCATGAGCTCGTCAGCTCAATGACTCAAGAGACCACTATTAAACAGGAACAGGGGTGGGAGCACACCACTTCACCTCCCAACAAGGTTCGCCCCTGGCATTGAGGTAAATGCAGTTTCAGTTACTTGCTTGCTTCAAGTGTGTTCGATTGTTTCGCCACAGTTGGCGCAGATAGTGCTGATCTCTAGACACGTGTTTCTGGTTCTTTAACCGTCATCAGTAGAGATTACAGTCTTTGTAATCTGGGGTTTGCTAAGAAGGATGCCAACATCTTTCTCAGGTCAGGTACGTCTCACAGGCATGCGGGTGCTTCATCCACGAGTTCGTCAGCTCAATGACTCACGGGAGTACTATTAAACAGGAACAGCGGTGGGAGCACACCGCTTCACCTCCCAGCAAGGTTCGCCCCTGGCATTGTGGTAAATGCAGTTTCAGTTACTTGCTTGCTTCAAGAGTGTTTGAGTGTTACGCCACAGTTGGCGCAGATACTGCTGATCTCTAGACACGTGTTTCTGGTTCTTTAACCGTCATCAGTAGAGATTAAAGTCTTTCAAATGTGGGGTCTGCTGAGTATGAGGCCAACATCTTTCTCAGATCAGGTGCCTCTCACAGGCAAGTGGGTGCTTCATCCACGAGCTCTTCAGCTCAATGACTCACAGGAGTACTATTAAACAGGAACAGGGGTGGGAGCACACCGCTTCACCTCCCAGCAAGGTTCGCCCCTGCCATTGTGGTAAATGCACTTTCAGTTACTTGCTTGCTTCAAGAGTTTTTGAGTGTATCGCCACAGTTGGCGCAGATAGTGCTGATCTCTAGACACGTGTTAATGGTTCTTTAACCGTCATCAGTAGAGATTACAGTCTTTGAAATTTGGGGTTTGCTGAGTAGGCTTCCAACATCTTTCTCAGGTCTGGTACCTCTCACAGGCATGCGGGTGCTTCATCCATCAATGACTCATGGGAGTACTATTAAACAGGAACAGGGATGGAGGCACACCGCTTCACCTCCCAGCAAGGTTCGCCCCTGACATTGTGGTAATTGCAGTTTCAGATACTTGCTTGCTTCAAGAGTGTTTGAGTGTTTCGCCACAGTTGGCACAGATAATGCTGATCTCTAGACACGTGTTTCTAGTTCTTTAACCGTCATCAGTAGAGATTACAGTCTTTGAAATCTGGGGTTTGCTGAGTATGCTGCCAACATCTTTCTCAGATCAGGTACCTCTCACAGGCAAGCGGGTGCTTCATCCATGAGCTCGTCAGCTCAATGACTCAAGGGAGTACTATTAAACAGGAACAGGGGTGGGAGCACACCGCTTCACCTCCAAGCAAGGATCGCGCCTGCCATTGTGGTAAATGCAGTTTCAGTTACTTGCTTGCTTCAAGAGTGTTCGAGTGTTTTGCCGCAGTTGGCACAGATAGTGCTGATCTCTAGACACGTGTTTCTGGTTCTTTAACCGTCATCAGTAAAGATTACAGTCTTTGAAATTTGGGGTTTGCTGAGTAGGCTTCCAACATCTTTCTAAGGTCTGGTACCTCTCACAGGCATGATTGGTGCTTCATCCACGAGCTCGTCAGTTCAATGACTCAGGAGAGTACTATTAAACAGTAAAAGGGTTGAGAGCACACCGCTTCACCTCCCATCAAGGTTCGCCCCTGGCATTGTGGTAAATGCAGTTGGATGTATGATGAGACAATGCGTACCATCACAACGCGGTATGTTACATCGCGGTCTTGACAACGCAAGTCATTACATCGACTTGCGTTGGAGGGCGCTGGATTTAGGAATAGTGTGAATTACTATTCCAACTCCAGTCTACGTACAGTAGAGAAGGTGTTGGAATAGTAATTCACACTATTCCTTAGTCTAGAGCGCCCTCCAGTGCAAGTCGGTGTAACGACTTGCGTTGTCAAAACCACAATATAACCATACCGCGTTGTAATGGTTGCGTGGTAAAGGATGTTTCCCATGCAGTTTCGGTTACTTGCTTGCTTCAAGTGTGTTCGATTGTTTTGCCACAGTTGGCGCAGATAGTGCTGATCTCTAGACACGTGTTTCTGGTTCTTTAACCGTCATCAGTAGAGATTACAGTCATTGCAATCTGGGGTCTGCTAAGTAGGCTGCCAACATCTTTCTCAGGTCAGGTACCTCTCATAGGCATGCAGGTGCTTCATCCACCAGCTCGTCAGCTGAATGACTCACGGGAGAACTATTAAACAGGAACAGGGGTGGGAGCACACCGCTTCACCTCCCAGCAAGGTTCGCCCCTGACATTGTGGTAAATGCAGTTTCAGTTACTTGCTTGCTTTAAGAGTGTTTGAGTGTTTCGCCACAGTTGGCACAGATAATGCTGATCTCTAGACACGTGTTTCTAGTTCTTTTACCGTCATCAGTAGAGATTACAGTCTTTGAAATGTGGGTTTTGCTAAGTAGGCTGCCAACATCTTTCTCAGGTCAGGTACCTCTCATAGGCATGCAGGTGCTTCATCCACCAGCTCGTCAGCTGAATGACTCACGGGAGAACTATTAAACAGGAACAGGGGTGGGAGCACACCGCTTCACCTCCCAGCAAGGTTCGCCCCTGGCATTGTGGTAAATGCAGTTTCGGTTATTTGCTTGCTTCAAGTGTGTCCGATTGTTTCGCCGCAGATAGTGCTGATCTCTAGACACATGTTTCTGGTTCTTTAACCGTCATCAGTAGAGATTACAGTCTTTGAAATCTGGGGTTTGCTAAGTAGGCTGCCAACACCTATCTCAGGTCAGGTACCTCTCACAGCCATCCAGGTGCTTCATTCACAAGCTCGTCAGCTCAATGACTCACAGGAGTACTATTAAACAGTAACAGGGGTGGGAGCACACCGCTTCACCTCCCAGCAAGGTTTCCCCCTGGCATTGTGGTAACTGCAGGTTCAGTTACTTGCATCCTTCAAGAGTGTTCGAGTGTTTCGTCACAGTTGGCGCAGATAGTGCCGATCTCTAGACACGTGGTTCTGGTTCTTTAACCGTCATCAGTACAGATTACAGTCTTTGAAATCTGGGGTTTGCTAAGTAGACTGCCAACATCTTTCTTAGGTCTGGTACCTCTCACAGGCTTGCGGGTGCTTCATTCACAAGCTCGTCAGCTCAATGACTCACGAGAGTACTATTAAACAGGAACAGGGGTGGGAGCACACCGCTTCAGCTCCCAGCAAGGTTTCCCCCAGGCATTGTGGTAACTGCAGTTTCAGTTACTTGCATGCTTCAAGAGTGTTCGAGTGTTTCGTCACAGTTGGCACAGATAGTGCTGATCTCTAGACACGTGGTTCTGGTTCTTTAACCGTCATCAGTAGAGATTACAGTCTTTCAAATGTGGGGTTTGCTGAGTATGCTGTCAACATGTTTCTGAGGTCAGGAACCTCTCACAGGCAAGCGTGTGCTTCATCCACGAGCTCGTCAGCTCAATGACTCACGAGAGTACTATTAAACAGGAACAGCGGTGAGAGCACACCGCTTCACCTCCCAGCAAGGTTTGCCCCTGGCATTGTGGTAAATGCAGTTTCAGTTACTTGCATGCTTCAAGAGTGTTCCAGTGTTTCGCCACAGTTGGCGCACATAGTGCTGATCTCTAGACACGTGGTTCTGTTTCTTTAACTGTCATAGGTAGAGATTTCAGTCTTTCAAATGTGGGGTTTGCTGAGTAGGCTGCCACCATCTTTCTCAGGTCAGGTACCTCTCACAGGCATGCGGGTGCTTCATCCACGAGATCGTCAGCTCAATGACTCACAAGAGTACTATTAAACAGGAACAGAGGTGGGAGCACACCGCTTCACATCCCAGCAAGGGTCGCGCCCTGGCATTGTGGTAAATGCAGTTTCAGTTACTTGCTTGCTTCAAGAGTGTTCGAGTGTTTCGCCACAGTTGGCGCAGATAGTGCTGATCTCTAGACAAGTGTTTCTGGTTCTTTAACCGTCATCAGTAGAGATTGCAGTCTTTGAAATATGGGGTTTGCTGAGTAGGCTGCCAACATCTTTCTCAGGTCAGGTACCTCTCACAGGCATTCAGGTGCTTCATCCACCAGCTCGTCAGCTGAATGACTCACAGGAGAACTATTAAACAGGAACGGGGGGAGCACACCGCTTCACCTCCCAGCAAGGTTCGCCTCTGGCATTGTGGTAAATGCAGTTTCGGTTACTTGCTTGCATCAAGAGTGTTTGAGTGTTTCGCCACAGTTGGCGCAGATACTGCTGATCTCTAGATACGTGTTTCTGGTTCTTTAACTGTCATCAGTAGAGATTACAATCTTTGAAATCTGGGGTTTGCTAAGTAGGCTGCCAACATCTTTCTCCGGTCAGGTACGTCTCACAGGCATGCAGGTGCTTCATCCACGAGTTTGTCAGCTCAATGACTCACGGGAGTACTATTAAACAGGAACAGGGGTGGGAGCACACCGCTCCACCTCCCAGCAAGGTTCGCCCCTTGCATTGTGGTAAATGCAGTTTCAGTTACTTGCTTGCTTCAAGAGTGTTCGAGTGTTTCGCCACAGTTGGTGCAGATAGTGCTGATCTCTAGACACGTGGTTCTGTTTCTTTAACTGTCATAGGTAGAGATTTCAGTCTTTCAAATGTGGAGTTTGCTGAGTAGGCTGGCAACATCTTTCTCAGGTCAGGTACCTCCCACAGGCATGCGGGTGCTTCATCCACGAGCTTGTCAACTCAATGACTCATGGGAGTACTATTAAACAGGAACAGGGGTGGGAGCACACCGCTTCACTTCCCAGCAAGGATCGCCCCTGCCATTGTGGTAAATGCAGTTTCAGTTACTTGCTTGCTTCAAGAGTGTTTGTGTGTATCGCCACAGTCGGCGCAGATAGTGTTGATCTCAAGACACGTGTTTCTGGTTCTTTAACCTTCATCAGTAGTGTTTACAGTCTTTGAAATTTGGGGTTTGCTGAGTAGGCTTCCAACATCTTTCTCAGGTCTGTTACCTCTCACAGGCATGTGGGTGCTTCATCCACGAGCTCATCAGCTAAATGACGCACCAGAGTACTATTAAACAGGAACACTGGTGGGAGCTCACCGCTTCACTTCCCAGCAAGGTTCGCCCCTGGCATTGTGGTAAATGTAGTTTCGGTTGCTTGCTTGCTTCAAGTGTGTTCGATTGTTTCGCCACAGTTGGCGCAGATAGTGCTCATCTCTAGACAAGTGTTTCTGGTTCTTTAACCGTCATCAGTAGAGATTACAGTCTTTGAAATCTGGGGTTTTTGCTGAGTAGGCTGCCAACATCTTTCTCAGATCAGGTACCTCTCACAGGCAAGTGGGTGATTCATCCACGAGCTCGTCAGCTCAATGACTCAAGGGAGTACTATTAAACAGGAACAGGGGTGGGAGCACACCGCTTCACCTCCCAGCAAGATTCGCCCCTGGCATTGTGTTAAATGCAGTTTCAGTTACTTGCTTGCTTCAAGAGTGTTTGAGTTTTTCGCCACAGTTGGCACAGATAATGCTGCTCTCTAGACACGTGTTTCTAGTTCTTTAACCGTCATCAGTAGAGATTACAGTCTTTGAAATTTGGGTTTTGTTGAGTAGGCTGCCAGCAGCTTTCTCAGATCAGGTACATCTCACAGGCAAGCGGGTGCTTCATCCACGAGCTCGTCAGCTCAATGACTCACGAGAGTACTATTAAACAGTAACAGGGGTGGGAGCACCCTGCTTCACCTCCCAGCAAGGTTCGCCCCTGGCATTGTGGCAAATGCAGTTTTGGTTACTTGCTTGCTTCAAGTGTGTTCGATTGTTTCGACGCAGATAGTGCTGATCTCTAGACACGTGTTTCTGGTTCTTTAACCGTCATCAGTAGAGATTACAGTCTTTGAAATCTGGGGTTTGCTAAGTAGGCTGCCAACATCTATCTCAGGTCAGGTACCTCTCACAGGCATGCAGGTGCTTCATCCACCAGCTCGTCAGCTGAATGACTCACGGGAGTGCTATTAAACAGGAACAGGGGTGGGAGCACACCGCTTCACCTCCCAGCAAGGTTTGCCCCCGGCATTGTGGTAACTGCAGTTTCAGTTACTTGCATGCTTCAAAAGTGTTCGAGTGTTTCGTCACAGTTCTCGCAGATAGTGCTGATCTCTAGACATGTGGTTCTGGTTCTTTAACCGTCATCAGTAGAGATTACAGTCTTTCAAATGTGGGGTTTGCTGAGTATGCTGTCAACATCTTTCTCAGGTCAGGTACCTCTCACAGGCATCCAGGTGCTTCATTCACAAGCTCGTCAGCTCAATGACTCACGAGAGTACTATTAAACAGGAACAGCGGTGGGAGCACACGCTTCACCTCCCAGCAAGGTTCGCCCCTGGCATTGTGGTAAATGCAGTTTCAGTTACTTGCATGCTTCAAGAGTGTTCCAGTGTTTCGCCACAGTTGGCGCACATAGTGCTGATCTCTAGACACGTGGTTCTGTTTCTTTAACTGTCATAGGTAGAGATTTCAGTCTTTCAAATGTGGGGTTTGCTGAGTATGCTATCAACATCTTTCTCAGGTCAGGTACCTCTCACAGGCATCCAGGTGCTTCATTCACAAGCTCGTCAGCTCAATGACTCACGGGAGTACTATTAATCAGGAACAGGGGTGGGAGCACACCGCTCCACCTCCCAGCAAGGTTCGCCCCTTGCATTGTGGTAAATGCAGTTTCAGTTACTTGCTTGCTTCAAGAGTGTTCGAGTGTTTCGCCACAGTTGGCGCACATAGTGCTGATCCCTTCACACGTGGTTCTGTTTCTTTAACTGTCATAGGTAGAGATTTCAGTCTTTCAAATGTGGGGTTTGCTGAGTAGGCTGCCAACATCTTTCTCAGGTCAGGTACCTCTCACAGGCATGCGGGTGCTTCATCCATCAATGACTCACAAGAGTACTATTAAATAGGAACAGGGATGGAGGCACACCGCTTCACCTCCCAGCAAGGTTCGCCCCTGCCATTGTGGTAAATGCAGTTTCAGTTACTTGCTTGCTTCAAGAGTGTTCGAGTGTTTCGCCACAGTTGGCGCAGATAGTGCTGATCTCTAGACACGTGTTTCTGGTTCTTTAACCGTCATCAGTAGAGATTACAGTCTTTGAAATCTGGGGTTTGCTGAATAGGCTGCCAACATCTTTCTCAGGTCAGGTACGTCTCACAGGCATGGGGGTGCTTCATCCACGAGTTCGTCAGCTCAATGACTCACGGGAGTACTATTAAACAGGAACAGGGGTGGGAGCACACCGCTCCACCTCCCAGCCAGGTTCGCCCCTTGCATTGTGGTAAATGCAGTTTCAGTTACTTGCTTGCTTCAAGAGTGTTCGAGTGTTTCGCCACAGTTGGTGCAGATAGTGCTGATCTCTAGACACGTGGTTTTGTTTCTTTAACTGTCATATGTAGAGATTTCAGTCTTTCAAATGTGGAGTTTGCTGAGTAGGCTGGCAACATCTTTCTCAGGTCAGGTACCTCCCACAGGCATGCGGGTGCTTCATCCACGAGTTCGTCAGCTCAATGACTCACGGGAGTACTATTAAACAGGAACAGGGGTGGGAGCACACCGCTCCACCTCCCAGCAAGGTTCGCCCCTGCCATTGTGGTAAATGCAGTTTCAGTTACTTGCTTGCTTCAAGAGTGTTTGAGTGTATCGCCACAGTCGGCGCAGATAGTGTTGATCTCAAGACACATGTTTATGGTTCTTTAACCTTCATCAGGAGTGTTTACAGTCTTTGAAATTTGGGGTTTGCTGAGTAGGCTTCCAACATCTTTCTCAGGTCTGTTACCTCTCACAGGCATGTGGGTGCTTCATCCACGAGCTCATCAGCTAAATGACGCACCAGAGTACTATTAAACAGGAACACTGGTGGGAGCTCACCGCTTCACTTCCCAGCAAGGTTCGCCCCTGGCATTGTGTTAAATGCAGTTTCAGTTACTTGCTTGCTTCAAGAGTGTTTGAGTTTTTCGCCACAGTTGGCACAGATAATGCTGATCTCTAGACACGTGTTTCTAGTTCTTTAACCGTCATCAGTAGAGATTACAGTCTTTGAAATTTGGGTTTTGTTGAGTAGGCTGCCAGCAGCTTTCTCAGATCAGGTACATCTCACAGGCAAGCGGGTGCTTCATCCACGAGCTAGTCAGCTCAATGACTCACGGGAGTACTATTAAACAGAAACAGGGGTTGGAGCACACCGCTTCACCTCCCAGCAAGGTTCGCCCCTGCCATTGTGGTAAATGCAGTTTCAGTTACTTGCTTGCTTCAAGAGTGTTCGAGTGTATCGCCACAGTTGGCGCAGATAGTGCTGATCTCTAGACACGTTTTTCTGGTTCATTAACCGTCATCAGTAGACATTACAGTCTTTAAAATTTGGGGTTTGCTGGGTAGGCTTCCAACATCTTTCTCAGGTCTGGTACCTCTCACAGGCATGCGGGTGCTTCATCCACGAGCTCGTCAGCTCAATGACTCACGAGAGTACTATTAAACAGTAACAGGGGTGGGAGCACCCCGCTTCACCTCCCAGCAAGGTGCGCCCCTGGCATTGTGGTAAATGCAGTTTCGGTTACTTGCTTGCTTCAAGTGTGTTCGATTGTTTCGCCGCAGATAGTGCTGATCTCTAGACACGTGTTTCTGATTCTTTAACCGCCATCAGTAGAGATTACAGTCTTTGAAATCTGGGGTTTGCTAAGTAGGCTGCCAACATCTATCTCAGGTCAGGTACCTCTCACAGGCATGCAGGTGCTTCATCCACCAGCTCGTCAGCTGAATGACTCATGGGAGTACTATTAAACAGGAACAGGGGTGGGAGCACACCGCTTCACATCCCAGCAAGGTTCGCGCCCTGGCATTGTGGTAAATGTGCTATTAAACAGGAACAGGGGTGGGAGCACACAGCTTCACCTCCCAGGAAGGTTTGCCCCCGGCATTGTGGTAACTGCAGTTTCAGTTACTTGCATGCTTCAAGAGTGTTCGAGTGTTTCGCAACAGTTGGCGCAGATTGTGCTGATCTCTAGACAAGTGTTTCTGGTTCTTTAACCGTCATCAGTAGAGATTACAGTCTTTGAAATATGGGGTTTGCTGAGTAGGCTTCCAAAATCTTTATCAGGTCAGGTACCTCTCACAGGCATTCAGGTGCTTCATCCACCAGCTCGTCAGCTGAATGACTCACAGGAGAACAATTAAACAGGAAAAGGGGGGGAGCACACCGCTTCACCTCCCAGCAAGGTTCGCCTCTAGCATTGTGGTAAATGCAGTTTCCGTTACTTGCTTGCTTCAAGAGTGTTCGAGTGTTTCGCCACAGTTGGCGCACATAGTCCTGATCTCTACACACGTGGTTCTGTTTCTTTAACTGTCATAGGTAGAGATTTCAGTCTTTCAAATGTGGGGTTTGCTGAGTAGGCTGCCAACATCTTTCTCAGGTCAGGTACCTCTCACAGGCATGCGGGTGCTTCATCCATCAATGACTCATGGGAGTACTATTAAACAGGAACAGGGATGGAGGCACACCGCTTCACCTCCCAGCAAGGTTCGCCCCTGCCATTGTGGTAAATGCAGTTTCAGTTACTTGCTTGCTTCAAGAGTGTTCGAGTGTTTCGCCACAGTTGGCGCAGATAGTGCTGATCTCTAGACACGTGTTTCTGGTTCTTTAACCGTCATCAGTAGAGATTACAGTCTTTGAAATCTGGGGTTTGCTGAATAGGCTTCCAACATCTTTCTCAGGTCTGGTGCCTCTCACAGGCATGTGGCTGCTTCATCCACGAGCTCGTCAGCTCAATGACTCACGAGAGTACTATTAAACAGGAACAGGGGTGGGAGCACACCGCTTCATCTCCCAGCAAGGTTCGCCCCTGACATTGTGGTAATTGCAGTTTCAGATACTTGCTTGCTTCAAGAGTGTTTGAGTGTTTCGCCACAGTTGGCACAGATAATGCTGATCTCTAGACACGTGTTTCTGGTTCTTTAACCGTCATCAGTAGAGATTATAGTCATTGCAATCTGGGGTCTGCTAAGTAGGCTGCCAACATCTTTCTCAGGTCAGGTACCTCTCACAGGCATGCAGGTGCTTCATCCACCAGCTCGTCAGCTGAATGACTCACGGGAGAACTATTAAACAGGAACAGGGGTGGGAGCACACCGCTTCACCTCCCAGCAAGGTGCGCCCCTGACATTGTGGTAATTGCAGTTTCAGTTACTTGCTTGCTTCAAGAGTGTTTGAGTGTTTCGCCACAGTTGGCACAGATAATGCTGATCTCTAGACACGTGTTTCTAGTTCTTTAACCGTCATCAGTATGTGGGTTTTGCTGAGTAGGCTGCCAACAGCTTTCTCAGATCAGGTACCTCTCACAGGCAAGTGGGTGCTTCATCCACAATGACTCACGAGAGTACTATTAAACAGTAACAGGGGTGGGAGCACACCGCTTCACCTCCCAGCAAGGTTCGCCCCTGGCATTGTGGTAAATGCAGTTTCGGATACTTGCTTGCTTCAAGTGTGTTCGATTGTTTCGCCGCAGATAGTGCTGATCTCTAGACACGTGTTTCTGGTTCTTTAACCGTCATCAGTAGAGATTGCAGTCTTTGAAATATGGGGTTTGCTGAGTAGGCTGCCAACATCTTTCTCAGGTCAGGTACCTCTCACAGGCATTCAGGTGCTTCATCCACCAGCTCGTCAGCTGAATGACTCACAGGAGAACTATTAAACAGGAACAGGGGGGGAGCACACCGCTTCACCTCCCAGCAAGGTTCGCCTCTGGCATTGTGGTAAATGCAGTTTCGGTTACTTGCTTGCTTCAAGAGTGTTTGAGTGTTTCGCCACAGTTGGCGCAGATACTGCTGATTTCTAGACACGTGTTTCTGGTTCTTTAACTGTCATCAGTAGAGATTACAATCTTTGAAATCTGGGGTTTGCTAAGTAGGTTGCCAACATCTTTCTCAGGTCAGGTACGTCTCACAGGCATGCGGGTGCTTCATCCACGAGTTCGTCAGCTCAATGACTCACGGGAGTACTATTAAACAGGAACAGGGGTGGGAGCACACCGCTCCACCTCCCAGCAAGGTTTGCCCCTTGCATTGTGGTAAATGCAGTTTCAGTTACTTGCTTGCTTCAAGAGTGTTCGAGTGTTTCGCCACAGTTGGTGCAGATAGTGCTGATCTCTAGACACGTGGTTCTGTTTCCTTAACTGTCATAGGTAGAGATTTCAGTCTTTCAAATGTGGAGTTTGCTGAGTAGGCTGGCAACATCTTTCTCAGGTCAGGTACCTCCCACAGGCATGCGGGTGCTTCATCCACGAGCTCGTCAACTCAATGACTCATGGGAGTACTATTAAACAGGAACAGGGGTGGGAGCACATCGCTTCACTTCCCAGCAAGGATCGCCCCTGCCATTGTGGTAAATGCAGTTTCAGTTACTTGCTTGCTTCAAGAGTGTTTGAGTGTATCGCCACAGTCGGCGCAGATAGTGTTGATCTCAAGACACGTGTTTCTGGTTCTTTAACCTTCATCGGGAGTGTTTACAGTCTTTGAAATTTGGGGTTTGCTGAGTAGGCTTCCAACATCTTTCTCAGGTCTGTTACCTCTCACAGGCATGTGGGTGCTTCATCCACGAGCTCATCAGCTAAATGACGCACCAGAGTACCATTAAACAGGAACACTGGTGGGAGCTCACCGCTTCACTTCCCAGCAAGGTTCGCCCCTGGCATTGTGGTAAATGTAGTTTCGGTTGCTTGCTTGCTTCAAGTGTGTTCGATTGTTTCGCCACAGTTGGCGCAGATAGTGCTCATCTCTAGACAAGTGTTTCTGGTTCTTTAACCGTCACCAGTAGAGATTACAGTCTTTGAAATTTGGGTTTTGTTGAGTAGGCTGCCAGCAGCTTTCTCAGATCAGGTACCTCTCACAGGCAAGTGGGTGATTCATCCACGAGCTCGTCAGCTCAATGACTCACGGGAGTACTATTAAACAGGAACAGGGGTGGGAGCACACCTCTTCACCTCCCAGCAAGGTTCGTCCCTGCCATTGTGGTAAATGCAGTTTCAGTTACTTGCTTGCTTCAAGAGTGTTCGCGTGTATCGCCACAGTTGGCGCAGATAGTGCTGATCTCTAGACACGTGTTTCTGGTTCATTAACCGTCATCAGTAGACATTACAGTCTTTGAAATTTGGGGTTTGCTGAGTAGGCTTCCAACATCTTTCTCAGGTCTGGTACCTCTCACAGGCATGCGGGTGCTTCATCCACGAGCTCGTTAGCTCAATGACTCACGAGAGTACTATTAAACAGTAACAGGGGTGGGAGCACCCCGCTTCACCTCCCAGCAAGGTTCGCCCCTGGCATTGTGGTAAATGCAGTTTCGGTTACTTGCTTGCTTCAAGTGTGTTCGATTGTTTCGCCGCAGATAGTGCTGATCTCTAGACACGTGTTTCTGGTTCTTTAACCGTCATCAGTAGAGATTACAGTCTTTGAAATCTGGGGTTTGCTAAGTAGGCTGCCAACATCTATCTCAGTTCAGGTACCTCTCACAGGCATGCAGGTGCTTCATCCACCAGCTCGTCAGCTGAATGACTCACGGGAGTACTATTAAACAGGAACAGGGGTGGGAGCACACCGCTTCACCTCCCAGCAAGGTTTGCCCCCGGCATTGTGGTAACTGCAGTTTCAGTTACTTGCATGCTTCAAGAGTGTTCGAGTGTTTCGTCACAGTGTGCGCAGATAGTGCTGATCTCTAGACACGTGGTTCTGGTTCTTTAACCGTCATCAGTAGAGATTACAGTCTTTCAAATGTGGGGTTTGCTGAGTATGCTGCCAACATCTTTCTCAGGTCAGGTGCCTCTCACAGGCAAGCGTGTGCTTCATCCACGAGCTTGTCAGCTCAATGACTCCCGAGAGTACTATTAAACAGGAACAGGGGTGGAAGTACACCGCTTCATCTCCCAGCAAGGTCCACACCCTGGCATTGTGGTAAATGCAGTTTCGGTTACTTGCTTGCTTCAAGAGTGTTTGAGTGTTTCGCCACAGTTGGCGCAGATACTGCTGATCTCTAGACACGTGTTTCTGGTTCTTTAACCGTCATCAGTAGAGATTACAGTCTTTCAAATGTGGGGTTTGCTGAGTAGGCTGCCAACATCTTTCTCAGATCAGGTACCTCTCAAAGGAAAGCGGGTGCTTCATCCACGAGCTCGTCAGCTCAATGACTCACGTGAGTACTATTAAACAGGAACTGGGGTGGAAGCACACCGCTTCACCTCCCAGCAATGTTCGCCCCTGACATTGTCGTAATTGCAGTTTCAGTTATTTGCTTGCTTCAAGAGAGTTTGAATGTTTCGCCACAGTTGGCACAGATAATGCTGATCTCTAGACACGTGTTTCAGGTTCTTTAACCGTCATCAGTAGAGATTACAGTCTTTGAAATCTGGGGTTTGCTGAGTAGGCTGCCAACATCTTTCTCATGTCGGGTACCTCTCACAGGCATGCGGGTGCTTCATCCACCACCCCGTCAGCTCAATGACTCACGGGAGAACTATTAAACATGAACAAGGGTGGGAGCACACCGCTTCACCTCCCAGCAAGGTTCACTCCCTGGCATTGTGGTAAATGCAGTTTCGGTTACTTGCTTGCTTTAAGAGTGTTCCGCCACAGTTGGCGCAGATAGTGCTGATCTCTAGACACGTGTTTCTGGTTCTTTAACCGTCATCAGTAGAGATTATAGTCTTTCAAATGTGGGGTTTGCTGAGTAGGCTGCCAACATCTTTCTCAGGTCAGGTACCTCTCATCGGCATGCTGGTGCTTCATTCACGAGCTCGTCAGCTCAATAACTCATGGGAGTACTATTAAACAGGAACAGGGGTGGGAGCACACCGCTTCAACTCCCAGCTAGGTTCGCCCCTGCCATTGTGGTAAATGCAGTTTCAGTTACTTGCTTGCTTCAAGAGTGTTCGAGTGTTTCGCCACAGTTGGCGCAGATAGTGCTGATCTCTAGACACGTGTTTCTGGTTCTTTAACCGTCATCAGTAGAGATTACAGTCTTTGCAATCTGGGGTTTGCTAAGTAGGCTGCCAACATCTTTCTCAGGTCAGGTACGTCTCACAGGCATGCGGGTGCTTCATCCACGAGTTCGTCAGCTCAATGACTCATTGGAGAACTATTAAACAGGAACAGGGGTGGGAGCACACCGCTTCACCTCCCAGCAAAGTTCGGCTCTGGCATTGTGGTAAATGCAGTTTCGGTTACTTGCTTGCTTCAAGAGTGTTTGAGTGTTTCGCCACAGTTGGCGCAGATACTGCTGATCTCTAGACACGTATTTCTGGTTCTTTAACCGTCATCAGTTGAGATTACAGTCTTTCAAATGTGGGGTCTGCTGAGTATGCTGCCAACATCTTTCTCAGATCAGGTACCTCTCACAGGCAAGTGGGTGCTTCATCCACGAGCTCATCAGCTCAAAGACTCACGGGAGTACTATTAAACAGGAACAGGGGTGGGAGCACACCGCTTCACCTCCAAGCAAGGTTCGCCCCTGCCATTGTGGTAAATGCAGTTTCACTACTTTCTGTATCCTCACCACTTTCCTCCCCTGTAGTATGATTCTCATCTAAGGGATGGCTATTGGAACTGGGTACCTCTGTAGCATCTTCAGAAGGGGGGCCTCCTGTTCCTGACCCTAAGGGGGCTAACTGGGAAGCTTTCTTGAGTTCTCTCTGATTCTCATCATTCTGTAAGAGTTCTCTGAGCTCAGCAGAGGTAGGGTTCTTGGGCTGTTTAAGGCCTCTAAGAGTTGCCAAATGCCTGAGCTCATTCTGATTAAGGGTAGCAAAGCTGGATGGTGCCCTCTGGGGGTCACTCTCAACAGAGATGGGTACAGTGGACCCCTCTGCCCCGGCCATTGCTCTTAAGTGTGGGTGGATGTGTTGCAATCTACCTACACTTGGGTTTACCTACTAAACCTATCTAGTAGTTGTAGTCAGGGTGTGCTAATCCCTTTGCTCTACAACAACTAAGTTCAGTAGAACTTATGTATATCTAATCTTGTTTTATATGTACCTACAGGTACCTATGTGATCTTTCAATTGGTAACCAAGAGATTACAATGGTAAAACACAGCAAGCTCAAATCCAACCGCTGCTCACCAATGTGAGAAGTTGGCCTGGTATACGATGCTCACTAGTTAAAGTGATCACCTTGTACCATGCCAAGCAACCCTTATGGTGTGGTTGTAAGTCAACCTTTTCGGACTAGCTGCCCTAGTGGTAGCGTAGGCTAAGCAGTCTTTGAGGCTAAACTCGTGAAGCGTGTTAAGCCAGCTGTTTTACCAAATGCAACCCCCTTTTATACCAATGAAAGGACACCACACAGATATATATTCAAAATATATATGTATTTATTTCTCAAAGTAACCCCTAGTCTCTTTATGAGCACAGGAGCACAAATCGTCAAACAAGATTACAGTAGAATACACAGAAGTTGCACTTTATATGGATAGGCCCTGGTGGCCACTCGAACCATATACTAAAATAGTGGTATAAGTACCACGAACAGAAAAGGGAAAAGGCCTAGGGCCTCTAGAATCGCTGGGCCTACAAGGAGCTAACTTCAGTTAGTGACCAGGAGGTCCACGGGTGGCGTGTGCAGAGCAAATAGTCACACGCGTGCTCCCATAGGTTTCAATGGGTGCGTAAAAAGTACAAAGTTACTGCAAAGAGGATCTTCCGGATGGACTAGGAACTCAAGATTTGGAACACAGGCACTAGAGATGTAATACTACACTTGGGCACAGGTGTGCCAGCTTTACCTCACCCACAGGAAGCGGGTGCATAGGCCTCGAAGTGCGTCGGGTTTCTTCTATCTGTTCCGTGGAGCCTGAAGACAAAGATGCTGCAGGCGGTCGGCCCGGGAGAGATGCAGTGGGTCCAAGAGTGGATCGGAGATGTTGAAGACCTGTAAGCAGAGGGGACAGTGTTCACAGTCACTAGCCAGTGACCAGCGTGGCACCAGGTGGGTACCAGGCAATGTCGGGTGCAAACAGGAAGAAAGGTGTAGCTTGTCTCTGCAGCCACGTGGTCCCTGGAGGTCGACGACGTCCAGGAGTCGAGTCACGAGCTGTCCCACGCAGGCTCTCGCTGTCGGCGGTGTCGGCGACTTGATCGAAGCAAACAAGCCTTGGCAAAAGCAATTGTTGTAGGAAAAGGAAATAAGCTGATGGTTCTGACCAGCAAGGTCAGAAGGACTGCTCCTTTGGAGGGGAGCAAGGGCCAGTCTGGAGCAACCAGACCAGCGGTGTATTTCGTAGAGTTCGTCGCCAAGATGGCTACTAGCCAGCGGGCCAGCAACCGGTTAGGCGCGTCGAGTGGCAAAATGCAGAAGGGCCCCACGCAGATCGTGGAGATGCTGGAGGGCTCACCTTTGGTGCAGATGCTGCTCGGGTGTTGGGCTTCTCAGATCCCAAAGCACAACTTGGAGGGAGCCTCGGTTGTTGCACTTGTCAGCTTGTCGTAGTCGTTCCAAGATGGCTGGCTCCACGTGTCTCGGTGCCTCCACGGGTCTCCTCTTTTCAGGGACTGTGGATCGGGCGGTGAGAGGTCTGGAGGTCCAGGTCTTGTCAGTCTCTGGGCTCGGGCTCCGGCGGGAGGCGGCGGCAAAGCAGACGTTGATTCGCTGGATGGTGCTTGCGTTAGCAAGGTGGTCACTCCCTGACCACAGGGGAGATTGGCTTCAGTCCTCTGTGCAGCAGAGCGTCGAAGTTCCCGTCTTCTTCTTAGTGTTAAGTTGATTCCAGGATGTCTGAAGTCTTAGGACACAGCTCCTACCTTTAAGCGGATTCTAGGGGCCGGACTACCTGCTAGGTCCCTCCCTAAGGGTGGGACCAGGAAGGGGGGTGGTTACACCCCCAATCCTTTGTCCAGCTCGCCCCAGGCCCGGGACTGGTGTGCCCCAGGACCGGTTTGAACTGGCATATGCACCGAGGCTCCTTGTGAGCCACAGGCATGTCTGGTTTCTTTCAAGCCCTACCTGACCAATACACAAAATCCTGTCTGGGGTGGTGCATGCACCTCCCCGGGCAGGAAACCCTTTGTCCACACCTCCCAAGCTGGAAGGACTCCCAGCAGCAGGAGGGCAGACTTGTGTCTGTGGTGGCAGCATCCATTTTGTGGAGCTGAGGCTATGTCTGATTTTACCCGGGTTTCAGGTACTGTACATGTCGTGTCCCTCTAGAAGGGTGGAATGCTAACCCCGTCGCCAGAATTGGCGAGGGGTTAGTATTCCAATTCGTATGACACCTTACTCGACATGTTTTGATAAAGCCAAACCAAAGATAGCATTTAACCGCGAGGTTCATAATGCACTTAAGAGTATATGGTATGACGATATCTGGAAACAGTAGAAGGAAGTTGTTCCGACCACTGCAGACAGGCTCAGCTCATGCCAGAGCACCATCTCACATGGAACCAAGCACTCTGCCTTCAGGATTGTTAAGGCCTGCCATAGGAGTGACTTATAGGTTACCAGGTGTCCCATTTAAGGTTAGGTATAGGTATACTACACCTAAGTAAGAGGTGATTACACCAACTTACCCCAGCTGAGTGATCAGCCAGTTGTGTCAAATTGTTAGGCCAAGCCTGGGGTGGCATAATACATGCTTCAGCCCTTGGCAGGCCTTGGGTACACCAATGCCCTGGGTACCTAGTGTACACTGGTACAGGGGCTGACAGGGTGATCCACTTCCAATTGGTTATGCACCTAGGGTGCATAGTTCTAATTTAGTAGAGAGAACAGCAGGCTGGGGGTCTGATTGGCAGGCCCACAGCCTCAATATGTCAAAAACCAGTGAAGCAAAAAGCAAAAATTTGGGGTGACCATAGGATAGCAGACCCTACTCTCCTACACAACCCCCCCCCAAACGCTGGGACATTAAACTAGCCTTGACCAGTCTCGTCTTCATGTCCTAAGTGGAAGTACCTGGAGAGACCATCTGCATTCCCATGGTCAGTACCTGGCCGGTGCTCCACTGTAAAGTCCATCCCCTGTAGGGAAATGGACCACCTAAGCAGTTTGGGGTTTTCACCCTTCATCTGATTTAGCCACAAGAGGGGCTTATGGTCGGTCTGAATCTTGAAGTGAGTGCCAAACAAGTATGGCCTCAGCTTCTTCAGGGCCCACACCACAGCAAAGGCCTCCCTCTCAATAGCTGACCAATTCTTCTCTCTGGGGGTCAACCTTCTGCTAATAAAAGCAATGGGTTGGTCTTGACCATCTACATTAAGTTGTGACAGCACAGCTCCCACACCCAACTCAGAAGCATCTGTTTGGACAATAAACTCTTTGGAGTAGTCAGGACTTTTCAGGATAGGTGCAGAGCACATGGCCTCCTTCAGGTCATCAAATGCCTTTTGACAGCTTACTGTCCACTGAACCTTTTTGGGCATCTTCTTGGATGTCAGATCAGAGGAGTCACAATGGACCCATAGTTCTTAGCAAACTTCCTGTAGTACCCAGTCAAGCCCAAGAAAGCTTGAACTTGAGTCTGGGTGGTTGGAGGGGACCAGTCCTTGATGGATTGTATCTTACTCTCCAGTGGTTGAACTTGGCCTCCACCTACAAGGTGGCCCAAATATACAACCTTACTCTGCCCTATCTGGCACTTAGTAGCCTTGATAGTGAGGCCTGCCCTTTGCAGAGCCTCAAGAGCCTTCTTCAGGTGGATCAGGTGATCCTCCCAGGTGGAGCTAAAGACAGCAATGTCATCCAGATATGCTGCGCAAAAGTCATCCAACCCAGTAAGGACTTGGTTCACCAGCCTTTGGAAGGTGGCAGGTGCATTCTTCAGACCAAAGGGCATCACCACAAACTGGTAGTGCCCACCTGGGGTTGAGAATGCTGTTTTGGCCTTAGACTCCTCAGCTAATCTGATTTGCCAATAGCCAGCTGTTAAGTCAAATGTGCTCAAAAACTTTGCAGAAGCTAGTTTGTCTATGAGCTCATCTGCCCTTGGAATAGGGTGTGCATCTGTCCTGGTAACAGCATTGAGTCCTCTGTAATCCACACAGAACCTCATCTCTCTCTTGCCATCTTTGGTGTGAGGTTTGGGGACCAGAACCACTGGGCTAGCCCAGGGGCTCTCTGAGGGTTCAATGACACCTAATTCCAGCATTTTATGTACCTCAGCCTTTATACAGTCCCTGACGTGGTCAGGTTGTCTGTAAAGCTTGTTCTTTACAGGCAGACTGTCACCAGTGTCCACCACATGGGTACACCAGTCAGTTTGACTAGGTATCAAGGAAAACATATGTGAAAATGATTGTAGAACCTGTCTACATTCAGTCTGCTGATGGGCAGTGAGGTTGCCTCCAAGGGTCACTCCTTCAACTGAGCCATCTTCAGGGTTCTGAGACAACAGGTCTGGGAGAGGGTCACTCTCTTCCTCCTGTCCCTCATCTGTAGCCATGAGCAAGCCCATGTCTGCCCTGTCAACATATGCTATAAGCCTGTTAACATGGAGTACTCTGTGGGGACTCCTGGGAGTTCCTAGGTCGACCAAGTAGGTGACCTCTCCCTTCTTTTCCAGGATTGTATGGGGTCCAGACCATTTGTCTTGGAGTGCTGCTGGGGCCACTGGCTCCAACACCCATACCTTCTGTCCTGGCTGAAACTCAACCAAGACAGCCTTTTGGTCATGCCAAGCTTTCTGTAAGGCCTGGCTTGCCTCAAGGTTTTTGGATGCCTTCTCCATATACTCAGCCATCCTGGAGCGGAGACCAAGTACGTAGTCCACTATGTCTAGCTTAGGCTTTTTGAGAGGTAACTCCCATCCTTCCTTCACCAAACACAGTGGGCCTCTCACAGGGTGCCCGAACAACAATTCAAAGGGGCTGTAGCCAACTCCTTTTTGTGGGACCTCTCTGTAAGCAAACAGAAGGCAGGGTAGAAGGATGTCCCATCTTCGCCTGAGCTTTTCAGGTAATCCTTTGATCATACCCTTTAGGGTCTTGTTGAACCTCTCAACAAGCCCATTGCATTGTGGGTGATAAGGGGTGGTGAACTTGTAGTTGACACCACATTCCTTCCACATAGCTGTCAAGTATCCTGACATAAAGTTGGTACCTCTGTCAGATACTACCTCCTTAGGAAACCCCACTCTGGAGAATACTCCCAGCAGGGCCCTGGCCACAACAGGAGCTGTAGTGGTCCTAAGGGGAATTGCCTCTGGATACCTGGTGGCATGATCCACTACCACCAGTATAAATCTGTGCCCAGATGCAGTGGGAGGATCCATGGGACCCACTATGTCTATTCCCACTCTTTCAAAGGGGACCCCCACCACAGGTAGTGGTATTAGGGGGGCCTTTGTTGTGCCACCTGATTTGCCACTGGCTTGGCAGGTCACACAGGAGCGACAAAACTCCTTTGTATCTTCATTCATATGAGGCCAGTGAAAGTGAGGGACAAGTCTGTCCCAAGTCTTGTTCTGGCCTAAGTGTCCTGCTAAAGGAATGTCATGGGCCAAGGTAAGAAGGAAGCCCCTAAATTGCAGAGGTATAACCAACCTCCTGGTTGCACCAGGCTTGGGGTCTCTAGCCTCTGAATAAAGGAGCCCTTCATCCCAATACACTTTATGGGTACCTTGAGCATTCCCAGCAGCCTCAGCAGCAGCCAGCTGTCTGAGGGGTTCAAGAGAGGGACAGGATGACTGAGCCTGCCTCAAGTCAGCCCTTGAAGGTCCCCCTGTCCCCAGAAACTCAACCTGATCAGGTTCAAGCTCTTCAGGGACAGTTCCTTCAGGGTCCTCTAGATCAGCTTCCTGGGAAGGCTGATCATCACTCTGAGGCAGGGGGGAAGGCACAGCCTTGACCCTCCTGTTCTTCTTCTTGGTAGGTGCTTGGTCCATTGTTCCAGGATCCAAGACCTGAGGTTCAGTGAGGCACTTTTTGGCCTGTGACCTGGTCACAGCAAGGACATGTGATGATATACCTAACATCTCTGCATGAGTCCTGTACTCCACTTTTGACCATAGAGAACTCTCTAGGTCATTGCCCAACAAACATTCTACTGGGAGGTCTGCACTAACCACAACCCTTTTGAGGCCAGTTACCCCTCCCCATGAGAAGTTAACAACTGCCACACTGTGTGAAGTAGTGGCATTGCTGGCATTGGTCACCAGGTAGTTCTCACCTGGTATGTACTGTCCAGGGTCCACAAAGCCTGGTGTCACCATAGTGACACTGGCACATGTGTCCCTGTAGGCTTGAGCCACTTTTTCATTAATTAAAGGAGTCTGTCTGTACTTGCCCAGGTTACTGGGGCTCACAGTCAGGGACAAATCAATGTCCCCATCACAGATCAAGACTGCCTGTGTCAGGGTTCTGTCTAAGTCAGAATCTCCTTCAGTTCCCATAGTGATTCCCACTACACCCTTTGTCTGGGGACCAACACTGCTAACAGTAGTACTGGGAGCAGGTGCCTTAGGGGCAACAGTGTTGGGGGCTCCACCCTTTTTGCAATCACTAGTCCAGTGAGTTGTATTTTTGCAATGATTGCACCAGGGTTTCTTTTGACCTTCTTTCTTCTTTTTGGACTGTTGTTGGGACCCACCCTCCTTAGCAGTAGTTTGGGGCCCTGTTGAAGACTTCTGGTCTTTAGATTTCTGATCTCCACCCTTCTGGTCTGTTTTCTTCTGATCACCCCCTTGGCCCTGGTTCTGGTTCTTTTGCTTAACCCTGGTTCTGACCCATTTGTCTGCCTTCTTTCCCAATTCTTGGGGAGAGGTCAGATCAGAGTCAACCAAGTGTTGATGCAGTTGCTGGTGTTGACAGTTATTTAAAATCTGTTCTCTCATCATCAAATTATACAATCCTGTAAAATCATATACCTTACTTCCCAGCAACCAACCCTCCAAAGCCTTAGTGGCACATTCAACATATTCAGACCAGTCCTGAGTCTGTGTCTTTTGGGTGTCTCTGAACATTAACCTGTACTGTTCAGTGGTTAAGCCTAACCCATCTACCAGAACACTCTTCAGGACTCTGTAGTTTCTGACATCCTCTTCTCTAACAGTGAGGAGTCTGTCTCTGCCTCTTCCTTTAAAGGAGAGCCAGAGGATTGCTGCCCACTGGTCTTCAGGAACCTGCTGTACTTTGCAGGCTCTCTCAAGAGCAGTTATCCATTTGTGGATGTCATCCCCACTTTTGTAGGGGGGCACAACCTTAGACAGGTTCCTATTATCAAAGACCCTATCTTTGTCCTTAGGGACAATGCTGCCACCAGTGGGTATAGACCCACTCTCTCTAGGTTGCCTAGCCTTGTTCAGTTTTTCTTCCATCAGGGCTACTTCTAGCTCCTGCTTCCTGATCCTCAGCTGGGCTTCCTGCATTCTGGCCTCATGTTCCCTCCTCTGAGGGGTGGTCATCCTTTTCCTGGAGTGACCTTGAGAGCCTCTAGAGCCATGAGAAGCATTGGAGTCACCTGAGCGATTCCTTTGCCTCCCAAGCCCTGTGTTAAGTCCACTGGGGAGATCCAATGGGGTAAACCCACTGTCAATCCCCAATAGCCTTAGTTTAGCTGGGCCAAGTATAACACTTGGCACTGGGCTAGTTCTCCCTTCATCATCACTACTTTCTGTATCCTCACCACTTTCCTCCCCTGTAGTATGATTCTCATCTAAGGGATGGCTATTGGAACTGGGTACCTCTGTAGCATCTTCAGAAGGGGGGCCTCCTGTTCCTGACCCTAAGGGGGCTAACTGGGAAGCTTTCTTGAGTTCTCTCTGATTCTCATCATTCTGTAAGAGTTCTCTGAGCTCAGCAGAGGTAGGGTTCTTGGGCTGTTTAAGGCCTCTAAGAGTTGCCAAATGCCTGAGCTCATTCTGATTAAGGGTAGCAAAGCTGGATGGTGCCCTCTGGGGGTCACTCTCAACAGAGATGGGTACAGTGGACCCCTCTGCCCCGGCCATTGCTCTTAAGTGTGGGTGGATGTGTTGCAATCTACCTACACTTGGGTTTACCTACTAAACCTATCTAGTAGTTGTAGTCAGGGTGTGCTACTCCCTTTGCTCTACAACAACTAAGTTCAGTAGAACTTATGTATATCTAATCTTGTTTTATATGTACCTACAGGTACCTATGTGATCTTTCAATTGGTAACCAAGAGATTACAATGGTAAAACACAGCAAGCTCAAATCCAACCGCTGCTCACCAATGTGAGAAGTTGGCCTGGTATACGATGCTCACTAGTTAAAGTGATCACCTTGTACCATGCCAAGCAACCCTTATGGTGTGGTTGTAAGTCAACCTTTTCGGACTAGCTGCCCTAGTGGTAGCGTAGGCTAAGCAGTCTTTGAGGCTAAACTCGTGAAGCGTGTTAAGCCAGCTGTTTTACCAAATGCAACCCCCTTTTATACCAATGAAAGGACACCACACAGATATATATTCAAAATATATATGTATTTATTTCTCAAAGTAACCCCTAGTCTCTTTATGAGCACAGGAGCACAAATCGTCAAACAAGATTACAGTAGAATACACAGAAGTTGCACTTTATATGGATAGGCCCTGGTGGCCACTCGAACCATATACTAAAATAGTGGTATAAGTACCACGAACAGAAAAGGGAAAAGGCCTAGGGCCTCTAGAATCGCTGGGCCTACAAGGAGCTAACTTCAGTTAGTGACCAGGAGGTCCACGGGTGGCGTGTGCAGAGCAAATAGTCACACGCGTGCTCCCATAGGTTTCAATGGGTGCGTAAAAAGTACAAAGCTACTGCAAAGAGGATCTTCCGGATGGACTAGGAACTCAAGATTTGGAACACAGGCACTAGAGATGTAATACTACACTTGGGCACAGGTGTGCCAGCTTTACCTCACCCACAGGAAGCGGGTGCATAGGCCTCGAAGTGCGTTGGGTTTCTTCTATCTGTTCCGTGGAGCCTGAAGACAAAGATGCTGCAGGCGGTCGGCCCGGGAGAGATGCAGTGGGTCCAAGAGTGGATCGGAGATGTTGAAGACCTGTAAGCAGAGGGGACAGTGTTCACAGTCACTAGCCAGTGACCAGCGTGGCACCAGGTGGGTACCAGGCAATGTCGGGTGCAAACAGGAAGAAAGGTGTAGCTTGTCTCTGCAGCCACGTGGTCCCTGGAGGTCGACGACGTCCAGGAGTCAAGTCACGAGCTGTCCCACGCAGGCTCTCGCTGTCGGCGGTGTCGGCGACTTGATCGAAGCAAACAAGCCTTGGCAAAAGCAATTGTTGTAGGAAAAGGAAATAAGCTGATGGTTCTGACCAGCAAGGTCAGACAGACTGCTCCTTTGGAGGGGAGCAAGGGCCAGTCTGGAGCAACCAGACCAGCGGTGTATTTCGTAGAGTTCGTCGCCAAGATGGCTACTAGCCAGCGGGCCAGCAACCGGTTAGGCGCGTCGAGTGGCAAAATGCAGAAGGGCCCCACGCAGATCGTGGAGATGCTGGAGGGCTCACCTTTGGTGCAGATGCTGCTCGGGTGTTGGGCTTCTCAGATCCTAAAGCACAACTTGGAGGGAGCCTCGGTTGTTGCACTTGTCAGCTTGTCGTAGTCGTTCCAAGATGGCTGGCTCCACGTGTCTCGGTGCCTCCACGGGTCTCCTCTTTTCAGGGACTGTGGATCGGGCGGTGAGAGGTCTGGAGGTCCAGGTCTTGTCAGTCTCTGGGCTCGGGCTCCGGCGGGAGGCGGCGGCAAAGCAGACGTTGATTCGCTGGATGGTGCTTGCGTTAGCAAGGTGGTCACTCCCTGACCACAGGGGAGATTGGCTTCAGTCCTCTGTGCAGCAGAGCGTCGAAGTTCCCGTCTTCTTCTTAGTGTTAAGTTGATTCCAGGATGTCTGAAGTCTTAGGACACAGCTCCTACCTTTAAGCGGATTCTAGGGGCCGGACTACCTGCTAGGTCCCTCCCTAAGGGTGGGACCAGGAAGGGGGGTGGTTACACCCCCAATCCTTTGTCCAGCTCGCCCCAGGCCCGGGACTGGTGTGCCCCAGGACCGGTTTGAACTGGCATATGCACCGAGGCTCCTTGTGAGCCACAGGCATGTCTGGTTTCTTTCAAGCCCTACCTGACCAATACACAAAATCCTGTCTGGGGTGGTGCATGCACCTCCCCGGGCAGGAAACCCTTTGTCCACACCTCCCAAGCTGGAAGGACTCCCAGCAGCAGGAGGGCAGACTTGTGTCTGTGGTGGCAGCATCCATTTTGTGGAGCTGAGGCTATGTCTGATTTTACCCGGGTTTCAGGTACTGTACATGTCGTGTCCCTCTAGAAGGGTGGAATGCTAACCCCGTCGCCAGAATTGGCGAGGGGTTAGTATTCCAATTCGTATGACACCTTACTCGACATGTTTTGATAAAGCCAAACCAAAGATAGCATTTAACCGCGAGGTTCATAATGCACTTAAGAGTATATGGTATGACGATATCTGGAAACAGTAGAAGGAAGTTGTTCCGACCACTGCAGACAGGCTCAGCTCATGCCAGAGCACCATCTCACATGGAACCAAGCACTCTGCCTTCAGGATTGTTAAGGCCTGCCATAGGAGTGACTTATAGGTTACCAGGTGTCCCATTTAAGGTTAGGTATAGGTATACTACACCTAAGTAAGAGGTGATTACACCAACTTACCCCAGCTGAGTGATCAGCCAGTTGTGTCAAATTGTTAGGCCAAGCCTGGGGTGGCATAATACATGCTTCAGCCCTTGGCAGGCCTTGGGTACACCAATGCCCTGGGTACCTAGTGTACACTGGTACAGGGGCTGACAGGGTGATCCACTTCCAATTGGTTATGCACCTAGGGTGCATAGTTCTAATTTAGTAGAGAGAACAGCAGGCTGGGGGTCTGATTGGCAGGCCCACAGCCTCAATATGTCAAAAACCAGTGAAGCAAAAAGCAAAAATTTGGGGTGACCATAGGATAGCAGACCCTACTCTCCTACAGCTTCCAACATCTTTCTCAGGTCTGGTACCTCTCACAGGCATGATTGGTGCTTCATCCACGAGCTCGTCAGCTCAATGACTCAGGAGAGTACTATTAAACAGTAACAGGGGTGGGAGCACACCGCTTCACCTCCCATCAAGGTTCGCCCCTGGCATTTTGGTAAATGCAGTTGGATGTATGATGAGACAACGCGTACCATCACAACGCGGTGTGTTACATCGCCGTCTTGACAACGCAAGTCATTACATCGACTTGCGTTGGAGGGCGCTGGATTTAGGAATAGTGTGAACTACTATTCCAACTCCAGTCTACGTACAGTAGGGAAGGTGTTGGAATAGTAATTCACACTATTCCTTAGTCTAGAGCGCCCTCCAGTGCAAGTCGGTGTAACGATTTGCGTTGTCAAAACCACGATATACCCATACCGCGTTGTAATGGTTGCGTGGTAAAGGATGTTTCATATGCAGTTTCGGTTACTTGCTTGCTTCAAGTTTGTTCGATTGTTTCGCCACAGTTGGAGCAGATAGTGCTGATCTCTAGATACGTGTTTCTGGTTCTTTAACTGTCATCAGTAGAGATTACAGTCTTTGCAATCTGGGGTTTGCTAAGTAGGCTGGCAACATCTTTCTCAGGTCAGGTATCTCTCACAGGCATGCAGGTGCTTCATCCACCAGCTCGTCAGCTGAATGACTCACGGGAGAACTATTAAACAGGAACAGGGGTGGGAGCACACCGCTTCACCTCCCAGCATGGTTCGCCTCTGGCATTGTGGTAAATGCAGTTTTGGTTACTTGCTTGCTTCAAGAGTGTTTGAGTGTTTCGCCACAGTTGGCGCAGATACTGCTGATCTCTAGACACGTATTTCTGGTTCTTTAACCGTCATCAGTAGAGATTACAGTCTTTCAAATGTGGGGTCTGCTGAGTATGCTGCCAACATCTTTCTCAGATCAGGTACCTCTCACAGGCAAGTGGGTGCTTCATCCACAAGCTCATCAGCTCAAAGACTCACAGGAGTACTATTAAACAGGAACAGGGGTGGGAGCACACCCCTTCACCTCCAAGCAAGGTTCGCCCCTGCCATTGTGGTAAATGCAGTTTCAGTTACTTGCTTGCTTCAAGAGTGTTCGAGTGTTTCGCCACAGTTGGCGCAGATAATGCTGATCTCTAGACACGTGTTTCTGGTTCTTTAACCGTCATCAGTAAAGATTACAGTCTTTGAAATTTGGGGTTTGCTGAGTAGGCTTCCAACATCTTTCCCAGGTCTGGTACCTCTCACAGGCATGATTGGTGCTTCATCCACGAGCTCGTCAGCTCAATGACTCAGGAGAGTACTATTAAACAGTAACAGGGGTGGGAGCACACCGCTTCACCTCCCATCAAGGTTCGCCCCTGGCATTTTGGTAAATGCAGTTGGATGTATGATGAGACAACGCGTACCATCACAACGCGGTGTGTTACATCGCCGTCTTGACAACGCAAGTCATTACATCGACTTGCGTTGGAGGGCGCTGGATTTAGGAATAGTGTGAACTACTATTCCAACTCCAGTCTACGTACAGTAGGGAAGGTGTTGGAATAGTAATTCACACTATTCCTTAGTCTAGAGCGCCCTCCAGTGCAAGTCGGTGTAACGATTTGCGTTGTCAAAACCACGATATACCCATACCGCGTTGTAATGGTTGCGTGGTAAAGGATGTTTCATATGCAGTTTCGGTTACTTGCTTGCTTCAAGTTTGTTCGATTGTTTCGCCACAGTTGGAGCAGATAGTGCTGATCTCTAGACACGTGTTTCTGGTTCTTTAACCGTCATCAGTAGAGATTACAGTCTTTGCAATCTGGGGTTTGCTAAGTAGGCTGGCAACATCTTTCTCAGGTCAGGTATCTCTCACAGGCATGCAGGTGCTTCATCCACCAGCTCGTCAGCTGAATGACTCACGGGAGAACTATTAAACAGGAACAGGGGTGGGAGCACACCGCTTCACCTCCCAGCATGGTTTGCCTCTGGCATTGTGGTAAATGCAGTTTTGGTTACTTGCTTGCTTCAAGAGTGTTTGAGTGTTTCGCCACAGTTGGCGCAGATACTGCTGATCTCTAGACACGTATTTCTGGTTCTTTAACCGTCATCAGTAGAGATTACAGTCTTTCAAATGTGGGGTCTGCTGAGTATGCTGCCAACATCTTTCTCAGATCAGGTACCTCTCACAGGCAAGTGGGTGCTTCATCCACAAGCTCATCAGCTCAAAGACTCACAGGAGTACTATTAAACAGGAACAGGGGTGGGAGCACACCCCTTCACCTCCAAGCAAGGTTCGCCCCTGCCATTGTGGTAAATGCAGTTTCAGTTACTTGCTTGCTTCAAGAGTGTTCGAGTGTTTCGCCACAGTTGGCGCAGATAGTGCTGATCTCTAGACACGTGTTTCTGGTTCTTTAACCGTCATCAGTAAAGATTACAGTCTTTGAAATTTGGGGTTAGCTGAGTAGGCTTCCAACATCTTTCTCAGGTCTGGTACCTCTCACAGGCATGATTGGTGCTTCATCCACGAGCTCGTCAGCTCAATGACTCAGGAGAGTACTATTAAACAGTAACAGGGGTGGGAGCACACCGCTTCACCTCCCATCAAGGTTCGCCCCTGGCATTTTGGTAAATGCAGTTGGATGTATGATGAGACAACGCGTACCATCACAACGCGGTATGTTACATCGCCGTCTTGACAACGCAAGTCATTACATCGACTTGCGTTGGAGGGCGCTGGATTTAGGAATAGTGTGAACTACTATTCCAACTCCAGTCTACGTACAGTAGGGAAGGTGTTGGAATAGTAATTCACACTATTCCTTAGTCTCGAGCGCCCTCCAGTGCAAGTCGGTGTAACGACTTGCGTTGTCAAAACCACGATATACCCATACCGCGTTGTAATGGTTGCGTGGTAAAGGATGTTTCATATGCAGTTTCGGTTACTTGCTTGCTTCAAGTTTGTTCGATTGTTTCGCCACAGTTGGAGCAGATAGTGCTGATCTCTACACACGTGTTTCTGGTTCTTTAACCGTCATCAGTAGAGATTACAGTCTTTGCAATCTGGGGTTTGCTAAGTAGGCTGGCAACATCTTTCTCAGGTCAGGTATCTCTCACAGGCATGCAGGTGCTTCATCCACCAGCTCGTCAGCTGAATGACTCACGGGAGAACTATTAAACAGGAACAGGGGTGGGAGCACACCGCTTCACCTCCCAGCATGGTTCGCCTCTGGCATTGTGGTAAATGCAGTTTTGGTTACTTGCTTGCTTCAAGAGTGTTTGAGTGTTTCGCCACAGTTGGCGCAGATACTGCTGATCTCTAGACACGTATTTCTGGTTCTTTAACCGTCATCAGTAGAGATTACAGTCTTTCAAATGTGGGGTCTGCTGAGTATGCTGCCAACATCTTTCTCAGATCAGGTACCTCTCACAGGCAAGTGGGTGCTTCATCCACAAGCTCATCAGCTCAAAGACTCACAGGAGTACTATTAAACAGGAACAGGGGTGGGAGCACACCCCTTCACCTCCAAGCAAGGTTCGCCCCTGCCATTGTGGTAAATGCAGTTTCAGTTACTTGCTTGCTTCAAGAGTGTTCGAGTGTTTCGCCACAGTTGGCGCAGATAGTGCTGATCTCTAGACACGTGTTTCTGGTTCTTTAACCGTCATCAGTAAAGATTACAGTCTTTGAAATTTGGGGTTAGCTGAGTAGGCTTCCAACATATTTCTCAGGTCTGGTACCTCTCACAGGCATGATTGGTGCTTCATCCACGAGCTCGTCAGCTCAATGACTCAGGAGAGTACTATTAAACAGTAACAGGGGTGGGAGCACACCGCTTCACCTCCCATCAAGGTTCGCCCCTGGCATTTTGGTAAATGCAGTTGGATGTATGATGAGACAACGCGTACCATCACAACGCGGTATGTTACATCGCCGTCTTGACAACGCAAGTCATTACATCGACTTGCGTTGGAGTGCGCTGGATTTAGGAATAGTGTGAACTACTATTCCAACTCCAGTCTACGTACAGTAGGGAAGGTGTTGGAATAGTAATTCACACTATTCCTTAGTCTAGAGCGCCCTCCAGTGCAAGTCGGTGTAACGACTTGCGTTGTCAAAACCACGATATAACCATACCGCGTTGTAATGGTTGCGTGGTAAAGGATGTTTCATATGCAGTTTCGGTTACTTGCTTGCTTCAAGTTTGTTCGATTGTTTCGCCACAGTTGGCGCAGATAGTGCTGATCTCTAGACACGTGTTTCTGGTTCTTTAACCGTCATCAGTAGAGATTACAGTCTTTGCAATCTGGGGTTTACTAAGTAGGCTGGCAACATCTTTCTCAGGTCAGGTATCTCTCACAGGCATGCAGGTGCTTCATCCACCAGCTCGTCAGCTGAATGACTCACGGGAGAACTATTAAACAGGAACAGGGGTGGGAGCACACCGCTTCACCTCCCAGCATGGTTCGCCTCTGGCATTGTGGTAAATGCAGTTTCGGTTACTTGCTTGCTTCAAGAGTGTTTGAGTGTTTCGCCACAGTTGGCGCAGATACTGCTGATCTCTAGACACGTGTTTCTGGTTCTTTAACCGTCATCAGTAGAGATTACAGTCTTTGAAATCTGGGGTTTGCTGAGTAGGCTGCCAACATCTTTCTTAGGTCTGGTACCTCTCACAGGCTTGCGGGTGCTTCATTCACAAGCTTGTCAGCTCAATGACTCACAGGAGTTCTATTAAACAGGAACAGGGGTGGGAGCACACCGCTTCACCTCCCAGCAAGGTTTGCCCCCGGCATTGTGGTAACTGCAGTTTCAGTTACTTGCATGCTTCAAGAGTGTTCGAGTATTTCGTCACAGTTGGCACAGATAGTGCTCATCTCTAGACACGTGGTTCTGGTTCTTTAACCGTCATCAGTAGAGATTACAGTCTTTCAAATGTGGGGTTTGCTGAGTATGCTGTCAACATCTTTCTCAGGTCAGGTACCTCTCACAGGCAAGCGTGTGCTTCATCCACGAGCTCGTCAGCTCAATAACTCACGAGAGTACTATTAAACAGGAACAGGGGTGGGAGTACACCGCTTCATCTCCCAGCAAGGTCCGCACCCTGGCATTGTGGTAAATGCAGTTTCAGTTACTTGCTTGCTTCAAGTGTTCGAGTGTTTCGCCACAGTTGGCGCAGATAGTGCTGATCTCTAGACACGTGTTTCTGGTTCTTTAACCGTCATTAGTAGAGATTACAGTCTTTGAAATCTGGGGTTTGCTGAGTAGGCGGCCAACAACTTTCTCAGGTCAGGTACCTCTCACAGGCATGCGGGTGCTTCTTCCACCAGCTCGTCAGCTCAATGACTCACGGGAGAACTATTAAACAGGAACAGGGGTGGGAGCACACAGCTTCACCTCCCAGCAAGGTTCACCCCTGGCATTGTGGTAAATGCAGTTTCGGTTACTTGCTTACTTCAAGCGTGTTCGAGTGTTTTGCCACAGTTGACGCAGATAGTGCTGATCTCTAGACACGTGGTTCTCGTTCTTTAACCGTCATCAGGAGAGATTACAGTCTTTCAAATGTGGGGTTTGCTGAGTATGCTGGCAACATCTTTCTCAGGTCAGGTACCTCTCACAGGCAAGTGGGTGCTTCATCCACGAGCTCGTCAGCTCAATGACTCACGGGAGTACTATTAAACAGGAACAGGAGTGGGAGCACACCACTTCACCTCCCATCAAGGTTCGCCCCTGACATTGTGGTAATTGCAGTTTCAGTTACTTGCTTGCTTCAAGAGTGTTTGAGTGTTTCGCCACAGTTGGCACAGATAATGCTGATCTCTAGACACGTGTTTCTAGTTCTTTAACCGTCATCAGTAGAGATTACAGTCTATGAAATGTGGGTTTTGCTGAGTAGGCTGCCAACAGCTTTCTCAGATCCGGTACCTCTCACAGGCAAGTGGGTGCTTCATCCACGAGCTCGTCAGCTTAATGACTCACAGGAGATTTATTAAACAGGAACAGGGGGGGAGCACACCGCTTCACCTCCCAGCAAGGTTCGCCTCTGGCATTGTGGTAAATGCAGTTTCGGTTACTTGCTTGCTTCAAGAGTGTTTGAGTGTTTCGCCACAGTTGGCGCAGATACTGCTGATCTCTAGACACGTGTTTCTGGTTCTTTAACCGTCATCAGTAAAGATTACAGTCTTTGAAATTTGGGGTTAGCTGAGTAGGCTTCCAACATCTTTCTCAGGTCTGGTACCTCTCACAGGCATGATTGGTGCTTCATCCACGAGCTCGTCAGCTCAATGACTCAGGAGAGTACTATTAAACAGTAACAGGGGTGGGAGCACACCGCTTCACCTCCCATCAAGGTTCGCCCCTGGCATTTTGGTAAATGCAGTTGGATGTATGATGAGACAACGCGTACCATCACAACGCGGTATGTTACATCGCCGTCTTGACAACGCAAGTCATTACATCGACTTGCGTTGGAGGGCGCTGGATTTAGGAATAGTGTGAACTACTATTCCAACTCCAGTCTACGTACAGTAGGGAAGGTGTTGGAATAGTAATTCACACTATTCCTTAGTCTAGAGCGCCCTCCAGTGCAAGTCGGTGTAACGACTTGCGTTGTCAAAACCACGATATAACCATACCGCGTTGTAATGGTTGCGTGGTAAAGGATGTTCCATATGCAGTTTCGGTTACTTGCTTGCTTCAAGTTTGTTCGATTGTTTCGCCACAGTTGGCGCAGATAGTGCTGATCTCTAGACACGTGTTTCTGGTTCTTTAACCGTCATCAGTAGAGATTACAGTCTTTGCAATCTGGGGTTTACTAAGTAGGCTGGCAACATCTTTCTCAGGTCAGGTATCTCTCACAGGCATGCAGGTGCTTCATCCACCAGCTCGTCAGCTGAATGACTCACGGGAGAACTATTAAACAGGAACAGGGGTGGGAGCACACCGCTTCACCTCCCAGCATGGTTCGCCTCTGGCATTGTGGTAAATGCAGTTTCGGTTACTTGCTTGCTTCAAGAGTGTTTGAGTGTTTCGCCACAGTTGGCGCAGATACTGCTGATCTCTAGACACGTGTTTCTGGTTCTTTAACCGTCATCAGTAGAGATTACAGTCTTTGAAATCTGGGGTTTGCTGAGTAGGCTGCCAACATCTTTCTTAGGTCTGGTACCTCTCACAGGCTTGCGGGTGCTTCATTCACAAGCTTGTCAGCTCAATGACTCATGGGAGTTCTATTAAACAAGAACAGGGGTGGGAGCACACCGCTTCACCTCCCAGCAAGGTTTGCCCCCGGCATTGTGGTAACTGCAGTTTCAGTTACTTGCATGCTTCAAGAGTGTTCGAGTATTTCGTCACAGTTGGCACAGATAGTGCTCATCTCTAGACACGTGGTTCTGGTTCTTTAACCGTCATCAGTAGAGATTACAGTCTTTCAAATGTGGGGTTTGCTGAGTATGCTGTCAACATCTTTCTCAGGTCAGGTACCTCTCACAGGCAAGCGTGTGCTTCATCCACGAGCTCGTCAGCTCAATAACTCACGAGAGTACTATTAAACAGGAACAGGGGTGGGAGTACACCGCTTCATCTCCCAGCAAGGTCCGCACCCTGGCATTGTGGTAAATGCAGTTTCAGTTACTTGCTTGCTTCAAGTGTTCGAGTGTTTCGCCACAGTTGGCGCAGATAGTGCTGATCTCTAGACACGTGTTTCTGGTTCTTTAACCGTCATTAGTAGAGATTACAGTCTTTGAAATCTGGGGTTTGCTGAGTAGGCGGCCAACAACTTTCTCAGGTCAGGTACCTCTCACAGGCATGCGGGTGCTTCTTCCACCAGCTTGTCAGCTCAATGACTCACGGGAGAACTATTAAACAGGAACAGGGGTGGGAGCACACAGCTTCACCTCCCAGCAAGGTTCACCCCTGGCATTGTGGTAAATGCAGTTTCGGTTACTTGCTTACTTCAAGCGTGTTCGAGTGTTTTGCCACAGTTGACGCAGATAGTGCTGATTTCTAGACACGTGGTTCTCGTTCTTTAACCGTCATCAGTAGAGATTACAGTCTTTCAAATGTGGGGTTTGCTGAGTATGCTGGCAACATCTTTCTCAGGTCAGGTACCTCTCACAGGCAAGTGGGTGCTTCATCCACGAGCTCGTCAGCTCAATGACTCACGGGAGTACTATTAAACAGGAACAGGAGTGGGAGCACACCACTTCACCTCCCATCAAGGTTCGCCCCTGACATTGTGGTAATTGCAGTTTCAGTTACTTGCTTGCTTCAAGAGTGTTTGAGTGTTTCGCCACAGTTGGCACAGATAATGCTGATCTCTAGACACGTGTTTCTAGTTCTTTAACCGTCATCAGTAGAGATTACAGTCTATGAAATGTAGGTTTTGCTGAGTAGGCTGCCAACAGCTTTCTCAGATCCGGTACCTCTCACAGGCAAGTGGGTGCTTCATCCACGAGCTCGTCAGCTCAAAGACTCACGGGAGTACTATTAAACAGGAACAGGGGTGGGAGCACACCGATTCACCTCCCAGCAAGGTTCGCCCCTGACATTGTGGTAATTGCAGTTTCAGTTACTTGCTTGCTTCAAGAGTGTTTGAGTGTTTCGCCACAGTTGGCACAGATAATGCTGATCTCTAGACACGTGTTTCTAGTTCTTTAACCATCATCAGTAGAGATTACAGTCTTTGAAATTCGGGGTTTGCTGAGTAGGCTTCCAACATCTTTCTCAGGTATGGTACCTCTCACAGGCATGCGGGTGCTTCATCCACGAGCTCGTCAGCTTAATGACTCACAGGAGATTTATTAAACAGGAACAGGGGGGGAGCACACCGCTTCACCTCCCAGCAAGGTTCGCCTCTGGCATTGTGGTAAATGCAGTTTCGGTTACTTGCTTGCTTCAAGAGTGTTTGAGTGTTTCGCCACAGTTGGCGCAGATACTGCTGATCTCTAGACATGTGTTTCTGGTTCTTTAACTGTCATCAGTAGAGATTACAGTCTTTCAAATGTGGGGTCTGCTGACTATGAGGCCAACATCTTTCTCAGATCAGGTACCTCTCACAGGCAAGTGGGTGATTCATCCACGAGCTCGTCAGCTCAATGACTCACAGGAGTACTATTAAACAGGAACAGGGGTGGGAGTACACCGCTTCACCTCCCAGCAAGGTTCGCCCCTGGCATTGTGGTAAATGCAGTTTCACTTACTTGCTTGCTTCAAGAGTGTTCGAGTGTTTCGCCACAGTTGGCGCAGATACTGCTGATCTCTAGACACGTGGTTCTGTTTCTTTAACTGTCATAGGTAGAGATTTCAGTCTTTCAAATGTGGGGTTTGCTGAGTAGGCAGCCAACATCTTTCTCAGGTCAGGTACCTCTCACAGGCATGCGGGTGCTTCATCCACGAGCTCGTCAGCTCAATGACTCATGGGAGTACTATTAAACAGGAACAGGGATGGAGGCACACCGCTTCACCTCCCAGCAAGGTTCACCCCTGCCATTGTGGTAAATGCAGTTTCAGTTACTTGCTTGCTTCAAGAGTGTTCGACTGTTTCGCCACAGTTGGCGCAGATAGTGCTGATCTCTAGACACGTGTTTCTGGTTCTTTAACCGTCATCAGTAGAGATTACAGTCTTTGAAATTTGGAGTTTGCTGAATAGGCTTCCAACATCTTTCTCAGGTCTGGTGCCTCTCACAGGCATGCGGGTGCTTCATCCACGAGTTCGTCAGCTCAATGACTGACGAGAGTACTATTAAACAGGAACAGGGGTGGGAGCACACCGCTTCACCTCCCAGCAAGGTTCGCCCCTGGCATTGTGGTAAATGCAGTTTCAGTTACTTGCTTGCTTCAAGAGTGTTCGAGTGTTTCGTCACAGTTGGCGGAGATAGTGCTGATCTCTAGACACGTGTTTCTGGTTCTTTAACCGTCATCATTAGATATTACAGTCTTTCAAATGTGGGGTTTGCTGAGTATGCTGTCAACATCTTCCTCAGGTTAGGTGCCTCTCACAGGCAAGTGGGTGCTTCATCCACGAGCTCGTCAGCTCAATGACTCACGAGAGTACTATTAAACAGGAACAGGGGTGGGAGCACACCGCTTCACCTCCCAGCAAGGTTCACCCCTGGCATTGTGGTAAATGCAGTTTCGGTTACTTGCTTGCTTCAAGAGTGTTCGAGTGTTTCGCCACAAATGGTGCAGATAGTGCTGATCTCTAGACACGTGTTTCTGGTTCTATAACCGTCATCAGTAGAGATTAGAGTCTTTCAAATCAGGGGTTTGCTGAGTATGCTGCCAACATCTTTCTCAGATCAGGTGCCTCTCACAGGCAAGTGGGTGCTTCATCCACGAGCTCGTCAGCTCAATGACTCACGAGAGTACTATTAAACAGGAACAGGGGTTCGAGCATACCGCTTCACCTCCCAGAAAGGTTCGCCCCTGACATTGTGGTAATTGCAGTTTCAGATACTTGCTTGCTTCAAGAGTGTTTGAGTGTTTCGCCACAGTTAGCACAGATAATGCTGATCTCTAGACACGTATTTCTAGTTCTTTAACCGTCATCAGTAGAGATTACAGTCTTTGAAATTTGGGGTTTGCTGAGTAGGCTGCCAACATCTTTCTCAGATCAGGTACCTCTCACAGGCAAGTGGGTGCTTCATCTACGAGCTCATCAGCTCAATGACTCACGGGAGTGCTATTAAACAGGAACAGGGGTGGGAGCACACAGCTTCACCTCCCAGCAAAGTTCGCCTCTGGCATTGTGGTAAATGCAGTTTCGGTTACTTGCTTGCTTCAAGAGTGTTTGAGTGTTTCGCCACAGTTGGCGCAGATCCTGCTGATCTCTAGACACGTATTTCTGGTTCTTTAACCGTCATCAGTAGAGATTACAGTCTTTCAAATGTGGGGTCTGCTGAGTATGCTGCCAACATCTTTCTCAGATCAGGTACCTCTCACAGGCAAGTGGGTGCTTCATCCACAAGCTCATCAGCTCAAAGACTCACGGGAGTACTATTAAACAGGAACAGGGGTGGGAGCACACCGCTTCACCTCCAAGCAAGGTTCGCCCCTGCCATTGTGGTAAATGCAGTTTCAGTTACTTGCTTGCTTCAAGAGTGTTCGAGTGTTTCGCCACAGTTGGCGCAGATAGTGCTGATCTCTAGACACGTGTTTCTGGTTCTTTAACCGTCATCAGTAGAGATTAAAGTCTTTCAAATGTGGGGTCTGCTGAGTATGAGGCCAACATCTTTCTCAGGTCAGGTACCTCTCACAGGCAAGCGTGTGCTTCATCCACGAGCTCGTCAGCTCAATGACTCACGAGAGTACTATTAAACAGGAACAGCGGTGGGAGCACACCGCTTCACCTCCCAGCAAGGTTCGCCCCTGGCATTGTGGTAAATGCAGTTTTAGTTACTTGCATGCTTCAAGAGTGTTCCAGTGTTTCGCCACAGTTGGCGCACATAGTGCTGATCTCTAGACACGTGGTTCTGTTTCTTTAACTGTCATAGGTAGAGATTTCAGTCTTTCAAATGTGGGGTTTGCTGAGTAGGCTGCCACCATCTTTCTCAGGTCAGGTACCTCTCACAGGCATGCGGGTGCTTCATCCACGAGATCGTCAGCTCAATGACTCACAAGAGTACTATTAACCCCTTCCATGCGGGGCGGATTCCCCCGCTGTGCTGAGCGCTGCTTGCGCGGGCGTGGTCATGACGGAACGGTTCCGTCATGAGCACAGCTCAACCGACGCTCATGACGGAACCGTTCCGTCATGAGCGCCGAAGGGGTTAAACAGGAACAGAGGTGGGAGCACACCGCTTCACCTCCCAGCAAGGTTCGCCTCTGGCATTGTGGTAAATGCAGTTTCGGTTACTTGCTTGCTTCAAGAGTGTTTGAGTGTTTCGCCACAGTTGACGCAGATACTGCTGATCTCTAGACACGTGTTTCTGGTTCTTTAACTGTCATCAGTAGAGATTACAATCTTTGAAATCTGGGGTTTGCTAAGTAGGCTGCCAACATCTTTCTCAGGTCAGGTACGTCTCACAGGCATGCGGGTGCTTCATCCACGAGTTCGTCAGCTCAATGACTCACTGGAGAACTATTAAACAGGAACAGGGGTGGGAGCACACCGCTTCACCTCCCAGCAAGGTTCACCCCTGGCATTGTGGTAAATGCAGTTTCAGTTACTCGCTTGCTTCAAGAGTGTCCGAGTGTTTCGTCATAGTTGGCGCAGATAGTGCTGATCTCTAGACACGTGGTTCTGTTTCTTTAACTGTCATAGGTAGAGATTTCAGTCTTTCAAATGTGGAGTTTGCTGAGTAGGCTGCCAACATCTTTCTCAGATCAGGTACCTCTCACAGGCATGTGGGTGATTCATCCACGAGCTCGTCAGCTCAATGACTCAAGGGAGTACTATTAAACAGGAACAGGGGTGGGAGCACACCGCTTCACCTCCCAGCAAGGTTCGCCCCTGGCATTGTGTTAAATGCAGTTTCAGTTACTTGCTTGCTTCAAGAGTGTTTGAGTTTTTCGCCACAGTTGGCACAGATAATGCTGATCTCTAGACACGTGTTTCTAGTTCTTTAACCGTCATCAGTAGAGATTACAGTCTTTGAAATTTGGGTTTTGTTGAGTAGGCTGCCAGCAGCTTTCTCAGATCAGGTACATCTCACAGGCAAGCGGGTGCTTCATCCACGAGCTCGTCAGCTCAATGACTCACGGGAGTACTATTAAACAGGAACAGGGGTGGGAGCTCACCGCTTCTCCTCCCAGCAAGGTTCGCCCCTGCCATTGTGGTAAATGCAGTTTCAGTTACTTGCTTGCTTCAACAGTGTTCGAGTGTATCGCCACAGTTGGCGCAGATAGTGCTGATCTCTAGACACGTTTTTCTGGTTCATTAACCGTCATCAGTAGACATTACAGTCTTTAAAATTTGAGGTTTGCTGAGTAGGCTTCCAACATCTTTCTCAGGTCTGGTACCTCTCACAGGCATGCGGGTGCTTCATCCACGAGCTCGTCAGCTCAATGACTCACGAGAGTACTATTAAATAGTAACAGGGGTGGGAGCACCCCGCTTCACCTCCCAGCAAGGTTCGCCCCTGGCATTGTGGTAAATGCAGTCTCGGTTACTTGCTTGCTTCAAGTGTGTTCGATTGTTTCGCCGCAGATAGTGCTGATCTCTAGACACGTGTTTCTGGTTCTTTAACCGTCATCAGTAGAGATTACAGTCTTTGAAATCTGGGGTTTGCTAAGTAGGCTGCCAACATCTATCTCAGGTCAGGTACCTCTCACAGACATGCAGGTGCTTCATCCACCAGCTCGTCAGCTGAATGACTCACGGGAGTGCTATTAAACAGGAACAGGGGTGGGAGCACACCGCTTCACCTCCCAGCAAGGTTTGCCCCCGGCATTGTGGTAACTGCAGTTTCAGTTACTTGCATGCTTCAAGAGTGTTCGAGTGTTTCGTCACAGTTGGCGCAGATAGTGCTGATCTCTAGACACGTGGTTCTGGTTCTTTAACCGTCATCAGTAGAGATTACAGTCTTTCAAATGTGGGGTTTGCTGAGTATGCTGTCAACATCTTTCTCAGGTCAGGTACCTCTCACAGGCATCCATGTGCTTCATTCACAAGCTCGTCAGCTCAATGACTCACGAGAGTACTATAAAACAGGAACAGGGGTGGGAGCACACCGCTTCATCTCCCAGCAAGGTTCGCGTCCTGGCATTGTGGTAAATGCAGTTTCAGTTACTTGCTTGCTTCAAGAGTGTTCGAGTGTTTCGCAACAGTTGGCGCAGATAGTGCTCATCTCTAGACAAGTGTTTCTGGTTCTTTAACCGTCATCAGTAGAGATTACAGTCTTTGAAATATGGGGTTTGCTGAGTAGGCTGCCAAAATCTTTATCAGGTCAGGTACCTCTCACAGGCATTCAGGTGCTTCATCCACCAGCTCGTCAGCTGAATGACTCACAGGAGAACTATTAAACAGGAACAGGGGGGGAGCACACCGCTTCACCTCCCAGCAAGGTTCGCCTCTAGCATTGTGGTAAATACAGTTTCGGTTACTTGCTTGCTTCAAGAGTGTTTGAGTGTTTCGCCACAGTTGGCGCAGATACTGCTGATCTCTAGACTCGTGTTTCTGGTTCTTTAACTGTCATCAGTAGAGATAACAATCTTTGAAATCTGGGGTTTGCTAAGTAGGCTGCCAACATCTTTCTCAGGTCAGGTACGTCTCACAGGCATGCGGGTGCTTCATCCACGAGTTCGTCAGCTCAATGACTCACGGGAGTACTATTAATCAGGAACAGGGGTGGGAGCACACCGCTCCACCTCCCAGCAAGGTTCGCCCCTTGCATTGTGGTAAATGCAGTTTCAGTTACTTGCTTGCTTCAAGAGTGTTCGAGTGTTTCGCCACAGTTGGCGCACATAGTCCTGATCTCTACACACGTGGTTCTGTTTCTTTAACTGACATAGATAGAGATTTCAGTCTTTCAAATGTGGGGTTTGCTGAGTAGGCTGCCAACATCTTTCTCAGGTCAGGTACCTCTCACAGGCATGCGGGTGCTTCATCCATCAATGACTCATGGGAGTACTATTAAACAGGAACAGGGATGGAGGCACACCGCTTCACCTCCCAGCAAGGTTCGCCCCTGCCATTGTGGTAAATGCAGTTTCAGTTACTTGCTTGCTTCAAGAGTGTTCGAGTGTTTCGCCACAGTTGGCGCAGATAGTGCTGATCTCTAGACACTTGTTTCTGGTTCTTTAACCGTCATCAGTAGAGATTACAGTCTTTGAAATCTGGGGTTTGCTGAATAGGCTTCCAACATCTTTCTCAGGTCTGGTGCCTCTCAGAGGCATGTGGGTGCTTCATCCACGAGCTCGTCAGCTCAATGACTCACGAGAGTACTATTAAACAGGAACAGGGGTGGGAGCACACCGCTTCATCTCCCAGCAAGGTTCGCCTCTGACATTGTGGTAATTGCAGTTTCAGATACTTGCTTGCTTCAAGAGTGTTTGAGTGTTTCGCCACAGTTGGCACAGATAATGCTGATCTCTAGACACGTGTTTCTGGTTCTTTAACCGTCATCAGTAGAGATTACAGTCATTGCAATCTGGGGTCTGCTAAGTAGGCTGCCAACATCTTTCTCAGGTCAGGTACCTCTCAGTGGCATGCAGGTGCTTCATCCACCAGCTCGTCAGCTGAATGACTCACGGGAGAACTATTAAACAGGAACAGGGGTGGGAGCACACCGCTTCACCTCCCAGCAAGGTTCGCCCCTGACATTGTGGTAATTGCAGTTTCAGTTACTTGCTTGCTTCAAGAGTGTTTGAGTGTTTCGCCACAGTTGGCACAGATAATGCTGATCTCTAGACACGTGTTTCTAGTTCTTTAACCGTCATCAGTATGTGGGTTTTGCTGAGTAGGCTGCCAACAGCTTTCTCAGATCAGGTACCTCTCACAGGCAAGTGGGTGCTTTATCCACAATGACTCACGAGAGTACTATTAAACAGTAACAGGGGTGGGAGCACACCGCTTCACCTCCCAGCGAGGTTCGCCCCTGGCATTGTGGTAAATGCAGTTTCGGATACGTGCTTGCTTCAAGTGTGTTCGATTGTTTCGCCGCAGATAGTGCTGATCTCTAGACACGTGTTTCTGGTTCTTTAACCGTCATCAGTAGAGATTACAGTCTTTGAAATCTGGGGTTTGCTAAGTAGGCTGCCAACATCTATCTCAGGTCAGGTACCTCTCACAGGCATGCAGGTGCTTCATTCACAAGCTCGTCAGCTCAATGACTCACAGGAGTACTATTAAACAGGAACAGGGGTGGGAGCACACCGCTTCACCTCCCAGCAAGGTTTCCCCCAGGCATTGTGGTAACTGCAGTTTCAGTTACTTGCATGCTTCAAGAGTGTTCGAGTGTTTCGTCACAGTTGGCGCAGATAGTGCTGATCTCTAGACACGTGGTTCTGGTTCTTTAACCGTCATCAGTACAGATTACAGTCTTTGAAATCTGGGGTTTGCTAAGTAGACTGCCAACATCTTTCTTAGGTCTGGTACCTCTCACAGGCTTGCGGGTGCTTCATTCACAAGCTCGTCAGCTCAATGACTCACAGGAGTACTATTAAACAGGAACAGGGGTGGGAGCACACTGCTTCACCTCCCAGCAAGGTTTCCCCCAGGCATTGTGGTAACTGCAGTTTCAGTTACTTGCATGCTTCAAGAGTGTTCGAGTGTTTCGTCACAGTTGGCGCAGATAGTGCTGATCTCTAGACACGTGGTTCTGGTTCTTTAACCGTCATCAGTAGAGATTACAGTCTTTCAAATGTGGGGTTTGCTGAGTATGCTGTCAACATGTTTCTCAGGTCAGGTACCTCTCACAGGCAAGCGTGTGCTTCATCCACGAGCTCGTCAGCTCAATGACTCACGAGAGTACTATTAAACAGGAACAGCGGTGGGAGCACACCGCTAGACCTCCCAGCAAGGTTTGCCCCTGGCATTGTGGTAAATGCAGTTTCAGTTACTTGCATGCTTCAAGAGTGTTCCAGTGTTTCGCCACAGTTGGCGCACATAGTGCTGATCTCTAGACACGTGGTTCTGTTTCTTTAACTGTCATAGGTAGAGATTTCAGTCTTTCAAATGTGGGGTTTGCTGAGTAGGCTGCCACCATCTTTCTCAGGTCAGGTACCTCTCACAGGCATGCGGGTGCTTCATCCACGAGATCGTCAGCTCAATGACTCACAAGAGTACTATTAAACAGGAACAGAGGTGGGAGCACACCGCTTCACCTCCCAGCAAGGGTCGCGCCCTGGCATTGTGGTAAATGCTGTTTCAGTTACTTGCTTGCTTCAAGAGTGTTCGAGTGTTTCGCCACAGTTGGCGCAGATAGTGCTGATCTCTAGACAAGTGTTTCTGGTTCTTTAACCGTCATCAGTATAGATTGCAGTCTTTGAAATATGGGGTTTGCTGAGTAGGCTGCCAACATCTTTCTCAGGTCAGGTACCTCTCACAGGCATTCAGGTGCTTCATCCACCAGCTCGTCAGCTGAATGACTCACAGGAGAACTATTAAACAGGAACAGGGGGGGAGCACACCGCTTCACCTCCCAGCAAGGATCGCCTCTGGCATTGTGGTAAATGCAGTTTCGGTTACTTGCTTGCTTCAAGAGTGTTTGAGTTTTTCGCCACAGTTGGCGCAGATACTGCTGATCTCTAGACACGTGTTTCTGGTTCTTTAACTGTCATCAGTAGAGATTACAATCTTTGAAATCTGGGGTTTGCTAAGTAGGTTGCCAACATCTTTCTCAGGTCAGGTACGTCTCACAGGCATGCGGGTGCTTCATCCACGAGTTCGTCAGCTCATTGACTCAGGGGAGTACTATTAAACAGGAACAGGGGTGGGAGCACACCGCTCCACCTCCCAGCAAGGTTCGCCCCTTGCATTGTGGTAAATGCAGTTTCAGTTACTTGCTTGCTTCAAGAGTGTTCGAGTGTTTCGCCACAGTTGGTGCAGATAGTGCTGATCTCTAGACACGTGGTTCTGTTTCCTTAACTGTCATAGGTAGAGATTTCATTCTTTCAAATGTGGAGTTTGCTGAGTAGGCTGGCAACATCTTTCTCAGGTCAGGTACCTCCCACAGGCATGCGGGTGCTTCATCCACGAGCTCGTCAACTCAATGACTCATGGGAGTACTATTAAACAGGAACAGGGGTGGGAGCACACCGCTTCACTTCCCAGCAAGGATCGCCCCTGCCATTGTGGTAAATGCAGTTTCAGTTACTTGCTTGCTTCAAGAGTGTTTGAGTGTATCGCCACATTCGGCGCAGATAGTGTTGATCTCAAGACACGTGTTTCTGGTTCTTTAACCTTCATCATGAGTGTTTACAGTCTTTGAAATTTGGGGTTTGCTGAGTAGGCTTCCAACATCTTTCTCAGGTCTGTTACCTCTCACAGGCATGTGGGTGCTTCATCCACGAGCTCATCAGCTAAATGACGCACCAGAGTACTATTAAACAGGAACACTGGTGGGAGCTCACCGCTTCACTTCCCAGCAAGGTTCGCCCCTGGCATTGTGGTAAATGTAGTTTCGGTTGCTTGATTGCTTCAAGTGTGTTCGATTGTTTCGCCACAGTTGGCGCAGATAGTGCTCATCTCTAGACAAGTGTTTCTGGTTCTTTAACCGTCATCAGTAGAGATTACAGTCTTTGAAATTTGGGTTTTGTTGAGTAGGCTGCCAGCAGCTTTCTCAGATCAGGTACCTCTCACAGGCAAGTGGGTGATTCATCCAAGAGCTCGTCAGCTCAATGACTCAAGGGAGTACTATTAAACAGGAACAGGGGTGGGAGCACACCGCTTCACCTCCCAGCAAGGTTCGTCCCTGGCATTGTGTTAAATGCAGTTTCAGTTACTTGCTTGCTTCAAGAGTGTTTGAGTGTTTCGCCACAGTTGGCACAGATAATGCTGATCTCTAGACACGTGTTTCTAGTTCTTTAACCATCATCAGTAGAGATTACAGTCTTTGAAATTTGGGTTTTGTTGAGTAGGCTGCCAGCAGCTTTCTCAGATCAGGTACATCTCACAGGCAAGCGGGTGCTTCATCCACGAGCTCGTCAGCTCAATGACTCACAGGAGTACTATTAAACAGGAACAGGGGTGGGAGCACACCGCTTCACCTCCCAGCAAGGTTCGCCCCTGCCATTGTGGTAAATGCAGTTTCAGTTACTTGCTTGCTTCAAGAGTGTTCGCGTGTATCGCCACAGTTGGCGCAGATAGTGCTGATCTCTAGACACGTGTTTCTGGTTCATTAACCGTCATCAGTAGACATTACAGTCTTTGAAATTTGGGGTTTGCTGAGTAGGCTTCCAACATCTTTCTCAGGTCTGGTACATCTCACAGGCATGCGGGTGCTTCATACACGAGCTCGTCAGCTCAATGACTCAGGAGAGTACTATTAAACAGTAACAGGGGTGGGAGCACCCCGCTTCACCTCCCAGCAAGGTTCGCCCCTGGCATTGTGGTAAATGCAGTTTTGGTTACTTGCTTGCTTCAAGTGTGTTCGATTGTTTCGCCGCAGATAGTGCTGATCTCTAGACACTTGTTTCTGGTTCTTTAACCGTCATCAGTAGAGATTACAGTCTTTGAAATCTGGGGTTTGCTAAGTAGGCTGCCAACATCTATCTCAGGACAGGTACCTCTCACAGGCATGCAGGTGCTTCATCCACCAGCTCGTCAGCTGAATGACTCACGGGAGTACTATTAAACAGGAACAGGGGTGGGAGCACACCGCTTCACCTCCCAGCAAGGTTTGCCCCCGGCATTGTGGTAACTGCAGTTTCAGTTACTTGCATGCTTCAAGAGTGTTCGAGTGTTTCGTCACAGTGTGCGCAGATAGTGCTGATCTCTAGACACGTGTTTCTGGTTCTTTAACCGTCATCATTAGATATTACAGTCTTTCAAATGTGGGGTTTGCTGAGTATGCTGTCAACATCTTCCTCAGGTTAGGTGCCTCTCACAGGCAAGTGGGTGCTTCATCCACGAGCTCGTCAGCTCAATGACTCACGAGAGTACTATTAAACAGGAACAGGGGTGGGAGCACACCGCTTCACCTCCCAGCAAGGTTCACCCCTGGCATTGTGGTAAATGCAGTTTCGGTTACTTGCTTGCTTCAAGAGTGTTCGAGTGTTTCGCCACAAATGGTGCAGATAGTGCTGATCTCTAGACACGTGTTTCTGGTTCTATAACCGTCATCAGTAGAGATTAGAGTCTTTCAAATCAGGGGTTTGCTGAGTATGCTGCCAACATCTTTCTCAGATCAGGTGCCTCTCACAGGCAAGTGGGTGCTTCATCCACGAGCTCGTCAGCTCAATGACTCACGAGAGTACTATTAAACAGGAACAGGGGTGCGAGCATACCGCTTCACCTCCCAGAAAGGTTCGCCCCTGACATTGTGGTAATTGCAGTTTCAGATACTTGCTTGCTTCAAGAGTGTTTGAGTGTTTCGCCACAGTTAGCACAGATAATGCTGATCTCTAGACACGTATTTCTAGTTCTTTAACCGTCATCAGTAGAGATTACAGTCTTTGAAATTTGGGGTTTGCTGAGTAGGCTGCCAACATCTTTCTCAGATCAGGTACCTCTCACAGGCAAGTGGGTGCTTCATCTACGAGCTCATCAGCTCAATGACTCACGGGAGTGCTATTAAACAGGAACAGGGGTGGGAGCACACAGCTTCACCTCCCAGCAAAGTTCGCCTCTGGCATTGTGGTAAATGCAGTTTCGGTTACTTGCTTGCTTCAAGAGTGTTTGAGTGTTTCGCCACAGTTGGCGCAGATCCTGCTGATCTCTAGACACGTATTTCTGGTTCTTTAACCGTCATCAGTAGAGATTACAGTCTTTCAAATGTGGGGTCTGCTGAGTATGCTGCCAACATCTTTCTCAGATCAGGTACCTCTCACAGGCAAGTGGGTGCTTCATCCACAAGCTCATCAGCTCAAAGACTCACGGGAGTACTATTAAACAGGAACAGGGGTGGGAGCACACCGCTTCACCTCCAAGCAAGGTTCGCCCCTGCCATTGTGGTAAATGCAGTTTCAGTTACTTGCTTGCTTCAAGAGTGTTCGAGTGTTTCGCCACAGTTGGCGCAGATAGTGCTGATCTCTAGACACGTGTTTCTGGTTCTTTAACCGTCATCAGTAGAGATTAAAGTCTTTCAAATGTGGGGTCTGCTGAGTATGAGGCCAACATCTTTCTCAGGTCAGGTACCTCTCACAGGCAAGCGTGTGCTTCATCCACGAGCTCGTCAGCTCAATGACTCACGAGAGTACTATTAAACAGGAACAGCGGTGGGAGCACACCGCTTCACCTCCCAGCCAGGTTCGCCCCTGGCATTGTGGTAAATGCAGTTTTAGTTACTTGCATGCTTCAAGAGTGTTCCAGTGTTTCGCCACAGTTGGCGCACATAGTGCTGATCTCTAGACACGTGGTTCTGTTTCTTTAACTGTCATAGGTAGAGATTTCAGTCTTTCAAATGTGGGGTTTGCTGAGTAGGCTGCCACCATCTTTCTCAGGTCAGGTACCTCTCACAGGCATGCGGGTGCTTCATCCACGAGATCGTCAGCTCAATGACTCACAAGAGTACTATTAACCCCTTCCATGCGGGGCGGATTCCCCCGCTGTGCTGAGCGCTGCTTGCGCGGGCGTGGTCATGACGGAACGGTTCCGTCATGAGCACAGCTCAACCGACGCTCATGACGGAACCGTTCCGTCATGAGCGCCGAAGGGGTTAAACAGGAACAGAGGTGGGAACACACCGCTTCACCTCCCAGCAAGGTTCGCCTCTGGCATTGTGGTAAATGCAGTTTCGGTTACTTGCTTGCTTCAAGAGTGTTTGAGTGTTTCGCCACAGTTGACGCAGATACTGCTGATCTCTAGACACGTGTTTCTGGTTCTTTAACTGTCATCAGTAGAGATTACAATCTTTGAAATCTGGGGTTTGCTAAGTAGGCTGCCAACATCTTTCTCAGGTCAGGTACGTCTCACAGGCATGCGGGTGCTTCATCCACGAGTTCGTCAGCTCAATGACTCACTGGAGAACTATTAAACAGGAACAGGGGTGGGAGCACACCGCTTCACCTCCCAGCAAGGTTCACCCCTGGCATTGTGGTAAATGCAGTTTCAGTTACTTGCTTGCTTCAAGAGTGTCCAAGTGTTTCGTCATAGTTGGCGCAGATAGTGCTGATCTCTAGACACGTGGTTCTGTTTCTTTAACTGTCATAGGTAGAGATTTCAGTCTTTCAAATGTGGAGTTTGCTGAGTAGGCTGCCAACATCTTTCTCAGATCAGGTACCTCTCACAGGCATGTGGGTGATTCATCCACGAGCTCGTCAGCTCAATGACTCAAGGGAGTACTATTAAACAGGAACAGGGGTGGGAGCACACCGCTTCACCTCCCAGCAAGGTTCGCCCCTGGCATTGTGTTAAATGCAGTTTCAGTTACTTGCTTGCTTCAAGAGTGTTTGAGTTTTTCGCCACAGTTGGCACAGATAATGCTGATCTCTAGACACGTGTTTCTAGTTCTTTAACCGTCATCAGTAGAGATTACAGTCTTTGAAATTTGGGTTTTGTTGAGTAGGCTGCCAGCAGCTTTCTCAGATCAGGTACATCTCACAGGCAAGCGGGTGCTTCATCCACGAGCTCGTCAGCTCAATGACTCACGGGAGTACTATTAAACAGGAACAGGGGTGGGAGCTCACCGCTTCTCCTCCCAGCAAGGTTCGCCCCTGCCATTGTGGTAAATGCAGTTTCAGTTACTTGCTTGCTTCAACAGTGTTCGAGTGTATCGCCACAGTTGGCGCAGATAGTGCTGATCTCTAGACACGTTTTTCTGGTTCATTAACCGTCATCAGTAGACATTACAGTCTTTAAAATTTGAGGTTTGCTGAGTAGGCTTCCAACATCTTTCTCAGGTCTGGTACCTCTCACAGGCATGCGGGTGCTTCATCCACGAGCTCGTCAGCTCAATGAATCACAAGAGTACTATTAAATAGTAACAGGGGTGGGAGCACCCCGCTTCACCTCCCAGCAAGGTTCGCCCCTGGCATTGTGGTAAATGCAGTCTCGGTTACTTGCTTGCTTCAAGTGTGTTCGATTGTTTCGCCGCAGATAGTGCTGATCTCTAGACACGTGTTTCTGGTTCTTTAACCGTCATCAGTAGAGATTACAGTCTTTGAAATCTGGGGTTTGCTAAGTAGGCTGCCAACATCTATCTCAGGTCAGGTACCTCTCACAGACATGCAGGTGCTTCATCCACCAGCTCGTCAGCTGAATGACTCACGGGAGTGCTATTAAACAGGAACAGGGGTGGGAGCACACCGCTTCACCTCCCAGCAAGGTTTGCCCCCGGCATTGTGGTAACTGCAGTTTCAGTTACTTGCATGCTTCAAGAGTGTTCGAGTGTTTCGTCACAGTTGGCGCAGATAGTGCTGATCTCTAGACACGTGGTTCTGGTTCTTTAACCGTCATCAGTAGAGATTACAGTCTTTCAAATGTGGGGTTTGCTGAGTATGCTGTCAACATCTTTCTCAGGTCAGGTACCTCTCACAGGCATCCATGTGCTTCATTCACAAGCTCGTCAGCTCAATGACTCACGAGAGTACTATAAAACAGGAACAGGGGTGGGAGCACACCGCTTCATCTCCCAGCAAGGTTCGCGTCCTGGCATTGTGGTAAATGCAGTTTCAGTTACTTGCTTGCTTCAAGAGTGTTCGAGTGTTTCGCAACAGTTGGCGCAGATAGTGCTCATCTCTAGACAAGTGTTTCTGGTTCTTTAACCGTCATCAGTAGAGATTACAGTCTTTGAAATATGGGGTTTGCTGAGTAGGCTGCCAAAATCTTTATCAGGTCAGGTACCTCTCACAGGCATTCAGGTGCTTCATCCACCAGCTCGTCAGCTGAATGACTCACAGGAGAACTATTAAACAGGAACAGGGGGGGAGCACACCGCTTCACCTCCCAGCAAGGTTCGCCTCTAGCATTGTGGTAAATACAGTTTCGGTTACTTGCTTGCTTCAAGAGTGTTTGAGTGTTTCGCCACAGTTGGCGCAGATACTGCTGATCTCTAGACTCGTGTTTCTGGTTCTTTAACTGTCATCAGTAGAGATAACAATCTTTGAAATCTGGGGTTTGCTAAGTAGGCTGCCAACATCTTTCTCAGGTCAGGTACGTCTCACAGGCATGCGGGTGCTTCATCCACGAGTTCGTCAGCTCAATGACTCACGGGAGTACTATTAATCAAGAACAGGGGTGGGAGCACACCGCTCCACCTCCCAGCAAGGTTCGCCCCTTGCATTGTGGTAAATGCAGTTTCAGTTACTTGCTTGCTTCAAGAGTGTTCGAGTGTTTCGCCACAGTTGGCGCACATAGTCCTGATCTCTACACACGTGGTTCTGTTTCTTTAACTGACATAGATAGAGATTTCAGTCTTTCAAATGTGGGGTTTGCTGAGTAGGCTGCCAACATCTTTCTCAGGTCAGGTACCTCTCACAGGCATGCGGGTGCTTCATCCATCAATGACTCATGGGAGTACTATTAAACAGGAACAGGGATGGAGGCACACCGCTTCACCTCCCAGCAAGGTTCGCCCCTGCCATTGTGGTAAATGCAGTTTCAGTTACTTGCTTGCTTCAAGAGTGTTCGAGTGTTTCGCCACAGTTGGCGCAGATAGTGCTGATCTCTAGACACTTGTTTCTGGTTCTTTAACCGTCATCAGTAGAGATTACAGTCTTTGAAATCTGGGGTTTGCTGAATAGGCTTCCAACATCTTTCTCAGGTCTGGTGCCTCTCAGAGGCATGTGGGTGCTTCATCCACGAGCTCGTCAGCTCAATGACTCATGAGAGTACTATTAAACAGGAACAGGGGTGGGAGCACACCGCTTCATCTCCCAGCAAGGTTCGCCTCTGACATTGTGGTAATTGCAGTTTCAGATACTTGCTTGCTTCAAGAGTGTTTGAGTGTTTCGCCACAGTTGGCACAGATAATGCTGATCTCTAGACACGTGTTTCTGGTTCTTTAACCGTCATCAGTAGAGATTACAGTCATTGCAATCTGGGGTCTGCTAAGTAGGCTGCCAACATCTTTCTCAGGTCAGGTACCTCTCACTGGCATGCAGGTGCTTCATCCACCAGCTCGTCAGCTGAATGACTCACGGGAGAACTATTAAACAGGAACAGGGGTGGGAGCACACCGCTTCACCTCCCAGCAAGGTTCGCCCCTGACATTGTGGTAATTGCAGTTTCAGTTACTTGCTTGCTTCAAGAGTGTTTGAGTGTTTCGCCACAGTTGGCACAGATAATGCTGATCTCTAGACACGTGTTTCTAGTTCTTTAACCGTCATCAGTATGTGGGTTTTGCTGAGTAGGCTGCCAACAGCTTTCTCAGATCAGGTACCTCTCACAGGCAAGTGGGTGCTTTATCCACAATGACTCACGAGAGTACTATTAAACAGTAACAGGGGTGGGAGCACACCGCTTCACCTCCCAGCGAGGTTCGCCCCTGGCATTGTGGTAAATGCAGTTTCGGATACGTGCTTGCTTCAAGTGTGTTCGATTGTTTCGCCGCAGATAGTGCTGATCTCTAGACACGTGTTTCTGGTTCTTTAACCGTCATCAGTAGAGATTACAGTCTTTGAAATCTGGGGTTTGCTAAGTAGGCTGCCAACATCTATCTCAGGTCAGGTACCTCTCACAGGCATGCAGGTGCTTCATTCACAAGCTCGTCAGCTCAATGACTCACAGGAGTACTATTAAACAGGAACAGGGGTGGGAGCACACCGCTTCACCTCCCAGCAAGGTTTCCCCCAGGCATTGTGGTAACTGCAGTTTCAGTTACTTGCATGCTTCAAGAGTGTTCGAGTGTTTCGTCACAGTTGGCGCAGATAGTGCTGATCTCTAGACACGTGGTTCTGGTTCTTTAACCGTCATCAGTACAGATTACAGTCTTTGAAATCTGGGGTTTGCTAAGTAGACTGCCAACATCTTTCTTAGGTCTGGTACCTCTCACAGGCTTGCGGGTGCTTCATTCACAAGCTCGTCAGCTCAATGACTCACAGGAGTACTATTAAACAGGAACAGGGGTGGGAGCACACTGCTTCACCTCCCAGCAAGGTTTCCCCCAGGCATTGTGGTAACTGCAGTTTCAGTTACTTGCATGCTTCAAGAGTGTTCGAGTGTTTCGTCACAGTTGGCGCAGATAGTGCTGATCTCTAGACACGTGGTTCTGGTTCTTTAACCGTCATCAGTAGAGATTACAGTCTTTCAAATGTGGGGTTTGCTGAGTATGCTGTCAACATGTTTCTCAGGTCAGGTACCTCTCACAGGCAAGCGTGTGCTTCATCCACGAGCTCGTCAGCTCAATGACTCACGAGAGTACTATTAAACAGGAACAGCGGTGGGAGCACACCGCTAGACCTCCCAGCAAGGTTTGCCCCTGGCATTGTGGTAAATGCAGTTTCAGTTACTTGCATGCTTCAAGAGTGTTCCAGTGTTTCGCCACAGTTGGCGCACATAGTGCTGATCTCTAGACACGTGGTTCTGTTTCTTTAACTGTCATAGGTAGAGATTTCAGTCTTTCAAATGTGGGGTTTGCTGAGTAGGCTGCCACCATCTTTCTCAGGTCAGGTACCTCTCACAGGCATGCGGGTGCTTCATCCACGAGATCGTCAGCTCAATGACTCACAAGAGTACTATTAAACAGGAACAGAGGTGGGAGCACACCGCTTCACCTCCCAGCAAGGGTCGCGCCCTGGCATTGTGGTAAATGCTGTTTCAGTTACTTGCTTGCTTCAAGAGTGTTCGAGTGTTTCGCCACAGTTGGCGCAGATAGTGCTGATCTCTAGACAAGTGTTTCTGGTTCTTTAACCGTCATCAGTATAGATTGCAGTCTTTGAAATATGGGGTTTGCTGAGTAGGCTGCCAACATCTTTCTCAGGTCAGGTACCTCTCACAGGCATTCAGGTGCTTCATCCACCAGCTCGTCAGCTGAATGACTCACAGGAGAACTATTAAACAGGAACAGGGGGGGAGCACACCGCTTCACCTCCCAGCAAGGATCGCCTCTGGCATTGTGGTAAATGCAGTTTTGGTTACTTGCTTGCTTCAAGAGTGTTTGAGTTTTTCGCCACAGTTGGCGCAGATACTGCTGATCTCTAGACACGTGTTTCTGGTTCTTTAACTGTCATCAGTAGAGATTACAATCTTTGAAATCTGGGGTTTGCTAAGTAGGTTGCCAACATCTTTCTCAGGTCAGGTACGTCTCAGAGGCATGCGGGTGCTTCATCCACGAGTTCGTCAGCTCATTGACTCAGGGGAGTACTATTAAACAGGAACAGGGGTGGGAGCACACCGCTCCACCTCCCAGCAAGGTTCGCCCCTTGCATTGTGGTAAATGCAGTTTCAGTTACTTGCTTGCTTCAAGAGTGTTCGAGTGTTTCGCCACAGTTGGTGCAGATAGTGCTGATCTCTAGACACGTGGTTCTGTTTCCTTAACTGTCATAGGTAGAGATTTCATTCTTTCAAATGTGGAGTTTGCTGAGTAGGCTGGCAACATCTTTCTCAGGTCAGGTACCTCCCACAGGCATGCGGGTGCTTCATCCACGAGCTCGTCAACTCAATGACTCATGGGAGTACTATTAAACAGGAACAGGGGTGGGAGCACACCGCTTCACTTCCCAGCAAGGATCGCCCCTGCCATTGTGGTAAATGCAGTTTCAGTTACTTGCTTGCTTCAAGAGTGTTTGAGTGTATCGCCACATTCGGCGCAGATAGTGTTGATCTCAAGACACGTGTTTCTGGTTCTTTAACCTTCATCATGAGTGTTTACAGTCTTTGAAATTTGGGGTTTGCTGAGTAGGCTTCCAACATCTTTCTCAGGTCTGTTACCTCTCACAGGCATGTGGGTGCTTCATCCACGAGCTCATCAGCTAAATGACGCACCAGAGTACTATTAAACAGGAACACTGGTGGGAGCTCACCGCTTCACTTCCCAGCAAGGTTCGCCCCTGGCATTGTGGTAAATGTAGTTTCGGTTGCTTGATTGCTTCAAGTGTGTTCGATTGTTTCGCCACAGTTGGCGCAGATAGTGCTCATCTCTAGACAAGTGTTTCTGGTTCTTTAACCGTCATCAGTAGAGATTACAGTCTTTGAAATGTGGGTTTTGTTGAGTAGGCTGCCAGCAGCTTTCTCAGATCAGGTACCTCTCACAGGCAAGTGGGTGATTCATCCAAGAGCTCGTCAGCTCAATGACTCAAGGGAGTACTATTAAACAGGAACAGGGGTGGGAGCACACCGCTTCACCTCCCAGCAAGGTTCGTCCCTGGCATTGTGTTAAATGCAGTTTCAGTTACTTGCTTGCTTCAAGAGTGTTTGAGTGTTTCGCCACAGTTGGCACAGATAATGCTGATCTCTAGACACGTGTTTCTAGTTCTTTAACCATCATCAGTAGAGATTACAGTCTTTGAAATTTGGGTTTTGTTGAGTAGGCTGCCAGCAGCTTTCTCAGATCAGGTACATCTCACAGGCAAGCGGGTGCTTCATCCACGAGCTCGTCAGCTCAATGACTCACAGGAGTACTATTAAACAGGAACAGGGGTGGGAGCACACCGCTTCACCTCCCAGCAAGGTTCGCCCCTGCCATTGTGGTAAATGCAGTTTCAGTTACTTGCTTGCTTCAAGAGTGTTCGCGTGTATCGCCACAGTTGGCGCAGATAGTGCTGATCTCTAGACACGTGTTTCTGGTTCATTAACCGTCATCAGTAGACATTACAGTCTTTGAAATTTGGGGTTTGCTGAGTAGGCTTCCAACATCTTTCTCAGGTCTGGTACATCTCACAGGCATGCGGGTGCTTCATACACGAGCTCGTCAGCTCAATGACTCAGGAGAGTACTATTAAACAGTAACAGGGGTGGGAGCACCCCGCTTCACCTCCCAGCAAGGTTCGCCCCTGGCATTGTGGTAAATGCAGTTTTGGTTACTTGCTTGCTTCAAGTGTGTTCGATTGTTTCGCCGCAGATAGTGCTGATCTCTAGACACTTGTTTCTGGTTCTTTAACCGTCATCAGTAGAGATTACAGTCTTTGAAATCTGGGGTTTGCTAAGTAGGCTGCCAACATCTATCTCAGGACAGGTACCTCTCACAGGCATGCAGGTGCTTCATCCACCAGCTCGTCAGCTGAATGACTCACGGGAGTACTATTAAACAGGAACAGGGGTGGGAGCACACCGCTTCACCTCCCAGCAAGGTTTGCCCCCGGCATTGTGGTAACTGCAGTTTCAGTTACTTGCATGCTTCAAGAGTGTTCGAGTGTTTCGTCACAGTGTGCGCAGATAGTGCTGATCTCTAGACACGTGGTTCTGGTTCTTTAACCGTCATCAGTATAGATTACAGTCTTTCAAATGTGGGGTTTGCTGAGTATGCTGCCAACATCTTTCTCAGGTCAGGTACCTCTCACAGGCAAGCTTGTGCTTCATCCACGAGCTCGTCAGCTCAATGACTCCCGAGAGTACTATTCAACAGGAACAGGGGTGGGAGTACACCGCTTCATCTCCCAGCAAGGTCCGCACCCTGGCATTGTGGTAAATGCAGTTTCAGTTACTTGCTTGCTTCAAGTGTTCGAGTGTTTCGCCACAGTTGGCGCAGATAGTGCTGATCTCTAGACACGTGTTTCTGGTTCTTTAACCGTCATTAGTAGAGATTACAGTCTTTGAAATCTGGGGTTTGCTGAGTAGGCTGCCAACATCTTTCTCAGGTCAGGTACCTCTCACAGGCATGCGGGTGCTTCTTCCACCAGCTCGTCAGCTCAATGACTCACGGGAGAACTATTAAACAGGAACAGGGGTGGGAGCACACCGCTTCACCTCCCAGCAAGGTTCGCCTCTGGCATTGTGGTAAATGTAGTTTCGGTTACTTGCTTGCTTCAAGAGTGTTTGAGTGTTTCGCCACAGTTGGCGCAGATACTGCTGATCTCTAGACACGTGTTTCTGGTTCTTTAACCGTCATCAGTAGAGATTACAGTCTTTGAAATCTGGGGTTTGCTGAGTAGGCTGCCAACATCTTTCTCATGTCGGGTACCTCGCACAGGCATGCGGGTGCTTCATGCACCACCTCGTCAGCTCAATGACTCACGGGAGAACTATTAAACATGAACAAGGGTGGGAGCACACCGCTTCACCTCCCAGCAAGGTTCACTCCCTGGCATTGTGGTAAATGCAGTTTCGGTTACTTGCTTGCTTTAAGAGTGTTCCGCCACACTTGGCGCAGATAGTGCTGATCTCTAGACACGTGTTTCTGGTTCTTTAACCGTCATCAGTAGAGATTATAGTGTTTCAAATGTGGGGTTTGCTGAGTAGGCTGCCAACATCTTTCTCAGGTCAGGTACCTCTCATAGGCATGCTGGTGCTTCATTCACGAGCTCGTCAGCTCAATAACTCATGGGAGTACTATTAAACGGGAACAGGGGTGGGAGCACACCGCTTCACCTCCAAGCAAGGTTCGCCCCTGCCATTGTGGTAAATGCAGTTTCAGTTACTTGCTTGCTTCAAGAGTGTTCGAGTGTTTCGCCACAGTTGGCGCAGATAGTGCTGATCTCTAGACACGTGTTTCTGGTTCTTTAACCGTCATCAGTAAAGATTACAGTCTTTGAAATTTGGGGTTTGCTGAGTAGGCTTCCAACATCTTTCTCAGGTCTGGTACCTCTCACAGGCATGATTGGTGCTTCATCCACGAGCTCATCAGCTCAATGACTCAGGAGAGTACTATTAAACAGTAACAGCGGTGGGAGCACACCGCTTCACCTCCCATCAAGGTTCGCCCCTGGCATTTTGGTAAATGCACTTGGATGTATGATGAGACAACGCGTACCATCACAACGCGGTATGTTACATCGCCGTCTTGACAACGCAAGTCATTACATCGACTTGCGTTGGAGGGCGCTGGATTTAGGAATAGTGTGAACTACTATTCCAACTCCAGTCTACGTACAGTAGGGAAGGTTTTGGAATAGTAATTCACACTATTCCTTAGTCTAGAGCGCCCGCCAGTGCAAGTCGGTATAACGACTTGCGTTGTCAAAACCACGATATAACCATACCGTGTTGTAATGGTTGCGTGGTAAAGGATGTTTCATATGCAGTTTCGGTTACTTGCTTGCTTCAAGTTTGTTCGATTGTTTCGCCACAGTTGGCGCAGATAGTGCTGATCTCTAAACACGTGTTTCTGGTTCTTTAACCGTCATCAGTAGAGATTACAGTCTTTGCAATCTGGGGTTTGCTAAGTAGGCTGGCAACATCTTTCTCAGGTCAGGTATCTCTCACAGGCATGCAGGTGCTTCATCCACCAGCTCGTCAGCTGAATGATGCAGTTTCGGTTACTTGCTTGCTTCAAGAGTGTTTGAGTGTTTCGCCACAGTTGGCGCAGATACTGCTGATCTCTAGACACGTGTTTCTGGTTCTTTAACCGTCATCAGTAGAGATTACAGTCTTTGAAATCTGGGGTTTGCTGAGTAGTCTGCCAACATCTTTCTTAGGTCTGGTACCTCTCACAGGCTTGCGGGTGCTTCATTCACAAGCTCGTCAGCTCAATGACTCACAGGAGTACTATTAAACAGGAACAGGGGTGGGAGCACACCGCTTCACCTCTCAGCAAGGTTTGCCCCCGGCATTGTGGTAACTGCAGTTTCAGTTACTTGCATGCTTCAAGAGTGTTCGAGTATTTCGTCACAGTTGGCAAAGATAGTACTGATCTCTAGACACGTGGTTCTGGTTCTTTAACCGTCATCAGTAGAGATTACAGTCTTTCAAATGTGGGGTTTGCTGAGTATGCTGTCAACATCTTTCTCAGGTCAGGTACCTCTCACAGGCAAGCGTGTGCTTCATCCACGAGCTCGTCAGCTCAATGACTCACGAGAGTACTATTAAACAGGAACAGGGGTGGGAGTACACCGCTTCATCTCCCAGCAAGGTCCGCACCCTGGCATTGTGGTAAATGCAGTTTCAGTTACTTGATTGCTTCAAGTGTTCGAGTGTTTCGCCACAGTTGGCGCAGATAGTGCTGATCTCTAGACACGTGTTTCTGGTTCTTTAACCGTCATTAGTAGAGATTACAGTCTTTGAAATCTGGGGTTTGCTGAGTAGGCGGCCAACAACTTTCTCAGGTCAGGTACCTCTCACAGGCATGCGGGTGCTTCTTCCACCAGCTCGTCAGCTCAATGACTCACGGGAGAACTATTAAACAGGAACAGGGGTGGGAGAACACAGCTTCACCTCCCAGCAAGGTTCACCCCTGGCATTGTGGTAAATGCAGTTTCGGTTACTTGCTTACTTCAAGCGTGTGCGAGTGTTTTGCCACAGTTGACGCAGATAGTGCTGATCTCTTGACACGTGGTTCTCGTTCTTTAACCGTCATCAGTAGAGATTACAGTCTTTCAAATGTGGGGTTTGCTGAGTATGCTGGCAACATCTTTCTCAGGTCAGGTACCTCTCACAGGCAAGTGGGTGCTTCATCCACGAGCTCGTCAGCTCAATGACTCACGGGAGTACTATTAAACAGGAACAGGAGTGGGAGCACACCACTTCACCTCCCAGCAAGGTTCGCCCCTGACATTGTGGTAATTGCAGTTCAGTTACTTGCTTGCTTCAAGAGTGTTTGAGTGTTTCGCCACAGTTGGCACAGATAATGCTGATCTCTAGACACGTATTTCTGGTTCTTTAACCGTCATCAGTAGAGATTACAGTCTTTCAAATGTGGGGTCTGCTGATTATGCTGCCAACATCTTTCTCAGATCAGGTACCTCTCACAGGCAAGTGGGTGCTTCATCCACGAGCTCATCAGCTCAAAGACTCACGGGAGTACTATTAAACAGGAACAGGGGTGGGAGCACACCCCTTCACCTCCAAGCAAGGTTCGCCCCTGCCATTGTGGTAAATGCAGTTTCAGTTACTTGCTTGCTTCAAGAGTGTTCGAGTGTTTCGCCACAGTTGGCGCAGATAGTGCTGATCTCTAGACACGTGTTTCTGGTTCTTTAACCGTCATCAGTAAAGATTACAGTCTTTGAAATTTGGGGTTTGCTGAGTAGGCTTCCAACATCTTTCTCAGGTCTGGTACCTCTCACAGGCATGATTGGTGCTTCATCCACGAGCTCGTCAGCTCAATGACTCAGGAGAGTACTATTAAACAGTAACAGGGGTGGGAGCACACCGCTTCACCTCCCATCAAGGTTCGCCCCTGGCATTTTGGTAAATGCAGTTGGATGTATGATGAGACAACGCGTACCATCACAACGCGGTATGTTACATCGCCGTCTTGACAACGCAAGTCATTACATCGACTTGCGTTGGAGGGCGCTGGATTTAGGAATAGTGTGAACTACTATTCCAACTCCAGTCTACGTACAGTAGGGAAGGTGTTGGAATAGTAATTCACACTATTCCTTAGTCTAGAGCGCCCTCCAGTGCAAGTCGGTGTAACGACTTGCGTTGTCAAAACCACGATATAACCATACCGCGTTGTAATGGTTGCGTGGTAAAGGATGTTTCATATGCAGTTTCGGTTACTTGCTTGCTTCAAGTTTGTTCGATTGTTTCGCCACAGTTGGCGCAGATAGTGCTGATCTCTAAACACGTGTTTCTGGTTCTTTAACCGTCATCAGTAGAGATTACAGTCTTTGCAATCTGGGGTTTGCTAAGTAGGCTGGCAACATCTTTCTCAGGTCAGGTATCTCTCACAGGCATGCAGGTGCTTCATCCACCAGCTCGTCAGCTGAATGATGCAGTTTCGGTTACTTGCTTGCTTCAAGAGTGTTTGAGTGTTTCGCCACAGTTGGCGCAGATACTGCTGATCTCTAGACACGTGTTTCTGGTTCTTTAACCGTCATCAGTAGAGATTACAGTCTTTGAAATCTGGGGTTTGCTGAGTAGGCTGCCAACATCTTTCTTAGGTCTGGTACCTCTCACAGGCTTGCGGGTGCTTCATTCACAAGCTCGTCAGCTCAATGACTCACAGGAGTACTATTAAACAGGAACAGGGGTGGGAGCACACCGCTCCACCTCCCAGCAAGGTTTGCCCCCGGCATTGTGGTAACTGCAGTTTCAGTTACTTGCATGCTTCAAGAGTGTTCGAGTATTTCGTCACAGTTGGCACAGATAGTACTGATCTCTAGACACGTGGTTCTGGTTCTTTAACCGTCATCAGTAGAGATTACAGTCTTTCAAATGTGGGGTTTGCTGAGTATGCTGTCAACATCTTTCTCAGGTCAGGTACCTCTCACAGGCAAGCGTGTGCTTCATCCACGAGCTCGTCAGCTCAATGACTCAGGAGAGTACTATTAAACAGGAACAGGGGTGGGAGTACACCGCTTCATCTCCCAGCAAGGTCCGCACCCTGGCATTGTGGTAAATGCAGTTTCAGTTACTTGATTGCTTCAAGTGTTCGAGTGTTTCGCCACAGTTGGCGCAGATAGTGCTGATCTCTAGACACGTGTTTCTGGTTCTTTAACCGTCATTAGTAGAGATTACAGTCTTTGAAATCTGGGGTTTGCTGAGTAGGCGGCCAACAACTTTCTCAGGTCAGGTACCTCTCACAGGCATGCGGGTGCTTCTTCCACCAGCTCGTCAGCTCAATGACTCACGGGAAAACTATTAAACAGGAACAGGGGTGGGAGCACACAGCTTCACCTCCCAGCAAGGTTCACCCCTGGCATTGTGGTAAATGCAGTTTCGGTTACTTGCTTACTTCAAGCGTGTGCGAGTGTTTTGCCACAGTTGACGCAGATAGTGCTGATCTCTTGACACGTGGTTCTCGTTCTTTAACCGTCATCAGTAGAGATTACAGTCTTTCAAATGTGGGGTTTGCTGAGTATGCTGGCAACATCTTTCTCAGGTCAGGTACCTCTCACAGGCAAGTGGGTGCTTCATCCACGAGCTCGTCAGCTCAATGACTCACGGGAGTACTATTAAACAGGAACAGGAGTGGGAGCACACCACTTCACCTCCCAGCAAGGTTCGCCCCTGACATTGTGGTAATTGCAGTTCAGTTACTTGCTTGCTTCAAGAGTGTTTGAGTGTTTCGCCACAGTTGGCACAGATAATGCTGATCTCTAGACACGTGTTTCTAGTTCTTTAACCGTCATCAGTAGAGATTACAGTCTTTGAAATGTGGGTTTTGCTGAGTAGGCTGCCAACAGCTTTCTCAGATCAGGTACCTCTCACAGGCAAGTGGGTGCTTCATCCACGAGCTCGTCAGCTCAAAGACTCACGGGAGTACTATTAAACAGGAACAGGGGTGGGAGCACACCGCTTCACCTCCCAGCAAGGTTCGCCCCTGCCATTGTGGTAAATGCACTTTCAGTTACTTGCTTGCTTCAAGAGTGTTCGAGTGTATCGTCACAGTTGGCGCAGATAGTGCTGATCTCTAGACACTTGTTTCTGGTTCTTTAACCGTCATCAGTAGAGATTACAGTCTTTGAAATTTGGGGTTTGCTGAGTAGGCTTCCAACATCTTTCTCAGGTCTGGTACCTCTCACAGGCATGCGGGTGCTTCATCCACGAGCTCGTCAGCTTAATGACTCACAGGAGATTTATTAAACAGGAACAGGGGGGGAGCACACCGCTTCACCTCCCAGCAAGGTTCGCCTCTGGCATTGTGGTAAATGCAGTTTCGGTTACTTGCTTGCTTCAAGAGTGTTTGAGTGTTTCGCCACAGTTGGCGCAGATACTGCTGATCTCTAGACACGTGTTTCTGGTTCTTTAACTGTCATCAGTAGAGATTACAGTCTTTCAAATGTGGGGTCTGCTGACTATGAGGCCAACATCTTTCTCAGGTCAGGTACCTCTCACAGGCAAGCTTGTGCTTCATCCACGAGCTCGTCAGCTCAATGACTCCCGAGAGTACTATTCAACAGGAACAGGGGTGGGAGTACACCGCTTCATCTCCCAGCAAGGTCCGCACCCTGGCATTGTGGTAAATGCAGTTTCAGTTACTTGCTTGCTTCAAGTGTTCGAGTGTTTCGCCACAGTTGGCGCAGATAGTGCTGATCTCTAGACACGTGTTTCTGGTTCTTTAACCGTCATTAGTAGAGATTACAGTCTTTGAAATCTGGGGTTTGCTGAGTAGGCTGCCAACATCTTTCTCAGGTCAGGTACCTCTCACAGGCATGCGGGTGCTTCTTCCACCAGCTCGTCAGCTCAATGACTCACGGGAGAACTATTAAACAGGAACAGGGGTGGGAGCACACCGCTTCACCTCCCAGCAAGGTTCGCCTCTGGCATTGTGGTAAATGTAGTTTCGGTTACTTGCTTGCTTCAAGAGTGTTTGAGTGTTTCGCCACAGTTGGCGCAGATACTGCTGATCTCTAGACACGTGTTTCTGGTTCTTTAACCGTCATCAGTAGAGATTACAGTCTTTCAAATGTGGGGTTTGCTGAGTAGGCTGCCAACATCTTTCTCAGATCAGGTACCTCTCAAAGGAAAGCGGGTGCTTCATCCACGAGCTCGTCAGCTCAAGACTCACGGGAGTACTATTAAACAGGAACTGGGGTGGAAGCACACCGCTTCACCTCCCAGCAATGTTCGCCCCTGACATTGTCGTAATTGCAGTTTCAGTTATTTGCTTGCTTCAAGAGAGTTTGAATGTTTCGCCACAGTTGGCACAGATAATGCTGATCTCTACACACGTGTTTCAGGTTCTTTAACCGTCGTCAGTAGAGATTACAGTCTTTGAAATCTGGGGTTTGCTGAGTAGGCTGCCAACATCTTTCTCATGTCGGGTACCTCGCACAGGCATGCGGGTGCTTCATCCACCACATCGTCAGCTCAATGACTCACGGGAGAACTATTAAACATGATCAAGGGTGGGAGCACACCGCTTCACCTCCCAGCAAGGTTCACTCCCTGGCATTGTGGTAAATGCAGTTTCGGTTACTTGCTTGCTTCAAGAGTGTTTGAGTGTTTCGCCACAGTTGGCGCAGATACTGCTGATCTCTAGACACGTATTTCTGGTTCTTTAACCGTCATCAGTAGAGATTACAGTCTTTCAAATGTGGGGTCTGCTGATTATGCTGCCAACATCTTTCTCAGATCAGGTACCTCTCACAGGCAAGTGGGTGCTTCATCCACGAGCTCATCAGCTCAAAGACTCACGGGAGTACTATTAAACAGGAACAGGGGTGGGAGCACACCCCTTCACCTCCAAGCAAGGTTCGCCCCTGCCATTGTGGTAAATGCAGTTTCAGTTACTTGCTTGCTTCAAGAGTGTTCGAGTGTTTCGCCACAGTTGGCGCAGATAGTGCTGATCTCTAGACACGTGTTTCTGGTTCTTTAACCGTCATCAGTGAAGATTACAGTCTTTGAAATTTGGGGTTTGCTGAGTAGGCTTCCAACATCTTTCTCAGGTCTGGTACCTCTCACAGGCATGACTGGTGCTTCATCCACGAGCTCGTCAGCTCAATGACTCAGGAGAGTACTATTAAACAGTAACAGGGGTGGGAGCACACCGCTTCACCTCCCATCAAGGTTCGCCCCTGGCATTTTGGTAAATGCAGTTGGATGTATGATGAGACAACACGTACCATCACAACGCGGTATGTTACATCGCCGTCTTGACAACGCAAGTCATTACATCGACTTGCGTTGGAGGGCGCTGGATTTAGGAATAGTGTGAACTACTATTCCAACTCCAGTCTACGTACAGTAGGGAAGGTGTTGGAATAGTAATTCACACTATTCCTTAGTCTAGAGCGCCCTCCAGTGCAAGTCGGTGTAACGACTTGCGTTGTCAAAACCACGATATAACCATACCGCGTTGTAATGGTTGCGTGGTAAAGGATGTTTCATATGCAGTTTCGGTTACTTGCTTGCTTCAAGTTTGTTCGATTGTTTCGCCACAGTTGGCGCAGATAGTGCTGATCTCTAAACACGTGTTTCTGGTTCTTTAACCGTCATCAGTAGAGATTACAGTCTTTGCAATCTGGGGTTTGCTAAGTAGGCTGGCAACATCTTTCTCAGGTCAGGTATCTCTCACAGGCATGCAGGTGCTTCATCCACCAGCTCGTCAGCTGAATGATGCAGTTTCGGTTACTTGCTTGCTTCAAGAGTGTTTGAGTGTTTCGCCACAGTTGGCGCAGATACTGCTGATCTCTAGACACGTGTTTCTGGTTCTTTAACCGTCATCAGTAGAGATTACAGTCTTTGAAATCTGGGGTTTGCTAAGTAGGCTGCCAACATCTTTCTTAGGTCTGGTACCTCTCACAGGCTTGCGGGTGCTTCATTCACAAGCTCGTCAGCTCAATGACTCACAGGAGTACTATTAAACAGGAACAGGGGTGGGAGCACACCGCTTCACCTCCCAGCAAGGTTTGCCCCCGGCATTGTGGTAACTGCAGTTTCAGTTACTTGCATGCTTCAAGAGTGTTCGAGTATTTCGTCACAGTTGGCACAGATAGTACTGATCTCTAGACACGTGGTTCTGGTTCTTTAACCGTCATCAGTAGAGATTACAGTCTTTCAAATGTGGGGTTTGCTGAGTATGCTGTCAACATCTTTCTCAGGTCAGGTACCTCTCACAGGCAAGCGTGTGCTTCATCCACGAGCTCGTCAGCTCAATGACTCACGAGAGTACTATTAAACAGGAACAGGGGTGGGAGTACACCGCTTCATCTCCCAGCAAGGTCCGCACCCTGGCATTGTGGTAAATGCAGTTTCAGTTACTTGATTGCTTCAAGTGTTCGAGTGTTTCGCCACAGTTGGCGCAGATAGTGCTGATCTCTAGACACGTGTTTCTGGTTCTTTAACCGTCATTAGTAGAGATTACAGTCTTTGAAATCTGGGGTTTGCTGAGTAGGCGGCCAACAACTTTCTCAGGTCAGGTACCTCTCACAGGCATGCGGGTGCTTCTTCCACCAGCTCGTCAGCTCAATGACTCACGGGAGAACTATTAAACAGGAACAGGGGTGGGAGCACACAGCTTCACCTCCCAGCAAGGTTCACCCCTGGCATTGTGGTAAATGCAGTTTCGGTTACTTGCTTACTTCAAGCGTGTGCGAGTGTTTTGCCACAGTTGACGCAGATAGTGCTGATCTCTTGACACGTGGTTCTCATTCTTTAACCGTCATCAGTAGAGATTACAGTCTTTCAAATGTGGGGTTTGCTGAGTATGCTGGCAACATCTTTCTCAGGTCAGGTACCTCTCACAGGCAAGTGGGTGCTTCATCCACGAGCTCGTCAGCTCAATGACTCACGGGAGTACTATTAAACAGGAACAGGAGTGGGAGCACACCACTTCACCTCCCAGCAAGGTTCGCCCCTGACATTGTGGTAATTGCAGTTCAGTTACTTGCTTGCTTCAAGAGTGTTTGAGTGTTTCGCCACAGTTGGCGCAGATACTGCTGATCTCTAGACACGTGTTTCTGGTTCTTTAACCGTCATCAGTAGAGATTACAGTCTTTCAAATGTGGGGTTTGCTGAGTAGGCTGCCAACATCTTTCTCAGATCAGGTACCTCTCAAAGGAAAGCGGGTGCTTCATCCACGAGCTCGTCAGCTCAAGACTCACGGGAGTACTATTAAACAGGAACTGGGGTGGAAGCACACCGCTTCACCTCCCAGCAATGTTCGCCCCTGACATTGTCGTAATTGCAGTTTCAGTTATTTGCTTGCTTCAAGAGAGTTTGAATGTTTCGCCACAGTTGGCACAGATAATGCTGATCTCTACACACGTGTTTCAGGTTCTTTAACCGTCATCAGTAGAGATTACAGTCTTTGAAATCTGGGGTTTGCTGAGTAGGCTGCCAACATCTTTCTCATGTCGGGTACCTCTCACAGGCATGCGGGTGCTTCATCCACCACCTCGTCAGCTCAATGACTCACGGGAGAACTATTAAACATGATCAAGGGTGGGAGCACACCGCTTCACCTCCCAGCAAGGTTCACTCCCTGGCATTGTGGTAAATGCAGTTTCGGTTACTTGCTTGCTTTAAGAGTGTTCCGCCACAGTTGGCGCAGATAGTGCTGATCTCTAGACACGTGTTTCTGGTTCTTTAACCGTCATCAGTAGAGATTATAGTGTTTCAAATGTGGGGTTTGCTGAGTAGGCTGCCAACATCTTTCTCAGGTCAGGTACCTCTCATAGGCATGCTGGTGCTTCATTCACGAGCTCGTCAGCTCAATAACTCATGGGAGTACTATTAAACGGGAACAGGGGTGGGAGCACACCGCTTCACCTCCCAGCTAGGTTCGCCCCTGCCATTGTGGTAAATGCAGTTTCAGTTACTTGCTTGCTTCAAGAGTGTTCGAGTGTTTCGCCACAGTTGGCGCAGATAGTGCTGATCTCTAGACACGTGTTTCTGGTTCTTTAACCGTCATCAGTAGAGATTACAGTCTTTGCAAACTGGGGTTTGCTAAGTAGGCTGCCAACATCTTTCTCAGGTCAGGTACGTCTCACAGGCATGCGGGTGCTTCATCCACGAGTTCGTCAGCTCAATGACTCATTGGAGAACTATTAAACAGGAACAGGGGTGGGAGCACACCGCTTCACCTCCCAGCAAGGTTCGCCCCTGGCATTGTGGTAAATGCAGTTTCAGTTACTTGCTTGCTTCAAGAGTGTTCGAGTGTTTCGTCACAGTTGGCGCAGATAGTGCTGATCTCTAGACATCTGGTTCTGGTTCTTTAACCGTCATCAGTAGATATTACAGTCTTTCAAATGTGGGGTTTGCTGAGTATGCTGCCAACATCTTTCTCAGATCAGGTGCCTCTCACAGGCAAGTGGGTGCTTCATCCACGAGCTCGTCAGCTCAATGACTCACGAGAGTACTATTAAACAGGAACAGGGGTGCGAGCATACCGCTTCACCTCCCAGAAAGGTTCGCCCCTGACATTGTGGTAATTGCAGTTTCAGATACTTGCTTGCTGCAAGAGTGTTTGAGTGTATCGCCACAGTTAGCACAGATAATGCTGATCTCTAGACACGTGTTTCTAATTCTTTAACCGTCATCAGTAGAGATTACAGTCTTTGAAATTTGGGGTTTGCTGAGTAGGCTGCCAACATCTTTCTCAGATCAGGTACCTCTCACAGGCAAGTGGGTGCTTCATCCACGAGCTCATCAGCTCAATGACTCACGGGAGTGCTATTAAACAGGAACAGAGGTGGGAGCACACCGCTTCACCTCCCAGCAAAGTTCGCCTCTGGCATTGTGGTAAATGCAGTTTCGGTTACTTGCTTGCTTCAAGAGTGTTTGAGTGTTTCGCCACAGTTGGCGCAGATACTGCTGATCTCTAGACACGTATTTCTGGTTCTTTAACCGTCATCAGTAGAGATTACAGTCTTTCAAATGTGGGGTCTGCTGAATATGCTGCCAACATCTTTCTCAGATCAGGTACCTCTCACAGGCAAGTGGGTGCTTCATCCACGAGCTCATCAGCTCAAAGACTCACGGGAGTACTATTAAACAGGAACAGGGGTGGGAGCACACCGCTTCACCTCCAAGCAAAGTTCGCCCCTGCCATTGTGGTAAATGCAGTTTCAGTTACTTGCTTGCTTCAAGAGTGTTCGAGTGTTTCGCCACAGTTGGCGCAGATAGTGCTGATCTCTAGACACGTGTTTCTGGTTCTTTAACCGTCATCAGTAAAGATTACAGTCTTTGAAATTTGGGGTTTGCTGAGTAGGCTTCCAACATCTTTCTCAGGTCTGGTACCTCTCACAGGCATGATTGGTGCTTCATCCACGAGCTCGTCAGCTCAATGACTCAGGAGAGTACTATTAAACAGTAACAGGGGTGGGAGCACACCGCTTCACCTCCCATCAAGGTTCGCCCCTGGCATTTTGGTAAATGCACTTGGATGTATGATGAGACAACGCGTACCATCACAACGCGGTATGTTACATCGCCGTCTTGACAACGCAAGTCATTACATCGACTTGCGTTGGAGGGCGCTGGATTTAGGAATAGTGTGAACTACTATTCCAACTCCAGTCTACGTACAGTAGGGAAGGTGTTGGAATAGTAATTCACACTATTCCTTAGTCTAGAGCGCCCTCCAGTGCAAGTCGGTGTAACGACTTGCGTTGTCAAAACCACGATATAACCATACCGCGTTGTAATGGTTGCGTGGTAAAGGATGTTTCATATGCAGTTTCGGTTACTTGCTTGCTTCAAGTTTGTTCGATTGTTTCGCCACAGTTGGCGCAGATAGTGCTGATCTCTAGACACGTGTTTCTGGTTCTTTAACCGTCATCAGTAGAGATTACAGTCTTTGCAATCTGGGGTTTGCTAAGTAGGCTGGCAACATCTTTCTCAGGTCAGGTATCTCTCACAGGCATGCAGGTGCTTCATCCACCAGCTCGTCAGCTGAATGACTCACGGGAGAACTATTAAACAGGAACAGGGGTGGGAGCACACCGCTTCACCTCCCAGCATGGTTCGCCTCTGGCATTGTGGTAAATGCAGTTTCGGTTACTTGCTTGCTTTAAGAGTGTTTGAGTGTTTCGCCACAGTTGGCGCAGATACTGCTGATCTCTAGACACGTGTGTCTGGTTCTTTAACCGTCATCAGTAGAGATTACAGTCTTTGAAATCTGGGGTTTGCTGAGTAGGCTGCCAACATCTTTCTTAGGTCTGGTACCTCTCACAGGCTTGCGGGTGCTTCATTCACAAGCTCGTCATCTCAATGACTCACAGGAGTACTATTAAACAGGAACAGGGGTGGGAGCACACCGCTTCACCTCCCAGCAAGGTTTGCCCCCGGCATTGTGGTAACTGCAGTTTCAGTCCCTTGCATGCTTCAAGAGTGTTCGAGTATTTTGGCACAGATAGTGCTGATCTCTAGACACGTGGTTCTGGTTCTTTAACCGTCATCAGTAGAGATTACAGTCTTTCAAATGTGGGGTTTGCTGAGTATGCTGTCAACATCTTTCTCAGGTCAGGTACCTCTCACAGGCAAGCGTGTGCTTCATCCACGAGCTCGTCAGCTCAATGACTCACGAGAGTACTATTAAACAGGAACAGGGGTTGGAGTACACCGCTTCATCTCCCAGCAAGGTCCGCACCCTGGCATTGTGGTAAATGCAGTTTCAGTTACTTGCTTGCTTCAAGTGTTCGAGTATTTCGCCACAGTTGGCGCAGATACTGTTGATCTCTAGACACATGTGTCTGGTTCTTTAACCGTCATCAGTAGAGATTACAGTCTTTAAAATCTGGGGTTTGCTGAGTATGTTGTCTACATCTTTCTCAGGTCAGGTACCTCTCACAGGCAAGCGTGTGCTTCATCCACGAGCTCGTCAGCTCAATGACTCACGGGAGTACTATTAAACAGGAACAGGAGTGGGAGCACACCACTTCACCTCCCAGCAAGGTTCGCCCCTGACATTGTGGTAATTGCAGTTTCAGTTACTTACTTGCTTCAAGAGTGTTTGAGTGTTTCGCCACAGTTGGCACAGATAATGCTGATCTCTTTACACGTGTTTCTAGTTCTTTAACCGTCATCAGTAGAGATTACAGTCTTTGAAATGTGGGTTTTGCTGAGTAGGCTGCCAACAGCTTTCTCAGATCAGGTACCTCTCACAGGCAAGTGGGTGCTTCATCCACGAGCTCGTCATCTCAAAGACTCACGGGAGTACTATTAAACAGGAACAGGGGTGGGAGCACACCACTTCACCTCCCAGCAAGGTTCGCCCCTGCCATTGTGGTAAATGCACTTTCAGTTACTTGCTTGCTTCAAGGGTGTTCGAGTGTATCGCCACAGTTGGCGCAGATAGTGCTGATCTCTAGACACTTGTTTCTGGTTCTTTAACCGTCATCAGTAGAGATTACTGTCTTTGAAATTTGGGGTTTGCTGAGTAGGCTTCCAACATCTTTCTCAGGTCTGGTACCTCTCACAGGCATGCGGCTGCTTCATCCACGAGCTCGTCAGCTCAATGACTCACAAGAGTACTATTAAACAGTAACAGGGGTGGGAGGACACCGCTTCACCTCCCAGCAAGGTTTGCCCCCGGCATTGTGGTAACTGCAGTTTCAGTTACTTGCATGCTTCAAGAGTGTTAGAGTGTTTCGTCACAGTTGGCGCAGATAGTGCTGATCTCTAAACACGTGTTTCTGGTTCTTTAACCGTCATTAGTAGAGATTACAGTCTTTGAAATCTGGGGTTTGCTGAGTAGGCTGCCAACATCTTTCTCAGGTCAGGTACCTCTCACAGGCATGCGGGTGCTTCTTCCACCAGCTCGTCATCTCAATGACTCACAGGAGAACTATTAAACTGGAACAGGGGAGGGAGCACACAGCTTCACCTCCCAGCAAGGTTCACCCCTGGCATTGTGGTAAATGCAGTTTCGGTTACTTGCTTACTTCAAGAGTGTTAGAGTGTTTTGCCACAGTTGGCGCAGATAGTGCTGATCTCTAGACACGTGTTTCTGGTTCTTTAACCGTCATCAGTAAAGATTACAGTCTTTGAAATTTGGGGTTTGCTGAGTAGGCTTCCAACATCTTTCTCAGGTCTGGTACCTCTCACAGGCATGATTGGTGCTTCATCCACAAGCTCGTCAGCTCAATGACTCAGGAGAGTACTATTAAACAGTAACAGGGGTGGGAGCACACCGCTTCACCTCCCATCAAGGTTCGCCCCTGGCATTGTGGTAAATGCAGTTGGATGTATGATGAAACAACGCGTACCATCACAACGCGGTATGTTACATCTCCGTCTTGACAACGCAAGTCATTACATCGACTTGCGTTGGAGGGCGCTGGATTTAGGAATAGTGTGAATTACTATTCCAACTCCAGTCTACGTACAGTAGGGAAGGTGTTGGAATAGTAATTCACACTATTCCTTAGTCTAGAGCGCCCTCCAGTGCAAGTCGGTGTAACGACTTGCGTTGTCAAAAACCACGATATCACCATACCGCGTTGTAATGGTTGCGTGGTAAAGGATGTTTCATATGCAGTTTTGGTTACTTGCTTGCTTCAAGTTTGTTCGATTGTTTCGCCACAGTTGGTGCAGATAGTGCTGATCTCTAGACACGTGTTTCTGGTTCTTTAACCGTCATCAGTAGAGATTACAGTCTTTGAAATCTGGGGTTTGCTGAGTAGGCGGCCAACAACTTTCTCAGGTCAGGTACCTCTCACAGGCATGCGGGTGCCTCTTCCACCAGCTCGTCAGCTCAATGACTCACGGGAGAACTATTAAACAAGAACAGGGGTGGGAGCACACAGCTTCACCTCCCAGCAAGGTTCACCCCTGGCATTGTGGTAAATGCAGTTTTGGTTACTTGCTTGCATCAAGAGTGTTTGAGTGTTTCGCCACAGTTGGCACAGATAATGCTGATCTCTAGACACGTGTTTCTATTTCTTTAACCGTCATCAGTAGAGATTACAGTCTTTGAAATGTGGGTTTTGCTGAGTAGGCTGCCAACAGCTTTCTCAGATCAGGTACCTCTCGCAGGCAAGTGGGTGCTTCATCCACGAGCTCGTCAGCTCAAAGACTCACGGGAGTACTATTAAACAGGAACAGGGGTGGGAGCACACCGCTTCACCTCCCAGCAAGGTTCGCCCCTGCCATTGTGGTAAATGCACTTTCAGTTACTTGCTTGCTTCAAGAGTGTTCGAGTGTATCGCCACAGTTGGCGCAGATAGTGCTGATCTCTAGACACTTGTTTCTGGTTCTTTAACCGTCATCAGTAGAGATTACAGTCTTTGAAATTTGGGGTTTGCTGAGTAGGCTTCCAACATCTTTCTCAGGTCTGGTACCTCTCACAGGCATGCGGGTGCTTCATCCACGAGCTCGTCAGCTCAATGACTCACGAGAGTACTATTAAACAGTAACAGGGGTGGGAGGACACCGCTTCACCTCCCAGCAAGGTTTGCCCCCGGCATTGTGGTAACTGCAGTTTCAGTTACTTGCATGCTTCAAGAGTGTTCGAGTGTTTCGTCACAGTTGGCGCAGATAGTGCTGATCTCTAGACACGTGTTTATGGTTCTTTAACCGTCATTAGTAGAGATTACAGTCTTTGAAATCTGGGGTTTGCTGAGTAGGCTGCCAACATCTTTCTCAGGTCAGTTACCTCTCACAGGCATGCGGGTGCTTCTTCCACCAGCTCGTCAGCTCAATGACTCACGGGACAACTATTAAACTGGAACAGGGGTGGGAGCACACAGCTTCACCTCCCAGCAAGGTTCACCCCTGGCATTGTGGTAAATGCAGTTTCGGTTACTTGCTTACTTCAAGAGTGTTCGAGTGTTTTGCCACAGTTGACGCAGATAGTGCTGATCTCTAGACACGTGGTTCTCGTTCTTTACCCGGTATCAGTAGAGATTACAGTCTTTCAAATGTGGGGTTTGCTGAGTATGCTGGCAACATCTTTCTCAGGTCAGGTACCTCTCACAGGCAAGTGGGTGCTTCATCCACGAGCTTGTCAGCTCAATGACTCACGGGAGTACTATTAAACAGGAACAGGAGTGGGAGCACACCGCTTCACCTCCCAGGAAGGTTCGCCTCTGGCATTGTGGTAAATGCAGTTTCGGTTACTTGCTTGCTTCAAGTGTGTTCGAGTGTTTCGCCACAGTTGGCGCAGAGAGTGCTGATCTCTAGACACGTGTTTCCGGTTCTTTAACCGTCATCAGTAAAGATTACAGTCTTTGAAATTTGGGGTTTGCTGAGTAGGCTTCCAACATCTTTCTCAGGTCTGGTACCTCTCACAGGCATGATTGGTGCTTCATCCACGAGCTCGTCAGCTCAATGACTCAGGAGAGTACTATTAAACAGTAACAGGGGTGGGAGCACACCGCTTCACCTCCCATCAAGGTTCGCCCCTGGCATTGTGGTAAATGCAGTTGGATGTATGATGAGACAACGCGTACCATCACAACGCGATATGTTACATCGCCGTCTTGACAACGCAAGTCATTACATCGACTTGCGTTGGAGGGCGCTGGATTTAGGAATAGTGTGAATTACTATTCCAACTCCAGTCTACGTACAGTAGGGAAGGTGTTGGAATAGTAATTCACACTATTCCTTAGTCTAGAGCGCCCTCCAGTGCAAGACGGTGTAACGATTTGCGTTGTCAAAACCACGATATAACCATACCGCGTTGTAATGGTTGCGTGGTAAAGGATGTTTCCCATGCAGTTTCGGTTACTTGCTTGCTTCAAGTTTGTTCGATTGTTTCGCCACAGTTGGCGCAGATAGTGCTGATCTCTAGACACGTGTTTCTGGTTCTTTAACCGTCATCAGTAGAGATTACAGTCTTTGCAATCTGGGGTTTGGTATGTAGGCTGCCAACATCTTTCTCATGTCAGGTACCTCTCACAGGCATGCAGGTGCTTCATCCGCCAGCTCGTCAGCTCAATGACTCACGAGAGTACTATTAAACAGGAACAGGGGTGGGAGTACACCGCTTCATCTCCCAGCAAGGTCCGCACCCTGGCATTGTGGTAAATGCAGTTTCAGTTACTTGCTTGCTTCAAGTGTTCGAGTGTTTCGCCACAGTTGGCGCAGATAGTGCTGATCTCTAGACACATGTTTCTGGTTCTTTAACCGTCATTAGTAGAGATTACAGTCTTTGAAATCTGGGGTTTGCTGAGTAGGCTGCCAACATCTTTCTCAGGTCAGGTACCTCTCACAGGCATGCGGGTGCTTCTTCCACCAGCTCGTCAGCTCAATGACTCACGGGAGAACTATTAAACAGGAACAGGGGTGGGAGCACACAGATTCACCTCCCAGCAAGGTTCACCCCTGGCATTGTGGTAAATGCAGTTTCGGTTACTTGCTTACTTCAAGAGTGTTCGAGTGTTTTGCCACAGTTGACGCAGATAGTGCTGATCTCTAGACACGTGTTTCTGGTTCTTTAACCGTCATCAGTAGAGATTACAGTCTTTGCAGTCTGGGGTTTGCTAAGTAGGCCGGCAACATCTTTCTCAGGTCAGGTATCTCTCACAGGCATGCAGGTGCTTCATCCACCAGCTCGTCAGCTGAATGATGCAGTTTCGGTTACTTGCTTGCTTCAAGAGTGTTTGAGTGTTTCGCCACAGTTGGCGCAGATACTGCTGATCTCTAGACACGTGTTTCTGGTTCTTTAACCATCATCAGTAGAGATTACAGTCTTTGAAATCTGGGGTTTGCTGAGTAGGCTGCCAACATCTTTCTTAGGTCTGGTACCTCTCACAGGCTTGCGGGTGCTTCATTCACAAGCTCGTCAGCTCAATGACTCACAGGAGTACTATTAAACAGGAACAGGGGTGGGAGCACACCGCTTCACCTCCCAGCAAGGTTTGCCCCCGGCATTGTGGTAACTGCAGTTTCAGTTACTTGCATGCTTCAAGAGTGTTCGAGTATTTCGTCAGAGTTGGCACAGATAGTACTGATCTCTAGACACGTGGTTCTGGTTCTTTAACCGTCATCAGTAGAGATTACAGTCTTTCAAATGTGGGGTTTGCTGAGTATGCTGTCAACATCTTTCTCAGGTCAGGTACCTCTCACAAGCAAGCGTGTGCTTCATCCACGAGCTCGTCAGCTCAATGACTCACGAGAGTACTATTAAACAGGAACAGGGGTGGGAGTACACCGCTTCATCTCCCAGCAAGGTCCGCACCCTGGCATTGTGGTAAATGCAGTTTCAGTTACTTGATTGCTTCAAGTGTTCGAGTGTTTCGCCACAGTTGGCGCAGATAGTGCTGATCTCTAGACACGTGTTTCTGGTTCTTTAACCGTCATTAGTAGAGATTACAGTCTTTGAAATCTGGGGTTTGCTGAGTAGGCGGCCAACAACTTTCTCAGGTCAGGTACCTCTCACAGGCATGCGGGTGCTTCTTCCACCAGCTCGTCAGCTCAATGACTCACGGGAGAACTATTAAACAGGAACAGGGGTGGGAGCACACAGCTTCACCTCCCAGCAAGGTTCACCCCTGGCATAGTGGTAAATGCAGTTTCGGTAACTTGCTTACTTCAAGCGTGTGCGAGTGTTTTGCCACAGTTGACGCAGATAGTGCTGATCTCTTGACACGTGGTTCTCGTTCTTTAACCGTCATCAGTAGAGATTACAGTCTTTCAAATGTGGGGTTTGCTGAGTATGCTGGCAACATCTTTCTCAGGTCAGGTACCTCTCACAGGCAAGTGGGTGCTTCATCCACGAGCTCGTCAGCTCAATGACTCACGGGAGTACTATTAAACAGGAACAGGAGTGGGAGCACACCACTTCACCTCCCAGCAAGGTTCGCCCTTGACATTGTGGTAATTGCAGTTCAGTTACTTGCTTGCTTCAAGAGTGTTTGAGTGTTTCGCCACAGTTGGCACAGATAATGCTGATCTCTAGACACGTGTTTCTAGTTCTTTAACCGTCATCAGTAGAGATTACAGTCTTTGAAATTTGGGGTTTGCTGAGTAGGCTTCCAACATCTTTCTCAGGTCTGGTACCTCTCACAGGCATGCGGGTGCTTCATCCACGAGCTCGTCAGCTTAATGACTCACAGGAGATTTATTAAACAGGAACAGGGGGGAGCACACCGCTTCACCTCCCAGCAAGGTTCGCCTCTGGCATTGTGGTAAATGCAGTTTCGGTTACTTGCTTGCTTCAAGAGTGTTTGAGTGTTTCGCCACAGTTGGCGCAGATACTGCTGATCTCTAGACACGTGTTTCTGGTTCTTTAACTGTCATCAGTAGAGATTACAGTCTTTCAAATGTGGGGTCTGCTGACTATGAGGCCAACATCTTTCTCAGATCAGGTACCTCTCACAGGCAAGTGGGTGATTCATCCACAAGCTCGTCAGCTCAATGACTCACAGGAGTACTATTAAACTGGAACAGGGGTGGGAGTACACCGCTTCACCTCCCAGCAAGGTTCGCCCCTGGCATTGTGGTAAATGCAGTTTCAGTTACTTGCTTGCTTCAAGAGTGTTCGAGTGTTTCGCCACAGTTGGCGCACATAGTGCTGATCTCTAAACACGTGGTTCTGTTTCTTTAACTGTCATAGGTAGAGATTTCAGTCTTTCAAATGTGGGGTTTGCTGAGTAGGCTGCCAACATCTTTCTCAGGTCAGGTACCTCTCACAGGCATGCGGGTGCTTCATCCACGAGCTCGTCAGCTCAATGACTCATGGGAGTACTATTAAACAGGAACAGGGATGGAGGCACACCGCTTCACCTCCCAGCAAGGTTCACCCCTGCCATTCTGGTAAATGCAGTTTCAGTTACTTGCTTGCTTCAAGAGTGTTCGAGTGTTTCGCCACAGTTGGCGCAGATAGTGCTGATCTCTAGACACGTGTTTCTGGTTCTTTAACCGTCATCAGTAGAGATTACAGTCTTTGAAATTTGGAGTTTGCTGAATAGGCTTCCAACATCTTTCTCAGGTCTGGTGCCTCTCACAGGCATGCGGGTTCTTTATCCACGAGCTTGTCAGCTCAATGACTGACGAGAGTACTATTAAACAGGAACAGGGGTGGGAGCACACCGCTTCATCTCCCAGCAAGGTTCGCCCCTGGCATTGTGGTAAATGCAGTTTCGGTTACTTGCTTGCTTCAAGTGTGTTAGATTGTTTCGCCACAGTTGGCGCAGATAGTGCTGATCTCTAGACACGTGTTTCTGGTTCTTTAACTGTCATCAGTATAGATTACAATCTTTGAAATCTGGGGTTTGCTAAGTAGGCTGCCAACATCTTTCTCAGGTCAGGTACGTCTCACAGGCATACGGGTGCTTCATCCACGAGTTCGTCAGCTCAATGACTCATTGGAGAACTATTAAACAGGAACAGGGGTGGGAGCACACCGCTTCACCTCCCAGCAAGGTTCGCCCCTGGCATTGTGGTAAATGCAGTTTCAGTTACTTGCTTGCTTCAAGAGTGTTCGAGTGTTTCGTCACAGTTGGCGCAGATAGTGCTGATCTCTAGGCGTCTGGTTCTGGTTCTTTAACCGTCACCATTAGATATTACAGTCTTTCAAATGTGGGGTTTGCTGAGTATGCTGTCAACATCTTCCTCAGGTTAGGTACCTTTCACAGGCAAGCGTGTGCTTCATCCACAAGCTCGTCAGCTCAATGACTCACGAGAGTACTATTAAACAGGAACAGGGGTGGGAGTACACCGCTTCACCTCCCAGCAATTTTCACCCCTGGCATTGTGGTAAATGCAGTTTCGGTTACTTGCTTGCTTCAAGAGTGTTCGAGTGTTTCGCCACAAATGGTGCAGATAGTGCTGATCTCTAGACACGTGTTTCTGGTTCTTTAACCGTCATCAGTAGAGATTACAGTCTTTCAAATGTGGGGTTTGCTGAGTATGCTGCCAACATCTTTCTCAGATCTGGTGCCTCTCACAGGCAAGTGGGTGCTTCATCCACGAGCTCGTCAGCTCAATGACTCACGAGAGTACTATTAACCAGGAACAGGGGTGCGAGCATACCGCTTCACCTCCCAGAAAGGTTCGCCCCTGACATTGTGGTATTTGCAGTTTCAGATACTTGCTTGCTTCAAGAGTGTTTGAGTGTTTCGCCACAGTTAGCACAGATAATGCTGATCTCTAGACACGTGTTTCTAGTTCTTTAACCGTCATCAGTAGAGATTACAGTCTTTGAAATTTGGGGTTTGCTGAGTAGGCTGCCAACATCTTTCTCAGATCAGGTACCTCTCACAGGCAAGTGGGTGCTTCATCCACGAGCTCATCAGCTCAATGACTCACGGGAGTGCTATTAAACAGGAACAGGGGTGGGAGCACACCGCTTCACCTCCCAGCAAAGTTCGCCTCTGGCATTGTGGTGAATGCAGTTTCGGTTACTTGCTTGCTTCAAGAGTGTTTGAGTGTTTCGCCACAGTTGGCGCAGATACTGCTGATCTCTAGACACGTATTTCTGGTTCTTTAACCGTCATCAGTAGAGATTACAGTCTTTCAAATGTGGGGTCTGCTGATTATGCTGCCAACATCTTTCTCAGATCAGGTACCTCTCACAGGCAAGTGGGTGCTTCATCCACGAGCTCATCAGCTCAAAGACTCACGGGAGTACTATTAAACAGGAACAGGGGTGGGAGCACACCCCTTCACCTCCAAGCAAGGTTCGCCCCTGCCATTGTGGTAAATGCAGTTTCAGTTACTTGCTTGCTTCAAGAGTGTTCGAGTGTTTCGCCACAGTTGGCGCAGATAGTGCTGATCTCTAGACACGTGTTTCTGGTTCTTTAACCGTCATCAGTAAAGATTACAGTCTTTGAAATTTGGGGTTTGCTGAGTAGGCTTCCAACATCTTTCTCAGGTCTGGTACCTCTCACAGGCATGATTGGTGCTTCATCCACGAGCTCGTCAGCTCAATGACCCAGGAGAGTACTATTAAACAGTAACAGGGGTGGGAGCACACCGCTTCACCTCCCATCAAGGTTCGCCCCTGGCATTTTGGTAAATGCAGTTGGATGTATGATGAGACAACGCGTACCATCACAACGCAGTATGTTACATCGCCGTCTTGACAACGCAAGTCATTACATCGACTTGCGTTGGAGGGCGCTGGATTTAGGAATAGTGTGAACTACTATTCCAACTCCAGTCTACGTACAGTAGGGAAGGTGTTGGAATAGTAATTCACACTATTCCTTAGTCTAGAGCGCCCTCCAGTGCAAGTCGGTGTAACGACTTGCGTTGTCAAAACCACGTATAACCATACCGCGTTGTAATGGTTGCGTGGTAAAGGATGTTTCATATGCAGTTTCGGTTACTTGCTTGCTTCAAGTTTGTTCGATTGTTTCGCCACAGTTGGCGCAGATAGTGCTGATCTCTAGACACGTGTTTCTGGTTCTTTAACCGTCATCAGTAGAGATTACAGTCTTTGCAATCTGGGGTTTGCTAAGTAGGCTGGCAACATCTTTCTCAGGTCAGGTATCTCTCACAGGCATGCAGGTGCTTCATCCACCAGCTCGTCAGCTGAATGACTCACGGGAGAACTATTAAACAGGAACAGGGGTGGGAGCACACCGCTTCACCTCCCAGCATGGTTCGACTCTGGCATTGTGGTAAATGCAGTTTCGGTTACTTGCTTGCTTTAAGAGTGTTTGAGTGTTTCGCCACAGTTGGCGCAGATACTGCTGATCTCTAGACACGTGTGTCTGGTTCTTTAACCATCATCAGTAGCGATTACAGTCTTTGAAATCTGGGGTTTGCTGAGTAGGCTGCCAACATCTTTCTTAGGTCTGGTACCTCTCACAGGCTTGCGGGTGCTTCATTCACAAGCTCGTCAGCTCAATGACTCACAGGAGTACTATTAAACAGGAACAGGGGTGGGAGCACACCGCTTCACCTCCCAGCAAGGATTGCCCCCGGCATTGTGGTAACTGCAGTTTCAGTTACTTGCATGCTTCAAGAGTGTTCGAGTATTTTGGCACAGATAGTGCTGATCTCTAGACACGTGGTTCTGGTTCTTTAACCGTCATCAGTAGAGATTACAGTCTTTCAAATGTGGGGTTTGCTGAGTATGCTGTCAACATCTTTCTCAGGTCAGGTACCTCTCACAGGCAAGCGTGTGCTTCATCCACGAGCTCGTCAGCTCAATGACTCACGAGAGTACTATTAAACAGGAACAGGGGTTGGAGTACACCGCTTCATCTCCCAGCAAGGTCCGCACCCTGGCATTGTGGTAAATGCAGTTTCAGTTACTTACTTGCTTCAAGTGTTCGAGTATTTCGCCACAGTTGGCGCAGATACTGCTGATCTCTAGACACGTGTGTCTGGTTCTTTAACCGTCATCAGTAGAGATTACAGTCTTTAAAATCTGGGGTTTGCTGAGTATGCTGTCAACATCTTTCTCAGGTCAGGTACCTCTCACAGGCAAGCGTGTGCTTCATCCACGAGCTCGTCAGCTCAATGACTCACGGGAGTACTATTAAACAGGAACAGAAGTGGGAGCACACCACTTCACCTCCCAGCAAGGTTCGCCCCTGACATTGTGGTAATTGCAGTTTCAGTTACTTGCTTGCTTCAAGAGTGTTTGAGTGTTTCGCCACAGTTGGCACAGATAATGCTGATCTCTAGACACGTGTTTCTAGTTCTTAAACCGTCATCAGTAGAGATTACAGTCTTTGAAATGTGAGTTTTGCTGAGTAGGCTGCCAACAGCTTTCTCAGATCAGGTACCTCTCACAGGCAAGTGGGTGCTTCATCCACGAGCTCGTCAGCTCAAAGACTCACGGGAGTACTATTAAACAGGAACAGGGGTGGGAGCACACCACTTCACCTCCCAGCAAGGTTCGCCCCTGCCATTGTGGTAAATGCACTTTCAGTTACTTGCTTGCTTCAAGAGTGTTCGAGTGTATCGCCACAGTTGGCGCAGATAGTGCTGATCTCTAGACACTTGTTTCTGGTTCTTTAACCGTCATCAGTAGAGATTACTGTCTTTGAAATTTGGGGTTTGCTGAGTAGACTTCCAACATCTTTCTCAGGTCTGGTACCTCTCACAGGCATGCGGCTGCTTCATCCACGAGCTCGTCAGTTCAATGACTCACGAGAGTACTATTAAACAGTAACAGGGGTGGGAGGACACCGCTTCACCTCCCAGCAAGGTTTGCCCCCGGCATTGTGGTAACTGCAGTTTCAGTTACTTGCATGCTTCAAGAGTGTTCGAGTGTTTCGTCACAGTTGGCGCAGATAGTGCTGATCTCTAGACACGTGTTTCTGGTTCTTTAACCGTCATCAGTAGAGATTACAGTCTTTGCAATCTGGGGTTTGCTAAGTAGGCTGGCAACATCTTTCTCAGGTCAGGTATCTCTCACAGGCATGCAGGTGCTTCATCCACCAGCTCGTCAGCTGAATGACTCACGGGAGAACTATTAAACAGTAACAGAGGTGGGAGCACACCGCTTCACCTCCCATCAAGGTTCGCCCCTGGCATTGTGGTAAATGCAGTTGGATGTATGATGAAACAACGCGTACCATCACAACGCGGTATGTTACATCGCCGTCTTGACAACGCAAGTCATTACATCGACTTGCGTTGGAGGGCGCTGGATTTAGGAATAGTGTGAATTACTATTCCAACTCCAGTCTACGTACAGTAGGGAAGGTGTTGGAATAGTAATTCACACTATTCCTTAGTCTAGAGCGCCCTCCAGTGCAAGTCGGTGTAACGACTTGCGTTGTCAAAACCACGATATAACCATACCGCGTTGTAATGGTTGCGTGGTAAAGGATGTTTCCCATGCAGTTTTGGTTACTTGCTTGCTTCAAGTTTGTTCGATTGTTTCGCCACAGTTGGTGCAGATAGTGCTGATCTCTAGACACATGTTTCTGGTTCTTTAACCGTCATTAGTAGAGATTACAGTCTTTGAAATCTGGGGTTTGCTGAGTAGGCTGCCAACATCTTTCTCAGGTCAGGTACCTCTCACAGGCATGCGGGTGCTTCTTCCACCAGCTCGTCAGCTCAATGACTCACGGGAGAACTATTAAACAGGAACAGGGGTGGGAGCACACAGCTTCACCTCCCAGCAAGGTTCACCCCTGGCATTGTGGTAAATGCAGTTTCGGTTACTTGCTTACTTCAAGAGTGTTCGAGTGTTTTGCCACAGTTGACGCAGATAGTGCTGATCTCTAGGCACGTGGTTCTCGTTCTTTAACCGTCATCAGTAAAGATTACAGTCTTTCAAATGTGGGGTTTGCTGAGTATGCTGGCAACATCTTTCTCAGGTCAGGTACCTCCCACAGGCAAGTGGGTGCTTCATCCACGAGCTCGTCAGCTCGATGACTCACGGGAGTACTATTAAACAGGAACAGGAGTGGGAGCACACCACTTCACCTCCCAGCAAGGTTCGCCCCTGACATTGTGGTAATTGCAGTTTCAGTTACTTGCTTGCTTCAAGAGTGTTTGAGTGTTTCGCCACAGTTGGCACAGATAATGCAGATCTCTAGACACGTGTTTCTAGTTCTTTAACCGTCATCAGTAGAGATTACAGTCTTTGAAATGTGGGTTTTGCTGAGTAGGCTGCCAACATCTTTCTCAGATCAGGTACCTCTCACAGGCAAGTGGGTGCTTCATCCACGAGCTCGTCAGCTCAAAGACTCACGGGAGTACTATTAAACAGGAACAGGGGTGGGAGCACACCGCTTCACCTCCCAGCAAGGTTCGCCCCTGCCATTGTGGTAAATGCACTTTCAGTTACTTGCTTGCTTCAAGAGTTTTCGAGTGTATCGCCACAGTTGGCGCAGATAGTGCTGATCTCTAGACACGTGTTTCTGGTTCTTTAACCGTCATCAGTTCAGATTACAGTCTTTGAAATTTGGGGTTTGCTGAGTAGGCTTCCAACATCTTTCTCAGGTCTGGTACCTCTCACAGGCATGCGGGTGCTTCATCCACGAGATCGTCAGCTCAATGACTCACGAGAGTACTATTAAACAGGAACAGGGGTGGGAGCACACCGCTTCACCTCCCAGCAAGGTTCGCCCCTGGCATTGTGGTAAATGCAGTTTCGGTTACTTGCTTGCTTCAAGTGTGTTCGATTGTTTCGCCGCAGATAGTGCTGATCTCTAGACACGTGTTTCTAGTTCTTTAACCGTCATCAGTAGAGATTACAGTCTATGAAATGTGGGTTTTGCTAAGTAGGCTGCCAACATCTATCTCAGGTCAGGTACCTCTCACAGGCATGCAGGTGCTTCATCCACCAGCTCGTCAGCTGAATGACTCACGGGAGAACTATTAAACAGGAACAGGGGTGGGAGCACACCGCTTCACCTCCCAGCAAGGTTCGCCTCTGGCATTGTGGTAAATGCAGTTTCAGTTACTTGCTTGCTTCAAGAGTGTTTGAGTGTTTCGCCACAGTTGGCGCAGATACTGCTGATCTCTAGACACGTGTTTCTGGTTCTTTAACCGTCATCAGTAGAGATTACAGTCTTTGAAATCTGGGGTTTGCTAAGTAGGCTGCCAACATCTTTCTTAGGTCTGGTACCTCTCACAGGCTTGCGGGTGCTTCTTTCACAAGCTCGTCAACTCAATGACTCACAGGAGTACTATTAAACAGGAACAGGGGTGGGAGCACACCGCTTCACCTCCCAGCAAGGTTTCCCCCTGGCATTGTGGTAACTGCAGTTTCAGTTACTTGCATGCTTCAAGAGTGTTCGAGTGTTTCGTCACAGTTGGCGCAGATACTGCTGATCTCTAGACACGTGTTAATGGTTCTTTAACCGTCATCAGTAGAGATTACAGTGTTTCAAATTTGGGGTTTGCTGAGTAGGCTGCCAACATCTTTCTCAGGTCAGGTACCTCTCACAGGCATGCGGGTGCTTCTTCCACCAGCTCGTCAGCTCAATGACTCACGGGAGAACTATTAAACAGGAACAGGGGTGGGAGCACACAGCTTCACCTCCCAGCAAGGTTCACCCCTGGCATTGTGGTAAATGCAGTTTCGGTTACTTGCTTACTTCAAGAGTGTTCGAGTGTTTTGCCACAGTTGACGCAGATAGTGCTGATCTCTAGACACTTGGTTCTCGTTCTTTAACCGTCATCAGTAGAGATTACAGTCTTTCAAATGTGGGGTTTGCTGAGTATGCTGGCAACATCTTTCTCAGGTCAGGTATCTCTCACAGGCAAGTGGGTGCTTCATCCACGAGCTCGTCAGCTCAATGACTCACGGGAGTACTATTAAACAGGAACAGGAGTGGGAGCACACCACTTCACCTCCCAGCAAGGTTCGCCCCTGACATTGTGGTAATTGCAGTTTCAGTTACTTGCTTGCTTCAAGAGTGTTTGAGTGTATCGCCACAGTTGGCGCAGATAGTGCTGATCTCTAGACACATGTTTCTGGTTCTTTAACCGTCATCAGTAGAGATTACAGTCTTTGAAATCTGGGGTTTGCTAAGTAGGCTGCCAACATCTATCTCAGATCAGGTACCTCTCACAGGAATGCAGGGGCTTCATCCACCAGCTCGTCAGCTGAATGACTCACGGGAGAACTATTAAACAGGAACAGGGGTGGGAGCACACCGCTTCACCTCCCAGCAAGGTTCGCCTCTGGCATTGTGGTAAATGCAGTTTTGGTTACTTGCTTGCTTCAAGAGTGTTTGAGTGTTTTGCCACAGTTGGCGCAGATACTGCTGATCTCTAGACACGTGTTTCTGGTTCTTTAACCGTCATCAGTAGAGATTACAGTCTTTGAAATCTGGGGTTTGCTAAGTAGGCTGCCAACATCTTTCTTAGGTCTGGTACCTCTCACAGGCTTGCGGGTGCTTCATTCACAAGCTCGTCAGCTCAATGACTCACAGGAGTACTATTAAACAGGAACAGGGGTGGGAGCACACCGCTTCCCCTCCCAGCAAGGTTTCCCCCTGGCATTGTGGTAACTGCAGTTTCAGTTACTTGCATGCTTCAAGAGTGTTTGAGTGTTTCGTCACAGTTGGCGCAGATAGTGCTGATCTCTAGACACATGGTTCTGGTTCTTTAACCGTCATCAGTAGAGATTACAGTCTTAAAAATGTGGGGTTTGCTGAGTATGCTGTCAACATGTTTCTCAGGTCAGGTACCTCTCACAGGCAAGCGTGTGCTTCATCCACGAGCTCGTCAGCTCAATGACTCACAAGAGTACTATTAAACAGGAACAGGGGTGGTAGCACACCGCTTCATCTCCCAGCAAGGTCTGCACCCTGGCATTGTGGTAAATGCAGTTTCGGTTACTTGCTTGCTTCAAGAGTGTTTGAGTGTTTCGCCACAGTTGGCGCAGATACTGCTGATCTCTAGACACGTGTTAATGGTTCTTTAACCGTCATCAGTAGAGATTACAGTGTTTCAAATTTGGGGGTTGCTGAGTAGGCTGCCAACATCTTTCTTAGGTCAGGTACCTCTCACAGGCAAGCGTGTGCTTCATCCACGAGCTCGTCAGCTCAATGACTCACAAGAGTACTATTAAACAGGAACAGGGGTGGTAGCACACCGCTTCATCTCCCAGCAAGGTCCGCACCCTGGCATTGTGGTAAATGCAGTTTCGGTTACTTGCTTGCTTCAAGAGTGTTTGAGTGTTTCGCCACAGTTGCTGCAGATACTGCTGATCTCTAGACACGTGTTAATGGTTCTTTAACCGTCATCAGTAGAGATTACAGTGTTTCAAATTTGGGGTTTGCTGAGTAGGCTCCCCACATCTTTCTTAGTTCTGGTACGTCTCACAGGCTTGTGGGTGCTTCATTCACAAGCTCGTCAGCTCAATGACTCACAGGAGTACTATTAAACAGGAACAGGGGTGGGAGCACACCACTTCACCTCCCACCAATGTTTGCCCCCGGCATTGTGGTAACTGCAGTTTCAGTTACTTGCATGCTTCAAGAGTGTTCGAGTGTTTCGTCACAGTTGGCGCAGATACTGCTGATCTCTAGACACGTGTTTCTGGTTCTTTAACCGTCATCAGTAGAGATTACAGTCTTTGCAATCTGGGGTTTGCTAAGTAGGCTGCCAACATCTTTCTCATGTCAGGTACCTCTCACAGGCATGCAGGTGCTTCATCCGCCAGCTCGTCAGCTGAATGACTCACGGGAGAACTATTAAACAGGAACAGGGGTGGGAGCACACCGCTTCACCTCCCAGCATGGTTCGCCTCTGGCATTGTGGTAAATGCAGTTTCGGTTACTTACTTGCTTCAAGTGTGTTCGAGTGTTTCGCCACAGTTGGCGCAGATAGTGCTGATCTCTAGACACGTGTTTCTGGTTCTTTAACCGTCATCAGTAAAGATTACAGTCTTTGAAATTTGGGGTTTGCTGAGTAGGCTTCCAACATCTTTCTCAGGTCTGGTACCTCTCACAGGCATGATTGGTGCTTCATCCACGAGCTTGTCAGCTCAATGACTCAGGAGAGTACTATTAAACAGTAACAGGGGTGGGAGCACACCGCTTCACCTCCCATCAAGGTTCGCCCCTGGCATTGTGGTAAATGCAGTTGGATGTATGATGAGACAACGCGTACCATCACAACGCGATATGTTACATCGCCGTCTTGACAACGCAAGTCATTACATCGACTTGCGTTGGAGGGCGCTGGATTTAGGAATAGTGTGAATTACTATTCCAACTCCAATCTACGTACAGTAGGGAAGGTGTTGGAATAGTAATTCACACTATTCCTTAGTCTAGAGCGCCCTCCAGTGCAAGACGGTGTAACGACTTGCGTTGTCAAAACCACGATATAACCATACCGCGTTGTAATGGTTGCGTGGTAAAGGATGTTTCCCATGCAGTTTCGGTTACTTGCTTGCTTCAAGTTTGTTCGATTGTTTCGCCACAGTTGGCGCAGATAGTGCTGATCTCTAGACACGTGTTTCTGGTTCTTTAACCGTCATCAGTAGAGATTACAGTCTTTGCAATCTGGGGTTTGCTAAGTAGGCTGCCAACATCTTTCTCATGTCAGGTACCTCTCACAGGCATGCAGGTGCTTCATCCGCCAGCTCGTCAGCTGAATGACTCACGGGAGAACTATTAAACAGGAACAGGGGTGGGAGCACACCGCTTCACCTCCCAGCATGGTTCGCCTCTGGCATTGTGGTAAATGCAGTTTCGGTTACTTGCTTGCTTCAAGAGTGTTTGAGTGTTTCGCCACAGTTGGCGCAGATACTGCTCATCTCTAGACACGTGTTAATGGTTCTTTAACCGTCATCAGTAGAGATTACAGTGTTTCAAATTTGGGGTTTGCTGAGTAGGCTGCCAACATCTTTCTTACGTCTGGTACCTCTCACAGGCTTGCGGGTGCTTCATTCACAAGCTCGTCAGCTCAATGACTCACAGGAGTACTATTAAACAGGAACAGGGGTGGGAGCACACCGCTTCACCTCCCAGCAAGGTTTGCCCCCGGCATTGTGGTAACTGCATTTTCAGTTACTTGCATGCTTCAAGAGTGTTCGAGTGTTTCGTCACAGTTGGCGTAGATAGTGCTGATCTCTAGACACGTGGTTCTGGTTCTTTAACCATCATCAGTAGAGATTACAGTCTTTCAAATGTGGGGTTTGCTGAGTATGCTGTCAACATCTTTCTCAGGTCAGGTACCTCTCACAGGCAAGCGTGTGCTTCATCCACAAGCTCATCAGCTCGATGACTAACGAGAGTACTATTAAACAGGAACAGGGGTGGGAGTACACCGCTTCATCTCCCAGCAGGGTCCGCACCCTGGCATTGTGGTAAATGCAGTTTCAGTTACTTGCTTGCTTCAAGTGTTCGAGTGTTTCGCCACAGTTGGCGCAGATAGTGCTGATCTCTAGACACGTGTTTCTGGTTCTTTAACCGTCATTAGTAGAGATTACAGTCTTTGAAATCTGGGGTTTGCTGAGTAGGCTGCCAACATCTTTCTCAGGTCAGGTACCTCTCACAGGCATGCGGGTGCTCCTTCCACCAGCTCGTCAGCTCAATGACTCACGGGAGAACTATTAAACAGGAACAGGAGTGGGAGCACACCACTTCACCTCCCAGCAAGGTTCGCCCCTGACATTGTGGTAATTGCAGTTTCAGTTACTTGCTTGCTTCAAGAGTGTTTGAGTGTTTCGCCACAGTTGGCACAGATAATGCTGATCTCTAGACACGTGTTTCTAGTTCTTTAACCGTCATCAGTAGAGATTAAAGTCTTTGAAATGTGGGTTTTGCTGAGTAGGCTGCCAACAGCTTTCTCAGATCAGGTACCTCTCACAGGCAAGTGGGTGCTTCATCCACGAGCTCGTCAGCTCAAAGACTCACGGGCATACTATTAAACAGGAACAGGGGTGGGAGCACACCGCTTCACCTCCCAGCAAGGTTCGCCCCTGCCATTGTGGTAAATGCACTTTCAGTTACTTGCTTGCTTCAAGAGTTTTCGAGTGTATCGCCACAGTTGGCGCAGATAGTGCTGATCTCTAGACACGTGTTTCTGGTTCTTTAACCGTCATCAGTAGAGATTGCCGTCTTTGAAATTTGGGGTTTGCTGAGTAGGCTTCCAACATCTTTCTCAGGTCTGGTACCTCTCACAGGCATGCGGGAGCTTCATCCACGAGCTCGTCAGCTCAATGACTCACGAGAGTACTATTAAACAGTAACAGGGGTGGGAGCACACCGCTTCACCTCCCAGCAAGGTTTGCCCCCGGCATTGTGGTAACTGCATTTTCAGTTACTTGCATGCTTCAAGAGTGTTCGAGTGTTTCGTCACAGTTGGCGTAGATAGTGCTGATCTCTAGACATGTGGTTCTGGTTCTTTAACCATCATCAGTAGAGATTACAGTCTTTCAAATGTGGGGTTTGCTGAGTATGCTGTCAACATCTTTCTCAGGTCAGGTACCTCTCACAGGCAAGCGTGTGCTTCATCCACAAGCTCATCAGCTCAATGACTAACGAGAGTACTATTAAACAGGAACAGGGGTGGGAGTACACCGCTTCATCTCCCAGCAGGGTCCGCACCCTGGCATTGTGGTAAATGCAGTTTCAGTTACTTGCTTGCTTCAAGTGTTCGAGTGTTTCGCCACAGTTGGCGCAGATAGTGCTGATCTCTAGACACGTGTTTCTGGTTCTTTAACCGTCATTAGTAGAGATTACAGTCTTTGAAATCTGGGGTTTGCTGAGTAGGCTGCCAACATCTTTCTCAGGTCAGGTACCTCTCACAGGCATGCGGGTGCTCCTTCCACCAGCTCGTCAGCTCAATGACTCACGGGAGAACTATTAAACAGGAACAGGAGTGGGAGCACACCACTTCACCTCCCAGCAAGGTTCGCCCCTGACATTGTGGTAATTGCAGTTTCAGTTACTTGCTTGCTTCAAGAGTGTTTGAGTGTTTCGCCACAGTTGGCACAGATAATGCTGATCTCTAGACACGTGTTTCTAGTTCTTTAACCGTCATCAGTAGAGATTAAAGTCTTTGAAATGTGGGTTTTGCTGAGTAGGCTGCCAACAGCTTTCTCAGATCAGGTACCTCTCACAGGCAAGTGGGTGCTTCATCCACGAGCTCGTCAGCTCAAAGACTCACGGGCATACTATTAAACAGGAACAGGGGTGGGAGCACACCGCTTCACCTCCCAGCAAGGTTCGCCCCTGCCATTGTGGTAAATGCACTTTCAGTTACTTGCTTGCTTCAAGAGTTTTCGAGTGTATCGCCACAGTTGGCGCAGATAGTGCTGATCTCTAGACACTTGTTTCTGGTTCTTTAACCGTCATCAGTAGAGATTGCCGTCTTTGAAATTTGGGGTTTGCTGAGTAGGCTTCCAACATCTTTCTCAGGTCTGGTACCTCTCACAGGCATGCGGGTGCTTCATCCACGAGCTCGTCAGCTCAATGACTCACGAGAGTACTATTAAACAGTAACAGGGGTGGGAGCACACCGCTTCACCTCCCAGCAAGGTTCGCCCCTGGCATTGTGGTAAATGCAGTTTCGGTTACTTGCTTGCTTCAAGTGTGTTCGATTGTTTCGCCGCAGATAGTGCTGATCTCTAGACACGTGTTTGTGGTTCTTTAACCGTCATCAGTAGAGATTACAGTCTTTGAAATTTGGGGTTTGCTGAGTAGGCTGCCAACATCTTTCTTAGCTCTGGTACCTCTCACAGGCTTGCGGGTGCTTCATTCACAAGCTCGTCAGCTCAATGACTCACAGGAGTACTATTAAACAGGAACAGGGGTGGGAGCACACCGCTTCACCTCACAGCAAGGTTCGCCTCTGGCATTGTGGTACATGCAGTTTCGGTTACTTGCTTGCTTCAAGAGTGTTTGAGTGTTTCGCCACAGTTGGCACAGATACTGCTGATCTCTAGACACGTGTTTCTGGTTCTTTAACCGTCATCAGTAGAGATTACAGTCTTTGAAATCTGGGGTTTGCTAAGTAGGCTGCTAACATCTTTCTTAGGTCTGGTACCTCTCACAGGCTTGCGGGTGCTTCATTCACAAGCTCGTCAGCTCAATGACTCACAGGAGTACTATTAAACAGGAACAGGGTTGGGAGCACACCGCTTCACCTCCCAGCAAGGTTTCCCCCTGGCATTGTGGTAACTGCAGTTTCAGTTACTTGCATGCTTCAAGAGTGTTCGAGTGTTTCGTCACAGTTGGCGCAGATAGTGCTGATCTCTAGACCCGTGGTTCTGGTTCTTTAACCGTCATCAGTATAGATTACAGTCTTTCAAATGTGGGGTTTGCTGAGTATGCTGTCAACATGTTTCTCAGGTCAGGTACCTCTCACAAGCAAGCGTGTGCTTCATCACCGAGCTCGTCAGCTCAATGACTCACGAGAGTACTATTAAACAGGAACAGGGGTGGGAGCACACCGCTTCACCTCCCAGCAAGGTCGGCACCCTGCCATTGTGGTAAATGCAGTTTCGGTTACTTGCTTGCTTCAAGAGTGTTTGAGTGTTTCGCCACAGTTGGCGCAGATACTGCTGATCTCTAGACACGTGTTAATGGTTCTTTAACAGTCATCAGTAGAGATTACAGTGTTTCAAATTTGGGGTTTGCAGAGTAGGCTACCAACATCTTTCTCAGGTCAGGTACCTCTCACAGGCATGCGGGTGCTTCTTCCACCAGCTCGTCAGCTCAATGACTCACAGGAGAACTATTAAACAGGAACAGGGGTGGGAGCACACAGCTTCACCTCCCAGCAAGGTTCACCCCTGGCATTGTGGTAAATGCAGTTTCGGTTACTTGCTTACTTCAAGAGTGTTCGAGTGTTTTGCCACAGTTGACGCAGATAGTGCTGATCTCTAGACACGTGGTTCTCGTTCTTTAACCGTCATCAGTAGAGATTACAGTCTTTCAAATGTGGGGTTTGCTGAGTATGCTCGCAACATCTTTCTCAGGTCAGGTACCTCTCACAGGCAAGTGGGTGCTTCATCCACGAGCTCGTCAGCTCAATGACTCACGGGAGTACTATTAAACAGGAACAGGAGTGGGAGCACACCACTTCACCTCCCAGCAAGGTTCGCCCCTGACATTGTGGTAATTGCAGTTTCAGTTACTTGCTTGCTTCAAGAGTGTTTGAGTGTTTCACCACAGTTGGCGCAGACACTGCTGATCTCTAGACACGTGTTTCTGGTTCTTTAACCGTAATCAGTAGAGATTACAGTCTTTGAAATCTGGGGTTTGCTAAGTAGGCTGCCAACATCTTTCTTAGGTCTGGTACCTCTCACAGGCTTGCGGGTGCTTCATTCACAAGCTCGTCAGCTCAATGACTCACAGGAGTACTATTAAACAGCAACAGGGGTGGGAGCACACCGCTTCACCTCCCAGCAAGGTTTCCCTCTGGCATTGTGGTAACTGCAGTTTCAGTTACTTGCATGCTTCAAGAGTGTTCGAGTGTTTCGTCACAGTTGGCGCAGATAGTGCAGATCTCTAGACATGTGGTTCTGGTTCTTTAACCGTCATCAGTATAGATTACAGTCTTTCAAATGTGGGGTTTGCTGAGTATGCTGTCAACATGTTTCTCAGGTCAGGTACCTCTCACAAGCAAGCGTGTGCTTCATCACCGAGCTCGTCAGCTCAATGACTCACGAGAGTACTATTAAACAGGAACAGGGGTGGGAGCACACCGCTTCACCTCCCAGCAAGGTCGGCACCCTGCCATTGTGGTAAATGCAGTTTCGGTTACTTGCTTGCTTCAAGAGTGTTTGAGTGTTTCGCCACAGTTGGCGCAGATACTGCTGATCTCTAGACACGTGTTAATGGTTCTTTAACAGTCATCAGTAGAGATTACAGTGTTTCAAATTTGGGGTTTGCTGAGTAGGCTACCAACATCTTTCTCAGGTCAGGTACCTCTCACAGGAATGCGGGTGCTTCTTCCACCAGCTCATCAGCTCAATGACTCACGGGAGAACTATTAAACAGGAACAGGGGTGGGAGCACACAGCTTCACCTCCCAGCAAGGTTCACCCCTGGCATTGTGGTAAATGCAGTTTCGGTTACTGTCTTACTTCAAGAGTGTTCGAGTGTTTTGCCACAGTTGACGCAGATAGTGCTGATCTCTAGACACGTGGTTCTCGTTCTTTAACCGTCATCATTAGAGATTACAGTCTTTCAAATGTGGGGTTTGCTGAGTATGCTCGCAACATCTTTCTCAGGTCAGGTACCTCTCACAGGCAAGTGGGTGCTTCATCCACGAGCTCGTCAGCTCAATGACTCACGGGAGTACTATTAAACAGGAACAGGAGTGGGAGCACACCACTTCACCTCCCAGCAAGGTTCGCCCCTGACATTGTGGTAATTGCAGTTTCAGTTACTTGCTTGCTTCAAGAGTGTTTGAGTGTTTCGCCACAGTTGGCGCAGATACTGCTGATCTCTAGACACGTGTTTCTGGTTCTTTAACCGTAATCAGTAGAGATTACAGTCTTTGAATCCTGGGGTTTGCTAAGTAAGCTGCCAACATCTTTCTTAGGTCTGGTACCTCTCACAGGCTTGCGGGTGCTTCATTCACAAGCTCGTCAGCTCAATGACTCACAGGAGTACTATTAAACAGGAACAGGGGTGGGAGCACACCGCTTCACCTCCCAGCAAGGTTTCCCCCTGGCATTGTGGTAACTGCAGTTTCAGTTACTTGCATGCTTCAAGAGTGTTCGAGTGTTTCGTCACAGTTGGCGCAGATAGTGCTGATCTCTAGACACGTGGTTCTGGTTCTTTAACCGTCATCAGTATAGATTACAGTCTTTCAAATGTGGGGTTTGCTGAGTATGCTGTCAACATGTTTCTCAGGTCAGGTACCTCTCACAAGCAAGCGTGTGCTTCATCACCGCGCTCGTCAGCTCAATGACTCACGAGAGTACTATTAAACAGGAACAGGGGTGGGAGCACACCGCTTCACCTCCCAGCAAGGTCGGCACCCTGCCATTGTGGTAAATGTAGTTTCGGTTACTTGCTTGCTTCAAGAGTGTTTGAGTGTTTCGCCACAGTTGGCGCAGATACTGCTGATCTCTAGACACATGTTAATGGTTCTTTAACAGTCATCAGTAGAGATTACAGTGTTTCAAATTTGGGGTTTGCTGAGTAGGCTACCAACATCTTTCTCAGGTCAGGTACCTCTCACAGGCATGCGGGTGCTTCTTCCACCAGCTCATCAGCTCAATGACTCACGGGAGAACTATTAAACAGGAACAGGGGTGGGAGCACACAGCTTCACCTCCCAGCAAGGTTCACCCCTGGCATTGTGGTAAATGCAGTTTCGGTTACTTGCTTACTTCAAGAGTGTTCGAGTGTTTTGCCACAGTTGACGCAGATAGTGCTGATCTCTAAACACGTGGTTCTCGTTCTTTAACCATCATCAGTAGAGATTACAGTCTTTCAAATGTGGGGTTTGCTGAGTATGCTCGCAACATCTTTCTCAGGTCAGGTACCTCTCACAGGCAAGTGGGTGCTTCATCCACGAGCTCGTCAGCTCAATGACTCACGGGAGTACTATTAAACAGGAACAGGAGTGGGAGCACACCACTTCACCTCCCAGCAAGGTTCGCCCCTGACATTGTGGTAATTGCAGTTTCAGTTACTTGCTTGCTTCAAGAGTGTTTGAGTGTTTCGCCACAGTTGGCACAGATAATGCTGATCTCTAGACACGTGTTTCTAGTTCTTTTACCGTCATCAGTAGAGATTACAGTCTTTGAAATGTGGGTTTTGCTGAGTAGGCTGCCAACAGCTTTCTCAGATCAGGTACCTCTCACAGGCAAGTGGGTGCTTCATCCACGAGCTCGTCAGCTCAAAGACTCACGGGAGTACTATTAAACAGGAACAGGGGTGGGAGCACACCGCTTCACCTCCCAGCAAGGTTCGCCCCTGCCATTGTGGTAAATGCACTTTCAGTTACTTGCTTGCTTCAAGAGTGTTCGAGTGTATCGCCACAGTTGGCGCAGATAGTGCTGATCTCTAGACACGTGTTTCTGGTTCTTTAACCGTCATCAGTAGAGATAACAGTCTTTGAAATTTGGGGTTTGCTGAGTAGGCTTCCAACATCTTTCTCAGGTCTGGTGCCTCTCACAGGCATGCGGGTGCTTCATCCACGAGCTCGTCAGCTCAAATACTCACGAGAGTACTATTAAACAGTAACAGGGGGGGGAGCACACCGCTTCACCTCCCAGCAAGGTTCGCCCCTGGCATTGTGGTAAATGCAGTTTCGGTTACTTGCTTGCTTCAAGTGTGTTCGATTGTTTCGCCGCAGATAGTGCTGATCTCTAGACACGTGTTTCTGGTTCTTTAACCGTCATCAGTAGAGATAACAGTCTTTGAAATTTGGGGTTTGCTGAGTAGGCTTCCAACATCTTTCTCAGGTCTGGTACCTCTCACAGGCATGCGGGTGCTTCATCCACGAGCTCGTCAGCTCAATGACTCACGAGAGTACTATTAAACAGGAACAGGGGTGGGAGCACACCCCTTCACCTCCCAGCAAGGTTCGCCCCTGCCATTGTGGTAAATGCACTTTCAGTTACTTGCTTGCTTCAAGAGTGTTCGAGTGTATCGCCACAGTTGGCGCAGATAGTGCTGATCTCTAGACACGTGTTTCTGGTTCTTTAACCGTCATCAGTAGAGATTACAGTCTTTGAAATCTGGGGTTTGCTAAGTAGGCTGCCAACATCTATCTCAGGTCAGGTACCTCTCACAGGCATGCAGGTGCTTCATCCACCAGCTCGTCAGCTGAATGACTCACGGGAGAACTATTAAACAGGAACAGGGGTGGGAGCACACCGCTTCACCTCCCAGCGAGGTTCGCCTCTGGCATTGTGGTAAATGCAGTTTCGGTTACTTGCTTGCTTCAAGAGTGTTTGAGTGTTTCGCCACAGTTGGCGCAGATACTGCTGATCTCTAGACACGTGTTTCTGGTTCTTTAACCGTCATCAGTAGCGATTACAGTCTTTGACATCTGGGGTTTGCTAAGTAGGCTGCCAACATCTTTCTTAGGTCTGGTACCTCTCACAGGCTTGCGGGTGCTTCATTCACAAGTTCGTCAGCTCAATGACTCACAGGAGTACTATTAAACAGGAACAGGGGTGGGAGCACACCGCTTCACCTCCCAGCAAGGTTTCCCCCTGGCATTGTGGTAACTGCAGTTTCAGTTACTTGCATGCTTCAAGAGTGTTTGAGTGTTTCGTCACAGTTGGCGCAGATAGTGCTGATCTCTAGACACGTGGTTCTGGTTCTTTAACCGTCATCAGTAGAGATTACAGTCTTTCAAATGTGGGGTTTGCTGAGTATGCTGTCAACATGTTTCTCAGGTCAGGTACCTCTCACAGGCAAGCGTGTGCTTCATCCACGAGCTCGTCAGCTCAATGACTCACAAGAGTACTATTAAACAGGAACAGGGGTGGTAGCACACTGCTTCATCTCCCAGCAAGGTCCGCACCCTGGCATTGTGGTAAATGCAGTTTCGGTTACTTGCTTGCTTCAAGAGTGTTTGAGTTTTTCGCCACAGTTGGCGCAGATACTGCTGATCTCTAGACACGTGTTAATCGTTCTTTAACCGTCATCATTAGAGATTACAGTGTTTCAAATTTGGGGTTTGCTGAGTAGGCTGCCAACATCTTTCTTAGGTCTGGTACCTCTCACAGGCTTGTGGGTGCTTCATTCACAAGCTCGTCAGCTCAATGACTCACAGGAGTACTATTAAACAGGAATAGGGGTGGGAGCACACCACTTCACCTCCCAGCAATGTTTGCCCCCGGCATTGTGGTAACTGCAGTTTCAGTTACTTGCATGCTTCAAGAGTGTTCGAGTGTTTCGTCACAGTTGGCGCAGATACTGCTGATCTCTAGACACGTGTTAATGGTTCTTTAACAGTCATCAGTAGAGATTACAGTGTTTCAAATTTGGGGTTTGCTGAGTAGGCTACCAACATCTTTCTCAGGTCAGGTACTTCTCACAGGCATGCGGGTGCTTCTTCCACCAGCTCGTCAGCTCAGTGACTCACGGGAGAACTATTAAACAGGAACAGGGGTGGGAGCACACAGCTTCACCTCCCAGCAAGGTTCACCCCTGGCATTGTGGTAAATGCAGTTTCGGTTACTTGCTTACTTCAAGAGTGTTCGAGTGTTTTGCCACAGTTGACGCAGATAGTGCTGATCTCTAGACACTTGGTTCTCGTTCTTTAACCGTCATCAGTAGAGATTACAGTCTTTCAAATGTGGGGTTTGCTGAGTATGCTGGCAACATCTTTCTCAGGTCAGGTATCTCTCACAGGCAAGTGGGTGCTTCATCCACGAGCTCGTCAGCTCAATGACTCACGGGAGTACTATTAAACAGGAACAGGAGTGGGAGCACACCACTTCACCTCCCAGCAAGGTTCGCCCCTGACATTGTGGTAATTGCAGTTTCAGTTACTTGCTTGCTTCAAGAGTGTTTGAGTGTATCGTCACAGTTGGCGCAGATAGTGCTGATCTCTAGACACATGTTTCTGGTTCTTTAACCGTCATCAGTAGAGATTACAGTCTTTGAAATCTGGGGTTTGCTAAGTAGGCTGCCAACATCTATCTCAGATCAGGTACCTCTCACAGGCATGCAGGTGCTTCATCCACCAGCTCGTCAGCTGAATGACTCACGGGAGAACTATTAAACAGGAACAGGGGTGGGAGCACACCGCTTCACCTCCCAGCAAGGTTCGCCTCTGGCATTGTGGTAAATGCAGTTTTGGTTACTTGCTTGCTTCAAGAGTGTTTGAGTGTTTTGCCACAGTTGGCGCAGATACTGCTGATCTCTAGACACGTGTTTCTGGTTCTTTAACCGTCATCAGTAGAGATTACAGTCTTTGAAATCTGGGGTTTGCTAAGTAGGCTGCCAACATCTTTCTTAGGTCTGGTACCTCTCACAGGCTTGCGGGTGCTTCATTCACAAGCTCGTCAGCTCAATGACTCACAGGAGTACTATTAAACAGGAACAGGGGTGGGAGCACACCGCTTCCCCTCCCAGCAAGGTTTCCCCCTGGCATTGTGGTAACTGCAGTTTCAGTTACTTGCATGCTTCAAGAGTGTTTGAGTGTTTCGTCACAGTTGGCGCAGATAGTGCTGATCTCTAGACACGTGGTTCTGGTTCTTTAACCGTCATCAGTAGAGATTACAGTCTTAAAAATGTGGGGTTTGCTGAGTATGCTGTCAACATGTTTCTCAGGTCAGGTACCTCTCACAGGCAAGCGTGTGCTTCATCCACGAGCTCGTCAGCTCAATGACTCACAAGAGTACTATTAAACAGGAACAGGGGTGGTAGCACACCGCTTCATCTCCCAGCAAGGTCTGCACCCTGGCATTGTGGTAAATGCAGTTTCGGTTACTTGCTTGCTTCAAGAGTGTTTGAGTGTTTCGCCACAGTTGGCGCAGATACTGCTGATCTCTAGACACGTGTTAATGGTTCTTTAACCGTCATCAGTAGAGATTACAGTGTTTCAAATTTGGGGGTTGCTGAGTAGGCTGCCAACATCTTTCTTAGGTCAGGTACCTCTCACAGGCAAGCGTGTGCTTCATCCACGAGCTCGTCAGCTCAATGACTCACAAGAGTACTATTAAACAGGAACAGGGGTGGTAGCACACCGCTTCATCTCCCAGCAAGGTCCGCACCCTGGCATTGTGGTAAATGCAGTTTCGGTTACTTGCTTGCTTCAAGAGTGTTTGAGTGTTTCGCCACAGTTGGTGCAGATACTGCTGATCTCTAGACACGTGTTAATGGTTCTTTAACCGTCATCAGTAGAGATTACAGTGTTTCAAATTTGGGGTTTGCTGAGTAGGCTCCCCACATCTTTCTTAGTTCTGGTACGTCTCACAGGCTTGTGGGTGCTTCATTCACAAGCTCGTCAGCTCAATGACTCACAGGAGTACTATTAAACAGGAACAGGGGTGGGAGCACACCACTTCACCTCCCACCAATGTTTGCCCCCGGCATTGTGGTAACTGCAGTTTCAGTTACTTGCATGCTTCAAGAGTGTTCGAGTGTTTCGTCACAGTTGGCGCAGATACTGCTGATCTCTAGACACGTGTTAATGGTTCTTTAACCGTCATCAGTAGAGATTACAGTGTTTCAAATTTGGGGTTTGCTGAGTAGGCTCCCCACATCTTTCTTAGGTCTGGTACCTCTCACAGGCATGCAGGTGCTTCACCCGCCAGCTCGTCAGCTGAATGACTCACGGGAGTACTATTAAACAGGAACAGGAGTGGGAGCACACCGCTTCACCTCCCAGGAAGGTTCGCCTCTGGCATTGTGGTAAATGCAGTTTCGGTTACTTGCTTGCTTCAAGTGTGTTCGAGTGTTTCGCCACAGTTGGCGCAGATAGTGCTGATCTCTAGACACGTGTTTCTGGTTCTTTAACCGTCATCAGTAAAGATTACAGTCTTTGAAATTTGGGGTTTGCTGAGTAGGCTTCCAACATCTTTCTCAGGTCTGGTACCTCTCACAGGCATGATTGGTGCTTCATCCACGAGCTCGTCAGCTCAATGACTCAGGAGAGTACTATTAAACAGTAACAGGGGTGGGAGCACACCGCTTCACCTCCCATCAAGGTTCGCCCCTGGCATTGTGGTAAATGCAGTTGGATGTATGATGAGACAACGCGTACCATCACAACGCGATATGTTACATCGCCGTCTTGACAACGCAAGTCATTACATCGACTTGCGTTGGAGGGCGCTGGATTTAGGAATAGTGTGAATTACTATTCCAACTCCAGTCTACGTACAGTAGAGAAGGTGTTGGAATAGGAATTCACACTATTCCTTAGTCTAGAGCGCCCTCCAGTGCAAGACGGTGTAACGACTTGCGTTGTCAAAACCACGATATAACCATACCGCGTTGTAATGGTTGCGTGGTAAAGGATGTTTCCCATGCAGTTTCGGTTACTTGCTTGCTTCAAGTTTCTTCGATTGTTTCGCCACAGTTGGCGCAGATAGTGCTGATCTCTAGACACGTGTTTCTGGTTCTTTAACCGTCATCAGTAGAGATTACAGTCTTTGCAATCTGGGGTTTGCTAAGTAGGCTGCCAACATCTTTCTCATGTCAGGTACCTCTCACAGGCATGCAGGTGCTTCATCCGCCAGCTCGTCAGCTGAATGACTCACGGGAGAACTATTAAACAGGAACAGGGGTGGGAGCACACCGCTTCACCTTCCAGCATGGTTCGCCTCTGGCATTGTGGTAAATGCAGTTTCGGTTACTTGCTTGCTTCAAGAGTGTTTGAGTGTTTCGCCACAGTTGGCGCAGATACTGCTGATCTCTAGACACGTGTTAATGGTTCTTTAACCGTCATCAGTAGAGATTACAGTGTTTCAAATTTGGGGTTTGCTTAGTAGGCTGCCAACATCTTTCTTACGTCTGGTACCTCTCACAGGCTTGCGGGTGCTTCATTCACAAGCTCGTCAGCTCAATGACTCACAGGAGTACTATTAAACAGGAACAGGGGTGGGAGCACACCGCTTCACCTCCCAGCAAGGTTTGCCCCCGGCATTGTGGTAACTGCATTTTCGGTTACTTGCTTGCTTCAAGAGTGTTTGAGTGTTTCGCCACAGTTGGTGCAGATACTGCTGATCTCTAGACACGTGTTAATGGTTCTTTAACCGTCATCAGTAGAGATTACAGTGTTTCAAATTTGGGGTTTGCTGAGTAGGCTCCCCACATCTTTCTTAGTTCTGGTACGTCTCACAGGCTTGTGGGTGCTTCATTCACAAGCTCGTCAGCTCAATGACTCACAGGAGTACTATTAAACAGGAACAGGGGTGGGAGCACACCACTTCACCTCCCACCAATGTTTGCCCCCGGCATTGTGGTAACTGCAGTTTCAGTTACTTGCATGCTTCAAGAGTGTTCGAGTGTTTCGTCACAGTTGGCGCAGATACTGCTGATCTCTAGACACGTGTTAATGGTTCTTTAACCGTCATCAGTAGAGATTACAGTGTTTCAAATTTGGGGTTTGCTGAGTAGGCTCCCCACATCTTTCTTAGGTCTGGTACCTCTCACAGGCATGCAGGTGCTTCACCCGCCAGCTCGTCAGCTGAATGACTCACGGGAGAACTATTAAACAGGAACAGGGGTGGGAGCACACCGCTTCACCTCCCAGCAAGGTTCGCCTCTGGCATTGTGGTAAATGCAGTTTTGGTTACTTGCTTGCTTCAAGAGTGTTTGAGTGTTTTGCCACAGTTGGCGCAGATACTGCTGATCTCTAGACACGTGTTTCTGGTTCTTTAACCGTCATCAGTAGAGATTACAGTCTTTGAAATCTGGGGTTTGCTAAGTAGGCTGCCAACATCTTTCTTAGGTCTGGTACCTCTCACAGGCTTGCGGGTGCTTCATTCACAAGCTCGTCAGCTCAATGACTCACAGGAGTACTATTAAACAGGAACAGGGGTGGGAGCACACCGCTTCCCCTCCCAGCAAGGTTTCCCCCTGGCATTGTGGTAACTGCAGTTTCAGTTACTTGCATGCTTCAAGAGTGTTTGAGTGTTTCGTCACAGTTGGCGCAGATAGTGCTGATCTCTAGACACGTGGTTCTGGTTCTTTAACCGTCATCAGTAGAGATTACAGTCTTAAAAATGTGGGGTTTGCTGAGTATGCTGTCAACATGTTTCTCAGGTCAGGTACCTCTCACAGGCAAGCGTGTGCTTCATCCACGAGCTCGTCAGCTCAATGACTCACAAGAGTACTATTAAACAGGAACAGGGGTGGTAGCACACCGCTTCATCTCCCAGCAAGGTCTGCACCCTGGCATTGTGGTAAATGCAGTTTCGGTTACTTGCTTGCTTCAAGAGTGTTTGAGTGTTTCGCCACAGTTGGCGCAGATACTGCTGATCTCTAGACACGTGTTAATGGTTCTTTAACCGTCATCAGTAGAGATTACAGTGTTTCAAATTTGGGGGTTGCTGAGTAGGCTGCCAACATCTTTCTTAGGTCAGGTACCTCTCACAGGCAAGCGTGTGCTTCATCCACGAGCTCGTCAGCTCAATGACTCACAAGAGTACTATTAAACAGGAACAGGGGTGGTAGCACACCGCTTCATCTCCCAGCAAGGTCCGCACCCTGGCATTGTGGTAAATGCAGTTTCGGTTACTTGCTTGCTTCAAGAGTGTTTGAGTGTTTCGCCACAGTTGGTGCAGATACTGCTGATCTCTAGACACGTGTTAATGGTTCTTTAACCGTCATCAGTAGAGATTACAGTGTTTCAAATTTGGGGTTTGCTGAGTAGGCTCCCCACATCTTTCTTAGTTCTGGTACGTCTCACAGGCTTGTGGGTGCTTCATTCACAAGCTCGTCAGCTCAATGACTCACAGGAGTACTATTAAACAGGAACAGGGGTGGGAGCACACCACTTCACCTCCCACCAATGTTTGCCCCCGGCATTGTGGTAACTGCAGTTTCAGTTACTTGCATGCTTCAAGAGTGTTCGAGTGTTTCGTCACAGTTGGCGCAGATACTGCTGATCTCTAGACACGTGTTAATGGTTCTTTAACCGTCATCAGTAGAGATTACAGTGTTTCAAATTTGGGGTTTGCTGAGTAGGCTCCCCACATCTTTCTTAGGTCTGGTACCTCTCACAGGCATGCAGGTGCTTCACCCGCCAGCTCGTCAGCTGAATGACTCACGGGAGTACTATTAAACAGGAACAGGAGTGGGAGCACACCGCTTCACCTCCCAGGAAGGTTCGCCTCTGGCATTGTGGTAAATGCAGTTTCGGTTACTTGCTTGCTTCAAGTGTGTTCGAGTGTTTCGCCACAGTTGGCGCAGATAGTGCTGATCTCTAGACACGTGTTTCTGGTTCTTTAACCGTCATCAGTAAAGATTACAGTCTTTGAAATTTGGGGTTTGCTGAGTAGGCTTCCAACATCTTTCTCTGGTCTGGTACCTCTCACAGGCATGATTGGTGCTTCATCCACGAGCTCGTCAGCTCAATGACTCAGGAGAGTACTATTAAACAGTAACAGGGGTGGGAGCACACCGCTTCACCTCCCATCAAGGTTCGCCCCTGGCATTGTGGTAAATGCAGTTGGATGTATGATGAGACAACGCGTACCATCACAACGCGATATGTTACATCGCCGTCTTGACAACGCAAGTCATTACATCGACTTGCGTTGGAGGGCGCTGGATTTAGGAATAGTGTGAATTACTATTCCAACTCCAGTCTATGTACAGTAGAGAAGGTGTTGGAATAGTAATTCACACTATTCCTTAGTCTAGAGCGCCCTCCAGTGCAAGACGGTGTAACGACTTGCGTTGTCAAAACCACGATATAACCATACCGCGTTGTAATGGTTGCGTGGTAAAGGATGTTTCCCATGCAGTTTCGGTTACTTGCTTGCTTCAAGTTTCTTCGATTGTTTCGCCACAGTTGGCGCAGATAGTGCTGATCTCTAGACACGTGTTTCTGGTTCTTTAACCGTCATCAGTAGAGATTACAGTCTTTGCAATCTGGGGTTTGCTAAGTAGGCTGCCAACATCTTTCTCATGTCAGGTACCTCTCACAGGCATGCAGGTGCTTCATCCGCCAGCTCGTCAGCTGAATGACTCACGGGAGAACTATTAAACAGGAACAGGGGTGGGAGCACACCGCTTCACCTCCCAGCATGGTTCGCCTCTGGCATTGTGGTAAATGCAGTTTCGGTTACTTGCTTGCTTCAAGAGTGTTTGAGTGTTTCGCCACAGTTGGCGCAGATACTGCTGATCTCTAGACACGTGTTAATGGTTCTTTAACCGTCATCAGTAGAGATTACAGTGTTTCAAATTTGGGGTTTGCTGAGTAGGCTGCCAACATCTTTCTTACGTCTGGTACCTCTCACAGGCTTGCGGGTGCTTCATTCACAAGCACGTCAGCTCAATGACTCACAGGAGTACTATTAAACAGGAACAGGGGTGGGAGCACACCGCTTCACCTCCCAGCAAGGTTTGCCCCCGGCATTGTGGTAACTGCATTTTCGGTTACTTGCTTGCTTCAAGAGTGTTTGAGTGTTTCGCCACAGTTGGTGCAGATACTGCTGATCTCTAGACACGTGTTAATGGTTCTTTAACCGTCATCAGTAGAGATTACAGTGTTTCAAATTTGGGGTTTGCTGAGTAGGCTGCCAACATCTTTCTTACGTCTGGTACCTCTCACAGGCTTGCGGGTGCTTCAGTCACAAGCTCGTCAGCTCAATGACTCACAGGAGTACTATTAAACAGGAACAGGGGTGGGAGCACACCGCTTCACCTCCCAGCAAGGTTTGCCCCCGGCATTGTGGTAACTGCATTTTCAGTTACTTGCATGCTTCAAGAGTGTTCGAGTGTTTCGTCACAGTTGGCGTAGATAGTGCTGATCTCTAGACACGTGGTTCTGGTTCTTTAACCATCATCAGTAGAGATTACAGTCTTTCAAATGTGGGGTTTGCTGAGTATGCTGTCAACATCTTTCTCAGGTCAGGTACCTCTCACAGGCAAGCGTGTGCTTCATCCACAAGCTCATCAGCTCAATGACTAACGAGAGTACTATTAAACAGGAACAGGGGTGGGAGTACACCGCTTCATCTCCCAGCATGGTTCGCCTCTGGCATTGTGGTAAATGCAGTTTCGGTTACTTGCTTGCTTCAAGAGTGTTTGAGTGTTTCGCCACAGTTGGCGCAGATACTGCTGATCTCTAGACACGTGTTAATGGTTCTTTAACCGTCATCAGTAGAGATTACAGTGTTTCAAATTTGGGGTTTGCTGAGTAGGCTGCCAACATCTTTCTTACGTCTGGTACCTCTCACAGGCTTGCGGGTGCTTCATTCACAAGCACGTCAGCTCAATGACTCACAGGAGTACTATTAAACAGGAACAGGGGTGGGAGCACACCGCTTCACCTCCCAGCAAGGTTTGCCCCCGGCATTGTGGTAACTGCATTTTCGGTTACTTGCTTGCTTCAAGAGTGTTTGAGTGTTTCGCCACAGTTGGTGCAGATACTGCTGATCTCTAGACACGTGTTAATGGTTCTTTAACCGTCATCAGTAGAGATTACAGTGTTTCAAATTTGGGGTTTGCTGAGTAGGCTCCCCACATCTTTCTTAGTTCTGGTACGTCTCACAGGCTTGTGGGTGCTTCATTCACAAGCTCGTCAGCTCAATGACTCACAGGAGTACTATTAAACAGGAACAGGGGTGGGAGCACACCACTTCACCTCCCACCAATGTTTGCCCCCGGCATTGTGGTAACTGCAGTTTCAGTTACTTGCATGCTTCAAGAGTGTTCGAGTGTTTCGTCACAGTTGGCGCAGATACTGCTGATCTCTAGACACGTGTTAATGGTTCTTTAACCGTCATCAGTAGAGATTACAGTGTTTCAAATTTGGGGTTTGCTGAGTAGGCTCCCCACATCTTTCTTAGGTCTGGTACCTCTCACAGGCATGCAGGTGCTTCACCCGCCAGCTCGTCAGCTGAATGACTCACGGGAGTACTATTAAACAGGAACAGGAGTGGGAGCACACCGCTTCACCTCCCAGGAAGGTTCGCCTCTGGCATTGTGGTAAATGCAGTTTCGGTTACTTGCTTGCTTCAAGTGTGTTCGAGTGTTTCGCCACAGTTGGCGCAGATAGTGCTGATCTCTAGACACGTGTTTCTGGTTCTTTAACCGTCATCAGTAAAGATTACAGTCTTTGAAATTTGGGGTTTGCTGAGTAGGCTTCCAACATCTTTCTCAGGTCTGGTACCTCTCACAGGCATGATTGGTGCTTCATCCACGAGCTCGTCAGCTCAATGACTCAGGAGAGTACTATTAAACAGTAACAGGGGTGGGAGCACACCGCTTCACCTCCCATCAAGGTTCGCCCCTGGCATTGTGGTAAATGCAGTTGGATGTATGATGAGACAACGCGTACCATCACAACGCGATATGTTACATCGCCGTCTTGACAACGCAAGTCATTACATCGACTTGCGTTGGAGGGCGCTGGATTTAGGAATAGTGTGAATTACTATTCCAACTCCAGTCTACGTACAGTAGGGAAGGTGTTGGAATAGTAATTCACACTATTCCTTAGTCTAGAGCGCCCTCCAGTGCAAGACGGTGTAACGACTTGCGTTGTCAAAACCACGATATAACCATACCGCGTTGTAATGGTTGCGTGGTAAAGGATGTTTCCCATGCAGTTTCGGTTACTTGCTTGCTTCAAGTTTGTTCGATTGTTTCGCCACAGTTGGCGCAGATAGTGCTGATCTCTAGACACGTGTTTCTGGTTCTTTAACCGTCATCAGTAGAGATTACAGTCTTTGCAATCTGGGGTTTGCTAAGTAGGCTGCCAACATCTTTCTCATGTCAGGTACCTCTCACAGGCATGCAGGTGCTTCATCCGCCAGCTCGTCAGCTGAATGACTCACGGGAGAACTATTAAACAGGAACAGGGGTGGGAGCACACCGCTTCACCTCCCAGCATGGTTCGCCTCTGGCATTGTGGTAAATGCAGTTTCGGTTACTTGCTTGCTTCAAGAGTGTTTGAGTGTTTCGCCACAGTTGGCGCAGATACTGCTGATCTCTAGACACGTGTTAATGGTTCTTTAACCGTCATCAGTAGAGATTACAGTGTTTCAAATTTGGGGTTTGCTGAGTAGGCTGCCAACATCTTTCTTACGTCTGGTACCTCTCACAGGCTTGCGGGTGCTTCAGTCACAAGCTCGTCAGCTCAATGACTCACAGGAGTACTATTAAACAGGAACAGGGGTGGGAGCACACCGCTTCACCTCCCAGCAAGGTTTGCCCCCGGCATTGTGGTAACTGCATTTTCAGTTACTTGCATGCTTCAAGAGTGTTCGAGTGTTTCGTCACAGTTGGCGTAGATAGTGCTGATCTCTAGACACGTGGTTCTGGTTCTTTAACCATCATCAGTAGAGATTACAGTCTTTCAAATGTGGGGTTTGCTGAGTATGCTGTCAACATCTTTCTCAGGTCAGGTACCTCTCACAGGCAAGCGTGTGCTTCATCCACAAGCTCATCAGCTCAATGACTAACGAGAGTACTATTAAACAGGAACAGGGGTGGGAGTACACCGCTTCATCTCCCAGCAAGGTCCGCACCCTGGCATTGTGGTAAATGCAGTTTCAGTTACTTGCTTGCTTCAAGTGTTCGAGTGTTTCGCCACAGTTGGCGCAGATAGTGCTGATCTCTAGACACGTGTTTCTGGTTCTTTAACCGTCATTAGTAGAGATTACAGTCTTTGAAGTCTGGGGTTTGCTGAGTAGGCTGCCAACATCTTTCTCAGGTCAGGTACCTCTCACAGGCATGCGGGTGCTCCTTCCACCAGCTCGTCAGCTCAATGACTCACGGGAGAACTATTAAACAGGAACAGGAGTGGGAGCACACCACTTCACCTCCCAGCAAGGTTCGCCCCTGACATTGTGGTAATTGCAGTTTCAGTTACTTGCTTGCTTCAAGAGTGTTTGAGTGTTTCGCCACAGTTGGCACAGATAATGCTGATCTCTAGACACGTGTTTCTAGTTCTTTAACCGTCATCAGTAGAGATTAAAGTCTTTGAAATGTGGGTTTTGCTGAGTAGGCTGCCAACAGCTTTCTCAGATCAGGTACCTCTCACAGGCAAGTGGGTGCTTCATCCACGAGCTCGTCAGCTCAAAGACTCACGGGCATACTATTAAACAGGAACAGGGGTGGGAGCACACCGCTTCACCTCCCAGCAAGGTTCGCCCCTGCCATTGTGGTAAATGCACTTTCAGTTACTTGCTTGCTTCAAGAGTTTTCGAGTGTATCGCCACAGTTGGCGCAGATAGTGCTGATCTCTAGACATGTGTTTCTGGTTCTTTAACCGTCATCAGTAGAGATTGCCGTCTTTGAAATTTGGGGTTTGCTGAGTAGGCTTCCAACATCTTTCTCAGGTCTGGTACCTCTCACAGGCATGCGGGTGCTTCATCCACGAGCTCGTCAGCTCAATGACTCACGAGAGTACTATTAAACAGTAACAGGGGTGGGAGCACACCGCTTCACCTCCCAGCAAGGTTCGCCCCTGGCATTGTGGTAAATGCAGTTTCGGTTACTTGCTTGCTTCAAGTGTGTTCGATTGTTTCGCCGCAGATAGTGCTGATCTCTAGACACGTGTTTGTGGTTCTTTAACCGTCATCAGTAGAGATTACAGTCTTTGAAATTTGGGGTTTGCTGAGCAGGCTGCCAACATCTTTCTTAGCTCTGGTACCTCTCACAGGCTTGCGGGTGCTTCATTCACAAGCTCGTCAGCTCAATGACTCACAGGAGTACTATTAAACAGGAACAGGGGTGGGAGCACACCGCTTCACCTCCCAGCAAGGTTCGCCTCTGGCATTGTGGTAAATGCAGTTTCGGTTACTTGCTTGCTTCAAGAGTGTTTGAGTGTTTCGCCACAGTTGGCACAGATACTGCTGATCTCTAGACACGTGTTTCTGGTTCTTTAACCGTCATCAGTAGAGATTACAGTCTTTGAAATCTGGGGTTTGCTAAGTAGGCTGCCAACATCTTTCTTAGGTCTGGTACCTCTCACAGGCTTGCGGGTGCTTCATTCACAAGCTCGTCAGCTCAATGACTCACAGGAGTACTATTAAACAGGAACAGGGGTGGGAGCACACCGCTTCACCTCCCAGCAAGGTTTCCCCCTGGCATTGTGGTAACTGCAGTTTCAGTTACTTGCATGCTTCAAGAGTGTTCGAGTGTTTCGTCACAGTTGGCGCAGATAGTGCTGATCTCTAGACCCGTGGTTCTGGTTCTTTAACCGTCATCAGTATAGATTACAGTCTTTCAAATGTGGGGTTTGCTGAGTATGCTGTCAACATGTTTCTCAGGTCAGGTACCTCTCACAAGCAAGCGTGTGCTTCATCACCGAGCTCGTCAGCTCAATGACTCACGAGAGTACTATTAAACAGGAACAGGGGTGGGAGCACACCGCTTCACCTCCCAGCAAGGTCGGCACCCTGCCATTGTGGTAAATGCAGTTTCGGTTACTTGCTTGCTTCAAGAGTGTTTGAGTGTTTCGCCACAGTTGGCGCAGATACTGCTGATCTCTAGACACGTGTTAATGGTTCTTTAACAGTCATCAGTAGAGATTACAGTGTTTCAAATTTGGGGTTTGCTGAGTAGGCTACCAACATCTTTCTCAGGTCAGGTACCTCTCACAGGCATGCGGGTGCTTCTTCCACCAGCTCGTCAGCTCAATGACTCACAGGAGAACTATTAAACAGGAACAGGGGTGGGAGCACACAGCTTCACCTCCCAGCAAGGTTCACCCCTGGCATTGTGGTAAATACAGTTTCGGTTACTTGCTTACTTCAAGAGTGTTCGAGTGTTTTGCCACAGTTGACGCAGATAGTGCTGATCTCTAGACACGTGGTTCTCGTTCTTTAACCGTCATCAGTAGAGATTACAGTCTTTCAAATGTGGGGTTTGCTGAGTATGCTCGCAACATCTTTCTCAGGTCAGGTACCTCTCACAGGCAAGTGGGTGCTTCATCCACGAGCTCGTCAGCTCAATGACTCACGGGAGTACTATTAAACAGGAACAGGAGTGGGAGCACACCACTTCACCTCCCAGCAAGGTTCGCCCCTGACATTGTGGTAATTGCAGTTTCAGTTACTTGCTTGCTTCAAGAGTGTTTGAGTGTTTCGCCACAGTTGGCGCAGACACTGCTGATCTCTAGACACGTGTTTCTGGTTCTTTAACCGTAATCAGTAGAGATTACAGTCTTTGAAATCTGGGGTTTGCTAAGTAGGCTGCCAACATCTTTCTTAGGTCTGGTACCTCTCACAGGCTTGCGGGTGCTTCATTCACAAGCTCGTCAGCTCAATGACTCACAGGAGTACTATTAAACAGCAACAGGGGTGGGAGCACACCGCTTCACCTCCCAGCAAGGTTTCCCCCTGGCATTGTGGTAACTGCAGTTTCAGTTACTTGCATGCTTCAAGAGTGTTCGAGTGTTTCGTCACAGTTGGCGCAGATAGTGCAGATCTCTAGACACGTGGTTCTGGTTCTTTAACCGTCATCAGTATAGATTACAGTCTTTCAAATGTGGGGTTTGCTGAGTATGCTGTCAACATGTTTCTCAGGTCAGGTACCTCTCACAAGCAAGCGTGTGCTTCATCACCGAGCTCGTCAGCTCAATGACTCACGAGAGTACTATTAAACAGGAACAGGGGTGGGAGCACACCGCTTCACCTCCCAGCAAGGTCGGCACCCTGCCATTGTGGTAAATGCAGTTTCGGTTACTTGCTTGCTTCAAGAGTGTTTGAGTGTTTCGCCACAGTTGGCGCAGATACTGCTGATCTCTAGACACGTGTTAATGGTTCTTTAACAGTCATCAGTAGAGATTACAGTGTTTCAAATTTGGGGTTTGCTGAGTAGGCTACCAACATCTTTCTCAGGTCAGGTACCTCTCACAGGCATGCGGGTGCTTCTTCCACCAGCTCATCAGCTCAATGACTCACGGGAGAACTATTAAACAGGAACAGGGGTGGGAGCACACAGCTTCACCTCCCAGCAAGGTTCACCCCTGGCATTGTGGTAAATGCAGTTTCGGTTACTGTCTTACTTCAAGAGTGTTCGAGTGTTTTGCCACAGTTGACGCAGATAGTGCTGATCTCTAGACACGTGGTTCTCGTTCTTTAACCGTCATCATTAGAGATTACAGTCTTTCAAATGTGGGGTTTGCTGAGTATGCTCGCAACATCTTTCTCAGGTCAGGTACCTCTCACAGTCAAGTGGGTGCTTCATCCACGAGCTCGTCAGCTCAATTACTCACGGGAGTACTATTAAACAGGAACAGGAGTGGGAGCACACCACTTCACCTCCCAGCTAGGTTCGCCCCTGACATTGTGGTAATTGCAGTTTCAGTTACTTGCTTGCTTCAAGAGTGTTTGAGTGTTTCGCCACAGTTGGCACAGATAATGCTGATCTCTAGACACGTGTTTCTAGTTCTTTTACCGTCATCAGTAGAGATTACAGTCTTTGAAATGTGGGTTTTGCTGTGTAGGCTGCCAACAGCTTTCTCAGATCAGGTACCTCTCACAGGCAAGTGGGTGCTTCATCCACGAGCTCGTCAGCTCAAAGACTCACGGGAGTACTATTAAACAGGAACAGGGGTGGGAGCACACCACTTCACCTCCCAGCAAGGTTCGCCCCTGCCATTGTGGTAAATGCACTTTCAGTTACTTGCTTGCTTCAAGAGTGTTCGAGTGTATCGCCACAGTTGGCGCAGATAGTGCTGATCTCTAGACACGTGTTTCTGGTTCTTTAACCGTCATCAGTAGAGATAACAGTCTTTGAAATTTGGAGTTTGCTGAGTAGGCTTCCAACATCTTTCTCAGGTCTGGTGCCTCTCACAGGCATGCGGGTGCTTCATCCACGAGCTCGTCAGCTCAATGACTCACGAGAGTACTATTAAACAGTAACAGGGGGGGGAGCACACCGCTTCACCTCCCAGCAAGGTTCGCCCCTGGCATTGTGGTAAATGCAGTTTCGGTTACTTGCTTGCTTCAAGTGTGTTCGATTGTTTCGCCGCAGATAGTGCTGATCTCTAGACACGTGTTTCTGGTTCTTTAACCGTCATCAGTAGAGATAACAGTCTTTGAAATTTGGGGTTTGCTGAGTAGGCTTCCAACATCTTTCTCAGGTCTGGTACCTCTCACAGGCATGCGGGTACTTCATCCACGAGCTCGTCAGCTCAATGACTCACGAGAGTACTATTAAACAGGAACAGGGGTGGGAGCACACCCCTTCACCTCCCAGCAAGGTTCGCCCCTGCCATTGTGGTAAATGCACTTTCAGTTACTTGCTTGCTTCAAGAGTGTTCGAGTGTATCGCCACAGTTGGCGCAGCTAGTGCTGATCTCTAGACACGTGTTTCTGGTTCTTTAACCGTCATCAGTAGAGATTACAGTCTTTGAAATCTGGGGTTTGCTAAGTAGGCTGCCAACATCTATCTCAGGTCAGGTACCTCTCACAGGCATGCAGGTGCTTCATCCACCAGCTCGTCAGCTGAATGACTCACGGGAGAACTATTAAACAGGAACAGGGGTGGGAGCACATCGCTTCACCTCCCAGCAAGGTTCGCCTCTGGCATTGTGGTAAATGCAGTTTCGGTTACTTGCTTGCTTCAAGAGTGTTTGAGTGTTTCGCCACAGTTGGCGCAGATACTGCTGATCTCTAGACACGTGTTTCTGGTTCTTTAACCGTCATAAGTAGCGATTACAGTCTTTGAAATCTGGGGTTTGCTAAGTAGGCTGCCAACATCTTTCTTAGGTCTGGTACCTCTCACAGGCTTGCGGGTGCTTCATTCACAAGTTCGTCAGCTCAATGACTCACAGGAGTACTATTAAACAGGAACAGGGGTGGGAGCACACCGCTTCACCTCCCAGCAAGGTTTCCCCCTGGCATTGTGGTAACTGCAGTTTCAGTTACTTGCATGCTTCAAGAGTGTTTGAGTGTTTCGTCACAGTTGGCGCAGATAGTGCTGATCTCTAGACACGTGGTTCTGGTTCTTTAACCGTCATCAGTAGAGATTACAGTCTTTCAAATGTGGGGTTTGCTGAGTATGCTGTCAACATGTTTCTCAGGTCAGGTACCTCTCACAGGCAAGCGTGTGCTTCATCCACGAGCTCGTCAGCTCAATGACTCACAAGAGTACTATTAAACAGGAACAGGGGTGGGAGCACACCGCTTCACCTCCCAGCAAGGTTTCCCCCTGGCATTGTGGTAACTGCAGTTTCAGTTACTTGCATGCTTCAAGAGTGTTCGAGTGTTTCGTCACAGTTGGCGCAGATAGTGCTGATCTCTAGACCCGTGGTTCTGGTTCTTTAACCGTCATCAGTATAGATTACAGTCTTTCAAATGTGGGGTTTGCTGAGTATGCTGTCAACATGTTTCTCAGGTCAGGTACCTCTCACAAGCAAGCGTGTGCTTCATCACCGAGCTCGTCAGCTCAATGACTCACGAGAGTACTATTAAACAGGAACAGGGGTGGGAGCACACCGCTTCACCTCCCAGCAAGGTCGGCACCCTGCCATTGTGGTAAATGCAGTTTCGGTTACTTGCTTGCTTCAAGAGTGTTTGAGTGTTTCGCCACAGTTGGCGCAGATACTGCTGATCTCTAGACACGTGTTAATGGTTCTTTAACAGTCATCAGTAGAGATTACAGTGTTTCAAATTTGGTGTTTGCTGAGTAGGCTACCAACATCTTTCTCAGGTCAGGTACCTCTCACAGGCATGCGGGTGCTTCTTCCACCAGCTCGTCAGCTCAATGACTCACGGGAGAACTATTAAACAGGAACAGGGGTGGGAGCACACAGCTTCACCTCCCAGCAAGGTTCACGTCTGGCATTGTGGTAAATGCAGTTTCGGTTACTTGCTTACTTCAAGAGTGTTCGAGTGTTTTGCCACAGTTGACGCAGATAGTGCTGATCTCTAGACACGTGGTTCTCGTTCTTTAACCGTCATCAGTAGAGATTACAGTCTTTCAAATGTGGGGTTTGCTGAGTATGCTCGCAACATCTTTCTCAGGTCAGGTACCTCTCACAGGCAAGTGGGTGCTTCATCCACGAGCTCGTCAGCTCAATGACTCACGGGAGAACTATTAAACAGGAACAGGGGTGGGAGCACACAGCTATACCTCCCAGCAAGGTTCACCCCTGGCATTGTGGTAAATGCAGTTTCGGTTACTTGCTTACTTCAAGAGTGTTCGAGTGTTTTGCCACAGTTGACGCAGATAGTGCTGATCTCTAGACACGTGGTTCTCGTTCTTTAACCGTCATCAGTAGAGATGACAGTCTTTCAAATGTGGGGTTTGCTGAGTATGCTGGCAACATCTTTCTCAGGTCAGGTACCTCTCACAGGCAAGTGGGTGCTTCATCCACGAGCTCGTCAGCGCAATGTCTCACGGGAGTACTATTAAACAGGAACAGGAGTGGGAGCATACCGCTTCACCTCCCAGCAAGGTTCGCCCCTGACATTGTGGTAATATCAGTTTCAGTTACTTGCTTGCTTCAAGAGTGTTTGAGTGTTTCGCCACAGTTGGCACAGATAATGCTGACCTCTAGACACGTGTTTCTAGTTCTTTAACCGTCATCAGTAGAGATTACACTCTTTGAAATTTGGGGTTTGCTGAGTAGGCTTCCAACATCTTTCTCAGGTCTGGTACCTCTCACAGGCATGCGGGTGCTTCATCCACGAGCTCGTCAGCTCAATGACTCAGGAGAGTACTATTAAACAGTAACAGGGGTGGGAGCACACCGCTTCACCTCCCAGCAAGGTTCGCCCCTGGCATTGTGGTAAATGCAGTTTCGGTTACTTGCTTGCTTCAAGTGTGTTCGATTGTTTCGCCGCAGATAGTGCTGATCTCTAGACACGTGTTTCTGGTTCTTTAACTGTCATCAGTAGAGATTACAGTCTTTGAAATCTGGGGTTTGCTAAGTAGGCTGCCAACATCTATCTCAGGTCAGGTACCTCTCACAGGCATGCAGGTGCTTCATCCACCAGCTCGTCAGCTGAATGACTCACGGGAGAACTATTAAACAGGAACAGGGGTGGTAGCACACCGCTTCACCTCCCAGCAAGGTTCGCCTCTGGCATTGTGGTAAATGCAGTTTCGGTTACTTGCTTGCTTCAAGAGTGTTTGAGTGTTTCGCCACAGTTGGCGCAGATACTGCTGATCTCTAGACACGTGTTTCTGGTTCTTTAACCGTCATCAGTAGAGATTACAGTCTTTGAAATCTGGGGTTTGCTAAGTAGGCTGCCAACATCTTTCTTAGGTCTGGTACCTCTCACAGGCTTGCGGGTGTTTCATTCACAAGCTCGTCAGCTCAATGACTCACAGGAGTACTATTAAACAGGAACAGGGGTGGGAGCACACCGCTTCACCTCCCAGCAAGGTTTCCCCCTGGCATTGTGGTAACTGCAGTTTCAGTTACTTGCATGCTTCAAGAGTGTTTGAGTGTTTCGTCACAGTTGGCGCAGATAGTGCTGATCTCTAGACACGTGGTTCTGGTTCTTTAACCGTCATCAGTAGAGATTACAGTCTTTCAAATGTGGGATTTGCTGAGTATACTGTCAACATGTTTCTCAGGTCAGGTACCTCTCACAGGCAAGCGTGTGCTTCATCCACAAGCTCGTCAGCTCAATGACTCACAAGAGTACTATTAAACAGGAACAGGGGTGGTAGCACACCGCTTCATCTCCCAGCAAGGTCCGCACGCTGGCATTGTGGTAAATGCAGTTTCGGTTACTTGCTTGCTTCAATAGTGTTTGAGTGTTTCGCCACAGTTAGCGCAGATACTGCTGATCTCTAGACACGTGTTCATGGTTCTTTAACCGTCATCAGTAGAGATTACAGTGTTTCAAATGTGGGGTTTGCTGAGTAGGCTGCCAACATCTTTCTCAGGTCTGTTACCTCTCACAGGCTTGCGGGTGCTTCATTCACAAGCTCGTCAGCTCAATGACTCACAGGAGTACTATTAAACAGGAACAGGGGTGGGAGCACACCGCTTCACCTCCCAGCAAGGTTTCCCCCTGGCATTGTGGTAACTGCAGTTTCAGTTACTTGCATGCTTCAAGAGTGTTCGAGTGTTTCGTCACAGTTGGCGCAGATAGTGCTGATCTCTAGACACGTGGTTCTGGTTCTTTAACCGTCATCAGTATAGATTACAGTCTTTCCAATGTGGGGTTTGCTGAGTATGCTGTCAACATGTTTCTCAGGTCAGGTACCTCTCACAAGCAAGCGTGTGCTTCATCACCGAGCTCGTCAGCTCAATGACTCACGAGAGTACTATTAAACAGGAACAGGGGTGGTAGCACACCGCTTCACCTCCCAGCAAGGTCCGCACCCTGCCATTGTGGTAAATGCAGTTTCGGTTACTTGCTTGCTTCAAGAGTGTTTGAGTGTTTCGCCACAGTTGGCGCAGATACTGCTGATCTCTAGACACGTGTTAATGGTTCTTTAACCGTCATCAGTAGAGATTACAGTGTTTCAAATTTGGGGTTTGCTGAGTAGGCTACCAACATCTTTCTCAGGTCAGGTACCTCTAACAGGCATGCGGGTGCTTCTTCCAGCAGCTCGTCAGCTCAATGACTCACGGGAGAACTATTAAACAGGAACAGGGGTGGGAGCACACAGCTTCACCTCCCAGCAAGGTTCACCCCTGGCATTGTGGTAAATGCAGTTTCGGTTACTTGCTTACTTCAAGAGTGTTCGAGTGTTTTGCCACAGTTGGCGCAGATAGTGCTGATCTCTAGACACGTGTTTCTGGTTCTTTAACCGTCATCAGTAGAGATAACATTCTTTGAAATTTGGGGTTTGCTGAGTAGGCTTCCAACATCTTTCTCAGGTCTGGTACCTCTCACAGGCATGCGGGTGCTTCATCCACGAGCTCGTCAGCTCAATGACTCACGAGAGTACTATTAAACAGTAACAGGGGGGGGAGCACACCGCTTCACCTCCCAGCAAGGTTCGCCCCTGGCATTGTGGTAAATGCAGTTTCGGTTACTTGCTTGCTTCAAGTGTGTTCGATTGTTTCGCCGCAGATAGTGCTGATCTCTAGACACGTGTTTCTGGTTCTTTAACCGTCATCAGTAGAGATAACAGTCTTTGAAATTTGGGGTTTGCTGAGTAGGCTTCCAACATCTTTCTCAGGTCTGGTACCTCTCACAGGCATGCGGGTGCTTCATCCACGAGCTCGTCAGCTCAATGACTCACGAGAGTACTATTAAACAGGAACAGGGGTGGGAGCACACCCCTTCACCTCCCAGCAAGGTTCGCCCCTGCCATTGTGGTAAATGCACTTTCAGTTACTTGCTTGCTTCAAGAGTGTTCGAGTGTATCGCCACAGTTGGCGCAGATAGTGCTGATCTCTAGACACGTGTTTCTGGTTCTTTAACCGTCATCAGTAGAGATTACAGTCTTTGAAATCTGGGGTTTGCTAAGTAGGCTGCCAACATCTATCTCAGGTCAGGTACCTCTCACAGGCATGCAGGTGCTTCATCCACCAGGTCGTCAGCTGAATGACTCACGGGAGAACTATTAAACAGGAACAGGGGTGGGAGCACACCGCTTCACCTCCCAGCAAGGTCCGCCTCTGGCATTGTGGTAAATGCAGTTTCGGTTACTTGCTTGCTTCAAGGATGTTTAAGTGTTTCGCCACAGTTGGCGCAGATACTGCTGATCTCTAGACACGTGTATCTGGTTCTTTAACCGTCATCAGTAGAGATTACAGTCTTTGAAATCTGGGGTTTGCTAAGTAGGCTGCCAACATCTTTCTTAGGTCTGGTACCTCTCACAGGCTTGCGGGTGCTTCATTCACAAGCTCGTCAGCTCAATGACTCACAGGAGTACAATTAAACAGGAAAAGGGGTGGGAGCACACCGCTTCACCTCCCAGCAAAGTTTCCCCCTGGCATTGTGGTAACTGCAGTTTCAGTTACTTGCATGCTTCAAGAGTGTTCGAGTGTTTCGTCACAGTTGGCGCAGATAGTGCTGATCTCTAGACATGTGATTCTGGTTCTTTAACCGTCATCAGTAGAGATTACAGTCTTTCAAATGTGGGGTTTGCTGAGTATGCTACCAACATCTTTCACAGATCAGGTACCTCTCACAGGCAAGTGGGTGATTCATCCACGACCTCGTCAGCTCAATGACTCACGGGAGTACTATTAAACAGGAACAGCGGTGGGAGCACACCGCTTCATCTCCCAGCAAGGTTCGCCCCTGGCATTGTTGTGATGCAGTTTCAGTTACTTGCTTGCTTCAAGAGTGTTCCAGTGTTTCGCCACAGTTGGCGCACATAGTGCTGATCTCTAGACACGTGGTTCTGTTTCTTTAACTGTCATAGGTAGAGATTTCAGTCTTTCAAATGTGGGGTTTGCTGAGTAGGCTGCCACCATCTTTCTCAGGTCAGGTACCTCTCACAGGCATGCGGGTGCTTCATCCACGAGATCGTCAGCTCAAAGACTCACAAGAGTACTATTAAACAGGAACAGGGGTGGGAGCACACCGCTTCACCTCCCAGCAAGGTTCGCACCCTGGCATTGTGGTAAATGCAGTTTCAGTTACTTGCTTGCTTGAAGAGTGTTCGAGTGTTTTGCCACAGTTGGCGCAGATAGTGCTGATCTCTAGACATGTTTTTCTGGTTCTTTAACCGTCATCAGTAGAGATTACAGTCTTTGAAATATGGGGTTTGCTGAGTAGGCTGGCAACATCTTTCTCAGGTCAGGTACCTCCCACAGGCATGCGGGTGCTTCATCCACGAGCTCGTCAACTCAATGACTCATGGGAGTACTATTAAACAGGAACAGGGGTGGGAGCACACCGCTTCACTTCCCAGCAAGGATCGCCCCTGCCATTGTGGTAAATGCAGTTTCGGTTACTTGCTTGCTTCAAGAGTGTTCAAGTGTTTCGCCACAGTTGGCGCAGATAGTGCTGATCTCTAGACATGTGTTTCTGGTTCTTTAACCGTCATCAGTAGAGATTACAGTCTTTGAAATTTGGGGTTTGCTGAGTAGGCTTCCAACATCTTTCTCAGGTCTGTTACCTCTCACAGGCATGTGGGTGCTTCATCCACGAGCTCATCAGCTCAATGACGCACGAGAGTACTATTAAACAGGAACACGGGTGGGAGCTCACCGCTTCACTTCCCAGCAAGGTTCGCCCCTGGCATTGTGGTAAATGTAGTTTCGGTTGCTTGCTTGCTTCAAGTGTGTTCGATTGTTTCGCCACAGTTGGCGCAGATAGTGCTGATCTCTAGACAAGTGTTTCTGGTTCTTTAACCGTCATCAGTAGAGATTACAGTCTTTGAAATCTGGGGGGTTTTCTGAGTAGGCTGCCAACATCTTTCTCAGGTCAGGTACCTCTCACAGGCAAGTGGGTGATTCATCCACGAGCTCGTCAGCTCAATGACTCAAGGGAGTACTATTAAACAGGAACAGGGGTGGGAGCACACCGCTTCACCTCCCAGCAATGTTCGCCCCTGGCATTGTGTTAAATGCAGTTTCAGTTACTTGCTTGCTTCAAGAGTGTTTGAGTGTTTCGCTATGGGAAGCCGTTCACGTCAAAAATAGAGATCCCCATATAGGACACCTTTTGAAATGCATGGAGTGCTGCTAAATGAATTTGACACATACAAAAATGAATGTAATGTGTGTCAAGATAAATATGATACCTGACAGAGTGAATCTGGCTTGAACCAAAACAAATATGAAACCTGGCAGAGTGAATATACTACTTAGTGATTAATATGAATAACACACACTCCGAATTGAATAAGAGATATACTGAAATATATATCAAAAATACTGAAATTAATATGGCCCACACTATAACAAATATAGCAATCAGTGAAACAAATACAATATGTATCAAAAATAGTGTGAAATTCCTTGAAATTACTGACATATGCCAAGAGGAATATGGCATACATTGAAATTAATATGACAGATTGAAATGAATATAAGTTACTGAAATAAATTTATTATATTCTGAAAAGAATATAATGCACATTGAAAATAATATATAATACAATGAAATGAAGCTCACACATGGTGCAATGAATATAAATTGCGTTGAAATTAATATTACCTAGATTGCAACGGAATTTGAGATATACAGAAATGAGTAGGAGATGATTTTAAATCAATATGGCTTATGTTGAAATGAATATAAGCTCCACTGAAATTAATTTTACATGCCTTAAAATGAGTCTGAACAAAGCTGAAATTCTCATGACATTTGTCAAAATGAATATTGCATGCATTGAAATCAATACGGTATATGTTAAAATGGATAAGTTGCATCTTAAAATGAATATGGCCAGTGTTAATATGAATATGACATCGATTCAAATAAATATAACATTGATTGAAAATAGTTTAAATTAATCTGAGCTTAATTGAAATTAATTTGACATGTTTTAAAATTAATACAAGTAACGCTAAAATGAACATGACATTTATCAAAATGAATACAACTTTCTTTGAAAGAAATATGATAACCATTGACATGATTATGATACGTGTTGAAATGGATATGATTCATGTTAAAATTAATATAAGATGTGTTAATATGAATGAGACATCCATTGAAAGGAATATGACATATACTAAGATGAATATGACCTGCATTGAAATGACTATGAGCCCCATTGAAATTGATCCTACATGCCTTAAAATGAATATGACCAATAATGGCATTAAAATGAAGCTTGTCAAAATGAATTTGTTATGCTTTGAAATCAATATAATATACATCAAAATGAGAACTGCATGTTTTGAAATGATTATGACCTATGCTGAAATAGATATGACGCACGTTAAAATTATTATGACAGGTGTTAAGGTGATTATGACATCTATTGAAATGAATATGACATTCATTGAAAGGAATATGGTGCATGTTCAGATAAATATGAACCACTTGGAAATGAATATGACACCTGTTGAAATTAATATAGCCACATCAAAAGTAATATGATATTCATTAAAATGAATATGGCACTTTGTGAAATGAATATGAAACTATGTGAGAAAAATGTGGCATTCTTTGAAATGAATAAACCACATATCTAAATTAACACAAGCCATATTTAAATGAATATGTCCTCTGTTTAAATAAATATGGCTTGCATCGAACTTATGTTGATTTGCTTTAAAATTAATATTACATATTGAAATGAATATTACATATTCTGAAAGGGTATGATATGGTCTAAAATGAATTAACTAAAATAATATAACACACATTTAACAGAATATAAAACAAGGAACCAGGCTTTACCACGCATCCATTTGCAATGCAGGAAAGATTTTCTACATTTGTCACACAGTACTTATTCAAACAAGAAAGTATTTTTGTAAATAAGATAATTTTGTATGTGCACGTAGAGATAAAGGGAGGTAAGGATGATTTTAGGGTTTAAAGGTGGGTTGAGGTAAGAATATTTATTTATTTGAAAAGTTTTATATAGCGCTGGCTAGACCCGTAGGTATCAGAGCGCTTTACATGAGGCAGGACATTGTTTCAGAATAATTTTTGGTTTAGAGGTGGGTAGAGGTAAAGAGAGGTAAGGGCGATTTCAGGGTTTAGGAAGTGGGTAGAGGTAAAGGGTGGTAAGGAATAAAGAAAGGGGGTTCTCAATTACAAAATAAAAACTCACAGACATATGTATATATCTTTATCGTTTCAGGATTAGAGTGCCATCTAAATTATGCGAAGAAGAAAGCAAGGAACTCTGGGTAGCTCCCAACTTTACGTGGAGAGCAGCTCCCTTCTATGGAGCACTCTACAACACCACCAAATCTGCTCATCTTAAATGTCCATTTTTCTAGCAAAGTTTATAAGCACAGGATTTGTACAGTTCCATCCTCTCCAAGCTAGAAAGTGACTAAGGGTCTGTTACGAATTTGGCATTTTGTAGTGGACCGCCATGCAAGTGCCCCCCTCCTAGACTGCCAAACCCGTAGTCTGGCCGCCTGCCGTATCCCGATTGGAATACAGGTTGGGCGGTCCTGCGGCGGTTGGCCCACAGCAGTGCTTTTCAAAGGCTCTTAGAAAACCAGCGCCGTGGTACCACCACGGCGTGTTCCAGCATGGCATGTCCTGTGAAGTCCATGCCGTGCTGGAACAGGGGATGCATACAGACAGTGGAGGCACACTATGTGTCCCCCTGCGTGCATCACCTGGCCCAGAGGCAACATGGGGCACTGTAGAGCCCCCTTAGTTTTCTCACCACCACACTTTTTTACAGTGGGCTCGCCTCCATCAAAACTGTAGCGGTGAGGAAACTCGTAATATGCTTGGCGGTGCCTCAATGGCACCAACAGCATATTGCAGGCCTCAGACTGCTGCAAGACCACCAGGGATCACGGACTCTGGCAGTAGCAGCAGTCCTATGGTGATCCTACCGCCAATATTGTAATACGGCAGTCGGACCACCAGTAGCTGCACTGCCGCCGCAGGTTTGGTGCTCCATCCACCGGCCAAACTCATAATCAGGCCCTTAGTCTTTTGCCATTTTTACAGCAAAGTCTTTATACATAGGATTAGCTAGTGCCATTTATCCAGAGCTAAAAAATAACAGAAGCGTTTTACCACTCCAGGCACTGTATCACAGCTTTGAATTGAATTAAAACAACCCTTGACACATGCTTAGCTCTTATTAGAGCTCTCCAGAGAAGCATAACTGTCCAGACACAAGGAAGCACCCAGTATAGGTCGGTCTCTCTCTTTCTCTCTCTCTCTCTCTCTCTCACACACACAAACACACACAAACATATATGCAAATATACATAAATATATACATATATGAGTGTGCTCACACATATGTATATATCTTTATGTATATATATATATATATATACACACATACATACACACACACACATATACATGCAACAAAAATGTGTGGTTGATGTCCATTATGTAATACCATGCCCTGCTTGTAAAGATCAGCACGTTGTATTATATTCGTGATAAAGGCATGTGTTCTATTTGCATGGATTGTAATGTCTAACAACCATCAAATAAATGTTAAAAGGAATACAACACTCAATAATTCATCACGGTACCTATATGCCCAGTATGGGGATGAAATGTTAGGGAAGAGTAGTAAAAGATATATCAGTGATGATAGAGATAAGAAATGAAGGAGTGAAGGATGGGAATACGGATATGAACATAAGGCATGAAGAGCAAGTTGTTAGAGATGAGGAGTGCTTCATGAGGTATGAGGAGCAAGAGATGAGTAGTGAAAGATGGGAAGTGAGGGATGAGTGATTAAGAGTGAAGGCTGAGAAATGAAGAATGAGGAGTAAAAATGCAAAAGCAAGGAAGAAGGGTGAGGGAAGAGGAATGAGGAGTAAGGGATGAGCGTTAAAGAGTAAAAAATGGTGAGTGAGAGATTAAGACAGAGGTTTGAAAGGTTATTGAGGGACAAGGGGTAATGAGTGAGGAGTAAAGGATGAAGAGTAAGACAGGAGAACTGTAGGACAAGCAGTGAGAAGAGAGGTAAAGAATGAGGTGGGAGGGTTGAGAGGTGAGGGATGATTACCGAGGCTTGAGGCCTGAGCAGTGAAAAATGTGAAGAGTGAGGGACAAGGAATCTGTCTCGAGTAGTAAGCAGAGAGGCTTGAACGATGAGGTATGAGGAAGGAAAGAAGAGAGCTGAAGGATGCGGGATGAAGAGTGAGAAGTGAAAAATGAGAAATGAGGGGCTAGGGACAGGAAGCAAGGAATGAATAACAATGAGGACAGAATGAGAAATGAGGAACGGGAAATGATGATTGAGGCGATGAGAAATCTGAACTAAGAGATAAACAATAAAGAGGTGAAAATGAAAAGAATGTGGAGTGAGATGAGGAATGAGAGATAAAGAGTGAGGTACGAGGTGTGAAAGTAGAAGAGCGTGGGATAAATTATTAGGAGTGAGGAATTAGAATTGATAAATAAGAATTGAAGAGTGATAAGTGGAGAATAAGGGTTAAAGAGGGAGGTTTGATGAGTGAGGGGTGATCACTGAGTCACGAGGACAAAGGTAATTGGAGATAGGGATGAGTGATAAGGAATGAGGAATAAAAACAGAGGCATGAGGCGTGAGGTATTAGACTGCCCTAAAATAGACAGGGTGATGAATATTTTAGGACATAATTGTTTGTTAATTTCACTTATTACGCAAAGCGTAAAGAAAAGGTGAAATCCAAGAGATACAGAACAAGCGTTTAGGAGTAAAAGGTGAAGAAGAATGAATGGAGCGTGAGGGAAGAAGGATTAGGTTCCAGGGTTCCAGAGCTTTTGCAACCTTGGATTGTTGTTATGGGCACTTTGAGCCCCAAAAGGACCTTCTCGAAGAAGATTCAGAAGTTTGAGAGCATTTGGAGCATTTTTGTAAAAAATGTCCATAACTTGACTGACCTGTAGTTGAGAGCCAACCCGGTGACATCAAACCTTAACTCGCCCTTGTCATCGTTGTGTGCCCTATCATCTTGGATAGTTCCCCTGCCCTTCCCTAATGGAGAGCACAACCAGGGAGAACCTTTCTTGTCAGGGGCTAGTCACTCCACCCCATTAAGGGCATCAAAATGATTCGAGGTGGGAATTGTAAAACCAACAGGCTTCCTCAAATGCTCAATGGGAGTCCTTACAGGGCCAAAGCGAAGACATGAGCTTTTTTTAAAAAAATTATCACATTCCCTAAAACAAGACGGTTTACATAAATACCCCAGTGGAAATAACTAAATCTTAGACTCTCTCCTTGGTCGGGGAAGTGTGCCAAATAACAACCTTTGCACTACCTTGGCGATCTGAAGTTTATAATTATAGAATCCCCACAATGATCCTTGGGCCTGACCCCAATCATCCCACTCTCCGTGTGAACAAAATCTCATTAGTCATATAATTAGGGAACTTCCTCTGTTGGACTAGCTAATTTCAACATTTATTAGTCAGCTCGTCCTGGCCCTCCTTTTGATTCACATTCAACTCAGGGACTTTCCCAAAACAAGTACGTAGGGGCAAGATTCTGGGGGGAGATCAATCACTGGTTGCCTCAGTTTATTTAGCATAGGTGGAGGTGTCCCTGCAGATCCAGTGTTAAAGGACAATGAGGCCTCATTAACTCCTAATGATTTTGATGTGTGCAAAATACCCACAACTTCAGTCCCCTCACCATGGCTAATTACAGCATTTCTAGGTAGAGTGGTTGTTATACCATGCAGCAGGGTGCTAGAGTCCTTAACCAGTTTGTATTGGCAGTTGGAGGTCATAACCTGGGCACTATCCTCTGCTACTAGTATTGAACATACAACTTGCTTTTGCAAGGGGATATACCGCAATTGAGACCCCTTTGGATGGCCTCCAACCCCAATGTCAATGAGGAAAGTTATTTATGCAGATAGTCTTTAATTTTTTCAAAATAGCACTCCATGAGGTCCACAGCCCAATGAGGTGTATGCATGGTCCCCGCAAGGCTGGAATTATAAGGGTAAGAAATGTTTGAGTCAGCACATGACCTAGCAGGGGCTAGAGGGGACTGAGACAAGAGCCGCTGTTTAGCGGTCAAGAAGGTCACGATGTAACTTTCAGGTGTGCCCCCATTAGATTAGGGGCCAAATTTGCCTTCTCATCACTGGCTTGGTTGTTAGCCAGCCCCAAATGGTCTACTGCACCATGTGTACCTGTTGGGCTGTATGATAAGGAGCCATCCAAGCCTGAATCATTTGGGACTCCCAGAAATAATCTCCTCTCAATCAGGGCTATTTCTGTGGAAATCATCCCCATTGCTCTCTGCAACATTTTGTCGATGCTGGTAGTCTTAGGGGGAGAAGGTGGTCTTGCTGAACCTCCTGGGGATTTGTGTTTGCCAATTGTAATTTGGCGGATTCAAAACCTTAAGATCACGAGAGTCAGTATCCACAGAATAGCAACCAAGTTAGTTATACCCAAACACGTTAACCCATCCACGATGTTATTCAGCTCTCCAGCACAAAAATAGAGAGCCATTACCCCAGGATCACGATGTCAGAGGGTGGGCCCAGGTTGAGTTTCCTCCGGGCTCTGACCGGTGCAGGACATGCCCAGCCATGGCCCACGCATGTCCTGCTTTGCGGGAGTTGGAGGAATTCTTTAAGCACTAGATAGGCTCCTTCCCCTGTCGTAGATGCAGGTGTGCATCTCCTGGTGCGATGCCAGCTGGGATGTGGAGTCCCCAAAAAGTGACATAAGTTCAAAGAGCAACCCGTGCTGCGGGAGTTCCGGGAGCGCTTTAAGAGCTAAATAGGCTCCTCTCCCTGGCCGTAGCTGCAGGTGCGTGCCTCCTGGCCCGATGACATCTGGGACGTGGCGGCCCCAAACAGTAGTGTAAGTCCAAAGAATAGAATGGGGGAAGGATGGAGGCTTGATAGGAATGCGTATACACACTGATTCCTGGACAAACGGTCCAAATTTATTAGTACCCAAAGAGCCCTCTTGGCCCCATTTCAGCTTTGACGAGTGCCACTGTGCTTTGGAGGTTCCATACTGATTTGTGAAAAAACAAGTCTGAGAAAAGAGGGATACTGCAGGACTGTTAATGTATTAAAAAATATGCTGCCTCATGTGTTAAGGTGCTGTCATTTACTGCAGGTAACTATACTGTTTTGTATAGAGTTAATATACCACAAAAGTTCATTTAAAAATTAATTAAAATAATGGCATTACAGAATGGTTTAAATATGAGGACTCTTGAAATTGATATAAATAACAGTGATGCAAATAACACTGTTCTTAAAATGAATATGGACATCACTGAAATTGGATATGAATCACATTGCGTTGCAAAGAATACTGAATGAATTAGATATGGTGAATTGTGTGTATAACATACTGAAAAGCACATGACATTGACAGCCAATCACAGTGGAGTTCAATGCAAGTTGCAGAGCTCACTTTGGACACTGAACAGGGCAGCTAAGGAAAAGGAGGGGTTGTGGAGAGGAGCACTTGTAAAACGTGCAGAAACAGGCAGCACAGAGTCTGATCACACCTCTCTCTGTTGTGCTGTTTGGTTTACAGGGCCGTCAATCTGGTAGTGCGCAAAAGTCTACCAATGACAGCCCTGTATTTTGGCCTGCCCCCGCGGTCACGGGCACCACGTGCTTGCCTGCTGAAGTGCTTCAAGCCATAAGGATTCGCTAACACTGGTGGACAGTGGCTCTGGCATGGATTGACTGCCTAGCAGTGCCCAACAGCCACTCCAGTCAGCTAGCTGAGGCACAGCCTGACTTAAAAAGTTGCAAACATTCGTGACAAGAATTTTCAATTCTATTAAGGACACGGAGGCGAGGATTATGCTTCTCATTTTCTTTACTGAAAATCTCAGCAGCCACTCAGAAATAGCAAAAAACATAAATACGAACTACAATACCCATAAACCTAGAGGGTATCACGTGACAACCATAGAGTAGACCCTTATATATGGAGCACAAGAGAATACTACATCCTCTTTCTTTGTGTGAGAAAAAACAGGTAAGTCAAAATATAGTCACAGTCTGTAGTCCAAGAAAACTGGAAGAATCCACTCGATCGAAGGAATCCAAAGGCCAATGGCAGCAACGAGGAAACTTGAAGATAGCTTCAAAGAAACAGCACGTCCTGGAGGACGACGAAAGAACCTTCCGTAAAGTTGAAAAGGCAGCAAACCTCACTTGAGATCAGAACCTGGAATAGAAATGTAAAGCCGTAATACCACACTCCCAGGAAGGGGTAAAGCAAAAATGGGAGGGAAAACAGCAGTATCAAGATATACATTGCATTATAGAGCATTTCAAATCATACAGCACAGTACAGATTATGGGTGGGATAATCCTCGCCTCCGTGTCCTTAATAGAATTGAAAATTCTTGTCCCGAATGTTTGCAAATTTTTAATTCTATGTCAGGACCGGAGGCTCCGATTATGCTTGTTCAAAGCTGCGCCACCACAACAGATGCAATATTTACAATAGGTTTGTAATAAAAAGTTTTAAATGTAGAATCAGAGGACCAATCAGCTGCATTCATAATGTCCAATAAACTGACTCCCATAGAAAAAGCCTTGGATGCCATGGCACCACGAGCAGAATGAGCTCCAAATTTGGAGACATCGATACCAGCTTCGCTCATGAGCCAACGCACCCATCGTGCCAGTGTAGCTGGAGTCACTGGATGAAAAGGCTTCTGCAGTGCAATCAACAATTGACCCGCCAGATCCTGACGAAAACCTGCAGTACTTACCTCATAATCTCGAATGCATTGAACCACACACAATTTAGGGTTTTGAGGAAAAGCCGGATAAGTGATTGAAGTGGTGTTACATTTAGTGCATCTAGAAATCAAAAAGGTAACACCCTCTGGAGAGAATCTGCGACCTGCCAGATCAAGGGCACGAATATCAGAAACCCTCTTGCATGATACCAGACAAAGTAACATAGTTAGTTTGGCAGAAAGCTGTTTACGAGACAAAGCCTGATTTACAGGCCAGGAGTCCAAAAAACGTAATACAATGGAGACATCCCAAAGTTCAGAATATTTAGGACATGGTGGTTTCACCAACTGAATACCCCTGAGTAATTTACAGATTAATGGATGATCCCCAAGAGGTTTGCCGTCAATGGCCCCGTGACCTGCCGAGATGGCTGACCTAAAATTGTTGACGGTACGATAAGCAAGGCCTGAAGCGGCTAAAGACGCAAGAAAATTCACTACCAAGGAGACATCTGCTGTAGCGGGATCCACCTCCCGTTGAGAGCACCAATCACACCATTGTTTCCATGCAGTAGCATAACGTTTGTGTGTGTTGGGTGACCAAGCCTCATTGATAAATCTGGTAGCGTCTGTTGAAAGACCTGGGACTTGCCAACGACCCCCGAAATTCGCCAGGCTACCAGCCGGAGTTGACCTGATGTTATCAATGGATGTGGAAATTGAACAGGATCCAACAATAGGTTCCACCGATGTGGAAGAAGGACCGGAGCCGCACAAAGCATGTCCAGAAGAACCGGGAACCACGCTTGAGCCCTCCAAAGAGGATTGATCAGAATCAATTCCGAGCGAAAACGTTTGGTTCGTGCGAGGACTCTCGGAATCATGGAAAATGGAGGGAACGCGTAACAGAGTGTCGGAGGCCATACTTGCAGAAAAGCATCCGTGGCCAGGGCTTCCGGATCCGGACGCCAACGGAAGAAATCCGGAATCTGCTTGTTGAGTCTGGAAGCGAACAGGTCTATTTGACAAAGACCCCAAAATGTGTTCAATATTCGGAACACACGAGGGTGAAGTCTCCAATCGCTGAAATCCCGAAGATGTCGGGAATTCCAATCGGCTATTTGGTTGCTGCACCCCGGAAGGAATTCCGCTATCACAAAAAGTCTTTGGCAATCTCCGCTAGGAAACGAGACCGAGTCCCGCCCAACTTGTTGACAAAACAAACCGCTGACACATTGTCCATGCGGAGAAGGATGCAACAATTCGTCTGACTGGGCGATAGGCACCGAATCGCAAACGAACCCGCCAGAAGTTCTAAGCAATTGATGTGGAGATGCAACTCCTCCGGAGACCAGCGGCCGCCCGTGGACACTGGACCGCACCGGGCTCCCCAACCCCATCGACTTGCATCGGACTCGATCACCACCTCCGGAGTGGTGCCGAATAGGGCTCGACCATTCCACAAGTCCATATGTTCCAGCCACCACAACATCTCCCACCTCGCTTCCTCGGAGAAAGCAATCTGATCGGAATACTTGAGGCCGTTCTGGAGATGTCGTATCTTGAGCCTTTGAAGTGCTCGGTAATGAAGGGGACCCGGGAAAATCGCTTGAATGGAAGCAGCTAACAAACCGATGACCCGGGCTACAGACCTCAAGGACACATGGATCTGATCTTTTAATGCGGTAAGAGGAGTTGACAAGTGAGGGAGTTGACTAGAAAACCCAGAAACTCGAGAGACTGAGACAGAATCAACGAAGACTTCTGAGGGTTGATCAAGAAACCCAGATTCTGTAACAGATCTATGGTCCAAGCAAGATGCTGAGAGACAAGGTGAGGACACTGACCCAGTATAAGGATGTCGTCCAGATAAATTATGAGCCGAACACCCTGAGCTCGCAGAACTTCGACTACAGGCCTCAGAAGTTTCGTGAAGCACCAAGGTGCTGACGAGAGGCCGAAAGGAAGGACTTGGTATTCGTACCAGACTCCTTGCCATTGGAACTGCAGAAAACATCGATGCGGTTTGTAAATGGGCACTGACAGATAGGCATCTTTCAGATCGAGGCGGACCATCCAGTCCCCTTCCTGCAGAAGATCGCGCAGAAGATGGATCCCCTCCATCTTGAAGTAACGATATACAACCCATCCATTGAACTCCTTGAGATTTAAAACAAGCCGTGATCCACCCCCCTTCTTCTGAACTAGGAAGACGTTGCTGACAAAAGCGCGAGGGTGACGAGAAGTGTGCACTATGGCACCTTTCTGAAGAAGAGACTCGATCTCGCTGGAAATGAACAGTCGGTCTTGATGGGAAAAAAGCATGGGACGAGGGGACAGAGTTTGAGAGGGGGTTCGGAATAATTCTATCTTGTAACCTAGTACTGTATCCAGGATCCAAGCATCCTGCAAGATTCCCCCCAAACAAACCTCCGATAAGGGAATCAGGCTCACCTGAAGGTGCGGCATCCCGGTGACCTCCTTGGTTGCCTCCAAACCGTCCTTTTCTGTTGTTGTTGCGGGACCCACGGGTGGGGTAAAAAGAAGCTGAGGAACTGGAGTCTTGGAATTTTCCACGATGGGAAGAATATCCTCGTTGGGAGCCTTGTTGATAACCGTGGCCGAACGACCGCCCCAGGTGTCGTCCGGCCCGGCCAAAAACCGGGCGAAAGGCCCGTTTCAAAGAACCTTGTGCCTAGTCAAGGCCACTGAAAGTAGTGACAAATTTTGTAAGTTCCTTTAGAAAAGGCTGGCCAAAAAGAAGGCCCTGCGCCAAGGGGCCGGACTCCGAATTAGACAACTCTGCCAATTTGGGATCAAGTTTTAAAAGGATGGAACGACGACGCTCAGAGGACATGGTGCAATTGGCGTTGCCCAATTGACATATGGCGCGTTGAGCCCATCCAATGAGATCATCTGGAATAATAATTTGGCCCGAGGCCTTAGATTTGTATCCCAAATCCAAAATTTTCGTTAAGGGACCTGTCAAATCCAGGAGTTTGTCCTGACAGGACCGCCAGGCATGATCAATACCCTTTTTAGGGTCCTTCGTATATTTTTTTAAATATGTTAACATAGATGGGTCCACTTCAGGAGTGTCCGCGACTTTGTCTGCTAAATCTGGCCTGGGACACTCCGAACGCAATCGCGCTCTAACCTCTTTATCAAAGGCTTGACGCAGATGCAATTGTACATACTCTGCAACCTCGGTAGAGGGAAGCCAAGAAGAGGAATTAGGGTAGACATTGGCAATGGGTTCAAAATTAAGTAACGTAGGATGGGAGGGTGCATCGACAAAACGTTCCTTGCGGCGCTTCTTAGCTGGTGGAGGTGAAACCTCCGGCTCCGACGCCGAATCAGGGGAGGAATTGCCATCATCCCTGATAGGCGAGTTGGAAGGAGCATCCCTGGAAGAGGTGCCATAAGAATGGTCCGAATGAAAGGTTTTGGCTAATTTTTGCACAATCCGAAAAATGTGGGTTTTTTGAACTTTTACCTCCAGAGGAGGAACGAGAAGAAGAAGACCTAGAAAACCAGCCTTGTTGCCTGGCATAATTACATAAGTGCCGGTTTAAGGGCTCAATAGCCCTGACCATAGCCTTATTGATGGAGTGCTGGACTCCCACGTCAAGAGCTTCCACTAGCTCATGCTCAAACGACCCAGAAGGGTCCTCCTCAAAGTAGTCCTCCTCTTCGTAATAATCAGACATATTGGCACAGTAAAGTGACCGATGAAACCCACCAGAGGAACAAAAGAGGAGCAAATATGCACTGTTCGTGGAAAAAACACACGAAGAAAAAACTGTGTGTGTAGACAGTGATATTATAAAGGGGGAGTGGCAAAAACCCCTGGCAAGCCACAGCAACACAACCTTACTTGTGGAAAAAAGGTATATTCAAATGTGGAGGGAGGGCTTGCCTAAATACACCACTCTAGGCAAAGCCTATGCCAAAGTTTACAGCCCAAAGTGATATGTAGCGTCTTTGAGCGTCAAGAGAGGGTGGCAGTCACTGGTGGGAATTTTTTGAGGCAAATAGCGCTGCTCTCGCGCTCTCTCAACCCGAAAATGGCAACACCGGGAAAATATCATTTAAAATGGCCGCCGCGCATGCGCGGAACGGCCAGGAAGTGACAGCCAAAAGAGGACTACGCGTCGGAACGACGCGCGTCCTCACCCTCGTCTCCCTCTCCACCAAATCATGCACACGGGCGCAGAGCGCCCGGTGAAGGAGGCAACGAGCGCTCCAACGAAGCGGGAAAGACCGTAAGAAAACACCACAACACCTGCAGATAACGTGCCGGAACCAAAGCGTCCCCAACCACGAGGAAGTGCAGAAACCAGCAATAAAAAGACGAGTGAGCAGCGCGAACGCGATACAGTATGCTGACAGCAAAGCGCGTGAAGCGCTGAAAATATACAGATAAACAAATGCAAATTAGAATGACAGATAATAGAAAAGTAATGCACTTAACTGGCTGCGGAGCAGCAAAGAAAGAGGCTGTAGTATTCTCTTGTGCTCCATATATAGGGGTCTACTCTATGGTTGTCATGTGATACCCTCTAGGTTTATGGGTATTGTAGTTCGTATTTATGTTTTTTACTATTTCTGATTGGCTGCTGAGATTTTCAGTAAAGAAAATGAGAAGCATAATCGGAGCCTCCAGTCCTGACATAGAATCCTGATCCCTGCAGCGCCGTCTGACGCTGGGCTGGAACAACAGCGGAGAAAATTCCTGTCGGAACAGTGACGATAAGTAAGAGTATATTGGGGCCTGATGCGGCGTGGCTAAGATTCCGGTGTTCCGTCGTTTTACGCTCCCCGTCTGTATGCGCTCCCCCCTCGCACGCCTACTATGGAATTTGTCATAGAATGGGTATTTTTAAGCTCCCTTGTGTTCTGCCGTGCTAGTGCGCATGCGTGTTATTGTGCGCAGCGTACTATGCAATTTTTCATTAATTTTGTTGCTCTCCGAGGCAACAGTACTTGCAGTACTTTTTCAACCTTTCCTTGGGGTCCTGGGAGAGCGTTAGTTAGGCGATGGAGTCCTAGGAGTGTGCCACCGTAGGTCTCACAAGGGCGAGAACTACTGTCTGCATGAGTGAGTACACGCACCACGCTGCATGGACTAGAATCCAGAGTACGGGTGAGGCTGGTGCAGGTACCGCCTGCATGCATGAGTTTGCAAGACACCCTGTATCTGCCTTCACTAGCAGTCGCATAGCTGCTAAGGTTTCAGATTGCTGTGTGTGACATTTTTGATATTTGCAGTGTAAATAAGAGCGACCTGGAAGTGGCCACATCACGGACAAATGACATGCCTTTAAAAGATCAACAACGGAGGCAACTATAAGGTGGAATTTATAGATGCTCTGAGTAAGTAGTGGGCGAGTGGGGTCTCCTTATTTTTGCATACATCCTGTGCCCAGTAGTAACCGCTTTTTGTTCCCTGCTTTAAGAGTCACAGCCAACACACTATTGGAAGGTTCACTATCCTCATCTGCTGACAAAGTAGTCACCAGTGTTGACTGGGGAAGCAGTCTCTGCCTGCCCCAATAGTTATCATCAACTCACCCAGCACCCACCACCACCTACTGCAATAAACATGATTTCCCTCTGCAACAGTGTACTTAGTCCTTGCTGCAGCAACTGCTGCCACTCCTTGCTCAATCAGTCCCAGCCCCACAGGCCTGCATTATTCAACCTCCTGAACAGAGGTATGCCCTCTCCCTCAGCAGCTCCACTGTTGTGCCGCTGACCCCGTTCTCCTCTGAGCTGGTAGGTGTACAAGGCCCTCCTCCACCTGCAGCCTCCTGCCTGCTCCTCATCCCTGGTGGTCCAGTGGGAGAGCCTTGCTCTTCTGCTGGTTCCGCTGCTGTCTGTATTGTGTCGTGCCAGTTTTCCTGTCTTTTGTTATTCTGCCCGTTTTTCTGTCTTCCTGATATTTTGCATCTGTATTTTTATTTGTGATCTGTTATCTGTTGTTTTGTCATTCTTTGTTTTGTTATTTTCTGCCGGTTCCCGCTCCCGCCTGCCAGCTGTGCTTCCCTCCCCCTTCCCTATTTAATGGCAGCCGCTGCGAGGGTGTCTGAGCAAGACCTCTGACCTCCTGGTCAGAGACCTGCTCTCTCCCCCAGCAGCTCCGCTGTTTTGCCGCTGACCCCGTTTACCTCTTAGCTGGTAGGTGTTTGAGGCCCTCCTCCTGCGCTGCTGTCTGTATTGTTTTGTGCCTGTTTCCTGTCTTTTGTTATTGTGCCAGTTTTTCTGTTTTGCTGTCATTGTGCCTCTGTATTTTTACTTGTGATCTGTTACTTGTTGTTTTGTCCTCTGTTTTGTTTGTTTCTGCCCTTTTCCCTTCCTGCCGCTGCTGCTCCAGTGGCCCCTCCCCCTCCCCCTGCTGGTTCTCTCTCCCACATCGCCACAGCCATCCCCGATGGATACAAGATCCAGAGGAAGGACTGCCCAGGAGGAGGGCTCGCCATCGCACACAAAAGCTCCCTCCGACTCACGAGCTCCAGCTCAAGCGACAGCCCGCCCGCCACCGGACACCTCGATTTCCAGATCCAGACCATCCCCAGAACGACCCTAAAAGGCACCTTTGCCTACAGATCTCCCAGACCGCGAACTGCGTTCACCACTACATTCGCCGTCCTCATCATGCCCCACGCCAAAGCCTCCATGGACTACATGCTCATCGGAGACCTCAACTTCCATATCGACAACCTCAGCGACCCCAACTCTGCCACCCTCCTGGACAACCTTGTCAACCTCGGACTGAAACAACTAGTCACCACCACCATCCACAAGCCAGGACACACCCTCGATCCCCATCTTTGCAGGAAGTAACAACATCCACTTCAGCCACACCACCCAACTCCCATGGACGGACCACCATTGCATACACTTCCACATCAACAATCCCACGCCGCCCAAACCTGCACTCCGCCCTCCACGAAGAAACTGGAGCAAGGTCACTGAGGAGCAGCTCAACTCCACCCTCAACCGCGATGCCCCCACGACCTCGACTGACGCCAAACTCGCAGCCAAAGAATTGCACAGATGGTTCACCAACTGCGCAGACAAGCTTGCACCCATGCGTAACCCCGACAGACAGCGCCCCAGAAAGGCCACCTGGTTCACCACCGACCTCCAAGAAGCCAGACAAACCTGCAGACGTCTGGAGAAGAACTGGAGAAACAGCAAATCCTGAGAAGACCGCACCACCTACAGGAACGCCATGATTGAATACCACCAACACATCAGATCCACCAAAAGGACCTTCATCCAGAACAAGATCCTCGCCAACTCCAGCAACTCCAAGGAACTTTTCAGCGTCCTCCAAGAATTCACCATACCCCCCAGAGAAACCATGGACATCACCCCCTTCCCAGGACCTCTGCAACAAGCTTGGCTCCTACTTCCATCTGAAAATCAAGGGCCTCTACAACAACTTAAACGACTAGACACCTGACTCCGAAACCCAGCAACGCAAGCCAGCCCAGCATCTCCACCTGGACCCCAGTCACCACCAAAGACACCACATCGACCATGAAAGGCATTTACTCAGGAGCCCCCACGGACCCCTGTCCCCTGCACATCTTCCACAGAGCCGCTGCCATCGCTCTGGAACTACCACGCACCATCAACGCCACCTTCAAAACCGGCATCTTTCACGATGACTTGAAACGCGCAGAAGTTAGACCCCTACTAAAGAAGCCCTCAGCAGATACCACGGATCTCAAGAACTACCAACCCATCTCCCTCCACGCCTTCACGTCCAAAGTCACTGAGAAGATCGTCAACGTCCAACTAACAAAATTCATCGAAGTAAACTCCATCCTCGACCCCTTCCAATCTGGATTCCGCAGCAACCACAGCACCGAGACCGTTCTACTTGCTGCCACAGACGACATCCGCATGCACCCTCCTCGACCAAGGACACAATGCAGCCCTGATCCTACTCGACCTCTCTGCAGCTTTCGACACCGTCTCCCACCACGCACTCACTGCCAGACTCCACAACGCCGACATGCAGGGAGGCGTCCTCGACTGTCTCCACTCCTTCCTCACTGGCAGAACCCAAAGAATCAGACTGCCATCCTTCCTCTCCGAACCCAAAGAATCAGACTGCCATCCTTCCTCTCCGAACACACGGAAATCAACTGCGGAATACCCCAAGGATCGTCGCTCATCCCCGCACTCTTCAACATCTATATGGCCCCCCTCACCACCATTGTCAGACAGCACGGACTCAGCATAGTATCATATGCAGATGACAGCCAGGTCCTCCTCTCCCTCACCAAGGACCCCATCACCACCAGACTCCACTTCCAGGAAGGAATGAAGGCCGTCACATCCTGTATGAGCAGCAGCTGCCTGAAGCTCAACTCGGAAAAGACAGAGGTCCTCGTCCTCGGACCCTCGTGCTCTGCATGGGACAACACCTGGTGGCTCACCGCCCTCAGCAGCCCTCCCAACCCCACGGACCACACCAGAAATCTCGGAATCGTACTCGACTCCTCCCACTACATGACCCGACAGGTCAACGCTGTTGCCTCCACTTGCTTCAACACCCTCCAGATCCTCCAAATGGATCCTCCCACCCTGAATCAAGGAAGACCATCACCCACGCACTCATAACCAGCAGACTGGACTACGGAAACCCCATCTACGCCCGGATCAACAAGTCTCTGCTCTGCATACTCCAGACCATACAGAACACCGCAGCCAGACTCGTACTTGGCATCCCTCAACACGAACACATCACCCAACACCTGCACAACTTCCACTATCTCCCCGTTGAGAAGAGAGTAACTTTCATGATACTCACCCACTCCTACAAATGCCTCCACAACACCGGACTCCAATAGCTCAACAATAGAATCTCCTTCCACGTACCCAAGAGGAACCTCTGATTGGCTGCAGTCGCCGAACCCCCGTGCATCTGCAGAGCAAGAACGGGTGGCAGAACCCTCTCCTACATTGTGGCCAAGACCTGGAACGAGCTCCCGATCGACATCAGATGCACCCCCACCCTGCACATCTTCAGGAAGCCCCTCAAGACCTAGCTCTTCGACTGACCGGAGTTGCCCCCCCCCAGCGCCTTGAGACCCTCATCAATCAATCAATCAATCAATCAATCATGGCATTTGTAAATCGCACTACATACCCGTGAGGGTCTCAAGGTGCTGGGGGGGGGGGGAGAGGGTGGGAAGCTGCTACTGTTCGAAGAGCCAGGTCTTGAGAAGTCTTCTGAAGGTCAAAAGGTCTTCGGTCTGCCGCAGGCAGATGGGGAGGGTGTTCCATGTCTTGGCGGCGAGGTGGGAGAATGATCTGCCACCGGCGGTCACTCTTCGGATGCGGGGGACGGTGGCGAGGGCGCGGTCTGCGGAGCAGAGCTGGTGGGTGGGGGTGTAGAGGCTGAGTCGGCTGTTGAGGTACGTTGGTCCGGTGTTGTGGAGTGCCTTGTGTGCGTGGGTGAAGAGTTTGAAGGTTATCCTCTTGTTGACAGTGAGCCAGTGTAGGTCTCTCAGGTGGGGGTGATGTGGCTGCGGTGAGGGATGTTGAGGATCAGGCGTGCGGAGGCGTTCTGGATGCGTTGAAGCCATTTCAGGAGTTTGGCCGGGGCTCCTGCGTAGAGTGCGTTTCCATAGTCCAGTCTACTGCTGACAAGGGCCTGACCGTCATTCTTATTTTGGTGGGGAGCCACTTGAAGATCCTGCAAAGCATGCAGAGGGTGTTGAAGTAGGAGGAGGAGACGGCGTTGACCTGCTTTGTCATGGAGAGGGTAGAGTCGAGGATGACCTAGTTTGCGTGCGTGGTCGGTGGGTGTTGGGGGTGTTCCTAGTGCAGTCGGCCACCAGGAGTCGTCCCAGGCCGAGGGGGTGGATCCGAGGATGAGGACCTCCGTCTTGTCCGAGTTCAGCTTCAGTCGGCTGTTCCTCATCCAGTTGGCGATGGCCTTCATTCCTTCGTGGAGGTTGGTTTTGGCAGTGTGGGGGTCCTTGGTGAGGGAGAGGATCAGCTGGGTGTCGTCGGCGTAGGAGATGATGTTGAGGTCGTGCCGTCGTGCGATGTGGGCGAGTGGTGCCATGTAGACATTGAACAACGTTGGGCTGCGGGATGAGCCTTAGGGTACGCCGCAGATGATCTTGGTGGCTTCGGAGTGGAAGGGGGGAGGCGGAAACTCTGTGTTCTGCCGGAGAGGAAGGAGGAGGTCCAGTTCAGGGCTTTCTCTTGGATTCCGGCGTTCGTAGTGTGCGGTGGCAGACCGTGTCAAAGGCGGCTGACAGGTCCAGGAGGATGAGGGCCGCGGTTTCTCCGTTGTCTAGAGGGACCGGATGTCATCGGTGTCGGCGATGAGGGCAGTTTCGGTGCTGTGGTTGCTGCGGAACCCGGACTGGGACGGATCCAGGATGCTGTTTTCCTCGAGGAAGCTGGTCAGTTGTTTGTTGACGGCCTTTTCAATGATCTTTGCCGGGATCAGGGAGATGGGTTGGAAGTTCTTGAGGTCCTTGGGGTCCGCCTTGGGTTTCTTGAGTAAGGCGTTGATCTCTGCATGCTTCCAGCTCTCCGGGAAGGTCGCTGTCTTGAAGGAGATGTTGATGGTTTTCCGGAGATGGGGTGCGATGGTGCTGCTGGCTTTGGTGAAGATGTGGTGTGGGCAGGGGTCTTCCGGGGATCCGGAGTGGACGGTGAACATGATCTTGATGGTGTTGTTGTCATTGATGTTGGTCCAGGAGATCAGGCGGTTGGTGCGGGTGGTGGTCGTGGGAGCGGGGGTCTCAGTGGTTGCTGGGGTGGTGATGGTGTTGAAGCTGTCGTGGATGTCTGCAATCTTGCGATGGAAGAAGGTGGCCAGCGAGTCGCACAGGTCTTGTGAAGATGGGATGTCATTCTTGTTGGAGCTGGGGTTGGAGAGTTCCTTCACGATGTTGAAGAGCTCTTTGCTGTTGTGTGTGTTGTTGTCTAGGCGGACTTTGGGGGAGGTCCTTTTGGCGGATCTGATGAGGTGGTGGTGTCTGTGGGTGGCGTTCTTGTGGGCGGTGTTCACGGATCCAGGTTTTTTTGAGTTTTCGGAAGGTTCGCTTGGAGGCCTGGAGGTCTTCGGTGAACCAGCTGGCTTTCTTGCTAATGTGGGTGTTGGAGAGCTTCTTGAGGGGGGCGAGGGTGTTGGCGCAGTCGTGCTACTCATGGGTGAGTAGCACGCTTAAAGAATCCCTGATTGATTGATTGTTGCGCCAGCTCAGGGTGAAATGCAAGGCTGCACCATATCCTTGTAAATATGGTGCAGGCTTGCGTTTCTGAAGTGGCGGAGTGAGGCGTTAAGCCATGATGGCTAACACCTCACTCCGCCACTTCTTTGTACATATGACCCCAGGTTTTCCCTCTTCCCCTTGTGGGTTTGTGTGGCAGGCAGAAGCCACGTGAAGACGGTGAAGTCTCTTCAAAATTCACATAACTGAATTTCTTTAACATGCATAATGTTTTCATTTTCGTACATTTTATTTTCTGTCGCCTGTTTTACATTGAGGGTTTCTACTTTGTGAAGCTTGAGTGTGTCTGACAGAAGCCTCGTGGAGCAGATTGAAGTGTCTTCAAAATTCAAACAACCGCATTTCTTAACCATGCAGATTATTTTGTATTTTGTTCATCAAATTTTCCTTCGTCTATTTTATTTTAAAGGTTGCTGCTTTGTGTCCACGGTGAGTTTGGCAAATAATTTAGTGTTTTTGATATTTTTCTCTGCATTTCTTTAACTTGTGATAGATTTTCACCTTATTACTTATGATTTCCCCCACCCATTATACATTAAGGGTTGCTCCTTTTTTAGGGTTGAGCACGACTGGCAGAATCCACATGAAACAGGTGAAGTATCTCTTTGCACAACTTCATTTGTTTAAACGTGCGTATTTTCTACTTCGTACATTAGATTTTCTCTTGCCCATTATACATTGAGTTGATGATTTGTGTCTTGCCTGTTTTACATTGTGTTGCTGCTTTGTATTTCTTAGTGGGTGAGATCTGAGCGTGACAAGCAGAAGCAGCTGGTGGAGTGGCACTATGGACCATGAGTATTATGTCTATGAAATATTGTATCAAATATAGTCTTCTGCTACCCAACCAGTGCATGGTGACCTATTTCTATTGCTTGCCTCAAGGCCTATGTTATTGCTTCATCCATGACCCCCCCCCCGATTTCTATGACTCCGAATTCCATGTATGCCAAATAATGTCCACTCTTAAATCACTATCCCAGACATTGTCGTCCTTCTCACCATTTATTTTCTCTTGTGTGTCAAATCTGCTTAACTTTGGTTATTAGTGTTAGGATCTAAGGACGGTTGGGGGAGACACAGGTGATGTTTTATATATGTTGGTGCAAAAACAGAATTTCAGAGTATGTTTTAAACGCCAGGTACCACGCAGTGAAATGGGTTTGCCTAGAAGGGTCTGGTGCGGTTATCTGTTCCAAAGGGGATGATGGACGGAGCGCTTGAGCAAATCAAACACTCCCCCCCAGTCAACTGATCTGGGTTTAATCCATCATCATTCTTTAGCTCACTCCACCACCCCAGTTCAGACATGGCCATATGCCAATCAGTCTGACCCTGTGCCTCAGCCTCGCTTGTGCTCCTGCTGCTCCCTGCTGCATAACCTCATTATGTCTGGCTCTTCCCTCTGCCTGTTTGTCATACTGCTGTTATCAGTGTGCCGCATTCTTTCGTGCCCGATTATTAGATCTCCTAGTGTGCCATGTTCTGCCTACGGCCCATTCATTGCGCCATGGTCCCTCCACTGCTGATTGTTAGACTGTGATTGTAAAAAATGTGGTACATTGTGTTCCCTCTTTATTGCCTGTTCTCTCTCGCTCCCTCTTTCCTGTTTTGCCCTCTCATTTTCTTCCCGCCAATGCCCCTGTTTTTTCCTCTTCCCGTCCAGCTCCCTTGTCAGGACCTACTTAAAGGAGGCTGCAGAGCGGCCAGCTACCGAACGCAAGGCTGAACATCGGCCTCAAGCAACTTGTCACCTACCCTACCCACATCGCAGGACACTCGCTCTACCCCATTTTCATGTCCACAGACCTAGTCCAGTACAACCACGTCTCACAGCTCACCTGGGACAACCACTACAGCATCCACTTCACCGTCTCAAGATTTACCAACACTGGCACCAAGCCCCCAACAGTATGCGCAGAAACTGGTAAAAGATATCATAAGAACAGTAAAACAATGCTCTCAACTCTCACCTCCCAGACACAGAACAGACTATGAAGAACTTCTCCAAGTGGATCATAGAATGCGTCGACAGAGTTGCCCCTGCCAAACCAGCCAAATCCAGATGACTTGCCAGAAGAGCCATCTGGTTCATCACGGAGCTGAAATCCACCAAATGCAACTGACGGCAAGTAGAAAGGAAGTGGCGCACCAGCAAAGAGACAGGCACCCATACCACCTTCAAGACAGCACAAACCAGTACCACTCCCTCCTGAAAGAAAGAAGAATGCTCTAGCAGACCGCATAGAAGCCAGCACAAACCATAGCAAGTAGCTATTCGCCATTGTGGAGTTCTCCAACCCTACAGCCACCGAGAATGACACCATCCCTTCCCTAGAACTGTAACACACCTTGACTATCTTTTTCTACAACAAGATCTGTCAACTACGAAAACTTCAAAACTCTAACCCCCTGCCGCTGACAGCATCAGCCTGCTCACACCCACAAACGCAAACCCCCAATACCTGCTCATCAATTGGGAGCCTCTCACAATTCAATCCACAATCTCTATTATGAACTCTGTGCACTCTGGTTAACCCATAGACCACTGTCCCCACGCCTTCTGTAACCTCGGGAGCAAGACGATTGGATACGAGCTCGAGAAAGTCCTGAACACCTTCATCATCTCGGTATCCTTCCCTGAAGACTGGAAACAAGGTGAAGTGAGGCCCCTACTGGAAAAAACATCAGCTGACCCAGCAGAGCAGAACTGAAGATCTACTGGCCCATCTCCCTGCTCCCCTTTCCAGCAAAGATTCATGAGAAGGCATTCAGCCAGCAACTTGCCAGACACCTAGGACACAACAATCTCCTGGACTCCTATCAATCCATTTGCCGAATCAACCACAGCACCGACAAAGCCCTCATCGAAACTGCCGATGACATCAGGACCCTCCCAGACCGCTACAAAACGGCAGCCCTTATCCTCATGGACCTATCAGCCACCTTCAACACAGTCTACCATTGCATATTGATCAACAGACTCCACCACATTCGAATTCAGTGAGAGGATATCAACCACCTTTAGAGTAAGATCAAACTTGTTCAGCTGTCACCGCTTAATCTCCATGCATGGACATGGATTTTGCAAATGCCTGGGCGGAGAGCCCAGCCCTTCTACTGTAATAGCATGTCCTCACGAGGGTGCAGCTACTCAAGCCCAGGAATTCTGGATACCATACTCTCTGTGCCCAATCTTGATCTTCATGGATAACTTGGACCCAGTTGGTCCTAATATTCTTGAGAACATGACGCAGGAGTGGTATCGACAGGAAGACCTAGAGGATTCCCATATTCCACTTAAGGTGGAACTCGTTCCTGAGTGAGAGATGCCTTGGAAACACCAGTCTGCAGAAGTGCTAACATTGCTCCTTCTTGGTGGTGGCAAACAGATCGAGCCACGGTTCTCCCCATTCGTGTAAGAGAACCTGCCCTGCCTCCACGTATAATTGCCACTGGTGATCCGCTAGGCGCTGACTGCTGAGTTCATCCGCCAAGCAGATGGCCCTCCGCTCCAGAAGGTTGATATGGGGCTGGGACTCCCCCTAGAGGTCACTGATCTCTACCTCTCACAGATGGCCAATCCCAACCCAGACACTACACATTTGTCACTGTCAGCTCAGGGAAGGGAAGAAAGCTCTCCCGTGAATCAGCCATATTGAGACCCCCCTCAAATGGATCACCTCACACAGAAGAACTCAGATTCCTTCTCCCACCATTCACCTCCGAATCCAAGACGATCCTCTGCAGCATTCCACATGGATTGTCCCGCAGCCCCACCCTCTTCAAGATGCACATGGCCCCCTGGCCAACACAGTCTGATCGCATGGACTCAAAATCATCTCCTATGCCAATGACACCCAGATCACCCACTCGCTGTTAAAAGACCCCTCCATTACCAGAGCCAACTTCCACAGATGTATGATGAACTGGATGAAGGACAACTGACCCAAGCTCGGCATGGACAGACAAAAGTCCTCATCTTTGGAAACAACACCTCACCATGGAACGATGCATGGTGGCCAGCTTAACTTGGCCCATCCCCCACCCTTACAGACAGACCACTCCCGCAACCACTGCGTCATCTTGAACAGCAAACCATCTACAAAGAATCAGGTAAACACAGTCTCATTTGCTTGCTTCAATAAACTACACATGCTCCGCAAGATCTTCACTTGGCTCCCAGAAAACACCAGAAGGATCGTCCTGCAGGCCCTCGTCACCGGCAGGCTGGACGACGGGTGCACATTCTACATAGGAGTCACTGCACATCTCCTGAAGAGACTACAGACAATACCAAACTCGGTAGCAAGTCTAATCTTCGATCTCCCCAGACGGAACCACATCACACTCCACCTCAGGAAGCTGCATTGGCTCCTGATCCAGAAGAGTTTCCAGTTCAAAATGCTGACCCACTCATACAAAGCCCTGCACAACGAAGGACCAGCATATATCAACAAAAGTATACCCTTCCACCAATTGGCCAGACACCTGTGTTTTGCTTCCCCCATCCTCACAGACCCCTTCCTCCCCCCCCCATGGAACAGCTTAGTTAACAGCAGAGGATACTCTTTCTCAAACCTGGTGGCCAAAGCTTGGAACGACCTTCTTCTGCACCTGCCCCATCGCTCGGGCAATTCAAGAAAGGACTCAAGTCCTGGCTGGTTGAATGTACAGATCACCATGAAGCAGTTAAGCTACTCTAGTGCCTTTAGACCCTCACAGGTAATATACAGCACTTTATATATCATTGATTAAGAGGTCGTAGACCGCCCCCCTCAATCGCTCTGTGGCATCTGGATGAGTGTGGGGAACTGCGGAAGCCTGAATCTTGCACTTTACCTACTTGGGGCCTTGCACCCCGGCAACAATTCTCTGTGATCCCTGGAGCAAGCGGGCCAGTTGGGGTGTGCCCATACCCCCCAAAGCGAATGTGGCTCTGTAGTTGGAGATGGGGCATGACAAGCCCCCACAGCCAAAGCTGACCCAAACCAAAATGGACCAGTACATCGAACCTACTATAGATATCCAGTGGACCGCAGGGCAGCTCCCCCATCGATCACAATAAACAGACATGCCCATCACCCTCAAAGCAATTCAAAGCTCCAGGGGAGCAGTAGAGACAAAAGTGGATGAGGTCCGGGTGGATGTCTCCCTCCTGCACCAAGATATTTGCAAAGTAGCGGACAGGGAGACTGAGGCTGAGGCCAGGGTCTCCACGGTTGAAGATGAAGTCACAACCCTTAAACTCCAGGTCTCCAAGTTGCTCTCCACAATGGCTACCCTGAGAGCAGAGGGTGCTGAAAACAGTTTCCTGTGCAACAATCTGTGTGTCGTAGGGTTCCCAGAGGGGGTTGAGGCCTCCGGGACAGACTGCTTTCTGGAGGAATTATCCCATTCTTGTGTCCCATCTGATAAGCTGTCTCTTAAGGGAGCAAGGGGAGCAAGACCCCTGACCCTCTGGTCAGGCTATTGCTCTGCCGGTGCGCAGCTCCACCTCTGCCAACTGCATCCTCCACTGATCTTGGTTTGAGGCCATTGCCTCGTATCTAGCCTGCTTCTTCTGGCTTCTCTGCTGCCTTTTTTGCCCTCTCCTTTCCTGCCCTTTTTCCTTTTTTCCTTTTTACTTCCTTCATTTTTGCCCTCCTCTATTTCCTTTTCCTTTTTTATCCCTTGCCTCCTTCCTGCCGCTGCGGCCCCTCCCCATCCTGAGTGTTCCCACTCCCGCCTCTCAGCTGACCCGCCCTCCCCCAACACCTACTTAATGGAGGCCCCTGTGCGGCCGTGCAGCGGGCATGTCGCTTGCACGCCAAAGACAAGCCTGACCGCGACTAGCGCCAGGAACCCTAGCGCCAGTGCTACAACTCCTTGGCTCTCTACGCACTCAACATCGGCAAGAACAACTACTGCAAACTCTATTCACCTCTCGACACCCACGGACATTTCACCTGCTGTCACTGCTTCACCTTCGCCGAGACCCAGGACCCTGGACCCTCCTCCACCCTCTAGCAACAAAGCCATCGCACCCCAAACCCTGCAATGCATCCTGCTCAACGTCCGCTCCCTCCACAGACACGCCACGGAAATCTGGGACCTCCTCGACAGAACCACCACTGACATCGCCTTCCTCACCGAAACCTGGACGAACGCTGCCTTGGGACCGGGCATCGTGATCACCATCCCCGAAGGCTACAAGATCATGCGGAAGGACAGCCCCAGGGGAAGCATCGCCATCATCCACAAGTCCAACCTTCGGCTGAGCACCTACACCGACGGGCCCACAGACCTGATGGAACACCTCCATTTCAAGGTTCAGCCCGACCTGTCCACCACTCTCCGAGACACCCTCCTCTACAGACCCCCGGTCCCCGCACACCTTTCTCCGACTCAATCACCAACATCATCACCCCGCAAGCCATCACCTCCACAGACTACACCCTACTGGGAGACCTCAACTTCCACCTCAACAACCTCCAAGACCCCAACTCCGCCTCCCTCCTGGACAACTTCCACAACATCAGACTCAGATCATACCAGAAGCAACGCATTCAGCAGGACACACCCTCAACCCCATCTTCACAGCAGGGAACTCCATCACCTTCAGCCACACCTCAGAACTTCCATGGACAGGCCATTGCTGTGTCCAGTTCACCATCAAGACTAACATCACCCGCAAACGTCCTCTCCAGCGCAGGAACTGGAACAAGATCTCCAACAACCAGCTCACCGCCTCCCTAAGCTGCTCTGCTCCCACCGCTACATACGACAACCCTACCACTGCAGCTCGTGCCCTACACAAATGGATCACCGACTGCGCCAACACCATCGCCCCCTCAAGAAAACCTCCAACCCTCATGCCAAGAAGGTCAGATTGTACTCCACCGAACTGTGAGAATCTAGACAAACCTGCAGACGCCACGAAAATCTATGGAGGAACTCCAAAACTACAGCAGACTTTGACAGTTTCAAAGCAGCTACCACCGCCCACCACAAACTCATCAGATACTCAAGGAAGAAAGCACTCCAGGACAGAATCACAACCCACGCACAAAACAGCAGGGAACTATTCAGCTTCATCAAAGAGTTCACCTCACCCAACAGTGAGACTACTGACATCCCAACCTCCCAGGACCTCTGTGACAGAGACTGCGCCTTCTTCCATCTCAAAATCAGGCCATCTACGACCACTTCGACAACAACCTCCATGTGGAACCCACACTCGCCGTCCCCTACAACACGCAGCTGACACTTGACAACTGGACCGGCCGCAGCATTGAAGACATCCTGAAGACTATGAAGTCAACTCACTCCGGGGCCGCCACAGACCCCCACCACATATACCACAGGCCCGGCAGACATCATTGCCCCCGAGCTTTGAACCCTCAACGGCTCCCTCGAGACCACCTTCCCCGACGAATGGAAACATGCCGAGATCAACCCTCTCCTGACAAAACCCTCGGCGCACACCACTGACCTCATGAACTATCTCCTTACTCCCTTACCCGGCAAAAGTCATGGACAAAGCCGTCCACAGTCAACATGCCTCCTTCTTAGAAGAAAACAGCATCCTCGACTCCTCCCAATCAGGCTTCAGAAAGAATCACAGCACTGAAACCAACCTTATAGCCGCAACAGACTACATCCGCTCTGTCCTCGACAGAGGAGAGACTGTGGCCCTCATTCTCATGGACCTCTCCGCTGCTTTTGCCAGTCTCACACCACACCCTAGCCCGCAGACTCCACGACGCAAGTATCTGGAACAAGGCCCTCGACTGGATCCGCTCATTCTTCTCTGGCAGAACACAGTTGGTCAGGCTCCCTCCTTTCCCCTTCGAACCCACAGCGACCACCTGCGGAGTCCCGCAAGGATCCTCTATCTGCCCTACCCAGTTCAACATCTACATAGTCTCGCTCGCATTAATCGTCAGATCATACGGACTCAACATCGTATCGTACGTCGATGACAACCAACTCATCCTCTCCCTATCCAACGAACCCAACATCTCCAAACACAACTTTCAAGAAGGAATGGAAGCAGTTGCCAAGTGGATGAAGAACAGCTGCCTACAACTAAACATGGACAAAACCGAAGTACTCATCATGGGTTCGCACCTTGACCCCTGGAACAACACCTGGTAGCCCCCCGCCCTCAGGAACCCACCAACGGACCACTCATGCAACCATGGAATCATCCTTGGCTCCAAACTCAAAATGGACCACCAGATCAATGCTGCCACCTCTTCCTGCTACCACTACCTCCGCCTCCTACGAAAGACCTCACCTGCAAACTCCAGAACGCAGCCACCAGACTAGTCCTCAACCTACTGTGCCACTGCCACATCAGCCAACACCTACGGACACTACACTGGCTCCCTAGCGAGAAGAGAATCACCTTCAAGCTCCTCACCCACGCGCACAAAGCCCTCCAACACCGGACCTGCCTACATGAACTAGTGCCTATCATTCCACACACCCCAAAGATCCCTCCGCTCAGCTTTCTCTCTTGAAAAGGAACCCCGCATCAAGAAGACCAGAACAGGAGGAAGATCCTTCTCCTTTCTTGCGCCCAAGGCATGGAACACCCTCCCTCTCCACCTCCGGCAGACACATTCACTCGCTAAGTTCATGATGGGACTCAAGGCCTGGCTCTTCGACGACGCACCGTAACATGCTGGAGCCGAGCATCTCTCACCCCCCCAGCACCTTGGGACCCTTTCTGTGGTTGCACTTTATAAACCCTTGATTGATTGATCTTGTTTTCGTGCAGGAGAGGGTGCATCAGACCCTGGCTAATCGGCCAACCCCAGGGGTTTTCTCGCCTCGTGATAGGCTGCATCTTCAACCACCAGGTTAGGGATGTCATCTTCCAGGAGGCTCATATCAGCAATATCTGCACTTCAACACCAAGCTCATGATCTTCCCAGACTACACCCCGGCGATCCAGCAGCGCAGATGCTTGTTCGAGGATGTTCAACAGAGAATCTGGGCCCTTCCGATCCAATATATGCTCCTTTTTCTCAGGCTGTCTGAAAGTAATTTTCAACTCCTCCACCTATTTCTTTGACGCTCTACAACAAGCATGGGAGTGGGCAATGGCGCAACAGGCACTGTGGCCCACCAGAGTTGGGGAGGCAGCAAACATGAGGGCAACTGGATCTCTGTGAGCCCTCCTCTCAGGTACGCCGGAGAAAGAGAACCCCCCTCAATGATGGGCTGACCAAACCAGCACAGGAGATGAGGGTTATTGAGCCTATCTCGTGCTAGGAGTGCACTGGGAGCTCTGGAACCAGACGCGTCGCTCTCTGGCACCCCCACTCTCTTTCAGACTCAAGACGGTGATCCTGAGCCACTCACTTGAACCCTGGCAGGCAGTGAGGTGCAGAATGACTCGCTCATAGATAGCCAACCATTGCTGCAGACGCTGTGAACTACTCTATTGCTGTATTGCATATAATTTTTTTGGCTGTGGAGTGGAGGGATTGTTTTCCGGTGTTCTTTTGTTTTATTGTGATAATCAGAAATTGCTGTCAGCTAGCGTCAACTCTCCATTGGGAAACCAGGAGCCTCAGATGGATCCTGGGACAACCTTCTAGTTTCTTTATGTTTGAATGTTGGGCGAGAGATTCTTCAGGGTTGGAAGTATGGGGTGGGGGCTGTTGGGTGGTATGGGTTACTGTTCTGTTTTACTTTATTGTTCTGACTTTCTTTTGCAGGCACCTACAACAAACTTCATCCCCTGCGTGCACTCACACACATCATGCTCTATGGCTCCACTGAGTCTATCCCCCTGTGGACCAGGAGGCTTCTCGTGGGGAGATGATCCAGCCCACCATTTTCCAGTCCCGCTCCAACTGATTATGGTAATTTCCTTGATTGTAAACTATCTCCTCATTCGATAAGAGATCGGTGGTACTTCTCTATATAAAGCGGTTTCGCCTGGATGTGGTCATGCTCCAAGAAACGCATCTTTTAGGTTCCCACTGTCCCTTCCTCGTTGGGTTTGACTATGACCAAGTTTTTTATACTGGCTTCTTCAGAGGTTCACAAGGAGTCGCTATCCTGCTGCTCAATGCCTTCCCAATGTCGGTGTCCTCATCATACATTGACCCACAGGGGAGGTACATAGGGATGGAGGTTCCTCTAGAGACTAGACACCAAAACTTCATATCGGCCTATGTTCCCCAACAGATGTTGCATTGGACAGTGCGGGCACTCCAGGACCTTGTGGTGACTCCCCACCCTCCCCAGGGACTACCTGAGGGGGGGTGATTTTAACACGGTCCCAGACCCCAGTCTGGATATTTCCAAGGCCTTTCAGCCAGGCTTAATTGCGCGCTCATCCTAACTTACATTATGGGCTGACTCAATTAGCCTATGAGATGCTTGGAGATTTTGGAACTTCTCACAACAACTTTACACTTACATGTCAGCAATGAATAAAATGGGTTCCAGACCTCGAGATCCTCATGGGTGAAGCAGCGGTGCTCTACAAATCCTGAGTGATTGAATAAGTCAGATTTGGTTCCCAGCCAGTGACCTCCATTGAATTACAATGCATATCGATCCTGACCTAAGGCATCTCAGATCACACACCCCTCCTCTTCGAAATGGAAACCTCTCAGGCACCTTACGACCTATGTGTTGTATCAACGCCTGGCATCTAGTAGACCAAGACTGTAGTGACGTTATAGAGGAGGAACCGCAGATCTTATTTAAGCTCAACTGTAATGCTGTGTCCTCTGCTGGAACCCCTATGGGCGTCCAGTAAACATACCCTAAGGGGTATGATCAAGGGATATGTAAGGGGAAAGGAGACACGCCAACTTGTACAGGTAATCGATTTAGAAGCCCAGATCCTCTCCCTGGAGTGGTAGAAGTGCAGCTGGGCCTCTGCGACATTGAGAGCCAGCCACAGGTCCACCACTCCAGGGAGAGGATCTGGACAGCCGGGGCTAGTGAGGCCCACCCTGAAACCGATCTCCCTAAAGGATGCTAGGCAGTGCTGGAGAGCATTGACCTAGCTGGTCTATGAACATAGAGACAAATCTTGCAAGCTCTTATATTGGTTGGCAGCTCATATCACCGCGACTAGGACAGTACCGGCCATTTGCGATTCTCATGGAACCCTTCGTGAAATAATGCCCGATGTTGCTCAGGTCTTCGCGGCTTATCGAGACTTCTATGTGGCAACCCCCTGTACCCCCACAGGAGCGTGCATTCCCACTGCTAAAGGAGATTTCCCCTGCACTCGATCCCTGCCTTAAGTGGCCCGAGAACTTGACTAACCGATCACCACTGAGGAGATAAACTTGGCCATTTCAGATCTCAATTCGGGCAAGACCCCTGGCACAGATGGGTTCCCCCATTGAGTTCCTTAAAAGCTACCTGACCCATTTGCTCCCTCACCTACTGGCCCTCTACACTGAGGTGGCAGAGCGTGGATCATCATCCCCCCCCCCAGACCTGGACACTGCCACTATGGTGATTTCTAAGGCCAACCAGCCCGCAGAACATTGCTCCTCTTATATGCCTATCTCTCTCATAAACGTGTTTGCGAAGGTCCTAGTGAATACATTAAGTCACACACTGAGTTAACTAATCCACCCAGACCAAATGTTGGTTCATGCCTGTCAGGAGCACCCACTGTTGCATACAGAGGGTACAATTCACCCTGCCCCAGGAGTGCCAATTAAGCGGCTCCCTGACCTTACTCCTAATTGACTTTGAAAAGGCCTTTGACACTGTTGCATTGACCTTCTTGGAAGCTGTGCTGAAGCATGCGGGTTTTGGGACTTCTGCAGACTCATCAGCCTGCCATACAATGCCCCTGCATCCCATGCCCAGGTAAACGGAGTCCTATGCCCGCCCTTCCCAGTTTTTATAGGCTGCCACCAGGGCTGTTCCCTGTCTCCAATATTTGCCCTAGTAATCGAACTCTTGGCAAGTCTTATCAGATGAAAAACGCCCAAATTCGGGAATGGCTTTAAGAGGAGGATCCTGAAGAGCGCATAGCACTGTATGTGGATGACATCCTATTATTTCTGGATGACCCGCAGCCTTCCGGCCCCAGATGCCTCTAAATACTACACCTGTATGGTGAAGCCTCTGGTCTGCAGATAAACAAGTCGCTGTTGGTACCAGTTGAGGAAAATACTGGCGGACATTCTAGGTGCCCTGCGATCCCGATATGCTGCCTTTATTTCAGATATTTGGATATCTATATTCTCTACCTCCCAGACCTGGCCTGAACTCTTAATTTTCAGCCTATTATGAACACCTTGACTAGGGACCTCTGGAAAAGGGGCCTCCTGCCTCCTAAGCGCTATGGGGCGGGTAGCCTTAATTAATATGATGTGCCTCCTGCACTTGTATGTTATTGTAAACTTCCATCACTCAATCCCCGGAGGACAGCCCTGTTGTACCTCTTGGAGGAGGTTGGGGGACTGAGACTGGAGAGAATCTTTATCAGCATGGCCACATTGTTGGCCAAACAAGATATCGTCTGTAACTGGAAGTCGCTGGAATCGCCCCTCATTGGAGGGATGGAGGAGGGGGTGGACTGGTGTGCCCGCTATGAGAATCTGATCTACGAGGCCCAGTCATGCCACCGAAAGAATGATAAGATATGGAAGGGGTGGTGGACGCATCATGGGTTGAATGTGTAATGATATTGATGATGATGTATTTACTATGGTTATATCTCCAATGCATTTTTATGGAGTCTTGTAGAATTGTTTGTGGGATATGCCGAAATCTGAAAACTTGGGTATCAAAAAAGAATTTGATGCTTTAAAGTCCCACAGTTACCTGGATAAGGAAAATGTTTCCTAGTGCCCATAGCGCTAAAGTTAAAGCAGCTGCCACCCATGGGCTGTGCACCACAAAGTTTGATCTTACCCACACCATGGGATACCTAGCGGCATCCCCAGAAACATTTGGTAGTTTGGCTTACAAATCTGCAGCGACTGATGGTGGCAAGGAATAGCTGCCTATTTGCAACCATCTCAGGAATTGGATCTTCACGCTGCTCCTCAGAGTTGACGGTAAGTTCCTTTGGGTTCTGATGCAGATTTTGGGTGCGTCAGTTTTTACAAAGTTGATGTAGCAGTTGCACTTACCGTGTGAGTCTGTATCCACGCTGGTGTTCAAGGACTCCTCTTGCAAATCTGAGGTCGCTTTCACACACTTGATATGAGGTCTGAATTCTGGTCACATTACTGCCGAATTCTGGTCACATTACTGCCTAGGGTGACAAACCTGTCGTCTCCAGCAACATTGTACAAAGGCGATGGCCCTTGAATCCCTATGGGCCTTTCCTGGTATACAGGGGTTGTTACTCACCTAAGGAGACAACCCGCTTGTGGGTCACAGTTACGGCCCTAATATTTCCACATTGTTGCACCAGCACGACCGTCCTTAAGTTCCTGTTGCTCACTCTGGTTGTGCAGTTGTTGTCTCTCAAATTTAAGGCAGCCCTATAGTCTCTGAAGCTTTGTTATAACTTTTCAGTGCCCCCCTTTTCTAATACAGGGGTCATATCTCTCACGCGGACAGGTAGTATGATCGGTGCAATGGTCTTGATGCACCCTAATCTTACACTCTGCCTCTCAGACTCTTGCATCTGGACTTCTAGACCTTGCTACCTCCTAGATGTCTTCTGAATGTCACAGAGTTCACTGGTCTTGGGTTAGGTAGAAGGCTGTGTCCCGGGTGAGAATTATTGATCCTCTTGGGTGATGTTTCCTCAGCAAACATGGGAGACTGGGCAACCTTTTGGGTCACAATCCTGGTTGCAACAGGCTGAACTCTTGTTGAGTTCTTACATGCTGATGATCAGCTTCATTTGACAAAGTGTTAGTCTCAAGCCTCCTCTTTCATAAACATTTTCAAACAAACTGTTGGATTTTGTGTCTCTGCTTTTGATTCGTGTAATGGGGACCTACTTGGAAATGCCCACATTTTATGACACTTACTATAGTTAATAATCTATCACTGAAGAACAGTCTCCAAATTTGAGTGCCCCCAACACAGGCCACCTTGATGTTCTCATCAGTGATGTGTGGTTTAAATGGTTACCCGTGACATTGGTCTTATCAGTCCCATAGTCTTCAACAGATGTGCTCAAGCCTCCTTTGACCAGTGATTCCTTCCGAATGAAAGAGCTACCTTTTGAAATGAAGGACAAACCCTTGCTCTCCCTTCACCCAGTGTTTTTCCTTCCAGTTTGAAAAAATGCAATCCACATTTATGTTTTTTGAAGATTTATTGATTGACAACTGAACTTGGTGTTATTTATTGTTGATTATTAATACACATTTGTTTGACTGTAGTCTCAGTCACATGACCTCTTCCGACTTCATGGCAGAAGAAAAGTGCAGGAGTTGCTCTTCTTCTTGCGAGAAGCAGGGTGCCTTGGTTTACTTTTGTACAGGGGCGCAGTCTCTGTGCCGGTTCGTCCGGCAAGGCACGTGTCAGGTGAGGTTGCAGTATTGGCGTGCTCCCCACCCCAAGGCAGAGCCAGTGAACATCATGAAGCCCTTGGTAGGCGGCTGGGGTCACTTGTGGGTTCAGCGAGGGGCCCTGAAATCAGGGAGATGTCAGTGTGAGGTCAATATGAGGCAGGATAAGCGGCATAACTGTCAATGCATATGTAGCGCAAAATGCTTCCCCACTTGGACTCACGGCCTGCAGGGGAACAGACATAGCTAGCATAATGAAGGGCACGTGGGTGTGGGGCAAAATACATGGTGAGGCACTGAGGCTTCTTTCCCAGGGTAGTGAACAAAGACTGAGACAGGCAGCGTGTTGTGGCCGCAGAAGAAAGCAGGTTGAGGTAATTCACAGGCAATATAGCACAAAACAAGGGTACAGTTCCTAATAGGCAGTGAGGGTTGATAAGGCTGTCAAAAGGAACTGGTGGGTGTACCAGAGGGATTTGGGGGGGATCCAAGTGATCAGATCTGAATGCCATCACACACCCAAAAGGGTGTCATGCTTCATCATTGGGCTGCTCCTCATCGGGCCAATGCTGCAATGCCCAACAGGTCCCTCAGTGGGGGGCTCTTTAGCGGAGATCTTTTGATCTTAGCCATATTGATGAATGCAAGTGAGGGGGTGTAAGTGTAGGGTGGTGTCTAAGTGATCGAAAATAGCCTAAGTAGTACCAAGGAGGCTTTTTATTAAAGTGATCCCCATGACAAAGTCAAAACAAGGGAGCTGTCACAGGTAATGCTATACCAAGATAGCTTCAAAAAGGGTTACGTGGGGGTCATCTGATGTAGGCCATAGTCCACAATATCTAGCTTGGGCTCTTTGAGATGTCTCTCTGAGCCTTCGCTAGACCTAGTGGTCCCCTCACAGGATGACCAAACAGAAGCTCAAAGGGACTAAATCCCATTCCTTTCTGTGGTACTTCTTTGTAGGTGAAAATCGGGCATGGCAAAAGGACAACCCGTCTTCTGAGTTCTTCAGGGAGTCTCATGATCATACCTTTCATGGTCTTGTTGAATTACTCAACTAGACCATTGTTTTGTGGGTGATATGGGGTGGTAAACTTGTATATCACCCCATACTCAGCCCACATGGCTTTTAGGTAGCCGGATAATGAAGTTAATACCTCCGTCTGACACCACCTCCTTAGGATATCCCACTCTAGTAAAGATAATGATTGGGGCCCTGGCACCAACAGGAGGAGTAACAGTGCGAAGAGGAATTGCTTCAGGATACCTAGTGGTAATATCCACTACCAACAGTATACATTTGTTTCCTGATGTTTCACCTTTTCATAGGGAACCCCTACCACTGGAAGTGGAATTAAGGGAGACTTTGGTGGTTAGCTGTTTTGCCACTGACTTGACAGGTAACAGAGGAGTTGCAAACTCCTTCACCTTCTGGGACTTGCTTGGGCAGTAGAAGTGGGCAATTAGACTACTCAAAGTCTTTGCTTGGCCAAGATGCCCAGTTAAGGGTGATGTCATGGGCCAATGAGAGTAAGAACTCTCTGTATTGCTGGGGCTCCACCACACATAGAGGCACCAGGTTTAGGATATCTGGCCTCAATATACAGGTGCCCCTCCTCCCAATAGGTTTTGTGACATCCACTAACCTCTTCCTTTTCCTGTGAGGCAACCTGATGTCTCAGGCTCTTGAGTGGGACAGGTTTTTTGTCCTTGGCACAACTCTTCGCTAGAGGGTCCAGCTGGGCCTAGGAGCTCTGATGTGTATGGCCCAAGTTCCTGGGGCTCAGTTCCCTATAGGACCGACAGGCCTTCTCCCTGAGAAGAGGAGACCTGAACTTGTGGCTTCTTAAAAGTTGGGTTCCCAGCCTTCTTACCTTTTCTCTTGAAGGGTTGGGCCATTATTCAAGGCTCCAGCTCCTCTTTTTTCGCCCTGGGCTTTGATCTGTGCTCCTTTTTTTGCACACACCCATTCAGGTATTCTTAGCATGGCTGCATGGTATCTTAGCTCTACCTCAGCCCATGCTGAGGACTCCAAATCACTCTCTAGCAGACACTGTACTGGGATGGCAGAGGACACAATCACCTTCTTTTGGCCAGTAACCCCTCCCCACTTTAAGGATACCATAGCCATGGGTGAACTTTAGTATGGGTAACAGCATTAGAGACTGGTTATGTTTGTCCAGCCAAATACTGCTCTGGTGACACTTGCACCTGTATCCCTCAGTGCTTCTACTCTAGCCCCATTAATATGTGGCTGTTGTCTACATTAAACCCACCCTGAGGGGTCTGATTAAGGGATATGTAAGGGGAAAGGAGACACACCAACTGGTACAGGTAATGGATTTAGAAGCCCAGATCCTCTCCCTAGAGTGGTGGACCTGCGGCTGGGCCTCTGTGACATTGAGCGCCAGCCGCAGGTCCACCAGACAGCCAGGGCAGTTGCCTCCACTCCACCCTCTGAAATAAAGATAGCTTCACTGTGCTCCCTGACCTGGCCAGTGCACACCAAGGATCCCATCAGGAAACTCACCACCCCAGTGGTTACTGGGGGTGCACTGGTGGAAGCCTTTTTGGAACAGGAACAGCCCCCAGTTAGGTGTCCATTGGCCTTACAATTGAAACATCAAGCCTTTTTGGAATTCAAGTTCTTACCCTGGTACCCACCCTTGGATTGTGAAGTGAACAGGTTTCTGTGGGAATTTAGAAGACTCTTTACCTTTTTCCCTTAGACTTTTCCACATCTTTCCAGTGGGGGGGAATAGCAAACCCGTTCTTTTGCGCACCCCCACCCTGAGACAATTGGGTCACCCTACTCTTGATCCAATGCTTAGCCTTTTCCCCAAACTCCTCAGGAGAGGCTAAATCTATGTCTACCAAGTATAGATGACAAAACAAAATGGACAAGTTTTATGATTCAAAGCAAACTTTTTTTGCTGTCATTTTTGTAATAAACGTGAAAGGAGAGAGAGCACAACTGCTGTGAAAGAAACCCCTCACCCACCTACCTAGTAGGTGGCATGCTTCATCATCGGGGCCCAACTGGATTGTCCGCAGCGGACCCGATCACCGTACTAGGTACCTCGGACCTTTCCTCCCTGACAACTGTCAAGCGGAGAATCATACGGCGATCAAATCCCAGAGGCATAACTACCTCTCTATTCAAGTAATCTCAAACGGAGATACTGTGAGTACCTTACCACTACACTCACAGCACACTTTAGGGTGTGTGCTGATATTTACACGTGGCCTATACCTTGATTATATGGCCATTCACTTTTTCACTCTTCACTTTTTAATGGTCCTGACGAAAGCCTCTAGAACCATCCAGAAGGCTGAAACTAGTTGACCTTATTTACAAGGGATATCAGGAAAATAACATTCCTAATTATATATCCCGCAAAACTTTTTTACATTAGTCCTGGGACCCTTATAATAAAAGTTTTTCCATAGGGCATCTCCCAGAGACTTTTTAAACCTATAAACACATCACACATAGCACGTCACTTTCTGCTCAAGATCCTGCTCCGCTGTAATCCAGGCGTTGTAGCACAACTGGATTGTGCTAGACAATCCAGTTGGGCCCCGATGATGAAGCATGCCACCTACTAGGTAGGTGGGTGAGGGGTTTCTTTCACAGCAGTTGTGCTCTCTCTCCTTTCACGTTTATTACAAAAATGACAGCAAAAAAAGTTTGCTTTGAATCATAAAACTTGTCCATTTTGTTTTGTCAAATTGATTGGGGAAGAGGACAAGTTTTTCTTTTCCTCGCTCTCTTGTTGTTCCCATTTACCAAGTATAGATGCCATTTTGTAGATGTACAGTCACCTACACCTCCCTACACTTGTACCCCCAAACTTGCATTCATTAATATGCCTAAGATCAACAGATCTCTGCTAAAAAGTACCCACTGAAGAGCCTCTTCGGGCATTGCAGCGCCCGCCCAACGAGGGGCAGCCCAATGATGAAGCATGACACCCTTCTGGGTGTGTGAGAGTATTCAGATCTGATCACTTGGGCCCCCATATCCCCCCAAATACCTCTGGTCTACCAGCCAGTTCCTTCTGACATCCTTATCATCCAACCCCATGAGGAACTGCACTTTCCTTTTGTGCTAGATTGTCCATTTAGGAGCTTAGGTGCTGGACCTGTTATATCTGCTCCCTTTCCCTCCTTTGATTTATAGTGATTCAGAAGCAAGCAGCAGCAGGGGAACAGGCGATCCTTTTTTTAGGCACCAGTTGTAGCGATGTCAGATGAGAGATGTGAGGTAGTGGAATGGCCTTCCCAAGAGGATTGGGATAACTGTAAAGGGAAAGTAGGAGGTGAAGAGCAGGGGTTGGAGGTTACATCTCTGAGGATGGAAGAATGGCTGGAAAGGGTGCTGCAAGGTCTGCAAATACAACGGCCAGTGGAGGTGATTGAGGGCGGGGAGGGAAGGGGAGACGCTGCGGGGAAAGGGAGCAGAGGGAGATCAAGGTGCTTGAAGCAAGACCTTGGCACAGTGCCCATCTGCTGGGCCAATGCTGGGTGCAGCGGTGGCAAGGTTGAAGTGGAAAAAGGATGAAGGCCAGGAGGAAATGGGGCATTATCTATGGGCAGCTACTAGTCTAGGGCAGCAGGAAGAGCACAATAATGGACCCAAAAGGGTGTATTCCCACGGTGGTCAGTGGGGGCACAGGCGCAGGGAGGACAGCGCATGGGCGTAGCAAGGGCATAGGAGTTTAGTGGTTCCGCTTTCACATTTTGCCTCTAATGGGCTGGTAGGCATCTTGGGTGCGGCGTCTAGGGCTCTGAGGTGGGATAGCAGAAGGATGGAAGTCAGTGGAGACAGAAAATATGGGGAGGAATGTAGGGCAGCAAGGGGTATACACACCAGACCTATCCTCTTTCTTACAGTTTTCGGGACATCGTGAGCAGCAGATTATGGAGGGCACAGTGCAGCCCAACAACACAGAGAAGTGAAGGTATGGCACAGAGAGGTCAGCCGGGTGGTGTTGTGAGACATGGTGTATTCTAACACAGGGTCCAGTAAGGACTCTCGTCAGGTCCATCAGAGGACATGTGCAGAGCATCTTCAGGAGGAAGGACATACAGGTCAAAACGGCCCAAAACTATAGAGGACTTGGGAGGGCTGATGACTGCCCCCTCAGGAGAAGGTAAACATTTAACTCAAGGTGGTGTATAATGTGCAATATCTGATGGCAGTACCAACACGCACTGAGTGGGCGGGGCGGATGTATTGGTTGGTTCGATGGGCTTATACTATGAGGAGGATAGCCTGGAGGAGGGTGAGGTCCTGTGCGTTGATGTGATTGATAAGGCATAGCAGAGGTGGTGACAGCAAGGAGAACGAAGGTCTGTTGGTGGTGGGGGCTGGGTTTGCTAATCAGTGTCCACATAGTGTTTTACAGGCTTAAGACACAGTACCATCCAGATCCACTGACAACAGGTTGGCGGGCAGGAGGCTTCTACTGGCAAGGCAGCAGACTACGGAGTGGGCAATGACTTTAATGCCAGGTAAGGATGTAAGGGCCACTTTGTTGTCCCGGTTATGTTGTCAATTAGCAGTGCCTTGAAAACAGGCACCGCAATGGGAACGGCCAATAAGTTCCAGCATGTCATGGACGGTGATACCCATGCCGTGCTGGAACTGGGGGGAATACAGACAGGCAGGGGGGCACATGTTATGCCTCCCCTGAATATATCCCCATGATATGGCCCACTTTGTACTTGCACCACCAGCTTTTTCATGGCGGGGCTTCGCCATGAAAATGCTGGTGGTGCAAGAACTCAAAATATGCTGAGCGGGACTGTGCCAGTCCCTGCTCACCATATTGCATTGTGGCACTCTTGTGCCACCGCCAGGGAATGACTGTTCCCTGGCACAGCAGGCGGTCCACTACCGATATGACTTTGAGTTGTAATCGGCAATACTGTCGACCGCACCCCTGTGCCACCACAAGACCGCCAGACTCGTAATCAGGCCCTAAGTTAGCAAAGCTAAACCTATTGCTCTGCGTATTAAGCAAACTGATTAACATATTGTTTTTAATTTGTTCACTTTTCCAACAGGTACTATGTCATGAATTCTTCAGATGGATACATTTACAATGCATTCAAATAGAAGAGGCAGCCTTACTAGAGCAATAAGGCTTTCAATGTAGTTATTAATAATCTTTTGAGTATTAAATGCAGAGGTGTAACCCCATTATGCTCTCAGAGGACCGAATACGAATATCGTGATATGTAGGAGGTAGAATCTTAATTTGTTTACAATAATATAAATATTTGCGGTGCTCATTGTTCTGGTTTCATTAGTAAACATTTTATTTCACATTTATCTTCCAATTGTAGCACCCTTTTTGTACAAAAGTGAAAAGATTACAGTAAACATTTATAAAGTGAATTATTGTGATTTTCCTTTATACTGTCTTGGGCGTATCATAATGTATATGCAAGGATAAGGTCAATTTCCTCGTCATCACTGAGAAAGAGAGTCTGACATTGCGTACCAGCTGAAAAAGGACAGTTTCTATCATAGAAACTAATGTAAAAGCATGGGAAAGTACTTTCGACCATTTTTTTTAGAAAATGTTATTTATCGCAATAAAGTCTTGTTTTTTCGAAAACAAATAAGTATATCTGTTTTTGCAAAATGTAAATTTTTCAATTTTTTCAAATACATTTTAAAATGAATAAACATGGTTTTTGTTTCCTGTAGCTTACTCTAAAATAAAGTGCATCACTGTAACTATTATTTATTCATAATAATTGTTGTTTAAAATTGAAATGTCTACTAATATCTAACTATTGTATTTATTTTTCTATTTAAAATAAATTTCAGTTAGTTTGTAAAAATAGGGGCCACATTAGGATGGCAGATGGACGTACGTCCGACAGACATCATTTCGGAGACGGGACCGCTCAACTTGCTGTCGGAGGTCCCGCCAATGAAATTACAATGCGACCGCCTCCAGGGCGGTCGCAATGTCTATGTTTTGTATTGCGGCGGGTGCTGCGTGCTGCAGCACATGCCGCAGTACAAAAAATAGAACGCATATACCTGCACTACGTGGCTGGCACCTTGGGGTGCCTGTCATATGGTGCAGGGATATGTAAAACACCCAAAACTAAGGGGGGCCGATATGGTCCCAATGTCCTTTTCTGCCAGCCTTTTTATGGCATGTAAACCGCCATGAAACGGCTGGCGGGGAGGGACATCATAATCATCATTATAGGTATTATGGCTGCCTTCAACCCGTCAAATGCATGGCGGTCGGGCTTTCTGACTGCCAACCATACGCTCGCCATTGTAATATGGTGGGTGGTAAACATGTTTAAGATGGCGGTGATACCGCCAGTCATCGTAATCAGGCCCTAAGTATTACCTGGGTATTAATACACTACTCCGCCCATTACCCCTATATCTCCTACATCCTGTCACTAAAGGTGAGAGTAGCAGTAGTTTTCAACATTATTTAAGTTGAATGATAAAATTTAATTTATTTTTATGGTTAAAATTACATTTAAATCCTTGTTAACAGCTGGTAATTGATTCACTGGTATTACAATTAATACCTGAGTATTAATCCATCACACCGCCCTTTACCTATATATACCTTGCATCAAATCCCTAATGGTGAGTGTTGGAGCAGGTTAAAAAAAATGTATATATATATTGTATTTAAATATATTTTAATTTCCAATAATGATTGCACAGGCATTGAGATGAATTCCCTGCCTAAATGTGAGTGCAACAGTTGGTTTAAATTTTTTTTTAAGTTTAGTGATAACATTTAATTTAAGTAAATGTTAACTCCTACTAATATGTTCTCTGGTATTAAAATTAATACCTTGATATTATTACACTTCACCATCCATTATCCCTATATGCCTTACATCCCGTCCCAAAATGTGAGTTTTGGCGCAGTTTCAAGCAATATTTATATATAATATTTCATTTAGATATATTTCAGAAATTAATACACCAGTATTAAAATTAATGCATGGGTATTAGTACACTACCCCACCCATTACCCCTGTATCCCTTGCATCAGGTACCTAAAGGTGAGTTTACAAGTACTTTTGTAAATTTATTTTTTAATGATAAAAGCTAACTAAATACACTTAAACACCTAGGGGCTTATTACGATGCCGGGAGGAAAGCCTCCTCCTGACAGTCAGAATCTCCTAGACCATGTCAGAGCCCTTCCGACCGACTCGGTCAGTTTACGTTCCAACTGTTATGCGGTCATCCCGAGTCGGTTCCAAGTGACTCGCGGAGAATTCCTGTAGGTCGGAACCACATCGTACACCCCTATGGACAGTGTTTCCGCCATAGGGATTGCGATGTTGTTTTCCAACAGCCTTTCTGCATCGGCTTGTCTGACACAAAAAGGCTGTTGGAAAGTGACTTTGGGGGCCCATGGAAGGGCCCCCTAGGCCTTTGCGGCCTACTGTTGATGGCAGAGGGGGTACCTAAGGGACCCCCCTGTAAAACCTTGCACTGTGTGGAAGGCACCATGGGGTGCCTGCAACAGGGTGCAACGTTTTCCGCAAACACCCCCTTTCCCCATTGGAGCCTGTCTTCTGGCCGGTTCTCGGGCAGAACACAAGCTGCCATAGGGATCAATGGGACTCCGGCGGTTGGAACCAGCGACCGCAAGTCGGTCGGTCCCGATTTCAAGTCTGTCTCGGGCAGAGGCTTTCCACCCAACATCGTAATGAGCCCCATATTAATATTTATTCTCTGGTTTTTAAATGAATACCTTGGTATTAATACACTCCTCCAAGCATTACCACATATTTTCCTTGGGTTTCGTCATGAATGGTGAGTGTAAAACAAAATATTTAAATTTAAAAATACAGTTTAAAGCCTATTAATGCACAGGGAGTAAAATTATTACCCTGCTATTAATACAGTTCACCACTCAAATTTCCTAGTACCCTTGAATCCCCTCCATAAGCGTGAGTTTTGCAAGACGTAAAAACAATACGTTTAAATATATAAAATAACATTATAATATATTTAACCCCCAGTAATTATTACCCAGGTATTTAAATTAAACCTGGCTATTGATTCATTTCCCCACCCATCCCCCCTATTTCCCTTGCATCCGTCCCTAAAAATTTGTTGCAGTACTTTAAAAAAAGAAATGTAAGTTAAATTATAAAATTAAATAATACATAAAAACACTTAGTAATTAATACACAGGTATCACAATTAAGGGCCTGATTACGATGTTGGTTGGAAACTAATCCTCCCGACTCCTTGTCGGATTTGGTTCCAACAGACTCGCGGTTGGAGGTTCCGACCGATTATGATGCTTCTGAACGCCGTTCGGAACGTCTCCCGATTGACTTCAATGTGAGCCTGTGTTCTGACTGACAACACAGGCTCCCACTGAAAAAAGGGGTGGTTGCGGAAAACTTTGCACCCTGTGGCGGGCACCCCAGGGTGCCTGTCACACTGTGCATGATTCCACAGAGGGGTCCCTTGGGCACCACCATGGCCCCCAACCGGAGGCCTCAGGATGAAGTGGAGCCTGCTAAGGGCCCCCCAAAGTCAGTTTCCGACAGCCTTTTTGTGTCAGACGGTCCAAGTTGGAAAGGCTGTCTGAATCCGATATTGTAATACGTTGGTCGGAAACGCGGTCTGTAGAGCTGCACATTTCGGCTTTTACAACTGAGTTTCCGAATGCCATTCGGAGCCTTTCCAACTGACATGGTAATCAGGCCCTAAAGGTGAATTTTTGTTTAATGATAATTTTATATTAAAATACATTTTAAAGCCAATTAATTTATACACAGGTATTACAATTAATACCCGTGCATTAATACATTACCCCACCCATTACACCTATATCCCTTGCATCCTGTCCCTAAAGGTGGGTGTAACAGTACTTTTAAAATGTTATTTAAGTGTAATGATAGAAGTCTATTTAAATATTTTTCAATGCCCAGTAACCAATACCCGAGTATTAATATACAACCCCACTTTCACTTTTGTTTACACCAAGACACGCAGCCTGCAATGGCAGATTTGCATATGCTAGGTGAGGTGTTTCTGAGGGTGGCACAATGCATGCTGAAGCCCTTAGGGACCCTATTTAGTACCTCAGGCCCTAGGTACCCCTTTGGTACCACTTACTAGGAACTTACAGAGGGTGCTAAAGGTTTTGCCAATTGGGGGAGACAATTGTACATTTTTAGGGAAAGAACACTGATACCGGGAACCTGGTTAGCAGGAACCCTGTACACTTCAGTCAAAGTTCCTTCAAATACCAGGCAAAGGGGGTGGGGGGACGGCTACTGCATCAAAAACCCAGTTTCCAACAGTTTTCCATTGTTGCACCAGTGCTTATTTGACAGTAAGTTGACTGACCTCAGAAAGCTTGCTGAGGAGGCAGGCCTTCTGAGCTACTACCAGAGTGTCCAAGAAAGTATATGGGGGTGGCAGCCAAATAGGTGCCTAGGATTTCCAACAAAAGAAAGAGGTAGGAGAAACACCTAAATGTCATGATTACCCAAAAGGCCCTAAAAATAATTCCCGTGGGAATAGTGGTAACCACTCCCAGTCTGAGCCTAAAAATGGGTTCCTTAACCGTAAGACATGGATGGTTGCACCCTAATGTACAGAGTGCTGCAAATGTGTGCACAAGGGCAAACGCAAATGTCCCTTAAGGGCACACCCCGCTACCTGTGGGCAGACACCTGGGTTATCGAATGTAGTGCTCGGGAAGTAGGTAGTCCCAGTTACTTTTGGGGGACAGGCAGAGGTGACCCAAGATTCCCTGGGTGATAGAGAAATAGCTCCAAAAGCCCACATGCCTTCCAGTGCTTCCAGATATAGGCTGTGGGCCACCATTAATGGGCAATGGGCGGAGGCTCTGTGAGACACAGAAGCCAGCATGAAAACTGACAAGTATCAGCTGTTGTCTGCAGAGCAGTTTCTAAGAAACACATTCCAACAAGTCTTAATTGCCGGCAGCCGCAAGAACCAGCTACCAGTGTCTCTGGTTCCCTTTCAGTGGGGGGAACATCTTAGGTTCGCAGGTCAATATTGTCAACCTACAGTTCCACAGTATGAGCAAAGTTGTGCAATAGTGCATGTAGGGGTGACGCTTACGGCGGATGGGGGACATTTGCTTGCTATTGAAGCTAAGAATGGAAGAAAAGTTATTAAAAAGCTGAAATACTCCAAGCTTTGCTGGGTTGAAGCAGGTGAACTCCAAGCGGGTAAGATAGCGGATCAGACGGTGCCAAACCTAATGAAATTTAGTTTCTGTGCGAGGTAAGTTGTGGGAAAGTTGTTGCATCACCATCACATCCCACGGGTGAGAGAAACATAAAGCAACTGGGGGGCAGTTGTCTTTTTCCACTACATTATTATAAGCTGTGCAGTTTTCAGTATGTGGCTGATAAGCTTCCAGTCAGCGTGAGTCATTGCTTCCAGGGCCGGACTGGGAACAGAAACCGGCCCTGGCAAACTGCTCGGCCTGCCCCCCTTGGGGAGGGAGGGGGGGTGCGGCCGAGCTGTTTGCAGGGGCTGGTTTTGGCTGATTTTGTTACAGGGGGCTGATATTGCCAGACCCGGTAACGAAAACGGCCCTCCAGGGGCCCAAAACCGGCCCCCACCCTGGCGGCTCACTGGGGAAACGCCGGGTGCCCGCTACTGCCAGTCCGGCCCTGATTGCTTCCAAGGCAAGGAGTTGCACACCTAGTATAACTGTGAGTTAAGACGCAGGGAGTGGTTTCCCTATGATGACCTTGTTCCAGGACCGCTTTTCAATATGTGATAAGTATATCCCACTACTAGTACACACTGATGGCAGAGGGAAGATGTGGAGGGATATATGCTGGACAAGTAAGCTGGTGTAGAATAGCATTGAACCATGATCTTATAAGTCATTTACCTGTGGGATAAGCTGCGGTAAGTTTTCGGAGCATCTCACCAAAGGGTTTCCCATTGCTTAGACAAAATACCCGATTTGATAATAATGTGAAATAAATGTTTAGTCATTAATAAAATAATGTACAACTTCTAAAACTTGCATTAAATACTAAACATACAAAATACACTATTCCCACTCCAAATATAAATGAATTCAGGGAAAGTCTTTAACACTAAACATAATAAATGTATTATTCCCACCCCAATGTAGCTTTATTCCAGGAAGGTGCTGTACAGTAAACAAAAACAAAAAATTGATCCTGCTCTAAACATAAATTAATTCAGAGAAAGTGCTGGACATTAAACAAACATAATTTACTATTCCCACTCCAATATAACTAAAATCATGAAGGGTGCTGCATAGTAAGATTAATAAAAAACTATTCTCACGCCAATTAATTTAAAGAAAGTGCTGGACCCTATGGGGGTCATTACGATGTTGGGCGGAATCACTTCAGTCTGACACCGCATCGTCATGGGACCGACTGACACCCGGTCGGCGGTCCCAACCGCCTCATTAGGATGCAACAGAACACTGTTAGGTCGCATTCCTACATTTTACTGGGAGCATGCATTCTGGCCGTAATCCGGCTGTAATGCATGCTCCCATAGTAAAATCAGTGCTTAATTTGTGCCGGAGCTTTCAGGTGCTTAGCACTGGCACTTTTTTAAAAGGGCCGGGGCTATTGAATTTTTCTCCCCAGTGAGATGAGCCCAATAATTATTAAAAAGAAATGTACCTACCTGTCCTGTGTCGTCCTCCTTCCATTCAGATTCATGTCTTGTCTGGTATGTATTCAAAGGATGGCCCACCCGGGTCCAGGCATGATGACTGCATCGCGTTCGTGATGTCAATAGTGCACGCCTGCCTTTCAAGGAGCTCTTTCTTTCGCATTGGTTAATTATTACGGTTGAGAGTGGGCTGGTGGGTGAGCTGCGGACAAGGCATGCTGGGTCCTGGAAAGTTCCGGGCTCGGCAATAAGCTTAATCTGACATCGTGGAAGTAATTAAAAAGTGCATAGCTGCTTTCTGTTAACAACTCACATGCACTGAAATGAAAACTCGGCAGAAGCAGGCCATAAATTATTCCTTTTGACTTGTCATTTGCATTGCATGCTGATGCTCTTGGTCCTCCAAATTTTTTTATTTGCCAGCGATCCAGTGGAGCCAGTGCCAAGGAGACTGCAGGTCACAGGTAAGAGAGTAGTAGATAGTACTCCAACAAGTCGCTATTAAGTCATCTGGAACAGATTTACTATCATGTGTCCTCTTTAACAATTTCCTTGCAGCAAATAAATCTGTAAGTTAATTGTCAACTCTGCTTTTTCAAGCTCAGCGCCTCGTGACTCCACGGCCCCTTTTCTCTGCCAAATCTGACCTCCCAGTTTATGGGTTCCCAGAGTAAATTGCCAGTGCTTTTCCACATATGGAAACCGGCATGCTTTTCTTTTTGCAGAATCTGCAAATGAAAAAGGGCAGGTTACAGCACCTGTCTGCAGCTGCAGTACAAGTTTTAGGCAGAACCCAGTGACACACGTATGGACAGAAGTTCCTGCAGGTTATCTTTGTTCGTGTTTCTAACGCAAATTGGTCCACTGTAGGACCCCTGGCTCTAGCATCTCCATTCTAGTACTAACCTTAGATGTAATTCACACAGTTGAATGATTATCAGACAGGCCTTGTCCGTGAACACTCACAGATATTTTAAATTTGCGCATTCATCTCAAAGACTGTGTCACGTTTCACGTGGCAGTTTCCATCTGCACTGTTTCCCCGCCAATACAAGGCAACATTAAATGAATACTACCCTCTTCAGGCAAGCTTCTTAGAGAACCTCCAGGCTCCAGGGCTCATGGCGACTGATGGAGTTAAAATGAGATTTACTTTTTCCAAAAACAAGGGGTAGTTTCACATTGAAAAAATGTTCTTTTGAGCTTGAAACTAATTTAAAAGCAGTATGTAAACAATGCACGCTATATTATTTGTGTTTTGGCCCAATAAAAAAATACCACTATCATTCTCGCACGCACATTTTTTGCGCGCACCTTGTGCGCCTTTCACGTAATTCACACTAGGGTACCCACAGCTATCTTCTGGCTGTCTGGCCACTTCCTCGTTGGACAAAGGGATGAATTAGCAGTTACTATTTGAAGCAATTTGTAGCTGCTAAACTTGGGAATTTCTCAGGAGACTGGAATGGAGAAGGTTGGTTTGCTGTTGCCTTGAACATTCATCACCACTTTTTTTCACAGTTTACCCAATTTGAAGCTTGGGATGGTTAGAGGAGACTGGAATGTTTTTTTAATGTCAAAATGGAGTAATGCTAAACAAAACCGGACATTGTGTGGTGATGAACAACTTAGAGGACCTTATTAAGCAGGAAATTAAATATGAGCAGCAATTGCAATTTGCAAAAAGAGCTCAACTACAACTTTTTTCTATGAAGTATTGGTGCAGCTCACCTAAAAATCATAGATTGTATAATATTATTATATAATACCACAAAGAATCACGTCTTGTTCTCTGTGGTGGGGCCGAGGCTGCTGCTGTATGTAGGGTGCAGGGGTTGCGAGACATTACGTTATGATCGGATATTGCCATTGCCAGCCTGCGTTCCTGCGAGTGCATTGCATTGATTGATGCTTCTTTTTTGGAGGGTCCGGTCCGGTTGCAGCTAGGGAGAAGGGGTGGGGCAGTCCGGTGTGAGTAAGTGGCATTCCAGAATAAGCATCATCAGAAAGGAACAACAGGGCTTTAATTTCAGAGTTTACCCGGGACCGCTCGCTGCCAACACTGGACTCCAGGCAGGAGCTCTGTCCTTCGCATGGCTCTCTACCCACTGCCGGGCACCTGCATGGGTTCTGCAAGTCAGATCCTGACAGCCTGTGTATACAGGAACTAATGGGGCCTTGATGGGCTTCCTGTGGCCCAGGGATGTGAAGGTGAGATGTCATGGGTGTGTGGTGCTCTGTCTCCCACCTCTCTGGGTGGATGTGTGGTGTTTTCAGATTTACACCCCTGTGGGTGACAGGCACCTCCTTAGGATCTTGCTGTGCCACAGCTTGGAACATCTGTGCTTCGATGATACTCGGCTAGTGACTGACCCTCAGCCACAGGTGCACAGTACAGGGTATAGACTGTCCTGTCGTGCATCCTTATGGCCATGCACATGGCTCAATTCCTGACCTTTCAACATGGAGATTTTGGTTCTAACCCTTGTTATGGCACGTTCAGCAATACTAGTTCTGGATGTGGGTGGGTGGAGCCAAAAGGGGAAGTGGGTGGAGTCAGTGGAGTGAGTGGGTGGGGCCAGAGTGTGTGGGTGTGGCCTCCTTAAAAATGTGAGCACCTGCACATAATATTTTACAAATTAAGCACTGAGTAAAATGGGAGGTGCAGTTCATCCCTGCACCCAGTGACAGCCTCAAGGTACCTGCCACAAGGTGCAGGGATCAACAGGGGGGCACCTTTGCCTCCAACCAGAGGCCATGTACCCAAGGGGGCACTGCTGGGGGCTCCCAAATATGCTTCCCGACATGGTTTTCATGTCGGACAAGCCAGCATGGAAACCATGTTGAAAACCGTCATCGTGTTCTCAAGGGCGGAAAGGCCTGCCCTTGAGATTACAACACTACTTCCGACTGACAGACAGGCTCTCCGAGCCCGTCGGAAGCCAGCCAGCCAGGAGAGCGAGCCGGTAGGAGTGGTCAGTTTCCTTTCCAACTGCCTTCATTGTAATGAGGCGGTCAAAAAGGAAACTGAGCGGCTGATTACGATGCGGCTGTAAAGGCTCCGATCGTAGGTCTGAGCCTTTACGAGCTACATCGTAATTGGCCCCATTAAATACGAAATTTACTATTCTCACTCCAATATAACCTAAATCAGAGAAGATGCTGGACACAAAAAAAATAATTACTATCGCCACTGAATGAATGAATGAATTCTGGGAAGGTGCTGGGAAGTAAAATAAATAGTTCCACTCCAACCATCAAATATTTTTAAAATGTGGTGAACAGTAAACGCGTTCATACTAATGAGAGCGTTATAAAGACATGCGTTCAAAACGCATGCATAATTCTGACATACAATTCCAATTCGGGTCTCAAAGAAGTCAATGGGAGCAAAATATTTTCCTGATTATTTTTTTAAAACTTCCCACTTTCCTCTTCCAAAATAATGGTATGTATGTGAGCGCTTTGATAGTATGCACTCCTCGTTGCTTGTTTACCTTATCCGCTGGACTCTCTCAGCACAGGATTATGCTAGTGTGGCCACCATGACTCCTGTCTTTTGATAGGGGCCAAATCTTTTTCACTGCTGACCGGAGAGTTGGCACATATCTGCCACCTACACTCTCCCTGCAAAGCTGTTTATTAGCCCTTTCTAACCTTGCTATAATTTCCTGGCCTCCGAGCATCAGGGGTTTATCCGTAGGAGGCACACTGGATGTATGAGTACCACTCAGACTGCTGCCTGACACCACTGGAGTTTCACAGGCCTTTGCAAGTGAAGGCCATTGTTTCCACTAAGTTGCTCCTGAAGGAAAATATCTCTGGAGGACCCTGAATGAATGTGCTCTACTTTCCGCAGCGCTCGCCTTTAATTATATGCACCCAGCAGCGGGTTCTTCTTTTAGGTTGCGCCGTATCGTGTTAAATAGGGTGCAATCCTGCCCTTTCATGCAGCAAGGTGGCTTGCTGCACAGCTCTGTAAGAAATAATTATAAATCTGCCCCTCAGGGTGACTGGCAGAGGGAAACAGCAAAGTCCAGTCCAAGTCCAGCTGCCACTGGTCAACTGGCATTTTTCACAGGAATGTCCTCTTCAGCTTTTTTCGGTTCCTAGAGCCACCCATGGGATCAGCCTCATGATTTTTGGAGAACTTTCTGTCCTTAAGTTTCAAGAAGAAGGGGGTCAATACTCCTCGGGTCCTTCTTGCTGGTCACAAGTCCAGCATTTTTCTGAGAAAGGCTGGATGAGGGTCCAGACTTGACAGCTTCACCAGCCTGTGGGGGGGAGGCATCCTATGACATTACTAGTTCCTCTATTACCAATGGAGTAAAGGCTCCCAGGCCTTGACCGACCTACCTTTGCAGCAGTTCCTATTTGCCTTACTGTTAACAGGCCAAAATGCAATGTGTCAGAGCAAATACACAATGGCAAAGGTCTTTGGCCACACTTAACTTTTAGGTTGCGCCGTATCGTGTTAAATAGGGTGCAATACTGCCCTTTCATGCAGCAAGGTGTCTTGCTGCACAGCTCTGTAAGAAATAATTATAAATCTGCCCCTCAGGGTAACTGGCAGAGGGAAACAGCAAAGTCCAGTCCAAGTCATTTTCACAGGAATGTCCTCTTCAGCTTTTTTCGGTTCCTAGAGCCACCCATGGGATCAGCCTCATGATTTTTGGAGAACTTTCTGTCCTTGAGTTTCAAGAAGAAGGGGGTCAATACTCCTCGGGTCCTTCTTGCTGGTCACAAGTCCAGCATTTTTCTGAGAAAGGCTGGATGAGGGTCCAGACTTGACAGCTTCACCAGCCTGTGGGTGGGGGGGGGGGCATCCTATGACATTACTAGTTCCTCTATTACCAATGGAGTAAAGGCTCCCAGGCCTTGACCGACCTACCTTTGCAGCAGTTCCTATTTGCCTTACTGTTAACAGGCCAAAATGCAATGTGTCAGAGCAAATACACGATGGCAAAGGTCTTTGGCCACACTTAACTTGGACTCTGGGGCTGGGGGTGTGAGTGGGGAGTGTAACATGGTAATCCTAGTGCCGTCCCACATCTAAACCTAAAATGCAGTTTGAAGCACTCACTGCACCCACAACAAACTCAGAGACAGGTGCCTGCTAGGTCACAAGCACAGTCTTTCAGTAAAAGGCATTATATACACAAGAATTGTCTTGGCATCCTGTTCTCTCCCTGTCAATTGTTAGTTGTGGGTAGGCAGACCTGTAAAGCGGGATTGGACATTACAGTGTCAACAGGATGCCCACAGCCACCCCTCTGAATATTCTGTAGAATTCTGAGGGGTCATCTCTGCCCATTCAGGTTAGCCTATTGTTTGCTCCTGGGGTGCAGTTCACACATTTTGCACACCTTTTACCAGGCTTGAGTACACGCTGGGAGTTGGCAAAAGTTAATACTATTTAGACTTGTGACAGCTCAGGCAGATTAATGGTAACTTTCCATTTATTTTTTCTATTTAATAAAAATAAAAAAACACTCTGGTTTTATATATAGGACAGCAAGTCCTGCCAAACTTAATGCTTTAGGGACGTTATCGTATTCATTTTCAACATATGACATTTTTAAATACCATCCACCCAAGCTTGTTGGCTACAACGTTTACATAGGGGTGAATTGCTAATATTTAAAAGGGAGGTTTTTAGCTATTACACATTTTTTTATTTTAACTGTTCACTGGGCAAACTTTACACTGCAGCCGTCAGGCTTCAATGGTAGCCGTAGCCCTGATGTCATGTTGCCTTTGTTGTACTGAGTGGAGTATACAATAAGTGCTGTAGATCTCATGTCACTTTTCCATTACCATGCCTTGGGTGTTGTTTCTACATCATACACTATGGACTTAGCATGCCAATCAATGATTAGTCAATGTCTAAAGGTTTTAGGGTTCAGAGCACATACACTGGGCACTGACAACATTACCATGGTGTGCAGAGTCTAAAACAGCAATAAATTCCGCAAACAAAAGAGGTTGAGCATGTGAAAAGGAGCAGTTCCTCATGCCTACTTTATTATTTTAAACAAGAGTTTGTCTTGCAGAAAAATGAGGATTTCATCATGTTTCAGATTTATTTCAAAACATGCCACATTCATTACAATGGATACCACTTCAGCTCAAAGCTTCTCATATTCACTTAAACGTTGACCATATTCATTTTAAATGCAAAAAAAACAATTGATGGGCAGAATGCAGGACAATGTCATACATTCACCTCAGTACAGAGATCTGGGCCTAAATCCATCGTTTTTTCCTCACAATGCCATTCCAGTTTGAACCCAGCCATATGCAAATTAGTCTTGACCCTGTACCCAGTGGGAATAGTCCAGCCCGAACTGTCAGGCCAGGTCCTCCTTGGACTGGAAACAAGCATCCTAGGACCGGTTTTGGGGTTTCACATTCATACATTCACCGCAGTACAGAGATCTGGGCCTAAATCCAGCATTCCATCAAATGTCACCCTAAGTGGGAAGGGTACGCCCTGACATGGGTCCTGTGCTCACTGCACCACTGGATTCAAGCGAGCCTGTCTGATGAAGGGTGACATACCCTGAAACGGGTCCCAGGATGCTTGTTTCCGGTCCAGGGAGGACCTGGCTTGGCAGTTCGAGCAGGACTGTTCCCACAAGGAACAGGGTCGGGACTGTTTTGCATATGGCTGGGTCGAAGCTGGGGTGGTGTGGTGAGCAAAAAAACGATGGATTTATGCCCAGATCTCTGTACTGGGGTTAATGTGAGTAAAAGAATGATGTAGTTAACCCAGATCCTTGTGACTGGGGGGTGAATGTTTGCATTGTCCAGCATTCCGTTCATCAATTGTTTCTTTTGCATATTCATTTTAAGGCATAACAAATTAATTTAAACTGCGGTCATATTCATATCAACATATGTTAGATTAAGTTCAATGTCGGTCATTATTATTTTAACACAAGTTAGATTAATTTCAGTGCATGCCATACTTATTCAATTGTGTATCACGTTCATTTAACATACGGCATATTAATTTCAACACTTTTTATGTTTGTTGCTATGCCTGTTTTATCCATTATGACATGAGTAATAATTATTTCAACATATCAAGACTTAATATAACACTTGTGATATTCCTTTGAAATTGTGTAATTTTGAATTCAATTAATATGTTACTTATGTCAACACGTCATGAATGTCTCCGAATTATTCCAAGATGTGCAATATTCACTTCAATGGATGTTGTATTCAATTCAAAGCTTCTTATATTAATTTAAGAGTGGGCCATATTCATTTTAAGGCATGGCAAATTCATTTCAACTGTAACCATCATCATAAGAAAGTATGTCATATTTAGTTCAATTTAGGTCATGTTCATTTTGACACTAGTCATATTTATTTCAACTTATCTTACATGTGTTTGAACATGTCCCATATTCATTTGAACATGGCTTGTAGTCATTGCTGATTGTCTGGCATTCATTTCATGTGGACCACAGTCCTTTGAAAAAGTGTTGCACTCAATTTAATGTGTATCATATTGATTCCAATGGATGTTGTATTCATTTCAAAGCTTTTCATATTCATTTAAGTGTGGGACATATTCATCATAATGCACATCGAGTTAATTTAACTGCAATCATATTCATGTGAACATGTTTCATATTCAGTTCAGTGTTGGTCATATTCATTTTGACACTAGTCATATTTATTTAAACACATCTTATATTCATTTAAACATGTGTCATATTCATTTGAACATGGCTTGTATTCATTGATGTGTGTCTGACATTCACTTCATGTGTGTCACAGTCATTTTAAAGAGTGTCAAATTCAATTTAATATGTGCCATATTCGTTCCAATGAGAGTCATATTCATTTCAGTACCAGTCTATATAATTTCAATAAGGGTTTTATTCACTTGCTTTTTCGTTGTATTCTTTTCAGCAACAGCCATATTCCTTTCAACGTAGTTGCTATACATCTCGGTATATCTTTTATCCAATTCAGAGTGTGTGTTATTCCAATTGTCCACTAGGTAGTATTCATTCTGCCATGTTTCATATTTGTTTTGGCACATGTTACATTCATTCTGGTGTGTGTCAAATTCATTTAACAGCACTCCATGCATTTCAGGAGATGTCTTATATGGGGATCTGTAATTTTTACATGAACGGCTTCCCATATTTCGCCACAGTTGGCACAGATAATGCTGATCTCTAGACACGTGGTTCTAGTTCTTTAACCGTCACCAGTAGAGATTACAGTCTTTGAAATCTGGGTTTTGCTGAGTACGCTGCCAGCTGCTTTCTCAGATCAGGTACCTCTCACAGGCAAGCGGGTGCTTCATCCACGAGCTCGTCAGCTCAATGGCTCACGGGAGTACTATTAAACAGGAACAGGGGTGGGAGCACACCGCTTCACCTCCCAGCAAGGTTCGTATGGGAAGCCGTTCACGTCAAAATTACAGATCCCCATATAGGACACCTTTTGAAATGCATGGAGTGCTGCTAAATGAATTTGACACACAAAAGTTAATGTAATGTGTGTCAAGATAAATATGATACCTGACAGAGTGAATCTGGCTTGAACCAAAACAAATATGAAACCAGGCAGAGTGAATATACTACTTAGTGATTAATATGAATAACACACACTGCGAATTGATTAAGAGATATACTGAAATATATATCAGAAATACTGAAATGAATATGGCCCACACTATAACAAATATAGCAATCAGTGAAACAAATACAATATGCATCAAAAAGAATGTGAAATTCCTTGAAATGACTGACATATGCCAAGAGGAATATGACATACATTGAAATTAATATGACAGATTGAAATAAATATAAGTTACTGTAATAAATATATTATATTCTGAAAAGAATATAATGCACATTGAAAATAATATATAATACAATGAAATGAAGCTTACACATGGTGCAATGAATATAAATTGCGTTGAAATTAATATTACCTTGATTGCAACGAATTTGAGATATACAGAAATGAGTAGGAGATGATTTTAAATGAATATGGCTTATGTTGAAATGAATATAAGCTCCACTGAAATTATTTTTACATGCCTTAAAATGAGTATGAACAAAGCTGAAATTCTCATGACATTTGTCAAAATGAACATGGCATGCATTGAAATCAATACGATATATGTTAAAATGGATAAGTTGCATCTTAAAATGAATATGGCCAGTGTTAATATGAATATGACATCGATTGAAATAAATATAACATTGATTGAAAAGAGTTTAAATAAATATGAGCTTCATTGAAATGAATTTGACATGTTTTAAAATTAATACAAGTAACGCTAAAATGAACATAACATTTATCAAAATGAATATAACTTTCTTTGAAAGTAATATGATAAACATTGACATGAGTATGATACGTGTTGAAATGGATATGATTCATGTTAAAATTAATATAAGATGTGTTAATATGAATGAGACATCCATTGAAAGGAATATGACATATGCTAAGATGAATATGACATGCATTGAAATGACTATGAGCCCCATTGAAATTGATCCTACATGCCTTAAAATGAATATGACCGATACTGAAATTAAAATAAAGCTTGTCAAAATGAATTTGTTATGCTTTGAAATCAATATAATATACATCAAAATGAGAACTGCATGTATTGAAATGATTATGACCTATGCTGAAATAGATATGACGCACGTTAAAGTTATTATGACAGGTGTTAAGGTGATTATCCAGAATCAACAAAGCCAGTGTACAGTAATTCAAAACAAGGGGCACTGTAGTTAATGCAATACAGTAATCAAAAGAGCACAGAGCCACAGATTCCCTATGAACCGTTATGTTCATGGAAAGAGAGTGGGCCACTATGGAACAATACCCAGTGGGTATAAAAAGCCCTCACTCGCCAACCTGGTTGGTGACATGCTTCATCATTGGGCTTCCACTGGGACGACCGAATGTCATCCCAGTGTGCTGCGACGCCAGGTTACTGCGAGGCGGGGTTTGTTGTGTGGGGAAAGTGAATTTAAAATATCCAATTGAGTCAAAAAGAAACTTTAATGATTTTGCTTAATTGGAAAGGAGTAAAAAGGAGTGAGGGTCAAAAAAATAAAAGACCTGGTTCACTCCGTGGCGGTCAACATGTTTCTGCCTCTAAGAGTGTGAATCGGGCATTCTTCAGGACCAGAGTGGGATGTGCGGAGCCCCGGTGGTGTGAACACACTAAGGTCCACCCTACCGTGGGCTGCTATGTGAAAATCAAAAAAACACTAAATAGTGTAAACTCCGCCAGATAATGTAATTAATTATGGGGAGAGGAACGAGTTTACTAGAGAGGCCAGTCCGTTAAATGCCTCATGGATCCCGGGAGGGGGGTGGGAGCAAATTGGCACACCGCCCTTGCTGCTCTACACCCGTGAAAAGCCTACACAGCCTCTTGCTGCCGGGTCCGGATGGTGTTAAGGTGATTATGACATCTATTGAAATGAATATGACATTCATTGAAAGGAATATGGTGCATGTTAAGATAAATATGAACCACTTGGAAATGAGTATGACACCTGTTGAAATTAATATAGCCACATCAAAATTAATATGATATTCATTAAAAAGAATATGGCACTTTTTGAAATGAATATGAAACTATGTGAGAAAAATGTGGCATTGTTTTAAATGAATAAAGCACATATCGAAATTAACACAAGCCATGTTTAAATGAATATGACCTCCGTTTAAATAAATATGGCTTGCATCGAACATATGTTGATTTGCTTTAAAATTAATATTACATATTGAAAGGAATATTACATATTCTGAAAGGGTATGATATGGACTAAAATGAATTAACTAAAATAATATAACACGCATTTAACAGAATATAAAACAAGGAACCAGGCTTTACCACGCATCCAGGAAAGAATTTCTATATTTGTCACACAGTACTTTATCAAACAGGAAAGTATTTTTGTAAATAAGATAATTTTTTATGTGCACGTAGAGATAAAGGGAGGTAAGGATGATTTTAGGGTTTAAAGGTGGGTTGAGGTAAGAATAATTTTTGGTTTAGAGGTGGGTAGAGGTAAAGAGAGGTAAGGGCGATTTCAGGGTTTAGGAAGTGGGTAGAGGTAAAGGGAGGTAAGGAATAAAGAAAGGGGGTTCTCAGTTACAAAATAAAAACTCACAGACATATATATTATTATTATTATTATTATTTCTGATTTTGTATAGCGCCTGGTTACACTGTCAGTGTGTCCCCGCGCTGTTAGAAGAGCCAGTTGCTCCGTCAGTAAGACACGACGGGGCTAATCTTTAGGAAAGAGGAGTGTTTTAAGTTTCCTGCGGAAGATGAGCTCCGATGTTTCCACTCTTAAGCTCAAGGGGAGAGAGTTCCATTTATGTGCCGCCAAAGTACGAAAAGATCTACCCCCCCATTCTGGCTCTCTTGTGTCTGGGGACAGCGAGGAGGCCTGCTCCTAATGAGCGGAGTTGTCGGGTAGGCGTATAGGGGCAGAGAAGGTTCCGAAGGAAGGCCGGGCCCTTGCCATGCACGATCCTGTGACCAATGCATAGGACCTTAAAGTCGATCCTTTCATTGATCGGAAGCCAGTGTAATATTTGTAGAGATTTTTTTGAGGCGGCTCTTCTGGACAGCCGGAGGACCAGGCGAGCGGCAGCATTCTGGATTGTCTGCAGTCGACGCCGACTAGTGGCATTGGCGCCTAGATACAAGGCATTGCCGTAGTCCAGTCTCGATGTGACAAGAGCATGGACCAGGGGCTTCCTTGAGGACTCTGGGAGCAGATCCAGAGTCTTACGGAGTTTCCGTAGAATCGAAAAGCACGTACCAGCGACCCGTCTGGTGTGGTAATCGTAATTAAGCTTTGAGTCCACCCATACTCCAAGGTTCTTGACCTGATCTCTAGGGGTAGGGAGAGGCCCCAGGGTTTGTGGCCACCAGGCAGATGACCAGACTGAGGGAGGTTTTCCTACAATCAGCACCTCAGTCTTATCTCCGTTCAGACGGAGGCAGTTCTTCGCCATCCATCCAGCCAGCTCTGGGAGGCATGATGAGAAGTTCGCGGCGGCTTGTTCAGCAGGTTGGGTCAGAGCGACCACCAGCTGAGTGTCGTCTGCGTATGTCACTACTTCCACCCCATAGCGTTCCGCAGTAGTAGCCACGGGGGTGACATATAAATTAAAAAGGGTTGGACTGAGGCTTGATCCCTGAGGCACTCCTTGACCGAGGTCAAAGGTGTCGGAGCGTGCTCCTCCTTGCTCCACCGAGAAAGCTACGGTTAGTAAGAAAAGATTCCAGCCATGACCAGGCCGTGCCTGTCACCCCTCCTTTCTTCAGACACTGTAGCAACGTATGATGTGCTACAGTGTCAAAGGCTGCACTGAGGTCCAGGAGCACTAATGCCGCCACATGCCCGGCGTCCACGTGCTTCCTCAGTGCCTCAGTCGAAAAAAGGAGGGCTGATTCTGTGGAGTGGCGGGCCCGGAAGCCCGATTGGTTGGTATGCAAGAGGCCTCTGGACTCTATGTATGCTGAGAGTTGTTGGTTTACCAGCTTTTCCGCCAGTTTTGAGAAGAAGGGTAGGAGCGAAATGGGGCGCAGGTTGCTAAGCTGGGTTGCACTGATATGGGGTTTTTTCTTAAGAGGCAGTACGACTGCTTGTTTCCACCCGTGTGGGACCTTGCCAGTGTTGAAAGAGGTAGACAGTATATGGCCTACATACGGTGCCAGAAGACTCATGGCACTGGCCAGGAATTTGGCAGGGGCAGGATCGTGAGGGGAGCCTGATTTGATTCCTTTAGCAGTGGCTATCAAAAGGTCCTCTGTCGGAACCTGGTATACTGTAAGGCAGTCTTCGGTCTCTGCCTCCCAAATCGCTTCTTCCTGAGAAGGTAGAAGGTTGGAGCCAGTTCTGGCATCATCAGGGAAACTGGTGTAGATGTCGCGTACTTTTTTGTGAAAAAATTCCGCAATGACGTTACAAGATAGTGCTGAGGTATCGGCCTGCTCTAAAGAGAGGGGAGGTGTAGTGATCTCTTTATAGATCCTAAAGAGCTCCTTGGATGAGCAGTTAGCACTATCTATACGGTCAGCGTAGAAGGTCGCTTTGGTTTTCCTGATTTGGAAGTGGTATTTTTTTATGCTAGCTTTGTACACATCTCTTGCCTCTGGTGAATAGTCCTTTCTCCAGGCACGTTCGAGCCTCTTGCAAGCTGCCTTGGTTTCTCTAAGAGCTGTGCTGAACCAAGGTGCAGTTTTAGTTTGCCGCTCCGGGCACTTACTGGCCCAAGGGGCAGTGATGTTTAGGGCTTTAGTGATGTGTCCGTCCAAGGCCATGCAGGCCTTGTCAACATCCACTCCTAAGTCTGTGGGGGAACCATTCAGTAGGAAGTGATATTCAAAAGAATCCATGGAGAAACGGGCCCATTTCCTTTGTTGTTTATTGGCGCTATGGTGGGTTTGTATATGGTGAGTCTTGACTAGGAAGTGAAAGGGGACTAGGAAGTGGTCGGTCCACGGCAAAGGAATGGGTGAGTCCTGTTTCAGATCCTCCAAATTACTAAAAATGGGGTCAAGTTGGTGCCCCTGGCGATGGGTCGGGAGGAGGGAGGCTGTTTCTAATTGTATGATTTGCAGCTCTTGACGCAATTCTTGAGCAGCTGAATTGTTGAGGTCTTCGAAGTGGAGATTAAGATCCCCTAATACAAGGAACTTCCTGTATCTCATAGCCAATGGGGTAGCGTTCTGGATGAGACTTTCTGCGAAGTTTCTGCTGCCTCCTGGGGGTCTATAGATTAATAGGCCTTTGATGACCGTATTTTTGTTGATATCGATGGAGAAAACTCCAGTTTCGCTATCTTTTAAATTAGCTGGTTCGAGGGAGCATGTTATATTCACTCTATAGATTATGGCAATGCCACCTCCCCTTCCCTTAGGTCTATCCTGCCTGCAAATAGCATAGCCAGGGGGAAGGGCCTCCCTGATTTCAGGGTCAGAGTCCTCGTCCAGCCAAGTTTCAGTGAGGCATAGTATGTCCCAATTGTTGTCTGTTATAAGATCGAATACTTCTAGTTTATGTTTTTTGAGAGAGCGACAGTTAAGCAGAGCGCCACTGATTTTCCTAGTGTGCTCTGGTCGGGCGTTGCCGTTGGGCGTGCTTGCTTTAGGATGTTTATTAAGGATGAAGCCACAGTATTCACAGGGATTTGACGGACTGCGTATACTAAGATCAATACTGTGCTCACATACCTTAACGTATTTGTTGCGAAGATTGAGGAGCTCCTCTTTATCGTATCGGATATCTGGGGGGTGGGGACTAGGGGGTCTGGCCCCGTGCCCCGGTCTGCCGCGGACGGGCGCAGACGGGCTTGCCTTAGGCGCGCCTTCGGCGCGCAAACGGCGCTCCCGCTGCGCTCGTCCGCTGCGCTTCCGGAGGCAACACATGATATGGGCGGGGGAGGGCGTGGCCTTAAAAGTGGGCGTGGCCTGTGCGTCGCCGGGGAGGCGAGCTAGGGGTCGTTGCAGCCGTCACCAAGGACGCTGTTTAAGAATAAGATCAGGTAGGTGAAACAACAAGCTAAAATTGAATATACACAGAATAAAAACAGATTCAACAAGCTTTTTAAAAGAACGTGTCTCCCGGCGTCTGCCTGCGGAGCTCTGACACTTCTGGAGGCGGCGCGCAACGCACGCGCTTTCAAATGAAGTCACAGAGGGGGCGTGGCCTTAAAAGTGGGCGTGGCCTGTGCGTCGCCGGGGAGGCGAGCTAGGGGTCGTTGCAGCCGTCACCAAGGACGCTGTTTAAGAATAAGATCAGGTAGGTGAAACAACAAGCTAAAATTGAATATACACAGAATAAAAACAGATTCAACAAGCTTTTTAAAAGAACGTGTCTCCCGGCGTCTGCCTGCGGAGCTCTGACACTTCTGGAGGCGGCGCGCAACGCACGCGCTTTCAAATGAAGTCACAGAGGGGGCGTGGCCTTAAAAGTGGGCGTGGCCTGTGCGTCGCCGGGGAGGCGAGCTAGGGGTCGTTGCAGCCGTCACCAAGGACGCTGTTTAAGAATAAGATCAGGTAGGTGAAACAACAAGCTAAAATTGAATATACACAGAATAAAAACAGATTCAACAAGCTTTTTAAAAGAACGTGTCTCCCGGCGTCTGCCTGCGGAGCTCTGACACACTGATATGTGTGTCTGTGTGTGTGTGTGTGCACGTATGTATATGTATTTATTGTTTCAGGATTAGAGTGCCATCAAAATTATGCGAAGAAGAAAGCAAGGAACTCTGGGTATTTCCCAACTTTACGTGGAGAGCAGCTCCCTTCAATGGAGCACTCTACAACACCATCAAATCTGCTCACCTTAAATGTCCATTTTTCTAGCAAAGTTTATAAGCATAGGATTTGTACAGTTCCATCCACTCCAAGCTAGAAAGTGACTAAGGGTCCGTTACGAATTTGCCATTTTGTAGTGGACCGCCATGCAAGTGCCCCCCTCCTAGACTGCCAAACCCGTAGTCTGGCCGCCTGCCGTATCCCAATTGGAATACAGGTTGTTCGCCCTAAGTTGGCAGGGTATGTCCCTTGCTCACTTTGCCACTGGATTCAAGATAGCCTGGCTGATGAGGGTTATGAACCCGAAACCGGTCCCAGGATGCTTGTTTCCGGTCAAGGGAAGACACGGCTTGGCAGTTCGGGCTGGACTGTTCCCATGAGGCACAGGGTCAGATGGCTCGGGTCCCTTGAGAACCCCCCCTCCTTTTTTGTAACAGGCTTCCCCCTATGCTCTTGATGCAATTTCTGCTGAGTTCTGCGGGAGGAGGATTCGACAAGTGGCACGGGAGGCTTTGTTATGCACGTAATTATGGTAGACACTGGCGGCATGCTTGGATGGGCGGTTAGGGTGGGGGGATATGTTGGGGGGGGTTGATGGGGGAAGGGGCGGGGGGTATTCTGGTTGCAACGTACCATGGTAATGGATCATTCCTGTGGATGGACTACATTACAGCACAGATGTCGTTGGGATGAAAGCTGTACCGTTGTGTTCAGTTTAGTGGACTGGGTACTGCCCTACGCAATGACTTATCTGGAGGGCTGGGTAACGGGCAAGGGGATTGAATGTATTATGGTTTGTAACCCAATAAAAGTCTCTTTAAAAAAAAAAACATTGTTCTTATCCTCAAATCAGAACGTAAATCAGGTGAGCAGAAATAAACCTAAGTGCACACCAAAAACAAAACAAAAAAAAAAAATGAGGCACAGGGTCAGACTGATTTGCATATGGCCATGTCTGAACTGGAGTGGTGGAGTGAGCTAAAGAATGATGGGTGATTAAACCCAGATCAGTTGAATGGGGGTGAGTGTTTGATTTGCTCAAGCGCTCCGTCCATCATCCCCTTTGGAACAGATAACAGCACCAGACCCTTCTAGGCAAACCCATTTCTCTGCGTGGTACGTGGCATTTAAAACATACTCTGAAATTCTGTTTTTGCACCTACATAAATAAAACATCACCGGTGTCTCCCCCAACCGTCCTTGGATCCTAACACTAATAACCAAAGTGTTGTATCCTCCCCTCGTCTCCCACCTTGGTACCTTCCGTCCACCCCCTCCGTCCCTCTTACCTTGGTATCTCCCGAAGCTCACCTTAGAATGTTGACAGCCTGCTCATGTCAGAGAGCGGATGGCTTGTAATAAAGTGACAGTTGTTCTTCACAGCTGGGTGTCATCTCGTTTATTACACTGGCGACGAACCTGGAACCTGCGAGGGGGGCAGGACAAGCCGTTTCCCTTCTTGTGTTGCTCTCAAGCTGTGTGGATCAGCTGTGTTTCGCTGCGTTACTGACTTCGAGGGTGAGAGACTGTTGGCGTATGCTGGCGTATGCTGGTGAAATCCCTCTGTGAACCCAGAGCCTTCCAGCCGCATATTGGATCTTCGGGGAAGTACGCTGTAGCTGATGTCCTTGTGGAAGTCGTCGTGGTGTCATTTTTCCTGTCAGCGTGATCCTTGCCTGCATGCATGCTCCCTCGGCAGCTATTATTCAGGAGACCGACGTTGACGGCCAGGCGGGTCGGCGATTATTCCTCAGGACAGTCGGCTACCAACTCCAGTGGGTCAGCGTATGCTGTAGATGATGTGAGTACTCCTCATCCGTGTGGCTGATCTCGCGCAAGCTGAATCCTTCACCGCTGTCAATTTCTCCTCAGCGGCAGTTCCCAGCAAGTCTCCCGGGTTCCGGTCAGCTTCCGGGGGCTTGTCTGCAGAGGCGCCTGTCTACGTCTCCTCACGCCCACAAGAGGGCGGGAAGCAGTGTGTTCCGCTGGGTCCTGTTGCTCCCTGCTTCGGTTAGGCAGGAATTCCTTGACTGTGGACGCGTAGGATCACGCCTCCACCGCCCTCAGCAGGCGGACAGCTGTGTGGTGTTCCGGCAGGCATTTCTAGTCAGCGTCCGCTGCGAGTGCCGGCCCTCGTCAACCTCAGCAATACTTTGGTGAAACCTGCATCCAAGCCTTACTGGTGGTGCAGAGGTGTGTCCTGAGGTGGTTCCGGCAAGTATCTTTCGCTTTTGCCATGTTTCCAGTCAGAAAGTAGTGGAAATAGGGGCGGAAGAGGACTCTTTCTGGTCCACCTGATGCCTGTACTGCGCTGGTACTTTACTTACAGCACATTGCTTAGAGTCCTGGTTGGACATTACAGCGAGTTCCCTGGATTTGGGCTGTGGTCACAGTGTTGATGGAATATTCCAGGGATTTGGGGGCAAAAATCCTAGTATAATCTGGCTGCATCTGGCTAAAGTACGCTGCACCAATTTTGGTACTGAGGGAGTTACATTATCTTCACCTGATCTGCCTGTTTCAATTGACTTGCTGGCAATTCCGCCCCATTAGCCTGCTACCAGACTTAAATCCTTTCCTTCTCCTACAGTTCTATTCCTAGCAGCCATATTGCAATTCTGTCATTCATTATGGGTACTCCGGGAATATGTCAACCCCCTTCATTCCTAAAGGAATGTGGGGATCCGGATATCCATTGGAAGGAATGGACAAAGCTTTTTGAGTCATATTTGATTGCCATGGGTGGAGAGAGATTTTCTGCCTTACGGAAGCAGCACATTCTCTTACACAACATGGGGGTACATGGTCGCAAAGTATATGAGACCCTCCCGGAACCTGAGTTGGATGAAGAAGATGACCTAGATGTGTATGAAGTTACTATGTTAAAGTTAGGCAATCACTTTGGAGATAAGATAAATGTGGTTTTGGAACGACATAAGTTTTTCAGTAGATCTCAAGGGAAGAATGAATCGGTAAAAAACTACATTGCTAATTTGAGAGGTCTCACACAAAGGTGTGATTTTGGGGACCTCAATGACTCCTTAATCCGTGATCAACTAGTCAGATGCACAAGCAATAGTAAGATCCAAGAGAAGCTGTTGTCAAAAAACCCAACGTTGGAAGCAGCTGTTTCTATTGCGCAATCTATTGAACATACGGCAAAATGCATGAAGGAAATAAAAGTGTCTGAAGAAGTGGTCGCAGCAGTTCAGGTAGAACCTCCAAATAGGAATGTCTCTAAAGTCCGAAGTAAGGTTGAGGCATCCAGTAAGTTCCCAAGAGATCACTCTGACCTCAAATGCTATAGATGTGGGAGCAGCAACCACTTGGCTAATAATCCCAATTGCACAGCTCGCAATGCCCACTGTAAGAAGTGTAACAGAAGAGGTCATTTAGCCAGGGTGTGCAGAGACAGTGACAGCAGCCAAGTCAAAGCCATCAATGAAACCAACGATGAGCAGCTAAGATTTACGTTTCAAGTAAAAAGTACGTGTGGTAGCATTCCCTCGAATACCCCAAATGCAACATTTCAATTAACGACACATGTATTGAAATGTTTGCAGATTCTTGCTCTCCCTTTACCCTATTAAACATGGAAGATTTCATGAGAATCAAAGGGGATCCAGGCATGCTTATATCTGAACCGGACATCACACCCCAGGGGTATACCAAAGACCCTATTCCGTTGGTAGGCATGGTGGAGACGAAAATAAATTTCAAGGGGAGATCCACGGTGGGCAAGGTCTACCTTGTCAGCTCGGGCTCTAATCTCCTCGGGTGGCGTCACCAGAGAGAACTGGGTGTAATTCTTGATCCCAATGGTAGGGAACAGGTCAACGTGGTCAAAGGTACTACAAGGGAGTCACCCCTATGTGACGAATTTCCTCACCTTTTCTCAAATGAGCTGGGGATGCTGAAGCACTATCAACATAAAATAAAGGTTAGACAAGGGGCAAAACCTGTTGTACATAAGACTCGCCAAGTTCCTTTACTGTTAAGACAGCCTCTGAAAGAAGAACTTGACAAACTCTGCCAGTTAGGTGTTATTCTCCCCATCGACGCTTCAGAGTGGGTGTCCCCCATTGTCATAGCTTCTAAAGCCAACGGACAGGGCATTCGCCTTTGCATTGACTTACGCAGTCTCAACGAAAGCATTTGGGTCGAGCGGTTCCCGCTTCCCAACATCAATGAAATGTTAAGTACCATGGGGAAGGCCAAGTTTTTTTCAGTCATAGATCTTTCAATGGCGTATTACCAAGTAGATCTTCACCCAGATTCTAGACCACTGACTGCATTTTCAACTCCGTTGGGCACCTATATGTTCCTAAGGATGCCTTTTGGCCTTGCATCGGCGGCTGCTGTCTTCCAGAAAATGATGCAAAAGGTATTGGAGGACATCCCCAACTGCATGTGCTTTCAAGACGATGTACTGGTTTATGGTGCCGATGAGGAGGAGCATGATGCCATATTTAGAAAAGTATGTTCCAGGCTGTCGAATGCAGGGTTAACTGTCAAAAAGGAAAAATGCAAGATCAAGGTCACGGAGGTGGACTATCTGGGACACAATCTTTCCTTTGAAGGGATAAAACCCAAAATGAGCTTAGTCCAAGCAGTGGAAAATGCACCTCTACCCACGAATAAGGAGGAGCTCAAATCCTTTTTAGGGTTGGTGGAGTATATGGCCAAGTTCATACCCAGGTTTTCTGAAAAATGTGAGTCCTTACGGGAACTGTTAAAGAAAAAGAGTGAATTCAAATGGGAGGAGATACATTCTGACTCTGTAAATGCCTTAAAAAAAGAGATCATGGGTTCACGTGCATTGGGACCTTTTGACCACAGGAAGAGGACTTTCTTATGCACGGACGCCTCCAACAAAGGCCTAGGGGCCACTCTGTCTCAGAAAGGGGAAGAGGGTGAAACCATCATTGCCTTCGCCTCCCGTTCTTTAAGTCCTCCTGAACGGAATTACTCCGTGATTGAAAGGGAGGCATTGGCCTGCTACTGGGCCATCAATCACTTCAAGTTTTTCCTTTGGGGCAGTAAATTTACAGTCCGCACGGACCACAAACCTCTAACGCACATTTTTTCATCTAAGAAATCCCTCTGTGAATCCCCTAGGATAGCCAAATGGGTTTTGGGGCTGGAGAAATTTAACTTCAGAATTGAGTACTTACCAGGGAGGGATAACGTCCTTGCAGACTATTTGTCCAGGTCCCCTTTAGAAACCAACATTGGGGATGACCTTTTGGATACCCCCATCCTTTCGATTCAATTGCCCTCCTTTTCTAAAGAGGAGTGGAATAATGAAATGATGAAGGATTCAACTATGGAGGCTCTAAAAAGTTTAATCACAAATGGGTGGCCAGATAAATGCGGGGATGTGGGGGAAGAGTTAAAAGCATTCTGGGAAGTCAGAAATGAACTTATCATTCAGGATAACAGAATCTACCGCAATTCTAAAATTGTGCCACCTGAGACATTGAGAGACAGAATAATAGACCTTGCACACGAGGGCCATTTGGGAAGAAGCCTCACTAAAAGCAAAGTGAGGAACAGCTTTTGGTTCCCAAGGATGGATTCCAGAGTTGAATTAAAGGTAAAGGACTGCTATAGTTGTGCAAAGAGTGACAAAACCAAGTCCTTACATAAGGTCCCACTTTCACCGGTGGAGGTACCAGCCATTCCATGGACTAAACTGGCCATGGACATAATTGGCCCCATGGATGCTTTAGGCCCGCAGAGAAGGTTTATGTTTGTGCTGGTGGACTACACCTCCCACTGGGTCAATGTCAAATTCACCCCTTCCACCACGACCAAGAGCCTCGTGGCATTTTTGAAATCTGTATTCTCATTTGAGGGAATTCCATCGATCCTAGTAACTGACAACGGGGTACAGTTCACATCTGATGAAATGATAACTTTCTTAAAAGACCATAATATCAAGCATGAGAAAACGGCCCTCTACTGCCCGAAGGCTAATGGGTTGGTAGAGAGGATGAACCGTATGGTTAAGGAACATATTCAACTGGCAATGTCTAATGGATTCAATGTAGATGATTCTCTCAAAAACTGTTTGTGGGCTTACCACACGGCACCCAACCTTGTAACGGGGATCTCCCCCTTTGTAATGTTAAGAGGAAGAGAACCAGGCACTAAGATGTACCCTCTCTGGCTAGAAGGGGGTAAGAGGGTTGTTTATGACAGGTCTGAAAGTCAGATTAAGGTACAGCAACATCAATCCCGCTACAAAAGCTGGTATGATAAGAAAAATGGGGTGAAGGATTTGAAGCCTATGGTTAATGATACTGTGTTGATAAAGAAACCCGCTAGGGTTAAAGTGGGACAGAGTAAATTTTTTCCTCCCCAGAATGTCAAAGGTAAAGGGAAAAATGTGGTGGAATTGGAGGATGGTCAAGTTTGGAGTGGGGACAGAGTAGCTAGGTAATGTTCCCACCTATTTTTATTTCCTGTTATGTTGGGTAAGGAGATGTGTTGTATCCTCCCCTCTTCTCCCACCTTGGTACCTTCCGTCCACCCCCTCCGTCCCTCTTACCTTGGTATCTCCCGAAGCTCACCTTAGAATGTTGACAGCCTGCTCATGTCAGAGAGCGGATGGCTTGTAATAAAGTGACAGTTGTTCTTCACAGCTGGGTGTCATCTCGTTTATTACACAAAGTTAAGCAGATTTGACACAAGAGAAAAAAAATGGTGAGAAGGACGACAATGTCTGGGATAGTGATTTAAGAGTGGACATTATTTGGCATACATGGAATTCGGAGTCATATATATCGGGGGGTCATGGATGAAGCAATAACATAGGTCTTGAGGCAAGCAATAGAAATAGGTAACCATGCACTGGTTGGGTAGCAGAAGACTGTATTTGATACAATATTTCATAGACATATTACTCATGGTCCACGGTGCCACTCCACCAGCTGCTTCTGCTTGTCACGCTCAGATCTCACACACTAAGAAATACAAAGCAGCAACACAATGTAAAACTGGCAAGACACAAATCATCAACTCTTAATGTATAATGGGCAAGAGAAAATCTAATGTACAAAGTTGAAAATACTCACGTTTAAACAAATGAAGTTGTGCAAAGAGATACTTCACCTGTTTCATGTGGATTCTGCCAGTCGTGCTCAACCCTAAAAAAGGAGCAACTCTTAATGTATAATGGGTGGGGGAAATCATAAATAATAAGGTGAAATTCTATCACAAATTAAAGAAATGCAGAGAGAAATATCAAAAACACTAAATTATTTGCCAAACTCACCGTGGACACAGAGCAGCAACCTTTAAAATAAAACCGGCGAAGGAAAATCTGATGAACAAAATACAAAATAATACGCATGTTTAAGAAATGCGGCTGTTTGAATTTTGAAGACACTTCAATCTGCTCCACGAGGCTTCTGCCAGACACACTCAAGCTTCACAAAGTAGAAACCCTCAATGTAAAACAGGCGACAGAAAATAAAATGTACTAAAATGAAAACATTATGCATGTTAAAGAAATTCAGTTATGTGAATTTTAAAGAGACTTCACCGTCTTCACGTGGTTTCTGCCTGCCACACAAACCCACAAGGGGAGGAGGGAAAACCTGGGATCATATGTACAAAGAAGTGGCGGAGTGAGGTGTTAGCCATCATGGCTTAACGCCTCACTCAGCCACTTCAGAAACGCAAAGCTGCACCATATTTACAAGGATATGGTTCAGCCTTGCATTTCTCCCTGAGCTGGCGCAACAATCAATCAGGGATTCTTTAAGCGTGCTACTCACCCATGAGTAGTACGACTGCGCCAACACCCTCGCCCCTCGCCCCCCTCAAGAGGCCCTCCAACACCCACACTAGCAAGAAAGCCAGCTGGTTCACCGAAGACCTCCAGGCTTCCAAGCGAACCTGCCGAAAACTCGAAAAAACCTGGATCCGTGAACGAACATCGGAAAGCTACACCGCCCACAAGAACGCCACGCGCAGACACCACCACCTCATCAGATCCGCCAAAAGGACCTCCTTCAAAGACCGCCTAGACAACAACGCACACAACAGCAGAGAGCTCTTCAACATCGTAAAGGAACTCTCCAAACCCATCTCTAACACCAACGACATCCCACCTTCACAAGACCTGGGCGACTCGCTGGCCAACTTCTTCCATCGCAAGATCGCAGACTTCCACGACAGCTTCAACACTGTCACCACCCCGGCAAACACTGAGACCCCCGCTCCCACGACCACCACCCGCACCAACCACCTGATCTCCTGGACCAACATCAACGACGACGACACCATCAAGATCATGAACACCGTCCACTCTGGATCCCCGGAAGACCCCTGCCCACTCCACATCTTCAACAAAGCCAGCAGCACCATCGCACCCCATCTCCGGAAAACCATCAACATCTCCTTTGAGGCAGCGACCGTCCCGGAGAGCTGGAAGCACGCAGAGATCAACGCCTTACTTAAGAAACCCAAGGCGGACCCCAAGGACCTCAAAAACTTCCGACCCATCTCCCTGCTCCCGTTCCCGGCGAAGATCATCGAAAAGGCCGTCAACAAACAACTAACCAGCTTCCTCGAGGAGAACAGCATCCTGGACCAGTCCCAGTCCGGGTTTCGCAGCAATCACAGCACCGAAACTGCCCTCATAGCTGCCATCGATGACATCAGGTCCCTGCTAGACATCGGAGAAACCGCGGCCCTCATCCTCCTGGACCTGTCAGCCGCTTTCGACACGGTCTGCCACCACACACTACGAACACGCCTCTACGACGCCGGAATACAAGAGAAAGCCCTGGACTGGACCTCCTCCTTCCTCTCCGGCAGAACACAGAGCATCCGCCTCCCCCCTTCCACTCCGAAGCCACCAAGATCATCTGCGGCGTACCCCAAGGCTCATCCCTCAGCCCAATGTTATTCAACGTCTACATGGCACCACTCGCCCACATCGCACGACGGCACGACCTCAACATCATCTCCTATGCCGACGACACCCAGATGATCCTCTCCCTTACCAAGGACCCCCACACCGCCAAAACCAACCTCAACGAAGGAATGAAGGCCGTCGCCGACTGGATGAAGAACAGCCGACTGAAGCTGAACTCGGACAAGACGGAGGTCCTCATCCTCGGATCCACCCCCTCGGCCTGGGACGACTCCTGGTGGCCGACTGCACTAGGAACACCCCCAACACCCACCGACCACGCACGCAAACAAGAGGTCATCCTCGACTCTACCCTCTCCATGACAAAGCAGGTCAACGCCGTCTCCTCCTCCTGCTTCAACACCCTCCGCATGCTTCGCAGGATCTTCAAGTGGCTCCCCGCCGAAACAAGAAAGACGGTCACCCAGGCCCTCGTCAGCAGTAGACTGGACTACGGAAACGCACTCTACGCAGGAGCCCTGGCCAAACTCCTGAAACGGCTTCAACGCATCCAGAACGCCTCCGCACACCTGATCCTTGACATCCCTCGTCGCAGCCACATCACACCCCACCTGAGAGACCTACACTGGCTCCCTGTCAACAAGAGGATAACCTTCAAACTCCTCACCCACGCACACAAGGCACTCCACAACACCGGACCAATGTACCTCAACAGCCGACTCAGTCTCTACACCCCCACCCGCCAGCTCCGCTCCGCAGACCGCGCCCTTGCCACCGTCCCCCACATCCGAAGAGTGACCGCCGGCGGCAGATCATTCTCCCACTACGCCTCCAAGACATGGAACACCCTCCCCATCCGCCTGCGGCAGACCGAAGACCTTCTGACCTTCAGAAGACTTCTCAAGACCTGGCTCTTCAAACAGTAGCAGCTTCCCCCCTCCCCCCTAGCGCCCTGAGACCCTTGCGGGTATGTAGTGCACTTTACAAATGCCATGATTGATTGATTGATTGATTGATGAGGGTCTCAAGGCGCTGGGGCGTGTGGGGGGGCAACTCCTGTCAGTCGAAGAGCTAGGTCTTGAGGGTCTTCCTGAAGATGTGCAGGGTGGGGGTGCGTCTGATGTCGATCGGGAGCTCGTTCCAGGTCTTGGCCGCAATGTAAGAGAAGGTTCTGCCACCCGTTCTTGCGCTGCAGATGCGCGGGGGTTTGGCGACGGCGGCCGCCGATCGGAGGTTCCTCTTGGGTACGTGGAAGGAGATTCTATTGTTGAGCTATTGGGGTCCGGTGTTGTGGAGGCATTTGTAGGCGTGGGTGAGTATCTTGAAAGTTACTCTCTTCTCAACGGGGAGATAGTGGAAGTTGCGCAGGTGTTGGGTGATGTGTTCGTGTTGAGGGATGCCAAGTACGAGTCTGGCTGCGGTGTTCTGTATGGTCTGAAGTATGCGTAGATGGGGTTTTCATAGTCCAGTCTGCTGGTTATGAGTGCGTGGGTGGCGGTCTTCCTTGATTCAGGGTGGGAGGATCCATCTGAAGGTCTTTTGGAGGATCCGGAGGGTATTGAAGCAGGTGGAGGCAACAGCGTTGACCTGTCGGGTCATGTAGTGGGGGGAGTCGAGTACGATTCTGAGATTTCTGGTGTGGTCCTTGGGGGTGGGAGGGCTGCTGAGGGCAGTGGGCCACCAGGTGTTGTCCCATGCAGAGGACGAGGGTACGAGGACCTCTGTCTTCTCCGAGTTGCGCTTCAGGCTTCTGCTCATCCAAGATGTGACGTCCTTCATTCCTTCCTGGAAGTGGAGTCTGGTGGTGATGGGGTCCTTGGTGAGGGAGTGGAGGGCCTGGCTGTTGTCGGCATAGGATAATATGCTGAGTCCGTGCTGTCTGACAATGGTGGTGAGGGAGGCCATATAGATGTTGAAGAGTGCGGGGCTGAGCGACGATCCTTGGGGTACTCTGCAGTTGATTTCCATGTGTTCGGAGAGGAAGGATGGCAGTCTGATTCTTTGGGTTCGGAGAGGAAGGATGGCAGTCTGATTCTTTGGGTTCTCGCCCGGTGAGGAAGGAGCGGAGACAGTCGAGGACGCCTCCCTGCATGTCGGCGTTGTGGAGTCTGGCAGTGAGTGCGTGGTGGGTGACGGTGTCGAGAGGTTGAATAGGATCAGGGCTGTGTTGTGTCCTTGGTCGAGGAGGGTGCGTGCAGATGTCTGTGGCAGCGAGTAGAGCGGTCTCGGTGCTGTGGTTGCTGCGGAATCCAGATTGGGAGGTGTCCAGGATGGAGTTTTCTTCAATGAATTTTGTTAGTTGGACGTTGACGATCTTCTTGGTGACTTTGGACGTGAAGGCATAGAGGGAGATGGGTTGGTAGTTCTTGAGGTCCGTGGGATCTGCTGAGGGCTTTTTTAGTAGGGGTCTAACTTCTGCGCGTTTCAAGTCATCGTGAAAGATGCCGGTTTTGAAGGTGGCGTTGATGGTGCGTGGTAGTTCTGGTGCAATGGCAGCGGCTCTGTGGAAGATGTGCAGGGGACAGGGGTCCGTGGGGGCTCCTGAGTAAATGCCTTTCATGGTCGATGTGGTGTCTTTGGTGGTGACTGGGGTCCAGGGGGAGATACTGGGCTGGCTGGCGTTGATGGGTTTCGGAGTCAGGTGTCTAGTCGTTTAAGTTGTTGTAGAGGACCTTGATTTTCAGATGGACGTAGGAGCCGAGCTTGTTGCAGAGGTCCTGGGAAGGGAGTGATGTCCATGGTTTCTCTGGGGGGTTTGGTGAATTCCTGGAGGACGCTGAAAAGTTCCTTGGAGTTGCTGGAGTTGGCGAGGATCTTGTTCTGGATGAAGGTCCTTTTGGTGGATCTAATGTGTTGGTGGTATTCAATCATGGCGTTCCTGTAGGTGGTGCGGTCTTCTGAGGATTTGCGGTTTCTCCAGTTCTTCTCAAGACGTCTGCAGGTGCGTCTGGCTTCTTGGAGGTCCGTGGTGAACCAGGTGGCCTTTCTGGGGTGCTGTCTGTCGGGGTTACGCAGGGGTGCAAGCTTGTCTGCGCAGTTGGTGATCTATCTGTGGAGTTCTTTGGCTGCGAGTTTGGCGTCAGTCGAGGTCATGGGGGCATCCTGGTTGAGGGTAGAGTTGAGCTACTCCTCAGTGACCTTGCTCCAGTTTCTTCGTGGAGGGCGGGGTGCAGGTTTGGGCGGCGTGGGATTGTTGATGTGGAAGTGTACGCAGTGGTGGTCCGTCCATGGGAGTAGGGTGGTGTGGCTGAAGTGGATGTTGTTACTTCCTGCAAAGATGGGGGTCGAGGGTGTGTCCTGGCTTGTGGATGGTGGTGGTGACTAGTTGTTTCAGTCCGAGGTTGACAAGGTTGTCCAGGAGGGTGGCAGAGTTGGGGTCACTGAGGTTTTCGATATGGAAATTGAGGTCTCCGATGAGCATGTAGTCCATGGAGGCTATGGCGTGGGGCGCGATGAGGACGGCGAATGTAGTGGTGAGCGCAGTTCGAGATCTGTAGGCAAAGGAGCCTCTTAGGGTCGTTCTGGGGCTGGTCTGGATCTGGAAATGGAGGAGTCCGGTGGCGGGTGGGCTGTCGCTTGAGCTGGAGGTCGTGAGTCGGAGGGAGCTTTTGTGTGTGATGGCGAGCCCTCCTCCTGAGCGGTCCTTCCTCTGGATCTTGTATCCATCGGGGATGGCGGTGGCGATGTCGGGGGCTGAGGTGGAGTTGTTCCAAGTTTCTGTGAAGAAGGCGCCATCTGGCAAGAGGGCTGTCAAGGAGGTCCCAGATCTCTACAACGTGCCTGTGCAGGGATCGCACTTTGAGGAGGATGCACCTCAGGGCTTCGTGGTGTTGGTGTCCAGCGTGGGGGCGGCGGCTGTGGTGGTGCAGAGGGTGCTGAAGGTTTGGCGGCAATGACAGCTGGAAAACTGTCCGTGGGTAGTATTCGGCGTGGACAGTTGGCAGTTGTTGTTCCTTCCGGGGTGGAGTGCGAGGAGGGCAGCTGAGTGGTAGCGTTGGGTGGTCGGAGATCCAGGGTCCCTGGCGCTGGTCACGGTCAGCTCGCAGATGGGCTTGCCTTCGGCACACACGCTGTGCGCGGCCACCATTAACTAGGGAAGGGGGGTAGGAAAGCACGGCTGGGAGGTGGGAGAGAGAACCAGCAGGGGGGAGGGGCCACTGGGGCAGCAGCGGCAGGAAGGGAAAAGGGAAGAAACAAACAAAATAGAGGACAAAACAGCAAGTAACAGATCACAAGTAAAAATACAGAGGCACAATGACAGCAAGACAGAAAAACGGGCACAATAACAAAAGACAGGAAACAGGCACAAAACAATACAGACAGCAGCGGAACCAGCAGAGGAGCAAGGCTCCCCCATTGGACGACCAGGGATGAGGCGCAGGCAGGAGCCTGCACGTGGAGGAGGGCCTCGAACACCTACCAGCTCAGAGGTAAACGGGGTCAGCGGCAAACAGCGGAGCTGCTGGGGGAGAGAGTAGGTCTCTGACCAGAAGGTCAGAGGTCTTGCTCGGACACCCTCGCAGCGGCCGCCATTAAATAGGCAAGGGGGAGGGAAGCACAGCTGGTAGGCGGGAGCGGGAACCGGCAGAAAATAACAAAACAAAGAATGACAAAACAACAAATAACAGATCACAAATAAAAATACAGATGCAAAATAACAGGAAGACAGAAAAACTGGCACAACACAATACAGACAGCAGCGGAACCAGCAGAAGAGCAAGGCTCTCCCACTGGACCACCAGGGATGAGGAGCAGGCAGGAGGCTGCAGGTGGAGGAGGGCCTCGAACACCTACCAGCTCAGAGGTGAACGGGGTCAGCGGCACAACAGTGGAACTGCTGGGGGAGAGAGCAGGCCTCTGTTCAGGGGGTTGAATAATGCAGGCCTGTGGGGCTGGGACTGATTGAGCAAGGAGTGGCAGCAGTTGCTGCAGCAAGAACTAAGTGCACTCACTATTGCAGATGGAAATCGTGTTTATTGCAGTAGGTGGTGGCGGGTGCTGGGTGAGTTGATGATAACTATTGGGGCAGGCAGAGACTGCTTCCCCAGTCAACACTGGCGACTACTTTGTCAGCAGATGAGGATAGTGATCGTTCCAATAGTATGCTGGCTGTGACACTTAAAGCAGGGAACAAAAAGCGGTCACTACTGGGCACAGGATGTAGGCAAAAATAAGGAGACCCCACTCGCCCTCTACTTACACAGAGCATCTATAAATTCCACCTTATAGTTGCCTCCGTTGTTGATCTTTTAAAGGCATGTCATTTGTCCGTGATGTGGCCACTTCCAGGTCGCTCATAATTCCACTGCAAATATCAAAAATGTCACACACAGAAATCTGAAACCTTGACAGCTATGCGACTGCTAGTGAAGGCAGATACAGGGTGTCTTGCAAACTCATGCATGCAGGCGGTACCTGCACCAGCCTCACCCGTACTCTGGCTTCTAGTCCATGCAGCGTGGCACGTGTACTCACTCATGCAGACAGTAGGTCTCGCCCTTGTGAGACCTACGGTGGCACACTCCTAGGACTCCATCGCCTAACTAACGCTCTCCCAGGACCCCAAGGAAAGGTCGAAAAAGTACTGCCTCGGAGAGCAACAAAATTTATGAAAAATTGCATAGTACGCCCGTACAATAACACGCATGCGCACTAGCACGGCAGAACACAAGGGGAGCTTAAAAATACCTATTCTATGACAAATTCCATAGTAGGCATGTGGGGTGGGGAGGGGGAGCACATACAGACGGGGAGCGGAAAACGACGGAACACCGGAATCTTAGCCATGCCGCATCAGGCCCCAATATACTCTTACTTATCGTCACTGTTCCAACAGGAATTTTCTCTGCTGTTGTTTCAGCCCAGCGTCAGCCGGCGTTGCAGGGATCAGGAGTCAGACTGTGCCTCAGCTTGCTGACTGGAGTGGCTGTTGGGCACTGCTAGGCAGTCATTGCATGCCAGAGCCACTGTCCACCAGTGTTAGCGAATCCTTATGGCTTGAAGCACTTCAGCAGGCAAGCACCACACCCGTGACCGCGGGGGCAGGCCAAAATACAGGACTGTCATTGGTAGACTTTTATGCACTACCAGATTGACGGCCCTGTAAACCAAACAGCACAGCAGAGAGGGGTGTGATCAGACTCTGTGCTGCCTGTTTCTGCACGTTTTACAAGTGCTCCTATCCACAACCCCTCCTTTTCCTTAGCTGCCCTGTTCAGTGTCCAAAGTGAGCTCTGCAACTTGCGTTGAACTCCACTGTGATTGGCTGTCAATGTCATGTGCTTTTCAGTATGTTATACACACAATTCACCACATCCAATTCTATTACAGGACTGGAGGCATCGTATTATGCTTTTCTTTCTTATTTATTGCTACCCACAGCAGCCAATGAAACTTGTATTGTGTAAAAACAAACTACATTTCCCATGATGCATGCACCACATCACTTCCTGCAATGCCCCATAATAGCCAGCAATACCGGAACCTGTCCTCTTTCATTGCTGCTCACGCAGAGAGTTAAGTTACTGAGATCGTTCTTGATATTTACTTAGCTATAATTGTGAAATTTTAATGTTTGTTCATTCATAACTGCTCAAGCGGCGCATTGTTATTCGTGTTAAAGCGTAACTGAACGCCGCTTTGCTGTACCTAAATGTAAACTGTATTTTGGCCATTGCCTTTCGTGAACGCTGTGCAGGCGGTTCGGATTTCGCGCCTTTGGCGCTGTGGGGCTCCCGCTGGGAGCGATTATGTTTTTGACGGGTTTTCAACCCGAGAGCTTTTCTAACGGAGATTGAAGGTGCATCGCGCCCATTGATGCGTGAGAAGCGGCGCTCTGCCGCACTGCCTGGTGATCTCCCAGCACGTTCAGCGCTTAAGCAGGGAGAGTGTGCACGGTACCGCCCCGCCTTCGGCGGGTAAAATTGAATGTTGAAACTAGCGCGAAGGCTCCCCTCATATGCCGGTGCGCTTGGAGCCAGTCACTTTTGCTTTTGGTTACGTTTCCACATGCGTAGCCCAATTGGGCTATTTTGGTAGGATTTGGGCTATGCACGTCGTTACAGCCCGGTTTTCTGTCGTTTTTCTTTCGTTTTTGTCATTTCAACCTGGGATTTCCACAGAGAGCACTGCTTTACGCCTGGCTGGCTGCAAAAAACGATCTGGGCCTGGAGGGAGCACACCTCCTTGGATTTCTTTGCTCTTTTTAGCTCCACTACGCCCTGTGGGTTGCAATAATTGTGACACAGCTTTTGCTGAGGAGCTAGGTACTTGTGCTGTTGTGCTGTGGGTTGGCTCCCCCCCCTTTACTCCTCCTTACTGTTGCCTTTATGAGCAAGTACATTTATAAGTTTGGCTCCACAATGGAAAATTGGGTGCACTATGAGGAGGATGACACCTTATATGAGGAGAAAGTAGGTATACCTTCCATTGTGGAAAATATTGTTGAGGCCCTGGACGCATCCGTACAGGAGTCGGTCAACAAGGCCGTGGAGAAGGCAGTTCCGGGAACTGTGCAGCAGGCGTTGGCGACTGCTTTGAAGCCTATTACCAGGCAATTGGAGAGGTTTGCGAAGCATCATGGCTTCACTACCACGGCAGGGGTTCCGTCAGAAGGCCCACAGCCTAAGCCTTGGCCTCATTCTGCCTCTTACTCTTCACTTCCGCGCCCTGATACGGAAAGAGAGAGGGTTCAGGATACCGATTCGGAACCCGGTTCCACCGACTCTGACACCCCAGGTGATTCCCCTCCTAAGAAGAAAACAAGGAAGGCCAAGAATGTGGAAACTCCACAGACGACCCCTACTCCTTTTACGTTTAACCCCTCGGACATTGTTCATCCTAGGTCCTCTGATTGGCTGCCCGCCCCAGAGGTGGCGGCGTACCTGCATGAAAATTTGCGCAAAAGTTTCGACAAGGAGGTGCGCAACAGACTGCGGTCTGAATGTCCCCGACCGGATCTCTCGGACAAGGTGGCCGAAACGCCTGAAATTGACTCCAGACTTTTAACTTTCCTTAAAAAGTTCGCTAAGGACCCTAAGAAGGGTATAGATCGCGCCTGGCGAGGGTGTCAAGACAAGCTTCTTGATGTTGTCGGCCCTTTGGCCAAGATCTTGGAGATGGCTCTGGAGGCACAGGAATCGGGAACCACCATTGACTCCCATGTGTTGGCGGTCCGGACCCAGCAGGCCATCTGCCTTTTAGGTAATGCCAACTGCGCAATTTCCACGGAACGACGAAAGTCCATTCTCATGCGCATGGACTTTAATCTAACGGAGTTGGCGGCGGCAGAACCTGGGCCATTGGCGGACGGAAACCTCTTTGGGGACCGTTTCGTCCAGGATGTGGCAAAATACGTGGGCACTTTCACGACCCTGGATAAAGCACAGGCCGGAATCAAACGTGTGTTTCAAGCTGGGGTTTTCAACAGGGCCGGACGAGGCCGGGGACGCTCGTTTGGCCGTCAGTTCTCCCAAGGTCCACAGCGTGGAGACTTCGGTCGCGGCAGGGGAGAGTGGGATTCTACCCGCGGCGGCACCTTCCACCCCACCAGGTAGCGCTTCAACAAGCGACGCTTTAATAAAGGCTCCTATCGGGGAGGATTCCAGAACACCGAGTCTTCAGATGAGCGCTCCAGACTTATTCCTTCTTCCCTTGGGGGGACGTATTCAGCAGTTTTATCACAATTAGGTTCAACTATCGCAGGATGCCTGGGTTTTGCAGACTGTTCAGGGGTTTCATCTAGACTTCTTTCAGACTCCTTATCAGGTTCATCTGCCCAGACAGCTTTCTTTTTCCCGACTAGAGTGCGATTTCATAGATTCAGAAATAGAAGGATTGCTGCAGAAACACGCGATAGCACCTTGCGACGAGGGCCCTCGCGGTTTCTGCAGCAATATTTTTCTGGTGCAGAAGAAAGGCGGAGGTTACAGGTTGGTACTCAATTTGAAGGATTTCAATCAGTCCATGACTTACAAGCACTTCAAGATGGAGGGCATCCATCTGTTGGCAGACCTCCTGAAGCAGGGGGACTGGTTGATCCGTCTGGACCTGAAGGACGCCTATCTGTCCATTCCCATATTTCGACCACATCGTCGATTCCTTCAATTTCAATGGCGGAACCGGTGGTACGAATATTTGGTCCTTCCTTTCGGACTTTCCTCAGCACCGTGGTGTTTCACCAAGGTTATGAAACCTGCAGTAGCTTACCTCAGAGAACAAGGGGTTCGCATGATTGTCTATCTAAACGACATGCTCATCATGGCGCAATCCCAGACGTTGGCAGTTCAGCACTTGCACATGACCATTCGTATCTTGCAGAACCTGGGGTTTGTGATCAACGAACCAAAGTCGGTTCTGTGCCCCACGCAGACGATAGACTTTTTGGGGTTCGTCATAAATTCTCAGACGGCCCAGCTCAGTCTTCCACGTTCCAAACTTCGGGATATCAAAAAGGAGCTTCGCTCCCTGCTAACCAAGCAAATGGTTTCTCTCAGGGTGATTGCCCGGATAGTGGGACTTCTTGCGTCGTCCATTCAAGCAATATTTCCGGGACCCCTACACTACAGGGCCCTTCAACGACTCAAAATTCAACACTTGCAGAAGGGTCTTTCCTACACAGACTTAGTCCCTCTTTCCCCGGAAGTGCGGGAAGAGATACAGTGGTGGCTTGCCCACGTGGAAGCGTGGAACAGCAGAGCAATTTTCGGCTCCCTACCAGAAGTGGTCATAGAATCCGACGCCAGTCATTGGGGCTGGGGAGCGCGCTGCGGAAATATTTCCACAGGGGGCCGTTGGTCTCTAGACGAGTTAAATCTACACATAAATTGTCTAGAACTCCTTGCAGGGTCATTTGCGATCAGGACCCTATCTCCCAGACAGGTCTCATGTTGCATCCTTCTTCGGATGGACAACATATCGGCGGTAAGGTACATAAACAAACTGGGGGGCACGAGGTCCTCAATGCTGGTGGAGATAGCGAAGGACTTTTGGCATTATTGCCTGAGTCATCAGATTTCGGTCATAGCCGAATACATTCTGGGTCAGTCGAATGTAGTAGCGGATTGGAACTCACGCCACCTCAAGGACTACAGCGACTGGCAACTTCTCCCACAGGTGGTTCAGTGGTTGCAGGAGATATGAGGTCTTTGCAAGATCGACCTGTTTGCCTCCAGACTGAATCGTCAAATGACGAAGTTTTTCAGCTGGAGGCCGGACCCATTGGCTCTAGCGACGGATGCCTTTGCACAGGATTGGACCACGACTTTGAATTATGCGTTTCCACCCTTCATTCTCATTCCTCGCGTGTTCACACATGTGATGCGCCAGAAGGCGGAGGTGATATTGGTGACTCCCTTGTGGAAGTCGCATCCTTGGTTCCTGTTACTGCTGGAGGCGAGTTGCGACTTCCCCAGGAGGATCCCATGGTCCTCGACGATGCTCGAGGGCCCTCATGGAGAGATGCACCCGATGGTACTATCGGGGCAACTGTCTCTGATGGCCTGGAGACTTTCCGGCAGCGTTGGCAAATGCCAGGTTTTTCGGACCAAGCTTCAGGCTTCATCAACCAAGCGTGGGCCCCCTCTACCAGGAAGCGATATTCTTCAGCCTGGGGGTGCTGGGTTCGTTGGTGCATGGGACAGCATGTGGATCCCGAGGGGGCAGAATTACCCTTCATTGTAAACTTCCTGTCCAAAAAAGCGTCGGAGGGTTTAGCGTATCGCTCTGTTAATAATTTCCGTTCAGCCATATCGGCGGGCCACTCTCCAATTGAGGGTAAACCTGTCGGAATGCATCCACTAATATGCAAACTCTTAAAGGGTTTCAGAGTAGCTAATCCACCCAAGCCGAAATATTCTTCTCTGTGGGATGTCTCACGGGTTCTTTCCCTGTTTAACCGATGGCCCAACAACAATATGTTGTCTAGGAAACAATTGTCAGCCAAACTGGCCATGTTGCTATGCCTGGCGGCTTGTAGACGTTCTTTGGATGTTAAGGCTCTAGATATTACAGGTAGAGTATTTACTCCGGAGGGAGTTTCTTTTAATATCACGGCTAGAACTAAAACTATGTCAAGCACTGTAGACTATCATGCTTTTCCTGACAATGCTAAGCTTTGTGTGGTTCAATGTCTTAAGGCCTATGAAGAATGTACCAAGCCTACTAGGCCTGATGGTGTGGTGCAGTTATTGATTGCTTTGCAGAAACCTTACAAACCTGTTACAGCAGCTACTATAGCCAGATGGTTAAAAAATGTTATGCAGGAAGCAGGTATTGACACTCAAGTTTTTGGTGCACACTCTGTTCGAGGTGCTATGGCCTCTAAGACCTTCATGTTGGGTTCTACTGTTCAAGATATCATGCATTCTGCGGATTGGTCATCTGAGTCAACATTTAAACAGTTTTATTATAAACCGGTGGGTGACATATCCTCTGTGGTTTTTAATCAGCGTTAAACTAGCATAATGCAAAGCCTCCGGTCCTATAATAGAATAAAAAATTAGCTAGCATTCGCGCTAAGAATTTTCAATTCTATTAAGGACACGGAGGCGAGGATTATCCCACCCGGTTTAATTACAGTATTGTAATTCTTGCCCACCCGTTTGCATATGTATTCTGGTTACACAGAGGTTACGGGTTGTTCTATCTCTGATTTTTTCAGGATCCGAAAAGAAGATGGATTAGACGTAATCCTGCTTGAAGTTGACTTTCCTCCCAGCTGGTCTGGTTCTTCCACGTTGGAGGCTGTTATTGGACTTTTGTTTATATTGTTGGACTTTGATGTTCGAAGCAAAGAAAGAGGACAAGTTCCGGTATTGCTGGCTCTTATGGGGCATTGCAGGAAGTGATGTGATGCATGCATCATGGGAAATGTAGTTTGTTTTTACACAATACAAGTTTCATTGGCTGCTGTGGGTAGCAATAAATAAGAAAGAGAAGCATAATCCTCGCCTCTGTGTCCTTAATAGAATTGAAATTCTTGGCGCGAATGCTAGCTAATTTTTTATTCATTCATATCGTTATACAGCGCATTCAGTATTCTTTGCAATGCAATGTGATTCATATGCAATTTCAGTGATGTCCATATTCATTTCAAGAACAGTGTTATTTGCCTCACTGTTATTTATAAAATGTCAAGGTTTGTCATATTTAAACGATTCTGTAATGCCATTATTTTAATTAATTTTTAAATGAACTTTTCTGGTATACTAATAAGAGCTAAGCATGTGTCAAGGGTTGTTTTTTATTCAATTCAAAGCTGAGATAAAGTGCCTGGAGTGGTAAAACGCTTCTGTTAGTTTTTAAGCTCTGCATAAATGGCACTAGCTAATCCTATGCCTAAAGACTTTGCTGTAAAAATGGCAAAAGACTAAGGGCCTGATTATGAGTTTGGTCGGTGGATGGAGCACCAAACCTGCGGCGACAGTGCAGCCACTGGCGCTCCGACTGCCGTATTACAATATTGGCGGTAGGATCACCATAGGACCGCTGCTACTGCCAGGAGTCCGTGATCCCTGGTGGTCTTGCAGCAGTCTGAGACCTGCAATATGCTGTTGGTGCCACTGAGGCACCACCAAGCATATTACGAGTTTCCTCGCTGCTACAGTTTTGATGGCGGCGAGCCCAATGTGAAAAGTGTGGTGGTGAGAAAACTAAGGGGGCTCTACAGTGCCCCATGTTGCCTCTGGGCCAGGTGATGCATGCAGGGGGACACATAGTGTGCCTCCACTGTCTGTATGCATCCCCTGTCCCAGCATGGCATGAACTTCACAGGACATGCCATGCTGGAACACGCTGTGGCGGTCCCATCGCGCTGGTTTTCTAAGAGCCTTTGAAAAGCACTGCTGTGGGCCAGCCGCCGCAGGACCGCCCAACCTGTATTACAATCGGGATACGGCAGGCAGCCAGACTACGGGTTTGGCAGTCTAGGAGGGGGGCACTTGCATGGCGGTCCACTACAAAATGCCAAATTCGTAACGGACCCTTAGTCACTTTCTAGCTTGGAGTGGAAGAAACTGTACAAATCCTATGCTTATAAACTTCGCTAGAAAAATGGACATTTAAGGTGAGCAGATTTGGTGGTGTTGTAGAGTGCTCCATAGAAGGGAGCTTCTCTCCACGTAAAGTTGGGAACTACCCAGAGTTCCTTGCTTTCTTCTTCGCATAATTTAGATGGCACTCTAATCCTGAAACGATAAATATATAAACATATGTGCACACACAGACACACATTTATATATATATGTCTGTGAGTTTTTATTTTCTAATTGAGAACCCCCTTTCTTTATTCCTTATCTCCCTTTACCTCTACCCACTTCCTAAACCCTGAAATCGCCCTTACCTCTCTTTACCTCTACCCACCTCTAAACCAAAAATTATTCTTACCTCAACCCACCTTTAAACCCTAAAATCATCCTTACCTCCCTTTATCTCTACGTGCACATAAAAAATTATCTTATTTACAAAAATACTTTCCTGTTTGATAAAGTACTGTGTGACAAATGTAGAAATTCTTTCCTGCATTGCAAATGGATGCGTGGTAAAGCCTGGTTCCTTCTTTTATATTCTGTTAAATGCGTGTTATATTATTCTAGTTAATTCATTTTAGTCCATATCATACCCTTTCAGAATATGTAATATTCATTTCAATATGTAATAATAATTTTAAAGCAAATCAACATATGTTCGATGCAAGCCATATTTATTTAAACGGAGGTCATATTCATTTAAACGTGGCTTGTGTTAATTTCGATATGTGCTTTATTCATTTCAAAGAATGCCACATTTTTCTCACATAGTTTCATATTCATTTCAAAAAGTGCCATATTCTTTTTAATGAATATCATATTAATTTTGATGTGGCTATATTAATTTCAACAGGTGTCATATTCATTTCCAAGTGGTTCATATTTATCTTAACATGCACCATATTCCTTTCAATGAATGTCATATTCATTTCAATAGATGTCATAATCACCTTAATACCTGTCATAATAATTTTAACGTGCGTCATATCTATTTCAGCATAGGTTATAATCATTTCAATACATGCAGTTCTCATTTTGATGTATATTATATTGATTTCAAAGCATAACAAATTCATTTTGACAAGCTTCATTTTAATTTCAGTATTGGTCATATTCATTTTAAGGCATGTAGGAGCAATTTCAATGGGGCTCATAGTCATTTCAATGCATGTCATATTCATCTTAGCATATGTCATATTCTTTTCAATGGATGTCTCATTCATATTAACACATCTTATATTAATTTTAACAGGCATCATATCCATTTCAACACGTATCATAATCATGTCAATGTTTATCATATTACTTTCAAAGAAAGTTGTATTCATTTTGATAAATGTTATGATCATTGTAGCGTTACTTGTATTAATTTTAAAACATGTCAAATTCATTTCAATGAAGCTCATATTCATTTAAACTCTTTTCAATCAATGTTATATTTATTTCAATCGATGTCATATTCATATTAACACTGGCCATATTCATTTTAAGATGCAACTTATCCATTTTAAGATATATCGTAATGATTTCAATGCATGCCATGTTCATTTTGACAAATGTCATGAGAATTTCAGCTTTGTTCATACTCATTTTAAGGCATGTAAAATTAATTTCAGTGGAGCTTATATTCATTTCAACATAAGCCATATTCATTTAAAATCATCTCCTACTCATTTCTGTATATCTCAAATTCGTTGCAATCTAGGTAATATTAATTTCAACACAATTTATATTCATTGCACTAGGTGTAAGCTTCATTTCATTCTATTATATATTATTTTCAATGTGCATTTTATTCTTTTGAGAATATGATATATTTATTTCAGTAACTTATATTCATTTCAATCTGTCATATTAATTTCAATGTATGTCATATTCCTCTTGGCATATGTCAGTCAGTTCAAGGAATTTCACATTCTTTTGGATGCATATTGTATTTGTTATAGTGTGGGCCATATTCATTTCAGTACTTTTTATATATAATTCAGTATATCTCTTATTCAATTCGGAGTGTGTGTTATTCATATTAATTACTAAGTAGTATATTCACTCTGCCAGGTTTCATATTTGTTTTGGTTCAAGCCAGATTCACTCTGTCAGGTATCATATTTATCTTGACACACATTACATTAATTTTTGTGTGTGTCAAATTCATTTAGCAGCACTCCATGCATTTCAAAAGGTGTCCTATATGGGGATCTGTAATTTTGACGTGAACGGCTTCCCATAGGTTCGCCCCTGCCATTGTGGTAAATGCAGTTTCAGTTACTTGCTTCCTTCAAGAGTGTTCGAGGGTATCGCCACAGTTGGCGCAGATAGTGCTGATCTCTAGACACGTGTTTCAGGTTCAGGTTTACACTGACCTGCTCCCTGCTGACGAGAGGCAACTACCTCGAAACACGTGTCCAGGGATGGCTAACGCAACACATACTGTTCTTTATACATCGTGGCATAGGCGTACCCGCCGTCGCCACTACATCTACCACAGTCCTTTGGGGCAACTTGCTGGTGTGACGAGCAGTGTGCGACCAACCTTTGCTTAATTTATTACGGCTCCCTTGAGCCAACGGGCTGACGAGCCTTGGATATGCACCTGCGCGCCATGAGAGGTACTTGACCTGTTTTAATTACATTTTGGCAGTCCACGCGGCACCCCTTTACACTGACCTGCTCCCAGCTGACGAGAGGCAACTACCTCGAAACACGTGTCCAGGGATGGCTAACGCAACACATACTGTTCTTTATACATCGTGGCATAGGCGTACCCGCCGTCGCCACTACATCTACCACAGTCCTTTGGGGCAACTTGCTGGTGTGACGAGCAGTGTGCGACCAACCTTTGCTTAATTTATTACGGCTCCCTTGAGCCAACGGGCTGACGAGCCTTGGATATGCACCTGCGCGCCATGAGAGGTACTTGACCTGTTTTAATTACATTTTGGCAGTCCACGCGGCACCCCTTTACACTGACCTGCTCCCTGCTGACGAGAGGCAACTACCTCGAAACACGTGTCCAGGGATGGCTAACGCAACACATACTGTTCTTTATACATCGTGGCATAGGCGTACCCGCCGTCGCCACTACATCTACCACAGTCCTTTGGGGCAACTTGCTGGTGTGACGAGCAGTGTGCGACCAACCTTTGCTTAATTTATTACGGCTCCCTTGAGCCAACGGGCTGACGAGCCTTGGATATGCACCTGCGCGCCATGAGAGGTACTTGACCTGTTTTAATTACATTTTGGCAGTCCACACGGCACCCCTTTACACTGACCTGCTCCCTGCTGACGAGAGGCAACTACCTCGAAACACGTGTCCAGGGATGGCTAACGCAACACATACTGTTCTTTATACATCGTGGCATAGGCGTACCCGCCGTCGCCACTACATCTACCACAGTCCTTTGGGGCAACTTGCTGGTGTGACGAGCAGTGTGCGACCAACCTTTGCTTAATTTATTACGGCTCCCTTGAGCCAACGGGCTGACGAGCCTTGGATATGCACCTGCGCGCCATGAGAGGTACTTGACCTGTTTTAATTACATTTTGGCAGTCCACGCGGCACCCCTTTACACTGACCTGCTCCCTGCTGACGAGAGGCAACTACCTCGAAACACGTGTCCAGGGATGGCTAACGCAACACATACTGTTCTTTATACATCGTGGCATAGGCGTACCCGCCGTCGCCACTACATCTACCACAGTCCTTTGGGGCAACTTGCTGGTGTGACGAGCAGTGTGCGACCAACCTTTGCTTAATTTATTACGGCTCCCTTGAGCCAACGGGCTGACGAGCCTTGGATATGCACCTGCGCGCCATGAGAGGTACTTGACCTGTTTTAATTACATTTTGGCAGTCCACGCGGCACCCCTTTACACTGACCTGCTCCCTGCTGACGAGAGGCAACTACCTCGAAACACGTGTCCAGGGATGGCTAACGCAACACATACTGTTCTTTATACATCGTGGCATAGGCGTACCCGCCGTCGCCACTACATCTACCACAGTCCTTTGGGGCAACTTGCTGGTGTGACGAGCAGTGTGCGACCAACCTTTGCTTAATTTATTACGGCTCCCTTGAGCCAACGGGCTGACGAGCCTTGGATATGCACCTGCGCGCCATGAGAGGTACTTGACCTGTTTTAATTACATTTTGGCAGTCCACGCGGCACCCCTTTACACTGACCTGCTCCCTGCTGACGAGAGGCAACTACCTCGAAACACGTGTCCAGGGATGGCTAACGCAACACATACTGTTCTTTATACATCGTGGCATAGGCGTACCCGCCGTCGCCACTACATCTACCACAGTCCTTTGGGGCAACTTGCTGGTGTGACGAGCAGTGTGCGACCAACCTTTGCTTAATTTATTACGGCTCCCTTGAGCCAACGGGCTGACGAGCCTTGGATATGCACCTGCGCGCCATGAGAGGTACTTGACCTGTTTTAATTACATTTTGGCAGTCCACGCGGCACCCCTTTACACTGACCTGCTCCCTGCTGACGAGAGGCAACTACCTCGAAACACGTGTCCAGGGATGGCTAACGCAACACATACTGTTCTTTATACATCGTGGCATAGGCGTACCCGCCGTCGCCACTACATCTACCACAGTCCTTTGGGGCAACTTGCTGGTGTGACGAGCAGTGTGCGACCAACCTTTGCTTAATTTATTACGGCTCCCTTGAGCCAACGGGCTGACGAGCCTTGGATATGCACCTGCGCGCCATGAGAGGTACTTGACCTGTTTTAATTACATTTTGGCAGTCCACGCGGCACCCCTTTACACTGACCTGCTCCCTGCTGACGAGAGGCAACTACCTCGAAACACGTGTCCAGGGATGGCTAACGCAACACATACTGTTCTTTATACATCGTGGCATAGGCGTACCCGCCGTCGCCACTACATCTACCACAGTCCTTTGGGGCAACTTGCTGGTGTGACGAGCAGTGTGCGACCAACCTTTGCTTAATTTATTACGGCTCCCTTGAGCCAACGGGCTGACGAGCCTTGGATATGCACCTGCGCGCCATGAGAGGTACTTGACCTGTTTTAATTACATTTTGGCAGTCCACGCGGCACCCCTTTACACTGACCTGCTCCCTGCTGACGAGAGGCAACTACCTCGAAACACGTGTCCAGGGATGGCTAACGCAACACATACTGTTCTTTATACATCGTGGCATAGGCGTACCCGCCGTCGCCACTACATCTACCACAGTCCTTTGGGGCAACTTGCTGGTGTGACGAGCAGTGTGCGACCAACCTTTGATTAATTTATTACGGCTCCCTTGAGCCAACGGGCTGACGAGCCTTGGATATGCACCTGCGCGCCATGAGAGGTACTTGACCTGTTTTAATTACATTTTGGCAGTCCACGCGGCACCCCTTTACACTGACCTGCTCCCTGCTGACGAGAGGCAACTACCTCGAAACACGTGTCCAGGGATGGCTAACGCAACACATACTGTTCTTTATACATCGTGGCATAGGCGTACCCGCCGTCGCCACTACATCTACCACAGTCCTTTGGGGCAACTTGCTGGTGTGACGAGCAGTGTGCGACCAACCTTTGCTTAATTTATTACGGCTCCCTTGAGCCAACGGGCTGACGAGCCTTGGATATGCACCTGCGCGCCATGAGAGGTACTTGACCTGTTTTAATTACATTTTGGCAGTCCACGCGGCACCCCTTTACACTGACCTGCTCCCTGCTGACGAGAGGCAACTACCTCGAAACACGTGTCCAGGGATGGCTAACGCAACACATACTGTTCTTTATACATCGTGGCATAGGCGTACCCGCCGTCGCCACTACATCTACCACAGTCCTTTGGGGCAACTTGCTGGTGTGACGAGCAGTGTGCGACCAACCTTTGCTTAATTTATTACGGCTCCCTTGAGCCAACGGGCTGACGAGCCTTGGATATGCACCTGCGCGCCATGAGAGGTACTTGACCTGTTTTAATTACATTTTGGCAGTCCACGCGGCACCCCTTTACACTGACCTGCTCCCTGCTGACGAGAGGCAACTACCTCGAAACACGTGTCCAGGGATGGCTAACGCAACACATACTGTTCTTTATACATCGTGGCATAGGCGTACCCGCCGTCGCCACTACATCTACCACAGTCCTTTGGGGCAACTTGCTGGTGTGACGAGCAGTGTGCGACCAACCTTTGCTTAAGCTATCTCAGATCAGGTACCTCTCACAGGCAAGCGGGTGCTTCAGCCACGAGCTCGTCAGCTCAATGACTCACGGGAGTACTATTAAACAGGAACAGGGGTGGGAACACACCGCTTCACCTCCCAGCAAGGTTCGCCCCTGCCATTGTGGTAAATGCAGTTTCAGTTACTTGCTTGCTTCAAGAGTGTTCGAGTGTATCGCCACAGTTGGCGCAGATAGCGCTGATCTCTAGACACGTGTTTCTGGTTCTTTAACCGTCATCAGTAGAGATTACAGTCTTTGAAATTTGGGGTTTGCTGAGTAGGCTTCCAACATCTTTCTCAGGTCTGGTACCTCTCACAGGCATGCGGGTGCTTCATCCACAAGCTCGTCAGCTCAATGACTCACGAGAGTACTATTAAACAGTAACAGGGGAGGGAGCACACCGCTTCACCTCCCAGCAAGGTTCGCCCATGACATTGTGGTAAATACAGTTTCGGTTACTTGCTTGCTTCAAGTGTGTTCGATTGTTTCGCCGCAGATAGTGCTGATCTCTAGACACGTGTTTCTGGTTCTTTAACCGTCATCAGTAGAGATTAAAGTCTTTCAAATGTGGGGTCTGCTGAGTATGAGGCCAACATCTTTCTCAGATCAGGTGCCTCTCACAGGCAAGTGGGTGCTTCATCCACGAGCTCGTCAGCTCAATGACTCACGGGAGTACTACTAAACAGGAACAGGGGTGGGAGCACACCGCTCCACCTCCAAGCAAGGTTCGCCCCTGGCATTGTGGTAAATGCAGTTTCAGTTACTTCCTTGCTTCAAGAGTGTTCGAGTGTTTCGCCACAGTTGGCTCAGATAGTGATGATCTCTAGACACGTGGTTCTGTTTCTTTAACTGTCATAGGTAGAGATTACAGTCTTTCAAATGTGGAGTTTCCTGAGTAGGCTGGCAACATCTTTCTCAGGTGAGGTACCTCCCACAGGCATGCGGATGCTTCATCCACGAGCTCGTCAACTCAATGACTCATGGGAGTACTATTAATCAGGAACAGGGGTGGGAGCACACCGGTTCACCTCCCAGCAGGGTTCGCCCCTGCCATTTTGGTAAATGCACTTTCAGTTACTTGCTTGCTTTAAGAGTGTTCGAGTGTATCGCCACAGTCGGCGCAGATAGTGTTGATCTCTAGACACGTGTTTCTGCTTCTTTAACCATCATCAGTAGAGATTACAGTCTTTGAAATTTGGGGTTTGCTGAGTAGGCTTCCAACATCTTTCTCAGGTCTGGTACCTCTCACAGGCATGCGGGTGCTTCATCCACGAGCTCGTCAGCTCAATGACTCACGAGAGTACTATTAAAAAGTAACAGGGGTGGGAGCACACCGCTTCACCTCCCAGCAAGGTTCGCCCCTGGCATTGTGGTAAATGCAGTTTTGGTTACTTGCTTGCTTCAAGTGTGTTCGATTGTTTCGCAGCAGATAGTGCTGATCTCTAGACACGTGTTTCTGGTTCTTTAACCGTCATCAGTAGAGATTACAGTCTTTGGAATCTGGGGTTTGCTAAGTAGGCTGAAAACATCTATCTCAGGTCAGGTACCTCTCACAGGCATGCAGGTGCCTCATCCACCAGCTTGTCAGCTGAATGACTCACGGGAGTACTATTAAACAGAAACAGCGGTGGGAGCACACCGCTTCACTTTCCAGCAAGGTTCGCGCCTGGCATTGTGGTAAATGCAGTTTCTGTTACTTGCTTGCTTCAAGAGTGTTTGAGTGTTTCGCCACAGTTGGCTCAGATACTGCTGATCTCTAGACACGTGTTTCTGGTTCTTTAACCATCATCAGTAGAGATTAAAGTCTTTCAAATGTGGGGTCTGCTGAGTATGAGGCCAACATCTTTCTCAGATCAGGTGACTCTCACAGGCAAGTGGGTGCTTCATCCACGAGCTCGTCAGCTCAATGACTCACGGGAGTACTATTAAACAGGAACAGGGGTGGGAGCACACCGCTCCACCTCCAAGCAAGGTTCGCCCATGGCATTGTGGTAAATGCAGTTTCAGTTACTTGCTTGCTTCAAGAGTGTTCAAGTGTTTCGACACAGTTGGAGCAGATAGTGCTGATCTCTAGACACGTGGTTCTGTTTCTTTAACTGTCATAGGTAGAGATTACAGTCTTTCAAATGTGGAGTTTGCTGAGTAGGCTGGCAACATCTTTCTCAGGTCAGGTACCTCTCACAGGCATGTGGGTGCTTCATCCATCAGCTCGTCAGCTCAATGACTCACGGGAGTACTATTAAATAGGAACAGGGGTGCAAGCACACTGGTTCACCTCCCAGCAGGGATCGCCCCTGCCATTGTGGTAAATGCAGTTTCAGTTACTTGCTTGCTTCAAGAGTGTTCGAGTGTATCGCCACAGTCGGCGCAGATAGTGTTGATCTCTAGACACGTGTTTCTGGTTCTTTAACCTTCATCAGGAGTGTTTACAGTCTTTGAAATTTGGGTTTTGCTGAGTAGGCTTCCAACATCTTTCTCAGGTCTGGTACCTCTCACAGGCATGTGGGTGCTTCATCCACGAGCTCGTCAGCTCAATGACGCACAAGAGTACTATTAAACAGGAACTGGGGTGGGAGCACACCGCTTCACCTCCCAGCAAGGTTCGCCCCTGGCATTGTGGTAAATGTAGTTTCGATTACTTGCTTGCTTCAAGTGTGTTCGATTGTTTCGCCACAGTTGGCGCAGATAGTGCTGATCTCTAGACACGTGTTTCTGGTTCTTTAACCGTCATTAGTAGAGATTACAGTCTTTGAAATCTGGGGTTTGCTGAGTAAGCTGCCAACATCTTTCTCAGGTCAGGTACCTCTTACAGGCATGCGGGTGCTTCATCCATCAGCTCGTCAGCTCAATGACTCACGGGAGTACTATTAAATAGGAACAGGGGTGGGAGCACACCGCTCCACCTCCCAGCAAGGTTCGCCCCTGGCATTGTGGTAAATGCAGTTTCAGTTACTTGCTTGCTTCAAGAGTGTTCGAGTGTTTCGCCAGAGTTGGCTCAGATAGTGCTGATCTCTAGACACGTGGTTCTGATTCTTTAACTGTCATAGGTAGAGATTACAGTCTTTCAAATGTGGAGTTTGCTGAGTAGGCTGGCAACATCTTTCTCAGGTCAGGTACCTCCCACAGGCATGCGGGTGCTTCATCCACGAGCTTGTCAACTCAATGACTCATGGGAGTACTATTAATCAGGAACAGGGGTGGGAGCACACCGGTTCACCTCCCAGCAAGGTTTGTCCCTGCCATTGTGGTAAATGCACTTTCAGTTACTTGCTTGCTTCAAGAGTGTTTGAGTGTATCGCCACAGTCGGCGCAGATAGTGTTGATCTCTAGACACGTGTTTCTGGTTCTTTAACCTTCATCAGGAGGGTTTACAGTCTTTGAAATTTGGGGTTTGCTGAGTAGGCTTCCAACATCTTTCTCAGGTCCGGGAACCTCTCACAGGCATGTGGGTGCTTCATCTACGAGCTCGTCAGCTCAGTGACGCACGAGAGTACTATTAAACAAGAACAGGGGTGGGAGCACACCGCTTCACCTCCCAGCAAGGTTCGCCCCTGGCATTGCGGTAAATGCAGTTTCGGTAACTTGCTTGCTTCAAGAGTGTTGGAGTGTTTCGCCACAGTTGGCGCAGATAGTGCTGGTCTCTAGACACTTGTTTCTAGTTCTTTAACCGTCATCAGTAGAGATTACAGTCTTTGAAATTTGAGGTTTGCTGAGGAGGCTGCCAACATCTTTCTCAGATCAGGTACCTCTCACAGGCAAGCGGGTGCTTCATCCACGAGCTCGTCAGCTCAATGACTCACGGGAGTACTATTAAACAGGAACAGGGGTGGGAGCACACCGCCTCACCTCCCAGCAAGGTTCGCCCCTGCCATTGTGGTAAATGCAGTTTCAGTTACTTTCTTGCTTCAAGAGTGTTCGAGTGTATCGCCACAGTTGGCGCAGATAGTGCTGATCTCTAGACACGTGTTTCTGGTTCTTTAACCGTCATCAGTAGAGATTACAGTCTTTGAAATTTGGGGTTTGCTGAGTAGGCTTCCAACATCTTTCTCAGGTCTGGTACCTCTCACAGGCATGCGGGTGCTTCATCCACGAGCTCGTCAGCTCAATGACTCACGAGAGTACTATTAAACAGTAACAGGGGTGGGAGCACACCGCTTCACCTCCCAGCAAGGTTCACCCCTGGCATTGTGGTAAATGCAGTATAGGTTACTTGCTTGCTTTAAGTGTGTTAGATTGTTTCGCCGCAGATAGTGCTGATCTCTAGACACGTGTTTCTGGTTCTTTAACCGTCATCAGTTGAGATTACAGTCTTTGAAATCTGGGGTTTGCTAAGTAGGCTGCCAACATCTATCTCAGGTCAGGTACCTCTCACAGGCATGCAGGTGCTTCATCCACCAGCTCGTCAGCTGAATGACTCAAGGGAGAACTATTAAACAGGAACAGGGGTGGGAGCACACCGCTTCACCTCCCAGCAAGGTTCGCCTCTGGCATTGTGGTAAATGCAGTTTCGGTTACTTGCTTGCTTCAAGAGTGTTTGAGTGTTTTGCCACAGTTGGCGCAGATACTGCTGATCTCTAGACACGTGTTTCTGGTTCTTTAACCGTCATCAGTAGAGATTACAGTCTTTGAAATTTGGGGTTTGCTGAGCAGGCTGCCAACATCTTTCTCAGATCAGGCACCTCTCACAGGCAAGCGGGTGCTTCATCCACGAGCTTGTCAGCTCAATGACTCACGGGAGTACTATTAAACAGGAACTGGGGTGGAAGCACACCGCTTCACCTCCCAGCAAGGTTCGCCCCTGACATTGTCGTAATTGCAGTTTCAGTTATTTGCTTGCTTCAAGAGAGTTAGAATGTTTCGCCACAGTTGGCACAGATAATGCTGATCTCTAGACACGTGTTTCAGGATCTTTAACCGTCATCAGTAGAGATTGCAGTCTTTGAAATCTGGGGTTTGCTGAGTAGGCTGCCAACATCTTTCTCATGTCGGGTACCTCTCACAGGCATGCGGGTGCTTCATCCACCACCTCGTCAGCTCAATGACTCATTAAAGAACTATTAAACTTGAACAAGGGTGGGAGCACACCGCTTCACCTCCCAGCAAGGTTCGCACCCTGGCATTGTGGTAAATGCAGTTTCGGTTACTTGCTTGCTTTAAGAGTGTTCTGCCACAGTTGGCGCAGATAGTGCTGATCTCTAGACACGTGTTTCTGGTTCTTTAACCGTCATCAGTAGAGATTATAGTCTTTCAAATGTGGGGTTTGCTGAGTAGGCTGCCAACATCTTTCTCAGGTCAGGTACCTCTCATAGGCATGCTGGTGCTTCATTCACGAGCTCGTCAGCTCAATGTCTCATGGGAGTACTATTAAACAGGAACAGGGGTGGGAGCACACCGCTTCACCTCCAAGCAAGGTTCGCCCCTGCCATTGTGGTAAATGCAGTTTCAGTTACTTGCTTGCTTCAAGAGTGTTCGAGTGTTTCGCCACAGTTGGCGCAGATAGTGCTGATCTCTAGACACGTGTTTCTGGTTCTTTAACCGTCATCAGTAGAGATTACAGTCTTTGAAATTTGGGGTTTGCTGAGTAGGCTTCCAACATCTTTCTCAGGTCTGGTACCTCTCACAGGCATGCGGGTGCTTCATCCACGAGCTCGTCAGCTGAATGACTCACGGGAGAACTATTACACAGGAACAGGGGTGGGAGCACACCGCTTCACCTCCCAGCAAGGCTCGCCCCTGGCATTGTGGTAAATGCAGTTTCAGTTACTTGCTTGCTTCAAGAGTGTTCGAGTGTTTCGCCAAAGTTGGCGCAGATACTGCTGATCTCTAGACACGTGGTTCTGTTTCTTTAACTGTCATAGGCAGAGATTACAGTCTTTCAAATGTGGAGTTTGCTGAGTAGGCTGGCAACATCTTTCTCAGGTCAGGTACCTCCCACAGGCATGCGGGTGCTTCATCCACGAGCTCGTCAACTCAATGACTCACGAGAGCACTATTAAACAGGAACAGGGGTGGGAGCACACCACTTCACCTCCCAGCAAGGTTCGCCCCTGGCATTGAGGTAAATGCAGTTTCGGTTACTTGCTTGCTTCAAGTGTGTTCGATTGTTTCGCCACAGTTGGTGCAGATAGTGCTGATCTCAAGACACGTGTTTCTGGTTCTTTAACCGTCATCAGTAGAGATTACAGTCTTTGTAATCTGGGGTTTGCTAACTAGGCTGCCAACATCTTTCTCAGGTCAGGTACGTCTCACAGGCATGCGGGTGCTTCATCCACGAGTTCGTCAGCTCAATGACTCACGGGAGTACTATTAAACAGGAACAGCGGTGGGAGCACACCGCTTCACCTCCCAGCAAGGTTCGCCCCTGGCATTGTGGTAAATGCAGTTTCAGTTACTTGCTTGCTTCAAGAGTGTTTGAGTGTTTCGCCACAGTTGGCGCAGATACTGCTGATCTCTAGACACGTGTTTCTGGTTCTTTAACCGTCATCAGTAGAGATTAAAGTCTTTCAAATGTGGGGTCTGCTGAGTATGAGGACAACATCTTTCTCAGATCAGGTGCCTCTCACAGACAAGTGGGTGCTTCATCCACGAGCTCGTCAGCTCAATGACTCACGGGAGTACTATTAAACAGGAACAGGGGTGGGAGCACACCGTTCCACCTCCAAGCAAGGCTCGCCCCTGGCATTGTGGTAAATGCAGTTTCAGTTACTTGCTTGCTTCAAGAGTGTTCGAGTGTTTCGCCACAGTTGGCTCAGATAGTGCTGATCTCTAGACACGTGGTTCTGTTTCTTTAACTGTCATAGGTAGAGATTACAGTCTTTCAAATGTGGAGTTTGCTGAGTAGACTGGCAACAACTTTCTCAGGCCAGGTACCTCCCACAGGCATGCGGGTGCTTCATCCACGAGCTCGTCAACTCAATGACTCATGGGAGTACTATTAATCAGGAACAGGGGTGGGAGCACACCGCTCCACCTCCCAGCAAGGATCGCCCCTGGCATTGTGGTAAATGCAGTTTCAGTTACTTGCTTGCTTCAAGAGTGTTCGAGTGTATCGCCACAGTCGGCGCAGATAGTGTTGATCTCTAGACACGTGTTTCTGGTTCTTTAACCGTCATCAGTAGAGATTACAGTCTTTGAAATTTGGGTTTTGCTGTGTAGGCTGCCAACAGCTTTCTCAGATCAGGTACCTCTCACAGGCAAGCGGGTGCTTCATCCACGAGCTCGTCAGCTCAATGACTCACGGGAGTACTATTAAACAGGAACAGGGGTGGGAACACACCGCTTCACCTCCCAGCAAGGTTCGCCCCTGGCATTGAGGTAAATGCAGTTTCGGTTACTTGCTTGCTTCAAGAGTGTTCGAGTGTATCGCCACAGTCGGCGCAGATAGTGTTGATCTCTAGACACGTGTTTCTGGTTCTTTAACCGTCATCAGTAGAGATTGTAGTCTTTCAAATGTGGGGTTTGCTGAGTAGGCTGCCAACATCTTTCTCAGGTCAGGTACCTCTCATAGGCATGCTGGTGCTTCATTCACGAGCTCGTCAGCTCAATGACTCATGGGAGTACTATTAAACAGGAACAGGGGTGGGAGCACACCGCTTCACCTCCCAGCAAGGTTCGCCCCTGCCATTGTGTTAAATGCAGTTTCAGTTACTTGCTTGCTTCAAGAGTGTTCGAGTGTTTCGCCACAGTTGGCGCAGATAGTGCTGATCTCTAGACACGTGTTTCTGGTTCTTTAACCGTCATCAGTAGAGATTACAGTCTTTGAAATTTGGGGTTTGCTGAGTAGGCTTCCAACATCTTTCTCAGGTCTGGTACCTCTCACAGGCATGCGGGTGCTTCATCCACGAGCTCGTCAGCTCAATGACTCACGAGAGCACTATTAAACAGGAACAGGGGTGGGAGCACACCACTTCACCTCCCAGCAAGGTGCGCCCCTGGCATTGAGGTAAATGCAGTTTCGGTTACTTGCTTGCTTCAAGTGTGTTCGATTGTTTCGCCACAGTTGGTGCAGATAGTGCTGATCTCAAGACACGTGTTTCTGGTTCTTTAACCGTCATCAGTAGAGATTACAGTCTTTGTAATCTGGGGTTTGCTAAGTAGGCTGCCAACATCTTTCTCAGGTCAGGTACGTCTCACAGGCATGCGGGTGCTTCATCCACGAGTTCGTCAGCTCAATGACTCACGGGAGTACTATTAAACAGGAACAGCGGTGGGAGCACACCACTTCACCTCCCAGCAAGTTTCGCCCCTGGCATTGTGGTAAATGCAGTTTCAGTTACTTGCTTGCTTCAAGAGTGTTTGAGTGTTTCGCCTTAGTTGGCGCAGATACTGCTGATCTCTAGACACGTGTTTCTGGTTCTTTAACCGTCATCAGTAGAGATTAAAGTCTTTCAAATGTGGGGTCTGCTGAGTATGAGGCCAACATCTTTCTCAGATCAGGTGCCTCTCACAGGCAAGTGGGTGCTTCATCCACGAGCTCGTCAGCTCAATGACTCACGGGAGTACTATTAAACAGGAACAGGGGGGGGAGCACACCGCTCCACCTCCAAGCAAGGCTCGCCCCTGGCATTGTGGTAAATGCAGTTTCAGTTACTTGCTTGCTTCAAGAGTGTTCGAGTGTTTCGCCACAGTTGGCTCAGATAGTGCTGATCTCTAGACACGTGGTTCTGTTTCTTTAACTGTCATAGGTAGAGATTACAGTCTTTCAAATGTGGAGTTTGCTGAGTAGACTGGCAACATCTTTCTCAGGTCAGGTACCTCCCACAGGCATGCGGGTGCTTCATCCACGAGCTCGTCAACTCAATGACTCATGGGAGTACTATTAATCAGGAACAGGGGTGGGAGCACACAGCTCCACCTCCCAGCAAGGATCGCCCCTGGCATTGTGGTAAATGCAGTTTCAGTTACTAGCTTGCTTCAAGAGTGTTCGAGTGTATCGCCACAGTCGGCGCAGATAGTGTTGATCTCTAGACACGTGATTCTGGTTCTTTAATCGTCATCAGTAGAGATTACAGTCTTTGAAATTTGGGGTTTGCTGAGTAGGCTTCCAACAGCTTTCTCAGATCAGGTACCTCTCACAGGCAAGCGGGTGCTTCATCCACGATCTCGTCAGCTCAATGACTCACGGGAGTACTATTAAACAGGAACAGCGGTGGGAGCACACCGCTTCACTTCCCAGCAAGGTTCGCGCCTGGCATTGTGGTAAATGCAGTTTCAGTTACTTGCTTGCTTCAAGAGTGTTTGAGTGTTTCGCCACAGTTGGCTCAGATACTACTGATCTCTAGACACGTGTTTTGGTTCTTTAACCATCATCAGTAGAGATTAAAGTCTTTCAAATGTGGGGTCTGCTGAGTATGAGGCCAACATCTTTCTCAGATCAGGTGACTCTCACAGGCAAGTGGGTGCTTCATCCACGAGCTCGTCAGCGCAATGACTCACGGGAGTACTATTAAACAGGAACAGGGGTGCAGGCACACCGGTTCACCTCCCAGCAAGGATCGCCCCTGCCATTGTGGTAAATGCAGTTTCAGTTACTTGCTTGCTTCAAGAGTGTTCGAGTGTATCGCCACAGTCGGCGCAGATAGTGTTGATCTCTAGACACGTGTTTCTGGTTCTTTAACCTTCATCAGGAGTGTTTACAGTCTTTGAAATTTGGGGTTTGCTGAGTAGGCTTCCAACATCTTTCTCAGGTCTGGTACCTCTCACAGGCATGTGGGTGCTTCATCCACGAGCTCGTCAGCTCAATGACGCACAAGAGTACTATTAAACAGGAACTGGGGTGGGAGCACACTGCTTCACCTCCCAGCAAGGTTCGCCCCTGGCATTGTGGTAAATGTAGTTTCGATTACTTGCTTGCTTCAAGTGTGTTCAATTGTTTCGCCACAGTTGGCGCAGATTGTGCTGATCTCTAGACACGTGTTTCTGGTTCTTTTACCGTCATTAGTAGAGATTGCAGTCTTTAAAATCTGGGGTTTGCTGAGTAGGCTGCCAACATCTTTCTCAGGTCAGGTACCTCTCACAGGCATGCGGGTGCTTCATCCATCAGCTCGTCAGCTCAATGACTCACGGGAGTACTATTAAACAGGAACAGGGGTGGGAGCACACCGCTCCACCTCCCAGCAAGGTTCGCCCCTGGCATTGTGGTAAATGCAGTTTCAGTTACGTGCTTGCTTCAAGAGTGTTCGAGTGTTTCGCCACAGTTGGCTCAGATAGTGCTGATCTCTAGACACGTGGTTCTGATTCTTTAACTGTCATAGGTAGAGATTACAGTCATTTCAAATGTGGAGTTTGCTGAGTAGGCTGGCAACATCTTTCTCAGGTCAGGTACCTCCCACAGGCATGCGGGTGCTTCATCCACGAGCTCGTCAACTCAATGACTCATGGGAGTACTATTAATCAGGAACAGGGGTGGGAGCACACCGGTTCACCTCCCAGCAAGGTTTGTCCCTGCCATTGTGGTAAATGCACTTTCAGTTACTTGCTTGCTTCAAGAGTGTTTGAGTGTATCGCCACAGTCGGCGCAGATAGTGTTGATCTCTAGACACGTGTTTCTGGTTCTTTAACCTTCATCAGGAGTGTTTACAGCCTTTGAAATTTGGGGTTTGCTGAGTAGGCTTCCAACATCTTTCTCAGGTCCGGGAACCTCTCACAGGCATGTGGATGCTTCATCCACGAGCTCGTCAGCTCAGTGATGCACGAGAGTACTATTAAACAAGAACAGGGGTGGGAGCACACCGCTTCACCTCCCAGCAAGGTTCGCCCCTGGCATTGTGGTAAATGCAGTTTCGGTAACTTGCTTGCTTCAAGAGTGTTGGAGTGTTTCGCCACAGTTGGCGCAGATAGTGCTGATCTCTAGACACTTGTTTCTAGTTCTTTAACCGTCATCAGTAGAGATTACAGTCTTTGAAATTTGGGGTTTGCTGAGGAGGCCGCCAACATCTTTCTCAGATCAGGTACCTCTCACAGGCAAGCGGGTGCTTCATCCACGAGCTCGTCAGCTCAATGACTCGCTGGAGTACTATTAAACAGGAACAGGGGTGGAAGCACACTGCTTCACCTCCCAGCAAGGTTCGCCCCTGACATTGTCGTAATTGCAGTTTCAGTTATTTGCTTGCTTCAAGAGAGTTTGAATGTTTCGCCACAGTTGGCGCAGATAATGCTGATCTCTAGACACGTGTTTCAGGTTCTTTAACCGTCATCAATAGAGATTACAGTCTTTGTAATCTGGGGTTTGCTGAGTAGGCTGCCAACATCTTTCTCATGTCAGGTACCTCTCACAGGCATTGCGGGTGCTTCATCCACCACCTCGTCAGCTCAATGACTCACGGGAGAACTATTAAAAAGGAACAAGGGTGGGAGCACACTGCTTCACCTCTCAGCAAGGTTCGCACCCTGGCATTGTGGTAAATGCAGTTTCGGTTACTTGCTTGCTTCAAGAGTGTTCGAGTGTTTCGCCACAGTTGGCGCAGATAGTGCTGATCTCTAGACACGTGTTTCTGGTTCTTTAACCGTCATCAGTAGAGATTATAGTCTCTCAAATGTGGGGTCTGCTGAGTATGAGGCCAACATCTTTCTCAAATCAGGGACGTCTCACAGGCAAGTGGGTGATTCATCCACGAGCTCGTCAGCTCAATGACTCACGGGAGTACTATTAAACAGGAACAGGGGTGGGAGCACACCGCTTCACCTCCCAGCAAGGTTCGCCCCTGCCATTGTGGTAAATGCAGTTTCAGTTACTTGCTTGCTTCAAGAGTATTCGAGTGTTTCGCCACAGTTGGCGCACATAGTGCTGATCTCTAGACACGTGTTTCTGGTTCTTTAACCATCATCAGTAGAGATTACAGTCTTTGAAATTTGGGGTTTGCTGAGTAGGCTTCCAACATCTTTCTCAGGTCTGGTAACTCTCACAGGCATGCGGGTGCTTCATCCACGAGCTCGTCAGCTCAATGACTCACGAGAGCACTATTAAACAGGAACAGGGGTGGGAGCACACCTCTTCACCTCCCAGCAAGGTTCGCCCCTGGCATTGAGGTAAATGCAGTTTCAGTTACTTGCTTGCATCAAGAGTGTTCGAGTGTATCGCCACAGTCGGCGCAGATAGTGTTGATCTCTAGACACTTGTTTCTGGTTCTTTAACCTTCATCAGGAGTGTTTACAGTCTTTGAAATTTGGGGTTTTCTGAGTAGGCTTCCAACATCTTTCTCAGGTCTGGTACCTCTCACAGGCATGCGGGTGCTTCATCCACGAGATTGTCAGCTCAATGACTCACGAGAGCACTATTAAACAGGAGCAGGAGTGGGAGCACACCGCTTCACCTCCCAGCAAGGTTCGCACCCTGGCATTGTGGTAAATGCAGTTTCAGTTACTTGCTTGCTTCCAGAGTGTTCGAGTGTTTCGCCACAGTTGGCGCAGATAGTGCTGATCTCTAGACACGTGTTTCTGGTTCTTTAACCATCATCAGTAGAGATTAAAGTCTTTGAAATATGGGGTTTGCTGAGTAGGCTTCCAAAATCTTTCTCAGGTCTGGTACCTCTCACAGGCATGCGGGTGCTTCATCCACGAGATTGTCAGCTCAATGACTCAAGGGAGAACTATTAATCAGGAACAGGGGTGGGAGCACACCGGTTCACCTCCCAGCAAGGTTTGTCCCTGCCATTGTGGTAAATGCACTTTCAGTTACTTGCTTGCTTCAAGAGTGTTTGAGTGTATCGCCACAGTCGGCGCAGATAGTGTTGATCTCTAGACACGTGTTTCTGGTTCTTTAACCTTCATCAGGAGTGTTTACAGTCTTTGAAATTTGGGGTTTGCTGAGTAGGCTTCCAACATCTTTCTCAGGTCCGGGAACCTCTCACAGGCATGTGGGTGCTTCATCCACGAGCTCGTCAGCTCAGTGATGCACGAGAGTACTATTAAACAAGAACAGGTGTGGGAGCACACCGCTTCACCTCCCAGCAAGGTTCGCCCAGGCATTGTGGTAAATGCAGTTTCGGTAACTTGCTTGCTTCAAGAGTGTTGGAGTGTTTTGCCACAGTTGGCGCAGATAGTGCTGATCTCTAGACACTTGTTTCTAGTTCTTTAACCGTCATCAGTAGAGATTACAGTCTTTGAAATTTGGGGTTTGCTGAGGAGGCCGCCAACATCTTTCTCAGATCAGGTACCTCTCACAGGCAAGCGGGTGCTTCATCCACGAGCTCGTCAGCTCAATGACTCGCGGGAGTACTATTAAACAGGAACAGGGGTGGAAGCACACTGCTTCACCTCCCAGCAAGGTTCGCCCCTGACATTGTCGTAATTGCAGTTTCAGTTATTTGCTTGCTTCAAGAGAGTTTGAATGTTTCGCCACAGTTGGCGCAGATAATGCTGATCTCTAGACACGTATTTCAGGTTCTTTAACCGTCATCAATAGAGATTACAGTCTTTGTAATCTGGGGTTTGCTGAGTAGGCTGCCAACATCTTTCTCATGTCAGGTACCTCTCACGGGCATGCGGGTGCTTCATCCACCACCTCGTCAGCTCAATGACTCACGGGAGAAGTATTAAAAAGGAACAAGGGTGGGAGCACACTGCTTCACCTCTCAGCAAGGTTCGCACCCTGGCATTGTGGTAAATGCAGTTTCGGTTACTTGCTTGCTTCAAGAGTGTTCGAGTGTTTCGCCACAGTTGGCGCAGATAGTGCTGATCTCCAGACACGTGTTTCTGGTTCTTTAACCGTCATCAGTAGAGATTATAGTCTCTCAAATGTGGGGTCTGCTGAGTATGAGGCCAACATCTTTCTCAAATCAGGGACGTCTCACAGGCAAGTGGGTGATTCATCCACGAGCTCGTCAGCTCAATGACTCACGGGAGTACTATTAAACAGGAACAGGGGTGGGAGCACACCGCTTCACCTCCCAGCAAGGTTCGCCCCTGCCATTGTGGTAAATGCAGTTTCAGTTACTTGCTTGCTTCAAGATTATTCGAGTGTTTCGCCACAGTTGGCGCAGATAGTGCTGATCTCTAGACACGTGTTTCTGGTTCTTTAACCATCACCAGTAGAGATTACAGTCTTTGAAATTTGGGGTTTGCTGAGTAGGCTTCCAACATCTTTCTCAGGTCTGGTACCTCTCACAGGCATGCGGGTGCTTCATCCACGAGCTCGTCAGCTCAATGACTCACGAGAGCACTATTAAACAGGAAAAGGGGTGGGAGCACACCTCTTCACCTCCCAGCAAGGTTCGCCCCTGGCATTGAGGTAAATGCAGTTTCAGTTACTTGCTTGCATCAAGAGTGTTCGAGTGTATCGCCACAGTCGGCGCAGATAGTGTTGATCTCTAGACACTTGTTTCTGGTTCTTTAACCTTCATCAGGAGTGTTTACAGTCTTTAAAATTTGGGGTTTGCTGAGTAGGCTTCCAACATCTTTCTCAGGTCTGGTACCTCTCACAGGCATGCGGGTGCTTCATCCACGAGATTGTCAGCTCAATGACTCACAAGAGCACTATTAAACAGGAGCAGGGGTGGGAGCACACCGCTTCACCTCCCAGCAAGGTTCGCACCCTGGCATTGTGGTAAATGCAGTTTCAGTTACTTGCTTGCTTCCAGAGTGTTCGAGTGTTTCGCCACAGTTGGCGCAGATAGTGCTGATCTCTAGACACGTGTTTCTGGTTCTTTAACCATCATCAGTAGAGATTAAAGTCTTTGAAATATGGGGTTTGCTGATTAGGCTTCCAACATCTTTCTCAGGTCTGGTACCTCTCACAGGCATGCGGGTGCTTCAGCCACGAGCTCGTCAGCTCAATGACTCAAGGTAGAACTATTAAAAAGGAACAGGGGGGGAGCACACCGCTTCACCTGCCAGCAAGGTTCGCCTCTGGCATTGTGGTAAATGCAGTTTCGGTTACTTGCTTGCTTCAAAAGTGTTTGAGTGTTTCGCCACAGTTGGCGCAGATACTGCTGATCTCTAGACACGTGTTTCTGGTTCTTTAACCGTCATCAGTAGAGATTAAAGTCTTTCAAATGTGTTGTCTGCTGAGTATGAGGCCAACATCTTTCTCAGATCAGGTGCCTCTCACAGGCAAGTGGGTGCTTCATCCACGAGCTCGTCAGCTCAATGACTCACGGGAGTACTATTAAACAGGAACAGGGGTGGGAGCACACCGCTCCACCTCCAAGCAATGTTCGCCCCTGGCATTGTGGTAAATGCAGTTTCGGTTACTTGCTTGCTTCAAGTGTGTTCGATTGTATCGCCGCAGATAGTGCTGATCTCTAGACACGTGTTTCTGGTTCTTTAACCGTCATCAGTAGAGATTAAAGTCTTTCAAATGTGGGGTCTGCTGAGTATGAGGCCAACATCTTTCTCAGATCAGGTGCCTCTCACAGGCAAGTGGGTGCTTCATCCACGAGCTCGTCAGCTCAATGACTCACGGGAGTACTATTAAACAGGAACACGGGTGGGAGCACACCACTCCACCTCCAAGCAAGGTTCGCCCCTGGCATTGTGGTAAATGCAGTTTCAGTTACTTGCTTGCTTCAAGAGTGTTCGAGTGTTTCGCCACAGTTGGCTCAGATAGTGCTGATCTCTAGACACGTGGTTCTGTTTCTTTAACTGTCATAGGTAGAGATTACAGTCTTTCAAATGTGGAGTTTGCTGAGTAGGCTAGCAACATCTTTCTCAGGTCAGGTACCTCCCACCGGCATGCGGGTGCTTCATCCACGATCTCGTCAACTCAATGACTCATGGGAGTACTATTAATCAGGAACAGGGGTGGGAGCACACCGCTCCACCTCCCAGCAAGGTTCGCCACTGGCATTGTGGTAAATGCAGTTTCAGTTACTTGCTTGCTTCAAGAGTGTTCGAGTGTATCGCCACAGTTGGCGCAGATAGTGTTGATCTCTAGACACGTGTTTCTGGTTCTTTAACCATCATCAGTAGAGATTACAGTCTTTGAAATTTGGGTTTTGCTGTGTAGGCTGCCAACAGCTTTCTCAGATCAGGTACCTCTCACAGGCAAGAGGGTGCTTCAGCCACGAGCTCGTCAGCTCAATGACTCACGGGAGTACTATTAAACAGGAACAGGGGTGAGAACACACCGCTTCACCTCCCAGCAAGGTTCGCCCCTGCCATTGTGGTAAATGCAGTTTCAGTTACTTGCTTGCTTCAAGAGTGTTTGAGTGTATCGCCACAGTTGGCACAGATAGTGCTGATCTCTAGACACGTGTTTCTGGTTCTTTAACCGTCATCAGTAGAGATTACAGTCTTTGAAATTTGGGGTTTGCTGAGTAGGCTTCCAACATCTTTCTCAGGTCTGGTACCTCTCACAGGCATGCGGGTGCTTCATCCACGAGCTCGTCAGCTCAATGACTCACGAGAGTACTATTAAACAGTAACAGGGGTGGGAGCACACAGCTTCACCTCCCAGCAAGTTTCGCCCCTGGCATTGTGGTAAATGCAGTTTCGGTTACTTGCTTGCTTCAAGTGTGTTCGATTGTTTCGCCGCAGATAGTGCTGATCTCTAGACACGTGTTTCTGGTTCTTTAACCATCATCAGTAGAGATTAAAGTCTTTCAAATGTGGGGTCTGCTGAGTATGAGGCCAACATCTTTCTCAGATCAGGTGACTCTCACAGGCAAGTGGGTGCTTCATTTACGAGCTCGTCAGCTCAATGACTCACGGGAGTACTATTAAACAGGAACAGGGGTGGGAGCACACCGCTCCAACTCCAAGCAAGGTTCGCCCCTGGCATTGTGGTAAATGCAGTTTCAGTTACTTGCTTGCTTCAAGAGTGTTCGAGTGTTTCGCCACAGTTGGCTCAGATAGTGCTGATCTCTAGACACGTGGTTCTGTTTCTTTCACTGTCATAGGTAGAGATTACAGTCTTTCAAATGTGGAGTTTGCTGAGTAGGCTAGCAACATCTTTCTCAGGTCAGGTACCTCCCACCGGCATGCGGGTGCTTCATCCACGATCTCGTCAACTCAATGACTCATGGGAGTACTATTAATCAGGAACAGGGGTGGGAGCACACCGCTCCACCTCCCAGCAAGGTTCGCCACTGGCATTGTGGTAAATGCAGTTTCAGTTACTTGCTTGCTTCAAGAGTGTTCGAGTGTATCGCCACAGTTGGCGCAGATAGTGTTGATCTCTAGACACGTGTTTCTGGTTCTTTAACCATCATCAGTAGAGATTACGGTCTTTGAAATTTGGGTTTTGCTGTGTAGGCTGCCAACAGCTTTCTCAGATCAGGTACCTCTCACAGGCAAGAGGGTGCTTCAGCCACGAGCTCGTCAGCTCAATGACTCACGGGAGTACTATTAAACAGGAACAGGGGTGAGAACACACCGCTTCACCTCCCAGCAAGGTTCGCCCCTGCCATTGTGGTAAATGCAGTTTCAGTTACTTGCTTGCTTCAAGAGTGTTCGAGTGTATCGCCACAGTTGGCACAGATAGTGCTGATCTCTAGACACGTGTTTCTGGTTCTTTAACCGTCATCAGTAGAGATTACAGTCTTTGAAATTTGGGGTTTGCTGAGTAGGCTTCCAACATCTTTCTCAGGTCTGGTACCTCTCACAGGCATGCGGGTGCTTCATCCACGAGCTCGTCAGCTCAATGACTCACGGGAGTACTATTAAACAGTAACAGGGGTGGGAGCACACAGCTTCACCTCCCAGCAAGTTTCGCCCCTGGCATTGTGGTAAATGCAGTTTCGGTTACTTGCTTGCTTCAAGTGTGTTCGATTGTTTCGCCGCAGATAGTGCTGATCTCTAGACACGGGTTTCTGGTTCTTTAACCATCATCAGTAGAGATTAAAGTCTTTCAAATGTGGGGTCTGCTGAGTATGAGGCCAACATCTTTCTCAGATCAGGTGACTCTCACAGGCAAGTGGGTGCTTCATTTACGAGCTCGTCAGCTCAATGACTCACGGGAGTACTATTAAACAGGAACAGGGGTGGGAGCACACCGCTCCACCTGCAAGCAAGGTTCGCCCCTGGCATTGTGGTAAATGCAGTTTCAGTTACTTGCTTGCTTCAAGAGTGTTCGAGTGTTTCGCCACAGTTGGAGCAGATAGTGCTGATCTCTAGACACGTGGTTCTGTTTCTTTAACTGTCATAGGTAGAGATTACAGTCTTCCAATTGTGGAGTTTGCTGAGTAGGCTGGCAACATCTTTCTCAGGTCAGGTACCTCTCACAGGCATGCGGGTGCTTCATCCATCAGCTCGTCAGCTCAATGACTCACGGGAGTACTATTAAACAGGAACAGGGGTGCAAGCACACCGGTTCACCTCCCAGCAAGGATCGCCCCTGCCATTGTGGTAAATGCAGTTTCAGTTACTTGCTTGCTTCAAGAGTGTTCGAGTGTATCGCCACAGTCGGCGCAGATAGTGTTGATCTCTAGACACGTGTTTCTGGTTCTTTTACCTTCATCAGGAGTGTTTACAGTCTTTGAAATTTGGGGTTTGCTGAGTAGGCTTCCAACATCTTTCTCAGGTCTGGTAGCTCTCACAGGCATGTGGGTGCTTCATCCACGAGCTCGTCAGCTCAATGACACACAAGAGTACTATTAAACAGGAACTGGGGTGGGAGCACACCGCTTCACCTCCCAGCAAGGTTCGCCCCTGGCATTGTGGTAAATGTAGTTTCGATTACTTGCTTGCTTCAAGTGTGTTCGATTGTTTCGCCACAGTTGGCGCAGATAGTGCTGATCTCTAGACACGTGTTTCTGGTTCTTTAACCGTCATTAGTAGAGCTTACAGTCTTTGAAATCTGGGGTTTGCTGAGTAGGCTGCCAACATCTTTCTCAGGTCAGGTACCTCTCACAGGCATGCGGGTGCTTCATCCATCAGCTCGTCAGCTCAATGACTCACGGGAGTACTATTAAACAGGAACAGGGGTGGGAGCACACCGCTCCACCTCCCAGCAAGGTTCGCCCCTGGCATTGTGGTAAATGCAGTTTCAGTTACTTGCTTGCTTCAAGAGTGTTCGAGTGTTTCGCCACAGTTGGCTCAGATAGTGCTGATCTCTAGACACGTGGTTCTGATTCTTTAACTGTCATAGGTAGAGATTACAGTCTTTCAAATGTGGAGTTTGCTGAGTAGGCTGGCAACATCTTTCTCAGGTCAGGTACCTCCCACAGGCATGCGGGTGCTTCATCCACGAGCTCGTCAACTCAATGACTCATGGGAGTACTATTAATCAGGAACAGGGGTGGGAGCACACCGGTTCACCTCCCAGCAAGGTTTGTCCCTGCCATTGTGGTAAATGCACTTTCAGTTACTTGCTTGCTTCAAGAGTGTTTGAGTGTATCGCCACAGTCGGCGCAGATAGTGTTGATCTCTAGACACGTGTTTCTGGTTCTTTAACCTTCATCAGGAGTGTTTACAGTCTTTGAAATTTGGTGTTTGCTGAGTAGGCTTCCAACATCTTTCTCAGGTCTGGGAACCTCTCACAGGCATGTGGGTGCTTCATCCACGAGCTCGTCAGCTCAGTGACGCACGAGAGTACTATTAAACAAGAACAGGGGTGGGAGCACACTGCTTCGCCTCCCAGCAAGGTTCGCCCCTGGCATTGTGGTAAATGCAGTTTCGGTAACTTGCTTGCTTCAAGAGTGTTGGAGTGTTTCGCCACAGTTGGCGCAGATAGTGCTGATCTCTAGACACTTGTTTCTAGTTCTTTAACCGGCATCAGTAGAGATTACAGTCTTTGAAATTTGGGGTTTGCTGAGGAGGCTGCCAACATCTTTCTCAGATCAGGTACCTCTCACAGGCAAGCGGGTGCTTCATCCACGAGCTCGTCAGCTCAATGACTCGCGGGAGTACTATTAAACAGGAACAGGGGTGGAAGCACACTGCTTCACCTCCCAGCAAGGTTCGCCCCTGACATTGTCGTAATTGCAGTTTCAGTTATTTGCTTGCTTCAAGAGAGTTTGAATGTTTCGCCACAGTTGGCGCAGATAGTGCTGATCTCTAGACACGTGTTTCAGGTTCTTTAACCGTCATCAATAGAGATTACAGTCTTTGTAATCTGGGGTTTGCTGAGTAGGCTGCCAACATCTTTCTCATGTCAGGTACCTCTCACAGGCATGCGGGTGCTTCATCCACCACCTCGTCAGCTCAATGACTCACGGGAGAACTATTAAAAAGGAACAAGGGTGGGAGCACACTGCTTCACCTCTCAGCAAGGTTCGCACCCTGGCATTGTGGTCAATGCAGTTTCGGTTACTTGCTTGCTTCAAGAGTGTTCGAGTGTTTCGCCACAGTTGGCGCAGATAGTGCTGATCTCTAGACACGTGTTTCTGGTTCTTTAACCGTCATCAGTAGAGATTATAGTCTCTAAAATGTGGGGTCTGCTGAGGATGAGGCCAACATCTTTCTCAAATCAGGGACATCTCACAGGCAAGTGGGTGATTCATCCACAAGCTCGTCAGCTCAATGACTCACGGGAGTACTATTAAACAGGAACAGGGGTGGGAGCACACCACTTCACCTCCCAGCAAGGTTCGCCCCTGCCATTGTGGTAAATGCAGTTTCAGTTACTTGCTTGCTTCAAGAGTTTTCCAGTGTTTCGCCACAGTTGGCGCAGATAGTGCTGATCTCTAGACACGTGTTTCTGGTTCTTTAACCATCATCAGTAGAGATTACAGTGTTTGAAATTTGGGGTTTGCTGAGTAGGCTTCCAACATCTTTCTCAGGTCTGGTACCTCTCACAGGCATGCGGGTGCTTCATCCACGAGCTCGTCAGCTCAATGACTCACGAGAGCACTATTAAACAGGAACAGGGGTGGGAGCACACCTCTTCACCTCCCAGCAAGGTACGCCCCTGGCATTGAGGTAAATGCAGTTTCAGTTACTCGCTTGCATCAAGAGTGTTCGAGTGTATCGCCACAGTCGGCGCAGATAGTGTTGATCTCTAGACACTTGTTTCTGGTTCTTTAACCTTCATCAGGAGTGTTTACAGTCTTTGAAATTTGGGGTTTGCTGAGTAGGCTTCCAACATCTTTCTCAGGTCTGGTACCTCTCACAGGCATGTGGGTGCTTCATCCACGAGATTGTCAGCTCAATGACTCACGAGAGCACTATTAAACAGGAGCAGGGGTGGGAGCACCCCGCTTCACCTCCCAGCAAGGTTCGCCTCTGGCATTGTGGTAAATGCAGTTTCGGTTACTTGCTTGCTTCAAGAGTGTTTGAGTGTTTCGCCACAGTTGGCGCAGATACTGCTGATCTCTAGACACGTGTTTCTGGTTCTTTAACTGTCATCAGTAGAGATTACAGTCTTTCAAATGTGGGGTCTGCTGACTATGAGGCCAACATCTTTCTCAGATCAGGTACCTCTCACAGGCAAGTGGGTGATTCATGCACGAGCTCGTCAGCTCAATGACTCACAGGAGTACTATTAAACAGGAACAGGGGTGGGAGTACACCGCTTCACCTCCCAGCAAGGTTCGCCCCTGGCATTGTGGTAAATGCAGTTTCAGTTACTTGCTTGCTTCAAGAGTGTTCGAGTGTTTCGCCACAGTTGGCGCAGATAGTGCTGATCTCTAGACACGTATTTCTGGTTCTTTAACCGTCATCAGTAAAGATTACAGTCTTTGAAATTTGGGGTTTGCTGAGTAGGCTTCCAACATCTTTCTCAGGTCTGGTACCTCTCACAGGCATGATTGGTGCTTCATCTACGAGCTCGTCCGCTCAATGACTCAGGAGAGTACTATTAAACAGTAACAGGGGTGGGGGCACACCGCTTCACCTCCCATCAAGGTTCGCCCCTGGCATTGTGGTAAATGCAGTTAGATGTATGATGAGACAATGCGTACCATCAAAACGTGGTATGTTACATCGCGGTCTTGACAACGCAAGTCATTATATCGGCTTGCATTGGAGGGCGCTGGATTTAGGAATAGTGTGAATTACTATTCCAACTCCAGTCTACAGACAGCAGGGAAGGTGTTGGAATAGTAATTCACACTATTCCTTAGTCTAGAGCGCCCTCCAGTGCAAGTCGGTGTAACGACTTGCGTTGTCAAAACCACGATATAACCATACCGCGTTGTAATGGTTGCGTGGTAAAGGATGTTTCCCATGCAGTTTCGGTTACTTTCTTGCTTCAAGTGTGTTCGGTTGTTTCGTCACAGTTGGCGCAGATAGTGCTGATCTCTAGACACGTGTTTCTGGTTCTTTAACCATCATCAGTAGAGATTACAGTCTTTGCAATCTGGGGTTTGCTAAGTAGGCTGCCAACATCTTTCTCAGGTCAGGTACCTCTCACAGGCATGCAGGTGCTTCATCCACCAGCTCGTCAGCTGAATGACTCACAGGAGAACTATTAAACAGGAACAGGGGTGGGAGCACACCGCTTCACCTCCCAGCATGGTTCGCCTCTGGCATTGTGGTAAATGCAGTTTCGGTTACTTGCTTGCTTCAAGAGTGTTTGAGTATTTCGCCACAGTTGGCGCAGATACTGCTGATCTCTAGACACGTGTTAATGGTTCTTTAACCGTCATCAGTAGAGATTACAGTGTTTCAAATTTGGGGTTTGCTGAGTAGGCTGCCAACATCTTTCTTAGGTCTGGTACCTCTCACAGGCTTGTGGGTGCTTCATTCACAAGCTCGTCAGCTCAATGACTCACAGGAGTACTATTAAACAGGAACAGGGGTGGGAGCACACCGCTTCACCTCCCAGCAAGGTTTGCCCCTGGCATTGTGGTAACTGCAGTTTCAGTTACCTGCATGCTTCAAGAGTGTTCGAGTGTTTCGTCACAGTTGGCGCAGATAGTGCTGATCTCTAGACACGTGGTTCTGGTTCTTTAACCGTCTTCAGTAGAGATTACAGTCTTTCAAATGTGGGGTTTGCTGAGTATGCTGTGAACATCTTTCTCAGGTCAGGTACCTCTCACAGGCAACCGTGTGCTTCATCCACGAGCTCGTCAGCTCAATGACTCACGGGAGTACTATTAAACAGGAACAGGGGTGGGAACACACCGCTTCACCTCCCAGCAAGGTTCGCCCCTGCCATTGTGGTAAATGCAGTTTCAGTTACTTGCTTGCTTCAAGAGTGTTCGAGTGTATCGCCACAGTTGGCGCAGATAGTGCTGATCTCTAGACACGTGTTTCTGGTTCTTTAACCGTCATCAGTAGAGATTACAGTCTTTGAAATTTGGGGTTTGCTGAGTAGGCTTCCAACATCTTTCTCAGGTCTGGTACCTCTCACAGGCATGCGGGTGCTTCATCCACGAGCTGGTCAGCTCAATGACTCACGAGAGTACTATTAAACAGTAACAGGGGTGGGAGCACACTGCTTCACCTCCCAGCAAGTTTCGCCCCTGGCATTGTGGTAAATGCAGTTTCGGTTACTTGCTTGCTTCAAGTGTGTTCGATTGTTTCGCCGCAGATAGTGCTGATCTCTAGACACGTGTTTTTGGTTCTTTAACCGTCATCAGTAAAGATTAAAGTCTTTCAAATGTGGGGTCTGCTGAGTATGAGGCCAACATCTCTTTCTCAGATCAGGTGCCTCTCACAGGCAAGTGGGTGCTTCATCCACGAGCTCGTCAGCTCAATGACTCACGGGAGTACTATTAAACAGGAACAGGGGTGGGAGCACACCGCTCCACCTCCAAGCAAGGTTCGCCCCTGGCATTGTGGTAAATGCAGTTTCAGTTACTTGCTTGCTTCAAGAGTGTTCGAGTGTTTCGCCACAGTTGGAGCAGATAGTGCTGATCTCTAGACACGTGGTTCTGGTTCATTAACCGTCATCAGTAGAGATTACAGTCTTTGAAATCTTGGGTTTGCTAAGTAGGCTGCCAACATCTATCTCAGGTCAGGTACCTCTCACAGGCATGCAGGTGCTTCATCCACCAGCTCGTCAGCTGAATGACTCACGGATGTACTATTAAACAGGAACAGCGGTGGGAGCACACCGCTTCACTTCCCAGCAAGGTTCGCACCTGGCATTGTGGTAAATGCAGTTTCAGTTACTTGCTTGCTTCAAGAGTGTTTGAGTGTTTCGCCACAGTTGGCTCAGATACTGCTGATCTCTAGACACGTGTTTCTGGTTCTTTAACCATCATCAGTAGAGATTAAAGTCTTTCAAATGTGGGGTCTGCTGAGTATGAGGCCAACATCTTTCTCGCCACTACCCTTTTTTTCTTACTATGTTCTGTAATTCCGTGTTCACTTGCTCACATTTGGTTTTGTTTTTTGTAAACACTTGTATTGTAGATGAGGCATTCTGCCCATTTCCCGTTTGTGTATTCATGCTTTTGCCTTATTATACTTATTTAACGTCATTTTATGCTTGCAACAACATGATCCATTGGGCGTAGTCTCTCCTTTGTTTTTACATTACCAACGTCACCAGAACCCTCACTTCCGATTATTTTCACGAAGGTTAACCTTCTAGTCGTCGTTTTTATTTTGCCTTTATAACCGATTTCCGGTTTTCCCTCCATCCTCCCGCACTTCGGCAGCCAGATCTTCTACCTCACACCGTCATATACAGGTATTGCTTTATCCCCGTACGCATTGGCTTTCATGCCGTACTTTCGCTGTGCCCTTTAGTTCTTCAATCCCACCGTGTTTCTTCCAGGCCATTGGTTTCCTGGTCGCACCGACCCATGGGAGACCGCTCTACTTTTGATCCCGACGGCTTTTCATTGTTTTCTCGTGACATTGCTCATCGTGGTGAGTTTTGCCTATGTGCCGTTTTTCTTTCCGCACCACGTTGCTATCGACTTCATTACTATACCCTCCTCTAAGCCTGCTCCTACACATTTTCCGTCTTTGCGTTTCTTTTTATCACAACCTTGCCATTTTCCTAGCCTCAGTTGCCATTTGACATTACCTGTCGGCTTATACTTGTCGTTTAATCCGCTCTTACATAGTGCCGCACACCGCTTGATAGTTGCATGCTCTAGTGCACTTGTACTCCTTTTTTTACTGCCTTGCACGCTTTTCACTCCGTTCTTTTAAACGTTACCCCTACCTCGTTTCTGCCCCTTTGCTTCACAGTTGTTGCAGTCTTGACGTTCAATGTTCTACATGTTCTCGAATCTTTAGTTTAAATTTCCGTGTTTTGCGCCATTTTGAGGCTGTTTTTCTTAAATACATATGTTTTTTCTTTCTACTTTGCTTCTGTTGAATTTGTTTCCATCGCTTATTTTGTGTAATTATGTTAAGGCATTCTCTACATTTTGTTTCGTGCCAATGTTATTTAATTAGGCAGTACCACTTGTTGAGGCCTTAATTATTCTATATGATTTTATTTTCTCATGCACTTTGTTTTCAGTTTCCATTAATGAACCCTTACCATTCCTTTCAACTCTCTTGTCGTTTTTCTTCTCCCTTTTGTTGTAACCCCTTTTCTCTTGGCACTTGTCTTTTTCGTACAGTGCGATGTTACTTATTCTGTCACTTGATTTACCGTGTTCTTGGATTGTTTTTCTTTTTTTAAATTACGTTATGTTTTGTCACCACCATGTTTATTTCTATTGTCACTTCGTTCCTTTTGCTTTTTGGTTTTTTGATCCATTATGATATTGTTTCCCAGCCCTGAAGAGTCACAGTTGTTCTACTGTTGACGAAACACGTGTCGGCTGGCGCCCTTTGTACTGATGAAAACATCTTTTGAATTAAAACAACATCTTTCCATTGTTCATTGAACTTTGTTGTTCTTTCTGTGATCTCATTAACAAAATTGTCACGTGTGCACAGGTTTTGCTTATAATTGTTCTGGTATGGGCTTTCGCCCACACCTTATACAGGGGTTTTGGGTATTCCCCTGACCTGTTTGCACCGTTAAGCATTGGTTCTTTGTTCTTCTTACTTCATCTGTCCGTTTATCTGCCTGAGCGCCATTTATCCTGTCTCCAAAACCCTCTCTGGTCCATATCTTTCTCAGACCAGGTGACTCTCACAGGCAAGTGGGTGCTTCATCCACGAGCTCGTCAGCTCAATGACTCACGTGAGTACTATTAAACATGAACAGGGGTGGGAGCACACCGCTCCACCTCCAAGCAAGGTTCGCCCCTGGCATTGTGGTAAATGCAGTTTCAGTTACTTGCTTGCTTCAAGAGTGTTCGAGTGTTTCGCCACAGTTGGAGCAGATAGTGCTGATCTCTAGACACGTGGTTCTGTTTCTTTAACTGTCATAGGTAGAGATTACAGTCTTTCAAATGTGGAGTTTGCTGAGTAGGCTGGCAACATCTTTCTCAGGTCAGGTACCTCTCACAGGCATGCGGGTGCTTCATCCACGAGCTCGTCAACTCAATTACTCATGGGAGTACTATTAAAGAGGAACAGGGGTGCGAGCACACCGGTTCACCTCCCAGCAAGGATCGCCCCTGCCATTGTGGTAAATGCAGTTTCAGTTACTTGCTTGCTTCAAGAGTGTTCGAGTGTATCGCCACAGTCGGCGCAGATAGTGTTGATCTCTAGACACGTGTTTCTGGTTCTTTAACCTTCATCAGGAGTGTTTACAGTCTTTGAAATTTGGGGTTTGCTGAGTAGGCTTCCAACATCTTTCTCAGGTCTGGTACCTCTCACAGGCATGTGGGTGCTTCATCCACGAGCTCGTCAGCTCAATGACGCACAAGAGTACTATTAAACAGGAACTGGGGTGGGAGCACACCGCTTCACCTCCCAGCAAGGTTCGAACCTGGCATTGTGGTAAATGCAGTTTCAGTTACTTGCTTGCTTCAAGTGTGTTCGATTGTTTCGCCACAGTTGGCGCAGATAGTGCTGATCTCTAGACACGTGTTTCTGGTTCTTTAAACGTCATTAGTAGAGATTACAGTCTTTGAAATCTGGGGTTTGCTGAGTAGGCTGCCAACATCTTTCTCAGGTCAGGTACCTCTCACAGGCAAGCGTGTGCTTCATCCACAAGCTCGTCAGCTCAATGACTCACGAGAGTACTATTAAACAGGAACAGGGGTGGGAGCACACCGCTTCACCTCCAAGCAAGGTTCACCCCTGGCATTGTGGTAAATGCAGTTTCGGTTACTTGCTTGCTTCAAGAGTGTTTGAGTGTTTCGCCACAAATGGCGCAGATAGTGCTGATCTCTAGACACGTGTTTCTGGTTCTTTAACCGACATCAGTAGAGATTACAGTCTTTCAAATGTGGGGTTTGCTGAGTATGCTGCCAACATCTTTCTCAGATCAGGTGCCTCTCACAGGCAAGTGGGTGCTTCATCCACGAGCTCGTCAGCTCAATGACTCACGAGAGTAAACAGGAACAGGGGTGCGAGCACACCGCTTCACCTCCCAGAAAGGTTCGCCCCTGACATTGTGGTAATTGCAGTTTCAGATACTTGCTTGCTTCAAGATTGTTTGAGTGTTTCGCCACAGTTGGTGCAGATACTGCTGATCTCTAGACATGTATTTCTGGTTCTTTAACCGTCATCAGTAGAGATTACAGTCTTTCAAATGTGGGGTTTGCTGAGTAGGCTGCCAACATCTTTCTCAGATCAGTTACCTCTCACAGGTAAGTGGGTGCTTCATCCACGAGCTCGTCAGCTCAATGACTCACGGGAGTACTATTAAACAGGAACAGGGGTGGGAGCACACCGCTTCACCTCCAAGCAAGGTTCACCCCTGCCATTGTGGTAAATGCAGTTTTGGTTACTTGCTTGCTTCAAGAGTGTTTGAGTGTTTCGCCACAGTTGGTGCAGATACTGCTGATCTCTAGACATGTATTTCTGGTTCTTTAACCGTCATCAGTAGAGATTACAGTCTTTCAAATGTGGGGTCTGCTGAGTATGCTGCCAATATCTTTCTCAGATCAGGTACCTCTCACAGGCAAGCGGGTGCTTCATCCACGAGCTCGTCAGCTCAATGACTCACGGGAGTACTATTAAACAGGAACAGGGGTGGGAGCACACCGCTTCACCTCCAAGCAAGGTTCGCCCCTGCCATTGTGGTAAATGCAGTTTCAGTTACTTGCTTGCTTCAAGAGTGTTTGAGTGTTTCGCCACAGTTGGCGCAGATACTGCTGATCTCTAGACACGTGTTTCTGGTTCTTTAACTGTCATCAGTAGAGATTACAGTCTTTCAAATGTGGGGTCTGCTGACTATGAGGCCAACAACTTTCTCAGATCAGGTACCTCTCACAGGCAAGTAGGTGATTCATCCACGAGCTCGTCAGCTCAATGACTCACAGGAGTACTATTAAACAGGAACAGGGGTGGGAGTACACCGCTTCACCTCCCAGCAAGGTTCGCCCCTGGCATTGTGGTAAATGCAGTTTCAGTTACTTGCTTGCTTCAAGAGTGTTCGAGTATTTCGCCACAGTTGGCGCAGATAGTGCTGATCTCTAGACACGTGTTTCTGGTTCTTTTTACCGTCATCAGTAGAGATTACAGTCATTGAAATTTGGGGTTTGCTGAATAGGCTTCCAACATCTTTCTCAGGTCTGGTGCCTCTCACAGGCATGCGGGTGCTTCATCCACGAGCTTGTCAGCTCAATGACTCACGAGAGTACTATTAAACAGGAACAGGGGTGGGAGCACACCGCTTCATCTCCCAGCAAGATTCGCCCCTGGCATTGTGGTAAATGCAGTTTCGGTTACTTGCTTGCTTCAAGTGTGTTCGATTGTTTTGCCACAGTTGGCGCAGATAGTGCTGATCTCTAGACACGTGTTTCTGGTTCTTTAACTGTCATCAGTAGAGATTACAATCTTTGAAATCTGGGGGTTGCTAAGTAGGCTGCCAACATCTTTCTCAGGTCAGGTACGTCTCACAGGCATGCGGGTGCTTCATCCATGAGTTTGTCAGCTCAATGACTCATTGGAGAACTATTAAACAGGAACAGGGGTGGGAGCACACCGCTTCACCTCCCAGCAAGGTTCGCCGCTGGCATTGTGGTAAATGCAGTTTCAGTTACTTGCTTGCTTCAAGAGTGTTCGAGTATTTTGTCACAGTTGGCGCAGATAGTGCTGATCTCTAAACACGTGGTTCTGGTTCTTTAACCGTCATCAGTAGATATTACAGTCTTTCAAATGTGGGGTTTGCTGAGTATGCTGTCAACATCTTCCTCAGGTTAGGTACCTCTCACAGGCAAGCGTGTGCTTCATCCACAAGCTCGTCAGCTCAATGACTCACAAGAGTACTATTAAACAGGAACAGGGGTGGGAGCACACCGCTTCACCTCCAAGCAAGGTTCACCCCTGGCATTGTGGTAAATGCAGTTTCGGTTACTTGCTTGCTTCAAGAGTGCTCGAGTGTTTCGCCACAAATGGCGCAGATAGTGCTGATCTCTAGACACGTGTTTCTGGTTCTTTAACCGTCATCAGTAGAGATTACAGTCTTTCAAATGTGGGGTTTGCTGAGTATGCTGCCAACATCTTTCTCAGATCAGGTGCCTCTCACAGGCAAGTGGGTGCTTCATCCACAAGCTCGTCAGCTCAATGACTCACGAGAGTACTATTAAACAGGAACAGGGGTGCGAGCACACCGCTTTACCTCCCAGAAAGGTTCGCCCCTGACATTGTGGTAATTGCAGTTTCAGATACTTGCTTGCTTCAAGAGTGTTTGAGTGTTTCGCCACAGTTGGCACAGATAATGCTGATCTCTAGACACGTGTTTCTAGTTCTTTAACCGTCATCAGTAGAGATTACAGTCTTTGAAATTTGGGGTTTGCTGAGTAGGCTGCCAACATCTTTCTTAGATCAGGTACCTCTCACAGGCAAGTGGGTGCTTCATCCACGAGCTCGTCAGCTCAATGACTCACGGGAGTGCTATTAAACAGGAACAGGGGTGGGAGCACACCGCTTCACCTCCCAGCAAGGTTCGCCTCTGGCATTGTGGTAAATGCAGTTTTGGTTACTTGCTTGCTTCAAGAGTGTTTGAGTGTTTCGCTACAGTTGGCGCAGATACTGCTGATCTCTAGACACGTATTTCTGGTTCTTTAACCGTCATCAGTAGAGATTACAGTCTTTCAAATGTGGGGTCTGCTGAGTATGCTGCCAACATCTTTCTCAGATCAGGTACCTCTCACAAGCAAGCGGGTGCTTCATCCACGAGCTCGTCAGCTCAATGACTCACGGGAGTACTATTAAACAGGAACAGGGGTGGGAGCACACCGCTTCACCTCCAAGCAAGGTTTGCCCCTGCCATTGTGGTAAATGCAGTTTCAGTTACTTGCTTGCTTCAAAAGTGTTCAAGTGTTTCGCCACAGTTGGCGCAGATAGTGCTGATCTCTAGACACGTGTTTCTGGTTCCTTAACCGTCATCAGTAAAGATTACAGTCTTTGAAATTTTGGGTTTGCTGAGTAGGCTTCCAACATCTTTCTCAGGTCTGGTACCTCTCACAGGCATGATTGGTGCTTCATCCACGAGCTCGTCAGCTCAATGACTCAGGAGAGTACTATTAAACAGTAACAGGGGTGGGAGCACACCGCTTCACCTGCCATCAAGGTTCGCCCCTGGCATTGTGGTAAATGCAGTTGGATGTATGATGAGACAATGCGTACCATTAAAACGCGGTATGTTACATCGCGGTCTTGACAACGCAAGTCATTATATCGACTTGCATTGGAGGGCGCTGGATTTAGGAATAGTGTGAATTACTATTCCAACTCCAGTCTACGGACAGTAGGGAAGGTGTTGGAATAGTAATTCACACTATTCCTTAGTCTAGAGCGCCCTCCAGTGCAAGTCGGTGTAACGACTTGCCTTGTCAAAACCACGATATAACCATACCGCGTTGTAATGGTTGCGTGGTAAAGGATGTTTCCCATGCAGTTTCGGTTACTTGCTTGCTTCAAGTGTGTTCGATTGTTTCGCCACAGTTGGCGCAGATAGTGCTGATCTCTAGACACGTGTTTCTGGTTCTTTAACCGTCATCAGTAGAGATTACAGTCTTTGCAATCTGGGGTTTGCTAAGTAGGCTGCCAACATCTTTCTCAGGTCAGGTACCTCTCACAGGCATGCAGGTGCTTCTTCCACCAGCTCATCAGCTGAATGGCTCACGGGAGAACTATTAAACAGGAACAGGGGTGGGAGCACACCGCTTCACCTCCCAGCATGGTTCGCCTCTGGCATTGTGGTAAATGCAGTTTTGGTTACTTGCTTGCTTCAAGAGTGTTTGAGTATTTCGCCACAGTTGGCGCAGATACTGCTGATCTCTAGAAACGTGTTAATGGTTCTTTAACCGTCATCAGTAGAGATTACAGTGTTTCAAATTTGGGGTTTGCTGAGAAGGCTGCCAACATCTTTCTTAGGTCTGGTACCTCTCACAGGCTTGTGGGTGCTTCATTCACAAGCTCGTCAGCTCAATGACTCACAGTAGTACTATTAAACAGGAACAGGGGTGGGAGCACACCGCTTCACCTCCCAGCAAGGTTCGCCCCTGACATTGTGGTAAATGCAGTTTCAGTTACCTGCATGCTTCAAGAGTGTTCGAGTGTTTCGTCACAGATGGCGCAGATAGTGCTGATCTCTAGACACGTGGTTCTGGTTCTTTAACCGTCTTCAGTAGAGATTACAGTCTTTCAAATGTGGGGTTTGCTGAGTATGCTGTCAACATCTTTCTCAGGTTAGGTACCTCTCACAGGCAAGCGTGTGCTTCATCCACGAGCTCGTCAGCTCAATGACTTACGAGAGTACTATTAAACAGGAACAGGGGTGGGAGCACACCGCTTCATCTCCCAGCAAGGTCCGCACCCTGGCATTGTGGTAAATGCAGTTTCAGTTACTTGCTTACTTCAAGAGTGTTCGAGTGTTTCGCCACAGTTGGCGCAGATAGTGCTGATCTCTAGACACATGGTTCTCGTTCTTTAACCGTCATCAGTAGAGATTACAGACTTTCAAATGTGGGGTTTGCTGAGTAGGCTCCCAACATCTTTCTCAGGTCAGGTACCTCTCACAGGCAAGTGATTGCTTCATCCACGAGCTCGTCAGCGCAATGACTCACGGGAGTACTATTAAACAGGAACAGGGGTGGGAGCACACCGCTTCACCTCCCAGCAAGGTTCGCCCCTGACATTGTGGTAATCGCAGTTTCAGTTACTTGCTTGCTTCAAGAGTGTTTGAGTGTTTCGCCACAGTTGGCACAGATAATGCTGATCTCTAGACACGTGTTTCTAGTTCTTTAGCCGTCATCAGTAGAGATTACAGTCTTTGAAATGTGGGTTTTGCTGAGTAGGCTGCCAACAGCTTTCTCAGATCAGGTACCTCTCACAGGCAAGTGGGTGCTTCATCCACGAGCTCGTCAGCTCAAAGACTCAAGGGAGTACTATTAAACAGGAACAGGGGTGGGAGCACACCGCTTCACCTCCCAGCAAGGTTCGCCCCTGGCATTGAGGTAAATGAAGTTTCAGTTACTTGCTTGCATCAAGAGTGTTCGAGTGTATCGCCACAGTCGGCGCAGATAGTGTTGATCTCTAGACACTTGTTTCTGGTTCTTTAACCTTCATCAGGAGTGTTTACAGTCTTTGAAATTTGGGGTTTGCTGAGTAGGCTTCCAACATCTTTCTCAGGTCTGGTACCTCTCACAGGCATGCGGGTGCTTCATCCACGAGATTGTCAGCTCAATGACTCACGAGAGTACTATTAAACAGGAGCAGGGTTGGGAGCACACCGCTTCACCTCCCAGCAAGGTTCGCACCCTGGCATTGTGGTAAATGCAGTTTTAGTTACGTGCTTGCTTCCAGAGTGTTTGAGTGTTTCGCCACAGTTGGCGCAGATAGTGCTGATCTCTAGACACGTGTTTCTGGTTCTTTAACCGTCATCAGTAGAGATTACAGTCTTTGAAATATGGGGTTTGCTGAGTAGGCTGCCAACATCTTTCTCAGGTCAGGTACCTCTCACAGGCATTCAGGTGCTTCACCCACCAGCTCGTCAGCTGAATGACTCAAGGGAGAACTATTAAACAGGAACAGGGGGGGAGCACACCGCTTCACCTCCCAGCAAGGTTCGCCTCTGGCATTGTGGTAAATGCAGTTCCGGTTACTTGCTTGCTTCAAGAGTGTTTGAGTGTTTCGCCACAGTTGGCGCAGATACTGCTGATCTCTAGACAAGTGTTTCTGGTTCTTTAACTGTCATCAGTAGAGATTACAGTCTTTAAAATGTGGGGTCTGCTGACTATGAGGCCAACATCTTTCTCAGATCAGGTACCTCTCACAGGCAAGTGGGTGATTCATCCACGAGCTCGTCAGCTCAATGACTCACAGGAGTAGTATTAAAGAGGAACAGGGGTGGGAGGACACCGCTTCATCTCCCAGCAAGGTTTGCCCCTGGCATTGTGGTAAATGCAGTTTCAGTTACTTGCTTGCTTCAAGAGTGTTCGAGTGTTTCGCCACAGTCGGCGCACATAGTGCTGGTCTCTAGACACGTGTTTCTGGTTCTTTAACCGTCATCAGTAGAGATTACAGTCTTTGAAATTTGGGGTTTGCTGAATAGGCTTCCAACATCTTTCTCAGGTCTGGTGCCTCTCACAGGCATGCGGGTGCTTCATCCACGAGCTTGTCAGCTCAATGACTCACGAGAGTACTATTAAACAGGAACAGGGGTGGGAGCACACCGCTTCATCTCCCAGCAAGGTTCGCCCGTGGCATTGTGGTAAATGCAGTTTCGGTTACTTGCTTGCTTCAAGAGTGTTTGAGTGTTTCGCCACAGTTGGCGCAGAAACTGCTGATCTCTAGACACGTGTTTCAGGTTCTTTAACCGTCATCAGTAGAGATGACAGTCTTTGAAATCTGGGGTTTGCTGAGTAGGCTGCCAACATCTTTCTCATGTAAGGTACCTCTCACAGGCATGCGGGTGCTTCATCCACGACCTCGTCAGCTCAATGACTCACGGGAGAACTATTAAACATGAACAAGGGTGGGAGCACACCGCTTCACCTCCCAGCAAGGTTCGCACCCTGGCATTGTGGTAAATGCAGTTTCGGTTACTTGCTTGCTTTAAGAGTGTTCGAGTGTTTCGCCACAGTTGGCGCAGATAGTGCTGATCTCTAGACACGTGTTTCTGGTTCTTTAAGCGTCATCAGTAGAGATTATAGTCTTTCAAATGTGGGGTTTGCTGAGTAGGCTGCCAACATCTTTCTCAGGTCAGGTACCTCTCATAGGCATGCTGGTGCTTCATCCACGAGCTCGTCAGCTCAATGACTCACGGGAGTACTATTAAACAGGAACAGGGGTGGGAGCACACCGCTTCACCTCCCAGCAAGGTTCGCCCCTGGCATTGTGGTAAATGCAGTTTCAGTTACTTGCTTGCTTCAAGAGTGTTCTAGTGTTTCGCCACAGTTGGCACTCATAGTGCTGATCTCTAGACACGTGATTCTGTTTCTTTAACTGTCATAGGTAGAGATATCAGTCTTTCAAATGTGGGGTTTGCTGAGTAGGCTGCCAACATCTTTCTCAGGTCAGGTACATCTCACAGGTATGCGGGTGCTTCATCCACCAGCTCGTCAGCTCAATGACTCACGGGAGTACTATTAAACAGGAACAGGGGTGGGAGCACACCGCTCCACCTCCCAGCAAGGTTCGCCCCTGGCATTGTGGTAAATGCAGTTTCGGTTACTTGCTTGCTTCAAGTGTGTTCGATTGTTTTGCCACAGTTGGCGTAATTGCAGTTTCAGTTATTTGCTTGCTTCAAGAGAGTTTGAATGTTTCGCCACAGTTGGCGCAGATAATGCTGATCTCTAGACACGTGTTTCAGGTTCTTTAACCGTCATCGGTAGAGATTACAGTCTTTGTAATCTGGGGTTTGCTGAGTAGGCTGCCAACATCTATCTCATGTCAGGTACCTCTCACAGGCGTGCGGGTGCCTCATCCACCACCTCGTCAGCTCAATGACTCACAGGAGAACTATTAGAAAGGAACAAGTGTGGGAGCACACTGCTTCACCTCCCAGCAAGGTTCGCACCCTGGCATTGTGGTAAATGCAGTTTCGGTTACTTGCTTGCTTTAAGAGTGTTCGAGTGTATCGCCACAGTTGACGCAGATAGTGCTGATCTCTAGACACGTGGTTCTCGTTCTTTAACCGTCATCAGTAGACATTACAGTCTTTCAAATGTGGGGTCTGCTGAGTAGGCTGCCAACATCTCACGAGAGTACTATTAAACAGTAACAGGGGTGGGAGCACACCGCTTCACCTCCCAGCAAGGTTCGCCCCTGGCATTGTGGTAAATGCAGTTTCAGTTACTTGCTTGCTTCAAGAGTGTTTGAGTGTTTCGCCACAGTTGGCGCAGAAACTGCTGATCTCTAGACATGTGTTTCAGGTTCTTTAACCGTCATCAGTAGAGATTACAGTCTTTGAAATCTGGGGTTTGCTGAGTAGGCTGCCAACATCTTTCTCATGTCAGGTACCTCTCACAGGCATGCGGGTGCTTCATCCACCACCTCGTCAGCTCAATGACTCACGGGAGAACTCTTAAACATGAACAAGGGTGGGAGCACACCGCTTCACCTCCCAGCAAGGTTTGCCCCTGGCATTGTGGTAAATGCAGTTTCAGTTACTTGCTTGCTTCAAGAGTGTTTGAGTGTTTTGCCACAGTTGACGCAGATAGTGCTGATCTCTAGACAGGTGGTTCTCGTTCTTTAACCGTCATCAGTAGAGATTACAGTCTTTCAAATTTGGGGTTTGCTGAGTAGGCTGCCAACGTCTTTCTCAGGTCTGGTACCTCTCACAGGCATGCGGGTGCTTCATCCACGAGCTCGTCTGCTCAATGACTCACTGGAGAACTATTAAACAGAAACAGAGGTGGGAGGACACCGCTTCACCTCCCAGCAAGGTTCGCCCCTGGCATTGTGGTAAATGCAGTTTCAGTTACTTGCTTGCTTCAAGAGTGTTCAAGTGTTTTGCCACAGTTGACGCAGATAGTGCTGATCTCTAGACACGTGGTTCTCGTTCTTTAACTGTCATCAGTAGAGATTACAGTCTTTCAAATGTGGGGTTTGCTGAGTATGCTGCCAACATCGTTCTCAGGTCAGGTACCTCTCACAGGCAAGTGGGTGCTTCATCCACGAGCTCGTCAGATCAATGACTCACGGGAGTACTATTAAACAGGAACAGGGGTGGGAGCACACCGCTCCACCTCCCAGCAAGGTTCACCCCTGGCATTGTGGTAAATGCAGTTTCAGTTACTTGCTTGCTTCAAGAGTGTTCGAGTGTTTCGCCACAGTTGGTGCAGATAGTGCTGATCTCTAGACACGTGGTTCTGTTCCTTTAACTGTCATAGGTAGAGATTACAGTCTTTCAAATGTGGAGTTTGCTGAGTAGGCTGGCAACATCTTTCTCAGGTCAGGTACCTCCCACAGGCATGCGGGTGCTTCATCCACGAGCTCGTCAACTCAATGACTCATGGGAGTACTATTAAACAGGAACAGGGGTGGGAGCACACCGGTTCACCTCCCAGGAAGTATCGCCCCTGCAATTGTGGTAAATGCAGTTTCAGTTACTTGCTTGCTTCAAGAGTGTTTGAGTGTATCGCCACAGTTGGCGCAGATAGTGCTGATCTCTAGACAAGTGTTTCTGGTTCTTTAACCGTCATCAGTAGAGATTACAGTCTTTGAAATTTGGGGTTTGCTGTGTTGGCTGCCAACATCTTTCTCAGATCAGGTACCTCTCACAGGCAAGCGGGTGCTTCATTCACGAGCTCGTCAGCTCAATGACTCACGGGAGAACTATTAAACAGGAACAAGGGTGGGAGCACACCGCTTCACCTCCCAGCAAGGTTCGCCCCTGGCATTGTGGTAAATGCCGTTTCGGTTACTTGCTTGCTTCAAGAGTGTTCGAGTGTTTCGCCACAGTTGGCGCAGATAGTGCTGATCTCTAGACACGTGTTTCTAGTTCTTTAACCGTCATCAGTAGAGATTACAGTCTTTGAAATTTGGGGTTTGCTGAGTTGGCTGCCAACATCTTTCTCAGATCAGGTACCTCTCACAGGCAAGCGGGTGCTTCATTCACGAGCTCGTCAGCTCAATGACTCACGGGAGTACTATTAAACAGGAACTGGGGTGGAAGCACACCGCTTCACCTCCCAGCAAGGTTCGCCCCTGACATTGTCGTAATTGCAGTTTCAGTTATTTGCTTGCTTCAAGAGAGTTTGAATGTTTCGCCACAGTTGGCACAGATAATGCTGATTTCTAGACATGTGTTTCAGGTTCTTTAACCGTCATCAGTAGAGATTACAGTCTTTGAAATATGGGGTTTGCTGAGTAGGCTGCCAACATCTTTCTCATCTCAGGTACCTCTCACAGGCATGTGGGTGCTTCATCCACCACCTCGTCAGCTCAATGACTCACGGGAGAACTATTAAACATGAACAAGGGTGGGAGCACACCACTTCACCTCCCAGCAAGGTTTGCACCCTGGCATTGTGGTAAATGCAGTTTCGGTTACTTGCTTGCTTTAAGAGTGTTCGAGTGTTTCGCCACAGTTGGCGCAGATAGTGCTGATCTCTAGACACGTGTTTCTGGTTCTTTAACCGTCATCAGTTGAGATTATAGTCTTTCAAATGTGGTGTTTGCTGAGTAGGCTGCCAACATCTTTCTCAGGTCAGGTACCTCTCATAGGCATGCTGGTGCTTCATTCACAAGCTCATCAGCTCAATGATTCACGGGAGTACTATTAAACAGGAACAGGGGTGGGAGCACACCGCTTCAACTCCCAGCAAGGTTCGCCCCTGGCATTGTGGTAAATGCAGTTTCAGTTACTTGCTTGCTTCAAGAGTGTTCGAGTGTTTCGCCACAGTTGGCGCCCATAGTGCTGATCTCTAGACACGTGATTCTGTTTCTTTAACTGTCATAGGTAGAGATTTCAGTCTTTCAAATGTGGGGTTTGCTGAGTAGGCTGCCAACATCTTTCTCAGGTCAGGTACCTCTCACAGGCATGCGGGTGCTTCATCCATGAGCTCGTCAGCTCAATGACTCACGAGAGTACTATTAAACAGTAACAGGGGTGGGAGCACACCGCTTCACCTCCCAGCAAGGTTCGCCCCTGGCATTGTGGTAAATGCAGTTTCAGTTACTTGCTTGCTTCAAGAGTGTTTGAGTGTTTCGCCACAGTTGGCGCAGAAACTGCTGATCTCTAGAATCGTGTTTCAGGTTCTTTAACCGTCATCAGTAGAGATGACAGTCTTTGAAATCTGGGGTTTGCTGAGTAGGCTGCCAACATCTTTCTCATGTAAGGTACCTCTCACAGGCATGCGGGTGCTTCATCCACCACCTCGTCAGCTCAATGACTCACGGGAGAACTATTAAACATGAACAAGGGTGGGAGCACACCGCTTCACCTCCCAGCAAGGTTCGCACCCTGGCATTGTGGTAAATGCAGTTTCGGTTACTTGCTTGCTTTAAGAGTGTTCGAGTGTTTCGCCACAGTTGGCGCAGATAGTGCTGATCTCTAGACACGTGTTTCTGGTTCTTTAAGCGTCATCAGTAGAGATTATAGTCTTTCAAATGTGGGGTTTGCTGAGTAGGCTGCCAACATCTTTCTCAGGTCAGGTACCTCTCATAGGCATGCTGGTGCTTCATCCACGAGCTCGTCAGCTCAATGACTCACGGGAGTACTATTAAACAGGAACAGGGGTGGGAGCACACCGCTTCACCTCCCAGCAAGGTTCGCCCCTGGCATTGTGGTAAATGCAGTTTCAGTTACTTGCTTGCTTCAAGAGTGTTCCAGTGTTTCGCCACAGTTGGCACCCATAGTGCTGATCTCTAGACACGTGATTCTGTTTCTTTAACTGTCATAGGTAGAGATATCAGTCTTTCAAATGTGGGGTTTGCTGAGTAGGCTGCCAACATCTTTCTCAGGTCAGGGACATCTCACAGGTATGCGGGTGCTTCATCCACCAGCTCGTCAGCTCAATGACTCACGGGAGTACTATTAAACAGGAACAGGGGTGGGAGCACACCGCTCCACCTCCCAGCAAGGTTCGCCCCTGGCATTGTGGTAAATGCAGTTTCGGTTACTTGCTTGCTTCAAGTGTGTTCGATTGTTTTGCCACAGTTGGCGTAATTGCAGTTTCAGTTATTTGCTTGCTTCAAGAGAGTTTGAATGTTTCGCCACAGTTGGCGCAGATAATGCTGATCTCTAGACACGTGTTTCAGGTTCTTTAACCGTCATCGGTAGAGATTACAGTCTTTGTAATCTGGGGTTTGCTGAGTAGGCTGCCAACATCTATCTCATGTCAGGTACCTCTCACAGGCGTGCGGGTGCCTCATCCACCACCTCGTCAGCTCAATGACTCACAGGAGAACTATTAGAAAGGAACAAGTGTGGGAGCACACTGCTTCACCTCCCAGCAAGGTTCGCACCCTGGCATTGTGGTAAATGCAGTTTCGGTTACTTGCTTGCTTTAAGAGTGTTTGAGTGTTTCGCCACAGTTGGCGCAGATACTGCTGATCTCTAGACACGTGTTTCTGGTTCTTTAACTGTCATCAGTAGAGATTACAGTCTTTCAAATGTGGGGTCTGCTGACTATGAGGCCAACATCTTTCTCAGATCAGGTACCTCTCACAGGCAAGTGGGTGATTCATGCACGAGCTCGTCAGCTCAATGACTCACAGGAGTACTATTAAACAGGAACAGGGGTGGGAGTACACCGCTTCACCTCCCAGCAAGGTTCGCCCCTGGCATTGTGGTAAATGCAGTTTCAGTTACTTGCTTGCTTCAAGAGTGTTCGAGTGTTTCGCCACAGTTGGCGCAGATAGTGCTGATCTCTAGACACGTATTTCTGGTTCTTTAACCGTCATCAGTAAAGATTACAGTCTTTGAAATTTGGGGTTTGCTGAGTAGGCTTCCAACATCTTTCTCAGGTCTGGTACCTCTCACAGGCATGATTGGTGCTTCATCTACGAGCTCGTCCGCTCAATGACTCAGGAGAGTACTATTAAACAGTAACAGGGGTGGGGGCACACCGCTTCACCTCCCATCAAGGTTCGCCCCTGGCATTGTGGTAAATGCAGTTAGATGTATGATGAGACAATGCGTACCATCAAAACGTGGTATGTTACATCGCGGTCTTGACAACGCAAGTCATTATATCGGCTTGCATTGGAGGGCGCTGGATTTAGGAATAGTGTGAATTACTATTCCAACTCCAGTCTACAGACAGCAGGGAAGGTGTTGGAATAGTAATTCACACTATTCCTTAGTCTAGAGCGCCCTCCAGTGCAAGTCGGTGTAACGACTTGCGTTGTCAAAACCACGATATAACCATACCGCGTTGTAATGGTTGCGTGGTAAAGGATGTTTCCCATGCAGTTTCGGTTACTTTCTTGCTTCAAGTGTGTTCGGTTGTTTCGTCACAGTTGGCGCAGATAGTGCTGATCTCTAGACACGTGTTTCTGGTTCTTTAACCATCATCAGTAGAGATTACAGTCTTTGCAATCTGGGGTTTGCTAAGTAGGCTGCCAACATCTTTCTCAGGTCAGGTACCTCTCACAGGCATGCAGGTGCTTCATCCACCAGCTCGTCAGCTGAATGACTCACAGGAGAACTATTAAACAGGAACAGGGGTGGGAGCACACCGCTTCACCTCCCAGCATGGTTCGCCTCTGGCATTGTGGTAAATGCAGTTTCGGTTACTTGCTTGCTTCAAGAGTGTTTGAGTATTTCGCCACAGTTGGCGCAGATACTGCTGATCTCTAGACACGTGTTAATGGTTCTTTAACCGTCATCAGTAGAGATTACAGTGTTTCAAATTTGGGGTTTGCTGAGTAGGCTGCCAACATCTTTCTTAGGTCTGGTACCTCTCACAGGCTTGTGGGTGCTTCATTCACAAGCTCGTCAGCTCAATGACTCACAGGAGTACTATTAAACAGGAACAGGGGTGGGAGCACACCGCTTCACCTCCCAGCAAGGTTTGCCCCTGGCATTGTGGTAACTGCAGTTTCAGTTACCTGCATGCTTCAAGAGTGTTCGAGTGTTTCGTCACAGTTGGCGCAGATAGTGCTGATCTCTAGACACGTGGTTCTGGTTCTTTAACCGTCTTCAGTAGAGATTACAGTCTTTCAAATGTGGGGTTTGCTGAGTATGCTGTGAACATCTTTCTCAGGTCAGGTACCTCTCACAGGCAACCGTGTGCTTCATCCACGAGCTCGTCAGCTCAATGACTCACGGGAGTACTATTAAACAGGAACAGGGGTGGGAACACACCGCTTCACCTCCCAGCAAGGTTCGCCCCTGCCATTGTGGTAAATGCAGTTTCAGTTACTTGCTTGCTTCAAGAGTGTTCGAGTGTATCGCCACAGTTGGCGCAGATAGTGCTGATCTCTAGACACGTGTTTCTGGTTCTTTAACCGTCATCAGTAGAGATTACAGTCTTTGAAATTTGGGGTTTGCTGAGTAGGCTTCCAACATCTTTCTCAGGTCTGGTACCTCTCACAGGCATGCGGGTGCTTCATCCACGAGCTGGTCAGCTCAATGACTCACGAGAGTACTATTAAACAGTAACAGGGGTGGGAGCACACTGCTTCACCTCCCAGCAAGTTTCGCCCCTGGCATTGTGGTAAATGCAGTTTCGGTTACTTGCTTGCTTCAAGTGTGTTCGATTGTTTCGCCGCAGATAGTGCTGATCTCTAGACACGTGTTTTTGGTTCTTTAACCGTCATCAGTAAAGATTAAAGTCTTTCAAATGTGGGGTCTGCTGAGTATGAGGCCAACATCTCTTTCTCAGATCAGGTGCCTCTCACAGGCAAGTGGGTGCTTCATCCACGAGCTCGTCAGCTCAATGACTCACGGGAGTACTATTAAACAGGAACAGGGGTGGGAGCACACCGCTCCACCTCCAAGCAAGGTTCGCCCCTGGCATTGTGGTAAATGCAGTTTCAGTTACTTGCTTGCTTCAAGAGTGTTCGAGTGTTTCGCCACAGTTGGAGCAGATAGTGCTGATCTCTAGACACGTGGTTCTGGTTCATTAACCGTCATCAGTAGAGATTACAGTCTTTGAAATCTTGGGTTTGCTAAGTAGGCTGCCAACATCTATCTCAGGTCAGGTACCTCTCACAGGCATGCAGGTGCTTCATCCACCAGCTCGTCAGCTGAATGACTCACGGATGTACTATTAAACAGGAACAGCGGTGGGAGCACACCGCTTCACTTCCCAGCAAGGTTCGCACCTGGCATTGTGGTAAATGCAGTTTCAGTTACTTGCTTGCTTCAAGAGTGTTTGAGTGTTTCGCCACAGTTGGCTCAGATACTGCTGATCTCTAGACACGTGTTTCTGGTTCTTTAACCATCATCAGTAGAGATTAAAGTCTTTCAAATGTGGGGTCTGCTGAGTATGAGGCCAACATCTTTCTCGCCACTACCCTTTTTTTCTTACTATGTTCTGTAATTCCGTGTTCACTTGCTCACATTTGGTTTTGTTTTTTGTAAACACTTGTATTGTAGATGAGGCATTCTGCCCATTTCCCGTTTGTGTATTCATGCTTTTGCCTTATTATACTTATTTAACGTCATTTTATGCTTGCAACAACATGATCCATTGGGCGTAGTCTCTCCTTTGTTTTTACATTACCAACGTCACCAGAACCCTCACTTCCGATTATTTTCACGAAGGTTAACCTTCTAGTCGTCGTTTTTATTTTGCCTTTATAACCGATTTCCGGTTTTCCCTCCATCCTCCCGCACTTCGGCAGCCAGATCTTCTACCTCACACCGTCATATACAGGTATTGCTTTATCCCCGTACGCATTGGCTTTCATGCCGTACTTTCGCTGTGCCCTTTAGTTCTTCAATCCCACCGTGTTTCTTCCAGGCCATTGGTTTCCTGGTCGCACCGACCCATGGGAGACCGCTCTACTTTTGATCCCGACGGCTTTTCATTGTTTTCTCGTGACATTGCTCATCGTGGTGAGTTTTGCCTATGTGCCGTTTTTCTTTCCGCACCACGTTGCTATCGACTTCATTACTATACCCTCCTCTAAGCCTGCTCCTACACATTTTCCGTCTTTGCGTTTCTTTTTATCACAACCTTGCCATTTTCCTAGCCTCAGTTGCCATTTGACATTACCTGTCGGCTTATACTTGTCGTTTAATCCGCTCTTACATAGTGCCGCACACCGCTTGATAGTTGCATGCTCTAGTGCACTTGTACTCCTTTTTTTACTGCCTTGCACGCTTTTCACTCCGTTCTTTTAAACGTTACCCCTACCTCGTTTCTGCCCCTTTGCTTCACAGTTGTTGCAGTCTTGACGTTCAATGTTCTACATGTTCTCGAATCTTTAGTTTAAATTTCCGTGTTTTGCGCCATTTTGAGGCTGTTTTTCTTAAATACATATGTTTTTTCTTTCTACTTTGCTTCTGTTGAATTTGTTTCCATCGCTTATTTTGTGTAATTATGTTAAGGCATTCTCTACATTTTGTTTCGTGCCAATGTTATTTAATTAGGCAGTACCACTTGTTGAGGCCTTAATTATTCTATATGATTTTATTTTCTCATGCACTTTGTTTTCAGTTTCCATTAATGAACCCTTACCATTCCTTTCAACTCTCTTGTCGTTTTTCTTCTCCCTTTTGTTGTAACCCCTTTTCTCTTGGCACTTGTCTTTTTCGTACAGTGCGATGTTACTTATTCTGTCACTTGATTTACCGTGTTCTTGGATTGTTTTTCTTTTTTTAAATTACGTTATGTTTTGTCACCACCATGTTTATTTCTATTGTCACTTCGTTCCTTTTGCTTTTTGGTTTTTTGATCCATTATGATATTGTTTCCCAGCCCTGAAGAGTCACAGTTGTTCTACTGTTGACGAAACACGTGTCGGCTGGCGCCCTTTGTACTGATGAAAACATCTTTTGAATTAAAACAACATCTTTCCATTGTTCATTGAACTTTGTTGTTCTTTCTGTGATCTCATTAACAAAATTGTCACGTGTGCACAGGTTTTGCTTATAATTGTTCTGGTATGGGCTTTCGCCCACACCTTATACAGGGGTTTTGGGTATTCCCCTGACCTGTTTGCACCGTTAAGCATTGGTTCTTTGTTCTTCTTACTTCATCTGTCCGTTTATCTGCCTGAGCGCCATTTATCCTGTCTCCAAAACCCTCTCTGGTCCATATCTTTCTCAGACCAGGTGACTCTCACAGGCAAGTGGGTGCTTCATCCACGAACTCGTCAGCTCAATGACTCACGTGAGTACTATTAAACATGAACAGGGGTGGGAGCACACCGCTCCACCTCCAAGCAAGGTTCGCCCCTGGCATTGTGGTAAATGCAGTTTCAGTTACTTGCTTGCTTCAAGAGTGTTCGAGTGTTTCGCCACAGTTGGAGCAGATAGTGCTGATCTCTAGACACGTGGTTCTGTTTCTTTAACTGTCATAGGTAGAGATTACAGTCTTTCAAATGTGGAGTTTGCTGAGTAGGCTGGCAACATCTTTCTCAGGTCAGGTACCTCTCACAGGCATGCGGGTGCTTCATCCACGAGCTCGTCAACTCAATTACTCATGGGAGTACTATTAAAGAGGAACAGGGGTGCGAGCACACCGGTTCACCTCCCAGCAAGGATCGCCCCTGCCATTGTGGTAAATGCAGTTTCAGTTACTTGCTTGCTTCAAGAGTGTTCGAGTGTATCGCCACAGTCGGCGCAGATAGTGTTGATCTCTAGACACGTGTTTCTGGTTCTTTAACCTTCATCAGGAGTGTTTACAGTCTTTGAAATTTGGGGTTTGCTGAGTAGGCTTCCAACATCTTTCTCAGGTCTGGTACCTCTCACAGGCATGTGGGTGCTTCATCCACGAGCTCGTCAGCTCAATGACGCACAAGAGTACTATTAAACAGGAACTGGGGTGGGAGCACACCGCTTCACCTCCCAGCAAGGTTCGAACCTGGCATTGTGGTAAATGCAGTTTCAGTTACTTGCTTGCTTCAAGTGTGTTCGATTGTTTCGCCACAGTTGGCGCAGATAGTGCTGATCTCTAGACACGTGTTTCTGGTTCTTTAAACGTCATTAGTAGAGATTACAGTCTTTGAAATCTGGGGTTTGCTGAGTAGGCTGCCAACATCTTTCTCAGGTCAGGTACCTCTCACAGGCAAGCGTGTGCTTCATCCACAAGCTCGTCAGCTCAATGACTCACGAGAGTACTATTAAACAGGAACAGGGGTGGGAGCACACCGCTTCACCTCCAAGCAAGGTTCACCCCTGGCATTGTGGTAAATGCAGTTTCGGTTACTTGCTTGCTTCAAGAGTGTTTGAGTGTTTCGCCACAAATGGCGCAGATAGTGCTGATCTCTAGACACGTGTTTCTGGTTCTTTAACCGACATCAGTAGAGATTACAGTCTTTCAAATGTGGGGTTTGCTGAGTATGCTGCCAACATCTTTCTCAGATCAGGTGCCTCTCACAGGCAAGTGGGTGCTTCATCCACGAGCTCGTCAGCTCAATGACTCACGAGAGTAAACAGGAACAGGGGTGCGAGCACACCGCTTCACCTCCCAGAAAGGTTCGCCCCTGACATTGTGGTAATTGCAGTTTCAGATACTTGCTTGCTTCAAGATTGTTTGAGTGTTTCGCCACAGTTGGTGCAGATACTGCTGATCTCTAGACATGTATTTCTGGTTCTTTAACCGTCATCAGTAGAGATTACAGTCTTTCAAATGTGGGGTTTGCTGAGTAGGCTGCCAACATCTTTCTCAGATCAGTTACCTCTCACAGGTAAGTGGGTGCTTCATCCACGAGCTCGTCAGCTCAATGACTCACGGGAGTACTATTAAACAGGAACAGGGGTGGGAGCACACCGCTTCACCTCCAAGCAAGGTTCGCCCCTGCCATTGTGGTAAATGCAGTTTTGGTTACTTGCTTGCTTCAAGAGTGTTTGAGTGTTTCGCCACAGTTGGTGCAGATACTGCTGATCTCTAGACATGTATTTCTGGTTCTTTAACCGTCATCAGTAGAGATTACAGTCTTTCAAATGTGGGGTCTGCTGAGTATGCTGCCAATATCTTTCTCAGATCAGGTACCTCTCACAGGCAAGCGGGTGCTTCATCCACGAGCTCGTCAGCTCAATGACTCACGGGAGTACTATTAAACAGGAACAGGGGTGGGAGCACACCGCTTCACCTCCAAGCAAGGTTCGCCCCTGCCATTGTGGTAAATGCAGTTTCAGTTACTTGCTTGCTTCAAGAGTGTTTGAGTGTTTCGCCACAGTTGGCGCAGATACTGCTGATCTCTAGACACGTGTTTCTGGTTCTTTAACTGTCATCAGTAGAGATTACAGTCTTTCAAATGTGGGGTCTGCTGACTATGAGGCCAACAACTTTCTCAGATCAGGTACCTCTCACAGGCAAGTAGGTGATTCATCCACGAGCTCGTCAGCTCAATGACTCACAGGAGTACTATTAAACAGGAACAGGGGTGGGAGTACACCGCTTCACCTCCCAGCAAGGTTCGCCCCTGGCATTGTGGTAAATGCAGTTTCAGTTACTTGCTTGCTTCAAGAGTGTTCGAGTATTTCGCCACAGTTGGCGCAGATAGTGCTGATCTCTAGACACGTGTTTCTGGTTCTTTTTACCGTCATCAGTAGAGATTACAGTCATTGAAATTTGGGGTTTGCTGAATAGGCTTCCAACATCTTTCTCAGGTCTGGTGCCTCTCACAGGCATGCGGGTGCTTCATCCACGAGCTTGTCAGCTCAATGACTCACGAGAGTACTATTAAACAGGAACAGGGGTGGGAGCACACCGCTTCATCTCCCAGCAAGATTCGCCCCTGGCATTGTGGTAAATGCAGTTTCGGTTACTTGCTTGCTTCAAGTGTGTTCGATTGTTTTGCCACAGTTGGCGCAGATAGTGCTGATCTCTAGACACGTGTTTCTGGTTCTTTAACTGTCATCAGTAGAGATTACAATCTTTGAAATCTGGGGGTTGCTAAGTAGGCTGCCAACATCTTTCTCAGGTCAGGTACGTCTCACAGGCATGCGGGTGCTTCATCCATGAGTTCGTCAGCTCAATGACTCATTGGAGAACTATTAAACAGGAACAGGGGTGGGAGCACACCGCTTCACCTCCCAGCAAGGTTCGCCGCTGGCATTGTGGTAAATGCAGTTTCAGTTACTTGCTTGCTTCAAGAGTGTTCGAGTATTTTGTCACAGTTGGCGCAGATAGTGCTGATCTCTAAACACGTGGTTCTGGTTCTTTAACCGTCATCAGTAGATATTACAGTCTTTCAAATGTGGGGTTTGCTGAGTATGCTGTCAACATCTTCCTCAGGTTAGGTACCTCTCACAGGCAAGCGTGTGCTTCATCCACAAGCTCGTCAGCTCAATGACTCACAAGAGTACTATTAAACAGGAACAGGGGTGGGAGCACACCGCTTCACCTCCAAGCAAGGTTCACCCCTGGCATTGTGGTAAATGCAGTTTCGGTTACTTGCTTGCTTCAAGAGTGCTCGAGTGTTTCGCCACAAATGGCGCAGATAGTGCTGATCTCTAGACACGTGTTTCTGGTTCTTTAACCGTCATCAGTAGAGATTACAGTCTTTCAAATGTGGGGTTTGCTGAGTATGCTGCCAACATCTTTCTCAGATCAGGTGCCTCTCACAGGCAAGTGGGTGCTTCATCCACAAGCTCGTCAGCTCAATGACTCACGAGAGTACTATTAAACAGGAACAGGGGTGCGAGCACACCGCTTTACCTCCCAGAAAGGTTCGCCCCTGACATTGTGGTAATTGCAGTTTCAGATACTTGCTTGCTTCAAGAGTGTTTGAGTGTTTCGCCACAGTTGGCACAGATAATGCTGATCTCTAGACACGTGTTTCTAGTTCTTTAACCGTCATCAGTAGAGATTACAGTCTTTGAAATTTGGGGTTTGCTGAGTAGGCTGCCAACATCTTTCTTAGATCAGGTACCTCTCACAGGCAAGTGGGTGCTTCATCCACGAGCTCGTCAGCTCAATGACTCACGGGAGTGCTATTAAACAGGAACAGGGGTGGGAGCACACCGCTTCACCTCCCAGCAAGGTTCGCCTCTGGCATTGTGGTAAATGCAGTTTTGGTTACTTGCTTGCTTCAAGAGTGTTTGAGTGTTTCGCTACAGTTGGCGCAGATACTGCTGATCTCTAGACACGTATTTCTGGTTCTTTAACCGTCATCAGTAGAGATTACAGTCTTTCAAATGTGGGGTCTGCTGAGTATGCTGCCAACATCTTTCTCAGATCAGGTACCTCTCACAAGCAAGCGGGTGCTTCATCCACGAGCTCGTCAGCTCAATGACTCACGGGAGTACTATTAAACAGGAACAGGGGTGGGAGCACACCGCTTCACCTCCAAGCAAGGTTTGCCCCTGCCATTGTGGTAAATGCAGTTTCAGTTACTTGCTTGCTTCAAAAGTGTTCAAGTGTTTCGCCACAGTTGGCGCAGATAGTGCTGATCTCTAGACACGTGTTTCTGGTTCCTTAACCGTCATCAGTAAAGATTACAGTCTTTGAAATTTTGGGTTTGCTGAGTAGGCTTCCAACATCTTTCTCAGGTCTGGTACCTCTCACAGGCATGATTGGTGCTTCATCCACGAGCTCGTCAGCTCAATGACTCAGGAGAGTACTATTAAACAGTAACAGGGGTGGGAGCACACCGCTTCACCTGCCATCAAGGTTCGCCCCTGGCATTGTGGTAAATGCAGTTGGATGTATGATGAGACAATGCGTACCATTAAAACGCGGTATGTTACATCGCGGTCTTGACAACGCAAGTCATTATATCGACTTGCATTGGAGGGCGCTGGATTTAGGAATAGTGTGAATTACTATTCCAACTCCAGTCTACGGACAGTAGGGAAGGTGTTGGAATAGTAATTCACACTATTCCTTAGTCTAGAGCGCCCTCCAGTGCAAGTCGGTGTAACGACTTGCCTTGTCAAAACCACGATATAACCATACCGCGTTGTAATGGTTGCGTGGTAAAGGATGTTTCCCATGCAGTTTCGGTTACTTGCTTGCTTCAAGTGTGTTCGATTGTTTCGCCACAGTTGGCGCAGATAGTGCTGATCTCTAGACACGTGTTTCTGGTTCTTTAACCGTCATCAGTAGAGATTACAGTCTTTGCAATCTGGGGTTTGCTAAGTAGGCTGCCAACATCTTTCTCAGGTCAGGTACCTCTCACAGGCATGCAGGTGCTTCTTCCACCAGCTCATCAGCTGAATGGCTCACGGGAGAACTATTAAACAGGAACAGGGGTGGGAGCACACCGCTTCACCTCCCAGCATGGTTCGCCTCTGGCATTGTGGTAAATGCAGTTTTGGTTACTTGCTTGCTTCAAGAGTGTTTGAGTATTTCGCCACAGTTGGCGCAGATACTGCTGATCTCTAGAAACGTGTTAATGGTTCTTTAACCGTCATCAGTAGAGATTACAGTGTTTCAAATTTGGGGTTTGCTGAGAAGGCTGCCAACATCTTTCTTAGGTCTGGTACCTCTCACAGGCTTGTGGGTGCTTCATTCACAAGCTCGTCAGCTCAATGACTCACAGTAGTACTATTAAACAGGAACAGGGGTGGGAGCACACCGCTTCACCTCCCAGCAAGGTTCGCCCCTGACATTGTGGTAAATGCAGTTTCAGTTACCTGCATGCTTCAAGAGTGTTCGAGTGTTTCGTCACAGATGGCGCAGATAGTGCTGATCTCTAGACACGTGGTTCTGGTTCTTTAACCGTCTTCAGTAGAGATTACAGTCTTTCAAATGTGGGGTTTGCTGAGTATGCTGTCAACATCTTTCTCAGGTTAGGTACCTCTCACAGGCAAGCGTGTGCTTCATCCACGAGCTCGTCAGCTCAATGACTTACGAGAGTACTATTAAACAGGAACAGGGGTGGGAGCACACCGCTTCATCTCCCAGCAAGGTCCGCACCCTGGCATTGTGGTAAATGCAGTTTCAGTTACTTGCTTACTTCAAGAGTGTTCGAGTGTTTCGCCACAGTTGGCGCAGATAGTGCTGATCTCTAGACACATGGTTCTCGTTCTTTAACCGTCATCAGTAGAGATTACAGACTTTCAAATGTGGGGTTTGCTGAGTAGGCTCCCAACATCTTTCTCAGGTCAGGTACCTCTCACAGGCAAGTGATTGCTTCATCCACGAGCTCGTCAGCGCAATGACTCACGGGAGTACTATTAAACAGGAACAGGGGTGGGAGCACACCGCTTCACCTCCCAGCAAGGTTCGCCCCTGACATTGTGGTAATCGCAGTTTCAGTTACTTGCTTGCTTCAAGAGTGTTTGAGTGTTTCGCCACAGTTGGCACAGATAATGCTGATCTCTAGACACGTGTTTCTAGTTCTTTAGCCGTCATCAGTAGAGATTACAGTCTTTGAAATGTGGGTTTTGCTGAGTAGGCTGCCAACAGCTTTCTCAGATCAGGTACCTCTCACAGGCAAGTGGGTGCTTCATCCACGAGCTCGTCAGCTCAAAGACTCAAGGGAGTACTATTAAACAGGAACAGGGGTGGGAGCACACCGCTTCACCTCCCAGCAAGGTTCGCCCCTGGCATTGAGGTAAATGAAGTTTCAGTTACTTGCTTGCATCAAGAGTGTTCGAGTGTATCGCCACAGTCGGCGCAGATAGTGTTGATCTCTAGACACTTGTTTCTGGTTCTTTAACCTTCATCAGGAGTGTTTACAGTCTTTGAAATTTGGGGTTTGCTGAGTAGGCTTCCAACATCTTTCTCAGGTCTGGTACCTCTCACAGGCATGCGGGTGCTTCATCCACGAGATTGTCAGCTCAATGACTCACGAGAGTACTATTAAACAGGAGCAGGGTTGGGAGCACACCGCTTCACCTCCCAGCAAGGTTCGCACCCTGGCATTGTGGTAAATGCAGTTTTAGTTACGTGCTTGCTTCCAGAGTGTTTGAGTGTTTCGCCACAGTTGGCGCAGATAGTGCTGATCTCTAGACACGTGTTTCTGGTTCTTTAACCGTCATCAGTAGAGATTACAGTCTTTGAAATATGGGGTTTGCTGAGTAGGCTGCCAACATCTTTCTCAGGTCAGGTACCTCTCACAGGCATTCAGGTGCTTCACCCACCAGCTCGTCAGCTGAATGACTCAAGGGAGAACTATTAAACAGGAACAGGGGGGGAGCACACCGCTTCACCTCCCAGCAAGGTTCGCCTCTGGCATTGTGGTAAATGCAGTTCCGGTTACTTGCTTGCTTCAAGAGTGTTTGAGTGTTTCGCCACAGTTGGCGCAGATACTGCTGATCTCTAGACAAGTGTTTCTGGTTCTTTAACTGTCATCAGTAGAGATTACAGTCTTTAAAATGTGGGGTCTGCTGACTATGAGGCCAACATCTTTCTCAGATCAGGTACCTCTCACAGGCAAGTGGGTGATTCATCCACGAGCTCGTCAGCTCAATGACTCACAGGAGTAGTATTAAAGAGGAACAGGGGTGGGAGGACACCGCTTCATCTCCCAGCAAGGTTTGCCCCTGGCATTGTGGTAAATGCAGTTTCAGTTACTTGCTTGCTTCAAGAGTGTTCGAGTGTTTCGCCACAGTCGGCGCACATAGTGCTGGTCTCTAGACACGTGTTTCTGGTTCTTTAACCGTCATCAGTAGAGATTACAGTCTTTGAAATTTGGGGTTTGCTGAATAGGCTTCCAACATCTTTCTCAGGTCTGGTGCCTCTCACAGGCATGCGGGTGCTTCATCCACGAGCTTGTCAGCTCAATGACTCACGAGAGTACTATTAAACAGGAACAGGGGTGGGAGCACACCGCTTCATCTCCCAGCAAGGTTCGCCCGTGGCATTGTGGTAAATGCAGTTTCGGTTACTTGCTTGCTTCAAGAGTGTTTGAGTGTTTCGCCACAGTTGGCGCAGAAACTGCTGATCTCTAGACACGTGTTTCAGGTTCTTTAACCGTCATCAGTAGAGATGACAGTCTTTGAAATCTGGGGTTTGCTGAGTAGGCTGCCAACATCTTTCTCATGTAAGGTACCTCTCACAGGCATGCGGGTGCTTCATCCACGACCTCGTCAGCTCAATGACTCACGGGAGAACTATTAAACATGAACAAGGGTGGGAGCACACCGCTTCACCTCCCAGCAAGGTTCGCACCCTGGCATTGTGGTAAATGCAGTTTCGGTTACTTGCTTGCTTTAAGAGTGTTCGAGTGTTTCGCCACAGTTGGCGCAGATAGTGCTGATCTCTAGACACGTGTTTCTGGTTCTTTAAGCGTCATCAGTAGAGATTATAGTCTTTCAAATGTGGGGTTTGCTGAGTAGGCTGCCAACATCTTTCTCAGGTCAGGTACCTCTCATAGGCATGCTGGTGCTTCATCCACGAGCTCGTCAGCTCAATGACTCACGGGAGTACTATTAAACAGGAACAGGGGTGGGAGCACACCGCTTCACCTCCCAGCAAGGTTCGCCCCTGGCATTGTGGTAAATGCAGTTTCAGTTACTTGCTTGCTTCAAGAGTGTTCTAGTGTTTCGCCACAGTTGGCACTCATAGTGCTGATCTCTAGACACGTGATTCTGTTTCTTTAACTGTCATAGGTAGAGATATCAGTCTTTCAAATGTGGGGTTTGCTGAGTAGGCTGCCAACATCTTTCTCAGGTCAGGTACATCTCACAGGTATGCGGGTGCTTCATCCACCAGCTCGTCAGCTCAATGACTCACGGGAGTACTATTAAACAGGAACAGGGGTGGGAGCACACCGCTCCACCTCCCAGCAAGGTTCGCCCCTGGCATTGTGGTAAATGCAGTTTCGGTTACTTGCTTGCTTCAAGTGTGTTCGATTGTTTTGCCACAGTTGGCGTAATTGCAGTTTCAGTTATTTGCTTGCTTCAAGAGAGTTTGAATGTTTCGCCACAGTTGGCGCAGATAATGCTGATCTCTAGACACGTGTTTCAGGTTCTTTAACCGTCATCGGTAGAGATTACAGTCTTTGTAATCTGGGGTTTGCTGAGTAGGCTGCCAACATCTATCTCATGTCAGGTACCTCTCACAGGCGTGCGGGTGCCTCATCCACCACCTCGTCAGCTCAATGACTCACAGGAGAACTATTAGAAAGGAACAAGTGTGGGAGCACACTGCTTCACCTCCCAGCAAGGTTCGCACCCTGGCATTGTGGTAAATGCAGTTTCGGTTACTTGCTTGCTTTAAGAGTGTTCGAGTGTATCGCCACAGTTGACGCAGATAGTGCTGATCTCTAGACACGTGGTTCTCGTTCTTTAACCGTCATCAGTATACATTACAGTCTTTCAAATGTGGGGTCTGCTGAGTAGGCTGCCAACATCTCACGAGAGTACTATTAAACAGTAACAGGGGTGGGAGCACACCGCTTCACCTCCCAGCAAGGTTCGCCCCTGGCATTGTGGTAAATGCAGTTTCAGTTACTTGCTTGCTTCAAGAGTGTTTGAGTGTTTCGCCACAGTTGGCGCAGAAACTGCTGATCTCTAGACATGTGTTTCAGGTTCTTTAACCGTCATCAGTAGAGATTACAGTCTTTGAAATCTGGGGTTTGCTGAGTAGGCTGCCAACATCTTTCTCATGTCAGGTACCTCTCACAGGCATGCGGGTGCTTCATCCACCACCTCGTCAGCTCAATGACTCACGGGAGAACTCTTAAACATGAACAAGGGTGGGAGCACACCGCTTCACCTCCCAGCAAGGTTTGCCCCTGGCATTGTGGTAAATGCAGTTTCAGTTACTTGCTTGCTTCAAGAGTGTTTGAGTGTTTTGCCACAGTTGACGCAGATAGTGCTGATCTCTAGACAGGTGGTTCTCGTTCTTTAACCGTCATCAGTAGAGATTACAGTCTTTCAAATTTGGGGTTTGCTGAGTAGGCTGCCAACGTCTTTCTCAGGTCTGGTACCTCTCACAGGCATGCGGGTGCTTCATCCACGAGCTCGTCTGCTCAATGACTCACTGGAGAACTATTAAACAGAAACAGAGGTGGGAGGACACCGCTTCACCTCCCAGCAAGGTTCGCCCCTGGCATTGTGGTAAATGCAGTTTCAGTTACTTGCTTGCTTCAAGAGTGTTCAAGTGTTTTGCCACAATTGACGCAGATAGTGCTGATCTCTAGACACGTGGTTCTCGTTCTTTAACTGTCATCAGTAGAGATTACAGTCTTTCAAATGTGGGGTTTGCTGAGTATGCTGCCAACATCTTTCTCAGGTCAGGTACCTCTCACAGGCAAGTGGGTGCTTCATCCACGAGCTCGTCAGATCAATGACTCACGGGAGTACTATTAAACAGGAACAGGGGTGGGAGCACACCGCTCCACCTCCCAGCAAGGTTCACCCCTGGCATTGTGGTAAATGCAGTTTCAGTTACTTGCTTGCTTCAAGAGTGTTCGAGTGTTTCGCCACAGTTGGTGCAGATAGTGCTGATCTCTAGACACGTGGTTCTGTTCCTTTAACTGTCATAGGTAGAGATTACAGTCTTTCAAATGTGGAGTTTGCTGAGTAGGCTGGCAACATCTTTCTCAGGTCAGGTACCTCCCACAGGCATGCGGGTGCTTCATCCACGAGCTCGTCAACTCAATGACTCATGGGAGTACTATTAAACAGGAACAGGGGTGGGAGCACACCGGTTCACCTCCCAGGAAGTATCGCCCCTGCAATTGTGGTAAATGCAGTTTCAGTTACTTGCTTGCTTCAAGAGTGTTTGAGTGTATCGCCACAGTTGGCGCAGATAGTGCTGATCTCTAGACAAGTGTTTCTGGTTCTTTAACCGTCATCAGTAGAGATTACAGTCTTTGAAATTTGGGGTTTGCTGTGTTGGCTGCCAACATCTTTCTCAGATCAGGTACCTCTCACAGGCAAGCGGGTGCTTCATTCACGAGCTCGTCAGCTCAATGACTCACGGGAGAACTATTAAACAGGAACAAGGGTGGGAGCACACCGCTTCACCTCCCAGCAAGGTTCGCCCCTGGCATTGTGGTAAATGCCGTTTCGGTTACTTGCTTGCTTCAAGAGTGTTCGAGTGTTTCGCCACAGTTGGCGCAGATAGTGCTGATCTCTAGACACGTGTTTCTAGTTCTTTAACCGTCATCAGTAGAGATTACAGTCTTTGAAATTTGGGGTTTGCTGAGTTGGCTGCCAACATCTTTCTCAGATCAGGTACCTCTCACAGGCAAGCGGGTGCTTCATTCACGAGCTCGTCAGCTCAATGACTCACGGGAGTACTATTAAACAGGAACTGGGGTGGAAGCACACCGCTTCACCTCCCAGCAAGGTTCGCCCCTGACATTGTCGTAATTGCAGTTTCAGTTATTTGCTTGCTTCAAGAGAGTTTGAATGTTTCGCCACAGTTGGCACAGATAATGCTGATTTCTAGACATGTGTTTCAGGTTCTTTAACCGTCATCAGTAGAGATTACAGTCTTTGAAATATGGGGTTTGCTGAGTAGGCTGCCAACATCTTTCTCATCTCAGGTACCTCTCACAGGCATGTGGGTGCTTCATCCACCACCTCGTCAGCTCAATGACTCACGGGAGAACTATTAAACATGAACAAGGGTGGGAGCACACCACTTCACCTCCCAGCAAGGTTTGCACCCTGGCATTGTGGTAAATGCAGTTTCGGTTACTTGCTTGCTTTAAGAGTGTTCGAGTGTTTCGCCACAGTTGGCGCAGATAGTGCTGATCTCTAGACACGTGTTTCTGGTTCTTTAACCGTCATCAGTTGAGATTATAGTCTTTCAAATGTGGTGTTTGCTGAGTAGGCTGCCAACATCTTTCTCAGGTCAGGTACCTCTCATAGGCATGCTGGTGCTTCATTCACAAGCTCATCAGCTCAATGATTCACGGGAGTACTATTAAACAGGAACAGGGGTGGGAGCACACCGCTTCAACTCCCAGCAAGGTTCGCCCCTGGCATTGTGGTAAATGCAGTTTCAGTTACTTGCTTGCTTCAAGAGTGTTCTAGTGTTTCGCCACAGTTGGCGCCCATAGTGCTGATCTCTAGACACGTGATTCTGTTTCTTTAACTGTCATAGGTAGAGATTTCAGTCTTTCAAATGTGGGGTTTGCTGAGTAGGCTGCCAACATCTTTCTCAGGTCAGGTACCTCTCACAGGCATGCGGGTGCTTCATCCATGAGCTCGTCAGCTCAATGACTCACGAGAGTACTATTAAACAGTAACAGGGGTGGGAGCACACCGCTTCACCTCCCAGCAAGGTTCGCCCCTGGCATTGTGGTAAATGCAGTTTCAGTTACTTGCTTGCTTCAAGAGTGTTTGAGTGTTTCGCCACAGTTGGCGCAGAAACTGCTGATCTCTAGAATCGTGTTTCAGGTTCTTTAACCGTCATCAGTAGAGATGACAGTCTTTGAAATCTGGGGTTTGCTGAGTAGGCTGCCAACATCTTTCTCATGTAAGGTACCTCTCACAGGCATGCGGGTGCTTCATCCACCACCTCGTCAGCTCAATGACTCACGGGAGAACTATTAAACATGAACAAGGGTGGGAGCACACCGCTTCACCTCCCAGCAAGGTTCGCACCCTGGCATTGTGGTAAATGCAGTTTCGGTTACTTGCTTGCTTTAAGAGTGTTCGAGTGTTTCGCCACAGTTGGCGCAGATAGTGCTGATCTCTAGACACGTGTTTCTGGTTCTTTAAGCGTCATCAGTAGAGATTATAGTCTTTCAAATGTGGGGTTTGCTGAGTAGGCTGCCAACATCTTTCTCAGGTCAGGTACCTCTCATAGGCATGCTGGTGCTTCATCCACGAGCTCGTCAGCTCAATGACTCACGGGAGTACTATTAAACAGGAACAGGGGTGGGAGCACACCGCTTCACCTCACAGCAAGGTTCGCCCCTGGCATTGTGGTAAATGCAGTTTCAGTTACTTGCTTGCTTCAAGAGTGTTCTAGTGTTTCGCCACAGTTGGCACCCATAGTGCTGATCTCTAGACACGTGATTCTGTTTCTTTAACTGTCATAGGTAGAGATATCAGTCTTTCAAATGTGGGGTTTGCTGAGTAGGCTGCCAACATCTTTCTCAGGTCAGGTACATCTCACAGGTATGCGGGTGCTTCATCCACCAGCTCGTCAGCTCAATGACTCACGGGAGTACTATTAAACAGGAACAGGGGTGGGAGCACACCGCTCCACCTCCCAGCAAGGTTCGCCCCTGGCATTGTGGTAAATGCAGTTTCGGTTACTTGCTTGCTTCAAGTGTGTTCGATTGTTTTGCCACAGTTGGCGTAATTGCAGTTTCAGTTATTTGCTTGCTTCAAGAGAGTTTGAATGTTTCGCCACAGTTGGCGCAGATAATGCTGATCTCTAGACACGTGTTTCAGGTTCTTTAACCGTCATCGGTAGAGATTACAGTCTTTGTAATCTGGGGTTTGCTGAGTAGGCTGCCAACATCTATCTCATGTCAGGTACCTCTCACAGGCGTGCGGGTGCCTCATCCACCACCTCGTCAGCTCAATGACTCACAGGAGAACTATTAGAAAGGAACAAGTGTGGGAGCACACTGCTTCACCTCCCAGCAAGGTTCGCACCCTGGCATTGTGGTAAATGCAGTTTCGGTTACTTGCTTGCTTTAAGAGTGTTCGAGTGTATCGCCACAGTTGACGCAGATAGTGCTGATCTCTAGACACGTGGTTCTCGTTCTTTAACCGTCATCAGTAGACATTACAGTCTTTCAAATGTGGGGTCTGGTGAGTAGGCTGCCAACATCTCACGAGAGTACTATTAAACAGTAACAGGGGTGGGAGCACACCGCTTCACCTCCCAGCAAGGTTCGCCCCTGGCATTGTGGTAAATGCAGTTTCAGTTACTTGCTTGCTTCAAGAGTGTTTGAGTGTTTCGCCACAGTTGGCGCAGAAACTGCTGATCTCTAGACATGTGTTTCAGGTTCTTTAACCGTCATCAGTAGAGATTACAGTCTTTGAAATCTGGGGTTTGCTGAGTAGGCTGCCAACATCTTTCTCATGTCAGGTACCTCTCACAGGCATGCGGGTGCTTCATCCACCACCTCGTCAGCTCAATGACTCACGGGAGAACTCTTAAACATGAACAAGGGTGGGAGCACACCGCTTCACCTCCCAGCAAGGTTTGCCCCTGGCATTGTGGTAAATGCAGTTTCAGTTACTTGCTTGCTTCAAGAGTGTTCGAGTGTTTTGCCACAGTTGAAGCAGATAGTGCTGATCTCTAGACAGGTGGTTCTCGTTCTTTAACCGTCATCAGTAGAGATTAAAGTCTTTCAAATTTGGGGTTTGCTGAGTAGGCTGCCAGCGTCTTTCTCAGGTCTGGTACCTCTCACAGGCATGCGGGTGCTTCATCCACGAGCTCGTCTGCTCAATGACTCACTGGAGAACTATTAAACAGAAACAGAGGTGGGAGGACACCGCTTCACCTCCCAGCAAGGTTCGTCCCTGGCATTGTGGTAAATGCAGTTTCAGTTACTTGCTTGCTTCAAGAGTGTTCAAGTGTTTTGCCACAGTTGACGCAGATAGTGCTGATCTCTAGACACGTGGTTCTCGTTCTTTAACTGTCATCAGTAGAGATTACAGTCTTTCAAATGTGGGGTTTGCTGAGTATGCTGCCAACATCTTTCTCAGGTCAGGTACCTCTCACAGGCAAGTGGGTGCTTCATCCACGAGCTCGTCAGATCAATGACTCACGGGAGTACTATTAAACAGGAACAGGGGTGGGAGCACACCGCTCCACCTCCCAGCAAGGTTCACCCCTGGCATTGTGGTAAATGCAGTTTCAGTTACTTGCTTGCTTCAAGAGTGTTCGAGTGTTTCGCCACAGTTGGTGCAGATAGTGCTGATCTCTAGACACGTGGTTCTGTTCCTTTAACTGTCATAGGTAGAGATTACAGTCTTTCAAATGTGGAGTTTGCTGAGTAGGCTGGCAACATCTTTCTCAGGTCAGGTACCTCCCACAGGCATGCGGGTGCTTCATCCACGAGCTCGTCAACTCAATGACTTATGGGAGTACTATTAAACAGGAACAGGGGTGGGAGCACACCGGTTCACCTCCCAGGAAGTATCGCCCCTGCAATTGTGGTAAATGCAGTTTCAGTTACTTGCTTGCTTCAAGAGTGTTTGAGTGTATCGCCACAGTTGGCGCAGATAGTGCTGATCTCTAGACAAGTGTTTCTGGTTCTTTAACCGTCATCAGTAGAGATTACAGTCTTTGAAATCTGTAGTTTTTGCTGAGTAGGCTGCCAACATCTTTCTCAGGTCCGGTACATCTCACAGGCATGCAGGTGCTTCACCCACCATCTCGTCAGCTCAATGACTCATGGGAGAACTATTAAACAGGAACAAGGGTGGGAGCACACCGCTTCACCTCCCAGCAAGGTTCGCCCCTGGCATTGTGGTAAATGCCGTTTCGGTTACTTGCTTGCTTCAAGAGTGTTCGAGTGTTTCGCCACAGTTGGCGCAGATAGTGCTGATCTCTAGACACGTGTTTCTAGTTCTTTAACCGTCATCAGTAGAGATTACAGTCTTTGAAATTTGGGGTTTGCTGAGTTGGCTGCCAACATCTTTCTCAGATCAGGTACCTCTCACAGGCAAGCGGGTGCTTCATTCACGAGCTCGTCAGCTCAATGACTCACGGGAGTACTATTAAACAGGAACTGGGGTGGAAGCACACCGCTTCACCTCCCAGCAAGGTTCGCCCCTGACATTGTCGTAATTGCAGTTTCAGTTATTTGCTTGCTTCAAGAGAGTTTGAATGTTTCGCCACAGTTGGCACAGATAATGCTGATTTCTAGACATGTGTTTCAGGTTCTTTAACCGTCATCAGTAGAGATTACAGTCTTTGAAATCTGGGGTTTGCTGAGTAGGCTGCCAACATCTTTCTCATCTCAGGTACCTCTCACAGGCATGCGGGTGCTTCATCCACCACCTCGTCAGCTCAATGACTCACGGGAGAACTATTAAACAGGAACAGGGGTGGGAGCACACCGCTTCAACTCCCAGCAAGGTTCGCCCCTGGCATTGTGGTAAATGCAGTTTCAGTTACTTGCTTGCTTCAAGAGTGTTCTAGTGTTTCGCCACAGTTGGCGCCCATAGTGCTGATCTCTAGACACGTGATTCTGTTTCTTTAACTGTCATAGGTAGAGATTTCAGTCTTTCAAATGTGGGGTTTGCTGAGTAGGCTGCCAACATCTTTCTCAGGTCATGTACCTCTCACAGGCATGCGGGTGCTTCATCCATGAGCTCGACAGCTCAGTGACTCATGGGAGTACTATTAAACAGGAACAGGGGTGGGAGCACACCGTTCCACCTCCCAGCAAGGTTCGCCCCTGGCATTGTGGTAAATGCAGTTTCAGTTACTTGCTTGCTTCAAGAGTGTTCTAGTGTGTCGCCACAGTTGGTGCCCATAGTGCTGATCTCTAGACACGTGATTCTGTTTCTTTAACTGTCATAGGTAGAGATTTCAGTCTTTCAAATGTGGGGTTTGCTGAGTAGGCTGCCAACATCTCACGAGAGTACTATTAAACAGTAACAGAAGTGGGAGGACACCGCTTCACCTCCCAGCAAGGTTCGCCCCTGGCATTGTGGTAAATGCAGTTTCAGTTACTTGCTTGCTTTAAGAGTGTTCAAGTGTTTTGCCACAGTTGACGCAGATAGTGCTGATCTCTAGACACGTGGTTCTCGTTCTTTAACTGTCATCAGTAGAGATTACAGTCTTTCAAATGTGGGGTTTGCTGAGTATGCTGCCAACATCTTTCTCAGGTCAGGTACCTCTCACAGGCAAGTGGGTGCTTCATCCACAAGCTCGTCAGATCAATGACTCACGGGAGTACTATTAAACAGGAACACGGGTGGGAGCACACCGCTCCACCTCCCAGCAAGGTTCGCCCCTGGCATTGTGGTAAATGCAGTTTCAGTTACTTGCTTGCTTCAAGAGTGTTCGAGTGTTTCGCCACAGTTGGTGCAGATAGTGCTGATCTCTAGACACGTGGTTCTGTTTCTTTAACTGTCATAGGTAGAGATTACAGTCTTTCAAATGTGGAGTTTGCTGAGTAGGCTGCCAACATCTTTCTCATCTCAGGTACCTCTCACAGGCATGCGGGTGCTTCATCCACCACCTCGTCAGCTCAATGACTCACGGGAGAACTATTAAACATGAACAAGGGTGGGAGCACACCACTTCACCTCCCAGCAAGGTTTACACCCTGGCATTGTGGTAAATGCAGTTTCGGTTACTTGCTTGCTTTAAGAGTGTTCGAGTGTTTCGCCACAGTTGGCGCAGATAGTGCTGATCTCTAGACACGTGTTTCTGGTTCTTTAACCGTCATCAGTAGAGATTATAGTCTTTCAAATGTGGTGTATGCTGAGTAGGCTGCCAACATCTTTCTCAGGTCAGGTACCTCTCATAGGCATGCTGGTGCTTCATTCACAAGTTCGTCAGCTCAATGACTCACGGGAGTACTATTAAACAGGAACAGGGGTGGGAGCACACCGCTTCAACTCCCAGCAAGGTTCGCCCCTGGCATTGTGGTAAATGCAGTTTCAGTTACTTGCTTGCTTCAAGAGTGTTCTAGTGTTTCGCCACAGTTGGCGCAGATAGTGCTGATCTCTAGACACATGTTTCTGGTTCTTTAACCGTCATCAGTAGAGATTACAGTCTTTGAAATTTGGGGTTTGCTGAGTAGGCTTCCAACATCTTTCTCAGGTCTGGTACCTCTCATAGGCATGCGGGTGCTTCATCCACGAGCTCGTCAGCTCAATGACTCACGAGAGCACTATTAAACAGGAACAGGGGTGGGAGCACACCACTTCACCTCCCAGCAAGGTTTGCGCCTGCCATTGTCGTAAATGCAGTTTCAGTTACTTGCTTGCTTCAAGAGTGTTCGAGTGTTTCGCCACAGTTGGCGCAGATAGTGCTGATCTCTAGACACGTGATTCTGTTTCTTTAACTGTCATAGGTAGAGATTTCAGTCTTTCAAATGTGGGGTTTGCTGAGTAGGCTGCCAACATCTTTCTCAGGTCAGGTACCTCTCATAGGCATGCTGGTGCTTCATTCACAAGTTCGTCAGCTCAATGACTCACGGGAGTACTATTAAACAGGAACAGGGGTGGGAGCACACCGCTTCAACTCCCAGCAAGGTTCGCCCCTGGCATTGTGGTAAATGCAGTTTCAGTTACTTGCTTGCTTCAAGAGTGTTCTAGTGTTTCGCCACAGTTGGCGCAGATAGTGCTGATCTCTAGACACATGTTTCTGGTTCTTTAACCGTCATCAGTAGAGATTACAGTCTTTGAAATTTGGGGTTTGCTGAGTAGGCTTCCAACATCTTTCTCAGGTCTGGTACCTCTCATAGGCATGCGGGTGCTTCATCCACGAGCTCGTCAGCTCAATGACTCACGAGAGCACTATTAAACAGGAACAGGGGTGGGAGCACACCACTTCACCTCCCAGCAAGGTTTGCGCCTGCCATTGTCGTAAATGCAGTTTCAGTTACTTGCTTGCTTCAAGAGTGTTCGAGTGTTTCGCCACAGTTGGCGCAGATAGTGCTGATCTCTAGACACGTGATTCTGTTTCTTTAACTGTCATAGGTATTGGTTTCAGTCTTTCAAATGTGGGGTTTGCTGAGTAGGCTGCCAACATCTTTCTCAGGTCAGGTACCTCTCATAGGCATGCTGGTGCTTCATTCACAAGTTCGTCAGCTCAATGACTCACGGGAGTACTATTAAACAGGAACAGGGGTGGGAGCACACCGCTTCAACTCCCAGCAAGGTTCGCCCCTGGCATTGTGGTAAATGCAGTTTCAGTTACTTGCTTGCTTCAAGAGTGTTCTAGTGTTTCGCCACAGTTGGCGCAGATAGTGCTGATCTCTAGACACATGTTTCTGGTTCTTTAACCGTCATCAGTAGAGATTACAGTCTTTGAAATTTGGGGTTTGCTGAGTAGGCTTCCAACATCTTTCTCAGGTCTGGTACCTCTCATAGGCATGTGGGTGCTTCATCCACGAGCTCGTCAGCTCAATGACTCACGAGAGCACTATTAAACAGGAACAGGGGTGGGAGCACACCACTTCACCTCCCAGCAAGGTTTGCGCCTGCCATTGTCGTAAATGCAGTTTCAGTTACTTGCTTGCTTCAAGAGTGTTCGAGTGTTTCGCCACAGTTGGCGCAGATAGTGCTGATCTCTAGACACGTGATTCTGTTTCTTTAACTGTCATAGGTAGAGATTTCAGTCTTTCAAATGTGGGGTTTGCTGAGTAGGCTGCCAACATCTTTCTCAGGTCAGGTACCTCTCACAGGCATGCGGGTGCTTCATCCACGAGCTCGTCAGCTCAATGACTGACGAGAGCACTATTAAACAGGAACAGGGGTGGGAGCACACCACTTCACCTCCCAGCTTGGTTGGCCCCTGGCATTGAGGTAAATGCAGTTTCGGTTACTTGCTTGCTTCAAGTGTGTTCGATTGTTTCGCCACAGTTGACGCCCATAGTGCTGATCTCTACACACGTGATTCTGTTTCTTTGACTGTCATAGGTAGAGATTTCAGTCTTTCAAATGTGGGGTTTGCTGAGTAGGCTGCCAAAATCTTTCTCAGGTCAGGTACCTCTCACAGGCATGCGGGTGCTTCATCCACGAGCTCGTCAGCTCAATGACTCACGAGAGCACTATTAAACAGGAACAGGGGTGGGAGCACACCACTTCACCTCCCAGCTAGGTTCGCTCCTGGCATTGAGGTAAATGCAGTTTCGGTTACTTGCTTGCTTCAAGAGTGTTGTAGTGTTTCGCCACAGTTGGCGCCCATAGTGCTGATCTCTAGACACGTGATTCTGTTTCTTTAACTGTCATAGGTAGAGATTTCAGTCTTTCAAATGTGGGGATTGCTGAGTAGGCTGCCAACATCTTTCTCAGGTCAGGTACCTCTCACAGGCATGTGGGTGCTTCATCCACGAGCTCGTCAGCTCAGTGACTCATGGGAGTACTATTAAACAGGAACAGGGGTGGGAGCACACCGCTTCACGTCCCAGCAAGGTTTGCGCCTGCCATTGTGGTAAATGCAGTTTCACTTACTTGCTTGCTTCAAGAGTGTTCGAGTGTTTCGCCACAGTTGGCGCAGATAGTGCTGATCTCTAGACACGTGTTTCTGGTTCTTTAACCGTCATCAGTAGAGATTACAGTCTTTGAAATTTGGGGTTTGCTGAGTAGGCTTCCAACATCTTTCTCAGGTCTGGTACCTCTCACAGGCATTTATTTATTTATTTATTTATTTGTGTATTTTATAAAGCGCACAGCTGCCCCAACGGGGCGTCCCGGCGCTGAGAACTCTGGGAAAGGAGAGCCAGAAATGGAGGACCTGTCTAGGAGGAGAAAAGATGTGTCTTCAGCAGTTTACGAAATGCTGATTCTGATTGGCTGGTACGTAGAGCTAGCGGGAGCTTGTTCCAGTTCTGAGAAGCACAGACCTCAAAGGTTTTTCCACCTGCACGAACTCGTTTAAATCGTGGGGTGTGCAAGAAGAATAGGGAGTTGGAGCGCAATGTCCTTGATGGGCATACGGTCGCAAGATGTTTTTCAGGTGTGCCGATCCAGAGCCTTGAGAGGCTCGGAAGGCCAACGTCATTGGTTTGAAGACACTTCTTTTAGCAATGGGTAGCCAGTGCAGTTTGCGTAAAAGTGGAGAGACATGGTGTCTAGCAGGAAGTCTCTCTACAAGCCGGGCGGCAGCATTTTGGACTGTCTGAAGTTTATGACACAGGCCTGCTGAGATACCAAGATAGAGGGCGTTAGCGTAATCGAGATGGGAAATTATCAATGCCTGGATAACAGTTTTACGGCAGTCCGCCGGCAGGTAGTTAATAAGGCGTTTAATGGTCCTGATTTTAGCGAAACAGGAAGCAGCCACTGTATGTACCTGATTACTGAAACTTAGGTGATGATCCCAACGTACTCCTAAATTTTTCACTGAATCTTTAGGGGTAGGGGCTTGGCTTAGATCGTCTGGCCACCAAAGGCTAGAGTCCAAAGGAGAAGGAGAGTTGAAAAACAGGATCTCCGTTTTTCCTGCGTTGAGTCGGAGGGAGTTAGCGTCCATCCAGCTAGAAATGTCCCTGAGGCAGGATTTCAGCGGATCAAAGGCAGAAGCAGAGGGGGTGTCAAAAGTAAAAAGAAGCTGAATATCGTCAGCATAGGAGGTGGATTTAATCCCTGTCTGAGCGATCAGCTTAGCCAAAGGGGTAAAATGGTGCTTCATCCACGAGCTCCTCAGCTCAATGACTCACGAGAGTACTATTAAACAGTAACAGGGGTGGGAGCACACCGCTTCACCTCCCAGCAAGGTTCGCCCCTGGCATTGTGGTAAATGCAGTTTCAGTTACTTGCTTGCTTCAAGAGTGTTTGAGTGTTTCGCCACAGTTGGCGCAGAAACTGCTGATCTCTAGACACGTGTTTCAGGTTCTTTAACCGTCATCAGTAGAGATGACAGTCTTTGAAATCTGGGGTTTGCTGAGTAGGCTGCCAACATCTTTCTCATGTAAGGTACCTCTCACAGGCATGCGGGTGCTTCATCCACCACCTCGTCAGCTCAATGACTCACGGGAGAACTATTAAACATGAACAAGGGTGGGAGCACACCGCTTCACCTCCCAGCAAGGTTCGCACCCTGGCATTGTGGTAAATGCAGTTTCGGTTACTTGCTTGCTTTAAGAGTGTTCGAGTGTTTCGCCACAGTTGGCGCAGATAGTGCTGATCTCTAGACACGTGTTTCTGGTTCTTTAAGCGTCATCAGTAGAGATTATAGTCTTTCAAATGTGGGGTTTGCTGAGTAGGCTGCCAACATCTTTCTCAGGTCAGGTACCTCTCATAGGCATGCTGGTGCTTCATCCACGAGCTCGTCAGCTCAATGACTCACGGGAGTACTATTAAACAGGAACAGGGGTGGGAGCACACCGCTTCACCTGCCAGCAAGGTTCGCCCCTGGCATTGTGGTAAATGCAGTTTCAGTTACTTGCTTGCTTCAAGAGTGTTCTAGTGTTTCGCCACAGTTGGTGCCCATAGTGCTGATCTCTAGACACGTGATTCTGTTTCTTTAACTGTCATAGGTAGAGATTTCAGTCTTTCAAATGTGGGGTTTGCTGAGTAGGCTGCCAACATCTCACGAGAGTACTATTAAACAGTAACAGGGGTGGGAGCACACCGCTTCACCTCCCAGCAAGGTTCGCCCCTGGCATTGTGGTAAATGCAGTTTCAGTTACTTGCTTGCTTCAAGAGTGTTTGAGTGTTTCGCCACAGTTGGCGCAGAAACTGCTGATCTCTAGACACGTGTTTCAGGTTCTTTAACCGTCATCAGTAGAGATGACAGTCTTTGAAATCTAGGGTTTGCTGAGTAGGCTGCCAACATCTTTCTCATGTAAGGTACCTCTCACAGGCATGCGGGTGCTTCATCCACCACCTCGTCAGCTCAATGACTCATGGGAGAACTATTAAACATGAACAAAGGTGGGAGCACACCGCTTCACCTCCCAGCAAGGTGCGCACCCTGGCATTGTGGTAAATACAGTTTCGGTTACTTGCTTGCTTTAAGAGTGTTCGAGTGTTTCGCCACAGTTGGCGCAGATAGTGCTGATCTATAGACACGTGTTTCTGGTTCTTTAAGCATCATCAGTAGAGATTATAGTCTTTCAAATGTGGGGTTTGCTGATTAGGCTGCCAACATCTTTCTCAGGTCAGGTACCTCTCATAGGCATGCTGGTGCTTCATCTACGAGCTCGTCAGCTCAATGACTCACGGGAGTACTATTAAACAGGAACAGGGGTGGGAGCACACCGCTTCACCTCCCAGCAAGGTTCGCCCCTGGCATTGTGGTAAATGCAGTTTCAGTTACTTGCTTGCTTCAAGAGTGTTCTAGTGTGTCGCCACAGTTGGCACCCATAGTGCTGATCTCTAGACACGTGATACTGTTTCTTTAACTGTCATAGGTAGAGATATCAGTCTTTCAAATGTGGGGTTTGCTGAGTAGGCTGCCAACATCTTTCTCAGGTCAGGTACATCTCACAGGTATGCGGGTGCTTCATCCACCAGCTCGTCAGCTCAATGACTCACGGGAGTACTATTAAACATGAACAAAGGTGGGAGCACACCGCTTCACCTCCCAGCAAGGTTCGCCCCTGGCATTGTGGTAAATGCAGTTTCAGTTACTTGCTTGCTTCAAGAGTGTTTGAGTGTTTCGCCACAGTTGGCGCAGAAACTGCTGATCTCTAGACACGTGTTTCAGGTTCTTTAACCATCGTCAGTAGAGATGACAGTCTTTGAAATCTAGGGTTTGCTGAGTAGGCTGCCAACATCTTTCTCATGTAAGGTACCTCTCACAGGTATGCGGGTGCTTCATCCACCAGCTCGTCAGCTCAATGACTCACGGGAGTACTATTAAATAGGAACAGGGGTGGGAGCACACCGCTCCACCTCCCAGCAAGGTTCGCCCCTGGCATTGTGGTAAATGCAGTTTCGGTTACTTGCTTGCTTCAAGTGTGTTCGATTGTTTTGCCACAGTTGGCGTAATTGCAGTTTCAGTTATTTGCTTGCTTCAAGAGAGTTTGAATGTTTCGCCACAGTTGGCGCAGATAATGCTGATCTCTAGACACGTGTTTCAGGTTCTTTAACCGTCATCAGTAGAGATTACAGTCTTTGTAATCTGGGGTTTGCTGAGTAGGCTGCCAACGTCTTTCTCAGGTCAGGTACCTCTCACAGGCATGCAGGTGCTTCATCCACGAGCTCGTCTGCTCAATGACTCACTGGAGAAATATTAAACAGAAACAGAGGTGGGAGGACACCGCTTCACCTCCCAGCAAGGTTCGCCCCTGGCATTGTGGTAAATGCCGTTTCAGTTACTTGCTTGCTTCAAGAGTGTTCAAGTGTTTTGCCACAGTTGACGCAGATAGTGCTGATCTCTAGACACGTGGTTCTCGTTCTTTAACTGTCATCAGTAGAGATTACAGTCTTTCAAATGTGGGGTTTGCTGAGTATGCTGCCAACATCTTTCTCAGGTCAGGTACCTCTCACAGGCAAGTGGGTGCTTCATCCACGAGCTCGTCAGATCAATGACTCACGGGAGTACTATTAAACAGGAACAGGGGTGGGAGCACACCGCTCCACCTCCCAGCAAGGTTCGCCCCTGGCATTGTGGTAAATGCAGTTTCAGTTACTTGCTTGCTTCAAGAGTGTTCGAGTGTTTCGCCACAGTTGGTGCAGATAGTGCTGATCTCTAGACACGTGGTTCTGTTTCTTTAACTGTCATAGGTAGAGATTACAGTCTTTCAAATGTGGAGTTTGCTGAGTAGGCTGCCAACATCTTTCTCATCTCAGGTACCTCTCACAGGCATGCGGGTGCTTCATCCACCACCTCGTCAGCTCAAAGACTCACGGGAGAACTATTAAACATGAACAAGGGTGGGAGCACACCGCTTCACCTCCCAGCAAGGTTTGCACCCTGGCATTGTGGTAAATGCAGTTTCGGTTACTGGCTTGCTTTAAGAGTGTTCGAGTGTTTCGCCACAGTTGGCGCAGATAGTGCTGATCTCTAGACACGTGTTTCTGGTTCTTTAACCGTCATCAGTAGAGATTATAGTCTTTCAAATGTGGTGTTTGCTGAGTAGGCTGCCAACATCTTTCTCAGGTCAGGTACCTCTCATAGGCATGCTGGTGCTTCATTCACAAGTTCGTCAGCTCAATGACTCACGGGAGTACTATTAAACAGGAACAGGGGTGGGAGCACACCGCTTCAACTCCCAGCAAGGTTCGCCCCTGGCATTGTGGTAAATGCAGTTTCAGTTACTTGCTTGCTTCAAGAGTGTTCCAGTGTTTCGCCACAGTTGGCGCAGATAGTGCTGATCTCTAGACACATGTTTCTGGTTCTTTAACTGTCATCAGTAGAGATTACAGTCTTTGAAATTTGGGGTTTGCTGAGTAGGCTTCCAACATCTTTCTCAGGTCTGGTACCTCTCATAGGCATGCGGGTGCTTCATCCACGAGCTCGTCAGCTCAATGACTCACGAGAGCACTATTAAACAGGAACAGGGGTGGGAGCACACCACTTCACCTCCCAGCAAGGTTTGCGCCTGCCATTGTCGTAAATGCAGTTTCAGTTACTTGCTTGCTTCAAGAGTGTTCGAGTGTTTCGCCACAGTTGGCGCAGATAGTGCTGATCTCTAGACACGTGATTCTGTTTCTTTAACTGTCATAGGTAGAGATTTCAGTCTTTCAAATGTGGGGTTTGCTGAGTAGGCTGCCAACATCTTTCTCAGGTCAGGTACCTCTCACAGGCATGCGGGTGCTTCATCCACGAGCTCGTCAGCTCAATGACTCACGAGAGCACTATTAAACAGGAACAGGGGTGGGAGCACACCACTTCACCTCCCAGCTTGGTTGGCCCCTGGCATTGAGGTAAATGCAGTTTCGGTTACTTGCTTGCTTCAAGTGTGTTCGATTGTTTCGCCACAGTTGACGCCCATAGTGCTGATCTCTACACACGTGATTCTGTTTCTTTGACTGTCATAGGTAGAGATTTCAGTCTTTCAAATGTGGGGTTTGCTGAGTAGGCTGCCAAAATCTTTCTCAGGTCAGGTACCTCTCACAGGCATGCGGGTGCTTCATCCACGAGCTCGTCAGCTCAATGACTCACGAGAGCACTATTAAACAGTAACAGGGGTGGGAGCACACCACTTCACCTCCCAGCTAGGTTCGCTCCTGGCATTGAGGTAAATGCAGTTTCGGTTACTTGCTTGCTTCAAGAGTGTTCTAGTGTTTTGCCACAGTTGGCGCCCATAGTGCTGATCTCTAGACACGTGATTCTGTTTCTTTAACTGTCATAGGTAGAGATTTCAGTCTTTCAAATGTGGGGATTGCTGAGTAGGCTGCCAACATCTTTCTCAGGTCAGGTACCTCTCACAGGCATGTGGGTGCTTCATCCACGAGCTCGTCAGCTCAGTGACTCATGGGAGTACTATTAAACAGGAACAGGGGTGGGAGCACACCGCTTCACCTCCCAGCAAGGTTTGCGCCTGCCATTGTGGTAAATGCAGTTTCAGTTACTTGCTTGCTTCAAGAGTGTTCGAGTGTTTCGCCACAGTTGGCGCAGATAGTGCTGATCTCTAGACACGTGTTTCTGGTTCTTTAACCGTCATCAGTAGAGATTACAGTCTTTGAAATTTGGGGTTTGCTGAGTAGGCTTCCAACATCTTTCTCAGGTCTGGTACCTCTCATAGGCATGCGGGTGCTTCATCCACGAGCTCGTCAGCTCAATGACTCACGAGAGCACTATTAAACAGGAACAGGGGTGGCAGCACACCACTTCACCTCCCAGCTAGGTTCGCCCCTGGCATTGAGGTAAATGCAGTTTCGGTTACTTGCTTGCTTCAAGTGTGTTCGATTGTTTCGCCACAGTTGGCGCAGATAGTGCTGATCTCTAAACATGTGTTTCTGGTTCTTTAACCGTCATCAGTAGAGATTAAAGTCTTTGAAATTTGGGGTTTGCTGAGTAGGCTTCCAACATCTTTCTCAGGTCTGGTACCTCTCACAGGCATGCGGGTGCTTCATCTACGAGCTCGTCAGCTCAATGACTCACGAGAGTACTATTAAACAGTAACAGGGGTGGGAGCACACCGCTTCACCTCCCAGCAAGGTTCGCCCCTGGCATTGTGGTAAATGCAGTTTCAGTTACTTGCTTGCTTCAAGACTGTTTGAGTGTTTCGCCACAGTTGGCGCAGAAACTGTTGATCTCTAGACACGTGTTTCAGGTTCTTTAACCGTCATCAGTAGAGATGACAGTCTTTGAAATCTGGGGTTTGCTGAGTAGGCTGCCAACATCTTTCTCATGTAAGGTACCTCTCACAGGCATGCGGGTGCTTCATCCACCACCTCGTCAGCTCAATGACTCACGGGAGAACTATTAAACATGAACAAGGGTAGGAGCACACCGCTTCACCTCCCAGCAAGGTTCGCACCCTGGCATTGTGGTAAATGCAGTTTCGGTTACTTGCTTGCTTTAAGAGTGTTCGAGTGTTTCGCCACAGTTGGCGCAGATAGTGCTGATCTCTAGACACGTGTTTCTGGTTCTTTAAGCGTCATCAGTAGAGATTATAGTCTTTCAAATGTGGGGTTTGCTGAGTAGGCTGCCAACATCTTTCTCAGGTCAGGTACCTCTCACAGGCATGCGGGTGCTTCATCCACGAGCTCGTCAGCTCAATGACTCACGAGAGCACTATTAAACAGGAACAGGGGTGGGAGCACACCACTTCACCTCCCAGCTTGGTTGGCCCCTGGCATTGAGGTAAATGCAGTTTCGGTTACTTGCTTGCTTCAAGTGTGTTCGATTGTTTCGCCACAGTTGACGCCCATAGTGCTGATCTCTACACACGTGATTCTGTTTCTTTGACTGTCATAGGTAGAGATTTCAGTCTTTCAAATGTGGGGTTTGCTGAGTAGGCTGCCAAAATCTTTCTCAGGTCAGGTACCTCTCACAGGCATGCGGGTGCTTCATCCACGAGCTCGTCAGCTCAATGACTCACGAGAGCACTATTAAACAGGAACAGGGGTGGGAGCACACCACTTCACCTCCCAGCTAGGTTCGCTCCTGGCATTGAGGTAAATGCAGTTTCGGTTACTTGCTTGCTTCAAGAGTGTTCTAGTGTTTCGCCACAGTTGGCGCCCATAGTGCTGATCTCTAGACACGTGATTCTGTTTCTTTAACTGTCATAGGTAGAGATTTCAGTCTTTCAAATGTGGGGATTGCTGAGTAGGCTGCCAACATCTTTCTCAGGTCAGGTACCTCTCACAGGCATGCGGGTGCTTCATCCACCACCTCGTCAGCTCAATGACTCACGGGAGAACTATTAAACATGAACAAGGGTGGGAGCACACCGCTTCACCTCCCAGCAAGGTTCGCACCCTGGCATTGTGGTAAATGCAGTTTCGGTTACTTGCTTGCTTTAAGAGTGTTTGAGTGTTTCGCCACAGTTGGCGCAGATAGTGCTGATCTCTAGACACGTGTTTCTGGTCCTTTAAGCGTCATCAGTAGAGATTATAGTCTTATAAATGTGGGGTTTGCTGAGTAGGCTGCCAACATCTTTCTCAGGTCAGGTACCTCTCATAGGCATGCTGGTGCTTCATCCATGAGCTCGTCAGCTCAATGACTCACGGGAGTACTATTAAACAGGAACAGGGGTGGGAGCACACCGCTTCACCTCCCAGCAAGGTTCGCCCCTGGCATTGTGGTAAATGCAGTTTCAGTTACTTGCTTGCTTCAAGAGTGTTCTAGTGTTTCGCCACAGTTGGCACCCATAGTGCTGATCTCTAGACACGTGATTCTGTTTCTTTAACTGTCATAGGTAGAGATATCAGTCTTTCAAATGTGGGGTTTGCTGAGTAGGCTGCCAACATCTTTCTCAGGTCAGGTACATCTCACAGGTATGCAGGTGCTTCATCCACCAGCTCGTCAGCTCAATGACTCACGGGAGTACTATTAAACAGGAACAGGGGTGGGAGCACACCGTTCCACCTCCCAGCAAGGTTGGCCCCTGGCATTGTGGTAAATGCAGTTTCGGTTACTTGCTTGCTTCAAGTGTGTTCGATTGTTTCGCCACGGTTGGCGCAGATAGTGCTGATCTCTAGACACATGTTTCTGGTTCTTTAACTGTCATCAGTAGAGATTACAGTCTTTGAAATCTGGGGTTTTTGCTGAGTAGGCTGCCAACATCTTTCTCAGGTCAGGTACCTCTCACAGGCATGCAGGTGCTTCATCCACCAGATCGTCAGCTCAATGACTCACGGGAGAACTATTAAACAGGAACAAGGGTGGGAGCACACCGCTTCACCTCTTAGCAAGGTTCGCACCCTGGCATTGTGGTAAATGCCGTTTCGGTTACTTGCTTGCTTCAAGAGTGTTCGAGTGTTTCGCCACAGTTGGCGCAGATAGTGCTGATCTCTAGACACGTGTTTCTAGTTCTTTAACCGTCATCAGTAGAGATCACAGTCTTTGAAATTTGGGGTTTGCTGAGTTGGCTGCCAACATCTTTCTCAGATCAGGTACCTCTCACAGGCAAGCGGGTGCTTCATTCACGAGCTCGTCAGCTCAATGACTCACGGGAGTACTATTAAACAGGAACTGGGGTGGAAGCACACCGCTTCACCTCCCAGCAAGGTTCGCCCCTGACATTGTCGTAATTGCAGTTTCAGTTATTTGCTTGCTTCAAGAGAGTTTGAATGTTTCGCCACAGTTGGCACAGATAATGCTGATTTCTAGACATGTGTTTCAGGTTCTTTAACCGTCATCAGTAGAGATTACAGTCTTTGAAATCTGGGGTTTGCTGAGTAGGCTGCCAACATCTTTCTCATCTCAGGTACCTCTCACAGGCATGCGGGTGCTTCATCCACCACCTCGTCAGCTCAATGACTCACGGGAGAACTATTAAACAGGAACAGGGGTGGGAGCACACCGCTTCAACTCCCAGCAAGGTTCGCCCCTGGCATTGTGGTAAATGCAGTTTCAGTTACTTGCTTGCTTCAAGAGTGTTCTAGTGTTTCGCTACAGTTGGCGCCCATAGTGCTGATCTCTAGACACGTGATTCTGTTTCTTTAACTGTCATAGGTAGAGATTTCAGTCTTTCAAATGTGGGGTTTGCTGAGTAGGCTGCCAACATCTTTCTCAGGTCATGTACCTCTCACAGGCATGCGGGTGTTTCATCCATGAGCTCGACAGCTCAGTGACTCATGGGAGTACTATAAACAGGAACAGGGGTGGGAGCACACCGTTCCACCTCCCAGCAAGGTTCGCCCCTGGCATTGTGGTAAATGCAGTTTCAGTTACTTGCTTGCTTCAAGAGTGTTCTAGTGTGTCGCCACAGTTGGTGCCCATAGTGCTGATCTCTAGACACGTGATTCTGTTTCTTTAACTGTCATAGGTAGAGATTTCAGTCTTTCAAATGTGGGGTTTGCTGAGTAGGCTGCCAACATCTCACGAGAGTACTATTAAACAGTAACAGAAGTGGGAGGACACCGCTTCACCTCCCAGCAAGGTTCGCCCCTGGCATTGTGGTAAATGCAGTTTCAGTTACTTGCTTGCTTTAAGAGTGTTCAAGTGTTTTGCCACAGTTGACGCAGATAGTGCTGATCTCTAGACACGTGGTTCTCGTTCTTTAACTGTCATCAGTAGAGATTACAGTCTTTCAAATGTGGGGTTTGCTGAGTATGCTGCCAACATCTTTCTCAGGTCAGGTACCTCTCACAGGCAAGTGGGTGCTTCATCCACAAGCTCGTCAGATCAATGACTCACGGGAGTACTATTAAACAGGAACACGGGTGGGAGCACACCGCTCCACCTCCCAGCAAGGTTCGCCCCTGGCATTGTGGTAAATGCAGTTTCAGTTACTTGCTTGCTTCAAGAGTGTTCGAGTGTTTCGCCGCAGTTTTTGCAGATAGTGCTGATCTCTAGACACGTGGTTTTGTTTCTTTAACTGTCATAGGTAGAGATTACAGTCTTTCAAATGTGGAGTTTGCTGAGTAGGCTGGCAACATCTTTCTCAGATCAGGTACCTCTCACAGGCAAGCGGGTGCTTCATTCACGAGCTCGTCAGCTCAATGACTCACAGGAGTACTATTAAACAGGAACTGGGGTGGAAGCACACCGCTTCACCTCCCAGCAAGGTTCGCCCCTGACATTGTCGTAATTGCAGTTTCAGTTACTTGCTTGCTTCAAGAGAGTTTGAATGTTTCGTCACAGTTGGCACAGATAATGCTGATTTCTAGACATGTGTTTCAGGTTCTTTAACCGTCATCAGTAGAGATTACAGTCTTTGAAATCTGGAGTTTGCTGAGTAGGCTGCCAACATCTTTCTCATCTCAGGTACCTCTCACAGGCATGCGGGTGCTTCATCCACCACCTCGTCAGCTCAATGACTCGCGGGAGAACTATTAAACATGAACAAGGGTGGGAGCACACCACTTCACCTCCCAGCAAGGTTTACACCCTGGCATTGTGGTAAATGCAGTTTCGGTTACTTGCTTGCTTTAAGAGTGTTCGAGTGTTTCGCCACAGTTGGCGCAGATAGTGCTGATCTCTAGACACGTGTTTCTGGTTCTTTAACCGTCATCAGTAGAGATTATAGTCTTTCAAATGTGGTGTTTGCTGAGTAGGCTGCCAACATCTTTCTCAGGTCAGGTACCTCTCATAGGCATGCTGGTGCTTCATTCACAAGTTCGTCAGCTCAATGACTCACGGGAGTACTATTAAACAGGAACAGGGGTGGGAGCACACCGCTTCAACTCCCAGCAAGGTTCGCCCCTGGCATTGTGGTAAATGCAGTTTCAGTTACTTGCTTGCTTCAAGAGTGTTCTAGTGTTTCGCCACAGTTGGCGCAGATAGTGCTGATCTCTAGACACATGTTTCTGGTTCTTTAACCGTCATCAGTAGAGATTACAGTCTTTGAAATTTGGGGTTTGCTGAGTAGGCTTCCAACATCTTTCTCAGGTCTGGTACCTCTCATAGGCATGCGGGTGCTTCATCCACGAGCTCGTCAGCTCAATGACTCACGAGAGCACTATTAAACAGGAACAGGGGTGGGAGCACACCACTTCACCTCCCAGCAAGGTTTGCGCCTGCCATTGTCGTAAATGCAGTTTCAGTTACTTGCTTGCTTCAAGAGTGTTCGAGTGTTTCGCCACAGTTGGCGCAGATAGTGCTGATCTCTAGACACGTGATTCTGTTTCTTTAACTGTCATAGGTAGAGATTTCAGTCTTTCAAATGTGGGGTTTGCTGAGTAGGCTGCCAACATCTTTCTCAGGTCAGGTACCTCTCATAGGCATGCTGGTGCTTCATTCACAAGTTCGTCAGCTCAATGACTCACGGGAGTACTATTAAACAGGAACAGGGGTGGGAGCACACCGCTTCAACTCCCAGCAAGGTTCGCCCCTGGCATTGTGGTAAATGCAGTTTCAGTTACTTGCTTGCTTCAAGAGTGTTCTAGTGTTTCGCCACAGTTGGCGCAGATAGTGCTGATCTCTAGACACATGTTTCTGGTTCTTTAACCGTCATCAGTAGAGATTACAGTCTTTGAAATTTGGGGTTTGCTGAGTAGGCTTCCAACATCTTTCTCAGGTCTGGTACCTCTCATAGGCATGCGGGTGCTTCATCCACGAGCTCGTCAGCTCAATGACTCACGAGAGCACTATTAAACAGGAACAGGGGTGGGAGCACACCACTTCACCTCCCAGCAAGGTTTGCGCCTGCCATTGTCGTAAATGCAGTTTCAGTTACTTGCTTGCTTCAAGAGTGTTCGAGTGTTTCGCCACAGTTGGCGCAGATAGTGCTGATCTCTAGACACGTGATTCTGTTTCTTTAACTGTCATAGGTATTGGTTTCAGTCTTTCAAATGTGGGGTTTGCTGAGTAGGCTGCCAACATCTTTCTCAGGTCAGGTACCTCTCATAGGCATGCTGGTGCTTCATTCACAAGTTCGTCAGCTCAATGACTCACGGGAGTACTATTAAACAGGAACAGGGGTGGGAGCACACCGCTTCAACTCCCAGCAAGGTTCGCCCCTGGCATTGTGGTAAATGCAGTTTCAGTTACTTGCTTGCTTCAAGAGTGTTCTAGTGTTTCGCCACAGTTGGCGCAGATAGTGCTGATCTCTAGACACATGTTTCTGGTTCTTTAACCGTCATCAGTAGAGATTACAGTCTTTGAAATTTGGGGTTTGCTGAGTAGGCTTCCAACATCTTTCTCAGGTCTGGTACCTCTCATAGGCATGCGGGTGCTTCATCCACGAGCTCGTCAGCTCAATGACTCACGAGAGCACTATTAAACAGGAACAGGGGTGGGAGCACACCACTTCACCTCCCAGCAAGGTTCGCACCCTGGCATTGTGGTAAATGCAGTTTCGGTTACTTGCTTGCTTTAAGAGTGTTCGAGTGTTTCGCCACAGTTGGCGCAGATAGTGCTGATCTCTAGACACGTGTTTCTGGTTCTTTAAGCGTCATCAGTAGAGATTATAGTCTTTCAAATGTGGGGTTTGCTGAGTAGGCTGCCAACATCTTTCTCAGGTCAGGTACCTCTCACAGGCATGCGGGTGCTTCATCCACGAGCTCGTCAGCTCAATGACTCACGAGAGCACTATTAAACAGGAACAGGGGTGGGAGCACACCACTTCACCTCCCAGCTTGGTTGGCCCCTGGCATTGAGGTAAATGCAGTTTCGGTTACTTGCTTGCTTCAAGTGTGTTCGATTGTTTCGCCACAGTTGACGCCCATAGTGCTGATCTCTACACACGTGATTCTGTTTCTTTGACTGTCATAGGTAGAGATTTCAGTCTTTCAAATGTGGGGTTTGCTGAGTAGGCTGCCAAAATCTTTCTCAGGTCAGGTACCTCTCACAGGCATGCGGGTGCTTCATCCACGAGCTCGTCAGCTCAATGACTCACGAGAGCACTATTAAACAGGAACAGGGGTGGGAGCACACCACTTCACCTCCCAGCTAGGTTCGCTCCTGGCATTGAGGTAAATGCAGTTTCGGTTACTTGCTTGCTTCAAGAGTGTTCTAGTGTTTCGCCACAGTTGGCGCCCATAGTGCTGATCTCTAGACACGTGATTCTGTTTCTTTAACTGTCATAGGTAGAGATTTCAGTCTTTCAAATGTGGGGATTGCTGAGTAGGCTGCCAACATCTTTCTCAGGTCAGGTACCTCTCACAGGCATGCGGGTGCTTCATCCACCACCTCGTCAGCTCAATGACTCACGGGAGAACTATTAAACATGAACAAGGGTGGGAGCACACCGCTTCACCTCCCAGCAAGGTTCGCACCCTGGCATTGTGGTAAATGCAGTTTCGGTTACTTGCTTGCTTTAAGAGTGTTTGAGTGTTTCGCCACAGTTGGCGCAGATAGTGCTGATCTCTAGACACGTGTTTCTGGTCCTTTAAGCGTCATCAGTAGAGATTATAGTCTTATAAATGTGGGGTTTGCTGAGTAGGCTGCCAACATCTTTCTCAGGTCAGGTACCTCTCATAGGCATGCTGGTGCTTCATCCATGAGCTCGTCAGCTCAATGACTCACGGGAGTACTATTAAACAGGAACAGGGGTGGGAGCACACCGCTTCACCTCCCAGCAAGGTTCGCCCCTGGCATTGTGGTAAATGCAGTTTCAGTTACTTGCTTGCTTCAAGAGTGTTCTAGTGTTTCGCCACAGTTGGCACCCATAGTGCTGATCTCTAGACACGTGATTCTGTTTCTTTAACTGTCATAGGTAGAGATATCAGTCTTTCAAATGTGGGGTTTGCTGAGTAGGCTGCCAACATCTTTCTCAGGTCAGGTACATCTCACAGGTATGCGGGTGCTTCATCCACCAGCTCGTCAGCTCAATGACTCACGGGAGTACTATTAAACAGGAACAGGGGTGGGAGCACACCGTTCCACCTCCCAGCAAGGTTGGCCCCTGGCATTGTGGTAAATGCAGTTTCGGTTACTTGCTTGCTTCAAGTGTGTTCGATTGTTTCGCCACGGTTGGCGCAGATAGTGCTGATCTCTAGACACATGTTTCTGGTTCTTTAACTGTCATCAGTAGAGATTACAGTCTTTGAAATCTGGGGTTTTTGCTGAGTAGGCTGCCAACATCTTTCTCAGGTCAGGTACCTCTCACAGGCATGCAGGTGCTTCATCCACCAGATCGTCAGCTCAATGACTCACGGGAGAACTATTAAACAGGAACAAGGGTGGGAGCACACCGCTTCACCTCTTAGCAAGATTCGCACCCTGGCATTGTGGTAAATGCAGTTTCGGTTACTTGCTTGCTTCAAGAGTGTTCTAGTGTTTTGCCACAGTTGGCGCACATAGTGCTGATCTCTAGACACGTGATTCTGTTTCTTTAACTGTCATAGGTAGAGATTTCAGTCTTTCAAATGTGGGGTTTGCCTTAGTAGGCGGCCAACATCTTTCTCAGGTCAGGTACCTCTCACAGGCATGCAGGTGCTTCATCCACCAGCTTGTCAGCTCAATGACTCACGGGAGAACTATTATACAGGAACAACGGTGGGAGCACACCGCTTCACCTCCCAGCAAGGTTCGCCCCTGGCATTGTGGTAAATGCAGGTTCGGTTACTTGCTTGCTTCAAGAGTGTTCGAGTGTTTCGCCTCAGTTGGCGCAGATAGTGCTGATCTCTAGACACGTGTTTCTAGTTCTTTAACCGTCATCAGTAGAGATTACAGTCTTTGAAATATGGGGTTTGCTGAGTAGGCTGCCAACATCTTTCTCAGGTCAGGTACCTCTCACAGGCAAGCGGGTGCTTCATCCACGAGCTCGTCAGCTCAATGAGTCGCGGGAGTACTATTAAACAGGAACAGGGGTGGGAGCACACCGCTTCACTTCCCAGCAAGTTTCGCCCCTGGCTTTGTGGTAAGTGTAGTTTTGGTTACTTGCTTACTTCAAGTGTGTTCGATTGTTTCGCCACACTTGGCGCAGATAGTGCTGATCTCTAGACACGTGTTTCTGGTTCTTTAACCGTCATCAGTAGAGATTACAGTCTTTGAAATCTGGGGTTTTTGCTGAGTAGGCTGCCAACATCTTTCTCAGGTCAGGTACCTCTCACAGGCATGCAGGTGCTTTATCCACCAGCTCGTCAGCTCAATAACTCACGGGAGAACTATTAAACAGGAACAAGGGTGGGAGCACACCGCTTCACCTCTTAGCAAGGTTCGCACCCTGGCATTGTGGTAAATGCAGTTTCAGTTACTTGCTTGCTTCAAGAGTGTTCGAGTATTTCGCCACAGTTGGCGCAGATAGTGCTGATCTCTAGACACGTGTTTCTGGTTCTTTAACCGTCATCAGTAGAGATTACAGTCTTTGTAATCTGGGGTTTGCTAAGTAGGCTGCCAACATCTTTCTCAGGTCAGGTACGTCTCACAGGCCTGCGGGGGCTTCATCCACGAGTTCGTCAGCTCAATGACTCACGGGAGTACTATTAAACAGGAACAGCGGTGGGAGCACACCGCTTCACCTCCCAGCAAGGTTCCCCCCTGGCATTGTGGTAAATGCAGTTTCAGTTACTTGCTTGCTTCAAGAGTGTTTGAGTGTTTCGCCACAGTTGGCGCAGATACTGCTGATCTCTAGACACGTGTTTCTGGTTCTTTAACCGTCATCAGTAGAGATTACAGTCTTTCAAATGTGGGGTCTGCTGAGTATGAGGCCAACATCTTTCTCAGATCAGGTGCCTCTCACAGGCAAGTGGGTGCTTCATCCAGGAGCTCGTCAGCGCAATGACTCACGGGAGTACTATTAAAGAGGAACAGGGGTGGGAGCACACCGGTTCACCTCCCAGCAAGGATCACCCCTGCCATTGTAGTAAATGCAGTTTCAGTTACTTGCTTGCTTCAAGAGTGTTTGAGTGTATCGCCACAGTCGGCGCAGATAGTGTTGATCTCTAGACACGTGTTTCTGGTTCTTTAACCTTCATCAGGAGTGTTTACAGTCTTTGAAATTTGGGGTTTGCTGAGTAGGCTTCCAACATCTTTCTCAGGTCTGGTACCTCTCACAGGCATGTGAGTGCTTCATCCACGAGCTCGTCAGCTCAATGACTCACGAGAGTACTATTAAACAGTAACAGGGGTGGGAGCACACCGCTTCACCTCCCAGCAAGTTTCGCCCCTGCCATTGTGGTAAATGCAGTTTCAGTTACTTGCTTGCTTCAAGAGTGTTTGAGTGTATCGCCACAGTCGGCGCAGATAGTGTTGATCTCTAGACACGTGTTTCTGGTTCTTTAACCTTCATCAGGAGTGTTTACAGTCTTTGAAATTTGGGGTTTGCTGAGTAGGCTTCCAACATCTTTCTCAGGTCTGGTACCTCTCACAGGCATGCGGGTGCTTCATCCAGGAGCTCGTCAGCTCAATGACTCACGAGAGTACTATTAAACAGTAACACGGGTGGGAGCACACCGCTTCACCTCCCAGCAAGGTTCGCCCCTGGCATTGTGGTAAATGCAGTTTCGGTTACTTGCTTGCTTCAAGTGTGTTCGATTGTTTCGTCACACTTGGAGCAGATAGTGCTGATCTCTAGACACGTGGTTCTGGTTCTTTAACCGTCTTCAGTAGAGATTACAGTCTTTCAAATGTGGGGTTTGCTGAGTATGCTGTCAACATCTTTCTCAGGTCAGATACCTCTCACAGGCAAGCGTGTGCTTCATCCACGAGCTTGTCAGCTCAATGACTCACGAGAGTACTATTAAACAGGAACAGGGGTGGGAGCACACCGCTTCATCTCCCAGCAAGGTCCGCACCCTGGCATTGTGGTAAATGCAGTTTCAGTTACTTGCTTGCTTCAAGAGTGTTCGAGTGTTTCGCCACAGTTGGCGCAGATAGTGCTGATCTCTAGACACGTGTTTCTGGTTCTTTTATAGTCATTAGTAGAGATTACAGTCTTTGAAATCTGGGGTTTGCTGAGTAGCCTGCCAACATCTTTCTCAGGTCTGGTACCTCTCACAGGCATGCGGGTGCTTCATCCACGAGCTCGTCAGCTCAATGACTCACGGGAGTACTATTAAACAGGAACAGGGGTGGGAGCACACCGTTCCACCTCCCAGCAAGGTTGGCCCCTGGCATTGTGGTAAATGCAGTTTCGGTTACTTGATTGCTTCAAGTGTGTTCGATTGTTTCGCCACGGTTGGCGCAGATAGTGCTGATCTCTAGACACATGTTTCTGGTTCTTTAACTGTCATCAGTAGAGATTACAGTCTTTGAAATCTGGGGTTTTTGCTGAGTAGGCTGCCAACATCTTTCTCAGGTCAGGTACCTCTCACAGGCATGCAGGTGCTTCATCCACCAGATCGTCAGCTCAATGACTCACGGGAGAACTATTAAACAGGAACAAGGGTGGGAGCACACCGCTTCACCTCTTAGCAAGGTTCGCACCCTGGCATTGTGGTAAATGCCGTTTCGGTTACTTGCTTGCTTCAAGAGTGTTCGAGTGTTTCGCCACAGTTGGCGCAGATAGTGCTGATCTCTAGACACGTGTTTCTAGTTCTTTAACCGTCATCAGTAGAGATTACAGTCTTTGAAATTTGGGGTTTGCTGAGTTGGCTGCCAACATCTTTCTCAGATCAGGTACCTCTCACAGGCAAGCGGGTGCTTCATTCACGAGCTCGTCAGCTCAATGACTCACGGGAGTACTATTAAACAGGAACTGGGGTGGAAGCACACCGCTTCACCTCCCAGCAAGGTTCGCCCCTGACATTGTCGTAATTGCAGTTTCAGTTATTTGCTTGCTTCAAGAGAGTTTGAATGTTTCGCCACAGTTGGCACAGATAATGCTGATTTCTAGACATGTGTTTCAGGTTCTTTAACCGTCATCAGTAGAGATTACAGTCTTTGAAATCTGGGGTTTGCTGAGTAGGCTGCCAACATCTTTCTCATCTCAGGTACCTCTCACAGGCATGCGGGTGCTTCATCCACCACCTCGTCAGCTCAATGACTCACGGGAGAACTATTAAACAGGAACAGGGGTGGGAGCACACCGCTTCAACTCCCAGCAAGGTTCGCCCCTGGCATTGTGGTAAATGCAGTTTCAGTTACTTGCTTGCTTCAAGAGTGTTCTAGTGTTTCGCTACAGTTGGCGCCCATAGTGCTGATCTCTAGACACGTGATTCTGTTTCTTTAACTGTCATAGGTAGAGATTTCAGTCTTTCAAATGTGGGGTTTGCTGAGTAGGCTGCCAACATCTTTCTCAGGTCATGTACCTCTCACAGGCATGCGGGTGCTTCATCCATGAGCTCGACAGCTCAGTGACTCATGGGAGTACTATAAACAGGAACAGGGGTGGGAGCACACCGTTCCACCTCCCAGCAAGGTTCGCCCCTGGCATTGTGGTAAATGCAGTTTCAGTTACTTGCTTGCTTCAAGAGTGTTCTAGTGTGTCGCCACAGTTGGTGCCCATAGTGCTGATCTCTAGACACGTGATTCTGTTTCTTTAACTGTCATAGGTAGAGATTTCAGTCTTTCAAATGTGGGGTTTGCTGAGTAGGCTGCCAACATCTCACGAGAGTACTATTAAACAGTAACAGAAGTGGGAGGACACCGCTTCACCTCCCAGCAAGGTTCGCCCCTGGCATTGTGGTAAATGCAGTTTCAGTTACTTGCTTGCTTTAAGAGTGTTCAAGTGTTTTGCCACAGTTGACGCAGATAGTGCTGATCTCTAGACACGTGGTTCTCGTTCTTTAACTGTCATCAGTAGAGATTACAGTCTTTCAAATGTGGGGTTTGCTGAGTATGCTGCCAACATCTTTCTCAGGTCAGGTACCTCTCACAGGCAAGTGGGTGCTTCATCCACAAGCTCGTCAGATCAATGACTCACGGGAGTACTATTAAACAGGAACACGGGTGGGAGCACACCGCTCCACCTCCCAGCAAGGTTCGCCCCTGGCATTGTGGTAAATGCAGTTTCAGTTACTTGCTTGCTTCAAGAGTGTTCGAGTGTTTCGCCGCAGTTTTTGCAGATAGTGCTGATCTCTAGACACGTGGTTCTGTTTCTTTAACTGTCATAGGTAGAGATTACAGTCTTTCAAATGTGGAGTTTGCTGAGTAGGCTGGCAACATCTTTCTCAGATCAGGTACCTCTCACAGGCAAGCGGGTGCTTCATTCACGAGCTCGTCAGCTCAATGACTCACAGGAGTACTATTAAACAGGAACTGGGGTGGAAGCACACCGCTTCACCTCCCAGCAAGGTTCGCCCCTGACATTGTCGTAATTGCAGTTTCAGTTACTTGCTTGCTTCAAGAGAGTTTGAATGTTTCGTCACAGTTGGCACAGATAATGCTGATTTCTAGACATGTGTTTCAGGTTCTTTAACCGTCATCAGTAGAGATTACAGTCTTTGAAATCTGGAGTTTGCTGAGTAGGCTGCCAACATCTTTCTCATCTCAGGTACCTCTCACAGGCATGCGGGTGCTTCATCCACCACCTCGTCAGCTCAATGACTCGCGGGAGAACTATTAAACATGAACAAGGGTGGGAGCACACCACTTCACCTCCCAGCAAGGTTTACACCCTGGCATTGTGGTAAATGCAGTTTCGGTTACTTGCTTGCTTTAAGAGTGTTCGAGTGTTTCGCCACAGTTGGCGCAGATAGTGCTGATCTCTAGACACGTGTTTCTGGTTCTTTAACCGTCATCAGTAGAGATTATAGTCTTTCAAATGTGGTGTTTGCTGAGTAGGCTGCCAACATCTTTCTCAGGTCAGGTACCTCTCATAGGCATGCTGGTGCTTCATTCACAAGTTCGTCAGCTCAATGACTCACGGGAGTACTATTAAACAGGAACAGGGGTGGGAGCACACCGCTTCAACTCCCAGCAAGGTTCGCCCCTGGCATTGTGGTAAATGCAGTTTCAGTTACTTGCTTGCTTCAAGAGTGTTCTAGTGTTTCGCCACAGTTGGCGCAGATAGTGCTGATCTCTAGACACATGTTTCTGGTTCTTTAACCGTCATCAGTAGAGATTACAGTCTTTGAAATTTGGGGTTTGCTGAGTAGGCTTCCAACATCTTTCTCAGGTCTGGTACCTCTCATAGGCATGCGGGTGCTTCATCCACGAGCTCGTCAGCTCAATGACTCACGAGAGCACTATTAAACAGGAACAGGGGTGGGAGCACACCACTTCACCTCCCAGCAAGGTTTGCGCCTGCCATTGTCGTAAATGCAGTTTCAGTTACTTGCTTGCTTCAAGAGTGTTCGAGTGTTTCGCCACAGTTGGCGCAGATAGTGCTGATCTCTAGACACGTGATTCTGTTTCTTTAACTGTCATAGGTAGAGATTTCAGTCTTTCAAATGTGGGGTTTGCTGAGTAGGCTGCCAACATCTTTCTCAGGTCAGGTACCTCTCATAGGCATGCTGGTGCTTCATTCACAAGTTCGTCAGCTCAATGACTCACGGGAGTACTATTAAACAGGAACAGGGGTGGGAGCACACCGCTTCAACTCCCAGCAAGGTTCGCCCCTGGCATTGTGGTAAATGCAGTTTCAGTTACTTGCTTGCTTCAAGAGTGTTCTAGTGTTTCGCCACAGTTGGCGCAGATAGTGCTGATCTCTAGACACATGTTTCTGGTTCTTTAACCGTCATCAGTAGAGATTACAGTCTTTGAAATTTGGGGTTTGCTGAGTAGGCTTCCAACATCTTTCTCAGGTCTGGTACCTCTCATAGGCATGCGGGTGCTTCATCCACGAGCTCGTCAGCTCAATGACTCACGAGAGCACTATTAAACAGGAACAGGGGTGGGAGCACACCACTTCACCTCCCAGCAAGGTTTGCGCCTGCCATTGTCGTAAATGCAGTTTCAGTTACTTGCTTGCTTCAAGAGTGTTCGAGTGTTTCGCCACAGTTGGCGCAGATAGTGCTGATCTCTAGACACGTGATTCTGTTTCTTTAACTGTCATAGGTATTGGTTTCAGTCTTTCAAATGTGGGGTTTGCTGAGTAGGCTGCCAACATCTTTCTCAGGTCAGGTACCTCTCATAGGCATGCTGGTGCTTCATTCACAAGTTCGTCAGCTCAATGACTCACGGGAGTACTATTAAACAGGAACAGGGGTGGGAGCACACCGCTTCAACTCCCAGCAAGGTTCGCCCCTGGCATTGTGGTAAATGCAGTTTCAGTTACTTGCTTGCTTCAAGAGTGTTCTAGTGTTTCGCCACAGTTGGCGCAGATAGTGCTGATCTCTAGACACATGTTTCTGGTTCTTTAACCGTCATCAGTAGAGATTACAGTCTTTGAAATTTGGGGTTTGCTGAGTAGGCTTCCAACATCTTTCTCAGGTCTGGTACCTCTCATAGGCATGCGGGTGCTTCATCCACGAGCTCGTCAGCTCAATGACTCACGAGAGCACTATTAAACAGGAACAGGGGTGGGAGCACACCACTTCACCTCCCAGCAAGGTTTGCGCCTGCCATTGTCGTAAATGCAGTTTCAGTTACTTGCTTGCTTCAAGAGTGTTCGAGTGTTTCGCCACAGTTGGCGCAGATAGTGCTGATCTCTAGACACGTGATTCTGTTTCTTTAACTGTCATAGGTAGAGATTTCAGTCTTTCAAATGTGGGGTTTGCTGAGTAGGCTGCCAACATCTTTCTCAGGTCAGGTACCTCTCACAGGCATGCGGGTGCTTCATCCACGAGCTCGTCAGCTCAATGACTGACGAGAGCACTATTAAACAGGAACAGGGGTGGGAGCACACCACTTCACCTCCCAGCTTGGTTGGCCCCTGGCATTGAGGTAAATGCAGTTTCGGTTACTTGCTTGCTTCAAGTGTGTTCGATTGTTTCGCCACAGTTGACGCCCATAGTGCTGATCTCTACACACGTGATTCTGTTTCTTTGACTGTCATAGGTAGAGATTTCAGTCTTTCAAATGTGGGGTTTGCTGAGTAGGCTGCCAAAATCTTTCTCAGGTCAGGTACCTCTCACAGGCATGCGGGTGCTTCATCCACGAGCTCGTCAGCTCAATGACTCACGAGAGCACTATTAAACAGGAACAGGGGTGGGAGCACACCACTTCACCTCCCAGCTAGGTTCGCTCCTGGCATTGAGGTAAATGCAGTTTCGGTTACTTGCTTGCTTCAAGAGTGTTGTAGTGTTTCGCCACAGTTGGCGCCCATAGTGCTGATCTCTAGACACGCGATTCTGTTTCTTTAACTGTCATAGGTAGAGATTTCAGTCTTTCAAATGTGGGGATTGCTGAGTAGGCTGCCAACATCTTTCTCAGGTCAGGTACCTCTCACAGGCATATGGGTGCTTCATCCACGAGCTCGTCAGCTCAGTGACTCATGGGAGTACTATTAAACAGGAACAGGGGTGGGAGCACACCGCTTCACGTCCCAGCAAGGTTTGCGCCTGCCATTGTGGTAAATGCAGTTTCACTTACTTGCTTGCTTCAAGAGTGTTCGAGTGTTTCGCCACAGTTGGCGCAGATAGTGCTGATCTCTAGACACGTGTTTCTGGTTCTTTAACCGTCATCAGTAGAGATTACAGTCTTTGAAATTTGGGGTTTGCTGAGTAGGCTTCCAACATCTTTCTCAGGTCTGGTACCTCTCACAGGCATTTATTTATTTATTTATTTATTTATTTATTTGTGTATTTTATAAAGCGCACAGCTGCCCCAACGGGGCGTCCCGGCGCTGAGAACTCTGGGAAAGGCGAGCCAGAAATGGAGGACCTGTCTAGGAGGAGAAAAGATGTGTCTTCAGCAGTTTACGAAATGCTGATTCTGATTGGCTGGTACGTAGAGCTAGCGGGAGCTTGTTCCAGTTCTGAGAAGCACAGACCTCAAAGGTTTTTCCACCTGCACGAACTCGTTTAAATCGTGGGGTGTGCAAGAAGAATAGGGAGTTGGAGCGCAATGTCCTTGAATGGGCATACGGTCGCAAGATGTTTTTCAGGTGTGCCGATCCAGAGCCTTGAGAGGCTCGGAAGGCCAACGTCATTGCTTTGAAGACACTTCTTTTAGCAATGGGTAGCCAGTGCAGTTTGCGTAAAAGTGGAGAGACATGGTGTCTAGCAGGAAGTCTCTCTACAAGCCGGGCGGCAGCATTTTGGACTGTCTGAAGTTTATGACACAGGCCTGCTGAGATACCAAGATAGAGGGCGTTAGCGTAATCGAGATGGGAAATTATCAATGCCTGGATAACAGTTTTACGGCAGTCCGCCGGCAGGTAGTTAATAAGGCGTTTAATGGTCCTGATTTTAGCGAAACAGGAAGCAGCCACTGTATGTACCTGATTACTGAAACTTAGGTGATGATCCCAACGTACTCCTAAATTTTTCACTGAATCTTTAGGGGTAGGGGCTTGGCTTAGATTGTCTGGCCACCAAAGGCTAGAGTCCAAAGGAGAAGGAGAGTTGAAAAACAGGATCTCCGTTTTTCCTGCGTTGAGTCGGAGGGAGTTAGCGTCCATCCAGCTAGAAATGTCCCTGAGGCAGGATTTCAGCGGATCAAAGGCAGAAGCAGAGGGGGTGTCAAAAGTAAAAAGAAGCTGAATATCGTCAGCATAGGAGGTGGATTTAATCCCTGTCTGAGCGATCAGCTTAGCCAAAGGGGTAAAATGGTGCTTCATCCACGAGCTCCTCAGCTCAATGACTCACGAGAGTACTATTAAACAGTAACAGGGGTGGGAGCACACCGCTTCACCTCCCAGCAAGGTTCGCCCCTGGCATTGTGGTAAATGCAGTTTCAGTTACTTGCTTGCTTCAAGAGTGTTTGAGTGTTTCGCCACAGTTGGCGCAGAAACTGCTGATCTCTAGACACGTGTTTCAGGTTCTTTAACCGACATCAGTAGAGATGACAGTCTTTGAAATCTGGGGTTTGCTGAGTAGGCTGCCAACATCTTTCTCATGTAAGGTACCTCTCACAGGCATGCGGGTGCTTCATCCACCACCTCGTCAGCTCAATGACTCACGGGAGAACTATTAAACATGAACAAGGGTGGGAGCACACCGCTTCACCTCCCAGCAAGGTTCGCACCCTGGCATTGTGGTAAATGCAGTTTCGGTTACTTGCTTGCTTTAAGAGTGTTCGAGTGTTTCGCCACAGTTGGCGCAGATAGTGCTGATCTCTAGACACGTGTTTCTGGTTCTTTAAGCGTCATCAGTAGAGATTATAGTCTTTCAAATGTGGGGTTTGCTGAGTAGGCTGCCAACATCTTTCTCAGGTCAGGTACCTCTCATAGGCATGCTGGTGCTTCATCCACGAGCTCGTCAGCTCAATGACTCACGGGAGTACTATTAAACAGGAACAGGGGTGGGAGCACACCGCTTCACCTCCCAGCAAGGTTCGCCCCTGGCATTGTGGTAAATGCAGTTTCAGTTACTTGCTTGCTTCAAGAGTGTTCTAGTGTTTCGCCACAGTTGGTGCCCATAGTGCTGATCTCTAGACACGTGATTCTGTTTCTTTAACTGTCATAGGTAGAGATTTCAGTCTTTCAAATGTGGGGTTTGCTGAGTAGGCTGCCAACATCTCACGAGAGTACTATTAAACAGTAACAGGGGTGGGAGCACACCGCTTCACCTCCCAGCAAGGTTCGCCCCTGGCATTGTGGTAAATGCAGTTTCAGTTACTTGCTTGCTTCAAGAGTGTTTGAGTGTTTCGCCACAGTTGGCGCAGAAACTGCTGATCTCTAGACACGTGTTTCAGGTTCTTTAACCGTCTTCAGTAGAGATGACAGTCTTTGAAATCTAGGGTTTGCTGAGTAGGCTGCCAACATCTTTCTCATGTAAGGTACCTCTCACAGGCATGCGGGTGCTTCATCCACCACCTCGTCAGCTCAATGACTCATGGGAGAACTATTAAACATGAACAAAGGTGGGAGCACACCGCTTCACCTCCAAGCAAGGTGCGCACCCTGGCATTGTGGTAAATACAGTTTCGGTTACTTGCTTGCTTTAAGAGTGTTCGAGTGTTTCGCCACAGTTGGCGCAGATAGTGCTGATCTCTAGACACGTGTTTCTGGTTCTTTAAGCATCATCAGTAGAGATTATAGTCTTTCAAATGTGGGGTTTGCTGAGTAGGCTGCCAACATCTTTCTCAGGTCAGGTACCTCTCATAGGCATGCTGGTGCTTCATCCACGAGCTCGTCAGCTCAATGACTCACGGGAGTACTATTAAACAGGAACAGGGGTGGGAGCACACCGCTTCACCTCCCAGCAAGGTTCGCCCCTGGCATTGTGGTAAATGCAGTTTCAGTTACTTGCTTGCTTCAAGAGTGTTCTAGTGTTTCGCCACAGTTGGCACCCATAGTGCTGATCTCTAGACACGTGATACTGTTTCTTTAACTGTCATAGGTAGAGATATCAGTCTTTCAAATGTGGGGTTTGCTGAGTAGGCTGCCAACATCTTTCTCAGGTCAGGTACATCTCACAGGTATGCGGGTGCTTCATCCACCAGCTCGTCAGCTCAATGACTCACGGGAGTACTATTAAATAGGAACAGGGGTGGGAGCACACCGCTCCACCTCCCAGCAAGGTTCGCCCCTGGCATTGTGGTAAATGCAGTTTCGGTTACTTGCTTGCTTCAAGTGTGTTCGATTGTTTTGCCACAGTTGGCGTAATTGCAGTTTCAGTTATTTGCTTGCTTCAAGAGAGTTTGAATGTTTCGCCACAGTTGGCGCAGATAATGCTGATCTCTAGACACGTGTTTCAGGTTCTTTAACCGTCATCAGTAGAGATTACAGTCTTTGTAATCTGGGGTTTGCTGAGTAGGCTGCCAACGTCTTTCTCAGGTCAGGTACCTCTCACAGGCATGCAGGTGCTTCATCCACGAGCTCGTCTGCTCAATGACTCACTGGAGAAATATTAAACAGAAACAGAGGTGGGAGGACACCGCTTCACCTCCCAGCAAGGTTCGCCCCTGGCATTGTGGTAAATGCAGTTTCAGTTACTTGCTTGCTTCAAGAGTGTTCAAGTGTTTTGCCACAGTTGACGCAGATAGTGCTGATCTCTAGACACGTGGTTCTCGTTCTTTAACTGTCATCAGTAGAGATTACAGTCTTTCAAATGTGGGGTTTGCTGAGTATGCTGCCAACATCTTTCTCAGGTCAGGTACCTCTCACAGGCAAGTGGGTGCTTCATCCACGAGCTCGTCAGATCAATGACTCACGGGAGTACTATTAAACAGGAACAGGGGTGGGAGCACACCGCTCCACCTCCCAGCAAGGTTCGCCCCTGGCATTGTGGTAAATGCAGTTTCAGTTACTTGCTTGCTTCAAGAGTGTTCGAGTGTTTCGCCACAGTTGGTGCAGATAGTGCTGATCTCTAGACACGTGGTTCTGTTTCTTTAACTGTCATAGGTAGAGATTACAGTCTTTCAAATGTGGAGTTTGCTGAGTAGGCTGCCAACATCTTTCTCAGATCAGGTACATCTCACAGGCAAGCGGGTGCTTCATTCACGAGCTCGTCAGCTCAATGACTCACGGGAGTACTATTAAACAGGAACTGGGGTAGAAGCACACCGCTTCACCTCCCAGCAAGGTTCGCCCCTGACATTGTCGTAATTGCAGTTTCAGTTACTTGCTTGCTTCAAGAGAGTTTGAATGTTTCGCCACAGTTGGCACAGATAATGCTGATTTCTAGACATGTGTTTCAGGTTCTTTAACCGTCATCAGTAGAGATTACAGTCTTTGAAATCTGGGGTTTGCTGAGTAGGCTGCCAACATCTTTCTCATCTCAGGTACCTCTCACAGGCATGCGGGTGCTTCATCAACCACCTCGTCAGCTCAAAGACTCACGGGAGAACTATTAAACATGAACAAGGGTGGGAGCACACCGCTTCACCTCCCAGCAAGGTTTGCACCCTGGCATTGTGGTAAATGCAGTTTCGGTTACTGGCTTGCTTTAAGAGTGTTCGAGTGTTTCGCCACAGTTGGCGCAGATAGTGCTGATCTCTAGACACGTGTTTCTGGTTCTTTAACCGTCATCAGTAGAGATTATAGTCTTTCAAATGTGGTGTTTGCTGAGTAGGCTGCCAACATCTTTCTCAGGTCAGGTACCTCTCATAGGCATGCTGGTGCTTCATTCACAAGTTCGTCAGCTCAATGACTCACGGGAGTACTATTAAACAGGAACAGGGGTGGGAGCACACCGCTTCAACTCCCAGCAAGGTTCGCCCCTGGCATTGTGGTAAATGCAGTTTCAGTTACTTGCTTGCTTCAAGAGTGTTCGAGTGTTTCGCCACAGTTGGCGCAGATAGTGCTGATCTCTAGACCCGTGATTCTGTTTCTTTAACTGTCATAGGTAGAGATTTCAGTCTTTCAAATGTGGGGTTTGCTGAGTAGGCTGCCAACATCTTTCTCAGGTCAGGTACCTCTCACAGGCATGCGGGTGCTTCATCCACGAGCTCGTCAGCTCAATGACTCACGAGAGCACTATTAAACAGGAACAGGGGTGGGAGCACACCACTTCACCTCCCAGCTTGGTTGGCCCCTGGCATTGAGGTAAATGCAGTTTCGGTTACTTGCTTGCTTCAAGTGTGTTCGATTGTTTCGCCACAGTTGACGCCCATAGTGCTGATCTCTACACACGTGATTCTGTTTCTTTGACTGTCATAGGTAGAGATTTCAGTCTTTCAAATGTGGGGTTTGCTGAGTAGGCTGCCAAAATCTTTCTCAGGTCAGGTACCTCTCACAGGCATGCGGGTGCTTCATCCACGAGCTCGTCAGCTCAATGACTCACGAGAGCACTATTAAACAGTAACAGGGGTGGGAGCACACCACTTCACCTCCCAGCTAGGTTCGCTCCTGGCATTGAGGTAAATGCAGTTTCGGTTACTTGCTTGCTTCAAGAGTGTTCTAGTGTTTTGCCACAGTTGGCGCCCATAGTGCTGATCTCTAGACACGTGATTCTGTTTCTTTAACTGTCATAGGTAGAGATTTCAGTCTTTCAAATGTGGGGATTGCTGAGTAGGCTGCCAACATCTTTCTCAGGTCAGGTACCTCTCACAGGCATGTGGGTGCTTCATCCACGAGCTCGTCAGCTCAGTGACTCATGGGAGTACTATTAAACAGGAACAGGGGTGGGAGCACACCGCTTCACCTCCCAGCAAGGTTTGCGCCTGCCATTGTGGTAAATGCAGTTTCAGTTACTTGCTTGCTTCAAGAGTGTTCGAGTGTTTCGCCACAGTTGGCGCAGATAGTGCTGATCTCTAGACACGTGTTTCTGGTTCTTTAACCGTCATCAGTAGAGATTACAGTCTTTGAAATTTGGGGTTTGCTGAGTAGGCTTCCAACATCTTTCTCAGGTCTGGTACCTCTCATAGGCATGCGGGTGCTTCATCCACGAGCTCGTCAGCTCAATGACTCACGAGAGCACTATTAAACAGGAACAGGGGTGGCAGCACACCACTTCACCTCCCAGCTAGGTTCGCCCCTGGCATTGAGGTAAATGCAGTTTCGGTTACTTGCTTGCTTCAAGTGTGTTCGATTGTTTCGCCACAGTTGGCGCAGATAGTGCTGATCTCTAAACATGTGTTTCTGGTTCTTTAACCGTCATCAGTAGAGATTAAAGTCTTTGAAATTTGGGGTTTGCTGAGTAGGCTTCCAACATCTTTCTCAGGTCTGGTACCTCTCACAGGCATGCGGGTGCTTCATCTACGAGCTCGTCAGCTCAATGACTCACGAGAGTACTATTAAACAGTAACAGGGGTGGGAGCACACCGCTTCACCTCCCAGCAAGGTTCGCCCCTGGCATTGTGGTAAATGCAGTTTCAGTTACTTGCTTGCTTCAAGACTGTTTGAGTGTTTCGCCACAGTTGGCGCAGAAACTGTTGATCTCTAGACACGTGTTTCAGGTTCTTTAACCGTCATCAGTAGAGATGACAGTCTTTGAAATCTGGGGTTTGCTGAGTAGGCTGCCAACATCTTTCTCATGTAAGGTACCTCTCACAGGCATGCGGGTGCTTCATCCACCACCTCGTCAGCTCAATGACTCACGGGAGAACTATTAAACATGAACAAGGGTAGGAGCACACCGCTTCACCTCCCAGCAAGGTTCGCACCCTGGCATTGTGGTAAATGCAGTTTCGGTTACTTGCTTGCTTTAAGAGTGTTCGAGTGTTTCGCCACAGTTGGCGCAGATAGTGCTGATCTCTAGACACGTGTTTCTGGTTCTTTAAGCGTCATCAGTAGAGATTATAGTCTTTCAAATGTGGGGTTTGCTGAGTAGGCTGCCAACATCTTTCTCAGGTCAGGTACCTCTCACAGGCATGCGGGTGCTTCATCCACGAGCTCGTCAGCTCAATGACTCACGAGAGCACTATTAAACAGGAACAGGGGTGGGAGCACACCACTTCACCTCCCAGCTTGGTTGGCCCCTGGCATTGAGGTAAATGCAGTTTCGGTTACTTGCTTGCTTCAAGTGTGTTCGATTGTTTCGCCACAGTTGACGCCCATAGTGCTGATCTCTACACACGTGATTCTGTTTCTTTGACTGTCATAGGTAGAGATTTCAGTCTTTCAAATGTGGGGTTTGCTGAGTAGGCTGCCAAAATCTTTCTCAGGTCAGGTACCTCTCACAGGCATGCGGGTGCTTCATCCACGAGCTCGTCAGCTCAATGACTCACGAGAGCACTATTAAACAGGAACAGGGGTGGGAGCACACCACTTCACCTCCCAGCTAGGTTCGCTCCTGGCATTGAGGTAAATGCAGTTTCGGTTACTTGCTTGCTTCAAGAGTGTTCTAGTGTTTCGCCACAGTTGGCGCCCATAGTGCTGATCTCTAGACACGTGATTCTGTTTCTTTAACTGTCATAGGTAGAGATTTCAGTCTTTCAAATGTGGGGATTGCTGAGTAGGCTGCCAACATCTTTCTCAGGTCAGGTACCTCTCACAGGCATGCGGGTGCTTCATCCACCACCTCGTCAGCTCAATGACTCACGGGAGAACTATTAAACATGAACAAGGGTGGGAGCACACCGCTTCACCTCCCAGCAAGGTTCGCACCCTGGCATTGTGGTAAATGCAGTTTCGGTTACTTGCTTGCTTTAAGAGTGTTTGAGTGTTTCGCCACAGTTGGCGCAGATAGTGCTGATCTCTAGACACGTGTTTCTGGTCCTTTAAGCGTCATCAGTAGAGATTATAGTCTTATAAATGTGGGGTTTGCTGAGTAGGCTGCCAACATCTTTCTCAGGTCAGGTACCTCTCATAGGCATGCTGGTGCTTCATCCATGAGCTCGTCAGCTCAATGACTCACGGGAGTACTATTAAACAGGAACAGGGGTGGGAGCACACCGCTTCACCTCCCAGCAAGGTTCGCCCCTGGCATTGTGGTAAATGCAGTTTCAGTTACTTGCTTGCTTCAAGAGTGTTCTAGTGTTTCGCCACAGTTGGCACCCATAGTGCTGATCTCTAGACACGTGATTCTGTTTCTTTAACTGTCATAGGTAGAGATATCAGTCTTTCAAATGTGGGGTTTGCTGAGTAGGCTGCCAACATCTTTCTCAGGTCAGGTACATCTCACAGGTATGCGGGTGCTTCATCCACCAGCTCGTCAGCTCAATGACTCACGGGAGTACTATTAAACAGGAACAGGGGTGGGAGCACACCGTTCCACCTCCCAGCAAGGTTGGCCCCTGGCATTGTGGTAAATGCAGTTTCGGTTACTTGCTTGCTTCAAGTGTGTTCGATTGTTTCGCCACGGTTGGCGCAGATAGTGCTGATCTCTAGACACATGTTTCTGGTTCTTTAACTGTCATCAGTAGAGATTACAGTCTTTGAAATCTGGGGTTTTTGCTGAGTAGGCTGCCAACATCTTTCTCAGGTCAGGTACCTCTCACAGGCATGCAGGTGCTTCATCCACCAGATCGTCAGCTCAATGACTCACGGGAGAACTATTAAACAGGAACAAGGGTGGGAGCACACCGCTTCACCTCTTAGCAAGATTCGCACCCTGGCATTGTGGTAAATGCAGTTTCGGTTACTTGCTTGCTTCAAGAGTGTTCTAGTGTTTTGCCACAGTTGGCGCACATAGTGCTGATCTCTAGACACGTGATTCTGTTTCTTTAACTGTCATAGGTAGAGATTTCAGTCTTTCAAATGTGGGGTTTGCCTTAGTAGGCGGCCAACATCTTTCTCAGGTCAGGTACCTCTCACAGGCATGCAGGTGCTTCATCCATTAGCTTGTCAGCTCAATGACTCACGGGAGAACTATTATACAGGAACAACGGTGGGAGCACACCGCTTCACCTCCCAGCAAGGTTCGCCCCTGGCATTGTGGTAAATGCAGGTTCGGTTACTTGCTTGCTTCAAGAGTGTTCGAGTGTTTCGCCTCAGTTGGCGCAGATAGTGCTGATCTCTAGACACGTGTTTCTAGTTCTTTAACCGTCATCAGTAGAGATTACAGTCTTTGAAATATGGGGTTTGCTGAGTAGGCTGCCAACATCTTTCTCAGGTCAGGTACCTCTCACAGGCAAGCGGGTGCTTCATCCACGAGCTCGTCAGCTCAATGAGTCGCGGGAGTACTATTAAACAGGAACAGGGGTGGGAGCACACCGCTTCACTTCCCATCAAGTTTCGCCCCTGGCTTTGTGGTAAGTGTAGTTTTGGTTACTTGCTTACTTCAAGTGTGTTCGATTGTTTCGCCACACTTGGCGCAGATAGTGCTGATCTCTAGACACGTGTTTCTGGTTCTTTAACCGTCATCAGTAGAGATTACAGTCTTTGAAATCTGGGGTTTTTGCTGAGTAGGCTGCCAACATCTTTCTCAGGTCAGGTACCTCTCACAGGCATGCAGGTGCTTTATCCACCAGCTCGTCAGCTCAATAACTCACGGGAGAACTATTAAACAGGAACAAGGGTGGGAGCACACCGCTTCACCTCTTAGCAAGGTTCGCACCCTGGCATTGTGGTAAATGCAGTTTCAGTTACTTGCTTGCTTCAAGAGTGTTCGAGTATTTCGCCACAGTTGGCGCAGATAGTGCTGATCTCTAGACACGTGTTTCTGGTTCTTTAACCGTCATCAGTAGAGATTACAGTCTTTGTAATCTGGGGTTTGCTAAGTAGGCTGCCAACATCTTTCTCAGGTCAGGTACGTCTCACAGGCCTGCGGGGGCTTCATCCACGAGTTCGTCAGCTCAATGACTCACGGGAGTACTATTAAACAGGAACAGCGGTGGGAGCACACCGCTTCACCTCCCAGCAAGGTTCCCCCCTGGCATTGTGGTAAATGCAGTTTCAGTTACTTGCTTGCTTCAAGAGTGTTTGAGTGTTTCGCCACAGTTGGCGCAGATACTGCTGATCTCTAGACACGTGTTTCTGGTTCTTTAACCGTCATCAGTAGAGATTACAGTCTTTCAAATGTGGGGTCTGCTGAGTATGAGGCCAACATCTTTCTCAGATCAGGTGCCTCTCACAGGCAAGTGGGTGCTTCATCCAGGAGCTCGTCAGCGCAATGACTCACGGGAGTACTATTAAAGAGGAACAGGGGTGGGAGCACACCGGTTCACCTCCCAGCAAGGATCACCCCTGCCATTGTAGTAAATGCAGTTTCAGTTACTTGCTTGCTTCAAGAGTGTTTGAGTGTATCGCCACAGTCGGCGCAGATAGTGTTGATCTCTAGACACGTGTTTCTGGTTCTTTAACCTTCATCAGGAGTGTTTACAGTCTTTGAAATTTGGGGTTTGCTGAGTAGGCTTCCAACATCTTTCTCAGGTCTGGTACCTCTCACAGGCATGTGAGTGCTTCATCCACGAGCTCGTCAGCTCAATGACTCACGAGAGTACTATTAAACAGTAACAGGGGTGGGAGCACACCGCTTCACCTCCCAGCAAGTTTCGCCCCTGCCATTGTGGTAAATGCAGTTTCAGTTACTTGCTTGCTTCAAGAGTGTTTGAGTGTATCGCCACAGTCGGCGCAGATAGTGTTGATCTCTAGACACGTGTTTCTGGTTCTTTAACCTTCATCAGGAGTGTTTACAGTCTTTGAAATTTGGGGTTTGCTGAGTAGGCTTCCAACATCTTTCTCAGGTCTGGTACCTCTCACAGGCATGCGGGTGCTTCATCCAGGAGCTCGTCAGCTCAATGACTCACGAGAGTACTATTAAACAGTAACACGGGTGGGAGCACACCGCTTCACCTCCCAGCAAGGTTCGCCCCTGGCATTGTGGTAAATGCAGTTTCGGTTACTTGCTTGCTTCAAGTGTGTTCGATTGTTTCGTCACACTTGGAGCAGATAGTGCTGATCTCTAGACACGTGGTTCTGGTTCTTTAACCGTCTTCAGTAGAGATTACAGTCTTTCAAATGTGGGGTTTGCTGAGTATGCTGTCAACATCTTTCTCAGGTCAGATACCTCTCACAGGCAAGCGTGTGCTTCATCCACGAGCTTGTCAGCTCAATGACTCACGAGAGTACTATTAAACAGGAACAGGGGTGGGAGCACACCGCTTCATCTCCCAGCAAGGTCCGCACCCTGGCATTGTGGTAAATGCAGTTTCAGTTACTTGCTTGCTTCAAGAGTGTTCGAGTGTTTCGCCACAGTTGGCGCAGATAGTGCTGATCTCTAGACACGTGTTTCTGGTTCTTTTATAGTCATTAGTAGAGATTACAGTCTTTGAAATCTGGGGTTTGCTGAGTAGCCTGCCAACATCTTTCTCAGGTCTGGTACCTCTCACAGGCATGCGGGTGCTTCATCCACGAGCTCGTCAGCACAATGACTCACGAGAGCACTATTAAACAGGAACAGGGGTGGGAGCACACAGCTTCACCTCCCAGCAAGGTTCACCCCTGGCATTGTGGTAAATGCAGTTTCGGTTACTTGCTTACTTCAAGAGTGTTCGAGTGTTTTGCCACAGTTGACGGAGATAGTGCTGATCTCTAGACACGTGGTTCTCGTTCTTTAACCGTCATCAGTAGAGATTACAGTCTTTCAAATGTGGGGTTTGCTGAGTATGCTGGCAACATCTTTCTCAGGTCAGGTACCTCTCACAGGAAAGTGGGTGCTTCATCCACGAGCTCGTCAGCTCAATGACTCACGGGAGTACTATTAAACAGGAACAGGGGTGGGAGCACACCGCTTCACCTCCCAGCAAGGTTCGCCCCTGACATTGTGGTAATTGCAGTTTCAGTTACTTGCTTGCTTCAAGAGTGTTTGAGTGTTTCGCCACAGTTGGCACAGATAATGCTGATCTCTAGACACGTGTTTCTAGTTCTTTAACCGTCATCAGTAGAGATTACAGTCTTTGAAATATGGGTTTTGCTGAGTAGGCTGCCAACAGCTTTCACAGATCAGGTACCTCTCACAGGCAAGTGGGTGCTTCATCCACGAGCTCGTCAGCTCAAAGACTCACGGGAGTACTATTAAACAGGAACAGGGGTGGGAGCACACAGCTTCACCTCCCAGCAAGGTTCGCCCCTGCCATTGTGGTAAATGCAGTTTCAGTTACTTGCTTGCTTCAAGAGTGTTCGAGTGTATCGCCACAGTTGGCGCAGATAGTGCTGATCTCTAGACACGTGTTTCTGGTTCTTTAACCATCATCAGTAGAGATTACAGTCTTTGAAATTTGGGGTTTGCTGAGTAGGCTTCCAACATCTTTCTCAGGTCTGGTACCTCTCACAGGCATGCGGGTGCTTCATCCACGAGCTCGTCAGCTCAATGACTCACGAGAGCACTATTAAACAGGAACAGGGGTGGGAGCACACAGCTTCACCTCCCAGCAAGGTTCGCCCCTGCCATTGTGGTAAATGCAGTTTCAGTTACTTGCTTGCTTCAAGAGTGTTCGAGTGTATCGCCACAGTTGGCGCAGATAGTGCTGATCTCTAGACACGTGTTTCTGGTTCTTTAACCGTCATCAGTAGAGATTACAGTCTTTGTAATCTGGGGTTTGCTAAGTAGGCTGCCAACATCTTTCTCAGGTCAGGTACGTCTCACAGGCATGCGGGTGCTTCATCCACGAGTTCGTCAGCTCAATGACTCACGGGAGTACTATTAAACAGTAACAGCGGTGGGAGCACACCTCTTCACCTCCCAGCAAGGTTCGCCCCTGGCATTGTGGTAAATGCAGTTTCGATTACTTGCTTGCTTCAAGAGTGTTTGAGTGTTTCGCCACAGTTGGTGCAGAAACTGCTGATCTCTAGACACGTGTTTCAGGTTCTTTAACCGTCATCAGTAGAGATTACAGTCTTTGAAATCTGGGGTTTGCTGAGTAGGCTGACAACATCTTTCTCATGTCAGGTACCTCTCACAGGCATGCGGGTGCTTCATCCACCACCTCGTCAGCTCAATGACTCACAGGAGAACTCTTAAACATGAACAAGGGTGGGAGCACACCGCTTCACCTCCCAGCAAGGTTTGCCCCTGGCATTGTGGTAAATGCAGTTTCAGTTACTTGCTTGCTTCAAGAGTGTTCGAGTGTTTTGCCACAGTTGACGCAGATAGTGCTGATCTCTAGACAGGTGATTCTCGTTCTTTAACCGTCATCAGTAGAGATTACAGTCTTTCAAATTTGGGGTTTGCTGAGTAGGCTGCCAACGTCTTTCTCAGGTCTGGTACCTCTCACAGGCATGCGGGTGCTTCATCCACGAGCTCGTCTGCTCAATGACTCACTGGAGAACTATTAAACAGAAACAGAGGTGGGAGGACACCGCTTCACCTCCCAGCAAGGTTCGCCCCTGGAATTGTGGTAAATGCAGTTTCAGTTACTTGCTTGCTTCAAGAGTGTTCGAGTGTTTTGCCACAGTTGACGCAGATAGTGCTGATCTCTAGACACGTGGTTCTCGTTCTTTAACTGTCATCAGTAGAGATTACAGTCTTTCAAATGTGGGGTTTGCTGAGTATGCTGCCAACATCTTTCTCAGGTCAGGTACCTCTCACAGGCAAGTGGGTGCTTCATCCACGAGCTCGTCAGATCAATGACTCACGGGAGTACTATTAAACAGGAACAGGGGTGGGAGCACACCGCTCCACCTCCCAGCAAAGTTCGCCCCTGGCATTGTGGTAAATGCAGTTTCAGTTACTTGCTTGCTTCAAGAGTGTTCGAGTGTTTCGCCACAGTTGGTGCAGATAGTGCTGATCTCTAGACACGTGGTTCTGTTTCTTTAACTGTCATAGGTAGAGATTACAGTCTTTCAAATGTGGAGTTTGCTGAGTAGGCTGGCAACATCTTTCTCAGGTCTGGTACCTCCCACAGGCATGCGGGTGCTTCATCCACGAGCTCGTCAACTCAATGACTCATGGGAGTACTATTAAACAGGAACAGGGGTGGGAGCACACCGGTTCACCTCCCAGGAAGGATCGCCCCTGCAATTGTGGTAAAGGCAGTTTCAGTTACTTGCTTGCTTCAAGAGTGTTTGAGTGTATCGCCACAGTTGGCGCAGATAGTGCTGATCTCTAGACAAGTGTTTCTGGTTCTTAAACCGTCATCAGTAGAGATTACAGTCTTTGAAATCTGGGGTTTTTGCTGAGTAGGCTGCCAACATCTTTCTCAGGTCCGGTACATCTCACAGGCATGCAGGTGCTTCACCCACCAGCTCGTCAGCTCAATGACTCACGGGAGAACTATTAAACAGGAACAAGGGTGGGAGCACACCGCTTCACCTCCCAGCAAGGTTCGCCCCTGGCATTGTGGTAAATGCCGTTTTGGTTACTTGCTTGCTTCAAGAGTGTTCGAGTGTTTCGCCACAGTTGGCGCAGATAGTGCTGATCTCTAGACACGTGTTTCTAGTTCTTTAACCTTCATCAGTAGAGATTACAGTCTTTGAAATTTGGGGTTTGCTGAGTAGGCTGCCAACATCTTTCTCAGATCAGGTACCTCTCACAGGCAAGCGGGTGCTTCATTCACGAGCTCGTCAGCTCAATGACTCACGGGAGTACTATTAAACAGGAACTGGGGTGGAAGCACACGGCTTCACCTCCCAGCAAGGTTCGCACCTGACATTGTCGTAATTGCAGTTTCAGTTATTTGCTTGCTTCAAGAGAGTTTGAATGTTTCGCCACAGTTGGCACAGATAATGCTGATTTCTAGACATGTGTTTCAGGTTCTTTAACCGTCATCAGTGTAGATTACAGTCTTTGAAATCTGGGGTTTGCTGAGTAGGCTGCCAACATCTTTCTCATCTCAGGTACCTCTCAAAGGCATGCGGGTGCTTCATCCACCACCTCGTCAGCTCAATGACTCAGGGGAGAACTATTAAACATGAACAAAGGTGGGAGCACACCGCTTCACCTCCCAGCAAGGTTTGCACCCTGGCATTGTGGTAAATGCAGTTTTGGTTACTTGCTTGCTTTAAGAGTGTTCGAGTGTTTCGCCACAGTTGGCGCAGATAGTGCTGATCTCTAGACACGTGTTTCTGGTTCTTTAACCGTCATCAGTAGAGATTATAGTCTTTCAAATGTGGTGTTTGCTGAGTAGGCTGCCAACATCTTTCTCAGGTCAGGTACCTCTCATAGGCATGCTGGTGCTTCATTCACAAGCTCGTCAGCTCAATGACTCACGGGAGTACTATTAAACAGGAACAGGGGTGGGAGCACACCGCTTCAACTCTCAGCAAGGTTCGCCCCTGGCATTGTGGTAAATGCAGTTTCAGTTACTTGCTTGCTTCAAGAGTGTTCTAGTGTTTCGCCACAGTTGGTGCCCATAGTGCTGATCTCTAGACACGTGATTCTGTTTCTTTAACTGTCATAGGTAGAGATTTCAGTCTTTCAAATGTGGGGTTTGCTGAGTAGGCTGCCAACATCTTTCTCAGGTCAGGTACCTCTCACAGGCATGCGGGTGCTTCATCCACGAGCTCGTCAGCTCAATGACTCACGAGAGCACTATTAAACAGGAACAGGGGTGGGAGCACACCACTTCACCTCCCAGCTAGGTTCGCTCCTGGCATTGAGGTAAATGCAGTTTCGGTTACTTGCTTGCTTCAAGAGTGTTCTAGTGTTTCGCCACAGTTGGCGCCCATAGTGCTGATCTCTAGACACGTGATTCTGTTTCTTTAACTGTCATAGGTAGAGATTTCAGTCTTTCAAATGTGGGGATTGCTGAGTAGGCTGCCAACATCTTTCTCAGGTCAGGTACCTCTCACAGGCATGCGGGTGCTTCATCCACGAGCTCGTCAGCTCAGTGACTCATGGGAGTACCATTAAACAGGAACAGGGGTGGGAGCACACCGCTTTACCTCCCAGCAAGGTTTGCGCCTGCCATTGTGGTAAATGCAGTTTCAGTTACTTGCTTGCTTCAAGAGTGTTCGAGTGTTTCGCCACAGTTGGCGCAGATAGTGCTGATCTCTAGACACGTGTTTCTGGTTCTTTAAGCGTCATCAGTAGAGATTATAGTCTTTCAAATGTGGGGTTTGCTGAGTAGGCTGCCAGCATCTTTCTCAGGTCAGGTACCTCTCATAGGCATGCTGATGCTTCATCCACGAGCTCGTCAGCTCAATGACTCACGAGAGTACTATTAAACAGGAACAGGGGTGGGAGCACACCGCTTCACCTCCCAGCAAGGTTCGCCCCTGGCATTGTGGTAAATGCAGTTTCAGTTACTTGCTTGCTTCAAGAGTGTTCTAGTGTTTCGCCACAGTTGGCGCAGAAACTGCTGATCTCTAGACACGTGTTTCAGGTTCTTTAACCGTCATCAGTAGAGATGACAGTCTTTGAAATCTGGGGTTTGCTGAGTAGGCTGCCAACATCTTTCTCATGTAAGGTACCTCTCACAGGCATGCGGGTGCTTCATCCACCACCTCGTCAGCTCAATGACTCATGGGAGAACTATTAAACATGAACAAGGGTGGGAGCACACCGCTTCACCTCCCAGCAAGGTCCGCACCCTGGCATTGTGGTAAATGCAGTTTCGGTTACTTGCTTGCTTTAAGAGTGTTCGAGTGTTTCGCCACAGTTGGCGCAGATAGTGCTGATCTCTAGACACGTGTTTCTGGTTCTTTAAGCGTAATCAGTAGAGATTATAGTCTTTCAAATGTGGGGTTTGCTGAGTAGGCTGCCAACATCTTTCTCAGGTCAGGTACCTCTCATAGGCATGCTGGTGCTTCATCCACGAGCTCGTCAGCTCAATGACTCACGGGAGTACTATTAAACAGGAACAGGGGTGGGAGCACACCGCTTCACCTCCCAGCAAGGTTCGCCCCTGGCATTGTGGTAAATGCAGTTTCAGTTACTTGCTTGCTTCAAGAGTGTTCTAGTGTTTCGCCACAGTTGGCACCCATAGTGCTGATCTCTAGACACGTGATTCTGTTTCTTTAACTGTCATAGGTAGAGATATCAGTCTTTCAAATGTGGGGTTTGCTGAGTAGGCTGCCAACATCTTTCTCAGGTCAGGTACATCTCACAGGTATGCGGGTGCTTCATCCACCAGCTCGTCAGCTCAATGACTCACGGGAGTACTATTAAACAGGAACAGGGGTGGGAGCACACCGCTCCACCTCCCAGCAAGGTTCGCCCCTGGCATTGTGGTAAATGCAGTTTCGGTTACTTGCTTGCTTCAAGTGTGTTCGATTGTTTTGCCACAGTTGGCGTAATTGCAGTTTCAGTTATTTGCTTGCTTCAAGAGAGTTTGAATGTTTCGCCACAGTTGGCGCAGATAGTGTTGATCTCAAGACACTTGTTTCTGGTTCTTTAACCTTCATCAGGAGTGTTTACAGTCTTTGAAATTTAGGGTTTGCTGAGTAGGCTTCCAACATCTTTCTCAGGTCTGTTACCTCTCAAAGGCATGTGGGTGCTTCATCCACGAGCTCGTCAGCTCAATGACGCACGAGAGTACTATTAAATAGGAACAGGGGTGGGAGCACACCGCTTCACTTCCCAGCAAGGTTCGCCCCTGGCATAGTGGTAAATGTAGTTTCAGTTACTTGCTTGCTTCAAGAGTGTTCGAGTGTTTCGCCACAGTTGGCGCAGATAGCGCTGATCTCTAGACACGTGTTTCTGGTTCTTTAAGCGTCATCAGTAGAGATTATAGTCTTTCAAATGTGGGGTTTGCTGAGTAGGCTGCCAGCATCTTTCTCAGGTCAGGTACCTCTCATAGGCATGCTGGTGCTTCATCCACGAGCTCGTCAGCTCAATGACTCACGAGAGTACTATTAAACAGGAACAGGGGTGGGAGCACACCGCTTCACCTCCCAGCAAGGTTCGCCCCTGGCATTGTGGTAAATGCAGTTTCAGTTACTTGCTTGCTTCAAGAGTGTTCTAGTGTTTCGCCACAGTTGGCGCAGAAACTGCTGATCTCTAGACACGTGTTTCAGGTTCTTTAACCGTCATCAGTAGAGATGACAGTCTTTGAAATCTGGGGTTTGCTGAGTAGGCTGCCAACATCTTTCTCATGTAAGGTACCTCTCACAGGCATGCGGGTGCTTCATCCACCACCTCGTCAGCTCAATGACTCATGGGAGAACTATTAAACATGAACAAGGGTGGGAGCACTCCACTTCACCTCCCAGCAAGGTTCGCACCCTGGCATTGTGGTAAATGCAGTTTCGGTTACTTGCTTGCTTTAAGAGTGTTCGAGTGTTTCGCCACAGTTGGCGCAGATAGTGCTGATCTCTAGACACGTGTTTCTGGTTCTTTAAGCGTCATCAGTAGAGATTATAGTCTTTCAAATGTGGGGTTTGCTGAGTAGGCTGCCAACATCTTTCTCAGGTCAGGTACCTCTCATAGGCATGCTGGTGCTTCATCCACGAGCTCGTCAGCTCAATGACTCACGGGAGTACTATTAAACAGGAACAGGGGTGGGAGCACACCGCTTCACCTCCCAGCAAGGTTCGCCCCTGCCATTGTGGTAAATGCAGTTTCAGTTACTTGCTTGCTTCAAGAGTGTTCTAGTGTTTCGCCACAGTTGGCACCCATAGTGTTGATCTCTAGACACGTGATTCTGTTTCTTTAACTGTCATAGGTAGAGATATCAGTCTTTCAAATGTGGGGTTTGCTGAGTAGGCTGCCAACATCTTTCTCAGGTCAGGTACATCTCACAGGTATGCGGGTGCTTCATCCACCAGCTCGTCAGCTCAATGACTCACGGGAGTACTATTAAACAGGAACAGGGGTGGGAGCACACCGCTCCACCTCCCAGCAAGGTTCGCCCCTGGCATTGTGGTAAATGCAGTTTCGGTTACTTGCTTGCTTCAAGTGTGTTCGATTGTTTTGCCACAGTTGGCGTAATTGCAGTTTCAGTTATTTGCTTGCTTCAAGAGAGTTTGAATGTTTCGCCACAGTTGGCGCAGATAGTGTTGATCTCAAGACACTTGTTTCTGGTTCTTTAACCTTCATCAGGAGTGTTTACAGTCTTTGAAATTTAGGGTTTGCTGAGTAGGCTTCCAACATCTTTCTCAGGTCTGTTACCTCTCAAAGGCATGTGGGTGCTTCATCCACGAGCTCGTCAGCTCAATGACGCACGAGAGTACTATTAAATAGGAACAGGGGTGGGAGCACACCGCTTCACTTCCCAGCAAGGTTCGCCCCTGGCATAGTGGTAAATGTAGTTTCGGTTCCTTGCTTACTTCAAGTTTGTTCGATTGTTTCGCCACGGTTGGCGCAGATAGTGCTGATCTCCAGACACGTGTTTCTAGTTCTTTAACCGTCATCAGTAGAGATTACAGTCTTTGAAATCTGGGGTTTTTGCTGAGTAGGCTGCCAACATCTTTCTCAGGTCAGGTACCTCTCACAGGCATGCAGGTGCTTCATCCACCAGATCGTCAGCTGAATGACTCACGGGAGAACTATTAAACAGGAACAAGGGTGGGAGCACACCGCTTCACCTCTTAGCAAGGATCGCACTCTGGCATTGTGGTAAATGCAGTTTCAGTTACTTGCTTGCTTCAAGAGTGTTCTAGTGTTTCGCCACAGTTGGCGCACATAGTGCTGATCTCTAGACACGTGATTCTGTTTCTTTAACTGTCATAGGTAGAGATTTCAGTCTTTCAAATGTGGGGTTTGCTGAGTAGGCGGCCAACATCTTTCTCAGGTCAGGTACCTCTCACAGGCATGCAGGTGCTTCATCCACCAGCTCGTCAGCTCAATGACTCACGGGAGAACTATTATACAGGAACAACGGTGGGAGCACACCGCTTCACCTCCCAGCAAGGTTCGCCCCTGGCATTGTGGTAAATGCAGGTTCGGTTACTTGCTTGCTTCAAGAGTGTTCGAGTGTTTCGCCTCAGTTGGCGCAGATAGTGCTGATCTCTAGACACGTGTTTCTAGTTCTTTAACCGTCATCAGTAGAGATTACAGTCTTTGAAATATGGGGTTTGCTGAGTAGGCTGCCAACATCTTTCTCAGGTCAGGTACCTCTCACAGGCAAGCGGGTGCTTCATCTACGAGCTCGTCAGCTCAATGACTCGCTGGAGTATTATTAAACAGGAACAGGGGTGGAAGCACACCGCTTCACTTCCCAGCAAGGTTCGCCCCTGACATTGTCATAATTGCAGTTTCAGTTATTTGCTTGCTTCAAGAGAGTTTGAATGTTTCGCCACAGTTGGCGCAGATAGTGCTGATCTCTAGACACATGTTTCAGGTTCTTTAACCGTCATCAGTAGAGATTACAGTCTTTGTAATCTGGGGTTTGCTGAGTAGGCTGCCAACATCTTTCTCATGTCAGGTACCTCTCACAGCCGAGCGGGTGCTTCATCCACCACCTCGTCAGCTCAATGACTCACGGGAGAACTATTAAAAAGGAACAAGGGTAGGAGCACACTGCTTCACCTCCCAGCAAGGTTCGCTCCCTGGCATTGTGATAAATGCAGTTTCGGTTACTTGCTTGCTTAAGAGTGTAGGAGTGTTTCGCCACAGTTGACGCAGATAGTGCTGATCTCTAGACACGTGGTTCTCGTTCTTTAACCGTCATCAGTAGAGATTACAGTCTTTCAAATGTGGGGTTTGCTGAGTATGCTGCCAACATCTTTCTCAGGTCAGGTACCTCTCACAGGCAAGTGGGTGCTTCATCCACGAGCTCGTCAGAGCAATGACTCACGGGAGTACTATTAAACAGGAACAGGGGTGGGAGCACACCGCTCCACCTCCCAGCAAGGTTCGCCCCTGGCATTGTGGTAAATGCAGTTTCAGTTACTTGCTTGCTTTAAGAGTGTTCGAGTGTTTCGCCACAGTTGGCGCAGATAGTGCTGATCTCTAGACACGTGGTTCTGTTTCTTTAACTGTCATAGGTAGAGATTACAGTCTTTCAAATGTGGAGTTTGCTGAGTAGGCTGGCAACATCTTTCTCAGGTCAGGTACCTCCCACAGGCATGCGGGTGTTTCATCCACGAGCTCGTCAACTCAATGACTAATGGGAGTACTATTAAACAGGAACAGGGGTGGGAGCACATCGGTTCACCTCCCAGCAAGGATCGCCACTGCCATTGTGGTAAATGCAGTTTCAGTTACTTTGCTTGCTTCAAGAGTGTTTGAGTGTATCGCCAGAGTCGGCGCAGATAGTGTTGATCTCAAGACACGTGTTTCTGGTTCTTTAACCTTCATCAGGAGTGTTTACAGTCTTTGAAATTTGGGGTTTGCTGAGTAGGCTTCCAACATCTTTCTCAGGTCTGGTACCTCTCACAGGCAAGTGGGTGCTTCATCCACGAGCTCGTCAGCTCAATGACTCACGGGAGAACTATTAAACAGGAACAAGGGTGGGAGCACACCGCTTCACTTCCCAGCAAGTTTCGCCCCTGGCTTTGTGGTAAGTGTAGTTTTGGTTACTTGCTTACTTCAAGTGTGTTCGATTGTTTCGCCACACTTGGCGCAGATAGTGCTGATCTCTAGACACGTGTTTCTGGTTCTTTAACCGTCATCAGTAGAGATTACAGTCTTTGAAATCTGGAGTTTGCTGAGTAGGCTGGCAACATCTTTCTCAGGTCAGGTACATCTCACAGGTATGCGGGTGCTTCATCCACCAGCTCGTCAGCTCAATGACTCACGGGAGTACTATTAAACAGGAACAGGGGTGGGAGCACACCGCTCCACCTCCCAGCAAGGTTCGCCCCTGGCATTGTGGTAAATGCAGTTTCGGTTACTTGCTTGCTTCAAGTGTGTTCGATTGTTTTGCCACAGTTGGCGTAATTGCAGTTTCAGTTATTTGCTTGCTTCAAGAGAGTTTGAATGTTTCGCCACAGTTGGCGCAGATAGTGTTGATCTCAAGACACTTGTTTCTGGTTCTTTAACCTTCATCAGGAGTGTTTACAGTCTTTGAAATTTAGGGTTTGCTGAGTAGGCTTCCAACATCTTTCTCAGGTCTGTTACCTCTCAAAGGCATGTGGGTGCTTCATCCACGAGCTCGTCAGCTCAATGACGCACGAGAGTACTATTAAATAGGAACAGGGGTGGGAGCACACCGCTTCACTTCCCAGCAAGGTTCGCCCCTGGCATAGTGGTAAATGTAGTTTCAGTTACTTGCTTGCTTCAAGAGTGTTCGAGTGTTTCGCCACAGTTGGCGCAGATAGTGCTGATCTCTAGACACGTGTTTCTGGTTCTTTAAGCGTCATCAGTAGAGATTATAGTCTTTCAAATGTGGGGTTTGCTGAGTAGGCTGCCAACATCTTTCTCAGGTCAGGTACCTCTCATAGGCATGCTGGTGCTTCATCCACGAGCTCGTCAGCTCAATGACTCACGAGAGTACTATTAAACAGGAACAGGGGTGGGAGCACACCGCTTCACCTCCCAGCAAGGTTCGCCCCTGGCATTGTGGTAAATGCAGTTTCAGTTACTTGCTTGCTTCAAGAGTGTTCTAGTGTTTCGCCACAGTTGGCGCAGAAACTGCTGATCTCTAGACACGTGTTTCAGGTTCTTTAACCGTCATCAGTAGAGATGACAGTCTTTGAAATCGGAGGTTTGCTGAGTAGGCTGCCAACATCTTTCTCATGTAAGGTACCTCTCACAGGCATGCAGGTGCTTCATCCACCACCTCGTCAGCTCAATGACTCATTAAAGAACTATTAAACTTGAACAAGGGTGGGAGCACACCGCTTCACCTCCCAGCAAGGTTCGCACCCTGGCATTGTGGTAAATGCAGTTTCGGTTACTTGCTTGCTTTAAGAGTGTTCTGCCACAGTTGGCGCAGATAGTGCTGATCTCTAGACACGTGTTTCTGGTTCTTTAACCGTCATCAGTAGAGATTATAGTCTTTCAAATGTGGGGTTTGCTGAGTAGGCTGCCAACATCTTTCTCAGGTCAGGTACCTCTCATAGGCATGCTGGTGCTTCATTCACGAGCTCGTCAGCTCAATGACTCACGGGAGAACTATTAAACATGAACAAGGGTGGGAGCACACCGCTTCACCTCCCAGCAAGGTTCGCACCCTGGCATTGTGGTAAATGCAGTTTCGGTTACTTGCTTGCTTTAAGAGTGTTCGAGTGTTTCGCCACAGTTGGCACAGATAGTGCTGATCTCTAGACACGTGTTTCTGGTTCTTTAAGCGTCATCAGTAGAGATTATAGTCTTTCAAATGTGGGGTTTGCTGAGTAGGCTGCCAACATCTTTCTCAGGTCAGGTACCTCTCATAGGCATGCTGGTGCTTCATCCACGAGCTCGTCAGCTCAATGACTCACGGGAGTACTATTAAACAGGAACAGGGGTGGGAGCACACCGCTTCACCTCCCAGCAAGGTTCGCCCCTGCCATTGTGGTAAATGCAGTTTCAGTTACTTGCTTGCTTCAAGAGTGTTCTAGTGTTTCGCCACAGTTGGCACCCATAGTGCTGATCTCTAGACACGTGATTCTGTTTCTTTAACTGTCATAGGTAGAGATATCAGTCTTTCAAATGTGGGGTTTGCTGAGTAGGCTGCCAACATCTTTCTCAGGTCAGGTACATCTCACAGGTATGCGGGTGCTTCATCCACCAGCTCGTCAGCTCAATGACTCACGGGAGTACTATTAAACAGGAACAGGGGTGGGAGCACACCGCTCCACCTCCCAGCAAGGTTCGCCCCTGGCATTGTGGTAAATGCAGTTTCGGTTTGTGGAAATATGGATTTTTATGATCAGTTATGTCCCCTATCTTGGACCCCAACGGTTTCATGTATAAATCACAAGTACATGTATGTTTCCTCCAGTTCCAGTTATGAAGACGCAAACACATGTGCGTCCACCGTCAACATGTCCTCTTTCAGATCAGCCATGAATGGGCCGGATATTCTATTCCTAAGTATGAAAGGCCACCGGCTTTATATGGTTCATTTATCCCATTTCACAGTCCAGGCGAATAGGCCCTGATTCTGCCATTAAGCCTTTTCCTGCCTTCTGCCTCTGAAAGCTCCAGTCTGAGCTCGCATCTGTATCCATGAACTTTGTCCTACTCCCTGTGCGGCTAACGGTGCCTGACTCGATCTGTCTGCTTGCCAAAAACTGTATTTCACCTTCAAGATTATCTGCTCTGCTCCGCTCCTCACCCAATGCATTCCTGTCTAGTAGTTTAAGTAAACATTCTTCCAGCTACCGAGCAAAAGGCCCGGCTTCTCTGTCTTTATGCAAGTAATTCATAGCCCTGTTACCATGGAATATTCCTACCCCCTCGCATCTAGTGTAGACACTTAGACGCTTGTACACGCACTAACAGTCAGTATAGTCAGTATAGAATAAGATTCTATCCTAAGAGACCTCTCTTTTTGGATAACATAGTTCTTTAAACATAGGATGTTAGATATGATTTGGGATTAGGTTGACATAACCCCAGACTTCTGTCTCCACATGTAGAGCTAAATGTCAAGTCCCCTTCACCCCCTAGTTGCACGTCAATCACACGTCATGCTGCTGCGCGCGCATCTCTGCCAAGTATTTCTGCTGACATTGCGAAATTCTTTCATGGAACCACCCTATTGTGACATCATACCTGATGACGTTCTTTAAGTTACGCCCAGTTACACCCACTTTAGTTACGCATGTATGTTTTATCTTTGTTATCAACTGTTACGCCTCCTGCATCTGTTTCACTGTAATGCCTATTGTATAAAAATGATTACTTATCAATAAAGTTAGTCCTTCACTTCCTGAACCTTCGTGGTGATGGAATATGGAGTCCATCAATTCGAATTGATTTTGGAATAAAGCCCGTTCCGAACCTCTAATACCACGGATTCTGCCTCTTATTTTACTGAGCTATTATTATAGATTTTCCGCATCAAATTAAGTTCCGGTAATTAAATTATTTACCACATATATGGCGCCTGAATAGGGACACTTTCTCATCTCACGCGCCGGAGGTGCGTTGCAGGCCCGGTCTCCTGCCACAGCTGGACGGACAACAACGCGTACCCACAGGATTTCCTGTATCTCCCTCCTGCCGAGCGGGGGTAACTGAGGCTGCGATCAACAACCAGACGAGGCGGTGAGAAGTGCGAAGTATCCCAACAAGAGCCTAGCTGAGAGAGCAAGATCCGAGGTATACAGAGGCCCACCAGTTCCGAGGTTCCGAAGTTTCGAGTCGAGTCCAGTCCGGTCCGAGTCCAGTTCAGTTCAGTTCCGAGGCCTTCCGTTCCGAGCTACCCGGTGAGTACCATTGCCGGGGAGGCGTTCCGACGTGCACATAGTTTGTGCCGGTCAAGACGGGTTTGGGTACACAAATCCGGTCTGCACTGTTTTAGCAGTGTATCTGTACTGTTTAGCAGTATATCAAGTATGTCTAGTATATAATTCAGAATTACCTAGTTAGTGCCGAGTATTATGCTTAGTGACTAGTTCCCTAAATGGCCATCATTGTTGTTCATTAAATGTTAAATGTTAAAAATTTTTAAATACGTTCTGCATATTGTGGTGTGAATGACTGTTCATTATTGTGTGTTGTTGTATTAAACGTGTTCAGAATTAGGTATCAGATCAGTTCTCAATATGCCGCTCTTTTCGAAATTAAGACAGATCAAAACTAGAAAAGGGGTACTCGAAGAAGCTGTTCCCATTCCTCCTAGGGACACTCCAGGGTACTTCATGTATCATAAACATGGCCTAGACGCCATATTATTTCTTGATTTATGGGTAGATTACACCAAGGAATTACCAGAAAGTCAGAGGTGGCCCGCAGCTGGGACCTGGGATGCAGACTGCATCGTGAAAGTAGAGGAAGAATTATGGAAAAAGAAAGCTAGACAGTCACAGAAAGATGCCATTGAATTATGGCGTAAAGAATCATATAGACGTACAGAAAAAGCACTCAGACAGGAAGAGAAAAGTGAGAAGAATTCAAATAAAGTTCGAGAAAATCTATTGATTGAAGAAGGTACTCGAGTAAAATCAGAACAAATAGACAGACAAAGAAATGCCCTTATGAATGGTATGTATCCTCTTCTGGCCGAAGGATTACCTAAGGCTACTCCGGAGATACCAAAAGACTTGCCACCCCCATTGTTCCCGATAAAAGTACATCCCAAAGGGCATCCCAGAACCGCAGAAGATGTTTTTCTTTCCTCTTATTTAGACGACGCAGCTCCCGAGTATGCTAATGCTGCGCCACATAGACCGCCTGGCGAGGGGGTTCAACGCCAAGACCCTCCTCCGTCTGTACCTCCGCAACAACAAACTCCGACACAAGTTCCGGCAAGCACATCTGTTTCTACAGCTGTACCCACACCTATGGTTGCTATATCACGTTCAACGAATCCTTTCACATCCAGCACCCCAGGTGGTGCTACGGGAGGTACAGCAAACATTTTTTCCACGCCACCCAGAGTAAATAAACTTTCCTTTCAAGAATTAGCCCACCAACGTACGCCCAAACTAGTAACTCCCGACGCGCTTAAGGAACTTCTAATAGATTGTAGATATGACCCGGTGCCCGGAAAAGGGGACGAAATGCTGCTGGCATCATTACGTATCCGACGAGCTGCAATATATTTAGGGAGGCTACCAGGAATGACTACACATTTAGAAAATATATATCACTTTGTCCAGTCAGGACGAGATTCTGAAAGTATTAATAGAGCCTTGGAGTACCAGAAAGTGGAGATACAGGGGGAACTGTTACGTTTCCTCATAAATTGTGTGATCAGAAATCAAGACCGACCAGGGGTAAATCCGGAAGAAATGCAAATTCTTACCACATGGAGTCGGAATATATCAGAGGGGAGACATGATAAACGATCATGTATAGTAGCTATGTGCCGCAAGATCCGCAAAGAAGTAGAACGAATACACGAAGAAAGATTAGCAGTAGACGAGCCTGAACAAACCGAGGAGGAGGAAGAATTAGAACTGCCCACAGGACAGTTAGAAACAATGGCCTATGTAGGTAGAGGAAGATCTTGCAATAATACTAGATGCTTTACTGATCCGATACGTCCGATACGTCCAGATAATAGCAGAAATTTCCAAACTCCTATAATAAATATACGGTCCCCCGAACATTCGTTCCAAGCCGCTGACAAATTACTCCGAGAACGAAGGGGTTATCATCTACTCGATTCTATGGACGAACAAGAATTAGCCAGGTCAGCCGTTCATTGGGTTGATAGCCCCGGAAAATATAGTGATGATACATTAGCGCACACGTTTTTGAACCTCACCCCAGATGAACAGCGTTTAGCTGGTATCTATATGGTTCAACAACTCCTTATATTATATAAAAGCCAACACTCCGATCCTGGTCCATTACCTGATATACTGACTGAATTACTCATGAATAAATGGAGAGGTTCAGGTACTGAGTTAATTAGAGAAATACTAGAATCCAGAAAGCAGTACATTCTTTTTGTATGTCCCGAACATGTCTCACTGCCCATAAAAGAAAGAACGACGTATTATATGGCTAGACAGAATCCCTTACGCGAAGTGCACCCGATAAAAGGTGATGACAATCAGTTTAAACGTGTGTTTGTATACACACCCATATCTAAAATAGAACTATTAGAAATGAAGAAAGTGGTACCCAGTCATGACAAAGACCCAGCGGGTTTCCACCGTGAAATTAAAGACATGTTGCTCATGGGAGAGTATACCTATCCCGACATTATGACAATATTGAAGGTATTAATGCCTGCGGGCATTTACGAAAAACTCAAGGAAAAGGATTGGGAGGTGGGAGACCAGAAGATAGATTGGACAGCATTAGAAAACGAAGAAAAAGCTCGAGGTCCAGGTTCAGGGCTTGGGGAAAAGACCAAAACACTACCAGGTTTACTAGTACAGGTACTGCCACGTTTATTAACTACGAAAAAGGAAGACTGGGGTGCAATCTCAGCCTGTAAACAAAAGCACGATGAGGACACTAGTGATTTCTATGCCCGATTCGAAAAATGTTTTGGTATAAATAGTGGAATAAAAGCAAGTAGCGAATCGTATCCACATCTGTTTGTGACAAAATTAGTTGAAAATTCCTTGCCCCAAGTTAAGAATAGAGTATTGAAATTCGAGAGTACATGGCAAGGTAACACTCCGTCACAAATGTTACAAATGCTACAGTACCATCACAATAGAATTAGAGAGGAACAAGAACATGAACAAAGACGCATGAAAGACACGAAAATGAAAATGCTAGTTTCTCAGACAGTTCCAGCTGACGGTCATAAAAAGGGTATGACACAGTCCAGTGTTTCAGCAGGTCCTGTAAAAGGGACATGCAACTATTGTAAACAGCCAGGTCATTATGTACACGATTGTCCAGTTTTAAAACATAATATCGCCATAGGTAATACAAAAGAAAGACCACGGCCACTTAGACAGGATCAGAACCAACAAGGAGCTCCGCAGCATGCACAGTCCATGCCAGCTCCGCAACAATCTATGACAGCTCCACCATTGCAGCCTATTGCTGCCACACAAACAACGACACGACAGATGTACCAGACCGCACAGTATGATTATCCTGATTATCAACGATACTCATGAAACAGCCTAGAGAGGGAAGTTGGCTTACCCCTTATCGAGGTCCCTGTAGATCAAGAAGGACCTTATGTACACAGTGAACTATTAGGCCAAGATAGAAAATTTTTACTTGATACAGGGGCAAGCCGAACAACCATAAAACGAAGTGAAGTTCCAGGGGCACCCCTCTCAGGCTCACAGAATATTTCCCTTGGCTTTTCAGGAAAACCTATCGTTAACGAAGTATCACAGCCTCTTCCCCTTACGATTGGTCCCTTGACACGAACTACAGATTTATTGCTTACTAAATCATGTCCAGAAAACTTGTTAGGTATAAAAACTTTGAAAGCTCTAGGAGCTATAATATGTTGTTCTCCGGAAGGAGTAAGATTGTTTCTACGTGATTTCAAAGGGCACTATGTGTCCCGAGACATGGATCACCGACTGCAGACTTTACCCACACATTTATGGGCACAAGGCCCTACAGATGTTGGTTGCATGAACATTACACCATATCGAGTCACACTAAAGACAGGAGTGGTACTACCACGAATGCGACAATACAAGTTACCCCCAGATGCTGCAGTGGCTTTACTGCAAATCATTGACGAGCTTATTACCCAAGGAGTGGTTGTGGAAACCGACTCCAATGTATGTAATTCACCGATAATTCCGATTCTTAAACGAACTGATCCGAAAGCCCCGCCAGTATATCGATTGGTTATTGATCTGCGCGAATTAAATAAATGTATTGTACCACAATACCCCGTAGTTCCAGATATTTCTTCATTACTGACAGCCATTGATTCCGAAGCAACATTCTTTACTGTAATTGATCTCAAGAATGCCTTTTTCAGCGTCCCAATAGATCCGGAAAGCCAATACTTGTTCGGATTTAGTTTAAATGGACGAAGCTTTAAATTCACACGCGCACCTCAAGGATTCACAGAAAGCCCCAGCATCTATAGCCAAGCACTGAAACGAGAACTTGACAGTATCCACATGCCAGTCAACACTGCCCTGCTTCAATATGTCGATGATCTGCTGATCACCGCTAGAAGCGAACGTGAATGTGAAAAAGCCTCACTGACGGTTTTACAATTTTTGGCCGAAAAGGGGCACAAGGTGTCCCCTTCTAAGCTGCAATTCTGTGTCCAGCGAGTTGTTTACCTTGGTCACTCGCTGTCCAAGGAGGGAAGGCAGCTTACACCCGATCGCATCCAGTTAATTGCTAACATGCCAATACCCAAGACACAAAAGGAGGTGCGGGCTTTTATAGGCCTCACTTCATATTGTAGGCAGTGGATCCCTCAGTATGCATTTCTAGCAAAACCACTCATTCAGTTGACAACACAGGAGGCAGCCACATCGACTGTCCTCCCTTGGACTCAGGAACATACACAAGCTTTTGAAAGCCTAAAGAAAGCTTTATGTCAAGCACCTGTTTTAGCAACACCATGTTATAATAAACAGTTTACACTCTTTGTTACAGAACGCGAAGGTACTGCTTTGTCAGTACTCACACAGGAACAAGCAGGATCACACAAACCATGTGCTTATTTTTCTAGTACATTAGATCCCGTAGCTCAGGCTCTGCCTGCGTGCCTGAAATCAGTGGCAGCGACAGCTTTAGCAATCAGACAAAGCGATGCCATAGTGTTAGGACACCAATTGACGGTACAAGTACCACATGCAGTAGAGGTTCTCTTGAACCGCACACAAACACAACACTTGACTATAGCAAGACTCACTGGTTACGAATTGACATTGTTTCAGCCACACATCGAAATCAGACATTGTAGTACATTAAATCCTGCCACACTGTTACCGGTAAACGGAACAGACCCATTAGCACATGATTGTATTGAAGTTATTACTATCACGACGAAACCTAGACAAGACTTGACAGATATCCCTTTGTCAGATCCAGACCTGACGTTGTATGTAGATGGTTCATGTATGAGAACAAGTACAGGAGAGCTAGTGGCCGCGTATGCAGTCACAACAGACACTGAAGTCATTGAAACAAATCGTATTAATACCTTGTCAGCTCAAGCAGCAGAGCTCATCGCTCTGACACAAGCCTGTATTCAAGCCACAAATAAGAAAGTCAACATATACACTGATTCACGTTATGCATTCGGAGTTGTACATGACTTCGGCGTGCTGTGGCGAGAGAGAGGTTATTTAACTTCTCACGGTGCCCACATTCAGCACGGACCCCTCATTCATGCCTTATTAGATGCAATACATCTACCCGCTGCAATATCAATTATGAAATGTAAAGCTCATACGAAAGTTACTGATATCATTTCCCAAGGCAATGATCTAGCTGACAGAACAGCTAAACAGACTGCTCAAACTCACACATTTGACATGACAAAGACAATAGTTCCGACACCAACACATTGCATGATGGTTAAGGATCCCGCTCTTGACGTAATTGACATACAGACACATGCTACACCAGACGAAATAAAGAAATGGACTGAATTAGGAGGGATCCAAACGGATCAAGGATGGATGACGAAGGAAAAATCTGTATGGTTTCTTCCCGACTCAATGGTCCAAGTTATCATTAATACAATACATAGTCCAGCGCACCTAGGAGAAAAAGCTATGCTAGACAGCATTCAACACATTTGGTTCAACAAACATTTACGAGCAGCAGCTAAACAAAAAGTCCGTACCTGTATGATCTGCTGTCAGTTTAACCCAGGTAAAAGCATTCCCGTAGAACAGGGTGGATTTCAGCCTCCTGAGCACCCTTTTGAAGTCCTCCAGATGGATTATATCCAGATGGAACGATGTCGAGGATTCAAATATGTTCTTGTAGTTGTCTGTGCTCTTTCCCGTTGGACAGAGGCATACCCGGTTTCAGATTACACTGCCCCGACTACTGCCAAACAGTTAGTTCGAGAATTCTTCCCACGGTACGGTTTACCACGTGTTGTCTACTCAGATAACGGCCAGCCGTTCTCATCCGAACTAATGAAACACGTTTCACTTCTGTTAGGCTATCAATGGAGATTTCACTGTGTCCGACACCCCGAGGCAGCAGGTCTCGTGGAACGACATAATCAAACTCTGAAAATTAGATTGTCCAAAATATGTAGAGAGAAAGGTGTCGACTGGGTAGTAGCCTTACCAGTTGCACTCTTTTACATGAGAATGGTAGCACACTCTCGAACAGGGCTATCCCCTTATGAGGTGATCTTCGGTAGACCACCAAATATGTGGGGGACGCCTATACCTCGCAAAATCACTGATGTTGACTGTAATATGCTGACAGATTACCTGGCTTCCTTGATGTCTGCACTACAATCTTGTCGTTCACAGGTAGCTGCAGCCTTTCCCGATAACACCGAGGTGAAACCCCATGACGTAATTCCCGGGGACCTGGTGTTAGTGAGGAACTTTGACCGGAAGTCTCAGCTGGATCCTAGGTGGAAATCACCTCAACTCGTACTGTTAACCACGAGGACAGCCGTGAAGATCGAAGGTCGAAAAGGCTGGATACATTCAAGTCATATCAAGAAATTTCATGGATTACCATCCGATATAGAGACTAAACCCTGTATTTCCTCAAAGACAGACTCAAAGCTCCCCTTGGTTGAGCAAACGAACTCAGAACTATATAGACTAAAATTGAGGTCCAATAAGTCAGACAATTTGATTGTTTAAGTCCTCTCCAAGGTGAATCGGTTGAATTTGTCTCTGACATGTATCCTCTGGACCGGAATAGAGAAAGAAATAATCAAATCCAGTTGAAAAAACATGCGTACTGTAAATCACTGCGTAGTCATTGCACAGTGGCGCTATTAATTTTGTTTTTCTTAAGTCTTTTAATAATAGCTGCAAGTATATTGTTGCACATATATTATCCTATTTCTAAACATGTTTACAATGTTACTGCTGAACATTCTTTTAGTGAATTACCCCCGCATGAGTTGTCCTATAGATTTGCGCTGCGCAATAACACTTTTATTAGTATGTTACATCATTCCCATCAGGCTAGCAATGCTACAAATTGTTGGATATGTGGCCGACTCCCTCCCTATCAGAACTATAAGGGAATTCTGCCTCTCTTTCCATATCCGTTCACACACAATGGCTCCTGTGGAGCATGGTTTAGTTTAATTAATTCCCTAGATTCGAATTCCGCAGTTTATCAAGACAACTGGGTTTGGGGAAACCTGAACTTAGTCTTGCTTAAAGTCTGTTACCCTAACAAGGAGGGACTTCCCAAAAGAACAGGAACTGATCTAGACAATGAAGTATATGGATTGGGTAATTTCACGCTTAATCTCATGATCCTGAATGTTGAATCCGAAGCTGCACCAATTTTGCCCGCTATGTCAGTATTTCCAGTTAAAGGTGAATTGTGTATAAGAAAGAATGGCTCCATACACATGGGCCATAGTAAATGCACCACTATAATAGAATTCAGTGATCAAGGCAAATCTACATTTAGAGCTTCTCGCCATTCCTACTTTATATGTGGTCAGACTGCATATATACGTCTGCCTCTAGATTGGGATGGTACCTGCTACATCGGATTCCTTTTGCCACCTGTTTTCCTAGCTCCTCCTGATTATCATAGAAATACTCACTTAGTACACAATAGAGAACGGAGAGATCTCCCAATAGTCGACTACACTGAAACAGCATGGGAAAAATACACAGATTTCAATAAAGGTCTCTTTCCCTATATAGGTACAGTCACTAATAGTAAGCTGATACGTAGATTAACCAGAACCCTTGAAGCAGTAGTAAACGAAACTATTTCCGCTTTAGGCAATTTAACAGAAGAGCAGTCTGCTATGCGGATTGTTGTGCTTCAAAATCGTCTTGTCCTTGACGTCATTCTGGCCGATAGGGGCGGAGCTTGTAGGGTCATCGGATCAAGTTGTTGCATTTTCATACCAGAAAATTCGCCATCTGTATATAAAGCCATAACTCGCCTTCATAAGATTGTAAGCCAGATACACCAGAATCCAGGCACCTGGACTTGGTCCGGTTGGTTTTGGAGTGTATTATCAACCTTTGGATGGAGGGTCCTATCCTTCCTAGGTATTGGCTTTCTCATACTATTCAGTTGCTGCTTATGCCTACAATGTGGACCAGCGATTTGTGGTCTGTGTGCCACATCGTGTATTCCACCACCAAGATTTCATTCATCCCGGAAGAAGAAAGAAGAACAAATGATGCTATATGAACAGATCAACGGATTGATGAAGATTGATATCTCTTAAGGGCAAGTAGGGGACAAGGAGGGAATGTGGAAATATGGATTTTTATGATCAGTTATGTCCCCTATCTTGGACCCCAACGGTTTCATGTATAAATCACAAGTACATGTATGTTTCCTCCAGTTCCAGTTATGAAGACGCAAACACATGTGCGTCCACCGTCAACATGTCCTCTTTCAGATCAGCCATGAATGGGCCGGATATTCTATTCCTAAGTATGAAAGGCCACCGGCTTTATATGGTTCATTTATCCCATTTCACAGTCCAGGCGAATAGGCCCTGATTCTGCCATTAAGCCTTTTCCTGCCTTCTGCCTCTGAAAGCTCCAGTCTGAGCTCGCATCTGTATCCATGAACTTTGTCCTACTCCCTGTGCGGCTAACGGTGCCTGACTCGATCTGTCTGCTTGCCAAAAACTGTATTTCACCTTCAAGATTATCTGCTCTGCTCCGCTCCTCACCCAATGCATTCCTGTCTAGTAGTTTAAGTAAACATTCTTCCAGCTACCGAGCAAAAGGCCCGGCTTCTCTGTCTTTATGCAAGTAATTCATAGCCCTGTTACCATGGAATATTCCTACCCCCTCGCATCTAGTGTAGACACTTAGACGCTTGTACACGCACTAACAGTCAGTATAGTTAGTATAGAATAAGATTCTATCCTAAGAGACCTCTCTTTTTGGATAACATAGTTCTTTAAACATAGGATGTTAGATATGATTTGGGATTAGGTTGACATAACCCCAGACTTCTGTCTCCACATGTAGAGCTAAATGTCAAGTCCCCTTCACCCCCTAGTTGCACGTCAATCACACGTCATGCTGCTGCGCGCGCATCTCAGCCAAGTATTTCTGCTGACATTGCGAAATTCTTTCATGGAACCACCCTATTGTGACATCATACCTGATGACGTTTTTTAAGTTACGCCCAGTTACACCCACTTTAGTTACGCATGTATGTTTTATCTTTGTTATCAACTGTTACGCCTCCTGCATCTGTTTCACTGTAATGCCTATTGTATAAAAATGATTACTTATCAATAAAGTTAGTCCTTCACTTCCTGAACCTTCGTGGTGATGGAATATGGAGTCCATCAATTCGAATTGATTTTGGAATAAAGCCCGTTCCGAACCTCTAATACCACGGATTCTGCCTCTTATTTTACTGAGCTATTATTATAGATTTTCCGCATCAAATTAAGTTCCGGTAATTAAATTATTTACCACAGGTTACTTGCTTGCTTCAAGTGTGTTCGATTGTTTTGCCACAGTTGGCGTAATTGCAGTTTCAGTTATTTGCTTGCTTCAAGAGAGTTTGAATGTTTCGCCACAGTTGGCGCAGATAGTGTTGATCTCAAGACACTTGTTTCTGGTTCTTTAACCTTCATCAGGAGTGTTTACAGTCTTTGAAATTTAGGGTTTGCTGAGTAGGCTTCCAACATCTTTCTCAGGTCTGTTACCTCTCAAAGGCATGTGGGTGCTTCATCTACGAGCTCGTCAGCTCAATGACGCACGAGAGTACTATTAAATAGGAACAGGGGTGGGAGCACACCGCTTCACTTCCCAGCAAGGTTCGCCCCTGGCATAGTGGTAAATGTAGTTTCGGTTCCTTGCTTACTTCAAGTTTGTTCGATTGTTTCGCCACGGTTGGCACAGATAGTGCTGATCTCCAGACACGTGTTTCTGGTTCTTTAACCGTCATCAGTAGAGATTACAGTCTTTGAAATCTGGGGTTTTTGCTGAGTAGGCTGCCAACATCTTTCTCAGGTCAGGTACCTCTCACAGGCATGCAGGTGCTTCATCCACCAGATCGTCAGCTCAATGACTCACGGGAGAACTATTAAACAGGAACAAGGGTGGGAGCACACCGCTTCACCTCTTAGCAAGGTTCGCACCCTGGCATTGTGGTAAATGCAGTTTCAGTTACTTGCTTGCTTCAAGAGTGTTCTAGTGTTTCGCCACAGTTGGCGCACATAGTGCTGATCTCTAGACACGTGATTCTGTTTCTTTAACTGTCATAGGTAGAGATTTCAGTCTTTCAAATGTGGGGTTTGCTGAGTAGGCGGCCAACATCTTTCTCAGGTCAGGTACCTCTCACAGGCATGCAGGTGCTTCATCCACCAGCTCGTCAGCTCAATGACTCACGGGAGAACTATTATACAGGAACAACGGTGGGAGCACACCGCTTCACCTCCCAGCAAGGTTCGCCCCTGGCATTGTGGTAAATGCAGGTTCGGTTACTTGCTTGCTTCAAGAGTGTTCGAGTGTTTCGCCTCAGTTGGCGCAGATAGTGCTGATCTCTAGACACGTGTTTCTAGTTCTTTAACCGTCATCAGTAGAGATTACAGTCTTTGAAATATGGGGTTTGCTGAGTAGGCTGCCAACATCTTTCTCAGGTCAGGTACCTCTCACAGGCAAGCGGGTGCTTCATCTACGAGCTCGTCAGCTCAATGACTCGTGGGAGTACTATTAAACAGGAACAGGGGTGGAAGCACACCGCTTCACTTCCCAGAAAGGTTCGCCCCTGACATTGTCATAATTGCAGTTTCAGTTATTTGCTTGCTTCAAGAGAGTTTGAATGTTTCGCCACAGTTGGCGCAGATAGTGCTGATCTCTAGACACATGTTTCAGGTTCTTTAACCGTCATCAGTAGAGATTACAGTCTTTGTAATCTGGGGTTTGCTGAGTAGGCTGCCAACATCTTTCTCATGTCAGGTACCTCTCACAGCCGAGCGGGTGCTTCATCCACCACCTCGTCAGCTCAATGACTCACGGGAGAACTATTAAAAAGGAACAAGGGTGGGGGCACACTGCTTCACCTCCCAGCAAGGTTCGCTCCCTGGCATTGTGATAAATGCAGTTTCGGTTACTTGCTTGCTTAAGAGTGTTCGAGTGTTTCGCCACAGTTGACGCAGATAGTGCTGATCTCTAGACACGTGGTTCTCGGTCTTTAACCGTCATCAGTAGAGATTACAGTCTTTCAAATGTGGGGTTTGCTGAGTATGCTGCCAACATCTTTCTCAGGTCAGGTACCTCTCACAGGCAAGTGGGTGCTTCATCCACGAGCTCGTCAGAGCAATGACTCACGGGAGTACTATTAAACAGGAACAGGGGTGGGAGCACACCGCTCCACCTCCCAGCAAGGTTCGCCCCTGGCATTGTGGTAAATGCAGTTTCAGTTACTTGCTTGCTTTAAGAGTGTTCGAGTGTTTCGCCACAGTTGGCGCAGATAGTGCTGATCTCTAGACACGTGGTTCTGTTTCTTTAACTGTCATAGGTAGAGATTGCAGTCTTTCAAATGTGGAGTTTGCTGAGTAGGCTGGCAACATCTTTCTCAGGTCAGGTACCTCCCACAGGCATGCGGGTGTTTCATCCACGAGCTCGTCAACTCAATGACTAATGGGAGTACTATTAAACAGGAACAGGGGTGGGAGCACAACGGTTCACCTCCCAGCCAGGATCGCCACTGCCATTGTGGTAAATGCAGTTTCAGTTACTTTGCTTGCTTCAAGAGTGTTTGAGTGTATCGCCAGAGTCGGCGCAGATAGTGTTGATCTCAAGACACGTGTTTCTGGTTCTTTAACCTTCATCAGGAGTGTTTACAGTCTTTGAAATTTGGGGTTTGCTGAGTAGGCTTCCAACATCTTTCTCAGGTCTGGTACCTCTCACAGGCAAGTGGGTGCTTCATCCACGAGCTCGTCAGCTCAATGACGCACGAGAGTACTATTAAACAGGAACAGGGGTGGGAGCACACAGCTTCACCTCCCAGCAAGGTTCGCCCCTGCCATTGTGGTAAATGCAGTTTCAGTTACTTGCTTGCTTCAAGAGTGTTCGAGTGTATCGCCACAGTTGGCGCAGATAGTGCTGATCTCTAGACACGTGTTTCTGGTTCTTTAACCGTCATCAGTAGAGATTACAGTCTTTGAAATTTGGGGTTTGCTGAGTAGGCTTCCAACATCTTTCTCAGGTCTGGTACCTCTCACAGGCATGCGGGTGCTTCATCCACGAGCTCGTCAGCTCAATGACTCACGAGAGCACTATTAAACAGGAACAGGGGTGGGAGCACACCACTTCACCTCCCAGCAAGGTTCGCCCCTGGCATTGAGGTAAATGCAGTTTCGGTTACTTGCATGCTTCAAGTGTGTTCGATTGTTTCGCCACAGTTGGCGCAGATAGTGCTGATCTCTAGACACGTGTTTCTGGTTCTTTAACCGTCATCAGTAGAGATTACAGTTTTTGTAATCTGGGGTTTGCTAAGTAGGCTGCCAACATCTTTCTCAGGTCAGGTACGTCTCACAGGCATGCGGGTGCTTCATCCACGAGTTCGTCAGCTCAATGACTCACGGGAGTACTATTAAACAGGAACAGCGGTGGGAGCACACCTCTTCACCTCCCAGCAAGGTTCGCCCCTGGCATTGTGGTAAATGAAGTTTCGATTACTTGCTTGCTTCAAGAGTGTTTGAGTGTTTCGCCACAGTTGGTGCAGAAACTGCTGATCTCTAGACACGTGTTTCAGGTTCTTTAACCGTCATCAGTAGAGATTACAGTCTTTGAAATCTGGGGTTTTTGCTGAGTAGACTGGCAACATCTTTCTCAGGTCAGGTACGTCTCACAGGCATGCAGGTGCTTCATCCACCAGCTCGTCAGCTCAATGACTCACGGGAGAACTATTAAAAAGGAACAAGGGTGGGAGCACACTGCTTAACCTCCCAGCAAGGTTCGCACCCTGGCATTGTGGTAAATGCAGTTTCAGTTACTTGCTTGCTTCAAGAGTGTTCTAGTGTTTCGCCACAGTTGGCGCACATAGTGCTGATCTCTAGACACGTGATTCTGTTTCTTTAACTGTCATAGGTAGAGATTTCAGTCTTTCAAATGTGGGGTTTGCTGAGTAGGCGGCCAACATCTTTCTCAGGTCAGGTACCTCTCACAGGCATGCAGGTGCTTCATCCACCAGCTCGTCAGCTCAATGACTCACGGGAGAACTATTATACAGGAACAACGGTGGGAGCACACCGCTTCACCTCCCAGCAAGGTTCGCCCCTGGCATTGTGGTAAATGCAGGTTCGGTTACTTGCTTGCTTCAAGAGTGTTCGAGTGTTTCGCCTCAGTTGGCGCAGATAGTGCTGATCTCTAGACACGTGTTTCTAGTTCTTTAACCGTCATCAGTAGAGATTACAGTCTTTGAAATATGGGGTTTGCTGAGTAGGCTGCCAACATCTTTCTCAGGTCAGGTACCTCTCACAGGCAAGCGGGTGCTTCATCTACGAGCTCGTCAGCTCAATGACTCGTGGGAGTACTATTAAACAGGAACAGGGGTGGAAGCACACCGCTTCACTTCCCAGCAAGGTTCGCCCCTGACATTGTCATAATTGCAGTTTCAGTTATTTGCTTGCTTCAAGAGAGTTTGAATGTTTCGCCACAGTTGGCGCAGATAGTGCTGATCTCTAGACACATGTTTCAGGTTCTTTAACCGTCATCAGTAGAGATTACAGTCTTTGTAATCTGGGGTTTGCTGAGTAGGCTGCCAACATCTTTCTCATGTCAGGTACCTCTCACAGCCGAGCGGGTGCTTCATCCACCACCTCGTCAGCTCAATGACTCACGGGAGAACTATTAAAAAGGAACAAGGGTGGGAGCACACTGCTTCACCTCCCAGCAAGCTTCGCTCCCTGGCATTGTGATAAATGCAGTTTCGGTTACTTGCTTGCTTAAGAGTGTTCGAGTGTTTCGCCACAGTTGACGCAGATAGTGCTGATCTCTAGACACGTGGTTCTCGGTCTTTAACCGTCATCAGTAGAGATTACAGTCTTTCAAATGTGGGGTTTGCTGAGTATGCTGCCAACATCTTTCTCAGGTCAGGTACCTCTCACAGGCAAGTGGGTGCTTCATCCACGAGCTCGTCAGAGCAATGACTCACGGGAGTACTATTAAACAGGAACAGGGGTGGGAGCACACCGCTCCACCTCCCAGCAAGGTTCGCCCCTGGCATTGTGGTAAATGCAGTTTCAGTTACTTGCTTGCTTTAAGAGTGTTCGAGTGTTTCGCCACAGTTGGCGCAGATAGTGCTGATCAATAGACACGTGGTTCTGTTTCTTTAACTGTCATAGGTAGAGATTACAGTCTTTCAAATGTGGAGTTTGCTGAGTAGGCTGGCAACATCTTTCTCAGGTCAGGTACCTCCCACAGGCATGCGGGTGTTTCATCCACGAGCTCGTCAACTCAATGACTAATGGGAGTACTATTAAACAGGAACAGGGGTGGGAGCACAACGGTTCACCTCCCAGCCAGGATCGCTACTGCCATTGTGGTAAATGCAGTTTCAGTTACTTTGCTTGCTTCAAGAGTGTTTGAGTGTATCGCCAGAGTCGGCGCAGATAGTGTTGATCTCAAGACACGTGTTTCTGGTTCTTTAACCTTCATCAGGAGTGTTTACAGTCTTTGAAATTTGGGGTTTGCTGAGTAGGCTTCCAACATCTTTCTCAGGTCTGGTACCTCTCACAGGCAAGTGGGTGCTTCATCCACGAGCTCGTCAGCTCAATGACGCACAAGAGTACTATTAAACAGGAACAGGGGTGGGAGCACACAGCTTCACCTCCCAGCAAGGTTCGCCCCTGCCATTGTGGTAAATGCAGTTTCAGTTACTTGCTTGCTTCAAGAGTGTTCGAGTGTATCGCCACAGTTGGCGCAGATAGTGCTGATCTCTAGACACGTGTTTCTGGTTCTTTAACCGTCATCAGTAGAGATTACAGTCTTTGAAATTTGGGGTTTGCTGAGTAGGCTTCCAACATCTTTCTCAGGTCTGGTACCTCTCACAGGCATGCGGGTGCTTCATCCACGAGCTCGTCAGCTCAATGACTCACGAGAGCACTATTAAACAGGAACAGGGGTGGGAGCACACCACTTCACCTCCCAGCAAGGTTCGCCCCTGGCATTGAGGTTAATGCAGTTTCGGTTACTTGCATGCTTCAAGTGTGTTCGATTGTTTCGCCACAGTTGGCGCAGATAGTGCTGATCTCTAGACACGTGTTTCTGGTTCTTTAACCGTCATCAGTAGAGATTACAGTCTTTGTAATCTGGGGTTTGCTAAGTAGGCTGCCAACATCTTTCTCAGGTCAGGTACGTCTCACAGGCATGCGGGTGCTTCATCCACGAGTTCGTCAGCTCAATGACTCACGGGAGTACTATTAAACAGGAACAGCGGTGGGAGCACACCTCTTCACCTCCCAGCAAGGTTCGCCCCTGGCATTGTGGTAAATGAAGTTTCGATTACTTGCTTGCTTCAAGAGTGTTTGAGTGTTTCGCCACAGTTGGTGCAGAAACTGCTGATCTCTAGACACGTGTTTCAGGTTCTTTAACCGTCATCAGTAGAGATTACAGTCTTTGAAATCTGGGGTTTGCTGAGTAGGCTGACAACATCTTTCTCATGTCAGGTACCTCTCACAGGCATGCGGGTGCTTCATCCACCACCTCGTCAGCTCAATGACTCACGGGAGAACTCTTAAACATGAACAAGGGTGGGAGCACACCGCTTCACCTCCCAGCAAGGTTTGCCCCTGGCATTGTGGTAAATGCAGTTTCAGTTACTTGCTTGCTTCAAGAGTGTTCGAGTGTTTTGCCACAGTTGACGCAGATAGTGCTGATCTCTAGACAGGTGGTTCTCGTTCTTTAACCGTCATCAGTAGAGATTACAGTCTTTCAAATTTGGGGTTTGCTGAGTAGGCTGCCAACGTCTTTCTCAGGTCTGGTACCTCTCACAGGCATGCGGGTGCTTCATTCACGAGCTCGTCTGCTCAATGACTCACTGGAGAACTATTAAACAGAAACAGAGGTGGGAGGACACCGCTTCACCTCCCAGCAAGGTTCGCCCCTGGAATTGTGGTAAATGCAGTTTCAGTTACTTGCTTGCTTCAAGAGTGTTCGAGTGTTTTGCCACAGTTGACGCAGATAGTGCTGATCTCTAGACACGTGGTTCTCGTTCTTTAACTGTCATCAGTAGAGATTACAGTCTTTCAAATGTGGGGTTTGCTGAGTATGCTGCCAACATCTTTCTCAGGTCAGGTACCTCTCACAGGCAAGTGGGTGCTTCATCCACGAGCTCGTCAGATCAATGACTCACGGGAGTACTATTAAACAGGAACAGGGGTGGGAGCACACCGCTCCACCTCCCAGCAAGGTTCGCCCCTGGCATTGTGGTAAATGCAGTTTCAGTTACTTGCTTGCTTCAAGAGTGTTCGAGTATTTCGCCACGGTTGGTGCAGATAGTGCTGATCTCTAGACACGTGGTTCTGTTTCTTTAACTGTCATAGGTAGAGATTACAGTCTTTCAAATGTGGAGTTTGCTGAGTAGGCTGGCAACATCTTTCTCAGGTCTGGTACCTCCCACAGGCATGCGGGTGCTTCATCCACGAGCTCGTCAACTCAATGACTCATGGGAGTACTATTAAACAGGAACAGGGGTGGGAGCACACCGGTTCACCTCCCAGGAAGGATCGCCCCTGCAATTGTGGTAAAGGCAGTTTCAGTTACTTGCTTGCTTCAAGAGTGTTTGAGTGTATCGCCACAGTTGGCGCAGATAGTGCTGATCTCTAGACAAGTGTTTCTGGTTCTTAAACCGTCATCAGTAGAGATTACAGTCTTTGAAATCTGGGGTTTTTGCTGAGTAGGCTGCCAACATCTTTCTCAGGTCCGGTACATCTCACAGGCATGCAGGTGCTTCACCCACCAGCTCGTCAGCTCAATGACTCACGGGAGAACTATTAAACAGGAACAAGGGTGGGAGCACACCGCTTCACCTCCCAGCAAGGTTCGCCCCTGGCATTGTGGTAAATGCCGTTTCGGTTACTTGCTTGCTTCAAGAGTGTTCGAGTGTTTCGCCACAGTTGGCGCAGATAGTGCTGATCTCTAGACACGTGTTTCTAGTTCTTTAACCTTCATCAGTAGAGATTACAGTCTTTGAAATCTGGGGTTTGCTGAGTAGGCTGACAACATCTTTCTCATGTCAGGTACCTCTCACAGGCATGCGGGTGCTTCATTCACGAGCTCGTCAGCTCAATGACTCACGGGAGTACTATTAAACAGGAACTGGGGTGGAAGCACACGGCTTCACCTCCCAGCAAGGTTCGCACCTGACATTGTCGTAATTGCAGTTTCAGTTATTTGCTTGCTTCAAGAGAGTTTGAATGTTTCGCCACAGTTGGCACAGATAATGCTGATTTCTAGACATGTGTTTCAGGTTCTTTAACCGTCATCAGTGGAGATTACAGTCTTTGAAATCTGGGGTTTGCTGAGTAGGCTGCCAACATCTTTCTCATCTCAGGTACCTCTCACAGGCATGCGGGTGCTTCATCCACCACCTCGTCAGCTCAATGACTCACGGGAGAACTATTAAACATGAACAAAGGTGGGAGCACACCGCTTCACCTCCCAGCAAGGTTTGCACCCTGGCATTGTGGTAAATGCAGTTTTGGTTACTTGCTTGCTTTAAGAGTGTTCGAGTGTTTCGCCACAGTTGGCGCAGATTGTGCTGATCTCTAGACACGTGTTTCTGATTCTTTAACCGTCATCAGTAGAGATTATAGTCTTTCAAATGTGGTGTTTGCTGAGTAGGCTGCCAACATCTTTCTCAGGTCAGGTACCTCTCATAGGCATGCTGGTGCTTCATTCACAAGCTCGTCAGCTCAATGACTCACGGGAGTACTATTAAACAGGAACAGGGGTGGGAGCACACCGCTTCAACTCTCAGCAAGGTTCGCCCCTGGCATTGTGGTAAATGCAGTTTCAGTTACTTGCTTGCTTCAAGAGTGTTCTAGTGTTTCGCCACAGTTGGTGCCCATAGTGCTGATCTCTAGACACGTGATTCTGTTTCTTTAACTGTCATAGGTAGAGATTTCAGTCTTTCAAATGTGGGGTTTGCTGAGTAGGCTGCCAACATCTTTCTCAGGTCAGGTACCTCTCACAGGCATGCGGGTGCTTCATCCATGAGCTCGTCAGCTCAGTGACTCATGGGAGTACTCTTAAACAGGAACAGGGGTGGGAGCACACCACTTCACCTCCCAGCAAGGTTTGCGCCTGCCATTGTCGAAAATGCAGTTTCAGTTACTTGCTTGCTTCAAGAGTGTTCGAGTGTTTCGCCACAGTTGGCGCAGATAGTGCTGATCTCTAGACACGTGTTTCTGGTTCTTTAACCGTCATCAGTAGAGATTACAGTCTTTGAAATTTGGGGTTTGCTGAGTAGGCTTCCAACATCTTTCTCAGGTCTGGTACCTCTCATATGCTTGCGGGTGCTTCATCCACGAGCTCGTCAGCTCAATGACTCACGAGAGCACTATTAAACAGGAACAGGGGTGGGAGCACACCACTTCACCTCCCAGCTAGGTTCGCCCCTGGCATTGAGGTAAATGCAGTTTCGGTTACTTGCTTGCTTCAAGTGTGTTCGATTGTTTCGCCACAGTTGGCGCCCATAGTGCTGATCTCTACACACGTGATTCTGTTTCTTTGACTGTCATAGGTAGAGATTTCAGTCTTTCAAATGTGGGGTTTGCTGAGTAGGCTGCCAACATCTTTCTCAGGTCAGGTACCTCTCACAGGCATGTGGGTGCTTCATCCATGAGCTCGTCAGCTCAATGACTCACGAGAGCACTATTAAACAGGAACAGGGGTGGGAGCACACCACTTCACCTCCCAGCTAGGTTCGCTCCTGGCATTGAGGTAAATGCAGTTTCGGTTACTTGCTTGCTTCAAGAGTGTTCTAGTGTTTCGCCACAGTTGGCGCCCATAGTGCTGATCTCTAGACACGTGATTCTGTTTCTTTAACTGTCATAGGTAGAGATTTCAGTCTTTCAAATATGGGGATTGCTGAGTAGGCTGCCAACATCTTTCTCAGGTCAGGTACCTCTCACAGGCATGCGGGTGCTTCATCCACGAGCTCGTCAGCTCAGTGACTCATGAGAGTACTATTAAACAGGAACAGGGGTGGGAGCACACCGCTTCACCTCCCAGCAAGGTTTGCGCCTGCCATTGTGGTAAATGCAGTTTCAGTTACTTGCTTGCTTCAAGAGTGTTCGAGTGTTTCGCCACAGTTGGCGCAGATAGTGCTGATCTCTAGACACGTGTTTCTGGTTCTATAAGCGTCATCAGTAGAGATTATAGTCTTTCAAATGTGGGGTTTGCTGAGTAGGCTGCCAGCATCTTTCTCAGGTCAGGTACCTCTCATAGGCATGCTGGTGCTTCATCCACGAGCTCGTCAGCTCAATGACTCACGAGAGTACTATTAAACAGGAACAGGGGTGGGAGCACACCGCTTCACCTCCCAGCAAGGTTCGCCCCTGGCATTGTGGTAAATGCAGTTTCAGTTACTTGCTTGCTTCAAGAGTGTTCTAGTGTTTCGCCACAGTTGGCGCAGAAACTGCTGATCTCTAGACACGTGTTTCAGGTTCTTTAACCGTCATCAGTAGAGATGACAGTCTTTGAAATCTGGGGTTTGCTGAGTAGGCTGCCAACATCTTTCTCATGTAAGGTACCTCTCACAGGCATGCGGGTGCTTCATCCACCACCTCGTCAGCTCAATGACTCATGGGAGAACTATTAAACATGAACAAGGGTGGGAGCACACCGCTTCACCTCCCAGCAAGGTCCGCACCCTGGCATTGTGGTAAATGCAGTTTCGGTTACTTGCTTGCTTTAAGAGTGTTCGAGTGTTTCGCCACAGTTGGCGCAGATAGTGCTGATCTCTAGACACGTGTTTCTGGTTCTTTAAGCGTCATCAGTAGAGATTATAGTCTTTCAAATGTGGGGTTTGCTGAGTAGGCTGCCAACATCTTTCTCAGGTCAGGTACCTCTCATAGGCATGCTGGTGCTTCATCCACGAGCTCGTCAGCACAATGTCTCACGGGAGTACTATTAAACCGGAACAGGGGTGGGAGCACACCGCTTCACCTCCCAGCAAGGTTCGCCCCTGGCATTATGGTAAATGCAGTTTCAGTTACTTGCTTGCTTCAAGAGTGTTCTAGTGTTTCGCCACAGTTGGCACCCATAGTGCTGATCTCTAGACACGTGATTCTGTTTCTTTAACTGTCATAGGTAGAGATATCAGTCTTTCAAATGTGGGGTTTTCTGAGTAGGCTGCCAACATCTTTCTCAGGTCAGGTACATCTCACAGGTATGCGGGTGCTTCATCCACCAGCTCGTCAGCTCAATGACTCACGGGAGTACTATTAAACAGGAACAGGGGTGGGAGCACACCGCTCCACCTCCCAGCAAGGTTCGCCCCTGGCATTGTGGTAAATGCAGTTTCGGTTACTTGCTTGCTTCAAGTGTGTTCGATTGTTTTGCCACAGTTGGCGTAATTGCAGTTTCAGTTATTTGCTTGCTTCAAGAGAGTTTGAATGTTTCGCCACAGTTGGCGCAGATAGTGTTGATCTCAAGACACTTGTTTCTGGTTCTTTAACCTTCATCAGGAGTGTTTACAGTCTTTGAAATTTAGGGTTTGCTGAGTAGGCTTCCAACATCTTTCTCAGGTCTGTTACCTCTCAAAGGCATGTGGGTGCTTCATCCACGAGCTCGTCAGCTCAATGACGCACGAGAGTACTATTAAATAGGAACAGGGGTGGGAGCACACCGCTTCACTTCCCAGCAAGGTTCGCCCCTGGCATAGTGGTAAATGTAGTTTCAGTTACTTGCTTGCTTCAAGAGTGTTCGAGTGTTTCGCCACAGTTGGCGCAGATAATGCTGATCTCTAGACACGTGTTTCTGGTTCTTTAAGCGTCATCAGTAGAGATTATAGTCTTTCAAATGTTGGGTGTGCTGAGTAGGCTGCCAGCATCTTTCTCAGGTCAGGTACCTCTCATAGGCATGCTGGTGCTTCATCCACGAGCTCGTCAGCTCAATGACTCACGAGAGTACTATTAAACAGGAACAGGGGTGGGTGCACACCGCTTCACCTCCCAGCAAGGTTCGCCCCTGGCATTGTGGTAAATGCAGTTTCAGTTACTTGCTTGCTTCAAGAGTGTTCTAGTGTTTCGCCACAGTTGGCGCAGAAACTGCTGATCTCTAGACACGTGTTTCAGGTTCTTTAACCGTCATCAGTAGAGATGACAGTCTTTGAAATCTGGGGTTTGCTGAGTAGGCTGCCAACATCTTTCTCATGTAAGGTACCTCTCACAGGCATGCGGGTGCTTCATCCACCACCTCGTCAGCTCAATGACTCATGGGAGAACTATTAAACATGAACAAGGGTGGGAGCACACCGCTTCACCTCCCAGCAAAGTTCGCACCCTGGCATTGTGGTAAATGCAGTTTCGGTTACTTGCTTGCTTTAAGAGTGTTCGAGTGTTTCGCCACAGTTGGCGCAGATAGTGCTGATCTCTAGACACGTGTTTCTGGTTCTTTAAGCGTCATCAGTAGAGATTATAGTCTTTCAAATGTGGGGTTTGCTGAGTAGGCTGCCAACATCTTTCTCAGGTCAGGTACCTCTCATAGGCATGCTGGTGCTTCATCCACGAGCTCGTCAGCTCAATGACTCACGGGAGTACTATTAAACAGGAACAGGGGTGGGAGCACACCGCTTCACCTCCCAGCAAGGTTCGCCCCTGCCATTGTGGTAAATGCAGTTTCAGTTACTTGCTTGCTTCAAGAGTGTTCTAGTGTTTCGCCACAGTTGGCACCCATAGTGTTGATCTCTAGACACGTGATTCTGTTTCTTTAACTGTCATAGGTAGAGATATCAGTCTTTCAAATGTGGGGTTTGCTGAGTAGGCTGCCAACATCTTTCTCAGGTCAGGTACATCTCACAGGTATGCGGGTGCTTCATCCACCAGCTCGTCAGCTCAATGACTCACGGGAGTACTATTAAACAGGAACAGGGGTGGGAGCACACCGCTCCACCTCCCAGCAAGGTTCGCCCCTGGCATTGTGGTAAATGCAGTTTCGGTTACTTGCTTGCTTCAAGTGTGTTCGATTGTTTTGCCACAGTTGGCGTAATTGCAGTTTCAGTTATTTGCTTGCTTCAAGAGAGTTTGAATGTTTCGCCACAGTTGGCGCAGATAGTGTTGATCTCAAGACACTTGTTTCTGGTTCTTTAACCTTCATCAGGAGTGTTTACAGTCTTTGAAATTTAGGGTTTGCTGAGTAGGCTTCCAACATCTTTCTCAGGTCTGTTACCTCTCAAAGGCATGTGGGTGCTTCATCCACGAGCTCGTCAGCTCAATGACGCACGAGAGTACTATTAAATAGGAACAGGGGTGGGAGCACACCGCTTCACTTCCCAGCAAGGTTCGCCCCTGGCATAGTGGTAAATGTAGTTTCGGTTCCTTGCTTACTTCAAGTTTGTTCGATTGTTTCGCCACAGTTGGCGCACATAGTTCTGATCTCTAGACATGTGATTCTGTTTCTTTAACTGTCATAGTTAGAGATTTCAGTCTTTCAAATGTGGGGTTTGCTGAGTAGGCGGCCAACATCTTTCTCAGGTCAGGTACCTCTCACAGGCATGCGGGTGCTTCATCCACGAGCTCGTCAGCTCAATAACTCACAAGAGCACTATTAAACAGGAACAGGGGTGGGAGCACACCACTTCACCTCCCAGCAAGGTTAGCCCCTGGCATTGAGGTAAATGCAGTTTCGGTTACTTGCTTGCTTCAAATGTGTTCGATTGTTTCGCCACAGTTGGCGCAGATAGTGCTGATCTCTAGACACGTGTTTCTGGTTCTTTAACCGTCATCAGTAGAGATTACAGTCTTTGTAATCTGGGGTTTGCTAAGTAGGCTGCCAACATCTTTCTCAGGTCAGGTACGTCTCACAGGCCTGCGGGGGCTTCATCCACGAGTTCGTCAGCTCAATGACTCACGGGAGTACTATTAAACAGGAACAGCGGTGGGAGCACACCGCTTCACCTCCCAGCAAGGTTCCCCCCTGGCATTGTGGTAAATGCAGTTTCAGTTACTTGCATGCTTCAAGAGTGTTTGAGTGTTTCGCCACAGTTGGCACAGATACTGCTGATCTCTAGACACGTGTTTCTGGTTCTTTAACCGTCATCAGTAGAGATTACAGTCTTTCAAATGTGGGGTCTGCTGAGTATGAGGCCAACATCTTTCTCAGATCAGGTGCCTCTCACAGGCAAGTGGGTGCTTCATCCAGGAGCTCGTCAGCGCAATGACTCACGGGAGTACTATTAAAGAGGAACAGGGGTGGGAGCACACCGGTTCACCTCCCAGCAAGGATCACCCCTGCCATTGTGGTAAATGCAGTTTCAGTTACTTGCTTGCTTCAAGAGTGTTTGAGTGTATCGCCACAGTCGGCGCATAGTGTTGATCTCTAGACACGTGTTTCTGGTTCTTTAACTTCATCAGGAGTGTTTACAGTCTTTGAAATTTGGGGTTTGCTGAGTAGGCTTCCAACATCTTTCTCAGGTCTGGTACCTCTCACAGGCATGTGAGTGCTTCATCCACGAGCTCGTCAGCTCAATGACTCACAAGAGTACTATTAAACAGTAACAGGGGTGGGAGCACACCGCTTCACCTCCCAGCAATGTTCGCCCCTGGCATTGTGGTCAATGTAGTTTCGGTTACTTGCTTGCTTCAAGTGTGTTCGATTGTTTCGCCACAGTTGGCGCAGATAGTACTGATCTCTAGACACGTGTTTCTGGTTCTTTAACCGTCATTAGTAGAAATTACAGTCTTTGAAATCTGGGGTTTGCTGAGTAGGCTGCCAACATCTTTCTCAGGTCAGGTACCTCTCACAGGCATGCGGGTGCTTCATCCACCAGCTCGTCAGCTCAATTACTCACGGGAGTACTATTAAATAGGAACAGGGGTGGGAGCACACCGCTCCACCTCCCAGCAAGGTTCGCCCCTGGCATTGTGGTAAATGCAGTTTCAGTTACTTGCTTGCTTCAAGAGTGTTCGAGTGTTTCACCACAGTTGGCACGGAGAGTGCTGATCTCTAGACACGTGGTTCTGTTTCTTTAACTGTCATAGGTAGAGATTACACTCTTTCAAATGTGGAGTTTGCTGAGTAGGCTGGCAACATCTTTCTCAGGTCAGGTACCTCCCACAGGCATGTGGGTGCTTCATCCACAAGCTCGTCAGCTCAATGATGCACAAGAGTACTATTAAACAGGAATAGGGGTGGGAGCACACCGCTTCACCTCCCAGCAATGTTCGCCCCTGGCATTGTGGTCAATGTAGTTTCGGTTACTTGCTTGCTTCAAGTGTGTTCGATTGTTTTGCCACAGTTGGCGCAGATAGTACTGATCTCTAGACACGTGTTTCTGGTTCTTTAACCGTCATTAGTAGAGATTACAGTCTTTGAAATCTGGGGTTTTTGCTGAGTAGACTGGCAACATCTTTCTCAGGTCAGGTACGTCTCACAGGCATGCAGGTGCTTCATCCACCAGCTCGTCAGCTCAATGACTCACGGGAGAACTATTAAAAAGGAACAAGGGTGGGAGCACACTGCTTAACCTCCCAGCAAGGTTCGCACCCTGGCATTGTGGTAAATGCAGTTTCGGTTACTTGCTTGGTTTAAGAGTGTTCGAGTGTTTCGCCACAGTTGGCGCAGATAGTGCTGATCTCTAGACACGTGTTTCTGGTTCTTTAACTGTCATCAGTAGAGATTATAGTCTTTCAAATGTGGGGTCTGCTGAGTATGAGGCCAACATCTTTCTCAGATCAGGTCCCTCTCACAGGCAAGTGGGTGATTCATCCACGAGCTCGTCAGCTCAATGACTCACGGGAGTACTATTAAACAGGAACAGGGGTGGGAGCACACCGCTTCACCTCCCTGCAAGGATTGCCTCTGGCATTGTGGTAACTGCAGGTTTAGTTACTTGCATGCTTCAAGAGTGTTCGAGTGTTTCGTCATAGTTGGCACAGATAGTGCTGATCTCTAGACACGTGTTTCTGGTTCTTTAACCGTCATCAGTAGAGATTACAGTTTTTCAAATGTGGGGTTTGCTGAGTAGGCTGCCAACATCTTTCTCAGGTCAGGTACCTCTCTTAGGCATGCTGGTGCTTCATCCACGAGCTCGTCAGCTCAATGACTCACGGGAGTACTATTAAACAGGAACAGGGGTGAGAGCACACCGATTCACCTCCCAGCAAGGTTCGCACCCTGGCATTGTGGTAAATGCAGTTTCAGTTACTTGTTTGCTTTAAGAATATTCGAGTGTTTCGCCACAGTTGGCGAAGATAGCGCTGCTCTCTAGACACATGTTTCTGGTTCTTTAACCGTTATCAGTAGAGATTACAGTTTTTCAAATGTGGGGTTTGCTGAGTAGGCTGCCAACATCTTTATCAGGTCAGGTACCTCTCACAGGCATGCGGGTGCTTCATCCACGAGTTCGTCAGATCAATGACTCATGGGAGTACTATTAAACAGGAGCAGGGGTGGGAGCATACCGCTTCACCTCCCAGCAAGGTTCGCCCCTGACATTGTGGTAATTGCAGTTTCAGTTACTTGCTTGCTTCAAGAGTGTTTGAGTGTTTCGCCACAGTTGGCGCAGATAATGCTGATCTCTAGACACGTGTTTCAGGTTGTTTAACTGCCATCAGTAGAGATTACAGTCTTTGAAATCTGGGGTTGCTGAGTAGGCTGCCAACATCTTTCTCAGGTCAGGTACCTCTCACAGGCATGCGGGTGCTTCATCCACCAGCTCGTCAGCTCAATGACTCATGCGAGAACTATTAAACTGGAACAAGGGTGGAAGCACACCTCTTCACCTCCCAGCAAGGTTCGCACCCTGGCATTGTTGTAAATGCAGTTTCGGTTACTTGCTTGCTTCAAGAGTGTTTGAGTGTTTCGCCACAGTTGGCGCCGATGGTGCTGATCTCTAGACACGTGTTTCTGGTTCTTTAACTGTCATCAGTAGAGATTACAGTTTTTCAAATGTGGGGTTTGCTAAGTAGGCTGCCAACATCTTTCTCAGGTCAGGTACCTCTCACAGACATGCGGGTGCTTCATCCACGAGCTCGTCAGCTCAATGACTCACGTGAGTACTTTAAAACAGGAGCTGGGGAGGGAGCACACCGCTTCACCTCCCAGCAAGGTTCGCCCCTGGCATTGTGGTAAATGCAGTTTCAGTTACTTGCTTGCTTCAAGAGTGTTTGAGTGTTTGAGTGTTGTGCCACAGTTGGCGCAGATAGTGCTGATCTCTAGACACGTGTTTCTGGTTCTTTAACCGTCATCAGTAGAGATTACAGTCTTTGAAATTTGGGGTTTGCTGAGCAGGCTGCCAACATCTTTCTCAGGTCAGGTACCTCTCACAGGTATGCGGGTGCTTCATCCACGAGCTCGTCAGCTCAATGACTCACTGGAGAACTATTAAACAGGAACAGGGGTGGGAACACACCGCTTCACCTCCCAGTAAGGTTCGCACCTGGCATTGTGGTAAATGCAGTTTCGGTTACTTGCTTGCTTCAAGAGTGTTCGAGTGTTTCGCCACAGTTGGCGCAGATAGTGCTGATCTCTAGACACGTGGTTCTGGTTCTTTAGCCGTCATCAGTAGAGATTACAGTCTTTCAAATGTGGGGTTTGCTGAGTAGGCTGCCAACATCTTTCTCAGGTCAGGTACCTCTCACAGGCATGCGGGTGCTTCATCCACCAGCTCCTCATCTCAATGACTCACGGGAGTACTATTAAGCAGGAACAGTGGTGGGAGCACACCGCTTCACCTCCCAGCAAGGTTCGCCCCTGACATTGTGGTAATTGCAGTTTCAGTTACTTGCTTGCTTCAAGAGTTTTTGAGTGTTTCGCCACAGTTGGCGCAGATAACGCTGATCTCTAGACACGTGTTTCAGGTTCTTTAACCGTCATCAGTAGAGATTACAGTCTTTGAAATCTGGGGTTGCTGAGTAGGCTGCCAACATCTTTCTCAGGTCAGGTACCTCTCACAGGCATGCGGGTGCTTCATCCACCAACTCGTCAGCTCAATGACTCATGGGAAAACTATTAAACAGGAACAAGGGTGGGAGCACACCGCTTCACCTCCCAGCAAGGTTCGCACCCTGGCATTGTGGTGAATGCAGTTTCGGTTACTTGCTTGCTTCAAGAGTGTTCGAGTGTTTCGCCACAGTTGGCGCCGATGGTGCTGATCTCTAAACACGTGTTTCTGGTTCTTTAACCGTCATCAGTAGAGATTACAGTATATATATATTCACTGAAAAAACCATAGGTTTCAGGCACGTTAAAGTTAGAAATTAGCATTTAAAAAACCTTAGAAATGTCCAACTAACTATAACTTTCCCTAAAACCTATGCTTTTTGAGTGAATTTCTAAGGTTTTTTAAATGCTAATTTCTAACTATAACGTGCCTGAAACCTATGTTTTTTTCAGTGAATTTCAAAGGTTTTTCAAATGCTAGTTTCTAACTATGCCTACAGAGGTAGGACATGTGAAGGAAGAAGAAAAAAAGCACAGAAAGAAGCAAAAGAAATGCAGAAGGAAGCAACAGAAGTCCACAAAGAAGAAGAAAAGTGCAGGAAGAAGCAAGACATGTGCAAAAATAACCAACAGAGGAGCAGAAAGAGGCCTTGTTGCAAAATCATCCTGTGCCCACAACTTTTTCAGACGGGTAATGGTGGTAACTGACTCTGACTAACCAGGCCTAGAGTCAGTACTATGCTAAAAGACACTTAGAATACAGTGAAAACACCTACATACACTAGGGATCACTATGTGTTGGGGTACCCCTGTGATTAGCATGACCTCCTCTGTATGCCCCTAGTACATAATAGGACAGGAGGATTAAAACTACCTCTTAAAATACGCTACGGGGCGCGTTTGCACAGTGGTGAAGGGAGGGGGGGGGCCTGAGGTTACATGTGTGCAAACACGCCCTGTGGCTGTTTTAAGTTGGGAGATTAAGTCCCCTTGAATCCTGGGGGTCCAACTAGCCAACCAGGTACCTCCAGTAAGCGCCACAGAGCAGCGTTGCAGAGAGATGTAAAAAGGGGCGTGGCCTGGCCCACCTCTGTGCAACGCAGTGCAGTGGCGCTTACTGGAGGTACCTGGTGGGGTTGTTGGCCCCCAGGGACCCTCAGGATTGAAGAGGAAGTAATTCCCCAACTTAAATCGTGCCACAGGGCGTGTTTGCACACATGTCACCTTAGGCCCCGCCCCATCCCTTCTCCACTGTGCAAACGCGCCACACGGCACATTTTAAGTTGGGGGATTAAGTCCCCTTGAATCCTGAGAGTCCCTGGGGTCCAACCAGCCCACCAGGTACCTCCAGTAAGCGCCATAGAGCTGTGAGGCAGAGAGGTGTAAAAAGGGGCATGACCTGGACCACCTCTCTGCAATGCAGCGCAGTGGCGCTTACTGGAAGCACCTGGTGGGCTAGTTGGCCCCCAGGGGCCCTCAGGATTGAAAGGGAATTAATTCCCCAACTTTAAGAGTGCCACAGGGTGTGTTTGCACACGTCACCTCAGGCCCAGCCCCCTCCCTTCACCACTGAGCAAACGCGCCTGTGGCACGTTTGTAGTTGGGAGATTAAGTCCCCTTGAATCCTGAGGGTCCATGGGGTCCAACTAGCCCATTAGGTACCTCCAGTAAGCGCCACAGAGCTCCGTTGCAGAGAGGTGTAAAAAGGGGCGTGGCCTGGACCTCCTCTCTGCAACGCAGGCCTGTGGTGCTTACTGGAGGTACTTGGTGGCCTAGTTGGCCACCAGGGGCCCTCAGGATTGAAGGGGTATTAATTCCCCAACTTAAAACACGCCACAGGGCGTGTTTCCACACATGTCACCTAGACCCCGCCCCCTCCCTTCACCACTGTGCTAACGCGCCCCGTGGCACGTTTTAAGTTGGGGGGATTAAGTCCCCTTGAATCCTGAGGGTCCCTGGGGTCCAACTAGCCCACCAGGTACCTCCAGTAAGCGCCACAGAGCTGCGTTGCAGAGAGGTGTAAAAAGGGGCGTGGCCTGGACCACCTCTCTGGAACACAGCCCTTGAAGGGGAGTTAATTCCCCAATGTAAAACGCACCACAGGGCGCGTTTGCAGAGTGTTGCTGGAAGGGGGAGGGGCCCCCGGCACGATTGCTTTTTTTTGCAATGTATGCAGCATATACTGTAGTGTGGAAGCTTCGTGGAAGCTCTGCCCACTCTCTGCCCATTGCCTTTTGTCTTAAATGCTGCCTTCTGAATGGTTTGAGGCTTGTTAGTCCCTCCTCATTCATCATTTGTATCCTTCCACGGCTATTGGCCCCTTTACTTCTGGCACTATTTTCTTTTAGGTCTCGCCTAGCGTTGCAGCGCGAATACGCTGACATCACTTTGCAAGACATGCAGTATATACTGTAGTGTGGAAGCTTCATGGAAGCTCCGCCCACTCTCTGCCCATTGGCTTTTGTCATAAATGCTGCCTTCCGATTGGTTTGAGGCTTGTTAGTCCCTCCTCATTCATCATTAGTATCCTTCCATGGCTATTGGCCCCTTTACTCTTAACACTATTTTCTTCCCTGTCTCCCCACCCCACCGCCCCCTCCCTCAGTCTGTGACTTCTCACCCTCCCCCTCCCCCCCCACTCCCGTTCGCTTTTTCTTGCCTGCTGGCACTTGAGTTTTCATCTTTATTATTGCACCTTGAAATATGCGAGTTGAAGATGCGTGCTGTACAAAAACTTCTTGTGTTTAATGAACTAGATTTTAATGTTACTCTAAATATAATAAGATTCTAGGCAACATTCGGGGTATGCATGGCAACTAATGCCTCTTAGTACACAAATGGCATTGTTGTCGGGCGGGAGGAGCGGCAGTGTTTTAACTCATGCTTTAATAGAGAACTTCCTCTCAATTCAGTGCTATACTCTTGTGTACTGAGGTGACGCGCTAAAGAAATGCACTTTTTTGAATTCTGAAGAGACATTATAGCACATTTACATCATGTTTACTGTATGATTAACATGCTGATGATTTTCACGGCTCGCCCACTGGCTCGTATACGTTTGGCTCGTCTCCAGCTGGCTCTATCTGTTAATTAATATATTGGCTCGCGCATCTCTAACAAAGAGAGATGAATGGATACATGACAGTGAGCCCGGTAGATGGTAGAGAAATAGACTCGCGCAGACAAACAGACAATGTCAGTCTCCATTGCCTCACGTCACAATCATCACTTTCAATACCCTGGAAATCTGCTGGCAACTCCTGCATGCCCCAACCTCATCCCCCTAACCTATTCTTAGCAGAAGCGGCAGATTCTGAGCTGTGCCCTGCTAGTGCAGAGGAGCATGGCAGAGTCTGTAGAATCGCTGGGATCCCTAGCCTCTCCGGGCGGGCACCTAAGCCTTCTGGGTGCCTTCACACTCAGGATAAATGAATACATTTTGTTCTGTCCTTTAGTCACCCCTCTGTGAGCACTGTCTGGTAGATGAAGCTCTGTGTTAATAAACACATTCAGAGAGGTGGTTGTGTACAAACAAACAGCAGCCACAATACTGTATGTTTTGAATGTGTAGTTAAATACCTGCTCATCGAGTACCTTATTGGCTGATCATTCCATGGCACCACCAAAATTCCATTTGGACACATTTGATCAACTGTAAAACACTCCCTTCAATGGGTCATTTAACAACTCGGGCCTTTGGGGTTAGGTAACCTACTTTGGATTAGTCACAAATCGGTTGAGGCAGAATAGAGGTATTAGTTAAACATATGTTTTATGGAATCAAAGTAGATAGAAATTCAAAGTCCACAAAAAGATCCAAGATGTTATTCGATTTTCATTATTTATTTTTCTTTCTTGTATTGTCCAAGTATCATTACAAAACATAACAGCCGACACGTGTTTCGTCCATCCGGACTTTTTCAAGGCTGTGAACAAATAGATACAAATATACAAATTACAAAACACATAAAAACACTTATTGTGCAACATTTAATGATTAAAAAGGCAATAATAACAATAAAATTCTCTTCCATTAAGACCGATTAACATGGATTTATATTATATCAATTTATTTTACCTTGACACTCAATTATCATGAGGGGCTAGTGTCACACTATTGGTTTAAAAAGGTTATAATCCTGATGAAAAGGTTTGGCATTGCGAAGTAGAGAGCCACCACCAGAAAAAACATCTTGATCTTGTTGGGGTTCAAATATATTGCACAAATAAATAAAGACACCAAGTGTTCAAAAGGTCATAATCCACGACTAACCTTGCTGAAAAAACAGTGTTTCTCCACGTGTTTGTTGGATAAGAAGTACAGTCACTCCTTTTCTCACTAGTAAAGTCTTATTGTTAGGCAGGTCAAAATCCCATATATGATGGATATCTTTCTTGTAAGCTGTACAGTTCACTCAGTCGTAATCGGTTATTTAACGGCCGAATTATCGCCGTTTCCAGCAGGTAATAATACACCTGTATATCAAAAGACACACGGTGTGTTTTAAAAAGAAAAACATCATCTCCTTCCCATATCAATGGCCATAGACTTGGCCCAGACATTACCAATTGAACAATCATTAAATAGTCTCAGGTGTGGGACCACTTAGAAACCAAATTCCCGTTTTCTGATAATACTAACGTTGTTGTCCCAATAGTTATATGCAGTGTACAAACATCACTAGGTAATACCTAGCCAAAAGTATCTATCCATCAGTATCCACCATAGCCAAACGTTATTTTCATCCCTATTCTTAATTAGGTATAAATCATGTGGATCCTGTACTGTATCACAGGGGACCCCTATCCCAAACAGTCATTTTGCGAACACTCTTGATTGTTTGGCCATCCCAAACATAATTTTTTATACTTATTCAACCCGCCCCCAAAACAAGGATTGACTTAAAAGCAGGGTTGTCGGGCAGATCATCATAATATGAAATGGTTGGAAAAAATCTTATTATCATTGGGTCTCACGTGTTGTGAGCAAACCCTGAAAGCCACCCACAATAAAACTCTGTTGTCGCTTTATTTATATAGTGTGACATTTCCTAAAATCAATAGCATTGTGTCTTTTGTAATTTCATAGGTCCCTGTTAAAATGTTCATATTATTTGTACACACTAGGATATCAACCCCAATCCTGCAATAGTTGACTGGGGAGATCTTGTTACAATAACACAAATAAATCGACCCTCATTTAAAGTTCGTATCATAGACGTTGCATTCCAATGATTAACATAGTACACTATTCATATGATACCCCGGATACATTTCAGTCTAAAGCCCAAACTAAACAGACTCCTGTTCTAGTTACCCACATAGCCTGACATTCTGTGAATAATATACATGAGGATGATGATAAAATAACACAAATTAGACTTACAATGAGTCCAACAATGAGATATTCGGGCTGCTCTACTTGCGATTATATACTTTGTTACCTTCCCAAAATGGCGCGACCCTTAACAATAAGTATAGATGCTACAGTCCGCTTTCGCTTTCCATGTCTGCTCACGTCGTTACGCCGGTTCGTTTCTAGATAAGAGTAGTGGGACAGAAGTGAAGCCAATTGTCGGTGCGAGTTGGGGAAGTGTAGACGCGGTTACAGATTCCGCCGTCAGGTACGTGGTTAGTGCTTAAATTGAGGCAACGGTTGCTGATTTATTTAAACGTATTGAGAATGTCAGGCTATGTGGGTACCTAGAACAGGAGTCTGTTTAGTTTGGGCTTTAGACTGAAATGTATCCGGGGTATCATATGAATAGTGTACTATTTTAATCATTGGAATGCAACGTCTATGATACGAACTTTAAATGAGGGTCGATTTATTTGTGTTATTGTAACAAGATCTCCCCAGTCAACTATTGCAGGATTGGGGTTGATATCGTAGTGTGTATAAATAATATGAACATTTTAACAGGGACCTATGAAATTACAAAAGACACAATGCTATTGATTTTAGGAAATGTCACACTATATAAATAAAGCGACAACAGAGGTTTATTGTGGGTGGCTTTCAGGGTTTGCTCACAACACGTGAGACCCAATGATAATAAGATTTTTTCCAACCATTTCATATTATGATGATCTGCCCGACAACCCTGCTTTAAGTAAATCCTTGTTTTGGGGGCGGGTTGAATAAGTATAAAAAATTATGTTTGGGATGGCCAAACAATCAAGAGTGTTCGCAAAATGACTGTTTGGGATAGGGGTCCCCTGTGATACAGTACAGGATCCACATGATTTATACCTAATTAAGAATAGGGATGAAAATAACGTTTGGCTATGGTGGATACTGATGGATAGATACTTTTGGCTAGGTATTACCTAGTGATGTTTGTACACTGCATATAACTATTGGGACAACAACGTTAGTATTATCAGAAAACGGGAATTTGGTTTCTAAGTGGTCCCACACCTGAGACTATTTAATGATTGTTCAATTGGTAATGTCTGGGCCAAGTCTATGGCCATTGATATGGGAAGGAGATGATGTTTTTCTTTTTAAAACACACCGTGTGTCTTTTGATATACAGGTGTATTATTACCTGCTGGAAACGGCGATAATTCGGCCGTTAAATAACCGATTACGACTGAGTGAACTGTACAGCTTACAAGAAAGATATCCATCATATATGGGATTTTGACCTGCCAAACAATAAGACTTTACTAGTGAGAAAAGGAGTGACTGTACTTCTTATCCAACAAACACGTGGAGAAACACTGTTTTTTCAGCAAGGTTAGTCGTGGATTATGACCTTTTGAACACTTGGTGTCTTTATGTATTTGTGCAATATATTTGAACCCCAACAAGATCAAGATGTTTTTTCTGGTGGTGGCTCTCTACTTCTCAATGCCAAACCTTTTCATCAGGATTATAACCTTTTTAAACCAATAGTGTGACACTAGCCCCTCATGATAATTGAGTGTCAAGGTAAAATAAATTGATATAATATAAATCCATGTTAATCGGTCTTAATGGAAGAGAATTTTATTGTTATTATTGCCTTTTTAATCATTAAATGCTGCACAATAAGTGTTTTTATGTGTTTTGTAATTTGTATATTTGTATCTATTTGTTCACAGCCTTGAAAAAGTCCGGATGGACGAAACACGTGTCGGCTGTTATGTTTTGTAATGATACTTGGACAATACAAGAAAGAAAAATAAATAATGAAAATCGAATAACATCTTGGATCTTTTTGTGGACTTTGAATTTCTATCTACTTTGATTCCATAAAACATATGTTTAACTAATACCTATATTCTGCCTCAACCGATTTGTGACTAATGTGGTGACCTTAGTTGAATACCCTTAGGGCTCTTCGACGGGTCGATTGTTCCTCCTAAAAGCAGAGGGGGAACCTTGGTTTGAGAGCACTATAGGATTTTTTCCTATAACTGATGGGAATGACTAAATAGAAAAAGTGAAATGTGGATGTGCATGTAATTTCTAGCTTACTGCTGCTTAGGTTCACGTTCGTTAAAAACCTACTTTGGATGCTGTCTAAAAGAGTAAATACAAAAATTAATGCAATGAAACTCAGCAACCAGTACTGTCTAAAACACTGTGAAAACTGACAAGCATTCTGTCATTTTGTTTAGTAAATGCCGATTTTCTCATCGATGCGAGTAAAGTACTCTTAATACCTCAATGAAATCTGCACACTTTTAACTAATAGCACCGGGCGACCTTTGACAACTAGGCAATTAATACATTTTCATGTACCCCCCACCCCACTGCCCACTGCCCCCGGCCCCCTTGGCAAACTTTGTTGTCTCCCAGTGTTTGGCGGATAACCAAGAGAGAGAGTCAAATAGTCTAGGAAATTAAAGATAAAGCCGGGATTCGGATTCACATGCTCCGATCGCGTTGGTTAGTCTGTAAGCACTACTTTTATTAATGAGTTTTGCATTAGTAAAGCACCACGGTGTGCATGTGTGGTGACACTTCACCCATGAGGTACGTGCCTAGCAATTGTTGACACAATCCACACTTTGCATCTTTTTCAATATATTTATTACAAAGTGCAGGACCTTTCCAAGGGATTTTTCAAACTACATACATTCACTCCAAAAATAAAACGTGTAGGTAAAAAACATTGCCATTTACAATGTCAATAGCTCAAACTCAACTCACATATGCGAGACCTATTTGCATTGCAAATGCTTGTTTTAAAAAAGGAAGGGGGCCGTGTGGCCCGCCTCCTGAGGCCATATTCGGCCCCGGGAACCCCATCCCCCGGGGCATGGCCAGTGTTTTGTTTTTTTTATACATATTTGGAGGGGGGCTGCGTGGCCCCCCATCTCAGGCCATTTATAGCCCCGGGGACCCCATCCCCCGGGGCCGGCATTTCGTTTTTTTGTTTTTTTCAAAAATCATTTTTGGGGAGGGGGGCCGTGTGGCCCCCCTCCCGGGCTACTTCTGGCCCTGGGGCCCCATCCCCCGGGGCCTGGTCACTTTGTTGGGGACTGTGGGGGGAGCCCCAATGCCCCCATGGTCCCTTCTGGCTCTCCGCGTCCTGCGGGAGCCGGCATTGCTTTTCCACACGGGGGGCTGCTAACATGCAGCTCCCCGTGAGGAAAAGAAATCTTGTTTGAATTTTGAAAGAGAGAGCCGCGAGGCTCCCGCCCTGCCATAGCAAACATCAGTGTCCTGGGGGTGGGCACCCCAGGACCCTGCAGGAGCCGGCCCTGGGGGCTGGCGGTCCCCAGGGCCATCACTGGCTCCAGGATGGGGGCCGCATGGGCCCCCTCCTAACATTGGCAAAGCCCCGGGGAGGAGGCGGTCCCTGGGGCGTGTGGGGGGACAAGCCCCCCCCCCCACACAGGTGTATTATTTTTTTTTTAAAAAGCCCCGGGGGTGGTGGTCCCCGGGGCAGCGGGGGGGCCTTGTGGCCCCCCACTAATTAATTGATAGAAAGCCCCGGGGGTGGTGGTCCCTAGGGCTTGGGGGGCCTCCAAGGCCCCCCACAGATGATAAAATAAGCCCCAAGGGGTGGCGGTCCCTGGAGCAGTGTGGGGGGGGATTAGGGCCCCCCACACATTTTTTACTGCCCACCCGGGGGCTTCAATTAAACAAAGCGCGGGAGCCCGTGCTTCATTTTTTTTTTTCTCTCGGACGGATTTGCACACCCAGCGCGAATCCGGGAGATTTTTAAAAAAAAAATGCTGTTGTGGGACCCCCTGAGCAGGCCTAGGGGGGTCAGGATGTTTCTACCCTGCTTCTTTTTCTTGTTTTGTGCGTTTCTTTTTCTCTTGTCTTGTGCCTCGGTTCTACCGAGGCACAAGATGGCTGCCAACACTTCCTGGTTTGAAGTGTTGACAGCCAATTAGAATGCAGCTCGTGACCGGCAGGGTGAGCGGATCCACCGTGCCTCTATATATCGATATTTTTTATTTTTTGATTTTCTCAGCAACTACTGTACTGATTTACACCATTTAAATAAAAGGTCTCTTTCTGTACCAAGGGCTACCTTTTTGCCAAATTTGGTATAATTCCGTTCAGCAGTTTCAGCTGTAACCGTGTCTAAAGTTTCCTATGGGAAATTGATTTTTTGACTCCTATTTTTTTAATTTCTCAGGAACTACTGAACGGATTTACACCATTTAAGAAAAAAAGGTCTCTTTCTGAACCAAGGGCTACCTTTTTGCCAAATTTAGTGTAATTCCATTCAGCAGTTCGGGTTGTAGTCGTGTCTAAAGTTTCCTATGGGAACTAACATGGAGAAAACGCGTTTTGGGACCCCTCTTTTTTCTCGGCCGCCGCTTGGCGAATCACGCCGAAACTTTCAGGATAGGAGCTGACCGGAGCACCCCACGAGTTTTGATTCGTCATCCGGCGCCAAAGTCATTGGGAAAACAAAAAACGCTTTTCCTATGGAAACTAGGTCCTAACTATAACTACCTACTGGTGACCGCCAGTAGGTTATATATATATATATATATATATATATATATATATATATATATATATATATGAATTTTCTTTTGTTCATACATAGGCATTTATTTATTTTACTCCTATACCAGTACATATATTATGGATATCCTATAGGTATTTGTATCATGTCTAGTTCTTTCTCCTAAGGAAAGATTGCTTCTATGCAAATAGTAGCTATTGTTGTGTTCATTATGTTTTCTCCACAGAAAATGGATTTTCCCCTATGTTTTTATTAGGAAAGTTCTGCCTAGAACTGGACTTTGTATGGCATAGAGGTATTGTTCAGTGGCATGGCCTACTGCTTTGTGTTCCACAAGTATTGAACATGTGGTTTGGGCCTGGATATAAGACCAAATGAGTTTATATTCATAGGGATGGTGGCAAAATTGTCCTATTGTCATGGGTAATGTTCGCCCCATACTTTTATGACTTTTGTTACTGTGGCCCTGTCCCCAGTTATTGGGGGGTGAGAATAAATGGGTTTGTATCCCATTAAGGGTGCAAATAGTTTTATATTCATGTTGTTGGTTGGCTTCTGATGCAGATTTGTCACGCTAACATGGATATTTTATTTCCAAGGTTTTATTGTGTCTTACGACCTTACTTACCTGGGGTTCCTTCCACTGAACTTTATGTGGAGGAGTATGTTATTGCTCACCTACATTACTATAAATATCCAGTCTTTTTCCATTGGTCTAAACCAGTTTCGTTCTAAGAAGAGACTTTTAATGGTATCAGTTTGCAGACCCTCCTCCGGGGATGGTATGACTTTGGTATCTGATTCTAAAGTAATGAATCTGCAGCTAGATGTCTCTATCAGATGAACAAGTTACTTACCTTCAGTACTACAGATTCCTTAACTACCCTCCCATCCTCCTCGCTCTGCGAACTGAGTCTTCTTTGATCTCACTCACTTCAGTGTGGCATTCTCATCCTAAAAAAAAAGCAATGATTATTGGACACAAGGTTGTCTTTTATCACACTGTTTCAATAGGCAGTTTCTATATGTGGCTCCACGTTTTGAGCGCGGAATATAGTCACAGTAGAAACTGTTGGCGTGGGAGTTGTATAGACTCTGACGTCTCATCTGTTGGACTGCATAACTACGGAGTCACTCGGCGCCCTCTGCCATCACACGGATGTACTATGGAAAAAATTGTCCACATCCAGTCTTGCACCTGGGGAGGATTCTCAGGTCCAGTCTTTCACCTGGGGAGGATTCTTAGATCCAGTCTTGCACCTGGGGAGGATTCTAAAGTAAGGAATTTGCAGCTAGATCCTGTCTCTACCAGATAATTCATTAACGATACCTTGCTCAATTGGCCAATATAGCTTTCTCAATAGGCTGTACGTTGATTTAAACAAATTATGTCCTAGTCTTGGCCTTCCTGAAGTAAGGTGAAGGTCTACACTAAAAAATATATATTTTGAAGAAGTGCTTCGGGGTCCCTGCATGTGGGCACGACTATTCAGTGCTTATGATTTCAATGGATATTACCGTAAGCGGAAAACTAGGATTACAGATAAGAAACCATTCCATCTCTTATGTTCTATTTTGGTCCTTCACCTATCTTTTTTTTCACACAGTGTTTCCATTCCCTATTTGTTTTTCTCTTCCCGTGCCAGACTGGCCAGTGTAGGAATGGTCTGGAAAAAAGTCATATCTGGCAGTAATTATTGAGCTGTGTCTGGGATCCATGTGGGTCAGGTGAAATGTTTTGATTGTGTCCCAGTGCAAATTTGACATTGAGATAGGATGTGTGGAGTTCACACTTTGCATGCTTAGGGCCCTAGACACCGTCTTGGTGTGGAAACCGACCGACCATGGGTCGGCAGTTCCGAAAAGCGTATTACAATGGAACACAGTTTGATTGACAGGGCGGTTTACACTCTGACCGCCAACATTGAATTTTGGCAGTCGGACTGTACACCTATGGTGTCGGTCGGTTGTCGAAGGCTTACCGACCAACAACGTAATGTGGCCCTTGGTGTTCAGAGTTGCTATCTGCAGGGGTGAAGAAGGCCTCCTATTTTCAGTCCCAGCTAGGCCCAGCACAAATGTCTGATTTGGGCATCAACTCTCTTTTTGAGACCAGAATATAATTTTGAGGCATGTGTATGACTTTTCTAAGCCCTGCATGTAAGAGTTATGCCTGTACTTTAAGAATGCCAAATGTATCAGTCTATGTGAGAATTGATGCTGTTTACCTTCTACATAGCTCATATTAGCATTCATTACTACACAAAGGAACCTTTTTCAGCAACCTAAGAATAATGAGAAAAAAACAGTATCCACATTTTTGCCATGTAGTTCCATTATGCTGGTTCATAAATCACTAGGTTAAATTGCAAGGATTGTGACTTGCAGGAAATCCAAGGAGCTCTGCAACAAAAGCATGCACCTAAAATCTACATCTATCTAAAATAAAAATCTGTGACTTGCACGTTACATGTTGTACTTTGCAGCAGGCATGATAACCACATAACTATTTTGTGACTAAACTGCACAAAGCTCTCTCCAGCAATAGCATTACCCAGAGGTATCTTACTGCTCTTTCTCTGCAGCAGGTGACTTAAACCCACAAGACATTTTTAAATGTAGCCTGTAATTCAGAACAGTTTTTACTTTTACATTTGTCATTGTCAGTTCCTGGGCGGCAGAGTTGTTAAGTACATGTTCAATTTGACTGTCGGATTCATCCCTATGAGTTCGGCTCGAATGACTCGACCCCCCCTGTTGTGTGTCCAACACTTGACCCCAAAATTATAGGATCATAAAGTATTTTTTTCGAGTGCGATGTCTTTCTTTTTTAGTTCTGCCAGCTGATTCACATACCTGCTATTGTAGTTGGAGAGGATGCCTAGGTACTTGTGACATCTTGTTGCTTCTATTCTTTCCTGATCTAGGGACCATACCAGATTTTTTGTCCCAAACAGCAAGGATTTTGGTTTGCCTTTTGGTTATCTGTAACCCATTCCTGTTAGAATATATGGCGGTCGCATCCAGGAGAGGTTGTAGGCCAATCTTTGTATGGCTAAGAAGAACCAGATTGTCAGTGTAAAGTAGGTTGGATAGACGGAGGCTACCCAGTTTGGGTGGATGCGAGTTGACTGAGTCGAGGACTGCAGAGAGGTTGGACAAAAATAAGTTGAAAAGCATAGAAGCAAGGACACAGCCTTGCGTTGTTGCTATGGGTCGTGACAGTTGTGAGCCGTCCTCAATCTTAATCCTGACCCAGGAATCGTGACGCAAAAGCTGCAAAGCCCTAAGTAGGCTGTTAGGGATGTTCAGCAAAGAAAATTTCTGCCACAGCTTCTTTCTGTTGACTCTATCAAAGACAGATTTGTAGTCTATAAACCCCATGTATACGGGACTAGTGTTGGATTCGGCCTGATCGATCAAGAGGGAGAGTGTGATAAGATTAACAGTTGTCCCGGTGTTGTTTGTAAATCCAGTTTGGTTTGGTGGTATGATTGAGTTTGCGTCAGCCCATGATCGTAGGGAGTTCAGCAGTATACCTGCAAAGTACTTTGCTTTATTGTCAATTAAGGCGATCAAGCGGTAGTTCCCTGGAGATTTTTTATCGCCGCCTTTGAAGATCAGAGCAAGAATCGTTCCCCGCCATGATGCCGGGATGGAGCTCTTTTCCAAGATGGATAGGCAAAACGGGGCTAGCTGAGTGGCCCAGAAGGCTGAGTCCTCCTTGTAAAGGGCTGGTGGTATTCCACCTGAGCCCCGTCCTTGTGCCACTTTACAATCTGCTTTTGGATTGATGCCACTGTAAAAGAGAGCCTGAGAAGTGACTTGTCAAGGGTAATAATTTGGGCATCCGAGACCGTGCTACCCTCAGGGTCGTTAGTCTGCTTGCGGTTCTGGTCTGACGATGGAAGGTCATTAGAAGTGGTTGTGTAGAAAGAGATACCACTCTGACTCCAGAATATTGGAAGAAGAAATTTTGGGGGTCCCTCCCCCTAGGCCATTTATGGTCAGTGGCGGCTGGTGGATTTTTGAACTGGTGAGGCGTATGCAGACCGAATCAATGTATGCGAGTGAGTGCAGCGAGCGTGGCCGACGGCAATAAGGGGGCTCGGGGGGTTCTCCCCCGTGAAGAAATGTTTTACAAATTGGCATCTTTTTGGTGTGATTTTCAGCACTATTTCTGTGATAAATGGACAAAAAATTCAGTTCTTCTAGGCATTCATAAAAGAAAACTCATACGGCAAGAGTGCTGTGAGGCTCCACCAGTGGCAGCTGTGCGCTATGTAGACCACAAGTGCCAAACTTCCAACTTTCTCAACGCTTGTTCCTGAGTGTTGCAGTGTCCCTGAAATCACATCCTGCTAATAAATGAGTTGGCCTCGTATACAGCAATAGCAGTGAAACTGTAAAGACATTTAACAAGACCATGGGATACAGAAGATTCCGACTCGCCTGTCTGGAGATAGACCACCTCCAGAAGACTTCAGGAGCATCAGCGATTTTAAGATGCGAACCCTCCTCAAAATGGCCTCTTCCAGCCTAGGAGCCGTAGCAGAAATCTGGGGCTTTGAAGAGTGGTATGCTTTCTGCTAATCTCAAAGAAGTTGATTGCAGTTACTATTATAAACCTGTTTATTTTGTATAATGCAAAGCAGCAGGCAGAGTGCCTGTCTTTAAAATGTTGCCAGGATTCTTCTAATTTCACCATCTGCATTACTGGCCCTAAAGTTTGGTTTGTGCCCTGCTGCCCGTCTGGCTATGTTTGTCGTGTGTAGATGCCTTTGAACGTGCAAGAAACCCAAACTGATGTCATAAAACAGCAATGAATCTTACTCCACTGATGCTAACAAACTTTCACTACTAAAAGATCCCATAAGACAGAACAGTTTTCATACAGCCTTCGGAGTCCAGTTGTGCTGCTTAGCTGGCTGTCACTGTGCTCATAACTGCACTACTGACAAACATATGCCACCCGCTGCAGTCCACCTGAATACATAGAACAGAACACGTGCTTAAAAATTGCACTTACCACTGTGCAACAACAAGTACAAATGTCCAGCAAATTGGCTAACTGTTTTCAATTCAGACTTTAACCCATTCCTCTATGCTTTGCTTAGCAAACGGTTTCAAAAGGCATTATGATCACATGAAATACCAGAAAAAGACCTGCACAGTTGCTCAGTTGCTGAAAGCTGCGCGCATACTGAAAAACCTTGAAGTGCACAATTGTCTCAACCTAATATAAACTTTTTTTGGCTTGTACTTATGTTGGTTGTCAATTTACTTACTCAAATACCATTGCACAACCTCCTCTAATGTGTCTGTAAAATGTACCTTTTGTCCCAAATTTGTGTCCTGAATTTTGACCTTCTATCCTGAATTTTTGTCCTGAATTTTGACCTTTTGAATTTTCAAACCCACCATTCTGAATTTGCACCCATGCCAGTTAGTCACCCTACACCACATGGTGGCCATGTCTATTTTTGAGCAGAGCACCCCAGGAGAGTGTTTACATATTCAATATGCATGATTCCTAAAATAATGCCAGCTCATCCAGGCCACCCCTAGAGCTTTGGCGACCTGGAATAGTCCAAATCGTCACACCTGTTGGAGTGTGATGTCAGCAGTTATTGTGGCACTGGCATGGGCAGCGGTGGTAGGGGCAGCATGTGGTGCAAGCTGCAGGGCTCTCCCATGAAATACCGTAGGCCCTGGCCCTTATTCTTATTTTACAAACTAAGCACTGTTTTCTGTGTGTGCCTGAACGTGCAACCAAAGGCAGGTGTGCTGCACTTTATTGACTGCTATACCTGTAACAAAACAAAGCGTTGAAGTTCCCAAGCCTTTGATTGTACAGAGAATTAAATCTGCACATAATGAAGCATTTCTGCTGATTTTATCGTCAAAATCTTGCACTAAATTTCACAACAATGAGGTCCGTAATGGTCTGAACACTTATTCTGCTGCTATAAATTTTGTGCAGCTGCATTAGGTTGGAGGGATGTAAATCGTGCTCTGTGGGCATCCTCTAACCCTGTGTGCCTGCAGCCTCATCTCTGCAACGGGATAAGTCCAAGGGTGGTAGGGTCAAATTCCACTTCCTACCCACTGCTTCATTACTGTCTCCAGAAGAGAGATCCAATATTGGCAGCAGCCCCTAGTCCTGTGTCCTCGCCAGCCAGGTCAAGAGATGAAAACAGGATGTGATGCAGGTAAGGGGGATGTATATACTATCTCTGGATTGGGTTACCCCACAACTTCTGTTTTTCTCTCCAGGCCGGAGGTGGAGTACACCTCAAAATTAATGACTGGGAATAGAGAACATGGGATGTAAAGATAATGGGTAAAACTGATGTTGTTTGTTTTTTTCCATCATGCAACACAGAGAAGCTACTCATAGATGACTTGTCGATTCTCCTGTTTTTCCTAGAATATACATTGTTTCACCAACCACTTTATTGTATCGCTCCAAGTCATTAAGTTATTATACATGTAGTTATAAAGTTTTAAATTAATTTCAGGTATTTAAATCCTACTGCAAAATGCTAATTAACAAATAAATTGTCCTCTCATTTTTCATTTGCATTTTACACTTAGCACAAATGAGACGAAGAAATACATGACAGAAGCCATATTTTTAGGTCTCGCCTGAGACAGCGCATGCTGTCTCTTCGAGACATTTAGTAAGAGGCTTTTAAAAGTGCCACCAGAGGCTTTTGGTGGCCTAAAGCTTGAGTGCACGTGAGCGTGCATGCCTGCAGCTGCCATCTGCCTTCTGTCATGGCTCCTTAAGCCTTCTCCACCCCCTTGCTGTCTGCTCTCACTACCCCCTCCCTTCTCCCCCTCCCTTCTCCCCCTCCGTCCTCGTTAGCTATAACGTTACACCATTAAGCAGTCTTACATCTTTTTCACTATACAGTAACTTGTTTACTTTCGCTGTAAAACCCAACTACGCACACTCTTCTGTCCGACTTCATTTCACAGATCTCTGCTGTTTCTACCCCACACCTCTATTTTCTTCCCTTGTGCCGTCCTTTTGCTGTCTCCATTCTCACCTACTTCTTTCTATAATTCCAGTTCAAATCCCCCAACTTTTACTCGTTTCTCCGTATGGCTTTTATCTCTCCCACCGTCCACAGCTCCTCCTCTTTCCTCCCCCTTTCTCTTTCATCTCCTTTTTCGTCTTCACGTCTCATAGATCCTTTCTTCTCTCTTCTGTCATAGCTCCCCTCTCTTTCACCCTCCTGCATCTTCATTTCTCTTTACTCCCTTTTCATTTTTAACTCCTGTCTCACATTTTATTCTCTCTTATTGTTTCTTTCCTCTCTCCGCGTTTTTCTTCCTCCCCGGCACCCTTCTACCCAACTCTTGTCTCGCAAACTCCTACAACCTTGTGTAATTTCCTTGTGCACAGAAGTGATCGGGTCTCTCCTGTGTTAGAGGGGGTTTCGCGTAGAAATTGACTGAAAGCCCAGTGTCGTTCGCAATAAAGTGTCAGACTTCAGTGCCTGGAGGTGTTTCATATGTAGGCGCTATTGCAATGTATTCAGATGCTGGTTTATTTCTGCAGGTATTTCATTTATAAAGCGTTAAATGTAGAGGCCGACTCATTTTCTCAGGAGCTGTGGAATTACCCAGCCCGACTAAACTGAGTCCTTTCCAGTGGCTATAATATACTCACTATCCGATTTGACCGCCAGCTCTTTTGGACAGTTAGGGGCTGTATGTACAATCTGTCACAAGGGCCTCTGGAATTATGTGGCAAAGGACGACCCAAATAAAACTTAAAGCTAACTCAATCAATTAGCAGACTGCTGCAGCATATTGTGACAGCATACACTTGCTATTTTGTCATTCTATTAAAGGTGCAGACTATACAGTGTATTATAGACCATGAGGCAAATGCAGTAAATTCCCAACTATACGGAAAACACCGCAGATTCAACATCGCATAATTCCAGTGGCCCTGACTATAGCACGACTTGCAGGAATTGGTAGATCTGATAGCAGGAGGAATACGGATGTTCTGCACACAAAAGAAAGTACCTCTTGTATTCTACTAAATAAAATAACACATTTATGAGAGACATAACATGCTCAAAAACTTTTCTTATTGGGTATAATTTCTCCCGCCCCCTTTCTTTTTATCTTCAATCATCTCTCGCTTTCCCTTGCTTTCGCTCCCTATGCCCCTCTACCTCCCGCTTCAATGCTTCTCCTACCGTCTTTCTTACTCCTATAGATCCGGTTGTCAGCACTCTTGCAACTAGTTCTTTCTTTCTGCCTCCTTTCCCTCTATGCGCTATCACGTCATTCTCCAAGCCCCCTGGGCGCCGGGGGTATTCTGGCCCGTGTCTCAGGCTTTTTGCATCCTAATTGTGGAAGTAGATGCAGGCACCGAGCAGCGTCTCAACCGGAGCACCCAGAGGGGACTGGAGAATGACGTGCCAGGGGGAGCTTGGATGCAGGAGGTACAATCCACAGCTTCTGGGCTCGGCTCTCGTTAGGCTCGAGTCACTAAGGGGCCCTCAGGCCGAGTCATGGGGGACATTTGACTGGAAATATGCTCAAGCCGTCATTGACTCCCTCAGCAATACCCCCGAGAGAGGGGAAGGCCTTGGTTGAGAGCTGGAATCTGGGAAGTGCAGAATACACGCGGATCAGCTTCAGTAGTGGTTAAATCTGGGTGACAAATTCACAAGTGTTTTGTCCATAAAGATACAATAAAATTATTCAGAAATGGATACTTACCTGGTGTACATCTATTTACACCTACACAATTGTATGCTAAGAGTTTGTCCAATCACACAAAAGTAACTTTACGCCAGGGGTAGGAAGTAGGCTTTCCAAGGTGTGGTTAGCCTACTGAGTTGGTGCACACCAAAAATTGTGATTTTGCAAAATTCACAAAGTTTCTCTGACCATTCTCACCCTGGAAATGGTTAGAAATTTGCTCCTCCAAAGGACAGGAGTAAATCTCTTTCCAGGGAGGGAAGGAGGGCAAAACACTCCTAAACTTGGTGGGCATGTATGTAAAGGACCTCCTTTCTTTGGGAAAAAAATGTTACCCTGTGGAGAAGAAAAAATGTGCAACTGCTCATAAGGTGGTAGCTTCCCCCAAAGTGGGGTTGCATTGTACACACAGTTCCAGAGTGTAGGTAACGCAACATCAGAAAAAGTTATATTAGATTGCGATTCCCAGTAATGTGCTGAAAAGCTGTGACAGAGGTTTCCAGACATTAGAGTGAGAATGTCTGTAAATTCCAAAAAGTACGAAAGTGCATTTAAATGAGAGAGGCAATCTCAAAACTTACCTTTGACCTCTTCTGAATTGGGCCCGGGAGGCCCTATTCACAAGCATTGGCATAGCCAATAGGTCTCGCTTTTGGGACCTTACAAGTATTTAGTTATGCAGCACAATATCCTTGGTGCAACAAAATCAACTGTTGCATGGCTAAACATTTATAAGGTCCCAAAAGCGAGACCTATTGGTTATGCCAATGCTTGTTTAAAAGGGCAACATTGAAATCCAAACACAGTAAGCCACTTTTTGCACTGCAATTAGATACTTGGCTCACATGCCTACTAGCCTGTTGAACTCTGCGTGCTTCTCTGACTGTGAGGGAAAATTAGTATGCACCTGATTCTAATCGCTCTGCAAAGCGTGATTACCAATCGAGAAGGCGCACCGCCATTAAAGTCCAGTCATGGCTCGCTATACGGGGGGGGGGGGGGGAGTCAGGTGGGGGTCGAGCGGGGGAGTTTAAGATAAAAAAAACACAACTTACCTGGTCCGCGCCGCCTCTGTTCCTGGCCTGGGCCGGGGTCCCGCATTGGGGGCTGCTTGGCACATTCTGTTCTGCTCTGTCCTGGGCCGGTCCCTCGCCTTCTGAACAACAGCCCTGGCCCCTCAGGCTGCGCGGTGTGTCAGGCAGCCAATCCAGGATTGGCTAGGGTATGGAGACGCCCCGCCCCTTAGAGACCGGGGGTTGCTGCATGAAGCAACCCTCGGCCTCTTGGGTCCCGACTCCCCCCTCGCTTTCCTGGTTCTTAGAAGGTGGCTGTAGTGTGCATGTTCGGGCTGGTCATAAAAATGACCAGCCCAAAAGTGAGCATGCGCACTATTGCAGCTGCGCTTTAGTAAGTGCTGCTGTCAGTCACACTCTTTACTGCCGCAGCCGGCTCCACCCCCACCCCCCTTCAGCGCCGATTGAATGCCTGCCTGAGCAGAGCGACTCGTGAGTACTTTTAAACTAAGTTTGCTATTTTGCTTGCGTGCGGTGCGACTTGGGGCCATATGGGACAACGCCCCAGCACCCCAATGGATGCACCGCCACTGTTTATGGTGTTTTCAGTTTTCACCAGTCGGTTTATACTACGTTTTGCGGACCGTATTGCGGGAACAGAGGAAATCAATTGTTTAGGCCCTTTTGTTTGTGCACACTGTATATGTTTTGCAAACCCGGCCGCTAGTCTTTCAGAGAACGTTGTCCAGTTAACAATTGGGGCCCCTACTGTCCCAAAGGTGTTCACATGTATTTGATTAGCTTCAATCGCCAAAGACTGGAGATTGTTGGCTGAACACTTAATGCGTTTTAAGTTGATGGTAAAGATGTCAAGGTCTTGGTCCACTGCCGTATCATGATGCTGCAGCCTAATGTTGAGGGAAAGTTCTTGAGGACGATGATCACAGTTCATTTTATTGCCAAAGGAGGAGATTTGATTCAATAGAGGGAGGCTGACAAACGAGGAGTGTTGGACCTGGCCCTTTTGGCAGGGTCCCCCCAAACCTTTTGCATTTATCCTGGCCTTTTTCCCTATGTAGTGTTAGTAGTTTTAGGCCTATAGGCACTTTAAGCACTGTGTCCCAGTGTAAAGTGCATGCGCTCTGTGTTACATATAGTGAGACTGGCCTGCCCTCCCACAGGAATGCATGGGGGATATGTGTGTCCATGGTAGTTCCTGAGGTGAGAGAAGTGCGGGGGCGAGTTTGGTATGTGCAAACTCGTGGGAATAAATGCTGCGCAATGGTGTGCGCAGATTTATGGTGCCTGGTGGGGAAGTGCCACTTCTAGAAGTTGGCATGTCTGTGTGCTGTGTGATGTGAATTACCTGTCTGGCTTGTGATTGCCAGGAGCTGAGAGGGCTGGGGAATTCCAGGAGCCAGGGTGAGTCTGCCCGGTGGTGAATGGAGAGATCTGCATATAGATGGGAGGGAGGAGTTGCACCTGGGACCTGAACAGGGCTGGGCCTTCCCTTCACAATGCTGGCTCCACCTCATGTGGTGCGTCCCTGACCTGTCCTGTGAACAGAGAGGGGAGCTGGGCAAAACAAAGTGCTCCTGAACCAGTTGTATCTGGTTCTCCCCTTGCCCTACAGTTGCAGAAGAGAGGAAAATGTTGTATAAAAGAAGGGGCTGTGACCCCCTGAAGATGTTCTTGTTTGTGGACTTGAATCTACCAGGGGCGTGCTGCTGCTGGGACTCAGGGGAAGGGTTGCCTCCCTGGGCCCCGCCCTGCCCCTGGATGCCTGGCGGACTTTCCCTTGCTGGGAGCTGTTGTGCTCCATCCCTGATGCCCAGGACTTTTTGGACCTTTCATTTTTAGCTTTGCCTTTCCTTTGCCAAGGCTTGATGAAGCCTGTGCGATCCTGAGGAGGAGCGCTTGCTATTGCTGGTGATTTCATTTTTATTTTTATAACCGATGCGGGTGCCCACCCCGCTTATTTGAGCCTTTCGTGGGTGCCCACCCCGCTGCATATTTTTAATCTCGAGGGAGCCTACCCCTCGTTTTCCGCCGAGATAGGGAATCACCGCCACGGCCCGTGGGGCCGAACCGGAAGTCAGGCGCCCTTTGCCCGGGACGTGGGCGGGGCCTGAAATCCGGCCTGAAGAAGGAGGCTGCAGTCTGGAGCCTCGCTGGCTCCACACTAAGAAGTATGGCGTATGAGGAAGGCGGGGCTCCCGTGAGGAGAGAGACCCCCGCAAGCGCCACAGCCTGTCACCTGCGGAGGGGGCGCGAGGCACATTGCTGGTGACTGCCCCCGCCGCATCCACTCTGATGAGCCTTCCCCCCCCCCGCCAAGAGCCGGTAATTTGAGGCGGCTGGGGGTGGAGGCCACAGGTGTCGCACAGGGCCGATTTGGTGAGCGGGAACACAGTTGCAGGCCGCTCCGACGGCGCAGATTCTTTTGTATTGAGAGCCCGTGTGGCTCTAGCGATGGGCTAACTCGATTGAAGGGGCTCCCGGGGGGTCCCCCAGGCACAATGGTGCCAGTTCGTTATGTGGCTTCACAGCGGCCCACCGTTGCGGGCCGCTGCACCCATGGGCATGGTTGGTTTCAGAGCCAGATGGCTCCAACGTTTGGGGGCATGTTTATTTCTAGAGCCTGTGCGTGGCCCCATCGATGGCCATAATTGTCTTAGGCCGGCCCAGAGGGGCCCATGCTTTTCTTGTGTGGGCGCATTTATCTTCAAGGCACCGAGGTGCTAGGCCTTCCCCATTATTTACAGGTGTGCAGCAATTAGTGCCAGCTGCACCGTTTAGGCCCTCATTTAATATTCTCACCTGTCCAGCAAGTAGTCGGCAGCTGCAACGTTTATGTCTGCGCTAAAGTGCACACGCTTGACCTTCGCTGCTCTAGCAGCGCGCCCTGACTTTTGGGACCCCGGGCATTTGAGCCTTGTTGCGATCGCCAGTTGGCCAGGGGGGGCTGTTGGGATTGTTAGATTTATAGGCCGCCAGGTCCTAATGTGATATGTGCTAATGTGAGTGTGGTGCTAGGAAATGTAATTCATGTAGTATGTTTTACACACCCTGTGTTATACCTCTAAATGTGTTTTATGATTATGAGGTTGGTTCGCATATTATGGTTTATGCTAGTGAGAGTTATTCCCTAATGTAGTTATACTTAGGAGGTCAGGGTCTAATGAGTTTAGATTGGTGAGATGATGGCCTCATGTGTTAAGGATAGTGAGGTTGGCGCAGAATGTAATGTGCGCCTGATGTGATACTGAGCCTAATGTAGTTGATGGTACAGGCTGATGCTAAGTACAGTGTTTACCAGTAGTACTGGTTGTGTTCTATGTTTATTATAAATTCTACATTTACTAAGTTCACATTGTGATGGTACTGACAGTGGTCCAGTGGGCCCTGTCAGGTGTAAATAATCCCTTGTAAATATGACCTAGTGCCCGGTGGCACCCTGTATAATATGTGCTTACTATTCTAATGTGTTATGAAAATACAAAGGCTATTTTCTATATATAACCTTGTGGGGAGTTTCTTTTGTGGTGGGCCTGGGATGTTGTTGCTGTGTGCGGGCGCAAATGCTTTACACATTGCCTCCGGGATAAGCCTGACTGCTCGTGCCAAGCTACCAAGTGGGTGAGCAGGGGTTATCTTTGGCGTGTAACTTCCTTGCCCTGACTAGAGTGGTGGTTTCTGCCTGACTTTGGCGCACGCCTCAGCCAACCAGAAATCCCATTTCTAACAAGTAGTCAATCGGGGAGGCCCCAGTTTTGGTTAGAAATGAGAGACCAGGTGGCTTGTCTGCGTCAAAGCGGCCATTGAGGGCTCTTAATGTTCCAAGTTGCCCTTAAGGGCTCGTCCTCTTAGGTCCTCTTTGCCCCACCCAGGGCGGTCCTGCGGTGGTATGGCCCAGACGCCTTCCTTCACAGTTGAGGGCTGTGGGCCCCCTCTGGGATGGAACAGTCTGCCTCCCCTGTCCCTTACCACGGTGCACGCAAGGCCCTGGGTTACGCCCCTGGACTATGATAATAAATAGGTTGAGTTCTGAGAACTCTCTGGCAGCCCAGAGTACCATGTGTGCTGTCATCTTTGGAATGTCTGAACATCGTTGGCAGACAGTTGAACTGGCTATCACAAGGGGTGCTGTTATATTTACCTGGGATTGTGGATGGAAGAGCAGGATAGGGGACATCCGTTATATTTGCCATTGTATTACAATCCGAATTCAATTACCTGACTGCATGGGATCTTTGGGTTCTATGGAACCCCCTTGCTGATTCCAGGAAATTCTTTGTTCCATTGCAGGGAAGTTGATTTCATGGTAAGGCAGGAGGCTAGGTTAGTGTAACCCAGTTTGGGCCATATTGCAGCTGCCGCAACAGTATTGAGGCTCAACTCCATCGGTCAACAAGTTATCTTTATTCAAGATCTGTGTAAACAACAGGACGAATATGCATCCTTCAACTCCAATGCTTCTCTTCCAACTGACCAGCTCTTTTCTCCCAACATTCCTTCACCATGAAGACTAACACATTCTACATACTGGAATGAAAGAACCCAACACATACTTACCCTTACACTTTACATAAAATATTTTCTGTAAAACATAAGGAAATGCACAATGCAAATTCAATTTGCAACAACAGAAATAATAAATATAAATATACATGAATAGGGGGGGCGGAGCTTGGCTCGCAACAAGAATGGCTGCCTGAGCCGGAGCTCCGACTCGCAGCCTTAAAATCCGATAATTATCCTGCCCTTTGCTGCCTGCAAACGAAGCCCCGCAAGTGATCTGGGCGGCGGAACACGAGCGCTGTCTCGGTCTGTGGTTCCGGACCCGGGAGGTGCGGCTACGGAGGAGAAATCGCCGAAGGAAAGTCGCGTTGCTCTGGGCCTCGGATCCCCGTCAGTCGCGTTGGCCGCGGCCGACCCTACGTCAGTTTACGTGCGGCCTGCGGCAGAGGAAGGAGCCGGCCTTGAGGGCCGCCATCGCGACTCCGGCACGGGATGCCGACCCGATACTAATGAGGAGTGGCGTGAGGGGGAGAGTGGCACGGGTGGCTCCCTTGAGGATTGCCTCGATCAGAACCCGGAGGGGCAGAAGATAGCAGCACTGCAGCAGGTCCCGATGCGGAGAGCGATGCGGGCGCTGCGAGGAGGAGTGCGCGCCTGAAGTGGCGCGAGGCGACCCTGGGGCGCCCACAACGAGCACAGCTTTGGCGGACACAGTGATAGCCCGGACAGCGAGTGAAACGGCGCCAGCGAGAGCAAAGCAGTGGCGTCTGGCACGACAGTTAGCTGCAGTGTGTTGCGGACTGCGGACCGGCAGTGCCGAGGAGTTTGGCTGGACGGCGGCGGCGCTGCACGACTGGATTGGTCGAGTCTGCCTGGCGGCAGAGTGGGAGCCGTTGCAGGGAGGCACATGGTGTGCGACTGGATGCCCCACGGGTCGCAGAGATCAGTGTTGACCCCTGCAGACGGTGAGAGCCTGTGGCGACGAGCACGCACCGGCTGGCGCAGGCTTGCGGGACTGGCGCCGGACTGGCCCTGCAGTTAGATACCTGGTGCAGTGGTGGAGGAGACACAGGGGGAGAAACATCTCAGCTTTGGGCTGCTGGTGGCGGCCGGCTATTGCGGAGAAGGGAGCCGTGGGGTGCGTGTCTCGCCCCTGGCTCACTGGGGGAGCCGCTTGACCCGGGCCGCGCTGCAGGATGAGATATAGCTCACAGGCGTCCATCATCATGGGCAAGACAGATAAGTCCCAGCCGAAACTGTCGTTCGAGCAGAAACGCGCCAAGTCTCAGACGCCGACGGCGGACGATGCGAGCGGTGCTGCGGCCCCGCCGCCGGAGGAACAGGACTTGCGGAGCCTACTGCTATCCATGGAGAGAGGATTACAGACCGGCATCACTTCACTGGGCGCCAAGATCGACGCGCTCTCCTATAGAATGGACCGCATGGGGGAACGGCTAGATAAACACGCGGAAAGACTTGACCAGTCGGAACAGCGCCTTGTGGAGTTCGAAGAGGCGCAGTCCTCGCTTGCCTCGGACCACAAGCAACTTGACCGTCTCATGCAGGTGCTGCAGGACAAGACCGAAGATTTGGAGGCGCACACGCGTCGCTGTAATCTGCGCATCACGGGCCTTCCGGAGTCGACCACAACGGGACGGATGGAGTGTTTTATTGAGACATTGCTGATAGCGCTTCTTGGCTGGGAGGTGTTCTCTGGAATGTTCGTGGTGGAGAGAGCGCACAGGTCGCTTGGGCCGAGGCCCCCTCCGGGCGCGCTGCGGCGGCCAATTATAGCGAAACTATTGAACTACCGCGACAGAGATGCGGCCCTGCGATCGGCGCGGGAAAAAAAGACACTTGTGTACGAAGGGTCGAATATCTCGCTCTACCCGGACTTCACTGCTAAAGTGCAAGAGGCGAGGCGACAGTTTGTCCCTGCTAAAAAACAGCTCCGTGAACTGGGTCTGGACTACGTGATGTTGTACCCTGCGAAGCTCCGGATTAACCGACAGGGGAAGTCGCATATATTCACGGACCCAAAAGCACTACACAGAGCGATGAAGGACTGGCAGAGGGGAAGCCGAGGTAGTCCGGAGAAGCAACAGAGGAGTGAGGAGACGGAGAGCACGCTGGAGCTGCAGGATTGAAGTTGAAGTGCTCGCTAGCATTGCATCGGACTGTTCGGCTCTGTGGTAGCAATGTATAGTGAGCCCTAGGAGAAGGTACTAGGGGTGCTGGGAATGCTCGGCGGAGCCGGGAGGACTGATTGAGGTAATACTGTGGCATGATATGGGCAATGGTCTCCTAGTTCCAGCCTATTATGTAGCTATGTGCGCTGAGGTGAGCGGGCGGCTCCTGCCATGGGCGAATATTTTCTCTTTTTTACCTTGCTGGCTGTATGAAAGAGGGGAGTGACTGTAGCATGTGCAGAAGTGGGTTGCTGGCGACGCCGCACGGAGCGCTGCGAATGGAGACAGATGGGGCGGCAGGGCTAAGAAGGGTTCGCTGCGAGGGGACGCCGGGCGGGCGGATATGGCAATCGTTGTGATATATTACGGACTGAGCGATCTCCGCCTGCGAGTGCAGTCCACCTTTTGCCTGGGGTTAAGCTGTTTTGGGGTTGGGAGATGGGTGGGGAGGGTACGCCTTTGATGGGGCGCGGCGAGGCCAAGTTGGGGGGGTCTTCTGTGGGTGGGGGGGGATTCGGGGTTGTATTTAGTTGTGTTTTTGATACAGGGGTTGAACTGCCGAGTGGCTTTGCATAGGTCTCATCCACGTAACCGTCACATGCGACTCACATTAGCTGACAACAATTACCATGGCCGGGATAGATATGGCTAGTACCACTACAAGGAACGGGGTGCACGCTTCTCTGAGAGTGATGACCTGGAATGTCAGGGGTCTCAATGACCACCGAAAGCTGCGAAAGGTGTTGCACTACCTCACTCACCATACTGTTGATATTGCTTTCCTCCAGGAGTCGCACCTCCCCTGCGGTAGTCCGATGCTGCGTGTGAAAGGGATGTTGGGGAATTCGCATGCGGCCGGCTTTACTACCCATGCCAGAGGGGTGATAACTTGGTTTAACCCTAAGCTAGGAGGCAGGGCTCAACTGCTGTTTGCGGATGGTGGGGGCCGGTTTGTACTGTCGTGATTTCAGGGGAAGGGACTTGATTTATTACTGGTTAACGTGTGCAACCCCAATTATGACTGCCCTGAGTTTTACTCGGAGCTGGCAAAAAGAGTCAAGGACCTCAGTTCAGCCTCCATGCTGTGGGGGGGGGGGATTTTAACAGGGTTATGAATCCCGTTCTTGATAGATCAGGTGGCCCGCCCAGACTGCAGACTGCTGCTGCTAAGACGATCAGGCGGGAGATGCTTTGTATGGCCCTTTCAGACGTGTGGAGGGCACTCAACCCCGAAGAGGGGGCTTCACGCACTATTCTGCTTATCATGATCTACATACCCGTATAGATTATTTGCTGGCGTCTTCAAGACTCATGGCGCAGGTACGTGCATGCCAAGTGCTACCACGCACCCTCTCGGATCACTCCCCACTGCTGCTTATGTTGTCTACGCCTAGTAAGACTATGCCACCTTTCGGGTGGCGGTTCCCCCAATATTCCCTCCTTGACCCCTTGTTTAAAGAAGAGCTGGCAGAGGAGATCACAATGTTCTTTGATAACAATTTAGGTTCAGTGGACAGTTTCCAAACGGTGTGGGAAACATTTAAAGTTTACATCAGAGGGGTGGCAATCGCTAAGCATTCTGGAGTGCTGCGTTCTATTCGTAAGAGGTTGCCATCGTTGGAAGGCAGGTTACGGGACGTGGAGATGGCGCGGCAGTTGGATCCATCGGATGACATTACAGAACAGCTGAAGGTGCTGCTTGCAGACTACCATGAAGCTGCCAATACGGAATTACTACATTTAGGGAAGTACGCCACTGCCAGAGTATATGGGGAAGGGGAGAGGCCTAGCTCAGTGCTGGCCAATATCTTACGAGCGCGCAGATGCAGGGCGGCGGGCACTAAAATTCGGTCGGACGGTGAGGTAATACTGACTGAGGAGATGGACATCGCCGCGCGTTTCCAGTCATACTACGCTAACCTCTATGCAGCTAAACAGGCTAATATGGACGAAAGCATACAGGACTATTTGGATCATATCCAGTTACCCTTCCTCTCTAATGAACTCAGGGAGTTTCTGGCCCTCCCTATTGAGAGGGACGAAATCCTTAAGGCACTGGCCGGTATGAAGCCAAATAGTGCCCCTGGCGCAGACGGCCTCACGGTGGCTTTCTACCGCTCCTTTATTGATCTATTGCTCCCGCACCTCTCTACGCTTTTGGACGACCTGTGCGTAACCGGCTGCATGCCTCCCTCCATGAGGGAGGCGATTCTGGTAGCAATCCCCAAGCCCGGTAAAGATCCGGAGGAGTGCAGTTCGTATCGACCACTATCGTTGTTGAACGTCGATACTAAACTATTTGCGAAGGTGCTAGCTACGCGGCTGGCACTGCTCACTGCGGAGCTGGTTGCTCCGGAGCAGGCAGGGTTTGTGCCAGGCAGAAATCTCACGTACAACCTGCGGACGGTGTTTGGCGTAATGCAGCACGTTAGACAAGACTCGAAGGCTCTTGCAGTTTTCCTTGATATGGAGAAAGCCTTCGACTCGGTGGAGTGGCCCTTTATGTGACAGGTCCTGACCAAAATGGGATTGGGCCCAGTCTTTCTGCAAATGATTGGAGTGCTATATACGGGCCCTACCGCGCGGATTAGATTGGGGGATCTGGTTACGGACGCTATACCGATTTCCAGAGGGACGCGCCAGGGCTGCCCCCTTTCCCCCCTACATTACGCCCTAGTGGTGGAACCACTGGCGCGGGCCCTGCGTGAGTACCACAGCCTGAGAGGCATTAGCTTTCCATCGTATCATATAGTGGTCTCCACGTATGCTGACGACACCTTGCTCTATGTCAGGGAGCCGGAGAGTAACTTAGCGCCGGTGTTGCGGGAGGTGGTGCAGTTCGGGGCGCTGTCCGGGTTAAAGGTCAACTGGAACAAGTCCATCGCATTCCCGTTGACGTCGTCTACTGCCCCGTTTGAAATGGAGTACCCACTACAGTGGACGGACGATTCGGTCAGATACCTAGGGATACAACTGCACAGGGATTCTGAAGTGGTCTTCACTGAGAACTATGGGAGGGCCATTAACAAACTGGAGGAAGATGTGGAGACATGGATTGGCCTCCCCCTGTCGCTTATGGGTCGTATCTCCATCGCCAAAATGGTGGTGTTGCCTCGTTTTTTAGTTTTGTTTGCCAACATCCCAATAGTTTTGCCACGCACCTTTTTTGCCAGGCTGAATAGGTCTCTGTTGTGGTTAGTATGGGCAGGGAAGCAAGCCAGGGTGCGCTGGAGCGTCCTAACGCTGCCATACCACCTGGGGGACCTAGGGGCGCCTGACATGGAACTATACTACAGGGTCACACAGGGAGCGCAGGCGCATACCTGGGTACACGGCGATGATACGATCCCATACCTAAAACTCGAGAGATTGTTTGCGGCACCTCTTCCGCTTCCCGCGGTCATGTTTGAGTCGGCCGATCGCAGAACTGGCTTCTTAGATTCACTAAACGCTACTCGGCATGCTTGGAATTGGCTGCTTAGGCAGACTGCGGGAGTATTGCTATATTCTCCGGCCATGCCCCTCGAGTGGGCGGTGTGGCTGTCCCCTTGCAGGGACGGTAGCGTCGTGCGATCCCTGCAGGGACTAGGCATACACTTGATGGGAGACCTGTTTGAGGATGGTGTCGCTAGGACATGGGACGATGTGGCGTCAACGTTGGAGAACTACACCCCGTTACAGCGATTCCAATTCCACAGGGTTAGAGGCGCATGGCGACAGCACCCAGGCGAGGATATGGCTGAACCCCCTGAGGTTCTGGAATTATCGCATTTACTTAAGCACAAAAGTCCCCGCGGGCTGATGTCTAGGCTATATCGCATAGCTATGTCGCAGAGATCCCAGACCTATACTAAAGCCCGTTGGACCTGGCAGAGGGACCTGGACATAGCGATAGATGATGCCATGTGGACGTACTGCTGTGCCGGTATACGTCCGATATCGCTACATGGCAAGCATAGACTCATACACTTCAAATTCATAAATAGGACATACTACACGCCAGAAAGACTGCATAGATATGGCCTGCGTTAGGGGTCGACATGTGAGAGGTGTGCACACCCAACTGCAGACTTCATGCACTTGGCGTGGTACTGCCCTGGCGTGTGCAACTTTTGGGAGGCGATATTCCGTCAGATTGGAGAGATAGCTGAATTGGAATTAACGCTGGATCCTGCAGTGGCACTGCTGGGACACTCGAGGGGGCTCCCTAAGGCAGCGCGTAGACTATTAGACATGGGCATGCTGATCGCCAAGCGAAGGGTAGCTATATGTTGGATGCGGGGCCCCTTGCCTACGTTGGCGCAGTGAAAAAGGGATGTGCTCTTTTGCTGTACTCAGTCGGAGACGTATAGTGAACTGCTACCCCCGAGAAGCAGACCAAAGAATTTTTGGTGATTGTATGTTGAATACCTCAAGAGGGGTGGCGCGGGGGAGAAGTCTGGAGCTGGAGATGGAGAATTGCCGTCTCTGGCCGCAGATGGTGCCGGTGCGCACTGAGTCGAGTGCTAATGCGGCTGAGGGAGCTCAGTCCATTGATGTGAAAGAGGGGGGCGTGCGCTCCAAGGTACAATTTGAGAACTAGTGCACATAAAAGACCATCCGGCACAATCCAATTGTGAGCATACTGGCTGGGCGCAGTGGGCTAGTTAGAGAGCGTGACAGGTACAGGCACTGAATGTGTGGGTGGGACCTTGGGAGCGATTGACAGGATTCTGCGACAGGAATGGTTGGGGGGGGGGGGGGTGTTGATGTTTAGTGTTTTTTTTGTGGATGATTTAAGTAGAAAACTTTGAGACCAGAATATAAGGATGGGCGAGATGGGCTACACTTCGTGATAGAGTTGCCAACTTACTGCAGGAAAAGACAGTGATGCCCAGCCCCCGGGATGTGGGATAAGCTGCGTTGTGGAGTGCTTCTTGGAAATGAAACAGCCGGCCTCCGGGTTGTAGGCGAGTACTGGTGTATGCCTGTGTCATTGTTCATCAAAAAATAAATAATAAAATACATAAATATACATGAATATATTGGATATGTACATAATAACAAAAAAACCATCCTATCTTAGAATAAAATCCTGCAATGTGTTTGGCAAAGTCCTTGTCCTAGTTGATACTCTCTGCTCCATGCTTTCTTTTTTTGCTTTCTAACTCTCCACAATCTTACCTCTATCACTCCTTCTGCTTCCTTTGACATATTTTTCTCCTTCAACACCATGGGCTATAGCAACCTTATCCTTGTCCCATCACTTGCCCTCTTCCAGTTTCATAACGCTTTACCTTCCCTCCACCACCTTCTTAGGTGCTGAGAACTTGGACTCACACTAGGGCACAATACTTGGAATCTTGATTCTCTCTTAATCTCCTGCAATTACCTTACACTCCCTTCCATGCTTACCACATATCTGTCCTGAGCTTTTACTCTTTTCCTACCAACCTCATCCATCTTGTGCTTGGAAATAGTTTGTGGCAATACAAGAGTGGGTCCAAACCAAGCGGATAGGACCCTCTACATAATCAGTCTACCCCAGGTTAATACAGTCCTGATGAGACCTTTGTATTCCTTAAATGGTCAAACCTCCGTCAGCATATATACAGACTGCTTTTCTATCATTATGACACTCTGATTTATCCCCTGTGTCCTTGATTGTATTGAATATAATTGGCTGTCTTTGAAGAAAATAACCAATATATCGTTTATGCTCACATTATCTCTTCACTGTGTTTTCCTTGGTTCGGTTTTGGATTTCCTTTCACTTGGGGTCTATTCATTTCTCTCTTTTCCTTTTGAAAAGATACTTCTCACACTCACTGTTAGATTTGGCTTTTTCAGGGGTTTTACCTCCAGACTTTTTGCCTTTTAGCTTCCTGTTTTGTACCTATTTTTCGTTGGCTTTAGGAGTCTGGGCACTTTACCACTGCTAATTAGTGCTAAAGTGCATATGCACTCCATGTAAATTGTGTTTATAGATTGGTCTTTCCATGATTGGCTATTTGATTTACTGCTAAGTCCATAGTACAGTTCACTGTGTGTGCCCAGGGCCTGTAAATCAAATGCTACTAGTGGGCCTGCAGCACTGGTTGTTCTACCCACATGAGTAGCCCTGTAAAGATCTCTCAGACCAGACACTGCAGTATCTGTGCACAGTTGTGACTGCCATATCGACCTGGCAAGTGCACCCACTTGCCAAGGCCCAAACCTTCCCTTTTCATACATGTAAGGCACCCTCAGGTAGGCCCAAGGTACCCCCATGGGCAGGGTGCAGGGTATGTATTAGGTAGAACATGTACTTGTGTGTATGGCATGTCCTGATAGAGAAATATAATGTATTTAATTTTTCACTATTGAAAGACTATCTGTCCCATAGGATAGAATTAGCTTCTGGACTCAGCAGAGGATCGTCCTTCCCATAATTGGGAAGGGCACACCATAGGGCAGCTAGAGCGGGGTTGTAGGTCAATGAGCTAGTCTTTCTCTCCTTTGTAGGTGTTATTTTTTAGGGTTTTTCTTTTTTTGATTTTTGGCGCTTCTTTTTGGGATTTGCTTCAGTTACGTCTTTTTCTCTCTTTGCTGGGTCTTTATCTCAAAGGAGAAAAAAGAGGTGGGAAAAAAGATTTTCTCTTTAAAGTAGATTCTCTAGGCGGGTAGAGCAGTCGGGCCTCTGGCTAATCTGGCATGTGACCCCATTGTTAAATAAATCCTAGGAGTAGGGGTATGGGCCTTAGAAGTAATGCGCGCAGCACTGGGGGGGGGTAGGGTGGCTCACCACCGTGGGATCTAGGGGTGGGTGCTTGGGTGGGTCAGGGGAGAGTGGGTGGAGAAGGGGGTTCACTATTATGTCTTATTGAGCATATGGGGTAGTATTCTAGGCAATTTGATTTGGAGTGAGCTGTCTATAGTGGTAAAAGTTGTTATCAGAACATTTACATATTGTTTTTTTTTCAAACTGTAAGGTGGAGAAGTAACTCGTGTACTCTATGTGATAATAGTCAAATTTAGCAACAGCGGCGGTCCTGTTCAGCTGCTGCCTATTCTCTCATGGAATGTTAATGAGATTAAATCCCTACAAAAGTGTAAACTTTATTTTTTATTAAACATTTTTGCAATGTCGACAACAGTAATACAACCAACAGAACCTGCTAGCCAGCATTATAGTGTAACCTCATACAGTATGCTTCTAGGTGTCATACATAAAAGGAAAGATTACAATAGTCAACATGTCTATTTCAAAGTAGGCAACGCTTACAATTACTTTGGATGCAGGATACCCGGGGGTCACCACATGCAGCACCAGCGCCTGAAAAGAGCAAGTATACAGGACTGCACAGGTAATATACAGAGCTGTTATAGTGGTACACGTTCTGCTCCATTAATGGGAAGAAATAGCGGGCCCTCCCGCCCTATATGCCTCCCCCTCATCCCAACCCCCCACAGAGAGATCAGTCATTCAAGATATCACGTTCTGACTCCAAATTTTGTCGCTCCCGAGCCCAATTCACAAATGGATCCCAGATATCGCGAGGGCGTGACGCAGGAGGCATCAACTCCCAGAACGTGTTTAGCTGCGTATATCAATATGTTACATCAGCCAGCCAGCCTTTCACTGTGGGCACCCTTCGTCTACCCAATGGATCGCTACCTGTCGTTTAGCAAACAATAGAAGCATCGCATGAAGCTTACGCGATTTCGGCGGAGTGTCTCTTACATATACAGAGGGGACGGGACGTCCAAGCGACCCACGATCTGGTTTACCAAATGAAAAACCTGAGGCCAATAGCTCTCCAACCTCGGGCAGGACCATGCTATGTGTAGAAAAGAAGCCGATTGATGCCCACACCTCCAACACTCATCCGTCTCCCGAAGCCCCATTTTTCTCAGGCTGATAGGGGTTCTATAGAACCTATGCAAGTATTTAAAATGTATTAAACGTAACTTATAGTTGGGCGAAAGCTCAGTAAGATGCCCACAGCAGAATTCCCACTGCTCTTCAGATATAGCGGGTTGGAGCTCCTCGTTCCAATACTGTAGGGATTTAGGCGTTACCACCGGCGCCATGTTCTGCATTTGTAGATATATACGAGTGACTAGCTTACGGGAGGACGGGGAGTTCACCACCACCTCTAAAGACGTAAAGGTTGGCGGTGCTTCAGGGAAGTCCTTACCCAGTGCCCGGCATGCCGCTCTCAATTTATGGTACAAAAAGAGTTCGGAGAAGGGCACAGTTTCGCCCTCCGCAGGCACCGGGGGGGACATGAACTTGCCGTTGGGGAAGAGGTCTGCAAAGGTACGAAGATGCAGCTTCTCGACCAGGTGCCCGGCCACTCCATCAGCCACACATGGCAGCATCGGGTTGTGCGTCAGTGGGAGCGAGGGGGCATACAGCAATCGAACCCCCGCCCTTTTACGCAACTCCTACCATGCCCATTGTAGTGTCCCAGCCATGTCTACATCAACTCTAGGGCGTTTTGCCGCAGCACATATCGCCACATTCAAGGGGAGGGGCGCCACAGCGTCACGCTCCACCACCACGTGAGGCTGAAAGGGAGTTGGATGGGTCCAATAATGTAGAAATTGAGCCTGAGCGCAGAGGGCATATAACTTCATATCTGGGGCTCCCTGGCCGCCCTGTCTCAATGGCAGTGTCAATATGTCCCAAGCTATCCTAGCCTGTCCGCCCGCCCACGCCAGCGTCACCAGGTTGGATCCCAGAGTGGCAAAGAAATGCGACGTAAGTGGTATGGGTATATTGACAAATAGATAGAGGAATTTGGGTAGTATAATCATTTTGGCCAACGCAATCCGCCCTGTAAGGGACAGGGGCAGGGAAGTCCAGAGCTTCAGTTTCTCCCCCAGCCACATCATCGCTCTTCCAAAGTTAAGATTCCAGATCTCCTGGAGGCTCCGACTGATCCAGATCCCCAAGTATTTGACCTCGTCCGCCTCCCAGCACAGGGGATATTCGGAGGACACCTCTGTGATACTATCTGTCAGGGGGAATATTACCGGCTTAGACCAATTTACGGAAATGCCCGCAAGGCCTTCAAAGCGGACAAGTTCCCGCAATATAGGATTTAAATTGTCTGCAGGATTGATAAGGTGAAGGGTCACATCATCTGCGTACAGCGATATGAGGAGATTTCTAGAACTGAAACCTATCCCCCTCGCCGTATGATGTTGTCGGATTCTGGCCGCTAGAGGTTCCATAGCTATGGCGAACAGCAGCGGGGAAAGGGGACAACCCTGCCTTGTGCCCCGCAAGATGGAGAATGGTTCAGACACCAGGCCATTCACCCGCACCCTGGCTTTGGGTAGAGTGTAGAGCAAACGGATTTTCTTAAGGAGAGGTGCGCTGAAGCCCATCCGTTCCAATATAGCAAATAAATAGGGCCACTCAAGCGTATCAAAGGCTTTGGTGGCGTCCAGAAACACCACCGCGGCCCTGACATCGGGGTGTAGGTAATGCAGGACGGAGAAGATCGTCCGCAGGTTATGTGAGGTCGATCTACCCGGTATGAATCCTGATTGGTCAGGGAGTGCTATCATTGGCAACATGGGCTGCACCCGGTTCGCAAGCAATTTAGCCAGGATCTTCACATCAACATTGATCAGGGATAGGGGCCGATAGGAATCCAGGTCATCAGCCGGCTTGTCCGGCTTCAGCAGCGTGATAATTAGTGCCTCACGCATGGTCGCAGGCAATACTCCCTTTTCTAAGGCTTCCTCATATACTGCCAGTAATCTGGGTGACAGCTCATCCACGTACGCCTTATAGAATGCCGTGGTCAGACCATCAGGCCCCGGCGCCTTGTTAGGCGGTAGACTCTTAATGACCTGCGCCACGTCTCTAGCGTCTATCGGAAGGTCCATATATTCTCTATGGTGATTATTAAACCACACCAATGCAATTGAATCCAGAAAGGATTCTAGCCCCTCCGGACACTTATCCTGGGTGTTGGTATATAAGTTGGAGTAAAACTTAGAGAATGCCTCCACAATCTCCCCTTTGTCATGGATCAGCTCGCCAGCCTTCGTACGTATTTCATGAATGTATGTCGCGGGACGCGGCGTTCTTATCATGCTGGCCAAGGCCTTCCCCCGTCTCCCACCCTCACCATATCTCCTTGCCTCTGCATATTTCCCTAGGAACTTTACCTCCCTCATCGCCTCCTCTTCATATGCCACTAACTTAGTTTTCAACAGCCCCGCCCCCTCCGGCCCTCCAGTAGTAAAGAAGATTTGTTCGAGCCGTTTTATATCGGTTTCCAGCGCCGCCAGGGTGCCCCGTATCGCCTTCAGCACCCCTGCCTGCCGGGCTATACATTTGCCCCTAATAACGACCTTAAAAGCCTCCCACAGAGATGTCTCAGTAGCCACCGATCCCGCATTTAGCTCGAAATAGTCAGTGATATCCGTCCTTATCTCCTCCTTAAAGGCATCATCAAGTAAGGTGTGAGGCGGGAGCCTCCACGAGAATGCCGGGAGCGGCCCCCCAGGGATCAGCAATTTTAACATGCAAGGGGCGTGGTCAGACAGGGAGCGGGGCATATGCTCGACCTGCACAGTCCACAGGGCGATGTCCCGCGACACTAACCAATAGTCCAGACGTGACCAAGCGCTGCAGTGCGCCGATATACAGGTGCCCTCCCTTACAGCCTCATGTCTGCTGCGCCACACATCAACGAGTGCACCGTCTGCCATTATCTCCCTCAACGCAGAACTAGCCAGTGGGTTGAGTGTTCGGGCCACCCCCTTTCTGTCCGCTTTGTCATCAAGTATCGCATTGAAATCACCCCCCCATAAAATTGTACTGCAGCCCGTAGCCTTCACCTGCCCCCAAAGCTTATCGAAAAATATGGGGGAGTCGACGTTGGGACCATATACAGCCACAAACACCACCGAGATGCCACACACCAGGCCCTGGACTATAACATATCTGCCTTCCGGGTCGCACTGAACAGAACCCTCCCTCCAGTCCAGTCCACTTCGGATCAGCACCGCAACCCCGCGGGCATAGTTAGAATAAATAGCCGAGTAGTTATGCCCCCATCTAGTGTGTCACAGTCTCTGGGCCGGAGCGGTATTTAAGTGCGTTTCCTGCAATAGGCAGACATCCACACTATGGCGCACCAGGTATGCATGCACTAACCTTGCCTTTCTATGATCATTCAGCCCCTGAACATTCCAGGTCAAACAGTTCAATGTGTTATCAACCCTGGGCATTACCCACTAACATCTTTAAGGTACAGCAAAACATGTTGACAATGGCTATCCCGTAAGCAGAGGACACCATACATAGAGCATACAATAAACATCCTGGCATTTAACAAACTGACAACCCAACCATCCCACCCCCACCCACTCCAACCCCCCAACCGGGTCGTAGAATATCCATCCCCCACATTAACCCCAAATAGACATTAAGGACACAAGGGAACATTCCCGAGGGGGTGTAGCTATGCCGGCTTCTACCCTGTATGTAACATGGTGGCCAGAAGATCTGCAGGGGATACGAGCTGCCCAGGCCCTAATGATGGGAAGCAGCACATTATAACAGGTAGTATTGATTGAAGCGCAGGGGCGCCCGTGTCCACAATCCTCTGGTTCATATAGGAGCTCACAATGAGACAGAATTCGTTACCCTATAGATGCACCATACGAGACCCATGATTAGTCATTGTCACTTAGCCTGCCTGCAACCGCCTCCGCCCCACCACGGGGCCGTTTCGTGGATTTACTACCCACATGTTTGGCGAACTTCATCGCCTCCTTAGCGTCCGTAAATATGTGGGCAGTCCCCTCAAATGACACCTTTAGCTTAGCAGGGTAGAGGAGTGAGTACGGAATCTGTGCCTGCAGGAGAGCTCGCTTTGCCGGAAGAAATTCCCGGGGGGCAGCCTGCACTGCCGGGGTGAAGTCAGGGTAGAAAGAAATACTATTGCCTTTATGCGTAATGCTGCCTCTTTCTCTGGCCAGTCTGAGGATTAGATCACGATCTTGGTAGTTCAACAATCTTGCAATAATAGGCCGGGGCGGCACACCTACCGGGGGCCTCTGACCCAGGGACCTGTGCGCCCTCTCCACCACAAATACCGCAGACAGGCTAGGGTCAAACAGTTCGTGTAAGAGATCAGTGATGTAAGTTTCCATTTTAGATATTGCAGTTGTCTCCGGAATACCCGTGACGCGTAGATTATTGCGCTGGGACCTCGCTTCTAAGTCTTCGTTCTTAGCTCGGATTATTCCCAACAATTTGTCCATGTGTAGCAGCTGGTCTTTCGTTTCAACCTGGAATTCATGAAACTCCGATTGGCGAGTTTCATGTGTATCCAACCGCGTCTCATGTGTCGCCACCTGCGTTTTCACATAGTCTAATTGACTTGTTAGATTGTCAAGTTTAGTGTAAATATTACGTAAGCTAGAACGCATCTCAAGCATAAGTGTGCGCAAATCTTCACCATGGTCATCAGTCGCCTGGTCGCGCCGCTCCACCGCTCGAGGCTCCGACTCCGACTCCAACTGCCTCGTGGAGCGCTTCTGGTCAAAGTTCAGCTTCGGCTGCTTAGAGTCTTGCTTGCCCTTTGTTAATATAGCGCCACCGTAGCCTGCTTCGAATTAATAGCGAGGGCCCCCAACCACTACCTTGTCAGGTGCCCTGGGGCAGGTCTCCTCCACTCTGTAGTTAACTCTCGCGTGTACTGTGCCCAACTAGGGATTTGTGAGGCGTATGCTGCAGCCACCCCACAGCACTCTCAGCAGCAGGTCATCTTCGGTTGCCTCTACAACCAGCGCTAGTACCCCCAGCAGGTGGACACAGATCATCCCCATATGCTGGAGTCAGGCCGCAGCCGAGCCCCCAGCAGATTACTGCCGAACAACACCGCACGCAGGGGGGGGGGGGGGGGGGGGTGACACCATATCATCCTCTTGCAGTCAACAAACATCAGGCAGGGCCACTACAGTTCCTCTTGACGCATTCGCCACCGCCGAATGGGCAGCCCACTCACCGCCACAGGCACAACGATGCCGCCACACAGGCCCCCAGTAGACACACGGACGACCAATAGTGTCCACTGGCCGGCCTGCACCTCCACTGCCAGGGCTTCCGCCACCACGCGCTCAGCGCTCCCTTCAGCCGTGAAGCGGCGCCGCGGGTCCTCTCCAGGTGGCCACGCCGCTTTCAAGTGCCCTCACCGCCTCACCTCGGCTTCACCGTACCTCCACAAAATGGCGGCCACACACTCTGCCAGCCGCCAACCACAGGCGTGCAGTAGAATCTTCGCCGATTGCTCGTGGGTACCGTTGTATCACATAACCCGCTCACCTTGCTCCACAGTGGATTATGTATCCGGGCCTCCAATCTGACTTGGGATGGCCATGAACGCCCACAGATCATATCCTCCGCTTACATCCGCCTCCACTTACATCCCGCCCGGCATCAGGCGCAGCACCCGCCACCTCACTCCAGCCCACGCGGAGGGGGGGAGCAGGGGGGGGGGCAGCCGGCACCGGGGGAAGCCCAGGCAGGGGCAGCCAGCCACACCTCTGCCACCCGGCCGAGGCCTCGCTCCTCGATATCACCACGGGCTCAAGTTGTAGCCTCCCTCGTTCACGCTCCAGCAGGCGCCGCCGTCAGCACCGCCCACAGGCCCCACAGGCTCCGACTCAGCTCAGGCCGGGAGAGGGCGGGAACACCGTACCTCCGCCAATGCCTCACCGTCTCCTCCACAAGTTCTGCCGGTCCGGGCAGCTCAGCATCACCCCGATGTGTAGGATATTGTCAGGATCGGTTTCCGGCCAGCGGAGCTCACTCAGAGAGCGGCCATCTCGCTGCTCAGCAGGCCATGCCCCACAAAAGTATAAACTTGCATGGGAAGAACTTATCCCGCTCTGGCCCCAAATTCTCTGTCTCCAGGAGACCCATTTGTTTCAGACAGAAGGTGTACTATTAAGAGAGCTAGGCTATCAGACGCTATCCCTTTCTTGTTACACTTCTGCTCAGAGGGGTGTTGCAGTTTTAGCTCGGGACAGTAGGTGAAAGTACTGCGACAAAAGAAGCATTCAGTGTGGATGAGTGCTTGTCAATAGCAACGATCCAGAAAGATAGCCATCGGTTCACTATCTGTATTTTATATGGTCTGAACACGGATGACCCAAGGGTTTTTGACTTCATCTTATTTGAGTTGCATTTCTGGGTCCCATTGTCTGTGGTGATTTTAATGTGAAGCTCAAAAGGGTTCAGTATTATACAGCAAATTGTAAAAATTCAACATCAGTGTTCAAGAAACAGTGAGCACACGGAAAGGTATCCAAGTCCCAGATGTCTTTCGGAAGACTTCTATGTAATGTAAAATATCAGCATAGTAACCCGCAGCTTGTATGCTTCTCATGTTCCAATTCGAATTAGAAGACGAAACGCATTGGCTAAGATCTTCTGCCTTTGTGAAAATAGGAAATAAAGAGAAATCCTTTTAAGAAACACACATCTGGGACTTGGATATCTTTCCGTGTGCTCACTGTTTCTTGAACACTGATGTTGAATTTTTATAATTTGTTGTATAGTGCTGAACCCTTTTGAGCTTAATGTTGTTGCAGGACTTGTCCTGAGTTAAGGAGCATAGAGGGGAGTGCTCCTTGGTTCTTTGCACTACTTGACACCTTGAGACACTGTTCATTTGTTAGGTGCGGTATCTAATAGCCTCTACCGTCATCTTTTTGTATTGATTTTAATGTGATGCTGTGTCCCAGAAATTATACAGTATCCCAACATGTTTCCTCAACTCAGCTTTCTGACGATCCTTCTCAATGAGGCAAGTATCAGCTCAGCTGGGCTGTTTACAAGTTACTTTCCTCGTATTCTCTGGTCGATCTTGGGCGGTTTAAGCATCCTCGGGATTGGGGGTTCAAATTTTACTCTGTCCCCCATAAAGACATGTCTAGATTAGATATGTTTTTGGTTTAGTACTTTGATCTCCTCTTCAAGTATCATGCAGGCCTCGAGTTCTGTCCAACCATAACTTGCTGTTATTTGTCTATTTCACTAGGGGCTATGCAGGCACCTGGTCCTGGAGGGTGGACATTTGAACACAGGCTTCTGTGGGAGGATGGTTATGTTAGCTCTATGGGTGCACATTTAAGTGAATTCCTCGAATCTAACATTGGATCAGCTCCACTTCAGTGATCTCGGTTGTCCATCAGGCCTTGTGTAGAGGACAGACTCTCCAATTTGCCTCCTGCCGACGGAATGTGGCTTTGATAGAGGAAATTACTGCCTGACTGGCTCTTAGCGTTTTAGAAACCAACTTGGGTTATTGTCTTATAGTAAAGGACTGGTCACCTGTTTTGGGAGCATGCTACGGTTCTCAAAGCCTCTCTCAGGAAACAGATCTGGGATAGAGTGGTTAAAAACGGAAGGGCTTGGCAGATGAACTACTTCGAAAATAGTGAGGAAATTTAGGGTAAGAGCTAGATCCAGTTTAAATAGCATTCAGCAGATTAGGGATGAGAACTGGTCCTCAGCTACCGATTCAGCCGCAATCTGCGAAGTTTTTTTAAGGTTTTATCAGGACCTATATAATGAGGCCTGCTCATCCTCCCGAAGGATATATTCCAATTTACCCAGCAGCATCTTGAGTGTACGTCTACACTTACTCAGCGGTCTAAGTTGGAGGCACGTAACACTCTTAGAGAAGTTAATGATGCTATAGTTCCCTGGCCAGGGGGAAGGAGTCTGGTTCAGATCAAATACCTTTAGTGTATTATGCTACCTTTTCGCACTTGGTGTCAGTGCTGAGGGACTTGTTCAATTCTTTCAATCTATTGGATGGGGTTCCTGAGTCTTGGAGAGGACATATATATCGTTAAGAGAGGGACGGAGAGCTGTATATTTAAAGAGGTCCTACGCCCATGCTCCTCCTAGAATACTGTTGCTCAACACTTCAAGGGGAGTAGTTCTTCTCTAGGGGAATATTCTACCCTAAATCTGATGAGATCACAGGGGATCAGAGTGGTCGGATCTTAATGCCCTCACACACCTTTGGGGTGTCATGCATCATCATAGGGCACTCCGCGTCAAGCCGGTGCTGCAATGCCTGAAGGGCCTGGGAGCTCTTTATCAGAGATATCTTGATCCATAGATGCCGTTAGATGAGTGCATGTAAGGGTTTGGTTTAACGAGTAGGGTGGTGATAGGGGTGCGTGTAAAATAGTCTATGGGAAGTGAGGGAAAGTTTATAGGGTAATGCTCCCTTGACTGAGTAAAGATAGTGGTGCTATCCTTGGGTCACAATGTACCTTGATAGCTGCAAGTATGTAGAATAATGTGGGGTTGACATGTTTCATGCCTACGTTGCGTTGCCAGGAGGGTCAATTGGCATTTCTTCAGGACCAGAACAAATTAATCCTACTCTATACAAAATAGTGGGTCACCCTAAGAGTCATGGGTGTCCACTACAGAATAAAATGCTGCACCTGGGGTGATACAGGGGGTAGATTCCACCTAAGTGAGAAGAAAAGGAATGCAACAAAGCAATTGAAAGAAGTATCACATCTCAGGGAGGGATCTGCCACCATTGTTCAATTGATAACGACACATCACAATCACAGTCATTGATTTATCACACTTCCTAAATAGTGGAGTTAAGTCATTTTTTTATCACTTTTATTTTCTATTGATCTCAGAGAGGTGTTACACAAATAATTACAATGTCTGACATACACTACAAAATTCCAGTTTTGTCCTTATCAGACAATAATTCATTTCCTAAAAGAAAATCAAGTAATGGAGGTATTTACATAGACAACAGATTCATTGTGGAACAACTCCTAGTATTTTTAATCTACCCCAAGCAGCCAATTTAAAATTGGGAGCCAAAGTTTCTTCCCCCATTTATTAGCCTGATACCCCTTGCAGTCATAGAGTGCTATCTCCATTTTATGAATTGCAGCTAAGCGAACCAACCACTCCTGGAACCGAGGAGGCTCCGAGTCTTTCCATCTAGTTGCGACTATTAATCTAACAACGGTAACTGAAATAAATATGATACCAATCTGACCTCGGTCCAGCCAAATACTATTGTCATAGCCCATCTTCATAAGCGAGGGGGTTAGCTCAACCCTCCTTCCTATTATCTTTTCCCCAAATTTTTCCATTTCCCGTTTTAATGGTTCTAATTTGGAGCAGCCGTAAAACATATGTTTTGCTCTGCTGGTCCAATCCCGCATCCTCCATTTTTCCTGAAGTGAATAGATTGGCAGGTGTATAATATAGATTAAAAATAGTCTTGAAATGCTGGGACTTTAGAATAGCAGATAACAGCTTTCTTTTGGCCAGCTCAACTGACATATCTACATCTATATCCTATTTTTCTAATCTGCTGGCCCATTTCCTCTCTGTTCTTTCCATATCATCAGGGGCTTCGTCCATCAAAATGATATATACGTGTTTGATTCTACAGACCAACCCCCCCAGAGTCTCAAACAATGGAATCTGTGCCATTGAGATTGTCTGTCAGGGATTCCATACTCTTTCTGCAATTCAGGAAACAGATGTAACTGACCATTTGCTTAGATATCTCCCACTATCCTCAGACCTAGCTTCCCTTTGTTTCCAGATTATATCATAAAAGGCCAAGGGAAAGAAGGACGATCGCCAAATAGGTGTAAACCTTGTAAATTACTCAATACTCAAGTATTTTTTAATTTTCTCCCAAATTTTCCAGGCATTCCTAATCATTTTAAATCACACCTTTTTAAAGTAGCTGGGTTCAAGCTGACGGAGTAGTAATGCTCTAGCCCCTTCCCCAAGTGCCAACTCATAGATTGTTGGGAGTTCCTCTGTTCTCGGGATTCTCTCTCTACTATCCTTATCAAAAAGCAGTATATTCTTAAATTGCAGTAGCGCTGCCCAGTGGTAAAAAGTGTGATTATGAGCAGCTCACCCACCCCGTGCTTCTAGCAACGTTGGAAGTTTCAGGGATCTCCTAATCTTACCATATTGCCAAATAAATTTGCTAAATATGGCATTAATGTTTTGATAATGGAGCCTTCAATTTCCACTGGAAGTGCCCTAAATATATATATATATATCTTGGGGAGCATAACCATCTTAAGGACATTATTCCTCCCTATGATTGTCAGATGCAATTAATTAATCCGGGTGAGATCCACTGATATTTTGTTGATCACTGAGTCAAAGTTGATTTTTGTGATTTGATCTACTCCTGGGGTAATCTTGACCCCAAGATAGATGGCCGTAGTGACTCGCCTTTTATCCTGAAAGTTAATATTATCAGTGCATATTATTTGTTCTTAGTTTTATTCAGTAGATATCCCGACTCCTGTCCAAATGTGATAGCTGTGTCCTTAATTTCCTTTATTGCCTTACCCAGTTTTAATGTTAATACGTCAATATCGTCTGCGTAGGCTAACACTTTGGTTTCAAACCCCTGTGTTACAACCGGAAAAATGGCTTGATTCTCCATAATCTGTTGAATAAAAGGGTCAATGTATAAAGCAAATAGGATTACGCCACCACCCCAACTGATGTCACATAGGATTTTAGCCTATGAGCAGGTGGTTATGAGAGACATTAATAAGCTCCTCACAGAAAGTCACTACGTCAAGTACAACATCTCCAGACAGGAACGACAGGCACTTGAATCGCTAAAAAATAACACCGATATAGTGATCAAACCAGCTGACAAGGGTGGGGCCATTGTTATCCAGGGTCGTGAGGACTTTAAGACAGAGATATTCTTACAACTGGGGGTGGATGGCAACTATATTAAGTTGAGAATGGACCCCACCAAAGATGTAGCAGCTATCATAAGAAATGTCACTGAGAGTGGATTTAATGATGGTTTCTTCTCAAAACATGAGTATGAATACCTTAACAATGAGCAACAAAGGATGCCCATCATATGCACACTTCCTAAGGTGCATAAACAACTGAATATCCCACCAGGTAGACCCATCATTTCAGGGTGTGGGTCAGTTCTGGAGCCCCTTTGCAAGTATATAGATGTGTTCTTAAAACCCATCGATGAGAGCACAACAGCATACCTAAGGGATACTATGCAGACCATACAGCTAGTTGATGAGCGTCCCTTCAATCACAGAGAAAACATCTTGGTCACGATGGACATAACATCGTTATATACAAGCATCCCCCAACTAGCAGCACTTGACACTATCAGAATGGCTCTTGATAAACGACCCAGACCATGGCAAGTCCCCACTGACTTCATAATCCGTCTTCTAGAGATCACCATGACTAAACATTTCTTCTACTTTGAAGGCGATCACTACATACAAATTAAGGTGTGGCTATGGGGGCTAGTTTCGCCCCAGATCTAGCCATTATCTTATGGACACCTATGAGCATACACTTGTCCTCAGCAAGACTAATCCCTACAGAGAATGTATCTCGTTATGGCGTCGATATATCAACGATGTTTTAATGGTATGGAAAGGGAATGAACAACAGCTCTCGAATTTTCATGTATGGTTCAACGCTCAGTCACAGGTCCTTCAGTTCTCCCTTAACTTTAGCAACACAGTGATTAACTTCCTTGACATCTCAAATAAAGAAGAGGATGGGAAATTACACACCACGCTCTATAGAAAGCCCAGTGAAAGGAATACCCTCCTGCGGTACACTAGCCATCATCCACGTAACCTTAGGGATAACCTACACTTCGGCCAGTTCCTGAGGTTACGTAGGAATTGTGGTCGCAAACAGGATTTTTTTGAGGAATCTGCCGACCTCTTAGAACGCCTCAGTGATGGGGATACCCCAGGATTCTCCTAAAGAAAGCACATAAGCGGGTTGGTTCTGCTATTGGGAGTTCCTACTAGAACCTAAATCTAAAAACCGATCTGAACATGAAAGACTCATATGCGCTACTACTTTCTGCACAAGGAGCAATGAGGTCAAAAAGATCGTGAATTGGCACTGGCATCTGGTGGCTGACGAAATTGGCGTCGCAGAACCACCCATGCATACTTTCAAAAAAGGAAGAAATGTTAGGGACTATGTGGTCAAATCATTACTACCCATCAAACCTAGAGAAAATCAAACTACCCTATGGAATATTCCACCAGTCCTGGGACATCATAAATGCGGTGTATGTAAGGCATGCCCTCTTACTAAAGAACTCAAACAATGCACATACAACAACTACGTACGTAGCATGAGACAACACACCAATTGCAACTCTGTTGGTGTCATCTAAGCTATAGTTTGCCCTTGTGATTTTCTATACATTGTACATTGGGCAAACAGTGCAAAAAATCAAATCTCATATCTTGCAGCACGATACGCTGTAATGTCCAGGGTGCACCCCTTGTTGAACACTTTAACGCCTTTGGACACTCGGCTGAGAGTCTGAGGTGGTGGGTTGTTGAAAAAGTTCATACCAACCCACGGGGGGTAATTTCACTAACATCTTGAACACCCTTGAATGTAAATGGATACATATCTTTGACACTGTACATAAGGGTCTAAACAAGTACAAGGAGATTACTAGATAAATCTACCCTTCGCAATGGCTAGAGACATTCACCTGTATATATCTTGCATAGCACCTTTTCCTGCCTTTTAAATTTATTGTATTTAATGTATATAATATGATGTTTGTAGACTTTCACGATCTAGCGTTTGTTTTACTGTATCACTTGTACATATATGTTCTTAAATCTGTAACACTCAATGTATGTCTAGCATTTGGATGTTGGTCACTTTGCCCCCGTGGTGATCTCTGCAAACCCCTTGTGTATCTGACATACGGGGTATTTGCAGCAGGGGTGGTCTTAGGCATGTGCAAGGTGTGCACCTGCACAGGGCCGCCAAACCCCAGGGGCCGAGGAATCGGATACAATACATATTCGTGGCGGCCCCTGGCAGGGATTTGGCGGCCTCCGGGCGGGGCCCCCTACCTACGCTCCCTGCACAGTGCCACCATGAGCCTAGAGCCGCCCCTGTTTGCAGCCCTTTCACAGTCTTTTTTCCTTAACATGGCGAGCCCGGCAGGGTCCCGCGTCCATAGATTTGTCTGTTTTCACCGAAACTGATCAGGACGTAATAGTGCGCTCCGTCCGGCAATGTGCACGCTGGCTTATTTAACCAGCTGATGGGTGCGCGTTAGTCTTGTAGCTTCAGAGACGCCGACGGATGAGGCACGTCTCCGTTTTTGACATTAACCAGCAATACAAGGTAAATGGATACCCCGGCCACATTCAACAGGATATGAGATGACAATTCTTTCCCCCCCCTTTTGCGTATCATTAAAACATGCCAATCTTCTTTACATAATTGAACGTCCTCACTGCAGCATATGGTTAGAAGGCCTCACGCCGCTCCAACTCAGTGGGTGAGTCTACTGTGTGTGCCGGAGTTTGTTGTCTCACCATGTTTAGCTGTATACACTAGATTTTGTCTCAATATCCCGTTTCTTTTACTGCTTCTTAGCACTGTGGGGTGAATTATCCCCGACCCTGATGAATTCACAGGAGTTTGATGAATTTTGAATAATTCGTAGCACAACCCTGATGTAATCTCAGGAGTGTTTCTCACCACAACCTTCGTTCTGGTGAGCAATTAATTATATTCAACGCATGGTTGTGACCTACAGGCACTCATGCTGGCACATTTTTCCTTTCAATCTAGCACCCACCGATTTGGGGGTAATGTACTTGACACTATTGTTGATGGGTCAGTACTTTTTACTTTTTATCCTGGCTACCCCTTTGACTGTATGGTTATTTTTGAGGTCCCCCTTGCCCTGTCCTGAGGAATACCCGCAGCAGAGGAGTCTACTTACCCTTTTGCGTTAGGGTCGAAACGTCGACATCCCCCAGTGGGCTCACCCCAACATCTACTTCCCTCATATCCCGGCCACAGATGAAGTCGCACTGTGACACGAATTGTAAAATATTTAATGAAATTAGGTACAGGGGTAGGCCCAATTACTGTAGGGATACCAGCTCTGTCAGGAATTCATGCCAGATCCCATTTGCCATAACGTATTTGAATTGTTTTTTACATGCCCTTTGATGATCTTCTACTTCATTTTCTATTCTACACATGAGCACTTACTTTCACCCCTTTCTTTCTCCCCTTGAAAATAACCGAGTCAATATTACATGCTGCATATTATTCCTCTGTATATGTATTTTATTCTATGAATAATACAAAAATAAATTGATGTTTGCAATTTAACGGATCTTCGGTGGCCGCCAATCTATGATTTTTTGCCTTGTTTAATGTGCCTCTTGATTATAAAAATTTCGCATATATGAATTGTTTTCATAGTATACTCTCTTACAGATACAAATTGAGTATAGTCAGGATTGTCTAGGACCAAGTCATTAGCTGGCGGGCATGTTCGTGTCGCAGAAAGCAAACAATAAGTGTATGTGGTTGCACATTTTTCCCTCCTTTAAGAAGACCAATGCGGTGTGCTCTCTGCATTTCCAATGGCGTGTCAAAGGGAAACCTGTAATCTTTGGGAGAGCTGTCATTTGGAAGGACTAGGTGTCTGATCCTTCTACTCCTTCTAGAAATCCAAAGAAGCGCACATTGTCCCGACGATTTATATCTTCCAAATCTATCCCTTTGCTTCTATGGAAGAGAAGTTCTTGGTCCCGGTCGGGTATATTAATAAGGTGATTTTCAACTGCAACTACTTGTTCAGTGAGACCATCAAGCCGACCTTGAAAACAGGCAATGTCCGCACGCATGGATTTAGTCTCAGTTGCAAGAGCAGAGATGGACATCTCCATTCCCTCCAGACGTTGTCCTACAGCAGTCATTTCTTGGAGTATCCACTCAATAGTAGAGTCTGGTGTAGATGTCATCATAAGTTTAGATGACTTTTGGGCTGAGGAAGTATTATTCCAAGTTTCTGAGGCGGAGTGGCTTTGGCTTAGGATTTCAGAATAAGAGGGTTGTTTTGCAGATTTATCAGCTGCTTTTCCAGAAGGCATTCCAGGCTGTTGTATCAGCAGCAGGTAATTAACTGCTAAGCAAGTAAGTTGTTCTCTTAACTGAAGCCTTGTATCATAGAAAGAGTTATTTGATAGTGACACACACCAATCACCTCAGAGTTCCCTCAAGCAGCGTGGGTCCAGTAAATTTTAAGCTATGTTGTAGTATTTCGCCACTTCCTGACAGAGAATGAGGTGAACTCAAGCGTTCCAGTCAACTGATAAGAGCGTTCAGCTCTCGTATCTAATCAGCACCAGAGCAGTATGGAAATTGTAAGTTTTGCTTGAACAATAGGTCTATTCCCTTTAGGATGAGGTTGTGTTACCCACATCACTTATATGATAATGACGCACACTATTCACCTCAGACCAGCCTCAAAGTATAGGTCCAGTAAATTCTGCATACGAAACACGGACTATGACAGTATAAGGCAGACTCAGCCCTTTCACTTGACAAAAGAGTAGATTCACCTCATTGATAATTCAGTATTTCGCCACCTTATGATAGAGAATGAGGCAATCTAACGCATTCCAGACACATGGCAAGAGCATACACCACTTGTCTCAAATCAGCATAAAAGTGGTAAAGACATAGTGAGTTTTATTTGAAGAATACGGGTCAGGATAGCGTGAAATATTTTGCAATATATCTTCAGCATTGTTAGATCATTCCTCTGACAGGAATAATCAGCCCAGAATCACTAACAAAAGTGTTATCTGAAGAAGCAGGTGTTGTCTCACGACAAAGAATCTAACAGACACGGTTCATGAGAAGGTCACACTGGCAGAAGCATTCCTTTTCACATGAGAGCCGCGCGCTCTAAGAGCATGAGGGAAGCGTAGATTTTGTTTATTTTACTGGAGGGGTGATACGAATAAAAAAGTTACCAGGCTGCCCAAGGAGAAAGAAATACAATGTTGCGAGGTGGTCCGACGTTTCCCAGTAATGGAATTCAAAGCTGGTTAATTCTCCTCAGCAGCGCTGCAGTACCTTGTGCGTCACCATCTCACTCTTCATTCAGTTCTCCATGAATGAAAAAAAACATTAAGTGGAAACAAAATATCGTGCCAGACTCTCCATTTGCTCTGCAATCTATTGGCAGGACATAGATTGCTTCTTGTGTGCGGAGGCATCCACCATCGCCGTTCGAGGCTCCCCACAGCGCAGAGCTCCGAGGTCAAGCGGCCATCTTGTAGCGTGGCCAGACCATGCCCGACCAATCTCCGTTTAACCAATCCTATTCTATTTTTGGCTTAAATGGCCACCCCTCTATTGTTAGCACTTTGAGATGAGCATGCCAATCGAGAGTACCCCTTTGCCATAATTAGTCCCCGTTTATCCCATGATATGTGCGTCTCTTGGAGACAGACAATATCCGTGGCGATAGATTTTATCATCTCCATGAACCCATACCTCTTTTTCCTATCCGCTAAGCCCCCGACATTAACAGAACAAATCGTGATTTTACCAATTTGGTCTTAATAAGTATCCATTCTTGATTTTTCCTCCGAGCCTCTTCACCCACCCATGGTGAGGGCAGTTTATTAAAACTTTTGTCGCTATTTTTAATTGTTTACATTCCTGCTTCGCTATCCTTTTTGTTTCCTCACTGAGATTTTTATCCCACTTTTCTCCCCCATTCCCCTTCCCACAAGAAGCCCTCCTGCTCCCACCCCCTGCCTCCCCATTCCCTGGCCCACCCTGCCTCCCCGTCCCTCCCCACTTGCGCCCCTCCGCCCCCCTTCTTCGGGAAGGAACCAGACCGCACATCGGTCGGTTGGGCGATGAGGAGCGAATTGCCAACACCGTGAATATTTTTAATGCACTTTAAACTTTAATAGCACTAGAGAAGGAAATCACCCCCTTGTACTGAAGAAAAAAGAAGATACGAGAAAAAAAAGGAAAAAAAACTGAAAAATAGGAAATACTGAGATACTAGGATCCCTTCCTAAACCTCCCCTGCCTTCCCCTTAGACTGATTTAGCCTAAACCATTACAATGCTCTGGTTTTAGCCCTGTCAAATACTCATTAGCCTTGATCTCTGATGTAAAAAACCTTGTGTGCCATGCCAAACCACTTTTAGGAATGCCGGATTGTTGAGGAAAGCATTGGCGACCTTATCTTGGAAGGGTTTGATTAGCTGGTGAAGTCGCCACCTTCTCTTGACAGTGGCATGACAAAAGTCCGGTCTCACAAAGAATAACACATCCCCAACATTCTTCCAGGCCTCAGGTCTAGCTTTTTCAAATACCGCCTGCCTTAAGAAAAAACTCCCAAAAAAGACTAGAACAGCCCTTGGTTTGGTTCTCTCCTAAACAGTGTCCCGAGTACACGTTGTACTTCTTACTGCCAATGCAAGTCTGAGAGCTCCGGGAATGCTGGCTAAAAGAGATCTAAAATGTAGCTTCTGATATCTCTTCCTTCCTTCCCTTCTGGAATTCCCAGAACCCTCAGGTTATTCCGCCATTGTCGATTTTCATAGTCCTCCAAATTCCATTGGATATCTGTTATCTGTGTCAGGGTCGTGCCTCGGTCCGGATGTGGCGAGCAATGGTCCACCTCTTGACATCACCAACACCCCGATTATACCTATAGGCACGGGGTGTTCGAGGGATCAGGCGAGGGAAGGGTAAAAGGGAAGGAACAGCGTGGGATTTGCAAGGACCTGTAACAACAAGGAACACAGTATAAGCAAGGAGCATCAACAAAGGGCTACTCTCATTAATTCTCACTAGGTGGGTTGTATACCTTTACGGATGGATGAGAATCCCTCAAGCACCTCAAAACCTTTTGCACTTCCAGGTCGCCATCTAGAATACATAACTCAGTAAATTACTGTTCGACCACATATGCCAGATAATCGTCACTCATCTCCTGCAACATACATACCCACAGTTTCAACCGCCTTCAATGCCGTCTGGCTTAAAGCCAGGAACAATCCATAGACCCTCACGAGTGCTCTTGACTAATCCCTTGTGTAAAGAATAAAGACTGGAATCCTGACAATCTGCTCCTCTTGTTCCTTAGAATGCGTAAGTTTATCAGCCACCTCAGTCTCTACATTGCTGATTCGGGTTTCAAGTTCTGTCATGCGCTCCCCTATGGTATAGCAGGTTTTAGTCAGTTTTCTTATGGCGCCCTGTACCTTTCTTTTTTTTTTGCAAATCTGTTTTTATTATTTTTTAACACACATTTTGGCAGCATACATTACACACAGGAGTTCGTGAGCATATGCAAATTGTTAATCCGTACTTGGTCTATAGCCAATTTAATATAACACGCATTCGAATTATGTGACAACCACCACCCGCTCATGAGCCGGACACATTTTCATTATCAGTTCTGGTACAGTCTCTTAAGGATTAACAGTAGCAACCGTATATCAGCCACTTAGCCGTGCATGCAAGCTTATGCCGCTCACTCAATTTAGGCTTAGAAACATATGAGTTACCTACAATTCAAAAGAAGAACTCATAACAGTGGCAGCGTGAACAGTTGTATACATATATTGCTCCCCCCCTTTCTACCCCTGACTCCCACCCCCTTCACCCCCGGGATCACCCCCATGCCCCATGATTGCAACCACCCCCATGTGTCCGCAGACGCCCCGACTGTAGGCCAGAGGTAGTAGGGGCTATGCTATCCCGTCAGCGAGGCAGCCCTTGTTACACCATCACTCACGCAGGCATTTCCAACCACCCCTGTGTGGCCCGTGTGACCCTGCCCTTCCAGGCGCCGGAGCTCGATAAGCAACTGCTCCTAGCGGTCCGCCATAGGTTCCTTCCGCAGCCCCAGAGTTTCCTCCCTTCGGATGGCGGTCCCCTCTGCCCTAGCCCATGCCTGAAATGAGGAGGTCCATGCTCGCGCGTGTGGTGGGTCATGTGCCTTCCATCTCCTCGTAATGAGGCGTTTTGCTGCTACGAGCCCCAGGTCCAGGAATCGGGACGTTACCTTGTCTTTGGGTGATCTTTTAAATTGGTGCAGAATGTGTTCGGGCCAGTCTAATGGGATGGTACGACCCACACTCCCCTGCAACAACCCACTGACCACTCTCCAATAGGTGCCCAACCCAGGGCAGCTCCACAGCATGTGCAAGAAACCCGCCCCTAGTTCACTGCACCTAGGGCAGAGTGCATCATTGCGATGAAAGTACCTGTTAATCAACTCGGGTGTGAGGTAGGCCCGGTGTACTATGAACAGCTGGATTTGACGGAACCGCATGTTTCTGGGGATACGCACTGGGCCTTCAAGGACCCTCTCCCACTCCTTGTCTGCTAGCGGCCTCCCCAGGTCTAGTTCCCATTTGCCGCGAAGCGGGCCCAAACTGACCGCCGTGTGCTCCCTTAACGAAGCCGCAAACCAGCGGACCAGATGTCTGCCTCTCCCCATGACGTGCAGGTATTGCATGGTTAGGTGCTGACTAGGCTCTGTGGTCATCATGTTCCCCCATTTGGCAGTCAATCTCGCCATCAGTGAGCGGTGCGTCAGGAACCCACCGGGTGGGAGCCCGTCCTCCGACACTAGGGTCTCGTATGGTATAAGCTCACCGTCTCGGTATAGGTCCCCCAGCGTGCGCACATCTGCTTCCCACCAGCCCGTCAGTGCAGGGGCCACAAGCACCCCTCCACCTCCGGGGGAACCCTCCAGAGGTATTGCCGGCGCGTATGGAACAAAAGCGCGCGTCCTGTACCTTTCTTGCCGCATTCTGGGCTTCACGTGCATTTGCCCGGGTTTCCTCTCGATGTTGCAAAATCATTTGCAGGACAATTTCTAATGTCGGAGGATGTGAGCCAAGAGCATCATGTGGCATTATTGTTTGACCAGTACTCAGAGAGTCAGTTAAAGAGTAATCCCATTTCAAGCTAACAGCCTTCTGCGTATGATGCCCCATTCTCTTTCCCCCAGTCCGACGTGCTGGCAAAGAGAGATTCCCCAGCTGCATCTGGATCACTATTGTTATGGCTTGAGGCTATGGAGGATCCTGAACCATCAGCCGACCACTCTGGTCCATCAGAGAGGGAGAAGAAACAGTCACTAGGGTCTAGCTCTACCTCAGGATTTGTATATATGATACCTTTCTCCTGAACTTGGGTAAAACCGATAGCCTCCACTTGCTGAGTTATTTTAAGAGGCTGGTGGCCCTATCTCAGATGAGTGTCCCCTTAGTGCTCCCCTTCAGTGAGCTGTTGTCCCTCATTCGTATTATCCTGATTCAAGGACATTACAGCTTGTCCTGGACCCTCATGCTGAGACATACCCAATGATTTAGCAGTACTTTTCATCAGTGTTCCCTCCTCTTTTAAAGTACTTACACTCTCTGCCTTCGATTGTAGCTCTTCCACCGCACTGGTATGTTGCATGATATCCTTAGCAGTCTCTGATCGGCTCCCCTGCATCCGTTCTTCACTAGGACCCAGAGCATCTATTTCTGCCTCTGTAAGAGCAGCCTGTCTCCCACTTGGAGCGCGTAGCAGCTACAGCACTGTAGAACTGGGGAGACGTGGTCCTGAGGAAACCATGCCTCTTCCCATCTCAGCCACAGTCTCGTTCCCCGGAACCAGCTTCGCTGGCAGCGGTGTCCGTTTAGAACCTTGTTTTGCTTTGCCGCATGCCGATTCTGCGGTTGTGGTCAGGGTGCAGCCTGATTCCCCTTCGTGTTGGTCTTGGGAGCCATCAGCTCAATCACTGACAGTCAGCGCAGGCGAGAACCAGCCTCAATAGCCGCTTGAGAGCGGTGCAGCACTCCAATAACAGCAAGGCCCCTGGGCAGCCTCCTAGCCCTGACGAGGATTCGGTGACAGCGCTAGTAATCTCAGTATCCAGGGGCATTTGATCTTTCTGATCTTCCTGCCGGTAGGTGATTTAATCCTTCTCCCCTCTGTCCATTTTCACGGTGTTACTGGCAAGTCCGCTACAACCGCCTCAGGCGGCCGCCATCTTGCTTCCCACCGGTGAGTTGTTACTCATCATGGCGTTCAGTCTCAAATGTGAGTATCGTATCGTAAAAAGCCACCATTGCTGATTACTTAACCACTTGGAACCTAACTTTCTCCCTGTTTGGGGTTACCAGTTTGCCCGTAGCTATGCTGGGACTTTCTGCCTTGCCTAAGGGGTCATTCCTTTCAAACTTTTGGGTAAGGCTGTGAGGCACATACATATGTTATGTTTGTTATGTTATGTTATGTTAGCCGGATTTGTATAGCGCACAGCTTCCCCAGAAAAGGGGCGTCCCGGCGCTTTCAACAAGAAATCGGCACAAGCAGCCCAGTGAACAGGCGATGACAGTGCTAAGCGTTCAGTGAAAACAGGAAGGTCTTAATGGCCCTCCTGAAAGTCAGGAGATCATCAATGGCCCGGATGTGGACAGGAAGTGAATTCCAGAGCTTGGCAGCAAGCACACTAAAAGAGCGGCCACTGGCCCTAACCTTTTTAAAGTGTGGGACTGAAACCAGATGAAGCCCTGAAGATCTTAAGGTACGCGAAGGTGCATACGACGAAATAAGATGTTCCAAAATCTGAAGGGAAGAGTGTTTCAGAATTTTGAACGAGAGGCAAAGAGATTTAAACTTGATCCTCTGGGATACAGGAAGCCAATGGAGTCCATAGATGTTTTTTTTGGCCGAGCAAAATCTCGGCAGGCCAACCAGAGCCCTGGCGGCAGCGTTTTGAACTCGCTGGAGTCTACAAAGTTCTGCCTGATTAACTCCAAGTAAAAGAGAGCTCGCATAATCCAACCGAGACAGAATAGTAGCCTGTACGATGAGCTGTCTGGTTGGAGCATCAAAAAATTTAAAAATAGGTCTGAGCCTACGGAGAATACCGAAGCACATGGCAGCGATTTTCTTGGTATGAGAAACAAAACTAAGTTTGGAGTCTAGCCAAATACCTAGATTCTTTACCTCAGTAACAGGAAGAGGGGTAGGGCCAAGCTCAGAAGGCCACCAGTGATCACCCCACAGATGGCTCTGATTGCCGATAATAAGCACCTCAGTTTTTTTTGCATTCAGTTGCAAACAATTGTCTGTCAACCAACAAGCCACTGACCTGTATACCCTCACGAAACTTTGTGGCCTCTATGTCAGAAGCCCCACTTATGGCAATTGCCAGCTGAGTGTCGTCAGCATAAGACACCATGGTCAGATTACAACGCTTGACGACCGCAGCCAGCGGCTGGACATAGATATTAAAAAGTGTGGGGCTAAGAGCCGACCCCTGCGGAACACCCTGTGTGATAGAATGGGGTTTAGACTGATAAGGAGGGGTAGCAACCCTGAAGGTACGACCAGATAAAAACGATCGAAACCATTCAAGTGCCACGTGATCAACACCAACCTCAACCAAACGCTGTAGGAGAATTGCGTGGGAAACGGTGTCGAACGCGGCACTAAGATCTAAGAGCACAAGGGCTGCCGTTTGACCAGAGTCCACCAAAGTTCGTAGGTACTCAACCATAGCAAGAAGCGCGGTCTCAGTACTATGGCCAGGTCGAAAGCCATTCTGGGAAGGATCTAAAATATTAGCAGAATGGATGTGGTTACAGAGAGTAGTGTTAACATGAGCCTCAGTCAGTTTTGCCACCCAAGGAAGGATAGAGATAAGGCGATAATTCTCAAATTTTAGAGGATCCAGAGCAGGTTTTTTCAGAATAGGTATCACCTGCGCTTGTTTCCAACTGTCAGGAACGGAGCCAGACATCAAAGATAAATTGACCAGATCACGTAACGGAGGAAAGCAAAATGTCGCAGATTCTCTAAATTGGACAGGTCGTAAAGGATCCATAGGAGAACCTGATTTAACTTTCATTGCGATTTTATTAAATTCCTCCATCGAGAGCTCAGGAAAGGAGCGTAAGGACAGAGTAGTTTTCAGGCCAGAATCCAGTTTCCCCAGAGATACAGATGAAGCAGGGAACGAGCAGTAAATGGCCTCCACCTTTTCTACAAAAAAGGTTGCCAAGCCCTCACAATGAGTGGCCAAACAAAAGTCAGCAACTGGGGCTCTACTGGCTGTCAAATCCTTAAGCACCTTAAATATTAGTTTAGTGGGATTAGTGCTATTATTAATTTCACGAGAAAAACAGGCAGCACGAGCTTTACAGACCGCCTTATGATAAGTTTTTATCCTGGCAAGATACAGAAGTTTTTTATCAGACAGGTATGACTTACGCCAGGCTCTTTCCGCTTGTTTGCAGGATTTCCTTTGGAGCCGAAGTGAGTCATCATACCAGGGATTGGGTCCAGCGTGACGGTGCTTACTCTCAGTCATAGGAATCAGACAGTCTAGGGCTCCCGTCAGCCAGTTACAGAAATGATCATAGCCCGTCTCAACATCCGTAAAAGAACCCAAAGGATGTGAGCTAAGAAGCCGGTGAAAATCCGCTAGCTTTAGCTTTTTCCATGAGCGTTTAAAAGACGCAGGCGCAGCTGCTCTAAGAGGAGAATCCTCAATCCAAAGATGTAATTCTATAAGATAATGGTCAGTCCAAGCCATAGGCCTTGGGGGTAGCACTTTCACCATCAATAGATTAGTGAAAAAAGGGTCTAAAATGTGCCCACCAATATGAGTACAGTGTTTGACCAACTGAGAGAGCTGAAGAGCTTCCAAGTTAGTAAGGATACTATCTGCCGCAGGAGAGTGCAAAGTTAAACCTTGTTTTTATTCTTTGGGAGATTGAACTAATGTCGCCAAATGATTCCTCCTTCACAGAGACTGCCTTAACAATTAGGCAGGAGTCCATTCACTGCTGTCACCTAAATTTGATATATGTCACATGAGCTGTGTTATTAGTGAGATGTGTGTTCTGTGATTGTTGCCTTACGATACAATACTCAAATTTGAGACTGAACGCCACTATTTAGGGAGTGCGATAAATCAATGACTGTGATTGTGATGTGTCGTTATCAATTGAACAATGGTGGAAGATACCCACCTGAGATGTGATACTTCTTTCAATTGCTTTTTTGTATTTCTTTTCTTCTCTCTTAGGTGGAAGTTACCCCCTGCATTAACCCAGGTGCAGTATTTTATTCTGTAGTGGACACCCATGACTCTTAGGGTTACCCACTAATTTGTATAGGGTAGGATTAATTCGTTCTGGTCCTGATGAAATGCCAATTGAGCCTCCTGGCAACATTTGTGTAGGAAACTGGGTTTCTGTTGCAGTAACCTCCCCACTTTTTGCCAGACTACTGATGCACTTTGACTTGATGTGCCCTGGGTCCCTGCCAATCAGGTTCCCAGGGCCTGTGTTCTTTCCCAAAAGCCGTACCTTGTACCACCCATTGGCACCTCTCTGGCCACATGTCAGTCCCTTGTAAAAGGTACCATGAGTACCAAGGGCACTGTGGCCAGGGAAGGCCTCCAAGGGCTGCAGCACTTATTGTGCCACCCTCAGAGGCCCTGTACCTTTCCACACACCCACTGCCATTGCAGGCTGCATGTTTTGGTGCAGAACAAAGTGAAGAGTCGACATGGCACACATCCCTGTGTGCCCTGCCTACAACTCACTGCCCTGGCATAGGTCAGCCACCCATCTGGCTGGGTGCACTATACCAGTGGTGAGGGTACAGGTGCATGAGCCTTGTACCCCTGCAGTGTCTAGACCAATTCTTGGACATTGTAAGTGTAGTAATGCCATTAAGAGGATATGGTTCTGGGAACTTGTCATTATGAACTCCTCAGCACCATAATTGGCTTCACTAGAAACTGGGAAGTTTGGTATCAAACTTCTCAGCACATTAAACCCACACTGATGCCAGTGTGGGATTTAATGAAAAATGCACTCAGAGGGCATCTTAGAGATTCCCCCTGAACAACGACCAGCCTCTGGTGGATTCCCTGACTGGTACACACCAGCCTGCCACCACAAGACATGTTTCTGCACCCCTGGGGATGCAGCCGTTGCTCTCTGAGCCCAGAAACAAAGCCTTTCCTGGGCAGAGGTGTTCACACCTCCCCAAAGCCAGGAAGAGCCATCTGTGGCAGGGGAGCTTCAAAGGCCTTGCAGCCTTTGTAATGCGACCCGAGCCTCTCCTGCTATCAGGAGCAGGCCCCTTCCTGTCTCCCCTCCTTTTCAGCGGGAACACAGGTGGGAAAAATTTACCAGCCCAGAATGTGTGCCCACCTCTGCCAACCCCACCCCTTAGGTGGGCAAGGCGAGGTGAAGCTCTCTTCAGTGCCCGCCATCTTGCAGCTGGCAGGCACTCCCCCATCAGGATTAGGGATTGTGCTCACTCCCTCATGTGGGGTGAGCACACCAAGGCTGTAGTCACCTCAAGGTCAGTAGCCCATTGCCTAGTGACCTCAAGACCCCTAAAACGCCCCTAAATACAGTATTTAGGGGACAGCCTTGAACCAAGAACTCAACCAAGAAGAAAAGAAGAAGGACCAAACAGCCATGCCGAAGCTAAGAGGAGGAGGACGCCCATTGACTTGGCCCCAGCCCTACCAGCCTGTCCCCACCTCGAGCCTGCAGAAGCGAAACACTGGTGTGTCCTGCAGCCAGCAACATCAAGAACCCCGAGGACCTGCCCTGCCTTCCAAAGAAAAGACTTTGTCTCCTTTGAACACCGGATTTGTTCACCCACAGACTATAGATCCGGCTGGACCCGCGAGTCTGCACCACTCTGCACCCGTTCCCCATGGCCAGAGTTTGAGTGGCCCAACACCATGAGGAGGTCTCCCCAGTGATCCTGACCCAAGATCCAATGATCCCTGACCTGCCTCAAGCCGACGCCTGCCGCCTCAATCCGGCGGGTCCCCCAACTGCGACCAGGAGCTGGTAAGAAGATCCAACCCTAAAAGACACCTCTGCACCCGACGCCCCACGGCCTTGGGTGGCCCAACCGACAGTGTCTAGCCAAGCTCCAGCATCCCAACTTACCTCTCCAAGTGGTGGTCGCTCCAAGAAGACCTTCGTCTCAGAGCCTGCAGTGTGTTTGCAAACTGGAGAATCCCCATTAAGGCACCCGACAACAAACCAGCACCCTGCACCAGGCCGCCCTAGTGCCGCTGAGGGTGTACCTTTGGTGCTATCCTGAACCCCATTTTCCCTGAGCTTAAGTCCAGGAGCTTTGCTCCCACAACCTTGTGGCCTGCTTGCAAGCAGCCACCAACTGGAGTCCCCCTATCTCCTATTAGATAACATTGGGCCTCAGCACCCGGCTGCCTTAGTGCCGCCGAGGGTGCTTTGAGAGTGCATCTTCGACCCTGGGGGACCCCTGAGTCTAACCCCAGAAACCTAACTCCCACAACAAAGTACTTACCTCTGAACCAATAACACAATTTTCTCCCATAGGCTAACATTGACTGTTTTTCTGTGAAAAGTTTCTAAGTGTGGAGTTGGAAAATCTATAAAAGTCTCTAAAACTGCAACCAAATAACCAAAACGCTTTTACTTACCTGTTTACAGGAAATGTGCCAGTGCAGTATCCAGGTATACCACACTGTGTAAGAAAAGTAATCTGTAAAGTAATTTACTCAACATCCATTGAAAAGCCAACACAAAGTATATGTACAAAATTGAATAGCATTGCATTACCAGTAATCCTACTGTAATCAAACTGAAGTATATATTCAACTGCAATTCAAACTGTATTATTACTGCAATGTATAAATCACTTACCTGTGCCAGGCTTGCTTGGTTCTAAAAAATGAAATAACTAAAAGAATATTTTTATACAAAACCATTTCGTCTGAAGTTCAGTCTTTGTGTGCAATCAGTTGCTGATTGAGTGTGTAACACAAATGCTTAACACTACCCTCTGATAAAGCCTTACTGCTCGCCCACACTACCACAAATAGAGAGTAAGGTGCTATCTACTTTTACCTCTGCCTACCTTTGGGGTTCCACTGGACTCTGTGCACACTATACCTCACTTTGGTATAGTGTATACAGAGCCAGCTTCCTACAGTAGGCATGAAACATTTCAACCCCACAATATTCCACATACTTGCAGCTATCAAGGTACATTGAGACCTAAGGATAGCACCACTATTTTTACTTAGTCAAGGGACCATTACCCTATAAACATTCCCTCGGTTCCCTTAGACTATTTTACACGCACCCCTATCACCACCCTACTCCAAACCCTTACATGCACTCATCTAACAACATCTAAGGATCAAAAGATCAAAAGATCTCCGATAAAGAGCCCCCAGGCCCGTCAGGAAATTCAGCGCTGGCTTGAAGAGTAGCACCCTTTGATGAAGCATGACAACCCACCAGGTGTGTGAGGGCATTAAGATCTGACCACTCGGATCCACTGTGATCCAGTTGGTCGGCCTTGTGATTCCATCAGATTTAGGGTAGAATTGTCCCCTGGAGAGGAACTACTTCTCTTTGAAGTGTTTAGCAACAGTGTTCTTGGAGAGAACAAACATTGTTATTTTCCCTAGAATGGGGAAAGATCCTGCTCTTTGTGGGTCATACCATCCAATTTTGTTAATCAATACTGATTCCAAGATCTATATGTGTTCTCGTTAATCGACTTTCTGTCATTATTGTGGATTTGGTGGACCCGAATCAGCATGGTTTTAACCCTGGACAGGACACATCTCATGTCTACACTGCTATATGGCTCTGGAAGTAGCTTCAGTATGGGGCGGGTCAATCGATTTAATTTGTTTGGATGTAGAGAACGCCTCTGATAGAGTCTCCTGGCCCTTCCTCCGGGGGGGGGGTAATGGCGGCCGTATGCTTAGACCCAGTTTTTATCTCAAGGGTTAGGCATCTTTATCTGGGCCCCAAGGCTAGGATATGCAGAGCGGGGAAACATTTCAGATCCTATTTCCATACTTTGCAAGACTAGGCAGGGGTGTCTTCTTTACGCTCAGTTATTTGCTATTTATATCACAATATTTATTCAGTCCTTCAAACAGATGGTAGAGATACAACCACTAAGACTTCATCACTTTGAAATGAAAAGCTTTGTATATGCGGCGACATTGCCATTTTGACTCCTGCCCCGATTAGTGCCCTATTGACTCCTGCCCTGATTAGTGCCCTATGTGAGGTGGTGGAAGGGGCTCAGTCATTTGGAGAAGTTGCTGGTTATAAGCTAAATCAGCAGGAGAAGGCTCAGCTTTTATCCAATGTGGTTCCTCACGACCAGGATAGGAGGTGGATTCAGTCTTTGGTATATCTTGGGATTACCCTTAAGGTCAACACTTTCGCGATTTAAGAAAACAACTATGGCAAGTTGTTCCATCATTCAGCAGAGGCGTTCCTTAAGTGGAACCGTTTACATTTGGGGCTCATTGGCTGCTGTAATCTTATTAAAATGATTATCCTCCCTCGATATCTTTACTTTTTCTGTTGTATCCCACTTTTGTTAGTGGTTGTCTTCTTTACAAAAGTGGAGTCATTATGGCAGAGGTTAATTTGGTCATATCAGAAGCCTTGGTGCAAGATCCAGTTTTTACAGCAGTCTAAGGAAGGAGGGGGAGGTGGGTGGACAGGTGTCTCACTTCCGGTCCTCAGGTCTTATTATTGGCATCTTTTTTTTTCACGTCTTCGGTTTCTGCTAGGCAGAGGGCACTGGCCTTTGGGTCGTATGTTTAGTGAGTTCCTCCCCCTGGGGGAATCGATCACTACAGGCATGGGCATTGTGGACACAATATACTTCAAGCAAATTTGGTTCAAAACCTAAAAAGTCTTTCATCTTATTTAGGATCACTTTGAGAGAATTGTTTCTGGCACTACCTCATCTAACCCCAATTTTACGGATTGTATTCATGAGGGTTTTAGGAAGACTTGGGTAAAGGCCAATCTCCTGACCTTAGGCCAACTATTCGATGGTGCATTTTTATCCTCATTTGGTTACCTACAGCAGCAGGTTCCTCTCCCTCCAACAGACTTTTTCAGATATTTGCAGATGGGCCATTTTATATTTAGCCTGAAGCAAGAGGACCTGAGCTGTATGGATAAACCCTGTCTTGACCTCATTAGGAGCGTTCTGTCCAAAAGAAATAGCTGGTCTATAAGTCAATCTACTTGTCATCTCATGATCTGTCGGGCGACGTGTTTTTGGTGAGGGTTGGTAAGTGCAGCGCCTGGCTTAACACGGAAGTCACTTGTGCCGATCTTATGTAATACAATATGTTGCTTCATTCAGCTTTGAACGTATCCCGTATTAAGGTGCACCATCTTAAATGTATTAATGACTGGTATTACACCCAGCATTGTCTTTTTACGATGAAACTTCAGCCTGATGATCACTGCTTTCGTTGTGGCCTCGCCTAGCCAATGTGGTCCGTCTTTCCGTCTTGCTCAGCATTAAGGCATTTCTGGCAATTTGTCTTCGGCACATTAAGGGGCATCTCTAAGATCACACTTGTGGCAGATCCAAAGGTGATTATTTTGGCTTTCACCAGTTATTCCTGTTTATCTATCTGGGCTCTATATTTTCTCTATAGCATAAGCTAGACTGGTTTTTTCAAGATCTTGGCTCTCTAGCGAGGCCCCAATCCCTTGATCTGGTGGTGAAAATTCCTAGACTTATGTCGGCTGGAGATGGCGTTAATTGAAGACGACCCTCGGAGGAATCGGTTAGGCATGATCTGGGATTCTGTGCGAGGCTGGTTGGCATTGGTGGCTGCTCCTCAGGACCGGTCTGCTCAGGTTATAGCTTCTTGTGGTTTTTTTTGTTGATTCCATGATGCCTTTCTCCCACCTATCTAATTTTCATTTGCTTAAAGTCATGGTTTTTTGTCTGGTTGTTAGTTCTACAAAAACATGTATGGTATTATTTGGCAATTTTTGTTTATCTAGCCCGCTGTTTTTCCTTATAGGTTTATTATTTGCTGCTCTTTGCTTGGCTTCTGTTATGCAAAACATAATACAAATGATATAAAAATAAAAAAAACACAATGCCATACTCCAACATGCCACCAGGCAGAACCATGGGACCGATGATGTCAATGGCCAATGTGATCCAAGCCTTATTTGGCACTTCTATTGCATCCACAGGGCTAGGGACAGTGACTTGCGATTTATCACTAATGCCACGATTGAGACAGTCTCTCACATAGTGTTCCACACTCCTGTTCAAACCTGGCCACCAAACATTCTCTCATATCCTGTTCTTCATTGCCTACATCCCTGTGTGTCCCTCATGTGCCAAAACCACAATCCTGATCCTCATTTCTTCAGGCACTACTAAGACATTCGACCAAAACAGAAGTCCATTAACTATGGACAATTGCACAAAGACATGCTTTAATGCTTCACTCTTCTTCCCATCTGATTTCCAACGTGACCACCCTTGAAGGATACCACCTCTTGGTTATTTCATTTGCTCATCCAAATCACATGCAGTGACCCATTCACTATCACAATGACGTTCAACAGTATACACCAAATCCGCCTCCATCTCAACATAATTCAAGATCTCGCCATCCTCATTCTGATCACACCCTAGAAGATGAGAAAGGCAATCTCCTAACACATTCTTAGCTCCAGGCACACCTACACCCCCATGATCATATTTCTGAAGCCTGTAGTGTCATTTGGCAATTATAGGAGTAGCACGTTCCATACCTTCGGTAGTGAACAATTGTACTAGGGGCTCGTGATCAACTCATACAGTGAATTGTGTGCCCCATAAATACATTTTTAAATGGACAATGCCCCACCAACACATTAGAGCTTCTCTTTCAATTACAGACTAAGATGATTCAGATCCCCTCAAGCTCCTAGAAGCAAAAGCATCCACTTCTGCCATCTCTCTGTTGCATGAGAACAGCACATAGCCCCTTCTGGCTAGCAGCGGTCATGATTATGCGTTCATCTCGAGTATTGAATGATTTCAAAGGAATAGCATGCATGACCTCATTTTTCGCACTCCATACAAGTCTCACATTCTTCTTCAGAAGATTCCTCATGTTGTATGTATTTTCTGCACACTTGGGGATGAATCTAGTGTAAAATTCAATCAGACCCAAGAAAGATCGTAATTGAGCCTTATTTTCCAGCGGTTGGAAATCATTAATTGCCATACATAGATTTGACTTGGGTTTTACACCATTTGCAGATAACTTGTATCCCAAATAATCAATGCTGTGTGAGTCGAATTTGCATTTCTCTGCACAGAGTATCACCCTCCTTTCTTACAAGATCGACAAAACCTGACGCACCTTTCTGTCATATTCTTGATCTTTACCGGACACTAAAACATCTTCCTGGAATGCAACAACTCCCTCTAGGCCCTTATATAAACTATCTACAACTCTCTGAAATACGGCACAGGCCAATGCCAATGCTGGCTCCCACCTTGTGAGTTTTACTTTGTTGCATTCTGCTTGAGGATCTACAAACCCTGGAAAAATGCCCCTTTCACATGCACTTAGCACACGATCGATCTTTGGCATGACACACACTAGCATTACCCAAATAAGATGTGCTACCCAACCTATAACACTCTGAATGATAGTTTTTTATTGGTCTTGTCAGAGGCTTTTTCCATCTCCTCTTTGACTTTCCCTTTCTTGTATTTACTCTTCACAGTTAACACATACTGACACTTTGCATCTAATACAGTAATTTGATCCATAAATAAAATTGTACGTTCAATCCTAGTTACTACCTCAACTGCTTTTTTCCAACATTAGATTGGGTTTGGACAACCAGGCTTGTTGAACTTTTTTACTGTTAGTTTTCTCAACTATTATTTCTTCCTCACAATCCTTGTATTCACATGAAACAGCAAGGATTCTTAGAGCTCCAACATGACTAGCAGCCAATTAACCTGAGATTTGAACTTTTCTATAAAATGTATGTCTTTCCATCATGACATTTTTCCGTGCTTTAAAACTTACATCCAGGGATTTTAAGGGCGTTGCATATTCATCAATTGATCCATCATCCTAGCCCTCACCATCAATTTCCATGGCTACCTCCTAGAGAATATGTTTCAATATATTTGACCTTTGAAGTCGGAACAGTGATGAAGGATGGCAAATATCTTTTTGTGAGTGAATGAATCACCTTCTAAAGCATCAAGTTACACTTCAATAGCTTCTTTCCATTGCTCCGAATCCAACTCAGGAGTCGTTGGACTCGGAGAAAAAGCTAGAGGTGGGACTAAGGAATGCTGCATTTTGACAATACAAAAACTGGCAGTGCTACAGAAGGAATGCACAACTTCAAAATTACGTAAATAAGTTGTCAAACGTATCTCAATGCAAATTCAGTGGAGCATAAACACAGTAAAAACGAGGTGTACCTGTCACCTTATATGCACGTGCGCAATGTACCATAAGGATATGGTGTGCCTGTCACGGTATGTACAAGCTCCTTCAGCGCTGCTGAATAGAGAAGTGCCGCTAAAATTCTGGTGAGCCAAAACGTTGAAAGTACCAGTGACAATAAAAGTTGAAAGTGTGCGTGTCACTGACGAAACGACGCACAAAACGAATGCGGTGAAACTCCGAGTGTGCGTACCACAGCAATGAAAACTTTACTCCCAAAATGGCAGCGACGCATGAAGCATTTGAGATTACTTCATCTCATATGCGCGGATGGTAGGGTTCTTTGTATGTGCGGCCCGACCGGACTGCGCAGACTAGATTCTTATAAGAGGAGCAGCAGACATCATAGGCATAGAATCCTCGCTGCTCAACTCAGGCTCGAGCGATAATGAATGGAGAATGCTGCGGAACTAATGCCTTTGGATATACATTGACCAAGTATATGCAGTACCTTAATATAGCACAATCCACTATACTTGAACACCAAATGCACAGACAAATGCCAGCAATGTCGATTAAAAACTGTAACTGCTCACGCAGGCAGAAACTTTCCCAGGCAGGAATCTTGACACCTGGGTTGAATTTGTCCTGCTGAAAGACTTCAACTCGTCGCCAATACAAGGAAGCACGTGAATCAACAGGTAATCTTTATTCAAGATTAATGTAAACAACAGGGCGAATATGCATCCTTCACCTCCAGCAGTGGCGTAACAAAATTTGAAGGAGTCCCCCTGCAAAGTACATGGAGGGCCCCCCCCCTATTACCCGCACCGGTCAAGAGCTCGCAGGCTAGCGACCCGCCATACTGAAGGGGCTTGTTACGCCACTGCTACTAATACAGCCGTTATAAGTACCCCTGGATGGTGAGGTTAATAGTTGGGCTTAGTTTGCTGGCAGTCTATCATAGGTGGTGGTGTTGCAGCGTGGAATGCAAAATCCCTCCCTTCGTCACAGATCATAGATCGCACAGACACACTCAATCACTACATTCGCTGGTGGGGCCCATAACACCAATATTCATCCTCTATTAACCTGTTTCCATGGAGGTGATTGTTCCATTCGCTGTACTGAAAGGAAGTACCCACTTATCCCTAATGAACAATAGATTTCCCTACCTTTCTCTATTTATTAAGGCCTAAGCTTCACCTATTAGTACTCCTCCCATGGATAGGCCATGAATCAGCTAGCTGCTGGTTGAAGTGATAACTAATTCTATAATTTATTTACATAAATACACTTTTCATAATAACGACCCAACAAAGTTCTTGTAATAAATCTTAAATATTTATCTAAATAATTGAAATCGAATCATTTGTTTAATCAAGCAGTAGACCATCATAGTTACCTATTCTGGCTAAAAGTCGTCCTCTAAGTCAAAATCTTGGTCATCAGTTCAAACTGTCAGAGTCTTTGGAAACAGCTGTCCTGCAGTGTCACCGTCCTCTCCGTCAGCATAACGTCAGGAAATCGAAAATCTTCCGAAGGGTCTTGCCTCTAACCTCTCTATTCTATGATATTTTATAGTAAAATTACATTCCAAAAGTAACGAGTAATATTTTTGAATGCTTCTGATTGGTCCGTTAAAATTGTTCAACAGCTTTCCCATACGCAAAATGTTTCTTTAGATGTAGTTCATAATTTTCCCGGTCTCGCGTATCTTTTATTGTTCTTTCAGGGCAGCTGGCTTGTAGCCCAGAACGTCCTTGGTAGGCACAGTCGAGTTAGGGTCACTGGAAGGCCACTGCTACTGATGGTGACGCATGCGCACTTCACCTAGAGACCTTCACAATAGAGTCAACTCGTCAAATAGGGATGTCAGCCATTTTGTGGCCACTCCAAATGGTCAACTTAAGCAAAGAGACACAAAAACGTAATTAATACATAGAAATTACTAATAAAATGTTATTCTCTTACTAATACCCATATGTGTATGTATTTATCTAGCAGAAGCAACACTTAATGCAGATTATATTCACATTAATAAAGCACAAATCACAAATACATCACGAAAGCAACATATATTCATGCAAAATTCTAATTATCTATGATCAATATGCATATACAATTTAGTTTACATATTAGTTAGGCCATGAAAATGCAATTCCCACGTTTATTCTTATTAGTAAAGTTGATTAAATTCCACAGCAATCCAATTAATACAATTACGATTAGTTAATTATTCTTATTAATAGAAACATGCAAAATGGAGAGGGTATACAAAGTTTTTAAAATAAAACCCGCTCCAGCAGTGGTCTATCCACTACAGGGTCCCTGCCATCAGTATGCCGGGAAAGTTTGCCCTATTTTAGGTGGATTTACTGATGCAGACTCCTGTCATGATATACATCGGGCCCTCTCATTGTTCACTTTTGCCAAAAGTGCATCCAGTGCACCTTCTCTTTCACACCTCCTTCCTCCCTCTTGCTTTCTGTCTCTTCCTTTCCATTAGTTCTAAGCATCCTATTTTTTCTTCATTCTCATCCCAGCCTTTTTCTCTCTATTCTGTTAATCTGTTTATCTCCAACTTTTTCTCTCCCATCCCGTCGAAATCATTCCACTATGCTTTTCCTATCTCCTGTGCAGTATTTCTCTCCCTTTTTCTGCTCTTTTTCTGCTTTGCATTTCCTTCGTCCATTTTCTCACCATCTCCATTCCCTATTTCTCTTTTCTCATTTCCTCTTTTATACCCCACCCTCTCTTCCTTATCAGCTTTCCAGCTGACCTTGTCCTTATAGCCCTCTTTCCTTCATACTTTCTCATTGTGTCCTTTGATTAGCGCTTCTAGTGCATTCTTATCTATCACTATGCTCTTCATCAATCCTGTACAGACCTGGAGCCTGGGTCGCTCGTCTTGAGCTCTTCTTGCCCTTCTTCTTCCTCATACTCTCCCAAAACCCCTAGCCTCAAAGGTTTTATTTATTTACTCCAGAGCCTTCACTGGTGTCTCTAGCGAGGCCAGATGGTGCCTGTTCCCTAGTGCTATTTGTTAAGGCTCCATTAGTGCCCGCCACCACAGCTGCTCAATGTATTGGGTGACAACACAGAAAAAACACTGCACCTTGCCACACACATTAAATTGTCCAACTACCTTTTGTCTCCTTCTTCTGTTCTCTCACTGTAATGTCCCACTGTTCTACCTCATCGGCCTTGGATTTAGGTAAGAGTATTTGTTCCTAGATAAATTAATAAAAAGATCTGAACCATAAAAGATCAATGGGTTTTCAAAATATTTAAATTTTAACATTGTTAATATAATATTCCATCAACACAAATAAAATTCAAAGTGGTGAATGTCAATAAGAGGCACTATTTACAAGGAGAATAAAGCGCATTAAAAAGTTTTAGGGAAAAAGCCAAGACCTAATTATATCAAGCAGAATAGGATATGCCACCAAATACTTATATATTTTATAAACAAAGATATTTTAACTGCACCAAGATTGAAGAAAAGTACATTCAGGTTGATTTGTGTGATGGTAAATGTGAGCCTTAAATGTCAAATAATCAATGTATTAAGAGTTATCAGCTTGGGAAGTTTAATCCCTGACACAGAGTTGGATTTTAATTGTGGAATATGCAGAAGTGGTCCATGAGCCTTAATGAATGAACCTCGATCCCGCTGAGCAGTTGGAGAAGGAAGCACTGTTGGGGGATTCGGCAGTGGCTGATCAGATCGGTGTGAGCTATTTACACTTAACTAGAGAGTTTCAAACTCTGTGCTCGCAATCCAGCACATCACACATGCACTGAACACTGACAACCAACTACGTAAAGGGAATACTGTTGTCCTCTCCCTTCGGTGTTTCCTTTATCTCATTTTCTTCTTGTGGGTCTCCTTTACACATTGTTTCAGTGGATTTTTACTTCCGCATTATTTCTCTCTCTCTTTGCGAAGTCTTAATACTTTTCAGAAGCCTTCTCCCTTTGTCTTTCACTGCATCTCTCATTTACCTTTTCACTGACTCTCTCTTTTACCTTTTCACTCTCTTTGTGGGTTCCGGGTCTCTTCCACCCATTTTCCTATTTGAGAGCTTTTTACCCTATATTTATGGAGCTCTTACTTTCAAAAAATGTTATCACCTCCCTCTGGGATTGTTTCTTTCACCCTTTCTGTCTCCCTGGGGCCCATACGATTGCTCCCTGAGGCCCTACTTAATCCATCTTCGCCCCATCTCTCAATCTATTGGAAGGGATTTCTTTCACTCTCTCCTAGGTTGTCTAACATTACCTTTCTCTCTTTGCTCATCTTCTCTTTATCTATCCCCTGTCACCAGTCCACGCAACACATTCTACCATCTATGGCTTCTTTCATTTTCTCTGCACAACATATTTTGATGATGTTCAACAGAAATAGAACGCATTGTTTATCAGTGATCCTTCCAAAACAAAAAAAATCATATGCTCTCTCTCTCGTGGCTTAGCTGCCTTTCTCCCTCATTCTAAAGGGTGTCTCATTTGTTCTTGTGGGTCTCTTTCACTCTTTATGTGACTCTCTGGGTTTCTCAGGCTCCTTTTATACTTTCTCTTTGGGGCTTTCGTTCACCTTTTGATCTTATATTCTTTCATATGCCAGAGTGTTTTTTTCCTAAAAGCAAATTAATACATTTTCCATAGCTCTAATCCTGTTTTCTTTCGCACATGCACACATTTGTGCTCTTTAAAGATTAATTTTTTCCTCTCTGTTTATATATTCACATCTCGGGTGCTTTAAGGTTTCTCAGATTTGTGGTCTTATATTTTGCTGTTACTCTCAAACACTTTAAACTTATCTCACTCTCCTTTGGTCTGTGGAACTCTCTGATAACCCTCTTCACCTCAAGGCACCTCTTATAATAAAGTGTTTCTTTGTTCTACTGTCCAAAGGCATTACTGTACAAATTTACCAACCTCAAAAAGATGAAACTATGACTTGGCCTAGTTGAGATTAAAACAGATCACAAAACACGCCTTCTCTTTTGATCTCACAGTATCTACTCTCTCACTTTCTCCCTCTCTCAAAGTCTTCATCTTCTCTTCTTAGTTCTTGCACCCTTATTCTCTCTTTCTCTCTCTGCCTCACTTACTCTCATTCTTTCCATTTATCGCCATCTCATTATCTTGCTCCTCTTCTGTTTTACCTCCCTCTCTCGTTCTTCACCCCTTATGCTCTGCTTCTTCTGTCACCTAATAGTTCTCTTGCTTCTCACATTTGTTTCCCCTCATATTGTTACACTTCTCAATCATAGCTTTCCCTTATTTCATTTACTTGCTCTGATGGATGCGCTCTCAGCTCTAATTTCATCTTCCACTCTGTCCCTTATATTGCTCTCTGAGAGTTCAGTCTTCTTTATGTGTAGACGTCTCACTTTGCACTTGAGAATGAATCTATAAAATAAGGTTAGAATCCCATACCGGAGTAATATGTTAAATAACTCCAAGGGCTACATCACCAGCATTCTAATATAACACTGCATATAGGTTTTAAAAACAAAATGCCATCTGAAATTCAAATTGCAGCATTTTTGCCCCTACGGCCAAATATGCACTGGCCGATGCTTTGTGTTCTTGGGTCCTTTGCAGTGTTCACCATGGAGAAAGGAACATTTCTCCAGCACAAGTGCTGTCCATAAATGGACTGCTGCGAATCTAAGCACATTTATAACATTGTGTTTATGAGCTCTTGCATCCCCCAAAAAAGAAAAAGACTTTGCACCCCAGGAGAGACTATGTACAGACAACAAACTTTAGTTTAATGTCAAGTAAGTGTCTAGGTTTCGAGAACAAGAACAGAAGCATTCACCTTCGCTCACCCTGGAAAATCACTCTCTTCCTTAGATCTGTTTATTTCAACTTTCCACTACTGCTTCATTTTTATAAATTCCTCTAGCTTTTAGGGGAAAATATGCATATAACAATTGAGCTTGGGAGTGGTGAGCAGGGATCCGCTTTAGGGCAGTGCAAGTGGTGCAGCCTCACTTCGTGCTGAGCTGGAGAGGGGCGCTGTACTCAGGAAGGGCATTGTGCTGAGCAGCTTCTTGCAATTTAAAAACGCCTGCTGCAGAGTTCCTTGTGGATCCAGCTTTCGGGCAGCAATAAAAATATCAAGATAACTCTTGTGAATAATGTTCCTGCTAGAGAGAAATAGATCGAGTTTTGTCTTGTCAGTGGCAATTTTGACTCATCATAAAGTAGTAGAGGGTTAATATGCCTGCTGCAAACAACAGATCTGTATTTTATGAGGCTAGGTGAGTGGATTAGTAAAACCAGCCTTGAACAGTGCTTTAAAACAAATGAAATGTATGTGAGAGAGGGGCTATGGAGAGATGAGGGGCACTTTTGACAGATGGTGGTGAGGGAATCCGAGGAGGAGGTCATTGGAGGAGGGGTGCCAAAAAAGACTGTAGCACTGGACACCACCTGAGCTAAAGCCGGGCCTGGTGGTGAGTGACGAACTGAAAGCATTGCATGGGCCGAAAGTGCTTACCCTGCCTTCTCTGCACCTCCTCTAAAGTGTCTTGATTATGAATTGCTCTGTCATTGGATGACTGATGCTGCGCCACTCACTTATAAAGCATCACAGTTTCTGACAAGCAGCCAGAGCACCATTGCGATACAGCTTTTCAGAAAAAATCTACAAATGAAACTACTGATCATCTCTGATGCCTATCAATGGCCGGTCTGTTTTTTTTCCCTACCTGCCCTTCCAGTTTCTTTCTATCAGCGAGTGGAAACAGAGAGGTTGGTGTAGGGAAGATACGAGGAAAACACATATCTGAGGAGCTAACCAGTAAAATAAATGCAGTCTACACAGGCAAGATGCCCACCCTCGCTCCTGAACCCCGGTGCCACTGCACTGGCTGCACCACTGATAGCTCTGCCCCTGATTTTGTACCTTCCAATGCGTCCCAGCCAAGATTCTTGCAACTGGAGCTGCAAACCTTTTCCTGCCCCCGTAAGCACTTTTTTTCCCTGAAGTTTTATGTAGTGCAAACTTGACTGAAGGTATCGGGTGTCAGAGCGCTTTACATGATCACCAGTTGAATTTACATAAGGACACATTCATTTTTGTTAGGGACGGGGAGATTAAGTGATTTGCCCAGAACCACAGAATGTTGAGCGTCGTTGCTGGGACTCGAACCCGGTTCCCCAGATTTTAGGTCGACCACCCTAGCCCTTAGGCCACATCCTCTCTTATTTATCTGTGGTTAATCATCGATTCTGTGTTGGGAGGGCCTACCCTCACTATCTTTGATATATGGTTGTCAGGCTGGGTTCCAATCTGTGGTGTATTATGATTTTCCAGTAACTATTGTTTTGTCCTCTTTGGAGGAATTCAACAGCATTCTCAAATTTACCGATCTTTCAAGCAGGCATTCGTCAGTTTTTACTTGTAGGAGAGTGTCCCAGGCGGTGTGTCCACCCCATTTGGTATTTTAAATAGTGTGTAATGTTCAGCGTTCGCCCATTTCTTTACATCCCTGAGCAATACTTCTGTGGAGAGGGCTTCTGAAGTTTTCCACGCCTTCTTTCTGCTAGCATAAAGGCCACGTAAATGAATTTGCTTATGGTTTTTAATTTTTTCACCTTACATGGGGCAAATGTCACCATATGTCAACATGCAAGCAGGACGAAAATCACGATAATTTAAAGGATATTAACAGAGTATACATGCCTTTTGTCCCTTTGTCAGCTGTTTGGATGATGAATAAATAAAAAACACAACACATTTCTTTGGCAAACTGCAGCAAACGGTCTCTGTATTCCTTACAACCACTGTCCAGATTGATATACAAATCAATGTAGAACAGCAGCAAGTGTGAGATGCTGTGAGAGGAGGAGAAAAAGAATGGAGGATGGATGTACAAAAAAAAAAGAAACAGAGGAATGATAACCCAAGTTTGTGAAAGCTTTTGTACCATCTTGTGCTGTCAAACATCCAGGTCAGCTGTGCTGCCTCGTCCTGCTCTCTGGCGTCCCCCACCCCCATCCTTTTTCCAGCCAGACTGAAAAGAAACAATGTAAGTTGTAACTTTGTTTCTCTTCAGTCCTGGGTCATGTGAGGAGCTCAGAGCAGACTGCACACTGCAGCTGCTTTAGAGCAAGCCTCTCACAGCTCTCTACAGATTCATGTACTAAAGACTGCATCCCCCCCGCACCGCAGGAGCTGTCGGGGTGTTTGTTACGCCCCTGTTTATGAGCTGAGAGCGCCTAGAGACCCGAGTTGTCTGAGAGCGGCTAGAGGCCAGAACTGGCTGAGCGGCTAAAGGCCCGAGCTGGCTGATAGCGCCTAAAGGCCTGAGCTGGCTGATAACACCTAGAAGCCCAAGCTGTCTCAGAGCGCCTAGAGGTCAGGGCTGGCTGATAGCGCATAGAGGCCAGAGCTGGCTGATAGCACCTAGAGGCCCGAGCTCTCTGACAGCACCTAGAGGCCAGAGCTGGCTAACAGAGGCTAGAGGCCAGGGCTGGCTGATAGCAGCTAGAGGCCAGAGCTGTCTGAGAGGGCTAGAGGCCTGAGCTGTCTGAGAGGGCTAGAGGCAGGATTGGCTGATAGCGGCTAGATGCAAGGGCTGGTTGATAGCAGCTAGAGGCCAGAGCTGTCTGATAGCGGCTAGAGGCCCGAGCTTTCTGAGGGCGCCTAGAGGCCCGATCTGTCTGAGAGCGGCTAAAGGCCAGAGATGTCTGAGAGGCCTAGGGGCCAGGGTTGGCTGATAGCGGCTAGAGGCCAGAGCTGGTCAAGAAAGCCTAGTGGCCCAAGTTGGATGACACCGGCTAGAGGTCCGGGCTGGCTGAGAGGGCTAGAGGCCAGGGTTGGCTGATAGCGGCTAGAGGCCAGAGCTGGTCGAGAGCGCCTAGTGGCCCAAGTTGGATGACAGCGGCTAGAGGTTTGAGCTGGCTGAGAGTGTCAGAGCTGAATTGAAGGCGGTTAGAAGTCAGGGCTGGTTGAGAGCGGTCAGATGCCAGTCTCAGCCCTGCTGTAACTCTCAGCACACCTGAAGATGACACGACAGATACACCCCAGACATCACCAGAAATGAAACACACACCTTGAGCACACCCCATACATCACCAGAAATGAAACACAGGCCTTGGCACACCCCAGACATCACCAGAAATGAAATACAGACCTTGAGCACACCCCAGACATCACCAGAAATGAGACACAGGCCTTGGCACACCACAGACATCACCACAAAATGAAACACACACCTTGTGCACACCCCAGACATCACCAGAAATGAAAAACAGACCTTTTGCACGTCCCAGACATCACCAGAAATACAACACAGACCTTGTGCACACCCCAGACATCACCAGAAATTAAACACAGGCCTTGGCACACCCCAGATATCACCAGAAATACAACACATACCTTGTGCACACCCCAGACATCACCAGATATGAAACACAGGCCTTGTGCACACCCCAGATAGCACCAGAAATGAAACACAAATCTTATGCACACACCAGACATCACCACATATGAAACACACACCTTGTGCACACCCCAGATATCACCAAAAATGAAACACAAGCCTTGGCACACTCCAGACATCACCAAAATGAAACACAGACTTTGAGCACACCCCCAGACATCACCAGAAATGAAACACAGACCTTGTGCCCACCCCAGACATCACCAGAAATGAAACACACACCTTGTGCACACCAGAGACATCACCAGAAATTAAATACAGGCCTTGTGCACACCACAGCCATCACCAGAAATTAAACACAGGCCTTGTGCACACCCCAGACATCACCAGAAATGAAACACAGGCCTTGTGCACACATCCCCAGTAACATGAAACACAGACCTTGTGCATACCCCAGACATCACCAGAAATACAACACAGACCTTGTGCACACCTGAGACATCACCAGAAATTAAACACAGGCCTTGGCACACCTCAGACATCACCAGACATGAAACACAGGCCTTGGCACACCTAAGACATCAACATAAATGAAACACAGAACTTGTGCACACCCCAGACATCACCAGAAATGAAACACAGGCCTTGTGCACGCCCCAGACATCACCAGATAAGAAGCACAGGCCTTATGCACACCCCAGACATCACCAGATATGAAGCACAGGCCTTGTGCACACCCCAGACATCACCAGAAACGAAACACACACCTTGTGCACACCCCAGACATCACCAGAAATGAAACACAGGCCTTGTGCACACATCACCAGTAATGAAACTCAGGCCTTGGCACATCCCAGACATCAACAGAGCTGAAACACAGGCCTTGTGCACATCCCAGACATCACCAGAAATGAAACACAGGCCTTGCAAACATCCTAGACATCACCAGAAATGAAACACACATCTTGTGCACACCCCAGACATCACCAGAAATTAAACACAGGCCTTGTGCACACATCACCAGTAAAGAAACACACACCTTGTGCACAACCCGGACATCACCAGAAATGAAACACAGACCTTTTCCACACCCCAGACATCACCAGAAATGAAACAAACACCTTGTGCACACCCCAGACATCACTAGAAATGACACAGGCCTTGCGCACACATCACCAGTAATGAAACACATACCTTGTGCACACCCCAGACATCAACAGAAATACAACACAGACCTTGTGCACACCCAAGACATCACCAGAAATGAAACACAGGCCTTGACACACCACAGACATCACCAGAAATGAAACACAAGCCTTGTGCACACCCGACTTCACCAGAAATAAAACACACACCTTGTGCACACCCCAGACATCACCAGAAATGAAACACAGGCCTTGTGCACACCCCAGACATCACCAGAAATAAAACACACACCTTGTGAACACCCCAGACATCACCAGAAATGAAACACAGGCCTTGTGCACACCACAGACATCACCAGAAATGAAACACAAGCCTTGTGCACACCCGACATCACCAGAAATAAAACACACACCTTGTGCACACCCCAGACATCACCAGAAATGAAACACAGGCCTTGTGCACACCCCAGACATCACAAGAAATGAAACACAGGCCGTGTGCACACCCCAGACATCACCAGAAATAAAACACACACCTTGTGAACACCCCAGACATCACCCGAAATGAAACAAAGGCCTTGTGCACACCCCAGACATCACCAGAAATGAAACACAGGCCTTGTGCACACTCCAGACATCACCAGAAATAAAACACACACCTTGTACACACCCCAGACATCACCAGATATGAATCACAGGTCTTGAGCACACATCACCAGTAATGAAACACAGGCCTTGGCACATCCCAGACATCAACAGAGCTGAAACACAGGCCTTGTGCACACCCCAGACATCACCAGAAATGAAACACAGGCCTTGTGCACATCCTAGACATCACCAAAAATGAAACACACATCTTGTGCACACCCCAGACATCACCAGAAATGAAACACAGGCCTTGTGCACACCCCAGACATCACCAGAAATGAAACACAGGCCTTGCACACATCCTAGACATCACCAGAAATGAAACACACATCTTGTGCACACCCCAGACATCACCAGAAATGAAACACAGGCCTTGTGCACACATCACCAGTAATGAAACACATACCTTGTGCACAACCCGGACATCACCAGAAATGAAACACAGACCTTTTCCACACCCCAGACATCACCAGAAATAAAACACACACCTTGTGCACACCCCAGACATCACCAGAAATGAATCACAGGCCTTTTGCACACATCACCAGTATTCAATTCAATTCAATAAGCCTTTATTCAGTACTTAAAAAATACCATAAAAGTCCATATACAGTTAAAATCAGTAAAACACGGTTCATAACACATGGTTGAAGACAATTGGCCGGAAAAAAAAAAAAATTCATTCAACACTGCCCTCTTGAGTTCCTTAACCTTAAAGCAACCTTAATAAAATTCATAATGCAAAACAGTGTATTAGGATCATTAGCCCTTTGCAAGAATAGTAAGGCAACACTGGCATGTTTAAACTTTGCCTGTTTTAAAATTCTTACTAAAAAGCTACGCCTAGGTAAAACATAAAATGGGCATAATAATACAAAATGAAGGGTATCCTGCGGAGACCTGTTGTCGCAGCCGCAGGAACCCTTCTGCTCAACGGTTGAAGTGAAACCTGGTGGATCAGGCAGTATGTGGTGTAAAAGGTTGAGCCTACAACGAGTGATTAAAAATCTATCCTGGGCGTTATACATAAGAGCGAGATAAGGTTCCATTCCTTCCTCTGTTTTCACCATTCTCTGAGCGCAGACTGAGGTTTTACTTCCTCCCGCAGCCGCTCTACGTGAGGCTACCAGGTCCAAGATTTTTTTTTGGACTCTCAGTATATCTTGGGGGATAATTTCCGTTGGATTGGTAAAAAGATCCTTACAGCCAATTCCCTCAAGTGTGGACTTCACGTATTTTAGCCAGGGAATACTCATTCCTTTGTCCATTTCTGTACAGTCTCTAATAATTTGTCTGCTCAGGTCTGCCTCGGTATTGGACCAAATCTTTAGCCAGGCCATAAGAGGTCTGACCTTTATCAGGTCCTCAATGTATACCCTTCCTAGTTCTTCATGGATAGTGTAGGCGGGAATACTTTGTGGAGTCTTGAGCACCTTTCTCAAATATTTATTCTCCTCTGTCTGTAACTGCTGAGTGCTAACAAAACCCCAAACTTCAGACCCATATACCACTTTTGACCAACAAATTGAGCTGTACAAGTTCATAACTTGTTCTGGCGACCACCGGCCCAGCCTGCGTCCATAATTCATGATCGCCCCCGTCGAGGCCACTAATTTGGAGCACCGCTCTTCAATTAAAAATGTAAAATTTAAAAGCCCATCGAATAACAAGCCAAGGTAGGGGAATGTCTGTACCTGCCCTAGTTTGTGTGTGCCTATTTTGTATGAGAACTTCTTACAGGGTTTGGTTCCAGCCAACATGACATAGGATTTAGTCAGGTTTGCCGACAAGTCTAAGGTATCTATAAACTGACAAACCTGTCTATCAGGCGCTGAAGTCCCTTGGGGGTGAGGCTAAAAGAACCGCATCATCTGCGTACAACAACACAGGGACAGGGCGGGAACCTACTCGAGGAGAATCTACTTTTAATTTGCCTAGTGCCTGGTCTAAATTATTAGTATATAGGGAAAACAAAAACGGGGCCAAAATACATCCCTGTCTGACCCCACTATTGCAGACAAAAGGTGCCGTAGTGCCCCCTTCCAAATTAAAACGCACTTTAGCAGTGGTATTCCAGTGCAATGCTCTCAAAGATGTTAACCAAGCCCCGATCAACACCTAATCTGGACATCAAGGCCCACAGCTTCTATCTATTGACGTGGTCAAAAGCTGCAGTGAGGTCCATAAAGCCAAGATATATAGCCTCATTGCTAGCTAGAGTATATTTTGCCACCAATAGATAGAGGTTCAGGCACTGGTCCGTTGTTGATCTCCCTGCCCTGAACCCGTACTGAGTATCTGTGATGATTTGATGTTCGTCGGCCCAGTCCGTAAGGCGGTTGAGAACCACTCGTCCCAACACTTTGGCCGTCACATCGATCAAAGATATGGGGCAGTAGCACTGGGGGTTATCCCTGTTCCCTTTTTCAAAGATGGGGACTATTGTTGCCGATGACCATGAACGCGGGAGGCCGGTTGCGACCGCCGCATTTATCACCCTTGTGAGAATAGGGGCCCACAGCTCCACCTTACTTAAATAAAGGTCTGGTGGAATACCATCTGGTCCTGGTGCTTTGTTTTGCGTTAAGCCCTGGATACCTGCTACCACTTCCTCCAAAGAAAATTCAATCGTGTTAACCCACCGGGGATCCTTCCCATCATCCTTATTATTCTCAGCCGGGTGGTTATATAAACTTTTCAAATAATCATACCATTGTTCTGGCAAAATGGTGGTACCAATTTCTGGGGCATTAGTGTCCTGAAAACATGGATTATTTATTATTTTCCAGAACGCAGTTATGTCCCTTCTATCTGCTGCGGCCCTTAAATCTTCCCTGGCTTGTGATTGGAGGGCATATTTCCTACGTTTGATCGCCTTTTTGTATCAATCAATCAATCAAAGCATTTGTATAGCGCGCTACTCACCCAGAGGGTCTCAAGGCGCTAGGGGAGGGGGGTCCGCTACTGTTCAAACAGCCAGGTCTTGAGCTGCTTCCTGAAGGCGAGGTGGTCCTGGGTAAGGCGGAGGTGGGTCGGGAGGGAGTTCCAGGTCTTGGCGGCGAGGTAGGAGAAGGACCTTCCTCCTGTGGTGGCTCTTCGGATGCGGGGGATGGCGGCGAGGGCGTGGCTGGTCGATCGAAGCTGGCGTTTGGGAGCGTAGAAGTTGAGGCGGTTGTTGAGGTATCCTGGGCCTTGGTTGTGTAGGGCTTTGTGTGCGTGGGTGAGGAGACGGAAGGTGATTCTCTTGTTGACCGGGAGCCAGTGCAGGTCTCTCAGATGTCCGGAGATGTGGTTGCGGCGGGGGATGTCCAGGATGAGTCGTGCTGAGGCGTTCTGGATCTGCTGGAGTCTCTTCTGGAGTTTGGCGGTGCTTCCGGCGTAGAGGGAGTTGCCGTAGTCCAGACGGCTGGTGACGAGGGCCTGAGTGACCGTTTTCCTGGTCTCGGTGGGGATCCACCGGAAGATCTTACGTAGCATGCGCAGGATGTTGAAGCACGACGAGGAGACGGCGTTGACTTGTCTGGTCATGGAGAGGGAGGAGTCCAGGGTGAAGCCCAGGTTGCGTGCATGGTCTGTTGGTTTGGGTGCACTGCCTAGGGCGGGGGGCCACCAGGAGTCGTCCCAGGCAGAGGGTGAGGATCCCAGGATGAGGACTTCCGTCTTGTCCGAGTTCAGTTTCAGGCGGCTGTTCTTCATCCATTCGGCTACCTCTGTCATCCCTTCGTGTAGGTTGGCTCTGGCGGTGTCGGGGTCGTTGGTGAGGGAGAGGATCAGCTGGGTGTCGTCGGCGTAGGAGATGATGTTGAGGTTGTGCTGGCGTGCGATGGCTGCGAGGGGGCTCATGTAGACGTTGAAGAGGGTTGGGCTAAGCGAAGAGCCTTGAGGAACGCCACAGATGACTTCGGTGGCTTCTGATCTGAACGGGGGGAGGCGGACTCTCTGTGTCCTTCCAGCGAGGAAGGAGATGATCCACTCCAGTGCCTTCTTCTGGATTCCGACATTGCTGAGGCGCTGCACTAGGGTACGGTGGCAGACCGTGTCGAAGGCCGCGGAGAGGTCTAGGAGGATGAGGGCCGCTGTTTCTCCGTTGTCGAGCAGGGTTCGGATGTCATCGGTGGCTGTGATCAGGGCGGTCTCGGTGCTGTGGTTGGCCCGGAAGCCAGACTGCGAGAGGTCGAGGGAACCGTTCGTCTCGAGGAAGGCGGCCAGCTGCTTGTTGACGGTCTTCTCGATGACTTTTGCTGGAAACGGGAGCAGCGAGATGGGGCGGTAGTTCTTGAGGTCGGCGGGGTCGGCTGATGGCTTCTTTAGTAGAGCGCTGAGTTCGGCGTGCTTCCAGCTCTCCGGGAAGGTAGCGGTGTCGAAGGAGGTGTTGATGATGTCTCGCAGGTGGGGTGCGATGACAGCGTCGGTCTTGTTGAAGACGTGGTGAGGGCAGGGGTCGGTCGGTGATCCGGAGTGGATGGAGTTCATCGTGCGGACGGTGTCTTCGGAGCTGATCGGGGTCCAGGCGCGGAGGGTGGTGGTGGGGGGCGGTGGTTCGGTCGTGGCGTGCGATGGTAGAGTGCTGAAGCTGTTGTGTATGTCCGCGATCTTGTTGTGGAAGTAGGAGGCGAGGGAGTTGCAGAGGTCTTGCGAAGGGGTGATGTCGTTGTTTCCGGCGTTGGGGTTGGAGAGCTCTTTAACGATGTTGAAGAGTTCCTTGCTGTTGTGTGCGTTGTTGTCCAGTCGTTCCTTGAATGCTGTCTTCTTGGTGGCGTGGATCAGTTGGTGGTGTTTTCGGGTGGCGAGCTTGAGGGTCGTCATGTTGACAGGTGTTGGGTCTCTGCGCCAGTCTCTCTCTCGAGGGCTCGGCAGTTCTTCTTGGAGCTCTTGAGTTCGTTGGTGAACCATGGGCCTTTCTTGCTGCCGGGTCTGCTAGGCGGGGCCCTCAGGGGGGCGAGGTCGTCTGCGCAGTCGCTGATCCACTTCGTGAGGTTAGTGGCCGCTTGGCTGGGGTTCGTTGCGCTGGTGGGTGGGTTCTTGCTCAGGGAGGTTGCGAGCTGGTCGGCTGTGATCTTGTTCCAGCTTCGGCGTGCAACCTGTTGCTGGTGGTGGTGGATCGTGGTCCTTTTGAAGCTGAAGTGGATGCAGCTGTGGTCCGTCCAGTGGAGTCCGGTGGCGTGGCTGAAGGTGATGTCCTTGCTGGATGAAAAGATGGGGTCGAGTGTGTGTCCGGTGTAGTGGGTGGGGGAGGTCACCAGTTGCTTGAGTCCGAGGTTTGCGAGGTTGTCCAGCAGGGTGGTGGTGTTGCGGTCGTTGTTGTTCTCCAGGTGGAAGTTGAGGTCCCCAAGGAGGATGTAGTCAGCGGAGGGGAGGGCGTGCGGGCTGATGAAGTCGGCGATGTCTTCGCTGAATTGTGTGCGTGGTCCCGGGGGTCTGTAGATGAGGGTGCCTCTGAGGGTGGTCTTGGGGTTGATGAGGATCTGGAAGTGCAGGTGCTCGGCGGGTGTGAGGGAGTCGTCGGTGTTGGTCGTGATGCGGATGGTGTTCCTGTGGATGATGGCGATGCCTCCTCCTATCTGGTTGACGCGGTCCCTCCGGATGATCTTGTAGCCGTCCGGGATGGCGATGGCGATGTCAGGCGCTGAGGAGGCGTTCATCCAGGTTTCCGTGAGGAAGGCGATGTCTGGGGTTGTGGTGTCGAGCAGGTTCCAGAGCTCGACGGCGTGTCTGTGGACGGAGCGGGTGTTGAGCAGGATGCACTTCAGGTGGTTGCTGCTGTTGCTCGTCTTGGTCTTGGTCGGTGCTGGTGTAGTGCAGGTCCGGATGCAGGTGAACTTGCAGGAGTTGCAGCAGAAGGGTCCGTGGGTGCGTCTCGGGGTGGCTTGGAAGCAGTCCGGGAATCGGCCGGCGTTGAGTGCGTTGAGTTCGGTGGCGTCGTAGGTCAGGCGGGTGGGCTGGCGTCTGCGGGGGACAGGGGGTCTGGCGCTGGGCGCGGTCCAGGCGCGGACAGGCGCAGACGGGCTTACCTTTGGCGCACCTTCGGCGCTCATTCGGCGCTCCCGCTGCGCGCGTCCGTTGCGCGGTCGCTCAGGGGGCGTCATAAGTAAGGAGCCGGGAGGGAGGGTCAGCTGGGAGGCGGGAGGCTGTGTGTCCAATGGCCAAGGAGGGGAGGCGGGGCTGCGGGGTCAGCGGCGGGAAGCAGCAGTGGCGGGAAACAGGCGGGAACCAGGGAGGAGAGTGACCGGGGCAGCGGTGCCCAAGAAGATGCCGAGTGAAATGGGCAGCCGCAGCAGGCAGCGAGCGGAGGGCTGTACCTCCAAGCAGGTCAGCAGAGGTGAGGAGGAGCGGCGCAGCGGTCGCTTCAGCAGGCAGGCGTCAGGCAGCAGCAGTGGGAGGGGAGCGACCTCCTGTGGGGCACAGGGGGACACCTGATCCTACACAGTGCAATGCGTGACTTGTCCCGGGGTACAGTTTTCAAGTTAGATTTTAGCTCTTTCTGTGCCCGGGAACAATTTTTGTCCAACCATCTGGGGGTGGCGTTTACTCTCTCTTGCTTAGTAGTCTTTAGTAGCCCATCTATTAGACGCGCCACTTCCTCAAATGCTTTGACAACGGCAGGTCCCTCCACCGAAAGGTCAAGGCACACCCCAATCACTCCATTCCCTGACTCCATTAGGGATTTATAAAAAGCGTCCCCATCCACTTTAGTCCATCTAAGTCGTCTCCCCTGATCCGTTACCCTCTCAATACTAGCTACCCCTATACCTCTCCTAGCACTTCTGGGGGACAGGTCTACTAACGCCAGCACTAGGGGGTTGTGATCGCTGAATATACTCCATTCGATCTCTGCCCCTCTTATCCAGTCCTTAAATAGACTGGAGACCACTACGTAGTCTATGAAAGAGCGACACCCTCTACCCTTGAATGTTGAAATGACCTCCCCTCCACTTCCTATAGACACAAGGTCTATAGTGTGTACTAGGGCGTGGCTTTTCAGGACCCTATCCATTTCCATCCCCTCACCAGAGTGCTGAAAGAGCGGACCTTCCTCCAACGTGCAACGAGACCAGTCCTCATTAACAGGAATCAGGTTGGGGCACAGGTGGCAATTAAAATCACCTGCTAAAACCACTAACGGGGCCACCTCTCCCTTCCTCGAGGCTGTCTCTGCACTTAATCGATTATCTAATTCACTTATTATAGATCCCTTCCCCTTGACTGCCACTGCATTATACAAATTAATCAAAATCACATTTAGCCCATTTGTGTGGAACCCAAGGGCCTGAATATTATTTGTGGGCCAATTTAGGTTGGTCCATACTCCTTCGACCTGCAGATCTACAAATATGAAAAGTCCTCCCATAGCTCTTCCCGAGGTTGACTTCTGTGCGGGCACAGAAAAACACTTACCCTACTAGATGAAAGGTGCTACAGTCTATCACCCAGGTTTCCTGCAAACAGATTACCTGAAACCTGGTGATATACTTCCTCCATTCCTGGTTGTCAAATTTTGCTGATAGTCCTGCTATATTCCATGATACCAGTTTTAGCCCCTCCTGTGTTTGTGTCTCTCTTGGATATAGTGTAGCTAGGTTATTGTCCTCTGTCCTTTCGCCTATTGAGTCCTCATTAGACCTGGTCAGATTATATAAATTCTCTGGTCGCTGAGGGTGCAGGAAGATGTGATCCAGCCCCGCTACTTCCTCACTCCCTGATGACCTAACCGGTAATCCAGGGGGATTTCCTAAAACAGGGGGGGGGCCGCAACACAATCCATAAGAGTCCCATCCGGGGCCTCCACAACATGACTGGAGGGCACATTCAATGCGGGGTGGCGAGAAAAAGTTAAAGTCTGGGAGATATTAGGGGAGCAACCCTTTTCACAAAGTCGATTCGTGGGAAGGGTTCTATTGCTATTTAGTCAGTCCAGCTCCACTAAAAAACATAAGGGGGTCGAATCTGTTTCTCAGGCTAAGTGCTCCCTGATTTCTAAAGGAAGCATATGGCATTGGACGGCAGAAACCCTTCCCACCCAAAGGGCTATCACTTCTACTTCGAAATCCGGGGCCTGGACCAAAATCACCAGTAATGAAACTCAGGCCATGGCACATCCCAGACATCAACAGAGCTGAAACACAGGCCTTGTGCACACCCCAGACATCACCAGAAATGAAACACAGGCCTTGTGCACATCCTAGACATCACCAGAAATAAAACACATCTTCTGCACACCCCAGACATCACCAGAAATGAAACACAGGCTTCGTGCACATATCACCAGTAATGAAACACACACCTTTTCCACAGCCCAGACATCACCAGCAATGAAACAAACACCTTGTGCACACACCGGACATCACTAGAAATGACACAGGCCTTGTGCACATGATGGAGCGGGTAAAATGTTTTCTTTTTATATACCCAATCCATTTATATATGTTTATATTAAAATGATTAATGATTAATTATAATAATTAATAGTTTGATGTGAAAGAACTAAACCAACCTTATTAACAGAAAGAATACACGTGGGAATGCATTTGCATGGCTAAAATAATAAGTTTGTATGCATATTAAAAAGATAAATGTTGCTTGAGTAATGTTATTGTGATTTGCGCTTAAATAAACCAGCATTAACGGCTTTGGATGTTGCATATGGCTAGATAAATGCATACACATAAGGGTATTAGCAAGGGAATAACACTGTTTTAATCATTTCCATGTATCAATTACGATTTTTGTGTTTCTTTGCTTAAGTTGACTATTCTGGCCTACCAAAAGATGGCCGCCGACTGAAACCTAACTAAAGTACATTACTTCATCATTTGAACAATGGAGAAAGGCGCCTGCACTGACTTCGTTCGTGTCCCTTGTGTGACCTGTCAGTCCATGCCCATGAAGACTACCCTGGGCGAGGTGCCAATGCCCCTGAACATGAAGAAAATGTTACAATTGGGAATATGAACTGTCGAACCCGACCTGTTTTCAAAGAACAGATACATTTAGGACCACGGATCATTCTTTCCCATACATTTGCTTTGAGACTTTTCCCGCATGGGAAAATTTGAAAATGTTTCCTGATGTGCCGAGATGTATTTGAATTTAGCCAATCATATTCCTGTGAAATGAGAAATGTAACATTTGATATGTAAATTTTAGCATAAATATTAGTAGACTAGAGAGGGGTAGAGTAGCTGCTGATGGAGAACCGATGATCAGAGAGATCCTTATGCTGACGGAGAGGACGGTGACTTTATATGATTAACAAGAACTCTGACGAATTTACTGAGGACAAGTTCTGACTTAGAAAACGACAATTAGCCAGAATAGGTAAATATGACAAAAGATGATATTGCATTATTAAGATTTAACCTGCATTTAAATTAGATAAAAGAAAATCATTATTTGAATTAATGTGTCGGGTGATTATTTCATTGAAATGTTTATTGATTAGTTTGAGAGTTTAAGTATCATTGAACTAAATAACAACTAAATGATTCGATTGACCTATTGATGGAGGAATCGTTAGGGTGATTCAGGAGGTGGTTTCCTTTATCAAAGAAAGCTGTTTGGTTCGGAACTGATGTCCCTTTGTAGGCACGGATAGTTTGAGAGAATGAATGTTGGTGTTATGGGCCCCACCAGCGTATGATGTGTGTATGTGAGTGTGACTGAGAATTCATTCTGTCCGTGGAAGTAAGGGGAAATTGATTAACCCGAACTGCACCAGTATTTCTGGTAGCTAGAGATGGTTTTTATTGTTTTGGTTTAATGATTTTGCATGTATATAGCTTATCGATTATTGATTGGTATTGATATATGTACTAACACTATATGTTGAAGTCGTATTGAGTTTTATGTTGTCTGTACGGCTTCTGGGATGTAGGAAGTCGGGAATTGGTAACAGTTCCGTAGCAGAGCAGAGGTAAGCGCTGCTCTCGGGAAAGACGGGATTGTGGTTGCCCGTAGGTACACGGGAGAAACGTGTGACAATTGAAGTTGCACGACGCATTGTCTGGGTTCGATTCGGTAGCATCGCCGAGTGTTACCATTAGTGATATTTTCTGTGTGAGAGAAGTGTGAATGATAGCAAAGGGTTACCTGTGAAATTTTGGTCTTAGGTACCAGGAAACCAATTGGCATACCGATAACACTTATCACTGAAAAGGTAGCAGGTGTTCTCTGAGCTTGTTAGAAGGACAAAGTAGAGGTAAGCGCTGCTGTGTTAACGTATGTCAAAATTCTGTAGTAGGACAGATTGTTCGCTGTTCTCGGAAAAGACAGGATTCTGTGTGAATGAACTACATTTTCTTGTGTGAAAGTGCATGAATGAAATAGCATTCGGGTTAATTGCGAAACTCTGGGTTTATTTCTCAGGAGCATTGCGTTTCCAACCATGTGTTTTAAATCTGGAGAAACAGTTAATTGATGCTTGGTAGAAGGGTGAAGTAGAGGGATGTGCTACTTTGCCAACGGACGTAACAATTCTGTAGTAGGGCAGAGGTAAGTGCTGCTCTCGGGGAAAACAGGATTCTCGTGGGAAAGGTCTTTTGCTATTCTGTGGTTAGCGAAGCAGACAATGGAGATGTTTATATGTTGTAACTAACAGTATTGTAAAATTGAAACAAAGTCTACCAAGTAGTTTTGTAAAGGAGGGGTAGACTGAAGACAGGAGTCAGGAGCAGGAGCTGCTGCAGCGACTGCTGATGTCAGAAAGACCACGCTGGGATTGGACAGCCAGTCAGAGGTGTAAAACGCTCTGGATTGGTACGTCAGTTTAAAACCGCGCTAGGATTGGAGAAGTAGAGGGTGACGTAGACGCTCCAGGATTGGTGTGTTAGTGTGAGTCGCGCAGTGATTGGAGATTGTGACAGTGACGTAGACGCGCCAGGATTGGTGCGTGAGTGAGATTCGCGTTGCTATTGGACTAAAGATCGTACAGTTGCAGAAAAGACTAAAGGGTTCACGAGAGAAAGGAAGATGTATTATCATTCACCCGAGAAAAAGAAAAAATCTTTATTTAGTAAAATAAAAGGATGGTTTGTGAAAGACAAAGAGATTGTGACTAGGGAAGGACAGTTACTTCCTGAGATGAAAACACCTGCATCCTTCATGGTTGCGAAATATGGGTACCATACTTGCATTGGGTGAGACAATTGGGCGAAGTATACAAAGGAAGACGGAGTTTTAGCGTTTCCAGAAAATGGTTCCTTTAATTTGGCAATTTTAAGGAATTTACGGGAGAGGATGATGAGCTGAGATCCGCGGCCTAGACCTACGCAGTTCGAGACTTTGACTGAGTGGGAAGACGAAATGCATGAGCGAGAAAAACAGAGAAATGGCAGTAGATATAGATATATGTTCGGACGGCCAATTGATCGTGAAACTCATTGTGATCGAATGAGAAGGTGGCGAGACGCAAGTATGACTGAAGGACTGTTTCCCGTAAGAACTGCAGGGGAAAGTGAAGGAAGGAAATGCATAGAGAAAAAGCATAATGTAGAACCTAGAAGGTATGGAGCAAATGAGATAGAAGATGATGTCCTAGATGATATGTTTTACAAAAGCCCACCTCCATACAGGCAGGAATCAGAGACGCTGACCTCAGGTACTCCAGTGAGGGAAACTCTGCGAATCATTAAGACAGAAGTTACGACTCCAGAGGTAAAAAGAAGGAATTCTCTTAGGGAAAGAGAGACGGAAAATAAGGTTGAGAGTGAAAATTCGAGGGAGTTAGCAAAAACCACATTAGAACTGACAGAGAGGATAAGAGAATTGACTAAAAATCTAGAAGCAGTTACAGTCCCCGTAATCATAGGTCCAGTTATGCCCATTTTTGAGAAGCAGAAAGAAAGTGAGCATGGTCTAACGGTTCCGTATGTGAGCAATAGACAAGCGGAACAGACCCTAATGAGAGCAAAAGAGAATCCTTGGAGACACACCATGAGTGAAGGTGAACTACATGTGTCAAATAACCCATTTTATAATCCTGATACTGTAGAAAGAAGCAGAATGGTAGGGGGACCAATATTAGAACCACAGAGAATGACAGAACCAGGGAATGTAGAAAAATCAGTAGGTATAACTACAGACGAATTGAGCGAATGGCTGAAGGGCTTGCAAGGTAAAGAGAAGGAATCCCAAACCATTGATGTGGCAAAATTACGCATGGTGTTAGAAGAATTTATAGTAGGGACTATCCCCACAGAGAAGCTGAAAAATTACCAGTATGAGGAACTGTTATTCCTATGTAAGAGTGTCACTTGGAGAGCAAAGAATTTACATGACAGGCTAGCAGAAATAGCAAGTGAAATGGGAATTGACATGGACAAGGTAAAAGCTTTACAGAAGCCTTACCGAGTGGATTTCACGGAAAAGGATATTGAAAATCTGAACACTGCAGGAAGAATAGGGCAGATTAAGGACATAATCACAGTGTTGAGGAAATGGGGAGATGTGGACAAATGGAAAAGCAGGTGGTATAAGAAACGGGATGATACCTCAGACAGAACTTTTCCAGCATTTCCTGTGAGAGAAAAGGAAAAGGTAGTGACAGCATTTCCCATGAGAGAGATTCCAGGAGGGGGATATGTGCATGTCCCATGGACAAGACAGGACATTTTGTCATTTACAAATGACTTCCCTCGATTGCGAGAATAGCCCGTCGAGTGGTACAGACAGGTAGACAGATTTGTTAAGTTGTCAAAAGTACTGTGGATTGATCTAAATAGCTTATTTGATATAATAGTGCCAGCATATTTATGAGCAGAATGCAAAATAGTCATAGATTGGCCAACTAAAGAATACCCGAGAGATCCCAAAACAGGAGCACCAGACCCTGAGGTAATGAAGAAATATGAACAAGTTATGGTATTTTTGAAAAACAAAGTGCCTCCCAAAGAAACAGATTGGGTTAAAATAGATCGAACACATCAGGAAGTGAAAGAATCAGTTCATGCTTACTATGAAAGGCTAATATTAGCTTTCAAACAGTTTAGTGGAGATGAAAATCTGGGAGAAAAGGATCTAAGTCATTTTGTGTACAGATTTGTGTATGGTTTGCGTCCCCAAATCGGGGAAATGATCAAGCAGCACACCGTAGACTGGCAAAGCAAGAAAATAGATGAGATCCTAAGACATGCTAAATACTTTAGTGATGAGATTGAGGCAAAGCAGCGAAAACTAAAAGAAACGGCAATGTGGGCTCAAGTGAAAGTCGCGGAAAGACAGGAAGCTCAGCTGGTCGAACAAGCCAATAACCCAGGCATCAAACCGAGATTTGGCCTAGGGAAAGGGAAGGGTAATATAGAAGAAGCTAAAAAGAAGTTTCCATGCCACAATTGCGGAAGGTTAGGGCATTGGAAATCCGAGTGTAAGTATCCACCAAGTACTAATAATGAAAATCCATCATTGAATCCACAGGTGCAGTGTGAGGTGAGTGGCCCACCGCAGCAACAGCAGAAGGCTGTTAATCCACAGAATCAGGTGCCAAAACCGCCATTACCGCAAAGCAGGAACACCCAAAGATATAGCAAGGAAGTGGGATTCTACAATGAAGAACAGGTAAACAAACTGCAACGCGCGAGCGCTGTGTCACAATATTGGCGGCGAAATGACGAGAGTGAGTCAGAGGAGAATTATTGACGGTGCCGAAGAGAGGAAGAAGAGTGCTTACTTGGCGCAACTCTAGAAATAGATCAGACAGGACCATTTGTGGATGGGAAACTCAATGATGAAAATATTACTTTTCTAGTAGACACTGGAGCTACGCGATCTACTGTCAGGTCAGCAGATGTGAAAAATCTTCCTCTCTCGGATGAAACAATCCAAGTAGTTGGTGTGTGGTGTGCGATACTAGTCCTGTGAATTTGTTAGGAAGGGATCTTCTGTGCAAGATGAATTGCACTATATTCTGTACTCCAGATGGAATAGCCTTTGAGACACCGGATGAGGATGTACTGTATAAAATGACAATAGCTAACCAAGAAAATGGAATTACAGGAACTTATGCAGTATTTAACCCAGATGAATTACCCAAAGAATTGAAGCAGTCAGTGAAGGCAGGAGTCTGGGATTTTACTGGAGAAGATGTAGGCCTAATGAGAAATATAGATGCAGTAAAGATTACACTAAAAGAAGGAGTAGTTTATCCAAACATTCCCCAATATAGACTGACACCTGAAATAATTGAAGGAGTGACACCTTTAATTGAGAAAATGATTCAACAAGGGGTGTTGAGGGAAATAATGAGTAGTCCTTGTAACTCACCTATAATGGGACTGAAAAAGGCTAATGGGAAGTTCAGGATTGTGCAGGATTTGAGCAGGATTAACAAGATCGTTGTGTTATGTTGTCCCATTGTTCCAAATCCATCAGTGATTTTGTATCAGATTCCCCATGATGCAGAATGGTACACAGTAATTGATTTGTGTCATGCTTTCTTTTCCATTCCGTTGCATCATGACAGCCAGCCGATTTTTGCATTTCGGTTTGGAGAGCGTATTTTGGCATGGTGCCGAATCCCACAGGGGTACACAGAGAGCCCCTCCATTTTCAATCAGTTGCTAAAGAAATCTGTGGAAAGTCTAACCATGCCTGAAAATTCAGTTCTGGTCCAGTATATTGACGACCTATTGGTGGTGTCAAAAACACGCGAAGCTTGTGAAACGGACACAATAGCTTTGCTGAATCATTTGGCAGATGGAGGACTAAAGGTATCTCCGACAAAATTGCAATTCTGTAAAAAAGAAGTACAATATTTGGGACATACCATTGAAAAAGGGCTGAGAAAGGAAACCATAGACAGAATCAGAATTATTAGAGGAATTAGAGCCCCAATGACCCAAAGAGAGGTGAGAATGTTCCTAGGGATGGTTGGTTACTGTCGTCAGTGGATAAGTAACTTTTCCCTGATTGCCAAACCATTGGTAAAATTGACGAAAAGTGAGGTTAAAGACCCCCTTGAATTAAACAAAGAAGAATTGGCAGCATTCAGACAGTTAAAAAACAGCCTTTGCGAAGCCCCAGCTCTGGGAATGCCAGACTACGAGAAAGAATTTGAATTATACTGAAGTGAGAGAAATGGATGTGCACTCTCAGTGTTAATACAGAAACATGGAAGGCAAAGGAGACCAGTTGCATATTTTTCATCAATGTTAGATCCAGTGGCGGTAGGTCTGCCAGGATGTCTGAAAGCAGTAGCTGCTACATGCCAAAGCCTAGAGCAGAGTGAAGGAATCGAGATGGGGTATCCAGTAAGAGTGTTTGTACCTCATAATGTGGCGATCCTTTTAACAAGGAGCCGAACACAGTTCATGTCACATAGTCGGCAGACTAATTATGAGAAGGTCATTCTAGGTGCAACCAATGTGAGTCTGGAAAGATGTGTGAATTTGAATCCAGCTACACTTTTGCCTGATGCAGAGAGAGTGGAGGTAAGAGATGATGTTGATCATGATTGCTTGGATGTGCTTGACTTTTGCACGAAACCTCGACCAGACATAAAAGATTTACCATTGCCAGAAAGTGATTATGTGTTGTTTGTGGATGGGTCGTGCTTGAGAACAGACGAAGGATTGTTGAGTGCGGCCTATGCTATATGCACAGTTGCTGCAGTCATAGAAGCATCACACTTGAAAGGAGTTAAATCCGCTCAAGTAGCAGAACTAGTGGCATTGACAAGGGCATGCATAATTGGGAAGAATGTAAGAGTGACTGTGATAACAGACAGCCAGTATGGCTTTGAAGTTGTCCACGATTTTGGCCAACTTTGGCTGCAGAGAGGTATCCTGACCTCAAGTGGAACTCCTATAAGGAATGCAAAAGTGGTGGGAAAATTGCTTGAAGCAATACAGTTGCCAAAGGAACTGTCAGTGGTAAAATGTGCTGCTCATAGTCAAGGTAGTGACTATATCACTACTGGGAACCGATATGCCAATGACATGGCTCAGTACTGTGCCCGAAATCAGTATTCAATCAATAGGGCAAAGGAGAAGGAGATGTTTTCTTGCTCCATAATGTTTACTAACGTTGTGGGAACGTGGGAAGAAGTGAGGCAGTTGCAGGATGAAGCAGGAGATGAAGAAATGAAGCAGTGGGTAAAAGCAGGTTGTGCACCAAGGGAGAAAGAGCATGTGTGGGTCTATCGGGATGGAAGACCAGTAATGCCTGATAGCATGATGTCAACCATGGCACGGATGTATCATGGCCAAGGACATCTGGGAAGAGATGCCATGATAAGGGCTTTTAAGCAGACCTGGTACAATGCAAAATTCAGGTTGATAGCAGAGAGTCTCTGTCAAAGATGCCTAATATGTCAGCAGTACAATCCTGCAAGGAAAACAGTGGTGAGCCTAGGCACAATAGGCTGAGAGGGAGGACCCTTCACCAGAATGCAAATAGATTTCATTGAAATGCCCCCTTATAACAAGTTGAGGTATGTTCTGGTGGCAGTTTGTCTGTTCTCCAGGTGGGTGGAGGCATACCCAACAAGAAGAAATGATGGAATCACAGTGGCCAAGCTCTTGTTGAGGGAATTCATCCCAAGATTCGGGTACCCAGTGACCATAGAATCAGATAGAGGAAGACACTTTTACAATGAGATCATGGCATTGATTTGTGAAGCATTGGGTGTACAACAAAAACTTCATTGTGCCTATCGACCAGAGGCTTCTGGTGTGGTTGAACAAATGAATGGTACGATCAAAAACAGAATAGGGAAAACGTGTTTAGCCACAGGAATGTAATGGCCTGATGTCTTGCCTCTAGTCTTGATGACAATCAGATCTACTCCAGACAGAACTACAGGTTTGAGTCCCCACGAAATTATCATGGGACGAGCCATGAGACACGTATTTGTTCCAGTCAACAAATTGATGACAATAACTGATGACATGATTTTGGATTACTGTAAAGGCCTGGCTGACGCAGTCCATTCTGTGTTTCACCAGGTTGGAGCGGACGCCACTACCCTTGAGAGAAAACCAGCCCATGACCTGAGCCCAGGTGACTGGATGAGAATAAAAGTCCACAGAAGAAGGAATTGCTTGGTTCCAAGGTGGGGAAGGCCAAGGCAAGTTATCTTGACCACAACAACTGCTGTGAAGTGTGCTGGACTGAAAAATTGGATACATGCAAGTCACACTTTGAGAGTTCCAAATCCAGCAGATAGCATTGGAAAGGAATATTTCGATGATTCGGAATCAAGTGCTGATTCAGACAATGAGAATACAAAGACAAAAGAAAATCCTGAAAGGGGGGAAAAGGAGCCAAGACTAGTTCCAACTCCAAGAGAAGAAATTATGAGGAAGAGATTGCAGATTTCAGATGGTTCAGATCCTGGAGACGAGCAAAACGCCAGTGGCGAGCACAGAAAGAAGAAGAGAAAAGAAAAGAATGTCCCGTCAGAAGAAACGTTTACACCAGACGAAAGAGTAGAAGAAGTTCCACCTGAGAAAATCCTGGAAGGAGAAGAAGGGACAGAAATAGAGAGAGAGGGTCAGATTTCTGCGGAAGACCCCCGAGGAGGTGTAGGGACATCCAACACTGAGTTAGGTGAAGGGACAATCAGCGAACAGAAAGATTGCGTGTCGGGGACCCGAGGAGGGACAGAAGTAGGGCCAACACAAGAGGTGGAGAAAGTAGCTGGTGGAAGAGAAAAGTCAAATGAGACAGAATCTGAAGACAGTGAACCAGAAGGTCGAATTCTAAGGAAGAGAACTTGGATCGAGGAAAGGAACAGTAAAGAAGGCAAAACAAGAAGGAATGCTAAAGGAGACCTTTGGCCAAACAAAATAAAGAGACTGAGATATCGATTGACACGAGTCAAACCCTCAAAAGCTGAACAAGTGAACGAAGTAACAAGTCAGCACAGAGAAAAAGAGGGAGAGACAGAAGTGTCTGAAGGAAACAAACGATCGAGAAAACCAAACCAGAAGTATAAGTCACCTGAATGGCCGTACGTGGCACTGCCTGAACAAGGAGAAGAGGTAGATAGTCAAGGAAATCCAGAGGAGACTTTATTGAAAGTGGTGGAGGAAGAAGAAACAGCGGAAATCCTGAGAGTTATCCTATCCGATATCGGAGAAGAAGCGGAAGATCAGGAAATTCTATATGTGGATGATGAGAAGGAAGTGAAAAACGATGAGAGGCCAAGCTGAGTGATTTCAAGAAGGTCCTTGTAGAAAATATAAAGGATTGAATAAGAAATTGAAAATTTTGGATAACCTGATAAGGGCCTAGCTCTTGCAGGAAAAATACAAGAAGCGGAGTAGAAGAGGCTAAGTCAAAAGACACGGTCAATTTTAACAAGATGGCTAACATAGATGATAACAAGAGTAGATGTACCTTTATGAGAAGATGGTGCAAGACGTGTTGTTGTTGTACAGGACTATTAATGCTTCTTTGGAGCGTACTCGCTCTTTTGATCTCTTTCAAAGTAACTTTAGATATACTAGAAGGGCATACAGAGAGTATGACTAATGTAGTGAAGAATTCACAAAAGGTAGTTCCAATTAAAACAAGTACTGAACATATACATAAGGATAGGTCTATAACTGATTTTTCTAGCAATGTTTTTTCAAAATTATTGTATGAATATGTAAAAACAATGGACGTAAGGGATTGCTACGTATGTATGCAGTTACCTGCCTCTGTTTCAGAAGGAGTGACTTATCATCACCTTCCAGCAATTTATGGAATAACATGTAGCGTTTTAACCAGTATATTTTATCAAGTAGGGAAATTAGAATATAATCTGTCTAATATAGATAACATTCTTGGACAATTGCCCATGAATAATGAATAGAATCCAGCTAAAACTGCTAATGTACTAGGTGAGATTTTTATAGAGACTAAAGAACTAACTTTAGAATATATTTTTAGAAACAATTTAACTTGCAGTTTGAAGACAGAAGAGAAAACATTTCTAGATATGGTCGAGGAAAGGAGATTGAAAATACATAAAAATGCAGAAGGACATAAAGAGGGGGAAAACATTTGGGAAATAGATGGGAAAAAGGAGACAAAGGGTGAAGCTAGACCAACAATAGCTATAGATTCACAACAGAAAGGCAAATTATGCACTATGAGGGAAAGATCCCAATATGATTATTATTATATAGGGACAAGTGAGTGTCATGATACATATTTTATTGCATCTGGATGGGGATTTAGAGGCGGAGAAGATCCAGTTTTTCCTGGACTGTACTATATTTGTGGGAACAAGGCTTATTACAGGTTGCCCGACCATTGGTATGGCACATGTTATGTTGGCCTGGTCTTTCCAAAAATCTTTCACATGGATAGAGTAGAAAATAGTGGACCACATAACCTACTAATGCGTAGTAGAAGAGAAACTAGGTTAGAAATTGTAGGTGATATTTTCGGAGCCTTGATACCAGCAGTGGGAATATCTTTGAATGCAAATAATATTCAGAAATTGTCAACCATAGTGGATCGCTTGTCAACAAGCACCGCTGGAGGATCTCTTTTGGTAAATACTGAAATGGTTGCTATGCGTGCTATGATTATGCAAAATCGACTTGCCCTTGATATCTTATTGGCAAAAGAGGGTGGAGTCTGTGGAATGCTGAAAGTTCAACATTGTTGCACTTACATTCCTGATGAAAGCAAAGATCTAAAGGTATATATTAAAAATATTACAGAATTGCATGATAAAATAGTACCACTGGAGGTTGAAAGTATCTGGACTAACATTAGTAATAAGATGGCTGCTATTAAGACTTTCTTAGGTAAATTAGGTAGTACTATATTAGGGAAAATATTATTTGCATTAAAGTGTGTGATTTTCCTATTATTAATACTTAGATTAGGATGTATGTGTTGCAGACATAGAAGAAATAAAAAGAAAATTAGACGAGAAATTATCAAAAAGAAGGAAAAGAAACAAGAAAGAGATTTGAACGAGATAGAATTGGAAGAATGGAAGGAGAGTATGTATGACAAAACAAAAAGAGAAGATGAAGGAGAAACAGAATTTTAATTGAGCAAGAAAACATTTCGAATTTCCGTAAAAAGGGAAAAATAATTGTTTTTGTGGGTTTTGTTTGTGGTGATAAAATCACCAAAGGGGGGATTGATGGAGCGGGTAAAATGTTTTCTTTTTATATACCCAATCCATTTATATATGTTTATATTAAAATGATTAAGGATTAATTAGAATAATTAATAGTTTGATGTGAAAGAACTAAACCAACCTTATAACAGAAAGAATACATGTGGGAATGCATTTGCATGGATAAAATATTAGGTGAACTAAGTTTGTATGCATATTAAAACGATAAATGTTGCTTGAGTAATGTTATTGTGATTTGCGCTTAAATAAACCAGCATTAACGGCTTTGGATGTTGCATATGGCTAGATAAATGCATACACATAAGGGTATTAGCAAGGGAATAACACTGTTTTAATAATTTCCATGTATTAATTACGATTTTTGTGTTTCTTTGCTTAAGTTGACTATTCTGGCCAACCAAAAGATGGCCGCCGACTGAAACCTAACTAAAGTACATTACTTCATCATTTGAACAATGGAGAAAGGCGCCTGCACTGACTTCGTTTGTGTCCCTTGTGTGACCTGTCAGACCATGCCCATGAAGACTACCCTGGGCGAGGTGCCAATGCCCCTGAACGTGAAGAAAATGTTACAATTGGGAATATGAACTGTCGAACCTGACCTGTTTTCAACAAACTGATACATTTAGGACCACGGATCATTCTTTCCCATACATTTGCTTTGAGACTTTTCCCGCATGGGAACATTTGAAAATGTTTCCTGATGTGCCGAGATGTATTTGAATTTAGCCAATCATATTCCTGTGAAATGAGAAATGTAACATTTGATACGTAAATTTTAGCATAAATATTAGTAGACTAGAGAGGGGTAGAGTAGCTGCTGACGGAGAACCGATGATCAGAGATCCTTATGTTGACGGAGAGGACGGTGACTTTATATGATTAACAAGAACTCTGACGAATTTACTGAGGACCAGTTCTGACTTAGAAAACGACAATTAGCCAGAATAGGTAAATATGACAAAAGATGATATTGCATTATTAAGATTTAACCTGCATTTAAATTAGATAAAAGAAAATCATTATTTGAATTAATGTGTCGGGTGATTATTTCATTGAAATGTTTATTGATTAGTTTGAGAGTTAAAGTATCATTGAACTAAATAACAACTAAATGATTCGATCGACCTATTGATGGAGGAATCGTTAGGGTGATTCAGGAGGTGGTTTCCTTTATCAAAGAAAGCAGTTTGGTTCGGAACTGATGTCCCTTTGTAGGCACGGATAGTTTGAGAGAATGAATGTTGGTGTTATGGGCCCCACCAGCGTATGATGTGTGTATGTGAGTGTGACTGAGAATTCATTCTGTCCGTGGAAGTAAGGGGAAATTGAGTAACCCGAACTGCACCAGTATTTCTGGTAGCTAGAGATGGTTTTTATTGTTTTGGTTTAATGATTTTGCATGTATATAGCTTATCGATTATTGATTGGTATTGATATATGTACTAACACTGTATGTTGAAGTTGTATTGAGTTTTATGTTGTCTGTACGGCTTCTGGGATGTAGGAAGTCGGGAATTGGTAACAGTTCCGTAGCAGAGCAGAGGTAAGCGCTGCTCTCGGGAAAGACAGGATTGTGGTTGCCCGTAGGTACACGGGAGAAACGTGTGACAATTGAAGTTGCACGATGCATTGTCTGGGTTCGATTCGGTAGCATCGTCGAGTGTTACCATTAGTGATATTTTCTGTGTGAGAGAAGTGTGAATGATAGCAAAGGGTTACCTGTGAAATTTTGGTCTTAGGTACCAGGAAACCAATTGGAATACCGATAACGCTTATCACTGAAAAGGTAGCAGGTGTTCTCTGAGCTTGTTAGAAGGACAAAGTAGAGGTAAGCGCTGCTGTGTTAACGTATGTCAAAATTCTGTAGTAGGACAGACTGTTCACTGTTCTCGGAAAAGACAGGATTCTGTGTGAATGAACTACATTTTCTTGTGTGAAAGTGCGTGAATGAAATAGCATGCGGGTTAATTGCGAAAATCTGGGTTTATTTCTCAGGAGCATTGCGTTTCCAACCATGTGTTTTAAATCTGGAGAAACAGTTAATTGATGCTTGGTAGAAGGGTGAAGTAGAGGGATGTGTTACTTTGCCAACGGACGTAACGATTCTGTAGTAGGGCAGAGGTAAGTGCTGCTCTCGGGGAAAACAGGATTCTCGTGGGAAAGGTCTTTTGCTATTCTGTGGTTAGCGAAGCAGACAATGGAGATGTTTATATGTTGTAACTAACAGTATTGTAAAATTGAAACAAAGTCTACCAAGTAGTTTTGTAAAGGAGGGGTAGACTGAAGACAGGAGTCAGGAGCAGGAGCTGCTGCAGCGACTGCTGATGTTAGAAAGACCGCGCTGGGATTAGACAGCCAGTCAGAGGTGTAAAACGCTCTGGATTGGTACGTCAGTTTAAAACCGCGCTAGGATTGGAGAAGTAGAGGGTGACGTAGACGCTCCAGGATTGGTGCGTTAGTGTGAGTCGCGCAGGGATTGGAGATTGTGACAGTGACGTAGACGCGCCAGGATTGGTACGTGAGTGAGAGTCACGTTGCTATTGGACTAAAGATCGTACAGTTGCAGAAAAGACTAAAGGGTTCACGAGAGAAAGGAAGATGTATTATCATTCACCCGAGAAAAAGAAAAAATCTTTGTTTAGTAAAATAAAATGATGGTTTGTGAAAGACAAAGAGATTGTGACTAGGGAAGGACAGTTACTTCCTGAGATGAAAACACCTGCATCCTTCATGGTTGCGAAATATGGGTACCATACTTGCATTTGGTTAGACAATTGGGCGAAGTATACAAAGGAAGACGGAGTTTTAGCGTTTCCAGAAAATTGTTCCTTTAATTTGGCAATTTTAAGGAATTTACGGGAGAGGATGATGAGCTTAGATCCACGGCCTAGACCTACGCAGTTCGAGACTTTGACTGAGTGGGAAGACGAAATGCATGAGCGAGAAAAACAGAGAAATGGCAGTAGATATAGATATATGTTCGGACGGCCAATTGATCGTGAAACTCATTGTGATCGAATGAGAAGGTGGCGAGACGCAAGTATGACTGAAGGACTGTTTCCCGTAAGAACTGCAGGGGAAAGTGAAGGAAGGAAATGCATAGAGAAAAAGCATAATGTAGAACCTAGAAGGTATGGAGCACATGAGATAGAAGATGATGTCCTAGATGATATGTTTTACAAAAGCCCACCTCCATACAGGGAGGAATCAGAGACGCTGACCTCAGGTACTCCAGTGAGGGAAACTCTGCGAATCATTACGACAGAAGTTACGACTCCAGAGGTAAAAAGAAGGAATTCTCTTAGGGAACGAGAGACGGAAAATAAGGTTGAGAGTGAAAATTCGAGGGAGTTAGCAAAAACCACATTAGAACTGACAGAGAAGATAAGAGAATTGACTAAAAATCTAGAAGCAGTTACAGTCCCCGTAATCATAGGTCCAGTTATGCCCATTTTTGAGAAGCAGAAAGAAAGTGAGCATGGTCTAACGGTTCCGTATGTGAGCAATAGACAAGCGGAACAGACCCTAATGAGAGCAATAGAGAATCCTTGGAGACACACCGTGAGTGAAGGTGAACTACATGTGTCAAATAACCCATTTTATAATCCTGATACTGTAGAAAGAAGCAGAATGGTAGGGGGACCAATATTAGAACCACAGAGAATGACAGAACCAGGGAATGTAGAAAAATCAGTAGGTATAACTACAGACGAATTGAGCGAATGGCTGAAGGGCTTGCAAGGTAAAGAGAAGGAATCCCAAACCATTGATGTGGCAAAATTACGCATGGTGTTAGAAGAATTTATAGTAGGGACTATCCCCACAGAGAAGCTGAAAAATTACCAGGATGAGGAACTGTTATTCCTATGTAAGAGTGTCACTTGGAGAGCAAAGAATTTACATGACAGGCTAGCAGAAATATCAAGTGAAATGGGAATTGACATGGACAAGGTAAAAGCTTTACAGAAGCCTTACCGAGTGGATTTCACAGAAAAGGATATTGAAAATCTGAACACTGCAGGAAGAATAGGGCAGATTAAGGACATAATCACGGTGTTGAGGAAGTGGGGAGATGTGGACAAATGGAAAAGCAGGTGGTATAACAAATGGGATGATACCTCAGACAGAACTTTTCCAGCATTTCCTGTGAGAGAAAAGGAAAAGGTAGTGACAGCATTTCCCATGAGAGAGATTCCAGGAGGGGGATATGTGCATGTCCCATGGACAAGACAGGACATTTTGTCATTTACAAATGACTTCCCTCGATTGCGAGAAAAGCCCGTTGAGTGGTACAGACAGGTAGACAGATTTGTTAAGTTGTCAAAAGTACTGTGGATTCATCTAAATAGCTTATTTGATATAATAGTGCCAGCAGATTTATGGGCAGAATGCAAAATAGTCATAGATTGGCCAACTAAAGAATACCCGAGAGATCCCAAAACAGGAGCACCAGACCCTGAGGTAATGAAGAAATATGAACAAGTTATGGTATTTTTGAAAAACAAAGTGCCTCCCAAAGAAACAGATTGGGTTAAAATAGATCGAACACATCAGGAAGTGAAAGAATCAGTTCATGCTTACTATGAAAGCCTAATATTAGCTTTCAAACAGTTTAGCGGAGATGAAAATCTGGGAGAAAAGGATCTAAGTCATTTTGTGTACAGATTTGTGTATGGTTTGCGTCCCGAAATTGGGGAAATGATCAAGCAGCACACCGTAGACTAGCAAAGCAAGAAAATAGATGAGATCCTAAGACATACTTTAGTGATGAGATTGAGGCAAAGCAGCGAAAACTAAAAGAAAAGGCAATGTGGGCTCAAGTGAAAGTCATGGAAAGACAGGAAGCTCAGCTGGTCGAACAAGCCAATAACCCAGGCATCAAACCGAGATTTGGCCTAAGGAAAGGGAAGGGTAATATAGAAGAAGCTAAAAAGAAGTTTCCATGCCACAATTGCGGAAGGTTAGGGCATTGGAAATCCGAGTGTAAGTATCCACCAAGTACTAATAATGAAAATCCATCATTGAATCCACAGGTGCAGTGTGAGGTGAGTGGCCCACCGCAGCAACAGCAGAAGGCTGTTAATCCACAGAATCAGGTGCCAAAACCGCCATTACCGCAAAGCAGGAACACCCAAAGATATAGCAAGGAAGTGGGATTCTACAATGAAGAACAGGTAAACAAACCGCAACGCGCGAGCGCTGTGTCACAATATTGGCTGCGACATGACGAGAGTGAGTCAGAGGAGAATTATTGACGGTGCCGAAGAGAGGAAGGAGAGTGCGTACTTGGCGCAACTCTAGAAATAGATCAGACAGGACCATTTGTGGATGGGAAACTCAATGATGAAAATATTACTTTTCTAGTAGACACTGGAGCTACGCGATCTACTGTCAGGTCAGCAGATGTGAAAAATCTTCCTCTCTCGGATTAAACAATCCAAGTAGTTGGTGTGTCAAACACCCAGAATAGAACCTACCTTACCGAACCGGTAAAGGTTCAAATAGGGAAATTCACAGACATGCACCGATTTGTGGTGTGCGATACTAATCCTGTGAATTTGTTAGGAAGGGATCTTCTGTGCAAAATGAATTGCACTATATTCTGTACTCCAGATGGAATAGCCTTTGAGACACCGGATGAGGATGTACTGTATAAAATGACAATAGCTAACCAAGAAAATGGAATTAAAGAACTTATGCAGTATTTAACCCAGATGAATTACCCAAAGAATTGAAGCAGTCAGTGAAGGCAGGAGTCTGGGATTTTACTGGAGAAGATGTAGGCCTTATGAGAAATATAGATCCAGTAAAGATTACACTAGAAGAAGGAGTAGTTTATCCAAACATTCCCCAATATAGACTGACACATGAAATAATTGAAGGAGTGACACCTTTAATTGAGAAAATGATTCAACAAGGGGTGTTGAGGGAAATAATGAGTAGTCCATGTAACTCACCTATAATGGGACTGAAAAAGCCCAATGGGAAGTTCAGGATTGTGCAGGATTTAAGAAGGATTAACAAGATCGTTGTGTCATGTTGTCCCATTGTTCCAAATCCATCAGTGATTTTGTATCAGATTCCCCATGATGCAGAATGGTACACAGTAATTGATTTGTGTCATGCTTTCTTTTCCATTCCGTTGCATCATGACAGCCAGCCGATTTTTGCATTTCGGTTTGGAGAGCGTATTTTGGCATGGTGCCGAATCCCACAGGGGTACACAGAGAGCCCCTCCATTTTCAATCAGTTGCTAAAGAAATCTCTGGAAAGTCTAACCATGCCTGAAAATTCAGTTCTAGTCCAGTATATTGACGACCTACTGGTGGCGTCAAAAACACGTGAAGCTTGTGAAACGGACACAATAGCTTTGCTGAATCATTTGGCAGATGGAGGACTAAAGGTATCTCCGACAAAATTGCAATTCTGTAAAAAAGAAGTACAATATTTGGGACATACCATTGAAAAAGGGCTGAGAAAGGTAACCATAGACAGAATCAGAATTATTAGAGCAATGAGAGCCCCAATGACCCAAAGAGAGGTGAGAATGTTCCTAGGGATGGTTGGTTACTGTCGTCAGTGGATAAGTAACTTTTCCCTGATTGCCAAACCATTGGTAAAATTGACGAAAAGTGAGGTTAAAGACCCCCTTGAATTAAACAAAGAAGAATTGGCAGCATTCAGACAGTTAAAAAACAGCCTTTGCGAAGCCCCAGCTCTGGGAATGCCAGACTACGAGAAAGAATTTGAATTATACTGCAGTGAGAGAAATGGATGTGCACTCTCAGTGTTAATACAGAAACATGGAAGGCAAAGGAGACCAGTTGCATATTTTTCGTCAATGTTAGATCCAGTGGCGGTAGGTCTGACAGGATGTCTGAAAGCAGTAGCTGCTACATGCCGAAGCCTAGAGCAGAGTGAAGGAATCGAGATGGGGTATCCAGTAAGAGTGTTTGTACCTCATAATGTGGCGATCCTTTTAACAAGGAGCCGAACACAGTTCATGTCACATAGTCGGCAGACTAAGTATGAGAAGGTCATTCTAGGTGCAACCAATGTGAGTCTGGAAAGATGTGTGAATGTGAATCCAGCTACACTTTTGCCTGATGCAGAGAGAGTGGAGGTAAGAGATGATGTTGATCATGATTGCTTGGATGTGCTTGACTTTTGCACGAAACCTCGACCAGACATAAAAGATTTACCATTGCCAGAAAGTGATTATGTGTTGTTTGTGGATGGGTCGTGCTTGAGAACAGACGAAGGATTGTTGAGTGCGGCCTATGCTATATGCACAGTTGCTGCAGTCATAGAAGCATCACACTTGAAAGGAGTTAAATCTGCTCAAGTAGCAGAACTAGTGGCATTGACAAGGGCATGCAAAATTGGGAAGAATGTAAGAGTGACTGTGATAACAGACAGCCAGTATGGCTTTGGAGTTGTCCACGATTTTGGCCAACTTTGGCTGCAGAGAGGTTTCCTGACCTCAAGTGGAACTCCTATAAGGAATGCAGAAGTGGTGGGAAAATTGCTTGAAGCAATACAGTTGCCAAAGGAACTGTCAGTGGTAAAATGTGCTGCTCACAGTCAAGGTAGTGACTATATCACTACTGGGAACCGATATGCCAATGACATGGCTCAGTACTGTGCCCGAAATCAGTATTCAATCAATAGGGCAAAGAAGAAGGAGATGTTTTCTTGCTCCATAATGTTTACTAACGTTGTGGGAACATGGGAAGAAGTGAGGCAGTTGCAGGATGAAGCAGGAGATGAAGAAATGAAGCAGTGGGTAAAAGCAGGTTGTGCACCAAGGGAGAAAGAGCATGTGTGGGTCTATCGGGATGGAAGACCAGTAATGCCTGATAGCATGATGTCAACCATGGCACGGATGTATCATGGCCAAGGACATGTGGGAAGAGATGCCATGATAAGGGCTTTTAAGCAGACCTGGTACAATGCAAAATTCAGGTTGATAGCAGAGAGTCTCTGTCAAAGATGCCTAATATGTCAGCAGTACAATCCTGGAAGGAAATCAGTGGTGAGCCTAGGCACAATAGGCCGAGAGGGAGGACCCTTCACCAGAATGCAAATAGATTTCATTGAAATGCCCCCTTATAACAAGTTGAGGTATGTTCTGGTGGTAGTTTGTCTGTTCTCCAGGTGGGTGGAGGCATACCCAACAAGAAGAAATGATGGGATCACAGTGGCCAAGCTCTTGTTGAGGGAATTCATCCCAAGATTCGGGTTCCCAGTGACCATAGAATCAGATAGAGGAAGACACATTTACAATGAGATCATGGCATTGATTTGTGAAGCATTGGGTGTACAACAAAAACTTCATTGTGCCTATCGACCAGAGGCTTCTGGTGTGGTTGAACAAATGAATGGTACGATCAAAAACAGAATAGGGAAAACGTATTTAGCCACAGGAATGTAATGGCCTGATGTCTTGCCTCTAGTCTTGATGACAATCAGATCTACTCCAGACAGAACTACAGGTTTGAGTCCCCACGAAATTATCATGGGACGAGCCATGAGATACGTATTTGTTCCAGTCAACAAATTGATGACAATAACTGATGACATGATTTTGGATTACTGTAAAGGCCTGGCTGACGCAGTCCATTCTGTGTTTCAAAAGGTTGGAGCGGACGCCACTACCCTTGAGAGAAAACCAGCCCATGACCTGAGCCCAGGTGACTGGATGAGAATAAAAGTCCACAGAAGAAGGAATTGCTTGGTTCCAAGGTGGGGAAGGTCAAGGCAAGTTATCTTGACCACAACAACTGCTGTGAAGTGTGCTGGACTGAAAAATTGGATACATGCAAGTCACACTTTGAGAGTTCCAAATCCAGCAGATAGCATTGGAAAGGAATATTTTGATGATTCGGAATCAAGTGCTGATTCAGACAATGAGAATACAAAGACAAAAGAAAATCCTGAAAGGGGGGAAAAGGAGCCAAGACTAGTTCCAACTCCAAGAGAAGAAATTCTGAGGAAGAGATTGCAGATTTCAGATGGTTCAGATTCTGGAGACGAGCAAAACGCCAGTGGCAAGCACAGAAAGAAGAAGAGAAAAGAAAAGAATGTCCCGTCAGAAGTAACGTTTACACCAGACGAAAGAGTAGAAGAAGTTCCACCTGAGAAAATCCTGGAAGGAGAAGAAGGGACAGAAATAGAGAGAGAGGGTCAGATTTCTGCGGAAGACCCCCGAGGAGGTGTAGGGACATCCAACACTGAGTTAGGTGAAGGGACAATCAGCGAACAGAAAGATTGCGTGTCGGGGACCCGAGGAGGGACAGAAGTAGGGCCAACACAAGAGGTGGAGAAAGTCGCTGGTGGAAGAGAAAAGTCAAATGAGACAGAATCTGAAGACAGTGAACCAGAAGGTCGAATTCTAAGGAAGAGAGCTTGGATCGAGGAAAGGAACAGTAAAGAAGGCAAAACAAGAAGGAATGCTAAAGGAGACCTTTGGCCAAACAAAATAAAGAGACTGAGATATCGATTGACACGAGTCAAACCCTCAAAAGCTGAACAAGTGAACGAAGTAACAAGTCAGCACAGAGAAAAAGAGGGAGAGACAGAAGTGTCTGAAGGAAACAAACGATCGAGAAAACCAAAAGTATAAGTCACCTGAATGGACGTACGTGGCACTGTCTGAACAAGGAGAAGAGGTAGATAGTCAAGGAAATCCAGAGGTGACTTTACTGAAAGTGGTGGAGGAAGAAGAAACAGCGGAAATCCTGAGAGTTATCCTATCCGATATCGGAGAAGAAGCGGAAGATCAGGAAATTCTATATGTGGATGATGAGAAGGAAGTGAAAAACGATGAGAGGCCAAGCTGAGTGATTTCAAGAAGGTCCTTGTAGAAAATATAAAGGATTGAATAAGAAATTGAAAAATGTGGATAACCTGATAAGGGCCTAGCTCTTTCAGGAAAAATACAAGAAGCGGAGTAGAAGAGGCTAAGTCAAAAGATACGGTCAATTTTAACAAGATGGCTAACATAGATGGTAACAAGAGTAGATGTACCTTTATGAGAAGATGGTGCAAGACGTGTTGTTGTTGTACAGGACTATTAATGCTTCTTTGGAGCATACTCGCTCTTTTGATCTCTTTCAAAGTAACTTTAGATATACTAGAAGGGCATACAGAGAATATGACTAATGTAGTGAAGAATTCACAAAAGGTAGTTCCAATTAAAACAAGTACTGAACATGTACATAAGGATAGGTCTATAACTGATTTTTCTAGCAATGTTCTTTCAAAATTATTGTATGAATATGTAAAAACAATGGACGTAAGGGATTGCTACGTATGTATGCAGTTACCTGCCTCTGTTTCAGAAGGAGTGACTTATCATCACCTTCCAGCAACTTATGGAATAACATGTAGCGTTTTAACCAGTATATTTTATCAAGTAGGGAAATTAGAATATAATCTGTCTAATATAGATAACATTCTTGGACAATTGCCCATGAATAATGAATTGAATCCAGCTAAAACTGCTAATGTACTAGGTGAGATTTTTTTAGAGACTAAAGAACTAACTTTAGAATATATTTTTAGAAACAATTTAACTTGCAGTTTGAAGACAGAAGAGAAAACATTTCTAGATATGGTCGAAGAAAGGAGATTGAAAATACATAAAAATGCAGAAGGACATAAAGAGGGGGAAAACATTTGGGAAATAGATGGGAAAAAGGAGACAAAGGGTGAAGCTAGACCAACAATAGCTATAGATTCACCACAGAAAGGCAAATTATGCATTATGAGGGAAAGATCCCAATATGATTATTATTTTATAGGAACAAGTGAGTGTCATGATACATATTTTATTGCATCTGGATGGGGATTTAGAGGCGGAGAAGATCCCGTTTTTCCTGGACTGTACTATATTTGTGGGAACAAGGCTTATTACAGGTTGTCCGAACATTGGTATGGCACATGTTATGTTGGCCTGGTCTTTCCAAAAATCTTTCACATGGATAGAGTAGAAAATAGTGGACCACATAACCTACTAATGCGTAGTAGAAGAGAAACTTGGTTAGAAATTGTAGGTGATATTTTCGGAGCCTTGATACTAGCAGTGGGAATATCTTTGAATGCAAATAATATTCAGAAATTGTCAACCATAGTGGATCGCTTGTCAACAAGCACCGCTGGAGGGTTTCTTTTGGTAAATACTGAAATGGTTGCTATGCGTGCTATGATTATGCAAAATCGACTTGCCCTTGATATCTTATTGGCAAAAGAGGGTGGAGTCTGTGGAATGCTGAAAGTTCAACATTGTTGCACTTACATTCCTGATGAAAGCAAAGATCTAAAGGTATATATTAAAAATATTACAGAATTGCATGATGAAATAGTACCACTGGAGGTTGAAAGTATCTGGACTAACATTAGTAATAAGATGGCTGCTATTAAGACTTTCTTAGGTAAATTAGGTAGTACTATATCAGGGAAAATATTATTTCCATTAACGTGTGTGATTTTCCTATTATTAATACTTAGATTAGGATGTATGTGTTGCAGACATAGAAGAAATAAAAAGAAAATTAGTCGAGAAATTATCAAAAAGAAGGAAAAGAAACAAGAAAGAGATTTGAACGAGATAGAATTGGAAGAATGGAAGGAGAGTATGTATGACAAAACAAAAAGAGAAGATGAAGGAGAAACAGAATTTTAATTGAGCAAGAAAACATTTCGAATTTCCATAAAAAAGGGAAAAATACATTTTTTTGTGGGTTTTGTTTGTGGTGATAAAATCACCAAAGGGGGGATTGATGGAGCGGGTAAAATGTTTTCTTTTTATATACCCAATCCATTTATATATGTTTATATTAAAATGATTAAGGATTAATTATAATAATTAATAGTTTGATGTGAAAGAACTAAACCAACCTTATTAACAGAAAGAATACACGTGGGAATGCATTTGCATGGCTAAAATAATAAGTTTGTATGCATATTAAAAAGATAAATGTTGCTTGAGTAATGTTATTGTGATTTGCGCTTAAATAAACCAGCATTAACGGCTTTGGATGTTGCATATGGCTAGATAAATGCATACACATAAGGGTATTAGCAAGGGAATAACACTGTTTTAATCATTTCCATGTATCAATTACGATTTTTGTGTTTCTTTGCTTAAGTTGACTATTCTGGCCTACCAAAAGATGGCCGCCGACTGAAACCTAACTAAAGTACATTACTTCATCATTTGAACAATGGAGAAAGGCGCCTGCACTGACTTCGTTCGTGTCCCTTGTGTGACCTGTCAGACCATGCCCATGAAGACTACCGTGGGCGAGGTGCCAATGCCCCTGAACGTGAAGAAAATGTTACAATTGGGAATATGAACTGTCGAACCCGACCTGTTTTCAACGAACTGATACATTTAGGACCACAGATCATTCTTTCCTATACATTTGCTTTGAGACTTTTCCCGCATGGGAAAATTTGAAAATGTTTCTTGATGTGCCGAGATTTATTTGAATTTAGCCAATCATATTCCTGTGAAATGAGAAATGTAACATTTGATACGTAAATTTTAGTATAAATATTAGTAGACTAGAGAGGGGTAGAGTAGCTGCTGACGGAGAACCGATGATCAGAGATCCTTATGCTGACGGAGAGGACGGTGACTTTATATGATTAACAAAAACTCTGACGAATTTACTGAGGACCAGTTCTGACTTAGAAAACGACAATTAGCCAGAATAGGTAAATATAACAAAAGATGATATTGCATTATTAAGATTTATGTATAAATATTAGTAGACTAGAGAGGGGTAGAGTAGCTGCTGATGGAGAACCGATGATCAGAGATCCTTATGCTGACGGAGAGGACGGTGACTTTATATGATTAACAAGAACTCTGACGAATTTACTGAGGACCAGTTCTGACTTAGAAAACGACAATTAGCCAGAATAGGTAAATATAACAAAAGATGGTATTGCATTATTAAGATTTAACCTGCATTTAAATTAGATAAAAGAAAATCATTATTTGAATTAATGTGTCGGGTGATTATTTCATTGAAATGTTTATTGATTAGTTTGAGAGTTAAAGTATCATTGAACTAAATAACAACTAAATGATTCGATCGACCTATTGATGGAGGAATCGTTAGGGTGATTCAGGAGAAGTGGTTTCCTTTATCAAAGAAAGCAGTTCGGTTCGGAACTGATGTCCCTTTGTAGGCACGGATAGTTTGAGAGAATGAATGTTAGTGTTATGGGCCCCACCAGCGTATGATGTGTGTATGTGCGAGTGACTGAGGATTCATTCTGTCCGTGGAAGTAAGGGGAAATTGAGTAACCCGAACTGCACCACACACATCACCAGTAATGAAACACATACCTTGTGCACATCCCAGGCATCACCAGAAATACAACACAGACCTTGTGCACACCCCAGACATCACCAGAAATGAAACACACACCTTGTGCACGCCACAGACATCACCAGAAATGAAACACAAGCCTTGTGCACACCTCGGACATCACCAGAAATAAAACACACACCTTGTGCACACCCCAGACATCACCAGAAATGAAACACACACCTTGTGCACGCCACAGACATCACCAGAAATGAAACACAAGCCTTGTGCACACCTCGGACATCACCAGAAATAAAACACACACCTTGTGCACACCCCAGACATCACCAGAAACGAAACACAGGCCTTGTGCACACCCCAGACATCACCAGAAATAAAACATCGGCCTTGTGCACACCCCAGACATCACCAGTAATGAATCACATACCTTGTGCACACCCCAGACATCACCAGAAATGAAACACAGGCCTTCTGCACACCCCTTGTCTATGTTAGTTGTATGGTCCAAAGTCATATGACTCCGTCAGTTAGCCTCCTGTCCCTAGTCTAATCACTGCCCAGCTTGACCCTGCGGCCCCATCCCATTCAAATAAAATAGAAGTTGAACATTTATTTACAAAGGAGGTGGAACATATCATGACGCCATCATCGTCACTGTCCCTGTAAACGAGTCACTGCAGACCCAGGAAGTGGGGGCGGCCTGAAGCAAGAACAGCCCTTCCGTATCTTTCAACTTAATGAAGAAAGCACATTTCAAGCCCTCCAATATGTTGGAATCCATAATTCTGTATTTCCCCTGAAAAATGGAAATTTCGAATTAAAAGATCCCCAGTGAGAGAGAGAGAGAGAGTGAGGGGCTTTAATGCAGGGCTGAATTTCTTTACCATGTGCAGCAAATTGGCTCTGATGAAGCCTCTGCAACCCTCTGAGGGCCCCCACCCCCATCCTCGTTCCGGCCGGGCTCTGACTGAAGAGAAACAATGTAAGTTGTTACTTTGTGTCTCTTCAGTCAGAGTCCTGGGGCACCGCAAGGAGCTCAGAGCAGGCTGCAGTTCCCCTCACAGCTCCCTACCGATGAGCTGAGGGGGCCCCCTTCACGCACTGAAGACTGGGGGCACCCCCCCGCACTGCGGGGTCTGCGGGGGAGTTTGTTACGCCCCTGACCTCCAGCGCTCCTCTTCCAACTGTCCAGCTCTTTCCCCCCAACATTTCCACACGCTCGAATGAAAGAACCCAACACTGCACTTAAGAGCTTAATGTGGTTAAGCATAATATATCATGAGACCTTTCCTTTTGGACTGTTCTAGTTGTGTTTTGCCGGTGCTGATCCCTTTTAAAGGTGTTTATTGGTTTAGTTCTCGGTAGTAAACAATGATTCAAACCTTTTGTGGAGTACTTGGCCAAACTGATTTTTGCTTTAATGCTTGGGCCTCTGGCAAATCCATGTCAGGTAAAATTGCAAATTAATGTAATGTTTTATGCTTCTGACTTTGGGGAATTCGTAGGAAAGAAAGGAGCATAATGCACACTGCCTAACCATAAGTCTGATCATCTTCTCTATATGGCTGAACTTTGTAGGAAGATTTCAAGGGCTAACTTTGTATAGTTAACTTTTTGCTTAATACCCCTCTATGAGTTTTGGCCATTTGGGGGAATTGTCAGATTTACAATTTGTTTGAAGAAATGTTAGCTTATTTCGACTGCTACTCTCTTCAGGCAGTCTCAGAAACCCAACATTTTTGCGTTGAATAGTAGTGGCGATCGTTGAGATGATGATCGTGGTAGAAGTCGTGTGTAGTTGTAGCAGTGATGGCGGAGGTTATGGTAGCAGCAGTAGTGATCTTGGTAGTGATGGTGATAAAGGCAACATTAGAAATGTTGGTAATAGAGGGGGTGGTATTAATGGTCATAAAAGTTATGCAGTGGCACTCATTGTGTTGGAAAGAGGGCAGTGATATTCGCGGTCCTCCTGGTGGGGATAAGTCGAACGCTGAATGTCTATTTTGTGGGCTGATTCAAATTGCCTACTAGCCAAGGGCTGAAGGGGCAGAAACAGACTCTCTATGCTGTTCTTATTATTAAACTAAAATGCGAATTACACTTCAACAGAGTAGTGGCTGAAGAAAGCGGATCCAAAGTATGTAGCACTGCTACGAATATGATGTATTAATTTTTAACAGTAGAAATAAGTCCACTGGACACCTGAAGTAATGACATTAGAGGTGGTAATGGTCAGGAAAAGCCAAACAATGAATGGTTGCCTTTGGGCTGACTGACATTGCCTACAAGCCCAAGGCTTGTGGTCCACTCTATATGCTGTCCAACGGGCTGAACTAAAGTGTAAATGAAACTTTAAGCGAGCAGTGACTGAAATCCATTTTCTGTATATAGCATTACTAAGACTACGATGCACACATTTTTGTGTCTCGGTTCTAGATGGCACGCATGCAATGTCTTGAAAAGAGACCTGTTGTATGTACTTTGTGGGATTCAGTCACCCATAGGCTTGCCCTTTGCTGGCTGTCTCATCCCTCCAATATTCTCCAAATATTGGAAAATGGACGCATTTGCCCATGGCATGCATGTGTCATGCCTCTTCCTGAGAGCAGGGACCAAGTACTATTCTTCATACACAGCAGCCATTTTAAGAAATGTTTCCGGGGCAATTATTTTTATTTGTCTTAGAGCACTCCAGTTCACTCACTCCCTCCTCAGCCTTTTTTTTTTAAAGCACTTTTATATAGTGCGAACATTACCCAACGTTTTTATTAGAGCACTTTACGTGAGCGCTATTTACATTACACAAAGATACATTCATTTTTGTAGGCACAGGGAGATTAAGTGTTTTGCCCAAGATCGCTGGATGTTGTGCCGATGCCGAAAGGGTGCTTTAAGTGAGCGCCAGTTACTTTACACAAGGACAAGTCTGTTTTTGTAGGAACAGGGAGATTAATGATATTCCCAAGATCACAGGATGTTTTGTCGACACAGAAACTGAATAATTGCACTCATGCTCATAAAACCGTATCCGAACCGAGTTGTGGTTCCCTGCCTGTTGTTATCCGGTAGCAGTGGCACACACTCAAGCCTAAGGCAGTTTTTGTCATCTTACTGTGGCAGATCATACCACGTGCAGCGTGTAATGGGGAAGGGAAGAGTTTCTGATAGAGCCCTTTTTTCTGTCTGTGCACACAGTGCCCGCTAAAGTAGCAAGTGTTAATACCAGATTCATAGGACTATTGTTTCCATAATTATCAACTTCTTGGATTCCGAAATGCTGACCAGCTTACTTTGAGGACAGCAGCTCATGGTGTGGACATTAAGTGTAATGAAGTTCTCTAACTTCTGCTTAAATCAGATATAACGGTTCACCCCTTCTGAGGTCAAATAAAGTGGCGTGAAACTGTACACTCTCGTGTGGGCAAGAGCAGAACACCATTTCTTAAGGTCGCAGTGATAAACCCCTGCTAACCCTCTTCCTGACCACATATCCCCTGCGCACTGATGTACTTATTCTTGTCATTGCATGCTGGGTGTAAACAGGTGCAGATGATAAATGTATGCTGGGTCTGGTTATCGTCACCCCTTAAAGCTCCTCATTGTCTTGATGCTTTCTCACTTAATTTTCCGTTGTCTTGGGGCTATGCAACCCATTTAAATGCAGTTTTATATAGTGCGAGCATGACCCGTATGTATTATTAGAGCGCTTTACGTGAGCGGCAGTTATTTTACACAAGGACATGTTTATTTTTGTACGAACAGGGAGTGTAAGTGATTTGCCCAAGATAACAGGATCTTGTGCAGATGCTGAGACTCAAACCGTGTTTCCCAGCTCCATAGTTGGCAACTCTGGCCTAACCTCCTGTCCTGAACCTCCGACTGCAAAGGCCCTTCACAATTTTTATAAAACATTAAAAAACTATCACTTTGAACTAGTACCTCTCAGTGCTGTCCCATAATGTGCAGTATTAATATTGAAGCATAAACCGGACTGATTAGCTTCTGGATCTGAATTCGGGAGCCGTGAGTTGGGTTTCTGCAAGCATCATTAACTGCGACACAGAGCATTATTATGCAAGATTTTGAGGAATTCTTTTCCCACTGGATATATTTACCATCAGCCGGTAGCGAATGCTCTGTCTGCCCTGCCTATTACATGGGCTAATGGTGTTTGATACGATTCTTATTTATTTTTTGGACTTCAGAAATCAGCTGAAATACGTGATATTTCAAGTGTTAACACTGAGCTAGTTAATCCTACCTACCACCTTCCCTAGATGGGCTGCTCTAAGGGTTGCCCAAGCAACGCCTGCACCGGTCTTTGTAAAACTTGACATGCTCTGAAGTTTTGGGCTTTATTTGGGCTCTTGGAAAGCACTCCAAAGCACGAAAATAAGGAAGCTATTCCCGTCGTCTTGTTTAAACTTGCAATTAGCCAGTTTTCCCCCCAATTGTCTGAAGATCAGCCAACTGTGGTGACACAGTTCCAGTTTTGTTTTAATAATCCACTGCATGTTCCTGGTATGTTAAAGGGATTTCTATTTCTTCGTATAGCGTGTAGTTATTTGGAACTTCATCATTGCATTGTCTGCAGCCAGGAATGTAAGCCATGAAGAGAACACCTCAGTCCTATATGCTTTGTGAGAATCAACCACCTCTCCACCCCTCAGCGAGAGACCATGTTGCAATAGTTCCGGGGTAACCGCATATCTGCATTCTCAGTAATGTAAAGTGCATCTGCTTCCTCATCACCTGACATAATGAATTAAAGAGACGATGTCACAATGGGAATTAATCCTTTGAAGTGTTCAAGCTTAAACAACCTACAGCCAATACATAGGAGCTATGCACTCAGCTGAGGAGGATAGACCCTAACTGTACGGATGTCTTCGATAATGAGATGTGTAGGGATCTCTGAGTACGCACGAGAGAATTACTCGGGTGATCCATTTAATAAGATCCCAATCTACCATAATTGGGGGCGCCATGTCGTATGGTTTCCACCTTTCCAGTAAGAACTGTGCGTTTGTTGGGCAACATAAACGTTGGGATTTGTGCCAGACTGATTAGGTGCACCCCCTTGGAATATGTTGTCCCAGAGACCAGCTATCTCACGGTGCCACTATAAGCCCCACTAACCTAAACGGGTGGCAAATGGCTTGAGTAACCTCAGAACATGACAACCCGGATCCCTCCCAGGAATTGTGGTAACAGATCTAGAATGTTTTTGCTCAGTCAGAGAGATATACAAGAAAAGACAAAAAGGGCCATTTTTAATATCTATTGACCCATCGTGATTCTTGTATAAATTATATTTGCTGCAATGATAAATAAACAGAAGTAGATAAAAGTGATTAGAAGTATAAGGACGGTAAAGAGAATGAAAATTCCACCATCGTGCTAAAACAATGTATATGTGCTGGCATATAAGTACTGAGTACTGAGTATAGTGTACTCCTACTGTGTTCCCTAACCTAGCTGTCCATGGTGTGTGCGCTCTGCCAAGAATCCCCTACAAGATGATCTAACTCCCCTTTACCTGAAAGCAAAGTATGTAGGTCTCTTTCATGGTCAGATTTTGGACATCCATCAAAGTGCGGAAGTGCGTGTGTACTTATAACAATAGCATACATGCCTCCGTGTTGATGCCCCAGCTGAGCTGACATTGTTTATGGTCTCTGTGATAGCAAAGCCACCTTATGGACGAAATAATATTTTCACAATGTTTGTCAGGACCTTGTATGAAATGTTCAAGGTGCAGTGATACTGTTCTTGTGAAGCGGTTTTGTAAGTAAAGGGTAACACCCCTTACTACGCATCCGTCACCCCGCATGTTGTTACAACGACCGCGTTGTAACAACGCATACCATTACCCGCAAGTCATTTATACCGACCTGCAGAGGGGGGAGAAGGTGTTGGATTTAAAATTCAACACCTTCCCTACTGTCCGCACAGACTGGAGTTGGAATAGTAAATTATACTATTCCAACATCCAGCACCCCCCTCCGCAAGTCGTTGTTACGACTTGCGGGATAATGGTATGCGTTGTTACAACGCGGTCGTTGTAATGACCGCGTTGTAACAACATGCGGGGTGAGGGAAAGCGGAAAAAAGAGGCATATTCTAAGTAAAGTAGTTTCTAAGAAACTAACCTTGGACTGTCACGAAGCAAATGTGTGTCAAAAGTCATTGTGTGAAGGAGAAGGCAACTTAAGAAACAAATGCTTGCTAAAATGCCAGTGTTTCTTACCCGGCCAAACTGAGCCACATGACACTTCCACATGGTCATGCACCAGGATATCATCCTTCTAATACAGCAAGATGACTTAATGAGTGCCCTCAACCTAAACAACGCCTGCTTCCACATCCCGATCCACCCTGCACATCGTCGGAAAGTCCAGTTTGTGGTAAGTGGCCAGCATTTTTTGTTGTTTAAGGTGCTACCCTCCTGGGGTCACCACAGCCCCAGGGTGTTTAGAAAGTGTTTTGCAGCGGTAGCCACCCATCTATGGAGGAGTGGAATCCTTGTTTTCTATTACTTGGACGACTGGCTGATCAGGAGTGCAAACAAACAACAATGGTTGGCTCAGACCCAAGCTACCATTGACCATTTGCACTACTTAGGGTTTACCATCAAAATGGTACAGTCCCACCTGCAGCCTTTTCATGTTAAGCCCTTTTCTAGGAGCAGTTTTCACCGGAAGATCTCATCCCAGCCCCTTTTTCAGCCAGATAATGGCCAAGAAAGTAATGCGCCTCCTGGTTTCCTCAATTACCATAGATCCTCATGCCAGGTGTTTTTCAATATCACTTTTAAATTAGGATTGAGTACTTACATTTTTATTTATGGTTTTTCTTTTTTTCTTCTTTTTTATCTTACCAGTTTCTTTTGGTACTCTGTACAGCTAGATTTCATCTCTGGGAAATGAATCCAAAGAACATGATAAAAGGGCAACTTAATCCCCTGAAGCCTTTGGAAAGTGACTCTTAGCCAGTATATGAAAGTATATTACATTATTTACCAAAGGTAAGAGTGCTTTTAGATGGTAAACTCATGGGAATCGTAAGCATGGATATAAAGATAACTGACTGAGAAGTTTTAGATTATCCTCAAGATACGTTAACTGTATATAGCCTGAAGAATATGTATATACTTATAAATTTATATATCGAAGAATATATTATTGTCCAAAATCCATCAAAGCCTAATAGTTTGTCTCAAATTAAAAGATTTTTGAGTGCAGTTTGCAAAGTAATGGTACCACGTCTTGTTTAATTTTTTCATCTAATGGCAGAGCAAAAATTACTAAAGACCTTTCTTCACTTATAAGTTAAAACTAAAATGACTAATCTGGAATTTTTGTTTTTTGTTCAATTTGATTTCTTTTTTACAGCCATGAAGAAGCAGCAAATGTAGATGCCGCAAAACACATGTTGGCTGTACTGTAGTATTAATGTAGTGGGCAAAGTCTGTTGGATACAACATCAATGTCATACAATTACATTTGGAGTTATCTCATTGTAGATTGGCATTCAATTGATTGTTGGAACATATTGTGTATTTATGTATAATATACCTATTCATTTAAAATGAACTCTGTAAAATGGCATGAATAAATCTGATAAATACAGAATTTAAGTGAATTTATGTATTTCGACTCTTCACCAATTATGACATCTATTGTTACAGTGCCTAATTACATCTGGCATAGATCTGCCCAGGGACATTTTGAATGACACCTTTGGACAGCTCTATAATGGAGTATTTTCCGTCACGGTTTGGTCATTCTCTGGGCTAAAAATCATGAAACAGGCCTTGGAAGATTGAAGCACAGAGAAGGTCCCAGTTTCCAAGGCGGACATGGTCATGCAACACTTCCAAAGGATATATGAACGGATTGCTTAACCAACAGGGCTGGAAAAACTGATACATGACCACACAACCCACACTAAGTAACTCACCTCTATATAACCAACTAAAAATGGCTACACAGCCAACCTGTACCCACACACCACTATATGCCAATACACCTATCATCTTGCATCCAAACACACAACAGTACACAATCACACGTTCTTTTATACACTTAACACATAATTAAGTATTTGCTCATACACATCACATTGCAGGCTTATTCAATAAGAGGTGACAGACCCACCCTCATTTTGCCACACAGCCATTTTTTGGCTGTTTATTTCATAAATGTATACAACACATTTCAGCTTCTCCATATTTCCTTTAGGCTATTTCCACTTAATTAATGCAAAAGTCCACATAGCTTCGAAGAATGAGAAACTGGCCACATGATGGAAAACCCAATACTTTCACATTTTCAGTAACATTTTCTGATAAAAAGGTGAATAATGCCTAATCAGGGCCACTGGACGTATGTAGCGATGAAGGAAAAAATTATGCTTTAGGGAAAGGCACACTGTGCAGTCAGAAAAAGCAGCTTGTGCGATGAAAGGCAAATTATGCACCACAATCTGGAATTATATTAGCTATATATTTTAACATTTTAATCACACATTGATGCAAACTGTCTCCAATTTTGTTATAACTATGTGGATTTCCTAAGAAATAAAAGCTACAAAAATTCAGCAGATCCAATTCAAAATGTTATTTAAGAAGAATACATATTTTATCTTGCACGGATGCGCAGAAACTCCATATTTTTGACACTTTTCTTCCTTTCCGTTCACCCTGAGTTACAAACTGTGTAAAACATAGGTGCTGATCACGATCCTGGAAAAATTTTCCCCGTACGACTCGTATCCGGTCTTTTTACCGTACGAATCGTACAAGTGCCGTACAAACTGGCAATCACGATTCGCATGGGAAAAAGTCCATACGAACCGCATTGGGAATGATTCCCCACACGTCCTCGGGTCGGAAAATGTATCCGACACGTCCTCGGACAATTTACCGTACAAATGTGAAAAGTGAAGTCCGACCGAGGAATCACGATCCATACCGCGCGTCCGATGTGACAACCGTATGGAAAAAACACCGTCCGCACCGAACTCCCATAGCAACCATGGAGACATGTGCCCGCATACGCGCCCAACACTCCCCCCAGCCCCCGTACGTCCGAGACGTACCCCCCCGTGTATGTACACCCCCACCCGTGTATGTACACCCCTGTACGTTCGAGTCGTACCCCCACCCGTGTACGTGTCGTACCACCGTGTATGTACACCCCTGTACGTTCGAGTCCTACCCCCACCCCTGTACGTGTCCTACCCCCGTGTATGTACACCCCCACCCGTGTATGTACACCCCTGTACGTTCGAGTCGTACCCCCACCCGTGTACGTGTCGTACCCCCATGTATGTACACCCCTGTACGTTCGAGTCGTACCCCCACCCCTGTACGTGTCGTACCACCGTGTATGTACACCCCTGTACGTTCGAGTCCTACCCCCACCCGTGTACGTGTCCTACCACGGTGTATGTACACCCCTGTACGTTCGAGTCCTACCCCCACCCGTGTACGTGTCCTACCCCCGTGTATGTACACCCCCACCCGTGTATGTACACCCCTGTACGTTCGAGTCGTACCCCCACCCGTGTACGTGTCGTACCCCCGTGTATGTACACCCCTGTACGTTCGAGTCGTACCCCCACCCCTGTACGTGTCGTACCACCGTGTATGTACACCCCTGTACGTTCGAGTCGTACCCCCACCCCTGTACGTGTCGTACCACCGTGTATGTACACCCCTGTACGTTCGAGTCCTACCCCCACCCGTGTACGTGTCCTACCCCCGTGTATGTACACCCCACCCGTGTATGTACACCCCTGTACGTTCGAGTCGTACCCCCACCCATGTACGTGTCGTACCCCCGTGTATGTACACCCCTGTACGTTCGAGTCGTACCCCCACCCGTGTACGTGTTGTACCCCCGTGTATGTACACCCCTGTACGTTCGAGTCCTACCCCCACCCCTGTACGTGTCATACCACCGTGTATGTACACCCCTGTACGTTCGAGTCGTACCCCCACCCCTGTACGTGTCGTACCACCGTGAATGTACACCCCTGTACGTTCGAGTCCTACCCCCACCCGTGTACGTGTCCTACCCCGTGTATGTACACCCCCTTCCGTGTATGTACACCCCTGTACGTTCGAGTCGTACCCCCACCCGTGTACGTGTCGTACCCCCGTGTATGTACACCCCTGTACGTTCCAGTCGTACCCCCACCCGTGTACGTGTCGTACCCCCGTGTATGTACACCCCTGTATGTTCGAGTCGTAACCCCACCCCTGTACGTGTCGTACCACCGTGTATGTACACCCCTGTACGTTCGAGTCCTACCCCCATCCGTGTACGTGTCGTACCACCGTGTATGTACACCCCTGTACGTTCGAGTCCTACCCCCACCCGTGTACGTGTCGTACGACCGTGTATGTACACCCCAGTACGTTCGAGTCGTACCCCCACCCGTGTATGTGTCGTACCCCCGTGTATGTACACCCGTGTACGTTCGAATCGTACCCCCACCCCTGTACGTGTCGTACCACCGCGTATGTACACCCCTGTACGTTCGAGTCCTACCCCCACCCGTGTACGTGTCCTACCCCCGTGTATGTACACCCCCACCCGTGTATGTACACCCCTGTACGTTCGAGTCCTACCCCCACCCGTGTACGTGTGGTACCACCATGTATGTACACCCCAGTCCGTTCGAGTCGTACCCCCACCCGTTTACGTGTCGTACCCCCCGTGTATGTACACCCGTGTACGCCAGAGTCGCACCCCCACCACAACCTCCTAAGTACGGAGCGCACCCCAGGCCCCAACATCACAACCGCATGTACGAGTCGTACCAAGCCACACACAAGGACAGCACTGTACAACCAAATGGCCCATGTACACACCGTACATACGCTAAAAACGCACGTACACAACCAGGACAAACCAAAACAATACAAGAATACACCATTCGAATGGCACAAAGCCACTAAACATGTCCAACAACCACTAAAACAACACATTCACTGACCTGCAACTGCCAAAAACAAACAGAGGCCCAAAACACCACCACTCCTTATAACACACCCACCCAAACTTCAAACACAGCCACACCCACCAATGGACAAATAAAAAGGGCCCACACACACAAACCATGAGCCTTTGCAACAGACTCACTGCTGCCAGACCCCTCAGACAACCTACAGCACCATACTACAAGCTTCACCACACCTTACACTTGCACACCTTCACACAACCACCTTCACAAACACCCCCTCATCACATTCACACACACACACACCTGCACAACCCCACCCACACACCCACAACCATCCATACACACCCCCCACCATCCACACCCACACCCCTCACCTTGCCCACTAACAAGAATCCAAAGTTCAGTAACCGAGAGTTGGAGGTCCTTGTCGATGAAATCCTCAGAGTCGAGCCACACCTCTTTGGAACATTGGTCAGACAGACCAGCATTGCAGAAAAAACAGCCATGTGGCAGACCATCGTCGATGCTGTGAATGCTGTTGCGGACACCAGAAGGAACAAGCAGGAATGCCAAGCCAGATGGTACGATCTGCGGAGGAGGGTCACTGGAGGAGGGCCGTCCCGCAGACCCGTACACTACCATCCCTGGGAGGAGAGGGTGATGGCCATACTGCCGGTGGAGGCAGTCGAAGGATTAGGAGGACTCCGAGACCCGGGTGAGTACACAAACAACGCACCTCACATGGGGGGAACGTCATCCACAACCAAACCCACAAACAGGCACGCAACCACCCCAAGCTATCGCATGACTCAACCACACTCCATGAACACGCACATGCCACTGGCGCCACCATGCCCCATGCACCCAGCTGGACAATGTCAAGTCACAGGCCACACAAGACACCAACACATGACACGATAAGCCGGATGGCGGGAGGGTGGGCCCCAAAAATCACATAGTGCAACTCAGAAGCAGACAACAATGCACTCTGCCCATATGGTCTAGGTCACAGCCAGACTAACACTGTGTCCCCACACAGGAAAGACTCGCCAGCAAATGGCGGACGCCTTGCATGAAGACATGGGGGTGAAGGCACGTTTTTGCACATGACAGCAGCCAATGAACAGCCAACACTGTGAAAGAGTGGCAGCACACACCACCACAGCAGCAGCGCAGACACACACACTACACCCAATGGGTGCCTGGAGATCAGAAACAAACTCACAGCCACAAGCCAAGGGCCATTCAAAGATCTGCTAACAGTGTGTGCCCAGGAAGCTGGCCTTAGGTGACAGAGGGTGACACACAGAGGGGGGAGGCTGACACACAGAGGGAGGGAAAGGGGGACACAGAGGGAGGGAGAGGGGGACAGAGAGGGAGGGAGACACAGGGAGAGCAAATCAGCCTTGTGGTGTGTGGGAATGTCTGCTCGTCAGCAGGTGGACTGCGTGCATGTAGACAAGGGTGGCCAGTGCCAGAATCCCCTCTTCTCCATGGCAAAACACAGGGCCATGTCACAACCTGTGCATGAGCACAACGACAGCTACCTGCATTATAGAAGTGTGTGGATCCACTCCATGTGCACATGTACAGTGCTGCACGGAAGGCGCCAATGCATGGCTCGCCACACCTGCCCACTCCACTGCTGACTGCAGTCACACTTGACGCAGCAAGTAAGACTGTGCCACACATAGTTAAAGGCGCCAAAGTGGTGCCCAAGGGACACACCCATGCACAAGTGCACTGTGAGTGGAATGCAAGACAGATCCTAATTCCAAGAGGAAATGTGCCAACTTTGAAACTGATGAAACATGGATGTTGCATGGACCAAAATTAACATTGTCTCTCTCACACACAGGTCAACCTCGTGGTTCACCCCCCAACACTGGGGGGGAAGACTCACAGGACCCGGCTCTGCGGGAGGCCGATCCCACCGGCAGCGACGACTCTCACCACTCTGTGGACGACCCCAACCAACCTGGCCCCTCTGGTGTCCAACGACCTGCAGCACCTGCGTCAGGTACAACGGGGCCAACCACCACCCCCACTCCTGCCACATCCCAGGAGACACCCAGGATCCCTGCCCCACCACCACAAAGCAGCCAGGCTGGCCAGGAGGGACACGGTGTCCCGGGCACCCAGGAGGAGGCAGGCGACAACGCCAATGCCACCCCTCAGGGGTCCCGGAGACCCGATGTGCCCACAAGGGCAGGCCAGGTGCAAGTGGGCAGGGGTGGTGGGAGTGGAGGACGGCGGAGGCGCCAGCCTGACCAGTTGGCTGGGGAACCGGTATATTCCCATGTCCGTAACATCCTGGACACATACCGGCAGGACACCACGGGCATGGCCCAGGTTGTGTCCACCCTCAATGAGATGAAGGGGACCCTCGATGAGATAAAGACCCAGCAGGCCCAGCAACATGCCTGTCTACTGCAACACCAACGGAGGATGGAGGACAGGCAGGCTGAGCTCGTGACGGTGTTCCAGGGGATTCACAATACACTCCGTCGGATGGCCGACAACATGGGCAACCCTCCCTGTGCCAGAAGGCATAGAACATCACCACCCACAGGGAGGGATCAGGAGGAGGAGGAAACATCCGATGGAGCATCCCAAACATCGTCACGGCCTGCTTCTGAGGGTCCCCGCAGGAGGCCGGGTCGTCCACGGAAAGGACCGTGAGGGTCGGCGCTACATCACCATCTCCCTGGACACCTGGCCTGGCACCTGGCCCACTGGAGCAACAGCATCACAGCATCAAGAGACATTCTCTGCCACATGGCCTTGCTGGTCACTGTCTGACCAATGTTGACAAAGACTGTGGCATGGACTCTGAGGATTTCCAATGGCAAGGACACCAACCCCCCTACTGAACTTTGGATTCCAAACTCCCGGAAAGCCCCTCACGTCATACCCCTCCCCACCCCCCCACAAAAATAAAAATTCACACCATGAAGAGAAGATGCCTGCTGGTTGCATTATTACCTTACATGTGTCTTGTAAAGTCTAAACATGCCTGACTTCTCTTTTGAATTCAACCATCCACACCCTTGGGCCTGAGTCTGGCACAGGACACACGGGTCACAGTGTATTAGGCAAGACAGACATGGAGCACCATACACACCCGTGATGGGCCCAACCAGCTGAGGGGGTGGCCGCACAACCGTGCTGACAGACACATTGAGTACAGCAACAGTCATGCGCAGAGGTCAGGGATCCAGTCCAGTGTCCTGGGGGGCACCCAGGTATATGTAGACAGGTGGCAGAACCATGTCCTGCAAGCTTGAGTCCGGTGGATGCAGAGAATGGGGGCCTGGCCAACGTTGGATGCATGGGGATGGCACATGTCACAATACCCACACAGTCATGGACATCATGCACAATACACAGTCTCATCCCACACACACAGCTTGCATCTTGCTACTCGACACATAGACACATAGCCACTATCAGGGAAAACCATGCCAGACATGCTGGATGCACCGTGGCAACACACCAGCATTGACTGAGAAGAGGCACCTTGGAGGCATAGGGACACCTTTATTAGTCATGTTTTCGGGATTGCAGAGGCAACTTGAAGTACACATGAACACTTCATGTGGAGTAACATGTGGGTCCAACACTGGCAACCCCCTTCTGCAGCACAAATGCGTGATAGCCATGGAACTGGCACACAATTGTCGGCTAACAGCTAAACACCCACAGCTGCTCACGGAGAGACTGCCATACACCATTGATCCGCTGATGTAGAAGTCCCACACCATGTCAAGCCAATGCAAACCGTATGTGTCCGAGGGCAGTGTTACACACATTGATGCCATCATCACAATCCACTATCCCATCACTGATGACTGTCAACAAGTCAGACCATCTATTCAGGTGTACACAGCTGCATGTCGTGTCCCATGGTGATGCTACATGGCTGCAGAGGAACCAAACATCGACAGGGGCAGTGTGCATACATCGTGAACAACTGCCACACCCAATACACCCCTGATGCATCCCTTACCCTAAGGAGACTTCCAAACTTGTCCGTGCGTGTAACGCTGAGTCAGCACACGATGACGTGTCCATGAGGAATAGCAGTGCCAAAACAATGCAAGCAGCAGACGGCATGCGCAAGTACCTGGGGAAGAGAGACACACAAGAAGTCAGCCACAAAAAGCACCGCCACTTGCATGTGCATGTACTCGACACATGTATGGATGACAACATGCTAGGTCACAATTATGACTGGGGAAATACAACCATCACTGCCACCATCACTCCAGTGACACACCCACACACACCTCTGACTCATGTGCCATACATGCAGGTGGAGACACACATCACAACACATGCCACACGGGGAGCAATGTGTGCACACTCAGACACTGGTACTCACCACTAAGCAAAGAAGTCGCGTATGAGCCGAGTCCGGATGTCATCTTGCGGCTCCACATCCTCCACATCACTAGCCCCATTGCCAAGCCCTTCGTCCTCCACGGGTGGATGGTCCTGGTCATCTTGATCCAGGATGAGTGGCACAGCTTTCTCAACTGCCATGTTGTGCAGCATGCAGCACACCATGAAGATTTTGCAGACCTTCGCAGGGGCATATGGGAGCGCGCCGCCGGTCTTGTGTAGGCACCTGAATCGGCTCTTCAGCAGGCCAAACGTCCTCTCTATCACTCGCCTTGTCCGGCCATGGGCGGTGTTGTAGCGGAGCTGGGCCGGTGTGATGGGGTTGCGGAGAGGTGTGATCAGCCATGGCATGTTGGGATAGCCAGCGTACCCTACATGGGAAGCACATGGACATCGTTAGAACTGGAGAAGCGGTCGTGCCGGTAGTCTACGCTAAATACAGGACAGACAGACTGTACCCACCAACAACACATGCTCGTTCGTTGCGCAGCTGCGCCATCATTTCAGGCACCCTGCTACGCCTCATGATGTAGGCATCGTGTGCTGATCCTGGAAAACGAGCACAGACATGTGAAATCAACATGTTGGACAGACACACCACAAGGGCATTGATGGAGTGGTAGTGCTTGCGATTGCGGTACGCTACCTCCTGTGCGTGTGGTGGTACCAAAGCAACATGTGTCCCATCTATGGACCCAATGACATGGGGCATCCCTCCCAGGGCATAGAATCCACGCTTGACCCCAGTCAACATTTCAGGGGTTGGGAACTTGATGAAGTCATCCAGGTGAATCAACATGGCCTCTAAGAAATCATGCAGCACACGGCAGAACATGCTCTGGGACATGCCACCAACATGAGCTATGGTATTTTGAAAGGTACCCGTGGCTAGAAAATGTAGGGCTGCAATTACCTTCAGCTTGGGTGTCAGTGCCGTAGGATACCTATGCAGCGGTTGCAGGTGTGGTGCCAGTCTCGCCGTCAACTCCAGAATCAACCGTTGGGGGAAGCGGTAGCACCGGATACGATCCTTCTCCCGCATGTCAGCCAAGTCCGGAATTGCTTGGGGAAGAGGCGGCGCTCTGCAGTAATTTGGAAGTGACAAGGAAGAGTGAGTGCACCACAACAACAAATAATTTGTACAGAGCACATGTTAATCTGTCTATACACATATGCTACATACGGAGTCAGGTATGTGCCACATGCCCTGGACACGTATGGCTGCCACGTGACACTCCTACCAAGACCCAGCTACACACGGAGATTGAGAACCTCCACATGCCATGCCATGGGATTAGCTGTGTCCCAGTGCAAGTGAACAGCCAGACGCAAGACAGGAGTGACATACACCCACACATCAGCAGAAGTAGGATGCCGATTGCAGAGACTGGTAGTGGAACACTAGAGCCACAGGTCACATGACATTACACTAGGACAGCCCACACACCTTGCCATGAAGGTGCACATGTCATGACTCACCACACATTTATTGAGAGGATGCAGACATGTCCTTGTTACGCTACTCCGTGTCACATGCATACATATGCACCTCACATCCGATACCACATGTGGCATGGTGTGCGGAACAGTGTGCAATGTCAATCTACACACAGACACATGTTGGTTGCTGCAACAGCTGCAGCTTTTGAGGGTGCTCCAACATCCACCTAATGGGAACCCCCCACACATACATGACATAGTCACATCGTGCACCGTGGGTAGTGACAAGTCAGGTGTGGTGACCCCTGTACCGGGCATCAGGGGACACTTCCGTGTGTTGGTGTCCGTGCCATGCCAGTGTCGGCCATCCCAAGTGTGCAGTACGACATGCACACATGTCCAAGGAGTCAAGGGCATGCCTGGCACACATTGCACCGTCACACATTACATCTGTACACATCTCATCATACATCTGGTGCCTTCTCGACTCAGGAGTAATGTTCCACATCACAGCCTGTCACACCTGTGCCCCACACATGTAGTACTGCCCAGACAATGCCTTGATGTCCATCCATGGACAAGTATGTCCGCCCTATTCCTTCCTGTGTGCTGCCTGTCACCACTGTGATGTGTGAAAACCGCCGTACTGCTGCTAAGAGGGCCTGTGTACGTTCCCATATCACTATGGGAGTGCTGCCGTATGTGTACCCATCGTGATGGAGAGCGTACAGGCATGTGTACGGTCCGCACCACTACGAGTACGCATACGCAAGAACACCCATAGTGGTACGGGCCGTACACGCGCCTGTACGCTCCCTATCATGATGGGTGTCCTCGCGTATGCGTACTCGTAGTGGTACGGGCCGTACACGCGCCTGTACGCTCACTATCACTATGGGTGTCCTCGCGTATGCGTACACGTAGTGGTACGGGCCGTACACGCGCCTGTACGCTCCCTATCACTATGGGTGTCCTCGCGTATGCGTACACGTAGTGGTACGGGCCGTACACGCGCCTGTACGCTCACTATCACTACGTGTACGCATACGCGAGGACACCCATAGTGATAGGGAGCGTACAGGCGTGTGTACGGCCCGTACCACTACGAGTACGCATACGCGAGGACACCCATAGTGATAGTGAACGTAGGCACGCGTGTACGGGCCGATGCCATGCATTTGGTGTGCCCTAGGGCCCCGGAACGCACCGTACCTGTGTGTGAAGCTCCAAATTACATAGGGGACACATGAGGGACAAGTATTAAGGCCTACATGCATGCTGGTTGTCATGGAGACCAACTTCAAATTTTGAATTTGTTCTGGAAGGTGCACAGCAGAAGTCAGTTGGAATGAATCTACTTTGTTGCAATGTGTTTGTGGGGCTGACATCATGCAGGAGAAAAAAACAGATTAAGAACCCACAGACTGCTATGTTTGAAGGGATTGGAGGAAACATAGGATGCACATGTGAGTGACCAATCACTCTGTACTCCTGTGCATGAGATGGGCCAGCAAGGCAGATATAAGGCAGCCAGGTCCCATGAGGGAGCACTTGCCTGCACATCTCTGTATTCCACGACCCAGCTGCTGCTACTGATTCCCTGGAACCATGTCAAGGGCTGTGGAGAGGTCACAGCCATTCACCCTGGAGGAGAACATGGCTTTGGTGGATGTGATCCTCCCACGGTACCCCATGCTGTATGGGCGACCAGGTTATCAGGTGAGTGCAGTGTCCACTGGCACAGACTGTGTCCCTTTTTTGTGACTGTGACTTCTGCCATTGTGTCCAGGTGTGACACACATGCTATGTACTGTAGTGGGGGTCCCAGGGGGGGGGGAATGCCTGATGTCTCCCACCAGTGCCCAGAGACAGGAGAGGTGGGTGCAGAATCCTCCCAGCAGTGCCCTGAGACAGGAGGGGTGGGTGCAGAGTCCTCCCAGCAGTGCCCTGAGACAGGAGGGGTGGGTGCCTATCACTCCCAGCAGTGCCCTATGACAGGAGGGGTGGGTGCCTATCACTCCCAGCAGTGCCCAGAGACAGGAGGGGTGGGTGCAGAGTCCTCCCAGCAGTGCCCTGAGACAGGAGGGGTGGGTGCAGAGTCCTCCCAGCAGTGCCCAGAGACAGGAGGGGTGGGTGCCTATCACTCCCAGCAGTGCCCAGAGACAGGAGGGGTGGGTGTGATGCACAGTGTGAGCCTGGATCATTGATTGTGTAGTTGCCCTCATTCCACCTGTGTCCTTTCAATGGCACGTACTGCTTTTGGCCTTCCCCAGAGGATCATGTCCCTATGACAAAGGTGCAATGCGTTGGATGCATACTATGCCTTGTTGTAAACAGCAAATCTGTTCTAATCTGTGTCTCTGTGACATGTGCCAGGTGTATTGATGTAGTGTCACTTGTTCATCCTCACAGGTAGACGCCTCTGCCAAGGCGCAGATATGGCTGGACGCCGTCAGCGCCATGAGGAGTGCAGATGGTCGGAAGCGGCGCCTGTCCCAGGTGAGGAAACGCTGGCAGGATATCCGGTGCTGGACGCGGAGGATCGCACAGGTCCTGCTGGGGGACTCACCTGAGAGCCATAAGAACCGCGGGCGCCGCCGTCTCTCCCACATCCAGAAACATGTGCTGGCGGTGGTCTTTCCAGACTTGGACAGGCGCCTACAGGAGATGCAGCAGCCGGAAGGGGGTAGGTACATGTGTGTTTGTTGTGTTTCACCAGCATTTGTAAGTGCACTGTTCCATGGATTCACTTCCAGGGTTTATGGTGCTGTGCAGATCCTGTTACCCACAGTATTGCAGTGCTCTCCTGCCTCCCTTCCCCTCCTTGCAATGTGTTCCCTGGTCTGTGTGTAGTCACTCCATCACAAGGTTATGTAGCCTGACACCTTCTCCAAGTGTACTATGCCTGCAGCATCATGTGTGTAACAGGTTTTGTGACCTTGCCTGTGACCTGTCCAGTTCTGGACTTGTGGGTTCCATGTCAGTTGGCACTAATGCTGAGTCCAGACATGGGAGTTAATCTCTCAAGTGCGAGGCCTTCCAGCAGGCATGTCCCATGTGGTGGCCTGTGACATGATGTGCATGAGTGTGCGTTACGCATAGTGCAGGGATGTTAGCGTGTGTTCCAGTCATTCCCATTCAGGATCATGGAGTTGTGTGGCCACTCCTGTCCCCAGGGGCATCTTTTCCTAGGTATCATGTGTGTAATCCGAGAATGTCGACAATCTCTGTGTCTACAGCATAGGTTGTGCTCTGTGCCATTGTCCCCTGGCACCATGTATATTGACGTGAGATGTATTACAAGTGTCCATACTCACGGTGGCCATTGCCTGTGTGTCTTGTTGCAATCATCTGATGATGCCCATTTGTACATGATTATTTGGACAGGCGCACCTTGTGTATTTTGTGTGCAATATTGAATTTTTGCATCCCATGTGCATTGCACCCAGACTAAGAGCTGTAAGTGCTTCCTGTGTCTCCACAGATTTGTCTCATGTAGGGGGTGGGTGGTGCGGGCATGGCCTACATGTCAAGACCTGTAATCTCCTTGCTAGGACTGGCCAGTGTGTGATGTTTGTCTGGACATACACTCAAGGTGCAGTGTGCCAGTCAGGGTGGGCATGTTATCAGTATTACCTATGCTGCATGTGCCTCTAGTTCCTGGATGTGGTCCCTGCTCATCCCTATTGCCTGCCACGCTGTGTGGTGCAGATGCAGTGCTGGATTGTCCCCAGGGCCTTGCTCCTCAGTCAAAATTCCATGTCATCTCATTTGCTATTGTGTCATGCTCTCCATAGTTTTTCCATGGCATGGTGGGTCACACAACTGTGTCTTGCAGGGCCTACATATGTACCTTGTTTTGTAGTTGTGACTCTTCCTTTGTTTCAGGCTATGCACTGTAACCTAAGTAGATTGGACTCATGTGACATATGTATACAGGTGTATGATTAATTTCTGTCTCTTCACCCTGCCCACAGCATCGTCGGGGGACACGGAGGGAGACATGGACACAGACGGCGCGGAGGGACCGAGCACCAGTGCCAGCGGTGACATCGTGCCTGGCACATCGAGTGGGACTGAGGCGGAGGAGAGTGAACCCGGGGACCTGTCAACTGGCACAACAGAGTATGAAGCTGACGGGTCCGAGGATGATCTCTCCGAGTGGCGGTGGCTGCACCACCATCTGACAGCAGCCCTACATCTCGCACCGCCCCCTCCATTGGCATCAGCCGCCTCCCACGTGCTTGTGTCCCTTCCCAATGTGCCCGGTCACCACATGTCTCCTTCCTGCCAGGCACCGCACCCCCTGCCCCTGTCTCCACTGCTGCCGCCAATGCTGAGTCTGTGGACATCCAGCGGCAGTTGCAGATTGGTCAGACTGCGATCCTTAATGTCCTCCATGCCCACAGCCAGGTCCTCAACAACATGGAGGCATACTTGGAGGGCATTCATTCATCGCAGGCTGACCAACGCAACTTGCTGAGGTCCATAGACTCCACACTGACTGCAGCAGTGGGTCTCCTGCAGCGCTACGTCCCACCCCCTACCCCTGCCCCATCCACACTTCCCACTCCCATCCCTGTCCCACGTACACCCAGACGTCAGCATGCACCCACCACAACACACACAGGCACCACACCAGCAGGGAAGGTCCACCGCACACCTCCTGACACGCACACACAGGGTGAGGTAGGCACACCCACTGGGTCGGGGGGCAAACGTGTGACACGCAGCCAGAGTGGGAGTCCGCATTCCACCCAATCCACTCCCTCCAAATCCCCTCCCCTCAGCTCTCCTGGCCACATCTCCCCCAAAGACTCCTTCATGGCCGCTCTGTCCCTGAGCCCCACAGTGACACCACCACGCAAGCGGTCAAGGAAGTCCTCGGTCAGGGTGGTTGATTCCCCCCCCTTGTCTACACCCTCCCCCAGTGGCGCTGCGACCCATCCCTCTGACCCCCCCCCCCCTCCTTGGGGCCTGTGGTTCCTTCGGGTGCAGGGGATTCCCTGGAGGACCTTGCTAAGGTGTGCAGCGAGATCCTGGCCTCCACCTTTGGCCCTGCCCCACCCCCTGTGGTGGAGTCCTCCATCCCTGCACCCACCACGCCTACCCTTCACCCTCCTGTCCCTGCGGTGCCTGTTACTTCCCCCCCACATGATGCCCTCACCCCTGTGGAAGACGATGGAATGTAACTGTGCAGGCAAGCTAGGGGACACGCATCCCACTGTGTCCCCCGTTCCAGCTGTGACTTCTGGACTGCCCAATGGGCTTTGTAAATATTGAACTTTCTACGAACATACAATTTTTGATATTGCTGATTAAAGCCATTTTTGTTTCCTTTGAACACTACTGCTTTTCTGATATTGCTGTTGGTGGGGCTGCTACATGATTTTGGGTGGTGATCATGTGTTGGTTGTGTGGGAAATGTAGTAGTGTGCTGGTCATAGGGGGGACCCTGGGATCTGTGTGCCATCACACGGTGTTAGCTAGGTTTCTGTGTTCATGTAAGCAGTTGCTGCATGGTGAAATTGTCCAAAGGTGTATTCCTTCCTCTGTGTACCCTGACATCTTCCCTGCAGGGTGTTCCCAATATTTATCGCTGAGCTGTGTGTACATTAGCTGGGTGTGTGACGGACTCCTTCTACTTTGCACATGCATGCTGAGCGATGTCTCCACCTGCATCATTCGTGGCATTCTTGGTAGTCATTGTACTTGTGTATGTAGACTATTGACATGACTTCATGTGTACATGTTTTCTTTTCTGCACTATGCATGCGTATACTCCCAGCCTCGCACACATGTGGTACATGTACTGCAGGGTCTTTGTGCACCTGACTGACATTTGTGGGCATGGTATCTGTGGCTACTCCACCCTTTGCGTTCCATGGGCACTGCTGTGCGTGATAGGCACCCACCCCTCCTGTCTCTGGGCACTGCTGGGAGGACTCTGCACACACCCCTCCTGACTCTGGGCACTGCTGGGAGGACTCTGTGCCCACCCCTCCTGTCTCTGGGAACTGCTGGGAGTGATAGGCACCCACCCCTCCTGTCTCTGGGCACTGCTGGGAGGACTCTGCACACTCCCCTCCTGTCTCTGGGCACTGCTGGGAGGACTCTGCACCCACCCCTCCTGTCTCTGGGCACTGCTGGGAGTGATAGGCACCCACCCCTCCTGTCTCTGGGCACTGCTGGGAGGACTCTGCACACACCCCTCCTGACTCTGGGCACTGCTGGGAGGACTCTGCACCCACCCCTCCTGTCTCTGGGCACTGCTGGGAGGACTCTGCACACACCCCTCCTGTGTCTGGGCACTGCTGGGAGTGATAGGCACCCACCCCTCCTGTCTCTGGGCACTGCTGAGAGGACTCTGCACACACCCCTCCTGACTCTGGGCACTGCTGGGAGGACTCTGCACCCACCCCTCCTGTCTTTGGGCACTGCTGGGAGTGATAGGCACCCACCCCTCCTGTCTCTGGGCACTGCTGGGAGGACTCTGCACACACCCCTCCTGACTCTGGGCACTGCTGGAGAACTCTGCACCCACCCCTCCTGTCTCTGGGCACTGCTGGGAGTGATAGGCACCCACCCCTCCTGTCTCTGGGCACTGCTGGGAGGACTCTGCACACACCCCTCCTGTCTCTGGGCACTGCTGGGAGGACTCTGCACCCACCCCTCCTGTCTCTGGGCACTGCTGGGAGTGATAGGCACCCACCCCTCCTGTGTCTGGGCACTGCTGGGAGGACTCTGCACACACCCCTCCTGTCTCTGGGCACTGCTGGGAGGACTCTGCACACACCCCTCCTGACTCTGGGCACTGCTGGGAGGACTCTGCACACACCCCTCCTGACTCTGGGCACTGCTGGGAGGACTCTGCACACACCCCTCCTGTCTCTGGGCACTGCTGGGAGGACTCTGCACACACCCCTCCTGACTCTGGGCACTGCTGGGAGTGATAGGCACCCACCCCTCCTGTCTCTGGGCACTGCTGGGAGGACTCTGCACACACCCCTCCTGTCTCTGGGCACTGCTGGGAGGACTCTGCACCCACCCCTCCTGTCTCTGGGCACTGCTGGGAGGACTCTGCACACACCCCTCCTGTCTCTGGGCACTGCTGGGAGGACTCTGCACACACCCCTCCTGACTCTGGGCACTGCTGGGAGTGATAGGCACCCACCCCTCCTGTGTCTGGGCACTGCTGGGAGGACTCTGCACACACCCCTCCTGTCTCTGGGCACTGCTGGGAGTGATAGGCACACACCCCTCCTGTGTCTGGGCACTGCTGGGAGGACTCTGCACACACCCCTCCTGTCTCTGGGCACTGCTGGGAGGACTCTGCACCCACCCCTCCTGTCTCTGGGCACTGCTGGGAGGACTCTGTGCCCACCCCTCCTGTCTCTGGGAACTGCTGGGAGTGATAGGCACCCACCCCTCCTGTCTCTGGGCACTGCTGGGAGGACTCTGCACACTCCCCTCCTGTCTCTGGGCACTGCTGGGAGGACTCTGCACCCACCCCTCCTGTCTCTGGGCACTGCTGGGAGGACTCTGTACACACCCCTCCTGACTCTGGGCACTTCTGGGAGGACTCTGCACACACCCCTCCTGTCTCTGGGCACTGCTGGGAGGACTCTGCACCCACCCCTCCTGTCTCTGGGCACTGCTGGGAGTGATAGGCACCCACCCCTCCTGTCTCTGGGCACTGCTGGGAGGACTCTGCACACACCCCTCCTGTGTCTGGGCACTGCTGGGAGTGATAGGCACCCACCCCTCCTGTCTCTGGGCACTGCTGGGAGGACTCTGCACACACCCCTCCTGACTCTGGGCACTGCTGGGAGTGATAGGCACCCACCCCTCCTGTCTCTGGGCACTGCTGGGAGGACTCTGCACACACCCCTCCTGTCTCTGGGCACTGCTGGGAGGACTCTGCACCCACCCCTCCTGTCTCTGGGCACTGCTGGGAGTGATAGGCACCCACCCCTCCTGTCTCTGGGCACTGCTGGGAGGACTCTGCACACTCCCCTCCTGTCTCTGGGCACTGCTGGGAGGACTCTGCACCCACCCCTCCTGTCTCTGGGCACTGCTGGGAGTGATAGGCACCCACCCCTCCTGTCTCTGGGCACTGCTGGGAGGACTCTGCACACACCCCTCCTGACTCTGGGCACTGCTGGGAGGACTCTGCACCCACCCCTCCTGTCTCTGGGCACTGCTGGGAGGACTCTGCACACACCCCTCCTGTGTCTGGGCACTGCTGGGAGTGATAGGCACCCACCCCTCCTGTCTCTGGGCACTGCTGAGAGGACTCTGCACACACCCCTCCTGACTCTGGGCACTGCTGGGAGGACTCTGCACCCACCCCTCCTGTCTTTGGGCACTGCTGGGAGTGATAGGCACCCACCCCTCCTGTCTCTGGGCACTGCTGGGAGGACTCTGCACACACCCCTCCTGACTCTGGGCACTGCTGGGAGAACTCTGCACCCACCCCTCCTGTCTCTGGGCACTGCTGGGAGTGATAGGCACCCACCCCTCCTGTCTCTGGGCACTGCTGGGAGGACTCTGCACACACCCCTCCTGTCTCTGGGCACTGCTGGGGGGACTCTGCACCCACCCCTCCTGTCTCTGGGCACTGCTGGGAGTGATAGGCACCCACCCCTCCTGTGTCTGGGCACTGCTGGGAGGACTCTGCACACACCCCTCCTGTCTCTGGGCACTGCTGGGAGGACTCTGCACACACCCCTCCTGACTCTGGGCACTGCTGGGAGGACTCTGCACACACCCCTCCTGACTCTGGGCACTGCTGGGAGGACTCTGCACACACCCCTCCTGTCTCTGGGCACTGCTGGGAGGACTCTGCACACACCCCTCCTGACTCTGGGCACTGCTGGGAGTGATAGGCACCCACCCCTCCTGTCTCTGGGCACTGCTGGGAGGACTCTGCACACACCCCTCCTGTCTCTGGGCACTGCTGGGAGGACTCTGCACCCACCCCTCCTGTCTCTGGGCACTGCTGGGAGGACTCTGCACACACCCCTCCTGTCTCTGGGCACTGCTGGGAGGACTCTGCACACACCCCTCCTGACTCTGGGCACTGCTGGGAGTGATAGGCACCCACCCCTCCTGTGTCTGGGCACTGCTGGGAGGACTCTGCACACACCCCTCCTGTCTCTGGGCACTGCTGGGAGTGATAGGCACACACCCCTCCTGTGTCTGGGCACTGCTGGGAGGACTCTGCACACACCCCTCCTGTCTCTGGGCACTGCTGGGAGGACTCTGCACCCACCCCTCCTGTCTCTGGGCACTGCTGGGAGGACTCTGCACACACCCCTCCTGACTCTGGGCACTTCTGGGAGGACTCTGCACACACCCCTCCTGTCTCTGGGCACTGCTGGGAGGACTCTGCACCCACCCCTCCTGTCTCTGGGCACTGCTGGGAGTGATAGGCACCCACCCCTCCTGTCTCTGGGCACTGCTGGGAGGACTCTGCACACACCCCTCCTGTGTCTGGGCACTGCTGGGAGTGATAGGCACCCACCCCTCCTGTCTCTGGGCACTGCTGGGAGGACTCTGCACACACCCCTCCTGACTCTGGGCACTGCTGGGAGTGATAGCCACCCACCCCTCCTGTCTCTGGGCACTGCTGGGAGGACTCTGCACACACCCCTCCTGTCTCTGGGCACTGCTGGGAGGACTCTGCACCCACCCCTCCTGTCTCTGGGCACTGCTGGGAGTGATAGGCACCCACCCCTCCTGTCTCTGGGCACTGCTGGGAGGACTCTGCACACACCCCTCCTGTCTCTGGGCACTGCTGGGAGTGATAGGCACCCACCCCTCCTGTCTCTGGGCACTGCTGGGAGGACTCTGCACACAGCCCTCCTATTTAACAATATGTACGCTTTGTCCATACACGTGTGTGGGTTCGCTCCATGGGGGTACGGGTCGTACTTACACGGTTGGGGTGGGGGGTACGCTCCTTGCATAGGCGGGTGGGGGTACGTATCGTACTTACACTGTTGGCATGGGGGATACGCTCCTTGCATACGCGGGTGGGGGTACGTGTCGTACTTACACTGTTGGGGTGGGGGGTACGCTCCATGCATACGCGGGTGAGGGTACGGGTCGTACATACACGGTTGGGGTGGGGGGTACGCTCCTTGCATACGCGGGTGGGGGTACATGTCGTACTTACACTGTTGGCATGGGGGGTACGCTCCTTGCATAGGCGGGTGGGGGTACGTGTCGTACTTACACTGTTGGCATGGGGGTACGCTCCTTGCATAGGCGGGTGGGGGTACGTGTCGTACTTACACTGTTGGGGTGGGGGGTACGCTCCTTGCATACGCGGGTGGGGGTACGTGTCGTACTTACACTGTTGGCATGGGGGGTACGCTCCTTGCATACGCGGGTGGGGGTACGGGTCGTACTTACACTGTTGGGGGGGTACGCTCCATGCATACGGGGTGGGGGTACGGTCCGTACATATCCGTCCCCACGCTATGTGATGCTTGTGCGGCCCGTACCCAGGCCTTTGCCACGTGGGTACGAGCCGTCCCGCCATTGTTGGGGTGACGTAGGTGTGGGCGTGGTACGACTCGTACCCACGCTCTTAAGGCGTGGGTACGGGACGTACCTGTCTGGTTGTGTTGCCGGTTCGCGTCGTCAAGAACTTCCGTTGTGGCGGTCGCTGGCTTAGCTGGACACGCCCCCACCCCCTCGTAGTGACCAGGGCCTGAGGGTCAGGTATGTCCAGGGCATGTGTGCTGTGTGACTATGGTGGTGGTTTTGTGGCCTGCCCTGGACCTGCCACCCCCCCCCGCCTTTCCCCCCTCCCTTTGTTGTTCTGACCTTCTGCGGCGTCTGCGTCGTAACCTGTAGAGGAGGTCGACTGCTATGAGGGCCGGGATGACACGTAGGTTCGGGTCCATGTCTGTCCGTTGCGTACGGGTACTCCTTGTTCGCGTCGTCCTGTCTGTCCGTCGCGTACTGGTACTCCTAGTTCGAGTCGTCCTGATTTCCCGGCAGTTTTTGGCAGCCGGAAAATATTCACCGTGCGGGATGACGTCGGTGCAAATCGTAATTCTTGGTTCGTGAATGGCAGGCTGCGTGCGTCCCGACGTCAGCTCGGCGCTTTCCCGGATCGCATTTGTATGTTTATTTTAGTCGGTCGGTGTTTTGTACGATTCGTACGGAAATGGTGTTTCCGTGCGAATCGTAATTCCATGTTGGTATATTTTGGCGACCGGGTACGCGTCGGACGGAGAATATGCTCCGTCCGACGGTTCGTACCCGGTTTTTACCGGATCGTGATCGGCACCATAGTGTTGCATTCAACAGAAAACAAATGTACACTTCTTGTTATTCAATCATGTATAGGTAGGTATGAGATAATAAGGCAAGTGCAGCAAATACTTATTTACACAGAACATGTTGCGGCTGCCCAATCATGTTTTTCAGCTGGCTCATTCAAAAGAAGGTAATTGCATTTACATTTGTATTTATTATCATGGACAGATAAATTCAGGTAGGATGAAAAAAGTTACGGGACAGACGAGCAACGCTCCTGGGTGTACGCGGCTGCTCACGTAGCAGACGCCATGTTCTCCCTCTTGAGTTGCACACCGAAAAGGGAACTGTTGTAGTATAAAGAAACATAGGCACATCCATTGAAACCTGAAGCAGTTGCAGAATTCCAGGTGTACTTCTGAAAAATCTATTTACAAATATTTTCGCCAGAGAAAAATTCGGGCAGAAGGGAAAATGCAGTAGCTAGCTTTTTTTTTCATGGCAAAAAACTTTCTCTCTAAATAAAAAAGTTTTTCACATATTTGGATTTACTCCTGTCCTTGCCAGGAGCAAAAAAACACACTGGCCTTTTTCAGGATTGTTTGGGGTTGTAGCCAAGTTGCTGATTAACCACAAATGTGCGAGTCTTTGGATGTCCTAAACACACAGGGCATTTTTAACCGATAACACTCACTGCCCTCCCCTGCTCCCAGATGTACTCACATGAAAACCTTTGTGTAACTAAACCATTTCAAAGGGCAAGATCAACTTTTCCGAAGTCGAAAAAAGGGGTTTACATATAAATAAGTCTATTTCCAAGTGTAATTCAGATCTGTTACACAAATAGCTTCGAGAATCAATTACCTGGTGCATGTCAAACTATTACAGCTTTTGTATGGTTTTGACGTCAAAATGGAGTAGTGCAGTGGAAACCAAACATATATCAGATTCCGAATCCATGAAAGCTTAAGGGCAGATGCCACCTTCATCAGTCCCATTCTGCCACTGTGCAGATCGACAAAGATCCACTGTTTTTACCTTCACTGTAGTCACCGGGATTTTGGAACGGCTTGATCTTCTTGGTGAACGTGCTAGTGAGAGTACACAGCTTAGATTTGCTATCAACACTGTAGAAGGAGACTGTCTTACCTGTGTAATCAATAAAGACCCCCACCTTGGTCAGATTCCCATCCACCGTGAGTTAGGCATTTTTCTCCAGAGAGAGGCTTTTATACTTATTTTTATATAAAGACAATCCCCAGCGTCTTGTACTAATTATGCCATTTTCATCTTCCTCAAGAACCCCCCAAACTCCAACCCGTCTTGGTGTTCACGTCTACCTCCCAGTAGTGTTTGTCACTCGTGAACCCCTCACTTCCTAACACAATCATAGTTTGATCAAAATCCTCTGGGTTGTTGGGTGATGTTTGCTCTTCCTCACCAGGACGAGGATTTACACTCTTACGGTCTTCTGACACAGAGAAGCGGGCACAAGCAGTGTTGGGATCCAAAGTGACATCATCTGGGGAAAGAGAGAGCACTAAGTGTTAAGACCACAGATGAACAAGATTTAGTGCAAAGTAGAAATTGATCAAACGGGTTGGTATGAACTGATACATATGTAGTGTGCTTTTTACGGGAAACCATATTTTTCACTGACTGTCTACAAATGGTGTGAAGAAAACACATTAGAACACGAGACTCAATGATATAATATTTTCGAAGATGTGTGCTGTATCTGATTTATTCCACAGCTTGTTGCCTGCACAAGTAGACAGCAGGCACTCACAAAAGAGAGTTGAATAGTTCCAACATGCAGAAACTACTGCCATTGAGCAATGAAGAGAGGGTAAAATCTTGTAGATACTGTGAGGCTTTTCCCGTATGACTTCTATATCTCATAGAGTAACCTGGGCTTTTACAGCTTGTACACATAATTTTGATTACACTATTTGTATAGTCTTTAATGGAGTTGACTACTCATCCAATAATCGTTTTCTATGTAAGATGTTCATTACAACCTTAGTCTCTAAAAATTATTATTTTCCCTGCCGTGTTAAACAGGGTTGGTATCTGACAGAGCCATTCCCCTTCAGTCAGATGCTTGAATTGGTGGATCCAAGAGTGAGTCATGTAGTGATGTGATGTGGAAAACAGAAGTGCCTAACTATAGCCTATGTGCAACTGCATAAGTGCTTGACTTGAGATCTAAAGGTATGGGCATTCGATGCTTGTGTTTTCTCGGGAGGTTTAGTTGGTTGTTGCTGAATTCACCAACTTTGATTATAGATATGCTTAGTGACAAATGTGATTTGGCAAGGGGAAGTGCAAGAAATTGGGTCATTAGTTGAGAAGGGTGAGAGCCCCACTCAAACAATAAACACATTCCTTTCCAGGGTGAATCACACAAGGCCCTAAATAAACCTGTACTTAACCCTTTGGTAGTTTGGCACAAAATGGTCAGTTCTAACTCACAAGCAATGTGTAAAGTATTTATGCTTCACTCATACAGTAATAAAGTGTAAGCACAACACAAGAAAAATCTCACACTAATTTAGACAAATAATCAAAGAAATAATAATTTAAGGCTACAACAACAAAAATTGAATCGGTAGAAACAGAGATATGCAATTTTAAAGATTTAAATGAAAATAGTGCCAAACAGCACAAAGTGCCAACAGTGGTTATCTGATCATACCGGACCAGGAAAAAGTCACAAGTTCAAGCCAACTGCGATGGATAGTGGGCCAGGCACAGGGACTAAATCAGCCCCACTGAACAAGAGTAGTGTAAATCCTTGTTACGTAGCGATGCGGAGTCCCGCGTTGAGGATGAGCGGCAGAGGCGATACGAGGTCCTGGGGTGGAGATGTGCTGCACAGCAGCAATTACCGAGAGCTGAGCACCTGCGTTCCGCGGTCCTGCGTAGATATTTTGGCTATAGATGAGGGGCTTGTGATGCAAAGTCCTGCATCGGGGATGCATCGCACAGCAGTCCCAATGCAGTATTTTGCAAAGCGTTATGTCGTGCTGCATCTGTTTTGCTGGGACCACAGATGGACTGGCAAAGCACCTTCAGGCCCACGTCCAAGGGTCCAGGACTGAGGTGGCACAACCTGGGAGGGCAGGACTCACAGAGTCCTGGTGCTGGGTACAAGGTTGTCAGAGACTGTTCTGTCCCTGAGGCTCTGATCAGGAGGCCAGCCAACCAGCACTTGGGAGTCATTCTGGTGGCCCTGGGTTCAAGATGCAGGTCCAGCCCTTCTTTCTCAGGCAGGAAAGCAGCAAAATATGACAGCAGAGTGGCAGTCTTTCTTGCAGCAAAGCAGTCATTCTTCTGAGTCTTCCAGGCGTCCAGTTGTGTGCTGAAATGTGGGGTCTGAGGATGCAATATTTTTATATGATGTACACTTTGAAGTAGAAATTTCTAAAGAATTCGCTTTTAAGTCCTTGAAGTTTCCTACCTCCCCTACCCTATCTCCAAGTTGGCTGCAGTAACAATGCAGTGGTGAAAAGTGATTTGTGTGAAGGCAGGGCACAGCCTATTCAGTTGCAAGAGGGGCTGTGCCCAGCTCCGCCACTCCATCCTGCCAGTTGATGGCACATCATCCAGGCACACCTAATCCATCTATTGTGTAGCTGTGTGGGAGGATTAGACAAAGTCCAAGTTTCAATTATATCCAGTCATGTTATCCAGTAACAGGCTGCAGACACCGAACAGTTAGGGCAGTAAAATGCCAACTTTCTAAAAATGGCATTTTCCAAATTATAACTTAAAATCCGACTTTACCATTAAAGAGGATTTTTAATTACAATTTCTCAGACACCAAACATGATATTCCCATCTGCTCCCAATTGAACGTTATCACTTTTTTAATGTAATTAGTTGACACAATGTTATCCTACGGGAGAGGTAGGCCTCACAGTAGTGGAAAACGAATTTAAGAGTTTTTCACTACCCGGATATGTAAAACTTAAACTTTTAAAATCTCTTGTACCCTGTCCAGTGTGCTGTATAGGGCTTATCAGAGGGGTGGCGTCGGTGTATTAAAAAGGGAGGGTTGGGTCTGCCATAAGGTTTATCTTGTCAGGTTGAAATGGCAATTTAAACTGCCCAAACAAACTGCAATGGCAGGCCTTAGACATGTTTAATGGCTACTTAAGTGGGTGATGCAATAAGCGCTGCAGAGCCACTGGTAGTATTTAATTTACAGGACCTAGGAATATGTTGTACCACTTTACTAGGTACTTACAAGTAAATTAAATGTGCCAATCGGGTGTAAGACGATTTTCACCATGTTTAAATAAGAGCACAAGATTCAAGCACTGGTTAGTAATGGTAAAATGCAGAGTCCTAAAAGCCAACGAAAACGGGTTCAGAAAACAGGCGGGTGAAGTTTGGGGATGACCTTGCTAAAAGGGCCAAGTCCAACACAGTGCAACATTAGATGTTTTAAAGAATACTATGGATTTTTTTTTTTTTAAACAGACTTTTATTAATGTTCATATGAAAAGCAAACACATCTCCGTCGTCCAATGCCTGGACGATAACAAGGATCAAAAAGAAATATCATCAGCAGTTAAACAATCGCAGCCTAGCCCCATATCTACCATTCCATACCATAGCTACATTATTCTACCGCCCACCATACATGTATCTTCCAATACAACAGAGTGGAACAGCAATCCCCCACCCACTCCCCCCTCTTATTCAAAAACATCCCCAACAATACCCCCCCAACCACCCACCCAAGCATGTCGCCAGCTACCAAACTATTCACTAAGCCAGATGCGCCTCGCAGTCCATCTCCCACGTTCTCTACCACACGGGACACCGCAGTGAGTCAGGCAAGAACATCGGGAAAACTCATCTCTCCTGATCCCACGAGCCAGGTACCTCCCCACGTCCCACCCCCACTCTTGCGGTGAAGTGTCGCTCAAGTGTCCCCTGCCACATCCCTCTCCTCCAAATCCTCCGCACCGTCACCCGGAGGGTGCTTTAACAACTCCAGAAGTGCCACCCATGCCTGCGCCATTTCCTGAGACTTCTCATTGCCATTACGCCGGGCCAGCTGTAGCCTATAATTCCCTTCACTCCCAGCCTACTTCACCATCTCCCTGTTCCACCTCACCAAACTAGGAGCCTGCCTCGCCTTCCAATGGGATGTAATTTCTCGCTTAGCCAGGATCAACCCCAGATCCATAAACCGGCTAGTTACCTTGGTCTTAGCGGTGTGCGGAAACCAATGCAGCAAGCAGAGCCTAGGCGACATCACTAACTTCCTTTCCGTCACAGTCAGCAGGGCAGTCATCACCTCCCGCCAAAAGTCTCCCACCCGCGGGCAGTCCCAGAACATGTGCAGAAGGTTCGCCCCACTCTGAGCGCAACGGGGCATTCACCCGACCCCCCAAAATACTCAGCAATTTTACCGGGGGTGAGATAGGCCCTATGGAAGACATAGTATTGGATAAGTTGAAACCTTGCATTCCGAAAACATTTCCATGGCCGCTCCACAATCGCCTCCCAAGCCTTGTCTGCAATGGGTTCCCCTAGATCCGCCTCCCACTTGAGACGCAGCGCTGTCAGCGGTTTGCGCATGTTGCTCGTGATTCGACGATAAAGGCTTTAAATGTGCCCGCCGCCATCGCCACATATTGGCAAGCGAGAGACATATCTGGTTCCCCTAGCCCACTGCGCCAATGCTTCCCAATGGCTGCTGACAGCGCAGCGTGCAAAAGAAAGACCCCCGCGGTAGATCATGGCGCTCACAGAGGTCTTGAAAGGGAAGAAGGCCACCCTCCTCAAACAGATCACCTATGGCCGTGACTCCCGCTTCCTCCCAGGCCAGCAGCTGACTCCAGTCTCCCCCATGCGGCAACACCTCACACATCCGCAACGGGATGTCAGGAGCATAAGGGGTTCCCCCCATGTGCCCTCCTAATCAACCATGCCCAACAGTGGCGGATCGTTCCCAACTCCGGCGGCAGGAGGGTACCTCTCAGCGGCGCCCGCAGTAGCACGCAGGACAGAAGGTGCCAACTTGGACCCGACCCGTCTTGGTCCTCCGGTCGCCTAATGTGAACCGCCACCCATTTTGTGAACCACTGAAGTTGCGCAGCATGATAGTAAGCCTCAAAGTCCGGCAGTGCAAGACCCCCTCCGCCCTAGGCCTTTGCAGAGTGACTACGCCACCCTCCGTCGGCCAGTTCCCCAGAGAAACCCCGTAATCAAAGTGTTCAGCTGCGCAAAGAGCCTGCTCGGAATCCACACGGGGAGGGTCCCAAAATAATAAAGAAACCGAGGCAGAATGATCATCTTCACCAGAACGAACCTGCCAGCTACCGACAGCGGAAGGGACCCCCAAAACTCAAAGCAGGCCTTTGCTCCTCGCACTGCCAGCCCCACATTACCCTCCAGCAGGTCAGCGGGGTCATGGTAAATCTGTGTCCCCAGATACGGTATCACCGAGATTCCCATAAGACATCCCCCACCCTCGATTGCTCCTGCGCCCCTGGCCTGGTAGGGAATAGACAGGACTTATTCCAATTCACCCTGAGGCCCGCCATCCTCCCCAAGGTCTCCAGCAAGACTCGTGCTCCTTGTAACGCATCCCCAGTATTCGGCAGAAACATAAGGAGATCGTCTGCATACAGCGCAATATGGTGTATTCTTCCCTCTACTACGAGTCCTGGGAAATACCGCCCCGACCTGGCTTGAGCAGCCATGGGTTCTATTGCCAGAGCAAACAACAGGGGAGATAGTGGGCAGCCCTGCCGTGTCCCCCGAGCGACCTTGCAGACGCCAGAGATCAGACCTCCCGTCCTTACCCGTGCAGTAGAAGCACTATAAAGCAACGCCGTCCACTTCACGAAGTTTTCCCCCAGTCCGAACTCTCGCAGGACATTAAAAAGGTAGGGCCATTCCAGGCTATCGAAAGCTTTCTCGATATCAACCGCAAAGACACAAGCCTCTTCCTTGTCGTAGGAGTTAGACCCCAGAATGCGCAGGAGTCTGCGGATATTCATCGCAGTATTGCGAGAGGGAATAAACTCAGCTTGGTCCGCATGCACCAACATCGTCATATAAGGCATCAGACGACTGGCCAAGATGCTGCTCAAAATCTTGTAGTCAAGATTGAGCATCGCTAGGGGCCTATAGGATGAGCGATCCCAGGCAGGTTTGCCCAGCTTAAGGAGGGGGACTATTAGAGCCTCTCGCGTGGAGACAGGCAGAACACCCTCCCGACGTGCCATGGTATAAAGCGTCACCAACTGGGGAGCAATAGCATCCGTATAAGCGGCATAAAATTCTACGGCGAGCCCGTCTGTCCCCGGTGTTTTGTTCCTGGCCATGCGTTTTATGGCACTATGGACCTCTTCTATTTCAATGTCCCAGCCCAGCATTTCGGAGGTATCAGCCTCCAGGTGTGGCAGCCCCGCTGTAGGCAAGAAATCCTCATCGCCCGGCATCTCAGGTCCCAATCTGCTTCGATATAACTCCACATAATAATGCCGGAAACAAGTATTCTGGGTGAGAAATGCCTCCCCTCTCGGTCCCCTCAACTCCAATATCTGTGTGCCCCTACGCGCCGGGTTAGCCAACCAGGCTAGCAGCGCCCCGCCTTATCCCGCTCCACATGCGCCTTGTCCGTGTATGCCTTGAAATCAAAGCATCTCAGCCTCTCAAGTTGGACTGCAAAAGCCTCCCATGCCTCAATCAGCCCTGTATGTCTGTCCGGGCGCTCCGGACGCTCCCTCTCCTCCTCTCGCAATCGTTGCTCTGCTTTCTGCACATCATCCAGCAACACCCTGTGGGTTCCCACCACCTCGCCTATGCATTGCCCTCGAATTACTGCCTTGAACGCATCCCATTCCACCCCCCTAGACGACGCTGTTCCTGTGTTAAGCCTAAAAAAGTCATCAATAGCCAAGCCAATAGTATCCCGGAACACCGGGTCCTCTAAGGTGTCCGGGCGCAGTCGCCATGTGGCAATGGCGGGACGATCCCGCAGCCAATGCAAGAATGGCAACAGAGGATTATGATCCGACGTCATCCTAGCTAAATATTCACTATGGACCATTGCCCCGTGGACATCTGGGGAGCTAAGGATCAAGTCCAACCGGACATGTAAAGCATGTAACAACGAAAAGTAGGAATAATCCCTATCAGCCGGATGATGCGCTCTCCAGGTATCCGTCAGTCCCCACCGTTGTTGCCACTCCTGTCGCACCCTAGCCAACCGATGAACCGGAGAATCCGGTAGAGAAGGATGGGAACGATCCAACAAGACATCGGTAATACAATTAAAGTCGCCACCCAGGAGCACTGTGCCCGTCAGCCAGGGAGCCAGTTTGCCAGAAAGGCGCGCAAAAAAGGAGGCCTGGTCGGAGTTCGGAGCATAGATACTACCTATGACAATATCCCTACCATCTAGCCGCTCCGCAACCACCACATAGCGACCATCCGGGTCTATCATCTGGCCATTGCACTGAAACAGCACCCCTGCTCGGATCCAAACCAACACACCCCTGGCATATGCCAAATATGCAGTACAGAACATCTGCCCTCTCCAACTCCGCTGCAGCGCTAGCCCCTCCTGCCTGTCCAGGTGCGTTTCCTGCAACAAGGCTATCTGCACCCCCGCCGTCGAAGATAAGCATGAATCGAATGCCGTCGAGTCATGGTGTGCAACCCCTAATGTTCCACGTTATACACTTTATTCCTACGGTGGCCGCCATAACACAATGCCATAATCACTGCTCGACTCTTGCTGCGACATGCTTGGTCCCACCCTCCCCTCCCCCTACCCCAGCACCCCAACTCCCCAAACTCCCACATCCCAGGACAGGCACCCTAAAACTAGCCCCCATCCAAACAAGCAGAACAGTCAACCTTGCCATCATGGACAGTGAAGCGTGAGCCGGCCTGTCAGACCCAAAGCCCTCTCAGCTCCCCCCCTGTCAAGTGTGAACAACCCCAGAGGAACCCCTCAAGAGCCCCCCGGCGTCAATCCAGTAAAAGCAACTCCCCTCTCCCCCCACTCCACACCCCCTCCAGCAAATAGACCCGGGCAACAGTAAAAAGCGCCTCCCAATCCCCCGGGCAGGTCTCAATCAGCCAAACAAGTCCACTGTTTGCGGAGTAACCTCGGGCAGCTCGGCGTCCGAGTCCCCATTCGTGCTGGTAGCCGGGGAGGATCCGGACCTCTCCAGCTCTCGGCTAGAGGCAGCAGAGGCCGGCCTGGAGCCAGTCGGACTAATCGCCACCACCGCCTGTACCGCTCTGTCACGTTCAAGACGGCTATCCGGTGGCGTCAAGGACCCCGGCGTACCCTCAGTCACAGGGGCCCTCTTCTCCCCAACACTCACCGATGGGCTCCGCTGCGCTCACGCCTGCCGCGTCTCCAGCCAGTGCCACGCTGTGAGAAAGTGGCTCTGTATATACGGTTCCTTAATAGGTACAGGGTGTACAGAGTCCACAGTCCCCAAGGGCTTGACAGAGGCTAAAGTTATATATAACCTTACTCTCTAAAGTGGTAGCTTGGTCGAGCAGTAAGGCAGTATCAGAGGACAGTGTAAAGCATTTGTTGTACACACTCAGTCAGCAAATGGTCTCACACACTCAATAACTGAACTCTAGGCCAATGGTTTATATATAAAAAATATATGCTTGTTTTATTTTAAAACCAACACTTGGATTTAAAATATACTTTCTCAGAATGAGATGTTTTATATTAATACTTTTGCAATATGCAATTGACTTTAGTAAACAGTTACAAGTGGTTGCAATAGGCAACTCTATTTTAAACACAACAATGCATTGAGCTCAATGGAAATTTCAAGTTATTTGCCACAGATTACTTTTAGGATTACTTTTGGAATTCCAGGACTGGATCCTAGATTCAGTCCTGGGTCAGTACTTAGAATCAAGTGATGAAAGTCTACTTAATTACTGTATTGATTTTTAAACAATATTTAGCTATTTTAAAAGTTGACAGAAAATATTTCAAAGAATACAGTCAATGATTCCCTATGGAAGTAAATTCAAGTTGCAGGTACAGTATGTTCTCGTAACTTTTGTAATCCAGTACTGGGTGCGTAGACTCAGTACTGGGACCTTTATCCAAAACAGGTAAGTAATTAAGTTTTCAGATATTATATGATTTTTAAAGAATATTTAAAGATTGCAGAAATTGACACTTCGAAGAAATTTCACAGAAAAACAGTCAATGATTTCCTATGGAAGAAAATTGGGTTACGGGTAAGTACAGTTGTAAGTATTTTTCTGAGTCAGTGCTGGGCACCAAGATCCAGCACTGGAAGCACACCTGAGAGCAGGTGAGTAATTTCGTTTGGCTGATTTTTGGTGAATATTTCATGATTTGAAAAGTCCACACTTAGAGAAGAAATTTCAGGAAAAGGTCAGTCAATGTTACCCTATGAGGAAAATAGAGTTATCGGTTTAAGGGTAAGTACTCGACTGGCAGAGTTGAGGTTCTGGGCCTAGACTCAGGGGTCCCCCAGGGTCAGGTAGGTACAGTTGGTTCACCCTCAGCGACTCTTGGGAGGCCGGGAGCAGAGAGAGTTAGGCCCAATGTTATCCTACGAGGGATAGGGGGGCCTTGGTTGGTGGCTGCTGACTGGCAAGCCACGCAGCTGTGGGAGCTGAGCTCCTGGTCACTTACTCAGGGCATGTGGGGAAGTAGGTAGGTGTAGAGTTTTCACTGCCAGGGCCACTCGGGCGGCTGGGTGCAGGGTGCTTTTGTGCCTTTGGGCGCTCAGTTGATTTCAATAGGAAATCTCCGGTTTGGAAAAAGACTGCAAGCTCGGGGACGAGGATTCTTCAGGTGCCACCACCACTTCGAGAGGTAAGTTGGGTAGTTGGAGGATAGGTAGGTACCCCGGGATTGGGCACAGGGGGCCGCAGGGCGCCGCGTCAAGGGGTGCCTTTTGGTGTCGGGAAATCTTACCCTCTGTTGATCGCGGTAGGGGGGGGGGCTTGTTCTGAGGCTGCAGGCTTCTTCAGGAGAGTCGAGGGAGGTCCTTGGGTGCCGGACTCGGGGTCACAGTCGCCGTGGGGTTGTCCTCGTGGTCTTTGTTCACTCCGGCACTGGCCAGGCTTGGCTGGTGCAGAGTGTGCTGGGTTCGCGGTTCCGGGCTGCTGCCAGGGATTAGAGGTAGGTTTTGAGTAGAGCCTCTACTCATGGGAGTCCCAGGGGCTTAGAGCCAAAAGGTAGCCAGGTCCTCCAGGGTTTGTGAGGTTGCTGGCCACAAGAGATGCCGGGTTGGAGCAGGAGCAGGTTCGAGGGTTGACAGGTCGGTAGGGCTGGGGCCAAAGCAGTGGGTGTCTTCCTCTTCTTAGCAGCTGCAGGGCAGGTCTTCTTTCTTCTTGCTCTTCGTTGTAGTTTGGAATCTGGGGAAGGAAGGTTCAGGGTGCCCCTAAATACTAGATTTAGGGGTGTTACAGGTAGGTAAAGGGCAGGGACCAATGGGTCCCTGTCCTGGGGTGGGTACACCCCTTATCCTGCCTCTCTCCTGTGGGAGGGGGGCAGTAGCCTAGTCCTGATAGGGTAGGGCTTCCCATCTTCAAGATGGCGAGAGCCTGGAGATGTGCTTCACCTCGCCTCCCCCACCTGAGGGGTGGGGTTGGCAGGCTGGCACATCCTCCGTCCTTATTTGGGGTTTCCGGCCAAAGCTTCCCGTCAGAGTGGGGGGTGGCAGTGGCCTGGGGAAGCTCACAGAGGCGGCATGCCTTTGAAGCTTCCCCCTGCCCATCCTGGGGGAGGAGATTTAGCACCTCGCCCAGGATGTGCATTGTTGCAGGCCCAGGAGATCAGGGGCTCTCCCACCCAGGGGTCCCTCAACATGTCTGCTGTGTGGCAGCCTAGGCAGCCTCAGAGCAGACGTGGATTGTAGGTTAGGTTTAAGGGGGCATCTCTAAGATGCCCTCTGGGGTGCTTGGTACATTAAATCCCACACTGGCATCAGTGTGGGTTTAATGTGCTGAGAAGTTTGACACCAAACTTCTCAGTCTTCAGTGTTGCCATTATGGTGCTGTGGAGTTCGTGTTTGACGAGATCTCAGCACCATGTACTCTTAAATGGCAGCACTGCACTTACAGTGCTCAGGAATGGACCTTGGTACTGTAGGGGCACAGGGCTCCTGCTCCTGTGCCCACACCATTGGCATAAGGCACCCAGCTAGAGGGGTGGCTGATGTATGCCATGGCAGTGTAGGTGATGGGCATGGCACACAGGGATGTGTGTCATGTCGACTTTGTTTTTGTCTTGCACCCAAACACTCAGCCTGCAAAGGCAGTGTGTGTGTGTAAGGGTACAGGGCCTCTAAGGGTGGCACAATGAGTGCTGCAGCCCTTAGAGGCCTTCCCTGGTCACAAGGCCCTGGGTACCTAGGGTACCGTTTACCAGGGGCTGACATGTGGCCAGGGTTTGCCAATTTGGGTTTTGTTTGTTCTAGGGAAGGAACATAGGCCCTGGGCACCTGATTGGCAGGAGTCCAGGGCACACTCAGTCAAAGTACATTCAGCAATTCAGCAAAAAGTGGGGGCATACCATGCAAGAAATATGGCACTTTCTCACACACGCTTCCTGTGGGGTGGTGAAAAAGAGGGTGCTGGAGCCGTCCACCACCCGAGGCGCGCCGGGAAGAGAATCGCATAGGGAATATGGAGTTGTCGTAATCTTCGCTTAAGGGCGATGAAGGAGGCACGCTGCTTCTGGACCTCCCGGGTGTAGTCCGGGAAGAGCATCACCCTGGAGTTAGCAATCTGCAGGTGTTGTTTCTCCCGAGCTTGCTGCAGGAGGTGATCCCTGTCTTGATAATGCAGCAATCGTGCCACCATGGGCCGTGGGGGCGCCCCCGGCTTAGGAGGCCTAGCCGGGACTCTGTGAGCTCTCTCCAGGGCAAAAAACAGGGATAACCCCTCTGGTGCTACCTCAGATCGGAGCCAATCTTCCAAATACCGGACTGCATCCTTCCCCTCTGCCCGTTCCGGAACACCTACGATGCGGAGGTTATTCCTGCAGGAGCGCCCCTCGCTGTCTCACACTCTCAGCTCTAGCACTCGCACCCTAGTCGCCATCTGTTCCAAGGAGTGCTGCAAGGTGGTCACCCTGTCCGGTACGGCCGCCATCGTTCGTTCATTTGTCGCCACCCTCCTTCAGCTTTCTATGGTCATCTTTGAGTAAAGCCAGGTCCACCCCAATAGTGTCTATCTTGGTCTCGAGTGCCTCTCGGGAGGCCGTGATGGCCTGCATTATGTCCCCCAAGGTAGGCCCACCCGAAGCCTCTGCCCGGGGGTGTTCAGCTCAGTGTTCTCGCCTCCAGACCGATGTCCCCCGTCTTCTTCCTGTAGGACAGCAAATCCCCGCCTCCGTGACGCGACCCATCGCATTCGCACGTCCTATGCCCCGGGCCTCCAGACGTCTTCCTCTCCAGCAATTCCCAGCTATCAAAAGCAGGGGCCCCTTCAACACAACGCCAATACGGTGGCCAGCTACCGTGGCATTAGCAATCCCGAAGCGTGCAGGGGCGAAACCCCACACCCTCCAGTCACATGGGCGAACAGGGGCACCCCACAAAGCTCACACTGGGCAGGGAGCAGACAGGATTCCGTTGGTGCTCCTCAAATCCTCATTCCTCCTCGACCCCCTGCAGCTCCGCGATGCCTTCCGTGAGGAGCCATCTGCCTACTCGCAGCCCTCCGAGTCACAACAGCCCCAGGGAAGGCGCCTCCAAATCACAGTTCACAAGCTCAAAGTACCTTGCCAGTCTTCCAGCTCTCGCCGTTCTCCCAGTCACCCTCGCAGTGGTCCCACTCTCATCCCCAGGCAGTTCAGTGCACCCCAAGGGTAAATTGTAGAGATCGCCAATGAAGATACCAGGATCTCAGGCATCCATAGCTCTAGTGGGCCCACAGGCACATTCCACCATCTACAGCTAGGCCTGCTGCCAGTTACGGGATCCTCTCGCCGCCAGTCGGCTCTCGTCAGCCCCAATTGGCCGTGCTCTCCACTTTTGAGACCTTCTTCCAGTACAGCAAAGCAAAGGAAGGCAGGTAACAATCTCGCTCTGCCGGCTCACCAGCAACGGAGCTACCTCAAACCCCGCGTCGTACAGATCTCCTCACTCGACCGCCACCAGGCCGCCACCTCAATGCCAGTCGTCTGCCCCCAGTCGTGGCCCCTCTTCTGGGGAATTCGCCTCCGGGTCCGCTGCGTCGCCAGTCGACCCCCGCCTGTGTCACTGCAGGGGACGCACTCCCCAGTCCCCAGTGCCGCCAATGATGAAGTCCCCCTCATGGAGCGACGGGCCACAGCACTCATGACGGCCAGCCTCCGCCGCTCTCCCGCGGCGCCAGTGTCAATTACGCGGCGGGGAGGAAGAGGAAGTCGCTCCCTTTCACCAGCAACCAGGCGGCCTCCCGAGCAAATTTCACCATCAGCGGCGAGGCCTTCACCCGAAGGAGGGGTCCTCTCACCGCCCGCCAGCCATCAGCGCGGCCAGTCCGTCGTGCCCCTCTCGTCCTGGAGATTCCGCCAGCACAGCAGGGCAAAGCAGGGGCAAGCAGCAGGTCCGCTCTGCCAGGTCGCCAACAGCGCCCTTACCGCTGTCTCCGCAGCCGCCGCACCATGCAGGTCTCCTCTCTCGTCCCGAATCAGGCCGCCATCTTGAAGTCAGGCAGCAGTCCCCGGTCGCAGCGCCTCCTCCGCAGATATTGCCGCCGGTCGGCTCCGCCGCCGTCTGCCACCCGCTTTCGCCGAGGGCACACTCGCCAGCCCCCAGCACTGCGCAGATCACCGTCCGGCTCTCTCAGGACTCCAGGCTGCAGTACCTTCACTGCCCGGGCTCCGCCGCCATCTTGTGGCTCCGATGCCAGGAACGCGGTGGAGAGAAGAAGGGAGCCGCTCTCTCTCCCGCAGGTCTCCGACACCGAGGGAGCACCCACCAGCCCAGAAGACGTTCCCCAGCACTCTGGGAGGTAAGGGGCCCCCCAATATCTGCAGGATCACTTAGGACAGAAGGAGGCCGGCGAGGAGCTCTGGGATCCTCGACCTCCTACATCGGCGCCAAGCCACGCCCCCCCCAAGAATACTATGGATTATATTAATTACCACGTAAGCATCTGTTCTAGGCATGTAGAGGTGTAGATTCACATTCTTTGCATTCTCCTGCCATCTAGTGTTGCGTCCGGATGTTTGCAAATTGTTTTTCTTCGAGAAGTCTTTTTCAGTCACAAGGTAAGGGGACTCCTCCTTTCAGTGATAATGTGCATGGGCATTGACTCCACTGTTAGATTGTTTCCCTGTAAGAGGGTGAGAATGGAGTAAATAAGTGTAGCATAGAGATGTCCATGCGTGTATAATATGAATATCTGAAAGAAACACATTAGTTAGATTCCTCACCTTAGAATATCCCCAGGCGTCAGGCTGGATCCGGAAAGATTTTTCGTCAGCAATACCCTTGCGCGTCGCTAGGCGTCGTCTGTGGCTCCGCGTCCGTCGTCGGCGTCGTAATCACCGGGATGACGTCGTCGGAGTACTTAGACGCCGCCCTTGTGCGCTGATGTCAGTTCTTCTTTTTTCTGCGCCAGTAAGCGCCGATCCGGGAAGAGCATAACCCTTTTAGTCACTTTTTGACTAAACTTTTTTGAACTCTTTTGGTTCTATTCTGGTCGACATCGACACTGTTGTCGGTAGGGATGCCTGGCTTTAAGGCTTGTGCCTTCTGTCACCGACTGATGTCGGTCACGGACCACCACCGCCGGTGCCTCTATTGCTTTGGAACTGACCACGACGCCGAGTCGTGCCTCGACTGCTGGGCCTTGACTTCGAAAGCTAGGCGGGAGCAGTCCCGCAAGCTACTCGAGTACCGGAAGTCGGCTCCGCGCCGCTCAAGGTCCCAGTCAAGGGACCGGTCGCGGAGCCGCAGCCACCACCGCTCGTCGGGGTCCAAGTCTTCGAAATCTGGTAAGTCGAAGCACAGCAAGAAGTCGAAGAAGCGACATCGCTCTTCTGACTTCCCTCGCCGGTCGCGCGACTCAGCTGAGGGTTCGGGTGGCACCACCCGCGCTGCTCTGATGGAGCCGCAGGGGTCTCGTCCGTCCCCATACCCTCCGGTCCCTGGTACTGACGCAACTCCGGCGGAGGTCAGTGCTTTCCTCATGGCCATGAGGAACCTGGCTCCGCCGTCGACGCCTGCCAGCGCACCTTCGGGCCCCGCAGGCTCGACTGGGAGGCCTAGCAAGCTGGCGGCTCCGGCCCCGTCGTCGACTCCGGCCCCGACGCCGCAGGTCCCCGGGGGATCCAGGCCTGGATTCCAGTCAGCGCCGGTCGACCTCACGACCCCCCAGCCGGCACGACTCCTCCGGTGCCACCCCCCAGCCGTCCCCAGACGACGCCGTTTCCCAGTTTAGTCCTGGTCTGGGCCGAAGTGCTTCAACCATCAGCAAGCTCCTTGGAGCCTCTGCTGCAGTTCAATGAGGCACTCATTGACGTTCTGAAGGGCACCTGGTCCAAGCCCGCCACAGTTCCTCCTGTGGACCGGAACGTGGCCCGGCGCCACCGCCCTGCACCGGGCGACCCCAGTTTTCTGTCCCAACACCCCACGCCCGAGAGCCTGGTTATCCAGGCCTCTACCTCCCAGACCTCCTTCCCGTCCGCTCTCCCGGATTGGGAATCCAAAAGGATAGAACAGTTTGGGAAGAAGCTGTTCTCCTCTCTTAGTTTGGGGTTGCGGTCTATCAACACCGCGTGTCTTTTGGACCGTTACTCCCACTCCCTGTGGGATACGGTGGAGGACGTGATGCCCCAGTGTCCGGAGGAGGCCCAGACACGACTCGCCCAGGCTCTTGCCGAGGGGCGGGATGCGGCACGGGATGCCATCCGATGTGAACTGGACACAACGGACTCGCTGGGCAGGGCAATGTCGACCACGGTGGCGCTTCGTCGCCACACCTGGCTGTGGTCCACGAGTTTTTCCGGGGATGTCCAGAGCACCCTGATGGACATGCCCTTCGATGGCAGTCGCCTTTTTGGCGACAAAGCGGATAGTGCACTGGAGCACTTTAAGGACTCCAGGGCTACGGCCAAGTCCTTGGGCTTTTCGGCCCCGTGCCCGCAAACTTCCGCTTTTCGTCCCTTTCGTGGCCAAGGGAGGAGCGCCCCCTCACGTCCGACTAGCCACAGGCCGCAGAAACAACCTCCACGCGGATGTGGATTTCGTCGAGGCAGTGCAGGGGGACAACGTGCCGGTCCGTCAATATCTACCCCAGCAGCATCGACCTCAAAGCCCTCCTAGTCTGACCGTCAGGCACCATCACATCGGACAGGTGGGTGCTGCAAATCGTCTAAAGGGGCTACTCCCTCCCCTTCGAGGCGACCCCTCCAGCCATGCCACTGCAGTGCCACCGAATTTCGGGGGATCACTTGCAACTTCTGCAGGAGGAAGTTACGGCCCTCTTGGCCAAGGGGGCCATCGAGCGCGTTCCTGGTCCAGAAGTAGGTCGTGGTTGTTATTCCCACTACTTTCTGGTTCCCAAGAAGGGCAAAGGGGGCCTACGCCCTATCTTGGACCTCAGGAGCGTCAACACCTTCCTCCGGAAGGAGAAGTTCAAGATGCTCACCTTAGCTCAGGTTCTGGCTGCCCTAGACCCTGGAGACTGGATGGTAGTGTTGGACTTGCAGGACGCTTATTTCCACATCCCCGTCCTGCCGGCCCACCGGCGTTACCTGCGGTTCACGGTGAGCCAAGAGCATTTTCAGTTTACCGTGCTCCCCTTCGGCCTCACCATTGCCCCTCGGGTGTTCACGAAAGTGATGACGGTGGTCGCAGCTCATCTGCGCAGATTGGGGGTTCCAGTCTTCCCCTATCTCGACGACTGGTTGTTAAAGGAGGGCTCGCCCCAGGCAGTCATCTCCCACCTCCAGACTAAGGCCGACCTCTTGCATTTGCTGGGGTTCTCCATGAATGTGCCGAAGTCGCATCTGAGTCCCTTCCAGAAGCTCCTCTTCATCGGAGCAGTTCTGGGATATTCAGGCTCTGATTCCCATCTTTCGGTCTCTATCCCGGGTTTCGGTCAGGTTGGTGTTGCGGCTTCTGGGTCTGATGGCCTCCTGCATCCTGTTGGTGCATCACGCCAGATGGTGAATGCGGGCTCTGCAGTGGGACCTGAAGTTTCAGTGGGCCCATCATCGGGGCAACCTGGCCGACCACGTCCTGATCTCAGAGGGCACTGCGAGACAGTTGCAGTGGTGGCTCACGGACCGCGATTGGGTCAGTGGCAGATTCCTCTCCCTACCCCAACCGGAGCACGTGGTAGTGACGGATGCGTCCCTCCTGGGATGGGGATCCACATGGGAGAGGTGGAGATCAGAGGCTTCTGGTCTCCGGCGGAGTCCCGGCTCCATATCAACCTTCTGGAGCTGAGGGCGATCCGACTTGCACTGAAGGCATTCCTTCCCTCTGTCCGGGGGAGTGTAGTGCAGGCGTTCACGGACAACACCACCGCCATGTGGTATTGCAACAAACAAGGCGGGGTGGGGTCGTGGACCCTTTGTCAGGAGGCTCTGCGCCTCTGGACATGCCTGGAACATCAGGGCATCACCCTGGTGGTTCAACATCTGGGGGGCTCTCTGAACGCCAGCGCAGACGAACTCAGCCGCCGGTGCATGATGGATCACGAATGGCATCTAAACTCGGACCTGGCACAAGGCCTCTTTCGGCAATGGGGAGAGCCTTGGTTAGATCTATTCGCCACCGAAGAGAACGCGCAATGTCAGCAGTTCTGCGCGCTGGAGTTTCCAAGGCGGCACTCGCTCGGGGACGCCTTTCGTCGCGAGTGGAGTTGCGGTCTGTTGTACGCCTTTCCGCCTATACCACTTCTGCCCAGAGAGCTGAAGAGGATCAGGCGCGACCGGGCCCAAGTCATCTTGGTGGCTCCAGATTGGGCACGAAGATGCTGGTATTCCGAGCTACTCAGTCTGTCGATCGATCCCCCGATACGACTGCCTCTTCAGGAGGACCTTCTGTCGCAGCAGCAGGGGACGGTCCTCCACCGAACCTGTCCAGCCTCCACCTCCATGCGTGGAGATTGAGCGGCGGCAGTTGATGCCATTTGACTTGCCTCCTGAAGTCTGTAATGTTATTCTGGCAGCCAGGCGTCCCTCCACAAAATCGGTATACGCCTGCAGGTGGAACAAATTTCTGGCATGGTGCACAGCAAAGGCTGTGGATCCCCTTTCCGCTCCTCTTTCTTCTTTCCTTGGCCCAGCAGGGCTCTGCTCTGGGCACCCTCAAGGGTTATCTTTCAGCTATTTCTGCTTTCTTACGGCTTCCTGATCAACCTTCTCTTTTCAAATCCCCTGTTGTTTCTCGGTTCTTTAAGGGCATTATTCTCATGTTTCCTCCTGTCCCTTTCGTAATGCCTCACTGGGATTTGAACCTTGTTTTGACCTTTCTGATGTACGCTCCCTTTGAGCCACTTCATAATTGTCCCCTTTGTCTTCTCACTCTTAAGACTGCTTTCCTGGTTGCCATCACCTCTGCTAGACGGGTGAGTGCTACAGGCTCTCTCTTCTAAGCCTCCTTTTCTTTCTGTCCATCCGGACAAAGTTGTTCTCAGGACTCGTCCTTCCTTTCTCCCTAAGGTGGTAACTGCCTTTCACATCGGACAGTCTGTTACTCTGCCCACCTTCTTTCCGCCTCCACATCCTTCGAAAGAGGAAGAGAGGCTCCACCGTCTGGACCCAAAGAGGGTGCTGTCTTTCTATCTGGACCGCACCAAACAGTTCCGGGTGGACGACCAACTATTTGTTGGCTACGTGGGCGGTGCACAAACGAACCATCTCTCGGTGGGTCGTTTTGTGTATCAAGGCCTGTTACTCCTTAGCTAAAAAGGAACCTCCTGTAGGGCTGAGGGCCCATTCCACTCGGGCCACAGCGGCGACCACTGCCCTGGGCCGGGGAGTCCCCTTGCAGGACATCTGTCAGGCAGCAACGTGCGCCTCGCTGCACACGTTTGCCTAACACTATTGCCTGGACAGCCAAGTCCGGAGAGACGGCTTCTTTGGCCGTTCTGTTCTCCAGGACTTTCTGGTGTGATCTTGGTTCGCAGGCCCACCACCGGGGTTGGTATTGCTGGGGTATCTATTCTAAGGTGAGGAATCTAACTAATGTGTTTCTTTCAGATGAACAAGTTACTTACCTTCGGTAATGATGTATCTGTAAGAAACATTAGTTAGTTAGATTCCTCACCGCCCCACCCATCCTCCCCGTTCTGCGAACCGATATCTAGGGTTGAGGTCATCCCTTTCAGGGCCCTAGAATTTTTGGCACCAGTGTCGGTCTTTTGCATGGCTCTGCGTTCCTGGCGCAGAAAGCTATGTACAAGAACTGATGTCAGCGCGCGAGGACGGAGTCTAAGTACTCCGACGACGTCATCCCGGCGATTACGATGCCGACGACGGCCGCGGAGCCGCAGACAACGCCTAGCGACGTGCAAGGGTATTACTGACGAAAAATCTTTACGGATCCAGCCTGACGCCTGGGGATATTCTAAGGTGAGGAATCTAACTAACTAATGTTTCTTACAGATATATCGTTACCGAAGGTAAGTAACTTGTTCAATAATAATATAACTGCAACAACCCTAGGTGTCCGGGGAGGAGGGAGGGCACATGTGAATCTACAGCTCTACATGCCAAGAATAGATGCTTACGTGGTAAGTAAAATAATCTGTTTGAGGCATGTGTGCTGTAGATACACATGCTTTGCATAGACTGTATAGCAGTACTCTCCCAAAGTGAAGGCTAACCAGTATGCATTGCAGTTGTTTGAAAAAGTGTTCTTAGGGCTGCCTGTCCTACATTAGTTTGTTGACGTGCTAATACATCTACACAATAGTGTTTAGTAAATGTGTCTGCTGTAGATCATGTAGCTGCTTTACAAATGTCAGCTAAAGGAATGTTACCTAAAAAGGCCATAGATGCTCCTATTTTCCATGTAGAATGTGCTCTAAGAGGTATAGACAAAGGTATTTTGGCTTTGATATAACATGTTGGAATACATTGAACAATCCAGCTAGAAATACCAGATTTAGAGATAGGTCTCCCTTTATGAGGGGGAGCAAAGGCAACAAAAAGTTGTTTTGCGAAAAAAAATTCTTCTATAAATATAATACAATAAAGCTCTTTTGACATCCAATGTATGTAGAGCTCTTTCTGCTACAGAATCAGGTTGAGAAAAGAAAACAGGTAACTCAACCGATTGGTTATTGTGAAAAGCAGAAACTACTTTTTGAAGGAACTTTGGGTTAGGGCGAATAACTACTCTATCTCGATGGAGTTGAAGAAATGGTTCTTATAGGGTTAATGCCTGAATCTCACTAACACGACTTAGTGAAGTGATAGCAATTAAGAAACCGACCTTTCAAGAACTGCAGTGGGCAATTGTGTAGCGGTTCAAAACGTGGACCCATAAGTCTTGTTAGAACAATATTAAGGTTCCATGCAGGTGGAATTTTTGGTGGTATCACTCTTTTAAGGCCTTACAAAAAGGCTTTAACTACTGGCACCTTAAAGCAAGATAAGTGTTGTCTGTTTTGAGGATATGCAGCTACTGCTGCAAGGTGTAGTCTTATGGATGTGTATGCAAGGCCTGCACGTTGTAGATGCAACAGATAACAAATAATTTGTTGTATAGAAGCATCTACTGGTTCAATTGTTAGGTTATTACACTACAAAACAAACCTTTTCCACTTTGCAGCGTAGCATTCTCTGGTGGTAGGTTTTCATACTTCTTTAAGAATCGACATGCAATCTGATGGTAGATTTACGTATCCAAACTATGACTTCAGGAGCCAAATTGCTAGGCTGAGTTCCTTGGAATTTGGATGTCTGATTTTGTCCATGGTTCTGAGAGAGAAGTTTTGATGTGAGGTAAAGCTTCGGGTGTGGAACTACTGAAAGTTCCAGAAGTGTGGTGAACAATCGATGACGAGCCCATACGGGAGCTATCAAAATGAGGGTGAGAGATGTTTGCCTGAGCTTAGGAACCAGAAAAGGAAGACGAGCGAGAGGCGGAAAAGCAGAAGCAAATATCCCTGAGGAGTTCATCCATAGGGCATTGCCTTTTGATAGCGGGTGTGGGAACCTGGAGGAAAAGTTTGGGCATTTTGAGTTCTGAGCTGTTGCAAACAGATCTATTTAACCCCCATTTGTGGAAGTATAGGAGGAGGACTTGGGGGAGGATTTCCCACTCAGAGACTTGTTGCCGCATCCTGCTGAGGAGGTTGGCAAATTAGTTGTCCGTCCCTGGACAACTAATGTTCTGCTCGCAGTTAGATTTTGTGATGTATTGCCCAATACCAAATGTTCTGAGAGAGGCGAGATAACTGTAGAGTGTGTGTGTGTCCCTGTCTTAGTATATAGTACATAGTTGTCATATTGTCCGTCCGGAGTAGGACAAGTTTCCCCATCAGGTGAGGCAGAATGCTATTAGCGCAAGGTCAGCAGCTAGAAGTTCTAGGTAGTTAATGTGGAGACTTGTGTTTAGTGTCCCATAAACCCTGAACTGTTAGATGTTGTGGATAGGCACCCCACCCTGTAAGGGATGCATCCGCTGTGAACACGATCGGTGGAATAGAGTCGATAAAACACCGCCTTTATGATGAGTTTTGTGTGTTCCGCCACTGCAGAGAGCGATTGGTGCAGCTGTCTACTAACACTAGGGGGGATATTCTCAAGAACGTGCGAAAATCATCACCAAAATCGGTTAACACAATCTTTCATATCGCCATCTATTGCGGAAAAATAACTCCGTGTCAACATCGTATTCTCAACACGGCGGTAACATGCGATACTTTCCCGACAACGCGTCAAATGTCCGCGATAAAAGTTTCTGGACGGCATTAAAAATCGAAACCTCAACGTGAGAAAACTTGTGATGGCAACAACTGCGATAAAAAATCCAGCGAGAAGCGGTGCCAGCCTGCAAGTCCCACAAGTCAGGCTGCCAAAATCACTAAAAGCGCAACCAAAAACACAAACAACACCCAAACAACTGTGAAGCACCATACAGATAGCAGGAGCAAGTACAGAGGTCACCCAATATTCAATCAGAAGGGGACATGACTTGTGGTGCACTGAGGTAGGGGCACCAAAGCTGAGCGTGCTCATGTGAAGAAATTGTCAATGATTGTGTGCCTTCGGGATATTCCTGCTGCAGCTGCAGTGGGGTGTGTTACACCTGCCTCATCTTCATCATCATCGTACCAGGTCTTCCCCACTGCCTGAGGCGTCCACTGTCCACAAAACTACAAACACCAGCAGTATATGTCCACATGGAGAGGTCTGTGCTCTGCATACTGGGGTCTGTCCAGCACATCACCGCCACACTTGGTATTGTGTGCATTCTTATTCATGTGTGACTTGCCTCCTTCACACATACTTGGTTCCCACCTCTCCCCACATTCTGGTATTGTGTGGCTGAGGGGCCATGCCGTTTTCGGAATGTCCGCTGTCCTGTTTTGCGCTGCCTCTGTGGTAGTCGGGTGGGGGTGGTGGGGGTCTGGAAGGGGGGCATGGGGGTGGTGGCGGTGGGTGTTGTGGACCTCTTGGGTCGCCGAGCGGCATGATCAGTGTCTCCATGACGTGTTGGTCTTCAGATGTGGCTCTGGGCTAGGCTCCCTTTCATACTGCAGGTAGTCGTCCTGCTTTACACCAGTAAAAGGCAGGTGTTAAATCAATGCTGCTAACGCGCCTTATCGACTGTTTTTGGATCGCATCGCAGATTTGGCTGGTTGTTGAGAATATCGCGAAGTGGTGTTTTCGTGTGTTTTTGCACGGGAACGCCTACTCTGTATATCATTAGTGTTAGTTGTCGCTCTCATCCGTGGCGATGTTTTTTCCAGAAGCTATCGCTGGAAAACTGGCGATATCGGCAGTTTGCACCAGCTTGAGAATGGGATGATAATTCTTTCGCCACTTTTGCTGCGCTAAAGTGCCGATAACTCTGTGATAAATCCTTGAGAATATGCCCCTAGATCTTTTAATTTACCCGGTGATTGATTCCATTGACGTGCTAAGCATTCCTGTAGAGGACACATATTTTTGATCTTGCAGGAGGTACTATGGTAATTCATGATGCCGTCATCCCTAAAAGTTGCATGAAATTTCTCACTGTTAGATACTGATTGCTTTGGGATTGTAGTAGCAGTGTTTGAACATTGTGAATCCTGGTTGAATTGGGATAGGCTAAACCTGTTCGAGTGTTGAGCATGGCTCCAAGAAAAGGTTGCAGTTGCATGGGTTGGGTATGGGATTTTTGTGCACTGACTGTAAATCCCAATTGATGAAGAAGATTTATTGTAATTTGAGTGTATTATAAAAACTTGAGATGTGTGTTGCCTTGATGAGCCAATCGTCTAGATCTGGGAAGACATTCATTTGTTGTCTTCTTAGATGAGCTGCTATTACTGCTAGACATTTGGTAAACACTCTGGGTGCAGTAGTTAATCCGAATGGGAGTACTTTGAATTGATGGTGCTATTGAGGTATTTGCGATGTGCTGGATGAATAGGGATGTGAAAGTACATGCCCTTTAAGTCTAGTTTTGACAAAGTCGCCCTGCTGTAATAGGGGAAGCACCTGTTGAAGTGTGACCAACTGGAAGTGTTGTGATAGTATGTATAAGTTTAGAGGTCAGAGATCTAAGATTGGTTGTAGAGAACCGTCCTTTTTGGGGATTAGGAAGTAAAGTGAGCAAACCCCTGTCCCTTGGTATTGTATTTTAACTAGTTCTGTAGCTGCCTTTATTAGAAGAGCTTGTACTTCCTGTTTGAGCAGTTGTTGGTGCTCTAGAGAGAGTTTGTGAGTGCGAGGTAGAATATTGGGAGGATTGCTGGTGAGCTCTAGGCAATAATCATGTTGGGTACTGTCCAACACCCATTTGTCTGATGTTACAGATTGCCAAATCGGAAGAAATTGATGCAGTCTTTCCCCGACAGCTGTATGATGATCGGGGGAGAATTGTTGTCAAGTCACTGCTTGTTGGGAGATAAAGAGGTGCCTTTTGATGTACCTCTGCCTTTAAAATTGTTTCCTCTGTAACCACCTTTGTAAAATCCTTTAGAGGGAGAGGATTAATTTTGAGGTTTATAGGAAGATGTGTTTGCACCGGTTGAGTTACTTTTTGAGCCTCCCCTATAAAATGAGCGGCGAAAGGAGCCTCTGTTCTCTTTTTCCATTTTTTCAAATGATTCATCCAGTTTTGGGCCAAATGGGGCATTAAGTATTGTTTGTTGTACTTCTGGTTTAAACCCAGAAATTCGTAAGCATGCGTCTCTTCTGAAGAGAATACTGGTGTTAACTTTCTGGCTGCAATATCAGCAGCATCTAACGCACACCTAATAGAAGAATTGGAAATTAGTTTCCCCACATGCACTAGCTCCTGCCCTCTTTTTCTATGCTCCTCTGGGAGATATTGGAATAGTTCTTTCATTTTGTCCCAGTGGGCCCTGTTGTACCCAGCCAAAAGACCTTGTGTATTGGCTATGCACCAATGGTTGGCTGATTGTGCAGCCACTCTTTTGCCCAAGGCATCTATCAACTTGGACTCCTTGTCTGGAAGTGGCGCATCACCTGAAGTTTGTAAATTTGCTCTTTTATGAGCATTGAACACAAGTAAGAAATCTAAATAAGATAGCCCTTAATAAAAATCGGGTCAGATGGTGGGGTTTTATATATTTTTTTAATCAACCCTGGGTGTTATTATACATACCCTCAATCGATCTTTAAAAGTGTCTTTAGCATGCCTCACCATACCTTTTAACACAGGTAACAACTATTTTGTCATATGTGTGTTCCCTAATGTTTCAAATAATAAATCTTCTTACAAAAATTCCTTGTATAAAGTGACTCCATGGTATGTGGCTGCCCTGGCAATTAACTCCTGATATGAAGTGTTGTCATTAGGAGGGGAAGATTTAGCAGGGTATAGATCTGGGTCAGTGTCTGTAGGAGGATCTATATTATAATCATTTCATGGGTCTGTTGGTGATGGTTGTCTATAAGTGTCAATCCCAGCCCCTACATCAGGATCTGCACTACGAGAGCCATGTGGTGTGATGTATAAAGAGTCTGAAGGTGGTATAATGGTTACTGGTGAAGATGGTGGAGTGGTATGAGGAATGGGGTGAAGTGAGCTAGTAGCCATGTGCTTCTTTTTGATAGGGATTTTATACCCTATGTCCATTTTGCTTTTGGAGGATGGTATCACTGGCTTTGCTGTAATATGTCCATTGTCTGGATTTATATAGATTTTCTTTGTCTTGGATCCAGCTATTGTTGCATTTGTATTTTCCAGAATTTTCTACAGAGGTTTTTGAGAAGCATCTTTCTGTTTCGGCGCTGGGCTGGATTTGTCCCTTTTGTCTTTCGAAACCGATCTTTTAGGTGACGAAGGTGTGGTATCTTGACTCGGGCCAGAAGGCTTGACGTTCGCTTTCGGTATCGAGCAGGAGGGCAGGGTGCTGGAAGCAGAGGCTTGGTGCCTACCATGGCCGAATGACCGTGGTGGCCAGAAGTCTTATGTTTAGTGGAAGCGGGTTTGTGGGCAAAAGGGCTTTGGTACTCACGGCACCTTGACTGCCTGGTAAATCATGGGACTCCAGTTCTATCGTCAAAAACAATGAGAGAGCAAGGGAAAGGAAGGGGTGCGTCCGTATCCCCAATGTAATACATGTTAAACAACGATGGACGAACCCATTATGTGTGTGGTACAATCACTAGTTGGGCAGTGTTTTGGACCCACTGGGTTTGTTTAAAAGACCCCTCACACCAACCTAGTTGTTGTCATGCTTCATCATTGGGGTCCCAACCAGGTGGCCGAATGCCCCCCGGTTGTGCTACGACGCCTGATTACAGCGGAGCTGGTGTGGTGCAGGTGTGTGATGTGATGTGAATTAAAAATACCTCTGAGAATCCTTGCCTATGAACTTTTATTAGCAGCGGCTCTGGATATGATTAAAAATGATGTGTAGTGCAACTAAAAAAGAATTTATTATCTATTAGTTGTCTATGTGATAGGTCTACATGTTTCAGTCCGCAGGGAAATGTTAAAGGGGCTTTCTTCAGGACCGTGAAAGTGGTGAGTGGCAAAGTGTGTAGGACCACGTGGAAAGTGAAAAAAAGAACCTACACACGCGCTAAGGTGTGTGGACTAAGTGTCTACGTACTTACAGACACTTTAAAAAAGGACCTGTGGGAAAGGAAACAGCACAAAGCATATATATATACACATAACAAATTAGCAGCATATTTACTGTATTATTAAGCAACATAAAATGCAATCTTAAGTGCTATTGTCACGTGGTTTTAGGCCACTCCCTATTTACAGTGCTAAGTTAGCTCAATCACGTTAGCTGTTAGACAACCATCTTGCTGCTTTTGCTGCCTTTGCACCCGACACTGTTGTTACATGCTATTCATTTGAGAAATGCAGACTCGCTCTTGTCTCAAGTGAATGTTATTTATACATCCTTAACAGTTGCTAGTGCCCTTGGTCTGTACATCGAGTAAAGAACTGTTCTAGGACACTCGACGGTGCCGGCTGATTGTGTTCAGGGTGATCGTACCACTGTTTAGTCATAACATGCACGCAGCTGCAAATACCAGAAAGTCGTAGGCTTTAATATTACAGCACAGAATTTTGTTAGAGCATTCGATAGAAGAGCTGAAGCAGAGAACACTGAGCTGATCCTGTGATGTGATACACCTAAGCTGATCTATACGGTATGGGGTCCCCTATGCAAGCCCATGACACCTTCTAATAGTCTAATAATATTTTATTAGTTGCTAGAGAAAGGAGGGTGGTTGTTTTCCACTGTTATTATTAATATGATCGCTCCTTTCATTTTCTATGGTATTGTAACAATGCTAATGGTAATGATCTTAACCATTTGTCTGCTTATGTTAGCCAAAGTACTGTATAACAGGACTCGAGGTTTATGAATAAATTCTTTAAACTTTACTGTGTCTTAGTTATTCTGTTGTGGACTGATATATAAGTGCAAACGGGTATTTCGGGTTCCCACCATTCCTGAGAATAACTAAGTCGCATGTTCTGGGTTGTCTATACATTGGGACCGCCGAGCGAAATCTCGGATAACGAATGTGACACTAAGCTAGTCGGATAAGGGGTTCTTAGTTCTGAGGGGAGTTTCTGGTACACCACAATTCTCTAAGGTTCTGGTTTCCTGCGCATAGTTCTGTGCATACGCAGAATCCCTACAACATGGCGCACCTAACGTTTGGTCTTAATATCTGAGATGCCTTAGTAGTGCTTTTATTAGTCCACAACGCCCTCACTCTGGTTTCCGGATAACGGGAGTGACGGTTTAACCTACCTAGGTTTTAGGCTATAGGTTCTTTCAAGCTTGATAATAAAAAAGGTTACACTAATCTAAGCCCAAGTGCTACTAAAGATCTCGTTGTATCTTCTTTTTTAGTCCTGATGGCGGTAGAAATTCCCGCTCATAGTAGGGTGTCTCTACGTGCTCATTTGAGGACGTATGGGGTGCCTGATGACGGGATGGCAGTGGTGTTTGTCGTAAGTGCAAATGCCACTTACCCTTATGAGTTGTTTTACTCTTGGGTTACCTTTGAGGCGGTGGAAGATGTCGATAAAACGTTCCACAAATACACTGCTACGCAGGTGCCTCTACATTATACCCCATATATGGCTTTGGAAATTCCTATTTCAACCTGGCAGCACACTATTTGGTTTAATGGCGCCCTCCCCCACACGGTCACCCCGGCGAGACTGGGTCCTTTGTCTATTGAAGGAGCTACTTGGCCGGTACTGGCCGGACATACACCTCATCCACGCTACCTAACGGTAGGAGTGGATAGCTTACGTATACTACACACAACCCTGATTACGGTACATAGGGCGTTAGTGCAGTATGTGTCGCACACTATACAGGTGGGGGCACCTGTAGTTGCGGGACACGGGGCTGATCGCCATCAGTGGAGAAGTGTGGCTCAATGGTTAGAGCGGCAGACCCTGATGCAGAGGTCTGGCCCGGGACCAGGGTTCAATTCCCCGCCTCGGCGGTTCTTGGGCTCAAAATTCCACGGACCTGACAATTCTCGCCTCGGTGCCTATTCCAATCATGGAGTCCCACTCTGCAACTCTGGGCAATAGCTTGCTTAATCTCCACAACGGCCCCCACAACGCTAAGGATGCCTGGCCTCCACCTTGGAGGTGCCCAGGAGTGGACACCTCACAGGGAAAGCCAGGATGGGTTCCACAGCGGTATTCGTACAAGCGCCTTGAGACCCTTGCGGGTGAGTAGTGCGCTATACAAGTATCAATTTACATCATGCGGTGGTGATCAGTCCTGTAATGGTAAACGCGGTTGTTGGCAAGCGCCCCCAGAATAAGGATGAGTATCCTTATTGGCTTGCAGAGAAATTCGATCAACTAGAAGCCGTGTTTCCTAACACTAGTCCTGTGGAAAAACACAGGATACTCACTATTACTTTGCCGAAAGAACTAGTCCCGGACATTGTCGATTGTGACAACTGGGGCAAGGTCTTTGCCGCGACCTATTCGAAGTGCTTCGGCACTACGTCTATGTCGGTACTACCTTCCGTTATCAAAAAAGTCCAGGAGGACCATGGTGCGGAAGCAGCTATTGAGTTGGGAATGCGGCTTATCGACAGCTTCGATATAGTATGTTCCATGATTATGGGAAATCTCAAAGGAGATGCCATGCAGTTTCAAGTGGGAAACATGATGGCACTAATTGCGGATGACGATAAGCCGAGGGAATTTGCAAAAGTTATTGCAAAAGCCTATAGGATGGTTGGACGTAGTGCCCTAGGCATGAAACCCGTCATCAAAATTCCTGATGTAGAACAGCACACTAAAGTGAGTTCGTCTACAAAAGACGATAAACCCAACTTTCCAAAACAAAATTGGCGAGCTAAAAAACAAGATAAACAGCAACAGAAACAGGAGACTCGTCCTGCATCCCCTGTTCAGGCGTATGTTGAACGCACTTATAATTTGCGTGATCGTTCTCGTATTAAGTCACCTGATAGGTTTCAGGTTCCTGACCAGCGCTCTCCTCGTTCTTCACAGGAAACAGCGGCTTCACACTTTGGTGGAGGAGACCGTGGGAGAGGCCGGGGTGCTCAAGGACGAGATCAGCCCCGACAGGCGGACGGAAAAGGCAAGCAGGAGGATTCTGCACGTCCACGTCCTCCGTTTCAGAAAAAGAAAGTTGCTGCTATCTCAGCGAAGTATGCCTCAGATGGTACGGACACAGCTTCTGAACATGAAATGGGCGCTGACGCTGCTAGACAGCGCGGCGGAAGTTACAGTAGTGCGGGGAGCACTGCGTCCATTTCTGGAGGCGACAGCAACTAAAATCTATGTAACAGTAGAAACTGCTGATACTCGCGTAGCCCCCCCTGAGAGATTATTTGACGTAGTCCTCAATATTGAGGGTGACATACAACGAAAAATTAACGCTGTATTTTGGGATAATCTGACGACCACCTATGATATACTATTGGCGGAGAAAGATTGGCCCCCGGCTTTCGTTCTAAACGCTCCAAGGGGGGAAGAAGTCATTCTTCCTTCTTTTGGACACGTAGTGCCCAAGGAGGAGTCTGGGAAGTTAGCCGAGGAGTGGGCACGGGTGCTGGCACCAGCGTTGTATCGTAATCAGGTGGGGTGGGATAAATGTTCTACCCTCCACGAAATTCCATTGCGGTCCGACCCCCAGCCTCAACCCCAATACCCTATGCGTCGAGAGGCTAGGTCTCACGTCGCGTCTATCCTTGAACAATTGGAATATCAGGGAGTAATTGAAACGTGTGTGTCACCAATGAATAATCCTTTATTCACTGTAACGAAGCCTGACGGATCGTACCGCCTAGTTTTGGATTACCGGCACTTAAACTCGCACTGCCGGAATTGTGCGGTACAAAATACCCATAGTTCGGCTCTCGTCGATAGTCTTGTGAGAAAGAGGTTCAAAACCACACTCGACTTGTCCAATGGCTTTTATTGCCATAACATATCCCCTCATAGTTATGAGTGGACCGCTTTTACTTCGGGTGGTAAACAAAAAGTGTTCAAAAGGCTTCCAATGGGCTATAAAAATAGTCCTGGGGTATTTGCTGCCCGTGTGGTCTCTCTCTTAGAGATGGTAGACCCGGAGGCATACTCGTACGTCGATGACATCTACTTAACAGATGACGAGTTGCTTCCACACCTTGCTCGCGTGGACAACATAATTACTATGTTTGCGGACTTTGGTTACAAGTTTAACTTTAAGAAGTCCCACATTGCCGAGTACACAGTTTTATTCTTGGGGTACGAACTCAACAATGAGGGCCACGGCTTGGCTCCGCAGTTCCTTGAGAAATGCGCACGCCTTCGTATCCCTGCGACACTGAAACAACTACAATCATTGCTGGGCTTTCTGAATTTCGGTCGTACCTACATTCCTGAATATGCCCAGCGTATCAAGACACTATATGCCTTGGTGCAACCTACTTTTACCAAATCTTGCTGGCTGCCAGAGCATTCGGCTGCATTGCACTCTTTGCAGTCTGACCTTCTTACTGCGAAATATTTACAAACTCGTGATAACCACACAAACCTGGTCATAAGAATTGTACCGGGTGTGGAGGGGTTCACGTACTTAACATACAATGAAGGTGACACTGTCCCCATTGCTTACAAATCTCATTTATATACTTCGGCTGAAATGCGTTTCTCCACTGTCGAGAAAGTTTTGACAGCAGTTCAGATGGCAATCCTGAAAGAACGAGCGCTATCACAGGGGAAACGCATGATGGTGGTGACACCATTTCCTGCCCTAGAGGCAGTCACTAAAGCAAGTGTGCCGAATTCTAAAGCTTTGCATCCAAGGTGGATACAATGGGCGACCTCCTTAGCCTCGCCTGACGTCGAATACATCTTTGACGCAGGGCTACAGACTCAGGAGAGTTTGGAGTATGAATTAGTTCATCCGGCTCCACTTACATTGCGCCCGTTGGAGGAGTTCCATTGTGTCATTTACACTGATGGGTCCGCGCAGCCCGCAACTGGATCAAGGCACGCTTATTCAGCGGCTTGCGCAATTGTTGTTGGTACTTTCGTGAATGGAGAATTCATACAGGATGCGGTGCATACGCAGACTTTGGGTGATTGTACCGCACAATTGGCGGAGCTTAGAGCCCTGGTGCTTGCACTGGAGTTTGCTGATTACAGAGTCACAACTCTTATAGTGAGTGATTCTTACTATTGTGTTCAATCTTACAACGACAATCTGATGTTTTGGATCGCGAATGGATTTCGTGATTCAAAAGGTAGCACAGTGAAGCATAAAACGCTTTGGGCTAGGGTGGCTGAACTAAAAGGCAGTCGACCCCTTGTGAATGTTATTCACACTCTTGGTCACCAACGAGTTGGCGTCCATGCTGTCGGTAACAGTTTGGCTGACGAGGCAGCTAAAACAGCAGTGGCAACATACTTAGTAGCAGCAGTTACAAGATCCAAAAGTAAGATCGATGATGACATCTTGGCAGCCATTGCTGCTTCAGAGACTGGGACAAACTTCCCTAGGGGTTTCCCGTCTCGATACCATTATCACTTAAGTCCTGATAACGTCCCGTTAGTGAGGATTAATGATGTTGGGGATAGAGTTATTCCCAATTCGGACTGCAGGCCTGCTTTGGTACAAGCTGCTCACGAGGGTGTTGCAGTATAAGTAACAAGGGAACCCGGTAGAGGTAGCTAAGGACCACGGGTACAAACTTATTTTGTTAACAAAAGTCCCTAGCTTAATTTTAGTTAGGAAATAATAATTTTACATAGACTTCAATGAGACCTATGTGAGTTCCTCCTGTGTCCAGCCGGACAGAGGAGCATTTAATCTTAAATAATCAAAGAAATGTAAGTAAAAATTGAGAAGGCTGATGAAACAAGGGCACAGTCCTGTACCGAGTTTTCAACAGAGAGAGTAAAAGAAAGATCAAGAAGGGAGAGGCAATTACAAATTGGTAACAGGCAAACACATTTTGGAGCGATCATGGGGGCTTACAATACATTGAGCGACTTCAAGTAAGCTTCAAGTAAGCTCTAGCCAATAGTATCCACGGTACATTTAAACAGTTGCCATAATGTGGAAGCGCACGCCGGAGTGTCCGCAACTGTGTCACTGTTGCAACAGCGTTATTGGTGGTACGGTTTGTACAAACATACGCGGACTTATGTCCTCAATTGTGGTATTTGCCAACAAATAAAGCCATCTACGGTGGCGCGTCCACCACAAACGCAGCTGCATATATCTAATCAACCGCTAGCGTGTGTTTATTTAGATCACTGCGGTCCTTTTTCCTCAGACACTGCGTACAAGTATATCTTGGTTGCAGTAGATTCGTGCACACGTTTTCTTTGGGTGTGGCCACACAGGAGTGCTGACGCCAGGACTGTCATCAAAGCATTGCGTGTCTTTATAGGGAGTTTTGCATGTGGAACCCTCCATTCTGATCAGGGCCCTGCGTTCGCCTCTAAGGCGTACAAAGAAGCTATGGGAAGTTTGGGAGTCCAAGTCAAATTTTCGTCCCCATACCGGCCTGAGGGCAATAGTGTTGTGGAACGAATGAACCGTGACCTAAAGCAATCATTGACAGCCAGGGTGCTAGGTACTGGCAAAAACTGGCTAGCTCATTTGTATGACGTCCAACGTGCACTTAATAATCTCCCTAGAAGGTCTCTGGGTGGGAGGACCCCGTACATGATGCTCTTCGGGGTTCGAATGTTTGTCCCAGACCTTGAGGGTCTCGACATGGCGGCAGCAGCCGCGCCTTTTGACTTAGATGACCACTGTACTGTCTTACAGAATCTTCAAGAAGCAAGAGACACTCTAGCAAAGGAGCACATATCCTCTGCATCCGAAGCTGGACTTCAAATTCCGGTAGTCGGCTGGCTACCCAGAGTTGGTGATCTGGTCCGTGAGAAGGTGGAGAAGAAGAAGGAGTTTGGCCCCTCCTATCGTGCACCAGTGCCGGTGCTTGGAGTTGAGGGTACCCGTACAATTGTTTTGCCTCCTCTTCCTGGTCACAGAGACAACAGGTACATTTCAGTTGACAATGTCAGGCTACACAGGGTGGCCGATACTCCATAGTCTGACACCTTCAGTTTCTTGCCCTTCAATGATGCGCAGTTCTGTTGTGGTGCCACCATCTGACATCGGGCCTGAGGTTGCCATTGAAATGCAAGTACTTTCTGATTCTGCTGTGTCACCTGCGGATGGTGATTTGCCTGATGATGCTGAGTATTCTTATCCTGCTGATGTTCCATTGCCCCTTTTGCATTCAACTGACATTATCCAGTCTAATTCTTCCTTTGGAACTGAATCATTGACTTCCACTGCCCCTTCCAAATGTTCAAAATTCTTTGCCTGGTTCAAGAGACAATTTTTGGTTCCCCCCTGGATTTACATTTGGCTGGTGCTCATTTGCATTTTTTTGTTCATTTCCATTGGTTTTGTGGTGGTGTTTTTTAGGCTTATAAATGGACACTACCTGAATGAACGTTCTACAATTAGATTAATTAATGGAACTTTGGCCCCACATTCATCGTCACACATCATGAAGAGGGACCAGACTTTTGTGAACATCACCGCCTGGCCTGTCCGTGATGGAATAGCATGGGATGCTGTTAAATTTCAAATTCATGGGCCCACGGAAGTGATTAATGTACCATCTGTATATCGTGTTTCTATGGGTGATGTGGTAAAACAGAACATTCGATCTGATGATTGGGATGTAAAAACTATAGAGACACTGTTTTCTGGTTTGAAATACTATGCCGCATTTGATGCTGAGTATTTGTATTTGAATACTGAAAACTATGCAGAGCAGTTTTGTTATCAACATTATGGTACTCATTTTCTTCATAGGGCTAACACATTTCGTAGTTTAGTAAACTTTACTCAGTGGGAACATTGCCCTGCCCCGATGGTTGGTAGTTCAAAGACATTGGTCAACAAATTTTCATATTTTTCTGATTTCAGTGTGTCCAATAATGCATCCTTTAATTTTAAAATTAAGGACGAACCTATTACAAAGGTGCGTTTGACGCACACTAAATTGTTGTTTTCAAAGTCCTTTATGGACGATTTGGCAATTGGAGGGTATGACGTTTGGAAAGATACTATTGATCTCAAATCGGTTTGGGGCACTAAGCCTTGGCAAGTACAAGGAACAGAAGCTTTACATCGTGCCTGCCTCATCCCAAACCACATGTTATTTTTAAATTCCACAATTTTTCAGACAACCTGTTTTGGATTGGCTATTTCTAAAAAATTAAATTCTCCCTCGACCCCGGATCTGTGTGCTTATCCTGGTTGGGGGAATCACACAAATCTGTCCATTACTATGTTGCAGTCTTTTTTTTCCAATTCCACTTTCAATATTAGTGCATTGAACCCTAAAGGTTGGTTGGTATGGCAGAGGAGTCCGGATACCTGTCAACGTAGATTTTTGGGGTTAATTCCCGGATACATACAGGATAGAGTAGACCCACGTTTTCTGTCCTCACACACTGTCACTACCTACTCGGTAGGTAAGTTGTGCCAGACATGGTTGCAACATTCCACGTTGGATTCTGTTAAAATTCACTTGTCCCGTTTGCATGACAAAATTGATTTGAATGATTTTGTTAAAGGTCCCGCATTGGGAAGATCCAAAAGATGGGTGTATGCTGTTTACAACGAGGTTTGGAAGTTGTCGCAGATTGAGGCTGCTTCCAGACTCCGTGCTATTGACATGCAAACTGACCAACCTGGTGATTTGTACACTGGATCTTACAAGGTGGGTATGCTGCATGCGGAAGTGTATAGCAGCTAGTATTATTACACCTAGTCTTAGCATTGCTATGAAGCTGTGAGGCTTCTCATGGTGAGGAGACTAGGTGATTGGCAACCGTCGGTTGTCACAATATTGGCTGTGGCCACCATGATGTACAGTGCTGGAGCGCACTAATGTTGAGGCTGTCCACAGTGGTGACTGTGCCATGCTTGGGCGTTAAGACAGTGAACACACATGTGAAAAAAACGTCACTAAACCGTCATGCGGAGCGCGCAGGTTAAATAATGAGCGCTATTAAAAAAAGGAAGAGGAGATCGTTTCCATTGGCAATGCTGTTGGAGAGAGTTATAATTACACTATGGTCGAGTTTAGGCAGCTGATCGGGGCTCGGGAGGAGTTCGCTCCTATGTCAGACTCTAGGGAAAGAAATATCGGAGTGAGAGGCCTGCGAGCAGGAGGATCGTAAATGCTCACGTGTGTCTCTAAGTGGTATCAGCAGCGAAACCTTACTTGATCTCAGAGCGTAACCCGCCTTCAAACCTGATGTGGTCTCCCGTCGTCCCGGCTGGTAATGGACCTGGTGGAGGCTCAGTTTAAGTACCGGTGAGATCGATAGATTACTTGTCGGTATGGGCGTAGAGGGGCAGGGCTCAGTGCGTCTGTGTTATTGTAGAATGCTAGGTCATTGCGCGCGCATGTTTCCATTATGTTGATGCTTTGTCATCGGGCGCACGTGCGCGGATGTGCCCATAGCGCGATGTGATGAAATCGGCAATATTGGAATGGTGCGATTTGCGGTGCTTGTGCTATGGGAAAGATGCTTGGTGCAAAGTAGAAGGCAAATCAACTCTGCTAGATGGTAGAGCATACGGATATTGGCAATGTAGCAAAAAGTAAAGTAAAATTGGCCACGTGAGTGTGCCAATGATGGTGGCGGCTCACTGTGGGGTGTGAAGGGTGGAAGCTCCAATGACTGGTAGACCAAACACGTGGTGCCTGTTAGGGCAAGGTACATTGTCATAATGAAGATATTGACCTCACAGAATGGTAGTATTGACATAGTTTATGAAGAGGCCAATCAGAAAGGTGTGTGGTGGCCGCAGGTTGGCTCTGATACGTAAGTCTGTGATGCACAAGTCTGGGTATATCCACGGGGTAACTATGTTCTTCTAAGACTATTCCAGGGGATGTTATTGTTCAAGCCTGTGATGTGGCTGGACAGACAATATATCCATCTCTGTTCTCTCTCAAGTAGGCAGCTCTGGATATTCGGTAAATTGGGGTTTAGTGCTTCTATGACCACCCACCGCATGTCATTAGTCGTGTGTCCAGTCTCAAGGAAGTGGTTCGTCATCCTGGTTGTATTTTTCTTGCACCGTATGGTGCTGCGGTGTTCGCAAATCCTTGTTTTGATCTTGCAATTCGTCATGCCAATGTATGTTAGGTTACAGGGGCAAATGATCCGATATATGACATGTTCAGTGTTATAGTTAGTATGTCTTCTCAGTTCTCATATCTTTCCTGGTTCTAGGTTGAGGCTTTTCATGGTCTCGTTGATATGGCATACACTGCAGTCACCGCACGGAAAATGGCCTATAATGCTGGGGAGCCCCCAGGCATTAAGGACAGTGCTGGCAGGTCTTTGTGGTGGTGTCGGTCTAGTGGACACTATGGCGTCTTTTATGGATCTGGCTCTCTTGTTTGAGAGAAGGGGCGGTGCCCAATTTAGGTTGCCTGTCTTCAATATTTTCCAGTTCTTCCGGATGATCTGTGAGACTTTTTGAGAGACTATATTGTATGTTGTCACACATGTAAGTGGTGGCGGGGGAGGTTCTCGCGCCTATGTTTCGGTTAATCCTTCATGGTTCTGGTTTCTGGCCCTCTTGTTGGCTTTGTTCGTAATGCACCTGGGGTATCCCCGTTGGTGTAGTTTGTTGCTCAGATCTGTTGCTTGAGATTTGTAGTCTCTTATTTCGCTACAGTTTCTGCGTAGCCAGAGGTATTGACCGTAGGGGAGATTTTCGCGGAGTGATCTTGGATGGAAACTCGTGAAATGAAGTAGGTAGTTCCGAGCGGTGGTTTTATAATGGGTTTTGCTCTTGAGTCCTCCTCCTGCCGCTTCAATGTCCAGGTCCAAAAATGTGTTTTTTTGTTTGTGGAAACTATGTGTGAAACGAAGATTTGGATCACACGTGTTGAGCCATTCACAGAATGTGACCAGGGATTCGCTGGTTCCTTCCCAAAACAATAAAATATCGTCAATGTAACGTTTATAAAATTTGATTTGGGGAAAGCGTGTTTCGTTGTTGTCAAGTAGATGTTTGGTCTCAAAGTCATATACATAAAGGCCTGCCACGCTGGGGGCGAAAACACTACCCATGGAGGTCCCGTACTTCTGGAGGTAGAGCTGCCCTTCGTACTCAAAGAAAGGAATATGCTACTTAGCAGTATGCATCTGTTCTTGGCATATAGAGCTGCAGATCTATACACTGTGCATAGATCGCCATCTGGTGTTGGGCCCGGATGTTTGCAGTTTGTTTTTCCTCTTGGAAAGTCTTTGGAAGTCACGAGGTCGGTGACTCCTCCTTTTGTTCGTATTGCGCATGGGCTTCGGCTCCATCCTCAGATTGTTTTTCACCAGCAGGGAAAGATGGAGCGTAGTAATAACAGTAAAGAAACCCATGTGTGTTGTATCTAAATAAGATAGACTGGAACGGATACAGGTAGCCGGGGAGGCGGGTGGGCATGAATAGATCTGCAGCTCTACATGCCAAGAACAGATGCATACTGGTAAGTAGCATATTCCGTTCGAGGCATATGAGCTGCAGATTATACACTGTGCATAGACTATATAGCAGTACCCAACCCTAGCGGCGACCACCGGCATCCGTTGCAGTTGTTTGGAACAGTGTTTTTAGTACAGCCTGGCCCACATTAGCTTGTTGCTTGGTTTGCACATCTACACAGTATTGTTTTGTGAAAGTGTGCGGTGTTGACCATGTCGCTGCTTTGCAGATGTCATCTAATGGTATGTTCCCTAGAAAAGCCATAGAAGCCCCTATCTTCCTTGTAGAGTGGGCTTTAGGGGGAACAGATAGCGTTCGTTTTGCCTTGTGGTAGCAAATCTGTATGCATTTTACGATCCACCTAGCTATCCCTGATTTAGAAATAGGGTTGCCTTTATGTGGTGGAGAGAAAGAGACAAATAGTTGTTTGGTTTTTCTGAAAGGTTGTGTTCTTTGGATGTAGTAAAGTAAGGCCCTTTTAACATCCAGTGTGTGTAAAGCCCTTACCGCAACGGTTTGAGGTTGTGAGAAAAAGACTGGTAATTCTACCGACTGGTTCAGATGAAAGGGAGAAATGACTTTGGGTAGGAATTTTGGGTTGGTGCGGAGTACAACCTTGTTCTAATGCATTTGGAGAAAAGGTTCCTGTATAGTGAGTGCTTGTATTTCACTAACCCTTCTAAGGGAAGTGATGGCCACTAGAAAAGCTGTTTTCCATGTGAGAAATTGCAGCTCACATTTATGGAATGGTTCAAAAGGCGGTCCCATTAGCCTTGTGAGAACTATATTCAAGTTCCAGACAGGTGAGGGTGGTACTCTGGGTGGAATTACTCTTTTGAGGCCTTCCATTAAAGCTTTGATGGCAGGCACCCTGAAAAGTGATAGGTGCTACCTGTTCTGTAAGTAAGCAGCAATTGCTGCGAGGTGTAACCGAATGGATGTATATGCTAGGTTACACCTTTGTAGATGGAGCAAGTAACATATGATGTGCTGTATGGACACATTTAGAGGGTTGATTGAGTTGTTATGGCAGTAAACAACAAATCTTTTCCACTTTGCAGCATAGCATGCCCTAGTAGTAGGGCGTCTAGCTTCTCTGATAATATTCATGCAATCAGGGGGAAGGTTAAGGTATCCGAATTCTAGGACCTCAGGAGCCAGATCGCAAGGTTGAGCTGCGCTGGGTCCGGGTGCCTGATCTCTCCATGGTTCTGGGTCAGGAGGCATGGTGAGAGGTGTAACTTTTGGTGTGGTACTACCGAGAGTTCCAGTAGTGTGGTGTACCACGGTTGTCTGGCCCATGTTGGAGCTACCAGGATGAGCGTGAGGGAATGCTGTTGTAGCTTTCGCACCACTAATGGAATTAGTGGGAGAGGTGGAAAAGCGTATATGCAAATTTGTCTGACCAGTTCATCCATATCGCATTGCCTTTGGACAATGGGTGTGGATATCTGGCGGCGAAGCTTGGGCATTTTTTGTTTTCATGGGTGGCGAAGAGGTCTATCTGAGGATGCCCCCACTTCTGAAAGAACGGGTGAAGAACCTGTGGGTGAAGTTCCCATTCGTGGATCTGTTGCGTTTGTCTGCTGAGCAGATCTGCCACGGTGTTTTGGACTCCTGGGACGTGTTGGGCCAGGAGAAAAAATTTCTGCGGAATTGCCCATCTCCATATGCTCTGTGCTAATTGAGAGAGCTGTGGAGAGTGTGTGCCCCCCTGTTTTTGAATGTAGTACATGGCAGTCATGTTGTCTGTGCGAATGAGGACTGCCTTGCCTGAAATCTGCGTCTGGGAGGATTTTAGGGCTAGAAAGATTGCCAGTAACTCCAAATGGTTCATGTGGAGTAACTTCTGTTGCGGCGTCCATGTGCCCTGCACTGTGAGATGTAACAGATGAGCTCCCCAGCCGGAGAGCGATGCGTCTGTTTTTAGGATTATTTGTGGAACCGGGTCCAGGAACGGTCGAAAAAGGTTTGTGGTGTTCCACCACTGCAGAGAGCGATGGGTGCGACCATCCACCAACACCAGATCTGTCAGTTGCCCCTGGGCCTGGTTCCACTGGCGCGCTAAGCACTCTTGGAGTGGACGCATCTGGAGTCTTGCATGAGGCACTATGAAAATGCTAGAGGCCATCATCCCTATCAGTTGCATAAACACTCTTGCTGGGAGAGAGTGTTGAAATATGAATTTTTTACGCAGAGCCTGTATGTTTGCAATCCTGGCAGGATTGGGATAGGCTATGGCTTTTGAGGTGTCTATGGTGGCACCGAGGTATTGTTTTTTGTGTGATGGTATCAGGTGGGACTTTTGGTGGTTCACCGTGAAACCTTGCTGGTGAAGTAGTTGGATTGTAGTGGCAGTGTGGTGCACACATTGGTCGTAGGACGTGGCTTTTATTAGCCAGCCGTCCAAATATGTGAAGACGTGAATGTGCTGTCTTCTGAGGTGTGCCGCCACTACTGCTAGGCACTTGGTGAATACCCGTGGTGCTGTTGTGACCCCGAACTGGAGCACCTTGAAATGGTAGTGTTGCCCCTCCACTACAAATCCGAGGTACTTTCTGTGAGCATGGTGTACTGGGATGTGAAAGTATGCGTCTTTCAAGTCGTGTGGTGAGAAAGTCGTTCTGGGAGAGGAGTGGAAGAACCTGTTGAAGGGTTACCATGTGAAAATGGTCTGAATGTATGTAAGTGTTTAGAGGTCTGAGATCTAGAATAGGTCGTAGAGTCTCGTCTCTTTTTTAAATCAGAAAGTACAGGGAGTAGACCCCTAAATTTTGCTGATTGATGGGGACTTGCTCTATGGCTTGTTTTTGCAGGAGGAAGATTACCTCCTGTTTTAGTAACGTGGCATGTTCTTGAGACATTGGGCGTTGCCTAGGTGGAATGTTTGGGGGGGTAGATGTTAATTCTAGGCAGTACCCTGAATGAATAATTTGGGTCACCCATCTGTCTGAGGTGATGGTCTCCCAGACGTGAAGGAAATTTTGTATTCTGCCCCCGACCGGAGTGGGATGGTCTGGAGGGAGCGGGGGAAAGTCATTGGTTAGGCGGTGTGGCAGAGCGGGCGGTATTTGTTTTGCCTCTGCCTTTATTATTATTGCCTCTGTAGCCGCCTCTTTGATAACCCCTTGTGAAGGTGGACTGAGGAGGGGATTTGTAGGACGTGGATGCGCTATCTGAGGAGTAGCCTTTACCCGTGCCCCGAAAGGAAGAGCGGCGAAAGGAGCGCCTAGGAGTGTGTGACTGTAGGGCTCCCATGGATTTCGCCGTATCAGTGTCTTTTTTCATCTTCTCGAGGGCTTCATCAACTTTTGGACCAAATAAATGTTGATGATCAAATGGGTGGTTCAATATGGAGGCTTGCACCTCAGGTTTAAAGCCTGAAACTCTAAGCCAGGCGTGGCGACGGAGGAGGACACTGGTGTTTATGGCCCTGGAGGCTGTATCTGCCGCATCTAGGGCACAGCGTATAGAGGTTTTAGTTATAGTTTTTCCCTCTTGGATCAATTCGTTAGCCCTATTTCTGTATTTTTCAGGGAGATGATGCACGATGGTTTCTAGCTCATCATAATGCGCTCTGTCGTATCTGGCCAATAGCGCTTGAGTGTTGGCGATACGCCATATATTGGCGGCTTGTGACGCAGTGCGCTTCCCTGACGCGTCTAGGAGCTTGGACTCTTTGTCAGGTGGTGGTGCTTCGCCTGACGCCTGAGAATTTGATCTCTTCCTAGCTGTAGATACCACTAAGGAATCCAGTGGTGCAGGGCCTTTAATGTATGCAGGATCTGTGGGGGCAGCTTTATATTTTTTCTCTATACGTGGGTTTAGGACCCTAGCCCTGACTGGGTCTTTAAAAACCTCTGATGCATGTTTGATTACTCCTTTTAGCATAGGTAGTATAGCAGTAGACCTATGTGCAGTATCGAAGATGTCTAGGAGAAAATCTTCCTCCACAGGGTCAGTATGTAGCTCTACCCCGTGGTAATGTGCCGCCCTCTGTAGTAGGTGGTGAAAACCTAACGAGTCTTCTGGTGGGGATGGCCTGGATGGATAAAGGTCATCCTGTGGGACATCTGGGATGTCCGGATTGTTATAGTCATCCCTTGGGTCTGGGGATCCAGTAGGGGTGGGGTCTTGTGGCACATCTGCTGGATCGTAGTAAGGGTCCCCTTGATCATCATGGTCTGGAGACAGGGTCGGAGAGCGATGAGGCAGGGGTGGAGAAGGTGGAAGTGGGGAGGGTGGAGGGGGTGGAGGAGGTGGGGAAGGCACTCTGAAAGGGGAGGTAGCAGTGTCCTTCCCCTTTGGAGGTGGAGCTGGTTTGTCCAAATGTCTCTTTTTTGAAGACAGTGTCAAATGTCCAGTTTTTGGATCCTTGGTAAGTGTCTTTTGCAGAGGATCCGGTGTGAATAGTTCTTGCGACACTGGTTGTTCGGTTGGTGCCGAGGTTTTCGGGGCCGACGGCTTTTTAGGCTTGTCTGTGCTGTGCTTTTTTGGGACATCAGATTTTTTGTTCGGTGTCGAGAGAGGCTTCGGCACGGGAGTGTCGGCGCCGAGGGCCTTATGATGTTTGGTCGGCACCGAGAGGGCGGGTTTCGACACCGAGGGCTTTGGTGCTGAGCTCTGTGTGGAGGTGGAGGCCGATTTTTTCTTCGGTGCCGAAGGGTGTTTTTCGGCACCGCTGATAGGCTGGCTCGAGCCCGAGCCCGAGCTGCCGGAAGGCTTAATAGGCTTCTGTACCGGGCCCGAAGGTGGGGTGTTAGAAGCAGTGTCCTTGGTCTTGCCTAGGCTCGAAGGCGTGACCGAAGCCTTTTTGGGTATAGGCGTGGGTGTGGGAGGGGGTATAGTACTCACGACCCTCTGCGCCGGGGTGATGTCCTCCACATCTGAGTCGTCGGCCTCGGAAGCACTGACGAGGTTGTCGTCATCTTCTTCGATGTGCTGCTGTCCCGGAGCTTCGAGGTCGTCCCCGAAGATGTCGACTGGAGCGGAGGTCGAGGAGTGCGCCATGTTGCGTCTGGCCCTTCGATCTCGAAAAGTCTTTTTCGATCTAAAAGACTTGCAGGTCGGACAGTCTCGAGCCTCGTGTTCAGGGGAGAGGCAGAGGTTGAACACCTCATGAAGATCGGTGTGGGGGAATTTGGACCCACATCGAGGGCACTTCTTGAAGGGAGTTCTTTCCATCAGCCAAGACCGGAGCCGGGATAGGCCCGAAGGCCGCCGTCGACGACCGGAATCGAAGAAGTGTCGAAGAGAAGTTGATTAAGATGATTTATTATCTGAAAAATCTCGATGAGCGAGGATTTTGCGTCGATCGTTGAACTGGAAAAGTTCGGAACCGGAGCGCGAAGTATTATATCCGAGCCCGATGGCGGAAAAAAACAATCTGAGGATGGAGCCGAAGCCCATGCGCAATACGAACCAAAGGAGGAGTCACCGACCTCTTGAATTCCAAAGACTTTCCAAGAGGAAAAACAAACTGCAAACATCCGGGCCCAACACCAGATGGCGATCTATGCACAGTGTATAATCTGCAGCTCATATGCCTCGAACTGTTCTTTAAGTGCGTGAGTTGCACACTCAAGAACGAAAGATGTAGAAGTTCGGTGTTGCCAGTTAGAGTTGTTAAGGGCAGTTTCTAGTACTAGGAGGGAGACTGGTGTATAAGCTCTCCACGTCGAGGCTGACCAGAAATGAAGTGTTGGGGTCATAGGGCAGGGACATCATGAGGCCTAGAAGGTCTTTGGTGACTTTTAAGTAAGTACTGGCCGATTGTACCAGGGGTTGCAAGAAATGGTCGCAGTAGAGCGACAGGGGTTCTAATAATGATCCAATTCCTGAAACTATTGGACGTCCAGGCGGTAGCATCACATTTTTGTGAGTTTTAGGAACAATATAAAAACATGGTATTTTGCCTGGCGTAGTAGTCAGGAATTTGGCCTCACTTTTGGTGATCAATCCTGTGTTCTCAGCATCTTCCACAAGAGTGTGGATGCGTGTTCTTAGAGCTGTGCTGGGATCGTGGGTGAGTCTCTCGTAGTTCCCGGTCACATTCCCGATGGCAGTACTCTTTGTTGAGTATGACAGTTCCTCCACCTTTGTCGGCTGGTTTCATTTTGATCTTGGGGTTACATTTGAGTGATTGTAGAGCCAGGCGTTCTGATTGGCTCGTGTTTTGGAAAGTGTTGGGTTCTTCCAAAGCTTCAATCTCTTGGAACACAGTTTGTTCATACACAAGTATCTCTGGTGGTACTGCACTCGGTGGTGGGATGAATGTGGACTTGACTCTAAAGGGAGTGTCCCCCTGTAGTTCCTTTTTTTAGATTGGGTAGGAGAGTTCTCAAAAAAGCTTTTAGCTTGAGTTTGAGGAAGAACTCAGCTAATTCGCAATGTAGCATGAATTTATCAAGTCTTGCCGTAGGTGCGTAGCCATGCCCTTTCTCTAGGACTGCTTGGTCTGCTGGCGTGAGGGCATGTGTGGAGAGATTGGTAACGAGGCTCAGCGTGTGCTCGGGCCCGGTTGTTGGTCTCTTATTTTGCTCCTTGTCAGTGCTCCTTGTTGCGGGTCGTCTTCCCAGTGTACCTGGTTTTTTCTGCGTCCCCTTTCACGTCCACGTCGGCCTCTGCCTAAAAAAGGTTGCTGTTGATTTTGATTCATGTATGGCGGTGGCAGTCCAAAAGGCGTGTTCCAACCATATCCAAAATGTGGATGCATTTGTGGGAACATGGGAGGGTAATGTATATTGGGTCCTGGGGGTCCTTGGGTCCATGGTTGTTGCCAGCCCATGTGCCCTGACATAGGAGGGAACTCCTCCCGAGCCCCGATCAGCTGCCTAAACTCGACCATAGTGTAATTATAACTCCCTCCAACAGCGTTGCCAATGGAAACGATCTCTGTTTCCTTTTTTTTTTAATAGCGCTCATTATTTAACCTGCGCGCTCCACATGATGGTTTAGTGCCGTTTCTTTCACGTGTGAGTTCACTGTCTTAACGCCCACGCACAGCACAGTCACCACTGTGGACAGCCTCCACATTAGCACGCTCCAGCACTGTACATCACGGTGGCCACAGCCAATATTGTGACAACCGAAGGTTGCCAATCACCTAGTCTCCTCACCACGAGAAGCCTCACAGCTTCATAGCAATGCTAAGACAGGGTGTAATAATACTAGCTGCTATACACGTCCGCATGCAGCATGCCCACCTTGTAAGATCCAGTGTACAAATCACCAGGTTGGTCAGTTTGCATGACCATAGCACTTAAGATTGCATTTTATGTTGCTTAAAAATACAGTAAATATGCTGCTAATTTGTTATGTGTATATATATGCTTTGTGCTGTTTCCTTTCCCACAGGTCCTTTTTTTAAAGTGTCGTAAGTATGTAGACACTTAGTCCACACACCTTAGCGCGTGTGTAGGTACTTTTTTTTCACTTTCCACGTGGCACTACATACTTTGCCACTCACCACTTTCATGGTCCTGTAGAAAGCCCCTTTAACATTTCCCTGCGGGCTGAAACATGTAGACCTATCACATAGACAACTAATAGATAATAAATTCATTTTTAGTTGCACCACACATCAATTTTAATCATATCCTGAGCCGCCGCTAATAAAAGTTCATAGGCAAGAATTCTCAGAGGTATTTTTAATTCACATCTCGACCATAGTGTAATTATAACTCTCTCCAACAGCGTTGCCAATGGAAACGATCTCCGCTTCCTTTTTTAATAGCGCACATTATTTAACCTGCGCGCTCCGCATGCCGGTTTTTTCACGTGTGCGTTCACTGTCTTAACGCCCACGCACAGCACAGTTACCACTGTTGACAGCCTCCACATTAGTGCGCTCCAGCACTGTACATCACGGTGGCCACAGCCAATATTGTAACAACCGAAGGTTGCCAATCACCTAGTCTCCTCACCACGAGAAGCCGCACAGCTTCATAGCAATGCTAAGACTGAGTGTAATACTAGCTGCTATACACGTCCGCATGCAGCATGCCCACCTTGTAAGATCCAGTGTACAAATCACCAGGTTGGTCAGTTTGCATGACCATAGCACTTAAGATTGCATTTTGTGTTGCTTAATAATACAGGAAATATGATGCTAATTTGTTATGTGTATATATAGGTGCTGGGGGAGGAGTGACACCACGCTCTTGAGTTGACCGCTGGAGCAGGTAGACATCTTGGATGGCATTGCAGGGTAGCGCTCTAGTGTTTCGCTCCTCGGGGAACTAATAAAATGAGGACGCAAATACGTGCGTGCAGCCTTATTAAAGCCTGGGAAGCCACCTCAATTCTGTGACTCTTACCGCCCTCTCTCTTTAATTAACTGTGACGCCAAAATCTTGACTAAAATACTAGCCAATCGTTTGCAGTTATTACTGGGAGGCCTAGTGTTGTCGGATCAAGCGGGCTTCGTCCCTGGCAGGGTCACTTCCAATAATCTCCGGACGCTATTTTCCATTATGCACAATGTAGACCCGGATTTGCCATTGGTGGCGGTTTTTTTAGACGCCACCAAGGCCTTTGACTCTCTGGAATGGGACTATCTTCACTGTATTTTGCGTAACATGGGAATGCCTCTGGGTTTCACGCGCTGGATTGATATCCTCTATGACCGGCCGATCGCTGGGGTGGGGGTAAATGGGCGGATATCGGAAGCCTTTGTGGTGTCGCGGGGTACCCGTCAGGGATGCCCCCTATCTCCGCTGCTGTTTGCGGTGGCGATGAAACCCCTGGCTGCCCGGCTCCGGCAACACCACCGAGACAAGGCTCTGCGTTGTCTTCAGCGAGCGGTGCTCATCTCCCTATATGCGGATGACATCACGCTATACATTCGTGATCCCGCTACTAATCTCAACCCTATCCTCCGGGAGTTTATTCGCTTTGTGGGTATGTCTGGTATCCATATCAACTGGGAAAAATCCACTATATTTCCGCTGACTGCGGCCGCTCAACCGTTTCATCTGGACTACCCCCTACGGTGGGACATGGATGAGGTTCGCTATCTGGGCATACTTCTTTCCCGTGACCGAGAAGAGCTAATGCGGATGAACTATGGCTGCACGTTTGACCATGTCCAGGCCTGTGTGTCCAGATGGATCAAGCTGCCCCTCTCTTTTGCAGGCCGCTCCTCCCTCATCAAGATGGTGGTTCTTCCGAAGCTCCTTTACCTTTTCCTGAATATCCCATATTACCCAGGCAAGTCCTTCTTTCAACTTCTGAGGTCTGAGCTTATTCGTCTGGTCTGGGGAGGGAAGAAGCCGCGTCTTCGTTGGGAGGTGTTGACTCGGCCGTTCGCGCAGGGAGGTTTCGACCTGCCGGACTTTGAGATGTACTATTATAGTGCGCAAGCCCACTACATTCATCATTGGATTCGCCCCACTCCCTTCCTGCCACAGACGGCTGTGGAACATTGGCTGGTTGATCCTATCCCACTGGAGGGAGCAATATTCAGTACACCAGAGACGCGAACGGCATACCGCACCACGATTTCGAGTTCCATTCTGGCGTGGCGAACATTGCGAAGATAGCCCGCGCGCTGCTGCTTTATTCTCCACTGCTTCCCCTGGCATACCATCCCCTGCTGCCCCTTTTACAGGAACAATTGTTTAAGAACTTTATGGCCAAATTCCGCATTACAACATGGGGGGACCTCTATCATGACGGACACTTCCGCTCCCAGTCGCACATGTTCGCTAGCCTTACTCCTACTCTCATGGACACATTCCTCTATATCAGGCTTCGTAGTGGTATTCGAGCATTGACAGGGGAGTTTCCTAGTGAGCCACCCACGCTGGAGCCCCTGCATCAGTTACTCAAGGCTACCACTCCGGCACACGCAGTCTCTACCCTATACCACTCTCTACGCACTACACCAGATTCCTTGCCTTGCAGGGCACGCACCAAATGGGAGGAAGAACTAGGTCTGCCCATAGATGACGAACTCTGGAGCTATTGTTGCTTACAAACCGAACAAATCTCCTCCTGCAGCAGGTTCAGGGTGATTCATTATAGGTTCTTACATAGGCTCTATTGTACTCCAGCGCACATGCATAGGGTGGGCCTCCGGGAGGACGATCTTTGCTGGCGCTGCCGCGCTCCGGCGGCAGACTTTCTTCACATGACGTGGGGATGCCGGGAAATAGCCGACTATTGGCAACAAGTGTATTCCGGCATTTCGGAAATGATAGATGTTCCATTGTCACCCTCTCCGACGCAGGCACTCCTGGGCTACACAAAAACTATAAAAAAGCCGGTCCGCAGATTTACTACAGTCGCCCTTCTCATGGCGAAACGACTGAAAGCCTGTAGATGGGGGAGGGGCAGAGCTCCCAAATTTAAGGATTGGATCAGAGACATGGTACACTGTCAAGATACTTTACTTCGATATGCAGAACTTCTGCCTTCCGCATCTAGGCCGACTGACATCTGGGGTCCCCTACAGACGTATCTGTTATCGCACCCACAGACGTAACAAACTTTTCTGCTCGCTTAACCCTTAGTCTTCCAAGACACTACTTCTACGGCAGCAACCCAGCTAAAGGGACGGAAACGGGGGTGGGGTCGTCGTGGGTTGGGATTGGTGTCCTCCCTTACTTTTGTTGGTGCTTCACCATGGGTAGATCTCCTTCTGTTCCTCTGCCAGGCAATACACTGGGATGTGAGGTGGGACGGCCACTCACTTGCCAAACACCCTTTTGAAATATGGGATATGATTGCCTCACACTCTCCTGCACTATGCTTTTTCACTGAAACCTGGTTGAACCCCTCATATCACCCCATGATAAACCTGGCTATTCCAGAGAATTACACATGTATTCATTTAGACAGGGAAGGTAAAACGGGAGGGGGTATAGCTATTGCTTTCAAAAACCACCTTTCAGTAAATTGGGTTTTCTCCGTCAGAAATGACTGCATAGAACTGTTTTGTTTTTTTAAGGTAACTTTATCTCCTTCTGACAGCTGGCATGGTGCCTTAGTCTATCGACCCCCAGGATCTAGAGCCAATTTCACGGATCTTCTGGTGGAACACTTAGCTCTACACGTGCTTGCGTCAAACACATTTCTTTTGCTAGGGGATTTTAACTTTCATGGGGAAAATCTCACTAACCCTGAAGTAAATAAACTTTTCTCCTCCCTGGAGTTAATGGGACTCACTCAGAGTCGAAGGCCCTATCCAACGGGCCGGCCACTTATGAGACCTAATTTTCTCCAACACAAACCAGTTGAGTTGCAGCCCTCCAGATCCCCTTACATGGACAGATCATTCTATGATCACGTTCCTTATCCATCAGCCGGGTCCGAGGAGCTTAGAATTATCTATTAGACAAAATCCAGAGCAGCGTAGGCCATGGCGTAAACTTTCCCTTGAAGCCCTCCCTGGAATCAGTAAAGAACACCATGGAAGTATCCAAAATGCTGGAGGCTTTCAACGCTGCCTTAGAAACAGCTTTTGATGATATTATACCACAATAACAAGGCACCTTTCAACGGCGGCCTTCTACTCCCTGGTTTACGGAGGAGTTAAAAATGGAAAAGTCTAAATGTAAGCGACTGGAAAAAACTTGGCGAGCCAGTAAGGACCTCCAAAATAGATTACTAAATAGACAGTCTTTGTCTAGATATCATCTGAACTTAAAAGCAGCCAGACGTCAGTTCATTATCAATCAAATAGAACACGCTAGCAATTCCCCGAAAACCCTGTTTGGTATAGTAAGGGATTTTGTATCTCCAAAAGTTTGTAGACAGTCGCCATTGGAATCTCAGGAGTTTTGTAACTCCCTGGCGACCTATTTCCATGATACGATATCTAAAATCTATGAGAACTTTTCTTCAATAGTCCCTCTTTCTTTCGAACCTCTTACTAAATCGGTAGAGTTAGGAAAGACAGTAACCAGCACCTTAGATAGTTTTGAACTGACCTCAATTGAGGAGGTCTCCAAAGCCCTTGCGACTGTCAAATCCGGGTCGCTGTCAGATCCCTGCCCGCCAAAAACTATGGCGTTCTTGCTACGAGCTGTGCCCCTGCAATTCGAGACATCTTTAACCATTCTATACAAACTGGAACCATCCCTAGCATATGGAAGGATGCGTTTGTCCGCCCAATACTAAAGAAACCAACAGCTGACCCTTCAATCCTTAGTAATTATCGCCCCATCTCTCTATTACCGCTTTTGGGTAAACAGCTGGAAAGCACTATCAACGGACAACTAAGCTCTTATCTGGAATAGAATCAAATCCTTGATCCATCGCAGTCGGGTTTCTGGCCAGGTTTCAGTACAGAAACCGCCATTCTGGCAGTGACAGACTCGCTCAGGCAGACAATAGATGTAGGGGGTTCAGTGATACTGATTCTCCTAGATCTCTCCGCAGCTTTTGATACCATCTCGCATTCAAAGCTCGCGGAGAGACTATCTTCCTGTGGTATCCAAGGGACAGCCCTGATGTGGCTCCAACATTTCTTGTCTGAGAGAACTCAAACCGTCATGTTGGGACCCTACACTTCAGTGAAAATGCATCTTGACAAGGGCGTCCCGCAGGGCTCCTGCTTGAGCCGGACTCTTTTTAATATTTATATGGCCACCCTGGCAAGGAATAGTTGAGTAGATGATGTGAGAAAGTGGCTCTGTATATTCTGTTCCCTAAGGTACAGGGTGTACAGAGTCCACAGTCCCCAGAGGTTTGGCAGAGGCTAAAGTTAGATATAACCTTACTCTCTAAAGTGGTAGCTTGGTCGAGCAGTAAGGCAGTATCAGAGGACAGTGTAAAGCATTTGTTGTACACACTCAGTCAGCAAATGGTCTCACACACTCAATAACTGAACTCTAGGCCAATGGTTTATCTGTTAAAAAGATATGCTTGTTTTATTTTAGAACCAACAATAGGTATTAAAATATACTTTCTCAGAATGAGATGCTTTAAATAAATACTTTTGCAATATGCAATTGACTTTTGTAGAAAGTTACAAGTGGTTGCAATAGGCAACACAATTTTAAACACAATAATGCATTGAGTTCCATGGAAGTTTAAAGTTATTTGCAACAGATTACTTTTAGGATTACTTTTGGATTTCCAGGACTTGATCCTAGATTCAGTCCTGGGTCAGTACTTGGAATCAAGTGATAAAAGTCGACTTAATTACTGTGATTATTTTTAGACAATATTTTGCTATTTTAAAAGTTCACATTTTGAAAATATTTCATAGAAAACAGTCAATGATTCCCTATGGCAGAAAATTCAAGTTGCAGGTATAGTATGTTCTCGTTACTTTTGTAATCCAGTACTGGGTGGCTAGACTCAGTACTGGGACCTTTATCCAAAACAGGTAGGTAATTACGTTTTCAGAAAGTATACGATTTTTAAAGAATATTTAAAGTTTGCAGAAATTGACACTTTGAAGAAATTTCACAGGAAAACAGTCAATGATTTCCTACGGGAGAAAATTGGATTACTGGTTAAGTACAGTTGTAAGTATTTTTCAGAGTCAGTGCTGGGCACCAAGATCCAGCACTGGGAGCTAACCTAAGAGCAGGGGAGTATTTTCGTTACTCGGCTGATTTTTGGTGAATATTTAAGTTTTGAAAAGTCCACACTTAGAAGAAATTTCAGGAAAAGCCAGTCAGTGTTACCCTATGGAGAAAATTGAGTTATTGGTTTAAAGGTAAGTACTCGACTGGCAGAGTTATGGTTCTGGGCATAGACTCAGGGGTCTCCCAGGGTCAGGTAGGTACAGTTGGTTCACCCTCAGCGGCACATGGGCGGCCGGGTGCAGAAAGAGTTAGGCCCAATGTTATCCTATGAGAGGTAGGGGGGTCTTGGTTGGTGGCTGCGGACTAGCAGGCCACGCGGCTGTGGGAGCTGGGCTCCTGGTCACTTACTCAGGGCAAGTGGGGAAGTAGATAGGTGTAGAGATTGCACTGCCAGGGCCACTTGGGCGGCTGGGTGCAGGGTGCTTTTGATCCTTCGGGCGCTCAATTGATTTCAATGGGAAATCTCCGGTTTAGAAAAAGACTGCAAGCTCGGGGACGAAGATTCTTCAGGTGCCACCACCAGTTCTAGAGGTAAGTTGGGTAGTTGGAGGATAGGTAGGTACCCCGGGATTGGGCACAGGGGGCCGCGGGGCGCCGGGTGCAGGGGTGCCTTTTGGTGTCGGGAAATTTTACCCTCTGTTGATCGCGGTTGGGGGGCACCTGGTTCTGAGGCTGCAGGCTTCTTCAGGAGTGTCGAGGGAGGTCCTTGGGTGCCAGACTCAAGGTCACAGTCGCCGTGGGGTTGTCCTCGTGGTCTTTGTTCACTCCGGCACAGGCCAGGCTTGGCGGGTGCAGAGTGTGAAGGGTTTGCAGTTCCGGGCTGCTGCCAGGGATTAGAAGTAGATTTCGAGTAGAGCCTCTACTCATGGGAGTCCCAGGGGTTTAGAGTCAAAAGGTAGCTAGGTCCTCCGGGGTTTGTGAGGTTGCTGGCCACAAGAGATGCCGGGTTGGAGCAGGAGCAGGTTCGAGGGTCGACAGGCCAGTAGGGCTGGGGCCAAAGCAGTTGGTGTCTTCCTCTTCTTAGCAGCTGCAGGGCAGGTCTTCTTTCTACTAGCTCTTCTTCGGATTTTGGAATCTGGGGAAGGAAGGTTCAGGGTGCCCCTAAATTCTAGATTTAGGGGCATTACAGGTAGGTGAAGGGCAGGGACCAATGGACCCCTGTCCTGGGGTGGGTACACCCCCTATCCTGCCTCTCTCCTGTGGGAGGGGGCAGTAGCCTAATCCTGATTGGGCAGGGCTTCCCATCTTCAAGATGGCGAGAGCCCGGAGATGTGCTTCACCTCGCCTCCCCCACCTGAGGGGTGGGGTTGGCAGGCTGGCACACCCCCTGTCCTTATTTGGGGTTTCCGGCCAAGCTTCCCGCCAGAGGGGGGGGTTGCTGTGGCCTGGGGAAGCTCACAGAGGCGGCATGCATTTGAAGCTTCCCCCTGCCCATCCTGGGGGAGGAGATTTAGCACCTCGCCCAGGATGTGCATTGTTGCAGACCCAGGAGAGCAGCGGCTCTCCACCCAGGGGTCCAGCAACATGTCTGCTGTGTGGCAGCCTAGGCAGCCTCAGAAAAGACGTGGATTGTAGGTTAGGTTTCAGGGGGCCTCTCTAAGATGCCCTCTCGGGTGTTTGGTACATTAAATCCCACACTGGCATCAGTGTGGGTTTAATGTGCTGAGCAGTCTGATACCAAACTTCTCAGTCTTCAGTGCTGCCATTATGGTGCTGTGGAGCTCGTGTTTGACAAGCTCCCAGCACCATGTACTCTTAAATGGCAGCACTGCACTTACAGGGCCCAGGAATGGACCTGGGTGCTGTAGGGGCACTGGGCTCCTGCCTCTGTGCCCACACCACGGGCATAGGGCACCCAGCTAGAGGGGTGGCTGATATATACCAGGGCAGTGTAGGTTGTGGGCATGGCACACAGGGATGTGTGCCATGTCGACTCTCTGTTTTGTCTTGTACCCAGATACTCAGCCTGCCAAGGAAGTGTGTGTGTGTGTTAGGGTACAGGGCCTCTAAGGGTGGCACAATGAGTGCTGCAGCCCTTAGTGGCCTTCCCTGGTCACAAGGCCCTGGGTACCTAGGGTACCACTTACCAGGGGCTGACATGTGGCCAGGGTTTGCCAATTTGGTTTTGAGGTTTAGGGAAGGAACATAGGCCCTGGGCACCTGATTGGCAGGAGTCCAAGGCACACTCAAAGTACATTCAGCAATTCAGCAAAAAGTGGGGGCATACCATGCAAGAAAGATGGCACTTTCTCATAGATGGGTTTTGAAATCATCTCTTATGCGGACGATACACAGCTTATGTTCACCATCGGTCCAAACCCAGAGACAGAGAAACTCCGTTTTGCCATCGGCATGCTAGCCATCTCCAATTGGATGACAGAAAACTGACTCCAACTAAACCCAGAAAAACTGAGGTCATGTTAATGGGTAAAGCTTTGGACATCTGGTCGGACGACTGGTGGCCCCCTCAATTGGGTACCGCCCCTACTCCCAAACAATCCGTAAAAAATCTAGGTCTGAAGTTGGACCAGGCTCTGACCATGAAGGACCACATAGCGGATACCACCAGTTCATGCTATTATAGTCTCTGACTGCTTCGAAAAATCCTTCCCTATATGCCTACCTCCCATCGCAGGACCCTAGTTCAGGAGATGGTAATTAGTCGCCTGGACTACGGCAATGCTTTGCTGGCGGAAGTGGGAGAGACATTACTGGCTAAACTACTAGTAGTACAGAACACCGCAGCCAGAATGATCCTTAATTGTCCTGCATGCTCCCCCTCCACCCTGCTGCTTAGGGAATTGCACTGGCTATCAATAAAAAAAAATTCTTCTTTAAAATCTGTTGTCTCACATATAATGCTTTGAATAATAGAGGTCCTCTCTACTTGCAAAAGAAACTTCTAAAATACTCCCCCTGCAGGAAACTCAGATCCAGCACAATGGGTCTTCCTTCAGGTTCCCCGAATTCGCTTGACCCGCATAGGGGGTAGAGCCTTTTCATATCTTGCACCAAGATATTGGAATGAGCTCCCTCCGGCCCTGCATAAAATCTCTAGCTACAGTATTTTTAGGAAACAGTTGAAAGCCTTTTTATTCTAATGGGCTTCCATATTTCATTCTGGTTTCTTCAATCCTCAGACTACTATTTTCTAGGCAGCGCCGAGATGCCCCAGGGTGAGTTGAGTGCTTTTGAAAACTATTAACATAACACATATATGCTTTGTGCTGTTTCCTTTCCCACAGGTCCTTTTTTAAAGTGTCTGTAAGTACGTAGACACTTAGTCCACACACCTTAGCATGTGTGTAGGTAATTTTTTTTTACTTTCCACGTGGCACTACACACTTTGCCACTCACCACTTTCACAGCCCTGAAGAAAGCCCCTTTAACATTTCCCTGCGGGCTGAAAAATGTAGACCTATCACATAGACAACTAATAGATAATACATTATTTTTTAGTTGCACCACACATAATTTTGAATCATATCCTGAACCGCCGCTAATAAAAGTTCATATGCAAGGATTCTCAGAGATATTTTTAATTCACATCACACACCTGCACCACACCAGCTCCGCTGTAATCAGGCGTCGTAGCACTACCGGGGGCATTCAGCCACCCGGTTGGGACCCCAATGATGAAGCATGATACTAACTAGGTTGGCGTGTGAGGGGTCTTTTCAACAAACCCAGTGGGTCCAAAACACTGCCCAACTAGGGATTGTACCACTCCAGTTCTATCTCCAACTCAGAGTCGGAGTTTGAGTCTTGGATGAAGAAGTCCTCATCTTCTTCCGCAGCGGATGCTTACATCTCTTCCTGGTCAATATCTTCTCCGAAGATATCAAGGGGTGTCTTCGATATTTTGACGCTGCATTTCTTTCCGTCAAGCCAGACAGTCTCAGAGGGTCTTTTTGAAGCGAAATGATGAAGGCAGGTGTCACAGTCTTTTTCCTTGTGCTCCGGAGACAGTCACAGGTTACAGACTTTGTGAAGATTGGTGCGCGGATATTCGGAATGGCACCTAAAGCAGAATTGAAATGGAGTCCATTCCATTGGTAGAATACTCAATGATGTTTGTTTGAGTAGAAGTGAATAAACGGGCCAGGCCTGAAGGCCGTGGTAGGAGTTTTCCCAATTCAACTAGGAAATGTTTTCGACAGGCAGAGGATGGGAAACATGTTCGAAACAATACCGACGCAGGTATAGTGGGTTGCGAACCGAAGGGATCCCGATGAACGGTCTTGAACCAGAGCACAGCAAACCACGTTCGAACCTGATGATGGAAATAAACAATTTACAAATAAAGGCCTATGCGCTTCATCACCGAAAGGAGGGGTCACCTTATCTCGTGACTGGAAAAGATTTCTTTGAAGAAAAACAACTTTCAAACATCCGGACCCATCGCTAGATGGAAGGAGTATGCAAAACATATCTATCTACAGCACACATGCCTCGAACATATCTTTTTCAACAAAAATATAAAGCACTCAGTGGTGATCACACAGTGCAAATAGTAGCACAAAAGTGATGTGATGAGGATTTTCAGCCACAACGGACCAAAGTAACACTTAGTAAGTAGGGAGCAAAAAATCATTTTTATCTACAGGACACTCTGGTTAATATATGGGCTATGCACAGAGGCGGTTTATGCGTGAGGGCGTCAGGGCTCTGCCCCCTTTACTGTTACCCCCTGGGTCGGCTACTACAAAAGTAAAACCAAATTATGTTCATCATCAATAACAAAACAAAACTATACACACCTCTTCTTGCTTGGGGCCAAATTGGCACTGGGGCTGTTGTTGCTGCAAACATTAGTGACTATGAGTGTCATGTCACGTGATCCTGGCAGCCAAGCCTACGAATTTTGTTTTCGCCCTGTCTACTTTGCCAGGCTGACGAGCTCACAGCCCTGAGGCCTGTGAGGTCATCAGCTCGGCAAACACATAGCCTCAGGGACCAGTCTCCACCCCCTAATGACGTGTGACTTAAGTTAGCCCCGGGCGCTTCAGGCTCAAGCCCTGTGTCGCCAGGGGCTTCACGTCAGTCAGGGAGTGGAGAGGATGGCACCCCACCCTTTCCCAGCACGTCACAGGGAGGAGGGTCCTGCCCTCTGACAAGCTGGGAAAGGGTGTGGTAGAGGCTGCAGGTAGGAAGTCGAGTCTGCTCAGTTTGTCATCAGGACTTTTGCAAGGCTGCCCCGGGGGGTTGCGCAGCAGCCCCCCTAACAGGGCGGCTGCCTTAGTGCCGCATGAAGGCACTGGGGGCAGCCGGTCTAGTCCCTTGGCTCAGCCAGGGAAGACGTCCGGCGAATGGTTACTTCTGGCGGTGGGGGAGGGGGCAAGGGTATTTGGGCTGTGCCCGCCCCTTCCTACGGATGGGAGGGGTGGCCCCTCCCAAGGTTTGGTATGCACCAATCGGCGACTGCCATGGTGTAATTTAGGCTTATCAGACCAGGGGCGGCTCTAGGCTCATGGTGGCCCTGTGCAGGGAGCGCAGCTAGGGGGCCCCGGAAGAGGGGGTCCGGGCGGGGCGGAGCTCAGGAAGGTGTTTTAATAAAACGTCCAGAAAAGGCGTTAGATGACCAGTAACATGGTAACAGGAAAACGACGTTTACTTTTTGAGTGCTCATCACTTGGATACTTTGTTTTAGAATCTGGGTCTCTGGAGGGACCCCTTTCAACAAGAAAAACACGTTGCGCGTCCGTAAGAGAGTTCGGCCACAAAGTAGGATCCCTCCAATCACATAAATCATATTCAGAACACGGGTCTGTAACATGGTCTTGCTCTTTGGCTTCCTTTTCAATACCAGCATCATCCGTCTGTAAACTCTGAACCTCCTTCAGAATGCCAGATGTTGATGGACCGATGAATGATGTTTCAGTTTCTCTGTCTGAGGGTCTTTTGTAATAATCCTCATCCTGAGTTGGTAATTGCTGCATGTTTGTATCAATTTCAGAGTCACCTTGTTCATTTTCATTGGTCTGCTAATCAGTATCATTCTGCTCATGGATATCATAATTTTTTCGTTCTTCTTTATGGTCGTCAGCGCCTGTTTTACCTAGTGCATCAGCAGTACTCTGGCCAGAGGATTCTCCATCTTTAGGTTTCCCTTGGGTGATAAAGTTCAGGATTGCTCCTTCCTGTGACACTACGAAAGCCTGCTGAGCCACCTTTCTCTTTCGTTTCGAATAACCAGATTTGTGTACTCGAATTCTCTTCATTTTGCTTGCAATGCAGCGGGCGAGGCTAGCAGTGGGTAGGGAAAAAAAGAAGACAATCAGCAGTGGAGGCTGCTGAAAGATTTTGATGTGTCATTTTTATTTTCTTGCAAAAACAACAGTTGATGGACAGAATGCAGAACAATGTCATACATTCACCCCAGTACAGAGATCTGGGCCTAAATCCATCGTTTTTTTGCTCACCACACCACCCCAGTTCAGACATGGCCATATGCAAATCAGCCTTGACCCTGTGCCTCATGGGAACAGTCCATCCCGAACTGCCAAGCCATGTCTTCCCTGGACTACACAATGAAGGACCAGCATACCTTAATGAATGAGTGAATTTCCACCAACCTACCAGGAAAATATGTTCCAGAACCATCTCCCTAGCAGCCACCCAATGCAGCCGCTGATAAAACAGTGGAGGCCGCTACTTCTCCCACCTGGCAGTGAAGACCTGAAAACCCTCCCCCTGCACCTCAGAGCCTCACCAGCACTCCAGCAGTTCAGGAAGGACCACAAGACCTCGCTGTTCAACCAACAAGTAGCATGATCCAGCAGCATGAATCCCACACCGCCTCGAGACCCTTATGTGTGAAGCAGCTGAGCTTTACAAACCCTGACTGATTGATAGTAATTACCCTTCCCACTACATGTATGACACATTATGAGGACTAGCCACATATGGAAGGTTTTTTTGAAGAGTGTTATAAAACTATAGGGTAGATCATGTGACTTGGCATACAAGGTCTGTTTTATCAGTCCACTGAGAACAGTAGAGCCTGGAGAATAATTCATGATCTATTTGGGAAGTGACCTTAGCAGGAAGAGAGTAAGCTACCTTGAAATCATGGCACACAGAGACCTGTCTCAGTACGTCACAAACTGATCCTGAAGACAGCCTACAGGTAACCAAAGACTCATCCACTTTACCACATTGTCAAAAGACAAAATACAATATATTTAATTAAGGTTTCTTGTATAGTGCCATATTCCAGCAACCAGTTCTGCTCGCTTTACAGAGCACCTATTAAACAAGGATTAATTACAGTGAGTCCTAAGGCTATGAAAAGGCACTAGAGGTTCACTGAAGCAAAATTAATGTGCAAGGAACATCCAGTCAGGAGACAACTTTCAAGCAGACGTACGAATCACTAGCACAGCGTACCAACGACCCCATGGGCCGTGGCATAAGCAAGGAAAATGGCCCCTTTGGCTGCTGCTCAGGAAGTAGAATATAGCAATTATCAGGGTTCAATGGGCCCCTGAGGGTTTTGGGTCTCAGTACCACTGTACTTGCTGAACCAATGGTAACTATGCCCCTAGTATGGACAGAGAAGGCTGCTTCACCAATTGCAAACTGAGGACTAGTTAAACTAGTTTTCTCTGCTAGTCACATGACAAGCACTGGAATGTAATTAAAGAAATGATCAAGAAGCCAGTCTCCTACCAAGGTCTCTGCAAAAGGGCATTAGATTGAGTTAACATGGGTAGGCACTGCCATCCTATTCCAGGCGTCCATCCATAGGTGCTTGCATTTCATGTCTGCCTCAACACCATATAAACAGACATATCCAAATGCCAAGTACATTCGAACACTCGATGTTTTAAAAGATTTGTGCAGGCAGATCCACTCATTAGATCACAAGTATCAGCTTCATACTCTGTTTTCATGATTGTTGATAAGTAATTGTAATCATTTTAATGAATCCTTCACATTACGTCTAACACCTCGTACCCTGCTCTCCTCTTCCCCCCAATACGACCGTGCCTCCCAAGTTACACCTCCAAAAGTCACCATGCCTCCCCTCAGCCACAAGTAAACACCGCCCCTGCACTCCTGACTCACATTTCCCTCAACATACAGCGCCGATCTGTACCACTCCCTACCCCTGGCGCACAGTGACCACCTCTCCGACCCGCGCCCTCTCAGAGATGAATCGTGAGAGAGAGGCTCTCTCTCACGATTCATCATGCCCTCCCTTCCCATGACCACCAGAATACCTCCAGCTCGCCACCTCACATGGCTTACCTCCACCCAGACCCAAAGCACACACCATCTACAATAACATCCTCACCCAACCTTCCCCACGCCCCCAGCTCCTCACCCCCACGGGCTGGGATACATTCCTATGCCTGATCTGCCCTCCTCCCCAGAGCTCCCCACACCCTCGTCCAATGGCTCACCTTCCCTCGGGTTCACTCTGCAGTGGCACACGCTGACCTCCTCACTCCCCCTCCCCATGCCCTGACCCTCGGGCTGCTCACCTCGCAGCTGGCACCAAAGGTTGCACACTGGCATGCTATCCTCTGCAAGGCGGCCTTTCTTGCCCAGGGTCTCTAGGCGCGCCGGTGCATGGCCTCGGCCGGTCTCGGTGCTGCTCGCTGCACGCCGGGCACGGGTGCTGCCACCCCTCCTGCCGCCAGTGATGCATGGTGCTTCTGTAACCCCTTCGCTGCAGGACTCGCGGGCACTGCGCATGCGCGCGCATGCGAGCCTCCGGAGGTGCCAGATCAGGACTATTAAAACAAGCTCGATTCTCCTGGAAAAAAAGTTCTAAACAAGCACAAGACCTACCAGAAGAGCCCGAAACAAGGCCGACCCCACACAAAGACGAGACTGGGTTAGAAAGAAAAAGAGTATAAGAACAACCATTCAGCGTGCATCACATTAGATTTAGCACGCCTCAGTCGTTCATGCGCCAAATCCCTGCCAGGGGCCGCCACGAATATGTATTGTATCCGATTCGCCGTGGTGGCCCCTGGGGTTTGGTGGCCCTGTCCAGGTGCACAGCTTGCACATGCCTAAGGCCGCCCCTGAGAGTTACAATGGACAGGATGTGAGGGGAGAGATGGCACACGGCGGCCTGCCCCGAAGAGTTACAAAGCAGGGGATGTGAGGGGAGAGATTGGCGACCTGCCCTGCAAGATTAACAAAGCAGAATACAAATCCCCTTTGGGCGGGGAGGGCCGTTGGGCGGGCAGGGCCCTGGAGCTCATCCAAAAAGACGTGTGACTTCAAACCGAAAGTGAAAGAGACAACACAGAAGCAGGGGGAGAGCAGGGAGTCAGCAGTTGACTCCAAAGGAAGCAGAGACATGAAAAAGAGAGAGTGAGGAGAGACCAGGGGAAGAGACAGACGGAGAGAGACCGAGCAAGAGATCAAGGGAAGAGACAAGAGGGAGAGACACAGCCTCAGAAGAGGCTGATAGATAGAGACTTGCGCACGGAGGCTGAAGAAAGACATAGAGCAGAGGTCTTCAAACTGTGGGGCGCGACCCCCAGGGGGGCCGTGGAGCGATGCAAAGGGGGTCGCGCCTTCCCAGTCACACTTCTGCCCAAGTGCTTCAGCCCCCCCCCCCCCTTTCCCCGTCCTGTGTTTCAGCCCGGGTGTTGCAGTGCAACTCGAGCTGCTGGGGGCTGGGCAGTGTCTGGAGTCTTATCTCCGGCGCAGAGTTTTTCACAGGTCTTTAAAGACCATTTGCATATTTACATGCCTTTGTAAACTGGTTACAGAGGCTTCGTTTTTTGCTGGGTTCTACAAGGAGGCGCCATGAATTGCCTAAATCCACATGAGCCGTACCCATCTTCACCTCTGATTTTTTGTATTCTTGACTTACCCTGACGTTTCGTATTCTACATCCTTCTATCATATTCTCTGGTTAAGTTTTCTTCACTGATACTTATTTGATCCTTGATTTATTTGCAGTTTTTCAAATGTTTCCTCTACTAATACTTCCCTCTCCTCTCTTTCATTGTCAGCCACCGATTGCCATTCCACGGACACCCCATAATTTCACTTCCCCTCTCAAGACCCAGGGATAGAGTCAATGCATTTCCTGTGCCCCACGATATTAACCACCGACTTGAGTGACAGAGGACTTTGGTCTAAGAGACCAAACCAGCTGCAACTAATGCAGAACATGCAGTAGCAGCCACTCACAGCGCAGAGCATGGCAGACACGACGCGAAAATAACAACCCCTCCATCTAAAGCACATTTAAAACAACGCAGCATAAACTTAAATGTCTTCATTTTCAAAACATCTAATGGGCAGAAATTAGGTTGGAGACGAGCTGTTTGCTTTGAACCAGACAACCAAATCCAATCGGAGGCAAAAGCACGACTAAATGAACCGTTTTTCAAAATGTGTTGAATTTATTGGCATCAGAAGAGAAGAGTCACATCTGTGAGCCGCTGCCTTGCGACAAAGCTTCAGCAGAGCCCACGGTTGACACTAATTTCAAACTCCTTTAACCACTTAGATGTGCTGGAGGGCATTTAGGGGCGTTGCATGGGATCACCCACAGGAACACCGGGGCGATATTTACAAGCAAAGGTAAAGCCACACAAAGTGGCTTTACGTGTGCTTGTAAATATCACTCAGCAGGTTGCGCCGCCTGTGCGACACACTACGCGATGCAACGGTGGTGCAAGGGGCTTGTAAATCTGTCCCCAAGGGGTTTACTGTAAACTATCACAGAGTGCCTCTCTCTACCTAAAAGAAATATGGCAGAGCCTTTTTTCCTTTGTGCAGAGCTTCCTGGGCCCCTCACTGCTCAATATGCAACTCACTCAAACAAGCCCATCAGTAATCATACATTCATTCATCCCATTCTGAACTTGCATCCGCACGTAAATTCATACACCACCTCACTCACCCTGCAGTCACTCCTCTTGCCCTACTCTCACACTGTTGCATCGCTCACTGCGCACTCACATGGGCACTCTTGTCACCCACACAGTGCAGAGGGTTAATGTGCCTGCTACATTGAACATGTACCATGTAGATCACAGAAATGAGTGTGAGTAATCTATGAGTAGCACTATAAAAAAATGAAATGTTTGTCAGAAAGGTGCTATAGAGAGATGAGGTGCATTGTTGGTGAGTGGCAGTGAAGGAATTCATGGAGAAGGAGGAAACGGGGTGGGGCATCAAAAAACACTGTTGCACGGTGTGCGACCAGTGTTAGGACCAGCCCTGGCTGGGAGTGTTAGCACCCCCCTCCGAAGTTGTGGTCTAGTGACTTCCCTGCTTCTGCCTATTATTATTTACATTTGTAGTACGCTACTGTTACCAAAAGGTGTCCTGGGGGTAATAGCCATCTGCTGCCTGAAGGCAAATGAGAAACACACAGAAGGGGAAGGAGAACCAGCCAAATGGGGTAACCTACAGAGCATAGAGAAAGGTTTTTATATCTTCCTAAAGAATAATAGATTCTTGGTGGAGCGAAGCAAAGGAGGGTGCATGTTCCATAACTGCGCGGCCTGCATCAAAACAGCGAGACAGACAACTCATGCCTTCTTGAATTAGGGAACAATAAGCAGAGTGGCACATGCCGAGAGGAGCATACGGGTCTGACCCGTATGCTTGGTGAGGTGAGATGAGAGGATGAGAGAGGACAGCAAGGGAGTGAGAGAATTTGATTGAAGAGGTCGGGGATGAGGAGAAATGCGAATTGCCGAAGAGAAGTGTGGACACGCAAGAAGTGAGTGTGAGCCAAAGGTGGGGGCTTCTGTTAAAACAAAGGGGAGATGTGAAAGATGAATGGGGGGACTGGAGAGGTGTAAGATACAAATAGACAAAAATTTGAATGGAGAGACGAGGTGAATGAGAAGTGCTGAGGGGCACGGGAGGTGACAGGGCCAGAGAGGCCATGAGATAAATGCGAGAGACTGTTGGAGATGAGGGCAGTGAAAAGACAGAATGGCAAGAGGTGATTAAAGGTGAAGTGAGAGGTTGAATGGGGAGAGTTCAGAAGTTGTAAAAAGGGGTGAAAGAAAATGGCCTGCAAAGTGAGAGAGGGATCCGGGGTTAGGAGAGGAGAGAGGGATGGAAGGGAGGGGGTGAGAGGAAAGCTGCATGGGTAAACTGCTTAACTCTGCAAAAAAACGCCAGGGTTTTAAGGGACCCCTGCTTCTCCTGGCCCAGGCCAGGTGAGCTTCTAATGTGGCAGCATGTATTCCTGGAGAGTGGAAGGCCCTTCACAAAGGTTGACTAGAAATGTATTTTGGTTATAAACTGGTACTGATGGGGTGAAATCTTTCCTTAGTGTTACTGTGTGTAAAAAATGTCAAAATAATGAAGCAATGCTGTCCCAAAATACGTGAAATCACATAACATCTTTTACATTTTCATCCCACGCAATTTAGTCAAACCTGTTGCGTAATTTGGTCCTCACCTGCCTCATAATTCCAGCAGCCCTGCCTAGAGGTTTAGAAATTTTTGTCAGGAGGGGGTCCTTACGACTGAAAATGTTGACAGGGGGGTCTCGGCATCCAAAAGTTTGAAGACCTCTGACATAGAGACACCAGGTGAAGAAAGAGAAGGTGAAGAGACAGGCGGGGAGAGACCGGTCAAGGGAACAGGGGAAGAGGCAAGAGGAAGAGACAAATCCGGACACGAAAGAGGCTGACAGAGAGAGACTAGTGCAAGTAGACTGAGCAAAGACAGAGAACAGGTGAAGAAAGAGAAAGCGAAGAGACAGCCGAAGGGAGACCGACCCAGAGAACAAGCGAAGAGACAGAGAAAGAGAGAGAGATAAACAGGAGCCTACGGAGAAGCTAAAAAATGAGAGACAAACTAAATAAGACGGAGAAGAGACAACATTCAAGAAAAGAAAGATCAGGGAAGAGACAGACGAAGGGAGAACTGTGCAGACACTGACGGAGACTGGCTTAAGACTAACAAAGAGAGATAGGTGAAAGGCAGGCGCGCAACACCCATTGGACTCCAAGGGCTTCAGCCCCCCCCCGCCCCCGTCGTGTGTGGCAGCCGGGGCTGAGACAGCTTCCGGGCACACGCACAGCCGCACCCGAGCACTTCACAGGTCTTTAAAAGACCATTTGTATGTTAATGAGGCCTCGCTGTTGTTTCACCCCTTCTAAGAGCCCCTGCAGCTCCACTCTGCCTATTGCTTAAAGTTTCAGCCCCCCCCGAAATTTTTTCTTAGCCCCCCCGTAATGTGGCTCTAGTTGCGCCTCTGGTGAAAGGTATATACGATTAGTCAAAGACACAGAGGATGAGATACTAAGAGTGAGCCAGAGAAAACCAGACAAAAGACAAGCAATAGGAAGAGACAAACGAAGAGATATCTGGCAGAGAATGAGAGGGAAACATTATTAAGAGAAAGACAAAGACAGGTCAGCGTGGAGACGGGAAGACGACGAAACATCGCTGTAGGCACCAAGTAACCCGGTTGTCGGCTTGTCCAGTCCGTGAAATCTGCTTACCGTAGGCTCGTGCGCCCTCCATGCTCGCCAGAGGGGTCTCACTCACGCCCCCCCGCAGGTGGCTTCAGCTTCGAGAACTGCCTCAGGTGACACCCCCTAGTACCGAGCTGAGCAGAACTGAGTAGTTTTACGTCCTAAATTGGTGGTTGCCTGCGCGGCCTTAGGAGCGGGTGACGTCCACCATGGCATGGCCTGAGGGAGGGCCTCTCCTCAGGAACAAGACCCTCACCGGAGAGTCCTATGGGTCCTCATGAGAAACCAGGGCGGGGAGGGCCCGTGTCCCCTCCAAACCACGGACTTTGCCTGTGCCTCTGAATACGGGTGACCCTCCCTGGTTCGAGGCCTCCCCATTAGGATCTGTGGTTTATGATGCTGCACACCGACCACCCCAAAAACCTCTGCCACATGTTAGCGTCATCCATAATAAACTCTTTGTAACCAGGGCTGTCTCGCACTGTTTTAGCGCCATACTTCAAGCATGTGTTTTTTGGGCAACACACCAATTTGTGCGTGTGGGACTCTCCCTGTAATGCAATGAATGCACCCTAAAATACGTACACAGAGAGGCGGAATAGAGTAACTTCTTAATTGATGCTTGGTCTTGGGGGGGGGGGGGACACAAACAAAACCCCTCTCCCCCCTCCCCCCCCCCCACAGCCACAATGGTTCCCTTGCACTTCCCTCCATCTTGTAATGTCCCACTCAAATCAGGCTGGGTGAAGCAGGGTGCAAGTTATGTGAAGGGAGAAAAAAACTCTAAAAAGCGGGTTACAGCCACAGGTAGGTACACATAAACAATTAATCTCTCTCGCGCTCTCCCCCCTCCCTCCTCCCCCCCCCCCTACAACTTTTCCTCCGGCACCTTCTCCCTTCCTGCAAGCAGGGCTGACCTTTGCTGAAATAGCGCCTGGGTGTGGTGCCAAATAATTTGGCATCCTCACTACTGCTTACTTATGCCTACTGGTCCAGGGCCGGGATGGGAACCGAAACCGGCGGGGAGGGGGAGGTGGCGGGGGTGGAATGCTAGTGTAATACTTTGTGCTACTTTTGTTGCAGGAGGCCGATATTGCAAAACTGGCGCGGTAACAAAAACATCCCCCAAGGGTCTAAAACCAGCCTGCCGGTGAAACGCACGGTGCCTGCTACGGCCAGTCCGACCCTGCCTACTGCCCCCTCCTGGGTTATAGGTCATTGGCCAGGACTCTTCAGCCATCTCTGGCCTGGTCTTTTCTTTCAATCTGACTCCAGGTGAAACCCTTCTCATTGCAGTCAGCTCTGAGGACTCGGCACCAGGTGTTTCTGGGCTTTCCTCTTTTCCTTTTCCCTTGAGGGTTCCAGGTCAGGGCTTGCCTAGTGGTGTTTGATGCGGGTTTGCGGAGGGCGTGACCTATCCAGCCTCAATGCTGCAGATGAGTGAAATGAGGCCACAATAGGCCCCCTTTTGTGTTCATTGGTCAGTTTGAGGACCCCTTAGTTGGGCCCAGCTCGCACATGGCAAAGGCTGGCCCGGCCTGAAAGTATGGGCTCAGAAGTGTCGTCTATTTGAACATACCAAGCTTTAACTGAATCATCAACTTTGTAGCGAGGAAGATAGAACTCAGTGTAATGGAATTACCACTAAGCAAATAAAACATGAATTTCTCATTTACTTCCTCGTTGCAGACATTTCACAGTAATGCATACCAAGGCATTCAGAGTAATGTATGCTCATCCAACACCTGGGAGGAACAAAAGAGAAAAAGATGTAAAACAAATGCTGCTCTGGTGGGATTTATTCAAGTGTTTTCACCACTGATTTATAATGAAGGCTCCCGGTTTTATGGTATTTCATTTTTTAACATTTCCGTCTGTATTTATCCATATTTATTTTTGTGCCATTTTAGCCGTATTTATTTTGTGTTTTCTCTATAAATGTAGTTGTAAAACTGTACATTTGCATATTTATTTAGCTGATAAAACACATGCTCATACTTTGATGTCTGTCGTGATTTCGGTATTTAAACTGACAAATATTACGTAACAATATATCAACTAAATATTAGCATTATACCACAAATGTACATTGACATATGCCATTATTTAAAGAAATGTCATCCTTTTTTTAAATTTCCCATGCTGTCCATCTGCTCAGCTGTTAGGCTACAATTCAATTAAGACAGCTCGGAAAGTCACTTAAAAGAAGCACAATTTTCTGTATTTATCCACTTTTAAAAATAAATGCAGACAGAAAACATATTGTTTTCTGTCTGTATTTATCATTAAAAATCCATAAAAACGCAAAACAGGGAGCCCTAATTATAATGCTATTTTTACTCCAAACTCACCATAATCCTTTCCATACATTGGATTTATAGTGTACGTGCAAACGTAGAAGGAGCCGCCCAAGTTGCTGCCTTGCACATTTCCAAAAAAGATAGTCGCTGAACCTCCACCCAGGAAGCTGACATCCCCCAGGTTGATCTTCCCTGTGCAAACCCAGGACAAGTTAACCCTTTCTCTTTGTAAGCAAGAGAGAAAGTGGATTTCACCCATCGATTCAGAGATTGTAGTCGGGAAGTAGAGTGTTGCTTCTTTTATTTGGAGGGGATAATTTCCTCCTTTTTATTAGACATAAAAATGGGACTATGAAAAAACCTGCTGGAGATGATTGCGCAATACATGATGAGGTAATACCGGATTTCACTGCTGCTCCCAATATTTTTTACTGGTATGGACATAAAAATACGGTAAAATACTGGCAAGGTGGCAATCCTAGGAGGGTCCTGTTCACATGTGGTGATCTAGGTTTTCCCTCTCTTGAAGGCCCCTTTTGGCCCACAGGGATGGCAGCTAGAGTGGTGGCTTGATATGCATTGCTTACACACACACCAGGAGCTGGTGAGATGGCAGCTCCCTACTGGCCCCGGTGCGTCTCGAAATGTCTGACTTCATGACACATAGAGCCTTGGGGGGTATGCATGAAGCTGCTTGACAAGGCCTAGTACTTGGCGGTCCAGCTTTTGACTGCTTGGATCCAGTCTCTGCCTGGCCTACCATGGCCTATCTCGGGGTGGTATTAGCTGGCTCCGAACCATGTTTGGCTTGTCATGGCAGTGACCCCACTGGCCAGGCCTGGCTCCAGGGTTCTCAATCCGGGAGGGCCATGAAAACACCTGGGTGGGCCATCAAGATGCATGAGAGAAGCAGGCAAGAAACAACAAAGGCCTACTGTATACACGGACGGAGGTCATTGCTGCACTCTGTATATAAAATACCCTCCCACATAAAACCAGCTAACTACTTGATGATGGAGTTATTACAAGAATTAGAATTTTGGGTTGCTTATCAAAATCTTAGGCCAATCTTTAAGCAGGCTTCCTTCAATGTCATATAACACAAAATCTTAGCGCTGTCTATGGTTACAAATATTTTAATGCTGGGGAACAACTGAATGCTTGCTTCATTGACATCGAAGTGACATTTGTTGGAGTTGATACGAACATATTGTGGATTAAATGTATTAGCTGCAGGCTTCCATACTGTCTGTTACAAGCTGTCCATCAGCTTTAAGTTAGATCCTTGGTTCAAATAAAGCTTAGCAGCGTCTCCACTTTTCCCCCCAGGATCGATATTAATAAGGGGGTGCAACATGGCCGTGACCTCACCCCTCTCTTGTTCAGCCTCTATGTAGCAGACGTCTGGGCTGCTTTGGCTATTATAGATCTCGAGCATCAAAAAGGGAATGGAACTTGACACCAATATTACAGTACGCAGCGGACACAATCACACTGACCAGAATTAGTATCAGCCTGCGTCATCAATCAAGTGCACTCCATATATACAACAAAAACAAGACCGCACTAAAAACAACAAACACAGATGTTTTAGTGTTTGGCAGAAAGGTCAAGAAAGCAGGGCAGTGGTCAAGCAGTTGCCAAAACACCAGCCTACAGACACCTTGTTTTGGTTCAACGAAAGGACAGTTATCATGACCAATGACGATTGCTAACTCTGAAAACGTATTCTTACATAGGTGTGGTACGGATTTTGTACTCACCTCGCAGGCCCAACAGAAAAGGCGATGATAGATGCAGCAAGGGCCATATCTCTGTGCACCTTGGCCTCTGCTGCAGAGACGCATACAGGGAAACTCTCACAGAGATCAGTTTAGCTTGTTCAGAATATTGTTCAGGTTACCTAACTCCACCTAGTATGTGCGAGCTAGAATGCAGTTTAGTCTAACCAAGTGCATCCTGGGAATGAAGCTTTGTCCTGATTTACACCAACGCAGAAATTCAGAGAGAGCGACATTAAAATCTCTGCTTCTGTTGGGGTTGCTTCGCTTAAGGGCTTCCCCCTTATTCCCACAGTTTACATTCATACTTGTATGCTAACTATTCCCAGGCTAAATTTTAATTATGCTGGAGTAATCGGAGTAAATTCTGTAATATCGTGTTACTATTCTGATGCAAAATGACTAAAAATGACACAATTAACATTGCTCATATAATATTTAATAAATTGGGGCAAAAATGCTTATTGCAAGAGCACAGGAACAGAAAGCGAGTAGCAGCTGGCTGCTGTTGTTCGTGTTCTGTTGTAATTAGAACTATTCTCTTACAGCAAAGTGTATCCTCAGGTCCATTATGGACATGAGAGTGAATTTTGTGCCAAGAAAAATGTGCTAAATGCAGGCTTATCCTCCTTGCGTGATCATGCACAATTTTGCTATAATTTTGCTGCAGCAAATTACACTAGTTACGCCCACCATGATACTAACATCATTGGATAAGAAGGAGGTATGGAAAATTGGATTGGTGCATGGAGACGATCTACTTGACTGTAGGAGATAACCATCTTGGGTAATGTCCCCCTGATTTTTGCCCTATCTGTTTTGCAGGCTTTAGAACTCTGTGCACTCTAGCAGAGCTAACCAGTAGTAACATACCTGTGCTCCCCGTAAACATTGTTAAATTGTCTTTTTGCTAAATGGAACATTAATTTTTGCCTATAAGCCCCAAGTATATGGTTTAAAGTGCACCAGGACCTGGAAGTTAAATGCCACTTGCGGACTGCAGCACCTTTTGTGATATCCACTACAGTGGCAGGGAAAACATGCCTTCAGGCGTACCTGGTGTAACCTGACTGTTCCTAAAGGGGGTTGCTTGACTGCTAAAATGCAACCTGTTAAAATAACCCTTTTTGACAGGAGAAATTCTTCCTAGTAAATATTAATTAGTTAGCCATATGTGGGCATTGTAGCTCAAAATGCAGTGTGCATGGTATTTAAAAGTAGGACATGGAGAAATTTTAAGTTAAGATGTCCTTACAGTGACTAACACGCAAACGCTATTTTCACTGTAGGATGCCTGGCTGGTCTGTATAGAAACACTGGGAAGCGATATTACATATTCATTTTGCTATCCCCAATTAGGGACCAGCTAGAACAATGATTGAACAACCAGTTTAATTTTATTTTGAAACCCAATACAATGGTAAGTCGCATGTTTAATGAATGTTGAGGAAAGTTACTTTTTTCCTGTCTGAAGCTTTAGGAGGCTAATTTTCATCAGCTCCCCAGCAGTAATTGAGTGAGTGATTAGACCTGATGAGTTGTGAAAACTGCTCCTAGAGCAGAGACAAAGGCTTGAGTGGGGGGGGGGGGTGTTTTTGTTCCTCTGAGAGGAAGACTAGTTGATGTGTGCTCAGGAACTTAAATTACTTCAAAGGGGTCCACCCTGTCATATGCAAATGTTAGTTGATGCCTGGAAAGGCCCCCAGCCCTTGTCCTCCCAGTCAGGAAGGCACCAAACCCAGAGTTGTCCCCTGAGCTGGTTAAGAGTGACCACAAAGGAGAGGACTGTTCATTACCCTGGCTGCACATCTGGGTTAGCACACAGGCTTTGCACAGGGGATAAGGGATTTCCCATTGTGTACTGCAGCAGTGAGGCGCACTGTGGAGTTGTTTACAGTAGGGCAAACGGGAACTGCTGCAAAAGTGGGTAGGGTTACCACCAGGAACTTTTACCCATTGATTTGAGAGGGACCAAGAGTCTGTGAGATGGTGGCCTCTGCTGGAATGAGTCTTGACACTTCGTTGAGTCTACCTCGACATCTCCTACCAGCCCTGAGAACCTAGGACTTGTAAGATTTTTACCTTAAAGACCTCCAGACGACCAGGGCAAACCACCCCAACCTATTCGTCCAAGGCACAACCTTGCTGGGCCAAGAAATGAGGATTCTCCCACTAAGAGTTTCTCCGCAGTAGCAAATATGATTCAGTGGGCCCTAGTGAGAAGGTATGTGGCCTCATGCAATCCACGGTCTAACACAGCCTGCTGCCTGGCCCCACTGAAGGATTCCGAGCTCTTAAAAAGAGAGTACGTCTGAGGAAAGAAATCTTGATTAGGCGAAAGTGTTAAAAGTATTCAGTTGGTTAAAGGATATCCCTGTGCGCGAATTTCAAATGTTCCCAATCTGAGCATTTTCCACCGAAACCAAGGGCTTCAGTGGAACATAGACCAATGCCTAACTGACTTTGTGAAGAATTCTTCAGATACAGCCTGCTACCTTGCCGTGCTAAAGGAGTTTGACTTCCATTTTTAAGACTAAATCCCAAGGTAAAACATCCGATCATGTTGAACCTCGTTGGTCAGCCTGACGTTTCACCTGGGTCCCGGTCTACCATGACCATTGACTAGAATTGGCGCTTTGCATTTTCATATGCTATTTTGCCTCAAATCTTTAAAAAATCAAATCTTGTTCTCCTGATTTGATTTTTGTTCATTTTAGTGTCATTTTATTAACTACAATGTTGTCTATTTTTCTATTTCGGTTTGGGATTTTTATTGCTTGATGATTTGACTTTATTACTGTTTTGGTAGTGAATAAATATTTTACACTTTGTCCTAAATTAAGCCTGCCCTCTCTGGACTTAAGCTACCAGGGGTTCGAGCTCAACCTAATTCAGTGCCTTTATTGGTTCACAGTGATAAAAATTGTGATTGTTCCTTGTAGTGAGTAGTCACTCACCCTAAATAAATAATCTAAATTCTTACAGTTATTGTGTACATCATTACAAAAATAAATTTTACACACACTTAGGCACACAGAGATTAAGAGACTGATTTAAATCTTGCTTTCTTACTGCCGTCCCACTGCGGCGGTGGTCCCAAGTACTCCATTAATTTGACAGTGGCCCACCCGCCGTATTTAGATTTTGTGGCAATAGACATGAGACCGGTGCGGTGGCGGTCTTATCAGCTGGCTAGCAGTACTACATCGCCATCAGGCCGGCGGGATTGTGCCGAGCCGATTTAGATGTTCCCATTGAGCTGGCGATGTCCTGGTGGCGGAGTCTTGATGTATTGAGGCAATGGTAGCGTGGAGACAGGTAAGTACTACTTATTTACATCTCAATACACATATATGTTGTGTATATGTCAATATGTACATGTAGGTAATGTGTACTGACCATTGGTTTTACATTTAGCATTGCACACAAACAACATGCACACACCAATGAGTGTACATGCACATGCACCACAAAAGCATATCTTAGAATCTGGCGACAAAGGGTTGGCTGAACGTCGTGGTCAAGTAGCAGCAGGACAGGGAGGACCTGGATAACGGCGTTTAAGATGGAATCGGTGGTCTGGCCCTGAAAAAAAAGGGTATTTTTCACCTCTTTTTCTTCATTTCCCCCAACGCGGGCTTGGAGGTTTCTCCACTACAGTTGCCTCCCGGAAAGGCACTTTGTAATCTGGACAGAGGGAATCTCGGCGGAACTCCCTCCAACAGCTGTTTTAGTCGCTGATGTCGTCCGTGCAGGAGACAGTTCCTGGCGGAGTCGGCAGGACTGTGGCAATCTTCCCTCCAATGCGCAGCCAATATCTAAATCGGGCAGGTGGACTGCAAAGGCGGCGGGTGGGAAAACCGCCAAAAATAGACTGCGAGACCAGTCCCGCCAAGATCTAAATCAGACCCTTAGTGATTTGGGCCGAATCACACTTTGTTGAGTCTAGCGCCAAGGCCGGGATTCAGGCGAATCAGTTTTCACAGGAATCTGATCTTCTTCACTTATGTCAGAGTTCATAAATCCATGCATCAAACCTACCAATTTCTCACCTTTTGTGGTGCCAGGGAATCCTAACGATTGAGATTTTTAATACAATGCGGACAAATAACATTGATAAGAACACAAGATGATTTATAGTTAGGAGGGAGATAGGTTCCTCTTGGTAAATTCTTGGTGAAACCAGTAAATGATGCATTGTAATGGATAATGGGCAAGAAACACGGCTTAAAACAATAGGAATTAAACCCCATTTTACATGAGATTCACTGTCTCTCAAAGGTACGGTTCATTTAAAGCTCTTGCTGCAATGACAGTTTTCATAGAGAGTTATGTGTTGGAAATGGCCCTTTTTGCAGGGTTATCCCCAAACTTTTGGCTTTTTCCTCCTATTTTTTCCTGACCTGTGTGTGTTGGTTTTAGGACTCTGGGCACTTTACCACTGCTAATCAGTGCTAAAGTGCATATGCTCTCTGTGTAAATTGTGTATCTATTGGTGTTTCCATGATTGGCTATTTGATTTAGCTGTTAGACCCTAGTAAAGGGCACTGCGTGTGCCAGGGCCGGTTAATCTAATGCTACTCGGGGGCCTGCTGCACTGCTTGTGCCACCCCCGTGAGTAGCCCTGAAAACGGTAACTCAGACCTGCCATTGCAGAGTCTGCACGCAGTTTGTAACTGCCATGTCGACTTGGCCAGTGCACAAACTGGCCGGTCCCTAACCTTCCCTTTTCTTACATGTCAGACATCCCTCAGGTAGGCCCAAGGTACCCCTTTTGGCAGGGTGCAGTGTATGTGAAAGGTAGGACATGCCCTGGTGTGTGTGTGGCATGTCCTAATAGTGAATTACAGCCAATTTCGTTTTTCACTATTGCAAGGTGACGAGTTCCCCATTGGATAGAATGGGAGGTTTGTTTATAACATCTTATAAACATAACTGGCCCTGGGAATTCGGTAAGAAAATAGAATTTAGTATGTCTGAACTCAGAATCTAAAGATGCATCTTTTAGTGTAGGTGATTTTTACATTCTATGTTTGAAAGTACCACTTTTAGAAAGTGGGTATTTTCTTGCTCAGTCATCCCGTGTGCCTCTGCTGGAATGTGGATTTCCTGTCTGGGTTTTGGATGACAGAAGGCTGGGGGCCGGAGGGGCTCCAGATGGTCTAGGTAGGTCAGGAAAGGGCTAAATAGACCTGGGTTGCGATGGGGGAAGGGGAGGAGATTTCCTCATACCTCAAAGGGCCTGGTCTGCCGCTGACAATGCCGTCTCCACCTCCTGCCAGGAAATCACACCAGAGAAGAAAGAACTGCTTCTGGCCCGGCACAGACACCCTCTGCCTGAAAGATCAAAGGATTTTTAGATACAAATACTGGGTCCCAGACCCCTGAACTTTAGAACTCATCTGGAACAAGAAGACTGCCAAGAAGAAGAGCCGGAGAAGCTGCGAAAAGGAACGACTGCTTTGCTGGGTGCTTTGCTGGGCTGACCTGCAGTGGCTGCTTCTGTCTTGGGCAGTAAAAGGCCTGGACTTTCTGCAACCTAATTTGTGAGTCTCTCCAAGGGCTCGAGGTAGAGCTTGCCCCCTGTTCATGGAGTCTCAGGAACATCAGAGACTCCAGGTTCTTCGACCCGCAGCACTGGGGACTCTGTATTTCGTACTGCTACCCGAAGAACACCACCTCGACGATGCCTACGACGACCCTGCCGAACCCATGTCCTGGAGGCACCGCAGAGGGCACCGCCGCACCGCAACCTTGGTCTCGCCAACGACGCCTGTTGATGCTGCCATCGAGCCGCTGCTTGCACCGTGGCCTGTGGGCACCGCACTCCGCACCACCTTGCTTCACGCCAAAGCTTTGGCACTGCAGAGAGCACTGCCGCAACGCCGCACCGCAATCTTGGTCTCACCGACGACGGCGGTTGATGCCGCCCCCGAGCCGCTGCTTGCACCGCAACCTGTGGGCACCGCACTCTGCACCGCCTTGCTTCATGCCAAAGGTTTGGCACCACAGAGAGCACTCCCGCAACGCTGCACTGCGACCCTGGTCTCACCGACGACACCTGATGACACCGCCACCGAGCCCTCATCCCGCACTGCAGCCTTGGCCTACTGACGCCGGCGCCATCGACTCCAGTTCATCAGCCGACGACAGCGCTTCAGCAACAACAATGCCGCTGCTTGCACCGCGACCCTGGTCTCACCGATGACGCCATCAGACGCCGCCACCGAGCCGCTGCTCGCACCGCGACCTGGGGGCACCGCTCGCTGTACCGCTGCGCTTTGCACCGCAGCCCCAATGCCTGTTGGCACCAGCGCTCCTGACCCCATCAGAAAGGAGCTCGACCTGCAACCTGAGTGACCTCAAGGGCCCCATCGACCTGCATCTCTGAAAGGTACTGTTTGTGGGTCTTCCCGACACCGTAGCTGGCTTGCGACCCCGCGGTCAGCCAGATCTGTTTTTGGATTTGTGTGTTCACGACGCCGTGGTAGCCCGGACGAAGCTGTCCACACAAGGAACTCTTTTTAATCAACGTATTTTTGAACTGTGATCTTTTAAGTATCCTGACGAGAGTGGTGGTTTTTGCTTGGCTTTGGCCTATGCCCTAGCGTACCAAAAATCCCATTTCTAATAGTATGGTTTTAGAAAAAGGCACAAAAGAGAATGATTTGAAAAATCGTTTAGAAAAAGGGAGGTTTAAAGCATCTTGCTGCCTTTGTAAGGGGGCAAAGAATGGGGCAGACTAAGTCACATGGCAAACACCAAAATAAGTATTCCTTGGCATGTGATTGACTCTGACCCCGCCCTATCAACCTTTCAGAGACGATAACTGTTTCATCATTAAACAGCCGTATTGTTTCTGGTCTAGCATGCATTTTTATGCAACTGGGAACATGAAATTAGACTGCATTTTTCTATTTCATGACAAAGTTAAAACAGCACAGTCATGAACAAACCACTTCAAAGGTATTTTACAGTTTTCTATACTATTCCTAAGTGATCGTTAATCCAAACAGGGGAGAACTACAAGGTTAAAAAAGAATACAAACACAAACAACGCAAGAAGACGAAAATACGGAACGTCCCTCGCCGCTACTGGTTACGGCACAAAAGCCATTTAATTTTAAACTGGCCCTGGATCCATGAGGGTACAGTTACAGTTGAGCACTTACACAGAACTCAAACCTTCTTCTACATCTGTACGAAGATTTACTACCCTAGAAGACATTATCTTAAACCCTGATAAAGTTTACACCAGTTGGACGAAACTCGTCGGCTGTTTGGCTGTTGTTTTGTGACCAAGAAGAATAAAGAACAATTTATATAATACCTACAGTGGACGAACACAATTATTTCTGGTGCAGGTGGTGCTTTCCACATTTGTGTTAAGTTGTCATTGGTCTTGGAGACTGCTCCTTGGAAACGGCAGGAGCAGTGGAGATGCACACCGTGTGAGCTATTAGAGTCACAATTTTGGAACTCTTTTATGGCAATCAGTGGTGGGGAGGTGTGTCACGATCACACAGTTGTGTGTTTGTCCGGCTTGCTGTTTCAAGGTTTTGAGTGTAAAAAAGAATGCAGAGACGTTTGCACATTACATGCAGGCACCAGCTTAGGGCCTTTCAAGAATCTCCATAAGGACAGAAATTGCCATTTTTCTCAGAAAACAAGCAACCTTTTCAATTGGTAGTTTACAGGTCAAGGTCTTGACCTGGGAAAAAGTTTCCCTGGTGGATATTGAGAGTGTCCCGTCCTCGTGGGCAAATAAAGAAAACCTTGAATATGTTGCAGCAAAAAAGTGATTTTCCCTCAGCTCTCGTGTGAGTGAGGTGCTAGTCTCAGAGGAGAGGCTGCAGGCACATGTCAAACATTGAAAAAGAAACACAAACGGACACTCTTCTGCATGGGCCTTGGGAAGTCCACTGGGTTCCCTTGGGTGGGCCTGGCCACCTGTCTCTCCTCTAGAGCTGGGCCTATCCCTCTCTCTCTCTCTCTCGCGCTCTCTCGCTCTCTCTTTCTCTCTAACTCCCTCTGGCCAATGTACATTCCAGCAGCCAATCAGACGCCGGCCATTCAATGTCAATCATCCAGCACTTCATTTTGCATCATTCCTTCCAGTACAATGTCAGTTTCTGTAAAGCCTAAAAACACATGGCTTGCCTCGTGCCCAGCCGCTAGGGCAAATGCTGCAGTCAACACCTTTCCTTTATACACACTTCCACATACCAGCAGGGGTGGTGGGCTTACACAGTTAACTAATAAGTATTTACATCTGACCCCAGTCCGTTAGCGGTGCCATTGAGTGAGTCCAGAGGCCGTTTAGTTTGTGTTGTGGTCTAGACAGTGTCTTTTATCTGCAATGCGCATTCTGTGTATGGACTCTCTTCTGCTCCCAATTTTGCCTCTGTGTAGAACTTGCAGGAATTCTTTAGAAAGGGGGAGGTAGTTTGTAAGATGGTTACTGTCAAATTTCCGCGCTTTATTATTTTCTATATTTTCTTAAATTACCATCAACTGTACTGGTCATTCCGTACAAGTGTAAATGACTCATTTTTTGTCGGCAGCCTAACGCTGGTGTCTTGTTGTTGGCGGCCACCGCAAACAAAGGGTGGTGGGACGGTTGGATGGAATGCGAGAGGGGGAGCGCGTGGGGTGTATCACACAGGCGGGGGTTAATAATAATTTATTTTAAAAAGAACTTACCTAAAGCCGCCGGCTGCCTCCTGTGTCGTGCCTCCTGTCCTCTTCGTGGTCCCAGTAGCGCCTGGGACAGACTCCCATCCTCGTGCTACAGTGCAGTTCAGGGATTGGCCTGAGCAGGCTGGAAAGACGCTCCGCTCAGACCAGGGAGTCTGTGGGGTTTGTACAGCCCAGCTCTTCAATGCAGCCGGGCTGGCGAAACCTAAGTACACATTTGTGTTTGGCCGGCTTGAGGCACATAGCACTCCTCCTCCCTCCTCCCATGCCTCGACTCCGTCCCTTTTATTTTTCATTTGCTGGCTCTGGGCCAGGCAGTGGGGCAACGCTCCTCCGCCATTGCGGAGGAGCCGCTACTGTAAAACAGGACTCCGCAAAACGCTGAAGAAGTTCTAAATATTGTGCAAATGGCTGCAGTAAATGATAGTCCATCATGGTCATTCCTGCAATATATACGGATATATTATAAAACATACTGGCTTATTAGTTACTGAAAATGAGGGACAGACTCATAAAGTCAGGGCTGGGGGGAGGGAAAGCTGGAATTTCAGCTCAGCTTTTCTCATATCACAGTCTAAAATGTACGAACTTGGCGTGCCCTCACCATATGTACACTATACCTGGGCATAATTTGCGGAGTTTTGCTACGCGGAACTCCGCGAAGTTACAAAAAAACTCTGCGAAGTTCTGCGAGTGGCGGAGTGCAGTGCGAACTGCAGTTTGTGCTGGTATTCCTGCTGCTCGGGTAGAAATTCTACCTGAGCGGCAGCTCGCGCTCGTGATCTTATCGTTCGGGATCGTGAACTTACTATTTGCGATCGTGCGTGGGGAAAAAACGCTGCTATACATCGCAAAGCAGAGTTTTCTGCACTCCGCAAGCTCCGCGGAGTGCAGAAAACTCCGCGAACGGAGCGAAGTTCACCGCCTAGGCTTAATGTACACTAAGTATTACATTTCTGTCCTTCCGAAATAAGGAGTTCTCAGTATTACAAATGGAAAAGAAGCAGGCACCTACCTTCTGAAAACTGACTGCTCCCTAATTGTTCTCTGGTTTTGGAAAAATCTAAAAAGATGACTTCTGCAAAAAGTATAACTTGACGTTCTTGTAAAAATAAAGTAATTTAAAGTCAGTAATGACAATTTCAGGAATGAAGTTGTCATATTTTATTTTGATATTAATAGTATTAATGTTATTTTTTTTTAAATAAGGTAATCAAATTTTTTTTTAATGACAATAATTTGGGTTCACGAAATTTCTGTGAGCCTTGCTCAAGACGAAGAGCCAAAGGCAGCTTTTTCCAGGCCTGGGCGGTAAACACAGACACAGCCTTGCCCCCAAGGCATAATTCACAAAACTTTGGAATGGTAATTTGGCCAGCAGAAGACCACCATGGAAGTCTGGAGGGCAGAAGACCACCATGGAAGTCTGGCGGGACAGTATATTTTTAACGTATCTGAGACGTATGAGCCCTGCGTTGCGTGATATAGAGCTTTGTGGGCATCTCCCCTTAATAGGCAGCCAATGAAGCTGTCTAATAGGAGGAAACACTGTCATATTTTCTCTAAACAAAGATCTGTGTGGCAGCTGTATTCTGTATAGGTTGTAACCTCCTGGTAAGGTACTCAGTGAGCCCGATATATAGGGCATTTCAGTAATCCAGTCTATTAAGGGCCAAGGTTTGCCCCAGCACTTGTCTGGAATACTGTGGATCACCTTCCTAAGTTGTCTCAAGAGTAGGAAACAAGTTGAAATGAATTTGTTAATATGCAGCTGCCACTTTAGAGGTGTTTAACAGAATGAAAAACGCTTTTTAATGAATTTGATATTGTTTTAATATATTGTATCTTTTATGGCTGTGTGCCGCCTGTTGTCAAATAGAATTCGTAAGTTCCTGGCCGAAGTTGCAGGTGCCGGGCATTCACCCAAAGAATGAGGCCACCACTCATGGGACCAGATGGAGGCATTCCCAAAAGTGAGAACTTCTGCCTTATCGGAATGAAGGCAGAGATAGTTGTGATTCTTCCAGCTGGACAGTTTAACTATGCAGCGCCTGAACTGCTCCTGAAATAGTGAAATGTCGCCTTCCATGCGGATAGCAGTGGTTGACCATAGCTTGCCCTTTTCTATCCCTGGTGTCAGGGCCACAAAGACAGGAGAAGGACAAGAAAGCAAGCAAAGCTCCAGGAGTCCTGCTATGGGGTTAGGGGCCTGCCCCGTGATGGTATAGGAAGTGAAAGAGTGTGTGATGTCACTTCCGCCATCAGGGGCATTTTGATGAACTGATGTCTGTGAAGATGAATTGATTTAGGGGTCATCGGGAGGCAGAGAGGCGGGACAGTGTTCCTCCCTCCTCCCCAGCCAGTGGCGTCTGCGTCAGTCATCTGTGCTGCCTGTGCCAAGAAACGGCTTGATTGTCGCATATCTCTCTGTTGGAAAGTCTGCTTCTTCTCGGCGCTTGGCCTGCATTACATAAATACCAAAACTATGTAATGAAACAGCATCCATGTTCCAAATCACCTCCATGGTCCGGGAAGCGGTAAAGAGGCGCCTAGATGTTCCAGAAAAAAGGATTTACTGCTCACGGCTATGAAAAACGCCATGGCAACCTTATTGCAGGGGTCTTGGTACATCAATCGCAATGCTATGTAAAGGTTCTGGAGCATATTTACTCATTTTTGTCGCAATGCAGGGCAGTATTGCATGAAAGGGGTACAACAGAAATGCACCCTATCAACTAAGAGATTTCTGCTATCTCCTAGCGCTGGCGCACTCTGTGCTGCATAGCGCCAACACAGGCATCCCTGCACCATACTGCAAGGGTGTCTGCGTTACAGGCAGGATTGTTTTTGTGTAGGAAGCACTACAGAGCTCTATTTCTTAAAACTTCAGCTGCTGCTCACTGCTCCTATGCTGGTGTACAAACTGCAGCCGGTCACCATGCACAACCTTTGCACCATGGTGCAGAGAGAGACACTTCTCTTCCAGTACAAAATCGCGTGACTAGACACATTTATAAACAATTCAGACATTGTACTATATGCAGCACACCTAAAATGTGTGGAATATTTGATGAAAACAAAACATTGGCCACATTAAACATCTGGCGCATTTTCCTTCATTGCGCCGGGTGCACCTTTACAAAGGTGCTCTCGGCACAATGAAGGAAACGGCGCAGCATTATGGGGAATGCCCTGACCCCTTCATCCACTCCAGAGGCCTGTAATCATGGGGCGCACTGACAGTGCACAACCTTTTAGTTGGCGCACTGTCAGTGCGCCTCCTGCCGGCTTCAATGCCTCTGCGCCCATATCAGTAATACGACGCGGGCGCAGAGGCAAAGGGATTCCCTCATTTGCATGGGGCACGCCCTCATGCAAATTTGGGAAAGTCCCTTTGAAGATAGCGCTGGCACTTTATGTGCGCCAGCGCTACTGGTATTACAGAAGGGGCCGCACAAGTGTCTGTGGCCCTTTCTGTAATACCAAAGTGCACCGGATGCGCAAATAGGGCGCCTTTTTGCGCCGCCGGAGCACTTTATGTCATAAGCCTCCAGGTCTTCATATTAGCACCTGCTTCAAAGAGGGGTTCTGACACAAAGCCCGGTCTTCCTAGCTTATTAGCTCAAAAAGTATGGGTACTTGCGCAAATCTGCCCACATTTTCCCCAAGAAATGCTCCTGTGATGCGATGCAAAGCAGAACAAAGTGCTATTTGTGCTGAGGGAAGGGCACCTTTCCAGGCCAAAATAACTTTCATGCTGCAATTAAAAGCAATGCCCATTCCAGCTACCAGACAGTTGCAACAAACCATTCTCCTTCGTTCTTTTACTCACAAAGCAGTATTTCGCCCATAGACCCCCGAATCAGACTGCACCTGCTCCGGATTTATTATTAACCGTCAGTACTAACTGCCTGCCACATTAAAAAAATGCCAAACGGGGGGATTTTCAAGAGCACAAAATAGTAAAATAGCTAGACACAAAACAGTAAAATAAAAGCTGCCTCACATTCGTTCCTAAAAGTGAGCAATAGAAAATTTAAAATACATCTAGCCCTTGGTGGTAAATGTTATTTGCATGCAGGTGAAAATCGCCAAATGTTTGACAGCCCAATAGAGAGCAGGAGGTGGAGGTTGGGCGAAAAGTGATCTTGATGAGAGTATTCCTGTTTTTTCTCCTTCTCAATGGCCACAGTCAAAAGAACATTCCTTGCAATAGGGCCAGTCAGTAGTATGTGTGAGATGATCCGACGCTATGGCGTAGACAGTAGACCTTTAGAGGGGGGTAGGAGCAGCCTAAAGCAGTCATCTTCAGCCGTGGTTCCAAAGGAGGGTTCATGTGCACATTTCTGCATTTTGACTGCTTTTCTACTCATGGCTCTCCTTTCTCTTGCCCTCAAAACCCCCATATTTTATAGGTCTGGGCGGTGATCTCCACTCTGTTCACGGAGTTTGCAGAGTTTTCTGCACTCGGTGGAGCTCACGGTATGCAGAAAACTGTAGTGAGATGGAGTTTTTCCCCGCTCGTGCTCGCCACTGTCAGTTGGCGTGCGCAGGCTGCCACTTGGGTAGAATTTCTACCCTAGTGGCAGGGAGATCTGCGCGAACGCTTGCGGAACTCCGCAGAGCTTTTCACGTGGAACTCCACAAACTCCGCCCAGGCCTAATATTATACTCCATTACCCCTCTCATTTTCTTCAACAAACAGACAGTTAAAGAGAACGAATTGGAGAGTCACCAAATTTGGTGTCACATGGGGCACTCTCTGAGCAAAGGCCAGCTTTGCCTTTTAATCATTTATGTGGCGGCACAATAATTCTGATTTTAATCTGGAGAAACAGTGGTAGTATAAATTGCCCAAATGCCGATATAGCAGATAAAATAGGACCAAAATCCCAGTAGTGCCTGTATCGCCTTGTAATATCACCCATTATAATGGGTAATTGCATTACACTGGCTGGAACTAGTTGAAGAAAGCAGCAATTTGGCGCCATTTTCTGTTCGTATTTTTTAATTGACCAATCTAAGATTAGAAATGCCACTTAGATTGGTAAAAAAAGTGAGCTAACAGACTACGAAAAAAATTAAACTTGACATTTTTAGGTCTCACCTAGCGTTGCAGCGCTCATGCAGTGCCCGCTCTGCGAGCCTTCTTGTAATCAAGCCAATTTCAGAAGTGGACTCTAGGCTCCGCACCTTCTTTCCATTGGCCTGCGTCATCGTGCATGCTAAACCCTGGCTTTCCATTGTCAGTGAGGCTTTTTAGTCCCTCCTTGTTACTGCCCTGTCTTCTTTTGGCCCCGCCCACCCAGACTGGATCTTTTACTTGTGGTTAGACTGTCTCCTTCAATTAGTTGGTAGGCACTTTCTTTTTGTCATTCGTTCACGAAACACGATGCTGCAACGCTATGCCCTCGAAATTGTATGTTTTTGTTATTTCTTAAATGAGCGGGGCGCCCACTAGGGACACCGCGCTCCATATACTTATATTTTTGCGGTGTCCACTTCAGGGACACCGCACTCATCCCAGCAGCCTGAATTTGATGCAGTGCGATGCCTCATCATAGCGGCCTGTGGTTTATTGCACTGAGAAGCTTCATCTCAGAGGCTGCCATTTTACGTCATGAGAAGCCTCATCATAGATGCCTGCATTAAATGTAACAAGAAGCCTATCGGATGTGCCTGCATTTAATAGGTGTGGCTGCCTGACCAGAGAAGCCTGTATTTAATGTCCAGAGAAGGCACATCAGAGATGCCTCTGTGTACTACATACGTACAGGAGCATTACCACAGAGGTCACACGCAGAGCGCGTGAGGCGTAAAAACACCTACCGCAGAAGCCGCTATGATTAAAAGGGTTATTGACAGAGCCGCTTGACCGATCGGGATAATCGATGAGGCCGATGCTCACCCCGGGCGGGAGGCTCACAGACACTGCTTGTGCTCTGCTGCAGCCTGGGGGACTGCAGAGGGGGACAGAATTACATTTGGGCTTGTTGGGCCCGCAACGTGACCGCGTGACTGTAATCAATTAGGGACAGTCCACGGACCCAGGCATTAAACACCGAGCGGCTCTGTGAAAAAAAATAAAATGGGGGTTCGACGATGCAGGGTGTTATAGAACAAGCAATTTCCAACCAAGCGCCAGGTTTTATCAGCCTTTTATGCACCCCCCTAAAAAAAAATAAACATAGATACGTTCTCAAGAACGACCCTACTAAGCAAGCAGTTGGCTGAGAGAGCAATTTCATTTAACATGTTTTTTAAATAACTGTAGATTTCATACTGTGGATATAGATTGTAAAGCCAGACCGAGCATTTAAATTACTTTTGTTGCAAATGTCTTTGTGTGAGTAAAGTCTGGTGTTTCTTTTACTGGCTCCCACACTCGGGCACGTTGGCGCTCTGTCAGCCTTTATTTTGCCGCTGGAATGTTAACTTTCGGAAGACTGATGCTCACACGATGAGACGAACATTCAAAAACCTTTGCACTGCACCCGTACCTTCGATAAATGCGAGCATCGATTTTCCGTTGTTTTATGAGAAAAGAATCTTTTACATTGTTGCTTTCGTCTTACGTTTGCTAGAATCTTATTAAAAAAAAGAACAGAAATAATTATATTTATGCATAAGTGGCCCGTGCGCCTCAGAATGTCACTAACAACCCTCAATCAATCATTTTCGCAGTGACTCCTTGGTTTTAGTTATATTGTTGCAATCGGTGCAAAACAGGTGAGTTCACCTAAAGTTGAGGACGTGTTGTATCCATTGTCTTTATATATCAACTTTTTGTGTAGAGCTACTCTGCCATTTCTGAACTTCACCTGCACTTGTTAGTTCGCCAATTCATTGTCCTAGATGTATTGATGTGTGAATGATGGAATGCCGAGACTGGAACTCGCCACGTCTAGATGACTACATTTTGTCAGCACTGAGCATTCAGCTCACTGAGCCATGATGCGATAGCTGGTTTATGTATGCATCACTATTGGCAAATAGCGAAATTGAGATGATATGAGGGATGAGCCACTTTGTCCAAGATCAGACAGTTGGTTTCCTCGGGTCCGATCTTCATACATCTGGCAACTCACATTGTGTTATGGCTTTTCTTTACTGTTGTTGTAGTACGCCTACATTGCCCTCAAATGTGTATTATTGTCATGTGATAACATTAGCACCTATTATACAGGGCGATTGAGCGCGTTTGGAAGAGCTATAGAATAAACTGGTGTCACTGTTATTATTTCCAATGCCTCTCGGGCCCCTGTAGGGCATCTCAATCTGGATGTGTACCGCTATTGTCACTGCCCTCGGTGTCAGAGTGAGCCCTGTCCCCAGGGCACAAGTTCTAAACAAGCATTTGCAATGCAATAAGTCTCGCATTTACGTGAGTTTGAGCTATTGGCATTGTAAATGACAATGCCTTTTATATATGTTTTAAAAAATAAATAAAAGGCATTGTCATTTACAATGCCAATAGCTCAAACTCGCGTAAATGCGAGACCTATTGCATTGCAAATGCTTGCTTTATGTTGTATTTTGTTTTCTTTAGATACCCGCGAGAGGTGGGGGAGCAATAGAGAAGCAAGTTGGGGAGTGGGGGTGGGGGGGTCAACACAATAAAATAATAATAAAGCCTGGTTAGGGAAGGAGGTGAAAAGCAGAACATGAGGGAAAGAGCAATATGGACAGTGGGGTGGGTGGTTTGGGGGGATGAAGCTCATGGGAGAGGGTGCAACACATGAGGAAGAGAGCAACACGGAGCATGGGGGTGGGTATTTGACAGGGGAGAAGCACACAAGGTTGAGAGCTAGAAAACATGTGCACTCTCATGGAGTGCTTAAGGAAAAAGAAAAAAAGTAGTTCCTTAAAAGTGATCAGGGAAGAGAAAAAGATACAAATCAGATGGTAAAGAGGCTATGCCTCAGAGGAGAGGTAAACACAAGATGGGATAGGATTGACAAGGAAAGCTAACAAACAAGAAGAAAAGAAATAAACGTGATAAAAGGCCAACAACTGGCCGCAGTGGATGGGCTCTAAGCCACTGTAAATTCTTGGTATAGATGACAATAGGTCTGACACAACCTGGTAGAGGATACATAAGGAGATATTGAGCAGACTGCGCAGTGTTCTTGCCTTAATCAGTTATTCAAACCTTAGATAGGTATTCTCTTGGCTTTTTCCACATCTAATGTTACCAACACAGGTGGGATCTCTTTCTTGGTTCCTTTTTCAACTAGGTGGATTAGCCTTCTTAGGTTATCTTTTGTTTGGCGATGTTTAATAAAGCCCGAATAATCCAGATGCGTATTAGCGTTGGGAGGAGGATATTCTACAAGCGAGTTGACAGTATCTTAGTAAATATCTAGGTGACAACATTCAACAAGGCTATAGGCCGATAGGAAGCACATGTCTTGGGGTCCCTCCCTGGTGTGTGTATCAAACAGGTGAGGGATTCCCTTGCAGAGATAGCCAATTTTATAGTCAGAAGAGTTATAGACTCTCGCCAGTTAAGGGCTCAGCAGGACCCCAACGTTTTATAAAAAATCCCTGTATAGCTGTAACGTCCTGGAGACTTGTTGACATTATGGTGGTAATGGCCTGTTTGACCTCCTGTTCTGTAATAAGGTCTTCTAGCTGGCAGCGTTCAGCTCAGTAAGTTTGGGAAGGTTGTCCTTTTGTAGTGTAGCGGCTGACCTTACTCCTTCTTGTATAGTTGGATATAGTAGGAGCGGAAAGCCGCCAACTTGTGCCCCTCCTTAGTGAGCCTGGTACCATTGTCTACTCTAAGACAATATCTTTAACATAGTGGCAAACACGTTGTATGCGAAGTAGGCAAGCCTATCTTACTGCTGTGTTGGTAATGTGTCTGCTTCAGATTGAGGAGAGTAAGTTTGGCCCTGTTAGTGTCCATTGTGAGTATCTGGCCTCGGAGTGCCATAAGCTGCTGTTGCTTAGGGAGTGTGGTGGCTAATTTATAGTCTTTTTCTAGATCTTTAAGCTCCCTCTCAAGAGACTCTCATTGTTGCTGTCTGAGTCTTCTAAGATAGGATAGTTTACTTATGCAAGTCCCCCGTAGAGCCACCTTAAAAGCATCCCATAACTTCTCCATCAGCATATCAGGTGTGTCATTACGTTGGAAATAGTCCTTTATGGACTCCATCAACTCGGTCAGAAGGACTGGGTGCCTAATCAGGCCAGGATTAATAATCACCTGGGGAATCTCTGAGGTAGGTCCCCCTGATCTAGTGTCACTATCACCGGTGCATGATCAGCTATACTAATCTCTAAGGACCCCATTAGAGCAGCTAGAGGTAAGAGCTACTGAATATATTTTTGTATTCTCAAGAGCGTCTGGCGTACAAGGGAGAAGAAAGTGTAGTCTTTGTCAGAGTGGTGTCATCCCCGCCAATAATGAATCCCTAAGTACCACAGCTTTCCTTTCAGTGTGGCGGAGAATCCCCCACAGTGTGGGGTGCACGGTCCTGTCCTATTATCTCAGAGATTCCAGACTAATATGGAGTGTCCCATAAAGATGATGTCACCCACAGTAAATTCCGCCACTAGTTCAATACTTTTACACAAGAAGGCATCTTGGCCAGTGTTTGGGCTTAGAGCACCATCACTGTCAGTGTCCAGCCATCGATCGAGTCCTTAATCATGAGTAGGGCACCCGGTTTTATGGTATTTATGTTTGGTACATTTCCCTTTGTATTTATTCATATTTCTTTTTTGCTAATATCCATATTTATTTTGGGGTTTGTGAAATCGAAACTAGTATATTTCCACATTTAGGTAACCGATAAATGTGCATTCATGCTATTACACCTGATAGGTTTCCATGATATGAATGCCCAAAGATGATAAATCAATGCACTTGTCTAAAAACATGAACATTTTGGTATCAAGGTTGTACATAACTACTGCTGTTTAAGCCTCTTTACTAAAATTCCTTTCTTTGTTTAACCCCTTACCTGTCAGTCTGCACAGCTATTGGCCTGGCAGTCATGAATGCCAGCATTCAGAATCACTCAAAAAAGAATCCAATTTACGTTTTTATCCACATTTAAAAATACATACAGACAGGAAAATAAATGGTTTTCTGTCTGTATTTGTCTGTAAAAATCATTAAAAACTGAAAAATAGAGACCCCTAACCATGAGGTATCTACCCTCCCTGTCTTTCTTGCACTGAGCAACATGGAGGGGGAATCCACTATGTATGAAGAGAGTGAGCAATATGCCTGAAGATATAGTTTGTGTCTGACTCTAGTGTCTTCTCCCTGTTTCAGGTGTGTTTCCTGAAATGCAGTGAGACTGTACCTGCCCCTCTTTATGAGTTGCCAAATCTTGGTCCATTTATTGGGGACGTTCAACGCCTTAACATTGAGTAATAGGACCTTAACCAAACCGCATACCATGGATCTTGATTATCAAAAGCCACCTACCCCATTTTCACAAGGGAATCAGAATCGCAACATACCGAGTCTTGTAGTGTTTGTGCCTTTTGATTATCCAAGCCACTATGTGGACCACTGAAAGTGTTCTTGTGAGGAGTGAAGGCTCTCTGTTTCCCCACCCTTTTTGTTCATCCTGCCCGCCTTCCCCTCATAACCCCAAACAGTGTGAAACTAATAAACCAGAATAGAAACATAGCACCAATCAATGTCACTGTGCCAAAATGCACCCTGTCTGAGCGGTAGGGATCCCTCTCTTTCCCAAGGAGGATACTTGAGCTCCGTCAATATAAGGGAGGGCTTGGCGGTGTAACCAAGGGGTTTTACGTAACATCTCTCATATTCCATCATCGTTGCCCATCAATGGGTATAGTGGTTATGGCATCTAAAGGTCCAGAAGGAGCTATTGCCACTCCCCTGCAACAGAATAACAGGAGGGGACCAGTTTCACAAGTCATAAGTCTTCTTTCCGAGTTGCACTTCTGTTCCTCCTGAGCCCCAGGCACTGCAACTCTTGTACCTGCCAAGGGGTAAGAGTCGGGGGGGGGGGGGGGTCCCCAACCCTCTGTGCCGCCAATGTAATACCCAGCAGTTGTGCCGCCACCGCCAGGTCTAAGGTCTGGTGTGACTTGTTGCCATGATCAAACGCAATGCCGAATGGATAGAGCCATCTATACCTGATTTTATTTTGGCAAAAGTGTTCCGTGATATGCATGAACTGCTGTTGTCTGAGAAGCATTGCCGGGACAATGTCCTGGAACAATGTGCCGGAGTAGCCCTCGTGTTGGATGTTGTCCTTGGATCTGGCGCCTGTAGGACCTGTGCTTTTATCTAGAACTCATGGAACTTGGCCAACACATCCTGGAGTCTGGCCGATCTCGCCATTTGGTAGGGGCCCATTCGGTGAACTCTGTATAGCTCAATCAAGGCGGAGTCAGTACCAATTAATGATTAAAAGAGTCCCAAGACAAAGTGCTTAAGATCTGAAACCTCCACTCCCTCTATTAGACCCCTGATTCGAATGCTGTCTCTCCAGGATAGATTTTCTAGGTCTTCGACCTTTTTCATAGGTACATCATTTATGGCATGAAGAGCTGTGCAAGTGTCCATCAGTGTGTGGCTCTTGCCCTTCTGAGCCTCTAAGTTGCTTTCTGCTTCAACAATCCTGGCTCCCACTGCATCCACGTCTGACCTTAGCGTCGCGATTTTGTCACCGAGATCAGATCTTAGGGCGTTGCTCTCTCTCTGTTGTAATATCTGCCATGCGCTCCTCCCGCAATTCTACCTTCGAGCTGGCAAGCAGATCTTCCTTTGTCAGGTCACCTGTCTCCTCTCTGCCAGACCTTGCCTACCGGGTCCTTCAAACACATCCCGACTGCATGGAAAGCTCACTCCAAAGAAGCCTGTGACTTTCCTCTGTGTGTGTTATTTTGGGGGAGACATAGTTGGAGTTAGGCGGTGGGGAATCTGTGCCCTCTAAAAGTGGGCGTAGTCTCCAGTGGAGTGCCAGCTAGGGTGGATGTCATAAATGGTATGGGCTGTGTGTGGTGAGACTTCAATCTCTAGATATTGGGCTCTCATATTGATTTCTCGCAGCAGCAGGTCACGGAGTCACCAGCAAAGTGACAAAGTAAGGGGCAGAACGTAACAAATCTCTCCAGACCACTCAGCGCCATATGTGCTGTTTCCCAGCAGGTCTGTGTTTCTATATACTGCCCCAGTGCCCATGTTCCCCTGCGATCCAGACAATATTGACAAGAAGGCCTAGTCGAACCCCTATGTGACAGAGGCAGGGGACCCTGGTGTGCCAGAGAGTTCTGTTTCAGGGCATCATGGGGAGGAGGTGTTCACAAGCCAAGGCGATTCCCGAGATCACAGAGCTCAGTTAGGGAGTGTCTATCTTGGTCCGCACCGAAGCTGCTCCCCTCCAGCTGCTTTCATCATTGAAAGTATGGATTAATAGGTCCCAGCAGCACAGTGCTGTGGTAGAAAATGCCAGGAATGACTGAAGCATAGCTGGCAAGTTTCAATGTGCTTATGCGTGACACTTCAATGCCTTATGCGTGAGCGAACATTGAGTGACACATTTTGCCACTGCAACAAAGCAATAATGTTCCTGTAATGAAATCAGTTTTATAAAGTTAACTCCTTTTGTGCAGCTTTACATAATGGCTAGGCAAGAGATAAACTGCTGTCCCAGTGAAAAGCAGCTCTTTCCCTATATTACGTGATACCTTCAGCCTGTACTGGTTTTTACACGGAATATCACATTACATTCAGGCTTGTAGTTTTGCTATTGATATGGTTTGTTGGCTACAGGGCCAGTACTCATTGAAAAGGTGTTACAGGCTGTCAGCTTCAAGGTACCACGAGGATGATCTGTGGAAGACACATTTTTTATTCATGCCTTGAACGAAAGGTTGAACTCTCATTTCATAGCCATGCCTGCTGCAGTGCAGGGCAAAAAATGTCAATATAAGTTTGTTGAGTAAACTACGACTCTACAAGGTTTGCTTTCTCACCCACGGGTGGCACAGTTGAAATTGGTTCAATGCACCAACACTGAATGTGAAAGACAGGTTATTGTATATCTTCAGAACCCCACCCAATACATTGTTATAGTGGTATCATTGCTTTTAGGTTTCTAACAATCCCTAAGCCGGGATCTGGGGCACCGTGGTACCAGAAACAAACCTATTTCACTCTTTACAATACCAGACCCATAAATGGCACTAAGAAGAATAGACACTTTTAACTAAAAGTATTTTTTTCAACCAAGCATTTATTTCAACAGGATGAACCTGTTTTTCAGCATATCTAGAATAACCACACAGAATATCACAAAACAACAAATAAGCATGTTGCAAACAACGAAAATAATATGAAAATGTCTAACATAATTAAAATGCCATTTAAAAACTAACACCCTAATACATACTTCTATGCACTACGTTGTGAGAGCTTTTGAAGTAGAACTTGCAATCTAGACTTTCTTAGGAGAAGCAACGCACTGCATACGTTGTTGACAGCAAAAGCTGCGGATATCAGAGAGGCGTGAAGGCGGTGTTTCCTGTGAAAGAAAAACACGCTGTGGCAGCGTCCTTTCTCCTGGACTTAACTCGTTATCCATATCAGGTGGGATGTAGGATCTTCATGGTACGTTGGCAGCAGTTCAGATAATCTCTGGCAGTTCTTTTGTGTGATAATCTGGGAGAAGGACCTCTCCTGACTAGTGGCAATCCGTTAAACTACCTCTTATCAAGGATTGGAATTTCTGACATAAGTTCAGGAATTTCTGACATAGATTATTTGCATCAAGGTGTATGTTCCAGACATAACCTGATGATCACATGAAGGTAAATGGACGTCAATTCAGACTACACTGTTTTGATATATGTCTGTGTTTGCTCTTATTTGACCTTGCCACTGTGAAAACTAGACACTGGTCCCAGACTGACGTTGCATCAGGTGACATATCTAGTTCACAATTCTTGGAAAGATAAGGGCAGACGACATCTGCATCAATGGCAGACATGACAATGATTCAACATAATTTGGGAAAAAATGACAACTCCCATTACCTAAGATGGAGTTGGGGGCCTACTTAAAACGGAATAGGGTATTAGGAGCTTTACGTCAAGTTGACTAGATTAAAGCCTTGGCAGGACATGGACATGATTGGTATATAGGAGTGGCAGTAATTTAACAGACACGCTTTTAATATGGGGGAGAGGGTAAGGGTACTCGATGTGGGATGATTTTTGTTATGCTACCAAAAATCGAAACATAGGGAATGTTTTTGAGATTTTGATGGGTGTGACTCGTAGCTGCACACACCTCGACTCTCCAGTAAGCATGTCCCTCTCCGGCTGGTACATTAATCACTTTAAGCTCCTTTCTGTTTTATAATTAACCATTTCTATACGTCTGGATAATTTCAGTATAAAAAAGTATGCACATTTTGGACAACACTTTTGCTATTTAGGCTTGAAGGGTGGGTTCTTTGTAGTACCCAGACAGTGCATGCCCTGCCTTGTCATGGTAGCCTGGAACCTCAGCCTCAGCGATTTGAGACCGTCAACATAAGTGCTTTCATACAGGCTTGGTGTGCCGCATGCCGCTACATCACAGCAGGTGCTAGCCTGGCCCAGGGCAGCCAATAGTGCATAACGCTTACTTATTAATACTTATGGTTCCTACTCCAAGACCTGAATCATGGCGTAGCAGACAGCGTCAGGTACCACTGTCCTCTGTCCTGCCAATGACGTAAGGATCGTCGCTATCTGAACAGTTACCAGGACAAATGACTTTAAATAGACCATGGCAGTTGCTAAAATACATCAGTGTAGACATTTCAGCCTAGCGTTTGAATCACTGCAATGCACTGTGAGATGGAACACGGTGATATCTGTGTTCCTGTTCGGGTCCTTACGGTGATACGGGAAAACAGACCAAATGCCAAATGTGTTAGCCCGACCCTAGATGCGTGGTACTTAAGGCGTTCCCCTGACGTGGGCCGCGTGCCATCTCTGACGATTGTAGCAAGGGCTAGCGAGGAGGGACAGAGGAGGATTGGACGTCTTGGAGTGGGAAATGGAAGAAGGTGAAGACGCGTGTGGGGGGAGGGAGAAGAAGAGAGCTATGATAAGGTAGAGAGGGTGGGCGACAGATCCGCTTGGGCCATTGGTTTCATTTTCCTGCCTCAGACACGCCGTACCTGGTGTTAGACAACGGCTGGGTTTTTTACCAGAGGGCAGGTGCAGGCCCCATTGTTCTGGAGGAGAAGGGGGTTTAGCACCACCCTTTCACTCACAGGGGTGCTGTGCGTGTGCGGGAGTAGCGTCCACGGCATCTGTGCTTCTGAGACCTCCTCGGCGCGCGCGAGCCCTCTGCCCCTACGTGACTCCTAAACATGTGACGCCTTCCTGTTTAGGACTAGTACGGTTAGTGCTTAGATGCATGTCTAGTGCACCAGGTATGCTGAGGGGCAGGATCAGATGTAAAGGTGGGTAAACAAGGGTCTAAATCATGAACAATGCTAGTTTTTTGTTACAAAATGCAACAAAGAAAAGTGAGTACATTTCGTCTTGTTAATGATTCCACTGCCAAGTGGTTCCATGCCATGTGTGATAGCATGATATAGACCGGGCTTTTCAACAAACAGCATGTCATTATGGTCTAATAAATCCTAGCATGCAAAGTGATGTTATTGTAAAAGTTAGGACTGGATGAAGATGTCACACAGGACGTGGACAGCTATTTTTTTTTAGCTTTCACAAAATGTATTAGTCCATTTCTAAAAATGTGGCAGTACTTGTTACCATCATTTTCAATTTTGTGTAATGATGTTTATATCAAGTTTCTCTAAAACACCATCACTTTATAGCAATAGAGGCAGAGGTGCAAGCTTCCCTCACACAATTAATAGGTATGAAAAGCATACGCTTCAGTCACTCACAGTATCGGCTATCACAATGGTGGCGCTGGACTTAAAATACCCACACACTCAGCAAATGAATTTGTCCAGTCTTGAAATATGGTCTAGTTAGGACAGGGGGTGCAAAGACGACACTCTTGCTACCACAAAGTGTTTATAGGGAAATTGCTAAATCATTCACAAATATGAAAACTCAAACTTGCCCGGAGAACACAGCAATGTTATACAGGCAGACCATCACGTTGTTCAAAAGTTACAGAACTTATTCACAAAAGTTTAAAATATACAATAGACAATGGGAATATGTGTACAAAGCCTATATATTAAAATACAGGCAAATGTGTACTGACAGAGCTCAGTCTGGAGTCAGTGAATGTGGGGACCGTGAGTCTGTAGTGAGTGTCAGGCCCATTAGGCTTCAGTACTGAGTGCTCACTGTGGTGTTAGTGGGAGTGGTTTAGATGAGATTTACTGACCTCAGTATTTTTCTTTCTCCTTACAGGAATGCATCACTAGAGAAGCACCTCTTGGAAACTGGGGCGAAGGCCCCCAAACCACGGAAGACGGGAACCACCATAGCAGGTCTCATCTTCAAGGTAGGAGTGAATTCCACCTGTGTGCAACCAACACCAACCAGCCAGTCTCGCGTGCTTGCTTCTATCCTGTGTGACATCACCAACAGCTGCCAGCCAATCACAGGAACCCTCTGCTGTCATTGGTGGTTTGTTACTCCAAACTATGTGCTCCCCTCTTCCTCCTGGTAGCTGTGTGTTAAAATGTGTATATAGAGGTGGGCAGGGCAGAACGCTATTGGGCAAAGCCGGCGCAGTGTTCTGGCTTGGCTCTAATAGCCATGTCATCACCATAGTCAGCTTCTAACTCGTGCAACAAACATCATGTAGACATATGATGCAGACTCTTAGAAATTCAAAAACGTGTATTTCTGGGGGGGAGTGGCCAGCAGCCAACGAAGATGGCCGCAGCTTAGGGAAGCTCCGTGCCTGCAATCCGCCCGCCGCACAATCTTGACACTAATCCGCTGCAAACCGAGAGTTCCTACGGTGGTGGCGATCTGAGGGGCCGCGGTGACGAGTGGGAGAAGTTCTGGCCCCGTGCGGACTCCCAGACACGGCGCAACAGAACCTGAAGATTCGGGCCTGGTGGAGGCAGAGGAGCCGGGGCCTCGATTTTGCCTTTCCTGTGGGAGGCGCCTTGCGGTGTGAGACTCTCGCGCATACGGCAGTAGCCGCTGTGCCCCGAGTGACCTGGCTGCGCTGAGGAGATACGAGACTGGGGGCGCGGCACAGGGCGTGCAGTCGGCCCCCCCAGGTATCCGGCTGAACGGAGGTAAGGCAGCCTGGGACTCGCGGCGGCAAGCGGACGGTGTCCTTGGCCTGTGAGGCGTACACCCGCCTGTGGAGGAGGAAAGATTACCAACGGGCCCTGATACTCCCCCCGGGGAAACGAGGTAAAGGTGAAGCGGACCCCGGGACGGGGGGGGACGTGCCGCACGAGGGCCTGACGGGGTGGACCCAGCTGCCCAGACGCTGGTTGGGGCCTATAGCGCTGCGGGGCGGCCGCTCCCCGGGCCTGATCCATGGGCGGGGGCCGAGGCCCAGGACGCCGCCCGATACGCCAGCAGGAGACATTGTGCTTTGAGACGCGTGCACCGGAGGCGCTTGGGTCCCGATAGGCGCTGCTGACGACGTGGCATCCAGGATAGCGCCGCAGACGGAATACCCGGCGGCCTGGCGCAATCCCTAGGCCTAGGATCCGAGGCAGAGGCACGGGGGACCATCCGAAGCCGCCTGGGTGTGCGTCGGCGAGGACCTCCCCCGGGAGACTCAGGGGTGCTACAAACAGGCGCGACTCCGGGGACAGGTGAGGCGCCAGGGCAAAGCTGTGCTGCACATAAAGAACTGGGTGGCACCCCATGCGACGGCTGTGTGGGACGAACGGACAACTCCGAGGGAGGCTGGCTGCATAGCTGGCGGCGCGTGGCGGATAGAAGAGGCCAGGGCGGTCTGACCCCCCGCAAGACCTGCTAACTGGGGACCGGTGAAACCGACAGGCCGCGCGTGGGAACACTCCCGTGGCAGGCGGCGGCGACAGCCGGTTCCCACCCACATCAGTTACTTTTCGGAGGGGTTGGACCCCACCTTCGCCTATTGGACAAGATGGGGAGCAAGGGGCAGCGCGCATCGTCCCACAATAAGCTGGAAAAATACGCATATCATAGAGGGCGTACTGAGACATTGACGCCGCAGGACGCCGCGGGCCCGGGCCCACCACCTGAGACGCCACCGGAGATCACCCTTAAAGATGTGATGGCCGCATTGGCTCAGATGAATGGAACCATGGGGACGATCTCGACCGATCTGGGGCTGCTTCGTGCGGACATCTCTAAAATGAACACGCGAGTCAAGGAGGTAGAAGCAACCACCGAGACTCTGACCAAAGATGCCGCAATTTTCAAAAATCAGATACATGCACTGGATACGATGCAGAAACACTTGCTGGACAAGCTGGAGGATCAGGAGGGACGGTCCAGAAGGAACAACATACGCCTGGTGGGTGTGCCGGAAAGCGTCCGGGGCCCGGCCTTAGATCTATTCGTGGAGAAGCTGATTTTGGACCAGCTACAGCCTCGTGGAATGTCCAACTTCTTTTCCGTGGAGCGGGCGCATCGAGTACCTGTGGGCAGGCCCCGACCAGGCGCCCCACCGCGGCCGATCCTGGCAAGAATATTTAACTTTCGAGACCGGGACGCCATCCTGCAGCGGGCGCGCGCCGCCCCCCCCCTAAGGGTAGATGACTGTACAATCACACTATACCCGGACTACACGGCTGCGGTGACCAAACAACGTCGGGACTTCTTGAAAGTGAAAAAGGAACTCCGCAGTCGTGAACTCAAATACGCAATGCTCCATCCAGCAAAATTGCGTGTTGAAGCGGAGGGGAAGACGTGGTTCTTCAGCACGCCCGAAGAGGCCTCTGACTGGTTGGAGGGCTGGCGACCAGCAAAGGACGTCCGGCGTGCGGGTCCGGCACACACGCTGCAGTCACAGCCATCGAAACCTGCAGGTGACACTAGTCCGGAAATCGACGATGCAACACAGGCGCAGGAGATACACACTGCGGACTGATGATGTACGGCTGGTGCGCTGGCACCAGATGAGGGTGATGCCGCAGCTGGACTGGTGTGTGGATCTGCGCACATTGCGCCGTGTACGACTCATGGTTTCTTGAACTCTCAGGCTCTTGCAATTGAATCATGCTACAACTCGGGGGTGGCGGAGCGGCACGAAGTGACTCTTTCCCCCCTACGCAAGTATACAGTTATGGGGATCAAGCACTCTGCTGAGTTGGGGTGGCGGGTAGTTCAGAATCCGCCGGGCAGTGGAGCAGGGAGGGGGGCGGAGGGGAGGGCACAGTTTCTAAGAGTTACTACTGGTTCCTTTGGTAATGTTGTTGTGACGCATAGGATTATAGCAGATGGCACCCACAACGTTGCAGCGAGTGGTGCGGCATGCACCTCGGGGGGCTCCAGTGCAGTGGGAGACGGGCATTATGCGAGTGCAGACCCTAATGGCTGAAACGGGGGAAAACATACAGACTCCCCGCGCGCCCGCCTCACTGCTCACAGTGCTGTCCTGGAATGTAAATGGGTTGGGCGATAAAATTAAGCGAGGACTGGTGTTGCAATATATCAAGCGCAGAGGTCCGGCGGTTGCACTGCTCCAGGAATCGCATTTGACAGGCTCGACCAGTAAGGCCCTAGATAGATGGGGCTACAAAATGATGATACATTCCGATTTTACCACGGGCTCGCGGGGAGTAGGGATATTGGTGAACAAGCGCTTCCCGCTGATAGTCACTGACTCCCGAAAAGACGACCAGGGATGTTTTGCGGCAGTAACCTGCCAATGGGAAGGGAAGATATACAACATAGTGACAGTATACATCCCTCCTACATTGCATCAGACCACTTTCCGTGCGCTGGGGGAATTTCTCCTCTCCCTTCCGCATGGAGAATTAATCATAGGGGGAGACTTCAACGCGACCATGGACGCGTCCATAGATAGACAGCCCTCTAGGGAACCCAATACGGCCAGTCTTCAGCTGCTGGAATTCACGGAGGCTCTTGGACTCGTAGATATATGGAGACTTCGATGCCCCAGAGAAAAGCAGTATACATTCCATTCCGGGGTACACAATAGCCTTTCTAGACTGGACTATATCTTTACGCTAGCGACCGGGGTGATGGGGGTTGCAGGGGTGACGCACCTCCCTAGAGGCATATCTGATCATTCTCCAGTCCTAATCATGGTGCAGATCGGAGCTTCCGAATCCCCTCTACTTCCACGGACGGAGTGATTTCACAGTCACACACACATCACACGATGGTGGAAATTATGTCGTCTTGGTACATTGGGATACAACGATGAATTTTCTCACGTATTGATAGTCTCAAATTATGAATAGAAATTAGAAGTCCATAACTAATTCGTTACTTCTACGGATGTCTCTTTAGGATAATATGTATCTCATCCATGGGACCATTATAAGTTCATCAGGTCGGATTTTGGATTTGTAACAATTCTTCACGTTCAGGGGCACCTGGCATTTCTCCCAGATTTGTCGTCATGTTCATGGCTTTTCAGTTCAATGGGAGGACAAGGTCGCAGTCACTGTAAAGCCTCCTTTCAAATTTTCCATCTACTCGAATGCAGGCTGCGGGTGGTAGCCATTTTATAGCAGGCCACAATGGTCAACTTAAACAAGGAAAACACAAAAACATTATTACTGCATGGAAATGATTATACAGTGTTATTCCCCTGCTAATACCCTTATGTGTATGTATTTATCTAGCCATTTGCGACATCAAAAGCCATTAATGCATATTAATTATAAGCGCAAAACACAATAACATCACATAAGCAACATTTATTCTATCAATTTGCTCACCAACTTAATTCACTTATTATTTTAGCCATGCAATAGCATTCCCACGTGTAATTCTTCTGTTAATAAGGTTGGTCAGACAAGACTTTACAAATCTTTAGTAATTACGAATTAATCAGTAGTACTTTTAATAATGACATACGAAAATGAAACAGGTATTTGGTTTAAAAGTAAAAACCCTGCTCCATCAATCCCCCCTTTGGTGATATCTTATCACCACAAAAATCAAAACCCAAAAGTCAATTTAATTTCCCCTTTTAAAGAAATTCAAAATGTCTTCTTGTTCATTTTTAAACCCTTGTTTCCATATCATCTTCTCTTTTAGTTTCTATATACATGCTTTCCCTCAATTCTTCTAATTCTATTTCTTGTGGATCTCTTTCTTGTTTCTTTTGTCTCTTTTTAACATTTTCTCGTATTATTTTCTTTTTATTTCTTCTGTATCTACAACACATACACCCTAATCTAAGAATTAATAATGCAACAATTACACATGTTAATGGAAATAATATTTTACCAAAAATGTTACTACCTATTTTAGCTACAAAATTCTTAATAGCAATCATCTTATTAGCCATTTTAGTCCAGATACTTTCAGCTTCCAGTGGTACTAATTCTTCATGCAAATCAGTAATATTTTTGATATAGACCTTTAGATCTTTGCTTTCGTCAGGAATGTAAGTGCAACAATGTTGAACTTTCAGCATTCCACAGACTCCACCCTCTTTTGCCAATAGAATGTCAAGGGCAAGTCGATTTTGCATCGCCATAGCGCGTAAAGCAACCATTTCAGTATTTACCAAAAGAAAGCCTCCAGCGGTGCTTGTTGACAAGCGATCCACCACTGTTGACAGCTTCCGAATGCCATATGCATTCAATGAAATTCCCACTGCTGGTATTAAAGCTCCAAAAATATCTCCTACAATTTCTGTCCATGTTTCTCTTCTATAGCGTGTTAATGGATTAGTATGTTCAGCATTTTCTACTCTATCCATGTGCAAAATCTTCGGAAAGACCAGGCCAACATAACATGTGCCAAACCAATGGTCAGGCAAACGGTAATAAGCCTTGTTCCCACAAATATAATACACTCCCGGAAAAACTGGATCTTCTCCTCCTCTAAATCCCTATCCGGTTGCAATAAAGTATGTATCATGGCACTCACTAGTCCCTATGAAATAATAATCATATTGGGATCTCTTCCTGGTAATGCATAGTTTGCCTTTCTGTGGTGCATCTATAGCCATAGTTGGACTTGCTCCATTTTTCAACTCCTTTTCTTTCTCAATATCTCACACTGTTTCACTCATTTTTTGTCCTTCTGCTTTCTTGTGCATGTTCAACCTTCTTCTCTCAACCATGTCTAGAAAAGTTTTCTCTTCTTCTTTCAAACTGCAGGTTAAATTGTTTCTAAAAACATATTCTAATGTTAATTCTCTAGTTTCTAAAAAAATCTCACCTAAAGTGTTAGCTTCTATAACAGGATTCAGTTCTTTATTCATAGGCAGTTGCCCAAGAATATTATCTACATTAGACATATTATAATCTAATTTCCCTAATTGATAAAATATACTAATCAACACACTACATGAAATTCCATACGTAGCCGGAAGGAGATGATAAGTCACTCCCTCCGAAACAGAAGCAGGTAATTGCATACAGACGTAGCAATCCCTTACATCCATTGTCTTTACATATTCGTACAATAATTTTGAAAACACATTGCTAGAAAAATCATTAATAGACCTATCCATATGTATATATACATTGCTAGTTCTAGTTGGAACTATCTTCTGTGAACTCTTCCCTATGTTATTCCTGTTCTCAGTATGTCCTTCTAAAGTGTCTATTGTTACTCTAAAAGAGATCAGTAGAGCAAGCACGCTCCAAAGCAGCATTAATAATCCGGTACAGCAGCAGCACATCTTGCACCATCTTTTCATGAAGGTACATCTACTTTGATTATTCTCAGTGTTAGCCATCTTGTTAATTTGACCGTGTCTTTTGACTTAGCCTCTTCTACTCCACTACCGAACTTTTTAGGGCAGCAAGTACCCACCAGATTATTACAATCTATTAGTTCTTAATTTTACTTCTTCACTTTCTTCTTCAAGTGACTTCTTTGGATTTACTCAATTTGGATTTTCATCACTTTTCACTCTTTCCTCATCATCATCAAACTGTATTAAGTCCTGAACATCCGTTTCTTCTCCAATGTCGGACAAGATAACTCTCAGGATTCTCACTGCTTCTTCTTCTTCAACCACTTTCAGTAAAGCCTCCTCTGGACTTCCTTGACTGTCTGCCTCTTCACCTTGTTCAGGCAGTGCCACATACGTCCATTCTGGTGACTTATACTTCTGGTTTGGTTTTCTGATTCTTTTAGTTCCTTCAGATATATTTGTTTCCTCTTCTTTCGTTTGGTTTTGACTTGACACTTTGTTCACCTGTTCAGCTTTCGAGGAGTTAACTCGTGTCAGTCGATATCTCAGTCTCTTTATCTTGTTGGGCCAAAGATCTCCTTTAGCATTTCTCTTTTGTTTTCCCTCTTTATTGTTTCTCTCTCCAATCCAAGTTCTCTTTCTCAGAACTCGTCCTCCATGTATCTCATTTTCACTTTCATCAGATTCTGTCTCAGTTGCTCCTTGTTCATCAACAATCTTTCCTTCTTTAACAACTTCCTTTTCTCCAACAGTCTCTTTTTCCACCAATTGAGATTTCCCTACTTCTGTCCCTCCTCGGGTCTCCGACACGCAATCTTCTTGCTGTCTACTTGTCCCTTCACCTAGCTTGTTGTCAATGTTCCCTACACCTCCTCGGGGTTTTTCCGCAATCTGTCCCTCTCTTTCTTTTTCTGTTCCTTCTTCTTCAAGAATTATCTCAGGTGGAACTTGTCCAATTATCTCATTTGATTCAGGTGTCACCTCTGTTGGAATGTTCTTTTCTTTTCTTTCTTTTTTGTGTTCGTCACTGTTAGTTGGAATTTCAGGCACTTCTTCAGAATCTGGACTTGTCTCTGAAGTTTGCAATGTTCTTTTCAGAATTTCTTCTGGTGGGACGAAAGTTTCTCTTGACTCACTTTCCCCCCCTTTCAGGATTCTTTTTCCTTTTTACTGCCTCACTGTCTGCATCATCACTGGAATCTGATTCTTCAAAGTATTCTTTTCCAGTGCCGTCACTTGGGTTTGGAACTCTCAAAGTGTGACTTGCATGTATCCAATTTTTCACTCCAGCACACTTCACAGCAGTCGTTGTGGTCAGAATGACTTGTCTTGGCCTTCCCCACCTTGGAACCAGGCAATTCCTTCTTCTGTGGACTTTTATTCTTACCCAGTCCTCTGGGCTTAGATCATGGGCTGGTTTCTTTTCAAGTGTGGTGGCGTCTTCTCCAACCTGGTGAAACACAGAATGAACTGCGTCAGCCAGGCCTTTACAGTAATCGAAAATCAAGTCATCAGTTATAGTCATCAGCTTGTTGACTGGCACAAACGCATGTCTCATAGCCCGTCCCATGATAATTTCATGTGGACTCAAACCTGTTGTTCTGTCTGGAGTAGACCTAATTGTCATCAGGACTAGAGGCAAGACATCAGGCCATTTCATTCCTGTGGCCAGGCACATTTTGCCAATTCTGTTTTTGATGGTACCATTCATTTGTTCAACCACACCAGAAGCCTCTGGTCGGTAAGCACAATGTAGCTTCTGCTGTACACTTAATGCTTCACAGATCAAACCCATGATTTCATTATAAAAGTGTCCTCCTCTGTCTGATTCAATGGTCACTGGGAACCCATACCTTGGGAGGAATTCTCTTAACAGTAGCTTGGCCACTGTTATCCCATCATTTCTTCTTGTTGGAAATGCCTCCACCCACCTAGAGAACAAACAGACTACCACCAGGACATATCTCAATCTGTTGACTTGGGGCATTTCGATTAAATCTATCTGCATTCTTGTGAAGGGTCCTCCCTCCCTGCCTATTGTACCTAGGCTCACCACTGTTCTCTTTCCAGGATTGAATTGCTGACATATCAGGCATCTCTGACAGAGACTCTCTGCTATCAGCCTGAATTTTGCATTATACCAGGTCTGCTTAAAGGCCCTTATCATAGCATCCCTCCCCAGGTGTCCTTGGCCATGATACATCCGTGCCATTGTTGACAACATGCTATTGGGCAGGACTGGTCTTCCATCCCTATAGACCCACACGTGGTCTTTTTCCCTTGGTGCACAACCTGCTTTCACCCAATCTTTCATTTCCTCATCTCCTGCCTCATCCTGCAACTGCTTCACTTCCTCCCATGTTCCCACCACATTAGTAAACATTAAGGAACAAGAAGACATTTCTCTTTCTTTACTCCGGTTAATGGAATGATTATTCCTTGCACAATACTGTGCTATGTCATTGGCAAATTTGTTCCCGAGGGTGACGAAATCATCACCTTGACCATGAGCAGCACATTTTACAACTTCTAGTTCTTTAGGCAGCTGTATCGCCTCAAGCAATTTTCCAACCACTTCAGCATTCTTTATGGGAGTTCCACTTGAGGTCAGGAAACCTCTTTGTAGCCATAACTGGCCAAAATCATGGACAGCTCCGAAGCCATACTGGCTGTCAGTCATTACAGTCACTCTCACATTTCTTCCAATCTTGCAAGCCTTTGTTAGTGCCACCAATTCTGCCACCTGAGCCGATTTAACTCCTTTCAAAGGTGATGCTTCCACAACTCCTGAAACTGTACACACAGCATATGCGGCACTCAGTGTTCCTTCATCCGTTCTCAAACAGGATCCATCCACAAACAACACATGATCACTCTCAGGCAGTGGCAGATCTCTTATGTCTGGTCTTGGTTTTGTACAGTAATCAAGCACATCCAGGCAATCATGATCAACTTCATCTCTCACTCCCACACTTTCAGCATCTGGCAACAGTGTTGCTGGATTCACATTCACACATCTCTCAAGGCTCACATTTGTTGCACCAAGAATGACTTTCTCATATTTAGTCAGCCGACTATGAGACATGAACTGTGTCCGGCTACTTGTTAAAAGGATTGCTACATCATGAGGTACGAATACCCGTACAGGATATCCCATTATAATTCCCTCACTTTGTTCCAGACTTCTGCATGTAGCAGCTACTGCTTTCAGGCAACCTTGTAAACCCACAGCTACTGGGTCAAGTGTTGATGAGAAGTATGCAATTGGCCTCCTCAGACGTCCATGTTTCTGGATTAACACTGAAAGTGCACATCCATTTCTCTCACTACAGTACAGCTCAAATTCTTTTTCGTAATCTGGCATTCCTAGGGCAGGAGCTTCACATAGCCTGTTCTTTAACTCTTTAAATGCTGCCATTTCTTCTGGGTTTAATTCCAATGGGTCTCTCACCTCACTTTTGGTCAATTTAATCAGTGGCTTGGCAATCATGGAAAAGTTACTTATCCACTGACGACAATAACCAACCATTCCCAGGAACATTCTTACTTTTCTTTGTGTCATTGGGGCTCTCATCCCTCTGATGATTGTAATCCTGTCAATGGTCACTTTCCTCAGGCCTTTCTCAATATTATGTCCCAGATACTGGACTTCTCTTTTGCAGAATTGCAATTTGGCTGGAGATACTTTTAATCCTCCATCTGCCAAGTGATTCAGTAAAGCAATGGTGTCTACTTCACAAGCTTCACGTGTTTTTGATGCCACAAGCAGGGCATCAATGTATTGGACCAAAACTGAATTTTCAGGCATTGTTAAACTCTCCAGAGATTTCTTCAGCAATTGATTAAATATCGAAGGGCTCTCTGTATACCCCTGTGGAATTCGGCACCATGCCAAAATTCGCTCTCCAAATCTAAATGCAAAAATCGGCTGGCTGTCGTCATGCAACGGGATTGAAAAGAAAGCATGGCACAAATCAATTACTGTGTACCATTCTGCATCATGGGGAATCTGATACAAAATCACTGATGGATTTGGCACAATGGGACAGCATGGCACAACAATCTTGTTAATTTTTCTCAAATCCTGTACTATTCTGAACTTTCCATTGGGTTTCTTCAGTCCCATTATTGGTGAATTACATGGGCTGCTCAATATTTCCCTTAACACCCCCTGCTGGATCATTTTCTCAATTATGGGTGTTATTCCTTCAATTATTTCAGGTGTCAGTCTGTATTGTGGGATGGTTGGGTAAACCACTCCTTCTTTTACAGTAATTTTTACTGGATCTACATTTCTCATCAGTCCCACATCTTCTCCAGTAAAATCCCAAACTGCTGCTTCTACTGTCTGTTTTAATTCTGGGGGTAATGCATCCGGATTAAACACAGCATATGTTCCCATAGCCTCACTTTCCCTGTTATCTAGGGTCATTCTGTATAGGACATCCTCATCTGGTGTCTCAAAGGTTATTCCCTCTGGGGTACAGAAAATAGTGCAATTCATCTTGCACAGCAGATCCCTGCCTAACAAGTTCACAGGACTAGTGTCACACACCACGAATCGGTGCATGTCTGAGAATTTCCCTATTCTAACCCTTACTGGTTCAGTAAGATTAGTTTTGATCTGTGTGTTGGACACCCCAACTACTTGGATTGCTTCATCCGAGAGAGGAAGATTCTTTATATAAGCTGACCTGACAGTTGATCTCGTAGCTCCTGTGTCAACTAGAAAAGTAACACTTTCACCATTGATTTTTCCATCTACAAAGGGTCCTGCCTGGTCTATTTCTAGAGTTGCGCCAAGTACGCACTCTTCCTCCTCTCTTCGGCACCGTCAGAAGTCTCCCTCAGAATCACTTCCCTCATTCCTTAGCCAATATTGTGATACAGTGCTTGCGCGTTTTGGTTTGTTTACCTGTTCATCATCGTAGAACCCCGAATTTTGGCTGTACTTCTGAGATCCTCTTCTTTGTGGCAAGGGTGGGTTTGGCACCTGATTCTGCTGCTTAACAGCCTTCTGCTGTTGCTGCTTCTGACCACACCCCTCACTATGCACCTGTGAATTCAATGATGGATTGTCATCATTAGTAGACGGTGGATTCTTACACTCGGATTTCCAGTGCCCTAATTTTCCACAGTTGTGGCAGGGAAACCTTTTCTTCGCTTCCTCAATATTGCCTTTCCCTTTTCCTGGGCCAAATCTGGGTTTATTTCCTGAGTTATTTGCTTGTTCAGCCAACTGAGCTTCCTGTCTTTCTGCAACTTTCACCTGTGCCCACATTGCCTTTTCTTTCAGTTTCCTTTGCTTTGCCTCAATTTCATCACTGAAGTATTTTGCATGTCTCAGGATCTCATCAATCTTTATGCTCTGCCAGTCTACGGTATGCTGCCTTATCATTTCACTGATTTCAGGTCGCAAGCCATACACAAATCTATATACAAAATGGCTCAGATCCTTGTCACCCAGATGTTCATCTCCACTGAACTGTTTGAAAGCCAGTATTAGTCTTTCATAGTAAGCATGGACTGATTCTTTCACTTCTTGATGTGTTCGATCTATTTTAACCCAGTCTGTTTCCTTGGGGGGTACCTTATTTTTCAGGAAAGCCATAACCTGCTCATACTTTTTCATGACCTCCGTAACTGCTTCAAGATTTTTAGTCAGTTCTCTGATTTTCTCTGTCAATTCAAATGTGGTTCTTGCTAGTTCTCTGGTCTTTTCATCCTCAATTTGATTCTCCCTTTCTCTCTCTCTCTCTCTCTCTCTCTCTCTCTCTCTCTCTCTCTCTCTCTCTCTCTCTCTCTCTCTCTCTCTCTCACTGCAAGAGAATTACTGCTTTTCAACTCAGGGGTCATGACTTCTGTCTTTATAATCCGCAGGGTGTCTCTCATTGGGGTAACTGATGTTCCTACCTCTGGTTCTCGTCTATACGGGGGTGGTCTTTTGTAGAACATGTCATTTAAGACTCTAAGACATCATCATCAGACTCATTCGCCCCATACCTCCTTGTCTCTACATTATGTTCTTTTCCTGTATACTTTTTCCCTTCTGTCTCCTCTGCAGTTCTTACAGGATATAATCCCTCAGTCATACTGGCATCTCGCCATCTTCTCATCCGGTCATGATGAGTTTCGCGATCATACTTTCGCCCGAACATATACCTGTAATTTCCTCCACTCCTCTGCTTTTCTCGCTCATGCATTTCATCTTCCCATTCAGGCAATGCCTCAAACTGCGTTGGCCTAGGCCGAGGCTCTAGACTCATCATCCTCTCCCGTACGTTTCTCAGTATGGCCAGATTAAATGAGCCATGCTCCGGGAAAGCTAAAACTCCATCCTCTTTGGTATACTTTACCCAGTTGTCCAACCAAATACAGGTATGATACCCATATTTCGCAGCCATGAAGGATGCGGGGGTTCTTATCGGAGGAAGTAACTGTCCTTCCTTAGTCACAATAACCTTATCCTTGTCAAACCAGTTCTTAACCTTACTAAACAAGGATTTCTTTTTCTTTTCCTCAGCGTGGTAATACATTTTCTTATTTTCCGCAACCCTTTTGTCTTTACTACAACTGTACGATCTCCTGTCCAATTGCAGCGCGACTCACACTAACGCACCAATCCTGGAGCGTCTACGTCACTGACTCAGTCCACGAATCCCAGCACGACTTACACCAACGCACCAATCCTGGAGCGTCTACGTCACCCTGTATGTCTCCCAATCCTTGCGCGGCGTACACTAGCACACCAATCACCGTGCTTCCACCGTTCTAACCCACTGTCCAATCACAGCGCGGTCTTCCTGACGTCAGCAGTCGCTGCAGCAGATTCTGCTCCTGTCTCCTGTCTCTCTCGTCTACCCCTCCTTTACAAAACTACTCGGTAGACTTTGTTTCAACTTCTACGAGTCTGTTAGTTACAACATACAAACATCTCCATTGTCTGCTTCGCTAGCCACAGAACAGCAAAAGACCTTTCCCACGAGAATTCCGCCTTTCCCGAGAGCAGCGCTTACCTCTGCCCTACTACGGAATTGTTACTTCCGTTGATAAAGTAGCACATCCCTCTACTCTACCCTTCTAACAAGCATCAATTAACTGCTTTCTCCGGAATGCTCCTAAGAGTTTCACAATTAACCAGAATGCCTTCTCATTCACACGCTTTCACACCAGAAAATGTAGTACATTCACACAGAATTCTGTCTTTCCCGAGAACAGCGAACAATCTGTCCTACTACAGAATTATATCACACGTTAACAAAGCAGCGCTTACCTCTATTCTGTCCTTCTAACGAGCTCAGAGAATACCTATTACCTTTCTAGTGATAAGCGTTATCGGAATGCCATAAGGATCCCTGATACCTAAGACCAGAACTTCACAGGTAACCTTCACTATCATATACACTTCTCTCACACAGAAAATACGTTTCTAATGGCAACACACGGCGATGCTACCTCATCGAACTCAGACAATGCGACGCGCAACTTCAATAGTCACACGTTTTCCCCTGTCTTCATACAGGGCTAACAATCCCGCCTCTTCCGAGAGCAATGCTTCCCTCTGCCCTACTACGGAACTGTCACTGACTTCCTACGTCCCAGAAGCCGTACACACTACATAAAACTCAATACGACTTCAACATACAGTGTTAGTACAAATATCGATATCAATCAATAATCAATGAGCTTATATACATGCAAATTCACCAGATCAAGACAATAGTTAACCATCATTCTGCTACCAAGAAACTGGTGCAGATCGGAGCTTCCGAATCCCCTCTACTTCCACGGACGGAGTGATTTCACAGTCACACACGCACACACACATCACACGCTGGTGGGGCCCATAACACCAACATTCATCCTACCACTCTATCCATGCCATGTATAAGGGGAGACACTTTTATCCACCTAACCAATCTGCATGTACCCTGAGGTCAATGACATCAACTAGTTGCTATAGATCTGGTGAAAACATCTCAACACTCTATATATTCAATAAACATGACAATAAAATAACAACCCGACTCAATAATTCAAACAGAATATTGTTTATCTAAAATTGTAAGAAAAGCCAATTAAATGCAAGATCATTTCTCTCATATTTACCTATTCTGGCTAAAAGTCGTCTTCTAAGTCAGAACTGGTCCTCAGCAAAATAGTTAAAGTTTCTAGCCGTCATGTAGAGTCACCGTCCTCTCCGTCATCATCGGGACCTCTGATCATTGGTTCGGGAAGAAGTGGCGCTAGACCTCTCTAGTCTACTAATATTTATACCAAATTTTACATTCCAAATGTTACAAACATATCTTTCAAAACAGTCGAATGGCGGAGATTATGTCGTCTTGGTACATTGTGATACAACGATGAATAGTCTCAAATTATGAATAGAAATTAGAAGTCCATAACTAATTCGTTACTTCTACGGATGTCTCTTTAGGATAATATGTATCTCATCCATGGGACCATTATAAGTTCATCAGGTCGGATTTTGGATTTGTAACAATTCTTCACGTTCAGGGGCATCTGGCATTTCTCCCAGATTTGTCGTCATGTTCATGGCTTATCAGTTCAATGGGAGGACAAGGTCGCAGTCACTGCAAAGCCTCCTTTCAAATTTTCCATCTACTCGAATGCAGGCTGCGGGTGGTAGCCATTTTATAGCAGGCCACAATGGTCAACTTAAGCAAGGAAAACACAAAAACATAATTACTGCATGGAAATGATTATACAGTGTTATTCCCCTGCTAATACCCTTATGTGTATGTATTTGTCGAGCCATTTGCGACATCAAAAGCCATTAATGCATATTAATTATAAGCGCAAAACACAATAACATCACATAAGCAACATTTATTCTATCAATTTGCTCACCAACTTAATTCACTTATTATTTTAGCCATGCAATAGCATTCCCACGTGTAATTCTTCTGTTAATAAGGTTGGTTAGACACGACTTTACAAATCTTTAGTAATTACTAATTAATCAGTAGTACTTTTAATAATGACATACGAAAATGAAACAGGTATTTGGTTTAAAAGTAAAAACCCTGCTCCATCAATCACATACACAGCAGTAGCCCCTCAGGGACGTAGGGTGTTCCCGCTGTCTCCAGGATACCTCAAAGTCCCGAAAATTGCCAAAGGGCTTCTCTTGACGATGAAACAATACTTTGCAGAAAACAAAAACACGGTTCCATCCCCGACGACATTGTGGGAAGCATATAAAACGGTCCTTCGAGGGCAGGCTATCTCGCTGGTAGCAGATCATAAGAATTCCCAGAAAAAAGAAGTTGACAGGCTAGAGAAGAGGGTGTCCCGGGCAGAAGCAGCGCATGCGGTGCAGGTTGATGAACGCACAACACACCAGATGCAACTGGCACACCAAGAATATAAATCATATGTCTGGGAGATGGTGAAAAACAAGATCACTGAAACACGACACACTATATACGAAGTGGGAGATAAGGCGGGAAAATTATTAGCATGGCTAGAGCGCAGGGAACGGGCCAATAGATGGGTGGCACAAATCCAACTAGATGAAGGCACGTCCACGACGGAGCCGCAGCGGATAGCGGAGGCATTTGCGTTGCATTATCGGGGAATATATACCCCAGAAGCCACGAACACCGTGGACGACAACTTAGCCTTCCTCAGAGATATAACTATGCCCACCCTGGCCCCTTCGGCAGTGGCCGCCCTCGAAAAAGATCTGACTCCTGAGGAGCTCACGGCGGCAATAGCCGCACTACACACAGGGAAAGCACTGGGACCGAACGGACTGCCGGTGGAGCTTTATAAAAAAGCGGCGACGCAGATTGTGCCCCACTTATTAAATATGTACACTGACAGTTTGGAGAGGGAGGTCCTGCCGAGGGACCAAAGGTTGGCCACTATAGTGACTATCCACAAACCCCATAAACCACGGCACGAGTGTGCATCCTACAGACCGATCTCCCTGATTAACGTGGAGGCAAAGATTTTGGCAAAAGTGTTGGCAACCAGGTTGCAGGCACATCTGGCCACAATAATACATCCGGACCAATCTGGCTTTATGCCTAACCGAAACACCGCCCTGAATCTACGGCGTATCCACGGTGTCCTTGCACGTAAACCCACTATAGAGGAGGAGGCTGTTATTCTATCGCTGGACGCTAAAATGGCATTTGATCTGGTGGAGTGGCCCTTCCTTTTTGCAGTCCTTCAGCATGTGGGGTTCGGCCCCAAGTTTTGTGCATGGGTCCAATTGCTTTATACACGCCCCCTAGCCCAGGTTGTAGTGAACGGCCACGTATCGACCACCTTTCCGCTGGGGCGTGGAACGAGGCAGGGATGCCCCCTCTCACCGCTTCTTTTTGCGTTGGTGCTGGAGCCACTGGCGGCCTGGATTCGGCAGGACCAGGTTATCCGTGGTCTAAAATGGGCAAGGGGATGGGAGGATCGCATATCCCTATATGCAGACGATATCCTGCTCTACCTGGCATCCCCAGCGCGCTCCATTAATTGTCTCCTAGACATATGCACATCCTACGGCCGGGTGTCCGGATACACCATTAATTGGGCGAAATCGCGTATCTATGTACTCCGAGGCCCCCCACCGCGGCTTCCACGGGGATGTAGGCTGCAGATAACAGAGGACGGTTTCAAATATCTGGGAATATATGTCACCACTGACAAGGCGCAATTTATCGCGGAGAATCTCACGCAGCCCCTTACGCGGCTTCGTCGTGATGTCAAGCATTAGCGCTCCTTGCCACTGACGCTGCTGGGCAGAGCGGCCCTCTTCAAAATGATGGCTCTCCCCCGTTTCTTATACGTACTACAAAACACGCCTTTTCCGGTCTCCCACGCGTATTTTGCAACAATAAACGCTGAGGTCACCAGCCTATTATGGGAGGGAAAGACACCACAGATAGCCATGCATAAATTAACAAAAGGCTGCTATGATGGTGGCATTGCCCTCCCTAATATAAAAATATACTACTGGGCCTTGCAGCTTGTGGTTATAAACCAGTGGCTCCACGCACCAGGAGATTATCCAGCGTGCCACATGGACCGGCAGCTGCTGGGCGAGGGTGGAGTCATGGGGGCATTATATAATAAGTGTAAGAGACACAACCTTACGGGTCCGACGGCACACACTATACAAGTGTGGCATGAGGCGCAGAGGAACCTGGGATGGGAACGAAAGATAACACAGGCTATGCCACTATGGGACGTAAAGAGGCTGGGTAGACTGCGTAATACTAAAGGATTTAGGCAGTGGGACCTGATAGGGATCTCGCGAGTCGGGGACCTCTGGAAGAAGGGAGAGGTGCTACCATTCGAGCAGTTACAGACTGCTTATGACATGGCGGACTCCGAAGATTCCGCTACACCCAGGTCAGGCATGCGCTCATGGCAGAGATCGCACCGGGCACGCTGCTGGCGGAAGCCTCGCCACTGGAGGATAGACTCCTCACAGACCATCTTACCAAACGAGCCATATATCAAACATATCGTAAAATCATAAACAATCAGCCGGACCCCTTGGTGGCCCTTAAAGCGAAGTGGGAGGAAGAACTAGGAGACTTTGACGAGACGGAATGGCAGGAGGGCATATCTTCCCCCACGGAGGTAGCGATACCATCTAAACTCAAACTAATACAGTTGAAAGTACTGCATCGCACATACTATACACGAACTCTCCTATACAAGCTCAAGCAGACGGACTCACCCTTATGTCTTCGACAGTGTGGGCAGGAGGGGACCCTCTTTCACGGACGTGTCCCATAGTGAACCAATACTGGAGGGCGGTCATGCGTACACTTTCGCAGGTAACAAAAACCACGACGCTCCCAGAACCCAGGAGGTGTCTCCTTAACGTATGGGAACCCACGGACCTTAACCGCTCAATGCAAACGTGGGTAACAATAGGCATGACGGTGGCAAAACGAAACATAGTGCAGAGGTGGGGATCCAGGCAGACCCCTACCCTTCCCCAGTGGTGTGGTGACATGGACTCCATCATGATCGCGGAGAAGGCAGTGTATATCCACAGAGGGTGCCCCAAGAAATGGACACAGATATGGGGGAAATGGAACAGTTACCGAGGGGATATATGCGAACCCCCTGGGGAGAACTCAGATTCAGAACTGAGTGAATAGTCGTGTTGGGGGACTGTCTGGGAGACGGGTGGGCAATGCTGAAGTCCTGGCTAGAGTACTGGCGCGGAGAACCGAGATAATGTACTCGACAATTATTGTAATGCTGTTTTTGATGTGGAATGAAACTGCAGATACTGATGGAACGATTCTCAAGGTATGCAATGTCACAGATTGTTACATATGTTATGGAAAAACCAATAAAAAGTTATTTAAAAAAATTTAAAAAAATTAAAAAATGTGTATTTCTGTAGCCTGTGCACGTGTTTCCTGTTAGTACATTAGGTTGTGTTGTAGCATTCAGTGACATGTAACTCATGCAATTAGTGAACGAGAGGCAAATCAGTTGTCATGGATACCCAATGTGTGGCCTAAGATGCAATTACAGATGGAACAACATTGTAATCTGATAAACCATGTACTTGATAGGTTATTGTACTGATGTATTTCAAGGTGCTCTTATATGTGAAAATGAAGGAAAACGAGTCACAGTGAAATGCACTATTTCCCTAGGATCACACGGTTTGACAAGCTGGGCAGTCGGGATTAATCCCAGGCCCCCTGGTTTCACAATGTGCAATTCAGCAACTACATGGTATCTCTTTCTTTCTCCCATTTTACATCAAATGTTGATTGTTTATGATGAATTCTTTGAGGCGCAACATCATTACACTGTATTAAATACATGAATGTTATTGCATGTTAAATCAAGTTAAAACCTATTGCACTCTAGAAATAAATTACAAAGTTAAGGGTAGGTAGACTACTCTACTTTGATGTTCATATCACCTGCTTCACCTCACTTGGTAAGGACATCAATTTAAGCCTCAGCGCAGTCAGTGGAGGAAATGATGCACATTAACTGAACAAAGGTCTGGGAAGGGGCTACAGAGTTCACATGGCACAAGTGGAGAAGAGCACAGCTGGCAGCAGATGTTCACCCAGCAACCTCACAGTTTTTTTTGCATTTTTAATTACCCCGTGGTGGCGAGGGGTGCAGATCCTGAATATCAACTCTAGAATTTTGATGGACCTTAATATAAAGTTGGAAATATCATGAGCGTCATTTTAAATATTGTTTACTTAAATATCATTAAGTATAATATCATTTTGTAATAGTTTTTCAATTTTTAGAGTAATTTAACTTTACAGATTCCATTTTATAGTTTTAGTAATAGTTAAAACAATTCTGGTTTTGGAGAATTATTGGGGTTTTGGATAGGTAGTTTAAAAAAAAGGTGTTTTAATTATATTGATATTGTATGTGATATTGATAAGTTCTTAGTTTAAAAAAAGGTGTTTTAATAATATTGATATTGAATGTGATATTGATAAGTTCTTCTAATTTGCTTTAAATGCAAATGTTTAAAAATGCAGTGATAGTTCAAATATTTTTTATCTGGATTGTGGGTTTTATGGCTTGTTAGGCTGGGTAGTGTTTTAAGAAATAAAGACTTATAATGGGTAATCTAATTTCCACCAAAATTGATTTACCTCGTTGTTTGCAGCTTTGGAGTTAAATTAAACAATTTGCTTTCGCACAATCATGCAGTGTTACCCCAATGTTTGTATGACTTGGAGTTAGATTAGTAATTCAGTTCTTCCCCAAATTTGTGCTACCCATTATTGGTAGGTCTTGGCTAGTACAGAGTTACAGCCAGACATCTCAGCCCTCCTAACGTCTGAATGGGACTACTAAAGTTGGTATTGTAAGGTGTCTAAAGAATCAGTGCGTTAAATCCAATTAAATGGTTAAATCGAATCTAATATCACTGGTGGGTAAAGTGCAACTTTAGAAGTTGCCACTTTAGTTGCCTAAGGCTTCCAGTGCCCATTTACTCGGGATCTGTACTGCAGGCAGCTGTCTCCCCTCCTGAGGAGATGTGCTAGTGCCCCTCAGTAAAGGAGACAGTAGGACCTGCTCTGGAAGGAAGCATATCCTCCCTCCTGTAGGTAGTCACACAGGTGTTGGCCCAAAAGGTGAGCTTAAAATGGGAAGGTGCCTTTGAAGGGCATATGGGTAACACTTTGAAGAGGGGCTACTCCCTTGTTCAGGAAGACAGGCTGGCACTAGGGACAGGAGAAGGGGAACCATTTGCCAAACCGTTTTTCCAGGGGCATGTAGAGCTACACCTCTGGGCTGGTCTAGAGAGCTCTGGACGTCAAGATAGGAGTTCTGCCATCTTGGGATTGACAGAATAGTGCATCCTGGGATAGCCAGATGCCACACTTCCTAGGAAGTGATCATCAGAAGGGAGGGGCCCTGGTAGTCCATTGGCTACCAATATTTGGCCCTCATTCTTGTGCTCTCCATAGTTCACTATACCCACAGCATATATCCATGGACCCTGAGGGCATTTTCCGTACATAAATATGGCTATCCTGGCACCCAGATCTCGACTGTACAGGAAAAAGGACCAAGGAAGGACTGTCCTTTTGCACTGTGGAATAGGCAAAAAAGGCTGCACCACCATGGACTGCACCTGCTGCACCTGGTGGCTAGGAAAGGAGAGAGGCTGTGCCTGCCATGCTCTGCTCAAGGAGAAGTTGTCTCCAGAGCCCAGCCCAAGCCCAGGAACATCAAGGGCCTGCTGACTGGCCTCATGTTCTCAGCACAGGGACACAACAGCTGAAAAAGCCTGCTGGGGCAAGTTGGTAGTCCAAAGTCTTCAACCTGCTGTCAACCTGTGGACCGGACCAGGGCCCTGCGCACAAAGGTTCACCTGAGTTTTCTGAGCCTGGCAGTGCTGTCTGAGTGCAGCAGGGCCCCCCAGACGGACAAGGAAGGCTTGACTGGGGACCACGATACTGGGCAACTGGTAGTTCAGTGGCCACTGGACTTCTTTCAGCATCGCAAGGTCTTCAAGGAACATCAACCCTGTAACCAGGATCACCACACCCCCTTTGTGGACCAAGGAGTAGTCGCAGCAAGACCCCCGTCCACCGCATCACATCCCCAGCATCCTTGAGCATCTACAGATTCCTTCATCCCATACATCAGGACAATTTCTAAAGGAAAGCCCTGAAAAGAATAAAAGCACCTGGAACTGACTGAAGACTGCTGAGGTAACTGATTCTGAAGACATTGCTGGTCCCCCTGACTGTCTCCCTACTGGAGTTGGTAGCCTAAAGTGACTCCAAGTGAACGCATTAAGAATCCAAACTTTTTTATTTAAAATGTTTCTAAGTGTCATTTTTATTGAATTTGCCAATGTTTGTTTGTGGTTCAGTGAAATGCTTTGAATTACTATACCTTGTAAATTCTATATTTCTGGAACTGTCCAGTGAGAGTTTTTCAGTTTGGTGCATAAAAATACATTTTTATAAATTGTTGGATTTCTTATGTTGTTGGATTTCTTTGGTGTCTTGGAAATTTCTTCTTCAATTTTGTTGGTGCTGTTTAATTGCTTTACACTTGTTTCTTTGTGTTAGCCTTGCAGCTCAGAGCTACCGCTACCCAGGGTTGAGCTGAAGGGTTGACAAATGAAATGTACGGGTCCTAAAGGGATTCTTAGTTGTATTACATGGTGAGGTTGCACAGCCCCACCATGTAATACACCCTGTTTCCTCACAAGTGGTCTTGAAAAAGGTGACCCTTCATTTATTGTGTTCTACCACTGTTTGTAGGTCTTGGGGAGTTAGAATAGTAAATTAGCTTTTCCCCATTTAGGCTGTGCTACCACAATGTTTAATCTCCTTGACTTTAGACTTGGAGTTATAATTGTGAATCTGCTTTCCTCCAGTTATGCTGGCTTACCCTAATGTTTGGTTTTTTTGGATTTAGAACAGTGTATCTGCTCTCCCCCAATTATGCTCTGTAAACCCAATATCTGTACTTCTCTGCACTCCCCCAAATTTGATGGTGTTACCCAATTATTAGCAGGCTTTGGAGGTAAAATAGTAGATGGATAAAGTAAATTGACATTTATATAGACAGTTAGATAAATCAGTGTACTTTAAAACATTAAAAATGATAAAAGTAAGATAACATTTTATGGTTGAAAAACGTTATTAACATTTCAGAATAATACATTTTCTTTTTAATTTAGGAAACATAAAGTACTAAAAATTTAATTTTAACAAAATATTTATTTCCTCATAAAGTAATTAGACAGTCTTTCAGTATTATTAACAGTTGTAATAGAGCTTCACTGATGTGTGTGTTTTCACTAATAGATGGAGACCTGGGTTCGCTCTCACTTGTGATCTGAGGCCTTGTGCTGTGTAATATCCAGTCCAGTTATTCTAACAACCAACCTGCAGGAGCGTATCTCTCTTATCTCATAATCCTTTTTTCCCTGAAACCTGGGTCCTCTTTACGAACTTTGATACACCAGAGCAGTACAGGGCTAGACTAGGGACTAAAAGCAGCCTTGACAGATTTTGTCAGACTAGCCCTCATACTGCACATAGCGATCGAGCACAGCAGGGGCCTGAAAAAAGCCATCAACCGTCAGTTCAAGGACTACCTTGAAGAAAATTACCTGCTTGAGCACAGCTAAGGTCCCGGAAAAAGCCATCAACCGCCAGTTCACATACTACCTTGAAGAAAACAACCTGCTCGACCCCTCCCAATCTGGCTTCCGGCCCAACCACAGCACCGAGACAGCCCTGATCGCAGCAACGGACAATGTTAGACACCTCCTTGACATAGGCGAACCGGCTGCCCTTATCCTCCTCAACTTCTCGGCAGCCTTCGACACCGTCTCCTACTACACCCTCATCACTAGACTCCACCACATTTGGCATCCGAGGCAACTCAACGGTATCTCCTCCTTCCTCTCTGGCCGAACACAGAGTATCCACCTACCTCCCTTCTCCTCCACACCCAAAGACATCATCTGCTGTGTCCCCCAGGACTCCTTCCTCAGCCCCACCCTCTTCAACACCTACATGACACCTTTTGCAGACATCGCCCGCACCCATGGACTCAACTTCATCTCACATGCCGACGACACTCAGCTTGTCCTCTTCTTAACAGACTGACACCACCAAGACCAACTTCCGTAACACCATGACCGACATTGCCACCTGGATGATGGTCAACTGCCTAAAACTCCACTGCGACAAAAGAGAGGTCCTCATCTTTGGAAACAAGACCTCCCCTTGAGACAGCACAATGTGGCCCACCGCAATGGGCCACTCTCCTACCCCCACCCCCGGGCCACGAGCGCAACCTCGGAATTGTCCTGGACACCAACTGACCATGAAGCAGCAGATCAACGCAGTCTTCTCTGCCTGCTTCCACACCCTCCACATGCTCTGCAAGATCTTCCGATGGAACCCCGTCTCAACCAGGAAGACAGTCACCCAGGCCCCCGTCTCCAGCCGACTCAACTACGGCAACGCACTCTACGTCAGAACCACCTAAGAACTGAGCCAACTCCAGACCATTCAGAACTCAGCAGCAAGACTTATCCTCGACCTCTCCAGAGAACCAGCTTAGCCCTGGGTCCACTGCTTCCATTAGTGAGTGGCCGTAGAATTTAAAAGGTTAAGATCTGCAGCACTAGGCTGTTACTATCGGAATTATCCTAATCATAGACCATACCTCTCCAGCAAGTTGCTCATGGGCTACTGATAGCTCTCTAGCTACCTGTACGTAGCTCTCCTGTATGCAGTCCAGTCTACTAAATTTGAAGCTTTTGCTTGGCTGAACTAATATATGTATAACAAAATTGAAAAGTGAGGATCTGAGATGAAAATGTGTGTATTTTCAGGATTCATAAGCTGATTGATATTCAATGAAAAATGGTTTAATTTCACATATTTAAAGCTGATATTTAAGGGATACTTCATATGGCATTGGGGGAGACTTGTTACTAATATGACCTTGGAGCAAGGGGCATTGCAGCTATGACTGCTATGTATTATCTATGTTAAGGCATTCCAAATTGACAAATCGTTTTTAGGTCTCGTCTACGCAGCGCTCATGCGCTGCATAGGAAAAAGACCTTTTGGAATCGATTCACTTTTCGCCTTAAAAACGTGCACTCGTTGCATTGCTTTCAATGGCAACGAGTGCACGTTTGGCGATTCCCTTGCGGGAGCGAGCTTTGGCTTCATGTGTTCGCAATTATCGCCCTGGCGCTGCTTGCTCCCGCAAGGGAAACGCTTTTACTTTTGCCGACACTTTTTTAAAATGTACTTTTAGCGCGAGGTATCCAGGTGCTTGTTGCTCATGCAGAAAACCGGTAGCACAAGGCTGGATTTACCAGCGAGAAGTATCTTGACAAACACTACCCTACACTACACTAACACTCCCCTAAACCCTAAAACACTATCCTACACTACACAAACACATCCCTACACTACACAAACACTACCCTAACCCCTAAAATAATTAACGCCCACCCCATTCCCAATCCCCGCATACCTCTCTCTCCTCATTGTTTTTCTCGCCTTCTGCTTCCTGCATCACGTCGTCTTTCTGTGAGGGGCGGTGCACGTCGATGTGAGGAAACGGAAAAGCCTGTTTCCTCACAACAACGTGGATCGCCCAAAATCTTTTTTTTTTTACTCCGCATGTGCATTTACCATACATACCTTTGCAACGATTTGCGTTGTAAAGGCATGCGTTTTAAATGCACATGCGGAGTAAAAAAAAATGCGGAGTGATGGTATGCGGGGTAAGTGCACTATGCAGAGAAAATGTATGCGGGGTCAAAGTCTGCGTTGTAAAAAAAAACTTGTAAATGATATTTACCCCTGGTGACACCACGACAATGTTGCTGCCCTGACTTTCAACAAGCATTGGCATAGCCAATAAGTCTCGCCTTTGGGACCTTATAAGTGTTTAGTTATCCAGCACAATATCCTTGGTGCAACAGCATCAACTGTTGCATGGCTAAACACTTATAAGGTCCCAAAGGGTAGACCTATTGGCTATGCCAATGCTTGTTACATTAGTTATGGCAACCCTACCTGATGCACTGAAGTGATCACTGCTGCTAATCGCGCATATTGTCGCTACTAATGTAATCTTGTCTTACATGGTCACTATTACAACAATAATAACATTAGTAGCTCAAGATGATTTTCTTGGACTTAAGTAGTTCTTATTACAGAAAAGGTTAGAGACCCCTGTCAAAGATTCACAGGCACAAGTATAGCATACTCAGGGGAGTGGGCATCAGATTGTGTGCTGTTACAGGAACAGATACTCGGACCTCCAGCAACCTCTCTAGTATAAAACCATCAGCTCCTTTCTGCACAATGAGGAAGAAGAAGATGACAGATTCTGCCCAATCCCTGGCAACCTCTCCTTCTGTATCAAGTGACACAGAGTGTAATCTAGAAAAGGAGGCAAATACACAAACTGTTTATCCTTATTTTGTTTGTACAGCACACACTGGAAACAATTGCTTCTAGATGCTCTTAGGGAAGATTTAGTGCTTGAGAGCAGTGGCATAGCGAGGTTGCCATGGCCCTAGTGCCAGTAAAGTAACTGGGCCTTCTCACTAGGGTGACATCTTAGTCTTTCAGCTGCCCCTGACTCTTCCCTACCTCCTTGGACAGCCTACATCTGCCATATCAAAACTCACTAGCATTCTCACACTATTTCCACTGCCTTCACTGCGTGTCAGCAAGTTAAATCCATAACCTTAAAAAGCAATACCACAGCTATGTCATTGTGGTCCTTGTAAAGTACATAACATTTGAGGACCCCAGACTCCCACTGCTGCCCTTACATAGGCACAGCCCTCACACTGCACTAACACAGGCACAACTTTCAGCCTCAGGACCACTTAACCTACACTCACAAAAGACAATGTTTAAAAAAACATTAATCTTTTTTATTAAACACGCTCAAGTTGAATACATACATTTCATAGTTAATCGTGCATGCAATACAGTTTTCAAATTTGTGTGACATTTGTTGGAAGTCAAGTACATTCATCGACCCCCAAGAGCCTCCCAAGGGTCTGCTACATGGGTTTATGGTTCGAGCGCCAACTTTACGTATATATAAAACAGGCAGGAAGGATTGTACATCCATACGTTTAATATACACTTGTAGGCAACCCAATTCCCTCTGTACTTGCGCCACTGCGACCAGACCTTCTCCCACTTCTTCATGCAGCCCCTAATTTTGTACACTGTTTCCTCTGCTCGCTGGAGCCAGTCAAAATAGTTTTCCCACTCCGCTGCTAATGACGGCTGGGGTGCTCCCCACAGTCTAGCAATATTTCGCTTTACCCCACCCGCCGCCAATGTCAGCCAAATATTAATATACTTGGGGCTCTCTGACTCCCCTTTAATCAACAGGAGCAACTCCCTCGCCTCAAGTGTGACCTCCACATGTGAGACTTTTGCCATTACATCCACTATCGCTAGCCAGAAGGGCACAATCTTGGGACATTCTCATAGGAGGTGGAAGAGTGAACCTTCCTGCTGGCAACCCCTAGAGCAAAGCGGCGTCAGCGCTCTCCCCCATTTAAACAGTTTGGTGCGTGGGTAATATGTACGGTGTAGCACTTTAAGCTGCACCAGTCTGAATCTTGACCGTATTGCCATTTCTCTAGGGCCTTGGAGCACCTCCGTCCACTCCTCATCGTCTATATTACCTAAGTCTTCAACCCAAGCTGCTCTAAGGGCTATCAAAGGGTCTGGCTTGTTATTTATAAGTTTACGGTAGACTGTAGATGTGGCTTTCTCAAGCATAGGGTCTGCCAAAAGTCTATCCTCCAGGGGGGAAGAGTCTGGAAGAGTCTCACCTCGCTGTATGTGGCTTCGCAAGGCATGCATGAGTCTCAGGTATGAGAATCTTTGAGTCGGGGTTAAACTGTACTCCTGCTGTAGGTCATCAAACGGTAAAGGTGCTCCGTTGCGCCATACGTCTCCCAACTTCTCTATTCCTATTGTCTGCCAATTTTTGAAGCCACTCAATGCCGCCACCTCTTTCAACTGGTCCCATACCCACAGGGGTGTCATGCTTGTTAACCTGCCCCGCCATCCCAATATTTTGTTCGCTTCCTTCCAACATGCCAGCACTGTTGCGGTGTATCTAGCTAGGCCATGTGGGACACTCCTTCCCCGCGTAGAGAAGCGATTCACAACTCCCCCCACCATTGCCACTCTATCTACTCTATAGGCCTGCTCATTTCTGTCCGCGAACACCCAGTCATTTATGACCATTGGTTGTGAGGCGAGATAGTATAGCTTTATGTCTGGAACCGCTAGTCCTCCATCGTAGACTCCTCTCTGCAGCTTACTCAAAGCTATTCTGGGTGCTCCTCCTTGCCACAACAATGTCCTAACGTCCTGCACTATTCGCTCGAATATCATCGAGGGGAATGGATTGGGAGAATTCTACATAATATATGGAAGACGCGGTAGGGACATCATCTTATACAATGCTGCTCTGCCCATCAACGACAACGGCAGGGCTCCCCAGTGTAGTCCATCTGTATGGAGCCTCTCGATTTGAGAAGTGAGATTCCTCGCCTGGAATACCTGGTGATCTTGGGTGACATACACTCCTAAGTATTTAAAGCCCTCTGTTACTATTGGGGCCTCGCATTTCACTGGCAACCGCGGGGGAGGGCTGGGCATAGGGAAGATCGCAGACTTGGCCCAGTTTATGGAGCAACACAAGTAGCTGCCAAATATTTCGAATATGTGCAGCACTCGTGCTATTGAGTAGTAGGGTCGTGCAAGATATAGGAGTACATCGTCGGCGTACATAGATATCCGCTCCTCTCAACCCCCTGACGTTACCATGCCCCAGATCATTGGATCTGTTCTGACCCAGTACGCCAGCGGGTCTAGAATCAAGGCAAACAATAGGGGTGACAGGGAACAGCCCTGGCTTGTGCCTCTCCTCACTGTGAACAGTCTGGACAACACGCCATTGACCTGCACATGAGCGAGCGGGCCAGAATACAACAGCCTCACCCAACCGCAGAAGGTGGGACCAAAACCCAGTTTTGTGAGGACCGCAAACAAGTAGGGCCACTCTATACTGTCGAAGGCTATAGAAGCGTCAAGTGCCATCAAAGCCGTCTGTTGCGTGAGTGGGCCCTTAGTGAGATGAAGGACTCCATAAAGCATACACAAGTTGTGACAAGTGCTTCTGGACGGAATAAAACCGGATTGATCTATGTGTACAATAGTTGTTATGATGGGCACTAGCCACTTAGCCAGAACTTTGGCCAGGACTTTAGTCTCCACATTAGGTAGAGATATTGGCCTGTATGATTTACATTTGTCAGGTGGCTTGCTCACTTTGTGAATGACGGTGATAGTTGCCTCTAGCTGATCCGCGGGCAGTTGCCCCTCTTCATGCACTTCCATGAACATGTTGTGTAGTGGAGTAGCTATTTTGGATACAAAGCATTTATACAGTTCGACTGGGAGGCCATCCGGGCCAGCCGCCTTCTCTGATTTTAGGGCACCCAATGCCTCGGGCAACTCCTCAGTTTTAAGGTCTACATCTAAAGCTTCTCTCGCCTCCTCCGTGTGGGTCGGCAGCTTAAAGTCACGTAATAGTTCATCGCAGTCTCCCTCCGACCTCGTCCACTTCGGTGTGTATAGGCCCTCCTATAATGTGGCAAACGCTTCCGCTATCTCTAGATTGGACGTGTATAGTGGGCCGGCATCATCTCTTATGTTAACTACCCATGACCTCTCTTTGTCCCTCTTGTCTAGACAGGCCAGTAGTTTGGAAGCTTTGTCGCCCACGTTATATAGCCGGTGTTGCGTTGCCAAGGCGTCGGCCCTCGCCTCGCTGTCGGCCAGTGCTCTCAATTCTCTTTGTCGTAGGGCCAACTCATGTTTCCTGTCTAAGTCCCTTCCCGCTGTGACATTCCTTTCGATACGCTTTATTTCGTCTTTGAGTGTCTTCATTTGCAATGCCTCCTCTTTCTTCTTACCCCCTATGATCGCCTGGGCCTGGCCCCTTAGTACGGATTTGTAGGCTTCCCAGAGGGTCTGGTGAGACTCTAGTGAGCCAGAATTTTCTCGAAAGTGGAGCTCTGTTTGCTCTCAGAGTTTATTTTTAGTTTGGGGATCTCTCAGCTGCCAGGGATCTATCTTGGGGAACTGTGCTCTGTTAGTATCCGGTCCCAAGACTCGAAGCATACAGAGGAAAGGTTAGAAATGCCCCTTGCCAATTATTGCCGGAACGTCAAAGCCACTCACACTGTCCACTTGTGCCTGTCCTGTCTTGAGAAGGAGGTATGCCTCGCTGAATAAGTGTACTGTTTTACATGTGGATTATATGTTGGCCAGAGGTCAGTCAGGTCCATGACATTAACAAATCCGGCAAGAGCCTGCTCCCTACCCTGATCCATCTGCGTTGCGGAACAGTCTAGCTCCAGGTCCATAACTGCATTAGCATAACCTCCCATCAGAAGAGTGCCCTTAGGTAACCCCACCATTATGGAACTTATCTTGGGGAAGACTAATGCCTGCAACCTCAGAGGGACATAAAATGAACAAAGCACTATTGATTTCCCCTCCCAGTGACCCACGACCGCCACACAGCAGCCTCCATCAACTGACCACGTTTTATCAACTGTAAAGGGTAATGTGGTACGTACCAGAATCCCCACTGCACTGGCTCTCGGCGTGTAGCCGGAGTGCGCTACCAAATGGTACTCAAAGCGGTCTAGGGCCTTGTAGCGGCTACCTCTAAGGTGTGTTTCCTGTATCATAACTACGGTCGGGGAATTTCGCCTAATATACTGCAAGACCATTGTTCTTTTGATCTTGTTCCCCAGACCATTGACATTCCAGGTCCAGACCCAGATACTAGATCCCTTTCCAGAGCCAATCATTTTTTTGACCTAGGTTCCCGAGGCACGTCACCTTCCCAAGCCACCTGGCGCATATCATGCATTGATTATATTGAACTGGAGCAAAAATGTGCAAAAATGAATAAATAAACAATACAAACAAATCACCCAACTCCGCCCTCCCTGCAACCCTGCTCGGTGAGTAGTGAAGCCCCCACCTCCCAAACATGCAGAGTGCCTGTCGCCCTAAATATGTAATGGAAATAATTGGTGAGGGGCGCATGCCGGCCCCAGATCTTATCAGAATTTGACATAATTAAGCTAATGTTACCAAACTTCTAGAACAAGAGCTTCTCTCTTACAAATTTGGGGGATCACCACAACCCTTGCGGGTATTGCATCTCACCCCAGCTCCCCTCCCACATTCATCAAGTCACAATACTGTACCCCCCATAGCCCGCACCATTGCTATTGTTAACTCCCTCCCTGAAAAAAGTCCCTCAAACAGTTTGTGTTTATCAGGCACTGACGTATCTCACAATAGTCACTTATCTGTTCACCAGCGTTGGTTACTGCTATCCGGTTCACAAGCCAGCCCCTGTTCAAGTACGGTTTGGGCTGACATGTAGGGTGAGCTCTCCTTTCGACCCACCGTGTGCCAGCCCTCTAGCCAGTCACTCGCTTCTTACGGAGTAGTAAAAAAATGGGTCTTTCCCCCGTTCAGGATCTTTAGCTTTGCTGGGAATAGAATCATATATTTCACGTTTTGCCCCCGATGGGCTCTTTTTACTGCATTGAAGGTGCATTGTTGACGCTGCACCTGCAGCGTGAAGTCTGGAAAGAAACGGAAACAGGCATTTTCATTATGTAGGTCCCCCATTTGTCGTGCTGCTTGAAGTATTGCATCTCTGTCCCTATAATTCAGCAGGCGTGCAATAATTGTTAGGGAGGACATGGAAGATGCCCCAGCGCGTGATGAGGTCGCTCTACTGAAAAAAGCATAGATAGGCCTTTTGGTTTAAGCTTATTTAAAATAAGGTCCTCCAGAAAGAGGTCAACTGACGGCCCTTCCATTCCCTCCGGGACACCCACCACGCAGATATTATTGCGTTTGGTCGGCCTTCCTGATCCTCCAGCTTGGCCAAGATTCCAGCCTGGTTTTTAGTAAGCATGTCCACCTGGTCCTCTAGGTGCTTCGTTTTTTGATTGTAGACTTCCCACACTCGCCTTCGCGGTTGATACCTTGTCGGCCAGCTTCTGGAAGTCGGTGCAAAGAAGATTCACCTCCTCTGTCACGGAGTCTAGTTACGGCTCCAGCGAGCCCCTTTGCTCTCCATTGGCTCACATGATGTCCCTCGGGGATGGTTCTTCTTCGCTCTCTGGCGCCTCCACCCCAGTAGCGTTTTCCCCTCGGTTCACCTGCACTGTGTACTTATGGATCTGGTTAGATTGTCCAGCACCTGTTAGCTAGGGTCACACCATTTTCCCCCAGCGGCTTAGAGCAAAGGACCTGGTAATTCCGGGTCCAAACTTAAGCTGGCGATTGCCCCTTCAGGGATAGTTTACTCCAACATCAACAAAATGCAGCTTCAGGGGAATTACTGTGCCCCTCTGCTTCCGCCTATTTTTAACAACAGTGGTCCCTAGAAAGGTACAAAATAGGAAACCAAGCAATGAATATAGACTCAATCGTTGCTATATTAAGTGGACATGTCCAGTCGGACAAAGATCTGATATTTACTTGTAAGCAATAAAGACAATAGTTACACAGTAATACATAAAATGGGACACAAGCCTGTGTCCTTCTTAGCCAGTAGAGTACACAACAGGGGAAAGAAAGAACAGGGGGCTCAGGCAAAGCTTTTTGGTTTGTTACACATAGACAATACACAGTGTCGTGAAAAACAAATCGCAAGGAACACCTTTACAGCGAAATATACTAATGTTTTTGGCGTGTAAGGTGTATTAAAGTGTCAACGGCGTTTCGATCCATTGAGAAAATAGGCGGATCATCATCAGGACATTCAATTCATGCCTGTTAAGTAGAGCCTTATTAGCCTGGGGGAGCAAGGTGTGAAAGGAAAATACACAAACGAAAAATTAGGAGAAAGTACGCAATTGCACCAGGAATGAGTGATGACAACGCAGTAGATTGAGGAAGTGAGGTCATTCTGATTGACAAGCATGAATATGTGTTATAGGAATCATGCGTGATCGGTTGGTGTGAGCCACGAGGTTTCTATGGAAGTTTTGTGAAGGGTATTGCAGAGGTAACCAGTAAGCGGCTATCACGGACTGTGTGGCTAATCATTGTAGTACTGGGGCCAAGATTGTGATTAGGTGTGAGAGCATAGTACAGTAAAACAGTGCATGAAAGTGCATCGTTAAATATTCCATTAGGGTGAAGGAACATTATTATTGTGAAAACAGTTGACCTCCCGTACAGAGTTAATAGGAGGTTCAACGTGAGATAAGTTACTGTCGTAATAGTTTAACGTGCACCATGGAATCAGTTCTATTCAGGTGAGGAGAGTAATGGGATACCGCATCCAACAGATTAGGCAATTCCTTGGCAGTTAACAATGATTAAAACAAGGTGCCAAAGAATGTAACAGGGCCAAAGCATAAGGTCGATAAGACATATATGAACAATCTTAGAGTGCGTCACACGGCAAGGGGTTCTTCAAGCAAGGTGTATAAAACATTTGAAGGCAAGGCATACGGACGATATAACATATATATACACAATCTCATGATGCGTGACAAGGCAACAGGTTCCTCAAGTAAAGTATATACAATAGTTGAAGACTCGGCACTATCGTGAACGCATAGATATCGTGACACAGTTCCTATCTTGGTGGATCGGCGTAATGGTGAGAAGGTAAGGGAGTGAAGAGTGAAGGGAGTGCAACGGTGAGTTAAAGAATTAAGGCATGCTATTTGGGCTCATTGCAGCGTGTCTTACCAGCAAGTTCGATTAGGGGGAACTTGGGCGAGGGAGCGGGGGCTGCTGCAATGGCGGTTCCTATGCGGGAGAAAATTAACCGAGATTACTAATCCATGCGGTGTCAAGAGTGACATGGCCGGTTGCCAAAGTAAGGAACTCACCAAGAGTGATTGAGTTGGAGTTCAAGGCGGATTGAAGGGGAGTCGCGTGCGCGTACTCAGCCGGCACAGTCGCCTGTAAGAAGGGGAGGGCAAGGTTAGACGCTGCCGGTGGCACTGTAAGGGCATATATGTACCCGCGCGGCCAGAGCTTACCGGTGTTAAGGTGAAAGAAGGCTGGATAGCGGGATTCTCTCTTGCGGTGATACAGTTGAAGTCAGCATATACACAGCCCCATTTATGGAGGCGGGGCGGGAGCATGGATTGGGTCAGCTGCGTCAGGTGGAGCGGTGACTGAAATTGAAGAGGGACTCAGGGATCGGGAGCCCTAAGGAGTGGTGGAAATAGAGAGAGGACTACTGAGTGTACAGAACCTGGGTGCCATCTTGAAGGGTGTGCAAGATAGTGAAGGTGACATATTCAATAAGGCAAGTTCACAAGCATTTTTTGGAAGCATTTTTTGGAAACAACATATGTTTGGTCACAAGTATAAGGAACAAACTATATCAATGTGGTCCAGCCTTCAAGGCGATTCAATCCTGTATTACGGTTGTCGGTTTTCAATATCCATTTCAGTTCTTCTTTGTTCAGTAATTTAGAAATGTCCCCACCTCTAGTGGGTAGTTTTACCACAGTAATAATGGTCCAGCGAATGTCATTTTCAGAATGTCCATTCTGTTCAAAGTGCTCAACCAAGGGCTGTTTTACACCTGATTCTACTCCGATGTTGGGAGATTCGCAGACGGATTTTTTGAGTGGTCTGTCCAATGTATATTTTGTTACAAGGACAAAAGATCTCGTACACAACATGGTTTTTACAGGGCCTTTAACAGAGTCATTCAAAGGAAGGGGGAAACATGGCGGTGGCGAGTTGAGCTGCCGCGGTGCTCCGCTCTTGAGTTCCCGCCACGGCGTTTTAATTTTTTAAATGCAGCCATCCGCACGAAAATGAAGTCAGCCTGTCTTTTAATGTCCTAAGCAATTTTGGAAGCTTCATTCTTGAGTGTTTTTGGATATTTTTGCCGCTTTGTCGGATTACCTCGTACTACTACGCTGAGCCCCATGTGTGTGGACGGGGCGTGTCTCAACTTTCTTGAGACGGCAGACCAGGTTTCCTCTCCGCGTCTCCCGCAGTCTTTGACCTTTTTGGAGCCGCTGCAGGCTGTTACAAGCTTGTGGCATTGGAGCCTAGCCGCCCTGGAGCTGCAACGGGGGCGAAAGACCCGCAGCCTCATCCGGGGTTCCCGCGGTGCAGCCGCCAGCTCCCGCGTTAATGTACTGCATGGAGCAGGAGAGAACGGTAATACGCCAACAGCGCTGACAGGAGGTTCCAGGGGGGCCGACAACGATACGGTGGCTTGCCTTGGGTCTGCAGGTAACAGAGCCCTGGTGGGAGTTTCAGGGCAAACAAAGAAGGGCAAACAAAGAAGGGCAAGCGTGGTTTAATCTGTAAGGGGGCTAAGAAGAACAAAAATATAGAGACTGTAGGAAGTGAGCATGACCCTGGCTCTGATTTAAATAAAGAGGGCGATCAGTCTCTCCCAGAGTCAAATTTTAGTCCATCAAATGAAAAGAAAGTTTCATCTTTTCTGACTGGGCATGTTAAAGCTAAGAGAGCATACACGGGCAAAGCAGTCGGGACCTCTAAAAGTACCAAGTTCATTAACAACACCGGGTCAAAGATAACCCCGTCTCTCCGATCCTATTTCAAAATAGTTCCACAGGTTCTACATCTTGCGGAGCAGCATCCTGTGAAAGATCTTTCGGGAAATACGCTGATCTCTATGGCATCACTAGACCCCAATGAGGCGACTCCTGTGAATTCTGCGGCTACATCTCGGAGTATGGAAGTGGTTTTGGAAGCTAGCATAGTCACCGTAGATGTGGATACTTTGGATGGAGTAGTTGAGACGGCGGAAAGGGTGGATGTAATGGCAGATGGTGCTTTAAAAGTATGTGTGTCTCCTACCTTTACCTCTGTAATTTCGGAGCCTATGCCTCTTCTTCCTTCTCCTGCTCTAGCTTTAGAACCATCATCCTTAGTGGTTCCACCTAACTCCCTATTGGGGTCACCTAGTAGAGGGACATTACAGGATGAAGTTTTGCAGGACTGCGTGTCTGCTCTCTCCGGCCCTCTGGCTGAGGGTTATGATAGTACATCACTAGTTAACTCCCTACAGGGTATGTTTACATCTTTGTCTGCAGACATTAAAAAAGGGTTTGAAACATCAGCAGCGAACCAGTCTGAAATAAGAAGCTTCTGTGAGTCTCTTGACAGTAAAATCACCGGTCTGTCTACAAGAACAGAAGTATTGGAAGATGCTGTAACAGAACTGTCCTTGTATCTAGATGAAGCAAGGGCAGATATTATTAAGCTTAAAAAAGAGGACCTGATGTTGGCCGAGAGGATGGAGACATTAGAAAATCACGCTCGACGCAATAACCTCCGCATTTTGAATGTCCTGGAAGATAGCGAAGGCTTAGATATTAAGAAATATATCATCTCGCTGTTGAAAGAATCCCTAAGATTAGATCAATCAGTGGAAGAGCTAACCTTAGACATTCAGCGCATTCATAGAGATCCTTTCAGGAAAAATCCTCAAAGAACTAAACCAAGGAAGATCTTGGTGAACTTTCATACATATTCTCTTAAGGAGCTATTCTCAATCTGGCCCTCAAGCAGAAATCTGTGAGTGGGAAGGGGTATAATTTTCAGATCTGCTCTGATCTTTCCAGGACCACCCTAGATAAACAGTGGGAGTTCGGAAGGAGGCTCAAAGCTTTCAGAGGCTATGGTGCAGTGGCCCAATTAGATTTTCCTGCTGCATTGAAAATCATGTATAAAAATAAAATGCACAATATTAGATCGGTGCTAGAAGCAGACGAGCTACTGATGACTATGGGGAAAGATAAGGGGGGGGGTCAGTGTAGATGTAGTGTAAGTGTAGTGTAAGTGTAGGAGAAACTATTATGAGAACAGACACTTAAATAATACAGGGCTATGTATGTACGGGCTTCTATATTGTAGTACGCAGAAAGCAGATGGTTATTTATCTCTGTGTAGTGATTTTTTATTCTTTTATTTTTTGTTTGTTTTTTTGTGTTGTTAGATGTAGGACGGGAACTCAGTGAGGGGCACTACCTTCTGGAATTTCCAGATATATAGGGTAAGGGTTTCCCATGGGAGGGTGAGGGGTAGAGTAGGCCATGGGGAGGGGTTGCAAGGGGTAAAAACAAAAATCCTCATTTTCGTTCTTGTTTTAGTTTATGTTTTGAAAAGTTGCCATTGCTGGAGAGTTATATGGTCACTTCTTTATTCTCTAATGAAGAATGCTGCTGGGTTTGTTCCGTTTCTGCTTTCGGTTTATTGGGCGATTGGTATGGGGATGGTGATGGTGATGGCGGGAGGACTCCTATGTTATTAGTAAGTTGAAGATTATCTCTTGGAATATTAATGGAGTGCGCACTAGTCCTAGGAAAAATAAGATAATGCAATATCTCCGTGACTCAGATGCGCAGGTTATTATACTCCAAGAGACCCATTTAACTGAATGTGAGTTGCTTTCTGTGGTTAAAAAGAATAGGTGGATTGATCTCTGCGTAACGACATCGCAAACAGCACACATTAGGGGTGTAGCAATTTTTTTAAAGAAATCTGTAAAGGCGAGATTAGTTTCTAAGATGGTGGACTCAGGGGGTAGATGGGTTATTGTATCTGTAATTATAGCTGGATCTCCTATTACTATAGTAGGATATTATGGCCCTAACTGCGATGATCCTTCAGTCTTGAAAACCATCTTCTCCCACCTGCTCTCGTTTCCAGAGCCGACCATCGTGGCAGGGGACTTTAATATCGTTTTAGATCCTATATTGGACACGTCCCCGACCAGCAGAGCTATAACTCTGTCTAAAACCAGGTCCTTTCTGCTTGATAATATGAAGCAGCTAGGTTATGTGGATATCTGGAGGGTAAACTCAGGGCAACAAAGAGGTGTCTCATTTCGTAACTATAAGTACCATCATCAGTCGAGAATTGACTAAATTTTGATTAGTCAAAAATTGGTTAACTTGGTGCACATTATCTCTTACCTCCCATTCCATCTTTCTGACCACGCGGCCGTTTATTTAGAATTGGGGGCCTTTTCTAAAAGCCCCACGAGAAGCTGGACCTTTGATCGCTCTTTGCTTTCGTCATCAGAGGTTATTATCTCTCTTTAAACTGAAGCTCAGAATTTTCTGGATAACAACATTGGTTCAGCTCCCCCGGAGTGTGTATGGGATGCATTTAAGGCGTTTTTAAGGGGCCTGATAACGAACAAGGCCACGTATAGGAAAAAGATCTACAGAGAAGCAGTAGCCTCTTTGGAGGCTGAGATGGCTAGAGTGCAAGCGGAAATAGTCTCGCACCTGGACGTCCTTGCTAACACTCTACAGGAGTGGCAGAACAAGCTAGTTACTCTAAGAGGGGAACTGGGTTCAACTTTGAATTCGCGGGTCCTTGAGAGGTGGGAGGTGAGCAAATTAGCTCACTTCCAATATGGAGAGGGGGCAGGGAAGTTGTTAGCCTGGAAGGCAAAAACCGACCAGGTCAGAAACAATATAGATTCAATCATTTCTGGTGGTGTAACATATTCTGCCGATGAGGATATTCGGGATTTCTTTTGCAACATATATCATGAAGACAAAGATATTGAGGATGTGCAAGTGGAAGACTGGCTGAAGGGAGTACCCCTTCCCGTATTGTCTCCTGAACAGAGTACCTCTCTGGATCGGGAGATTGCGCAGGAAGAGGTTAGACTTTCTATTTTAAATTGCAAGAAGGGTAAGGCAACTGGCCCAGATGGCTTGCCGTCTGAAATTTATATGGCTCTGGAGACAACAATTCTCCCTTTTCTTACAGTTTTGTTTAACCAGATTCTTCGGGAAGGACTGTCTCCTCCTACTTCATGGAATAGTGCTTCCATAACCCTAATATTGAAACCAGGAAAACCAGCTACCTGTTGCGGTTCATATAGACCGATTTCAATCCTGAACTCTGATTACAAAGTCTTTGCGTCAGTTCTGGCAAATAGACTGGGAGCAGTAGCAACGGGGATTTTGCATTTAGATCAGAAGGGTTTTGTGAGGGGCCGTCAGCTGTATGAGTTGACATATGATCTTATAGCAGCCATTGATATGGCAACTATGGAGTCTCTCCCATTGGCTGTACTTACATTGGACGCCACCAAGGCCTTTGATAGGGTGAACTGGGTGTACCTGTCGAGGGTCTTGGGTAGGTTTAACACCGGGGAGAGATTCCGGCGAGCTGTGAGACTCCTATATCAGAATCCTTCAGCTTCTTTGTTAGTAAATGGAGAATTGTCAAATCCATTTAACATCACGTGTGGTACGCGTCAGGGCTGACCTTTTTCCCCCCTCCTATTTGATTTATATATTGAGCCTTTCGCTCAACGGCTGAGGGATGATCGTAACATCAAGCCCTTCACTTATGGGGGGTGGGGAAAGTAAGTAGCCCTATATGCTGATGAGATTCTCGTCTTTTCCTCAGAACTACGTACGGCTTTCCCCTCAGTAATTGCTTTGGCTCATGATTTTGGTAAAGTATCAGGTTACGAGATCAATGCCTCTAAAACGGATATTATGGTCTGGAACGATCCTGAACCTGTGGCAGGGGCTCAGTTGAGCTCTATCTTGCGCTATCTAGGCCTTAATATTGTCAAGGATATAAATAAAATTGTACCATCAAATTTCTCTAATGTTGCCAAAGAATGCCGAAGACTTATGCGATCTTGGTCTTCGTAAATTTAATAAAAATGTCTATTTTGCAGAAAATTTATTTTTTGTTTAACACCATTCCCCTATTTTTTTAACACTCTCTGATAACTAAACTTCAGAGTGATATTAGTTCTTTCATATGGAATGATCACACACCTAGGATTGCTTGGAAAAAACTTAGGCGGCGTAGAGAGAAGGGGGGTTTGGCGGTGCCTGATCTGCAACTATATGCGTGGGCATTTCAATTCTCCCATGCTAGGATGCTGCTAAAAATGCCCACAAATTCTGGAATTGGATGCATGTTTGCAGCATTACTTAGAGGAGAAGGTGTGGCCCAGCAAGGTTTTTTGTTTAAATTTGGTGATCCGAAATTTTTAAAAAAAAGTTAAACTGAAGGTGTTGCGAGATATGGCAAAAACATGGGTGAAACTTAGGTGCTCTATAAAGATTGGTTATTTTGCAAGTAGGTCACCATTGTGGAACTCACCGGGTAGCCCGGATTGGCTTTTTGATAGTCTTGCAATACCATTGAGAGAGGCAGGCTTTGAGGCTTGGGGGGACTTATTTGTGGAAGGTTGTTTGCTCCCATGGGAGGCTTTGCTATCTAAAATTGGGCCGTGCTTCTCTAGGTTTAAGTTCCTTCAGATTGCAAGTTGGGCACACTCTCAGATCTCTGCTAGGGGCAGATTCGTGTTAGGAGGAGACGGTAATCTAGTGACGCACTTACTGGATAAGCCACCAGCCAGAAAGGAGGTTTCACTATGGTATAAGCTACTACTGGAAGAAGTTGATGGCGAATTCCCACTGCCAGAGTTGTTGTGGGCTTCCTCCATTACTGACCAGAACATCGAGAATCTGTGGTTTACATCTGTGGGATATAGTGAAACCTGCTTGGCTTCGTAGGAATCATCTTTTTACCCTACATAGGGCCTACGATTCGCCACAGAGACTTTCAAAATTCTCAAAAGACTCTTCAGTGGCATGTCCTAAATGTGGGCTGATAGCTGCCTCAGATATGCACATGTTCTTTGAGTGCCCCCTTCTGCTCCCTTATTGGAATGCGATAAGTCTCTCACTTTCAACTGCTTTCGGCTTTGAAGTCTTGATAAGTTCTCCTCTCGTAATATTTGGAGTTTCACCTGAGATTCGGGGTCCAGCAAAAAATCTTCTCTTCTACTGCATATTGCTGGCTAGAAGAGAAATTTGTAGAAAATGGAAGGATTCGTTACCACCTACCTTGCTGGACTGGCGCACTTCAGTTCTACAAACCTCTAAAGTAGATTTAACAAGAGCTGGAAATCCTGACAAGAGAAGTTTTTGGTTGCTGTTGAATTGGGCGTAATAGGTACATCGGTCTGTGGGGTGTTTTTTTTTTTTCTCCCATGGTCCAATGATTATGCTGTTTGGAAATTCCATGTGTTGGTATACCCATCAGGGCGCTCTCGTCATCAGCAATGGGTATTTGATTGCAGCAATATCACTCTCTCTGTTCTTTTTTTGGTTGTCTTTAGGGGGTGCTATTGGAGTACCGAGACAATACTGGGAGGTGATACCTTATAAACAGGTCTGCACCTCCACCAGTTCTTCTGTGACAGTATGTCTCTCTTCTTGCGCCTCTATTTGATAACCAAGGGCGAAAAATGAGGACCAAGGAAAGGGAAAAAGAAAAGGGAAAGAAAAAAAAAAAAGATCTCGTACACAACATTGCATGTATTACAGTTTTTAAACATTCTCAATTCTGTCTTGATATTTTTAAATACAAATTCTTTGCATTCAATTGTAAAATCACAAACTACACAATTACCACATTTGGAGTGGCCCTTTAAAGGTGCGAACCAAATGGTCTTTGATGTTTTTGCTTTTCTTAAAAGCAAATATCGGGCGTTCCAAATTAAGGGTGCCAGCATTTAGAAGAGACCAATTTTTTATGATGGTTTTACGTATTGCATTTGAAACTGGAGAGAAGGTAGTTACGCATAGCAGACGGTTCGAGTTGGGTTTTATCTTGGGCTCTAGTAGAACCTCACAGGGGAGTACAATGCTCTTTTCATTGCACTCCGAACAAGTCTGCATGGGTACCCTCTACTAGTGATTTTAGTGCACAGTATTTTTGCTTCATGGAAGTAGTCACCCTTAAGGGAGCAGTTCCTCCTAATCCGTAGGAACTGAGAGAACGGAAGAGAGTCGCTGAGTGCCCGGGGGTGGTTGCTATCATAGCTCAGCAAGGTATTACGTTCCGTTGGTTTACGGAATAGTCCGGTTATGAGAGTGCCATCCCTGTGTTTAATGTTGAGGTCAAGGAAGGAGATAGAGGTCTTATCATGAGTCAAGGTGAATTTCAAACCTCCACAGTTGTTGTTGAGCCAGTGGAGGAATGATTCGAGTATGGGCTCACTTCCCTGCCAAATCATAAAGATATCATCTGTATAGCGTTTCCATTTACCATTACATGTGCTAAATGGGGTAGGATCTGATAGGATATGGTTGATCTCTAGTGAATCAATATATAGAATAGCTAGGTTAGGAGCAAAAATAGCCCCAATTGACGTGCCTTTCACTTGCTGGTAGAATTGGTCTTCAAATAGAAAGACATTTCTGGTTAAACAGACATCTAGGAGTTGAAGTATAAAACTAGCAGGGACTGTATGCGGACGGGGGCTTTGATTGAGGATGAGCTCCATACCTAGTAGAGAGTCCCTCTGTGGGATATTCGTGTACAGGGACTCGACGTCCAATGTACACAAAATCTCGCAATTGGGATCAAATGGGTGATTTTCTATGAGGTTAATCATGGACATATTGTCACGGATGTAACATTCAGTGAGTGGGACAAAGTCTTTAATGAAGTGGTTGACATATTGTCCCAAGGGTTTCACTGTTGGCGTTGTCTCTGCCACCTTCCGGCCACTGTCTTTGAATGCACCACAAGTGAGCCCCCCCGGCCCCCAGGTCAATGTCCCAGGAGCAGGGAGCGAATTCAAAGGATACGGCACAGTGCTTCCGGCTCAGCAGCGCGGCTCCGTCAGGTGTATCTGTCCAGCCCCCAGCTGTGTTACTCGGGCACTTCTTTATTGGTTCCGCGGCATGGCCAGGGACTCAGAATCTGGCCTCTCGACAGTCTCTACGATAGTCTTGCCAGTTCAGTTCTAGACTTTCAACACTATCCTCATCACTTGTGGGCCAATCTCCTGTGCCTGAAACACTGGGATATTTGGTCCCTGCTGAAAGGATGTATCCAGAGCGCACCCTAGGCCTGTTTCCATTTGCCAATGTGGCCGCCAGCCAGCACCTGGGACTGTCTCTCTGGCCCACTCTCTTCCTACAGGCTAGGGACCTATCCACTGCTGGGCCAATTACTACATGTGGCCTTCACACTGGGCCCCCGTCTGCGCGATTACCTGCAGCGGATCCAGCACTCCTTTCACGAAATCTTCACTGCTGCATGAAAGGGGGGCGTAGATCAGTCTGCCGCCGCGCTTAGAACCTAGTTCCTCCATGACTCACCAGCTCCTCGACACTTGCTTTTCATGGCTCCCTCAATGTATACGGGAGGCCTGATCACCGCCACAGTATACGGACCACCGGCTCGACCGCACCCATGCATCTGTAGTCGTGGGCCACCGAGCCCGCGCTCAAGCACCGCAGGCTCCCACATAGTCCCCGACTACTTGTGCGGTCGTTCTCCGCAGCACACGCACCACTCCGACAGCCCGGCTGCAGGCCTCACACTGCATGGGTCTTTCCGGTCCCAGGCCTCTTCATAAAGTATTGGGCGCCGCCATCTTGTGTTCCGAGGTGCCGCAATTACTTTCTTGTGGCCCAGTGTAATCTACCTCTCCAATCAACTTCTCGGCCCGTAGGGGTCTAGGCACCCCACCCCGACGGCTGTGGCGCTCAGCTCTCGTTATCTGCACAGATGATGATGGATGTTTTATGGGGTTTTAGGCCGGCGGCTCACGCAGCTTGCTTAGCCTGCAACCATCTTTGCAGGCTGCTGGCCACTTCTCCCCACAAAAGACAATGTTAACCCTGCATTCACACAGGTACATCTCTCACAGTGCACTCACAAAACATGGTGGTACACCGCTCGCTGGAAAGGAGCAGAGTTGGAACATATGATGGCATAGGAGGCACAGGTTCATTATGTTGTGCATGGATCTACTGATGCAATGCAAAGCTGTTGAGGTAAACCACACTGAAGCCTTCAGCCACACATGGACCCGCAGTGCAAACTAAGCAAGCCTGATCTTTGTGGACCTTTGAAGTGAGGAGTGTTAGCATAAAAAAGTCCCACTTGCCTTCTAAAAAACTAGGCGGTGGTGTTCTTTGTAGTGCACTTATATGCTAAGATAAAGTAAAACATAAGAAAAAAATATGTCAACAAAATATGGAGGGCCTGTGCGTCAGTTAAAAAGTAAAGTTATGCACTGATCTGCCATCTTGGCACAGTACAAAATGATAGCGTATGCAGAATAGAGTTCCAAGATGGTGGCATGGATTTGAAGCTTGCAGCAGTGATGCCTGGCACTCTGCACTTGAAAGTTGTTGTCCAATAGCAATGGCAGCAGAGCTGTTGGGACTCTCAGTATTCAATTAGCACTAGTCTGCAGTTACAGTCCAGCTGCTGAAGGATAAACTAACTTAAATAACTCCTAGGGCTGGATTCCTCTGACTTAAGAAAGCTGATCCAGTGACCAGTTGATAGTATGCTGTTCTGACAGCTGAACAAATACATGAATGATACTCTGTCTGATGAATAAATGAAGTGGCTTTACCCGGAGCTCATAATCTCTAAGCAAGATTATTATTTGTGAGAAAACACAAAGCTGGTGAAACCGTCTATTGGTCCTGACCTAAAACTCACAGAAATAGATAGAGCACAGGGAGTAGGTGCACAGTGGTTCTTTGGTTCACACGCATACAACATACCGCACTGATCAAGAGCATCACAATCTTCCCTGAAAGAGAGAGAACAAGTGCAAGCTTCCTTCAAAAACATAGGGCAAGTGTGGTCCTGAAGGGCCAGACAATGCAAACTTCCTTCAAAGACATGGGACAAGTGTTTTACTGCAGGGCAAGTGCAGGTCTCCTTCAAAGGCACGGACCAAGTGTGGTACTGCAGGACTGGCCTGTGCTTGGACAAGTGTGGTACTGCAGGGCCAGTGCAGGTCTCCTTCAACGGCATGGAACAAGTGTGGTACTGCAGTGCCGGCCAGTGCAACCTTCCATCAAAGACATTGGACAAGTGTGGTACTGCAGGGACAGCCAGTGCAAGCTTCCATCAAAGACATGGGACAAGTGTGGTACTGCAGGGCCAGTGCAAGCTTCCTTTAAAGACATAGGACAAGTGTGGTACAGCAGAGCCAGCCTGTGCAAGCTCCCTTCAAAGGCATGGGACAAGTGTGGTACTGCAGGGCCGGCCAGTGCAAGCTTCCTTCAAAGACATAGGTGGTACTGCAGGTCAGTGCAAACTTCCTTTAAAGACATGCAACAAGTGTGGTAATGGGAGGCACCATTTAACACCTACTTTAGACACAACAAATAACAAGCAATCCAGATTTGGTAAGGAACAGCACTGAGGTATACGAGTGCAAATCTGACTCGCATGCATAGCAAGATCCACACAGAAAACAAGTACAGCACCGAACAGATGTACACACTTCCCTCACACACATAGCACACACATAGCACACATACCGATCTGGACAGAAACAATGCAAGCTTCCCTCACATGCACAGACCATTGACAGCATCTGCAGAAGCAGTCCAAGTCTGTGTGTAAATACAAACACAATGTGCAACAAGTGACAGCAGTGTAAGCTCCCCTCACAAACAACACAGGTACAAGATGGTCAGCAGCAGTGCCAGCTAAGGTATCATCACATACAAAACAGGTATCTTGCTGGCTGCAGCATCTAAGCTTATTTCAGGCACAGAATACCCAGAGTAAAGTATAGCGGTAGGTGAGCCACTGAAGGCTCGAGCCAGATGCCAGGCTCTAGTTCAGCTCGACGAGCCCTCCAGCCCAAAATAAGCTGAGATTTCATGTGACTGTGCGTGCTGTACAAAAATCTCTCTTGTATATGACTTAATAGACTATAATGTTGCTCTGTGTAAAATAACAATATAGGCAACATATAGGGTGCACATGACAACCGACTTGCCTCTTAGTTTACTAATAGTATAGTCATTGGAGTGGGGGGTGGGAAAAGTAATGCTTCAAAGTTCATGTTTAAAAACTAGCACTTTTAATAAATGCCTCTCAATGTAGTGATATATTCAGATGTACTAAGGTGAACTCGTTTTGTTAAAGACTTAATGTGTTGAATTTTGGAAACACTTTAGCAGGTTTTTACATAATATTTGTTGTACGATTTCCATGCCAAAAGTTCCCATTGCTCAGCTTGTGCCTAAGCTCTTAGAGCCAAGACACGCCTTGAGAGCCAAGACAGACTGTGGGCTCAGCACACCCACCTCTGCTAGAGTACTTTGTATAAAAGTTCCTCTCTCAGTATCTAGCTCTGAGGGGCAACATCTTGTTTTCTGAGATTCTGGCCAGCTTCTGCGGGTCTTAGAATGTGAACTATTCCTACTTCTGCTTTTAATAAGAAAGAATTGTGCGCTAGCAAACCTAAGAAGTTGTTTTAAAGTTACCTGTACATTTTGTTTGCATAAAATGAAACAAACAATGCTCAAATGATTCATTTTTAGATCACACGGTCACAAATATATTGCTGAGGAATAGTGTGGTGGCACACTGCCATCTACAGACACCACATTTCCCATTCAAACGACAACTAAATTTGCACAGACATACATACAGTTCTACTGATGAAACTATATAGCACACAAAAGACAATGTGAGGGAATTGGGTTCCAGCAATATTTGTTATTTGCCCATTACCAAGTAAAGTGTTTTGATTTGTTTTCATCTTATTAACATCTTTATTGTGTGCTAGAAGAAAATGATATCTTACAGCCTGTACTTTGACACCAGCAAAAGTGTCACATAGTTTTACTTTACAAAATCCTCACACTTTGCAGTAAGAGAAAGAAAATTAAACACCAGTTTCCCTGTTAAAAGCAGCAATTTTTCAGAGGACTAGACTGACATTTGACCTCTGTCCTTGAAGGCACAGCAAATGTGACAAAGTAAAACCACAATTTAAAGTAATATTTAATGCTCAAAGGAGGAGTTGCAAAGTACTCTGAAATAACTGTTAAATGGGAGAGGGTCACGGTATAATACCATAGAAGCTATGTAATGTGTTGCATGGCTTCAGAGTTGCAATGCATGTCTTAATTCTATAGGGAAGTTATACCCAGTGTTACAAGTTCATAAACATTAGTCCACCATTGACAAACCTCACCATGAAGCCTTCTGCGACTGGAGTGGGTATAAAACATACTGTTTATGACAATGGCATTTCATTGGGAGACCCTAGTTTAACCTAGCTATAGCGGCTGTAAATCTAGTACTAATTCCAGTGTTGGAAGGCGTAAAGTTTAAATGCTGAGACTACAGTACTACTACTGCAGTAGGCGGATAACCAGGAAGTCCAGTGTACAGTTACTCAGTTATAAAGGTATTTGGTTTGATGGGTAGTAAGAGCTACAAATACTTACATACAGTCTCTGTAAGGAGAGGGTTGTGGTTGTGAGAGATCTGTACTCAGTAATTCCTTTGACCTCCCTCTGCCTACGTCTGTATGTTTGTGGGATTCCACACCTGTGTCAATATGTAACTGCATATTATTATACCTGCTTAATGTCTCTATGCACATATGGTCCCACGTGTGTTTCCACAAATATATCTGTGTGTGCTTTTGTGTGCTTGCGTGTTCCTGTGCACAGCATCTGTGTGTGAGAGAGGGACTCTGCATGCTTTCCTGTATATCTGCAAATGCCAATCTGTGTGCAAATGCCAATCTGTACATGTGTGTGTCTATGCAAGCTACATTAAAGGCTCCCTTGCTACACCTTCACCCTTTACTGCCCTCCCACCCTGCAGGACGACGTGGTTCTGGGAGCAGATACAAGGGCCACAGATGACATGGTTGTGGCTGACAAGAACTGTGACAAGATACACTTCATCACCCCCAACATCTAGTGAGTATCCATGCCTCACTTCCCTTACTGCTCAAAACAAAACCACCAACATTGAGTGAGTATCCAAGCCTCACTTTCATTACAACTTAAAACATAACTCCAACATCTAGTAAGCATCCAAGCCTTACTTCCATCACTAGTCAAAACATAACCCCGCCATCTAGTGACTGTCAAAGCCTCCCATCCGTTTCTACTCAAAACATAACCCTGATATCTAGTAAGCATGGAAGCCTCAATTCCGTTACTACTCGAACCATAAGCCTAACATCTAGTGACTGTTCAAGCCTCACTTCCATTACTAGTCAAAACATATCCCCAACGTCTAGAGAGTATCCAAGCCTCACTACCATTACCAATCAAAACATAACCCCAATATCTAGTGAGCATTCGAGTCTCACTTCTTTTACTACTCAAAACATAAACCCAACCCAACATAAACCCAACATCTTATGACTATCAAATCCTCACTTCTGTTACAACTCAAATCACAACACTGACATCTATTGAGTATCCACGCTCCACTTCCACTATGATTCAAAACTTGACCCTGACTGACATCTAGGGACTATCCAAGCCTCACTTCAGTTACTCCTCAAAACATAACCCCGACATCTAGTGAGCATCACCGGCCACACTTCTGTTACTACTCAAATCATTAGCGTAACATCAACTAACCGTCCAAGCCTCACTTCGATTACTACTCAAACATTCCTCCAACACCTAGTGAATATCCTACCAGCTTCACTTCCAACACTACTCAAAGCCGAGCCACAACATCTGCTACATATCAAAGCTTCACTTCTGCTGCTACTTAAAACATAACTCCAAGATCTAGTGAGTATCCAAACCTCACTTACATTATTACTTTAAACATAACCCCGCCATCTATTGAGTATCCATTCCTCACTTACCTTTTTACTCAAAACATAACCCTGACATGTAGTGAGTATCTAAGCCTTACTTCTGTTGCTACTCAAAACATAATCCAGCATCTAGTGCATCCAGTCCAGCACTATGTGTATTCATTAGCAGACTTGGTGAAAAGCTGTGGTCTTACATTATTTTCTTATGCTGATGACACACAAATCATCTTCTCCTTGTCATTGGCACAAGACTACAGCTTGGATGCTATGGACTGTTTGAGTAAGGTGGCAGAATGGATGAAACACTTTTCACTAACAAGCATTGAAAATGCAATAGGTCTCGTCTTTGATTAAGTTAAAGCTATTTGCTTTGCTAATGGTTTTGTATAGCAAAGTAAATGGCTTTAACTTAATGAAAGGCGAGACCCATTGCATTTTTAATGCTTTTTTTTTGGCGTGCCCGAGTCGATTTTTGAACCCAATCCAACCCTATCTCTGTCCGTAGTCTGTATCTTCACTGCATTTTTTGCGATGAAACAGATTGATACAAATCCGACAATTAAGTAATTTTTGATTCAGATGCTGGTGATATTTTAAACTGCAGCATTCATCAAAATGCTGTGGATAGGAAGCGAAGTCACCAGGCACCATGTTATCTTTTTTTGACATCACAAGGTTGATCACTTATCGCACTCCTAGCGCCTCTATATCCTCTTGCTGATGTCGAGGAGCTGGAGCAAGGAATTGAAACTACAAAAGGTAAACAGCGCCATTTATTTCCTGTTCCTGCCACGGCCCTCAGGGTGCTCGTTTGCGAGGACACTGCGAAGGGGTTCTAAAGGCCAGACGCTGCTAGCCCCAAAGTGGCGTAGCTGCTGTACCGCTAGTAATGGAGAAATACTCTGCTCTCTCTCTCCCCAAGCATCCTGGCTTCTCTCCCGCACTTCCCGCAACATCCAGCAGGTGGCGCATGACCTCCTCCCCGAAGCTCATTGTGTTGGTCCCCTCCCCGAGGCCTTTCTCTGAGCTCAGGGAGGCAGTGCAGTTGTCTGTATCGCTGGAGGTGGAGGACCCATGCGTAGCTCCCTAGCAGCCCCTGTATGTGCCTCGGATCCCGGGCTCTCCCCTGGAGACGAAGGCCGGGCTCTCTCCCGTACCACCCGTCCCCCTTCTAGGGCTCCCAGAGAGAGCTCAGCCTGCCCGGGGGGCAGGTTTGCAATGCAGCAGCACCGGTAAGAGAGCTCTACAAATGTGTATGTTCGAGGCATATGAGCTGCAGATCACACACTTAGGATAGATCGCCATCTGGTGCTGGGCACGGATGCTTGCAGGTTGTTGTTGTCTTCGGAAGAAGTCTTTGGTCACGAGATAGGTGACTCCTCCCTTGGACTACAGTGCGCATGGGCATCCACTCCATCCTCAGATTGTTTTTTTCCGCCATCGGGTTCGGATGTAACTTTTCCACTCCAGTAGAAAACTTCAAAAAACAAGCTTTCGAAGCGAAAAACTTTTCTAAAACTACATCGAGGCACCTTCACTCGACATCGAATTCATCGGACCGGTTCCGGACGTCGACGCGGGCGATTGGACCTATCCGCGCCGTTAGGCCTACGGCTCATGGAAAGGACGCCGTTTAAAAAATGCCCCCAGTGTGGAGTAAAATTCCCACACAGTGACCATCAAAAGGTCGGCAACCTGTGCCTCTCGCCGGATCACAACGAGTCCAGCTGTCCAGCCTGCGCCGCATTTCGATCCAAAAAGACCATTCGGGATCGAAGAGCTCGACGCCATATCATGGCACACAGACCAGCCCCGGAACCAGAGAACATCTTCGATGAGAGTCCCGATGTCCCCGAAGAAGATTCCGAGGAACTTCAAATTATCTCATAAGCAGACGACCCCATTTCTCCGGGGCACTACTGAGTAATACTGGCCCTACCCCAACCCCTCCAAAACCAAAGGCATTGGTCAAGACTTTGCCAGCTGGCCCCAGTCGAGACCGAAAACACCCTTCAGAAGCCCCACCTTCGGGCTTGGCTCCGAAGAAACACAAGCCTTCCACTGGCTCGGGCCCGAGCAACCCACATATCATTGTGCCATCGGCACCTTCGGCACCGAAGACACAAGACCTCTCGGCACCGAAACCGGCACCGAAAACACCGAGGCCCATAGACAAGCCGGCACCGAAAGCTCCCAAGCCTAAAGACTCCACTCCGGCATCAAAACCTTCATCGGCGCCGAAACCTTCATCGGCACAGAAACTACCGGCTAAGGACTATAATACACCTCCTAAAGCCAAAGACTCTACCGATCACCCAAAACCTCGATCGAAACCGAAAAAATCGGCGCCAAAGTCTGTTCCTCAAGACCAAGAACTTTTCCACCCAGATCCAACACAAAAAAGGATCTATATTAATCCAAAAACTGGACATGTCACTGCTGTACCTTGTAGGAAACGGAAACCGGATACAACACCTGCCCCAGTTCCTATAAAGAAGAAGGACTCAGCAACATCCCCAATTCCTCCTTCCTCTCCTGTTCCACCTCCTACCCCACCCCCTCTGCCTACACCACCACTACCTCTACCATCTCCATCACATACACCACCCCCACAGGATGATGATGATGACCTAGGGGGCGGGGGTGATCCAGGTGATCCGGTTGATCTTAATAATCCGTTCACAAACCCAGATACTGTACCATTGGACGACTGGGCATACCCTCTCCCAGATATGCCTGACCCTACACCATATCCCTCCAAACCATCACCTCCAGATGACCACCTGGGGTTTGGACAACTAGTGCACAGAGCAGCACTTTATCATGGAGTCACCATGCACTCCGATGCACCCGAGGAAGACTTCCTCTTAGACACCTTTGAACAGTCTCAAAAGTCAGTTCAAATTTTACCCATGATTAAAGGGGTCATAAAACACATCACAGAGGTGTTTAAAGACCCCGTACGGGCCAGGGTACTCAACCCAAGAATTGAGAAAAAATATAGACCTGCCCCAGAAGACCCTTGTTACATCAAAGGGCAGCTCCCTCTGGATTCCCTGGTCGTTTCCAACGCAAGAAAATGTGCCAACTCCCAAACTACAGGAGATACACCGCCCCCGACAAGGAATCCAAACTATTAGAGGCATCAGGCAAAAGAGTAGCGGCACAAGCCGCTAATCATTGGCGTATCGCCGAAACTCAAGCCCTATTGGCATGCTACGATAGGGCTCACTATGATCAGTTAGAAGACCTGATAAAACACCTACCAGACCAATACAAGGCCCAGGCAAACGACCTTATACAAGAGGGAAAACTTATCTCAAATGCCTCAATTAAATGTGCACTTGACGCCGCAGACACTGCCTCTAGGGCAATAAATACAAGTGTACTCCTACGCATTTCAGGCTTCAAGCCAGAGGTACAAACTACCATACTTAGCCAACCATTTAATCAGGAACAACTGTTTGGATCAGCAGTAGACACTGAAAAAAGACACCGAGACTGCCAAATCCATGGGAGCATTGCAGTCTCCACAACCACGTGGCTCCTTTCGACGCTCCCTCTACAGGGGACCCTCCAAAAACACTGGAGCAGACACCTCCTCCACATTCAAATCCTCTACACAAACATCCCCCAGTAGAGGATATTTTAGAGGAAGATATAGAGGAAACAACACCAAGGGACGAGGTCAAAGCAGTACCAACACTCGTACCTCTCCCGCCACAAAACAGTGACTTTCCTCCACTCCCCCCAGACCATTCCACTCCAGTCGGGGGAAGACTCAAACAGTTCCTACCTGTCTGGAACTCCATCACAACAGACAAGTGGGTAAGACAAATTATCCAGTATGGTTACTGCCTGGAACTAACCACTACCCCTCCACACATTCTACCCAAGCAACGCTATATGTCACCAGACCATCTTACGCTCCTCAAACAAGAGGTGCTTTCATTGCTGCAAAAACACGCAATAGAACCAGTTCCCTTACAACATCAGGGTACAGAGTATACTCACTGTACTTCCTAATCCCCAAAAAGGACGAGACGCTCAGACCAATCCTGGACCTCAGACTCCTAGATCAGTACATAAACTCAGATCATTTCCATATGATCACTCTTCAACAAGCACTCCCACTACTACAACAAGGCGATTTCCTTGCCACATTAGACCTCAAGGACGCCTATTTTCACATCCCTATGCATTCTGCTCACAGGAAGTATCTAAGATTTGTGGTGGACGGACAACACTATCAGTTTACAGTCCTTCCATTCGGGGTAACAACTGCGCCCAGAGTATTCACCAAATGCCTAGCAGTAGTAGCAGCGCATCTCAGGAGACAAAAAATTCATGTCTTCCCATATCTACACGATTGGCTCATAAAAGCCAATTCATTCAACAAGTGCATCCTACACACTCACCAAACTATTCAAATCTTACACAACTTGGGATTCACAATAAACTATCCCAAATCTCATCTCCAACCCTCCCACATACATCAATATCTGGGAGCCACCATAAATACCTCCAAAGCACTAGCATATCCCAGCCCAGCCAGGATAGCCAAAATACAAGCTCTGATCGCAAAATTTCAAACCCAACACTCTCTTCCAGCAAGAGTGTTTATGCAACTCATAGGCATGATGGCGTCATGCATCTTCATTGTGCCTTATACAAGACTTCAAATGCGTCCCCTGCAAGAATTTCTAGCACGTCAGTGGAATCAGGCTCATGGACAACTGACAGATCTGGTGTTGGTGGACAGCTGCTCACATCGCTCTCTAAAATGGTGGAACACCATAAACCTGTCTAAAGGCCGGCCGCTCTTAGAGCCTCTTCCACAAATAGTGCTGACAACCGACGCATCTCTCACAGGATGGGGAGCCCATCTCCTAACACACACCACTCAGGGCATATGGACCACTCAACAGAAAGGGCTCCATATCAATTACCTGGAGCTAATGGCAGTATTCCTAGCACTAAAATCATTCCAATTACATCTCCAGAACAAAACTGTCCTCGTCCGGACGGACAACATGACAGCCGTGTATTACATACAAAAACAAGGAGGCACACATTCTCTCCAGCTGTCCCAGCTCGCACAGAACATTTGGAGATGGGCCATTCCCCAGAACATATACCTGCTAGCAGAACACCTTCCAGGAGTTCACAATCAGATTGCCGACCTGTTGAGTCGACAAACCCAACAGATCCACGAATGGGAACTACACCCACAAGTCCTACTCCCATTCTTCCAAAAATGGGGCCAACCAGACATAGACCTGTTCGCCACACACGAAAATGCAAAATGCCCAACCTTCGCCGCCAGGTTTCCCCACCCACAGTCGAACGCCTCTCCCACTCATTCCATTCGTGGTACGCAAACTCAGGCAACAGTCTCTCAAGCTGATACTAATAGCTCCCACATGTGCGCGTCAACCCTGGTTCACAACACTGCTGGAACTCTCTCTAGTTCCACACCAAAAACTGTGCCTCTCCCCGTCCTTATTAACCCAGAACCATGGAGAAATCAGACACCCAGATCCACATCAACTGAACCTAGCGATCTGGCTCCTGAAGTCCTAGAGTTCGGTTACCTCAACCTACCACCAAACTGCATGAATATTATAAAAAAGGCCAGACGACCTACTACTAGAGCCTGCTACGCTGCCAAATGGAAAAGATTTGCCATTTACTGCACTACCAATGATATACGTCCACTGGATGCATCCATCCAGAACATCATTTGCTACTTACTACACTTGCAAAGATGTAATTTAGCGTACTCATCCATACGTCTTCACCTAGCAGCATTAGCTGCCTACTTACAAAATTATTTAGAGTACCAGCGATCAAAGCCTTCATGGAGGGTCTTAAAAGGATTATTCCTCCCAGATTACCACCGTCTCCAGTGTGGAACCTAAATATTGTTCTCACAAGGCTCATGGGTCCCCCATTTGAACCTCTGCAGAAATGCGAACTACAGTTCCTTACATGGAAAGTAGCGTTCCTTATTGCTATCACATCCCTTAGAAGGGTAAGTGAGATCCAGGCTTTAACCATACAAGAACCATTCCTACAGCTACACCGTAACAAAGTGGTTCTTAGAACAAATCCTAAATTCCTACCCAAAGTCATTTCTCCGTTCCATCTTAACCAATCAGTCGAGCTACCAGTTTTCTTCCCAAATCCAGACTCTGTAGCTGAAAGAGTTCTTCATACCTTAGACGTTAAAAGAGCACTACTTAACTACATTGACAGAACCAAACCATTCCGCAAATCCAAACAATTGTTTGTTGCTTTCTCTCCACCACATAAAGGCAACCCCATTTCCAAATCCGGACTAGCCAGGTGGATAGTTAAATGTATCCAAATATGCTACCACAAGGCTAAACGCACTCTAACAGTTCCCCCTAGAGCGCATTCCACACGCAAAATAGGGGCTTCCATGGCATTCCTAGGAAACATCCCCTTAGAAGATATTTGTAAGGCAGCCACATGGTCTACAACACACACCTTCACTAAACACTACTGTGTTGACGTGCAAGCCAAACAACAAGCTTCTGTGGGTCAGGATGTCCTTAAAACTTTATTCCAAACTGCTGCAACTGAAACAGGTGACCACCGCTAGGGAAAACACTGCTATATAGTCTATCCTAAGTGTGTGATCTGCAGCTCATATGCCTCGAACGGAATATGCTACTTACCAGTATGCATCTGTTCTTGGCATGTAGAGCTGCAGAGCCACACACGCCCACCCACCTCCCCGGGACCTGTATCTGTTCCAGCATCGTCTTACTTAGACATCACACATGGACATCCTTTCTTTATTTTTACAAACTCCATCATTTCCCATCATGGCGAAAAACAATCTGAGGATGGAGTGGATGCCCATGCGCACTGTAGTCCAAGGGAGGAGTCACCTATCTCGTGACCAAAGACTTCTTCCGAAGACAACAACAACCTGCAAGCATCCGAGCCCAACACCAGATGGCGATCTATCCTAAGTGTGTGGCTCTGCAGCTCTACATGCCAAGAACAGATGCATACTGGTAAGTAGCATATTCCTTCTCCTGTATTTGTGTAACGTACTTTGTATAACGCTTCATGTTGCCCAGACTGTGTGGGGGGTGCAAGGAGTGAAGGTCAGCAGAGCATGATGGGCGGACGGGTGGACCGCGAGCGAGAGGGGTTGATGGGAGAGTTGAGCACTTGTTCTGCCCGAGCAGGAGTCTGCTCTGTAATCGATAGTCCCCGCGCTTCCGATGCTCTCCCACAAGCCCAACCAAGCGTAACTGGGGTGTACGGTGGAAGCTGGCGCGTGCATATCTCTGATGTTTATTTTGCAAAAGCCAGTTGTACATGCGCCAATTTACTGTCCTGGGAGTTGTTGTATAAGGAAGCAGGAGGCGCGTAAACGCGGCGCCAGCTATACACGTGCACATCCCCTGTACTGCAAGTTAATCTAACGCCGTGGTACGTGTTCACGGGCGCGTTCACAATTGCAGTACTTTCTGCGCGTGCACATGTCCTGTCTCGCTTCCAAAGCAAGTCGATAACAATAGATCTCGCTAGCGACAGCGCTTTTGCGCTGCGTCGCTAGGCAAGACCTAAAAATTAATGGAGAGAAGACAGAGATGTTGGTACTGGGAAGGAATCCGTCCTCGTGAAGCCCCCACCATTGGCACAGAAAATCTGAGCCTGCTCTCTGATCCAGCACAAAAGGTCTAGAATCTGGGATTCCTGCTGGATGAAAAGTTGTCAATGAAGCCTCAAATGACAAAGGTTTGGGCCACTTGTTTTGCCGTTCTGAAATGGTTGCGGAAGATCATCTGGCTACTTCCATTTTCAGCGCAACAGACAGGGTCTTATCATGTCTTATCATGGCTGCCGCGAAACTCTGGAATGAAGTTCCACTCGCAATCAGACAATGTAGTACCTTGTCCCTGTTCAGGAAAAGGATCAAAACGTGGCTGTTCCCTAGTAATTGATTCTGTTATCTCTGAGTAATGCTCATTTTAGGCTCTATTTTATTATTATTATTATTTTTTTTCCTCTTGTTCCTTGTTGGTCCGTGTTCACGTATCTTCAGCGCCGGGGTACCCGTAGGGTCTTTGTCGCGCTCTATAAATATTATATACAATACAATACAATGTAATGTTGAGATTGGACTACAGAACCATGCTCTATTTGGGGACTGACAAATCCTCCATTAGAAGGCTGAAGGTGGTCCAAAATTCTGCGGCAAGAATGCTGTTAAGGCTTCCAGGGGGGACCTTCGTGGAAGGTAGGCTAACTGCACTGGCTCCCAATTGAAAAACAAATTTAGTTTAAGACCCTGTGCTATGTGTCCAGAGCAAAAGCTGGGGTTGGTCTGTGCTATTTGCAGGATTTTGTTAAACCATATCATCTGAGCTGGTCACTGCGCTCTAGTGGCTTATCCCTATGTGTGGTCCTACTCTTAGGCCCTCTTCATAACCTCAAACATGTAACAAGTATCCTGGGCCAACTTTTAGACACCATCCACTTATTAACCTCCAACCTCCAGTTAATAGCGAAGCCCTCACCCTTACGCAAGACACACTTCATAACCCTGTGATCTACTAAGAATCTAACTCTTATCTTTACACCAGACCAGTGCTTAATTTTTAAAAATGTAAGTGCCAGGGCCCTTGTCAGGAGGCCACTGCAGCTAGCACCTCCTATTGCCCCGCGAGTGCTGCAATGACAGTACCAAAAAGTATCAGCACAACTTCTAACCATCACACCCCTGCAAATGTGACAATTCAGACTATTCCAGGACCCCAAAGCTTTAAGAATGGCTTGGGCGACAGTTATTAGTAATTTTTAATATATATTGAATTGATAAACAACTGTTGTTGTGCTCATCATTAAGTTAAATAGACAGTGCTACCATGTTGCAGACTATTATAAATTGAGTATTAAGCGCCTCTGCCAAGCACCGGAAACCACCGACTCAAAATAAGCTTTGCACCTGCCCACTTCGTAACCGCAAACATGTACAGGTATCCAGAAATGACTCTTAGACACCATCCACTTATTAACCTCCAACCTCCAGTGAATAGTAAAGCCATCACCCTTACACAAGACACTTCAAAACCTCCAAACTCTAGTGAGTATTAAAGCTTTCACCCTTAAGACGCACTACATAGCCTCCTTCCTCTAGTGAGTATTGAAGCTTCACTCTTACAGAAGACACTGTTCATAACCTCCAACATCTAGCGGGCATTGAGGCCATCACCATTACACAAGACACTGTTCATACTCTGTAAAATCTTGTGAATAGAGGAGCCATCGCCAGATGTACTTCATAACCTTCCAATTCTAGTGAGTATTGAACCCTTCATCCTTACAGAAGACACAATTCATATCTTCCAACATCTAGTAAGTATAGAACCTATCACCCTTACACAAGACACACTTGATAACCTCTAGTGAGTATTTAAGCAACCACCACTTTGCAAGAACCCACTGTGAGAAAGTGGCTCTGTATATACTGTTCCCTAATAGGTACAGGGTGTACAGAGTCCACAGTCCCCCAGAGGCTGATAGAGGTCAAAGTTAGGTATGACCTTACTCTCAAAAGTGGTAGCTTGGTCGAGCAGTAAGGCAGTACCAGAGGACAGTGTAAAGCATTTATTGTACACACTCAGTCAGCAAATGGTTTCACACACTCAATAACTGAACTCTAGGCCAATGGTTTGTATATATAAAATATATGCTTGTTTTATTTTTAGAACCACAAAGGGGGTAAAAATATACTTTCTCAGAATGAGAGGTTGAATATAAATACTTTTGTTTTAAGCAATAAATTTGTGTAAACAGTCACAGTTGGTTGCAATAAACAATCCTATTTCCTAAACATAACAATGCATTGAGCTCAATGGTAAATTCAGGTTATTTGTAATAAATTACTTTTCAGATTACTTTTGGAATTCCAGGTCTGGCTCCTAGAACCAGCCTGGGATCAGTATTCAGAATCAAGTGATGAAAGTCGACTTAATAACTGTAATGATTTTTAAATAATATTTAGCTATTTCAAAAGTTAGCACTTAGAAAATATTTCACAGAAAACATTCAATGGATCTCTATGGCAAGAAATTCAAATTGCAGGTAGAGTACTTTATCGTTACTTTAGTAATCCAGGACTGGGTGCCTAGACCCAGGACTGGGGTCCTTATCAAAAGCAGGTAAGTAATTTCGTCTGCAGAAATGGTACGATTTTAAAAGAATATTTCAAATTTGAAAAAGTAGACACTTAGAAGAAATTTCACAGAAAAGCAGACAATGGTTTCCTATGGGAGAAAAATGAGTTAGAGGTAAGTATAGTTGTGAACACTTTTCAGAGTCAGGGCTGGGCACCAAGATCCAGCACTGGGAGCTCACCTAGGAGCAGGTGAGTAAATTCGTTTTTGTCACTTGGCTGATTTTTGGTGAATTTTTGCAGTTTTGAAAAGTTCACACTTAGAAGATTTTTGAAGAAAAAGCCAGTCAATGTTACCCTATGAGGAAAATGAAGTTAGCGGTTTAAGGGTAAGTACTCGACTGGTAGTGTTGAAATTCCGGGCATGGACTCAGGGGTCCCCCAGTGTCAGGTAGGTACAGTTGGTTCACCCTCAGCGGTTTCAGGACGGCCGGGTGCAGAGAGAGTTGGGCCCAATGTTATCCTATGAGGGATAGGGGGGCCTTGGTTGGTGGCTGCTGTCTGGCAAGCCACGCGGCTGTGGGAGCTGGGCTCCTGGTCACTTACTCAGGGCAAGTGGGGAAGTAGGTTAGTGTAGAGAGGGCACTGCCAGGGCCACTCGGGCGGCTGGGTGCAGGGTGCTTTTGAGCCTTAGGGCGCTCAATGGAAATCAATGGGAATGTTCCGGTTTGGAAAGAGGCTGCAGGCTCGGGGACGAGGATGTTTCAGGTGCCACCACCACTTCGAGAGGTAAGTTGGGTAGTTGTAGGTTAGGTGGGTACCCCGGGATTGGGCACAGGGGGTCGCAGGGCGCCGGGTGCAGGGGTGCCTTTTGACGTCGGGAATCTTACCCTCTGGTTGATCGCGGCTGGGGTGGCACTTGGTTCTGAGGCTGCAGGCTTCTTCCGGGATGTTGAGGGGGGTCCTTGGGTGCCGGACTCTAGGTCACAGTCGCCGTGGGGTCGTCCTCTGGGTCTTTGTCCACTCCGGCACTGGCCAGGCTTGGCTGGTGCAGAGTGTGTTGGGTCCGCGGTCCCGGGCTGGTGCCAGGGATAGCAAATAGGTTTCTTGAGTAGAGCCTCTACTCGTGGGAGTCCCAGGGGCTTAGAGCTAAAAGGTAGCCAGGTCCTCCGGGGTTGGTGACGTTGCTGGCCACGAGGGATGCCGCGCTGGTGCAGGTTCGAGAGTCGACAGGCCGGTAGGGCTGGGGCCAAAGCAGTTGGTGTCTTCTTCTCTTTTTAGCAGCTGCAGGGCAGGTCTTTGTTCTTCTTGCTCTTCTTGTCGTTTTCTATCTGGAATCTAAGGAAGGAAGGTTCAGGGTGCCCCTAAATACTAGATTTAGGGGCGTTACAGGTAGGTGAAGGCCAGGGACCAATGGGTCCTTGTCCTGGGGTGGGTACACCCCCTATCCTGCCTCTCTCCTGTGGGAGGGGGGCAGTAGCCTAATCCTGATAGGGTAGGGCCTCCCATCTTCAAGATGGCGAGAGCCCGGAGATGTGCTTCACCTCGCCTCCCCCACCTGAGGGGTGGGGTGGGCAGGCTGGCACATCCCCTGTCCTTGTATGGGGTTTCCGGCCAAGCTTCCTGCCAGAGTGGGGGGTTGCAGTGGCCTGGGGAAACTCCAAATGGCGGCATGCCTTTGAAGCTTCCCTTTGCTCATCCTGGGGGAGGAGATTTCTCACCTCACCCAGGATGTGCATTGTTGCAGGCCCGGGAGAGCAGGGGCTCTCCCACCCAGGGGTCCAGCAACGTGTCTGCTGTGTGGCAGCCTGGGCAGCCTCAGAGCCGACGTGGATTGTAAGTTAGCTGTAAGGGGGCATCTTCTAAGATGCCCTCTGGGGTGCTTAGTACATTAAATCCTACACTGGCATCAGTGTGGGTTCAATGTGCTGAGAAGTTTGATACCAAACTTCCCAGGCTTCAGTGTTGCCAATATGGTGCTGTGGAGCTCGTGTTTGACAAGCTCTCAGCACCATGTATTCTTAAATGACAGCACTGCACTTACAGTGCCCAGGAATGGACCCGGGTACTGTAGGGGCACAGGGCTCCTGCTCCTGTGCCCACACCAGAGGCGTAATGCACCCAGCTAGAGGGGTGGCTGACATATGCCTTGGCAGTGTAGGTGATGGGCATGGTACACAGTGATGTGTGCCATGTCGACTCTTTGTTTTGTCCTGCACCCAGACACTCAGCCTGCAAGGGCAGTGTGTGTGTAAGGGTACAGGGCCTCTGAGGGTGGCACAATGAGTGCTGCAGCCCTTAGAGGCCTTCCCTGGTCACAAGGCCCTGGGTACCTAGGGTACCATTTACTAGGGGCTGACATGTGGCTAGGGTTTGCCAATTTGGAGTTTGTGTGGTTTTAAGGAAGGAACATAGGCCCTGGGCACCTGATTGGCAGGAACCCAGGGTACACTCAATCGAAGTACATTCAGCAATTTAGCAAAAAGTGGGGGCATACCATGCAAGAAAGATGGCACTTTCTCACACAACCCCCCCCCCCCAAACGAAAGGTGATGAGACTAACCTTGTCCTATGGAGTCTTCATTGTCTAAGTGGAAGAACCTGGAAAGTCCATCTGCATTGGCATGGGCAGTCCCTGGTCTGTGTTCCACTTCAAAGTCCATTCCCTGTAGGGAGATGGACCACCTCAGTAGTTTTGGATTTTCCCCTTTCATCTGCATTAGCCATCTGAGAGGTCTGTGGTCAGTTTGAACTAGGAAGTGAGTGCCAAACAAGTATGGCCTCAGCTTCTTCAGGGACCAAACCACAGCAAAGGCCTCCCTCTCAATGGCACTCCAACGCTGCTCTCTAGGGAGTAGTCTTCTGCTTATAAAAGCAACAGGTTGGTCTTGGCCTTCATCATTGGTCTGGGATAGGACCGCTCCTATCCCTAGCTCAGAGGCATCAGTCTGCACTATGAACTGCTTGGCATAATCTGGAGCTTTTAGAATTGGTGCTGAGCACATTGCTTCTTTTAGGGTGTCAAAAGCCTTTTGACAACTAACTGTCCAGTTAACTTTCTTGGGCATTTTCTTGGAGGTGAGTTCTGTGAGGGGGGTCACAATGGACCCATACCCCTTCACAAACCTCCTGTAGTACCCAGTCAAGCCAAGGAATGCCCTGACTTGGGTCTGGGTTGTTGGAGCTATCCAGTCCATGATGGCCTGGATTTTGGGTTGTAAGGGCTGTACCTGGCCTCCACCTACAAGGTGGCCCAAGTACACCACAGTGCCCTGCCCTATCTGGCATTTGGACGCCTTGATAGTGAGACCTGCACTCTGCAGAGCCTCTAAAACCTTCCCAAGGTGGATCAGGTGATCCTGCCAGGTGGAGCTAAAGACAGCAATATCATCAAGATAAGCTGCACTAAAGGACTCCAACCCAGCCAGGACATGGTTCACCAACCTCTGGAAGGTGGCAGGGGCATTCTTTAACCCAAAGGGCATCACAGTAAACTGATAATGCCCATCAGGGGTGGAGAATGCTGTCTTTTCTTTTGCTCCTGGGGCCATGCCAATCTGCCAGTACCCTGCAGTTAAGTCAAAGGTACTGAGAAATTTGGCACCCCCCAATTTGTCTATCAGTTCATCTGCTCTTGGGATAGGGTGAGCATCTGTCTTGGTGACAGAGTTGAGCCCTCTATAGTCCACACAGAACCTCATCTCTCTCTTTTCACCCTGTTGATGAGGTTTGGGGACCAGAACCACTGGGCTAGCCCAGGGGCTCTCTGAAGGCTCAATGACCCCTAACTCCAGCATCTTGCTGACCTCAGCTTTGATGCTTTCCTTGACTTGATCTGACTGTCGATAGATTTTGTTCTTGACAGGTGACATCATGGGTACACCAGCTTGTCAGACCAGGGGTCAGGGAAAAGAGGCTAGCATATTGTTGCAAGACTTGCTTGCAGTCAGTCTGCTGTTGGGCAGAGAGGGTGTCTGAGAAAATCACACCATGTACTGACCCATCTTTTGGGCTGTAGGATAGGAGGTCAGGGAGTGGCTCACTCTCTGCTTCCTGTTCTTCATCAGTCACCATCAGCATGGTGATGTCAGCCCTATCATTGTAGAGTTTAAGGCGGTTCACATGGATGACCCTTTTGGGTGTCCTGCTAGTGCCCAGGTCAACTAGATAGGTGACCTCACTCTTTCTCTCTAGGATCGGGTAAGGGCCACTCCATTTGTCTTGGAGAGCCCTTGGTGCCACTGGCTCCAAAACCCACACCTGTTGCCCTGGTTGAAATTCAACCAGTGCAGCTTTTTGGTCATACCAGTGCTTCTGGAGCTCCTGGCTGGCCTCAAGGTTCTTGGATGCCTTTTCCATATACTCAGCCATTCTGGACCTTAGGCCAAGCACATAGTCCACTATGTCCTGTTTGGGTTCCTGAAGAGGCCTCTCCCAGCCCTATTTTACAAGACACAGTGGTCCCCTTACAGGATGACCAAACAGAAGTTCAAAGGGTGAGAAACCTACTCCCTTCTGTGGCACTTCCCTGTAAGCGAAAAGCAAGCATGGTAACAGGACATCCCACCTCCTTTTGAGTTTCTCAGGGAGTCCCATGATCATACCTTTCAATGTCTTGTTGAACCTCTCAACAAGGCCATTGGTTTGTGGGTGGTAGGGTGTAGTAAACTTGTACTGCACTCCACACTCTTTCCACATGTGTGTTAGGTAAGCAGACATGAAGTTGGAACCTCTGTCTGAAACCACCTCCTTAGGAAAACCCACCCTGGTGAAGACACCCAGGAGGGCCTTGGCTACTGCAGGAGCTGTAGTAGTCCTAAGTGGAATTGCTTCAGGGTACCTAGTAGCATGATCCACTACTACTAGAATGAATTTGTTCCCTGAGGCTGTGGGAGGTTCAAGTGGACCCACAATGTCCACACCTACCCTTTCAAAGGGGACCCCCACCACTGGTAGTGGAATGAGGGGGGCCTTTGGGTGGCCACCTGTCTTGCCACTGGCCTGACAGGTAACACAGGAGCTGACAAACTCCTTCACCTTTTGGTGCATCTGGGGCCAGTAAAAGTGACTCACTAACCTTTCCCAAGTTTTGGATTGCCCCAGATGTCCAGCTAGGGGGATGTCATGAGCCAAAGTTAGGAGGAACTCCCTGTACTTCTGTGGCACTACCACCCTCCTGGTGGCTCCAGGAGTGGGGTCTCTTGCCTCAGCATACAGTAATCCCTCTTCCCAATAAGCTCTGTGGGTACCACTGAAATCTCCCCTGGCTTCTGAAGCAGCTTGTTGTCTCAGGCTTTCAAGAGTGGGACAGTCTCGCTGGCCCTGGCACAGCTCTTCCCTAGAGGGTCCCCCTGGGCCCAAGAGTTCAACCTGGTAAGGGTCAAGCTCCATGGACTCAGTTCCCTCAGGGGTATCTACATCCTCTCCAGGGGGAGAGGGGTTCTGAGTGTTTGGCTGTACAGAAGCTGGTCCCCCAGTCTCCTTGCCCTTCCTCTTGGTTGGTTGGGCCATTATTCCAGGCTCCAAACCTACTTTTTCACCCTTCCTCTTGCTCTGTGCTCTGGTTTGCACACACACCAATTCAGGGATGCCCAGCATGGCTGCATGGGCCTTTAACTCAACTTCAGCCCAGGCTGAGGTTTCCAGATCATTTCCAAGCAGGCATGCAGCTGGCAACTTTGGAGAGACCACTACCTGTTTCAGGCCAGTAACCCCCCCCCCCCAGCCTAATGTTACCATGGCCATGGGATGACTAGTGGTGACACTGTCAGCGTTGGTGACTGGGTAAGACTTCCCAATCAAGTATTGCTCAGGGGAAACCAGTGTGTCTTTCACCATAGTGACACTGGCACCTGTATCCCTCAGAGCTTCTACCCTAGTTCCATTTACCCAGGGGTACTGTAAGTATTTCTTTAAGTTGGGGGGCCACACAGCCACAGTGGCAAACTCCACTTCTCCCAAGGAGACTAAACTTGCTTCAGTGTGTTCCCAGATTTGCTCAGGGTACACCTCTGATCCCATTTGTATACTTGCTGCCCCAGGAGTGGCTGTACTGGGTGCCTTAGGGGCTTTGTTTTGGGGGCAAGATACAGTTAGGTGTCCCTGCTTCTTACAGGTATTACACCAGGCCTTTAAGGGATCAAAGTTCTTCCCCCTATATGGTTGGGGCACATAGGGAGTAGTTTGGGTCCCACCCACCTGAACAGGTTTTTGGGGCCCTTTGGAAGACTCAGACTTTTTATCTTGGGGATTCTCACCACCTTTCCCCTGGGGAGGTTTTGTGACCACCTTCTTTTGGTCACCCCCAGTGGTTGTCTTGGTCACCCTAGTCTTGACCCAGTGGTCTGCCTTCTTTCCCAATTCTTGGGGAGAAATTAGACCTAGGTCTACCAAATGCTGATGCAACTTTTCATTTGTGCAGTTACTCAAAATATGTTCCTTCATGAATAAATTGTACAATCCAGTAAAATCCTGCACACCATGTCCAGCTAACCAACCATCCAGTGTCTTCACTGAGAAATCTACAAAATCAATCCAGGACTGGGTCTGGGTTTTGTGAGCCCCCCTGAATCTAATTCTATACTCCTCAGTGGTGAATCCAAATCCCTCAATCAGAGCTTTCTTCATGAGGTCATAGGATCCTGCTTCTGGCCCAGAGAGAGTCAGAAGCCTGTCCCTGCAGTTACCAGAGAACAGTTCCCACAGGAGTGCCCCCCAGAGAGGTTTCTTTACTTTCCTGATATCACAAGCCCTCTCAAAGGCTGTGAACCATTTGGTGATATCATCACCTTCCTCAAATTTAGGGACAATCCCTTTGGGGATTTTAAGGTCAGAAGTTTCCTCCCTATCCTTTTTTTTATTATTGCTGCCACCATTGATGGGTGCTAAACCCATCTCTCTCCTTTCCTTTTCTAGAGCCAGGAGCCTGGACTCTAGATCTATTCTTTTGGCCAGCCTCACAAGGCTGTCCTCTTCACTGGGGGGTCCCCCAGTGTTGTCTCTGGGACCAGAGCCACCTGTGTGGTCTCTAGGTGCCCAGATGCTATGTCTTGAGTTGGAGGGTATGGGTGCCATCTCCTCCCTAGGGAATAGTATGGGGAGGTTGCTGTCCTCCTTCCCTGCTTCCCTTTCCTCATCTGACTGGCCATCACCATGTTCAGATGGGTGGTCTTTAGCATACTCAGCCAGGAGCTCCTGGAGCCCTTGTTTGGTTGGATGCTGACCCATTTGTAAATTTTTGAGTTTACATAAGGACCTCAATTCCTTGAAAGACAAGTGTAAGTAAGGTGTGAGGTCGAGCTCCTCCACCAGGTCCATGTTATTATTATCACTAATAGCTGGGTTTGTTTGAGACATTCTAACCTGACAGTTCTAACCCTCTACCCTGACTATAGTGACTTTTATTTTTCTAAAATTCTAATGGGACTTAAGCAAGGCCCTAGCAAGACTTTTAGTAATTTTGGAAAAACCAATCGGAATTCTAAAGGCAATTTTTAAGAGTTCTGTCGTGTGATCAGATGGTAACCAAGTAGTCCAACAAATGCAAGTTTGTATCCCACCGCTGATCCACCAATGTGAGAAAGTGGCTCTGTATATACTGTTCCCTAATAGGTACAGGGTGTACAGAGTCCACAGTCCCCCAGAGGCTGATTGAGGTCAAAGTTAGGTATGACCTTACTCTCAAAAGTGGTAGCTTGGTCGAGCAGTAAGGCAGTACCAGAGGACAGTGTAAAGCATTTATTGTACACACTCAGTCAGCAAATGGTTTCACACACTCAATAACTGAACTCTAGGCCAATGGTTTGTATATATAAAATATATGCTTGTTTTATTTTTAGAACCACAAAGGGGGTAAAAATATACTTTCTCAGAATGAGAGGTTGAATATAAATACTTTTGTTTTAAGCAATAAATTTGTGTAAACAGTCACAGTTGGTTGCAATAAACAATCCTATTTCCTAAACATAACAATGCATTGAGCTCAATGATAAATTCAGGTTATTTGTAATAAATTACTTTTCAGATTACTTTTGGAATTCCAGGTCTGGCTCCTAGAACCAGCCTGGGGTCAGTATTCAGAATCAAGTGATGAAAGTCGACTTAATAACTGTAATGATTTTTAAATAATATTTAGCTATTTCAAAAGTTAGCACTTAGAAAATATTTCACAGAAAACATTCAATGGATCTCTATGGCAAGAAATTCAAATTGCAGGTAGAGTACTTTATCGTTACTTTAGTAATCCAGGACTGGGTGCCTAGACCCAGGACTGGGGTCCTTATCAAAAGCAGGTAAGTAATTTCGTCTGCAGAAATGGTACGATTTTAAAAGAATATTTTAAATTTGCAAAAGTAGACACTTAGAAGAAATTTCACAGAAAAGCAGACAATGGTTTCCTATGGGAGAAAAATGAGTTAGAGGTAAGTATAGTTGTGAACACTTTTCAGAGTCAGGGCTGGGCACCAAGATCCAGCACTGGGAGCTCACCTAGGAGCAGGTGAGTAAATTCGTTTTTGTCACTTGGCTGATTTTTGGTGAATTTTTGCAGTTTTGAAAAGTTCACACTTAGAAGATTTGTGAAGAAAAAGCCAGTCAATGTTACCCTATGAGGAAAATGAAGTTAGCGGTTTAAGGGTAAGTACTCGACTGGTAGTGTTGAAATTCCGGGCATGGACTCAGGGGTCCCCCAGTGTCAGGTAGGTACAGTTGGTTCACCCTCAGCGGTTTCAGGACGGCCGGGTGCAGAGAGAGTTGGGCCCAATGTTATCCTATGAGGGATAGGGGGGCCTTGGTTGGTGGCTGCTGTCTGGCAAGCCACGCGGCTGTGGGAGCTGGGCTCCTGGTCACTTACTCAGGGCAAGTGGGGAAGTAGGTTAGTGTAGAGAGGGCACTGCCAGGGCCACTCGGGCGGCTGGGTGCAGGGTGCTTTTGAGCCTTAGGGCGCTCAATGGAAATCAATGGGAATGTTCCGGTTTGGAAAGAGGCTGCAGGCTCGGGGCCGAGGATGTTTCAGGTGCCACCACCACTTCGAGAGGTAAGTTGGGTAGTTGTAGGTTAGGTGGGTACCCCGGGATTGGGCACAGGGGGTCGCAGGGCGCCGGGTGCAGGGGTGCCTTTTGACGTCGGGAATCTTACCCTCTGGTTGATCGCGGCTGGGGTGGCACTTGGTTCTGAGGCTGCAGGCTTCTTCCGGGATGTCGAGGGGGGTCCTTGGGTGCCGGACTCTGGGTCACAGTCGCTGTGGGGTCGTCCTCTGGGTCTTTGTCCACTCCGGCACTGGCCAGGCTTGGCTGGTGCAGAGTGTGTTGGGTCCGCGGTCCCGGGCTGGTGCCAGGGATAGCAAATAGGTTTCTTGAGTAGAGCCTCTACTCGTGGGAGTCCCAGGGGCTTAGAGCTAAAAGGTAGCCAGGTCCTCCGGGGTTGGTGAGGTTGCTGGCCACGAGGGATGCCGCGCTGGTGCAGGTTCGAGAGTCGACAGGCCGGTAGGGCTGGGGCCAAAGCAGTTGGTGTCTTCTTCTCTTTTTAGCAGCTGCAGGGCAGGTCTTTGTTCTTCTTGCTCTTCTTGTCGTTTTCTATCTGGAATCTAAGGAAGGAAGGTTCAGGGTGCCCCTAAATACTAGATTTAGGGGCGTTACAGGTAGGTGAAGGCCAGGGACCAATGGGTCCTTGTCCTGGGGTGGGTACACCCCCTATCCTGCCTCTCTCCTGTGGGAGGGGGGCAGTAGCCTAATCCTGATAGGGTAGGGCCTCCCATCTTCAAGATGGCGAGAGCCCGGAGATGTGCTTCACCTCGCCTCCCCCACCTGAGGGGTGGGGTGGGCAGGCTGGCACATCCCCTGTCCTTGTATGGGGTTTCCGGCCAAGCTTCCTGCCAGAGTGGGGGGTTGCAGTGGCCTGGGGAAACTCCAAATGGCGGCATGCCTTTGAAGCTTCCCTTTGCTCATCCTGGGGGAGGAGATTTCTCACCTCACCCAGGATGTGCATTGTTGCAGGCCCGGGAGAGCAGGGGCTCTCCCACCCAGGGGTCCAGCAACGTGTCTGCTGTGTGGCAGCCTGGGCAGCCTCAGAGCCGACGTGGATTGTAAGTTAGCTGTAAGGGGGCATCTTCTAAGATGCCCTCTGGGGTGCTTAGTACATTAAATCCTACACTGGCATCAGTGTGGGTTCAATGTGCTGAGAAGTTTGATACCAAACTTCCCAGGCTTCAGTGTTGCCAATATGGTGCTGTGGAGCTCGTGTTTGACAAGCTGTGAGAAGTTGGCCTGGTATATGATGCTCACTAGTTAAAGTGATCACCCTGTACCATGCCAAGCAACCCTTATGGTGTGGTTGTAAGTCAACCTTTTCGGACTAGCTGCCCTAGTGGTAGCGTAGGCTAAGCAGTCTTTGAGGCTAAACTCGTGAAGCGTGTTAAGCCAGCTGTTTTACCAAATGTAACCCCCTTTTATACCAATGAAAGGACACCACACAGATATATATTCAAAATATATATGTATTTATTTCTCAAAGTAACCCCTAGTCTCTTTATGAGCACAGGAGCACAAATCGTCAAACAAGATTACAGTAGAATACACAGAAGTTGCACTTTATATGGATAGGCCCTGGTGGCCACTCAAACCATACACTAAAATAGTGGTATAAGTACCACGAACAGAAAAGGGAAAAGGCCTAGGGCCTCTAGAATCGCTGGGCCTACAAGGAGCTAACGTCAGTTAGTGACCAGGAGGTCCACGGGTGGCGTGTGCAGAGCAAATAGTCACACGCGTGCTCCCATAGGTTTCAATGGGTGCGTAAAAAGTACAAAGTTACTGCAAAGAGGATCTTCCGGATGGACTAGGAACTCAAGATTTGGAACACAGGCACTAGAGATGTAATACTACACTTGGGCACAGGTGTGCCAGCTTTACCTCACCCACAGGAAGCGGGTGCATAGGCCTCGAAGTGCGTCGGGTTTCTTCTATCTGTTCCGTGGAGCCTGAAGACAAAGATGCTGCAGGCGGTCGGTCCGGGAGAGATGCAGTGGATCCAAGAGTGGATCGGAGATGTTGAAGACCTGTAAGCAGAGGGGACAGTGTTCACAGTCACTAGCCAGTGACCGGCGTGGCACCAGGTGGGTACCAGGCAATGTCGGGTGCAAACAGGGAGAAAGGTGTAGCTTGTCTCTGCAGCCACGTGGTCCCTGGAGGTCGACGACGTCCAGGAGTCGAGTCACGAGCTGTCCCACGCAGGCTCTCGCTGTCGGCGGTGTCGGCGACTTGATCGAAGCAAACAAGCCTTGGCAAAAGCAATTGTTGTAGGAAAAGGAAATAAGCTGATGGTTCTGACCAGCAAGGTCAGAAGGACTGCTCCTTTGGAGGGGAGCAAGGGCCAGTCTGGAGCAACCAGACCAGTGGTGTATTTCTTGAAGTTCGTCGCCAAGATGGCTACTAGCCAGCGGGCCAGCAACCGGTTAGGCGCGTCGAGTGGCAAAATGCAGAAGGGCCCCACGCAGATCGTGGAGATGCTGGAGGGCTCACCTTTGGTGCAGATGCTGCTCGGGTGTTGGGCTTCTCAGATCCCAAAGCACAACTTGGAGGAAGCCTCGGTTGTTGCACTTGTCAGCTTGTCGTAGTCGTTCCAAGATGGCCGGCTCCACGTGTCTCGGTGCCTCCACGGGTCTCCTCTTTTCAGGGACTGTGGATCGGGCGGTGAGAGGTCTGGAGGTCCAGGTCTTGTCAGTCTCTGGGCTCGGGCTCCGGCGGGAGGCGGCGGCAAAGCAGACGTTGATTCGCTGGATGGTGCTTGCGTTAGCAAGGTGGTCACTCCCTGACCACAGGGGAGATTGGCTTCAGTCCTCTGTGCAGCAGAGCGTCGAAGTTCCCGTCTTCTTCTTAGTGTTAAGTTGATTCCAGGATGTCTGAAGTCTTAGGACACAGCTCCTACCTTTAAGCGGATTCTAGGGGCCGGACTACCTGCTAGGTCCCTCCCTATGGGTGAGACCAGGAAGGGGGGTGGTTACACCCCCAATCCTTTGTCCAGCTCGCCCCAGGCCCGGGACTGGTGTGCCCCAGGACCGGTTTGAACTGGCATATGCACCGAGGCTCCTTGTGAGCCACAGGCATGTCTGGTTTCTTTCAAGCCCTACCTGACCAATACACAAAATCCTGTCTGGGGTGGTGCACGCACCTCCCCTGGCAGGAAACCCTTTGTCCACACCTCCCAAGCTGGAAGGACTCCCAGCAGCAGGAGGGCAGACTTGTGTCTGTGGTGGCAGCATCCATTTTGTGGAGCTGAGGCTATGTCTGATTTTACCCGGGTTTCAGGTACTGTACATGTAGTGTCCCTCTAGAAGGGTGGAATGCTAACCCCGTCGCCAGAATTGGCGAGGGGTTAGTATTCCAATTTGTATGACACCTTACTCGACATGTTTTGATAAAGCCAAACCAAAGATAGCATTTAACCGCGAGGTTCATAATGCACTTAAGAGTATATGGTATGACGATATCTGGAAACAGTAGAAGGAAGTTGTTCCGACCACTGCAGACAGGCTCAGCTCATGCCAGAGCACCATCTCACATGGAACCACGCACTCTGCCTTCAGGATTGTTAAGGCCTGCCATAGGAGTGACTTATAGGTTACCAGGTGTCCCATTTAAGGTTAGGTATAGGTATACTACACCTAAGTAAGAGGTGATTACACCAACTTACCCCAGCTGAGTGATCAGCCAGTTGTGTCAAATTGTTAGGCCAAGCCTGGGGTGGCATAATACATGCTTCAGCCCCTGGCAGGCCTTGGGTACACCAATGCCCTGGGTACCTAGTGTACACTGGTACAGGGGCTGACAGGGTGATCCACTTCCAATTGGTTATGCACCTAGGGTGCATAGTTTTAATTTAGTAGAGAGAACAGCAGGCTGGGGGTCTGATTGGCAGGCCCACAGCCTCAATATGTCAAAAACCAGTGAAGCAAAAAGCAAAAATTTGGGGTGACCATAGGATAGCAGACCCTACTCTCCTACACAACCCCCCCCCCAAACGCTGGGACATTAAACTAGCCTTGACCAGTCTCGTCTTCATGTCCTAAGTGGAAGTACCTGGAGAGACCATCTGCATTCCCATGGTCAGTACCTGGCCGGTGCTCCACTGTAAAGTCCATCCCCTGTGGGGAAATGGACCACCTAAGCAGTTTGGGGTTTTCACCCTTCATCTGATTTAGCCACAAGAGGGGCTTATGGTCGGTCTGAATCTTGAAGTGAGTGCCAAACAAGTATGGCCTCAGCTTCTTCAGGGCCCACACCACAGCAAAGGCCTCCCTCTCAATAGCTGACCAATTCTTCTCTCTGGGGGTCAACCTTCTGCTAATAAAAGCAATGGGTTGGTCTTGACCATCTACATTAAGTTGTGACAGCACAGCTCCCACACCCAACTCAGAAGCATCTGTTTGGACAATAAACTCTTTGGAGTAGTCAGGACTTTTCAGGATAGGTGCAGAGCACATGGCCTCCTTCAGGTCATCAAATGCCTTTTGACAGCTTACTGTCCACTGAACCTTTTTGGGCATCTTCTTGGATGTCAGATCATTAAGAGGAGTCACAATGGACCCATAGTTCTTAACAAACTTCCTGTAGTACCCAGTCAAGCCCAAGAAAGCTCGAACTTGAGTCTGGGTGGTTGGAGGGGACCAGTCCTTGATGGATTGTATCTTACTCTCCAGTGGTTGAACTTGGCCTCCACCTACAAGGTGGCCCAAATATACAACCTTACTCTGCCCTATCTGGCACTTTGTAGCCTTGATAGTGAGGCCTGCCCTTTGCAGAGCCTCAAGAGCCTTCTTCAGGTGGATCAGGTGATCCTCCCAGGTGGAGCTAAAGACAGCAATGTCATCCAGATATGCTGCGCAAAAGTCATCCAACCCAGTAAGGACTTGGTTCACCAGCCTTTGGAAGGTGGCAGGTGCATTCTTCAGACCAAAGGGCATCACCACAAACTGGTAGTGCCCACCTGGGGTTGAGAATGCTGTTTTGGCCTTAGACTCCTCAGCTAATCTGATTTGCCAATAGCCAGCTGTTAAGTCAAATGTGCTCAAAAACTTTGCAGAAGCTAGTTTGTCTATGAGCTCATCTGCCCTTGGAATAGGGTGTGCATCTGTCCTGGTGACAGCATTGAGTCCTCTGTAATCCACACAGAACCTCATCTCTCTCTTGCCATCCTTGGTGTGAGGTTTGGGGACCAGAACCACTGGGCTAGCCCAGGGGCTCTCTGAGGGTTCAATGACACCTAATTCCAGCATTTTATGTACCTCAGCCTTTATACAGTCCCTGACGTGGTCAGGTTGTCTGTAAAGCTTGTTCTTTACAGGCAGACTGTCACCAGTGTCCACCACATGGGTACACCAGTCAGTTTGACTAGGTATCAAGGAAAACATATGTGAAAATGATTGTAGAACCTGTCTACATTCAGTCTGCTGATGGGCAGTGAGGTTGCCTCCAAGGGTCACTCCTTCAACTGAGCCATCTTCAGGGTTCTGAGACAACAGGTCTGGGAGAGGGTCACTCTCTTCCTCCTGTCCCTCATCTGTAGCCATGAGCAAGCCCATGTCTGCCCTGTCAACATATGCTTTAAGCCTGTTAACATGGAGTACCCTGTGGGGACTCCTGGGAGTTCCTAGGTCGACCAAGTAGGTGACTTCTCCCTTCTTTTCCAGGATTGTATGGGGTCCAGACCATTTGTCTTGGAGTGCTGCTGGGGCCACTGGCTCCAACACCCATACCTTCTGTCCTGGCTGAAACTCAACCAAGACAGCCTTTTGGTCATGCCAAGCTTTCTGTAAGGCCTGGCTTGCCTCAAGGTTTTTGGATGCCTTCTCCATATACTCAGCCATCCTGGAGCGGAGACCAAGTACATAGTCCACTATGTCTAGCTTAGGCTTTTTGAGAGGTAACTCCCATCCTTCCTTCACCAAACACAGTGGGCCTCTCACAGGGTGCCCAAACAACAATTCAAAGGGGCTGTAGCCAACTCCTTTTTGTGGGACCTCTCTGTAAGCAAACAGAAGGCAGGGTAGAAGGATGTCCCATCTTCGCCTGAGCTTTTCAGGTAATCCTTTGATCATACCCTTTAGGGTCTTGTTGAATCTCTCAACAAGCCCATTGCATTGTGGGTGATAAGGGGTGGTGAACTTGTAGTTGACACCACATTCCTTCCACATAGCTGTCAAGTATCCTGACATAAAGTTGGTACCTCTGTCAGATACTACCTCCTTAGGAAACCCCACTCTGGAGAATACTCCTAGCAGGGCCCTGGCCACAACAGGAGCTGTAGTGGTCCTAAGGGGAATTGCCTCTGGATACCTGGTGGCATGATCCACTACCACCAGTATAAATCTGTGCCCAGATGCAGTGGGAGGATCCATGGGACCCACTATGTCTATTCCCACTCTTTCAAAGGGGACCCCCACCACAGGTAGTGGTATTAGGGGGGCCTTTGTTGTGTCACCTGATTTGCCACTGGCTTGGCAGGTCACACAGGAGCGACAAAACTCCTTTGTATCTTCATTCATATGAGGCCAGTGAAAGTGAGGGACAAGTCTGTCCCAAGTCTTGTTCTGGCCTAAGTGTCCTGCTAAAGGAATGTCATGGGCCAAGGTAAGAAGGAAGCCCCTAAATTGCAGAGGTATAACCAACCTCCTGGTAGCACCAGGCTTGGGGTCTCTAGCCTCTGAATAAAGGAGCCCTTCATCCCAATACACTTTATGGGTACCTTGAGCATTCCCAGCAGCCTCAGCAGCAGCCAGCTGTCTGAGGGGTTCAAGAGAGGGACAGGATAACTGAGCCTGCCTCAAGTCAGCCCTTGAAGGTCCCCCTGTCCCCAGAAACTCAACCTGATCAGGTTCAAGCTCTTCAGGGACAGTTCCTTCAGGGTCCTCTAGATCAGCTTCCTGGGAAGGCTGATCATCACTCTGAGGCAGGGGGGAAGGCACAGCCTTGACCCTCCTGTTCTTCTTCTTGGTAGGTGCTTGGTCCATTGTTCCAGGATCCAAGACCTGAGGTTCAGTGAGGCACTTTTTGGCCTGTGACCTGGTCACAGCAAGGACATGTGATGATATACCTAACATCTCTGCATGAGTCCTGTACTCCACTTCTGACCATAGAGAACTCTCTAGGTCATTGCCCAACAAACATTCTACTGGGAGGTCTGCACTAACCACAACCCTTTTGAGGCCAGTTACCCCTCCCCATGAGAAGTTAACAACTGCCACACTGTGTGAAGTAGTGGCATTGCTGGCATTGGTCACCAGGTAGTTCTCACCTGGTATGTACTGTCCAGGGTCCACAAAGCCTGGTGTCACCATAGTGACACTGGCACATGTGTCCCTGTAGGCTTGAGCCACTTTGTCATTAATTAAAGGAGTCTGTCTGTACTTGCCCAGGTTACTGGGGCTCACAGTCAGGGACAAATCAATGTCCCCATCACAGATCAAGACTGCCTGTGTCAGGGTTCTGTCTAAGTCAGAATCTCCTTCAGTTCCCATAGTGATTCCCACTACACCCTTTGTCTGGGGACCAACACTGCTAACAGTAGTACTGGGAGCAGGTGCCTTAGGGGCAACAGTGTTGGGGGCTCCACCCTTTTTGCAATCACTAGTCCAGTGAGTTGTATTTTTGCAATGATTGCACCAGGGTTTCTTTTGACCTTCTTTCTTCTTTTTGGACTGTTGTTGGGACCCACCCTCCTTAGCAGTAGTTTGGGGCCCTGTTGAAGACTTCTGGTCTTTAGATTTCTGATCTCCACCCTTTTGGTCTGTTTTCTTCTGATCACCCCCTTGGCCCTGGTTCTGGTTCTTTTGCTTAACCCTGGTTCTGACCCATTTGTCTGCCTTCTTTCCCAATTCTTGGGGAGAGGTCAGATCAGAGTCAACCAAGTGTTGATGCAGTTGCTGGTTTTGACAGTTATTTAAAATCTGTTCTCTCATCATCAAATTATACAATCCTGTAAAATCAGATACCTTACTTCCCAGCAACCAACCCTCCAAAGCCTTAGTGGCACATTCAACATATTCAGACCAGTCCTGAGTCTGTGTCTTTTGGGTGTCTCTGAACATTAACCTGTACTGTTCAGTGGTTAAGCCTAACCCATCTACCAGAACACTCTTCAGGACTCTGTTGTTTCTGACATCCTCTTCTCTAACAGTGAGGAGTCTGTCTCTGCCTCTTCCTTCAAAGGAGAGCCAGAGGATTGCTGCCCACTGGTCTTCAGGAACCTGCTGTACTTTGCAGGCTCTCTCAAGAGCAGTTATCCATTTGTGGATGTCATCCCCACTTTTGTAGGGGGGCACAACCTTAGACAGGTTCCTATTATCAAAGACCCTATCTTTGTCCTTAGGGACAATGCTGCCACCAGTGGGTATAGACCCACTCTCTCTAGGTTGCCTAGCCTTGTTCAGTTTTTCTTCCATCAGGGCTACTTCTAGCTCCTGCTTCCTGATCCTCAGCTGGGCTTCCTGCATTCTGGCCTCATGTTCCCTCCTCTGAGGGGTGGTCATCCTTTTCCTGGAGTGACCTTGAGAGCCTCTAGAGCCATGAGAAGCATTGGAGTCACCTGAGCGATTCCTTTGCCTCCCAAGCCCTGTGTTAAGTCCACTGGGGAGATCCAATGGGGTAAACCCACTGTCAATCCCCAATAGCCTTAGTTTAGCTGGGCCAAGTATAACACTTGGCACTGGGCTAGTTCTCCCTTCATCATCACTACTTTCTGTATCCTCACCACTTTCCTCCCCTGTAGTATGATTCTCATCTAAGGGATGGCTATTGGAACTGGGTACCTCTGTAGCATCTTCAGAAGGGGGGCCTCCTGTTCCTGACCCTAAGGGGGCTAACTGGGAAGCTTTCTTGAGTTCTCTCTGATTCTCATCATTCTGTAAGAGTTCTCTGAGCTCAGCAGAGGTAGGGTTCTTGGGCTGTTTAAGGCCTCTAAGAGTTGCCAAATGCCTGAGCTCATTCTGATTAAGGGTAGCAAAGCTGGATGGTGCCCTCTGGGGGTCACTCTCAACAGAGGTGGGTACAGTGGACCCCTCTGCCCCGGCCATTGCTCTTAAGTGTGGGTGGGTGTGTTGCAATCTACCTACACTTGGGTTTGCCTACTAAACCTATCTAGTAGTTGTAGTCAGGGTGTGCTACTCCCTTTGCTCTACAACAACTAAGTTCAGTAGAACTTATGTATATCTAATCTTGTTTTATATGTACCTACAGGTACCTATGTGATCTTTCAATTGGTAACCAAGAGATTACAATGGTAAAACACAGCAAGCTCAAATCCAACCGCTGCTCACCAATGTGAGAAGTTGGCCTGGTATATGATGCTCACTAGTTAAAGTGATCACCCTGTACCATGCCAAGCAACCCTTATGGTGTGGTTGTAAGTCAACCTTTTCGGACTAGCTGCCCTAGTGGTAGCGTAGGCTAAGCAGTCTTTGAGGCTAAACTCGTGAAGCGTGTTAAGCCAGCTGTTTTACCAAATGTAACCCCCTTTTATACCAATGAAAGGACACCACACAGATATATATTCAAAATATATATGTATTTATTTCTCAAAGTAACCCCTAGTCTCTTTATGAGCACAGGAGCACAAATCGTCAAACAAGATTACAGTAGAATACACAGAAGTTGCACTTTATATGGATAGGCCCTGGTGGCCACTCAAACCATATACTAAAATAGTGGTATAAGTACCACGAACAGAAAAGGGAAAAGGCCTAGGGCCTCTAGAATCGCTGGGCCTACAAGGAGCTAACGTCAGTTAGTGACCAGGAGGTCCACGGGTGGCGTGTGCAGAGCAAATAGTCACACGCGTGCTCCCATAGGTTTCAATGGGTGCGTAAAAAGTACAAAGTTACTGCAAAGAGGATCTTCCGGATGGACTAGGAACTCAAGATTTGGAACACAGGCACTAGAGATGTAATACTACACTTGGGCACAGGTGTGCCAGCTTTACCTCACCCACAGGAAGCGGGTGCATAGGCCTCGAAGTGCGTCGGGTTTCTTCTATCTGTTCCGTGGAGCCTGAAGACAAAGATGCTGCAGGCGGTCGGTCCGGGAGAGATGCAGTGGATCCAAGAGTGGATCGGAGATGTTGAAGACCTGTAAGCAGAGGGGACAGTGTTCACAGTCACTAGCCAGTGACCGGCGTGGCACCAGGTGGGTACCAGGCAATGTCGGGTGCAAACAGGGAGAAAGGTGTAGCTTGTCTCTGCAGCCACGTGGTCCCTGGAGGTCGACGACGTCCAGGAGTCGAGTCACGAGCTGTCCCACGCAGGCTCTCGCTGTCGGCGGTGTCGGCGACTTGATCGAAGCAAACAAGCCTTGGCAAAAGCAATTGTTGTAGGAAAAGGAAATAAGCTGATGGTTCTGACCAGCAAGGTCAGAAGGACTGCTCCTTTGGAGGGGAGCAAGGGCCAGTCTGGAGCAGCCAGACCAGCGGTGTATTTCTTGAAGTTCGTCGCCAAGATGGCTACTAGCCAGCGGGCCAGCAACCGGTTAGGCGCGTCGAGTGGCAAAATGCAGAAGGGCCCCACGCAGATCGTGGAGATGCTGGAGGGCTCACCTTTGGTGCAGATGCTGCTCGGGTGTTGGGCTTCTCAGATCCCAAAGCACAACTTGGAGGAAGCCTCGGTTGTTGCACTTGTCAGCTTGTCGTAGTCGTTCCAAGATGGCCGGCTCCACGTGTCTCGGTGCCTCCACGGGTCTCCTCTTTTCAGGGACTGTGGATCGGGCGGTGAGAGGTCTGGAGGTCCAGGTCTTGTCAGTCTCTGGGCTCGGGCTCCGGCGGGAGGCGGCGGCAAAGCAGACGTTGATTCGCTGGATGGTGCTTGCGTTAGCAAGGTGGTCACTCCCTGACCACAGGGGAGATTGGCTTCAGTCCTCTGTGCAGCAGAGCGTCGAAGTTCCCGTCTTCTTCTTAGTGTTAAGTTGATTCCAGGATGTCTGAAGTCTTAGGACACAGCTCCTACCTTTAAGCGGATTCTAGGGGCCGGACTACCTGCTAGGTCCCTCCCTATGGGTGGGACCAGGAAGGGGGGTGGTTACATCCCCAATCCTTTGTCCAGCTCGCCCCAGGCCCGGGACTGGTGTGCCCCAGGACCGGTTTGAACTGGCATATGCACCGAGGCTCCTTGTGAGCCACAGGCATGTCTGGTTTCTTTCAAGCCCTACCTGACCAATACACAAAATCCTGTCTGGGGTGGTGCACGCACCTCCCCTGGCAGGAAACCCTTTGTCCACACCTCCCAAGCTGGAAGGACTCCCAGCAGCAGGAGGGCAGACTTGTGTCTGTGGTGGCAGCATCCATTTTGTGGAGCTGAGGCTATGTCTGATTTTACCCGGGTTTCAGGTACTGTACATGTCGTGTCCCTCTAGAAGGGTGGAATGCTAACCCCGTCGCCAGAATTGGCGAGGGGTTAGTATTCCAATTTGTATGACACCTTACTCGACATGTTTTGATAAAGCCAAACCAAAGATAGCATTTAACCGCGAGGTTCATAATGCACTTAAGAGTATATGGTATGACGATATCTGGAAACAGTAGAAGGAAGTTGTTCCGACCACTGCAGACAGGCTCAGCTCATGCCAGAGCACCATCTCACATGGAACCACGCACTCTGCCTTCAGGATTGTTAAGGCCTGCCATAGGAGTGACTTATAGGTTACCAGGTGTCCCATTTATGGTTAGGTATAGGTATACTACACCTAAGTAAGAGGTGATTACACCAACTTACCCCAGCTGAGTGATCAGCCAGTTGTGTCAAATTGTTAGGCCAAGCCTGGGGTGGCATAATACATGCTTCAGCCCCTGGCAGGCCTTGGGTACACCAATGCCCTGGGTACCTGGTGTACACTGGTACAGGGGCTGACAGGGTGATCCACTTCCAATTGGTTATGCACCTAGGGTGCGTAGTTTTAATTTAGTAGAGAGAACAGCAGGCTGGGGGTCTGATTGGCAGGCCCACAGCCTCAATATGTCAAAAACCAGTGAAGCAAAAAGCAAAAATTTGGGGTGACCATAGGATAGCAGACCCTACTCTCCTACACAAGCTCTCAGCACCATGTATTCTTAAATGACAGCACTGCACTTACAGTGCCCAGGAATGGACCCGGGTACTGTAGGGGCACAGGGCTCCTGCTCCTGTGCCCACACCAGAGGCGTAATGCACCCAGCTAGAGGGGTGGCTGACATATGCCTTGGCAGTGTAGGTGATGGGCATGGTACACAGTGATGTGTGCCATGTCGACTCTTTGTTTTGTCCTGCACCCAGACACTCAGCCTGCAAGGGCAGTGTGTGTGTAAGGGTACAGGGCCTCTGAGGGTGGCACAATGAGTGCTGCAGCCCTTAGAGGCCTTCCCTGGTCACAAGGCCCTGGGTACCTAGGGTACCATTTACTAGGGGCTGACATGTGGCTAGGGTTTGCCAATTTGGAGTTTGTGTGGTTTTAAGGAAGGAACATAGGCCCTGGGCACCTGATTGGCAGGAACCCAGGGTACACTCAATCGAAGTACATTCAGCAATTTAGCAAAAAGTGGGGGCATACCATGCAAGAAAGATGGCACTTTCTCACACAACCCCCCCCCAAACGAAAGGTGATGAGACTAACCTTGTCCTATGGAGTCTTCATTGTCTAAGTGGAAGAACCTGGAAAGTCCATCTGCATTGGCATGGGCAGTCCCTGGTCTGTGTTCCACTTCAAAGTCCATTCCCTGTAGGGAGATGGACCACCTCAGTAGTTTTGGATTTTCCCCTTTCATCTGCATTAGCCATCTGAGAGGTCTGTGGTCAGTTTGAACTAGGAAGTGAGTGCCAAACAAGTATGGCCTCAGCTTCTTCAGGGACCAAACCACAGCAAAGGCCTCCCTCTCAATGGCACTCCAACGCTGCTCTCTAGGGAGTATCTTCTGCTTATAAAAGCAACAGGTTGGTCTTGGCCTTCATCATTGGTCTGGGATAGGACCGCTCCTATCCCTAGCTCAGAGGCATCAGTCTGCACTATGAACTGCTTGGCATAATCTGGAGCTTTTAGAATTGGTGCTGAGCACATTGCTTCTTTTAGGGTGTCAAAAGCCTTTTGACAACTAACTGTCCAGTTAACTTTCTTGGGCATTTTCTTGGAGGTGAGTTCTGTGAGGGGGGTCACAATGGACCCATACCCCTTCACAAACCTCCTGTAGTACCCAATCAAGCCAAGGAATGCCCTGACTTGGGTCTGGGTTGTTGGAGCTATCCAGTCCATGATGGCCTGGATTTTGGGTTGTAAGGGCTGTACCTGGCCTCCACCTACAAGGTGGCCCAAGTACACCACAGTGCCCTGCCCTATCTGGCATTTGGACGCCTTGATAGTGAGACCTGCACTCTGCAGAGCCTCTAAAACCTTCCCAAGGTGGATCAGGTGATCCTGCCAGGTGGAGCTAAAGACAGCAATATCATCAAGATAAGCTGCACTAAAGGACTCCAACCCAGCCAGGACATGGTTCACCAACCTCTGGAAGGTGGCAGGGGCATTCTTTAACCCAAAGGGCATCACAGTAAACTGATAATGCCCATCAGGGGTGGAGAATGCTGTCTTTTCTTTTGCTCCTGGGGCCATGCCAATCTGCCAGTACCCTGCAGTTAAGTCAAAGGTACTGAGAAATTTGGCACCCCCCAATTTGTCTATCAGTTCATCTGCTCTTGGGATAGGGTGAGCATCTGTCTTGGTGACAGAGTTGAGCCCTCTATAGTCCACACAGAACCTCATCTCTCTCTTTTCACCCTGTTGATGAGGTTTGGGGACCAGAACCACTGGGCTAGCCCAGGGGCTCTCTGAAGGCTCAATGACCCCTAACTCCAGCATCTTGCTGACCTCAGCTTTGATGCTTTCCTTGACTTGATCTGACTGTCGATAGATTTTGTTCTTGACAGGTGACATCATGGGTACACCAGCTTGTCAGACCAGGGGTCAGGGAAAAGAGGCTAGCATATTGTTGCAAGACTTGCTTGCAGTCAGTCTGCTGTTGGGCAGAGAGGGTGTCTGAGAAAATCACACCATCTACTGACCCATCTTTTGGGCTGTAGGATAGGAGGTCAGGGAGTGGCTCACTCTCTGCTTCCTGTTCTTCATCAGTCACCATCAGCATGGTGATGTCAGCCCTATCATTGTAGAGTTTAAGGCGGTTCACATGGATGACCCTTTTGGGTGTCCTGCTAGTGCCCAGGTCAACTAGATAGGTGACCTCACTCTTTCTCTCTAGGATAGGGTAAGGGCCACTCCATTTGTCTTGGAGAGCCCTTGGTGCCACTGGCTCCAAAACCCACACCTGTTGCCCTGGTTGAAATTCAACCAGTGCAGCTTTTTGGTCATACCAGTGCTTCTGGAGCTCCTGGCTGGCCTCAAGGTTCTTGGATGCCTTTTCCATATACTCAGCCATTCTGGACCTTAGGCCAAGCACATAGTCCACTATGTCCTGTTTGGGTTCCTGAAGAGGCCTCTCCCAGCCCTCTTTTACAAGACACAGTGGTCCCCTTACAGGATGACCAAACAGAAGTTCAAAGGGTGAGAAACCTACTCCCTTCTGTGGCACTTCCCTGTAAGCGAAAAGCAAGCATGGTAACAGGACATCCCACCTCCTTTTGAGTTTCTCAGGGAGTCCCATGATCATACCTTTCAATGTCTTGTTGAACCTCTCAACAAGGCCATTGGTTTGTGGGTGGTAGGGTGTAGTAAACTTGTACTGCACTCCACACTCTTTCCACATGTGTGTTAGGTAAGCAGACATGAAGTTGGAACCTCTGTCTGAAACCACCTCCTTAGGAAAACCCACCCTGGTGAAGACACCCAGGAGGGCCTTGGCTACTGCAGGAGCTGTAGTAGTCCTAAGTGGAATTGCTTCAGGGTACCTAGTAGCATGATCCACTACTACTAGAATGAATTTGTTCCCTGAGGCTGTGGGAGGTTCAAGTGGACCCACAATGTCCACACCTACCATTTCAAAGGGGACCCCCACCACTGGTAGTGGAATGAGGGGGGCCTTTGGGTGGCCACCTGTCTTGCCACTGGCCTGACAGGTAACACAGGAGCTGACAAACTCCTTCACCTTTTGGTGCATCTGGGGCCAGTAAAAGTGACTCACTAACCTTTCCCAAGTTTTGGATTGCCCCAGATGTCCAGCTAGGGGGATGTCATGAGCCAAAGTTAGGAGGAACTCCCTGTACTTCTGTGGCACTACCACCCTCCTGGTGGCTCCAGGAGTGGGGTCTCTTGCCTCAGCATACAGTAATCCCTCTTCCCAATAAGCTCTGTGGGTACCACTGACATCTCCCCTGGCTTCTGAAGCAGCTTGTTGTCTCAGGCTTTCAAGAGTGGGACAGTCTCGCTGGCCCTGGCACAGCTCTTCCCTAGAGGGTCCCCCTGGGCCCAAGAGTTCAACCTGGTAAGGGTCAAGCTCCATGGACTCAGTTCCCTCAGGGGTATCTACATCCTCTCCAGGGGGAGAGGGGTTCTGAGTGTTTGGCTGTACAGAAGCTGGTCCCCCAGTCTCCTTGCCCTTCCTCTTGGTTGGTTGGGCCATTATTCCAGGCTCCACACCTACTTTTTCACCCTTCCTCTTGCTCTGTGCTCTGGTTTGCACACACACCAATTCAGGGATGCCCAGCATGGCTGCATGGGCCTTTAACTCAACTTCAGCCCAGGCTGAGGTTTCCAGATCATTTCCAAGCAGGCATGCAGCTGGCAACTTTGGAGAGACCACTACCTGTTTCAGGCCAGTAACCCCCCCCCCCAGCCTAATGTTACCATGGCCATGGGATGACTAGTGGTGACACTGTCAGCGTTGGTGACTGGGTAAGACTTCCCAATCAAGTATTGCTCAGGGGAAACCAGTGTGTCTTTCACCATAGTGACACTGGCACCTGTATCCCTCAGAGCTTCTACCCTAGTTCCATTTACCCAGGGGTACTGTAAGTATTTCTTTAAGTTGGGGGGCCACACAGCCACAGTGGCAAACTCCACTTCTCCCAAGGAGACTAAACTTGCTTCAGTGTGTTCCCAGATTTGCTCAGGGTACACCTCTGATCCCATTTGTATACTTGCTGCCCCAGGAGTGGCTGTACTGGGTGCCTTAGGGGCTTTGTTTTGGGGGCAAGATACAGTTAGGTGTCCCTGCTTCTTACAGGTATTACACCAGGCCTTTAAGGGATCAAAGTTCTTCCCCCTATATGGTTGGGGCACATAGGGAGTAGTTTGGGTCCCACCCACCTGAACAGGTTTTTGGGGCCCTTTGGAAGACTCAGACTTTTTATCTTGGGGATTCTCACCACCTTTCCCCTGGGGAGGTTTTGTGACCACCTTCTTTTGGTCACCCCCAGTGGTTGTCTTGGTCACCCTAGTCTTGACCCAGTGGTCTGCCTTCTTTCCCAATTCTTGGGGAGAAATTAGACCTAGGTCTACCAAATGCTGATGCAACTTTTCATTTGTGCAGTTACTCAAAATATGTTCCTTCATGAATAAATTGTACAATCCAGTAAAATCCTGCACACCATGTCCAGCTAACCAACCATCCAGTGTCTTCACTGAGAAATCTACAAAATCAATCCAGGACTGGGTCTGGGTTTTGTGAGCCCCCCTGAATCTAATTCTATACTCCTCAGTGGTGAATCCAAATCCCTCAATCAGAGCTTTCTTCATGAGGTCATAGGATCCTGCTTCTGGCCCAGAGAGAGTCAGAAGCCTGTCCCTGCAGTTACCAGAGAACAGTTCCCACAGGAGTGCCCCCCAGAGAGGTTTCTTTACTTTCCTGATATCACAAGCCCTCTCAAAGGCTGTGAACCATTTGGTGATATCATCACCTTCCTCAAATTTAGGGACAATCCTTTTGGGGATTTTAAGGTCAGAAGTTTCCTCCCTATCCTTGTTTTTATTATTGCTGCCACCATTGATGGGTGCTAAACCCATCTCTCTCCTTTCCTTTTCTAGAGCCAGGAGCCTGGACTCTAGATCTATTCTTTTGGCCAGCCTCACAAGGCTGTCCTCTTCACTGGGGGGTCCCCCAGTGTTGTCTCTGGGACCAGAGCCACCTGTGTGGTCTCTAGGTGCCCAGATGCTATGTCTTGAGTTGGAGGGTATGGGTGCCATCTCCTCCCTAGGGAATAGTATGGGGAGGTTGCTGTCCTCCTTCCCTGCTTCCCTTTCCTCATCTGACTGGCCATCACCATGTTCAGATGGGTGGTCTTTAGCATACTCAGCCAGGAGCTTCTGGAGCCCTTGTTTGGTTGGATGCTGACCCATTTGTAAATTTTTGAGTTTACAAAAGGACCTCAATTCCTTGAAAGACAAGTGTAAGTAAGGTGTGAGGTCGAGCTCCTCCACCAGGTCAATGTTATTATTATCACTAATAGCTGGGTTTGTTTGAGACATTCTAACCTGACAGTTCTAACCCTCTACCCTGACTATAGTGACTTTTATTTTTCTAAAATTCTAATGGGACTTAAGCAAGGCCCTAGCAAGACTTTTAGTAATTTTGGAAAAACCAATCAGAATTCTAAAGGCAATTTTTAAGAGTTCTGTCGTGTGATCAGATGGTAACCAAGTAGTCCAACAAATGCAAGTTTGTATCCCACCGCTGATCCACCAATGTGAGAAAGTGGCTCTGTATATACTGTTCCCTAATAGGTACAGGGTGTACAGAGTCCACAGTCCCCCAGAGGCTGATAGAGGTCAAAGTTAGGTATGACCTTACTCTCAAAAGTGGTAGCTTGGTCGAGCAGTAAGGCAGTACCAGAGGACAGTGTAAAGCATTTATTGTACACACTCAGTCAGCAAATGGTTTCACACACTCAATAACTGAACTCTAGGCCAATGGTTTGTATATATAAAATATATGCTTGTTTTATTTTTAGAACCACAAAGGGGGTAAAAATATACTTTCTCAGAATGAGAGGTTGAATATAAATACTTTTGTTTTAAGCAATAAATTTGTGTAAACAGTCACAGTTGGTTGCAATAAACAATCCTATTTCCTAAACATAACAATGCATTGAGCTCAATGGTAAATTCAGGTTATTTGTAATAAATTACTTTTCAGATTACTTTTGGAATTCCAGGTCTGGCTCCTAGAACCAGCCTGGGGTCAGTATTCAGAATCAAGTGATGAAAGTCGACTTAATAACTGTAATGATTTTTAAATAATATTTAGCTATTTCAAAAGTTAGCACTTAGAAAATATTTCACAGAAAACATTCAATGGATCTCTATGGCAAGAAATTCAAATTGCAGGTAGAGTACTTTATCGTTACTTTAGTAATCCAGGACTGGGTGCCTAGACCCAGGACTGGGGTCCTTATCAAAAGCAGGTAAGTAATTTCGTCTGCAGAAATGGTACGATTTTAAAAGAATATTTCAAATTTGCAAAAGTAGACACTTAGAAGAAATTTCACAGAAAAGCAGACAATGGTTTCCTATGGGAGAAAAATGAGTTAGAGGTAAGTATAGTTGTGAACACTTTTCAGAGTCAGGGCTGGGCACCAAGATCCAGCACTGGGAGCTCACCTAGGAGCAGGTGAGTAAATTCGTTTTTGTCACTTGGCTGATTTTTGGTGAATTTTTGCAGTTTTGAAAAGTTCACACTTAGAAGATTTTTGAAGAAAAAGCCAGTCAATGTTACCCTATGAGGAAAATGAAGTTAGCGGTTTAAGGGTAAGTACTCGACTGGTAGTGTTGAAATTCCGGGCATGGACTCAGGGGTCCCCCAGTGTCAGGTAGGTACAGTTGGTTCACCCTCAGCGGTTTCAGGACGGCCGGGTGCAGAGAGAGTTGGGCCCAATGTTATCCTATGAGGGATAGGGGGGCCTTGGTTGGTGGCTGCTGTCTGGCAAGCCACGCGGCTGTGGGAGCTGGGCTCCTGGTCACTTACTCAGGGCAAGTGGGGAAGTAGGTTAGTGTAGAGAGGGCACTGCCAGGGCCACTCGGGCGGCTGGGTGCAGGGTGCTTTTGAGCCTTAGGGCGCTCAATGGAAATCAATGGGAATGTTCCGGTTTGGAAAGAGGCTGCAGGCTCGGGGACGAGGATGTTTCAGGTGCCACCACCACTTCGAGAGGTAAGTTGGGTAGTTGTAGGTTAGGTGGGTACCCCGGGATTGGGCACAGGGGGTCGCAGGGCGCCGGGTGCAGGGGTGCCTTTTGACGTCGGGAATCTTACCCTCTGGTTGATCGCGGCTGGGGTGGCACTTGGTTCTGAGGCTGCAGGCTTCTTCCGGGATGTCGAGGGGGGTCCTTGGGTGCCGGACTCTGGGTCACAGTCGCTGTGGGGTCGTCCTCTGGGTCTTTGTCCACTCCGGCACTGGCCAGGCTTGGCTGGTGCAGAGTGTGTTGGGTCCGCGGTCCCGGGCTGGTGCCAGGGATAGCAAATAGGTTTCTTGAGTAGAGCCTCTACTCGTGGGAGTCCCAGGGGCTTAGAGCTAAAAGGTAGCCAGGTCCTCCGGGGTTGGTGAGGTTGCTGGCCACGAGGGATGCCGCGCTGGTGCAGGTTCGAGAGTCGACAGGCCGGTAGGGCTGGGGCCAAAGCAGTTGGTGTCTTCTTCTCTTTTTAGCAGCTGCAGGGCAGGTCTTTGTTCTTCTTGCTCTTCTTGTCGTTTTCTATCTGGAATCTAAGGAAGGAAGGTTCAGGGTGCCCCTAAATACTAGATTTAGGGGCGTTACAGGTAGGTGAAGGCCAGGGACCAATGGGTCCTTGTCCTGGGGTGGGTACACCCCCTATCCTGCCTCTCTCCTGTGGGAGGGGGGCAGTAGCCTAATCCTGATAGGGTAGGGCCTCCCATCTTCAAGATGGCGAGAGCCCGGAGATGTGCTTCACCTCGCCTCCCCCACCTGAGGGGTGGGGTGGGCAGGCTGGCACATCCCCTGTCCTTGTATGGGGTTTCCGGCCAAGCTTCCTGCCAGAGTGGGGGGTTGCAGTGGCCTGGGGAAACTCCAAATGGCGGCATGCCTTTGAAGCTTCCCTTTGCTCATCCTGGGGGAGGAGATTTCTCACCTCACCCAGGATGTGCATTGTTGCAGGCCCGGGAGAGCAGGGGCTCTCCCACCCAGGGGTCCAGCAACGTGTCTGCTGTGTGGCAGCCTGGGCAGCCTCAGAGCCGACGTGGATTGTAAGTTAGCTGTAAGGGGGCATCTTCTAAGATGCCCTCTGGGGTGCTTAGTACATTAAATCCTACACTGGCATCAGTGTGGGTTCAATGTGCTGAGAAGTTTGATACCAAACTTCCCAGGCTTCAGTGTTGCCAATATGGTGCTGTGGAGCTCGTGTTTGACAAGCTCTCAGCACCATGTATTCTTAAATGACAGCACTGCACTTACAGTGCCCAGGAATGGACCCGGGTACTGTAGGGGCACAGGGCTCCTGCTCCTGTGCCCACACCAGAGGCGTAATGCACCCAGCTAGAGGGGTGGCTGACATATGCCTTGGCAGTGTAGGTGATGGGCATGGTACACAGTGATGTGTGCCATGTCGACTCTTTGTTTTGTCCTGCACCCAGACACTCAGCCTGCAAGGGCAGTGTGTGTGTAAGGGTACAGGGCCTCTGAGGGTGGCACAATGAGTGCTGCAGCCCTTAGAGGCCTTCCCTGGTCACAAGGCCCTGGGTACCTAGGGTACCATTTACTAGGGGCTGACATGTGGCTAGGGTTTGCCAATTTGGAGTTTGTGTGGTTTTAAGGAAGGAACATAGGCCCTGGGCACCTGATTGGCAGGAACCCAGGGTACACTCAATCGAAGTACATTCAGCAATTTAGCAAAAAGTGGGGGCATACCATGCAAGAAAGATGGCACTTTCTCACACCCACACAAAGAACATCAGAACAATCATCAACAGCAAACTAGACATGACTGCACAAGTCAACGCTGGCAGGGCATCCTGTTTCCACACCCTGAAAATACTGAGGAAAATCTTCAAATGGCTCCCATGCAACACAAGAAGAATTGTCGCTCACACCCTAGTCACCAGCTAGTTGGACTATGAGAGCAGGCCCTATGCCCAGATCACCAAGCAACTCACTAAAAGACTACAGACCACCCCGAACTCATCCTCAACCTCACATTACACTACACCTCAGAGAACTACTCTGGCTTCCAATACATAGACATGCTCAATTCAGACTTTTCACACACATTCAAGGCACTCCCCAACTCAGGCCCTACCTACCTGAACAGTCGCATCTCCTTCCACCAACCATCCAGAAACGTCTGCTCCGCAGGACTTCTGCAACATCCCACGCGTACACAGAACCAGCTAAGGTGGATGGGAGTTTTCTTACATAGCTCCTAAAGTGTGGAACGGCCTCCCACTCCACACTAGAGCCTCCTCCGCTCTTCTTGAATTCTGCAAGAAGCTGAAAATCAGGTTTTCAATTCACCAACGTAGCATAGGCAGCGTTGGACACACACAGGACACAGTTTCTACCCACTAACATCTAGTGTGTACTGAATCCCTCACCATTACAATGATTAGGGAGTATCCAAGCCATCACCCTTACACAGAGACGCACTTTTATACACTGCCATATCTAGTAAGTCGCATCTCCTCCCACCAACCACTGGCTGCTGTATCTCTCCATATCAAGTTACCATTTAATGTTGAGCTTTACTTTATTATGTCAGTGCATTCTGACATTTGTAGTCTCTGTTTCCTTCAGTTGAACCAACTAGGCTAACTCACCTGATAAAATATAGATTTTATAGATGGTTAACAGGGAATTTTCGGTATGTTTTTCATTGAGGGGTTGTGAGTGACGTCAAATAGACAATAAGAGCGAAGCCTGGGTCTGGGAATCTTCCCATGCAAAAAAATGGTTGGCTATAAGAATATCCACCGGAAGAAACACTAGAACTGACATGGGATGGGGTACATCCTTAGCTTCTACGTTTCTCATTTCCTTGCATAGGTAGTTCATCCAGTCCAGTTCTTCCCGCTCTTTTCTAATATTCTAACAGGACTACAGGGCCTAGAATGTAAAAGGCGCACCAAATGCGTTTGTTTACAAAAACATTAATTGTAAAATTTTATTTCTTGTGCAACACCGCCACCTGCCGGCTATTTTATGCAACAAATATGACCCCTCAAACAGTGTGGCCCCATACTGCGACATGTCAGTGCAGCAGAGGCCCGCATCCAGAGAGGGTGTTTTGAGGTGAGTTTCTGATACCCGACACTGTGTACTGACTCCGGTTTTCTTGCACCCCCGCACAGCTGCTGCGGAGCCGGTGTGGCGGCCGACGCAGAGGTGACCACACAGCTCATATCCTCCAACATGCAGCTACACGCCCTCTTCACCGGCCGCACCCCCCGCGTGGTGACCGTCAACAGGATGCTGAAACAGATGCTGTTCAGGTGGGTGCCAGGGCAGGCGTGGGCCCCCGAGCCCATTAAAATATTTTATTCAGCGAAATCATACAGACTACACAGTCTTTCGCAGTCTAATCTGTCACTTTTCTAGCATCACATCTGCTTCGAGGCGCCCTGGGGGAATAGAAGAGCGAAGCAAGGGTTCCGAGGGAGAGTGTGAGGAAATGTAAGGAGTGTGGGAATAGATACGAGGGAAAGATAGGATAGAAAAGAAGTGAACTAGGAGGGAAGGAACATCAGAGGGTGGGAGAGAGTGTGGAGAGCTGTATTTCTTATGCTTATGTGGTATTTTCTTGTATCAATAAAGTTATTTGTATATCAAGTGTGATGTAATAAGAATGTATTAGGTCACTGCACTCTTAGATCTAGAACTCCTGTTGAGTTTGTGTCATTCTTTGCTTGTCTGCAACTGGAGCTGTCGTGGGTCTCTGTAACAATAATAACTTGAATACTTACTTGCAGTCTCAGTTTCTTCAATTCACCGGGACACCCTCTAACAGAGAGGTAACACGTGGAAATACGGAGGGAGAAGAGAGACGCGGAGAAAAGGAATAAATATGAGAGGGATGGAAGGAATGGTCTAGATTAGAGTAGGAGGAACTGAGGGGCAAAGCAAGGGTTTGAGAGAAAAAGGTTGGAATTAAGGGGCAAGAAGGGTCTATGAGAGGGAGGCGGGGGTGTGAGAAGTTAAAAGTTAAGTGTCGGCTTGATGCAAAGCTAAGTAAGGTACTTGTGAAAACCACAGAGAACTTTCTTGATGTTTATACCAAAACATGGCGACGCGACATCTGACTGGTGTCAGTCATTGGTGCCAAATTACAGGACGCCTTTAACGGTTATTGAAACTGAAAAAGCCCATACTACTAACGTGTGAAATTGATTCTGGAAAGAGTATTTATAGCTGTCGTCATCGATTTAAGATCATTTCAGCTATGAATGCTGTCTGACATGATTCCTGCAAACAGGTATTCTTAAATCTATGCGGTCATTACCTTATATACTGCAATTGATTAAAAAAATAGATGGTGTACAATAATGTTAATTCTTCCATTAATTGCTATCAGCAGTTATCCCTTTCATAGATATTTGCATATAAAATTATCTGCAGACTAGGATAGAAGTATTGCAGACAAAGAACACTCCTTCCCCCTGATGAAGACTTCAAAAAGTTATAGCATAGCCAAACAAGCATTTACAATGCAATGGTCTCGGCATTGGTAAAGTTAGAGCTATTGGCATTGCTAATGACATTATTTTTGTTTATGTTTTTGTTTTTAAAACATTTAAAGAAACGGCATTGTCATGAGCAATGCCAATAGCTCTAACTTTAACAATGCCGAACCACAGTCCCTTTCGCCCACTCTCCAGTGTCAGCTTGCTGTCCCTGCCCCTCCCACCCGGAGGGTAGACAGACGTGGCTAGAGAAGCAAGGAGGAGATGGGGCCGTAAGCTGACAACTCAAGGTGGGGAATCAGCTCTGGCTAGCAAATGGACAATGGAGGGAGTGAATGGGGGAAGTACATGGACAAAGGGGTGGTGGGGAGCAAGAAGAGCAAGGTAAGGTGGGTGAGGAGGAACCAACAACGGCAACTGAGAGAGAGTGAAAAAGAGGAATACAGCAGGGAGAGACGTACAAAAGAGACAGCTGGAAAGCACAGGTACTCTCAGGGTGCTTCAACAAAACCCAAAAAAAGTATTGTCTGAAACGTGAGTAACACGTCCATGCTCCAGGGTAGGAAAAAACATAAAAAGTTTAAAGAAAGCCTACATAAGCTGACTAATGAGAAAATAAATAAGAGGCATAATGAAGGCAACCAGGGTAAGCAAGAGGTGGGCTCTAAGCCTACTGTAAGCTACCAAAATGTCTCGCAACAGACAGAGCATGTGCTAGAGTACCATGGCTCCCAATGCAGAAACGGAAAAAGGCCTACTGCCCTGTTTAGGCAGTGTAACAGTGCCATGATTAGGGTGCAGATGCCCCTCACCCCGTCTGGACTCCCTTGCCACTGCACCTGCTGCATTATTGATGGTTCGATCTGTTGTGTGGAGAGTGTACATGAAGGTTGAAGGAGCATGTGTGTAGACTTGAGGAAGGATCTCGAGTGGAGGGTGGACAGCCGATGTACATAGTGGAGAGCATGGGTGGACAATGCATCTAGATGGGGGGGGAAGACTATTGTGCAGTGGAGACAATGGAAAGAGGATGAACAGAATGAATAGCAAATTCCCAGTGTGACAGCAAAAATGGAGAGTGGGTGTGGACCATGGAGGGCTGATGTTCATGGTGAGAGAAAAGATATACATTCTACACCGTAGATGTGGTGAAGTGGTGTTGAGAATGGATACTGCACAGTATGGAGAGAGCAAATGATGGATAAAGAAAATGTGCAGGCTTAAGAGCAGATGAACAGGGTGTAGAGTACAAGTGCAGGATGGGGTACAAAAGTGGAGTGTAGAGCATACACCTGGGTGGCAATTGATGTACATGGTAAACAGTGGAAGTTCACTGGAAAGTGATGTAAATATTAACAGTGTGGGCACAGTGGTGTTGATCATGGAGAAAAAATGTAAGAGTATGTGGATAGTAGAGAGAATGTGTGGAGACTGTATGAAAAGTGCATGTGGGGGTGAAAAGCAGCTGTGTAGGACAGAGGGTGAATTTACACAGTGGTGAATGAATGTTCAGAGTGTAGAGTGTGTAGGTGGAGAGTGGAGAACACATATGAAGCGTCAGGACTGCATGTGGTGAGTGGACAGCCCATTAAGAAGGATAAGCCCAGGTAAACAGCAGAATTACCGTTTTTAGAATAAATGTGATAGCGTAGGCTGTGAGTGTGTAGGGTGCAGATGGAAGAGCATGCATAGAAGTTGGAAAAGCAAGTGGAGGGTGCATGAGGAGAGTCAAGATCAAATGCGGAGAGGTTAAGTGAGGATGCAGAGAACTGATGTAAATCGTGGAGAAATGCGTGGATTAGGGCAGAAAGCGGATACATTACCTGTAGTGTATGGGGGGAGGATGTGGCTTTATGAATGCAGTTTAGAACTGAGGAGCCATGTTCGAGTACCAGCATCGCTCAATATCCTGTGATTCTTGGTAAATCACTTAATTGCTTTGTGTCTAAAAAATGAACCTATCCTGTGTAATATAAATGATGCTGTGATAAGGCGCTCCAAAACCTTCGGGTCGAATTTACACTGTTTAGTTAAAAAAAAACGTGGAAGGTAAAGAACAGGGTAGATTGTAGATGTGGATAGAAAAATACCAAATGTATTCGAATATGGCTCAGAGCGAAAGGTATCCCTGTGCCCTCTTGTTTAAAAAATAGGAAACGTTTCAAAGCTCTCACCTTGGGGGATGGGGAGGATGCCTCGTTAGTCTCGGTTTCTCCCTACTTATCTCACTACACGCAATCCCTTCCTGCCGGTTTAACATCCTACACCTTTGCCAATTTAATCGCAGCAACAACAGAAACAGCTAGAGATATATTTATTTCCTAAGGATAACACCAATACGCTCTGCTCGAAGCCTCTGCATGTCCCCCGGTTTCAACAACATGACCTGGAAGTGGAACAAAGACCAGAGAGGGCGCGTAACCTGCCTGCTGGATTGACCACAACAATCCATTTGCTGATTGGCCTAAACGACCTGGAGGAGGGCAGATGTCACAAGGTTGGTAGAAGGGGAGCCGGTGTCCATTATACAACAACAATCTTTATTAGATCAGAGAATGTAACAAAAAGACAGACAAATCTCCAGGACGTGGTTCGAGGCCCAGCCCACCGGCAAACTGATCTGAGAAAAACAAGGCATGCATGCAGGGGGAAAAAAAGTTCAGACCAAAGCGAACGGCAACTAGCAGCTTTGAAAATGATTGGAGATTAATGCCGGTCAAAGCCACAGAGGGCAGAAAGGCAGAGAAACGAATGGCACAGAAGGGCACCAAAAACGACAGGAGCAGAGGGCAGAAAGGCACAGACAGAGAGAAAAACGAATGGCGCAGAGAGGCACAAAAAACGAGGGAAAAACGAGAGGGACAGAGGGCAGGACACAAAAACAAGTGGCAGAGGGCAGAAGGGCACCAAAAACGACAGGAGCAGAGGGCAGAAAGGCACAGTATTTCTGTGATTATTTTGCAGAGTTCACTCTGTGTAACCAGTGCACGCCGGTCAGTGAGATTTCATTTTAAAAATCTACACGCTGCGCTGAATCATATTAGCGAATTTCCTTTTCTTTTCCTTTCACTACTGCCAAATAAATAATTGTGCTAGCATTATCCACAGAAAACACCTCACACCTCATTAAAACTGACAAATACACTGCTCTGACCCTTGTCTCCACAAACACCAACCTGACTCTGGTCTGGGATGGACATGAACAGAAAGCGATATCTGATCCCTGGAGCACCGCCCAGCGCCACGAGGACCTGCACAGGGCAGAGTGGGCGCTATGCAAATAGGAATTACTATTTATTTGTCATGGTAAAGCGAACCTTGAATACAATATGGACAATGTAGTACCGATGATACATACATGGCACACGTTAATGCTATCTGGCGGTTCTAGTAACGTTTCCAAGGCACTGTTTGGCCTCTCGCTTCGCCCACGCCGCAGAATGTCAGAACAGCCTTGGAAGGCGAGGGCACCGCTGCCTGGTTTGGTGTATTGCACGTAGAAGTGGATTTGTAAGGTTTTCATTGGTTCACAGTTGTCTCTGGAATGACGAAAACCCCGAGAAGGGTTTTACAGGACCGGAGACGGCACCCCGCTGTTCCACACAGACGCAGCAAGTATCTGTTTTGAATGAGGAACATAGCTGCCACTCACACAAGGCTGACTTCTTTTATGACGGTTTTTGTTGCTAACATGTAAAATCTTCTCGATATATTTGAATTACGACACTCTGTGAATTTCTGAGCTCTCTCAACAGATGGTTCTTTTTTTGACGATTTATATAGCGCGAACTCGACCCGAAGGTATCGGGCGCCTCACCCGAGCACCCGTTACGTTACACAAGGACACATTCATATTTTGGTAGGCGCGGGGAGATTATTTCCCAGAATCACCGCATGTTGGGCCGAGGCTCGAACGGAGGTCCCCAACTCCAAAGTCGGCATCTCTGGCCGTGAGGCCACATCCCCTCCCCTCTTTTTCACAAGTACGTTGTGAAGTTTACCATTCCGGTGCACGTGTTCTACTGCAGCCCCAGGGAAGCCGGTCGCTTTTGAGGCCAACCTCAGTGCACAGGTGCGTGAGGGCGAGGGATAGTGGGACTGAGGGGCAGCATTAGTTCTGACAACACAACAAGCACTCTCCCTCACGCCCACCCTGCCCCACACATCGGCTGCATGCAACCAGAGCTTACGGGTTTATAGACAGAAACAGTGCGCGCAAGATCACAACACTTGTCAGCCTTCCTGCGGTACCTTCCATAGGACTCCAGCACTTAATATTTTACAAATTAAGCACTGAAGCGGCTCGCATACCCTGACTGCGAAGCGCCCCGAGACCGCCGACTCAAGAGAAGCAGCCAAGGCTGGCGGAGAGCCGGCAGATTCAAATCAAATGAGAAAGCAGAAGACGGCATCTCTTAGAACATCGCAATTGAGGTTAACTTCGCAGGTCATTTGCATTCTAACCATTTTACACCTTTTGCTAGAAAAACGAGCTATTGCGACTACAGAGACTCCGCGCATTTGTATATACTAACCCCCCCTCCAAAAACGAGCCGAGGGCACCGAAAGACACCACCGCCTTTCTCCGAGGCAGAGCAGAAATGCCTCGGAGAAACACAGCGTCCTTTTCGGATTCGGGGGCGTGTTTGTCTTTTCTCTCCTCCAGCCATTGGCTGGAGGAGAGAATGAGACTTCTTGCAAAAACCACACAACCCGATCCGAAAAGGACGGGGCCTAATCGGAGTGACTGACCTCTTCTCCAGTGGCTGGCCAGCATTTACGAGGCCAGCCAATGGAGAACAGGGGAGAAGAGGGGCGGGTTCAAGCCCCTCTTCTCCAAGTCATTAAATCTCGTGAGCGAGACTGCGCAAGCGCAGCCTTCGCTAGCCGAGACCTAAAAATCAGTTTGAATGTAATTTGCAGCTAATATTCTCTTCTGTGGCTACTATGAAAATGAGATAATGTTTCTTTTCATATACAGTACTACAGGGCTACTTTAAGAATTGACTAAATTACCCTTAAAATTACTTTTTTGGATCTGTGTGGAACGGTGATGTGTTTCAGTCGTGTTAGGGATTTTTACGTATATATTTTTAATATGTTTGTTCAATAGATTCTGATACTTTGAAAAATTTTCTTTGGTCTTGGCCATAGTATATGTTGATCGCGCCTCCGAGAACATTATGGTATTCAAAAGAATAGAGATTATTTCGCCACCCTGGCTATATGAACTTATGAATCCTAGGTTTATTGTGTAGGTAAAGTGGCTGGAAAGGCTGAAGTAATTCCCCTTCCAGGATGGGAAGGGGAACGTATTACTCCCAGGGCTTTTTGCAGGAATTCTGTGCTATATAGTTTCCGCACAGAGATGAGTAGCCTGTGGGAAATGCCGCAAGACATTCTCACTAGATCCCTGCATATGGCTGAGCTGTCCAGCCACATGATTGGGAATATCTACTATAAAAAACAGTAAAAGTAGGTTTGGTGATGTAAATCTCCGCCCATAGGTTTAAGTTTTTTTGAAAATGTGGCATGTGTTGGGCCCACCTAGAAGTATTCTGGGCATTCCTCTTAAAAAAGGCCTAGACTAGACTTTGAATTCATTTCTGTGAAATTGCTTGTGTTGCTGTTGCCTCCTAGAGACAGCTTTGACTGCTTGCCCTTACTGCCCATGGAGAGTCAAGTGTACAACGGGAAAAAACAGCAGCCCCGGGCGCTAATAGTAAATGACAGATGCCAAAGTAGATACTGCCAGTAACTACTGACTGATATGGAGCACAGACCTCACACGTCCCTGTTGTGAGATTTAAGGAATGCTTGGTAATGACCACACCGTCTTCTCATTTACACCCCCCCCCCCCCCTGAAGTTGTTCTTCTAGTCGTTGTATGTTGGCGCTGTACAACCCAGCACTGGGAGCTGAGGCAGTCATGGTCACCGCGTCCTCCGTTTAGATCCAAGTGGCTGCGTATTCCGTGTGCAGTGGTGCTTTAGCACAGGTCGGGATGCGATTAAGGTCATGCGTGTTCTTACTTCTGTGCTTATCACTGCCCTCCTCTGCCACAGGTACCAGGGCCATATCGGCGCATCTATAATTGTGGGCGGCGTGGATTGCAAGGGGTCTCACCTGTACACCATCTACCCCCATGGATCCACCGACACGTTTCCCTTCGTTGCCATGGGTAAGACTTTGGATGTATGACATTACAACGCGTGTCATTACAACGCGTGCAGTTACATCGCATGCGTTACAACACATGCGATGTTACAACGCTATGCCATTACAACGCAAGTCTTTACATCGACTTGCACTAGATGGCGTGCTAACATTAGAAAAGTGTAATTTACTATTCCAACTCCAGTCCACGTAACAGTAGGGAAGGTGTTGGGATAGTAAACTACACTATTTGTAATGTTAGCACGCCATCTAGCGCAAGTCGATGTAAAGACTTGCGTTGTAATGGCATTGCGTTGTAACATCGCATGCTTTGTAACGCATGCGATGTAAAAGCTGCTCGTGGTAAAAACCGCGTTGTAATGGCTGTTCCCCGTAAGACTTTCTTTCCTGTACTGTAAGCATGACTGAGGTGTTTGAGTAATGGACAGTGCACCATGGTGGAGAGAATTCCATTATGACAATGACACAAGTAGACATAGTACCTGTAGAGACTTATAGATAGATTAATGCTCACTAATGGATGGACGTGCATAAGAGAGCGAATGACCGACCGAAAGGCAGACAAACACACACGGCCATGGATGGAGAGATGAGCAGACACAGAGACTGACAGATACACCGTTTGATAGACAGCAAATTCATAAATGTAGACAGATCAGACATACATACTCTACCTCTGGAGCTGTCTGTAGATGATGAGGGGTGACTTGTCACTAGATGCCGGTTCTAATCCGTTCTCATCTTGCGGCCACAGGTTCCGGATCAGATGCTGCCATCGCTGTATTGGAAGATCGTTTCAAGCCCAACATGGAGGTGAGAGTTTCTCCCCATGTAGCAATGATTTTCACTAATGTCGCTTTATCACCCAGTGCACAGAAGGAAGGGGTGATGATTGTGCTGCACATATGTGGTAATACACCAGCGCTATCAGTATTACAGAGGGGGCTGCGGGCCCTTCTGTAATGCCAAAGTGCCCCAGGGACACACAAAGCGGTGGCACACACCTGTGGTAATACGGCCTCTGGTGTAGAGATCTTTGTAAAGCCTACAGGTCACCAGTTTTCAGTCCTGGAAGGTTAACCAAGCTTTAGATCTTTCAGAAGCTAAAAAAATGGACACTATTAAGTTACTAATAACACTTTTTATTTACAAAATTCACTTTGAGACGTGCAGTGTATAAGTATTTTATATTATAATATAATACAATGTGACGCTATAATATATATGCTAATCTCACTTTGAGATTATTTGTAATATCAGATGCATGCTGAAGTCAGAAATCACCTGTAATACCCATATTATGTCACTTCTAACAACTTTGTATTAGTTGTATAGCCATGATTTGAATTCCGACTACGGACTTGCAATTTGAAAAGACACGTCATCGTGTTGTTGTTCAAAAAAACCTTCTTCCAACCCGGTTGTCGTGAGCAATTTTCACCACTTATCTTTGCTCCTTTTGCCATCCAAAGCACTAGAAAAGCATATTCATGCTCAGGTTTCTTTTTTGTTGAATTCAAATCTTTCCTGGACTCTAATTAGTCTGGTTTAAGACCATTTCATAGCACTGAACCTGTTTTACTGTTTGTCACTGAATCTACTTTCCTTTGTCACTGAATCTACTTTCCTGTGTCACTGAATCTACTCTGCTGTGTCACTGAATCTGCTTTCCTGTATGTCACTGAATAAGCTTTCCTGTATGTCACTGAATCTGATTTCCTGTATGTCACTGAATCTAGTTTCCTTTCGTGTATGTCACTGAACCTGCTTTACTGTAAGTCACTGATTCTACTTTCCTGTACGTCACTGAATCTACTTTCCTTTCGTGTATGTCACTGAACCTGCTTTACTGTAAGTCACTGATTCTACTTTCCTGTATGTCACTGAATCTACTTTCCTATATGTCACTGAATCTGCTTTCATGTATTTCACTGAATCTGCTTTCATGTATGTCACTGATAATCTTAAACTTGCAGTGGATCGGGGAGTCCTGGCTCCCTAGATCCTCCTGGATATCTCAGCAGCTATTGTGTCCCATATTATTCTTCTGATTTGTCTTGCATATTGTGGCTCATACTCAACATTGATAAGACTTATAATTATTGCCACCCCCCAGTGCATGGTCAGCTGCTTTATGTCCACCTGAGGTTGAGTACTCTACCCTCCCATACTCACTCTGTCAAAAACATGGGAGTTTGCTTTGATCCCACTCTGCCGTTTTGCACCCAGCAGATTCTTTCATCTTCAGGTCATCCAAAGTATTATTCTTTTCCTTCCAAAGGACCCTCATAATGCCATGGTCCAGTCCATTTTTATGTCTGAGCTTGAACATGCATCTCTCCTCAGCCTCCTCTGCCCTGCTGCTGTCTCTTCTGGTCCCCGCTCTTTGCCCTGGTTTCCTTCGGAAGTGGTAGACATCTGTGGTCCTCTGCCTCTGTTATGGGGCTTGTCATGGTTTAATCCCAAACATATTTTGAAAAAAACTAACAAAAACTGGTCATGTATCAACCATTCCACACCCTATGCTCTCAGGCTCAACTGTATTCCAAAAGTCCATAAACTCCATTCTGAATGCAGAAATATTGACTTTCTAGCCACTGGTTGCGGGAATCATAAAGCCAGGATCTCATCATCAGGTCTCCTGATAATGATCCTAAGTTTTTTTGCATTCCTGATTCTGTGCACTGCTTCCTCCATTAGCTTCAGGACACTTTTAGTGGTAATAGCGCACTGTATAATTGTATATTGTGTTTAGCAAGTGGAAGTCATGTGCCGGCAGGACTAGCAAGTGCAGCAGAAGAGACACTGTGCCTGCTGTTCCCTCGTAGACAGGCCATGCGGCATAACGTTTGAATGGAGTGGGAGGCTATGGGCCAGGGTGATTGCTGGGTAAAGTCTGTGGTGTAGAATTTAGAAGCGAAGAACAACTGTACTCATCACTGCTAAGTAAGATCATGAAATGGGCAGATGTCACTCCCTTCTCAAACCACCACAAAAACAGAAGCATGTGTCACTTACTCCCAGCACTATCTGATGAACCAGTCCCCAGCAGAGCTCTTGTAAATAGTCAAGGTGAATGCCTGTTGATTGCAGATTGCCAGATGTGGTTGTGGGAATCCGTTTTGCTATGTCTGCTGTGGGGTGGGATTGATGGGACAATGAGAGGCCTAGTGCCTATGTGTAGGAAGTTTGGCTTCTCTTCCCTCCACACCATGTGATTTCTTTGAGTATAAGCCGGGTTGTCCCAGCAGAAGGTAAGTGAGTGAATGTTGATCTTCAATACTATTGTCTGGAATACGAAGCTGTCCCTCCAGCATGTGTGTGATAGTAGATTATTCCTAGAACGCGTCTCTCCGCAGTACAACTCTGCATCTCTTTTCCTAATGTGTGTTCCCGGAGTTGTACTTCTCTTGCATATTGCTTTGCCTTCAAACACCACGGGTACACAGGATCACATAGAAGTGACATCCAATTTGATTACTTCTATTGCCTTTTCTTCCCTTTTGCCATTTTTCGGTCCACTTCATCGCTCGCAGCGTGAGGATGCCAAACAGCTGGTGCGGGAAGCCATTACTGCTGGAATCACATGTGACTTGGGATCCGGGAGCAATGTGGACTTGTGCATCATCACCAAGGAGGGCACGGAGTCTCTGCGTGGGTATGACAGCCCAGGCCAGAGCGGACACAGGTGAGCCTGAAACAGTTCTGCTCCTGAGCATGATTACTCATGCATATCCCTAATAGACTCTTGGCAACTTGTAGCTGATCTTTTCTTAAAGGGTTATAATTGTACATTCTTCCTGTGAATTCTGCTGTGGGAAATGTTACCCCCACTATGTAGTTAGCAGTGCAATGTGTCTCCAATGTGAAGCTGTGCTTCCCCCTTGTTCTGGCAGAGCAAAACAGTAGAAATCTGATTAAGACCACATGAGAAATGAATGTGTCTGGATATGCGGTGTGTTGGATTTCTTTAGATGGTATTTGTACCTGTGACCCCTACAATTGCTCCATTTTAAGGAATCCTGTCTCCACCATCATAACAATGTGTTTCTGTGGTCCATGGATCGATGTCAAGTTATCACAAGTGTCTAACTCAAGTCCTCTGAACCTGTTGTTTTCCCAGGCTCGGGTCTTACCGTTACTGGAAGGGGACCACCGCAGTACTGACGAAAACCATCACACCCCTGGAGCTTGAAGTAGTGGAAGAGGTGGTGCAACCCATGGACACAGAATTAAATCCACTGTGAGCTTTCTTCAGTCCTGAACTAGAGGTGTATAAATTAGTCTATCTTCCCCAGCCAGAAGCAGAGGCATGACTGTCCCCCAGCCCTACAACACAGGGTTGCAACTTTCTCAATCCTGTGCCAGCTGTAGGCTAGTGGTGTCTGGCTAGCTGGCTCCATCGATGAGCTGCCTCTATGCAATTTCTGTGTCATCAGCCAGACCTGGCAACAGGTGCACAAATCTTTCTACCATCCCTTATCCCTTCTCTAAATATATGAGGTCTCTTCAATGCTCCTCCTCCCCTAAACTTAGAAAATAGTTTTCTTTCTTTGAATCCACCCACTGGTCCAGAGGTATACAGTTCAAGCTCTCCTCCCCGAGACACAGTGGTGCAGCTAACTTGCACTACACCACATGAAATTGCTACCCTCTGTAGAAACGTCACACTTAGATTACATTACACTCTTTTTCTCTTCCTTTCTATACTTTTATTCAATTATTTTTTAAGGATTTTTTGATTAATTCTATAAAAAAAAGTCTTATTTTAGACAACATTTTACATCTTGTTGCTATTTGGGATATGTACCAGTTCCTCAATAGCTAAATCCCAAACATTGTCATGGAAAACAAAATACACAACTAATATTTGATTGATTCACTGTTCTTCTTCAGAAATAGATGTTCGAGGCATATGAGCTGAAGATTGTATACTTTAGCATAGATCGCCATCTTGTGTTGGGCTCGGATGTTTGCAGTTTGGTTTTGTCGAAGAGGTCTTTGTAGTCACAGGATAGGTGACTCCTCCTTATGGTGATTGTGCGCATGGGAATCGACTCCATCTTCAGATTTTTTTTTTCCGCCGGTTTGAATGTAAACGGCTGCATTCCAGGTCACTATCGTATTCGATTCCCCTTCGACGTGCAATCCTTCAGCGCTCGACGGTATTGTTTTGATCGTGCTCCTCGACGCGGATCCAACACAAATCTCAACACCTTCAATTCCGGTCGTCGACGCAGGCCGTTGGGCCTATCCGCGCCATCAGGCCCTACAGCTAATGTAAAGAACTCCATTCAAATAATGCCCCCTGCGTGGTGCCAAATTCCCACACACTGATCTCCATGAGGCCTGTAACCTTTGCTCTCTCCAGAACACGAGAACAAAGATTGCCTGGCCTGCGCTTCATTCACATCGAAGAAAACCATACGTGATCACCAGGCTCAATGTCACATAAGGTCTCGATCCTCTACCTCGGTGCCGGACGACATCTTCGATGCAGGCCCTGATGCTCCTGAGGAACAAGAACCGGAAAATGAGGACATGAGCATCTCCGAGGCCGATGAATCAGAGGCCGAAGATCAGATGGTTACTCCAGGGCAACGAACCTTGAGTACCGACATTGACACCCCTTAATCTTCTCAAAAACATAAGGCTGTGGTATCACCTTCACCTTCCGGCTCAGGTCGACACCTTGACAGAACCTCTGATGCCCCGCCTTCATGCTCGGCTCCGAAGTCCAAAGGCAAGCCTTCAGGCGACTCAGGACCGGGCCAGCCACGTATCGGTACCGAACTATCATCCTCGGTACCGAAATCCAAACATTCGGCACCGAAATACCATCCGAATAAACCCTCGAAGCCGCAACCAGACCACAAATCTTCAGAGCCGAAAAAGAGCAAATCTTCAGAGCCGAAAAAATCCTCGAAGCCCAAAAAGACCATAAATCCTCAGAGCCAAAAAAGTCCTCGGACTCCAAAGCTTCTTCAAAGCAAAAGGGCACTAAAATTCCTCCTAGAGCTTCGGAATCAAGGCAAAAGCAACCAAAATCATCGGTGCCGAACAAGAATACTGGATTAGAAGACCTATTTCAACGAGATCCAGTGGACCCTAAACAAAAAGACCTTCATATTGACCCTAAAACTGGTAAAATCAAACCAATTCTATAAAAAAAGAGACCTTTGAACTCCCCAGCAGAACCCAAAGTACCCTTAAAGAAGAGAGACATGGGAACATCTCCAGCCAGGCCTTTCTCTCCTCCAAATATCCCCACTACACCACTTTACCACTTTCTCCAGCACACTCTCCAGTGCTTCCATATTCGCCTACACCACAAGATGGTGATAATGATCACCTTGAGTGTGGGGGTGGGGGAGGGGATGAAATCCCACAAGAGGATAATGATGATGACACTACTCTCCCTCCACCTGATCCTTGGGAAAATTATGATAATCCACCAGACGTCTGAAATCTCCCCGATCCAGACTCCTACCCATCTAGGCCATCCCCCCCAGACGACAACATAGGTTTTGCACAGCTCATAAACAGAGCTGCACAATATCATGGGGTCGAATTACATTCATACCCACAGGAAGAAGATTTTTTGTTGGAGACTTTCACATAGTCACAAAAATCAACAAGCACTCTACCTATGTTAAAAGGTATCATCAAACATGCACCTGACATTTTTAAAGATCCCGTTAGGGCTAGAGTTGTCAATCCCAGGATCGTAAAAAATATAAGCCAGCTCCCAGCGATCCAGCTTATATTAAAGCACAGCTCCCTCGAGATTCATTAATGGCGTCAAATGTACGTAAACGTTTAAATTCCCAAACATCAGGGGATGCTCCACCTCCAGATAAGGAGTCTAAATTATAAGACGCATCTGGCGAACGGATTGCCTCACAAGCAGCAAATCACTGGCGCATTGTCAATACCCAAGCTTTACTGGCCAGGTATGATAGGGCTCATTACGATGAGCTTGAAAAGCTCATACAACATCTTCCTGATCAGTATAAGGCTAAGGCTAATGACTTCACACAAGAGGGAAAATTAATCACAAACACATAAAGTGTGCTCTTGATGCAGCCGACACAGCGTCCCGTGCAGTTAACACAAGCGTTCTACTACGCAGACACGCATGCCTGCACATATCTGGGTTTAAACAAGATGTGCAGTCCACAATTCTTAATCAACCCTTTGATCAAGAACACTTATTTGGACCCACTTTAGACACATCTTTGGAGAAAATGAAGAAGGACTCAGAAACTGCTAAATCCATGGGAGCTCTACAGGCAACAACCAGTAGAGGTTCCTTGTGTTGTTCCTTTTATAGGGGCGCATCTAAAACTATTGGGACGGACAACACCTCATCCACCTACAAAAACACTACTCAAACGTCTCCTAGCAGAGGCTATATCAGAGGAGGTTATAGAGGCAACAACAACAAGGGTAGAGGCCGCGGTAATAACACCTGCACCCCTCCTACTACAAAACCGTGACTTCCCCGACCATTCCACTCCAGTCGGGGGAAGACTATCACAGTTCCTACCTGTCTGGAATTCCATAACCACAGACAAGTGGGTAAGACAAATTATCCAGTATGGTTACTGGCTGGAACTCACTTCAACTCCCCCATTGATACCCCCAAACAACGTCCGATGTCCCCAGAACATCTGACACTGTTAAAACAAGAGATTCTCTCCTCATTACAAAAACAAGCAATAGAACCAGTTCCCTCACCTCATCAAGGAACATGGATTTACTCCCTTTACTTTCTAATCCCAAAGAAAGACGGTACTCTCAGAATAATACTAGACCTCTGACCGTTAAATCTCTACATACAGTCAGACCACTTCCACATGGTCACTCTCCAACAGGTGCTCCCACTGCTCCAACAGGGCGATTTCCTTGCCACTCTAGACCTCAAGGACGCCTACTTTCATATTCCCATTCACCCCGCTCACAGAAAATGTCTACGGTTTGTAGTGGACAGACAGCACTACTAATTCAAAGTCCTCCCATTCAGAGTGACTACACACACACTGTCTAAACAATACACACAGAACAATCCAGCTTCTCCACGACTTGGGATTCACTATAAATCTACCCAAGTCACACCTTCAACCGTCTCACATTTTTCAGTATCTAGGTGCCATAATAGATACCTCAAAAGCCCTTGCATACCCCAATCCAGTCAGGATAGCCAGCATGCAAGCTCTCATATCAAAATTCCAACCTCAGCACTCCCTTCCAGCTCGAGTGTTCATGCAGCTAATAGGTATGATGGCCTCTTGCATCCTCCTCGTTGTTCTGCAAGACTTCAAATGCATCCCCTATAGGTTGAACCAAGCTCAAGGCCACTTAACAGATCTGGTGTTGGTAGACAGCCGCACACATTGCTCTCTGCAGTGGTGGAACACACAAAACCTATCCAAAGGGTGGGCGTTCCTCGACCCGGTTCTACAAATAGTGCTAACCACAGACGCATGGAGTTACTGGCAATCTTTCTAGTAATAAAGTCTTTTCAACTTTTGCTACTGGGCAAAGCTGTCTTGATCCGTCAGATAAAATGACAGCAATGTATTACATACAAAAGCAGGGGGGATACGCTCTCTTCAGCTCACACAACTAGCGCAAAGCATATGGAGATTGGCCATTCCTCAAAACACTTACCTCCTCGCAGAACACAATCAGATTGCAGATCGTCAAACATAGCAGATCCACGTATAGGAACTTCATCCTCAAGTTCTTCTTCCATTCTTTCACATGTGGGGTCATCCAGACATAAATGTGTTCGACACACACCAAAACGCAAAATGCCCAAGCTTCACCTCTAGATATCCACACGCATTGTCCAAAAGCAATGCACTATGGATGAACTGGTCAGGCAGATAATTGCGTCACCAAGCAGCCGCATACATCACAAAGGAAGTATTCCAAATAGAACATTAACAATAATAAAAGGCATGAGCCCACAGTATTCTGCCTCTTTTAAATTGCGAAGAAACAGGATAAGTTCATTAAAATCCTTTGAACTTTAGTAAATGAAGAAAGAACATCTTGATAAAACGTAGGACGTCATAGAAGGTAGGGCACCCAAGATGAAGAAGAAGTAAACTCTATTCCAAAATTTATTAGCGAGCATCTGCAAAAGAAAGAGTCACGTGAGTAAAAAATTGATAAAGTCAAAACAAGCAAAGTGAAATAAGTGCAAATAAAGCAAGAGTAAAAGACTGATGTCAAACAGCAATGCATGAAAAGATGACAAGTCAACAATATCAAGTCAAAACCACAATATCCTTTAAATTGAATAATAAACATAAGATTAATTTCAATAGAAGCATAACAACCTCCAATGGGAAAGAGGAGGGGGGGATAATGTTAGCCTCCGTGTCTTTAATGAAATCCAGATTCTCTGGTCATGTTAATAGGAGAATCGCAATTTCATTACAAGACCGGAGGCTACCATTATGCTTGTTGGTAGCTTTGTAATACTACATCAGACACATGCGGAATAGGTTTACAGTAATGATGAGCAAAGGTGCGAGCATTAGACCAATCAGCAGCCTTGAGGATATCGTCCAACTTACCTCCGGACCAGAAAGACTTACTGGCCATAGCGCCTCTGATAAAGTGTGGTTTAAAAATATTAAGGTCGATACCAGCTAGGTTCATCATAATTTTAACCCATCTAGAGATGGAACTGGAAGAAACAGGTTTGTGTGGTTTAACGAAGGAGATGAGCAACTGGGTCGTAGTAGGAGGTCGAAGAGAATTCATTCTAGAGTCGTATTCTTTCATACAGTCAACCACACAGAGTTTAGGGTATTCATCAAAACGAGGGTAAAAGTATAATGTTAGCCTCCGTGTCTTTAATGAAATCCAGATTCTCTGGTCATGTTAATAGGAGAATCGCAATTTGCATACGCTTTTCCGCCTTATTCCGTTACTGGTTCGTAAGCTCAAACAGCACTCCCTCACAATGATCCTAGTTGCTCCAACATGGGCACGCCAACCATGGTTCACAACCCTGTTGGAACTTTCAGTAGTGCCTCATCAAAAGCTACACCTCTCTCCCAAATTCCTCACTCAGAACCATGGAGAGATAAGGCACCCAGATCCCAATCAACTCAATCTTGCGATCTGGCTCCTGAAGTCCTAGAGTTTGGCTACCTTAATCTCTCGCCAGACTGCATGAACATCATTAAGGAGGCTAGACATCCTACTACTAGAGCATGCTATGCGGCAAAGCTGAAGCGATTTGCCATTTATTGTACAAATAACAAAATCGATCCGCTAGATGCTTCCATCCAAAATATTATCTGTTATATTTTTCATCTACAACAATGTAACCTAGCATATACACCTATATAGTTACATCTTGCTGCTTACCTCCAAAACAGACAACATTTGTCTTTTTTTTTACGTACCCTCTATCAAAGCGTTTATGGAAGGACTTAAAAGAATAATTCCACCTAGAGTTCCACCTTCTCTGATATGGAATCTCAACATAGTCCTCACCAGACTTATGGGTCCCCCATTTGAACCTCTGCACAAATGCGAGTTACAATTCCTCACTTGGAAAGTAGCTTTCCTTGTAGCCATCACATCACTTAGAAGAGTTATTGAACTACAGGCATTAACCATACAAGAACCATTTCTACAAATACACCATAGAAAAGGGGTTCTTAGGCCTGGCCTAATCCAAAATTTCTACCTAACGAGGTATCTGCCTTTCACTTTAACCAGTCGGTTGAACTTCCAGGATTTTTCCCTCAACCGGACTCAGTAGCAGAACGCGCTCTCCACACGTTAGACATTAAAAGAGCCGTACTCTACTACATCGAAAGAACTAAGGGGCATATTATCAAGGACAGCGTTAAAATTTTCGCCGGTTTAGCGGCAGAAAACTGCCGCTAAAGCGGCGATAATGGGCTTGATAATATGCCCTGGAGAATTCCAATAGAAGCCCATGTTCACACTTGAACAAGGACTTCTATTGAAATCGGCGTCAATTTTTAACGCGGTCCTTGATAATATGCCCCTAAAAGTTTTAGAAAAACAAAGCAACTATTTGTCGCTTTCTCCCCACCTCACAAAGGCACTCTCATTTCAAAAACAGGAATTGCAAGGTGGATTGTTAAATGCATCCAAATATGCTATCTCGAGGCTAAACGCACATTAACTATTCCCCCTAGAGCTCATTCCACACATAAACTAGGGGCTTCTATGGCATTCTTAGGGAACATTCCTCTAGATGACATCTTCAAAGCAGCAACTTGGTCTGCACCACATACTTTCACTAAACACTATTTTGTAGATGTGCAAGCAAACAGGTTGCCACCGCTAGGAAGAAAACTGCTTTATAGTCTATGCTAAAGTATACAATCAACAGCTCATATGCCTCGAACGGAAAATGCTACTTATCAGAATGCATCTGATCTTGGCATGTAGAGCTGTAGAGTTGTATAGGCCCAGCCAGCTCCCTGGGTACCTTTATCTTTTGCAGTATTATCTTATCTTACTTAGATACATCACATGGACATCCTTTTCTATCTTCTTTCTAACTCCATCATCACCCTTTATGGCGAAAAACAGTCTGAAGATAGAGTTGATGCCCATGCGCACTGTCACCATAAGGAGGAGTCACAAATCCCGTGACTACAAAGACTTCTTCGACAAAAACAAACTGCAAACATCCGAGCCGAACACCAGATGGCGATATATGCTAAAGTATACAACTCTACAGCTCTACATGCCAAGAACAGATGCATACTGGTAAGTAGCATTTTCCATCTGCTGATGGTGTGATGTACATCCATTCGGTGTCCTCCTGCTTTTGGAATTTTCACTATTTTGTTTACCTCGTGCCCAGTCTCCTTAATCAAATCTTTCCTCAAAACAATTCCTTTGATGTATTCAATTGTTTTTATTCTTTAATAATTTTTTTCTTACTGTCTCAAAAAACATGGCAGCTCATCTGCATCATTGATGCCTCTTGGATGTACGGTTCTCAATGTTTATGGCCAGAATATCTCTTTTTTTAATGCATTCAGTCTTGCATCTCCAGCTCCTCTATTGATTTTAAAACCTCTTAATATTTAATTAATCTGTTTGTGTTAGATTGTGCTTATATTGATTGAAATGTATGCCAATTGTTGACTTAACTATCTTCACGCTTATATTGCAATGATGATGCTTCAAATATAACTTCCCAGAATGTTCTGTTATCCCTGAGTGCCCTAGCCAACATCTTGCATGATCACTTACTTTAATTCTACTGCCCATATTGGTGATCTGCAATATTTCTCTTTGTTATCCCAATTACCACTGTTCATTCAACAGTACATTTGAGTTTTTTGGTTCTGTGATCTTTTGTTTATATAAAGATTCCTGATCTGATTTATTTAAGTAAACCTCTAAACTATTTTCTCATTGATAAGATACAAGTATTTTTCTTTAAATGTGTTTCACTTCTGTTTTTTTTTATTTTCCAATGTTTGAAAATTGCTTTCCATATTTTGGATAATTGTTGAGAATAATTTATTATGTAATTCATTATGTATATCACCTTACATGATCCTCAATTCTGGGTTGGGGGCAGTACTTCCGGGGCAGTGAGGACAGAAGTGCTATAAAAGATTCCCCAAGATTGTATAGGTGCCTGGCAACATTCACCAGCTATTTCAGCTTTCTACGCTTCTAAACCAGTTCATCATCTGGCCTTGTCTCCACACTTTATTATTTTCTTCCCTTCCTGGTTCCCTGTTCTACTGGCACACCTCATTATTCTCCAACTATTCTCCACCTTGGTTCCCCCTGATTTCTCCTGTTCCTGAATTTAAAAAGATCTCTATTTCCTTAACTGCATTGGCTCATCTACCAGGGGCACTATATGGTGATAAGGAATAACGGGGAGCCATTTTGAGAAAGTCCATTGGATATTTATGTGCATCACACTGGCACTTACTTAAATTACCCTGATTATTTGATATTATCAAAGAAGGTATTGGCACATATATTTCTTGTATATATATATATATATATATATATATATATATATATATATATATATATATATATATATATATATATTGAGCTCAAAGAAGTTCCCTCGTCAGACTAAGGAATAGACCGCACTCAGGTTGAGGTGGTATACGGTGTTTATTTCCGTATAAAAATCAGCAGGATGCGTTTCGGCTTCGCGCCTTTTAATAACTAATCAAACGCACACAAAAATCAAACTCCATATTTAACCATTTCATTCTTGAAATATTTCCGGGTGGAAAGTTACACAATTTCCGGCCGTGCCATAAACATAAAAGAAGTACCTCGATAAACACAAAATTAATTCGCTCTTGGCGGCCATCTTAGGCTAGTAATGAAAATACATACACCACTAGTTGCAATAATTGCAGATAATACTGATGTCAAATGAAACAAACAAATATATATATATCAGGGTACATGCAAGGAAAATTATGGTCAACGTGTTTCGGTAGGATGACATCAACTGAGCCTATCCTGGAATCATCGTGGCTCATGTTTTTTATACGTTGAATTCATGTCCTTCCTTACTTTCCATGACCCTCTGACAACTAGAACACCAGGTTTATGATTTCTCCTAAATTTGGGAATGATTCAGAGTCCATGGATGTTGCGTGGGAACACCCGCAGCAACACCCATGGAACGCTCCTTTCACGCGGTGGTGTGCCTGAAACAGGCACATATTTACAAGCCCTTAATAAGCCATGTAAAGTGGCTTTATGGGGCCTTGTAAATATGCCGGGGCACATTGCGCTACTGGGTCAAAAAAGTGACGTTCCAGCGTCGCAAAAGTGCTCATAAATGAGGCCCCTAATGTCTGAGCTTCAAATGTGTGAGTATAATGGAGGTTAGTCTCACATAAACTTTGAATATGAAAACCACTCATCCTAAACATATATATACACACACAATTTTTGTATCACTTTTATGTCTTGTGTGACTGGATGTACTGTACATACGAATTTTGTATTTTGTGCACTCTTATTCCATTTATGTAATGGTGTCTTGGTTTCATGTACAACCATATGAACTGTTTACAATTCTTGTGTGTATTATTCAAACTTGTATACACACAACAGAATAGGGGGTCTAATGGTCGACAGCACAAGAATAAAGAAAGGGAAAAATAGTGTGTGAAGTATCAAACCCATACATAGTCAGAGCAGAGCACGGAAAACCATCAAACCGACTCAACCAAAGAGACCAGTATTGAGAGCAAAGTCACCTCTCACGATCAGTTTATATCATATGGTCTCCACCTAGAGCCGAGGTATGCCTCTTGATCATAGAGACTTCCTCGTTAGTGCAAGGCTCTATTGCTCGCTTGGGTTGATAAAGAGAAGTCCAGAAGGCACGTGACAGACTGTGACCACCAGACAAAGGAAGTGCAGTGCAAAAGAAAAATGTGAATTTTAAAAGGAGATTGTGTGAAGAGTACGATATAATTCACTCATTCCGCACATCTCGATTAAAAAGGTGTGTGAACAGAAAATATACCAAGCAGTGCTAACTAGTCACTGTTGAATGAGGGTCGACATGTTTCAGCCTTCACGGGATTATAGCCCACGGCTTTCTTCAGGACCTATATAAATTAATGCTACTGCATTCAATTGATGGATTTCAAATAGTGCATATGTAAAATGTGAAACTTAACATAAGAAGAAGTAATAAATACAACCTCACGTTGTCCTAATCCTCTATATCACAGGGTGCTAGCATCACCCAGCGTGATCAGGCCTCCCACCCTGCTTAGGAAAGCTAGGGCAACGACGGACAGAGCGGGGCCTCCTTAACCTGAGCCAGGTTCCAGGGTAGGTGAGGTGAAATCCCTGATCATGCTGGGTGATGCTAGCACCCTGTGATATAGAGGATTAGGACAACGTGAGGTTGTATTTATTACTTCTTCTTATGTTAAGTTTCACATTTTACATATGCACTATTTGAAATCCATCAATTGAATGCAGTAGCATTAATTTATATAGCAATAGAGCCTTGCACTAACGAGGAAGTCTCTATGATCAAGAGGCATACCTCGGCTCTAGGTGGAGACCATATGATATAAACTGATCGTGAGAGGTTACTTTGCTCTCAATATTGGTCTCTTTGGTTGAGTCGGTTTGATGGTTTTCCGTGCTCTGCTCTGACTATGTATGGGTTTGATACTTCACACACTATTTTTCCCTTTCTTTATTCTTGTGCTGTCGACCATTAGACCCCCTATTCTGTTGTGTGTATACAGTCTTGTTATGGGGATTAGAATTTGGGCAGGTCTTTAAATTTTTTTCCCTTAGACCCTTTATCCAGGTGGTAGTTTTGATATTATTCAAACTTGGCAGGACTCTTCTCCACACTTTGGCATCTTGATCTCCAAGGCTGTATCCTGGTAGGGCTGGGGTTATTCAAGGCACTTCTTGGTTGATCACACACAGTTCTTGACTGTTGTTTCTTGTTTGCTTACAAGAATCTACTTATTCTTTGTCTTTATGTTATGTCAACAGCACCAAGCAGTGGTTCTTAGATGATCTGGGGCTGCTGTCAGTGCTTTTCTGAAGCAGTGTCTTATCCGACCCCTACTTTTTCCCGTGTTCCTAACTGATGTATTATTATGCGGTACATCGGTTGGAACAGGTCGTTGGTTCTGAATGTCGGCTATATGTTTTGGGGAGTTCATCCGTGAATTAAATCCTGACAGTAGGGGAAGCGCTCACCGGCTGGAACAGATTCTTTTATGTTCTTTCTGGAAGTTTCTGATTTGAAGTGGGCATGACAAGTAGTCTGGGTTGCCGCAAGCTCTTTTATGACGAAAGTGGAGCACTGAATGAATCTAATTTCATATCCATCACTTTTTTGATTTAGTTGTAACTATCAAGCATAAGTCTTCCACAACCACCATCAGAAAATGCAGGACTACTGAATTCTGACCTACGGTGGGGTGCTGTTGGGACATGTCCTATAGTGCCACCACCATGGTGGTGCTATTGTAGCAATAGAAGCATCAATATGGTCATTGTCAAGAAAGAAAGGTGGGAAAATTATGCCTTGCATAGGCAGGCAAACAGCTTTGCCTCATCTGTGCTTAAAAACCTATAAAGCTCAGTAGGGTTCTAAGATCCTTTTCCAACTCCCCAAGGGTATCTACCAGTTTTAACACTCCTAGGTTTCTTCTGCTTTTCTGACAGTTCTAAGAAAGTGAACAAATAGTTTATGAGTGGTAAGTTGGCGGTGACTTAAGACTACACCACCACCCAACAAGCTACCACCATTTGGTCATTGTTATTTGACAGAAGACACAACAAACATTAGTTTCAGTAACACGAAAGAGCAAACACAGTAAGTAAATAGACTGCATAACATACAGTTCACAGTAGTTTTACAGTCATCGAGGAGAATTTCTATAAATTGAAAAGGCAATAAATAAATATTAGCAAAGATCATTGTTTTTCTTAGCATGTGATCAAATCAAGAGAAGGGTAAAACAATGAGAAGATAAGGAAACAAATGTAATGGAATGAGGGGCTGGGAGTGCCAACAACAATACTCTTCAAATAAATAATAATAGATCAAAGCATACAAAACCGTATATCCACCCTAGATTGAATAAATGTAATTAAACTGTGCCTCTTCAAAGTAGATGTCTCAAAAATGACCAGTTTACATACAAAGGTTGGGACAGTGTCCACTCTTTTGACCACAAAAAAGTACATGAAGGAAACATTATCTCTGCCTCCAGTCAAAGATTTGCATTGAATCTTAGTTATGGAATGCTATTAATGATGGCATGTTTAGGGGTGGACATCCATACCTATACCAATTACATTTTAGAGGCAGACCGCCTGTGGTTTCCATCAAACCCCAGTGGTGTAAGAGTACAGGGGTGCAATATTTCTGAAACAACATTTCTTTTAAGAATGTCCACAATATATGAAGCACAGCCCACTACTATGCAAATGAAATGATAAACAAAATGTCATTTAAAAACAACACAAATATCAAGTATCAGACAGTGTTGTGCCATTAATAACCAGAATGTTATCAATCATGCCCAGAATTTGAAAGAATGAGTCAGTATAATGGCAGGAATAGTGAGGGCATCTTCAGGAACGCCAACAACATGTCTATGATGGGGCAGGGGTTGCCTGAATGATTTATAGATTGTCCGCAGTACCACAGTTACACCGGGTATAGCAAAATGTTTGCCAAGTATGCTCAAAATAAGTCTTAAATATGCCATCATGATGCCTGGCATAGCCACTACCAGTATGTGCTAGGGTTATCCCACGGTTAAGTCAAGAATAGCATGAATGTTTTCGGGTATGGTCACAATGTGTTCAGAATGGGCCACAGTGATGGCAGGAAGTGCCAGAATGAGCTATCAATAATTATAATAAAGCTCACACTATGTCAAAAATCGGCCACTATTCCAAAAATTGATAAATCTACTTCTTAACACTATCCAAACAATTTGTATCATAAAAGAGACGTACTTTATATTATTAATTTCTGTTTTAAGGATCTGATGCTCTACAAAAATGTATAAAATCCTTTCAATAAGAAGATAAAATTCCAGTAAAATCTGAATTCTTAGAGCAACAGCCATGTGTTTCATTCTTCCTAAAAGCGATCAAACTAATTAAGCAACCATTTTTTTTTAAAAGATAGGATATAAATGAATACAAAGCAAATTTGAAAACCTCGTTTGATTCAGGACACGATGCGCTGAGCTACATTTACTCCTGAGGCCACTTGAGCAGTCAACTAAATTTGTTGTATCATTTTCCTTGTATACCTTTTTTTAAAAAAAACTTTATTTAACATTTTGTCACAAAGGCAATATCATATGCATTAGTATACACAGTCGTAAAAAAAATAAAGAAGCTTGCACAGTTATAAATCTCCATGTGTCCAATATCACCAACCAAGTGGACGCGTCCAGGGTCAACATAATGCTTAGTACTCAGCAGTCCTTATATTTAAAAAGTGTAACATCTCATCATATTGCGTGATTGCCACAGTCGAGAACCCGGTACATAGCTGTAAATTCATAGGAAGGAGCATTCTGGAAAGACTATGAGACAGACATTACAGTCTACAAGTTGCGGGTTAGCGTCCCATTAACCAACCCCGGTGGGAACTATGCATTGCTCTAGCTGTGAGGCAGAGTCTTGCTGTCACGATGTGAGGTATGATCTGAATGGACCCCATATGTCTCTGGGACGTGACGAAGACGGGACTGTTGTGGAGTACATGTCGCTATTCGTGTTGCAGGAAGCCAAGCTGCCCAACCAACTCTGAACTGTAGGTACTGTCCTTCGGCCCCAGTGTATAGCCACCTCTCTCTTGGCCAATAAAAGACTAAGAGCCACAAATTTCCGAACCTTTTTAGGGAAGTTGGGCACGTAGCCCAAGAGAGCGATTTCAGGTATGGGGTCAATTGGTGAGTTGATAATGTCACCCAGTGTTTTGTGTACCACTCCCCAATATGGTTGTAAGCGAGGACAATGTGGACTTGTGCCTGTTGATGCCCAGGCCAGAGTGCTGGGTAAAGGGAGTACCTCTCGAATGAGGGGATCTAGGTTGACACGTAGCTCACGAACATAGAGGATGGTGTTGTCTGCGTAAAGTGAGACTAGCAGGGGGCCTGTATTAAATTGCAAGCCTCTCCGAAGATGTTTTTCTTGCAAATGCCTAATAAGTGGGTCCATAGCAAGAATGAATAGCAAGGGCGATAACGGACACCCTTGTCTTGTGCCCCCGGACAGTGAAAAGGGTCGGGAGAGCGTACCGTTTAACCGGAGACGGGCCATTGGGAGGCGGTAAAGCAACGCCGTGGTAGCAATGAAACCTATAGGCATTCCCATGCGGCGCATGATTGACATGAAAAAGGGCCACTCCAGAGAATCGAAAGCCTTTTCCATGTCAAGTAGAATAGCAGCCGCTGGTGTTTCCGGATTTATCCTGTGTAGTACGGGAAAGAGAGTTCTGAGGTTCAATGAAGTGGAACGGTGGGGAATTCCATTAATTGAGATAGACGCCCAGCGATAATTTTAGCAAGGATTTTGTAGTCTAAATTTAATAACGACAGGGTCCTGTAGGAGCCACAGAACTGTGGGTCTTTGCCAGGTTTTGGGAAAAGGATTATGACCGCTTCGCGAAGGGTGGGAGGTAGGATTTGTCTCTCAAGTGCCTCGGCAAATACCTCTATAAGTTGCTGCGCCAACAAGTCTTTATAGGCCTTGTAAAAGTCGCCTGTGAACCCGTCCAGCCCAGGGGCAGAGGATGACCGTAGGGAGTCAATGGCCCCCAATACATCATTTTCAGAGATGGGTTCCCCTAGGAAATCCTGCATATCTTTCTCGAGGTAGACTAAAGCTATCTCAGACAGGTAGGATTCCACGGCAGTGTGATCGTTCCCTATTCTAGAGGTGCACAAAGTTGTAAAGTAGGACAGAAATTTGTCGCAAATTTCTGTGGTGCCGGTAAGTAGCTGGCCGGTGGACATCTGTAACTCGGTGACATAGGCTTTACTGAATTGGGGTCGGAGCATCTGCGCTAGCACCCTGCTGCTCGCCCTCTCCATACTGTTTTGCAGTTTGATATTTGCCCATGAAAAGAATCTCACGTTCCGCAGTGTCTCTATAATCTGCTAGCAGGGCTACTCTGGTCTGTTCAGTGTCTGGGCTGCGCGTTCGTGCCAGGATGGCGTCCAAGTCAGCTAGCTCACGTTCTAATCGGGACAGTGTGGTGCGTAAGTCGCGGAGTACCTCAGCATGTTTGTAAATACACACTCCCGGTGTATATATGCTTTGAATTCCTCCCAAAGAACAGCCATTGTGTCTACAGAGCCAGTATTGATGGTAAAGTAATCTTCAGTCGCTTCCCGAATGTCATGTTGAAACAGGTCATCCTGTAGTGCACGGCTCAGGAAGCGCCAGTGCCTTCCGAACCCATCTGGGCGGGGGACCTTCACAAAGACTATCACAGGGGAGTGGTCTGAATATGTCCTCGAGAGAGTCTGAATTGAGTGGCACCAACTGGTTGATTGATTAAACGCCAAGGCACATAGCCTGCATGCAAGGTTTGTAGCGTCCAGCCTAATAGCATGATAGAACGTAGTTGAGACTGACCATGTTGCAACATGACCAAGTCTTGTTCCATAATGTCTATGACAGAAGACAAAATGCTGTCCAATGAATATATTCTGGACGACAGAGGCGTTAACCCATTGTCTACTACAGAGAGAGTTTTCTCTAAATTAATACGATCAATTTCTTGTATTCGTTCTGCAGTCTCTGCTTGGGTAACCTTCCATGCATCATTAGAAGCAGTGTAGATACCGGCATATATGAAACGTTTATGACGCGGTTTTCTTGGTCCTAGCAAGAATTCCCTAAGGTCTGCGCCTTCTTGAAGTAAAGTTAAGTGTTATTTAACATCCTTCAGTGTAGCTTTTTGTAGCCAATCAAGGCAGAGTTTCCCTACACTGTATGTTGTTACTACCCCTGGATGCTGTCTTTGAACATAGCGTGGGTCTGGCCTATTGATAGTGAAACCCTGTGTTTTATTCAGGTATCAATCTTGACAGTTGTTTGTGTCTGTGGGCCAGAGCAACCATTTTTTCCATTCTGGATCTAATCTGTTGTGATGCAAAATATTATGTACGTTGACCTCCCCCCGTGTAGTGCAGGTATAGGTATGGTCGGTGTGTTCATGTCTTTGATCTTGGCTAATCCAAGGCAAAACGTTTGCTGGACAGTGTCATTCAAAAACATAATTTGCTCAGGGATGATACAGGCCCTAAATAAAGCTTCTACCCCCTGTACTTGCCAATCTATTGTACCCCAGACAGTCTTTGTCTCAATGTTGTCTTTCCAAAATTCGAAACCTTGTCTAGACAGTTGAGCAATAAAGGCTGCAGAATAAATCTGTTTCGTATTGGTTAACATATTTTTTCTTCCTGTCTTGTTCACATTTTTAAGTAAAACGTGGCCGGATTAGACAAATTGTAGCCTGAAAAATATGGAAACTTCATTGCAAAAGTTTTTGAGCTACCCTTTGGAGGTGTAGGACAATGTTCCCATTGGTTATACATAAATACATTTCTAGGCGTTGCAGATTTATGCAAGAAATGATGACCATGGTGGTTATAACAATACATTTGTTTATAGTCCGATGAACCCTCTAAATATTCATGATTCGTGAATACAGTAGACCTCTCTAAATCAGAAATCATGTTATTAACAGTCTCAAAGTCCCAATCATCAGAAAAGGTACTAGAGGTAATAAAGTCACTTAATGAAATCTTAAATAAATGTGGACTCTTCAAAAGCTCCGAAGGGCCAAAAATGTCATATTGAGTTTGGTCCCAAACTATACCATCATGTATAGGAACGGCTGTGATGTTCACTGCTGATAAGTCTCTTGCTTCACGATGGGATGATTTGTGTGGCTGGAGAAGTAAGTTCACTCTTTTACCTGCTGTGTCCATTTGAATATATCTTCCATTTATCAGCATACCCAGAGTTAATACCAGAGCTAACCAAAGTAGAAAGAAGACTATTCCCAAAACAAACCATAGTTCAATCCATGGCAAAACCAGATAAGTCTTTTTCAGGAGATTAAAAAAGTCTGTTGCTTGTTCTTTGAAAATTCTTTGTGCTGGCGTCATTTCAGGTTCACTGGGATCCTCAGAAAACGTATCAAAGTTCATGAAATAGCCAGAGGCAGTTCTGTCAATGGTTGGAATTGCATCAGGATTTGTTGAATTCGCTGGAACCAGTTGATCACTTGTTACTTCGTTGTAGACATGTGTATCAGGACGAACTGTTATTTGGGTCTCAAGAGGTATAAGTTCCATGGCATTGTTGCTTAGTCCTTTATTTCTCACTGTAGAATCTTCAAAAGTGATGAGTCTCTCAGTTTGAACCTGGATTGTAGCTAGAGGAGTGCGTCTGCTACATTGGCGAAGTCCACTTGGCCTACTGCTTAGTATCGGCCACATAGTGTGGTTTGATTAGGCCGATGGACACAAATCTTTTCTCCTTTTTACCAGCAAGGGGCGGCAAAAGTACTCTTCTTGATCCGTGGATTGCTAGGACAGGTACTGGTTGTCTGTATGAAGGCCCAAATTCCTTCTTATCCGCGATCTTTTCTCTGACTAGATCACCAAGCTTTGGGATCCAGACAAGCCTTGCTAGGACGACCAGTTTTTCCTCAGTGATGGTTGGCTTCAGGAGTACGTTGCTCTGTTTTGTTCCAAGTTCATTTAAGTCCTGTAAAACAGCCAAATGATCTTTGATGTCAAATTTCTTATTTTCCATCACTGTGCCTCGCATATCAAGGTCCGGTACCAACATTCTAGTTCCAAATAGAACTTTGTATGGAGTGACTCCCTCTAGAGAACTTCTTAGCAAGTTGTTAAGTGCGCGTTGGACCCCATAAAGGTGTTTAACCCACCCATCAACCGAACCTAATCCCCTAGCTGTTATAGACTGCTTTATGCCCCGGTTTTTTCTTTCCACAACAGAATTCCCTCAGGATGGAATAGAGAAGAATACCGCAATGCTATGCCCAAACTGGCCATGGCTTCTTTGTAAGCTCGAGAGCTAAACGCAGGGCCCTGGTCAGAATGTAGTGTGCAATTGCGTATGTACCGATAAAGACTCGCAATTCTTTTATAACAGTTCGAGCATCAGCCAAGCGCTGAGACTACATCCATAGGAACCTTGATTTAGTGTTTGTGGGATTGCATTTGTCCTAGAGGACGCCTGCACGTAGATAGTCTAATGCTGTCTAATAATGGTGTCTGAACTGGGCTGGCTATGTTATAGTTAGGTATCTGGTGCCGTTCTGTACTGCGATCTCTATTGCAGTCTATGCATTCATTGATAATAGTGTGAATCAGTGTATTCATTCCTGGCCACCAGTACATCTCTTTTAGTTCTAAAATTGTTTTAGAGATCCCCTGATGTGGGGAATTCATGATCCGTGTTTTCAAGTGCCATCTTAAATGCTTGTAGTTCAGCTCGCTGAGCTGTACAATCTCCTAGAGAGTGTGTTTTTGTGACCATTGGTCTGAATTTGCCATCGCGCATACGACTTTTAACGATCGCGCATGCTGCACAGTAAGCTTGTTTACTCCCCGTAGCGGGTTGTGCAGATCCGTCAGTGTAAATTATGAATTCGTACTTATCAAGAGGGAGAATTTCAGTAGGCAGAGGACATTCGTGTTCGTATTGCAGGAATGCTTGTGTTTTTAAATAAGGATCAAAAACATATTCAACATCCGTTGCAGCAAGAGAATTAACCCGTTGTATCCATCTTGGATGTAAAGCTTTCGCATTCGGAATGCTCGCTTTAGTAACTGCCTCTAAGGCTGGTACAGGAGTTAGCAACCATTATTCGTTTCCCCTGTGCTAGGGCTCTTTCTTTTGCTACAGCGGTTTGAACTGCTTTCAGAATCTTTTCTGTAGAAGTGAATTTTGTTAAAAGTTAAGTAGGTGAATCCGCATTGACCTGGAATGATTCGGACCACTAAGTTGCGTACATTTACGCGTGTTTGCAAGTGTTTTGTTGCTAACATGTCTGTTTGAAGTGAAAGCAGAATTTCTGTGTGTCCTTGTGTCCATGTTGTGGTTTTGAAATCAGGTTTGATTAATTCGTAGGGAGGTTTAACCCTCTCTGTGTAGTTTAGAATGTAAGTTCTTCCAAAATTCAGGAAACCTAGAATTGACTGTAAGTTCTTCAGCGTTTTTGGAGGTTGGAGCAGCGCACACTTTTCTAAAAAGTTGGCTGCCAGGCTTTTGCCTTCACTTGAAAGTTCATATCCTAGGAAAAGGACGTTGAGATGGGCAATTCTGGACTTCTTAAAGTTGAATTTGTAACCCTCAGAGGAGAGGCCCAATATAATGGTGTTCACCCTGTTCAAGTGTCTGTCCAGGTTATCGTCTGTCAGATATATATCATCGACATATGACAATGCCTCGTCATCATAAATTTGTAGTATCTGTTACCCTCGCTGAGAATATCCCCGGGCTGTTCTTGAACCCCTGTGGAAGTCGACAAAATTGACGCTGGGTCCCCATTATTGAGAAAGCGGTTAAATATCTACTTTCAGGTGCAATATTTTGACAAAAGAAACCATTTGAAATGTCTAATGTGGTTTTGTACTTTTTACGTACAATGTTAATTATTAACATTTTGCACTGCAAATGTTTTACAACATGAGTTTAGGTGTCTGTAATCCAAAACTAGATGATATGTATTGTCTGGTTTGGAGACAGGAAACAAAGGATTGTTCATTGATGAGGTGCATTTTTCAATCACCTCATAGTATTCAAGTTGATCTAAAATCTCCCTTACTTGTTTTTTAGCTTCTTGCTTAACTGGGTACTGCCTTTGTGCAGTTAGTTGATTTTTTAACTGGATTTTGTGGTGAGGTGAGTCCTCATCTCATCCTACATGATTCGTATATAATGCTGGGGCCTGGGCCACTGCCCATTTCCTGCCATAAGTATATTTTAAATGTATTGGAACATGGTTAGAGAAGGCTGGCATAATGATGTCTTCGCCATGTGGGCACTCCCTGACAAATTCTGGTGGCCAGTCTCGTTCTGCTAGAAGTATATCATAACCCCTTGAAAGATGCTCCCAAAAGAGTGCTTTCACGTTTCTTGGTATGTCTCCCTCTATCCGGAGTCTTATTTCATATAACCTATGCGGAGAACTAACCCTGGTGTCTGCAGATTCAACTTGAATGTCCTCAATTATGTCCACTGTCTCCAGAAGACCCTTCAGGTTCTGGCGAGCTACTGTAACTTCTGCTGCACTGTCCAACATTGTCTGAGCCCATTCTCCGTTAGTTCTCAGAATGCTTGGCATGTTTGATCTTAAGACCTTTTTTTTTTTTTTTTTTTTCACAAAAAGCAACCACTATTGAATTGGCGGAATACCAGATTCAGAGTAGTGTAAGAATGTTGTTCAACTATCTACGTGACAGGTGGAATATCAAAGATATTGAAGTAAAAGCCTCACTCACATAATAGTGACATGCTTCATCATAGGCAGTTACTCCACACCCAGAGAAGGTGATACTCTCTGGGCGGACTCAACCAAAGATATACTGGGAGTTCTTAGATAAATGAACCACTGGTTAGGCAGGGAACCAGATCAAATTAAAAATACCTATGAGTGTACCCTATTTCAAATCCTTTATTACTGGGCACTCATGATATCAATAAAAACTTATTGTCGGGGTTTCTTTGAACTCGATTTGTTCAATTGTACCCTCAACCGTGTGCCAACATGTTTCGGCCCATCTTGTAGCCCAATCGGGTCTGGGGGCCTTCGTCAGGGCGATATCTTTCTTTTCCTTATGCTATAAGGTCCCTGCGATTTAGCTGTACATGTGCTTACATGCAACTCATTCGTACGTGAGGCCTAATGCACTCACCTGTCCGTATGTACCTTCCGACTTCAGTAGAATTTTTCTATTGGACATGGAATACAAAATTAACATGTACTTCTTTGACGACACAACAACATAATCTGTCTACAGCCCGTCTTGTGCTCGTAGTCTTTGATTTATAGTTGTAGTGATGGTGTACCACCTGACTATGTGCTCTCTATTTAAGGGCTAGGTGTAATACATTAATCATTTCAGTTTGCTCACCGCCACATCACATCCACATCTATACACCACACAACGTGATCATCATACTACTTGTGTTTGACTATGAGTGAAAAGGATTGTGACTAGGTGTTATTCATAGTCACCAATCCTATAGTTCTCTACTTTGGCACCCATTCCCTTGTTGTGTTTTTTCGTTTCAATAAATATATCACCATGCGTTGGGATCGTGTATATCTCTTTCATCCAGTGTTTTATTAAGAACCTACAGGCGCTCACCTACTGCCCTATGCCTACTGGCATCATGCAGATCTCGTGTGTTCAGGTGCTGTCCTGTAGTCAAACACTGCGTCAGAGGTAGATAAAGGCAACTGTTATCACGTTCTAAACCGATCTATTGATATACATCTCGTTCTCTACACAATTCTAGTTCACGGAACCTTATTACCGCGTTTCTATCTTTGTTTGCGTTTAAACGAATTATACAGGAAGGGCTTCATTCTTATTCCGCTTCCGTGCCAGCCTTTCTACTCGAGTCTTCAAAACGTGTATTGACAGGGTGCATTTTTCAATCACCTCATAGTATTCAAGTTGATCTAAAATCTCCCTTACTTGTTTTTTAGCTTCTTGCTTAACTGGGTACTGCCTTTGTGCAGTTAGTTGATTTTTTAACTGGATTTTGTGGTGAGGTGAGTCCTCATCTCATCCTACATGATTCGTATATAATGCTGGGGCCTGGGCCACTGCCCATTTCCTGCCATAAGTATATTTTAAATGTATTGGAACATGGTTAGAGAAGGCTGGCATAATGATGTCTTCGCCATGTGGGCACTCCCTGACAAATTCTGGTGGCCAGTCTCGTTCTGCTAGAAGTATATCATAACCCCTTGAAAGATGCTCCCAAAAGAGTGCTTTCACGTTTCTTGGTATGTCTCCCTCTATCCGGAGTCTTATTTCATATAACCTATGCGGAGAACTAACCCTGGTGTCTGCAGTTTCAACTTGAATGTCCTCAATTATGTCCACTGTCTCCAGAAGACCCTTCAGGTTCTGGCGAGCTACTGTAACTTCTGCTGCACTGTCCAACATTGTCTGAGCCCATTCTCCGTTAGTTCTCAGAATGCTTGGCATGTTTGATCTTAAGACCTGCTACCTTCTTGGAGAATTGAGGTTTTTGTTTGTTTTTCTGAACGTGTTAATCGTCTTTGGACTTCACGCGTTCTTCTTTATTCTCTGACAGTCCTATTCTTTCGGATGTCTGTGATATCTGAAAGGTACAAGAGGAACATGTATCAGTATCTTGATATTTCTCAGGTTTTCTCAAATTATCCCTATTCCTGAGGTTGTACCTCCTTTCAGAGGGCTCCTTTTGAGGAGACCTACCTCGGGATTGAGAACGCTTCTGTTTGGAATGCTGTTTGCTATTTTCCCACTTCTTTTTAGAAGAGGTAGGAGTGTTTTTATGAAAGACCTTATCAGGACTTTCAGACAGTTGTGGTTTAACTGGTTTCCCCCACAAACTGTCTCTGCCTAATTCTTCATAGGATTTCTCAATTATTCAGGCTAGTTCTTGTGGTTGTTCTGTTACATCAAATTCCCTTAATTTCTGGTGGATTGCCATTGATGCTGCTTCTCCTTTAATATTAGATAATATTATTGTTGAGACCTGGTGGAAATTTTTCAGTAACTTCATACCTAGCTTCAGAGCAGGCTCTGCCCCGTATTCGTTTTGAATTTGTTTCAGGACATCCGGTATTACTGCCATGGACGGAACACCATGTGTTTTTGTGTAGATAGCAGCAAAGACTGTGCTCCAAGTGGTGTAGTCTTCCAGATGTGGTGTAATCCCCATCGGTAAACGGATTGTTAGAATTCTGTGTTTCTCATAAGGGCTAGTATTAGGAAATACTGCTTCGATTTGAGTAATTTTTTGAGCTATCCAGAATGGAATTTGTTCACGTTTTGTGGGCATTTTACCCATGACTGTGTGTAAAGTCTGTGGAGTAATTTTTAACGTATTCCCCTGATGAGGGGCTGGATTTTGAATGGTTAATGGTGGTTGGACTGTAAAAGTCCGCATGACATATTGAACCAATTGTCTATAAATTTTGATTAGCTCTTTAAGGTGCGCTAGTAGTTCCACATCTGACATTTCTTAAATGTCAGGATTAGGTGTGTAGCCGGCTAAAATCGGCCATGTTGCTCCTGGTCTACCTAGTGGACCGAGCCTGGTAATGTGATTGTATTGTTTTAGGGCACCTTTAAACCAGAGCTCATGCTCCTGGTATGTGAGTGCAATTTCAATATCCTCGAAAGGAATATATTCCTCAGGTGGTTAATCTTCTTTGTAGAAGTGAAACACATGTGTTACTGATTTTGATTCTGGGAATACTATCCAGTGAGATTCATGTGCCTCTATCACAAAAACTGCTCTACCACCTCTTGGTGTTAGGCCATGTTTTATAAGTTTAAGAGTGATGGCTCTCCTTAAATTTGGATGGATGATTATAGCATCCTCTTCGGTTTCTTGAAAACCAGTACGATTAAAAGCTGCTGTGACTTGGTCAGCCGCAGCTACACCAGTATCGGTGTTTGTGCCGTTTGTGGTCATTGTTTAATGAAAGTTTCAGAGCCAGTTTCAAGGGAACAAAGATAAGGTGCACAATATTTTGGAACACTGTATCCTTCAACGTTGAACAAACCAAACGGCTAATACATAGGATTTGTGTCCTACTGAGCTATGGCGGATATTATCCCTACCCACTCCAGACGTCTTATGGAGTATTATGAGTAGGGGTCTCTGAGAAAAGCACGACTGAGTTACTTCAGTATCTAGCGTTAAATTAGTGCCTTACCAAATCGTTGGGCGCCATGTAGTGTAGTTCTCATATCCCTGATAGGCTCTGCGCATTGGAATAATATACACTATCGATTTGACATAGGACTGAGGTCAGTATGTCTCTATCGAGTACATTAAATTTAATTACTTGTGTGTGCCAGCTAACTCAGAGGTCACTAGAAACTTCTCGAATACACAAGAAGGGATTAGTGTCTGACAACCGCATAAACATGACAACTTTGTTTCCCTTAGAGTCGGAACAATCTCAGAACCGTGGAAACAATAGATAACAGTTTCACTCATCAATCGTGCATGCTTCGTTTCTACAAAGTTGCACAGAAATAGAGAGACGGGCGTTTCAATGAAAAGGGTTCATTGAACAGTCTTATTTATCATGCCAGATATATGAACTGCTACAATCGTAAGACAGGCTGCGAAGTACAATATGTACAGAGTTAGCAGTAAGTTAAATAATACTGCAATAGCATGGTTTGTAGCTATGACATATATTAATTAAAGCACATACATAAATAACACAGGCTAAAAGGCGAATACTCATCTGATGCTTCTAAATAGTTCTAATCCAGTGTACCTCACCTAAGTGTAGCACGAGGTAAGAAGTAGGTGCTGTTTTTTAAAGTACAGCTAGCTATAGCTATAGTTTTAGTTTTGCCAAGAGTTGCCAAAAGTTTCTCTAAGTTCTAGTCTGCTCCATACCTTAGAATGTGCGAGGTTGGAATCTCTTTTCCGGGACTCGATATATAACACCCCGCAAGAGGAGTCAGAAACACTGGAGCTGGATTCTATGTGAAGAGGATGACAGCGTCTGGTCAGTGCGTCAGGCTGGAACTCGATTTCCTTCCGAACTTGCCGTGGCGAACCGCAAGTAGGCAGTCAAGCTGGATTATGCCGGAACCGTGGTTTGCCAGGGCACATGCAGGTATATTTATACCTTGAAGTTGTTTAGGAATGCCTGTATTGACGTAAAAGTCGGGCATCAGAACATCATGAATGAACCCCTAAGGAATAGATGTTCATGCATACTAAATGAGTTCTTGGAGAAATCAATATCTAAGCAAGGGAAATTCCTAAAGGCTTAAGAGTCTGGTTTTCCAAGAACTCGTTGTGACGTGGATTGTCGGATGTAGGAGACCATGCCTGTATTTGGTTAGCATGGATAATGCCTAAATAAGGGCTGGATTTTCTATGCCTAAATAAGGGCAATATGAATTGTACCTATATAAGGGCATAAATGGGGAAACCTATATACGGAGTCTAAATCTACACACAACAGGATGTTCAAAATTACTGTTCAGCATTTTCCACTTCCCCTGGAAAGGGGAATGTAATGGACAGTGGAATCTAAAACTGATTGAATTCACCCCAGCTAGTCTTCACGGGGGTGGTAGCCCTTCAGTTTTGGGTAGGTCTTTTTTCCCTTTTACTGGGTCTAAATATTTAGGCAGTTCATTTTCTGTTTCAGTTGTGTCCCAAGTGCAGGTTGTAGCTTGTCCTCAATTTTAGTGTTAGTGCATACCATATTTATTTATTTATGGATTTGTATCGCGCTAGAATCGACTCTTAACAAGAGTATCTCTGCGCACAGAAAAGAAGAAAGAAGAAGAAAAAGAGGCCGGCAGCTGCAGGAGGTATATAGTACAGTTCAATTCAGTGTTACATAACTGGAGCGGTTGACAGGTTTCTAAAATAAAAACGTTTTAAGTTTTTTCCTAAAAACAAAGTGTTCTGAGCATTGCCTGAGCTCAAGAGGAAGTTTATTCCATAAAGTTGGACCGGCCACCGACAGGGCTTTCCCACCTTGTCTGATCTTCTTTGTGGTAGGTACTTTAAGTAGGAGTTGGCTACTGGACCTAAGAGGCCGAGTGGGGTTGTACGGAATAAATTTGTGCTTCCAACAAGAGGGTCCAGATCCATGTATGGTCCTATGGATGAGACAGCATGTCTTAAAAGTACTCCTCTTACGGACTGGGAGCCAATGTAATTTGTCAAGGAGTGGTTTGGAAGGTGTTCTTGGGGGGGCGTTCAGCACAAGTCTCGCCGCGGTGTTTTGTATCACCTGGAGTTTTGCTAGGACTCCCTCATTAGCTGACAGCAGGAGTCCGTTGCAATAATCCAGGCGACTCAGCACTAGTGCCTGTACCAAGGTTTTTCTGGTGGAATCGGGTAATAGTGGAAAAACTTTACGTAAAAGTCCAATAACATGAAAACGTTGGCCAACCACCCAATTGCCATGCTGTTTGAAAGTGATCTCCCGATCAAGACGAACCCCTAGGTTTTTTACGACCAGGTTAGGTTCAGGTACTTGACCAAACTCACATGGCCACCACTCCGGAGTCCACAGAGTTCTAACCTCCCCAAAAAGCATTACTTCGGTCTTATTTACATTACATTGGAGGTAGTTAGATTTCATCCAATTCGCCACAGCCTTCATTCCATCTGAGAAGGCCACCCTCACTTCGTCGGTAAGATGTTTGAAAGGGAATAAGAGCTGAGTGTCATCAGCGTAAGAGACAGGGACAAACCCAAAGTCTCTCAATATTCTGGCCAGGGGTGCCACATAGATGTTAAAAAGAGTCGGGCTTAGACAAGAGCCCTGTGGCACCCCCTTCGTGATGTAAGTTTCAGTCGACCGAAATGAGCCCATGCTAACGGCTTGGGTACGGTTAGATAGAAAACTCTTTAGCCAGGTTAGCGCTGTGCTCTCAATCCCAATTGCGGTCAGACGTTCGATTAAGATTTTATGGGATATCGTATCGAACGCTGCCGATAAATCCAACAGTACCAAGATCACCGAGTACCCTCTATCCTGATACATGTGAAGGTCATCTGTCACAGATAGCAAGGCGGATTCAGTACTATGTTTAGGTCTAAAGCCAAACTGAGAGCTATCTAGTTTACCAGACTTTTCAATGTAGTGTGATACCTGTTTGTTAACATGTTTCTCTATAAGTTTCCCTAATAAAGGGAGTAAAGAGATGGGCCTAAGATTAGATAAGTCGGTCCAGGGGATGGAGGAGTTTTTTCTGATGGGCCTTACTAGTGCTTTTTTCCATTCCCCAGGAACTTGCCCCTCCGTCAGAGAAAGATTAATGAGACATTGAATCTGTGGGCTCAGACTTTTTCCCTACTAACGGGATGATTCTGGCCGGGATAATGTCTGAAGGGCTCCCGCTTTTGATCTGACCAAGATAACATTCAGTATCCATCAGGAAGATAAGGGAAAAGGATTGCAAGTGCGTAGATTCTGACTCTTTTTCCTTTTCCAAGAGTAACAACGTATCTCCAATGGTAGATAGATTGGATTTAGAAATGTCGTCATGAATCTTATTTATTTTGTTTGTGAAAAACTGAGCAACTTCATTGCAAAGTTGTTGTGAAGCTAGTTCAGAAGTTTCACAGGCTGCTGGTTTCACAAATGAGTTTAAGGTTTGATATAAGATCCTGGGAGTATTTCCTGCAGCTAAAAGAAGAGCCTGTATGTGGGATTTCCGGGCATTACGAATTTCTTTATGATACTTAGTTAGGGCTGCCCAGAAATGATTCTTGTCAATTTCATCGTGGGTCGTTCTCCACACCTTTTCTAGTTTCCTCGCCTGTTGTTTAAGAGATCTCAAGTGCTCCGTAAACCATACTTCCTGTTTACGAGCTAAACGAGGTTTGTAGGTTTTCATGGGGGCAATCCTATTAACCACCTTAAGAATGGCCCGATTATAGTTGGCTAACGCCTTGTCAACATTCTCTCCAGAGCAGATGGAGGGTGCAGCAAAATGCTACTGAAATATTTCCGGAGTGATCTTGTGCCATGGCCTACGCCTGGTAGAAAGGGCTTGTACCTGAGGGTGGCTTTACGTGAGTGGAAGGTGAAAAATTCCAAGACAAAGTGATCTGTCCAATTAACTTGAGTAGGAGAGGCGCATAACAAGGTGTTAGGTTTATTGGAAAAAATGAGGTCCAGAGTATGTCCTGCTAAATGAGTGGGGCCAGTATCCATTAGGGTTAATCCGAACAGAGAGATATCAGTTAGTAAGGATTGTGCCTCAACATTATCTTTCAGGTCGCTATGCACATTGAAATCTCCTAGAAGTATAAATTTGTTCTCAGTATCAATGTGTCTGGCAAGTATCTCCAACAGCAAGATGTTATAGCTAGTACAAGGGCCAGGAGGGCGATAGACCAATGCCCCTTTATAGCTAATTTTCGTGGAAATGCAGATTTTAAATACCAGAATTTCTAAGTCAGGAGTGCTCATTTCCTCTAAGATGGTAATTGATAAGTTATTCATAGGAAAGATGGCCACCTCTCTGTATAGACAAAGATGGGTGTGTCCAAGAAAGGTAGGGGGGTGATTCTGGATCCTCAACCAGGGAAGGAGGGACTAATAGCTGCTGCTCCAGATCCCTCAGATAAAAAAAGAATGTCCAGGAGTTTTTAGGATGCCAGGAAGCCATGTCGAATTGGACAGGGGCAGCACAGGCCCCAAACGAGTCAGTGACTAGTTCACCCTCACACTGTAGCAGCTTCTACTAAGAGATCATTGATACGGAGACCCTCCCTGTCCACAGAGGCACTGCAGCCGGATGTACGGGACCTGTCCATCAAAGTAGCCCCTGGGACAAGTGGAACCAGCAACTGGGCTCGAGCTGCCTGTTACTCAGATCTAACAATCAAGGGAGAACACACCGGAATCACCAGTTAGTATTAAGCATTGAGGGCTCTCGCTATCATTCCTAGTCTCCTCACCTTAGGCTTGCCCTCCTGGACTCGATGAAGGTATGACAAAGGTTAAACCTAAGTGCGCTTTCCAGTCCCAGTGGCAGATCGGTCTGGGGAAAATAGTCACAATGCAATAGACATTAGAAATAATCAAAGGTAAACCGTTGCCATCTAAAGATTGTGTGCCTATGCTTGCAAAAAAAAAGTAATGATGAAATGTAAGTAGAGATTGCCGTGCCCGCCCAGGCACTGATGTGGCCTTTCTAGGCAGATGCCCACATGTGCAAGAAAGAAATGCCATCACTCACAGTGACGGGAGCCAATCACTGAAGTGACCCGATTCATTACCCCACTGCTGTAGGATGTGTTGGACGACTGAAAAATATGAATGACACTGAAACAGACCAATAGACGGAGAAGGCTGACCAAAAAGCATGTGTGTAGGTATATATAGACATGGGCATTTATATGATTTGTTTTTTGTGGAACTTGTGTGTGAAGGCGAGACAGCTAAAGCCGTTTCCGTACCAAATCTAAAAACGTATCATGCTGTCCTAACGCAGCACAATTACAACGCACCTCATTCCCGTTGGCAACAGCTGGTGGCGAGCATGACCAGTCCCTCGCCTCTGTGCCTGTGTGTTCGGAATTGATGCTAAATGAACAATGATGCCTCACTTAGATTGATTTGTACAGGTCTGCAGAGTCCCCTCATCTGCGCCACTAAATTACCAACAGACTAAGTCAGACGAGAACAGACCAAGCGTGAAAATCAAACCACACACAAACCCGTGTTTCACCAGCCCGTCGCCAAACACACCACCCCCCCCCCCACCCCCGCACACAAACTGCAACTGTAAATTAGCTCGGCAGTCGGCTCCATGAATTCACAGCAAGATCATTTAAAACCCTGACCAAGAGCGAATGGAGAAGATGTGAGCGCTCTCTGGAAGCGACAGACTCTCGATCCGAGATGGACTGTTCCTTTATTTCAGGGTGTCCCAATACCAAATGCACAACAAATCGAGGAATACAGAAAAAACACGAGTTTCGGAATTACTGATTCATTTGTAGGAAAGCAGCCGGCATGCCCTGGTCTCTGGTCAGCAGTAAATTCATGTGAAGAGTACATCACCAAATGGAATCGCCATTTGCGTCTTCTTTCGTCATAAATAATTTGGAAATCGTCCCAACGTCTCTGTGTTCGCCAGGACAGAATATAATGGTCACTTTGGGGAAACGGGGAAGTTTATCAGTCACGAACATCACATATAAGCAACCGTGCATGGATAAATGTTGAAGAAAACGACATTAAAAACAATACATAACAAGCACGGAAAGACAACCGCGGCCGCGAAAGTTAAAGTCGATCTAAAGCGTTTACCTTACATTAGCGAGCAGCGGCGGGCGCGATAATTGCAAGCAGATGGCACCGCTGCTCACTCCAGCACGGTAAACGCCGTACATGCACGAGGGGTCATTGGAAACAGTGCAGTACATGCACGAGTTTCCCAAAAAGTACGGAGTGATTCCAAAAGGTCACTCCCAAACAGCGCTTGCGCACTGCGTAGGCGAGACCTAAAAAGTAAATTGGCTATGTTTTGTGTATTATGGTGTTTTGTTTTCGGACCTTATTTTGAATTATTGTTTTCTTTGGTAAGGGTGCCGTGGCAATGTGTGACATTGGGTTACAGACTCGCATTAAAACATTTTCATTCTGACGTGTTATTGTTTTACAAAGTCAGGCAGTGATTTCTGGTCTGGGAGACAATATTGAGGGCATATTTACAAGCCTCTATCACCACGGGAATGTCACTTTTTACGATGTTCCTGTGGCGATTCAGGCTTCACCTTATTTACAAGCCAGAGTTAAGCCACTTAACATGTCTTACCGCTGCCTTGTAAATATGTTCCCCTTTCAGGCTATGCTTAGCGTGAAAGGACAGGGCAATGGGTGTTGCTGTGGGCGTTCCGCCGCAACATCCATTGATTCTGACTCTGCCCCCTATTTACAAGTGAGGCATAAATAGGAGGCGGCGCCAGAATTAAGACCAGGGAAAACCTAGTCTTACCCGAGCGCAACAAGGAGAAATGTTCCAGGATGAATCTGTAGGCTGTAGCCGATGAGGGCTCCATGAGGCCATACCTTCACCAAGAGGTCCAGCTGAACAGGATTTGCTGCTCCAGAGAAGAGCGTAGCAGGTGCTACTGGCGATGCACCCTTGGTGGATCGGCTGGCAGGTAGGTCCTGGTCTTCTGTTGGGTCTTCAGAATGATTTTGACGAAAAATATTCGAAGTCCTATATTTTAGGGTTAGTCAGGAGCAGTACCACCACCACCCCTACCAAGGGTCCAGGCCCAAGGGGGGCACCACTTGGGGCATTAGGACTCACTCCTTGTAACCCACAAAGGAGTCCGACTAACTAACCCTTGGAGTCACTTCAACGCAATGGTGCATTTCGATTTCAAGCAGGAAGGCAGTTCTTCAAACAGCAAGGCAGCCCTCTGGTAGCAGCAGGGCAGTAATCTGGAGGTAAGGGCAGGCTTTCTAAAGTCCTCCACAGGTTCAGGAGTGTACTGAGAGTTGTTCTGGAGGTCCAATATCTATATGTAGTGCCAGCCTTTGAAGTGGGGGGGCGTGGGTTTCCGTATACTACCTCCATATCTGTTGTCCAATTCTGGTAGGTATATGAGGATTACTTTTGGAACTGTTCTGGATCAATTAAGCGTACTACTTAGGATTTGCCTGTTTTGACTCCCTTCTCCCTGGTCTTCCAAATATAGTGTAAAGTCACTTCTGCTATTTCAGGCTACTGGGGGGATGTAAGGATGCCCAGCACTACAGTGCATTAGAATACTGGAATTTTGGGAACTCCATTGAAGACAATGGAGTGGCTCAGGGCTTAATAGGCTGGTGCAAGTCTTCGGCTCCAACATTCCAGTGTTTGTCTTTCTGTTTCTCCCTTTTTAATTCTGAACATTCTACCCTCAGTGGGTTGAATGTTCCATTAGTCTTATAGCCTCCTACCTCGGGCTATAGCTGTTATTAAAGGCCCTCACCCTCTTTAAGATCCTGCGGCTTGTGCCTAGAACTCAGGTTCATGGCCTTTAACAACTGGTATAGCCTTCCACGGTGGGCTATAAGGCTATATTAAAGTTCCTGAAGATGTAAGGTATCCTTGAGAAGAAGCAATTGATCTTAAAGCTTATATATGCGTCTTTGATAGGTCGCCAGTTGGTACAGATCAACAATCCATTCTTGATGGGTGGGTACTTGTGAGGAGCGCCAGTATCGTATAATGCATATCTTGGCCACCATAATGCCTGTCAGTAATACATCCAAGTTAAGTCAATGTCTGTAAAGTCATGTATGAAGGCTAATGTAAGACTAAAGAGCTAGTGTTGTGGAGTGCTTTCCATATTGAGTGCCAGTAGGATGTCAAGGTGTGGAAGACAATAGTATATGGTAGAAGTCACAAACATAGGTATTACATCACCAGCAGGCGTCATTCGGGAGTAGGTGGGCCCTTTGCAACTTATATTGTAGTATGGGTTAACCACTCCCTAGGTACAACGCTAAGTTAGCATAACCTCGTCGGCTGTTAGAAAGCCAGCTTGCAGCTTCTGCTGCTTTTACACGCGACACTGTTGTTACATGTTATTCATTCGAGAACTGCTGACTCGACTTTGCTTCACATGAGAACCGTCTGTTGTTTAACATCCTTAACAGTGAGCTGTGACCTTGGTCTGTACACCGTGTAAAGAACGAGTCTGGGTCACTGGACGGGGCAGGTTGTTGTGTTCAGGTTGATCGTACCACTTCTTAGCCATAACATACATACAGCTGCCAATACCTGAAAGACGAGCCCTTTAATATTACAGAGCAGCATATTTGCTGTTACATTCGAAACGAAGAGCTGTTGCAGGAGAGAGACTAGCTGATCCTGTGATGTGATTCCACTAAGCTGATCTATAAGGTATGGGGTCCCCCATGCAAGCCTAAGAGACCTTCTATTAGTCTAATAATACCTTATTAGTTGCTAGAGAAAGGAGGGTGGTTGCTTTCCACTGTCATTATTATTATGATTGCTCCTTTCATTTTCTATGGTATTGTAACAATGCTGATGGTGCTAATCCTAACCATTTGTCTGCTTGTGTTAGCCAAAGTACTGCATCTTAGGACGCGAGGTTTATAAAATAAACTCTTTAAACTTTACTGTGTCTTTGTTATTCTGTTGTGGACTGATATATAGCTACCAACGGGTATTTCGGATTGCCACCACTCCTGAGAGTATCTAAGTCGCTTGTTCTGGGTTGTCTATACATTGGGACCGCCGAGCTAAATCTCGGATAACGAATGGGACACTAAGCTAGTCGGATAGGGGTTCTTGGTTCTGAGGGGAGTTTCTGGTACACCACAATTCTCTGAGGTCCTGGTTTCCTGCGCATAGTTCTGTGCATAAGCAGAATCCCTGCAACATGGCGCACCTAACGTTTGGTCTTTTGATCTGAAACGCCTTAGTAGTGCTTTTAATACTCCACAACGCCCTCACTCTGGTTTCCGGATGACGGGAGTGACGGCTTAACCTACCTAGGTTTCGACTAAAGGTTCTTTCAAGCTTGATAATTAAAAAGGTTTTATTTTTCTGAACCCCAGTTCTACAGTATAGCTTTTTGTTGTTCTTGAAAGGGTCCCGATGGCGGTCAATGTTGCCGCGCATAGTCGGGTTCCCCTGACCGCACATTTGAGGGTCTATGGGGTCCCGGATGATGGCTTGGCTGTTATTTTAGTGGTAGGCGCTGATGCCGCGTGCCGGTATGAGTTGTTTTACTCTTGGGTGACGTTTGAGAAAGTGGATGCAAACGACAATTTGTTCCACGAATATACTCACACCGCGGTGCCTGCAGCCTATGCCCCTTATCGGACACTTGAGATTCCCCTTACTGCCTAGCAGCATACTATTTGGTTTAATGGCGCCCTTCCCCATGCGGTAGTACCGGCAAGAATGGGCCCGTTGTCAATTGCAGGGGCCACATGGCCGGTGCTGGCCGGTTATACACCCCATCCCCGCTACATGACTGTGGCGGTGGCGGAGTTAAGAGTGCTACACACTGCCCTGATTACGGTCCATAGGGCGTTAGTGCAGTACGTGTCTCGCAATGTACAGGTGGGGGCACCTGCAGTTGCAGGCCACACGACTGACCATCACGCGATGGTCATCAGTCCTGTTATGGTTAATTCGGTTGTCGGCAAGCGTCCCCAAAATAGGGATGAATTTCCTTACTGGCTTGCTGAAAAATTTGATCAATTTGAAGCCGTATTTCCGCATACTTCTCCTGTGGATAAACACAGGATCCTCACTATTACTTTGCCGAAAGATCTGGTCCCGGATATGGTCGACTGTGACAATTGGGGCAAGGTCTTTGCTGCGACCTATGCGAAGTGCTATGGCACTCCGTCTATGTCTGTACTGCCCTCGGTCATCAAGAAGGTCCAAGACAATCATGGTGCAGAGGCAGCAATTGGGTTGGGATTGAGGCTTGTCGACAGCTTCGATGTGGTTTGTTCCATGGTTATGGGCAACCTCAAAGGAGATGCCATGCAATTCCAAGTGTGCAATATGTTGGCACTTGTGGATCCAGGCGACAGGCCAAAGGAATTCGCTAAGATTATAGCGAAAGCCTACAGAATGGTGGGTCGTAGCGCCTTGGGTGTGAAGCCCGCCGTGATCATCCCTACTGTGGTGCGAGAGGCCTAAAGTGAGTTCGTCCACCAAAGACGAGAAGCCCAACTTTCTAAAACAAAGTTGGCGAGCTAAGAAACAGGGGAAGCAGCAAGAGAAACGGAGGTCTCGTTCTGCATCGCCGGTGCAGACACAAAGTGAACGCACTTATGATTTGCGCAATCGTTCTAATATTAAGTCACCTGATAGATTTCAGGTTCCTGAACAACGCTCTCCTCGTTCTTCACAGGAAACATCGGCTTTTCAATCCGGTGGCGGAGATCGTGGGAAGGGAAGGGGTGCTCAAGGTCGTGAGCAGCCCCGTCAGACTGACGGTAAAGGCAAGCAGGACGAGTCTGCACGTCAAAGACCCCCGTTTCAAAAGAAGAAAGTTGCTGCTCTGACTGCGAGATATGCCTCAGATGGTACGGACACAGCTTCTGAACCAGACATGGGCGCTAACGCTGCTAGACAGCGCGGCGGAAGTTACAGTAGTGCGACAAGCGCTGCGTCCGTTTCTGGCGGCGACAGCAACTGATACATTTGTAAGTGTTGAAACTGCTGATACTCGCGTAGCTCCCCCTAAACGGATGTTTAAAATTGACCTTTTAATTGAAGGTGACATACAACGTAAAATTAAAGTGGTATTTTGGGATAATCTAACCTCCACCTATGATATCCTTTTGGCGGAGACGGATTGGCCCCCGGCTTTCGTGTTAGAGGCTCCTAGAGGGGAGGTGGTAATCCTCCGGTCCTTTGGGCACACAGTGCCACTGGAACATTCTAACAGGCTAGACGGGGAGTGGGCGCAGGTGCTCGCGCCTGCGTTGTACCGTACTCAGGTGGGCTGGGACAAATTTTCTCCCAATCATACGATTCCGTTGCGGTCTGAACCCCAGCCACAACCCCAATACCCCATGCGACGCAAAGCTCGATCTCACGTCGCGTCCATCCTTGAGCAATTGGAATATCAGGGAGTAATTGAAACATGTGTGTCACCCATGAATAATCCTTTATTCACTGTGACGAAGCCTGACGGATCGTACCGCCTAGTTTTGGATTACCGGCACTTAAATTCGCACTGCCGGACATGTGCGGTACAGAATACACACAGTTCGGCTCTCGTCGATAGTCTCGTGAGAAAACGATTTAAAACTACTCTTGACATCTCCAATGGCTTTTATAGCCACAACTTGTCTCCTCATAGCTATGAGTGGACGGCGTTTACCTCGGGTGGCAAACAAAATATGTTCAAAAGGCTCCCGATGGGCTATAAAAACAGCCCCGGGGTCTTTGCTGCTCGGGTGGTCTCACTTTTGGAGATGATTGACCCGGAAGCATATTCGTATGTAGATGACATCTACCTGACGGACGACGAGTTGCTTCCACACCTAGCTCGCGTGGATAACATAATAACTATGTTTGCTGACTTTGGTTATAAGTTCAACTTTGCCAAGTCCCACATTGCCGAGTTCACAGTGTTGTTCTTGGGGTACAAACTCAATAATGAGGGTCGAGGCTTGGCTCCGCAGTTCCTTGAGAAATGCGCGCGCCTCAGTACTCCTACGACACTGAAGAAATTACAATCTTTGCTGGGTTTTCTGAATTTCGGTCGTACCTACATTCCTGATTATGCCCAGCGTATCAAGTCGCTTTATGCCTTGGTGCAACCTACTTTTACCAAATCTTGCTGGCTGCCTGAGCATTCGGCTGCATTGCAATCTTTGCAGTCTGATCTTCTTGCTTCAAAGTTTTTACAAACTCGTGATAACCACACTAACCTAGTCATTAGAATCGTACCAGGTGCAGTGGGTTTCACCTACTTGACGTTCAATGAGGGCGACACCGTCCCCATTGCATACAAATCTCATCTGTATACTTCAAGTGAGCTGCGCTTCTCCGCTGTCGATAAAGTACTGACAGCAGTTCAGATGGCGATCCTGAAAGAGCGAGCGCTATCGCAGGGAAAGCACATGCTGGTGGTAACACCGTACCCTGCCCTTGAGGCGGTTACTAAAGCCAGTGTACCTAATTCTAAGGCTTTGCATCCAAGGTGGATACAATGGGCGACCTCCTTGACCTCGCCTGACGTCACGTATACATCTTTGACGCGGCATTACAGACACAGGAGTTCTTGGAGTATGAATTTGTTCATCCAGCTCCTCTGACATTGCGCCCGCTTGAGGAGTACCATTGTGTCATTTACACTGATGGGTCTGCGCAACCCGCAACTGGATCAAAGCATGCCTATTCAGCGGCCTGCGCAATTGTTGTAGGTACTTTTGTGAACGGTGAGTTCCAGTCTGATGTCGTGCATACGCAGTCATTGGGTGATTGTACCGCGCAGTTGGCAGAACTGAAAGCTCTGGTGCTTGCACTGGAGTTTGCTGATCCTCGAGTCACCACTCTTATAGTGAGTGACTCGTACTATTGTGTTCAATCATACAACGAGAATCTACACTTTTGGAGTCACAATGACTTTCATGATTCGAAAGGTAGCACAGTAAAGCACATAACGCTTTGGGTTCGAGTGGCAGAACTTAAAGAAGGTCTGCCCCTCGTGAATGTAATTCACACTCTTGGTCACCAACGCGTTGGTGTCCATGCTGTCGGTAACAGTTTGGCTGACGAGGCAGCAAAAACCGCAGTGGCGACATATTTAGTAGCAGCAGTTACAAGATCCAAAACTAGGATTGATGTTGACATCTTGGCAGCTATTGCTGCGTCCGAGACAGGGACGGGCTTTCCGAAAGGTTTCCCTTCCCGCTACCATTATCGTTTAAGTCCTGATAACGTCCCGTTAGTGAGGATTAACGACGTTGGTGACAAATTGATTCCCAACGCGGACTGCAGACCATCACTGATTACAGCTGCCCACGAAGGTGTTGCGTCTGCGCACGCCGGCGTTTCGGCGACTGTATCTCTTTTGCAGCAACGTTACTGGTGGTACGGTTTGTACAAACAAGCGCGAGCTTATGTTCTTTTATGTGATATTTGCCAGCAGATTAAACCTTCTACTGTCGCGCGTCCACCACAAACGCAGCTGTATATATCTAATCAACCACTTGCGTGTGTTTATTTAGATCACTGCGGTCCTTTTTCCTCTGATACTGCGTACAGGTACATCTTGGTTGCAGTGGATTCGTGCACACGTTTTCTGTGGGTGTGGCCGCAAAGGAGTACAGATGCCCGGACGGTCATCAAGGATTTGTGTGTCTTTATTGGGAGTTTTGCATGTGGTACCCTTAATTCTGACCAGGGCCCTGCGTTTACCACTAGGGCTTAAAAAGAAGCCATGAGAAGTTTGGGGGTCCAAGTCAAATTTTCGTCTCCATACCGGCCTGAGGGCAATAGTGTTGTGGAGCGAATGAACCGTGACCTAAAGCAATCTTTCACAGCAAGGGTTTTAGGTACAGGCCGAAGCTGGCTAACCCACGTGCAACGTGCACTTAATAATCTCCCTAGAAGGTCTCTCGGTGGGCGGACCCCATACATGATGCTCTTTGGAGTACGAATGTTTGTTCCGGACCTTGAGGGTCTAGACATGGCGGCGGCTGCCGCGCCTTTTGACCTAGATGATCACTGTGCTGTATTGCAGAATCTTCAAGAAGCCAGAGACACTCTAGCAAAGGAACACGTACCCTCTACATGCGAAGCTGAGCTCCAGATTCCGGTAGTCGGCTGGCTACCTCGAGTTGGTGACCTGGTCCGTGAGAAGGTGGAGAACAAGAAAGAGTTTGGCCACTCTTATCGTGCACCAGTCCCGGTGCTTGGAGTCCAGGGTACACGTACAGTTATTTTACCACCACTTCCTGGTCGCAAGGAGAACGGGTACATCTCGATTGACAATGTCAAGCTACAGCGAGTGGCCGATACTTCATAGTATGACACCTTCAGTTTCTTGCCCTTCCATTCTGCGAAATTCTGTTGTGATGCCGCCCTCAAATATCATGCCTGAGGTTGCCGTTGAGATGCATGCAGTTGCTGCCCCTCCTATGCCGCCTACTGATGGTGGTTTGCCTGATGATCCTAAGTATGCTTATCCTGCAAGTGTGCCGTTGCCTCTTTTACATTCAACAGCGATTCACCAGTCCCGTTCTTCCTTTGACACTGAATCAATGACTTCCACTGCCCCTTCCAAAATTGCTATATTTTTTGCCTGGTTCAAGAGACATTTTTTGGTGGCACCATGGACTTACATCTGGCTGGTGCTAATATGTGTTTTTTTGTTCATGACAATTGGCTTTGTGGTAGTGTTTTTTAAACTTATAAATGGACACTACCTGACTGAAAGATCTGCGATTGGATTAATTGATGGAACTTTGGCCCCCCATTCCTCATCACACATTATGAAGAGGGACCAGACTTTTGTGAACATTACTGCCTGGCCTGTGCGTGATGGGATCGCTTGGGATGCTGTTAAATTTCAAATTCATGGACCTACCGAAGTGATTAATGTGCCTAATGTGTTTCGTGTTTCTATGGGTGATGTAGTTAAACAGAATACCAGATCTGATGATTGGGATGTACAAGCAATAGAAGCACTATTTTCTGATCTAAAATATTATGCTGCATTTGATGCTGAAGATTTGTATTTAAATTCTGCTAATTATGGAGAACAATTTAGTATCAACATTATGGCACACATTTCCTACACAGAGCAAATACCTTTCGAAATTTTGTTAATTACACACAATGGGAACATTGTCCGGCCCCTTATCATGGCAGTTCGGCCACGTTAGTGAACAAGTTCACATACTTTTCGGATATTAGTGTGTCAAAACCGGCCTCCTTTTATTTTAAAATGGCGCCTCAGACCGCCTCGAAGGTAAGGTTGACACATACCAAATTATTATATTCCAACAGGCACATGCATCAAAAAGAGAGTTTGCGAGTCCTTATTTGCGAATTTTAAGGATTCGCAAATAAAGACTCGCAAAACACGATGCAACAAAAACATTGCGAGAATATTGCGAATCGCTAAAAATCGCTAAATAAATTGCGATTTCGGCATTTGCGAACTCGCTATTAGCGATTTCGCAATTAGCGAAATCGCTAATACCGAAGTCGCTTTTTGATGCATCCTGATGACATCACAACCAGGAAGTGAGCAGCACCAGCCTCATTTCCAGTGCACAGTGTCAGGGAGAGGAGGGAGCTGGCTCTGGGAGCAGAACAGGAGTGTGACAGAGACAGAAGAGAAACTTGTGATAGCAAATGGAAGCCTCACAAACAGCAGAGGAGAGCCAAACAGGCAGGAAACGCAAAATTAAATTTGCAGAAAAAGAAATTGACACCCTCATTGAGGGAGTAGTTCACAGCCATGACAAGCTGTTTGGAAAGGCATCATTGAAAGTGGCAGAGCAGGAGAAAAGGAAAATCTGGCTCCGGATCCAAAACAGGGTCAATGCCATTGGGGTGACACACCGCACCATTGAAGAACTCAAAAAACGATGGTACGACTTGCGCAGTCGGGCTAAGGTGCGCATAGCTGACCGCCTGAAGGAGGCAAAGAAGACAGGAGGGGGAACACCAACAGACACTGGGAACACTCCCATGGAGGACTTGATTGAATCCACCATCCAGCCAGAAGCTGTTGTTGGTGTGACCCAGCTGGACACGTCCGGAGCAGCAAACACATCTGAAGGTAAGATGAATGTATGTTTTCTTAGTGTTACAAAATGTAAAGGTAGAACTCGACCACAGTACAGCCCAAGTGCAGACCCTGAACATCCAGTACACAATGCGTTCAGTAGGTGAGGGGCATTATGGGAGATGTAGTCAGGTCAAGCAGTTAAAATGTCAAATCTCAGAGTAACAACCCAAAAAAGCTTAATAGAGTATAAAATCATTTACGAAGGCAGATATTTATTACTGTGCAATTAATATCACAGACATGAAATAATACAGTGTTGCACTGTTTCACCTCACAGATGCGCAACGTGTAGAAGATGTGGATAGCGATTCCCCAGACATGCAGGACACCAGCGCAGGTGAACAGATGGACACACCTGTGGTGCAAATAAATCCCTCACGTCCAACAAAGTCACGCAGGGCTACTGTTCCATCCCTAGTCACCATGGAGTGTGAAGATGATGAGGCTGATGCAACACCAGGTGGCAGCCATGGCCAGACAACTTCCATCACAAAAACACAACCACAGGTCCCCAGAACTAATCACAGAGCCCGGCGTAGGAGAGGAAGAGCACTCAGGACACAGCAGGAGGAGCAACCAAGTGATGTCTGGGGTGGTCTTGAGGGACAGATGCTCCGTATGCAGCGCCTGCAGACAAAAAACACACGATTAGTACAATTGCAAGTTGGCAAGATGGCTAGCAACATAGCAGTACTGTCAGAAAGTGTGCAGCAACTGAGCAAGGTGATGCATGAGGGAAATGTATCCCAGAAGAGACAGCATCGTCAACTAATGGTGCAATTGAAAATGTTTGCTAAATCAAACAATAGATTGGCCACGACAACTGCACTGCTGGCGCGTAGGTCTGTGACCATGCAAACTGAAATGTGCCATTGGAGCGGCGATGTGGCTAAAGCACTGGACCAGGTCACCAATGCAGTTGATTTGCTAAATGCTTCCACAATTGCGGCCAACAATTCGACGGCCGAAGAGGGTAGTGAGGGTGGCTCAAGCCTAAGTAGTGTGGCAGTTCCAGTCCGCACTGCAGGAAGACGCAACACACGCAGCAGTACCCCCGCCGCTTCCAACATAACGGATGACAATGCTGGGTCTGACAGGCGTCTGGGTGTTCGTGGGAAGAAGCGCTAGACTGGCATGTACAAGTGCATTCCACTATGGTGACGTAACCATTTATTTGGATTTGACTTTTCACAGACTGACAAGTGAATTGACATTTGCAAACCACTTATGTCCATTGCACTGGTCAGATTACAAGTGTGCTTGAACACTCATGGCAATTTTATTTAATTAAAGAATACTTTGATAGCAATAGTCAGTTTCTGTGTCATCATTACTCACCTCAGAAATAATTTTGTGTGATGTCAAATCTTCTCCTACGCCCTTCTGCTGCGCCTGCCCCTTGTGCTGCATGGTGTTGTGGCACTTGCTGGTTCCCATCCTCCGAATCGCTGTCAGACACCTCGATGTCCATTCCTCCCCTTGTCGCTATGTTGTGCAGCATGGCACATGCCGCTACTATCTTGCAGCATTGTTCAGGGTTGTACTTCAGTGCTCCACCGGTCTTATGTAGACATCTGAATCGGCTCTTCAACAGCCCAAATGTGCGCTCTATGATGTTCCTTGTCGAAATATGTGCTGCATTGTACCTCTGTTGATTGGCAGTTGTGGGATTGAGGTAAGGCGTCATTAGGTAATTACGCAAGGCGTATGCGCTGTCACCTACATGTAATGGAGCAAAGAGTCAGTGGCAGCTTCACATTGACATACGTACAATGACAGTGATAAACTATAACACATATTTACCAAGCAGATGTCCCTCTCCAAATTCTCCCCTGACAAGACGGGTGTGTATGCCACTTTGCCTGAAGATATAAGAGTCATGTGCACTCCCTGGAAATTGCGCAACAATGTCAGTGATAATGTTTTTGGCATTGCAAACGACCTGAATATTGAGGGAATGGTAACATTTCCTATTTCTATATATATATTCCTGTGTTGCAGGGGGACATATTGCAACGTGGGTGCAATCAATACAACCCAAAACATGTGGGAAACGAGCTATCTGGTAGAACTCCTGTTTGGTTTTTGCAAGGTCAAGCGCGGTGGTAGGGAACTTGATATGAGACCCGATCACGGCCATCATGGCATCAAGGAATGCTTTCAATATTCTTGAAAGTGCGCTTTGTGACACACCTCCCGCAACAGCAATGACCCCCTGAAAACTGCCTGACGCCAGAAGGTGTAGGCAACATAGGACCTGCACATGCGTTGGGATGGCATTGGTCCTACGTGTCTGTCGTTGCATTATGGGGTCCAATTCATTGATTAGATCATGGATCATTGCTGCATTGAGCCTATACTTGTCGTATATCTCATCCTCTTGCTGGCCTAGCAAAGTTATGCGGACTCTGAAGATGCGCTCATTCATTCGCCTCCGTCTCTGTGCGGCAGCCTGCAGCCTCATCCTCCTCGCCATCAGGTAAATCCCTGCCATTGTGAACAGTGCTGGCTCATTCTGGGTGTGTTTAAATGGGTTTCAGTTGGTTTTCACCTGTCTGTGATTTGCACTCATGATTACCACCTGGTTGTGATCCTTCTTATTTAGCGATCGCTAATTTGCGATTTTCATGGAAATCGCTATTTGCGATTTGTCATGCATACATTTAGCGAATCGTTGTTTGCGATTCGCTAATTGGGACTCGCTAATACCGATTCGCTATTTGATTCGCAGAATGTTTTGCGATTCCTTATATTTGCGAAAAAATGGATTTTCGCAAATATTCAGTTGATGCATTTCAACACTGACTTTTGCGATCGCAAACGGCCTATTTTTGCGATTCGCACCGTTTGCGATCGCAAAAAGGTTTGATGCATGTGCCTACAAGTCCTTTATGGACGAATTGGCTGTCGGAGGCTATGAGCTATGGAAAGCTACTATCGATCTTAAATCGGTTTGGGGTACTAAACCATGGCAGGTTCAGGGAACAGAAGCTTTGCATCACGCCTGTCTTATCCCAAACCATATTTTATTTTTGAATTCATCTATTTTTCAGACGACTTGTTTTGGTTTGTCAACGTCTAAAAGAATGAATTCCCCCACAATCCCGGATCTGGGTGCCTATCCCGGCTGGGGTTATTACACAGATCTTTCCCTTACTAGGTTGCAGTCCCTCATTTCCAACACCACCTTTAATGTTTCAGCGTTTAATCCTGAGGGGTGGTTGGTATGGCAAACTGGTTCAGATTCCTGTCAACGTCGATTTCTAGCCTTGGCACCTGGGTACACACAAGTCAGGGTAGATCCTCGTTTTGAAACGTCACACACTGTAACTACCTACTCTGTGAGTAAGTTATGCCAGTCGTGGCTGCAACATTCCACATTAACATCTGTTAAACTTCATTTGTCACGTTTAAACGACAAAATTGATCTGAATGATTTTATTAAAGGTCCTGCAATAGGCAGATCCAAAAGATGGGTATATGCTATTTACAACGAAGTTTGGAAATTGTCACAAATTGAGGCTGCCTCCAGATTACGTGCTATTGACCAGGCCAATATGGAAAAAGTGTTGGCTGTGATTGATAATAGTATAAATAACTTGTCTTCTAGAATTTACACTTTAGATAATATTGTTTCTTCTGTCGTAGACATTGTGCAGGATGATTTGTCTGTGTTGTACCATGGCCAGAATCAGTTGCGTTCTGTTATGCAGTTTGCATGGACTTTACAAACGTTAAAAGCAGGGAAGGTCCCATGGGATTACATGAATGTTTCCTCTTTGTTCCTCCCTTTTAATTTAACTGCGAAACAACAGTTTATGTCTATGAAGGATGCGACTTATTCATTACTGCACATTGAAAAATTAGAACCATTGCCTTTCTCTATTGCTGAGTTAAATTCAGCCGTGTGGCTTATCCACGGCGTGATCACTTTACCTTTTTCACTTTTTAAGTTTAGTTCGTGCATGAAACATTATGCTCTTGGCAGATATGAACAACTTGGTAGTGCGTTCCTGCACGAAGTTTGGTCGCTCCCGTTTACATATAGATGCATGTGGGAGGGCACAGAGGTTTATCTGAAGGGTGAGGAATGCACTTCTGCTCCTGATCATTCGGTGGTGTGTAGACACATACAATTACATGGTGCTTGCAATGTACACGCTCCTAATTTGGCTTGCGTCCTGAAAGGTGTGCCGGTGCCAGTTATAACCCCTTCATTTACACTGCTTGCTAACGGTAGTTATTTACTTTTAAATAATGAAAATTGCTGTGGGATGCTAAAGGGCATACCATACATAGTCACTGTTTCACAGCGTGTAGTTTGTTGTAATAATGTCCTTTTCCCACCCCCGCATGGCCGGCTCGATGTTTCTATCTGGCCTTCAATTCCAACCTTGAGCGCAGAGTTCAACCAGATGAGCAGAATAATGGCTCTTTTGTCTCAAAGGGAGGTCGCTTTGACTTCATCCCGTGAAACCTTTCTTCTTCACGTGGCAAACACCCGCACAGAGGTGCAGGCGCTTTTGAATACTGACCTCCCCTTCCATTTTGGAACATTGATACAGACTATCTTTAATGCCTCGTCTATGACCGGCAAAGTTAATAGTTAATAGTTTTAAAATAGTGGGCTCCGGCCTCGTGACCTCCTTTCAGACTATTTTTGGTGTGATTCCCGCATTTTTTCATTCTATTTTTTACAGCGTCTTCGGAGGTCTTCCCTTGCTTCTCGCCCTTATAGCTGGATTACTTTTGTTGGTTTGCGTCATACGCAATGGCTGCGCAACTTGCGTACAGAGACAACATGCCCCGGCTGTTTCATCTGCATAATCGGAAGCTTGAATACTATGGCACGTTGCCCTTGGCGACTTTAAGTGTCGCGTATGGATTGTCCTTCCGATTTCCCTTCTTTACTTGTGTGCAACCTGTCTTTCACTGCCTGGATTGTCCATTCCAGTGGGCTCTGGATTTATTCCCTGTCAACCTCGGTGTCACCTGTACCGGATTTTGGTCAACTGATGGGCCCCTTAACGGCTCATGAGTATGAATGTTCTGGTGTTGGGTTTATGGCCTTGGGTGCGGCACATGGAGTCCTTGGTAATTGGGCCATTGAAGAGGCTGCGATTGACTTTCTGGAACGAAGTTATATCGAGGAACCTTCCTGTTGTCCCCGTGTGGTGCTGAAAGCTCCTATTGTGAGTGAACACGTGTGTTCCTTTCCCTTGCTGAACTGGATGGCAGATACTTTTGCCGAACGCTCCAATGATTTCCTCTTGGAGGCTGTTGCAACTTACTGTGCCTACACTTTTATGGATTGACTTTTTATCCTGGTCGACCCATGATGTATCGATCAATGTCGTTTTTTCCCCATTTTTTATGTTTTTTTTTCCACCTGACGACATCTTTTTCTGTTTTTAAATATTTTTCTTTTTCGAACTTTACACTTACCTTATATGGACTTATAGTTCATGCCCTTGGTTCCGTTCGTTCTAACTTGAACTCTGCGTTCTTGATAAGTGCGCCCCTAGTGGTTAGTAGTCCGATCAAGGGGGGGGTGTAGTATGGGTTAACCACTCCCTATGTACAACGCTAAGTTAGCATAACCTCGATGGCTGTTAGAAAGCCAGCTTGCAGCTTCTGCTGCTTTTGCACGCGACACTGTTGTTACATGTTATTCATTCGAGAACTGCTGACTCGACTTTGCTTCACATGAGAACCGTCTGTTGTTTAACATCCTTAACAGTGAGCTGTGACCTTGGTCTGTACACCGTGTAAAGAACGAGTCTGGGTCACTAGACAGGGCAGGTTGTTGTGTTCAGGTTGATCGTACCACTTCTTAGCCATAACATACATACAGCTGCCAATACCTGAAAGACGAGCCCTTTAATATTACAGAGCAGCATGTTTGCTGTTACATTCGAAACGAAGAGCTGTTGCAGGAGAGAGCCTAGCTGATCCTGTGATGTGATTCCACTAAGCTGATCTATAAGGTATGGGGTCCCCCATGCAAGCCTTAGAGACCTTCTATTAGTCTAATAATACCTTATTAGTTGCTATTATTATGATTGCTCCTTTCATTTTCTATGGTAGTGTAACAATGCTGATGGTGCTAATCCTAACCATTTGTCTGCTTGTGTTAGCCAAAGTACTGCATTTTAGAACGCGAGGTTTATAAAATAAACTCTTTAAACTTTACTTTGTCTTTGTTATTCTGTTGTGGACTGATATATAGCTACCAACGGGTATTTCGGATTGCCACCACTCCTGAGAGTATCTAAGTCGCTTGTTCTGGGTTGTCTATACATTGGGACCACCGAGCTAAATCTCAGATAACGAATGGGACACTAAGCTAGTCGGATAGGGGTTCTTGGTTCTGAGGGGAGTTTCTGGTACACCACAATTCTCTGAGGTCCTGGTTTCCTGCGCATAGTTCTGTGCATAAGCAGAATCCCTGCAACAATATGGGGAACAGTACCAATTATGTAGTATCTTGAAATAGGCGCATTTCAGTCAGGCTTCCAGGAGCGAACGGTCATGACTATCCCAATCTGTCCTGCCTGTAAGTTTTAGATATCAAGGTACTATGGGAGTATGTGTTGTTAATAAGGATCCTGTATAGGTTTGAGACAGTACCCTGTCAGGAGTCAGAAGATGGAACAGCTGACTATAGTTCCTTACTCCTCTGTCAACAACCTGATTGACGTGCTGTCCCCTCGTATACAGGCGGTGCAGGAGCCCTTTAATGATCACCCCAGCAGATACCATGAGGAGCCCCTGGGGGCTCCTCCTGGTAGCTGCTTCGACGCAGGCTTCAACTGCCCTATCAGAGGAGGATCGCAACTGGCGGGGAGGGCGAACGCCGTGACGACCCACGAAGTAGAGAATAAGGAAGGAGAAGAGGAGCGAGAGGCGCGGAAGCTGCTGGCTGATACAAGCTCCGAGAAGGAGAGGCAAGCTGGAGACGCAGTCCCAGACACGAACGACACGCCAGGAGGCCAACGAGGCCACGCATCGCCCCGCCACTCTCCTGGAGGAGGGTGGCTAGACAAGGTACGGGTGAGACTGCGGGGTTTTACAGGGCACAGGGAGGGGTCAGGTACGACATAGAGGGAGGACACGTTCGTCCCAAAAAACAAGCCATTTCACAAGGTGTTGGAATCGGGTGCTGCTTCCCTCACAATAACTACCCCGTGTCAGGAAGGTTCTATTTTCCTTCCTCTGACCCTTGTTTTCATTTTCGTTTTCTTTTTCTTAAGGTTCCTTACACCGGGACAACGCTGGAAGCCAGTGCACCTGCCCTGCCTCAGATGGATCCTTGGTGACTGTTGGAGTTCCCCTCTCCCAACCAAGAAAACCAGGAGAAAACCAATGACTGTCGTGCCATTTTGTACCCTAATAAAAGGAACAGTGCATAGCATGTATAAATAACTGGTCTCCATAGCCTTATTACTACATCGGTATAGCTGTGCAAGATGGTCCCGTGACAAAAGTGGTGGAGAATGCGGGCATAGCCCAACCGATACAGGATGGAGAACCTAGTATATCAATTGAAATAAGGACAAAACAAGCTAGAATGGGCCATGGAGAAAAGCACGAATCAAGCAGAAATGGACCGCGCTGTCTTTTCCTCTGCCATCCAGGCCCAAGCTGACAATATGTCCAAGTTAATAGAAGGGCAGACGCAGATCCTCATGCGTCTAGGGCAAGGGGGGGGTCCTGCACTTCCTGGGACAGTAATTCCCCTGCAAAAATATGTGCCCAGAGAGGATCCTATATCCTTTTTTCTGAATTTTGAGAGAGCGGCAAGGGCTAGCGCGAGGCCAACGGATCGCTGGCCTTTTTATCTGGCCCCCTTACTCACGTGTGAAGCACAAGCTGCCTATCAGATTGTCAATAAGGGTGGTACTACTGCCTATTGTCTGGTGAAACAATGCGTATTGGACCGATTGGGGTAGACAATGAAGCCCATCGTATTAAGTTTAGACAAGAGCGGGGAGCCCCAGGAGACACCCCCAAAACTCTGTTTTACAAAATGAAGGATGCCGCCGATCTGTGGCTCAAACCATTGGAGTCCAGTAAAGAGGAAATAATGAACAAAATCTACCTAGAGCAATACCTTGACGCCTTGCCCGATGGAACCAAAAGGTGGCTCTGTCAACACGCTGGCGTGACTCTGGACCACGCGGTGGAAATGGCCACCTCCTACACACGAGCCCAAAATCGTAACATGCTTAGGGAGCCAGAGAGGGTACAAAAGGGAACCCCATCGACAAGAAACGAGAAGAAACCGTTGAAAACCTTCGTTGAACCTTTTAGGGTTCGAACAGGATAAACCGAAGGCTTTTCTTCATCTGGGCCCCAATGCTTTGAGTGTGGCGAGTGGGGCATTATCGCCAGGTTCTGTAGAAAAAGAAAGGAGAAACAAGAAGAGGAACCAATGGAAGTTAGTTAAGCACCCCGACTTGTTCTCTACGCACAAGAAATGGGACCTGTTTATTATGTAAGTCTTATGGTAAATAATTAAACAGTGACAGCCCTTCTTGACTCTGTTTATAAACACTCCGTAGCAAGGAAAGAGGTAGTCCCTGTGTCCCATATCATCCCCGAGAGGACCGTTAGTATACGTTGTGTACATGGAGACGTTAAAATCTATCCTATAGCCCGACTAACCCTTCGAACTGAAATGGAGCTAGAAACCACTGCCGACGTAGGGGTCCTCCCTTTCTCCCAGAACAGCTCAACCTAGGCGTGGACAATCCCTGTTTCCATTGTCTCTTAGCCGACAACTTGAAGGCATATTCCCTACAAAAGACCACCCACAATAGCCTGCTGACTTCCGAACCGTGGGCAATGGACAACCACTTCAGGTCAGCCCAGATCAACGACCGTACCCTTAGCAATGCTGGCAGAGCGTCCGGGAGACAAAAAACAGTCCCAGAAAAATCTTTCCCTGTTTTTCGGAGCGCAACGGCCTCCTTTACTGGATAGCCAAAGAAGGTGCAGAACCCCAGTTACTGGTCCCAGCTGCCTTTAGGGAGCAAATCCTATTCTTTGCCCATTCCCACCTCTTGGCAGGCCATTGTGGACCAGAGAAAACCAGTCAGTCAATCCTGAACAATTTTATTGGCCAGGTATTAACCTCCAAATAAAAAAATACTGCCAGGAGTGCCCTATATGCCAAAAACGGAATCCGTACCTCCCTCCAAAAGTACCCCTACAACCCCTGCCCATGATGGGTAAACCGTTTGAGAGAATAGCAATTGACCTCATAGGACCTCTCCCAAGAACTTCCAGGGGTAACCAATACGTCCTAGTAATTGTGGATTACTCCACCAGATACCCTGAGGCCCTCCCCTTCAGAACAGCCAACACCACCACCATAGCGCAGAGGCTAGTTGAAGTTTTTCCCAGGATGTATTTTGCCCGCGAGATCCACACAGATCAAGGGACTCCATTTGTGTCTAGATTGATAAGAGAAGTGTGCAAACAGTTGGATATCCAACATATCAACACTTCTGTGTACCATCCACAAACGGACGGCCTCTTGGAGAGGTATAACGGCAATCTAAAGCTCACCTTAAAAAAACTGTTAACCGGGGACGGAAAGCACTGGGAGCAGCTTCTTCTGTTGGCTGTGTTTCTCATACGTAGCACAGTCCAAAGCAGTTTAGGTGTTTCTCTGTTTGAGCTTCTCTTTGGGCGAAAACCACGCACCCTCCTAGAGATCACAAAAGAGAGCTGGTAAAAGGAAGGAGTATCAGAGGCCCAGGCCCTGCTGAACTACGCCAATCAAGTAAAAGTTTGTCTCCACAAACTAAGGTCCCTGGCCCATGATAACTTAGAAAGAGCACAGAACCAGCAAAAATACCGTTATGATAAAGGGAAGCGATGAAGAGAATTCCAAATTGGCAAATGGGTTCTGATTCTCCTTCCTTCCTCAACCCATAAGTCAAAAAAGGAGTGGCAAGGGGCAATACGAGATAACAAAGAAGATAGGGAAAACCACCTACATATTGAGCCTCTCTCCAACAAAAACCCAGATGTACCATGTCAATCTGTTGAAAAAGCAGTTAGGCCCACACCCAGAAAGCCCTGTATGGTTTCTGTGGCAACTGTTTCCACTAACACAGTTGGTGCCACTCTCCTTAGTCCTGACCTGATGACAGATGAAAAAAAAAGCTAACGAGCCTTCTGTATTCCTTCTCCGACATATTCTCAGACCATACGGTAAAACCCATTTGGCAGTCCATTCAATACCCACCACGGAGGGGATTACCATCAAGCAGAAACCTTATATGGTTCCCGAAGCCAGTAGGGTTGCCCTCCAAAAAGAAGTCGCCCAGATGATAGACTTAGGTGTGGTGGTGACATCCAAGAGCAATTGGTGCTCTCCCATTGTCCTGGTGCCAATGCCGAATGGGTGTACTCGTTTTTGTATTGGTTTCAGGGCCGTAAATCGCATATCCAAACAAGACGGGTACCCCCTTCCTAGAGTGGATGCGTTGATCGAACACTTGGGCGAGGCTCGTTATATCTCCACTCTCGACCTCACCAAGGGTAACTGGCAACTAAGGGATACATGTATCAAAGGGTTTTACCCATTCTGGGGTCGATTCCGATCCGGGTCGGACAACTCTCCGAGAGCTGACCGTAGCCTTACCGTGCGACCGACACGTACCCGTAGCCGGTCCGTCCTGTAGATAAAGTACGATGCGCATAACTGCCAAAAACATGACCGACACGTAGGCTGTGATTCAAGCTCCATTCTCCATCCGAGCCGTAACTCCTAACGCCGAACCGAGTCGCCCGGAAGCAGTATCCACAGCAGTTTCCGCCCTGACAAGTACGATGCGTACTTCCTACGAGCCGGATGGGTCGCCACGTACGGCACGTCACAGCATCCGGAAAAAAAGCATATCAGCTGCGATTCGCACCACAACTCAATCCACGGCTACGAGACGTACCAGCTTGCAGCGGGTACGAGACGGAGCAACAAGCAGCGTGTACGACACGAACACATCATGAATCCCATCGCACAGGTAATACCAGTACTCTACATCTATGACCGCATCAGGAACCGACGCCGATGGCGCAGGTGGTAAGTCAGACACCTACCAAACAAACAAACGACACGTACCCGCAAACTGTCACACACACACACAGGGGATCCATATCCTGGCCACTAACAACAGGCCACCATAGGGGTTGCATGGCCAGCACCACTACCACCCCCACTCATAGGGCATATGTTGCCCATCACCCCTACCACCCCCACTCATAGGGCTGATGTTGCCCATCACTACTGCCATCCCCACCCATAGGGGACCTGTTGCCCATCACCCCTGCCACCCCCACTCATAGGGCTTATGTTGCCCATCACTAGTGCCACCCCCAGGCATAGGGGACCTGTTGCCCATCACCCCTGCCACCCCCACCCATAGGGGACCTGTTGCCCATCACCCCTGCCACCCGCACTCATAGGGCATATGTTGCCCATCACCCCTGCCACCCCCACTCATAGGGCTTATGTCACCCATCACTACTGCCACCCCCAGCCATAGGGGACCTGTTGCCCATCACCCCTGCCACCCCCACCCATAGGGGACCTGTTGCCCATCACCCCTGCCACCCCCACTCATAGGGCTTATGTTGCCCATCACTACTGCCACCCCCAGCCATAGGGGACCTGTTGCCCATCACCCCTGCCACCCCCACTCGTAGGGCTTATGTGCCCATCACTACTGCCAACCCCAGGCATAGGGGACCTGTTGCCCATCACCCCTGCCACCCCCACCCATAGGGGACCTGTTGCCCAGCACTCCTGCCACCTCCGCCCATAGGGGACCTGTTGCCCAGCACTCCTGCCACCCCCACACATAGGGGACCTGTTGCCCATCACCCCTGCCACCCCCACCCATAGGGGACCTGTTGCCCATCACCCCTGCCACCCCCACTCATAGGGCATATTTTGCCCATCACCCCTGCCACCCCCACTCATAGGGCTTATGTCGCCCATCACTACTGCCACCCCCAGCCATAGGGGACCTGTTGCCCATCACCCCTGCCAGCCCCACCCATAGGGGACCTGTTGCCCATCACCCCTGCTACCCCCACTCATAGGGCTTATGTTGCCCATCACCCCTGCCACCCCTACCCATAGGGGACCTGTTGCCCATCACCCCTGCCACTCCCACTCATAGGGGACCTGTTGCCCGCCACCCCACTCATAGGTCTTATGTTGCCCATCACTATTGCCACCCCCAGCCATAGGGGACCTGTTGTCCACCACCCATGCCACCCCCACTCATAGGGCATATGTTGCCCATTACCCCAGCCACCCCCACTCATAGGGCTTAAGTTGTCCATCACTACTGCCACCCCCAGCCATAGGGGACCTGTTGCCCATCACCCCTGCCACCTCCACCCATAGGGGACCTGTTGCCCATCACCCCTGCCACCCCCACTCATAGGGCTTATGTTGCCCATCACCCCTGCCACCCCCAGCCATAGGGGACCTGCTGCCCATCACCCCTGCCACCCCCACCCATAGGGGACCTGTTGCCCATCACCCCTGCCACCCCCAGCCATATGGCATATGTTGCCCATCACCCCTGCCACCCCCAGCCATAGGATGGGTGATGCACCACACATCCATCATACTCCAACATTAGGTATGTCAGCAAAATACATCCCCCCTAACATCATGACAACAGTGTGTAGTCTGTGACAAATGCACACAACAGTGATTATGACTTCGAACATACAATGTAATTAACAGCACATGTGTGACTAACAAATGAGTGTGCCCTACACAAGGCAAGCATAACTATAGCACGGTGTCAATGTAAAAAGAACACCCCCTCACTGTGTAGAACAAAAGTTAAGTGTGGGCTTCCAAAGTGCAGCAGATGTTAAGCATTGTGGTGATGGGGTCTAAACCCCCCCTCATCACAGTGACCAAAAGGTAAGTGTCATCATGGTCAAAGCTGCAAATAACAAACAGTATGAATTATCCCTGCTCCCAACACATTAAACACTTCTGGGGCGAAGTAGTGGTTGTGTCCCATACCCACAGAGATGTGGTGAGGCTAACAGTGCTGTGAAAACATAACACACTCTCGGCCATGTGCAGACAAGCACCACCCATGGGGGCTGTCAATGCATACAGTGTACAGTGACACAAAAGCAGAAGTGACCATCACAAAGCATACACACATCTCGAAAATAGACACACTAATCAAAACAACCTGTGTAGACTGTAGGTGTCAGCTCACAAACTCCCATTCCATGCCAGCAATGGCACCTAACAACCAGGATGAATGTGCACAATGATGTGATATGACTCACAGGGACAGCAGGGAAAATCACAGAAACAGCATCCAGACAAAGGCCCACAACAGCAATACCAATGCACTGATGCAGATGCACAAACACAAACAGGCAACCTCACACTGCACATCTGACACAACATCTGTGTGTGTGTGTCTCAGTATCCCCAGGCAACTACACAACACATGAGGGGGGCTGAACCACAGTGACACAGATGTGGACACAGTGCCATACAAAAGTAAACCATCATTGGGACACCCTTAGTGGGCAATCAGGCATTGTGAGATGAGAGGGAGCACAACAGACACATGTGACACAAGCTGGAATGAACACCAACTAACACAGCAAGAGACTGACACACAACAGCACTACCCCCAGTGACCAGACATTGGGGTGACACAAGCATGCATTACACCTCCACTGTGATGACAAAGGCAGATGTCGTACAAAATGGGAAACCCAGACATGTATCCTGTTCCACAAACGTACATCACACCTACACCTACTCAAATCACTCAGCATGGCCCGTCATCCATGGACAAACGGGAGCTAGGGGACCATCCATGCAACATTTACATCAGTCCACCCTCAACACCACACACCCTGAACTGCAACAATGTGCATCTGGAAGTCCACATGGACAGGTGACATTGCACATGCACCCATGACAAACACAGGAATGTTGGGAGGAACTAACGTGCACAGATTCATCACACAAGGACAGTTTACAACCCTGGTGAATGACAGACATACTGCACAGTATGCGGTACATGGCCATGACGTCAAAGCTCACGCAACCTTCAGAATACCTGCAACAGTCCCAGGACAATGCAGAAGCCAAGGAGAACAACAAGGCACACATGCTGACACCTGCCAACATTGCAGCCCTGAACCCGACAAGTGGGAGCAGTCACATACACATACACATGTCTCAATCACTGAAAGGTACCACCTAGGGACAACTACATGATATTGCGAATAAACAAGTGCCTTGGGGAACCCTGACTGTGTCCCATCTGTGTCTGACAATATCATCACCACTCAGAACTGACAAATCCCAATGATGAAACACCAATTAACAGTAGTGTGTCATGCACCCACACATCTGGTAGCCCATGGCAAAGTAGTGGGATGAACACAATACCACTCAGCAAGCATCAACAATAGGAACATATCAAGGGAACACTGCCTGTATATGAAAAGGGATGTGGACACACATGCTCATACAACACACACCATGGGCCCAGGCTATGTCACGGGACCAAGCCAAAGGACTGCATTTAGCCTGTCAGAGATAGTACACAGATTAGGCATGGACTCACCCCCTTCCTGCTGCTGTCTGGCCTTCAGCTGCCTATCCAGGTCCTGGAAGACCACCGCCAGGATCCGGAACATTGTCGTACTTTAATATTCGGGACCGCGTAGGGGACAGGGCCTTACCCCTGTCTATCTTGGTATTAGCGAACCGCAAATGGTAAATGCGGCATGTACGAGTGCTTTATATATCGTTCTAGCTATGAATGCACTGTGTACACGTTCTTCTGCTCCACTACGCGGGTTCCATTTTGGAAACAGTGGCCATCTTGTCATTGCCCTCACATAGGCTATAATGGAGTAAATACGGGCCTCACAGTACATGGGCTTCCCCTCTGACTTCTCTGTGACCTGGGCAGCTGGCTCTGCTGCCCTGGGTCAAACCGGTCTCACGAGCTCCCCTTCCTCCGTTCACCTGTGATTAGCATCAGGGTTTGACCCGTCATAAAGCCCTTTCATTCTACACAATCCCCCGGCTAATCTCTTCCACACCTGCTTGTTCCTGCTTTATGACTTGTTTCCCAAAACAGGAGATGCTCATGTTTATTGGGGGGTCTCTTTACATCAAACGTGGGATCTGAACCTTACTGTGTAAATCATTGTGGGCTGGCCGAATTGGAATGTGGGATGGTCATCATGACTCTGCTTTTTCGTTTGTAATGTATACCTTTATATGGCCATATCGTAAACCAAGGAATGTGCGCCTGGAGCATGATATTTTGTACTTAAGGAGAAGTCCGTTCCTATGATTTTCAGCAGTCTCCTGAGAACATACACGCTGTTGTACTTCTAGGATACCTGTCATTGGTCTGCAGCCAATAAACGATTCTTTGACTTCACCCAGAAGACTCTGTGTTTCTGTAGGTCCGGAACAGGGTGAAACCCAGAAGTCATAGGGTGTGTGCCCCTGCACCGCTGGGTCTAAAATACCCAGTACTTCAGTTTGGCGCCCAACTCGGGACGATTTCAGCGGTACCAGTCCAAGCCAGAGGTTCGTGAGGAGCTTCGTGTGGAAATTCCGGAGGAAGGCCGCCACTTCATCGACCCCTGCATGTCGACGTGGTCCGAAAGTCTTTTCTGCGAGGTTCTCCGCGTCCCGACGGCTACGAAGGACTGCTGCCCTGATTAATCGACCTGTTTTGGACCCTTGACGAGTTTGAGAGAGCGAAACAATCGAGAGAGTCTTCTGGTGACGCCATCGATCAGCAATATTCAGTTAAGTATAAGTGGAGCGTCTCCCATTTGTTTTGGTATCCTTCGGGATCATTTGAATTGGTACTTTGGAGTTTGCAAACGCCAAAACCAGAGGACTCGTGTATTCACGAGGCTATCGTAATCGATAATCCTTTGACGTTTGGATCTAGACTAGTGAGCGAAGATGCCTGGTTCTGGACTATTTGGTAGATTATTCTGTTTGGGTTGTGGAAAAGATTTCCAGCTAGAGGAATCATGTCCGGTTCCTCCGGTTGGAACTCCAACTTATGAGCTCTATGTGAAACATGGCGTAGGCCCCATTGCATATAACGAAGTGTGGATCCACTACACCAGGAAAGATGGTGTTTTAAAATGGCCCCAAAATGGTAGTTTCGATACTGATATTTTAGATAATCTGGAAATTAAATTGTTTAAGAAGAAAGCCCGGCCGGCGATGTTTGACTCTTTCCGCTTATGGCGAAAGGAAGCCAAACAGAAGGAAATTAAGTTAGCGAAAAAGAATAAGAGAGAGAGAGGTATGTCAGTAATGCAAGCAGCTGTACAATTTAAAGACAATGAGGAGGAGCAAATGAATGAGCAATTGCACAGGCAGCGTAAGTTAGGGATTGACAAATGTTACCCAGCTTTGCCACATTCTAAGCAGGATGAGTCAGAAGAAAAGGAGAAAGATCCCTTGATGTCACATTTGTTGAGTTCGCCACCCCCGTATGCTCAAACTGCCACGGCGCCTCCCCAGCTTGTAAATATGCCGCCTCCAGTGCATATACTGCAAGCCTTGCCGCAACCGCCAGTTGCTTTGCAGCCAGTTCCTATTCCTGTAGCGCAGCCCTCTCAAGCGCCGCCAGTTGTGCTTCCAACTGCCCCCGCACTTCCTGCGACTTTGCCTAATCCAGTAACTGCCTCCCCTAACACTCTTCCTTCCACCACTCCAGTACCTGTCTCTACATCCTCTTTTCTTCCCTCTGTTTTTCCCCCTGTTCTCGCCTCAGCTTCTCCTTCAGCGCGACAGCGCTTAGCTAATGTGGTTACTACATTAATGTCTCCTCTCTTTGGGTCATCTGGTGCAACTCCTGGTGTACAGCGTAAGCAGTTGCGCAGCCAATTGCCTAACCCCGATGAGAAAAAGGTAATAGATCACATGGCGCGTAGATGGATCGTTTTTCCTTCACTTTATGATGTGGAATCAGTTGTCAACACTTTCCATCAATGGGATGCCCCTAAACAGAGATATGTGTTTGAGAAAATGTGCGAAATTCTCTGTGAAGAATTGGAGGATAGTGGTAAAAATCCGAACCCGCAGGAGTTGTGTAGAGTGAGGTTCGATTTTGGAACTGGTATAATTGTGGACCGCGAAGTAGATAAAGCAGTTGCGGTTGTATTGTCACTTAGGAATGACGATTGCCAACAGTCATTGTTTGAACAAGAGGTCCTTGTGGGGAAAAAGGCAAAAGCGCGACAATACCCTATGAGAGAAGTTCCCCCGGTATGGAAGGAAGCGGTTGCAGCTGTCGGTGGTAACCCCGCTGTGGCAGCGCATTTCCAGCGTGTTTGGGTGCATGTTCCATGGAAGCGCTCTGAAGTGTTAGCGCTTAAGCAGTCCTTACCTGATCCCCGTAAGAACCCAGCAGGTTATTATAAAGAGTTGTCACAGACGGCAGGGTCATGCATTATGAATCTGGCCGATATAGACATGTTGTTTGGCAATGTTGTTCCACAGCCTCTATGGGGATCAATTCGTAATGTAGATCACAATGCAGAACTAGGGGATACATGGGCCAACATTGTTGCTGCTGATGCTAGACAAACTGGTGGTGCGAAACCAGAACCTTTAGTAGCTGAATTGCCTGGTAGAATCATCACGTATATGAAGACAATAATGCCTGCGATGCGCGTAAATTGGGACAAGTTATCTGCATGCAAGCAGAAGAAAGATGAGACAGTGTCAGACTTCTTTACTAGGTTTGAAGAAACGTTTATTGACCACAGTGGGCAGGATATGAGTACTGAGGGTGGCCAACGGTTATTTGTGGATAAGTTTGTGCAGAATCTACTTCCTGACCTGTGTAAAAAGTTAAAAGATTCAGAGAGTTCCTGGGCTGTTTCTTCTTCAGCGCAAATACTGGCTACTGCACAGTATTATGAAAATAGAGATAAGGACGAGAAAGATAGAACAGAAAAGAAAACGAAGGAACTGAAGACAAAGGTCCTTTTACAGCAGGCCTACCCGCCACGTGGAGGTGGTAATAATTATAGGCAACCCCAAGGTGTCTATCACCAACCCCAACAGTTTCAGACAAACCAGCAAATGAATGGGTATTATCAACCACGTGTCCCTGTAGGTCCCAACCAATGTTCATACTGCAAAGAGGAAGGTCATTATAAATATAGTTGCCCTAAATTAATGCAGCGGAACGGTAATGCGTATGGCGCAAGAGGTAGGGGTGGTCAGCAAGCTCCTAGAGGCAGAGGGCGTGGAAATGCTCCCCAGAACGCGCGTCCTCTGCCGCCTCAAAATACCATCAATAGTTTTGATCAGCAAGCTAACGCGACTAGTAATACGGCCCAGTATTATAATAATGATTATTATGCAGAGGACGGTGATGCAGAGAATAATGATTACTAGGACAGCCATAGACAAAGAGAGGGAGTTGTTTCAGTGCCAGTGGATCAGAGTGGACCGTATGTTGAGGTGACTACAGCAAATGTAACGGAGCCTTTTCTGCTAGATACTGGTGCTGCAAAGAGTTCAATCATGCATTCAAAACTTCCTGGCGCACCTTTGTCTGGCGGGATAAATGTTTCAGTAGGTTTTTCTGGCGCCCCAGTAAGGAGCCCGATTTCTAGTCCCATGTCACTTTCTGTTGGACCTTGTGAGCTGAAAGCACCCCTGATCCTAACAACGGGTTGTGGTGAGAATTTGCTGGGATTAGATTTGTTGAAAAGATTGCACGCTACACTGTATTGTTCTCCTTCAGGAGTACAACTTACATTAGGCAAGAAAGTGATTTCCCCGATGTACTTGTCTAAAAATACAATGCCGCCTGAATTGTCATCCCTTCCGGATGCCCTTTGGGCTACTGGTCCCAATGATGTGGGCCTCTTGGAGATACCGCCATACGTGGTAACTTTAAAGGCTAATGTCAGACTGCCACGTATTCCCCAGTACAAAATCTCTAATGAAGGCCAGAAAGCATTGTTAGACATTGTCAGCGACCTGATTAATAAAGGTGTGATTGAAGAGACAAGAGGCAACGTTTGCAATAGTCCGATTTTACCTGTCTTAAAACGGACGGATCCTTCACAGCCACCTGTTTACAGATTTGTGATTGATCTTAGAGAGGTTAATAAGATTGTTGTGCCACAGTTTCCAGTTGTCCCTGATATAACTGCCTTGTTAACGATGATTCCAGCCTCTGCTGTATGGTTTTCAGTGATCGATTTAAAGAATGCTTTCTTTAGCATCCCAATTGCAGAAAAGAGCAGAGACATTTTTGGTTTTAGTCTGGGAGGCCGAAGCTTCCGCTTCAAACGCGCTCCCCAGGGCTACTGTGAGAGTCCATCCATATACAGTCAAGCTTTGAAAGCGCAGCTTGATGCACTTATTCTACCTAGTGGCGCTATCCTGATTCAGTACGTGGACGATTTACTAATCGCTGCGGATACTGAGAAGATCTGTAAAGAAGCCACATTGTCACTGTTGCGCCATTTATCCGCTTTCCATCACAAAGTGTCTCTCTCTAAGCTGCAATATTGTCGACAAGAAGTGACCTACTTAGGTCATCTCTTATCGAAGGAGGGAAGGAAACTGACCCCAGAAAGAATTCAAGCCATTGCACAGTTGAGTGTGCCAAAGACACAGAGAGAAGTGCGTGCTTTCTTGGGCATCACTTCATACTGTAGGCATTGGATCCCTAGTTTTTCTTTGTTGGCAAAGCCTTTATTAGCCTTAACATGCAAAGACACGCCGAATCCTATCCCATGGTCTGAAGAGTGCCAGAAAAGTTTTGTGGAATTGCGTAATGCGTTATGTTCAGCTCCTGTGTTGGGCACTCCTGACTACAGCAAGCCTTTTACATTGTATGTTCATGAGAAAGATGGATGCGCATTATCAGTGTTAACACAGCCTTTTGGCGACAGACCGCGCCCATGCGCATATTTTTCATCAACCTTGGACCCTGTAGCGAGGGCATTGCCAAGCTGTCTGAGAGCGACAGCTGCTGCAGCGATGTCTATCCGACAATCTGCTGGTTTGGTAATGGACAATACATTGATTGTTATGGTTCCACATGCTGTAGACACATTATTAAATAGGACCAAGACACAACACTTGACTAGTGCGCGATTATCAGGTTATGAACTTACACTGTTAGCGAATCACATACACATAAAAAGATGTAATACGCTGAATCCAGCTACATTGTTGCCAATTCCAGCAGACTCAGATGAGATTGAGCAACATGATTGTCTGTTCAGAACAGAAGAAGAGACGAAAGGGAGAGTAGATCTAAAAGATACTCCCCTGACTGAGTGTGATGGCACTTTATGGGTAGATGGTTCATGCTTCAAGCTCCCTAATGGTGACACGACTGCTGCATATGCTATCACGACTTTGCACACGGTCGTGGAAACTGCACGAGTGCCACATAATTCGGCCCAAGCAGCAGAATTAATCGCCCTCACGAGAGCATGTGTGTTGTCTGAAGGAATGAGAGTGAACATATACACAGATAGCCAGTACGCCTTTGGCGTGGCTCATAATTTTGGGCGTTTGTGGAAAGAGCATGGGTTCCTGACGTCGCATGGAGCTAAAATTCAGAATGGCAAGTTGGTGAATGATCTCCTTGAGTCACTGACCCTACCGTTGCAAGTTGCGATCATGAAATGCAGTGCGCACAGGAAAGTCACAGATGATGTTGGACGTGGGAATGCGTTTGCTGATGAGACCGCGAAAGAAACGGCACAGAATGTGAAGACTAGAATGTATGTTGCAGGCCCCGCAAGATGGGTTAATGATGTTGGGATGTGTGGGAACACAATAGAGAGTGTGAAGTCGCTTCAGGCTGAAGCCACAGAGGAAGAGTTAAGCAAGTGGAGAGAAAGTATGGGTAAGTTGGATGAGAATGGTTGTTGGACTGATCTGACAGAACATAGGCGATGGTTGTTGCCTGATGCATATGTGCTTCCAGTGGTTACTATGGCACATGGAATGGCACATATCAGTACGAAAGGTATATGCAAGTTGTTGGCTCCAGTATGGCAGAATGCTGGGATTCCCAAGTGTGCAGAGAATGTGGTCAAGAATTGCATAGTATGCTTGAAGTACAACCCTGGTAGGGGAACCCCAACTCCGGCTGGTCACTTTGCACCCCCATCATGTCCATTCGAAGTTTTGCAGCTGGACTTTATTCACATGGAAAGATGCAACAACCTGAAATATGTACTGGTGGTTGTTTGTGCTTTCTCAAAATGGATAGAGGCTTATCCTCTGAAAGATAACACTGCCCTATCCACAGCCAAAGCCCTTGTAAAGGAATTTTTCCCTAGGTTTGGGATGCCAAGAATGGTGTGGTGTGATAACGGAAGTGAGTTTGTGGGTAAAGTGATGAAGAATGTATGTGAAGGGCTAGGGATAAAGCAGAAGTTCCACTCTGCAAATCACCCCCAATCAGCTGGACTAGTAGAACGCTACAATGGAGCCTTAAAGCTCAAGCTGGCCAAAATTCAGGCGAGCACCGGTCTTAAATGGCCTGACGCTCTGCCCTTAGCACTCCTGTCCACTAGAATGACCATACACTCACGAGTGGGACTTAGTCCTTACGAGGTCGTTTTTGGCCGTCCCGCCAACGTATGGGGTGTACCGAGGCCTACGAAGTTCAGTGAGATAGAGCATCCAGTACTACTCGATTACCTGTATGATTTGACTGTTAAACTGCGTGTTTTGCACCAACAGGTACATGATACTCTTCCCCAAGCCTCTGAACCTCCTGGACACCCTATCAACCCTGGCTCGTGGGTCCTGGTCCGGAATTTCCAGCGTAAGGGCAACGACGAGCCTCGCTGGATCGGCCCTCATCTTGTTCTTCTGTCGACGAGATCAGCAGTGCGAGTGAAAGGGAAGAAGCACTGGATCCATGGTACCCACTGCAAAATAGTCCCCTTGCCTCTGCCATATGACCAGTGGGTCAAGGAGGGTATCGCCGACTCAGAGACAGACACTGTACCTCGTTTTGTACCATTCAGTGACGCACGCTTAAGAGACACAGTTTCAGACCAAGAGAGTGACAATATTCTGCAAGAAACTGTGCCACCATCAAATCGACTGGACACCACTGAGCCTGAACTTTTGTTTCAAGACCAAACAGCACCTGGCCGCCTTCGCTATAATTTGAGACCAAGGCCCATGGACAAATAAAGATTTTCCTCACTATTTCCCTTTTGACATTTTTTGCTCTCCCATCTGAAGGACTTTCTTGATTTTTGTTTTTCGAACCACCATCCGGGTTCTGCCGCAGGGTCGCGGTGCCAAGATTTTGGGGTACAGGCCGAAGACGCTAGGTCAACGGTTCTGGTTAGTCTAGGGCGTTTCCCTGGACTGACAGGCGTACTCCTTAGCAGAAGAAACTCATCCACCGCGAGCGGCCCGAGTAGAGGATGGAGTTTTTTAAGATGGAGAGACCGATTGAGGAAATGAACTCTAATGCAAGAATGTGTAGAATTGTGAAAAGTAAATGTTTTGTCTTTTTGTGCCTTTTTACACTATGTAGTATCACAATGTTTATTGTAGGATTTGTGTTCTTCTCCGCTCAAAAGCCCATTGAACCCACTCAACAGCCTATATCTCTTTCTACTGCCTCCTCTCACTCTTTTCACCCTTTGCCTGAGCACGAACAGACCAGACGATCAGAGTTTGTAAATAACTCGTTTATCCAACTCTTGCACCAGCACCAACTAGTAATGAATACGACCAATTGCTGGGTGTGTGGGTTAATGCCACATACCATTAACAAAGGTATTCCCTACCTGGTGCTACCGTACAGTTGCAATGGATCGTCATGGGCATTCCAAACCATGTTTCTCTATGCCCTAGATACATACTCCCCTCGCCAACCGCGTTCCATCAGACCTATAACCAATAATAAGGCTTTAATGAAAGGAGTTGCCGATATGAGTAGAGATATTGATGCATACTCATCCATTCCCAAAGAAGAGCTGAGACCTTATGTAGGATGGAACGCGACGGGGTATAGTATTAGTCTGGGTGAAAGACAGCGAAAAATCTCATCTCCAATCTGGGTCGTACCCCACATGGGTCGGTTCTGCTTACAGGGTAATGGTCAGAATCCTAGAGCTCAACTGGGAAGAAGTGACTGTACTGAAACGTACACCTTCCCGTCACAGTTTTCCCCTGCGTTTCTAGCTGCCAAGGGCACATATTTCATCTGTAATGACCGAGCATATACATGGCTGCCCCCTGATTTCTCGGGCACATGTTATATTGCGAACTTGCTACCGCCGACATTTACTGCCGCCTCTGACCATCACAAGACCAGAGTTGTGAGAGGTGTGATTAGTAAGGAGGATACTGCCGGTCAGGAAGCGGGAGACTTCTTCTTGGGTTTCCTGCCGTTTTGGGGACCTATGGTCAATAGTAGGAACCTGAGACAGCTGACACGTGTGGTTGAATCCACTGTCAATGTAACGGCTGGTGCCCTTAGTAATCTGACAGCTGAGCTCCAAGCGGATCGCCTTATGACTCTGCAGAACCGCATGGTTCTAGACGTTATTCTTGCAGACCGCGGTGGGGTATGCAAGGTCATCCAATCCAGTTGCTGCATTTTCATACCAGATAATGCTCCAACAGTGTATCAAGCCATCTCCAAACTCCATAAAATATCTGAAGCCATACACGTGGATAAGGGAGATTGGTCACTGGTGGGGTGGTTCTGGGAATTGATATCTGCCTGGGGTTGGAAAGTTCTGATGGTCGTTGGAATGATCTTAGCCATTCTTTTCCTGTTCGGTCTGTGCATACAGTGTGCTCCTGCGATATGTGGCCTCTGTACTACCTTATGTGTAAGGAAACCTGTATCAAGGGACGAGCTAAGTAATAGGATGATGCTACAGCAACATCTCCATGACTTCGTGAACATTGACCTAGACTCGGATTAAGATGAGTATAGTGATTGCCTATGTAAGGGCAAAAGGAGGGTCTGTCGTACTTTAATATTCGGGACCGCGTAGGGGACAGGGCCTTACCCCTGTCTATCTTGGTATTAGCGAACCGCAAATGGTAAATGCGGCATGTACGAGTGCTTTATATATCGTTCTAGCTATGAATGCACTGTGTACACGTTCTTCTGCTCCACTACGCGGGTTCCATTTTGGAAACAGTGGCCATCTTGTCATTGCCCTCACATAGGCTATAATGGAGTAAATACGGGCCTCACAGTACATGGGCTTCCCCTCTGACTTCTCTGTGACCTGGGCAGCTGGCTCTGATGCCCTGGGTCAAACCGGTCTCACGAGCTCCCCTTCCTCCGTCCACCTGTGATTAGCATCAGGGTTTGACCCGTCATAAAGCCCTTTCATTCTACACAATCCCCCGGCTAATCTCTTCCACACCTGCTTGTTCCTGCTTTATGACTTGTTTCCCAAAACAGGAGATGCTCATGTTTATTGGGGGGTCTCTTTACATCAAACGTGGGATCTGAACCTTACTGTGTAAATCATTGTGGGCTGGCCGAATTGGAATGTGGGATGGTCATCATGACTCTGCTTTTTCGTTTGTAATGTATACCTTTATATGGCCATATCGTAAACCAAGGAATGTGCGCCTGGAGCATGATATTTTGTACTTAAGGAGAAGTCCGTTCCTATGATTTTCAGCAGTCTCCTGAGAACATACACGCTGTTGTACTTCTAGGATACCTGTCATTGGTCTGCAGCCAATAAACGATTCTTTGACTTCACCCAGAAGACTCTGTGTTTCTGTAGGTCCGGAACAGGGTGAAACCCAGAAGTCATAGGGTGTGTGCCCCTGCACCGCTGGGTCTAAAATACCCAGTACTTCAACATGTGGAGGGTCAGGGTCCGGTGTCCGCCCCTCCTGCGTGGAGGTGACAGCTTCAGCTGGACTTTAGCTATCCTCCGGGTCCAGCCCTAAAGGTCCTGCCACCTCTTCTGACAGTTGCAGACTCTTGTAGACCCCCACCGAACGAACTGCCCGGGCAATGGTCAGCCAGATCTCCTGCTTCTGGTGGGCATCAACCTGTGAGGTTGACAAAGTTAAAAGTCCATTAACACACATGCCCCATATTTGTGCTGCACACGTTTGAATATACATGTCATCATCACAAAGGGAAATGAGTTACACAGGTAGTGCAACCATGGGGAAGGACAAATCACCTGCATGTCTGACATGTTAACAATGCCTGGGAAGTTTAAGCTTGCACTAATGCACTTTAGCAGCAGGACACCTGTTCATTACATGTACCTACACACTTTGGGGGATGAAAGTAGTCAGTGAGAACGCTTGCCACTGGTGTACACACTGCTAGTACTGCTAGTCTGACAACCATCAATGTGCAGGTGGTGTGCCTGGCAGATATGACCATCTTGCAGGTGTGTGCCAAATTCCCAGGCTTGGCCCGCGACTCCTACATCCTGCGGAACAGCATAGTGCCCCAGGTGATGGCTAATCTTCTTCCAGAGCGTGCATGGTTTGTGGGTGAGTATGCCTAGTCGTGTGGCATGCTGTGTGTGTGACCTGCTGCCCTGAGACTCTGCGACGTTGCAATGTCTATTTGTGCTTGTCATACCTAGGTGACAGCATGTCCCAACCGTCCCTGGTTGCTGAGCCCACTGCGGAATCCCAGGTCCCCGGCTGAAGTCCTCTACAATGAGGCCCATGGGAGGACACGTCGTGTGGTGGAGCATACTTTTGGCCTGCTCAAGTCACGTTTCCGGTGCCTTGACAAGACCGGAGGTGCACTGGCATACTCGCCCGGGAAGGTGTGTCAGATTGTTGTGGCATTCTGCAAGCTCCACAACCTAGCCATTCGCAAGGAGATTCTCCTGCTCCTGGATGATGGTGAGGACCCAAGGCCCCAGCAAACCAAGCCGTGTCCAGTGATGAGGACAGTGGAGAGGAGGAAGGTGTTGACCTGCATGAACAGCTCATCACCCGCTACTTCACTTGACGGTGGGTGTCAATGTGCAACATACCCATTGTCTGATGATATTGCTGTTGTTGTGAAGGGGCATGTGAGAATTGTAGCATCAGCCAGTTGTAGACTCAGTGGTGGTTGGAAATGTTTCTAGGACATGTCATTTGGGATCATCAACGGGACGTGTATGTTGACACTTGGTGGCCATTGTGACATGTGCATGTTGGGTTATCCTGGTGTTAGGGCTTGTGTGATGTCTGTGATGCCACACCCAGACCAGTGACAGTTGTTCTGTTGTGTTTCCCTAGGTGCCTTCGACTTCTCCTTGCCTACATATGGCCCATGCTCCTGGTAAATTGTGATCATGTTGAAGACTGTACACCCTGCAATAAAGATGGAGCAGACACAACAACATGTGTGTGAGGTTATTTTATTTACTATGGTGAGATGCGAGGGGGTGTACATTTCCATTGGGGGGGGGGGTAGTGAGTTGACAGTCGTGGTAGATAAGATAGTCGAGTAATTACCACATTGCTGTGGTGACCCAGTTCAACAGACAGATGCCATTCACAAGGCAGTGTGGGGAAGGACAGTCCAAAGAGTCAATGCAGTGGTGGAGAGGGTTGCCATCATGGCTGGCTCCGTGACTGGTGTCTGGCAGGTGCTTGGCCTCCAGATACTCCCAGGGTCTTCTTGGGACGGCCCCTTTGTCGTTTGGCAGGGGGGGCCCTGCTGCAGGGCCAGTGAGGTCTGAGGACTCACCCCTCTCTGTGGGCGCAGGGGAGGATGGTGAACTGTCATTGTGTAGCCCACCAGAGGGAGGTGGAGGTGTTGTCTGTGGCGCATGCCTGTCCCTCAGTACTGCCACTTGCTGGCCCAAGAGGTCCAAGATTTGTCCCATGCGGGTGTCGATGGACCTCATCAACAGGATGAGCTCGTGCAATAGATCGTCCGACTGGCCCGTTCATCCCTGGGCCTGTTCGTATGCACCCAGGACTCTGGTGATGTGTTCCAGGGAGTGGGTCCCAGCCTCCTGGTATCTCTGGGTGACCCTGCCTCTCTCACCTGCCCTGCTGCCACGGACCTGTTGCCTCACCTCTGTGGGCACCCACATCCTCTCCCTGCCCTCCTCCATGGGTGGTGTGTGCTGGGCATCCTCTGGGACAGGGAGGGTGTTGCAGGCAGCACTGGTGGTGGTGGTGGTGGCGGTGGCCGCACAGGCTGTGACACCAGGGGTCTGCTGTGGAGTTGTTGTTGGGGCAGATGTGGTGTGGGGACGATGGGGTCCTGGGACCTGTTGCTCCCTGGCACACCAGATGGGCTGGCCTCAAGCTCATCGTCCATGGAATCCTGGGAGTCAACATCCGATAGTCCTTGTACCGGGGGTGGAGACTGGCTCTGCAGGTTGCTGGTGTTGTCCTCGGCAGTGAGTTCTTCGTTGTAGGAGAGTAGGATCTGCACTTATGTTGCCCCCACTTTTTTTCTGATGTTAACACTGGTTTCTGGCTATAGTCTGGCTGGGTCCCTGCTAATCAGGGCCCCTCTCTCTCTATTCTCTCTAAACAACTTGGAGTGCATATTAGATGCACTAGTGATTGGATACTGTGCTACCTTATGAGCCCCTAGTATATGGTACCTTAGGTACTTCACAGACCTACCAGGGGCTGAAGCATGTATTATGCCACCCCTGAGAAGCAGACTAAATCTGACACCACAGGCCTGCTACTGCAGCCTGGGTGAGGTAGTGCTAGCACTCCTCACTGAGGTATAGGTTCCCTAAATCTCACCATACACACACATATAAACCTATCAGTCACCCTTAAGGCAGGCCCTATCAATCCTGAGGGCAGGGTGCTTGGTTTGCAATGTGAGGGGGTGCCTCTACATGAGCAGGACCCCTCTGCAGCTGGCAGAGTCTATTCTCTGTGGCTGTTTGTGGATTCGGTTAAACCATATACTCTTAAGTGCATTATAACCTAGCGGTAAATGCTAACTTTGGAATGACTGCATCAAAACATGTTGTGTTTGGTGTCAAACAACTTGGAATCATACCCCCACACCAGTAACTGGTGTGGGAGTATGATCCCACCCTTCTAGAGGGGACGACATGTACCCACTGTGGAAACACGGTAGAAATCTGAAAGAGCCCTGGCATCACAAAATGGATGCCACCAGCACAGACACTGGGCTGCCCTCCTGCTGCTGACCGAAACTCGCAGTGGAGGAGGCCCAACAATAGGCATCCTGTCACATGGAGGTGTCACCACCTTCCAGACAGGATTTAGTGTATTGGGGCTGGGTGGGTGCACTCCTAGAGTGCTTTGAAGTCCTGCACTGGGTTAGCAGTAGGCTCCTCTGTGCATATGCCAGCTCAAACCGGTTCAGGGGCTACCTGCCCCTGCTCTGGTGTGAAACTGGACAAAGGGAAGTGGGTGTAACCACCCACTACCCTGACCTCCCATAGGAGTGGTCATAGAGCTGGTCCCTCCCTTTCCTTTAGTATAAGATAGGAAAACCTTGCCATTGCAAATCAGATATCCCTGGATGATGCTCTACAAGAAGAATCCTGGCCCTTCAATATTCCACTACCTTTGGAAGACGGAAGAATCTCCCTTGGAGTCAAGGAGTGACTCCCCTGCTTGGCAGGCACCAAAAACTTGAATCAACGGTTGCAAACGTTCCCGCTGGAGTCTGAAGTCCCTGCAGACCCAGAAGTGGATTTCCTGACTTCTCGATGGCCATTGGGAGTCTCCAGCAGAGCTGAGGCGAGTGGACCCCACGAGTGACGAGGAACAGCAATACCCAGGGACCGTGCACTATTATCGAGTGCAATCCCTTCACGACGATCTACAAACTTGTGCTTTTGGACCACGTGTGGTCCAAGCCTCCAGCAGGATTTCCACTGAAGATCAGAGGTCTACCTCATCTCGAGTGACCGGGGGCTCCTGTGAAGTGAATCCTCACGAGGCGTCTTCGCGATCCCTTCCCGGCTGGCTTGTGGGTCCCCTGAAGACTTTCTCATCAAACCAAAGGGCTCCCCTGGTTACTCAAGGCCTGCCCTCACTTACCCTTTCTGGGTGAGTCCCTCAGACATTGCTGGTCTGCACCGCTGACTTTCTTCACTTTCCACAATACTTGCTGTTGCCACGGCTTGTTGGCGCCAATCCGGGTGCCAACACCTCAGCAAGCTGCAGACTTTGTGGGACACTCTGAATCCAGCTCCTGGTTGTCATCGATGCCTCCTGGACCTCGTGGCTGAACAGTCAAAACACCCTTGATCACCTGAAATCACCCGACTACCGTGGGCATCCATCTTCCTGGCCCCGGGTCACTGGCAAGTGACTGTGAACACTGTCCCTTCTGCTTTCAGGTCTTCTTCATCTTGAATCCAGCCTTGGATTCCACCGGACACTTCTCCAGTCTTCGCAAGCAGCAAACCTTCTTCGGCTTCCATTGAAAACGGCGACGCGATCCGACACCAAAAGACATCTATGCACCCGGCTTCCCTGGGTGAGGTAACTCGTGCACTCCAATGTACCTGTGGGTGTTGGCCATCGAACTACTTACCTTGTAAGTGGCTTGCTTGTAGACTTCCTAGAAGTACCCTAAAGCTTTAAAAATCCAACCGCGACTTGTTCCATTGAAATCAATAGGGAACCCGCGGCTGTGTTCTCACACTGCACGCGTCTCCCATGGGTCTTTTACTTACCTGCCTTGGCCCTAGGACTTGTCCCCTTGCAAATCGACATTCCTAAACCTCTTTTTTAGTATATGGTCTGGTACGCCCCTAGGGCCCCAGCCATATTTGTGCTTAACTGATTGTGAAACGTTGATATTTGCATATGTTCCTGACTTCTAATCTCATAAAGAGATTAGTAGAATGGGTCTAGTAATAAATACATATATATTTGATATATATACCTGTGTGGTGTCCTTTCATTTGGTAATTCAAGAGATTATAAGGTAAAACAAGCTGCTTTATATTCCTCAGAGACTTAGCCTGAAGACTGCTCTCCACAGCTATCACTAGGATAGCTTTCTTTAAAAGGTTGTCTTAAACCTATCTACCATAAGAGTCGAATTGGACTGGTTCAAGGTGGCCACTATAAGTAGTGACCAGCATATGCCAGGCCAACTTCTCACATTCGTCACCTGTGGGTCAGATGTGAAATGGTCTGCAGTGCACCCGGCAAGCTGTGTGTCATTCACTTTTTATACACTGCACAATTGACATATCATCACATTGTTGACTATGTGCAGTACTGTGCTTCCTGACATGATGCAGTGGTACCAGCATTACTTGTCCATGGTGTGCGGTGTCAAGGTATACCATGCGAACCGTGCACAATTGAGGTTTACAGGGACTTGTTGCCATCTAGGGCCTGGCACAACATGTTTTTAATTGAGGACTCATAGTTTATTTGTCTGACCTAGCAGACGTCACATCTGGCCATGGACTGTCCATTGTCATCTCCTGCATCCCTTTGTCCTGTCATATGCATATCTTGATTTGTGCCACCACACATGCTTTCATATTTTTCGAATGGTCCTTGTTGCACTTGCCCCATGGGGATGCACGTGTAACTAGTTGCTGTGCATGATTGTGCCCTGACTTTCTTCTACTTGTGCATTGTTGTGTCACACTTTGGAGGTTGTGACAGTTTCCTTAGCTTACCTGTGTGCACACTGTGCTTGGCAATGAGGTAGGTATGCCTCTTTGTGCAATGAGAGGGCTGGTGTTGTCATATGGCACCATTTAATTCATGAAAAATGGGTGGGTGCACGTACTGGCTACCTACCTATAAGTTTGTTTGGTGTACTGCAATGGCTTCCAACTGCTCCTGGGTGTGGTGGGGGAGGGATCCATTCTGCTCAGGTGTGGGACAGGGGGCATGGTGGTTGTTGTAATGCTGTCTGCCTGTACACATGCCCCCATGGTTATGTTGTTAGCTATGTTTGGGGTGAATGGGAGTGGGTGAATGTTGGATCAGTGAGCCATGTTTTTGTGAGTGTTTGGTGCAGATGGATGGTATGTGTCCTAGGTGGTGTAGCTTTGGAGTTGTGCAAGGCAGTACATTGCAGAGTGGCGGTAGTCATTTGTTTGTACTTACCAGCCTCCACTTCCCCGGCTACTCCTGTGAGACTCTCTGGATGCAGTATGGCAAGCACCTTCTCCTCCCATTGTGTGGATGGTTTTTGTGGAATGAAAGGGCCACCGCCAGTCCTCTGAGCCAGCTCACGGTTCTTGCTCCTCCTCTCCTTGACCACCCTCTTCAGATCATGCCAATGCTTCATGATCTCCTTTTTTGACTTGGGGTGGTCCCTACTGCAATGACCCTTTGGACTATCCTAGCCCACATTTGTGTCCTTGTGGCTAATGGTGTCTGTTGGACCAGGGTACCAAAAATCTGTGGTTCCACTCTGACTATCTCATCTACCATGACCTTCAACTCACTCTCAGTGAATTTGGGCATTTTCTGTGTGGCCATGGTGTCTGGTGTGCAAAGTGATTGTGGGTGCAGGAGTGTGAGTGGTGGTTGTGCTGTGTATGATGTGTGTTGTGCAGGGGGGTTAGTTGTGCTGGCGTGGAGGTGGTGGTGGTGCTGTGTGTGGTGTGGCTGGTGATGTTGTGTCCTTTGCCTCTCCTGTCAGCTGGGGTATTTGTCCCCTCTCTCCTGGAGTTTTGCAAGGGATTGTGGTCAGGGAAGGGGCTGGTTTTATACTCAGCTATGTGGGTGTGTCCAATTGGGGTGTTGCTGACAGGTGCTGGCATTTGTATTTTTCGTTTTGCCATGTGGTTGTGTCATTGGGGTGTGCTTTGTGTATTTGGGAGGCATGTCTAGTTTTCTTTGTGTACTTTTTGGCCTTCTTTTGTGGGGTTTTGGCTTCGCCCGCCATATTTTTGATGGTTCGTCTGCCACGGTGGCTGTGCTTCAGCTCTTTCACTGGCTCTCCCATTCATCCCTTTGTGCGACCGCGGCAGTCAGAGACGCCGGTACGTACCGCGGGACCGTTGGGGATATACTAATTTCCGGTGCGGTGTTTCCGCTATACTTGCGGCGGGTTGTTGTTTTTCCGCCGCGATTCCGACTGCCGTGGACGGATTTTGGCCATCTCCGCCTGCTACGTGCGTTTTTTCTTGGCCTCGTACTGCCGCGGTTGGATTTTTTGGGCGGTTAATCCTAATTTAGCCACTGGTTTTCCCACGGTGCCGGCTGGAGGGGTGTTTTTCCGCCCGCCATCCTAATGGACCTCTTAGTTGTAGGAGTTTTAAACAAAGAAATTACAAACCCAGTTTTAGAAGAATTTGTACCAAAAAAAGGCCCATTTGAGGAAAGTTACCAATTTGTTGTTTGTGACTCAGGCCTGGCAGGAAAACAATTGTTTTACAAATTAAACAGCATATATTACTGTACACCAGATAATATTAATTTTCAGATTCCTGATGAGGATGCACATTTTAAAATGGCCCAACAAGAGACAGCTGTAGCATTGTTTTCAGAAAAGACAGTTGAAAAATTACCTTCTGATTTGAAATAAATAATAAACACAGAAGTAAGGGAGTTCACAGAGAAAGACGTCAGATTATTAAAATGTGCAGAACATGTCTTATTCAAATCAGATGACATGTATTCAAGAACGCCATCAGTTGCAGACATTTTACCCATAATTGGAGATAAGCTGTGTAAAAGATTTTTAATTGAATTGATTGGAAGTTTATGTAACTTTCTGATCACAGATTCACAGAAACTAAATTAAAAGAACAGATTAGTGCAGGAGATTAATAGCATAACTTTACCATGTTGTCCTGTGGTACTGAATCCAGCCAATATATTTTTTTACATTCCATGTGCTGAATAATGGCTTACTGTTATTGATTTTTGTCAAGTTCATGTCAGAGAGCCATTGCATGAGAATAGTCAGGAGTACTGTCAAAAAGAAAATGAATGTCTGGGACACATAATTGGAAAGGGAGGTAGAAAGGTGTCACCAGAGAGAGTGGAAATAATTCATCAGATGAATCCACCTCAAATTCAGAAAGAAGTCAAGATGTTTTGGGGAATGATTAGCTGCTGTAAAGAGTGGTTACCAAACCTTTCCCTAGTGGCTAAGCCTTTACTGAGGCTGACACACAAGGATGTGTCTGATCCGCTTCCATTGGACAACAACTGCACAAAAGCATTCCTAGAGTTGAAAGAGAAAAAGTGTCGCGCCCCAGCACTAGGAATGAAAGTTTATTTAAAAGAAAATACACCAATTTGCAGTGAGAGGGAGGGCTGCGCTCTCTCAGTGCCTGTTCAAAAACATGAATGTGTTCAAGGGTCTGTGATGTATTTCCCAATGACCTTTTATCCCAACATCAATGAAACTAAATATGAATGTCTAGATGTCATGAAAATATGCATAAAGCCAAGATCAGACTTTAAGGATGAACATCTGATTCAGCCCAACAATGTCCATTTTGCAGATGGCCCACATTTGAAAGGTAATAATAACACATTAAGAGCAGCACATGCTGTGCTTCTTATACATTATGGTGCCGATCACAATCCTGTAAAAAACGGGTACGAACCGTCGGACGGAGCATATTCTCCGTCCGACGCGTACCCGGTCGTCAAAATATACCAACATGGAATTACGATTCGCACGGAAACACCATTTCCGTACAAATCGTACAAAACCCCGACCGACGAAAATAAACATACAAATGCGATCCGGGAAAGCGCCGACCTGACGTCGGGACGCACGCAGCCTGCCATTCACGAACCAGGAATTACGATTCGCACTGACGTCATCCCGCACGGTGAATATTTTCCGGCAGCCAAAAACTGCCGGGAAATCAGGACGACGCGAACAAGGAGTACCAGTACGCGACGGACAGATAGGACGACGCGAACAAGGAGTACCCGTACGCGACGGACAGACATGGACCCGAACCTACGTGTCATCCCGGCCCTCATAGCAGTCGACCTCCTCTACAGGTTACGACGCAGACGCCGCAGAAGGTCAGAACAACAAAGGGAGGGGGGAAAGGGGGGGGTGGCAGGACCAGGGGCAGGCCACAAAACCCCCACCAAAGTCACACAGCACACATGCCCTGGACATACCTGACTCCCAGGCCCTGGTCACTACGAGGGGGTGGGGGCGTGTCCAGCTAAACCAGCGACCGCCACAACGGAAGTTCTTGACGACGCGAACCTGCAACACAACCAGACAGGTACGTCCCGTACCCACGCCTTAAGAGCGTGGGTACGAGTCGTACCACGCCCACACCTACGTCACCCCAACAATGGCGGGACGGCTCGTACCCACGTGGCAAAGGCCTGGGTACGGCCCGCACAAGCATCACATAGCGTGGGGACGGATATGTACGGACCGTACCCCCACCCCGTATGCATGGAGCGTACCCCCAACCCCAACAGTGCAAGTATGACACGTACCCCCACCCGCGGACGTATGGAGCGTACCCCCCACCCCAACAGTGTAAGTACGACACGTACCCTCACCCGCGTACGTATGGAGCGTACCCCCACCCCAACAGTGTAAGTACGACCCGTACCCTCACCCGCGTATGCATGGAGCGAACCCCCCACCCCAACAGTGTAAGCACGACACGTACCCTCACCCGTGTATGCATGGAGCGTACCCCCCATGCCAACAGTGGAAGTACGACACGTACCCCCACCCGCGTATGTATGGAGCGTACCCCCCACCCCAACAGTGTAAGTACGACCCGTACCCTCACCCGTGGACGTATGGAGCATACCCCCACCCCAACAGTGTAAGTACGACCCGTACCCTCACCCGCGGACGTATGGAGCGTACCCCCCATGCCAACAGTGTAATTACGACACGTACCCCCACCCGCGTACGTATGGAGCGTACCCCCACCCCAACAGTGTAAGTACGACCCGTACCCTCACCCGCAGACGTATGGAGCGTACCCCCACCCCAACAGTGTAAGTACGACACGTACCCTCACCTGCGTACGTATGGAGCGTACCCCCACCCCAACAGTGTAAGTACAACCCGTACCCTCACCCGCAGACAAATGGAGCGTACCCCCACCCCAACAGTGTAAGTACAACACGTACCCTCACCCGCGTACGTATGGAGCGTACCCCCCACCCCAACAGTGTAAGTACGACACGTACCCTCACCCGCGTATGCATGGAGCGAACCCCCCACCCCAACAGTGTAAGCATGACACGTACCCTCACCCACGTATGCATGGAGCGTACCCCCCATGCCAACAGTGTAAGTACGACACGTACCCCCACCCGCGTACGTATGGAGCGTACCCCCCACCCCAACAGTGTAAGTACGACCCGTACCCTCACCCGCAGACGTATGGAGCGTACCCCCGCCCCAACAGTGTAAGTACGACCCATACCCTCACCCGCGTATGCATGGCGCGAACCCCCCACCCCAACAGTGTAAGCACAACACGTACCCTCACCCGCGTATGCATGGAGCGAACCCCCCACCCCAACAGTGTAAGCACGACACGTACCCTCACCCGCGTATGCATGGAGCGTACCCCCCATGCCAACAGTGTAAGTACGACACGTACCCCCACCTGCGTACCTATGGAGCGTACCCCCCACCCCAACAGTGTAAGTACGACCCGTACCCTCACCAGCGGACGTATGGAGCGTACCCCCACCCCAACAGTGTAAGTACGACCCGTACCCTCACCCGCGGACGTATGGAGCGTACCCCCCACCCCAACAGTGTAAGTACGACCCGTACCCTCACCCGTGGACGTATGGAGCGTACCCCCACCCCAACAGTGTAAGTACGACCCGTACCCTCACCCGCGGACGTATGGAGCGTACTCCCCATGCCAACAGTGTAAGTACAACCCGTACCCTCACCCGCAGACGAATGGAGCGTACCCCCACCCCAACAGTGTAAGTACGACCCGTACCCTCACCCGCGGACGTATGGAGCGTACCCCCATGCCAACAGTGTAAGTACAACCCGTACCCTCACCCGCAGACGTATGGAGCGTACCCCCACCCCAACAGTGTAAGTACGACACGTACCCTCACCCGCGTACGTATGGAGCGTACCCCCACCCCAACAGTGTAAGTACAACCCGTACCCTCACCCGCAGACGAATGGAGCGTACCCCCACCCCAACAGTGTAAGTATGACACGTACCCTCACCCGCGTACGTATGGAGCGTACCCCCCACCCCAACAGTGTAAGTACGACACGTACCCTCACCCGCGTATGCATGGAGCGAACCCCCCACCCCAACAGTGTAAGCACGACACGTACCCTCACCCACGTATGCATGGAGTGTACCCCCATGCCAACAGTGTAAGTACGACACGTATCCCCACCCGCGTACGTATGGAGCGTACCCCCCACCCCAACAGTGTAAGTACGTCCCGTACCCTCACCCGCAGACGTATGGAGCGTACCCCCGCCCCAACAGTGTAAGTACGACCCATACCCTCACCCGCGTATGCATGGAGCGAACCCCCCACCCCAACAGTGTAAGCACAACACGTACCCTCACCCGCGTATGCATGGAGCGAACCCCCCACCCCAACAGTGTAAGCACGACACGTACCCTCACCCGCGTATGCATGGAGCGTACCCCCCATGCCAACAGTGTAAGTACGACACGTACCCCCACCTGCGTACCTATGGAGCGTACCCCCCACCCCAACAGTGTAAGTACGACCCGTACCCTCACCAGCGGACGTATGGAGCGTACCCCCACCCCAACAGTGTAAGTACGACCCGTACCCTCACCCGCGGACGTATGGAGCGTACCCCCCACCCCAACAGTGTAAGTACGACACGTACCCCCACCTCGAATGCATGGAGCGTACCCACATCCGTGTATGTTATGAGCGTACATATTGTGAAATAGGAGAGGTGGGTGCAGAGTCCTCCCAGCAGTGCCCAGTCACAGGAGGTGTGGGTGCCTATCACTCCCAGCAGTACCCAGACACAGGAGGGGTGGGTGCAGAGTCCTCCCAGCAGTGCCCAGTCACAGGAGGGGTGGGTGCCTAACACTCCCAGCAGTGCCCAGACACAGGAGGGGTGGGTGCCTAACACTCCCAGCTGTGCCCAGAGACAGGAGGGGTGGGTACAGAGTCCTCCCAGCAGTGCCCAGTCACAGGAGGGGTGGGTGCCTAACACTCCCAGCAGTGCCCAGACACAGGAGGGGTGGGTGCCTAACACTCCCAGCTGTGCCCAGAGACAGGAGGGGTGGGTGCCTATCACTCCCAGCAGTGCCCAGAGACAGGAGGGGTGGGTGCAGAGTCCTCCCAGCAGTGCCCTGAGACAGGAGGGGTGGGTGCCTATCACTCCCAGCAGTGCCCAGACACAGGAGGGGTGGGTGCCTATCACTCCCAGCAGTGCCCAGACACAGGAGGGGTGTGTGCAGAGTCCTCCCAGCAGTGCCCGGAGACAGGAGGGGTGGGTGCAGAGTCCTCCCAGCAGTGCCCTGAGACAGGAGGGGTGGGTGCCTATCACTCCCAGCAGTGCCCAGGGACAGGAGGGGTGGGTGCAGAGTCCTCCCAGCAGTGCCCAGTCACAGGAGGGGTGGGTGCCTAACACTCCCAGCAGTGCCCTGAGACAGGAGGGGTGGGTGCCTATCACTCCCAGCAGTGCCCAGACACAGGAGGGGTGGGTGCCTAACCCTCCCAGCAGTGCCCAGAGACAGGAGGGGTGGGTGCCTATCACTCCCAGCAGTGCCCAGACACAGGAGGGGTGGGTGCCTAACACTCCCAGCAGTGCCCTGAGACAGGAGGAGTGGGTGCCTAACACTCCCAGCAGTGCCCAGACACAGGAGGGGTGGGTGCCTAACACTCCCAGCAGTGCCCAGAGACAGGAGGGGTGGGTGCCTATCACTCCCAGCAGTGCCCAGACACAGGAAGGGTGGGTGCCTAACACTCCCAGCAGTGCCCAGACATGAGAGGGGTGGGTGCAGAGTCCTCCCAGCAGTGCCCAGAGACAGGAGGGGTGGGTGCCTAACACTCCCAGCAGTGCCCATGGAACGCAAAGGGTGGAGTAGCCACAGATACCATGCCCACAAATGTCAGTCAGGTGCACAAAGACCCTGCAGTACATGTACCACATGTGTGCGAGGCTGGGAGTATACGCATGCATAGGGCCAAAAAGAAAACATGTCCACATGAAGTCATGTCAATAGTCCACATACACAAGTACAATGACTACCAAGGATGCCAAGAATGATGCAGGTGGAGAATGGCTCAGCATGCATGTGCAAAGTTGAAGGACTACGTCACACACCCAGATAATGTACACACAGCTCTGCGCTAAAGTCAGGGGACACCCTGCAGGGAAGAAGTCAGGGTACACAGAGGAAGGAATACACCTTGGGACAATTGCAACATGCAGCAACTGCTTACATGAATGGAGAAAGCTAGCTAACACTGTGTGATGGCACACAGATCCCAGGGTCCCCCCTATGAGCAGCACACTACTACATTTCCCACACACCCAACACATGAACACCACCCACAACCATGTAGCAGCCCCACCAACAGCAATGCCAGCAAAGCAGGAGTGTTCCAAGGGCAAAAAATAAATAGCTTTATTCAGCATGATCCAAAAACTGGTATGTAGTAAGTTCAATATTTACAAAGCCCATAGGGCAGTCCAGGAGTCACAGCTGGATGGGGGACACAGTGGGATGCGTGTCCCCTAGCTTGCCTGCACAGTTACAAGCTGTTGTCTTCCACAGGGGTGAGGGCATCATGTGGGGGGGGAAGGAACAGGCACCGCAGGGACAGGAGGGCGAAGGGTAGGCGACGTGGGTGCAGGGATGGAGGACTCCACCACAGGGGGTGGGGCAGGGCCAAAGGTGGATTCTAGGAGCGCGCTGCACACCTCGGCAAGGTCCTCCAGGGACTCCCCTGCACCCGAAGGAACCACAGGCCCCAAGGAGGGGGGGGGTCAGAGGGATGGGTCGCAGCGCCACTGGGGGAGGGTGTGGACAGGGGGGGGGGACTCAAGCACCCTGACCGTGGACTTCCTTGACCGCTTGCGGGGTGGTGTCACTGTGGGGCTCAGGGACAGAGCGGCCATGAAGGCGTCTTTGGGGGAGATGTGGCCAGGAGAGCTGAGGGGAGGGGATTTGGAGGGAGTGGATTGGGTGGAATGCGGACTCCCACTCTGGCTGCGTGTCACACGTTTGCCCCCCGACCCAGTGGGTGTGCCTACTTCACCCTGTGTGTGCGTGTCAGGAGGTGTGCGGCGGACCTTCCCTGCTGGTGTGGTGCCTGTGTCTGTTGTGGTGGGTGCATGCTTACGTCTGGGTGTATGTGGGACAGGCATGGGAGTGGGAAGTGTGGAAGGGGCAGGGGTAGGGGGTGGGAAGTAGCGCTGCAGGAGACCCACTGCTGCAGTCAGTGTGGAGTCTATGGACCTCAGCAAGTTGCGTTGGTCAGCCTGCGATGAATGAATGCCCTCCAAGTATGCCTCCATGTTGTTGAGGACCTGGCTGTGGGCATGGAGGACATTAAGGATCGCAGTCTGACCAATCTGCAACTGCCGCTGGATGTCCACAGACTCAGCATTGGCGGCAGCAGTGGAGACAGGGGCAGGGGGTGCGGTGCCTGGCAGGAAGGAGACATGTGGTGACCGGGCACATTGGGAAGGGACACGAGCACGTGGGAGGCGGCTGATGCCAATGGAGGGGGCGGTGCGAGATGTAGGGCTGCAGTCAGATGGTGGTGCAGCCACCGCCCACTCGGAGAGATCATCCTCGGACCCGTCAGCTTCATACTCTGTTGTGCCAGTCGACAGGTCCCCGGGTTCACTCTCCTCCGCCTCAGTCCCACTCGAAGTGCCAGGCACGATGTCACCGCTGGCACTGGTGCTCGGTCCTTCCGCGCCGTCTGTGTCCATGTCTCCCTCCGTGTCCCCCGACGATGCTGTGGGCAGGGTGAAGAGACAGAAATTAATCATACACCTGTATACATATGTCACATGATTCAAATCTACTTAGGTTACAGTGCATAGCCTGAAACAAAGGAAGAGTTACAACTACAAAACACGGTACATATGTAGGCCCTGCAAGACACAGTTGTGTGACCCACCATGCCATGGAAAAACTATGGAGAGCATGACACAATAGCAAATGAGATGACATGGAATTTTGACTGAGGAGCAAGGCCCTGGGGACAATCCAGCACTGCATCTGCACCACACAGCGTGGCAGGCAATAGGGATGAGCAGGGACCACATCCAGGAACTAGAGGCACATGCAGCATAGGTAATACTGATAACATGCCCACCCTGACTGGCACACTGCACCTTGAGTGTATGTCCAGACAAACATCACACACTGGCCAGTCCTAGCAAGGAGATTACAGGTCTTGACATGTAGGCCATGCCCGCACCACCCACCCCCTACATGAGACAAATCTGTGGAGACACAGGAAGCACTTACATCTCTTAGTCTGGGTGAAATACACATGGGATGCAATAATTCAATATTGCACACAAAATACACAAGGTGCGCCTGTCCAAATAATCATGTACAAATGGGCATCATCAGATGATTGCAACAAGACACATAGGCAATGGCCACCGTGAGTATGTACTTGGAAAATCACGTCAGGCTGGACAGTGGACACTTGGAATACATCTCACGTCAATATACATGGTGCCAGGGGACAATGGCACAGAGCACAACCTATGCTGTAGACACAGAGATTGTCGACATTCTTGGATTACACACATGATACCTAGGAAAAGATGCCCCTGGGGACAGTAGTGGCCACACAACTCCATGCTCCTGAATGGGAATGACTGCAACACACGCTAACATCCCTGCACTATGCGTAACGCACACTCATGCACATCATGTCACAGGCCACCACATGGGACATGCCTGCTGGAAGGCCTCGCACTCGAGAGATTAACTCCCATGTCTGGAATCAGCATTAGTGCCAACTGACATGGAACCCACAAGTCCAGAACTGGACAGGGCACAGGCAAGGTCCCAAAACCTGTTACACACCACCCCCACACATGATGCTGCAGGCATTGTACACTTGGAGAAGGTGTCAGGCTACATAACCTTGTGATGGAGTAACTACACACAGACCAGGGAACACATTGCAAGGAGGGGAAGGGAGGCAGGAGAGCACTGCAATACTGTGGGTAACAGGATCTGCACAGCACCATAAACCCTGGAAGTGTATCCATGGAACAGTGCACTTACAAATGCTGGTGAAACACAACAAACACACACATGTACCTACCCCCTTCCGGCTGCTGCATCTCCTGTAGGCGCCTGTCCAAGTCTGGAAAGACCACGTTTCTGGATGTGGGAGAGACGGCGGCGCCCGCGGTTCTTATGGCTCTCAGGTGAGTCCCCCAGCAGGACCCGTGCGATCCTCCGCGTCCAGCACCGGATATCCTGCCAGCGTTTCCTCACCTGGGACAGGTGCCGCCTCCGACCATCCGCACTCCTCACGGCGCTGACGGCGTCCAGCCATATCTGCTCCTTGGCAGAGGCGTCTACCTGTGAGGATGAACAAGTGACACTACATCAATACACCTGGCACATGTCACAGGGACACAGATTAGAACACATTTGCTGTTTACAACAAGGCATAGTATGCATCCAACGCATTGCACCTTTGTCATAGGGACATGATCCTCTGGGGGAAGGCCAAAAGCAATACGTGCCATTGAAAGGACACAGGTGGAATGAGGGCAACTACACAATCAATGATCCAGGCTCACACTGTGCATCACACCCACCCCTCCTGTCTCTGGGCACTGCTGGGAGTGATAGGCACCCACCCCTCCTGTGTCTGGGCACTGCTGGGAGTGATAGGCACCCACCCCTCCTGTCTCAGGGCACTGCTGGGAGTGATGGGCACCCACCCCTCCTGTGACTGGGCACTGCTGGGAGGACTCTGCACCCACCCCTCCTGTCTCAGGGCACTGCTGGGAGTGATAGGCACCCACCCCTCCTGTCTCAGGGCACTGCTGGGAGTGATAGGCACCCACCCCTCCTGTCTCTGGGCACTGCTGGGAGTGATAGGCACCCACCCCTCCTGTCTCTGGGCACTGCTGGGAGACATCAGGCATTCCCCCCCTGGGACCCCCTCTACAGTACATAGCATGTGTGTCACACCTGGACACAATGGCAGAAGTCACAGTCACAAAAAAGGGACACAGTCTGTGCCAGTGGACACTGCACTCACCTGATAACCTGGTCGCCCATACAGCATGGGGTACCGTGGGAGGATCACATCCACCAAAGCCATGTTCTCCTCCAGGGTGAATGGCTGTGACCTCTCCACAGCCCTTGACATGGTTCCAGGGAATCAGTAGCAGCAGCTGGGTCGTGGAATACAGAGATGTGCAGGCAAGTGCTCCCTCATGGGACCTGGCTGCCTTATATCTGCCTTGCTGGCCCATCTCATGCACAGGAGTACAGAGTGATTGGTCACTCACATTTGCATCCTATGTTTCCTCCAATCCCTTCAAACCTAGCAGTCTGTGGGTTCTCAATCTGTTTTTTTCTCCTGCATGATGTCAGCCCCACAAACACATTGCAACAAAGTAGATTCATTCCAACTGACTTCTGCTGTGCACCTTCCTGAACAAATTCAAAATTTGAACTTGGTCTCCATGACAACCAGCATGCATGTAGGCCTTAATACTTGTCCCTCATGTGTCCCCTATGTAATTTGGAGCTTCACACACAGGTACGGTGCGTTCCGGGGCCCTAGGGCACCCCAAATGCATAGCAACGGCCCGTACACGCGTGCCTACGTTCACTATCACTATGGGTGTCCTCGCGTATGCGTACTCGTAGTGGTACGGGCCGTACACACGCCTGTACGCTCCCTATCACTATGGGTGTCCTCGCGTATGCATACTCGTAGTGGTACGGGCCGTACATGCGCCTGTACGCTCCCTATCAGTATGGGTGTTCTCGCGTATGCGTACACGTAGTGATAGGGAGCGTACAGGCGCGTGTACGGCCCGTACCACTACGTGTACGCATACGCGAGGACACCCATACTGATAGGGAGCGTACAGGCGCGTGTACGGCCCTACCACTATGGGTGTTCTTGCGTATGCGTACTCGTAGTGGTACGGACCGTACACATGCCTGTACGCTCATCATCACGATGGGTACACATACGGCAGCACTCCCATAGTGATCTGGGAACATACACAGGCCCTCTTAGCAGCAGTACGGCAGTTTTCACACATCACAGTGGTGACAGGCAGCACACAGGCAGGAATAGGGCGGACATACTTGTCCATGGATGGACATCAAGGCATTGTCTGTGCATTACTACATGTGTGCGGCACAGGTGTGACAGGCTGTGATGTGGAACATTACTCCTGAGTCGAGAAGGCACCAGATGTATGATGAGATGTGTACAGATGTAATGTGTGACGGTGCAATGTGTGCCAGGCATGCCCTTGACTCCTTGGACATGTGTGCATGTCGTACTGCACACTTGGGATGACCGACACTGGCATGGCACGGACACCAACACACGGAAGTGTCCCCTGATGCCCGGTACAGGGGTTACCACACCTGACTTGTCACTACCGACGGTGCACGATGTGACTATGTCATGTATGTGTGGGGGCTTCCCATTAGGTTGATGTTGGAGCACCCTCAAAAGCTGCAGCTGTTGCAGCAACCAACATGTGTCTGTGTGTAGATTGACATTGCACACTGTTCCGCACACCATGCCACGTGGTATCGGATGTGAGGTGCGTATGTATGCATGGGACACAGAGTAGCGTGACAAGGACATGTCTGCATCCTCTCAATGAATGTGTGGTGAGTCATGACATGTGCACCTTCATGGCAAGGTGTGTGGGCTGTCCTAGTGTAATGTCATTTGACCTGTGGCTCTAGTGTTCCGCTACCAGTCTCTGCAATCGGCATCCTACTTCTGCTGATGTGTGGGTGTATGTCACTCCTGTCTTGCGTCTGGCTGTTCACTTGCACTGGGACACAGCTAATCCCATGGCATGGCATGGGGAGGTTCTCAATCTCCGTGTGTATCTGGGTCTTGGTAGGAGTGTCACCTGGCAGCCATATGTGTCCAGGGCATGTGGCACATACCTCACTCCGTATGTAGCATATGTGTATAGACAGATTAACATGTGCTCAGTACAAATTATTTGTTGTTGTGGTGCACTCACTCTTCCTTGTCACTTCCAAATTACTGCAGAGCGCCGCCTCTTCCCCGAGCAATGCCGGACTTGGCTGCCATGCGGGAGAATGATCGTATCCGGTGCTACCGCTTCCCACAACGGTTGATTCTGGAGTGGTTGACGGCGAGACTGGCACCACACCTGCAACCGCTGCACAGGTATCCTACGGCACTGACACCCAAGCTGAAGGTAATGGCAGCCCTACATTTTCTAGCCACGGGTACCTTTCAAAATACCATAGCTCATGTTGGTGGCATGTCCCAGAGCATGTTCTGCCGTGTGCTGCATGATTTCTTAGAGGCCATGTTGATTCACCTGGATGACTTCATCAAGTTCCCAACCCCTGAACAGTTGACTGGGGCCAAGCGTGGATTCTATGCCCTGGGAGGGATGCCCCATGTCATTGGGTCCATAGATGGGACACATGTTGCTTTGGTACCACCACACGCACAGGAGGTAGCGTACCGCAATCGGAAGCACTACCACTCCATCAATGCCCTTGTGGTGTGTCTGTCCAACATGGTGATTTCACATGTCTGTGCTCGTTTTCCAGGATCAGCACACGATGCCTACATCATGAGGCGTAGCAGGGTGCCTGAAATGATGACGCAGCTGCGCAACGAACGAGCATGTGTTGTTGGTGGGTACAGTCTGTCTGTCCTGTATTTTGCATAGCCTACCGGCACGACCGCTTCACCAGTTCTAACGATGTCCATGTGCTTCCCATGTAGGGGACGCTGGCTATCCCAACATGCCATGGCTGATCACACCTCTCCGCAACCCCATCACGCCGGCCCAGCTCCGCTACAACACCGCCCATGGCCGGACAAGGCGAGTGATAGAGAGGACGTTTGGCCTGCTGAAGAGCCGATTCAGGTGCCTACACAAGACCGGCGGCGCACTCCCATATGCCCCTGCGAAGGTCTGCAAAATCTTCATGGTCTGCTGCATGCTGCACACAATGGCAGTTGAGAAAGCTGTGCCACTCATCCTGGATCAAGATGACCAGGACCATCCACCCGTGGAGGACGAAGGGCTTGGCAAAGGGGCTAGTGATGTGGAGGATGTTGAGCCGCAAGAGGACATCCGGACTCGGCTCATACGCGACTTCTTTGCTTAGTGGTGAGTACCAGTGTCTGAGTGTGCACACATTGCTCCCCGTGTGGCATGTGTTGTGATGTGTGTCTCCACCTGCATGTATGGCACGTGAGTCAGAGGTGTGTGTGGGTGTGTCACTGGAGTGATGGTGGCAGTGATGGTTGTATTTCCCCAGTCATCATTGTGACCTAGCATGTTGTCATCCATACATGTGTCGAGTACATGCACATGCAAGTGGTTGTGCTTTTTGTGGCTGACTTCTTGTGTGTCTCTCATCCCCAGGTACTTGCGCATGCCGGCTGCTGGTTGCATTGTTGTGGCACTGCTATTCCTCATGGACACGTCATCGTGTGCTGACTCAGCGTTACACGCACGGACAAGTTTGGAAGTCTCCTTAGGGTAAGGGATGCATCAGGGGTGTATTGGGTGTGGCAGTTGTTCACGATGTATGCACACTGCCCCGGTCGATGTTTGGTTCCTCTGCAGCCATGTAGCATCACCATGGGACACGACATGCAGCTGTGTACACCTGAATAGATGGTCTGACTGGTTGATAGTCATCAGTGATGGGATAGTGGATTGTGATGATGGCATCAATGTGTGTAACACTGCCCTCGGACACATGCGGTTTGCATTGGCTTGACATGGTGTGGGACTTCTACATCAGCGGATCAATGGTGTATGGCAGTCTCTCCGTGAGCAGCTGTGGGTGTTTAGCTGTTAGCCGACAATTGTGTGCCAGTTCCATGGCTATCACGCATTAGTGCTGCAGAAGGGGGGTGCCAGTGTTGGACCCACATGTTACTCCACATGAAGTGTTCATGTGTACTTCAAGTTGCCTCTGCAATCCCGAAAACATGACTAATAAAGGTGTCCCTATGCCTCCAAGGTGCCTCTTCTCAGTCAATGCTGGTGTGTTGCCACGGTGCATCCAGCATGTCTGGCATGGTTTACCCTGATAGTGGCTATGTGTCTATGTGTCGAGTAGCAAGATGCAAGCTGTGTGTGTGGGCTGAGACTGTGTATTGAGCATGATGTCCATGAGTGTGTGGGTATTGTGACATGTGCCATCCCCATGCATCCAACGTTGGCCAGGCCACCATTCTCTGCATCCACCGGACTCAAGCTTGCAGGACATGGTTCTGCCACCTGTCTACACATACCTGGGTGCCCCCCAGGACACTGGACTGGATCCCTGACCTCTGCGCATGACTGTTGCTGTACTCAATGTGTCTGTCAGCACGGTTGTGCGGCCACCCCCTCAGCTGATCGGGCCCATCACGGGTGTGTATGTCTGTCTTGCCTAATACACTGTGACCCGTGTGTCCTGTGCCAGACTCAGGCCCCAGGGTGTGGATGGTTGAAGTCAAAAGAGAAGTCAGGCATGTTTAAACTTTACAAGACACATGTAAGGTAATAATGCAACCAGCAGGCATCTTCTCTTCATGGTGTGAATTTTTATTTTTGTGGTGGTGGGGGGGGGGGGGGGATTATGACGTGAGGGGCTTTCCGGGAGTTTTGAATCCAAAGTTCAGTAGGGGAGTTGGTGTCCTTGCCATTGGAAGTCCTCAGAGTCCATGCCACAGTCTTTGTCAACATTGGTCAGACAGTGACCAGCAAGGCCATGTGGCAGAGAATGTCTCTTGATGCTGTGATGCTGTTGCTCCAGTGGGCCAGGTGCCAGGCCAGGTGTCCTGGGAGATGGTGATGTAGCGCCGACCCTCACGGTCTTTTCCGTGGACGACCCGCCCTCCTGCGGGGACCTTCTGAAGCAGGCCGTGACGACGTCTGGGATGCTCCATCGGATGTATCCTCCTCCTCCTCCTGATCCCTCCCTGCGGGTGGTGATGTTCTACGCCTTCTGGCACAGGGAGGGTTGGCCATGTTGTCGGCCATCCGACGGAGTGTATCGTGAATTCCCGTGTACGCCGTCACAAGCTCAGCCTGTCCGTCCTCCATCCTCCGTTGGTGTTGCAGTAGACAGGCATGTAGCTCCGCATGTTGCTGGGCCTGCTGGGTCTTGATCCCCTCGAGGACGGACACAACCTGGGCCAGGCCCGTGGTGTCCTGCCGGTATGTGTCCAGGATGTTTCGGACATGGGAATATACCGGTTCCGCAGCCAACTGGTCAGGCTGGCGCCTCCGCCGTCCTCCACTCCCACCACCCCTGCCCACTTGCACCTGGCCTGCCCTTGTGGGCACATCGGGTTTCCGGGACCCCTGAGGGGTGGCATTGGCGTTGTTGCCTGCCTCCTCCTGGGTGCCCGGGACACCGTGTCCCTCCTGGCCAGCCTGGCTGCTTTGTGGTGGTGGGGCAGGGATCCTGGGTGTCTCCTGGGATGTGGCAGGAGTGGGGGTGGTGGTTGGCCCCGTTGTACCTGACGCAGGTGCTGCAGGTCGTTGGACACCAGAGGGGCCAGGTTGGTCGGGGTCGTCCACAGAGTGGTGAGAGTCGTCGCTGCCGGTGGGATCGGCCTCCCGCAGAGCCGGGTCCTATGAGTCTTCCCCCCCAGTGTTGGGGGGTGAACCACGAGGTTGACCTGTGTGTGAGAGAGACAATGTTAATTTTGTTCCATGCAACATCCATGTTTCATCAGTTTCAAAGTTGGCACATTTCCTCTTGGAATTAGGATCTGTCTTGCATTCCACTCACAGTGCACTTGTGCATGGGTGTGTCCCTGGGGCACCACTTTGGCGCCTTTAACTATGTGTGGCACAGTCTTACTTGCTGCGTCAAGTGTGACTGCAGTCAGCAGTGGAGTGGGCAGGTGTGGCGAGCCGTGCATAGGCGCCTTCCGTGTTGCACTGTATGTGGGCACATGAAGATGTTCCATACACTTCAATGATGCAGGTAGCTGTCGTTGTGCTCGTGCACAGGTTGTGACATGGCCCTGTGTTTTGCCATGGAGGAGAGGGGGGTGCTGGCACTGGCCACCCTTGTCTACATGCACGCAGTCCACCTGCTGACGAGCAGACATTCCCCCACACCACAAGGCTGATTTGCTCTCCCTGTGTGTCCCTCCCTCTCTGTCCCCCTCTCCCTCCCTCTGTGTGTCAGCCTCCTCCCTCTGTCCGTCTCCCTGTGTCTCCCTTTCTCCCTCCCTCTGTCAGCCTCCTCCCTCTGTCCGTCTCCCTGTGTCTCCCTCCCTCTCTGTCCCCCTCTCCCTCCCTCTGTGTGTCACCCTCTGTCACCTCAGCCCAGCTTCCTGGGCACACACTGTTAGCAGTTCCTTGAATGGCCCTTGGCTTGTTGCTGTGAGTTTGTTTGTGATCTCCAGGCACCCATTGGGTGTAGTGTGTGTGTCTGCGCTGCTGCTGTGGACGTGTGTGCTGCCACTCTTTCACAGTGTTGGCTGTTCATTAGCTGCTGTAATGTGCAAAAACGTGCCTTCACCCCCATGTGTTAATGCAAGGCGTCCGCCATTTGCTGGCGAGTCTTTCCTGTGTGGGGACACAGTGTTAGTCTGGCTGTGACCTAGGCCATATGGGCAGAGGGCATTGTTGTCTGCTTCTGAGTTGCACTGATTTTTGGGTCCCACCCTCCCGCCATCCGGCTTGTCGTGTCATGTGTTGCTGTCTTCTGTGGCCTGTGACTTGACATTGTCCAGCTGGGTGCATGGGGCATGGTGGCGCCAGTGGCATGTGCGTGTTCATGGAGTGTGGTTGAGTCATGCGATAGCTTGGGGTGGTTGCGTGCCTGTTTGTGGGTTTGGTTGTGGATGACGTTCCCCCCATGTGAGGTGCGTTGTTTATGTACTCACCCGGGTCTCGGAGTCCTCCTAATCCTTCGACTGCCTCCACCGGCAGTATGGCCATCACCCTCTCCTCCCAGGGATGGTAGTGTACGGGAGTGTACGGGTCTGCAGGACGGCCCTCCTCCAGTGACGTTGGCCTGGTTGTGTTCGTCCGTCATCTTGGCTCGGACCCTCCTCCGCAGATCGTACCACCTGGCTTGGCATTCCTGCTTGTTCCTTCTGGTGTCCGCAACAGCATTCACAGCATCAACGATGGTCTGCCACATGGCTGTTTTTTCTGCAATGCTGGTCTTTCTGACCAATGTTCCAAAGAGCTGTGGCTCGACTCTGAGGATTTCATCGACTAGGACCTCCAACTCTCGGTTACTGAACTTTGGATTCTTGTTAGTGGGCATGGTGAGGGGTGTGGGTGTGGATGGTGGGGGGTATGTGTGGATGGTTGTGGGTGTGTGGGTGTGGTTGTGCAGGTGTGTGTGTGTGTGAATGTGATGAGGGGGTGTTTGTGAAGGTGGTTGTTTGAAGGTGTGCAAGTGTAAGGTGTGGTGAAGCTTGTAGTATGGTGCTGTAGGTTGTCTGAGGGGTCTGGCAGCAGTGATTCTGTTGCAAAGGCTCATGGTTTGTGTGTGTGGGCCCTTTTTATTTGTCCATTGGTGGGTGTGGCTGTGTTTGAAGTTTGGGTGGGTGTGTTATAAGGAGTGGTGGTGTTTTGGGCCTCTGTTTTTGGCAGTTGCAGGTCAGTGAATGTGTATTTTTAGTGGTTGTTGGACATGTTTTGTGGCTTTGTGCCATTCGAATGGTGTATTCTTGTATTGTTTTGTTTTGTCCTGGTTGTGTACGTGCGTTTTTAGCGTGTGTACGGTGTGTACATGGGCCATTTGGTTGTACAGTGCTGTCCTTGTGTGTGGCTTGGAACGACTCGTACATGCGGTTGTGATGTTGGGGCCTGGGGTGCGCTCCGTACTTAGGAGTTTGTGGTGGGGGTGCGACTCTGACGTACACGGGTGTACATACAGGGGGGTACGACACGTACAGGGGTGTACATACACGGGGGTTGGACACGTACAGGGGTGGGGGTACGACTCGAACGTACAGGGGTGTACATACACGGGGGTACGACACGTACAGGGGTGGGGGTACGACTCGAACGTACAGGGGTGTACATACACGGGGGTACGACACGTACACGGGTGGGGGTACGACTCGAACGTACAGGGGTGTACATACACGGGGGTAGGACACGTACAGGGGTGTACATACACGGGGGTTGGACACGTACAGGGGTGGGGGTACGACTCGAACGTACAGGGGTGTACATACACGGGGGTACGACACGTACACGGGTGGGGGTACGACTCGAACGTACAGGGGTGTACATACACGGGGGTAGGACACGTACAGGGGTGTACATACACGGGGGTTGGACACGTACAGGGGTGGGGGTACGACTCGAACGTACAGGGGTGTACATACACGGGGGTAGGACACGTACAGGGGTGTACATACACGGGGGTTGGACACATACAGGGGTGGGGGTACGACTCGAACGTACAGGGGTGTACATACACAGGGGTACGACACGTACAGGGGTGGGGGTACGACTCGAACGTACAGGGGTGTACATACACGGGGGTACGACACGTACAGGGGTGGGGGTAGGACTCGAACGTACAGGGGTGTACATACACGGAGGTACGACACATACACAGGTGGGGGTACGACTCGAACGTACAGGGGTGTACATACACGGGGGTAGGACACGTACACGGGTGGGGGTACGACTCAAACGTACAGGGGTGTACATACACGGGGGTACGACACGTACACGGGTGTACATACACAGGGGTTGGACACGTACAGGGGTGGGGGTATGACTCGAACGTACAGGGGTGTACATACACGGGGGTAGGACACGTACACGGGTGGGGGTACGACTCAAACGTACAGGGGTGTACATACACGGGGGTAGGACACGTACAGGGGTGTACATACATGGGGGTTGGACACGTACAGGGGTGGGGGTATGACTCGAACGTACAGGGGTGTACATACACGGGGGTACGACACGTACAGGGGTGGGGGTAGGACTCGAATGTACAGGGGTGTACATACACGGGGGTACGACATGTACACGGGTGGGGGTACGACTCGAACGTACAGGGGTGTAAATACACGGGGGTAGGACACGTACACAGGTGGGGGTAGGACTCGAACGTACAGGGGTGTACATACACGGGGGTACGACACGTACAGGGGTGGGGGTACGACTCGAACGTACAGGGGTGTACATACACGGGGGTAGGACACGTACACGGGTGGGGGTACGACTCGAACGTACAGGGGTGTACATACACGGGGTAGGACACGTACAGGGGTGTACATACACGGGGGTTGGACACGTATAGGGGTGGGGGTATGACTCGAACGTACAGGGGTGTACATACACGGGGGTACGACACGTACAGGGGTGGGGGTACGACTCGAACGTACAGGGGTGTACATACACGGGGGTACAACACGTACAGGGGTGGGGGTAGGACTCGAACGTACAGGGGTGTACATACACGGGGGTACGACACGTACACGGGTGGGGGTACGACTCGAACGTACAGGGGTGTACATACACGGGGGTACGACACGTACAGGGGAGGGGGTACGACTCGAACGTACAGGGGTGTACATACACGGGGGTACAACATGTACAGGGGTGGGGGTAGGACTCGAACGTACAGGGGTGTACATACACAGGGGTATGACACGTACACGGGTGGGGGTAAAACTCGAACGTACAGGGGTGTACATACACGGGGGTACGACACGTACAGGGGTGGGGGTACGACTCGAACGTACAGGGGTGTACATACACGGGGGTAGGACACGTACAGGGGTGTACATACACGGGGGTTGGACACGTACAGGGGTGGGGGTACGACTCGAACGTACAGGGGTGTACATACATGGGGGTAAGACACGTACAGGGGTGGGGGTACGACTCGAACGTACAGGGGTGTACATACACGGGGGTAAGACACGTACAGGGGTGGGGGTACGACTCGAACGTACAGGGGTGTACATACACGGGGGTAGGACACGTACAGGGGTGTACATACACGTGGGTTGGACACGTACAGGGGTGGGGGTACGACTCGAACGTACAGGGGTGTACATACACGGGGGTACGACACGTACACGGGTGGGGGTACGACTCGAACGTACAGGGGTGTACATACACGGGGGTAGGACACGTACAGGGGTGTACATACACGGGGGTTGGACACGTACAGGGGTGGGGGTACGACTCGAACGTACAGGGGTGTACATACACGGGGGTACGACACGTACAGGGGTGGGGGTACGACTCGAACGTACAGGGGTGTACATACACGGGGGTACGACACGTACAGGGGTGGGGGTAGGACTCGAACGTACAGGGGTGTACATACACGGGGGTACGACACGTACACAGGTGGGGGTATGACTCGAACGTACAGGGGTGTACATACACGGGGGTAGGACACGTACACGGGTGGGGGTACGACTCGAATGTACAGGGGTGTACATACACGGGGGTACGACATGTACACGGGTGTACATACATGGGGGTTGGACACGTACAGGGGTGGGGGTACGACTCGAACGTACAGGGGTGTACATTCACGGGGGTAGGACACGTACACGGGTGGGGGTACGACTCAAACGTACAGGGGTGTACATACACGGGGGTAGGACACGTACAGGGGTGTACATACACTGGGGTTGGACACGTACAGGGGTGGGGGTATGACTCGAACGTACAGGGGTGTACATACACGGGGGTACGACACGTACAGGGGTGGGGGTAGGACTCGAACGTACAGGGGTGTACATACACGGGGGTACGACACGTACAGGGGTGGGGGTAGGACTCGAACGTACAGGGGTGTACATACACGGGGGTACGACACGTACACGGGTGGGGGTACGACTCGAACGTACAGGGGTGTACATACACGGGGGTAGGACACGTACACAGGTGGGGGTAGGACTCGAACGTACAGGGGTGTACATACACGGGGGTATGACACGTACAGGGGTGGGGGTATGACTCGAACGTACAGGGGTGTACATACACGGGGGTAGGACACGTACACGGGTGGGGGTACGACTCGAACGTACAGGGGTGTACATACACGGGGTAGGACACGTACAGGGGTGTACATACACGGGGGTACGACACGTACACGGGTGGGGGTACGACTCGAACGTACAGGGGTGTACATACACGGGGGTAGGACACGTACACGGGTGGGGGTACGACACGAACGTACAGGGGTGTACATACACGGGGGTACAACACGTACAGGGGTGGGGGTAGGACTCGAACGTACAGGGGTGTACATACACGGGGGTACGACACGTACACGGGTGGGGGTACGACTCGAACGTACAGGGGTGTACATACACGGGGGTACGACACGTACAGGGGAGGGGGTACGACTCAAACGTACAGGGGTGTACATACACGGGGGTACAACACGTACAGGGGTGGGGGTAGGACTCGAACATACAGGGGTGTACATACACGGGGGTATGACACGTACACGGGTGGGGGTACGACTCGAACGTACAGGGGTGTACATACACGGGGGTATGACACGTACAGGGGTGGGGGTACGACTCGAACGTATAGGGGTGTACATACACGGGGGTAGGACACGTACAGGGGTGTACATACACGGGGGTTGGACACGTACAGGGGTGGGGGTACGACTCGAACGTACAGGGGTGTACATACACGGGGGTACGACACGTACAGGGGTGGGGGTACGACTCGAACGTACAGGGGTGTATATACACGGGGGTAGGACACGTACACGGGTGGGGGTAGGACTCGAACGTACAGGGGTGTACATACACGGGGGTACGACACGTACAAGGGTGGGGGTACGACTCGAACGTACAGGGGTGTACATACACGGGGTTAGGCACGTACACGGGTGGGGGTACGACTCGAACGTACAGGGGTGTACATACACGGGGGTAGGACACGTACAGGGGTGTACATACACGGGGGTTGGACACGTACAGGGGTGGGGGTACGACTCGAACGTACAGGGGTGTACATACACGGGGGTACGACACGTACAGGGGTGGGGGTATGACTCGAACGTACACGGGTGTACATACACGGGGTACGACACGTACAGGGGTGGGGGTAGGACTCGAACGTACAGGGGTGTACATACACGGGGGTACGACACGTACAGGGGTGGGGGTACGACTCGAACGTACAGGGGTGTACATACACGGGGGTAGGACACGTACAGGGGTGTACATACACGGGGGTTGGACACGTACAGGGGTGGGGGTACGACTCGAACGTACAGGGGTGTACATACATGGGGGTACGACACGTACAGGGGTGGGGGTACGACTCGAACGTACAGGGGTGTACATACACAGGGGTAGGACACGCACACGGGTGGGGGTAGGACTCGAACGTACAGGGGTGTACATACACGGGGGTACGACACGTACAGGGGTGGGAGTACGACTCGAACGTACAGGGGTGTACATACACGGGGGTAGGACACGTACACGGGTGGGGGTACGACTCGAACGTACAGGGGTGTACATACATGGGGGTACGACACGTACAGGTGTGTACATACACGGGGGTACGACACGTACAGGGGTGTACATACACGGGTGGGGGTGTACATACACGGGGGGTACGTCTCGGACGTACGGGGGCTGGGCGGAGTGTTGGGCGCGTATGCGGGCACATGTCTCCATGGTTGCTATGGGAGTTCGGTGCGGACGGTGTTTTTTCCATACGGTTGTGACATCGGACGCACTGGATGGATCGTGATTCCTCGGTCGGACTTGACTTTTCACATTTGTACGGTAAATCGTCCGAGGACGTGTCGGACACATTTTCCGACCCGAGGACGTGTGGGGAATAATTCCCAAGGCGGTTCGTATGGAATTTTTACCATGCGAATCGTGATTGCCAGTTTGTACGGCACTTGTACGATTCGTACGGTAAAAAGACCGGATACGAGTCGTACGGGGAATTTTTTTACCGGATCGTAATTGGCACCTATGTTGTCAAAGCTTCATGGCTTTCAGTAGTTACCTCAGCCCAAAATTCGAAATCGATTGCCCTTACCATAACATGCAGTATAGCTGCTCAAATGGGAGTCACTGTTGTCATGGGAGAGAGAAATGCTAATTCAGTTGCACAAAATTGTGTTCTGTTAGCATATACATTCAATGGAATCTTCACAGGTGAATTAATAAAGGCTCAAGAAATTGTTTCAGAAGCAGAACAACAGGGTTGTATCAGAACTGTTTTTGAGAAAAGTGACAACTGCATTGTAGCAAATATGTTATTTCAAAAGCTGATGCCCAGGTATAGATTGCTAGTTTCTCTGAAATCAGATCATAATGAGGTCTCAAAGATGATGTGTGTAGAACAACAGATTGGACAAAGATTCGATTGTAGACATCAGCCTGAAGTTTCAAGCATAATAAAGCAACACAAAGACAGTACAGAGTTACACTTTGCAAAAGACTGTGGGGCAGATTTATGAGGTTTTGCCGTAGGGAAGCGCAGCAGGCCTTCCTGCTGCGCTTCCCTACGGCAAAAGAAAAGGGCAGGGATGCGCCGTATCTATAAAATGCGGCGCATTCCTGTCCTTTTCCCCTGCGCCGGCGCACAATGGGCTGCCTGTGCCAACGCAGGCACCTCTGCACCATGGTGCAAGGGTGCCTGCGTTGCGGAGATGAATATTTTTGTACAGGAAGGGAAACTTTTCTGTACAAAAATAATCACAAGAGGTTTTTCCTCTTTGTATGGGTGCTGCAGAATGCAGCACACATAGAAAAAGGAAAAACAAGGAGAAATAAAGATATTTCTCCCCGTTGCGCCTCCCTTACGCCTCCCCTGGGGAGGCGTAAGCTTTTGGCGCTGCCTCAGATTTACGATTTCTCGTAAATCTGGGGCAGTGTCAAAAGGCCATGGATGTTGCTGGGAACGCCCCCAGCAACACCCATTGCACGCCCCTTTAACGCAGAACACTGCGTTAAAGGGACTGATATTTATGAGGCAGCATTAAGCCACAAAAAGTGGCTCAGTGCTGCCTGATAAATATCACGCAGGCTTCTGCCCCACGGAACGTCACAAAAAGTGACGCTCCGATGGCGCAACGGGCCTCATAAATCTGCCCCTGTGTTTCAGCATCAGCAAAGTGGCTTAAAAATGGACATGCAAATGAACTTGTGAAAAACACAGATGAAAAGACTAGCCTTTGCTGTGAAGGTGTGACTGATGTGGAGCGTGCAGTTTCTCACCAGATTGCAGCTACTACTCAAGATCTACATAATGAATGGTGCCAAAACTTTGATCTGAGAGATGCCGTGAAATTGAAAGGCCTTTTCCAAAGGATCCTGGCAAAGACTGTTGTGAAAAGTGGCGGTCTTCCGAATTGGGTGCATGCCTCTCACACATGTATGGTCCTGTGCCCCCCTGATAAAACAGCTCCTCTTCAAGAAGATATGCCAGCAGTGGTCAAAAGTCCACAGAAGAGGGTCAGTCAAGCTGTAAGGGAACACACAGAGTCTGAAGCAGCACTAGAGAAAACTGAAGTGGCACTGGAAAAGCAAAAAGTGGAAACTGACTCAGATAAAAGCGGTGTCCAAAGGGTGAAAGAGTCAGAAGCAGCCTCTGACGAAGAAATTAGTGCTGTGGGACTACGAGTGGAGGTAGGAAAAAGCTGGCTGTAAGTGTATTCAAAACATCTGCAGTGGTCCCTTGAAAAATCATTTGCACCCATAGCTGAAACACTGAATCTGATCAAAGTGAAAATAAAAGGCTTGGATTGGAAAAGTGCAGAGAATTGATGGTGCTCTGTCAGAGTTTCTTAGCACCTGAGTGGTCAAATTGCATGGAAAAAGTACAGAATGCCACACTATTTGAGCCACCCTGAAGGCAAGCTGGTGACAAAGAGAAAAAGAAATGCTGAAACAATAACTGAGAATTGTCAAGAAGAGAAAAGAATCTTTGACTGATGAAAGAAAAAGAAGAAAAGAAAATAGATAAGAGAACTTTTCTATTGAATTTTCCTTTTATTATTTTAGTTACCTATTTTAGAGAAGACTAACAGTTCCAAGAAGCAATTTACAGAACTCTGCACCAAACATTTGAGCTTGGCTATATATGATCTGATTACAGACAAGACTTGTGTTGCCTTAGAAATAGAAGTAAAATTGTTATATGCTCAGCTTTTGCAATACAAATGTCATCTGTGAAATTAAATAAGTGTGATGATTTACAAATCATTTGAGGTATCATGATGTGATATCATCAAAAGGGAGGATTGATGTAGCTCAGATATCATCTGGATTGAGGCATTGCTTTAGTTTTGTGTTTCAGACAAACTGCATTTAAAGTGAAAAACACCTGGCACATGAAACATGAAATGAGGCCTAGTCAAATGCTTTTTAAAAGGGGCACTTTTGGTGCATTCAAAGTGAAAGACATGAAATGAGGCCTGGTAAATGCATTCAGTCTGAAATGTTTGTGCTGAATTAACATGTGTTTTTGCAGTGTAGAGAAACTCGTGATCGCAGTTTCCTCTTTAGCTTTAAAGATAATCATGGAATGTGTTCTTTCTTCCCAGCTCCTTTCCCCTATACTCTACACTCCCTGTTTCTGTCTTAAGAGACTTTGGCTTTGTTGCATATTTAGACAATGCATATTCAGTTTATGACACATCTTTTTATAATGTGTATTAATTAATGCACTAACACACAACGTGGGGCAAAGGCATTTTGCATGAAAAGCTATCTAAAACATTAGAGCATGTTGCTATGAGCATGTATTAACTGGTTGCGCTTTGAAAATTTACACTGGTGCATGTTTTATGCTCTGCTTTACATTGCACATTTTTGCATGTTGTGCACAAATAATAGAAAAGCTGCTTTAAACTACTAGCTTTTGCTAGGTAATACCTAATACAAGGTATTAGTATGGGGGAGGTAAACATAATGGATTTTATTTAATAAATTAATACTTTTTTTGTGTTTGTTTTGTTTTTGGCCTACCATAAAATGGCTGTCTGGGAATCCAGCATGGCTGAGAATTGTGCTAAATGAGAAACGCATGCACAGAACCAGCTACATTCTGCCAAGTGCCTCAAGTGAAGAGACAAAGGGGTCAAGGCCGCAGTGAACTGTAAATTCTTGTTATTGTGCCAATGTACCAGTGTTTGTGGAAAGTATCCTTCCTGCGTGCGATGTGAAAGGAAGGAGGAAATGGACTGATACATTTTTCTGCCTTAATGTTGCATATTTGTATAATTATTAATGGTGAAACAATCAGACTGTATTAAACATTAATGCTTCCTTTGTTAAAACTGGTATGGGTTGGATTTGCAATGAGAACAGGATGGTGAGACCCTCATGTCATCCATGGTAACCAATCACAGTGCGAGTTTTTTCTGAAACTGCAACATTATTAGTGTACTCAAACAAGAATTAGAGTATAAATAATGACTTCTTTGGAGGCGTGTTAGCTTTAGGGGCTTTAGAGGTTTTCGAAGCTTTAGGGGGCGTGTGAGCTTTTTGGGACTAGAAGAGATAGGAGGAGGAGAGGAGAGGGAGCAGATGGAGGCCAGACATCGTATGGGTTAGGCACGTGAACGTCGCGGGTGCAGCCTGGGAGGAGATTGCGTCCGAGGAAAGACAGAGGGAGGTGGGGGCCTTTGCTCATATTTTTCAGAGGGTCCTTACACCTCATATTTATGGCAAGGCAGATCACATTCCTCTGTGGTCTCTGAAGGAGGGGCCTTTTCAGGAGCAGCCTCTCTCTGTGAAGCACAGAGACGCAGATGAACAGACCAGGGCAGAGAATGCAGCTGATAGAAAGGGTTTAGATTTAGATGCTAAAACTCTAAGTTTATGCTTTGACTAATTATCTAGTTTTGAAAAGATGTATTTGTCTAATGCATTTATTTCTCTGTATGGGAGATTTTTGCCAATTATTAATTATTGATTAGCCTTGAAAACTCACTCTTGAATTATATTTTTCCTGAAACTCTTTAAAGAGTTTTGACTAACATAGAATTAGGGGTTTTCCCTCCTGTATGCAACCTATAATATGTTTGTATTAATTGTATTTTTCCTATTTTCAATTCTGTAACCTGATTGATATTTGACTAAATGAACAAAGGGTCAGAGAACTTTAACTTTTAACTAGAAAATAAAACCATTTAAAAATACTCACAACTCTCTTTATTGGCTTAAAAATGAACTGCATTTTTGATTTTTCATGTTTATGTACAGTCTCCTGAAGGTAATAAACAGTGGCAAGGATCCAGTACCTTTACAGCAGTAAATTAGAGGTAAATGAGGTTTTGCATTGAGAAATTACCGTGAAATTACCGCTGCATCAGAAGGAAGCATATGATATTAGGGTTTGTGTAGTGAAAAGCTCTCAGGTAGAACACATTTTCACCCTGTAGGTGTCTTCTTCAATAACTGTCTCAACTCTCTGGCATTCTTCCCCAACACGTTTTCACCCTCATTCAAATGTTATCCCTTTTGGTGTGTCACCCTTCAGGTGTACTTTGCAACAAGTTTATCACCACATGGGCATTTTTTGCCATCAGGCCTCACCTATGGGTATTCAACCCAAAAAAAGTTGTTTCCTTACAGCCATTTATCCCCAAAATGTATCTCAGGTGATCCTCACTATACATCTCACCCCAAGGAATTTCTCCCCAACTGTTGTCTTGTTTCATGTGTAGTCTTCACACATGTTCATTCCATATGCATGGAAGGAATGTCCATCCTTACGTGTGTCTGCTCCCAAGACATGTCTTACCCCTCTGACATTCATTTCCAAGTCTTATTCCTAGCAGGAGTCTTCTTAAATCCTAGTTCCTCCAAACATTTGTGACACTCCACAAATGTCCTACTCTAACGAGTGTGTCATCCCTCAGGAGTTCTTCCCTCTGTGAGTCCACAGTTGGTCTTCATTTGTTGTGACCGCGCAAATTTATTGAGGACTTAGCTTCATTTACTCTTTAAGCCCCAGCAATGAATAGACTTGGAATGTCAATCATTGAACGCAGGGCTGGCTTTAGGGAAATGGGACTGGTGTGCTGGCCTGGGAAGGAGGGGGTTGACCTCAGCGGGGCGCTATGTTTAGCAATAACTTACCATTCAAAAACACCTGCTGCAGAGTTCTTTGTGCCTCCAGCTTTCAGGCAGTAATACAAATGTCAAGATATATATTGTGATTATTGTTCCTGCTAGAGAAAGAAATTGAGTTTTGTCTAGTGGTAATTTTGACTCGCCATAAAGTAGTACAGAGGGTTAATGTGCCTGTTGTAGAGAACAGATACATTGCAGATCACAGATCTGTATTTTATGTGGATAGCTGAGTTGATTACTGATTTTGTCACAGAGAAGCTATTGTTACTATAGTTCATAAGATACTACTATAATGTAGAACAGTGACTGTTATGAACTGTCATCAAAAACCTGCATGCAAACTGCAAAAAAGGGGTTATATTATGCTTTTTTCCCCCCAGTCTTTTGTTATCTATTCCTAATGTTACCGGTAAACAAATGGTTTGGGTAGGTATACATTCTTATTAGTAATGACAATCTATACAATGAAATGTATGAAATGTATGTGAGAGAGGGGCTATGGAGAGATGTGGGGCACTTTTGCCTGGTGGTAATGAAGGAATCCGAGGAGAAGGTCATGGTGGGGCGCCAAAAATGATTGTCGCACCAGCCGCCACTAGTGCTTAAGCCGGCCCTGATTGAACTCCCTGGGACATGCCTGTAAGTTACACTATCCAGAGGAGTTGTGCAAACCACAGTGGCTCACATCGGTCCAGCATGCCACCGGGCATGCGCTGGTCTCCTTTGATGTTTAGAGCTATGTAAAGGGTCTCTGATATCGATGCTGCATTAATATTCCTTTGCCGGCTTGCTGGGCAGTATCATGTTGGGAATACAAGTCAGCTCAAATCCAGGTCCAGTGCCTGACTGACAACTTAATTATTGACCTGTTTTAAGCCAAGATGACTGTTTCCTTAAGGGATCTGATGTGGAGATGCACCTGGCTGCGACGGATATAGACACCACAACCTCAGCTTCCTTTGTTGGGTGGGGTAACGAGAGGAAACCTAGTACAGGTAACCTGTGCCTTTGTCCAGATGTGGCTGGTGCCAGGTAAGGAAAGAAGGTCGGGAATGGAATGTTCTCCTGACTTGTCTGTCCACCGCGGCACTCAACCTATAACGATGGTGCCTCACGCTGTTCAATGCACACTCTTGAATGGAGGTAGAAGGATACACCCAAAGAGTCAGTAGCCTTAGGTGAGAGATGAATACTCTACTGGTCTGAGCCAAAACCTGGCTGACAAAGCCTCCAGCTAATGTCTGAAGGAGGCCATTGGTTGAAAGGGGCAGACTCAAAGCCCACTTTATGTATATTGTTAGCAATCGGTCTGTTTGCCAGCTGCGCCTTCAAAACCTAGCCCTACAAAAGGCTTGTATTCACAAGCACTACAAGTAAAGCATTAGGATCACACATAGTCAGCACTGAAACAAAAGTATTGAGGAACATTTTTCAAAAGCAGTGCATGAAAAGTAATGGGAGTGCCTGGCAAATGAGGGCAGAACCTGGCATGTGGTGTGAGTACCTGTTGTATATAGTAAAATCTGGCATGTGGTGAGAGTACATGGCAAAGTGGGCATGTACGGGGAGTACCTGAGCAAATCATGCCACTAATTGGTGACATTTCTCATTAGCTCAGCCTTCCAGAAGGATACTCCTCCAGAAATGTGTCAAACATTGATATATAAATGTTTTTCCCAGCCTTACAAAACGTCCATATTTACCCAAACACCCATCGATACAACCATTGATCACTTGGGGAAAGAGAGAGTTCCATGGAGAAGTCCCCTATATGCAGGATTCATGGTCTCTACACCAAGCTGGTGCACTGTAGTCCTCTTCTGCTGGTAGAGCTGGGAGAAATCAGTGGCTTTACCAATGCCTACATCCCTAACTTCGAGCGAAGAATGCATTATATTTTGTTTCTGTGTTGATGTATTCGTTGAGTTCTAACCTGAAATCTGAGGTCCTTCTAATTGAACTGCATGGTATATTACAACCCGCCCTCTGCACCTAGAACAACTAAAATTTGCAGACAAAAATAACACACGAATGGGAACAATAATATACAATCGGAAACCAAGGAGTGACTGACAACATTTTATTATCAGATCAATAAAAGCTGCCATTATGTTATACCAGATAGAAAAATAACTTTATTTTGTAAGCGATAAATGGATGGTCAAACTGAATACAATGGCATGCGCGTTATGACATATCACAACAGAGGTAACTGTGAGTATAAGGGAAGGATGCTATGAAATGCTCACAAAGCAGTCCTTTCAAAGACAACTCCCGGGGCTCTCCTCATATGGACTGGTCCAATATCCCTCTTCCCCCAGTACCACTCTGCACACAGCACTGGATTGCCCCTGCGTCCACTTCTTTCTAATTTAGCACACATCAATGTGGGATTAGGAAACCTCCAGTACTGCCCCCCCACCTTACCGTACCCCTCTGAGAACACTAGATTGGTCCAACCTTTGTTACCTTTCTACTTCTTCCTTGACTGTCAAGTAATTTTCCACTTCTTGCCAGTACTCTTTTACTCATTACACTGGACAGAACTAGCATCTATACACTCCCCACCCATCTACCCTTCCTGCAACCCTTAAAGCATCCCTCTTGCCATGCTACCTCTAAATCAAGTAGAGGTGGCCTTGGGTTGTAAGGCAGAGCACCAAGACGCAATGGAAGCACATCTTTTCTTTCGGTTTTGAGAGGTAGCCGACATTCCCAAAAATGTGCCCATGTCGGAGTGCAGCTCAATAACATTCCTATCTTTATTTTTTAACCTCAGGTACAGGTAACCCTGCAGATAGTCCCATGCCAACATCTCGGAGGAAAAAGGCCTGCTGATGAGTTTCCAGTCAACCTCCTACGGTCTGGATGAAATTCTGGTGCCTGCCTTTCACATCCCATTGTCTCTACTCTCATCTTACACCTCACTGCACTGAACTGTTTGTGACTCAAGAGGCTCCAATAAGAACCGAACAAAATGACGTCAACATATGGGTATATGGGGAGAAGGTCTAATGGAAGAGTCAATATTAGCACTCTACTTCCTGAATGTCAATAGTGGCCTTGTTCCTCCCTCTAATCATGGGATTGTAACTTCTCTATACCAAAGTCTACTTTCCCTTTACTGCACTTTCTTATGGCACCCGCCGGACCTTTCCAGCTGGGATCTTATAGGTTCTCCCTGCAGAATGGGGGTAGCAGGAGTCCCAGGCTTGTTTTTGGCATTTCCAATCCTGTATCAGAAAGGAGCTCAGAGTGTGAGGAACTGGTGCTGGAAGTCCCCATCTTGTCTACTTGGCAGCGTTACCACAGCTCTGCTATTCATAGCTTTTGGTATGCTAAGCATTGCTGCCTGTCCTAACACAACACATACAGAGCTCTATGGCCTCAAGGCACTTGATTTTCTAGAGAGAGGATTGCAACGCAAGCACAGTGGATTGACCTCCTGCATTCCTTAGCCTCGCTGGGCTTCCTGGGACAAGGTTCTGGACAGCGACCGTGGCAGTGGCACCTTCCCAAAGTCCATGCGTGTGGGCTGCATGACCAGGGGCAACTCTTTGGTGATTTCGGAGATCATCTTCTTGTCTTTGCACAGGCCGTTGCCTGGATTGCTCAGGGCTCTTTCGAACTCAATCATTCTACGCAGTTCCTGAGGTGTGGGCACTCGTTCCGTCTTGCCTCCCAGGTCCACAGGCTTGATGGGCATTGGCAGGACCCGCTGGTAGGGCAGACAATATTCTTTCGGTGCCTCCCCAAGGCGACCAAGCTTCATGATATTCCAGGGTGACCTCTGAACCAAGAAAAGGACCTCGTGCTGCTTGGCATAGGTCTCTTTTCGGCGATGATTGGCTTCTCTCAGAGCACAGCTGTGGAGAGAGTAAAGGAGCATAAGTGTTAGAGTCCCTGATCAATAACTGGTATATCATCTTCATGACTAATTGATTTCATTAACAATGCTTATTAGATTTCATCCCAGGCCTTGGCAGCCTCCATTTTCTTTTTAATATGTTTTTATTATTTCCAAAACATAACAATTCAATTATTATCAGAATACTTAAGCAAGCAGGTGCACATATAACGACAATATAACCTGGTCGCACCCAGGGACAAGTGACATAGCCATAGCCAGCGTGTACTGTATATCGTTCTTCAATGTAATAATGCCAAATGTCAACAAGACTCTTGATAAACAAATGTATTAATAATAACCAATTGTCAACGAGACTAATAGAAAAGGCATCCTAGCCGCCCATTTAAAAATACGAAACGAGCTTTCCCCTCACCGTCATGTCCATCCTCCCCTCGGTGTGTCACACACAGCAATAGTAATGGCAACGTCAAGGTGTATCAGAAAGGAGCGCTATAAAGGTACATTGCAGCAAGGATCAGGGAGTTCCTCAGTGCCTGAGGCAGGTATAGTCAGGGATACAATAGGTATAAACATCAGCTTATTAGATACACAGGGGTCAGGGCAAAGCAGCTGGGTAACCAGCCAGAAGATCATCATCCAGATCATCGTCCGGAACTTTCAACAAGACCACTAACGCTTCCCAAGCCCTTGCTGCTTCCACAGCTTTCTCGCTATTTGCTCGATGACCCAACTGTAATCTAACGCTGCCCTCACATTCTGCCCATTTAAGCTTGGGCCCCTCTTGGAAATCCAATGTGCTGTAATGTCTCTTTTAGCCCAGAGGAGGCCCAGGTCCAAATACTTACTAGTTATCTTATTCTTGGAAGTATGGGGAAACCAGTGCAGCAGACAGAGACCTATAGTGGGCTCTACATCTCTTTCAGTGATGTCTCGCAGTAGTGTAACCACCTCTTCCCAGTATGTCCCAAGCTGGGGACAACCCCACATCATGTGGCGGAAATCCGCATCTTCCGTGTTGCAGTGTGGGCACATTGCCGTATGCGTGTTAAAATATTTATTAATTTTTGCCGGGGTAAGGTACGCCCTGTGTAGTATAAAAAAATGCACGAGTTGGAAACGGGCATTTCTAGAGCCTTTCCATGCCCATTCGACTAGTTCAGCCCATAATTTCTCAGGAATCTCTTCACCCAAATCCCCCTCCCATTTCTGTTGTAGTATCAGTAATGGAGTTAGTGCCTCATGTATCATACACCTATAAAGGCAGGAAACTGCCTTAAAGGTTCCCGTCACTGATACCATGGATTGGCAGACCATTGAGGTTTGTGGCTCAATGAGCCCCTCCCTCCAATGCTTTTGAATGGCCGCAACGGTGAGCAGTCAAAATATCGACTTTTTATATCGACCTACACTAATATTGATTTTTTAATATTGTAGGGACAGAATATCGACGTCAAGAATATCAGTGACCAGAATATCGACCTTAAGGTAAGTTATATTGTTTTTTTTATATCGAAGTAAGTAATATCGATAGCAAAAATATCGTCGTTAATTATATTGATATTTATATTAGTGTTATGTATTTTATATGTATGTTTAACATTTTTAGTAATGTATTTTCATTATTTTTAAATATATGTATTAAATGTTTAGAAATTAGTAATTTTTTTAATGTAAATTTTGCGTTTTAGCATCAGAACGGGTTGTGGGTTTATAGGGGAATAGGTTGGGAAGTAATTTAATTATAATTAATTAATTGATATGTTTTTATTTATTGTTATTGATTATTAATTTATTGTTAAATAATTATTAATTGGTAATTAATTTGTATTAATTGATTAATTGATAAATTATGTTATTTTTCATGTGTAGCGGGTTGTGGGTTTATAGGGGAATAGGCTGGAGAGTAATTTAATTATATTTAATTAATTAATATGTTTTTATTTATTGTTATTGATTATTAATTTATTGTTAAATAATTACTAATTGGTAATTAATTTGTATTCATTGATTAATTTATCATTATATTAACTATAATTACTATATTATTTTTTATATATTGTTATTAATTTATTGTAAATGTACTATTAATTGGTAATTAACTTTATTAATTGATAATTAAGTTAATTGTGTTATTTGTTTATGTGTAGTGGGTTTATAGGGGAATAGGGTGGGAAATAATTTATTATAATTAAGTATTTTGTTTTTAGTTGGTATTTATTATCAATTTTTTGTTAGTTAATTTTTCATTGGTAATTACTTTTTAATAATTGATTAATTGATAATTAAATTAATTGTGTTCTTTTTTAAGTGTAGCGGGTTGTGTGTTTATGGGGGAATAGGGCGGGAAGTAATTTAATGTTATGCAAGTAAATATTAATTTAATTTTATTGGTTTTTATTATTAATTTTTTGTTAATTAATAATTCATATGTTATTTACACTCACTGGAGTTGGAATAGTAATTTTTACCTCTACGTTATCCAACACTTTCCCTGCTGTTGCACTCACTGGAGTGGGAATAGTAATTTTTACCCCTACGATATCCAACACTTTCCCCACTGTTGCACTCACTGGAGTGGGAATAGTAATTTTTACCCCTACGCTATCCAACACTTTCCCTACTCTTGCACTCACTGGAGTGGGAATAGTAATTTTTACCCCCACGCTATCCAACACTTTCCCTACTGTTGCACTCACTGGAGTGGGAATAGTAATTTTTACCCCTACGCTATCCAGCACTTTCCATACTGTTGCACTCACTGGAGTGGGAATAGTAATTTTAACCCCTACGCTATCCAATACTTTCCCTACTGTTGCACTCACTGTAGTGGGAATAGTAACTTTTACACCTACGCTATCCAACACTTTCCCTACTGTTGCACTCACTGTAGTGGGAATAGTAAATTTTACCCCTACGCTATCCAAGACTTTCCCTACTGTTGCACTCACTGGAGTGGGAATAGTAATTTTTACGCCTACGCTATCCAACACTTTCCCTACTGTTGCACTCCCTGGAGTGGGAATAGTAATTTTAACTCCTATGCTATCAAACACTTTCCCTACTGTTCCACTGTTTGGAGTTGGAATAGTAATTGTTATCCTTACGCTATCCAACACTTTCCCTACTGTTTGGAGTTGGAATAGTAATGTTATTGCCTCCGCTATCTAATATTTTTTGTATTATTTTAGTTAATGTAGTGTATAATTCATTTAATAAAAACTATAAATAATAATTTTCATTTTTTTAATTTGTTATATATTTATTTAAATTGTATTTATATTATTGTTTTATGTGTATCGATGTATTTCTAATTTGAGATATTTTTTAACAATTGATACGTTATTAAAATAATTATTAATAAATAAGTATATATATTATATATTATATGTATGTTTAATTAATTTTTACATTATATATATTACTTATAATTTTTAAACATTTTAAAATATTTTTAACTATGTTTATTTTAATTATATGTATTATTTACTTTATTTTACATTTTTTTTAACCTAAATAAAAAACGATATTTCTAACAACGATATTTTTGACATCGATATTTCTTTTCCGATATTTTTGTACTTACCATAATGTAGATAGGATGTCGATATTCTTGACTTCGATATTCTTGCTCCGATATTTCTGTAGGTCAATATTCTAACCTTCGCTATTCTGTCAGTGATTCGGCCGCAACGAGGGCCGAGTGGAGCAGAAAGTCCCCGCGAGGTAGGTCGTGCCTTTCTTGCAATGTACGAAAGGGGAGCAAGGTGTTGTCCTTGTACAGGTCCCCCAGTGTGGTCAAGCTTTTCTCCCTCCAGTCAATCAACGCGGACCAGTTGCCCCCATGCGGCAGAGCAATGCACATGGCCAAAGGGATCTCAGGGGCATAAGGATGTGCGATCTACCCTCCCCTCTGACTCCTGTTCCAACAAAGCCAAAACGTCCGTAAGTCGGTAGTGAGTGCCTTAGGTCGTAGTGGTAGTTGTAATATAATGCGAGACAGTGCCTGCCCGGGGGTCTGCCCATTATCTTGTCCGCCCGGCCCTCGAAATTCCATTGCTACTGCTTGGGTAAGCCACTGTAATTGGGCCACCAGGTAGTGTGCCTCAAGGTCAGGAACCTCTAGCCCACCCTCAGCCTTCGGTCTCATTAGTATTCTGAGCGCCATCCTCTGTCTGCCAGCAGCGCAGAGAAACTCTGTTATCAATGATTGAAGCGGTTTAAAAATTGACGCGGGTATCCAAACCGGCAGGGCTCTAAAATAGTACAATAGTCTAGGGAGGGTCACCATATTAAGGAGGGCCACTCAGCCAGCTTCCCCAAAACTCAACATTACCTTTAAGGCTCTGGCTGGCTCTACCCACATTGCCCTCCAGTAAATCAGTCTGCGTATGATAGATTTGGGCCTCCAGATATGTCAAGTAGCAGTATTCCCACCGTACCCCATCTGTAGTTAAAGGACCACCAGCCAGTGGGGCCGCGGGGAACAGGCAGGACTTCGCCCAATTCACATTGAGTCCAGCAACAGCGCCTAGGTCATGCAGTAGACGTTTTACTCCGACGAGGGCGTCAGCAGTATTCTCTAAAAACATGAGTAGGTCATCGGCGTATAGGGCATTGGCAGCCTCCATTATATCATATAAAGAGACATTAATGGCAACACTCAAATAGTAGCAGAGTTAAAACCAGAGGCAGTCTAGCTTATATGGATATGTTGTGCAGATTTAATTATTTAAAGGGTACCAAAACCCATGCAGTAAAAATAAATTGAACAAACTTAAGAATGAAAGATTACGTTTAGAAGAAATCTCCTAGTAAAACATTTAGACTAGAAGAGAATATCTGATTTGAATCTAACTGGTGTCACAGGTCTTCCAGGAAATGAAAAAATAGAAAAATAAATTGTCACAGCAATCTGCAGTCAACCAGGAGGAGTAAGGCTTTCCCAATAGCAGCCAAAAGTGCTGGTAATTAGAGTATATACTTCTCCATAGTGATCCTGTCTTGGTGGGAGTTGTCCATGGTTGCTCAGGCAATGGCAAACCAATTTCTAATTGTTGCCCAGCAGATGCTGCTGGCCTTTACTGCCCTCGATCATTCTGTGATTCTGTGCTTCTGCTGCTCATAGTCACTCTGTCCTTGTGAAAGTCCATTCATGTTTTTGGACTGTCTGCCTAGTGAAAGTCACTGCTCATTGTCCTTCACTGCTCATGGTTACTTTGAAGAAATCATTGCAGATAATTGTCAATGTCCCATGCACATGAGAGTCTCTGAACTGGACACCCTTTCCACATCACTGACAGATGTTACTCTGTACTTATGGAACCCATTGCTCATTTTGCCAATGATAACCCTATGAATATGTAAGGTATTCCACATGACACTGTGTGCCCACTATAGTCATGTTCATGGGAAAGTATATTTCCCATCATTAGCCATGGTTGCCCTGTCCTTGCACAAGCTGCTGAACCTTCTTTGCTGGTTACCACCATATCCTTGAGTAAATGATCGCACATAATCACCTTAAGGCAGTGATTGATCTTGAATACTTCACACACGTGAAGTTGTCCAGCTATTGCTGCTTTTGGTCTCCCTGTCTGCGTTAATTGTGTTGTCCTTCAGTTCCATTCCCTAATTATTTCAAGAGGAAGACTTTGCCTTTTATTCCCCTGATGTCACCCTTATGGGTGCTTCTGTTGCCTTTCTTAAAGTTGACATTCATCGTTTCTGAAGGTCCATCTGTACATATGGGTCATTGACCATCAATGCAAAGTTTCTGTGGCAGGCATTATCCATCATTGTCTATATTAAAACTAGTTTTGTTATTCCACGGTTTCCATGTAGAGTTCTTACTCCTCACCTCCCTATCTTCGTTGGAGTAGTTTGATGTCCTTTTTTCTGATTGCAGACCTTTTTCTTGCGCTTACTCTCAAACTATGGGGCCCAATAGGATGGCGGGCGGATTGCCCCCGCCGGGCCGGCGTTAGTCACTGCCGGCCCGGCGGGGGCGATCCACCCGCCATACACACAGCAAAGACCCCACGCCATATTATAAAGGCTGGGGGGGGTCTGCGGCGGACGGAAAGACCGTCTACCGCTTTTCTGCCGGTCGACTTGTCGACCGGCGGAAAAAGTGCCTGCTTATGGTGGCGGTGTCTGAAAGACACTGCCATCCATATTACGTTGCTGGCGGTTGTATGCCTTTCCACGGCGGCGTTGCCGCCATGGAAAGGCATACGGTCTTTGCTTTGGGGGCCCGTTGCGGGCCCCCAGTGTGAAGGGGGGTGCACATGGGGGGTACCTATGGTGGCCTATTATGATGGCGGGCGGACCATAACGGAGCGCGGAACCGCCCGCCGAAGCTGCGGCGGTCCGCCATGCATATTAGGATGCGCCTGCCACACTGGCGGGCTTATCCTGTGCCTTTTCCATTGCGTGTGGATCTGCTGGCTGCAGACTCGCCCGCAATGGAAAAGGACTGTGCACATCATTGCCATGCACTACATGGCAGGCACCATGTGGTGCCTGCCACGCAGTACATGGCAATGAGGGGAGGTACCATAGGTACCCCCCATGTGCACCCCCATTCACCCTGGGGGCCCGCTACGGGCTCCCAAAGCAAAGACCGTATGCCTTTCCAAGGCGGCGTTGCCGCCGTTGAAAGGCATATGACCGCCAGCATCGTAATATGGATGGCGGTATCTTTCAGACACTGCCACCGCCCGCCATCCTAATGGGCCCCAATGTTGCTGATGTCTTGCGAGCATTACGTATGCAAATCGATAACTTGCTTAGGTTCTCCTCGCTTATAACTCAACTCAAAGCATAGTTGTGTACAAAATGCTCATGATACTCACAACTTTCACTTAAATGTCCAACTTGCTTAGAACTTTATGACCAGTGGGTATTTTTTTGTTGTTCGTGTGTTTGTGTCCATCCTTTCTAACTTCACACACCTCCTCCCTCATCCTTCATTAATACCAGAGAAGCAGACTGCCATTTTGCGTGCAGAGAGGGAAAATATATAATGCTACTGCTAGCCCTTCATGGAGGAAATGGGTGAGGAGGCGTTAGGACAAGAGGAGGACTTAGAATTCGAGGAAGAAGAAAGGGATACATTGAGGAAAAGAAAGAAAGCAGGAAAGGAATAATAAGGAAGAAAGAAAGGGTGTCCTAATGAAAGAAGAAATAAAAGAGGTAAAGAAGAAAGCATGGATAAAGGAAAGAAGAAAGGGAGGATGGAAGGAACAGTGCAAGTAACCCCATCTAGCATGACAATCTTTCGAGAGAACTGGGTAGGAAGAAGGAGCGTTTGGAATACCCCGAGCAACAACTCAAGACAAAATTTCACAAATTTACTCCTGGAAATTCCAATCAACTAGCTGAAAAGGTTTTTACTGGATCAGATTGAGGCACATGACTTTTGGGAAGTGAAAGTGCCTGCTTATGGTGGCGGTGTCTGAAAGACACTGCCATCCATATTACGTTGCTGGCGGTTGTATGCCTTTCCACGGCGGCGTTGCCGCCATGGAAAGGCGTACGGTCTTTGCTTTGGGGGCCCGTTGCGGGCCCCCAGGGTGAAGGGGGGTGCACATGGGGGGTACCTATGGTGGCCTATTATGATGGCGGGCGGACCATAACGGAGCGCGGAACCGCCCGCCGAAGCTGCGGTGGTCCGCCATGCACATTAGGATGCGCCCGCCACACTGGCGGGCTTATCCTGTGCCTTTTCCATTGCGGGTGGATCTGCTGGCTGCAGACCCGCCCGCAAAGGAAAAGGACTGTGCACATCATTGCCATGCACTACATGGCAGGCACCATGTGGTGCCTGCCACGCAGTGCATGGCAATGAGGGGAGGTACCATAGGTACCCCCCATGTGCACCCCCATTCACCCTGGGGGCCCGCTACGGGCTCCCAAAGCAAAGACCGTATGCCTTTCCAAGGCGGCGTTGCCGCCGTTGAAAGGCATATGACCGCCAGCATCGTAATATGGATGGCGGTATCTTTCAGACACCGCCACCGCCCGCCATCCTAATGGGCCCCAATGTTGCTGATGTCTTGCGAGCATTACGTATGCAAATCGATAACTTGCTTAGGTTCTCCTCGCTTATAACTCAACTCAAAGCATAGTTGTGTACAAAATGCTCATGATACTCACAACTTTCACTTAAATGTCCAACTTGCTTAGAACTTTATGACCAGTGGGTATTTTTTTGTTGTTCGTGTGTTTGTGTCCATCCTTTCTAACTTCACACACCTCCTCCCTCATCCTTCATTAATACCAGAGAAGCAGACTGCCATTTTGCGTGCAGAGAGGGAATATATATAATGCTACTGCTAGCCCTTCATGGAGGAAATGGGTGAGGAGGCGTTAGGACAAGAGGAGGACTTAGAATTCGAGGAAGAAGAAAGGGATACATTGAGGAAAAGAAAGAAAGTCAGAAAGAAAGCAGTAAAGGAATAATAAGGAAGAAAGAAAGGGTGTCCTAATGAAAGAAGAAATAAAAGAGGTAAAGAAGAAAGCATGGATAAAGGAAAGAAGAAAGGGAGGATGGACGGAATAGTGCAAGTAACCCCATCTAGCATGACAATCTTTCGAGAGAACTGGGTAGGAAGAAGGAGCGTTTGGAATACCCAGAGCAACAACTCAAGACAAAATTTCACAAATTTACTCCTGGAAATTCCAATTAACTAGTTGAAAAGGTTTTTACTGGATCAGATTGAGGCACATGACTTTTGGGAAGTGAAATCTGTGTTTCCAACAGAAGAACAGGGAATGTTCTTCTGCTGAAACCTTCAGAATCCAAGAGCAAGTTACGGGATACAGCTGGAACCGAATGAAGTTTGTTCATAAGTGCTCATTCCATGCCCAAAACCCCCGTGCTCCTGACTGGCTTCAACAGGCACCAATTTACCTGGTCAACTGTAATGTTCATGAGGGGGGCATGGCCAACTGCCGGGCATGGAGGACGTGAGCTGAAAGAGCTCCGTCCCATATCCTGACACTTAGCTAAATATCCTGTACTAATCTGGACCTACACGGATGGGTCACCCATCCTTCAACAGTGGAACACTTCTGGGACCGATGACTGCGTTTTGAACCCCATGGACTCAGCGGATCCTGTCCATTTCTGTGCTATTCCTGGACGACACCGGGGCTGTGGAGTGACGGAGGGCGGAGCCGCGTCTGCTGTGAGGAGCTCCCGCTGAAACTCGCAGCTCCTGCCGTGCCTGCGGCGGACATGGGCGATTTTGCCATAGGAGATAGGGACACTGTTCCTGGTTGGTGCTAGTGAAGGAGGCGACTGCGGCAGAAGACTGAATGCCCGATTTGATATGCGACAGCAACGGCCACGAAAACAAAATGGCAGATGTCGACGGCCGCAAACCCGACCTGCGCACGTAATGGTGGATGCAGGAGGCGCTGCGGTGAGTGACTGAGCACTTGGGGAGAACACTGGCAATGCGAAGCGTGGGTGCTACGGGAGCCTCCCCCCCTAACGGGGACATATCCTGGCGATTGCATCAAAAGCCTGTGTGAGGAGGTGTATTGGGAGAGCCCGTGTGGGGACGCCCCTGCTCCTGAGACAGAAACCGCTATAATCCCCGCTGACTACGAAGGGAAACAACCTGCACGAAGACACATTGGGGTGGCCTCCGCCCGCTGCCCCAGCCTCTGTGCATGAATTGAAAAACCGCTGCTGGGACTAACGAACTGTATCGCTGCCAGGGCCGCTTCTGAGCACTGGTGCCCCCGCCCCCATGAATGATGGCTACACGCACTAGCAGTGGTAACGATCTCTACCTGCTGGCTGCCCTGACTGCAGTGGAGTGCCCAAGACCAAACTGAGGGTGCATTGGTACTGCCACCGTTGGGATTGATTTATTGTCCAATAGTTGTGAGGAGACCAGCATTCCTGATGGTGCACACTGGGAGTGAGTGACCAGTGCCTGGCTGGGTATAGAGACCCATAACACGCGGCTGCATGCATAGTTGGTTTACACCTTTGGCCTGAGCCTACCTGTGAGCATATGACTGCAGGGTGAAGTGCCCTGGTGGCCCCACAAGTAAACATCCTGGAGCAGAGACGGATGGGCGGACGCCATAGCACAATGGGGCGCAGCTTATATTTGGCAGTGACCCCTCCAATGCTTCGGATAACGATGTGATACCTCGCACGGGGACGGATCCCCACGATGCTAAGCTGGACTTAATTTTGAAGGAGATACGTGACTCACGAACAGCGCTGGAGGCGCGAATGAGATGATGTCCACCAATCTAGGTTTACTGCAGGCGGACCACAAGAAGATTGCCGACAAGGTCAAATCGAATAAGTTGGCACTGGACGATATCATACCCCAGCAGACCATGCATTCCACCCAGCTAGAACAATTCCAACGCCAACTGAAGGGCTTGCAGGACAGAGTGGACGACGCAGAAAGGAGGTCCCGCCGCAATAATGTCCGCATACTTGTAGAGGACTGGCTGAGGGACCTTGTGGCGAAAGAGGGCCTAACATCCCTGTACAGTGTGGAGCGTGCGCACCGAGTGCTGCCCAGACCTCCTCAACCAGGTGCACCACCCCGCCCGCTGATCGCACGCATACTACATTACAAGGACCACGACACGATCCTACGGGCTGCTAGAGAGAATGCTCCCATACGTTTCGAGAATGGGATAATTTCTCTCTACCCAGATTTTACCCAGGCAGTCCAGAAAGCTAGAGCTACTTTTCAAGGACTCAAAAAGAACCTACGTGCACGGAACTTGAAATATGCACTGCTTTTACCTGCTTGACTGAAGGTTTTTTATGGACAAAAATCGATCTTTTTTTAAAGCCCGGAGGAAGAGGCGGACTGGCTCGAAATAACTTTTACGCTGGAGACCTCACAGTCCTCACTTCCATCAGGACAACTACATCGTGCCTCCCTGCTGCGGACTGCTGGACTACTCAGGCCGGGAAATGGCAGTAGTGTGGACACTATGGACACTGGCCCAACCTCGAAACAGATCACAAACAGCCAGAAAGATGCACTCCTGGCGGCAGCGGCGTTGGCTGCTCATGATGCTCAAACTGCAATGACTTCAGTGCACTCATCGGATGTGGCCATGGTGCGCTCAGACTCTGAGACTAGCATAACGCTGTTCCTCTCGATCACGGCTCAAATTGCCAGAGACTTCTAATGTTGCGTTCCGGGATGATCGGGAGTGGTAATGTATATAGATGCTATGCAATATATACTACTGTTGATGACTGCTTTAGTAGATCTAGTGTAACTAAGCTATATAGGGAAGTGTGCTAACATAACCAACGCTTTTTCAAATGGGCAATGTGATGTTTGTATGAACTGCTGCAGTTCAGGCCTCCACCCCCCAGGCGATTGCGATATGGCATTTACTGTTTGGAGTCCATGTTGGACTTTTGTTTCAAGTTTGGTCCTCTGATGTTTTATCGGGGAAGCTAGCATTGGGGAGTTTCTATGTTGAGGCATGCTCGGCTCATATGCAGCTTATGTCTGAAGGACTTCGGTCTCCACATGTCGCGTGGCCAAAACGCTATCTGTACCATGATGGCATTACATAATAAATACACCTACTGCACCTGGAACGTGAGGGGCATGGGCTCAATCCATAAGAGACTCTGGTGCCAATTACGATCCTGTAAAAAAATTCCCCGTAAGACTCGTATCCGGTCTTTTTACCGTACGAATTGTACAAGTGCCGTACAAACTGCCAACTACGATTCGTATGGGAAAAAGACCATACGAATCGCATTGGGAATTATTCCCCACACGTCCTCGGGTCGGAAAATGTGTCCGACACATCCTCTGACGATTTACCGTACAAATGTGAAAAGTGAAGTCCGACCGCGCTAGTACGATCCATCCCGTGCATCCGATGTTACAACCGGATGGAAAAAACACCGTCCGCACCGAACTCCCATAGCAACCATGGAGACATGTGCCCACATACGCGCCGAACAGCCCCCCTCAGCCCCCGTATGTACGCGCCAAACCACCCCCCCCGGCCCCCGTATGTACGCGCCGAACCCCCACCCGTGCATGTACACCCCCGTACGTACGGACCGTACACCCACCCGTGTATATACACCCGTGTACGTACGGCCCGTACCCCCACCCGTGTATGTATGGAGCGTACCCCCACCCCAACAGTGTATGTACGGACCGTACCCTCACCTGCGCATGTATGGAGCGTACCCCCACCCCAACCGTGGATGTACGACCCGTACCCACACCCGCGTATGTATGGAGCGTACCCCCACCCCAACCGTGTATGTACGGACCGTACCCCCACCCCAACCATGTATGTACGACCCGTACCCTCACCCGCGTATGTATGGAGCGTACCCCCACCCCAACCGTGTATGTACGGACCGTACCCCCACCCCAACCGTGTATGTACGACCCGTACCCTCACCCGTGTATGTATGGAGCGTACCCCCACCCCAACCGTGTATGTACGACCCATACCCTCACCCGCGTATGTATGGAGCGTACCCCCACCCCAACCGTGGATGTACGACCCGTACCCTCACCCGCATATGTATGGAGCATACCCCCACCCCAACCGTGTATGTACGACCCGTACCCCCACCCCAACCGTGTATATACAACCCGTACCCTCACCCGCGTATGTATGGAGCGTACCCCCACCCCAACCGTGTATGTACGACCCGTACCCTCACCCGCGTATGTATGGAGCGTACCCCCACCCCAACCGTGTATGTACGACCCGAACCCTCACCCGCGTATGTATGGAGCGTACCCCCACCCCAACCGTGTATGTACGGACCGTACCCCCACCCCAACCGTGTATGTACAGACCGTACCCCCACCCCAACCGTGGATGTACGACCCGTACCCTCACCCACGTATGTATGGAGCGTACCCCCACCCCAACCGTGTATGTACGACCCGTACCCCCACCCCAACCGTGTATGTACGACCCGTACCCTCACCCGCGTATGTATGGAGCGTACCCCCACCCCAACCGTGTATGTATGACTCGAACCCTCACCCGCGTATGTATGGAGCGTACCCTCACCCCAACCGTGTATGTACGGACCGTACCCCCACCCCAACCGTGGATGTACGACCCGTACCCTCACCCGCGTATGTATGGAGCGTACCCCCACCCCAACATTCTAAGTACGGAGCGCACCCCAGGCCCCAACACCAGCACCTTCACCCAACATCGCGCATGTACGAGTCGTACCAAGCCAGACACAAGGACAGCACTGTACAACAAAATTGGCGAAGTACACACCGTACAAACGCTAAAAACGCACGTACACAACCAGGACAAAGCACAACAACACAAGAATACACTATTCGAATGGCACAAAGCCACAAAACATGTCCAACAAGCACAAATACCACACATTCACTGACCTGCAACTGCCAAAATCCCAAACAGAGGCCAACTACGATTCGTATGGGAAAAAGACCATACGAATCGCATTGGGAATTATTCCCCACACGTCATCGGGTCGGAAAATGTGTCCGACACATCCTCGGACGATTTACCGTACAAATGTGAAAAGTGAAGTCCGACCGCGCTAGTACGATCCATCCCGTGCGTCCGATGTTACAACCGGATGGAAAAAACACCGTCCGCACCGAACTCCCATAGCAACCATGGAGACATGTGCCCACATACGCGCCGAACAGCCCCCCCCAGCCCCCGTATGTACGCACCGAACCACCCCCCCCGGCCCCCGTATGTACGCGCCGAACCCCCACCCGTGCATGTACACCCCCGTACGTACGGACCGTACACCCACCCGTGTATATAAACCCGTGTACGTACGGCCCGTACCCCCACCCGTGTATGTATGGAGCGTACCCCCACCCCAACAGTGTATGTACGGACCGTACCCTCACCCGCGCATGTATGGAGCGTACCCCCACCCCAACCGTGTATGTACGACCCGTACCCTCACCCGCGTATGTATGGAGCGTACCCCCACCCCAACCGTGTATGTACGACCCGAACCCTCACCCGCGTATGTATGGAGCGTACCCCCACCCCAACCGTGTATGTACGGACCGTACCCCCACCCCAACCGTGTATGTACGGACCGTACCCCCACCCCAACCGTGGATGTACGACCCGTACCCTCACCCGCGTATGTATGGAGCGTACCCCCACCCCAACCGTGTATGTACGACCCGTACCCCCACCCCAACCGTGTATGTACGACCCGTACCCTCACCCGCGTATGTATGGAGCGTACCCCCACCCCAACCGTGTATGTACGACCCGAACCCTCACCCGCGTATGTATGGAGCGTACCCCCACCCCAACCGTGTATGTACGGACCGTACCCCCACCCCAACCGTGGATGTAAGACCCGTACCCTCACCCGCGTATGTATGGAGCGTACCCCCACCCCAACATTCTAAGTACGGAGCACACCCCAGGCCCCAACACCAGCACCTTCACCCAACATCGAGCATGTACGAGTCGTACCAAGCCAGACACAAGGACAGCACTGTACAACAAAATTGGCGAAGTACACACCGTACAAACGCTAAAAACGCACGTACACAACCAGGACAAAGCACAACAACACAAGAATACACTATTCGAATGGCACAAAGCCACAAAACATGTCCAACAAGCACAAATACCACACATTCACTGACCTGCAACTGCCAAAATCCCAAACAGAGGCCCAAAACACAACCACTCCTTATAACACACCCACCCAAAGTTCAAACACAGCCACACCCACCAATGGACCAATAAAAAGGGCCCACACACACAAACCATGAGCCTTTGCCACAGACTCACTGCTGCCAGACCCCACAGACAACCTACAGCACCATACTTGAACCTTTACTACACCTTACACTTGCACACCTTCACACACACACCTTCACAAACACCCCCTCATCACATTCACACACACCTGCGCAACCACACCCACAACCATCCACACCCACACCGCCCACAACCACACCCCTCACCATGCCCACTAACAAGAATCCAAAGTTCACTAGCCAAGAGTTGGAGGTCCTTGTCGACGAAATCCTCAGAGTCGAGCCACACCTCTTTGGAACATTTGTCAGACAGACCAGCATTTCCGAAAAAACAGCCATGTGGCAGACGATTGTCGATGCTGTGAATGCTGTTGCATCCACCAGAAGGACCAGGCATGAATGCCAAGCCAGGTGGTACGATCTGCGGAGGAGGGTCCGAGCCAAAATGACCGACGACCACAACCAGGCCAACATCACAGGAGGAGGGCCGCCCCGCAGACCCGTACAATACCATCCCTGGGAGGAGAGGGTGATGGCCATACTGCCGGTGGTGGCAGTGGACGGATTAGAAGGACTCCGAGACCCGGGTGAGTACACAAACAACTCACCTCACATGGAGGGAACGTCATCCACAACCAAACTCACAATCAGTCACGCAACCACCCCAAGCTATCGCATGACTCAACCACACTCCATGAACACGCACATGCCACTAGCGCCACCATGCCCCATGCACCCAGCTGGACAATGCCAAGTCACAGAAAACACCAACACAAGACACGGTAAGCCGGATGGTGGGAGTGTGGGCCCCAAAAATCACATAGTGCAACTCAGAAGCAGACAACAATGCCCTCTGCCCATATGGCCTAGGTCACAGCCAGACAAACAGTGTGTCCCCACACAGGAAAGACTTGCCAGCAAATGGCGCACGCCTTGCATTAAGACATGGGGGTGAAGGCACCTTTTTGCACATGACAGCAGCTAATGAACAGCCAACACTGTGAAAGAGTGGCAGCACACACCACCACAGCAGCAGCGCAGACACACACACTACACCCAATGGGTGCCTGGAGATCAGAAACAAACTCACATCAACAAGCCAAGGGCCATTCAAAGATCTGCTAAAAGTGTGTGCCTAGGAAGCTGGGCTGAGGTGACAGAGGGTGACACACAGAGGGAGGGAGAGGGGGAGAGAGAGGGAGGGAGACACAGGGAGACGGACAGAGGGAGGAGGCTGACACAGGGAGGGAGGGAGAGGGGGACAGAGAGGGAGTGAGAAAGGGACACACAGGGAGACCAATTCAGCCTTGTGGGGTGTGGGAATGTCTGCCCGTCAGCAGGTGGACTGCGTGCATGTAGACAAGGGTGGCCAGTGCCTCAATCCCCCTCTCTTCTCCATGGCCAAAACACAGGGCCATGTCTCAACCTGTGCACGAGCACAACGCCAGCTACCTGCATTATATAAGTGTGTGGAACAACTCCATGTGCCCACGTACAGTGCAACACGGAAGGCGCCAATGCATGGCTCGCCACACCTGCTCACTCCACTGCTGACTGCAGTCACAATTGACAAAGCAAGTAAGACTGAGCCACACATAGGTAAAGTCTCAAAAGCTGTGGCCAAGGGACATACCCATGCACAAGTGCACTGTGAATGGAATGCAAGACATGTCCAAATTCCCAAAGGAAATGTGCCAACTTTGAAACGAATGAAACATGGATGTTGCATGGAACATAAATAACATTGTCTCTCTCACACACAGGTCAACGTCGTGGATCACCCCCAAACACTGGGGGGGGAAGACTCACAGGACCCGGCTCTGCGGGATGCCGATCCCACCGGCAGTGACGACTCTCACCACTCTGTGGGCGACCCCGACCAACCTGGCCCCTCTGGTGTCCAACCACCTGCAGCACCTGCGTCAGGTACAACTGGGCCAACCACCACCCCCACTCCTGCCACATCCCAGGAGACACCCAGGATCCCAGCCCCACCACCACAATGCAGCCAGGCTCACCAGGAGGGACACGGTGTACCGGGCACCCAGGAGGAGGCAGGCGACAATGCTAATGCCACCCCTCAGGGGTCCCGGAGACCCGATGTGCCCACAAGGGCAGGCCAGGTGCAAGTGGGCAGGGGTGGTGGGAGTGGAGGACGGTGGAGGCGCGAGCCTGACCAGTTGGCTGCGGAACCGGTATATGCCCATGTCAGAAACATCCTGGACACATACCGGCAGGACACCACGGGCATGGCCCAGGTTGTGTCCATCCTCGAGGAGATCAAGACCCAGCAGGCCCAGCAACATGCGGAGCAACATGCCTGTCTACTGCGACACCAAGGGCGGATGGAGGACAGACAGGCTGAGCTCGTGACGGTGTTCAGGGGAATTCACAGTACACTCCGTCTGAGAGCCGACAACATGGGCAACACTCCCTGTGCCGCCAGGCGTAGAACATCACCACCCACAGGGAGGGATCAGGAGGAGGAGGAGACATCCGACGGAGCATCCCAAACATCGTCACAGCCTGCTTCTGAGGGTTCCCGCAGGAGGGCGGGTCGTCCACGGAAAAGACCGTGAGGGTCGGCGCAACAGCACCATCTCCCAGGACACCTGGCCTGGCACCTGGCCCACTGGACCAACAGCAGCTCATCAGCAAAAGACATTCTCTGCCACATGGACTTGCTGGTCACTGTCTGACCAATGTTGACAAAGACTGTGGCATGGACTCTGATGATTTCCAATGGCAAGGACACCAACTCCCCTAGTGAACTTTGGATTCCACACACCCGGAAAGCCCCTCATGTCACACACCCCCCCCCCCCCACGTACCCCAACAAAAATAAAAGTTACACGATAAAGAGATGATGCCTACATTTTGCATTATTACCTTACATGTGTCTTGTAAAGTCTAACCATGCCTGAGTTCTCATTTGACTTCAACCATCCATACCCTGGAGCCTGAGTCTGGCACAGGACACACATGGGTCACAATGTATTAGGCAAGACACACATGGAGCACCATACACACCCGTGATGGGCCCAACCAGCTGAGGGGGTGGCCGCACAACCGTGCCGACAGACATATTGAGTACAGCGACAGCCATGCGCAGAGGTCAGGGATCATGTGGAGTGTCCTGGGGGGCACCCAGGTACGTGTGGACAGGTGGCAGAACCATGTCCTGCAAGCTTGAGTCAGGTGGATGCAGAGAATGGTGGCCTGGCCAACGTTGGATGCATGGGGATGGCACATGTCACAATACCCACACAGTCATGGAAATCATGCACAATACACAGTCTAATCCCACACAAACTGCTTGCATCTTGCTACTCGACACATAGACACATAGCCACTATCACGGAAAACCATGCCAGACATGCTGTATGCACCGTGGCAACACACCAGCATTGACTGAGAATAGGCACCTTGGAGGCATAGGGACACCTTTATTATTCATGTATTCGGGAATGCAGAGGCAACTTGGAGTACACATAAACAGGTCATGTGGAGTAACATGTGGGTCCAACACTGGAACCGCCCTTCTGCTGCACAAATGGGTGATAGCCATGGAACTGGCACACAAGTGTCGGCCAACAGCTAAACACCCCCTGCTGCTCACGGAGAGGCTGCCATACACCATTGATCCTCTGATGTGGAAGTCCCACACCATGTCAAGCCAATGCAAACCGTATGTGTCCGAGGGCAGTGTTACACACATTGATGCCATCATCACAATCCACTATCCCATCACAGATGACTGTCAACAAGTCTGACCATCTATTCAGGTGTACCCAGCTACATGTAATGTGTCCCATGGTGAAGCGACATGTCTGCAGAGGAACCAAACATCGACAGGGGCAGTGTGCACACATCAGAAACAGCCACACCCAATACACCCCTGATGCATCCCTTACCCTAAGGAGACTTCCAAACTTGTCCGTGCGTGTAACGCTGAGTCAGCACACGATGACGTGTCCATGAGGAATAGCAGTGCCACAACAATGCAACCAGCAGACGGCATGCGCAAGTACCTGGGGATGAGAGACACACAAGAAGTCAGCCACAAAAAGCACAGCCACTTGCATGTGCATGTACTCGACACATGTAAGGATGACAACATGCTAGGTCACAATTATGACTGGGGAAATACACTCATCACTGGCACCATCACTCCAGTGACACATCCACACACACCTCTGACTCACGTTGCATACATGCAGATGGACACACACATCGCAACACATGCCACACGGGGACCAATGCGTGCACACACAGACACTGGTAATCACCACTAAGCAAAGAAGTCGCATATGAGCCGACTCCGGATGTTCTCTTGCGGAACCACATCCTCCACATCACTAGCCCCATTGCCAAGCCCTTCGTCCTCCACGGGTGGATGGTCCTGATCATCTTGATCCAGGATGAATGGCACAGCTTTCTCAACTGCCATGTTGTGCAGCATGCAGCAGACCATGAAGATTTTGCAGACCTTCGCCGGGGCATATGGGAGGGCGCCGCCGGTCTTGTGGAGGCATCTGAATCGGCTCTTCAGGAGGCCAAATGTCCTCTCAATCACTCGCCTTGTCCGGCCATGGGCAGTGTTGTAGCGGAGCTGGGCCGGCGTGATGGGGTTGCGGAGAGGTGTGATCAGCCATGGCATGTTGGGATAGCCAGCGTCCCCTACATGGAAACCACATGGACATGAGTAGGACAGGAGAAGCGGTCGTGCTGGAAGTCTACGCAAAATACAGGACAGACAGAGTGTACCCACCAACAACACATGCTCGTTCGTTGCGCAGCTGCGTCATCATTTCAGGCACCCTGCTACGCCTCATGATGTAGGCATCGTGTGCTGATCCTGGAAAACGAGCACAGACATGTGAAATCACCATGTTGGACAGACACACCACAAGGGCATTGATGGAGTGGTAGTGCTTGCGATTCCTGTACGCTACCTCCTGTGCCTGTGGTGGTACCAAAGCCACATGTGTCCCATCTATGGACCCAATGACATGGGGCATCCCTCCCAGGGCATAGAATCCACGCTTGACCCCAGTCAACAGTTCAGGAGTTGGGAAATGGATGAACTCATCCAGGTGAAGCAACATGGCCTCTAAGAAATCATGCAGCACACAGCTGAACATGCTCTGGGAGATGCCACCAACATGAGCTATGGTATATTGAAAGGTACCCGTGGCAAGAAAATGTAGGGCTGCCATTACCTTCAGCTTGGGTGTCAGTGCCGTAGGATACCTGTGCAGCGGTTGCAGGTGTGGTGCCAGCCTTGCCGTCAACTCCTCAATCAACGGTTGGGGGAAGCGGTAGCACCGGATACAGTCATTCTCCCGCATGTCAGCCAAGTCCGGAATTGGTCGGGGAAGAGGCGGCGCTCTGCAGTAATTTGGAAGTGACAAGGAAGAGTGAGTGCACTACAACAACAATTTATTTGTACTGAGCACATGTTAATCTGTCAATACACATATGCTACATACGGAGTCAGGTATGTGCCACATGCCCTGGACACGTATGGCTGCCAGGTGACACTCCTACCATGACCCAGCTACACACGGAGATTGTGAACCTCCACATCCCATGGCATGGGATTAGCTGTGTCCCAGTGTAAGTGAACAGCCAGACGCAACACAGGAGTGACATACATCAACACATCAGCAGAAGTAGGATGTCGATTTCCGATACAGGTAGCGGAACACTAGAGCCACAGGTCACATGACATTACACTAGGACAGCCCACACACCTTGCCAATAAGGTGTACATGTAATGACTCACCACACATACATTGAGAGGATGCAGACATGTCCTTGTTGCGCTACTCCGTGTCCCATGCATACATACGCACCTCACATCCGATACCACATGTGGCCTGGTGTGCGTAACAGTGTGCCATGTCCATCTACACACAGACACATGTTGGTTGCTGCAACAGCTGATGCTTTTGAGGGAGCACCAACATCAAGCTAATGGGAACACACCACACATACATGACATAGACACATCGTGCACCGTGGGTAGTGACATGTCTGGTGTGGTAACCCCTGTAGCGGCCATCAGGGGACACTTGCGTGTGTTGTTGACTGTGCCATGCCAGTGACGCTCATCCCAAGTGTGCAGTACGACATGCACACATGTCAAGGGAGTTAAGGGCATGGCTGGCACACATTGCACCGTCACACATAACATCTGTACACATCTCATCATACATCTGTTGCCTCCTCGACTCAGGAGTAATGTGCCACATCACAGACTTTCACACCTGTGCCCCACACATGTAGTAATGCCCAGACAATGCCTTGATGTCCATCCATGGACAAGTACGTCAGCTCTATTCCTTCCTGTGTGCTGCCTGTCACCACTGTGATGTGTGAAAGGCACCGTACATTCGCTCAGAGGGCCTGTGTACGTTCCCTATCACTATGGGTACGCATACGCGAGCACACCCATAGTGATAGTGAGCGTACAGGCGTGTGTACGGTCCGTATCACTATGGGCACGCATACGCGAGCACACCCATAGTGATAGTGAGCGTACAGGCGTGTGTACGGTCCGTATCACTATGGGTACGCATACGCGAGCACACCCATAGTGATAGTGAGCGTACAGACGTGTGTACGCTCACTATCACTATGGGTACGCATACGCGAGCACACCCATAGTGATACGGACCGTACACATGCCTGTACGCTCACTATCACTATGGGTACGCATACGCGAGCACACCCATAGTGATACGGACCGTACACACGCCTGTACGCTCACTATCACTATGGGTACGCATACGCGAGCACACCCATAGTGATACGGACCGTACACACGCCTGTACGCTCACTATCACTATGGGTATGCATACGCGAGCACACCCATAGTGATACGGACTGTACACACGCCTGTACGCTCACTATCACTATGGGTACGCATACGCGAACACACCCATAGTGATACGGACCGTACACACGCCTGTACGCTCACTATCACTATGGGTACGCATACGCGAGCGCACCCATAGTGATACGGACCGTACACACGCCTGTACGCTCACTATCACTATGGGTACGCATACGCGAGCACACCCATAGTGATACGGACCGTACACACGCCTGTACGGTCACTATGGGTACGCATACGCGAGCACACCCATAGTGATACGGACCGTACACACGCCTGTACGGGCCGTTGCTATGCTTTTGGGGTGCCCTAGGGCCCCGGTACACACCGTACATGTGTGTGAAACTCCAAATTACATAGGGGACACATGAGGGACAAGTATAAAGGCCTACATGCATGCTGGTTGTCATGGAGACCAGGTTTAAAGTTTGAATTTTTTTCAGCAGGTGCACAGCAGAAGTCAGTTTGAAGAAATCTACTTTGTTGCAATGTGGTTCTGGAGTTGACATCATGCTCAAGAAAAAACACAATCAGAACCCACTGACTGTGCTAGGTTTGAAGGGATTGGAGGAAACATAGGATGCAAATGTGAGTAACCAATCACTCTGTTCTCCTGTGCATGAAACAGGCCAGCAAGGCAGATATAAGGCAGCCAGGTCCCATGAGGGAGCACTTGCCTGCACTTCTTTGGATTCTACGACCCAGCTGCTGCTACTGATTCCCTGGAACCATGTCAAGGTCTGTGGAGAGGTCACAGCCTTTCACCCTGGAGGAGAACCTGGCATTACTGGATGTGATCCTCCCACAGTACCCCCTGCTGTATGGGCGACCAGGGTATCAGGTGAGTGCAGAGTCTACTAGCACAGACTGTGTCCCTTGTTTGTGACTGTGACTTCTGGCATTGTGTCTAGGTGTGACACACATGCTATGTACTGTAGGGGGGGTCCCAGGGGGGGGAATGCCTGATGTCTCCCAGCCAGAGCATGCTGTGGTGCATGTCTGCCGTCCTCACTTGCATTGTGTTTACTGTGACAATCACTGCATGTTGCATGCCACATTCTGCCTGTCTTGTCCTCCTGGGAATGTAGCCTCTACAGTCCTCATGTGATTATGTGGTCAGCCCAGTGTGACAGGTGACTGTACCCACAGATGTGTGTTAGTTCTGTGTACCTGTGCTGAGAGTGTCCACATGATGTGTTCGTACCCTGGACATCGATGTGTGTGTAAGTCCCCTCTCATGTGGGTGGGTGCATATGTGGAGTGTGGCACCCGGGCTGCATGAGGGATGGATATACCCTGCCCATGTGATGTGAGCAGGGAGCAGTGCTGTGTGTCTGACGTGCAGAGCCAGCCCCACACCTGTGAGCCCCCCCCGTCTAGTGGCACATGTGCAGAGTGAGGTTTGTCGCTGCATTTGGCAATGGCAGGTGAATGTCCTGTGCCTGTGTGTGTCTGTGTACTCTGCTGAGGTAGCGTCAGTGGCCTGTGGCATGTGACTGCTTAGAGGTGCTGCACATTATCCTGGTGTAGCTTGTGATGCACAGTGTGAGCCTGGATCATTGATTGTGTCGTTGCCCTCATTCCACCTGTGTACTTTCAATGGCACGTACTGCTTTTGCCCTTCCCCAGAGGATCATGTCCCTATGACAAAGGTGCAATGCGTTGGATGCATACTATGCCTTGTTGTAAACAGCAAATTTGTTCTAATATGTGTCTCTGTGACATGTGCCAGGTGTATTGATGTAGTGTCACTTGTTCATCCTCACAGGTAGGCGCCTCTGCCAAGAAGCAGATCTGGATGAACGCCGTCAGTGCCGTGAGGAGGACGGAGGGTCGCAAGCGGCGCCTGGCCCAGGTGAGGAAACGCTGGCAGGATATCCGGTGCTGGACGCGGAGGATCGCACGGTCCTGCTGGGGGACTCACCTGAGACCCATAAGAACCGCGGGCGCCGCCGTCTGACCCACAAGCGTGTGCTGGCGGTGGTATTTCCAGACTTGGACAGGCGCTTACAGGAGAAGCAGCAGCAGGAAGGGGGTAGGTACATGTGTGTTTGTTGTGTGTCACCAGCATTTGTAAGTGCACAGTTGCATGGATACACTGCCAGGGTTTAAAGGTGCTGTGCAGATCCTGTTACCCACGGTATAGCGGTGCTCTCCTGCCTCCCTTCCCCTCCTTGCAATGTGTTCCCTGGTCTGTGTGTAGTCACTCCTTCACAAGGTTATGTAGGCTGGCACTTTCTCCACGTGAACTATGCCTGTAGCATCATGTGTGGGGGTGGTGTGTAACAGGTTTTGGGACCTTGCCTGTGCCCTGTCCAGTTCAGTACTTGTGGGTTCCATGTCAGTTGGCACTGATGCTGAGTCCAGACATGGGAGTTAGTCTCTCAAGTGTCATGCCTTACAGCACGCATGTCCTATGTTGTGGCCTGTGACATGATGTGCATGAGTGTGCGATACGCATAGTGCAGGGATGGTGGCGTGTGTTGCAGTCATTCCCATTCAGGACCATGGAGTTGTGTGGCCACTACTGTCCCCTGGGGCATATTTTCCTAGGTGTCATGTGTGTCATCACAAAATGTGGACACTCTCAGTGTCTACAGCATAGGTTGTGCTCTGTGCCATTGTCCCCTGGCAACATGTATATTGACGTAATATGTAGTACAAGTGTCCACTGTACAGCCTGACCTGATTTTCCTTGTTCATACTCACGGTGGCCAGTGCCTGTGTGTCTTGTTACAATCATCTGATGATGACCATTTGTACATGATTATTTGGACAGGCGCACCTTGGGTATTTGGTGTCCAATCTTGCATTTATGCAGCCCATGTGTATTTCACCCAGACTAAGAGATGTAAGTGCTTCCTGTGTCTCAATAAATTGTCTCATGTAGGGGGTGGTTGGTGCGGGCAAAGCCTACATGTCAAAACCTGATATCTCCTTGCTAGGTCTGGCCAGTGTGTGATGTTTGTCTGGACATACACTCAAGGTGCAGTGAGCCAGTCATGGTGGGCATGTTTTCAGTATTACCTATGCAGCATGTGCCTCAAGTTCATGGATATGGTCCCTGCTCATCCCTATTTTCGGCAACACTGTGTGGTGCAGATGCAGTGCTGGATTGTCCCCAGGGCCTGGCTCCTCTGTCAAACTCCATTTCATGTCATTTGCTATTGTGTCATGCTCTCCATGGTTTTTCAGTGGCATGGTGGGTCAACCAACTGTGTGTTGCATGCCCTACATCAGTACCTTGTTTTGTAGATGTTACTGATCTTTCTTTTCAGGCTATGCACTGTAACCTATGTAGATTGGACTCATGTGACATATGTATACAGGTGTATGATTAATTGCTGTCTCTTCACCTTGCCCACAGCATCGTCGGGGACATGGAGGGAGACATGAGCACAGACGGAGCGGAGGGACCGAGCACCAGTGCCAGCGTTGACATCGTGGCTGGCACATTGAGTGGAACTGAGGCGGAGGAGAGTGAGGCCGAGGACCTGTCCACTGGCACGACAGAATATGAAGCTGACGGGTCCGAGGATGATCTCTCCGAGTGGGCGGAGGCTGCACCAGCAGCTGACAGCGGCACAACATCTCTCCCCGCCCCCTCCATTGCCATCAGCCGCCTCCCACTTGCTCGTGTCCCTTCCCAGCGTGCCCGGTCACTACATGTCTCTTTCCTGCCAGGCACCGCACCCCCTGCCCCTGTCTCCACTGCTGCCGCCAATGCCGAGTCTGTGGACATCCAGCGGCAGTTGCAGGTTGGTCAGGCTGCGATGCTTAATGTCCTCCATGGCCACAGCCAAGTGCTGAACAACATGGAGGCATACTTGGAGGGCATTTTCTCATCGCAGGCTGACCAATGCAACTTGCTGAGGTCCATTGACTCGACACTGACTGCAGCAGTGGGTCTCCTGCAGCGCTACGTCCAACCCCCTACCCCTGACCCATCCACACTTCCCACTCCCATGCCTGTCCCACGTACACCCAGACGTCAGCATGCACCCACCACAACAGACACAGGCACCACACCAGCAGGGAAGGTCATACGCACACCTCCTGGCACGCACACACAGGGTGAAGTAGGCACACCCACTGGGTCGGGGGGCAAACGTAAGCCACGCAGCCAGAGTGGGAGTCCGCATTCCACCCAATCCACTCCCTCCAAATCCCCTCCCCTCAGCTCTCCTGGCCACATATCCGGCAAAGACTCCTTCATGGCCGCTCTGTCCCTGAGCCCCACTGTGACACCACCCCGCAAGCGGTCAAGGGAGTCCCCGGTCAGGGTGGTTGAGTCCCCCCCCTGTCCACACCCTCCCCCAGTGGCGCTGCGACCCATCCCTCCGCCCCCCCCCCCCCTTCTTGGGGCCTGTGGTTCCTTCGGGTGCAGGGGAGTCGCTGGAGGACATCCTGGCCTCCGCCTTTGGCCCTGCCCCACCCCCTGTGGTGGAGTCCTCCATCCCTGCACCCACGACGCCTACCCTTCGCCCTCATGTCCCTGCAGTGCCTGGTCCTTCCCTCCCACATGATGCCCTCCCCGCTCTGGAAGACGAAGGAGTCTGACTGTGCGGGCAAGCTAGGGGACACGCGTCCCACTGTGTCCCCCACCTGGATTTGAACTTTGGATTGCCCTATGGGCATTGTACATTTTGAACTTTTAAGGGACAAACTGATTTTTGTATGCTGAATAAAGCAATTTATTTTTCCTTAGTACACTACTGTCTGTCTGGTACTGCTGTTGGTCGACCTGCCCCATTATTTTGGGTGGTGATAATGTGTTGGGTGTGTGGGAATTGTAGTCTTGTGCTGGTCATAGGGTGGATCCTGGTATCTGTGTGCCATCACAAGCTGTTGGCTACATAACTTTGTTCATGTAAGCAGTTACTGCATGGTGACATCGTCCCAAGGTGTGTTCCTTCCTCTGTCTAACCTGACATCTTCCCTGCAGGGTCTTTCCAATATGTGGTGCTGAGCTGTGTCTACATTGGCTAGGTGTGTGACGGACTCGTTAGACTTTGGCCATGCATGCTGAGCGATGTCTCCACCTGCATCATTCGTGGCGTCCTTGGTGGTCACTGTACTTGTGTATGTAGACTGTTGTCATGACTTCATGTGTACATGCTTTCTTTTTGGCGCTATGCATGTGTATACTCCCAGCCTCGCACACATGTGGTACATGTACTGCAGGATCTTTGTGCACCTGACTGACATTTGTGGGCATTGGATCTGTGGGTACTCCACCCTTTTCTTTGCAGGGGCACTGCTGTGAGTGTTAGGCACCCAGCCCTCCTGTGTCTGGGCACTGCTGGGAGGACTCTGCACAAACCCCTCCTGTGTCTGGGCACTGCTGGGAGGACTCTGCACAAACCCCTCCTGTGTCTGGGCACTGCTGGGAGGACTCTGCACAAACCCCTCCTGTGTCTGGGCACTGCTGGGAGGACTCTGCACACACCCCTCTTATGACTGGGCACTGCTGGGAGTGATAGTCACCCACCCCTCCTGTGTCTGGGCACTGCTGGGAGGACTCTGCACAAACCCCTCCTGTGTCTGGGCACTGCTGGGAGGACTCTGCACACACCCCTCTTATGACTGGGCACTGCTGGGAGTGTTAGGCACCCACCCCTCCTGTGTCTGGGCACTGCTGGGAGGACTCTGCACAAACCCCTCCTGTGTCTGGGCACTGCTGGGAGGACTCTGCACACACCCCTCTTATGACTGGGCACTGCTGGGAGGACTCTGCACAAACCCCTCCTGTGTCTGGGCACTGCTGGGAGGACTCTGCACACACCCCTCCTGTGACTGGGCACTGCTGGGAGTGTTAGGCGCCCACCCCTCCTGTGTCTGGGCACTGCTGGGAGTGTTAGGCACCCACCCCTACTGTGTCTGGGCACTGCTGGGAGGACTCTGCACACACCCCTCCTGTGACTGGGCACTGCTGGGAGTGTTAGGCACCCACCCTTCCTGTGTCTGGGCACTGCTGGGAGGACTCTGCACACACCCCTCCTGTGTCTGGGCACTGCTGGGAGTGTTAGGCACCCACCCCTCCTGTGTCTGGGCACTGCTGGGAGGACTCTGCACACACCCCTCTTATGACTGGGCACTGCTGGGAGTGATAGGCACCCACCCCTCCTGTGTCTGGGCACTGCTGGGAGTGTTAGGCACAAACCCCTCCTGTGTCTGGGCACTGCTGGGAGGACTCTGCACACACCCCTCTTATGACTGGGCACTGCTGGGAGTGATAGGAACCCACCCCTCCTGTGTCTGGGCACTGCTGGGAGGAGTCTGCACAAACCCCTCCTGTGTCTGGGCACTGCTGGGAGGACTCTGCACACACCCCTCCTGTGACTGGGCACTGCTGGGAGTGTTAGGCACCCACCCCTCCTGTGTCTGGGCACTGCTGGGAGGACTCTGCACCCACCCCTCCTGTGACTGGGCACTGCTGGGAGGACTCTGCACCCAACCCTCCTATATCAGGATATGTACGCTTAGAACATACACAGGTGTGGGTTCGCTCCATGCATACGAGGTGGGGGTACGGTCCGTACGTACACTGTTGGCATGGGGGGTACGCTCCATGCATACGCGGGTGAGGGTTCGGGTCGTACTTACACTGTTGGGGTGGGGGGTACGCTCCATACGTACGCGGGTGGGGGTACGGGTCGTACTTACACTGTTGGGGTGGGGGGTACGCTCCATACGTACGCGGGTGGGGGTACGGGTCGTACTTACACTGTTGGGGTGGGGGGTACGCTCCATAGGTACGCGGGTGGGGGTACGGGTCGTACTTGCACTGTTGGGGTGGGGGTACGCTCCATACGTACGCGGGTGTGGGTACGGGTCGTACTTACACTGTTGGGGTGGGGGGTACGCTCCATACGTACACGGGTGGGGGTACGGGTCGTACTTACACTGTTGGGGTGGGGGGTACGCTCCATACGTACACGGGTGAGGGTACGGGTCGTACTTACACTGTTGGGGTGGGGGGTACGCTCCATACGTACGCGGGTAAGGGTACGGGTCGTACTTACACTGTTGGGGTGGGGGGTACGCTCCATGCATACGGGGGTGGGGGTACGGTCCATACATATCCGTACCCACGCTATGGAATGCTTGTGCGGGCCGTACCCAGGCCTTTGCCACGTGGGTACAGCCGTCCCGCCATTGTTGGGGTGACGTAGGTGTGGGCGTGGTACGACTCGTACCCACGCTCTTAAGGCGTGGGTACGGGACGTACCTGGATTGTTGTGTTGCCGGTTCGCGTCGTCAAGCACTTCCGTTGTGGCGGACGCTGGCTTTGCTGGACACGCCCCCACCCCCTCGTAGTGACCAGGGCCTGGGGGTCAGGTATGTCCAGGGCATGTGTGCTGTGTGACTTTGGTGGGGGTTTTGTGGCCTGCCCCTGCTCCTGCCCCCCCCTTTCCCCCTCCCTTTGTTGTTCTGACCTTCTGCGGCGTCTGCGTCGTAACCTGTAGAGGAGGTCGACTGCTATGAGGGCCGGGATGACACGTAGGTTCGGGTCCATGTCTGTCCGTCGCGTGCAGGTACTCCTTGTTCGCGTCGTCCTGATTTCTCGGCAGTTTTTGGCTGTCGTAAAATATTGTCCGTGCGGGATGACGTCAGTGCGAATCGTACTTCCTGGTTCGTGTATGGCAGGCTGCGTGCGTCCCGACGTCACGTCGGTGCTTTCCCGGATCACATTTGTATGTTTATTTTCGTCGGTCGGGGTTTTGTACGATTCGTACGGAAATAGCATTTCCGTGCGAATCGTACTTCCATGTTTGTATATTGTTACGACCGGGTACGCGTCGGACCGAGAATATGCTCCGTCCGACGGCTCGTACCCGGTTTTTACAGGATCGTGATCGGCACCACTGTGTCCTGGCACAACTCAATAGAAGGAAGGTTGCTATAGCTTACCTGCAAGAAACTCACCTTAATGCTGATGAGGCAGCAAAGTTTACAGAAAAAATGGAGGGGGCAACTGTTTGCCACGACATACTCAGCTTTTGCCAGGGGGGTGGCGGTGTGGGTGCGAAATAATATCCCTTTCAGGCTTCTAGAGCAAAAAATAGACCTTAACGGCAGGTATGTGTTACTTCATGGCTTGTTGGATGGGGCTCATGTGGTTATGGGTTGTATATATGCTCCGAACACTGATCAGGATAAGTATCTAGCTGCACTGGGTGTAAGCCCTGACAGACTGGGCCGAATATCCCTCGGTGTTGGGGGGCGACTTTAATGCTGTATTGGACATTGACCTGGACAGGTCTCACCCCCCATTACACGCTACAGAAAGCAAAAAGCAAGCTGAGGCACTCAAAGGGTGGACAGAGGGGTGGGAAATTCACGACGCAAGGCGGGCAAAACATCCAGGGCATAGAGAATATTCCTTTTACTCACCACCACACAGACTGCACACTCGGATAGATAGGTTCCTGTGTTCCGGAGCCCTGTTGGGATCAGTTACTACGGTACTCCATGTCGGATCATAACCCGGTGGAATTAACGCTACAATGGGGCAAGATTCCAACTCCGATACCGAACTGGAAACTACAGCCCACGATGCTGGAAGATCCGGTCTTCCGCCATGCCCTCTCGGAGGCGATTGCCCATTATTTCTCGGATAACGCGGGGTCTGCTAGTACTCGCCAGATGGAATGGGATGCCTTTAAAATGGTTATCAGGGGAGTGGCAATTAGCACTAAGACAGGAGTTTGGCTTGCTCTGATAGAACGGCTCATTGAACTCGAGGGTAAACTGGCTGCGCTGGAAGGGGAAGCTTTGGGGACAAATTAACAATTGACACAGCTACGGGAGGCTAACATACAATACGCGGAACTCCTCGAGGAGCTGCATGTTGTCGATCACCGGCTATACACACAGAGACAACACACACAGGCAGACAGGTCAGGGCCGCTGCTAGCATGGTTGGTTCGGAACGCACCCTTGCCCGCACCTATATTGGAAATTCGAAACAGTGGGGATGTTGTGGTTAACACGCAATTAGACATCAATACTGCGTTTAGGGACTACTATGAGCACCTATATGGTCCACTAACTGGACATACTGACACTGATTTTGAACCCTTCTTTGACGGATTATGCTTACCAAAGCTCACACAACAGCAGCGTGACGAATTAGCACAACCGATAACAGGGGTGGAAATCCGACAGGCGATTAAAGCTTTACCACGTAATAAAACCCCCGGGAATGATGGCCTGCCGGTTGAATTTTACGTGGTATATGCCGACTTGCTGATTCCTCATTTACAATGCATATATCACGAGTCGTTAGAAAAAGGTGGGCTCCCTGCTACTACGCTGCAAGCGCTAGTGGTTTCCTTACTGAAGTCTGGGAGGGATGGATTGATTATAGACCTTTATCACTCCTTAACACGGACTATAAAATCCTGAGTAAATTGTTGGCCACCTGCCTCTGTCAGTTTATCCCCAAACTAATACACACTGATCAGTGTGGGTTTGTACCTGGTAGGAACACGGCACTTAACATCAGACACCTACACCAAATTATGATGAGCACACTCGGCACGGGAACTAAGGAAACGGGAACTAAGGAAGGTTGCATATCGCTTGATTTGCGGCAGGCATTAGACTCCTTACATTGAGACTATATGTTCTATGCCCTCGCACGATTTGGTATACCTGATGAATATATTACTATACACGAACCCCACTACGCGGGCGTGCAGGGGTCCGCATATCTCGCGGCAATACACGGTGGCCCGGGGTACCCGACAGGGATGCCCCTTGTCGCCGTTGTTGTTTATCCTGGCGCTGGAACCACTTCTGCACAGACTCCGTTCTTTCTCAAGCTGTAGGGGGATAACGCGAGGTCATGCATCTCACACGGTTTCAGCTTACGCAGATGATCTCATTCTTTATATCAAAGACATGGATGCGGATCCTCATCCAATGATCTCCATATTTGCGTCATTCCAAGAACTTTCTGGCCTGGCTATTAATGCTGCCAAGTCGTATGCCTATTTCTTTGATAGCTCTGTGAGAAGCGGTCAATTTACGTTCGGCCCCTGGACCTTTCACATAGCGCCTGATACTTTCAAATATCTCGGAATACAGATTTACCGTGATGCCACGGATCTCCTAGATGGCAACTTAATGCGTGTAATTACTGCTCGCAAATCTCAGATCCATTTCTGGATCTCGCTGCCCCTATCGGTGGCGGTCCGAGTAACCATCACTAAAATGGTGCTGTTGCCGCGGCTACTTTATTACTTCACCAATCTACCTATACTTGTACCATCGAGGATTTTTAAAGTATTGAACTCTTTATTGATGGAGTTAGTCTGGGGCACGGGGCGCAGACATATCAGCCTGGCAAAACTACAATTAACCACAAAACAAGGGGGGATGGGGGTACCGGACTTGCACGTATATTGCTATGCTAGCCAACTGCAGTGGCTGGCATTTTGGCTTGCAGGACGTAATTTACAAGAATTGGATAGGTCACTGTGGGACAGGTCAAGGGGGTCATCCACAGGCTCTTACTGCCTCAGGCCTTCATACCAACATCGACACCCCACTTACTACGGATAGCCATTACTTACTGGAGGAGCGCAGTGAGGTATACTGGACAGACACCACCGTATGCTCCCACCATTCTGCTGCTAGGTGTCCCCACACGAACGGGACTGGTCACTAACCGTGCTTTACAGGCATGGACTGATGCGGGCATTACCACAATGGGCGAGTTCTTTTCTGAGGGTGTATTAATGACACATGCAACGTTTATACGCGAACATGGTGCCCCCGATACACTGTTCCTACTACATGCACATATATCCAGATATATACGCACTACATGGTCACCAGAGGATACTGAACCAACCACGAACACACTACTTACCATGCAATACCTTATGGGACATGGGGCACGCCTGACAAAATGGTTGACTAACGGGATTCGGACTGAAACGGCGATCTCATTATGACCATTGCGCGACAGATGGGAAGAGGACATAGGCCACGAATGTACAGACAAGGAATGGTACACTATACTGGGCTACCCCAAAAAGGTGTCTCGTAACCATAAATTTAAATGCATTCAATTGATGTTACTCCACAGAGCCTATTTAACCCCGCGCAGATTGTGTGCTATGTTTCCGGGGGCAAGTGATACCTGCCCACGCTGCTACGCACCCAACGCGGGGCTGATACACATGGTATGGAACTGCCCTAGACTGGGACACTACTGGGCGACGGTATGTAAAATAATGACAGATATAGCCCCGGTGCATCATAACGACACACTGGAATAAAAAACAAAAACTATATGGTTGTTGGCGATTTCAACATCCATTATGAGAAAACGGATGTCCCAGGATCTTCCCAATTGGAATATGACATGGGAATTCTCCAACTAAGACAGTGGATAGTGGGTCCCACGCACTTAGCTGGCCACACCCTAGACCTACTATTTACCAATATCGAATCCACCGATATAAGAGAAATCCTCCCCCTATCCTGGTAAGATCACTCCATGATATCCTTCTCATTTAAACTTCCTAATAAACCTCCGAAGCCTAAAACAGCCCCTCTCATCTCTAATAGAGCTTGGAGGCTAATCAATGAATCAAACTTTGAGAACCATTTCTGTGAAGTGGACGCTACACCACCGGACGATTCCCCTGTCTGTAACGACGTCGCCCTATTAGATGCCGGAATACGACAAACATTAGACAAACTAGCCCCCATGCGGGAATCCAGGAAAAAAAACATAACAGAGAAATGGTACACCCCCACCTAAAAATTTTTTTAAAGGATTGCCAAAAACATGAACACTTATGGAGACAGAAGAAAGACAGTGAAGCAAGACTAAATTATACCAACAAACGGAAGCAATATATTTCGGCCATTAAAGATGCAAAGAAGGTCTATTTTACCCAACGGATTCAGGAGAACAGTAACTCAGCTAAAGAACTGTTCAGAATAGTAAAGGAGCTTAGTAAACCTTCAAGCATCTCACAAACCCTCACCCCCTCAAGTGAGGCTTGTGAGCTTATTAGCACCTTCTTTTCTGATAAAATCAAAAAAATATATTCCACCTTCACCCCCCTAAATACCTTCAGCACCCCAGACAATCCTTGCAAGACTGTTATTTCATCAGAAAGATGCAAAGACCAATCAGACCCATGCAATGCACCTCGCCTAACCAGTTTTGAACCACTCTCTGAAGAAGAGGTCTTAGCGGTATTGAACACAGTCAAATCCGGTTCCCCCTCGGACCCCTGTCCCCACTTCGTGTTCTCTAGAATCGCACCCACGCTCTGCCCCCTCGTCACCCAACTCTTCAATAAATCACTAGTCACTGCCATCTTCCCTGAGGCATGGAAACACGCCTTCGTGACCCCCCTTCTGAAGAACGCGGGATCTGATATTCTCAATCCAGAGAACTATAGACCTATCTCCCAGCTCCCCTACCTCTCCAAAGCCTTGGAGAAGTTGTTCAATGTACAATTGACTTGGTATCTAGAAGACAACTCTCTTCTGGATCCCTCCCAGACTGGTTTTAGAGCTAACAACAGCACCGAGGCAACGTTGCTGGCAGTGTCGGACAGTGTCAGATCCTCCACCGATCAAGGTGGAGCAGTGGCACTGATACTGCTTGACCTGTCAGCGGCGTTTGACACGGTATCCCATGACTGCCTGCTGAACATACTCCTTAGTAAAGGAGTTCAATCTACAGCACTGAACTGGATTCAATCTTTCCTAAGCAACAGTACCCAGGCAGTGCATATGGGCCAGTTCTACTCAAAACCCAACCCCATCGGCTGTGGGGTCCCTCAGGGGGCCTCACTGAGCCCCACTCTTTTCAATGTCTATATTTAATCCCTGGCTGACATTGGAAGGAAGTGGGGCATTGGCATCTGCTCTTACGCAGATGATACACAGCTGATGGTGACCATGAACGAAGGGTCCGAGATAACTAAAAACAAGCTACATGACTGCCTCTCCGAGATGGCCCAATGGATGCACAACCATTGTCTAAAACTGAACGCTGGCAAATCGGAGATCCTCCTGTTCGGTGGAGCCAATCGTGTGTGGGACGCCACATGGTGGCCACCTTCACTGGGATTGGCCCCCATCCCCAAACAACACGCCAGAAATTTGGGAATCATTATGGATGATGCCCTGTCCATGAAGGATCATGTTCGCTCCCTCTGGGGCAAGGGTTTTGCTATATTAAAACTCCTCGCAAGGATATTTCCTTGGATAACCTTGGACTGTAGACGCTCAGTCACACAGGCCCTATTGGTCAGCCACCTAGACTATGGCAACGCATTATTTGAAGGGATGAATGAACAACTATTCTCCCGCCTACAGGTCCTGCAAAATCAGGCAGCCAAACTGGTCTGCAATAAAGGCAAACGAGACTCGGCATCGGAATGCCTAATGAAACTCCATTGGCTTCCGATGCGTCAGAGGTCTGCCTACAAACTGCCTAGCCATGCCCATAGAGCTTTACATAAAACTGGCCCTACAATTCTTTAAGGGAAAATTGAGTTCTATGTTCCCAACAGGAATCTACGGTCGAGTCAATCAGCCCTGGCCAAACTCAAACGAATCTATAAAGTCAGAACAGGCGGTCGCGCCTTTTCCTACCTGGCAGCCAAAAGGTGGAATGAACTACCTACCGACCTAAGACACACTATAAACTACCTTCAGTTCCGAAAAAAACTGAAAACACATATCTTTCCCAAAATGTAACCTTCCAGCATATGCCTTCAGTAGTCCCTCTTGGTTCACAGCGCCGTGATATCCCTTGGGATGAGTGTCGCGCTCTATAAATACCGCAAATAAATAAATAAATAAATACTGTATATTGGGACTAGGGACCCGTGGAAAGATGGGTAATCCCATTTATCGGTTTGCTAATCTTGCGCTCCTTCTAGCTAAAAGAGCCATAATCACATAATGGAAAGCCGCTAGGGCTCCATCCCTACAGGATTGGCATACGGAATTAGTGAGATGGGGTAAGGTGGAAGGGCCTGACCAAAAAAGAGGAGTATAGAGGTCTACGGAAAACACCGATATCGATGAGCTGGAATGCAATGATGGAGGAATGCGCAGCGATAGATATATTATCCTACTAAGGGGTCATGATGCCATCTGCGGGGGTCTTGCATGGGGACACACAGGCTCCTTACAGCATCAGGGGGATCTATTACATAATATAGCAGGAATGCACAATACACCTAGGACAGACTGTGGACCTGAGATACACGCAAATTTTAGATCTGGACATGTGAAAGTGCTACTATAGGCACTTGTTGCCGAGCTCGCGGGGAGAGGGAGGGTTGGGTACGTTTTGTTAGGATGGTATAGATGTAATAGGTCATGATAGATTTGATTAACCATGATATGTTATGCTGGACTTCTGATGTAGGCGAGAATGCTGTGTACTATCCGTAATGTCCTGCTGTTAGAGACTCATTCAACGATTTAAGACTTTTATGCAATCACATATAGGGACTCTCATAGACCCTATGCAATGTGAATGTGTACTCTTCTAATTTGGTTGTAAACATATGTAACTATACCATGTATCAGTATGTTCATGTCTCGCTCGACGATGTCTGGATAATTGCTGTGGAAAATCAAGAAAAACTAATAAAATAAAAAAACTGTAATTTTCATCAGAGTTCCTACAATGCCCACAATACACCTCCTGTAGGTCACACTACTCAACAACGTATTAAGTATGAGTCGAACTAACAGCAACTGTATGGAAGCGGGAAAGAATACATTGATTTCGTTTTTTTTCCTACAGCACAAATGCACTAGATTGCAACACCGATATTCCAAATATACCATGAACTGACTGGATTTGAAAAGAGGAGAGTTTTAGAAAGGGAATGAGGAAAATAGACAGATGAGGCTGCAATGTCTAAGAAGCAAAGAGGAAGGCAAGAAGAAAGGGGAAAAAGGGAAAGAGGATGAAAGAGGAGAAGTAATGAAAAAGGATCGATGAAAGGGGCATGAAAGGAAGGGAAGAAGGTAGGAAATTAGGCAAGGAAAGAAGGTAGGGCGCACAGAGCCTCCTCTGAACACCCACTCACTCTCATGTATCCACTCGGTAGATCCGCTTTCACTCACCCTCACTTAATCAAACCATATACCAATCCTCCCTCACCTTCACTCAGCCTGCCTAACTCTCCTTGGATTTGCACTCACTTCCTCTACCATCCCCCGGATCCACACTCGCTCACCCCCCATAGCCACAGACACACTCGCACATCTGCTACTCTCCATATTCTTAGCACTTCTCCTAAATGTCCCTACAACCACACTCATCCTCACTCACTCCCCCTGGCTCCACATCCACTCCCTCACCCTCCTCCCAAGCCCTTCCTCACCCCACGTACCTTCACCTTGGACTAACGCAAAACCTCTAGGGCATTCCCAAGTCCCACCCACCTTCACTACCTCTCCCCACCCCTCAAACCCGCAGTCACTCACCCCTTCTCAGCTCTGCTGGACAGACTGAGGTCCCTCCAGTCCGCCGTGTAGGTCTCCCTCCGGGCTTTGTTCTCTTCCTGCACCTGGCAGCTCAGCTCTGCTGCAGTGAGCATCCCGCCACTCCGGAGGACCACGGTGCGCCCTGGCATCTCTGCGGCGTGTGTCTGTCTGTCCGTCTGTCTGCTCCTGGTACCTGGCCCGGGCCTGTCCGCGCCTGTGCTTGTTTTTCAACCTGCCTGCAGGTAGCCCTCCTTGCTTGATATGACCAGCCCTGGACTCCTCTCTCTGCCCCTGCCTGTCTCTTCCTGTCTCTCTGAGGCTCTGTACCCTGCACCTGGCACCGCGCGATTTATACCCCCTCCGCCTACTGCTATTTTTATGCCCTGTGTTGCAACACGCTATATCTGCAGAACACACTCATCTCTCTTCCTGTTCCCAAATATTCCATCCCTCCTCCTGGAGGGGGCACTGCCAGCCGTGCTGACTGCAGATAATTCACATCGAGGGTCCTCTGAGTACACGTGAATACCCCACCCCCTCTCACTCAAGTGACGGCTGGATGCGAGTGTGTGGGCGGTCACTGCGACATCATAGCTCATTTCACAGGCCTGTGGAGTTACTGGAAGAGCGTGTCAATTTAGCTGATCTGCCGTAAGTGAGATGGCCTTTCACCTCATTTATTGGGCAAGCGCGTCCTCATATGTCATTCCCTAAGCGTGTAGGGCTTCAGGGGCGGCCTTAGGCATGTGCAAGCTGTGCACCTGCACAGGGCCACCAAACCCCAGGGGCCACCACAAGGAATCGGATACAATACATATTCGTGGCGGCCCCTGGCAGGGATATGGCGCATGAACGACTGAGGCGTGCTAAATCTAATGTGATGCACGCTGAATGGTTGTTCTTATACTCTTTTCCTTTCTAACCCAGTCTCGTCTTTGTGTGGGGTCGGCCTTGTTTCAGGCTCTTCTGGTAGGTCTTGTGCTTGTTTAGAACTTTTTTTCCAGGAGAATCGAGCTTGTTTCAATAGTCCAGATCTGGCACCTCCGGAGGCTCCAATGCGCGCGCATGCGCAGTGCCCGCGAGTCCTGCAGCGAAGGGGTTACAGAAGCACCATGCATCACTGGCGGCAGGAGGGGTGGCAGCACCCGTGCCCGGCGTGCAGCGAGCAGCACCGAGACCGGCCGAGGCCATGCACCGGCGCGCCTAGAGACCCTGGGCAAGAAAGGCCACCTTGCAGAGGATAGCATGCCAGTGTGCAACCTTTGGTGCCAGCTGCGAGGTGAGAAGCCCGAGGGTCAGGGCATGGGGAGGGGGAGTGAGGAGGTCAGCGTGTGCCACTGCCGAGTGAACCCGAGGGAAGGTGAGCCATTGGACGAGGGTGTGGGGAGCCCTGGGGAGGAGGGCAGATCAGGCATAGGAATGTATCCCAGCCCGTGGGGGTGAGGAGCCGGGGGCGTGGGGAAGGTTGGGTGAGGATGTTATTGTAGATGGTGTGTGCTTTGGGTCTGGGTGGAGGTAAGCCATGTGAGGTGGCGAGCTGGAGGTATTCTGGTGGTCATGGGAAGGGAGGGCATGATGAATCGCGAGAGAGAGCCTCTCTCTCACGATTCATCTCTGAGAGGGCGCGGGTCGGAGAGGTGGTCACTGTGCGCCAGGGGTAGGGAGTGGTACAGATCGGCGCTGTATGTTGAGGGAAATGTGAGTCAGGAGTGCAGGGGCGGTGTTTACTTGTGGCTGAGGGGAGGCATGGTGACTTTTGGAGGTGTAACTTGGGAGGCACGGTCGTATTGGGGGGAAGAGGAGAGCAGGGTACGAGGTGTTAGACGTAATGTTAAGGATTCATTAAAATGATTACAATTACTTATCAACAATCATGAAAACAGAGTATGAAGCTGATACTTGTGATCTAATGAGTGGATCTGCCTGCACAAATCTTTTAAAACATTGAGTGTTCAAATGTACTTGGCATTTGGATATGTCTGTTTATATGGTGTTGAGGCAGACATGAAATGCAAGCACCTATGGATGGACGCCTGGAATAGGATGGCAGTGCCTACCCATGTTAACTCAATCTAATGCCCTTTTGCAGAGACCTTGGTAGGAGACTGGCTTCTTGATCATTTCTTTAATTACATTCCAGTGCTTGTCATGTGACTAGCAGAGAAAACTAGTTTAACTAGTCCTCAGTTTGCAATTGGTGAAGCAGCCTTCTCTGTCCATACTAGGGGCATAGTTACCATTGGTTCAGCAAGTACAGTGGTACTGAGACCCAAAACCCTCAGGGGCCCATTGAACCCTGATAATTGCTATATTCTACTTCCTGAGCAGCAGCCAAAGGGGCCATTTTCCTTGCTTATGCCACGGCCCATGGGGTTGTCTCCTGACTGGATGTTCCTTGCACATTAATTTTGCTTCAGTGAACCTCTAGTGCCTTTTCATAGCCTTAGGACTCACTGTAATTAATCCTTGTTTAATAGGTGCTCTGTAAAGCGAGCAGAACTGGTTGCTGGAATATGGCATTATACAAGAAACCTTAATTAAGTATATTGTATCTTGTCTTTTGACAATGTGGTAAAGTGGACGAGTCTTTGGTTACCTGTAGGCTGTCTTCAGGATCAGTTAGTGACGTACTGAGACAGGTCTCTGTGTGCCATGATTTCAAGGTAGCTTACTCTCTTCCTGCTAAGGTCACTTCCCAAATAGATCATGAACTATTCTCCAGGCTCTACTGTTCTCAGTGGACTGATAAAACAGACCTTGTATGCCAAGTCACATGATCTACCCTATAGTTTTATAACACTCTTCAAATAAACCTTCCATATGTGGCTAGTCCTCATAATGTGTCATACATGTAGTGGGAAGGGTAATTACTATCAATCAGTCAGGGTTTGTAAAGCTCAGCTGCTTCACACATAAGGGTCTCAAGGCGGTGTGGGATTCATGCTGCTGGATCATGCTACTTGTTGGTTGAACAGCGAGGTCTTGTGGTCCTTCCTGAACTGCTGGAGTGCTGGTGAGGCTCTGAGGTGCAGGGGGAGGGTTTTCAGGTCTTCACTGCCAGGAGGGAGAAGTAGCGGCCTCCACTGTTTTATCAGCGGCTGCATTGGGTGGCTGCTAGGGAGATGGTTCTGGAACATATTTTCCTGGTAGGTTGGTGGAAATTCACATTGTTCTGCATTCTGTCCATCAACTGTTGTTTTAGCAAGAAAATAAAAATGACACATCAAAATCTTTCAGCAGCCGCCACTGCTGATTGTCTTCTTTTTTTCCCTACCCACTGCTAGCCTCGCCCGCTGCATTGCAAGCAAAATGAAGAGAATTCGAGTACACAAATCTGGTTATTCGAAACGAAAGAGAAAGGTGGCTCAGCAGGCTTTCATAGTGTCACAGGAAGGAGCAATCCTGAACTTTATCACCCAAGGGAAACCTAAAGATGGAGAATCCTCTGGCCAGAGTACTGCTGATGCACTAGGTAAAACAGGCGCTGACGACCATAAAGAAGAACAAAAAAATGATGATATCCATGAGCAGAATGATACTCATGAGCAGACCAATGAAAATGAACAAGGTGACTCTGAAATTGATACAAACATGCAGCAATTACCAACTCAGGATGAAGATTATTACAAAAGACCCTCAGACAGAGAAACTGAAACATCATTCATCGGTCCATCAACATCTGGCATTCTGAAGGCGGTTCAGAGTTTACAGACGGATGATGCTGGTATTGAAAAGGAAGCCAAAGAGCAAGACCATGTTACAGACCCGTGTTCTGAATATGATTTATGTGATTGGAGGGATCCTACTTTGTGGCCGAACTCTCTTACGGACGCGCAACGTGTTTTTCTTGTTGAAAGGGGTCCCTCCAGAGACCCAGATTCTAAAACAAAGTATCCAAGTGATGAGCACTCAAAAAGTAAACGTCGTTTTTCTGTTACCATGTTACTGGTCATCTAACGCCTTTTCTGGACGTTTTATTAAAACACCTTCCTGAGCTCCGCCCCGCCCGGACCCCCTCTTCCGGGGCCCCCTACCTGCGCTCCCTGCACAGGGCCACCATGAGCCTAGAGCTGCCCCTGAGGGCTTTTAGGAAGGCAGGCACCCCAACCCCAAAGAGCTGTACATGTGGCACATTGGCCTGTGTTTGTTTTACTTTGGGGATGTTTTCAGAGTGGATCACTGAGTTTCATGCCCTTTCGGTATTACGTTGTGGGTTTTCTGTATGACATTGCGAATTCCAAAGTCAATCAGAGCAGCAGAGAGCTGTGATGTCACCGGGCAATGTTGGCTGGTTTGACAGACAGCAGTGTGTGTTTGGGTGTGGAGCAGTGCGGAGTGAGGGAAAATTAGCCAATAAGATAACTGTGTTCTGAAGAGCCTTTTAAGTAACCCCAGAGTAGTTTTTAGGTCAACGTCTACCAGACAAAACACCTGTCTGCTAGTAAAGACATATTGGGACATGTAAAAGCTTACTTAGGAATGCATTCCGCGCATTGCTTACCATTGGCTTTGTGTTTTGTTGCTTGCAATTGCTTCCTTCTAGTCACTGACTTCATTTGTTTTAGCCCGTCTATCCTGTGTTTGCTCCCCGTGGAGCATTGCCTGTTTACCACCTCTCTGCTATCGCTCCTTCTAATTTTCGGAAACTATTTTTTTTTTATTTATAGTAAAGCACTTGATGTAGCACGATTTTTTAATATAAAATCTGCTCGATGAATTCCCCTTATTTGCATGTATTTTTAATAACATACGTGAAACTACTAATATAACACAAGAGTGTATAGTATGAGAAGATGTGCACAAGGCACGATAGTTGATCTTTTTTAGCTGAAATAATGTGAATATTGCTAACTGAGTGTTATTCTGGCTTCCTAACTGTAGGAAAAATAAACAAAGATTCTGCCTATTATTCTCTGAAAGTAGTGTAGGTGTTTAGAAAGAATTCGCTCGCTTGGTAAAATAACTGTAGGCCTCAGCAAATGTTTGTTAGGGTATGTGCTGCCGTGCTCCTGTGCTGTCTGCCCTTGACGAAAAAAATAACTAATACTTTCTTAGAATAAAGAAAACTGTATAGTTATTTCCTGTCTAGGCGAGGATTGTATGTAACTATTGCTAGATTTATTGTACAAATGTATCTAGTTTCTTCCTCTCTTGGAAGTTGTACAATTTTAGACAAAGAGGTGCCGATTAGGATCCTGGAGAAACCGGGTACGAACCGTCGGACGGAGGCTTTTCTCCGTCCGACTCGTACCCGGTTGTAAAACTTTACAAACATGCAAGTACGATTCGCACGGAAACACTATTTCCGTACGATTCGTACAAAACACCAACCGAGGAAAATAAACATACAAATGACATCCGGAAAAGCGCAGACGTGACGTCGGGACGTATGCAGCCTGCGTTCCACGAACCAGGAAGTACGATTTGCACCGACGTCATCCCGCACGGAGAATATTTTCCGGCAGCCAAAAACTGCCAGGAAATCAGGACGACGCGCACAAGGAGCACCTGTACGCGACGGACAGACATGGACCCGAACCTACGTGTCATCCCGGCCCTCATAGCAGTCGACCTCCTCTACAGGTACCGACGCAGACGCCGCAGAAGGTCAGAACAACACCCAGGGGCAAAGGGGAAGGGGGGGCAGGGGCAGGACACAAAACCCCCACCCAAGTCACACAGCACACATGCCCTGGACATACCTGACCACCAGGCCCTGGTCACTTCGAGGGGGTGGGGGCATGTCCAGCAACGCCAGCGTCCGCCACAACGGAAGTGGGCGACGACGCGAACCGGCAACACAACAATACAGGTACGTACCGTACCCACGCCTTAAGAGCGTGGGTACGAGTCGTACCATGCCCACACCCACGTCACCCCAACAATGGCGGTACGGCCCATACCCATGTGCCAAAGGCCTGGGTACGGGCCGCACAAGCATTCCACAGCGTGGGCACGGGTACGTACGGACCGTACCCTCACCCGCGTATGTATGGAGTGTACCCCCACCCCAACAGTGTATGTACGGACCGTACCCCCACCCGCGTATGTATGGAGCGTACCCCCACCCCAACAGTGTATGTATGGACCGTACCCCCACCCGCGTATGTATGGAGCGTACCCCCACCCCTACAGTGTATGTACGGACTGTACCCACACCTGCGTATGTATGGAGCGTACCCCCACCCGCGTATGTTTGGAGCGTACCCCCACCCGCGTATGTATGGAGCGTACCCCCACCCCAACAGTGTATGTACGGACCGTACCCCCACCCGTGTATGTACACCAGTGTATGTATGGACTGTACCCACACCCGCGTATGTATGGAGCGTACCCCCACCCCAACAGTGTATGTACGGAACGTACCCACACCCGCGTATGTATGGAGCGTACCCCCACCCCAACAGTGTATGTACAGACCGTACCCCCACCTGTGTATGTACACCAGTGTATGTACGGACCGTACCCCCACCCGTGTATGTACACCAGTGTTTGTACGGACCGTACCCACACCCGCGTATGTATGGAGCGTACCCCCACCCCAACAGTGTATGTACGGAACGTACCCACACCCGCGTATGTATGGAGCGTACCCCCACCCCAACAGTGTATGTACGGACCGTACCCCCACCCGTGTATGTACACCAGTGTATGTACGGACCGTACCCCCACCCGTGTATGTACACCAGTGTATGTACGGACCGTACCCACACCCGCGTATGTATGGAGCGTACCCCCACCCCAACAGTGTATGTACGGACCGTTCCCACACCCGCGTATGTATGGAGCGTACCCCCACCCCAACAGTGTATGTATGGAGCGTACATGCCCAGACGCAGGAGGGGTGGGTGTAGAGTCCTCCCAGCAGTGCCCAGACACAGGAGGGGTGGGTGCCTATCACTCCCAGCAGTGCCCAGACGCAGGAGGGGTGGGTGTAGAGTCCTCCCAGCAGTGCCCAGACACAGGAAGGGTGGGTGTAGAGTCCTCCCAGCAGTGCCCAGACACAGGAGGGGTGGGTGCCGACGCAGGAGGGGTGGGTGTAGAGTCCTCCCAGCAGTGCCCAGTCACAGGAGGGGTGGGTGCAGAGTCCTCCCAGCAGTGCCCAGACACAGGAGGGGTGGGTGCAGAGTCCTCCCAGCAGTGCCCAGACGCAGGAGGGGTGGGTGTAGAGTCCCCCCAGCAGTGCCCAGACACAGGAGGGGTGGGTGCCTATCACTCCCAGCAGTGCCCAGACACAGGAGGGGTGGGTGCAGAGTCCTCCCAGCAGTGCCCATGGAACGCAAAGGGTGGAGTAGCCACAGATACAATGCCCACAAATGTCAGTCAGCTGCACAAAGACCCTGCAGTACATGTACCACATGTGTGCGAGGCTGGGAGTACACACATGCATAGCGCCTAAAAGAGAACATGTCCACATGAAGTCATGTCAACAGTCTACATACACAAGTACAGTGACCACCAAGGATGCCACGAATGATGCAGGTGGAGACATCGCTCAGCATGCATGTGCAAAATTGAAGGAGTCCGTCACACACCCAGCTGATGTAGACACAGCTCAGCACCACATAGTGGAAACACCCTGCAGGGAAGATGTCAGGTTACACAGAGGAAGGAACACACCTTGGGACGATGTCACCATGCAGTAACTGCTTACATGAACAAAGTAATTTAGCCAACAGCTTGTGATGGCACACAGATACCAGGGTCCACCCTATGACCAGCACAAGACTACATTTCCCACACACCCAACACATTATCACAACCCAAAATCATGGAGCTGGTCCACCAACAGCAATACCAGATAAACAGTAGTGTTCCAAGGAAAAAACAAATTGCTTTATTCAGCAGGATGCAAGTAATAATCATCATAAATGTCAATATATACAAGGCCCATAGGGCAGTCCATGACTCAAATCCGGATGGGGGACACAGTGGTACGTGTGTCCCCTAGCTTGCTTGCACAGTCAGACTCCTTTGTCTTCCACAGGGGGGGGGCATCATGTTGTTGGGAAGGACCAGGCACCGCAGGGACAGGAGGGGCAAGGGGAGGTGTTGTGGGTGCAGGGACGGACGACTCCAACACAGGGGGTGGGGCAGCACCAAAGGTGGATTCGAGCACGGCGCTGCACACTACTGCCAGGTCGCCCAGCGTCTCCCCTGCACCTGAAGGAACCACAGGCCCCAAGGAGGAGGGGCGGTTGGAGGGATGGGTCGCAGCGCTACTGGGGAGGGTGTGGACAGGGGGGGGGACTCAACTCCCCTGCCGGTGTCCTGCCTCCACCGCTTGCGGGGTGGTGCCACACTGGGGCTGATGGACAGACTGGGCAGGACTGACCCTGTGTCCGACTCTTGGCCAGGAGAGCTGAGGGGAGTGGATTTGGAGGGTGGTGGTCGTGAGGAATGTGGACTCCCACTCTGGCTGCGTGTCTTCCGTTTCCCCCCCAACCCAGTGGGTGTGCCTACTTCACCCTGTGTGTGCGTGCCAGGAGGTGTGCGCTTTGCCTTCCCTGCTGGTGTGGTGCCTGTGTCTGGTGGGGTGTGTGCATGCTGACGTCTGGGTGTACATGGGACAGGCATGGGAGTGGGAAGTGTGGATGGGGCATGGGTAGGGGATGGGACGAAGTGCTGCAGGAGATCCACTGCTGCAGTCAGTGTCGAGTCAATAGACCGCAGCAAGTTGCGTTGGTCAGCCTGCGATGCTGAAATGCCCTCCAAGTATGCCTCCATGTTGTTGAGCACTCGGCTGTGGCCATGGAGGACATTAAGCATCGCAGCCTGACCAACCTGCAACTGCCGCAGGATGGCCACAGACTCGGCATTGGCAGCAGCAGTGGAGACAGGGGCAGGGGGTGCGGTGCCTGGCAGGAAGGAGACACGTGGTGACCTAGCACGCCAGGAAGGGACACGAGCAAGTGGGAGGCCGTGGATGGCAATGGAGGGGGCGGGGAGAGAGGTTGTGCTGCTGTCAGCTGTTGGAGCAGCCTCCGCCCCCTCGGAGAGCTCAGCCTCGGACCCGTCAGCTTCATATTCTGTGGTGGCAGTGGACAGGTCCTCCGGCTCACTCCCCTCGGCCTCAGTTCCACTCGATGTGCCAGCTAAGATGTCACTGCTGGCACTGGTGCCCGGTCCCTCCGCACGGTCCGTGCCGGTGTCTCCATCCGTGTCCCCCGACGATGCTGTGGGCAAGGTGAATAAACGGGAATTAATCAGACACCTGTATACATATGTCACATGAGTCAAATCTACATAGGTTACAGTGCATAGCCTGAAATGAAAGATGAGTAACATCTACAATACAAGGTACATATATAGGCCCTGCAACACACAGTTGGTTCACTCACCATGCCACTGAGAAACTATGGAGAGCATGACACATTTGCAAATGACATGATATGGATTTGGACAGAGGAGCCAGGCTCTGGGGCCAATCCAGCACTGCATCTGCACCACACAGCGTTGCCGTAACTAGGGATGAGCAGGGACCATCTCCATGAACTTGAGGCACATGCTGCAAAGGTAGTACTTAAAAACATGCCCAACATGAATGGGACACTGCACCTTGAGTGTATGTCCAGACAAACATCACACATTGGCCAGACCGAGCAATGAGATATCAGGTGTCGACATGTAGGCCTTGCTCGCACCAACCACCCCCTACATGCGACAATTTGATGAGACACAGGAAGCACTTGCATCTCTTAGTCTGGGAGAAATACACATGGGCTGCTAGAAACCCATATTGGACCCAAAATACCCCATGTGCGCCTGTACAACGATCTCATTTACAAATGGCCATCATCAGATAATTGTAACAAGACACACAGGCACTGGCCACCGTGAGTATGAACGAGGAAAATTAGGTCAGGCTGTACAGTGGACACTTGTAGAACACGTTACGTAAATATACATGGTGCCAGGGGACAATGGCACAGAGCACATCCTATGCTGTAGACACTGAGAGTGTCCACATATTGTGATGACATACATGATACCTAGCAAAATATGCCCCAGGGGACAGTAGTGGCCACAATATTCCATGGTCCTGAATGGTGATGACTGCAACACAGGCCACAATCCCTGCACTCTGCGTATCGCACACTCATGCACATCATGTCACAGGCCACAACATAGGACATGCTTGCTGTAAGGCATTACACTTCAGAGACATACTCCTATGTCTGGACTTAGCATCAGTGCCAATTGACATGGACCCCACAAGTACTGAACTGGACAGGGCACAGGCAAGGTCCCAAAACCTGTTACACACCACCCCCACACATGATGCTGCAAGCATTGGTCACGTGGATAAACTGCCAGCCCAGATGACCTTGTGAAAGAGTGACTACACACAGACCAGGGAACACATGGCAAGGAGGGGAAGGGAGGAAGGACAGCACCGCTATACTGTGGGTGACAGGACCTGCACCGCACATTTAAACACTGGCAGTGTATCCATGCAACTGCGCACTCACAAATGCTGGTGACACACAACAAACACACATGTACCTACCCCCTTCCTGCTGCTGCTTCTCCCGTAAGCGCCTGTCCATGTCTGGAAAGACCACCGCCAGCACACGCTTGTGGATGTGGGTCAGACGGCGACGCCCATGGTTCTTAGGGCCCACAGGTGAGTCCCCCAGCAGGACCCGTGCGATCCTCCGCGTCCAGCACCGGATATCCTGCCAGTGTTTTCTCACCTGGGCCAGGCGCCGCTTGCGACCCTCCGTCCTCCTCACGGCACTGACGGCGTCCCTCCAGATCTGCTCCTTGGCAGAGGCGCCTACCTGTAGGGTTGAAAAAGTGAGACTACATCAATACACCTGCCACATGTCACAGAGACACACATTAGAACTATTTTTCTGGTTTCAACAAGGCATAGTATGCAGCCAAAGCATTGCACCTTTGTCATAGGGACTTTTTTTTCTGTGTAAGGGCAAATGCACCACGTGCCATAGAAAGTACACAGGTGGCATGAGGGGTACGACACAATAAATGATCCAGACTCACACTGTGCATCAGAAGGTACACCAGGATTATGTGCAGCACCTCAAAGCAGTCACATGCCACAGGCCACTGACGCTACCTCAGCAGAGTACACAGACACACACAGGCACAGGACATACACCTGCCATTGCCAAATGCAGCTACAAACCTCACTCTGCACATGTGCCACTAGACTGGGGGGGCTCACAGGTGTGGGGCTGGCTCTGGACGTCAGACACAGCACTGCTCCCTGCTCGCATCAGATGGGCAGGGTATATCCATCCCTCATGCAGCTGGGGTGCTACACTCCACATATGCACCCACCCACATGACAGGGGACTTACACACACACCGATGTCTAGGGTACGCCCACATCATGTGGACACTCTCAGCACAGGTACACTGAACAAACACACATCTGTGGGTACAGTCACCTGTCACACTGGGGTGACCACAGAATCACATGAGGACTGTAGAAGCAACATTCGCAGGAGGATTAGACAGGCAGAATGTGGCATGCACCATGCAGTGATTGTCACAGTAAACACAATGCAAGTGAGGATGGCAGACATGCACCACAGCATGCTCTTGCTGGGAGACATCAGGCATTCCCCCCCCTGGGACCCACTCTACAGTACAATGCATGTGTGTCACACCTGGACACAATGCCAGAAGTCCCAGTCACAAAAAAGGGACACAGTCTGTGCTAGTGGACTCTGCACTCACCTGAAACCCTGGTCGCCCATACAGCATGGGGTACTGTGGGAGGATCACATCCAGCAATGCCAGATTCTCCTCCAGGGTGAAAGGCTGGGCCCTCTCCACAGACCTTGACATGGTGCCAGGGAATCACGAGCAGCAGCAGTGTTGTAGAATCAAACGATGTGCAGGCAAGTACTCTCTCATGGGACCTGGCTGCCTTATATCTGCCTTGCTGGCCTGTTTCATGCACAGGAGTACAGAGTGATTGGTCACTCACATTTGCATCCTATGTTTCCTCCAATCCCTTTAAACCTAGCACAGTCAGTGGCTTAGCTTTTTTTTTTCTTGAGCATGATGTCAACTCCACAACCACTTTGCAACAAAGTAGATTCTTTCAAACCGACTTTTGCTGGGCACCTGATGAAAAAAATTCAAACTTTAAACTTGGTCTCCATGACAACCAGCATGCATGTAGGGCTTTATACTTGTCCCTCATGTGTCCCCTATGTAATTTGTAGATTCACACACAGGTATGGTGCGTTCCGGGGCCCTAGGGCACCCCAAATGCATAGCAACGGGCCGTACAGGCGTGTGTACGGTCCGTATCACTATGGGTACGCATACGCGAGCAAACCCATAGTGATACGGACCGTACACACGCGTGTACGCTCACTATCACTATGGGTGTGCTCGCGTATGCGTACCCATTGTGATACGGACCGTACACACGCGTGTACGCTCACTATCACTATGGGTGTGCTCGCGTATGCGTACCCATAGTGATACGGACCGTACACACGCGTGTACGCTCACTATCACTATGGGTGTGCTCGCGTATGCGTACCCATAGTGATACGGACCGTACACACGCGTGTACGCTCACTATCACTATGGGTGTGCTCGCGTATGCATACCCATTGTGATACGGACCGTACACACGCGTGTACGCTCACTATCACTATGGGTAGGCCTACGGCAGCACTCCCATAGTGATAGGGAACGTACACACGCCCTCAGAGCGAATGTACTGTGCCTTTCACACATAACAGTGGTGACAGGCAGCACACAGAAAGGAATAGAGCTGACATACTTGTCCATGGATGGACATCAAGGCATTGTCTGGGCAGTACTACATGTGTGGGGCACAGGTGTGAAAGGCTGTGATGTGGCACATTACTCCTGAGTTGTGAAGGCAATCGATGTATGATGAGATGTGTACAGATGTTATGTGTGATGGTGCACTATGTGCCAGACATGCCCTTCACTCCTTTGACATGTGTGCATGTCGTACAGAACACTTGAGATGAGCGTCACTGGCATGGCACAGTCAACAACACACGCAAGTGTCCCCTGATGCCCGCTACAGGGGTTACCACACCTGACATGTGACTACCCACGTTGCACAATGTGACTATGTCATGTATGTGTGGTGTGTTCCCATTAGCTTGATGTTGGTGTTCCCTCAAATGCATCTGCAGTTGCTGCAACCAACATGTGTCTGTGTGTAGATGGCCATGGCACACTGTTACGCACACCAGGCCACATGTGGTATCGGATGTAAGGTGTGTATGTATGCATGGGACACGGAGTAGCGTAACAAGGACCTGTCTGCATCCTCTCAATGTATGTGTGGTCAGTCATGACATGTACACCTTCATGGCAAGGTGTGTGGGCTGTCCTAGTGTAATGTCATGTGACCTGTGGCTCTAGTGTTCCGCTACCTGTCTCTGCAATCAACATCCTACTTCTGCTGATATGTTGATGTATGTCACTCCTGTATTGCGTCTGGCTGTTCACTTACACTGGGACACAGCTAGTCCCATGCCATGGGATGTGGAGGTTCACAATCTCCGTGTGTAGCTGGGTCTTGGTAGGAGTGTCACCTGGCAGCCATACGTGTCCAGGGCATGTAGCACATACCTGACTCCGTATGTAGCATATGTGTATTGACAGATTAACATGTGCTCAGTACATATAAATTGTTGTTGTAGTGCACTCACTCTTCCTTGTCACTTCCAAATACTGCAGAGCGCCGCCTCTTCCCCGACCAATTCCGGACTTGGCTGACATGCGGAAGAATGACTGTATACGCTGCTACCGCTTCCCCCAACCGTTGATTGAGGAGTTGACGGCAAGGCTGGCACCACACCTGCAACCGCTGCACAGGTATCCTGCGGCACTGACACACAAGCTGAAGGTAATGGCAGCCCTACATTTTCTTGCCACGGGTACCTTTCAATATACCATAGCTCATGTTAGTGGCATGTCCCAGAGCATGTTCAGCCGTGTGCTGCATGATTTTTTAGAGGCCATGTTGCTTCACCTGGATGAGTTCATCCATTTCCCAACTCCTGAACAGTTGACAGGTGTCAAGCGTGGATTCTGTGCCCTGGGAGGGATGCCCCATGTCATTGGGTCCATAGATGGGACACATGTGGCTTTGGTACCACCACAGGCACAGGAGGTAGCATACAGGAATCGCAAGCACTACCACTCCATCAATGCTCTTGTGGTGTGTCTGTCCAAAATGGTGATTTCACATGTCTGTGCTCGTTTTCCAGGATCAGCACACGATGCCTACATCATGAGGCGTAGCAGGGTGCCTGAAATGATGATGCAGCTGCGCAACGAACGAGCATGTGTTGTTGGTGGGTACACTCTGTCTGTCCTGTATTTTGCGTAGACTTCCAGCCCAACTGCTTCTCCTGTCCTACTTATGTCCATGTGGTTTCCATGTAGGGGACGCTGGCTATCCCAACATGCCATGGCTGATCACACCTCTCCGCAACCCCAGCACGGCGGCCCAGCACCGCTACAACACCGCCCATGGCCGGACAAGGCGAGTGATAGAGAGGACATTTGGCCTCCTGAAGAGCCGATTTAGGTGCCTACACAAGACCGGCGGCGCCCTCCCATATGCCCCGGCGAAGGTCTGCAAAATCTTCATGGTTTGCTGCATGCTGCACAACACGGCAGTTGAGAAAGCTGTGCCACTCATCCTGGATCAAGATGATCAGGACCATCCACCCGTGGAGGACGAAGGGCTTGGCAATGGGGCTAGTGATGTGGAGGATGTGGTTCCGCAAGAGGACATCCGGAGTCGGCTCATACGCGACTTCTTTGCTTAGTGGTGAGTACCAGTGTCTGAGTGTGCACGCATTGGTCCTTGTGTGGCATGTGTTGCAATGTGTGTGTCCATCTGCATGTATGCCACGTGAGTCAGAGGTGTGTGTGGATGTGTCACTCGAGTGATGGTGCCAGTGATGAGTGTATTTCCACAGTCATAATTGTGACCTAGCATGTTGTCATCCTTACATGTGTCAAGTACATGCACATGCAAGTGGATGTGCTTTTTGTGGCTGACTTCTTGTGTGTCTCTCATCCCCAGGTACTTGCGCATGCCGTCTGCTGGTTGCATTGTTGTGGCACTGCTATTCCTCATGGACACGTCATCGTGTGCTGACTCAGCGTTACACGCACGGACAAGTTTGGAAGTCTCCTTAGGGTAAGGGATGCATCAGGGGTGTATTGGGTGTGGCAGTTGTTTACGATGTGTGCACACTGCCCCTGTCGATGTTTGGTTCCTCTGCAGACATGTCGCATCACCATGGGACACATGACATGTAGCTGGATACACCTGAATAGATGGTCAGACTTGTTGACAGTCATCTGTAATGGGATAGTGGATTGTGATGATGGCATCAATGTGTGTAACACTGCCCTCGGACACATACGGTTTGCATTGGCTTGACATGGTGTGGGACTTCCACATCAGAGGATCAATGGTGTATGGCAGCCTCTCCGTGGGCAGCAGGGGGTGTTTAGCTGTTACCCGACACTTGTGTGCCAGTTCCATGGATATCAAGCATTTGTGGTGCAGAAGGGGGGTGCCAGTGTTGGACCCACATGTTACTCCACATGACCTGTGTATGTGTACTCCGAGTTGCCTCTGCATTCCGGAATACATGACTAATAAAGGTGTCCCTATGCCTCCAAGGTGCCTCTTCTCAGTCAATGCTGGTGTGTCTCCACGGTGCATACGGCATGTCTGGCATGGTTTTCAGTGATAGTGGCTATGTGTAGAGTAGCAAGATGCAAGCTGTTTGTCTGGGATTAGACTCTGTATTGTGCATGATGTCCATGACTGTGTGGGTATTGTGACATGTGCCATCCCCATGCATCCAACGTTGGCCAGGCCACCATTCTCTGCATCCACCTGACTCAAGCTTGCAGGACATGGTTCTGCCACCTGTCTACACATACCTGGGTGCCCCCCAGGACACTCCACATGATCCCTGACCTCTGCGCATGACTGTTGCTGTACTCAATATGTCTGTCGGCACGGTTGTGCGGCCACCCCCTCAGCTGGTTGGGCCCATCACGGGTGTGTATGGTGCTCCATGTCTGTCTTGCCTAATACATTGTGACCCATGTGTGTCCTGTGCCAGACTCAGGCCCCAGGGTATGGATGGTTGAAGTCATATGAGAACTCAGGCATGGTTAGACTTTACAAGACACATGTAAGGTAATAATGCAAAATGTAGGCATCATCTCTTGATCGTGTAAGTTTTTATTTGTGTTGGGGTACGTGTTGGGGGAGGGGTTATGACAAGAGGGGCTTTCCGGGTGTGTGGAATCCAAAGTTCACTGGGGGAGTTGGTATCCTTGCCATTGCAAATCATCAGAGTCCATGCCACAGTCTTTGTCAACATTGGTCAGACAGTTACCAGCAAGTCCATGTGGCAGAGAATGTCATTTGCTGATGTGCTGCTGTTGGGCCAGTGGGTCAGGTGCCAGGCCAGGTGTCCTGGGAGATGGTGCTGTTGCGCCGACCCTCACGGTCTTTTCCGTGGACGACCCGCCCTTCTGCGGGAACCCTCAGAAGCAGGCCGTGACGATGTTTGGGATGCTCCGTCGGATGTATCCTCCTCCTCCTGATCCCTCCCTGTGGGTGGTGATGTTCTTCGCCTGGTGGCACAGGGAGGGTTGCCCATGTTGTCGGCTATCCGACGGAGTGAACGGTTAATTCCCGTGAGCACCGTCACGAGCTCAGCCTGTCTGTCCTCCATCCGTCCTTGGTGTCGCTGTTGACAGGCATGTTGCTCCGCATGTTGCTGGGCCTGCTGGGTCTTGATCTCCTCGAGGGTCCCCTTCATCTCGTTGAGGGTGGACACAACCTGGCTCATGCCCGTGGTGTCCTGCCGGTATGTGTCCAGGATGTTTCTTACATGGGAATATACCGGTTCCGCAGCCAACTGGTCAGGCTCGCGCCTCCGCCGTCCTCCACTCCCACCACCCCTGCCCACTTGCACCTGGCCTGCCCTTGTGGGCACATCGGGTCTCCGGGACCCCTGAGGGGTGGCATTTGCGTTGTCGCCTGCCTCCTCCTGGGTGCCCGGTACACCGTGTTCCTTCTGGTCAGCCTGGCTGCGTTGTGGTGGTGGGGCAGTGATCTTGGGTGTCTCCTGGGATGTGGCAGGAGTGGGGGTGGTGGTTGGCCCAGTTGTACCTGACGCAGGTGCTGCAGGTGGTTGGACACCAGAGGGGCCAGGTTGGTCGGGGTCGTCCACAGAGTGGTGAGAGTCGTCGCTGCCGGTGGGATCGTCATCCCGCAGAGCCAGGTCCTGTGAGTCTTCCCCCCCCAGTGTCGGGGGGTGATCCACGACGTTGACCTGTGTGTGAGAGAGACAATGTTATTTTTGTTCCATGCAACATCCATGTTTCATTCGTTTCAAAGTTGACATATTTCCTCTGGGTATTTGGATATGTCTTGCATTCCACTCACAGTGCACTTGTGCATGGGTATGTCCCTTGGCCACAGCTTTTGAGACTTTACCTATGTGTGACACAGTCTTACTTGCTGTGTCAATTGTGACTGCAGTCAGCAGTGGAGTGAGCAGGTGTGGCGAGCCATCCATTGGCGCCTTCCGTGTTGCACTGTACGTGGGCACATGGAGTTGTTCCACACACTTATATAATGCAGGTAGCTGGCGTTGTGCTCGTGCACAGGTTGAGACATGGCCCAGTGTTTTGCCATGGAGAAGAGAGGGGGATTCAGGCACTGGCCACCCTTGTCTACATGCACCCAGTCCACCTGCTGACGAGCAGACATTCCCACACCACCCAAGGCTGAATTTGTCTCCCTGTGTATCCCTTTCTCACTCCCTCTCTGTCCCCCTCTCCCTCCCTCCCTGTGTCAGCCTCCTCCCTCTGTCCGTCTCCCTGTGTCTCCCTCCCTCTCTCCCTCTCCCTCCCTCTGTGTGTCACCCTCTGTCACCTCAGGCCAGCTTCCTAGGCACACACTTTTTGCAGATCTTTGAATGGCCCTTGGCTTGTTCATGTGAGTTTGTTTCTGATCTCCAGGCACCCATTGGGTGTAGTGTCTGTGTCTGCGCTGCTGCTGTGGTGGTGTGTGCTGCCACTCTTTCACAGTGTTGGCTGTTCATTGGCTGCTGTCATGTGCAAAAAGTGCCTTCACCCCCATGTCTTCATGCAAGACGTCCGCCATTTGCAGGCAAGTCTTTCCTGTGTGGGGGCACACTGTTTGTCTGGCTGTGACCTAGGCCATATGGGCAGAGGGCATTGTTGTCTGCTTCTGAGTTGCACTATGTGATTTTTGAGGCCCACACTCCCGCCATCCGGATTACCGTGTCTTGTGTTGGTGTTTTCTGTGGCCTGTGACTTGGCATTGTCTAGCTGGGTGCATGGGGCATGGTGGCGCTAGTGGCATGTGCGTGTTTATGGAGTGTGGTTGAGTCATGCGATAGCTTTGGGGTGGTTGCGTGCATGATTGTGAGTTTGGTTGTGGATGACGTTCCCCCCATGTGAGGTGAGTTGTTTGTGTACTCACCAGGCTCTCGGAGTCCTTCTACTCCCTGCACTGCCACCACCGGCAGTATGGCCATCACCTTCTCCTCCCAGGAATGGTATTGTACGCGTCTGCGGTCCGGCCCTCCTCCAGTGATGTTGGCCTGGTTGTGGTCATCGGTCATTTTGCGGCGGACCGTCCTCCGCAGATCGTACCACCTGGCTTGGCATTCATGCCTGGTCCTTCTGGTGGACGCAACAGCATTCACAGCATCGACAATCGTCTGCCACATGGCTGTTTTTTCGGAAATGCTGGTCTGTCTGACCAATGTTCCAAAGAGGTGTGGCTCGACTGATGATTTCGTCGACAAGGACCTCCAACTCTTGACTAGTGAACTTTAGATTCTTGTTAGTGGGCATGGTGAGGGGTGTGGGTGTGGATGGTTGTGGGGGGTGTGGGTGTGGATGGTTGTGGGGGGTGTGGGTGTGGATGGTTGTGGGTGTGTCGGTGTGGTTGTGCAGGTGTGTGTGTGAATGTGATGAGGGGGTGTGTGTGAAGGTGGTTGTGTGAAGGTGTGCAGGTGTAAGGTGTAGTGGAGGTTGTAGTATGGTGCAGTTGTTTCTCTGTGTGGTCTGGCAGCAGTGGGTCTGTTGCAAAGGATCATGGTTTGTGTGTGTTGGGACTTTTTGTTGGTCCATTGGTGAGTGTGGCTGTGTTTGAACTTTGGGTGGGTGTGTTATAAGGAGTGGTTGTGTTTTGGGCCTCTGTTTGGGAGTTTGGCAGTTGCAGGTCAGTGAATAGGTTGTATTTGTGCTTGTTGGACATGTTTTGTGGCTTTGTGCGATCCGAATGGAGTCTTCTTGTGTTGTTTTGCTTTGTCCTGGTTGTGTACGTGTGTTTTTAGCGTCTGTACGGTGCGTACATCGGCCATTTTGTTGTACAGTGCTGTCCTTGTCTCTGGCTTGGTACGACTCGTACATGCGCGATGTTGGGTGAGGGTGCTGGTGTTGGGGCCTGGGGTGCGCTCCGTACTTAGACTGGTGGGGTGTGTGTTCGCTCCGTACATACACGGGTGGGGGTACGGTCCGTACATACACTGTTGGGGTGGGGGTACGCTCCATACATACGCGGGTGAGGGTACGGTCCGTACATACACTGTTGGGGTGGGGGTGCGCTCCATACAGACGCGGGTGGGGGTACGGTCCGTACATACACTGTTGGGGTGGGGGTACGCTCCATACAGACGCGGGTGAGGGTACGGTCCGTACATACACTGTTGGGGTGGGGGTGCGCTCCATACATACGCGGGTGGGGGTATGGTCCGTACATTCACTGTTGGGGTGGGGGTACGCTCCATACATACGCGGGTGAGGGTACGGTCCGTACATACACAGTGCTGTCCTTGTCTCTGGCTTGGTACGACTCGTACATGCGCGATGTTGGGTGAGGGTGCTGGTGTTGGGGCCTGGGGTGCGCTCCGTACTTAGACTGGTGGGGTGTGTGTTCGCTCTGTACATACACGGGTGGGGGTACGGTCTGTACATACACTGTTGGGGTGGGGGTGCGCTCCATACATATGCGGGTGGGGGTACGGTCCGTACATACACTGTTGGGGTGGGGGTACGCTCCATACATACGCGGGTGAGGGTACGGTCCGTACATACACTGTTGGGGTGGGGGTGCGCTCCATACATACGCGGGTGGGGGTACGCTCCATACATACACGGGTGGGGGGTATGGTTCGTACATACACTGGTGTACATACGCGGGTGAGGGTACGGTCCGTACATACACGGTTGGGGTGGGGGTACGCTCCATACATACGCGGGTGTGGGTACGGTCCTTACATACACTGTTGGGGTGGGGGTACGCTCCATACATACGCGGGTGGGGGTACGGTCCGTACATACACTGTTGGGGTGGGGGTACGCTCCATACATACGCGGGTGAGGGTACGGTCCGTACATACACTGTTGGGGTGGGGGTACACTCCATACATACGCGGGTGAGGGTACGGTCTGTACATACACTGTTGGGGTGGGGGTACGCTCCATACATACGCGGGTGGGGTGTATGGTTCGTACATACACTGGTGTACATACGCGGGTGAGGGTACGGTCCGTACATACACGGTTGGGGTGGGGGTACGCTCCATACATACGCGGGTGTGGGTACGGTCCTTACATACACTGTTGGGGTGGGGGTACGCTCCATACATACGCGGGTGGGGGTACGGTCCGTACATACACTGTTGGGGTGGGGGTACGCTCCATACATACGCGGGTGAGGGTACGGTCCGTACATACACTGTTGGGGTGGGGGTACGCTCCATACATACGCGGGTGAGGGTACGGTCTGTACATACACTGTTGGGGTGGGGGTACGCTCCATACATACGCGGGTGGGGGTATGGTCCGTACATACACTGGTGTACATACGCGGGTGAGGGTATGGTCCGTACATACACGGTTGGGGTGGGGGTATGCTCCATACATACGCGGGTGGGGGTACAGTCCGTACATACACTGTTGGGGTGGGGGTGCGCTCCATACATACGCGGGTGAGGGTACAGTCTATACATACACTGTTGGGGTGGGGGTACGCTCCATACATACACGGGTGGGGGTATGGTTCGTACATACACTGGTGTACATACGCGGGTGAGGGTACGGTCCGTACATACAGAGTTGGGGTGGGGGTACGCTCCATACATACGCGGGTGTGGGTACGGTCCTTACATACACTGTTGGGGTGGGGGTACGCTCCATACATACGCGGGTGGGGGTACGGTCCGTACATACACTGTTGGGGTGGGGGTACGCTCCATACATACGCGGGTGAGGGTACGGTCCGTACATACACTGTTGGGGTGGGGGTACGCTCCATACATACGCGGGTGAGGGTACAGTCCGTACATACACTGGTGTACATACGCGGGTGAGGGTACGGTCCGTACATACACGGTTGGGGTGGGGGTATGCTCCATACATACGCGGGTGGGGGTACGGTCCGTACATTCACTGTTGGGGTGGGGGTACGCTCCATACATACGCCGGTGAGGGTACGGTCCGTACATACACTGTTGGGGTGGGGGTACGCTCCATACATACGCGGGTGAGGGTACGGTCCGTACATACACTGTTGGGGTGGGGGTATGCTCCATACATACGCGGGTGGGGGTATGGTTCGTACATACACTGGTGTACATACGTGGGTGAGGGTACGGTCCGTACATACACGGTTGGGGTTGGGGTACGCTCCATACATACGCCGGTGGGGGTACGGTCCGTACATACACTGTTGGGGTGGGGGTACGCTCTATACATACGCGGGTGAGGGTACGGTCCGTACATACACTGTTGGGGTGGGGGTACGCTCCATACATACACGTGTGAGGGTACGGTCTGTACATACACTGTTGGGGTAGGAGTACGCTCCATACATACGCGGGTGGGGGGTATGGTTCGTACATACACTGGTGTACATACGCAGGTGAGGGTACGGTCCGTACATACACGGTTGGGGTGGGGGTACGCTCCATACATACGCGGGTGTGGGTACGGTCCTTACATACACTGTTGGGGTGGGGGTACGCTCCATACATACGCGGGTGGGGGTACGGTCCGTACATACACTGTTGGGGTGGGGGTACGCTCCATACATACGCGGGTGAGGGTACGGTCCGTACATACACTGTTGGGGTGGGGGTACGCTCCATACATACGCGGGTGAGGGTACGGTCTGTACATATACTGTTGGGGTGGGGGTACGCTCCATACATACGCGGGTGGGGGTATGGTCCGTACATACACTGGTGTACATACGCGGGTGAGGGTATGGTCCGTACATACACGGTTGGGGTGGGGGTATGCTCCATACATACGCGGGTGGGGGTACAGTCCGTACATACACTGTTGGGGTGGGGGTGCGCTCCATACATACGCGGGTGAGGGTACAGTCCGTACATACACTGTTGGGGTGGGGGTACGCTCCATACATACACGGGTGGGGGTATGGTTCGTACATACACTGGTGTACATACGCGGGTGAGGGTACGGTCCGTACATACACAGTTGGGGTGGGGGTACGCTCCATACATACGCGGGTGTGGGTACGGTCCTTACATACACTGTTGGGGTGGGGGTACGCTCCATACATATGCGGGTGGGGGTACGGTCCGTACATACACTGTTGGGGTGGGGGTACGCTCCATACATACGCGGGTGAGGGTACGGTCCGTACATACACTGTTGGGGTGGGGGTACGCTCCATACATACGCGGGTGAGGGTACAGTCCGTACATACACTGTTGGGGTGGGGGTATGCTCCATACATACGCGGGTGGGGGTATGGTTCGTACATACACTGGTGTACATACGTGGGTGAGGGTACGGTCCGTACATCCACTGTTGGGGTGGGGGTACGCTCCATACATACACGGGTGGGGGTACGGGCCGTACGGACATGGGTGTATATACACGGGTGGGTGTACGGTCCGTACGTACGGGGGTGGACATGCACGGGTGGGGGTTCGGCGCGTACATACGAGGGCTGGGGGGTGGTTGGGCGCGTACATACGGGGGCTGGGGGGGGGGTGTTCGGCGCGTATGCGGGCACATGTCTCCATGGTTGCTATGGGAGTTCGGTGCGGACGGTGTTTTTTCCATACGGTTGTAACATCGGACGCACGGGATGGATCATACTTGCGCGGTCGGACTTCACTTTTCACATTTGTATGGTAAATTGTCCGGGGACGTGTCGGACACATTTTCCGACCCGAGGACGTGTGGGGAATTATTCCCAATGCGATTCGTATGGACTTTTTCCCATGCGAATCGTACTTGGCAGTTTGTACGGCACTTGTACGATTCGTACGGTAAAAAGACCGGATACGAGTCGTACGGGGAAATTTTTTCCAGGATCCTAATCGGCACCAGAGTGTTTAGAAATATTACTTAGGTCATTGTCAGAAGACAGCCACACCAAGGTTATTAGACAATGAAAATGTTTGTAGAAAGTAGAGAAAGTAACATTTTAGGTAAGTAAAAGAAGTAGCGTACTATAAAGTTTCCTGTAGGAAAATCTTCCTCGGCTTGTTCACAAGATTTGTGACCTGTCCTGCATTTGTGGTATGCTGCATGCTGTGCTGATTCCTGATTCTCTGGCTGGCAGATCCTACAGCTCCTAAGTGACTTTTCGAAGCCTTTGTACTTCATTGGCTGATGGCAGGGCCGGACTGGCCGTTGCGGGCACCTGGTGTTTCCCCATTGGGCCGCCAGGGTGGAGGCCAGATTTGGGCCCATAGGGGGCCGTTTTTGGTACAGGGCCATTTTTGCAGCATAGCTGCAATATCTCCCCTGTAATAAAATCGGCCAAAACCGGCCCTGACAAACAGCTCGGCTGTACCCCCCAACCCTCGGGGAGGCCGGCCGAGCCCTTTTTGCCAGGGCCCGTTTTGGTTCCCAGTCCTGGCTGATGATGCTGCCTTTGCTATACTCTAACGGCCATGGAGTTAGCCTTTCGAACTAATTGCACGTTGTGCATTAGTATTTCATCTTGTAAGTGAGCTATTGTTTCTCTGTTGTTCTTCCCCTCCTCCCATTCCTCTATACCTGATTTTCTGATGTTTATTGAATAATCTGTGATGATTATTGTGAATCTATACTGTATTTTGTTAATCAATCTAGGACATTCAAAATATATTGTGTTTTTGTTTGACCATTCATATTATGAAATAACAAGAAAACTAATAGAAAAGAACAGAGTCTGTCTCTATTCCAGAGTTATTTGGATATGTTTCTAATGACAAATGTTTCGCGTATTTCTTCATTGAAGGTCCTCATGGAGAAATAGCATTCCGTCTTTTATTGCTTAGTCCCTTTTAGCTCTACCAAAGAATCATCGAAGGACCTTTGGTATTGCTAATTGTGAGACAAATGACTTATGGGCCCGTCATTCGAGTTACACTTCTGATTATGATATAATGGTTGATGTGGATAGATAGGTAACAGCAAAATCCCCCAATGCTTCCGCTGCCTCACACTCTCTTTGTGTTTTCCAGCTGTCTTCCTCTACTGCTTCACGCCCTCCTCCTGGCAATACACTGTTTTCTCTCCATGTACTATTCTCCCTGTGCCCAGTTGCCCTTTGCTCCCCCTTCTCTCTTCGTTGTCATTTGATTGTCCCTCTTCTCTGTTGCCGTAATCACATGTGGATTACCAAAAAAGGGTTATCCCTGCTGTTCCTCAATCCTAGAAAAGGAAGAGTCAAAAGAAAGGCTGGATCCAAATAAATAGACAGTACGTCAAAAGTTGGTAATCCATTTGTTGGATAATAATGCCCTCACACACCCTTTCAGGTGTCATGCTTCATCATATGGGCTGCTCCTCGTCGGGCCGGCGGTGCAATGCCTAACGGGCTCCCTTAAAAAGGGGCACTTTGTCGGAGATCTTCAATCCAACTGCCTATGTATGGTGAAGTGCGGGTGTGGGGGCCTCAATTGTGTAGATGTGAATAAGTGATATAAACCAGGGTTGAAAGTGCCAGCTAGGAATTAATTTTATTCTGAGGGCCACCTTCCCTGATTAAAAACGTGTGTGTGTAGCACTCAACAGAGTATAATGTCTCATGTAGGAGTGGCCTGTATTAGTATTTAATGGTCAACATGTTTCTCGCATGGAGTTATTACACTCGCGATTCTTCAGGACCTAGAAAAACAACTATCTACAACAAGAGAGAATATTATAATATTAACACTCTCAGTTAAAAGGTATATACCGAGTCAGTGTTTCCTGTCTAAAATACCGGTTATTGTCTGCTACTACCCCATTAAGTAGAAGTCCAGACCACAACAGTACTCGGTGGATTGAACATGAGCAACAATTCCTCAGTAAGTAGGAGTTTCTCCTTGCTCATGCCGTGGGTATTGACCTACCCGCACCACCGAGTCCGGAAGGTAATCACATGCTCACGAAAGATTAATAGAGGTGCGAGTGTGAAATACACATTGGTAAAGTCTGTCCGAGTGATCTGTAAGTTCGGAGCACAGCTTACTCCCTGATACTACGTTGTCTCCCATGTCCTTCTCTGACCTGAGCCGCCTCCATGTTCTGTCTCATACATTCTTCTCCCGCTAACTGGCCTTCTCTCCATGTTGCTTGGGCCCCACCCGCTCCGCACCCCAGCCCACTCCACTGTTTTTTTATGTTGTTTTTAAGCGTATTTGTACATTTAAAAAAACACTTTTGACGTTACTTTTTATTCACCTATCCATCTCAGATTGGTCATTAAAAGGGAAAACACATGTATAACTAATTTTGCAGGCACACATGTCTTTTGCCACACCTATATGACAGACCAGTCGTGTCACAGAGTTTATTATTATTATTATCTTTTTGTCATGCTGCACGGCAATCGTATCGCTGTTCAACAAGGCTAAACACGTTTCACAAAGCCCACAGGTCTCATAAGCGCGACCTATTGGTTTTGCCAATGTTTGTTTATTTATGCTAAGCGGGCTCCCTGTTATGTTATGTTATAATATTTCTAAAGCGCAAACTGTTACCCGAAGGTGTCCTGGTGCTGTCTACAAAGAACCGCCCGAAGAGCTCACCAAAAGGCTGCACATTAGACATTAAACATCCAGGTTTTTAAGACTTTCCTAAAAGCCATGAGATCCATACTATTTCGAAGCTGAAATGGGAGGGCATTCCAAGCTTTGGCTGCCCCCACCCGAAAACTCCTGCCTCCCCAACCGGTTTTTCTGAAGGTTGGAACTGCTACCAATTTAGCTCCTAGGGATTGCAATGGTCTATTTGGAACATACCACTGAAACTGCTGCTTCAGATGTTCTGGGCCAGTCTCGTGAAGAGCTTTAAAAAAGGTGCATAGTGACTTAAACTGCACCCGTTTCTTAATAGGCAGCCAGTGAAGTCTTCTGATGTCGCCAGAAACTGAGGCGAACTTAGGTGTCCCTGTAAGCAGTCTGGCGGCCGAGTTCTGTAGAAGTTGTAGTCTATGCAGCAGACGCTCCTGAATATTAAGGTAGAGGCTGTTACAATAGTCCAGCCTTGTCATAGTCAATGCGGTCACCACTGTGCGTTGATTTTCCTTTGGAAGATACCGTAGAATTTTCTTACAAGTTATCAGGGCAAATGTGGTAGCCGAGACAACTGAGTTGACTTGGTCTTCAAACTGAAGCCTATCGTCAATCAAAACTCCCAGGTTTTTTACTTTCCTGGAGGGGATTGGAAGTAGGCCCAGCGAAGCTGGCCACCAACTTGGGGTCCAGAACTTGGGAGCATTGCCAACAAAATGACCTCCGTCTTGCTTGAGTTGAGTTTAAATCAGTTCTGCGACATCCATATACCCACTGCATCCATAACAATCATGAAATCGTAGTTCTGTCCCCCTCTCTTGCCCTGGTAGCAGAGACACCACAATCTGAGTGTCATCTGCGTAGGATGTCAGATCGAATCCAAATGACCTGATCAGGGGTGCAAGCGAGGAGACGTATACATTAAACAGTGTTGGACTAAGAGAGGAGCCCTGCAGAACCCCGCAGGGCAGAGAAAACCGTGTGGAACAGAATGTGCCAAGAGACACTATTTGCTTTCTGTCCGAAAGGAAGGACTTCAAAAGTTCCCATGCTTTGCCTTGTACTCCACATTCCCACAACCGGTCCATCAACAAATCATGATGGACCGTGTCGAAAGGCCACGGACAAGTCCAGCATGATCATTGCGGCCTTGCCTCCCTGATCGAGTGCGGCCCTAATTTCCTTTGTAGATTTAAACAGAGCGGACTCCGTGCTATGACCTGCTCTGAACCCGTGTTGGGTTGGATCTAATACTTGAGCTTCCCGTAAGTATGTAATAAGTTGTGTGTTCATACTTTTCTCGGCCAGTTTAGCTGGCAGAGGGATGCGCGAGATAGGTTGAAAGTTATTAGGATCCTTCGGGTCCAGGTTGGGTTTCTTAAGTAGAGGCAAAATTGATGCGGATTTCCAGGCTATGGGGAAATGTCCTTTCTTGAACATGGCATTTATGATCATGGTCAGCGATATCGTAATCGGTTCTGAGGCTAGCTTTAAAGCTACCACTGGACATGGATCATAAGGAGAGCCTGATTTATTAGACATCAATAACTTATAAGTCCCACTGATAAGTAAAGGTGGGAACTCATCAAAAATAAAATGTGAGCCTGATCGTAGTTTGTATCTCTCTCCGACATCTAATTTCCCATCTGTTGTAGGGCCATTAAATGTGGCGAAAATAGCCTCCACCTTACTATAGAAGAATCTAGCTATTTTGTCAGAGCTCCTGGCTCGAGGGGATACTGGGAGTGCCCGGGTATGCAAGGCTGATTACTATTTTAAAACTTTCTTTAGCTGAATTTATAGCGGAGTTTATTCAATTGGCAAAAAAAGTTTTCTTAGCTGCTTGGAGAATGTGTTTATAGGCTACCAGGTTTAGTCTATATGCCTCTTTCTCTATGGCTTTGTATCCCTTTCTCCACTTCCTCTCTAATAGCTTACACTTCAGTTTAAGATCTTTTAATTCCTGCCCATACCAAGGAGCAGAGGGCCGTACTCTATTAGAGTATAGAACCTTCTCAGGCGCTAGCTAACTTGTTACCGGCTGCCTCAAGCCAGTTAGAGTACTGGGTGGTTGCCTCTTCTATATCTATTGATAAGTGAGGAGAGGTAGCGTTCAATAGATTTTCTAGCATTCTAGCCTCAATTTTATTCCATGCTCTAAATGTCACTTGCTTCTTTGCTAATTTTCTCATCTCATGTTGACTAGGAAAGCATACTTCCACATGGTCAGACCAGACGAAGCAGGCCAGTAAACGAGAGTTGCGGGTTATTAGAAAAAAAACCATCTAGGGTATGCCCTGCAATGTGGGTGGGGCCAACAACCCGTTGATTAAGATCAACACTTTCCATAAATTTCAAAAGAGTCACTGTATCAGGGTCAGCCGGTGCCTCTAAATAAAAATTAAAATCTCCCAACAGGGTAAAGGAACTGGCATAGATACCTCTTTCCAGCAAATTTCCCACTGAAGTTAGAAAAGGCGTCCTAAGGCCAGGTGGTCTATAAAGGAGAATTCCTTTAAAAGTAGCCTGGTGGGAGTAATATACACAGAATTCAAGTGCCTCACAATCTGAGATGGATACATTTTCAAAGGTCGCATTAATGGTAGAATGATGAATAACAGCTAGCCCCCCACCTCTCCTGGAAGGCCTATTTAAGGTGTGACAGGCGTAACCAGGGGGCGTAGCCTTAACTAAGTCGGGACCGGATGCCTCGTCTGTCCATGATTCTGTAATAAAGGCAACCATTATGCCCTTTTCCTCAATTAATCTGGCGCATTCTATACTATGCTTTACAAGGGATCTGGCATTCAGCAAAATGCACTTCAGTCCCTGTGACGAGGCTCCTGAATCCTTCACTCGAAGAACCACCGTCTTCTATCAGTGTGTCACTGAGGTGAGAGCTGGACCCTGCAGTTGTAGAACTACTGACGAACCACCGATGAAGGGGCTGCACGACACCATCAATCCTTAATGGCTCAGTAAAATACCCCCATCCGGTTACTCACACTGTCCTACACCTACTCGCCTTGCCCTGATGAAGACCTTCAACCAAATTAATTGTGGGTCCGTCAATGAAAGTCGAAACGCATTGGCATTTTCACTTGGAGGCCAAGAGTACACAGACTGAAATACCACAATAAGTGATGTATTGACTGGGCCTGATTAATATGGCACAGCCCGAGAGTTGTACATCTACACTCTGACCTACTTAGGACCTTAGAGAAACACAACACTGAGGACCTGAAGGCATAGGTCCCGGTCCATGCAAAAGTACAGTAGGACTGATAAGCACTGTTGATTCGTTTATGTATGATTTGTTTTTGTATTAATCACAGCAGTTTCAAAGCTATGTTATGTTTGTTGACCTGTCTTTTGTTCTAATCTTTTGTGAATAATATAGTATTCTGTTGTGTATTATGTACATTTTTTACTGCCTGTCCACACTGTCTCTGTAAATATCATAAATGCCATTGAGGTGTATGTCTTAAAGTGTCTTTAAAAAAAAAGGGGGGGAAAAAACTCTTTAAAAAACAATATAAAGAAAAATAAGTAATTAATCTCGGAGTTAATCAAAGTAACTTCCGAGTTTAAATGGATTATGTTAGATTTTTTGGTTGGAGAGCTATTTTGTACATTGGCAAATGCTTATTTAAGCACAATGCCAATAAGGGGTGCCGATTGGAAGTATTTTTCCAGTCCAACAGAGGGATAGAAGAGTGAAGGATTTAGACTTTTTTTGTTTTGTTTTGGAGGTCATAGCAGTAGGAGGAGGTTTCAGATGAGTAAAAAGGGATGTGAAGGGGAAGAGTCAGAGGGAAGAGTTTCGAAAGGCTTGTTTTGGGGGATCGGTATGGTAAAAGAGGTGTCAGATGATACAAGGAGGGGTAGAGTAGGGGAGAGTCTAGAAAGGGTTATTTTGGGGGTCATAGTAGTGGTATGGGGTTTGGGATGAATGAGAGAGTGGATGTAGAGGATATATTGATAGAGGTATAGGGTGAAAAATAGGGTAGTGCATTGGAAAGGGTAGCAGAAAGAGGTTTGAGATGAGTTAGAGAGTTGAGGTAGAAGATATATTGAGAGAGGTATAGGGTGAGAAATAGCTCAGTGCATTGGATATGCTGGATTAGAAGAAAGTAATAAATATATAAATCCATAAGTACATAGAAAGTATATAGATGCATAAAGGAAGTAATTATATGTACATTAAAGATATTGTTAGAGGTATAGGGTGAGAAATAGGGTAGTGCATTGGATATGTTTTTTAGGAGAAAAGTAATAAATATATATTGATCCAAGTACATGGAAGGTGTATCAATGCAAAAAGAAGTAAGTATATGTAGAGTAAAGATGCATTAGATAAACTATGGTTTTCAAGTTTTTTTCCATACATAATTATTCTACATGTTTATACAAAGCAATATACATATATAGGTACATATCTATAGTACAAATAAATGCTTATATACAGAGGGATATGCTGTGTATATCTGTTTGCGTATGGTGCTTATGTGGGGAAGAGACAATTTTTTAGTAATTTTCTGAAGATAAGGTTGTTGTCCGTGGAGCTTATGTTGGGGGGTAAAGAGTTCCATAGTTTGGCTGCTGGAACAGACAAGGATGTGTCACCCATGTTTTTTTTCTTTTATCTTGGGATTTTGAGGCGAGTTGCCACTCTAGAGCGGAGGTTCCTTTGTTGAATGTGTTTGGTGATTTTATTCCCGATGATGGTCCCATTCCATGTATTGCTTTGAGGGTGATACAAAGCAGCTTGAACATAGATCTTCTGGCAACTGGTAACCAATGCAGGGCTTTCAAGGCAGTGAGGTGTCGTCTCGTGGTTTGATATGCAAGAGTAGTCTGGCAGCCGAGTTCTGAAGCCGTTGTAGTCTTTTAATGGTCGCTGAAGGTGATCCATAGTAGAGTTATTGTCGTAATTGAGTTTGGACAGAACAAGGGAGATGGTAGAGTGGACATTGTGTGGGAATCCCAAATTGGGGAAGATTTGTTGCAGAGTTTTTATAGCAACAAAACTTGATCTTGCTAGTTTGTCCACTTGGGCATTCATTGATAGCTTGGAGTCCATGGTCATTCCTAGGTTTCTTGCTTCCTTCAATACTTTAGGCGATGATCCCAGTTCATCAGGCCAGGTGGCAAGTGGGTCATAATGTTTCCAATCACCACAAGTGAGTAGTTCCATTGTGGAAGCATTCAATTTGAGACGGCTCCAGTCATCCAATGATCCATGGCTCTGAGACACCTGAAAACTGGCGAGTTTCCAATGTCTTTGGGGCATTCCAGTTGATGGAGTATTTGTGTGTCATCTGCATAGTTATAGCACGTGAGGTGAAATTGATTGATCAGTACCGGTAATGACTTCATGTAGATGTTGAAGAGCATGGGCGAGATCATAAGCCTTGAGGGACCCCTGCTTTTGTGGAATATGGTTTGGACGAGAAAGGTGGGTTATGGATGGCATTAGTTCTGTTTCTAAGGTAGGACGTGATCTAGTCTAGAGCAGTACCCTCTATGCTGGCTTCGTAGAGTCTTTGTATCAGAGTGTCATGGTAAACCGTGTCAAAGGCAGCCGAGAGGTCCAAGAGGAGTAGCGCAGCAACCCAGTTGCGGTCAACTGTGTTCTTCAGGTCATCCCAGATGGCAAGGAGGGCAGATTCTGTGCCTCTTCCCGGACAGAATCCTGTTTGGAAGTCTGAAAGTATGGCATTCTCTTCAATGAATTGTGACATCTGGGTGAACGCTGCTCTTTCTATCAGTTTGCCCAGGAAAGGTCCATTTGTAATGGGTCTGTAGTTTTCAGGACAGCGAGTCCAGGTTTGTTTACTTCAGTAAAGGGCATATGTGTGACTATTTGACACAGTTTGCATGGGCTTCCATGGGTGGCATAATACATGCTGCAGCCCATGGGAGACCCCTGATGTTCAAATGCCCTGAAAAGCTCAGTACCATATACTAGGGACTTACGATGGTACCCCAGTATGTCAATTGTGGGGTGTACAAAGTACTTACTATAGAATTTAGTGGAGAGAGCACTGCCAGTAGGGTCCTGGTTAGCAGGATCACAGTGAACTACAGTCAAAACACACTGACACCAGACAGAAAGTGGGGGTCTCTATGCCAGAAAGAACCTACTTTCCTACACCCAGGATCTGCAGTGGCAATGCCTCAACCATGGTGATACCCTGCCCTGCTGTCCATCAAATCCAGCTTTGTAGGACTCTAGCCAGTCCCATGCCATTAGTGGGTCATTTAAGAACAGTGTTTTGCCATCAAGCATAACCTTAAGGTGGGCAGGGAACAAGAGTACGTACTGAACTCCTGCTTTTCTCATCTCATTTTTAACAGCAAGATTAGCATTGTATAGTCTGGGAAGATAGCCACTGAAGCCTGCCCAAATCAAACGTCATGCACCGCCCAGGCTTTCTGCATTATGAGTTCCCTGTCCTGGTAGTTCAGTAAGCGAGCCACCACGAGGGGGCCTCCTGGTGGCAGCAGTCTCCAGGGACCCTATGTGCCCTCTACAGGGTATAGGACGTTGATAGTGCCTTTTGCGCTCTCTCCTCTTCCCAGCCAGTTCTCAGGGAAGGCCACCCCGTTTGTTCCTTCCGTCTTCTCAGTTAGCCCGTTATCCACACATTATTGGGGCAGCTGTTGCATCATCCGCCCGACGGACGATCCAGTAGGTCCACTTGGCGCAGCAGGTCTAGCACCTTGGCCTGCAATCCTTTAACAGTGGTGCCCACTTCCTCTAGAGCCTCAGCAGTGTGTTTCACTTTGATCCGCTAGCTTGCGGTGGCCATCATGGAGTGTACCCAGGATGATAGATACCTTATCTATTTTACCCTCCAGCACTTCTCTGGGCGCATTCACTACATTCAGGATAATTTGTTCATGAAGCCTGGATTGTGTTGAGGATTTCCTCCCTGCACCAGGCCAGAGGTCCCCATGCGTTCACCCACCACAATTTCTTTACTTCCCTTAGTGCGCCCCATGGCAGACACTCCACAACTGATCATAACTAGTAAGCCTGGGGAGAGTGTGCGGAGTGGTGATCCGCGTAGTTCCACAGAGTTTTAAAAAAACTCAGTGGAACTTCACCCTGCTCCGCGCCCTCCCCCTACCAAAGCAATTAAAAATAATTAAAAAGGCACTTACCTGCCGCGTCTTCCTCGGCTGCCTCCTCCTCACAATAGCTGCTCTCTCCTGCCTCCTCATCGCACTGAATAACCCCTAGGTTGTACGTCTTGGGCATGGCGTTCGGCGTTTCATTCCTTAACAAGACCTGAAAACTCTGGTTCAATGTTTGGTACTTTGGCCTCCTCAAAACCCACCTATCTCCTCTAAAAGCCATCCTCTATTCAGAGGCACGTTCAGTCTATGGGGTCCAAAGGAATAACCATACTACACCCATACGGATTTCTCTTCGCTGGCTTCACATTGAAGCTAGGTCAATTTACAAGACTGCCTGCATCACCCATAAAGCCATGCACACTTGCAGCCCTTGCTACCTGGCCAACAAACTCAAAATATCAGGCGGCCCTAGCCCTTCACTCAATGCTGAAAATGTACTGCTCGAACCTCCAACTTTCAAAAGGGAAAGATTTATGGTGCAATCCTTCTCAGGTAATGCAACTACAATTATGAACTCGCTACCTTCAATCCTTTGGACCATCGCCTCTTCCCGGATTTTCAAAACAGATTTTAAAACTCTTCTCTTTCAAAGACACTTCTTGAATAATTTGCCTCATCCCAGGTCATGACCCGGAATGCCACATGACACTCATGAGAAATCAATTTTGAAAATATGAATTCTGTACTGCATAATAAGGGTGGGCGCAGTGCGGCGGAGTGTGCATAGTGCTGCCTACTTCGCGCTTCGCAAAGTAGGCGTAGCAGGCAGACTACGCACACGACACGGCGGAGCAGAGTTGCCCACCACCCGCCTCCCTCCCGCCCTCATTTTAAAATTACTTAGAACCTTAAAAGTACATAAAATTACTTACCTGAGCTGCGGCGTCCCGGGGCTCCATCTTTCTGCGCGGGCGCCTGCGCATGCGCATTTGTGAGGAAGAAGCTAGCGAGGAAGCAGCAAGATGGAGCCCCAGGACGCCGCAGCTCAGGTAAGTAATTTTCTTTATTTTTAAGGTTCTAAGTAATTTTAAAATGAGGGTGGGAGGGAGGCGGGCGGTGCGTAGTGGGGCTACGCGGAGTGTGCCCGTAGATTTGGGCACACTCCGTGGTGCTCCGCGTAGCCCCACTACGCCCAGGGTTACTGCATAACCATAAATGTGCCATCTTTTCATATTTTGTAATCTTAAATGTATCTGTAACTCGTTAATATGTAACTTTCAACATGAGTACCTATAAGTAGTTTTACCTACTTCCATGCTACTCTCATTCCTTATGCAATTTACTTCACTCTACTGTGAAGCGCTCTGACACCTCTGGGTAATGTTCGCGCTATATAAAAATGCATAAATAAATTACTGTCCCAGCAGCATCCAGCACTCCAGACACCTCCTCCGACAGCCCCACCAAGGTGTCACCACTGCCGGGAAGCCAGGAGGCACCCAGCCACCGCTCTCCCCACCACATGCAAGAGGGGAGCCTGCACCGACTCACTTGTGGTCCAGTCTGCGAGAACCTGGGGAGTGGCACTCACTGGCGACCGTCTGTACTCCTCTGCTCTCTGTCGCCATCTGGCGCCCAGATATCGCCTTCAGGCCACACCTGCCATCCTGGGCCCAAGGACACTAGGATGCACCACACTTGCCAGCTTCGTCATCAGGTGTCGCAGCTTGGTCCATCGTGCCCGGCTGCAATCGGAAAGCCAAGTGGGTGCTGTGCAGGCATGGATCCAGCCCCTAATCAGCAGGGTGTCAAGAGATGGTTGGTGGTGGAGCTCAGAAGTACGCAGCCATCTTGCACGGTGCTCGGCCACGCCTCGTTGTGTGTTTCTATTCAATGACTTTATGTCATTGTGTCACCTTTTTCTTGATAGTCCATTTGAGAGCACCTGGAAGGAATTACATTCAGCATCTTAAGGAGGGAAGGGGGTCCATGAACGATTCTCATCTAATCTTTGCAACTATCACTTTTAATGAACTGCAAACATTTTTTTGACTAAAAGAACTGATATACTTTAAATATAGTAAAGTTAAACACTTCCAAGTGTTAATGGAAAAATCAATTTTTTGAAGTAATTTCTCCTTATTTACTCCCAGCTAAATGTATTTCTATTATTGTCCTGGATCATGTTCACCGTTTTCCTCTTGTTAATTATTGATACAATTTAATATACTAATTGTTTTAAGTCTTTGCAGTCAATGTACCTGGTGGATATGGATTCTCTGTAAAGGGTTACCTTACCCTAAGGCATCTGGTCCATTAGAGGGAATAATTGGGTGGAATCAGAGCCGGACTGGCCTAATCGCGCACTGGCCGTTTTCCCGGTGGGTCAGAAGGGTGGGGGACGGTTTTGGGCTGGTGGGGACCAGTACAGCTAAATCATTCCCCTGTAATAAAAGAACAGTTGCAGTGTTTACCGCCAGCAGTCATCTCATTCCCCGGCCGGTCCAACTTAATTGCCAGGGATGGTTTGTGTTCCCAGTCAAGCCCTGGGTGGAATGAATCAATTGACTTAACAGGGGACAACCGTGTGTGTGACCTTCACAGATTTGGACCTATTTGAGAAGGATGCAAGAAGTACATAAGGGCAGCGCCCACTCTCAGCCCAGCCACTAACAGCACTACACATGGAGCATCTCAGAAAGTGATGCAGGAGGGGGAAAATAATACACCCCTGCTGTCCACATGAAATTAGGATGGATTCAGATCTGCACAGAAATAAGTGATTTTACAAAGAGTTACACAATATGAATGTGCCTTTTATGTACTGTTAGCTATTGATAGAATAACTGTGTATGTCTTTTCCAATTAGACTCAGCCAGTGGCCCAGTTCATCATGACTTCACTGTAAATAACCTTATACTCACTACCTATTTACTCCTATCGTTGCCATGTGCAACTTTTGATCAACTATGTGCAGCATTTCTGATCGAATGTTTTTCTCAGTACTCATAAATAAAAAATAGAGATCTTCGGTACAAGTGTTATAGTATTTGATGTTTCATGAAGTTGGCCCAGGAAGTAATAGCCCTGTGAATAATATCTTTCCCCCAACACTTCCTGCCTTCCTTCAAAATAGTGCTTCCATTGCACTGCGGCTGGGCACAGTAGACATCAGCCTGCCTCACCACCTGTTTGCCCTTTCTTTGCAGCTAGAGACTGTAGGGGCGAGAATCAGATTCACAAGACCGCCATTTTGGATTGGAAACTGATTCCGAAAATGTTGGCACAGGTGTGGGTGACTACCCAACTCAAGGAATAAACACAACCCTTGATAAAGTGAACTCTTAAAGTCACTAAATTAACCTGAGCTCAACCACCTAGTAGCTATGATACAGGACAGACAGGCTTAACTAAAGGTAATATGTAAAGTATTTATGTTGTACCAATACAGTAATATAATCAAAGTGCAAAACAATAAAAATCCCAAACTGAATTAGAGAAAGAGAGAAAAAAGTTAATACACAAAACAACCCCAAAATGACAAAAATCCAACAAGGAGATATGAAGTTTTTAAGTAGAAATGGTACAAAGAAGACTAAAGTGGCAACAATAGGTAATTATCACGGTAGACCGGAACCTGCGTGCAAATTTGCCACTGACCGTGATGGAGTGTGGCTTGAATTTGGATAAACCAACCAGGTTTATCCTGGTCAAAGATTTTACCTTCTGTCTTTAGTTCTCCCCTGGACCTCAGGAGAGGCCCTTAGAGACACACTGGATGTCAGGCAGAGGCCAACAGTAGGGTCCAGTCCAAGTCTAGTTGCCACTAGTTAGCTGGACAGTTGCACGAAAAGGCTTCTTGTAGCTTGTTGTGTTCCTATAGCTTTAACAGGAGGTCGACCTTATGACCCTTGGAGTCAATCTCTTTGTCCTAGGTAGAAGAGAGAGCAGGTCAAGTCCTTTCATTGCTCTTCTCAGGCTGCTTCCGGCAGGTTCAGTCCTATTCTGATCTTCCTCACATCTAGGAGGGTTCTGAAGTTAGTGTCCGGAGATGCCACATTTATGCCTAACACAAGCTAAGGGGTAGGAATGACTCCTGGGTGCAACCTAGCCAAATGGGGAAACGTTCCCGGGGACAACCCTACTCAGTTTGGGCATTTCCAAGATGGGCAATGTCTTTGGCAACACTAAACCTGGACTCTGAGGGCTGGTGGTGTGTTTGTGGTTAGCGTACTATGGTAATCCTAGGGTCCTCCCTCATCTAATGGTAAAACTGAGTTTGGGACAGTCACTGTACACACAATAAACCCAGAGATGGGCATCTGATAGAACAAAGCAGACAGTGCATGCACAATTTTTTTTTTGCCATCTTGTTCCCCCTCAATTAAAGTGTACCCCCAGTATTGATATGTAAAACTGGAGCTGAGCTGTACCTGATTGATGAGCCCCAATCAAGGCAAAACTGGCCTTGGGTTACTTCTGTTCCAGTACGGGCAGGACCTCATCTGGCAGTTCGGGTTGGACTGTTCCTATTGGAGCCAGGACAAGACTGATTTGCATATGGTTGGGTCCATCCTAAGGTGTCATGCTGTTCAAAATAAAATGGCCCCCAAGTAATTGCCAGAGGCGTACATTAATTCAAGCATTCCATCAATCAGTATCAAGTTTATTTGCATAGTTTATTAAAACCGTTACAATACAAAAAATGTGTTCAGTTAAAAACTATCACATACATGCATAAAACTCATTCCTTCATGTTTCTTATATCTAATAACCATGCTAAAAAAGCTTGCTAATTTTGAGCAGATGTAGCAGCATAAGTGACTCGTCAGTTTTATCCTCTGAAATTATCTGTTGAAAGTATCCTCAAACCGCCTTGCACAATTACATGTATTTTTTCTGGCTAGGTTCCTAATGTCTCTATTTCTGCCATTTTGCTTCCATACAGTCTCAGATACTTTACTGCTCTGCAGTTCAATTGTGGATCACTAGGTGCAAAGCATGCCAACAGAGCTTGCCTCCTGGTATGAATCCCTCGTTGATTGAAAAGTTGTTTCAGCAATTTCTTTCGTTCTTTGAGGAGTTCTTTACAGGAGCATAGGAAATGCAGCAGGTCTTCCCGAGCCGATCCACATAAGCGGCACATGGAGCCTGCTTTATTGCATAGCCAGGGTGGAAGATGCTGTACGCAGGGGAGCAGTCCAAATCTATATTTCATGAAAGCAATTTTTATATTTTTGTCATATCCCAGGTTAAAATAAGCTTGGGCGCCCGGCTTTGTGTATGTATTCAGGGTCATCCATTCGTGGGCTCTCTTTGATGGTGCGGCCTAGTCCTCCAGCCATGAGAGTAGTTTCACTGTCTTCCACACCAATTTTTTAAAGGTTAGGGTGGTTGTCGATGTTTACCAAAGTTGGTTTAGCCCCAATTTGTGTAGACTGCTATGAAGATATTTTGCAGCTGGTGATGTGGCGTGCGATTGTAGCTCCTTCCACAGCTGTTCGTTTAGCGTTCCCCGAGGAGCTTTTCGCACTTTGTCCCATGCAGTGATGAAGTCTACTTGTCTAGCAAGTGATTGTTTCAGAACACCAAACTCAAGTCTGATTTGCGCAGGTGAAGTATGTTTCGGCAGCCCAAAAATGACCCTGTATGCTGTTGTTACTGTGGCATCGAGTATTTTCGCGTTCCTGCCTTTCTGTGCCTCGCTGCCATAGGCGATTGTTGGCAAGAGTTTTGCCCGGACCACCTCAGCGAGCAGCAGGATCGATGGGCCAGTTAGTTTAGAGTTTAGTGTTTTTAAGGAGATTGCTAGTACTAGACCTTTATGCCTTATGCTATTCTTCTGTGCCAAAAAGTGGCCGTCTGTGTCCAACTTCACACCAAGATATTTATATTCTGTTGTCTTCTATGCTGGTCTCTCCCCAGAACCAGGCTGTCGTTTGTCGCCTTTTTTTCCTGACTGTCATTGTTCTCTTTTTATCCAGATTAATAGTTAAATCATTTGCTAGGGAGAAGTCCCGCGTTGTGTTTAAGAGATGTTGTAGCCCTATATTTGTTTTACTGATCAGGACTATGTTGTCTGCATAAAGGAGACAGGGTAGTGCAATGTCTCCTAATTTCGGGGGAAGTGAATTACAACTGATTAGCAGTGGGACTAAATCAGCTATATACAGTTTAGTTGGTCAGATGCAGTACAGGAAATAACAAGGTAATACATGAATTATAATACCATCATGACATTACATTCGACACTCTGGGTGATACTTATGCAGTGCCTAACCTTGTGCTAGCGCTGTGCGCGCTTACGTAAAGTCTTTCCCTGAACGGGCCGTCTAACTAAGCATGATACTTGAACGGGGACACATTGGGCTCACTAACATGGCGCCTGTGGAACTGAGCGCTCCTCGTAATCAATGGCCCCTAATCCTGTGAAGTAAAGCATATGAAACAAAGCGCTACGCGCAACCATTTGTAGGTAATTACAGTCGAGCAGAGCATATAATACAATACGTTACTCGTGATCCTGGTGTAGAATTTCCTTCGTGCAGAACATAAAACACAATGCGCTACGCGCATCCCTTAGCATGTAATTACTGCCGAGTAGAGCATATAACACAAGGCGCTACTCGCATTTCCTGGCAAAACAATTACGGTCGAGTAGAGCATGGAACACAGTGCGCTACTCGCATCTCCTGGCAAACAACTTCGTTCGAGTAGAGCATGTAACACAAGGCGCTACTCGCATTTCCTTTTAAGGTAATCACTATCGAGTAGAGCATATAACACAAGGCACTACTCGCGATCGCGGGCATGTGAATACTTTCGAGCGGAACAGGTCATACAGTGCGCTACTCGCATCCCTTGTCACTCCAGCGGGGGAAGCAGGGTCGGTGGCGGGAAGCGCCACACGAGGGTAATGTTAGTCAGTTCCTTTAGGCGGCTTCCAGCGGGGAGACTGACAGGACTTGCGGAGCGGGTCCCTATGCTCCGGTGCAGTTCACTAAGCACCGCTCCCAGTCTTACAGAAGGGGGGACACGGACAGGATCCCTCGGCGGGGTCTCTCCGTCGCGCAGGCAGGGGAGGGGATTCCCACGGAGGGGACGACCCGGGCCAAGTGCGGTGCGGTTTCCGGACCAGCAGGGGGCGCACCAGGGGGGATCTCGGCCTCCGGGCTTACCTCCGTCTCGGCGTCAGCAGGCGTCCGTCCTCACGACGTTGGGGGAACTCAGCCCCGACCTTGCGCACCTCCTCACTCGGCTGCGACGGCAGCGACGGGTCCCCGGGCTTCTCCTGGGCCTCGCGACACAGCAGGGCACTCCTCCAGGCCGCAGCAGTGAGCGCGCTGGCTTCGTCGTCGCAGGGGGGGGGGGGCTCAAATTAAGGATGGGGTAAAGTGCTCAGCGGAGCACGCTGCCGGGGGTCCCAGACCAGGGTAGGAAGCGCGGGGGTCACAGCGCTAGTACCTGGTCGATCCCCGGTGTCTTGGCAATCGGTTTAGTATTTTGTTCACTAGAGTAGCTTGGACACGCAGTCTCAGCTCTGGCATTCAAGGCTTACAGCTCGCTCTTGTCATGCAGTTTCAGTTCTTGAAGTTAGATTTCAGTTCTCAGTTGACAGGTGAAGTCTTGTGGCGCAGATGTATCTGGCGCCCTTAAGGGGTTCTGTTACAGGGGTAGGGATGGAGAGGGCGACTAGATCCTTCCTAGTCAGGTTGGCAGAGAGTCTCTGGGTCCTCCTACTACTGGGCAAGATCAGTGGGATTCACAGGGCACCTCACTCACTTAAGAGGCAGTACCTAAATCCTGTCACTCTCAGAGGCATAAGTCCCTGGCTAGGCCCTACCGCCTACACTCCTGGTGGATTCTTCCAGCTCTGCTTCACCCCAATGGCCAACTCACCACACAAGTTTCCCTCCCACTCTTAAGTAGCCCTAGGTCAGGTGACCTCTAGCCAAGGCGGCAAAAGTAAAACCCCACCTCCCTTCTAGAAGGTTCCAGCTTCTTCCAGGAGCTTCCCCACTCTAACTATGGGACAAAAAGGCGGGCTGGTGTCGCAACATTGTTGTGGGTCCCAGCCAGCTCCTGGCAGCTAGGGTGCTACTATCAAAAACGACCACCCTGCAGTAGCAGGGGTCTGTGGCAGCCATCTTGGGAGAAGGGAGCACCTGCACCTTAACACTGCCTGGCAATGAAAAGGCGCCCGGAGACCTAGTCCAACATAAAAATGAGGGTGGAAAAAATGAGGCCCGATACAAAAATAGAAGGGGAGACCACCCTAGGGCTGACAGGTCCAACATGCGTCCCCCCCCAGCCGAAAGAGGGGAGAGCTACCCAACCTCTAGGGAGTTCTCTTCACTAAGGCGGAAAAACCTGGAGAGACCGTCAGCATTGGCGTGGTCAACTCCGGGCCGATGTTCCACCCGAAAGTCCATCCCCTGGAGGGAAATGGACCACCTCAACAACTTGGGGTTTTCGCCTCTCATCTGCATGAGCCAGCGAAGGGGGCGGTGATCGGTCTGGATAAGGAAGTGAGTGCCAAAGAGGTATGGCCTCAACTTCTTCAGAGCCCATACCACCGCGAAGGCTTCTCTCTCAATGGTGCTCCATCGCCGTTCCCGAGGGAGGAGTCTTCGAGATAGGAAGGCCACAGGTTGGTCTTGGCCCTCGGTGTTGAGTTGTGAGAGCACTGCACCTATGCCGTGCTCTGAGGCGTCGGTCTGTACAATAAATTCCTTGCTGAAATCGGGTGTTGCTAGTACTGGAGCTGTACACATCGCATTTTTCAGCGTATCAAAGGCTTCTTGGCATGCAGCTGTCCATATGACCTTGCAAGGTTGTTTCTTTGAGGTCAACTCCGTCAAGGGGGTCACGATGGTACCATATCCCTTGACGAACCGGCGGTAATACCCAGTGAGGCCGAGGAAAGCTCGGACCTCTGTTTGGGTCTTGGGGGGCTCCCAAGCCAAGATGGTTTCAATTTTGGCCTGGAGGGGTTGCACCTTACCTCCGCCCACCAGGTGTCCCAGGTACACGACAGATCCCTGTCCAATCTGGCACTTGCTGGCTTTAATGGTTAAGCCAGCGCGTTGCAGCGCCTGCAATACCTCCTGGAGGTGTTGCAGATGGTCCTCCCAGCTGCTATGTCATCCAAGTAGGCTGCTGAGAAGGACTCCAGGCCAGATAGTACCTGATTCACTAACCGCTGGAATGTGGCCGGAGCATTTTTGAGCCCAAAGGGCATCACTCGAAATTGGTAGTGGCCCTCTGGGGTGGAGAACGCTGTCTTCTCCCGTGCTCCGTCGGCCATGGCAATCTGCCAATATCCGGATGTCAGGTCAATGGTGCTGAGGTACCGGGCTGCTCCCAGCCGGTCCACCAGCTCATCTGCACGTGGGATGGGGTGAGCATCTGTCTTCGTGACAGAGTTCAACCCCCGGTAGTCCACACAGAACCGAAGTTCTGGCGTCGTACCCGGTGGGGCCGCTTTCGGCACCAACACCACTGGACTAGCCCACGGGCTGCTGGAAGGTTCTATCACCCCCAGCTCCAGCATCTTTGCCACCTCACGCTGGATGCTATCCTTCACTCGGTCAGAAAGCCGGTAAGACTTGTTCTTTACTGGGGGGCTATCCCCTGTGTCCACATCATGGGTACACCAATGAGTGATTCCAGGCGTGAGGGAGAACAACGAGGCAAACTGTCCCAGGACATGGCGACAGTCCCTCTGCTGCTCTGGGGTCAAGGATGGGGAGAGGACTACACCTTCCACCGAACCATCCTTCTCTTGTGCCGCAAGAAGGTCAGGAAGAGCTTCATTCTCTTCCTCCTCGCTCCCATCCGTCACCATAAGGAGAGCAAGCTCCGATCGCTCATGGTGCGGCTTCAGGCGGTTGACGTGGAGCACCCTGAGGGGTTGACGGGGGGTTTTTACATCCACAACGTATGTGGTCTGGCCTCGCCGCTCCACAATGTCGAACGGGCCAGTCCACCGGTCCTGGAGGGCACAAAGCTCTCCAGGTTCCATAACCCACACCTTCTGTCCAACGTCCAACTCGACCGTCCGAGCGTTGCGGTCATACCACTCCTTCATTACGGTCTGGCTAGCCTCCAGGTTCTCTGTGGCTGCCTTCCACAGCTTGGTCATCTGGCTGCGGAACGCCAGCATGTAGCTGACAATGTCACGGGGAAGCTTCTGTGAAGTCTTCTCCCACCCCTCTTTCACTAAACTGAGGGGACCCCTAACGGGATGGCCATAGAGCAATTCAAACGGGCTGAACCCGACTCCCTTCTGCGGTACCTCCCGATAGGAGAATAACAAGCAGGGGAGGAGGACGTCCCATTTACGCCTCAAGCCTTCGGGAAGGCTTCGGATCATCCCCTTCAATGTCTTATTGAAGCGCTCTACAAGTCCGTTAGTCTGGGGGTGGTAAGGGGTGGAGAACCGGTAGGTCACTCCACACTCCTTCCACATGGCCTGCATGTAGGCCGACATGAAATTGGTGCCTCTGTCCGACACCACGACCTTCGGGAATCCCACTCGGGTAAAAATTCCCAACAGTGCCCGCGCCACCACCGGTGCAGTGATGGTCCTCAGAGGAATAGCCTCTGGGTACCTTGTGGCGTGGTCCACCAAAACCAAGATAAACCGGTGTCCCGCTGCGGTCGGAGGGTCCAATGGCCCAACAATATCGATACCGACCCTCTCAAAAGGGGTCCCGACCACGGGGAGCGGTTCCAACGGGACTTTCAACTTCGTCCCAGTCTTGCCACTAGCCTGACAAGACTTGCAGGTCTTGCAAAAGGCATCTGAGGCAATCCTCATCCTGGGCCAATAAAAATGGGGGACTAACCGTGCAAAGGTTTTGTCCTGGCCCAGGTGTCCAGCTAAGGGGATCTCGTGCGCTAACTCCAGCAGGAAGGCCCGGTAACACTGGGGGACCACTATGGCCCTCGAAGATCCATGTACCGGCACCCTGGGCTCACTGTATAGGAGACCATCCTCCCAATACACATGATAACCTCCCAGTTCCTGACTAGCCACTTGAGCGTCGGCCTGCCGCCGCATACCCTCAAGAGTGGGGCACGTCCTCTGTGCTTGACAAAATTCTTCCCGGGTAGGCCCTCCTCCCCCTTGCCAGTCAGCAAGGGTCGGCAAGTCCTCCACAGGAACGACATCTACCTCCGCGGACTCCGGGGGCACCTCTGCGGCCTCCCCATCCGACTCACGGAGCATGTCCTCTACCTCCTTCTTCCCACGTTTGGGTTTGGGTTGGGCCATGATTCCAGGCTCCAACTCCGGGTGAGTTCCGTGCCGGGCAGCCATGGACCGCGTGCTCACGCAAGTCCACCCTGGTAATCCCAGCATCTCAGTGTGAGCGTGAAACTCGACGTCCTTCCATTTGGTGTGCTCCAGGTCGTTCCCTAGCAAACACCCCACAGGCAAGGCAGGGCTCACAGCAACTCGCAGTAGGCCTTTGACTCCTCCCCACTCGAATGGAACACGAGCCACTGGATAGTGACTCAAACTGCCGTCAGCCAATACGGCCGGATGGAACTCCTCGGGGACTACTTGGTCTGGGGACACCAGCCGCCGCACGACAGTGGTCATGCTGGCCCCTGTGTCCCTCAGAGCTTCCACCTCCTCCCCATTAATTCTCACCCTCTGCTGATATTTAGCAGTGTTCGGGGGCAGGGACACTACGGGGACCACCTCTCTATCCCCGAGTGAAACCAGTGTCAGGCCTGTCCACTCCCCTTCCCTATCTAAGGGCAGCTCCACCCCAAGCGCTATACTACTCACCCCGGGACTCTTCACGCCCGATGGGGCTGGTGGTCGCTTGCGACACTTGGGATCTCCTCTGTAGTGTCCAATCTCCCCACACTCGTAGCACCGCACAATCCTTGGCTGCTGACTCCTGTCAGGGTAAGTGGGTCTTGTGGAATTGGACGGGGGTGGGGTTCCTACTCCCTTCCCAAACTTATTTTAGGGACCTTTCGAGAACTCCACCTTTTTATCTCCCCCCTCTTTCTTCTGGGGGAAACCCTGTCCACCTTTCGAGCCATCTCCCCCGGGGCCCTTGTGAGACACCCGGGTGCTCACCCAAATATCTGCCTCCTCCGCAAGCTCTCGAGGATCCTTCAGCTTGCGGTCCACCAGATGTTGGCGCAGCTCCGGAAAGCTCTTATCCAAGAGGTGCTCCCTTAAAAAAAGATCGTACAACCCTTGGTAGTCCTGTACCTCGCTGCCACGCACCCAACCATCTAGTGCCTTCCTCGCGTAATCAAAAAAATCTACCCATGTCTGGGTGGACAGCTTATGGCTGCCACGAAACTTCTGCCTATACTTCTCGGGGTTCAAGCCAAACTTCTTTAACAAGGCCTCTTTCATGGGGGCGTACTTAACCTGATCCGCCTTGGCCAAATATAACAGGGTGTCCCTAACAGTGGGAGGTATATACCGGTAGAGACCACCTCCCCAGTTACTCTCGGGTACCCCATGGGCCGTTAAGGCTACCTCGTATGCCTCCAACCACTTCATGATGTCATCCCCTATTGTATAATTGGCTATGACTTCTTTGGGTAGGTAGATTTTTGGTTCTTGAGGTTCCCTGGGTATGCTGTGGTAAATAATTTAATTACCGGGACTTAATTTGATACAGAAACATAATAAAATAGCTCAGTAAATAAGAGGCAGAATCCGTGGTATTAGAGGTTCGGAATGGGCTTTATTCCAGTGGTCGATTATAATCGGTTGCTCCAAGTTCCATCACCACGAAGGTTCAGGAAGTGAAGTACATACGTTATTGATAATTATTCACTTTTATACAATAGGCATTACAGTGAGGCCAATGCAAGAGGCGTAACAATTGATAGCAAAGATAACATTTCACATGCGTAGCTGAAAAAGGCGTAATTGGGAGTAACAAGGAAAACGTCATTGGTTATGATGTCACATATGGGTGGACCTATGAAATAATTTCGCAATGTCAGCAGAAATACTTGGCAGAGATGCGCGCGCAGCAGCATGACGTGTGATTGACGTGCAACTAGGGGGTGAAGGGGACTTGACATTTAGCTCTACATGTGGCGACAGAAGTCTGGAGGGTCAAGTCAACCTAATCCCAAATCATATCTAACATCCTATGTTTAAAGAACTATGTTATCCAAAAGAGAGGTCTCTTAGAGTAGAATCTTATTCTATACTGACTATACTGACTGTTAGTGCGTGTACAAGCGTCTAAGTGTCTACACTAGATGCGAGGGCAGGAATCTTCCATAGTAACAGGGCTATGAATTACTTGCATAAAGACAGAGAAGCCGGGCCTTTGCTCGGTAGCTGGAAGAATGTTTACTTAAACTACTAGACAGGAATGCATTGGGCAGGGATCGGAGCAGATAATTTCGAAGGTGAAATACAGTTCTTGGCAGGCAGCAAGCTGATGTCAGGCATTGTGAGCCGCGCAGGGAATGAAACAAAGTTCATGGTCACAGATGCAGGCTCGGACTGGAGCTTCAGAGACAGAAAGCAAGAAAAGCTTGATGACAGAATCAGGGCCTACTTGCCTGGACTGTAAAAATGGCATAAGTGAACCATATAAAGGCAGTGGCCTTTCGTACTTAGGAATGGAATATCCGGCCCATTCATGGCGGATCTGAAAGAGGACATGTTAACGGTGGACGCACATGTATTTGCGTCTTCATAACTGGAACTGGAGGGAACATACATGTACTTGTGATATGCACCTAGAACCGTTGGGGTCCAAGATAGGGGACATAACTGACCAGAAAAATCCATATTTCCACATTCCCTCCTTGTCCCCTACTTGCCCGTCAAGAGACATCAATCTTCATCAATCCATTGATCTGTTCATATAGCATCATTTGTTCTTCTTTCTTCTTCCGGGATCTTGAACGAAAATCTTGATGTGGAATGCACGATGTGGCACACAGACCACAAATCGCTGGTCCACATTGCAGGCATAAGCAGCAACTGAATAGTATGAGAAGGCCAATACCTAGGAAGGATAGAACTCTCCATCCCCAGGCTGATAACACGCTCCAAAACCAACCGGACCAAGTCCAGGTGCCTGGATTCTGGTGTATCTGGCTTACAATCTTATGAAGGCGGGTTATGGCTTTATATACAGATGGCGAATTTTCTGGTATGAATACGCAGCAGCTTGATCCGATGACCCTACAAGCTCCGCCCCTATCGGCCAGGATGACGTCAAGGACAAGACGATTTTGAAGCACAACAATCCGCATAGCAGACTGCTCTTCTGTTAAATTGCCTAAGGCGGAAATAGTTTCGTTCATTACTGCTTCAAGGGTTCTAGTTAATCTACGTATCAGCTTACTATTAGTAACTGTACCTATATAGGGAAAGAGACCTTTATTGAAATCTGTGTATTTTTCCCATGCTGTTTCAGTGTAATCGACTATCGGGAGATCTCTCCTTACTCTAGTATATACTAAATGAGTATTTCTGTGATAATCAGGAGGAGCTAGAAAAACAGGTGGCAAAAGGAATCCAATGTAGCAGGTACCATCCCAATCTAGAGGCAAACGTACATATGCCGTCTGACCACATATGAAATAGGAATGGCGGGAAGCTCTAAATGTAGACTTGCCTTGATCACTAAATTCTACTACAGTGGTGCATCTACTATGGCCCATATGTATGGAACCATTCTTTCTTACACATAATTCACCTTTTACTGGAAATATTGACATGGCGGGCAAACTTGGAGTGACTTCGGATTCGACATTCAAGATCAAGAGATTAAGCGTAAAATTACCTAATCCATATACTTCGTTTTCTAGATCAGTTCCTGTTCTTTTGGGAAGTCCCTCCTTGTTGGGGTGGCAGACTTTAAGTAAAACTAAGTTCAGATTTCCCCATACCCAGTTGTCTTGATAAACTGCAGAATTTGAATCTAAGGAATTAATTAAGCTAAACCATGCTCCACAGGAGCCGTTGTGTGTGAACGGATATGGAAAGAGAGGTAGAATTCTTTTATAATTCTGATAGGGAGGGAGTCGGCCACATATCCAACAATTTGTAGCATTGCTAACCTGATGGGAATGATGTAACATACTGATAAACGTGTTATTGCGCAGCGCAAATCTATAAGACAACTCAAGCGGAGGTAATTCACTAAAAGAATGTTCAGCAGTAATATTATAAACATGTCTAGAAATAGGATAATATATGTGCAACAATATACTTGCAGTAATTATAAAAAGACTTAAGAAAAACAAAATTAATAACGTCACTATGCAATGACTCCGCAGTGATTTACAGTACGCCTGTTGTTTCAACATTTTTCGGGTGCTTTCTCTATTCAGGTCCAAGGGATACATGTCAGAGACAATTCAACCGCTTCACCTTGGAGAGGACTTAAACAATCAAATTGCTTGACTGATTGGGCCTGAGTTTTAGTTTATAATGTTCGGAATTACTCCTTTCAACAAGAGGAAGTTTTGAGTCAATGGGTGAAGACACACGAGGTGTGGTATTCACATCTGATTGTAGTCCATGAAATTTCTTGATATGACTTGAGTGAATCCAGCCTTTTCTGCCCTCGATCTTCACGGCTGTCCTCGTCGTTAATAACACGAGCTGAGGCGACCTCCACCTAGGATCCAGCTGAGTCTTTCGATCAAAGTTCCTCACTAAAACGAGATCCCCCGGAATTACGTCATGGGGTTTCACCTCAGTGTTGTCAGGAAAAGCTGCAGCTACCTGTGAACGACAAGATTGTAGTGCAGACATCAAGGAAGCCAAATAATCTGTCAGCATATTACAGTCAATATCAGTTATTTTACGTGGTATAGGCGTCCCCCACATATTTGGTGGTCTGCCAAAGATCACCTCATACGGAGATAGCCCTGTTCGAGAGTGTGCTACCATTCTCATGTAAAAGAGCGCAACTGGTAATGCTACTACCCAGTCGACACCTTTCTCCCTGCATATTTTGGACAATCTAATTTTCAGGGTCTGATTATGTCTTTCTACGAGACCTGCTGCTTCGGGGTGTCGGACACAGTGGAATTTCCACTGATAGCCTAACAAAAGTGAAACGTGTTTCATTAATTCGGATGAGAACGGCTGGCCGTTATCTGAGTGAACAACACGTGGTAAACCGTACCGTGGGAAGAATTCTCGAACTAACTGTTTGGCAGTAGTCGGGGCAGTGTAATCTGATACTGGGTACGCCTCTGTCCAACGGGAAAGAGCACAAACAACTACGAGAACATATTTGAATCCTCGACATCGTTCCATCTGGATATAATCCATCTGGAGGACTTCAAAAGGATGATCAGGAGGCTGAAATCCACCCTGTTCTACGGGAACGCTTTTTCCTGGGTTGAACTGGCAACAGATCATACAGGTACGAACTTTTTGTTTGGCTGCTGCTCGTAAATGTTTATTGAACCAAATGTATTGAATGCTGTCTAGCATAGCTTTTTCTCCTAGATGTGCGGGACTATGTATAGTGTTAATTATAACCTGGACCATTGAATCAGGAAGGAACCACACAGACTTTTCCTTCATCAACCATCCTTGATCCGTTTGGATCCCTCCTAATTCAGTCCATTTCTTTATTTCTTCTGGTGTAGCATGTGTCTGTATATCAATTACGTCAAGAGTAGGATCTTTAACCGTCATACAATGTGTTGGCGTCGGGACTATTGTCTTTGTCATGTCGGATGTTTGAGTTTGAGCAGTCTGTTTAGCTGTTCTGTCAGCTAAATCATTGCCTTGAGAAATGATATCAGTAACTTTCGTATGAGCTTTACATTTCATAATTGATATTGCAGTGGGTAGATGTATTGCATCTAATAAAGCATGAATGAGGGGTCCGTGCTGAATGTGGGCACCGTGAGAAGTTAAATAACCTCTCTCTCGCCACAGCACGCCGAAGTCGTGTACAACTCCGAATGCATAACGTGAATCAGTGTATATGTTGACTTTTTTATTTGTGGCTTGAATACAGGCTTGTGTCAGAGCGACGAGCTCTGCTGCTTGAGCGGACAAGGTATTTATGCAATTTGTTTCAATAATTTCAGTGTCTGTTGTGACTGCGTAAGCGGCCACTAGTTCTCCTGTACCTTTTCTCATACATGAACCATCTACATACAACGTCAGGTCTGGGTCTGACAATGGGACATCTGTCAAGTCTTGTCTGGGTTTCGTCGTGATTGTAATAACATCAATACAGTCATGAGCTAGTGGGTCTGTTCCATTTACAGGTAAAAGTGTGGCAGGATTCAATGTGTTACAACGTCTGATTTCTATATGTGGCTGAAACAATGTTAGTTCATACCCTGTAAGTCGTGCTATAGTCAAGTGTTGTGTTTGCGTTCGATTCACAAGAACCTCCACTGCATGTGGTACTTGTACTGTCAATGGATGTCCTAACACTATGGCATCGCTTTGTCTGATTGCTAAAGCTGTCGCTGCCACTGATTTCAGGCACGCAGGCAAAGCCTGAGCTACGGGATCTAATGTACTAGAAAAATAAGCACATGGTTTGTGTGCTCCTGCTTGTTCCTGTGTGAGTACCGACAAGGCAGTACCTTCTCGTTCTGTAACAAAGAGTGTAAAATGTTTTCTGTAACATGGTGTTGCTAAAACCGGTGCTTGACATAAAGCTTTCTTTAAGCTTTCAAAAGCTTGTGTATGTTCCTGAGTCCAAGGGAGAACAGTCGATGTGGCTGCCTCCTGTGTTGTCAACTGAATGAGTGGTTTTGCTAGAAATGCATACTGAGGGATCCACTGCCTACAATATGAAGTGAGGCCTATAAAAGCCCGCACCTCCTTTTGTGTCTTGGGTATTGGCATGTTAGCTATTAACTGAATGCGGTCGGGTGTAAGCTGCCTTCCCTCCTTGGACAGCGAGTGTCCAAGATAAACAACTCGCTGGACACAGAATTGCAGCTTAGAAGGGGACACCTTGTGCCCCTTTTCGGCTAGAAATCGTAAAACTGTCAGTGATGCTTTCTCACATTCGGGTTCGCTTCTAGCGGTGATCAGCAGATCATCGACATATTGAAGCAAGGCAGTGTTAACTGGCATGTGGATACTGTCGAGTTCTCGTTTCAGTGCTTGGCTATAGATGCTGGGGCTTTCTGTAAATCCTTGAGGTGCGCGTGAGAATTTGAAGCTACGTCCATTTAAACTAAATCCGAACAAATATTGGCTTTCCGGATCTATTGGGACGCTGAAAAAGGCATTTTTGAGATCAATTACAGTAAAGAATGTTGCTTCGGAATCAATAGCTGTCAGTAATGATGAGATATCTGGGACCACAGGGAATTGTGGCACAATGCATTTGTTCAATTCGCGCAAATCAATAACCAATCGATATACTGGCGGGGCCTTCGGATCTGTTCGTTTAAGAATCGGAATTATCGGTGAATTACATACATTGGAGTCTGTTTCTACAACCACTCCTTGGGCAATGAGCTCGTCAATGATTTGTAGTAAAGCCACTACAGCATCTGGTGGTAACTTGTATTGTCGCATTCGTGGTAGTACCACTCCTGCCTTTAGTGTGACTCGATATGGTGTAATGTTCATGCAACCAACATCAGTAGGGCCTTGTGCCCATAGATGTGTAGGTAAAGTCTGCAGTCGGGGATCCATGTCTCGAGACACATAATGACCTTTGAAATCACGTAAAAACAATCTTACTCCTTCCGGAGAACAACATATTATAGCTCCTAGAGCTTTCAGTGTTTTTATACCTAACAAGTTTTCTGGACATGATTTAGTAAGCAATAAATCTGTAGTTCTGGTCAAGGGTCCTATCGTAAGTGGAAGAGGCTGTGATACTTCATTAACAATAGGTTTTCCTGAAAAACCAAGGGAAATATTCTGTGAGCCTGAGAGGGGTGCCCCTGGAACTTCACTACGTTTTATGGTTGTTCGACTTGCCCCTGTATCAAGTAAAAATTTTCTATCTTGACCTAATAATTCACTATGTACATAAGGTCCTTCTTGGTCCACAGGGACCTCGATAAGGGGTAAGTCAACTTCCTTCTCTAGGCTGTTTCATGCATATCGTTGGTAATCAGGATAGTCATACTGTGCGGTCTGGTACAGCTGTCGTGTCGTGGTTTGTGTGGCAGCAGCAGGTAACGCTGGTGCGGCTGGCACAAACTGTATAGATTGTTGTGGAGCTGGCATGGACTGTGCATGCTGCAAAGCTCCTTGTTCATTCTGATCCTGTCTAAGTGGCCGTGGTCTTTCTTTTGTAATACCTGTGGCGATATTACGCTTCAGGACTGGACAATCGTGTACATAATGACCTGGTTGTTTACAATAGTTGCATGTCCCTTTTACAGGTCCTGCTGAATCACCGGAATGTGTCGTACCCTTTTTATGTCCTTCAGCTGGAACTGTCTGGGAGACTAGCATTTTCATTTTCGTGTCTTTCATGCGTCTTTGTTCATGATCTTGTTCTTCTCTAATTCTATTGTAATGGTACTGTAACATTTGTAACATTTGTGATGGGGTATTACCTTGCCAGGTACTCTCGAATTTTAATACTCTATTCTTCACTTGGGGCAAGGAATTTTCAACTAATTTTGTCACAAACAGATGTGGGTATGATTCGCTACTTGCTTTTATACCACTATTTATACCAAAACATTTTTCGAATCGTGCATAGAAATCACTAGTGTCTTCATCTTGCTTTTGTTTACAGGCTGAAATTGCACCCCAGTCTTCCTTTTTCGTGGTTAATAAACGTGGCAGTACCTGTACTAGTAAACCTGGTAGTGCTTTAGTTTTGTCCCCAAGCCCCGAACCTGGACCTCGGGCCTTTTCTTCATTTTCTAATGCTGTCCAGTCTATCTTTTGGTCTCCCACCTCCCACTCTTTTTCCTTGAGTTTTTCATAAATGCCAGCAGGCATCAATACCTTTAATATGGTCATAATGTCGGGATAGGTATACTCTCCCATGAGTAACAAGTCTTTAATTTCTCGGTGGAAACCCGCTGGGTCTTTGTCATGACTGGGTACCACTTTCTTCATTTCTAACAATTCTATTTTCGATATGGGCGTATATACAAATACGCGTTTAAACTGATTGTCCTCGCCCTTTATTGGGTGCACTTCTCGTAAGGGATTCTGTCTGTCCATGTAATACGTGGTTCTTTCCTTAATGGGCAATGAGACATGTTCTGGGCATATAAAAAGAATGTACTGCTTTCTTGATTCTAGTACTTCTTTAATTAGCTTAGTACCTGAACCTCTCCATCTATTCGTGAGTAATTCAGTCAATATATCAGGTAAGGGACCAGGATCTGAATGTTGGCTTTTATATAGTATAAGAAGTTGTTGAATCATATAAATCCCAGCTAAACGCTGTTCATCTGGGGTGAGATTCAAAAATGTGTGTGCTACTGTATCATGACTATACATTCCGGGACTATCAACCCATTGAACGGCTGACCTGGCTAATTCTTGTTCATCCATAGAATCGAGAAAATGATAACCCCTTCGTTCTCGGAGTAATTTGTCAGCGGTTTGGAACGAATGCTCGGGGGACCTTATATTTATTATAGGTGTTTGGAAATTCCTGTTATTATCTGGACATATCGGACGTATCGGGTCAATAAGACATCTAGTATTATTACAAGATCTTCCTCTACCTACATAGGCTATGGTTTCTGACTGTCCTGTGGGCAGTCCTGATCCTTCCTCCTCATTTTGTTCAAACTGGTCTACCGCTAATCTCTCTTCGTGTAGGCGTTCTATTTCTTTACGGATCTTTCGGCACATGGCTATTATACAGTTTTGCTTATCATGTCTCCCTTCTGATATATTCTGGCTCCATCTGGTAAGAATTTGCATTGCTTCCGGGTCTACCCCCGGTCGGTCTTGATTTCTGATCACACAATTTATGAGGAAACGTAACAGTTCCCCCTGTATTTCCACTTTCTGGTATTCCATAGCTCTGTTAATACATTCAGAATCTCGCCCTGTTTGGACAAAATGGTATATATTATCTAGATGCATAGTCATTCCTGGTAACTTCCCTAAATACACCGCGGCTCGTCTGATACGTAATGATGCCAGGATCATTTCGTCCTCTTTGCCGGGCACAGGGTCATATCTACAATCTACAAGAAGTTCCTTAAGCGTGCGGGAATTTATGAGTTTGGGGGTACGTGGATGTGCTGACTCTTGAAAGGTAAGTTTATTTATTCTGGGTGGCGTAGAAAAAATGTTGGTAGCACCTCCCGTAGCCCCATCTGGGGTATCGGGCGTGAAAGGATTCGTTGAACGCGATACAGCAACTATAGGTGTGGACACAGCTATGGAAGTAGCTGTAGGAACAGATGTGGAAACAGATGTGCTTGCCGGAACTTGTGTCAGGATTTGGTGCTGTAGAGATACAGATACAGGATCTTGGCGTTGAACCTTCCCGGCCGACGGTCTATGTGGGGCGGGGTTAGCATACTCGGGGGCTGCGTCATCTAAATATGAGGAAAGAAAAACATCTTCTGCGGTTCTAGGATGCCCCTTGGGATGTATCTTTATTGGAAATAATGGGGGTGGCAAGTCTTTTGGTATCCCCGGAGTAGCCTTAGGTAATCCTTCGGCCAGAAGGGGATACATACCCTTCATAAGGGCATGTCTTTGTCTGTCTACTTGTTCTGATTTCACTCGTGTACCTTCTTCAATTAATAGATTTTCTCGGACTTCATTTGAATTCTCTTTACTCTTCTCTTCCTGTCTACGTGCTTTTTCTGTACGTCTATACGATTCTTTACGCCATAACTCAATGGCGTCTTTCTGTGATTGTCTAGCTTTCTTTTTCCATAATTCTTCCTCTACTTTCACGATGCACTCTGCATCCCAGGTCCCAGCTGCGGGCCACCTCTGACTTTCTGGTAATTCCTTAGTGTAGTCTACCCATAAATCAAGAAATAATATAGCATCTAGGCCATGTTTATGATACATGAAGTACCCTGGAGTGTCCCTAGGAGGAATAGGAACAGCTTCTTCGAGTACCCCTTTTCTAGTTGTGATCTGCCTTAATTTCGAAAAGAGCGGCATATTGAGAACTGATCTGATACTTGATCTTGAACAAACTTAATACAGTAATCACAATAATGAACAGTCATTCATACCACAATATGCAGAACGTACTAAAAACATTTAACATTTAACATTTAACTGAGCAACAATGATGATGACGATCTAAGGAAAACTTAATCACTAAACATAATACTCGACTTGAACTGAATTATTCTGAATTTATATACTTGATATACTAGATATACTGCTAAACAGTACAGATACACTGCTGAAACAGTGCAGACCGGATTTGTGTACCCAAACCCGTCTGGACCGGCACAACTTATGTGCACGCCAGAACGCCTCCCCAGTAATGGTACTCACCGGGTAGCTCGGAACGGAAGGCCTCGGAAACTGAACTGAACTTGAACCGGACTGGACTCGACTCGAACACCTCGGAAACCGGACTCGACTTGGGACTTCGGAAACTGGTGGGCCTCTGTATACCTCGGATCTTGCTCTCTCAGCTAGGCTCTGGTCGGGATACTTCGCACTTCTCACCGCCTCGTCTGGGTGTTGATCGCAGCCTCAGTCGCCCCCGCTTGACCGGAGGGAGATACAGGAAATCCTGCTGGTACGCGTTATTGTCCGTCCAGCTGTGGCAGGAGACCGGGCCTGCAACGCACCGCCGGCGCTTGAGATGAGAAAGTGTCCCTATTCGGGCGCCATTCATGTGGTAAATAATTTAATTACCGGGACTTAATTTGATACAGAAACATAATAAAATAGCTCAGTAAATAAGAGGCAGAATCCGTGGTATTAGAGGTTCGGAATGGGCTTTATTCCAGTGGTCGATTATAATCGGTTGCTCCAAGTTCCATCACCACGAAGGTTCAGGAAGTGAAGTACATACGTTATTGATAATTATTCACTTTTATACAATAGGCATTACAGTGAGGCCAATGCAAGAGGCGTAACAATTGATAGCAAAGATAACATTTCACATGCGTAGCTGAAAAAGGCGTAATTGGGAGTAACAAGGAAAACGTCATTGGTTATGATGTCACATATGGGTGGACCTATGAAATAATTTCGCAATGTCAGCAGAAATACTTGGCAGAGATGCGCGCGCAGCAGCATGACGTGTGATTGACGTGCAACTAGGGGGTGAAGGGGACTTGACATTTAGCTCTACATGTGGCGACAGAAGTCTGGAGGGTCAAGTCAACCTAATCCCAAATCATATCTAACATCCTATGTTTAAAGAACTATGTTATCCAAAAGAGAGGTCTCTTAGAGTAGAATCTTATTCTATACTGACTATACTGACTGTTAGTGCGTGTACAAGCGTCTAAGTGTCTACACTAGATGCGAGGGCAGGAATCTTCCATAGTAACAGGGCTATGAATTACTTGCATAAAGACAGAGAAGCCGGGCCTTTGCTCGGTAGCTGGAAGAATGTTTACTTAAACTACTAGACAGGAATGCATTGGGCAGGGATCGGAGCAGATAATTTCGAAGGTGAAATACAGTTCTTGGCAGGCAGCAAGCTGATGTCAGGCATCGTGAGCCGCGCAGGGAATGAAACAAAGTTCATGGTCACAGATGCAGGCTCGGACTGGAGCTTCAGAGACAGAAAGCAAGAAAAGCTTGATGACAGAATCAGGGCCTACTTGCCTGGACTGTAAAAATGGCATAAGTGAACCATATAAAGGCGGTGGCCTTTTGTACTTAGGAATGGAATATCCGGCCCATTCATGGCGGATCTGAAAGAGGACATGTTAACGGTGGACGCACATGTATTTGCGTCTTCATAACTGGAACTGGAGGGAACATACATGTACTTGTGATATGCACCTAGAACCGTTGGGGTCCAAGATAGGGGACATAACTGACCAGAAAAATCCATATTTCCACACTGCCACCATTGTCTTTGCAGGGGCGGCCTTAGGCATGTGCAAGCTGTGCACCTGCACAGGGCCACCAAACCCCAGGGGCCACCACGAGGAATCAGATACAATACATATTCGTGGCGGCCCCTGGCAGGGATTTGGCGCATGAACGACTGAGGCGTGCTAAATCCAATGTGATGCACGCTGAATGGTTGTTCTTATACTCTTTTCCTTTCTGACCTAGTCTCGTCTTTGTGTGGGGTCGGCCTTGTTTCGGGCTCTTCTGGTAGGTCTTGTGCTTGTTTAGAACTTTTTTTCCGGGAGAATCAAGCTTGTTTTAATAGTCCAGATCTGGTACCCCCGGAGGCTCGCATGCGCGCGCATGCGCAGTGCCCGCGAGTCCTGCAGCGAAGGGGTTACCGAAGCACCACGCATCACTGGCGGCAGGAGGGGTGGCAGCACCCGTGCCCGGCGTGCAGCGAGCAGCACCGAGACCGGCCGAGGCCATGCACCGGCGCGCCTAGAGACCCTGGGCAAGAAAGGCCGCCTTGCAGAGGATAGCATACCAGTGTGCAACCTTTGGTGCCAGCTGCGAGGTGAGCAGCCCGAGGGTCAGGGCATGGGGAGGGGGAGTGAGGAGGTCAGCGTGTGCCACTGCAGAGTGAACCCGAGGGAAGGTGAGCCATTGGACGAGGGTGTGGGGAGCCCTGGGGAGGAGGGCAGATCAGGCGTAGGAATGTATCACAGCCCGTGGGGGTGAGGAGCCGGGGGCGTGGGGAAGGTTGGGTGAGGATGTTATTGTAGATGGTGTGTGCTTTGGGTCTGGGTGGAGGTAAGCCATGTGAGGTGCCGAGCTGGAGGTATTCTGGTGGTCATGGGAAGGGAGGGCATGATGAATCGTGAGAGAGAGCCTCTCTCTCACGATTCATCTCTGAGAGGGCGCGGGTCGGAGAGGTGGTCACCGTGCACCAGGGGTAGGGAGTGGTACAGATCGGCGCTGTATGGTGAGGGAACAGTGAGTCAGGAGTGCAGGGGCGGTGTTTACTTGTGGCTGAGGGAAGGCATGGTGACTTTTGGAGGTGTAACTTGGGAGGCATGGTCGTATTGGGGGGAAGAGGAGAGCAGGGTACGAGGTGTTAGAAGTAATGTTAAGGATTCATTAAAATGATTACAATTACTTATCAACAATCATGAAAACAGAGTATGAAGCTGATACTTGTGATCTAATGAGTGGATCTGCCTGCACAAATCTTTTAAAACAACGAGTGTTCGAATGTACTTGGCATTTGGTTATGTCTGTTTATATGGTGTTGAGGCAGACATGAAATGCAAGCACCTATGGATGGACGCCTGGAATAGGATGGCAGTGCCTACCCATGTTAACTCAATCTAATGCCCTTTTGCAGAGACCTTGGTAGGAGACTGGCTTCTTGATCATTTCTTTAATTACATTCCAGTGCTTGTTATGTGACTAGCAGAGAAAACTAGTTTAACTAGTCCTCAGTTTGCAATTGGTGAAGCAGCCTTCTCTGTCCATACTAGTGGCATAGTTAACATTGGTTCAGCAAGTACAGTGGTACTGAGACCCAAAACCCTCAGGGGCCCATTGAACCCTGATAATTGCTATATTTTACTTCCTGAGCAGCAGCCAAAGGGGCCATTTTCCTTGCTTATGCCACGGCCCATGGGGTCGTTGGTACGCTGTGCTAGTGATTCGTACGTCTGCTTGAAAGTTGTCTCCTGACTGGATGTTCCTTGCACATTAATTTTGCTTCAGTGAACCTCTAGTGCCTTTTCATAGCCTTAGGACTCACTGTAATTATTCCTTGTTTAATAGGTGCTCTGAAAGCGAGCAAAACTGGTTGCTGGAATATGGCACTATACAAGAAACCTTAATTAAATAGATTGTATTTTGTCTTTTGACAATGTGGTAAAGTGGACGAGTCTTTGGTTACCTGTAGGCTGTCTTCAGGATCAGTTAGTGACGTACTGAGACAGGTCTCTGTGTGCCATGATTTCAAGGTAGCTTACTCTCTTCCTGCTAAGGTCACTTCCCAAATAGATCATGAACTATTCTCCAGGCTCTACTGTTCTCAGTGGACTGATAAAACAGACCTTGTATGCCAAGTCACATGATCTACCCTATAGTTTTATAACACTCTTCAAATAAACCTTCCATATGTGGCTAGTCCTCATAATGTGTCATACATGTAGTGGGAAGGGTAATTACTATCAATCAGTCAGGGTTTGTAAAGCTCAGCTGCTTCACACATAAGGGTCTCGAGGCAGTGTGGGATTCATGCTGCTGGATCATGCTGCTTGTTGGCTGAACAGCGAGATCTTGTGGTCCTTCCTGAACTGCTTGAGCGATGGTGAGGCTCTGAGGTGCAGGGGGAGGGTTTTCAGGTCTTCACTGCCAGGTTTGAGAAGTAGCGGCCTCCACTGTTTTATCAGCAGCTGCATTGGGTGGCTGCTAGGGAGATGGTTCTGGAACATATTTTCCTGGTAGGTTGGTGGAAATTCACTCGTTCATTAAGGTATGCTGGTCCTTCATTGTGTAGTCCAGGGAAGACATGGCTTGGCAGTTTGGGCTGGACTGTTCCCATGAGCACAGGGTCAAGGCTGATTTGCATATGGCCATGTCTGAACTGGGGTGGTGTGGTGAGCAAAAAAACGATGGATTTAGGCCCAGATCTCTGTACTGGGGTGAATGTATGACATTTTTCTGCATTCTGTCCATCAACAGTTGTTTTTGCAAGAAAATAAAAATGACACATCAAAATCTTTCAGCAGCCGCCACTGCTGATTGTCTTCTTTTTTTCCCTACCCACTGCTAGCCTCGCCCGCTGCATTGCAAGCAAAATGAAGAGAATTAGAGTACACAAATCTGGTTATTCGAAACGAAAGAGAAAGGTGGCTCAGCAGGCTTTCGTAGAGTCACAGGAAGGAGCAATCCTGAACTTTATCACGCAAGGGAAACCTAAAGATGGAGAATCCTCTGGCCAGAGTACTGCTGATGCACTCGGTAAAACAGGCGCTGACCATAAAGAAGAACAAAACAATGATGATATTCATGAGAAGAATGATACTCATGAGCAGACCAATGAAAATGAACAAAGTGACTCTGAAATTGATACAAACATACAGCAATTACCAACTCAGGATGAGGATTATTACAAAAGACCCTCAGACAGAGAAACTGAAACATCATTCATCGGTCCATCAACATCTGGCATTCTGAAGGAGGTTCAGAGTTTACAGACGGATGATGCTGGTATTGAAAAGGAAGCCAAAGAGCAAGACCATGTTACAGACCCGTGTTCTGAATAGGATTTATGTGATTGGAGGGATCCTGCTTTGTGGCCAAACTCTCTTACGGACGCGCAACGTGTTTTTCTTGTTGAAAGGGGTCCCTCCAGAGACCCAGATTCTAAAACAAAGTATCCAAGTGATGAGCACTCAAAAAGTAAACGTTGTTTTTCTGTTACCATGTTACTGGTCATCTAACGCCTTTTCTGGACGTTTTATTAAAACACCTTCCTGAGCTCCGCCCCGCCCGGACCGGACCCCCTCTTCCGGGGCCCCCTACCAGCGCTCCCTGCACAGGGCCACCATGAGCCTAGAGCCGCCCCTGGTCTTTGTTAGACGCATTCAATTGGAGGGCACGTAACTCCAGCTCTTTTAACTGAAGCTCGTGCGCCAGCTTCTCCTCCATTGCCCATTCCAATTTGGCTAATTCCTTTTCCTGTTCCAATCTGGCCATTTCTCTTTCTTTCTCCTGCCTGGCCAGCTCCCATTTTAACTGCCTCTCTTCCCTTCTGTCCTCATACTCCCTTGGAGACGCGCTCCTGCTAGACCCTGTCTTACTACTGGCCCCAGAACGTCTTCCTGGGGGCACATTCTCGGACATGTCTACATTCAGGATATCTAGGACTTCCTGGGCGCTCTCCTCCTGAGGTGCATCTGGCGCTTCCTGTCCCTCATCCCCTCTCCCTTCTGGGTGGGCTTCTACCCATGCCCTAATGGCGGTACGGAGTTCCGGCGCCTTGGCCCTCCGCATCCCAGGCACCCCCAACTCCTGCGCGAACTCCCTCAGTTGCCTCACAGTGTACCCCTCGAGGTCAGCTAGCCGGGATTCCATTCTGGCAGGTGGGGACCTAGACTCTAAGGAGAAAATTCCTAGGGTGTAGGCAACAGTCAATAGCTAACCAGGCTTCTTGCACTCTCTACCTGGACAGTGGGACTAATGATCCAGCAACAATGGTTTCTGAGCTGTGGAACAAAAAAAATGTAGGATAGGCGTTTAACTGTGGCGCCCTTCGCCTCACGGAAGGGTGCTGTATGGTCACAAGTCCCAAGGATCCCACCGCTGGCCAACAATGTAGGAACCCGGGGTCACCAGGCCCTATAGGCGGTAGCGTGGCGCGAGCCGGTCGGGCAACCAGAGGGCTATGTGTTAAGCAACCATACACCACACGCTTCTCATGGACTAGGAACGCACACAATAAGGGACGCACACAATAAGGGACGCCACACCGTTCAATTATGCAAATACTTCAAGTTTATCCAAGTTTAGTTGGTCAGATGCAGTTCAGGAAATAACAAGGTAATACATGAATTATAATACCATCATGACATTACATTCGACACTCTGGGTGATACTTATGCAGTGCCTAACCTTGTTCTAGCGCTGTGCGCGCTTACGTAAAGTCTTTCCCTGAACGGGCCGTCTAACTAAGCATGATACTTGAACGGGGACACATTGGGCTCACTAACATGGCGCCTGTGGAACTGAGCGCTCCTCGTAATCAATGGCCCCTAATCCTGTGAAGTAAAGCATATGAAACAAAGCGCTACGCGCAACCATTTGTAGGTAATTACAGTCGAGCAGAGCATATAATACAATACGTTACTCGTGATCCTGGTGTAGAATTTCCTTCGTGCAGAACATAAAACACAATGCGCTACGCGCATCCCTTAGCATGTAATTACTGCCGAGTAGAGCATATAACACAAGGCGCTACTCGCATTTCCTGGCAAAACAATTACTGTCGAGTAGAGCATGGAACACAGTGCGCTACTCGCATCTCCTGGCAAACAACTTTGTTCGAGTAGAGCATGTAACACAAGGCGCTACTCGCATTTCCTTTTAAGGTAATCACTATCGAGTAGAGCATATAACACAAGGCACTACTCGCGATCGCGGGCATGTGAATACTTTCGAGCGGAACAGGTCATACAGTGCGCTACTCGCATCCCTTGTCACTCTAGCGGGGGAAGCAGGGTCGGTGGCGGGAAGCGCCACACGAGGGTAATGTTAGTCAGTTCCTTTAGGCGGCTTCCAGCGGGGAGACTGACAGGACTTGCGGAGCGGGTCCCTATGCTCCGGTGCAGTTCACTAAGCACCGCTCTCAGTCTTACAGAAGGGGGGACACGGACAGGATCCCTCGGCGGGGTCTCTCCGTCGTGCAGGCAGGGGAGGGGATTCCCACGGAGGGGACGACCCGGGCCAAGTGCGGTGCGGTTTCCGGACCAGCAGGGGGCGCACCAGGGGGGATCTCGGCCTCCGGGCTTACCTCTGTCTCGGCGTCAGCAGGCGTCCGTCCTCACGACGTTGGGGGAACTCGGCCCCGACCTTGCGCACCTCCTCACTCGGCTGCGACGGCAGCGGCGGGGCCCCGGGCTTCTCCTGGGCCTCGCGACACAGCAGGGCTCTCCTCCAGGCCTCCAGGCCGCAGCGGTGAGCGCGCTGGCTTCGTCGTCGCAGGGGGGGGGGCTCAAATTAAGGATGGGGTAAAGTGCTCAGCGGAGCACGCTGCCGGGGGTCCCAGACCAGGGTAGGAAGCGCGGGGTCACAGCGCTAGTACCTGGTCGATCCCCGGTGCCTTGGCAATCGGCTTAGTATTTTGTTCACTAGAGTAGCTTGGACACGCAGTCTCAGCTCTGGCATTCAAGGCTTACAGCTCGCTCTTGTCATGCAGTTTCAGTTCTTGAAGTTAGATTTCAGTTCTCAGTTGACAGGTGAAGTCTTGTGGCGCAGATGTATCTGGCGCCCTTAAGGGGTTCTGTTACAGGGGTAGGGATGGAGAGGGCGACTAGATCCTTCCTAGTCAGGTTGGCAGAGAGTCTCTGGGTCCTCCTACTACTGGGCAAGATCAGTGGGATTCACAGGGCACCTCACTCACTTAAGAGGCAGTACCTAAATCCTGTCACTCTCAGAGGCATAAGTCCCTGGCTAGGCCCTACCGCCTACACTCCTGGTGGATTCTTCCAGCTCTGCTTCACCCCAATGGCCAACTCACCACACAAGTTTCCCTCCCACTCTTAAGTAGCCCTAGGTCAGGTGACCTCTAGCCAAGGCGGCAAAAGTAAAACCCCACCTCCCTTCTAGAAGGTTCCAGCTTCTTCCAGGAGCTTCCCCACTCTAACTATGGGACAAAAAGGCGGGCTGGTGTTGCAACATTGCTGTGGGTCCCAGCCAGCTCCTGGCAGCTAGGGTGCTACTATCAAAAACGACCACCCTGCAGTAGCAGGGGTCTGTGGCAGCCATCTTGGGAGAAGGGAGCACCTGCACCTTAACACTGCCTGGCAATGAAAAGGCGCCCGGAGACCTAGTCCAACATAAAAATGAGGGTGGAAAAAATGAGGCACGATACAAAAATAGAAGGGGAGACCACCCTAGGGCTGACAGGTCCAACATACAGATTAAAAAGAATGGGTGCTAAAACACAGCCCTGTTTCAACCCTTTTTCCGTGGGTATGCATCTTGACAGGAACGTTCCGTTCCCCAGCTTCTCCTGTAGCCACGTGTCCATATGCAGATATATTATCATGTTGAGTAGGGGCTGTGGCAGCCCCCAGCTATGCAATTTGGACCAAAGTCTGTTACGGTTGACATGATCAAAAGCAGCCTTATAGTCGATAAAGCATAGGTATAGAGACGTGTGCGTAGCCTCTGCCTTGTCCATAAGCATAGCCATGCTTAATATGTTAGTTATTATCCCGACTGATTTTGCGAAGCCGGTCTGTTGTAGGGGAATTGCAGATTTTTCGTCCACCGATGCCTGGAGGTCCTCCAATAACAAACCAGCGAAAAATGTAGCTTCATTATCTAATAGAGCCGCTAATCGGTAAATTTTGTGGTTCCGACTTTTCACCAGATTTGTGGATTGGGGAAATAATTGAACCTCTCCATGAGCTGGGCAAGATGTTCAGCGTTCTAATTTCTCTGAAGAGTGGGTTCAGTGCTTCTGCCCAGAAGATTTCCTCCTGTTTGTATAATACTGGTGGTATTCCATTTGGGCCGGGAGCACCTTCTCTTCTCCCCTTTCCTATCTGCCGTTTGATGGCGTCTATATTGTTTGTTGGGCGGTCCTCAATTGGTGAGTCTGACCCTGATTTCCCAGAGTCGGCCAGGTTGGTTTCAGCCCAGGCCTTGAGTGTTGTTTGGCAGTCTGATTCATTTTGACATGTTTGACACAGCTCACTGCGTTCAGTACCTTGTTGGAAATGCCACCTGAGGTATTTTGCCCAGCCTTCCTCTGTAATATTCAAGGAGATTCCGTCATGATTGTGATGAATAAATTGATTTATAGTACTCCAAAATCTGGTTCTGTTATTGTGTTTGACATCGGCGTGTAGTTTGGCCCAGAGATCTTCCTCCATAGGTCTATTCGCATCCCTTTTTAGTTTTTTGAGGTCTGTCCATAATGCTTGCAATTGTGTTTTATCGCTGGGCTTGTGCAGAAGGTGGCTCAGTAATTGGTAAATCCTTTTTTTTGCAAGCTTGATTTCATGCTTGGCGGTGTATGATATGGGCTTCGTGACGCTAAATCTTTGCTGGTTTGGTGGTTTGCTCTTAGTCACATATGCTTCCATGACTGATAGGAAGTTTTTCCATTTCTCAACTTCACCATCTTCGACCCTCGCAGCGAAATGTTGTTTTGCGGTTTCAAGCATCTCGCTGCCTGCTGCTATCTTGAATTTTATTCTTCTTAGGTTACTGGTGGTAATTAGTCCTTGAGGCTCCCGGCAGCGTTCGAATGTTGTAGTGACTGTTCTCAGTTCTATTTCTTGAGGCCGATGATCACTATCGCCTTTATTGCCCAACTGAAAAGATGCAATTTGTTGAAAAAGGCCTAGGGAGACAAAGGTGTAGTCCAGAATTGAGCTTGTTTTTGTGGAGCTATGTGTTGTTACAGGAGGGTTGTCTTCGGGTAATCTGCCATTTAGTGCTCTCAAATTAAGATGTTCCAAGACCTCCAAGGTCGTTTGTCCTATCTTGGTTTGTTTGCCCGCTTCAAGTTTTCCTTGCAGCGGAATATTCCAAATTGCGTTTTGCAAAAGCACTTCTTCATCCAAGGAGGAGTCCATTAGATTATGGTTTAAGTCCCCGGTTAAGATGAGATCAGTTGTAGAACCCTCTCTTATACATGTTTCCACGAAATTACACATTTCCTTGACTAGTTTGGTTTTATATTTCGTTTGGATATACACATTTATGATCATGGTGTTAGTATCCCTTTTGTTTATCGATGATGACGAAAAGGATACAGTGACTGCTGGTGTTGATTGTATTGTGGGGCCAAAGATGCGAGCGGAATGAGCAATTGTATTTGCGACATATGTGACAAAGCCTCCCTGCAGATGGCCATATTTTGCTCCCCTGGTGGCGTTTATATAGAAGCGCAGAAATCCTTGGAGATGAGGCGGGTCTATTACCCACGTTTCTTGTAGTGCTACTATGTCGAAGGCCCTAACATAGGTGACAAATTCCAGATCAGCTAGTTTGTTAGCGAGCCCATTTACATTCCAGGAGCAGATCCATACTGTCCTTTATATTTGCTGTGTTTAGCGGGCAAGGGTCTCGTCAATCGTTTGGGTTGTTTATGGTTCTCGTGATCCATCTTGTGTCTTCTTCCCGAGCTTGCGATATAAAGGGATCGATACGGCTTCTTAGTTCCTCTGGTTGATACCTCTTGTCCGTATTACAGTGCCCTATGGCTCCCCTCAGCACTGATGTGGTTGGTCTACAAGCAGCCGTCTCAGGTACCCTTAGGGGTTCCGGGATTGACAGATCTGGATATGCTGGTTTGAAATACGGGGCAATGTTTATCCCCCAAGACTTTAGAATATCGCTTTCTGAGAGTATTTTATGTGCTATTATTGGAGAGGTCCATGTCACTCTTGTTTCTTCACCTGCCATTAAATCCCCGCAGTTAATAAATTCTATTGACTCCAATTCTGTTCGTTGTTATATCTGCTAGTGATGTTATGTGAGATAATAGCCGCAGTATGTTACCTCGGTTCAAGATGTCGTGCCTCCCTTTAGTGATATATTCAGGTATGAACCATGTTGCATTTGTTTCCTTTGGTTTTTTGATGCGGGCAAGCTGAACTCATTTTGTGGGCATCCCATTGCTATTTGGTTACCTTCTGTAGGGCCTATGCTTCCTTGCCGTTTTGGGCCCTGGCTGATTGATTTTGTTTTTGAGGTATCAAGAAGTTTTTGGCAATTGTTTGTGAGACTGTTGTGTCTGAGTAGGAGCTGGCTGTTCCGTGACTTCTCTCCCTCCCTTTTGGCTATGTGTTCGCTGAGAGGGGTGTCTGAGTTCCCCTGATTTGTGTTCCTCCCCACGGCGGTGTTGTCGTTTGTAAATAATACCCGTGGGTTATCAAAATGTCTAGAGTCCTGTTTTGTCTCAGTGGTTTGGCTTCTCATCTCTTTTTCTTCTTCAGATCTGGTTTTAGTTTGATTTACAATTTGGTTTCCAACTAAATTAAGTTGCGGAGCGTCGGCTCCCACATCCTCCCGTGTATCCTCAAGTGCAATATTTTCTTGCTTTCTGCTTGGTTGGTCTGGGGAACTGCTGGGCATGTTTGCAATGCTCTTAGTATTGAGTACTTCTAATGTAGAAATATTCTGTTGCGTTATCCCTTCATGCACTGGCGTTGTCCCAATGGGCTGTTGCTTTGTCCCTTCTTTCACTAATGGTGCCCCAAAAAGTCGTAGAAATCCATTCCTGGTGAGGCTTTGTTTCTGATTCCGACCTTTCTGTTTTTGTGCACATCTTTGTTTTGCATTTCATTTCAGTTCCCCTTTAGCTGCCTCTGCCTGTTGTGGCGTATGGCTGTGGCTGGGTGAAAATGCTGTTATTTGTTTACTGTTGTAATTTTTTGTATTAATTTCTGATTGTTTAATTAGAGTTGGTGTTTGCTCCTTGTTGGCAGGCCCATACTGGTAGATTAATGTAGCTTCCCAGTGACCAAACAGGGTTTGCCCTTTTGTAGGCTGTATATTGGCGTTATTTGATGCCTTTTTGACTTGAGCACGTAAGTCCGTCAGCATTGCTGGAAGGGTTGCTAGTTTGTCCACAATTGGGCTGCATCCACAAGTCCGATGATTGGCTAACGTGTAATCCTGAGTACTTTGCAGCATCGTATTCAAATTTCCCAACTTGCCATCAATGGATACCACACAGCCTGCTAAGGTGTTCAGTAGGGATAATTGCAAATCCATTTTGTCGGTATGATATTGCAGGGCCTCTACCAGGAGTTGCACAGTTTTAACGAAGCTTGCCAGAGCATCCCCATGGTCACTTCCTTGCTCATCTTCTTTAAGATTTCCAGCCTCACTTCCGGCTTTGCTACCATTATCTGTTTTTTTATATCTCCTTGATGGGCTCTTGATTCGTCAATTGTGCAAGTGGACAGCACATGCGGCCCCTCCGCTGTCTCCTTACACCCATCCATTTTTAGGTGTTCTGTTGCTTCGCTCCTGTGGGTGTCCCCCCGGTAAGCTGCCAGGAGTGCCTCCAACTCGTCCTTATCTAGGTATTAGTGTTGATCCGGTTCTTCTGATTCATCCAGCATGCTGGTTTGCGGCATCGCTGGTTTGCATTGAGGGTGTGTTGGGGCAAAACGTACTTCATGTTCTGAGCCCAGCTTGTCCCTTGGGTTTTCGGGTGATCCCCCCTTTTGCCTTCAAATCTTCCGTATTATCTTCCAGGTTGCCCTCTGGAGGGTCAGATTTAGCTCCCAACCGTAAGATTACTGTTGGATTGTCTAACTAGCAGATGGTTAGTGGCTCTAGTGATACGCAGTTGCCCCCGTTGTTTTTGTGTTGATTGGTGGGCCTGGACGTTGTGACCATAGAGATGTTGTGAGTATTTACAGGGTTGCAGTTGCCTGAGGCTTCAATATTAATAGCCCGTTCTTCCCTTGCACCATTGATCTCAATCTTATTTCCCCCGTGTTGAGGGAAATCTTGTGGCGCCTCTGGGTGCAATTCATTAAGCTTTTTCTCCGGGGTCTAAAGGTTCCAACTTGCGGCGGGTGCTGGGCCATATAAGGATGTTATTGAACTATCCAACCCTTGCCTTTTCCCCTTTCCTCCTTGGGCAGCAGGCCCTACAATCCCTTCCTCCTTGCTTCTGTCCTCTTGATGAGAAGGCAAGAGTGGTGTTTGAAGACCCGCAAATGCAGTGGGGCGTGAAAGCAGGATGTCACTTGCATTTTTTTTTAAACAAAATTGAGTGTCGATTTTAGGCTGGAGTAGACTGTGTTTTGATGTGTTAGTCTCCAGCGTCAAGTTGCTTAGCCTCATTGAATCTGGTGTGATTTCAGTTATGGTGCCTTCTTCCTGCATTGCCGGTCTGGTCTCAACCTGCGGCTCACCCTTTGTGCCTTCAAGTATTTTCAACTTTCTTTTCCGCTTGATTGTGTTGCTTAAGTTATTGCTAGTATTACTTGTTCTATCAGCGGTTTTGCGCACGCGCCCTGATCTCATGCTTTCAGTTCTATGAGATCTATTTGAGGTGTTTTTCTTTGGACTTTTATAGACTACTGCAGTCCGTGTTACGGGCCTAGTTCAGTCCTAGTTCAGTCCAGTAGGAATTTCGGGGGGGGGGCGGAGATGCATGGCCAATGTGCTGCTGGTAACAGGCTGATGCGCTGCTGGTCGCAGCTGGTCACTGCTGATCCCCGCCCAAGTCTCAGCCCGAGCTGGATGGCCGGCTTCCAGTGCTTAAAGATGACCCTGGGCCCCCTTGTATGAGGAAGAGCCACAAGGGACAGCAAGAGTCAGCGAGACCACTGGGGCCGTGGGCCACACACTGGGGCACGACATAGCAGCAGTCCGGCAAGCTTGCTGCTCACAGCTCGCCGCTCACTGCAACGTGAAGAACCGAGATACCTCCGCTCCTCCGTGACGTACCTGTGCTCAGCACTGGAAACAGTGGAAACGCTGGACCCCCTGGAAGTGCTGGAAGACAAGCGGTCTGCGGCCCCTGCCACGTTGGACAAACTTTCGTGGCGGCACCTGCCGCGTTAATCGAGCTTTGCTTTCACTCTGTCTGCTCCGCTCCACGTCAGGCGCCACCACTGCGGCGCAGGAAGTCCGGAAGCCTCAGGTGAGAGAGGGCCTCAGGTGGGAGGGACCGAGCCCGTCTACGGCTTCCCGGTGGCTTCCCGATGGCTGATAAACAGCCGGTGCACCGTCCGCTCGTCCTCCGCATGGCTCCTTGCTCTACTCTGCTCTGCTCCTCGCCGGCAGGCAAAGCGTGGCAAAAACGTGGACCAGCAATCCTTTTTGTATACGTTATATATATGGATCCAGCAGACCTGTCAAGCAATGTTTGACACACCAGCAGGATTTGACACTGTAATGTTAAAAAGAGGCCCAGTGTGATTGGACACTGCCTAGTTGGGCGACAATCGACGAGCCCTGCCCAGGTGTCAGCTAACATTTGTCTGTGGCTGGGGAGGCATCTTTCAAGTTAATTCAGTTTCTGGGCCCAAACCATCTGGGCACCCAATCAAGAGGAGCAACAACACCCACTCACACCCAGGCCTTTGTTCTCTGTTCGGGGAGCAGTTTTCATATCTTTTCAAATGCTAATTATTGGCTAGCAGAAGTGAGAGAGTGTTAGAAATGGGATTTCTGGTTGGCTAGGGTTTGCGCCTAAGCCAGGCAGAAACCACCACTCTAGTCAGGGCAAGGGAGTTATACGCTGAAGATAACCCCTGCTCACCCCCTTGGTAGCTTGGCACTAGCAGTTAGGCTTATTCCAGAGGAAATGTGTAAAGCGTTTGAGCAACACACACATACAGCAGCAACACACTAGGCACACTACAAAAGAAACTCCACACAAGGTTATATAAAAAATAGCCTTTGTATTATCATAAACACTTTAGATCATTACCACACATATACACTGTGCCAACTGATAATTTACAGGGGATTATATATATAACAGGGCCAATCGGGCCACTGTTGGAACCTTTAGAAAGCACAAGTAACAAATATAAAACAACCAGTAATTACTGGCAGAATACTGTACTCAGCATTATCACAAGCAACATAAACGCATTATGTCTGCATCACATTTAGCATAAATCACATTTAGGAGGGCCCCTTAGTAACACTCCCAGGTGCTTACATCAATTTAGGAGAAACGCATTATGCATTCCTTTAGGGCCTTGCGCCCTGCCAGTACACACAGGTACTCAAAATGACCCCAGGCCAACTGGCCTTGCTCTGGTGACAGTTTGGGCTGTCCCCAAATGCCCTCTGTCCACGAAAGTCAGGGCGCTAAAAGAGCACGTGGCTTCCACCAGCCTGTGCTCTAATGGGGGCAAGGGGTGCAACTCACCCTTGTTTCCTTAAAGAAAGAATGCCCCCATGTGCAGCTGCCCGCACTCTCGCGGTGGAGCAGTGGCCATCAACCTTGGCACCGCAGTGCCCTCTGAGCTCCACTCTGGGACTCCGGTGACAAAATTGCCCCCACGTTGCAGCTGCTCGCTCTCCTGTGGTGCAGCTGTGAAGAGCAACAATCACTGGCACTAACAGTGCCCAAGGGAGCCCTGTTCACTTGGTTCCTCCTGGTGCACTTCACTTGGCGCCAACAATGCGCCCGACCGGCCCCACTCACCGGGCTGTGCTGCGGAGGGAACTGGGGGCAGGCGGCGATCAGCAACAAGGAGCCAGCGAGGCTCTGGTCCTTCTTCTGGGAGCCTGCGAGGCTCCAATCCCCCTCTACGGCGTCGGAGCAATCTCTTCTTCGTGTGGCACATGGGGCTTCCCTCACCGATACGGGAGACCCGCCTTGCATCAGGCACCGTGTTGCCTGCCTTACTCTCCGGCTTTACTCCTGCCTAACTTCCGGCCCTTAGGCCCGTCCTCAACCAGGCCTGCAATGCCTGACTTACAGTTTTGTCTTGGCTTGGCAATGGCAGCTGCTTCTTGCTGCCGTGCTGCTCCAGTCCACTCGCAGGCGAGAAAAAAAATGGAGAAGTGCCCACAATGCACTTTTGGGGGCGCGGACACCGCACTTTCCCCCCCGATATCAATACTGCGGGGTAGGCTCCCACCGGCGTCGTCTAGGCTGGGGAGCCCTCACCTCAGCTCTGGGGCTAATCTCAGCTCTCAACCCTGCGCCTTCTCCACGAGGGGAGCAGGCTTCATGCTCTCCTCTGCAGTGCCAGGGAATTAGGAAAGATGAGCAGCGCTCCTCCTGTCTCTCACCTGTAAACTAAACAGGGAGCAGGCAGCGTTGGCAGATTCTCCCTTGTTGAGAAAGTGCTTCTCCTGCGCAGAGCCCCAGAGTCTCTAGGGCCAGCCCTGGGCACAGGCAAAGCAGAAATAATAAGGAAAAAGTCCTTGTTGCTAGGTACACCCCAGCAGGGTGCAGCCAGGCAGGCCAGCATGCAGGGACCCCCCAAGAACAGCAGCTGGGTCCCACGGCGGTTCCTCCTGGCCGTCCAGCAGCCTGCCGGCCACCCGTTCCAGGTCCACACCAAGCAGCACCTATAACAGCACACCTTTCATGGGGTCACAGCCCCAGTATATATACTACATTTTCCTTTGTTCTGCCCTGGCACAGGGCTTGGGGAACTAGTCTCAACTGGTTCTAGGGGGTAGTGGAGCACTTTGTGTACAGCGCTTCTACTCCCCTTTGTCAAGTGGGGGCTCGTTCATCAGACACACCACAGAGGGGCAGAGCCATCATTCACCCAGGCAGGCACAGACCTATTCAGGGTCAGGGGACTACTCCTCCCACTATTTAAATGCAGATCTCCTTTTCAGCCTAGCGCGGACTCACCCTGTCCTCCCTGGAGCCACACACCTCACCAGCCCCTGTCACTCCAGAGCCAGACATGCAATACACATCAGGCAGGCAGACATATAGCACACAGAAATGCCAACTTCTAAAAGTGGCATTTCTAAAATAGTGATAATAAATCTGTGCACACCATTGCACAGCATTTATTATTACTATTCTAAACATACCAAACTTGACCACGCTGCTCCTCTCATATCAGGAATTACCACTGAAACACTTATCAGGGAATCTCCAAAGCATTCCTATGGGAGGGCAGCCTCACAGCAGTGAGAAACCAAAATGGCTGTTTGTCACTACCAGGACATGTCACACACTTAAGGTACATGTCCTACCTTTTACCTACAATGTGTTGAAGGGATTCTGCTCATGCACAGAACTATGCGCAGGAAACCAGGACCTCAGTGAATTGCAGTGTACCAAAAACCCACCTCAGTACCCAGAACCCCAATCCGACTAGCATCAGTGTCTCATTCGTTATCCGTATCCTCTCGGAGCTCCCAATGTATAGACAACCCAGAACAAGCGACTTAAAGTACTCTCAGGAATGGTGGGAATCAGAAATACCTATTCGTTATTATTCTCATATCAGTCAACAACAAGAGTAATCAGAGACACGGTAAAGTTTAAAATGTTTATTTTATAAACTACGTGTCCTAAGATGCAGTACTTTGGATAATATAAGCAGACAAATGATTAAAATTAATACCATCAGCATTGTTACAATACCATAGAAAATGAAGGGAGAAATCATATTACAAATGACAGTGGAATACAACCACCCTCCCTTCGCTAGTGAGCTAGTATTATTATACTAATAGAAGGTCTCTAGGTTGTAAAGGGGAACCCCATACCGTAAAGATCAGCTTAGGTGAATCACATAACAAGATCAGCTTTGCTCTGCGCCTGGAAAGGTTCTTCTCCAGAATGTGTGTGTAATGCATGCAAACTGCAATATTAAAGGCTCTCGATTCCCAGATATTTGCAGCTGTGTGCGTGTTATGGCTAGAGCGTGGGCCGATCAACCTGAACTCAAAAACATACATTGTCTGGCGGCTCAGACTGTTTCTACACACAATGTTCAGACCAAGGTCGCAGTTCCCATGTGAAGAAAAGGCAAGAAAGCAGTTTTCAAATAATAACATGTATCTGCAGTGTCGTGTGCAAATGCAGCAAGAAATGGCAAGATGGCGTTTCTAACATCTAACGCACTTATGCTAACATAGCAATGTATGTATCTAAAACGCTGCCTCCACTACAAATGCACCCTGCCCATAGGGCTAGCTAGGGCCTGCCTTAGGGGGTAACCAGGCGCGCAACACCCATTGGACTCAAAGGGCTTCAGCCCCCCCTCCCCCCCCGTCGTGTGTGGCAGCCCGGGATGAGACACCTTCCCGGGCAAAAAAGCAGCCGCACCCGAGCACTTCACAGGTCTTTAAAATACCATTTGCATGTTAATGAGGCCTTGCTGTTGTTTCACCCCTTGTAAGAGCCCCTGCAGCTCCTCTCTGCCTATTGCTTAAAGTTCAGCCCCCCCCCCCCGAAATTTTTGCTCAGCCCCCCCCCCCCCCCGAAATTTGGCTCTAGTTGCGCCTCTGGGGTAACTGACATCCAGTAAAAGGGGGTCACAGACGTGGCACATGCTTTAGGTTCCGCATCACAGCGGCAGTAACACTGTGCGCACAGGCCCTGCAATGGCAGAGGCCTGTGATAGGTTTGAAAGGCTACTTTGGTGGGTGGCGCAATCAGTGCTGCAAGCCCACCAGTGGCATTTAATTTACCGGCCCTGGGTATCTGAGATACAGTGGCAGTTTCTTTAATAGGGCGTGGGGGCGTCCCCCCCCCCCCCCTGTTGGTTTTGCAGCCCCCGGGCCCCATTAAAACATGTTTGTTTAGTTGGTTTACATTATTTTTTTAATCCCCAGAGCGCGGCATGTCCCAGGCAGTTACCCAAGACTGAGTGAGAAGGGACGTGGGGACTCTTGAAGATTGACAGAAGCTGGGCCTCCTTGTGGTAAAGTACGTGTGTTGGGTTGAACTGGTGCCTTGCTCCGACCCTACCAGACATGCGCACTTGAACCCTCACCTACCTCAGTAATGTAGGAGCCTGGGAGGATTGCTGCCACCAGGGGCGGCTCTAGGCTCATGGTGGCCCTGTGCAGGGAGCGCAGGTAGGGGGCCCCGGAAGAGGGGGTCCGGGCGGGGCGGAGCTCAGGAAGGTGTTTTAATAAAACGTCCAGAAAAGGCGTTAGATGACCAGTAACATGGTAACAGAAAAACGACATTTACTTTTTGAGTGCTCATCACTTGGATACTTTGTTTTAGAATCTGGGTCTCTGGAGGGACCCCTTTCAACAAGAAAAACACGTTGCGCGTCCGTAAGAGAGTTCGGCCACAAAGTAGGATCCCTCCAATCACATAAATCATATTCAGAACACGGGTCTGTAACATGGTCTTGCTCTTTGGCTTCCTTTTCAATACCTGCATCATCCGTCTGTAAACTCTGAACCTCCTTCAGAATGCCAGATGTTGATGGACCGATGAATGATGTTTCAGTTTCTCTGTCTGAGGGTCTTTTGTAATAATCTTCATCCTGAGTTGGTAATTGCTGCATGTTTGTATCAATTTCAGAGTCACCTTGTTCATTTTCATTGGTCTGCTCACGAGTATCATTCTGCTCATGGATATCATCATTTTTTTGTTCTTCTTTATGGTCGTCAGCGCCTGTTTTACCTAGTGCATCAGCAGTACTCTGGCCAGAGGATTCTCCATCTTTAGGTTTCCCTTGGGTGATAAAGTTCAGGATTGCTCCTTCCTGTGACACTACGAAAGCCTGCTGAGCCACCTTTCTCTTTCGTTTCGAATAACCAGATTTGTGTACTCGAATTCTCTTCATTTTGCTTGCAATGCAGCGGGCGAGGCTAGCAGTGGGTAGGGAAAAAAAGAAGACAATCAGCAGTGGCGGCTGCTGAAAGATTTTGATGTGTCATTTTTATTTTCTTGCAAAAACAACAGTTGATGGACAGAATGCAGAACAATGTCATACATTCACCCCAGTACAGAGATCTGGGCCTAAATCCATCGTTTTTTTGCTCACCACACCACCCCAGTTCAGACATGGCCATATGCAAATCAGCCTTGACCCTGTGCCTCATGGGAACAGTCCAGCCCAAACTGCCAAGCCATGTCTTCCCTGGACTACACAATGAAGGACCAGCATACCTTAATGAACGAGTGAATTTCCACCAACCTACCAGGAAAATATGTTCCAGAACCATCTCCCTAGCAACCACCCAATGCAGCCGCTGATAAAACAGTGGAGGCCGCTACTTCTCCCACCTGGCAGTGAAGACCTGAAAACCCTCCCCTGCACCTCAGAGCCTCACCATCGCTCCAGCAGTTCAGGAAGGACCACAAGATCTCGCTGTTCAACCAACAAGCAGCATGATCCAGCAGCATGAATCCCACACCGCCTCGAGACCCTTATGTGTGAAGCAGCTGAGCTTTACAAACCCTGACTGATTGATAGTAATTACCCTTCCCACTACATGTATGACACATTATGAGGACTAGCCACATATGGAAGGTTTTTTTGAAGAGTATTATAAAACTATAGGGTAGATCATGTGACTTGGCATACAAGGTCTGTTTTATCAGTCCACTGAGAACAGTAGAGCCTGGAGAATAGTTCATGATCTATTTGGGAAGTGACCTTAGCAGGAAGAGAGTAAGCTACCTTGAAATCATGGCACAAAGAGACCTGTCTCAGTACGTCACTAACTGATCCTGAAGACAGCCTACAGGTAACCAAAGACTCGTCCACTTTACCACATTGTCAAAAGACAAAATACAATATATTTAATTAAGGTTTCTTGTATAGTGCCATATTCCAGCAATCAGTTCTGCTCGCTTTACAGAGCACCTATTAAACAAGGATTAATTACAGTGAGTCCTAAGGCTATGAAAAGGCACTAGAGGTTCACTGAAGCAAAATTAATGTGCAAGGAACATCCAGTAAGGAGACAACTTTCAAGCAGACGTACGAATCACTAGCACAGCGTACCAACGACCCCATGGGCCGTGGCATAAGCAAGGAAAATGGCCCCTTTGGTTGCTGCTCAGGAAGTAAAATATAGCAATTATCAGGGTTCAATGGGCCCCTGAGGGTTTTGGGTCTCAGTACCACTGTACTTGCTGAACCAATGGTAACTATGCCCCTAGTATGGACAGAGAAGGCTGCTTCACCAATTGCAAACTGAGGACTAGTTAAACTAGTTTTCTCTGCTAGTCACATAACAAGCACTGGAATGTAATTAAAGAAATGATCAAGAAGCCAGTCTCCTACCAAGGTCTCTGCAAAAGGGCATTAGATTGAGTTAACATGGGTAGGCACTGCCATCCTATTCCAGGCGTCCATCCATAGGTGCTTGCATTTCATGTCTGCCTCAACACCATATAAGCAGACATATCCAAATGCCAAGTACATTCGAACACTCGATGTTTTAAAAGATTTGTGCAGGCAGATCCACTCATTAGATCACAAGTATCAGCTTCATACTCTGTTTTCATGATTGTTGATAAGTAATTGTAATCATTTTAATGAATCCTTAACATTACGTCTAACACCTCGTACCCTGCTCTCCTCTTCTCCCCAATACGACCGTGCCTCCCAAGTTACACCTCCAAAAGTCACCGCCCCTGCACTCCTGACTCACATTTCCCTCAACATACAGCGCCGATCTGTACCACTCCCTACCCCTGGCGCACAGTGACCACCTCTCCGACCCGCGACCTCTCAGAGATGAATCGTGAGAGAGAGGCTCTCTCACGATTCATCATGCCCTCCCTTCCCATGACCACCAGAATACCTTCAGCTCGCCACCTCACATGGCTTACCTCCACCCAGACCCAAAGCACACACCATCTACAATAACATCCTCACCCAACCTTCCCCACGGCCCCGGCTCCTCACCCCCACGGGCTGGGATACATTCCTATGCCTGATCTGCCCTCCTCCCCAGGGCTCCCCACACCCTCGTCCAATGGCTCACCTTCCCTCGGGTTCACTCTGCAGTGGCACACGCTGACCTCCTCACTCCCCCTCCCCATGCCCTGACCCTCGGGCTGCTCACCTCGCAGCTGGCACCAAATGTTGCACACTGGCATGCTATCCTCTGCAAGGCGGCCTTTCTTGCCCAGGGTCTCTAGGCGCGCCGGTGCATGGCCTCGGCCGGTCTCGGTGCTGCACGCCGGGCACGGGTGCTGCCACCCCTCCTGCCGCCAGTGATGCATGGTGCTTCTGTAACCCCTTCGCTGCAGGACTCGCGGGCACTGCGCATGCGTGCGCATGCGAGCCTCCGGAGGTGCCAGATCTGGACTATTAAAACAAGCTCGATTCTCCTGGAAAAAAAGTTCTTAACAAGCACAAGACCTACCAGAAGAGCCCGAAACAAGGCCGACCCCACACAAAGACGAGACTGGGTTAGAAAGGAAAAGAGTATAAGAAAAACCATTCAGCGTGCATCACATTAGATGTAGCACGCCTCAGTCGTTCATGCGCCAAATCCCTGCCAGGGGCCGCCACGAATATGTATTGTATCCGATTCCTCGTGGTGGCCCCTGGGGTTTGGTGGCCCTGTGCAGGTGCACAGCTTGCACATGCCTAAGGCCGCCCCTGCTGCCACAGCCACCAAGGCTCTAAATGAGTGTTGGCAGCGCCTGACCGATCCAATGCTCACACTGCTCTCTTGCTATTTCCTGACAAACAGAAAGAGAGCAGAGTGAGGATTGGCTCAGGAGTCGGGGCAGGACAGGAACTGGAGGGGGGTCATAACTTCCATGCTTCCGGCCACGTCACGAGTGCTCGGTGCTGAGAGAGACGAACGGTGAGTGATTAACTTAACTTGCATTTATTTACATGGTTTAAACTGTGTATTGTATATGTGCATACCTGAAGGTAAAAGACGGAAAAAAGTTACAGCTCATTTAATTTTTTTTGCCACGCTTTCAAACCCGCCCCCATTGTGCACTGCATTATTATAGTTCCCTTACTTTTTTTAATGCACTTCAACCGCTGCGCACAAGACGCCAAAAAGAAGCACACAGATGCCTTCTGTGTTGTCGCCTCAGTCTCGAGCATGTGTCTTCTTTGACAGATTTATATACCTGCCAGCCATCTGTTTAATAACTTTTGATGAAGGAAAAAGTGTCAGAATTACGTGTAAGCAAAATTAGAAACCGGGCATAAACTAGGCCAGCAGGGCAGGTCTGCCAGTGAACCTCGGGTGGGGCGTTTCCTGTCATCCCCAGGCAGTAGAGCATTTTGTTCGGCCCTTTCACTTTCAGTTACCCCGTCCTCGGTGAGGTGTGGGGGTGTTGAAGGCACACGTAAAACCTTCAACCATTGACCACCTCACTCACTGCCATGTGCCCCTTTAACTGGTGCCCCCCAGCTCCCAGCTACGTGCTGTTCCAACCAGTGCACAGCTCTTAGTCACGAGCCCTTTTAAATCAGTGCCCTTCTCTATGCACTGTGCCCTTGGAATCAGTTTCCAGATAAGTGAACCAATGCCTGGCTCTGCCAATTGGTTCATTTTAAAGCACTGTGATCTGAGCGTGTTGTAAGGTGACAGCTTGCACGAGTATGCGGAAAGTGGCAGTAATGTTGTTTTCTGTAGACAGAGCAGAGGAAGAAGATGAGGCAGATGGGCTAACTATTTTAATTACCGCCTGTCTGATCAACGGGGGGGGAGGGGGACTGCAGGTCTGAACCAGAAATAGACGGGATATTGCAATTTACTAGGGGCAGATACAGACGGGGTAGTTGCTGTGTATGTTCAGGCACCCGACATAGAGAAGGAAACAACTGCTGCGTACCAGGCACAAAGAGAGAAGCTGCTGTGTACCTGGCATCCAAAGGAGGGGGAACTATGTGTACCAAGGACAGAGTGAGATGCTAATGTGTACCCGATGCTAGACACAGAGGAGGGAAACTTCCCTCTACCAGGCACTGGGCACAGAGGGGGGTTGCTGTGTACCAAGCTGTGTACCAGGCACGAGAGAGTAGCTGGTGTGTACCTGGGAACAGGCACAGAGCGGGATGATGTCGATGTGTACCAACCAGTCGTAGAGGGGGAAATGCTGTGTACCGGGCACATGCACAAAGAGGAAAATGAATGTGTACAAATCATGCACAGGGTGAGTGGGAGTGTGTACCAGGGTCCAAGCACAGAGAGGGAGTGGGTGTATTGCACTGGTGCCAAATCGAAAAAGTAGCAGGTGTGATTAATCCTGCCAAACGAGATCCGGATGTCGCATGCGTGGTCCTCCTTCCCCGTGTGCACACGGGGAAGTAGGACCACGCAAACGACGTCCAGGTCCAGCCACGAATGGAAAACATTAGATGAAACCTACGGTCTACGAGGGATTTAAATGGACGCACACTAACTTTTCGGAGAATCCGTACTTCCAGATATTACGGAGCGCCTACATTGGCCGTTGAGAGAGGGCACATTCCACCTGTCATTTTTTCATTGCCCTGATGAAGTTCCCAGTATGGGAATGAAACGCGTTGGCTGGAGTTTTAGTTTGCTGAATTTTACAAATTTGGAATAAAGAAATTGATTTTACACATCACTACTTGACTATTGGACTTTATGATCTGCGCACCCCCATATCACAAAAAATAACTCTTCGATCTGGAGCACAGTAGCGTCACACAACGGCTGGGGTAGGGGTTGTTTGCGCAGTAAACTTACTAATTGAGACTGGCGTGAGGTGCGGAATCAGAGGTCTGCCGTTGCACCACTGGACAATTAATCAGTATGTGCACTTTCATTTCAATAGAGAAATTCGAATTAATAGAATGACCTTTGCGTTTTCATTCGGAGTCACTTGAATGAAATAATATAGCCACGGGTTCAATGGGTTAAATCAATGGCACCAAAAATGCCAAAACTGCAGGTTTGGGGCAGATGGATAGATGTTGCCAAATGTTCGAGATTTCTTCAATGCTGTAGAAATGTTTTTGGTGCAGCACTTTCATTCATTTCTGGCGCTGTTTCTGAGCCTGCGTATCATTCCAAAGTAGCAGTTTGCTAGATTCTGTAAAACGTTGTCTTTTCACTTTGGTGAGGCGATTTAAGAGCATAGTCACCGTGGGGTGTTGAGAATTCCTTCGAGGTTTGAGTGTGTTATTTTTGCTTGTTGAACGTTATATTTAAGTGTGTTGACATTATGCCTGCCTGTTTCTGTCACAGGCATTCTAATCGGCTGGTGATGACATTCCCGGTGTGTTTTCTTCTGGGATATTTCTATGAGTGTTTCAAATGTCTTTGTGTTTTAGTGTCCGTTTGCCTTTATGAATCTTTTGTCTCTGTCCTTCTATTTATGTTGCTCATATTTAAATGACTTAGATAGTGCCAGTCAATTATAAAGTCGATGAGCATTATGAAGACATAGCGCCAGAGACAATCTTTAAAGTGTTCTGCTACTTGGTACATTCCAAAATACAGCAATAACGTGTTTTGTATTGTATTTGTACAAAAAGCAGTGATTAGTATAATGCCAAAAATGAACCAGTAGAGAGCCTTGGCCTCTGTGCATTCTCGCGGGAGAGAGTTCCTTCATATAATAGAGAACTGTAGTTTCCACGTTTGTCATGCCTTTACTGACTAGCGGAGGCTCTTTGCCCTCAATCTGCATACTTTAATGGGCTAGCCCAGCGAGAAACTAGTTAAGACACCTTCACCTCGTTGGTCAAAGGGAGGTAATAGAGGCCCATCTGCCTCCCGAAAGGCAGCTCAGGCCTCCACTGGGCCGCTGGCGGCATCTGATCTGAACAGCACAGACATAGCCCCTATCGACCACCACTCTGCCCAAAAAAGCTGCCCACACAGACAGCAGGAGTTCCTCACTCCTTTCACTTCAAGACCATGCTTAAATGGAGCAAGGGTACACATCTGTTTTCCAGGGCAGGAGCACTACCTTTAAATGCCATTTTAGACACACGCTTTTCCATCCATGGTGCCGCTGGAGTACTGTTCTTCCTGAGTGCTTTGGCACCTCCAAGGGTAGGAAGTGCTATATGAATGCTGCTACAATACGATACAAAAAATAAGTAGGGGTGATGGTGAGATCAACTGCAACAAAGCTACACAGACCTGGACCGTGATAGTTATGACTGCAGTGAGACTCTGAACAAGGATGGGGTGATGTGATCATATTTCTTCAACCCCTGAATATTTATTCCTTGCTGTCTCATTGTGTCCAGTCTGACAATAACTTGTATTTGCTAAGCAGATTTCATTTGTAAAGGAATATCAATAAATATAAAAATCTGTGAGGTACTCAGCATTGTTATCTCTAAGTCTGTTATGAAGTTCTGAGGTTATACTCAATAAACAGCCACGTACGTCATTATCATATAAAGTCTCTTTATTGATGTCTTAACTACACTTTCACAATTGCTTTATTAACCTTCTGACTTTCAGAAAAATGCTTGAAAATCCACGATTTGCCCATTCTTTTTTCAAAATGTTCTTGGGGGGAGAACCCCCCAAACCCCTACCTTATGACAGTCGGGCTAGTTTTCTGACCTCGCTCGCCACAAAACACTCATCACAAACATTTACGCCTCACCACTTTCAAATGTCACCAGCCGCCACTGCTGAGATACCACAATACTGGGGACTGACAGGTAAATTAAATACGCCAAACAGATGTAGACCAATCGTACCATGTTTACCACAGAGAGCACACGCACTTCACACTGGACAGCAGTGCTAAAGTGCCCAGAGTCCTACAACCACTAACACCAGGTCAGAACAAGCATTTGCAATGCAATAGGTCTCGCATTTACAAGAGTTTTAGTTTTAATGACAATGCCTTTTATTTAGATTTTGTTTTTAAAACAGATAAAAGGTGTTGTCATATACAATGCCACTAGATTAAACTCTTGCAAATGCGAGACCTATTGCATTGCAAATGCCAGCACCCGTGCTATAAAAAATTAAAAAAGCGTTAGGAGAGAGTGCAGTTGCCCCTCAAAAAGGGGAAACCTATTGGCTTTGTCAATGTTTGTTTATATTCCGTACCCACTTTTAAAGTCGTCCAGTATGAGAACTCGTAAGTGGTTAAGAGAACCTTGCAGTGCTGCAGCTCCAGGCATTCCAGTTAAAGAAAACTCCACTTATTTCAGAGGCTACATGCCATGTGGCAGTACTATGATGTGCTTGTCTGTTACTGGAAAGTTTTGAGAGAGGGTCACTACAGCACAGAATTCCACAACATCGGTAAGGAAGAACATATTTGTAGGGACACTATTTTTAAAATTATAACTGTAGGAGAGTAGGATCTGCACATATGTTTCCCCCACTTTTTTTCTGATGTTAACACTGGTTTCTGGCTATAGTCTGGCTGGGACCATGCTAATGAGGGCCCCAGCCTCTCTGTTCTCTCTAAACAACTTGGAGTGCATATTAGATGCACTGGTGATGGGATACTGTGGTACCTTATGAGCCCCTAGTATATGGTACCTTAGGTACCAAGGGCATAGGTACTTCACAGGCCTACCAGGAGCTGAAGCATGTATTATGCCACCCCTGGGAAGCAGACTAAATCTGACACCACAGGCCTGATACTGCAGCCTGGGTGAGGTAGTGTTAGCACTCCTCACTGAGATATAGGTTCACTATATCTCTACCTACACACACATATAAACCTATCAGTCACCCCTAAGGCAGACCCTATCAATCCTGAGGGCAGGGTGCTTGGTTTCCATATCAGGGGGTGCCTCTGCCTGAGCAGGGCCCCTCTGAAGCTCGCAGAGTCCATTCTCTGTGGCTGTTTGTGGATGCGGTTAAACCATATACTCTTAAGTGCATTATAACCTTGCGGTAAATGCTAACTCTGGGATGGCTGCATCAAAACATGTCGTGTTTGGTGTCAAACGCTTTGGAATCATACCCCCACACCAGTAAGGAGTATGATCCCACCCTTCTAGAGGGATAGAAATGTATCCACTGTGGAAACACGGTAGAATCCCGAAGAGCCCTGGAATCACAAAATGGATGCCACCAGTCACAGACACTGGGCTGCCCTCCTGATGCTGACCGAAACTTGCAGTGGAGGAGGCCCAACAATAGGCATCCTGTCACAGGGAGGTGTAACCACCTCCTAGACAGGATTTAGTGTATTGGGGCTGGGTGGGTGCACTCCTAGCGTGCTTTGAAGTCCTGCACTGGGGAGCAGTAGGCTCCTCTGTGCACATGCCAGCTCAAACCGGTTCAGCGGCTACCCGCCCCTGTTCTGGCATGAAACTGGACAAAGGGAAGTGGGTGTAGCCACCCACTCCCCTGACCCTCCCATAGGAGGGGTCATAGAGCTAGTCCCTCCCTTCCTTGTAGTATAAGTTAGGGAACCCTTGCCATTGCAAACTAGATATCCCTGGACGACGCTCTGAAGAAGAATCCTGGACCTTCGACGTTCCACTACCTCTGGAAGACTGAAGAATCTCCCTTGGAGTCAAGGAGTGACGCTCCTGCTTGGCAGGCACCAAAACGTTGAATCAACGGTCGCACACTTTCCCGCTCCCGCCGGAGTCCGATGTCCTTGCAGCCCCAGAAGTGGATTGCCTGACTTCTCCAAGGCCATCGCGAGTCCCCAGCGACGCTGAGACAAGTGGACCCCACGAGTGACGAGGAACAGCAATACCCGGATACCGTGCACTATTTTCGAGTCCAACCCCTTCACGACATTCTACGAACTTGTGCATTGGACCACGTGTGGTCCAAGCCTCCAGCAGGATTTCCTCCGAAGATCAGAGTCCTACCTTGTCCTGAGTGACCGCGGGCTCTTGGTGAGTGAATCCTCCCAAGGAGTCTTCGCGATCCCTTGCCAGCTGGTTTGTGGGTCCCCAGAAGACCTTTCTACAGTTTCAAAGGACTCCCCTGGTTGCTCCAGGCCTGCCCTTACTTACTGTTGCTGGGTGAGTCCCTCAGACCTTGCTGGTCTGCACTGCAGACTTTTTACACTTTCCACGAGACTTGCTGTTACCAAGTCTTGTTGGCTCCAATCTGGTCACCGACACCGCAGTAAGCTGCAGACTTCGTGGGACACACCAAATCCAGCTCCTGGTTGTCGTCGACGCCTCCTGGGCCTCGTGGCTGAAGAGTGAAGACACCCGTGATCACCTGAAATCACCAGACGACTGTGGGCATCCATCTTCCTTGCCCCAGGTCACTGCCAAGTGACTTTGAACACTGTCTCCTCTGCTTTCAGGTCTTCTTTCTTCTGAATATAGCCTTGGATTCCACCGGACACTTCTCTTGTCTTCACAAGCAGCAAGTCGTCTTTGGCTCCCATTGAAAACGACGCCGCGACCCGACACCAAAAGACACCTATGGACCCGGCTTCCCTGGGTGAGGTAACTCCAGCACTACGGTGCTCCTGTGTGTGTTGGCTCTAGAACTACTTAGCCTGTAAGTGACTTGCTTGTAGACTCTCCCGAAGTATCCTAAAACTTTAAAATTCCAACCGCGACTTGCTCCATTGAAGTTAATTAGGATCCGCGGCTGTGTTCTCACACTGCATGCGTCTCCCGTGGGTCCTTTACTTACCTGCCTTGGGTGGATTAGTGAGGCCCCAGCGCTTCTGAAGGCCCTAGGCCTTGTCCCCTCGCAAGTCGATCTTCCTAAGCATATGTTCCTGACTTCTAATCTCATAAAGAGATTAGTAGAGTGTGTTAGAAAAAAAATACAAATATATTTTATATATATACCTGTGTGGTGTTCTTTCATTTAGTAATTCAAGAGATTATAAGGTAAAAAAGCTGCTTTACATTCCTCTAAAGACTTAGCCTGAAGGCTGCTCTCCACAGCTACCACTAGGATAGCTTTCTTTAAAAGGTTGTCTTAAACCTATCTACCATAAGAGTCGAATTGTACTGGTGCAAGGCGGCCACTTTAATTAGTGACCAGCATATGCCAGGCCAACTTCTCACATTGGTTGGCAGCGTGTGGGATTACAGCTTGCTATTGTTTTACCAGAAAATCTCTATTTGAATTACTAACTGAAAACCACTTAGGGACTCAAGGTACATATAAAGTCAAGCTTAGTATCAATAAGTTCTACTGAACTTAGAGCTGTTTGTCAAGGGATAGCACACCCTTTCTACAGCTCAAGCTAGGATCAGTAGGCCACAAACTAGTGTAGGCAGTACAACACTGCACAACACTAGAATGTCCTTAAAGGGTGGAGCCAGTGGGTCCACTCAGCCTCAGTATAAAGACATGACTTTCTTTGACTTGAAAGCCATGTGTGCTGCAAGGCACTTGAAGCTAGGACAGAGTCCCTCCACACTACACCTGATAGATCTGCTGACAGCAGATGATCTTAGATTAGCTCCAGGAGCTAATAGGTCTGAATCAGGGGGTGGGTCAATTACACTCTCTGGGTCAGATGATGAAAATCAAGATGACCTGGAGTCTGTGGTTGAAGGGCCAGATCCACAAGGATCTGAAAAGGATGGAGGAATGCTCCCTAAGAGAGCTGACAGAGTGGAGGAGAGGCCTACGTCCCCTTCTAGGGAATCTTACCACTCCTATCACTCTGGCAGAGAACCTGTCCAACAGAGGAACTCATACTTTCCTAGAAAACAGACCTCCTCTGAAATAATGTACAAACTGCTGCAGTATGAGGAAGCAAGATTTGCCCTCAAAACCAAGCAGTTGGCAGTAGATAGAGAAGCCTTTGAGCTCCAGAGAGCTTCTAGAAGAGAGGGGTTAGAAACCCCTGGTGGCAGCAACAGTGTCCCTAGAGTTAGAGAATATATTCCAGACCATAGGAACCTGTCCAAGGTTGTTCCTCCCCACCAGAGTGGGGATGATCTCCATAAATGGATAAATGCTATGGAAGGGCCTGTAGAGTACAGCAGGTCCCCCAAAAGCAGTGGGCAGCCATCTTGTGGATTTCCTTTTTAGATAAAGGTAGAGACAAGCTCCTCACTGTTAGAGAAGAGGATGCTGATGACTATGAAGTCCTGAAGAGTGCATTGATAGATGGGTTTGGCTTAACCACTGAGCAGTACAGGTTGAAGATCAGACACACCCAGAAAGCACAGACTCAGGACTGGACTGACTTTGTAGATTGTGCAACCAAGGCTCTGGAGGGTTGGCTTGTTGGTAGAAGAGTTACTGATTTTAAGGGATTGTATAATCTTATGATGAGAGAAAAGATTCTTAATAATTGCCAGAACCAGTTGTTGCATCAGTACCTGGTGGACTCTGACCTGACCTCTCCCCAAGAAATGGGAAAGAAGGCAGACAAATGGGTCAGGACCAGGGTGAGGCAGAAAACCCAGAACCAAGGGGGTGACACCAAGAAGCAAGATCCTAAAGGCTCTGAGAAAGGTGGGGATAAGTCCAAAGACCAGAAGTCTTCACAAGGGCCCCAAAAATCTGCATCTGGTGGGGATTCCCAGTCTAACAAGGGAAAAGGCCAAAAGAAGCCCTGGTGCAAATTCTGTAAACAGAAAGGGCACTGGACTTCTGACTGTAACAAATCCAAAGACCAAACCACCACCACTCCTGCCCCAAAGGCAACTGTTCCCCCTAGTGCAGCTACTGGTGGAGGTGGCAATCAGAATAAGGGTGTAGTAGGGTTGACCCTGGCTTCTGAAGTGGACTCTGGCCTAGTCAGAGTACCCACTTAGGCATTGCTGATTTGTGGCGGAGACATTGATACGCCCTTCCTAGTGAGCCCCAGTAATCTGGGCAAATACAAATAGCAGCCTATAACAAATGACAAACAGGCTTTGGCATTTAGGGACACAGGTGCTAGTGTCACCATGGTGGCAGAGGATCTTATGGATCCTGGACAGATCATCCTGGGCGAAATGTACCAGGTTACCAATGCAAGCAATGTCAGGACCAACCATAGTCTGGCAGTTGTGAATTTCTCCTGGAGAGGGGTAACTGGCCTCAAGAAGGTAGTAGTCAGTGCAGACCTCCCTGTCAAATGTCTATTGGGCAATGATCTAGAGGCTTCAGCCTGGTCTGAAGTAGAGTTATGGACTCATGCTGAGATGTTGGGCATCCCTGCAGAGGTATTTGCTGTGACCAGGTCACAGGCCAAAATGCATCAAACTGAACCAGCTCTGGATCCTGAAAGTATGTACCAGGTGCTACCCAAGAAGAGGAGCAGTAGGGTTAAGGCAGTGCCTTCCCCTCTGTCTCAGATCACAGATTCACCTCTCGAGGGAGGAGAAGCAGATCCTGAAGAAGGAACTGCCACTGAGGGACTTGAGCCTGATCAGGTTGAGTTCTTGGGGGCAGGGGGCCCTTCTAGGGAAGATCTGAGTAAGGAGCAACAGTGCTGCCCATCTCTTGAACCCCTCAGACAGCAGGCTGCTGCTGAGGCTGCTGGGAGTGCTAGTGGGTCCCATAAAGTTTATTGGGTTGAGGGACTCTTATATTCTGAGGCTAGAGATCCAACCCCTGGAGCCACCAGGAGGTTGGTAATACCTCAGAAGTTTAGGGGGTTCCTCTTGACCCTAGCACATGACATCCATTTAGCAGGTCACTTGGGCCAAAACAAGACCTGGGATAGGCTTGTTCCACATTTTCATTGGCCACATATGTCAGAGGACACTAAGGAGTTTTGTCGCTCCTGTGTCACTTGCCAAGCCAGTGGCAAGTCAGGTGGCACAACAGAGGCCCCCCTGATAACACTACCTGTGGTGGGGGTACCCTTTGAAAGGGTAGGGATTTACATTGTTAGTCCCCTTGACCCTCCAACTGCATCTGGGCACAGATTTATCCTGGTGGTAGTGGATCATGCCACCAGGTACCCAGAGGCCATTCCCCTGAGGACCACCACAGCCCCTGTGGTGGCACGAGTCCTCATTGGAGTTTTCTCCAGAGTGGGTTTCCCAAAGGAGGTCATATCTGACAGAGATACCAACTTCATGTCAGGATATCTAAAAGCAATGTGGAAGGAGTGTGGTGTAAACTACAAATTCACTACTCCCTATCACCCACAATGCAATGGGTTAGTTGAACGTTTCAACAAAACCCTAAAGGGAATGATTAAAGGCCTCCCAGAAAAGCTTAGGCGAAAATGGGACCTTTTACTTCCCTGCCTTCTGTTTGCATACAGAGAGGTTCCATGGAAGGGGGTTGGCTACAGCCCATTTGAACTTCTGTTTGGGCATCCTGTAAGAGTTCCATTATGTTTGGTGAATGAGGGCTGGGAGTTACCTCTCAAACCTCTCAAACAGGATGTGATGGACTATGTACTTGGTCTCCGCTCCAGGATGACCGAATACATGAAGAAGGCAACTAAAAACCTGGAGGCCAGCCAAGAACTGCAAACAACTTGGCATGACCAAAAGGCTGTGCTGACTGTGTACCAGCCAGCACAGAAAGTGTGGGTGTTGGAGCCGGTGGCCCCAGCAGCCCTCCAAGACAAATGGAGTGGCCCCCATACAATTGTTGAGCAAAAGGGAGAAGTCACCTACTTGGTGAATCTTGGAACTCCCAGGAGCCCCTTAAGGGTGCTCCATGCCAACAGATTGAAACCATATGTTAACAAGGCTGACATGGGCTTGCTCGTGGCAACAGATGAGGAACAGGAGGAGGAGAGTGACCCTCTCCCTGACCTGCTCTCACAGAACCCTGATGATGGGTCAGTAGATGGTGTTGCTTTGGCAAGCAGCCTCACTGACCATCAGCAAACTGAATGCAGACAAGTTCTGCAACAGTACAGACATATGTTTAGCCTGACCCCTAGTCAGACTACCTGGTGCACCCATGAGGTGGATACTGGAGACAGTCTGCCTGTCAAGAGTAAAATCTACAGGCAACCTGACCATGTCAGGGACTGTATCAGGACTGAAGTCCCAAACATGTTGGAGTTAGGTGTGATTGAGCCTTCAGGTAGCACTTGGGCTAGTCCAGTAGTCCTAGTACCCAAACCTCATACCCAGGGTGGTAAGAAAGAAATGAGGTTTTGTGTAGACTACAGAGGCCTCAATGCAGTCACCAGGACTGATGCCTATCCCATACCCAGGGCAGATGAGCTGATTGATACTTTGGCCTCAGCCAAGTATCTGAGTACATTTGACCTAACAGATGGCTACTGGCAGATCAGGTTAGCTGAGGATGCCAAGGCCAAAACAGCATTTTCGACCCCTAGTGGGCACTACCACTTTGTGGTGATGCCCTTTGGATTGAAGAACGCACCTGTCACTTTTCAGAGGTTGGTGAACAAAGTTCTCGCAGGGATGGAAACTTATTGCTCAGCTTATCTAGATATTATTGCTGTCTTTAGTTCCTCCTGGCAGGATCACCTGGTCCACCTCAGAAATGTTTTGGAGGCCCTGCAAAAAGCAGGCCTCACTATCAAGGCCACTAAGTGCCAGATACGACAGAGTCAGGTTGTGTACCTGGGCCCCCTTGTAGGTGGAGGCCTGGTTCAGCCTTTACAGAGCAAAATCCAAACCATCATGGAATGGGTTGCTCCAACCACCCAGACACAGGCGAGAGCCTTTTTAGGCCTGACTGGGTACTATAGGAGGTTTGTTAAGGGATATGGATCTATAGTGACCCCCCTAAATGATCTTTCCTCAAAGAAAATGCCGAAAAAGGTTCAGTGGACAGCTAGCTGTCAGAAGGCATTTGAAGACCTAAAGCAGGCCATGTGCACTGCCCCCATCTTACAGAGTCCAGACTACACCAAAAAGTTCATTGTCCAAACAGATGCTTCTGAGCTGGGTGTGGGAGCTGTACTGTCTCAACTGAATGATGAAGGTCAAGACCAGCCAGTAGCTTTTATAAGCAGAAGGCTGACCCCTAGAGAAAAACATTGGTCAGCTATAGAGAGGGAGGCCTTTGCTGTGGTGTGGGCCCTAAAGAAGCTGAGGCCATACTTGTTTGGCACTCACTTCATAGTTCAGACTGACCACAAGCCCATCCTATGGCTCAAACTGATGGAAAGTGAAAACCCAAAACTTATACAGTGGAACATAGACCAGGGACCCAACATGCCAATGCAGATGGACTCTCAAGGTATTCCCACTTAGGACACGAAGACTCAACTGGTCAAGGTTAGTTTAGTGTCCCGGCGTTTGGGGGGGGGGGGGGGGGTTGTGTAGGAGAGTAGGATCTGCACATATGTTGCCCCCACTTTTTTTCTGATGTTAACACTGGTTTCTGGCTATAGTCTGGCTGGGACCCTGCTAATCAGGGGCCCAGCCTCTCTGTTCTCTCTAAACAACTTGGAGTGCATATTAGATGCACTAGTGATTGGATACTGTGGTACCTTGTGAGCCCCTAGTATATGGCACCTTAGGTACCAAGGGCATAGGTACTTCACAGGCCTACCAGGAGCTGAAGCATGTATTATGCCACCCCTGGGAAGCAGACTAAATCTGACACCACGGGCCTGCTACTGCAGCCTGGGTGAGGTAGTGTTAGCACTCCTCACTGAGATATATGTTCACTATATCTCTGCCTACACACACATATAAACCTATCAGTCACCCCTAAGGCAGGCCCTATCAATCCTGAGGGCAGGGTGCTTGGTTTCCATGTGAGGGGGTGCCTCTGCCTGAGCAGGGCCCCTCTGAAGCTCGCAGAGTCCATTCTCTGTGGCTGTTTGTGGATGCGGTTAAACCATATACTCTTAAGTGCATTATAACCTCGCGGTAAATGCTAACTCTGGGATGGCTGCATCAAAACATGTCGTGTTTGGTGTCAAACGCTTTGGAATCATACTCCCACACCAGTAAGAAGTATGATCCCACCCTTCTAGAGGGATAGACATGTACCCACTGTGGAAACACGGTAGAACCCTGAAGAGCCCTGGTATCACACAATGGATGACACCAGTCACAGACACTGGGCTGCCCTCCTGCTACTGACCGAAACTCGCAGTGGAGGAGGCCCAACAATAGGCATCCTGTCACAGGGAGGTGTAACCACCTCCCAGACAGGATTTAGTATATTGGGGATGGGTGAGTGCACACCTAGAGTGCTTTGAAGTCCTGCACTGGGGGAGCAGTAGGCTCCTCTGTGCATATGCCAGCTCAAACCGGTTGAGGGGCTACCTGCCCCTGCTCTGGCGCGAAACTGGACAAAGAGAAGTGGGTGTAGCCACCCACTCCCCTGACCCTCCCATAGGAGGGGTCATAGAGCTATTCCCTCCCTTCCTTGTAGTATAAGTTAAGGAACACTTGCCATTGCAAACTAGATATCCCTGGACGACGCTCTGAAGAAGAATCCTGGACCTTCGACGTTCGACTACCTCTGGAAGACTGAAGAATCTCCCTTGGAGTCAAGGAGTGACTCCCCTGCTTGGCAGGCACCAAAACTTTGAATCAACAGTCGCAAACTTTCCCACTTCCGCCGGGAGTCCGAAGTCCCTGCAGCCCCGGAAGTGGATTTCCTCACTTCTCCAAGGCCATCGTGAGTCCCCAGCGATGCTGAGGCAAGTGGACCCCACGAGTGATGAGGAACAGCAATACCCAGGTACCGTGCACTATTTTCAAGTGCAACCCCTTCACGACATTCATTGAACTATACTTTGCATATATATGTCAATCCACTCTTTTCCCCAACTCTGATGTCAGAATTAACATCCCCCAAACGCCTGACTCTGCCACACCCATTGGGTCTTGCAGAAGGCTTAGCCTGTCTGGAATTCTGTCAATCAATTTACCTCGTCGGGCTGTATTCTTCTGCTGTCGTTAATCCGGGGCATGGTGGGCTGCAGCCTCATTTCACGACTGCATAGATTGTAGCAGTGCTGCTGAGTTTTTCACTGACATTTCTGGATTAGACAGACTGGACCATGTCACCTGCCTTGGCCTTTCAATTCAGCAACCTAAATGCATTTGTATCAGAGACATCCTCTCTGTGCCATCATCTTGGCTGTGTCCATTACCTCGCTATCGGAGCATTCATTTCTCGAGCAGTGGCGGCCATTAAGGTACGGGGGTGGTGGCGGGGAGGCAGGAAGTTTTTAATAAAAACAGTGTTTTAAATCACCTGATCTTGCTGCGTCTCTCCATCCTAACGTCTCTCCTGCATGGGGTGAACCTCTTCCAGGGACCTGGAAGCACCCAGGCTCCCCACAGCCAATCACAATGCTGCAATGAAGTGTTGGGATTGGTAAGTACACAGGCTCTCCTGAGCCAATCACAACGCTGCAGTGCTGCGATTGGTCTGGGCGCTGTGGTTGGGCTCCTAGCCAGGAAATGGGGGCCTGGGCATTTTCCCCATGCAGGTTGTAATGCAGCTTGCATGGAGAACATGCGAAGTGCACATGAATGTCTGGCTGGCCCGAGTGGGCCGGTCAAACATTCATGGACACTTTACAGAGTGAACAAACAATCCTCCTCCCCGACCTCAGGTGAGCCAATGCCCACCCTGCCCTAGCCTGACCATACGAAAACTAAAATGATAATACCTTTATTTTGTCATTTAGACTGCTCCGTGACCTTAGTGGAGGAGCAGCTACTGTTCTTGAGTGAAAGCTGCCCGCGTCAGCGCGTGATTCTAAACTGTCTCATACGTAGATGCATGACACGAAAACACTTCCCACCAAGCCCACATATGTTATGCAATTGCACTAGTGACGTTTTCAAATATTTGTGCATTAAAAACAACATTTTGTTCGACCAGCGTCCGAGCAAACACGTGTGCAGAACTGCGTTCCATGCAACCAGTCCCTAAGGAGCAGGTGCGTCACTCTGGAGGGTCGGCCCTCTTCCAAAGCATATGTAAAATATCTTTGAGACAAGCCCCCTTGTGTTGAGCGAGGCGCCTGGCTTCCTCGGCTCCTGATGTATCACACTGACTGCTTAAGTGGATCCCCGGAGGACAGCAGGGTCTCCGATTGGTAGTGGGGATGGCTTCTGGGGGGCTGGCGATGGCCAGCTTCCAGTAGCGTAACCAAACTTGAGGGGGGCCCAGACACAGTCAGGAGCGTGGGGTCGCTGCCCGTGCACAGTGCTGGAGGGGACCCTGGAGCCCCCTCCCTCACACCGCGGGGGCTATTGTTATGCCACTGCCCTTTCCAGGGATTCCCTCACTACCACCCTCCAACAATGCCCCTGGTCTCTCCATAGCCCCTCTCTCCCATACATTTCATTTTTTTTATAACACATCTCATTGTTCACTCAAACTCAGTTCTGTGATCTGCATGATACACCTTCCTAGCAGCAGGCTCATTAACCCGCATGATGCAAGTCTTCAAAGAGCTCAAATAAGAGATAATTTTAGTTGTGACTGACCAGCAATAAGATTTAAAGGAATTGTCTGAAAATAATTGGCTTGGGCAGCACTCCCGTGTGTAACAAGCTAGGTCATTTGCACTACATATACGTTATAGACCAATAGCAGTATTATAGCTGTTTTTTCAAACACTAAAATATCCAGAGTTCGTATGTAGCTTACAGGATATTCACAAATTTTCAGTGATGATGAAATGACAATTTAAAGGAAATATAGAAAGATGCTTCTGAGCCGAGTGACAGGTACATGCTATGGAAAGAGAATCTGGCTGAGCTGGCGCACTCAGGGCAGGGGCTCGCCGACTGTGCACAGTGATGGAGGGCCCCCCAGGAGCTCAGGCACCAGGCCCGGATCCAGGAATTTTTATTTGGGTGGGCCAAGGATGCATTTGGGTGGGCCACTGTAAGCTCTATTTGTCGCATATATGTCTGGGCAGGCCTGCTTCAGGGCCCTCCTTTATCTCTTCTTAGTCCAACAAGGCCAGGAAAAAAGCACTCTTTTCCAAGTCTCTTTCTCAATGTTATCACTCTCAAAAAGTGTTTTTTCTATGTAATGTCCCTTTGATGGGAAGAGGAGGTTTCTGAGGTGGGAGTATCAGGCAAGTGACACTTCTCAGGTTCCCTTTCTGCGAGCCTTCAGTGAGAATCCCTCTTCATTACTACCTCCGCCTGACCCTAGACTCTGCAACGCACTCCCTTACAAGCTTGATTATCCACTACTCCTCTTCAGTGCACCTTATCTCACAGCTGACCTTGGGCCCCAGCCCCATATCAGGCACCACCGGGCTCCACTTTCATTTTCCCGGTAAAAACATTGGTGAAATCACCTTCAAACTTAAAACATTGCTCTGTACTGCTTTACTAATTCCTCAGAGTTATTTTTTGGTGCCCTTAATATATTGCCTTTTATTTCCAACGCCCAAATGTATATTTCTCCTGCTGAGGTCACTGCGTAAGTGTCATTACTGCTGCTGAGTTGTGGTTTTTATTTTCAATAAAAATTGTTTTAAAAAAAACATAAAACATTGAATATAGCAGTACATATAATTAGCACGCACTTTAAAGTATGTTCCACAGTAGCCCTTATGACCCGACTGCTAATTAAATAAACAAAAACAGAAAGGCCATGACAAGGCCGGCTTCAGCGCTGATGCGAAAGTCTTTTTTGGTGCCACACCAATAACCTTTACTACCACCTTCCAACAGTGCCCCTCATCCCTCCATGGGCCCCCCTATTGACCTCCTCCTCGGATTCCCTCACTGCCACACACAAGTGCTCCTCATCTACCCATAGCCCCTCCCCCTCATGACCTCCTCCTCGGATTCCCTCACTGCCACCCTCCACCAGTGCCCCTCATCTCTCTGTAGCCCCTCCTCCTCAGACTCCCTCACTACCACCCTCCACCAGTGCCCCTCATCTCTCCCTAGTTCACCCTCCACCCCATGACCTCCTCCTCGGATTCCCTCACTGCCACCCTCCAACAGTGCCCCTCACCCTTTCTCATATGCATTTCATTTGTTGTATAGCGCTACACATATCAGTGTAGTGTGTGTCAGTACTTTACACCACGCACACATTATACAGAGACAATGAATCATAAAAGTATGTAAATCAGTCTACAGGGAATGTCACATAAACCAATGAGGATTACAAGGTGTATGAATCACATGTCATCCATACTGGTGAGCAGTATATTTTAAAAGGGTGTGGTCTGGGGAAACAACCTTAGGATTTAAAGAGTATTCCATTGGGGTCAGCTTTACTGATAAAAATATATATCTGCCCACACATACTCATTTTAGCAGCATTAGAATAATGAAAGACTGGGGAAGTTCTAACTATATCACAAAACAAAAAAAGCGAAGTTCTAACTATACTATTCATGTACGTATGGAGCTCTTTGATGACAGTTCATTGGTCACTGTCCTATGTTAGGATTGTACCTTCTGAACTGCAAGTAGCACAAGGATCTCTGTGACAAAGGCAGTAACCCACTGAGCTTCCACATAAAACACAGTTCATCTGCATTTAAAAACTACTAACAGACAAATGATTGCTCTCCAGCAGGATCATTAATCACCAGCGTTATTGGGGCATTTTTTATTGTTGTCCTGTATCAGCCATGATATTGATGAAACTTTAAAATGAAGCACACACATAGTATGTGTCCTGCTGGGCCTGTGCAGATTTTAAAAAGAAAAACAACTAGTAACACATTCTCTTACCTACTCCATTAGTCAAACTTTGTGTCACAGCCTGATGTGATAAGCCACTGCAGGGGTCAGGAAAGGTGAATCAAAATAAACAAACTTATTTTCTCCTGCGCTGCATAGAAAAAGAAATATCCACGCAGCAGGACAGTCGGTAAAGGTTACTGGTGCCAAAGAAAGGATTTGTCCCGTTGGCCATGCCCCTGGTGGAGATGAAGGGGTGAAAAAATAAACAAAGCCTCATTAACATGTATATGGTCTTTTAAAGAACTGTGAAGTACTTGGGTGCGGCTGCAATGAGCTCGAAAACTGTCTGTCTCTGTGCGTACGTCGGGAGCTGTCTCCGCCCGGGCTGGCTGGCTGGCTCACACACACAGGCACACGCACAGGCACAGGCACACGCACACACACACACCGCCTGCCTTCAAGCCCTCACTGCGAGGGCCAAGGCTCCTGTTTGGGTGGGCCAGGCTCATGTTTGGGTGGGCCTGGCCCACCCGCTAGAACCGGGCCTGTCGGGCACCCACGCACGGGGGGGGGGGCTATTGTTACGTCACTGCGAGCTTCCTCTGCTACTGACCACAGCCAGTAGCCCCTCCCCACCAGCCCTCTGCAGCCCCACACCCTCGGAATGCATGCTCCGATTACGAGGCTATCTATCGGCAGAGCCCAGGGCACGGCTTCCCGGGCAGAGCGAGGGCTGGCAGCCCCGAGCCCTGGCCCTGGCACCTGCATAAAAGCACTAAATCCCGCGGCTTACACGTGCCCCCTGCCGTAATTAATTGTCCACCCCTGCGCATTGTCCCGTACCCCTTGTCTTCAGCAGTTGTCTATTTATTAATAGCGACCCTCTCAAAATACACCGACCTGAAGATGACCCCGCCGCCGCGCTGAGCACCTGCCACCGCGGGGTGACCTTCCCGGAACTCTGCTCCTGCTCCGAGTAAACAACCCCAGCACCCACTCTCCACCCCACCCCCCCAGCCCCCCCGCCCCTACCCCTCCCCCAGCCGGGGGATCTTCATTCCACTGCGGGCAGAACGAGCTCAGGGCGGGGGGGGGGGCGGGGGGGGGGGTTTCTGGGAGGTTAGCACGGCCGAGCCCAAGGGGAGCTGGGCCAGCAGGGAGAGGAAGGGACAGTGGAGAGATAAATGGTCAGGGACAACAGAGAAGCGAAGGGACAGTGGAGAGATGAAGGGACAGGGACAGCAGAGTAATAGACAGGGGCAGCAGGGAGATAAACAGACAGGGACAGCAGAGAGATGAAGTGGCAGGGACAGCAGAGTAATAAGAGACAGAACAGCAGGGAGCTAGAGACAGGGACAGCAGAGTAATAGACAGGGGCAGCAGCCAGCAGGGAGATAAACAGACAGGGACAGCAGAGAGATGAAGGGGCAGGGACAGCAGAGTAATAAGAGACGAACAGCAGAGAGATGGAGACAGGGACAGCAGGGCGGTAAATGGACAGGGACAGTAGAGAGATAAAGGGGCAGACAGCAGAGGTAAAGGACAGCGGACAGATGAAGGGACATCAGAGAGATTTAGGGATAGGAACATCAGAGAGATAAAGGGACATGGACACCAGTGAGATAAACAGACAGGGACATCAGTGAGATAAACAGACAGGCACCACAGGGATATAGAGAGAGACCAGAGAGGGAAAGGGAGGGAGACGGGGCTCACCAGGGAGACAGAGGCGGACGCTGGAGCCACATGTCCCCTTCTCCCTGCGCGTGTCCCCAGTTCTCTCCTGAGGACACTCCTCTTCTACTTTCTATATGCATTCACTTAGAGACATATACATAAATAATTAAAAACGAGGGAGCGGGGTCGATTATGTTCATTGACAATATTTGGTCAAAATCACTGGAATTTTGCTTCCACAATCATTTGAATTGGAGTGAAGAAAGTGGTTGAGGTAATTTAGTTTCGACTCCATTTTGTATTCCGTCGCCATTTTGGGTTGCCCTCACTCAGGCAGCTCGGCGAACGAAGTGTTTCTGCCCTTTGTACTGCTACGTGTCAAATAACCCCCCTTCCTTGTTGTGAAGCCAATTCCAGGAACTAGCCAGACTGACTAATCCTGGTCTAGACTGACTAATCCTTGTCCCAACTATCTGTTGGCCTTCGGTATTCTTTCTCTGCATTATCCTATTTTGCAAGTCGTCCTTTGAAGCACACAAACACATCCTGCCATTACGGATTGACCTATAGGTGCTGTCATTGATTGACTTATGGGGTTGGGCAAGAAAACGACTCCAGGGGGATGTTCTGGTTACATGGTGCCTTGTTTTGAATGTTTTCCTATTGGCTAATATTTGGTGCATGGGGAGTGTTTTTCTTTGGGTGTATAAGGTTATAAAAGACTGTGAGCCACGGAGTAAAGTGGCAGTCTCCTGAGAACCTACCACTGATGTACTTCTAGGATAACTGTGCGTAGCTGCAGCTAATAAATTTGGTTTTCTACGCTAACAGAGTATTCCGTGTCTCTGTACAACAAGGCAGGTGAACTCGGAGATTTCAGGCGTGCCCTGCGCCGCCAGGCCCCTAAAGGCCCGGTTCTTCAATTGGTGCCCTCTGTGAGGCGGCTTCAGAGGTAGCGGTCGAGCCCGAGGGTCGTGAGGAGCCCCGCAAGGAAATTCCAGAGGAAGCGCACCACGTGATCGACCCCTGCATGTCACAAGTGGACCGAAGGTCTTTGCAGAGCGGCTTCTCCTTTCCAATGGCTGTTAGTGACTGCTGGCCTGACTGCCGCCCTGCCTTGGCCCCCCTTTGGGGATGACTGGTATTGCGAGACGTTAGACGGACCTCTGTTGGCGTGAGAGAACATTTGGTTAAGTAATAGTGGGTAGCTCCCGCTTCTTTGTTTTTGATTTTTGGATTCGGCTCTTGCAAAAGCCAAAGCCGAGGGGTGAGCACATTTGTGCTGTGTTGGTTGATTAACCCCTTGATGTTTGTAAAGAGGCCAGTGAAATAACGATGCCTGGTTTCAGTAAGTTTAGAAGGTGGTGGTGTTGTTGTTGTAATAGGGATTCCCGACTGGAGGACTCTTGTCCAATTCCTCCGGCTGGAACTCCCACCTATGAGCTCTATTCTAAACATGGTGTGGACCCCATAACCTTTAATGAAGTGTGGGTCCGCTATTCGAGAAAAGATGGCGTTTGGCAGAGGCCAAAAAATGGTAGTTTTGAGCCTGATATATTAGATATTTTGGAAGCTACATTGTTTAAAAGAAAATGTTTGACTCTTTTCGCCTTTGGCGCAATGAAGCCAAACAGAAAGAAATAAAACAAGCAAAAAGAGAAAGGAAGGAAAAGGGCATGGCTGTTATACAGGCTGCCCAGCAGTTTAAAGACAATGAGAATGATTATACAATTGAGGTTTTAGATAGACAACATCGTATGGCAGTAGATAAGTGTTATCCGGTGTTGCCCACTTCCCCTCCAGACAAGGATGTTGACCCCGAAAAGGATCCTTTAATGTCCCACCTGTTGAAATTACCCCCGCCCTATGCACAGGGTGCCAATGCACCCCTACTATTGCCGCCCGCTCAACTACCTGTTGTTCCCCAACAGGTCCTTGCACCTCAACCACAGCCCCTTCTGGTAATGCCAATCCCGCCACCTCCTTTGCCTCAGACTCCTTTGCCTTCGACCCCCTTTATACCTGTCACCCCCTCTTCTGCCCCGCCTAATACCTTGTCCCCTGTCCTTATGTCGAATTCCCCCTCAGTTCGTAAGCGGCTGGTTGACACTGTTTCTGGCCTTTTGTCCCCTTTCTTTGGGTCATTAAACATGACTCCTGTTCTTCCTCGTAGGCAGACCCGTAGTCAGCTCCCAGGACCCCAAGAACGTGATGCGTTAGACCTCCTCGCCCGTAAGTGGATCATGAATGGCCCCCAGTATGGTATACAAGATATCATGGACACTTTTCAGCAGTGGGATGCGCCCACACAAAGACATGTTTTTGATACCATGTGTGTCATTCTTGGTCAAAAGTGGGAGGATATGGGTTTAGGATCAGCCCCCCAGGGTCTGCTAGATGTTCAGGCTGACTTTAACAAAGGGATAATTGTGGGTGCTGAGGTTGAGGATGCTGTAAGGACACTTGTCACCTTTAGAACAATGTTCACTTACCGGTCTCTGCCTGAACTAGATCCTTCTGTTAAAAGGAAACTAAAGCACTATCCTATGAGAGAGGTTCCTCCGGTGTGGAGAGAAGCGGTTGCACCCCAGTGCGCTAATCCTGGTATACCCGCTCACTTTCAACGTGTATGGGTACATGTTCCTTGGAAAAGATCTGAGGTTCTGACCCTTAAACAATCCTTACCAGACCCCCGTAAAAATCCTGCTGGTTATTACAAAGAACTGTCCCAGACTGTTGATGCATGCATTATGAATTTAGCCGATATAGACATGCTGATGGGAAATGTGGTCCCACAACCATTGTGGGCTAGGATTCGGAAAGAGGACCATGCCCAAGAATTGGGGGGTGATTGGGCTGCTATACTTGCCGCAGATAGACTCCAAGTGGGTGGTGCTAAACCTGATGCCTTAATTGCAGACCTTCCCGCTAGGATTATTACCTTGATGAAAACTATGATGCCCGCTCTGCGAGTTAATTGGGACAAGTTAGCTGCCTGTAAGCAAAAGAGAGATGAAAGCGTTTCCGACTTTTTTACTCGATTTGAGGAGACGTTTCTTGATCACAGTGGTCAGGATATGAGCATGGAAGGTGGCCAACGATTATTTGTAGATAAATTTGTTTTTAATTTGCTCCCTGAACTTTCCAATAAACTGAAGGATTCCGAAAGTGCGTGGGCCGTTTCCTCTTCTGCACAGATATTGGCTACTGCTCAGTATTATGAAAATAGGGATAATGAGGAAAAGGACAAACTTGATAAAAAGACTAAGGAATTAAAAACGAAAGTTCTTTTGCAACAGGCTTATCCCCCTCGCCCTGCTCAGCGTCAGTTCCAGATGCTTCCCCAATTCCAGAAGCTGTTGCAAAAACCTGAACCCTTTGTTCCCCGGCCCCCACTGGGTCCAAATCAATGCGCTTATTGTAAGGAGGAAGGTCACTTCAAAAATAGTTGCCCGGTTTTGTTGCAGCGTGCTGGTGGCATGCCTGGGCCGCGAGGCCGAGATGGCTACCAGTCAACACCCAGGGGTGCACATCATCTCAAGACCAGCGTTCCTTTTCCCCTCAAAACTCCATGAATTATTTTGATCAGCTTAATGCTAAGTCTGCCCATTATTACAATGATGATGATTATACCGAGGATGAGAGTCAGGGTTTTCATACTAGCTAGGACAGCCATAGACAAAGTGAGGGAGTCATATCAGTTCCAGTGGACCAAAATGGGCCTTATATTAAAGTCGTTGCACTAGGTGTTTCAGAGCCATTTCTATTGGACACTGGTGCAACAAAGAGTTCTATTATCCACTCTAAACTCCCTGGGGCACCTTTGTCTGGCTTAACAAATGTTTCTGTAGGATTTTCTGGCGCCCCAGTTCATAACCCAGTTTCTTGTCCTCTGCCCATCTCAATAGGTCCTTATGATTTGGAGGCTCCGCTTATTTTGACAACTGGTTGTGGTGAAAATTTGTTTGGTTTGGACTTGTTAAAAAGACTGTACGCGACATTGCATTGTTCCCCTTCTGGTGTACACCTCACTTTAGGTAAGAAATTGAGTTCCCCGGCGTATTTGTCCAAAGACCAACTCCCCCCTGAATTGCGCTCCCTTCCTGCAACCCTCTGGGCTACAGGTCCCAATGATGTTGGTCTTCTGCGGATTCCACCCTACATCGTCACCCTCAAATCCAATGTTAAGTTACCCCGCATTCCACAGTACAAGATTTCCAGTGATGGTGAAAAAGCTCTATTGGCTATTACTTATGATTTGGTTCAGAAAGGCGTGATTGAAGAGACAAGGGGAAAGGTATGCAATAGTCCTGTTTTACCTGTTCTTAAACGCACTGACTCTTCCCAGCCACCCGTTTATCGTTTTGTGATTGACCTACGGGAGGTCAACAAGATTGTTGTACCCCAATTTCCCGTCGTCCCAGATATCACTGCCCTATTGACAATGATACCTGCTTCGGCTGCTTGGTTTTCTGTTATCAACCTTAAGAATGCTTTCTTCAGCATTCCTATTGCTGAGGAAAGTAGGGACATTTTCGGCTTCTCTTTAGGCGGCCGAAGTTTCTGGTTCAAGCGTGCTCCTCAAGGCTATTGCGAGAGTCCCTCCATTTACAGTCAAGCTTTGAAAACGCAGCTTGATGCTTTCTCTTTGCCCCCATTTGCCACCCTTATTCAATACGTAGATGACCTGTTGGTTGCTGCTGATTCTGAGGACACTTGTAAACAGGTTACTATTTCACTGTTACGTCACTTGTCTGACCTTCATCACAAGTTTTCACCCTCTAAATTGCAATATTGTCGCCAAGAGGTTACCTTTCTAGGTCATCTCTTGTCGAACAAGGGACGGCGATTGACCCCAGAACGTATCCAAGCAATTGCTCAAATGTCTGTACCATGTACACAAAGGGAGGTGCGTGCCTTTTTGGGCATCACCTCTTATTGTAGACAGTGGATTCGAAATTTTTCTTTGCCAGGGAAACCTCTGTTGGCACTCACTCTCAAAGATACACCCCAACCTCTCCCTTGGACTGCGGAATGTCAGAAAAGTTTTACTGATTTACGTACTTCCTTGTGCTCTGCTCCTGTGTTAGGTACTCCTGATTACAGTAAGCCTTTCACACTCTACGTTCATGAGAGAGAAGGTTGCGCATTGTCAGTTTTAACGCAACCATTTGGAGACAAGCAGCGCCCATGTGCCTATTTTTCGGCCACACTAGACCCAGTGGCCAAGGCGTTACCCAGTTGTCTGAAAGCCACAGCAGCAGCAGCAGCAGCAGCAGTTTCCATTCGCCAGTCTGCTGGATTGGTACTGGATAATACTCTTATTGTCATGGTGCCGCATGCAGTAGATACTCTCCTAAATAGAGCAAAGACTCAGCACCTTACGAGCGCCCGCTTGACAGGGTATGAGCTGACGCTCTTGGCCAGTCATGTACATATTAAACAATACAATACCCTAAACCCAGCCACACTGTTACCGATCCCAGTAGAAACAGGTACTCAGGATCAGCATGATTGTTTCCTCCGCACAGAGGAGGAGACAAAAGGTAGAGTGGATCTAAAGGACACTCCACTCCTGGACCCGGATGGGATCCTATGGGTGGATGGTTCTTGTTTCAAGCTCCCCAATGGTGAGACGACTTCGGCCAATGAAGTCACTACTTTGTCCACAATTGTGGAAACAGCACGCATTAGGCACAATTCAGCCCAGGCAGCTGAATTGATAGCTCTGACTAGAGCTTGTGTGTTGGCTGAAGGAAAGAGTGAATGTGTTCACTGATAGCCAGTATGCGTTTGGAGTGGCCCACAGTTTTGGTCGCCTGTGGAGGGAAAGAGGATTATTCACCTCCCACGGCACTAAGATACAGCATGGTCAGTTGATAAATGACCTTCTCAAATCACTTACCTTGCCCACTCAGATAGCAATTGTCAAATGTAGTGCGCATAAGAAAATCACTGATGATGTGGGTCGAGGGAATGCTTTTGCAGACCAGACAGCGAAGGAGACAGCCAGAAACGTCACAAGCCGCATGTATGTTGCGGGCCCTGCTAGATGGGTCAGACTAGGAGGGATGTGTGAGGACACAATAGAAAGTGTAAAAATGATCCAGGTAGAGGCTACAGAGATAGAACTGAGTAAGTGGAGAGAGGGTACAGGAATGTTGGACGTGACAGGGTGTTGGACAGAATTGTCGGAACATCAGCGCTGGCTGTTACCAGACGCCTATGTACTTCCAGTAGTTACCATGGCACATGGTCCAGCCCACATTAGTGCTAAAGGGATATGCAAACTTCTGGCCCCTGCATGGCAGAATGTGGGGATCCCTAAATGCGCAGATAATCTGGTTAAGCACTGTATTGTTTGCTTGATGCACAATCCAGGAAAGGGAACACCAACCCCAGCAGGCCATTTTGCCCCTCCAACGTACCCTTTTGAGGCGTTGCAAATAGATTACATTCACATGGAGCGATGTAATAATCTGAAGTATGTTCTTGTGGTGGTACGTGCCTTTTCTAGATGGATAGAGGCCTACCCCCTAAAGGATAATACTGCTCTGTCTACGGCTAAAGTCCTTTTGAAGGAGTTTATCCCGAGGTTCGGCTTGCCTCGAATTGTCTGGAGTGACAATGGAAGTGAATTCGTGGGTCAGATAATGCAGAAAGTGTGTGCAGGTCTTGGTATCAGACAGAGATTTCATGCGGCAAACCACCCTCAGTCAGCAGGTTTGGTGGAATGCTATAATGGTACTCTTAAGCTCAAGCTCGCGAGGATACAGGCCAGCACGGGTCTTGCCTGGCCCGATGCTTTACCCTTGGCTCTTTTGTCTACTCGAACAACTGTTCATTCCCGTATGGGACTCAGTCCCTACGAGGTTGTGTTTGGATGCCCAGCAAATGTCTGGGGAGTCCCAAGGCCAAAGAAGTATTCCGAGATAGAGCATCCAATATTGATTGATTATTTGCATGACCTCACCACTAAATTGCGTGTCCTTCATCAAAGAGGTACAAGACGCTTTGCCTCAGGCTTCTACTGATCCTGGTCATACCATACAACCCGGTGATTGGGTGTGTGTGAAGAATTTTCAAAGGTCGAAGAACTTGGAACCTCGCTGGAAAGAGCCTCGTCAAGTATTATTGACAACACGCACAGCTGTGAAGGTGGTCGGAAAGAAAAATTGGATCCACGGTGTGCATTGTAAGAAGGTACCCTTGCCTTTGCCTTATGACCAGTGGGTCCGTGAAGGTATTGGCGATTTTGAAGGTGAAAGGGTCCCCCGATTCGTACCTTTTAGCAATGCACACCTAGATTGGACTCAATCTGAGAAAGAGGATGATGACGTTCTGCAGGACGCTGTACCACCACATCTCAGGTTGAACACGACTAATCCGGAGACACTTTTTCCGGACCAGACTGTGCCGAATAAAACGAGATACAATCTGAGGCCTAGAGTGGCTAGAGACAATTGAGAATTTTTCTTTTGATTACGCTTTTCAGTGATACTGACCATCCAATTAGGTTGCAGGGCCGTGGTAAGAGTCTTAGTTTGTGACCTGAGTAGTGGCAATAGGCCTGCAGGACTTGCAGTGTCATAGGACGGCTGATAATCACAGCTGAGTGAAGAAGGAAGACTTCCACGAGCAACATTTAGAGGATGGATTCTATTATATTAAAGAAAAATGATAAGAAGGATAAAATGAAGAAGAAATATTGCAAATTATTGTATAGTAGATGTGGTATAACATTGTGTATTTTAATCTTTATGTATTATATTAGCTTGTGTGGGTTGGGTTACTTATATTATGCAGCAGACACCTACACCTACCTCCCATCCCGTGTCTTTTCACACCACTGCCTCCCCGCACCAGTTACATACACTACCAGAACATGAGCAAAGTAGGAGAATGGAATATTTCAATAATTCATTCATTTAATTGTTGCACCAGCATCAATTGGTGGCCAATACCACCGATTGTTGGGTTTGTGGACTCTTGCCCCATACTACGGATAAAGGGATGTCATATTTAGTTTTACCTTTTTCCCTGGGGGGGTCTGCTTGGGCTTATGTGTCTATGTTCTCTAATGCTTACGAGAACCAACCCCGGCACCCTGTTGGTCCATATGGGGGTGGGGTTGACGTTAGTCATGACCCTCTGGTAAAGGGAATATTGGCTATGACCAAATATTACAGTAAAATTAATAAGTTCCCCGCCGACGAACGACGGGCATACATTGGCTGGAACGTGACCCATTACGTTACTAGCCTTACAGATAGGGCCAGACGAAAGAGATCCCCGCCCATATGGACTGTACCCCACCGAGGCCACCTGTGTCTCCAAGGAAATGGTCAGAATGCTAAGGCCCATTTGGGAACGAGCTCTTGTGCACATACATATACCTATGCATCTCAGACTTCTCCACCTTTAGTGCCATCTCAGGGAACGTATTTCATTTGCCATGACAGGGCCTATACATGGTTACCAACTAATTTCTCAGGATCATGTTACATGGCTTTTCTCCTTCCTCCGACATATACTGCCCCTTCGGGCCATCACAGAAATAGGTACAATAGGAGCGTCATTAATTCAGAAGATACAGCAGGACAAGAGACAGGCGACTTTTTCAAAGGATTCCTTATGGCCAATAGCAGAAACATAAGACACCTCACTTGAGTTGTTGAGGCAACGATAGATGAAACTGTAGGGGCACTGAGTATCCTCACAGCCGAGCTTCAGGCGGACTGCCTTATGACATTACAGAACAGGATGGTTTTAGATATCATTCTTGCGGACCGTGGTGGAGTATGTAAATTGATTGGATCCAGCTGTTGCATTTACATACCTGACAAAGCCCTTACAGTATACCAGGCCATCTCTAAATTGCATCTGATCGCGGAGTCCATTCACCAGGACGAAGGCGATTGGTCTTTGACAGAATAGTTTTGGGGATTACTGTGCACATGGGGATGGAAAGTATTGACTTTCATTGGAATGATTTTGGCCATTATCTTCTCATGTTGCCTCTGTCTACAATGTGGTCCTGCTATCTGCGGCCTTTGTGCCACCATGTGTGTTCCAAGGCCTGTCTCACAGAAAGCAGAAAATATGAAAATGATGTTGCAGCAAAAGCTTGACGACCTCATGGCTATGGACATTGACTCAGATTAACGTGAGTCTGTGTTTTGCCTGCGTAATGGCAAAAGGAGGGTCTGAGGTAATTTAGTTTTGACTCCATTTTGTATTCCGTCACCATTTTGTGTTGCCCTCACTCAGGCAGCTCGGCGAACGAAGTGTTTCTGCCCTTTGTACTGCTACGTGTCAAATAACCGCCCTTCCTTGTTGTGAAGCCAATTCCAGGAACTAGCCAGACTGACTAATCCTTGTCTAGACTGACTAATCCTTGTCCCAACTATCTGTTGGCCTTCGGTATTCTTTCTCTGCATTATCTTATTTTGCAAGTCGTCCTTTGAAGCACACAAACACGTCCTGCCATTACTGATTGACCTATAGGTGCTGTCATTGATTGACTTATGGGGTTGGGCAAGAACACGACTCAAGGGGGATGTTCTGGTTACATGGTGCCTTGTTTTGAATGTTTTCCTATTGGCTAATATTTGGTGCATGGGGAGTGTTTTTCTTTGGGTGTATAAGGTTATAAAAGACTGTGAACCACGGAGTAAAGTGGCAGTCTCCTGAGAACCTACCACTGATGTACTTGTAGGATAACTGTGCGTAGCTGCAGCTAATAAATTTGGTTTTCTACGCTAACAGAGTATTCCGGGTCTCTGTACAACAAGGCAGGTGAACTCAGAGATTTCAGGCGTGCCCTGCGCTGCCAGGCCCTTAAAGGCCCGGTTCTTCATGGTGGAGCAGGTAAAGCAAAAAAAAAAATTGTATACCTTTTCTATTTGCATGACAAAATACTAATTACATAACTATTCTAAAAAAATTAACCTGTATTAACTGTTTAGAGTGTTATTATTAATCAATATATGCACCTCGATAAACACAAATTACACGTGGGACTAAAATGCTAAATTGCATGACTAATAACTCTATTTATTAACTGTGGTACGCATATTAATCGTAGGATGTGTTGAAATAGAATTTGCATGAGTTATGTTGCTTTTATAATGGTTTGTGCTCCTGGTATTGCGGAAAGGTGAGTATTCTTGCTCTAAATGTTGCTATAAACTAGGAAAATACTAATATATATTGGGATTAGTGTGGGTTTGAACATTAGAATATTCATTTCCGTATGATAATTATTTTTATGTTTGTTTTGCTTAAGTTGGCATTCAGGCCTACTAGGCCGCGATATTCAAATGGAGTTCGGAAGTGGCCATCGTCGTGTGAGCGCGATGCCTACTGCGCAGACTCGGATGGCTCTGAAGATCTCCAGGCGACCTCCAAATCAAACTACGTGTTCCTTGTCAAGGATAGGAACGTGGAGGATTGCCAGGACCCAGCTAGTGTGAATGACAGAAAATACAATGATGACCTGTATCGAGAGGTCTACATGTTATTACTTCGGAACTTTTCGCATGAGAACTGTACAAACTAAAAGATGACATGTTCAATTCCCTGAGAACCAAGAAAACCTGGGAACAGAGTCCAATATTTCAAATTTTAGGGGCTTAGCCAATCAGGACTCTTCTACTCTTAGAAAATGTTGCATATTACCCTAGAATTTACTATATAAGGGGAACTTTAGAAGAGGGTGGGTAGAAGAGCGTTCCGAATTTCTGTTGGTGACTGCTAGTAAGGAGGATCGATTTGCTAGCACGATTGCCTGGTCCTTTGGATACCTTTGGGTCTGTGTCGTGCCAAGCGAAATAAATTTTCCCGGACTTATTTGGGTCTTAGCCTGCATTTGATTGGACGATTTCACCAGAAGGGAGTATTGATTTATGCAGGGCTGACGGGTTTCGGGAAATGGTCACCGGTATCAGAATTTAGGTAAATATAATTGTTATGCAGATTTGTGCCAAAATATTCATTGAAACTGATTTGATTAAATGCTGACTATGCCAACGAAAGAGAATTAATTAGATAAACTAAACATTGATTAACAAAAATGAGTTTGTGATTCTTTTAATGAGGTATTGATTAATCCAAGGTTCCGAAGCTTTAATGTGTTTTAGCTGGTTCTAAATTACCATCAACCAGTCCAACTAATTGGTCCATCGACCAAGTGGTGGAGTGCCTTGATGTTAAAGTTAGAATTCTATAGGTACTAATGTATATAATGTAAAGAATTTTCCTCCTATAGATAATAAGGTATCCACACATGTCCAGTGCTTCTTTCCTCCTGTGTGCAGATTCGGAGTGAGACGTATGAGTCTTGGTGTTATGGGCCCCACCAATGAATGCGTGTATGAATGAGTTTGTGTGATGCCGGGTCTGTGACGCAGTGAGGTTATGTAAATTTGCCCTTTCCGCTGGAGCAGTTTTCTGGTAGCAGAGTTATGGTTTTATTGCATTGGTTTGGTGATTATTGATGATTGATGATTGATTTATGTAATAACATTCTGGTGCCGATTCCGATCCGGTAAAAAAAAATACCGTACGACTCGTATCCGTATTTTTTTACGTACGAGTCGTACAAGTACCGTACAAACGGCCAAGTACGATCCGTACGCGCAAAATATCTACGAAATAATTTACGTCCGAATATCGTCGGGAAAAGTGTAGGAGAGTGAGCCGGAGATTTGTACGTGCAAATCGTAAAACACCAGTCCGAGCGCGCAAGTACGATCCCGACCATCCGTCCGAATACACAATCGCACGGAAAAAGGCCCGTACGGAGCTAATGCAGTAGCACACATGTACACGGGTAAACCTATGCCCATGTACGAGCCGTACAGCCCCCCCACCTCCAATTCTGTCAGCACCGTACACCACCCTGTCCGCACTGTACCCCAGACCCGCAACTGTAAGCGCCGTCCCCCCCATGTACGCGCATCACCCCCCCCATGTACGCACCGTACCCCCTGCCCCCCACCGCATGTACGCACCGGACCCGAGCACCACCTGTACGCACCTTACCCCCTGCCTCCCCCACCGCATGTACGCACCGTACCCCCTGCCCCCCCACCGCATGTACGCACCGTACCCCCTGCCCCTCACCGCATGTACGCACCGTACCCCAGCACCGCATGTACGCACCGTACACCTACACCGCATGTACAGACCGTACACCAGCACCGCATGTACGCACCGACCCCCCTGGGGTCCACACAACATATACACCTGATGCACGCAACTTCCCCCAAGCACTCACCGCACACAACCACACTCAAACCACGCTCATGCCACTAACGTCTCCATGCACCCTTCACAAATCAAGGCAAGGCCATGTCCAAGGCTACAACAACCACAAACACAAGACTGGATGTCCGGGACTATTCGACTTTACGGATCAACTTTGTTGTGATCCAGGATCTCAATATTAATGATTCTCTTTCCAGGTCTTCCTTGTTGATGTCAATAACTCCTTCTGCTTCAATTGGATCAGAGCAGCTTGCTGAGGGGCTCGAGTCAGGAGGGTATCCAAAAGGATTTACAGAAGAGCAAGTTCTGGGACAGGCCCTTGGTCCTTCAGTTCACTAAATGAACAAGGAGCCGGAGACTGAAAACACTGGGGGTCTATTTGTAGCAAACCCTATTTATCTGTACCATGTTTCATACCAGGGAATCACCTTTGTCAATTTTTTCCTTTTTAGTATTTTTGAGGGGAACATTCTGGGTTCCCTGCAAGAACAACAATAAATTACTTGGAGGGGTCTTGCTATTCTTCCTCAATAGTGGACCATAAGTGGTATCCGGATACTTTTAAATACTAAGTCAATGGAGAGGGCATATCTCAAGGCACACAAGCAGCCACCTCTCATGGCCAACTACTGCTGCAATGGTGTTGCAGCACATAGCATCGCCACCCCTGGGATCAGCATGCTCTTGATGCAACTAACTTGTATGTACACTGCCTCAAACTCACCATCGCAAAATCTTTCAAAACCATTTTTACAACATTTTCATTGTTACAAAACTAGATCAGAACCGCACCACCCTTCTAGGCTAATATGCAAAAATTCTTAAAATGTCCATATCAGTCCCATTTGGTCAAATTAATGCAAGAGAGGTCACTTGATCCAAACTATGATTTATAATTTATTTTATTTTCAAAACAATCCTTCAGCCAACGCGTTTTGTCCTACTCTGCTAGGACTTCAGGGCAAATATATTATCTGTATGAGAAACTTCAGAATAGGAGCGACTGTCCAGTATAAAGTAGCAAATAGTATCCAAATAACTGATGGTTCAAAGCTATTTCACTTTCCATCATATTTGGAATAGTCCACAATGTAAATATCAATAGACATAGAAACGAACCACTTACTGCTGATAGTTGGTACAGATTCCATTGACATTTTATACACCATCATTACATACAATACAGGATGGATCTCATGTGGCCATGTTAGATATTATCGATATCCACTAGATACATTTATCTGAAATCAATCTAAATAGAAACCCTTTACAATGTAAGTGGTTATCCTGAACATCTGGCATACATCAGCATTTCACCAGCAATCACTGAGTCATTCATCTGCACGTCATTGCCTATAATGGAAAGCTGGGTTTTGTATGTGGGATGTGTTTACAATAAAGAGGTGGGTGGAGAGAGAACATTTTTAAAGAGGTGTAACAGATAAAGAATTGGTTGTGAAAACAGTTTTAAACTCACTCAATTATTCTCATGTTTTGTGTAACTTCACAAGTAAAGTGCTCTCCCACCAGTGTCCATCCTTTCCTCCATCGAGTGGCATCCTATTCATGTATGGAAGTCTTTTCTCTAAGCTGGTTATGATAATCTATTCTATGTACTTAGTCAGATCTTCATGTATTTGTTCTTCTAAAATGTTCATCGCTTTCAGAAAGAGTAGACCCTTTCATGATTCTTCCAAATCCCAAACAAGCATTTGCAATGCAATAGGTCTCACATTTGTGGGAGTTTAAGCTATTGGCATAGTAAATGACAAATAAATTGCATTATCTCTTTTGATAATAAACATAAATAAAAGGCATTGTCATTTACAATGCCAATAGCTCAAACTCTTGTGAATGCGAAACCTGTTTCACTACAAAGAAGCAGCTGCCGTCGTCACGGGCAGCTTGGAAAGTGAAAGCAGGCGTGGAGCGCTGAATGTTGCAGGAAGGCATGTCGTGCCTGCAGTAGGAGAAACTCAAAGACAATAGTGCTTACAGACTAAATAAGACATATCGTGAAACAACACATGAACAATCAAATTAGGAGCAAAAGAGGGAAATACAACCAGGACGCCCACCACTGATAAATTAAAAAAAAAGGCCTTGTTATAAGCAAACCTATACATTTGAAAGAATGTTTGAATCAGCATCACATCGTACTGCTTTGGCAAGGCAACGCTGACAAACTAGTCATGCCCACCAATGTGTATTACTCAGATTAATAAAAAATAATCAACCCCCCCACGTCAAGTCGAGAGGCCACCAGCCTATAGTCTCAGGACGGGATTACAAGATATAAAGAAATTTTTTATTAAAAAAGTGAGGTGGGTCGGAAAGTGCCTCACATAAGCAAGATCCATGGAGCTACTGGTTGGTAACCACCAGTTGGCTCAATTTGTCATCTGCACTTTCCTGACAGAAAAGAATGTGAGCTAACTCCAATTAATATGTGAAGAACAATAAAAGAGCGAGGAGTATCAATGCAAGCGATATCTATCTACCATCTAAGCCCCGTAGTGTAAAGGAGGTAAACTACACTCCCCTTGAGTTGAAATTGAGTTGCAGACACCCATCACCCATATTCTTTCATTTTAAATGGTGTTCACACTCAGTTAAAAAATAATGGCATGGTTGGACCATTTTAACCTGAACGGCTGACATGTTTCATTGCCCGAAAAATTTGTGGCAATTTTATCAGGGCACGGGCTACAAGGTGGTTGCCAGGTGGACTCCTATCAGCAACTCACCGGAAGTGGATCTGGAGGGTGATGGCCCCCACATGCCAACGCAACCAAAAAAGCCCACCTGAAAGTAAATATGTGCACGTTACCATCAAAAGGATAAATCTTCCCTCTTTCCAAATCCCAGGGTACTATAGAAAGAAAAGACCCATGCCCGTTATAATCCCCCAAAATCAATGTGATAAAGTTCATCTGTAATTGTAAAGTCAATTCACCGCCTGGCTCGGTACTAGCTTTAAGGGTGAAATCAATAAGCGTCGCTGGTTATAATCTAATCATTAAAAAACAAGTTTTAAGACCCTAACTCTGGTCTGCTAACATTTTCTGTTGTAGGATCAACTCCCTGCTGGGCACTCGCGTTTAGGACGCAGTCAATGATCGCACAGGAATCGGGTTCATTAAGATGCATCCCAGCCTCTCCCGACCCGGAAGGAGTCTGCGGGCACGCCCTTCAATCCACAAAGAGTTTTTCGACAGCACGTACACTGCATCAACGAGGCCGGTCTAGTCTGGGGGAGGGCCATATTGAAGTGACTACTAGAATAAGGATGGCTAGTCATGGGTGCCATTTTAGAGTAGTGGCAATACGCAATTGGTATATTGGGAATGTTTATATAAATTGACAATGCCCATACATGAAAAGCTCTAGGTAATACATATCCTTAATATCCTGACGGTCAGAATGAGAAAATGTCTTGTTTATAATAAGTATTTCAAGGCCAAAGCACAGCAGGACCCTATAGGTGGACAATCATTTAAAACTCATTGATTTTGGATGTCAGGATTTGAATACTGTCAATCATATTGCTCGTACATGATTCCAAGTGCGATAGCAGGGTGTTACAATACCCACTCATAATCAGATACTGGATGCCTACAGCCCGAAACATAATGAATGACAATGACATAAGCCAATGACAAAAATGGGCAGAGTGTGGGTGGGGCTTCAAGTCCATACTCGAATACAGCATGCCTTGCAGAGCAGTGCATGCACTGCCCAGGCTCAACCTACAAATGATTGATGCCCTCGAGGGCTTTGTTGCGGAGCAAGCATCAAGGAAAATCAAAACCATCTACGACAGCAACCTACACGTGGAACCCTCACCCACCTTTCCCCACACCACGCAGCCCACACTTGACAGCTAGACCACCCTCAGCATTGAAGACACCATGAAGACTATGAAGTCAACCCACTCTGGGGCCCCCATGGACCCCCGCCCCCACCACATCTACCACAGAGCCACAGACATCATCAACCCGAGCTTCGACGAATCATTAACCGCTCCTTCCCGGTTGACTGGAAACACACCAAAATCAACCCCCTCCTGAAAAAACACTCGGCGGACCCCACCCACCTCAAGAACTTCAGACCGATCTCCGGCGAAAGTCATTGAAATAGCAGTCAACAGTCAACTTGCCTCCTTCATAGAAAAAAACAACATCCTCGACTCCTCCCAATCAGGCTTCGGGAGAAATCACAGCACCGAAACTGCCCTCATCGCCGCGACAGACATCCTCTCCGTCCTCGACAGAGGAGAGACCGTAGCCCTCATCCTCCTGGACCTCTCCGCTGCCTTTGACACAGTCTCACACCGCAGCCTAGTCCGCAGACTCCACGACGCAGGAATCCAGAATAAAGCCCTCGACTGGATCTGCTCTTTCCTGTCCGGCAGAATGCAGCGGGTCAGACTCCCACCTTTCCTCTCGGAACCCACACCGACCACCTGCAGAGTCCCCCAAGGATCCTCCATCAGCCCCACCCTGTTCAACGTCTACATGACCCCGCTCGCATCCATAGTCAGATCACAGACTCAAAATTGTATCATACGCATGGCCCCACACCCCAACGCCTTGAACTACACCTAGTGGCCCCCTGCCCTCGGGAAGCCTCCATCCCCCAAAGACCACGCACACCACCTCAGAATCATCTGGACTCTGAACTCAAAGTCGACCGCCAGATCAACGCTGTCACCTCTACCTGCTACCACACCCTCCGCAAGCCCATCAACTGGATTCCCCTAGAACACAGGAAAACCGTCACCCGTGCCCTCATCAGCAGCAGACTAGACTACAGCAATGCACTCTACACCGGGATCAACAGGAACCTCACCCGCAAACTCCACAACATCCGGAACGCCACCGTCAAACTAGTCCTCACCCCACTGCTACATCAGCCAACACCTATAGATGCTACACTGGCTCCACGTCAAGAAGAGAATCACCTTCAAGCTTCTCCCACGTAGCCACGCTCACAAAGCACTCCACAATACCCGGACCTGCCCACATGAACCACCACCTCTCGTTCCATGCTCCCCAAAGATCCATCTGCTCAGCCCAGCTCTCTTGCGACTGTACCATGCATCAAGAACACGGGAACAGGAGGACACTTCTTCTCCTTCCGGCCAAGGCTTAGAACACCCTTCCTCTCCACCTCCGACAGACACCATCACTCTCCAAGTTCCTGAAGGGCCTGAAGACCTGGCTCTTCGATGAATCACAGTGAACTCCCAGGAGCTGCGCCCCACCTCCCCCCGCAGGGCCTTGAGACCCTTCCGGGTGAGTAGTTGCGCTTTATAAACCCTTGATTGATTGACAATCTGATTAATTGTTTTCTTTTCATCTCCACCAGAAAAAACCTGGCAGTCTCAAACAGACAAACAGCCACCTGAAAGATAGAGCCTGAGGAACAAACTTGTAGTGCCTTCATAGGAGATCACTGTTGGTCTTGCCATGATCTCTAGGTAGGGTGGGCAGTAGTCCATCAGGGCGGTGGACATAATGTCCTCCACCTCTCATTGACAGTGGGCTGCTTGTCAAACAATAAATCAGACCCAAAGTTTTAGCATATGGTGGAAAATATGTCTGTGTGCAGCAGCGCAACTCTATGGTCAGGGCGCGCGACTTCAGAATTTCCTCAGAAACTGGTTCCAAGTCGCAACAGTTTTCCCTGTGTTGCTGCCTCTGACCCTTGCCCACCTGGAGAGTGACGCCCCGCGCATCAGGGTCTGTACAGGCTGCGACCTGCATTTTTCCATTCATCCCCCCTCCTCCTCCCCTACAGTCACAGGACCCAGACTTGATCCCAGTTACATGGCCTTGCGAGGCAGGGGTGAATTAGGACGCGTTTGAGCTTCTTACAGAGGCTTTCTTGGCGCAGCACCAACCTCCTATACCCAATTTGGATTCAACTGACCCAGGTACTCCCCCTCCCCCCCCACAGGCCTCTCCTGATCCCCTTTATGATGGGCATGGGAACTCGGATGATGTTGCGGGCCCCTCTAGGTCCTGGCGCCCCTCCCCGCCAAACCCCAATCTCAGGGCATGATACCCCCACTGCACCTGATGACCCCACCGACTTGCTTGAGCCTAAGAAGACACTGCATCCTCGCTCCTCTGAGTGGGCTCCCTCCACGTGTTTGACAAGTACATAGCAGCAAGAATTAGGGCCCGATGGGCAAAGGGGCGCATAAGCGCCTGAGGGCTGAGTGTCCTTGACCCTCTTTAGATGGAAAGGTGGATCTTACCCCGGAGCTTCTTGGCCAAGTTTATGAAGGACCTCAAGAAGGGGATTGATAGATCTTGGTGAACATGCCAGAATAAGCTGCTTGACACTCTTGGCCCTCTCACCAAGATCTTCGACATGGTGGAAGATGCCAAAGTTTTAGATGCTTTGATTTTCCCGGAGGTCCTGCCTGGATGGGCGCAGCGAGCAGTCATCTTTCTAGGCATTACGAACTGTGTGCGGTCCACCGAGCACTGCTGCTCCTTGCTCATAACGATGGACCTAAAGCTGGGTGATCGGACTGATTTGGAGGCTGGCACTGTGGTTCAAGGGGGACTCACCGGGGAACCCTTTGTCAAAGAATTGGGAAGGTTTCTGAATACGTTCACGAGTTTGGACCAGACTGCCAATTCCGGTGAGACCTCCATTAAAAGAGCTTTCCCCACTTAGGTTTTCGGGGGGGAGGGGGAGAGAGGGGCAGTCGAGGCAGGGGCCACTAGCCCGGTCAATCTTCACAATAAGTACCTAGAGGGCAAGGCTGCAGAGGGGAACATTATCAGGACCAGTTCCGCTTTAGCAACTTCTACCCAACCAGGGAAAGGTGCTTCAGAGGACACGGATCCAGAGGCTTTGACCAGACTGCCAGTTCCGGTGAGTGTTCATCCTGCTCTCTTTCTAAAAGTAGGGGGCTGTCTAGCAAATTTTATCCAAGTCTGGAAACAGATCCTAACCAATGCATGGGTCCTACAGCCCATCCAGGGGTTTCAAATAGAGTTCCTTGGTTCCCCCATTCAAGCAGTGCGCCCAAGACCCCTCCAGTTCTCAGCTCAGGAAGCTGCGCTGAAGGATGCAGAGGTCACCGCACTTCTGGCCAAAGGGGCTATTTGCCCAATCACACCATATCCTCACGGCTTTATCAGCAACATATTCTTGATCGACAAAGGACAACGGCCAGTTATAAACGTACGCCAATTCAATGAGTGTCTAGTGTATCGCCACTTCAAGATGTTCTCTGCCCCGCCGACTGGATGGTTTGTATAGACCTGAAGGACGCCTACCTGTGCGTTCCAGTGTTTCCTCCATACAGGCGTTTCCTCCAGTTCCTCTGGCGCCAACAGGCCTTTGAGTTTTTCACTCTGCCCTTCGGCCTGTCCTTCGCCCCATGGTGCTTCACGAGAAGATTTTATGCTACAATAAAATGTTGCCGTAATGGAGTATACCCAAGTATAAATAATGTGTAGTTATCAAGATATGAGAATTAACATTGATTTATGGAATTAATTTGATTTTAAGATGACTAATTGAAATGATAATGTGATTCTGAAATCTAACAATGCTTCATGTTGGAGGGACTAATTTAAACTTTTTCTGAGCTAAACGATGGTCTACTGAGATTAGAAATTGTTATTTTTTCCATACTTACAGAGTGAACATTCCAATGGACATTATGTGATTCGGTTCTCATGAGAATATGGAGACCCTGAAAGTTATGCTAACCATAGCATGTATGTTACAATAATGTTTCTTTTCAGAATTTGATATGAACTCATACTTTTCCGTTCTCATGAAATACATGAGATTATTAGTTGATGTTTCTACTTTCTAAATGAGCTAATTCTACATCCTGGACTGGTGATGTCTTTCAATGGTGGTGTGACACCACCTGACGCAAGCATTTGTAAGAAATCATATATAAGATGGAACACTGAAGGAGGGGCAGCGCACTCAATTAAAATTTTCCTTTGTGAGTGGCAACACATTACCAGTTTCTCCTTACTCTTTGAGAGATGCACTTTGCTTTTCGAAACAGACTGACTTTGGAGGATTTTTCGAATTCATTTTGGATTTATGGCTCTATGCTACATTCAGTAGCAGACAGACTGGGCTTTTGCCCTCCTGAACCAGAACTAATCTTGAGATAGATTCTGTCTTTAGTTAATGGACAATTCCCATAGAGACTTTATTCTTCTATCCTTGGATTAGTGTAGGTCTTTCCTGTTAGACCTGGAGAATTATCCTTCTACCCAATGGTAGTCGGATTGTGTACCTCTGTGTTTTGATTCTGATTTCCTTGCATAAATGCTGAGGGCTTTGATTAAAGGAATTGTATTATTAACTGAATTATTGAAAAGATTATTAATAATGATCGATTTTGGATCTTTAATACAATAATGTAACTAAATCTGGTTTGCAATTTTATTTGTGTCTGTTATTTCATTAAACTGTGCAACTATTTGAGTAAGTAAAAAAAAGTTTGAGAGTAGATGGGAATTCACCCCTCCTATCGTCTAAAAAAAGGTACATCGAAGATTTAAAGATAAACAAAGATCAGGATACTCTAATAGTAGGAGGGTCCAGTGCGGTTGGGGTATTGGAAAAAAAGCTTTATGCTTCCGCACGTAGAGATAAACTACTCTAACAGTTCCTTCCTGTGGGTTTCCAGTACAGAGATGGAACATGTTTGCCATTCTGTTTAATCAACAGGTCTAGAAATGGTATGCAGCCATGGCCTCTATTGTAGGTGAACTTGAGATTATAGTTATGTTCAGATATTCAACAAAACATTCATAGTTCACTTGATTAGACATTTGTTTTTCTGTTTCTAAGATTATCTATATTTTCTCTGATCTGCCACAGATTATTATTAACATTTGATAGAGCGCATGGCTACCCTTAGGAATTCCAGCGCTTACGACAGCAAGCGGTCGGGTACAGTTCAAGGTCACTTCTGGAAAAGCCATGTTTAGTTGTTTCCGAAACAAGAGATGGTGGATCGTTGAACGGAGAACGATGGGGACCATATTCCATAGTTTTGCAGCGTTATAGGTGAACATTCAGCCTCCAGACCGTGCTCTTTTGATTTTGGGTACTGTCCCCAGGAACAAATTAGCTGAACGCAAGCTTCTCAAGGGGCGGTGAAAAGCTATAACAGAGGTTGATTTTAGGGCCCATACCCCAAAGTGTTTTGTGTGCTATGCATAATGATTTGAACATTATGCGTTATTTTATTGGTATCCAGTGTAGCTCTTTTAAGGCCGGCTTGGCCGAGTGTACTTTAGGGATGTTGCACAGCAACCTGGCTGCACAATTCTGCACCACTTGTAGTTTCCTTGTTGTGGACTTTGGAGTACCCAGGTAGAGGGAATTTCCATAGTCCAGCCGGGATAACACCAGTGCCTGAACCATAATCCTACATGCAGATTCAGGGAGCAGTGGAAGAGTTTTTCGCATTTGTCTAATGATGCCGTTACATGAGGCTGCTAATTGTACTGCTTGATGATCAAATTTGAGCGACCTATCCAGCCAGACTTTTAATCTTTTCTTTTTGTTGTGGAGATGGGCCGAGACACTTTGGCCAACTCAAACCGGACGTAGAAATGGAGCAGTTGCCCAGGATCATTTGCTCCGTTTTGTCTCCGTTGAGCTTGAGACGCGACTGGTCCATCCACGTGGCCACCGTTACCAAGCAAGATTCTAGATTAGCTGGCACCTTCTTTGGGTGGCTTAGTGCCACCACTAGTTGGGTGGCATCTGCATAGGTTATAATATGGATTCCATATGGCAGGACTAACTCAGCAAGGGGCCTTAGATATATATTAAATAGGGTGGGGCTCAGGGAGGAGCCCTGTGGGACTACACATGTAAGTGGCACCCTTCTTGAGGTGTGGTTTCTCTCGAATACCTCGTATGACCTATCTTTCAGAAAGGATTTGATCCAGGTGAGAAGTTTTCCTGATACTCCGATCATTTTAATCTGTCGAAAAGGATGCTGAAATTGACCGTATCGAATGTGGAGCTCAGGTCAAGCAGGATGATTGCCACTGTGCCTCCCTGGTCGAGACCTTTCCATGATTCCTCCACTACTGATAACAGGGCTGTTTCTGTTCCATGATTTGGTCGAAAACCTGTATGGGAAGTGCAGAATCGAGTGAGCTCCTAAGTACTCAGAGAGAGTTCTATTTACATGTTTCTCTAAGATTTTACTGGTCATGGGGAGGAGCGAGACCGGACGATAGTTGCCCCAAAAGTCAGGATTAAGGCTGTTTTTTTTATTTTTGAAGTGCTCTTATCATAGCGTGTTTCCACGATCTGGGCACTTGGCCAGTTGCCAAAGAAGAACTTAAATACTTCCAGTAGCACAGGTAAAATGACATCCCCCACCTTGCGCAGCATGTCAATGGGGGGCTACGTCCAGGGGGGAACCGGATTTAACTTTGGGAAACACTTGGAATAATGTAGCTAAATCCAAAGCAGGTATATCTTCTAGCCGTGGGAAACTACCCCCCGGAATTTCTACCTCCTGGTCCAGGTTATTAAGGCTGGAGGCATTAGGAAAAGTATTGTAGATATCTAGAATTTTTTTATTGAAAAACTCTGCGAGTTCCGTGCAACGTTGCTGAGAGGATTCTGCAGGTAACTCAGCTGGTGAGCGCTTTGTAAGATTTTTCGTTATTAGGAAAATGTCCCTAGGAGCGTTCGCTGACACTAATCTTCTCCTCATAATATTGTATTTGTGCTCTCTTAGTTTCTGCCTGATAGATTTTATAGCTGCTCTGTAGTTCTGTTTATTATGATCAAGTAACACTAACCCTAGTGGCTACACTTACCTCTAGCTGAAGAATTATAGAAAAAGTATGCACAAATAGTATGTTTTGATATGCCCTCTGGAATGACAAGTGTTATGTGCTGTGAAGTAGCTCATTGAGGCATCTAATAAGTCAACATCACTAGACTATACCTTAGTTTTAGTTTCTATATTTTAATAGCCACAAGTCACGTCATCAATACCTCTGGATGGAGGTTTCTTCATGATACAATTTGGCTCCAAGCACATCCTAAGAAGCAGTGAAACGCTTCTGCGTTTCTAGTCTTATTCCCATCAGGACAAGGTATCATGTCTGAAAAGCAGATGCCTTTCGGGCCTCTTTTAAATAGATGCGCGCGCATCACAGGGCCATATGGCCGGACAGTGACCGTATCTGCACCTCTCTGTTGCGCCCGAAGGTCTCCCATTGTGAGATGTTCGGTACAGGCTTTAACCTTCGGATTCTGGGCCTCCTTGCTCCATAGTTATTGTTAACTTGGCAACGCGAGACCCATGTCTTCAAAGCACATTGTTGCAGATTTCCTGACTGTTCTTTAGTTATACGGGTAAGAACATACTCCAGTCCCACTATCGATACATGAAGACAAAGTGCATTTCTGAATATGTATGCTTTCATTTTCGTTGCCACTGCCATAAGGTCACTGTACCTGCGAGTATTACTTATTTTCACACACACCAGGGGCGGCTCTAGGCTCATGGTGGCCCTGTGCAGGGAGCGCAGGTAGGGGGCCCCGGAAGAGGGGGTCCGGGCGGGGCGGAGCTCAGGAAGGTGTTTTAATAAAACGTCCAGAAAAGGCGTTAGATGACCAGTAACATGGTAACAGAAAAACGACGTTTACTTTTTGAGTGCTCATCACTTGGATACTTTGTTTTAGAATCTGGGTCTCTGGAGGGACCCCTTTCAACAAGAAAAACACGTTGCGCGTCCGTAAGAGAGTTCGGCCACAAAGTAGGATCCCTCCAATCACAAATCATATTCAGAACACGGGTCTGTAACATGGTCTTGCTCTTTGGCTTCCTTTTCAATACCAGCATCATCCGTCTGTAAACTCTGAACCGCCTTCAGAATGCCAGATGTTGATGGACCGATGAATGATGTTTCAGTTTCTCTGTCTGAGGGTCTTTTGTAATAATCCTCATCCTGAGTTGGTAATTGCTGCATGTTTGTATCAATTTCAGAGTCACCTTGTTCATTTTCATTGGTCTGCTCATGAGTATCATTCTGCTCATGGATATCATCATTTTTTTGTTCTTCTTTATGGTCGTCAGCGCCTGTTTTACCTAGTGCATCAGCAGTACTCTGGCCAGAGGATTCTCCATCTTTAGGTTTCCCTTGGGTGATAAAGTTCAGGATTGCTCCTTCCTGTGACACTACGAAAGCCTGCTGAGCCACCTTTCTCTTTCGTTTCGAATAACCAGATTTGTGTACTCGAATTCTCTTCATTTTGCTTGCAATGCAGCGGGCGAGGCTAGCAGTGGGTAGGGAAAAAAAGAAGACAATCAGCAGTGGCGGCTGCTGAAAGATTTTGATGTGTCATTTTTATTTTCTTGCAAAAACAACAGTTGATGGACAGAATGCAGAACACTGTCATACATTCACCCCAGTACAGAGATCTGGGCCTAAATCCATCGTTTTTTTGCTCACCACACCACCCCAGTAAAGACATGGCCATATGCAAATCAGCCTTGACCCTGTGCCTCATGGGAACAGTCCAGCCCGAACTGCCAAACCATGTCTTCCCTGGACTACACAATGAAGGACCAGCATACCTTAATGAACGAGTGAATTTCCACCAACCTACCAGGAAAATATGTTCCAGAACCATTTCCCTAGCAGCCACCCAATGCAGCCGCTGATAAAACAGTGGAGGCCGCTACTTCTCCCACCTGGCAGTGAAGACCTGAAAACCCTCCCCCTGCACCTCAGAGCCTCACCATCGCTCCAGCAGTTCAGGAAGGACCACAAGACCTCGCTGTTCAACCAACAAGCAGCATGATCCAGCAGCATGAATCCCACACCGCCTCGAGACCCTTATGTGTGAAGCAGCTGTGCTTTACAAACCCTGACTGATTGATAGTAATTACCCTTCCCACTACATGTATGACACATTATGAGGACTAGCCACATATGGAAGGTTTATTTGAAGAGTGTTATAAAACTATAGGGTAGATCATGTGACTTGGCATACAAGGTGTGTTTTATCAGTCCACTGAGAACAGTAGAGCCTGGAGAATAGTTCATGATCTATTTGGGAAGTGACCTTAGCAGGAAGAGAGTAAGCTACCTTGAAATCATGGCACACAGAGACCTGTCTCAGTACGTCACTAACTGATCCTGAAGACAGCCTACAGGTAACCAAAGACTCGTCCACTTTACCACATTGTCAAAAGACAAAATACAATATATTTAATTAAGGTTTCTTGTATAGTGCCATATTCCAGCAACCAGTTCTGCTCGCTTTACAGAGCACCTATTAAACAAGGATTAATTACAGTGAGTCCTAAGGCTATGAAAAGGCACTAGAGGTTCACTGAAGCAAAATTAATGTGCAAGGAACATCCAGTCAGGAGACAACTTTCAAGCAGACGTACGAATCACTAGCACAGCGTACCAACGACCCCATGGGCCGTGGCATAAGCAAGGAAAATGGCCCCTTTGGCTGCTGCTCAGGAAGTAGAATATAGCAATTATCAGGGTTCAATGGGCCCCTGAGGGTTTTGGGTCTCAGTACCACTGTACTTGCTGAACCAATGGTAACTATGCCCCTAGTATGGACAGAGAAGGCTGCCACACCAATTGCAAACTGAGGACTAGTTAAACTAGTTTTCTCTGCTAGTCGCATGACAAGCACCGGAATGTAATTAAAGAAATGATCAAGAAGCCAGTCTCCTACCAAGGTCTCTGCAAAAGGGCATTAGATTGAGTTAACATGGGTAGGCACTGCCATCCTATTCCAGGCGTCCATCCATAGGTGCTTGCATTTCATGTCTGCCTCAACACCATATAAGCAGACATATCCAAATGCCAAGTACATTCGAACACTCGATGTTTTAAAAGATTTGTGCAGGCAGATCCACTCATTAGATCACAAGTATCAGCTTCATACTCTGTTTTCATGATTGTTGATAAGTAATTGTAATCATTTTAATGAATCCTTAACATTACGTCTAACACCTCGTACCCTGCTCTCCTCTTCTCCCCAATACGACCGTGCCTCCCAAGTTACACCTCCAAAAGTCACCGCCCCTGCACTCCTGACTCACATTTCCCTCAACATACAGCGCCGATCTGTACCACTCCCTACCCCTGGCGCACAGTGACCACCTCTCCGACCCGCGACCTCTCAGAGATGAATCGTGAGAGAGAGGCTCTCTCACGATTCATCATGCCCTCCCTTCCCATGACCACCAGAATACCTTCAGCTCGCCACCTCACATGGCTTACCTCCACCCAGACCCAAAGCACACACCATCTACAATAACATCCTCACCCAACCTTCCCCACGGCCCCGGCTCCTCACCCCCACGGGCTGGGATACATTCCTATGCCTGATCTGCCCTCCTCCCCAGGGCTCCCCACACCCTCGTCCAATGGCTCACCTTCCCTCGGGTTCACTCTGCAGTGGCACACGCTGACCTCCTCACTCCCCCTCCCCATGCCCTGACCCTCGGGCTGCTCACCTCGCAGCTGGCACCAAATGTTGCACACTGGCATGCTATCCTCTGCAAGGCGGCCTTTCTTGCCCAGGGTCTCTAGGCGCGCCGGTGCATGGCCTCGGCCGGTCTCGGTGCTGCACGCCGGGCACGGGTGCTGCCACCCCTCCTGCCGCCAGTGATGCATGGTGCTTCTGTAACCCCTTCGCTGCAGGACTCGCGGGCACTGCGCATGCGAGCCTCCGGAGGTGCCAGATCTGGACTATTAAAACAAGCTCGATTCTCCTGGAAAAAAGTTCTTAACAAGCACAAGACCTACCAGAAGAGCCCGAAACAAGGCCGACCCCACAGAAAGACGAGACTGGGTTAGAAAGGAAAAGAGTATAAGAACAACCATTCAGCGTGCATCACATTAGATTTAGCACGCCTCAGTCGTTCATGCGCCGAATTCCTGCCAGGGGCCGCCACGAATATGTATTGTATCAGATTCCTCGTGGTGGCCCCTGGGGTTTGGTGGCCCTGTGCAGGTGCACAACTTGCACATGCCTAAGGCCGCCCCTGCACACACCGAGGTGATTAACTTCAGTTACACCTTGCATGCTGCATAGCATTACCCAGAGGTTTCTACCATCACTGTAGTCCACTGAAGGTAGATTATGTTCATCCTCCCAGGTTCCAATTTCTGCCTTAAATTCCCTGTAGGTGCCTATGATGAGACCCCGTGATTATTACGATGAGTCCGCCCGCCATTGCCCCGAGAAATGGGACCGCCCGCTATGTATGCGGCGGTACCGCATGTGCAATTCGGATGTGCCCGCCACACTGGCGGGCACATTCCGCATTTTTTGCATTGCGGCGGGTGGTGCTGTCATCAGCACCAGTTGCAGTACAAAAAAGGCATTTGTGCATTTGCATGCACAACGTGGCAGTCACCACGTCGTCCATGCAAATGCAGGGGGGGAACCATAGGTAGCCCCCATGTGCCCCCCTATTCCCCCCAACATCCTGGGGGCCCGCAACGAGTCCCCCAACTGAGGAATCGGCATGCCTTTCTTTGGCGGCGTTGGCTGCTTCCCGCTGACATCGTAATATGGATGGCGGTGTCTAGCAGACAACGCCACCATATTCAACCCTTTTCCGCCCGGTCGACTCGTCGGAAAAGCAGCAGACGGTCTTCCTATCCACCGCGGTACCCCCACCATCATAATAGGGCAGGGGGAAATGGGAGGCGGGCGGGGGATGATATTGGGCGGATCGCCACCACCATGCGGGCGGTGGCGATCCGCCCATCATAATAGACACCATACTTCTTTAACAAGGTTTATCTTTTTTCAATCTTTTCTTATTTTTCTTCAGAATTATCCCTGGCGACAAAGTGAACAAGCATTTACAATGCAATGGTCTCGGCAATATTATAGGTAGAGCTATTGGTATTGCTCATTATTTTTTTTAATCATTTTTGTATCCCTAAATAAATGGCATTGTCATTTCTATTGGCATTAGCTTTTTTTTGCATATGTGATACCTATTGCATTAGCAGAGAGAGAGTGAGGTAGTTAGAGAGTGAGGTAGTGAGGGAGAGGGATGTTGTGAGGTAGTGAGATAGAGAGAGAGGTAGTGAAAGAGAGTGAAAGTGAGTTAGTGAGATAGAAAGAGTGAGGTAGTGAGATAGAGAGTGATTGAGGTAGTGAGTGAGAGAGAGTGAAGTTGTGAGGTTGTGAGCTTCTAAGTCTGAACTCTGCATCTTATTAATTTTCGGTCAATGCATATACGCTGTTCTCTTAAACCTACTCTGCACATTTATTTGAAACCTCGCTGGTTTAAGGTCATTCTGTGTAACACAATGTACAATCTTCTCACAAAGCCGCTTGTGACAACATCTCACTCTCTACCAGTGCCAGCTTCTCACTACCAACTAATGATAGCTCCTCACACCAATCACCAGTGTTAGCTTTTCACATTGTTCATTAATGACAGCTGCTTGCACCGTACACCAGGGACAGCGTTTCATTCTACCAACCAATGCAGACGCACTATAAAACCCACGACTGTTAGTTCCCACAGTGCCCATCAGTGCTGGTTCCTCACACTACTCACTTGTGCTAGCTTCTCACACCGCACACTAGCCCCAGACACTCACTGTCCACCTTTTCCTTAAGCTGTCAATGGCAGCTTCTCACACTGCTCACCAGTGCCACTCTCACTGCCCACCGGTGACTTCTCACACTCTCGAACAGTAGCAGCTTCTCGCACTGTGCACCATAGGGCCCCTCATGCAAACCCATTGTCAGCTTTTCGCACTGCGCACCAATACTGGCCCTCATACATCAGTATCTGCTTCTCACACTGTACACCAATACTGGCCTCTCATGCAACAGTAAGGATTTTTTACAGATTTGTCTGAAACAAAACCCAACATTAACAATTTAATTGATGACTAGGATGGTGAAAGTATGGGTAAGGGGCGGGTATATCTGAAGGTAAGCAATGCAGCAATTAAACACTTGGCCACAGTGTGTGGGGTGGGGGTGGTGAGGAAGTAATGTGAGAGGGAGAATCGAGTGTGTATGTCTTGGTTGAGGTCTGAAGTGCGTTTACAGATTTCTTGGTGTGTTCTTTAGTAACCTTGTTATGGTTTTAATTAATTAACCAAACAATTAACGTTGATTGATTGAATACAATTAAAAAGGAAAAAACATAAAGGTGAAACCTTTGCCAAAGAGAACAGTTTGACCTCTAATGACCCCTCCAAGTGATGCGCAGACATTCAATCCCAAAACTGCGCCCCCGCCTTAAAAACACAGAGCATCGTGGAGGGAGGCTGTAAGACATGTAGCCGGAGTGCTGGCTGTACGGTCGGTGTAATCTGCGTACATGAGAGATAGCTCTGCTGTTTAAAGAGCGCACGCGCTGCACCAACACACCTCTCCCATTGTGCCACCAAGACCCGTGCCGTCAGGTTGTAGGCTACTCGGCTGTTAGAAGTGAGAGCTCATAAGATACGTACTGTAAGGGGTAGCTCTGCTGTCTGGCACGCGAGATGTGTATTACCTACCTATCAGATAGCTCAGCTTCCGAGGCATCTAATAACTATGTACTGTTCAAGGTAGCTCTTTTTTGAGGTTTGAGCCTTCGTGATGGTCAAGCGAAGTCTATCTCTCTCGGAGTATAGAGACCCTAAAAGTGTGTCAGTCCGAAAAATAGCTCTGCTGTGAAGACTGCGTGATATGTGCCAGTGGAATGTCCCGTTGTCTGATTTGTGAAAGCTATGGTGACAGCTCTGCTGCCTGCACCTCACACTGTGTGACGTGTCAGAGGGATAGCTCTGCTGTGAATAAGAATGTGTGATGTGTGCCTCCCTGGGGGATATCTTTGCTGTCTGAGGCGTGAGACTATAAAATGTGTTACACCTATCATGATGGGTCTGCTCCCCTAGACCTAAGATTGCATGATGGGGATAGCTCCAACTGCGTGATATGTGCCTCCTGGTGGGATATCTGTGGTGATGCGCGAGAATGTAAGATTTGTGAAAGGTAACATGACAACACTGCTGGTCCGGACCTCGCACTGTGTGACGTGTTGTCAGAGGGCTAGCTCTGCTGTGTGATATGTGCAAGTGGAAAGTGTGTCTGCCTGAAGCACAGCTCTCCAGTCGGAGGGAGGTGTTAATCCAGTGTACAAGGTGGAGACGAGGGTGTGCGAGTGATGCTTGGGGGCCGGAAGAGCAGAAAGGCCCCCATGTAACCCTGCATGCAGCCCCCGCCCTTTGCTCTTCCCCATGGATCCCTTACACAGAGCCCGGCTTTGAATATGCACCAAACGGCCCAGGTGTGATAGTTTTGAACAGGCAAATGTGGAGAGGAGGCGGGGTATCCCAGTAGGACGCACCCTCCCGCGGAACCATGCGTACCCTTCGGACTCACAGCTTCCCAAGCGCCCTACAAGTGCGTCACCGAGGGCACGTCATTCTAGAGTTAAAATATCCAAACGTTACCCATAAAGAGCTCGATTCTCGCAGTCCACGGCTCTGCGGCCCCTCCCCCAGGTGTCCAGACGTTAGCTGCTGCAGGAATCGTTGTCGGAAACTTGGGAGCATGTGTTTCAGTGCAGGGCGCTTACCTTTTATGACTTGGAAAGCTCACGGTCTCCTTGCTCCGTCAGAGCCCGTCCATCGAACTCTCCCCTCCCAGGGGTGTTCAAAATTATAAACAAGCATGGCCGAAGCCGACCGAGCCGAAAAGGAACAGTAATTAATTTAATAAACATGTGCGGCAGAAGCGGACCGCACTGAAAATTATAAACGCTCCGAATGGAAGTAAAACAAGCACACCCCACCGCCTTTCTCCGAGGCGAAGCAGAAATGCCTCGGAGAAAGGCAGCGGCGTTTCCTGATTCGGGGGCGTGTTTTGCTTTTCTCTCCTCTTGCCATTGGCTGGAGGAGATAATTAGAAAAGTTGCAAAAAACACGCCCCCGAATCCGAAAAGGACGGGGCCTGTTCGGAGTGACGGACCTCTTCTCCAATGGCTGGCCAGCATTCAAGAGGCCAGGCAATGGAGAAGAGGGGAGAAGAGGGGCGGGTTCAAGCCCCTCTTCTCCAAGTCATATCTCGCGAGCGAGACTGCGCAAGCGCAGCCTTCGCTAGCCGAGACCTAAAAAGCATCCGGATTTATGATGTTCTACATAAAACGCAAATGCAAATATGCCGCATAGATCCCATTGTCGCTGGTTTTGAATCACTTCATAGATAAGCTGTTTAGGTTTCTACACTCCCTTTCAGTAGATCAGAATGGCATCCAAATAAATAATCCAAACCCACACAGCCAGTTCCTGAACACTGACTTTGCATAAACACCGAAATGTTGCTAGTGCACTTAATTGGCAGATTGCCCATCTTATACGCAAACTGACCCAACCGGATCTTAAACCTAGCCTTTTACTCATTTCTGCCCTCAAATCTTACAAGATTATAGGCTCCCAGTTGATCTTGTTTAGGGAACCTAGCTGCCATGAATATCTAATCTTACAATTAATGACAGTAAATGATGATCTTCAATACTGATGAAAACAATGTACACTTTTGTGTTGGGAGTTTTCTTGGCTACTAGTGTCTCCGCTTTTAGAAACTTGAGAGCATCGTAATAGAAAGTTCTGGAATTTGAAGACTACAATTAAAAGTTTTGTAATAACTAATATTACTATTATTATTCATACCCCCAAAATTAAGACATAAGTGGAAATTACCCATGCCAGCTCTTTTTGTGAAGAAATGTGGTCAAGTTAGCAAGTCGGGGCCAAAAGAGTATGTTTTGGTAGGGTGTTTAGTCCCTGGAACACTCGGCTGAAGCACATACAGTGGAACAATCACATATTCATTACTATCACCATTACCTAGACAAATCCAGCTAAATTAACTGAGGGTAGGCAGAGCTGTTTTCTGGCCACTGATCTACTGTCGGTAGTTAAGGTGTCAATTGGCGATTTTCAGGTTGGACTGCATGGTCTTTTGTAAGTTTTCAGTTTTTCCTATTTACTAATAATATCCGGTACAATCACGCCTGACAAGCTTTAAACTGAGGTGGAGATTTCAAATATGGTACAAACGAAAGGATTCAATAACAATGTTCTGCATCTAGCTGACCGTTGTGGAGGAAGGCTACGAGTACTTTAGATATAGTGCAGTGCAAATTCAAAACACAATCCGCTACTCTACTGCGCATCTTGGCGTAGGTGCCAGAATTGTTGGGAGGGCAAGAAAAGGAACATTATTACACCCAAGGCAAAGACCGGATTATCAATGATCATGTCCTCCCAATTTGAGAAGTGGTCTTTCTTCCACAAATGCACAGTGTAAGCTATCCTTTGTACAGAATGCCACTGGGTTGGAAACACATACATGTCACTAGTAGAATTACAAAGAAAGGTGCTTGCTGGGAGCACCAATGACGCGTCTTCCACCTAAGTTCTACACAAAGAAACCTAGCAGCAATATACATTTACAGGCAGTAGACATGGTGGTAAATCTAGGAGGAGGATCATTTGCACAAGTTTGCCCTTTGGAAGGTCTCACCCTACTAAAGGGTATACATAGCAATACATCTACATATCTGTACATGTGTTCTTGTGAAACAAACTTAATATTGGTTTGTATTTGGTTTACCTACTCTTTATAAATGAGAAGAAGAGAACCATATATGTCATCACAAATGTATGAACTGTAAATCAAGCATAAACATGATGTCCTATTTGCTGGACTCTTCCCATTATAGCGATTGCAGGCCTCAGCAGGCTGAGGAGCTCTAATGTTACATGTTGTACATTTTCCAGCATTCTTCCCTTCAAGGCTGCCCTGTACTTCCTTGAGGGGAAGATCCTAACACCAGCACTATCAGAACAAGTTTCTGTCAAGTGATCTTATTGTTTTGACTTGTAGGCAGAGACATTGGATATATACTAGATCAATTGGACATGTTTTTTAGCTCTGTGCTAGAACTGATCATTTTCTAGGGAGAACCTTGGTAGGTTTAAAAGGACAACTGTCCTTGCTGTTTTGATTGGATGCTTTCTATTTAGCATTAAAGACTAGTTGGATTTTAAAGCTGTCAGTCGTGTTATGTTTTCATTTTAACACTTTATAACCAGTGGTTCTGTTACAAGACAGGCCGATCCCAGCTTTGGAGGATCACCGGCACATCTAAGAGATTCTTTGGCAGGATCCATCTGCCTCCGTTCAGGTGTAGGGAAGAAGATAGCACCAAGACATGAATGACACAGTGGGGGAAGAGAGGTGTAAACTGAGAACAAGGAGAGCCTGCAGTACAGTAGGAAAATAAGCAGACTGAATGGGCACAGGTGTGCTCTGAGTTAGTATTAAAAAAACACACGCAAAATTCTCACTTTTGTAAAGGTTTTTTAATATTTCTTCGATATGGGCACAAAGTTTCAAAGGAAGATGATGAATTATCAATGATCAAAGGATTTTTAACGAAATCCAAAGGATGGCGTCAAGAGCTGGATGGTAAATGAGTGCAAACATAAACGTGCAAAAATATCAAAGTAAAAGACATTTGAATCCCCAAAAAGTCCGGTCAATCCAAATATGTGTTAAAAAATTGAAAGGTTTAAGTTAAAACAATGTCAAAGGTGATATGTTAAATCCGGGTGCGATTGTTGACAACATTAAGCATGTAAACTTGGGTGACCAAACAAAGCTCCCACAGGTTTCTGTGAGTACATTGATTCAGATTGAAACAGTCAGTCAAACCCCAAAAGCGCAGTCCTGTGAACCTCGTTAAAAGAACGCTGTGCCTGCTGTCTCTCAATCATCATCTGCAGGATGGTCTGGGGCACAGCACAGTAAAATAAACCTTGCTTCCATCAATATTCTTGGAGCCCTCAAGGATGCTCCAATTCACATAAGAGGATAAGACATCATACATAATCAAAAACAGAGAAAAGATGGTTGCGGCACCTATGCCTTGCATTCCACATCTCATGACCCCAGTAGGACAGAAACCTAAGGGGCCGCTGGGATCATAAATCACAAATTAAAAGAAAACAATCCAGGCTTAATGAAGTGATCCCCTTCACCCTCTTCCAATTTGTGACTAAGGTTGAAGGTGGTTAGTACTGTGGCTTTGGGTAAGACATTCTCAACCCGGTATCAACACCCTACCCCTTCTAGAGACAGAAAAGCCTTGTTCAACATGCCCTCCTTCTCCCCCGCCTCTCTTGTATATCATAAATTTATTTTAAGGCCCACAAAGTCCATTAGCAGCGGCTGCGATGATCAGTCACAGAACCACATGAACAGAAAACAGTGATAATAGACAAATGCAGTTCAAGCGCTAAAGCCACTCGCCGAGTGGACCTTCACTGGAGGTCTCCCTACAAGTAGAGGAACATGGTGATCCTAACAAATGGCAGAAGACCTCGCTTTGGCCCGCCTCCCACACACTAGGGTGCATGATGGAAAAAGGAACAGCACCGGCACTGTCAGTTGCAGCCACTTTGGGAAGGTATGCAGAGTGAGAGAAAATAAACACAAAAGGTAGCCGGGCAGAAAGAAGGGCAACACACACTGGCAAGTGTGTGTGATTTTAAACCAACAAAAGGCATTCCATACCAATAAATGAGTCAAAACAGGTCTTTGCAAAACTGAGTTGCCATTGCACTTACTGGTCCTTTCATCCAGGATGCTAGGACAGTTTCTCATGAAGGTGGGGAGCCACTGATGGGGTGACTGGTCTGTGGCCAGAGATCCACCCAGCCTGAACTCTGCACCCCAGAGCCATTCGATGACAGTCTGCAGCCAATGATCATCATAACTGGTCACCTTTTTCTGATTTAACAGATCTGGCTCAATGGTGACTGAATGATCACGTTTACATGCTCAATAGCCGTACTGACTGTTCACCACAATTCAAATTGTTTATAATCCTGGGTATTGTTCTGTACCTGTAAGAAGCCTCCACGATAATTGCAGTACTAGCAAGGGAGTGGCCATTTCAGTACAATCATATAAGGGATAGATTACATGGTCCTGCCACAACAGAAGATTTTGTTCAGATTATTGCAGCCCTGGAACAAACCTCCAAGACCTCTCAACTGCTGCATGTAAAGGAACAACCTGGTGTAGACCCTGTGTTAATCAGAGCATCATCACAGCCCCTTAGGTCTACACTCTTATGAGCAAGTGGGGTTAGTCTCAAAACCAAGGCAAGCATACCCTGATACAAACAAAAACCCTAAGAAACAATCAGCCAATCCTGAAACACCAAAAGTCAAGGCTAGAAGGAAGAGCCCCTTCATACGTACTGAACCGCAGGCTTTGGATGGAGGGTCTCAAGCGTAAGAGCAGCAGAGGAACTACACATGGTAGTGTATGGCACCCTGTGGACGGAGAGGTGTAGACTGAGACGGACACTTTGAAGAATGCAAAGGCTCTTTCAGAGGTGCACAGTTAGTATCTTTCAAAGGAAAACGTTAGGAACTCATGCACCAGGCATTAAATGCGTTGAGACTTCGGTCCCCAGGAATGCCAGAAAGCTTCATGTCTGCTCCTAAATGTTTGTCACATCCTAAAAGCTGCAAGGACTGCACCTATCACCAGTTCAAGCACTCTGAATCCTGGTCATTTTCGCAATAGTAGCTGCTTTCTGGATGTACTGTCAAGCTCTTCCAGAGCACCACAGAGGAGTCCCGACAAGAATCCTTGAGCAGGTAGGAGACTGATGAAGGAAGACGAGCAGCAAGGTATGGATGCAGGGGATACAGGAACGGAAGGTCTCTCGTCTAGAACAGTCATTAAGGCACACCATTGTTGGTAACCTCCAAGACACGCTTGCGAAGGTGAAAGATGAACTCGAACATGGTCGCTGCAAGGCTTTGACTGATAAGATATTTGGGCAGGCGGCCCTATAAGAGAATTAAATATGTTGACCAGCAGTAGAGAAATGACCAGACTCAAATACAGTCACAACAGCTATTACTGTAGGCAGCTATGGGGCCACAAACACATTTGCTAAAGCATACAGCGGGGACAAACACAGCAAAACGGACTGGAACAAAGCAGAGGGAGCAATATGAACATTCAGATGGGTATGCAGTTGGGCAAGCCAAACAACCTATTTTTATTTGTTTGAAGACTTTAGGATAGCATTTTGAGAAGAAATGCTGTACATAACTGCCAGGCTACATAAAAAACAAGCATTGAAAATGCAACAGGTCTCGCCTTTGATTAAGTTAAAGCCATTTGCTTTGCTAATGGTATTACATAGCAAAGCAAATGGCTTTAACTTAATAAAAGGCGAGACCTATTGCATTTTTAATACTCGTTTAGGACAGGTGAACAGATCATTCGGCTGACACTGATTGCCCAAAATACCTGACAGTATTTGAATAACAGAGCTTTTAATTGTGTAGCAAAAAGCAAGTGTTTAAAATTCTGTGCACGCCGTTTACAATATGTAAAGGGGGGGGGGGGGGGGCTTCAAGGTCTGCCATAAGTATATTAGTGCTTTAAATGCTGCAATTGGAACTTAAGCTTTATTTAATGAAAAAACACAGACCTAGGAAATATGGGTCGGTAATGCCCACAATATAAACTCCCCCGACATAGAAGTATTTACTTAAGTTTTTTTTTTTCAAGATATACATTTTAGTTGGAGAAAGCATGAGAGCGTTCACAAATGAAACCATTTTCAAAAGCATGGGTGTCAATGCCCCATCTTTATCAGTGTATTCGTCAATGGGCTGTATTAAACGATGCACCACTCATGACCCCCAGTCCACTGAATAAGCATAAACCCTTTGACTGCGCAAACATTAGCAAGACATGTCCATTGACATTTGTGGCTCGTGCGCATGATATATACGCGTCATGAGAGCGACCTGGCTACACACACATTTTAATAAGGCAGTCGAGGAGTTTAATCGGAAACTACCTAATAGCTAGCCTTGACCCATTCTTGGCTGTGTAGAGTGCAGATTAGAGTTCAATAACATGCCCACACCATGGTGGGTGTGGAGCCCAGAACCACCCCGCGGAGTAGTGGGGGCAGAGCGAGTCCACATGCTCTTACCTCAGATGAAAGGTGGGTCTGGAACAGTCTAAAGTCCAACCCATTTTCCCTCCTCCAGGGATGGGTTGATGTAGAGACCCAGACCAGATTAGCCTCCATGAGCACTAATAAAGCCCAGCACCACCACTGCAGAGCAGTGTGCACAAAGTCTTTAGCATCTCGGCAACACACCAGGGCAGTGTGTGAGGACCTTAGCATCCGCATAGCCCTACCACAGGAGGCACAGAAATCAGTGGGAAGCTAGCACACAGAAGCAGTAGGACAAGAGGCAGTCCAATTCCAACCCCTGCGGAGCAGATCATCTGTCAAAGGGCAACAGCAAAACAAAAACACAGAACCAAAGAATTGGTGGGAAGAAAGTACAAGAGCAGCCGGGCGAAGTAGACAGGTGGAGGTGGGTGCACAACTAGGGAGCACAACAGGAACAGCAAGCAGTGGATGCCCTGCTTTTGTGAAGCGATGGGCAACTACAGTGGCCCTCTGCTGGTAGAACAGCACTCACCTCAATCTTATGGACCCCAGGCAGAGGTGCAGGCCCGAGGTGAGAGTTGCAGGCGAGCCAGATTTGTCATCCAAGCAGGAACCGCGGAGATCAGTCTGAGCCCTGCGCAAAGAAGGGATTCTCTGCAACCGTGGCACAGGGTGGGGCCTAGGCCCGGGCTGAAAGCCGCGGTGCTCCGGAGCAGCAGGAGGGAGGGATAGTCAGAAGGGGCCCCGCACGAAGTGACGCACTCGTAACCCAAGTACAGACGGGGTGGCTCTTCCCAGCAGAACGCACCAAGGAACCTGCTGCGGGGCGGAGTCGATGCTCAGACTTCAGCCCGCCTTAGGGAAATAGTTGACATGCTACCACCAATCCTGTGCAACCGGGCAAACTTCCGCCTGCCAGGGGCACAGGCTCATTGAAATGGAGTAGAGTTACACTCCCATATAAAAATCATATCTGTGCTATCGTTACTAGAGTCGCCTACTGACAGACGGCGAGACGTGCAGCAGCTCAAGACAGCGCCACGGGGGCACGTGTACTTACCGAGCTCATAGAGCCAATGAGGTACTGTAAAGTATTTTCCCAACCAATAAGCGCGTGTTTAGTCTCTAAGGCAAGCCAGCCAGCCAATAAAACATGCTATCGCCATTACACAAGTAACAAGCGGGGTCCCAAAAATGAAAGAGGACCGCGCTGCAGCCGGAGCATGGGGATCTCTTGTCTTTATGGGGCCATGTGTTTCTAATTAGAAACAAATAGCCCCATAAAGATAAGAAAGTGCTTTGCGACAGTTTAAAAGCAGGCGACCGAGTCCGGCTCAGAGGCGAAAGGGCGTCAACCAAAAACCCTCAATGGCAGGCCACCGTTTAGCATAAGCGGTGACGCCAGCCAATGGAAATGAGGGGCAGGGCTTAAAGCCCTTTTCTGAAAATCCTCATTCACAATAAATCTCGCCGAGGCTAGCAGCGCTTTGCGCTGCAAAGCCACGCGAGACCTAAAAAGAAAGTGTGCATTCATTGGCAGGGGACAGGCAAACAATGCTAGGCGTGCTCTGGGAAGCGGAGTCCTGACTGCAACACCCACTCCAGATCTGACCCTGATGCGGTGAGCTGCACTCATAATAAACTGCGCTCCACGTGTGCAGTTATTAGCTAACAAGACCGAAAGAACCGCACTGTGAAACCGAACTGACATTCTCAGCGGCCAGTAGAGTGTACAGCCCCTGTGTGACGCTGTGTAACTGTCGGACGTTTCCGTGCAGATGATGCTGGTCCTGAGCTTGAAGGGGGGGGGGGGGGGGTGTGTGTGTGTGTGTGTGTGTGTGTGTGTGTGTGTGTGTGTGTGTGTGTGTGTGTGTGTGTGTGTGTGTGTGTGTGTGTGTGTGTGTGTGTGTGTGTGTGTGTGTGTGTGTGTGTGTGTGTGTGTGTGTGTGTGTGTGTGTGTGTGTGTGTGTGTGTGTGTGTGTGTGTGTGTGTGTGTGTGTGTGTGTGTGTGTGTGTGTGTGTGTGAGAGACATGAATAAACAGACTACGTGTAGAACATCTGAAAAGTGATGCACACAGCCGTGTACAACCGTGTGATATGTGGATACTGGTACTTTAGACCCAGTGCACGTCATCGCTGAGGCGTTTTTTTTTTTTTGTTGCATATTTATGTAGCGCAAACTCGACCCAAAGGTATTGGAGCGCTTTACACAAGCACCATATTTACATTACACATTAAGGCACGGAGAGATTAAGTGATTTGCCCAGAATCACAGGATGTGGACACGACGAGGCTCAAATCATGGTTTCCAGCACCAAAGTTGGCAGTCTAGCCGACGGACCACATCCCTTGGGCAGCTGAAATGAATTTAGGGATGTTGAGTACAATTGTTTCTTTCTTTGCGTGAATCTCCAGTCCTGTGTGTTAGGTTTCAGTTAAAAGTTGAGGTTGGAGGGTGTAAGCTAGAGCGGTCTTGCATGTTTAGGGAAAGTAAGGCTTGTCCCCTCTCGAACTTTGAGTGTTTGAAAATGAGTTGTTGACTCGGGCACGGTCTGTGCTTTGATTCATAGCTCATCGGACCATGTCTCGGGCCCTGTGTTTCCGCTGCTGCTGGTGCATTGCGCGATCTGATTTACGCATTGCGCGATCTGATTTACAGAGGCCGAAATTCACCAACAAGGCTAGGTTTTATTGTATTTCCGGTGCAACAGATTTATATATGGCCATTCTCTCAAAGTATTCTGGACGGGTTAGTCAGGTGCCTGTCTCTTCTCAGCCCTGCTTTAAGGCCCCTCGGCTCCTGGCCTCCTGGCCTCCGAGAGCGCGGGGCCCGGCCGGCGTAGGGGCTGCGTGGCCCGTACTATGGGGAATGGTGACTTTGAGGCCGAGGTAAGAAGGCTCACTTCGGGGTTTATGCACCGAATGCGAGCTCTCTGAACTCGGCGAAGCGCTCCCGCTCAAGATATCGGAACTAATAATCAAGGCGTAAAAGCCACGAGGCGGCAGAACGGGTCCTCGTTCCGTTATGTATTTCGATGCACCTGGCTGGGGTCTATTTCCACCTTGGAATTGGAATCGGCGATTAAGCAGCTCCAAAAAGGCACCCTCAAAGCGCGCCATTTATTCCTGTGATGTCTCTACCTCCAATGTCACCGGTTTGGGATGAAATCTTGCTGCTTTCATCAAGCGATGACCTTGGGTGTGTTAATCTGTGACATAAAACACATGCATGTCCAATCCCACGAGGAGACTGTATGCAAATGTGCATTACCAAGGGGGTAAGTCATGTCTCCCCTCTCCGTGTGAAAACATTTAAATTTTGCACAACCTGTGCAGTTATTTAACAGGATGTCGTCGTGTAAGAAGTTGATTGTGCTGGATAGAAATAAAATGCAAAGAACCCATACATTCCAGTTTATTATCCACATTATGAACTGCCCTTGAGCCTAGTCCGAATCTCCAGACTTCTCGTTTTGACGAAGAGCTCTCGGGGTAGATTGTTTCTCATACGTCAGGTATCACTGTAATGCAGGAATTAGGACTGATTTGATCTTTTGTTTCTGGTTTCCCACTTTAACCTTTCCATTTAAACGATTCCAAACAAAATGGCGGCCTGCACGGTCCCTTTTGCAGTTTTCAGCCTTTGACCTGGTGTAAGGAACAAGTGGTCGTGAACTAGGTTGTTTTATGTTGTTGGGCTTTGTTTGGACACAGGAGCATGACACTACCTGGTTTATTCCACGAACCCGGTCCTTTTTAGTTTATCCGACGAGAAAAGACTAACAGAAGGTTTTTATTCATTAAACTAGAAATGTCCTCGTGGAAATAAGATTTTTGTTTCACATAAACAGATACATTTGTTTTTAGAAATAGCTTCCAAGCACTGTCTAGATTCACCAGCGTTGCTCGAGAAGTCTACAAGAATTGATTGGCAAAAATGTTAATTAAGTCAAATGTTGGTAATGTTTGTTACAATTGTAAAAGTAAAATCTTGAACAAATGAGTAGATTTCGTCCATCCTTTCTGTATTCCTTGAAGTTTTACTCTAATTGTGTCCTTAGCAGTAGCTCTCGCTATAAAAACGTTGCTGTGGCATGACACACTGTACTTTGTAATGTCTGCTTCTAGTTGTATATTCTACAAATCCCTAGCGTGCGCACCCGTGTGACCATCTGCACATACTCACACTTATCAGATATCGCGTGCACATACCTATACACACTGTATAAACAGACCTTCTCTATGTATAGCACAAGTTTTGCACTGTGAGCCCCTCGGCTCCTGTCAAGTGTTTCACTATGACGCCTTCTTATGTTCCGTTTCAAGTTGGTTTTGCGGGCGCAGTGGAGCCCGGCACTTGGCCGCAAACTTAAACCCTCCAAATTACTCAGAATTGTACAGGGGAGTGAGTACCTTTGTGGAATTCATTGTTAAAGAGAATAGCATCATTACTTATTAACTAATTTGACAATTGACTCTGCCCGGTGTTGAGATCGACTAGTAACGAGGATGGATGGATGGATGTTTGGATGGATGGATGGATGAATGACAGACAGACAGACACATCTCAGTCTGTCTCCGTGGAACTTGTGCCTTTAAAATACCTTCGACAACACAGGCTTCGATAATGAAAGCTTCGTTGGGTACAATAAAGTGCCCGTTAAATGCCCGGTTTTATTTTCCACAGAAAATAATGTACAAGTTTCAAACATGACTTTTATAAAGGCAAGCTGACTATGTTCAATGCACGTATCACATTACATTTTTGTGGCGGAGACAAACAGGTTACTTAATTGTGTATTTTACTGCTATACCCCCTTTTCAAAATCGGCTTTTCTAGATCACAGTGTTGAAATGTATGTATATATTTCCCCGCTGCTATTTTAGTGGCGTCCTTTGAAAACATGCGTGTCCGTAACTTTGAGGTGGAGGGGAGGTATCGCTAGAAAGTTTCAAGTGCAGATATGTTTCAGGTGGGTCATTAGCATGGGCGCCCCCACTCACAGTACCACCACCAACACAGAAGATCAGATCTGACTTCTGCACCGGCCTAAGTAAGATTTCAAAGGGCCGGGTTTTCCCTAAAATAATCAATAGAAATGCCACCTTGCATAAAACCTTAAGTTTGATTGGATGAATCGGCCAAAGACCCACCGCGCAGCAGTGTGCATTCTTCCCTCCAGAATGGGTTTTATATGTACACTTCCAAGCCACAAAGCAGAGCCCGCTTAAGAGGGGTTTAACAGAGGCATCGCATCTAACCCCGAATACCTCCGCAACACCGACATGGCAGAAATGCACGGCGCCACTCGACTTTCGCAAAGCAAACCTTTCCTTTTCAGCGCTACAAACGAAGAAACGTACATTTCATCTCGTCGGTTTCATCCCAGTCCCAGGTTGGTTTCTGAAGAAGCAAGGGGGGGGGGGGGGGCGATTATTGATGAACTGACAGAGCGGTGCCTTCTGCTTTACACTACAACAAAACACTTCTAGAGTGCCCAAAGACTTCACAACATAGTGTACAGAAAAAACAAGCGTTGATCTCTTATCTTTATGGGGCCATGTGTTTCTAACACATGGCCCCATATAGATAAGAAACTGCTTTGCGACAAACGCAAAGCAGGCCACCGAGTCCGCTCGGAGGCCAAAGGGGGTCCACCAAAAACCCTAATTTCCAATGGCAGGCCACAGTTTACCATAAACGGTGACGCCAGCCAATGGAAATAAGGGGCGGGGCTTAAACCCCTTCTCTGAAAGTACTCATTAGCAATAAATCTCGCCGAGCGAGCTGCGCATGTGCGCAGCTACGCTAGGCAAGACCTAAAACCCATATATCCATAATGATAGCAACACCTTTTCTGTCTCGACAGTACTGTTCTTTTGCTTTTTTTAGGTGTGCTACATCTATTCAAGGTGTACAACTCCATTGGCTTCACCAAGGCCTCCATTCACTTGGGAGTTCTGTACATCCCCATTGGCTTTACCAAGGCCTCCATTCATTTGTGAGTTTGTCTAGTTGAAAAATAACATTCAGCATTGAGACAAGGAGGGAGGCAAGCTGCATTGATGTACAGGGTGGATGCGTCATGAGCAGTGCCAGATAACAGCAATAATATTGTAGTGGGGTGCAGAACAAAGTGGGGGATGAAGGAGGAGCATGAGCAAAGTGGACACCTGGCCATAGAATATGCAGGAGATCAGTGGAGGATGGAGAAGGGTGAAAGTGGATGGGGCCAGGGGAGTGGAGGCAGAACATGTAGACTGCAGGTTGGCAGAGAATGATGAAAGATGTAGTCCCAGGTAGAGGCTGAGAGAAGGTTTGAGGCTGGAGAAGGTAGTGGTGATGGATGCCTGAACAGACAGTCGAATAGAGATGGTGGGGGACATGCGAGGGGAATGAAGGCGGAAGAAGAGTATGGAGGAGAGTGGCGGCTGCAGAAGCAGGATCCCAATTCTGGGTGAGGGGGAAAGAGTAAAAGCCAGAGCAGGGGTGACACCCGACGGTGTAGGAGGTTAATGAAGGGCATGAACTATCCAAATTACCTTGAGGTCAGTGTTGAGGACCCAGATGATTGTACACACTGTTGGATTCCGGGAAGACTTCAAGACCACAAAAGCACCAGGACCGTTTTCTCCACTGACAGAAAGAGGACATAAATGAACATGCACAATGGTAAGAAGCTACATGAAGACATCCAGTGGTTGTGTGTACACTTGCATGTGCCCACACACACTTCAAATTCTGAAGAAATATCCCACCCACAAGATTGAGAAAAATGCTTACCGCACGTATTTGGGATGTGGAGGCCTGGCTGCATGAGAGACAGAGATCCCTGAGGAAATATAGCGATCCTTTCGTCTCTCGATCCGGCGAACATTCACAAAATCCCTAAATAAGGAAAAGCAGCATAGACTAAATGACCAGAGCAGGGTGCAGGAAATCAATTAGTTCAACAAAGTAGAGGGCGAAGCTAAATGACTGCACTTATGATGTGGACACTACTTGCTAGGTCTCTTGGCGCTGGTTGGAAGCACTGTCTAGCCAAACAGATTAATCTGAAGTTTTTCCTGAAGATTATCAGTGTAGAGAAGAGCTTACTGTCCAGCAGAAGCGTCTTCCCAGACAATTGCATTCTGAACAGGATATCCACTCCAAGAACCGACGGGTAATCAGGACTGTGAAAAGATATTTACTTTTCTGTATAAATTATGCGAACCTTTGTATGCAAGCCAGATACAGCTCTGAATTGGAGGACTTGGCAAAGTTTTAGGTATTGTGCAATAGAGGTTAAGTGCAGTAGTCCAAAGAGGGATTTATTGCTACACAGTCAACTAAAGCCTGTGTTTCTTCCCCCAGAAAGAAGCAGAAAGATTGCATGTCATTTCATAAACTGAAACTAGCAGTACGCTGCTAACGAGCTGACCTCTGGCGTAAGGGAAACTCAGCTTTTGAGCTCTATTTGTAGGCTGCAAGTCCATACCAAATATTTCTGAGTTGGTATGGCTGCTAGAGGTCTGCCTTTGTGGGCAAATATAAGCATCCTATTTGGAGTTGCTAAGTTGAAGGTAACGGTTATGGAGGACTGAACGCCTGCAAGTAAATGCACATGATCTATATCTGGTGTGGGGGGGTCCAAGAACACAGCACACACAAGGGTGTCTATCACTAGCGTAGCATTGGACAACACCTACACTTGAAAATGTCAAAGAAGGCAAGATATAGATTAAACAGGGTATGCACAGAGATGAGCCATGAGGAACCCCATCAATTAAACTATCTAAGTGACAGAGACCACCTGCAACATTTCATTTCAGTGAAACAGCCAGTTTCTCTTAAACTCTCAAGCCTCCCCATAGTAGTCTCTTTCCAAAGAACCATCGACTTGCGCCTGCCCCTCACGCCCAACCGTAATCCGGCCTCTCCCCATGTCTTTGAATATCTGTGCCCATCTGTAGGGTACTTGCCACAGTGTTCATCAGCTGCTGTTCTTCCACCCCTGCAAGCCTACCTATGAGACCTGATCTCACGAGAGCTTTCCAGACAGCCATCAACGCCTTCTGATGCCATAATACAGTGCAAAATTGGGTTAAAATGTAAAGTTTAATAGTTTTGTAACCTGACATACACCTCTGATTGCAAAGACCTTAAATGAATGGGCAGACCAACCTGCTTGTTCCAAAGTACAAGATGATTAAAGCTGCAGACTGGATTTATTTGATGTTTAATACAAGAAATAGATTTGTCCTAAGGACGGTTTCACGGTGAGTGGTTATGTGGGCTAACTGAGTAGCATGCAGATAAAAATTCCGCAATAATCGTACAACCTGACATGATTCTCCCAGTTGCAGCTGAATGAAGCTATGAGGACCATGTCCAAGTTGTCTGATGCGTTGACTTTAAGATACTCGTGAACCAAAGGAATATAAAGAAAGGCATAATGGAATTCACCTCACCCAATAATTCAGTTAAAGACAACCCTCGTATGGAATTCTCTCCTGTTTCCGTACAAGAGAAGGGAAAAGCTTGATGACTGTCCTTTGTCGCAAACGGATCTACTAGAGGACACCCCAGCTCAGGCTCTCCGCTTAAACACTGCTTTAACCCTCAAGACGAAACTCTGCACGAAAGGTGTTCTGAATCACCCACTTGCATAGTTAACAGTCGACAGACACACAGAATGAAGCGATCTCTCTTCGGGTCAGTTCAGAAATGGCTAGGATGTCTGAGATCTAGAATAAGTTTTCCCTGAAAAAGGGAACAAAGGATCTATCTTTAGTAGATTATTTTTTGGATGGACAGAAACAATGAGTAATTCGCCCATGGCAGTGTGCGGCCCCGTAGAGCTGGGTGGAGTCTGTTGTCGATGCCGTTTGTGCCAGTGGAGGCTAAGTACAGAGCTTTGTGAAGGCTGTATTGCTGGGATCATAAAAACGCGTGTGAATGTTGATCAACAGACTTTTGCTAGCTTGCAGCGAATGTACTCTGGTATTCAGGAGTTAATAGCCATTCCACACTTCAAGAACTTCATCAGTCGGAGGTGCATATAAAGGTCTGGCCATCAAAAAGCACCTTCATGCCTTAGGCCTTAATGTGTATGTCTTGAGCCAGGCGTCCCTGAGTGTAGTCAGCCATTCACAGCTCTGCCCGTCAGGTCTCTGTTGATCTCTAGTTGCTGCAACGTAGATTCCTTGGTTGCTGAAGTCCAGAAGACAAATGGTCTCAGAAGGAAGCCGTTCTTCAATGTAGTCAATGCTGAACAAGTATGTTTTCAAGGTTATAACCGGATAAAGAAGACATAATTAGCCTTCGGGGAAGAGAAGTATTCTGGATCATTGTATTTTCTTGATTCTCTCACATTTCAACCTCGTTTAAAATTGGGAAAAGGGAGATGGTTGCTGTGTCAACTGCTAAATGAACAGGGAGATTTTGGATTACGATGAAGGGGTGAGCCTTAGGAGACATTTTAAACACAGTATTGGACACTGCCATCTTTGAATGCGGTCTTCAAGTGAGCACGAATGACAAATTGTTGGTGAATCGTATCTGCTTAGACAAAAACAATTGGGCAAGCCTAGACACCGTCAAGAAATACAAGACTTACAGAGTTGGAACAAACTTGCAGCCTGCTTAGGTTTAACAGTATAAAACCCATTAAATGGATGTGGCAGATCTCGGTGATATCCAGCCTCCGAACTCACATCAGAATCTGTAAGCATCACGCCAGTTGTAGATGGACAAAATGGAAGTGATGATCTTCGGCAACACCAACCCTTGGAATGACTCCTGGTGGCCCTCAGAACTAGGACCATCACCCAAACCGATCGACCACGCCAGAAACCTCCATATAATCCTGGAGAGCAAACTGATCATGAAGTCCCAGATCAACAAAGTTGTTACCGCCTGCTTTCACACACTTCACATGTTTTGAAAAGTCTTCAAATAGCTCCCCCTGAACACCAGGCGTACCGTCACTCGGGCCCTAATCACCAGCTGATTAGACTATGGTAACGCACTCTACGTTAGGAACACCAAACTACTTGTGCAGGTACTCCAGACCATACAGAACTCCGCTGCAAGACTCATCCTTGACCTCCACAAATAGACCCATATCATCCCCCACCTTAGAAAATTCTACAGGCTCCCCATGCAGAAGAGATGCCAATTCAAGCTGATGATCCAAGTTTACAAAGGATTGTACAATCAAGGACAAGCCTACATCAACCCTCGCCTGAACTTCCACCACCCTACCAGACAACTACGCTCTGCCTCCCTCTCACTCGCCCACACTGCCTGTAGCCACCAAAGCAACAGTGGAGGACGCTCGACCTACCTCGCAGCAAAAACATTGAAGGACCTCCCTCTGCAGCTCCGGACCTCCACCCATTTACTGGACTTCTGGCGAGCACTCAAGACCTGGCTGTTCAACCAAGTCGCTTGAACGATTATGCCCCTCTACAGCGGATAACAGACAGGTCGCTGCGCCCCGCATTGATGCTTCTGGTAAAGAAGACAAATAATGACCTGTACTCAACGTGTTCAACGCAATGAAGATGAACCCGGAGATCTGTATATTCATCAATAATTAAGGTAGCAGATGAGGAGTAAATTAATACTTTGGGAATACTTGACTGTCCAGTGCAAATCTGGTAACCCACTTGAATGGAATTATTGAAGACATGCCACTCAGATGGCACAGAAACCTATTACGTGACTTGTGTCAAAACACCTCCAGCATTGAGAGACCATGGTACAAAGACATTCTGCATTGTATTGACATACGTGCACAAGAAGATGCAAGCCTGGCAGTATATTTAGAGACATGCCTGGGAGAGACGACACCTCCTGCAACCCCTGAAGCCACGTCATAGGTCACCAGTGTATTATCATCCACTCTTTGAAGGACCTGCATTAAGAAAACAAAACAAAGGTTACATTTAGGATGCTGGGACCCATGTAGGTCTGTACTTGATACACAAATAACTATCTGCGTGAAGTCAAAAACGTTGGTCTTGCAGCCAGTGGATTTGACCCCGGTTAGCAGTACGTACTGCCAGAGTAAACTGTGTTGAAACTACTTTAGACCATCCTATCACACACCACAGCGGCCCACCCTTAAATACATAAATATTGTGTTAAGTTGTAGGTCATTTAACAAGTTGGCATCACTTATCGAATGCTAGGTTGGTGTTTGTGTGCTGCCCTGCTATACTAAATGATCAGTCTGCTGCTACATGTTATCTGCTGTGAGCCGCCTGTCCCCAGCTCAGACATGTACAACTCGATTGCATGGACTGGGTGGGTACAGCTGTAAGCTGCCCGGCTCCTCCGTGTCCTGCACGATCACATCAGTCATAAGGAGGTAGCTCGAGTTGTCCCTAAAATGATAAACGTTACCCCTCACCCCTGGGTACGGCCATATGGCACATACTTCATTCAACTGAGGCACCCTTGGCAAGGAAGAGATGCTCACTCATCATTTAGAAAGAAGGGGTGTGATTTAGCTCCCTTGCGACCATGACAATTTTTAGATTGGGTTCATAGTGCTGCTATCTACAAGACCTATTGTTTACAATAGGCATAACGTAGACACAGGGTCTGTTCCCTTCTGCAACTTACTGGTTGAAATCAATCACCTCTTGGCTCACACTAGAGGGGCTTTCTCTCACCACATGATGTTGTCTGTCTGGTGTATTATTCCTTTTCAGCAACTGCTGTAGGGAGCTATTTGGCGGAACTGAAAATTCACCCAGAAAAGAAACCTCCCCTCTAAAAGCAACACCTGAAAAATAGCGTTGACATGTGAGCTAACATCCGTAAATGAAGATATTTGTGGTCTTACGCCAAACTCTGATAAACAGATACCTCTGTGTTTGTGGCTCAGTGTTAAAAACTGGTATCTACTAGGAAGGGATATGGTTTTTGCTTATTTCTCATTAGTAGAATATGCACTGACCTTTCCAATAAGTTGCTGAGCAGCAGAAAGGAGGCTGCAAGTATAGCTTCAATCATATCCAGGTCCTGCAAATCCTTTTAGAAAAAAGATACGACAGCTGCAGAACTCATTGGCAGCAATCTGTCTGCCAAATGAGAAGATCAAATGTGATCCAATGGTCCATGCGCTGAGCATGTTCACAGGCACTCGACATGTCTGAGGGTTCGGTTTCAGAGTTCTGCTTTCACTCAACAAAGGGCACGATGTGATTGGCAGGGACCTTGTTTTGTCTGGACTGGAACGGTTATCCATGTAGCCATAAGGTCTGGGTTTTGAACTCCATCCATCTTTTTTTTATTAGGCCTATTACAGAATTGTCTGGAGTTTGGGGGATATGGGGAACCTGTGGCAATGACTTATCAAAATAAAATCACAATAAGGGAGCCAGAGGCCTGCTTGCCGTACATCCTCGACACATAAAACATAACTACGGCTCCCGGTTTTATGGTATTTATTTTTTTTTCTTTTTTTTTAACATTTCCGACTGTAGTTATCCATATTTATTTTTTGTTCATTTTATGTGTATTTTCCACATTTATTTTTATAGCAAGCAAAAGAAGAGGCTGCAGCTAGTATTTTTTCACATTTATTTAAATAGCCAATGCACTCTTGCACTCGGTTGTTATAGATTTATAAATGTATCTATATATGCCAAATTAAGGTTACTTATTACATTCATCTGAAAAATTTGCCATTGTAGTACAAGCACATGTTCAAGCTCCTAGAGTCAGAGTGCTCGTGAGGACCATATCAGCTGTTTCCCTTTGCAACCCGACGCCAGTCGTGTAGCACTTTTCATGACGTGTGTAATTATTGGTATACAAAGCAGGATCGATGACATAGGACAAGTTGTGATCCACTGTTATGTGTGCTTCCTAGGAGCTCCTATACTTTGGTTTTAAAACAATCTTCAGTACAACACTGAGAATGATGTCATGTAATAGCTACAACGTGAAACGTTCCAAAACAATAAAGACAAAATGGACCACCGGTGTCTGTAAAAAGTTATACGTTCCCTATCCCACTCACAGAAAAGCAACCAGCAGTAATTGTTCGCCACCCACTGCATGCCAGGAGTACATGCCGATCTCGCACCCCATTCTGTCCAGCTATTTAGTATTTTGAGGACTTCCCTTTACATACCCTGCTTCGTCTCCCACCCCCTGCACCTAAAAACCTCAATCTCGAAATAGTACACTCTGATACCCTGGTCGTTTAGAATGAATGCGCGCTTATGCTTCTGAAATGTCAGAAGTTTAAATATCATATAAACAGAGGAACATAGCATTCGGCACGTAGAGGGGCTCTGCACCAGCCCCATCCAGCTGTCATTTCTCCCTTAACACCAGTAAGGAATTAAACCACGACACCCGCACCAGATATAGTACCCAAAACCTGAGTTTCAAGGTGGCGCAGAGAAGTGTGATTCAGGCTCACCTCTCCACTTAATGCGAGGTTTACACTACAAAAGGCTATTCCCCCCTCCCTCGCGCCGCGCTTTTCAAATAATAAAACATAGATGTGCACCCCAGGCGCGCAACACCCATTGGACTCAAAGGGCTTCAGCCCCCCCCGTCGTGTGTGGCAGCCCGGGATGAGACACCTTCCCGGGCAAAAAAGCAGCCGCACCCGAGCACTTCACAGGTCTTTAAACCACCATTTGCATGTTAATGAGGCCTCGCTGTTGTTTCACCCCTTCTAAGAGCCCCTGCAGCTCCACTCTGCCAATTGCTTAAAGTTCAGCCCCCCCCGAAATTTTTGCTCAGCCCCCCCCGAAATTTGGCTCTAGTTGCGCCTCTGGTGCACCCTCCCTTTCACTTAAATTGGCTGAGGGGGGCTGTTATGCCCACACTGACACACGAATCCAACAACGATTAGGTGAAAGACACGGATTAGGAAAGGTCAGCAGGGGTTTGGCAGCAGGCAGAGTGCGTCCACAGATCTAAATCGGACCGAGGGAAGTGGCAAACCTGGGCTGGAGCATGGCCGCCCAGTACAAGTTTCTGAATCCGTTTTTTACCGTTTCTATTTACAGACAAAGGAATAAAAATTGTTTCCCGTCTGTATTTAAATGTAAAAATCTGTTTAAACTGAAAACCGGGAGCCTTAAACATAACACCCCAGGTATGGCGAGGCCAATATTCCTGTACTAATTGGAATAACAAAACTATGTGTTACAAAAGGCTGAAATAAAATAAGGAAACAGATTTGGACTGAAAGGCCACTCCCACTATTTGTGGCATACTTCATCATCGGCCAGTTTGCCCCACCATGTTAACATGATACCAACATGGTAGCTCAACCTCATTGGGGAGGGATATCAGATTAAGTGTTCTCTGGCCATAAACTGGGTCCAGATCATTTTTTAGAACAACCTTCGTTGCCGCCTCTCCCTGATTGAGGCACCAGATCAGCCAATGAAAGGAGGCGGCAGCCACAATCCTCCAGGAACCACCAAGGCTTCCTTCCCGTCACTTGATGACGGCGCCACGTTCTGGGGTATTAACATTTTTAATGAATTAGATTAATGTGATTAAAAAAATAAATAATAATAAAAGCCAGTACCATTTACAATTCAAAACTAACTAGTACAAATGCTATGCAATAGATTTCGTAAATACAACACAGTGAGCTATCGCCATTTTGCATTCCACCATTTGATAAATGCTTCAAGAAATGAAAAAAAAAAACAATAACATTTGTGTGTGTGTTGGGAGAAGCCAATAGCAAATATAAATTGTGAACCATAAGTGTGAGGATTGCCATCTTAAAAGAGCACAGTGCTGCGTGGGCCCGACATATCCTCAACCTCCGTCTCTTTACTGAGAGACTTTCCCTGGACCTATTATTTACGAGGGTGAAATCGGTTGCTGCATCAATTCAAATGGCCTTTGTATTACCTTATGTCAGTTATAGCTCTATAGAGTACGCATTAGAGAAATAGGCACTTAGGCTCTGTATTGCCTATGTCTGATAGGGCACAATCGGAGAATTGCCTGGGTTACCTGTAACTGCAGTGGTTATGGTTGGGCCCCGGGTCTCCTGTACTTGCAGTGGTTATGGTTGGGCCCCGGGTTGTACTTGCAGAGGTTATGGTTGGGCACCGGGTCTCCTGTACTTGCAGTGGTTATGGTTGGGCCCGAGTCTCCTGTACTTGCAGTGGTTATGGTTGAATCCTGGGTCTCCTGTACTTGCAGTGGTTAGGATTGAGTCCTGGGTCTCCTGTGCTTGCAGTGATTATGGTTGGGTCCTGGGTCTCCTGTACTTGCAGTGGTTATGGTTGGGCCTGAGTCTCCTGTACTTGCAGTGGTTATGGTTGGGCCCCGAGTCTCCTGTACTTGCAGTGGTTATGGTTGTCTCCTGTACTTGCAGTGGTTAGGATTGAGTCCTGGGTCTCCTGTGCTTGCAGTGGTTATGGTTGGGTCCTGGGTCTCCTGTACTTGCAGTGGTTATGGTTGGGCCCCGGGTCTCCTGTACTTGCAGTGGTTATGGTTGGGCCCGTGTCTCCTGTACTTGCAGTGGTTATGGTTGGGTCCTGGGTCTCCTGTACTTGCAAAGATTATGAATCAGTGCTGGGTCTCATGTACCTGCAGGGAGTAAAGCATAGTCTAGGGATCCCATATACCTGAAAGGATCATGGCTGGGTCTTTGGGCTCCTGTACTTGCAGAGATTAAATGGGGTCTTCGGTACCTAAGAGAACCATGGTTGTGCCCCTGTTCTTCTACATTTGTATGGATCATGACTGGGCCTTCGGCCTGTACTTACATGGATCATTATTCTGCTCTTTGTGTCTCACCCATGCTTGGATCATCAGCGTCAGGCACACCAAGATGAGGCAGCAGTGTGTCCTAGAAATATGGTGTATTCACTGTAATTGAACCGTAGGTGTACGGTGCATGTTGGAATCCTGGATGGGTCTGGGATTACCAGGTTCAGAGGACTGACTATATCAGTGACCACATAGAACAGTGAGAATACAAAGCTGAATATGAAACTGGAAAAAGGCACAAGTTTTAATGTCAATATGTGTACAAGCGTCTTCTGTAGCCAAATTCTCTCCCTGGTCGCACTGTATTCTGACAACTAAAAACTGAAATTTTAGGGGCCTTCTGCAAGTTGTACAACATTGTCTTCCTTCCTTCCCCATTTCTACGGGGGCAGGTAGGATGATAGGGTTGAAGGGTATGAACAATGGGAATAGACAAAGGAAGTGATGCACTGACTCCTGGGTTACACACCTGACATAGAGAGACGGTATTATTCCACAGGGTCATTTTCTCTGGCTGTAGGATAACCTCTTGGTAGATCACTTCAGCAGTACACTGCATGAATGCCTGGGAACAAATACAGTCATGAATTTGAGAGAGCCTAGGGTTCAAGTGGTACAAAGCTTAAAGGGAGAACAAGCATGCATAAGAGAGAACCTGTGGAGGAAGAGAGCAATTAGTGAGAGTTTAAGTAACAGATGCACGAGTGGGCTAGAGTCTTGGGGAAAAGTGGCATGCATAGGGCAGAACTGGGACAGGCAAGAGGCATACATGGTGAAAGGAAGAGGCATACATGGGGGAAAGGAAAAGGCATACATGGGGGAAAGGAAAAGGCATACATGGGGAAAGGAAAAGGCATACATGGGGGGGGAGGAAGTGGCACACTTGGAGAGAGTCATGAACAGAAAACAACCTGCAGAGAGGGGAGTCAAACATGGGCGAGGAGGAAGACTTGAATGAAATAGTCACCACAAACAAGAGAATCATGAACGGGAGACAGAATGAAGGAGGAAAACTGACCCAAGTGGGCGAGAGCTTTGAGAATGTATGGTCATGAATGGACAAGAGCAGGAGAGAAGCTTAAGACTTTTCTTGGGGTTCAATGCCAGTTGGAGGCAATAGGGAATTAATTGTAGAAATGAATGTTCTTTATCAGTGGTGTTCTTATGCCACAACATCTGTGCACATTTGGATAACCAAATGCTCCTTTTCAGCACTTGACTCTCAAAGGACTGCATTCAAGACTTATTTTAAAAGGTGGTGTCAGACTCAGAAACAGTCTTACACTACAGACAACCATTAATAATTTTAAGGCCTGATCAGTTCTTAACTTTTATGAAGAAAAAGGAGGTTAATGCATGTTAGTACATCAAAGAAGCTTAAAAATAGAACACAATGAAAACCTGAAGTGCCTACCACATTCTGGCCTAGAGAACAAGCACGTAGAGAACAAGCACAAAACTTTAAGTGCCGGTGCCCCAAAACAGTTTAACACCGAGCCCTGCAGACGAATTTAAGTGATGACAAATGTTTCACCTTTTCTAAGGTTAGTTCAGAAGTGCTGGCTTCTTTAGCAAAGTCACTGAGAGGCAACATTCAGATGGAAAGATAAAGTGTTACACTATTGGTAATTAATATGTCTTTTATTAATATTCAAGGACTTGGACTCAAGTTAAAGATATTTAAGGGATGCAAACTTTGCATCCTCCACGCTCCTAAGGCCCATCAAACAAGTGCCCACCCTTCACAAAGGATTTCTAGATTCTTCAAGGACTTTGTGTAGTGTCCAGTGAAGTGACGAACCATGCCCATTGAAGGGGAGCAAGTCAATCACTGAACTCTAAGCTGGGGACAGTGGTTGGCTTGCGTGCAACTAAACACTAGGAGTCCCTCTGATTGCTGTTTTAGAAGTATGGGAATTTATCTTGAGCTGCAGCTAGTCGTGGTGAAGATTGTTTGGTGGTAGGAGCACCAAAGTGCTGTAACATCCATATCAGATAACTAAGAGGCCAGCAAGAACCAATGGTTCCTAATTGCGGTTTTGACTAGTGATCTCTCAAATCAGAGAAGCTATTAAGTCATTTACAATGGTTCCAGAATCAAGACAACCTCCTCCAGCTAACATGGAACCCCAGGCCAGGAAACTGAAGTCGGTTCAAGGAATGGTCTGGGACCATGCAGGCTCTTCTCAATTGTGAGGGCCATCAAGCGACTTCCTCAATTAACAGACAATTGTGCTGGTTCCTGGGTAGCTGGCTCAAGATTCCTTGTGGCTCTGGGGCAGTCAGAGTACATCAAGATGTCCTCTACGCAGGCCTTCTCAGTTGCTTGGTCCTTGGCGACCCTCTGTGAATCGGATTACTCATACTGGCAGGGACAGTCCAACTCCTTATCATAGGCAGGCTAGTCTTCCTATCTCCACAGACCCTTCAACAACTTTCTTCGGCAATCTTCCCTGATTTAAGTTGTTTCAAAGATAGTAGCAAACAAGCAGTGATAAACTAAGAAGCTAGTACTTACCCTTTCTCTGGAGAGTAAACCATACCAATCAGTGAGGCTGACTTATGTTATATCATATTTCATTAATATTTTTGTTTTGTCTGTTTAAAATGTTTTTTTTTTTTTACAAGTAACATATTGAATACTTACATAATTCTCACAGGGCTTTCCAGTGCTTCACCATTAATGAGTTTCCACAGAATTAGAAAAAGTTTACAGACACAGTGGCAGGTGTAGGACTGATGAGCCAGCTCATTTGGTTGTAGGGCAATATTGTACGTTTACCATAGGCTGCTCTACCCAATTTTCTGGTTGGTTTACTCTTACTTCCATCCTCACACTAGATCAGCCCATTGAGTTTCATCCCATGCCTCATACATTTTTAAAATATCTTAAGGGCAGCCCATGCCAGCATAAACTGTTTTTTTGCTGCTGCAACGCACCAGTCCATCAATATACTATGTCCCTTTTGCTACGATGAAGTTCACGATCACAATCACTCTCTGGTATCTATTCAAGGTCTGATCATCCCATATTCGTAGATGTACAGATGCTGTCTCCAGGCCTAGTGGTACTCCCTGGGTGGCAGCTATTTAAGGCACCAAACCAGAATTTTGCTATTACTATTCACTACCATATTGTATGAAGATTCCTTGTTCATTGCATTCCCTCAAGTAAGCGTCTCCAACCGTTCTAGGAAAGATCTGAGCCCTCGTGTATATTCTGGGAAGGACTAAGTTGCACCAAGTTGAACCACAATCTCAACGAGACCTGCCTGGAGAGCTCGAGTGACTCGTCCCCGGCCTCCCGCTCAGGTGTACCTTTGTCAGCTTCTCATTGCGGTTTTAGGGTTCGCTAAATCCCTCTGGGTATATTCAGTCGCTTTCTATAGACTTAAGAGGTTATTTTCCTGGCTATAAACGGTGTCTAGAGTTTTGCTCTCCACAATCAATTCTTGATCGTAGGACATGTATGAGCTGTATGTACTTAAAATGTTTGACATGCTGTCTTTTTTGAATGTTCAGATGAATGTTCAGATGTTACCCAATGCCTGGGGGAGTTTTCTTACAGCCATTAGAGACTAGTTTTTTTTTTACTCCAAGTCTGTGATCTCTCCTGACATTGCTTGTTCTGGGCAACCATTTCACAAAAGGATGTGGTCACAGACAGGAAAGGGGGAATTTCATGTTTTGCCTCGTCATGGGAATCTTCACTACACTGAAAAAGCAGTGGCCGGCTAACTCTTCCCACTAAACGGGCTGATCTGGTTTTGGCAAAGGAGAAAGATTAGTATTTGAAAGCTGGCATGTCTAAAAGGTCAAGAACCAGCCGGGGACCATGGAGATCACCATTTTGTGCAGCACAGACACATACATGGACTCTAATGTTCTGTCACAACTCCCTTCGTAGACAAAGACACATCTATCAGTCATGAGGGAGAGTAAGAATCCATGTATAGGGGACTGAAAGAACTTTATGGAGGAGATGCCAGCGGACCTGCTCCTAACTCCCCACAAGATTACAGATATAAAGGTATGTGCTCAACTCCACTCAACGATGCCACCGCTGCCAACCCTGCATTGCCTAGGTAGAGGGGCAGCAGCCCGCCTGACAAGAATAAAGTGCACTGCAAGTATTAAAGCCGAGCGATTAGGTCACTTGTGTTTTAAACTCTGATAGGTAAGTGAGGTCAAGGAGAAAGAGGGGAAAACAAAGCAACTGAAACAAGAACAGCTCCCCTAAGACCTATATTTCTTTATCGGAGATTAAATCTCGTATGGGTTGGAATACAAATCTAACTAGACATTATTTTGACATTTAAATACACATATACATGTTCTGTTTTTTTCTAAAGACTCCTTTTATTTTTAGTTCTTATTAGTTTTCATCTGTTGTTTATCAATACATATTATTTTATGGTTCACTGAGAAAACATTTTTTTTTTTTTTAAAAGATTTTGTAGTACACAAATAGATACACCTGATTATATACAATACAAGATAACTATAACAACCGCCAACGGAAGACTCAATCTGAGGTCAATTAAGATGTTTTAACAGTTTGCCTTGTGCAGTCCACCTTTACAGAGAAAGGCTAGCGGGCTTGCGTCGATGCTACGCACTCAAACCTTAGTTAGCACCAAAAATCCACACAGAACTCCAAAACTACATTAAAGCAGCACACTTGGGGCCTTTCGAGTTTACTGGGCTCAAAAGGCAGGAGACACAAGGATTGATGGTGACTAGAGACCAGGGACCGATGGGCTTTCTGAAGGAAATAGGAAATGGCCGGTTGTATTGTGGGAGGAGATGATAGAGGACGTGATATTGTACATCTGCATGATGAACGAGTTAAGAAATGTCCAGATGGATCTTGGGATGGTGTCATTTATGAAAGAAAGAATGCACCTGCATATGAACGTTGAGTGAACTGTAGGATCTCATCTGTTCATCTGCACTGTGAAAGGGTGTGGGTTAGCCATGGAGATAAGCAGTAGTTAAGGCCTCAACTGGTTAAAGAAAGAGAATACCCAGGTAAGTGCGACATGGAGTAGAAAAGTAAGCCGGTGTTCTGTGGGAAGAGGAGTGTATTCAGTAGGTATCCTTACCTTCAAGATGAAGGACTTGCCATAGAACGGTGTTTCGATGGTGTACACAACATCTCCCACTTCCTGAATAACGAAAAAACACACAGAACTTATTAAAGGAGACTGCACTATAAGGAAATGTAGGTGCGGAAGATCAAAACTGACTCTGTGGTTTCACAAACGCTTCCTGTTTGAGCCCAGTGCAGCGCAACATCAGACAGGTAGGAGGAGGAGCATCCCTGGGCCACGTCAGCCGTGAACCTCCTGATCCACACACACAAAGCACTGCACAACACCGGACCCACCTACCTCAACAACCGACTCAGCTTCCACACCCCCACCCAAAGCCTCCGCTCAGCCAACCTCGCCACAGTCCCTCGCATCCGAAAAACCACCGCCGGCGGCAGATCCTTCTCCTACCTCGCCGCCAAGACCTGGAACAATCTCCCCACCATCCTACGACAGACCCAGGACCTGCTGGCCTTCAGAAGACTCCTCAAGACCTGGCTCTTCGACCAGTAGCACCCCCCTTGAGACCCTCTCGGGTATGTAGCGCGCTTTACAAATGCAGTGATTGATTGATTGAAAGAAGGTGGGCCACATCAGCCATGAAAGAAGGTGGGCCACGTCAGCCGTGAAAGAAGGTGGGCCACGTCAGCCGTGAAAGAAGGTGGGCCACGTCAGCCGTGAAAGAAGGTGGGCCACTTCGGTCATACATAAAATATAAGCACTCAGTGACTGGTTCAGCTAAGCGGGAGGATGATCCACTCGTGGCCGATTGAACAGGCAGGGGAAAGGGCAGACAAGGGCAAACATCCGGGAAAGAATGAACATATTTGTGTTTACACTTACACATCTGATACAATGCAGGGCGTGGAGCATTTGCACTATATACTGGGTGGTGGTAAACGTCTGCTGGCCTCCTTTGGGGCCTTATTCTTCACGTGGTTAGGAGTAACAGTTTGTTATGGTCTAGGAGAAACACCGGCACAGTCCAGAAGTATAGTTTGTCTCCGCAACTAATTGCCTGGTCTTTCTTCACCCTTGCTCCTTCTGGAGTCTCTTCCTCCTATAAGGAGTTTGTTAAACGCAAGGAACATCTATGCCTAGTAGATAATACCTCTAAAATCCCACTATATCTGTGGAGTGGGTCTACTACATTTCAACTTTTGTCCCCTCTGCACTGCCCCACGTGTATACGCTCTTCCAACAAGCAGTGCTTTAAATGGGAAAAAACATAAGTGCAGGTACTCACCAAAAGGAGCAGTGGGCGGAGTTTATGGAGGTGCTAAGGTGGGACAAGGGGCGGGGTTAGCTTTTTGACTTTGCCAAGGTTGTATGCACAAAATCTGCATGCATTTTTAGAATGTCGGATGTATCTGTCCATTAGTTATCTCACTAATACAAAATATATATGGCACTTACAGATAAGTGTTTATTACTACCTAAATTAGCCTTTTTTTTAGCACCCTTAAAATAACAAAAGACTGAGGAAATAACAGCGAGGTTCTAAATATATGCCTTCTTGTTTGCAGGCAGGTCCTTGCTGCAGGGTCATAACTCACTGAGCTATATTACAAGGATCTTAACTTTTGACCAGCAGGTAACACAAGGCTCTATGCAACAAAAACAATGTTTCGATTTGTTCTGCATTCCGTCCATCAATTGTGTGTCTTTTGCTCAGTTTGTACAGCACACACTATACCTGGTAGTTATTTATCAAGATAACCATAAAAGAAATGTGACGTCATCAAATGTCATGCTGTGAAGAAAGGCGCAGCAAGATACTGCAAGGTGCCCAGTAGAAGCGCCATAGTTTCTTTTGTGAGTTCGTATGCGTTTGGTATGTGTTTAATTGTATGTGTGCATGCTGTGTGTGTGTCTACAGATGGAATGTGTGTGCTGTGTGTCTGTGCTTGTGGTTTTCGCAAGTGTTTGCGCGTGCGTGGGCATGAATCTTTGGTGCATGTACATCTGTGCAGTATGTACTCATCCGTGTCTGTGCATTATGGTTTGTGTGCATGTATCTGTTACTGTGTTGTGTGCATCACTACTGTGTTTGCCTACGATGCGAGTCTATTTGTGGAGTGTGTGTTTTATTTGCACAACAGTGAAATCGAGCATTTCATGAACATTTGTTTAAAAAAATTTTTGGGGTAAAATTGAAGGGTATCTGAAGAGTGTGTTCTTACGAGTGAGCTGTGTTTATTCCTGTGACACATTCTGAAACAGCAGCCAGAGTTCAGTGCCTTCCTCGCACCTACTTGTTTTCTCAACTACGTACACAAACACTTGGCACTTATCCGATATAAAGAAACAAGTTTCGTAATTTTGAAAGCCGTGCCTCGTTGTCCCTCTACGTGAGTGTACTCATTCTGGAAGGAGTTACTGTTACATGTATGAGGCATTATTATACTTTCAAGAAGGAACACATTTCACAGCAAGATAGAGTTTTAGAATGAAGAGGGACTCTGGAAATATAGATCAAGTTGTAATGGTAGCCAGTGAAGCACTTGTATTAGAGCGGAAGAACGGTGGCCCCCGGTGGATCATACACCCAGGGCAGGCCAGCGAGGCCTGTACCCGGGAGGGGTCCAAGACGAGCAGGCCAGCGAGGCCTGTACCCGGGAGGGGTCAGAAACGGGCAGGCCAGCGAGGCCTGTACCCGGGAGGGGTTCGAGACGGGCAGGCCAGCGAGGCCTGTACCCGGGAGGGGTTCGAGGCCGAGACGGGCAGGCCAGCGAGGCCTGTACCCGGGAGGGGTCCGAGATGGGCATGTAGGAGAGTAGGATCTGCACTTGTGTTGCCCCCACTTTTTTTCTGATGTATACACTGGTTTCTGGCTATAGTCTGGCTGGGTCCCTGCTAATCAGGGCCCCAGTCTCACTGATCTCTAAACAACTTGGTGTGCATATTAGACGCACTAGTGATTGAATACTGTGGTACCTTATGAGCCCCTAGTATATGGTACCTTAGGTACCTAGGGCATTGGTACTTCACAGACCTATCAGGGGCTGCAGCATGTATTATGCCACCCCTGGGAAGCATTCTCAATCTGACACAGCAGGCCTGCTACTGCAGCCTGTGCGAGGTAGTGTTAGAACTCCTCACCGAGGTATAGGTTCCTATATCTCACCATACACACACATATAAACCTATCAGCCACCCCTATTGCAGGCCCTATCAATCCTGAGGGCAGGGTGCTTGGTTTACTATGTGAGGGGGTGCTTGTGCATGAGCAGGACCTCTCTGCAGCTGGCAGAGTCTATTCTCTGCTGCTGTTTGTGGATGCGGTTAAACCATATACTCTTAAGTGCATTATAACCTCGCGGTAAATGCTAACTTTGGAATGACTGCATCAAAACATGTCGTGTTTGGTGTAAAAAAACTTGGAATCATACCCCCACACCAGTAACTGGTGTGGGAGTATGATCCCACCCTTCTAGAGGGGATGACATGTACCCACTGTACTAAACGGTAGAAATCTCCAAGAGCCCTGGCATCACACAATGGATGCCACCAGCACAGACACTGGGCTGCCCTCCTGCTGCTGACCGAAACTCGCAGTGGAGGAAGCCCAACAAAAGGCATCCTGTCACAGGGAGGTGTCACCACCTCCCAGACAGGATTTAGTGTATTGGAGCTGGGTGGGTGCACACCTAGAGTGCTTTGAAGTCCTGCACTGGGGGAGCAGTAGGCTCCTCTGTGCATATGCCAGCTCAAACCGGTTCATGGGCTACCTGCCCCTGCTCTGGCACGAAACTGGACAAAGGGAAGTGGGTGTAACCACCCACTACCCTGACCCTCCTAGAGGAGTGGTCATAGAGCTAGTCCCTCCCCTATCTTCACTATAAGATAGCAAGCATTGCCAATGCAATTCAGATTACCCTGGACGACGCTCTACAAAGACGAATCCTGGCCCTTCGACGTTCCACTACCTTTGGAAGACTTAAGAATCTCCCTTGGAGTCAAGGAGTGACTCCCCTGCTTGGCAGGCACCAATAACCTCAATCAACGGTTGCAAACTTCACTGCTCCCGCCGGAGTCCAAAGTCCCTGCGGCCCCAGAAGTGGATTTCCTGACCTCTCGACGGCCATTTTGAGTCCCCAGCGAAGCTGTGGCATCTGGACCCCACGACTGACGAGGAACTGCAATACCTGGGAACCGTGCACTGATTTAGAGTGCAAACCCTAAACAACGTTCTACGAACTTGTGCTTTGGACCATTTGTGGCTCAAGTCCCCAGCAGGTTCCAAAAATCAGCGGCCTACCCCGTCCCGAGTGACCGTGGGCTCCTGTGAAACTTTTCCTGTGGCGGCGTCTTCGCGATCACTTGCCCGTTGGCTAGTGGGTCCCCCGAAGACTCAACGATTCAAAGGGCTCTCCTAGTTGCTCCGGGCCTGCCCTCACTTACCCTCGCTGGGTAAGTCCATCAGACCTAGCTGGTCTGCATCACCGACTATCTTCAGTCCACACGAAACTTGCAGTTGCCAAGGCTTGTTGGCTCCAATCCGGTTGCCGACACCGTCATCAGCTGCAGACGTCGTGGGACACTCCGAATCCAGCTGCTTGTCATCGTCGAACCCTCCTGAACCTTGTGAGCGAAGAGACAAAACACCATCGCTGACCTGAAGCGACGCGACATCTGTGGTCATCCATCTTGCTGGCCACCGGTCACTGGCAAGTGACTTTGAACACTGTCCCTTCAATTTTCAGGTCCTCTTAATCTTCAATCCACCTTCGGATTCCAGCGGACACCTCTTCAGTCATCTCAAGCAGCAAGTCTTCATTGGTCTCCATTGAAAACAGCATCGCGACCCGACACCAAAAGACACCTATGCACCCGGCTTCCCTGGGTGAGGTAACTCGTGCACTTCAGTGCCCAAGTGTGTGTTGGCCCTCGAAATACTTACCTTGTAAGTGGCTTGCTTGTTGACTTCTTCGAAGTGCCCTAAAACTTTAAAATACAAACCGCGACTTGCTCCATTGTAACCTATAGGTTGTGTTTAGACACTGCACGTGTCTCCCGTGGGCTTGTTTCTTACCTGCTAACACTGCAGTAGTGAAGCCCCAGCGATTCCCAAGGCCCTAGGCTATGTCATTTTGCAAGTCGACTTTGTTAACCCATTTTTTTAGTATATGGTCTGGTATGCCCCTAGGGCTCCAGCCATATTTGTGCTTAATTTATTGAGAACTGTTGACATTTGAATGTTTACCTGGCTTCTAATCTCATAAAGAGATTAGTAGAGTGTGTCTAGAAATAAATACATATATATTTGATATATATACACCTGTGTGGTGTCTTTTCATTTGGTAATTCAAGAGATTATAAGGTAAAACAAGCTGCTTTACATTCCTCAGAGACTTAGCCTGAAGGCTGCTCTCCACAGCTACCACTAGGATAGCTTTCTTTAAAAGGTTGTCTTAAACCTATCTACCACAAGAGTTGAATTGTACTGGTGCAAGGTGGCCACTATAACTAGTGACCAGCATATGCCAGGCCAACTTCTTACAGGGCAGGCCAGCTGGCGCCTGCCGTCAGGTGCGCTTAATGGGCCGCTGTTAGATAACACTCAGTGGACATCACTCCCACAGCCATAAACCCACTTTTAAATGAAACGCTGTTGGAATATTCACTCCTGAACAGTGCGTCCCACCGCCATTCATTTGATTTTACAGCCCCCCATCAGCCCCACTGTGAAAAGAACAATGGATAAGATAACAACTCTTCCGACCCCCCCCCTCTGATGACTTCCAAACTTCCAAAGCAGCTCCCGCTGGTTCCTGGTGACAAGAGCTCCCGCGATGAATTCCGTGCAGTGCTTGTTAAAGGTGCTGCAGAGGTATCAGTAGAGGGATAAAGGAAGCGCTGCCTGGGTTGAAGTCAGGTTCCACGAGTACAGGTACTCTCTTCATTCTAGGAAAAGTGCCGGTACTCAAGGAGAGAAAATCAAAAAGTGCCGGTACTCAGTACCGATGAGTACTGGCCCATTTAAAGCACTGCTTACAAGCCATTCATGGTTCATCGATGATTCAGACCTGTAGACTGGGGCAGACATGCCAACGAAGCTGCTGAATACCAATTCTAGTTCCATCCAAGTTTGCACATTTTCAAATAGTGGTCTAAGTTGGTTCTAGGGATTTCAAGGTGGTAGGAGAGACCGGCCCCCTGAACTCCTGGAAACTTGTGTGCCACTCAGTGTTATGACTGATCGCCAAGGGACTCAGGTGTAATTTTGTTCCCTGTATCCTATTATCTTTGTATTAGTGGCTCATCAGAAATAAATCCTAATGGCGACTGCTCCTTGAACCTATATTTGACTGTATTCAGGAACAGGCTCTGCACCTAGATGGCTTAAAGCCCATCTCCTGGAACTGGATTGGTGGACCACAATTCTACAATGTATTTACAAGCAGGATTGTTTGAACAAAAGATCTAAAAGAAAAAGCTAATTACTCTTAAATACTCCTCCAGTTGCAGATACAATGCACCTGCAGATGTGTAATGTAGAAAGGGGGCTTGGCAACTCCACAACTTGCTGGAGGAAAGAGGTGAAATGCAGCAAGAAAAGGACTCTAAGCGATTTCATCAAAAGGGCTGTCTTTCCCAAGAAAATAAATTTTCTGATCATACAAACTCATGCCGTGCACATTCTGCCATAGATCCCCATCTATATTCACTCACGTTGCTTTTCTCGAATCTCCAACTGGCCTCTTGTGCCAGGATCTGCTCGACCACTTCCAAGGACTCCTTGCCTTGCTGCACATACTCTCGTTCCTGAAACGCAATGGTTGGTTATTCTTTGGGGTGGTTGGGACAGAGACCCGCTTCACAAAGCCAGGCAGAGCATGCAAATGCTGCCCGGCATCATACATGAAATATCCGGGAAGTGACAAACCGGGGAACTTTGAACACCCCTCTGTTTCTTTGGTTTCATATTTCACATTTTAGATTCCTACTACCTACACTTCTAGATGACTGTGCAGGTAGAGTACAAACGTTTTATGGATACTAGAAGGAACATGGCTATGTAATTGTAAGCTTTATTGTTTAGTTAATTAAACCATTACAATAGATAATATCTACAAAGAGTAAAAACAATTGTCAGACAAAATTCTTTAAAAAAAACTTGTGTATAAAAACATGTACAAATGAGATATTTGTAAACAATCGGTCAGTTTAATACAGCTTGTGTTTGCTGATAGGAACAAGATTATCAAACAAATAGGTCCTTAGTTCTACTGCTTAAAATATGTACATTAAAGTTTACTGAGGCAATCCGTGCATTCCAAGACTCTTCAAGCAACTCTCGGACTGTAGAGCGAGATCGGCCTGTTGGGTTTGACTTTGCATTTCCACCCAGAGCTCGTTGATAGACCCCGCCTGAGTATGGCCACACATGTTTGCGCATCTTGCCATGACCCGGGGGCAGAATTTGAAAAACAGATGCTGGAAGCTTTCCGACATGGCTATGGACCTAAGACATTACTCAAACTAGTGTCCCTTACAAAGCAACATACCAGTTACCTCTAAATGTCCTAAATAAAGGTGATCTGGGATCCAATGTCAATCATTTGGCTAGACGAGCTGCATAACTGGCTGATATTCAAATCAAGTGGAATTCTTTTTTCACCTGGCTGTTCTCTAGACTGATAAGTCTCCTTGATTCACTAGTTCCACTGTCTAAGACAATAATTAATTCTAACTATTTTATCTGGACCTTTTTCCTATCAAATTCAAGTCAGAATATGTGCTAGAAAGGAAATACTCGTGAAAAAATAAAGTGGAAATTTTGTAAATCATAAATTGCTTTAAGTCACACATCACACATATACAGGGCTAAAGTAAATGCAAATACACCTGCTGACACATTTCTTCCACAAACACCACTGCAAAGATAACTTTTTTGATATGGGGTTCTTCAGGAATGTTAGCACGAGGTAAAAATAGTTGGAACCCATCACTTACCCCTCTGCGATCTAGAGTCGCCTTCCGCTTGGAAGCCTAGCTTGCTACACCCGAGCTAGTGGTAGAGAGGAGAAGAGAGGCCCACCTGGCTAAGACTACTTGGAAAGCTGAAGGAGAAGTAAGAGTGGAAGAAACGAAGACTCCTCTAAGCTTTTAAGATGGTTTTACTACTCTCAACATTGCATCTTTTCAGCCAGCAGGGCAGTTTCTTCTCCTAAAATACTGGAGATTCCGCCAGATTATCTATTCCTTCAACCATGCGCAAACCCAACAATTTACCTGAGCTGTGACTGCTTGTCCCCCTGTCCCGTCATCATCAGACTCATTGTCAGATCCTAAAAAAGGCAGAGACACAGGTCAAAAGACAGATACCGGCCAGTATACCAAAAGATACAGACCTCTGAAGTTCTCTTGTGCTAGAGGACATTTTCTCACACAAGGGGTGTTTTTTTTTTAAAACTGGAACACTGGAGTAGAGACCTCTGGTAATAATTCATAGGTGGTGCAACATGGTCTGATGGAAAGGGAGGCAATATCACGAACAATTCCGCACAACCCGAAAGGGATAGGTTTTCACTAGCACAATGGGAAAGTCTACTATCATACATGGCATTTCCAACTCCAGGGCAAGAATGCATCACAGAGGATCCAATGAGATCTTCTTGCCCAGGGTTTGGGTGCACGAGACTGCCACAGTAGACTCCAGTAGTGCAGTCACACATCAGCTGCTCCACATTCGTTAAAGTTTGTAGAGGTATCCCCTTCTCACCTGCAAAGGACTCCGGGGGTGAGTAGAATTGTCCATCTGAGATGGCGCGAGGGTAAAGCAGGGGCCGATGATTGGCCGCAGCCTGTGTCGCCAGATACCCTGCAACCAACAACATTGCGAGAAAATTGACAAAAAGAAAGGGCGTACATGCACACATTTAATGATGCTCCCGTCTCTATCTTTAGTTGTCATTACACGATAAAAGTTGAAGTTTGGTGAAATTACTCCTCCTAGAAACCCAACTCCCATCATCCTTTGCCAGTGAGGAGCCCAGACACCACTGCCCCAGTAATCCAGGATAGAACTTGCAAGCATCTCACATAAGTAAAGAAATTAAATAAAAATGTACTTAAAAATACACCTCTGAAAATAACCTTCTCTGAAAGGGTAAACAAGAGACATATTTAATACAGGAGATGCAGCATCACAGGTCCACGGCCAATCCCGTAACGTCTTCCAGGAGCAGCCGGTGTGTGTACAGAGAGGCTGGGGGCACGAGGGCAGATGCTAAAGGTGCAGGCATCCTCTTGTCTGGGGTGAAGTGCTCTGAAGCCCAATTATGGCTCCTCGAAGGGCCTGATTGGGTGGTAAAGGATAGTTTTCAAGCGAATGTATTGTATTGTATTGTAATTGCATTTATATAGCGCTCACTACCCCTGACAAGGCGGCAAAGCGCTTTTCGGAGAGTAGCACGCTACTCCGGAACCCATAAAGGATTAATTTTGAATTAGTATAGTGAAATATGAAAGTAATTTGAGTGGTGGATAGGTTAGTCAGTTATTTGGATTTCAGAAGGATAGCGTAGGGATAGGAGAGGAGAAAAAAAGGTTTTTATTTATATAGCGCTTGTTACCCGGGATGGGGTGTTGAAGTGCTTTTTTGGCTAATGTGTAGCAGCCTCTAAAATAGTACTTCAAATCCGTGCACTCCCATCTCCTAGACCGCTGATATTAATGTACTTTGGCTACACAGGGGCCAGATTAAGCCTCACCATCTTCCCAATGGCAGTAGTGTCATGTTTCCCCAATGGCAGTAGTGTCATGCCTCCCCATCTCCCCAATGGCAGTAGTGCCATGCCTCCCCATATCCCCAAAAGGCAGCAGTGTCATGTCTCCCCAATGGCAGTAGTGTCATGCCTCCCCAATGGCAGTAGTGGCATGTCACCCCATCTTTCCCAAAGGTAGCAGTGTCATGCCTCCCCAATGGCAGTGGTGTTATGCCTCCCCAATGGCAGTGGTGTCATGCCTCCCCAATGGCAGTGGCGTCATGCCTCCCCAATGGCAGTGGTGTCATGCCTCCCCAATGGCAGTGGTGTCATGCCTCCCCAATGGCAGTGGTGTCATGCCTCCCCAATGGCAGTGGTGTCATGCCTCCCCAATGGCAGTGGTGTCATGCCTCCCCAATGGCAGCGGTGTCATGCCTCCCCATTGCCAGCAGTGTCATGCCTCCCCATTGCCAGCAGTGTCATGCCTCCCCATCTTTCCCAAAGGTAGCAGTGCCATGCCTCCCCAATGGCAGTGGTGTCATGCCTCCCCAATGGCAGTGGTGTCATGCCTCCCCAATGGCAGAGGTGTCATGCCTCTCCATCTCCCCAATGGCAGTGGTGTCATGCCTCCCCAAAGGAAGTAGTGGCATGTCACCCTATCTTTCCCAAAGGCAGCAGTGTCATGCCTCCCCAATGGCAGTAGTGTCATGCCCCCCCCATCTCCCCAATGGCAGTGGTGTCATGCCTCCCCAATGGCAGTGGTGTCATGCCTCCCCAATGGCAGTGGTGTCATGCCTCCCCAATGGCAGTGGTGTCATGCCTCCCCAATGGCAGTGGTGTCATGCCTCCCCAATGGCAGTGGTGTCATGCCTCCCCAATGGCAGTGGTGTCATGCCTCCCCAATGGCAGTGGTGTCATGCCTCCCCAATGGCAGTGGTGTCATGCCTCCCCAATGGCAGTGGTGTCATGCCTCCCCAATGGCAGTAATGTCATGCCTCCCCAATGGCAGTAATGTCATGCCTCCCCAATGGCAGTAATGTCATGCCTCCCCATCTCCCCAATGGCAGTAGTGTTATGTCTCCCCAATGGCAGTAGTGTATGTCACCCCATTCTCCCCCCCCCCCCCAATTGCAGTCGTGTCATGTCTCCTCGTCTCCCCAATGGCAGCAATATCTTGTCTCCCCATTGTCAGCAGTGTCATGCCTCCCCAATGGCAGTAGTGGCATGTCACCCCATCTTTCCCAAAGGCAGCAGAGTCATGCCTCCCCAATGGCAGCAGTGTCATGCTCCCCCATCTCCCCAATGGCAGCGGTGTCATGCCTCCCCAATGGCAGTGGTGTCATGCCTCCCCAACGGCAGTGGTGTCATGGCCCCCCCATCTCCCCAAAGGCAATGGTGTCGTGCCCCCATCTCCCCAATGGCAGCTGTGTCGTGCCCCCATCTCCCCAATGGCAGCTGTGTCGTGCCCCCATCTCCCCAATGGCAGCTGTGTCGTGCCCCCATCTCCCCAATGGCAGCGGTGTCGTGCCCCCATCTCCCCAATGGCAGCGGTGTCGTGCCCCCATCTCCCCAATGGCAGCGGTGTCGTGCCCCCATCTCCCCAATGGCAGCGGTGTCGTGCCCCCATCTCCCCAATGGCAGCGGTGTCGTGCCCCCATCTCCCCAATGGCAGCGGTGTCGTGCCCCCATCTCCCCAATGGCAGCGGTGTCGTGCCCCCATCTCCCCAATGGCAGCGGTGTCGTGCCCCCATCTCCCCAATGGCAGCGGTGTCACGCCTCCCCAATGGCAGCGGTGTCACGCCTCCCCAATGGCAGCGGTGTCACGCCTCCCCAATGGCAGCGGTGTCACGCCTCCCCAATGGCAGCGGTGTCACGCCTCCCCAATGGCAGCGGTGTCACGCCTCCCCAATGGCAGCGGTGTCACGCCTCCCCAATGGCAGCGGTGTCACGCCTCCCCAATGGCAGCGGTGTCACGCCTCCCCAATGGCAGCGGTGTCACGCCTCCCCAATGGCAGCGGTGTCACGCCTCCCCAATGGCAGCGGTGTCACGCCTCCCCAATGGCAGCGGTGTCACGCCTCCCCAATGGCAGTGGTGTCACGCCTCCCCAATGGCAGTGGTGTCACGCCTCCCCAATGGCAGTGGTGTCACGCCTCCCCAATGGCAGTGGTGTCACGCCTCCCCAATGGCAGTGGTGTCACGCCTCCCCAATGGCAGTGGTGTCACGCCTCCCCAATGGCAGTGGTGTCACGCCTCCCCAATGGCAGTGGTGTCACGCCTCCCCAATGGCAGTGGTGTCACGCCTCCCCAATGGCAGTGGTGTCACGACTCCCCAATGGCAGTGGTGTCACGACTCCCCAATGGCAGTGGTGTCACGACTCCCCAATGGCAGTGGTGTCACGACTCCCCAATGGCAGTGGTGTCACGACTCCCCAATGGCAGTAGTGTCACGCCTCCCCAATGGCAGTAGTGGAATGTCACCCAATCTTTCCCAATGGCAGTGGTGTCATGCCTCCCCAATGGCAGTGGTGTCATGCCTCCCCAATGGCAGCGGTGTCATGCCTCCCCAATGGCAGCAATATCTTGTCTCCCCATTGTCAGCAGTGTCATGCCTCCCCAATGGCAGTGGTGTTTTGCCTCCCCAATGGCAGTGGTGTTTTGCCTCCCCAATGGCAGTGGTGTCATGCCTCCCCAATGGCAGTGGTGTCATGCCTCCCCAATGGCAGTGGTGTCATGCCTCCCCAATGGCAGTGGTGTCATGCCTCCCCAACGGCAGTGGTGTCATGGCCCCCCCATCTCCCCAAAGGCAATGGTGTCATGCCCCCCCCATCTCCCCAATGGCAGTGGTGTCATGCCCCCCCCATCTCCCCAATGGCAGTGGTGTCATGCCTCCCCATCTCCCCAATGGCAGCGGTGTCGTGCCCCCCATCTCCCCAATGGCAGCGGTGTCGTGCCCCCATCTCCCCAATGGCCGTGGTGTCGTGCCCCCATCTCCCCGAAGGCCGTGGTGTTGTGCCCCCATCTCCCCAATGGCAGTGGTGTCGTGCCTCCCCAATGGCAGTGGTGTCGTGCCTCCCCAATGGCAGTGGTGTCGTGCCTCCCCAATGGCAGTGGTGTCGTGCCTCCCCAATGGCAGTGGTGTCACGCCTCCCCAATGGCAGTGGTGTCACGCCTCCCCAATGGCAGTGGTGTCACGCCTCCCCAATGGCAGTGGTGTCACGCCTCCCCAATGGCAGTGGTGTCACGCCTCCCCAATGGCAGTGGTGTCACGCCTCCCCAATGGCAGTGGTGTCACGCCTCCCCAATGGCAGTGGTGTCACGCCTCCCCAATGGCAGTGGTGTCACGCCTCCCCAATGGCAGTGGTGTCACGCCTCCCCAATGGCAGTGGTGTCACGCCTCCCCAATGGCAGTGGTGTCACGCCTCCCCAATGGCAGTGGTGTCACGCCTCCCCAATGGCAGTGGTGTCACGCCTCCCCAATGGCAGTAGTGTCACGCCTCCCCAATGGCAGTGGTGTCACGCCTCCCCAATGGCAGTGGTGTCATGCCTCCCCAATGGCAGCAATATCTTGTCTCCCCATTGTCAGCAGTGTCATGCCTCCCCAATGGCAGTAGTGTCATGCCTCCCCAATGGCAGTAGTGTCATGCCTCCCCAATGGCAGTAGTGTCATGCCTCCCCAATGGCAGTAGTGTCATGCCTCCCCAATGGCAGTAGTGGAATGTCACGCAATCTTTCCCAAAGGCAGCAGTGTCATGCCTCCCCAATGGCAGTGGTGTCATGCCTACCCAATGGCAGTGGTGTCATGCCCCCCCCACCCCCATCTCCCAAAAGGCAATGGTGTCATGCCCCCCCCCCATCTCCCCAATGGCAGTGGTGTCATGCCTCCCCAATGGCAGTGGTGTCATCCCTTCCCAATGGCAGTGGTGTCATGCCTCCCCAATGGCAGTAGTGTCATGCCTCCCCAATGGCAGTAGTGTCATGCCTCCCCAATGGCAGTAGTGTCATGCCTCCCCAATGGCAGTAGTGTCATGCCTCCCCAATGGCAGTAGTGTCATGCCTCCCCAATGGCAGTAGTGTCATGCCTCCCCAATGGCAGTAGTGTCATGCCTCCCCAATGGCAGTAGTGTCATGCCTCCCCAATGGCAGTAGTGTCATGCCTCCCCAATGGCAGTAGTGTCATGTCACCCCAATGGCAGTGGTGTCATGCCTCCCCAATGGCAGTAGTGTCATGCCTCCCCATCTCCCCAATAGCAGTAGTGTTATGTCTCCCCAATGGCAGTAGTGTATGTCACCCCATCCCCCCCCCAATTGCAGTTGTGTCATGTCTCCTCGTCTCCCCAATGGCAGCAATATCTTGTCTCCACATGTCCCCATTGTCAGCAGTATAATGCCTTCCCAATGGCAGTATAGGCATGTCACCCCATCTTTCTCAAAGGCAGCAGAGTCATGTCTCCCCAATGGCAGTAGTGTCATGTCTCCCCAATGGCAGTAGTGTCATGCCTCCCCAATGGCAGTAGTGTCATGTCACCCCATCTTTCCCAAAGGCAGCAGTGTCATGCCTCCCCAATGGCAGCAGTGTCATGCCGCCCCCATCTCCCCAATGGCAGTGGTGTCATGCCTCCCCAATGGCAGTAGTGTCATGCCTCCCCAATGGCAGTGGTGTCATGTTCCCCCAATGGCAGTGGTGTCATGCCTCCCCAATGGCAGTGGTGTCATGTTCCCCCAATGGCAGTGGTGTCATGTTCCCCCAATGGCAGTAGTGTCATGCCTCCCCAATGGCAGTAGTGTCATGCCTCCCCAATGGCAGTAGTGTCATGCCTCCCCAATGGCAGTAGTGGCATGTCACCCCATCTTTCCCAAAGGCAGCAGTGTCATGTCTCGCCAATGGAAGTAGTGTCATGCCTCCCCAATGGCAGTAGTGGCATGTCTCCCCAATGGAAGTGGTGTCATGCCTCCCCAATGGCAGTGGTGTCATGCCTCCCAATGGCAGTGGTGTCATGCCTCCCCAATGGCAGTGGTGTCATGCCTCCCAAGCTCCCCAATGGCAGTAGTGTCATGCCTCCCCAATGGCAGTAGTGTATGTCACCCCATCCCCCCCCATGGCAGACATGTCATGTCTCCTCGTCTCCCCAATGGCAGCAATATCTTGTCTCCCCATGTCCCCATTGTCAGCAGTGTAATGCCTCCCCAATGGCAGCAGTGTCATGCCTCCCCAATGGCAGTAGTGGCATGTCACCCCATCTTTCCCAATGGCAGTGGTGTCATGCCTCCCCAATGGCAGTGGTGTCATGCCTCCCCAATGGAAGTGGTGTCATGCCTCCCCAATGCCAGTGGTGTCATGCCTCCCCATCTCCCCAATGGCAGTAGTGTCATGCCTCCCCATCTCCCCAATGGCAGTAGTGGCATGCCTCCCCATCTCCCCAATGGCAGTAGTGGCATGCCTCCCAATGGCAGTAGTGGCATGTCACCCCATCTCCCCAATGGTAGTAGTGGCATGCCTCCCAATGGCAGTAGTGGCATGTCACCCCATCTTTCCCAAAGGCAGCAGTGTCATGTCTCCCCAATGACAGTAGTGTCATGCCTCCCCAATGGCAGTAGTGGCATGTCACCCCATCTTTCCCAAAGGCAGCAGTGTCATGCCTCCCCAATGGCAGTGCTGTCATGCCTCCCCAATGGCAGTGGTTTCATGCCTCCCCAATGGCAGTGGTGTCATGCATCCCCAATGGCAGTAGTGGCATGTCACCCTATCTTTCCCAAAGGCAGCAGTGTCATGCCCCCCATCTCCCCAATGGCAGCGGTGTCATGCCTCCCCATCTCCCCAATGGCAGCGGTGTCATGCCTCCCCATCTCCCCACTGGCAGCGGTGTCATGCCTCCCCATCTCCCCACTGGCAGCGGTGTCATGCCTCCCCATCTCCCCACTGGCAGCGGTGTCATGCCTCCCCATCTCCCCACTGGCAGCGGTGTCATGCCTCCCCAATGGCAGTGGTGTCATGCCTCCCCAATGGCAGTGGTGTCATGCCTCCCCAATGGCAGTGGTGTCATGCCTCCCCAATGGCAGTGGTGTCATGCCTCCCCAATGGCAGTGGTGTCATGCCTCCCCAATGGCAGTGGTGTCATGCCTCCCCAATGGCAGTGGTGTCATGCCTCCCCAATGGCAGTGGTGTCATGCCTCCCCAATGGCAGTGGTGTCATGCCTCCCCAATGGCAGTGGTGTCATGCCTCCCCAATGGCAGTGGTGTCATGCCTCCCCAATGGCAGTGGTGTCATGCCTCCCCATCTCCCCAATGGCAGTAGTGTTCTGTCTCCCCAATGGCAGTAGTGTATGTCACCCCATCCCTCCCCCCCCCCCAATTGCATGTCTCCTCGTCTCCCCAATGGCAGCAATATCTGGTCTCTCCATCTCCCCATTGTCAGCAGTGTCATGCCTCCCCAATGGCAGTAGTGTCATGCCTCCCCAATGGCAGTAGTGGCATGTCAGCCCATCTTTCCCAAAGGCAGCAGTGTCATGCCTCCCCAATGGCAGCAGTGTCATGCCCCCCCATCTCCCCAATGGCAGTGGTGTCATGCCTCCCCAATGGCAGTGGTGTCATGCCTCCCCATCTCCCCAATGGCAGTAGTGTCATGCCCCCCCATCTCCCCAATGGCAGTGGTGTCATGCCTCCCCAATGGCAGTGGTGTCATGCCTCCCCAATGGCAGTAGTGTCATGCCTCCCCATCTCCCCAATGGCAGTAGTGTCATGCCTCCCCAATGACAGTAGTGTCATGCCTCCCCAATGGCAATAGTGGCATGTCACCCCTTTCTTTCCCAAAGGCAGCAGTGGCATGCCTCCCCAATGGCAGTGGTGTCATGCCTCCCCAATGGCAGTGGTGTCATGCCTCCCCAATGGCAGTGGTGTCATGCCTCCCCATCTCCCCAATGGCAGTAGTGTCATGTTTCCCCAATGGCAGTCGTGTATGTCACCCCATCCCCACCATGGCAGTTGTGTCATGTCTCCTCGTCTCCCCAATGGCAGCAATATCTTGTCTCCCCATTGTCAGCAGTGTCATGCCTCCCCGATGGCAGAATTGTCTTGCCTCCCCAATGGCAGTAGTGTCATGCCTCCCCAATGGCAGTAGTGGCATGTCACCCCATCTTTCCCAAAGGCAGCAGTGTCTTGCCTCCCCAATGGCAGCAGTGTCATGCCCCCCCATCTCCCCAATGGCAGTGGTGTCATGGCCCCCCATCTCCCCAATGGCAGTGGTGTCTTGCCTCCCCAATGGCAGTGGTGTCATGCCTCCCCAATGGCAGTGGTGTCATGCCTCCCCATCTCCCCAATGGCAGTGGTGTCATGCCTCCCCAATGGCAGTGGTGTCATGCCTCCCCATCTCCCCAATGGCAGTAGTGTCATGTCTCCCCAATGGCAGTAGTGTATGTCACCCCATCCCCCCCCCCATGGCCGTCGTGTCATGTCTCCTCGTCTCCCCAATGGCAGCAATATCTTGTCTCCCCATTGTCAGCAGTGTCATGCCTCCCCGATGGCAGAATTGTCTTGCCTCCCCAATGGCAGTAGTGTCATGCCTCCCCAATGGCAGTAGTGGCATGTCACCCCATCTTTCCCAAAGGCAGCAGTGTCTTGCCTCCCCAATGGCAGCAGTGTCATGCCCCCCCATCTCCCCAATGGCAGTGGTGTCATGGCCCCCCATCTCCCCAATGGCAGTGGTGTCTTGCCTCCCCAATGGCAGTGGTGTCATGCCTCCCCAATGGCAGTGGTGTCATGCCTCCCCATCTCCCCAATGGCAGTGGTGTCATGCCTCCCCAATGGCAGTGGCGTCATGCCTCCCCATCTCCCCAATGGCAGTAGTGTCATGACTCCCCAATGGCAGTAGTGTATGTCACCCCATCCCCCCCCCCATGGCAGTCGTGTCATGTCTCCTCGTCTTCCCATTGGCAGCAACATCTTGTCTCCCCATCTCCCCATTGTCAGCAGTGTCATGCCTCCCCAATGGCAGTAGCGTTAAGGCTTCCCCATCTTCCCAATGGCAGTGGTGTCATGCCTCCCCAATGGCAGTGGTGTCATGACTCCCCAATGGCAGTGGTGTCATGCCTCCCCAATGGCAGTGGTGTCATGCCTCCCCAATGGCAGCAATATCTTGTCTCCCCATTGTCAGCAGTGTCATGCCTCCCCAATGGCAGTAGTGTCATGCCTCCCCAATGGCAGTAGTGTCATGCCTCCCCAATGGCAGTAGTGTCATGCCTCCCCAATGGCAGTAGTGGAATGTCACCCAATCTTTCCCAAAGGCAGCAGTGTCATGCCTCCCCAATGGCAGTGGTGTCATGCCTCCCCAATGGCAGTAGTGTCATGCCCCCCCACCCCCATCTCCCAAAAGGCAATGGTGTCATGCCCCCCCACCCCCATCTCCCCAATGGCAGTGGTGTCATGCCCCCCCATCTCCCCAATGGGAGTGGTGTCATGCCCCCCCATCTCCCCAATGACAGTGGTGTCATGCCCCCCCATCTCCCCAATGGCAGTGGTGTCATCCCTTCCCAATGGCAGTGGTGTCATGCCTCCCCAATGGCAGTGGTGTCATGCCTCCCCAATGGCAGTGGTGTCATGCCTCCCCAATGGCAGTGGTGTCATGCCTCCCCAATGGCAGTAGTGTCATGCCTCCCCAATGGCAGTAGTGTCATGCCTCCCCAATGGCAGTAGTGTCATGCCTCCCCAATGGCAGTAGTGTCATGCCTCCCCAATGGCAGTAGTGTCATGCCTCCCCAATGGCAGTAGTGTCATGCCTCCCCAATGGCAGTAGTGTCATGCCTCCCCAATGGCAGTAGTGTCATGCCTCCCCAATGGCAGTAGTGTCATGCCTCCCCAATGGCAGTAGTGTCATGTCACCCCAGCTTTCCCAAAGGCAGCAGTGTCATGCCTCCCCAATGGCAGTGGTGTCATGCCTCCCCAATGGCAGTGGTGTCATGCCTCCCCATCTCCCCAATAGCAGTAGTGTTATGTCTCCCCAATGGCAGTAGTGTATGTCACCCCATCCCCCCCCCCTAATTGCAGTTGTGTCATGTCTCCTCGTCTCCCCAATGGCAGCAATATCTTGTCTCCACATGTCCCCATTGTCAGCAGTATAATGCCTTCCCAATGGCAGTAGTGGCATGTCACCCCATCTTTCTCAAAGGCAGCAGAGTCATGTCTCCCCAATGGCAGTAGTGTCATGTCTCCCCAATGGCAGTAGTGTCATGCCTCCCCAATGGCAGTAGTGTCATGTCACCCCATCTTTCCCAAAGGCAGCAGTGTCATGCCTCCCCAATGGCAGCAGTGTCATGCCTCCCCAATGGCAGCAGTGTCATGCCTCCCCAATGGCAGTAGTGTCATGCCTCCCCAATGGCAGTAGTGTCATGTCACCCCATCTTTCCCAATGGCAGCAGTGTCATGCCTCCCCAATGGCAGCAGTGTCATGCCTCCCCAATGGCAGCAGTGTCATGCCTCCCCAATGGCAGCAGTGTCATGCCTCCCCAATGGCAGTGGTGTCATGCCTCCCCAATGGCAGTGGTGTCATGCCTCCCCAATGGCAGTGGTGTCATGCCTCCCCAATGGCAGTGGTGGCATGTCACCCCATCTTTCCCAAAGGCAGCAGTGTCATGTCTCCCCAATGGAAGTAGTGTCATGCCTCCCCAATGGCAGTAGTGGCATGTCACCCCATCTTTCCCAAAGGCAGCAGTGTCATGTCTCCCCAATGGAAGTAGTGTCATGCCTCCCCAATGGCAGTGGTGTCATGTCTCCCCAATGGAAGTGGTGTCATGCCTCCCCAATGGCAGTGGTGTCATGCCTCCCCAATGGCAGTGGTGTCATGCCTCCCCAATGGCAGTGGTGTCATGCCTCCCCAATGGCAGTGGTGTCATGCCTCCCAAGCTCCCCAATGGCAGTAGTGTCATGCCTCCCCAATGGCAGTAGTGTATGTCACCCCATCCCCCCCCCCATGGCAGACATGTCATGTCTCCTCGTCTCCCCAATGGCAGCAATATCTTGTCTAACCCATCTCCCCATTGTCAGCAGTGTCATGCCTCCCCAATGGCAGTAGTGTCATGCCTCCCAATGGCAGTAGTGGCATGTCAGCCATATTTCCCGAAGGCAGCAGTGTCATGTCTCCCCAATGGCAGTAATGTCATGCCTCCCCAATGGCAGTAGTGGCATGTCACCCCATCTTTCCCAATGGCAGCAGTGTCATGCCTCCCCAATGGCAGTGGTGTCATGCCTCCCCAATCGCAGTGGTGTCAAGCCTCCCCATCTCCCCAATGGCAGTAGTGTTATGTCTCCCCAATGGCAGTAGTGTATGTCACCCCCCACCCCCAATTGCAGTCGTGTCATGTGTCATGTCTCCTCGTCTCCCCAAAGGCAGCAGTATTTTGTCTCCCCATGTCGCCATTGTCAGCAGTGTAATGCCTCCCCAACGGCAGCAGTGTCATGCCTCCCCAATGGCAGTAGTGGCATGTCACCCCATCTTTCCCAATGGCAGTGGTGTCATGCCTCCCCAATGGCAGTGGTGTCATGCCTCCCCAATGGAAGTGGTGTCATGCCTCCCCAATGGCAGTAGTGTCATGCCTCCCATCTCCCCAATGGCAGTAGTGGCATGCCTCCCCATCTCCCCAATGGCAGTAGTGGCATGCCTCCCCATCTCCCCAATGGCAGTAGTGGCATGCCTCCCAATGGCAGTAGTGGCATGTCACCCCATCTTTCCCAAAGGCAGCAGTGTCATGTCTCCCCAATGGCAGTAGTGTCATGCCTCCCCAATGGCAGTAGTGGCATGTCACCCCATCTTTCCCAAAGGCAGCAGTGTCATGCCTCCCCAATGGCAGTGCTGTCATGCCTCCCCAATGGCAGTGGTGTCATGTCTCCCCAATGGAAGTGGTGTCATGCCTCCCCAATGGCAGTGGTGTCATGCCTCCCCAATGGCAGTGGTGTCATGCCTCCCCAATGGCAGTGGTGTCATGCCTCCCAAGCTCCCCAATGGCAGTAGTGTCATGCCTCCCCAATGGCAGTAGTGTATGTCACCCCATCCCCCCCCCATGGCAGACATGTCATGTCTCCTCGTCTCCCCAATGGCAGCAATATCTGGTCTCCCCATCTCCCCATTGTCAGCAGTGTCATGCCTCCCCAATGGCAGTAGTGTCATGCCTCCCCAATGGCAGTAGTGGCATGTCAGCCCATCTTTCCCAAAGGCAGCAGTGTCATGCCTCCCCAATGGCAGCAGTGTCATGCCCCCCCCCCCATCTCCCCAATGGCAGTGGTGTCATGCCTCCCCAATGGCAGTGGTGTCATGCCTCCCCATCTCCCCAATGGCAGTAGTGTCATGCCCCCCCATCTCCCCAATGGCAGTGGTGTCATGCCTCCCCAATGGCAGTGGTGCCATGCCTCCCCAATGGCAGTGGTGTCATGCCTCCCCAATGGCAGTGGTGTCATGCCTCCCCATCTCCCCAATGGCAGTAGTGTCATGCCTCCCCAATGACAGTAGTGTCATGCCTCCCCAATGGCAATAGTGGCATGTCACCCCTTTCTTTCCCAAAGGCAGCAGTGGCATGCCTCCCCAATGGCAGTGGTGTCATGCCTCCCCAATGGCAGTGGTGTCATGCCTCCCCATCTCCCCAATGGCAGTAGTGTCATGTTTCCCCAATGGCAGTAGTGTATGTCACCCCATCCCCCCCATGGCAGTTGTGTCATGTCTCCTCGTCTCCCCAATGGCAGCAATATCTTGTCTCCCCATTGTCAGCAGTGTCATGCCTCCCCGATGGCAGAATTGTCTTGCCTCCCCAATGGCAGTAGTGTCTTGCCTCCCCAATGGCAGTAGTGTCATGCCTCCCCAATGGCAGTAGTGGCATGTCACCCCATCTTTCCCAAAGGCAGCAGTGTCTTGCCTCCCCAATGGCAGCAGTGTCATGCCCCCCCATCTCCCCAATGGCAGTGGTGTCATGCCCCCCCATCTCCCCAATGGCAGTGGTGTCATGGCCCCCCATCTCCCCAATGGCAGTGGTGTCTTGCCTCCCCAATGGCAGTGGTGTCATGCCTCCCCAATGGCAGTGGTGCCATGCCTCCCCAATGGCAGTGGTGTCATGCCTCCCCATCTCCCCAATGGCAGTGGTGTCATGCCTCCCCAATGGCAGTGGTGTCATGCCTCCCCATCTCCCCAATGGCAGTGGTGTCATGTCTCCCCAATGGCAGTAGTGTATGTCACCCCATCCCCCCCATGGCAGTCGTGTCATGTCTCCTCGTCTCCCCAATGGCAGCAATGTCATGTCTCCCCGTCTCGTCTCCCCAATGGCAGCAATGCCATGTCTCCTCGTCTCCCCAATGGCAGCAATGTCATGTCTCCTTATCTTCCCCAATGGCAGCAAGATCTTGTCTCCCCATCTCCCCATTGTCAGCAGTGTCATGCCTCCCCAATGGCAGTAGTGTTAAGGCTTCCCCATCTTCCCAATGGCAGTAGTGTCATGTCTCCCCAATGGCAGTAGTGTCATGTCTCCCCAATGGCAGTAGTGTATGTCACCCCCCCCCCCCCATGGCAGTTGTGTCATGTCTCCCCAATGGCAGCAAAGTCATTTCTCCTTGTCTCCCCAATGGCAGCAATATCTTATCTCCCCAATGGCAGTAGTATCATGTCTCCCCATCTTCCCAATGGCAGTAGTGTCATGTCTCCCCAATGGCAGTAGTGTAGGTCACCCCATTGCCCCCCCATGGCAGTCTTGTCATGTCTCCCCATCTCCCCAATGGCAGCAATGTCATGTCTCCCCGTCTCGTCTCCCCAATGGCAGCAATGCCATGTCTCCTCGTCTCCCCAATGGCAGCAATGTCATGTCTCCTTATCTTCCCCAATGGCAGCAAGATCTTGTCTCCCCATCTCCCCCAAAGGCAGTAGTGTCATGCCTCCCCAATGGCAGTAGTGTCATGTCTCACCAATGGCAGTAGTGTCATGTTAGTTGGGCCAGCTAGCTTCAGTTATACTGGCCCATACTTATCGGCAAGGATGGCATGAATCCAGGAAACAAAACACACAGCACTCCCAGCCCAAGCAGCCAACTCACATCTCTCCTCCTCGGCTTCTTGAGATAAGACTTTGAAATCAAGGAACCAGGTTTCCAACCAAGCGATGACGAAGGACACGATGGGAAGGAGGTAGCCGAACGCCCCTTTTGAGAGAAGCTGCAATGGAGGAAGTTACACAAGACATGAGATGCGTCACTTGGATTGGCTATCTGTTATGACGAAAATGTTGCCTCAGCAAAAATGTTGAGTGCACGACAACATATTCATTCACTTACCTGCCTTCACTCAAGAGCTCGGTTGGATCTCAGCACAACTTCTATAAACACACAAAGTGACTGGTGCTAACTCTGCGGCTTAGGGCCATTATTTGTGTATTTGGGTCCAATGGTGCCAGGAGAATGGACACAAGACTCACTCCTACTGAGGGATCCATCCGCCTCAACTGCACGTGGGACATTCCAATGTAGCAGACAGTGAAGAGCACAATTAGCAGGTGCTGGGAACCTCTTCCTTTAGTTAACCCTCTTCCAAGAGAAGTAGTTAGTAAAGGGAGGATATAGTCATGACCAATGCTTCCAACTAAACAGGCAGCTATATAGCTAGAAACATGTCGCCATAGATCAAATATAGCAATGCCGAAAGCAATCCTAGCTAGAATCGATTTTTACCTTGGAAAGTGTGTGGGCTGAAAAAAAGCAAAGTCACACTAACTACCACAACAGTGTTTCAACAGCCTGACCCTACATATTAGAAATTTAAAACAATGTATATACATGCGCAATAAAAACATCAGAACTACTCTGGCAGGGCAAAGAGCCTTGGCTATGCCCAGACGAGGAGTGACCCGCAGATGAAGCATGTCGCCTAGTGTGGGTTAGGGTTTGTGTCCTCTTGAATCGCTACAACGGGAACAGTAGGGGTGGATTTTAAATTGCACATAACGTATTTATAATACAAAGAGCGGTGGTTGGGGGTATTTGTGGAATAATTCAGTACAGGGGCGGCAACCCTGACCCCTTTGAAGTGACACTGCTTTTCCTCTCCCTTTTACTGCGCCCCATCATCATGGATGCAGACAGAATTAAAAGGAAGCGGGGATTCTGGCCGGCCCCACTCTGGGGTCTCTGGTGCTGCACCACCAAACTAGTCAACTGGAAAAACACTGCGACTCAACACACCAGACACTTTGTGCCTAGTGTTCAGAGGATGACTTGCTCAGTCTTACAACTGCAGGGACAAAGCATATGATTTTAGGGAAGACCTAGCTGAAAAGGAGACCCTACACATCAGATGAACTCCATCACGTGCCTTCGCCCACAAGAGGTTGAAGTGAAAGATTCCAAATCCCCAAACACAAAGGGGGAGAAAAAAGACTCCGGGGCGGCCTTAGGCATGTGCAAGCTGTGCACCTGCACAGGGCCACCAAACCCCAGGGGCCACCACGAGGAATCGGATACAATACATATTCGTGGCGGCCCCTGGCAGGGATTTGGCGCATGAACGACTGAGGCGTGCTAAATCTAATGTGATGCACGCTGAATGGTTGTTCTTATACTCTTTTCCTTTCTAACCCAGTCTCGTCTTTGTGTGGGGTCGGCCTTGTTTCGGGCTCTTCTGGTAGGTCTTGTGCTTATTAAGAACTTTTTTTCCAGGAGAATCGAGCTTGTTTTAATAGTCCAGATCTGGCACCTCCGGAGGCTCACATGCGCACGCATGCGCAGTGCCCGCGAGTCCTGCAGCGAAGGGGTTACAGAAGCACCATGCATCACTGGCGGCAGGAGGGGTGGCAGCACCCGTGCCCGGCGTGCAGCGAGCAGCACCGAGACCGGCTGAGGCCATGCACCGGCGCGCCTAGAGACCCTGGGCAAGAAAGGCCGCCTTGCAGAGGATAGCATGCCAGTGTGCAACCTTTGGTGCCAGCTGCGAGGTGAGCAGCCCGAGGGTCAGGGCATGGGGAGGGGGAGTGAGGAGGTCAGCGTGTGCCACTGCAGAGTGAACCCGAGGGAAGGTGAGCCATTGGACGAGGGTGTGGGGAGCCCTGGGGAGGAGGGCAGATCAGGCATAGGAATGTATCCCAGCCCGTGGGGGTGAGGAGCCGGGGGCGTGGGGAAGGTTGGGTGAGGATGTTATTGTAGATGGTGTGTGCTTTGGGTCTGGGTGGAGGTAAGCCATGTGAGGTGGCGAGCTGGAGTTATTCTGGTGGTCATGGGAAGGGAGGGCATGATGAATCGTGAGAGAGAGCCTCTCTCTCACGATTCATCTCTGAGAGGGCGCGGATCTGAGAGGTGGTCACTGTGCGCCAGGGGTAGGGAGTGGTACGGATCGGCGCTGTATGTTGAGGGAAATGTGAGTCAGGAGTGCAGGGGCGGTGTTTACTTGTGGCTGAGGGGAGGCATGGTGACTTTTGGAGGTGTAACTTGGGAGGCACGGTCGTATTGGGGAGAAGAGGAGAGCAGGGTACGAGGTGTTAGACGTAATGTTAAGGATTCATTAAAATGATTCCAATTACTTATCAACAATCATGAAAACAGAGTATGAAGCTGATACTTGTGATCTAATGAGTGGATCTGCCTGCACAAATCTTTTAAAACATCGAGTGTTCGAATGTACTTGGCATTTGGATATGTCTGCTTATATGGTGTTGAGGCAGACATGAAATGCAAGCACCTATGGATGGACGCCTGGAATAGGATGGCAGTGCCTACCCATGTTAACTCAATCTAATGCCCTTTTGCAGAGACCTTGGTAGGAGACTGGCTTCTTGATCATTTCTTTAATTACATTCCAGTGCTTGTTATGTGACTAGCAGAGAAAGGAATATGCTACTTACCAGTATGCATCTGTTCTTGGCATGTAGAGCTGCAGAGTCACACACTGAGGATAAGATCGCCATCTGGTGTTGGGCTCGGATGATTGCAGGTTGATGTTGTCTTCGGAAGAAGCCTTTGGTCACGAGGATGGGGACTCCTCCCCTGGACAACAGTGCGCATGGGCATCCACTCCATCGTCAGATTGTTTTTCGCCATGATGGGAAAAGATGGAGTGTATAGAAATGAAAGAAAGGATGTCCATGTGTAATGTCTAAGTAAGACGGATGCTGGAACAGATACAGGTCCCGGGGAGGCGGGAGGGCGTGTGTGACTCTGCAGCTCTACATGCCAAGAACAGATGCATACTGGTAAGTAGCATATTCCGTTCGAGGCATATGAGCTGCAGATCACACACTGAGGATAGATTATACAGCAGTGCTTCCCCTTAGCGGTGGTCGCCTGTATCCGTTGCAGCAGCTTGAAATAAAGTTTTTAGGACAGCCTGGCCCACGGAGGCCTGTTGTTTGGCTTGCACGTCAACACAATAGTGTTTAGTGAAGGTATGCGTGGTAGACCACGTGGCTGCCTTGCAAATGTCTTCTAAGGGAATGTTACCTAAGAAGGCCATAGAAGCCCCTATTTTACGCGTGGAGTGCGCCCTAGGGGGAACTGTAAGTGTACGTTTAGCCTTGAGGTAGCATATTTGGATGCATTTAACTATCCACCGGGCTATGCCTGATTTGGAGATCGGGTTGCCTTTGTGTGGTGGTGCGAAAGCAACAAAGAGTTGTTTTGTCTTTCGAAAGGGTTTTGTCCTGTCGATGTAATAAAGCAAGGCTCTTTTGACATCTAAGGTATGTAGGGCCCTTTCAGCTACGGAGTCTGGGTTTGGGAAAAAGACTGGTAGCTCTACTGATTGGTTAAGGTGGAAAGGGGAAATCACTTTTGGAAGAAATTTAGGGTTTGTCCTAAGAACCACTTTGTTACGGTGTAGTTGTAAGAAAGGTTCCTCTAGTGTAAGGGCTTGTATTTCACTTACTCTGCGCAGGGAAGTGATTGCGATAAGGAAAGCTACCTTCCATGTTAGGAATTGCAACTCACATTTGTGCATAGGTTCAAATGGGGGACCCATGAGTCTTGTTAGAACCACATTGAGATTCCACACTGGTGCAGGTGGCAATCTTGGGGGAAGAATTCTTTTGAGACCTTCCATAAACGCTTTGATGGCTGGTACCTTAAAAAGGGACAGGTGTTGCCTATTTTGCAAGTAGGCTGCCAAGGCTGCTAGGTGTAAACGTATAGAGGAATACGCTAGATTGCATCTTTGCAAGTGTAGTAGATAGCAAATGATGTTTTGGATGGAAGCATCCAATGGATGTATGTCATTATTAGCGCAGTAGATGGCAAATCGTTTCCATTTCGCGGCATAACACGCTCTAGTAGTAGGGCGTCTGGCTTCCTTTATGATATTCATACAGTCTGGAGGGAGATTGAGGTAACCGAACTCTAAGACCTCAGGAGCCAGATCGCTAGGTTCAGTGTTTGAGGATCTGGGTGTCTGATTTCTCCATGGTTCTGGGTTAATAGATCCGGGGAGAGGCGTAGCCTTTGATGTGGAACTAAAGATAGTTCCAGAAGTGTGGTGAACCACGGTTGACGTGCCCAAGTGGGAGCCACTAGTATTAGTGTTAGTGACTGTTGTTTCAGTTTGCGTACCACAAATGGAACTAGTGGGAGAGGCGGAAAGGCGTACGCAAATCTGCCTGACCAGTTCATCCATAGGGCATTGCCCTTCGACTGTGGGTGTGGAAACCTGGCGGCGAAGGTTGGGCATTTTGTGTTTTCGGGAGTGGCGAACAGGTCTATGTCCGGTTGTCCCCACTTTTGGAAGAAGGGGAGTAGAACCTTGGGGTGTAGTTCCCATTCGTGGATTTGCTGTGTGTGGCGACTTAGGAGGTCGGCCACTTGATTGTGGATCCCTGGGAGATGTTCTGCTAACAGGTAGATGTTTTGGGGAATTGCCCATCTCCAGATTTGCTGTGCCAGTTGGGACAGTTGGAGAGAGTGTGTCCCTCCCTGTTTCTGTATATAATACATTGTCGTCATGTTGTCTGTGCGTATGAGGACAGTTTTGTTCTTGAGGTGAACTTGAAAGGATTTTAGTGCTAAGAACACTGCTAAGAGTTCCAGGTGGTTGATGTGGAGCAGTTTTTGTTGACTGGTCCATCTGCCCTGAGTGGTATGGTGAAGGAGGTGGGCTCCCCACCCTGTGAGAGATGCGTCTGTAGTTAGCACAACTTGTGGAAGAGGCTCTAAGAACGGTCGCCCTTTGGACAGGTTGATGGTGTTCCACCATTTCAGTGAGCGAAGTGAGCGACTGTCCACCAACACCAGATCGGTAAGTTGTCCGTGAGCTTGGTTCCACTGTTGTGCTAAACATTCCTGTAAGGGACGCATTTGAAGTCGTGCGTGTGGGACTATGGAGATGCATGACGCCATCATGCCTAGGAGCTGCATGAATACTCTTGCTGGAAAAGATGGATGAGTTTGAAATTGAGAGATGAGATTTTGTATACTGGCTATCCTGGCGGTGCTGGGATAAGCAATGGCTTTGGAGGTATCTATGGTTGCTCCTAGATACTGATGTAAGTGGGAGGGTTGTAGGTGGGATTTGGGGTAGTTGATAGTGAATCCCAAATCGTGGAGAGTTTGAATTGTGCGATGAGTGTGGAGTACGCATTTTTGGTATGTGTTGGCTTTTATGAGCCAATCGTCCAGATAGGGGAAGACATGGATCTGTTGTCTTCTGAGATGCGCTGCCACGACTGCTAGGCACTTGGTGAACACTCTGGGTGCCGTTGTTACTCCGAATGGGAGAACTGTAAATTGATAGTGTTGCCCATCTACCACAAATCGTAGATATTTTCTGTGAGCGGGATGCATAGGGATGTGAAAGTATGCGTCCTTGAGGTCTAATGTGGCAAGGAAGTCTCCCTGTTGTAACAGTGGGAGGACTTGTTGGAGAGTGGTCATATGAAAATGATCCGAATGTATATACTGGTTTAGTAGTCTGAGATCCAGTATGGGCCTTAGTGTTTTGTCCTTTTTGGGAATGAGGAAGTATAGAGAATATACCCCTTTTCCCTGATGTTGAAGGGGAACTGGTTCTATCGCATGTTTTTGTAACAGGGATTGAACTTCTTGTTTGAGGAGAGAGAGATGATGTAAGGACATTGGACGTTGTTTGGGTGGTATGTTTGGGGGGGATTGTATGAGTTCGAGGCAGTAGCCAGACTGGATAATTTGTCTTACCCATCTGTCTGTGGTGATGGAAGTCCAGACAGGTAGGAATTGATGGAGTCGCCCCCCGACAGGAGTGGAATGGTCTGGGGGGAGTGGTGGCAAGTCACTGTTTGGTGGCTGGTGAGGTGCGGGTGTTGTTGTTGTTGCCCCGCCCTCGACCTTTGTTATTGTTTCCCCTATAACCTCCCCTGAAATAACCTCTGTTAGGGGATGTTTGTCCAGAATTTTTAAAGGTGGACGTGGTCTCAGTTGATGTGTTTTTGGAGCCTCCTCTATAAAAGGAGCGACGAAATGAACCCCGGTTTTGAGGAGACTGCAGTGCTCCCATAGACTTGGCAGTTTCATTATCCTTTTTCATTTTTTCTAATGCAGTATCCACTGCAGGGCCGAATAGCTGCTCCTGGTTAAAAGGTTGAGCTAGGATTGCGGTTTGAACCTCCGGTTTAAAACCGGAAATACGGAGCCAGGCATGACGTCTGATTTAGACGCTAGTATTGACCGCCCTAGAAGCAGTGTCTGCCGCATCTAAGGCGCATTTAATGGAGGCATTAGATATTAATTTGCCTTCTTGAATGAGGTCAGTGGCCTGGGACTTAAAGGGTTCAGGCAGATGTTGGATGAGGTCCTCAAGTTGGTCATAATGTGCCCTGTCATACCGGGCTAACAGGGCTTGGGTATTGGCAATACGCCAGTGGTTCGCCGCCTGTGCGGCGACTCGTTTTCCTGAGGCCTCTAAAAGCTTAGACTCCTTGTCTGGGGGGGGCGTTTCTCCAGTAGTCTGTGAGTTAACGCGCTTCCTGGCATTTGATACGACCAAGGAGTCTAAAGGGAGCTGGGCTTTAATGTATGCAGGGTCCTGCGGGGCTGGTCGGTACTTTTTTTCGATGCGGGGGTTGAGAACCCTCGCTCGAACAGGGTCTTTAAAGACGTCAGTGGCATGCTTTATAACCCCTTTAATCATGGGAAGTATATGAACTGTTTTCTGTGACTGTTCAAAGGTATCGAGGAGAAAATCCTCCTCAAGGGGGTCTGTGTGCATAGTGACACCATGGAATGTTGCTGCCCTGTTTATCAGTTGGCCAAACCCTAGGTGGTCATCAGGAGGGGAGGGCTTGGAGGGGTAGGTAGTGGGGACAGGCATGTCAGGTATTGGGTAAGACCAGTCATCTACCGGTGCTGTGTCTGGCAAAGTAAACGGGTCGGTTGTTTCAACAGGATAATTAAAGAAATCAGGGTCCGCCCCTCCCCCTAAGTCATCATCATCATCCTGTGGAGGGGGTGAATGACAGGGAGATGGTAAAGGTAAAGGTAAAGGAGAATCAGGAGGAGGAGGGGGGGACGGGTTAGAAGGTAATACAGGAGAGGAAGGACGAAGTGGTGAAGTGGCACAGTCCTTTTTCCGTATGGGAGCTGGGGGAGGTGTAATGTCCAGCTTCCGCTTTTTATATGGGATGGCAGTCACATGTCCAGTGTCAGGATTGATGTAGATCCGCTTTTGAGTAGGATCTGGTCGAAAAAGTTCATCTGGCTCCGAAGGTGGGGGCTGCGATGTCCGCTTCGGGTCTGTCTGAGCTTTTTTCAGTGTGGGCGTAGTTTTCGGTGCCGATAATGTTTTCGGTGCCGATAATGTTTTCGGTGCCGAAGGATGTGTTGGGTCCGATGGATTTTTCGGAGCCGACTGAGTTTTCGGTGCCGATGTATGCTTCGGTGCCGATGTATGCTTCGATGCCGAGGGACTTTTAGGCATCGATGTCGAAGAACGTTTCGGTGCCGGTGGAGACTTCGGTGCCGAGGAACGTTTCTGTGCCGAAGGAGATTTCGGTCTTGGAGCCTGTTTCGGTGCCGACAGTGGTTTTTTGGGTGTTAAAGGCACAATCAGGTGAGGTTTGCTCGAGCCCGAGCCACCTACAGGCTTAGATGTCTTCGGAGCCGGGCCCGAGGGCGGGGCTTCTGAAGAGGATTTCCGGTCGCGACTGGGCCCAGCTGGCGGAGTCTTGACCAATGGTTTTTTGGATGGGGCAGGGGCAGGGGGGGTGGTACTCACACGCTGCCCTGGAGTGATGAGGTCATCGGAATCGTCGGCCTCGGACACGATCTCGAGGTCTTCGGTGTCGTCTTCGGGAACATCTTGAGCAAAGATGTCTTCCGGTTCTGGAGCTGGTTTGGCCATAATATGGCGTCGAGCTCTTCGGTCCCGGAGGGTCTTCTTCGAACGGAAAGCGGAACAAGCTGGACAGGTGGACTCGTTGTGTTCCGGCGACAGGCAGAGGTTACAAACCTCGTGGTGGTCACTGTGGGGGAACTTCGCTCCACACTGTGGGCATTTCTTGAAGGGTGTCCTGTCCATCAGCCGCTTGCGGAACCGGTCCGAGTTGATGTCGACGTCGATGGAATGAAGATCAAGGAGTTAAATTGATTGCTAGAAGTTTTCTGCTGGAGCGGAAAAAAGTTCATCCGAACCCAATGGCGGAAAAAAACAATCTGACGATGGAGTGGATGCCCATGCGCACTGTTGTCCAGGGGAGGAGTCACCATCCTCGTGACCAAAGGCTTCTTCCGAAGACAACAACAACCTGCAATCATCCGAGCCCAACACCAGATGGCGATCTTATCCTCAGTGTGTGATCTGCAGCTCATATGCCTCGAACACTAGTTTAACTAGTCCTCAGTTTGCAATTGGTGAAGCAGCCTTCTCTGTCCATACTAGGGGCATAGTTACCATTGGTTCAGCAAGTACAGTGGTACTGAGACCCAAAACCCTCAGGGGCCCATTGAACCCTGATAATTGCTATATTTTACTTCCTGAGCAGCAACCAAAGGGGCCATTTTCCTTGCTTATGCCACGGCCCATGGGGTCGTTGGTACGCTGTGCTAGTGATTCGTACGTCTGCTTGAAAGTTGTCTCCTGACTGGATGTTCCTTGCACATTAATTTTGCTTCAGTGAACCTCTAGTGCCTTTTCATAGCCTTAGGACTCACTGTAATTAATCCTTGTTTAATAGGTGCTCTGTAAAGCAAGCAGAACTGGTTGCTGGAATATGGCACTATACAAGAAACCTTAATTAAATATATTGTATTTTGTCTTTTGACAATGTGGTAAAGTGGACGAGTCTTTGGTTACCTGTAGGCTGTCTTCAGGATCAGTTAGTGACGTACTGAGACAGGTCTCTGTGTGCCATGATTTCAAGGTAGCTTACTCTCTTCCTGCTAAGGTCACTTCCCAAATAGATCATGAACTATTCTCCAGGCTCTTCTGTTCTCAGTGGACTGATAAAACAGACCTTGTATGCCAAGTCACATGATCTACCCTATAGTTTTAGAACACTCTTCAAAAAAACCTTCCATATGTGGCTAGTCCTCATAATGTGTCATACATGTAGTGGGAAGGATAATTACTATCAATCAGTCAGGGTTTGTAAAGCTCAGCTGCTTCACACATAAGGGTCTCGAGGCGGTGTGGGATTCATGCTGCTGGATCATGCTGCTTGTTGGTTGAACAGCGAGGTCTTGTGGTCCTTCCTGAACTGCTGGAGCGATGGTGAGGCTCTGAGGTGCAGGGGAGGGTTTTCAGGTCTTCACTGCCAGGTGGGAGAAGTAGCGACCTCCACTGTTTTATCAGCGGCTGCATTGGGTGGCTGCTAGGGAGATGGTTCTGGAACATATTTTCCTGGTAGGTTGGTGGAAATTCACTCGTTCATTAAGGTATGCTGGTCCTTCATTGTGTAGTCCAGGGAAGACATGGCTTGGCAGTTCGGGCTGGACTGTTCCCATGAGGCACAGGGTCAAGGCTTATTTGCATATGGCCATGTCTGAACTGGGGTGGTGTGGTGAGCAAAAAAACGATGGATTTAGGCCCAGATCTCTGTACTGGGGTGAATGTATGACATTGTTCTGCATTCTGTCCATCAACTGTTGTTTTTGCAAGAAAATAAAAATGACATCAAAATCTTTCAGCAGCCGCCACTGCTGATTGTCTTCTTTTTTTCCCTACCCACTGCTAGCCTCGCCCGCTGCATTGCAAGCAAAATGAAGAGAATTCGAGTACACAAATCTGGTTATTCGAAACGAAAGAGAAAGGTGGCTCAGCAGGCTTTCGTAGTGTCACAGGAAGGAGCAATCCTGAACTTTATCACCCAAGGGAAACCTAAAGATGGAGAATCCTCTGGCCAGAGTACTGCTGATGCACTAGGTAAAACAGGCGTGGACGACCATAAAGAAGAACAAAAAAATGATGATATCCATGAGCAGAATGATACTCATGAGCAGACCAATGAAAATGAACAAGGTGACTCTGAAATTGATACAAACATGCAGCAATTACCAACTCAGGATGAGGATTATTACAAAAGACCCTCAGACAGAGAAACTGAAACATCATTCCTCGGTCCATCAACATCTGGCATTCTGAAGGAGGTTCAGAGTTTACAGACGGATGATGCTGGTATTGAAAAGGAAGCCAAAGAGCAAGACCATGTTACAGACCCGTGTTCTGAATATGATTTATGTGATTGGAGGGATCCTACTTTGTGGCCGAACTCTTACGGACGCGCAACGTGTTTTTCTTGTTGAAAGGGGTCCCTCCAGAGACCCAGATTCTAAAACAAAGTATCCAAGTGATGAGCACTCAAAAAGTAAACGTCGTTTTCCTGTTACCATGTTACTGGTCATCTAACGCCTTTTCTGGACGTTTTATTAAAACACCTTCCTGAGCTCCGCCCCGCCCGGACCCCCTCTTCCGGGGCCCCCTAGCTGCGCTCCCTGCACAGGGCCACCATGAGCCTAGAGCCGCCCCTGAAAGACTGAAAGAACTGCTGATACCAACGTGTGGCATCTTGGGTTCTCTGCAACAGTTAATAAGAACTCAGAGAGGGCATCTTTGTGAAATTGGTGTAAGCCATCCATTCATTTAGGATCTAGAATGACATCTCAGCATCAAGTCAGAACTTCCCCAGTTTTGGAAAGAGTTAAAGACTCGCTTCTTTAAAGAGCGCTCCATCACGGAGCACGCTTCATGACCCATTCACCCCTCAGCCTCCTATCCTAGGACTTGTACACTTTAGGCTTGCCTGTGACCATGTGCAGCACTCTGCTGCCCTTCGGCTAGGCTCGCACTATAGTAACACCACACACGTATATACAAGCCTGGCTGATGAGCCCCATCACTGCACTCCAGCCAGCAAATGGTGAGAGGAGGGTGCACTCAGCTGTGGTTCTGGCATTAACTGCAACACAAAACTTGACTCAGCACTTCTGTTCCACAAAGCTGCAGTTCATCGCAGGCCACTACATGAAGGTTTATAACGGAGAAGTGGTCAGCATGAGATTCAAGGACTTGTGGAAAGGGAGCAAGGACATGCTCCTGGGGACGGAACGGCACATTAATATTTAACTCTCTTCCTTCGTTACAACTCATCATGTGCTGCACCCCCTCACAGTCTGGCTTTAGACCTGGCCGCAGTAATGTCTCCTCGTGGATGACAAGTGATGCCCTGAAGCTAAACGGCACTAAAACTGAGGTGCTTGTTCTGGGTAATAACCCTCAGCTTTGGGGAATCAAACATTGGCCTGACACTCTGGGCACTTTGCCTGCCTCTGTCCCCAAAGTCAAAACAAGCATTGGCATAGCCAATAGGTCTCGCTTTTGGGACCTTAGAAGTATTTAGTTATGCAGCACAATTTCCTTGGTGCAATAACATCAACTGTTGCATGGCTAAAAACTTAAAAAGGTCCCAAAGGCGAGACCTATTGGCTATGCCAATGCTTGTTAATATCTGTTGACGGGCCGTCATCCCTGGTGATGGTTTGGTGGTCCCTGATGCCATGAGCTGTGAGGCGTCACCTACACCTTTATGATGTACTTTTGGGCTGCGCATGTATGCACCCGTCAGCCCCCAGCACAGGTGTATGTGTGATAGGTGAGCCTCGGGGCAGTCACGGAACCAGAAAAAAATCTGGTAAGAAACTGGGGGTGGGCGTTCCATCTCCGGTCTCTTTTCAGAACCTGTCTTTTGTTGAGCAACAGCAATATTCCTTTTAAGAGCTGGAATTGTTTCTTTGGGCCGCTGCTTTGGGTGAAAGTTTACTTTTGACCTCATGCTTCACCATATTATCCTCTAGGAGGCTCCATGATGGAAGAAAATAGCCCCGGCGCTTACTGTGTTGGCCTCTGATCTGGACTGGAACCCCAGGTGCTGAAGGATTCAAGCCTTGACTGAAGGCTTTGCTAAAAACCTCCAATACAACCTGTGTTGTTTTTGTTAGGAAAATACGGCATTTCTTATGGGTTGGTAGACGGGGCACTCTGTCAGAGTGTGGTCTCTGGTCTCCAGCCCGAGGTGCTGGAAGAGTCAAGCGTTTACTGAAGGATTTTGTATGAACCTCAAACCAAGCCCCTTTACATTTATTATTTTTGTAAGTAATAAACTACCTTTTTATGGTTTGGGAGACGGGGTACTCTACTGTGCACACTATCTTAAATAGATGCAACTGTCGAAGACGGGAGCGTTTAGAAAAACCTGGCAAGATAATGCAGCAATTTGTGTTAATTTAAACAGCATCCAAAACTCTGGCAAATTAAGTGCTACCATCAAAACTCTAGTCATGCAAATTAAACTATCGATTCGAATGGCAATTTCATTTTAATCGAATGAGACGGCTCCACCTTTCTATGGAGGTTGTGCAGTTGCCGATTGTAATATTTCTCTCACTCTTCGTTTGTAAGGGGTCAAAGTTGCCTAAATGCGGAAACACTAAAAAAAATGTATTATTTTACCTTCACTAATGTTGTCCATACCTACGCATTGAAAGCAGTGAAGAGGACTAGGCTAAACAAGCATTGTTAGCACCACGGTGCCCAAAACATGAAGTGTGGTGTTGAAGTATACCGCACTTCATGTTTTAGACAGCACAGTGCGATCAATGCCTGCTTATTTTAGTGCGGTTTGCTAACATAAACATGCATTGTTAGAATCCTGCTGTCCAAACCATGAAGCGCAGAAGCGGGGAACGAAGGAGTGAGACGGAGTACTGCAGCAGGGGCAGTGTGCACTCTGAGGGAGGTGTGGCGCTTTGACAAACTGCTACAAAATAAAGAAGCATTGTTAACATGAAGTGAGGTGCTCAAGAAGCGGGTGCGTGCTGATTTTTTTTTTTAATGAAAAACTTCCCCGTTTTATTGATGTGGCTGAGAGGTCCATTCACGCTTAGAATCGTATTAAAAATGGCGTGGGCTGTCCTAAAGTAAACAGGACATAAAAAAACACCAGTCTTATGGATCGGAAAATAACGGACGGTATGATCTGTGGGACCCAGACAACAAGCAGGACTTTTCCTTAGGAATGTCAATATGCAGGTGTGTTGAAAAGTAAACCTCTTTGAAGAAGAAAGATGCTGAGGCTTGAAGTAGGGTGTCTCAGGTTTATTTTCAGTAGTAGGTATAAACAACTCATCCACCCAACTGTCAGTAAGATAATGATCTCACTGCTCACACACATTCCACAGCTGGCTTAGTCCTGACATTCCAGAACACTAAGCATCATCAGAGTGAAGAACATAGACAAGATGTAATTACAGGAAAAGAAAGCCATTACAACATATCTCCCTCCTTTACCCCTAAACAAAACACAAACAAAACACATTAACATCATGTGACATTAATTACATAACATAGTCCTTTAAATGGGAGGGAAAACAAGTATTCCTCCTTGGCCTTATATTAACCTCCGGAGCACCTTCCCCTTCCATGGCAGAGTGAGGAAAGCTTGATGACACATCAGTATTGCATAGAGCAACACGACCTAGATTCCAAACCCTGTGATCACTAGTTCTAACAGCATTCTTAAACACTTTGACAACTTTTACCGGTTTGGTGAACTTAGATCCAGACACAGCAAAACCAGGTCTCTTGATCCGAACCCAATCACCCACCTTAACCTTCGTTGACTTAACAGCATGACGAACATCATAGTTTTTTTTACTCTTAGAACATTTCAAATCTTCCTGTTCTTGCCATGATGTAGAATCCACCTCACGAGATCTGCTAGTCAGAAATTTATTTACCCATGGTGGATCTAAAAAAGTAACAGGGTCCCTTCCACGAAATAAAAGAAAAGGAGACTTCCCTGTAGTGGTATGTGGGGTAAACCGATACACAGACACTCTTTTCAAAACCTCCTCCTGCCAATTAAGACCATTGGACTTTGCTAAAGACACCGTTTCCTTCAAAACCCTGTTGAACCTTTCTACTGTTCCATTGGATTCTGGGTGATACAAAGAACATTTCTTGTGAACAATGCCACAATCACCAAGAAAACTCTCCATCTCACTCGAAACAAGTTGTACCCCATTGTCTGTAAGCAAAGTCTCAGGAATCCCTTCCTTGGCAATAATATCTTTTAGACATCGAATAACCGTAGCAGAATTAATATTCTTCACAAAAATCACTTCTGGCTACCTTGAAAACAAATCCATGACCACTATAACAAACGTGTCAGAACCATCCCCATGAATAGGCCCTAAAATATCAAGAGCAATATCCTTCCAGGGGCCACACGGACGAACTCTTTTTTCCATGGGCTGTGTCCTAGTTTTCGAAACCTTTTCACTAAGAGCACATTGAACACATTCCCTGACTAAATGTTCAATCTGTGTGTCTAAACCCGGCCACCAATAGCTAGAACGCACCCTCTCCTTAGTTTTAGAAATTCCTAAGTGTGCCTCATGTGCCAAATCCAAAACCTCTTTCCTTAAAGACACAGGGGGTACTAATTTGTGACCTCTCAACAACAAACCCTCACAACTTGAAAGTTGGTCTTTTACCAACCAAAAATCTCTCACGGAGTCACTGCCTTGATCTTTATGGTTCCAACCCTCACAGATTAATTTGGAGACTTCTTGAATAGTGTTGTCACACTTACAAGCATCCAACCACCTCTCACGAGAAATAACCTTATAATCTACTCCACAGACAAAGTCCTGTGGAAGACTAAAAGATGGATCTGAATCCTGATCCAGTTTGTCTTGTTGTTCGTCAGGAACTAACCTAGAAAGAGTATCCGCAACAACATTTTCTGACCCCGGAACATGTTTAACAATGAAGATAAACCCCTGTAATCCAACCACCCATTTTGAAATTCTGGGAGATATCGAGTCAATCCCTTTTTTAGTTAGTACTTCACAAAGGGGCTTGTGATCAGTTCTTACAACAAATGAGGTCCCCCACAAAAACTTTTTTAATTTCTTAATGGCCCAGTGTACCGCAAGGGCTTCACGTTCAATTACAGAATAGCGACATTCAGCTCCTTTCAAACACCTAGATATAAACATGATGGTATTTTCTGGCAGAACACCCCCTTGATACAGGACTGCACCAATACCTTTCAGACTTGCATCAGTAGATATAATAGAGCTCTTACTGGGGTCAAAATTCCTTAAATTTGGAGCATTCTGTAATTTCATTTTTATGTCATTAAATTCCTTGTCACACAAACTATTCCAACTAAACTTCTCTCCTCTCTTTAACAAATTTCTCATATTGAACGTGACCTCAGCAAAATTCTTTATGAATTTATTATAGTATTCAGCCATACCTAAAAATCTCATGAGTTCCTCCTTGGAAGAAGGAACCACAAGATTTCTAATGGTATTCACAAGGTCAGCTTTTGGAACTACACCTTCCGCACTAATAGTGTGTCCCAAATAGTCAATTTTGTCGAGACCAAACTTACACTTTTCCTTCTTTACAGTCAAATTGTGAGAGGTAAGCTTGTCCAGCACTTGCCTAACCCTTCTTTCATGTTCAGCAACCGTAGATCCATATACCAAAATGTCATCTTGGTACACACAAATTCCAGGGATGTTAATTAAGACCTTCTCCATGACCCGTTGAAAAACTGAGGCAGCAGAAACCAGGCCAAATGGAAGTCTAATAAATCTAAATGTCCCAAACGGAGTAATAAAGGCAGTAAGATCTCTGGAGGACTCATCAAGTAAGATTTGATGGTACGCCGATGTTAGGTCAATTGTACTAAATACCTTTGCCCCACCTACCATGCTCAACAGCTCAGAAATGTTAGGTAAGGGATATTTATCTACCTGAACGCATTTATTGAGTTGTCTGAGGTCCACACAGAGCCTCAAAGAGTTGTCAGGTTTCCTTGCGGCCACCACCGGAGCAAGCCAAGATGTACCCTCCACCTCCTCAATTATGCCCTGGGACTTCAGTTTATTTAACTCCTTAAGCATGTCTTCCTTGACAGTGAACGGAACATTTCTGACTTTACAGGAAACAGGAACTGAGCCAGGAAAAAGTTTAATCTTATGACAGTAACCCTTAAGGCAACCTAGCTTGTCACCAAAAACCAGTGGATATTGGCTTATCAAAAGAGCCTGTAGTGAAGAACCATCCACCACCGACTCAACACTTTTTTTTTCTCTCAAAATGATAGGAGGATTGCTGTTCGGGTCTAACATGACACCAAGATCTTTTTGGTGCCACCAGCTAATAATGCTATCACCTTTCTTTGAAACATAAACCTTCCCACTAGCAAAACGTTCCCCGTATTCAATTAGACCATTAAAGTAACCCCTTAACTCAATGGGATCACCTCCATATGCAGTTGGACGAATGTCTGGCTTCAATAGTTTAACTTTTTTGCACAAATTATCCTCAAAGAATCTGCTAGAAATGATAGTAATTTTGGCTCCTGAATCAAACAAAACCTTGGTTCTGTGACCCTCCACCAAGATGAAATCAAGAGGCCCCTCAGCCCCAACCTGGACCACAATTTGTCCACACTCAAAATCATGTTGATCTGATGTCCTGCCATCAGAGACTTCACTAACTTTTTTCTTTAAATTTTTGAACCTGCAGGCACTTACAAAGTGACCCTTCTTCTTACAATGAGAACATGTAACATTTAGTGCAGGACATGACTTATCATTTGCCCAATGTGAAGTGCTATTGCATCTGTAACACTTCCCACCTCTGTTAGAATTCTCACTAGATTTATTTGCACTCATATCTTTAACACGGATCTTTACGTGAGAGTCACCCTTGTCCGCTTCTTTCCTAGACGCCGAATTTGTATTAATCAGCGACACATCTTTATTAAGATCTTTTTTTATCACCGTTACACATTGTAAAGAGTGTTCTATTCTCTTAGCGACTACTAGAACTTCATCCAAAGAAGGTTCATCTTTCATCCAGAGTTCGTCACGTACTTTCTCAGATACACAACCAAGCATAAACTGGTCACGTATTCTTTCATCCATTAGTGCGTCAAACTTACAACTAGAAGCTAAGCGTCTAAGTTCCGTTATATAATTCTCTATATTTTCCTCATCCTTTTGCATACGTTTGCCAAAATGGTATCTTTCCAAGATGGTGCTAACTTTTGGCAAGTAGTGAGCATCAAGTTTATAAATACACTGCTCATACTCATTGAGACCCGAACTGGAACTGCTAGGGACATCCGGTAAATGGTCAAAGACATCCTGTCCCTCAGACCCCAGACAATGCATCAATAAAGCTGTCTTCCTCTCCACACTTAAAGAAGTACCACAGACACGAGCGTAGCGCTCGAAAACCTTCTTCCACTTGGACCATTTAATGGGAGGGTCACCTGGGGATTGTAGAAAAAATGGGGCTGCAGTGACGTTTTGCATGTTAAGAGGAGATAAAGATGTGCAAAAAAAACTGATCCAATAACCAAGTGTCTGGTAGCAAAGAGCTGTGCGTGTCAGCGCTGTTGAGTTGAGGATGATTGGCACACTAAATGTTAAGAAGAAGGCTGAGAGCAATTCCGTTGAGCTGAGCGTGCCAGCACTGTTAACAATAAAGATGACTGACACGCCAAAAGGCAAGAAGATTAGCTGTGCGTGTCAGCGCTGTTCGGCGTTAAGCTGTGCGTGTCAGCGCTGTTAGGATCAAGACGATTGACACACTAGAGTAACGCCGTTAGGCTGTGCGTGTCAGCGCTGTAAAAATAAAGATGATTGACACGCTAAAAGACAAACAAATTAGCTGTGCGTGTCAGCGCTGTTCGGTATTAAGCTGTGCGTGTCAGCGCTTTTAGGATCAGAACCATTGACACACCAGCTATTGAAAAGGAAGACTTTAAATCAGGGCGTTAAGCTGTGCGTGTCAGCGCTATTAGATAAAGGCAATTGACACGCTGGCGGTTGCAAAGAGAGTGCTGTGCGTGTCAGCGCAAAAATGAATATAAACACTGAAAGGAGCTTCCACGTTTGTTCACGTAACATGTGTTCAGTAGTAAAGTTATCAAAGACGGCGAAGACTCTCTCTTAAAAAAAACTCCTCAACTGTTTATGACGATGTTTGCTTAGCAACCCATTGTTGTAGCATCCAGCAAGCTTTCGAGCGAATCAGATTACGTTAAAATACACAGCAGCCAATCAGGATACAGCCTCTTATCCACCAATCCAGGAGAAGTTCTGAAATTAGTGTACGCCCTTCATGCGTTTCAGCCCCCATGCATTCCAACCTGTGACGAGGGATATCCAGAACTTCAAGGCGTCATGGCTTCTGCAGGCAGGAGAACGCGCAGTTGATAACGACCAGAGCGCGTGAAGAAGCGCGAGGGCTAGCGTGAGTAATTTGATTATTTCCCAAATTACCGTTAATGAGAAAAGTGCGTGATTAGTGCACTCTTAGTACAAACTATCACAGCTATCTCGTTATCTCAGGGAAGTAAGGTCATTGAATGCTAGTAGAGATATTAGGAAGAGTTTTAGAGATTGCGCAAATGCCGAGCAGAGCGTTGTAAGCAGTAGTTGACAGGAATAATTAAAAAAAATGTCTCTAAGCGAAATTTATTAAGTAAGGAACGTTCTTACTTGATGTAAAAGGTCTTCTTTGATGAGAAGAGATGAAATATTGTAGTTCGCCAGAAATGAGATGAAAGTTGGAGTTGAGTTGAGATCCCAGTCGTCGCCAGTGTTGAAAAGTAAACCTCTTTGAAGAAGAAAGATGCTGAGGCTTGAAGTAGGGTGTCTCAGGTTTATTTTCAGTAGTAGGTATAAACAACTCATCCACCCAACTGTCAGTAAGATAATGATCTCACTGCTCACACACATTCCACAGCTGGCTTAGTCCTGACATTCCAGAACACTAAGCATCATCAGAGTGAAGAACATAGACAAGATGTAATTACAGGAAAAGAAAGCCATTACAACAAGGTGCTTCTTGGCAGCACAAATACACTGAGCCATTAGTAAGGTCTGTCCATCGGTATTCTGTAGCTCCTCACTGTGACATGGGCTGATAGTTAAATAAAAGACGCGCTCTGTGGTGAGGAAGGGGAGGGAATTGAAGCGCAGCCGGGCTGAAAGTTAAATAAAAGACGGGCTCTGTGGTGAGGGAGGGGGAGGGAGTTGAAGCGCGGCAGGGCTGTTGTACGGGTCAGTGGCAGAGAAACATTATTCATCATGAAGATTAATGACCGTGTTCTGAATATGATTTATGTGATTGGAGGGATCCTACTTTGTGGCCGAACTCTCTTACGGACGCGCAACGTGTTTTTCTTGTTGAAAGGGGTCCCTCCAGAGACCCAGATTCTAAAACAAAGTATCCAAGTGATGAGCACTCAAAAAGTAAACGTCGTTTTCCTGTTACCATGTTACTGGTCATCTAACGCCTTTTCTGGACGTTTTATTAAAACACCTTCCTGAGCTCCGCCCCGCCCGGACCCCCTCTTCCGGGGCCCCCTAGCTGCGCTCCCTGCACAGGGCCACCATGAGCCTAGAGCCGCCCCTGAAAGACTGAAAGAACTGCTGATACCAACGTGTGGCATCTTGGGTTCTCTGCAACAGTTAATAAGAACTCAGAGAGGGCATCTTTGTGAAATTGGTGTAAGCCATCCATTCATTTAGGATCTAGAATGACATCTCAGCATCAAGTCAGAACTTCCCCAGTTTTGGAAAGAGTTAAAGACTCGCTTCTTTAAAGAGCGCTCCATCACGGAGCACGCTTCATGACCCATTCACCCCTCAGCCTCCTATCCTAGGACTTGTACACTTTAGGCTTGCCTGTGACCATGTGCAGCACTCTGCTGCCCTTCGGCTAGGCTCGCACTATAGTAACACCACACACGTATATACAAGCCTGGCTGATGAGCCCCATCACTGCACTCCAGCCAGCAAATGGTGAGAGGAGGGTGCACTCAGCTGTGGTTCTGGCATTAACTGCAACACAAAACTTGACTCAGCACTTCTGTTCCACAAAGCTGCAGTTCATCGCAGGCCACTACATGAAGGTTTATAACGGAGAAGTGGTCAGCATGAGATTCAAGGACTTGTGGAAAGGGAGCAAGGACATGCTCCTGGGGACGGAACGGCACATTAATATTTAACTCTCTTCCTTCGTTACAACTCATCATGTGCTGCACCCCTCACAGTCTGGCTTTAGACCTGGCCGCAGTAATGTCTCCTCGTGGATGACAAGTGATGCCCTGAAGCTAAACGGCACTAAAACTGAGGTGCTTGTTCTGGGTAATAACCCTCAGCTTTGGGGAATCAAACATTGGCCTGACACTCTGGGCACTTTGCCTGCCTCTGTCCCCAAAGTCAAAACAAGCATTGGCATAGCCAATAGGTCTCGCTTTTGGGACCTTAGAAGTATTTAGTTATGCAGCACAATTTCCTTGGTGCAATAACATCAACTGTTGCATGGCTAAAAACTTAAAAAGGTCCCAAAGGCGAGACCTATTGGCTATGCCAATGCTTGTTAATATCTGTTGACGGGCCGTCATCCCTGGTGATGGTTTGGTGGTCCCTGATGCCATGAGCTGTGAGGCGTCACCTACACCTTTATGATGTACTTTTGGGCTGCGCATGTATGCACCCGTCAGCCCCCAGCACAGGTGTATGTGTGATAGGTGAGCCTCTGGGCAGTCACGGAACCAGAGAAAATCTGGTAAGAAACTGGGGGTGGGCGTTCCATCTCCGGTCTCTTTTCAGAACCTGTCTTTTGTTGAGCAACAGCAATATTCCTTTTAAGAGCTGGAATTGTTTCTTTGGGCCGCTGCTTTGGGTGAAAGTTTACTTTTGACCTCATGCTTCACCATATTATCCTCTAGGAGGCTCCATGATGGAAGAAAATAGCCCCGGCGCTTACTGTGTTGGCCTCTGATCTGGACTGGAACCCCAGGTGCTGAAGGATTCAAGCCTTGACTGAAGGCTTTGCTAAAAACCTCCAATACAACCTGTGTTGTTTTTGTTAGGAAAATACGGCATTTCTTATGGGTTGGTAGACGGGGCACTCTGTCAGAGTGTGGTCTCTGGTCTCCAGCCCGAGGTGCTGGAAGAGTCAAGCGTTTACTGAAGGATTTTGTATGAACCTCAAACCAAGCCCCTTTACATTTATTATTTTTGTAAGTAATAAACTACCTTTTTATGGTTTGGGAGACGGGGTACTCTACTGTGCACACTATCTTAAATAGATGCAACTGTCGAAGACGGGAGCGTTTAGAAAAACCTGGCAAGATAATGCAGCAATTTGTGTTAATTTAAACAGCATCCAAAACTCTGGCAAATTAAGTGCTACCATCAAAACTCTAGTCATGCAAATTAAACTATCGATTCGAATGGCAATTTCATTTTAATCGAATGAGACGGCTCCACCTTTCTATGGAGGTTGTGCAGTTGCCGATTGTAATATTTCTCTCACTCTTCGTTTGTAAGGGGTCAAAGTTGCCTAAATGCGGAAACACTAAAAAAAAATGTATTATTTTACCTTCACTAATGTTGTCCATACCTACGCATTGAAAGCAGTGAAGAGGACTAGGCTAAACAAGCATTGTTAGCACCACGGTGCCCAAAACATGAAGTGTGGTGTTGAAGTATACCGCACTTCATGTTTTAGACAGCACAGTGCGATCAATGCCTGCTTATTTTAGTGCGGTTTGCTAACATAAACATGCATTGTTAGAATCCTGCTGTCCAAACCATGAAGCGCAGAAGCGGGGAACGAAGGAGTGAGACGGAGTACTGCAGCAGGGGCAGTGTGCACTCTGAGGGAGGTGTGGCGCTTTGACAAACTGCTACAAAATAAAGAAGCATTGTTAACATGAAGTGAGGTGCTCAAGAAGCGGGTGCGTGCTGATTTTTTTTTTAATGAAAAACTTCCCCGTTTTATTGATGTGGCCGAGAGGTCCATTCACGCTTAGAATCGTATTAAAAATGGCGTGGGCTGTCCTAAAGTAAACAGGACATAAAAAAACACCAGTCTTACGGATCGGAAAATAACGGACGGTATGATCTGTGGGACCCAGACAACAAGCAGGACTTTTCCTTAGGAATGTCAATATGCAGGTGCTTCTTGGCAGCACAAATACACTGAGCCATTAGTAAGGTCTGTCCATCGGTATTCTGTAGCTCCTCACTGTGACATGGGCTGATAGTTAAATAAAAGACGCGCTCTGTGGTGAGGAAGGGGAGGGAATTGAAGCGCAGCCGGGCTGAAAGTTAAATAAAAGACGGGCTCTGTGGTGAGGGAGGGGGAGGGAGTTGAAGCGCGGCAGGGCTGACGTACGGGTCAGTGGCAGAGAAACATTATTCATCATGAAGATTAATGAAACAAGGGAGAGAGGCTGGGTGCTGAAAGCAAAAGAAAACCAAGCCGCGAAAGTGATCGGACAGAGGCAGAGGGGAAAGCATGGGAAATAAAAACAAGCATTTGCCGCGCGACGCAGGAAGCTTGTAATAAGAGAAGCTGACGAGGAGGGAGTGGGAGAAGGAGAAGGGAGAGGGTAGGAGAGGGGATTCACGCGTGCGCTGTAAGGCTTAATGAGCCATTACAGAAAGCCAGATGGCAGCTGTGCACGTCGCACACGCTTGTGCGCGTAACAGCAAGCTGGTAGCCGGCAAAAGCCTGTGGTTAGCACTTTTAAAACCCAGTTACTAAATGTCTCACCAGAGCAGCACATGCGCTGGCTCAGGCGAGACCTACACATGGGTTTCATTATTGATAAAAATCTTTCCCTGAAACCTCAGATGTCCAGGGTTACGGCATCCTGCGTTGCCCTCTCTCACAATGCACAGGGCAGCCCCTCACCCATAGAAGCACTGCACAGCCCTCACTTGTAAAGCATAGGACAGCTCCTGACACTAGAAGCACTGCACAGCCCTCACAATACACTGGCAGCTCCTGACACCTAGAAGCACTGCACAGCCCTCTCTCACAATGCACGGGAGAGCTCCTGACCCTAGAACACAGGTCTTCAAACTGTGGGGCGTGCCCCCCTGGGGGGGGGGGGGGGGGCGTGGATGGGTTCCCAGGGGGGCGCAAAGGCCTCTACAAGCACATGTAAATGAAGAGGCCTGGAAGTGCAGCGCTGTTTATTTGCTGTATTTCCAGGCGGTCTTCATTTACTCTGAAGCCCTCAAGAGTGCTGTGGGGCCAGAGTTCAGTGGGTGTGCTGCTGGGGGCTCGCTGGGCAGTGTCTGAAGTCTTATTAAGACTCCAGCACGCCTGAGTTTTTCACAGGTCTTTAAAGACCATTGGCACATTTACATACCTTTGGAAACTGGTTACCGAGGCTTAGTTTTTTTTTCTGTTTCCAGTACCCCCTGGGCCCTCACTCTGCCTATTTTTACATTGCATTTTACATTTACTGCAATATTATGAGAATGCATTTCATGAAAAGGAATATAAAGTAGAGTTGCCAATAGAAAAAATGCCAGCCATGTAGGTTTAAAGAGCCTGCAAAGACCTTGCTTTGACACTATATAGGGATTTAAATATGTATTCATTTGTAATGTGACTCTGTCTGTTCCTTTTATTTTGAGTCATGAATCATTCAGGCAGCCCTAGAACACATTTAAAAGTGCTTTATATTTGCTTTTCGAAGTATGCACAGATAAGCGCTAAAAATAAAGCTTTAGGTACTGTTTATTTTTGTACTGTCTGGCACATCAAAATAATGAGCTGGCAACCCTAATCATAAGACTGGAAGTTTGTTGCAGGATCAGCACATTTTTATTTTCTTCGCCCCGTCAAGAACATGCTGATTAACTTCAAGAGTCTGGGAATTCACCCTGCATTTAGACAACTCACTCCTCATTCTCACCCTTCACTTTCACGCTCACCCTGCACTCAAAGCGCATAGTTATGTTTTTCCTGCATTTGCCACATAATCCATCGTCTGCTGCATAATTTGCAGATGGAAAAATGCAGCAACACATGTTCCCGTACAGTGGAAGGCCCTTTCTAAAGGTTGACTGGTCACCTTTCTAGAAAAATGCAGCAACACATGTTCCCGCACAGTGGAAGGCCCATTCTAAAGGTTGACTGGTCACCTTTCTAGAAAGATGCAGCAACACATGTTCCCGCACAGTGGAAGGCCCATTCTAAAGGTTGACTGGTCACCTTTCTGTTGCTTATTTCTATATGTGGGTGTTAATGTGGTACTTATGAGGGGCAATAAAGGCCAGGACAATGTCAACAAGTGTACAAATAGCGCAGTAATGCTATCACAAAAAAAGCAGCATAATTCACCTTTGCTTGCTGCAGAATTTAGTCAACCATGCTGCATAATTTGGCCTGTTGACCAGATATTCCGACTCCAGGTCTTACACTGGAAGACCGTGTGTTCAGAGAGTGGTAGCCTCTACCTCATCTTTGTCGACCTGAGGTCGGCATTTGACCTGGTACCGCGAGAAAACGTGGAGTGTTCTCCGGGCACTAAATGTTCCTCCATATCTCTTGGATGCCTTGAGAGGACTCCACACAGAAAACTTTGCCCGGGTCAGATGTGGGAAACATGGAGTTGTCCGATCGATTTCCTGTCAACCGTGGAGTCCGTCAAGGATGCGTGCTGGCACCCACGTTATTCTGTCTATACATTAACGGGCTTATAAAACATCTGGAAGGTATTAAGGACACGGATGCCCCAAGACTTGCTACGGGTCTGGTGCCAGCGTTGATGTTTGCTGACGACACTTTGCTGTTGTCGCGAACATCAACTAGCATCCAGCGCATCCTGGATGGTTTTGTGGATTTCTGTGGCGAAAGAGGCCTTGAGATTAATTTAGCGAAAACGAAATTTATGATCCTCAACCCCCCCCAAGCACACACGTCCAAACCCAGTGCTGAATGACACTCCCCTTGAGCGGGTAAAAACGTTCGGATATCTGGGGATTATATTACAAGAAGACTTTGGATGGGGGGGTCAAATCGCCAACTCTGTACTCAAACTATCTCAAACTGCAGGAGGAATCTCCAAATTTTTTAGAGGCTCGGTTTCCAAGCCTGTAGCACCAGCATTAGAAATCTACAAGACCCAAGTAAGAGCAGCCTCCATTTATGGAGCTGAACTATGGGGACATTCCAGGGTCCCTAGCCTGATGAGGACGGAAAACTCCTTTATGAGAAGACTGCTGGGTCTGCCCCCTAGCTCTCCGTTGGTCCCTATTAGGTTGGACTTTGGGCTGATACCCATGGAAGAGGTGGCAACACTGCGTCCAGTGATATATTGGAGGAGACTCTGGTCTAATGCTGAGCTGGCCTCCTACCGAGAAGAACTTAAGGGGGTTTGGCCTCTAATCAAAAATAAGAATATTCCATGGTTGAAATTTGTGAAGGATACCTTTACTAAGATCGGCCTCCCTGATTTATGGGTCTCCCCAGAGGCCTCATGTCTGGCCGTTTCAAAGGTAAAACTAGCTGAACAGTTTAGAAATTTCCATCTCTCACGTTTGCACGAGAGCACAGGCATTGGAAGGTTGACTGCTCAGTTTCTCCTAATCAAAGATAATTATAGGAGAGAGGCATTTCTGGATTTGATCTCCCCCCCGGCTGCCAGGAAGCTGTACTTCCAATTGAGAATGGGCAGTCTACCGCTTAGGTCCTTCACCTCTAGGTGGGAAGCTAATAAAATCACTGTTTGTCCAGCCTGTGGTTTTAGACTAGAGGACGAAAAACATGTTTTCTTTTTCTGTCCTATATACCACCGACAAAGGAAACGCTGGGTTAAGCCCATATGTAGAAATTTGGGATTACGAGAGTGTGAAAAAGCTATGAGAGTCTTGAAGTACGACACCCACCCTCCAATTGTTTTTGCAGTTTCCCGGTTTCTAAATGCCATGTGGACACAACGTAGGAAATTCTGTAATTAATTTGTAGTTTTAACATATTCTTGTAACTACTGAATGTTTTTATATTATATTCTGTAATTGTGATTTGATTCAGATATTTCAATACTGTGACTTGTTATAATCTATGTTGCTTTTATGGCCTTTTGGGCCGAAATAAAGTCCATGAATGAATGAATGAATGAATGAATGAATGAATGAATGAATTTGGCCTTCTCCGTTCCGCATAATTCCAATGGCCCTGTTTATAGTGCTGTGAGGTCCCAGCCTGTGGCAGAAAGCACTGTGAATATGTAAGTCATTATTTTAAATCAGTATTCACATACGCTAAGCTAGTCTGCTGCAAAATGATGCAGTGATTGAGATAAAACAAGTTCTTACAAAATATACTTTTTAATACTAAGTAATCAAACTGTATCTAATGCAGACATTTTTGTAAGTGTCTCCACTATTCCAGATTCCAGCTGATAACTCCTTTACATTACATCTTAAAAAGAATAGATCTTTGCCACCATAAAGCTTTAAGCAGATCCACTGGAATTATTCAGCAGAAGACGACAACATTATGCGGCACGTTTGACTAAATTATGCAGCAAGAAAAGGTAAATTATGCGTCACAATGTGCCACATTTTATGGTTAGCATTACTTAATTTTTTATCATTTTAACTCACGGTAACGCTGTCAGGGGAAATATTTCACCTCATTAGTACCAGTTTAACACCCAAATACAGCAGTACGTAACTACAAGATTACCAGTCAATCTTTGCAAAAGGCTTTCCACTGCTCCGAAAACTTTGTCACGCTTTAAGTAACTTTTGTTCCGTTTGAGCTAGAATCAAGTTTTTTTGTTGAAATCTGCAGATTATGTAGCAAATGCAGTAAACGGATAATTATGTGGAAAACGCTGCTGCTGCAGAAACTCAATTCCAGTGGCCCTAGCTTTGAGTGACTCAATCAATTAATGGCTGGTAAGAAGGCTGGTTTCTTTTTTGTAACTTTCTGCACTACCACCACACACTTCGATTTCAGGCAGAGGCATCTCAAAGTCAGTATTAACCATTCAGGGTCAGTTTTTTTGTGAAAGCGGAGTCCATGGGGTGGCAGGTGGAAGGCCAGCAGGGTTGCATTCAGATGCGTAGCCCTAATCCTCTTGATCCTTGGGGCTCACAGTAATGGTCTAGGAGACAGAGGAAAGATGCGAGATTCATAGATATTGTCAAAGAGAAGGACCAGAATAGGGAGCACTGCATGCGGACTCATTTTTATGTTTACAAATGGCCAGAGACCACTTCTTCAGAGAGATACCCCAAAGAAGGAGACAATACAAGTGTTTTTTTTTTCTACTAAAGGGACATTCATTAGTGAAGCTGGTACTGCTGCCAAGTGTGTAGGTGGCCACTGCTGGTTATCATAAAGGAGCAGATGCAGCAGGACTGGGGCCCAGGGATTTGGGGGGCCCACTGCATCACAATTATGACTGTCTACCTTTAAAAAAGGGGCATCAGAGCTTATTGTCCTTTCAAGCATTAGGACAGAGGTGATGATCCATCATGGAGGGGGAAGAGGTAAAAGAGGCAGAGGAGATAGCCTCCTACTCAGGACTGCAGTTATCATTAGTGCAGCAGGTATAGTTGCATTGGGGTCAAAGAGTGTGAGGGGCTCACAACACCCCAATTATGGGGAGCAGTTTGTTTGGGATATCGGTTTTTGTTTGATGCATTTGCTGTTTTATAAGTCTCATACTTAATGTGGTTCATAAGCTATAGAAAACGTATTCCTGAAATCATCTCATAAGCCCCTCTCCCTGCACGCAGCCATGTCCCTTCCGCTCCCCCAATCCTTACCATAAAGTTTTGGAGGGGGGCCTGACCTCAAAACATTTTGCTTAGGGGGGGCTCAGAGTTTAAAAGTTTTAAGACCTCTGCCCTAGAAGCACTGCACAGTCCTCGCAATGCACGGGGCAGCTCCTGACCCCTAGAAGCACTTCACAGCCCTCACGCACAATGCACGGGCCAGCTCCTGCACCAAGAAGTTGTGCATCGCCATCACAATGCATGAGGTTTCTCCTGAACCCCTACAGAACAGCCCATTCACAATGCATGGGGCAGCTCCTGACCCCTAGAAGCCCTGCACAGCCGTCACTAGCAATGCACAGGGCAGCTCCTCACCCCTAGAAGCACTGCACAGCCCTCACTTGTAATGCATAGGACAGCTCCTCACCCTAGACGCACTGCACTGCCCTCACAATGCACGGGCAGCTCCTGACACCTAGAAGCACTGCACAGCCCTCACTCAATGCACAGGCCAGCTCCTGCACCATGAAGTTGTGCACCGCTGTCACAATGCATGGGGTATCCCCTGACCCCCTACAGAACAGCCCCTTATCAATGTACGGTGCTCTCACTTTTAATGCCCGTCTGCGCCCGACCGGGGCACGGGGCCTGGAACCCTGCTCCTTTTCCTTCCACTATACGGAGGTATAGCTCCCAGGCCCTCTTCTCACTTAGAGGGAAGGTCTCTCCTCTGTGTGTTCCCTTCTGCAATCCCATAGATCAAGGAGTGGCCTGTTCCCACTGTGGCTTTCAACTCCCTGGGCTTCCTACGGGCCAAACTATTCCAGTCCGTATGTAGATAGTAACAACCCGTCTAACTATCGTCCAATTTCTCTCTTACCTTGGTTGAGTAAGATTCTCGAGAAACATGTCAACAAGGCACTGACGGAGTTTCTCGAAACCAATCATTTGTTAGATCCCTCCCAAACCGGGTTTCGGCCCCTGCATGGGACTGAGACCGCCTTGGTTGCAGTGACGGAAGAGGCTAGGAAGATTATTGATCAAGGAGGAACCGTGGCCATCCTCCTCCTTGATCTAAGTGCTGCATTTGATACTGTGAACCACAGCATCCTTCTTCAGAGACTCTAATCTGGGAGTCTCCACCCAGGTTCTCCACTGGTTTAAGTCCTTTCTGTCCAACCGCTCTTTTCAGGTCTTCGAGAATGATGCTATCTCCCCTCGTAAACCCTTAGGGTGTGGAGTACCGCAGGGTTCGTCACCAAGTCCAACACTTTTTAATATCTATATGACCCCGCTAGCTGCAATCGTCCGCCCTTTCGGGATAAAAATTGTAACCTATGCAGACGACACGCAGCTAGTAGTCGCTCTTGATCAAACCCTGACACAGACTACTAGTAACCTGAGGGACTGCCTAGAAGCAGTCGCATCTTGGATGAACTCCTCCGGTCTTAAATTAAATGGAGATAAGACAGAGATGATGATCTTGGGCAATTCCTCAAACGCCATCAATAACTTCCTCTGGCCATCTTGCCTTGGCCCCACTCCTATTCCCAAGGACTCAATTAAGAGCTTAGGATTCTGGTTGGTTAAGACCCTCAACTTCTCACACCAGGCGGCTAAGCTTTCAGCCACCTGTGTCGGTATGCTCAGGCTTATCAAAAGAATTCTCTCCAGACTCCCCTTTAAAGCCAGACAGATTATGACACAAGGATTAGTACTTTCTCGTCTGGATTATGGCAACACCCTCTATCTGGGGGCCCCCCAGCCCACCATCAATAAGCTGCAGGTCATCCAAAACTGTGCAGCACGAATGCTTTTGCAAGCTCCCCGTCTCGTCTCTATAAAACCTGGCCTAAGGAAATTGCACTGGCTCCCAATTAGGGAAAGAATTGCCTTTAAAAGCTTATGTATTGCCCATCGCGCCTTCTGGAAGACTGGCGCCACTATTAACCATCCTCTGATCTCCCCTTATCTCCCATCCAGGCATCTTAGATCAGCGTCCTTGTTCTTGACCTTAATGCCAAAAATTAAGAGATCCAGAGCGGGCGGACAACTGTTTTCCTATAATTCCTCAAGACTTTGGAACCCCCTCCCTCTCCATCTGCGTTCAGAACCCAACCATCTCCTTCCGAAAGGGGTTAAAAACGCTGCTGTTTACCACCACTGACTAGGTCCCTCCACCCACTCATGTATACTTAATTCGCTAGCGCTGGGACGCCTCAGAGTAGCCATCGCGCTTTATAAAAACTCTTTTCATTTCATTCATTTCAATGCATAGGACAGCTCTTGCCCCCTAGAAGCGCTGCACAGCCCTCACGTGCAATGCACAGGGGAGTTCCTGACCCCCAGAAGCACTGCACAGTCCTCACTCACAATACACAAGGCAGCTTCTGACTTTCAGAAGCACTACACAGCCCTCACTTGCAATGCACCAGACAGCTCCTGACCCCAAAAAGCACTGTACAGCCCTCACTCACAATGCAAAGGGTGGCTCCTGACCCCTAGAATCACTGCGCAGCCCTCACTCAAAATGCATGAGGGAGCTCCTGACCCCCGAAGCACCGCGCAGCCAGCACTCAATGCACAGGGCAGCTCCTGAGCCCTAGAAGCACTGCACAACCCTCACTCACAATGCTCGGGGCAGCTCCTGTTTACAATCCACAGGGGAGCTGTTACTCGATTGCAGCACTACAGGGCTACAGCTGTTTAAGGCCCTGGGGTCAGCAGAGGTGACCTCACACATGACCCTCAAGGCACAGGGGACCTGCCCAAGATGAGGACGCTCTGGAGGCCTGCGGGACGCAGACAAGAACAAATAACGGATATTTTAAAGTAGACTGGGGGTTTGGGATGTTAAAGTATAATGCTGCATTAGATCCTCAAAGTCGCAGAAAAAAGGAAATTAAATCGGAGGTCAGAAGGGAAATTCCCAGTCTGATGAGGAGAGAAAACAATGGTCATGTGTGCTTTAGGGGAAGGGTGCTGCTGCGAGAGTTGCTGTGAAGGGGTCTGGCACCCGCAGGTGCATCACTGTGCCAAGAAAAGAACTGCAGATATCAGGGTCAGTACAGTACCAGAAATGTTACTGCGCAGAGAAAGGAGCTGTAGATCTCACGGCAGGCACTGTACAGGGAGAGCTACTATGCAGAGAAAGGAGCTGTAGATCTCACAGGTGGTGCAGTACAGGGAGAGCTACTGTGCAGAGAAAGGAGCTGTAGATCTCACAGGTGTTGCAGTACAGGGAGAGCTACTGTGCAGAGAAAGAAGCTGTAGATCTCACAGGTGGTGCAGTACAGGGAGAGCTACTGTACAGAGAAAGGGGCTGTAGCTCTCACAGCAGGCCGTGTACAGGGAAAGCAACTGTGCAGAGAATGGAGCTGAAGATCTCACAGGTGGTGTAGTACAGGTAGAGCTACTGTGCAGAGAATGGAGCTGTAGATCTCACAGGTGGTGTAGTACAGGGAGAGCTACTGTGCAGAGAAAGAAGCTGTAGATCTCACAGGTGGTGCAGTACAGGGAGAGCTACTGTGCAGAGAAAGAAGCTGTAGATCTCACAGGTGGTGCAGTACAGGGAGAGCTAATGTGCAGAGAAAGGAGCTGTAGATCCCACGACAGGCACTGTACAGGGAGAGCTACTGTGCAGAGAAAGCAGCTGCAGCTACAACAGTAGGCCCTGTACGGGGAGAGCTGCTGTGCAGAGAAAGGAGCTGTAGATCTCACAAGTGCTGTGGTACAGGGAGAGGTACTGTGCAGAGAACCGAACTGTAGATCTCAGAGCAGCATCGTATGGGAGGGTCATTGTGCAGAGAAAAACTGGACACATCAGAGGTGGTGCAGTACTGGAAGCGTCACTGTGCAGAGAAGCTAAATGTAGCTCTCAGAGACTGCATGTTAACGCAGAGCAAGGCAGAGCAGACTGCACAAAGTAGTATGGCACTGCACACTTTAGTGTCAAGTGAAGGAGGTGTACGGCACATTCTCCAGGAACCATGCAATGTCTTACTCTGCAGAGAAAGGGAGTGCAGTCCTCACTGGTGGCATAGTACCAGATGAAGTACTGAGAAATGAAGAAAAAGGGAGTACAGACCTCACTGGTGGCACAATACCGGATGAAGTACTGAGAAATGAAGGGAAAAGGGAGTACAGACCTCCCTGTGGCTTCCACCATTCTCCTCCTCACCAAAAAGAGTGACCACAGGGATCTTCGTTGAGCCCTCTTCTTTTTAATATTTACGTTACCCCTCTGGTTCAACTGGCTGAGGACTTCGACGCGAAGGTAATCGCTTACGCCGATGACACCCAGCTCTTGTTCACTTGGGGGGAAAAAACGAGTCCTCCATCTCTGCCGCCAAACATTGCCTGTCTGCAGTTTCTAGATGGTTGGCGGCAGCCGCATTGAAATGTAATGAGGAAAAATCTGAAATCCTCTTATTTGGAAAGTTTCCCTCTAGATTTAGAGAATCAATCTAGCCGTCGGACTCTGTTCATCCTGCCTCCTCAGGGCAACCTGTCAAGAACCTGGGGGTTTGGTTCGAGGAGAACCTCCTGTTCGTGACCCAGATTAAGTAATTGGCAGGGACCTGTTTTGCACTTTTAAAAACTCTTAGGAAGTTCCTTCCTCTCCTTCCTCAGGCTGCCAAGGAGTCAGTCATACGAGCCCTCATTCTTTCTCGGTAGGACTACGCCAACACCCTATATGTTGGCGTCCCGAGTGATCTACATCACAAACTGCAAGTGGTGCAGAATGTGACTGCCAGGCTTCTCCTGTACATCTCGGCCAGGTGTAGCGCAAGACATCTTCGCACTCTGCACTGGCTGCCTGTTACAGAGAGGGTTAGGTTCAAGGTCTTAGTCATCGTCCATCGCGCTCTGTATGCTATAGGGCCAGTCTATTTGCAGAAACGATTCTCCTTTAACACCCCTGCAAGATACCTGCGCTCCTCCTCCCAATTTCTGGCTCAAGTCCCACGCTTTCTCTTGCAAAAGACGGGCGGTAGCTTTCTGGCAGTCAAGGCCGCTTTAGGCTGGAATGATTTGCCCCTTGCGCTCCGTTGTACTCGGGACTTCAGTCTCTTAAAAAAAAGCTGAAGACGCACTTATTTCCTTAATTCTGTGCCCCCTCACTCTTTCAAGGCTTGCGCCGGGACACTCCTGTAGTAGTGCAGCCCTCACTGAGAAAGGATGATATGGGAGGCCTCTGGGTAGCCGTGCACTATACATGACCACAAGAATAGAATAGAATCGTGGGGCGCGTGGGGTAGAGGGTGGACGGGGAAAACAAAAATGCATTATTTCCATGATGTCAAAAATTTAAAGATACAAATCGTCTAGTAATAAGAATGGTAAAGACGCGATGCCCCAGGGGCGCAACAAGAATAGAGATAAAGCAATGAGTAGCATCGAACTGAGACAGATATTAACGTTATCCAGTCATAAACCAGGGGCTGATCAAAGCTTATTCCAGGAATTGTAAAAAATAAGTCTTCCTAAAAGCTGTCTGTAGACAAGATCTAAAGAAAGAAAAATATAAGAAGTGTCACAGAGGGGTCAATGGAAAGCTGAATTATTTCAGTAGAAAACAAGATGGGGCGTGCAGCTCAGGTATGGGTACCATTTCTTTTATTTATTTATTTATTATTATTTTTTTAATCAGACAACTGTGACACCCTTAATCTCCTCGTCATGGAGCACCCTGCCAACCTAACCAAGAAAGAGGTTCTTGGAAGTCTCCCTCCTGGAAAAAATCTTTAATTGAAAAGTGTATCAAGGGGGGAGGAGCCTAGCGCGCATCCAAGATGGTCGCGTGAGCACAGGGCTCCCCGGACCCTTCCTGCTCCTCGGAATATATCCTGATACTATCCTGATTTGGTGTATGGAATCTGGGAGATGAAGACCAGCTGATCATATATCTCTTTTCAAAACTCTAATCGGACCTGGGAATCCTGAGTTGTCGTCGTCGGAACTTTTGGGACCCACCCGACGGAGGTGGCCGGGGTGAAGGCGACCCGCGGGGCCGGGCTGCAATTGAACAACAGCGGCCTCAGCGCGGTGCCAGTTACCGATTCAGCACTTTCGGTTTCGGTTTTGGCCTTCAGGAGATCAGCTGGCGTGCGTGCTCAAGGTGGCGAGGTGCCTCCTGGGCCTCTGCCCGAGGCTTGCTTCCATCTGCTACTGGTGGGCCTAACGCCTCCGACCCCCTACACCGACGGTTTGTGGTCCTTTCGTTGGCGCCTGCACACCCCTTGATCGGAGGTCCCATTGAGAGACTGCGCTAACATGGCGGGCAAAGGGGGTCCGGAGGGGCGCAAGACCAAGGCTTCACTGCGCGGGGGAGCGGTCCAGAGCAACAACATGGACCGCTATACCCAGGGCAGGGGGTCCCCTGGCACTGCTGGCCTCTCCCCGGATGCTGCGGGGGGAGGCACGACCGTCTCTGCGGAACCTTCCCTACAGGACATTATGGGCGCCATCGAGGGCATCAGGGAAACTATCGCGACGCAATATGAGGCCCTGGCCCGTAAGATCGACACTGTCGCGATCGACGTCACCCTGATTCGGGCCGATCTCTCTAAAACCAATGAGAAGGTCCAGGCCCTTGATACACGGACCTCCACCCTGGGTGCGGAGGTGTCGGATCTGCGGGCCGCGCTTGGGGACATTAGAGTGGTCAACGACCATATGGCCCGGCGGCTTGAGGACTTCGAGGGACGGGCCCGACGCAACAATATCCGCATCATTGGGGTACCGGAGTCCTCAGACAGCCGCCCGGTGGACCTCGTGGTCGAGGAACTTATCCTACAACAGCTGTCCCCGGTTGGCCTAAGCAAATTCTTCGCTGTGGAGCGGGCCCATCGAGTTCCGGGCGGCCGGCCGCGGCCGGGGGCCCCCCCGAGGCCTATCGTGGCTAAACTGTTCCACTACAGGGACCGCGATGCTATCCTGCAGGCTTCACGGACCCGTGGCCCGGTCCGCTACGAGAACTCGACCATCAACTTTTATCCGGACTTCACGCAACTGGTCCAGAAACAGCGGATGGGATTCCAAGGGGTGAAGCGCCGTCTCCGCGAGCTAGGCCTGAAGTATTCGATGATCTACCCGGCGAAACTTCGAGTGGAGCATGGAGAGCGGACAGCCTTTTTTGACTCTCCTGTGGCCGCAGGTGACTGGCTGGACTCGCTGCCGGACGGGGGCGGCCGGCCCGGGCCCTCTGGGGGCACCGCAGGTGACGGGTCCCCTTAGACTGACCTTTGGTCCTTGCTTTTGCGGTTTTGCACTGTACAGTTGGGTCTTACTTCTTTTGCATACTGTGTTTTTCCAGGACCCGTGAGGGGTGCGGGCGGGTTCGGGTCCCTTTCCTCCTCCGGGGTCTTTTTGTAGAATGGGGTTAGTGGGGCGACAGGCACACTGCAAGTTGGGGGGGGTCTTTGGCCCGCAGGGGTGCAGGGTGGGGGGCGTTGGACTTGGGGTGGGGTTGGGTGGGAAGAGGGGTTGTTTAGTTGTGTGTTTTTTGTTTACAGGGCGAGGTATTGATTTTTATCCATATTTGGGAGCGGTGCTGCGGGCTGGGGGCCTCTTGATCTATTGGAGGGGATGGGGGGAGACGGGTTGAGGCTTATGTCATGGAACGTCAACGGGTTGGGGGACCGTATTAAGCGGGGTGTTGTACTGCAATATTTGCGTCGTTTGACTCCTGATGTGGTGTTTCTCCAGGAGACGCATGTGGTCGGCAATGTCTGCCATGCGATGAACAGGGGGGGATACCGCCTCGTAGCCCATTCTGGTTTCACAACTGGCTCCAGGGGGGTGGGCATTCTCCTGCGAACCTCCCTTCCGGTGGAGATCACGGGGATAGTCTCGGATGACAGAGGGCGCTATGTGTGTTTGATTGGGAGGTGGGAGGGGCGGCCCCTTACCCTGGTTTCAGTCTACGTCCCCCCGGGCCTCCAGAACTCCACCTTTACTGACTTGGGTCGAATGCTGCTTGACTTTCCGGACGGCCTCCTGCTCATGGGCGGGGACTTTAATTCTGTGGTTTCGGGTGAACTGGATCGTCACCCACCGAGGACCCTCCCCGCTGCCCAGTCATGGCTGGGTGGGATGTTGGAGACCTTCGGCTTGGTGGACAGTTGGAGACTAATGCATCCGACCCAGTGCCAGTTCACCTTTCATTCGGGGGCGCATGGGAGTCTCTCCAGGTTAGACTACTTCCTTATGCCCGCGGCGCAGACTGGTCGGATTCGAGAGGTCAGACACCTGGCGCGTGGTATCTCCGACCATTCTCCGCTGTGGCTTCTCTTTGACACCGGGTCGCGGTCCGCAGGGCGGATAGCTCCCATTAACCCCTGGTACCTGCGGGACCCTGTGACTCGTGATAGCCTGGTTAAGGCCATGGACCACTACTTCAGTGAAAACGAGGGGTCGGTGTCGTCTGCGTTGTCCCTTTGGGAAGCCTTTAAAACTGTTATACGCGGACACGCCCTCGCCCAGATAGTGGTGGCCAAGAAGGTTAGGAGCGAGGCGGTGGTGAGGCTGGAGACTGACATCACGGGGCTGGAGTCGGCCTTGGAGGCGAATGTTACTCCGGACGGGCTACATGCCCTTAGCCTGAAACAGTTCGAATATAGGTCCCTGGTCACGGACGCGGCCAAAACTATGTATAGGGAGCAGCAGGGCCGATTGTATGACGCGGGGGACAAGGCGGGAAAGTTGATTGCGTGGCTGGACAAAAAGGAGAGAGTGAATCGTGTGGTCCCCGAGTTGCGTGCTGCGGATGGTGTGTGTGTGACTGAGCCGGATGAGATTGTGGAATGTTTCACTGACCACCTCCGGGCGGTGTACTCCCCGGTGACTGACAGGGATGAGGATGACTCTCGCCTCCTACTGAGAGATATTGCTCTGCCCGGCCTGTCCGTTGAGGACCGGGAGCGGCTGGACGCCCCCTTGTCGTCGGATGAAATAGCGACCGTGATTCGTTCCCTTCGCCCGGGCAAGGCTATGGGTCCTAACGGTCTGCCCATTGAACTGTACAAATTGCGTCCTGATAAGCTTGCGCCCTTCCTCAGCCGCATGTTCCGCGACTCTTGCGGCGGGTTCCCTTCCGGCCGACCAGCGCTTGGCCACTATAGTCGTTATCCCCAAGGAGGGCAAGCCGCGTGACCGCTGTACCTCTTACCGGCCCATTTCACTGCTCAATGCGGAGCCTAAAATCCTGGCGAAAGTCCTGGCCAATCGATTGTTGAGTGTCGTGTGCGACCTTATTCATCCGGACCAATGCGGCTTTATCCCGCACCGCAACACCGCTCTTAACTTGCGGCGTCTGCACGGTGTCCTCGCCAGGGCGGAGTTCCTCTCCGAACCGGCCGTGCTGGTTTCTTTGGATGCCACGATGGCATTTGACACTATTGAGTGGCCATTCCTCTGGGCCGTCTTGGATAAATTCGGCTTTGGAGAGGGATTTATTGGTTGGGTGAGGCTCCTTTACACGGGACCCATGGCTCAAGTGGTGGTGAATGGGCGGGTCTCTCGGCCCTTTGCCCTCGGCAGGGGCACGAGGCAGGGATGCCCGTTGTCCCCGTTGCTTTTTGCTCTCGCCCTGGAGCCACTCGCCGCCTGGCTCCGTTGGGAGCCCTCGCTTAGAGGGATCCGGTGGGGCCCGGGCTTCGAAGATCGGGTCTCGCTGTATGCGGACGACATTCTCCTGTACCTCACCTCACCGCGGCAGTCACTCAACGTCCTCTTTGACGTTCTGATCTCCTTTGGGACCAATTCGGGTCTCACGATCAATTGGTCTAAATCCTGTGTTTATCCCATCTCTGGTGGTCCTCCTCTCCTGCCGCCTCGGCTCCCGATTCAAATATCTCTGAGCGGCTTTAAGTACCTGGGGATATACGTTTCGCTGGACCCGGTGGCTCGCTATGAGCACAATCTCCTGCGTCCACTTCGGCGACTGCGTGAGGACACGGCCCGGTGGTGCAGGCTGCCCCTGTCCCCGCTGGGTCGGGCCGCGCTGTTTAAAATGATGTCCCTTCCCAGGCTCCTCTATGTACTCCAGAACTCCTTCGATGTTATCCCAGTGGCCTACTTTCGGGAGGTGGAGAGCCTGCAGAGGAGGCTGGTGTGGAACGGCCGGGCGCGTATTGCTCTTGCCAAGCTCACTCTCCCCTGGTATGACGGGGGCATCGCGCTTCCTGACATTCGCAGGTACTATTGGGCCTCGCAGCTATCTGCCATTAACCACGCCACGTATGCGCCCGGCTTGAATCCGGCGTATGAGATGGACAAGTTCCTGCTTCCCGGCGGGAACTACAACAGGGCACTTTATTCCCGCCTGGCTGACCGGACCCTTACGGGTCCTACTAAGATTGCTGTGCGGACCTGGAGGGCCGCCACTGCGGCCATGGGCTGGAGTGAGCAAATGACATGTGCTACTCCCCTGTTTGCCTCCGACCGCCTGGGCAGCTTGTGGACCACCAAGGGGTTTGACCAGTGGGACACGATTGGTATCAGCAAAGTGGGAGACCTGTGGCACAAGGGCGCGGTCAAGACCTTCGCGGTACTCCAGGCCGAATACGAGCTGACCGACAGGGAGTTCTTCCGCTACGCCCAGGTTCGACACGCCCTGCTCTCGGTCTTTGGGGAGGGGACCAAGATCCCTGTCTCCTCGCCCCTCGAGGACCGCATACTTGACGGACATGTCCCTGATAGTACTATTTCTTTAATTTATAAAAAATTGATTAATCACCGGGCGGATCTTCTGGTGCGCCTTCGGGAGGCTTGGACTGGGGATGGGGTCGAATTGGACGACGAAGATTGGCAGTCTGCACTGTCGTCCCCCAAGGAGGTTGCCATTCCGGCTCGTCTCCGGTTGGTGCAGCTCAAGATTCTCCACCGGGTGTATGTGACGGGTCCGCGCTTGGTCACGATGGGATTTTCCGACGACGGGCTCTGTAAGCGAGGTTGTGGGCTCAGCGCCACCTTTCTTCATATCCTGTGGGAATGCCGCGAGGTGGCGGACTACTGGCGCCGGGTCCACACGGTTATGGGACAGGTCACCGGGGTTGTGCTGCTGCCGGAGGTGCGTCGCTGTGTCCTGAATGTGTGGGAGCCCAATGACTACAACGCGGCTCAGACTCGGTGGGCGGCCCTAGGGAACATGATTGCCAAGAGGAATATAGCGCAACTTTGGGGCGCTCAACGGCCGCCCACCGTGTCAGTATGGAAGGAGAATATGGACTGGTGTATGTTTCGGGAGAAGACAGTGTATGTGGCCCGTGGCAAGCCGGGGGCATGGGGTAGAATTTGGGGTCAATGGAATGCGTATCGCGGAGGCATATGTACGCCCCCCCTGGTAGACACTGATATCGCCATGTCCCCCTGACCCTTGACGGCTCCTGGCGCTTTTTGTGACAACTACATATGGACGTTCATCTCCCTTGACCCCCTCCCCCCCCCCCCCCCTCCCCCCCCTCCGTCCCCGGCCTCCCGGTACTCCTCTCTTTAGCGGATTGCTCAGATGTTCTGACTGGAGTCTTCCCGGGGGGAGCCTGACCCGCACTGGTATCCCTCATAACTCGCCTTTTGTTTTTATTGTTTTTCCTTTTGTTTCTGTTATTGTTGGACTGACGCTTGCTGTTCTTCGAGAACTATTTTGAGCCACTGCGGGGCAGTGCCCTGGGAACTGACTGTAGCCTGGATATGTGTATATTTCCTTATGTACCTAGCGGCCGGCCCGGATGGTTGTAGGCCCATACTTGTAACCGAATTATTGTTTAATAAAAATTTTTTTCCAAAAAAAAAAAAAAAAAAAAAAAGAAAAGTGTATCAAGTGGTGCAACTGAAGCTAGTTTGTCAATTAGTTTTGTGAATGCACACTGGAAAGGATTTTAATGTGCTCACAAGGAACATTTATATGACCAAGTCAGTGAAGTTACTTTTACATTAAATTTTTTAATAAAATTACATATGCGCGCACACACACACACACACACACACATATAGATATACACATACACACACATATATATACACACACACGCACACATGATCACATACACACACATACTCATACGCAAAAAACAATAATAAACTGCAATAACCTACCCAAATGAGGTCACATGTCATACATAAACACAAAAAAAGATCAATTGATCAATTACAAAACTAAACTGTACTCTTAAAAAGAACACCCACTGGTAGAGACACTTCTGCTTTTGATATAATTTAGAGTGGCATGGCTGATCAAAAATAATTTTATAAATTTCTCATTTGTACACGTATGCGCACACATACACATATATGCACACATACATACGCACACATATATAGATGCATATATACATATATGCAAGTCAAAACAATACCCTTTCAGGCTTAGAGTGACGCATAAACTATGCAAAAAGAAGCAAAGAATTCTGGGTAGATCTCAAGTTTAGATGGAAAGCAGCTCCAGTATAGAGCATCCTCAACACCAGCTACACTCTAAATGTGCTCATCTCAAAGTTCTGCTTTCCTATCAAAGTGATAAAAGGCGTTTGTTATTTTACAGCTTGGCATGGATAGCAGTGCTAGTCCTACGCTTAAAAACGTTGCTGTACAAGTGACAAAAGACTTTGTCTCTGCTTTACTTGAATGAATAATGGCTGCACCCCTTTCACTGCACGAATCCCACATGGAGAGATGTGTTCATTCACATGCATGTGAGAAGAGCAGCATGCGGAGAAGAAATGGTCCAGTGGAAAAGATGAAAATGTCAAAACACATGTTTCTCTTTGAATTTTCACCAGGCCAAAGAATGCTATTTTGGGCAATTCTTTTTAATAAGTTTTATTGGAAGCACCAAGATGTGGCACAATTGGCAGTGTGCTCTATACTATAAAAGAGCTATGGCTCTGTTAGTCAAAGAGCATTCATAAAACAAAAGAGCATGTGTAAAAAGGGACGCAGTTTGCATGGGCCATGTGACTCATGCCCCATTGCTGGTCTCGTTATAACAGCCGACATGGTTTTGGCATCCTTTTCAGACTATATAGAGTAAACAGGCGCGCAACAAAATTGGTTGGAATTTGGAGTTTTCATATTTGTGACATTTTAACCTTGTTTTCGTATTGATACGGCATATCACACGCGCAAATCAACATGATTCATGAGTAAGGAAATTGTGTGCGTTTTGTCTCCTCTTGGTTGCATCAAAATAAAATGTAAGATACATTGATATAATTAATATATAGTTTTAAATGGACCAGATTTGTTTTCTCCAGTTTGCAAACACGTGTCTTATTTGTATTGGTCATGGGGTGCTGCTGGAAAGTCATTTGCTCTGACTTTTCAATGGGAGTATTTTTCTTCAGGGTTGTAATTTGGTAGTACAGCGCAGCTCTGGCATAAGATCAAGGTAGTAACTGCCATGCTGATATTAATTTCAGCTCATATATTCTTCAATTAAGGTCCCTCTATAGAAATGTATGAAGGTCACGGTGTGATATGAGGAATGGCGCAAAAGCATGACACGCATTTAACAATCCGCGTCAGTTTCAGGGACTCCTGGCAGTCAGTGATTGGGCACTGGGATTGGGGAGAGTCCCAGACAATTCTTTCAGAAGTGTAGCATAGGGAGAAGTGTAGTGCAGGGAGAAGTGGTGCAATCCATTGAGGTATTGCGGTAGAGGAGAGGAATGTTCCTCGGAGAAATTGGAGCACAGAGAGAAGTAATGCCATGGACACTAACAGAGCGCGCCCCTCGACGGTGGCAGTACAGGAAGCGCCTACCAGATCAGAGAAGCAAGTGGGGCTGTGAGTGACGAAAGCTGCATAGTATAGGAAACGCTACTAGAGAGGAAGAGAATGATTGATAGTCAAGTATAGCGAACACGGCCGCCATCTTGTAACATGAGCCAGAGCGCATATTGATGCACCTGATATATGCAGGGTTTTGAAATATCAGCGGGATTCTGCATGTCGGGAAGATCGACAGATAGTACAATGTACCTACGACAGGTGCGGTGATGTTCCTGTCGCAACTATGGTTTTAAACAACTTTTGGGTGACTATCATATCACCATACCATTGAAAAATACCATTAGTTACCCAAGATCGGTAATAACACCATTGTCAAGCTATAAGTTGAATCACAATCATTGGACGTGTAGGTCGTATCGGACCAGGGACTACATAGTCATAGAAATTTGTACCCACTACTTCGTGAATATTAATCATGCCCTGAAGAAGTTCTCTTGTGAGAACGAAACGCGTTGGCTGTGCTCTGTTTAAAAGAAAGAAGATTACAAATGAACAAATAAAGAAGGACATTTAATTATCTGATGGATTTAATATGGATTATTTGACCATATTTAATTGAAGTGGTGCAACCACGATACAAATTCATTTGTTTCATTTACCCTGTTAATTGGGTTAGGTTCCTTTGGACAGAAGGCGCCGTTGTGGTTTTGCACACAGGAGTATTTTTGGTTCTTGTTAAATATACTGTTTGGTACAATCTCTGAGTTTGGTGCCTTTTGTCAAGTTGGTCCACTGTCCATTTCTGTGTATGCAAGAGAATGAAGAAATGTATGCCTCGGAGGCAATGAGGCACACAAAAGAAGGGAGACTATAGAGGGCAGTATGTGCCACGGAGGGGATTTGGTATAGGAATAGTTTCTATATTTAAGAGAAAATGTGTGCACCAGAGTTGGAGAAGAGATACTGCAGTGGAGATTAGATGGAACATTTGACCTCATAGGCAGTGTGGTGCAGGAGGTACTGCACGGAGAGGGTCTAAAGAGCTTCTGATAACAGTGATCATCAGAAATGGGTGACTTCATAGGACCTTGGAGCTCACTCGAAAGCCACACACAATCTAAACTGGTCAGGTCTCTCAACCGCGGTGCTCATGGGGGTGAGGGGGGGGGGGGGGGATTCACCCAACTCCCCCATCCAAGGATTGACAAACAAATCATATGACCTTAGGCACACGCGAAAAGTTCACAAGATCATACAATATATAGTGGTAAACATGGATGTCTTTTTTGATGTTTTATTTTCGGCCAATTGGCCTCTTCTTTTAGCCTTATTTTTTAGCTAACACACGTTTTGTCTTCTTAGGGTATCCCTACGATTGTCGCAAATACTGAAGCACGCGTGCTCAGGCGAATTTTGGAATACTACCACGGGAGGCAATTTCGAAGAGCGCCTACTGGCGGCGGTGTAAAACAAGCATTTGCAATGCAATAGGTCTCGCATTTCGAGAATTTGAGCTATTGCCATTGTAAAGGACAAGGTCTTTAATTTATGTGTTTTGAAAACCTGCAAGCGGTGCCTAAACATGCACTTTGAGCTTATAGTCCTTGCTTATGAACAGCAAGGCTGGCAATAAAAGAGGCGCAGTTACTGCCAGCCTTGCTTCTCAGTTAGAGCACTACAAATTAATACGGACCGATCTTGTGGGCAGACATGCTTGGTTAAATGATACCGCCACTAATTTCTGCACTTGCGGCTTTGATAACTGTGCAGCCTGCAGGTCACCGGTTTAAAGCCCAGAGGAGTTGACTCTGCCTTTCAATCTTTAAACCTCATTAAATTGAGTAAAAATGAGCTGGGCAACAGTAGCACTGGTTACCTATAGCGCTACCTAACACCAAATATGTAGTCGTGAACGCTACATAAAAACGTTGCAGTGTGCACTGAACAAATGGTTCAAGAGTTAGAGAAGGCTTTTGGATTTTATTAAAATAATATGTATAATATAATTACTTATTATAGGGGCTTTCGGGCAGTCCTCTTCTTCCATTGGTCTGTTAGTGTTTCCTCCCACTACAGCATACAGCAGAGGGCAATGGGTCAGCCCACTTCCACCACTGGCTAATTTCACTGTGATTGGCAGCAGTCTGCGCTTTCACAAGGAGCACACCCGCACACAAGGTAGTTTCCTCCAGTGCTTGGAACCATCATAGTAATGTTTATTTTTTCAGACTGCAAAAATATTTTGGCCGTAAGCTTTTTTTCTTTTGTGATTGATTGATGAGGGTATGGGAAGTTCAACAACAATAACGTTTAGCAATAATGATCACAAAGTAAGCAATGACAAAACCAAAAGGCTGGTGGCCAATACCAGACTAGTGGCTATGCCAATGCCTATTGCTAATCTAAACGAGGCCAATCAACTTATCAGCAACGGTTGTTAGGTGACTGCTTGTCGGTGCATTTCTACATTACCTATTCCGCTGAGCTTGCCTGCTATCCCTTCTAATATGAAGCAAACGATCCTGTCTGGATGGGCCGTTCGAGAAGGAGACAGGGCGGTAACCAAAGCGCCTCCTTTTCAATGGGAAGCCAGCGTTTAGCATAAAAGCTGACTCAACCCAATCAGAATGATGGGCGGGGTTTAAACTCAACTTCCCAAAAATCCCGATTACAAGAAGCCTCACAGAGCGAGCAACGCATGCATGCTACAACGCTAGGCGAGACCTAAAAATACTTGATATTGGTTGGAACTGTGAACAAAACAGGTTACTCCGGATCGGATTGTCAACCGGAAGTAGAGGAAAGGCTTTAAACAACTATTTAGCTCAACAGCCCTCATGAAGTCGTAGGGATATACCCTAAGGAGACGAGACACCTGTTGGCCAACTGGCCGAAAATAAACCATCAAAAAGGCATGAGTGTTTACGACTATATATGTTATTATCTTGTGAACTTTTAGCGTGTGCCTAAGGTCCTATGATAGTTTTGATAACAGGAAGATTTTAAAGTCAACTCTTCCACAGAAAACTCACTAATATACATTAGTTCTTTCACCCCAGACTAGTCCAACTAGAAACCATAAACTGTCATTGTGTAAAACTTGAACCTGAGCACAAGCAGCCAGAGCTGGGAACAGCTAACTCACCTCAGACAGAATGACCTTTGCGATCAGGAAGGCACAGGACACTAGTGTGGTGATCTGAGAAAAGAGCAAAGGGAACGGTGAGTGGTGCACAGTTCACAACACCGGGTATACTTCAGAGGTCCACCCACCTCAATACCCCCTTGGGAAAAACCAATGAAGTGACCTGCCTGCGATTCACCGGATCCCATCCGGGGGACTAGCAGACGCCTGCCACAGCTCAGCGCAGCATCCACCTCCCTTCAAAGCACCAGAATCCCTCTGCCATTAAGTACTGTTGGCGGTCATCCCACCACGGGCTACACAGAGTAGGGTATCTAGAGCACTAGATAAACCAGATGCTGTCAGAGCACTCATTTAGCAAAGTAGACATTTTCATCAACAACCCAAGATCAGACTGCATGAATAAGGAATTTAAATGCCAAAGTTTTGTTTATAATTTAAAAAATGCGATAAAAGAAAAAAAGTAAGAATAACACGCACTGCCAGTAGTCAAAAGTACTGATAGATAAAGGGCTGTTTTAATAACATCACAGTTTGTTGATTTTTGGAGCAAATACAACATATGTATAATGACGAGTGCAGAAATGCTCAACATCTGCAGCAGCTTTAAGGGAATTTGCTCACTTCCAATTAGAGATGTGGGTATTTACCGATAGAAAAAGTGGTGAAATATTCTATGTATAAAAATGGGGGAAAAGAGCCGTCTGTTTCAATTCCAACAATTCATGGAGAGCATGCATTTTTCTTTGACCTGCTAGGGGTTGCCCATCAGAAGTGGGCGAATGAGAAAATGCAGACATTATTTGCTAAATGAAGCCTAGGGTTCATGTAATGCCACCCTAGAAACAAACACCTGAATTGCCCTTCACCTTTAAAAGACCAGCTGTCCATTACCGCTCCTTCCAAGCACCTGTATCACCCACTTTAAGAAGCCTGCACTGGCTGCATATTGCAGTCACCTCAAAGCACTGGCTGCTGCAGTTCCCCACTTCTAAGGGCCAACTTTCATCTTCCACTTCAAAATGGAAATAACCCACCTCCCCGAAGCCCCAGTTGTCATACTGCCTTCCAAATACCAACTGTTCTCTCACATTCCTAGCATCGCTGTCCTTGCGGCCTTCCAAACAGCAAGCCTCACCTTCCTCCGAGTAGCATCTGCTGCTGCTACTCTAAACCTAGTCTCACGCCACACTCCCCACGCACTTCCGGACCATCACCTCACTTCTAGAATTCCTAATGGCCCTCAAGATCTGGCTGGTCGAATAAGTCTCCGGGGCCTGCACGCTCCTGGGTACCCGATCGGGTGATTAGCCATGCTTCATAAACCTGATTGACTGAAGCACTAATTTGATTGGGAGTGTGGCCCTACCTCATTCCAAGTCCCTGCCTCCTGCATTGGCTGCTGCTAAACCATGTAGCTACAGACAGAACCAGCGCATTCCCTAAACTCACTAGTCCCATGTCCTCTACTCGATCCAGGCATCACCGCTTCAACCAACGGGCATGTCTATCACAGTGTGTACCTCCATATGGGGCAAAAGTTACAGTACTACTTACCGCTATCACCCACCAGTGTTGAAGACGAAATATCGCGTACCCCAGCAGCAAGCCTGAGAATCGAAAAAAGGCAAGAACCTAGAGAAGATAAACAAGGTGTGAGGATTAGAGGTGGAGAGGAGTTGGTGCAATGGAGATTAGATGGAGCATTTTAACTCAAAGGCAGTGTGGTGCAGATTTAAAATCGTGTCCCAGAACCAATAGAGGGCCAGAATCGCACAACCGTATCGTTTTTTGCACTTCTGGTTTGCCAAGAACAACTGATTTCATTTTGCGTTATCTTTTACTTTAACAGTCTCACTACATAGCTTAGAGATGAAATTAGCCCAAACATTCCTGCACAGTCTTGGGGGCTAGGCTCCAGTTTTCTGTTTTGCCCAATTTCCTTCTTTCATTGACAGGGGTAAATGGAGAATTTCCTCCAAGAAAGAACATTCACTGGAGTCATGATTAATGTGCCTCAGCCTGTAGGCTGTGGTGGATATCCGCTAATGTGGAGTTTCATGTAATCAAAGATGACTGGATCTCACCGTGACAGCTGTGGGGTATTCAAGGCATCCCACAGTCAGTCGAGGTGTTCTCCAGGGTAAAATAGTGCAGTCAAGGATAAAAGGTCTCATGCTACCAATGGTTGGGAGGCCGCACGGGATCTTCTTGAATGAGGACCCTCGCAGTCCAGTGCAACAGGATCTCACCCTGTGCTCAGTGGTGTCCTCACTGCTGTCAAAAATAAAATGCCTTGGCCTATCGCCTGTAGGGTTTTTTGAGAAGGGGTAAATTCAAAGTAGTAAAGGTTTCTCAAGAAAACATCCTGATTGAAGCAAGACCATCTTCTCTACTGCTCTTCATAGGCCATGGACACTTCTGAACGAATGTCTAAATGGTGCATCCTCAAACTTAAACAAGCATTGAAAATGCAATAGGTCTCGCCTTTAATTAAGTTAAAGCCATTTGCTTTGCAATAAAATATTATTAGCAAAGCAAATGGCTTTAACTTAATAAAAGGCAAGACCTATTGCATTTTCAATGCTTGTTTACAAATGAAGCACTGACATATTATGTTATATGTATCTGTAAAGTGCACTATCACTCGCGTGGCATACTCACACATACCTGCGTTGCTACGAGAGGTACTAGACCTGATAATGATTTTAGCAGCTTACATTGCAACCCTACACTCTTTCCTACTCCCTGCTGACGAGAGCCAACTACCTCGAAACACGTGTCCAGGGATGGCTAACGCTATTCACACTTGCACTCACGACACGAGCATAGGTGTATCCGCCGACGCTAACTACAGGGACCACAGTTCTTTGGGGTAACACGCAGGTAGGTCAGCAGTGTGCGACCATTTTGTTGTAACTATTTAGTGGCTCTCTGAGCCGGGGAGTCGACGGACTCAAGTTACGCACCTGCGTTGCTACGAGAGGTACTAGACCTGATAATGATTTTAGCAGCTTACATTGCAACCCTACACTCTTTCCTACTCAATGCTGACGAGAGACAACTACCTCGAAACACGTGTCCAGGGATGGCTAACGCTATTCACACTTGCACTCACGACACGAGCATAGGTGTATCCGCCGACGCTAACTACAGGGACCACAGTTCTTTGAGGTAACACGCAGGTAGGTCAGCAGTGTGCGACCATTTTGTTGTAAATACTCACACATACGTCCCTGTGATCTCACTGGGCTCCACTCCTTGACCTGGCGGATTTGGGACTTCCGGTGATGATGACATCTTTCCCTGAGAATGTTGGAACTCCTGCTCGGTCTCTACGCTGACGGCTCCACATTGAGAGGTGGAGGAGTATGACGAGAGCAGCGCATGCGCGCTGCTTTCGCCAGCCGAGACCTAAAAAGACAGGCCAATGCCAAAAATACCCACATGGAATGAGCAGTCAGTTCCTGGCTTGCTGGGTCTGCTATTTCAGATGCAATGGCCTGTCAGTGAATCTCCCAGACCTTATCAGTCAGTTCATCCAGGGTATTGACTGCTCTAATTTATATGAATAACAAAATATTATGTGGATAAAAGAAAACGTGTTCGTCTTTTGGGAAAGTGTCATTGTGCAAATAGCATTACAGAAAACAATACGATTTCATTTGACCATTTGGTCCGGTGCGGGAGTCGGGGCTTCCTGATTCCGCAAGTGATAGCTGAACAACCAAGCCACATTACACCCCCCGGCCCCAAACTGTTTGTACTTTAAGAGTCAACTGACAGGACCGTTTGTCAACAGGTATTCCGAAACCGAGATTGTTCTACAGTTAAAAATGCCTAGAGAGCAGGCATTGCATTACGTGACTTGTGGTACGCGGAACACATTGCTTTGCAAACCCTGTGAACATGCTTAGGAATGTGTTTTTTCTAAGTGGGCGAACCTGCTTTCTAGAACGGACAAGTTTTCAGCACGTCAAGGGGAAGGGTGGTTCCACTTTCATAAGACCTGATTTCAAAGCAATCCTCCCGAACCATGATCACGTGTTTAAACGGGGATACTGTGCGCATATTTTGTTGACGTCCCTACTGCAAGCGAGTTATTGCTTTACATTTAAAGACACAGATAAAGCTTTATCACCAACTTGACTGATTGCCAAACACACAGTCACAACACTGCACACTACCCTAGGAGAATTATTCCTGCATCACTAAGTATTAGCAGGTGCTTTGGTTTCCATGTGAACAGGCTGCGGATAATCTGGAGAGGAGCAAAAATATCCATCAAAAGCCATCATCATCTGCAAAATCAAGAACCTGCAGACACGTGTGCTTTTTTATGAAGTCTGACTACAAACAGCGTTAGCTGTCTGGACGACCTGCCATCCATTCTTTAAAGACACTAACAAAAACGATGCACTGAGAGAGTGGGCTGTGGTTTAACCCCGCTCAGCTATTGCCTTCCACACAGCTTTCATTCTTTGCCATTGGGCGGAAGGGCTGTCCATCAAGGCAATGCCATTTCGTGGATGGTGACATACATTTCCATTAGGTTTTGGTGATGGGGAATGGAGTAGTCCTGTTTATTATGTATCATGACATGGAGCGTGTGATTGAGAGGCAATAAGAGCGGTTTAACTAATTTACTTGGCTGAAACAACAACAACATTTGAATTTCTAGTTTATGGCTTTTTCGTTCGGAAAGTGTGGTCCAGGATCACTTTCATATCTACTTTACTGGGAGTAAAATGGAGTGCAAAAGGCACACTAGAGGGCGCTAAAACACAATTTAATGCAATAGCGAAACCATAAGATGCGGATCCAGCCACGCCACCACTCATATGTCCCCCGTTCCCTCGCAGCGCCGCGTAAGGCCATCGGCTACCAGACAAGCAAAGTACAGCACCCGGCTAAACATATATAATAAAAACAAAAACAAACAAGCAACGCCTAGAGGATGTGTCGGGAGAGCCGCTCAAAGACTAAGAGGGCACAGGGCGACCTCTGTTCAGAACCCAGAATCCTACTAACAGGCTGTATGCTTTCGACAGCTGAGACCTAAAAAGGGGACATTAACGCACACCTGGAATGATCCACAGGTCAGATTAGTTTACTTCATTTATTTAGCACAAACAGCTTCAAGGCACCGGACGAGGAAAAGATAAATGCAAAGACAAATATAAAAAATGTAAACACAAAGTTTTGAAAAATGAACCGTTAGAAGTTAAAAATAATGTTTATGCAAAAAAACATAAAACCGAAAACCTGAACACTTGAATGGGGCATAGGTTGCAGTAGTCTGTTTTCTATTTCTCCTGCAACGCTAAACAGGAAGTGAGGGGAATTGAGAAAAATAATGGGGAAAGGTCAGAAACCGATGGCTGAGCAAAAGTGAGGCAGGAAAAGTAAGTAGGAATTAAGTATTAAAAACGGAGCAATGCAGAGAGGTGAGGGAACATTCTGCTTCTAAACTCAGTTGAAAAACAGGAACACAGTGAAACAAATTGTATGTAGTGAACACGTGGAAAAGATATCGGAATATACATTGTTTTAATCATGGGTTCTGCATGTTGCAAACTTTTCTTCCGCTTTTGGGAAATAAATCCTGTAGATTTTGATTGCTGTTGCATATTACTACAATTAAGGAATGAGGAAGCAAACACTGGCAAAGTCAATGGGACAGGCATTGTCGCCAGTCTGTTTGCTTTGTCAATGCTACCGTTGTATTGTCCTGTTTTTTAAATACATTTTTTTTTAAAAAAAACCTTATTGGGAAAACTGCTGGGCTCTCAAATAAAAAAATAAAGAAAATATTGGCTAAAAGCAAAATCATTTTTGGATGTCACAGCACACATTGCAATAGCAGTCCTTGGCACTTAATTGATTGAATGTTTGTGTGGACGTGCTCCTTGTGAATCTGCGAAAGGGCAGCGTGCCGGCACTTGATGGCTGAAGTGGCCGACATATTGCCCCATAATGTATATTGTGGAGTCATGCACATTTATTCCACCCACTCCAAACGACCAAAGGATGAAGAGGGCTGGCTGAAGGCCCCATAAGTTAGTATATTATCTGTATAATGGTAGTAAAATTAAAAAGGTCTTGACTAAACTCAGACCTTAAAATAGGTCGCACTTACAAATATATCGAAGAACGAGCTTGAAAACGTATACTCCAAAATCTCCTTCCACAGATTCTCCTTGATCCCATCACTGGTCTAAGGATGAGAAACAACAACAATAAGGGGTCATAAGGGCTGTGGAAATCAGAGGTGAAACTGTATGAAGACTAAAAGATTAAGCTTACCATGGGAAACCTGAGCACAGTCAACAAGTGTTTCAAGGCACTAACACCTGGGTATCGTACATGAAACCCCTTTGAGAGAGACCTATGATCATCACTGGCATTTGTAAACACTAAGATAATCAACCTATATATAGGATATCACCTAACAAAACCCTTTTAAAGCCCCAACTAAAGGCACAGTTCTCTTCTTGATTTTAAAAACATTAGACATAAGTAGGACCATTTAAAAGATGTACAACATTTTAAGTGTGCGCCACTAGTTATACCAATCCACGGAACAATTTGTTACCAGTATCAATACACAGATTAACAAAGGACACACATATTCACATACACAAACAATGCAAATGCAGACATCCATATATTCACACAAACATGCAGACTAACATATCAATTCAGTCAAACAGCAACACAGATAAGAATTCAAACCTATTTATAGGCACCCATGTATATAGCTTGGAACAAATGCAAGTATGTGCAGAATCCACACAACGCAGAAGCAACATAGACAAAAATAAACCATGGTTATGGAAAGCTTGGGAAAAAAAAACCCAGATGTGGTAGGGGCAAGTCTACTGCACAGTAGTGCGTCACTTAACCACTGTCTAGTTCAGAGCTTCACAAACTTTTTAGAACCGCGTCCACTTTTTATAACAACAAACTTTTGCGGCCCACCTAGCTTTAATGGACATAAGGCAGGTGGTTTTTTGATGCAACTAAAGCATCGTCTGCCAGTGCACTCATTAACAGGCAGCACATCTTCTATTGAAAGTCCACTAAATTTGCAGAGACATAGAGTTTACTATTAAAACTATACATAACAGAAATGCTAATGTGTGGAAATAGGGCTTCAGTGAATATTTATCATTTGTGCAGCACCCAGTGAAGTCTCTTAATTTGTTTGATTGTATTACAATCACGGCTTCCATTGCACTTCAGAATGACATAAATAGAAGCTTCATTTTTGCATTCTTCACTGCTGACTGTGTACAGTTAATTTACAGTTATTTACGTTTTGTTGTGTTACAAAAAATAGCATCCTACTGCCTTTCCGTTCACTGTACCCCAGCAAGACTGTCACATAATTCACTTTACTTTTCTTTCTCGGACTGCCAAGTGAGCGGAGTTTAAAAAACCAAGTCCCATGTTAAACCCGCATTGGCAAAGCCAAAAGGTTTTGCCTATGCGAGATCGATTGGCTTTGTCAATTTTTTTTTTTAATGTTGCAGCAGTGCGAGCTACTATACTACATAGCTTAAAATAAAAATAAAAGCGATATGACGTGGCCAGACTGCGTTGTGGCGCTTTTTTTTCCCCTTACTATAAGATATGCATGCACAATGTTAAATTGCTATTTTTCCTATAATTAATATGCAATTTATATTCTTGAACAAATGCCCATTGCAGCTACAAGCATGTCAAAGTTTAGCTAGCTGGAACACCGAACATAGAGAGGCTGTGGCATTGTGGCTAGGGCTGATGACTTGGGAGCTGGAGAACCAGGTTTGAGCCTCGGTGCCGGCACAACATCCTACAATTCTGAGCAAATAACTTAATCTCCATGTGCCTGTTAAAACTAATATGTCCTTGTGTAATGTAACCAGCGCACATGTAAAGCGCTTCAAGTCGACTTTGTGCTATATAAAACAAGCTACGACTAACAAAAATGTGAGAAAGGGGCATGCTACGACTGGAGTGAGGTGGTGGGAGGAACAGGTCAGCATGAACGGGAAGGGGTATGCAGCAAAAGAAGTGCGGTGGTGGTAGGGACGGGCAAGCAACAAACTGCATGTAGAAGCTGAAAAGTTAAAAAAATAGGTTTGTTAAAAGTGCTCGACGAATGGAAGGACACAGGCTGCCGGAAGCAGTACTTGGTCCAAGTACCACAGCAAGGTCGAAGACGTGAAGCCAAGCAGGAAGCTGGAGGCAAGAGGAGACGTTGACCAACAGTAAGAAAGGAAACAAGTGATTTTTTTATTTTTTTTACAAAAGATTTTGCAAGAACGGCGCAAACTAAAAGCATAAGCAGCAATTTGTCAGAAGATACAGCATGACATTTGACTACTGCCTTTGTATTTAACTTGTCACATTTGCCGCACTTCAGAGTTTAAAGGCATCTTAATTTATAGCTTGGACTTTTACGACTCACCAAAAATCACTAGTGGCTTACGACCTACAGTTTAGGAAACACTGGTTTAAATAGTTTAAACTACACATACATACATATACCATGAAGGTGAAGAGCCCAAACAATGGGAGACTGCCTGGACTTTACAGAAAGAGTACAGTAAAATAGGGATGTACCCCCGACTACAGAATATTCTGCTACCATAGTCAGCCTCATGGGCCGTTTGCACATACTATGTCAGGTAGCACAACAAGCACCTTGGAATCTGTAGGGACCTGGGGTAATACATTTTGAAGGCACAACGGTCCCTATGATAACAGTGACATTCAATACTATCAGAATGATATAAGCAATGTTTTAATAAAGCCCAAACAATTTACTTAACAGTGAGGTGAGAAAACCTGCCCGGTGCTCAGACAAGAGCGACACAGCAGTGCTTGTATCACATTATGCAGAATATATATATCCCACATGTTTCAAATTAGCATCATGTAAACGGTCTGTATAATTTGTCAATGGCGATCCCCTACGACCATGGGATGATGGCTATGCAGTGCTTATATGTGTCCTCATTTGATACGATGTCACACTAATTTAATTAGCCTTTTCCGGTTACCCACAGGGAGTTTGGGGCTGGACTTGCATTTCCCTAATTTCCGCTACATCCAAGACAGGATTTTCCTCCTTTCTAGCTCCTTCATAATTAATAGCCCGAGCACAGCTATAATTGGGCACCATGATCTGCAGCCCATACCAACATTAATTACTCTCAGACCACCCAGCCTGCTAACTACCTGCTCTCCTCAACTGATGCACCTGCATCACGCCCAGAGAATTGTTCTCCTTATCGATAAGTCAAGAGCTTGAGACAACATCGAATTTTTTGTTGCAATGATGATCCTACAATTGTAGTGGATCTAAACGCTGTAGCAAATATAGACATGTTTATATGAAAACTTGCGAAATAGGGCTCTATATATACAATGCATAATGTGATACACACACAGCGTAATTTACATGCGCCACTCTTGCCTGAGCACATTTTCTCACCTCTCCGATTTACCACCTCAATGTTATTCCTGTGCATAAATAGTTTGATCTTTTTTATTAAAACATTATTTGGTTATAATTTTATTATTATCAAAATATCACTGTTATTATATGGACCACTGTTTTTTTTTTAACGTATCACGGCCGGAATCAAAAAAGCAGTAGCCACTTTCACAAAGAGGAATAGTGTGGGCATCTGCTAAACAACCCAGCTCAGATGTGGCACCTCACATCAATAAAACAGGAATAACTTTAGTGGGCTTGCATAATGATCTACCTCAAATGTGCAAAAGTGTGGGAGGAACGCAAAGGGATGTCCAGAAAAAGTAGCAGGACAGCTCCACAAAGCCATTAGAGGACTTGTATCAAAATATCACCTCACACTCATAAGTGTTTTCAACAAATAGGAAATGTTATGCAGATTGTAGAGTGCACTATAACTTGGGAGCAGGTGAGAGTCTACCAAAAGTAGGTCCTAGACGAGTACTCGAAAAGCCAGGTGTGCGGCTTCTTGTAGAATTCAAGAAGTGAAGAGCAGGCTCTTATTTGCATCAGCAGTTCGTTCCATGATTGAGGAACAATGTTGGAGAAGGCTTGACTGCCAGAACTGGTTTTCCGTACGCGTGAGATGTGTGCGAGGAATGTGGACGAGAGGAGGTGTCTGGGAGGTTTGTGAAAGCAGAAGCGATTGTTGAGGTATACTGGGCCAGTGTTATATAGTGCCTTGAATGCGTGTGTGAGGAGTCTGAATTGTGCTTGTGTGTGGGTGTGGGAGGTTGACAGTGATTGTGGCCTCACAGTTCTGAATGGTCTGCTACCTTCTGGTGAGATTTTTGTTGCTCCCGGTGTAGGAGAGTAGGATCTGCACTTGTGTTGCCCCCACTTGTTTTCTGATGTATACACTGGTTTCTGGCTATAGTCTGGCTGGGCCCCTGCTAATCAGGGCCACAGTCTAACTGATCTCTCTAAACAACTTGGTGTGCATATTAGATGCACTAGTGATTGGATACTGTGGTACCTTATGAGCCCCTAGTATATGGTACCTTAGGTACCTAGGGCATTGGTACTTCACAGGCCTACCAGGGGCTGCAGCATGTATTATGCCACCCCTGGGAAGCACTCACAATCTGACACCACAGGCCTGCTACTGCAGCCTGTGTGAGGTAGTGTTAGCACTCCTCACTGAGGTATAGGTTTCTATATCTCACCATACACACACATATAAACCTATCAGTCACCCCTATGGTAGGCCCTATCAATCCCAAGGGCAAGGTGCATGGTTTACTATGTGAGGGGGTGCTTCTGCCTGAGCAGGACCCCTCTGCAGCTGGCAGAGTCTATTCTCTGCTGCTGTTTGTGGATGCGGTTAAACCATATACTCTTAAGTGCATTATAACCTCGCGGTAAATGCTAACTTTGGAAGGACTGCATCAAAACATGTCGTGTTTGGTGTCAAACAACTTGGAATCTGGTGTGTGAGTAGGATCCCACCCTTCTAGAGGGGACGACATGTACACACTGTACTACACGGTAGAAATCATCTAGAGCCCTGGCATCACAAAATGGATGCCACCAGCACAGACACCGGGCTGCCCTCCTGCTGCTGACCGAAACTCGCAGTGGAGGGAGCTCAACAAAGGGTTTCCTGTCACAGGGAGGTGTCACCACCTCCCAGACAGGATTTAGTGTATTGGAGCTGGGTGGGTGCACTCCTAGAGTGCTTTGAAGTCCTGCACTGGGGGAGCAGTAGGCTCCTCTGTGCATATGCCAGCTCAAACCGGTTCAGGGGCTACCTGCCCCTGCTCTGGCGCGAAACTGGACAAAGGGAAGTGGGTGTAACCACCCACTATCCTGACCCTCCTAGAGGAGTGGTCATAGAGCTAGTCCCTCCCATCTTTTCACTACAAGATACCACACATTGCCAATGCAATTTAGATTACACCTGGACGACGCTCTACGAAGAAGAATCCTGGCCCTTCAACTTTCTACTATCTCTAGAAGACCGAAGGATCTCCCTTGGAGTCAAGGAGTGACTCCCCTGCTTGGCAGGCACCAAAACTACTGAACTACGGTTACAAACTTTGCCGCTCCCGCCGTAGCCCGAAGTCCCTGCGTCCCCTGAAGCGGATTTCCTGACCTCTCGACGGCCATTTTGAGTCCCCAGCGAAGCTGTGGCATCTGGACCCCACGAGTGACGAGGAACGGCAATACCAGGAAACCGTGCACTGATTGAGTGCAAGCCCTAAACTACGTCCAACGAAGTTGTGCTTTGGACCACTTGTTATCCAAGTCCCGAGCGGGTCTAGTACCGAAGATCAGCGGCCTACCTCGTCCCGAGTGACCGTGGGCTGTTGGTGAACTTTTCCTGCAAAGGCGTCTTCGCAGTTGCTTGCCCGTTGGCTAGTGACTCTCCAGAAGACTTCCACATCCCCTTCAAGGGCTCGCCTGGTTGCTCTGGGCCTGCCCTCACTTACCCTCGCTGGGTAAGTCCATCAGACCTTGCTGGTCTGCTCCATCGACAATCTTCCATCCACACGAGAATTGCAGTTGCAAAGGCTTGTTGGCTCCAAACCGAGTGCCGACACCGTCAACAGCTGCAGACGTCGTGGGACCCTCCGAATCCAGCTGCTGGTCTTCCTCGATGCCTCCTGGTCCTCGTGAGCGAAGAGACAAAACGACATCAGCGACCTGAAGAGACGCAACAGCTGTGGTCATCCATCTTGCTGGCCACCGGTCACTGGCAAGTGACTTTGAACTCGGTCTCCTCAATTTCTAGGTCTTCTGCAACTACAATCCATCTTCGGATTCCAGCGGACACTTCTCTCGACGACGCAAGCAGCAAGTCTTCAGCGATCTCCATTGAAAACAGCATCGCGACCCGATACCAAAGGACACGTATGCACCCGGCTTCCCTGGGTGAGGTAACTCTGGCATTACGGTGCCCAAGTGTGCATTGACTCTCGAAGTACTTACCCTGTAAGTTGTTTGCTTGTTGTCCACTCCGAAGTGCCCTAGAACTGTAAAATACAAACCGCGACATTTTGCCATTGAAACGCATTGAAAACCCGCGTGTGTGTTTAGACACTGCACACGTCTCCTGTGGGCTGATTACTTACCTGCTAACACTGCAGAAGTGAAGCCCCAGCGATTCCCAAGGCCCTAGGCCTCTTCATATTGCAAGTCGAGTTTGTTAAACCACTATTTTAGTATATGGTCTGGTACGCCCCTAGGGCTACAGCCATATTTGTGCTTAATTTATTGAGAACTGTTGATCTTTTGAATGTTTACCTGGCTCTAATCTCATAAAGAGATTAGTAGATCATATTTAAAAATAAATACATATATATTTGATATATATACCCGTGTGGTGTCTTTTCATTTGGTAATTCAAGAGATTATAAGGTAAAACATGCTGCTTTACATTCCTCAGAGACTTAGCCTGAAGGCTGCTCTCCACAGCTACCACTAGGATAGCTTTCTTTAAAAGGTTGTCTTTAAACCTATCTACCAAGAGTCGAATTGGACTGGTGCAAGGTGGCCACTATAACTAGTGACCAGCATATGACAGGCCAACTTCTCACATTGGTGGGCAGCGTGTGGGATTCCAGCTTGCCATTGTTTTACCAGAAAATCTCTATTTGAATTACTAACTGAAAACCACTTAAGGTACTCAAGGTACATATAAAGTCAAGCTAGTATCAATAAGTTCTACTGAACTTAGAGCGGTTTGTGAAGGGACAAGCACACCCTTGCTACAGCTCAAGCTAGGTCCAGTAGGCCTCAACTAGTGTAGGTAGTACAACACTGCACAACACTAGTATGTCTCACCATGGTGGAGCCAGTGGGTCCACCCCATCTCAGTACAAAGATATAGCCTACACTGAACTGAAGGCCTTATGCTTTGAAAGAAATCTGAGGGTGGGCAGGAGTCCCTCATCACAACACCTGATAGATCTGTTAGTAGCAGATGACCCGAGAAAAGCTCTAGGAGCTAGATGGTCTGCATCAGGGGGTGGGTCACATATAGTCTCTGGGTCTGATGATGATAATCAAGATGACCTGGACTCTGTGGGCGAAGGGCCAGACCCCGAAGGGTCTGAAGAGAATAGAGGAAATCTCCCTAAGAGAGCTGACAGAGTGGGAGACAGGCCTAGGTCCCTCTCAAGGGACTCTGACAGGTCATATCACTCTGGAAGAGAATCTATTCCACAGAGGAACTCCAACTTTCCCAGGGAGACCTCCTCTGAAAGAAGGTTCAAGATGCTCCAGTATGAGGAAGCTAGGCTTGCCCTCAGAACCAAGCAATTGGCCTTAGATAGGGAAGCCTTCGAGCTCCAAAGAGCTTCAAAGAAGGAGGGGTTAGATGCCCCTGGTGGCAGCAACAGTGTCCCTAGAGGCAGAGATTACATGCCAGATCATAGGAACCTTGAAGTACCGGGGATTTTAGGACCCCAGCGGTGCCAGGGATAGCACCCTATGACTTCGGGTTATCCTGTTGCTGTAGTATTATAAAAGACGCTCTCATGGTAATGCAACAAAGAAACTGGCAGAAGAAGCTGAAATATGAAAAAGACATCTTTATTAAACATTAAATGAGTGAGACTACGTCGCACAGAAGCCTTAGCAACTGAATGAGGCAGTCTGCAGAACGAAAACCAGTGTTCTCTTTTATAATGCATATTATGCTCTGGGCAACACCGCCCTTCTCTTGCAGTTGGTCATTCACATATTTTACTTCAAAGAACAAGCAGAGTCATGATTGCAATCTCACATTTCAGTTCAGCCAGCCCGCAATTATTTACCGAGCAAGGCTCAGATCCCACATCTGACCCCAATAAACATGAGCATCTCCTGTTTTGAGAAACAGGCCATAAAGCAGGAACAAGCAGGTGCGAAAGTGATTAGCCGGAGGCTTGTGTGCGATGAAAGGACTTTATGGTGTGTCAAGCCCTGATGCTAATCACAGGTGGCCGGAGGAAGGGGAGCTCGTGAGACCGGACTGACCTGGGGCAGCGGAGACCAGCTGCCCAGGTCATGGAGAAGTCAAGCAGAAAGTACATGTATTCTAAAGGCTTATAATGTGTTTGTCTATGTGAGGGCAATGACAAGATGGCCACCGCTCCAAGATGGAACCCACGGAGTCAATGTATAATAACGTATACACAGTGCATTTGGCAATGGGACGTTATGCAAAGCGCTTGTAAATACCGCATTGACCAATCGCGGTTTGCTAAGACATGAATAAACAGGGGTAGGGCCCTGTCTTCTACGTGGTCCCAAATACCAAAGTACGACAGACCCTCCTTTTGCCCTTACATAGGCAATCACTATACTCATACTGATCTTAGTCCAGGTCTATAGACATGAAGTCATGGAGATGTTGCTGTAGCATCATCCTATTACTTAGCGACTCTCACGGGACACATGTAGTAGCACAAAGGCCACATATGGCAGGACAAAATAAGGAATACCTCTATCTAGGTGGCATAAGATCACACCCCCAACAGTTAGTGATGTTTACTACTAACTAGTGTCGATGCAGAAGCTGTATAGAAGAATTGCTTACGAATTCTGATCTTTTAACCTGCTCATGTTCAGGAAAAGAGTGCAAAGAAACAGTAGTGGAAAAAAGACATAGGTTGAGAAGCGGGTGCAGAAGTCAATTGGGTAGAGAAAAACAATCCCACCCATAAATGACAACGTCATGTTTAAAACCCACTAGAAAACACGTTATTAAGAATATTTAGACAACGGGAGAAAGTAGCGACCACTATTACAAATGAAATATTTAGTAACATTTTAGGGCTCCTATACATTTTGTATGTTCAGGTGAAACAGTGGTGACCCTCATCAATGCTCTGAGGTGAAAAGGGGGCACCTTTCCACAGAAAATGGATTTTATTCTGCTTATACTAGACAATGCCAGCAAAACAAACATCTTCTAACACCTAGTCTATACAATCACACGGAAACCTCTTGTGAAACCACCTATGCCCAGAGTCCGTTCAAAAAGCCTCACTGGCAGGCTTCTATTGTCCATCAAATCTTCTTCTGTTGTTTTCTTTGGCATAGGCTTTTTCATTCAAGCCTTTCATGAGAAAAGAAAGTACTGCTCAGTTGGAGTGCCCTCCTGGCAAACACTCACAGCTCACGGTCTCAATGTTTCAAGGCAGTGCACCTGTGTCTTTCCTCTGCTGCAGACACTACAAATAATATGCTCTTCATTGGTCATGGGCACAGATCATCTTGTGCAGACCCGGGACCATTCTCAGGATCCAACACTCATCATTCGGTGTCAGAGGACGCTCAGGCTGCTCTTTCATGGGCACTGGAATGTAGTGCCTTCTGTCAATCTTGGATCCGCCGGTGCACTGCACTTCCATTGAAGCAAAGGAAAAGAGGGGGTATGTGTGGCCAAAAACTCAGGCCAAGGGGCTCAAGGGACTGCACACTGTCAGAGGTTACCAGCACATGACAGGCGCCCTTTTGTACTGAAATTCTGGTTCTGTGGCAAAACCAGCTCCTCCATCTTTTCTGATGTTGAACGCCTTATGACGAAGCAAGCGTGATGCTTTAACCAGTTCGTTGTATAACAAGGGGACTGTAAACAGGTGGCCTGCGGTCCTTCAAAGGAGTGGCCACACGCCATGGGACAATTTTGGTCCAGAATACACTGTCTTTCTTAGGAAGCAATACAAATAAAAAAAAAAAGGCAGTAGGCAAAACAGTGCCTCTAAGCTTTTCAATTGGGTTTCCGTGTGAGAGCCTTCATCATCTAAGGGTAGATAACTACACGAGAATTCTATCTAAAATGGATGTCTTCACATATGGTGGCATTGTCTAATAGGGCAAACACATTTTTTTCTGAATGATTACATATAAGTGTTTCTAAATTCCTTATCTAGGACATTTCAATAGAGAAATCACATGGTACAGATTATCATAGGCATGTAGAAACCTTTCATATCAGGTGCACTAGGCAATACACAGGCTAATAGTCAGATATGAAAACAAAAGACAAGAACTAGAGGGTCCTGATATTTGCATGATTAGAACACATCTGATCCCACCAAAAATTAAAGCAGCAGGAACAAAAAGGGTAAAAACCACATTAAAAATAGACATTGAAAATTCGTCATGTTCAAAAGGGTAAACGCAAGATATCCCCTATTGGTATGGAAAACTTGTCTTACTATAATATTGAGTCAGTTAGCCAGGCTATCGCTATCCTGACAGTCAGGCTGGAAAACATTGCAGCAGGCCTAAGGAAAATTCTTGGAAACCAGTCTGGTCATGCAAAAGGGAATTGTACATAATATGGGGGTTCCTGGTGCATCACTGCAGTCTGGAAGTATGTACCTGAACAATACACCTACAATAATAAATGAGCTGACTGATGAAAGGAATACGGAAAAGGGAATTGGAACTAGGACACAACTAAAATCCCCAATCACTAAGCATAATGCGACATTGGGCAGGGAAGAAACAAAAGCAATAAAAAATAAAAATCTATAGGAAGGACAAGAATTTACTTGGGTGGTAGGCAGGCATGTGACATCACCAAGAGTACGGGTGATACACAAAAGGCCAAAGTCACATACATTTTAACTCTACCGCTGGCGACTGCACCATATACGGTAATCTTAGGTAATGTTCCAGTTTCTTCTGCAGGGAAAAATGAAAACCTAGTTTCCTTTTAAGAAGCAAAGGCCATATGCTACTTAGGAGAAAGGACACCATTACCTAATGTAATATAGAAATTAGGCCACCTTTAGTCACAGATCTATAATTTCATCCTTAGGTCCAATCAAGGATACATAAATGTAGGGCTGCCTGTTCCTTTAAGGGAAGGGCAGTATAACGTGACAGGTGACACACTTTGATCCTGTAGATCTCTTTTAGTTTTCTGTAATACCATTATAGCCAATTTAGACATGCACTGGTAAAGTGCTGCCTCTCATGTTCACAGCATGAAAATATCATTAGCTGTGGAATTTAGTAACCAGAACAAGTTCAACCAACTGTTGCGTAGCGATGGGCATCGTCATGACCATCCCCATACAACGAAAACATGCAAAAAATAATAAAAACGCACAAAACATCAAAGCCATCAGATATACTTGCTGTATATCAAGCACAAAAAAAGCATAGACAAAACAATAGCATATGTAAAAAGCGGTGACACACAACACCATGTCATGTACTTTATGCACTGTAAAACTGCAGCCCAAAACCCAATATTTGGGCCTGTTTAATTTGTCAGGTTTAAAATACTTACCCTCCTTTTTGACAGTAGATCACCAGGCAATGGAAATCTGCTGTCAAACATAACTCTACTGTTTCTCTTCTAACATACAGGACCAGCAAGAACAATTCATGATAGAACCAAATACACAAAAATAAATTGCATTACTTAACTGTTACCCTCTTGTCAGTCCTTTCAACATCCAGCCACTCAAGTTTTACATTTCTAGAAATAAAAAATAGTTACACTGACACTCCATAGTAATTTGGCACCTACAATTTCCACTGTGAAAAAGAAGTTTTAATTGGCAATGCATTCTCACGTAGGCATGTAGCCTTAAAGAAATTTTAGAAAAAGGCTGCATCTTGTTTTCTGTCTAAGACTTAATGCAACACTTCGTTTTCTGTTAAAGAAGAGCAACTATAGCAGGCATCATTCTATTTTCTTTTTTTTAGAGCACCAATGTATCAGCAAAGCATTTAACATGATGTTTGGACTTTCAAAAAAACCCTTTTCCCGGTGGAATTAAGTTCTTTAGTTTTAGTGATGCTATGGAGAAACCAGAAACCCCACCTTTAGAGGCCCGTGTAGCAAGGTCATTCTGCATTCCACAGAGGCAAGGCCCTAATTTAAAAGGTCATAAAAGTCAACGTGGCAGCCTACTCATTGTTTACACTAAAGATAGCATCTCAGCAGCCTGACCGAGCTGCTCTGCAGCTCCCAACCCCCAGCTTCTGACACTCTGAATTCGTCAAAGCCAGAAGGCCTTCCTAATCCCTCCTAACTTGCAATAATTCGCTCTATGTTGAAAAATAATTTCTCCTTTTTAGGCGCTAAAAAATTATCCCTATTCCCAGATTGTTAAACTACATGTACTGTGAATAATTCACAAAACTTAATAACACACATACCAGTTTTTAGAATAAATGCTTGTTGCAATCCTATGCAATGGTATACATTTCATCAACCTTAAGTGAATTGTATTCACAATGAGTTTTGATATTTTCTTCATCATTTAGTCATTTGCCTTTATTCGAGCTCTGTTAGTCCCTTTTATATTAGCATATGAAACTCAGTGCCTCCCGCCAGGTAATCACAATATTTTCACCCCTACTGCTAGAACCTGCAATCTCATCTTTCCTCTCCTACTTACTCAAACCAGTACTATATTCCTCTTTATTCCCTTCGTCAATACAACCTTCCTCATGCTACTCTTCATGTCTTTATTACTCCCCGTTCATCATCTCTCTTCCCTCCATGGCATTCTATTTTCCCAATCGTTCCTCTCCTTCCTACGCATTACCCAGTTCCTATAACCGTAGTTCTACATTTCTCCACCCCTCTATCATTACTGACTTCATCACGTATCTGCTCACAAACATCCTCTTTTTCCTTCATCAAAAAACAATTCTCCATTTCTCTTTCTCTATGTGGGTGCTAACTCCATTAAGGCCGTTTTGTATTAACATCAAATAGTTGCGGGTTGCGACACCATATTTTATTTAATTTCCCCAAGTTTTTTAAAAAAAGGTCTTGTTTTTCATAGCATGTTCAGTGGTATCGTGACAGACACAGCTAAAGTTAGAACCTTCAACCCTGATATTGAAACAAGCCTTTGTACTGGCACATTGACTCATTGAATCATAAGAAGGCACAACCTGTAAATATATATCAAAACCTAAACGTATGCATTTACTGAAGCCTGGGACACTTTAAACATTACTCTGAATGAAAGAAAATGCAATTGAAACAGTCCTTTTTACCCAAATTCGACTTTGATATTTTAAGCATTAAAAAATGAATATCCTACAATTTTCTTGCGTAATATGCATTACCAGAATGTCTATTACATAACCCATGAGTCAGGCATTGGAAATAATAACTTATACTGTATAAAAATGAGCTTGTTTGCGCCTGCGCCAAGGGAAAATTGTACGCGCGAATGCTTGTCATTTTAGTGATGCAACACAACTTAAATCAAATTTTAATGCTAGGAGGTCATAGTATGAGTATTAAGCTTTATAAATATCAAAAAACGATTTTGAAAAGCACTTATTTTTTAAAATAATTTTTCCCATGATTAATAATTTTCTTTTTAAAAATTCCCAATTATTCGTTTTTGTGATAATTCCATGTATAAAAAACAAGCTGCATCCCTTGCCTATCATTTTGGACACATTTAACTCACAAGCCTAAGCGCATAAGCCCAATTTGAAACGCGTCACATCTTTGCGCCACTTTCATTTAAAAAGACGGTTCTGCCAAATTTCACCCGTGTTCAACTGGGAAGGTGCTGGCTGAATGAACATTTCTATCAAATATACTGCAGCTGAAAAGTTTGCCTGTGAACATCTAATATAATGCATCTAAGGAAAATGCTGTAAATTTATTTACTTTTGCAAAAATAGATAATTTCGTTTTTGGGGCCTGATTTATATCTATCGAATGTGTTTCTAATTTTATCCTTTTAGCTTTTAACGGCAGTTTTGTATATGGGCACAATTGCTCATTCTATAAATTAAAGAGCAACACATAGCTATTTTAGCACATAACATTGTTCATTTCTGGATTTTTTCCCTAAGTTTCTACTTGATATTAACTAACCAGCAATTTATTTAACAGACTGAAAACATCAGAAGACCCACAAACACACATTGAGCTCATTTCAGACATAAACAGAAAAGGGTTAAACAGACAATACAGCGCGCTTTAGCCATTTTTCATAAATAGCGCCGTCGCAATTTACTTACGGAAGTTGCACTAATGATAAAAAAAAACAGACATTTAAACACACAGTTGACTTACAAATCAATACGCATGACAGAAAGAAAGAACAGCTTACAGACTATACTTGAAACAAACCATTTGCAAATACTGGTTGTAAGTCATATTTACAAGCAACGCTTTTCAATAGTGTTCCAAAAGGCTGCATAAACAGCCCAACAGACAGATGCATGTCCAAGAAGCAGCGAATGCGCTCAATTCACTAGCTTTGCCTAGCAGAACACCACACAAAATCGTTCTGCATATCTTCATTCATGAAACTGCGCAGAACGAAGGATCCTTGTTTTGTATTATGTCATATTTTAATTCCCTGGGGATACAAAATCACCAAGGAAGAAATATGTTTTTAAATCTAACCTATTTAGATATTTCCCACACTATGGTACCTTTCAAAACAAAAAGCAACACATTTTTCCATGTGAGCTTACAAAACAGACATGCCAAAAATACTGCTGAAAACGCAAGTATTATAATCAAAACCAAATGGAGAAATATCTCCTCATTACCTGCCTACACAAATTGCAATTCGCATATCCAAACTTATACAAACCAAAAGCTGGCCAGCACAAATTTCGTAATTCCAAAGCTACATTTCCAAATTTGCTAAGATCAGGCATCTTATAGCTCACTAATCTAGCTTCAAACTTCAAGGGTTTATCTCTACCAATAAACTCGCAAATATGCGAGACCCTCGGTTTTGGTAATTGCAATGACCAAATCAGAAACCAAGAAACCAACGCCTCGGCTTTGGTAATTGCGATAACCAAATTAAAGACCCAAAGAACCAAAGGACTGGGAGCGACCCACTTATACTTAATTCTTATTCTTAATAATCAAAAAGGTTATCCAAATTCTAACTGTCAAGTTCTTCATAACAAAACGTTTTTTATAATACTCACGCCAAAAAGGGTTCTAATCGGGAGTGACATCTTTTGGAGAGTCAAAGTCAGAAAGATCAGAGATATACTGGGCTGCAGAGACAAAGAATCCCCCAGAACCTCGGTGCTCAGAGTAGTACCTGCTTAGTGGATTTCTGTCCTGTTCTTCCCAGTAGATTTCTGTCCTCTGACAAGATCGCTCCTCCAGATAGTCACTTGTATTGATGCCACGCTGTCGGGCGCCAACTGAAGTACCGGGGATTTTAGGACCCCAGCGGTGCCAGGGATAGCACCCTATGACTTCGGGTTATCCTGTTGCTGTAGTATTATAAAAGACGCTCTCATGGTAATGCAACAAAGAAACTGGCAGAAGAAGCTGAAATATGAAAAAGACATCTTTATTAAACATTAAATGAGTGAGACTACGTCGCACAGAAGCCTTAGCAACTGAATGAGGCAGTCTGCAGAACGAAAACCAGTGTTCTCTTTTATAATGCATATTATGCTCTGGGCAACACCGCCCTTCTCTTGCAGTTGGTCATTCACATATTTTACTTCAAAGAACAAGCAGAGTCATGATTGCAATCTCACATTTCAGTTCAGCCAGCCCGCAATTATTTACCGAGCAAGGCTCAGATCCCACATCTGACCCCAATAAACATGAGCATCTCCTGTTTTGAGAAACAGGCCATAAAGCAGGAACAAGCAGGTGCGAAAGTGATTAGCCGGAGGCTTGTGTGCGATGAAAGGACTTTATGGTGTGTCAAGCCCTGATGCTAATCACAGGTGGCCGGAGGAAGGGGAGCTCGTGAGACCGGACTGACCTGGGGCAGCGGAGACCAGCTGCCCAGGTCATGGAGAAGTCAAGCAGAAAGTACATGTATTCTAAAGGCTTATAATGTGTTTGTCTATGTGAGGGCAATGACAAGATGGCCACCGCTCCAAGATGGAACCCACGGAGTCAATGTATAATAACGTATACACAGTGCATTTGGCAATGGGACGTTATGCAAAGCGCTTGTAAATACCGCATTGACCAATCGCGGTTTGCTAAGACATGAATAAACAGGGGTAGGGCCCTGTCTTCTACGTGGTCCCAAATACCAAAGTACGACAACCTGTCCAAGGTTGTTCCTCCCTACCAGAGTGGGGATGATATCCACAAATGGATAACTGCTATGGAGAGGGCCTGTCAAGTTCAACAGGTCCCCCAGAAACAGTGGGCAGCAATCTTGTGGCTCTCCTTTTCAGACAAAGGGAGAGACAAGCTCCTCACTGTTAGAGAAGAGGATGCTAATGGTTATGAAGCCCTGAAGAGTGCTTTGATAGATGGGTTTGGCTTAACCACTGAACAGTACAGGTTGAAGTTCAGAGACACCCAGAAAGCACAGACTCAGGATTGGACTGACTTTGTTGATTGTGCAACCAAGGCTCTAGAAGGTTGGCTGGTGGGTAGTAGAGTAACTGATTTTAAGGGATTGTATAATCTTATAATGAGAGAACAGATCCTTAATAACTGCCAGAACCAGTTGTTGCATCAGTACCTGGTGGACTCTGATCTGACCTCTCCCCAAGAATTGGGAAAGAAGGCAGACAAATGGGTCATAACCAGGGTGAGGCAGAAAAACCAGAACCAAGGTGGTGACACTAAGAAGCAAGATCCTAAAGGCTCAGATAAGGGTGGAGATAAATCTAAAGATCAGAAGTCTTCACAAGAGCCCCAAAAATCTGCATCTGGTGGGGATTCACAGTCTAACAAGGGAAAAAGGCCAAAAGAAGCCCTGGTACAAATTCTGTAAACAGAAAGGGCACTGGACTTCTGACTGTACAAAGTCCAAAGACCAAACCACCACCACTCCAGACCCTAAGGCAACTGTTCCCCCTAGTACAGCAAGTGGTGGAGGTAATACTCAGAATAAGGGTGTAGTAGGGTTGACCCTGGGTTCTGATGTGGACTCTGGCCTAGTCAGAGTACCAACACAGGCAATGCTAGTTTGTGAGGGAGACCTTGATATGTCCTTCCTAGTGAGCCCCAGTAATCTGGGCAAATACAAACAGCAGCCTATCATAAATGGCAAACAGGCTTTGGCATTTAGGGACACAGGTGCTAGTGTCACCATGGTGGCAGAGGACCGAGTGGACCCTACACAGATCATCCTGGGTGAAATGTACCAGGTAACCAATGCAAGCAACACCAGGACCAACCATAGCCTGGCTGTTGTGAATTTCTCCTGGGGAGGGGTAACTGGCCTCAAAAAGGTAGTAGTCAGTGTAGACCTCCCTGTCGCATGTTTGTTGGGCAATGATCTAGAGACTTCAGCCGGGTCTGAAGTAGAATTATGGACTCATGCTGAGATGTTGGGCATACCTGCAGAGGTATTTGCTGTGACCAGGTCACAAGCCAAAATGCATAAAGCTGAACCAGCTCTGGATCCTGAAACTATGAACCAGGTGCTACCCAAGAGGAAGAGCAGTAGGGTTAAGGCTGGGCCTTCCCCTCTGTCTCAGATCTCAGATTCCCCTCCTGAGGGAAGAGAAGCAGAGCCTGTAGAAGGAACTGCCCCAGAGGAACTGGAGCCTGGGCAGGTTGAGTTCTTGGGGGTAGGGGGCCCTTCCAGGGAAGATCTGAGCAAAGAGCTACAGTGCTGCTCCACTCTTGAACCCCTCAGACAGCTGGCTGCTGCTGAGGCTGCTGGGAGTGCTAGTGGGTCCCATAAGGTTTATTGGGATGAGGGGCTCCTATATTCTGAGGCTAGAGATCCTACCCCTGGAGCCACCAGGAGGCTGGTAATTCCTCAGAAGTTTAGGGGGTTCCTCTTGACCCTAGCACATGATATCCCATTGGCAGGTCACTTGGGCCAAAACAAGACCTGGGACAGGCTTGTACCACATTTTCATTGGCCACACATGTCTGAAGACACAAAGGAGTTTAGTCGCTCCTGTGTCACTTGTCAAGCCAGTGGCAAGACAGGTGGCACCACAAAGGCCCCCCTGATACCACTACCTGTGGTGGGGGTTCCCTTTGAAAGGGTAGGGATTGACATTGTTGGTCCCCTTGACCCACCAACAGCATCTGGGCACAGATTTATACTGGTGGTAGTGGATCATGCCACCAGGTATCCAGAAGCTATACCCCCAAGGACTACCACAGCTCCTGTGGTAGCAAGAGCCCTCATTGGAGTCTTCTCCAGGGTGGGTTTTCCAAAGGAGGTCATCTCTGACAGAGGTTCTAACTTTATGTCAGGATATCTAACTGCAATGTGGAAGGAGTGTGGTGTAAACTACAAATTCACTACTCCCTATCACCCACAATGCAATGGGTTAGTTGAGAGATTCAACAAAACCCTAAAGGGAATGATTAAAGGACTCCCAGAGAAGCTTAGGCGAAAATGGGACCTTTTACTTCCCTGCCTTCTGTTTGCATACAGGGCGGTTCCTCAGAAGGGGGTTGGCTACAGCCCTTTTGAACTTCTGTTTGGGCACCCTGTTAGAGGACCATTATGTCTGGTGAAAGAGGGATGGGAGTTACCTCTAAAACCTCCCAAACAAGATGTAGTTGACTATGTACTTGGTCTCCGCTCCAGGATGGCTGAGTACATGAAGAAGGCCAGAAAAAACCTTGAGGCAAGCCAAGAACTCCAGAAAGCTTGGCATGACCAAAAGGCTGTCTTGACTGTTTACCAGCCAGGCCAGAAAGTGTGGGTGTTGGAGCCTGTGGCCCCAGCAGCTCTCCAGGACAAATGGAGTGGCCCCCATACAATTGTTGAAAAGAAGGGAGAGGTCACCTACTTGGTAGATCTTGGCACTCCCAGGAGCCCCCTTAGGGTGCTCCATGTCAACAGACTTAAGGCATATGTGGACAGGGCTGACATGAGCTTGCTCATGGTAACTGATGAGGACCAGGAGGAGGAGAGTGACCCTCTCCCTGACCTGCTCTCACAGAACCCTGAAGATGGGACAGTTGATGGTGTTACTTTGGCAAGCAGCCTCACTGAACATCAACAAACTGAATGTAGGCAAGTGCTACAGCAGTTTAGACATATGTTTAGCCTGACCCCAAGTCAGACTTCCTGGTGCACCCATGAGGTGGACACTGGAGACAGTCTGCCTGTAAAGAGTAAAATCTACAGGCAACCTGACCATGTCAGGGACTGTATCAGGACTGAAGTCCAGAAAATGTTGGAGCTAGGTGTTATTGAGCCCTCAGATAGCCCTTGGGCTAGCCCAGTAGTACTTGTCCCAAAACCTCACACCCAGGGCGGTAAGAAAGAGATGTTTTGTGTTGACTACAGGGGCCTCAATGCAGTCACCAGGACTGATGCCTACCCAATCCCAAGGGCAGATGAACTAATAGACACTTTGGCCTCAGCCAAGTATCTCAGTACATTTGACCTTACAGCAGGCTATTGGCAAATCAAGTTAGCTGATGATGCCAAGGCAAAAACAGCATTTTCGACCCCTGGTGGGCACTATCACTTTGTGGTAATGCCCTTTGGTTTGAAGAATGCACCTGCCACATTTCAGAGGTTGGTGAATAATGTTCTGACTGGTATGGAAACCTATTGCTCAGCATATCTTGATGATATTGCTGTCTATAGTTCCACCTAGCAGGATCACCTGGTTCACCTCAGGAATGTACTGGAGGCCCTGCAGAAAGCAGGCCTCACTATCAAGGCCACTAAGTGCCAGATAGGGCAGAGTCAGGTTGTGTACCTGGGCCACCTTGTAGGTGGAGGCCAGGTTCAACCAATGCAGAGCAAGATCCAGACCATAATGGACTGGGTAGCTCCAACCACCCAGACACAGGTGAGAGCCTTCTTGGGCCTGACTGGGTATTACAGGAGGTTTGTTAAAGGATATGGATCTATAGTGACCCCCTTAAATGATCTTACCTCCAAGAAGATGCCAAAAAAGGTTCAGTGGACAGCTAGCTGTCAAAAGGTATTTGATGACCTCAAGCAGGCAATGTGCACAGCCCCCATCTTACAGAGTCCAGATTACAAAAAGAAGTTCATTGTCCAAACAGATGCTTCAGAGCTGGGTGTGGGAGCTGTACTGTCTCAACTTAATAATGAAGGTCAGGACCAGCCATTAGCTTTTATAAGCAGAAGGCTGACCCCTAGAGAGAAACGTTGGTCAGCTATTGAGAGGGAGGCCTTTGCTGTGGTTTGGGCCCTGAAGAAGCTGAGGCCATACTTGTTTGGCACTCACTTCATAGTTCAGACTGACCATAAACCCCTCCTATGGCTCAAACAGATGAAAGGTGAAAATCCTAAACTGCTCAGGTGGTCCATTTCCCTACAGGGGATGGACTATACAGTGGAACATAGACCTGGGACCCAACATGCCAATGCAGATGGACTCTCAAGGTATTTCCACTTACAACATGAAGACTCAACTGGTCAAGGTTAGTTTAATGTCCCTGCGTTTTGGGGGGGGTTGTGTAGGAGAGTAGGATCTGCACTTGTGTTGCCCCCACTTTTTTTCTGATGTATACACTGGTTTCTGGCTATAGTCTGGCTGGGTCCCTGCTAATCAGGGTCCCAGTCTAACTGATCTCTCTAAACAACTTGGTGTGCATATTAGATGCACTAGTGATTGGATACTGTGGTACCTTATGAGCCCCTAGTATATGGTACCTTAGGTACCTAGGGCATTGGTACTTCACAGGCCTACCAGGGGCTGCAGCATGTATTATGCCACCCCTGGGAAGCACTCACAATCTGACACCACAGGCCTGCTACTGCAGCCTGTGTGAGGTAGTGTTAGCACTCCTCACTGAGGTATAGGTTCCTATATCTCACCATACACACACATATAAACCTATCAGTCACCCCTATGGTAGGCCCTATCAATCCCAAGGGCAAGGCGCATGGTTTACTATGTGAGGGGGTGCTTGTGCATGAGCAGGACCTCTCTGCAGCTAGCAGAGTCTATTCTCTGCTGCTGTTTGTGAATGCGGTTAAACCATATACTCTTAAGTGCATTATAACCTCGCGGTAAATGCTAACTTTGGAAGGACTGCATCAAAACATGTCGTGTTTGGTGTCAAACAACTTGGAATCCTACCCCCACACCAGTAACTGGTGTGGGAGTAGGATCCCACCCTTCTAGAGGGGACGACATGTACACACTGTACTACACGGTAGAAATCATCTAGAGCCCTGGCATCACAAAATGGATGCCACCAGCACAGACACCGGGCTGCCCTCCTGCTGCTGACCGAAACTCACAGTGGAGGGAGCTCAACAAAGGGTTTCCTGTCACAGGGGGGTGTCACCACCTCCCAGACAGGATTTAGTGTATTGGAGCTGGGTGGGTGCACTCCTAGAGTGCTTTGAAGTCCTGCACTGGGGGAGCAGTAGGCTCCTCTGTGCATATGCCAGCTCAAACCGGTTCAGGGGCTACCTGCCCCTGCTCTGGCGCGAAACTGGACAAAGGGAAGTGGGTGTAACCACCCACTACCCTGACCCTCCTAGAGGAGTGGTCATAGAGCTAGTCCCTCCCATCTTTTCACTATAAGATACCACACATTGCCAATGCAATTTAGATTACACCTGGACGACACTCTACGAAGAAGAATCCTGGCCCTTCAACTTTCTACTATCTCTAGAAGACCGAAGGATCTCCCTTGGAGTCAAGGAGTGACTCCCCTGCTTGGCAGGCACCAAAACTACTGAACTACGGTTACAAACTTTGCCGCTCCCGCCGGAGCCCGAAGTCCCTGTGTCCCCTGAAGCGGATTTCCTGACCTCTCGACGGCCATTTTGAGTCCCCAGCGAAGCTGTGGCATCTGGACCCCACGAGTGACGAGGAACGGCAATACCAGGGAACCGTGCACTGATCGAGTGCAAGCCCTAAACTACGTCCAACGAAGTTGTGCTTTGGACCACTTGTTGTCCAAGTCCCGAGCAGGTCTAGTACCGAAGATCAGCGGCCTACCTCGTCCCGAGTGACCGTGGGCTGTTGGTGAACTTTTCCTGCAAAGGCGTCTTCGCGGTTGCTTGCCCGTTGGCTAGTGACTCTCCAGAAGACTTCCACATCACCTTCAAGGGCTCGCCTGGTTGCTCTGGGCCTGCCCTCACTTACCCTCGCTGGGTAAGTCTATCAGACCTTGCTGGTCTGCTCCATCGACAATCTTCCATCCACACGAGAATTGCAGTTGCCAAGGCTTGTTGGCTCCAAACCGAGTGCCGACACCGTCAACAGCTGCAGACGTCGTGGGACCCTCCGAATCCAGCTGCTAGTCTTCCTCGATCCCTCCTGGTCCTCGTTAGCGAAGAGACAAAACGACATCAGCGACCTGAAGAGACGCGACAGCTGTGGTCATCCATCTTGATGGCCACCGGTCACTGGCAAGTGACTTTGAACTCGGTCTCCTCAATTTCTAGGTCTTCTGCAACTCCAATCCATCTTCGGATTCCAGCGGACACTTCTCTCGACGACGCAAGCAGCAAGTCTTCAGCGATCTCCATTGAAAACAGCATCGCGACCCGACACCAAAGGACACGTATGCACCCGGCTTCCCTGGGTGAGGTAACTCTGGCATTACGGTGCCCAAGTGTGCATTGACTCTCGAAGTACTTACCCTGTAAGTTGTTTGCTTGTTGTCCACTCCGAAGTGCCCTAGAACTGTAAAATACAAACCGCGACATTTTGCCATTGAAACGCATTGAAAACCCGCATGTGTGTTTAGACACTGCACGCGTCTCCTGTGGGCGGATTACTTACCTGCTAACACTGCAGAAGTGAAGCCCCAGCAATTCCCAAGGCCCTAGGCCTCTTCATATTGCAAGTCGAGTTTGTTAAACCACTATTTTAGTATATGGTCTGGTACGCCCCTAGGGCTACAGCCATATTTGTGCTTAATTTATTGAGAACTGTTGATCTTTTGAATGTTTACCTGGCTCTAATCTCAAAGAGATTAGTAGAGTATATTTAGAAATAAATACATATATATTTGATATATATACCCGTGTGGTGTCTTTTCATTTGGTAATTCAAGAGATTATAAGGTAAAACAAGCTGCTTTACATTCCTCAGAGACTTAGCCTGAAGGCTGCTCTCCACAGCTACCACTAGGATAGCTTTCTTTAAAAGGTTGTCTTTAAACCTATCTACCAAGAGTCGAATTGGACTGGTGCAAGGTGGCCACTATAACTAGTGACCAGCATATGCCAGGCCAACTTCACACACCCGGCACGGAGGGTTTTCCCCTAGTTCAGTTTCTTTGTGATGAGGGCGTGACTCACTGGGAACCATTTTAAAATCTTTGTCAGCATCTTCAGGGTATGGAAGCATAAGGCAGTGACTGCATGGACTTTAGCAGTCATGTCGAGCTTGCCATCGATGATGATCCTAAAGTTCTTGGTTTTGATAATCCTAGTTCTTTTGTCCACCAGGTGGAGTTACATGGTGAAGTATTCTCCCAGACGATCATGATTTCAGTCTTTTTGGTGCTCAGCTTCAGACAGCTGGCCTTCATCCACTAAGCGATTTCAGTCATGCCGGCATTGAACTTATCTGGGTACTGGGCATCTTGTCAGTGAGGGGAAGAATAAGTTGTGTGTCGTTGGCATAGGAGAAGCCATTGAGAGCAGATGATGCAGGCTAGAGGGATTATGTATGCACTGAAGAGGGTGGGGCTCAGGGAGGACACTTACAGAACACCGTAGATGAGGTTGTGGCAGACCAAAGTGTACAGTGTGTGTACAGTGTCAGGCTGACTAAGTCCTTCTAGTTAAGAACAAGCATTTGCAATGCAATAGGTCTCACATTTGCGAGAGTTTGAGCTATTCGCATTGTAAATGACAATGCTTTTAATTATGTGTTTTGAAATCGTGCAAGCGGTGCTTATAGTCCTTGCTTACGAGAAGCAAGGCTGGCAGTAACTGCGCCTCTTTTACTGCCAGCCTTGCTTCTATAAGTACAAAGTGCGTATTTACACACCGTTTGCAAGTTTTCAAAATGCATAAATAAAAGGCGTTGTCATTTACAATGCCAATAGCTCAAACTCTCGCAAATGCGAGACCTATTGCATTGCAAATGCTTGTTAGTTGTGATTCCACAGGTTGACCTGGAATTTACCCTGCATGTAAAAATGTGTCAGGTGCCCTTTTGGCAGTCCTTGATGCTTGCATCCTCTGTGTTTATAGTGTAAGGCAAGACAGGGGTTGGGGCTGTAGTCAATATGGAAACTCACTTGGAATGCTGTAAAAAAAAAAAAAATAAATAAAAAAAAAAAAATCGCAAGGCAGACATCTGGGTTTCCTTTGGTAGACTTGGTTAGCTAATGACAAAGCAATGACGGTGACACTTGAAGACGAACAGAGTCCGTTCCTTCCAGCCCTAGAACAATGCCGTTTTACTCTGTATTACATCAACAAATCTTTCATATTGCCTGAACTACTTTAATTTTTTCTTGCACCAATGCTTCACGACCTTCAGAAACCTTGCAGACTCCTAAAAGCACAGTCCACCCAGCAGAGGTGAAGGTGTGCAATAAAGAACTGCTTTACGCTGGCTCTGTGGGAATAAATAAATATGAGATGTATTTGGTTCTTTGAAAGTGAGAAGAGTCAACGGTGTCATGTGTAACGTCCTTGTTTTTTCCAGTGCTCGTGTGTCCAAAGCGCCCTGGGCTCTCTGATTTTCTGTGAGAAAAGGAGCTTACCCATAAGGCTACCCTCAGTACTTTTCGCTAATGTGGGGAAAGATTTTTAAACAAAATAGGTACACTGCACGCCAAATGAAAGAAAAACTAGTGGGACACTTTCTTAGCAGCAGGCAGTTTAACCCTCTGCGCTGCCTTAGGATGAGTCAAACTTTCCACTACAGAAACCTCCGGTCTTTTTCTAGGAAGCAGATTAAGACGGGGCTTCTCTTGACATTTTAATTGATGTCTGGAAGTTGCTGGAGGGCATGAATGAAACTGAACGTGCGGTGGGAGCGCATGAGACGCCGTGAGCGTGCACATCGGCTGTCCCGGCGCAAGCTGAGGATCTCCAGAGAAGACATGCCGTCTATCCGCGCTGAGGCTCCGAGTCTGAATCCGAGGCCGAAGCGTCCTTGAGTGGCCACCTGGGCAGAGGTACACCGAGCACCCAGTGAACTCTGGAGACACGCTGCAAGCCATCGCACGATGTATGGCGTAACGGTAAGGAATGTGGGGAGGGAGTAGCTGTATGGAGGGGGCGTCAGGGGCTGAAAGGTTCTGCTGCGATGCCTTCGTCCTGGCGGGGGTAGCAAACGAAGTCTGTAGTCCTGGAAGAATATGGTGGTGGTCAACAGATGGTGCAGGGCTGGCTGACACAGGAGGGGGTGCAAGGAGAGCTGGGGATTGGAGAGGAGCGACCTGGTGAGATACGCAGGAGGGTATGTGGCAGTAGGAGGAAGCGCTCGCCTGTGTGTAGAGTGTGTTTGCGAGCAAGAGCGACTGTTTGTAAAATATGAGATTTTGCATGATTAACCTGGTAAGATAAGACGTAAATTTTCCGTCACCCCTATTCACATGTTTTTTGAGAGTTGTCCGCCAGCCATACCTTCTCTCTAAGCACAGAAGTAGGCGCCTGGGGGGGTGGGGGGACGACGACTACTTAGTGCACGATGATCGGGAATCACTTAAGTCAGTGCCTAATTGTGCCATGGGGTACTTCTGAGTACACACTCAATCGGAGCATACGAATGCTTTTTGAAGCATGTCAAAAATTGCAATGACAATGAAGTCTAAATCCGTTTTCCAAGCAAATAATTATTTAAACACCAATGTTTTTTTTTTTTTTTTTTTTTTTTTTTAAACTAAACGCTATCTTTTCCAGCCATAAAACAAAATAACCCCACGAATCCTGTTGTACATGAAGAGTGTGTCTGCAAGTGGCCGTTTTGAAAATAAGGGAGTTTACCATTGCTGTTCAGGAAGGCGGCATGACCTATGTAGCGCTCGTAAAGGAATTTAAAACAAGCATTTGCAATGCAATAGGTCTCGCAATTGCGAGATTTTGAGTTATTGGCCTTGTAAATGGCAATGCCTTTTAAACGAATAAAAGGCATTGTCATTTACAATACCAATAAGTCAAAGTTTGGCAAAAGCGAGACCTATTGTATTACAGGGCGCGGTGTCCCTGAAGTGGGTGCCGCATTCATCATTGAAGTAATAAAAATAATTAAACAGAGCGGTGTCCCTGAAGCGGACGCCACGATCACCATTAAAGTTTTTAAAAAATATATATGAAACAGGGAGCGGTTTCCCTGAAGCTAGGTGTTCTGGAATGTATGTATGTGGTGTGTAGTGGAATTGTGTGTTCGACTGGATTAGTTAGTTGTCTAACTGTGTAGCATGGAATTGTGTGGTGTGGCTTGGATTTGTGCAGTGGAATTATGTGGCATGGTGTGCCGTGGAATTATATGCATAGTAAATATGTGGTGTTGAGTATACTGGAATTATGTGGAGTGGGATTGTGTGTTATGGATTGTAATTATGTGGAATGGTATTTTGTGGTGTGGAGAGGTACGTTCTGGACTTTAATTATATTGTGTGCTGTTGAATTTTTTGTGGCGTGATGTGGAATTGTGTGGTGTGGATTAGTTGTATGTGTAATTGTGTTGTTGAGTTGTATTATGTGGTTTGGTGTCGAATCATGTGGTGTGGATTGCAAATGTGTGGAGTTTAATTGTGTGGTGTGGAACTGTGTGGATAGGTTTACGTGTTTGGTGAGGAAAAGAAGAACTAGGTTGGAGAGGAGCTTCAGATCTATGTGTTTGGATGCAAACAAAAAAGAAAGAGTTAGAGCTATTGGAGTTGTAAATGTCTTTCCCCTATATGTTATGGATTGGAGTGGATGTATGTGGTGTGTAGTGGAATTTTGTGGGTTGTATTGGAATTGTTAATTCTGGCATTGTGTGGCATGAAATTGTCTGTCAGAGTGGATTCGTGTAGTGGAATTATGTGGCATGGTGAGCAGTTGTATTATGTGAATAGTATGTGTTTTTGAGTGTATTGGAATTATGTGAAGTGGGATCGTGTGCAATTATGATGAATGGTATTTTGTGTTGTGGAGTTTTATATAGTGGACTTTAATTCTGTGGTGTGCTGTTGAATTTTAAGGTATGATTTTGAATTGTGTGTTGTAAATTGGCTATATTCGATGTGTGGTGGAATTGTGTTGTGGGGTGGAATAATGTTTGCTTTTTGTAATTTGAGGTGTGGAATGGATTTGGGTGGAGTTGAATAGTGTGGCATGGAACAGTGAGGTATAGAGTGAAATTGTGTTGAGTGGAATTATGTGGCATGGTGGAGAGTTTTTATGTAGATTGTTATGTGGTATAGAGTATTTATGTGGGGTGTATTTATGTGGTATTGAGTAGTGTGTAATTAGGTGGAGTTGAATTATGTGGTGCTGAGTGGTATTATATGGATTGTAAATATGTTGTGTGGTTTGATTGTATGGATTGCCATTGTATTGAGTGGTATTGCGTAGAGTGGCATTGCGTAGAGTAGAGTGGTTTGGCGTGCAGTAGTGTAGCATTGTGTGAAGTGCAGTTGGTTGGACTGGTGTTGCATAGAGGAGTGGGGTTGCGTGGAGTGGTGTTGTGTGGAGTGTCATTGCAAGGAGTGGCATTGCGTGGGTGGCGCTGCATTGATTAACACTGCATGGAGTGGTGTGGTGCAAAGTGGAGCACAGTTGGGTGGAATGCAGTTGTGCAGAGTGGGGCCGCATCGCGTAAAGTGCAGTTGCGCGGGGTGGCGTCGTGTGAAGTAGCATAAAGTGGCACTACGTGGCGTGGTGTAGAGTAGAGTGGTGTTGCGTGTAGTGGCATTGCATTGAGCTGAGTGGTGTTGCGTGTAGTGGCATTGCATTGAGCTGAGTGGTGTTGCGTGTAGTGGCATTGCATTGAGCTGAGTGGTGTTGCGTGTAGTGGCATTGCATTGAGCTGAGTGGTGTTGCGTGTAGTGGCATTGTATTGAGCTGAGTGGCGTGGAGTGCAGTTGTGTAGATTGAAGTGCAGTTTTGTGGAGTGCGGTGGCGTGAAGTGCAGTGGCGTGAAGTGGCGTGAAGTGCAGTGGCGTGAAGTGCAGTGGCGTGAAGTGCAGTGGCGTGAAGTGCAGTGGCGTGAAGTGCAGTGGCGTGAAGTGCAGTGGCATGAAGTGCAGTGGCGTGAAGTGCAGTGGCATGAAGTGCAGTGGCATGAAGTGCAGTGGCATGAAGTGCAGTGGCGTGGAGTTAAGTGGAGTAAAGCAGAGTGGAGTAAAGCAGAGTGGAGTGGAGTAAGGCAGAGTGGAGTAAGGCAGAGTGGAGTAAGGTAAGGCAGAGTGGAGTGGAGTAAGGCAGAGTGGAGTGGAGTAAGGCAGAGTGGAGTGGAGTAAGGCAGAGTGGAGTGGAGTAAGGCAGAGTGGAGTGGAGTAAGGCAGAGTGGAGTGGAGTAAGGCAGAGTGGAGTGGAGTAAGGCAGAGTGGAGTGGAGTAAGGCAGAGTGGAGTGGAGTAAGGCAGAGTGGAGTGGAGTAAGGCAGAGTGGAGTGGAGTAAGGCAGAGTGGAGTGGAGTAAGGCAGAGTGGAGTGGAGTAAGGCAGAGTGGACCGGAGTAAGGCAGAGTGGACCGGAGTAAGGCAGAGTGGACCGGAGTAAGGCAGAGTGGACCGGAGTAAGGCAGAGTGGACCGGAGTAAGGCAGAGTGGACCGGAGTAAGGCAGAGTGGACCGAAGTAAGGCAGAGCAGAGTGGAGTAAAGCAAAGCAGAGTGGAGTAAGGCAAAGCAGAGTGGAGTAAGGCAAAGCAGAGTGGAGTAAAGCAAAGCAGAGTGGAGTAAAGCAAAGCAGAGTGGAGTAAAGCAAAGCAGAGTGGAGTAAAGCAAAGCAGAGTGGAGTAAGGCAAAGCAGAGTGGAGTAAGGCAAAGCAGAGTGGAGTAAAGCAAAGCAGAGTGGAGTAAAGCAAAGCAGAGTGGAGTAAAGCAAAGCAGAGTGGAGTAAAGCAAAGCAGAGTGGAGTAAAGCAAAGCAGAGTGGAGTAAAGCAAAGCAGAGTGGAGTAAAGCAAAGCAGAGTGGAGTAAAGCAAAGCAGAGTGGAGTAAAGCAAAGCAGAGTGGAGTAAAGCAAAGCAGAGTGGAGTAAAGCAAAGCAGAGTGGAGTGGAGTAAGGCAGAGTGGAGTGGAGTAAGGCAGAGTGGAGTGGAGTAAGGCAGAGTGGAGTGGAGTAAGGCAGAGTGGACCGAAGTAAGGCAGAGTGGAGCGGAGTAAGGCAGAGTGGAGCGGAGTAAGGCAGAGTGGAGCGGAGTAAGGCAGAGTGGAGCGGAGTAAGGCAGAGTGGAGCGGAGTAAGGCAGAGTGGAGTAAGGCAGAGTGGAGTAAGGCAGAGTGGAGTAAGGCAGAGTGGAGTAAGGCAGAGTGGAGTAAGGCAGAGTGGAGTAAGGCAGAGTGGAGTAAGGCAGAGTGGAGTAAGGCAGAGTGGAGTAAGGCAGAGTGGAGTAAGGCAGAGTGGAGTAAGGCAGAGTGGAGTAAGGCAGAGTGGAGTAAGGCAGAGTGGAGTAAGGCAGAGTGGAGTAAGGCAGAGTGGAGTAAGGCAGAGTGGAGTAAGGCAGAGTGGAGTAAGGCAGAGTGGAGTAAGGCAGAGTGGAGTAAGGCAGAGTGGAGTAAGGCAGAGTGGAGTAAGGCAGAGTGGAGTAAGGCAGAGTCAAGCAAAGCAGAGTCAAGCAAAGCAGAGTCAAGCAAAGCAGAGTCAAGCAAAGCAGAGTCAAGCAAAGCAGAGTCAAGCAAAGCAGAGTCAAGCAAAGCAGAGTCAAGCAAAGCAGAGTCAAGCAAAGCAGAGTCAAGCAAAGCAGAGTCAAGCAAAGCAGAGTCAAGCAAAGCAGAGTCAAGCAAAGCAGAGTCAAGCAAAGCAGAGTCAAGCAAAGCAGAGTCAAGCAAAGCAGAGTCAAGCAAAGCAGAGTCGAGCAAAGCAGAGTCGAGCAAAGCAGAGTCAAGCAAAGCAGAGTCGAGCAAAGCAGAGTCAAGCAAAGCAGAGTCAAGCAAAGCAGAGTCAAGCAAAGCAGAGTCAAGCAAAGCAGAGTCAAGCAAAGCAGAGTCAAGCAAAGCAGAGTCAAGCAAAGCAGAGTCAAGCAAAGCAGAGTAAAGCAAAGCAGAGTAAAGTAAAGCAGAGTGGATCGGAGTAAACAGAGTGAACTGGAGTAAAGCAGAGTGGACCGGAGTAAAGCTGTGGAATGAAGTAATGCAGAGTGGAGTAAAACAGAGTATCAGAGTAGAGCGGAGGGGAGTAAAGTTGAGTGACATGGAGTAAAGCAGAGTGGAGTCAAGCAGAGTGTAGGGCCGTAAAGCAGAGTGCAGGGGTGTAAAGCACAGTGTAGGGGTGTAAAGTAGAGTGGAGTAAAGCAGAGCTGCATTGAGTGGAGGGGAGTAAAGCAGAGTGGCGTGGAGTAAAGTAGAGGGTAGCGTGGCATAAAGCAGCGTGGAGTGGACCGGAGTAAAGCTGTGGCATGAAGTAACGCAGAGTGGAGTAAAACAGAGTGGCGTGGAGTAAAACAGAGTGGCGTAGAGGAAAACAGAGTGTAGCAGAATAGAGCGGAGGGGAGTAAAGTTGAATGACATGGAGTAAAGCAGAGTGGAGTCAAGCTGAGTGTAAGGTCGTAAAGCAGAGTGCAGGCGTGTAAAGCAGAGTGGAGTAAAGCAGAGCTGTATTGGGTGGAGGGGAGTAAAGCAGAGTGGCGTGGAGTAAAGTAGAGGGTAGCATGGCATAAAGCAGCGTGGAGTAAATCAGAATATAGGGGTAAAGCAGAGTGTAGGGGAGTGAAGCAGAGTGTAGGGGAGTGAAGCAGAGTTACATTGAGAGGAGTGGTGTAGAGTAAAGCAGAGTGGCATGGAGTAAAGCAGAGTGGAGTAAAGCAGAATGGCGAGGAGAACAGCAGTGTGGCTTGGAGTACAGCAGAGTGGAGTAAAGCAAGGTGGAGTACAGCAGAATGGCGTGGAGTGGAGTAAAGCAGAGTGGCACTGAGCAGAATGGAGTTGAGTGGAGAAAAGCAGAGGGGCGTTGAGTAAAGCAGAGTGGAGTAGAGTAAAGCAGAGTGACATTGAGTGGAGTGAGGTAAAGCAGAGTGGCGTTGAGCTGAATTGAGTGTAGTAAAGCAGAGTGGTGTTGAGCTGAATTGAGTGTAGTAAAGCAGAGTGGCGTTGAGCTGGATGGAGTGTAGTAAAGCAGAGTGGCATTGAACTGGTTGGAGTGCAGTTAAGCAGAGTCGCGTTGAGCGGAGTAAAGCAGAGTGACGTTGAGTGGTGTGGAGTAGAATGGAGTAAAGCAGAGTGGAGTAAAGCAGAGTGAAGTAAAGCAGAGTGGAATAAAGCAGAGTGGAATAAAGCAGATTGGAGTAAAGCAGAGTGGTGGGGAGTAAAGCAGAGTGGTGGGGAGTGGAGTAAAGCAGAGTGGAATCGAGTAAATACAGAGTGGCGTTGAGTAGAGCTGAGTAAGGCACAGTGGAGTGGAGTAAAGCAGAGTGACATGAGTGGAGTAAAGCAGAGTGGTGGAGAGTGGAATAAAGCAAAGGTGGGTAGTGGAGTAAAGCAGAGTGGAGTAAAGCAGAGTGGAGTTGAGTAGAGTAAAGCAGAGTGTAGTTGAGTAAAGCCGAGTGGTGGGGAGGGGAGTACAGCATGCACAAATATTATAGAATTAATATTTCATTTTTCCTTCATTAATTTAAAACTTTTAAGCAGCTCAAACAACACTAATGTAATTTGCAATCTACACCCAATAACTAAGCCTCTTGAAAAGTAAGTTCCACTGCTATGGAAGTTGTCAATAAAACACAGATATGACAGTTTTAGCGGTGATAATCTTAAGCTATGCTAATGTCGTCTTTTATATAGCGTAACTATCACCTTTTTAACAAACTGCAAAGTATACAATGTTCTTTCCGGACGGCAGACTCCTTGTCGCATCCTTCTCGCTTTGAATAAATGTAAGGTGCAAGCACATTACAAAGTGATTGCGTGCTAAAAATAGTCCAAAGGTTTTAACATACAGAATTGACTCCATAAGCACCTTTAGAAAGTTTGTAATTGCTGAAGAAATAATTAGCAAAGGAGGAAGCATCTACTGGTGGGAGACGGAAGAATCCTTTGTAGCTGTGCTCGACTGTAAAGATTGTTATCATCCTTCTAACCAGCACATGGTTTATATTGCCACATTTGTCTGTAAAGGTTCCCAACCGCACACACATGCCATGGGACGGTGGAAGGAGGTTCAAGGGGGCTGGCCCTAACTAGTATCATAACAAGGACAATGCTCTGGGTGCTGTATGTTTAACACGCTGTGAGTGACAAATGGCATGCACCAAGCGCTACATTTCTCACACAAGGAGACTGCTGTAGGCGCTTGATGTTTATCTCTACGTCATACGATGAGCAGTACCAAAGCATATAAATATTGGCATTTTTTACAGATACACTGAATGTGGCATTGTTAACACACGCTGTGCACCAAGCACTGCATGTTTGACACGAAGAGTGTTCTGTGCGCTATATGTTTAACATTTAAGTAAAAGCAAGCAGTACTAAAGCATATAAAAATAGCTGTGCTAATGTACTTTATAGAACACAAAATTGTAGTAAAACTCTGAGCAATGATGGCTTCAACTAGTTACAACTAAGTCTAAACAAATAAAATAAGCAGGAGGGAATGCGACAATCCTAAGAAGCGAGATTGAGCCCTGGAATTCCAGGTTACAACAAGCAGCTATTTAAGGAAATTACAAACATGCAAGTTTTTAATAATACATTTATTTTTAACATTTCAATGACATGTACAGTGCAAAGACTCAATACACCAGCCGGATGTGTTTTCTGGTGTAACAGCAGCAGCAGCTGCGTTTTCTTTTAAAAGGAGGCTGATTTTATTTTTGTTGGGGACGATGGTTTCTCAAGATCTGCAATAAAGCAACTCCAGGAAGGGGGAGGGCGGAGAGAGAACAGAAGAAGCCTTTGCTTTGCAAGTGATACCACTATTTCTAGAAAATCAGCCCTTTTAAAAATGCTAAAAGCACAGCTTTAACTCATTGTTCCTGGGAAACAGCCGAAGCAGCACTTAAAGTAAGGCACTAGTTCGGATCACAAACATTTAAACTATGGGCAATGCTGGCTGGCTTCAACTTGTTACAGCTAAGTTTACACAAATGAAATCAGCTGGAGGGAAGGCACGGGGATTAGAAGAGGCGAGACTGCGCCCTGGAATTCCAGGTCAGAACGAGCAGCTCTTTGAGATACAAAAGTTTTAAATTATACATGATGAAGATTACAACAGAAATCGCGCACAAATGCGTAGAAGGGGAGAGGAGTGGGGAGAATGAAGAAGTACCTTTGTCCATGTTGTCAGACGGGCTGGCTGCTGGCAAGAGGTTCTATGCACGGTGCCCCCTCACCTAGCATGTCGCCTTCTGTGAATGCCCCCAGAGCTGTTATGCTCCAAGTTGCTGCCCCCGCTTTGGACTCAGCTGCAAATCGATCCTGATGCTAAATTAGCCTGACAAATGCTTTTGATGAAGGGAGAAGGGTCATTTAAAGTAAACAAACTTGCTACTGCTGGCCGGGCTGGTTTAAAACAAAAAAACAGAAACTCATTAAAACAAGATAAAGGCATGCACGTAGCCGAACCACTTCAAAGACGATCACGCGCAATGCAGCTGCCAGCAGCTTAGCACCCAGCAAGGGCAGAGCAGGAACTTCAGCACAAACAAACGATGGCCAGGAAGTGGCTCAACATATAAAGATGTCGACTTTGGAGCAGGGGAACAGGGTTCGAGCCTCAGCATGGGCTGCATCATTTAATTATAATTAAATAAACAGATCTCGTGAATATTAAATATAAATAAATAAACAGTGTCCGGTGAGGGCAGGAAGCTGCCAGATGTGGAAATGCCAGCAGCAAAGAAAAAAAGTGAAAGCAGGGGTGCGCGCTGCATTTGAAGTAGTTAAAGTGATCGGAGACGCGATCAAGGGAGCAGAAAGGAAACTGATTAGAAGGGAGGGGGTAGTGTGAAAACAGCGGGGAGAGAAGGGAGGGTGTAATAAAAAACAAAGGAGCCAAAGCTATAGAGAAGGTAGGGGGGAGTGGGAGCAGCTGTGCATGTGCATGTGATCGTGCACTCAAGGTTTAGGCCAGCCAAAACAGTGGGTAGCACTTTGAAAATCCCACATATAAAACGTCTCTTCGAGCCTTTGGCTCAGCGAGACCTAAAAACGGGTGAAAAGCAACGTTAATAAAAGCTGTGCGCTTGTAACGGAATAAAAAAAAAACGTGAAGCAGCAACAGGGGGTAGTGACGGACAGAAAAGCAACGGGTGGAAAGCAACGTTAAGCCAATAGTCTGGGCTTGTTGTAGGTGTAATGTTATTTGTTGTGTAATATATCTGGATGAATGGATAGAAGCAGCAAAATACCAGTCGGGCGGCACACTATGCTAAGCACACATTTTTAGCTTGTGTTTTAAGCCACGCTCTTTATTACAGCGGTCACACCTCTACGAGAGACTCCCGTTTTTTATCTCACTTAAAAAGAGGGGTAGGGCTGGGCCAAGGTCAGTGAAATATGATGCCTCGGATAGGTGAAACGAACTGGAGGCTGGTTAATCGCATGTGAAGCCGATCCCTCTGAAAAGTGGGTGAAGAAACGGGCAGTGTTAGTCAGGTCAGGCTGGCCCTTTGCAATGTGGATAGGCCAGGAGCAGTGCCACTTACTGTGAGCTCCCTTGGGATATTGGAATACACTAAAACATAGGTGTTGCTTTCCAAGCGCTCTCACACCAGATTCACTGATGCAAGACAAACAAGCGAAAGCGCGTCGCTCACCGGGGCTTGAGGACATCCCGAACTGAGCGCGCGTGCACATTACCAAAGTAAATATTGCGTGAGGCTTGCAACGAGGGAAGGGGGACAGGAGATGTGCACATCGCGTGTCTGTACGCGTGCACATCTCCTCAGTAAAAGAGACGCCCTACAAGTTTGGAATCGAGTCAACTAATGAGCAACAGCACTTATTCGATTTCCTGCGCTGTCATCATTGGGCCAATCGTTTACAGTGATGTTATAATTATGCTTTATTTGAAACAAACCCTACCTCTTTTTGTCCACCTTGTTCCTTCGCCTCGTAAGTACACGGGGACTGCAGCCGCAGAAGCCTCCCGCCTTCAGCCTCGAGCGCATGGGGAGGATGCCGGCAGAGAGAGGGCGTGAGCGAAGTCCCTCTGGAGTGAGAAACAGCGCTTCTCCTCAGCCGTGCACAAAGCGCCGAACTGCCGCCAACTCAGGCCGATGGGGCTGTCCAGCCGAGCGCGCGGCGGGAGCGTTCAAAAGTTAAGAGACGCTGTGCGTGTCCAACTCAGGCCGATGGGGCTGTCCAGGTGAGCGCGCGGTGGGTGGGAGCGCTTGAAAGTTTAGAGACGCCTGCGCGTGCACATCTGCTGCCCGGGGGCAAGCTCCAGGCGCATGCTGAAAGACACGCCGTGCGCGTGCCCATGTGCTGTCCTGGAGCAGGCTGATACACATGCCGTGAGCGTGCACATCGCCGGTCTGAGAAAGTGCACATCTCTTGTCCCCCTTCCAAAGTCAAGTCGATAACAATAGATCTCGCTAGCGAGCAGCTTTGCTGCATCGCTAGGCGAGACCTAAAAAGCAGACGCATCCTTGGATTTAGATATCCTGTAGTGTTGCATGGGGTAGGAAACCATGTTAAATGCTGCAGTGAGGTCCAGGAGGAAGGAGGTTTGCCGCGTCTCCTCCTGTCCAGTCTCATGAGGCATGGGTATAACACACTAACAGGGCACTGGAACGAGGGCTTTCAACACAACACAATATCCAGAGCCCGAGTACTGTGCCATGAGGGATCTTCCACCCAAGGCACAAGAGCATTGTGATGCAGGAGCCTTCAAAACAACATACAGAAGCTTAACACAAAGGGACTATGGCATGAAGTGTGTTCTTGCCAGCTACACGATCTCTGCACAGCTCTGCTATGGTCTTCCCTCTAAAGGGTAATCTTTCTAGAAAGATTCCCCGTATTAGAAGATCCTCCTGCACACTGGCTACCCTGGGTAACAACTCACTCCGTCCTAGAAAGCAGGCCTCACCGGAACGAGTGCTTTAAATGGGCAGGTGCTGTACCTGCACTTCTTTACTTTGAAAGGGAGAGTACCGGCACTTCTCAGCACTGCTGCAATACATTTAATGGGTAGAGTACCAGCACTTATCAGGAGCAAAAAGGTACTTTAAATACAGAGTACCTGCACTTCTGTATTTCCATTTGAAGCACTGACCGGAACCACATGATGGTGCAAAGTTCTGGAGAAGTTGCACAGAGAGTGAGGGATGGCTGTCCTAAGAAACCCGGCCTGGGCCCTAAATCATGCGATGAGCTCTGAAGTGGAGTGCTCCGATGGATTCAATCACTTGAGCCCTCCGAGGGGCCGTTGACGTCGTCACACCATTAATGCTAACTCAGTTACCCTTTGAGTCATGGCTCCCGTTACCAAGATATATGCTCCTTTCAGCACATTTGTTTCCAGGCCAGGCTCACAAATCACATGGTGCTGCTGATCCCGAGGCTGCTGACCTTATAAGCAACGAATATATGTCGTTACTACGCATTCCGTTGCAACGCATGCCTTTACCGCGCATGCGTTACAACGGAATGTGTTTTCCACTCTTTGCCGTTACCTCGATTTTAACTTTACTACGCTTTTTTCCTTTTTCCGCAGGTCTCCGCCGACACTGAAAACGGACTGATGCTTTTTTTCGGATTAGGATGACGTTGTTCCGTGATGACGTTACTTGCGTGGTGAAGATGGTCGTTGAAGCATTACGCGTTGTGAAGACGTTTACGAGGTAAGTGCATCGTTGTAAACGTAATGCGTAGAAAATGCTTCGTGGTAAAGGCTGTTTCCCATAAGCAACACTTGAGAGTGATCGCAGAAGGGAACATTGGAAAGGAAGCGCTGGGAGGGTCCAAAGAGCGAAGATCATCTGAGAAAACTGAACTACTTAGAGCAAGACTGGAAACAATGAGCGATGGATTCAAGAATCCGGTACTGCAAGTCAGGATGGAGGGCACGAGCCACTAATCACAGGAGTAATGCAGGGTAGGATTTAGGTGAACAAGCACAGCTGTGCGATGAGAGGGGGCAGTACTGGAGTTCAGAAAGTACCACAGGACAGGATCGAGATGCACTGGCAGAGCTGTGAGGGGGCAGTACTGGAGTTCAGAAGGTAGTACAGGATTGAGATGCACTGGCAGAGCTGTGCGGGCACAGTACTGGAGTTCAAAAGGTAGTACAGGATTGAGATGCACTGGCAGAGCTATGTGGGGGCAGTACTGGAGGACAGGATTGAGATGCACTTGCAGAGCTGTGCGGGCACAGTACTGGAGTTCAGAAGGTAGTACAGGATTGAGATGCACTGGTAGAGCTGTGAGGTGGCAGTACTGGAGTTCAGAAGGTAGTACAGGATTGAGATGCACTGGCAGAGCTGTGTGGGGGCAGTACTGGAGAACAGGATTGAGATGCACGGGCAGAGCTGTGCGGGCACAGTACTGGAGTTCAGAAGGTAGTACAGGATTGAGATGCACTGGCAGAGCTGTGTGGGGGCAGTACTGGAGAACAGGATTGAGATGCACTGGCAGAGCTGTGCGGGCACAGTACTGGAGTTGAAAAGGTAGTACAGGATTGAGATGCACTGGTAGAGCTGTGAGGTGGCAGTACTGGAGTTCAGAAGGTAGTACAGGATTGAGATGCACTGGCAGAGCTGTGCGGGCACAGTACTGGAGTTCAGAAGGTAGTACAGGATTGAGATGCACTGGTAGAGCTGTGAGGTGGCAGTACTGGAGTTCAGAAGGTAGTACAGGATTGAGATGCACTGGCAGAGCTGTGTGGGGGCAGTACTGGAGAACAGGATTGAGATGCACTGGCAGAGCTGTGCGGGCACAGTACTGGAGTTCAGAAGGTAGTACAGGATTGAGATGCACTGGTAGAGCTGTGAGGTGGCAGTACTGGAGTTCAGAAGGTAGTACAGGATTGAGATGCACTGGCAGAGCTGTGTGGGGGCAGTACTGGAGAACAGGATTGAGAAGCACTGGCAGAGCTGTGCGGGCACAGTACTGGAGTTCAGAAGGTAGTACAGGATTGAGATGCACTGGCAGAGCTATGTGGGGGCAGTACTGCAGGACAGGATTGAGATGCACTTGCAGAGCTGTGCGGGCACAGTACTTGAGTTCAGAAGGTAGTACAGGATTGAGATGCACTGGTAGAGCTGTGAGGTGGCAGTACTGGAGTTCAGAAGGTAGTACAGGATTGAGATGCACTGGCAGAGCTGTGTGGGGGCAGTACTGGAGAACAGGATTGAGATGCACGGGCAGAGCTGTGCGGGCACAGTACTGGAGTTCAGAAGGTAGTACAGGATTGAGATGCACTGGCAGAGCTGTGTGGGGGCAGTACTGGAGTTCAGAAGGTAGTACAGGATTGAGATGCACTGGCAGAGCTGTGCGGGCACAGTACTGGAGTTCAAAAGGTAGTACAGGATTGAGATGCACTGGCAGAGCTGTGAGGTGGCAGTACTGGAGTTCAGAAGGTAGTACAGGATTGAGATGCACTGGCAGAGCTGTGTGGGGGCAGTACTGGAGAACAGGATTGAGAAGCACTGGCAGAGCTGTGCGGGCACAGTACTGGAGTTCAGAAGGTAGTACAGGATTGAGAGGCACTGGTAGAGCTGTGAGGTGGCAGTACTGGAGTTCAGAAGGTAGTACAGGATTGAGATGCACTGGCAGAGCTGTGTGGGGGCAGTACTGGAGAACAGGATTGAGATGCACTGGTAGAGCTGTGAGGTGGCAGTACTGGAGTTCAGAAGGTAGTACAGGATTGAGATGCACTGGCAGAGCTGTGTGGGGGCAGTACTGGAGAACAGGATTGAGATGCACTGACAGAGCTGTGAGGGGGCAGTACTGGAGTTCAGAAGGTAGTACAGGATTGAGATGCACTGGCAGAGCTGTGTGGGGGCAGTACTGGAGAACAGGATTGAGAAGCACTGGCAGAGCTGTGCGGGCACAGTACTGGAGTTCAGAAGGTAGTACAAGATTCAGATGCACTGGCAGAGCTGTGTGGGGGCAGTACTGGAGTACCGAAGGTTCTACGTCATCGAAATGCACTGGCAGAGCACTGCAGGTGGAGTGGGGCCGTACTGGAGCACAGAAGGTACCACAGGACAGGATTGCGGTGCGCTGGCAGAGCTGTGAGTGGACCAAGCAGTAGCAGGGGTTCTGTAGGGCAGGAGAGAGGCCCTGGTGTGTGCGTGGGGCATGGGGCGCCTCAGTACAGGTGTAGCAGGGGCTGTAGGCCAGCAGTGAGGTGCCCTGGCAGAGCTATGAGTGGGCCTTGGTGTAACGGAAGGAAGCAGTACAGCAGAAGAACAGTGCACTGTACGCAGTCCAGGAGCGGAGATGGACACGCACTGGCAGAGCTGTGCCCAAGCCTCAGTAACCGGCCAGGAGAGTGACTACTGCAGGTCAGGAGTGAGTGGCGTGCACTGGTACAGCAATGGGCATGTCTCAGTACTAGGGTAGGCGTACTGAAGGCAGAACCGAGGTGCACTGGCCAATAAATGGCCCTCTGTCTCTCGACGCTGCCCAAGAGAAACAAGCATTGAAAATGCAAAAGGTCTCGCCTTTGATTACGTTAAAGCCATTTGCTTTGCTAATGGTATTCTATAGCAAAGCAAATGGCTTTAACTTAATGAAAGGCGAGACCTATTGCATTTTTAATGCTTGTTTCTTTTCTTTCCTGCACTTAGTATCCAGTCTAATGGTATTCTGTGTGCAGAGAGCTACAGAAGAAGGGTAGCTTGTCAGCCAGGCAGGCAGGGGGGAGGGTCGTGATGACTTTGTAGAAAAGTGCTGGTGGTTTTGAAGATGATGCCAGCCTGCTAGGGAAGGCAGTGGAGTACCTTCAGGATGGGGAGATATGGTCATATTTCTTTCAGGCCTTTGATGAGGCATGCTGCACCATGCAGAATCCCCTCGAATGAGCGTCTGGAAGGCCACAGAGCACAGTGTTGCCACCATCCAGATGGGAGATTACGACGGCTTGAAAGAAGGTCAGAAGTGGCTTTCTGGGAGTAACCTTCTTTAGTAGAGAGAGCTAGTATCAAGCCGTCCTGATTTTCTGGGAGGTGGCCTCCTTGAGGGATAGGTTGGAGTATAGACTGAACCCAACGAATTTCGAACAGGCAAACGTTGGAGTCTGAATCCATTCAGCTTAAATATGAAGGCCCCATCTACCAATTGGCCAACAAAAACATTTCACTGATAGTTACACAGGTACTTCTATTTCCATGTAAGAATTGAGCTAACTCCAGCACTGCACTCAAAGGACAAGATGAGAGAAAGATGTGTTCAGATCCTTAGCCATGTCTACTTCCTAATTCAGCAGGAGGTTAAAAAAGCCCAGCTGGTAACGGACTTCCTTTTAATGTTAAGCATTTTTCAGCTGTGGAAAATCTGTGCAGCCTCCGCAAACACCACAATGTGGGAAACGTATTATATTGCAGCAAACACAGCTGTTCTCTGAATTTTCACATAGAGTGCCCTGCATAAAAGGCAGTGCTTGCAATTTTTTCCATGCTCAATTATCACTTACGTGAAGCTGGCCCCTACTTCTTGTCTGGGTAAAACAGTGCCTTGGACAAACGTCCTGCAAAGAAATGCATTCAACTATTCTTAAAGGAAAACCCTCACTTTACCACGGGCTTCAGAGCTCTGGGCACCGTCACTCATTCTTTTACAAAATAAGCGCTACATAGACCTATTCGCTGTGCACCCTCACTGCCTACCTTGCCCCTGTGCCAACCCACTCTCATTGGCCTAGTGGGCAGGAGTTGTCTTCCTATCTGGCTTAAATGGGAGCCTTCTCTGTATGGCGATTCCTCCTATAGACTAGGAGGGATTCTGCTGAGGGGACCTCTTTGCAGATACTTCTAATTTCCGTACAGACCAGTGCTCCTGAAGTGATCGCTACAACCCCCTGAACCTAACCGGCCTCATAAGATGATTCCCTAGTTATATCAATGGCCAAGGGGTTGGGGACGGGATGAGTCACTGCCAAAATACATCAGACCCCCATTTACACAAGCATATTTGCACCCCTCCTTCACTCCCCGCGGTGTCCATTCGATGTTCCTTGAACTACCTACCATAATTCCAACAACCACAAGCATTCATCGCATAAGCAGGGTAGGATACACAACCCCTCAAGTCACTACTCCTCAGTCAATCTCTTTTCCTCTCCCAATAGCGGTTAAATAAATCCTAGCTGCCCGAGTTAATTGTCATCTGATGGACACAGAGAATGGTGGCTCAGTCACAAAAACAGGAAGTAATTTAGAGCCCTCTCCGCGTGCATCCGGTTTCTATCCGCGCACACGTCACTGGGGGGTTGGTCAAAAGCCGGAAGTTTATTCTGTTGCCTTCTCACAGGGTAACCGTCCATTGTTCTGTTGGCAGTTCTCATACTTTTCGTTGTAATATATCCACAGGGCAGTTTGACACCTGTATGCAAAATATGACATCACACAATAAAGAGAATGAATGGTTGTAGTTTTGTTTGAGACCTATATACCCGGGAAAGTAGGAACTGCCTAGGGGAATCTATTAAAGTATTAGAATATAGTTGTAGCTATACAATAATTATTATTTAACAATAACTCCCTCTTAAGTATAAACTGCGCTAATAACATCCGAGCCTATATAATTGCACGTGGCGAACTAATTAAAATATCTTGTTTTCCAGCAACTCGTTTATATTTTTGGGACGTGCCCATTTGCTTTGTGAACAGTGTTTTGGAATCTGAAGCATGCTTTCACCCAATGAGAGCTGAATGTTAACAAGCATTACAAGCCTCGCTTTCAGGGAGATGTCAAAAGGAAAAGAGAAACTAAACGGAGGCCATAGAAACACAAGCGTGGGCCCGTCATGGGACTGACAGAAGAGGTGCACGCGGGGACTGCCTTTATTGGCGGCGGGAAAAAAAAGTCCCCAGTGTATCACGCCGCCAGTAAAGCATCCAATCCCCGCGTGCACATCTTTTGTCTCGTTTGTCTCCCTGTGTGCATGCTGGAATCGTATTGATTTCAAAAGGCCTCTGCATGGCAGAGCAGCGCATGCGCTGCTTTCGCCAGGCCAAGACCTAAAAAAAAAGTCTCGCAAACAGCGGGGAGCTACCAGAGTGCTGCGGTCATGCAGTGAGGTGCACTGACAGAGGAGCTATGTGGCTCTCAGTACTGGGTCGAGGGGTGCTGGCTGCGCCTGGCTCACTGCACTGGGGCCCTGGTAGAGGCAGTACTTGGAGATTAAATACACTATGTGGTATTGGTTGAATTGAACAAGAGACCCGGTGTGAAGAGCGGGAAAATGCAAAAGGGGGAAATAGAAACACCACGAGTTTTGTGTATATTATACTAACAGGGCAAAAAGCCAACGAGAATGACAATGTTGAATATTCGACTGCAAAGATGTCAGAGAAATGTCTAAGATATCTAAAAGGCAATAAAGTTTGTTTAAAAAAAAAAACAGGGCAAAAAGCTTGGAGTACTAACACAACGTGTCTAATAAGGCGCAATGTTAAAGAAAGCAGGAGTCCACTGGCACACCACAAGCAGGCCTGACAGCATGGGTCGCAGATAACCAGCGAGAGAAAGTGAGACAATCAATAAGATAGGACAGCGAGGAGCGAACAGGAAGTAAAAGGCCCGTGTGTGAATACCTGAACCTGCACAGCGCTCCGCTGCCTTCCGGAAAGGCTTGCGCTACAAGAAATGGCGCATTGCAACAAACTGATTATCACAGTCAATTAAGGAAACAAAACCGATACGTTGATGGTTGCAAGCACACGAATCAAGCAACTTCTCCCCAACCCACGATATCCAGACAACACACAACACATGCAGCGGCAGTGCAACTCCTCAGACACCGCAGCATTGCAAGTTTACCTCACGTACAGACCACAGTAACGCACATGACAAGCAGCAGGTGCAGCCACAGCTCAAGCGTCACTCGGGAGAGCACGGCGCAGGACGCAGCAGTGCAAGCGGAGACAGATTGTGTGAGAGAAGTTGTGACGTTATTGGGTTGGTTGGCGGGCAGTTGCCCTTGAGGTGTGCGATGTGTCAGGATTTTTTGGCTGTATCCAGAGCTTAAAGTGGAATAAAAAATCTAGGGGGAGGGGGCAGGGCCGGTCCTAGGATATGTGGGGCCCCGGGCAGAATAGGAACATGCGAGGCCCCTATAATTTGCATAAGTTTTAACCTCCCAGGAAGTGACATCATAGGAAGTAATATCAATTGGCCGTTATTTATATGGCATTGATGAAGCTGCTTTGCAAGAAGCTACTTACCTAGTTTGGATATCAGTAACATGGTTAAAATAGCATTACTAATCCTAAAAATATGTACATAGATATTAAATTGCTATTAAGTAGATTAAATGAATTAAACTTGGTTATTGTTCTATTGAATGGGATGAATGAAAATGATATGCTAACCGCTCATTCTGATTCTGCCACTATGAGATGTCTAAAAGAGAGGTGCGAATTTTACTAATTTAGAGAAAATACAGTTTTGGGTGTATTTCAAAAGACTGGAAGTACACCATAGCTCAAGAGGGTGATAGTTCCAGTCCTGCACAACTAGAAAGGAGAAGGATCTTTCTCCAATCAGGGGCATCTACATTTTTGGATAGCACAGGAGTTTGGTTGCCACAGAGTATGGGGTTCTGGACTGAACGTAAGGAATGCTGTAGAAAGATAAATCCTTTTTAATGCCGTCCACAATGGCAAATGGATAGTGCCTTGCAGATACAGGGTTTCAGACCAAAATCCCAGCAGACAGCATGAAGTTGAGTAGAAATGGCATAACGATGCAGCCATCTCAGATGAGGAGCCCAACACAGTTCTGAATGATTTGAAGGGTACTGAATGCAAGAAGGCAGAAAACCCAAGACAAGCATTGGCATAGCCAATAGGTCTCGCCTATGGGATCTTATAAGTGTTTTGCCAGAACTATTGGCTTTGACAATGTGTTTAAACTCTGTTGTACAGCAGTGTAAAACAGGTCCGCCAACAACAAAGAAACAACCAGACCAGACCTCCGGGTTGCCCTGTAGGCCAATCGGACCCTGCCAACCACACTCTAAACTGAGATTTCGAAACCCATTTGCCTAGTGCTAAAAACACAACCGCACTCCACGGTGGGCAAAGAGGTGTCGGATAAAAATAAAAAAACAAAGATGGCTGTGTGACACTTGTCAGCTAGCACCACCCGACGGTGATCTCGTCCATGGCTACTGCCAGGGAAGTCAGCACTCTAATCAATTCCCTCCCCCGAGGCGTGGCGGCCCAACGGCAAACCATTTTGCTCCCCACAACAAAAAAGCGACTACGAGAAGCGCAAACGGCTCACGCGCAAACAGCATATATGATGCACAGCGTCAGAAACCGCCTCGTACGTAACTTGCCTTACAAAAGTTTTTGTGAGCATAAAGTGGTGGTGTTGGGGTGGTGGAGGGGGAATGAATGGGTCACAGGGAAGCAACCCAACCAGGGCACTTGTTGAAAATGACAGTGTGCAAAAAGTCCCCTTGGGCGCGCACAGCAAGAATATCTTGCGGCACACATGAGCAAACCCCTGCAGGATCACAAAGGGTAAATAAAACCAGGGCAACTGACGTTTGCCCGTCATTCATAACAAGGGGCAAGTAAGCAGCGCCCTCGTGACCAAAAGGCAGCACTGGGAGCCGGGTGTATCCAGTAATGTGCGTTCTGTCTGGGCGCTCGGCTATATGCATCCTGAGCAGTCTCAATTGAAGCCTGCTAAGGAAATACTTGAGTGCCTAAATGACCTGTCAAGAATCCGTAACACTGATGTGTGAAGGGCGCACTTGGTAGACAGCGAGGGAGTTATTTGGAATAAAACTACCTTTAACATATCACGAAGTATCAGTTAACATGAAATTCTAAAATACCATGATGAAGTTGACCAGAACCTGATTCCTTATAATGTAATTTAACTCCCAGTAGTGTGTGACACAACATCATAATGTGGAGAAGCAGACAGTGTAATATTGACTGAAATAGAGTGTGCATACGTAGCTATAATAATGAATGACTGGGTAATGGCAACGACAATACATTGTTGACATTACATTGCTGCTTTGCTGTCCGGAGACAAAGCTATCATAACGTCTGAGCTGCATGGAAGGCTCCGCCAAGTAATGGATTAGATCCGGGCCTTTCTGCTTGCGGAGCTCGGTTTGTAATTATGCGGCTGTCAGCCGACTTTTATAGAAGCAGCACATGCAAACAAAACTGCGTTATATTTAAGTATTCGGCGCATCAGATGCGCTGGGGAGGTGAATTCCAATCTTGTATTTTGTGTACTATAAGAATGTAAAGATTTAGAAAAGAAGGAAAATCGACTCACTCAAAACTAAGTATCAGTATCTGCCAAAGGCCCTGGCAACACCACAAGGAAACTGAGCCCAAGACGCCAATAAAGAGCAGAATCACAACCGGGTTTCAAATACAATATACGATCAAATGCCTCAGCGGTTCCTATACTGTCAATAAAAAAAGATAGAAACATGCCTGGACAAGACTGTTTTTACTGAGTGATTAATAATTAATTCATCTTCTGAAAGTAACACCAGCAGCACACTGCAAAGGGACCCGAAACGCAGCTGAGCTAAGATACCGTAACAGTCTCCACAATTCAAGGATGCGCTTTGGGGGCGATATAACGCCCAGTCTGGTGTGACTTTATCATTTATAATAGTATACAGCTAGCATGGGTTTACTCACTAAAACCTAGAACAGGTGAAGACACCATGCCCACAAAGAGAGGGCACAGACACATTATCACGTTTGCACCGAGTTCGCTTAAGAACCACCTTTATGAGATAACAAGCATTTACAATGCAATGGTCTCGGCATTGGTAAAGTTAGAGCTATTGGCATTGCTCATGACATTTTTGTTTATGTTTTTAAAACATTTAAAGAAACGGCATTGTTATTTACAATGTAAATAGCTTAATCGGTGTGTGGGTGCAAATGCAATAGGTCTCGCATTTGAGAGTGATTAAGCTATTGACATTGTAAATAACAATGCCGTTTCTTTAAATGTTTTAAAAGCAAAAACATAAACAAAAATAATGTCATGAGCAATGCCAATAGCTCTAACTTTACCAATGCCGAGACCATTGCATTGTAAATGCTTGTTGAGCTGAGTAAGTGATGTCTATGTTTTAGGTTTAATATCCTGTATTTTTTCTTATTAAATTATTCTTCATATTGTGTCTTTCGTCTTTGGTGTTAGTTTATGATTTAAGCTATGGGTTATCTTCCACGTGTTGAAGTATGCGTTAGAGTACCTCCATTCACCAGTGCCGTTCTGTGTGAGAATAGCGCTTGTTGTAATAAGAGCCGTGGTGAAAGACGGGGAAACGAGTTTGCTGGTGCACAGGGCACTTTTTGCTCGTCCTTGTGCACAATGCACCGCTGACGCGGGCACCATTAAGTGGCGCCCCCTTGCTGCTCAAGTCAGATGCTGGCTCTGAGGAGGGCCCGAGTCCAGTAAGGGGCCAGCCTCGGGCAGACACTTCCTGATATTAGCAAGGCCTGAAATGATGGATTTGCCGCCTCTGCCTTTGAACGCAGCCCTGCTTGGACTGGTCTTTGACGGGAACTCATTTCTGTCTGTGATTGATGGCTGCGCCCTGGAGCTGTACTCTGCAGGCATTTCACTGTGTGTGGGGGCGTGCTCCCCGGGAGGGCTTACTGCCTCCAAGTGGTAAATTGACGGGTGGGGGGGGAGGGGTTGGAGTGTGAGGAGGTGGGTGGGGTGAATAGGAGGGGGCTCGGGTTGGCTCAGCCCGTAAAGCGTTGCGCCAAATGATCACAAAGAGGAGGGGTCAGGACCACGTGATCAACTGGTTGGGGTCCAAGGGGGTCTGTTTGCTGTTACTGCAACACAGACCACCCCACAGAACTGCTGCAGAGGGACACTGGCAGGCAGCGCTCGGGACGGGCCAGACCCTAATCTCATTACACTGTTTATCATCTGGAGCAGCGCGCGCTGGCTGTGTACTGTCCGACGGTTCGCGGCACAGGCCACATGAGAGAGTCTGAAGGGGCTCCCAGGCCGAACCACTCTAGTTTCAGCACGGGGGGCCTGGCGCGACGTGATGCAATCATCATCATAATAATAATCTTATAACAATAACATCAATAACGAAACAGTAATAATATCAATCACGAAACAGTAATAATATTAATCTCCAAACAAAAACAACAGTGAACTATTATCGTTGCGAGTATGAATCATTTGCTCCGGGTACGCGTATGCACTAAAGCGCTAAAGATGTCAAAGTACACACCCACTTTGCACTCAGACTGGGTGGGAGCTGCTGCCTTTGGAGAGTGTTAGTGTTAAAGCACCTGGAAAGTGAGGGCGTGGAAGCGCTGCAGAAGATGAGTGGTTCAGGGCATGTCACCTCCCTACTGTTATCCGTCTGGACTCCTGACGCGATAACGCATCCTCTCCCACAGCAGTGGTTAGTGTTAGACTATATATTTTATGAGGCGATGCATGTATTAAATAAGGAACCTCTCCCCCTCCTGCTGGAGCAGTGAGGGGGGCTTCTTGCGGCCTGTAGACGAGGGAGTGGCAATATTGCATTTACATAGCGCTTTCTAACCCTGGCGAGGCACGTACAGATACCCCTGACACAAGGTGGGAGGAGACAGGGCGATGGCGGGGAGAAGAAAGGTGGGGGGCCTTGTGAAAGAAATAAACAATGGGAAGCCCTCTTGGTCTCTGTGCTGCGCGCTGCACGCCGAGAGCCCTGCTTGTCTGCCTCTGCCAGTCCCCGCTTTGACTTTGCTGCTGGGCAGGGTGAATTCTCACAGGTCATCTGTTCCTGTTGGATTAATTTGATTCAGCGTTTAGAAAAGGGGGCTGGGTGTCGAGCCTGCTAATAGCTCTCTGCTGATGATGTTGTGGTTGGTCAGTGGTTCGTTTCGTTCTCTACTTAATAAATGAGACACAAGCCGGCGCCATCCTGCCACCAAAAGTGCTATAATCTTAAAATATTTTTTAAAATTACTTCATTTTCTCTAACTTAAAAAAACAAGCTGAGGGCACCGGAAGCCACCACCGCCTTTCTCCGAGGCAGAGCAGAAATGCCTCGGAGAAACGCAGCGTCCATTTCAGATTCGGGGGCGTGTTTGTCTTTTCTCTCCTCCAGCCATTGGCTGGAGGAGAGAATGAGACTTCTTGCAAAAAACACGCCCCGATCCGAAAAGGACGGGGCCTGATCGGAGTGACGGGACCTCTTCTCCAATGGCTGGCCAGCATTGAAGAGGCCAGCCAATGGAGAACAGGGGAGAAGAGGGGCGGGTTCAAGCCACTCTTCTCCAAGTCATTAAATCTCGACTTCCGGTTCTGCCTTCGGCAGACCGGATGGTCCCGAGACCTAAAAAGGTGCACCCTTTCATAGACAAGAGGCGGCATCCCTTCCTGAGAGGGGTCGTTTGGACCCAGGGGGTGCCCGTGATGACACCAGCGCAGCCCTCCGAACAAAGCGTTTTTACAAAGCATCCAACCTGGCAACCAGATCCACCAGAACAAAGGGGAACCAAGCTGCCCCAACCACCTTGTGGCACAGCCAATGCCTGCCTGGGGTTGGACTGCTCATGTGCTGTATCCAAGCACCCCCCCCCCATCAGTGCAGCAGCGCCAAGTGAAGCTCACCGTGCATGCAAAACACTGCTCCCCGCTGCAGCAGGACACAAAACCAGGCAGATGAGGGAGGGTGGCATACACGGGTACACACATGTATTTATATATGGCACAGCAGTGCTTTCTTGCACTGGAGCTAAACCAATAAATGCCTCCCAGGAAGCATGACAAACCTGGCGTGATAACAGCGCCTAGACAACCGTATCTGCGTCTGGACCTCCCCTGCCTGGAGCAGCATTCGGAGAGCGGGATGGTGGCGGGGTAAGTGCTTCCTTCCCCTGTCCCCAAAGCCCTGCACCTCACCAAGTCAAAACTGTGAGGTTGGAATAGTACACCTCGTCGGAGTTTCTGGTGATCCTTTTTGAAAGGAATGCTCTTGGTCTAAGGAATGGAAAGCATCCTCAAGTCACTCATAGGGCAATAGGGAACAGTTGGGATTTGTTTTGATTAGGTTGATACAATAAATTAGTTGTTGTAAAAAAACATTGTATTGTACAAAAGAATGATTTTTGTATATATGCATACATGAAGAATTGAAAATACACGTATATAAAAAGTTTGGTCTCTAAAACAGTGCTATTTTGGATGGTTTTTTTTGAACAGCTCATTTGGACTAGGATTTAAAATTACATTTGACTGATCAAGCAAGTAAAATGCATAGGAAGGAATAATTTAAGTTTTTCTTCGAGCCTAATATATAGTAGTATATTTGTCCCAAAGCATTATTATGAATGTATTTTGTTTTACTTACCCAGATGCGGTTGGGTTACCCCTTTGATATATTGGTATTCATGGTAGTGAGAGGGCAGAAAAGGAATGATTTTCTGTTGCGTATGGATGTAGTAAAGGCAAGTGAATGACAAGCATTGGCATAGCAAATAGGTCTCGCCTTTGGGACCTTATGAGTGTTTAGCCATGCAACATTTGAGGCTGTTGTACCAATGATATTGTGCTGCATAACTAAATACTTATAAGGTCCCAAAGGCGAGACTTATTGGCTATGCCAATGCTGGTTTCTCATGGTTACACTGTCTGGAAAAATATTTCACCTCTTCGGTACCAGTTTAACAACTAAATACAGCGATAGTAACTGAAAGCTGACCAGTCAACTTTTGCAAATGGTTTTCCACTGCACTGAAACCAAGTCGTGACTTTTTTAGTAACTTTTGACCCATTTCAGCTGGAAACAAACTTTTTTGTTAAAATCTGCAGATTAGGAAACCGATTATGGGGCAAATGCGGCCAATTCATAATTATGCAGAAAATGCCTCGACCTCTGCATCACTCAATTCCAGTGATCCTGCCCATGGCATTTTTACTTAGGATTGATTCTGGAGGCTCTCATTGAGGAACAGTTCGGGTCCTGAAGAAAACTAGGTGTGGATTTAAGTGTAAAATGTCTGGTACAACTAAGCGGATTTTATTTTTCTTAGATGGTAAGGAATAAACTATATATTTCACTTTTATGAACACCGTTTATCTAACAGTCAGAAACGTTTACGTATTTTCCCGGTTTCTGCGGGGGCCTATTGACATTCATTCACATAATTGTACATTCTGATATCAAACACTTCCACGAGACAAACGTAAGCAGACCCGAAACGTCTGGTGCTGGCTTATTAACAAACATTTTGTGTTTGCGAAATATCTGGTCTATAAATCTGAAAATGCTAGAAATGTGAACTAAAATGCAATCTCGGCATGTTCGACTGAGCGGTATGCAGCAGATTGTCAGTTTCAAGACACGGTGCTTAGGCAACAGGAGCACGCTCATGAATTTTAGGGCATTTGAGGGCTGCGGCTGTCCAGCCTGGGACAGGAGGAAACAAAAACAAGGCGGGCGGTGCTGCATCAATATTATTGCAGTGGCCTTCATGAGCACTTCGCGGCGCAGCACTTCCTCGGCTGACAGCGGGAGCAGGCGAGGCAAGAAGGCCAAAGTGAATGAGAGTCGGTCGGCCCGGCCTGACTCTGCAAGTGAGGAATAAGGGCGCGATTCTTCGGCCCGCGCCGAGGCTGACAGCCAGCGGGATGCTGCAGCCGCTGCCTTGGCAAGCAAGGAGCCCGGATGTTGACAGCCCGACGGCGTTAGCAGCGCACAGCGCTGCTCTCGCCATGCGAGGGCTTTTTACATGTGCACGCGTACGGAGGGACAAAGATGGCGTCGGGTTGTCCACATGCGCATGCATTTGCAGCTGTATGTGGACATCCCAACGCCATCTGTGACTCTCCGTACGCGTGCACATTTTGAATTGATTACAAAAAGCCCTCGCTTGGCGAGAGCAGCAATGTGCGCTGCTAACGCCAGGTGAGACCTAAACAACGGTTTTTATATTCTGAAAACAAGAGAAGATGCTAGGAAATGAATCCAAGATTTGTTTGCGGACTCTGCCCATGTGGGCAATTGACTTACTTCCACCTACTTCCACCAGCCACTAACTAGAACACCATATGGTATGAGATCCTTTAAAAATTAGAACCCCTGATTTGTCACTATAAGGTTTTAATGAATTGGTCTTCATTCAGAAATCATCTGCTTGCATGCACATACAAACATTCTTCGGCAGAGACCCGATTGCCACTGAGGGAAATCATGTTTGGGTATCAATATGTGCAAGATATCAGCAAGAAACCAGATATATAACACAACTGACATACATTTAAAAACAGCCAGGATTATTGGTTTTGTCAATGGTGGTTAGCCGTTTAAGCTAAATGAGTAACAACAATAAATGATTTTACTTTCACATTGTTGTTTTGACCAATAAGTAGCTCCTTCACACACATTTGCGTAGAATCACAACTAGAATGCAGGACCATTGCACTTTGTGCTCAGCAGAGAGGCCAAATTTTGAATGATCATGTAATCTGAACACCTTTTTGACCCACAGACAGGCACAGTGTGAAAGTTGTACTACCTGCAGCCTCAAATCCAAAGTGCTCAACTGTAGCCTGTTATAAACACCTGGGGGCAACTCAGTACAAAGGGAGCATCACCCATATATGCTGTGAAATGAAATACAGAAACACACATGCTGGAAATAGCCCTCTTGGGGAATTCAAGATTAAGCAAGGGAAATATAAACAGGAACAAAAACACTGCCATGGATTACCCTAACATCAGGACCGCTGGAATTATGCGTCAGGAGAGGGCTAAATTATATGGCAAGATGAGTAAATTATGCAACAAGAAAAGGCATATTATGCTGCATAATGTAGCACATTTTGAAATAGTATTACATTATTTTTTTTGCCATTTTCAGGTCGAGCCTACAGCAGCGCATGTGCTGTTGCTCGACTTTTAGTAAGTGGGGTTTTAAAAAGTGCTTCCCACCGGCGTTTGCTCGCCTAATGCTTGCGTTCACGCGAGCGTGCACAGCTGCCAGCTTTCTGATTACTTTCACTTTGAGCTCTGGTACGCGCGCACCACTCGCGTGTTTGCCGGCGCACACACAACTCCCTCCGCCTCTCTCTCCCGCTGCAGGCCCCATCTTTGCATTCCCCGCGACCAATGCTTGTTACCCTCTTACTGTTCGTTACTTACAGTGTCAATAAATTCAACCTAATGTCTGTCCTTCATCTTAAACTGGATGTTATTTGCAAGTTAATTTCATCATTTCTGGGTCACCAAACAACCGACCTCTAGGTAAAACGTAACGAGAGTCGTCAGAGAGGGCGGGACAAGTGATGTATAAAGTGACCGACCATTGCAGTCAATCCTAGTGCGCTGCACAGAATTTCTTAGTACTGATTCGCCGTGGTGTCTGCAAATGTCTTGGTCTAGTCGTCCTCTAATACCCGCCTATCGTATGGTGCGCTCAGCTTGGAGCGGACCTCAGGGGTATGGTCAGGAACAGAGCGATGACAGCCCGTCTCAGCTGACCTCCTTCGTATTTTGAAGCGAACCCTGGCTTTGTGGGTGACAGCATGATGAGTGGCTGATCCGCGGCGGGAACGCTGGTTGGACCAGTCAGGGGCCTCCGCGTGCGGTTGGATTGCTCTGTTCGCTTTAGACAGCAGGCCCGTTTGTTGGCTGTCATATGGGACGCAATTTGGGCAGACCGGGCACGTGGTGGCAGTTCTCTAAATCGCATGAGGTATCTGTAGCATTTGCCGACTGGGTGTAAGTGGCACTGGTTCGATCCATACTCTGCTACTGCAATAGTTGCGCCCACTGCCCTCCATCCGGCATGTCAGCAGGCATGACAAACGTTTGCAGAAGTAGTGGCTAAGTGGAGCCTGTTTCCAATGGCACCTATTCACATGGTATTCTGAGCTCAGGAGCCAGAAGGAAGCAATGAGCTGCAGGGGCCCAACAGCTTAGAGGAAGTGCAAGGGGAGTATAGGTTAGGAAATGAACTGGGAGCTGTACAGCAGTCAAGGGATGTTGACCGTAAGACTTTATGGCACTATCTGGCCTCCCATAGGCTTTGTTCGAAACTAAACAAAACGTACACAACAAAATTCTAAAGTTATCAACCTTTTGGATTTATTCAAAAATTGTATTATGAAAGAAAGCAAGTAGTAGTTAATCAAAAGCATAATCTAAGTATGTAAATAGAGCTGAATATGGTGACATAAAGTCCGCCCCTGAAGAAAAGCCCAGAAGATAACTGCACATTATGTAGCTAAAAGTAAAATTAGTATAAGGTGGCTGTCTTACTAAAAGCACATCCGATAAAATGTTTTAGACAAAGAAAGGACACTATTTTTCACAGATTGACATTGTGTAAATGTGCAGTACTGAATGTTACCGTTTAGATACGGTACACATAAATGGTCGAATGACAAACTCATGGTATGCCCGGCCTGTGGCGCCAAGGAAGAGTCTGTCGCCCATGTATTCTTCTTTTGTAAAGGGTACAAACTGATACGACATCGCTGGCTCGTCCCACCTTGCAGAAATCTTGGGGTTAGAAATTACAAACAGGCACTTAGTATATTACACACTAACACCTCCACACCCATAGTTTTTTCGGTCTCACGTTTTATTAATGCTATGTGGCGTAGGAGAAAAACTTTCATATAAAATTATGTGTCCTTCTTTTCCTGCTGTTAACCCTGGAAATTTTTATTTTACCCTACTTTTTAATTGTAATTAATTTCTACAGTCAATTTTTACTCCTGTTTTTATTCTTGTGTATTTGATATTGATATGTCTGAAATTTTGTATCTTTGACCGAAATAAAGATTATTTGACTGACTGAATGTTACCTACACACCATCAATCACATTATTATTTTAAAATAACGTACTTGCATCGTATAAAAGTGCACACGCATCTTGTAGAGAGAAAAGCATGCATTCTGTCAAGGAAAAAACAATAAACTGCTTTTGTACATAATAGACACATTAACGGAGGCTCAGCTGAGTGGCCTTGCAGAGTTACAGTTCATCATCTCCTGTTGAAGATAATGAAACATTTTTTTTGTTGCACGCAGGCAGAAACCATGGTTTGCAGCAGAGTTGAATGATTTTCTGAAATAAAGACACATGCATGTGGAAAGCTTGTACACCTAAAATAAACATGCACTTTTCTGCAGCATTTTATGAATGATTGTCAATACATTGGTTATGCTAACTGAAGCACACCTAAATTAATAATTATTTTCTAGCAAATTAAAACTCATTTACAATCCCCCCCTGATAATTAATCTTTAATTATCACCCTACATCACTTCAACATTTCCTTCATCATTCCTGGTTTTGTCAATTTCTTCTGCAAGACTTTCAGATAATTTTACATACTGGCCTTCATCTCATTAAAAGCAGTGTCCTCTAAGTTAATCAGTCTCATTATTTTCTTCTCCTGGTCTCTGAAGTTATGACTAAACCTCTAATGCAAATTGCTTCTAAAATAATCAGAACAACGCTTACTATAACCAGGATTATTACTATTAGGGCACCAGCTATTTAGATACTCCTAAACCTATATCTCCCCAAATTCCAGGTTATCCTTTGGGTGAATCTCATACACCGTGTTGGTTATGTTATCAATGATGTAGGAAGGTAGGATCCTTCTGCATGGTTACCTCCTCTTTTTGCCTGGTGCGATGCTGGTTTTGACTAGTCTGACTGGGATCCTGCTAATCAGGACCCCAGTCTATCTGCTTTCTCCCTAAATTGCTGTGTTAAGATTGGATACTGGGGTACCCTTATCAGTCCCTGGTATATGATACTAAGGTACCCAGGGCATAGGTACACCAGAGATCTCCCATGGGCTGAAACATGCATAATGCCACCCACGAGAGACCGTGCAAAATGGAACTATGGGCCTGCCATTGCAGCCTGTGTAAGTTGGTGCATGCACCACTCACTAAAGATATAGGTTTACTATATCTAAGGGTCACTGCATTTAAAAGCCTACAAGTCACCCTTATAGCAGGCCTTAGCAATCCTGAAGGCAGGGTGCTTGGTTCTGCATGAGCAGGACACCCCTGCAGCCTACGGAGTCCATTCTCCCGGGTTGTCAGTGAAGCAGCCATATACTTTATAGTGGGGCACCTCATAATCACGCAATGACCATCTTGAAAACGGCTGCAACAAATCCTATCATGTTTGGTATCAAACATGTTGGAATTATTTCAAGCGCTGGAAGAGCCCTCCGTTAGGCTCTCAGTGTTCCTGGTACCAGCCTTCTAGTCCCGGACAGCACAAAATGGTTGCTGCCTACCAGAGACACATTTCTGCCTTCCTGCTGCTGAGCTGAGCTCGAGCAGAGGAAGGTAAAACAATAGGCATCCTGTCACAGGGAGGTGTGACCACCTCCCCGACAGATTTAGTGTACTAGGGCTGGGTGGGTGAGGTTGCCAGCGCCAGAAAGTCTGCACGAGGGGCACATTTGGTGCCCCTGTGCATAGTCCAGTTCAAACCTGTCATGGTAGCTGTTGGCTCCCGCTCTGGTGTAAAACTGGACAAAGGACATGGGAGTAACCTCCCCCGTCCAGACCCTCCCCTGGGAGGGTCTCCTGAATCTTCCCAACCCTTTCCCTAGGGTACTTAAAGCCTGGGTTTAGGTCTTTAGATTCACCGTGGGATAAGATTCAGATCAGACACCATTGCACTTCTACCATCTGGGCACTCTGGACTTCAATTGGGCCTGACTTAGTCTCCCTCCGAGTCTGCTGCATCGTCTGTGCCTGTGCATCATACAGGAACCTTACAGGAACCTTCCAAGGCCTGTGAAGCATCAAGGACAACCAAAGTAATCTCCCTTGGAGTGAAGGAGTCACCACAACTAAGTCGACCGGTCTGCAGATCCTGAGCTCCTCCGGACTTTGTGGGCTCTGCATCACAGGTGGTGGTTTTCCACAGCTCCCGTGGCCTGCTCTACGCTGTCACCAAGTTTGAGGCCAGTAGTCCTAGTGGGGGTTGCAGTAACCGAACCAGAGTATCACATCCACTTTGCAGTTGGAAAGGCTTGTTGTCCTCTTTACAAGAAGATCTTCGGGCTCCAAGTAGCCCCAACCTCGAGCACCTCCAGTGATCAGAATCTTCGGCCTCACCGCATCGTGCGCATCGTGGCCTGCATCTTTTTGTGAGTGGCTTGAGGTCCTTTCGCGACTCCAGTGCCTCCGACCTGTGGGTCCTCTTGAGGGTCACACTTGTTTCTTGTGGGTTTCCCTGATTGCTCTGGGCCTGCCCTGACTCCCCTGCTTGTGGCGAGTCCCCTGGACCTTGCAGGTCCAGACGTTGCTCCTTCTTTGATTCCTGTGTGGCTTGCCTTTTCCAAGGCTGGTTGGTGTTCCCTCCGGACACAGACTCCTCAGCCCTAGACATCCTTCGTGGGACAGCTTGTGCACGGCTCCTGGTCCTCCTCAGCGTCACCTGGTCCTCACAGCTGCAGAGTCAAGGTCCTCGTCATCCATCCTGAAGCACCTGACATCGGAGGGCTTTCGTCTTCCAATTCTCCTGGTCACCCTTGAGTGACTTAGACTCTGTCCCCTCTGCTTTCAGGTATTCTTCTTCAAACATCCATGTTTGGATTCCTCATGACACTTTCTCCTCTTCCAGCAGCGGCACTTTCCTGAAGTCCTCCATTGGATTCAACAGTGGTTTCCGACGACACTTCACACCTCTGCACCCGGCTTCCCTGGGATAGATAACTTGTGTACCTTGGTATCCATGGGTGGAGTGGCTCTCCAACCTTCTGCCTTTCACAGGGTTTCTTCAGGGTCCACTGGGAAGGGTCCCTAATCTTTAAAAATCCAACCGCGACTTGCACATAGAGTTGTACGGAGTACGCGGTTGTGTTCACACACTGCACACGCTCTCCATGGGGTTCTTATCTACTTACCTTGGGTCCCCAGCAATTCTACGCCCTCTCGACATTGTCCGGACTCGAGTTGTGGTTCTTATAACACTTTCATAGTATATGGCTTGGTCCCCCCCTGGGGCCCCCTGTATATTAGTGCTATTTACTGTGATTTATTTGCTGAATTATTGTGTGCTTTGTGTCTATCTCCGTGTGGGAGATACTGTAACATATTAGATAGTGTTATATAATAAATATATATTTTTGTAAATACTTTGTGTGGTTCTCTTTCATTTAATCTATACTATAAGATTGCATTCTGGTAAATCAAGCTGCTTTACACTCCTTCAAGACTAAGCCTGAAGGCTGCCCTCCACAGCGACCACTTGGATAGCTTTCTAGGTTGTCTAAGACCTCTTAAATCACCAAGGGGGTTGTCTGGACTGGTGCAAGGTGCCCACTTACATTAGTGGACATTATATACTAGGCCAGCTTCTCACAAATATATTTGTTAATACTCTCACTGTTATCTAGAATGCCAGTACAACACCATCAAGGCTGCATCGACTTCAAACAATTCCCTTTATTAATAGGGTACTCATGGCGTAATCGGTGTACCCTCTGAATAAAGGGATATCATTTTGGTTTACAAAGAGTCAGCTTTAATATTATCCTGGATCCTACACATATCCAGTGCCATTTATTCTGAACTCCCTCATCTTGAGGCCACCTTGATGGTGGTATCCTATCAAAATGGGACAGGTAAGCCGATGATGAAGCATGCCACGAATATGTGGGTGAGACTTTTCCTTCCAATATAAACAGGCTTGCTCCCATAAGGCTGAGGCTACTTTAACAACAACCGAAGTCTGGATGCCACTATAGTATCTATTTGTGTCTGATTGGTATTTTGTATGGAAGACAAACAATAGTGAAAAAATCTCTACTTCTCCAGTTATGGTACACACACTTTTGAACCTTCCTAATGGTATATGTTGGCGACTAATGAGACATACGAACTGCAACACCTCTAATTGCATTTATCTGGTTAAGTGCACCTGCAACCTCATCTATATAGGGATGACCACCAGACAAATAAAAATACGCATAATGGAACACAGGAGCACTTTCAGATGTGCAAAGACAAACACCAGAATGACGACACATTTCCAAGAAAGACAACATCCCCCTGAGTCCTTCGAGTGGTGCGTCTTAGAAGCGCACCCGGGAATGTCAAAAGACGCTTTATTTCGTCTTGAACAGCGATGGGTTCTCAAATTATCCTGTGACAAAATGGGTCTTAATGAGGATATACCCTGGAATCTCCTGACATAATTTCAGGATATCCCTTTAAGATCACCAGCAATATAACCACCTGCACTAGGCCCACATATTGTGGATCTTTAGACACCATCATCTTGCTAAAATAACGTGCGTCCAACCAATATACTCTGTCCATCTTTTTTACAAAGGTCCACACTATGGGAGTTCCTGCCAGTAGATTCAATTAATGAGCCCCGACACCGGGCATATACATTGTCACCATCGGTTTAGTCTGGTTTTACAATTATCAAAGATATTTTAGATAGTTATGGTCTATATTAACTTCCTTTGTCACCTTAGGCATTGATGTTATATGGGGATTACTCCGTTTTGCTTCATTTCTGCCTCGTAACCGGCCTCACACCCGGTTGACTGTCTTCCGATCACCATGACTACGACCGGACACTAGGACGACCACGATTGGTCTTTTTTGCGATCACATGACCACTACGTCACTATGTAACCGCCACTCCAATAAGGTGTTTCTCGGGTTATCCTGTACGCTTGCCAGTGTCGCACCTCCCCACTGGCTCCCGCTGGTCACGCCCCCCACGACTCCTATTGATATTCCTGGCGGGTGCAGAGTCTATCGAACTGCTCGTTTGGACCGGTAACGCTGCTCGGGTAGGATCAACAGTATACTTCCACCAAGGAAACCGTGAGTAATAACCTCTCTACTCTTAGAGTAGGCTTTCTACCTCAGCCCGTTGCACCAGTGGCCCCCATGCTTCCCGCTAACTTCGGGCAGGTTTTTCTCCTGTATAACATCGTATTGGGTGACTTACATGTTGGGGGTTTCTAGACGCGTGTTGTCTAAAAAGCGCTCTCTCTCCCCCGTCCCAAAACTAGACCGATCTAACATTAATGGGGTTGACTCATTCGAATTGCGCTTCACGACCCCCGCTCGTCAAGCTCTGGTGTGACTTCTGCACTCCCTTGTAAAACGAGCCGGGTTTTGCATACTTTACGTGACCACACTATGCGCCTCGTCGTTTGGAGTTTAATCTCTTAATCGCCTTATAACTCCCTTTTTGGTCTTATTATTTTAAGAGACTTACTTCGGTTTGATCCTTTAACTTTATTGGGACAACTTTACATTTGTGCACCTTGTACCGTTGTGTGATTTTAACTAATACTCTTCTATTAAATATCAGGGCACTAGAACTCAGTGTCCGCGGCGACCGGTACCGACATGGCCCGGATCATTAGAGACAAGGGTGAGGACTTACCTTTTGTTTAAAAGCACCAATGATTACGCTAGTTTCAGCTCGTCTTGTCTCAACCTCTTTGTGACAATTATGACTCCCTTCATCATCACCTGAACATCTCCTATTATATTGATGTTTGATGCATCTAGCATGTCACAGCCCACAAGCTTTCTGCACGCGTGTGATGCACTACCACCGGTTATATCAATCAAATTGGGTTGTGTTAAGTGGTATTACAATGTTTTTATCCCTGACTGTTCTAACTGTTTTTATTATTTCCACAGGTTACATTTAACTTTAGTTACACCAGAGGTACCCTCACACTTTTTTTAGGGTGCTGTAAGGGTGGTCACTTCTCACTTCATGTGTTTTGTGTCCACCACCAAAAAAGTGTGTGTAGGTAGTATTATTATCTAGGTCCTGAAGAATTGCCATCTACTTGATAAAATAGGCATGAAACATGTTGACCACATAAACTAGCGTATAAAAACACAACATTGTGTGTCCATACGCGATTTTTTCATATTTTAATTAGGGGAAGAACCATGTACATTAAAATAGTTTTGATTGGATTTTTTGCCCTATTTTAAGTCACTCCACATACTCACTCATTCACCTACACTAAGACCCTCACTTGCACCTCGCCTAACGGCTTCGGAAAAAAGATCTCCGATAAGTAGGCCCCATCACGGGCGACTGATCGGGCATTGCAGCGCCGGCCCGAGTAGGAGCAGGCCCGATGATGAAGCAAGACACCTTCTTGTCAGGTGTGTGAGGGCCTTTTTCCAACAAGGAGTTCACTCTCCGGTCATTCACTGGTGTTCATTGTTACAGTTAGGATTTGTCTTGGTTTTGCTTTTTTTAGTCAGGAACTGCATACTCTGTGTTTATACTTAATTGCTTGGGTACATATGCTGGACCTTAATATAAAAAAAACCTTGATTCCTATTTCCCCTCCCCTTTGTTTTCAATGGTACACACACCTCTCAGACATGAGCTATCCACAAACAAAAATAAAATCAGCCAACTCGAGTGGTACATCTTGAATATCTGGTATTGGTTTATTGCACAATTCCGTTATATCAATGCACACATGCTCAAAATAATCTGGAGTGGACTGAAAAAGTAGCCAAAATATAGCTACATTTTGGGGGAAAAGGGCTCCGCAAAAAAGTGTATTTTTTCCCTAAAAATTGCATCAATGAAAGGTTTGCTGTGTAAAGTAAAAAAATTTCCAACTTTCAGGAACATGCAGAGCTGAATCAAAAAACTATTTTTAGAACTGAAGTTTTGGAATTTTTCAAAGAGGTGGCCAATTTGACCTTTTTTGTGCTTTCAACCTACTTTTCCTTTGTGGTGGAAACTGGGGGGAACCCATGGCTGATCCTGAAAATCTATAGATTTCTGAAGAATAGACAACATTCTGAGTTCAGCAATGGGTCATTTGTGTGGATTCCTCAAAGTTTTTCCAAAGAAACGTAACTGTTGAAATAATGTCTTGCCAAGAGGGCTGATTTAGAAAAGTAATATATACCCTTATGTCCGGTAGACCCTTCTTTTTGCAGGGATATATAGGGTGTGTAGGTTTTCCAAGAACCTGAGGAACCCAGAGCTAACAACTGAACTGCACCTTACAACGACGTTTCATTGTGTACCGGGTATAGAGTAATTCGTAGGTTAAAATATAAAGAGTGAAAAATGGTTATCAAGGAAACCTATGTATTTTAGAAATAGACACCAGATATGGAGTTTAGGAGCAGTGGTTATTTGTACATATCTGAAGATGTGGGTTCCTATACTAGCTTGTGATTCAGAGGGAACATTTCAAAAGGTCTTTCTTCCAGACTAGCTTACATTTGAAAGGCACAAATGTAGAGCAATACAATTGGTAATAACATGTGTTCTACTCTTCTGTAGTCCCACATGTCTCCCGATAAAAATGGTACCTCACTTGTGTGTTTAGGGCTAGTGCCTGTAATAGGAAAGGGCCCGAAACACAATCTAGACGCATCATGTTTTTTCCACTGAAAACGTACCCATTTTTAGGACTCGCCTGAGCCAGAACATTCGCTGCTCTGCGAGACATTTAGTTAGTGGATTTATAAGTGCAACAAGAGGCTTTTCCTGGCCTCAAGCTTGCGTTCACGAGCGGTGCACGCACGCAGCCGCCATCTGTCTTTCCTCCGTCTGGCCGTCATGGCTTATAAAGCACAGCGTTCTCCAAAGCGCCTTGCTCTGCCCCTCCCCCACCACAGAGCGCGTCCCTGCAATCACTTTCTGCTCACTTTTACTTTTTTCCCCGCGGCCGCGTCAGTTTCAATTTTATATGCTGCTATACATACACTCAAGGAACAAATGACATTTGCAACCATGATTTACTTTTATAATTGCGCTATGCTGTAATAAAGCCACTCAACTCCCCAGAGTAGTAACTCGTTCTGTAAAAACACATCCCGTTGCCAGCAATCCCGTTCTATCTACTTTGAGGCTTTTTGTGACACAGTATTAACTTATGCCCAGGGAGCGTGGCATGCGTGCATTTTCTTAAAACCTTCTTCCTGTGCTGTCTGGGAGCTGTTCCTTCGCTGGTCTCTGTCGTCACACCTGTTCTATCCATCGCGCTCGCCAGCGTGAGGCAAGTTAGTTCCGCTTTCTTCCTGACATTTACTCGCTTATGTGTTTGCACAGTTATTTGTTTGCTTAATTCACACCGCGAGAGGACAATGCCAAAATAGAAACTCAAACCTGCTTCCACGCCTAATTTACGAGCTCGGGCAACCTTGACAGATTGTCTTCTATTGCTGTAATCAGGCTCCTCTGCTTGCACTACCCCCTCCCTTCTCCCCCTCCCTTCTCGTCAGCTTAATTTTTTGTTTGTCTTACTCCTCAACTGCACTACCACCTCCCTTCTCCCCCTCCCTCTTTGTCAGTTTCATTTGACACTTGTATCCCTGTTATTATTAGTTTAAACATTTACTTAAGGCCCCGAACATCTGGGCTGTTTTTTGGTACAATTTATTTTTTTACATTGGAGAAATTTTACATTGGATAAACATCCAGCGGGAGGACGGAGAAAAAGGAAAACAAGCATTGGCATAGCCAATAGGTCTCGCCTTTGGGACCTTATACGTTTTTAGCCATGCAAAAGTTGATGTTGTTGCACCAAACATATTGTGCTGCATAACTAAATACTTATAAGGTCCCAACAGCGAGACCTAGAGGCTATGCCAATGCTTGTTAAACTTGGTATCACTATTTAGGCATTGGTTGCACCCATTAGTACCAATTTAACCCCCAAATTTAGCAGCGGGAACAGAAAGTTGACTAATCCAGCTTTTCAAAGGGACTTCCCATATGCGGCAAGACGTGTCACTGCATTTTTAGTAACTTTTGAGGGTTTGAGATAGAAAGCAATTTTGTTGTTAAAATCTGTAGATTATGCAGCAGATAATGGATTATGTTGCAAATGCATTATTATGCAGAAATCGCCGCCACCGCACAATCGCATAATTCCAGTGGCCCTGCTTAACATGCAACATCAGTCTGGGACAGAAAATAGGCCGTGTAACAAAATAAAAAGGGCTCCCATAAGAAAAGGGTCCCATGTTTGCAAACTAGGGCAGTTTTCAATTTGTAAAGACATGCAGTATACGTTTTTTAAAGGTATGGAAGATTGCACTGAAGTGAGTGTGCTGCAGGCAATGTTTGCTTTAATATCATAAAAATCAAAAGTAAAAACTGGCCACCTGACAATAAAGCAGGTTAAAAACTAGCCATAACAAGCATTGGCATAGCCAATAGGTCTCACCTTTGGAGCCTTATAAGTGTTTAGGCAGAGCTATTGACTTTGCCAATGTGTTTAAGCTGTGCTGTAGAGAAGTGTTGCTGCTGTGCAGCATGCTGAAAAGTTGTAATAAAAGTGTCAGAAGCATTTTTGTTACTATATATATATGACCAAGAAAGCATTATGTCCAACAGAACGACCATATTAAAAAATGTATGTTCAATAAAAAATGTCCTCACTTTTCTTTTGTTCTTGCAATGCTGGCAACTTGTTTTTGCCTATTCCAATGGTTGTTCGGTAAAGTTCTTGTTTTGAGGGGGCATAAACAATTGGAGGTTGAAGGCTTGTGAACTAGTACCTGTATTATAACACTAGCAGCGGCCAGACACTAGGGGAGAATCAACAGATGGCAGATTCCGAGAGCAGGTATGTTGTGGTGGCGCAGAGTGACGCTGTGCTGGCGCAGAGTGACGCTGTGCTGGAGCAGCTGTTTCTGAATTATGTAGAGTTGATTGCTTGTCTTCTTAAGCCATCTGAGTGCAGGAAGCAGCCTGCATCAGTTGGCTATATTGTCCATGTGATCTCGGCGGCTTTAGATTGCTGTGGACTTGTAATGGGCTTGCGAAAAAACGTGATGAATGTGAACACCCCCGCTTGTGAGCCGAAAACAAACCCGTGGAAAACATTGTGCCGAAGGTTTTCAACTTTAGCCGAAGTTCAGGTGAGCAGCAGTTGCATTATAAAAGAATTTTTGTTTTTGTGGGCACAAAAACGCCGTAGACGCACACAAGGTACACACGCATAAACAGGTCTAGAAGGAACACACATATACACAATGTACACCAACTGAATGCCACATATTGCATATGTACCCACATAAGGAGCATATAATGTTCCCCCACACTCAAAAATAAAGAGTTGAGAGAGAATTAGAGAGGGAGGAGAGAGAAAAAGAGAATTGGTGTACAGAGAATAAAGCGTGGAGCGAGAGAGGAGAGAGAGCGAATTAGAGAGGGTGGAGAGAGAGAAGGAGAGAAACAATGAGTGTGGGGGGGTTTAAATAGAGTGAAGTGAAGCGTTACAAGTTACATCCAATATTGCTTTTTCTTGTGGGCGACTAAAAAACAGAGCCAGAACAAAATTCAGTTAATTAGACTGTGACTCTTAATGTAAGAAGCTTACAGCGGTTACAGCGCTTCATATAAAAACCATATTGTACAGTGCTCTATATAAAGAAGGCCATGTTTTTTTTGCACATTAAAAACATGTTCTGGACACGCTGCGGTGCTGTATGTTAATTTTATATACCGTGAGCACTTTAATTTAAAAACATTTTAAAAATAAGCGGTGCCTTGTCAATTTTATGTAGCAAAACCTTAACCTGGGTGATGCTGTGGCGGCCCCGGGTGATGCTGTGGCGGTGCGGACTGACGCTGTGGCGGTGCGGACTGCGCTGTGGCGGCGCTGAGTGATGCTGTGGCGGCGCCGAGTGATGCTGTGGCGGCGCCGAGTGATGCTGTGGTGGTGCCGCGTGATCCTGTGGTGGTGCCGCGGGATCCTGTGGTGGTGCCGCGGGATCCTGTGGTGGTGCCGCGGGATCCTGTGGTGGTGCCGCGGGATCCTGTGGTGGTGCCGCGGGATCCTGTGGTGGTGCCGCGGGATCCTGTGGTGGTGCCGCGGGATCCTGTGGTGGTGCCGCGGGATCCTGTGGTGGTGCCGCGGGATCCTGTGGTGGTGCCGCGGGATCCTGTGGTGGTGCCGCGGGATCCTGTGGTGGTGCCGAGGGATCCTGTGGTGGTGCCGAGGGATCCTGTGGTGGTGCCGAGGGATCCTGTGGTGGTGCCGAGGGATCCTGTGGTGGTGCCGAGGGATCCTGTGGTGGTGCCGAGGGATCCTGTGGTGGTGCCGAGGGATCCTGTGGTGGTGCCGAGGGATCCTGTGGTGGTGCCGAGGGATCCTGTGGTGGTGCCGAGGGATCCTGTGGTGGTGCCGAGGGATCCTGTGGTGGTGCCGAGGGATCCTGTGGTGGTGCCGAGGGATCCTGTGGTGGTGCTGAGGGATCCTGTGGTGGTGCTGAGGGATGCAGTGTTTGAGTTTAAATCATTTCTAAAGCGCGCGTACACCTGGCGGTTTCATGGCGCTGCAGTTCACTGAGCCTCAGTGAGCGGGGAGGTCCGGGGGGCATAGGGAGGAGTTATTGTGGGAAAGCCTGTAGAAAGAGAAAGGTTTTTAGTGCCTTTCGGAAGAGAGAGTATTGGGTGGAGGATCTGAGGTGGGCCGGGAGAGAATTCCAGAAGGTGGGGGCGAGATTGGAGAATTTTGAGCCTCCCCATTTATTACGCCGAAAACGAGGAACAGTCAGCAGGTGTTGAGAAGATGAGCGCAGTTCCCTTGCGGGGGCATAGGCTTTAATCTCAGATGAGATTAAGGCAGGGGCGGAACCTGACTGAGCCTGAAAAGTGATGCAGCCCATTTTAAACTGGGAGCGTTCACGGATAGGGAGCCAGTGCAAGGATTTTAGAAGCGGGGTGACGTGATGGAATTTGGCCAAGTTGTAGACTAGACGAGCGGCCTGGTTCTGAACCAGCTGTAGCCGTCGTACGTTGTATGCAGGCATGCCGCAGTATAGGGGGTTGCCGTAGTCTAATCGAGAGATGACCATAGCTAGTACAATAAGTTTTAGGGCAGAGAAGGAGAAGAAGCGGGAGACCTTGCGGATGGTGCGGAGTGAAAGGAAGGAAGAGGACACCACAGTGCTCACATGGGAGTGCAGAGTGAGTTGATCGTTAAGTTTGATACCGAGCGTTTTGACGGAGGAAGAGGGAGACGGAGGGGGACCAAGGGAGGGGGGCCAAAAGAGGGGGGGACCAGGGACTGGTACAACCACCTGTCAAAACCAGTTCGGTTTTGTCTGGGTTTAATTTCAGGTGGTTGTAATTCATCCAGTCCCGGATGAAGATCATAGTAGATTGAAAGTTGGACATGGAGTCAGGGGATTGAGATAGGGAAAATATAAGCTGGAGGTCATCCGCATAATTATATACGGAGACCTCCATTTGCTGAAGAGCAAAGATGAGGGGGGCTATGTACAGATTGAACAGTAGTGGGGAAAGGGAGGAGCCCTGAGGGACCCCGCATGAAACCTTACATGGTTCAGCCGAGAAGTCGCCCAGGCGCACCGCTTGGGTGCGGTCCCTTAGGAAGGAGGACAGCCAGACCCGGGCCGAACCGCCGACCCCAGCCGCCCCGACACGGGAGAGTAAGATGGAGTGGTCCACCGTGTCGAAGGCGGCGGAGAGGTCAAGGAGGACCAAGGCCTGGGGAAGGTTGGTGTTCATGCCTTCTCTAAGGTTGTCGAGGACGGATAACACCACAGACTCGGTGGAGTGAGCGGGGCGAAATCCGGCCTGACGGGGGATAATACTCGGTTTTCTTCCACATAGGCGGTGAGCACTCTGGTCACATGTCGTTCCAGTACTTTCCCTAAAAAGGGTAGTAGAGAGATGGGACGATAGTTGACAGGAGCAAAGGGGTCAGCGCCAGGTTTTTTTAGGATGGGAAGAGTTATAGCTGTTTTTCGAGTTGGGGTAACAATGCCCTGAGACAGGGAGCTGTTGAGAAAGGTGAGCGGGGGTAGCACACAGGTCGTGAAGATGTGCCTGAGGATGTGAGCAGGGCACGGGTCTAGAGGGGATCCTGATTTGACCAAGGGGAGAAGGAAAAGAAAGGATTCTTCCGTTAGGAGGGGGAATGAGTCAAGACGAGCCTCTGCAGGAGGACAAGGGGGATTGAGAAAAGAGGGAGAAGGGGAAGGGATATTGGCTTTGATTTTTGCGATCTTGTCCAAGAAATAGGTGTTCAGGGAGTCGCATAGAGACTGTGATGGGGGAGGTTTAAAGGTGGTTCTATCGGAGTAAGCAAGATTGTGGACTATAGAGAAGATTTCTCTGGGCTGGTTCTCGGCGGCTAAGATTTTCGAGGAAAAATAGTCCGTTTTGGTGGTCAAGATAGTTTTTTTGTATTGCGACAGGAGAGAGGTGTACTGGGCTTTGAGGTTGGGGCAGTAATGTCGTCTCCAGGCTCGTTCGGCATGGCGGACTGTAAGTTTTAGGGCCTTCAGTTCCTCGTTGAACCAGCGGTTGGAATCGTTGGCCCGTCTGGAGGAAACTCGTCTGAGAGGGGCGATGGAGTCGCAGCCTGACAGAAGCCAGGAGTTGATGGATTCTGCTTGTGCTGAAATAGGTAGACCAAGTAAATCTGGGCTAGAGGGAGAGAGTGTGGTGGCTAATAGGGCCGCATTCTCCCGGCCCCAAGAGCGTGCCCAGATGTTTTTGGGAAGCGAGGGCTTGGTGGCTGGGCCAAGTTGTAGAAAAAAAGAAATCAGGGAGTGGTCAGACCAAGAGCAGGGGAAGGTGGAGAGGGACGCTATAGGACAGTTGAGGGACCAGATCTGGTCGAGGATGTGGCCCTGAATGTGGGTAGGGGTGTGGACATGAGAGTTGAAGTTGAGGGAGCGAAGGGTATCTGAAAATTCTTTGGAGATGGAGCATTCTGCTGGGTCAGAGGGCCAAAAGTTGAAATCACCTAGCACCATAATGGAGGAGTTGTTAACCGCTAGGGTGGCCACAAGCTCTTGAAACCCAGGAAGGAAGACTTGAGAGGGTTGGGGGGACTTGTACATAAGTAGGCAGGTAAGAGGAACTTTGAGGGAAAGGGAGCGGATAACTAAGAAGTCTGAGGTGCCGATAGGGGGGAAAGTTAGAGGCTGAAAGAGGAGTGCTTTGCGGGCGATCAAGGCGACACCCCCACCCGCTTTACCAGAGGGTCGATCGGTACGAAGCGCGTAGTAAGTGGCAGGGAGAGCTGCTAATAAAGAGGGGAGGGAGGTATCACGGAATCAGGTCTCTGTAAGGAATAAGAGATCAGGTTTGTGCTGGTCAAGTAGAACAGAGAGTTCATGATAGTGCTTGACAGCAGAGCGCCTGTTGAGATAGTAAATGGAGAGGGAAGTAGGTTTGGGTGCAGCAGGGGAATCGGAGGGGGAAGCAAGGGGGGGAGAGAGGGAGGGTGGGACGGGGAGGGGAGAGAAGGAGAAGGGCTTAAGGTAGACAGTCCCAAACTATCGATGTAGTTGGTCACTGAGTCATCGATCGGCCACGTCAGCCCAAATATTTGGTATGCCCATAGTAAATGATGTTGGAAAGCAAAAGGAAGGGTGCTTATTGGCAAACGAATACTGTGCTAAGCCATCCAACATTAGACCACTTCAAATTTAATCTTCGTAAGTTCTTACCTGAGAAACACAAGGGATACCAAATTTTATAGGCGGTAGAGTCCATTATATATGGCACCAGATATTACAGCAATGCAGAAGCTGTAACGTGTGGTATCCCCTAGTACAATATTATGGAAAACGGAGGGAAGGATGCCATTTGGCAGAAAAATAATTTGTTCACCCAGACAACAGAATGTTATGTCCAATTGAATCCTGGTAATAGCCCTTATGAGACATTATATTTGGTATCATCCAAAGGAACTAGATGTGAAAGCTTGTGCAATGAAATCAAAATTGTGAAAAGATATAGCAGTCTGCTAGCAAATAAAAGGCAACTTAAGTTGATATGTGGCTAAAAGGTAACGCTTGAAAAGTTGGGCATTCTAGATATTACAGCACTGCAGAAGCCATAATATGTGGTACCCACAATCTCATTGCCATCAACTGGGAGAAGTCTCCTGACCACGGGCGAAGCCTTGCCTGTTCGCCCCAATGCGCTAAACTCTTCGAGCTACAGGACTGCTCCCGTGCAAAGGGAGCCATCGCGGGTGACACCGCTTCATCTACAACGTTGGAAACTCCAAGTCCCAGAAGCCCCTGCGCACCACTCACGCCTCTTAAGGCTCTACACTCCCGCTGCGCGGGACCCGCCATCTCATTGCCATCACCTGGGGGAAGTCTACTGACCACGGGTGAAGCCCTGCCTACTCGCCCCAACGCGCTAAACTCTTCGAGCTACAGGACTGCTCCAGTGCGAAGGAAGCCATCGCAGGTTACACCGCTTCATCTACAACGTTGGGGACTCCAAGTCCAAGAAGCCCCTGCACACCACCCACGCCTCTTATGGCGCTCCCGCTGACTGTGACGCGCCCGGGCGAATCCCAGACCAAGGGAGGGCCAGTCCTTGACCGTCATTGCCAGGAAGAGGCAGGGCAGGGCCACCCCTCTTGCCTTCGCATCTAGGACTAAGTCGGCCACCAAAAGTCACTTTGAAAGGTACTGTGTACATTGGCTCATCTCATCTTTTGTCTGTTTCTCTATTATTTATTTTTAATTTTATTTTTGTCTGGGCCTACACGCAAGGTTGCCTTACTGACTCTGTGGACTTTGTTCTTACTGGACTGCTGTGGATCTTCCATTTGCTCCTGCTTCCACAAAACCGTTCTTGCCCGGTTGTTGAAGTCCACAGATTCAGAGACGCATTTTGTGAAAGTACTTTAACCATTTTTGCCACTAGTGGTTACTATCTATTGAGGGAGCACTATGGGGAAAAGGAAAGCTATGGAGGGCGGGGGAGATAATAGGGGACCTCGAGCAGTTAAAGGGAAGAGAGCGAAGAGGACACTTAAACACCAGGGCGGCAATTGTGTACTCGACCAGCTAGATACCCTGATTAACGAGTGCAAGGTCATTCTAGAGGGGACCCAGACTGCGCCCAGCACCCCCGGTGTCCCAATAGACGGACCCCTGTTAAGCTCTAGATCACACTGCCCCCCAGTTATTCAAACAATGTTTCAATAGGTAATCCCTCAAGAGGGCCCCCACAGTATCCAACAAGCCAGCATCAATTAATAAGGATATACCTCAACCTCATATTACCTCCACTGATAGTACCGGTTACAAAATTCTACCCTTAGAACCAGTAATCCACTGCGTGAACAGATCTTCACCCCTTGAGGTCTTTAGTGCCGATCAAAATGAAACCGAGGCTATGTCATCCGCCCCTGAGTTGGTGGCTGATCTTGTGACAACCTGCTCAGAAAATGAATCAGAGTCCTCGGACACCAAATTGATCTTACAATCACTTAGAGCTGAAATTGGAACACTGAAAACTATGGTGGAAGGTCTCACCACCCTAGTTAAAACGCTATTAGGGGCAGTTCCGCCGTGCACACAGCATGATATCCTTGCAAATAGCAATAATCCATCCCTCACATTTAACAATGAACCATTACAGAAACCAGTACCTTTTAGCAAAGGTATATCTCTAATGGCCTCATTCCATCGCACTCAGCCACCTTTTCTACTTCCACCCATACACAAGCGAGAAACTACTCTTTAGCTACGAGAAAGAGCAGTTTTGACATCACTATACAAGATAAGCTCGTGAAGCTAGCAGCCCCACAGTATTCCTCAAACAGCCATAGAGCAACACAACCAGGGCAAGCTCAACCCCCTATGTATGGAAGCCGAGACAAGCCACACCTTCCAGTCCAGTTAACTAGAACTAGCCTGCAGCAACTTAAAACAATTCTCATGACCAATGTCCCGAAACTTAATATCAAGACTATCCACGAGTGCCCAGACTCCTTGATAAACAAAGTGACTCACTGGATTCGACATGTCAGGGGCTGTCGATCAGTGATTAGAAACGACATTCTAAGAGCACGGAGATATTCTTTACCGACACCCCAATTGGACAACATCGAGATTACCCTACCGGGGATGGAGACGGCAGAGAATCTCCTTGCTTTAGAATTTCATACATGTCCCCCGATGGGTCTTCCATCCAATTTAGGCATCTCCCAACACTTGAGCAGGGTAGAACACAAGTCACACATAATATGTGGTATCCCCACAGTAAAATATTATGGAAAACACAGGGAAGGGTGCTATTTGGCAGGCAAATACTTTTTTCACAGAATGCCATGTCAAATTGAATCCTGGTAAGCTCTAACCCAAGAAATATAAGGGATACCAAATATTATAGCCCTAAAAAGTCTATATATTTGGTATCCTCGAAAGGAACCAGATGTGAAAGCTTGTGGAATCAAATAAAAAATGCAAAGAATTAGTGTAATCTACTATCATATAAATGGTAACTTGAATTGGTCAGTGGCTAAAAGCTAACTGTTGAAAAGTAGGTTGGCCCTGCTGAACTGTGTACTGCTAGGAGGAACGAGAGAAGCTTTAGAGCGGGACACTAGGGGCAATGAAGAGAGGGAGACCATGAAAAGGGAGCGGGCTAGAGAGATTAATGGAGATGTGGTATACAATGCAACAGAAATCGGGCAAAGGAGGGTCGATAGCGATAAAGATGGTCTCATGGAAAAGGGGAGAAAGCTTTAAAATGGAAGGCAGAAAGACATGGTGATAGTGAAGCGAGAGAAGGTGAAGAGAGGAAGAGGGCCCGATATAACGAAGTACTGCGAGGGGGGCTAGGCAATTAACAAAAGAGTGAAGAAAGAAAGGAAAAGGGGGTTTGTGAAAGAATGGTTAACGCAGCAAAGGGGGCATAGGGAGGTCGGGAGCGGGAGGGGTAACACGGAGAAAGAGGCGATACAGGGAAAGGGGGAGAATGATGGAGGGAGCAAAGAGAGCAATAAAGAAATAAAGGGAGTGGGGGCCAAGACATGCGCTGCTGACGAGAGAGGAAGCCAGATGGCGCCTCTGCTCGTAAGCACGCGCCCAACCGCAAGCTTTAGGCCACAAGCAAAAGCGTGTGGTAACATTTACTGAAGCCCACTTACTAAAAGTCTCGTCAGAGAACCGCATGCGCTGGCTCAGGCGAGACCTAAAAACAACCTACATACTGACCTGACAGCAGGGCTTTAAGTGAGATGAAAAAATGGGGGAGGGGGCGTTGGGGTGTTTCTCAAAGAGGCATGGCTGATGTAATTAAGGGGTGTGGCTTAAAAACATGTAAGCTATTCAAATCTGTGCATAGCATACCGTGCCGCCCGACTGGTATTTTGCTGCTTCATTCATTGCCTCCAGTACAAGTAACATTACACCTACAACAAGCCAGGACTATTGGCTTTGCCAGTGGTTATTATTTGCATACGATGAATAAGCCACATCTACAGTTTCCTTGTATATAATGTTGAAAATGCTTCAGTTCTGAAATGATGAGACTGAATGAACTATAACGAATCTCGTTGAAGTTACATTAGAGGGAGTGAAGGGTGGCACTGCTGCAGAGTTAAGATGTGTTTTTTCACTCCGAGGGTGAGGGCAAAAATGGAGAGCGGACCTGTCTCATCACCTGCTTTTCAGAACTTTCATTCATTGTGCAGACACTGGATCAATGTTTTTGCAGCCAAGTAAATGACATGAATATAGGGCCCCTTTTCAATGTCCATTTTAATTTACTACCAGGTCGAAGACTTGAGTGAACCAGCACACTTTAAACCCTGCTCCATCCACTTTTACATTCTGATTCTGCTACTCTGCATGCACCTCTTGTCTGACTACTGTACACACACCTATCTGCTCCCCCCACACTTTATTCCGTTTGTCTTGCCCCTTTTAATCGCCTCTCTGCTCCCTTTCCACTTGTGTTCGGTGAACAGTTTCCATTGTGATTCGCCGCCATCGCCACTCTATCCTTTGCTGTGCCCCTGCAGGATATTCTGCTTTTCATTCATACAGGGGCTGGGGTACTTCACAAGCAATGGCACTTAAATTACCTGTCTGAATGCAGTCATCAACATGCAGATGCAGCCATTAGGCCCATAGAGAGGGGCCAGCAGGGGAGATTGTTGTGTTGACATTTTTTATTGAATTTTATCATGAAATACAGAGTAACACAGAAATAATAAAACAATGAATTATTGATAATATTAAATACATAGGTTGATGATAAATATGAACGAATAAGTAAGAATCATACTATATATACATATTAAAATGAATAAATAAGTGAGGAGATATATGGTATAAAGAACATGAATAAGAACTGGATATTATACATATAATATATAAAATATGAATACATCTAAATATAAAGAGAATGACTTGGTACAAGATAATTAAAATAATTAGATCAGAGCACAAAAATGTAAAAAAAAAAAAAAAAAAAAAGGGAGAAAATTGATATCAAAAGTGGAATAAAGAAGAAAAGAAGAGAAAAGAGATAAACTGTAAAGAAGAGAATAAGAGAACAGTAAGAGATAATAGAGCCAGAGGAAGGAAGGGAGGAGAAGGAGGACGGGAGTAGGGGAAATAAATTGATGAAGAATAAAGGAAAGGGGAAAAGAAAAGAAATACATAAAATAATGAATTAGTTAATTCAAGTGTTTGCATTAGGAGAGAGAGTGGAGTTGGCATCAGTGTTAATATCAGTTTAAAAAAAAAAAAAGACCAGGTCTGGAGAAATACATCAACTTGATCTTGAAGGTTATAAATTGTGTGCTCATGTAGGGCCGTTTGAATCATTGCCACCAGCCATTCTTCCTGAGAGGGTGGAGAAGGAGACTTCCAATGACGCAAAATACAGATTTTAGCTGTAGCCAATGCAGTGTGTAGTAGACGTATTTGTGATTTAGAAAGTTTTGGAAAGTGTCGAAAATCATGTAGAAGGATTATGACAGGTGTAAATGGTAAAGATAATGGCATTGTGGAATGTAAAGTCTTGCCAACAAAAAACCAAAAGGACCTTGTTGCTGGGCAATCGCAAATGATATGAACTATCTCACAACCAGAGGTGGGACATCTCCAGCAATTAGTTTGTGAAAGCAATCCAGCTTTATGTAACTTAGTTGGTGACCAGTGCCATTCATGAAGGATTTTAAATATACAAAATGTAAGCCTTGCTTCACGAACGCCTTTATGTAATCCCTCCAGTATCTTGTCCCATTCAGAAGCCGTATATGAAATAGATAAAGGAGATTGCCATTTATTTTGAAGAGCATACGAGAGAGATTGTGAAAATAAAGGAAACAAAGGTTTTTATAAAGACCAGAGGTCACTCCTCTAAACTTTCCCCACAGTTTTAGGTAAGATAGTATTGGGGACACCTGCAATACCCAAGGGGGAGATCCCAAGTGTTTCCTCAGACATTGTTGAAGTTGAGAGTATCTAGAGGAGTGTTGTATAGGAAGATTAAATTCCTCACATAATTGAGAATAGGATTTCAAATTTCCATCATGAAGAAGTTGATCTGGGGAGTAAATACCAGCTGTTTGCCATAAAGGCCAGGATAAAGTGCGACCATTGATACGGATAGCTGAATTGTTCCAAAGAGGAGCCTTAACATGAATACGCTTGTTTGAGCCTAGTATACGATGCCCCCTTTGCCAAGATTTGTGCATGACTGATAAGATCGGATTCTTGGGATCAGAAGAACTAGTGCCACTACCATACAAGAGAAAGATCTGAGTTCTTGGATAAAAGATGACGCTCGATGGAAACCCATTGTGGGACATCTTTAGTTCCTGGCAAAAAATAAGAAAATTGTGAGATGTGTAGAGCAAGGGAATAGTGTTCAATGGATGGAAGACCCATACCTCCACATAACTGATGGGCCTTTAATTTTGTTATAGCAAGACGTGGTTTAGCTGAGCCCCATATAAAAATCTAAATCTTAGAGTCTATTAATCTAAGGGTAGCTAAAGGAATCTGGAGGGGAAGCATTTCACACATTAATCGAAGCGCAAAAGGTTGTGTGTGAAGTTTCCAATGATCAACCAAACAGTTATCCGAAAATATGTCATTTAATACCGCTCTATCCGCTGCATTGGCCTTATCAAACAAACCAGTTTTATCTAAAATAGGATCTTGTACCAAATTCCAATCCCCACCAATGAGGTATTGCGAGGCATCAATCTCTGTGAGGAGGCGATTCAATTGAAGGAAAAAAGACTTTTTAGTGCCAATCGGAGCATAAATAGACCCAAGACAGATGTAAGAATTCCCGATACGTAATTTGTCAAATACATATCGACCATCAGGATCTGACCAAGTCTTGGAGATCGTGACTGGAAGTGATCTGCGGATAAGAATTGCAACTCCACATTTGCGGACAGGATTAGTATCTGTGGGGTCATTTTTGTGAATGCTGCTGTGAATGACCTTCCCCACCCAATCTCTCAAAGTTTGTCAGATTCAATCTCATCGAGGTGTGTTTCTTGTAATAAAGCTATGTCTACATGTTTGGATTGTAAATAAGAAAGTACCTTCTTCCGTTTAATGTAATGAGTGAGGCCATGGACATTCCAAGTAATGGTAGATAAAGGATGAATATTAGCCATGATGGGATACAATCAAAAGGGATTGGGAATCAAGGTATTAGTCAAAAATGGGAAAAATAAGAGGTAGGAATACAATGGGAGGGAATAGGGCTGTATGGGAAGGGTGAGTACTCTAGTTGATAAGAAATAGAAAAGTGTAAGAAAATAAGAGTTTTACAGGTTAAGAAAGTTTAGTATATGAAATGAAAAAGAAAAAAGAGAAGAAAAGAAAAAGACTCATGGAGGACAAACGTGATAAAGAAGCAAATAAAGAATATAATAAAGTATTGTATAGGACAATAGAGAAAGATATAAGAAAATGTAAAAGAAGGTTCTTATTGATAAATATTAGAGGGATCAACATGTTCTATGTAAATAGTATATTTCTGGCTATTAAAATATAAAAGAGAATAAAAAAGAATTGATATAGATTAGTTACCTACAACTTTTAACTTTTAACCGCGGGTCTGGGCTCACTGGAGCACCACTACGAGTACAGACACCTTAAGGAGGGTAGACAATTAAAATGAATATCAGCCAGGACAATAAATTAGAAAAGCTGTAAAGAGAGTGAAAACTCCTGTGACCCAAATACATAGAATAGTATGCGTTAGGAGGATAAGCACATTTCATTAAGAAACATAGATAAGCATTAAACGGGTCTAAAAGCAATAAATGAATGAGAATGAATACCAGAAGTTAAAGTAAACTATTAAAATTATCATTCATAAATACAATTCTCATAATATTGACATAATAAACAACATTTGATAAATTAAATTTATAAATAACTAGAAGAAAAAATGTTGGTATTATTTAAGAAAAATATCAGCAATGTAAAGATGGATAAAGAGCCTGTTCTTAAAAAGTGAGATAGTAATACATTAAAAGCACATATCATAGCATATAACATATGACCAATGTGAAATAAAATTATAATGTTTAGAATAAAATTCTTTTGATGAAGGGACTGAAATAAGATACATATTAAAATACATAGTAAGTATATCCATAAGGAAAAACACTCAGTAATATATTATAATCATATATAATAAATATAAGTAGAACTTATTCATCTTTCTGGCTGAAGAGTAAGATGTAAGTAAATACAAGGAGTAAGCATTAACTGAACTTAAAGAGTCAGGTAAGTTGATAAAACGATATTAACTAAGACCGTAACTATGAGGATAATAAATAGAAACTCAACTCATTCTCCATCTGGAGCAGATTTTAAGGGAGATCTGGACTTCTCTACGTTGATCTTGTGTGGTAGTAATTACAGACTGCAAGGCGGACGCTTGATCCTCGTGTACGAAAAGGTCGCTCTGTTTCTCTACCTCGAGGACGCACATCCCCAAGGTTGCGACGCCTTTTATCTGTCGACTGTTGAGGTTGTGTAGAACTTTGACCAGACTGCTCGTGAGAAATATGTTGTACATCCATGTTCTGAACTGTTAAACTGTCTAGAAAATGCTGTAAATCTTCAGGGTTGTAAAAGTCTTGTGATTCACCATTTTTAGTAAGGCGGAAGCGAGCTGGGTCAAACAGGCCATACTGGATATCCAAATTCCGCAGTTGTGGTCGCATAGCTAAGAATAGTTTCCTTCTTTCGCTGGTTTCTCTCGAGAAGTCAGCTGCCATATGTATTTGATGACCATCATAGATGTAAGATCTTTGCGTGCGAGCTGATATTAGTATCTGTCTGACTTGCTCATGTCTCAGAAAACAAGCAATTAGAGGCCGTGGTCGAGAATCCAGGTTTGGTCATGGAGGACCAATACGATGAGAACGTTGGATTTCCAATAGTGGGTCAAAAGTAGTACCAAGTAATTTGGGAAGAATTTTACATAGAAATAACCGAGCATTTTGGCCTTCAATTTTCTCCGGAAATCCAAAGCAGCGAACATTGTCTCTTCTATTGCGATCTTCCAAGTCAACAAGCTTATTGCGAAGAAGTAGAAGATCCTGGTCCCTGTTTTGTACTGAGTCAAGCCTGTTTTCCACTACAGTTAATTGCCGATCCAGCCCATCAGTTTGTTGATAAAATTGCGCAATATCCGCTCTAATGGATTTGGTTTCTGTCGTTAGGGAAGAAATGTTATTATCCATTTCTGTCAGACGGCAACTAATAGTTGAAATTTTCTGCAAAATACGATTCATAGTTGCTGCTGACTCAGCGGTTGAGTTGACCAAAGATGAAGTAGGTGGTGATGGGGGTGAACCTTTAGTAGGCATAGTGCGCAGCTGCTTATGTGTGTCTACAGGAGGAGACAATTTAGAATTTTTGTTGTAATTTGTTATTAGACATCTATAAAATGTGTCCGCAGAGTGTTGAAAAAAACAGACTCAAATGAAGCAATTAACAATCAGATGCAAACAATTAGAGCACGTAGGGGTTAATATGAGGGTGAAAGAGTAAACTTATCACACTAAGGGCCTCATGTAGGTAGCGAAATACCGGTCGGTAACGGCCGATTTTCGGTAAATATGCCGTTACCGACCGGTATTCAGACAAGTGAGATGTAGGAGTCCAAAAACCACTTTTCGGTAAATATGAGGCGGTAAATACCGATTCATAGTTACCGAATTCTAAAATACCGATTCATATTTACCGAATACATAATTAACGAATCGGTAAATATGAAGTGGTAAATATGAAGTGGTAAAAATTTAAAATGACATGTAGGAGCAGTCGGTAATTAAGAAATCCAGGAAAATCGGTAAATAAGAGTCGGTAATTAACACGGATGGAAAGCAGGTGGTAACCATCAACAATGCACATAAGCAATCCCAAAATGCAACAGCGTGGACAACATGGCCGCCATGTACGTCATTGCAAGGCGCCTACGTCTACAGGCAGCAGGACTGAGGGTGTGGCGACGGGAGGAACAAATCTACAGACAGCGCATCACACTATTCCAGCTGACTGATGCAGAGATACACGAGAGGCACAGGCTACACCCCGAAACCATCATGGACCTGATAAGGGACCTGCACCCACTCCTGGACCAGCCAACAAGAAGGGCGCACGCCATACCACCACATGTGCAGGTGCTCTGCAGCCTACATCTACTGGCATCCGGCAGTTATCAGGTGGTGACAGCTGCGGTGGGTGGTGTATCCCAGAGTTGCCTGTCCCGTTTCTTCAGGAAGTTCCTGGATGCCATGATGCAGAGAATGCACCACTACATAAGCTTCCCAAACACACAGGCTGCACTGCAGAAAACAAAAACAGACTTTTATCACATGGCACAGTTCCCCCATGTCATCGGCTGTATTGATGGTACACACATCCCAATCTGTCCACCAGCTGATACAGAGCACATCTACAGGAACAGGAAGTCCACCCACTCCATCAATGTGCAGGTGATCTGTGATGCAGGGAACATCATCACAGATATTGTTGCAAAGTTTCCTGGGAGCACCCACGACTCTTACATCTTCCAGAATAGTGGGATCTACACACGACTGAGTGCCGGCGAATTCGGAGAGGGATACCTGCTGGGTAAGTAACAGTGACGCCCCTTGAAACCTGCAAATCAGAGTGTATAGAGGCATGTAACTGATGGTTCCCTTTTACTCATCCAGGCGACAGTGCATATGCATGCCGGTCATTCATCCTCACTCCCTACCTACACCCAGCAACCCAGAGTGAGAGACGATACAACGTGGCCCACAAATCTACACGCAATGTGGTGGAGCGCACGTTTGGACTACTGAAGAGCAGGTTCCGCTGCCTCCACAAGAGCGGAGGCGCACGCCAGTACAAACCCATCACCTGCTGCAAGATAATTGCCACTTGTGCAATGCTGCACAACCTTGCCACGAAAAAAGGTACAGATGTGGAACTAACATATTTTGAGGACAACGAGGATGAGTCAGGCCAGCCAGAGGGCAGCGCAGCTAGAGTGCCAACTGCAGTCGATGGGAGAGAGAGACGGGCAGAGATCACATGCAACTATTTCTGAGTAAGTGAGGGGACACAGCGAGTTGTGAGAAGTCATGACGTAGTTTAATGTGGCACCACGCCATGAACACATGAACAGGCCAATCTGGCAATATGCCATCTATACAATGAGTATGTCCAGGGTTACGTCACCCAATGGCAAGTGGATAAGCAGGGCCACATCAATGTTTGCGCATACGCGCTGCAGTGGTGGATTGCACGGCCTGTGCATCCTCACTAGAGCCAACCCCAAGCCGCCTGCTGCTCCTGCGTGCTTCGGGGACGGGGGGTGTGATGCTGCTGCTGGTGTCGATGCTCTCCGCAGCATCCCCTGCAGCAGTTGTCGACGCCTGACTACTCAATAGCACCCCTAGTGCACTTGTCACCTGCACCATCCCCCGAGACAGGTCGCTGCAGCACTGTGTTAGGCCCTCCTGCATCGTCACAGAGCGCCGGCAAAGTAGGGAAGTCGCAGTTGCCAGACGGTTGAGTGCCCTGCTGGTAGTGTCCCTTCGCTGGCGTTCCCGGCGCCGTGCTTCGATGTCAGCATCTAATTTGCTGCACAACTGCTGGATTGACTGGGACATGTCCCGAATGCCCGCAGCCATGCCGCCAATGTTTGTGTCCATGTTGACTAAGCTTGTCTTCATCACCCGCATGTGCCTCTGGACTGACATAACTGCCTTTGATTGCAGGCGCTGTTGCTTCAACATTTGGCCCTCGAGCCCCAAGAAGACACCATGGCCGTCAGTGGGTGCTGGTGGACTCTGGACACGCGACCTGCGGCGCCCTCTTGCTCCCGTCTGTTCTGCCTGTGAGGTGTGGGGCACAGTGGGATAGCTCCCTTCCTGGGGCCCGGTGCGGTCTTCTGGGCCCATGCTGTCGTCGGACGAGGTGTCTAAGGCTCGTAGCCTGGCTGCTGGACGCCTCCTCATTCTCACACCTGCAAGCGGAGATGTGGCCGGTGAATCGAACATGAGTGGCGATGCTGGCTCTGGTGGTGGTGATGCTGGCTCTCGGTGAGGTGATGCTGGCTCTGTGTGCGGCGAGGCTGGCTGCGTAGGTGGTGCGGCTGCAAGTGGGCCTGCTCCCTGGTCTGAACTCGTGCTGGCTAGAGGTGATTTTTGTGGCCGGTGTGCCGTCTCCCCTGCAGCATGCCCTGTACTGCATGATGTCACATCTGTGGACAGAAAAACAACATTGGCTCAGTGTCCCCGAAGGGCTGCATTGCAAGCGTCACAATAAATCATTTCACATTCCAATCTGTCCTCTGTCTCCTTGTGCCTCGAGTGCGTGACATGCCTTGTTGCCCTGTGACATTTACGTCATGGTTAGTGTTGCCCTGACTACATCTCCCGGAATGCATTGCCTGTCTGCACTGACACGTGTGGACTGCAGTGTGATTCTCGTTTCACAATGGGGGATGTGGGATAGGGGTAGGGGAGGCTACATTGCTGTGCTTTCGTCTTACCTTGGTGTGTTGCGGCTCTGGCAGAGCTGTCGGCGTCCCCAAGACCCACGACGCTCTCTTGCTCGAGTGTGGCCGCCACCAGCTCCTCCAGTTCGGTGAGGGCAGGTGCCCTGTTGGTTCCACCTCCGGTCTGGCTGGCCTCCTTCTGGATGTCGCCCATCTTCCTCTTGGTCACAATCCTCAGGTCATACCAGCGCTTTTTGAGGACCTCAATGTCCCTGTGGGTCACTCCCACAGCATTGACCTGCGCCTGGATGGCCAGCCATATGTTGCGCTTTTCGGCCTCAGGCACTTGCAGGGATTGCCTCCCAAACAGCTTCTGGTGCTGCTTCACCACCTCCTCCACCAGCACCTGGAGTTCCTTGGGGCTGAATTTGAGCTTCCTCCTCCTTTCCCCTCCGTCTTTCTGTGTTCTCTGGCTGGACATGCTGTTCGTTTCCCGCTCGCACATGCAACTGCTCCCTGCCTCTCCTCTGCACTCCAGGCCTCTCCAGGGTCGGCTAATTATGTACACCTGCCTGGGTGTGGCCACTTCGGCTAATTGTGTACACCTGCCTGGGTGTGGGCAGTTCCTGGTTGGGTGGGCTGTCGTTGCACAGGATTAGCTGTTTCGTCAAGTCATGTGATGTTATTTACCGAATCCGTACGTACCGATTCGGTATTTTCCGAATCGGTAGATACCACCTCGGTATTTTCCGATTCGGTAGATACCACCTCGGTATTTTCCGAATCGGTAATTATCACCTCGGTATTTACCGAATCGGTGAATTCCGATTCGTATTTACCGAATGTTACCGAATCGGTAACTGTTACCGAATTTTTACCTACATATAACTTACCGATTCTAATTTACCGATTCGGTACGGCTCGGTATTTAAGAACCGGTAAAATTTATTTACCTACATGAGGCCCTTAATCCTGTAGGCTCACGTAAATAAATATTTTAGTCTCTTACCGATAATAATGACAAAAATAATCAGTCACAAATGACAATGTATGGTATCCTATGACATAAAATATTTAGCGTTTGTCACTGAAAAACAACATCAGCATAAGAAACTAGTAAGAGTAACAGTCTATCTGAAAGCATGTTGGAAATGAATATGTCACAGGAGAGAAAAAAGTATTAGTTGACCTGTGAGCTCCATTCTTGAATTTTACTCTCTGCAGGTGTTGGCAGAGGAAGGTTGGAGAATATAAAAAAAAAAACAGTGAAGAACTTTAACATTTCACACATTAATCGAAGCCCAAAAGGTTGTGTGTGAAGTTTCAATAGAACAGTGGGATACTTCAGAAGTATTTGGTGAAAGAATAATTGTTCGAGTCAGAGATAACCTTGAAAAGGGTCATGTCATTGCAGGAATTAATCACAGAAGCAGAAGGCAAAGATACTTCTTACCAGCTGAGCAATATTGAAGCACTGAAGGAAGAGAGCCTTTTTCTACTATGCCTGGTAATAAAACCCTCTCAGGAATAAGCAAGAGCCCAGGCTTCTGAGGCCCAGGACGTGCTTGCCAGAGCAGAAAGTATTTCAGTCAGAATTAACCCTAAAAAGGCTTGTTCGACTCTGAAATTTAGCCACAAGTAATAGTGCTGCTGTTGGAAGGCATAGCTGTCACAGGGGTGATCCTAGCTGAGGTGTAAAGTGCGCCGTCTCTGTCAAGGGTCCCCCTCGCAGTGGAGCCTCACATTCAGGCAGCCATCTTCCTTCGTAGCCAGACCACGCCCCCCCCCAGCAGGGGAGATTGATAAATAAAAGAAAAAATGAAAACTCTTAGGGGGCCCCATGGACCTCGAAACTCTGGAGTCTTTAAAGGTGCGAGGCCTCATGGCTGGGAGCAGGCGCGGGGCCCTGGACAGCTGCCCATGCTGCCCATGCCTAGCGCCGGCCCGGGGGGGGGGGGGGGGGGGGGGGGGAAATCGAATCTCAAATGTGCGTGGCTGATGTAATTAAGGGCGTGGTTTAAAGATACGCAAGCTAAAAATCCCTGCTTAGCACAGTCCGCCGGCCGACTGGTATTTTGCTGCTTCTGCCATTGCATGCAGATATATCATATAAGTAACATTAAACATACAAGTCGTCACAGATATAGGCTTTGCCAATGGTTGTTAGTTGTATAAAATAAATAGCAATAACTATGGCTTCTTTGTATACAATATTGAACATGCTTCAGTTCTGTAATGAGGACACTGAAAGAACTAAAACAAGTCTCTTTAACGTTACCTCAAAGGCAGTGATAGGTGGTACTGCTGCAGAGTTAAGATTTATTTTTCACCCTGAGGGCAAAAATGTAGAGCCCGAAAGGGACCCGTCTCAGCACCAGCTGTTTAGCTCGGCCACTTAAAGCCCTGGCTGTATCTGTGGGTGCTATGGTGCGATTTGTGTTGGTAAGGTGAGATGGAACTCAGCACAGTGGTACTCCATTGCCTCACTTGCACACTGTCTTGCCCGGTACTACACTGGGAATACCACCCGGCTTCACCCGGCCACAGCACCTGTAAAGCGGCACAAACCAGTGCAAGGGGTGACACTGATGGAGAAAGAGGGCCAACAGTAGCAACCAAAACAGGGGGAGCCAAAACAACAGCCAGTAAACTGATGGGACGATTGTTACCAAACACAGATGGAATAATCCTGCACGTGTGGCCGCTGACCCTACATACTTTACAAACTCTATCCATTCCTGTACTATAGCTGATCCTCTATACTTAAAAAGGCACCCACCTAAGAGCAGAAAGAGACAGATGGCTGAAGGCAAGAGGCAGAACAGGGCACCAAATTCGGTGGTGGGACTGTGGTCCCACCACCGAATTTGGTGCCCTGTTCTGCCTCTTGCCTTCAGCCATCTGTGACAGAGGGCTGACGGCAAGAAGCAGAACAAGGCACCAACCTCGGCGGTGGGACAGCAGATTGTTGCGGAAAAGGCAAGAGGCAGAACAGGACACAGGCTGTGGTGATGGGAGAATGGATTGCTGCTGAAAGAGTCAGACTGGAAGGCAAGAAGCAGAACAGGACAAAGGCTTCAGTGGTGGGAGTGCACAATGCTGCAGAAATGGTTAAAAGCTGAATGCAAGATGCACAGAGGTTTTGGAGGTGGGACAGTGGATTTTTTTAGAAAAGGACAGACAGGGGAGGGCAAGAAGCAGAACAGGACATAGGGTTCGGTGGTGGAACAGCGGACTGTTGCAGAAAGGGACAGAGACTGGAGGCAGGAAATAGAACAGCACCAAGCCTCCAATGGTGGGAGAGTGGATTGTTGCAGAAAGGGACAAACTGGTGAGGGAGGAAGTAGAACAGGAAACTGGCCTAGGTGGTGGGATTGCAGACTGTTACAGAACGGGACAGACTGGGGGGCAAGAAGTAGAATAGGACCTAGGCCTTGGTGGTGGGACAGCAGGTTGTTACAGAAAGAGGTAGAGGGTAAAGAGGGCGTATGGCAAGCAGAAAGCGAGGGGGCACACAGGCCCAAAATGACCCAGGCAGGGAGTAAGAGGTGAGCGTAGGAGAGGAAGGACAAATTGCAAGCAAGATCCATCCATCCATGAGGTTGAACCAGCTACTTACATAAAAAGGTAACGCACCAATATTACACCAAATGTGATGAACAAGCTATGCTAATGTACCTCAATCTTGACTGGCAGCACCCTTATGTCACTGGACTGGGACCATCCCTCTGTTTTCATGATATTCCTAAATGGTGCTTTGAAGTTTCGGTGGGTCCAGCTATGTTCTGCTGCATAGTCCACTACTTGGATACATTATACCAATAGCTTTCCTCTTCTGATGATAATAGGTCACTAATCAAAGTTAGTTGTGGGTCATTAGAATAGGGAAAGGTGGCAGATAGCGGTGCATCATATTACTAGAAGACCAGTGAATGTTAAAGGTCAGAAGGAAGGAGCTTTGGAAGAGCCCTCAGGAGGTCTTAGTAAGACAGGTCAACACAGAGGTGCACTTTTAGACATGTCTCAATGTGGGAACAGCAGTACGCGAGGCAAGTCAGACTGGATGAGAGATGGCCTCTTCACGTCCCTGCGGAGGAATAGCAGCTAAAAAAGAATGCAGATTACGAGAACATTCCATGCACAAACGTGCAACATTAGTTTACGGTGAAAGGAAAATATTTGTGGTTGTGATCCAATTCATTCATTTTGTTATGGAATTGTAATATTTGGGGATCCCCTCTAAAATTCCATGTGTGGTCAAGGGAGAAAAAAAAAAAAAGGAAAAAAAAAAAAAAAGAATCACCACCAAATCGTACCACTGGACTTCAATAACATTGTTTGAATGTCATTTATTCGTTAGTTATAGTCGACCAATCATGAAAGTACATCAATATTTCTACAGTAAACAAGTGTTTTGCAAACTCTGGAGCATTGCGGCCTACTTCACAGTTGCCCGACTAGATCTAATAAAAAGAATTACCTTCCACACAACTTTAATGAATAAGGATTAGACAATTCTTAGATTTTTGTCGATCATACAATGGATTTTTAGGCTCCCCGCAAGTGCCATAATCAAGATACCTTAGAATTGGCCCTAATGGGGTGAATAGTGACCGAATCGAGGATTATATTATATGGCCCAATAAAGCTTCCTTTTGCACCTTGCTGACTAAAGATTGCCATCAATGCTAACAAGACAAGTACAGTAAATAGTTCAAGAAACATAATATATTCAAATTGACTCCCTGAAGTTTTACACAAAACGTAAAATGTACTAAAACTTTTTTCAAGTAAATGTTCCCAAGAATAAGGTTTACTTTTTAGAATAACACCCCTGCACCGACCTCTTCCACCACTCCCACCCTGTTCGCTTGTCATACTATACTTTTTGAGCAGTTATGCCGAATTACTTGTCAAATTCAGACTTAAGCACCTGAATACAAGAGACAGATACCACCCCCCCCCACCCCGACTTTGGATGATATAATACACAGAAAGCATAAGTGGTGAAATGACAGACAGTGACTGGGTTGGTCATTCCCTTGCCTCCTGTCGAGCCTCTAATTAACCACTAGTGGTTTTGGAGCAGCATGCATGGTATGATGAGAGGTAGTGGCAGTTTGGCAGCAGGTTGGGACTCTTGGCAGACTAGCTAAGCCTACAGACCCCTATTTAATCTTCACTGTACAACAAAAGCCAACTGTACATTTGAAGTTCCTCGTCAATAAGTTTCTATATGTACTCATAACTATGCTGTACCTGTAACCTTGCATTTCTCTGGTCATTAGTAAACCCCTTTGGATATTAAGAGGGTGTGGAACAGACACCAAGGAACATCAAGAGCGTAAGGGCAAAGGAATAGTCTAAGACTGATTAACATCTGCAGATGAGAACTGGCAGGTATATGATGGTTATACCCCCAAGCAGGGCCGGACTGGCCGTACCGGGCATTTCCCCGGTGGGCTGCCAAGATGGGGGCTGGTTTTGGACCCCTGGGATCAGTTTTTTTGTTATAGGGGGCAGGGGGTCGCAGGATAGCTGCAATATCGGCCCCCCCTGTAAAAAAAGCAGCCAAAACCAGCCCTGGCAACAGCTCAGCCGCACCCCCACTCCCCAGGGGAGGATGAGCTGGTTGCCAGGGCCAGATTAGGTTACCAGTCCGGCTGTGACCCAAACATCCAGTTGTGCTGCCATCCTTACATGGCCATCAGAGAAGGCAGCATTATAACAGCATTCTAGGGGAGAGCAGGATGCCACCCAGGTAACCGGAAAAGATTCCAGCAACCCAGACTCAAGTTAGCAATAAGCAGCTCTCAAACCTCCCATCGTTAACCTTTCTTCACCCTCAACACCACAATTTGGATGTGTCTTAACAGCCAGAGCAGCGAACTATGGAACTGGGGAACCAGGTTCGAGTCACAGAGTGAGCTCAACATCCTGTGATTGTGGGCCAGTCACTTAAGATCCCTATTCCTACCAAACATGAATGTGTCCTAGTGTAATGTAACTGGTGCTCATGTAAAGTGCTCCAATACCTTAGGGTCGAGTTCACGCTATATAAAACGGCAGAAAAAAGAAAAAGCTTCCTCTATTTTCACCACATCTTCAAGACCAATGTAGTATACTTGTACTACACACAGGATGGCCAGTTGTGGTAACTAGACCTTCCTTTGTGTTTCCTATGCCCCAGCCTCCCAGAATACCTGTGTGCATTCTATCTTGTACTGTTGATTAGTTCCACTCGTCAGTTGATGGTCTGGTCAGCTGGCGAGGTGTGTGTCTAGCTGTATCTTACAATAAACCTACTTGTAACTAATAAGTGTCCACGATCTATTTACAACATTTTGGCGACGATCTTGGCTGACCAGAGAAGTGACCAAGAAGATACAGCACAGCCCAGAGCAACACCTCGTACCAAGAACCCAAGATAACGGACCACCCAACTGCCGCCAGAAACAAGAAGTAAGGAAACCAGTAACCCATTAAACGTGAGGAAAACAAGAAATCTGCCGTCCAGTTTGTGCGAGTTTTGGAGAGGGAAGTGCAATCTGGGGAAGATAGTTTCTATTGTCACTACTTAATATCTAGGTGGTTGTTCAAGAGAAACCTGTCCTATATATTACACCTGAATCTTGTTGGAAGCTGGCAAACTCCGGAGAATTTTTGATGTGTACTGTGTGATGTGAAGGCATAGCGGCATTTTCCAGTGCAAACAAAGGAACAGTATAAGCTTGGTCATCGGGCAATTACACAGTTGCTGGAGAGAATCCAGTGTTTACAAATATGCGGATTCCATGGCAGCATCGCTGGTGTTATGGGAACATTTTGCTCAAGGACACTGGTCATGCGTCGGAAGTGAGAATAGGAACTCACCCCACCAAAGTCTTCACGGATCCACAGTTGTCTTGTGATTGAAGGTGTCAAAGAAAATTCAGGCAATCTCCAGGATCTCATCTGGTGCCGTTCTTCTTATCCAACGTTTACTGATGTTTGGCAGGACAATGATCTATCTTACCAAGCCAACACTTTTAGCACACATAAAGTCGTCAATGAACACTCCAGCAAAGCTGAGGGAAATAGTGTTCAAGCTAATTCTGTAGCACTTAGAGGAAAAGTCAGGAAGAATACAAAATAAACTATGACTTTTTTGTTTTTGTAAGCAGGGAAAGAGAACCAGGATAGGATCTCAGGGACCAGAAACCGGATAAAGATGAAACATGCTGGGTCAACGATGGTGTTTGTACTTGAAACTCATTTTTGAAGCGTGGAGACATTTGATCAGTAATTTATCTACCATTGGCAGCAGAAGTAAGGGTTGGACCAAGTCAGATTGACTGTGACTCTCTCTCCCCGTTTTGTCTGTGGAAGGGGAGTAGGTGATAGTGATGACTTTCGGTTGCTTTGGTCCTATTTCTCACTTCACCCTCCATCTCTAAACGATTCTTTACCTTCGTGACCTTACAGTTCAAGAGGTCGCTGACCTCATTCATGTCATATTGTTGTTGTTGGTTCCCATGTTTTAAGCTTTCTTTTGAATTCGGTTTCTTTATTTTTCTTTTGTATACTTGTACTACACACAAGATGGCCACTTGTGGTAACTATCCCATGTTTTAAGCTTTCTTTTGAATTCTGTTTCTTTATTTTTCTTTTCCCTGTAAAGGAGGAAGATGTGTAGTATACTTGTACTACACACAGGATGGCCAGTTGTGGTAACTAGACCTTCCTTTGTGTTTCCTATGCCCCAGCCTCCCAGAATACCTGTGTGCATTCTATCTTGTACTGTTGGTTAGTTCCACTCTTGTCAGTTGATGGTCTGGTCAGCTGGCGAGGTGTGTGTCTAGCTGTATCTTACAATAAACCTACTTGTAACTAATAACAAGTGTCCACGATCTATTTACAACAACCAACTTTAAAACTTAGGAATGGGGCACGCTCACAAAGAGTAAGTAAGAGAGGCAGCAGCTACTCTACAAGTGAAAGCGCATCTTTAAAAGACCATTTACTCGTTAATGAGGCTTTTGTTGTGTTTTCACCCCTTCTTACAGCCATTCTGCCTATGGTTGGAAGACTGAGCCCCCCCCCCCGAAATTTGGCTCTAGTTGCCTGCCTGAGTGCATGTATGTAAGAATGAGGGAGTGCATGTACGGATGAATAGGTCAGACATTTAAGGCCCCAAAAGGATGACCACCACACTGACCGTGTGATACGCAACAACAAATGTATCAAGGCCTTCTGCAAGGCTTCTTTTTGGTCCTAGGTAAAAGATGGGTTGTCGAATAAAAAAATCATGATCATACTTCTCACCCTATAACTATCAATATATCCTCTAACTCCTCCTCTTGTTGATCTCAAACCCCATACCACTGCTATGACAAAATCACCCATTCTAGACTCTTCCATACTCTACCCCTCCTTGTATCATCTCATACTTCTCCGATCCCCGAAAACAAGCCTTTCTAAAAACCCTTCCCTCCGACTATTCCCCATCCACCTCCCTTTTACTCATCCCAGGCCTCCTTCTCCTGCTTTGAGCTCCAAAACATGCCTCCACTATCCTTTTCATTCCAAATAATAGACTAACATGTCCACCTCTCAAATTCATTTATTTCACTATTCTGATTCACAACTAATCCTTTATGGGCTCCGGAGTAGAGTGCTACTCGCCGAAAAAGCGCTTCGATGACACGTATGGGGTAGTGAGCGCTATATAATTAAAACAGAATACAATGATAACTTCAGTCAACAAAATCAAACATACTTCCTTGATCTTCTAAAATATCAAACCGCCCCCCAATCCCCGAAGGTTGATGACAGAAGATGACCCACTGACCTAATCACTGAAATGCAAAAATGAATAGCTGGTTCTAGTCCGTGCCCGTGTACCTTCAGAGCATGGTCTGAAAATGAATGTATGGAAACGCCCTTATAACAAAACATCATATCTCCTGGGTGCGCCCTTAGCTCTTCCCACCCAAATCTTGCTGCATCTCTAAAGCATGCTGCAGGGAGGCAAGTGTGACATGTGGCAAATGAACCCACCTTTGTTGGAGGAAAACTCAAACCCTCCTCACCAGAAACGCCCAAGCATCCACGCCTGCCATCTAAGTCCCATGAGGCAATTCAGTGAACAGACCTCTCCGATGCAGAAGTCATTATTTATTCAGTCATTCGTGGTGGACGGCCGTTATTCACTTACTCACTTCCAGCCCCTCACAAACTAATTACAACGACATCTAAATAAATAGCTAAATTTAAAAAAACACACAAATGGATACGGTTGTGTTGGGGGTGGGGGTACTTACGTTTAACTCAATAATCCACAGGAGGGAAACGAACAGAAGGTCAAAGGTCACAAAGAGGCAGAAAGTCCGCCTGACATCCGAGATTGGCTTCTTCTTCTCGGGAGTCAGGAAATAGTGTGGGGAGTAGAGCTGGCTCTGGGCGTAGGAGGCGTTGATGGATGCGATGGCGGGCAGGCTTTGCTCCAGGTCACTAGGGTAGGACCCCAGCGGCTTACTCATCGTCCTCTCGGAGCAGGGGCGCGGGGGTACGGCCAGCAAGCATCAGCACACAGTCTGAGGATAGAAACGGGGACAGTGAGTGGAAGGACATGTATAGAGGGTCTCTCAGACTTCCCACAAGCTGCAACGGGTTCCCTTCTACGCCCAAAGCCGTCGTCACTTCGCTCTCACCGGAGGAGTCTAAAGTCAGCTCTGATGTGGGCCCCCGCGGAAGCCTAGACTGCCTGGCAGAGTATTCACGTTCTCTGGGTGCGTGCGTGCGTGAGAGTAGACCCTTAAACCCGGGTTTTTTTTCCATTGTGAGAATTTCAGTGAGAGAAGCCAGTGAGTGGCGTAACGAAAGTTAAGCTCCCCACCCACCCCTACAAGATACATGACTGTGCTGAGAGCCCCCGGGGGCTCGGGCACCCCGCGTTGCGTGGCCCGATGTTACGCCACTGGGAGAAGCAGATTGGCAAGACTCCGAGGGCAATGCGAAAAACCTGAACTTCATCAGCAACTCACGCACTGACCCAGGAAGGCGGAGAATGGAGTGACCTCATAAGTGCTGTGGGAGCGGCACAGTCTATGGCAGGCTAGAAACGAGTGCTACAACACTCTGTACACCTGATGTAGAGGCCTTCTGATCCCACAACCAACCCTTCAGAATAGGACCAGTTCGTTCACTGGTGCATGGGGTGAGCAGGCGTAGTCTAGCCAAGACACCTGCTCTAGGAGTGGGTTTGGAATAAAGAATTTCCCCCAATACAACAAAATGTTTACATGCCTCGCCTCACATTACCCTAAACAGGATCTCCAGGTAGAGCGCTATTTACTAGATAACTAGCGTGAGGCTGGAAAACAGGCTCCTATGCAGGTCCTGGGAGTTTCCATTCCCCCTTCACTCTACGGATGGCTAATAAAACAAGTTCATCTGGAGCTGAACCCCTGTCTGGGTCCCTCTAAGCAGAACATTAGCACTTATGTTGATGAAGTACTGAGAGAGATCCCAAGACAGATCTTGGGCTTAATATCTAGGAAAGAAGGTTGCTGCGCCTACCTCAGCCACACCTGCAGGCTGTGACCAAACTAGAACACTTCTGCCTAGGCTCTGGCTTCACCATGCCAGCTGCTGACAAGAAACACCCAGTTCGAGAGGTTATCCGCTTGAAGAGTGTCTCCCTACCCAAGGAGACCATACAACTAGACTGACTGAGGACCAGAAGACAATGCAGTGTGGGGGGGAAGGGAGGCTGGACTCATGAGACTAGGAAGCCATAGAGATGAACAGTTCTTGCTCATCAGTCACCCTCCCACCATGCTGGGTGTCTGAAGATGCTTGTGAAAGGGGATCAGCCTAGAGTGCTGTGAAGGTTACAACACTGGAGGTCACATAGGAAGCCACAGAGATGAACAGTTCTTGCTTATCAGTCACCCTCCCACCATGCTGGGTGTCTGAAGATGCTTGTGAAAGGGGGGGGATCAGCCTAGAGTGCTGTGAAGGTTCCAACACTGGAGGTCACATAGGAAGCCACAGAGATGAACAGTTCTTGCTTATCAGTCACCCTCCCACCATGCTGGGTGTCTGAAGATGCTTGTGAAAGGGGGATAAGCCTAGAGTGCTGGGAAGGTTCCAACACTGGAGGTCGCTTAGGAAGCCATAGAGATGAAGAGTCCTTGCTCATCCGTCACCCTACCACTATGCTGGGTGTCTGAAGAGGCTTGTGAAAGGGGGATAAGCCTAGAGTGCTGTGAAGGTTCCAACACTAGAGGTCACATACAGGGTACATACTTCTTTTGAGCCCTGCAGCCACTAAAACATTGCCCCAAATTTGCCACAGGCTAGCAGGCATGCACCAGCTGGGAAATGGTGCCACCATGACCAGAAAATCCCATAATATAGCCTACTCAAGCTACTGTTGGCATATCCAGGGGAACTAGAAGCATGCAGTTCTTGAATATGGAATGACTACCTTTGGCACAAATCAACCACCTGCTAAATAATGTGCAGAAGTCAGTTTAAAAAAATCTTTCTTTCGCAAAAGCATTAAAGCGTTAAGGTGAGCTCGGGGGTACCGAGCTCACCTTAACGCTGCCATCAACAGGAGACCGCACCGAGCAGACGGTTGTGCCGCCACCGCCAAGAGTCATTGCCAGCCAGATACCGCGTCGCCGCACAACGGGACTACGAATCCCGGCAGCACTTGCGGCGGCGCACAGCACGCACGTACCAACGGCGCCAGGAGGCGCATAAAATCAGCGCAAGGCCCGCTACGCGGGACGCGTGCGGGCGTGTGCCGGGCTAAGCCCGGGCAAAGGGCGGGCCCTCTACGGCCCTCATCGGCAGGAGGAGGCAGGGGCTGGGCCATAAACGCTATACGAGCCATCTCTATCATCACTACTGAAGTAAGGCGAGCCTATACAAGACTTAATTTATAGTTGTATTTACGTTTGTTTGAAATATACGTTACTTCATTATAAGCTATGCCTAAAAAACTTGGTGGAGCCCAACTAAACAAGATTAATAATTATCTTGTTCAGACTGTACAGAAAATTAATATGCAAAGGAGGGAGTCCCTGGGGTTGAGCCAATCCCCTGATCTGCTTTGTCTGTCCTCACCCACATTTGATATTACTCTGACAGACGAAATCATTACGCAAAATGCTGATAGTGCAACCACGTTTGTTGATATCTCGTCCCAAATTATACCTGGTTCTCCGGATAAGGTATCCCCGGCCTATGAGGGTTTGCCCGCTGAGGGCAATGCAGATATCTACAGTGAAAATTATTTTGATCAAGATACACAGACTCAGGCCTCTGCTCTTGACCAATCTCCTCTAGGTCATGTAGCCAGACATAAGCAACATTGTACAAAGGTTCCCCCTAAGCGGGGTGGTCTACGCTCAGGGACAAAGCGGAAGAAGGCTATCACCCCAAAACGCATACAAGTGACTCATGCTGAGGATCACCCTACTTGTCTTCTTGAAGAAGCTCTTCTTGATAAAATTGCAGATCTTATCGAGACTAAAATCAGCATTATTGTTAAACCTCTCTTATCTAAGATTGACAAACTGCAAGCTGAGGTTAAGAAGTTGGGTGCTTCTCAAAATACAGTTGCAAGTGGCATTGAAAATATAACTACGTTAGTCACTGGTTTGGGCAATAATTCTAGGGGAGTTGTCATCGGAAGTGCTTTGGGGGTTGGAGAAGGAAGTGAATTACTTAGGGAGAACTTATCGCCATCAATCTTGTCTGCTATCAGTGATGAACCTATACTACCATGTCCCCCAATAAACCCAAACCCTCCAGCTAAAATTCCCCCAGCGCAAACACAAGCACAAGCCCAAACTTTTACTACGGATCCCCTGCAATTCATAGTTGAAGCCACACCCGTGGTTTTAGTGCTCGCAAATGTCCCCCCGCTGGAAAGAGGCTTGGCGGAAAGCTCTAATTCACTGTGTAGCAAAGCCCTACATTGGCTAACTAGTAATATGCGGTTAGCTCCCGGGGGTCAGCATCATCTCGCAAATGCAATCAGATCAGCAACTAGGGTTCCCTGGCTGGGAAATCGGCCAAAAAAACTTAAAGGTGACTGTGTGGCTGTGAGCTTTTCAAATCAACACGTTCTTCCTAACATCCTTGCAAATATCCTTCCTCCCCAACGAAGACAAGGTACTGTGGTCCCCCTTACTTTGAAATTCTTTTATGGGGAACAACAGAATGTATCTATCCCAAGGACTCCTGCCCCAGGGTGGAACACTAATTGGGAATCGCATTCCAGATGGGGACAAGTTTCAAGGAATAACGCATCAGTTCATCGCCATTATCCTTCTATGCTTAACCCTGATACCCAGCCTCTGGAACTGTTTAACCGCTTTATGCCACTATCTTCTATGGATCAAAATGACTGACTTTTGCCAAGTCACAAAAATGACGTAGAGGGAACACATCTTGCTTTTGGTTCGTCAGCACAGCCCTTTGCAGGCGTTAGGATCTGCAAAATCATGAGTTGGAACATCGCTGGGCTTAGAACCAAATTCAAAGATAAGATCTGGTTGGACAAAATCAGGAACTATGATATTCTTGCTTTTCAGGAAACTTGGGTAACGCTAGATTGTTTGGCCTTAGATGGCTATGCTCATTTCTTTGTACCTGCAGACCCAAGTAAAGCAGGAAGAGCAAGGGGCGGGTTGGCCATATATATTTCACTTGACATCAAAGGTAAACCTAGGCATATTAAGTCTAAATCTAAAAACTGTTTAGTGGTTGAATTGACTTCACCAAATTGTAACCCTATTTTACTTGTCAACTTTTATAATTCCCCGACCAGTCAATTTTTAAACGAGCACTTGTTATCCCTCGAGGACCCCTTATCCACTTATATCGAAAATAGTTGTCACGGGTATGAGGTGATCCTCATGGGAGATTTTAATATTCATCCCTGCTTGGCGGGTTGTCAGAGGGAAGCTGAGAAATTTTCTTTGTATTCCTCCTCGCCTCATTTTGAACACACACCTAGCGGAGAGGCTTTGGAATTGCTCTTGGCTACCCTCAATCTTTATGAATCATGGACCTGTTCAAATGATCTGAGGTTACCGACATATGTGGGTAACGATTCAGGCTCAATCATTGATTATATTTTTGTTTCTTTAAGATTTCTACCTGAAATAGATGCTTATAAGGTAGAAACTTCTGTTTTTAGTGATCACAACCCTGTGATTTTAGAGGTTTTAGCTCAAGGCGTCTTGGGAACTAGGAAGATGGACACATTGTGTGCGACAGATCTTGTGCTAAGAGATCAAAATCGGAGGCTCAAATGGGAACAAGTTACCCCAATAACTTTCCTACAGGAAACTCTGGCCAAAGTCGCCGGTGAAATTGCTATCTGTCTAGATAATACAAACCCCAGTGTCACTATGGTCGAGGCCTTTGGTGTTATTTGCCATCAAGTCAACTTAGACCTGACTGTAAAGGCAAAACTTAATAAAATAAAGGGCCCTAAATGGTTTGACACAAACTGTTCTAGGGCCCATTCAACCCTTCTTAAGGCCCTAAAACTTAAACCTAGAGACAGAGCGCCGATAGCGCTACTGAGGAAACAGTACATTCTAGCTATTAGGAAGAGGAAATCTGAGATAAAAGACGAGGCCTGGAATGATTTATTACTGCCCGAGACACAGAAAGATAGCGCTAAATTTTGGGCAGTTATAAATCACCCATATTTTGTGGGATTAGATAATCAGAGAGCTGATTATATTATTCCAGATGAACAGTGGGTGACACATTTTAGTAACATCTATAGTTATACTCACACCACTATAGAACGTGAAACTCCTCTCCTAAAATCGCTAACTCACATCTCACCTTTTACTCAGGAAGAGGTGAAACAAGCAATTAAAGACACACTTTGTAAAAAGGCACCGGGGCCAGATGGGGTCCCTGCAGACTTTAAGAGCGCTCCTGAACTTAGCTCAAAAATTTTAACTAACATTTTTAATGCTACAAGGGGAATTTATTTTCCCCTCTAGCTGGGCAAATTCGACCATTGTGCCAATCTTCAAGAAAGGACAAAGGACAGACCCGGCCTGCTATAGGCCAATCTCTCTTATTGACTTGAGCGTTAAAATCTTAGGGAGAGTCCTCTTAGGTAGATTGACCTTGATTTTAGAAAGTAAGGGTATTTTATCTAATGCACAATACGGCTTTAGAGCCAATAGAGGAACTTTAGACCAGTGCCTAAACCTAGAATTAATCCTAAATAAATATGTAATCGCCAAGGGGGGTTCATTGTACATGGCCTTTATGGACCTCTCCTCAGCTTTTGACCTGGTCAATAGGTCGAAGCTGTGGGGGATCCTTTTGGCTGTGGGACTTGACCCCCCTTTGGTTGAATACCTAGCTGAGCTACACAAGGACCTTATGACCTCAGTTAGAGTCACTAGGGAAGGAAGATGCACTTGTCATTTCAGGTCAGAGAGGGGGGTTAGGCAAGGGTGTATACTCGCCCCCCTCCTCTTCACTCTATACATAAATGACCTTGAGGCAGTAATGTCAAAATCCCATAGTGACATCCCGCGTGCAGGTGAGACAAAGATACCCGTCCTCCTGTACGCGGACAATGCTGTTCTTTTAGCACGCTCCGGAGTTGCGTTGAACAAACTTCTTACTTCCTTTGGAGTTTTCATGTCATCTTTGGACATGAAAATTAACACAGAAAAATCACATGTAATGATTGCTGGATCCGCAGGTAGGAAAAGAAAGTCGCTAATCATTTTATTGCGCAGGGAAGGAGGTTAAGAGAGTCCCCTCTTTTCCATACCTAGGCGTGACCTTCGATGAAAAGGGCACCTGGGGCCCCCAGCTTTTGGTTAAAAGCAGCGCTGTCGCTAGAGCGGCCGCAGGGCTGCTAGGTTTTGCTAAAAAACTGGGCGCCCGCCCCATGGAAAGTATCATCAAAGTTTATAAAGCAAAATGTTTGTCAGTCGCCCACTATGGCTCTGCTATTTGGGGATATACTAGCTCTGTCAAAATACAGAACGTAGAAAATAAATTTTTGAGATCTCTGCTTTCTGTTCCCCAATCAACTCCGATCTTTTCACTGCATACAGAGTTAGGTTTGGGCTACATATCTGACACCCTAAAATTAGCTCCAGTGATTGGCTGGTTAAAAACTTGGCTCAACCAGGAGCTCACTTTAAATCATATTATCTTAAAAGATGGTTTAGCCCTGGATAGAGCCCTTAACATTCCATGGGTAAGACATGTGAAAATCCAGCTTACCCTAGCAGGTCGTCCGGAGCTTTTCTCATCTCCAGATGGAATAACCCATGAAGACTTAAAATCAGTCAAAAACACTCTGTTAAACTTATATTGTCTGGAGAGGGAAGAAACAGAGCTGAAAAAAATCATGGTAAGGAAACACCGTATGCTTTCCTCTGCCCCAGGAATGGAACCATACCTTTTGTCGGTTACAAACCCTTACCACCGTTTTCTCCTAACAAGATTTCGTTTTGACTTAATTCATTTTATTTTGGGCGATTTTAGAACCTGGGCTAGACCTGATGACGCTGAACCATGTGACTGCGATCATTTTTCAACGCAGGACACAATGCACTTTATTATGTTTTGCGGTCATTATATTGAGATTAGAAAAAGATATTTGTTCCCTATTTTACGTAATCAGGGCTTCATTCAGGTAAAACCAGCCCTGCTGTTTTTGCAACTTCTTCCTAACACAAAAGTAGCTTTTTCAGTTGCTAGTTTTCTAGTTGCAGGAGCACGTTAAAACAAGCATCGTACAAGGCACAGGCACTTTATCTCTGAAAAATGAATTTTCTCTTTACTCATTCACTTAAATGAGCTTGTATTTTAATAAACCCTTCTTTTTATCTTTTTTAAATATTTATGCACATTTTATTGTAAATTTTAGTGTTTTTTTTATAATTATTGTTTGTAAAAATTTGTGATCTGATGAAATGGTGACATGTACTTTTGCTCGTTCTTTTATGATTTTTAATAATCGAATAAAGATAATTGACTGACTGGCATTAAAAGTTACTAAAAAGCACCCACACGTAGAACTGTGCTTCAAACTTCAGTTGTTGACTAGTAACAATGTGTGCAACCATAGAACAGGTGCTATTAATAGATCATAGAATGACAATACAAGCACTGAATGTACCTCATTATGCACCATAATTGTCTTCTTTTGCTGTATAATTTACCTAGCCCTGCATACTGCGGTCCAGAACTGCTGCGTAAATCTAGTAGCCCTACATATATCCAACCCAAATAGTACCAGTAATCATTGAAAATGTGTAACTGCAGGCCTGAAACGTCCCAGTGAATTTGAATTAAACCTGGACTTTTGTTTAATACATTAAAAAAAAAAAAAAAAAAAAAAAAAAAAAAATTTGATCAGAACGGTCTTGGAATACCTGCCAGATGTAAACACGCATTTACAATGCAATGGTCTCTGCATTGTTAAAGTTAGAGCTATTGGCATTGCTCATGACACTCTCAAATGTGAGACCTATTGCATTTTTTCACCCACACACACAGAGCCACCCACACACACAGAGCCACCCACACACACACACAGAGCCACCCACACACACACACAGAGCCACCCACACACACAGAGCCACCCACACACACGGAGCCACCCACACACACGGAGCCACTCTGCATCAAACGTAAAATAAGATAAAACTGGAGACAAGGTCGAGAGCAGACGCACAAGATTCCTGTCCTTGGCTCCTGCGCAGTTTGGGTGGGCCAGGCTAATGTTTGGGTGGGCCTGGCCCACCCGGCCTACCCGCTAGAACCGGGCCTGCGCATAAATCAAAGGATTTAGATCTGCAATGTCATCTTTTGTGAATAGCTTTCACTCGCACATATAGCCACATGCACGCATAGTTTTGGGCGCAGATAGCTCTGTGTGAAAGGACTCTTTCTATATGCCTTTTTCAATCTCACCCAGGCGCGCAACACCCATTGGGCTCACCGGGCTTCAGCTCCCCCGTCATGTGAGACAGCCTCGCGGGCTGGCGTCCGTCTAATTGCAGCCGGACCCGAGTACTTCACAGGTCTTTAAAAGACCATTTACTCGTTAATGAGGATTTTGTTGTGTTTTCACCCCTTCTTACAGCCACCCTGCCTATGGCTGGAAGGCTTAGCCACACCCCCCCCCCCCCGAAATCTTTTTCAGCCCCCCCCGAAATTTGGCTCTAGTTGCCCGCCTGATCTCACCCCTGTGTGCTTTGACCCTTTACTATATTTAAAGAAGCCAGCGACTATTGAATCATTTGCCTCCGCGATAAGTTATTTTTCCGGGAGCGTCCACATTTGTTGCGATACACTTGGACCCAGAATAAAAAGTATTAATGGAACTAAAGTAGGGACAATGTGCAAACAATCCCCGCGGATGCAGGCTCACGCTGTAATAGAGCGCACCTTCGCTGCCCCGGGGTACAATACATAGCTTTCTGCACAGATCATGCTGTTTACCGTACTTCTCTCGAAGCCTCCGATTCCCTGACACCTCCTTCCTAGGCGACGCCTGTCAATCATCGACCACATGGTGGCAAGAACGGCTAGGGCTTGTGTTAAAGAATACAGCGAAGAACTTAAAGTCTCTCTTTGATTTCTTCACACTTCTGTGTATTGCGCAGAGTCCTTTCTTAGAAACACAAACCGTGGGCGGCTGCCGAGCTCGCGATGCTGTGCTTTCCTAGTCGTTCGGTCCCACCGCCTCTGCCAGGAGTAACATACATAGATGCCCCCGTCCCCCCCACCCCACAAACCCTACATCCCACGCCCCTTAAAGCACGAAGGACTCGTGGAAAAGAACTTGTGCTTTTTATAGTCCAGATGAAGTTGAGCGGGCGCATTACAGAGCTTTAGGGAGGGTGTAAACAGAGCTCTTTTTCCCTCAGGAGAGTCCAGGGAGATTTGTGGTTAGCACACCCCTCCCCCCCCCCCCCCCCCCCGCTGGCAGGAAACGGTGTGAACCTCATATATGACAGATTTGTAACATCGAGGAAGGGCTTTATATATATGTATCAGTAAATTTTCACTGGTGAATGTGATACTGCTCGAGAACATGGACCCGGCAAAGCCCAGTTTCAGCGAACTCATGCAGAGTCCAGATTACTGATGTCTCGGATCCTTTCCATGAGGGGTGAGGAGGAGGGGAAAGAGTGGGGGGGGGGCAGCTGAAGCGGCAGAAGCGGACACTGTATTTTACTTCTGGTAAGAAGGAAAAGACAGAGTCCTGTTACTTCTCTGCCGCCCGTGAACCATGTGAAATACAAGCAGGAACAACATTGTTACCTTAACGCTTTTACTCACCGGACTTGAAACGCCGATCCAGCAGCAAGGAAGAGGCGACCCCACATCCCGCCCCGACCGCGCACAAAATGGACGAATCTTCCGCCGCTAACAAAAAAGAAGAAAAAACACGCCCACCACGTGTAAAAGGGACGGAGCTTAAAAAACGCGAAAGAAGTGAAAAAACACGCCCCCGAATCGGAAAAAGACGGGGCTTGTTTGGAGAGACAAAGCTCTTCTCCAATGGCTGACCAGCATTTAAGAGGCCAGCCAATGGAGAAGAGGGAAGAAGAGGGGCGGGTTCAAGCCCCACTTCTGAAATCATTAAATCTCGCGAGCGAGACTGCGCAAGCGCAGCCTTCGCTAGCCGAGACCTAAAAAGGAGTTATGTTAGACCTGCAGTGTATTTAAAGCTCCATGGTATATTTTATTTTGCTGACTCGCTATCTGTGCACAGAGCTGCTATTCGAAGGGGTCTACCAAAGATGAGGCCTTTCCATAGATGAACAGATTGGCTGATACAATCTCAGGTGGCAGCGGCCCTTATATTTTATTGATCGTACCAATTCAGAGCCATGTCTCTTTATCCACACGTGCTAGAAACTCCGCTTTTCACTATTTGTCAATTTTTGTGTGTTTCTGCCAGTATACTGAAGTCCTACTTCGTTCCAAAGGTATGCAACTGATCGGATAATCAACTTTTTAAAAGTACAAAAACTCTATTACGGTACAGACCACAAATAAGAACCATCAAGGAAAAGGGTGGCCTTGCTGCCGTTTGTCTGGGATAGTATTCAGCACCTAGAGTAGTGAGAAGAGCCAATTTAATCTCTGAACCTGTCCCGTGATCCTAAAACCACAGGACCTGGATTCACAGACCAACAATGGTGATCCTAAAATCCCCAGAACATGGAGCCACAGCCAGACTATGACAAGACAGTAGTCTATCACAGGTTCCACAGACCACATCACCCCTACAGTAAAATATGGGCATCAGAAGATGACCAATGCAGGAGTCCTCCCCTCGCACTGATCTACAACATGCAGATGCAGCTCCATACCCATTACATGCACCTCAATCACCCAAATGCCAAGTGCAAACCCCAAGCAACAACATGTAGACGCCCCCACACCCAACACAACATCTCAGCAAATATAGCCCTAACTCCTACTTATCGAACACACCCTCCTGTGCCCTTCTTTAAATTTACACACCTGGGGCCCACAAATCGATCCATCCCAACAGTCTATGAAAAAGCCAGAGCCCCTATCAAAATAAACACATCCATCAAAATGTGCACCAATAGCCACCAATTATAAGGCGAAATTGGTCCTATCTAGCAGAATGCTTGGCACAGGACTCTCACTTATCAAACTACGCCCATTGTAACTGCCTATCAAATGTGCCCTCTCCTGGCACTCGTCTTCTAAACAGAGCTGCCAGCCCAGCCAAGAAAGGATGTTCTCTAATACAATCTAGCACCTGTCCCATATAGCACCCAGGTAGCAAAACCCAACACAGACTCTCTCAATGGCAACCACATCTATCTGCGCACTGCATGCTCCATTACCACCTACAAATCACTGACCAGTTTTTACAGTGCGAAGTGAAAGCTCCATTCACAGATAAGAGGAGCAAGTTATTGCATGTCTGAATTAGTGCAAACCACAAAAATAAAAATATCTAGCACACCTTACTTCAACATGTGGTTCTTGAACATGCGGACACTGACCATATGCGTCACTGCATGTCACAATCTTTAATGTGACTAAAACTTATAAGTAACAAATTGTCCTTGTTAACTACATGCATGGTTAAATCCTGTTCATACATAAAACACGCATATCCTTAGGTCCTGTTGGCTCTTTATAAAACTGCATTTTATGCTACCTCAGACAAGAACTCCTGCATAAGCAGACAACAAATTGTGTCTGGCCAGGTAGGTTAAAAGCACTCACCCCAACTTTATTCTTCAAACATGCTTCTGCTCAGAACTTGCAAGATCTAGTTTACAGCCTTCTTGCTCCCACCTCACTAGAGATGGAAAGGCACCATGAACGGTCAAATGATCGCAGTCTCCCTCCCGCTTTCACACACTCAAGATGCTCAAAAAGAGCTTCAATAGCTCTCCACCAATATTCATAGAACCGCACCACCAGCAAGCTGGACTACAGAAACGCACAATGCCGGAATAAATGCTCAACTGACCAGAGAACTCCAGACCATATAAAACACAGCAGCCAGGCTTGCCCTCAACCTACCACCCTGCACTCACATCACCCAACATCTCAAAGTGAAGCACTGGCTCCAAATTGAAACAAGCATTGGCATAGCCAATAGGTCTCGCCTTTGGGACCTTATAAGTGTTTAGCCATCCAACAGTTGATATTGTTGCACCAAGGATATTGTGCTGCCTAACTAAATACTTATAAGGTCCCAAAAGCGAGACCTATTGGCTATGCCAATGCTTGTGTATGTCAGGGGTCACAATGCAATTTATTTTGATATTGACCATGGGGCTGGCACGCTAATATTTGAGGTCACACAGGAATTGATTTCCATGCCAGGAAGTGAAATCACGTGACCTTTACAGAAAAAATATCAGAGAGAATGAAATGGATCAAGTATATCCTAAAAGTTAAAAAAAAAAAAACGCAAGGTTTCGCTAACATACACAAGCATGGTTACTCAGAAACCAAGTAGTGCGCAGTACCATTGGAGAGTGCACCTTAAAACACTCTGGATAACAACCATATTGAATGTTTGCATGAACAAAAGCAGTGAATATATCAATAGCAGACAGTTAGTTAGAACAGCAATTTCCGTAAATTATACTTATTTGTCATAAAACCACTGATTATTTGAATTAACTGCTCTTATTTTATCAAAATACCCATTCCGAAATGCAGCAAACGTATTCATTTGTCCGACATTATTAGCTTATCATTAGATGCAAATGTACTGATTTGCCCCAATATAGCAGCATGTCGTTTGCAGCAAACATGCTTTTTGTGTCCCAAAATATGTTTGCCGTTCAAAGAGTGTCAGAATATAAACTCAGCCCGAGGGCCTACTCTTCCATCAAACAGCTGCCTATCCAACTTTACAGGAAATAGTTGGTCAGTCACTGGATGGAGCTAAACTACGTCCAGTATCACACTTTGTCAATGCACACAAAAAAAGCACAACATTGTGCTGGACGTGCACGATTTGTACGCCGCACAATCCACATGCATCTATATGGGCAGTGCCGTAATAAATTCTTTACTTCTGGGTGCAAAAACTGAGTAGGAGTGGTCTCATGAGGGGCTGTGTTACTAGTAGAGGTGTGCGTAATTCTCATTATTTTTTGTTGCGTAATCACATGGAATTACCCAAAAATGCAGAGAGATTACGCAGAATGACACAAAAAAGATTAATTCTGCATTTGTGCAACAACAGATTGCCGCCCAACCTAACTGATGTAAGTATAATATTCCCTTCTTTTAAGTTCTCAAATTGAGAGGACGTAAAATTGTAGCTAAAAAGCACACTTGCCACGACCGATATTAAGAGCAAACAAGCATCAAGGCACCGGTGCTTTACTTTGAACATTAAAAGTAGAGCGCGGGTGCCGCGCGTGCATGCTCACACGAACACAAGCGCTAGGCCAGCCAGTAGCACTTTGAAAACTCACCTACTAAATGTCTCGCAGAGCTGCACATGCGCACTGACTCAGCAAGACCTAAAAAGGGGCACTCTTCAAACTCCCCACCCATACATACATACAAAGCCTTAAACCATGTACATCCCCATGTACATCCACAACTGCTTAAACTTCCACAAACCTACCCGACCACGCACAACACTCCACTGCCTTGTGGGTAGATTTGAGCTATATAAATGGCGCATGCATTCATACATGAACAAGCAGGGTGAGGAGCTTGCGGCAAAGGGACAGGTAAGGTAAGGCACTGTGAAACACATGGACAGGTAGGGCAAGTATAGGGGCTACATCAACAGGGAGGATGAGGGTCTCACAGGGCATCAACAGTCAAGGTGAGGGTCTGGGACCACCTAGAAAGGCAAGGTGACCATTTGGGACCAAATGACCTGGCAGGGGGAGGTGCTAGAGGTGACTGATGCACAGGGGCAGGCGGAGTGAGGCGTGGGCAGCATGGACAAATACAAGGAAATTCACACTGCTAGGGAGTACTTCATCCTGCTGCACCCAGCTCCGCATTTCTTGGGCACCAAGGTCTTGGTGCCTAGATGATCTCATACTGCACATGTACCTTTCATGTTGTATAGAGTAGCAACACTACTAGCTATTAATACCGAGATATGGCAAATAAACATAACTATTTTTCAGTTAGACTATTGGTTTAAAGCTGAGGAACAGGTTAATGAATATTATCGGATGTTAGACTTCCCAAAACCGCTACCATGCCCTCCCACCCCGAAAACAAGTCCTCAGTGTTTATTTCTCTCACAAGATTCCAGACTTCGCAGGGTACACGCTGTGATTCAAACTCAGACTGTGGTCGCCTCACCACAACAACAAAGCATTCTAGGCCTTGTTATGTGTACACCCCGATTGACTGCCTATTCTTCATTTTGGGCTGTTGTAAGCTTTTTCTTTTGCCATCACCAACCAGTGATTTTTGTAAAGAACAGAGTTCCTAGGGGAGTGCACAAGAGTGTTTGTGCCTTGGATAATATAAGATTAGGACCAGAGTTCACATTTCTTATCTACTGGAGTAGGTACGCTTGATTCCATGGCTCAGGTACAATGGTTGAGAGGCATATGGGCATCACACCTTATATTTTGCTTTTTGGGACTAGAGAGGTTTTTAAAGTGCAGGTGTAGTGCAAAACAAACAGGCAGTCTTGATTACTTAGATCTCTTGATTAGCATATTTAATGCCATAAGGTACTAGAATAATGTTGTTAATAAAGTTTCCAGTTACACAGAATATATTGATTAAAGTCTAAAAAGTCCCAATTAGATGCAACTATGGATAATCAATACACATACAAGAGGCTCTCTGCTCTTCTGGCTGTACACCAGGCTCCCATTATGCAACTAGACACCGGCCTGTAAAAGGTTTGTGACTCTGATCGGGCAAAGTACTAGTGCTTCTGTCCAAGTTGCAATCAAAAACTGTTTGCACAATGGGATAAGCCATTTACTAGTAAATGCTTAGTCTTGGTGCAAAATACCATAAAGTCCATTACTAAATCCTTACCGCCCAATTCACAATCACAGGATTCACAATTGATGCAGCTGTTGGGAGAAGTTAGAAATGTATGTGACAAGTTGGCCGATAATATGCGGTCCACTAATTAAAGTGGGCAGTCCAAACAACCCTTATTGATGATTAGGGTAAAGACAAGCTTTAAAGAAAGTTATCCTATTGGTAGCTATGGAGAGCAGCCTTCAGGCGAAGTCTCGAAAGAATGTAAAGCAGCTTGTTTTACCAGATCAGAACCTCCCGAATGACCAAATGAAAGGAGAACCACACAAGTGTTATATAAAATATATTTATTTATTACTAAACACTCTCTACTAACCTCTTTATGAGATTAGAGCACAAGGAACACAATACTTAATCAACAGAACGACAGTAAATAGCACAATACACAGCGGGCTCCAGGGGTAGACCGAACCATATACTAAAAAAAGGTAGAACAACAACGACTTCACTAGACAGTGCCTAGAGCACGTAGAATCGCTGAGACCCCAAGGAGCCACCCAAGGGAGTGATACAGGGAGCCCACGGAGGACGGGTGCAGTGTGAGAACACAGACGCGAGCGCCGTACAACTCTATGGGAAAGTTGTGTTTGGAAAATTACAGTTTAAGGACACTTCGGAGAGGACTTCAAGCAACCCCTTTGGAACATAGAAGGTTCTAAGGCCAGCACCCTTGTGAGTACTGAGGTACCCGTGTTACCTATCCGAGAGGAGCCGGGTGCATAGGGGTCAAGTGCTGTCGGAAACCCTGGTTGTTTTCAATGGCGTGATGCGAAGAAGTACTGCTGCCGGGAATATGAAAAGTGTCCGGTGGAATCCAAGCCTGGATCCGAGGTGAGAAGAACCTGAAAGCAGAGGGGACAGAGTCTGGGTCACTTCAGGGTGACCAGGGGCTCGGTAGGCGAATGCCCACCGATGTCAGGTGCTTCAGGTGAGACTCTCCAAGCTATGGGGAGTCAGGTCACGTCTGGAGCAACCAGGGAAGCTCAAGGAAATTCAAAGTTACCTTCACAGGGACCCACAGGCCAACGGAACAGGGATCGCGAAGGGACCTCGAGCTGAATCACGAAATACCAGCCCACAGAACACTTGTGGACTGTAGGCCGGAAATCTTCAGTGGAAATACTGCTTGGGGTCAGGACTACACGTAGCTCAAAGCACAGCCTAAGGGATCGCCAAAAAGTATATGCTGCTGCAAAAGTACACGGTGCACAGGCGTTCGGGATGCACAGTCTCCACAAGTGATACTGGTCTCAGGATTGCTGAGAGAGCAGATTGACCTCAGAACCCTTGGGAACCCACCTCCTGTGTTGTAGAAATCTTCTGAGTCCTCAGGAGCTCGGGAGATGCAAATCAGTCAGACGCGTTTAGGTGCCTGCTGCTGCAGGGGAGAAACTCCTTTACTCCAAAGGGAGATTCTTCTGTCGTCCAGCGAAGTGTAGACCGTCGAAGTACGTGGTTTCTGCTTGCAGAGTTTAGTCCAGGTAAAATCTAAAGTCCTGTAGTCAGGGTTCCTACTTTATACCCAAGGAAGGGGTTGGACAAACTCTGGGGACCACCTATGGGAGGGTCAGGACAGAGGGGTGGTTACACCCACGTCCTTTGTCCAGTTACGTGCCAGAGCGGGAGCAAATGGCTTCTGCAACCGGTTTGGGCTGGACTATGCACAGGGACACCACATGTGCCCCCTGTGCAGACTTTCTGGCACTCTCAGAGTGCACCCACCCAGCCCCAATACACAAAAGCCTGTCTGGCAGGTGGTCACACCTCCCTGTGACAGGAAACCTATTGTCAGGCCTTCCTCTGCTCGAGCTCGGCTCAGCAGCAGGAGGGCAGACTCTTATCTGTGGCTGGCAGCATTCATTTTGTAATGCCCAGGTCGAGAAAGCTGGTACCGGGTGTACCGGTGTTTCAGAAGTCCCTCTAGAAGGATGGACTCATACCCCTCTGCCAGTTACTGGCGGGGAGGTATGATTCCAAGGGGTTTGACACCAAACACAACATGTTTCTAAGCAGCCGTTTTAATGTTAGCATCTACCATGAGGTTATAATGCACTTAAATATATATGGTTGGCTGCATCACAGACAACCCCGGAAAATAGGTTCCGAAGGCTGCAGAGGGGCTCTGCTCATGCAGGGGCACCCTCTCACATAAAACCCAGCACCCTGCCTTCAGGATTGATAAGGCCTGCCATAGGGGAGACTGATCGGTTTATATGTGCAGTGATTTAGAATAGATATAGGTAACCTATATCCAAGTAAGGGGTGCATGCACCACCTTAAACAGGCTGCAATAGCAGACCTCTTGTGCCATTTTGAATGCTCTCTCAGGGGTGGCATAATACATGCTGCAGCCCCTGGGAGGCCTCGAGGGCACCTATGCCCTGGGGACATGGTGTACCATATACTAGGGACAGAATCCAATCTGGAGTGTGCCTAAAGTACATGAAATCAATTTAGAGGAGAAAGCAGATAGACTGGGATCCTGAATAGTAGGATCCCAGTCAGTCCAAGTCAAAACAGTGATACATGAAAAAAAAAGTGGGGGTAACCATAAGAAGCAGATCCTATTCTCATACACCCCCCCCCCCCCCCCCAACGTAGGGACATTAAACTAATCTTGACCAGTTGACTCTTCGTGTTCTAAGTGGAAATATCTTGAGAGTCCATCTACATTTGCATGGTTACTCCCACTGTATAGTCCATTCCCTGTAAGGAAATGGAGCACCTCAAAAGTTTGGGGTTTTCACCCTTCATCTGCTTTAGCCATACGAGGGGCTTATGGTCTGTCTGAACAATGAAGTGAGTGCCAAACAAGTATGGCCTCAGCTTCTTCAAGGCCCAAACCACAGCAAAGACTTCCCTCTGAATAGCTGATCAACGTTTCTCTCTGGGGGTCAGCCTTCTAATAATAAAAGCTACTGGCTGATCCTGACCCTCTTCATTCAGTTGTGATAACACAGCCCCTACCCCCAACTCAGATGCATCAGTTTGAACAATGAATTGTTTGGAATAGTCAGGACTTTGCAGAATGGGAGCAGTGCACATGGCCTGCTTCAGGTCATCAAATGCCTTTTGACAGCTAACTGTCCACTGAACTTTCGTAGGCATTCTTTTGGAAGTTAAGTCATTCAAAGGGGTCACTATGGATCCATAACCTTTGACAAACCTCCTGTAGCACCCAGTCAGGCCCAAGAAAGCTCTGACCTGTGTCTGGGTAGTTGGAGAAACTCAGTCCATGATGGTCTGGATTTTGCTCTGCAACTGTTGAACCGGATCTTCGCCCACAAGGTGGCCTAGGTATACAACCGGACTCTGCCCTATCTGGCACTTGGTGGCCTTGATAGCGAGGCCTGCTTTTTGCAGGGCCTCTAAAACATTTCTCAGGTGGACCAGGTGATCGTCTAAGGTGGAGCTAAAGACAGCAATATCATCTAGTTAAGCTGCACTTTAGGCTTCCAGGCCTGTAAGGACTTTGTTCACCAACCTTTGAAAAGTGGCAGGTGCATTCTTCAAGCCAAAGGGCATCATCACAAATTGGTAGTGCCCACTAGGGGGTGAGAATGCTGTTTTTGGCTTTGCATCCTCAGCTAATCTGATTTGCCAGTAGCCAGCTGTCAGGTCAAATGTACTCAGAAACTTGGCTGAGGCCAAAGTATCTATAAGTTCATCTGACCTAGGTATTGGATGGGCATCAGTCCTAGTGACTGCATTGAGACCCCTGTAGTCAACACAGAACCTCATCTCTCTCTTACCACACTGGGTGTGAGGTTTTGGTACCAAGACTACGAGACTAGCCCAGTTCCAACATTTTCTGGACTTCAGTCCTGATGCAGTCCCTGACATGGTCAGGTTGCCTGTAAATCTTATTTTTAACAGGCAGACTGCCACCTGTGTCCACTTCATGAGTGCACCAGGTAATCTGACTTGGAGTCAGTGAAAACATATATGTCTGTACTGATTGTAGACTCTCCTACAATCAATTTGCTGCTTCTCAGTGAGGCTGCCTGCCAAGGCTACTCCATCAACTGAACCATCATCAGGGTTCTGTGAGAGCAGGTCAGGGAGTGGGTCACTCTCTTCCTCCTGTCCCTCATCAGTAGCCATGAGTAAGCCTATGTCTGCCCTGTCAACATATGGTTTGAGCATGTTCACATGGAGCACCCTGTGGGGTCTCCTGGGAGTTCCAAGGTCCACCAGATAGGTAACCTCTCCGTTCTACTCAATGATTGTATGAGGGCCACTCGACTTGTCTTGGAGGGCTGCTGGGGCCCACAGGCTCCAACACCCATACTTTCTGTCCTGGCTGATAAACAGTAAACACAGCCTATTGGTCATGCCAGGCCTTTTGCAATTCCTGGCTAGCCTCAAGGTTTTGGGATGCCTTCTTCATGTACTCAGCCATCCGTGAGCAGAGACCAAGTACATAGTCCACAGTATCCCGTTTAGGGGGTTTGAGAGTTAACTCCCATCCCTCCTTCACTAGACATAAAGGACCCCTAACTGTATGTCCAAACAGAAGTTCAAAAGGGCTATAACTAACCCCCTTCTGAGGAACCTCTCTGTAGGCAAAGAGAAGGCAGGGCAAATGAATGTCCTAGCTACACCGGAGCTTTTCAGGGAGACCTTTAATCATACCCTTGAGGGTTTTGTTGAATCACTCAACTAACGCATTGTGGGTGATAAGGGGTGGTAAATTTGTAATTTACTCCACACTCCTTCCACATAGCAGTCACGTACCCAGACATACAGTTTTCACCTCTGTCTGATACAACCTCCTTAGGAAAACGAACTCTGGAATGTATTCCCAGAAGGACTCTAGCCACAACAGGAGCTGTGGTAGTCCTAAGTTGAATTGCTTCTGGATACCTAGTGGCATGGTCCACCACCACTAGTATGAATCTGTGCCCAGATGCAGTTTGAGGATCCATGGGACCAACAATGTCAATCCCAACCCTCTCAAAGGGAACCCCCACCACATGTAGTGTTATCAGGGGGGCCTTTGTAACCACCTGCCCTACCACTGGCTTGACAAGTGATACAGGAGCGACAAAACTACTTTGTGTCCGCTGACATGTGATGCCAATGAAAGTGAGGTACAAGTCTGTCCAAGGTCGTTTGGTCCTTAGTGTCCTGCTAATGGGATATCATGTGCCAGTGTCAATAGGAAGCCCCTAAACGTCAGAGGTATAACCAACCTCCCGGTAGCACCAGGTTTGGGGTCTCTACCCTCCGAGTACAAGAGTCCATCATCCCAGTAGACCCTGTGGGACCCACTGGCACTCCCAGCAGCAGCTTGCTGTCTGAGGGGTTCAAGAGAAGGGCAGCTCAAGCTCAGCTGCTCCTGGAAGGGCCCCCTGTCCCCAAGAATTCAACCTGATCAGGGTCAAGTTCCTCTGAGACAGTTCCTTCTTCAGGACTAAGATCATCCCCCTCAAGAGACTGATCTGTACTCTGAGGTAGGGGGAAAGACACTGCCTTACCCCTACTGCTCCTCTTCTTGGAAGGCACGTGGTCCATTATTCAAGGATCCAGGGCCTGTTCAGTGGAGGACATTTTTGCCTGTGACCTAGTCATAGCAAACACATCTGCAGGGAGGTCCAGCATTTCTGCATGTGTCCTGAGTTCCACTTCAGCCCAAGCGAAAGTTTCCAAATCATTGCCCAGTAAGCATTCAACAGGGAGGTCTGCACTTACCACAACCTTCTTCGGGCCAGTTACCCCTCCCCAGGTGAAATTCACAACTGCCAAGGAATGGTCTGTCCTGACATTGCTTGCATTGGTCACTTGGTACATCTCACCAAGTATGATTTGTTCAAGGGCCACAAGATCTTTTGTCACCACTGTCACACTTGCACATGTGTCCCTGAATGCCATGGCCTCCTTACCATTGATCAAAGGCTGTTGTCTGTATTTGCCCAGATTACTGGGACTGACAAATAAGGAGGCAATATCCATGCCTCCATCACAGACTAACACAGCCGGAGATGGAACTCTGACTAGGCCAGAGTCCATCTCAGATTCCAGGGTTAACCCTACTACACCCTTATTCTGTGTACCACCACTTGAGCTGAACTAGGGGGAACAGTTGCCTTATGGGCAGTGGTGGCTGGAGTAGATTCCTTGGCCTTCGAACAAACAGCATCCCTTGTCCAATGGGTCTTATCCGTACAGATATAGCACCAAGGTTTCTTTTTGCCCTTACCCTTGTTGGATTGTGACTTCCCCCTAGATGAAGACTTTTGGGGCCCTTGAGAAGACTTCTGGTCTTTACCCTTCTCCCCACCCTTATCTGAGGTTTTAGAATATTGCTTCTTAGAGTTGCCGCCTAGGTTCCGAGTTTTCTGCTTCACCCTGGTTCTGACCCATTTGTCTGCCTTCTTTCCCAATTCTTGGGGAGTGGTCAGATCTGAGTCCACGAGGTACTGATGCAACAACTGATTTTGACAATTATTAAGGATCTGCTTCCTCATAATTAAATTGTACACTCCTTTAAAATCACACACATTACTGCCAAGTAACCAGCCTTCCAGCGTCTTAGTAGCACAATCTACAAAGTCAACCCAGTCCGGACAGGGGCGTAACACAGGCCCCAGCAGCCCCCACGTTGCGGGGGGGCCCCGCGCTCCAGGGGCCCCCTCACTCAGCAGGAGCCAGCAATCACGAAGCCTCTTCATCGTGATGGTGCGCACGCCCGGCCTCTTAGTGCGCGGCCGCACACCCGGGCCGGGCCTCAGTCAGAGGCTCTTCATTAAATGGTGCGCTGAGCATGCCCGGGCCTCAGCCAGGCCTCTGAAGCAGAGCTCTTCATTAATTGTCCACCACTGATCAACTACATGGACCACGGAGAGTCACACTGAAGCTTGGAGGGAGGTGGGGGGTGGAGAGAGAGGACAGGTGCGGACGGTTTCGAGGCTCGGCGTTTCAATTTAAGTGTAAGTGAACGACCCCTTCCAGGTTCACACACCGTCCCGAGTGAGAATTTTGCAGAGCCTTTCTCTTGTTACACTCATACAAGTGGCGCATGAGCTTCACATGCATTATTTGACCCTACAGACGCCGGCATCGGGCTCACAGCAAAAGGACAAATATGGTGAAACTATCGACGCCACTGAAGTAAGGAAGTCCAAGAAGCGCGTGCTCATTTTTTTGGGGGGGCATATTTATAGAGCCCGAACTCGACCCGAAGGTATTGGAGCACTTTACATGAGCACCGGTTACTTACACATTCAGGCACGGGGAGATGAAGTGATTTGCTCCGAATCACAGGATGTGGACGTGACCCAGAGGCTCGAACCCTGGTTTCCAGCACCAAAGTCGGCAGCTCCAGCCGACGTACCACACCCTCCCCTCATCAGAGGACGAAGAGCGCATTGTGGAGCAGACACATGAGGAACTAAAATGAATCCGGGATTAGAAGACTTTGACAGAAGCAAACTTGGCTTTGAATCCCGGCTCTCCACTGACCCATATGTGTGCTCTGAGGAAGATTTATTTTCCCTCTATACCAGTCCCCTTAAATGGCAAAATATGAAAATGTGCATAGAAGCCCCTTAGTTTTCAGTAACGTATTCATAGTGTGGCGCAGTGTCATGCCTCACAATCTGGAGGAGGGTGTGCAAGAGTTTGCTGCTACAGCTGTGGCTACGTGCCAGTCTGACCGGATTTCTCCTAAAACTCGGTGTTATATCCTGCTAATGTCAATCCAATGTTATTCAATCACAAGTGGAATGTTAAGGTGATGATGCTATCAGAATGTTGGGGAGTCTGTCAGAGAAGGGACAGTTGACTGGGCTGAGCTGCCTGCTGGCTGCTCCTGTTGGGGTCTTTATCTGATCTAGACTTGGTCTTAATTTGATCTACTTATAATCTACCTGTGATCTTTTACCAACTTGAAATAAATCTCTTTGAAACATCTCAACTGAGTGGACTTGATCACTACAGAATTTTGGCGACGATTTGAACTTAAAGAACCTGCTACTTCAACCTCATCAATCTTCAATCAACTCAAGCTGGCACCGCTCTCTTCTCTCATTCTAGACCCCACCAGTGACCCCCCATTGGTCGCCCTCTATGCTTAGTGCCAGTTCAAGTCTATTATCAATCTCCAATCAAAGTGCCTGTTCCAGTCTACTCAGCACAGACTGCCTTCAACTCAATGTACCAGTTCCTGTCTGCACAATACAGACTGCCTTCAAATAAAAGTGCCTGTTCCTGTCTACACAGCACAGAGTGCTTTCAACTCAATGTACCAGTTTCTGTCTGCACAACGCAGAGTGTCTTCAAATCAAAGTGCCTGTTCCAGTCTACACAGCACAGAGTGCCTTCAACTCAATGTACCAGTTCCTGTCTGCACGACACAGACTGCCTTCAAGTCAAAGTGCCTGTTCCAGTCTACACAGCACAGAGTGCTTTCAACTCAATGTACCAGTTTCGGTCTGCACAGCGCAGAGTGTCTTCAAATCAAAGTGCCTGTTCCAGTCTGCACAGCATAGAGTGTCTTCTAATCAAAGTGCCAGTTCCACTCTATATAACACAGGGTGCGATGATTTGATCTTACCCTCTACGTGCTCAACTCAAGTTCAATCTTCAAGAAGGGAAGATATTCAAAAGCTTCATCAATCCTCAAACTTCAAAGACTCTGGCACCGCATCCAACTTCAAAGACTCTGGCACCGCATCCAACTCCAAATACAAACTCTGGCACCATGCCAGATCTATTTTCTATTTTCTTCAATTCAAGTTTGTGCTCAACATCTTCAACATCAAGCAGAGCTGAGATCTTCCAAGCATTTACTCCTCAACCTCAGCACTACAACGGAAACACCTCAAGAACCAAGTCATCCACTAACTTTCAAGCGCCATTCAATATTCAAGCTTCTGTGTCTACAGAGCCTCTACAACCAAGGTAATCAGCTGCTACCTGTGCCTCACACTACACAGTGTAATTCGAAGTGCACTCGTACACAAGCTGTTTTGACTATTCTCACAGTGCCAGAGGCTAGTGGACATACTTCTACTTTTGGAATAAGCTAGCAGTGGGGTATGCAGTGAGCAACAGTGTCCACTCAACTCTTAAAAGGTCTGTTTTTGCTGTCCCTTCAATGTAATTGGTCTGCTTCAACCCAGGGATCCTGAAGGACACACAAACTGTTTTCCTGTTTTCACAGTGTAGAGGCAAGTGAACTTACTACAACCTGCTAACTTTTGGAAAGTGCGGTTATCAATGTCCCAGCGGCATCAAAGACATTGCCTCAATTAACATCATTACACCTTCTACAAGTGTATTTGTGGATTTCTGGGGTAGGTTTATTTTTATTGATTTTGGGTTCCCCAGTTACCCCTTTCGACGGGATCACAATCAACCCACCAGGTGATCTGGTTCTTTTATTCAATATGGGGAGGACTCATGCCTGTGTCATGGATTTATTCCTTCAGTACTTTCCCGTTTTTTACATTTGCGCCTCTGCCTCTAACTTTTCAATCGCAGTTGAACCGCTGCCTGGCTTTTCAAATTTGCCTCGAGCTTACAAGCAGAGCGCACGCAGCCTTACCTTCTTCGTAGAGTTCTCTGATGTGTTCATGGTTTCCCGCACCTTCTTCTTCTTCTTCTTCGATGTCCATTGCTGCTTCTGGACGTCTACATGCCAGGACGTGCTGTGAGCCACCCGGCTCAGCATTGGTTTCCCGCACCTTCTTCTTCTTCTTCCATGTCCATTGCTGCTTATGGACGTCTACATGCCAAGACGTGCTGTGAGCCACCCGGCTCAGCGTCAGAAACGTGGCACCATCTTGGGTTTGGAGGTACCACCAATTCCCTGGAGCCGCACTGTTTCATGGGTTTTAAAGAGTTCTCTGCCAACCACCTTCGTATCTTGGTGTTTCAATAAAGTTATCATTACTTTCAATGACTTTAGATCGGTGCAGAAGATCTTTGTGTTTCACTGCAGGTACTTTGTTTTCATTTTGGTAAACGTTCTGTCCCTCCTGCATTAGTCTATGAGTGAACTCTTCTATTCCAAGTGATTTTAGGTAGGTAGATTCAACTCTTTACAACAAAGTGCTCTTGGTTCCTGAACGCCTGTCTCGCTGATCGCGATGACTTATGGCAATGAAAATGAAGACACAGACAATAAAGAAGAAATGCGTGAGGCTCTTAGAGCATTTGACAAGGATGGCAATGGTTACATCACTGCAGACAACATGTCAATACTTGTGGACCCCATGTCTCTTTCTTTGGTTTGGACGCGCTCCAGTCATGACACATGTCGACCAATTTCAATACTTCATTACTTCAATATTTCTATGCGGTGAAGGTACTTTTCCATTTTGAACGCTACGCAATCATTGGAACTGTTCAGGGTCTCCTCATGTGTTTTGTGTTAAGACAGCTCTAGCGCTGTGTCATCTAGGTTTTCAAGGAGCGTGCTGTTCTAGCTCAATGTCTTTCTTGTGCTTATTCAAGCTAGTGATAACACGTGTTTACCTGAGCACAACCTCTCCTCATGTGCTTTTCAAAGGGAAGTTTTTCTCGCATTTCTCATGTTTCTAGCACTATGTTGAAGACCAAGCTTCCCTGTGTTCTCTTTCATTTAGTTCAATATGCTCAATTTCAAATGCTATATATTTTTTTTGTCTGCTTGGGCATAGTTTGTCCAGTGCAGTTTTTCTTTTAAAAGGGTTAACCATTACATGACCTTGTCCTCAAACATTCGCTATATGGCATGTTATGTCTTTCTATTCAGTTTAAAGGGGTATATACGACCCTAGTTTCAAGCTCTCAATATTTCAATTATGCAATTATCAGTGTACTTGCATGTGTTCAATTACTCAATTATTTCAATGTACATGTATTCCTTAGTAGGAAATGGGTACCTAAGTTCACTTATCGAGTTGCATGCATTCCAATAGTATGTCCAGTAATATAACCTCAACATTACAACAGCACCACCTCAACAAGGAAGGTAACTAACTGGTGGTTGCCTGAGTGTGTCTCCCGTGCGTAGAAAGGTGTTCAAGTTCTGCGCATATCAACTTCAACCAAGCAAGTGTGGTAAATTGTTTATGTGCAGTGCTGGAGTGGTGTGGGCAAGAGTTGTGTTCAACAACAGAGCGGCATTTCTCCAGTGTCTCGACACTACACTAATGGACTTCTGCTCAACCTGCCAGATCCTGTTTCTTGCCATTTCCTGCCACCCTCCTGCTGCGCTCACAGTACCTCAACTTCTACCTCCACAAGCAAGGTAATAACTCTGGCTGTGTTTGTGATCAATACCTTTTGGACAAGCTTTGTCTGTACACAGTCAAGTTCACTTTTACTACGATGTTAAACTGCTTCAAGAATCAAGGGTTGCCAGTTCCTGCTGCCACGACGTCTAGATGTGGGCGCTACAAAGGGGTGTGTACATGATGTTTTCAAGTGCTCCTTGCATCTACAGTAGGAGCAGAAATCTCTACATAGGGTCCTGCAATAAAACGGACCTGTCAAAATACTGTCAACTGTGAACATATTCTACGAGGAAAACATCGCATGTAACAGAGCTGTGCACATTTACAACGTTGATACTTCTAATCAAGCAGTTATCCAGTTATGAACTTATTTTTACTCAATTGTGGCCCCAGTCATCCCCTCAACATTTTGCAAGTTCAAACGGTCTGAAGAAATGGCAATATTTTGTTTTTGTAAACACCATATTGGTCGCCCCTAACCTGTACATAACAGATTTTTCAACTCAAGTGTGTTCCCAAAATATTCAACATCAAGGGAATCGTAGACAACTTTTCTACCAACTTCCAGAGGGTAGCCTGACTCAAAGTGCTTCCCTAGAATCAACAAATCTGTCAGCTTTGCTGTATGTGGTGGGACTGTGTTTTACTATGCATCAAAACAACTGGGGAAGTGTTGCCTAGGATTTTTTTTGTTTCACTCAATATTTTCTGGCAATCCACAAACTGTGTTTCCATAAGATGTCAACCGCTTTGCACGGCGTCAAATGTTTGATGGGAACTTTATGGTTCGAAGTGTGACCAGTGTCACACTTTGCGATATGTCCTGTTTTGCCTCGAACAAGTGTGGACAGCTGTTCATGTGCAGTGTCGGACCGGCATGCACAACACCGGAGCCGGGTTTTCCAGTGTTTCGGTTTAACATGAAGTGACTTCGCACAACATTACGAATGTCTCAATACGACTTTCGGGTAAGCCTATTTTATTTTTTTTGGGGGGCCCGGACGTTCTCTCGACATTTTGGGAGCTCAACTGCCTGTTTGAAAACTCTTCACGAGCAACCTGTTGTGCATTCTCCCTGTGCGTTCCTTGTTTCAAAAGATGCATTGCTAAAGCCTCTGCACCTTGAGTCTTACCTGTTCCAGCGAAACGCCGTGCATCCCTTGTGACGTCATTCTTTTGGAGTCTTCTATGTGGGGAGGTCTTCGCGACCGCCGGCTCCTGCTTGATGTTTGGATGTATAAACGTGTCGTGATCCACCCGACACTACCTGCAAAATGTGCCGCCATCTTGTGTTTGGCTGAGGCACATGACTCTTCACCTACTTTTGTTTCTGCCAACCACACTCCGAAATTGGCAGTTTACCTTGTTGGTCTTCCGCTTTCAGCCCTATTTCATTCCAGTTTGGCCAGTGGGTGCGTTTAGGGGAAGTCTTTTGTACTTTCTTATATCCTCTAACGTTGTTGTTTTTCTTCGCTGTTGTGTGAGAAGGGAGGATGGTTTCTATGTTTCATTTCTATTCTGTTTCTTGGTTGCTCTCCTTTCTATGGTTGTTCTCACATTGCTCTTCTTTTGATTGATGTTCTTTTATTGTTGTTCCTTTTCTCTGTATAATCATTCTGTTTTCAGTTTATCAGGGTTTTCTGATATTTCTAGTTTTTTTTGTTTCCCGTATAAGAAAGGGAGATATGTTATATCCTGCTAATGTCAATCCAATGTTATTCAATCACAAGTGGAATGTTAAGGTGATGATGCTATCAGAATGTTGGGGAGTCTGTCAGAGAAGGGACAGTTGACTGGGCTGAGCTGCCTGCTGGCTGCTCCTGTTGGGGTCTTTATCTGATCTAGACTTGGTCTTAATTTGATCTACTTATAATCTACCTGTGATCTTTTACCAACTTGAAATAAATCTCTTTGAAACATCTCAACTGAGTGGACTTGATCACTACACTCGGTTTCTCCTAAAACGTTTTTTTTTTGCATGTAAAATTTACATATATGGATTTTCCCTGCATTGTGGAAATGACATGCAATTCTAACGTGGTTTACGACAGTTGCTGCTAGGCCTAAGGTAGTGTCGCCTCCCAGAGACACTGCGGAGTTCCACTGGAAGTAGCGACTGAAAAACAATTCTCGGCTGACGGAGGCAGGTAAAGCCTCATGTGGGCTAGTGACCGGAGCCCTGGTCTCTGTCAGCTCCCCCCCCACCCCCGTACTCCTGCCGGGGAGATGCTACCTGGACCTTACTCCTGCCTGAGTCCGGACACATCAATTCAGCCGCCCCTCCCTGTCTGTCCGTCCTCTACGTCTTTAAAGGTATTTCTCATTCTTTGACCTCCGTTTTGTTCTAAAAGATCACAGCCCACCAGGCCCTGCATGCTGGGCGCCATGAAGGTACAGCCTGCCAGCAACTGTTCACTGCCGCCCCGGCCGGTAATAAATCGCCGATCAGTTGTAAATAATGCGGCTGAGAGTGACTCAGTATGAGGAAGGCCATTGTTACTACAATCAGTAAGTGAAGTAAGTGCAGCAAATATAGGTCACATCAGACAGTGTAACTGCACATTCGAGCAGGAGGAATCAAATGTCACCTGACCCCATCCCACTGCCCGCAGTGCCGCTTTAGCAGCCGCTGTGAGGAGGACTCTGCATGCTGCATTACAAGTGCCTGAGAGAGTGAGCGCAGGTAAAGTGTATTTTGTATTTATCCGAATTAAACTAAGTAAACATTGTTTGTGCCACAAATTATGTGATAATTGCTTATAGGACTAGTAAGGCTGTGCAACTTACTCTTTTATTTGTGTGTCTTTTTGTAAAATAAATTACAGCCTGCGGCCAGGCTGTGACCCCTCGGCTGTGAGTGTGCCTCTTCTGCCCTTCCATTTCAAGTGCTTTGCAGAAGTTCTAAGTTCTTCTTAGTGTTTCTTGTTACTCAATTGGGTGTATTTTCTGATATTTATGTGTTTCCCTGGTCTTCATTTCTAAATTTTGCTTGTGACAAAGTGTCACTCATAGTCGTTGTAATGTCACTCATAATGACACTGAAATTATGAACATGTCAATCATAGCGATTTGAAACCTTGGCAGCTATGATGGTGGGTGGGTGCGCGGTGCGCAGTTGTCTGCGCAAGTCCAGGGTGGGGCTGGTGACCAATTCCATTGAATTTGTCATGCAATTAAAGTGCGCATGACTTGTGAGGTGGGGCATCCCAGGACCCAGCCACGACAGACTGAGAAGGACCGTCCGCCACTCACAGACCATAATTTAAATTATTACTAGAGCCCCTGCCTGCCTAGCTAGCCTTGCCCTGCCCCTGCCCTGTCTCGCGCCTGCCTCTGAAGCTGAAGGCCAGGACTCAGCCCTTCAAGTGAGTCCAGGTCTGTCTGAGATCTAGGTGCCTCCATTATCTTTGTGTTGCACTATTCACTTTGGTCTGGTAGATTTAATAATGTTTCTTACCTCGCTTTGTTTTTCCCCTTATCACGCTGCCTTATATTTCTTGTTTCCCTCTGTGTTGGGTTTTTGGTCCTGTTCTCCGAGCGTTCGAGTGCCTTTACAGCAGATTACTATCTGCCAACTTAGATTGATTTCCAGAATTGCCCATAGAGAAATTTTGATCTGGGATTTAGGAAGAGTGGATTAACAAATTAGGCCTTGTTGAATTGCCTGCCTTATTTTTTTTTCTCTAAAAGTTCTTCTGTTGGGTGAATTGTAAACGCGACAGTCAAGCACGTTTGTTTCTGTTCCAACCCCCCCTCCCGCCCCAACGTTCCGTGTTACTTTGTTCACCTTACCACCAGAGATCTCCTGGTTATCTGCAGTGAAATAATGGAGTTTAGATAGGCAGGGCTCTTGATGGTGTGCCTGAAAAGCATCCGAATAGTCCATTCTTTTCATCTCCATTGAATAACCTACCGATTGTGACAAGCAGACGATTGCTGCATTAGTAGTGACTACGTGTTGGGTCTACTATCTACACCGACTGTTAAAATAAATAAATCCAATTTTAAAAGAGAGACAGAGTTCAACATTTGCTTTGTGTGTTGTCTTAAATTATCCGTGAGCGTTGCTCAAAGCCTTCACCAATGTTGTAATAGTTAACTCTGACCACTGCTGCTATGTATTTGCGTGGTGTTGTTTGGGTGTCATGCTCTCTGATCACCTGTCGAGCATTCCTCTACTACCTCTGAGCAACTAGTGGGGAGTCATGTCTATTGACTATAAAGCAGCTTTCCAGCCAGTTCTCATCTGGTTGTAACTGTGTGTGCATCGAATATTCGGGGAGCTTATTGATATGAACTGTAAGCAGGATCTATGTCATTCCTGTCTGTAATACATTGCAGTTTATGTTTTTTAGGGCATCTGTCTAAACTCCATTTGAATAGAACCTGAAAGTATACTTATAATAACACTAATATAAAAAGATTTTTGGCTACTTGTTAAAATCAGTTAATCAAGCCGAAATATTAATAGTTCTTGAAGCAGCTAACTTGAACAAAGTGCCGGGGGTAATGCAACCCTGTGTGAATTGGCTCACCGAGCATTAGCATCTAGTTTATACTTGGTCCTGGTATTCCCCCTTTGCAAAGGTTCAAGGTAGAATTCGACCTGATAAAAATAAGCAGTTGGAAATAAAAGTGAGTTCAGTTTTTCTCTTCACTCTCCAAACGCTTTCAGAATTACGAGATTTATTGGTACAGACTTTTTTTATGGAATAAGATCACAGAAATGGTATATGGCTTTGTACAGAACACGATAATATGCATTTTGGCATTTTAAATCTACGGGAGATCTGGAGGTTAAGCAGTAAAGAATTTCTGGGGTTATAGAAGGTTGATATTTCATTACCGTAGAACCATATTTTGCAGTAAGTAACCTGTGCATACCTTCTCTTCTGGCTGGAGTGGGCTGTGATATTGCCCTCCTGTGAGGTGGTTCTTGCAGGTTTATCTGCTTAGGGATGTAACTGCACTTTCATAATTATACTATACAGTTTTGCTCTTTATTCTGTGCTCCACAGCATTCGTACTTTAACTTCCTGCAAGTGATTTTCTAAAATCCCTGTATCTTAGAGGGAGCTGTGCCTAAGGGGTTCTTCAGTCCCGATGGCAGTGTGCAACTGAAATTACAGCTGCTTGACTTACCTGTTATAACGTGTGCACATACCTGTAAGGGTGTCTTTGTGGTTGTTTTTGAACTAGAGACTTTTTTCTTTTTTTTGTGAAGAGTTAAATGTTTTAGCGCTGTTGTGAATCTTATTTATGGGATTATACTGGTTGGATTGATTTTATTTCTGAAATAAACACAAGACTACAAGAATGACTAACATTCTTCTATAGTGCCACCCTTTATTATCCAGGTTTGTGGGATAAAGCTGCGAGTGTAGGTCTCTGTCCCCTACAAGAAGAAGTTGTGTTGTCACTGTAAACTGCATCTTTTGAGCCAGATGTTGTCGAATGGATTTTCTTTAATAGATGTTTGACTTGAGGATCATATGAACTCCCTCTCACATTAGGTCCACCTGTTTGCATGCTTAAATTCTTGCAAAATGCCCTTTGCTGGTTGACTTGCCACTTGAATTTTGAATGAAGGTTTTTTGTTGATTGTTGCTGGACCTGTGAGCAGCTACTTAAATGAATTCTCGTCCCTTTAGTCCACTCTTGTGTAGTGCAATTCACTTCACATGAATGTAGAGTGGCATGATGTCCGTTTCCCGCCACATACAACAGTTGGGCTTCGACCTGATTTCAGTGCCTGCTGTTTGGCTGGTCATGGCACCACAAGTTGCCTGAGCTCTTAGAGAATTTTGGCATCATCCCACAGATCATTGTACTGACAAAGAGACTCGTGGAAGACCATTCTATCCACGATGGAGAAGCTGGTCCGGTGGACGAGAAAAATCCAAAAATATACAGATAACACAGAATAGCAAGTGTCTGGTCTGTGCTTCTCATCCCTCGATAGCGTTGAGGAAGAGTAGCCTGTGCATTACACTTGGAACACTATTCCGTAGGAACTATCCCTCCTTCCTCTTTTGTTCTGAGTAGGGAACCACTAGCTAACGTTTACAGCTAGGATATATAGCTCTTTAAATTTAGCTTGTTTGCCATAATTCTGAACAGGCTCACAGCTCCAGAAATCTTGAGCCCAAATGTCCAGTTCTGAGCTGTCCGCCTGTGTAAAGGTATTGCCAAATGATTGGGATACTGGTACCTGGGATACAAAATAAACCCTGGCACTTAAGTAGTCTGTTTAGAGCGATTGGCTATCCCATTTGCTCATGTAGTCCATACTGGTAAAACCTAAACATAGGGAGCCTATGTCTCAAGTGTACTGACACTTTAACTGCAAGATACAGTAATCAACCTCCTTTTCAAAAACTCATTGCGTTTTAATTATGTTGAATGTGTGTCCTAATTTACCACATCACAACAAAGCCTGCAACTTTTTGATGCAAAGAATGGTTGTGCTAGACTTGTCTGGCATCTGTCTTTGGACTCTTTGTATCTGTCCTAAAAGATTGGGTTCTTTGATACTCTGCATGTAGCAGTGGTGTAACAAAGGCCTCCGCAGGACCTGCACTGTGTGGAGGCACCCGAGTTCCAGGGGGCCCTCTCAGCACAGTCCTCTGGCCTGTCGAACCCTGAGTGGGTCCAGAGGGGGCCCCCTCAATATGCTTTGCAGGGGGCCCCCTCAACTTTCGTTACGCCACTGAGTCCTGAGTCTGTGTCTTCTGGTTGTCTCTGAACTTAATCCTGTATTGCTCAGTGGTTAAGCCAAACCCATCAACGAGAGCACTCTTCAAGACTGTGTAATTATCAGTATCCTCTTCTCTTACAGTGAGGAGCATATCTCTACCATTGTCAGCAAAGGAGAGCCACAAGCCCATCGAGTGCCGGGGGGCCGTCCGAAGCCAGGTGTGCCCCCCCATCCCCTCTTGGCTCTAGTGTTAAACATTCGTGATCGCGACATCACCGTCCAGACGGCGCGGGCATCCCCACCGCTAACTCTTGACAATAGCAAAGTCATGTTCTTCCCGAACTTTACTCTGTCTGTGCAGAAACAGCACCGTAGCTTCCTGGCCGTGAAGCGGGCCCTTCATGACCAAGAGGTTAAATACACAATGTTGTTTCCCGCAAAGCTGAGAGTGGAAGCCAATGGGAAAACGTGGTTCTTCACTTGCCCAGAGGAGACTTGGGACTGGCTGGAGGGTTGGCGCACGGTCAAAAAGAAGTCAAGGAAGGGGTACTCAGCGGCCTCTGATGCAGCAGACTGGCGCCAACAGAGACGCTCACCTCCAAACTCGGATACTGACTCGGATTGGTTTGGGCTGCCCTGAAAGAAGACGGCTGCGATTGGGGTGCGGTCTCCCAGTTTCTCTGGTGACTGGGGGGGACGGGGGGTGGGCGGTTCTGTTTCTTTATGGCTCCCAGACAGGGTCTTAAGAGTATCTACCTGGAATGTGAACGGCCTAGGGGACAAAATTATACCGGGTATAGTCCTGCAGTACATTCACCGTCAGGCCCTCGATATAATACTGCTGCAGGAGACTCACTTGATAGGCAATACATGCATGGCGCTCAACATTCTGGGTTCACTACAGGCTCCAGTGGAGTGGGGATACTTCTCTGTAAGGATTGTCCATATATCATACAACGCACCTGGACTGACGTGCAGGGCAGGTACGCAGCAACCTCGGGACTTTGGGAAGGTAGAGTAGTCAATATGTTCTCCGTATATGCACCGCCTCCGTGATCGATTTCCGCCTAGACAAGACCCACAACGGGGCTCTCAACTCCAGGGGTTCGCTGACGCCCTGGGAATAGTAGATGTGTGGAGATGGTGGAACCCACAGCACACACATTATACACTCCATTCGGGAGCACATGGCAGTCAATCCCAGCTTGATTATATGTTCACACCTGCATAAGATATACATGATTTCGTTGAACCTACAACTCTGGCGCGTGGTATATCCAACCACTCTCCTGTGATGGCAGTCTTTGGTGCCCGGCAGGTCAGACGCCCTGGTACTATTAGAATACAGCCGTGGACTTTGAAGATTCCCCACATCAGGGAGGGTCTTCGCCAAGACACCGAATTCTACTTCACAGAAAATGTGGGCTCGGTCGAGTCGGCAGTCACACTTTGGGGAGCATATGGTGCGGTAACCAAAGGGAGTGCACTGTCGCAGATGGTGGGCCATAGACACGAACGTAACAAGAGGGTGGTTGTTAGACCTGGCACTATTGGCGTGGGTCTCCCTTCCATTTTTCGCTGTTTCGTTGTCTCCTCTGTTTGTCGGTAATAGATGCTCTGGGCGCTGTGCCACTGCCATTCAGTGCGAATGCTCCCTGTGTAAAGATGACGTGTGAATTGGTATATCCATGATTGGCTTATTTGGTTTACCTGTTAGTTCCTAGTAGCGTGGCCTGTGTGTGCCCAGGGCTGGAAAACCAAATGCTGCTGGTAGGCCTGCAGCACTGGTTTGCGCCACCCACAGAAGCAGCTTGTAAAGTGTGTCTCAGACCTGCCACTGCAGTGTCTGTGTGCAGTCTAGAACTACCATCTTGGCTGTGAAGTGCACCCACTTCCCAGCCCCTGAAACTTCCCTTGGCAACATGTAAGCCACCCCTATGGTAGGGTGCATTGTTTGTGTAAGGTAGGACATGCTCTGATGTGTGTAGCATGTCCTGGTAGTGAATTACACCCAATTTCGTTTTTCACTACTGTAAGGCTACCTGTTCTCCATAGGCCAGAATGGGAGGTTTGGCTATTACATTCTATAGTCCTAACTGACCCACAGAACATGGTAGAAAAACGAATTTAGTATGCCTGAGCTCAGAATATTAAAATACATCTTTTAGTGAAGTGAAGTATATTTTTATATCCTGTGTTTGAAAATTCCACTTTTAGAAAGTAAGTTATTTTCTTGCCTAAGCCTTCCAGTGTGCTCTGCTGTTATGTGTATTGGCTGTCTGGTTTTTGAGGGACAGGGCAGGCTGAGTCAGACCTGGGTTGAATAGAGAGATCTGCCTTGGAGTATGGGGAGGGGTAGCTCCTGGACCTGAATAGGGCTGTGCCTGGCAAGGTGAATGCTGGCTCCACCTCCCACTGTGCGTCTGATGGCCGACCCCCTCTTTCTGAAAGGAAGGATGCAGCATGGTAAACAAAGTGCTCCAGGGCTGGGCAGAACTGGTTATGGCTGGGTTCAGTGTCTTATAGCTTCTGAGAACAAAGACTTTTGGGGTATAAATATCTGTGCTGAAACCCCTGCAATTTGTATTGCTCCTGGACAACAAGAAGAACCTCTGTCCGTGTAACTGAAGGAATCTGCAGGAGAGGACTGTCCTTGTGCTTGTGTGCTGTTTCTTGAACTGGCCTGCAGTGGTTACTACTGGACTTGGAAGAAGAGGAAAAGGACTTTGAAGGAACTTTTATTTTTGCTACAGCAATCTCCCAAGGGCTAGAAGAGAGCTAGCCTCCTGCAGGAGTCTCAGGCACATCAGACTCCACCACCAGCCTCCTGTTTCCTCCCAGCGAGGATTTCTATCTGCAGGTGAGGCTCCTGTGAGTTCCAGGGCTTCTAGTTCTACTTTGGAGAAGAGAGTGCTGAAAATCGTTGCTAACGCCCGTTAGCGAGCCGCCGCAGCTGAAAAGATTAAGGAAAATCATTGCGCTGCTGCCGCTGAGTGCTCGCTACCGGAGATAATCGCATAACCTGTTTGCGGACTGCCAAAGGCTCGCTAATCAGAGATCATCGCATCGAGTTCATCGCTTCGCAAACGCCAAACGTCCGCCATTTTCATCGCATCAGGATCGTCGCTCCCTCGCGGGGGCCATTTCTTTTCATCGCAACAAGATCGCACACGCAACAGGCTCGGCGCATCATCCTCCCTTAGCGGCAAGGATTTCAACGCATCGCCGGCTTAGCGTGTAGAAGTTTGTCGCTTTGTCCTGTACACAGATCAGCGCATCATCCTCCCTTGCGGCAAGGATTCAACGCATCGCTGGTCAAGCCTGAGTTAATCATCGCTACAACTCCTTAGCGACATTTTGGTTGCTTTGCTACAGAATCCAGGTATCTTGTGAGTAAAAGGGTCGCAGAGACCACTGCCTTGAACTGAACTCCTCTTTGCACATTTTGAACTATTTTTGCAGCCTTTCAAGAGCAACCCTATTTTCTAGTATTGTGGATTTTTACTGTTATTGGTTTTGTGTTAAGTCTATATATAAAGATACCTATTTTTTATAACTACTTGTGTGGTGTCCCTTTGTAGTGTTCTTCACTGTGTTACTGTGTATGGTCATAAATGCTTCACACACTGCCTCTGAGATAAGCCTAACTGCTCGTGCTACGTTACCAGAGGGTTGAGCAGGGGTTATCAAAGGGTGTAGCCCGCTTACTCTGACTTAGGAAGAAGGGTCCCTACTTGGACAGTGGCCAGCCATTGCCAACTAGAGACCCCCATTTCTAACACTGGTGGTCAGCGGTGAGGATCTGGACTTCCATTTATGATCGCATACAGCAATTATAGTGTACACTATCAGTGAGTGCAGACCATAACATAACCACGTACTTTTTTTTGAGGTTTTGATTCTATTTTTGATTGTTATTGCCAGTTATTGCTACAATGGGCAAGCCCAGATCCAATGCCTCTGAGGATCTCTCCTGGGAAGAAGAGAATTAGAAACCTACAATGCCAAGCAGCTCAAATATTTTTGCAAACGCTTCACAGTCCCTATCACACGTCTCACTAGAAGGGAAGAGTATTACAAGGCGCTGAAGGCCTGGTTAGAAGCCAGGGATGCCCCTAGGAATATGGAAGAGCCTGTGGAGGGGGGGAGAGAATGCAGGAGAGAAGCAGGATGAAGTGGTAGATTTGGTAGGGGATAAAGCAGTTTCCAGCACGGGCACTAGTGTGTCCTCAAGGGGTCTGACTCCAGAAGAGATGGAGGACAGGGAGAGAGATAGGCGGCATAATATGGAGATGGCTAAGCTTAAAATGGATGGTCAGAGGGACCTAGAGAATAAGAAGCTAAAATTTGAAATGATGAAAGTGAAACTTGAGCATGCGAGAATTTTGAGGGAGTTGGAGATTAAAGCAAAGAGTATAGCGATCTCCCACTCTGGTGGCAGCATACCAGTAGTGCATACTGAGAGTAGAGTGTATATACCCAAAGAGGTTATTAAGGATTTCCATAAAAGTGAAGATATTGGGCAATGGTTTGCCGCTTATGAATTAGCTATGGTGTCCCACCGGGTCCCTGAGAAGGATTGGGGAGCGGGGTTGTGGGGACGCTTTGTGAGTGAGGGGAGGGATACCTTGTTGGACCTGCCCCCAGAAAATAGGATGGTTTATGCCCACATGAAGGAAGCTTTGGTTACCCGCTATGGTTTGACCCCTGAGCTGTATAGGCAGAGATTTAGGACCTGCAAGAAGCTAGAGGGTACCAAGTGGGTTGAATATGTGTCCTTTTTTTCGTAGAGCAAGGGAGCGCTGGGTAAAAGGTAGCAAAGTAGAAACTTTTGAGCAACTTCATGGTTTGATTGCATGGGAGCATTTATCTAGTAATTGTTTTCCTGAGCTACGCCAGCACCTGATTGATTGCAAGCTAACTAACCCTAGGAAGCTTGCTGAGGAGGCGGACCGCTGGGTGAGCACCCGGGTTCGCAAGGGTCCAGTGGGAGACTTCGCCAAAGGTGGGCAGGGTCCCCAGCAGAGAGGTGGGGGGGGGGGTGGGGGTGGGGCAGGGGTAAACCAAGAGAATTCCACAGAGGGCCCCAAAGTAATTCCCAAGGGAACCAAGCAGTGGTGTCCTAGCCTCCCCAAGATGAGAAGCCAGTGCCCCTGACAGGTAGGCCTGTTCAGAGGGGGCCCCTTACTTGTTTTAAGTGTGGTCAAGTGGGCCACAGATACTTTGATCCACAGTGTCCCCAAAGGGATGCTCCTGCACCTCCCCGTGCACCACCCCGCCAGCTTGCTAGTGTAGCCCTGGGAGGGGAGGAGATGGGTGCCCAAGGTGGGTGGGATCCCGTAGAATTGACCCTGGTCTCACTAGCAGACTTTGAGATGGTCCCTAAGCCTGCACTGACTGATAACACTAAAAAGTGCAGGCAGTGAGTGACCATCAATGGTCATAGAGTAGAGGCTCTAAGGGACACAGGAGCCAGTGTAACTGCAGTCAGCTCCCGTTGGTGTCCAAAGAGCAGGTTATTCCCCATGCATTCTACCCAGTAGTGTCCGCAGACAACTCAGAGATCCAATGTGAGGTGGCTCAGGTTACCTTTGAGTGTGGGGGGGGGGGGGGGACGGGGGATCTCAGGAACTCTTCAGGTGGCTGTGAGGCCCACCATGCCTGTAGACTGTCTGTTTGGCAACGATTTAGAGAACTCCCCGTGGGATACGGTGGAGAGGAAATCTCACTTGGAAATGTTGGGTCTGCCTGAGTGGGCGTGTGCTACCACTCGGTCCATGGCAGCCAAAGAGGGTGTTGAGAAAGACCTGGAGCCTGAGAGTATGGCCCAGGTCCCTGCCTTCGAGAGAAGGGGCAGGGGGCACGGGAAGCCGGCCCCCTTGGTTCCCACGGCCCAGGAGGGAGCAGACCCTGAGGGGGATGCCCTGGAGCCTACCGGGGAGCAGAGTGCCAACCTGGGGGACCTGCCTGAGCTGACCCATTGGCAGCAGGAAGGAGGGCCCACCAGGGAGGAGTTTTGTGAGCATCAAAGAGTTTGCCCTTCTCTTGAGGGTATGCGGCGACAGGCTGCAGCCCAGGCAGCAGGTGACATGTCTGGGTCACATCTGATTTATTGGGAGAACAGTCTCCTGTATAGCGAGCCTAAGGCTGCTGAGCCGGTGATACCAGTGTGCTTCAGAGCCTTCCTACTGGGGTTGGCTCATGACATTCCATTGGTAGGACATCTGGGGCAGACCAAGACCTTTGAGAGGCTGGCAACCCACTTTTATTGGCCCCAGATGCGCAAGAGCTCAGACACTTATTGCAGGACCTGTGAGACTTGCCAGGCAAGAGGGAAGAGTGGGGGGAAGATAAAGGCCCCACTCCAGCCCTTTCCAGTTGTTCGTACCCCATTCGAGCAAGTAGGCATTGACATTGTGGGGCCTCTGGACCCCACGACAGCCATGGGCAACAGGTACATCCTGGTCTTGGTGGACCATGCCACCCGGTACCCTGAAGCCATCCCGCTCAGAACAGCGACGGCCCCCGTGGTGGGACGTGCACTGATGGGGGATCTTCTCCCGTGTGGGGTTCCCCAGAGAGGTGATATCTGACGGGGGACCAACTTTATCTCCCAGTATATGAAGTCTCTGTGGAAGGAGTGTGGGGTAACGTATAAGTTCACGACTTCTTACCACCCCCAAGGTCACGGGCTGGTTGAAAGGTTCAACCGGACCTTGAAGGGCATGATCATGGGCCTAGAAGAGCCCCTGAGGCGTAAGTGGGACGTCCTCTCGCCAAGCCTGTTTGCATACCGTGAGGTGCCACAGAAGTCCTTAGGGTTCAGTCCCTTTGAATTGCCCTATGGCCATCCGGTAAGAGGGCCTCTGAGTCTGGTCAAGGAAGGCTGGGAGCAATCTCCCAGGAAACCTCCCCAAGATGTATTTAGCTACATGTTGGCCTTCAGGAACCAGACTCGGTGTTTCAGAAAAATTGCTGAGGCAAATCTGGAAGCCAGCCAGGAGGAGATGAAACAATGGCACGATCAGAATGCCACTCTGGTCGAGTTTCAACCTGGTCAGAAGGTTTGGGTACTGGCCCCAGTGGAGCCTTGTGCGCTCCAAGATAAGTGGACCGGTCCATTTGAGGTGGTGGAGCGCAAAAGTCCAGTTACCTACTTGGTGGACTTTGAGTCTCCCAGGAAACCCTTGCGGGTCCTGCATGTAAACCGCCTGAAGCCCCACTTTGAGTGGTCTGAAGTGGGCATGCTTCTCGCCACAGTTGCTGGAATGGAGGAGGAGAGTGAGCCTCTTCCTGACCTCCTGTGTGCAGGAGAGAAGGATGGGTCAGTAGAGGGTGTGGTCCTCTCCACCACACTGACCCCTGAGCAGCAGAGAGATTGTCACCAGCTGTTGGGGCAATTTTCTGATTTGTTTTCCCTGGTGCCTGCTGTCACTGATTGGTGCGTCCATGAAGTAGACACCGGGGACAGTCCTCCTGCCAAGCACAAGGCTTACAGAGTGACTGACAGGGTCAGGGCCTACATTAAGCAGGAGGTCTCCAAAATGTTTGCCCTAGGGGTGATTGAGTCCTCTAGCAGCCCTTAGTCCAGCCCCGTGGACTTGGTACCAAAAGCTGCAGTGTCTGGGAACACTCCGGAACTTAGGTTCTGTGTGGACTACCAAGGTCTCAATTCGGTCACGAGGACCGACGCGCACCCCATCCCCAGAGCGGATGAGCTCATAGATTGGTTAGGGACTGTCCGGTACCTCAGCACGTTTGATCTAATGTCTGGGTACTGGCAGATCACTTTAACTGATGGGGCAAAGGAGAGGTCAGCATTCTTCACACCAGATGGGCACTACCAGTTCCGTGTGATGCCCTTTGGGATGAAGAATGCCCCTGCCTCCTTTCAGAGGTTGGTCAACCAGGTGTTGGCTGGGCTGGAGGATTTCAGTGCCGCCTACCTGGATGACATTGCAGTGTTTAGTTCCTCCTGGGAGGACCACTTGCACCACCTCTGGGAAGAGTTGATGGCGTTGCGCAGAGCAGGCCTCACAATCAAGGCCAGTAAGTGCCAGAGTGGGCAGGGTTCTGTGGTGTACTTGGGACACCAGGTGGGGAGTGGCCAGGTGGCACCCCTGCAGCCCAAGATTGAAACCATCCTGGCTTGGGAGCCCCCAAGGACCCAGACCCAGGCGAGGATCTTCTTAGGACTCACAGGTTACTACAGGAGGTTTGTCAAGGGGTATAGCAACATTGTTGCACCCTTGACTGAGCTGACTTCCAAAAAGCGGATAAAGATTGTGAACTGGACTGACACCTGTCAGAAAGCTTTTGATGCCCTCAAGACTGCCATGTGTACACCAACCGTACTCCAGGCGCCCAATTTTGCTAAGAAATGTATTGTCCAGACAGACGCTTCAGAGCATGGGGTGGGGGCTGTTCTGTCGCAGATGAATGAGGAGGGACTAGACCAACCTGTAGCCTTCATCAGTAGGAGGTTACTTCCACGGGAACAGAGGTGGAGTGCAATTGAGCGCGAGGCATTTGCTGTGGTCTGGGCACTGAAGAAGCTGAGACCATACCTGTTTGGGACTCACTTCCGGATTCAGACAGACCACAGGCCCCTCAGATGGTTGATGCAGATGAGGGGTGAGAATCCCAAGTTGCTGAGGTGGTCTATTTCCCTACAGGGTATGGATTTCACAGTGCAACATCGTCCTGGTACCGAACACGCCAATGCTGATGGTCTGTCCAGATTTTTCCGCCTTAGTGATGAGAACTTCCAAGGGGATGGGTAGTTCTCCCCACATTTCAGCTGGAGGGGACGCGTGTTAGACCTGGCACCATTGGCGTGGGTCTCCCTTCCATTTTTCACTGTTGTCTCCTCTGTTTTTGCTGATAATAGATGCTCTGGGCGCTGTGCCACTGCCATTCAGTGCCACAGCGCAAATGCTCCCTGTGAAAAGATGACATGTGAATTGGTATATCCATGATTGGCTTATTTGGTTTACCTGTTAGTTCCTAGTAGCGTGGCCTGTGTGTGCCCAGGGCTGGAAAACCAAATGCTGCTGGTGGGCCTGCAGCACTGGTTTGCGCCACCCACAGAAGCAGCTTGTAAAGTGTGTCTCAGACCTGCCACTGCAGTGTCTGTGTGCAGTCTAGAACTGCCATCTTGGCTGTGAGGTGCACCCACTTCCCAGCCCCTGAACCTTCCCTTGGCATCATGTAAGCCAACCCTATGGTAGGGTGCATTATATGTGTAAGGTAGGACATGCTCTGATGTGTGTAGCATGTCCTGGTAGTGAATTACACCCAATTTCGTTTTTCACTACTGTAAGGCTACCTGTTCTCTATAGGCCATAATGGGAGGTTTGGCTATTACATTATATAGTCCTAACTGACCCACAGAACATGGTAGAAAAACGAATTTAGTATGCCTGAGCTCAGAATATTAAAATACATCTTTTAGTGAAGTTTATTTTTATATTCTGTTTGAAAATACCACTTTTATAAAGTAGGTACTTTCTTGCCTAAGCCTTCCAGTTTGCTCTGCTATTATGTGTATTGGCTGTCTGGTTTTGGAGGGACAGGGCAGGCTGAGTCAGACCTGGGTTGAATAGAGAGATCTGCCTTGGAGTATGGAGAGGGGTAGCTCCTGGACCTGAATAGGGCTGTGCCTGGCAAGGTGAATGCTGGCTCCACCTCCCACTGTGCGTCTGATGACAGACCCCCTCTTTCTGAAAGGAAGGATGCAGCCTGGTAAAAAAAAGTGCTCCAGGGCTGGGCAGAACTGGTTCTGGCTGGGTTCAGCAACTTGTAGCTTCTGAGAAACAAGTTTTTTGGGGTATAAATAGGTTTGCTGAAACCCCTACAATTTGTATTGCTCCTGGACAACAAGATGAACCTCTGTCCGTGTAACTGAAGGAATCTGCAGGAGAGGACTGTCCTTGTGCTTGTGTGCTGTTTCTTGGACTGGCCTGCAGTGGTTACTACTGGACTTGGAAGAAGAGGAAAAGGACTTTGAAGGAACTTTTATTTTTGCTACAGCAATCACCCAAGGGCTAGAAGAGAGCTAGCCTCCTGCAGGAGTCTCAGACACATCAGACTCCACCACCAGCCTCCTGTTTCCTCCCAGCGAGGATTTCTATCTGCAGGTGAGGCTCCTGTGAGTTCCAGGGCTTCTAGTTCTACTGTGGAGAAGAGAGTGCTGAAAATCGTTGCTAACGCCCGTTAGCGAGCCGCCGCAGCTGAAGAGCGTAAGGAAAATCATCACACTGCTGCCGCGGAGTGCTCGCTACCGGAGATCATCGCATCACCTGTTTGCCGGCTGCCAAAGGCTCGCTGACCTCAAGATTATCGCATCACCTGTTTGCGGGCTGCCAAAGGCTCGCTAACCAGAGATCATCGCATCGAGTTCATCACTTCACAACATCGCAGCGCGGACGCTGAACGTCCGCCATTTTCATCGCATCAGGATTGTCGCTGCCTTGCGGGGTGCCATTTCTTTTCATCGCAACAAGATCGCACACGCAACAGGCTCGGCGCATCATCCTCCCTTGCGTCAAGGATTAAACGCATCGCTGGTCAAGGGTGAGTAAAATCATCGCTACAACTCCTTCGCGACATTTTGGTTGCTTTGCTACAGAATCCAGGTATCTTGTGAGTAAAAGGGTCGCAGAGACCACTGCCTTGAACTGAACTCCTCTTTGCACATTTTGAACTATTTTTGCAGCCTTTCAAGAGTAACCCTATTTTCTAGTATTGTGGATTTTTACTGTTATTGGTCTTGTGTTAAGTCTATATATAAAGATACTTATTTTTTATAACTACTTGTGTGGTGTACCTTTGTAGTGTTCTTCACTGTGTAACTGTGTATGGTCATAAATGCTTCACACACAGCCTGAGATAAGCCTAACTGCTCGTGCTACGTTACCACAGGGTTAAGCAGGGGTTATCAAAGGGTGCAGCCCGCTTACTCTGACTTAGGAAGAAGGGTCCCTACTTTGACAGTGGCCAGACATTGCCAACTAGAGACCCCCATTTCTAACAGTGGTCGAGTTGGAAACTGACATTTCACACTTAGAGAAGGCCCTAGCCTTGGACCCGAATCCTGAGACACAGCATAGTATCGGCCTTAAGAGACACGACTACAAAACTTCTGCTAGAGGATGCTACTCGGCGATCACTGGCCACACGGCACCGTATAGATGAACATGGTGAGCGTACAGGCAAGCTTCTCGCGTGGCTGGAGCGCAAGGAACAGGCGGCACGGTGGGTTACAGCGATAACGGGCCCGGATGGCACGCTTGTCACGGACCCACAGGGGATAGCGGACGTGTTCGCGGCTCATTTCAAAGACGTCTATCGGGTCCCACAGAATTCTCAGGCCCAGTGGGCAGCAGACCTCCTCGCCAATATCAATGTGGCATGCATATTGCCGCTAGATAGCGAGTCACTGGACGCCGACCTCTCTGTGGCAGAAGTTCAGAAAGCAATATCAGACGTCCGATCGGGTAAAGCGATGGGTCCTAATGGGCTGCCCATCGAACTCTTCAAACCTTTGGCCGGGAAGGTGGCGCCCCACTGGCTGAACCTGTATAACGAGTGCTACGCACTGGGCCGTCTGCCAACTGAAATCCATGATGCGGCAATTGTGGTGATAAATAAGCCTGGAAAACCGGCGGAAGAATGTAAATCATACAGTCCTATCTCGTTGTTGCCAGTAGAAGCGAAAATACTCGCCAAACTAAATCGCCAATCGCTTACTCCACTATCTGCCTGACCTGATCCATCCAGATCAATCCGGCTTCATGCCGGGTAGGAATACCGCCCGGAATCTACGTCATGTGCAGGGACTACTGGGAAGGGTTGACACCATCAAAGAAGACGCGATCTTACGGTCGCTCGACGCCACTATGGCGTTTGATACGGTTGAATGGGAATATCTCTTCGGAGTGCTTGCCCGTATGGGGTTGGGTCCCAAACTGATTGGATGGATTAGGCTGTTATACGGGCAACCCACGGCACGTCTCAGTCAATAACCACTGCTCTCCCCCTTTCCCCCTCCAGCAGGGCACGAGACAGGGTTGCCCTCTGTCGCCACTCCTTTTTGCCATGGTGCTGATACCCCTGGCGGTCTGGGTGAGGGGTGACCCCGCGATCAGGGGCCTCAAATGGACCCCCGATCATGAGGACCGTATATCGCTCTACGCGGACGATATATTATTATATTTGGCCTCACCGGCACAATCTATACGTCGGGCTCTACATATTTTTCACATATTCGGGGCACACTCGTGATATCGGATCAAGTGGTCCAAATTGCAAATATATGCCCTTAGGGACAAACCTCCGCCCAGTCCAAGGGGTTATGACATACCTGTGGTGGACCAAGGTTTTATATATTTAGGCATATTCCTCACGCCCGATGGGAATCTTTTTTATGACCGGAACCTTAAGAAACCCTTGGAACGTCTGAGATCGGATGTCACGCATTGGAGGTCGCCGCCCCTCACCTTGCTGGGAAGTGCTTCACTGTTTAAGATGCTCGCTCTCTCGCGCTTTCTTTACGCCTTGGAAAATGCTCCATACCCGATCCCGGACTCCTATTTCTCTCAGATCGAGGGGGTGGTGCGCGAGTTGCTCTGGGACGGTCGGCCCCCAAGAACAGCCATAACTAAACTTACCATGGGGTGGTATGACAGGGGGGATAGGTTTGCCAGACCTACGCCTTTACTACCAGGCGTCGCAATTAGTCCCCATCAACAGATGGGCATTTGAGCCCCATGACGACCCAAATTTTCGCACAGACCATTGGCTGATGGGAAAGGGTGGTTATAACAGGGCGCTCTACATCAATCACCGTAAATTACGACTGACAGGCCCCACGGCCCGTACGGTTGAGGTATGGCACACAGTACAGCGCAAGTTGGGGCGGCACAACCGTCTCACAAAAGCTACTCCGCTGTGGGAGCTGGATCTCTTGGGACACCTAAGCACATGCCCGGGATTTGACAAGTGGGACCTGATCGGGATTTCCAGGGTTGGGGGATTTCCAGGGTTGGGGACCTGTGGTTTAAGGGTAAGAAAGCCACTTTCACAGACCTGCAAGCGAAATACCACATCGCCCCCACGGAGACCTTTCGATAGCTACAACTCAGCCATGCGATTGACTCAGCCCTACCCCAAGACTGCCCCCTCCCAGACTCCTCCCCCATAGAGGACCGACTGTTACTAGATCCTATGGACCACAAAGCAATCTCCCTTACCCATAAAAAGTTAGTAAATAACCGGATAGACCCGATGTTGAAACTGAGAGTGAGTTGGGAGCGTGACCTGGGTGAGATGGAGGAGGATGATGATGATGATGATTGGAGGGAGGCACTCGCCTCCCCCAGGGAGGTGGCGATTCCACAGAGACTCCGTTTGATCCAGCTAAAGATACTCCACAGGGTCTACTTTGACGCTCAACTGCTGTTTAGGTTAGGTAGGAGGGTGGATGCACTCTGCTTACGACACTGCAACCAGACCGGCACTTTCACTCACATACTCTGGGACTACCCCCACATACATACTTATTTGACGGATCTCACCAGGCAACGGTCCAGGGCCTGTGGCAAACTCATTCATCCCTCCCCCAAGACTTGCCTCCTTAACATCTGGGACGCAACAGAGCTCACCCAGACGGAACAATCGTGGGCGACAATGGGCTGGACCATAGCAAAACGTAATATCGCTCAAAAATGGGGTTCAGAGGTGTTACCACGGGTGAGAGATTGGGCGACGGATATGGATTATGTCATGGTGGCTGAAAAGACGGTGTTTTTGGTGAGACGGAAAATGGGGGAAATAGAACAAGTATTGGGGCGATATATGTATTTCTCCCACGGTGGAATTGCAGAGGGAGAGGCAGACATTACTTGCTCTACCGGATGGGACAGAAGAAACTGTTTCACCGGGTAGCAACCGCTAGATCTCTGCGGGCTGGAAGATGCTCTTTACTTCCCTGTGGTCTACGTTGTTTGCTCACATATTATCTATTGTCATGCTGGCTCAGTGCCGCACAAAACAAAGTGTTCAGTATCCTCTTACACTGTATAACTGATGTACTGTCAATTCAAACTGATTTTCTCCTTGCCACTGATGATCCTATGATGCCTGAATTGTTGCTGGTTTTTTCATTAATAAAATGGTTTATTAAAAAAATAAAATAAAAAAAAATAAAAGGAGAGCCACAAGATAGCTGCCCACTCCTCTTGATGGACCCTCTGTACTTTACAGGCCCGCTCTAGTGAGTATACTCTCTAGTTCTAGGGACATTGGGACTAGAGTCCCATGGTGGCAGCAACAATCTTCTGGAAACTCTCTGGAGTTCTTGTGATTCCCTGTCTAAGGCCAATTGCTCCTTCTTGAGCCTGAGTTTGATTCTCTCATAATCTAGTAATTGGCACTTCTTATCATAAGAGGATTCTCTTCTATGAGAAGCAGAGGTCCCTACAGAAGTACCTGAATGATTAGACTCCTCAGAGGGAGATCTTGATCTTCTAGGCAAACTTTGTACTCTCCCTGGTGGAGTAAAGAGAGGGCCACTGGGGCATTCTCCTCCACCTAAAGGAAGAGATGGATTTTCCAGGTTGGAATCATTTTGATCCTCCTGGCCAGGGTTAGAGTCCATATGAAAGAAGTGTTCACTTCCTGGTCTGTACTTACCTCCTGTCCCACCCACTCTTTCTACTTCATCAGACCTTGGGGTCTTTCTGAGTTCATCTAAGAGCAACATCTCTATGAGACGTTGGCTACTTGCACTTCTCCCTGTCCTCAGCTTCCTAGATGTACACATTTCTCAATTCTTGAAATGAGAGCTGATCATACCTAGTTGGCAGAGAGCCACTGGCTTCTCCTTTAGAAGACATACTAGTGTTATGTGGTATAGGCACCTACCTAACATAGTGGGAACTAAACTCTTGAGTTGGAGAAAGGGTGTGCTAGACCCTTAACTACCCAACTCCAAGTTCAGTAGAACTTACTTATTCTAGTCTTGATGTATTATATGTACCTAATACCTTTAGTGGTTTTCAGTTAATCACTCAATGAGATTTATCTGGTAAAACAATAGCAAGCTTGAATACCAACCGCTGCACACCAATGCGAGACGTTGGCCTGGTATATGCTGTCCACTAATTAAAGTGGGCACCTTGTACTAGTCCAAACAACCCTTATTGATTAGGTTAAAGACAACCTTTATAGAAAGCTATCCTAGTGGTAGCTATGGAGAGCAGCCTTCAGGCTAAGTCTCAAAGGAATGCAAAGCAGCTTGTTTTACCAGATCAGAACCTTCTGAATGACCAAATGAAAGGAGAACCACACAAGTGTTATATAAGATATATGTATTTATTACTAAACACTCTCTACTAACCTCTTTATGAGATAAGAGCACAAGGCACACAATACTATCAATAGAACGACAGTAAATAGCACAATACACAGTGGGCTCCAGGGGGAGACCTAACTATATACTAAAAAAAATAGTATAACAACGACGACTTCGCTAGACACAGTGCCTAGAGCATGTAGAATCGCAGGGACCCCAAGGAACCACCCAAGGGAGTGACACAGGGTGCCCACGGAGGACGGGTGCAGTGTAAGAACACAGACACGAGCTCCGTACAACTCTATGGGAAAGTCGCGGTTGGAAAATTACAGTTTAAGGACACTTCGGAGAGAACTTCAAGCAAACCCTTTGGAACATAGAAGGTTCTAAGGCCAGCACCCTTGTGAGTACCAAGGTACCCGTGCTACCTATCCCAGAGGAGCCGGGTGCATAGGGGTCAAGTGGTGTCGGAAACCCTTGTCGTTTTCAATGGCGTGATGCAAAGAAGTGCTGCTGCCGGGAAAATGAAAAGTGTCCAGTGAAATCAAAGCCTGGATCCGAGGTGAGAAGAACCTGAAAGCAGAGGGGACAGAGTTTGGGTCACTTCAGGGTGACCAGGGGCTCGGAAGACGAATGCCCACCTATGTCAGGTGCAAAGTTAGAGTGCTTGACTCTGCAGCTACGTGGACCAGGAGACGTCGACGATGACCAAAGTCCGGAGGTGAGCTGTCCCACAAAGGATACCGAGTGCTGAAGGGTCAGTGTCCAGATTGAACATCAACAATACTTGACAACGGCAACCCACGTGGGCAGAGGAAACAAGTTACGGTGAGGACCAGCAAGGTCCTGGAGACTCTCCAAGCTATGGGGAGTCAGGGCACGTCTGGAGCAACCAGGGAAGCCCAAGGAAATTCAAAGTTACCTTCACAGGGACCCACAGGCCTACGGACCAGGGATCGTGAAGGGACCTCGAGCTGAATCACGAAATACCAGCCCACGGAACACTCGTGGAGTGTAGACCAGAAATCGTCGGCAGAAATACTGCTTGGGGTCAGGACTACACGTAGCCCAAAGCACAGCCTCAGGGATCGACAAAAAGCATATGCTGCTGCAAAAGTACACAGTGCACTGGGTTCAGGTTGCACGGTCCCCACGAGGGATACTGGTCTCAGGATTGTTGAGAGAGCAGATCGACCTCAGAGACGCTCGGGAACCCACCTCCTGTGTTGCAGAAATCTTCGGAATCCTCAGGAGTTCGGGAGATGCAAACCGGTCAGATGCGTTTAGGTGCCTGCTGCTGCAGAAGAGTAAATCCTTTACTCCAAGGGAGATTCTTCTGTAGTCCAGCGAAGTGTAGACCGTCGATGTACGTGGTTTCTGCTTGCAGAGTTTAGTCCAGGTAAAATCTAAAGTCATGTAGTCAGGGTTCCTACTTTATACCCAAGGAAGGGGTTGGACAATCTTTGGTGACCCACCTATGGGAGGGTCAGGACAGAGGGGTGGCTACACCCATTTCATTTGTCCAGTTTCACGCCAGAGCAGGAGTAAATGGCTCCTGCAACCGGTTTGAGCTGGACAATGCACAGGGACACCAAATGTGCCCCCCGTGCAGACTTTCTGGCACTCTCAGAGTGCACCCACCAAGCCCCAATACACTAAAGCATGTCTGGGAGGCGGTCACACCTCCCTGTGACAGGAAACCTATTGCCAGGCCTTCCTCTGCTCCAGCTCGGCTCAGCAGCACGAGGGCAGACTCGTGTCTGTGGTTGGCAGCATCCATTTTGTGATGCCCAGGTCGAGAAAGCTGGTACCGGGTGTACCGGTGTTCCACATTAGTCCCTCTAGAAGGGTGAAATTATACCTCCCCGCCAGTTACTGGCGGGGAGGTATGATTCCAAGGTGTTTGACACCAAACATGACATGTTTCTAAGCAGCCGTTTTAAAGTTACCATTTACCGCGAGGTTATAAGGCACTTAAATATATATGGTTGGCTGCATCACAGACAACCCTGGAAAATAGGTTCCAAAGGCTGCAGAGGGGCTCTGCTCATGCAGGGGCACCCTCTCACATAAAACCCAGCACCCTGCCTTCAAGATTAAGGCCTGACTTAGGGGTGACTGATAGGTTTATATGTGCAGTGATTTAGAATAGATATAGGCAACCTATATCTAAGTAAGGGGTGCATGCACCACCTTACACAAGCTGCAGTAGCAGACCTGTGGTGCCATTTTGAAAGGTCTCTCAGGGGTGGCATAATACATGTTGCAGCCCCTGGGAGGCCTCTGGGGTACCTATGCCCTGGAGACATGGTGTACCATATACTAGGGACTGATAAGGGTACCCTAGTATCCAATCTGGAGTGTACCTAAAGTACATGCAATCAATTTAGAGGAGAAAGCAGATAGACTGACTGGGATCCTGCTATTCAGGACCCCAGTCCAAGTCGAAAACAGTGATACAGCAGCAAAAAGTGGGGGTAACCATAAGAAGCAGATCCTACTCTCCTACAATATACATTTTAATGGGCAAAATACCTAGGTGGAATTTTAAGTATAAGGTGCAAGGTTAGATAATCCGTAGATTCACGTGTCTCACCCACCAACTAAATGGCTCAACATCTCTTGCATATGCCACTTGCCTTATCAGAATAAGTAACAAAAAGAGCACAGTAAAGACAGCTCCATCAAAGAAGAGTAGGGGTGGAAAGGATCTGCACTCTGCAAGAAATTTCTGAGAACTTGCATAATATCCTCTCAACACCATAACACAATCAGTATTGCTATCCACCTTGTAAATTTGCATTTCACGCAAGATAATGGGGTTCTCTGCCCTAGGCTTCAAAAGCAGACACTACTTTACTAAATTCTGCCACCCAATGAGGTATTTGCCATTTACGGGCGCATAGAATGTAATTGGTAATTTTTCAATGGCACACCTTCCCACAGATAGTCCGCAAAGACGTGAAGCAGTTTTTGTCTCCTACTACGAAACCATGCTCCTTAGTTCTACCTCACTGGAAAACAATGGCATGATCTGTTGTGCTTCAAGACCAACAACAACACTGCGTGGGTGGAGCCAAGTCCCTTCATTGGTCCTCGCCACCAAGCTGCTAAGTCTGAAGTGGTTTAATTCCCCCAAAAATTGCACATGAACAGAAGGCATCACCAGCCAGATCTGGAAACAAGCAGCAACTGCCAGGAGCAGAACATAGCTCTAAGACTCGAAGATTTGCCAGTTCCAGATTTCAAAATGTGGAATAAAATGATGCAAGTACACAGGAAACAGAAGCATCAATAGCCATATTCAATAACGTAAATGCACAAACCACACACTACAAAAGGAGTCCGCCTGTTTCCTTAGGAACCCAACACGGTGCTGCTGAATGCGGAGGTTTTCATCCTTGCTGTCTCCATTTGTTGCTGTTTTGCTAACTTACACTTCCTCCTTTTCCGCCTCACTCGCTCAAAGTCCAATCATGAATACATCAAAAAGAAATCCAAGTCTCCAAACATGAGTGCAAGTTCACACCACCGTCAACAAATGGCACAAATTAAGCCCAGATAGTTGCCTAGCCAAACAGCTATGCCTTCTGCGCGTTTGGGGCAGTATGACGAAAAGCTGACAACCATAGTAAAATGCTCAGGGGTTTGGATTGTAAGAAAGGTGAGATGAGAGAAAAATATCTTTAGTTTCATTTATTTTCAAATGTTTGTACTTTAACTGTTGCATTTAGTATTCTTTTTGTAAGTCAAGACTATCTTAAGGCAGGGGCACCAGACATGGCGAGCTGCACACACATACCAAGGCAAACCAGTATTGTGACTCGTAAATCACAGACCACGATCATAGAGCCCGGATGCTCTAAAATACACTGCGAAAAAGAAAACATTTTCTAGCAAATCGTCGACCTTTTCTTGTTCCACAGCTACAAGGAGCTCAATGGCAATTCAAACTCACAGGACAAAGGAAGGTAAACAAATCTGAGTTCTTGTTTTCTGGATCCGAAGTACACAGACCCTGAATAACTACTGTACACTCAATAACCGGTCAACAAGATGAACGGAAAAAGGAATCACAGGAACAAAATACATTTAGGATCCATGATGTTGGTGAAGAACGGAGAGCTTTTGTGTTGAAGATTAGTTTTCTGCTGAGAACTGAAAGCACAAATTTGTAACAGGAGAAGTTTTTTTGTTCTAGGTGCCTGGATGAGATCGCACACAGGGGCGTGGAATTTAATAAAATATCTAGTTGTCCATGGGGCAGGTTGCTTCATATATCTACTTGTCCTGTAACAAAATCTACTTGCCCCTTTGGTGCCATGTGCTGCAGCAACAAATTATGACAGCAATCTCACTATATAAGAGCTCTGATGCAGCCTCTTTGATTATGCAAGGGCTCATACTGTAGCAGTGTTTGAATACCTGCGATCCCCTTATGTTGCCATGTTTCCGCAGATCTACATACTGGGGTGAAGGTAGTGGTAAGCAATAGATCAAGGGTTAGAAGGCCTTTTTGAGTCTGTGCAAACCTACTAACTTGCATGTTTTAAGGGTTTTCAACAGCTCTTCTCTTATCCCATACTGAGAAATGTTGGAAATTTACTCCTGATAATGGCAGTCGTAAACCTTCTTCCAGAGTTGGGAAAAAAGTGTTTGGAGGGAAAGAGAACTTGCAAACACTCAGATTTTCACATGGGCAAATCTACACATGCAGTTGCTCATGCTAAAATGCAGTTCACCAATATTTTCTAGGAGTACCATTTCTTGTCCTACTTCTGTAAATTCTTGGGAATTCACAAAAGCCGCATAGCTGCACTTACTGCAAGGTCATATACCATGGGTGCACTTCTGAGACTTTCTTCAATAATTGGGCCTCTAATTTGGTCTCGTGTTGACCGTGACCTTTTGTGTTTATTAAACTTCTGCCTCTCTCTCTGTATCAGCTGGCTTCACTGTGAGTGACCGCAGTCTGCTCTTTCACAAGGAGCATACTGGCACACAAAGTAGTTTTGTTCAGGGCCAGTAACTACTGTGTCAGTGTGTGCTTTCTGAGACCAAAAAACTATTTTTTGCATTTGCCAAGGTTTGTTATAATTTCAGACCTACTGGATTTGCCAATGCTTGTTTATTTTTGTTTCCCATAATCTTATTTAAACTGGTTACACTGATATTGCATTATGAATATATTTGGGAAATACTATCATGCATCAACACATGTTACTAAATGATGCTGCAAAGAAATCGTACTTGAAATTTTACAGTAGTTTAGCAAAATGTTTTTTCCCCCGCTTTAATTTTTTTAGGAACATTTGATTTTTAAAGCAAAGAAACATCAATCTAGCTTTCAAGCTTATGCAAATATTTGCATCGAATCAGAGACCATTCTGGGAGCATTATACCTAGCCTCATATTGCTAAATCTTGAAAATGTGTGTACATATTTTTTAACTGGGACCAGTGAGTAGTGCAGTCAGAGCTTATAACATTTACTTAGAGCGCTTACCCTAATGATAGAGTCTTTCAAAAAATGAGCCATAAATACAAGTTTGAACAGCATAAACATATGGGCATATGGTGCCCTTCCCTGATCCATAATGGGGGTTGGGCCTACTTGTCCCAAGGACAAAATACACATGAAAACCTGTTGCCCTTGTCCCGAAACAATATGCCCGGGTCGTCGGGCTATAGGAATTCCACATCCGTAATTACTTTCCTCGTTAGTATCACTCTGCTATAGCCATTATCACTGCACACGCAGGGGTGGGCGCCATACCCCGACAAGTACCCTACGTAAACATGCTCGCAGAACATACCCCCAACCTAGACAATCAGATGTATTACTCTGGTTCTCGCTAACCACCAGACTAACGGGGGACTAACATTCCTCTTCTCTTTACCGACACCAGTCCTTGCGCAGCCCGACCCACTAGCCAACGTTGGCATCTCTTCTCGTTTGAAAGTTTGAACGAATGCACGTTGCACTCTCGCCCTACTGGTATTACATATATTCATTAATATTAGTTTAGTTAATCAAGAAACACTGACTCGATTATGCACTATCGGTACCATAGACACAATGTACCGTAAGGCCCCACCTCTGTGGCCCCATTCATGTAGATTTGCTACCTCCAGACTGCAAGCTAACCCCTGGTTTCTAATTTCCCCCCCCAACATGTCTTACAAAAATATGCACCTGGAATGTTAGGGGAATGCATACACCTTCCTGTAGGCACCTGATATACTCTTATCCTAAAAGACATCAGGCCCGAATAGTTCTCCTTCAAGAAACGCATCTCACGGCACCTGAAACAGACATTGCAAAGGAGGTGGAGGGGGCAGATATATGCCACTGGCTACTCTGCCTTTGCCAGAGGCACCTTGATATCGGTCAGACCAGGCACTCCCTTTCAGGCGGACAAATCAATGATAGATACAGAGGGACAATATGCCCTTGAAAAGGCCGCCTGTTGGAAAATGAGGCAGTATCTGTGAGGCCTGCACAAATAACATGACTACATTTGTCCTTCACTGGGAACCAAACACCCAATTGTAGCGCCTGACTAGGAGGGTAGCGTTGCAGAGCAGTCTGAGGCTTACTCAAGGGAGGTGGTGTAGGCTAGTAATCCCCATTACAGGTGCACAGAAATAACACTCAATAATTAATTGTCCAGTCTGTACTTTGCTTTATAAAAGTAAGAGTACATTTATTAAACACACACACTACTCAATACCATGCACCAATTTACAAATATACATAAGCTGTTGGAATTACTTTGGGACATTGCATAACATCTCCACCCCTCCCACAGGGGGGTGGGGTCTAGTATCCCCACTCCCATGTATGCACATCATCTTGCCCCCCTAATGCAGTTAGTTGAATAGAACCTGGAGCGAGGGCCCTGCGCACTGGCACCATGCCAGTGGCAACCCATCCCATTACCTCAACAAGCATTTAAAATAGGCACCCCTGCCCTGGTGACACATAATCCTGACGGAGCATCTCCCACTGACCATACAGGATACACCTCTACATCTTAGGGGCTACCAGTCTGGATTGTTCTTCACCTAAGCGCAGCAGCAAGAATACATGTTTAAGCATCACTTTAGAATGGCAGTACTCATCACATTTGTTGGCCATTAGAATGCATTGCAATTACAGCCCCTAAAGGCATCACAGATGAACTCACAGGATTAAGCATATACAGCCAGACACCCTAGCAGGAATGTCGAGCAACATAACCCCATTTGGCTTATGAAATCACCTTACACAGGTACTTCCAATTACACATGTGACTCTAGTAAATGCAGTTCTGGTGCAATTACATCTATTCACCTCCAGGGGATGCCCTTCTCCAGACATCCCCAACTCAGCCCTTCACTCCTTGAGGCGATCGCTGTTGCATCCCCCCAGCTGTAGAACAAAGGTTCCAGCCATGAGGGGTTATTCTTTTCTTCTGGGGCCACCACAAGCAGAGGAAACACTGTTTGCCCTTGCAGGCCGGTCCGGGCCTGCAAGGCATTATGGGACCTCTTGAATATAGTAGCTCTCCTGCCAGTGGTCTCCTGCCACATGCTCGCTGAAAAAGCCCCTTCCCCCCCAATGCTGCCTTCTCCCTTGTGCAGCCTGGTGCCTGGCTCCAGGTGACAGCTGCTGATGGATAAGCCTGTACCTCCACCCATCTTCTCTTCTTTGGAGAGGAGGTCTGCGCTCTCGGAAGGAAGGTCATTAATCCAGCTTGCTGGGGTCAGCCCCCAGCCAGGTCCTGGTTACGAGCAGACTCAGAGAAACATAACATTTCTGGAGGACCCAAAAGCAGTACAAATATGATTTTGGACTCTGCGGAATACTTCTCACACCAGTTACAGCGGACTTTAGCGTGTGTCTGGAACTTGTAGGCCTTAGGAAAGTAAAACTAGCCCATGGGCTCCACATCCCCATAGGAGAATAATGAAGTGAAACAGTAAAACACACGGACTTTCCCTGGCAGGTTTCTTCCCACTGTACCAAGCCTATTCCATGTCACCACCCAATTCTGTATAAGTCCTGCCACACCATTCACTTTGTAGCTGCTCCTGGACTGCGCCCGCCAGGAATCTCCCCTGCGCAGCCTGTACACGTGTGCACACGCATGTACACGTGTCTGCATGTAACCAGCCCAGTGCCCCTTACTCCAGCTGCTGCGCAGCGGCCTAGTCAAGCTAGGGGGACACCAGTAAAATCCACATGCAGTCTTCTTCATGATGAGTTCACTGTGGGCGAGTCCCAACTTATGAGGCTCTCCCACAGTAAAAGCTCAACAGATAGGTGCTCAAAAAGCGAAAAATCTGGGCGGCTCAGAGTGTCAGAACCACCTTCTAACACAGACCAATCGTGCTGGGCTCAATATATGCACCCAACACAGAGCAGTCAACATTTTTAGATGCATCCAGGCTATAGGACTGGCATGGAATAGCCTGGCTAAAAAGGTGGGGGGGGGAAATTCAATTGTGCCCTAGATGCATCCCTTCACCGCTCCTTCCCTCGCCTACCTGGGGCACCCACAACAGCTGCCATGAAGGCATTAAACACCTGGATTACGCAGTGGCATCTAGTAGACATATGGAGACACAAACATCCCACAGATGAGGTTTACTCCTACTACTCAGGGTCCCACGACTTACACATCCGACTCGACAGGATACTAATCACGAAAGAGGTGTTATTGGCTGTGACCACAACCAAATACTTAAGAAGAACTCACTCGTACCATAACCAGCACACACTGCAAACGACGTGGGATAATGGCACAGCAACAATCCCCAGATGGCGATTACAACCAGAGATACTGGAGGACAAACCATTTTGAGAATCCCCAAGCGCAGCCATTATAAATTATTTTGATGAAAACACAGGCTCTGCAACATCAGCCCACACCGAATGGCACATATTTAAGGCAGTAATACGCATTGTCTAGGCACGCAAGTGGGAATACACAGAAGGGTCGAGGCAGATCTTAAAACTTTAGAGAATGGGCTAGCGCAACTTGAAATACGCGCAGCTACCGACCCGCTGATCAAAACACGACTGCAAGAAAACAGGGCAGAACACCTCCGACTCTTAGAAAGATTACGTTGTTTTAACTACACAGTGCACTCTGCGCGCACCCACAGCACCGCAGACAAGGCTGGTCTATTACTCGCATGGCTTATCAGACAGGAAGACGCCAGGTCCCCCATAACATCAATCTGATCCTGGCAGGGCCAGCTCCTATATAAACAGGAAATAAATCATGAGCTCACACAACACTATACTAAATTATATAAATCTACTGCCAGGGCTTTGCCCGAAGAGATTTATCAATTCTCCCCCCTACAGTAACCCGAGAACAAAGGCTGGAATTTGATGCCCCAATTAATTCGGAACAAATTCTGACCAGCATACGGACTCTAGCCACGGGGAAAATCCCAGGCCATGACGGCCAGCCAGCTGAAGTCTATAAAGCCTATGCTGCGCTATTAGTACCCCCGTTAAAAACGGTATACGAGGCCGCACGGTTGACCTACACGCTCACAGACACGCAGCGAGAAGCGCTATTAATTTCACTCCCTAAACCAGATTGGGACCCAACCCAATTAGGCTCATACAGGCCGTTGACGCTCCTCAACACAGACTACAAAGTCTTGGCCTCTATAATCGCGGCGAGACTGGCACAGTTGGTAAAACTAGTACATCCCGACCAAAACGGTTTTGTGCCAACCCCAAACACTTCTCTAAACAGTCAAAGATTTTCAGACTTCAAGAATATGCAGCGCACACTTGGCCGAACTCTGGCTGTTTGGCCCTAGATCTAGAGAAGGCCTTCTGCTCCCTTGAATGGCCCTACCTAGTCGCAGCCCTTCGCCGTTATGGCTTCGGTCCGCCTTCCTTATACTGGTCAATTTATTCTATACGCAGCCTCTCATCCGGGTACGCACAGGCTGTGCAGCATCAGAAAGCTTAGCCATAAAGAGGGGCACCAGACAAGGATGGCCCCTATCCCCTCTGTTGTTAGCAATGGAGCCACTAGCCGAGCAGGTGCGTGAGAGGGGAGACAACTGGGGCATCCCACTTAAAGATGGATTGCATGTTGTATCCCTATATGCTAATGATCTTGTGCTGTATATAAGGGACATGAATAATGTACCAGAGACTATAGTGGAGATTTACAATGATTTGCAGTACTTTCTGGGCTGAAGGTGAACTGGAACAAGTCATGCATCTACCTCTTCAGGACCAGGGCTCAGAATCCCGACCTTTTAGTAAATTAAGTACCCAATAGTTGGGAACCAACCTCCTTTCAATACTTGGGCATTTTCATTTATCATAGCCCCACTGACATATTGGAGGGCAACTTGGTCAGAGCCATTTCCTCGATCAGGTGACAAATCAAGTTCTGGAAAAACACTGCTCTTAAATGTAATGGCCAGAATAGCTTTGACCAAAATGGTTATACTACCTTGACAATTGTATTACTTTGCAAATCTTTCTGTATATGTCCAGGCCAAAGCATTCCGAGAATTGGAACAAATGATTTGAGATTTCATTTGGAAGAAAGGACACCACAGAGTAGCGCTCTGGAAACTAGGCACCTACAAAGGCGGCTTGGCAGTCCCAAATATTGAGCTTTACTACCTAGTCACACAGTTGCAATGGGCAACAAAGTGGATGGCAGGATTACACTTAGCTGAAACCGCCACGGCACAGCCAGAATGGACATTATCCCCGGTATGTCACTTACTTCACCAAACAGCCAGACCCTCAACCCCGGTGCCGATCTGCCTGGAACTGGCCCACCAATGCCAAAAACGCAGTTTATACCTCACCAGACAAACTATTCCAAACGCACCCGCACTTCCCCGCCTTGGCACCCCGAGGAGTAGAGGGGGCACATCAAATGGTGCACTTATGCCCCGGCATGCCGCTGAGGTGCGAACCCTGGGCGATTTATATGAGGACGGAGTGTTGCTGCCCTTTGACAGGTTATCCCAGGAGGCTGACTTGCTGACAGGCCAATTCATATTATACAACTCAATTATAAGGGCACCGACAGCGGCGTCGGGGATATGGGCACTGAGCCTCAGTTACATCTGGTGATTCAATATTTGCATGTAATGGGAAATGGAAGCCATGTAATCCATTGGCAAACAGAAGCATTACTACTGCATACCCTGTAACCCCTGACGAGTTTGCGCACAAAATGGGAGGATGACAGGGGTGGGCCGTAGACAGAGAAGTAACGGGGCACGATCTTAGTGAGCATGACACAAATCCCATGGAACGCTATATTTCACATTATACAGACTTAATTATTCACAGGGCGTATCTATCACCAGATAAAATAAATAAATATTTCCAACATGTATACAGGTGGGAGATGACTTCCTCCACATGCTGTGGTCCTCACGTCACTGCACTTATATTGGCAGGAGGTGACAGCAGGCCTGTCGGAATGTACTGATCACCCACAATTCCACACATGGAAGGAATGTATTCACCAGACCCAAGAATCACAAAGCCACCTCCAGAATCTTAGATCTAGGGCTTATAGTTGTAAAAAGGCTAGTCACCCGGAGATGGAAAAACAAGCATCCCCTCCCACTCCGAAAAATTGGAGGCACTCAACCTTGGTAAGCACCGCTCTGCACAGAGAAGATGTAGCTGGCCTGCACAAATACTCCCTTGCACAATGTTAGACCACGATAATGGTGGCGTTCCATCACACTGAGCATTAACCAGGGGGGAACAATTCACAGGAAGGGAACGATGATAGAAATGAAGTGGAATCCTGATTAACACATAATTCAGGTACTGACAACAAATGGGCTGCTGATCTGGGTGTACATCCAAAGGTGAGCCCAGAGGACAGATATATAAAAGCCGCTGAAAAGACGATCCAAATTGGGAGGTCACAGGGGGAAGGGGGTTGGGTAATCTTATGACGAAGCTATCAGGGTAGGATTGATCGGTTCATGTGTGTCGAGTTGTTGATTTAAATTCTTATGTTGATGTTGCATTGTGCTAATTCGCAAAATGAGAGCAAAAAACAGGATCTGTGAAACCTGTAGAGAACTAAAAGCCAGGGATGGTCAATATGTTTAGGGATAATACAAGAATGTTGTACACCTCTCCATGTTTGCCTCTTACATTCTCCCTGTATACCAGAACTTAATGTCTCAGTTAACTGAAAGCTGCCTAGACATAGTAATGTTTCAGACCTGGCAAGCCTATGCAGTATAATACATCAAGTACATGCCAAATGTTGGCATTCAATCTGTAAAATATATACTGAAAATGATGTACTTATATGCAACAGAAAATGCAAATAAAGATTATTATTATTTTTTTTTTTTTAATGAGCTACAACATCTGAAAGTGCTAGTGCATGAGGAGAAGCAGAGACACTGGGAGCATCCAGTGTTATTGTGATATCAGGGCCCGCAATAAGCTTGAACATCATGCGCCTACTCCTCTCCATCATCAGAAGGTAGCGGGAGACAGCAAAAACAATGCTTTGACTTGGGTCATATCTTAAATAGAAAGAGCCTCAACACGTTTTTTACCCCTAAATTCGGGCATACTGGGGAGTATCCATTTTTCCCTCCCCTTCACATAGGCCGGTCAGAAGAACAGTCCAAGCTCTATAGTTTCCTTGCTGGCATCACAGCTCACCTGTCCCGTTAATGTGGCCGATCACAACCTGAGATGAAGGAGAACAAGGGAAGGGTGCCATAACGAAACTGGAGGTATAGTTTCCTAGCTACAACAGGTTCAATCTCATCACGGAACCACTCAGCGTTAAACTCATCCTTCACCAAATGGAAAGTATAGGTTAGGGGGCCGAGGGAGGGTTGGAACTACTTTAGGCTCAGTGTAATTGGCTTTGATGGTATTCTTGCTAATAGATCCTGCTGTCATTGGGTCTTCCCACAAAATCCCATTAACCACCTTTCTGTGTTTCTCTGATGAATCTAATCCATGGCATTTTGTCTGAACCTGGCAGACACAAGATTTCTTCCAACCCCTGCAGGTATGCTATAAGCTTGGGAGCGGCCCAGAGCACCTGGTGTCGGTCTTGTAGTAGTACTGTACACTACATACCTTTCTTTTCACCAACCCTCATAGAACAAGCATTAGCATAGCCAATAGGTCTCGCCTTTGGGACCTTATAAGTGTTTAACTATGCAACAGTTAATGTTGTTGCACCAAGGATATTATGCTGCATAACTAAATACTTATAAGGTTCCAAAAGCGAGACCTATTGACTATGCCAATGCTTGTTTAAAGGGGGACTCGAAACGGGTCTCTTTCGGGCTCTGTTTTGTGTCTGCGGTCACTGCATTCCGTTTATACCCGGACTGCAGTGACAGCAGGCACATCATGTGTGCTACTCACACTGCTCACTTCTCAGTAGTGGAGAAGTTACGGCATGACTTCATGCCAGGTGAGCGTTGTAGGGGAAGGGGAATCCTTTAAAGAGAGTCATTTTCTCTCTGGATTTCCCTTCTCTTTTTGAAACTCGGAAGCAGCAACATGGTCATGGTGTCACCAGGGCTTTAAGTGGAAGCTTTTTCAATATTATATACAACAAGCCATAGTTGCTGCTTATTTATCTAATGCAACTAACAACCATTGACATAGCCAATAGTCCCGACTTGTTGGAGGTATGATGTTACTTGTTGTATTATATCTAAATGCAATGACGAACGGCAAAATACAAGTCGGGCGACACTATGCTAAGCACAGAATTTTTAGTTTAAGTGTTTTAACCCACGCCCTTGATTACATTGGCCACGCCCCTTTGAGACACCCTCCAGTTTTTTCATCCCACTTAAAGCCCTGCTTACAGGTGTCATCAATTGGTCTCTAGGCAACGTTGCTGTTTTAGTGCTACCAGCACCCTTCCATTCCTGACATATGCAACAAACACCACCTTAGCCAAATTTAGGTTTCTCCTAAACCCTTGCAGCACAAAGAGAACTGTCCTGCTGGTCAGGTGGCACCACCTGCTTATGGACATATCATTTGCAAACAAGCTAGTATTAGAAAACCCAGTGCTCGCTGTGGGTAAGCAGAATAAAACATCTTAAGCTAGAATCACAGGACTCGGCTGTAAAAAGAAGTATTAAGATGGCATAGAAAGAAAAATTAAGATAGGCACAGAGACGTCAGATCCAGCAAAGATGATCCAACCAACCACTTAACTGACATCCACTACTCCAGAACAGTAGCAAGCTTTCAAAATACACCAGGCAAAAGCCATTTGGATAGAAATGTTACCACTTACAAAAATCGAAATTAATTACATTCATCAGATGATAAAAAGTCCCATCGCTCCGTGGCCTTTATAGAATTAAAAAACCCTCACTAGCGCAAAGGGGGAAGGAATTCTATGCAGGGTGCTACCAGCCCTTGTACATCCAATACATATAAGAACCAGTTCTACACAGACAGGAAATTATTCGCGTTTTTATGTCCCTTTCATGTTCTAAAAAACAAAAACAGCCCAGTACGTTTTAAAGGAAAAATTACTCTTCAGCCATCTCTGCTCAGAAAAATAATCAATTTGACCTTTCTGGGACAGGACGCTGTGCAGGTTTATAACTTATTGTATTATTAAATTATGTTGATATAATGAAGTATCTACCCCATTAGAATCCAAAAGATATCAGGTATACAAATAAAACGCAGATACATTAATTAACCAATGATGAAAATATCAGCAAATCACCTCTGGAAAAAAACATCGCGTAAAACCACATAATTCCGCCAGGCATCCAAACATAACAGGCGAAATTGTTAAAATGGCGACCGAGAGGCAAAAGAGAAGGGAGCTGCGCCATTCAACAGCGACCCGAGAGCCCCAGCGCCATCTTGCCACTGGTCAGGACCGAGCACACCCGCTCTAGGGCGGATCGTAGGCTTATAAATAAAGAACAATGATAAGATTGACAATTACATGATGTGCTTTCTAATGTCTTAGACGACCCCGACAAAAGAAGCCCATGATTTAAGGAAATTAGCAACTCCGATTATTTTTCTTTTATCACATAAAACCCCGTTTTGAAGTTTGTGATTTCACTGGCGACGCGCATGTTTTCGGTCAAAACCCTTAGCGAAAACCCCAGTTTGAATGTGCTAAGGGTAATGGCTGATGAAAGGTTGGTAAGACACATACACAGCTTGCCTTTTAAATACTTGATGTCCACCAAGATGGTATCCGCAACTGTATAATCCCCAAACGTGCATGCACATTAAGACGTAGCAGTGCCATTTTTGTTAAAGTGGGCTAAACAGGATTACAAATGCAATAATTGGCAGTTTCTTTTCATGAAGATTTGGCACAAACGTTCAGCATTAAACATCGCAGAAGAACATACAACCAGTCTAGAATCGATGGTTCCCATTTGTTAACACAGTTTTACAACGGCAAAAACACAAGCGCAAGCAATACAATTAACGAGCTGTAAAGGAAGGAACACAAACTGGTTAATTAAAAAAAGTTTTTGTGTCGCTTTATACGTTGACCCAGCGTTTGAATATCGGACGAAAGAGGGTCAATTCGCCGTAATCTTTTGCGCGCTCGAAATCCAAAGTCAGGGGAGGAGATGTGCGACCGGAGAGTCTTCCTATGCCGCCGTAGACACCTCGCAGAGCGGGTGTTTTCCATCTGACAAATAATCCGCCATCTCAAGTCTTCCTCTCCTGTGCTTCTAAATACACCCCCCTTCAGCTGAAGAAACAAGCATTGGTCGCGCGGCTGTGAAAGTGACATGGCTGCGCGGCCTTCGAAAGTGATCGCGATCAAGCGCGGTGAGCGAAGCGATCTGTGGAGGGGGAGAAGCGGGAGTTGTGTGACGGAGGAAAGACAGATAGATGGCTGCGCACGTGCACGCTCGCTTGAGGCCACCAAAAGCCTGTGGCAGCACTTTGAAAACCCACACACTAAATGTCTCGCAGAGCAGCGCATGCGCTGGCTCAGCGAGACCTAAAAAGGCACCTATCAAAACTTATTTTAAGTTAGAATGTTTTAACAAAATGTTCAGTAGGATTCCAATTCCTCAAATATTTAAATTATGCTTGTGTGTGTAACTGCAGTCCCCAGATGGACGCAAGACAAACTCAGTGCTTGGTTTGTCACTTGATGCAGCTACTGTAACCTCAAAGGCCATGGTTCTTTATGCACTGCAGCTCTTGTACCCAAAGACTCAGCCTCAAAACTTGTCCAACCCCTATTCACTAAAAGTCCGCTGCCTCAGGTAAAGCTGGTAGCAGAAACACAATGACCACTAAGTGCTACTCCTGGATTCTGCAACACTCAATCTTCTGCATTCCTCACACTTGCCGTTTCTGCCGGAGGTATGCTTTGACTTTCAGCTGTAACCATGACTGCTCACTATCTAGTGAAATGTATTGCTCATCTTGCCCTGCCTCAGTTCATAGAGGCTACACCTGCTGCAAGACAGTGTGGCAAGTCGGGGCTGACGGCTCAGTGGATTTCTATGTTTGACCTCATGATCACACATTCAAATTCTGGCAGATCCACTCAGCATTTCATAGAGTTGGGCAATATTAAACGTCTGTTATTCAGCAATAAGATACCCTTCAGAATGAACGCGCACTTTAAAAATATACATCATGCAAGTTACTATAACTAAAGTGGGGAGTAAATATGGCTAGATCTATGATGAGCTTAGTCGAAAAGCAAAGGGCCCTCAGGCGTAGTCCAGTATCAGGATGGTATCCCTTTGACAAGGTGTTGTTTCAAAATATGTGTTTGGCTCCCAGATGAAGTGGGAGGTGGATGGAGCTTGTTGGATGTATACTAGGGTAGAACACCAGATCACAGGAGAAATAAAGAACTACTTGCACCTCATCATCTCACTAATTAATTTCCAAGCAGGCAGTGCTGCTGCTCTGTCTCATGTGTGCTTCTATGGAGTCTTTAATCTTAGCCGGCAAGTATAGGGTGGAGGGGCACCAGGCAGGTTTCCCAGGTTTGACTTCCTTCTTGATTGATCAGCATGTCGTGAATGTGTTATGTGCAGGAAGCGGTGTAGTTCACCAAGGGTCAATCGTTCCTCTCATACTTCTAAATACCTTAATTAGGTGTACTGCTGCATCGAGGATACTATTCATTGCAGTCAGTTGGAGCTCATGAATAGTTCCAAGACGATAACTATCTTCATCTGGTAAGAAAGGTTTTCATCTGTGGAGTAGGGTAGCGTTCCCCTTCTTACCCCTACTTTATCTTTCCTGAATGTACCCTTTCCCTTGTAGTTGGATTTAAAAAATATATATATAATCAATTTTGTCATATGCCAAACCAATTTCTTCCCTTTCTTGTTTTTTTGGTTCTCCAGTTCCTTCAATCTGGCACTGGATTTCTCGACAATTTGGGCAATGTCTATTGCTTCCTTCAACATAGGGTTCTTTGCATCCAACAGTCACTCCTGTATCTGCTTGCTTGAACATTGGACGATGTGTGAAACCTTAAATCTGATTCTCTCATTTTCTTAATTTAGCTGTGCTTCATTCATGTCCACCTTCGACCTGTTTTCAGCCTGACTCTATCCTGGACACCACACTTGCATAAACATTAGGTCACAAAGCTAAAGTTGAGAGATTGTAGGCTGCGTAAACATGCAGAGTCAGCTTGCGCAAAGGTTTTCAGGCAATAGTTAATCCTTAAGTAAAGTCTACTCAGAATAGCACATTTTGTTGTTCAGCCTTAAAACGTAGAAATTGCACAAGACACCGAGACGGTCAGATTCTTGCCTTAGCTCATTTGTGTGTTCTTTCCAAAGTTCTATTTACCTCTGGGCGTTCCTTGTTTGTGATCTTTCCTATAAAAACCCATGTAGCCATTGTTCAAGTGCGCTACTTTCCTTGAGTAACTCCATGGTGCTCGTTGGATGGAGACCCATTCTGAATGCTTAATAAATTACCTATGGTTTGTACTTCGCTCCACTATGGATTCCTCCTTACTTGATAAGAACCTGTGGCGAAGTGGTAATCCCTGCACCAGCAGGTTATTAATTAATCTGCTCCACAAATTGGCGCTCAAACGTGGGTCCTTATCCAGCGCTTGCAGTCGGACCAGGGCAGGATATCAGGTCGCTGAGGAAGCGCCCCACCTGATGATATTAGTGTTGCTCGTGGTCCAAGGTGATTTTTCAGCTCTCCAACTCTGATCTTCCTGGCGGCTTCTAGCCTTCGGTTGGTGATTTTCTTTGGATCAGGGAGGATCGACAGGTGGGAGACGAAGAACGCATGAGGTAAATCTGTATTGAACCGGTTCATTTGGTTAGGATTTGTTTGGTATTTGCTTGACTTGATATTCGTCTTGACTTGGTATTTGTTTGGTAATCCGTTCGGAATTGGTACTCCGTTCGGAATCTGTTTGAAATTTTGAAACCTAGGATCAGTTTGGCATTTTGAAACTTAGACTCTGTTTTGGAACTTGCTATTTGTTTTTGCTAACGTTTTTTCTTACAGGTAATATGAGAATATTTTTTATTTCTCTCTGTTTATAAGTTTTTTTTAAATCTTATATAACATGCCTGTGATTAGCACTCTGTGGAAGTTTTGTTGTTGCTGCTGCGATAAGCAGAGCATTTTGGAAGCAAGTTAGCCAGCGCCACTAGAAGGTATGCCAAATTTTGAGATGTACATCAAATATGGTATTTGTTCCATCATGTATAAATGCATTTTGGAACAAATATACAAAAGGGGATCCGCAGTTACAATGGCCATTAGAGGGAACCATGGACCCTCACAATCTCGAGTATTTAGACAAACTATTGTTTTTAAAGAAAGTTAGGCCAGCTATGTTTGACAGTTTGTGTATGTGGAGAAAAGAAGTGAGGGAGCGGCAGCTCAAGGCAGAGGAGGTAAAAAGGAAACAGGAAAGGAAAACAGAGTATCAGAAGTATAAGGAATTGAAGGATAAGGAAGTTCAGGAGAAAAAGTAATGTTTAGATAGTGAGCATAGATTATTAATATCTAAGGAATATATAGTTAGACCAACTGTAGCAGTTCAGGTCCACCAAGAAGATGTGGATTCAGATATTGATAGGTTGTTGATAGCACGACCCCCACCACCATATGTACCTTTAACACCTCTTCCTCCTGCACCATTGAATGTTGTTCCCCTTGTACCCCCGGTTCCACATCCTTTGCCTGCAGTTGTTCAGCCCCTTATTTTTCAACCAGTACCGGTACACTCTTTACCCTCTCCAACTCAGGCCACTGCACCCCCAACCCAAGTCACTGCACCCCCATCCCAAGCCTCTGCGCCTCCACCTCAGGCCACTGCACTTCAAATGTCTAATGATTCTGTACTTTCTACATCTGTTCTAACCCCTTGAGTTCTTCACTCTACTGTACCTCAGTTTCGTCAGGATGCGATAAGATTGATGGTATTAAATTGGTTAAGTGATTTAGAAGTAGAAGACATGATAAACCAGATTCAGAATTTTTCAGAAGGTGAGCTTATTTGTCTTATAAATAAGCTCTCTCATCAACTTCTGGTTCAATGGGAGATGACTACAGGGCGAAATGGCCCGGATGATGTTAGAGCAATTAATAGACAGTGCCAGATAGGGGCCTTCCCTGTAGATAGAATTAATAATGCTATTGCAATGATAATTGGATAATTTAATGAACTCTTTTCCTCTCCTTGAATAAAGACCTATGAGGGAAGCTGCGCCACAGTTCATTCCTGGAAGAGGGAATGAGGATAATGATGACCCAAATAGTCCTAATGCTAGAGCCCATTTTTTTATACAATTGGATATATACGCCCTGGAAAAGGATGGATGTACTTACTTTAAAAGCCTCCTTACCAGACATAAGGAAAAATCCTAGGGGATTTTATAATCATGTATAGGCAGCCACTGATTCCTGTATCATGACTTTAGCAGATATCGATATGTTTTTTTTGGTATGATCCTGCCACCAGATATGTGGCAACTTACCTGGAAACAGGATCATGCTGTTTATTTGGGAGGAGATTGGACTGCCATTATAGCAGCTGATCGAGATCGGAAACTTGGTCAGAAACCTAGTCAGCTCATTCTGGATCTACCATGGTAACATACATACTTATATAAAAAACGATGGTTCCAGCTAGGAAAATAGATTGGGCACTCCTTACTGCTTGTAAACAGGAACAGGGAGAGGCAGTCCCTGATTTCTTTACTCGCTTTGAGGAAGTTTCCTCTAATGTATGTAATAGCCATATTCTTCTTGTCCTTAAATGGAGGGATGAAATACAGGATAAAAGTTTATCAATTTGTGATTGATTTGAGAAAAAATCCGCTTCGTTGGAGTGCAGAGCAGCGGGACTGAACTACGTGTCCCAGGGGGCTTGGTGTGCCTCACCTGTTTCCACTTGCCCCTCAGCGCCTACATAGCGCCTCGCCGCTCCCGCTGGCACGGGAGCCGCTTCATTGGAGTGCAGAGCAGCGGGACTGAACTATGTGTCCCAGGGGGCTTGGTGTGCCTCACCTGTTTTTATTTGCCCCTCGGCGCCTACATAGCGCCTCGCCGCTACCGCAGCGCGGACGTGCGGCGGGTGAAGCCCGGGCCAAGGGCGGGCCCGTTCAAGCCCGGTTAAGGACGGGATGGACCACCTCCCTAACGCCCAATGTAAGGTGTCAGGTGAGGGTTACCGTTACACAGATATACTCTAGTGTGCATGCTTAAATCACCCGGATAACCTCCGATCATCTGAATCTGTTGCAGAAGAGGTTATAAACTGTCCACTATGGCTACTGTTACTACAACATCCTTAAGAGACAATAATGTGAAACGGGTTAGTGCAGGCGGGTCAATGATGGGCACTTTGGATAACTTCCTTATACGGGTGTCGACAGCTTTGGCTAAAGATATTGAATTGACGGAAAGAAGGCTATCCCTAGATACTGTGTTTGACAAACGGTCATCTATGGGAAGCCTGGCATGGATCAAATCTCCAGTTCCTATCGAAGCTGATCCAGATGACACATTATGTTCCCTGGATGAAGTTACTAGTAGCCCACTTGTTTCTACAAAAGACCTTGTCGTGGCTGCGGACCAATAGCTTATTGTTATTTCGGGGAAGAATAATAAAACCACCACCCAGAAACCTCTGACCTCTCCTATTATTAAAACTAGATCAGCGCTAATAGCCAAAAAGGGTATGATGAACCAAACTAAGGGTATGTCTATGGAAAGTAGATGTTCGGGCGATGAAATTTTGATACAATCAAAATCCAAGGGTAGAAAAAGGAAGGTGGGGAAAGATCAAGTAACCAAAGAGAGTGTTATAAATAAAGATTCCCCTGATCCATCTTGTTTAGCAAGTAAAGAAATAACCCCCAAGTTAGGTGTTGAGAGAAATTTCCCAGAGGAGCTGGGTACCCCGTTTTGGAAAAACTTGGAAGATATGCTTAAAAAGAGGATTTATCCAATTCACGGAAGACTGGACCCTATTGAGTCTAGATTGATAGGTCTTGAACTTTCGCTAGCATCAGTTCAGAAGACGATGGGTAATCGGAGTAGTGACTCAACCAGCAAACAGACGATATTAATACCACAATGCCAAAATGCTGAGGGTAACACCCAAAATGGATCGCCAACTAGGAGTACTACCTCTGATGTAAATATGTCTGAGACTACTTGTACTACTATCCCACTGGCTAATGCTGCTAAGGTTAGACAACATGAGCAGGGAGCCAAGGATAAAAGTGTGGGGATAAGTAAATTGGTATCTAACGTGGGCGTTATACCAACTAAACCCTTAGAATATGTGATTTCAAACCTACCCACTGTGGAACTCCCTCCTGAATCTGGTTATATTGGCAGGGGTACCACCATTAGGGCCGGGCAAGAGGGAGACACATGCAGAGCTAAAAAATAAGTGCATATTTTGGCTTAATGCGAATAGGCCGTTGCCCGCGTATAGCAGGGCCGAGATTCTGTCTGTAAGAAGAGTAAATTAGGTAGGCAGAAGTGTAAAGACAGTAGGGGGGGGGGGGGGGGAGGACTGTGTGATTGTCAACTTTAGAGATAGGAGATGTGTTGAACATATTTGTAGTTGGCCACAAATAGACCCCAGATCACGGATCCAATCACTTTCCCTAACCTATTTTTATGCTCCTGTGCAAGATCTATGTAGAGAAATGCCCCCATGGAATGATCGATCTAGCTACCCGATCACACGGAATTTAAGTCTATATAATAGGTTCTCAGTTTTGTCAGGTTTGGAGGAGTGCGACTGACAGCAAACGGAGGCGGGGGGAGTCCTCAAGTTTTAGTAGTACAAAAAGTGCGCTTGAGATAAATCTAATGGAAGGCGAAGGACAAATGATTGATGGTACAGGAATAGCTGAGGGAGGGGCAAGTTCTAGGGTAAATGTTAGTATTAGCACAATTTCACGACCAGGTGCTAATTGCTCCCCCCACCCTTGCTCACATAGGGCAGCTAATTCATTGATCCCGGCTAAGTTTAAGAAGCTTTACTTTAGCACTATTATAACTAGGGATGCCCTAATTGAGGAATCCCAAACCATAGTGGAATATCTGATGACACACCCTAGCTCTACTTTAGGCCGGAACGTACCAATTAAGGAACCACAAACTATAGCTGCGCATACGATGTTGTACCCGAGTCCTACTGTGGTTAGGACTGTAATGAAAGAGGGTACACAGATTACAGCTAGCCCGACTTCATTGGTATCGTGGAATCTAGCTGGTATTGGGACCAAGGTTGCTTCACCATGTTGGCTAGCATTCATTAATAATTTTGATATCTGTTTCTTTCAGGAGACCTGGTCTGTTGAACCAGTCTTTAATCCAGGTTATCTGAACTTTTATGTCCCTGCAGTGCGAGGACAAAGAGGACGCCCAAAGGGAGGATTGACAGTTTGGGTCAAACAGCATTTAAGTTGTAGTATTCAATTACTTTCATCTGGGCACTGCGATATTATCGCTGTTAGGCTTAATATGTTGGGTGACCTAAAAATCGTTATTATTAATGTGTATGCTCGAGGAGTTCCCGGTGGGAAAAAACTGGAGGTATTTACGGCTTTAGAATTCCTAATTGAATCTTTGCCAGATGGGGTTTTGCCGTTAATCGCGGGTGATTTTAATACAACTTTCGAACCGCTTGGTATGGGAAATGTTAATATGTTGGAAGAGGAGGATATTAGATGGGGTGTCCCTGAACTGGAGGCTAGGCCATCAGTTAAATGGACAGAGGCCGCGTTGTATTTAAATGGGCTCTGTTTAGGTAACCAATTAAGGGCTGCAAACGGGCGGATATCGTCTGATAGGAAGCGAGCAAAAACATACGACAATGGGATAAGGTAAAGTAATATCGACTATATACTCGTCCATTTGAAGCTCTGGCATACCTTGCTGGACATGGAAATTAGGACTCGTGTTGAGAGCGATCATAACCCTCTTGTAGCATCATTCAGGCTAGGCCAGGAGGGAATAGTTAATTTAAAGTGAAGATTCACTCGTCCCTCAGACTATTTTATCAAATGATGAACGTCATCTTAAGTGGTGCAAAGTGAGCAAACAAGCTGACATATTAAGTGCTATTAAAGATCAGCTTGATAAGGTATTAGATAAGTTGGGAGCTGGTGCATGTCCTGGGATGAAGGTTACCCCATTTGAGGATGATCATAATGATCTGTTTATTAATATCAAAGCACATTTTTGTAAATCTGGCACTGCTAAGATAATGGTGTGTAAAAAACCAGAGAGGTGGTATAATAAATCCTGCAGGGAAGCTCGGGCTGGCTTGAGCTTAGCACTAAAAACAAGGAATTTGGAGATAATTAGAGCAGCCCGTTGCAACTATAAGAAAATAATCTCTGGGGTAAAAAGAGATTGGGATAACCAAGTGTGGCTGAATCTCAAAGATGCATGTCTATCAAAGAACCAGGCACTTTTTTGGGATATCTATAAATGGGAAGGATGTGGGCGTGCGGTTAGTCCTCAAAATAACATACCCCAAAACTCCTGGGTTGAATTTTTTAAGCCTCAGTATGCTAATACTGAAGGCAACTTAAGTGGGATGGCTCTCGGTTCTAAATTTTATGAAGGTATCGTTTTTAGCTTAGGGGATGTGGATAGGGCACTGAATATTGTAATTGCAGGGCGAGCACCAGGGATGGATTGTATACCTGTAGATTTATTTCTTAATGATAGAGAGATGGAGATTATATATTGGTTATTTATCGAACGCTATTGCCCAGGGGATGGCTGTCCCTCACACATGGAAAGGAGCAGAAATTGTGCCCATTTATAAAAAAGGGGATAAGTCTCTAGCGAGTAACTATAGGCCTATTAGCCTGATCGATTCATTACAAAAAATAATGGGGCGACTGGTCCTGGGAAAGATCCAGGACTGGATGGAAGAGGGGGATATCCTCAGCCCGTGCAGGCTGGGTTCCGACCTAGGACTAGCACGATAGATCAGGTTTTTAGATTTATTGTTTTATATTGGCGTGTCGTGGTTTTGGGCAAAGGTGCATTATATGCAGTATTTGTAGATTTAAGGGCAGCGTTCGATCTTGTCCTGCGAGGGAAGCTTTGGCAAGTACTGGAGGAATTAGGTATGCCATTGGAATTGTTAACTTTGATTGTACGTCTTCATGAGGACACTTATGCAAGAGTTAGATGGGGCAGGCAGGGTGAAGTTACAGATGCTTTTCCGGTAGGGAGGGGAGTGAGACAGGGTTGCGTTATGGCGCCTACCCTGTTCTCACTCTTCATAAACGGAGTGGCCAAATACCTCTCCCTGCTTCCAACTGATGCCCCCGTGCTGGCAGGAGAGTGCGTCCCAGTCCTCATGTTCGCGGACGACACTCTAATAATTTCTAAAACCCCAAGTGGCCTACAGAAGGCACTACAGCGTTTTATGGATTTTTGTGACAAGCGAGGGCTAGAAATCAATAGTGCAAAAACTAAATTTATGGTCCTTACCGAACCTAGATGCCAAAAGCAAATAAAACGGTTCAAGGGAAGCATATATATGGGCAATTGTCGGTTAGAGCGGGTTGAAGCCTTCACTTATTTAGGGGTCAACCTCCAGAGCGATATGTGCTGGAATACGCAGCTAGATACAAGTATATTAAGGTTTAAACAACAAGCAGGCGCATTGCTTAAAAGATTTAAGTCTTCTTTCACTAAACCGATTAGATCAGTCTTAGAGATCTATGGCATGAAAGTTTTGGGTTCCGTCCTATATGGTGCTGAGTTGTGGGGGTTTTCTAATGTTAAGTAGCTGACCACTTTAGAAAATGAGTTTCTGAGGAAAGTTACTTATGTCCCCCAAAGTACCCCTTTGGTCCCCCTGTTTTGTGATCTTGGTAAGAAGTCTGTGTATAATCTTGCTAGGCTGCGTCCAGTATTGTATTGGCGTAGGCTATGGACTACGGAGGAACTGTATCACTATGCAAGGGGTCTCAAGAAGTAATAGAGAAGGATTGCTTTCATAAAATTAAGTGGTTGAAATCAATTAGATCTCTTCTAGGGAGAAGGGGCCTGAGGGTCCTGTGGGATGACCCAATAAATACTGTTTTTCCCTCCAAGACAGAAATTAAGAAGATATATTGGGAGATGATTTTCACAGAAAAGTGTTCCGTCAATGTTTCTGCTCATCTCACAGAGCGTTTTCTCGAATTTAAATCTTACCCATTATTGGAACCCTATTGGGATGCAATAGTGAAACCAATAGACCGGAAGCTTTACTTTCAATTTAGGATAGGAACCCTTCCCATTAGGGCTTTCACGTCTAGATGGGCGGGGACTGATGGTGATAAATGCAAGGATAAGAAAGAGACGATGAGCCACTTTTTGTTTTTTTGCCCATTATATGCAGCCCCAAGAAATAAATGAGTTAAACCTATATGCCGCCTCATTGGTTTACGTAAACATGAGGAGGCTCTAAGAATATTATGCACTGACCCTAGCCTTCCAATCGCATTAGCCATGGCAAAATTCCTGAAATGGGCATGGCTAATTCGAGCTAAGGAAGATCGTTAGGTATATGAAATACGACTAGTATTAGGATATGGAGGCTTGCCCCAGGTATAACTAATTGAGCTATGGTGATCCTTCTTTCATCCCTACTTTTAAAAATTATTCGACTTTAATCACACGTAGTTTAATTGCTTTTTATAATGTTATCTATTTATAAACTTGTTTTTATTGGCTTGTAATATGTTTTATGTATATCTGTGATACTTTTATGACTTACTGTCGAATAAAGTTTACAAAACGAAACGAAAAAAGTAACAAGATAGTAGTCCCTCAATATCCTGTTGTTTCTCAGGTAAAGTTAATACACCTATGGGATTTTCTGACATCCCCGTTAAAAGCCCTATTTCACAACAACTGAATGTTAGTACAAGGGTCTTACTAGTAATGTAAAATGAGCACCCTATCCAAGAGTATCAGCAGTGATCACATTGGTGCATTAGGAAGGGTTTTCAGCAGTAATTGACAATTTAAACTGAAGAGCTGCATGTGTAGTGCATGCAAACCATAGCTACAATACCCCTTGCACCAAGGTATAAACATGAGTAATAAACATCTCCAACTGAAATAATAGTTTTAAACACATTTTTAAAATGTTACCTATTTTCTCTGTAGGAATCAGTTTATGAGTTGTGAAAATATAAAAAGAGATGTTGTTTTGAATGCCTGAGTTTTATTTGTTTAAATACATGTTGGACCGTACACTGGTAAGCCACTTGTTGGAGGCATAGCAATACAGCAGAAGGTTTGAAACAAGTTACAATGAAATTATTGCATCACTTAGTATCCTTGGGACAAAAAGTATCTCTTTTTCAATAACATATTATCAACAGAAGATTACCTTTTTAGGTCTCCTCCTATCAAATGAGGGGTGAGACGATACACCAACATAGGATATAATTGGTGCAGAACTTGCAGAAACCACTGACTCAATGTAATATTTATGCGTTTATTACCAAATTTTTCATAAATTGGAAACTCCCTGCTTGCCTTAACATTAAAGCACGTATGCATGCCGTTTTCTTTGGACTAATCAGTGTGAAGCTGTCTTTTTGCAATTTAGAAATGCTTTATGTAATGCTCCTGCTTTAGGTAAAACTTGATTATTACTAATTTTTGCATGTAAAATATGGTTGCAACTTGGCACGGTCCCATGTAGGAAGGAATAGGTCATGTGCATATTACTCCTCCATATTGGACCCCACTACGATAAAGCAATCTGAAATGTATATTTAAGGTCACAATTTGAACAGTTATAGTACCACATTTAGTGGATATCTAAAAAATTATTCAGACCCAGCACCTGACCAGTGCGATATTAACAGGGTATGAGTTGATACTTTTTGCTCCAAAATATCACTCTGAAATGCTGTAACATTTTGAATCCACCCACTGTACTACCCCTCTTGGAGTCCCAACAAGATGAGAAGCATGATTGCATATTTTATTACTGAGAATGAGACTAAGGGACGGGTAGACCTGACAGATACCCCTATATCTGATCCACCAGTGTCCGTGGATGGTGCATGTTACAAACTACCTGACGGCTCTAGTACAGCAGCTTATATAGTTACTCCCTTGAACCAGTCGTGAGCTACTTGAATGTTACAGCCTCGCGGAAGCCGAGGCGGGGAGCCTCGGAGCATATATAAAATGGATTTCTCCCAGTTTATTTCGTATCCGGACCTACGCCCGTATGATTCACATATGTTGAGAAGACAGGCGATAGAGCGCGCCGGCGAGGCAAGATAGAGGAGCACATCATCCGCATAAAGGGATATGCGATCCTCCCAGTCCATCGTCCACCTAAGGCCACGGATCATCGGATCCTGTCGCACCCACGCCGCCAAGGGCTCGAGAGCCATAGCAAAGAGGAGCGGGGAGAGGGGGCAACCCTGCCTAGTCCCCCGACCCAGAGGAAAGGCGTCAGAGACGCGGCCATTTACCACCACCTGTGCAAGCGGCTGAGTGTACAGCAGCTGGATCCACGCGCAAATCCTGGGGCCAAGCCCCATGTGGCGGAGAACGGCGAAGAGGAAAGGCCACTCCACTCTATCAAACGCCATCCGCGCATCTAACGACAGTATGGCCGCATCTTCCTCGATCGAGGAGCGGCAAGCAATAATGCCCTGGAGACGCCGCAGGTTCAATGCGGTGTTCCGGTGGGGCATAAATCCCGACTGGTCAGGGTGCATTAGGGTCGAGAGGTAAGGCTGCAGCCGTATTGCCAGTACCTTGGCCAGAATCTTCGCCTCGGCGTTAAGCAGCGAAATCGGGCGATAAGAGGAGCATTCGTGCGGTGGTTTGTTGGGTTTCGGGATCACCACTATTGTAGCCATCCTCTGATCACGGGGGAGGATCCCAGTCGATAGACCATCCCTATACATGGCCAATAGGTGAGGGACCACTAGAGAGGAATTTTGCTTATAGTATTCGATAGGGATTCCGTTAGGCCCCATCGCCTTACCCGTGCGAAGGGCCAAGATCGCCAGCGTGATCTCCTCAGCCGTCAGGTCAGCCTCCAGGGCCTCAGCCCCCGAGGCGGTCAGCCTAGGCATAGCGATGTCCCTAAGGAAGAGCTCATTGTCCGCAACGGTAGCGGAGGCCTCGGGTGTATAGACGCATTGATAATGGGCCGCGAAGGCCCCCGCTATTCGCTGGGGCTCCGAGGTGAAGTCCCCTTCGCCCAGGCGAATCCGCGCCACCCACCGCGACGCTCGGTCCCCCTTCTCCAACCACGCCAGGAGTTTGCCCGCCTTGTCACCGAGTTCGTAGATGGTGTGTTGGGTCGCTACCTGTCTAGCACGGGCCCCCTCCCAAAGATGGGACCTATACTCCTGCTGCGCCATATGGAGTGTATGTGCCGAATCTCCATCCCCGTGTAATGTATGGGATGCTTCCGCCTCAACTATCGCCTGCTCCAGCTCCAGCACAGCCAGCCGCTGGGTTTTCGTGTGGTCCGTAATGATAGAGATGGCATGGCCACGGAGGACGGTTTTAAAGGCCTCCCAGAGGGTTGCTGCGCTCCCGACGGACTTAGCATTCTCGGCGAAATAGTTCTTACTCGCCTTTTTGAGGGTTTTAGCGATTTTAGGGATTTTAAGATATCCGGGGCGGATCGGGAACAACGTGCGCCTACACGGGTCACCGGACGCAAACGTGATGACCACCGGCGAGTGGTCTGAGATGCCCCTAGGGAGGTGCGACACATCGGTCACCCCTTTGTACCCGGCCGGTGAGGTGAAGATGTAGTCGATACGTGAGAGGGTATGGTGTACCCCGGAAAGGAAGGTGTATTGTCTCTCATCAGGCCAATATGCCCTCCATGCGTCCACTAAGCCAAGCGCGGTAGTAAAGTCTGCGAGAGTGGAGGCGTCGGCCCCGAGCGCCCTGTGTGAAGACCTGTCCTGTGTAGGGTCCATGGCTGCGTTGAAGTCCCCACCCATGATGAGCTCCCCAGGCGGGAGCGCCAAAAGGAATTCACCCAGTGCCCTGAAGGAGGCTTGGTGTAGTGTCGGTGGGATGTAGACGGTAACCAGATTATATACCCTCCCCTCCCATTGGCAGGTGAGTGCCGCGAAGCGGCCATAGTCGTCCCTACGAGAGTCAAGAAGAATCAGGGGAAAACGCTTGTTGACCAGTATGCCCACCCCTCGGGATCCTGTCGTAAACTCTGAATGTGTCGCCATCTTAAACCCCCATCTATCCAGTGCTTTGGTGGACGTACCCACTAGGTGTGTTTCTTGCAAGAGAGCCACCGCGGGCCCCCTGCGTTTGAGGTATTGCAGCACTAGCCCCCTCTTGATCTTGTCTCCCAGTCCATTAACGTTCCAGGAGAGGACCGCAAAAGAAGGAGGACGGTGCTGAGCGGGGGCACCCGGCCGCGTGTCCGTGGTCGCCCGGGTCAAGCTATGTGATGCCATCTCTAAGGGAGGGTGTGTGCAACTCGCCCCGCCGTGCGCCACCCCTGTGTACCTGTACCTGCCCAGTCAGCCGAATGCACCCTTGAGTGGTTGGTGAACCTGAAACAAAACACAAACCAACATTCAAACGAAATCCCCATCCCCCCACCCCCCTCCCTGCCTCCCTGCCGATTCACAACTACCCGCCACCCCAACTCAGCAGAGTGCTTAGTTCCCATAAACTTGGTACGTGCGTATGGGGGGGAAGCCGCTCAGCGTACAGCCGCCAATCCCCACACCGTAAACTTGTCCCCTCAAGCAGCTGACTGTCAGATAAGAGAAAAAGGGTCCGGAGACCTCAGCCTCATGTATGTTCAAGGCCCCCACGGGCCGACAGCCGCAGCAAGGCCCCAGGTCGCCAAGCGTCTAATAGTCCGGTCGTATCACAGCACCATGCCTCAAGGCACTTCGTCACCTGCGCCTGATTCCTCAACGTCAGGGGTCTCGTGAGAGGCGGGAAGGCCGCCCGGGGCGCGCTCCCCCCTGCCCCTCAATCTTGCCGGACGCCACCCCTCGAGCCATTCCGAGGCCTCCGCCGGCGACGTGAAGAACCATGTGCGCCCCTCCGCCTCCACTCGCAGCTTCGCTGGATACAACATTGAGTACTTCAGCTCTCGAGAGCGGAGGCCTGCCTTCACTGCCATAAAGTCCTTACGTTGCCGCACTACTGTCGCAGTGTAGTCCGGATAGAGGGTGACCTTAGCGTTGTCCACCCGCAGCGGGGGGGCGGCACGCGCCGCCTGGAGGATAGCATCCCGGTCGCGGAAGTTGAAAATGCGGGCCAGGATCGGGCGCGGGGGGGCCCCAGGCCTAGGCCTCCCACCCGGCACCCGGTGCACCCTCTCCACCGAGAAGAACTTGGAGAGCCCGCGGGGCTTTAGCTGTTCAGTGATCAGTTTTTCAACAAAAAGGTCTAAGGCCGGGCCGCGTTCACTCTCAGGCACACCCACGACCCGCACGTTGTTGCGTCTGGACCGGCCTTCCTGGTCATCCAACTTGGCCAGCAGCTGCTTTTGCACCAGTTCAAGAGCTTGTATGCGTTTGTGGTGGTCTGCCGTGCCCCGCGTGAGGGTCTCCGTGGTGGCCTCGACCTCAATCAGTCTGGAGTTAATTTTGGCGACATCCGCCCGGAGGAGCGCGACATCTGTGGAAATAGTGCCGATCGAGGCCTGCATCTGTGTCAGCGTGGCCATGACGTCCGCCAGTGTGTACTCCGCAGGCTTGTCCGGGGGGGGGGGGGGGACTGCTTCTGGTCCTGACAGAACGCGTACTTTTCCAGCTTCGCCTGTGCCCCACTGCGGTGGCCCTTCCCTCCCATGGTGCCAAGCCATCTCCGTGACCACTCCCGGCCGATGCAGGCACAGGGCTACCGCGGGCGAGTCAGACCCACGTGCAGGGCGGGCCCGGAGACGGCGCCGCCAGACCCACGGGAGCCGCAGTGGGTCGAGATATCACCAGACCAAGCGTCTCCGAAGCCCCAAGACCGCGGGAACGCCCCCTCCAGGTCGCCAGTTGTTCAGATCGCCCTCACGGCGCGACTGCCGCCGCCCGAGGCACCCAAGCGCCCGCTGCCCCAGGGGAGGCACAGCCCCGGCCAGCCCCCGGCAAAGCGACGCTCCCCACAGGCCAGCACCGAAGTCAGAATAAAGGCAGCAGGCACAAGGGCGATGCACTGTATCACACCACTACACGTGCTGGTCAGCAGTCCACCGGGAGTTCTTGCAGGGGCCCCCACCGGGTCAGGCGCTCAAAGTTCCTTCAGAAGGCCGCAGAGAGGCCGCAACACACAGCAGCCGGGCGCCGCAAGCGCCGCAGCGGTCGAGTCACAGTCCGATGTCCACTGACCTCCGTGCAGCAGGCGAGTCCACCTCTGCTCCTCCTCGCGGCAGGCCGCCTCGCGGTGCGGGCCACAGCCCAGGCCTCTCTAGGCGCGCAGGTGGGCGGGCGGCGGGACACGGGCCCCCACTCCAGGGCGCAATGCAGGCGGCTCGATCGTTCCGCGGGGCCGTCCCGACCCCGCCGAGGCCAGACCAACGCCCAGTCTCCGCTCCGGCGCGAGCCAGCCGAGGGCCAACGAATCTTGCTTCAGGCCGCTCCAGGGACCGGCCCGTCACGGCAGGGCTCCGCCGCACGCAGGGCGATGCAGCCACGCCTCTCGCCCACCAAGCCTCGGGGATGCGAGGCCCAGCCGCACGCCAGAGTCCCCGCCTCACAGCTCCGGAACGGGGGGGGCCCCCGGAGGGTCGAGAGTCCAGATCTGGGTCGCCAAGGCCCCCGGACCCAGTAACAGCTGTCCAGTGGTGAGTTTCGCCTGAGGGGTAGTCGGATAAATGCAGGATAGTAGGCCGGTGTGACGGAGCTCCGGGCTCAGGCGGCCATGTTCGTCGCGAGCCAAGCTCCGCCTAGGAAGGTGTTTTTGACCTATTATAATAGAAGTTCTTGTCCGAATGCCCCCGCTAAAAGCCGACAGTTTTGGATTAGAAAGAGAAAAATAGGTATATTTGGATGTTTTCTATTGTTAGTATTGGGATTTTTCTTTGGGTCTTTTTTTGAGGCTTAAAACATATTACCCTGTTCATAGCCAAGCGCCCCCTACTTCTACCGCATCTGAACATTATCACTTCACCTTGTCCTCTCTTAAGGATTCACACTGTCAAATACATAAAACGCCCTTAATGTTAATTGAGCCACACAAAAGCTTCATCAAATAACTACAGAATTACACCAGGAAAAAGGAACATGGATTTGGTCAGAATGGTTTTAAGGTATTGTTTCTGCCTGGGGCTGGACATAATTAAAGGCAATAGCGATTATAGGAGCCATCTTTCTCACTTGTTGTTGCTGCATTCAATGTGCCCTCACAATATGTACAGCCTGTATAGCCATTTGTGATAGTATTAAACCTTCCACAGTCAATGTTCATGAATTAAATAGAGAAATGATTATGCACACCGAAATTCATGAACTAATGAATATTAATGTACACGATTAATATATGTACTTTTTAGAATGTATTCAGCACAGCTGAAAAGGAAGGACTGTGAAACCTTAAAATCTGAATCTCTCATTTTCTTAATTTAGCTGTGCTTCATTCATGCCCACCTTTGACCTGTTTTCAGCCTGACTCTATCCGTGACACCACACTCGCATAAACATTAGTCACGAAGCTAAAGTTGAGACATTGTAGGCTGTGTAAACATGCAGAGTCAGCTTGCGCGAAGGTTTTCAGGCAATAGTTAATCCTTAAGTAAAGTCTACTCAGAATAGCACATTTTGTTGTTCAGCCTTAAAACGTAGAAATTGCACAAGACACCGAGGCTGTCAGATTCTTGCCTTAGCTCATTTGTGTGTTCTTTCCAAAGTTCCATTTACCTCTGGGCGTTCCGTGTTTGTGATCTTCCCTATAAAAACCCATGTAGCCATTGTTCAAGTGTGCTCCTTTCCTTGAGTAACTCCATGGTGCTCGTTGGATGGAGACCCATTCTTAATGCTTAATAAATTACCTATGGTTTGTACTTCGCTCCACTGTTGATTCCTCCTTACTTGATAAGAACCCGTGGCGAAGTGGTGATCCCTGCACCAGCAGGTTATTAATTAATCTGCTCCACAGATGAGTTGATCCTTAAAAGCGCAATCATTTAACCAAATTGGCATCGGGCTGTCAACTCTTCAACGCGCGCAAATTCTTCCACAGATTATTAAGGTCTATGGGTTTGCACATAAAGGTTATGGTGTAACAGTGCAATTTTACAGCGTTGGCAAATCCTGCCTACAATCTTAATTTTGTTTCCTTGTGGACAGTAATGGGATGACTATTGAGCCACGGCCAAATAACTAAGAAAAAAAATATATACAGGGCCTCCTTGCCCAAAGCGCTTATAAGCAGTGCTTTCCAAACCCCCCCCCCCCCCCCCCACCTCCCTCCTTTTTGGCAGACATTTTGGCCTTCAATGCAAATGAATAATTTTCAAAAATCTCAATCCATTCCTTTCATTCTTTTGGAAGGCTGCTTGGGACAGGAAGCGCAGCGGCTGAATTATGACTTGAGTATATATCATTTTATATTTGGATTCAATAATATACAAGATTTGGCTAAAAAGATGGAAGTGCGACACTGAATTACAAACAAATTATTTGGTTTCCCTTCATGCTTGTGGTTATGCTCTTAGGGAGCTGTGGCTGTACTGCAGAGTTCAGAGGTCCTGCAGATCTGTACGCTCTTTGCTTCCACCTGTTTGGGACTGCTCAGACTAAAGTGGAGCACTTGTGATTGCCTTAGCTGACGGGCACTTGCAGTGGGGTTCAAATGGCACTGAGCAGAGTGTGGCAAGTGGTTACCAATAGAATGGTGCACATCACCCTTCAGTGCCCATTTCAAGTTTTTGGCTCACAATAAGCTAATCTGCTGCGGTAACAATGTTGAATAATTCTTCTGTTTCAAAATTAATGTGCAATACCTTAAGTAAACCCTTGAAAGCATGTGTATTCACAGAATAGCATCTTCGTACTCACAGGTCAATGTGCCAATCAGCATGTGTAAATTTTCCTAATGCTAGGTGGGTCCCATTGGGCATTTCAGGAACTGGTGGCGACTCTCGTTGTCAAACTAAAGTAAAGGCACTCAATAGATATTACATGTAAAATAAGATGATTATTACTACAGACTACTGAAGAGGTGATCTCTCAGGCCAGCCAACAGTTTCACTGGATCTCCAGAATATTATCCCAAACATTTAGAATCTATTATGTCATTATATTCCTAAAGTGACAAGTACTAAATCTAGGACCTTCAGGCAATTAATATTGAAGGCATATGGTACTTTCAGACAGATTAGGATATCATTGCATACCCATTGTATCCAATATATTTTACCCCATCAAGGCATAAAGGTGCTCCATACCTAGTTTGAAGTTCTCCGGCCAGAAGATGAACCTTTGTGGACAAGGCAGTGGACCAGGATCAGCTCGGACCAAGAGGAACTCATCTAGACTATATCTGCGCTCTGTTCTCTAGGTCAGACTTTAACCACAGCAGGATGATGTCATTGTAGTACATTTGTTATGCGAGAGTGTCAGAGGGCTTGATGATTAATGGTGCTGAAAATTACCTTTGCACAGCTTTGGGCAGTCAAACTGTTGGATTATTGCCATCTCTATATTAACAAGCATTTGCAATGCAATAGGTCTCGCATTATTAAAGTTTGATCTATTGGCATTAATAAATAATGCAACACCAATAGCTGAAACTTTAATAGTGCGAGACATATTGCATTGCAAATGCTTTTTTTTCTGGCAACTGCCTCTATTTAAATTTCTTGATAGAAAACGACCAGCAGAGGTCAGTAAAATACCAGAATCACATTAGCATTCTCTTGATTCCAGTCCATAGAAATGGTCTTCCTCAAGCACCCATAGGCAATAATATTGTTTTCAAGATGTATTTTCAGTGATATGACCATGGAAGGCCCTGCTTTTATATTAAAAACAGACCTTTGGACTATACCCTTTTCTGTTGAAAGGCAATATTTCTCTCCATGTGTTTCCATACCTGGCGTGTCACGCAGTTTGGTGCTTACTTTCCCTCCATGTTAAAGAACAGTAGATGTTTTAGCACCCATGCTAATTTGCTGCATAGCTAAATACATATAAGGTCCCAAAGGCGAGACCGATAGCATTGCAAATGCTTGGTTTTTTTGCTATGCAACACCTCTTTTTTTATTTTTGATTGCCATGCTCTATGAATGTTCATGACCTGCACGATCTCACCCTTTCCTTGTAGGCTAGATCACCATAAACCACTTTGTCATGGTACGACTTTTTGGTTCTGAGGTGTAGTGGAACCTGAAGAGGTCAATTGGTAGGCAGAGACATTGTTCACGAGCAAGTGCCTTTTTTGTGATAACCAATTCAATTCAACCCTTGAACTACTTAAGTAAAAAAGTCTCATTTCATATACTTGTGTGCCAGCACATACACATTTAGCACTTAAGCAGTAGTTCACATCTTGAGACTGGGGTTTGAAATGCTATATCTGAATCTTTACAGAAGCCATGTGCCTGAATAAGAGGTTGTGTAAATATAACCATTTAGACAATCTGTTGAATCCCTTGCTGTATATCTTGTTGCATTTAAGCAGCAAGATCTGCACTTAGAAAAGTGATTCCTAAATGTACCATGTGATGAGATGTGAAGTAGTGCATACAAGTGGTTGCCTCTGCCCTTTGACATTACCCTATAATCCACTGCTCTAGTTTTGCCGTTTCTAACTTTATCCGATGCCAGCCTTCATGTGCTACAAACGAAATACTTAAGTTCTGCACTGCAAGTTCTGATATCTATATTTTAAAGATCCTTTGCACCGCTCTTTTAAACCCAGTCAGCTGAAAAGCTTTTGAATGTTTTACCTGTGTCGACTTTGTACCTCTGAAATCATCGGAATCTTCCCTGAGGATTGCTGCTTGGATGTATTATTTTGGACATTACACAGAAGTCTGATAGCACTGTTTATTTCAATGAGGTTTACACCTGTCTGCTGCTCTTTAGTCTTCCTCCTAAGGTCATCGCCTCTGATCTTTCATAAATACAAGTTTGTATTTAACGAAAACTCGATTTAGTGATACATTTAGGAAAGGCGGCTGGCCACGTCTCCCGCAGGGTGACAATAGAGGGGACAGCCTTGTGGCTTTTTCCATCAGCCAGTGAAAGCAAAGTTTGTCTTCTGCGGCCACCACAGAGAAATCCCGGCCAAGTGTGGAAAATGCTGCCCCTCGGAAGCGACACAAGTCACACCTGGGTGCTTCCACTGGATTTGTAATGGGGCCATTTGAAAGGGTTCATAGCTGCTGCACACCCTCTTTCCTCCCGCTTGGCCACCCACATAGCTTCCCAACTTTGAGAGCAGGAAGTTATTACTTAATAATTCAGTTTTTCAGTGTCCCAAGCAGAGCTGCAGGGCGATCCTAACATAAGCACAATATGCTCCAAAAAATGGAGTAGAGGGCCACAAACTTGATGGCCTCAGGCCATAGGGGACCCTGAGAGGGAAGCTAGGCAACCCATTTATCCGTTTAAGGACAGTTAGTACCCTGACAAATGGGGGTCGGCTTTTAATCTCCTTGTCTCACGGCCGCAACAAAAGAAGATTTACAAGGGGGCTGCAGCCTCTCGTGAGAACAACAAGCACCGGATGTCGGTGTCCTACGGAAAGTATTGCATTTCCGGCTGCTCTAGCGTGGTATTCGATGCAGTGTCAGCGATTAGATTTTCACACAGCGCTGAATACTTAGAAGGCGGGTTAACGAATCCTACCTGAGGTGCCAGTAGGTTTAATAACCGTGCGACGCTTTCGATCAACCAAAAATTATGCGATTTACTTTTATGTTGGATGTAGAATCATCAATGATTGAGTTGCAATAACCGAGGCTTGGTATAGAAATGCAAGGAGTTGACAGCAGAAGTTGCAGGATGACATTTCTTTTTTTTTTTTTTAAACGTTCTAGCATTCCAAGACAAGGCCACGATTTCCTAGATTGCAGGAGAAAAACATGTACTCAGCTGTTCGCTCCGTTGAAGGCTTCTTAAAGAGGCGTTCTACAAACCAGTGTTTACTCGTTGGTGAGCGCTTCATGCTGTCGTTTGCGCTGTTGTGTCTGGATTTGTGACCCTGCCTCGCTGCTCCCCAGGCTTTATTTACCCATGTCCTGGCATCATGCTATCACTCCTGGGGGGTTATTCGGACACCAGTACCCGCTGCCGCCTCATTGGTTTCTTTTCAGTGTATAGGACGGGCAGCAGCGGTGATGACATACACAGCCGTAATGCTTGTGCAATAATTTAGTAATCCCACACAGTACTGCACAACTAGAACTAGGTTTGGCGAGCAACTTGTGCAGGGCAATGAACGGGGCGTGGCGAGCTCCACGTGAACCCCGATCCTGCCCCACAGATACCATCTTTTAGTATCGAGGGGGCAGCCCCGGGTGCGAGGTAGCTGCCAGATAGCATTAAAAGCATCAACGATGCAATCTTGTGGTGACGATGCACTGGCTTCACATACTCGCCCACAGCCAACTTTACGATCTGATAGGCCGGCCGCTATTTATTCTCACACCTTTCATCCATCAGTGATAAGGAACTGTCTCGGGTGTCTTGAAAACAAATATCCGAGCTCTAAATTTCCACATGATGTTGCCAGGAACTTACTCTAAAATATCTCTTTCTACCGAGAAGTGGCTCCTCGGAAAGGTGCAGCTGTGCGCGGTTCTCATCTTGCACTTCTGAGCCCTGCTGGCAGCACTTCAATGTCAGATATGCTGTGGCCTCCACACGCCGCCGTGGACCCGCGCGGGCCTGAAGATTGACGGGAGCCCGGCGCCCCCGGCCTGCCCATTGGATGCCTCTGCCAGGGTAAAAATAGAGCGGCAGGGAGGCTGCCTGCCTGCTGCGTGACGAGCCACCTTTCGCGCCTCTCTCTCGCAGGCTCACAGACCCTGCCTGCCCAGTGCGAGGCCTCCAGTTCTTCGAGACCATGATCACTTTAGGCGAGAAACTGATCCTAGATTGTGGCAAAGGAATCTGTAAAATGTCCAAGATTCTGAAAGGTGGACTCTCTGCTCCGAAACTATGCACCGCCGTGCAGCATTCACCAAAGCAACAAGTGGTGAGCGCGCGCCACAGCAAAGCATGTGATTTCTATTAGCACGCCCGTAGCTGGGCACGATAATTGCTCCTCCCACAGCCTATTGGTGTCTATTACGCGCTTGGTGAGCGTAATAGACACCAATAGGCCGTAGGAGGAGCAATGCGCCCACCTGAGGCCAATAGTGTGCAGTCTTTTATTATAAGATGCACGCTAAGGCCAATGGGGTAGCACAAAAGGAAAAGCACACGCACGAGCGTGTGCAATTCCTAGGTCAGTGCTGAAACCCCGTTTTTCACCTACTAAATGCCTGCCGCTGCCCGAGCACCGCTGCGCAGTGCAACGCTAGGCGCGAGCCCTAGAAAGGAATGGTGGCTGGTAGCTTTTGAGGAATTTGTTGCTTTTCATTTTATCATGAAGATGATCAGCAATGCCCTTCTTAATGATCCTTCCAAGCAGATGGATGATCGGACAGTAACATGCAAAGTCAAAGAGGTACAGGGTGGGTTTCTTCACGCAAGGGAAATATCAATCTTGTTTTAAAGGGATCTGGGAAGGAAACTTGGGCAAAAGATGCATTGTCAACATTAAGTAGAAGCATCAGGGCTTCATTGGGCGTTTCCTTATACATCATGAAATGATCATATGAGACGCCCTTCAGGGTACAAGATTCGTGCAAGAAAGTCACCAGAAGAGGGTGTCAAGTGGTCCACTTGACACATTGTAAGATGAGATTGATGGAGCACTGTTGTGCTGCCAGGTTCTCCCAGTTGTGCCTTTGGAGACGTTATTGGTGAGTGTTTTAATATTTGAGTGCCCAGTGGTCTTGTAGTATGCTGGAATTATGTACCTGTTGGTGAGGCAAAGCTCCTCTAGGGTTCACCAGATATTCATGCTCACAAGTGCATTGCTATATTTTTCAGGAAGAGGATATTTTGTGATTATATGTCCAACACGTGATTATTGCGCGGTCTCTTAGTGCTGGAGAAGACACCAAAAATAGTCTTCCGAGTCAATTACTTTAAGAAAAGACATATTTAGGGCGCAACTAAACTGTGAACAGTTGTCAAATTTATAGGTACATTTTCTACAGTGTATAATTTCGAAGTCTAAATCGATAAATCTTCCCCACCGTAAATGCTACGAAGACATGGAATTTCAAGAAGCAGTTGTTAGAATGAGTTATTTAGAACGCGGTTCCATGGACGAAATTTCTAGATAAGGAAAGATGTCGAAAACTCCAGAGAAGCAGAAAAAACGTATATTGTGTTTTTAACCAGAACTCCAAGTTCCTTACTGGTAAATGTTCCAGAAAATAATTCACTTTTATTTTAGCAAATTCAATGTATGCTGACAAAGAATTGAGTTGGTAGGATGCAGATGGCCAAGCCCACTTGTCTCTGCTCATCTACAACCTACGTGTCGACTACAAACCATAGACAACTTACCCCCAGCTGCCACCCATTCATTGCCCCTTCCTTCATTCACCGATCAACGTTAACTACACAATAAGCACCGCACTATTCAACCACCTTACCCAACTCCGCTCACATGTAGCCCTGTCATCAACATACCTGCCATCTCACGCTGCGACCCACACCTGGTTACATCTACCACCATGTCTTGAGCCTGCAGTGGTTACCTGTCAAATGCTTACCGGATACCTCAGCAATTTTAGCTTCTTCTCCGGCGTCCGTAGCTAATTGGTCCATAATTTTTAACACTTCCGGGTCGCATAATAACCAATACTACGGCTGAGCATATACTGGGCGTCATGGAGGAGTGGGAAATACTGCTAAAGTGTTAGGTGATCTAGGATTGGAGTATTGGGAGGCACCCCAGCCAATCCTATTGCACTATAAAGAATTCCAACGTGTTGATTGGCTGTGACTTCTGCCTGGTCTACCCAAGAGAGAAACTTTAGTTGGGGTCTTCTTCGCCTCAGTCGAGGTAGAGCCTGTTGACACTGGTTTCTACCGCCCCGTACTACTGGATATGAGGGATGGTGGAAGGGCTCGGAAGAGCGGGAAAGGAAGCAGAGCCCCAGGTGATCAGCAGCGTGAGCGCTGTTTCGACGCTATCATGGGCATGACTGGGGGAAGATCTGCCCTAGCGGTCCGAGCTGCCGACAGTGGACCTGTAGAACGAAATCCCCTCGCCGGCTCAACATCCTGTGGTTCTGGGCGAAGCACCCCTCGCCAAAAATGAATTTGACCCCCACGCGTAGTTCAGTACGGCGCACATTTAAAGTGCTCTGTAGTACCTTAGGTTAGAGAATCATCCGCATGTGAGCTTCTGTAACCAAGTATTGATATGCAGCCGTGTAACCAGTGCGTCATCACTGGGGTGTAGTGTTGAAGAGTCTAGTTGGGCAGTGAAATGTGCAGCTTCGGTAGAATAACATCCAATAAATCCACATAGAAACAACGAGTAAAGATGTTCTTGAAGCTTTATTCCAGTCAAAAGTAAGACACCACGGGAGTGCGTCCTTCCTCTCCGAAGTATGAACGGTCACTGGCCACAGTACCGAACATAGTTCAGGGAGGAGGTTGAACGCACGAGAATACTAGTTCAAGAAATGCTCATTTCAAAGAACCACACATAGCATGCGCGTGTGACATCCACACGCGCATGTAATTAACACAGTACAAAGAAAGCACGAGCCCAGTGAGTCAACACGAGCCCGTGCACACGTTATGCCAGAAGCCATCAGTTCATAAATAAATAACAACTAACAGTATACTACATCACCCTCCTCCTTTCATAAACAAAGAAAATAAAAAGTGAAAGAAAAGGATATATTAAGAGAAATAAAAATCCTTGTATCTTGAGGGAAATGTACAATTGCGAGTAGGTCTACTGTAAATAGGAACAGGAGTAACAATATCTTGAAGTTCATTACATGACACAGAGCTTGATGCATTTTCAGTAAGGTCTTGAACCATGCAGTCATTTGTGGATGGAACCAAAGAATTATCAGTGGAAAACCCATTAGATTAATATGAAAAATGTAAACCATCTTGAAGAACATTTTTCTTTTTAACTAAAATTTCACTGGCTTGATCTGGAGTTAATTTGATCAACATTCTTTTACTCCACCAACCTTTGTGCCCCAGAAACAAAGAACCTTTAGATACTTTAAGAATTTGTACAGGAAGTGAGAATTTTAACAAACCTTTCTGGACTTTTTTTGGAGATTTAATCAATACCCAGTCCCCAATATTAAACTCATGAGAATAATTGCAAGCTTTAGTATCAAAATTCTTCTTCTGTATAGATTGTTGGAGTGTCACATTTTTAAGCATGTGTTGTTTATCCTTACAAACCAAGCATGAACCATCATCCTTCCTCAACACTTTAATCCATTTGGATCTCTCTTCTTGAGAAGTCTAAAGGGTGAAACCCCAGTTGATGAATGCGGAGTAGTGAGATAAGACCAGAGTTTCTTTCTTAAAAAATCTTCAACAGGTACATTAATAGCCAAGGCTGACTGAATACCTTCTTTTATTAATCTATTCATCCTTTCTACTAAGCCATTAGCCGAAGGAGAATATAAAGCAACTCTTAAATGTTTAATGGCATGAGCAGACAAAAAATTCTCCATTAAATGTGAAGTAAAATGAGAACCATTATCCGTAACCAATTCCCTTGGGAATCCTTCTGAGAGAAAGACTCTGGAAAGAAAATTAATCACCGATGATGTGTCAGGAGAACAACAAAATTCAAATTCAACCCATTTCGAATAATAATCTACTAACACAATTATGTACCTTTTGTCTGTCGGAAGAATTTCAAATGGTCCTGCAAAATCCAGAGCTAACTTTGTCCAAGCCTCTTCTGGAATTGGAACATTGTGCAAAGGCGTCTTTATGGTTTTCCAATGTTTATCAGATACAAGACATGTATCACATGAATTTACCCAGTTTGTAACGTCTGAATCCAGACCGGGCCACCAAAAGTTTTCCTTCAACCTCCTAGAAGTAGCACCTATACCTAAATGCCCTTCATGTGCAATTTTAAAGATTTTGAAACGCAACAGAGTTGGGGGAACCGCAAGATCACCACGCATGACCAAACCTTCAACTAAAGAAAGCTCTTGACTAACCTGTGCAAAAGATTTCAGAGGAGAAGGTAAAGAACGTTCCTTGGGCCAGCCTGACACAATCATATTTTTAACTGCCGAAAGAATAACATCTTCTTCAGATGCTTTAATCCAATCATCTTGAGAAATATGAGGTAAATTGGTAGTAAAATCCTCAACAGAGGCTACCACGCATTCCACATCATCAAATCTGGAAGATGATGAGTTATCCTCCAAAGATAACCTTGAAAGGCAATCAGCTCTTGCATTCCGACCCCCAGGTATGTACTTTATGACAAAGTTATATTCATGTAAACGTGACAGTCTTGAGGACGCTTTACCTGTCCCATTACCATTTAATAAGTGTATTAAAGGCTTATGATCAGAAAAAAATTCAAATTCTGACCCCCAAATAAAAGTTTTAAACTTCTCTACTGCCCATGTACAAGCAAGTGCTTCTCGCTCAATTGTGCTGTAGTTGGTTTCTGGAGTAGAGAGGGACCTAGAAGAAAAAGCCACTGTATTCTCCCTGCCATTGACCCATTGACATAGAACGGCCCCTAAACCATTTTGACTTGCATCAACAGATAAAATACCACTTGTGTCCAGGTAAAAATGGAGAAAGAGCAGGAGCTTGAAGAACGAGTTTTTTAATTAACTCAAACGCCTGCTGAGATTCACTTCCCCATGAAAAAGTATTGTTCTTTTTCAAGAGAATACGTAAAGGTTGTACCACCTGGGCATAATTAGAAATGAATTTTGAATAATATTCTGTCATGCCCAAGAAAGTTCTTAACAAATCTTTGTTTTTCGGTACAGCCACTTCATCAATGGCTTGAGTAAGGGAAAACTTGGGCTTGATTCCTGATGCAGATATAGAATGCCCCAGGTAATCAAGAGATTCAACCATGAACTTGCATTTATCCTTGCCCTAAGTAACTCCAAACTCTTTAAATTTGTTAAGAACCTTCCTTAGAGTAGATATGTGCTCATGCTTATTTCTAGAAAAAATTAAAACGTCATCCTGATAAGCTTGAACTGACTCAATCCCCTCTAACATATGATCCATAAATCTCTGGAATACACTTGCCGCTGAGGCTAACCCAAAAGGTAATCTGAGGAATTTATAAGCGCCAAAAGGTGTGACAAAAGTGGTTAGATCAGTGGAGGCATTGGATAGTGGAATCTGATGATATGCTGACCTTAAATCCAGAATAGTAAAGCAGGTCGCATCAGCAATGTTACATAATAAATCTTGAATCTTTGGTAATGGGTGACAGTCTACTATGATGTTTTTGTTGAGTGTGCGCAAATCAGCACATAAACGAATCGAATTGTCCTTTTTCCTCACTATTACAATAGGACTGACCCATTCTGAAGACTGTAGGTATTATAACACCTTCGTTAACTAGTTTACCTAGTAACACTTTGAGGTCATTTCTAACACTTAATGGAACAGGTCTAGCTTTATGTGAAATTGGTATGGCCTTGTCTTTTAACTTGATGACATGTTCAACCTTTTTGATTTTGCCTATATTCGGGGTAAAAACTTCAGGAAATTCTTTGAACATGGTTTCAGCAATGTTTGTGACATCTAGCACTGAGTTATCATGAACAGCAGAAATGGAGATCTCCGTGTTAATCTGAATAGGATTTTCAGAACCAGGAACTAACTTTAAACCCATCTTTGCTAGATCCTGCCATTCAACAATATTTTTCCCTTTAGGAGCTACATAGATTTTTGTAATTTTTTTCCATCTAAACATGTTATAAATTCAGTGAAAAACCCAAGCATATCAATAATATGCCCACCATATGCTTTTGGAATGATGTCTAAAGTTTGTAATGGTTTTTTAAAACCCCAATACATATCCAACAGGGTGTCTGAGATAATGGTGACGGGTGCTCCAGAGTCAGCCATCATGTCAATTTTAACAAAACCAATAATAACCTCACACAAAGGTTCCTTGACCTTCTGTGTAGGCTCAGACAAATCATGTGAATCAATAGAAAGCATAAGTCTCTCAAGATTGTCATCAAGAGACTGACTAGGTTCACCATTGACATTTATAGAACCCTCCTGAGTATCAAGACTACTGACTCTGACTAACTTTCTGCTTCTGCAAACAGTATAGAAATGCCCCATTTTTCCACATTTTGTACATTTCTTACCCAGTGCCAGACAAATCGGGCTATCACCTAAATGTGATTTCGAGCCACACCTAAAACAAAATGAATTATATCTATTTTGTTTCTGTGGAAAGGATTTAACAAATCTGGACCTGTAAGAAACGTTGTTAATATGAGGATCACTTTGAATCGCCCTTCACAGATGAAACATTTTCATTACTTAAGCATTTTGATGTAACAATAGATCTTTCAATCCCTTTAGCAATGTCAATAACCTCAGAAAGGGAAGGATCTCTACAACTAAGTAAGCGTTCCTGAATTTTCTTATGAAAGCAGCTGTAGACAAATTGATCTCTTATGTAAGTATCAAGTTGAGCCCCAAAGTTACAGTTTGCTGCTAAATTCCTTAGAACTGAGATATAATCCTCAATGGACTCATCTGAATTTTGTTTCCTCTTCATGAAGTTAAATCTCTCAAGTAATACACTTGGCTGTTCTAAAAATTTCTTGTTCAATCTGTTAACTGCATCTGTGTAAACATTCCACCCATCCCCTTCATCTGGTGGTGGAATTGTCACTGGTAAGTTATCAAAGATTTCCCGGCCAGAACTGCCCAGAAAACTGTAAAGAATCGCTAGTTTGCGTTTGGCTGAGTAACCTTCAGCATCTATAGCCACCAGATAGTTCTCAAAAGATTTAAACCAAAATTTCCATGCCTCTTTTGGTTTGCCTTGTCTTGGAAGGAATTGGTCCAACTGACATATTTGTTGAGAAGCCATTGAAAATGTAATTTGAGATGAAAGGCTCGAGTTGCTGTTAAGAGTTAATAATATATATATGTGCTGTCATGTAACTATACTGCTGAAGAAGTGCCAAGAAAAGATTGCAGGAGTGAAGAGTGTGCAAACTTACTTGCAGTCTTTCACACGTCAGTCCCAAGTAAGCTCGATCACTTTCCCGTCAATAAATGAGAGAAAACAACTCACGCGCTAAAAGCCAATCAGAAAGGGCGTTTTAGCAAGGCTGGAGGTCAACTGTTACCAGAACCAATGAATTGAGTGTTCCGTAAACTCTTCCGTGAGAGTTTGTTACCAGCAGAGGGCGGGACTCAGCCTGAAACTGACGTGTAGCAGGAGGCTAATCCGGAAACTCGTTCCCTGAAGGCGGAAGCCAAACAACGAAGAAAGAAACAAAGTGGCTGTGGAGAGGTACTTGAAGCGTGAAATGATCCACAATGACGGTAGGAGGCACAAATCTTTGTAGTGTTTCCAAAAAACAGGAAATAATCGTCGCCAAATGAAATGTGCAGCTTCGGTAGAATAACATCCAATAAATCCACATAGAAACAACGAGTAAAGATGTTCTTGAAGCTTTATTCCAGTCAAAAGTAAGACACCACGGGAGTGCGTCCTTCCTCTCCGAAGTATGAACGGTCACTGGTCACAGTGCCGAACATAGTTCAGGGAGGAGGTTGAACGCACGAGAATACTAGTTCAAGAAATGCTCATTTCAAAGAACCACACATAGCATGCGCGTGTGACATCCACACGCGCATGTAATTAACACAGTACAAAGAAAGCACGAGCCCAGTGAGTCAACACGAGCCCGTGCACACGTTATGCCAGAAGCCATCAGTTCATAAATAAATAACAACTAACAGTATACTACAGGCAGTTAGTGTGTAAAGGAGATTGATGCTGATGCCAGCCATGTCTGTGTATGGGGTCTCGGTTTAGCTGTAACCTAATAAAGATGCGAACCCCACTAAGTTATCCTGGCGGACTACTGTTTTAATACCCTCTAATGCTTTTACGCCAAGTTCGAGCCATTTGAGACTGGAAACAAGAAACACTATTGGTGGCTGACAATGGGGCCAGAGAGGGATGGGAGGTGGGCTAGAGGTGACAGACATAAGTGGTGCGGCCTAGATTTGGTTTGGTATGGTTGGGACCCCATCTAGCATGTACTGACTATGGATAGTCTGTAATGGTATGTGACCCTGTTGCTTCTTTCAGCCCAGGCATCTCTAACAACATAACAAACTTTTATTGTTCGATTGATTGGACAGATCCCCTTCTACATGTCACCTACACTAGCCATATTCTACTTGGTACCCATACACAAGAGGGGCTTCAGTGTTGCTGTGCTCCACATAGCCTTAGGTTAGGCCTATCATTTAGATCTATGAATTGGTTTGGGATTGTATAGTAGCCTCAAGGTTTTATGCTTGAACCGTCATGGAGTATATCTAATACATCTGTTGATTTTGCAATGTAATAAAAAGACTGTGCAATCATGTATTGTAGACAACTTTCTTAGTGTTTCTGACGTGAGACTGTTAATGACCTATTCTGTTCATTAGAGGACATTACTGCGTTCAAAGTATTTTGTTTATGCTATGTAGAATACCAGCATTTTGCGATTTGCACATTTCTAGAGGGATTCGTAATGTCCTGAGATGCCTATAATATTTAAGAAGCTCACCCCCCAAAAAAACCCAAAATAAATGTTCTCCTTGTGGGGTTTGTTTTCTTAACATGCCAATGCTGTTACAGAGCAGCATTTCTAACGAACACGTTAAGAAAAAAACACACGGGGAGATCATTCTTTTTAAGTGTCAGAGAGCTCCTTTTATCCGCTTTCAATAGATTGTCTCTGTGCTGTCAGGAATTGCAGCCAGTTGCGTCTCACATCTTCATCTCCATACTTTAAGATGCTTTGATAGTATGGAGATAGAGCAGAACGTCCATCATTTTAAAATAATCTGTGCAGCATCTCAGACTTTCAAGCGCTGCTGCACTTCAAGCCAATTAATTTGTTCTTATACATGTTTTTAAATATTCAATAGTGAAGCTATTGTAGGCTAATAGCCATGAGAAAAGTCCACTCATCTATGCAGTGACCCACATACATACCAAACACAGAACAACTTAACCATAAGCAACATGTACACCTGTTAAGCAGAACCTACAAACATCCATATACTCATAAACACGATCACTATACACATCTATACTAAGGAATACACAAATCCAGGTACACACACAAAATCTTTTCAATAGTTAAATATCATGGGAAATGATTATAATCATGCTAAAGAGTCACAGCGCTATTTGCTGCAAGACACCAGGACAAGGCCTTCAAGCTGAACCTGGGGTGCTTTGTAGAGCTCGGAATTTACTGCATATCGACATGATAACATTAGCCTTAAATTGAATGAATGAAACTTCAAAGGCAGAGTTTTGTTCTCTTTCAGCCTCTATATGGAGGAAGTGTTTGACTGAGTCCCACTGAGAGTGCTGTCTGTATCACTGCAGGCTTGCACAATATTGCTTGCTTTCTGAGGCACCATGAAATGTAGCACCTCAACTGTAGCGCCTAGAGCAGGGGTCTCCAACCTTTTGTGTAATGAGAGCTACTTGTGATCAGTGAAAAATCGTTGTGAGCTACTGAATGCATAATAACTTGTGCATTGTTCCAAGACATTACCTCCCCAGCTTCACTGACTAAACCTAATGTCCATCGAAACTGCTACAATGGTTTGAACAAAATACTGTGACTAGGGGTACTATGATAGGGCTGCCATGTATGTCATTTAGACCATGGTCTGGGAATGTATGGCGTGTGTGAATTAATTTGATATATGTATGGATGACTGAGAGCCTGTGTCGTGTACTTGTGGCACAGGACATACCTTTTGATATATGTGGCACTGTTACATGTACAACTTTGTTTTTTTGTAAATGGGAGAAATTTAAAGTGCATAAAAATGTTCTGCAAAAATGTTCATAATATGGAACATTTTTTTGCAGTTAAACTTTTTCCCATTTAAAATAAATGGCTGTTTTTTCAGCTATAAATATGACAACGTGACTACCAGCAACTGGAAGCAAGATGCCTGTTGTGTGTTAATGGGACACTTTGAAATGGGGGAAAATTCAAATGAATTGTTAACTTTATGTTTATATGCATTGCATAAAACTCATCATTTTAATTTTCTCCCATGTCAAGGTGTCTTTACAAACAGCAGGCATTTTACTCCCAGTGGCCTGTAGATCTGATGCCATCTTTATAACAAGAAAATGCAGTCATTTATTTAAACATGAGGAATTTAATGTGAAGAAACATGCTTCATAAAACATTAGGACATAACTTAGAGAAAAGCATTAGGACAATGTTTCATACAAAAATGTTATTCACTTTCAATTTGTCCCAGTTAAGAAAAAAGGGCTGTGTTTTTCAGATATAAATATGGTACTGTGTCTACCAGCCTCTGGCAGCAAGATGCCTGCTGTTTGTAAATGGACACTTTGAAAAGGGAGAAAAATCAGAATTAACATAATCTCATAACGACTTGCTTTAGGGAACGCATTGTTTGATTTTAAATCCAACACCTTCCCTACAGTTGAACAGACTGGAGTTGGAATTGTAAAACCTACTATTCCAGAGTCCAGCGCTTCCCTAAAACAAGTTGTTGTAACAACTTGCATTGTATTGGAATGCATGGGAACAACGCATTCGTTGTATGGCCCACATTGTAAAGGCATGCGTTGTAAAAGCTTGCATGCATACATCCCATAAAAATGAGAGGCAACAAAACTGTGCCAACCAAATCCATTTCTGAGATATGACGAGAGAAACAAGACATGTTGGTTTTTGCTTGAATTTTATCTTTATCTCTTCTTCAGACAGACAAACAAGCGTAGCCAACCCGTTTCTCCTAACCAAAGGCTTACTCAGGGCAGTACTGTTTAAAATCGGATTTGGTCACGTATTTGAGTAAGTAACCACGTCACAATGATACTGTGAACGTCTGCTCCACGCTAACACTTCTCTATTTGTAAAACCCTGGCACAAAACTGTTGGAAGACTGAAGAGCATCTAAGAATAACAAGTCTCTCAGAAATCTTTAATACTGTTTATTTTGAATCACTGTGTTTGGTATGAAAGTGTTAATAGGGAACACTTTCTGATTACCGTGGTTCTGAATGGACTGCATTGTTCTTTTCTGAGAGGATCTCTTTGGCTTCACCTTTCCATTTCTAGTAGACTCCGATAGAACAAAGAGTTTTCACCAACATTCCTGAGTTCTAGGTGTTAATCTATGACTCGTATCCTTGCTGGAAGTGAGTTCTCTAATTCAGCAAAATGAAAGAAAAGAAAGTGCCATCTATGGTTTTCTTCGTGTGAGGTGATATGATGAACTGGGGGTTTTAATCTGATATGCTGTCGTGTAGTCAGTGGTTACAGAACACAAGTTTGCCACTAACCTCGGAAAGCAGCCTTCGGGAGCGATGGAGCGTGATTTATCCCCCCTCGACCCTGAGGCGCAGACCCTCACAGAGCAATAACTACACTGCTGCGTGGGAAAGCCCCCCGGGGAAAAGGGAAGTGGATAAAATAAGAAAAGGTTGCTGCGATATCTTCTGATCCTGCGTCTAGGAGGAATTCTGTGTCTCAGCAAGGGACCTCCCTAGAAGGAACTATAGAGGGACGAGAAGCAACAGAGAGGTCAGTACGCGCTGCCCACCCCCTGTCTTATTCAAAGCTCTAAGGTATGTTGTTCTCCTGACACGCGCGACTTACTAAGGATTGCAGCAGCAGCAGCTATAGGAAATCAAGTTCAAAGGAAATGTACTGCAGACCCAAAGTTGAGCGCGAACTAAAATCTCAGGACAGTGCTGTAGTATAGTTCTTTTCCCCCCAACCTGTTACGTCACAGTAGGTAAGGAATTGCAATACAGCTTCCAAGATCACTGTTCAGTTCAACTCTGAAAGGCAGCAGGCTTCTGGGCATAAAGGAAGGACCATGCGCAGGTCTACAAACAAACGAGTGCAGCAAGACAGCAGGAGACAAAGCAGAAGAGGAGTTCTCTGGCGGGTCACGGAAACCGAGGGAAGCAAGCCAGAATCCTTGTACACACTCTACTCACAGTACGGCTTCAATCCGAGAGGCGTCTCAAACACCCCTAGGCGCCGAGCGAGCTATCGGGATACAGAAAGGTAGCAACCTTGGAAAAGCGACGTGGAATCTACAACTTGTCAAGGTTTTACCGGTCCACAGGTGCTGAGCTTCGTCGTCGAGCAAAATCCAGCGGGGAATACCATCCGCTACGAGTCCGTTGGGAATTCATTGACAAGCACTGAACCCTGGAAAAGGGAAGTGCTTTATCAGATTCCGACTACACCGTCGAGTACTACTTCCGGTCCTTGTCTGAGGGCATGCTGGGAGTTGTAGTGTTCGGTGCTGTTGCGTGCCGCTACTACCCCTTACGCGCCCTGCATAGCCAAACGCGCTCTGGACTCTGGACGCGCTGAGGGACGAATGCTTGGTGCGCGCCTCGCCCTGGCCTTTCCCTGCAGCAATCGTGACAGAGCCCCCTCTCGAGGACTGCCGTCTCGGCGGTCGGCCTGGCTTCCCGGGATTTTGAGCATGAAATCGTGTCACTAACAGGGGGCAATGTAGATTACTAGCAGGTTCCCAGGTTCGATCTTCCACCCCGTAACCTACCCAGTCGATCAGGTACTGCACCCGCCCTCTGACTAAGCGAGAGTCCAGTATGGCTCTCACTTCATATTCTTCCTGACCCTCTACTTCAATAGGGGCTGGGTGAGAGGGAATTCTCATAGTGCTAGGACATGGTTTCAGTAAGGAGACGTGAAATACTGGGTGTAAATGCCAGGCACGGGGAAGTGCCAGTCGTAGAGCGACTGGGTTAATGATTTCCTCCACTTCGTACGGCCCTATGTATTTGGGTGACAGCTTACCCCCTCCCTTCAGATGTAGGTTCTTAGTAGACAGCCAAACCCTGTCTCCTATTTGATAAGGTGGCTCAGGACTTCTGTTCTTGTCTGCGAAGCGCTTGTGGGCATCATGAGCCTTCTGTAATTGGTTCTTTGCTTCTGTCAGCACTGTTCGAAGATGAGCATGATGTTCTTGAATGGTAGGATGTTTGGTAACCACAGGCCAATCGAATGGAAGCATGTTTGGATGAAACCCTGACAGACAGAAGAAGGGTGAACAACCCAGGGTGGCGTGTTCAGCGTTGTTGTATGCGAACTCCGCTCTCCAAATCAGGGGGTACCAGTCTAATGTGTTTTGTAAGGTAAAACACCGCAGGTATTGCTCCAAAGATTGATTTAATCGTTCTGTTTTGCCGTCGGTTTGTGGGTGGTAACTGGTGGACAACCGCGCATCTATCTTCATGGTGGAGCAAAGTGCCTTCCAAAAACGCGAAGTAAACTGAGTGCCCCGGTCAGTGATGAGAACTCTGGGAAGTCCATGGGCACGGACAACATGTTGTAAGAAAGTGACCGCCAGTTCAGAAGACGTTGGAAGTTTCTTCAGCGAAATGAAGTGACCCATCTTAGTCAGGTGGTCTATGAGTACAAGAATGACGGTGTACCCTTCGCAGGGAGGCAGTTCTACAATAAAGTCCATAGAGACTGTGTGCCACGGAAGAGGAGGAATAGGAATGGGTCGCAAAAGGCCTGCGGGTTTCGAGTGACACGCTTTGCTTTGAGCACAAACTGAACAGGTACGTATGTATTCTTGCGTGTCTTTATGCAGTGAGGGCCACCAAAAGGATCTTTTCAATGTCGCTATCGTCTTCTGTTCTCCCAGATGCCCTCCGAGGGTGGAATCATGAACCCAAGCCAATGCCTGGTTTTGGAGGGTGACCAAGGGAACATACAAGGCATGCTTGTGATATGCCAAATGTTCGTGGAGTAGTCGATTTTCGGGGTCTTCGTCCATCCATTGTTGAAGATTCACGTTGGCCAAGGCTGTTTTGATGTCTTCAAGAAAGGTCTGTGACAGGAAAGTGGCACCGAGCATCTCAGAAAAGGCCTGGTGGGGTAAGATAGTAGGAGGTTCTGTTGGCCCCTCTGCTGTTTCGTCTTGCCGAGATAAAGCATCCGCCTTACCGTTCTGAAGACCAGGTTTGAATTTGATGACGAAGTCATAATCAGAAAAGAAAAGAGACCATCGAAGTTGTCGGGGCGTTAAGGCTTTGGCTGTTTTGAGGAATAACAAGTTTCTGTGATCCGTATACATTTCTACAGTGTGGTGAGCTCCCAGAAGATAATGCCTCCACTCTTCGCAGGCCCTCTTGATAGCTAGGAGTTCCTTGTCCGTGATTGAGTAGTTTACCTCACTAGGGGTGAGTTTTTTCGAATAGAAGGCTACCGGGTGAAGTTGTCCTGTTGTCGGATGACGCTGCGACAATACCCCACCCAAGGCATGTTGTGAGGCATCTGTTTCGAGAATGAAGGGCAATCGGGAATCCGGATGACGCAGGATGGGTGCCTGAGTGAATCTTTGTTTCAAATCTTCAAATGCTTGGTCTGCTTCTTCGTTCCACACGAAGGGAGTATTCTTCCGCAAAATACGGGTTATGGGGTGAATTACTTTGGAGAAGTCTTTAATGAACCGTCTGTAGTAATTTGTAAAACCAAGGAAACTCTGCACGGATTTCACATTGAGAGGTGCATCCATTGGGTTATTGCTGAGACCTTTGCCATATCCATTTGGAAGCCCCGGGCGTTAATGATGTACCCCAAAAAAGCTACTTCGGGCACATGAAAAATACATTTCTCTAACTTGGCGTAGAGAGAGTGTTGTTGAAGGCGTTCCAGCACAGTTCTCACATGCACGACATGTTCCGAGAGGTTTGAGGAATAGATGAGAATATCATCGATATAGACGATGCATATAGAATCCAGTAAGCCACGCAAAACCTCGTCCAGAAAAAAAACTGGAATGCTGCTGGGGCGTTGCACAGTCCGAAGGGCATCACTTGGTACTCGAACAACCCATACTTGGTCCGAAAAGCAGTTTTCCATTTATCTCCTGTTCGGACTCTTACCAAGTGATATGCCCCTCGAAGATCCAGTTTGGTATAGACTTGAGCCCCCTTCAATTGATCGAGTAACACTGGTATCAATGGTAATGGATACCTATTTTTCACGGTGATTTTGTTGAGGGCTCTATAGTCGATGCATGTTCTCAACTCGTCACAGTCCTTTTTAGTTATAAAAAAGAGTGGGGATGAGGAGTGTCGTATGAATCCTGACGCTAGGTTATCATCCAGATATTTTTTGAGATACAAATTTTCGGGTTCGGTAAGGGCGTAAACTCGACTACAGGGAATGTCAGCTCCTGGCAATAAATCTATGCGGCAATCGTACGGCCGATGAGGTGGTAGTCGGGTGGCCTTTTGTTTGTCAAAGACGGTCTGAAACGCCAGGTACTCCTCTGGAAGTGGGGCTGAGTAACACGGGGCCACTGTTTCCACCCCTGATGCTAGGTACTCAGCTTGAGTATGTTGATGAGTCTCACCAGACGTAGTAGGTTTCGTGCAATGATTTCTACAGAAGTCAGAGGACAAGGAAATAGTACGATGAGCCCATCGTATAACAGGATCGTGCAGCGTTAACCATGGCATGCCCAAGATCAATCGAAAATGAGGGGCGTCGATGAGATCGAAGCTTATGGTTTCGTAATGTTCCTCGGTGATCTTCATCTCCAAGGGAATAGTCTGATAACGGACAGGCCCCGAAGTCAACGCCTTCCCATCTACCGCCCTTACCAAGGTAGGAGTCGTTTTCTGAACATAGGAGACTCCTATATTTCTTGCGTATTGCTGATCCATGAAATTTCCAGTAGCTCCTGAATCGAGCAGAGCAGGTACTCGTAAGGGCGACTCAGACATGACCCACAGCGTGACGTCCACGTTCATGTGGGCAACCGATGGTTGTATGGTGTTAGCCAAAACAAAAGGGATCGTACTCTTTTCAGAACCCAAGACGGAGATCCCGTCCTGACTTGGGTTTAGGAGTTTTCCGCTTCTTGTTGGATGGAGGCTTGTGACTTGAAGGCAGGCCCTCTCTCCGGACCCTTGGTTCGGGCCCTACACTCTCTTATAAAGTGTCCTCCTATTCCACAATACAGGCATAATTTTTGTAGTCTTCGTTTTTCTCTTTCTTCTGGGGTCAATGGACCCCGGAGTCCTCCAATTTGCATGGGTTCTGACCCGTCTGTGCCTTTGGGACGTTCTTCTGCTGACGGCCGAAGTCGAGGTAAAACCACACGAGATTCTCCTCTACCTTTATCCCCTTTTCTCTCTTGTAGCCTGTACTCCAGTTGTACTGTTAGTTCGATTAGCTCTTCACACGTTGGGGGCAGCTGGACTACTTGAGATAGGACATCCTTTAATTCTCCCCGAAGCCCCTGATAGAACAACGAGGTACGCTTTTCTTGGGGCCATGTCGTTTCCACCAAGAGCCGGTTAAAGGTAGTGATATAAGTGAGGAGATCCTGGGATCCCTGTCGTAGTGTCATGAGTTCGTGATCTAAGGAAAGTATATGAGTTTTTCGATCAAACAATTTTCTCAATTCACCACAGAAATCCTGGAAATTGTGAAGCACAGGATCGTTCCGTTCCATTAAGGGTATTGTCCAGTTTGAGGCGTTCCCTCCCATATAGGACATCATAAACGACGTTTTGGCAGTGTCTTCTTGAAACACCACTGGTTTACACAAAAAATGGAGTTGGCACTGATGTATGAATGTTTCGAATTTCTTAGGATCCCCATAGAAACGTTCTGGTGCGGCTAGGGGGATTCCAGGGTTTTGAATTACATGGACTGTTGGGATGGGGCTAACACTGGCTGGAGAAGCTGCTGGTGAAGTAAACGAGCCTGTACCCTTGGGCCCCTCCCCTCGGGAGGAAATGGGCGGGGGTAGAGTCCAATCTTTAATATAGGAACCTCTCCCTGTTGTTGCGGGGGTGCTAGTTCTGGAGAGCCCCGCCACTTCTCTACGTAGTGTTCCCATTTCGCTCCTAAGCTCTTGAGTCTCCCTACGGGATATCTGTACTTCTTGCTGAAGAGCGTTGAGGCTCTCCAGCAGTGAGGACATGACTGTGGCCGTGTCCATCGCTCAGGCAGGCTCGTTCCTTGGGCTTGTCAATCTGTCGTGTAGTCAGTGGTTACAGAACACAAGTTTGCCACTAACCTCGGAAAGCAGCCTTCGGGAGCGATGGAGCGTGATTTATCCCCCCTCGACCCTGAGGCGCAGACCCTCACAGAGCAATAACTACACTGCTGCGCGGGAAAGCCCCCCGGGGAAAAGGGAAGTGGATAAAATAAGAAAAGGTTGCTGCGATATCTTCTGATCCTGCGTCTAGGAGGAATTCTGTGTCTCAGCAAGGGACCTCCCGAGAAGGAACTGTAGAGGGACGAGAAGCAACAGAGAGGTCAGTACGCGCTGCCCACCCCCTGTCTTATTCAAAGCTCTAAGGTATGTTGTTCTCCTGACACGGGCGACTTACTAAGGATTGCAGCAGCAGCAGCTATAGGAAATCAAGTTCAAAGGAAATGTACTGCAGACCCAAAGTTGAGCGCGAACTAAAATCTCAGGACAGTGCTGTAGTATAGTTCTTTTCCCCCCAACCTGTTACGTCACAGTAGGTAAGGAATTGCAATAGAGCTTCCAAGATCACTGTTCAGTTCAACTCTGAAAGGCAGCAGGCTTCTGGGCATAAAGGAAGGACCATGCACAGGTCTACAAACAAACGAGTGCAGCAAGACAGCAGGAGACAAAGCAGAAGAGGAGTTCTCTGGCGGGTCACGGGTCACGGAAACAGAGGGAAGCACGCCAGAATCCTTGTACACACTCTACTCACAGTACGGCTTCAATCCGAGAGGCGCCTCAAACACCCCTAGGCGCCGAGCGAGCTATCGGGATACAGAAAGGTAGCGACCTTGGAAACGCGACGTGGAATCTACAACTTGTCACGGTTTAACCGGTCCACAGGTGCTGAGCTTCGTCGTCGAGCAAAATCCAGCGGGGAATACCATCCGCTACGAGTCCGTTGGGAATTCATTGACAAGCACTGAACCCTGGGAAAGGGAAGTGCTTTATCAGATTCCGACTACACCGCCGAGTACTACTTCCGGTCCTTGTCTGAGGGCATGCTGGGAGTTGTAGTGTTCGGTGCTGTTGCGTGCCGCTACTACCCCTTACGCGCCCTGCATAGCCAAACGCGCTGAGGGACGAATGCTTGGTGCGCGCCTCGCCCTGGCCTTTCCCTGCAGCAATCGCGACATATGCAATGTCTTCTGAGTATCTCTATAGTATCGTCTGTAAGAATCTTCTCGCAACAGGGAGCCAGTGAAGGGCTCTTAAGACGGAGAGATGAGGTCTCATAGGTTTACATGTAGAAGTTGCCTTGCTGATGGGTTCTAAATTGAACTCACAAGGCAAGCCAACATATGTTCAATGAGCATTCTCTTCCAGAATGTATTCATGAGCATGCATTATAGCCACAGTGGTGTCTGTGGCGTTCTAGCTTCATCATTTGTGCCTGGACATTTGCAAAGAAGCTGCTAGTGTGACAAAGCATTACTTTTTAAAACATTATGCATCAAAACTTAGCTTGAAAATGGATGCTCAGTCAAGTGTGTTAATATTCATGGCTATGCCTATCACTTTTGCAGGATAAAGGACAGTGGGAAATCTTCCTAGGAGTCTGAAGGAATGGGAATTAGATGGAGGAGTGAGCCATGGCTGCCAGTGAATGTGTGAGTTTATGGCTGTGATGCAGGTAGAGTGCCACATAATCCAAACATTCACTACCATTCAGCTCCTCCCAACAACCTTTTATTCACAGCCAGCTTTCACGCCTTAAATTTCTTAAAAGCTTGCAAACCTAGCATTTATTCTATAGGTAATCTCGAGTTGCTTGGCTTCTATCCATATTTTTGTATAGTGTCAAGAGACCTTTCTAGGCTGAACCATGTACAATGCCTTTTCTTTATGTGTTTTAAAAACCTGCAAGGGGTGTGTAAACATGCACTTATAGTCTTTGATTACGAGAAGCAAGGCTGGCAGTAAAAGAGACGCAGTTACTGCCAACATTGCTTCTCATAAGCGACAACTATAAATACAAAGTGCGTGTTTACACACCGCTTGCTGGGTTTTAAAACACATAAATAAACGGCGTTGTTATTTAGAATGCCAATAACTGAAAATCTCACAAATGTGAGACCTATTGCATTGTGATTTAATGTGTTCAATAGGGTGCAATATGTAAACAATTCATGTCATCCTTGTTGTTAAGTAAAAAATGTCCAGGTACATGTCCATATGTATTGATTAATTGTAACATTGCATTTCTGTACCAAATAAGCAGACATAACCATGGTCAATACGTCACGTACATTTGAGAATAAACCTGCAGTGCCGTCATGGTTCTGACATATGTTGTTTATATGCTATTATCTGTGGCATGTTTGTGTTTTTGAACAATAACTGTATGCACAAACAAAATGACTAAGACGGCTGGTTGTAATATTTTTTCCAAAAAATAGTTTTATAATTTTTGTATCATTTTGATTAACAGCCCTGAAATAGTTCCAATAGAAGTAACACAACGTGTTTGCTGTTGTTAGCTGTCTTTTTATACACAAACATATTTGGAAAAATGGAATAAAGAGTCTGTTTGACGGAAAACAACATATCCTTGAAGAAACCAATTAAAGAAATTTACCAAGGTTATGTTAAATAATTTTTTCAAGAAACTGAAATGAACGTATTGAATAAACAAATAATTGAACATAAGGTAGGCACCGGAGATTAGGTGATTTGCCCAGAATCACCGGGTGGTGAGCTAACACCAAGGCTCAAACCTGGTATCCCAACTCCAAAGTTGGCAGCTCTAGCTGTGAGGCCACATCCTTTTGAGAGACAGTAACAGGAGGTGTAGCAGTGGTAAAATGTTGAGCTCCTGGGAACTAGCGATCGTAATGGAAACCCATGTGTATCGGTCCTCCAGATAAACACGTTTTCTTGCTAAACACAAATATCTTGTTAATTAAAGTCGACACATTTAAAGAAAATGGAGCCTAAAAACACATTACGGTGTCACTGGAATGTGATGGAAATGGTTTTATACAAGCCTGGATGTGTACGGATCTCTGTACTCCCACCCACAGCCATCTCCAACAGGTAGTACACAAATGCACCAATCCCACGTGGTGGCAGATCGGCTTAGTGAATGAGCACAGCCATTTTAATTAGCCCGTCTGAAGATATTTATTCACAATGGTGGGCTTTCCCAATAAAATTTCATTGATCAGAAGCAGTGGTTCTGGCTTCCAGCAGTGGCGATAGAAGCTGGCTAGCAGATCTCTGCTTGTATTTCACACGTCACTGAGCCGGAAACAGGTTAAAGTGGCTCCAAAAATCCCTTCCTACCTGCCTGCAGCAGTTTGAAAGCTGCAGTATAGATGCTTCCAGAGCTAGGATTACAAGAGCTTGTCCTGCCATCTCTGACAGCAAACAGTTTCAGAAAGAGCCTTTGGAGATCACGCTTATTTTCAAAGGCAACTGATTGCTCATATTAGAGGAGTCAGTTTGTTTGCAGGCATTTTTGTCATGGACAGGAAAGCCTGTGCCACGATCAGCTGGCAGCAATACACGCACTAGAAATAACAAGCATTTGCAATGCAATAGGTCTCACATTTACGCTAGTTTAAGCTATTGGCATTGTAAATGACAAAGCCTATTATTTATGTTTCAAAAACCAAAACATAATTAATTTTTTTGTCAATGTCAATATCTCAAACTCGCGTACATACGAGACCTTTTGCATTGCAAATGCTTGTTTTCCATCTGTGGCAGGCAGAGGAGAATTTGCCTCGGAAACCACTTACCACAATAAGTCAATATGTCGCTCCTATGATCTATTTCCTTTGCCATGATGCACAGCAGCGTGGTTAGCTAAAATGCGGCCAGCATTAACCACATTATAGCGCTTAAAAAAATCTTTCAACCAGCTGCTGTGTGCTGCAAACACCTTGCTGGTTTTGTAGCAAGATGGCATCATCTTTCTTCTATATTGTGATGCTAACATTTTGTGAACGGTACCTGCATTCGTCTTTGCTTTAGACCTCACCTGTTGTGTAATGATACATTGTTTTCTATGCAGTGTTTCTGAAATGTTCTACCCTTTTATATAAATCCGAATTCAGCGCCTAATATACTTTTGAGCTGTCAGAGTAAACTACTAAACTGCCAACAAATGCTTCAGTGGTTCAGAGCAACCAACAAGGAACATCAAGAGATCAAACAAAGACAGTCTTAGAAACAATAAATCTAAAGTTAATCTTACAGTTAATGAGTAGGGCGCTGAGAGAGGCTTTTTGTGACGCCTTTGAAGCAAAGCAACGCCCGGTGCCAGACCCTGTTGTCTGCTTGCCTGTGAGAAGGAGGGTGTGGGGGGAGGTGGTGCTGTCAATCAACAATTGGAGGGGGTGCAAAAAACGACCAAGCAACAACAACTTGGAAGCAAGATGAAAACATGCTTTGCATGCTTAAGCTCTGCTTTGCACATTAAAGCGAGCCCTATAGCTTTGCCAAAGCTGGGGGGACCGCTTTCTGTGTGGAACGCATACAGAAGAGAAAATAAATAAATGCATATGACAAAGGGTGTGGTGGTTGAAAGTATGTTTTGTAGAGTGCCACTCGGCCTCTACCATACAATGTAGACACACATACACGCATCCTCCACCCCTCGAGGCGGGCTCGCCTCGAGGGTATAAATAAAAGTATCGGAAGACCGCTCGGGGTCTTTCCGGTTTAACCAACACACCGACTCACCGTCTCTGTATTGCGGCGTTCCTGTCCCCATACACGTGGCCTATCTTGGGTCACCACATTGGCGACGAGGCCGGAGGTCCCGCTGCGTGCTGCCTACTCGTCCTGCTGCCCGCGGCGTCATCGGAGCCCACAAGCGTCGCTCCTTCATCATCGGCGCTTCCCGCCTGTCGCGCTCCAGACCGGAGTGCCGCCTGCTGTTCCGGCCTGTTCCAGCCCTCCGCGAAGCAAGCGTGGTGGCCGAAGGATCCCCCGAGCTGACGGCCGGTGAGGCGCTGCATGGACGCGCTGAACGCGCATCACCCTCCCCCACCTCCCTCGGCTCTGCATTCATCGGCGAGGCCCGGGAAGTGCCCCGCCCGCCCGCTGAACCTCGTGGAGCGCCTGCTGCCTGCCGTGACGCCCCGGGCTCCTGACTGGCTGTGGCCTGGCCGCGTGGTGGGTGTTCCCTCCCCCAACAAGCACTGGCGAGTGCAAGGGGACTGGTGGAGGAGGAAGGCAATTCCAGACTGGAATGTGAAAAAATTAACAGAGGACTAACACGTCCTGCCAGCAACAAGCATTGGCTGCTGCAAGAGGGTTCTTCCACTGTCCCTCATCAAGCCTTGGCAGCTGCAACTCCTATTTCTGGCCCTGGTGATCCCTGCGGATGCGGAGCGTCGCTGGCTACCTTCAAGAGACGCAGGGGGACGCCGCTGACATCTGCGAGGTCGGAGTGAGTACGCCTGCCCCAAGCGCCCCCTGCCGCTCGCCCACCCGCCAGCCGGCTCGTGCGTGGGTGGTCAGAAGCTGTGTACCTGCAACTCGCGATGGGCGACCAACCGGGGGCCGGAAGGGGCGCCGCGCCGGCCCAGGCAGCTGCACCTGCTGGAGGGGGACGCCAAGCAGTTGACCCACCCCGTCACAATGCGACGACCAACCCGCTCCCGCCATTCAGCGAGATGGTGGATCCGGCCACTGCTGCACCCCGTTGGAGGGCATGGGTCGGTCAACTGAACAACTACTTCACGGGGACCCGTGAGACGGATGGAACTGTTAAGCGCTCCCTGTTGATTTTCTATGGGGGGTCCGAAATCTATGATCTCTTCGAGACCCTGCCGAACACGGGCAATGCGGATGACTACGACGGCGCGGTGGCGGCCCTCAACGGCTATTTCGATCCACAGCTAAACCTGGACTTCGAAAAATTCAAATTTCGACGGTCACTACAATTGGAAGATGAGTCCATCGACATGTTCCACGCGCGCCTGCGGAAACGGGCGGCCACCTGTGGGTTTGCCGATCACCGGGAAGAGATACGGAGCCAAATCATTCTTGGATGCAAGTCGAAACTGCTCCGGAAACTGATACTGCGCCAGCCGGGGATCACGCTCGATCAGATCCTGGTGCTCGCCCGTTCGCACGAACTTTCAGACGTCAGGGCGGAAGAGATGGCTGCGGCCCTACACAAGCCTGCCCCGGTGCAGACCGCCACCAGAACCCCCCAGATCAAGGAGGAGCGCGTGGATGCTATTCGGAGGAGGCCGACACCTGCGCCTGGGAGAACACGACCGCCACCCGGAGGGCCCTGCGGGAATTGCGGGGAGGACCACCTCCCCACAGCCACGTGTGGAGCGAAAGGGCGCGAGTGCTCCCGCTGCGGGAGATTGAACCACTACGCAAAAGTCTGCCGCAGTAGCCAGCCACGGCCTACCCCAAGGAAGCCGCGGGGTTTCACGCAAAGGGTCCACCAACTGTCGATCGCGGGGTCCGAGGAGGCAGAAAAGGAAGCGCCGCACCAGACCAACCTCGACTTGGAAGAAGATGACGACGAGATCTACTACGTATCGTTTGTAGGCCAGTCCGGGAGCCGGCGGAGGCCGCCTCCCATGTGCTCGGTCAGAATAATGGACACTACCCTTCAGGCGCTCATAGACACCGGAGCGACAGTGAATGTCATGGACTCCCAACAATTCGAGGCCCTGGAACACCGACCTCCGCTACTCCCGACCAGAGCGAGAATCTACGCATATGGAGGAGTCGACCCCCTTCCCCTGAGGGGCACGTTTGAAGCGCCAGTCACGAGTGGGTCACTCACCACCATGGCCCGGTTTCATGTGACAGAAGGGAAAAGGGGCACCCTTTTAAGCTGCCACACGGCCGAAGACTTGGGCCTCGTGTTCTTCACGAACGAAGTGCACGAAGCACACGCGGAGGACATTCTAAGTGAGTTTCCTGAGCTGTTCACAGGTCTGGGGAAGCTGAAAGGAAAGCAATTCAAGCTTCACATAGACCCCACGGTCAGGCCGGTAGCACTGAGACACCGACGAGTACCCTACAACCTGAGGCCACAAGTAGAAGCTGAACTGGCAAAACTTGAAGCGCTGGGAGTCATCGAGAAGGTTTCAGGCCCCACGCCCTGGGTGTCCCCGTTGGTGGTCGCCCCCAAACCGAAGCAGCCCGGGGCAATCAGGCTGTGCGTCGACATGCGGCTACCCAACGCAGCAGTCAAGAGGGAGCGCCACGTCACGCCGACCATGGATGATGTCGTTGCTGATCTTAATGGGGCCAGGTGGTTTTCCAAACTAGACCTCAACGCGGGTTACCACCAGTTGGAGCTGGAACCGAGCAGCAGATACATCACGACGTTTGCGACGCATGTGGGCCTGAGAAGGTACAAGCGCCTCAGCTTCGGGGTATCGTCGGCCGCAGAGGTATTCCAGAATGCCATCAAGGAAACCCTGTCTGGTCTAACCGGGGTGATCAACCTGAGTGACGACATCCTCGTGTTCTCCTGCACCCTTGAGGATCACCACGCACAATTAAGAGCCACACTCCAGCGGCTCAGGGACCATGGCCTCACTCTACATAAAGAGAAGTGTGTGTTTTATCAGGAATCCATCGATTTCTTTGGTTACACCTTCACACGAGACGGCCTAAAAGTAGACCCCAAGAAAGCGATCGCCCTGAGGTCAGCCAGCATACCCAAATCACCAACAGAAGTGAGGAGTTTTCTTGGCATGGCAACTTATTGCGGGAGATTCATCCCGAACCTGGCGGCATTGTCAGAACCCCTCCGTGCCCTCACGAGAAGTGACCAGCCCTGGCGGTGGACCGTGGAGGCCAATGCGGCGTTTGCGAAGATCAAGGCGGCCCTACAGGACAAAACGGTCATGGCGTACTTCCGCCCGGGGAAGCCGACGGAGCTTGTCGTGGATGCCAGTCCGGTGGGCCTCGGAGCGGTGTTGCTCCAGGAACACGACAAGGGCACATGGAAGCCGGTCGCATATGCCAGTCGGGCACTGTCTGACACCGAGACGCGGTACGCCCAGATTGAAAGAGAGGCCCTCGCGATCAAGTGGGCCTGCCAGCATTTCCATCTGTATCTGTTCGGACAGGACTTTACAGTAGTCACGGACCACAAACCACTGGTCCCACTGTTTGGAGGCACCACACGGTTAGCCCCGCCACGGATTGAACGCTGGGCGGTACAACTGCAGCAATACCGATTCACAGTGGTCTTCCGTCCCGGAGCGCACAATCCGGCTGACTACCTGTCCCGGCACCCTGAAGACCTTCCCCCTGAGTGCGTCCCCGCGGACGTCGGGTACTCCGACGCCTACGTGAAGATGATTGGCAGAGATGCCTGCCCGGACGCGATGACCCTGGAGGAAGTTGGCCGGGTGACTGAACAGGATGGAACCCTGACTAAAGTCAAGGAAGCCCTAGCGTCCCACAACTGGAAAAGGTTTCTAGAAGGCAACCAGGTGCTCACGGAGGAGGAGAAACATGCCCAGCAGCGGATGTGGCAAGTCCGCCACGAGCTGAGTGTGGGAGAATGCGGCACAGTGCTACGAGGCCACCTGCTGGTTGTTCCCTGCGCACTTCAGGAGAGGTGTCTGCGCTTGGCGCATGAGGGCCATCAGGGGATGGCGAAGACCAAGGCCCGCCTGAGACACAAGGTCTGGTTCCCGGCCATGGACGTGAAGGTCGAGGAGCTGGTACGAAGATGCAGAGCATGTACGATCACAGGAGCGGACTCACCAGCCACGCCGGTCATCACGGAGGAACCGTGTCCTCGCCCATGGTGCCATGTGAGTGTGGACTTCGGCAGCTTCCCGGATGGGAGGCAGATGCTGGTGATGGTGGACGCGTATACGAAATTCCCGGTGGTGGAGGTGGTGGAGTCCACGTCGTTCCAACACATCCGGATGGCTCTGGAGAGGACATTCGCCATGCTGGGGAACCCGGAGGTGGTCCGGTCGGACAACGGCCCACCCTTCCAGGGCCAGGAGTTCAGGGACTACATGGCACAACGTGCGATCCGGCACAGGCGAATCACTCCTCTGTGGCCTCAAGCGAACGGCGATGTTGAGAGACTGATGCGTACACTGAACAGAGCTCTTCGCATTGCCGTCGAGCAGGGGCAGGATGCGGAAGCAGCACTAACTAAGTTCCTTGATGCGTATCGGCATACACCGCACTGTACTACGAAGTGTGCCCCAGCACATCTCCTGTTTAAAGAAGCACCACGAGATGGAATACTGACGGATCCATCCTGGAGCCCACCGGCACGGGATGATGTTGCAGTACAGGAGAGGAGAGAGAGAGCTAACAACAAAGCCAGTGAACACCGGAGAGCCCGCGAACACCGCATAGTGGTTGGAGACAGGGTCATAGTGAAAGACCGACATCCGGGATGGAAGTTCAGGACGCCTTTTGAACCAGAGGTGTGGACGGTGCTATCGGCAAAAGGAACGATGATAACAGCCGGAAGAGGCGATGTGAGGGTGACCAGGAACGCATCGTACTTCAAGAGAGTCGGAGAGGAACTGGCGGGAGAGCCATCGCGTGAAGACGCGAGTGAGGAGCCGTTTGACTTCCCGGAGCGAGCCGACACCCCGGAGAGGGCGTCCCCGAGGCAATGGGGGGGCACTCCGCCAGGAGCCTCCGGTCGGACCCCGACTGACCGTCAGGAGAGTCAAACCCGAGCGGAAGAGCATGACCCCCGGGGCCAGGGTGAGAGCGGTGTGTCCCACAGGGGAGTAGGCTCCAGGCTGCGCAATAACCCAGCTCCAAGTCAAAGACTCCGAGACTATGTTTGCCCCTCGCCTTGAGAGAGACTTTCGAAATGAAGGACACTATCTAAAATGTTGGAGGGATGTAGAGTGCCACTCGGCCTCTACCATACAATGTAGACACACATACACGCATCCTCCACCCCTCGAGGCGGGCTCGCCTCGAGGGTATAAATAAAAGTATCGGAAGACCGCTCGGGGTCTTTCCGGTTTAACCAACACACCGACTCACCGTCTCTGTATTGCGGCGTTCCTGTCCCCATACACGTGGCCTATCTTGGGTCACCACATGTTTCATTTATAAAATAGTCCCTCATGTTTCCATAGAAGCACCACTTAGAAGGTGTATTGATACAGCAAGCGGGTTTTTGCATGAGGTGAGAGAAATTATCCTTTCAGTTGAGGCAACACCTCAGTCTGTTATTATTGGCAAGAATGGGTCTTGCACGCGCCACCTGAAGGTCTCTGCCGAGACACACAGCATTGGGGATCTTTTCTATTGCTGTGAGGGCAACGGCCACCACAGCAGACGCCCTGATTACCTGCCGTGAGGGGGAACGGCTTCCTTGGCTCCCGCGGACCGGGAACTACATTCCCTAGAGTCCTTTGCTTCATCACTTGCCTGACGCGGCGGAGCGCGCCCGGAGGCGCGATTCCAACAGCGCCAGACCCCCGCAGCGCGGGACGCGCCACCTGAAGGTCTCTGCCGAGACACACAGCATTGGGGGATCTTGTCCATCGCCGTGAGGGCAACGGCCACCACAGCAGACGCCCTGATTACCTGCCGTGAGGGGAACGGCTCCCTTGGCTCCCGCGGACCGGGAACTACATTTCCCAGAGTCCTTTGCTTCGCCGCTTGCCTGACGCGGCGGAGCGCGCCCGGAGGCGCGATTTAAACAGCGCCAGACCCCCGCAGCACTGGACGCGCCACCTGAAGGTCTCTGCCGAGACACACAACATTGGGGGATCTTTTCCATCGCCGTGAGGGCAACGGCCACCACAGCAGATGCCCTGATTACCTGCCGCGAGGGGGAACCGCTTCCTTGGCTCCCGCGGACCGGGAACTACATTCCCCAGAGTCCTTTGCTTCGTCGCTTGCCTGACGCGGCGGAGCGTGCCCGGAGGTGCGATTTAAACAGCGGCAGACCCCCGCAGCATGGGATGCGCCCGGGCCAAGCCCGAGCCAAGGGCGTGCCCGTCCATCGCCAGGAAGAGATAGGGCAGGGCCATTCCCCTTTTATTCGCTTTCAAGGTCCTCCTTAAAGGTACTGTTGTCCCTTTCTTGTGTTATTAATCCTTTATTTGGCTGGCAGTATAGGTGTTGCCCTGAGATTTTTTTTTATTTTTTTTACTTTTTATTGGTTTTCTTATAACATAAAGAACAATCTGTGACATTGCATACCTTGAGAATCATTACATCAGTATACATAGTATCATTCCACATCAAAAACAGCATTACAATCATTGTCAGGTACAGTATCGTTGCTTTACGTGTCAGCACTCTAGCCAGGACCACAGCGGCGCCTACCCACCTCCCAGTCCGTCCCCCCGTATGCCTATTCACTAAGTTCTGAATCCGAGTTCTCCCTCGGGGGCTCGCATATGTCTCCTCGGTAACTGTTCCATGTCCCCCATATCTGTGCCCATTTCTTGGGGCATCCCCTATGGATATATACTGCCTTTTCAGCAACCATGTTGGAATCCATGTCTCTACACCACTGGGGGAGGGTAGGGGACTGGCTGGACCCCCACTTCTGCGCTATGTTTCGTTTTGCAACCATCATGCCTATTGTTACCCATGTTTGCATTGCGCGGTTAAGATCAGTGGGTTCCCATATATTGAGGAGACACCTCCTGGGCTCCGGGAGCGTCGTGATGTGTGTCGCCTGCGAAAGTGTACGCATGACCGCCCTCCAGTATTGGCTCACTATGGGGCATGTCCACAGGGTATGAAAGAGAGTCCCCTCCTGCCCGCACCTTCGAAGACAGAGGGGTGAGTCTGTCTGCTTGAGTTTATAAAGGAGAGTTCGTGTACAGTATGTGCGGTGTAGTATTTTCAACTGTATGAGCTTGAGTTTGGATGGTATCGCTACCTCCCTGGGGGAAGCTATGCCCCCCTGCCATTCCGTCTCGTCAAAGTCACCGAGCTCTCCCTCCCACCTCGCTTTCAGGGCCATCAAAGGGTCCGGCTGATTGTTTATGATTTTACGAGTCCTGAGATTTTTAAGTTTTGAATGTTCTTCGCCCTGATGGACAAAGCGTGAACAATCCGTTAATCTTTAAACTTGTCCCTGCACTTTGCACTTTAATGCCATTTTAACGATTAACAGTTTTTATTGACGCTGTTGACCAGGACATAAGCATCTAACACTTTTTGAGGATTGTAACAGCGGCTCTGAGGAGTTTTTCCTTTAGCTATTTAAGTAACTTGTGTTCTTGTGCTGGAGTGGGGTTTTCTTTAAAATTATATACCCTCTTCATTTTGCATGTTTAGATTAATAAGATTAATTAATTAATTGTAATTATACTAATGGTTTGCTGTGTGAATTAATCAACATTACTAATATAAGAAATATACGTGGGAATTGCAGTGGCATGGCCTAACTAATGATGTGAACTAAATTTGTTTGCAAATTAATAATATATATTCAGAAATTGCATGATTATATGTTGCTTTCGTGATGTATTTGTGATTTGTGCTTTATTAATGTGAATATAACCCGCATTAAGTGTTGCTTCTGCTAGATAAATACATACACATATGGGAATTAGTAAGGGGATAACAGATTATTAGTCATTTCTATGTATTAATTAAATTTTTGTGTTTCTTTGCTTAAGTTGACCATTTGGTGGCCACAAAATGGCCGACGTCCCTGTTAGACGAGAACAACTCCATTATGAGCATCTCTGGGTGAAGTGCGCATGCGTCGCCATCAGCTGCCGCAGCCTTTACATGGCCCGACTCAACTGTGACAACCAAGGCTATTTCCCGGGCTTACGGCCAAGCTGCTCTGAAAGAAACAATGAAAAGATACTATTGCGTGGATTGGAACTATATCTAAAGACACATTATATGTATGGGAAAGAAGTCGAACTTTCCCCATCGGACCAATGAAACTCGTTCAAATTACGATTTGTTACACTTCGGAATGTAAATTTACTATAAAAATGGTAGATTAGAGAGAGGCCTTAGTGCGCTTTTGCCATTCAATTGTTCGAGACCCTTCAGAAGAGTTGCGATTTACTGACGGAGAGGACGGTGACAGTGCAGGACAGCTGTTTCCCAAAGACTCTGACAGTATGAACTGATGACCGGGATTTTGACTTAGAGGGCGACTTTAGCCAGAATAGGTAACTATGATAATCTAATTTGCTTGATTAAAACCCAGAGAATCAAATTCAATTATTTAGATAAATTTTGATGTTCATTACAAAAGCTGTGTCAGGTCGTTTATTTGAGAAAATGTATTGATATAAATGATGTTATAGATTTTGTTATCACTTCAGTATAGTATATATAGTATAGTAGATCCATGGCCTATACATGGGAGAAGTACTAAAGGTGAAGTTTAGACCTTTATGAATAGGGTTATGTGAGTACTTTTTCCATTACAGCGAGTGGAACAATCACCTCTTCGAAGCAGGTTAATCGATGGATGTATGTTGGTGTTATGGGCCCCACCAGCGTATGAAGTATTGTATGTGATCTATGACCTGTGACGTAGAAGGGGATTTTGCATTCCACGCTGTAACAGTTTTTCTTGGTAGCAGAGATATGGTTTATTACTGTTTTGGTTTAGTGATCATTGTTTGTAAATAGCTTATTGATTATTGATTGGTATTGATTTATGTACTAACACTATATGTTGAGTTGCGTTAAGTTATATGTTGTTAGCACGGCTTCTGGGATGTAGGAAGTCGGAAGTTTGTAACAGTTCCGTAGCAGAGCAGAGGGTAAGCGCTGCTCTCGGGAAAGACGGAATTGTTGTTGCCCTGTAGGTACACAGGGGAAATGTGTGACAAGTGAAGTTGCACGGCGCATTGTCTGGGTTCGATTTGGCGGCATCGTCATGTGTTGTCATTAGAAATATTCTCGGTGTGAGAGAAGTGTGTATGAAAGCGAAGGTTAACTGTGAAATTTTGGTCTTTAAGTACCAGGAAACCAATTGGCATACCGATAATGCTTATCACTGAAAAGGTAGCAGGTGTTCTCTGAGCTTGTTAGAAGGACAAAGTAGAGGGAAGCGCTGCTTTGTTAACGTGTGTCATAATTCTGTAGTAGGACAGACTGTTCGCTGTTCTCGGGAAAGACAGGATTCTGTGTGTATGTATTACATTTTCTTGTATGAACGAGTGTGAATGTTGATTGTGAAACTCTAGGTTTATTTCTAAAATACCAGAGAAACAATTAGCTAATGCTTGCTAGAAGGGTGAAGTAGAGGGATGTGCTACTTTATCAACGGAAGTAACAATTCCGTAGTAGGGCAGAGGTAAGCTCTGCTCTCGGGAAAGACGGAATTCTCGTGAGAAAGGTCTATTGCTAATCTTTGGTTAGCGGAGCAGACAATGGAGATGTTTTAGTGTTGTTACTAACAGAATCATAAAAAGTTGCAGTAAGAGTTCACGGAGCGGTCTTGTAAAGGAGGGGTAGACAGGAGCAGAACTGTCACAGCGGCTGCTGACGTCAGAACGACCGCGCTGGGATTGGACAGTGGGTCAGAAGTGTAGAACGCTCCGGATTGGTGCGTTAGTGTAAAGCCGCGCAGGGATTGGAGAAGTACAGGGTGACTTAAACGCTCTTCATTGGTGCGTTAGTGTGAGTCGCGCTGTGAGTGGACAGAATAGCGGTACAGTTGTAAGAGACTAGCGATACACAGAAACCAAGAAAATGTATTATCAGCCACCAGATAAGGAAAAGAAATCCTGGTTTGGTAAAGTTAAAAGGTGGTTCAAGAAGGATAAGCAGGTCAAAACTAGGGAAGGACAATTAATTCCTCCACCGAAAACCCCTGCAGCTCTAATGATTGCGAAGTATGGATATCATACTTGTATTTGGGTAGATAATTGGGTAAAATATACCAAGGACGATGGAGTCTTGGCATTTCCAGAACATGGTTCCTTTAATATAGCTGTTTTAAGCAACTTGCGTAAGAAAATGATTTACTTAGAACCAAGACCTAGACCGACGCAGTTTGAGGCATTGACAGAGTGGGAAGACGAAGCACATGAGCGAGAAAAACAGAGAAATGGTAGAGGTTACAGATATATGTTCGGCAGGTCATATGGACATGAAACACATGATGATCGGATGAAAAGATGGAGGAATGCAAGTATGACTGAGGGTTTGTTTCCTGTAAGAGCGGTAGGAGAGAATGAAGGTAGAAAATGTGTGGAAAAAAGAAATAATGTGGAATCAAGAGGTTACGGAGCAAATGATTCGGATGATGATGTGTTTTATAAAAATCCACCACCGTACCGACCAGAACCAGAAATGTTGACACCAAATGCCCCAATGAGGGAAACATTACGAATTATCAAGACGGAGACTATGTCACCAGATTTAGAAAAAAGAAACTCCATCAGAGAGGTAGAAAAGAGATCGGAGAATAAAATTGATAACGAAAATTCTGCAGAATTGGCCAAAACCACTCTAGAATTAACAGAGAAAATAAGAGAATTAACTAAGAATCTGGAAGCTGTAACAGTCCCCGTGACTATAGGTCCAGTAATGCCTGTTTTTGAGAAGCAAAAGGATAGCGAACATTGTTTAACGGTACCATACCGGAACAATAATGTGTTCGAGAGTCCAGAACGGAGTCAGATTGAGAATCCATGGGGACCAACAGTAAATATGTTTGAACCACACGTTTCAAATAATCCCTTTATTAATCAGAATTATTCTGAAAGGAGTTGAATGACGGTAGAAACTTTGTTAGAACCCCAGAGAAATCCAGAACAGAGTAGTGTAGAGAACCCGGTAGGACCATCTGTGGAAGAACTGAGTGAATGGTTTAAGGGGTTGCAGAGACCAAATAAAGATTCCCAGTTAATCGATGTGGCTAAATTACGGATGGTATTGGAAGAATTGATTGTAGGGACTATTCCGGTAGAAAAATTAAAGTTTTATCAGGATGAGGAGCTGTTATTCCTGTGTAAAAGTGTGACATGGAGAGCAAGGAATCTGCATGAGAGATTAGGAGAAGTTGCGAATGAAATGGGTATAGATATTGATAAGGTAAAAGCCTTACAAAAACCCTATCGAGTTGATTTTACTGAAAAAGACATTGAAAATCTGAACACTACAGGACAGATAGGTCAGATTAAGGACATAATCATTGTATTGAGAAAATGGGGAGATGTGGATAAATGGAGAAGTAAATGGTATAGAAAACGTAATGATGCCTCAGACAGGACAGTTTCGGCATTCCCTGTTAGAGAAAAAGAAAAGGTAGCAACTGAATACCCCATGATAGAGATCCCAGGAGGAGGATATGTACATGTCCCATGGACAAGACAGGACATTTTGTCATTTACGAATGATTTCCCTCGACTACGCGAAAAGCCCGTCGAGTGGTACAGACAGGTAGACAGATTTGTAAAATTATCAAAAGTACTGTGGATAGACTTAAATAGTCTATTCAACATAATAGTACCAGCAGATTTGTGGACTGAGTGCAAGTTGATGATCAACTGGCCAACTCAGGAGTACCCTAGGGATCCTAAGACAGGAGCCCCAGACCCTGAAGTAATGAAAAAGTATGAACAGGTTATGGTATTTTTGAAAAACAAAGTGCCCCCCAAAGAGACAGATTGGGTAAAGATTGATCGAACCCATCAGGAAGCAAAAGAATCAGTACATGCATACTATGAGAGACTAATTCAAGCCTTTAAACAGTTCAGTGGAGATGAGAACCTGAGTGATAAGGATTTGAGTCATTTCGTATACAGATTTGTATATGGTTTACACCCAGAAATTGGTGACATGATAAAGCAGCATACAGTTGATTAGCAGAATAAGAAAATAGATGAAGTACTGAGACATGCTAAATATTTCAGTGACGAGATTGAGGCTAAACAGCGAAAATTGAAGGAAAAGGCAATGTGGGCACAAGTAAAGGTAGCTGAAAGGCAGGAAGCTCAATTGGTCGAACAAGCAAATAACCCAGGAGCTAAACCGAGATTTGGCCCAGGAAAAGGGAAAGGTAATATAGAAGAAGCTAAAAAGAAGTTCCCATGCCATAATTGCGGTAGGTTAGGGCATGGGAAATCCGAGTGTAAATACCCTCCAAATACTAATAATGAAAATGCATCATTGAATCCGCAGGTGCAGAATGAGGTGAGTGGTCAACTGCAGCAACAGCAGCAGGTGGTTACTTCACAGAATCAGGTGCCAAAAACCACCTTTCCCGCAGAGCAGAAACACTCAGAAGTATAGTAATGAATCAGGATTCTACAATGAAGAACAGGTAAATAAACCGCCGCGCGCTCGCGCCGTTTCACAGTATTGGCTGCAACGCGATGAGAGTGACTCAGAGGAAAGCTATTGACGGTGCCGAAAAGAGGAAAAAGAGTGCGTACTTGGCGCAACTCTAGAAGTAGACCAGACAGGACCATTTGTAGATGGGAAGGTTAATGATGAAAATATTACTTTCTTAGTGGATACTGGTGCTACTCGATCAACTGTTAGATCAGCTGATGTTAAGAATCTTCCTCTTTCGGATGAAACAATCCAAGTGGTTGGTGTGTCCAACAGACAGCTAAAAACATTTTTGACAGAACCAGTGAAAGTCAGTATAGGGAAATTTACAGAAATGCACCGCTTTGTGGTGTGTGACACCAGTCCAGTGAATTTATTAGGTAGGGACCTGTTGTGCAAGATGAATTGCACTATATTCTGTACTCCAGATGGAATAGCTTTTGAAACCCCAGATGAAGATGTGCTATATAAAATGACTATAGCTAATAGGGAAAATGAGGTAACTGAGACTTATGCAATATTCAACCCTGATGAATTATCTAAAGAATTAAAACAGTCAGTGAAGGCGGAAGTGTGGGATTTTACTGGAGAAGATGTAGGGTTAATGAGAAATGTAGATCCAGTCAGGATAACTGTGAAGGAAGGAATAAGTTATCCAAATGTTCCCCAGTACAGATTGACACCGGAGATAATTGAAGGGGTTACTCCAATAATTGAGAAAATGATCAAGCAGGGAATTTTGAGAGAGATTATGAGTAGTCCATGCAATTCACCGATAATGGAATTGAAAAAGCCTAATGGGAAATTCAGGATAGTGGAAGATTTGAGAAAGGTAAACAAAATTGTGGTATCATGCTGTCCTATTGTGCCAAACCCATCAGTAATACTGTACCAGATTCCCCATGATGCAGAATGGTATACAGTAATTGATCTATGTCATGCATTCTTCTCTATCCATTGCACGACGACAGTCAGCCAATTTTTGCATTTCGTTTTGTAGAGCGGATTTTGGCATGGTGCCGAATCCCACAGGGGTATACAGAGAGCCCCTCAATATTCAATCAATTGTTGAAGAAATCTTTGGAAAGTCTGCAAATGCCTGAGAGTTCAGTACTAGTGCAGTATATCGACGACCTTTTGGTGGCGTCGAAAACACGTGAAGCTTGTGAGGTAGGCACAATAGCACTACTGAATCATTTAGCAGACGGAGGTTTGAAAGTGTCACCAGCAAAATTACAGTATTGCAAGAAAGAAGTGCAATATTTGGGACATAAAATTGAGAAAGGACTGAGAAAAATAACCATAGACAGAATCAAAATTATAAAAGGAATGAGAGCCCCCATGACCCAAAGAGAAGTGAGAATGTTTCTGGGAATGGTGGGGTATTGTCGCCAGTGGATTAGTAACTTTTCCCTGATTGCAAAGCCCTTAGTGCGATTAACAAGGAGTGATGTAAAAGATCCCCTTGAATTGAACAAAGAAGAATTGGCAGCATTCAAAAAATTAAAAGAGGGATTGTGTGAAGCACCAGCATTGGGCATGCCTGACTATGAGAAAGAGTTCGAGTTGTATTGCAGTGAGAGAAATGGATGTGCACTCTCTGTGTTGATCCAGAAGCATGGAAGATTGAGGAGACCAATTGCATATTTTTCCTCAATGCTTGACCCAGTGGCTGCAGCTTTACCTGGGTGTCTGAAAGCAGTGGCTGCAACATGTCGAAGTTTGGAACAGAGTGAAGGTATTTTGATGGGGTATCCATTGAAAGTGTTGTACCTCATGATGTGGCGATTCTTTTAACAAGGAGTCGTACTCGGTATATGACACATACTCGGCTGACTAAGTATGAGAAGGTCATATTAGGTGCAACGAATGTGAGCCTTGCGAGATGTGTGAACGTGAATCCTGCAACGTTGTTACCTGATGCTGAGAATGTGGAAGTGAGAGATGAAGCAGATCATGATTGTTTGGATGTGCTTGAGTACTGCACAAAGCCACGACTAGATATAAAGGATGTACCACTGCCTGAGAGTGATTTTGTGTTTGTTGATGGGTCACGTTTGAGAACAGATGAAGGAGTGCTAAGCGCAGCATATGCAGTATGCACGGTTGCAGTAGTGATGGAAGCATCTTATCTTAAAGGATTGAGGTCAGCTCAAGTAGCTGAACTTGTTGCTTTGACCAAAGCATGTAAAATTGGGAAAAGTGTGAGAGTGACTGTGATAACGGACAGCCTGTATGGCTTCGGGGTCGTCCATGATTTTGGCCAGCTTTGGCTACAAAGAGGTTTCCTGATCTCAAGTGGAACCCCTATAAAGAATGCTGAAGTGGTTGGGAAATTGATTGAGGCGATACAGCTGCCTAAACAATTGGCTGTGGTAAAATGTGCTGCCCATAGTCAGGGAAGCGATTACATCACTACTGGGAACAGGTATGCTAATGATATGGCACAGTATTGTGCACGGAAACAGAATTCAGTCAATCGGGCTAAGGAGAGAGAAATGTCTTCTTGCTCAGTAATGTTTACTAACGCAGTAGGAACCTGGGAGGAAGTGAGACAATTGCAGGAGGAGTCAGGAGATGAGGAAATGAAACAATGGATAAAAGCAGGGTGTGCACCAAGAGAGAAGGACGGTGTGTGGGTCTATCGAGATGGAAGACCAGTAATGCCTGATAGCATGATGTCTACAATGGCACGTATGTATCATGGCCAGGGACACATAGGGAGAGAGGCTAGGATAAGGTCTTTTAAGCAGACCTGGTACAATCCAAAATTCAGACTTGTAGCAGAAAGCCTGTGTCAGAGATGCCTGATATGTCAGCAATACAATCCTGGGAGAAAGACAGTGGTGAGTCTAGGGACCATAGGCCAGGAAGGTGGACCTTTTACCAGAATGCAGGTTGACTTCATTGAAATGCCTCCGTGTAACAGACTGAGGTATGTTCTGGTTGTAGTTTGCCTGTTCTCCAGGTGGGTGGAAGCATACCCAACAAGAAGAAATGATGGATTGAGAGTGGCAAAGCTACTTTTGAGAGAATTTATCCCTAGGTTTGGGTTCCCAGTGACTCTTGAATCAGTCAGAGGAGGACATTTTCATAACGAGATTGTTAAATTGATTAGCGAAGCATTGAATGTACAACAGAAATTACATTGTGCCTACCGGCCAGAGGCTTCTGGTGTGGTTGAACAGATGAATGGTACCATCAAAAACAGAATTGGAAAAATGTGTTTAGCCACTGGTATGAAATGGCCTGAAGTCTTGCCTCTTGTTTTAATGAGCAACACCAGACAGAACCACAGGGTTAAGTCCTCATGAAATAATCATGGGACGAGCGATGAGGCATGTTTATATTCCAGTCAACAAGCTGATGACAATAACTGATGACATGGTGTTGGAGTACTGTAAAGGCCTGGCTGACGCAGATCATTCTGTGTTTCATCAGGTTGGAGCAGATGCCACCACCCTTGAAAGGAAGCCAGCCCATGATCTGAGCCCAGGAGACTGGGTAAGGATAAAAGTCCACAGAAGAAGAAACTGTTTGGTTCCAAGGTGGGGAAAACCAAGACAAGTCATTCTAACCACAACAACAGCTGTGAAGTGTGCTGGAGTGAAAAACTGGATCCATGCAAGCCATACTTTGAGGATACCAAATCCAGTTGACAGCAAAGGAAAAGAGTACTATGACGAATCAGAGTCAAGTACTGAATCAGATGACGAAAAGCAAAAAAAACCCGAGAAAATCCTGAAAGGGGGGAAAAGGAACCTGATCAGATATTAGTCCCCAGAAGTATCTCTCTGAGAAGACGGTTGCAGATTTCTGATATCAGTTCAGATTCTGAAGACGAACAGGGAAGCCAAGGTCCCAGAAAAGAACACAGAAGGGAGAAAGGAAAAGACCACCCAGAAGCAGTGAAAGAAATTCGAGAGAAGGAAGTTTCAGATGAAAGACCAAGAGAAATTCCACCCAAAATAATAGATCAAAGTGAAACAGGGACAGGTACAGAGAGAGAGGGACAGATTGCGGAAGTACCCCGAGGAGGTGTAAGGAATTGCAACATCCAGCTAGGTGAAGGGACAAGTAGCCAGCAGGAAGATTGCGTGTCGGAGACACGCGGAGGGACAGAAGTAGGGAAAACAGTGGTGGAAAAAGAGGTTGTCGGAAAGAAAAAGCAAGTTGAGACAGAATCCGAAGAGAGTGAGAATGAGATACCAGAAGGACGAGTTCTAAGGAAAAGAGCTTGGAGAGAGGAAAAGAACAATAAAGAAAATAAACAGAAAAGAGTCAATTTAGATGGGGTTGATTGACCATTCTCTAATTCCCACATGGAGGACTGTGTGTCTAGGCCCCTTGTTGGCCCAGTTCCCTATTGTTTTGCTGGTTGGAGTGGGTCTAGGAGAATCAATATGGATCGGGGTGCTTTTCCTTTTGGCTTTGTCCGTGCTGCTCAGGCTGCCCATTACAAGGATTCTAACCTTTCTATTCCCGTTATGGCGAGTTTGGACACCTATCCGCCCCCCAGCATCAGCAGTGCCAATGTCTTAAAAACCAAGTCGGTAGCAGTTGATGGTGAGTCGCTTATTGTTAAATCTCCCACCCTTTCCATTGATTCTTGTGTCCCTGTGTTTGTGAGTACGGCATCTGTAAATACTGGAAACTTTCAAGGTGCCTTGAGTCCATTGCGTACCCCACTGCCCTCAGCCCCCCATAGCTCCCCTGCCCTCACCCTGGCCTCGTGGAATATTGCTGGTCTCCGCAGTAAATTAACCATAGAGGACTGGTCTGCGTGGGTAACTTCCCACGATATCCTGGCCTTTCAGGAGACGTGGGCTGTGGACCCTATCTTCTATCCTGGGTATGTGAACTTCTCAAAGGGGGCCTCCAGTGGTACGAGGGGCCGCCCCTCTGGCGGACTTTGCATTTGGGTTAGGCAAACCTTGAAGTATCAACTCACAGAAATGGCAATTGACAATCCCGATCTACTGATCATTTCTCTCCACTGTATTGATGAACCTTTAATCTTAATCATCAACGTTTATAACAGGGGACTCCCTGGTGGACGTGGTACTAATACCTTCTTACAACTGGATGGGTTTCTGGACACTGTTGACCCCCGTTCCAATGTTGTAATAGTAGGTGACTAGAACTATTGTTTTGAGCCGATGCTCCCTGATTGGGAATCCCTGACCCTGGAAGTTGATTCTACTTTTAAAATTCCCCCTCTTGATCTTACACCCATCAAGCGGTGGACCGAAGCCGCTGTCCAGTGGATGAGCCTATGTATGGAGCGCGGTTTTAGGGCTGCCAACGGACGTACCATTTCCGATGTGAATGGTAAGGCAACATTCTCAGATGGTCGTGGTCGCAGTAGCAGAATTGATTATGCTTTAATAAAAGTGGAGTTCTGGTCCTCCCTAAGTGACATGGTGGTTTGTGACCGTCCAAAGAGTGACCACAACCCTCTAGTCCTGTCACTTCTGCTCTTTCCCCGTTACAGAAGTGCTCATTCCGAGATTGTGACTGCCTAAGCCCTCTTAACCAACAATCAACGGAGAGTGCGCTGGGAAATGGTTGCCCTCGATAGTGTAACACTCTCATAAAGTTTCCACCGCGCTGGAAGATCTCCAGCTTCTTCGGGATACCAACGATGTCGTTGGTAAATCCACAAATATACATACAAAATTATTTTCTGACCTTAAGTCCCTCTTTTCCAAACCCTGTAAGGCCACGATACCCACCATTTCTAAGCCAGGCTCCTGGTATAATAAAAACTGCCGGGAGTCTTATAGTAAATTAAAAATAGCCATTAATACTAAAAACCAGGCAAATATTAAATCCGCAAGGAAAGTTTACACCAAGGCCAAAGTTCAGGCGAAACGTGATTGGGACAATGACCACTGGAGCGACCTTTTGTCTGCTAGCAAACATAGGAACCTCACCTTGTTTTGGCATATTTTGAAGTGGGGTAACACACCCAGTGCACAGGTCCCCTCCAACAATGTTTCCCCGGATAACTGGGTATCACACTACAAATCCCAGTTTTCGGAAAGTAACTTGGCTGCTCAGCCTGCTCTCCCTCTAAGTTGGGATTTGACCTCTTCCACGAACCTTAAATTTGATATTGAAGAGGTTAAGATGGCCTTATTGAAGGTACCTAGTGGCAAGGCTCCAGGAATTGACTGTGTCCCCGCGGATCTTTTTAAATCCGACCTTAGCAACTGGGCGCCCTACATTGTCTTCTTGGCAAATGCTATTGCCAAGGGGGCTGCCATCCCAGAATCTTGGAAGGGTGCCGAGATTCTGCCCATCTTTAAAAAAGGTGACCGTTCATGCCCAGGGAACTACTGCCCAATAAGCCTCATAGATTCGGTCCAAAAAATAGTTGCAAGAATGATCCTGGCTAGGATCCAGACCTGGGTCGAACAGGAAGATATCATCTCGCCACTGCAGGCAGGTTTTAGATCTTGCACTAGCACCATAGACCAGGCATTCAAATTCCAACTGATTGTCTGGAAAACGGTTTATCTCTGTGGTGGCACAATATATGCTGCTTTTGTAGATCTACGGTCTGCATTCGACCTACTCAATAGGACCAAACTATGGGGCGAATTAGCGGCGCTTGGGATGCCTCTGGATCTTCTAAACATCATCGTTAGGCTGCACGAAAATAATTTTGGTCAAGTGCGTTGGGGGAACCAAGGTCAGGTTACCGACAGATTTAATGTTAGTAGAGGTGTCCGACAAGGGTGCGTCCTTGCGCCAACTCTATTTTTATTATTTATAAATAGTCGTGCAATATTTTTCTAATACTTCATCGGACGCCCCCACGTTGGGTGGTTCCAAAATACCCCTCCTTATGTTTGCCGACGACACCCTACTTTTATCCCAGACTTTGTCAGGGTTGCAGTCGGCTCTAAATGTATTTTCCACATTCTGCTCTGATTATGACTTGCTAGTCAACGTCTCTAAAACCAAATATATGGTTTTTAATAAAGGGAAAACCGTGAAAGGCCAGGTGTGTATGAACAAGGACATATTGGAACGAACCAATGTTATGACTTACTTGGGGGTTGTCTTTGAAAATAAACTGAACTGGAGGCCTCAAATAGACGTACTTTCTCTTAAATTTGCTCAACTTTCGGGCTGTTTGGCCAAGGAACACAAGCAATCCCAGACAAAAATGATAGGTTCCCCCCATCAAAATTTATGAAGCAAGAATTAATTCAGCAATCTTGTATGGTGCGGAACTCTGGGGTTTTGCTGACCTTTCTCCCCTGGTCTCAGCACAATACAAATTTTTTAGAAAACTTACGGGCCTCCCCAGCTCCACCCCAGTGAAACCGCTTTTGCTGGATCTCGGTTGCCACTCCTTTGATGATATCGCCAGGTTCAAGCCACTGGCTTTTTGGAGGAGACTGTGGACAATACCAGAATTAGGCCTCTACGCTAAAGCTTTTCTGGATGTCCGCTCTATCCTGGGAGCCGGCGACATCTCCTGGTGCAAGCACGTTCGACTATTATTGGAATCTATGGGATTAGGTATCCTTTGGACAGACCCAGCTAACAATCCTTTTCCACCAAAAAAACAATTTAAAGATCTTTATTGGTCTACGGTAACCCAAAAACATATTTCCTCAGTTTCCCCTGAGTCATTGTCTGGTAGGTTCCTTGAACATAAATCAGTCCCCTTGTTAGAAGACTACTGGGACATTATTACCAGACCCAGCGATAGAAAACTCTATCACCAATTCAGGGTCGGCTCCCTTCCCACCAATTTATTTACAAAAAAATGGAAGGGTGGGTCTTGCGATTCTTGTAGTTGGTGCTTAGGCTGTGTTGACTCAGTTGGGCATATATTTTTTGCTTGTCCAGCATATGCAGCACCCAGGGCTAAATGGCTGAAACCCATCTGTCGCACCCTGGGAACAAGACAGGGATATGTTGCCCTCAGTATCTTAAGATATGATTCAGCCGAATGTGTTGTAGTCGCAGTGGCCAAATTTTTAGGCTGGGTTTGGATAATCAGACATAGGAGGCAACTGACTATCTAAATGACATTGTGTTCGTGATCTTCTTTTTTTTTAAAACTATTTTGATTGTATTTTTTTATCTTGGCTGTCAAATGTCTTTTATGATGAAATTTTTATCGAAATAAAGACTAATGTAATGTAATGTAATGAGTCAAAAAGGATGAAGTGTGGCCAAATAAAATAAAGAGATTGAGATATCGGCTGACACGAGTGAAATCACCAAGAGAAGATCAGGTGAATGAAGTGACAAGCCAAGACAAATCAAAAGGAGAAGAGGCTAATCAAGAAGAGGGAAAAAGAACAAGAAAACCCAACCAGAAGTATAAGTCACCAGAATGGACGTACGTGGCACTGCCTGAAATGGAGGAAGAGGCAGATAGTCAAGGAAATCCAGAGGAGGCTGTACTGAAAGTGGTTGAAGAAGAAGAAGAAGAAGCAGGAATCCTGAGAGTTATCTTATCCGACATCGGAGGAGAAGAAACGGAAGATCAGGAAATTCTGTATTTTGATGCACTGAAAGAAGTGAAAAATGATGAAATGCCAAACTGAGAAAATCTAGAAAACTATTGATGAAAAAGTAACAATTGAATCAAACAATAGATACTGGTAGAACTAAGTAGGGCCTTAGAGGCCTAAGATTAGAGAACTAGTGGTGAAATAAAAGAGGCTAAGTCAAAAGACACAGTCCAAACTAACAAGATGGCTAACATAGAAAGTAGCAAAAGTAAATGTACATTCATGAAGAGATGGTGTAAAATGTGTTGTTGTTGTACAGGATTATTAATGCTTCTATGGAGCATACTTGCTCTATTAATTTCTTTTAAGGTCACTATAGATACACTAGAAGGACACACTGAGAACATTACTAACATAAAAAAGATTCCAAAGGTAGTTCCGACTAGAATAGATAATAATTATTTATATAAGGATAGGTTGATTAATGATTTTTCAAATAATGTGTTTTCAAAGTTATTGTATGAATATGTAAAGACCATGGACGTAAGGAATTGCTACGTATGTATGCAGTTACCTGCTTCTGTGTCAGAGGGAGTGACATATCATCACCTTCCAGCAACATATGGAATAGCATGTAGTGTGATAGCAAGCTTATTTTATGAAACAGGTAAATTAGAATACTATTATTCAGATGTAGATAACATTTTTTCGCAAGTACCTGCTAATAATAAACTAAATAAAGTGAGACCTGCTAAGGTGTTAGGTGAATTTTTCTTAGTAACTAAGGAGCTAACAGAGTATATTTTTAAAAATAATTTGACATGCAGTTTGAAGAATGAAGAAAAGACATTCCTAGACATGGTCGAGGAAAGGAGGTTGAAAATGAGAAGAAAAGGATCTGAAGGAAAAGAAGAGAAAACAGTCTGGGATGTAGAAATGGAAAAACATATGAAGGGAGAGTCTAATCCAACTTTGGCTCTAGATTGGCCCCAGAAAGGGAAACTGTGTATAAGAAGGAATCAAACAGCGTACGATAATCATTTTGTAGGGAATAGTGAGTGCCATGATACATATCGAATCATTGGTGGTTGGGGATTTAAAGGTGGAAGAGATCCAGTCTTTCCTGGACTTTATTTTATCCGTGGGAACAGGGCATATTATCGATTGCCAGACCATTGGTATGGCACATGTTACGTAGGCCTGGTCTTTCCAAAAATCTTTCACATGGACAGAGATAAAGATGGTGTACATAGGTTAGGTAATCAATTAACACGTAGTAAAAGAGAATCTTGGGCAGAAATTGTAGGTGATATTTTTGGAGCATTGATACCAGCAGTGGGAATATCTCTGAATGCGAACAATATTAGAAGATTATCAACAGTAGTTGATCGCTTGTCAACAAGCACCGCTGGAGGATTTTTATTGGTTAATACTGAAATGGTTGCCATGCGTGCTATGGTAATGCAAAATCGACTTGCCCTTGATATCTTATTGGCAAAAGAGGGTGGAGTCTGTGGAATGCTGAAAGTTCAACATTGTTGCACTTACATTCCAGATGAAAGCAAAGATCTAAAGGTTTACATTAAAAATATTACTGAATTGCATGACGAAATTGTACCACTAGAGGTTGAAGGTGTTTGGGAAAAGATTGGCAAGAAAATTGCTGCTATTAAAAATTTCTTAATGAAAATAGGTAGTACAGTTATAGGTAAAATCTTATTTCCATTAACTTGTGTGATTTTCGTCTTACTAATATTAAGATTAGGATGTATGTGTTGTAAAAACAAGAAAACAAAGAATAAAATAAAAAGAGAAAAACTAAAAAGAAAGAAGGATGCAGATGGAGATTTAACAGAGATAACTTTAGAAGAGTGGAAAGAAAGTTTGTATAAAAAGCAAAAAGAGATGAAGAAGAAACTGAACTATAATTAAGAGCAAGAATACATTTCAATTTTCCGTAAAAGGATGAATCAATTTAGTGTTGTGGTGGTGATAAAATCACCAAAGGGGGGATTGCTGGAGTGGGGTTTTCTTTAAAATTATATACCCTCTTCATTTTGCATGTTTAGATTAATAAGATTAATTGTAATTATACTAATGGTTTGCTGTGTGAATTAATCAACATTACTAATATAAGAAATATACATGGGTATTGCAGTGGCATGGACTAACTAATGATGTGAACTAAATTTGTATGCATATTAATAATATATATTCAGAAATTGCATGATTATATGTTGCTTTCGTGATGTATTTGTGATTTGTGCTTTATTAATGTGAATATAACCCGCATTAAGTGTTGCTTCTGCTAGATAAATACATACACATATGGGTATTAGTAAGGGGATAACAGATTATTAGTCATTTCTATGTATTAATTAAATTTTTGTGTTTCTTTGCTTAAGTTGACCATTTGGTGGCCACAAAATGGCCGACGTCCCTGTTAGACGAGAACAACTCCATTATGAGCATCTCTGGGTGAAATGCGCATGCGTCGCCATTAGCTGCCGCAGCCTTTACATGACCCCGACTCAACTGTGACAACCAAGGCTATTTCCCGGGCACGGCCAAACTGCTCTGAAAGAAACAATGAAAATATACTATTGCATGGATTGGAACTATATCTAAAGACACATTATATGTATGTGAAAGAAGTCGAACTTTCCCCATCGGACCAATGAAACTCGTTCAAATTACGATTTGTTACACTTCGGAATGTAAATTTACTATAAAAATGGCAGATTAGAGAGAGGCCTTAGTGCGCTTTTGCCATTCAATTGTTCGAGACCCTTCAGAAGAGTCGCGATTTACTGACGGAGAGGACGGTGACACTGCAGGACAGCTGTTTCCCAAAGACTCTGACAGTATGAACTGATGACCGGGATTTTGACTTAAAGGGCGACTTTAGCCAGAATAGGTAACTATGATGATCTAATTTGCTTGATTAAAACCCAGAGAATCGAATTCAATTATTTAGATAAAATTTGATATTCATTACAAAAGCTGTGTCGGGTCGTTTATTTGAGAAAATGTATTGATATAAATGATGTTATAGATTTTGTTATCACTTCAACCTGCAGCTAGTAGATCCATGGCCTATACATGGGAGAAGTACTAAAGGTGAAGTTTAGACCTTTATGAATAGGGTTATGTGAGTACTTTTTCCATTACAGCGAGTGGAACAATCACCTCTTTGAAGCAGGTTAATCGATGGGTGTATGTTGGTGTTATGGGCCCCACCAGCGTATGAAGTATTGTATGTGATCTATGACCTGTGACGTATAAGGGGATTTTGCATTCCACGCTGCAACACTTGCTTTGAATTGTATTTTTGCACACTGCTTGTTGCACATTGCATCTTTTGCACATTTCTCTACGTAATTGGCCATTAATAGCAGGTTTGCACTGTATTAGGGTCTGGTGTATTCTCCATAGGGTGTTTACAGCCTGACAAAAATGAGCAAGCAGAAAATAAACCCAGGGAAAAGTGTGGTCGGTACGCTAGATGCCTTCATTTTGAGGGCTGAATCGACCCTCATTCATGAAATACAATTGACAGAACAAAGGTTATCCCTTGATCCACAATTCCCATTAGGTAGACTTTCCCTATCCCCTGCATTCCCTGACTCCTTGTCAACAATCACTCAGGATGTTTCCCCAGCCAGGGGGAGCCCACCTTTAACCGCACCCTCAGGTATAATGATAAACTCTGGTTCTTGCTCTTCCAGGGAACATGAACCTACTCCTGTGAAAACAAAGGCGACTACCAGAGGGCAGAAAACCAAGCTCAAATCAGGTTGTAATAATGAATCCTTTACTACAAAAAGAAAGGTTCGAGGGTGTACAAAACCAAAATCTGTCCAGGGAACCCCAGGAGGGACAGTACCTTCTATCCCCCTCATTAGTGTTGAAAATGTGGGTAATTCCATCTCCATGAATCAGAATATTCCAAGGCAACTTATCGATAGCATCGAGGAGGGGAATTTTTGGGGAAGGTTAGAAACCATGTTATCTACCTTATTAGACCCCATGTTTAAAAAAATAAGTGTGATAGAAGCTAGGTTGGCTAAATTAGAGGGGACCATCGGCTGTAATCCCCCAGCAATCCTGGCAGTGAGCCCACCCATAAATACAGACGTCTCAGCCAAGAGGGGCAAAAGAGCCGTGGGGGAAGGGGTGGGGGGTGGGTCCACTGTAAGGATTGCAGTGATTGGTGAGGCACAAGACAAGAATAGTCCAAATAGTACCAGGCCTAGAGGTCCAGATATCGGGGCTACCTCATGCCAGCCCCCCAATAGGGCAGGATCACCCGGGTTGCATAGGGAAAGGGGGCTAGTGGGTAGGAACGTCCAACCATCGAGTCTCCTGGTTATAGATCTTCCACATGAATCTACCCCATATGTAGTGGTACTGGGGAATGTACCATCTCTCCCCATCGGGGTAAAGGAAGACTATATGCAACTAAGAAACAAACTAGCACACTGGTTCACACACAATACCACCCTAGGTCACCGTGTAGTTAAAAACATCTTAATGGCACGCAGGGTTAGTTGGATAGGGAGCTCATGTAAATTGGACAGTGGAGATTGTGTTATCGTTAATTTTGATAACCCTTTCACTGCTGGATGTATCTTATCAAGGAACATCAGTCTCACTCCGCTAACCGCATCTGATATCAAGGCTTTACCCCTGGGCTATTTTTATAAGCCAGCCCCTCAAAGGGAAATGCCAGAACACGGTCATAGGGTACGCCAACCAGGAAGCTGGTTAAATAGACAAGCACCCACGCAACGGCCTTTCGCTCTAGCCCATTACGCTCCTGAATCAGATGGGCAGTTAAGTAGTACCCATACATTAGCGTTAGATAACAGATTTGCAGTTTTATCCGGGTTGGAGAATTGTGATTGACTTTGGGCCCCCGTACCTCCTGGACCACAAACAGCTACATCCCCCCATACTCCAGGGGTTTTAGCTGTGAGGCAGGCAGCTGTGAGGCCCAACAATTTTTTATCTTGGAACATTGCAGGGTTGGCCAATAAATTCCAAGATCCATGGTGGGTACGTTATGTGAAGCAATATTCTGTAATTAGCCTACAAGAAACGTGGTCGTGGATTGCAATATTTTCTTGGAAGGCTATAACGCATTCTTTGTCCCGGCCACTCCATCAGCGAGCGAAAGACCAATGGGTGGTTTAGTTACTTATATCTCTGTGGCCATCGATTGCAACTACACACCTGGGAATTCTGGCATTGTCAGCAACTAGGGGGGATACCAGATGGGGAATTTTTAACTTCTACAATTCGGCGGCTAGTCCACTAGAGGAGTGTAATATCACCAATCTGGGAGCAATCATAAAACAATCTCTGGGCCCTGGATTGTATAACTTTATGGTTTCTGGTGACTTTAATATACACCCTTGTGGTCACCCTTTATCTTCTTGCATCTCGGAGCTGGGCTGCCCCCGTATGACGGGTTTTCATTTTGTATTTGTATTTATGGGTTTTATATAGCGCCTGGATCACCCCATATGGGGTATCTCTGCGCTAAGACAGCCAACTGACCACCAAGAGAGTGAGATTATAAAAGCTCTGTTTTCAACAGTTTCCTGAAGACTAATAGGTTGGTGCATTGACGTAGTTGTAGTGGGAGGAGATTCCAGTATCGAGGTGCCAGGTGAGAACGCCTTCGCTCCCATCCGCGCGAGTTTGATGCGGGGGGTGCACAGATATGCTAGATGACTGGATCTCAACAATCTTGTGGGAGTATATCTAACTAATTTATGAGCCAGATAGCCAGGACCCAAGTTGTGTAAGGATTTAAAAACCATACAACAGATTTTAAACCTGACTCTCTTTTTTATAGGGAGCCAATGAAGGTCACGGAGTAGAGGAGCTGAAGGGGTCCTGGGAAGTGCGTTGTTTACTAAACGGGCCGCAGTGTTCTGGACTACCTGTAATTTGTTTAGAGATTTTTCTTTGGCTGCAATCAATAGGGCATTGCAGTAGTCTAGTCTACTGATAATCAACGATTGAACAAGGGTTTTGCGGGTGGTTATAGGAAGAAAGGGACAGACCCTTCGCAAAATGTGGAGAGTGTGAAAACAGGTTCTGGCAGTGCTGTTTACATGTTCTTCTAGAGTTAGACCCTTGTCCAAGTGCACTCCCAAATCCTTTACTACATCTTTAGGGGATGGGGCAGAGCCTAATTCCTCTGGCCACCAGCTAGGGGACCATTTTAGTATTGCCTCTCCAAATAGCGTTATTTCTGATTTATCAGTATTCAGTTGTAGAAAGTTCTCCTTCATCCATTGTGCAACACCCTTCATACCCTCAGAAAAGATATCCTGGGTGAGTGGATTCGATTTATCAAATGACAGCAGAAGTTGCGTGTCATCAGCATAGGATATGGGAGTAAATCCAAGCCTTCTGAGGAGTCCTGCCAAGGGGGCCACATAGATGTTAAATAATGCGGGGCTCAAGCAGGAGCCCTGTGGGACCCCCTTGCTAATACAGGTAGTTTGAGAACGGTAGGAACCAAGATTGATGGTTTGTGTCCTATTGGTTAGGAAGTCAATTAACCAACTCAGTGCTTTACCTCTAACCTATCTCCTTAAGGCGGGTGATGAGAACCTGATGGGATATGGTGTCGAAGGCAGCCGACAGGTCAAGCAGGACCAACATCACTGCCTGACCCTTGTCTGCTGCCATTCGGATATTGTCTGTGACCTCCACCAAAGTTGTTTCAGTGCTGTGTTTCGGGCGGAATCCGGACTGTGATTGATCTAGACATTGAGTGATTTCAATAAACTCGGAGAGATGTTTATTAATATGTTTTTCAAGAAGTTTACTATTAAGGGGAAGTAAAGAAATAGGTCTGTAGTTGGTAATATCCTCTGGTGGTAGCTTCGGGTTTTTCTTTATAGGAACAACCTGCGCTGCTTTCCACTCAGCTGCGAGGACACCTTCATCCAAAGATTTATTGAGGATAGTACAGATAGGGCTAGCAAGAGAGGTTGACAAAGTGGCTGCGATTTTAGCCGGCATAGGGTCTAAAGGCGAGCCTGATTTAGTGCTCTTTAAAAGAGCGTCAACATCAAAAATGGTGCAAGCAGGGAAGGTGTCTAGGGTGTGTAATGCCTCCTTAACGGGGATTGATTTTATGATCGGACTAGGGCAGGGACCAGTAGTCAAGGTGATTTTTTGATATATTTTTAAAATTTTCTGGACTAGATAATTTGCTATGTTATCACAGAGGAGTTGTGAGGGGGCAGCATCAACATTGCATGCTTTGGGATTGGTAAAAGTATTTAATATTAGATAAAGCGTACGGGAAGAATTTTCGGCATTATCAATCTGGGTAGCAATATATAGTTTTCGAGCAAGCTTCAGGTTTTTATGATAGGCTGCCAGTGTTTTTCTGAATAAGTCTTTATCAGCTTCATTATGTGAGAGGCGCCATGTACGTTCTAACTTTCTACACCGGCATTTCTGCTTTCAGAGTGGGTGAATACCACGGGGCCTGCACACATTTTGAACATCATCCTCAAGGGGAACAGCTGAATAACTTGTTAAACGAACTAGACATGTTGGTCATGATGTCCTTAATTGACCCACTCACCAAGTTCCCTGTACCAACGTTTAAAGGAAACGGAAGGGGCTCTTTTATTGATTTCATCCTAATCTCGTCGTTGCAATCCTTTTTTAATGGTTTTAACATTTTAGAAAGTGAATTCAGTGACCACAATCCTCTAACAGTCTATATGTCCGGCCCATTTTCGACAAAAATTGGGGAGGCCTCCAACAGAGGTACCCTGAAACCGATTGATGGAAAGCGCAGATTAAAGTGGTCCCAGGTATCTCCCGACAGTTTTTATAACAATGTGAAATCATTCTGTGCCCATGAACTGTCACTATGCACATCTGAGAGGTCCACCCCAATGAGATCCTTGGCGCCTATGAGACAATAGCGCAAAAAGTGGGAGAATTGCTAAGTGCTCCAACCAGAGGCACCGCCCCACATGGCCCTAGATGGTTTGACTCCCATTGCTCCAAGTCAGCTAAGCGGCTGAGGGAAGCTCTGGCGGCCAAACCAAGAATCCAATCTGAGGTCTGTGCACGCCGCAGGGAATATAAGTTAGCTCTGGACAAACGAAAGGGAGGTTTGAAGGATGACGCCTGGAAGGAGCAAATTGACTAGCACCTTGAGGAACAGCTCAAGGTTTTGGAGCGTTGTGAATGGGCCACTGTTTGACAAGGAAGGGGGGGATGGCCTGGTGGCTCACATTACTGAGGAGGAGTGGGTACTCTACTTTAAAACCATGTTTGACTGCCCGCTCGAGCCTACCCATAGAGAACCCTGGCTTAGAGAGGATGCTGTGATAAACTTTGACAGGAGTGAGATCATGGACAGGATTTTGGGGTTAACCATCAATAAAGCCCCAGGCCCAGATGGGATCCCCACTGATTCATTTAAGTCAGACCCCTTGTTCTGGGCCCCGGTTCTTGAGTCTCTATTTAATGCTGCAGCAAAGAATGGGTGTCCTCAGTCCTGGGCTTCTTCAACCATAGTTTCAGCTTTTAAAAAGGGCGATAGAAATAGTACTCACTGCTATAGACCAATCTCACTTATTGATTCAGTGGTCAAAGTGGTGAGTCGGGTCCTTTTACAGAGATTAACTACCTGGGCAGATGAGAACAGGATTATGTTGGATGCCCACTGTTGCTCAGTGTCTCAATTTACATATGGTACTGAGCAAACACACTGTCGCGCGTCCCGGAACCATCCACCTTGCTTTCATGGATTTGTCATCTGCTTTTGACTGTGTAAACAGGGCTAAGCTGTGGCAGTTCATGAGGGCAATGGGGGTGGAAGATAGCATTGTCAATTTCCTTGAGGACCTGCACTCATCGACCAAAGCCAATGTTAGAGTCTCACAAGATCTGCAGGTAACAAGGGACTTTGAGATTAAGAAGGGAGTCCGGCAAAGCTGTATTCTGGCGCCTTTTTTATTCAATTTTTATATTAATGAATTAGAAAGTGTGCTGAGGGCAACTGGAGTTGACTTCCCCTATGTAGGACGGCGGGGCATTCCCGTCTTGCTTTACGCGGATGACGCCGTCCTAATATCTAGAACTGAACTGGGCTTACAAATTCTTTTAACTGCATTCTCGGGTTTTATGTCAGAACGGGACTTGGCCATTAATAACTCGAAGTCCTATGTTATGAAAGTGGGGAAACACACGAAAAGCAGTTTTCAGTTCAGAACCGGCAATGACAAGATTCCCCGTACAAGTGTTTTCTCCTGTTTAGGGGTCTTATTTGACGATCAACTTAAATGGAACCCCTTAATTCAGTGATAAAAAAGGGGATCTGGTCCGGGTTAATGCAGCAATTTTTAATGCCGATGATTAAGGCGTAGAGCAGGCAATTGCAAAGTAATTGTTTTGGCGGAGCCAGAGAGACCACAAAACACGTCTTATTTGGCCGCTATCTTGGACACACCCCCTCAAGTGTTCCTTTTAGGTCCGTAATGGCCATCATAATGGCCGCCAATGAAGGCTCTGTGGCACCTGCTTCTTCCATCTGGGCTCCTAGATCCACTATAGGGGATTTTGTGACAGCGTATTTGTCCATTTTGTTTGTCCGTGTTACCGATGGGGCCTTTGGTTTCACCATTTCCTTTTGCAGTAATAGCGGATATAGGCCCATGGACACTACCTCGATTGTTCCGTTGTGTCCGCTCTTGAAGCCTTTGTCTTCAGCTCCAGACCTCTATCATCCAATCCTGTGTCTACTGCCCTTTCCGGTCTGGCTAGGGACTGTACCACTCAGGAGTTCAGTCAGTTCATTTGGTGGGCCAGAGCCCTGTCCGTTGATCGCCCTCCAAATTCCCCCACTCTCCAATGGACAAATCACCTCCTAATTTTTTCAGTTACTTCTCCATATCCTATTCAGTTGCCTCAGAATGTCAGGTCTCCCAAACCCCGGGTCGCTTGGAGCGCCTCTTGCGCAGCCTCAATCCCTTTGTCTCTGGCTGCTGCCTATCTGTCCGAATGTTGCCTATTCGATCGTTCACCTCCGCCCAATACAGGCACCTCGCTTCTCATGGGGTCAGGAGCCACCGTCTGCACCTGCGCCCAGAGTCCGGACCGTAGAAAGTGACTGTGTGGAGCACCCTCCTAGTCAGCTTTCACAACTTGTGATTTCCAAATATTACACACTTCCTCCAGCGCCAAGCGTACATTGCCTCTTACCACCTTCACGTCACCATTGAGATCGGGCTCTCTGCCGAACCTGTGTGTCTTTACTGCCCTGCAGTCGTATCAGGTCTTGATCAGCGTTGTGACTTCAGTGGCTTCCTGCAGCACTTGATACTGTGCTGGCAGCCTTCGTCCCCATGCCAATTATATCTAGATCCCGCAGTGTCGCCTACCAGCCGCCGCCGAATCAGGGTCTTTTGCCGCCTCAGCTCTGCCACTAAAACGCAGGTCCACCGAGGCGCTGCGGCTACAAGCTGCCCGCCTGCTGTACTGACTCCTGCTAGGGGGAGTCTCTCACCATCACCAGGATTCCTTCACTGTTGTGCATCTTGTGGTGCCAGTGCAGCCAGCTGGTGCTGGACCGCGGCTAACACCGCCTATAGGCCTCTTGATATTTGTTCCCCAGAGGTGCCACGGCTACGCACCGCCTGTCCGCCTCAAGTATTTCGGCTGAGGGGAGCCTCTATTAATCACCGGGGAAGCCTCTGCAGTCATCTGTCCGATTCAGCCAGCTCGCCATGACACGCGGCTATCTCGGACTCTCTAGGACCCCCTTGGCTGTGTGTCCCCAGATGCGCCTCAGCCAGCATTCGCCCATCCGCTGTGCTTACTTCTGGTGGGGGGAACTCTTCACCTTCACTGGGGGGGGACCCTGTGCTAGTCCGTATTTTATTCCCAGTGCAGCCCACAGGTGATGGAACGGGGCTGTTACCACTTCTGGCCTCTAGCTTCATCAGGATACAATGATTCAATCAACTAATGATTGGCGCTGCGCACTGTGCTATTTGTAACTGAGTTACTAACAATTAGTCTCAATTCCCAAAAATTTTAGGCTAAAGGCTGGCTCAATTGTTCTTCGGTGGTGCAGTGATCACTGCTACATTTCTCCCGCCTGGATTTCTGGGTGGATGTCGGGCTATCGAGTAATCAAGGATGACGCTCCTCTACTGTGCAGCGATTGCCGGCGGCTCAAGCTGAGAAGGAGGGATTTTTGGTAGGGATCTGTTCATGGATACCGTGGGCAGAAGAGAAGGGGTTAAAATATATTTTATGCGATGGAAAATCCCGCCAGAGAGGCACAGAATGCTCAAACTATTCCGCAAACTCAATGGTAGCCACAAAAAATTGAAAGTAAATCTTTAATTCAAATTTGCGAGCTGGCATCTTTATTCTCCTGATGCAGTGCAGTGCACTGCGCTCCCTGTAGACAGGGGCGGGGCGTAAAATGATTGGTATACTGCACCGTTGCGAGCGAGCGTAGCGAGCAAGCCCGAACCACCATAAGAGGGGTTCGGGGGGGTTCTACCCCCGCGATAATTTTGAAAAAAGAGAAGAAAAATTGTGCATTTTCAAGCAAATTTGAGAAAGCAGGAAGGTTAATAAAGCAATTGTGAAAGTGCAGTTATAACATTAATAAAGAGATGTCATATAACATAGGTAGCTGCTTATTCAGTATAACCACAGAGCTTCATAACAGACTTCGAGATACAATGCATTTCTGAGTACCTCACTCACAGATGTTTTTTATTTAACAAACAACTAAACTGGTTGCAATGTAGCAGCATTCAACATTGTTTACTTTTTGTAAATGAAATCAGCACGTCTCTCTATAAGAGCAGCAAACTTTTCAATAACTTTAATGTTAAAGTCCGGGATTTTCTGAACTAGCTTGCTCTCTACAGAGAGCATTGCCAAAGCATTGAGTCTTTCCTCAAGCATGGTGTTCCTCAGGAATGTCTTAATCCTCTTTAAGGCTGAAAAACATCGTTCTGACTCGGCTGTTGTCATACGAGTGGTAATGACAGTTTTTAGTAAAGCCACTGTCTCTGTAAGTGACTTTTCCATATTAAGTTTATGTATTAAAGCCAGCAAAGGCATGGCACTTTTGCCCTTCCGGTACACAGGCATTGCGTACAGTACAGTCAACTTAGTTCACAGCTCCTCTTTTTTGAGCATAGGATAAGCTTCCACAGCCTCATTCAGGGCACGCTCCGGGAAGATTCATCATATTTGGCAAACTGTTGACTTTGCAATAATGTGGCACTCACCAAATGTTTTGTGAAAGAAAAACGTTCTTGTGCCTGCACAATTACAATGTCACATATCTCCTTTGCAATTCGGACCAGAGTGGTGATGTTTTTCCTGCGGTTTGAAAAAGTAGAATGCTCTGGCAGTTTGCTGTCTAAATTGTCAACCCCATCTCTCACTTTGCTTATGCTTTGTACAAACATAGTGGTATATACTTGCACTTTGACAGTATCTATCTCTCGAGCTTGCAACTGATTGTATAACAGGTCGACAGCTACCATTATATCATGAAATAAAAACAGTAAGAACTGAAACTCTCTGTCTTGTGTGTTCTAGCAAAGCCATGGGCTTCAGTCCGACTTTTGTAATCAAACTCATCATTGTCTTCTATGGCGGCAAAACATTTCTTAAGGTCCTCTCTATGTTCATAGATTAGGTTGACTGTACGGATGTTAAAGTTCCAACGAGTTGAGGATCCCCTTGGAACGCTTTTGTCCACAATCTCATAAAGTGCTTCCAATCTTTTGGGGGAACGTGAGAAGAATGCTGCCATGCCTCCTATATCCTAAAAGAAAATTTGTGTCTCGGTGATCCTTGAAACTGCCTTTTGCATAATAAGATTAAGTTGGTGAGCGTAACAGTGCACATAATGAGCATTAGGGTACACATCTCGAATTCTTTTCTGAACTCCACTAAGGCTTCCACTCATTACGGACGCACCATCATAGCTTTGTGCGGTAAGTTTTTTTTTTGAGGCAGCTCTGGAAAAATTAAGCTCAGTTGACGCAGTATAGCTGCAGTAATGGTTTCTGCACTAAATGTGTGAAACCATAGAACCTCTCCACAACTTCTCTGTCATTGTCAATGTGCCGAAACACTAATGCGAACTGTGTTTTAGTGGCCACATCAGTGGTGTCATCAGCCTGAATAGCCACAAAGTCCGTGTTTTGCAATTCTTGCACAATATGGCTTCTCATAATTTCGAGCATACACTCAAAAAGTCCATTTTGTATTGTTTTAGAGGTGCCCGTAAAGACTGTAGCACTTGCTAAATGTGCTTCCATATCCTTGTCTATGTTTGCTATTAAATCCACAAGGCCTCTAAATATCCCAGGTTTTGAGGAACTTGGTGATTCATCATGGCCTCGCAATGCCAGTTCGAAAGCACCACAGAAACGAATGCAATCAATTATTTTAGATAGAATCTGTCTGTTCCTATCAACTGCTTCATTGTGTTTCTTTAGTGTTTTGCGGTATGCATCGTTTATATGCTGCTCAATCGGTGAGTCTTCCCCCAACATTCCCAGTCTCGTCAGGTTTTCCATATGCTTTCTTGTGCGTGCATGCTTCTTTATTTTTTCAGACAAATGCTTCAAGTCTGTTGCTCCTTGATTTGTCCAAGAAAACTCACCACCAAACAGCAATCAGGGGAAGCAGAACAGAGAATTTCTTAAAGGGCATCCTGTAAGCCAATCAGCTTTTGTGTACCAGGCATTTGAGAATGTACGTGTGGACATTTTTCATCTGTCCTGGGAAGTTTGCTGTAGTTTTAGGTCAGGCCGATGAGGTCCTAATTGCTTTAAATGTAGTTTCTCTTCAAGTGGCCGTGCCTGGAATGACCTGTAATCAGCTCTTGCACTGTATTCATGATGCCGATGCTGGCCTTACCAATATATATTAAAGAAACCTGTCAATAATCAAAGTACAACATATAAGGTGCGGTGCAATAATATCAAATTTCAGTATAAATACATATATCTTGTGCAGTATCGCAATAAATCTCCAACAGCTCCCCTTTGCACAACATGACTGCTAAAAATACATCCTTGCTGCCTCTGTGTGCCATAGTGGTTGCTGAAGGCACTGAAACAGACACTGCTTGAGGGCCTTGAACAAGGCAAGGGATAGATAGTGCTGTTAACAACCGTTATTGCCCAAATCACAGGGCTAAGGCTATTAGTAAATTCCATCCACTGAGGGTACAATGTTCAGAATGTGCGCCTACCTCAACCACCATGTACTGTGACCACACACATAGCCCTAACTCCAATCTAAAAAGAAAATTGCATCAGTTTCCTTACCTTTAACTCTGGTGTTTGCTGGGTCGTAGCCGGGGTGAAAGAGCAGCAAAGGAGGTCTTGTTCTTCGCCGGAAAATTGACCAAAAATTTGGTAATGGTTGTCAAGTTTTAGAAGGTGCTGAAAATAAAAATAAAACTATTTATTTTTGAAACATCACTGTACTCTCAGCTAGCTCTAACGCTGTAAGGAGGCTCTGGGAAGTAGGCTAGTGTCAATCTCTCATAATTGTTTTTAGAATCTAGTACAATCTGTGGGTTAAAGTCTTCATTCACTTACGTTGAATTTATTCAGGTAAGGTTTATGAAAGGAAAGCCAAAGAGCAGGATATGATGTACCATCTGAGATGGACTAACCCAGTGAACCGGACTAAAATGATAGGGTTGCTTGCTGTAATCATGAATGCCTGGGTAGAGCTTCCCCTTCAACACATGACACAATTTTAGAGGATTAAAGCTATGGATATCACAGTGTCAATTTAGATCAGGTGTAGTTTTTTTTGCCGCCATTACCTGGCAATCGGGCACTTTTGCTGCATCCAAGATCAATGTGATGAAAGGCGGAGTGGACTGCGCATGATTTGAGTCAAATTCAGGTCCAGCCACCCATGCAATTAGGTCATCATTCATCCACTGCACTGAATGGATAATAAAACGCAATGGATCACACAGAAAATCAAGCTTTATTCATTCCATCCTGTTAACAATACAGTTATCATTAATTAATTGCGCTCCATGAGTGTTCTCCCACCTCGCCACCATATCAACAAAAGATTTTCCCTTGCAGATTTGCATACAAGATTTACCCTGCCTGTTGCACACAACATGTATCTTTGCTGAGCTGCATGTGACACAAGCCTTGGGCAGTGCTTACATTGTAAAAATGTAAGTGCCATGGCCCTTCTCAGGGGCCACTGCATCTTTCGCCATCTATTTCCCCTGCAAGCCAATACCAACACATCTACTAGCAATCACACTCCTACAAATGCCAAAATTCCTTAATTTGTAAGAGAAAAAAAAGATAAGTGTGAGGGTCCCTCGTCAGGAGGCCCCTGCAGCTTGCACCACCCATTTCCCTGTCAGCGAGCCACCAACACTACCTACACAACTGCTAACCATCACACTCCTACAAGTTTGATAATTCCGAATATTCCGGGCCCTAAAGCTATAAAAATGGCTCAGGTATTCGGTGTTTGTTTTTAATGTGCATTGTATTAATAAATAACTATTGTTCTACCGTCTGAGAGACTGTCGTAAATGTCGGAAATCACCGGCTTATATTAATCACTGAATCCAAGCCACCCAAAACCATAAGAATGGCTTGGGGAGCAGGTATTATTCATTTTTAATTGTATATTAAAATATTAAAGACTCTGTTGCTGTGCTCATCCTAAAATTAGACAAAAAGCGTCAGTATGTGGTGCACTGACATAAATGCCGTCATTGAGAATTAAATGCCGGTGCTGCGCAGAGGCAACCACCGGCTCAAATTAAGCATGAGAATGGTTAAGTTTGCAGTGCGCGTGATATAGGAATGTAATATTTCCGTACACCACCAACACTCATAATGTCTGCATGCACAAAAAGTAGCAAAGAACATGTGTCACATGGAAAGTATGCTTCAAACTGACTTTCGCATTCCCAAGACTCATAAAAGTGAGAAATGATTTCAAAATTATGTGAAGCGCAGCTTGTTGTACTCACTATGGTGAGAAAGGACAGACAGGCAGGGCCTATACTCACCATGGACGGGTAGAAGCATCGAACGTTGTGCCTCATACGTCTACCGGGTAGGCACAACGTTCGATGCGGACAGTATGTATGTAGTAACTGTAAGGACACTAGGACAGCAAAGGTGGACAGATAAACAGACCCCGCTACGAAGAGCAAAGGCGGACAGAAGGCGCCTGTGCTCACCATGAGGCGTACTGCTCCGTGTTGCAGTACAGTTAGGACGGACACACACGAAGTGTAAGACGGACAGATAGCGCCTGTACTCAAAGAATAGGCAGACGTAGGAAGCACACAGCTCAGAGTTAACCGTGCAGTAAAGACAGACAGAATGTGGGCTCACCAAGCAGGAAGAAGGACAGACAAAGCTCTGTATGGCGAGTAAAGACGGATAGATAGGGTCTGACTCTGTACTCACTAAGAGGAAGGACAGACAGACACTGCACTGCGTCTGTACTCACATTTGATACAGATTTCAAAGCAAGGAACTCCCAAAACTTTCTTACCTTTGTGATTCGCGAAGACTCCCAAAGTGGAAACTGCCATTGCCTATGGCAGTTGCCATCAGGGGCGTAGCTGTGCGGGGTTGGGGTGTTGCACCACTCTAAAAAAATGCATTCTGCGATAAATAGTTGGGTACAAGTGCTTTCAATCGAGTAATGTGAACTGTAGTGTCTGTCGTATTTCACATGGGATTTTTATTAACCCACAGTGACAAACACACACACACACACACACACACACACACACACACACACTTTCTCTCATGTATGTTTTGAAGGCCTTAAAAAATGTTGCTTAGTTTGAAAACGATTGCGTTTTAAGTGCCCCTAGCAATCCGCACACTGCCACTTAGGCTCCCTTCATACCCTGCTTCTCACATAATGTTTTTTAACAAGTTGTCCCAGTGTGATTTTTGGGAAATCTGAGGTTCACACCCCCCCAATCATACTGACCAAGCTACACCCCTGGTTGATACCTGCAAAGTCCAGAAATATTTCGGCAACGGGCACTTTTCATTTATTCCGTAATGCTTTAGGCATGCTAAGACTTTTCTACATCTTTCCCCTTATTGTCAGGTAGCGCAGCTGTTCAGTCCTGGCCAATAGAGACGCGCGCCTGTTCACGCGGTCTGAAACTTGCAGATGGAAAAGGCATTATTCGGCCGAGGACAGTGCCCATGGGCCTTTCCCATGTTAAGAGCAGGCCTGCCGTATGGCTGCCACTTAAGCTATCTTTTTACCACACAGGCTCTTGGAAAGAGAACAGGCCTGAAACTGGAGTAGCGCCGCCCACCGCCATGAGCACAATGCACACCTTGACGTAGAGCGAGCTGCACTGCAGTGCACAACAAAGGTGCCTGACTGCTCCCGTCTCAATGCGCCATTGTGTGCAGCAGGTTTCCGCAGTCATCTGTCACCGGAACACAACACACCACGTGCACAAAAGCAGTAAACAGGATAGAACATTGCTTTTTTCATTAGATGTTATCCGAACTTAAGGAGAGCGAGAGTGGAGTACCCTATTGTCCAAGCGGACAATTCAATTCCTCCCGCGCTGGTAATGTCATTACAGCCCGAAAGGATTTTTGTGAGTCAGCCGCCCAGTGTGTTCTGTTGTATCAGTGCATTAATCACTCCTGGCTTAGTACCAGCTGGCTTTTACATGTTTTATGAAAATCAAACACTAATATATTATTCTGTTCAATCGAGATCAGACTCAAAACTGTTTTCCTTTAGACAAAGGCTTTCCCTGCCCTCCCCCACACCCCGCCCCTTGGCCCCGTGTCTAGTATCAAGGCCTCTATTTGTCATGGGTTTCAGCCTGCTAAGCAGACAGATAGAGATAGTGCTTACACATTCCGATTTAGACAGGTAGTGTAGACGGACAATTCGGTGATGACAGTACAATAAGGACAGATAGGCAGACCCAACTACGGGGAGTAGAGACGGACTGTCAGGGCCTGTACTCACCAATGGACAGGTAGACGTAGTCACGGGAGTCAGGGACAACAACAATTGCTGTGGACAACGAACGACACAGAAGTCACTCAGTCTGAAAGTCAGATGAGTCACGTCAGTCACCACACGACACGACGGGTCCGGGAGAGTTAGTGACACACTGTATGTACAGTACACAGTCCCCGCCACGAGGTGTGTGTGGCAGTGGCACCGTGCGCGATGACGCAATAGACTGCAGAGTGCGCTGCGCACCTCATGGCCAATCACTGTTCAGACATAAGCCACAGTGATTGGCCATAGTTGCGCAGCACCCAATGCTTCTTTCTTTGTAGGCTGCCGCGCGGTGTCTGAGACTGTCTCAGCCAATCCAGAGACGCTGCATTAGCAGCGCCTGCCCTGGATTGGCTAAAGAGCACGGATAGGGCTCGCCCATACCGAGAGATGGGGGCTGCTGCATGAGGCAACCCTCGGCCTCTCGGCCCCCTCCCTCTCAGTACAACTAGTGGCTGGCTGGCTGACAGACAGTGCGGCGAATGCGCATGCTCGTGCTGGTCATGAGCAAAACTCGAGCATGCGCAAATGACGAGCCGCTGTCAGTCAGTCAGTGGGTGAAACTGTCACTCAACCTTAGTGCTCGCCCCCGGCCCCACCCCCTTCATGTCCCTACTCCCGGCCGCTACGCTACCAGTACTGATTTGAAGCTACCAATTCGAATTCATTGCTGCTTGTGCACACAGCAGCACGCACCGCGTGCGTCCAATAGTAGTGGGGCAACGCCCCTGCGCCCCAATGGACGCACCGCTACTGCCTGTAGATAGTATAAGTTCTTCCACTTGCCACTGCGATGATCATTTTGCAACTACTTGGTGAAAATATGTTTTCAAAATTCAACTCTGTGCAACGCAACCATGAATTCATCAAAGTAAATGCAAAGATTGATAGCAATTGACTTCTCTATAAGAGTATGCCAATGCACTATCTCTGGAGAGGTTTTTGTGTTTTAGTTGTCAAACCCAAAACAACACTTTATTGTTCTCCAATTTTGATGTATGGCTAAAGCTCTAATTAGAAATGTACCTCATATTGGCATAGCTTCTTTGTAGATTGTCCACCTTGCCACCCTGCTAATACACTTAACTTTAGATAAACATTTCGAGGTTTGCAATTTAATTGCTAACTTCGGACACAAAAGGAAAGCATTAAATCAGCACAACTATGGGCCTCATTATGATGGCAGTCGGAAGTTTGTCTGACCGCCATCATATCGGTGATAGGACCGCCCGATTAGCTGTTGGCGGTCCCACCATGCTAATTACAATGCGACCGCCTTCAAGGCTGTTCCAAAGTGTATATTTTGTATAGCAGCGTGTGCTGGGGGCTGCAGCACATGCCGCAGTACAAGAAATACACTTTTTGCATATCCCTGCACTCTGTGGCAGGCACCATTCGGTGCCTGCCACATGGTGCAAGGATGTGTATGGAGGTACCATAGGTACCCCCCAGGGCCCTTGTCTGAGGGCCAGGGGGGAGGCGGGTACGCTACGGGCCCCCAATGTTCCTTTACACCTGCCTTCTCATGGCGGGTTAACTGCCATGAAACAGAGGGCGAAAGGGACATTGTAATCAGTACGGCGGTGCCTGGGAGGCACCGCCACTGTTGTAGGGAATACAAGTTTCTTCAATGGACCGACAGGCTCCTTGAGCCCATCGGATCTGTGGAGGTCTGTCTCTCTGACCACCAGCCATCCGCCCGCCATCCTAATGTGTGGTTTGGATTCAGCATTGCAATGGCGGTGGGACCGCAACTGACGGACTGTCAGTGGCGGTCCCACCATCATCGGAATCAGTCCCTAAGTCACTTCATTGGATGAGAGTGGGTGATCTGTGGTTTAAGCATAGTGTTCGCAGCAGGTTTGTAGCTCTCAGATTTATCTGATAGACTTGAGGCCTTGGCATGTATTTATAACAGACACAAATCTGTGATTGAGAGAAACTGAAGAAAGTAAATTCTATCATTCAATCGTTAAAAAAGGAAAATAATAGGATTTGAAAATAGGGGATTCAAAAGTTAAAGTAATCAAGCAGCGAAAGTACCTGACCTATTAGAAATGATTGTTTGTTTACACTGTTAATACTTAATTAGAACATTGGAATGTTGAGAGCTCCACTGAAGACAACGGAGCAGCAGCGGCCTCTATGAACTGGTATAGGCCCACTGCTCTCAACATTTCAGTGTCCTAATACACAGCATCTGCCTTTCTCTATCTCCTGCCTCTTGAAAATATATTATTTAGGCAGAGGAAAGTGAAAGGCAAAGGTCATGCAGGAGGACACACACAGTCTTAAACATTCCCTCCTACGGTATCTCAATGCCACTCGGGCTTCAGAAGGAGGGAGGGGTCAATGCTGCTCAGCTTCTGGGTTTCCCTGGCTTGGCTGAAGTACAAAAAGCAGTTCAGCCAAGCTGGGGAGAACAAGGGGCTGACTTCAGTCCTCTTTCACAGCTCTTCCTGTGAACGTTCAACAGTTAACACTTGTGGCCCTGCACAATGTGTTAGCTGTAGAAGATTCACGACAAACGCTGTGGAACAAAAGCTTCGAAGACCAAGGAGAATTTCAAATCCAACGGGTTCCGAGAAGCCCTTTGTTGTAATCTCTCTCCTTTTGTCCCCTGTTACCTTCCCTGAGGTGTTTTCCCTTTTCTTTTCCTAGTGGTAGCTTCCTTTCCTCCCCTGCCTTTCCTCCATCTTGGAACGGTCCTTGAGAGTTCACCTTGGAATGTTCAACAGGCTGTCAGTTGCGGAGAGTGGATGACAGAATAAAGACGCTTGAACTTCACCTGCTTCAGAGTGTCTCCATTACAACACTGGCGACGAGTTGGCGAAGGGGGCCATTCCTGTCATCTCCCCTTTCAGTGCTCTCTCCTTTCTGCATTTCGGATTTATTATTCCTCGATTCAGTGCCTGTGAGGACGCAGAGTTGGGGCTTTCCAAAGTTCCTTGACTGCTGGCGAAGGGGGCCATTCATGTATTCCTCGGTTCAGTGCCTGTGAGGACGCAGAGTTGGGGCTTTCCCAAGGTCCTTGACTGCTGGCGAAGGGGGCAATTCATGTCATTTCCCCTTTCAGTGCTCTCTCCTTTCTGCATTTCGGATTTAATATTCATCGATTCAGTGCCTGTGAGGACGCAGAGTTGGGGCTTTCCAAAGTTCCTTGACTGCTGGCGAAGGGGGCCATTCATGTCATTTCCCCTTTCAGTGCTTTGTTACTTTCTGCATTTCGGATTTATTATTCCTCGATTCAGTGCCTGTGAGGAAGCAGGTTTGGGGCTTTCCAAAGTTCCTTGACTGCTGGCGAAGGGGGCCATTCATGTATTCCTCGGTTCAGTGCCTGTGAGGATGCAGTGTTGGGGCTTTCAAAAGTTCCTTGACTGCTGGCGAAGGGGGCCATTCATGTCATTTCCCCTTTCAGTGCTTTTTTCCTTTCTGCATTTCGGATTTAATATTCATCGAGTCAGTGCACGGAGGACGCAGAGTGGGGGCTTTCAGGAGTCTTTGACTAAGGCAACAGTCTCCTGAGTTTATGCCTAGACCACCGTGGATTCTACTCGCTCCGCTGTGAGGTGCTGCCTTAGTGCCGCTCTTCTCTGTTTTCTTCTTCATTATGAACTGTGCTGAGTGTTGCAGGTTGTATGTGGCTTTCACCAAGGGAAACTGCAGTGTGTTACCTGTTTATTCTTCATGGTGCAGTTCTGCTGGTTTTGGCTTCTGCGTGTCCCAGCGTCCGTTCATCAGTGAGCTTTAGCAGAAATGTGCCGCTTTCTCTCAGAAGTCGGCAGGAGGAAGTGGTGGTCCTGCGCACATGGGTGGACCTTCTCGGTGGGGTCTTTGGATGGTGTGCATTCCTTGAGCCTGCGCAAGTTGAGTTTTCCCATTGTGGATTTCTTCAGCAGAACATGTCTCTTTCAAGAAACTGAAGAAATAAACAAAGTGTCCCTATTAAAAGGTTTAACTAAAACAACTCAAAAGTATACACCAAGGACTGTTGTTATCCTCACTGTCTGGAGTTACTGAGAACACTGTAAGCTATCTGCACGTTTAAGGAGGCTCTTTGTGAAACGTATTGAATTAAAACATGATCATTTATTATAAATCATAAAAATTCATAGCACCACACATTAAAAACATATCTGTATACCTCCCTTAGTGGGTTACAATCTATAACCTGCTATATAAGGGAATGGTCCAGTTCATTCAAAACACAAGGTTAAAAGTCGACGCAGCGTTTTGGTGTTAATAGTAATATTTCCACCTTCTTCAGGACTACAAATTGTTTTTTCCAAATCTACAATAAAAAGGAAAATTGACGGTATGAACCTTAGTGTACAAAAAGTGCAAATAAACAGTGTTCTCATTTCTATAGACAGCCTTTGCTCAATTGCTTAACATAGGTGTTATAGGTCGACACCACCGTTGTGATTGATTAAGCATGGTATTATTCTAACTCGCATAATTTATATAACCATATTTCCAAATCCACAGATAAAATCGCTACACTTCAGGAAAAACATTAATCAAAAAATTAGAAAAACATTAACCTTAAGTAAAATACTACACTTAAGAAAAAACAAGAAATTGCATACCTCATCTTTTTTAATTGATAAAGTTTTGATAGGAGGATGACCTTGCCAAGTAGAAATATAGTTTTCGGCCCACAGGCTCTATTGCCTATGACATAAGCAAGAATCGATTTTGAATCAACAATTCAATTGCTCTCAGAATTAAAGTGTAGGGTGTATGTTAGATGAATCAACAGGCCTACCTTAATGACTATCAGGTTTTTTTTATCTATGTTCCGTGAAAGCCACCGTCTTTATTCTTTGTCCAGGAGAGTAAAATCCACTTTAAATCATTAGGAGTTTGACTCTCTATGAGGAACATATATAGAAAGGGACTCTGTTAGCTGAAAAGCCTCTCTGGAGTAATAGTTGTATATAAAATGATTCTACTATCGCTCACCGTAAAGTTTAGTAGATGGAGGTTCTTGTTGTTATTTTCGATTTTCAACTTTTTTATATGAAAAAACGCCGCAGTATTGTGGACGTTTTCTTTCTTCTAATGTTACTTAATGACCTGTATGGGAAACATAAGTTTCATATTCTATGTTGTCTCATATTTTCTTAATTTCCTCACATGTCCCAGATTACATGTCTATTCTCTATATATTTTTTTCTCTCAACGAGTCAGCACTCTCATGAAAACACTGGGTACTATTGTTAAGCATCGAGCAGATCGGAACGGGGAAAACCTGTCCGATTTTAAGAACATTGTATGCTCGAATACAAGAAAATGTATTTAGTATAGGCATTGCGTTATTGGTAAACCCACAGTAATGCATTAACCGATCTCAGAGTAGTGCATCTGTTAATAACAGGTAACGGAGCTACATGATGCCGAGGGGTCAGTAAATGATTCCGTCTACGAGCTAAGTAAGGCTAGTTTAAACACGGCTCAAAAGAACCCTCTCCTTGCTTACCGTATCAGCTAAAATCGGCCTCCCTGCTTTCACGGAACGTCTTGGGCTGGTTCTGAAGGGTACTGATCAATACTTCCCTTTTTGAACCCGTAATCCCGGAAACTTTATTAACGTCATATCCTGTTTGTAAAGCCGCGTTCACCTAGTTAATGTAACATAAGGTGACAATGGCGGCCATCTTGGAGTGTGCAAAACTTTGAGGAACAGTGGTTTAAATTGCATAACGTCAGCCACTAAAGTGTTCTAATTTTTTATATATATCTCATATCTTATCTTATATATCTTACATCTTATCTTATATATCTTATATCTTATATATTTTATATCGTTGGCGGCCATCTTGGAGTGTGCAAAACTTTGAGGAACAGTGGTTTAAATTGCATAAAGTCAGCCACTAAAGTTTTCTAATTTTTTATATATATCTTATATCGTCGACGGCCCTACCTACCGGTTTAAAGTAATGCTTTTTCTACTATTTATTGATTCAATAAAAGTTAATCGAAAAAAACTAATCGAAAAAAACTTAAACATAAACACTTTGGACAAAAACTTAAGGCTGTACTCCTCTATACATGCGAAACATAGGACACACACTTTTATTTAGTTTTCATATTATTCTTCTTCAAAATCACTAGTTTTTTTTCCGATTACAATTGTAACGTAACTTATGTTGTGATACTATGAAGACTGGGCCTATGTTCAGCCATATTGAAGGAACTAATATGTCCAAAAGGCGGGTTAAATTGATATCTTCCCAGAATAATTTTAATATATAAAATATAAGAAAGGAAATTTTTGTTTTAATACCAAATTGTTTCTCTTCTATTATCTCAAAATTTGTGCCATGGTCATGCCTCTTATTTTCACACCTGGGTAAAAAATAAAAGTGGATGAGCAATCCCATTATTATATGTATACGCTAAGTTCCCCTGATCACCATGCTTTTATTCCTTCTCTTACTCAAGTTTATATATCCAACCTTTAGGGGATTGTCTTTCATATACGTTTCAGGGTCGAAGGTCAATAGCTGAGGGGGTATAGGGGGAAACACTATAGTGATGAATTACAGAAGTCTCTCCCAGTCCTCCCTATTGTTCAATCCATTTTTATAAGTATTGAAGCGTGACATGAAGAATTGTTCTCGTTTCTTTCTTTTTAAGCCGATGTCGCCGCCGCGAGTGTCGCAAATTATGATTTCAATGCCACACCATTTAAGGTCATCGACTGAATGATTCGCCTCTAGCCAATGGTCCACAAGTGGAGCTGTTTTTTTCTTGGTTCTAATGGAGGATTTGTGTTCGGTAATCCTAGTGCGTATCTCACGAGACGTTTCACCTATGTACGCTTTATTGCATGGGCAGACTATCATATATATTATGTTTCGAGTTCTGCAATTGATCAACCCTCTTACAAGGTGTTTATATCCATTGTGGGTTATCAAACTGCCACTTTTGATGTTATTGTAGCTTTTGCATGAGTTACATGGAAAAGTGCCAACAGGAAAGGGTACATTATCAATCGTACTCTGTTTGGGGACTCTGTTCTCTCTATATGTGTGTACTAGTTTATTTCGAATAGTGCAATTCCTTCGAAAAGAAAACATAGGTTTTGTTAGATTGATATCGCTCTTGTCTTTGAGAAGCGACCAGTTTCTATTGATGATATTTTGTACTTTATTACTAATGTTACTGAAGTTAGTCACAAAGATTAATGGTAAATTTTGTGGTTCTATATCTCTGTTTTCCTTATCTTTAAAGAGCTAATCTCGGTTGAAATACTTGGCTCTTTTATAAGCTCTTCGTATAAGGTTCTTTGGGTAACCTCTTTCTGTCAATTTTATTTTAAGAGCATCAGCATGTCTGTTAAAGTCCTTGATGTCAGTGCAGTTACGGCGTATTCTTAAGAATTGCCCGAAAGGGATATTGTCCCTTTGGCACATGGGGTGATTACTCTGGTAATGTAACATGGTGTTACGGTCTGTGGGTTTGGTGAACAACTCCACTTTGAGTTCACCCTCAACATGTTTTATTTTTATATCTAGAAAGTCACATTGTGATTTATCGATGTTGGACGTAAACCTAAGATTGACATCTCCTAGGTTTAACCATGTTATTAACTCATTTAGTAATTCAATGGTCCCACTCCAAATGAAAAAAACATCATCAATGTAGCGGGACCAACATGAGATATTTTCATAAAATGGTGCCACAGTATTGAAAATATGCTTCTCCTCAAAATTTGCCACATACAGGCAAGCCAGGCTCGGAGCACAGGTAGCCCCCATGCTGGTCCCTTTGACTTGTTTGTATAGCTCTGTTCCGAATAGGAAGATATTATTTTTCAGAATAACTTCCACGCATTCAATTATGAACGATGAGTGGATAGATAGATCACCATGTTCATCTACTAATAAACCTTTAAGCATTTCAACTGTGTCGTTCTGGGGTATATTAGTATAAAGAGCTTCTATGTCTAGTGTGACTAGCCATTCGTTTGCTACATGGTATGGAAGACCTTCAATTTTTTTAATGATAGAAGTTGTGTCTTTGATGTAAGCCTTTTGTTCCACTACTAATGGTTGTAAAAACTTATCGACATATTTGCTGAGGGGTTCTGTTAGAGAATCAATACTAGATACTATTGGTCTCATGGGAGGATTATTTAGATTTTTATGTACTTTGGGTAACCCATAAAGAGCTGGAAGTTTAGGGTTGAGATTTCTGAGGAAATTGAATTCCTCTGAGCATACAATATCATCTTCTTTGGCGAAATCTAACAGACTGCTGACTTTGTTACTTAGTGCATTCCATTCTGATTTATTTGATTTCACATAATGTAGAGGGTTATTTAGAAGGTTAAGCATCCTATTATTGTAGTCTGTGGTATCCATCACCACAATACTGCCACCTTTATCAGCAGGTTTAATAGTTAAATCCTGGCGACGTTCCAAATCGGCTAGGGCAGTGCGTTCAGCTTTACTAAGATTATTTTGCCACCGTAGGTTTTTGGTAAGTAAATCATCGATATTGCTTTCAACAGTTTTCTCAAAGAGTTCAACTCTTTTATTGACCTGATTTAAGGAAGGGGTCCAATGTGATTTAGGTTTGAGTCCAGATCTATTTTCAACTATAGGTCGATTATCTTCTTTGTTTTTAAAGAAATCATTAAGTCTAACCTTCCCAAAGAAATTTTGTAGATCTCTTTCTAAATTGAATTTATCTACAGGAGTACAGATCACATAGCCTAACCCTTTTTCTAATACGGAAATCTCATGATTACTAAGGGTTTTGCTAGATAGATTAATGATTGGAGCTTTTCTGTGATTCACTATTCCCAATGTGCCTGACTCATGGTTCTCATGTAGGGTCGTCTCTGTTGGGGATTGTGGTATGGATTCCCTCGTCCCCGCCCTCGGCCTCTGGTCGGACCGGGGTTGTGTTGGCGCTGATCTAAAAAAGACAGAGAGTCTCTACTGGTACCGGGGGCAGTGTCATTTCCTCTCTTGGGATTATCTTGTTGTTCTCCTTCTGATTCAGAACTGGTATAAGATGTATCAAAAAAGGTTACTCTTTTCTTTGGAAAATTTCTTTTAGGTTGTTGCCAGTTGGGTCTGTTGTAAAATTCTTCTCTTGGTCGGTCATAGTAATCTTTTTGTAGATAGGGATATACATACTCTAAGTTGTATTTTAATACATCTTTCCTTAATTTATTTGCCTTTTTATTTAGTAGATATTTCCTATAACTTGCTACATCAGTTTGAATTTCCTCTAGCTTCTTTTTAGCTTCTTCTAATGCATTATCTCTCAATCTGTTTTCCATTTCTTCAATTTCACCTTTTTCAATAATAAGTATTTCATGTGCTATCTCTATAATTAGCAACATCCAATCTCTACTACATCGATTGGCGATGAATGTCCAATTTTCTATGAATTTTGAATGTTTAATGAAGATTCCAGGTTAATTTTTTACTTGTAGACCTCTTGGTATAATACCTTTTTTGCAATACTCGATGAGAAAGTCTGCGTGTAATTCTGTTCTGATGGTCTTTTTGTTATTGTTCCAAAGGTCCCTCCATCTATCTTCATTGCCATTATTTGCATTTATTGTCGAAAAATTCTTAGAGGTGCCATTGATGATCTTATTAAATTGCTCTTCTGAGAAACCATAAGTTTTTAAAGCATCCATAATTAATTCGGAATGCTAACTGTTTGTCGCATATAAATGGTGTAAGACAAAACTCCCCAGCTAACTAGCTGTACAGTGATAAGTTCAAAAAACGAAGGGAGTTACCCCAAAGTGCACCACACAAAGGGACGGGGGTATATGCAGAAGAAATAAACAAAGTGTCCCTATTAAAAGGTTTAACTAAAACAACTCAAAAGTATACACCAAGGACTGTTGTTATCCTCACTGTCTGGAGTTACTGAGAACACTGTAAGCTATCTGCAAGTTTAAGGAGGCTCTTTGTGAAACGTATTGAATTAAAACATGATCATTTATTATAAATCATAAAAATTCATAGCACCACACATTAAAAACATATCTGTATACCTCCCTTAGTGGGTTACAATCTATAACCTGCTATATAAGGGAATGGTCCAGTTCATTCAAAACACAAGGTTAAAAGTCGACGCAGCGTTTCGGTGTTAATAGTAATATTTCCACCTTCTTCAGGACTAAAAATCATTTTTTCCAAATCTACAATAAAAAGGAAAATTGACGGTATGAACCTTAGTGTACAAAAAGTGCAAATAAACAGTGTTCTCATTTCTATAGACAGCCTTTGCTCAATTGCTTAACATAGATGTTATAGGTCGACACAACCGTTGTGATTGATTAAGCATGTTATTATTCTAACTCGCATAATTTATATAACCATATTTCCAAATCCACAAATAAAATCGCTACACTTCAGGAAAAACATTAATCAAAACATTAGAAAAACATTAACCTTAAGTAAAATACTACACTTAAGAAAAAACAAGAAATTGCATACCTCATCTTTTTTAATTGATAAAGTTTTGATAGGAGGATGACCTTGCCAAGTAGAAATATAGTTTTCGGCCCACAGGCTCTATTGCCTATGACATAAGCAAGAATCGATTTTGAATCAACAATTCAATTGCTCTCAGAATTAAAGTGTAGGGCGTATGTTAGATGAATCAACAGGCCTACCTTAATGATTATCAGGTTTTTTTTATCTATGTTCCGTGAAAGCCACCGTCTTTATTCTTTGTCCAGGAGAGTAAAATCCACTTTAAATCATTAGGAATTTGACTCTCTATGAGGAACATATATAGAAAGGGACTCTGTTAGCTGAAAAGCCTCTCTGGAGTAATAGTTGTATATAAAATGATCCTACTATCGCTCACCGTAAAGTTTAGTAGATGGAGGTTCTTGTTGTTATTTTCGATTTTCAACTTTTTTATATAAAAAAACGCCGCAGTATTGTGGACGTTTTCTTTCTTCTAATGTTACTTAACGACCTGTATGGGAAACATAAGTTTCATATTCTATGTTGTCTCATATTTTCTTAATTTCCTCACATGTCCCAGATTACATGTCTATTCTCTATATATTTTTTTCTCTCAACGAGTCAGCACTCTCATGAAAACACTGGGTACTATTGTTAAGCATCGAGCAGATCGGAACGGGCAAAACCTGTCCGATTTTAAGAACATTGTATGCTCGAATACAAGAAAATTTATTTAGTATAGGCATTGCGTTATTGTTAAACCCACAGTAATGCATTAACCGATCTCAGAGTAGTGCATCTGTTAATAACAGGTAACGGAGCTACATGATGCCGAGGGGTCAGTAAATGATTCCGTCTACGAGCTAAGTAAGGCTAGTTTAAACACGGCTCAAAAGAACCCTCTCCTTGCTTACCGTATCGGCTAAAATCGGCCTCCCTGCTTTCACGGAATGTCTTGGGCTGGTTCTGAAGGGTACTGATCAATACTTCCCTTTTTGAACCCGTAATCCCGGAAACGTTTTTAACGTCATATCCTGTGTGTAAAGCCGCGTTCACCTAGTTAATGTAACATAAGGTGACAATGGCGGCCATCTTGGAGTGTGCAAAAGTTTGAGGAACAGTGGTTTAAATTGCATAACGTCAGCCACTAAAGTGTTCTAATTTTTTATATATATCTTATATCTTATCTTATATATCTTATATCTTATCTTATATATCTTATATCTTATATATCTTATATCGTTGGCGGCCATCTTGGAGTGTGCAAAACTTTGAGGAACAGTGGTTTAAATTGCATAAAGTCAGCCACTAAAGTGTTCTAATTTTTTATATATATCTTATATCGTCGACGGCCCTACCTACCGGTTTAAAGTAATGCTTTTTCTACTATTTATCGATTCAATAAAAGTTAATCGAAAAAAACTAATCAAAAAAAACTTAAACATAAACACTTTAGACAAAAACTTAAGGCTGTACTCCTCTATACATGCGAAACATAGGACACACACTTTTATTTAGTTTTCATATTATTCTTCTTCAAAATCCCTAGTTTTTTTTCCGATTACAATTGTAACGTAACTTATGTTGTGATACTATGAAGACTGGGCCTATGTTCAGCCATATTGAAGGAACGAATATGTCCAAAAGGCGGGTTAAATTGATATCTTCCCAGAATAATTTTAACATATATAAAATATAAGAAAGGACATTTTTGTTTTAATACCAAATTGTTTCTCTTCTATTATCTCAAAATTTGTGCCATGGTCATGCCTCTTATTTTCACACCTGGGTAAAAAATAAAAGTGGATGAGCAATCCCATTATTATATGTATACGCTAAGTTCCCCTGATCACCATGCTTTTATTCCTTCTCTTCCTCAAGTTTATATATCCAACCTTTAGGGGATTGTCTTTCATATACGTTTCAGGGTCGAAGGTCAATAGCTGAGGGGGTATAGGGGGAAACACTATAGTGATGAATTACAGAAGTCTCTCCCTACGGTGGCAAAATAATCTTAGTAAAGCTGAACGCACTGCCCTAGCCGATTTGGAACGTCGCCAGGATTTAACTATTAAACCTGCTGATAAAGGTGGCAGTATTGTGGTGATGGAAACCACAGACTACAATAATAGGATGCTTAACCTTCTAAATAACCCTCTACATTATGTGAAATCAAATAAATCAGAATGAAATGCACTAAGTAACAAAGTCAGCAGTCTGTTAGATTGCGCCAAAGAAGATGATATTGTATGCTCAGAGGAATTCAATTTCCTCAGAAATCTCAACCCTAAACTTCCAGATCTTTATGGGTTACCCAAAGTACATAAAAATTTAAATAATCCTCCCATGAGACCAATAGTATCTAGTATTGATTCTCTAACAGAACCCCTCAGCAAATATGTCGATAAGTTTTTACAACCATTAGTAGTGGAACAAAAGGCCTACATCAAAGACACAACTTCTATCATTAAAAAAATTGAAGGTCTTCCATACCATGTAGCAAACGAATGGCTAGTCACACTAGACATAGAAGCTCTTTATACTAATATACCCCAGAACGACACAGTTGAAATGCTTAAAGGTTTATTAGTAGATGAACATGGTGATCTATCTATCCACTCATCGTTCATAATTGAATGCGTGGAAGTTATTCGGAAAAATAATATCTTCCTATTCGGAACAGAGCTATACAAACAAGTCAAAGGGACCAGCATGGGGGCTACCTGTGCTCCGAGCCTGGCTTGCCTGTATGTGGCAAATTTTGAGGAGAAGCATATTTTCAATACTGTGGCACCATTTTATGAAAATATCTCATGTTGGTCCCGCTACATTGATGATGTTTTTTTCATTTGGAGTGGGACCATTGAATTACTAAATGAGTTCATAACATGGTTAAACCTAGGAGATGTCAATCTTAGGTTTACGTCCAACATCGATAAATCACAATGTGACTTTCTAGATATAAAAATAAAACATGTTGAGGGTGAACTCAATGTGGAGTTGTTCACCAAACCCACAGACCGTAACACCATGTTACATTACCAGAGTAATCACCGCATGTGCCAAAGGGACAATATCCCTTTCGGGCAATTCTTAAGAATACGCCGTAACTGCACTGACATCAAGGACTTTAACAGACATGCTGATGCTTTTAAAATAAAATTGACAGAAAGAGGTTACCCAAAGAACCTTATACGAAGAGCTTATAAAAGTGCCAAGTATTTCAACCGAGATTTGCTCTTTAAAGATAAGGAAAACAGAGATATAGAACCACAAAATTTACCATTAATCTTTGTGACTAACTTCAGTAACATTAGTAATAAAGTAAAAAATATCATTAATAGAAACTGGTCGCTTCTCAAAGACAAGAGCGATATCAATCTAACAAAACCTATGTTTTCTTTTCGAAGGAATTGCACTATTCGAAATAAACTAGTACACACATATAGAGAGAACAGAGTCCCCAAACAGAGTACGATTGATAATGTACCCTTTCCTGTTGGCACTTTTCCATGTAACTCATGCAAAAGCTGCAATAACATCAAAAGTGGCAGTTTGATAACCCACAATGGATATAAACACCTTGTAAGAGGGTTGATCAATTGCAGAACTCGAAACATAATATATATGATAGTCTGCCCATGCAATAAAGCGTACATAGGTGAAACGTCTCGTGAGATACGCACTAGGATTACCGAACACAAATCCTCCATTAGAACCAAGAAAAAAACAGCTCCACTTGTGGACCATTGGCTAGAGGCGAATCATTCAGTCGATGACCTTAAATGGTGTGGCATTGAAATCATAATTTGCGACACTCGCGGCGGCGACATCGGCTTAAAAAGAAAGAAACGAGAACAAATCTTCATGTCACGCTTCAATACTTATAAAAATGGATTGAACAATAGGGAGGACTGGGAGAGACTTCTGTAATTCATCACTATAGTGTTTCCCCCTATACCCCCTCAGCTATTGACCTTCGACCCTGAAACGTATATGAAAGACAATCCCCTAAAGGTTGGATATATAAACTTGAGTAAGAGAAGGAATAAAAGCATGGTGATCAGGGGAACTTAGCGTATACATATAATAATGGGATTGCTCATCCACTTTTATTTTTTACCCAGGTGTGAAAATAAGAGGCATGACCATGGCACAAATTTTGAGATAATAGAAGAGAAACAATTTGGTATTAAAACAAAAATTTCCTTTCTTATATTTTATATATTAAAATTATTCTGGGAAGATATCAATTTAACCCGCCTTTTGGACATATTCGTTCCTTCAAAATGGCTGAACATAGGCCCAGTCTTCATAGTATCACAACATAAGTTACGTTACAATTGTAATCGGAAAAAAAACTAGGGATTTTGAAGAAGAATAATATGAAAACTAAATAAAAGTGTGTGTCCTATATTTCGCATGTATAGAGGAGTACAGCCTTAAGTTTTTGTCTAAAGTGTTTATGTTTAAGTTTTTTTCGATTAATTTTTTTCGATTAACTTTTATTGAATCAATAAATAGTAGAAAAAGCATTACTTTAAACCGGTAGGTAGGGCCGTCGACGATATAAGATATATATAAAAAATTAGAACACTTTAGTGGCTGACTTTATGCAATTTAAACCACTGTTCCTCAAAGTTTTGCACACTCCAAGATGGCCGCCAACGATATAAGATATATAAGATATAAGATATATAAGATAAGATATAAGATATATAAGATAAGATATAAGATATATATAAAAAATTAGAACACTTTAGTGGCTGACGTTATGCAATTTAAACCACTGTTCCTCAAAGTTTTGCACACTCCAAGATGGCCGTCATTTTCACCTTATGTTACATTAACTAGGTGAACGCGGCTTTACACACAGGATATGACGTTAATAACGTTTCCGGGATTACGGGTTCAAAAAGGGAAGTATTGATCAGTACCCTTCAGAACCAGCCCAAGACGTTCCGTGAAAGCAGGGAGGCCGATTTTAGCCGATACGGTAAGCAAGGAGAGGGTTCTTTTGAGCCGTGTTTAAACTAGCCTTACTTAGCTCGTAGACGGAATCATTTACTGACCCCTCGGCATCATGTAGCTCCGTTACCTGTTATTAACAGATGCACTACTCTGAGATCGGTTAATGCATTACTGTGGGTTTAACAATGACGCAATGCCTATACTAAATAAATTTTCTTGTATTCGAGCATACAATGTTCTTAAAATCGGACAGGTTTTCCCCGTTCCGATCTGCTCGATGCTTAAATGTAAATGTAAATGTGCAGGAATTTATATAGCGCAAATCACCAAGCGGTCTCTAAGCGCTTGCTTAGGGAACCTGTCCTGGTATTCCCCTGTGAGATAACCCGGCAGGGCATCCGCAAGGTGAAAGCCAGGCATCCCGCCGCGAGGGGCCCATGTGGAGATTAAGCAAGCTATTGCCCAGAGTCACAGAGTGTGAACCCATGAATCGAGTAGGCACTGGAGCGAGAATTATCGAGTCCATGGACATTTATGGACTCAAGACCCAGCCGAGCCGGGAATTGAACCCTGGTCCCGGGCTGACCTCTGCTTCCAGGTCTGCCTCCTCTAACCAGTGAGCCACACTTCTCCACAATAGTACCCAGTGTTTTCATGAGAGTGCTGACTCGTTGAGAGAAAAAAATATATAGAGAATAGACATGTAATCTGGGACATGTGAGGAAATTAAGAAAATATGAGACAACATAGAATATGAAACTTATGTTTCCCATACAGGTCGTTAAGTAACATTAGAAGAAAGAAAACGTCCACAATACTGCGGCGTTTTTTTATATAAAAAAGTTGAAAATCGAAAACAACAACAAGAACCTCCATCTACTAAACTTTACGGTGAGCGATAGTAGGATCATTTTATATACAACTATTACTCCAGAGAGGCTTTTCAGCTAACAGAGTCCCTTTCTATATATGTTCCTCATAGAGAGTCAAACTCCTAATGATTTAAAGTGGATTTTACTCTCCTGGACAAAGAATAAAGACGGTGGCTTTCACGGAACATAGATAAAAAAAAACCTGATTATCATTAAGGCAGGCCTGTTGATTCATCTAACATACACCCTACACTTTAATTCTGAGAGCAATTGAATTATTGATTCAAAATCGATTCTTGCTTATGTCATAGGCAATAGAGCCTGTGGGCCGAAAACTATATTTCTACTTGGCAAGGTCATCCTCCTATCAAAACTTTATCAATTAAAAAAGATGAGGTATGCAATTTCTTGTTTTTTCTTAAGTGTAGTATTTTACTTAAGGTTAATGTTTTTCTAATGTTTTGATTAATGTTTTTCCTGAAGTGTAGCGTTTTTATTTGTGGATTTGGAAATATGGTTATATAAATTATGCGAGTTAGAATAATAACATGCTTAATCAATCACAACTGTGGTGTCGACCTATAACACCTATGTTAAGCAATTGAGCAAAGGCTGTCTATAGAAATGAGAACACTGTTTATTTGCACTTTTTGTACACTAAGGTTCATACCGTCAATTTTCCTTTTTATTGTAGATTTGGAAAAAACAATTTTTAGTCCTGAAGAAGGTGGAAATATTACTATTAACACCGAAACGCTGCGTCGACTTTTAACCTTGTGTTTTGAATGAACTGGACCATTCCCTTATATAGCAGGTTATAGATTGTAACCCACTAAGGGAGGTATACAGATATGGTTTTAATGTGTGGTGCTATGAATTTTTATGATTTATAATAAATGATCATGTTTTAATTCAATACGTTTCACAAAGAGCCTCCTTAAACGTGCAGATAGCTTACAGTGTTCTCAGTAACTCCAGACAGTGAGGATAACAACAGTCCTTGGTGTATACTTTTGAGTTGTTTTAGTTAAACCTTTTAATAGGGACACTTTGTTTATTTCTTCTGCATATACCCCCGTCCCTTTGTGTGATGCACTTTGGGGTAACTCCCTTCGTTTTTTGAACTCTTTCAAGAAACTACCATCAAATGCGAGGAAAAGAAGTCTACACAGGTAGGATGAAGAATCATGCCTTACAACCCCACCCATGGCCTCCCATCGGCGAGCCCTAGCTCAGGCATGTGGTGCTCATTTGCTTTATACTTTTGGTCTAAGGTGAAACAACTACACTTTGTATTTCCATGAAAGAGGAAGTGGAAAAACACAATCACCGCTGTCAGGCTGATGCACTCGGAGGCACTCTCCGCCACCGTGATTCTACCTCTACGGGTGGCATGTACTGGAATCATTTTCCTGCCTACGCTGGATGACCTGGTGCAAATAAACGCTACCCATTTTGAACTTTGAATCTTACGATTGATTCCAGTTATTCACCTATTAGCTCCATGTTCTTCTGGTTATCATCTTCGTTGGAAATAGACTCTTCCTGTCGAGTTTCTGCACCACATGACCCGGCGCTAATATTTCCTGTCTACAACAATGTTTGCTGCTTACTTACTGCTTAGCATCTGTAGTTACCCACAGCGGCTGCTTCTTTCTGAGTTGGATGTTATCTACAATACTGTGGTAACTCGAGAGTGGGTGTTTCTACGCACAACTCCACCTTTGAGTTACATCCAATCTACTTATTGCCAGAAATATACATTCTACAAATGGGGTTGAGCATGTCAGTCTCTCTGGGCAAATATGTGACTGACGTTTAACTTGGCATTGGAAATTTACAGGCATCTTAAATCATGCTGGCGTTATGCTGAGGGAGCTGTGTTGGTGAGTTATGTGTCACGCTTACAGAAAGTGTTCCTGTCACCGGAGGGTTCTGTGACTGATCTTACGCTGATTTGACTGTGATGAAACTTCTAATTTCAACCAGTTCACTCTGCTCAAACACGCTGGTGCACCCTCTCACACACTTATACCCCTTGGATTATCATTTTCAATAAACCTTTGATTACAACTGCATTGTGGCAAGTAATGGAATAATGCTGCTGGCTACGCTGTGTGACCTTGTACACATATACACTGTGTTATGGGGAAGTTTGCCTTCTACTAATGATCCTGTCTTTACGACCTTCGCAAAGTGACTGTCTACACGGGCGGAGCATTACGGGTGGTTCTTCCCACTATTTCTTTAGAGGTGGAACAGCGCAAAGGTTGCTTGGCTGCATCAACGTTTCTGTCATCGCCTCGAATTTGGCTGTGTAATATGTGACTGCGCTGTGTTTTTGAGCGACAGTTCACACCGCTTCCGCTCAGCATGGAGATTCTTTACTGGTCCTACGATCAATCTATGTGATCTGGAGTTCACTTCACAATGTGTTGTGCACTGCTGGCACTGTAGCAGGTAATAACTGTCATTTCTTGTGGAAATCTTCGCGCGGAAAATTTTACCTCAGATGGAAGCTCGAGGTCGAACGCCACTCCAACCGACTTCCAGCGCGTCACTAGCACCAACGGTGACGTATTTCGTACAATGGACATTTTGGTGCATTAGTGCACCGATAGCCATCCGGCACGACATCCCGTACGTGACTCCATGTTCTTTTGAAGTTTGTAAACAGTAATGGCAGCAAGCTTCTCCAGTGTAAAGGAAGCAGGCGGTGATACTATCAGGACCCGTAAGGTGGACAGTGCGTCGGCTAATTCTGTCCGATTTTGGTATCATTTGATCTTTAGAGCATGGTGGCATTTCTGTAAAGTACCCTACTTTCAGCAGCTCTAGACCACCGCATGTCTTCACAGGAAGTGAGAGATCCGTGGAACTTCCCAATAGTGGGCGCACGCAGGTTTTCACTGGGGGTTCAACATTAAGACTTATAAGTATCTGGTCTTCTGCTCCTTGTGGGTACATCTCTAGGGTTGGTGGTGCATATGGGTTCAAGCGCCATGTTTTCTGGGGCCACATCTTATGTTCTTGGAATATCACTCTTTCATGGGGGCTCTATTCAGATTTCTTAAGGCGTGCTTATTTACACTTTATATGCTTTCCCCTACACAGAGAGGGCAATGGGTTTGGCCACCTCCCTTGCACTCACTTTGGACATTTGGGGTTCACCGTACGCTTGTGGACTTTTGGTACACCCTCCATGGGTTTTTGCTTGTTTTACGTGAGTATCACAGTACTCTTTCTTATACCCTTACATAGGATGGGTTCATGCCCCTTTTTGCCTACACATTTTGCCATCTTAGGTAAAGCACGGTTGGAACCCCCAAATTAGGGCATGGGTTAGGGGTTACGTTCCCATCTACTGTTACTTTACTACCCCTATACTGGGCACAAATTTATGAGCTTTAAACCATGTACATTTACTTGGGCTCCCTACGTTGGGCGTCTTATGGGTTACAGTACCATTCAAAGTTTTCCTCCCCTCGCTCATAGGAGTTGAGGAGGGTCAGGTGTTCGAGTCCACTTGACTGATGTAGTTTTATTACAGGTTGCAAGTTGGGTTTTGTAGAACGCATGTCAATCTCACATTGCATGGGGATTGTTTATTGAAAATGGGGGGGAAGCAGTAGTTTGCTGTTTGTACATACTTTGCCTCTTCTCCGCTTCCTCCTTGTTCAGTTCTCCACGTGTTGTCGTACTTTGTTTTCATCCGTGAGATCGGAAGTTACATTGCTTGATGTCGTCCTGTGTCTCCAGCCTTACCTCGTTCGCTCTTTCTTTCCTTTCCTTCCCTGTCATGAGGTGATCTGTTATTCCCTTCTCCTTGTGGTTGTCTGCAGGTAGGCTGGTGTATACTTTGCGTTTTGACTTATCCGCCTTCCAGACCCTGGGGGCTTCCATGTTACTGATACACATAAACTCTGTTACTTCACAGGTTCATGTTACCCGCTCACCTCGTCCTTTTCCCCTGGATTTCCTTTCCCTACGAAGGGAGATGTGTTGTAATCTCTCTCCTTTTGTCCCCTGTTACCTTCCCCCGCCTTTCCTCTCTCTTGGAACGGTCCTTGAGAGTTCACCTTGGAATGTTCAACAGGCTGTCAGTTGCGGAGAGTGGATGACAGAATAAAGACGCTTGAACTTCACCTGCTTCAGAGTGTCTCCATTACAACACCCTTGTATTTCTTAATTAGAACATTCTGCCCTCAGTGAGCAGAATGTTCTAATAGCTTTATAGCCCGTCGTAGCTGGGCTATACCCGCCATTAATGGCCCACTCCCTTGTCAAAGGCCCTCATCTTTGGACCTGGTCATTTACGCTGGAGCAAGCCTTTAGTGGCCAGTATAGCCCACTAAGGCGGGCTAGAAAGCTATAATGGATGCAGAAAAAGAACACCTTCGAACAGGACATAATAACAGAGGGGTCAAGTAATGTTTATTTTAGAAAAGTCTCTCATTAAAAAAAGAATAATATACAATAAAAAATATTATTAAAAAGTCTTGTAATGAGATTTCCCCACTGGATATAATTAGCCAGTTCATCATAGAAGTTCATAAAGCCCTAATTTCTGTCAATAAATCTATATCTTATCCTCCAGGTTTAATGTAGGTGTTTAGACACAGCAAATATAATCAGTTCATTGTTGTCAGTTCTTAAATTCTTCAATACTATCAGAAGGTGACTTACAGTCAGTTTTCAACAAATAGCTAATGTCCAAGATTTTCTAGTGTACTGGTATACAGGACAGGATAACTTAAAGTGTGCTACTGTTTCTGGGCAAGACTTTCCCAGGAGATGCATTTTCACTTTTATTTGCTAGACACCACTTACTGCAAAAAGAGTTAACTAGTAGGATCCCATGTCTGAATTTTTAAGAATAGGGATCTCGCTTCGGGTGGCTCTGTCTAATTCAAAAATGACTGCATTAGTGTTTGGAACTTTATCACATGTAGCAGATATGATTTGGGCTAAAGTGTTAAATTTATATTTACAGGAATTTGGAAACTGAAATATACATTGTCCATCAGGGAATGATAATATTATATTTTCCTTAAATAGTTGACAAACCCATATTAATTCTTTCCTTCGCCTTGGTTGCCAAAAATGCTCAGTTATTAATGTTAATGAGTTTATTGTGTCAGATAAATGAATTTAAGTAATTAGGGGGCGCATGCATCAAGCCCTTTTCTGTTCGCAAACGGAAAAAGACCTTTTCAGATATATATACCTTTTGTCATTCGCAATTTAGGTAATCACAATTTTTTGCAATTATCTAAATTGCGAATGTATTTAGGGAATTGCAATTTGCCAATCCATATTTGCCGATGCATATAGCCTTTCCTAAATGTGAACTGTGCATTTAGGAAACGCTAATTACCATCAACAACAAGTTGATGATAATTTGTGCATGCTTTGAAAAATGCACAAAAATGCGTTTTTGAAAGTCCCATGTAGTGCACAGATGCCATTAGGGCATGTGTGTGCTTCACATGTGCACACTGACCTTTTTTGGGGAGGTGCTGCAGGGGGCCCTGGCCCCCGGGCACCCTTGAATGTGCATTCGCAATTTGTGATTACCAATTTGGGTCCTTTCTCAAACCAGGCTCCCTGGGAGAAAAAGTTTAGGGGCTATCCCTACAAATGAGAGTAATCTTCTGTACTGTTAGATCTTCAGTTCTATGGAAGCTCGATTCCGGGGATAAGGTGCTCACTTCAGTTTTTGGGTGCACCAGTTGCAAGAAATAGGCAGTGGAGGCTTCCCAGATATGGCTTTGAGCATTTTGTTTCTGTGAGGGTAGTTTACATAAGAGTAGACAACGCTCAAGCAGATTCCATATATCAGTGTTCCCCTAATCTCTGGAATTCCTTCTCTTGCTGGAAATGTTCCTGAAAATGTGTCACAGGTTTGGCACCGCAGGGATAGATCTTTTTGCAGATGTAGACAATTCACTGCTACCTATGTTCTGTACTAGGTTCCACACTGAGGCATCTTGGTGGGTGGATGCTCTGTTGTGCTAATGGCTGAAGGGTCTACTTTTTGCATCCGCCCCATTTCCAATGATTTCCAAGCTGTTGGCTCACCTTCGAGACTGAGGCATGGGATAATATTGGTAGCTCAATTTTGGCCTTGAAAATTGTTGTTCACTTTTCTCTGCCAGATGGCTTCTGCTCCAGAGTGGATTCGTCTACAATATCCTTTCAGATTGCCTCCCCCCTCTCAGGTTATTCTTCTGAGAATGCACCTCTAGCTATGGCAAATGAACATAGAGGGCTAATAAGGTTGGGGCTTTCAGAGGATGCTCTTTCTGCTACTAACCATCTAGGCATCTTTCCACTAGGCTTACCATCACTGGGCATCCTTCCAGAAATGGTGTAGGGAGAAATCTGTAATCTGCTGGGAATACAAACCAGCTCTGGTTTTAAAGTGTCTCTAGGTTGGGTTTCTTGTAAATTGTCTCTTGACACTTTAACAGTTCAGAGGGTGGCTATCTGGGCATTTACTGAAGCCTGGATTTTTGGCACCCTACTGAAGCCTTGGATGTGCATCGTAAATGGTTTGAGTTGGCTCATCTACCAGTCCGAGGGAGGGCTTATCTTTGGGATTTGCTCTTAGTTCTCACTTCTCATCAATCTGCTTCCCTTGAGCTTTGGCGAAATAATATAATACTATGAAAAATGCATTTTTGATTTACTTTGGCTCAGTTATATCCAGTTGCAATGTTTTTTACAAATATTTAGAGCCACTAAAATGACTATTCCCTGCACAATGTTGTTAATGCAACCATGTAATGGCCAGTACGACATAGAGCCTGATTAAGACAATGCCGGTCTTTACTCTGGCCATCAGGGGGGTGGAGGACATTACATCCGCAACCACTATTCCTTCTCTACCTTCAGAGAACTGCTGCCATGGCGATTCCTCTGAAGGCACCAAATGTTTGGTGGATGACTGCTATGCAATAAACTCTATGTTTAAAAGCAAAAACTACCAAAGTGTGAGTTTGCTTTTGAAAACCAAATAACTAATGACCCCTACACAAGGTATTATTTTCCCTGGGTGTAAAGGACATTAAATGTGTTTTTGTGTTCATCTCACTAGGTTTTCCATGGTGGTGTCAGACAGCAAAAAAAATGCATCAGACCAAGAGCTCTATAAAGGGTGGGTGGTGTGATGCCCTTACTCCGACAGCCAGCTGTCCATCAGACTGTCAGAGGAAGGGGGGACTGAAAGCTGCCAGTCTGCCTCACTCTAAAGAGAAAACCAAAGGAAATGATGGACGGAGTGTTGAACATTGCAAGCACTCACCCCCAGTCAACTGATCTGGGTTTAATTCATCACCGTTCTTTAGCCCACTCTGCCACCCCAGTTCTGACATGGCCATCTGCAAATCAGTCTGACCCTGTGCCTCATGGGAACAGTCCAGCCCGAACTGCCAAGCCATGTCTTCCCTGGACCGGAAACAAGCTTCCTAGGACCGGTTTCTGGCATTTCAGCCGTCTTCAGCCAGGCTTGCTTGAATCCAGTGGCAGGGTATGCTCAGACGTGAGTCCCTTGCTCACTTTGCCACTGGATTCAAGCAAGCCTGGCTGAAGACAGCTGAAATGCCAGAAACCGGTCCTAGGAAGCTTGTTTCCGGTCCAGGGAAGGCATGGCTTGGCAGTTCGGGCTGGACTGTTCCCTTGAGGCACAGGGTCAGACTGATTTGCATATGGCCATGTCTGAACTGGGGTGGCAGAGTGGGCTAAAGAACGGTGATGGATCAAACCCAGATCTGTTGACTGGGTGTGAGTGTTTGATTGGTTCTGATGCTCCGTCCATCACCACCCCCCTTTTGTACCCCCTTTTGTATCACTCTAAAGAGGGCATTTCAAAGAGCTTGGCGGACAGGGTGCTTCATCACGTTTGTGATGGGATGGAGCACCGTGTCTGCCAAACTCTAAATCAGGCCCATAATAAAAAAATACTATCAATAATATTCACAATGCCCTTTCAAGAATGAAGCAATAAGTTGTGTTATTGAAGTCCTGAGATCAGTATATATCTTTTATTTGTGCCCTCCAGTTAGACAACCGGTAAACGAGAACAGGACACAAGTGGCTTTGGAAGAAACAAGGTGCCTACAGAAAAGTGCTGAGGGAGGCAGTCCCAACCTAACTGGAGAAAAAGAGACTGATGTCGATCACGGGTAAGGTAAGTTGGCTGTAAAATGCCCTAGAGATGCAGCTCATTGAATCAAGCAGCATGTCTCTAAACACTAAGATGTTTAATTTAGAATTTGAAGGAGCGGTTCGCCATACATTGGTGGTTCACCTGGCCTTCCATGCTCATGGGCCCTCCGGACGAGTAAGGGCCTTACAAAACATGCACTAATAAGGGCTCACGGTCCGATGTCCCTTTTTTATCATCACTGCCAGGAAAAACCTGGTGTGATTGAAAGGCACAACAATTTTTAATGATCATGTAAGGTAAATATTTGGATGAAATACACACAAAATAAGTTACACAAGTACTGGAAGTTTTTCTTCAAACTAACAGCTGTACCTGGACTGCTTAATGCTAAAAGGAAGTCATGATCTGTGCCGTAGAAGCATGAGTGGATTGAAGCTTAAACTTTAAAAGTAATAACACGCTCTAGCCCCTCTTCAGCGTAGGCTGTCCAGTATGCCATCAGCTGTCGCTCTTCCCCTCAACCTAAGGAGATTCCTCCTTATGAGGGCAAGGTTAGGAAATAGTGCCCTCAAAAATATCAGTTGCTGTCATTAGGTGACCTCTACAACTGAAATGCGAAAAGGCCCGGTTAGTGGATGAGTTGGGTGAAGACCGTTGCCGCCAATCATCCCGCTGCCTTCAATGTCTATCTCATTGGCCAAAAGCCTCCCTTCCGAGTATCCTCTATCTAAGACCCGGCAAACACTCTTCTTTACTAATATTAGAAATGAAAGCTAATTCAACATTTGTTCTCAAAACTCAGAAGGTGATTAAAAACACAGCTCATCTAGTTTTGGGACCCTTTCTATCACCTTACTGACTTGACATGCCCAAGGGAAAATTAGCACCACCAACGGTTTAGTGTCAAAACACCCATCGTGAAAAGACTCCTATGGTGAATGACGATGTGAAAATGATGATCAGATTCAGGTGACAGGTCCGATGCACGCAGCCTCTGTTATGTTATGTTAATACAATTTCTAAAGCGCTCGAATACCCAGAGGTGTCTTGGCGCTGGCATTACAGACAAAAGAAAAATCCCAGGAAAAAAGCCTGCAGAGTGCTAAATCGTCAGGCTTTCAGGGGTTTCCTAAATGCGAGAAGATTGGGTGTCTCTGTGATGGGGAGTGGCAGTGCATTCCATGCCTTGGTGGCTCCCAGCATGAAGCTTCTGCCACTGCGTTTCGTAGAACTTATAGCTTGTTTAATATGAATTGTTGGGCAGTGAGAAACAGGTCATAGCAGTAATCTAATTTAGCCATCACCAGAGAAGTGACAAGAGTTTTCTTGAGATTAACAGGGATAAAAGGCAGTATCTTTTTGATAGTCCTAAGTAAAAAAAGGCAAAGGATGTGACCGCTTACACATCTGGTAACCCTCTGGCTCTGTCAAAAGCTGCCGTTATCGATGATAAATTTGTCATGATCCACGCCCTCTTATTTTTAATTAACAGTCATTCAGCCACTCTAGAACTGTCTTTGACCCCCCTATAAAGAGGGCAATCCTCTTAAATCTCTTTAAAAAAAGGTCTCCAAACTTTGTCATTCTGAACTTTGCATCCAGCAGCCAGAAGGGTCATTCTGACATTCCTAGTAAACTGTGTATATAAACTCCTGGTTTCACCAACCCCGACAAAAACAGTGTTGTGCAAAATTATAACCAAAATTTCTTGCAGCGTTGTATGCAATTTGAGGACTCATGCCAAACAACTGCTTGATCTCTGGTCACCTTTCAAGATATTGTTGTCACAGTTGATAGCCTCCACTTTTTAGATCTTCCAGCACTATTGCATTTCAGAATAGCCTTGTTTGTCAAAATGTCAGGTGATCATTAGAAGGAGCCTCCATCCAGTGGTGTAGCGAGGATGCCGTGGGCCTTAATGCGAGTAAGGCAATTGCCTCCCCATCCTCTGATTTGGCAGTGAAAAACACACCAATAATTGAGGTGAAGTAGGAACCCACTAATCTGGGCAATGATGCAAATGCACCTGCTGTTCTATAGATAATCTCTATTCTTTACCTTCTCCTTTACCTTTTGTACTCGCACTCTTGGTGCTTACCTGCTGTCACGCTGTTGCCACAGCGCTGCCGCTGACCGAGAACCTGCAAACTTGCTCATTCCGCCATCCCGGCGAGGACGGAGGCCACGCCCCTTTCTGAGGCGACGCCCCTGACGCCGCCCCTATAAGTAATACTGCCAACCAGCACCGCGCGTTAGACAGACCTGAGCTCTTGAGGCGGAAGCCGAGAGCGTCTTGTGTTCGACTTTTTAAAAAACACTTGTATTGTATTTTTACTAATTGTGTTGTACTCGCACTCTTGGTGCTTACCTGCTGTCACGCTGTTGCCACAGCGTTGCCGCTGACCGAGAACCTGCAAACTTGCTCATTCCGCCATCCCGGCGAGGACGGAGGCCACGCCCCTTTCTGAGGCGACGCCCCTGACGCCGCCCCTTCACGCCCCTATATAATGTGCATTCCCCGGACGCGCAGCGGACGAGCGCAGCGGGCGCGCCGTCTGCGCGCCGAAGGTGCGCCCAAGGTAAGCCCGTCTGCGCCCGTCCGCGCCAGGCCGGGCCCTAGGGCACACCTCGCTAGTCACCTTATTACGTACTCGCTCGACGAGCTTAAAAAATTACAGCCTTTTGCTCCCCCACTGTCCCCTACCACTAGCCGTCGTGCACACACTGCCGGCCTCATGCGCCCTGGTCTACCTTCTCCAGGTCGAGACACAAACACAGCAAATCCGGCTAAAAATGTTACATCTATCAGTATGTCCTATTTGAACACTCGTTCCTTAGTGAAACATGCTGAAGATATTTTTATCTTGTTGACGGATAATAGACCCGATATACTTCTGCTTACAGAAACGTGGCTCACGTCTGAGTCTCTCCCTGATATCTTGGCCGCCCTCCCCCCTGATTATTATATCCATCATGCCGACCGCCCCGATGGCCGGCCCGGCGGCGGGGTGGCAGCCATTATATCTAAGCGTCTGGACACCATCTCATCCCTTTCCCTCCCACTCCCAGAGGTAGACAATCTACTTATTAGCGTGGAAACCGGTACTGGTGCCTTCACTTTCCTCCTGTTATACCGGCCTCCACACCCTATGCCATTTTTCTCCACTATTCTGAGTGAACACCTCTCCAACCTCTTAACGGAGCATTCCAGTTTTGCCCTTCTAGGTGACCTAAATTACTGGTTCAATGACATCAGTGCCGGACCTCATGCTTTAGAGCTTTTTGAGACTCTTACTAGCCTAAACCTCACCCAACAGGTCACCCAATCCACCCATATTAAGGGCCATATTTTGGATCAGATCTGGACTTGTAATCTGGCCCTGTCCCAGCCAGTTATTTCTTCTTGTGTTTGGTCAGATCACCACTTAGTAAATACCATCATTACTATTGCTGGCCGGACTCTTGCTCCCCTGATGGCCGGCGGCTCCTCACGCAAATGGAGCACCTTCGACTCTCAGGGCTTTCTCACAACCTTGGCCGACACTCGGCCAGCTTTTAACTCCCCTGATAACATCGAAGGAATAGAACAAGACATCGGTTCCTGGCTGAAGTCAGCCAGTGACCTTTATGCCCCCTTAACCAAATTCCCCCCCACTAGACATCACAATTCCCACCGGTGGTTTTCTGTTGACCTTAAGCAACAGAAAACAAAAACCCGTCAGCTGGAACGTATTTGGAGACGTGATTATTCCAACGTAGCCAGGCAGTCCTATATGACTGCACGTAGGGAATATAAATCGGCCATCATTGCAGCAAAAACAGAACACTTCTCTATCAGGATTTCGTCCGCAGTAAATAAATCAAAAGAGGTGTTCAAGGTAATGAACGAACTCACTACCGACGACAGGACTCTCCCAGCCCAAACCCCCACACAAGAAGCCTGTGACACCCTCAATATCTATTTTAGGGAAAAGATCGAAAAAATTAAAAACTCTATACCTTCTCCACCCAAGTCACTCACATTGAACTTTCCCTCGGACAATTCCCTCACGTTCTCTACTTTCCCTACCTTGGACGCACCCTCACTGGCGGAACTCGCCATCCGTGTGAAATCAGGCTCTCCTAACGACAGATGTCCACCTTCCGTATTGCGGAGTATCTGTCTCAGCTTACCTGACTGTGTTTTACCCCTGCTAAATGGCTCGCTCAACAGAGGCATTGTCCCCAGTTCTTTTAAGGAGGCTACCCTCTTGCCCCTCCTTAAGAAACCTGGTGCTGATTCTGCACAACCGTCGAACTATCGTCCCATTTCCCTTCTCCCCTATTTCTCAAAACTCTTGGAGGCTCATGTCACTTGCTGCCTCTCCAATTTTATTGAATCTTCTGGTTATCTTGCGCCTAACCAGGCCGGCTTCAGGCCGGCCCACTCTACTGAGGCTGTCATTTTGGCAGTCTTGGAGACTCTCAGGAGGAACGCAGATGCAGGAGTCTCTCAGGCCCTGGTACTTCTGGATCTGTCCGCCGCATTTGACACGGTGGACCATGACATCCTTCTCCACCGTGTCAGGCAAGCGGGCATCCAGGGCTCCGCCCTTAAGTGGGTTGAGTCCTTTCTGACTGGCAGAACTCAGGCCGTCCGCCTAGGCCCTTACACTGCAACCAAAACGTCCGTGGTTTGTGGAGTCCCTCAGGGCTCCTCCCTCTCACCGCTCTTGTTTAATTTATACCTTAGGCCCCTGATTCAATCCCTTCAGAAATGGGACGCAGTTGTCTACAACTATGCCGATGATCTTCAGATTATCTTTTCTCTTAATTCCCCCCATGACATCAAAACATTTCATTCCGTGATGATCCATATTCAATCCTGGATGAACCAGAATCAATTGAAGCTAAATCCCGGAAAAACTGAGCTTCTCCTCCCTGGACTCAGTCACATCCACTGGGGCCCACAGTTTTGGCCTCCGGAGCTTGGTCTCCCTCCAGCCCCGGTCAAATCAGTGAAGAGCCTGGGAGTGATAATTGACTCCGAATTATCCCTTAAAAATCAAGTGGGTGCGGTCATTTCATCATGCATGTATCAGCTCCGGAAGATTCGTAAAGTTCGTCATCTATTTCCACCTGCCGCACTCACCCAAGTCGTCATTTCACTTGTGCTTTCCCGGCTGGACTTCTCGAATTCCCTCTATCATGGCCTCCCTCAATCTCTGTTACATCGGCTTCAGGTAGCTCAGAATCAAGCGGCCCGTCTCATTTACAAAACCCCCAGATGGCAATCGGCCAAACCTTTACTCCACAAATTACACTGGCTACCAATAGGCCAGAGAGTAGCCTTTAAGGTGGCCTGCATCACATTCAAAGCTCTCCATTGTCCCGGCCCCGCGTTCCTCAAATCTTTAATCATTCCTCATCACCCAACACGCAACCTTCGATCTGCTTATCGCCACCTACTTGTCACCCCTAAAATTAAAACAAAGAAATTCGGTGGCCGCCGCTTTTCTCATTTGGCTCCCAGTCTCTGGAACCCTTTTCCTCTCTTCATCAAATCCACTCCCTCCCTCTTGAACTTCAGGAAGTTACTAAAAACTCACCTCTTCACTCTTTGAGTCTAACCTAAGTGACTCTCGCCCTACTCGTCTCTCGCTCTTTCTGTCTTAACAGCGCCAGGAAGCCTTTGGTGTCAGCGCGCTTTACAAGTTGCATTTAAGATAAGATAAGATAAGAAAGCCAAGTGAGGCAACAGAGTACAAGGCTAGGCCCCATATTAGCCCCTTTGCTTTTCACTTGTTAATACTAATGCTGTATTCCACATAGCTTAGCTCCCGGCACTCATCTAAATGTCTTCCGTTTTGCAGACAGCTTTGTATATCATACTATATGGAGTCAGTCCTTGCACAAGAATAGATGGCCTGCTTGGTTCCTGCTTTTTGAGGAGTTTGATCACTCGTGTGTTTGTCCCTCACCTGGTACATAGCTTGTTAACCTTTTGTAATGAAAGGTCTCAGATCTCCCCTGGACCAAGGTATGTACCGTCACTTTCCCAGGGAGAGGATATCAGTTCCAAACTTATGGAATATAACATATACAGAGCACTTCCTAAGGTGGGCAAACTTTCAACACTTCCCCAAAGGCAAGGCAATAAAACAATATCACATGAGTCTCCTCTAGACCAAGGTAACACACACAACACTTCTCTAGAGCAAGATATACTTTGCACATCACTTGCCAGGAGTAGAACAACTTCCTATAACACAATTACCTGCTAGAAGGGAATTCACCCATCCTTCTACAACAGAATACTTGGCCAAGAAGAGTCCACACCTCCTGCTACAAGGAAAAGACGAATTGGTATATCTGAGATATATTTATTAGTAAATAGCACCACACGGTAAGCCAAATGCACCTATCATAGCAGACTCTAACATATCAATAGTATGATTGAAACACAATCAAGGCAAACATATATGTAGAAATATATATATGTATATGAATGTATAGAACCTGAAAATAAAGTTCTAGTAAGCAAGAACAGTAGGAAAACTAGAAATTAGTGGAACACCTCACCAACTGTCTGTCCATCCCGTTTCCACTTCGCCAAAGGGGAGTCCGGTCCTTCGGCCAAAACAGGAAACAGTAGTGACACTATACGCGCCACCGCCACAGCTGCACGTCTGCCCTGTGATGAACTTCCACCGAACAGAACCCAGACACCTCCTTTAGTACAAGTGGAGACGTAAGACGAAGCTCCTGGTGAGTCTCGCCCCCTTTTCCCGTCAGAGTCTGTACCACTCCGCACCAAGGCCACAGCTTCAGCTGGCCAGGCGTCTGTTTTGGCTTCAGAGCAGAGCAAGCACATTCCTCTGACAAGATCCAGTTCTTTCTGGTCAGTAAAGTGTGAATAACAAGTGAAAAGGAAAACATGCCCTTCTCACCTAGTGAAGCTCAGAAAATGGCGACAGCTCAGAAAATGGAGTCACTCAAGCATTAGCCTCTATTCACGCAAAAGAGCAAAATTAGTATGCAAGATGACATAGGATCAGGCCAAAGCCAATAGCAAGCACTGCCGTTAAGCAAGATAAAGTCAGAATCTGAAAGAGACATAATCAAGCACTACTTCGTAGCTTATTCTTACTAGGCAGGCCTACACATCACTATACTATGTTATAATATGCTAAATAAGGCTGAGATGGTGATGGGCGACGGTCATTATCAGGCTATTTATCCACATAAATGGCACATTCATTACACCTTTGCTTTTGATTTGGTAGAGTGTGTCCCTCAACTGCAGAAGTCATGGAACTACTTTTCTTTCATTCCATGACTAGTTTATCATTCTCTGGAGGGCATGTCTTTGTTTTTAGAGCATGCTCAATATTTTGATGCCCTTCTGACTCAATCTATCTTTCTCCTACTTCCCTCCCTCCTGATCCTCCTTTGTGTGGAAAAAGGCGTTAGGTGGTGTCCTAGATGCTCCTCTTACCCCAGCCTTCCCCCCTCATTGGTCCTCTAAGGCACGTCAAATGATGGATGGAGGCCTTGGTGATGTCCTGGGTGTTGTCGCACTTCACTCTCTTGTGTTACCACTCTCCATGGAGGTAGCCGTAGTTGTCTTTGCCAGTACCTGAGGTTTTTGATCTCCTCCAGAATTAGCAAAGCCGATAGATACTGGCCATGTTAAAAGTACAGAGCACAATTAAAACATTATTTTCAATATTTTCAAGATGGCTGATGAGTTGTGTGAAAGTATACAAAGCAATGTTTTCATTGTTTTCTATATACGCTTAACATGGCTGGCAAAGCTGTACTTGACACTCTCTCAACATTGGCAAACGAGCCCCTTTGTCTAATTATTTGTTATCTTACTCGACTAATGTTTCTTATCTTACTCGAGTCCAGGAACAGCCTTTGCTTGGATAGAGCCCTGGTTAGAACCAAACTTGGCACCCTTTGTGGTCTTCCTCCCTCTGCTCCCACCCTGCATTTTCTAAGTGCTGTGTATAATACTAATTGAAATTAGTACAGCTGCTGCACTATTCTTTTTCTGCTGGATATTACCTCTTGCTAGCCGGACTGTTGATACCATTATGTTTATCACTGGGTTAAGTACATAAACCTCTTCCCTCACTATGATGCAGAACTAGAAATAGTCCACCAGTGGAGTGTGCCTAGAGGCTTATAGGGGGCGATGGCACTGTGCATGATGGAGAATTAGAGAAGGTATACTTTCTTCAACCTTCACCGCCGTTTACCTTGTCTCTGTTACCCCCTACACCTGGCACCTGCTGTGATCTCTGTTAATGATTACATCAGAGCAGTGACCAACCAGGAAACAAAGTTCCCCAAATGTCACCTGAATCACTTATGCCACACCCGAGCTCCTTTGCACCGATGCACAATTTGGAAGAGAGAACCCAGTTCAGAGGGAGGAAGATGGGGGAGCAATGAAGAATGGTATTGGTGGCAGATATCATCGCTTCCTGTCCACTCATCTCAACATTTGATAGACAGTGCCACCCTGTGGTAGATTGTCAATAGAGATGGTGTTGCGAATAATGTGCCAGTGATGAGCACTGGAAACCACCAGCACAAATTAACCACTGGGGCCATCCAGTGTAGAGAAAAAAACATCTCTCTTTAACGAATCCCACACCTTAACAATAAATCAAACATTAGGTGTTCTAGAGTGATGTTTTGTTTGATGATGTCAGCTTGGGATTTGACATCTATTATGACATCATTCACTATACTTTTATGGTGCATACATTTATACAAGGAACAAGTACAGTTATTACAATATGAGCATCTTGTAGAGCAGGAGAGAAACCAATAGGACATAGGATTTCACACCAATAGAAAAAACACAGGCATTTCATGATTAAAGTACAGACTGTATTGTACAGAACATTTTGAGACGTAAAATAAGTAGGCATTAAACAACAGGCACCATTCACTCACAACAAGATAAGAACAATTTGTTTACCAGGCAGGAGAGCTCCTGATTGAAGGGGAGCCAATGAGAGACAATGAGGTCTCTTGGTAGAGCAGAGACAAAGGCAGGACAGGGAATAGGGCTAGAGTCGTGGTGTAACATTTGTCCTCGCAGCTCCGAGCTCCATGGGGCCCTCTCTGGCACTGTGCACAGGTGGCAGGTCCCTGGCATGATAGCTCCTGACTCGGTCTGGGGTGCCCCTTCTATGTACTTTGCAGGGATCCCCCTAAAGTTTTTACGCCACTGGCGTAGTAGTGGGTGAATCATCAGTTGGGTTTACAAGATCTCAAGGTATGAATAAGTAGATATGAAACATACAAAAAGAAGGCAATAGGTCATGGAACGAAAGCAAATGGATCATATTTGGATATTCCACTTCGGTAGGCAGATAAAATTTGAAAGCTAGTTCACCAGGTTAAAAACAAAAAAAAAAAACCCTCGCTGACAAGGCAGCAGCCAGAAACAGGTCGAGGAAGAATTTTTACTAAAGCTCGAGGCACTCCATGATGATATACCACAATAAAAGAGGAATTAAAAGAAAGTGATCAAAAAAGCAGGAAAGCGATGCCTATAGGGCACTCGGGCAATGCCCGAAGGGCTGGCCTGACAGACCAGTGTATGGGCTGCGGCTTTGGCTGTTTGTGGGGCTGCTTCTTTTCTTGTCTGACGGGATGGATTTTACTGTTCATTTCCCAGATATTGAAACAGACATTGCCTGCAGAAGCTCAAATGTGTGCAGTCTCCTACAAATTACAAACACCAATACAGCTTTTGTCTTTACAAGTTGAAAACTGCCCTGATTTGAAAATGTGGGTCACTTTTATAGCTATCCGAGTTGCTAATGGAGGCCATTTTCTATTTGGTTCCCTGGCCTATTTTCTGTCCCAGTTCGATGCAAGCCTTATGTGATAATAAGAGCACTTTAGGTGCAATTACATGGCGTTGGTGGTAGGATACGCAATTCCTGGCACGAGTAGCTTTTTTCCACCATAGTAGGAAAGCAGATTAGTGGATGTTGTAATTTGTGACAGGAATATTTGGGCCTCCCCTTGTAAATGGGCATTTATCTAAAGCATTCTATTCCCCACAGACCCCGACGTCTGTACACACTTAAACACTCACATAAAACAGATCCTTTCAGAAGATCTGATACAAACTGAGAGGCATATTTGCAATGCCCCTGCGGCACTTTTCCACCCCCGGAACATCTCTTTTGTAACGCTCTAGAGGCGCAGTGTGCCGGCCCATATTTACAAGGCCACACAAAGCCAACCTGAGTGGCTTTTCATGGCTTTGGAAATATGGAGTGAGGCAATGTCTTACTCTGCGTCGAAGGGGCATTCCATAGGTGTTGCTCTGGGTGTTCCCACGAGACACCGATGGTTTTTGACACTGCCACAGATTTACAAAATACCGTAAAGCTGGGGCAGTGCAAATAAGAATGCTTTCCCAAAGCAGGTGTATTGAGGAGAAATGTTTACATTTCTCCTTGTTTTTTCCACTTTCAAAGTGTGCTGCAATCTGCAGCAAACATAGAAGGAGGAAAACACCTGCTGCTTTGTTTTTGTGCTGGAAGACGTCCTTTCCTGCACAAAAACAATCATGCACAGACACAGACACCCCTGCACCATGGTGCAAGCGTGCCTGAGTAGGTGCACGGCTGCAGTTTGTGGGCCTGTAGGAAGGACAGTAATGCACCATATCTTGTAGATACGGCACATTCCTCCCCTTTTCTTTTGACATAGCACAGCACAGCTAGAAGCACTGTCCCATGCCAAAATACTGTAAATATGCCCCTGAATATTCGCAAAGCAATCTTATGACCACTGCATTTGCCACTCCCTCCATTCTCAGAATTCTTATAAGCTGTTTTGAAATTTAAATAAAAACGTGCTTTACTTGTTAGCTTTACACTTCTTTTAAATACAGCAAGGGACAGGATTTTATATCAAGGCTAAAAAGATCCATTGATAAATTGGACGAGCCAGGAATATTTTTGCCAAACCATTAACAAAAGTCTTCCAGCTTCATGAAGTCATATTACATGGGCCATAAGCGCATCCTGCTGCTAGTAGAAGGAGGGAACCGAGAGGGCTCATTATAGGGGGAAGAGGTGTGGGACAAAACAAAAGTCACAGCTATATGAAGAAGATGCATCTTTGTCTAGGAAATGTTTCACTACTTGCCAATGTGATGATGAGTTTTTATGCAGTGGGCACCAGTCCTTGGGTGATAAGACTGGTAATGCGTACTCATCACACACAGAGTGAAGGACAACGTGCCAGATGGTGATGACGATTTATTATTTCTCACCTTGATAAGAGATTATCCACCCAGCTCTTCTAACATAATGTAGTAAACACACCGAACACAGAAGATTACACGGCTAAGGTTTATCGAGAATTGACTACATGGCTGTGGAGAACCAAGAAAGCAAGTCCACTCCACCAGACCAAGAGACGGAGTAACTTCCAGTTTTCAACATAAACATTCTCAGAACAGCTGAACATTCTGCCGGTGTTCCTAGACTATTAGGTGAGCCAGCAGAATGTTCAGCTTACTCAATACAATATATGCGAGATAAACAGTGTATGTGCAGTACTAGCACATTATACAGGATAGTACCTCAAATAAGAACCTGCGGTTGGGTGTCTGTGTAGAGTGAATGGACTCGTTCCCTTCTGGCACAGAAAATAAGCAGGAAAACGAGATCTCTAACATTTATTCATTTATTTAAAACATTTATATAGCGCAACTGTCACCTGGCAGGTATCCTGGCGCTGAGAGATTACTCCTAAGATGAAAAGAGACGGGAGACTGGGGAGGGGTTGTGAGGGATTTAGGGGAAGAGCCAAGTTTAATCCGCTTTCTGAATGGAAGGAGTTGTGAAATTTGGCGGATGTCGACCGGCAAACTATTCCAGAGTTTAGCGGCGGCCACTCTGAAGGATCTTCCCCCAGTCCTTACCTTGTTGAATCTGGGTACCCTCACAAGGCAGGCTGAGGCGGATCGGAGAGTTCTGGTGGGGGTGTACCAGGAAAAAATTTTTTTGTAGGGATTGGGGCCAGTTCCGTGTAGTGCTTTGAAGACAAGGCAGAGTGCTTTAAAGGCTATTCGCTGCTTCAAAGGGAGCCAGTGTAGCTCGGCTAAGGCTGCTGTGGCCGAGGATCTCCTGGTCCATCCGAGGGCTAGTTTGGCTGCGGCCGACTGGACTCTTTGGAGTCTGTCCAGTAGCACAGCTGGGGACTCGAGCAGAAGTGCATTGCAATATTCAAGGCGACTAAGAATAGTACACCTGACTATTAGTGCTCGAGCCTGTGCGGGGAGTAGTGGCATGATTTTGCGTAAAGAACGCAGAAGGGCCGAGCAGGTGGAGACTGTTTTGGTTACCTGCGTTTCCATGCAGAGTTTGTTGTTTAGCATAACACCCAGATTGCGGACACTAGTGACCGGCTGTGGTTTTTCTGGGGTTTCCGGGGGCCAGAATTCCGTGGGGAATAGGCGAGGAATCCGGCTCCCAGTGCAGAACAGTACCTCGGTCTTGGAGGAATTGAATTGCAGGGAATTATTGTGCAGCCAGCCGGCTGTGTCTCTTAGGCAGTCGTGGAACGATTCCATGGGAATTGAGTCTTCCCCCTCCCAGGAGAGGATAAGCTGGGTGTCGTCCGCGTAATTTATAGTTTTCAGTCTGTGGGATTTAATCAGGGTGATTAGTGGTTTCAGATAAACGTTAAAGAGGATCGGGCTGATGGACGAACCCTGGGGCACCCCGTGAGGTACTGGGGAAAAGGCGGATTGAAAAGGGGGGAGGGACACCGCCTGTTTCCTATCTCGCAGGTATGAGTGGAACCAGAGCAAGGCGGTGCCGTCGACCCCTGCCTCTCTGAGCCTCTTTAGCAGAATCACATGGTTGACCGTATCGAATGCGGCAGACAGGTCCAATAAGATCAAGGCCACTGCGTGGCCCCTGTCTGCACGCATACGAAGTTCTTCCATGGCTGTAAGCACAGCCGTTTCGGTACCATGGGCTGGGCGAAATCCGAATTGGAAGTCGTCCAGAATGTGATTCTGCTCTAGATATGTCGATAGACAGGAGCAACCCAGCGTTCCACAACTTTCGCCGGAAAGGGTAGGAGCGATATAGGCCGAAAGTTAGACACTCGGGGTTCAATGAGGGTTTCTTTAGCAGCGGGGTGATGAGTGCTTGCTTCGAGGGGGTAGGGACAGATCCACAACACAGGGATTGGTTGCAGATCCTACGGAGGGTGTACTCTTCATATTAAACTGTACCATTGTGACAAAATTACATCATATTTCTGTATCGTGGTTCCCTTTTCTGTCAAAAGTGAGACCACTTACAATTTGTGTACCTCACAAGATTAAGCTAATTATAAAATAAAAATGGTATATTAACACATTTCTACTTCTTTATCTGCAGTTTCTAAAGGTTTGTTGGAAAAGGTGAGTCTTGACACCTACATGGAGGCAGCCGTTGGTGTTGATCTGTGACCTATGGTAACCAATGTCAAGAAATAAAAACAATGGACCCCTAGCCAGACAACAGCACCCTACTGTTCTAATCTGTATTTGGCTATGGCATCTTTAGCCGTGACCTCCACCTCCTGTGTGTGGGAAGGACCAGATGTTTGTTTGCAAAGAATAAAACTCACGTTATTCACATGTCCCACCTTACCAGTTGGATTGGCTTAGACCTGAAAGAGCCCCAGTGGATATTGAATACAAAGATAATCTGCAGTTCTGCAAGAGATGCATATTATTATTTTATAGATATAAATTATCTGGATTACATAATATGTCAAAATTAACCACAGGTTACTTTGATGAGTTGAATTATTCCTTTGATAGTAATGTGTGCTCGAGGCTTTGTCCCAACATGAATCGAAAACGGGTAAATCAAAGTTCAAACAAATTTACAGGCATGACATTTCATTGCAATGGTCTATTTGTGGTCAGGTTATTATTGGCTTGGAAAATGTTTCATGTCTGACCATGAACACTCATATCGTTTGCAAAATTTGGCAGTAGTTTGGTACAAAATGTGTCCACCATTGTCACAGAATTTGTGAAAGGTTGTGCATATTTATGGTGCAGGGACATACAAAAAGAAAGCAATAGGTCATGGAACGAAAGCAAATGGATCATATTTGGATATTTCACTTTGGTAGGCAGATAACATTTGAAAGCTAGTTCACCAGGTTAAAAACAACAACAAAAAACCTCGCTGACAAGGCAGCAGACAGAAACAGGTCGAGAAATAATTTTTACTAAATCGTGAGGCACTCCATGATGATATACCACAATAAAAGAGGAATTAAAAGGAAGTGATCAATAAAGCAGGAAAGCACTGCCTAATTTCATGTCCGAATTTGAACCCAAAATCGACCCAGCTAAAAATGTTCACACCAGCCCTACTAGGCTTACCAGAAGGTTTGGCGGGGTCCAGATAAAAAAAAAATCAGGTGCGATGTGCAAAGTATGAGCACCTGTTTCCAAGTTAAAAACTTTCCTTAACCCCTTCGCTGCCAGGCCTTTTCCCCCTCCTGTGCCACACCCTTTTTTGGCTATTTGGGGTAGTGCGCCCTGAGGCCCCTCTAACTTTTTGACCACATAAGGTATCCACGCCAAATTTGCGTCCTTTTCTTCCAACATCATGGGGATTCTGAAGGTACTCAGGGTTTGTAGATTTCCCTGGAGGTGTCACAGAAATTAGCCAAAATACAGCAAAATTTAGGTTTTTTTTTGGAAAATGGGAAAAACGGGCTGCAAATGAAAGCATCTGAGTTTTTCCCTGCAAGTGTTATCAAAAAAGGGTTTGTGGGGCTGAAATCACCATTTCCCCAGATTTTAGGGGATACCAGACTTTTGTCAGAAACCCAACATTTTTTTACACAGTTTTGGCATTTTTCTGGGACGTAGCCTATTTTTGCTATTTTTTGTGCTTTCGACCTCCTTCCAGTTAATGGTAGAAATGGGTACAAAAGCAATAATGGACCCTGGAAAGCTATACATTTTAGAGAAGTAGACAAAATTCTGAATTCAGCAAGGGGTCATTTGTGTAGATCCATCAAGGTTTCTTTATAGAAACTAACAGTTAAATATAGGATAAATTGAAAATTTGTTGAAAAAAGCGCCTTTTGTGTCAACGTTTTCACCTGTAACTTCTTCTAATTATGACAGCTCTTTGAAAGCAATATACCGTTACATCTGCTGGACATTACTGGTTGTGGGGATATATAGGACTTGTAGGTTCACCAAGAACACGATGAACCCAGAGCCAAAAACTGAGCAGCAACTTGCAATGGTTTTTTATTATGTACCGGGTATATAGTAATTATTCTGAAAAAATGTGTACATGGAAAAATTGGTATGAAAGACACCTATGTATTTCTGAAATGGGAACAAAATATAGAGTTTAGAAACAGATATTTGCACATTTCCGAATTTGGGAATACTCATACTAGCATGAGAATTATCAGTCATTTTTTAGAATGACTTCTTTTTTACACAATGTCTTTCATTTGGAAGGCAGAAATGCATCGAAAGTCAATAGGTAATAACAGTTCCTTTACAAACCTGAATTACTCTAAGTCTCCCGATAAAAATGGTACCTCACTTGTAGGGGTCGGCATAGTGCCCACGACAGGAAATGGCTCAAAACCCAATGTGAACACACCACATTTTCACAATGCAAAATTACCCTTTTTTAGCAAAGTGCCTAGCTGTAGTTTTTTAACCCTAGCTCTGCCGGCACCTAGGGAAACCTAGCAAACCTATACATTTTTGAAAACTAGACACCCAGGGGAATCCAGGATGGGGTGACTTGACTGCGTCCCACCAGGTTCTGTTACCCAGAATCCCTTGCAAACCTCAAAAATTGCCAAAAAAAACCACATTTTCCCCATATTTCTGTGGTGGAAAGTTCTGGAATCTACTTGGATCCCCAAATTTCCACCCACCCAGTGTTCCCCAAAGTCTTCCGAGAAAAATGGTACCTCGCTTGTGTGGGTCGGTCTAGTGCCCGCGACAGGAAACGGCGCAAAACGCAACGTGGACACACCTCAATTTTGCTGTGAAAAATGACCCTTTTTTGGCAAAGTGCCTAGCTGTAGTTTTTGAACCATAGCTCTGCCGGCACCTAGGGAAACCTAGCAAACCTATACGTTTTTGAAAACTAGACACCCCGGGGAATCCAGGATGGGGTGACTTGACTGCCTCCCCCCAGGTTCTGTTACACAGAATCCCTTGCAAACCTAAAAAATTGCCAAAAAAAACACATTTTCCCCACATTTCTTTGGTGGAAAGTTCTGGAATCTGCATGAATCCACAAATTTCCACCCACCCGCGTTCCCCAAAGTCTTCGGAGAAAAATGGTACCTCACTTGTGTGGGTCTGCCTAGTGCCTGCGACAGGAAACGGCGCAAAACGTAACGTTGACACACCTCAATATCACAGCGAAAAATGACCCTTTTTTGGCAAAGTGCCTAGCTGTAGTTTTTGAACCCTAGCTCTGCCGGCACCTAGGGAAACCTACTAAACCCACACATTTCTGAAATCTAGACACCCGGGGGATTCCAGGGAGGTATGGCTTGCATGGATCCCCCAACGTTTCCTTACCCAGAATGCCCTGCAAACCTCAAATTTAGCTGAAAAAAATCACCTTTTTCGCACATTTTTGTGTGGGAAAGTTGTGGCATCACCGAGCTGACACAAATTTCCTACCACCCAGCGTTCCCCCGGGTCTCCCGATAAAAACGGTGCCTCACTCGTGGGGGAGGCCCAAGTACCCGCGACAGGCAAGGGCCCACAACGTAGTGAGGCGACATGAAAATTGCCTATCTCAAAATGACCTGGTTTTGCAAGGGGGGTCACTTGGGTTTTTGGCCCAGTGCTTGGTGGCCACCTAGGGAAACCTACCAAACCCACACATTTCTGAAAACTAGACACCCGGGGGATTCCAGGGAGGTATGGCTTGCGTGGATCTCCCAACGTTTCCTTACCCAGAATGCCCTGCAAACGTCAAATGTAGCTGAAAAAAATCACCTTTTTCACACATTTTTGTGTGGGAAAGTTGTGGCATCACCGGGCTGACACAAATTCCCCACCACCCAGCGTTCCCCCGGGTCTTCCGATAAAAACGGTGCCTCACTCGTGTGGGAGGCCCAAGTACCCGCGAAACATACACCTTGAATTGGATGTCTTCGTTAATGAGCAGTTGTGATGAACATTAAAACATCGTATTAATATAAATGCACATAGTGCTGAAACCTTTTTGCAGTGAATGTTGTTGTAGGACCTGTTACTACTTTTTAGGGAGTAAAGAGGGGAGTACTATTTGGTTTTGTGCACTATCTAATAATTAGACACTATATTCATTGGTTGTGTGCGGATTCTATCAGCCTCCACCCTCAAGTTCTGGTTTCTATGGTTTTGGGCCCTTGCCTGACGCGGGCACTAGGCCTACCCACGCAAGTGAGATACCATTTTTCTCGGAAGAGTTTGGGGAATGCGGGGTGGGTGGAATTTGGTGGACCCACGCAGATTCCAGAACTTTCCACCACAGAAATGTGAGGAAAATTTGTTATTTTGGACACATTTTTAGGTTTGCAATGGATTCTGGGTAACAGAACCTGGTGAGAGCCAGTCAAGTCACCCCATCCTGGATTCCCCTCGGTGTCTAGTTTTAAAAAATGTACAGGTTTGCCTACGTGCCAACTGCGCTAGGGCCCAAAATCCACAGGTATGCACATTGCTAAAAACAAGCCGGAGCCCAGTGGGCTTTCTGCCGCCCTGGGGGGGAATCGGGGAAGGGGGTTTCATCCCGATAAGACTGTGGCTATTTTTTGTGGGGGTGGGGGCATTGGTATGACCATTGTTGGCAGCCCCCACCCCCACGCATAAAAAAAGCCTGCGTACTCGCTGGCGCCTAGTGGGCTTTCCGCCCCCCCAGGGGGCAGATCAGGGGCCGCTGCCACCAACTACCCTCCCGGGGGGCGGAAAGACTGGAGTTTCTCTGGGGGTGGGGTGGGGGTATTGTCATGCCCATTTTGGGGATCCCCTACCCCTACACTAATAAAACAAAAAAATCCATGGTTTCTAGTGGGCTTTCTGCGCCCCCCAGGGGGGGCCAGATTGGGGGCTACAGCTCCCATCTGCCTCCTGGGGGGCAGAAAGACTGTCATTTTTGTGGGGGGGGAGGGTGGGGGCATTGGCGTGCCCTTTTCGGGCAGCCCACACCCTAAAAACAATTGCGCAAAAAAAATCCCTGGTGGATAGCGGCCTTTCTGCCCCTCTGGGGGGGGGGCAGATTGGGGGCTACTGCCCCATCTGCCCCCAGGGGGGGCAGAAAGGCTGTAATGGTGGCGGGGGTGGGGGCATGGGCATGCCCGTTTCGGGCTGCCTCCACCCTAAATAAAATCCATCACCCTAAAGAAAATTGCGCGAAAAAAATCCCTGGCGTCACGTGGACTTTCCGGCCCCCCGAAGGGGCAGATTAGGGGCCAATGCCCCATCTGCCCCACAGGGGGGGTAGAAAGGCTGTAATGATGGCGGGTGGGTGGGGGCATTGGCGTGAGCATCTGGTAATACTAAGTCAATGCTTAGAGGCTGATGGTCACTCAGGGCATTTAAGTGTATTTTAAAGTTAGCTATCCAGTTTGCATAGCAATATGGGACAAGGATAAAATCTATAGTAGATCTAAAGCCTCTACCTAAGAGGGTATAATCAAAATCCACTCTAGGGGAGCACAGTCAGTTTGCAAAGCCGAAATCATGAGAAAACAAGAGTTCATCAAATTTTTCTCCCCGCTCCGTATGTTCGAAATGTATTAATGGATCGTCCACCTCAATTATTAAACCACATGCACCTGACTCTGATTTAGAGCATAGGTTAATATTAAAATCGCCCCCCCAGATGGTGATCATATCTATATTCACTGAAAAAACCATGGGTTTCACACACGTTATAGTTAGGAATTAGCATTTAAAAAACCTTAGAAATTCAGTGAAAAAACCATAGGTTTCACACACGTTATAGTTAGGAATTAGCATTTAAAAAACCTTAGAAATTCAGTGAAAAAACCATAGGTTTCACACATGTTATAGTTAGCTGGACATTTTACTCGTAAAAAACCAATGAAATTCCCCCGTTATAGTTAGTTCAGCTAACTATAACTCGCGCGCCCGCAATGCACTGCTGATGACGTCACATATTACATCACTCATGACATGGTCAGTGACATCACTCATGACATCACTGATGACATCTCAAATGACATCACTCATGACATCATCCAGTGAATGTGTGTTTTTCTGAAAATTAAATATGTTTTATATATGTATATCTCAAGGTCGATGGAAGAATAAATGGGTATATTACTGTCTAAATGGATGATTTCTTTTTGAAAAATTGATTGTGTAACTGACTGATTAAGTGTATCATAGTGAATACATGGCTTAGTGAGTAATGTTTAAATATATAAATATCTGTATCATTTTTTCACTTTGTGTATAAGTGGCTGCATGGGTTGGTGAGTAGCTACATGGGTGTCTATATAGGTTATTAGTTGGTTTTTTGAGTATCAGTATGAGTGTCTGCATGGTTTGGTGGGGGGTATTACGTAGTGCATAGGTGCATGAATGAGTGACTCACTGTTTGTATGTGTTGAACAGAGCATGTGTGCAGGACTGCATGGGTGGATGTGTGTGTGTATGGGTGTGTTAGTGAGTGAATGACTGTCTCAATAGTGTCTTTATGAGTAACTACATATGTTTAAAACTAGTATATGTGACTATTGGTTTATATATGTGAGTATATGTGAGAGTGAGAGATTGAAAGAGTTCCTGTATGAATAAGTATGTATTTCTATAAGTGATTGTTTAAAAGACTAAGTATGTGTAAGTTTCCGTAGAAGTAAGTGTGGTGGTGTGTGTATAACTGTATATGCAAGTAAATGTATGTTTGATTCTTTATTAGCATGAGTGACTGTGTGTGTGAGTAGCTCTATGGATGAGTGGCATTGTGTAACAGGATGTATAGGTGTATGAGTACATATGATAAGTGAGTACATGTATGAGTGACTGTATTGGACTGTTGGTGAATGAGTGGATGTGTATGTGGATCTTAGAATTACTGAAGAGGTTGTTGTAACTGTTATTGGTATGTCCATTCTTATGTAAATTTTAGTCTCTATTTTTGAATGTGTGTATCAAAGGTTTTATTAGGGGAAGAGGAGGTCTGCCACTCTATCACAAGGATGATGTCATCAGTGATGTCATCAGTGATGTCATTTGAGATGTCATCAGTGATGTCATGAGTGATGTCACTGACCATGTCATGAGTGATGTAATATGTGACGTCATCAGCAGTGCATTGCGGGCGCGCGAGTTATAGTTAGCTGAACTAACTATAACGGGGGAATTTCATTGGTTTTTTACGAGTAAAATGTCCAGCTAACTATAACATGTGTGAAAGCTATGGTTTTTTCACTTAATTTCTAAGGTTTTTTAAATGCTAATTCCTAACTATAACGTGTGTGAAACCTATGGTTTTTTCACTGAATTTCTAAGGTTTTTTAAATGCTAATTCCTAACTATAACGTGTGTGAAACCCATGGTTTTTTCAGTGAATTTGCAAGGTTTTTTAAATGCTAATTGTTTTTTTTTTCTTCTATTTTTTTTAACATATTTTTATTTTAATTTTCTTACCTTTTATAAAGACTATGGTTAAATTTTTTAAATTCTTTAATATGTTTTTTTTTAATATATTTTTTAAAATAAACATGTAAAATTTATTTGCAGTACATTTTTTTTTTTTTTTTAATTATTTTTTTAGTACGCGTACCGTAAGCTTACGGTAAGCGTACGGTTTACGCAACGCCCGTAATTTATCTACGCTGTTTGCGTATAGTTACGCAATTTGCGTAGCCGCGCGTACTCCGCGTGGGACGCGTATGCGTGTACGCTACACGCGCACGTTACGCGGAAGTGTCGGGTAGTGACTGTTATGCGCATGCGCGCAAGCGCGTGTCTTTTTTACGCGCATGCGCACTTTTGCCGTAAGCGTACCGTAAGCGTACCGTAAGCGTACGGTAGGTCATGTGATCATGAAACACAACTTTTGATTGGTTGAAACTACTTTCAGTTCTAGAACTCTCCTACACCACACCCATTCCCCTCATTTCTGCTTGTGATCCCTTAGGAGAAGGAGCTGGGTTGTCTTTGTGATACGATGGCAGAACAGCAGAGCTCTTCTGAGAGTGAGGCTAGCACTAGCAGCACTACCTTGAGGCAGAGAGCGAGGAAACAAAAGCCCTCTTAAGCATGGGATTATTTTACTTTTCCTGAAGGCCAGCAAAAGGTAAATGCACCTTTAGTAACTTGTAAGCTGTGTAAGCGTGTACTTTCAAGAGGTAATCCTGACAAGAAGTATTCCTTTGGGAATCATACCATGAAGAGACACCTCAAGGATGTACACAGAAGGACACATGCTCGACTTTTTGGAGGTAACTCTTCAGAAAGTCAACCAAGCACATCCACAGCAGCTCAGCCTGGACCATCATCTGCAGGGCTGACTCCTTCTTCTGCAGGTCAGGTGAGCCCTTCATCTGTGGGGGGAGCATCTCCTTTTGCTGGCCCTCTGGAAATGAACCCTCGATTTTGAAGGGTTGATATTCGATGCGCCTTTTGTCAAGATCTAATTTGCCATAGGGAGACCAGTGTTTCCCTAGTGAACAACAAAATAGATCAGCACATTTGTCGCTTTGAATAATTTTCCCATTCTTTCTTTCCTCTGTCCCTGCATGAACACAACGGTTCTTTTAAGAGCCAACCTTATCTTTCATCTTTTTTTACATATGTTTTTAAAAACTTTTTTTTTTTTTTTTTACCGTACGCGTACTTTTTTTTTTTTTTTTTTTTTAAAAACACTAAAAATCAATTATCACATTACAAGGTCCTTGAGAGACTACAATTATTATTATTGACTTACCATACCCACTCAAAAAAATATTTATTCATTTGTTTTTAAAAAAAATAGCTTTAAAAATGGTTCTAGTTTTCGAAATTTTTCTATATCAATCTGAAAAAAAAGAAAAAAAAAAGTATTAATATTTTAAAAACATTTTATAATACAGTACACATATTTACATATTTTTCAAAAAATATTTTTGCCTTATTTTTGCTGTTTTCAGAATATATTGCCTTAGTGATGCTGAATGTATTTGCATTACAGACTGAAACCTGAAAACCCCACTCGCTTGTAAATACAGTGCATGATTATACATGGCAAGCAGATGGGTGTGTGCTAAGAGTCTGCTTCTTCCCCCAAAAAATCGCTCCCCCTTTTTCCTACTAATGCAACTGTGAAATCACCAGAAAAAAACACAATAAATCTCTGCCTGTAATTCCTATTTCCACACAGAGTCATGTTTTCACATTAGTCCCAAAACGAAATTTCTTTGCCAATTTGAAAGCACACTTACTGCTCTTTTTTTTTGGCAAGTGAAAATCACTTTTACAGACTGACACATTATGAAACCACTTTTTTTTTTTTTTTTAAATGCACATGTCCAAACTGCTTTTTCAGACCACCACCTTGTGTAACCTGGGTGGCTGCCTACATTCCAGCAAGGGCAACCAGCCTTAGTGATGCTGAATGTATTTGCATTACAGACTGAAACCTGAAAACCCCACTCGCTTGTAAATACTGTGCATGATTATACATGGCAAGCAGATGGGTGTGTGCTAAGAGTCTGCTTCTTCTCCCAAAAAATCGCTCCCCCTTTTTCCTACTAATGCAACTGTGAAATCACCAGAAAAAAAACGCAATAAATCTCTGCCTGTAATTCCTATTTCCACACAGAGTCATGTTTTCACATTAGTCCCAAAAGGAAATTTCTTTGCCAATTTGAAAGCACACTTACTGCTCTTTTTTTTTGGCAAGTGAAAATCACTTTTACAGACTGACACATTATGAAACCACTTTTTTGATTTTTTTAAATGCACATGTCCAAACTGCTTTTTCAGACCACCACCATGTGTAACCTGGGTGGCTGCCTACATTCCAGCAAGGGCAACCAGCCTTAGTGATGCTGAATGTATTTGCATTACTGAGTCCAACCTCAAACCCTTAAACTATTCTTTTTTTTTCCAGTACACCTTAATTTATCGTGAAAACATAGTCCATATTATTTTACATGTTCCTCACATTTAAATTTCTCCCAAAACAGAAAATGATAAACGCAACTTCAACAAAAAGAATTTCCATTTCTATTATTCATTTCTTAATTTACCATATACATCTCCTCTCAAACTCTAACCTCACCTTTAAAATTAGTTTGTTGTGAAAGAAATGTGGCACTCAAACAGCAGATTATCAGAGCCAGGATCTCTGTTCTGTTCACCTCTCTCCTCTCAGCAGAACCAGATAATGGCAAACTTTCCCTCTATTTTTCCACACATATACATGTAAGTTTCAAATCTCAGTGCTTCCCCCTTTTTTTCAAATGTAATCACACATTTCTATTGGTTGAAAACCAACCCTTTTCCAAAAGTACCCTTCCCCCAACTTGACTTCTGCCTAGTACCCTTCCCCCAACTTGACTTCTGCCTGCTACCATAGCAACAGCTCATGGAACACTGCTGTGTGGAGTTAGGTCAGAAGTTCGCCACACAATGTTTCAATTCCACAGAGCAAGAGTGCTTGACTTTTCAAACCTAACAGCAAATCCATAGTACTGTTCTTTGGTAACACATTTTTTTGTACCAATACAAAACATGCTTCTATTAATTTACACATACAGCCTAGTTTTTATTCTAGAATGGTATGAAACAGCCAATCAGTTCTTTTTGTTTTGAAAAAAATATGTATGCCTCCATTTCCAAACTGTCTTTCTTTTCATATTGCCATTCTACTGAAAGACACCTCCTGAGTGCATCCAGTTCTCCTTTGAAGATGTTCACAGTGTGGATTGTAGGGCACAGCTATGTCTTCTGGAGTGAAAAGTTTGCAGAGAAAACAGATATGGTGAGAGACCTTGCTTTGCCAAATGTAGACATTAAATGGATTGGTCAGAGAGGGTTAAAGTGGCACCAATTGATGCCATTGGTGAAATCCTTCATGCAAATCAAACACCCTGACCTCATAATAGTGCACTGTGGTGGCAATGACCTAGGCACTTTGACTGGGGTAGGTCTGGAAATGCTTATGAAGGACACCTTTGCACAACTGTTTTCACTTTTCCCTAAAACTGCCTTTGTGTTTTCCAACATATGCCAAAGGCAAAAATGGAACTGGTCCAATCATTTCTGTCCGCAGATTGACAAAGCAAGAAAGCACGTCAACAAATCTGTTTCTGCTTTCCTCCGTGACTATGGTATGGGTGCCATTTACCACAACAACTTGCGTTACGACATGCAAGACATTTATAGAGGAGATGGTGTGCACTTCAATGATGAAGGGAACAGAGTCTTCCTCTTGAACCTTAGACTCTGCATTGGTACTTACTTGTAGGTACCACTAACAAAATGACTTCATAAACAGAAACAGCTCTTTTTAGAGCTCCCTAATATCTAAACTCTTAAATCTGCATTTCATTTCTTTTTTAATTTATTTTTTCTTCCGTACGCTTACCGTAAGCTTACCGTACGCGTACCCCGTGATTTTTTTTAAAATCAATAAATGTTTTCTTTGTACTTTACAGTCCTTTTTTGACCCCCTCACAAATGTAAGGGGGTCTGTAACTCTCCTCATTGCCCCCTTTTCTTGTTTTCACTCTTTTTTTTCCTGAGTGAAACACACAAAATGGCGGCCGCCGCTTCCTGTTTTCGGCCGATTCGAATGTTTACTAAGATCTAACAGCCAATCAGAATCGCGCTCGCGCACGCCACCGTACGCGTACGGTAAGCGTACCGTAAGCGGGCTCAGATATATATATTGATTTAAAGGCTATTTTCTCAGAATCTACTGAACAGATTTACACCAAACCTACAAAAGGCACTTCCTTGACATAGGGACTACCTCTCTGCCAAATTTCTAGTAATTCTGTTCAGCCGTTCGGGCTGTAGCTCGTTCTAAAGGTCCTATGGAAAAATGCATGGGAAAAACGAGTTTTGGGACCCCCCTTTTATCTCAGCCCCCGCTTGACGAATCCCCCCCGAGACTTTCAGGGTAGGAGCGGAGCGTAGCGCCCCACCTATTTTGAGAAATTCGCGAGGATTCATCGACCGGCGCCAAAGTTATTCAAAATAGAATGTTGCGGATTTCCTATGGAAAAGGGGTCCTAACTATAACTACCTACTGGCGACCGCCAGTAGGTAATCTTTAGGAGCTCTCAATTTACTAATATCATCACGAAGCTGACTCAGAATATCCCCCAAATGACCCTTCTCTATGTTATTGTAAAAATGTATCAAAGTTAGGAGACAATTCGAGCCAACGTGAATCAAGCCTATCTGATAGTAATTTGTCGTTTTTATCATAGAAATTTTATGCACCTCCAATAAGTTTGAGATGTAGATACAGAGCCCCCCCTTGTGTCTGCCATGATTTGATTGAATTGCCGGCATATGGAATGTCCTATACCCCTCAATATGAAATTCCTCTGTCAGCCAAGTCTCTTGAAAACATTAAATGTCAAATCAGTCAACAAAGTCAAGCCAAGCTAGGTTGTTCTCTTTGCTCCGGAGGCCAGCCACGTTCCAAAATAACACGCTAATAACCTTCTGGATATTTAGTTAATTAATGCAAATTTCTTCTGTGTCAGTTTCAGTCTGACATATCAATTCCATCCCCCTGCACTCACCACAATTTAGGACATTGGGGTGGCCAGACTTTAATGGGCCACTAGAAATAATTCTTGGCCCGTCGTCCTTTTCCTTTGTGACCATACATTCCATCCTGCCAGAGTTCAAACTTGTGTTTATGTTCAGCCTATCGGGCTCACGATCCTTCGGGTTATCGTACTCATTATAAATGGACCTCTGGCCTTTCTTAGCTAACAGTCAATCATTCTCATCTAGTGATTGCAGAATTTCAAATCTATTAGACATCTCCAAGTTATAATTCCTTTGATAGTTTGACTGTGATCTATGGAGGGATTCCGGTTGGTTCTTGGGCCAACTGGGTCGATAAAAGAAACCTAGTGGGAAGATTTTTATGCCTACTTCTAAAGAATCTACTTCCACTGCTCTATTCAGCACTTCCCTAACCAAGGAGGGTAATCCAAGGGAGAGAACAACACAGTCACCCCTAACGGCTTTGTAGCTTTTACCTACCCAAGGAACCCGCCTCACCATTTTAAATGCCCCAAACATTTCAGCAGTTAGTCCCACTCTCTTCCCCAAGCAGTAGATAGTTGTATTTCTCAATGTGTCCCATGTTTCAATTTCTCCTGGTTTAAGGACAGGAACATTTGCCAATATTAATGTATATGGAGCCGCTGCCGGCGGAAGGTCAAGATTATGTACCGGACGTGGGCTTACTTGCGGCAGAAGCGTAGATGGGCTTGGTCCGGATTGTAGGTCATTTGGTATTATACCCCCCTGTTGACTGACTGATGTTCTCTTCCCTACTATGAGTAGGTCTCCGTCGTTACTTATAATCCTTTTATCTGTAACTACCGCAATTTTCTTCTGTACATCATCACTAACCACAGGTTTACTAACCTTTTCTGGGGGTTTATTAGTTAAATGTTGGCTTTGACATCCAGTTAAGATGGCTGAATAACTAGGGGTACTCTGTCTAAATGGATTCTTGTTCGATATAATTAGATTCTGATTTATCCTAATCTTCTCTAGACCTTTTTCAATTCGAACTGGTCTATCTTCCAAGGTGCCCATATATGATTTAACATAGCTTGTTAGCTCTAAAAGTAGAGTTTCTAATTTGGTACTGATAAGGCCGGATTCTTGTCTAACCAATTATCTACAAGAACCCTCTCAGGTCGACTGGACCTTTTTACTTGCCAAATAGCATAGAGGGAGTAAACACAATTATCAGAATATTTCTACTGCAATTTGACATCATTAAAGATAGAGGACTCAGAATCTAAAGTTTTCGAGATTTTATTATGAGCAAAAACATCTGAATATAAAGGCACCTCAATACACGGCACAAAAGATAAATGGGTACTAATACAAAAGTCAACCTACAAAGGATCCGCATTCGGCTAAAAATAAAAAGAATTACAGATTCTAAAAGCATCAAATAAAGAATAGTTATACTGATGTCAATTCTTGGAATCATTAGTCAAAGCATTTCTGTCCCTACTCTATCCTGAAGTGGCCTCCCTACTTAGCATTCCCTCCCAAGCGAGAGAATCATGAAAAAGGTGTCAGGAGTGAAACTTCCTAAGAAGTCTTCACTTAATGAGAGCTCGATCTATGATGCTCCTTCTAGCTTCCCGCCTAAACCTCATCTGCTCAACCCACGGGGCACTGTCCCTAATACAAACCCCAAAAATCGTAGAACATGCCCATTAGCACACCTCTTCAGCCAGGTCTTCCTCCTGTAAATTTCCATCCAGAGCTGTTCATCTTCCATCGTCCGTTAGCTTGACCTTGGGTCCCAGGCACCTTCCATACCAAAAGTTACAGTTGCACATTCCAATGCACTCCCCTGTAGGCTTCTCACCGTATCTCAACTCCTAAAACAAAGACTTATTCTTGCTAACGAGCTAAATGTCCTTGCACCTGCAACAGAAACAAGGGAACGAAAAGAGAAGCTCTTCGCTTCTAGAAGTTTTACATTTTGCTGCAATTCAAGCCTTACTAAGAAATCCCTGTCAGCCTATAAAATTATAGCTAAAATAAGAAATGAACGGGCCTTCTCTTCTACATATGCAATTAGGCCTTGCAAATTTAAACACACTACAAATCACATTCTATGCATTAATTCAACATAATCATCTTGTAAATAAGCATAAGTAACCTACATTCTTAATTCTAACATGGCATACGATTTACCTAATACATAGCATTATACGAAACTAATCATTAAACTTGTTACAAATGCATTCACAATAACTTGTAATGTTAATTCTTCCCACAAAACATTATTATTGTTCTATCACCTCTATGTTAAACGATTACAGCAAATACATTTCTATGGCGCTTACAAACATACATCCATAATATGCGGGTGCCGACTAATGGTGAATCACATGACGCTCTATCAGTACTATCACCTAGTAATTGTGAGCTATGTCTAACTTTAGTGCCTGAGATACTAGCTTTATCCTTTTGTTTCTGCGTATGACATTTTTTCCCCTGTGTTTTTAATCAAAGTACTCTTGGGGAGGCTGTTATGAGTCAAAACCTTATGGAGGTCTACCTAGACGTTAGTGGAAGGCTTTGGTAGCTTTGGATTACATTGCCTTTTTGGGGGGGGGTAAGGGATCAAAATCCTTATCGCTGACAGAAACTTCCTCAATGACATTATTTATTGCTTGGATGCATCCATTTCCATTTAGCGTTATACCCGAGGTTTCAAATGAACGACTCTCCACAACCCCCTTACATAGTGTATTCTTTTCCTGGCTATTCCCAGTTAATCCCTGCACTTCCACACTTAGTGACTCCTCGACGGATGAGATCTGTTTTTCTATAACGCCTACAGCACCCGTAAGGTAGATTAGCAAAGTCATTTTCACGTCCTTGGGATTGCTAGAAAGTTTATCAAATTTGGCGCAGTGTAATTTCCTTTTCCCCATTTCAAACTCCAAGATTAAGGATTATATATATACACCTTCACTAGTGGTGTTCCCAGAACCTCAGGGTACAAAATAAAATGTCATGAAACAAGTCTTAAACAGAGGCACTGTACCTTCTGATGTTAAAGTTAAATACCTCAGTCAGTTCCAGAATTAAATAATAGGGGGGTGGCCCAGCCCAGCCTCGCCCAGTCTCGGACGGGCGCAGATGGGTCCGCCCTTGGCCCGGGCTTTGCCCGGGCGCGTCCCGGGCACGCCCGCGCGCATCCCGTGCTGCGGGAGGGCTGCTCGTTATTTAAATGGCCCCGGCGCTGTGGTGACGCGTTGTACAGGCGACACCCGGTGCCTGCTGGGGGCTTTAGTCCTCTGGAGGCCGTTCCCCTCACGGCATAGCCCGATGGCCAATGGACAGGTGAGCCGTTCCCCTCATGGCTAAGGTAAGTAAAGGCAGCAGCAGCAAAGATGGTGCGGAAGAAGCCGTTCTCCTCACGGCTATAGCGGCAAAGTGCAGAGCGCGTCCCGCACTGTGGGAGGGCTGCTCGTTATTTAAATGGCCCCGGCGCTGTGGTGACGCGTTGTACAGGCGACACCCGGCCTGAATGATGAAATCCTGTGACTGCAGCAGGCACGGTAACCCATTTGCAGTGCCATACCGCAAACAAAGTAACATTAAGAACACATGTATACACATGTAGCTAAGACATGGGGTACTTAAATAGGTTTCAATCCATGACTAAAATGAAATTACACACCTTAACCAACCACACACTTACCACCATTATCTAACTTGGGCAAACTCAGAATGTGCGCCAAACATACATGGCCTATAAAATAAAATACCCCTCGGATGAGATCGCAGGAAGGAGAAATAACCGCCAACATCATACGTGGCACAACCCCACTGGGTTGTATCTGTACGTGTGTACCTCCGAAAATATATCCAGCCCCATGCTCATCCACTCAATGATGAAATTTTCTGTGCTTTATATATACCAGTTTACAAGATGAAACATGATGTCCACACTAGTATTAGCTATCCTGTGGTTTGGCCATAGTAATGAGATTACTAATTGATGTACCATATCTGACACCAATCACTTGGTCACATGTGGTTTGGCCATGGTAATGGAATCATGATTGAGACCAATTACTTGTTTACAGCGTTCTGGTTATGCCAACACTAGCACTCAGGCACCCGCAGGCGCACACGGTAAGTCAGGCAGTGCCTGACTTTCAAGAAACATGGCCGTATGCGCAGCAGATTCACTGCACGTCTTTCCAGAAACACGGAGGAGAGCTGAAGGCATACACGCTCTCCTCCCGCAGACACCCCCTCTAGAACAACACCCACCTAGCAGGGAGGCAGTATCTTACGAGCGGATCACTTCCTAGGTAATGCCCTTAACTAGGCAACCAGGCACGATCCCACTAAGACACTGGACCTTGTCCAGGTGTCACCGATTGATTCCCAATTAACAAGCAATTAGACAAACCTGGGGCACTATAAATGACCGCTCCCTTCCAACCATTATTCACCGGCGTGGAGGCGAAGCAGACAACTGTAGGAGACACAGTGGAAGGCGCGGAAAAAGACAATAAAAGTGTGTGTGGTGTAGATGGATGTAAGAGCGCACTTAAACGTGTTGGTGCATTTTAACCCTTACCACTGGAACACACCATTTTTAACATGCATCTGTGTATATACTTTTTTCTCCCTATCATGGACCTGATTTGTCAACACCAGGCTGTGATTTTGTGTCTCTCTTTCCAGGATGTCAAAGTAGGGCCTCCCACCCTCGACCTCCCATGGAGTAAGTAGAATAGTGACCTAGGGTAAGCAATGAGAGACAATTCTTCTCTCCTTTACAAGTGTTGACACGTATGACTGACACATTTTTCACTTAGAAACCACCACGCGCGCTTTAAAGTGTGGTGATGTATACAATGTAACATTACAAACAGAAACCCTCATATTCTGTATGTATTTATTTTTCTTTTTCTACAGTCATTTCATTTGAGTACTACACTAGCGGGGAAGGTGATATCTACATACAACCCCCCTTTTCCTTTAGTTGTTGATCTTTATTTATACATTTTATATATAAAGACGGAGCCCTCTAACATACTTGGTCCTGACGAATGCTATTTACCCTCCGGGGACCCTTAGCAGAAACATGTTGAGCACATCTAGCACGGTGAGGGGATAATTAGTTCCCATATGACCGCTCACTTCTTTTAATACCATACAGTTGCCCATTTAATTAAATTAGTATTTTTGACAACTGTAATGGTTTTTAAATCACTTTTCACTACTCGCGGGCCCCCACTTAGTTTAGAAGTGTATTCCTGTCTCCAGGTATATGCCTGCCCTCTATCAAACAAATGTTTTAGAGGGCGAGACGGCCTATGATGAAGTATGACACCAGGTGGTGTGTGAGGCCAGTCCTTCACTTTTTGTGAGATGCCCCCACTTGGCACGCATCTCTAAAAATCCTGTAGAAATCCCAACTAGGGGCAGCTCCATTTGTGGTTACATTTCGTGTTGGAGGCTGGCTAGTCCCTAGGCCCTGTGCCTCTATTTCCCATCCCTAGTCAATAACTAGGGCTAGTGTGTTTGAATCTCCGTAAACATAACATACCTTATCTGCCAACTATCATCTTGTTATTTTAAATCCTATCTCTGTTCTTGTTTCTTGCCAAACAGCACTTTGCAGTCAAGGAAAGCAATATTGGCTACAAAACCCGAGAGAGAGTAAGTTGTTGCACATATCATTGGGCCACTTTAATATATATGGTGTGGGTTAAACACCCACTGCAATGATCTGCAAGCAACCCAGAAGTCCCTTGATAGAAGTCCAGCACATCTAACTTAAGCTTTTCATGCTACCATCTTAAGTTAAATGAGTACCAGTCTGTTGCATGTTATGTTATAATAGTTTATAAAGCGCACGATTACCTTGCGGTGTCCTGGCGCTAAGCACTGAAAGCCTGTACTGACGTGAAGAATTAGAACTCGGAAAAGAACCAGGTTTTGAGAGTCTTCCTAAAGGAGGCGAGATCTGAAGCATTTCTCAGTGTGAACGGCAATCCATTCCAGACTTTAGCGGCTGCATAGGTAAAGCTCCTTCCTCCCCAATTTACCTTTTTTATGTAAGGAACTTTTGCTTGGCTCCAGATGATCTGAGCGTTCTACCTGGTCTATACCAGGAGAACTTATTTTTGAGAAATTCGGGAGCTGTCCCGTTCAAGGCTCTGAACACAATACACGAGGCCTTGAACCTGGCTCTAATATGGATGGGGAGCCAGTGCAGTTTTTTCAACTCGTCTTTAACTGATACCCATCTAGGGGTTCGAGTCAGGAGTCTGGCTGCGGCATTTTGGATGACCTGCAGCCTGTTTTGATATTGTAACTGCATATTCAAATAAAGACTGTTACAATAGTCAAGTCGGGATAGTATGAGTGCGGTCACTACAGTACGAAGGCAACCTTCAGTCAGATAGGGCCTGATTTTCCTAATCATTCTAAGTACAAAGGAGCAGCCTGAAGTGACACTGCTCACCTGGTCGCCCATGTTGAGTTTATCGTCAATCATCACTCCCAGGTTTTTTGCCTTCCTACAGGGAATAGGGCAGAGGCCTAGTGAGTCAGGCCACCAGTCAGGAGTCCACATCCGGAGGTTATTGCCAAACCTCACCACTTCTGTTTTAGCCGAGTTCAGCTTAAGACAGTTAGCTGACATCCACCTGGAAATAGATAGCATACAATTCGAGAAGCGATTGCCTGTTTCGTTCTCAGCCCCCTCCCTTACCGATAGCACAATTTGCGTGTCATCGGCGTAGGAGGTAAGCTGGAAGCCGAATGACCTGATGATACCGGCTAAGGGGGCCACATAAACATTAAAGAGGGTGGGGCTTAGTGAGGAGCCTTGCGGCACCCCACATGGCAAAGAAAAAGCTTCAGAGGTAGTGTCATTTAATTCGACTGTTTGAAGCCTGTCTTTTAGGAAGGACTCCAGGAGCTTCCAGGCTTGTCCTGTTATCCCGGTCTTTGACAACCGATTTAACAAAATTTCGTGATGCACGGTGTCAAAGGCCGCGGATAGATCTAAAAGGATTAGCATAGCACTTCCTCCTTTGTCCAAGGTTTCTCTAATCTCCTCTGTCGATTTAATAAGCGCCAGCTCCGTGCTATGATATGGTCTGAAACCATATTGTGAGTGGTCAAGAGAATCATTTAACTGAAGGAAATTGCTGAGTTGTCTGTTCATAGCTCTTTCGAGCATTTTCGCTGGTAAAGGGAGTCTGGAGATGGGGCGATAATTAGATGGATCTTTGGGGTCCAAGGATTGTTTCTTTAGAAGAGGAAGTACTGAGGCCTTTTTCCATAGGGTAGGGAAAATGGCCGTTTGAAATATATTATTGAAGAGGGGTGTGAGGGCCCTGCAGGAAATATCTGCCACCTGTTTGATCATCCCGGTGGGGCAGGGATCGCTGGGCGCACCTGATTTGATATTATTCATAAGATCCTTAGTTTCCTCTAAATTCAGAGGAATAAAGTGATCTAATGTGTTAGCCAGGGGAGGGGGGGTGTTGGTCTCTAAAACCTCATCATTTTTATTAATCATGTCTGATAGAGAGGAAAAAATGATTTCCACTTTAGATTTTAAAAAAATTGCATAGCAGTTGACATACTTTTTGCAGATGCACAAAATAAATTACTATGGCGCTCATTACATGTTTTCCAATAATCTTGATTCAGCTGGAAATGGAAGATTCAGGCCTAATTAGGATTCAGTCTTTTCCATTACTATTGCACCAGGCTCTGAATTATTATTTAATCTCCAGTGAAGTATAGCATGAGTCTGATGATCTTTAATATGGCCCCAGCTGACCTAGTACCTACTTTTTGTTCAAAATTCCTTCCATTACTTTGTTGTTTGTTGCAGTAGACACCATTAGTTCATTGAGAATGCCCAGACATGGGTCCCAAACTCATTGTGCCACAGGACTCAAGATGTACCACGCTGACAAGGCCTAACTTGGCCAAAGCTAATCTGGGATTACTTACGTTCACAGTGGAGGTGACCTGATCTTGTACTTTTAGCTTGACTATTTACTGTTGTAGCAGAACCAAGATTGATGGTCTGGAATGTGGCCCCAAGGAATTGTCAGTGGCTGAAATTAATTCAGGAATTCCGTCAGTTTATTGTTTTTACAGTGCACTGTGGATATGGTATAAGAGGGAATGAGGGAAAGGAACAAGCTGTATTAGAAGAAAAAAGCACTAAATCGACAAGGAGGGTGCTTGAAACAAAATATAGATTAGAGAGGGGACCGAGGCAAAAGACAAATGAAAAAGGGGACTGAAGCACAACATGAATGAGACGAGTCACAAAGTCATACAGCGACCAAAAGAAGAGATAGAGAAACACGATCGATGAACGTGGGGTGGGATGGGTAACATATAAGGAGAGAACCAAGGTACACGTTAAATAGGAGTGAGGATGACAGAGAGAGTCATACAACAGGTGAGGAAGGGCATCATAACACCAGTTGGATAAGAAAAGAGAATGAGGCATATGATGAGAAAAGGCAATCTGACGTGACATTGTGGTCACACTCAAGACAATAATGAGCTGGACTCTAACCCTAAGTATTTACCAACAGCTAAGTACCCTAAATGTGAAGGGTATGCCCAGACAAGAGACAGAGAAGGACTGAGAGATCCTGCTATGGACATCCTCCCAGAACCTGTCGATGGCTGGACAGTCAAACCAAATTAGGGAGGTCTTGTTCCTAAAACAAGAAAAGAGAACGATACAAGATGGTGGACAAGACCTTGGCAGGGAAGCCTAAGGACTGTTTCTTGTTGCCCTCACACATCCCGGGGGATGCCATGCTTCATTGGGCTTTTTGCTCCTAGTAGGGCCGGTGCTGCAAAGCCCTACAGGTTCCCTGAAGGGTCACTTAAGTGAATATCTTTTGTTTTTAAGCCGTATGGTGAAAAGTGCAAGTTTGAGGGTGTCCTAGGTGTCTGAAAGTGACTAATTGAAAACAGTCTAGGAGATAGCAAACTAATCTTTAGTGTAAGGATCCTCCTGACGGGGCTAAAAAACTATAATCAAGGTTGGTGAAACTATGGGGGTATGACGTACCCAAGTAGTTGCAAGATCATGGGTGTAGAGTGATCAGGTCATCATGTTTCATGCCATACTATCGTAAAATTGTATATGGCGCTTCTTCAGGACCAAAAAAAGGAGGTAGAGAAGCTACACCACACCTATATCGCAAAAATTACTACCCATAGAGTGTGATTACATGGGTCCCTAAAACCCTTCTTCCATGGGGCATTGAAGACTCTACATTGTGGTAAGGTTGTGAGCTGGTCTCATAATTCAGTAGAGAAAAGCTTTTAGGATTTTCTCACGTGTGCAGTGCCACAATATCACACTAGCATGCAATGCTGCATGCCTGCATATCATATAAATGTTACTTATGTATCCCTTTCCAATTAAGGCACCTTAATGAACCATTTATGCATTCCCATGTATCTATGAACCAATTTGTAGTTTAGAGGTAGACACAGGTCACCCAAAAAACAAGGCAATTCTTAGGGCAGGTTTACCTCACCAGGAGCCCATTTCCTCGTCCTGAAGAATACCACGGACTCAGTAGAGCCACAAGGCAAAAACATATTGATGACGGTAATAGTGGTGATGGGGTAATAGTTCCCCTTATTCACACATTTTAAGTTTTTTAATATCAAGTGGTGTGTCCAACGAATAAAGGAAATTTAGGATGCCACATTGGTTTTTAATCTCACTGTTCACGTGAGCCCATTCTAACGTAGAAATGCCTCCCTGCGTCCAGGTGTAGGCCCGCTCTCCATCAAACTGGGTTTTTGCAGAGCGAGGGTGTCCTATCATAAAGCATGACACCTCATCGAGTGTGAGGACAACCTGTTACATTTTTTGTATGTCCAGTATGTCTATTAAATAGCGCTAAGAAGAACACTGTAATGTAACTGAATATAATCCCCGGGTAGCTACATTTGTGTGCATACAGTAGGTTGGAGGCCAGCTCACCCTGGAGACCCTTTAGGCACTAGTTCCCTCCCCTGGATACTTCTGGGGGCGTGTGTTGATGTGAATTACCGGAAACCCATCGGCTGTGAAACAATTGTGGCTTTTTATGAAGAGGAAAGTATACAGTCCTTCCACATACGGGCTTCTCGGGGAGTGGAGTGCCCATGGTACATTTATCATGATTCGCAAATCGATACCCTTTCAGGTGCTGGGTATATGGGCAGACTCCCTGGCTGCTTGGTGGCAGTCTGGGGCAACTGACAGGGGGAGGAAATGAGGATGGTCTCATGGTGTCTGCATCCAGGGCTGCGGCGGCTAGATTAGTAGCAATGGGGGATTGGATCCTGCAAGCACCAAACGCCCATGTGGTGATTGGCAGGGATTTCAATCTCACGCTAATGGGTATCCTAGATAGAGTGTTAATAGGTGATACAAGTCCCAAGACGGATACCAGATTGGAGGAATTTGTGGAGGCTTTGGGACTAGCTGACTTGTGGCAATCCACACGCCCAAATGAATGGCAGTATTCATTCTTGACCAATAGGATGGCATCTCTCTCTAGACTTGATTACTTTCTGATCCTGTTGGGTCATCTGAGCCAGTGTCACAATGTACTACACCTGCATAGAGGAATTTCGGACCACTCTCCACCTTTGAAGCAAAAGACCCAATCCCACCTGCATACTGAAAGGGGTTAGAACCTTAATCCCTGGGGCTGATGGATTGGGAGACAAAATGCTTAATACAATATGCAACACATTTGTACTTTAAGGAGAATAAGGAGACTGTGTTCTCTACTGTCACTGTATAGGAAGCCTTTAAGGCAGTGATAAGGGGCCAGATGATAGCGCATGTGGCGGGGCAAAGGTAGGAACGGGAGAGAGGGGACCGCGAGATCAAGAAGCAGCAGGTGGAGTGGGAATCCGGATATGTGGCCCAGCCCAGTCAGTGGTTGGCGACCTCCATAGATACAAAATGAGAGGAATATAGATGCCTCATATACCAAGAGGCCAGGGCACTCTTCAAAGCTACATAGTATACATAGTATAGTCAGGGCCACATCTGCCAAAAATTATATAATTCCCTTATCGATAATCATAAAAATACATGCTTCGTCGTCAACAATAATTAAGTTATATGGTGATTTCCTCTGTGGTGTCAATCCTTTTCAACTTGTGATATTGGATCAGAGTAGATGATTGAAATCTTTGATTCAATTTGCGTTGTGAGATGAACTCGAGTTGTTTAAGTTGTTGGGTCATCGATCCACTTTGTACATTGTACATTGAATGCTATTGCCTCATGTACGGACAAGACGGAGGTCCTCATCCTCGGCTCCAACCCGTCAGCCTGGGACGACTCCTGGTGGCCGACGGCACTGGGGGCAGCCACCGATCACGCACGCAACCTGGGAATCATCCTCGACTCAACGCTCTCAATGACTAAGCAAGTCAACGCCATCTCCTCCTCCTGCTTCAACACCCTCCGCAAGATCTACAGGTGGATCCCAACAGATACAAGAAGAACAGTCACCCAGGCCCTCGTCAGCAGCAGACTCGACTACGGAAATGCCCTCTACGCGGGAGCCCCGACCAAGCTCATCAAAAGACTGCAACGCATCCAAAACGCCTCTGCACGACTGACCCACGACTGACCCTCGATGTACCACGCCACAGCCACATCACACCCCACCTGAGAAACCTGCACTGGCTCCCCGTCAACAGGAGGATATCCTTCAAGCTCCTCATCCATGCACACAAGGCACTCCACAAGACCGGCCCAGCCTACCTCAACAGACGACTTTCCTTCTACATCCCCAACAACCAGCTCCCCTCAGCCGACCTCACACTCGCCACCGTCCCTCGCATCCTAAGAACAACAACTGGCATGAGATCCTTCTCCCACCTCGCCGCCAAGACCTGAAATACCCTCCCACTGAGCCTACGACAGACCCAAGACCTGCTGACCTTCAGGAGGCTGCTCAAGACCTGGCTGTTCGACCAGCAGCGCCCCCCCAGCACCATGAGACCTTGCGGGTATGTAGTGCGCTCTACAAATGACTGATTGATTGATGTATCAGCCCATAGATTTCCATGGCCTGTTCTGATGTATAAGCTTTTGTGGTTGAACTGTTATCCCTGATGTTGGCTATTGATTCAAACAACATTTTTGCTGGCTGCTCCGACCTATGGATAGGTAAAATTCTGCAACTGACTATGAGTTCGAGGGTAGATCATGCACTCCTATTGAAAATTACGTACTCTCTTTTAAGCCTAGATTTTTCGATGTGCTACTCCTTTACTTGTGTTTACCTTATACAGTATGATTACTAGATGGGGCCAGAAGCCAACTGGCTTCTTGGACAAAGATGTGCACAACTTATGCTTGATGTACATACATTTCAAAACACATCAACAATGATGCATTGGGCCTATGGTGATCACATTGAACGGCACGGATATTAGAGTGGCCTTTATAATTATGTTGTTCTGATTATGTATTGTTTAAGTGTACAATTTGACAGTCTCTGAGAAGTACTGTCATTTATGATTTTGTAAGAATGTATTAAAACAATGAGAATCAAGAAGAATCACTGTTGATGTTTTGAAATGTAAGTACATCAAGCATAAGTTGTGCACATCTTTGTCCAAGAAGCCAGTTGGCTTCTGGCCCTATCTACTAATCCTACAGTGTAAGGTAAACACAAGTAAAGGTGTAGCACACGGATCAAAAAATCTAGGTTTAAAAGAGAGTATGTAATTGTAAATAGGAGTGCACGATCTACCCTCAAACACATATATGTCCACCAGGCACATTCTTCAGTGTGTTTTCGAATGCCTGGCATGAGAAGGGTGCATGGGAGAAAACAGCAGCACTCATGGCCTTGGACGAGAAAAGGCATTTGACTCTGTGGTATGGCCATACCTACAGGCGGGACTGGAGTGGATGGGTTTTGGCCTTTTGTTCCGTGCCTGGGTGAAATTGCTCTATATCAATCCCACATCCCAAGTGCGTGTTAATGGGGTTCTCCCGGCAGAATTAAATTTCCCGTGGGGAGAGGGACTAGTCAGGGATGTCCTCTGTCCCTGCTCCTTTTCACAATGGTGATTGAACTGGTGGGCAATTGGATTAGAAAGGCTGTTGTGCGTAGGGAGTTGCGAAGGTTGTGCTTTGGGGCCCCTCCCTGTCTAAAAAGACTTCAATCTGTGAGACAGGCCTATGTCCTAGAACACAGGCATGATCCGTGTTCGGCCATGACAAATTCAGCACCAGGGATCCAGACATCATTGCAGCTGGGGCACTCAGGGCAGGGGTACACGTCATCACTATAAAGAGACTTCTCTGTCCCATCCCAACACCATCTTTCCATTCACAAGACTAAAATGTACTTCTAATATTCTTAAGAGTTATTCTCTTTCTCCCACATTGTTCAATTTCTAAATTCATTCTCTGATCACTCTTGTTAATGTCTTTAGTTGCTCAGTAATCTCTTAGTTGTTCAGTAATCATTTATGTAGATGACACCCAGATTATTATTCCTGTAGACAGGAATGGCCTTCTTTCTGCTATGAACCTGACCTGTTTCTCTGTGATTCATGCCTGGGTGCCCCCAGTTTTTTTTAAGTCACCGTGAACAGAACCAAACTCTTAGCAGTAGGCAGAACTACAGATAGATGGCACAATCATTTCTGGCCCTCTGCCCTCCTAACCACTGGCATCATTTACCGAAGTGAAATTGCTAATAGTTAACTTGGACCCCAATGTTCCCATGATGCATTAGATATAGGCATTAGCATCTTCAGGTTTTTAAGCTAAAAGTTTGCAGAAGGCAATCCACTTTCTTCCCAAAAAATCCTATAGTCAAGCAATTGTGGCTTCTATTATGCCAAGAATGGATCATTGCAAGTGTTTTATGATTGTATTCCTAAAATTTCTCAAACTTCTAGTCTATGTAGGTGTATGCATGTGTCGGTATCGGTGGAATGCAAACCTACAGCCTGGTGTGCGAACATCTGGTCACAAATTGTGACCTGTATTGTTATGACTGGTAAAGGTTTGAAGATCCTTACTCCTAGGTTGGCTCTTAAAGTTCCAAATCGCAGGGGTTGAAACCCGACCTAGCTCCTAAAGAGAAATGAGGCGCTGAGTAGAGGCCATGGGGGGGGGGAAAGATCGTCACAGTTCACCGAGAGGTCACGGATCAAAGTGCAAAGCAAATGTATAACAACTCTCATCCTGATGCGTTTTACAGCAAATATTCCCAGTCTGATTTGTATTTTCTCGCAGATTATTGTATTTTGTTTTACAGAATGCTGAGTGAATGTATATTTTGGCGCAGAGTTAGGTAGAGTGTCTTCTACTTTACCTGCTAGTTTTGGAAGGTCAACCCAACCCGTGTGTGTGTGTGTGTGTGTGTGTGTGTGTGTGTGGTGAGTGTGTGGTGTGTGTGTGTGTGTGTGTGTGTGTGTGTGTGTGTGGTGAGTGTGTGGTGAGTGTGTGGTGAGTGTGTGGTGAGTGTGTGTGTGTGTGTGTGTGTGTGTGTGTGGTGAGTGTGTGGTGAGTGTGTGTGGGGTGAGTGTGTGTGGGGTGAGTGTGTGTGGGGTGAGTGTGTGTGGGGTGAGTGTGTGTGAGGTGAGTGTGTGTGGTGAGTGGGTGTGCGCGTGTGTGGTGAGTGTGTGTCTGTGTGTGCGTGTGCGTGTGCGTCTGTGGTGAGTGTGTGTGTGTATATATACACACACACACACACTGTGCTTTCTTTAAAAAGTGTTCCAGTCACTTCACAAGCTGTGATGAAACTTATGGAAATGTTGATAGCAGTATTTTCCAGATGATAGTGGAATGCGATCTTCGGAGAAGCGTGCCGGGCTATGGGGGAGACGTGTTTCTGAAAGTCGAGTAGAGATGGGGCAGAGTCAGCCACATGACAAAAGACCCAGCGGCATTAGTGGCTCTGTCGAGCGGCCTTTTAGATGCGCTTTGCCTCATATCCAGTCCTATCTTTCCCTGCAGGCGACTCCTCCCCTATTTTCTTTAAATACATTTGCAGATATATGCACAACACTAGATTGTGGTCATTTAGTTTACCCTTGGAGATACCTCCTTCGCAGACCTCTTGCAGCAAGAACATGACATGTTGGTCGTGCTCTACCAGAGTGTAGCCCTGTGTGGGAGTGGCAGTCTTTTCACTAGCTGTTTTAAAGGTGCTTCATCTTTCATTCTAAGGGCTTCCATGCGCGTCCTTTACTTTCTATATCTACCTGGCCAGGCATTTACAGGAAGATGAAACCTTCGTTATGAGCTCAGAAGTGAGCGAGGAGGCAGGGAGCCGCTTTTGGGTCACGCGCAAGGCGTGGCTTGGCACTGGGTGCTTAAAGTGGAGCTGCTCAGTGTCACGCGCAAGGCGTGGCTTGGCACTGGGTGCTTAAAGTGGAGCTGCTCAGGGTCACGCGCAAGGCGTGGCTTGGCACTGGGTGCTTAAGGGTGCTTAAAGTGGAGCTGCTCAGGGTCACGAGCAAGGCGTGGCTTGGCACTGGGTGCTTAAAGTGGAGCTCGGTGTTGGGAAATGGTCTTTTTGTGTTCCAGTTTCCTGTAACATCTTCTCTGACGGCGGGAGCTGGCCAGCAAAAGGGCTAGCGTCGCTCTCCGGTCTCTCCAGCCTCTATCCCTGTGAGAGCATCCCACAGGCAGAGACTGCCCTCGCTCGGAGAGCCCCTCACTGATCCTGGGGTGGGGGCGGCCCCTTTCATGTTCATAGCCCCTCGTTGACTACACCAAAGCAGTGACAGGTCCACACGCCCCCTGATGCCCTGCCCCTGGGCTCAGCCCTGCCAGCAGGCAGCTTCTCTCTGTCTTCATGCCAGTGGGTGTTGTGACGCACTATTGCTTCGAGGCTTCTCAATGTGTTCATGCTGGCAGGTCCTCGCGCCCCCTGATGCTCTGCCCCTGGGCCCAGCCCTGCCAGCAGGCAGCTTCTCTCTGACTTCATGCCAGTGGGTGTTGTGACGCACTATTGCTTCGAGGCTTCTCAATGTGTTCATGCTGGCAGGTCCTCGCGCCCCCTGATGCTCTGCCCCTGGGCCCAGCCCTGCCAGCAGGCAGCTTCTCTCTGTCTTCATGCCAGTGGGTGTAGTGACGCACTATTGCTTCGAGGCTTCTCAATGTGTTCATGCTGGCAGGTCCTCGCGCCCCCTGGTGCTCTGCCCCTGGGCTCAGCCCTGCCAGCAGGCAGCTTCTCTCTGTCTTCATGCCAGTAGGTGTAGTGACGCACTATTGCTTCGAGGCTTCTCAATGTGTTCATGCTGGCAGGTCCACGCGCCCCCTGGTGCTCTGCCCCTGGGCTCAGGGGCGGCCTTAGGCATGTGCAAGCTGTGCACCTGCACAGGGCCACCAAACCCCAGGGGCCACCACGAGGAATCGGATACAATACATATTCGTGGCGGCCCCTGGCAGGGATTTGGCGCATGAACGACTGAGGCGTGCTAAATCTAATGTGATGCACGCTGAATGGTTGTTCTTATACTCTTTTCCTTTCTAACCCAGTCTCGTCTTTGTGTGGGGTCGGCCTTGTTTCGGGCTCTTCTGGTAGGTCTTGTGCTTGTTAAGAACTTTTTTTCCAGGAGAATCGAGCTGGTTTTAATAGTCCAGATCTGGCACCTCCGGAGGCTCGCATGCGCACGCATGCGCAGTGCCCGCGAGTCCTGCAGCGAAGGGGTTACAGAAGCACCATGCATCACTGGCGGCAGGAGGGGTGGCAGCACCCGTGCCCGGCGTGCAGCGAGCAGCACCGAGACCGGCCGAGGCCATGCACCGGCGCGCCTAGAGACCCTGGGCAAGAAAGGCCGCCTTGCAGAGGATAGCATGCCAGTGTGCAACCTTTGGTGCCAGCTGCGAGGTGAGAAGCCCGAGGGTCAGGGCATGGGGAGGGGGAGTGAGGAGGTCAGCGTGTGCCACTGCCGAGTGAACCCGAGGGAAGGTGAGCCATTGGACGAGGGTGTGGGGAGCCCTGGGGAGGAGGGCAGATCAGGCATAGGAATGTATCCCAGCCCGTGGGGGTGAGGAGCCGGGGGCGTGGGGAAGGTTGGGTGAGGATGTTATTGTAGATGGTGTGTGCTTTGGGTCTGGGTGGAGGTAAGCCATGTGAGGTGGCGAGCTGGAGGTATTCTGGTGGTCATGGGAAGGGAGGGCATGATGAATCGTGAGAGAGAGCCTCTCTCTCACGATTCATCTCTGAGAGGGCACGGGTCGGAGAGGTGGTCACTGTGCGCCAGGGGTAGGGAGTGGTACAGATCGGCGCTGTATGTTGAGGGAAATGTGAGTCAGGAGTGCAGGGGCGGTGTTTACTTGTGGCTGAGGGGAGGCATGGTGACTTTTGGAGGTGTAACTTGGGAGGCACGGTCGTATTGGGGAGAAGAGGAGAGCAGGGTACGAGGTGTTAGACGTAATGTTAAGGATTCATTAAAATGATTCCAATTACTTATCAACAATCATGAAAACAGAGTATGAAGCTGATACTTGTGATCTAATGAGTGGATCTGCCTGCACAAATCTTTTAAAACATCGAGTGTTCGAATGTACTTGGCATTTGGATATGTCTGCTTATATGGTGTTGAGGCAGACATGAAATGCAAGCACCTATGGATGGACGCCTGGAATAGGATGGCAGTGCCTACCCATGTTAACTCAATCTAATGCCCTTTTGCAGAGACCTTGGTAGGAGACTGGCTTCTTGATCATTTCTTTAATTACATTCCAGTGCTTGTTATGTGACTAGCAGAGAAAACTAGTTTAACTAGTCCTCAGTTTGCAATTGGTGAAGCAGCCTTCTCTGTCCATACTAGGGGCATAGTTACCATTGGTTCAGCAAGTACAGTGGTACGGAGACCCAAAACCCTCATCAGGGGCCCATTGAACCCTGATAATTGCTATATTTTACTTCCTGAGCAGCAACCAAAGGGGCCATTTTCCTTGCTTATGCCACGGCCCATGGGGTCGTTGGTACGCTGTGCTAGTGATTCGTACGTCTGCTTGAAAGTTGTCTCCTGACTGGATGTTCCTTGCACATTAATTTTGCTTCAGTGAACCTCTAGTGCCTTTTCATAGCCTTAGGACTCACTGTAATTAATCCTTGTTTAATAGGTGCTCTGTAAAGCAAGCAGAACTGGTTGCTGGAATATGGCACTATACAAGAAACCTTAATTAAATATATTGTATTTTGTCTTTTGACAATGTGGTAAAGTGGACGAGTCTTTGGTTACCTGTAGGCTGTCTTCAGGATCAGTTAGTGACGTACTGAGACAGGTCTCTGTGTGCCATGATTTCAAGGTAGCTTACTCTCTTCCTGCTAAGGTCACTTCCCAAATAGATCATGAACTATTCTCCAGGCTCTACTGTTCTCAGTGGACTGATAAAACAGACCTTGTATGCCAAGTCACATGATCTACCCTATAGTTTTATAACACTCTTCAAATAAACCTTCCATATGTGGCTAGTCCTCATAATGTGTCATACATGTAGTGGGAAGGGTAATTACTATCAATCAATAAAGCTCAGCTGCTTCACACATAAGGGTCTCGAGGCGGTGTGAGATTCATGCTGCTGGATCATGCTGCTTGTTGGTTGAACAGCGAGGTCTTGTGGTCCTTCCTGAACTGCTGGAGTGATGGTGAGGCTCTGAGGTGCAGGGGAGGGTTTTCAGGTCTTCACTGCCAGGTGGGAGAAGTAGCGGCCTCCACTGTTTTATCAGCGGCTGCATTGGGTGGCTGCTAGGGAGATGGTTCTGGAACATATTTTCCTGGTAGGTTGGTGGAAATTCACTCGTTCATTAAGGTATGCTGGTCCTTCATTGTGTAGTCCAGGGAAGACATGGCTTGGCAGTTCGGGCTGGACTGTTCCCATGAGGCACAGGGTCAAGGCTGATTTGCATATGGCCATGTCTGAACTGGGGTGGTGTGGTGAGCAAAAAAACGATGGATTTAGGCCCAGATCTCTGTACTGGGGTGAATGTATGACATTGTTCTGCATTCTGTCCATCAACTGTTGTTTTTGCAAGAAAATAAAAATGACACATCAAAATCTTTCAGCAGCCGCCACTGCTGATTGTCTTCTTTTTTTCCCTACCCACTGCTAGCCTCGCCCGCTGCATTGCAAGCAAAATGAAGAGAATTCGAGTACACAAATCTGGTTATTCGAAACGAAAGAGAAAGGTGGCTCAGCAGGCTTTCGTAGTGTCACAGGAAGGAGCAATCCTGAACTTTATCACCCAAGGGAAACCTAAAGATGGAGAATCCTCTGGCCAGAGTACTGCTGATGCACTAGGTAAAACAGGCGCTGACGACCATAAAGAAGAACAAAAAAATGATGATATCCATGAGCAGAATGATACTCATGAGCAGACCAATGAAAATGAACAAGGTGACTCTGAAATTGATACAAACATGCAGCAATTACCAACTCAGGATGAGGATTATTACAAAAGACCCTCAGACAGAGAAACTGAAACATCATTCATCGGTCCATCAACATCTGGCATTCTGAAGGAGGTTCAGAGTTTACAGACGGATGATGCTGGTATTGAAAAGGAAGCCAAAGAGCAAGACCATGTTACAGACCCGTGTTCTGAATATGATTTATGTGATTGGAGGGATCCTACTTTGTGGCCGAACTCTCTTACGGACGCGCAACGTGTTTTTCTTGTTGAAAGGGGTCCCTCCAGAGACCCAGATTCTAAAACAAAGTATCCAAGTGATGAGCACTCAAAAAGTAAACGTCGTTTTCCTGTTACCATGTTACTGGTCATCTAACGCCTTTTCTGGACGTTTTATTAAAACACCTTCCTGAGCTCCGCCCCGCCCGGACCCCCTCTTCCGGGGCCCCCTAGCTGCGCTCCCTGCACAGGGCCACCATGAGCCTAGAGCCGCCCCTGCTCAGCCCTGCCAGCAGGCAGCTTCTCTCTGTCTTCATGCCAGTGGGTGTTGTGACGCACTATTGCTTCGAGGCTTCTCAATGTGTTCATGCTGGCAGGTCCTCGCGCCCCCTGATGCTCTGCCCCTGGGCCCAGCCCTGCCAGCAGGCAGCTTCTCTCGGTCTTCATGCCAGTAGGTGTAGTGACGCACTATTGCTTTGAGGCTTCTCAATGTGTTCATGCTGGCAGCGGAAGTGGCAGGAACAGGGAAGTTAGTGAAGGAGGAAGCAGGTTGAGGAAGCGTAATATCGAGAAAGGAATTAAGCGACATCGAAGAAGTAGAGCTGTGGCAGCCAGCGCACACACCCCAAGACTCTGGGAGTGTAAGAAGTGCGCTGCTGTGCTCTTACAAAACAAGCATTGGCAAAGCTAACGGTCCCGCCTGTGACTCCAGGAGCAGAGATATTGGCTTTTTCATCGCTTCCTTATAATGCATTTCATTCTTTTCAAACCCATCTCAGGGCAGCTGCAATGCAGTCGTGCGCACAGGGACATCTTGCAACGCAGATCGATATGTTTTTTTAAATGCACGTTCCACAGCAATCTTGCAATGATCTGAAAATCGTTCCAACCAATAGAGTTATTGACAGGATGCCTCCCCAATGGATTTTAGGGGCAACCAAACACGGACCGGACCTTATTTTTCAGAAAAGAATTGAAAGGCAGAAAGGGAGCGGAAGCTGGAGCAACACATTACTACAGGAGATAAAAACAGGCTTTCGTGCTTTACAGTGGATGACATATGACTAATCCAATCAAAAGAGGAAGAGAGCAAACAACTGATTGGGAGGACAAACATAAGAAGAGGGACGAAAGCCATTGAATCAGACAAAGGCAATTGAGACAAGCAAGAAAGTCATGAATCAGGAGTAAGGGGTGGAACCAAAGATCACTCTAAATTTCCCCCAAATATAGTAGAGTTTTGACAACAAAGATAAAGCTATCTGTAGGCAAAACTGTAGGAAGCGGGATTAATCTTGCAGTAACCCCCCCACTTTTTGCCAGACTACTGATGCACTTTGACTCTATGTGCCCAGGTTCCCTGCCAATCAGGTTCCCAGGCCAGTGTTCCTTCCCAAAACTGTACCTTGTACACCTAATTGGCACTTCTTTGGCCACATGTCAGTCCTTTGTAAAAGGTACCATGGGTACCAAGGGCACTGTGGCTAGGGAAGGCTGCAGCTCGTATTGTGCCACCCTTAGAGGCCCTGTACCTTTACACACACAAACACTGCAATTGCAGGCGGCGTGTTTTGGTGCAGAACAAAGTGAAGAGTCGACGTGGCACACATCCATGCCTTCAACCCACTGCTGTGGCATAGGTCAGCCACCCCTCTAGCTGGGTGCACTATACCAGTGGTAAGGGCACAGGTGCTTGAGCCCTGTACCCCTACAGTGACTAGACCAATTCTTAGACATTGTAAGTGCAGTAATGCTATTAAGAGTATATGGTGCTGGGAGTTTGTCATCAAGAACTCCACAGCACCATAATGGCTTTACTGAAAACTGGGAAGTTTGGTATCAAATTTCTCAGCACATTAAACCCACTCTGATGCCAGTGTGGGATTTAATGAAAAACACTCAGAGGGCATCTTCGAGATGGCCCCTGAAAAACAACTAGCCTCTGGTGGGATCCCTGACTGGTAAACACCAGCCTGCCACCACAAGACATGTTTCTGGATCCCTGGGGTGGGAGCCTTTGCTCCATGAGCCCAGACACAAAGCTTTTCCTGTGTTGGGTGTTCACACCTTCCCCAGGTCAGGAAAAGCCATCTGTGGCAGGTTAGTTTCAAAGGCCTTGCAGCCTTTGTAATGTGACCCTCATCCGTTCCTGATATCGGGAGCAGGCCCCCTTCCTGTCTCCCCTCCTTTTCGGCGGGAAGATAGGTGGTAAAAATGAGCCAGCCAAGAGGGGGTGCCCACTTCGCCAACCCCGCCCCCCAGGTGGGGGAGGCGAGGTGAAGCCCATTCTTCAGTGCCCGCCATTTTGCAGATTACAGGCACTCCCCAATCAGGATTAGGCATTGTGCTCACTCCCACACATGGGGTGAGCACACCAAGGGTGTAGTCCCCCAAAGGTCAGTAGCTCATTGGCTACTGACCTCGAGATCCCTAAAATGCCCCCTAAATACAGTATTTAGGGGGCAGCCATGAACCAAGAAGACAGATTCCCGCAACCTACAAAAAAGAAGGACGAAAGAAGATGCCCAACAGAGGAGACTGCAGAGAAGAACTGACTTGGCCCCAGCCCTACCAGCCCACCTGCAGTATCCGGAGATCCTGCGCCAAAAGTTGCCTTGTCCTGCAGCTAGTGACCTCCAGAACGCTGGGAGAACTGACTGCCTTCAACAAACACCACCGGTTCTCCTGTGAACAGCAGTTCTGTTCAAAAGAAAACTCCCAAGGCGGACTCTGAGCCTGCTGAGAACAAAGAAACCCGACGACTGGAATCACCACTGCACCAGTCGCCTAGGGCCCGAGTTCTAGTGGCCCACCAGTCCCAGTGAGCTCCAGAGTACGAGTCCATCATTGGTTGACCCCTCCAGATCTCCCCGACATCACCTGCAGCCTCTGCACGGAGACCCCCCCACCACGAGTGGCCCAGTAAGGTGACATCCGACCTCAAAAGACACCCCTGCATCCAGCCGCCCTGTGTCCTGGAGAAAAGAACCAGAGGTGCACCTATGTCCCTGAGCCCTCCAACGTACTTGCTCAGCTGTTGGTTCCTCCTGAAAGTCTTCATGTACTGAGCCTTCAGCTAAAAACCAAAATTGAAATTCCACGTTGAAAACAACCGGGCACCCGACACCAAAACAGCACCCTGCACCCAGCCGCCGCCGGGGCACCTTGTGTGCTAAAACGGACCCCCCTTTGCCCTGAGCTAAACCCAGGAGCTTTGCTCCCACAACCCAGTGGCCTGCATGTAAACAGTCACCAACTGGAGACAAAAAGTAATCTGTACAGTAAATTCAATACCTTGACTTACCTGTATTTCAAACAACTGCATTTGAACTTGCATTAATTGTTAACAAGGCATATTATTATGCAAAGCATTTATTTCACTTGCCTGTGCCAGGCTTGGCTTAATTCTAGAAATAAAATATTTTTATACAAACAAATTGGCCTGAGTTCAGTCTTCGAGTGTGTGCCATCATTTGCTGATTGAGTGTGTACAACAAATGCTTAACACTACCCTCTGATACAGCATTACTGCTCACCCACACTACCACAAATAGAGAGTAGGCGCTATCTACTTTTACCTCTGCCTACCTTTGTGGTTCCTCTGGACTCTGTGCACACTATACCTCATTTTGGTATAGTATATACAGAACCAGCTTCCTACAAAAACCAATAGGTTTGATGTTTTGATGGTGATGCTATAGAGAAGCCAGCAATGTTCAGAACAGTTGTCTGCAGCTGCCCCTTTGGAGCTACTTGTGGGTGTCACTTGGGGGGAGCTTCAATTCAACATATTATTGATGTATAGTGCCTAGTGTGAAACTAGTCGATCTACATAGCTGTGAGAGTTTTGGTTGTGGTTGGGTCACGAATGAGAGCTGTGGAGTTGAGGCTGAAAGCAGTGCCAATTTTTCAGTGTCTGTCAATGGGTCAAAAAGGGGTTTGGAACAGGGGTTGAATGCTCAACTATTTCTTCGCCTCTCTGCAGAACACAAAGAGCATTGTTCTGGTGTGCCAGTTGTAATTGTAAATATATTGAAAATTGTATGAAGGGGGTACACAGCTGTCAAAATATTGAAAGGTGTGAAAATTAAACAAAAGCGCATACAAGTTTGAGAGGTGAAGGGAAGGAGACATGAAGAACTATGCCCAGGAGAGAGTGAATACATAGTGCTGAAGTGGAAAGAAATTAGATATGAGATATGCAGATTTAGTGTTTCAGAAAGATATACATTAAAAAATAAGCATACATGTTTTTTATAAGAGACTAAAGAAGAGAGTGGTGTGAAAAGAGTAGAGCAGGAATTATTGAGACACTGCAAAGACCATGCCCCTTCAACAAACTATAGCAAAGTTTGTTTCACAGTCTGCTTAAAATGTTTAAATTACTTTGTTTTTGTATATGTATACAACTTTAAACACGCATATGCATGATCTTCGTTTAAAAAAAGAAATTTATTATTTTCAATATAGAACATAAAATAGAAGCTGAAAGCGTACAGAAAATGGATAGACCAGATAATACATAAAATAATTGGTTATAAATAATAACTTAGAATGTAGAATGCATCTACTTTAATAAATAGTTTAAAATATAATACATTCAATAAAAACAATCATGGTATTAAACATATTGCAACATCCCTTAAGATCGATCTATCTTCAATAAATCCCTTAAGATCGATCTATCTTCAATAACTATCACCCCTACCTACAGGTGTCCCTTGTCAAGCTGCCAAATAAAGGACGCAATAATGGTCAGTATTGCAATGCACAGCACAGTAATTCGAAGTCCACCAAAGGTCATCACAGTAGTTCAAAGTCCCACCCCTGAAAACCCATGCAAGGACAGTTAATTCTATCCTCTAATCCTCCTGAGATATCCGAGAGCTAGCAGCTATTTGGTGTTTCAATGTCGGAGTCTGGGGACAGCAAACAGCCCACAAGGCATTCCCATCCACTTTCATGCTGTCCCCGCACTCTCTTCAATTCTCAAAACAAAACAGCACTTCCTGTCCTGCCCATTTAACCAGTTCTTTTCTCCATCTAATCAATTGAGGTCCACGCACAGACTTACAATGCAATGACTTAAGGTAAAATTTAAAGACGAAGGGCTAAGAGGAACCGAGTTAATCATGGAATGAGAATGGACTGGTTTAGTGGAGAATGTAGGAAACTAAAGGGGCTGATAATGAAAGAAGAGAGAAGCCCCAGAGTTAGGTATGATCTTGAAGTTGATACTAATCTAGTAAATACGAGATAAGTGCATACAATGCTAATCCGTAACCAGAAAAGGAAATTTAAAGAGAAATGTTGGGGGAATCTGCTTGAAGCAATTGAAAAAAAATTAAGAAGCTTCTTGAAGTTCATACAGGAAGGCTCAAGCAAAATACAAGGGGTAATGAATTGCATGGTGGAGGAAGCCGCATGGAAAGAGCATTTGGGGGACCTGTATGGAAAAAGGACAGAGCGTAAAAAACGAGATATAATGTCCTGGGAAGGGGTGGATGAAGATATAAAAGTACACTTTACAGTAGACAACATAAAATTTATTATAGTAAAACTAAACTTAACTTGCACGGCTGGCCTTGATAACCTCCCTGTGATTATAATAAAGACATGGTCTGAGTGGTGGGATGAAGTGCGATCTCAAATGCTTTTACTTATATTAGATACAGGTAAAATCCCTGATAGGTGGAGAGGTCCCATAATTAGACCGATACATAAGTAAGGAGATAAGAAGGCCCCAAAAAACTATAGGCTGATCAATCTCCTAGATGTGGGAGAGAAACTATTCATGAAAATATTCTTGGGAATACTGAGGGAATGGGTGGAACAGAGATCAATTGTGTCGGTAGAACAAGCTGGTTTCAAGAGGGCCACTCCACAATTGATCACTGCTTTGCCCTTTGGTCTATCGCATGGAAATCAGTCAAGCAGGGATGGAGGTTGGTCTGCTGGTTCGTAGTTTTCCGTGCAGCTTTTGACCTGGTAAACTGGAATTGCCTATGGGAAACCCTGAAAAAATGTGACATTCCAAAGGGATTACGGTCTATAATACATGAGTTGCATAGGCAAAATTAGGCACATGTCATTAAGGACACCAAAGAGACATTGACATGGAAAATAGTAATTAATAATGGATTTAGACCGGGGTATGTGTTGTCCCCACAACTCTTTTCCACATTTCTAGCTGACCTACCAACTGCTCTTGTGGTGGACAGAAGTCCAAGCCCTAGAATGAATGGCAAACAAATATCTTGCTTGTTGTACACAGACGATTTGGTAGTTTTAGATCAGAAAGAGAAGGGTCTCCAGAGAAAACTGAATGCATTCAGTGAATATTGTAGGTCCAAATACCTAACTGTAAATATGCATAAAACGAAGGTGCTGTGCTTTGGGAAAAAAGTAGATACGTTTAATTGGTACTTGGGCCCCACAAAACTGGAAACAGTAAACAAATATAAATATCTAGGGGTCTGGTTGGAAATGTCCCTGAATTGGCATACCCATATGAAGGCCCTAAATGCTAGGGCCCTTACATCGGTGAGTGGTTTGAAGATATTTAACCGTGACTATGGAGAAATGTCACATAGACCAATGATGAATGCGTTATGGCCATGATACCTCCACAACTACAAAATGGAACATAATTACTTTGTATCGGTGGTAAAAGTGGGTGGAATACTGAGGAAGGGAAATGCATAAAGACCTTAATGTCCCTACCAGACTCATTCATGATACAGGCTTTAGGAAAGTAGGATCTGCTTCTTATGGTTACCCCCACTTTTTGGTTGATGTGATACTGTTTTTGACTAGTCTGGCTGGGATCCTGCTAATCAGGACCCCCATCTATCTGCCTTCTCCTAAAAAAGTTGTGTATGTAATTATGTACACCCCAGTTTGGATACTGGGGTACCCTTGTCAGTCCCTAGTATATAGTACCTATGTACCCAGGACATAGGTACCCCAGAGGTCTCCCATGGGCTGCAGCATGTATTATGCCACCCATGAGAGACCATTCAAAATGGAACTACAGGCCTGCCATTGCAGCCTGTGTAAGTTGGTGCATGCACCACTTGTGAAAGATATAAGTGTACTATATCTAAGGGTCACTGCACTTTAAACCTATAAGTCATAGCAGGCATTTACACTCCTGATGGCAGGGTGCTTGGTTCTAAGTGATAGTGTGCCCCTGCATGAGCAGGACACCCCTGCAGCTTACGGAGTCCATTCTCCCGGGTTGTCGGTGAGGCAGCTATATACGAATATAGAGAGGCATTACGTGACCCCCGCAATGACTGTCTCGAAAATGGCTGCAACGAACCTTATTGTGTTGGGTGTCAAACATGTTGGAATCATACCCCCACACCATTACCGGTGTGGTAGGTATGATTCCAGCCACTCGGAGAGCCCTCCGTTAGTCTCTCAGTGTTCCTGGTACCAGCCTTCTAGTCCAGGACAGTACAAAATGGTTGCTGCCGACCAAAGGCACATTTCTGCCCTCCTGCTGCTGAGCCAAGCTTGAGCAGAGGAAGGCAGGACAGTAGGCATCCTGTCACAGGGAGCTGTGACCACCTCCCAGACAGAATGTAGTGTATTAGGTCCGGGTGGGTGCACTTCCCAGCGCATGAATGTCTGCAATTTTGCAAGTGCAAATGCTTGTTGCCCATTATGCAGCATGTGCATTGGGCTCCAAGTAGCCCCAACCTCTGCCAACTTCTCCTGAAAAGATCCTCAACCACATCGCACCGTGTGCTCGGTGGCCTGTTGTTTTGTAAAGCTGCCAGAGGTTCTCCTGCAGCTCTAGTGTCTTCGACCTGTAGGTCCTGTGGAGGGTCAACAACGTCTTCTTTGGGCTCCCCTGATTTCTTTGGGCTTGCCCTGACTTCCTTGCTTGTGGTGAGTCTCCTGAACCTTGCTGGTCCTCTTCCTGCAAGTTCTTGATTTCCTGTGTGTGTTGCTTTTGCCAAGGCTTGTTGGTGCTCCAGCCAGACACTGACCCCCAGCACTCAACATCCTTCATGGTGCAGCTCGTATCAGCTCCTGGTTGCCCTCAGCGTCACCTGGTCCCCACAGCTGCAGAGTCAATGTCATCGAGATCTATCCTGAAGCACGTGACATCGGTGGGCATTCGTATACCGAGACCCTGGTCACTCTCCAGTTACCCAGACTCTGTCCCTTCTGCTTTCAAGTACTCTTCATCAAGAATCCACGTTTGGATTCCTCCGGACACTTTCTCCTCTTCCAGCAGCGGCACTTTCCTGAAGTCCTCCATTGGGTTTGACTGCGATTTCTGACGCCACTTCACACCTATGCACCTGGCTTCCCTGAGATAGGTAACTTGGGTTCCACAGTATCCACGGGTGGTTTGGCTTTCCAACCTTCTGTCTTCCATGAGGTTTCTTCAGATTCCACTTGGAAGGGTTCTTAATCTTTAAAAATCCAACCACGACATGCACATAGACTTGTACAAAGCATGCATGCGGTTGTGTACTCACACTGCACACGCTCTCCATGGGGTCCCTATATACTCACCTTGGGTGGTTCCTTGGGGTCCCAGCAATTCTACGTCCTCTCAACATTGCCCTGACTTGAGTCTTGGTTATTATAACACTTTTTTTAGCATATGGTTTGTCCCCCCCCCCCCCCAGGCCCATTGTGTATTAGTGCTATTTACAGTGATTTCTTTGCTATAGTATTGTGTGCTTTGTGTATATCTCACCTTGGGTGGTTCCTTGGGGTCCCAGCAATTCTACGTCCTCTCAACATTGCCCTGATTCGAGTCGTGGTTATTATAACACTTTTTTTAGCATATGGTTTGTTCTCCCCCCCAGGCCCATTGTGTATTAGTGCTATTTACTGTGATTTCTTTGCTATAGTATTGTGTGCTTTGTGTATATCTCCATGTGGGAGATACTGGAACGTACTAGAGAGTATTATATAATAAATACATATTTTTATAAATACCTTGTGCTGTTCTTTTCATTTAATCTATACTATAAGATTGCATTCTGGTAAAACAAGCTGCTTTACACTCCTTCAAGACTAAGCCTGAAGACAGCTCTCTACAGCTACAACTTGGATAGCTTTCTAAGGATGTCTGCGACCTCTTAAATCACCATAAGGGTTGTCTGGACTGGTGCAAGATGCTCATTTACATTAGTGGACATCATATACCAGACAAGCTTCTCACACAGGCAATAAGACTAGAGACGGGTATGCCCTCGTGGAATATACAGGCCCAAGTGGCTCTAATAAGATTTTGCAAAAGTCTGAGCTCGGAAGAGGAAAAGAAAGTCTCCCAGTGGTGTAACAACGAGATACAGCAAAGTGATTTAAAATGGGCCAAAAGAGTCCGAAAGAAATTGGAATCTCTATGAGGGAATGTGAAGGTGAAAGTACGCCAACTGGCGATCCAAGTAGAAGGCTCAAAGGGTGAACTGAACATTTTACGGAAGGATCTATCTTGGGAAAGGGACTGGCAGTATTTGAGAGAGAAAAAATAGGTACAGTTTATGCTAAATTCATGGCAGAAGGAAGTATGGTTCCCATATTTGGACATATTACCAACTAGTTGGCTTTGGTGTGAATTATTCAGAACAAGAATCGATATTAATCCCTGGGCAATAAATGAGAGAATAAGAATGGAATTTATTCAACCCAGAGGGAAGTGTGCATGTAAGCTGGACACAAAATGCGATATTGTGCACATATTAATGGATTGTTTAAAAGTGTTACCCTTGTGGAAATTGATTCTATGTCAATTTTCCCAAAATATGGAATTAAGAACTGTGCCCAAGATGTATGTCTCCTTGCATTACCTGGATATTGCAATAGCTATTGGAAGATTCATGATTGCAGTAAAAAGGCCTTGCTTGGAAAAATAAGATGATAAATGTATTTCGGTAAATAAGAAATGGAAGCCTTAGTGAGAGATGAAATCCAACTGGTATCAATTTTAGCTTGATTTTGGTGGAATAATTTTAGACAGGGAAAACTCTGGTAGAAATGTTAAACTTTTATGTATGTGCAATGAAGTGGTATGTCTATAATCAGGAATGTTTATGTGATATTGTTTTCAGCCACAAAATTGTTGATGAAATTATTTATGGTATTAGAACTGCATATACATAGATAAATATGTGAACTATATATACATGTATTTGTGTTTAAAGACCTACGGTCTAAATAAACATTACTTTGGCTGACTGACCATGCATTGTCAATTCACATTTTGCCAAAAAAAATGTCAAATCAGTAAATCTTGTAGAGATTTTATCCTTTTTAGGATGAAGATATCCCCCAAGGAGACAGGCTAAGGGAGTACAAGGGATCGTCCGAAAAGGTACGCCATCGCTCTGCTAAATCTTGATTATAAGATCTTAGCCAAGATTCTGACAGAGAGGCTGAATGGAGTTATAGAGGGTCTACTGAATAGGGATCAAAAAGGCTACATTCGTGGGAGTTGAATTCTAGATCTTACTTATAATTTGATTGGGGCAATTGATTTAGCAACACTTTATAAAATACAACTGTCCATTATTACGTTGGATGCCACAAGGCTTTTGACAGAGTTAACTGGGCCTACTTGAAGTATATACTGAGATTATGTAATCTGGGGAAAACATTTGTAGGGCAGTTACTCTGATCTATCAAACTCCTATAGCCAGAAACCTAGTGAGCGGGAACCTGTCTGCTCCAGTTAAAATCCAAAGGGGCACAAGGCAGGGTTGCCCGTTATTCCTGTTGCTGATTGATCTATATATTAAGACCATAGCTGAAAAGATTAGAAGACAATCCCGGAATACATCCGTTTAAAACTAAGACCTGGGAAAGGAAGGTGGCTCTATATGCCGATGATCTGATGGTATTTACATCCGATTTAAACACTGCAATACCAATAATGTATAAGGAGGAGCAACAGTTTGGTCAGGTTTCTGGTTATGAAATTAATGCGTCAAAGACTGAGTGTATGGCCTGGAATCTAGACACAAGCGTCCATCCAACGAAAAAAGTGATAAGGTATCTGGGCATAATGATTACACACAACATTGAAGATATTACTGATACAAACTTCTACAAAATAAACAAAGAAGTACATAATTCCTTAACGAGCTGGGTTTACCTACCTCTAACATTATTAGGTAGAGTTAATTTAGTGAAAATAATGGTTCTACCTAAACTTATTTTTTTATTACAAAACATCCCCTTGGCATTTAAAGAAGAGGGACTGAAAAACACTCCAGGCAAAAAAAAAACAGTTTTATATGGGCCTCGAAAGGTATTAGGATATCATGGAAGAAGTTAAGCAGAAAGAAATACAAGGGAGGGCTGTGTCTTCCAGATTTAGTTTATTATGCGTGGGTATTCCTTATCAGGGCCGGGAAAATGCTCATGAATGTACCAGACAGCTCAGTCATAGGTACAATGTTTAAGGAGATGCTGCTAGATGTAAAGGGAGGGGACCCGGGCTTTTATATATAAATTTGGTGACCCAAGATCTTTTTAAAACGTTCCCCTAAAGATCTTAAATGGTCTAGCCTCTACATGGTTTAAGGTTAGGAAGTTATTAATGATCGATTATAACAGGGGTTATCGCTACTTTTCCTGATGCTATGCTTCATAGCCTGGGGCTTGATGATAGGAGAAATGTCGCTTAGCGACATTTCTCCTGTCATGTTAGGTCAGGAACCCCCACTTTGCATCTCATTAGAGATGCAAAGCTGGGCGTTAGGAATCCCCACGCTAAAGCAAGGTTTCACGCGTTAGCGTGGCCTTGCTAATTAAGCAATAAAATTATCGCCGCTTTTCCGCCGAAAACGACCGCAAAAGCGGTGATTATTTATTATCGCTAGCTTGTAAATATGCCCCTTAGTTTCCCCCTATGTCCCCACTCGCCAGCTCCGCTCTCTTGGCCAGCACCGGGTGAGGGTTCCTAGGTTTCGTAGAGTGCGTGCAGGAGGCCGCTCCTTTCGCAGCAGGGCAGCCCACCTCTAGAATTCACTGCCCATCCACATCCGGAGCCACACTAACTATTTGGCTTTCAGGAAAGCCATTAAAACGTACCTGTTCCCCACCGTGTAGCCTCCCTCTCCCTCTATGTTAGCTGTTCTGCTGTCAGCGCCGTGACGTCCCTTTGCTGGGGCAGCTGTTGCGCTATATAAATCGCAGTAACATAACATATATATATATATATATATATATTCAATGAAAAAACCAAAGGTTTCACACACGTTATAGTTAGCTGGACATTTTACTCGTAAAAAACCATTGAAATTCCCCCGTTATAGTTAGTTAAGCTAACTATAACTCGCGCGCCCGCAATGCACTGCTGATGACGTCACATATTACATCACTCATGACATAGTCAGTGACATCACTCATGACATCACTGATGACATCTCAAATGACATCACTGATGACATCATCCTTGTGATAGAGTGGCAGACCTCCTCTCACCCTAATATAACCTTTGATACGCACATTCAAAAATAGAGACTAAACTTTTCAAAACAATGGACATACCAATACCAGTTACAACAACCTATTCAGTAATTCTAAGATCCACATACACATCCACTCATTCACCAACAGTCCTATACAGTCACTCATACATGTACTCACTCATCATATGTACTCATACACCTATACATCCTGTTACACAATGCCACTCATCCGTAGAGTTACTCACACACATAGTCACTCATGCTAATAAAGAATCAAACATCCGTTTACTTGCATATAGTTATACACACACCACCACACTTACTTCTACAAAAACTTACTCATACTTAGTCTTTTAAACAATCACTTATAGAAACACATATTTATTCATACAGGAACTCTTTCAATCTCTCACTCTCACATATACTCACTTATATACACCAATAGTCACATATACTAGTTAAAAACATATGTAGTTACTCATAAAGACACTGTTGAGACAGTCATTCACTCACTAACACACCCATACACACACTCATCCACCCATGCAGTCCTGCACACATACTATCTTCAACACATACAAACAGTGAGTCACTCATTCATGCACCTATGCACTACGTAATACCCCCCACCGAACCATGCAGACACTCAGACTGATACTCAAAAAACCAACTAATAACCTATATAGACACTCATGTAGGTACTCACCAACCCATACAGCCACTTATACACAAAGTGAAAGACTGATACAGATATATACATATTTAAACATTACTCACTAAGCCATGTATTCACTATGATACACTTAATCAGTCAGTTACACAATCAATTTTTCAAAAACAAATCATCCATTTAGACACTTATATACCCATTTATTCTTCCATCGACCTTGAGATATACATATATAAAACATATTTAATTTTCAGAAAAACACACATTCACTGGATGATGTCATCAGTGATGTCATCAGTGATGTCATTTGAGATGTCATCAGTGATGTCATGAGTGATGTCACTGACCATGTCATGAGTGATGTAATATGTGACGTCATCAGCAGTGCATTGCGGGCGCGCGAGTTATAGTTAGCTTAACTAACTATAACGGGGGAATTTCAATGGTTTTTTACGAGTAAAATGTCCAGCTAACTATAACGTGTGTGAAACCTTTGGTTTTTTCATTGAATTTCTAAGGTTTTTTAAATGCTAATTCCTAACTATAACGTGTGTGAAACCTATGGTGTTTTCACTGAATTTCTAAGGTTTTTTAAATGCTAATTCCTAACTATAACGTGTGTGAAACCCATGGTTTTTTCAGTGAACTTGCAAGGTTTTTTAAATGCTAATTCCTAACTATAACGTGTGTGAAACCCATGGTTTTTTCAGTGAATTTGCAAGGTTTTTTAAATGCTAATTTTTTTTTTTTCTTCTATTTTTTTAAACATATTTTTAATTTAATGTTCTAACCTTTTATAAAGACTATGCTTAAATTTTTAAAATTCTTTAATATGTTTTTTTAAATATATTTCATAAAATAAACATTTAAAAATTTTTATACTGTGCATGATTATACATGGAAAGGAGCTGGGTGTGTGCTAAGAGGAGTCTGCTTCTGCACCAAAAAAAAATCGCTCCCCCTTTTTCCTACTAATGCAACTGTGAAATCACCAGAGCAAAACGCAATAAATCTCTGCCTGTAATTCCTATTTGCACACAGAGTCATGTTTTCACATTAGTCCCAAAACGAAATTTCTTTGCCAATTTGAATGCACACTTACTGCTCTTTTTTTTTGGCAAGTGAAAATCACTTTTACAGACTGACACATTATGAAACCACTTTTCAGTTTTTTTTAAAAGCCCATGTCCAGACTGCTTTTTCAGACCACCACCATGTGTATCCTCGGTGACTGCCTACACTCCAGCAAGGGCAACCAGCCTTAGTGATGCTGAATGTATTTGCATTACAGACTGAAACCTCAAAACCCCACTCGCTTCTAAATACTGTGCATGATTATACATGGTAAGCAGCTGGGTGTGTGCTAAGAGTCTGCTTCTTCCCCCAAAAAATCGCTCCCCCTTTTTCCTACTAATGCAACTGTGAAATCACCAGAGCAAAACGCAATAAATCTCTGCCTGTAATTCCTATTTGCACACAGAGTCATGTTTTCACATTAGTCCCAAAACGAAATTTCTTTGCCAATTTAAATGCACACTTACTGCTCTTTTTTTTTGGCAAGTGAAAATCACTTTTACAGACTGACACATTATGAATCCACTTTTTAGATTTTTTTAAATGCACATGTCCAGACTGCTTTTTCAGACCACCACCATGTGTATCCTCGGTGACTGCCTACACTCCAGCAAGGGCAACCAGTCTTAGTGATGCTGAATGTATTTGCATTACTGACTGCAACCTCAAACCCTTAAAGTATTCCTTATTTTTACCAGTACACCTTAATTTATCATGAAAAAATAGTTCATATTATTTTACATGTTCCTCACATTTAAATTTCTCCCAAAACAGAAAATAATAAACACAACTTCTACAAAAGGAATTCCAATTCTATTATTCATTTCTTAATTTACCATATACATCCCCTCTCAAACTCATAACTCACCTTTAAAATTAGTTAGTTGTGAAAGAAATGTGGCACTCAAACAGCAGATTATCAGAGCCAGGATCTCTGTTCTCTACACCTCTCTCCTCTCAGCAGAACCAGAAAATGGCAAAGTTTCCCTCTATTTTTCCACACATATACATGTAAGTTTCAAATCTCAGTGCTTCCCCCTTTTTTTCAAATGTAATCACACATTTCTATTGGTTGAAAACCAACCCTTTTCTTAAAGTACCCTTCCCCCAACTTGACTTCTGCCTGCCACCATAGCAACAGCTCATGGAACACTGCTGTGTGGAGTTAGGTCAGAAGTTCGCCAAACCATGTTTCAATTCCACAGAGCAAGAGTGCTTGACTTTTCAAACCTTACAGCAAATCCATAGTACTGTTCTTTGGTAACACATTTTTCTGTACCAATACAAAACATGCTTCTATAAATTTACACATACAGCCTAGTTTTTAGTGTAGAATGGTATGAAACAGCCAATCAGTTCTTTTTTTTTTATTTAAAAATATGTATGCCTCCATTTCCAAACTGTTTTTCATTTCTTTTTCCCATTCTACTGAATTACACCTCCTGAGTGCATCCAGATCTCCTTTGAAGATGTTCACAGTGTGGATTGTAGGGCACAGCTATGTCTTCTAGAGTGAAAAGTTTGCAGAGAAAACAGATATGGTGAGAGACCTTGCTTTACCAAATGTAGACATTAAATGGATTGGTCAGAGAGGGTTAAAGTGGCACCAATTGATGCCATTGGTGAAATCCTTCATGCAAAACCAACACCCTGACCTCATAATAGTGCACTGTGGTGGCAATGACCTAGGCACTTTGACTGGGGTAGGTCTGGAAATGCTTATGAAGGACACCTTTGCACAACTGTTTTCTCTTTTCCCTAAAACTGCGTTTGTGTTTTCCAACATATGCCAAAGGCAAAAATGGAACTGGTCCAATCATTTCTGTCCGCAAATTGACAAAGCAAGAAAGCACGTCAACAAATCTGTTTCTGCTTTCCTCCGTGACTATGGTATGGGTGCCATTTACCACAACAACTTGCGTTATGACATGCAAGACATTTATAGAGGAGATGGTGTGCACTTCAATGATGAAGGGAACAGAGTCTTCCTCTTGAACCTTAGACTCTGCATCGGTACTTACTTGTAGGTACCAATAAAAAATCACTTCATAAACACAACGGCTCTTTTTAGAGCCCCCTAATATCTAAACACTTAAATCTGTATTTCATTTCTTTTTTTTTTTTTTTTTTTACCGTACGCGTAAGGTGAGCTTACCGTACGCGTACCCCGTGATTTTTTTAAAAATCAATAAATGTTTTTTGTACTTTTCTGTCCTTCTTTGACCCCCTCACAAATGTAAGGGGGTCTGTAACTCTCCTCCTTGCCCCCTTTTCTTGTTTTCACTCTTTTTTTTCTGAGTGAAACACACAAAATGGCGGCCGCCGCTTCCTGGTTTCGGCCGATTCGAATGTTTACTAAGATCTAAGAGCCAATCAGAATCGCGCTCGCGCACGCCACCGTACGCGTACGGTAAGCTTACGGTAAGCGTACCGTAAGCTGGCTCAGATATATATATTGATTTAAAGGCTATTTTCTCAGAATCTACTGAACAGATTTACACCAAACCTACAAAAGGCACTTCCTTGACCTAGGGACTACCTCTCTGCCAAATTTCTAGTAATTCTGTTCAGCCGTTCAGGCTGTAGCCCTGTCTAAAGGTCCTATGGAAAAATGCATGGGAAAAACGCGTTTTGGGACCCCCCTTTTATCTCAGCCCCCGCTTGAGGAATCCCCCCGAGACTTTCAGGGTAGGAGCGGAGCGTAGCGCCCCACCTATTTTGAGAAATTCGCGAGGATTCATCAACCGGCGCCAAAGTTATTCAAAATAGAATGTTGCGGATTTCCTATGGAAAAGGGGTCCTAACTATAACTACCTACTGGCGACCGCCAGTAGGTAATATATATATATATATATATATATATATATATATATATATATATATATATATATATGTAGAATGGCAATGGTTTCTCTGCACCTCCACGGCAATGGCGAACAGAGACGCGAACCCAGCGAAGTGAGGTTTAAATGGAGTTCTTTATTTTCTGGAACCTCGAACCTCACGCGTTTCGGGCTTCAGAAGCCCTTGCTCACAAGTCAGTTTGCCCATGTTCACCATTGTTTTTAAATACTTAACAGTGATTAAAGTGCTAACATCACGTGGTGCATAGACATAGAAAGTGGATGAAACACTGCAAGACATAAATATTGCGGTAAGTCTGTTTTCTAAACATGTTGTTATTCTTAACTGCTTACATGCTTATGTGAATGACCAATTCATTACATTTTACGACCAAACCATGCTGATAATACATAAAATTATCCTAAAAGCATATACCTATAATAAATAGAATTTTTATGAAATTTATATAAAAAAACCGTTTTATTAATATTATATATATATAGTTAACTGTGCAAAAGATCTTTATTATTTTTAATTTTTTTATTTAAAAAAAAATAAAAATAAAAATCAATGCAAAGATTTAATTGGTCAGAGATATATTACTCTTCTGGTCATTCACCCGTACCAACATGATTATTATATCAGCCTGACATATTTAAGGCCACAGGTGCACGTCAGAACGTACACTACAAATTCTGTTTTGCAGTTGAATCTACCCTGAATTTTCACTGCAATGGGGCTAAAGGGAGTAGAGTATGTGTCGGTGTTAACTCCGAACTTGCATGCTCTGCAGGTGGAACATTTAACAAACCCCTGCTTGGGTTGTAACCATGGTTTTGCAGCCGCTAGCTCCGGAAAAGGTTTCACGATCTGAGATTTCATGGAAGGGCCCTTCCTATGAGTAATCGTGGGATGCTCTGGTAACATAGGAGCTAGAACACCATCTGTCATAATGATTGGCCAATTTCGTTTGACAATCGACCTAATCTGTCTTTCTTGTCTGTTGTACGCCGCAATGAGTCTGGGAGCATTGCTCAGATTGTCATTAGCTACTGATTGGTTATTGGAGGATAAAAGTGTTGTCCTGGATTTTAAATCCACTTTAGATATGGCCTCATTAAGGATAGATTCTTTATAGCCTCTGATGCGAAATCTGGTTAGTGCCTCTTGTTTACAGATTTCGTAATCCTCTATTGTACTACAGATACGTTTGAGGCGTGTTAGCTCACCTAGAGGAATGCTTCTGATGGTGTGGTGGGGATGCGCACTGCTGGCGTGTAAAGTGGTGTTCCCTGCTGTTGTTTTCCTATGTAGGGAGGTGGCCAGCTGATTGTTTTTAACATAGATTTTAACATCTAAAAATTCTATTTGCGTCGTACTCAAATGAGATGTAAATTTGAGATTGTAGATGTTGCTATTGATCTTGTCAACAAAATTCTTTGCGCTTAATTCATCCCCTCTCCAAATAATGAGAACATCATCAATATACCGCCACCACTGAATTACATGGGTGCGGTACTCCTCTTGAAATGTACATTTGAGGACCTGCTCCTCCCACCAACCTACATGCAAGCATGCATAGCTGGGGGGAAAACAGGCCCCCATAGCTACGCCTCTCTTCTGTACATGCACTTCGTTTCCAAACATGAAAAAGTTGTTAAACAGACACCATGTTACTAGATCTACTAACATCTTGTTATGATTGTACATTTCTAAAGGTCTTGTTCCCAGAAAGTGTGACAGGGCATTTAGCCCTGTTTTGTGTTCGATGCTAGTATAAAGTGATTCAATATCTAATGAAATGAGCAGTAAATCATCTGTCCATTGTATGTTTGTCAGTTTATTTAGTAAATCACCGGTGTCTCTGATGTACGTCGGGAGTTCTTTAACCAGATCTTGTAGAAAAAAATCCACATACTGTGTAATGTGTTCTCCCATGCTGCCAATGGCTGCTATTATAGGTCTTCCTGGCACTGGTAAAATGCATTTATGAACTTTAGGAATAAAGTATAACCTAGGTAGGATTGGGTGTTTCAGAAATAAAAAGTTAAATTCATCGGAGGAAATACACCCATCTCTCTTCCATTGTAGCAGTTTGCCTTTTAACCCATTTCTGGCAACACTGTACGTTTTGTAATCAACTTTTTCATAGCATGTTTTGTCGTTCAGATGCCTTTGTGCTTCTATTATATAGTCCTTTTGAGGCCAAAGTACATTACATCCTTTATCCGATTTCGTTACCAAAATATCGTGATTAGATTCAAGTTTTTTCATAAGCTCACAGTATTTGATTTCCTGATAGCTCTTATGACGCTTTTTGTGTTTTGTTCGGTGGTGTAGTTTTTTGATTTCCTCAACTACCACCTCATGAAAAATGTCAATAGCATCTTTTTGGCATCATTGGAATAAATCGTGATTTTGGTTTAAAAGGGCTTATACCGGCACCGCTTTGCTTGATATTTGCGGCGGCTAAGCGCTCTTGCGTATTCAACAGATCAATATTTTCCTGTGTCAGCTAACTATAACACCCCTGAAACCTATGTTTTTTTCTCTGAATTTCTAAGGTTTTTTAAATGCTAATTTCTAACTATAACGTCTCTGAAACCTATGTTTTTTTAAGTGAATTTCAAAGCTTTTTTAAATGCTAATTTCTAACTATAACGTCTCTGAAACCTATGTTTTTTTTCAGTGAATTTCAAGGGTTTTTTAAATGCTAATTTGTGTAAGTGTGATAGTAGTTATACCTATTTTTTTGTACTGATTTTCTACAGTTTAACTGTTGATTTATAAATATTTTATCAAATAACATTATATATTTTTCTGAAAATTGCCAAATTAAAAAAAAAAAAAAAAATCAAACTGAAATATAAATTTTTTTGTTTTCATTTTTTATTTTAATATGAGTCCCGCACTCAAAGCGTACACATCACACGGTGAGTGCCCGGATTCTAGCCACCATTTTAGAAAAGTCGTGAAGGATTCGCGTACTGTGTGCGACGTCTGCGTGTTTTTCAGTTACATCATATACATTTATTATTACGTGATGTGCGCGATTGGTATTCGACCAGTCTGCGACTCCTGCTCCCGTGCATTCGCGACACATGCACATTACGGTACGAGATGCTTGAGCGGTGGAGGGTCCCACGTGACGTCGTATACGTGCTGGGGCGCGTTGGGTGTGTATGTTCCAAAATGATATGTATGTGTCTTTAATATACATATTAGGGCAAGAGATTATCGAAGATATTTATAAAAATATATATATAATAAACTTATATTATTTTTAAATATATTTTCGCGAATTCGGGTGCATGCATCATGAGTGCAGAGAACCAGGTCAGCAGAGCTGCTGTAGATCCAGAGAAACCAGGTCAGCAGAGCCGTTGTAGAGCCAGAGAACCAGGTCAGCAGAGCAGCTCTAGAGCCTACGAAGCAGGTCAGCAGAGCTGCTCTAGAACCAGAGACACAGGTCAGCAGAGCTGCTCTAGAGCCAGAGACCCAGGTCAGCAGAGCTGCTCTAGAGCCAGAGACCCAGGTCAGCAGAGCTGCTCTCGAGACAGAGAAACAGGTCAGCAGAGCTGCTGTAGAGCCACAGAAACCAGGTCAGCAGAGCTGCTTTAGAGGGAGAGAACCAGGTCAGCAGAGCTGTTTTAGAGGGAGAGAACCAGGTCAGCAGAACTGCTTTAGAGCCAGAGAACCAGGTTAGCAGAGCTGCTCTAGAGCCAGAGAACCAGGTCAGCAGAGATGCTTTAGAGCCATAGAACCAAGTCAGCAGAGCTGCTCTAGAGGCAGAGAACCAGGTCAGCAAAACTGCTTTAGAGGGAGAGAACCAGGTCAGCAGAGCTCTTTAGAGGGAGAGAACCAGGTCAGCAGAGCTGCTTTAGAGCCAGATAACCAGGTCAGCAGAGCTGCTTTAGAGCCATAGAACCAGGTCAGCAGAGCTGCTCTAGTGGCAGAGATCCAGGTCAGCAGAGCTGCTTTAGAGGGAGAGAACCTGGTCAACAGAGCTACTGTAGAGGCAGAGAACCAGGTCAGCAGAGCTGATTTAGAGGGAGAGAACCAGGTCAGCAGAGCTGCATGAGAGCCAGAGCACCAGGTCAGCAGAGCTGCTCTAGAGCCAGAGAACCAGGTCAGCAGAGCTGCTTTAGAGCCATAGAACGAGGTCAGCAGAGCTGCTTTAGAGCCAGAGAACCAGGTCAGCAGAGCTGCTCTAGAGCCTAAGAACCAGGTCATCAGAGCTGCTCTAGAGCAAGCGAACCAGGTCAGCAGAGCTGCTCTAGAGCAAGAGAACCAGGTCAGCAGAGCTGCTGTAGAGCCAGAGAAACCTGGTCAGTAGAGCTGCTTTAGAGCGAGAGAACCAGGTCAGCAGAGCTGCTTTAGAGGGAGAAAACCAGGTCAGCAGAGCTGCTTTAGAGCCAAGGGACCAGGTCAGCAGAGCTGCTCTAGAGCCAGAGAACCAGGTCAGCAGATCTGCTTTAGAACCAGAGAACCAGGTCAGCAGAGCTGTTGTAGAGCCAGAGAACTAGGTCAGCAGAGCTGCTCTAGAGCCTAAGAACTAGGTCAGCAGAGCTGCTCTAGAGCCAGAGAACCAGGTCAGCAGAGCTGCTCTAGAGCCAGAGAACCAGGTCAGCAGAGCTGCTTTAGAGCCAGAGAACCAGGTCAGCAGAGCTGCTATAGAGGCAGAGAACAAGGTCAGCAAAGCTGTTGTAGAGCCAGAGAACTAGGTCAGCAGAGCTGCTCTAGAGCCTAAGAACTAGGTCAGCAGAGCTGCGCTAGAGCCAGAGAACCAGGTCAGCAGAGCTGCTTTAGAGCCAGAGAACCAGGTCAGCAGAGCTGCTATAGAGGCAGAGAACAAGGTCAGCAAAGCTGCTCTAGAGCCAGAGAGAACCAGGTCAGCAGAGCCGCTTTAGAGCCAGAGAACCAGGTCAGCAGAGCTGCTATAGAGGCAGAGAACCAGGTGAGCAGAGCTGCTTTAGAGCCATAAAACCAGGTCAGCAGAACCGCTCTAGAGGCAGAGAACCAGGTCAGCAGAGCTGATTTAGAGGGAGAGAACCAGGCCAGCAGAGCTGCATTAGAGCTAGAGAACCAGGCCAGCAGAGCAGCTCTAGAGCCAGAGAACTAGTCCAGCAGAGCTGCTCTAGAGGGAGAGAGCCAGGTCAGCAGAGCTACCTTAGAGCCAGAGAACCAGGTCAGCAAATCTGCTCTCGAGCCAGAGAGAACCACGTCAGCAGAGCTGCTTTAGAGCCAGAGAACCAGGTCATCAGAGCTGCTCTAGAGGGAGAGAGCCAGGTCAGCAGAGCTACTTTAGAGCCAGAGAACCAGGTCAGCAAAGCTGCTCTAGAGCCAGAGAGAACCAGGTCAGCAGAGCTGCATTAGAGCCAGAGCACCAGGTCAGCAGAGCTGCTGTAGAGCCAGAGAACCAGGTCAGCAGAGCTGCGGTAGAGCCAGAGAAACCAGCTCAGTAGAGCTGCTTTAGAGCGAGAGAACCAGGTCAGCAGAGCTGCTTTAGAGCCAAGGGACCAGGTCAGCAGAGCTGCTCTAGAGCCAGAAACCCAGGTCAGCAGAACTGCTTTAGAGCCAGAGAATCAGGTCAGGAGAGCTGCTTTAGAGCCAGAGAACCAGGTCAGCAGAGCTGCTCTAGAGCCTGAGAACCAAGTCAGCAGAGCTGCATTAGAGCCATAGAACCAGGTCAGCAGAGCTGTTTTAGAGCCAGAAAACTAGGCCAGCAGAGCTGCTCTACAGCCAGAGAACCACCAGGTCAACAGAGGTGCTGTAGAGCCAGAGAACCAGGTCAGCAGAACTGCTTTAGAGCCATTGAACTGGGTCAGCAGAGCTGCTTTAGAGCCAGAGAATCAGGACAGCAGAGCTGTTGTAGAGCCAGAGAACCAGGTCAGCGGAGCTGCTCTAGAGCCTAAGGACTAGGTCAGCAGAGCTGCTTTAGAGCCAGAGAACCAGGTCAGCAGAGCTGCTTTAGAGCCAGAGAACCAGGTCAGCAGAGCTGCTATAGAGGCAGAGAACAAGGTCAGCAAAGCTGCTCTAGAGCCAGAGAGAACCAGGTCAGCAGAGCCGCTTTAGAGGGAGAGAACCAGGTCAGCAGAGCTGCTCTAGAGCCAGAGAACCAGGTCAGCAGAGCTGCTCTAGAGCCAGAGAACCAGGTCAGCAGAGCTGCTTTAGAACCAGAGAACCAGGTCAGCAGAGCTGTTGTAGAGCCAGAGAACCAGGTCAGCAGAGCTGCTCTAGAGCCTAAGAACTAGGTCAGCAGAGCTGCTCTAGAGCCAGAGAACCAGGTCAGCAGAGCTGCTCTAGAGCCAGAGAACCAGGTCAGCAGAGCTGCTATAGAGGCAGAGAACAAGGTCAGCAAAGCTGCTCTAGAGCCAGAGAACCAGGTCAACAGAGGTGCTGTAGAGCCAGAGAAACCAGGTCAGTAAAGCTGCTTTAGAGGGAGAGAACCAGGTCAGCAGAGCTGCTCTAGAGCCAGAGAACCCGGTCAGCAGAGCTGCTCTAGAGCCAGAGAACCAGGTCAGCAGAGCTGCTTTAGAGACAGAGAACCAGGTCAGCAGAGCTGCTTTAGAGACAGAGAACAAGGTCAGCAAAGCTGCTCTAGAGCCAGAGAGAACCAGGTCAGCAGAGCTGCTTTAGAGGGAGAGAACCAGGTCAGCAGAGCTGCTTTAGAGCCAAGGGACCAGGTCAGCAGAGCTGCTCTAGAGCCAGAGAACCAGGTCAGCAGAACTGCTTTAGAGCCAGAGAATCAGGTCAGGAGAGCTGCTTTAGAGCCAGAGAACCAGGTCAGCAGAGCTGCTCTAGAGCCTGAGAACCAAGTCAGCAGAGCTGCATTAGAGCCATAGAACCAGGTCAGCAGAGCTGTTTTAGAGCCAGAAAACTAGGCCAGCAGAGCTGCTCTACAGCCAGAGAACCAGGTCAACAGAGGTGCTGTAGAGCCAGAGAACCAGGTCAGCAGAACTGCTTTAGAGCCATTGAACTGGGTCAGCAGAGCTGCTTTAGAGCCAGAGAATCAGGACAGCAGAGCTGTTGTAGAGCCAGAGAACCAGGTCAGCGGAGCTGCTCTAGAGCCTAAGAACTAGGTCAGCAGAGCTGCTCTAGAGGCAGAGAACAAGGTCGCAAAGCTGCTATAGAGGCAGAGAACAAGGTCAGCAAAGCTGCTCTAGAGCCAGAGAGAACCAGGTCAGCAGAGCCGCTTTAGAGGGAGAGAACCAGGTCAGCAGAGCTGCTCTAAAGCCAGAGAACCAGGTCAGCAGAGCTGCTTTAGAACCAGAGAACCAGGTCAGCAGAGCTGTTGTAGAGCCAGAGAACCAGGTCAGCAGAGCTGCTCTAGAGCCTAAGAACTAGGTCAGCAGAGCTGCTCTAGAGCCAGAGAACCAGGTCAGCAGAGCTGCTCTAGAGCCAGAGAACCAGGTCAGCAGAGCTGCTCTAGAGCCAGAGAACCAGGTCAGCAGAGCTGCTTTAGAACCAGAGAACCAGGTCAGCAGAGCTGTTGTAGAGCCAGAGAACCAGGTCAGCAGAGCTGCTCTAGAGCCTAAGAACTAGGTCAGCAGAGCTGCTCTAGAGCCAGAGAACCAGGTCAGCAGAGCTGCTTTAGAGCCAGAGAACCAGGTCAGCAGAGCTGCTATAGAGGCAGAGAACAAGGTCAGCAAAGCTGCTCTAGAGCCAGAGAACCAGGTCAACAGAGGTGTTGTAGAGCCAGAGAAACCAGGTCAGTAAAGCTGCTTTAGAGGGAGAGAACCAGGTCAGCAGAGCTGCTCTAGAGCCAGAGAACCTGGTCAGCAGAGCTGCTCTAGAGCCAGAGAACCAGGTCAGCAGAGCTGTTGTAGAGCCAGAGAACCAGGTCAGCAGAGCTGCTCTAGAGCCTAAGAACTAGGTCAGCAGAGCTGCTTTAGAGCCAGAGAACCAGGTCAGCAGAGCTGCTATAGAGGCAGAGAACAAGGTCAGCAAAGCTGCTCTAGAGCCAGAGAGAACCAGGTCAGCAGAGCCGCTTTAGAGCCAGAGAACCAGGTCAGCAGAGCTGCTATAGAGGCAGAGAACCAGGTGAGCAGAGCTGCTTTAGAGCCATAGAACCAGGTCAGCAGAACCGCTCTAGAGGCAGAGCACCAGGTCAGCAGAGCTGCTCTAGAGCCAGAGAACCAGGCCAGCAGAGCAGCTCTAGAGCCAGAGAACTAGTCCAGCAGAGCTGCTGTAGAGCCAGAGAAACCAGGTCAGCAGAGCTGCTTTAGAGTCAGAGAACCAGGTCAGCAAATCTGCTCTCGAGCCAGAGAGAACCACGTCAGCAGAGCTGCTTTAGAGCCAGAGAACCAGGTCATCAGAGCTGCTCTAGAGGGAGAGAGCCAGGTCAGCAGAGCTACTTTAGAGCCAGAGAACCAGGTCAGCAAAGCTGCTCTAGAGCCAGAGAGAACCAGGTCAGCAGAGCTGCATTAGAGCCAGAGCACCAGGTCAGCAGAGCTGCTGTAGAGCCAGAGAACCAGGTCAGCAGAGCTGCGGTAGAGCCAGAGAACCAGGTCAGCAGAGCTGCGGTAGAGCCAGAGAAACCAGGTCAGTAGAGCTGCTTTAGAGCGAGAGAACCAGATCAGCAGAGCTGTTTTATAGGGAGAGAACCAGGTCAGCAGAGCTGCTTTAGAGCCAAGGGACCAGGTCAGTAGAGCTGCTCTAGAGCCAGAGAACCAGGTCAGCAGAACTGCTTTAGAGCCAGAGACTCAGGTCAGGAGAGCTGCTTTAGAGCCAGAGAACCAGGTCAGCAGAGCTGCTCTAGAGCCTGAGAACCAAGTCAGCAGAGCTGCATTAGAGCCATAGAACCAGGTCAGCAGAGCTGTTTTAGAGCCAGAAAACTAGGCCAGCAGAGCTGCTCTAGAGCCAGAGAACCAGGTCAACAGAGGTGCTGTAGAGCCAGAGAAACCAGGTCAGTAAAGCTGCTTTAGAGGGAGAGAACCAGGTCAGCAGAACTGCTTTAGAGCCATTGAACTGGGTCAGCAGAGCTGCTTTAGAGCCAGAGAATCAGGTCAGCAGAGCTGTTGTAGAGCCAGAGAACCAGGTCAGCGGAGCTGCTCTAGAGCCTAAGAACTAGGTCAGCAGAGCTGCTCTAGAGCCAGAGAACCAGGTCAGCAGAGCTGCTTTAGAGGGAGAGAAACAGATCAGCAGAGTTGCTTTAGAGTCAGAGAACCAGGCCAGCAGAGCTACTTTAGAACCAGAGAACCAGGTCAGCCGAGCTGCTTTGGAGCCAGAGAACCAGGTCAGCAGAGCTGCTCTAGAGCCTGAGAACCAGGTCAGCAGAGCTGCTCTAGAGCCAGAGAAACCAGGTCAGTAAAGCTGCTTTAGAGGGAGAGAACCAGGTCAGCAGAGCTGCTCTAGAGCCAGAGAACCATGTCAGCAGAACTGCTTAGGAGCCATTGAACCGGATCAGCAGAGCTGCTTTAGAGCCAGAGAACCAGGTCAGCAGAGCTGTTGTAGAGCCAGAGAACCAAATCAGCAGAGCTGCTCTGTAGCCTAAGAACTAGGTCAGCAGAGCTGCTCTAGAGCCAGAGAACCAGGTCAGCAGACCTGCTGTAGAGCCAGAGAAACCAAGTCAGCAAAGTTGCTTTAGAGGGAGAGAACCAGGTCAGCAGAGCTGCTTTAGAGCCAGAGAACCAGGCCAGCAGAGCTGCTCCAGCTGACACTGACTGACTGACACTGATTGACTGACACTCACTGACACTGACGGACACTGATTGACTGACACTGACTGACTGACACTGACTGACACTGACTGACTGACACTGACACTGACTGACTGACACTGACTGACACTGACTGACACTGACTGACACTGACTGACTGACACTGACACTGACTGACTGACACTGACTGACACTGACTGACTACTCTCTACTACTCTACTACTCACTCTCTACTGCTCTCTCGCTACTACTCACTCTCTACTACTCACTCTCTACTACTCTCTTCTACTCACTCTCTACTACTCTACTACTCTCTACTACTCACTCTCTACTACTCTCTACTACTCACTCTCTACTACTCACTCTCTACTACTCACTCTCTTCTACTCACTCTCTACTACTCACTCGCTACTACTCTCTACTACTCTCTACTGCTACTCTACTACTCACTCTCTACTATTCTCTACTACTCTCTACCACTCTCTCTACTGCTCTCTATTACTCTCTCTCTACTAGTCACTCTCTACTACTCACTCTACTACTCTCTACTACTCACTCTCTACTACTCGCTGTGTACTATCTACTACTCACTCTCCACTACTCACTCTCTACTACTTGCTCCCTTCTACTCTCTACTACTCACTATCTACTACTCTACTACTCACTTTACTACTCTCTACTAATCTACTACTCTCTCTCTACTACTCAGTCTCTACTACTCTACTACTCTCTAGTACTCACTCTCTACTACTCTATACTACTCACTCTCTACTACTTACTCTCTACTACTCACTCTCTACTACTCGCTCTTAACTACTCTCTGCTACTCACTCTACTACTCCCTCTCTACTACACTCTACTACTCTCTACCACTCACTCTCTACTACTCTACTAATCACTCTCTACTACTCTCTCTACTACTCAGTCTCTACTACTCTACTACTCTCTACTACTCACTCTCTACTACTCTCTCTCTACTACTCACTCTCTACTACTCACTCTCTACTACTCACTCTCTACTACTCACTACTACTCACTCTCTACTACTCACTCTCTACTACTCACTCTCTACTACTCTCTACTACTCACTCTCCACTACTCACTCTCTACTACTCGCTCTTAACTACTCTCTACTACTCACTCTCTACTACTTGCTCTCTACTAATCGGTCTCTACTACTCTCTTCTACTCTCTACTACTCTCTGTACTACTCACTACTACTCACTCTACTACTCACTCTATACTACTCTCTACTTCTCACTCTCTATTCCTCCACTACTCTCTACTACTCACTCTCTACTACTCACTCTCTACTACTCACTCTCTACTACTCACTCTCTACTACTCATTCTCTACTACTCACTCTACTACTCACTTTCTACTACTCTCTACTACTCACTCTCTACTAGTCTCTCTCTATTGCTCTCTACTACTCTCAACTTCTCACTCTCTACTACTTGGTCTCTACTACTCTCTACTACTCACTATCTACTACTCACTCTCTACTACTCTCTACTACTCACTCTACTACTCACTCTCTACTACTCACTCTCTACTACTCACTCTCTACTACTCACTCTCTACTACTCACTCTCTACTACTCACTCTATTACTCTCTACTACTCACTCTCTACTACTCTCTACTACTCACTCTACTACTCACTCTCTACTACTCTCTACTACGCACTCTCTACTACACACTCTCTACTACACACTCTCTACTACTCACTCTCTACTACTCACTCTCCTCTCTACTACTCAATTTCTGCAACTCTCTCTACTACTCTCTACTACTCTCTACTACTCACTCTCTACTCTATATTACTCACTCTCTACTACTCTACCTCTACCTCTACCTCTCTACCTCTATATCTCTACCTCTCTACCTCTCTACCTCTCTACCTCTACACCTCTACCTCCACCTCTCTCTACACGCACACATATGCACATATATATGCATATGCATTTCTATATATGTATGTGTATATATATATATATATTATCTACTGGCGGTCGCCAGTAGATAGTTATAGTTAGGACCCTGTTTCCATAGGAAATCCGCAACATTCTATTTGGAATAACTTTGGCGCCGGTCGATGAATCCTCGCGAAAGTTTCAAAATAGGTGGGGCGCTACGCTCCGCTCCTACCCTGAAAGTCTCGGGGGGATTCGTCAAGCGGGGGCTGAGAAAAAAGGGGGGTCCCAAAACGCGTTTTTCCCATGCATTTTTCCATAGGACCTTTAGACACAGCTACAGCCCGAACGGCTGAACAGAGTTACTTGAAATTTGGCAGAGAGGTAGTCCTCAGGTCAAGGAAGTGCCTTTTGTAGGTCTGGTGTAAATCTGTTCAGTAGTTCCTGAGAAAATAGCATTTAAATCAATATATATATGTGGGCGGAGCTTAACCACACATCTCATCCTGAGATCTGATTGGCTGTCAGCACTTCATCCAAGAAGTGTTGGCAGCCATCTTGGGACCAATATACATGATAGCACCTCATTAAAAAGCATTGCAGTTAATAGAAGATTTTAAGACTTTAGTTACATTATAAATCATTTGTTGATGGTACCATACTCATTTTAGGAATTGTGGTATGTTCTAAGGTGATTTCACCATGTGAAAAAGCCTTCTGCTGGGATATCATGATTGAGAGAAAAATATTTTCTCATGCTTTTACCACAGAGGTTTGGAAGGTGATCTATAAGCTAAACTGAGAGCTTATTTTCTGTAAATTCACATTATCTTTCTCAGTCATGTGAGAATGAAGTCTGACATTCTCAGTAAAACATGTACATCCAACAAGGGCAGAGACTGTCAGTTGATTCCTTTGTGTTCTACTGCAGCTTTCCAGAGTGTTCCAAAGAACTACTAGAGCGCTAACCGTCCTACTTATGATAAATGTATGGCACACCTGAAGCCATCTTGCTTGGATTAAAGTGGTAACTCTTAAAACATTTAATTTAAAAAGGAACAAAATGAGGTGGTTCATTTTTCCATAAAAAGTATGATTAGTGCTGCATAAAGAAAAATTAGGGCACATTTTGAGTGACTTCTCAAATCCTGGCATGCAGACTGAAACATGCACTTTCAATACCAGCAGCAGTTTTCCCTGGTGAGCAGTAGCTTTACTACAGTGATCTAATGAGCAAAAAGAGTGCTAACATTCTGATTTTATGGCAAATGTGTGACACATTTGAATGCCTTCTTGATGGAATCAAAGTAAAAAACTGAAAGTATTTCCTACTGAGGAGACTGCAGTAAATGAGGAAATTAGGAAACTTCATAACAAATAAGTCTCCCAAGATGGCCACCAGAGAGAAAAGAGCCCAAATGTAGCCCAAATATCACCCAGATGTAGCCCAAGTATAGCCCAATGACAGAATGTCCAAGAATGTTCTTAAAAACAACTAGAGCACTTACTGTCTTCATTATGACAAAAGCATGGCACACCTGAAGCCATCTTGATTGGAATAAACTGGTAACACTTAAAACATTTAATTTAAAAAGGAACACAATGAGGGGGTTCATTTTGCCATAGAAATTATGATTAATGCTGAAGAAAGAAAATGAGGGCACATTTTGAGTGACTTCTCAAATCCTCTTCTATTTCATTAAAAAATTCTGACATGCAGACTGAAACATGCACTTTTAATACCAGGAGCAGACTTCCATGGTGAGCAGTAGTTTTACTACAGTGATCTAATGAGCAACTAGAGTGCTAACATTCAGAATTCATGGCAAATGTGTGACATATCTGAATACCTTCATGATGGAATCAAAGTAAAAAACTGAAAGCATTTCCGACTGAGGAGACTGCAGTACATGAGGAAATTAGGAAACTTCATAACAAATAAATCTCCCAAGATGGCCACCGGAGACAAAAGAGCCCAAATGTAGCCCAAAATCACCCAGATATAGCCCAAATATAGCCCAATGACAGAAGTGTGCAAAACGCTTATTATTTTGTGTTTTTGCAGTGTTATATAGTGCAGACTTGTCAGGTATTGGAGTGCTTTACATGAGCATTGGTTACATCACACAAGAACAAATTCATTTTGGTTGTAGACATGGGGAGACTAAGTGATTTGACCAGAATCACAGAATGTCGAGCTGAAGCAGAAACTTCAACCTGGTTCCCCAGTTGCAAAGTCTGCAGTTCTGGAAGTAACACCACATCCTCTCCCCTATGTGCAACATTTAATCAAGTTATCAACTAGATAAAAAAACATAAAGATAACAAATAATTTAAAAGTGCTTTGTCGCTATTTGAAAACTCAGAAAATATGTCCTTATTTTAGTCTTTTAGAGCACTAACCATAATTTTGATGCCAATAAGACCCTCTCATATATGTAATTTCTAAAGGAATGCTCTAGGTATTACAGTTTTGATTACATCAAGATGATGTCAGGCGCTCCACACTTTTGTAATAAATATAGAATGTTAGCAATCTAGTTGTTCATTAGGATACTGTTGAGAGGCAGAGGCCAGGGGCACGGACTCTGAAAATTGAAGGCAGGTAGGAGGGTGCAAAGGCAACAATTTAACCACACTGAGCAGGCAGGAAGGGCCGTGGAAGCACAACAGACTATGGAGGGCAGTGGAAAGGGGGGCAGGGGCAACAAACCAACAATACAGGACTTGCAAGAGAGGCTGTTGGAGGGAAGATCTATTACGGGTCAAGGAAGCTAGGGGCGGTCCCCAGAGCCCCGGGAGCCACCACAGAACTGAGCAGGAGAGTGAGTCAGGGACAAAAGGGGCACCTTAATTTGAGCCGGGGTGCCTAGGAACGCTTGCTCCAAAAATGAAGAAAACAGACATATGAGACATGGAATTGGAGGCAGAATACAATGGCAGTTTAATGAGAAGATGCAACTTCAAAGAAACCGCAGAATAGAGACCTAAAGTACAAAATACAGAATCCAGATAATCATACAGCTGTCATGATATTCTCTGTATCTCAATTAATGTACTGACAGAGAGAGAGAGAAAACACATCTATAAATGCATCATGAGAAACAAGTTACACCAAGGAAAATGTTACCTAGGGACACTCACATTTACTCTTAGAGCAAGCATTCCTGCAATTACAATACAACATCTTTTAAATGCAAAAGTAAAGAGAACAATGGTTAAACATAACATGACATTTCATATAGGTAAAATAGAATAAGATACTTCAAGCAAAGCCGAGCAAGACATTTTAAGCAAAGGAAGACAAGAGCTCCCAGTTCTTGGGGAAAACCTGCACAGCCTGTTAACCTACATACAGACGGCGAGGTTGTCCGTCGATATCTGTGGGTGCTCCCTTTTTATATCATTTTGTGGGCTCCTTTGCATGCTACATCTACCTACGTATGCTACCCAAAAGCTTCGTCTGCAGATTTTACCAGACATTTCGTCATTTACCCACTTAATGCTGACAATGGACTGGGTGAAAAGGTCAGTCTCTCAGGCCAATCGCTTATCGTAAGTTCCATAGAGCAAGCAGAAAATAATGGGTATTGTACAGGAATTCAATATATTCATGTATAAAATCTCCTCAGTTCTCCTAACTTGACGCTCTGCGGTTGCCACTTCCTTAAAAGCGGGAAACCTGCCCAGGAAGCAAGTACCAGTCCAGGATGCAGCCTACTGTATGTCGACAGCTTCAGGGGGATGTTGAACTTTGATACCGAGCACGGTGCACTCGGGTAGGGTGGGGGCTACTAGTTTGGAGCAGAAGGCCTCGCAGACCTGCCTTCAGACTGCTATACACTAAAATTGCAGAGCTATGGTCAATTTAACAAAGAGGCCTACATATTGAACAGAAGGGCCTACACAGGGGTTTTATGCTGGCTGAGTGGTAAGGATGTCTCAGGATAATTATATAGCAACACAGGACCCGCTGGTCAATTTAATACGGCCTACAAATGCGGCTGGCAGGGCAAGGACAAGGGTCTCATACTTCAGGTGTGGACAGAACGGGCCAGGGGCCCCCTGTGATACAAAATCTACCCTCCTTCAAGGCTGTGGCAATGTAATAGACCATTGTGGGCAGAAGGAAGAGGCAATGGTAGTACAACCATACATGCCAACAGACCCGATTCAGCCAGGAAACGTCCAATGTTTTTAAGCTCAAATGGGCTTTATTTGATCTGTCTCCTGTCTCCAATATCCTCTTTTTCAATGTAACTCAAAGGGGAAAATCAATACCCCAGTTTTTTTTCAAAATCTCCCTCTTACCAAGTTCAAAATGTTCGCAAGTATGGTACATTGGATCATGGAAGGAAATGGGATAGGGACATGGACTTGGATAACAGAGGACAGGAGAGACATGGAGAGGTGCACCAAACTGACCCTGCAGGGCAGGCATCAGGGTTTGCAGCAGCACAATACACCACACAGGGCATGCAGGACGGGAGTGCAGCACAACAATCCATAGAAAGCAAGAGGGAGGGGACAGGACCATGCACATGGACAACAGAGAACAGAGGGGCAAGAGGCAATGGTAGCTAGCTGACCATAATGGACAGACAGGAGAGAAGGCTGCAGCATAACAGACCATAAAGGGCAGGAGGGACGGATCAGGGGCATTACAATGGAACAGACAAGCCAGGAGGGAGGGAGTAGGGGTCTGCACATGTAAACAGAGGGCTGGGGGCAAGGGGGCAGGGCAGGAGCAGCAAGATGGCCATGGAGGTCAGGCAGGATGGGCACTAGAAGCAAGACACAACATGTAGAGCAACAGTGAGACTGTGATGGCATACACACAGACCATGGAGGGAAGGTGGGAGGGGGTCAGGGGCAGCTAACTGACCACACAGGGAAGGTGGGAGGGGCCATGGCAGCACAGAAGACCATGCATGGCAAGTGGGAGGGTTAGTGGCAGCACAATGGCTATGATGGGCAAGAAGGAGGGTGCAGGGGCATGCACAAAGGACGATGGAGGATAGAAGGGAGGGTCAGGACCTGTGCACAGACAAGAAAGTTCAGGGGAAGGGGCCTCACAACAGACCACACGGGGCAGGCAGGAGGAGCAGTTGCAGCACAACAGACCAGGGAGGGCAGAAGGGTGTGGCAGTACAATGGACCATGTAGGACAGGAGGAAGAGGATAGAGGCATGGCATGTGGACAGGCAGGGTGGAGGTGGCAGGGACAGGTTACAGTCATCTGACAATGCTAGGCAGGTGGGAGGGGAGTGGCAGCTCAACAGAACACTCAGAGTAGATAGGAGTGGCAGGTGCATGGGACATGGTGGGCAAAAAGGATGGAGCAGGGGCATGCACAAAGACATCGGAGGGCAGGGGGAAGGAGAATAGGGGCAGCAAGCTAAGCACAGAGTTTAAGCAGGAGGTCAATGATGGGGCATAGAATTGGGCAATGGAGGGCAGGAGGAGTGGACTGGTACATCATACTAAATTGAGGGCAGTGGCAGCACATCAGACCATGCATGGCAGGAGGGAGGAGGCTAGTCCATGGATTCACACAACAGAGGATAGGGAGGAGGGGGATGGGGCAGCAAGCTAACTGTTCAGAGAAGGCGGGTATTAGAAACTTTATTGTTTTAAAAACATTTTGTCTGTGCAAACTACTTAAAATATGAACAAGTATGCAGCATAATCTCACTTTTATTCAGGAAGAAGAAGACGTTAGTGACTGTGACTCCGGGCTCACTTGGCAAAAACACCCCCTGACCCTCCACCCCCTATCGCAAAATGTAATGCCCGTGAAAAGGGTAGGTGAACACAGTGTTATATAGAACATAGTCCTGAGAGCACGATTGAAAATGAAAACTAGATATAGTGTATGGTATAAACTATGCACCAAAAAGTGTGATATAAGATGAACGAGGCGTGAAATATAATATGCAATACATTGTGCGCAATGACAGATTCATTGGAGAGCGCGAGATAGCACAGGCACTAGCGTGTGCTATGCGATATGCGCCTTGGAGTGTAATATGCACAGGGCAGTGTTGTGTAACCTAACTAGTCTCTAAAGTTGTAATATAAAATATGTGCTGGGGAGTGTAACGTTGCATATGCACTGTGACAAAGATATGGATCCCAAATTGTAATATGTATGGCATAGCACTGTGCGTTATAACATAGGCATCGAGGAAGGCACGTTAGATGGGGCAATATAACCCGTGCGAAGACAAGTGTGGCATGACATTTTCACGGGGTGGTGTTACAGTGCACATGGGCTAGAGAGTGTCATAGCATATGCACTAGCTAGTGGAATACAATACAGAGGTGTGTGGCACTCGGCAGGCAATGGTGGGTGTAACACAGCATTGGGCTCTGTCAGGAGCGCGCTGTGACTCGCAAGTGATGTTCGTCCCCTTTCCAGAGAGTAAAATAAAAAGTATTACACATCCGGCAGTGGATGTGTGTTTTATTAACTGTGAGGGGGGTTTCTTGCATAGTTTGTCGAATTTTTGTCGAATCCCCTTTGAATGGCTTGGTGTGCATGTGTATTAAATGTGCCCGTCAATAGCTACCCATGTTTGTATAAATAAACGACAAGGGTGTCTACCGGGATTAGGCACGGTAGAGCATCAGACATGTCAGAGCTTCACTAGTGGTGTAAATACATTCCACGTGGATTAATTGCATGCATAGTCGCCTTTTAATGAATATCACGCAAATCGTCATGGTGATAGGTACGTACGGTTTGTCCAGCATGTCCTAGGTGTGTCTATAAATATATATTTTTTAAAAATAATAAAAAACAGTGGCCGGCCCTGGGGATTGGGGTCAAAAAAATATAATTAGGAGACAGGCCCTGGGGGATGGGGTCATCAGGGCCAATAAATTAGAATGAGAAGGGGAACCACACAGCCCCCCTTCTTAAAAAAATAAAATAAATAAAAGACTGGCATCGTGCCGGAGGCCATGCCCCCTCCATGCAGCACTCTGCAAACGCGCCCCCAACAGGCATCTCCAGTATGCGCCAGGGAGCTGCGCTGCAGACAGGTGTTCTGAGGCCAAGCCCCTTTTTACACCTCTCTGCAACGCAGCTCTGTGGCGCTTACTGGAGGTACCTAGTGGTCTAGTGTGACCCTAGGGACCCTTAGGATTCAAGGGGACTTAATCTCTCAACTTAGAACAGCCACAGGGCGCGTTTACACAGTGGTGAAGGGAGGGGACGGGGCCTGAGGTGACGTGTGCAAACACGCACCATGGCACGTTTTAAATTGGGGATATAATTTCCCTTCAATACTGAGGGCCCCTGGGGGCTAACTAGCCCACCAAGTGCTTCCAGTAAGCGCCACTGAGCTGCATTGCAGAGAGGTGGTCCAGGCCGTGCCACTTTTTACACCTCTCTGCAACGCAGCTCTGTGGCACTTACTGGAGGTACCTAGTGGGCTAGTTGGACCCTAGGGACCCTCAGGACTCAATTGAACTTAATCTCCCAACTAAAAACGGACACAGGGCGTGTTTACACAATGGTGAAAGGAGGGGACGGGGCCTGAGTTAACGTGTGCAAAAACGCCCTGTGGCCTGTTTTAAGAGGTAGTTTTAATCCCCATGCCCTATTATATACTAGGGGCTTATAGAGGAGGTAAGGCTAATCACAGGGGGACCCCAACGCATAATGTTCCCTAGTGTATGTAGGTGTTTTCACTGTATTCTAAGTGTCTTTTAACATAGCACTGGCTCTAGGACTGGTTAGTCAGACTCAGTTACCACCAGTATCCGTCTGAAAAAGTTGAGGGTACAGGATGATTTTGCAACAAGGCTTCTTTCTGCTCTTCTTTTTGTTCTTTCTGCACGTTATCCTTCTTCCTGCACTTATCTTCGTATTTGAGGACTTCTGTTGCTTCTTTCTGCACTTCTTTTGTTTCTTTCTGTGCATTTTTTCTTCTTTCTTCACATGTCCTATCTCTGTAGGCATAGTTAGAAATTAGCATTTAAAAAACCTTTGAAATTAACAGAAAAAAACATAGGTTTCAGGCACGTTATAGTTAGGAATTAGCATTTAAAAAACCTCAGAAATTCACTGAAAAAACCATAGGTTTCAGGGGTGTTATAGTTAGCTGGACTTTTCACTTGTACAAAACCATTGAAATTCCCCCGTTATAGTTAGTTCAGCTAACTATAACTCGCGCGCCCGCAATGCACTGCTGATGACGTCACATATTACATCACTCATGACATGGTCAGTGACATCACTCATGACATCACTGATGACATCTCAAATGACATCACTGATGACATCACTGATGACATCATCCTTGTGATAGAGTGGCAGACCTCCTCTCACCCTAATATAACCTTTGATACACACATTCAAAAATAGAGACTAACATTTTCAAAACAATGGACATACCAATACCAGTTACAACAACCTCTTCAGTAATTCTAAGATCCACATACACATCCACTCATTCACCAACAGTCCAATACAGTCACTCATACATGTACTCACTCATCATATGTACTCATACACCTATACATCCTGTTACACAATGCCACTCATCCATAGTTACTCACACACATAGTCACTCATGCTAATAAAGAATCAAACATACATTTACTTGCATATACAGTTATACACACACCACCACACTTACTTCTACGGAAACTTACACATACTTAGTCTTTTAAACAATCACTTATAGAAACACATACTTATTCATACAGGAACTCTTTCAATCTCTCACTCTCACATATACTCACATATATACACCAATAGTCACATATACTAGTTTAAAACATATGTAGTTACTCATAAAGACACTATTGAGACAGTCATTCACTCACTAACACACCCATACACACACTCATCCACCCATACAGTACTGCACACATACTGTGTTCAACACATACAAACAGTGAGTCACTCATTCATGCACCTATGCACTACGTAATACCCCCACCGAACCATGCAGACACTCAGACTGATACTCAAAAAACCAACTAATAACCTATATAGACACCCATGTAGCTACTCACCAACCCATGCAGCCACTTATACACAAAGTGAGAGACTGATACAGATATTTACATATTTAAACATTACTCACTAAGCCATGTATTCACTATGATACACTTAATCAGTCAGTTACACAATCAATTTTTCAAAAACAAATCATCCATTTAGACACTTATATACCCATTTATTCTTCCATCGACCTTGAGATATACATATATAAAACATATTTAATTTTCAGAATAACACACATTCACTGGATGATGTCATCAGTGATGTCATCAGTGATGTCATTTGAGATGTCATCAGTGATGTCATGAGTGATGTCACTGACCATGTCATGAGTGATGTAATATGTGACGTCATCAGCAGTGCATTGCGGGCGCGCGAGTTATAGTTAGCTGAACTAACTATAACGGGGGAATTTCAATGGTTTTGTACAAGTGAAAAGTCCAGCTAACTATAACACCCCTGAAACCTATGGTTTTTTCAGTGAATATATATATATATATACACACACATATATAAACATATGTATAATCTGTATATCTATATAAATACAAATATAAATGCATGCATACATATACATATATGCATACATATGCATGTTATGTATATGGAAGTTTGAAAAACACTATTGCAACCAAAGCTAAAAAGCCACCTAATTGCAAACAGAATTGCTTTAACTTAAACGAGGGCGAGACCTATTGCATTTTCAATGCTTGTTTACTTTGGTTCCATCAAGAAGGCATTCAGATGTGTCACACATTTGCCATAAATTCTGAATGGTAGCACTCTAGTAGCTCATTAGATCACTGTAGTAAAGCTACTGCTCACCAGGGAAGTCTGTTGCTGGTATTCAAAGTGCATGTTCCAGTCTGCATGTCAGAATTCTTTAATGAAATAGAAGAGGATTTGAGAAGTCAAAATGTGCCCTAATTTTTCTTTCTGCAGCACCAATCATAATTTCTATGGCAAAATGAACCCCCTCATTTTGTTACTTTGCAAATTAAATGTTTTAAGTGTTACCACTTTATTCCAATCAAGATTTCATCAGGTGTGCCATACTTTTGTCATAAGTAAGACTGTTAGCGCTCTAGTTGATCTTTAGAACACTCTGGGACATTCTGTCATTGGGCTATACTTGGGCGATATTTGTGCTACATTTGGGCTCTTTCGTTTCTGGTGGCCATCTTGGGAGACTTATTTGTTATGAAGTTTCCTCATTTACTACAGTCTCCTCAGTAGGAAATATTTTCAGTTTTTACTTTGATACCACCAAGAAGGCATTCAGATGTGTCACACATTTGCCATGAATTCTGAATGTTAGCACTCTAGTTGCTTATTAGATCACTGTAGTAAAGCTACTGCTCACCAGGGAAGTCTGCTGCTGGTATTGAAAGTGCATGTTTCAGTCTGTATGTCAGAATTTTTTAATGAAATAGAACAGGATTTGAGAAGTCCCTCAAAATGTGCCCTAATTTTTCTTTTTTCAGCACTAATCATAATTTCTATGGCAAAATGAACCCCTCATTGTGTTCCTTTTAAATTAAACTTCTCACTCTCTACTACTCAATCGCTACTACTCACTACTACTCACTCTCTACTACTCACTCTCTACTACTCTCTACTACTCTTCCCTCTCTACTACTCACTCTACTACTCTCTACTACTCACTCTCTTCTACTCACTCTCTACTACTCACTCTCTACTACTCACTCTCTCCTACTCACTCTCTCCTACTCACTCTCTCCTACTCACTCTCTCCTACTCACTCTCTCCTACTCTCTACTACTCATGCTCCACTACTCATGCTCCACTACTCACGCTCTACTACTCACTCTCTACTACTCACTCTACTACTCTACTGCTCTCTACTACCATCTCTACTACTCACTCTCTACTACTTGCTCTCTACTACTCACTCTCTAATATTCTCTACTACTCACTCTCCACTACTCACTCTCCACTACTCACTCTCCACTACTCACTCTCCACTACTCACTCTCCACTACTCACTCTCCACTACTCACTCTCCACTACTCGCTCTCTAGTACTCTCTACTACTCACTCTATACACCTCACTCTCTACTACTCTACTACTCTCTACTTCTCTCTACTACTCCCTCTCTACTACTCTACTACTCTCTCTACTACTCACTCTCTACTACTCTCTCTCGACTACTCACTCCCTACTACTCACTCTACTACTCTCTACTACTCACTCTACTACTCACTCTCTACCACTCACTCTCTACCACTCACTCTCTACCACTCACTCTCTACTACTCACTCTCTACTACTCACTCTCTACTACTCACTCTCTACTACTCACTCTCTACTACTCACTCTCTACTACTCTCTACTACTCATACTACTCACTCTCTACTACTCTCTACTACTCACTCTCCACTACTCACCCTCTACTACTCGCTCTCTACTACTCTCTACTACTCACTCTACTACTCACTCTCTACTACACACTCTCTACTACTTGGTCTCTACTACTCGCTCTCTACTACTCACTCTCTACTACTTCCTACTACTCACTCTACTATTCACTCTCTATTACTCACTCTCTACTTCTCCACTACTCTCTACTACTCTACTACTCCCTACTACTCTCTTTCTACTACTCACTCTCTACTACTCTACTACTCCCTACTACTCTCTCTACTATTCCCTCTCTACTACTCACTCTACTACTCTCTACTACTCACTCTCTTCTACTCACTCTCTACTACTCACTCTCTACTACTCACTCTCTACTACTCACTCTCTACTACTCACTCTCTTCTACTCACTCTCTTCTACTCACTCTCTTCTACTCACTCTCTTCTACTCACTCTCTTCTACTCACTCTCTACTACTCACTCTCTACTACTCACTCTCTTCTACTCACTCTCTTCTACTCCATCTCTACTACTCGCTCTCTACTACTCTCTACTGCTCACTCTCTACTCTCTACACCTCTACCTCTCTACCTCTATCTACCTCTCTATACACGCACACACATGCACATATATATATGCATGTATATGCATATGCATTTATATATATGTATGTGTATATATATATTTATATGCTGAGTCCAAGTCGGATCCCCTTTCGACGTAGGCGCTCGTATTCTAGCGCGGTGCGAATCTATTCGGCAGGATCCAGCCGATATATATGTACCAAGTTTTTAGTCTCTCAGTTTCTCAGGCTAAGAAAAGATCGAACTCACTCGTGGTTTTTCATGAAAACGGCTTTATTTTCCTTGCCAATCCAGGGTTTGGCAAGGAAAATAAAGCTGTTTTCCTATAAAACCACGAGTGAGTGCGATCTTTTCTTAGCCTGATAGTCTCTCAGGTTAAGAACTTGGTACATATATTACCTACTGGCGGTCGCCAGTAGGTAGTTATAGTTAGGACCCCTTTTCCATAGGAAAACCTCAACATTCTATTTTGAATAACTTTGGCGCCGGTCGACGAATCCTCGCGAATTTCTCAAAATAGGTGGGGCGCTACGCTCCGCTCCTACCCTGAAAGTCTCGGGGGGATTCGTCAAGCGGGGGCTGAGATAAAAGGGGGGTCCAAAAACGCGTTTTTCCCATGCATTTTTCCATAGGACCTTTAGAACGAGCTACAGCCCGAACGGCTGAACAGAATTACTAGAAATTTGGCAGAGAGGTAGTCCTCAGGTCAAGGAAGTGCCTTTTGTAGGTTTGGTGTAAATCTGTTCAGTAGATCCTGAGAAAATAGCCTTTAAATCAATATATATATCTGTGGAAGCTTACGGTGCGCTTACCGTGCGCTTACGGTAAGCTTACGGTAAGCTTACGGTAAGCTTACGGTGGCGTGCGCGAGCGTGATTCTGATTGGCTGTTAGATCTTAGTAAACATTCGAATCGGTCGAAACCAGGAAGCGGCGGCCGCCATTTTCTCTCTCGAACTGTCAGGGGGGTGAATAAAAAAGGTGGATAATGTGAAAAGGGGGCAGGCTCGACAGTTCCTGACCCCCTAGCCTTGGTCAGGGGGTCCCAGAAGGACCCTCAAGGGCAAAAATAAAAAAAAATTATTTTTCGAAAAATCGCAGTATGCGCGTAGCGTACGCGCACGGCGACCTGCGGAATTACGCGTACCGTGCGCGCACGGAAAAAAAAATTTTGCGAAAAGGGAAGCTTTAAAAAAAATAAAAAAAATTGTGAGGTAAGGTTGGCTCTTATAAGAGCCGTTGGGTTCATACAGGGATGGAGGAAAGAAAGAATGGGAGTATTATGAGCGTCTACAAACATGCTGGTCTATCTTATTGTTAATAAGGGGAAGACTGACCTCCCCAAAAACAATAAGACCACCACATTTTGTACACCTCATTTCAACACTCGCAAATCGAGGGTTGTTGTCCAAAGGAAAAGAAGAAGGTGATGCTCCAACAACAGAGGAAGGGCTCAGCTGAGCTGCCGATGATGTACTCGGCTGAGCATCTGAGGCTGGGCTCTGGTGACTTACTGAAGAGTTTTCTCCAGTATGTCGAGCAAAGGTCCTTGGGTGTTTGTCCTGAAGGGGTCTCATCATAGAGTGATTTCCAAAGGAATATTTCCTACTTGGATTTCCTCTTGATAAAACACGATCACAAAGTATGCAAGTGACCTTTGGAGCATTGACCTTTTTCTCCCCCTCTGGAAAAGTGAAATACTCCCATACAAAAGAAGTCTTTTGTTTCCTCCTTCTCTGGATCATGGTGGTGCTGCTGGCCTCACTCTCAGAAGAGCCCTGCTGTTCTGCCATTGTATCCCAATGTCAATCCAGCTCCTGCTCCTAGAGAATCACAAGCAGAAATGAGGGGAATGGGTGTGGTGTGGGAAGAATCTGGAACTGAAAGTAGTATCAACCAATGAAAAGTGTTCTTTCAAGCAGTAAAGAGGGGAATGGGTGTGGTGTGGGAAGTTTCTGGAAGTGAAAGTAATTTCAACCAATAAAAAGTGTTCTTTGTAAGTCACATGGCCTACCGTGCGCGCACGTGACGCTTACGGTGCGCTTACGCAGCGCTTACGTCACTTTCGCGCATGCGCATTACACGCCCCTGCGTAACCGCGACGTTGCTTCCGGGTGTACGCGTACGGCACGCACGTATCACGTATCGCGCATGCGCATTACACGCCCCTGCGTAACCGCGACGTTGCTTCCGGGTATACGCGTACGGCACGCACGTATCACGTAGGCGCGCTGCACTAATTACGTCCAGAGCGCGTAGCGTCAGCTTACCGTACGCGTATTTTACAAGCGCGTAGCGTCAGCTTACCGTACGCGCACGGAAAAAAATGCATAAAAAAAACCTTTCGATAATGCAGGATATAGTACATAAATTATTAAAAAAAGGCTTACAAAAAATGAAATAAAAAAAAATTGCATTAAATTATAATAAAAATATAAAATCGAAATAAAAAACCACTATCCACATTGACCCCACCCCCTGTGCTTTTGGTGGCGTAAAGTGGGCGCGCACGCCACGAATGGCGTAAAGTAACTTAGCATTTAAAAAAACGAAAAAAATAAACTGAAAAAACCATAGGTTTCACACACGTTATAGTTAGGAATTAGCATTTAAAAAACCTTGCAAATTCACTGAAAAAACCATGGGTTTCACAAACGTTATAGTTAGGAATTAGCATTTAAAAAACCTTAGAAATTCAGTGAAAAAACCATAGGTTTCACACACGTTATAGTTAGGAATTAGCATTTAAAAAACCTTAGAAATTCAGTGAAAAAACCATAGGTTTCACACATGTTATAGTTAGCTGGACATTTTACTCGTAAAAACCTATGTTTTTTTCACTGAATATGTATATATATACATACATATATAAACATATATATAATCTGCATATCTATATAAATACAAATATAAATGCAGGCATACATATACATATATGCATACACATGCATGTTATGTACATGAAAGTTTGAAAAAAACTAATAAAAGCAAATCTAAAAAGCCACCTAATTACAAACAGAATTGCTTTAACTTAAACAAGGGTGAGTCATATTGCATTTTCAATGCTTGTTTACTTTGTTTCCATCAAGAAGACATTCAGATGTGTCACACATTTGCCATAAATTCGGAATGTTAGCACGCTAGTTGCTCATTAGATCACTGTAGTAAAGCTACTGCTCACCAGGGAAGTCTGCTGCTTGTATTGAAAGTGCATGTTTCAGTCTGCATGTCAGAAACTTTTAATGAAATAGAAGAGGATTTGAGAAGTCACTCACCACTTTATTCCAATCAAGATGGCTTCAGGTGTGCTATACTTTTGTCATAAGTAAGACTGTTAGCGCTCTAGTTGATCTTTAGAACACTCTGGGACATTCTGTCATTGGGCTATACTTGGGCTACATCTGGGTGATATTTGGGCTACATTTGGGCTCTTTTGTCTCCGGTGGCCTTCTTGGGAGACTTATTTGTTATGAAGTTTCCTAATTTCCGCATTTACTACAGTCTCCTCAATAGGTTAGTTTCAGTTTATTACTTTGATTCAATCAAGAAGGCATTCAGATGTGTCACACATTTGCCTTAAATTCAGAATGTTAGCACTCTAGCTGCTAATTAGATCACGGTAGTAAAGCTGCTGCTCACCAGGGATGTCTGCTGCTGGTATTGAAAGTGCATGTTTCAATCTTCATGTCAGAATCTTTTAATGAAATAGAGGAGGATTTGAGAAGTCACTCAAAATGTGCCCTAATTTTTCGTTCTGTAGCACTAATCATACTTTCTATGGCAAAATGAACCCCCTCATTTTGTTCCTTTTTAAATTAAATGTTTTAAGAGTTACCACTTTTTTCCAATCAAGATTGTTTCAGGTGTGCCATACACTTGTCATGAGTAGGACTGTTGGCGCTCTAGTTGTTCTTTAGAACATTCTGGGAAGCTGCAGTAGAACACAAAGGAATCAACTGAAAGTCCCTGCCCTTGTTGGATGTACATGTTTTACTGAGAATGTCAGACTTCATTCTCACATGACTGAGAAAGATAATGTGAATTTACAGAAAATATACTCTCAGTTTAGCTTATAGATCACCTTCCAAACCTCTGTGGGAAAAGCATGAGAAAATAGTTTTCTCTCAAACATGATTCATGATATCCCAGCAGAAATGCTTTTTCACATGTTAAAATCACCTTAGAACACACCACAATTCCTAAAATGAGTATGGTGCATCAACAAATGATTTATAATGTAACTAAAGTCTTAAAACCTTCTATTAACTACAATGCTTTTTAATGAAGTGCTATTGATGGAGCAGGGTTTTTACTTTAAACCCAAATACCTGTTTCATTTTCGTATGAGGCAAAGCAAAGGAAACTGAAGGAAAAGGCAATGTGGGCACAGGTGAAAGTTGCAGAAAGACAGGAAGCTCAGTTGGTTGAACAAGCAAATAACCCAGGAAATAAACCCAGGTTTGGCACAGGAAAAGGGAAAGGCAATTTTGAGGAAGCAAAGAAAAGGTTCCCCTGCCACAACTGTGGAAAATTAGGGCACTGGAAATCCGAGTGTAAGAATCCACCGTCTACTAATGATGACAATCCATCATTGAATTCACAGGTGCAGAGTGAGGGGTGTGGTCAGCATCAGCAACAGCAGAAGGCTGTTAAGCAGCAGAATCAGGTGCCAAAACCACCCTTGCCACAAAGAAGAGGATCCCAGAAGTACAGCCAAGATTCGGGGTTCTACGATGAAGAGCAGGTAAACAAGCCACAACGTGCAAGCGCAGTGTCACAATATTGGCTAAGGAATGAGGGAAGTGATTCTGAGGGAGAATTCTGACGGTGCCGAAGAGAGGAGGAGGAGTGCGTACTTGCCGCAACTCTAGAAATAGACCAGGCAGGACCATTTGTAGATGGAAAAATCAATGGTGAAAGTGTTACTTTTTAGTTGACACAGGAGCTACGAGATCAACTGTCAGGTCAGCTGATATAAAGAATCTTCCTCTCTCGGATGAAGCAATCCAAGTAGTTGGAGTGTCCAACACACAGATCAAAACTCATCTTACTGAACCAGTTAAGAGTTAGACTAGGGAAATTTTCAGAAATGCACCGATTTGTGGTGTGTGACACTAGTCCTGTGAACTTGCTAGGCAGGGACCTGCTGTGCAAAATGAATTGCACTATTTTCTGTACTCCAGATGGAATAACCTTTGAGACACCAGATGAGGATGTCTTATACAGAATGACTATGGATAACAGGGAATGTGAGGCTTTGGGAACATATGCTGTGTTTAACCCAGATGCATTACCCCCAGAATTGAAACAGACAGTGAAAGCAGCAGTTTGGGATTTTACTGGAGAAGATGTGGGCCTGATGAGAAATGTAGATCCAGTAAAAATTACTGTAAAAGAGGGAGTGGTTTACCCAAACATTCCACAATACAGACTGACACCTGAAATAATTGAAGGAATAACACCCATAATTGAGAAAATGATCCAGCAGGGGGTGTTAAGAGAAATATTGAGCAGTCCATGTAATTCACCAATAATGGGACTGAAGAAACCCAATGGAAAGTTCAGAATAGTACAGGATTTGAGAAAAATTAACAAGATTGTTGTGTCATGCTGTCCCATTGTGCCAAATCCATCAGTGATTTTGTATCAGATTCCCCATGATGCAGAATGGTATACAGTAATTGATTTGTGCCATGCTTTCTTTTCGATCCCGTTGCATCATGACAGCCAGCCAATTTTTTCATTTAGATTTGGAGAGCGAATTTTGGCATGGTGCCGAATTCCACAAGGGTACACAGAGAGCCCTTCGATTTTTAATCAATTGCCGAAGAAATCTCTGGAGAGTTTAACAATGCCTGAAAATTCAGTTTTGGTCCAATACATTGATGACCTGCTTGTGGCATCAAAAACACGAGAAGCCTGTGAAGTAGACACCATTGCTCTACTGAATCACTTGGCAGATGGAGGATTAAAGGTATCTTCAGCCAAATTGCAATTCTGCAAGAAAGAAGTCCAGTATTTGGGACATAATATTGAGAAAGGCCTGAGAAAAGTGACCATTGACAGGATTAAAATCATTAGAGGCATGAGAGCCCCAATGACACAAAGAGAAGTGAGAATGTTCCTGGGAATGGTCGGTTACTGTCGTCAGTGGATAAGTAGCTTTTCCCTGATTGCCAAACCATTGATTAAATTGACAAAAAGTGAGGTGAAAGACCCATTGGAATTAAACCCAGAGGAAATGGCAGCATTTAAAGAGTTGAAGAACAGACTATGTGAAGCTCCTGCCCTAGGAATGCCAGATTACGAAAAGGAATTTGAGCTGTACTGTAGTGAAAGAAATGGATGTGCACCTTCAGTGTTAATCCAGAAACATGGACGTCTGAGAAGGCCAATTGCATACTTCTCATCAACACTTGACCCAGTAGCTGTGGGTTTACCAGGTTGCCTGAAAGCAGTAGCTGCTACATGCAGAAGTCTGGAACAAAGTGAGGGAATTATAATGGGATATCCTGTACAGGTATTCGGACCTCATGATGTGGCAATCCTTTTAACAAGGAGCCGGACACAGTTCATGTCTCATAGTCGGCTGACTAAATATGAGAAAGTAATTCTTGGTGCAACAAATGTGAGCCTTGAGAGATGTGTGAATGTGAATCCAGCGACACTGTTGCCTGATGCTGAAAGTGTGGGAGTGAGAGATGAAGTTGATCATGACTGCCTGGATGTGCTTGATTACTGTACAAAACCAAGACCAAACATAAGAGATCTGCCACTGCCTGAGAGTGATCATGTGTTGTTTGTGGATGGATCTTGCTTGAGAACGGATGAAGGAACACTGAGTGCTGCATATGCGGTGGGTTCAGTTTCAGGAGTTGTGGAAGCATCACCTTTGAAAGGAGTTAAATCCGCTCAGGTGGCAGAATTGGTGGCACTAAAAAAAGCCTGCAAGATTGGAAGAAATGTGAGAGTAACTGTGATGACTGACAGCCAGTATGGCTTCGGAGTTGTCCATGATTTTGGCCAGCTATGGCTACAAAGAGGTTTCCTGACCTCAAGTGGAACTCCCATAAAGAATGCTGAAGTGGTTGGAAAGCTGCTAGAGGCGATACAGCTGCCTAAAGAACTAGCAGTTGTAAAATGTGCTGCTCATGGTCAAGGTGATGATTTTGTCACCGTTGGGAACAAATTTGCCAATGACATAGCACAATACTGTGCAAGGAATAATCATTCCATTAATCGGAGTAAAGAAAGAGAAATGTCTTCTTGTTCCTTAATGTTTACTAATGCAGTGGGAACATGGGAGGAAGTGAAGCAGTTGCAGGAGGAGGCAGGAGATGAGGAAATGAAAGATTGGGTGAAAGCAGGTTGTGCACCAAGGGAAAAAGACCATGTGTGGGTCTATAGGGATGGAAGACCAGTCATGCCAAATAGCATGATATCAACAATGGCAAGAATGTATCATGGCCAAGGACACCTGGGAAGGGATGCTATGATAAGGGCCTTTAAGCAGACCTGGTACAGTCCAAAATTCAGGCTGATAGCAGAGAGTCTCTGTCAGAGATGTCTGATATGTCAGCAATTCAATCCTGGAAAGAAAACAGTGGTGAGCCTAGGAACCATAGGCAGGGAGGGAGGACCCTTCACAAGAATGCAGATAGATTTCATCGAAATGCCCCAAGTCAATAGATTGAGGTATGTCCTGGTGGTGGTCTGTTTGTTCTCCAGGCGGGTGGAGGCATATCCAACAAGAAGAAATGATGGGATAACAGTGGCCAAGCTACTGTTAAGAGAATTCATCCCAAGGTATGGGTTTCCAGTGACCATTGAATCAGACAGAGGAGGACATTTTTATAATGAAATCATGGGTTTGATCTGTGAAGCATTGAGTGTACAGCAGAAGCTACATTGTGCTTACCGACCAGAAGCTTCTGGTGTGGTTGAACAAATGAATGGTACCATCAAAAACAGAATTGGCAAAATGTGCCTAGCCACAGGAATGAAATGGCCTGATGTCTTGCCTCTAGTCCTGATGACAATTAGGTCTACTCCAGACAGAACAACAGGTTTGAGTCCACATGAAATTATCATGGGACGTGCTATGAGACATGCCTTTGTACCAGTCAACAAGCTGATGACTAACTGATGACATGATTTTGGATTACTGTAAGGGCCTGGCTGACGCAGTTCATTCTGTGTTTCACCAGGTTGGAGAAGACGCCACCACACTCGAAAAGAAACCAGCCTATGATCTGAGCCCAGGGGACTGGGTAAGAATAAAGGTCCACAGAAGAAGGAATTGCCTGGTTCCAAGGTGGGGAAGGCCAAGACAAGTCATTCTGACCACAACGACTGCAGTGAAGTGTGCTGGAGTGAAAAATTGGATACATGCAAGTCACACACTGAGAGTTCCAAATTCAAGAGACGGCACTGGAAAAGAATACTTTGAAGAATCAGATTCCAGTGATGATGCAGACAGTGAGGCAGTAAAAAGGAAAAAGAATCCTGAAAGTGGGGAAAGTGAGTCAAGAGAGATTTTCATCCCACCAGAGGAAGTTCTAAAAAGAACATTGCAAACTCCTGAGACGAGTCCAGATTCTGAAGAAGTGCCTGAAGTTCCAACTGATAGTGACTAACACAAAAAGAAAGAAAGAAAAGAACATTCCAACAGAAGTGACACCTGAATCAAATGAGATAATTGGATAGGTTCCACCTGAGATAATCCTTGAAGAAGAAGGGACAGAAAAAGAAAGAGGGACAGATTGCGGAAAAACCCCGAGGAGGTGTAGGGAACATCAACAACAAGCTAGGTGAAGGGACAAGTAGACAGCAAGAAGATTGCGTGTCGGAGACCCGAGGAGGGACAGAAGTAGGGAAATCTCAAGTGGTGGAAAAGGAGACTATTGGAGAAAAAGAAGCTGTTGGAGAAAAGAAAACAGTTGATGAACAAGAGGCAACTGAGACAGAATCTGATGAAAGTGAAAATGAGATACATGGAGGACGGGTTCTGAGAAAGAGAACTTGGATTGGAGAAAGAAACAATAAAGAAGGAAGACAAAAGAGAAATGCTAAAGGAGATCTTTGGCCCAACAAGATAAAGAGACTGAGGTATCGACTGACACGAGTTAACTCTTCGAAAGCTGAACAAGTGAACGAAGTGTCAAGTCAAAACACAACAAAAGAAGAGGAAACAAAGATATCTGAAGGAACTAAAAGAATCAGAAAACCAAACCAGAAGTATAAGTCACCAGAATGGACGTATGTGGCACTGCCTGAACAAGGAGAAGAGGCAGATAGTCAAGGAAGTCCAGAGGAGGCTTTACTGAAAGTGGTTGAAGAAGAAGAAGCTGTGGGAATCCTGAGAGTTATCTTGTCCGACATTGGAGAAGAGACGGATGTTCAGGATCTAATAAAGTTTGATGATGATGAAGAAACAGTGAAAAGTGATGAAAATCCAAATTGAATAAATCCAAAGAAATCATTTGGAGAAGAAAGGAAAAGAAGTAAAATTAAAACTAGTAGATTGTAATAATCTGTTGGGTACTTGCTGCCCTAAAGTTCGGTAGTGGAGTAGAAGAGGCTAAGTCAAAAGACACGGCCAAATTAACAAGATGGCTAACACTGAGAATAATCAAAGTAGATGTACCTTCTTGAAAAGATGGTGCAAGATGTGCTGCTGCTGTACAGGATTATTAATGCTGCTTTGGAGCGTGCTTGCTCTCCTGATCTTTTTTAGAGTAACAATAGACACTTTAGAAGGACATACTGAGAACAGGACTAACATAGGGAAGAGATCACAGAAGATAGTTCCAACTAGAAGTAGCAATGTATATATACATAAGGATAGGTCAATTAACGATTTTTCTAGCAATGTTTTTTTCAAAATTGCTGTATGAATACGTAAAGACAATGGATGTAAGGGATTGCTACGTCTGTATGCAATTACCTGCTTCTGTTTCGGAAGGAGTGACTTATCATCATCTTCCGGCTACGTATGGAATTTCATGTAGTGTGTTAATTAGTATATTTTATCAATTAGGGAAATTAGATTATAATATGTCTAACATAGATAATATTCTTGGGCAACTGCCTATGAATAAAGAACTGAATCCTGCAAAAGAAGCTAACACTTTAGGTGAGATTTTTATAGAAACTAGAGAATTAACATTAGAACATGTTTTTAGAAATAATTTAACCTGCAGTTTGAAAGAAGAAGAGAAAACTTTTCTAGACATGGTTGAGAGAAGAAGGTTGAACATGCACAAGAAAGCAGAAGGGCATAAAATGACTGAAACAATGTGGGACATTGAGAAAGAAAAATAATTCAAAAATGGAGCCAGTCCAACTATGGCTATAGATGCACCACAGAAAGGCAAATTATGTATTACCAGGAAGAGATCCCAGTATGATTATTATTTCATAGGGACTAGTGAGTGCCATGATACATACTTTATTGCAACCGGATGGGGTTTTAGAGGAGGAGCAGATCCTGTTTTTCCGGGAGTGTATTATATTTGTGGGAACAAGGCTTATTACCGTTTGCCCGACCATTGGTTTGGCACATGTTATGTTGGCCAGGTCTTTCCAAAGATTTTTCACATGGATAGAGTAGACAATGCTGAACATACTAATCCTTTAACCCGCTATAGAAGAGAAACATGGACAGAAATTGTAGGAGATATTTTTGGAGCTTTAATTCCAGCAGTGGGAATTTAATTGAATGCATTTGGCATTCGGAAGCTGTCAACAGTGGTAGATCGCTTGTCAACAAGCACCGCTGGAGGCTTTCTTTTGGTAAATACTGAAATGGTTGCATTACGCGCTATGGCGATGCAAAATCGACTTGCTCTCGACATTCTATTGGCAAAAGAGGGTGGAGTCTGTGGAATGCTGACAGTTCAACATTGTTGCACTTACATTCCTGACGAAAGCAAAGATCTAAAAGTCTATATCAAAAATATTACTGATTTGCATGAAGAATTAGTACCATTAGAAGCTGAAAGTATCTGGACTAAAATGGCTAATAAGATGATTGCTATTAAGAATTTTGTAGCTAAAATAGTTAGTACCATTTTTGGTAAGATATTATTTCCATTAACGTGTGTAATTGTTGCTTTATTGGTTCTTAGATTAGGGTGTATGTGTTGTAGATACAGAAGAAATAAAAAGAAAATAACCAGAGAAAATGTTAAAAAGAGATAAAAGTAACCAGAAAGAGATCCACAAGTAATAGAATTAGAAGAATTGAGGGAAAGCATGTATATAGAAACTAAGAGGGAAGATGATATGGAAACAAGAGTTTAAAATTAAACAAGAAGACATTTTGAATTTCTTCAAAAGGGGAAATTAAATTGATTTTTGTGGTTTTTGATTTTTGTGGTGATAAGATATCACCAAAGGGGGGATTGAGGGAGCAGGGTTTTTACTTTAAACCCAAATACCTGTTTCATTTTCGTATGTTATAATTAAAAGTACTAATGATTAATTATTAAAGGTTTGTCGAGTCTTGTCTAATCAACCTTATTAACAGAAGAATTACACGTGGGAATGCTATTGCATGGCTAAAATAATAAGTGAACTTAGTTGGTGAGCAAACTGACAGAAATAGATGTTGCTTACGTGATGTTATGTTGTTTTGCGCTTATAATTAATACGCATTAATGGCTTTTTGATGTCGCAAATGACTAGATAAATACATACACATAAGGGTTTTAGCAGGGGAATAACACTGTATAATCATTTCTATGCAGTAATTATGTTTTGTGTTTCTTTTTACTTAAGTTGACCATTGTGGCCTACTAAAATATGGCTACCACCCGCAGCCTGCATTTGAGTAGATGAATAATTGAAAGGAGGCTTCGCGCTGACTGCGACCTTGCCCTCATGCTGAACCGAAAAGCCAATCATCATGACGACAAATCCGGGAGAGATGCCAAATGCCCCTGAATGTGAAGATTTGTTACAAATCCAATTGCCGACATGATGAACTTATGGTGGTCTCACGAAAAAGATACAATTTACCCTAAAGAGACATCCGTAGAAGTAACGAATTAGTTATGGACTCCTAATTTCTATTCATTATTTGAGACTATCAATGCGTGAGAGAAACTACCATTGTATCTAGACGACATAATTTCCGCCATTCGACTGTTTTGTAAGATATGATTGCAACATTTGGAATGTAATTTTAGTATAAATATTAGTAGACTAGAGAGGTCTAGTGCCACTTCTTCCCGAACTGATGATCAGAGATCCCGATGCTGACGGAGAGAGGACGGTGACTCTACATGACGGCTAGAAACTCTAACTATTTTGCTGAGGACCGGTTCTGACTTAGGATCTGACTTTTAGCCAGAATAGGTAAATATGAGAGAAATGAACTTGCATTTAAATTGGCTTTTCTTACAATTTTAGATAAACGATATTCTGTTTGAATTACTGTGTCGGGTAGTTATTTTATTGTCATGTTTATTGAATATTTAGTGTAAAATAATGTTTCACCAAATCTATAGCAACTAGTTGATGCCATTGACCTCAAGGTATATGCAGATTGGTTAGGTACAGGAAAGTGTTTCCTTTATACATGGCACGGATAGAGTGGTAGGATGAATGTTGGTGTAATGGGCCCCAACAGCGCGTGATGTGTGTATGTGCGTGTGACTGCGAAATCACTCCGTCCGTGGAAGTAGAGGGGATTCGGAAGCTCCGATCTGCACCACTATCATGTATATTGGTCCCAAGATGGCTGCCAACACTTCTTGGATGAAGTGCTGACAGCCAATCAGATCTCACGATGAGATGAGTGGTTAGGGTCCGCCCAGATATATCTATGATTTTACTTTTGATTTTCTCAGGAACTACTGATGGGATTTACACCATTTAACCAAAAGGCATGAGTGTGAATCAAGGGCTACCTTTTTACCAAATTTGGTATAATTCCGTTCAGCAGTTCTGGCTGTAGCTGCGATTAAACGTTCCTATGGAAAATTGCATGGGGAAAACACGTTTTGGGACCCCCCTTTTTTCTCGGCCCCTGCTTGATGAATCACCCTGAAACTTTCAGGATAGGAGCGGACCAGAGTGCCCCACCAGTTTTGAGAATTTCGCGAAGATTGGTCAACCGACGCCAAAGTTATTCCAAATAGAATGCTGCGGATTTCCTATGGATAATAGGTCCTAACTATAACTACCTACTGGCGACAGCCTGTAGGTAATATATATGTATATATATTATGCCATTTACAAACTGAGGTGCACTTGTAATCTTTACTATATCGGCAGCACTAAGCTTCCGGTACATAGCCGTATTCTCCAGCATGTTAGAGCCATAGTGAATTCTGACCCCAATTATCCGGTGGCCAGGCACTTCAAGTCTGTTCATGATAACCAACTGAAAGACTTGGAGTACACTGTTTTAGGATCTGTCCCCAACCCCAGTCGGGGTGGGAATCGAGATAAACTCTTGATCCAAGGTGAATCTCATTTTATTTTAGCTCTCGATACACGAGCTCCGAATGGCCTTAACATAAATGAGGACCTTCATAATTTTCTCTGGAGCTTCTTCCCCAACTTTTGAAAAGAATTCCTGTATCTATAATATTTTTACAAAAAATTTCTGCTTCTGTTCATCAGTGTTTAGATGCCATTGAGATGATTATGATTTTTTAATCTTTGTGAATGTATTTATATAAAAACATTTTCTTTCTACATTCACACTGATTTGCGACTTTGCTCTGCACTTTGGAATCACCTAGGCTTAGGTGATTCAGGGTTTCTCCCTCTTGTTGCCAGTGTGTTGATTCGTTTATTTGCACAATATCACTTTGCACAGCACTATTTTGCACATGTTAGGCATATGGCACTTTTTTCTCCCTTTTTTTAACCATTATTTGTAATATTAAGCAATATATTTATCTATTACCAACAGATATACTGTCTCGATATATAAAGATGCAGATTTTGTGAATCATCACGTTAACATCTGTTATATTGAACAAGAGTATCTTTCAGGCTTGGTTGGCTCTGTGATACTATCTAGTGATTTGTTATTTAACAAAAATTTGCACATGCACTTTACTATGGAGAAGTTCTTGCTGCTATTTCCTGTACCCTATCTTAATTGCCTGCGTATCATTTGGATATAATTGTGATGATTTTTATTTATTTTTTCATTAATCATTTCGGGCAGTATGAAATTTTGCTTTTAAAACAAATATTGATATAAATTATGATAATAACTGCCGCTGATTTCATGCATAAGAGATGGTCTAGTTTAAGAGCTGTAGTATTTTTCTGGCACTCGATATGTTCAGTTGCTATGTAAAAACTTAGATATGACTTTGGTATTTGTTATAGGAGGAAAATTATTATTATATGCATACATTTATTGTACTTACAACTTTTCCTCCTTTGACATTGTCTTGATTCGACATTCGTATACAGTTATCTGTTTTTAGTGTGGAAAATAATTTTTTCATATGATTGTACATTTTTGGGATTTACCATAAGCCGTTAAGTGTATATTAATTCTTGTTCATATCGTAAACTGCACTATGCAGACATTTTGCCAGCTGCTAAACTTTATATCCACATTTTTATTCTTTGTATGAAATATATGAATTTCAGTGGCTGTATTTTACTTAAATAACCATTTTAAAGCGCTATAGTCTATCAGTTTTGTTGTTCACATATAAACAGTTAGTCTGTTTTTTACAGTTGATTGTGCACATACTTCACTTTCAAAATTGTCAGTAATAGGACTCGCATCATGTGATCAAGCTCCCAAGAGGAGCGAAACGCGTCATGGAGGACACTGGTCCTAGCACCTATTCATGCTAAAATAATCTGCACCGTATTATTTGCTATTCTTGAGTGAGAGTCCGTTACTTGCTTCAATGGGGAGGCCGTGCCTGTGGTTTCCACCCTTCAATTCGGTGGAACAGGACGTTTTCAGTATATATATATATATATATATATATATATATATATATATAATCTACTGGCGGTCGCCAGTAGATAGTTATAGTTAGGACCGTGTTTCCATAGGAAATCCGCAACATTCCATTTGGAATAACTTTGGCGCCGGTTGACGAATCCCCGCTAAATTTTCAAAATAGGTGGGGCGCTCTGCTCCGCTCCTACCCTGAAAGTCTCGGGGGGATTCGTCAAGCGGGGGCTGAGAAAAAAGGGGGGCTCCCAAAACGCGTTTTCCCCATTCAATTTTCCATAGGGACCTTTAGTCCAAGGTACAGCCCGAACGGCTGAACAGAATTACTTGAAGTTTGGCAGAGAGGTAGTCCTCAGCTCAGGGATGTGCCTTTTGCAGGTCTGGTGTCAATCTGTTCAGTAGTTCCTGAGAAAATCACAAGTAAAATCATATAGATATGTGGGCGGAGCCTAACCACACATCTCATCCTGAGATCTGATTGGCTGTCAGCACTTCATCCAAGAAGTGTTGGCAGCCATCTTGGGACCAATATACATGATAGCACCTCATTAAAAAGCATTGCAGTTAATAGAAGGTTTTAAGACTTTAGTTACATTATAAATCATTTGTTGATGGTACCATACTCATTTTAGGAATTGTGGTATGTTCTAAAGTGATTTCACCATGTGAAAAAGCCTTCTGCTGGGATATCATGATTGAGAGAAAAATATTTTCTCATGCTTTTCCCACAGAGGTTTGGAAGGTGATCTATAAGCTAAACTGAGAGCTTATTTTCTGTAAATTCACATTATCTTTCTCAGTCATGTGAGAATGAAGTCTGACATTCTCAGTAAAACATGTACATCCAACAAGGGCAGAGACTGTCAGTTGATTCCTTTGTGTTCTACTGCAGCTTCCCAGAGTGTTACAAAGAACAACTAGAGCGCTAACAGTCCTACTTATGATAAACGTATGGCACACCTGAAGCCATCTTGCTTGGATTAAAGTGGTAACTCTTAAAACATTTAATTTAAAAAGGAACAAAATGAGGGGGTTCATTTTTCCATAAAAAGTATGATTAGTGCTGCAGAAAGAAAAATTAGGGCACATTTTGAGTGACTTCTCAAATCCTCTTCTATTTCATTAAAAAATTCTGACATGCAGACTGAAACATGCACTTTCAATACCAGCAGCAGTTTTCCCTGGTGAGCAGTAGCTTTACTACGGTGATCTAATGAGCAAAAAGAGTGCTAACATTCTGAATTTATGGCAAATGTGTGACACATCTGAATGCCTTCTTGATGGAATCAAAGTAAAAAACTGAAAGTATTTCCTACTGAGGAGACTGCAGTAAATGAGGAAATTAGGAAACTTCATAACAAATAAGTCTCCCAAGATGGCCACCAGAGACAAAAGAGCCCAAATGTAGCCCAAATATCACCAAGATGTAGCCCAAGTATAGCCCAATGACAGAATGTTCCAGAGTGTTCTTAAAAACAACTAGAGCGCTTACTGTCTTCATTATGACAAAAGTATGGCACACCTGAAGCCATCTTGATTGGAATAAACTGGTAACACTTAAAACATGTAATTTAAAAAGGAACACAATGAGGGGGTTCATTTTGCCATAGAAATTATGATTAATGCTGAAGAAAGAAAATGAGGGCACATTTTGACGTGACTTCTCAAATCCTCTTCTATTTCATTAAAAAATTCTGACATGCAGACTGAAACATGCACTTTTAATATCAGGAGCAGACTTCCATGGTGAACAGTAGTTTTACTACAGTGATCTAATGAGCAACTAGAGTGCTAACATTCAGAATTTATGGCATACCTTCATGATGGAATCAAAGTAAAAAACTGAAAGCATTTCCTACTGAGGAGACTGCAGTACATGAGGAAATTAGGAAACTTCATAACAAATAAATCTCCCAAGATGGCCACCGGAGACAAAAGAGCCCAAATGTAGCTCAAAATCACCCAGATGTAGCCCAAATATAGCCCAATGACAGAAGTGTGCAAAACACTTATTATTTTGTGTTTTTGCAGTGTTATATAGTGCAGACTTGTCAGGTATTGGAGTGCTTTACATGAGCATTGGTTACATCACACAAGAACAAATTCATTTTGGTTGTAGACATGGGGAGACTAAGTGATTTGACCAGAATCACAGAATGTCGAGCTGAAGCAGAAACTCCAACCTGGTTCCCCAGTTGCAAAGTCTGCAGTTCTGGAAGTAACACCACATCCTCTCCCCTAAGTGCAACATTTAATCAAGTGGTCAACTGGATAAAAAAACATAAAGGTAACAAATAATTTAAAAGTGCTTTGTCGCTATTTGAAAACTCAGAAAATATGTCCTTATTTTAGTCTTTTAGAGCACTAACCATAATTTTGATGCCAATAAGACGCTCTCATATATGTAATTTCTAAAGGAAATGCTCTAGGTATTACAGTTTTGATTACATCAAGATGACGTCAGGCGTTCCACACTTTTGTAATAAATATAGAATGTTAGCAATCTAGTTGTTCATTAGGATACTGTTGAGAGGCAGAGGCGAGGGGCACGGACTCTGAAAATTGAAGGCAGGTAGGAGGGTGCAAAGGCAACAATTTAACCACACTGAGCAGGCAGGAAGGGCCGTGGCAGCACAACAGACTATGGAGGGCAGTGGAAAGGGGGGCAGGGGCAACAAACCAACAATACAGGACTTGCAAGAGAGGCTGTGGCAATGTAATAGACCATTGTGGGCAGAAGGAAGAGGCAATGGTAGTACAACCATACATGCCAACAGACCCGATTCAGCCAGGAAACGTCCAATGTTTTTAAGCTCAAATGGGCTTTATTTGATCTGTCTCCTGTCTACAATCTCCTCATTTTCAATGTAACTCAAAGGGGAAAATCAATACCTCAGTTTTTTTTCAAAATCTCCCTCTTACCAAGTTCAAAATGTTCACAAGTATGGTACATTGGATCATGGAAGGAAATGGGGTAGGGACATGGACTTGGATAACAGAGGACAGGAGGGACATGGAGAGGTGCACCAAACTGACCCTGCAGGGCAGGCATCAGGGTTTGCAGCAGCACAATACACCACACAGGGCATGCGGGACGGGAGTGCAGCACAACAATCCATAGAAAGCAAGAGGGAGGGGACAGGACCATGCACATGGACAACAGAGAACAGAGGGGCAAGAGGCAATGGTAGCTAGCTGACCATAATGGACAGACAGGAGAGAAAGCTGCAGCATAACAGACCATAAAGGGCAGGAGGGACGGATCAGGGGCATTACAATGGAACAGACAAGCCAGGAGGGAGGGAGTAGGGGTCTGCACATGTAAACAGAGGGCTGGGGGCAAGGGGGCAGGGCAGGAGCAGCAAGATAGCCATGGAGGTCAGGCAGGATGGGCACTAGAAGCAAGACACACCATGAAGAGCAACAGTGAGACTGTGATGGAATACACACAGACCATGGAGGGAAGGTGGGAGGGGGTCAGGGGCAGCTAACTGACCACACAGGGAAGGTGGGAGGGGCCATGGCAGCACAGAAGACCATGCATTGCAAGTGGGAGGGTTAGTGGCAGCACAATGGCTATGATGGGCAAGAAGGAGGGTGCAGGGGCATGCACAAAGGACGATGGAGGATAGAAGGGAGGGTCAGGACCTGTGCACAGACAAGAAAGTTCAGGGGAAGGGGCCTCACAACAGACCGCACGGGGCAGGCAGGAGGAGCAGTTGCAGCACAACAGACCAAGGAGGGCAGAAGGGTGTGGCAGTACAATGGACCATGTAGGACAGGAGGAAGAGGATAGGGGCATGGCATGTGGACAGGCAGGGTGGAGGTGGCAGGGACAGGTTACAGTCATTTGACAATGCTAGGCAGGTGGGAGGGGAGTGGCAGCTCAACAGAACACTCGTAGATAGGAGTGGCAGGTCCATGGAACATGGTGGGCAAAAAGGATGGAGCAGGGGCATGCACAAAGACATTGGAGGGCAGGGAGAAGGAGAATAGGGGCAGCAAGCTAAGCACAGAGTTTAAGTAGGAGGTCAATGATGGGGCATAGAATTTGGCAATGGAGGGCAGGAGGAGTGGACTGGTACATCATACTAAATTGAGGGCAGTGGCAGCACATCAGACCATGCATGGCAGGAGGGAGGAGGCTAGTCCATGGATTCACACAACAGAGGATAGGGAGGAGGGGGGTGGAGCAGCAAGCTAACTGTTCAGAGAAGGCGGGTATTAGGAACTTTATTGTTTTTAAAACGTGTGTCTGTGCGAACTACTTAAAATATGAACAAGTATGCAGCATAATCTCACTTTTATTCAGGAAGAAGAGGACGTTTGTGACTGTGACTCCGGGCTCACTTGGCAGAAACACCCCCTGACCCTCCACCCCCTATCGTAAAATGTAATGCCTGTGAAAAGGGTAGGTGAACACAGTGTTATATAGAACATAGTCCTGAGAGCACGATTGAAAATGAAAACTAGATTATAGTGTATGGTATAAACTATGCACCAAAAAGTGTGATATAAGATGAACCGGGCGTGAAATATAATATGCAATACATTGTGCGCAATGACAGATTCATTAGAGAGCGCGAGATAGCACAGGCACTAGCGCGTGCTATGCGATATGCGCCTTGGAGTGTAATATGCACAGGGCAGTGTTGTGTAACCTAACTAGTCTCTAAAGTTGTAATATAAAATATGTGCTGGGGAGTGTAACGTTGCATATGCACTGTGACAAAGATATGGATCCCAGATTGTAATATGTATGGCATAGCACTGTGCGTTATAACATAGGCATCGAGGAAGGCACGTTAGATGGGGCAATATAACCCGTGCAAAGACAAGTGTGGCATGACATATTCACGGGGTGGTGTTACAGTACATATGGGCTAGAGAGTGTCATAGCATATGCACTAGCTGGTGGAATACAACACAGAGGTGTGTGGCACTCAGCAGGCAATGGTGGGTGTAACACAGCATTGGGCTCTGCCAGGAGCGCGCTGTGACTCTCAAGTGATGTTCGTCCCCTTTCCAGAGAGTAAATAAAAAGTATTACACATCCGGCAGTGGATGTGTGTTTTACTAACTGTGAGGGGGGTTTCTTGCATAGTTTGTCGAATTTTTGTCGAATCCCCTTTGAATGGCTTGGTGTGCATGTGTATTAAATGTGCCCGTCAATAGCTACCCATGTTTGTATAAATAAACGGCAAGGGTGTCTACCGGGATTAGGCACGGTAGGGCATCAGACATGTCAGAGCTTCACTAGTGGTGTAAATACATTCCACGTGGATTCATTGTATGCATAGTCGCCTTTTAATGAATATCACGCAAATCGTCATGGTAATAGGTACGTACGGTTTGTCCAGCATGTCCTAGGTGTGTCAATAAATATATATTTTTTAAAAATAATAAAAAACAGTGGCCGGCCCTGGGTATTGGGGTCAAACAAAAAAAAATTAGGAGACAGGCCCTGGGGGATGGGGTCATCAGGGCCAATAAATTAGAATAAGAAGGGGGAACCACACAGCCCCCCTTCTTAAAAAATTAAAATAAATAAAAGACTGGCATCGTGCCGGAGGCCACGCTGCCTCCTTGCAGCACTCTGCAAACGCGCCCCCTGGCGAGTTGTAAATTGGGGAATTAATTCCTCTTCAATACTGAGGGTCCCTGAGGGCCAACTAGCCCAACAGGCATCTCCAGTATGCGCCAGGTAGCTGCACTGCAGACAGGTGTTCTGAGGCCAAGCCCCTTTTTACACCTCTCTGCAACGCAGCTCTGTGGCGCTTACTGGAGGTACCTAGTGGTCTAGTTTGACCCTAGAGACCCTTAGGATTCAAGGGGACTTAATCTCTCAACTTAGAACAGCCACAGGGCTCGTTTACACAGTGGTGAAGGGAGGGGACGGGGCCTGAGGTGACGTGTGCAAACACGCACTATGGCACGTTTTAAATTGGGGATATAATTTCCCTTCAATACTGAGGGCCCCTGGGGGCTAACTAGCCCACCAAGTGCTTCCAGGAAGCGCCACTGAGCTGCATTGCAGAGAGGTGGTCCAGGCCGTGCCACTTTTTACACCTCTCTGCAACGCAGCTCTGTGGCACTTACTGGAGGTACCTAGTGGGCTAGTTGGACCCTAGGGACCCTCAGGATTCAAATGAACTTAATCTCCCAACTAAAAACGGACACAGGGTGTGTTTACACAGTGGTGAAGGGAGGGGACGGGGCCTGAGTTAACATGTGCAAAAACGCCCTGTGGCCTGTTTTAAGAGGTAGTTTTAATCCCCCTGCCCTATTATATACTAGGGGCTTACAGAGGAGGTCATGCTAATCACAGGGGGACCCCAACGCATAATGTTCCCTAGTGTATGTAGGTGTTTTCACTGTATTCTAAGTGTCTTTTAACATAGCACTGGCTCTAGGACTGGTTAGTCAGACTCAGTTACCACCAGTATCCGTCTGAAAAAGTTGAGGGTACAGGATGATTTTGCAACAAGGCTTCTTTCTGCTCTTCTTTTTGTTCTTTCTGCACGTTATCCTTCTTCCTGCACTTTTCTTCGTCTTTGAGGACTTCTGTTGATTCTTTCTGCACTTCTTTTTTTCTTTCTGTGCATTTTTTCTTCTTTCTTCACATGTCCTATCTCTGTAGGCATAGTTAGAAATTAGCATTTAAAAAACCTTTGAAATTCACAGAAAAAACCATAGGTTTCAGGCACGTTACAGTTAGGAATTAGCATTTAAAAAACCTCAGAAATTCACTGAAAAAACCATAGGTTTCAGGGGTTTTATAGTTAGCTGGACTTTTCACTTGTACAAAACCATTGAAATTCCCCCGTTATAGTTAGTTCAGCTAACTATAACTCGCGCGCCCGCAATGCACTGCTCACATATTACATCACTCATGACATGGTCAGTGACATCACTCATGACATCACTGATGACATCTTGTTGTAGGGATTCTGCGTATGCACAGAACTATGCGCAGGAAACCAGAACCTTAGAGAATTGTGGTGTACCAGAAACTCCCCTCAGAACTAAGAACCCCGTATCCGACTAGCTTAGTGTCACATTCGTTATCCGAGATTTAGCTCGGCGGTCCCAATGTATAGACAACCCAGAACATGCGACTTAGTTATTCTCAGGAATGGTGGGAACCCGAAATACCCGTTTGCACTTATATATCAGTCCACAACAGAATAACTAAGACACAGTAAAGTTTAAAGAATTTATTCATAAACCTCGAGTCCTGTTATACAGTACTTTGGCTAACATAAGCAGACAAATGGTTAAGATCATTACCATTAGCATTGTTACAATACCATAGAAAATGAAAGGAGCGATCATATTAATAATGACAGTGGAAATCAACCACCCTCCTTTCTCTAGCAACTAATAAAATATTATTAGACTATTAGAAGGTCTCATAGGCTTGCATAGGGGACCCCATACCGTATAGATCAGCTTAGGTGTATCACATCACAGGATCAGCTCAGTGTTCTCTGCTTCAGCTCTTCTATCGAATGTGTCTAAAAACCTGCTGCGCTGTAATATTAAAGCCTACGACTTTCTGGTATTTGCAGCTGCATGCATGTTATGACTAAACAGTGGTACGATCACCCTGAACACAATCAGCCGGCACCGTCTAGTGTCCTAGAACAGTTCTTTACTCGATGTACAGACCAAGGGCACTAGCAACTGTTAACGATGTATAAATAACATTCACTTGAGACAAGAGCGAGTCTGCATTTCTCAAATGAATAACATGTAACAACAGTGTCGGGTGCAAAGGCAGCAAAAGCAGCAAGATGGCTGTCTAACAGCTAACGTGATTGAGCTAACTTAGCACTGTAAATAGGGAGTGGCCTAAAACCACGTGACATCCCCCTTTGATCGAACCACGGGACTACCAGGGGCGTATTTTTTAATAGAACGCAGAGTTCAAATTCAACGATGCAGACTAAAGAGCTCGAAATGTGAGTTTTCAGAAAATGAGAGAAAAAAAAAATTCGAAGAGAAAAATATATAAAAACACAAGCCATCGTCCATTGAGGCCAACGATCCCTTGTGAAAAAATGTAACTCCACATGACTCGCCACCAGACATTGTGAGCACAATTGTCAATCTAGGAAAGTATAAGCAGCATATGCAGCCGCAGCTTCCAGTAGAAAATCATTGGAGTCATCCGCAAAATTGTCTGTCATCCAATTCAGCAACGAAAAAGAACACACGTGTTCCACAGGGAAATGAGTATCAAGCACTCCACGTGGACAAGAAGCAGGCATCTCGATGTAACTTCGTGCCAGGAAGTCAACTGCTGCCTTCTCGATATCCCATAAACCAAGGACTCCATGCGCCGCACCCAAGGCCATAAACCCGACTCCAGAACAGTCAAACTCATGAACCACTAAGGGATACATCAGTCGATCAAAATCCAGGTCAGGCGACACCAAGTTTGACAAACACATATCAAGAGCCCATTGGAACGGACATTCGAGACAGTGAAAAACAGGCTGTACACAAGTGAAAAACGGGAACCGGAAGGATAATCCATAAGTGACACTCAAGGTAGCCAGTGGTAAAGTCCCATAGCATTCCCACATCCGGCTACGCAGATGGAACAGGCTGAATCCGTGGTCGAGTAGCGCAAGTCGTGCATCCATAGCGTAGAGCGCAGACCAACAGGAGTATGCCAGCAATTAAAGCGAGAATCAGAGGAAACCCTCCGAAAACACCAGAAAAAATAGAATGAAAAATAGCTGGTATTATACCAAAAATAGACTGGAAAGACGTCACAAGGCCAGAGCCTACAATTTTAAAAAAATGGACCAGACCAGTCGTGGAAGAAGCATTGAAGATAGTGTGTATTAATGTGCCAAAATGCAGGGGAAGGTCAGTATTCAAAAGAGCTTGAACTTCTGTGCGAGTGTTCGCCACTTGAAGGAGAAATGTTTCACGGGACGAAGTCAACGCAACCTCCTTTTGAGACAAAAGAGCCCTTATTCTGCTCATCCTATTGAACTCTGCTTTCAAGGTTGGAATCGTCGGCCAGATGGATATATCAAGCCGGCCTTGCGGGGGTGGGAAAAGCACGTTATTACAGCAAATTACCCTCCGTGAAACTGAAACAATATAGGGAATTCCAGCTAACATCCCACAGCAAGCCTCACTATTTAAAAGCAAATAACTACCATTTGCAAGCAGCGTAAATGATGGCGTTATAACTGGCACAGGAATGCCCTTCAACACGCATGCTAAATTAGGGGCATTCATATTACACGATCCATGTAATTGGATATGTCTACACACTACGGAATGATCAGGAGCAGACGTACACTCCTCACCCTTCAAATAAACTTCTTTACCGTCTCTCTCACATCGATATGTAAATGGGAGAGACCAGACTTCATGCAAGAATGCAGAACCAAGTTTTTCATATCTGCCCAAGGCGTAATGTTTCATGCACGAACTAAACCTATACATAGAAATCGGGAGAGTGACCATCCCATGGATGAGCCACACTGCATAATCAGACTCAGCCACTGAAAAAGGCAAAGGCTCTAACTTTTCTATATGTAGTAGTGAATACGTAGCATCTTTCATGGACATGAATTGCTGCTTTGCTGTCAGATTAAATGGGCGGAATAAAGAAGAAATATTCATGTAATCCCAAGGTACTTTCCCCGCCTTTAACGTCTGCAAAGTCCAAGCAAATTGCATAATCGATCGTAATTGATTTTGACCATGATATAACACAGACACATCCTCCTGGACAATATCTACAACAGATGAAACAATGTTATCTAATGTATATATTCTTGAAGATAAGGTGTTAATACTATTATCTATTACTGCCAATACTTTTTCCATATTGGCCTGGTCAATAGCACGGAGCCTGGAAGCAGCCTCAATCTGCGACAACTTCCAAACCTCGTTGTAAACAGCATACACCCACCTTTTGGATCTTCCCAATGCGGGACCTTTAACAAAATCATTCAAATCTATTTTGTCATGTAAACGGGACAAGTGAATTTTTACAGAATCCAATGTGGAATGTTGCAGCCATGTCTGGCACAATTTACCTACCGAGTAGGTAGTGACAGTGTGTGAGGACACAAAATGAGGGTCTACTCTATCCTGTATGTATCCGGGAACCAACCCCAAAAATCTGCGTTGACAGGTATCCGAACTTCTCTGCCATACCAACCAACCTTTAGGGTCAAATGCACTAATATTGAAGGTGGAATTCGAAATAAAAGATTGCAACATAGCAAGGGACAGATCTGTGTGATTCTCCCAGTCAGGATAAGCACTCAGATCCGGGATCGAGAGAGAAGTTAATTTTTTAGATATCGCCAATCCAAAACAGGTTGTCTGAAAAATTGTGGAATTTAAAAATAACATGTGGTTTGGGATGAGGCAGGCACGATGTAAAGCTTCTGTTCCTTGTACTTGCCAAGACTTAGTGCCCCAAACCGATTTGAGATCAATAGTATCTTTCCAAACGTCATACCCTCCAATTGCCAAATCGTCCATATAGGACTTAGAAAACAACAATTTAGTGTGTGTCAAACGCACCTTTGAAATAGGTTCGTCCTTAATTTTAAAATAAAAGGATGCATTATTGGACACACTGAAATCTGAAAAATATGAAAATTTGTTGACCAAAGTCTTTGAACTACCAATCATCGGGGCAGGGCAATGTTCCCACTGAGTAAAGTTGACTAAACTACGAAATGTGTTAGCCCTATGAAGAAAATGAGTACCATAATGTTGATAACAAAACTGCTCTGCATAGTTTTCAGTATTCAAATACAAATCCTCAGCATCAAATGCGGCATAGTATTTCAAATCAGAAAACAGTGTCTCTATAGTTTTTACATCCCAATCATCAGATCGAATGTTCTGTTTTACCACATCACCCATAGAAACACGATATACAGATGGTACATTAATCACTTCCGTGGGCCCATGAATTTGAAATTTAACTGCATCCCATGCTATTCCATCACGGACAGGCCAGGCGGTGATGTTCACAAAAGTCTGGTCCCTCTTCATGATGTGTGACGATGAATGTGGGGCCAAAGTTCCATTAATTAATCTAATTGTAGAACGTTCATTCAGGTAGTGTCCATTTATAAGCCTAAAAAACACCACCACATAGCCAATGGACATGAACAAAAAAATGCAAATGAGCACCAGCCAAATGTAAATCCAGGGGGGAACCAAAAATTGTGTCTTGAACCAGGCAAAGAATATTGAAAATTTGGAAGGGGCAGTGGAAGTCAATGATTCAGTTCCAAAGGAAGAATTAGACTGGGGAATTTCTGATGAATGCAAAAGGGGCAATGGAACATCAGCAGGATAAGAATACTCAGCATCATCGGGCAAATCACCATCCGTAGGCGATACAGCAGAATCAGAAATTACTTGCATTTCAATGGCAACCTCAGGCACGATGTCAGATGGTGGCACCACAACAGAACTGCGCATCATGGAAGGGCAAGAAACTGAAGGTGTCAGACTATGGAGTATCGGTCACCCTGTGTAGCTTGACATTGTCAACTGAAATGTACCTGTTGTCTCTGTGACCAGGAAGTGGAGGCAAAACAACTGTACGTGTACCCTCAACTCCAAGCACCGGCACTGGTGCACGATAGGAGGGGCCAAACTCCTTCTTCTTCTCCACCTTCTCACGGACCAGATCACCAACTCTGGGTAGCCAGCCGACTACCGGAATCTGAAGTCCAGCTTCGGACGCAGAGGATATGTGCTCTTTTGCTAGAGTGTCTCTTGCTTCTTGAAGATTCTGTAAGACAGTACAGTGGTCATCTAAGTCAAAAGGCGCGGCCGCGGCCGCCATGTCTAGACCCTCAAGGTCTGGGACAAACATTCGAACCCCGAAGAGCATCATGTACGGGGTCCTCCCACCCAGAGACCTTCTAGGGAGATTATTAAGTGCACGTTGGACGTCATACAAATGAGCTAGCCAGTTTTTGCCAGTACCTAACACCCTGGCTGTCAATGATTGCTTTAGGTCACGGTTCATTCGTTCCACAACACTATTGCCCTCAGGCCGGTATGGAGACGAAAATTTGACTTGGACCCCCAAACTTCTCATAGCTTCTTTGTACGCCTTAGAGGCGAATGCAGGGCCCTGATCAGAGTGAAGGGTTCCACATGCAAAACTCCCTATAAAGACACACAATGCTTTGATGACAGTCCGGGCGTCAGCACTCCTGTGTGGCCACACCCAAAGAAAACGTGTGCACGAATCCACTGCAACCAAGATATACTTGTACGCAGTGCCAGAGGAAAAAGGACCGCAGTGATCTAAATAAACACACGCTAGTGGTTGATTAGATATATGCAGCTGCGTTTGTGGTGGACGCGCCACAGAAGACGGCTTTATTTGTTGGCAAATACCACAATTGAGGACATAAGTCCGCGTATGTTTGTACAAACCGTACCACCAATAACGCTGCTGCAACAGTGACACAGTTGCGGACACTCCGGCGTGCGCAGACGCAACACCCTCGTGCGCAGCTTGCACCAAAGCAGGCCTGCAGTCTGCATTGGGAATAACTCTATCCCCAACATCATTAATCCTCACTAACGGGACGTTATCAGGACTTAAGTGATAATGGTATCGAGAAGGGAAACCTCTAGGGAAGTTTGTCCCAGTCTCTGAAGCAGCAATAGCTGCCAAGATGTCATCATCGATCTTACTTTTGGATCTTGTAACTGCTGCTACCAAGTATGTTGCCACTGCTGTTTTTGCTGCCTCGTCAGCCAAACTGTTACCGACAGCATGGACGCCAACTCGTTGGTGACCAAGAGTGTGAATAACATTCACAAGGGGCCGACTGCCTTTTAGTTCAGCCACCCTAGCCCAAAGCGTTTTATGCTTCACTGTGCTACCTTTTGAATCACGAAACCCATTCGCGATCCAAAACATCAGATTGTCGTTGTAAGACTGAACACAATAGTATGAATCACTCACTATAAGAGTTGTGGCTCTATGATCAGCAAACTCCAGTGCAAGCACCAGAGCACGAAGCTCCGCCAATTGTGCGGTACAATCAACCAAAGTCTGCGTATGCACTGCAACCTGTATGAATTCTCCATTCACGAAAGTACCAACAACAATTGCGCAAGCCGCTGAATAAGCGTGCCTTGATCCAGTTGCGGGCTGCGCGGACCCATCAGTGTATATGACACAATGGAACTCCTCCAACGGGCGCAATGTAAGTGGAGCCGGATGAACTAATTCATACTCCAAACTCTCCTGAGTCTGTAGCCCTGCGTCAAAGATGTATTCGACATCAGGCGAGGCTAAGGAGGTCGCCCATTGTATCCACCTTGGATGCAAAGCTTTAGAATTCGGCACACTTGCTTTAGTGACTGCCTCTAGGGCAGGAAATGGTGTCACCACCATCATGCGTTTCCCCTGTGATAGCGCTCGTTCTTTCAGGATTGCCATCTGAACTGCTGTCAAAACCTTTGACAGTGGAGAAACGCATTTCAGCCGAAGTATATAAATGAGATTTGTAAGCAATGGGGACCGTGTCGCCCTCATTGTATGTTAAGTACGTGAACCCCTCCACACCCGGTACAATTCTTATGACCAGGTTTGTGTGGTTATCACGAGTTTGTAAATATTTCGCAGTAAGAAGGTCAGACTGCAAACGGTGCAATGCAGCCGAATGCTGTGGCAGCCAGCAAGATTTGGTAAAAGTTGGTTGTACCAAGGCATATAGTGTCTTGATACGCTGGGCATATTCAGGAATGTAGGTTCGACCGAAATTCAGAAAGCCCAGCAATGATTGTAGTTGTTTCAATGTCGCAGGGATACGAAGGCGTGCGCATTTCTCAAGGAACTGCGGAGCCAAGCCGCGGCCCTCATTGTTGAGTTCGTACCCCAAGAATAAAACTGTGTACTCGGCAATGTGGGACTTCTTAAAGTTAAACTTGTAACCAAAGTCCGCAAACATAGTAATTATGTTGTCCACGCGAGCAAGGTGTGGAAGCAACTCGTCGTCTGTTAAGTATATGTCATCAACGTACGAGTATGCCTCCGGGTCTACCATCTCCAAGAGAGAGACCACACAGGCAGCAAATACCCCAGGACTATTTTTATAGCCAATAGGAAGCCTTTTGAACACTTTTTGTTTACCACCCGAAGTAAAGGCGGTCCACTCATAACTATGAGGGGATATGTTATGGCAATAAAAGCCATTGGACAAGTCGAGTGTGGTTTTGAACCTCTTTCTCACAAGACTATCGACGAGAGCCGAACTATGTGTATTTTGCACCGCACAATTCCGGCAGTGCGAGTTTAAGTGCCGGTAATCCAAAACTAGGCGGTACGATCCGTCAGGCTTCGTCACAGTGAATAAAGGATTATTCATGGGTGACACACACGTTTCAATTACTCCCTGATATTCCAATTGTTCAAGGATTGACGCGACGTGAGACCTAGCTTACCGACGCATAGGGTATTGAGGTTGTGGCTGGGGGTCGGACCGCAATGGAATTTCGTGGAGGGCAGAACATTTATCCCACCCCACCTGATTACGATACAACGCAGGTGCTAGCACCCGTGCCCACTCCTCGGCTAACTTCCCAGACTCCTCCTTGGGCACTACGTGTCCAAAAGAAGGAAGAATGACTTCTTCCCCCCTTGGAGCGTCTAGAACGAAAGCCGGGGGCCAATCTTTCTCCGCCAATAGTATATCATAGGTGGTCGTCAGATTATCCCAAAATACCGCGTTAATTTTTCGTTGTATGTCACCCTCAATATTGAGGACTACATCAAATAATCTCTCAGGGGGGCTACGCGAGTATCAGCAGTTTCTACTGTCACATAGATTTTAGTTGCTGTCGCCTCCAGAAATGGACGCAGTGCTCCCCGCACTACTGTAACTTCCGCCGCGCTGTCTAGCAGCGTCAGCGCCCATTTCATGTTCAGAAGCTGTGTCCGTACCATCTGAGGCATACTTCGCTGAGATAGCAGCAACTTTCTTTTTCTGAAACGGAGGACGTGGACGTGCAGAATCTTCTTGCTTGCCTTTTCCGTCCGCCTGTCGGGGCTGGTCTCGACCTTGAGCACCCCGGCCTCTCCCACGGTCTCCGCCACCAAAGTGTGAAGCCGCTGATTCCTGTGAAGAACGAGGAGAGCACTGGTCAGGAACCTGAAACCTATCAGGTGACTTAATACGAGAACGATCACGCAAATCATAAGTGCGTTCAACATACGCCTGAACAGGAGAGGCAGGACGAGTATCCTGTTTCTGTTGCTGTTTATCTTGTTTCTTAGCTCGCCAATTTTGTTTTGGAAAGTTGGGTTTATCGTCTTTTGTAGACAAACTCACTTTAGTGTGCTGTACTACTTCAGGAATTTTGATGGTGGGTTTCACGCCTAGTGCACTACGTCCAACCATCCTATAGGCTTTTGCAATAACCTTTGCAAACTCCCTCGGCTTATCTTCATCCGCAATTAGTGCCATCATGTTTCCCACTTGAAACTGCATGGCATCTCCTTTGAGATTTCCCATAATCATGGAACATACTATATAGAAGCTGTCGATAAGCCGCATTCCCAACTCAATAGCTGCTTCCGCACCATGATCCTCCTGGACTTTTTTGATAACGGAAGGTAGTACCGACATAGACGTAGTGCCGAAGCACTTCGAATAGGTCGCGGCAAAGACCTTGCCCCAATTGTCACAATCGACAATGTCCGGGACTAGTTCTTTCGGCAAAGTAATAGTGAGTATCCTGTGTTTTTCCACAGGACTAGTGTTAGGAAACACGGCTTCTAGTTGATCGAATTTCTCTGCAAGCCAATAAGGATACTCATCCTTATTCTGGGGGCGCTTGCCAACAACCGCGTTTACCATTACAGGACTGATCACCACCGCATGATGGTGATCAGCCCCGTGTCCCGCAACTGTAGGTGCCCCCACCTGTACAGTGCGCGACACATACTGCACTAAAGCCCTATGGACCGTAATCAGGGTTGTGTGTAGTATACGTAAGCTATCCACACCTACCGTCAGGTAGCGTGGATGAGGTGTATGTCCGGCCAGCACCGGCCAAGTAGCTCCTTCAATTGACAAAGGACCCAGTCTCGCCGGGGTGACCGTGTGGGGGAGGGCGCCATTAAACCAAATAGTGTGCTGCCAGGTAGAAATAGGAATTTCTAAAGCCATATATGGGGTATAATGAAGAGGCACCTGCGTAGCAGTGTATTTGTGGAACGTTTTATCGACATCTTCCACAGCCTCAAAGGTAACCCAAGAGTAAAACAACTCATAAGGGTAAGTGGCATTTGCACTAACGACAAACACCACTGCCATCCCGTCATCAGGCACCCCATACATCCTCAAATGAGCACGTAGAGACACCCTACTATGAGCAGGAATTTCTACCGCCATTAGGACGAAAAAGAAGATACAACGAGATCTTCAGTAGCACTTGGGCTTAGATTAGTGTAACCTTTTTTATTATCAAGCTTGAAAGAACCTATAGCCTAAAACCTAGGTAGGTTAAACCGTCACTCCCGTTATCCGGAAACCAGAGTGAGGGCGTTGTGGACTAATAAAAGCACTACTAAGGCATCTCAGATATTAAGACCAAACGTTAGGTGCGCCATGTTGTAGGGATTCTGCGTATGCACAGAACTATGCGCAGGAAACCAGAACCTTAGAGAATTGTGGTGTACCAGAAACTCCCCTCAGAACTAAGAACCCCTTATCCGACTAGCTTAGTGTCACATTCGTTATCCGAGATTTAGCTCGGCGGTCCCAATGTATAGACAACCCAGAACATGCGACTTAGTTATTCTCAGGAATGGTGGGAACCCGAAATACCCGTTTGCACTTATATATCAGGCCACAACAGAATAACTAAGACACAGTAAAGTTTAAAGAATTTATTCATAAACCTCGAGTCCTGTTATACAGTACTTTGGCTAACATAAGCAGACAAATGGTTAAGATCATTACCATTAGCATTGTTACAATACCATAGAAAATGAAAGGAGCGATCATATTAATAATGACAGTGGAAATCAACCACCCTCCTTTCTCTAGCAACTAATAAAATATTATTAGACTATTAGAAGGTCTCATGGGCTTGCATAGGGGACCCCATACCGTATAGATCAGCTTAGGTGTATCACATCACAGGATCAGCTCAGTGTTCTCTGCTTCAGCTCTTCTATCGAATGTGTCTAAAAACCTGCTGCGCTGTAATATTAAAGCCTACGACTTTCTGGTATTTGCAGCTGCGTGCATGTTATGACTAAACAGTGGTACGATCACCCTGAACACAATCAGCCGGCACCGTCTAGTGTCCTAGAACAGTTCTTTACTCGATGTACAGACCAAGGGCACTAGCAACTGTTAACGATGTATAAATAACATTCACTTGAGACAAGAGCGAGTCTGCATTTCTCAAATGAATAGCATGTAACAACAGTGTCGGGTGCAAAGGCAGCAAAAGCAGCAAGATGGTTGTCTAACAGCTAACGTGATTGAGCTAACTTAGCACTGTAAATAGGGAGTGGCCTAAAACCACGTGACAATCTCAAATGACATCACTGATGATATCATCCTTGTGATAGAGTGGCAGACCTCCTCTCACCCTAATATAACCTTTGATACACACATTCAAAAATAGAGACTAAAATTTTCAAAACAATGGACATACCAATACCAGTTACAACAACCTCTTCAGTAATTCTAAGATCCACATACACATCCACTCATTCACCAACAGTCCTATACAGTCACTCATACATGTACTCACTCATCATATGTACTCATACACCTATACATCCTGTTACACAATGCCACTCATCCATAGAGTTACTCACACACATAGTCACTCATGCTAATAAAGAGTCAAACATACATTTACTTGCATATACAGTTATACACACACACCACCACACTTACTTCTACGGAAACGTACACATACTTAGTCTTTTAAACAATCACTTATAGAAACACATACTTATTCATACAGGAACTCTTTCAATCTCTCACTCTCACATATACTCACTTATATACACCAATAGTCACATATACTAGTTTAAAACATATGTAGTTACTCATAAAGACACTATTGAGACCGTCATTCACTCACTAACACACCCATACACACACTCATCCACCCATACAGTCCTGCACACATGCTGTCTTCAACACATACAAACAGTGAGTCACTCATTCATGCACCTATGCACTACGTAATACCCCCCACCGAACCATGCAGACACTCAGACTGATACTCAAAAAACCAACTAATAACCTATATAGACACCCATGTAGCTACTCACCAACCCATGCAGCCACTTATACACAAAGTGAGAGACTGATACAGATATTTACTTATTTAAACATTACTCACTAAGCCATGTATTCACTATGATACATTTAATCAGTCAGTTACACAATCAATTTTTCAAAAACAAATCATCCATTTAGACACTTATATACCCATTTATTCTTCCATCGACCTTGAGTTATACATATATAAAACATATTTAATTTTCAGAAAAACACACATTCACTGGATGATGTCATCAGTGATGTCATCAGTGATGTCATTTGAGATGTCATCAGTGATGTCATGAGTGATGTCACTGACCATGTCATGAGTGATGTAATATGTGACGTCATCAGCAGTGCATTGCGGGCGCGCGAGTTATAGTTAGCTGAACTAACTATAACGGGGGAATTTCAATGGTTTTGTACAAGTGAAAAGTCCAGCTAACTATAAAACCCCTGAAACCTATGGTTTTTTCAGTGAATATATATATATATATATATCTATATTTAGAGAGTGAGAGTGAATAGGATAATAATTCCTATTCTTTTGTTGCTGCATTATAAAAAACTGAAGAAAGATTCTGAGTACGAAGATAGATGAAATTCCTTCAAGGCGAATCGCTGTTTGGCAGTCTCTTCTTTATCTCCATCCCCTTTCGCCTCTTGGAAAGCATCTGCACCTTGACTATAAATTCTATCAGGGCAGTGAGTTCTTGGAAGGGAATTGGGAATAGGCGTCATTGTGCTTCTGTGACAGAGTGAAGTGTCCACGTAGTTAATTGCACCCGAGTAGAATGGCAGAAGGAATAGATTTAAAAAGTGTAGGAGAAATCTTGGGTAGCATTCAGAAAGAGTTAAGGTTAGTGAGGGAAGAAAATAAAACATTACAGCAAGAGATAGTTATTTCAAGGCGAGAAACATCTGAGCTGGCCAACAGAATTAGTGAGGTATCGTCTGGTACCAATCCAAAATTTCATGCTACAGAAAATACAAGCCCCTCAACTTGCTCTATGTCATTTACACCGACTCAAGTAATTCATTCACTTTCCCCAGTGACTCCATTAGCACCCCCAGAGCATTTCAGCGGAGACCCTAAAGCACAATGTTGCCTCCATTTTATGTGTCGTCCAACAATTTTTCCCGATGCACAGACTCATATAGCTTTAATTCTATCCTATCTTAGCGGAGATGCAACATCGTTGTCTATGTCCCTGGTAGCAAAGAATGATCTGATTTTATATGATTTTGTGGAATTCAAGAAGGAGTTTCTCCAGATATGCGACAGGAGAAAGGAATCATAAGCAACTGACAAACTACTAGAATTAAAACAGGGAAGTCGAGACTCAATCACTTATTTATCTCAATTCAATAATCTAGTAGTAGAAACCAATTGGCCAGAGAATAAAAGAGGAGCAGTCTTTTACAGAGGTTTAAAGGACAAATGGAAAGACACGTTGGCCCAAATCCCTAACCAACCAACAGAGATTTCAGAGTTAATAGACTTGGTATTGGAAATCGATTTCAGGCTAAATGAAAGAAGCTGGGAAAAGAAAAAAGAGTTTCGAACCAACCCGCCAAGATTCGATAGAATGAGGTCATAAAACCCAAGATTTACAAAAGGGTGTAGAACCAATGCAGATAGGCACAATAAGAGGCCAGTTATCCAAAGAAGAAAAAGAAAAGAGAAGAACAAACAAGCTATGTCTCTACTGTGGAGCGAGTGGACACTTCGTAAAGATCGGCCCTAAGAAATCAAAGTTACTAACGAATAAAAACTTGCAGTACCACCAGTAGGAAGAGTTGGACTTGTGGGTGCATGTCAGAAGACAACTCCAATAAGTAATTTTTAGGCAAATACCTTGCAAGTATCATCACCCCTTCTTATCCTTTTGGCTACATTAGGATTCAGACACATAGGGGCTCATTAAGATATCGGGCGGATCGCCACCGCCCGTATGGCGGTGGCAAACTGCCCGCAGAAAACCACCGCCCGCATATGAATTACCACCGCCACATTACCATGGCGGGGGGACCCCGGCGGATGGGATGACCGTCCACCAGTTTTCCGCCGGTAGGCAATCCGCCCGGGCGGAAAAGCAGTTAATATGGTGGCGGTGTCTGGTAGACACCGCCATCCATATTAGTATGCAGGTGGGGTGTTGCCTTTCCGTGGCGGCGGCGCCGCCACTGAAAGGCAGGTGGTTTTTGCCATTGGGGGCCTGTAGCGGGCCCCCAGGGATTCTGGGGGGTGGGGGATGCACATGGCGGGTACCTATGGTACCTGTGCATTGAAACGCACAACCTGCCTTTGTGGCATTGCGGCGGGCGGTGCTCTCTGCACCGCCCGCCGCAATGTTGCAGATGCACCATGCGCCCGCCGGTGTGGCAGGCGCATACTAATCGGGAGTGCGAGACTGCCGCACCCTCAGCGGGCGGTCCCGTTTCCCAAAACGAAGTCCGCCCGCCATACTAATGGGGCCCATAGTTTTGAAAGAGGTTTCTGTGATGATAGATTCAGGGGCCACAGGTAATTTTTGTGATCTGAAGTTTGCGCATTAAATGGGAATAAGATCTTTGCTAAAGGATAAAAGTGAAGCAATAAGAGCCGTGGATGGTGCAAATCTTTCATCAGGACCAATAGTGAGCCACGCAGAACCAGTAAAATTACAGTGTCTAGAAGGACATCAAGAAATGCTTCAGTTCAATCTTATAGATGCTCCGCAGTTTCAACTAATTTTAGGTCTTACTTGGTTGACTGAACACAATCCAGTAATAAATTGGAGTGCGAGAACAATAGTGATGACTTGAAATTATTGTAAAGAACATTGTTTTAATCAAGGAAGAATCAATCGAGAACCAATGGCAGCAACTCAACTTTGCAACAGTGAAGTCTCAATTTGTGTGATACAAACTAATGAAATTCTGGAAGAGTACAAAGATTATACCGATGTGTTTAATGAAGTGGAAGCTGCGAAACGTCCTCCTCATAGACATTATGACTGCAAAATTGAATTTGAACTAGGCTCCAATTTACCATGCAGTCGAATATAGGCATTGATGGAGAAGGAGAACCAGCATTTGAAGGAATACCTTCAGAAATATTTGGATAATGTTTTCATTAGACCCTGTCAGTCTCCTGCATCATCCCCCCCTTTCTTCATTCTGAAGACAGGAGGGGATCTGAGAATCTGTATAGATTACAGAGCGATAAACCAAAATAAAATCAAGAACAGATATCCGTTACCTCTTATTTCTGTGCTAATTGATCAAGTGAAGGAGGCAAAAATTTACACCAAATTGGATCTCCGCGGTGCTTACCATCTGATCAGACTCAGAGAGGGAGATCAATGGAAAACTGTATTTTGGACAAATATATGCCTGTTCGAGTACCAAGTAATACTGTATGGGCTGTGTAACGCCCCTGCCGCTTCCCAACATTTCATAACTGACATTCTAAGTCATTTTATTGACAAATGCTCTATAGTCTATATAGACGATATTTTGATTTATTCAGCCAATGAAGAGGAACATCAGGATCAAGTAAGAGCTGTGTTACAATGATCATGGGAGAATGCCTTATATGTGAAGTTAAAGAAATGCTCTTTTAACATGAACACAGTAGAATTTTTAGGATTTGTCCTCTGCCCTTCTGGAATAACGATGGATGAGCAGAAGGTAAAAGCAGTCACAGAATGAAATTCTCCAACTACAGTGAAAGAAGTCCAAAGTTTTATTGGTTTTGCAAACTTCCAAAGAAGATTAATTCATGACTTTTCTCAAAAGATAATTCCCCTTACCTGGTTTCTGAAGAAAGGAGTACCATTCAAATGGTCAGAAGAAGCTGAAGAAGCCTTCAACTCATTGAAGTAAAGTTTCACTTCAGATCCAGTGCTCCTTCACGCTGATCCTTTGGAACCGTTCTTTCTCGAGACGGATGTGTCAGATCTAGCAATAGGAGGGGTGTTGTCACAACAACATAAAGTAACTTGACAATTACATCCAGTAGTTTATCATTCTAGGAAACTGACTCCAGCGGAGATTAACTATACCAATAAAGAAAATAAATTGTTGGCCATAAAAGATGCCTTTAAGAATGGAGGCATTATTTAATGAGTGCCCAACATATAGTGACAGTATTTATGGATCACAGAAACCTGAAATTCTTGAGGTCAGCTAGAACCCTACTCCACTGCAACTTAAGTGGTCGTTGTATTTTGCAGATTACGATTTTATGATCATCTAACGACCCGACACCAAGAATGGAAAATCAGATGCCTTGTCGAGATTGGATACAAAAATTCCAGAAGGTCCGCAAAAAGATCAAACGGACATTCCTTTGGAAAAGATCATGGGGCAACATCGGAAGAAACCTTTGAAGAGCAAATCGTCCGTGCTATGAGCCCAGAGGAGATGAAGGAGTGGGCTGAGTCAGATCAGAAAAAGGAGATACGAGATCAGCTACCTTATTATAATGGAGCGCTGTATCTACCAACTACAGAATTGCAGACCAAAGCTTTGTTTGAATGTCATGACAGTCCTGTACCTGGGCATAAAGGGATTCATAAAACCGAAGAATTAATTAAATTAAGATTTGGATGGCCACAAATGAATCAGGATATCCAACAATATGTAACTAGTTGCGAGATCTGTGCTTGTGGAAAATCTGAACGAGAGGCACCAAAAGGGCTATTGCAGCCTTTACCCACTCCACTCTACAAATGGCACACTGTGCCACTGAATCTCATTGAAGACTTACCTTCTAGGCAGGGTTATAATGTGATTTTAGTGTGTGTGGACACCTAAAAAATATTCCCACAGCCAAGCAAATAACACAACATTTCAATCAACATATAATTCAAATTCATGGTACACCCAAGTTTATAATCGCAGACAGAGGTAGTCCATTTGTGTCCAAGTTTTAGAGGCATACACCAGTGGGCTAAACAAAGAAAGTTGATATTCTACCAGCTTCCACCCAGAAACAGATGGACAGACCGAGAGAACTAATCAAGAACTCGAACAATATCTTAGGCTGTTCCTATTAGATGAGGAAGGAGATTGGCCAGAATATCCATGGACAGCAGAATTTGCCCACAATAGTGTTAGGAACATCTCCACATGTCATTCCCCCTTTTATTTGAATTATGGTCGACACCCAAACTCTTCTATTGAGTGTGGTAGCATAGAGGTTCCAGCAGTGAGCAATTTAGTTCAACATTTAGCCCAGGTTCATCAATCTGCTGTTCAAAACCTGACTCATGCAAAGGATAACTACAAGCGTTTTGCTGATAAAAAAGTGAAAGAAAGAATCTGCCCTCCAGGTGGGAACCAAGGTTTGGCTTAGCACAAAGAATCTAAAACTAAAAGGTGTTTGAAAATTTTAACCATGTTTTATTGGTCCATATCCAATTAAAGAACTCATCTTTCCTGTAACCTATCATTTGAGACTTCCTGAGAACTTAAAATACACCCTGTTTTTCACGTCTCTCTTCTAAAAGAAGTCAAACCAGGTTTATGATTTCCACCTCCACCAGAACCAGTCATACTGAATAGTGGCGTAAAATATGAAGTCGAACAGATTCTTGATTCAAAAATAAAAAATGGAGAACTTTTTTATTTAATTGACTGGAAAGATGTTGGACCAGATGAAAGATTGTGGGAGAAGCATACTTTTGTCCACGCTCCTCGCTTAATCAAGGTCTTTCATAACAAATTCCCAACCAAACCTTACATGCAGGAACCCTCCTTGAAGGGGGGGGACTCTCAGGTTCCCAAAGAAGATTCCTACTTAATGCCCTCTCTTGGCCAGTATATGTATGAATAGGAATTCAAGAAAGGGACAAAACCCCATCAGAGCAAATAATTGGAGATTGAGCTGGCGGCTTTGGAAATCCATGATGTCCGCCAGCTCGGTCTCTCTGTTGGCGTTCTAGTTCTGATCTCCCTTAAGAAACTCAAATGGAATGTCAAGTGCACGCAACGTTAGAAACACGCACTTCACCTGAGGAGATTGAGGAAGAAGCTGCGTTGTCCATGTACTTGTCGAGTTAGTTAGTTTAAGGTAGGCCACGTCGGGAGCGTCATTTTAGCTTCTTTGCTGTTATTATTTAGCCGATTCCCCTCAGCGCATGACAACTATGAGGAGAGATTAGTGTCTCTCCGGCAAATCTGAACAATAGAATACAATTTCGGACTAGTGTTCAGAATTGGATTCTGCGCATTGTTTAGCTTCTTGGGAGTAGTGTTTATTTTGTGAGTTGAGCAAAAACTCATAGCGGACTTTTCAGGCATTGGGTTTGAGCGCTTGGCGGTTGTTAAAAGCGACTCAATACCGTTCTGAACTATGAAGGGGCAAAATTCAAATTCCCCTAGAAAAATTCTTGAACTCAAATATAATAAGAGAACCAATGAATTAGCACTTACCCCTTCTTGGTCGAATAGAGATGCCATTGTGAAGCGCACATTAAACCTACAAGTTAGTTGACGGTAAAACAGTAAAAGAATTGTTCAGAACATATTATATCCTTCTAATTCAATCTGTTATTCTGAGTGAAATCAGTCTTCTTTAAAATACTAGTCCATCAGAAGAGCAGCACTTACCTGCTGCATCAACAGTTCTTTGCAGGGTATCTTCGGACACGCTAGTACAGATCTATAAGAAAGAAAAAGTTACGTTATATATAAGAAGATTGAATGTGAAGACATGTTTATTCATTTAAATACGTGCTGATTGAGTTAAAACAAGAAAAGATATAAAAGAAGAGCTAAAGCCATTGACAGGGAGGGTATATGGTAAAAGTAGAGTAATGAATAGTAGGATATATATATATATATTTCGCGAAGATTTGTCAACCGGCGCCAAAGTTATTCCCAATAGAATGTTGCGGATTTCCTATGGAAAATAGGTCCTAACTATAACTATCTACTGCCAGTACATAATATATAGTTACAGAACTACCTAAGTAGTATCTGACACTTTAACGCGACTAAAGCGCTTAGAAAAACTCAAGCGAAGCGAACTTTCAAAATGGTGGGAGGCAAAGTCCCTCCAGCGATATTTGGAAGTGAAACGGATCCCACGGGGGCTGCGCATCTTGGTAGCACCAACATACGAGGACCCAAATCCTAACATGCTATTGGAGTGGGCGGACAACAACCAAGAAGCATCGCGAAAAATGCTGGCAATTTTAATCAAGTATGCTGACATTGATCGACAAAAAATCGTGGAGGAAATAACTCAGATTCTTGACATGCTGTCCAAAGAAGGAGATCAAGAACCAATCATTAAATTTACAAAGGAAATGTCTGAGCGTTTAAAGAAGTTGGAAACAACAATCAAGGAAAGAAAAGCGACAAAGTTTATTAGAGATAAAAACGATTATGATCGAGGGCAGATTTACACCTTTGCCAAAAAATGTGACACCTTGAGAAAACAGCGAATGAACCCAGTGTCACAGGCAAGAGCAGAGGCGCAATCAGAGCTGAGCAGCATCCAGAGCTCCGAGGTAGACACAGACTTAGATGAAGGACCAAGCCGACAACAAGCACAAACTGCACCTTCTGTCATCGAAGAGTTCAGTTTTTTAGAACAAGAAAGAAAATTCAACCTTCGCCCCAGACCCAATCCTCAATACGACAACAAACCAAGAGGAAGAGGCAGAGGCAACAGAGGCGCAAAGCGGCCAAACAACGCCAATATGCCCAAGGCCAAAGGGAACAAGTAGACATTACTGCAACATCGGCTAATAAAAGTTCCATCATTAATCTAACAGATGTCAGTCTAACAACAAAAGAAGAGAACATTTTGCGACTGGGATTGTCATACTGCCCTCCAGCAGATTTCAACTATGTGACAACCAGGGTAGATACTTTCAAATTTGTAAGATCCTTAAAATTGAAAAAATTCTTTGCACAGAGCCAGAATAAAAAGCATATCAAAACACAAGCAAATTCATCTGATCAACTGAGTAATCTCCTAGTATCCGACATGGAGCTCATGTTTCAATTGGAAACTATGGACAATGAATCCGGGACTGGTTCAGCGATACCAGATTCATCAACGAACACAGACTTTGATCACAATGGATCTCTCTCGAATAGTCAAGCAATACAACTGGCAAGAGAACAAGATCTTAATATTGAGGGAACTATAGCCACTGATTTCCGGCCTATTTCCAAATTTATTCCCACTACTGCGAGAGATGCAATTGACGTATTCAACGAGTTAGTCACAAACGACTTAAAAAACTTGGAAAAAAAAAAATGTACCAGCGTGCAACATAAAAAATTCACTCAGCATGAAAAAGAGTACTCTGCATTAATTTCTAAACTAAAGTGTAAAGATAACTGCATTGTGAGAAATGCAGATAAAGGTGGTAATGTTGTCCTCTGGGACAAAACCAAGTATTTGAACGAAGCATACAAACAACTTAATAACTGTACCAACTATGTTAAAATAACTCAGGCAGAGATGCAAAATAATTTTGATATGTATAATGTACAACTTGATGAATGGCATAACAAATGTTTGATTTCAAGAGAAGAAAAGCTATTTTTGAAGGTATCCAATCCTACTACACCGGTATTTTATTTAATACCAAAAGTCCATAAGAATGTAGAAAACCCGCCAGGGCGACCAATTATTTCTGCGATTGGCGGGGCCTTAGAGAATACCTCCAAATACGTTGATTCTTTTCTTTGCCCACTAACTAAATCTTTGCCTTCGTACATCCAGGACACAGGCGATTTCGTAAAAAGAATATATGACAAACCTTGGGAAGATGACATGCTATTGGTCACTATTGATGTGACTACACTGTATACAAGTATCAGACATGAAGATGGACTGAGAGCTATCAAACACTTTTTGAGCGTGCGTCCAATTACCCTCTGGGCACACACCCAAATGTTAATCCAAATGACCTCGTTGTGTTTGAAAAACAACTATTTCCTTTTCAAAAATGATCTATACCACCAGATCTGTGGCACTGCAATGGGCACCTGCTTCGCCCCCAGCTATGCGAATTTGCATATGGGCTGGTGGGAGGAGCAGGTGGTCAGGGTCGAGTGCCATCAAGAATGGGAAAATAACATTTTACATTGGAGTCGATTTATCGACGACTTGTTTATCATTTGGAAAGGGACGGAGGAATCTATAAAGAGTTTTATTAAAAAAATCCAAATAAACTCTTTGAATTTACAATTTACCAGCACTATCAGCAAAAGTTCAGTTAATTTTTTAGACCTAACTGTATATATACAAAACTCCAAAGTCCATACAAAACTGTATCGAAAGCCCACAGCGGGGAATACGTTGCTGCACGCAACGAGCCTTCATCCGCAAAACTTAATCAGAAGCATTCCTTACGGTGAATGCCTCAGAACCATCCGCAACTGTAGTGAACAAAAAACCTTGGATACTGAATTAGAGCAGATGGAACAACGATTTCAATCCCGGGGCTATAAAAAGGAATATATTCAGGCTTCTATTAAACAAGCGAAAAAAAGAACAAGAGAAGAAATTTTATTCCATGACAGCAAGAGTAAGATTAAGCGACATAACACGCAGAACAATCAAGTAAGAATGATCACCACCTTCAACCGACAGCATGGTCAAGTTAGGAGCATTCTAAGTAAGCACTGGCACCTTATTAGAAACGATGCAATTCTGGGCAAGTTAGTACAAAAAAAGGCCTGCAATCACGTTCAGAAAAGCTAGATCATTTAAGCAGATGCTAGTCAGCAACATGATTCCAAACCAGCAAACCACAAAGTCATTCACATGGCTTAGAAGAAAAGAAGGGTTTTTAAAATGCACAAAATGCAAAGCCTGTAACCATGGGAAGAATACCTCTTCCTACAAACCTGGACTCTCTAAAAGAGAGAAAAAGATTAAAGGTTTTTTGTCGTGCAAAACAGAATACGCTGTCTACGTTTTGCAGTGCCCTTGCGGCCTGCAATACGTAGGCAGTACTATTCATCCAGTACATATAAGAATCCTGCAACATCTGAGAGCCATAAGAAATGGGGATAAAACATACCCAGTTGCACGGCATTTTGACACATACCACGATAAAAACGCGCAAGAACTAAGCTATTTGGTCATCGACTGCGTGTCTCCCAGTATTAGAGGCGGCAACCGAGAAAAAAAGCTTAGAAGACTAGAATCGCGCTACATTATTGAATTAAACACCAAAACACCTATGGGCTTAAATATGGAAGAGGACCTGTTAACCCATCTGTAAAGTAGAGGCACAACATCTGCACTAATTTGCGATGCAATCTGTCAACCAAAGACACAAGATATGCATGCTATACCGCTCTCAATTTCTAGTTTTAACTATTTTTTTTTTTGTTTTCATTTCTTTTGAACCTATCTCTATTAAGTTTCTCTTTAAGGCATGAGAGACCATAAGTCGTAAGTTGGATTGAAGGATTTATACACTATAGTTGCTTATGTGATTATTGAGTTCAAGCTGATTGTATTTTTAAACACGTATCCCACTATCACTGTAACTAGGATCATACATGCGAATATCATCAGAAATGGGTGTATGCCCACTTGGGCGTAATTAGACCAAGCAATACAGTTTTTTAACCAACCATCATCTGAGAAACTGCTTGCAAGAACGAGGAATTTATACCCACTTGGGTTGTATTACTTGTACTCGAGAGCAGGTTATACTCACGAGAATGGAACCTTAGATGTTAATGTGAACACATTTTGTAAGGACAGAATTGTCTGTATAAAGTTGTATTGCAAATGGCAGGTGTATGAAGTAAAAAAGGCAAACCCACTAGGACAAATAGACCTATGCGTGTCCCAGGTTAAACATTTCAGGGAGGCTTGATTATTCAGTGCAGTGTGATTCGTTGAGACAGATGCCAAAGGTCACATAAAGTTTTATTGAAAAATCACGAATGAAATTTTATAAATGCACTTTATGTTCAATTGGCTAATTATTAATTAGTATTGTACTGTAATGTAAGACATTGTGACATTTGTTTATTCACAGTTGTATGAATTGAGCAGCGAGAACGGTAGTTGTCCATGAGTGAGAACTACGAGTCTTTCTTCCAGCACACTGTAATTGTAGTCGTATCACGTGACTATTGACTCATGCACTACGATTTAAAATGTCTGATTTCAAAAATGGTTGAACTATTGGTGAACAAGCCTGGTTTCACACACGTTATAGTTAGGAATTAGCATTTAAAAAACCTTAGAAATTCAGTGAAAAAACCATAGGTTTCACACAGGTTATAGTTAGCTGGACATTTTACTCGTAAAAAACCAATGAAATTGCCCCGTTATAGTTAGTTCAGCTAACTATAACTCGCGCGCCCGCAATGCACTGCTGATGACGTCACATATTACATCACTCATGACATGGTCAGTGACATCACTCATGACATCACTGATGACATCTCAAATGACATCACTGATGACATCACTGATGACATCATCCTTGTGATAGAGTGGCAGACCTCCTCTTCCCCTAATATAACCTTTGACACACACATTCAAAAATAGAGACTAAAATTTACAAAACAATGGACATACCAATAACAGTTACAACAACCTCTTCAGTAATTCTAAGATCCACATACACATCCACTCATTCACCAACAGTCCAATACAGTCACTCATACATGTACTCACTCATCATATGTACTCATACACCTATACATCCTGTTACACAATGCCACTCATCCATAGAGCAACTCACACACATAGTCACTCATGCTAATAAAGAATCAAACATACATTTACTTGCATATACAGTTATACACACACCACCACACTTACTTCTACGGAAACTTACACATACTTAGTCTTTTAAACAATCACTTATAGAAACACATACTTATTCATACAGGAACTCTTTCAATCTCTCACATATACTCACATATATACACCAATAGTCACATATACTAGTTTTAAACATATGTAGTTACTCATAAAGACACTATTGAGACAGTCATTCACTCACTAATTTAGTGGTTTTTTCACTGAATTTCTAAGGTTTTTTAAATGCTAATTCCTAACTATAACGTGTGTGAAACCCATGGTTTTTTCAGTGAATTTGCAAGGTTTTTTAAATGCTAATTCCTAACTATAACGTGTGTGAAACCTATGGTTTTTTCAGTTTATTTTTTTCGTTTTTTTAAATGCTAAGTTACTTTACGCCATTCGTGGCGTGCGCGCCCACTTTACGCCACCAAAAGCACAGGGGGTGGGGTCAATGTGGATAGTGGTTTTTTATTTCGATTTTATATTTTTATTATAATTTAATGCAATTTTTTTTTATTAAGGGGTCCTAACTATAACTACCTACTGGCGACTGCCAGTAGGTAATATATATATTATCTACTGGCGGTCGCCAGTAGATAGTTATAGTTAGGACCACGTTTCCATAGGAAATCCGCAACATTCTATTTTGAATAACTTTGGCGCCGGTTGACGAATCCTCGCGAATTTTTCAAAATAGGTGGGGCGCTACGCTCCGCTCCTACCCTGAAAGTCTCGGGGGGATTCGTCAAGCGGGGGCTGAGATAAAAGGGGGGTCCCAAAACGCGTTTTTCCCATGCATTTTTCCATAGGACCTTTAGACACAGCTACAGCCCGAACGGCTGAACAGAATTACTTGAAATTTGGCAGAGAGGTAGTCCTCAGGTCAAGGAAGTGCCTTTTGTAGGTTTGGTGTAAATCTGTTCAGTAGATCCTGAGAAAATAGCATTTAAAAGCATATATATATGTGGGCGGAGCCTAACCACACATCTCATCCTGAGATCTGATTGGCTGTCAGCACTTCATCCAAGAAGTGTTGGCAGCCATCTTGGGACCAATATACATGATAGCACCTCATTAAAAAGCATTGCAGTTAATAGAAGGTTTTAAGACTTTAGTTACATTATAAATCATTTGTTGATGGTACCATATTCATTTTAGGAATTGTGGTATGTTCTAAGGTGATTTCACCATGTGAAAAAGCCTTCTGCTGGGATATCATGATTGAGAGAAAAATATTTTCTCATGCTTTTACCACAGAGGTTTGGAAGGTGATCTATAGGCTAAACTGAGAGCTTATTTTCTGTAAATTCACATTATCTTTCTCAGTCATGTGAGAATGAAGTCTGACATTCTCAGTAAAACATGTACATCCAACAAGGGCAGAGACTGTCAGTTGATTCCTTTGTGTTCTTCTGCAGCTTCCCAGAGTGTTCCAAAGAACTACTAGAGCGCTAACAGTCCTACTTATGATAAACGTATGGCACACCTGAAGCCATCTTGCTTGGATTAAAGTGGTAACTCTTAAAACATTTAATTTAAAAAGGAACAAAATGAGGGGGTTCATTTTTCAATAAAAAGTATGATTAGTGCTGCAGAAAGAAAAATTAGGGCACATTTTGAGTGACTTCTCAAATCCTCTTCTATTTCATAAAAAAATTCTGACATGCAGACTGAAACATGCACTTTCAATACCAGCAGCAGTTTTCCCTGGTGAGCAGTAGCTTTACTACAGTGATCTAATGAGCAAAAAGAGTGCTAACATTCTGAATTTATGGCAAATGTGTGACATATCTGAATACCTTCATGATGGAATCAAAGTAAAAAACTGAAAGCATTTCCTACTGAGGAGACTGCAGTACATGAGGAAATTAGGAAACTTCATAACAAATAAATCTCCCAAGATGGCCACCGGAGACAAAAGAGCCCAAATGTAGCCCAAAATCACCCAGATGTAGCCCAAATATAGCCCAATGACAGAAGTGTGCAAAACACTTATTATTTTGTGTTTTTGCAGTGTTATATAGTGCAGACTTGTCAGGTATTGGAGTGCTTTACATGAGCATTGGTTACATCACACAAGAACACATTCATTTTGGTTGTAGACATGGGGAGACTAAGTGATTTGACCAGAATCACAGAATGTCGAGCTGAAGAAGAAACTTCAACCTGGTTCCCCAGTTGCAAAGTCTGCAGTTCTGGAAGTAACACCACATCATCTCCCCTAAGTGCAACATTTAATCAAGTGGTCAACTGGATAAAAAAACATAAAGATAACTAATAATGTAAAAGTGCTTTGTCGCTATTTGAAAACTCAGAAAATATGTCCTTATTTTAGCCTTTTAGAGCACTAACCATAATTTTGATGCCAATAAGACCCTCTCATATATGTAATTTCTAAAGGAAATGCTCTAGGTATTACAGTTTTGATTACATCAAGATGATGTCAGGCGTTCCACACTTTTGTAATAAATATAGAATGTTAGCAATCTAGTTGTTCATTAGGATACTGTTGAGAGGCAGAGGCCAGGGGCACGGACTCTGAAAATTGAAGGCAGGTAGGAGGGTGCAAAGGCAACAATTTAACCACACTGAGCAGGCAGGAAGGGCCGTGGAAGCACAACAGACTATGGAGGGCAGTGGAAAGGGGGGCAGGGGCAACAAACCAACAATACAGGACTTGCAAGAGAGGCTGTTGGAGGCAAGATCTATTACGGGTCAAGGAAGCTAGGGGCGGTCCCCAGATCCCCGGGAGCCACCACAGAACTGAGCAGGAGAGTGAGTCAGGGACAAAAGGGGCACCTTAATTTGAGCCGGGGTGCCTAGGAACGCTTGCTCCAAAAATGAAGAAAACAGACATATGAGACATGGAATTGGAGGCAGAATACAATGGCAGTTTAATGAGAAGATGCAACTTCAAAGAAACCGCAGAATAGAGACATAAAGTACAAAATACAGAATCCAGATAATCATACAGCTGTCATGATATTCTCTGTATCTCAATTAATGTACTGACAGAGAGAGAGAGAAAACACATCTATAAATGCATCATGAGAAACAAGTTACACCAAGGAAAATGTTACCTAGGAACACTCACGTTTACTCTTAGAGCAAGCATTCCTGCAATTACAATACAAAATCTTTTAAATGCAAAAGTAAAGAGAACAATGGTTAAACATAACATGACATTTCATATAGGTAAAATAGAATAAGATACTTCAAGCAAAGCAGAGCAAGACATTTTAAGCAAAGGAAGACAAGAGCTCCCAGCTCTTGGGGAAAACCTGCACTGCCTGTTAACCTACATACAGACGGCGAGGTAGTCCGTCGATATCTGTGGGTGCTCCCTTTTTATATCATTTTGTGGGCTCCTTTGCACGCTACATCTACCTACGTATGCTACCCAAAAGCTTTGTCTGCAGATTTTACCAGACATTTCGTCATTTACCCACTTAATGCTGACAATGGACTGGGTGAAAAGGTCAGTCTCTCAGGCCAATCGCTTATCGTAAGTTCCATAGAGCAAGCAGAAAATAATGGGTATTGTACGGGAATTCAATATATTCATGTATAAAATCTCCTCAGTTCTCCTAACTTGACGCTCTGCGGTTGCCACTTCCTTAAAAGCGGGAAACCTGCCCAGGAAGCAAGTACCAGTCCAGGATGCAGCCTACTGTATGTCGACAGCTTCAGGGGGATGTTGAACTTTGATACCGAGCACGGAGCACTCGGGTAGGGTGGGGGCTACTGGTTTGGAGCAGAAGGCCTCGCAGACCTGCCTTCAGACTGCTATACACTAAAATTGCAGAGCTATGGTCAATTTAACAAAGAGGCCTACATATTGAACAGAAGGGCCTACACAGGGGTTTTATACTGGCTGAGTGGTAAGGATGTCTCAGGATAATTATATAGCAACACAGGACCCGCTGGTCAATTTAATACGGCCTACAAATGCAGCTGGCAGGGCAAGGACAAGGGTCTCATACTTCAGGTGTGGACAGAACGGGCCAGGGGCCCCCTGTGATACAAAATCTATCCTCCTTCAAGCCTGTGGCAATGTAATAGACCATTGTGGGCAGAAGGAAGAGGCAATGGTAGTACAACCATACATGCCAACAGACCCGATTCAGCCAGGAAACGTCCAATGTTTTTAAGCTCAAATGGGCTTTATTTGATCTGTCTCCTGTCTACAATATCCTCTTTTTCAATGTAACTCAAAGGGGAAAATCAATACCCCAGTTTTTTTTCAAAATCTCCCTCTTACCAAGTTCAAAATGTTCGCAAGTATGGTACATTGGATCATGGAAGGAAATGGGATAGGGACATGGACTTGGATAACAGAGGACAGGAGGGACATGGAGAGGTGCACCAAACTGACCCTGCAGGGCAGGCATCAGGGTTTGCAGCAGCACAATACACCACACGGGAGTGCAGCACAACAATCCATAGAAAGCAAGAGGGAGGGGACAGGACCATGCACATGGACAACAGAGAACAGAGGGGCAAGAGGCAATGGTAGCTAGCTGACCATAATGGACAGACAGGAGAGAAAGCTGCAGCATAACAGACCATAAAGGGCAGGAGGGACGGATCAGGGGCATTACAATGGAACAGACAAGCCAGGAGGGAGGGAGTAGGGCTGGGGGCAAGGGGACAGGGCAGGAGCAGCAAGATAGCCATGGAGGTCAGGCAGGATGGGCACTAGAAGCAAGACACACCATGAAGAGCAACAGTGAGACTGTGATGGCATACACACAGACCATGGAGGGAAGGTGGGAGGGGGTCAGGGGCAGCTAACTGACCACACAGGGAAGGTGGGAGGGGCCATGGCAGCACAGAAGACCATGCATGGCAAGTGGGAGGGTTAGTGGCAGCACAATGGCTATGATGGGCAAGAAGGAGGGTGGAGGGGCATGCACAAAGGACGATGGAGGATAGAAGGGAGGGTCAGGACCTGTGCACAGACAAGAAAGTTCAGGGGAAGGGACCTCACAACAGACCACACGGGGCAGGCAGGAGGAGCAGCTGCAGCACAACAGACCAGGGAGGGCAGAAGGGTGTGGCAGTACAATAGACCATGTAGGACAGGAGGAAGAGGATAGGGGCATGGCATGTGGACAGGCAGGGTGGAGGTGACAGGGACAGGTTACAGTCATCTGACAATGCTAGGCAGGTGGGAGGGGAGTGGCAGCTCAACAGAACACTCAGAGTAGATAGGAGTGGCAGGTGCATGGGACATGGTGGGCAAAAAGGATGGAGCAGGGGCATGCACAAAGACATCGGAGGGCAGGGGGAAGGAGAATAGGGGCAGCAAGCTAAGCACAGAGTTTAAGCAGGAGGTCAATGATGGGGCATAGAATTGGGCAATGGAGGGCAGGAGGAGTGGACTGGTGCATCATACTGAGGGCAGTGGCAGCACATCAGACCATGCATGGCAGGAGGGAGGAGGCTAGTCCATGGATTCACACAACAGAGGATAGGGAGGAAGGGGATGGGGCAGCAAGCTAACTGTTCAGAGAAGGCGGGTATTAGGAACTTTATTGTTTTTAAAACATTGTGTCTGTGCGAACTACTTAAAATATGAACAAGTATGCAGCATAATCTCACTTTTATTCAGGAAGAAGAGGACGTTTGTGACTGTGACTCCGGGCTCACTTGGCAGAAACACCCCCTGACCCTCCACCCCCTATCGCAAAATGTAATGCCCGTGAAAAGGGTAGGTGAACACAGTGTTATATAGAACATAGTCCTGAGAGCACGATTGAAAATGAAAACTAGATATAGTGTATGGTATAAACTATGCACCAAAAAGTGTGATATAAGATGAACCGGGCGTGAAATATAATATGCAATACATTGTGCGCAATGACAGATTCATTGGAGAGCGCGAGATAGCACAGGCACTAGCGCGTGCTATGCGATATGCGCCTTGGAGTGTAATATGCACAGGGCAGTGTTGTGTAACCTAACTAGTCTCTAAAGTTGTAATATAAAATATGTGCTGGGGAGTGTAACGTTGCATATGCACTGTGACAAAGATATGGATCCCAGATTGTAATATGTATGGCATAGCACTGTGCGTTATAACATAGGCATCGAGAAAGGCACGTTAGATGGGGCAATATAACCCGTGCGAAGACAAGTGTGGCATGACATATTCACGGGGTGGTGTTACAGTGCACATGGGCTAGAGAGTGTCATAGCATATGCACTAGCTAGTGGAATACAACACAGAGGTGTGTGGCACACGGCAGGCAATGGTGGGTGTAACACAGCATTGGGCTCTGTCAGGAGCGCGCTGTGACTCTCAAGTGATGTTCGTCCCCTTTCCAGAGAGTAAAATAAAAAGTATTACACATCCGGCAGTGGATGTGTGTTTTATTAACCGTGAGGGGGGTTTCTTGCATAGTTTTGGTCGAATTTTTGTCGAATCCCCTTTGAATGGCTTGGTGTGCATGTGTATTAAATGTGCCCGTCAATAGCTACCCAAGTTTGTATAAATAAACGACAAGGGTGTCTACCGGGATTAGGCACGGTAGGGCATCAGACATGTCAGAGCTTCACTAGTGGTGTAAATACATTCCACGTGGATTCATTGCATGCATAGTCGCCTTTTAACCCCTTCAGTGCCCATGACGAGCTGGACTCGTCATGGGCTGCGGTGGCGCTGTGCCCATGACGAGTCCAGCTCGTCATGAACTCCGCCCGCTAATGAAAGGCGCGGCACTGGGCGGGGAAAGGGGCGGGCATGCAAGGGGTTAATGAATATCACGCAAATCGTCATGGTGATAGGTACGTACGGTTTGTCCAGCATGTCCTAGGTGTGTCTATAAATATATATATTTTTAAAAATAATAAAAAACAGTGGCCGGCCCTGGGGATTGGGGTCAAAAAAATATAATTAGGAGACTGGCCCTGGGGGATGGGGTCATCAGGGCCAATAAATTAGAATAAGAAGGGGAACCAAACAGCCCCCCTTCTTAAAAAACTAAAATAAATAAAAGACTGGCATCGTGCAGGAGGCCATGCCCCCTCCGTGCAGCACTCTGCAAACGCGCCCCCAACAGGTATCTCCAGTATGCGCCAGGGAGCTGCGCTGCAGCCAGGTGTTCTGAGGCCAAGCCCCTTTTTACACCTCTCTGCAACGCAGCTCTGTGGCGCTTACTGGAGGTACCTAGTGGTCTAGTTTGACCCTAGGGACCCTTAGAATTCAAGGGGACTTAATCTCTCAACTTAGAACAGCCACAGGGCGCGTTTACACAGTGGTGAAGGGAGGGGACGGGGCCTGAGGTGACGTGTGCAAACACGCACTATGGCACGTTTTAAATTGGGGATATAATTTCCCTTCAATACGGAGGGCCCCTGGGGGCTAACTAGCCCACCAAGTGCTTCCAGTAAGCGCCACTGAGCTGCATTGCAGAGAGGTGGTCCAGGCCGTGCCACTTTTTACACCTCTCTGCAACGCAACTCTGTGGCACTTACTGGAGGTACCTAGTGGGCTAGTTGGACCCCAGGGACCCTCAGGATTCAAATGAACTTAATCTCCCAACTAAAAATGGACACAGGGCGTGTTTACACAGTGGTGAAGGGAGGGGACGGGGCCTGAGTTAACGTGTGCAAAAACGCCCTGTGGCCTGTTTTAAGAGGTAGTTTTAATCCCCATGCCCTCTTATATACTAGGGGCTTACAGAGGAGGTCATGCTAATCACAGGGGGACCCCAACGCATAATGTTCCCTAGTGTATGTAGGTGTTTTCACTGTATTCTAAGTGTCTTTTAACATAGCACTGGCTCTAGGACTGGTTAGTCAGGCTCAGTTACCACCAGTATCCGTCTGAACAAGTTGAGGGTACAGGATGATTTTGCAACAAGGCTTCTTTCTGCTCTTCTTTTTGTTCTTTCTGCACGTTATCCTTCTTCCTGCACTTATCTTCGTATTTGAGGACTTCTGTTGCTTCTTTCTGCACTTCTTTTGTTTCTTTCTGTGCATTTTTTCTTCTTTCTTCACATGTCCTATCTCTGTAGGCATAGTTAGAAATTAGCATTTAAAAAACCTTTGAAATTCACAGAAAAAACCATAGGTTTCAGGCACGTTATAGTTAGGAATTAGCATTTAAAAAACCTCAGAAATTCACTGAAAAAAACCATAGGTTTCAGGGGTGTTATAGTTAGCTGGACTTTTCACTTGTACAAAACCATTGAAATTCCCCCGTTATAGTTAGTTCAGCTAACTATAACTCGGGCGCCCGCAATGCACTGCTGATGACGTCACATATTACATCACTCATGACATGGTCAGTGACATCACTCATGACATCACTGATGACATCTCAAATGACATCACTGATGACATCATCCTTGTGATAGAGTGGCAGACCTCCTCTCACCCTAATATAACCTTTGATACACACATTCAAAAATAGAGACTAAAATTTTCAAAACAATGGACATACCAATACCAGTTACAACAACCTCTTCAGTAATTCTAAGATCCACATACACATCCACTCATTCACCAACAGTCCTATACAGTCACTCATACATGTACTCACTCATCATATGTACTCATACACCTATACATCCTGTTACACAATGCCACTCATCCATAGAGTTACTCACACACATAGTCACTCATGCTAATAAAGAATCAAACATACATTTACTTGCATATACAGTTATACACACACCACCATACTTACTTCTACGGAAACTTACACATACTTAGTCTTTTAAACAATCACTTATAGAAACACATACTTATTCATACAGGAACTCTTTCAATCTCTCACTCTCACATATACTCACATATATACACCAATAGTCACATATACTAGTTTAAAACATATGTAGTTACTCATAAAGACACTACTGAGACAGTCATTCACTCACTAACACACCCATACACACACTCATCCACCCATACCGTCCTGCACACATGCTGTGTTCAACACATACAAACAGTGAGTCACTCATTCATGCACCTATGCACTACGTAATACCCCCCACCGAACCATGCAGACACTCAGACTGATACTCAAAAAACCAACTAATAACCTATATAGACACCCATGTAGCTACTCACCAACCCATGCAGCCACTTATACACAAAGTGAGAGACTGATACAGATATTTACTTATTTAAACATTACTCACTAAGCCATGTATTCACTATGATACACTTAATCAGTCAGTTACACAATCAATTTTTCAAAAACAAATCATCCATTTAGACACTTATATACCCATTTATTCTTCCATCGACCTTGAGATATACATATATAAAACATATTTAATTTTCAGAAAAACACACATTCACTGGATGATGTCATCAGTGATGTCATCAGTGATGTCATTTGAGATGTCATCAGTGATGTCATGAGTGATGTCACTGACCATGTCATGAGTGATGTAATATGTGACGTCATCAGCAGTGCATTGCGGGCGCCCGAGTTATAGTTAGCTGAACTAACTATACCGGGGGAATTTCAATGGTTTTGTACAAGTGAAAAGTCCAGCTAACTATAACACCCCTGAAACCTATGGTTTTTTCAGTGAATATATATATATTTAGAGAGTGAGAGTGAATAGGATAACAATTGCTATTCTTTTGCAGCAATATAAAAAAATTGAAGGAAGATTCTTAGTACGAAGATAGACGAAATCCCTTCAAGGCGAATTACTATTTGGCAGTCTCTTCTCTATCCCCATCCCCTTCCCCCATTGGAACGCATCTGCACCTTGACTGTAAATTCTATCAGGACAGTGAGTTCTTGGAAGGGAAATGGGAATAGGCGTAATTCTGCTTCTGTGCTATTTGTATCATTATCAGACACACACACACTCACACACATAGTCACTCCTATCCACAAGCACTCTTACTCACATCGATTCACAAGTGCACACTTATGCACCCACAATTCACAAGCACATACACACACAGATACATTCATACAAACACACATGCATTCAACATTTATTAAGGACTTATCTGTTGTGGAGGTGACATTAGGTGGTGGAGGAATAAGCTGAAGTCTTGGTTGCCTGCTGGAGTCTTCTCATTGGATGACCTTGTCATGGGTTAGCCAATCAGAGGAGGACCTTCCTTACCTGGTCACAGAATAGGATGGGGTCAGAGGGAATTGCTAACTCCACCCCACTCTGCTTCCCTGTAGCTCAAAACAGGAGGTCAGGCAACTGACTGTTGAAGTCACTCAGGTAGCCTGGTAGGAAGGAAGCAGGTCCACTCTTCCTTCCCAGAGATCAGGGCGGGTCTCAAGCTGCAGGGAAGTCCTCTGGGGAACAAGGCAGACCTCAAGCAGCAGGGCAGTCCTGTGAGGAACAAGGCAGTCCTTTCTCTTGTAATGTCTGCAGGTCCGGGAGTGTACTTTAGAGTGACTCAGGAAGTCAAATATACCTGCTGCCAGCCTTGGACATGGAGGGATTCCTTACACTAACCCCACATCTGTTTCTGCAAAGTTCTTGGCTTCCCCTGGCAAGACTCCAATAAGTCTGGGGTATCATACGACTAGTGTTAGATTACTTGGTGTGTGTTGGAGGCAAGCCAATTGAAGTCTGAGTGGGGCAGGATCGCACACCCTGCCAACATCTAGTCCCCTTTTGTTTTACTGTCTGGTAGGAAAACAGTGCACAAAGCCAACAGCAGAGTCATTTACAGTCACTGCCAATGGGCACCAAAAGGTTAGGGCAAGCAAATGCTAACTTTCCAAAAGTGGCTTTTTCAGAAGTGTGACTAAAAACCCGACTTTAGTATTAAAGAGGATTTTAAAGTAGAATTTATTTGAGTTGAAACATATCTGCCTGCTCCAAGTTAGCACTTATTAATTGCAGTAAAGTAAACCAGTGTTATCTATTGGGAGAAATGGGCCTTACAGTAGAGAAAAACTACTTTAGGCATTTTCATTACTAGGACATTTAAAACTTAAAACCACTTGTCCTACCTTTTAAACTACAATACACCTTGACCTATGGGCATTTAGGAACTCCACTAGGGGTGAGTTGTATATATATTAAAAACGAAGGTTAAGGCCTGGGAAAAGGTTTATTTTGCCAGGTCGAATTGGCACTTAAAAACTGCACACAAATGCAGCAATGGCAAGCCTGAGACATATTTTGAAGGGCTACTTAAGTGAGTAGCACAATCAGTGCTGCACTCCAACTAGTAGCATTCATTCACAGGCCCTTGGCACAGATAGGGCCACTTTTCTAGGGACTTATAAGTGAATTAAATATGTCAATTTGGTATAAGCCAAACTAAAATCTTTTAAGGAGAGATCACAGACACTTTATAACTGGTTAGCAGTGGTGAAGTGTCCTAAGACCAACAAAAATTAATTCAGCAAAAGTAGGAGGAGTGAAGGCAAAATCTTTAGAGACGACCCTGCAGAAATGGCCAAGTCCAAAACATATAATTAAATTATTTCATATATAGCTAACACAAACTGCTTTTGCTTAATTCATATTTCTTTACCTTCCAATCACAACAAAATAAGGTTGTTGGGGTCCCTCTGTCTATTTGGTCAGTTTGAAAATATGATTAACCTACTTGTGCCTGAATACCACTTTAACTCCCTTTTATTAATTGCAGAGCAGATGCAAGAGGTAAGGTGCTGCCCTTGTGCTGGATAATAAACACACATTCTTTGTGTTTGTGTTCTGCAGCTGGAGTCCTTCTTACTCGTGTGCCGCCCCCTCTGCCACTACATTTTACCAGTGGTGGCAAAGATAGTTTTGTGCCCCTGAAGTCAGCAACACTGGTTGGAACAAGAGATCAAAGGGGGGCACAAAATAGTTCCTCATGTATTGCAATGCATGACATCAGTGTGGAAGGATACACACCATTCAATCAAAAAACAGGACGTGCAGATATAAATTCCTGTCGCCCCACCACCTATGTTGCTGACAAGCTCACCATCTCTCTTGGCTCTCAGCAAGTCTGCAACCAGGACATCATTAGACTGGAGACAAGATTTTTAAAAATATTTCCTTATCATTCAAGACTACCCCACCCCATCCCGGCTCCAATTCATTAAAAAGTAGAAGACACACATCTGTAAAGAGGCTTCATCGTTATGCAAAGCTGTCAGGTTTTCTATGTGCTTATGTGTGATATTTCCAGGCTCTCAATGTACATATGTGAGACATTTCAATGCCATGTGTATGATGCTTTTAACAGCACTTTATCATAAGCAGAACAAAGCAGTTATGTAATTGAAATCTGGTAAATGGTACAAATCACCCTGTTTTGCACACTGTAGTGGCCAAGATGAGCCTGCTACAATGTTCCTGAAGTGTTTATGCACTTCCCTGGTTGCATACTACTGAAGGCTGAAAAGCCATGACTGGCAGAATTTGTCAACTACATAAAACTGCTACATAAGAGTTATGTCACGCATTTAACTCTTCCCTCAGTCTTCCACCTCACATACCTCCACCAATTGAAAGGGTAATTGTTTGAATTGGATTATAAAAACAGATTTAATTAGATTTTCCATTTTCAGACAGAAGAAATACGCTTAGCTGCAGCTTTAGGTGTGAAACATGAGGTCCTAAGTTTGAAGTCCTGTATATGGGGCTTTTGTCTGTCCTACCCAAGCTGATAACATCAGTTCCACCAGATGGGATAAACTTGGTATCTGTAACCAGCATTGCCAGACTTAGGTGAGGCAGAAATGCATGAAAAACCAGATTGGTTATTTAACGGTGGAATGGAATCGCTCCATGGTGGAGTATGTCCTTGAATTGGCATAGCATGTGGGATGGGCTTTAGCATCACTACTGATCCTGTTCACTCACATTGTAGAGCCAGATTTACTTCCAGCAAATTAGAGAATGACATGTTTGCTGCTATTCTAAGGTGGGAAGAAGGTGGGACCTTGTCTCATGATGGTGATGGAAATGAGACCTCATTGTTCCTCGGTAGCTGTAGCTTTCAAATGTACCACCTTATTTATTTATATTTAAAGTTTTCTATAACGCGAACAGGACCCAGATTAGGGTATCAGAGTGCTTTACAAAAAAGAAAGCAGAGTAAGAATACAACTTTTTGTAAAACAGATCAGAGAACGTATCAAAACATTTCAGAAAGTATAGGCAGGTAGCAGATTAAGAATAAAAGCAGAGCAGAGAAAGTATCAAAATATTTTTAACACGTTTCGGCAGGTAGCAGAAACGGTAATAGCAGAGCAGTAGGAACATGTTCAAGAACGAATAAGTTAAAGAGGCGAGGATGTCATCAAGGAGAGTGTGGAGACAAGTTTGAGGTAGTGGACTGGTACAGTACCTTGTAAGTCAGTGAAAAGGCTGGTGAGCTAGTAGGGCACCATACGGTGAGGCAGGTACGGAGTTAAGGGAGGAATTTGCTCATCAGGAACGATTTTGCTTCCCATTTGAATAATGGTGTAGACGACATTTTTCAGATGCACGGAGGTAGAGAGTTCCAAATTCTTGGTGCTGCTTCGGAAAAAGCTCTGTCAGAAGTTTTTTTCTTACTGAAACGAGAGATTGTTTCAGGAGTAGGTTATCAGAGCTCTTAGAGTGTCTGTTTCTTCCAGATATAGTGAGTTTGAGATAGGTACTGGGGGGTGTTGTGGTGGAGAGCTTTGTGAGTAATGCAGGCCATCTTTAGGTGGATTCTGGCTCCGTAGGGTAGCCAGTTGAGCGCCTTCCGGTGTGGAGATATATGGTCAAATATCCTAAATCTTGTTAAGAGTCTTGCTGCTGCGTTGAGACAGGCTTTTAGAGGGGCTGTTGAGATTTTGGGCAGCCCCGAGAGGGTAGTACAACCATATTCCAACCTCGATATACCTAAAGCCTGAACTGCAGTTTTGAGGTCAGGGCTCATTTTTCTGAGATAGCTGAGGTGGAAGCTGGCGTTTTTAGCCAACAGGTTGGCCAGCATGTTAAGGTTTTTATCCAGTGTAATTCCCAGCGATTTGGTGGAGTCCACCAGAATCGGCATGCAATTTAGAGCAGTGATCCTCTTGGTCCATTCCTTTATCTCCAGAGAGTTTTTAGGAGGGTAGATTAAGAAAATTCTGGTTTTTGCGAGTGTAGCTTGAGGGAGTTGGTCGTTCGCCAGTGGACGGTCTTTTCGAGAGCTTGGTTCATTATCTTTATCTCTTCAATGGAAGTGACCTTGATGTAAAGTTGAGTGTTGTCCGCGTACATGTGATAGGAGATATTCCCCAGCTGAAATAGTTTGGTTAGTGGTTTGACATAAAGATTGAATAACGCTGGGGATAGAGTTGAGCCTTTAGGTACTCCTAGTAGGTTAGGTAAAGTGGCAGACAGATTTCTGTTCACCATGAACAATTGCGTTCTGTTTTCCAGAAAAGATTTGAACCATTGAAGGACTGTTCCAGAAAAACCTATCGTGTTTTCCAGTCTTCCTAGAATTTTTTCATGATTGACCGTGTCGAAGGCTGATGAGAGGTCGAGCAGGACTAGTAGACATGTTTCATTACCGTCAAGAGCGAGGAGGGCGTCATCTACTATATACAGAATTGCTGTTTCTTTGCTATGTCTGGGTCTGAAACCCGATTGGCAGTCATTCAGTAGTTTGAAATCCGTGATGTGTTGGTTCAGTTGTTGCTGAACATATTTTTCCTGGACTTTGGCAAGCATAGTAATGTTGGTTATATATCGGAAGTTATTAGGGTCGGAGAGGTTTGCTGTCGTTTTTTTTAGGATAGGGGTGACTTGACTAGTTTTTAGACAATCTGGGATGTGACCTCGCGCTAGCGAGGCATTGATGATTTGGTCCAGAAAGGTGAGATCATATGGTGGATATGGGTTGGGCAGTTTGAGGGGACAGGGTTATTGAAGTGGTTATTGGGTTTGATAGAATCTATGGTTTTACTGAGATAGTATAGTTTGAAGGAGGACCAGTGAGATTTATTGTTAGCCAAATGTAGATCAAGTTGATTTGGATTTTCAGCTTGTGTGATCATTAGGGAAGCTGAGGTAATTGCTGCCGACCTTAGCTCGAGTTGGAGGGAGTTGGTTTTTTCTGTGAAAAATGAGGAAAATTCTTCACTACTGAGCTGTGAATTCGATGAAGTTTTTTTAATTGTAGAATACTTTTGTTGTAGGAATTTCTAGATTTCCTAAGTAGTTTGAGTTGGACGGGAGAGTTATGTTGTCTCCATTTATGTTCAGTTCATCTTAGTTTATATCCCTCTCCATTCAGGGCTCCGTTAAACCATGGGTTTTTGTCTTTGTCCGGTATTCTTTTGAGTTTTGGTGGGGCTACTAGGTCAAAGACTTTGGTCATCGTGAAGTTGTAGTGAGCAGTGAGGTCATTGACATCTGACATGTTCTTTGGAGATGTGAGAACGTTCTCATAGTGACTAACTAGGTTGTTCCAGTTGAGGTTTTTCGTGTCTCTTATCCAATGTTTAGACTTGGATAGTTGCGAGTGAGTTTCTTTTCTGGCGGAGTGAATTTGGAAGGTAATAATGTGATGGTTTGACCAATCACAAGGGGTGATGAAGATAGATTGAATCATTTTTTCTTTAGAACTGATCCAATCAAGTGTTGCACCTTTGGAGTGAGTGGGCTTTGAGATGGCTTGGATCAGGGAATGGTCTTTTAGGAAGATTTTGATAGCGTTGACCTGCTTCTCTAGGGGGTCTTCCCAGTGGAGATTGAAGTCACCAAGGAATATGTCATTGGAACGAGGGGTCGAGTTAGTTGTATTTATTTCCATAGGTTGGTCTGTGAAAACAGCTTTCTTACCTGGGGAATGGTAGAGTATATGTAGTTTCCAATCTGTAATCTCCAGCAACTAATGGGAGCGCATCATCAGAGGAGGATTCAACGAGAGTGTTCAGTACTGTTACCACCTCAGATTTTTTCCCGCCTGGTAAACCCCTAGCATATACATTTAATATATCAATTTAGAAATTTGGCAGACAAGTCAACCTGATACCTAGAATATCATCAATCTGCGTTGGGATAGGTTGGATGTTACAGTTCAGACTTTATTTGACCCAGATGACCAAGCCTCCCACTGGCCGACCCCTGGGCCTTTTTTCCGCTGGAATGAAGAAATTCAAATAGCCCAACATAAATACAGGCTCTAAAGACCATGTCTCCTGAAAAAGACAGATAACATGCTTGCAGATGAAGTCTGCCCAATCTGGAGACGATAGTTTAGATCCCACACCCGTCACATTCCAAGATAGAAACGATACATGCCCTACAAGGTTAGTTCCCCCTACAATATTCCCAAAGATTGGTGATGGGCAAGGGGCTGCATCTAATAGAGAGCATGATAGACCCTCAATGCTTGGAGTTTCATTTTGGTGCACATCTTGTTAATCCCGTTCCTTAGCCACATTAATATTTATTTGGGCAGAGGGCATATTAACAGCTCTTTCGCCATCTATTCTATGCTGTTCGTGTTTCCTTGGACCCTCATCTATCACCAAAACTACATAGGACTCTGTCTGGTTGTCCGCTGCCCCAAGGGCTTCATGTGACATTTCACAGTCAAAATAACCACTGCCACCAATCAGTCAGTCACAGTCCGCTAGCCCAGATAGCACGTCAAATCTATTGATTGATCTAAAATCCTCAAAGGTGCTACTTTTTGGCAAAGGACCTCCACGCATAATCCCACCTAGGGGTAGAGACAAGGGAGCATAGAAGTAAGACAGCGGCATTGTGCTTATTAAGGTCAAGGGGTCATTCTGAGGCCAAGAGCAGATGTATTCCACACAGCGTCTGTCTCTAAAATTGATAACAATACAATCCCCCTTTGATGATTTAGGTCTCTTGCCCACCCAATTTACTCTTCTGGCGAACAAAATTTCGGCACTCATATGGGACAGCAATGGTCGCTTAATATTTAACCAAAATGTACATTTATTCTTTAGGTCCCCATAAGATTCCCTTCTCCAACGATGGGACCCCTGTTAAAATTACCACGTAAGGGGCAGCTTCAGGGGGTAGATGTAGATCAATTAAGCCTGGTGAAGCCTGCATTAAGGGTTGAACAATTGGGGGCTGCTTTTCGTTACAAACACTACCTGCCCCAACATTATTAGTTCCAACACGTGGAGGAAAATCTTCAACACTTGCCCGGTTTTCAACGGCTAGGGTGGGTTGGGATACCTGAGGAGTAGAGAGGTTATCTTTCACAGTACCAATCGTTGATTTATTGGTAATAGCATTGGTCTCAGTGCATGGACCTATTACACTAGAACACTCTTTTTGCAGGCCCAGGCCCTGTCTACCACCCCGTGGCTGGGCCGAGGCAAGTAACAATTCCATACATACGAGCCTACTTTCAATAGAGCCCAGCCTATCATAAATCAGGTCACATATTTTTTTTACAGTACTTTCTAATTTACTCCCAAATGATGGTGTATCAATTTCTCCCATAAATTTTAACCCCGAAGATGGTGTTTGGTTTGGCCTTGTTATAGAGGTTTTAGGACATGGGGCTGTGTTCTTCCTTACAGCGGAGACGGGGGCGGAACCAGGCTTGGCACTCTTGCCGGCAACAGTCTTTTGGTTTCCCCTGCGGCTTTTTTTCAAGGTAGGGGCTGGTTGTTGGTGGACAGAAATCGATTTTGCATTGCTAGCTGAGCGAGTCTTCATACTTGACAAGGGCTTAGTCATTAAAACCGCATTATCATTGCTTGTGATATCAACAATTTCATCCGGTGTGTCAGTCAGAGATGGAGAACATAGCATTATTTCGTCATTTTGCTCCTCCACCAAAAGGGATGTTGAGCCCAAGGAGTCCATCCTGGCAGGCTGACAGCACGGTGGTGATCTTACGTTAGCCATGTTTCCCAAAGAGGACCTCTTATCGCACAGAATATCTAAAGATAATCTTTTTTCAGTTAGTTCAATATCTTTTGCAAGCACTGACTGTACTCGCACCAAAAAATTATCTAAAGTTCCCAATAATGCGCCCCCAGTTGATTGTGTAATAGGACCATCCCTTTTAGCCATTTTATCCTTTACTTGATATATACTAACAGCCTCACAGCCTCAGTCAGAAGATATCCCACTATCTTGCAAGCACTTAACTGTTGCTTACCTTCTGCAGCTCAGCAAATTACTTTTAATCAGTGAATGTTAGAGGAGGGTCCCGTTCCGTTCTCAAACGTTCTCGGACGGGCTCAGATGGGCCCGCCCTTGGCCCGGGCTACGTCCCGCGCGCGTTCCGCTAGCGCGTTTGGGAATGGCCTTGTTATTGGGTGGGAAGGCAAAAGGAGGCGGGTCGGGAAGAGGAGCCAGGTGTGTGAATGGATCAGGCGCTGAGCACCGTGGTCCTCGCAGTCCCGAAGGTAAGGGATTCAACAGCCTTCCCCCTTAATACAGCGTAGCGTCCTTACAGGTCCTTTCAGGTGTGGGCCACGAGCAGAATGAAAGCCCTGCCGGTGATATACACTGTCGAAGCCTGCGAGCGGCCCCCGCGAAGCGGGGGCCGCGAGGCGTTGTGTGGTTGATGGAGGCGGGGTCGGGAAGAGGAGCCAGGTGTGTGAATGGATCAGGCGCTGAGCACCGTGGTCCTCGCAGTCCCGAAGGTAAGGGATTCAACAGCCTTCCCCCTTAATACAGCACTTAAAAATCACTACCTGGGAAAAGCAGATGGGGTGACACTGCTCCGCCTTATCGGAGGGCCGACACTGCAACCAGACCACCCTAACATCGCCTTGATACAGAACTGAACATCAACCACAAAGGCACAGTTGCCTATACTGAGTTTAGAGCAGGTACCAGTGCCCCAGCTTCCAAACAGCAGAAGCATGTCTATGTCTTCAAATATGTGTTCTGTACACTGCAATGACTTCAATCAATTGACAAAAAAATTATGATTATGTATAATTTACTTAAATTGCCATAGTACTGAAAAACAACTAATATAGGAACTTGCACAGGTCATTTGGCACTTTTGCACTTTGTTTGATCTTAGTATGCCACAAGTGGGTTGTTTTAATTGTCCGATAGTCCAAGTTGATTATCTGTTCTGTTTGCAAGGGTTTTCAAAGGATATACTGTAGAATAATGTTTGTCCTTTCCTTTTCTCTTTATCCTTGGTCTTTTATTGTGTTCTAATGTGGTTTATGTACATGTAATGGTTTTAATTAACTTTCATTTTGTTGCAGTTGCAGATCACGTTGATATGCCTAAGTATCAGAGAATGCAAGAGAAAAAGGAGTTTGCAGTCACTCTGCATAAGACTTCAAGAACTGGCCAAAAATTCCCTTATATAGCACCTTATATAGTAAGATATTCAGGGTTTGTTCAAGAGAAAGTAATACACAAAGCATCTCCACCTGTAGCACAAGGTCTCTACAATGGGTAGGTAGTGACAGCACTGGACAAGGCCTAGCCTTTTAAACAGTTGCCTTCAAAGAATGATCAAATGCTGAAGCTGTGCCACACCAGACGCTGGCTGCTTACCAAGTATGGAGAATACTTGGAGGTGTGGTAATGTGGGGTGTGGGGAAGGTGAAGATCCTGCTGGAGAAGCTTCCTCTTCCTTCTCCAGCTGATCCTTCTTCCGTCTGTGTTGGTGCTGGCAAATATTATGATGGCCAACTACCCTATATTGGTGATTAGTCCATCACCATTTCTGGTAGTATCACAAAACAGGAATGCAAGAGCCCTTAACAAGCTGGGAGAAAAACATGTCATGGACAGTTGAAATGTAGATTTGACAATGTGCCCCACTTTGGGGTTCAGTTTTGTTGTGTTATATGTCAGAAGAACATCTTAGTCAGAAATATCATCTGTAATAAACATTGGGTCCTAAATATTGTCCCATCACAGCTATTGTTCCATCTTTATTATTAACTTCAATTTTGTAATGTTTTGGTGACATCCACTGGAATGATCCAATGGGAGTCCTGAAAATGTATACGGTACATTTAACAATGAAATGACCTATGAGAAATAGTAGTAGGGCTGATCAGCATAAATTGGTCTTTAGATGTTTCATCCTGTCAGTGCCCTACATTTTTGGGATAAATTCAACATGAAAATGATCCCTTTCATTTCACCATCGAGCCAGACAAGCAAACATGCCGAGTCTTGACTCAACATAAATACAAAAGAGGAACTGCCAATGTATGCAAATAAATTTGCCTAAAATAAGCACAAATAAACATTGAAGTAAAACACGGAATCATCGGCAACCAAGACCAGACATCTGCAAAAGCAAAACAGCACAAATAATCACATTACTTTGTCTCGCGTTAGTTTTTCCTAGCCCTATAATTCTTATTCTTATTCCATAAATAATGGCGATATCATACCTTACTTGAATTTTTGAAATTCACAATGTTGAAAGTCTGTGCATGTATCGTGGTGCAATTTCAGCAGACTCTTGAGTGGCCTCTATATCCTTCTAGGTATCCTACCATCCACACTGCCACAGAGCTGGGTACACAATATGTAAGGCCAAGGGGTCCCAAAAACTGTACTATGCAGGTCAGGGTGCACAATGTGTTAGGGGGGTCTATAAGCTGCACTGCGCAGAGCGGGTACAGAATATGTAAGGGGTCCCACAAACTGGACTGTGTTGAGAGAAGTGGTGGGCGGTAAACTCCGCTTCAACGGTGGAGTTTGCAGAGTTTTGACAACGCCACGCTTATCTTGGAGCATGGAGTTATGCAAACACTATCATCCCCTGTGCAGCGGAGTTTATTATTACCGGCGCACCCATGAAGAGAACGGCATGTTGATCATTGCATGGTGTTCAGCTCATACTTATCATTTTGGAGTCGAGAATCAGTTTATGTTTTTGTTGGCAGTTTCGGCTGCTTCCTGTCACTGTGTCTCCCACCAAGAAGAAGAAGAAAGGACGGAGAGAGGTAAGTAAGTTTAGCTACAATCCTGAGTTACTGGGAAGGAGAGCCTGAGGAGTGACAGCCTGAGGTATGAGCGCCCGGGTGAGATTGGAGACACAGCAGTATGTGCGCACTTTTGGGGCACAAGACTCCCTAAGATAAGAAACGGTCTTTGTACGTTTGAATTGGATTGTATTTTCACTTCTCATTGAAAACCATCCTGACATTGTTGCCACTGCCCTTCTCTCATTTCCTGCACACACAGATGTAATACAGAACAGCACTGCAGTAACAAAGCAAACTGCTTTCACATGTATTGTATACTACTTTGACTGAATATGTAAAGCATAAGAATTAATAGTCTGCTGCTGCTGCCTCGTCCTCGCTGCTGCCTCGTTCCGGACTGCCGCCGCTGCGGTTGTTTTGACCTTTGTTTAACGCGAATTTGTGCCTGATTGTCTTTAACCCGTTTTCTCCCTTGTTTTGACCAATCTTTGTGCCTGTTTCGCTGTATTCCGTTTCCCCGTGTTTTGCCTCCTTCCCTGGTTGCCCGCCGCCCTCCGCCCTCCCTTCCCGCCAAACGCCGCTTTTCCCCGCCCTTTCTTGTATTCTGTACCCTCCCCGCTCCCGCCTCCCAGCTGCTCCGCCCACCCGCGCACTTGGCCTCAAAAGGCGACCGTGCGACGCAGGTGAGTGTGACCCACTTGTGGGACACCCCCGCGCCGCACGGCCACCTGCTGCTGCGTGTGCCCCTTGCTTCCTTGTGCCTCGCTGCTGCCTCGTTCCGGACTGCCGCCGCTGCGGTTGTTTTGACCTTTGTTTAACGCGAATTTGTGCCTGATTGTCTTTAACCCGTTTTCTCCCTTGTTTTGACCAATCTTTGTGCCTGTTTCGCTGTATTCCGTTTCCCCGTGTTTTGCCTCCTTCCCTGGTTGCCCGCCGCCCTCCGCCCTCCCTTCCCGCCAAACGCCGCTTTTCCCCGCCCTTTCTTGTATTCTGTACCCTCCCCGCTCCCGCCTCCCAGCTGCTCCGCCCACCCGCGCACTTGGCCTCAAAAGGCGACCGTGCGACGCAGGTGAGTGTGACCCACTTGTGGGACACCCCCGCGCCGCACGGCCACCTGCTGCTGCGTGTGCCCCTTGCTTCCTTGTGCCTCGCTGCTGCCTCGTTCCGGACTGCCGCCGCTGCGGTTGTTTTGACCTTTGTTTAACGCGAATTTGTGCCTGATTGTCTTTAACCCGTTTTTTCCCTTGTTTTGACCAATCTTTGTGCCTGTTTCGCTGTATTCCGTTTCCCCGTGTTTTGCCTCCTTCCCTGGTTGCCCGCCGCCCTCCGCCCTCCGCCCTCCCTTCCCGCCAAACGCCGCTTTTCCCCGCCCTTTCTTGTATTCTGTACCCTCCCCGCTCCCGCCTCCCAGCTGCTCCGCCCACCCGCGCACTTGGCCTCAAAAGGCGACCGTGCGACGCAGGTGAGTGTGACCCACTTGTGGGACACCCCCGCGCCGCACGGCCACCTGCTGCTGCGTGTGCCCCTTGCTTCCTTGTGCCTCGCTGCTGCCTCGTTCCGGACTGCCGCCGCTGCGGTTGTTTTGACCTTTGTTTAACGCGAATTTGTGCCTGATTGTCTTTAACCCGTTTTTTCCCTTGTTTTGACCAATCTTTGTGCCTGTTTCGCTGTATTCCGTTTCCCCGTGTTTTGCCTCCTTCCCTGGTTGCCCGCCGCCCTCCGCCCTCCCTTCCCGCCAAACGCCGCTTTTCCCCGCCCTTTCTTGTATTCTGTACCCTCCCCGCTCCCGCCTCCCAGCTGCTCCGCCCACCCGCGCACTTCGCCTCAAATGGCGACCGTGCGAACGCGCAGCGGTCACGCGCAGCGGGCGCGCCGATTGTGCGCCGAAGGCGCGCCAAAGGTAAGCCCGTCTGCGCCCGTCCGCGACCGGATCGCGACCAGCGCCAGGACCCCTGGCCCACGAGGACCCCGACCGACCCGCCTGACGTACTCCGCCGCCACCCTCACCGCACTCAACACCGGCCGACTCCCTGATTGCCACCAAGCCACTCCAAAACGCACCCACGGACCCTTCAGCTGCCACGCCTGCAAGTTCTCCAGCATCCGGACCAGCCCCGTACCAGCACCCGCCAAGTCGAATACCAGCAGCACCCACCTCAAGTGCATCCTGCTCAACACCCGCTCCGTCCACAGACACGCCATCGAACTCTGGAACCTCCTAGACGCCACAGCCCCTGACGTTGCCTTCCTCACGGAGACCTGGATGAACGCCTCTTCAGCTCCCGACATCGCCATCGCTATCCCAGAGGGCTACAAGATCGTCCGGAGGGACCGAAACGCCAACCAGATGGGAGGAGGCATCGCCATCATCCACAGGAACACCATCCGTCTCACGACCAGCACCGACAACACCCTGACCACCGCCGAACACCTGCATTTCCAGATCCACACCGACCCGAAGACCACCCTCAGAGGCACCCTGATCTACCGACCCCCTGGACCACGCACGCAATTCAGCGAGGACATCGCCGACTTCGTCAGCCCGCATGCCCTCCCCTCCGCTGACTACATCCTCCTGGGAGACCTCAACTTCCATCTGGAGAACAACAACGACCACAACACCAGCGCCCTGCTCGACAACCTCGCCAACCTGGGACTCAAGCAACTGGTGTCCACCCCCACCCACCTCGCCGGACACACACTCGACGCCGTCTTCTCATCCAGCACAGACATCGACTTCAGCCACGCCACAGAGCTTCATTGGACGGACCACAGCTGCGTCCACTTCACCTTCAAGAGAACGACGACCCACCAACACCAGCAACACACCGCCCGCAGAAGCTGGAACAAGATCACAGCAGACCAGCTCGCAACCTCCCTGAGCCAACACCCTCCGGCCAGCTCAGCGAACCCCAGCCAGGCCGCCGATAACATCACGAAGTGGATCAGCAACTGCGCGGACGAGCTCGCCCCGCTGAGGACCCCGCCCAACAGACCCGGCAGCAAGAAGGCCCCATGGTTCACCGACGAACTCAAGAGCTCCAAGAAGAACTGCCGAGCCCTCGAGAAAGTCTGGAAAAGGGACCCGACACCGGACAACAGGACCTCCTACAAACTGGCCACCCGGAAACACCACCAGCTGATCCGCGCCGCCAAAAGAACAGCATTCAAGGACCGGCTGGACAACAACGCACACAACAGCAAGGAACTCTTCAACATCGTGAAAGAGCTCTCCAACCCCAACGCAGGAAACAACGACATCACCCCATCACAAGACCTCTGCAACTCCCTCGCCTCATACTTCCACAACAAGATCACGGACATACACAGCAGTTTCAACAACCAACCAACGCACACCACGGCCGACCAGCCACCCCCCCCCACCACCACCCTCCACGCCTGGACCCCGATCAGCACAGAAGACACCATCCGCACGATGAACTCCATCCACTCCGGATCACCAACCGACCCCTGCCCTCACCACGTCTTCAACAAGGCCGACGCTGTCATCGCACCCCACCTGAGAGACATCATCAACACATCCTTCGACACCGCCATCTTCCCTGAAAGCTGGAAACACGCCGAACTCAGCGCTCTACTCAAGAAACCAACAGCGGACCCCACCGACCTCAAGAACTACCGCCCCATCTCGCTTCTCCCGTTTCCAGCCAAAGTCATCGAGAAGACCGTCAACAAGCAGATGGCCGCCTTCCTCGAGACGAACGGATCCCTCGACCCCTCACAGTCCGGCTTCCGAGCCAAACACAGCACCGAGACCGCCCTCATCGCCGCCACAGATGACATCCGAGCCCTGATGGACAACGGAGAAACAGCGGCCCTCATCCTCCTAGACCTCTCCGCGGCATTCGACACGGTCTGCCACCGCACCCTAATACGGCGCCTCAGCAACATCGGAATCCAGGACAAGGCGCTGGAATGGATCATCTCCTTCCTCAACGGAAGAACACAGCGAGTCCGCCTACCACCGTACAAGTCAGAGGCCTCCGAAGTCATCTGCGGCGTCCCCCAAGGATCATCCCTGAGCCCCACCCTCTTCAACGTCTACATGAGCCCCCTCGCGGCCATCGTACGCAAACACCACCTCAGCATCATCTCCTACGCCGACGACACACAGCTGATCCTCTCCCTGACCAACGACCCCGCCGCCGCCAGAGCCAACCTGCACGAAGGGATGAAAGAGGTAGCCGAGTGGATGACGACCAGCCGCCTGAAACTGAACTCGGACAAGACGGAAGTCCTCATCCTGGGCCCTTCACCCTCCGCCTGGGACGACTCCTGGTGGCCCCCCGCCCTGGGCACCGCACCCAAACCAACTGACCATGCACGAAACCTGGGCTTCATCCTGGACTCCTCCCTCTCCATGACCAGACAAGTCAACAGCGTCTCCTCGGCGTGCTTCAACATCCTACGCATGCTACGGAAGATCTTCTGGTGGATCCCCACAGAGACCAGGAAGACCGTCACCCAGGCCCTCGTCACCAGCCGACTGGACTACGGCAACGCCCTCTACGCCGGGACCACCGCCAAGCTCCAGAAGAGACTCCAGCGGATCCAAAACGCCTCAGCCAGACTCATCCTCGACATCCCACGATCCAGCCACATCTCCGGACATCTGAGAGGCCTTCACTGGCTCCCCGTCAACAAGAGAATCACATTCCGCCTCCTCACCCACGCACACAAAGCCCTACACGACCAAGGCCCGAGCTACCTCAACAGCCGAGTCAACTTCTACGCTCCCAAACGCCACCTCCGATCAGCTAACCACGCCCTCGCCGCTGTCCCCCGCATCCGAAGAGCGACTACAGGAGGAAGATCCTTCTCCTACCTGGCCGCCAAGACCTGGAACTCCCTCCCGTCCGACCTGCGCCTGACCCAAGACCACCTCTCCTTCAGGAAGAAGCTGAAGACCTGGCTGTTCGAGCAGTAGCGGCACCACCCCTCCCCAGCGCCTTGAGACCCTACGGGTATGTAGCGCGCTCTATAAGTGTCACTGATTGATTGATTGATTGATTGATTGATAGTCCAAGGTGCTCGTAAACATAAAAACGTGCTGCACATTTGAAGTACAACATACTTGATTTACACCAAGAAATGGTAGAACATATACAGCACTGCAGCAAGTCAGTCTTTCTTATATAAAGACACAACAGGTGCAGCATCCCAGGGGTGTTTTCTCACTCACTGAACTTAAGAGAACAGGCAGACCTTGGTGTATAGACAGCAAAGTTGCCTCAAAAATGCATCGGATATAGCCATACTTTCAAAATATGGGTGGTACAGACTTCAGGAGTGGTAGCTTTATCATTCACGAAGAAAACAGGCACAAAATGGGCAAAAGGATTGTAAGCTTTTCATACACTGACAGCTACATTATAATTACGAGTAGTACAAGCGTCCTTCACATCAAAAACACACACAGCCCTGCACACAAGTGTCCTCACAAACAGGTACAGCCATAAGTGAACACCACAAGCTTCACACTGCCACAGGGCAGACACAGTAGAAATGACAATAGCTCTAGTGCTTATTTAAAGCACTCAGCGGCATATTCACAAGGCAATATCCCTGCGTTAGGAGCACTTTTCTGCCGATAAAGCAGGAATGTTTTAGCGTACTATTCTCAAGCTGTCGCTAACAGCTGTTAGCGACAGCTTTTAGGCAAAAACTACAATTTTAAAGATTGTGAGTTCTGTTAGCGATAATTATCGCTAACTACATGCAAGGGAGGCGTTCCAGTGCAAATTCTGGCGTTAACCCAACATCTCCATATTCATAAGGGGATTCCTTAAGTCTAGAAGTCCAAATAAGTGGCTCTAACTGCAACTAGAGGTAGTTTTTTAAGACCAGAAAATAGTCCCAAAAAAAAGATAGTGCGCATTCCTGGGCCTCACTCATGAAAAGTGTTGCAGTGCTGCAACAAGACAGCGTTGCAACACTTTTCACTATCCCCTTCTTTCAACACCATGGATGCGCTGTATTCACTGGACAGGGCTCCATGATGCAAGTAATGACAGATACGTCTGGAACCCTTACGTATCTGTCTGCGCTAAAGTCACGCATTGCTGCAGTTGTGTCACAACCACGACGCAACTCCAACAATGCATGAGGCCAGCCTATCCCTGTGGCACTGCATCCCCCTCACGCCTGCCATCAGGCAGGCAGAAGGAACTGACGCAGTACCGTTCGTGAGGGGTGCCCGATTGTCAGCGCTGTTGGAGAACCCTCAGTGGCGGTTGCTCGCAACAGTGTCATCGGTTGGAAGCAGTGGCAGAGTGTTGGTGCAGCGAAGGTTGACGAGACGTCCTTTGGTGGCCTTAAACCATGCTGCGAGGACTTGCGATGATGGCAGTGGCGTCTGGTGGGCAAGGTGATGACGTGATGTATCCAATGATGGGCGGTCCAGGAGAGTCCGGTGTTGTGGCTGAAGTTGAAGCTCCCGCTGGCGGAGGTGACGTGCTTGACCGTGTGTCCTGCTATGTGGCCTTTTGAGGTGAGTTGCTGCTTGAATCTGATGTTGGGGACCTTCCCCAGAAGGTGGTGGTGTTCTGCTCACTGGGGTTTTCCAGGTGGAACTTGAGATAACCGAGTAGGATGTCGTCGGTGGATGGGAGACCCTTTGCTGCAATGAGGTCAACAATGGTATCTTTGAATGGGGGGCCAAGGGCCGGGGGGCCTGCACATGAGGGTGCCACAGAGTATGTTCTTGGGCTTGGTCCGGATCTGGGAGTTGACGTGGTCCATGGTCACCCTTGGCACATTAGCATGTGTGGTCAGTCGGAGTGTGCCTCTGTAGGTGATGGCAATTCCTCCTCATTGACGGTCAGGGTAACCTTGCGGGTGATACTGCAGCCGTCAGTGATGGAGCAGAGGTTGGTCCTAGCAGGCAAGGTGGCATCCAGGGTTGATGGCGAGGAGGGTGCTGGCGTCGTAGCCGTGGAGTGTCCAAGAGGAATGCTCCTTGGTGCTGAGCGCTGTCCAGGGGCAGATGGATGCAAACGGCGTAGCCTATGGGTTGCCTTTGGCACGGGAGACAACCATTACAATGCAGGTAGTGCATCGTTAACAACGCAACTCCAACAATGTGGGTGCCTTAATATCGCATTTGATTACAACGCATTGTGAGGTTAGTAATGGGGTAATTTAAATTTTTTCAGGTGTGTATGGGTTTTGGATGTAAAAATTAGGATTGGTGTGTTTTGGGCTAAAATATGAAATATTGGGTGTGTTTTGGGGTTAAATATGAAATGTGGGATGTGTTTTGGGGTCAAATATGAAATTTGGGGTGTGCATTTGTCTGAAATGTGATCTTTGTGTGTGTTTTGGGGGTTCAAAAAGGAATTCCAGGGTACACGTTTGTTGTGCAAAGGTTAGTTTTGGGTTGCACTCACTAAAGTGGGAACAGTGATCTTCATGTCTCCGCTATGCAACACCTACTCTACTGTTGCAATGTGCCTAGTATTAGTATGCTTTGGAATGGAATGCGATGCTATGGCATGCATCGCAACTATGTATGTGCCTTTGGCACACAAGTGGTACGCCCGCTGTGCATGGGCACACAGCGTCTAACATTGAGAAGTGCGGGCCGGTCTGGACAGCTGTGAGGTGGTAAACGCCGTAAAGAACACTGGATGGTGCATGGACGCAGGGATGTGTGTGTGAGTGGGTGTTGTTAAAAATGTATTGAGAGAAGTTTTACCTCTAAGCCAGGTCCCGTGGCTTCGTAGCTCCTGCTCTCCTGCATCTGCTTCCAAGGAAAGGAAGTAGCCAGCCAGCCTCCCTCCCCTGAGTCAATCATAAATCTGCGATTCGGCGGTATGATTGGTAATTGGCAATGGGACAAGACATGCAGCCAGGGACCGGAGGGGTGGGCATGTTCTCCATGCATGCTGTAGTGCAGCCTGCATTGCGAACAGGGCAGTGCGCATGACTGCTTTCGGCAGCCTGAGTAGGCTGACCAAACAGTCATTGAGCACTTAAGTGTGCATGCCAATCCACCCATGCCCTGTTCCATGTTTGGAGCAGTCCTACCCACCCTCCCACCCCCTGAGGATACATAGCATGATTACATCAGTTAGCTATCCCTTGATTATCCCTTTTTAAACTGTGTTTTTGGCTTCTCTGAGCCCACACTTCCCGGTTCCCGCCGGCAGGCCCCCCACAGTGCCTTGAGACCCTCACATGAGTAACGCGCTTACAATTCCCCTGATTGATTGATTGAGTTGTCATCATGTGATGATTGTTCCTCTTCTGCACTGCTTGAGGCGGTGGGGCAATGCTCTTCCACCATAGAAGTAGTGCCCCCGCTACTGGGGGTGCGTCATCTACGTGTGATAGGCATGAGAGACTCACCCCCGGCCCTCCTGTGCTACGTGTCCCACCTTCTCATTACCTGGACATTGACACCATGGCGCAATCCACTACACTCTCTCCAAATCTGTGACTCAGCCAGCAGGAGCCGCAGCCAGGTGTGATTTCACTGGGCTGGGTACAGCAGTTGCCGCCTGGTCCGCTGGTGGACCACTCGATGCAGTTTGATGCAGCAGGGCTCCCTTAGGTGTGTAATTGCAGCGTACAGACCACACAAGTTCGGCGTAGCACAGGGGCCTCACCCTCCACAACGTACGGCCAGCCCAACATCATCCGGCCTGTGATGCAGAGAGTCGGCAATCCCACCGTTGGTAATCCCCTCCATGCACCCCGGTGTAGTGGTGGATTGGAGTATGCGGTGCGGACCTCACTACGTTGGTGCGCATGAGCGCCTCTACCATTAACTGCTCCAAGGTGTGCAAGGTGGACTTCCCACACAGGTCAGCAATGTGTCTCCATGCGACCTGCCAGACTTCCCCACCAGGTACGGACGATTGTCGAACATCAATGTCTACCTCCATGGCTCATCAACTCCACGGCTCCTCCACATCCCACTCCAGGCTCTGGACGCAGGTCCAGCGAGGCATCCAGGCTCCAGCCACATGTCCAGCGAGGCATCCAGGCTCCAGACGCAGGTCCAGCGAAGCACCCAGGCACCAGACGCAGGTCCAGCGAAGCACCCAGGCACCAGACGCAGGTCCAGCGAGGCATACAGGCACCAGACGCAGGTCCAGCGAGGCATACAGGCACCAGACGCAGGTCCAGCGAGGCATACAGGCTCTAATCCTGGTCATCCTGGATGTTGGGTGGCTTGAGGGGGTTGTTGATGTGTGCTGCACTTGGCCCTGGCTGCTCAAATCTGCATAAAAAAAAAATTTGGGGCATCTTTTCTATGGGAGGGGACTGATAGTCTTTTTTTTCTAACTCCATACTTGCTGCCTTATCACTAGATTCCGCCCGCTATCGCCTGTTTTCCTATCGCCATCACGCTGTAGTTAGTGGCAGTTTTCACGGCTGATCCCTGAAGCTATCGCCTGTTAGCAACGTGTTGGTAATACGTCGCTAAAAAGGCGATAACTTTCAGGGATAGACGTTGATAATATCCCCCTCAGACTCTCCTCTTTTTCTGCAGTGTCTCTGATGGCTCAGACTCTACTGGGTGTATTCAGTAGCACTTCGCATAGCATACAAAGTTGATGCTAGCGCTTTGCAGAGTTATAAATGCCTCATATTTGCAGTACCACGTTAGATTCCACATCCTACGGGAAAAACGTGCAATATTTATCCCATCAGATAACTAAAGTTTCCTCTGATATTGCTATCAGGTGCAATAAATATTACACCTAATACCGGGCAGCTGGTAATGACGTTCACAGTCTTTTGGCTTTCCACCCAGATGGCTCAGCGAGTTATATGCTCTGTGCTGAGATCTGTAGATTTTTGGGGTTTTAGTTCCTGCCTTCTGAGGCATGGTAATTGCTTACCATTTAATTGGATAATAGTTGTTAACACTCTATGATTTCAGGTCATTGCCCCGTCTCCACCTTTGCCCTGTGTGACAGTTTCGAGGTCTGGGAGGGGGGTAACTAGTGTACTTTGTTTATGTTAAGCTCAGAGTCCCCTCATGTTTATAGGCTCAAAGCAGGACTTACTTCAATGTTCGGAGCAGTGGTGTATACATAGAACAGCACTACTTATGACGTCAGAGACCAGATTACAGATGCCAGGGTAGTAAAAGTTTTGCCCTTAATTAGACAATTATATTTTAATTTTGCCAAAACTGGTTCGCGTATTAGGCACTAGTACACATCTCTCTCTCTCTCTTTCTTGCACTCTCTACTGTGCTCTAGAGCGTATGGCACTCTATTTGACTCTCTTCTCCACATCTCTCCCTCAGCAGAGGTGCTTTGTGCCCTCTCCCCTCAGTCAGAGTATGCTCTCTTTGTCTTCCAGAATCTTATTTCCTCGGTACAACCAGCATTTCTCTTTATCTTTCTGTCCCGTTCCCTCCCTCGCCAACACTCACTCTGTCTTTCTCCTTCTTTCCCCTCTGCTTTTCTCTCCCATTTCTTTTCTGTCTCTTTCTCTCTTCCCTGGTGGTTCTCTCTCACACTTCTCTCTCCATCCTTCATTCTCTATGCTTTCTTTTTGATCTCTATCCTCCACCTGTTCTTTCTCCCCACCCCCTCCACTTCTTCTGTCTCTCGCCTCTCTCTCTTCTTTCTTCTCCCTTCTCTCATCAGTTGCTGTGATGGTGATGTGGAGCCCAGGGCACGCTCCCTGAAGGTAAGTGTGATTGTGAAAGCACCAAGGTGCAAAACACGTGGGGAGGTGCTGATACAGGCTCACAGGGGAATTGACTCTCAAGAGAGAGGTGAGAAGGAGTGTCAAAACAAAAACAACCCCAGAGAAAGAGGCAGACACTCCGTGGGGAGCCTTGTGTAACAAAAAGAAGAAATATCCATTTCTTAGCACTCCTAAGCAGCTGGAGGGCAGCTTTTCACTAGAGCCAAGCCCAAGACCACAAACAAACCAGCCTTTGACACTGTTAATCACAACACTCTTCTGAACACTTTAAAGCTAAGGATGGGTTTGACCCGCTGGGAAATCTCCTAAATACATCTGGGATACATTATCACCTATATGCTGATGACACCCAGATCTACATAAGGGGTCCTCCACTCATGATATTTCAATCTTCAACACAACTCTCAACTCCATCCAAACCTGCCTGTCTACACATCAACTAATTCTGAATCCTTCCAAAACAGAATTCCTTCTCCTCGCAACCTCAGTATCTTCTTCTCCTATTCAATCTTGGATGAACAATCTGAATACTCTCAACAACAAGCCTACAATTGTTGACAGGGCCAAATCTTTAGGCGACGTCCTGGACAAAAGGCTCAACTTATAGTCCCATATCAATACCATTGTCTAGAATGCACGTTACCAACTATGCCTTCTCGGGGGGTTCTGTGCTTCTTTCCTGAGCAAGACCTAAAAACCTTGGTCCAATCATTGGTTCTTTCTAGATTGGACTACAGGAACTCCCTACTGGCCTTCCCAAATCTCACCTTTCCCCTTTAAAATCCATCCTCCATTCAGCAGCTCACTTCCTATATGTGGCTAAAAGAAAGGATCACATCACACCCTTACTGTTGTCTCTTCCCTGACTTCCAATCGAAGCGAGATCAATTTACAAGGCGGCTTGTTTTGATGGAGCAGGTAAAATGTTTTCTTTTTATATACCCAATCCATTTATATAAGTCTATATTAAAATGATTAATAATTAATTCTATTAATTAATTGATTGATGTGATGATACTAAATCAACCTTATTAACCAAGAGAATACACGTGGGAATGCATTTGCATGGTTAAAATTAATAAGTGAACTAAGTTTGTATGCATATTAAAACAATAAGTGTGGCTTAGGCAGTGTTAATGTGATTTGCGCTTAAATAAACCAGAATTAACGGCTTTGAATATTGCATATGGCTAGATAAATGCATACACATAAGGGTATTAGCAAGGGAATAACACTGTTTTAATCATTTCTATGTATTAATTACGATTTTATGTTTCTTTGCTTAAAGTTGACTATTCTGGCCTACCAAAAGATGGCCGCCGACTGAAACCTAACTAAAGTACATGACTTCATCATTTTGAACAAAGGAGAAAGGCGCCTGCACGGACTTCGTTCGTGTCCCTTGTGTGACCTGTCAGACCATGCCCATGAAGACTACCCTGGGCGAGGTGCCAATGTCCCTCAACCTGAAGCAAATGTTGCAAGTTGCAAATGAACTATCGAACTCAACCGGTTACCAACGAACTGATACAATTTGTACCTGGGAACAGTCTTTCCCACCCATCTACTGTGAAACTTCTTCCACATGAGAATTTGAAAAGGTTTCCTAATGTATTGAGATGCATTTGAAATCAGCCAATCATTTGCCTGGGAATTGAGAAAATGTTACTGTTATATGTACATTTTAGTATAAATATTAGTAGTCTAGAGTGGGAAGGGGCTACACACTCTATGCTGCTGCTCTTTGCTAGAGACCACTATTGGCGGAGAATCGATGATCAGAGATCCTTATGCTGACAGGAGAGGACGGAGACTTTAGAACTCTGATGAACTTTCTGAGGACCAGTTCTGACTTAGAAAACGACAATTAGCCAGAATAGGTAAATATGACAATAGATAATATTGCATTATTAGGATTTAACCTGCATTTTAATTAGATAAAGAAAATCATTATTTGAAGAACTGTGTCAGGTGATTATTTCTTTGAAATGTTTATTGATTAATTCGAGAGTTAAACGTGTCATCAAATTATACAACAACTAAATGATCTAATTGACCTCCGGATGGAGGAACTGTTATGGTAATTCAGTAGAAGGGTTTCCTCTATCCAAGTGAACAGCTGTAGTTCGGGATTTGATATCCCCTCTGTAGGCACGGATAGTTTGAGAGAATGAATGTTGGTGTTATGGGCCCCACCAGCGTGTGATGTGTGTATGTGCGTGTGACTGAGAAATCATTCCGTCCGTGGAAGCAGGGGGAGATTTAGTGATCCGAACTGCACCAGTATTTCTGGTAGCAAGAGATGGTTTTTATTGTTTTGGTTTGATGATTTTGGCATGTATATAGCTTATCGATTATTGATTGGTATTGATATATGTACTAACACTACATGTTGAAGTCGTCTTGAGTTCTATGTCGTCTGAACGGCTTCTGGAAGGTAGGAAGTCGGGAATTGGTAACAGTTCCGTAGCAAAGCAGAGGTAAGTGCTGCTTTGGGGAAAGAAGGAATTGTGGTTGCCCGTAGGTACACGGGAGAAACGTGTGACAATTGAAGTTGCACGACGCATTGTCTGGGTTCGATTCAGTAGCATTGTCGAGTGTTACCATTAGTGATATTTCTGTATGAGAAAAGTGTGAATGATAGCAAAGGGTTACCTGTGAAATTTTTGTCTTAGGTACCAGGAAACCAATTGGCATACCGATAACGTTTATCACTGAAAAGGTAGCAGGTGTTCCCTGAGCTTGGTAGAAGGACAAAGTAGAGGTAAGCGCTGCTTTGTTAGCGTATGTTAAAAATCTGTAGTAGGACGGACTGTTCGCTGTTCTCGGGAAAGACAGGTTTCTGTGTGAATGAACTATATTTTCTTGCGTGAAAGTGCGTGAATGAAATAGCATTCGGGTTAATTGCGGAGCTCTGGATTTATTTCTCAGGATCATTGCGTTTCCAACTATGTGTCTTAATCCCGGAGAAAACAGTTAATTGATGCTTGATAGAAGGGTGAAGTAGAGGGATGCGCTACTTTGCCAACGGACGTAATGATTCTGTAGTAGGGCAGAGGTAAGCGCTGCTCTCAGAGAAACAGGATTCTCGTGGGAAAGGTCTTTTGCTATTCTGTGGTTAGCGGATGGAGATGTTTGTACGTTGTAACTAACAAGTATTGTAAAATTGAAACAAAGTCTACCGAGTAGTTTCGTAAAGGAGGGGTAGACTGGAGACAGGAGTCAGGAGCAGGAGCTGCTGCAGCGACTGCTGACGTCTGGAGGACCGCGCTGGGATTGGACAGCTAGTCAGTGACGTAGATGCTCCAGGATTGGTGCGTTAGTGTGAGTCGCGCAGGGATTGGAGGTTGTGACAGTGACGAAGACGCTCCAGGATTGGTGCGTGAGTAAGAGTCACGTTGCTATTGGACTAAAAATCGTACAGTTGCAGAAAAGACTAAAGGGTTCACGAAAGAAAGGAAGATGTATTATCATTCACCCGAGAAAAAGAAAAAATCTTTGTTCAGTAAATTAAGAAATTGGTTTTTGAAAGACAAAGAGATTGTGACTAGGGAAGGACAGTTACTTCCTTCAGCGAAAACCCCCGCATCCTTCATGGTTGCGAAATATGGGTACCATACTTGCATCTGGTTAGACAATTGGGCGAAGTATACAAAGGAAGACGGAGTTTTAGCGTTTCCAGAGGATGGTTCCTTTAATTTGGCAATATTACGGAACTTACGGGAGAGGATGATGAGCTTAGATCCACGACCTAGGCCTACGCAATTTGAGGCGTTGACAGAGTTGGAAGATGAGATGCATGAGCGAGAAAAACAGAGAAATGGCAGTAGGTACCGATACATGTTCGGACGGCCAAATGATCGCGAAACTCACTGTGACCGAATGAGAAGGTGGCGAGACGCAAGTATGACTGAAGGATGGATGTATGACATTACAACGCGTGTCATTACAACGCGTGCAGTTACATCGCATGCGTTACAACGCATGCGATGTTAGAACGCTATGCCATTACAACGCAAGTCTTTACATCGACTTGCACTAGATGGCGTGCTAACATTAGAAAAGTGTAATTTACTATTCCAACTCCAGTCCACGTAACAGTAGGGAAGGTGTTGGGATAGTAAACTACACTATTTGTAATGTTAGCACGCCATCTAGCGCAAGTCGATGTAAAGACTTGCGTTGTAATGGCATTGCGTTGTAACATCGCATGCGTTGTAACGCATGCGATGTAAAAGCTGCGCGTGGTAAAAACCGCGTTGTAATGGCTGTTCCCCCTGAAGGTTAGTTTCCAGTGAGAACTGCAGGGGAAAGTGAGGGAAGAAAATGCCTAGAAAAGAAAAACCATGTAGAAACCCGGAGGTACGGGGCAAACAAAACGGATGACGATGTCTTAGATGATATGTTTTACAAAAGCCCACCTCCGTACAGGCAGGAATCAGAAACGCCAACCACAGATACACCAGTGAGGGAGACTCTGAGAATCATTAAGACAGAAGATGTGACTCCGGAGGTAAAGAGAAGGAATTCTCTTAAGGAACGGGGAAAGGAAAATAGGGTAGAGAGTGAAAATTCCAGGGAACTAGCAAAAACCACATTAGAACTGACAGAGAAAATAAGAGAATTGACGAAAAATCTAGAAGCAGTTACCGTCCCTGTGACCATAGGTCCTGTTATGCCTATTTTTGAGAAGCAGAAAGACAGTGAGCACGGACTAACAGTCCCGTATGTGAACAATAGACAGGCAGAACAGCCCCTGATGAGAGCAAAAGAGAATTCCTGGAGACATACTATGAGTGAAGGTGAATTACATGTGTCAAATAACCCATTCTATTGTCCTGATACTGTAGAGAGAAGCAGAATTATAGGAGGATCAATATTAGAACCACAGAGACTGACAGAACCAGGAAATGTAGAAAAATCAGTGGGTATAACTACCGACGAATTGAGCGAATGGCTGAAGGGCTTGCAGGGTAAAGAGAAAGAATCCCATACCATTGATGTGGCAAAATTACGGATGGTGTTAGAAGAATTGATAGTAGGGACTATCCCCACAGAAAAGCTGAAAAATTACCAAGATGAGGAACTATTGTTTTTGTGCAAAAGTGTCACCTGGAGAGCAAAGAATTTACATGACAGACTGGCAGAAATAGCAAGTGAAATGGGAATTGACATGGACAAAGTAAAAGCTTTACAGAAGCCCTACCGAGTGGATTTCACAGAGAAAGATATTGAGAATCTGAACACTGCAGGACGAATAGGACAGATTAGGGACATAATCACAGTGCTGAGGAAATGGGGAGATGTGGACAAATGGAAAAGCAGGTGGTATAGGAAGCGGGATGACACCTCAGACAGAACATTTCCAGCGTTTCCTGTGAGAGAAAAGGAGAAGGTGGTGACAGAGTTCCCTATGAGAGAGATTCCAGGAGGGGGATATGTGCATGTCCCATGGACCAGACAGTACATTTTGTCATTTACAAATGACTTGCCTCGATTACGGGAAAAGCCGGTCGAGTGGTACCGACAGGTAGACAGATTTGGTAAATTGTCAAAAGTGCTGTGGATTGATCTGAATAGTCTGTTTGATATAATAGTGCCAGCAGACTTGTGGGCAGAATGCAAGATAGTCATAGATTGGCCGACTAATGAGTACCCGAGAGATCCCAATACAGGAGCCCCAGAGGTAATGAAGAAATATGAACAGGTCATGGTGTTCTTGAAAAACAAAGTGCCTCCAAAAGAAACAGACTGGGTTAAAATAGATCGAACACATCAAGAAGCGAAAGAGTCAGTTCACGCATACTATGAGAGGCTAATTTTAGCTTTCAAACAGTTCAGCGGGGATGACAGTCTGGGAGAGAAGGACCAGAGTCATTTTGTGTACAGCTTTGTGTATGGTCTGCGTCCCGAAATTGGGGACATGATTAAGCAGCATACTGAGGACTGACAGAGCAAGAAAATAGATGAGATCCTAAGGCATGCTAAATACTTTAGTGATGAGATTGAGGCAAAGCAGCGAAAACTAAAAGGAAAGGCAATGTGGGCTCAAGTGAAAGTTGCAGAGAGACAGGAAGCTCAGCTGGTTGAACAAGCTAATAATCCAGGCATTAAACCAAGATTTGGCCCAGGAAAAGGGAAGGGAAATATAGAAGAAGCTAAAAAGAAGTTTCCATGCCACAATTGCGGAAGGTTAGGGCACTGGAAATCCGAGTGTAAATATCCACCAGGTACTAATAATGAAAATCCATCATTGAATCCACAGGTGCAGTGTGATGGGAGTGGCCCACCGCCGCAACAGCAGAAGGCTGTTAATCCATAGAATCAGGTGCCAAAACCGCCCTTACCGCAGAGCCGAAACACCCAGAGATATAGTAAGGAGACGGGATTCTACAATGAAGAACAGGTAAACAAGCCGCAACGCGCGAACGCTGTATCACAATATTGGCTGCAAAATGACGAGAGTGAGTCATAAGAGATTTATTGACGGTGCCGAAAAGAGGAAGCAGGGTGCGTACTTGGCGCATCTCTAGAAATAGATCAGACAGGACCATTTGTGGATGGAAAAGTTAATGATGAAAGCATTACTTTTCTAGTAGACACTGGAGCTACGCGATCTACTGTCAGATCAGCAGACGTGAAAAATCTTCCTCTTTCGGATGAAACAATCCAAGTAGTCAGTGTATCAAATACCCAGATTAGAACGTACCTTACTGAACCGGTAAAGGTCAGAATAGGGAAATTTTCAGACATGCACCGATTTGTAGTGTGTGACACCAGTCCTGTGAATTTGCTAGGTAGAGATTTGTTGTGCAAAATGAATTGCACCATATTCTGTACACCAGACGGAATAGCCTTTGAAACACCAGATGAGGATGTTCTGTATAAAATGACCATAGCTAACAGAGAGAGTAAGGTTACTGGAACCTATGCCATATTCAATCCAGATGAATTACCCCTAGAATTGAAACAGACAGTGAAGGCAGCAGTCTGGGATTTCACTGGAGAAGATGTAGGCCTGATGAGAAATGTAGACCCAGTGAGAATCGCTGTAAAGGAAGGAGCAGTTTACCCAAACATTCCACAATACAGACTGACACCCAAAATAATTGCAGGAGTAACCCCTTTGATTGAGAAAATTATCCAGCAAGGAGTGTTAAGAGAAATATTGAGCAGTCCATGTAACTCGCCTATAATGGGACTGAAAAAGCCGAGTGGGAAGTTCAGGATTGTGCAAGATTTGAGAAAGATCAACAAGATTGTTGTGTCATGTTGTTCCATTGTTCCAAATCCCTCAGTAATTTTGTATCAGATTCCTCATGATGCAGAATGGTACACAGTAATTGATTTGTGTCAAGCTTTCTTTTCCATTCCGTTGCATCCTGACAGCCAGCCGCTTTTTGCATTTCGGTTTGGAGAGCGTATTTTGGCCTGGTGCCGAATCCCACAGGGGTACACAGAGAGCCCCTCCATTTTCAATCAGTTGCTAAAGAAATCTCTGGAAAGTCTTACCATGCCAGAGAATTCAGTTTTGGTCCAATATATTGACGACCTATTGGTGGCGTCAAAGACACGTGAGGCCTGTGAAACAGACAGCATAGCTTTGCTGAATCATTTGGCAGATGGAGGACTGAAGGTATCTCCGACAAAATTGCAATACTGTAAAAAAGAAGTACAATATTTGGGTCATACTATCAAAAAAGGGCTGAGAAAAGTAACCATAGACAGTATCAGAATCATTAGAGGAATGAGAGCTCCAATGACCCAAAGAGAGGTGAGAATGTTCCTAGGAATGGTTGGTTACTGTCGTCAGTGGATAAGTAACTTTTCCCTGATTGCCAAACCATTGGTGAAATTGACAAAAAGTGAGGTTAAAGACCCCCTTGAACTGAACAAAGAAGAACTGGCAGCATTCAGACAGCTGAAGAACAGTCTTTGTGAATCCCCAGCTCTGGGGATGCCAGACTATGAGAAAGAGTTTGAACTATACTGCAGTGAGAGAAACGGATGTGCACTCTCAGTGTTAATACAGAAACATGGAAGGCAAAGGAGACCAGTGGCATATTTCTCGTCAATGTTAGATCCAGTGACGATAGGTCTGCCAGGATGTCTGAAAGCAGTTGCTGCTACATGCCAAAGCCTAGAGCAGAGTGAGGGAATCGTGATGGGGTATCCAGTAAGAGTGTTTGTACCTCACAGTGTGGCGATCCTTTTAACAAGGAGTCGAACACAGTTCATGTCACATAGTCGGATGACTAAGTATGAGAAGGTCATTCTAGGTGCAACCAATGTGAGTCTGGAAAGATGTGTGAATGTGAATCCAGCTACACTTTTGCCTGATGCAGAGAGAGTGGAGGTAAGAGGATGTTGATTATGATTGTCTGGATGTGCTTGACTACTGCACGAAACCTCGACCTGACATAAGAGATCTACCACTGCCAGAAAGTGATTATGTGTTTTTTGTGCATGGATCCTGTCTGAGAACAGATGAAGGAGTGTTGAGCGCAGCATATGCAGTATGCACAGTTTCAGCAGTTATAGAAGCATAACTCTTGAAAGGAGTTAAATCCGCTCAAGTAGCAGAAATAGTGGCATTGACAAAAGCATGCAAAATTGGGAGGAATGTAAGAGTGACTGTGATGACTGATAGCCAGTATGGCTTCGGAGCTGTCCACGACTTTGGCCAATTATGGCTACAAAGAGGTTTCCTGACCTCAAGTGGAACTCCCATAAGGAATGCAGAAGTGGTTGGAGAATTGCTTGAGGCAATACAAATGCCCAAAGAACTGGTTGTGGTAAAATGTGCTGCTCATGGTCAAGGAAGTGATTACATCACTACCGGGAATCGTTTTGCAAGTGACATGGCTCAGTATTGTGCCCGAAACCAATATTCTATCAATCGGTCAAAGGAAAGGGAAATGTCTTCTTGCTCCATAATGTTTACTAACGTTGTGGGAACATGGGATGAAGTGAGGCAGTTGCAGGATGAAGCAGGTGATGAAGAAATGAAGCAGTGGGTAAAAGCAGGTTGTGCACCCAGGGAAAAAGATCATGTGTGGGTCTATCGGGATGGAAGACCAGTAATGCCTGATAGCATGATGTCAACCATGGCACGGATGTATCATGGCCAAGGACATCTGGGAAAGGATGCCATGATAAGGGCTTTTAAGCAGACCTGGTACAATGCAAAATTCAGGTTGATAGCAGAAAGTCTCTGTCAAAGATGCCTGATATGTCAGCAGTACAATCCTGGAAGGAAAACTGTGGTGAGTCTAGGTACCATAGGCTGGGAGGGAGGACCTTTCACCAGAATGCAAGTAGATTTCATTGAAATGCCCCCTTATAATAACAAGCTGAGGTATGTGTTGGTGGTAGTTTGTCTGTTCTCTAGGTGGGTGGAAGCATACTCAACCAGAAGAAATGATGGAATCACAGTGGCCAAGCTCTTGTTGAGGGAATTCATCCCAAGGTACAGGTTCCCAATAACCATAGAATTAGACAGAGGAGGACACTTTTACAATGAGATCATGAAACTGATTTGTGAAGCATTGGGTGTACAACAAAAACTGCATTGTACCTACTGACCAGAGGCTTCTGGTGTGGTCGAGCAAATGAATGGTACCATCAAAAACAGAATAGGGAAGATGTGTTTAGCCACAGGAATGAAATGGCCTGATGTCTTGCCTCTAGCTTTGATGACCATTAGGTCTACTCCAGACAGAACTACAGGTTTAAGTCCCCACGAAATCATCATGGTACGCGCCATGAGACACGTGTTTGTACCAGTAAACAAGCTGATGACTTATAACTGATGACATGATTTTGGATTACTGTAAAGGCCTGGCTGACGCAGTCCATTCTGTGTTTCACCAGGTTGGAGCGGATGCCACCACACTCGAAAAGAAACCAGCCCATGATTTGAGCCCAGGGGACTGGGTGAGAATAAAAGTCCACAGAAGAAGAAATTGCTTGGTTCCGAGGTGGGGAAGGCCAAGGCAAGTCATCTTGACCACAACAACTGCTGTGAACTGTGCAGGATTGAAAAATTGGATACATGCGAGTCACACTTTGAGAGTTCCAAATCCAGCAGATAGCATTGGAAAAGAATATTTCGATGAATCAGAATCAAGTGATGAGTCAGGCAATGAGAATATAAAGTCAAAAGAAAAAAATCCTGATAGGGGGGAAAATGAGCCAAGACTAGTCCAGACTCGAAGAGAAGAAATTCTGAGGAAAAGATTGCAGATTTCAGATGGTTCAGATTCTGGAAGTGAACAAAACGCCAGTGGTGAGCACAGAAAGAAGAAAAGAAAAGAAAAGAATGTCCAGTCAGAAGTAACATTTACACCAAATGAGAGAGTAGAAGAAGTTCCACCTGAGAAAATATTGGAAGGAGAAGAAGGGACAGTCACAGAGAGAGAGGGACAGATTGCGGAAAAACCCCGAGGAGGTGTAGGGAACTGCAACACCCAGCTAGGTGAAGGGACAAGTAGTCAGCAGGAAAATTGCGTGCCGGAGACCCGAGGAGGGACAGAAGTAGGGCCAACACAAGAGGTGGAAAAAGAGACTGTTGAAAAGGCAAAACCAAAACGAGACAGAATCTGAAGACAGTGAAACTGAAATACCAGAGGGTCGAGTTCTAAGAAAGAGAACTTGGATTGAGGAAAAAAACAGTAAAGACGGCAAAACAAGAAGGAATGCTAAAGGAGATCTTTGGCCAAACAAAATTAAGAGACTGAGATATCGATTGACACGAGTCAAACCCTCAGAAGCTGAACAAGTGAATGAAGTAACAAGTCAGCAAAAAGAGAAAGAGGAAGAGACAGAAGTGTCAGAAGCGAACAAACGATCAAGTAAACCAAACCAGAAGTATAAGTCACCTGAATGGACGTAAGTGGCACTGCCTGAACAAGGAAAAGAGGTAGATAGTCAAGGAAATCCAGAGGAGACTTTACTGAGAGTGGTAAAGGAAGAAGAAACAGAGGAAATCCTGAGAGTTATCTTATCCGATATCGGAGAAGAAGCGGAAGATCAGGAAATTTTGTATGTGAACGACGAGAAAGAAGTGAAAAACGATGAGAGGCCAAGTTGAGTAATTTCAAACAGGTCCTTGTAGAAATATAAAGGATTGAATAAAAAATTGAAGTATTTGGATCACCTGATGAGGTCTTAGCTCTTGTAGGAAAGCTACAAGAGGCGGAGTAGAAGAGGCTAAGTAAAAAGACACGGTTAATTTTAACAAGATGGCTAACATAGATGATAACAAGAGTAGATGTACCTTTATGAGAAGATGGTGCAAGACATGTTGTTGTTGTACAGGACTATTAATGCTTCTTTGGAGTGTACTCGCTCTTTTGATCTCTTTCAAAGTAACTTTAGATACACTAGAGGGACATACAGAGAATATGACTAACATAGTGAAAAGTTCACAAAAGGTTGTTCCATTTAGAACAAACACTGAGCATATGCACAAGGATAGGTCAATAACTGATTTTTCTAGCAATGTTTTTTCAAAATCATTGTATGAATATGTAAAAACAATGGACGTAAGGGATTGCTACGTATGTATGCAATTACCTGCCTCTGTTTCAGAAGGGGTGACTTATCATCACCTCCCAGCAATTTATGGAATAACATGTAGCGTTTTAACTAGTATATTTTACCAAGTAGGGAAACTAGAGTATAATCTGTCTAATATAGATAACATTCTTGGACAATTGCCCATGAATAATGAATGATATCCAGCTAAAGCTGCTAATGTATTAGGTGAGATTTTTATAGAAACTAAAGAACTAACTTTAGATTATATTTTTAGGAACAATTTAACTTGCAGTTTGAAGACAGAAGAGAAAACATTTTTGGATATGGTTGAGGAGAGGAGATTGAAAATACACAAGAATGCAGAAGGACATAAAGAAGGGGAAAACATTTGGGAAATAGATGGGAAAAAGGAGACAAAGGGTGATGCTAGACCAACAATAGCTATAGATTCACCACAGAAGGGCAAATTATGCATTATGAGAGAAAGATCCCAATATGATTATTATTATTATATAGGGACAAGTGAGTGTCATGATACATATTTTATTGCATCTGGATGGGGATTTAGAGGTGGAGAAGACCCAGTTTTCCCTGGACTGTACTATATTTGTGGGAACAAGGCTTACTACAGGTTGCCCGACCATTGGTATGGCACATGTTATGTTGGCCTGGTCTTTCCAAAGATCTTTCACATGGATAGAGTAGAAAATAGTGGACCAAATAACCTACGAATGCGTAGCAGAAGAGAAACCTCGTTAGAAATTGTAGGTGATATTTTTGGAGCCTTGATACCAGCAGTGGGAATATCTTTCAATGCAAATAATATTCGGAAATTGTCAACCATAGTGGATCGCTTGTCAACAAGCACCGCTGGAGGATTCCTTTTGGTAAACACTGAACTGGTTGCCATGCGTGCTATGATTTTGCAAAATCGACTTGCCCTTGATATCTTATTGGCAAAAGAGGGTGGAGTCTGTGGAATGCTGAAAGTTCAACATTGTTGCACTTACATTCCTGATGAAAGCAGAGATCTAAAAGTATATATTAAGAACATTACAGAATTGCATGATGAAATAAAACCACTGGAGGTTGAAAGTATCTGGACTAGAATTAGTAATAAGATGGCTGCTATTAAAGCTTTCTTAGGTAAATTAGGTAGTACTATAATAGGGAAAATATTATTTCCATTAACATGTGTGATTTTCGTATTATTAATACTTAGATTAGGCTGTATGTGTTGTAGACATAGAAGAAATAAAAAGAAAGTTAAACGAGAAATTTACAAAAAGAAGGAAAAGAAACCAGAAAGAGATCTTAATGAAATAGAATTAGAAGAATGGAAGGAGAGTATGTATGACAAAACTAAAAGAGAAGATGAAAAGGAAACAGAATTCTAATTGAGCAAGAAAACATTTCAAATTTCCGTAAAAGGGGAAATAAATTGATTTTTTGGGTTTGTTTGCGGTGATAAAATCACCAAAGGGGGGATTGATGGAGCAGGTAAAATGTTTTCTTTTTATATACCCAATCCATTTATAGAAGTCTATATTAAAATGATTAATAATTAATTCTATTAATTAATTGATTGATGTGATGAAACTAAATCAACCTTATTAACCAAGAGAATACACGTGGGAATGCATTTGCATGGTTAAAATTAATAAGTAAACAAGTTTGTATGCATATTAAAACGATAAGTGTGGCTTAGGCAGTGTTAATGTGTTTTGCGCTTAAATAAACCAGCATTAACGGCTTTGAATATTGCATATGGCTAGATAAATGCATACACATAAGGGTATTAGCAAGGGAATAACACTGTTTTAATCATTTCTATGTATTAATTACGATTTTGTGTTTCTTTGCTTAAAGTTGACTATTCTGGCCTACCAAAAGATAGCCGCCGACTGAAACCTAACTAAATTACATGACTTCATCATTTTGAACAAAGGAGAAAGGCGCCTGCACTGACTTCGTTCGTGTCCCTTGTGTGACCTGTCAGACCATGCCCATGAAGACTACCCTGGGCGAGGTGCCAATGTCCCTGAACCTGAAGCAAATGTTGCAAGTTGCAAATGAACTATCGAACTCAACCGGTTACCAACGAACTGATACAATTTGTACCTGGGAACAGTCTTTCCCACCCATCTACTGTGAAACTTCTTCCACATGAGAAAATTTGAAAATGTTTCCTAATGTATTGATGCATTTGAAATCAGCCAATCATTTGCCTGGGAATTGAGAAAATTTTACTGTTATATGTAAATTTTAGTATAAATATTAGTCGCCTAGAGAGGGAAGGGGCTACACACTCTATGCTGCTGCTCTTTGCTAGAGACCACTATTGACGGAGAATCGATGATCAGAGATCCTTATGCTGACAGGAGAGGACGGAGACTTTAGAACTCTGATGAACTTTCTGAGGACCAGTTCTGACTTAGAAAACGACAATTAGCCAGAATAGGTAAATATGACAATAGATAATATTGCATTATTAGGATTTAACCTGCATTTTAATTAGATAAAGAAAATCATTATTTGAAGAACTGTGTCGGGTGATTATTTCTTTGAAATGTTTATTGATTAATTCGAGAGTTAAACGCGTCATCAAATTATACAACAACTAAATGATCTAATTGACCTCCGGATGGAGGAACTGTTAGGGTAATTCAGTAGAAGGGTTTCTTCTATCCAAGCGAACAGCTGTAGTTCGGGATTTGATATCCCTCTGTCGGCACGGATAGTTTGAGAGAATGAATGTTGGTGTTATGGGCCCCACCAGCGTGTGATGTGTGTATGTGCGTGTGACTGAGAAATCATTCCGTCCGTGGAAGCAGGGGGAGATTTAGTGATCCGAACTGCACCAGTTTCACCCACAAAGCCTTGCACACCACCACCCCTCACTATCTGGCTAAAAAACTCAAAACCTCAGGAGGCTCTAGCCCTTCATGCAATGCGGAAAAGTTACTGCTTGAACCTCCAACCTTCAAAAGGGAAAAATGTATGGCTTAATCCTTCTCTGGTAATGCGGCCAGAATTTGGATCTCACCTCGTCCATCCCTCCGAACCACCGCCTCTTTATGGGCTTACTGAAAACAGATCTTAAAACTCTTCTCCTCCAACGGCACTTCCTGGAATAATTCAACCCATTTCTTGACGCTTACTGCCATTTGGCTCTCAGGTGAAGTTAACTTTGCAAACATGTATTTTATATCTATTTTAATCTAACAATGGCACCTTTTAGTTTTACAATGTAGATATGCAACTTGTTATCGTTGTATCTGTATATATGTAACTTGTTAGTGTGTTTAGTCTATCTTCTGTACGTTTTGTAACTTATATAATGTATAACATACATATATTCAACTTGTTAGCATTGTAACTGTATATATGTAACTTGTTAGCGTGTTTATCTTGTGTACCTTTTGTAATTTACCTGGTTCTTTTTTTAAAATTTATTTTTTATTAAGCATTTCCAGAATAAACAGACAATAGAAAACAATAATAAGCCAGCAGTAAGAAAAACATAATAATAAAATACATCCATCCAGATATCATGAACTAATCTATAAGCTTGGTCCAATAAGCCATAAAAAAACCAAGGATACAAAGAAAAGAACAGAAATAAGTAAATAACTAAATAAAGAAAAGAAAAAAAGAAAAACATGTATTAATACATACATCCGATCATAAAGACATAATTCATCTATCACTAGCCATTGTGTTGTTAATTGCTTTCTTGTGAGCCCCTTATGCTTCTGGTCCAGGTGGTAATACAAGACCAAGCCCTCTGACCCAGAATTCTAGCCCGTCTGCCCCTGCACGGATAGATAGCCTTTTCTTGATTATAAATTCCCAGGAGTCTGGCAAGCCACATCTGGAAAGTTGGTGGTTCAACATCTTTCCATCTCGCCGCCAGAATTATTCTATATACTGCTGTCGCCAAGAATAAACAAAATTTCTCCTCTGGGTTTGACCCCAGTGAGTCATCATAGCCAAGAACTAGCAGTGTAGGGGATATTTCCACTCTATGACCAAATACCTCCTCCCAATACCGTGATAAACCTTGTTTTAATAAGTTTAATTTGGTGCAATCATAGAACATATGTATCAGGGTAGCTGGCCCTTGCCCACACCTAGGACAATGATTATCTGACCTTTTGCCCCATGTAAACAATTTAGCTGGTGTATAATATAAATTAAAAATTGTTTTATAAAGTTGTGCTTTTAGGCTGGATGACAAAAGTATTTTAGAAGTTAAAGAAAGACTAGTATAAAGGTCAACATTGGGGTTATCTAGCTTCCTAGCCCAAGTAGATTCAGTTTTTTCAAGATCATCTGGAATTTTATCAAGGAGTAGGCTATACAAATTCCTAATTCTAATGGATTTCCTAGTTATAATATCTAGGAGTGGGATTTTAATAAGCTTTATCTCGGGAGTATTTAACATAAGAATGCTTTTAATCTGTGCAAATTTAAAATACTGATTGCCAGGAATGTCAAATACGCTCTGTAACGCTGAAAAATGAAAATCTTGTTCCCCCCCTGAGAAATCTCCTATTGTTATTACACCCATTCTTTCCCATTTCTTTCCCATATCATCATTAATCTGGGGCGATAATAACGATGAGTGCCACAAGGGTGTATATCTATTGAATTTTGGAATTACCATAAATCTAGAGACTTGCTTCCATATTGTCCATGCTCCCCAATTACCTTAAACTTAACTTTTATAGTAGCTAGGCTCCAGTTGTTTTAGCAGGAGCCCTGGAGCTTTCTTCCCGATAGAGAGTTCATAAATAGAAGGGATTTTTTGTCTTTGCTCTATTCTATAACTATTCCCAATAATAAATAGAGTAGACATTTGGTGAAGAAGGGCCGCCCAATAATATAAAGTAATATTAGGGACTGCTAAGCCGCCCCTATCCTGTGGTAAAGCCAAATATTGCATTGCTCTTCTAACTTTCCCATATTGCCATATAAAATTAGAGAGCATTGATTCCAATTTTTTTAAAACACTATCCTCTAGAGCAAGAGGTATCGATCGAAATAAATACAGAATCTTTGGGAGCATTGTCATTTTTACAAAGTTACCTCTCCCTATGATTGATAAATGTAAACCATTAACTCTCCTTAAATCATCCCCAATAGATTTCATCAAGGGCTCATAATGGCATCTATTAATTTCCTCTATGTTAGAACTTATGGACACTCCCAAATAGGTAGCAGTATTTGCTTTTCTTGAATCATTGAAACAGATATTATCAGTACATAAAACAACTGTTTTTCCTTCGTTCAGAGCATATCCGGAGAAAAGCCCGTAACTCTCTGCAATTTTAATTATTTCTACTAAAGCCTCGGCTGGATTTGAGGTTAATACCGGCACATCATCGGCATATGCCAATACTTTGGTCTTGAAACCCTCCGTAACTATTGGTTTGATATTCTGATTTTCTAATAATTTAACCAGTAGAGGATTAATGTAGAGAGCAAACAAAATCGGTGAGCAGGGACAGCCCTGCCTTGTCCCTCTTGATACCTTTATAACATTAGATTCTTTACCCATAAGTTGCAATCGGGCCCTGGGTAGACGATACATAGCTCTAACTGCTTTAATAAATTGGGGCCCAAATTTATTTAATTCGAGAATCTCCCATAAATATTACCAGGACACCCGATCAAAGGCTTTCTCGGCATCAAGGAGGATCACGGCCATCCGGCCCCCCGTCCCGGACATGATATCAAAGAGAGTGATAACTCTACGGATGTGATCAGTGGTGCCTTTGCCCGGAATGAAACCATGTTGCCAGGGGGAGACTAGTTGTGCTATGACCCTCCCGAGCCGATTAGCCAAGATTTTTGAGTATAATTTAGAATCAGAATTAATCAGGGAGATTGGACGATAAGACGAAGGATTATCTACAGGCTTACCCTTCTTGGGAAATATTATTATATCGGTTTCATTCCATGACTCCGGAGAGATCCCATTGTATTGCTCTCCCCTAAACAGATCTAATAAGAGGGGCATAATTGTTGTTCCCAGGATTTTATAAAGTTCTAGCGGAATTTTATCAGGTCCTGAGGCCAGCCCTACCAGGGCTAGATGGATTTCCTCTAATGTTATTTCTTTTTCTAATTCATCTCTCGTTAACTGATCCAACCCCCCTTCGAATTCAGTGCCTGTAGTCAACTCTAATAGGGCCTGCCTTACTTCTACAGAACTTTTCCTAATATCGTCTTGATATAAGGTTTGATAATACCTTTGAAAGCAATCAATAATATCCTCTGGATCTGTATATTCTTGTCCATCAATTTTAATAGAGGGTATTGCATTTAAAGAAATCTTCTGTCTAGTACGTAGAGCTAATCTTTTACCTACCAACTCTCCATTTTCATAAGACCCATTTCGATGTGATTGAAACGCTTCTGCGGACCTTTGAGTTAACCAGCTATTTAGTGCTGTTTTTAAAACTAATATTTGATATTGTATGTGAACCACATCTTGTCCCTGAGTTATAGCAAGAATATGCTCTTCTTCCACTATAGCAAGTTCACGTAAAATTTGCTGATTCTTATCTTTCTGCTCCTTCCTTGTTCTAACGACATAGCTAATAGTTTCACCTCTAAGGGTGGCCTTAAAACAGTCCCAAACAGCCCCCCTACTTGCACTAAAACGATTCGTGTCGAAATAATTCTGTGTCCGTTCCTTAATAAATCCGATATAATCTTTGTTAACAAGAAGCTTTCTATCAAACGTCCACCTGGTCCGGTGTTTTTTAAAATGGACTACTATAATTTCTAAGATCAGAGGGTTATGATCTGATATGAGTTTAGGAAGTTTCGTTATCACAGCCTCTGCTAATAGGTCTCTTGTTCCGAAGAAATAATCAATCCTGACAAATTTATTGTGTGGGCAGGAAAAATGTGTAGCCCGAGTCCGGAGAATTATTTAATTCCCAAATATCCACCAGACCGTGGATACTTCTAAGATGGTTTAAGGCCCTATAGACTCGGGGTTTCCGACTAGAGTATCCAGATATTTAAATCTTCACAGAAAATTATGGGGTTTGGCCAGGTGGCGAGTTCTATTTCCAGGTCCTCAAATATTCGTGGGTCAGCCTGGTTTGAGCCATATACAGAGCATATCGTGATCCCTGACATAAGTTCTACTATGACCCATCTCCCCAGAGTGTCAGTTGCTTTGCGCTTAGCTAGCCCTAATGATAATTTAGCGAGAATTGCTACTCCACGAATATTAGAAGTCTGAGTTGTACAGGCCAAAATATTGTACCCCCCAACCTTTAATAGCTCTCTTTCTTCCCACGGAATGTGGGTCTCTTGCAAACAGACTATATCCATAGAGTTTAGCCTAATAATTTCAGCACAATGATTCCGCTTAACCCTATCATTCAGCCCTGCCACATTCCAAGAACAAAGCTTTATCTTCCCCATTGAATTTTTGTACAAAGTAACCAAGGCCAGCATATAACCTGTCTTCTGCCCTTATATCTCTCAACAATAAAACTAACCTTTTTTTCATTAATCACAATTATCTGCTTATTTTTTTCACTTCTAATTCCGGAAATGCTTTTTTTTTTTAACTTAATTCCCCTCCCCCCCTCTTCCCTTCGCTCTCCCCCCTCCCACCCCCCCAACATTCCCACCTCCCCGCTTGAGGCATACCGACTCAGCATTGAGTCAGTTTTCGTGATGAAAATGCAACACAAAGACCTGAGCTCTAGAATTAGAGAATTCAAATACTACTATTCTCTAGATGCTGCTTAATGGATTCAACTACCAGGAGTTATTTTTCAAAAGCTGTGTTTTTGTTTATGTATATTTATTTTTTATTTTTTATTTATTATTCTTTCTGCCCGCCATACCTTATATCATATTCCTTATATTCCTTACTTCCCACTAAGCAAATGTGCAAGAATTACCCAGTTTTTATATTCACTTTACTCAATCCTCTATGATAATTATACTTTCCAGCTAAACTGAACTGCTTTAACCAGTAAAAGTATCAAGATACTCTCCAGCCTTTATCTCGGACAGAAACATTTTTGTTTGCCCTCCCCAGATTACTTTAAACCGAGCTGGATTATTTAAATAAGCCTGTGCTTTTTTATCTTGGAATGGTTTAATCAGCTGGCGCAGCCTCCACCGCCTTTCGACGGTGGAGTGACAGAAATCTGGACGAACGAAATACGTTATTCCGTTCCTAGATCTCTTAGACTCAGGTCTTGCCTTATCAAAAACGGCTTGATGCAATAAAAAATGTCCAAAGTATACCAAAATAGCACGAGGGAAGGAACCAGCCTTTTCTGGCTGTTTTTGAACAAAAGGGACCCGGTAAGCGCGTTGCACTTCCCGTGCCCAGTCTCAATCTGTGAGCTCTGGCAGAGAGTCTTGAAATAGCTTCACAATGTATGAACGGGCATCTCCAGCCTCAACCCCTTCGGGAATACCCAAAACCCGTAGGTTGTTCCTCCGCTGGTAATTTTCAAACTCCTCCAGCTACCATTTAACATCAACCAGCTGTGCATCATGGGAGTCCACTCGTAATTGATACTGAGCCATCTCAGATTCATTAGAGACAATCCTAGATTCCACATCGGTCAGCCGGTCCCCGAATGAGCTGCATGTCTTAGTCAGCTTGCGAACCATGCCTTGTACCTTGCGCATAGCGGCTTGAGCCTTGCGCCCATCTTGGCGAGTCTCATCCCGATGTAGTGAGATGGCCTGAAAAATAGATTCAAGCGTTGTGGTGGATGGCTCTGAGAGGTTGGGTCTAATCGAGTCAGAAGGTAAGGGATTTAACAGTTGGTTTGTGGGGGTATAATCCCAAGCCAGCTCTTTGGACCCCTCTTTAAGCCCCTCCTTTTCTTCTTCCTTTTGCCTAATACGGTTCTTAATTTAGCGCCAGGGTCGACGCCTGGATCAGTAACGCTCTCATCCGAAGTAGATATAGATGAGATATCCTCTGACCACTCACCTCCATCAGATAGAGAGAAAAAATCACTAGGTTCTTTCTCAGGCTCAGCATCTCCCATATTAGTTTGGCTAAATTCGAAAATAGCATGAGATTGTAGTTGCTGTTGGAGTTGGGGTTGAGGGACGACAGGGGGCACTAAGCCAGATTGTTGTATTAAAGGTAACATTGGCGTTAAGCTCCCTCCCTCCGTTCCCCTGGATATACTATGCCCATCTGTAAAGCCTGCAATCTGTTCACTACCAGCTGGACCTGGCAAAGTCAAAGTTTCATAAGAGGGGGGAAACCTAAACATACCGGCATTTTCAGCGCATTGCTCCAGATTAAGAGCGCCCTCTGCATCAGCTTCCGCTCCCTCGTGTACCTCAGGTGCGGGTTCCAATATTCCGGGTGCGGGATCCGATGTGGCAGCGATTGCTATCGAGTTGTTGCAGGGGGCCAGGGCACTCGCAATCAAAGCGGCCCGCTGGGCGCTCGCTCGACAGCTCGCCTTACTCTTCCCGTCCTGACCCGGAACCACTTTTCCGGCCGGTCCTCGCAGGAAGTCAATCACAGAAGGGCCGAACTGACGTCCTCTCTGTGTTGCCCCACTTCCTCCTCCTCTGCAGCGTCTCGGGGTCAAGGCGGATGCTCCAAACCCCCCCTCGATCGGGATTCTTTTCTTGACCTGCGTCCGCCTGCTCGGAGGTTTCCATCAGCGCCGTAGCCCTAGCCGCCTTCGCTTTGGTTGTCTTGGCTGTCTTTGGAGCCATTGCTCTGCTCTCGGCAGTAAGGATTAAGCACTCCGCCTCATCCGCCCTGCCGGATCCACCAGCAGCTTTGCACGACAGGTAGGAATCCCCCAGTCGGCCACAATCTGCTTTACAAATTGTTCTATCCAAATATCGAAGCACAGCCAGACCAATAACTGTACCCAGTAAATATATATATCCTCTGGTTGGTCTTAACTCCTTCTCGCAGGTAGCACAGGATTCAGCATTCATTCTGCTTACTACAGCATCCTTAATTTCGTTTTACTAGAGCTCGCCTGGCTCTGTGTGCACAGCAGTCTCAAGCGACCGCCATCTTGCCTCGTAATTTACCTGGTTCTTTTGAAAAGCGCACTGACATCTTTGGGTAAAGTTCGAACTATATAAGATTGCATTAATTTTTTTTTTTTTTTTTAAACACAGCCACTTGTGGAAATGAGATGCCTAATAGGCAATGTTTGTCATAAACAACATAGGAAGGAGACAAAACGGACGTGTTGTTACCCCCTTCGCTGCTAGGCCTTTCCCCCCCCCCCTGTACTAAGCCTTTTTTTGCGCTATTTGGGATAGGGCGCGCTTAGGCCCCTGTAACTTTTTGACCACATAAGGTATCCACGCCAAATTTGCGTGCTTTTCTTGCAACATCATGGGGATTCTAAAGGTACCCAGGGTTTGTGGATTCCCCTGTAGGGGTCGCACAAATTAGCCAAAACACAGCAAAATATATTTTTTGGGGGGGAAAATGGAAAAAACGGGCTGCAAATAAAAGCGTCTGGGTTTTTCTCTGAAAATGGTATCAAACAAGGGTTTGTGGGGCTGAAATCACCATTTTCACAGCTTTTAGGGAATGACAGACTTTTGTCAGAAAACAAACATTTTTTACACAGTTTTGGCATTTTTCTGGGACAGTCTATTTTTGCTATTTTTTGTACTTTTGTAGAAATGGGTCTGAAAGCAATAATGGATCCTGGAAAGCTATACATTTTTGCAAAGTAGTCAAAATTCTGAATTCAGCAAGGGGTCATTTGTGTAGATCCATCAAGGTTTCTTTATAGAAACTAACAGTTAAATATAGGAAGAAATGAAAATTTGTTGAAAAAAACAGCATTTTGTGTCAACGTTTTTACCTGTAACTTCTTCTAATTATGACAGCTCTTTGAAAGCAATATACCGTTACATCCGCTGGACCTTCCTAGTTGTGGGGATATATAGAACTTGTAGGTTCACTGTGAGAAGTTGGCCTGGTATATGATGTTCACTAGTTAAAGTGACCACCCTGTACCATGCCAAGCAACCCTTATGGTGTGGTTGTAAGTCAACCTTTTCGGACTAGCTGCCCTAGTGGTAGCGTAGGCTAAGCAGTCTTTGAGGCTAAACTCGTGAAGCGTGTTAAGCCAGCTGTTTTACCAAATGCAACCCCCTTTTATACCAATGAAAGGACACCACACAGATATATATTCAAAATATATATGTATTTATTTCTCAAAGTAACCCCTAGTCTCTTTATGAGCACAGGAGCACAAATCGTCAAACAAGATTACAGTAGAATACACAGAAGTTGCACTTTATATGGATAGGCCCTGGTGGCCGCTCAAACCATATACTAAAATAGTGGTATAAGTACCATGAACAGAAAAGGGAAAAGGCCTAGGGCCTCTAGAATCGCTGGGCCTACAAGGAGCTAACTTCAGTTAGTGACCAGGAGGTCCACGGGTTGCGTGTGCAGAGCAAATAGTCACACGCGTGCTCCCATAGGTTTTCAATGGGTGCGTAAAAGTTACAAAGTTACTGCAAAAAGGATCTTCCGGATGGACTATGAACTTAAGATTGGAAACACAGACACTAGAGATGATACTCTACACTGGGGCACCGGAGTGCCAGCTTTACCTCACCCACAGGAAGCGGGTGCATAGGCCTCGAAGTGCGTTGGGTTTCTTCTATCTGTTCAATGGAGCCTGTGGGCAAAGATGCTGCAGGCGGTCGGTCCGGAAGGGATGCGGTGGATCCAAGAGTGGATCGGAGTTGTAGAAGACCTGTAAGCAGAGGGGACAGTGTTCACAGTCACTAGCCAGTGACCAGCGTGGCACCAGGTGGGTACCAGGCGATGTCGGGTGCAAACAGGAAGAAAGGTGTAGCTTGTCTCTGCAGCCACGTGGTCCCTGAAGGTCGACGACGTCCAGGAGTCGGTTCACGAACTGTCCCACGCAGGCTCTCGCTGTCGGCGGTGTCGGCGATTTGATCGAAGCAAACAAGCCTTGGCAAAAGCAATTGTTGTGGAAAACGAAATAAGCGGATGGTCCTGACCAGCAAGGTCAGAGGGACTGCTCCTTTGGAGGGGAGCAAGGGCCAGTCTGGAGCAACCAGACCAGCAGTGTATTTCTTGAAGTTCGTCGCCAAGATGGCCACTAGCCAGCGGGCCAGCAACCGGTTAGGCGCGTCGAGTGGCAAAATGCAGAAGGGCCCCACTCAGATCGTGGAGATGCTGGAGGGCTCACCTTTGGTGTAGATGCTGCTCGAGGGTTGGGCTTCTCAGATCCCAAAGCACAACTTGGAGGGAGCCTCGGTTGTTGCGCTTGCAGCTTGTCGTGGTCATTTCAAGATGGCTGGCTCCACGTGTCTCGGTGCCTCCACGGGTCTCCTCTTTTCAGGGACTGTGGATCGGGCGGTGAGAGGTCTGGAGGTCTTGTCAGTCTCTGGGCTCGGGCTCCGGCGGGAGGCGGCGGCAAAGCAGGCGTTGATTCGCTGGATGGTGCTTGTGTTAGCAAGGTGGTCACTCCCTGACCACAGGGGAGATTGGCTTCAGTCCTCTGTGCGGCAGAGCGTCGAAGTTCCCGTCTTCTTCTTAGTTTCAAGTTGATTCCAGGATGTCTGAAGTCTTAGGACACAGCTCCTACCTTTAAGCGGATTCTAGGGGCCGGACTACCTGCTAGGTCCCTCCCTATGGGTGGGACCAGGAAGGGGGGTGGTTACACCCCCAATCCTTTGTCCAGCTCGCCCCAGGCCCGGGACTGGTGTGCCCCAGGACCGGATTGAACTGGCATATGCACCGAGGCTCCTTGTGAGCCACAGGCATGTCTGGTTTCTTTCAAGCCCTACCTGACCAATACACAAAATCCTGTCTGGGGTGGTGCATGCACCTCCCCTGGCAGGAAACCCTTTGTCCACACCTCCCAAGCTGGAAGGACTCCCAGCAGCAGGAGGGCAGACTTGTGTCTGTGGTGGCAGCATCCATTTTGTGGAGCTGAGGCTATGTCTGATTTTACCCGGGTTTCAGGTACTGTACATGACGTGTTCCTCTAGAAGGGTGGAATGCTAACCCCGTCGCCAGAATTGGCGAGGGGTTAGTATTCCAATTCGTATGACACCTTACTCGACATGTTTTGATAAGGCCAAACCAAAGATAGCATTTAACCGCGAGGTTCATAATGCACTTAAGAGTATATGGTATGACGATATCTGGAAACAGTAGAAGGAAGTTGTTCCGACCACTGCAGACAGGCTCAGCTCATGCCAGAGCACCATCTCACATGGAACCAAGCACTCTGCCTTCAGGATTGTTATAGAGAGTGATTGAGAGAGATTGATAGGAGTGACTTATAGGTTGACATGTGTCCCATTTAAGGTTAGGTATAGGTATACTACACCTAAGTAAGAGGTGGTTACACCAACTTACCCCAGCTGAGTGATCAGCCAGTTGTGTCAAATTGTTAGGCCAGGCCAGGGGTGGCATAATACATGCTTCAGCCCCTGGTAGGCCTTAGATACACCAATGCCCTGGGTACCTAGTGTACACCGGTACAGGGGCTCACAGGGTGATCCACTTCCAATTGGTTATGCACCTAGGGTGCATAGTGTAAATTTAGTAGAGAGAACAGCAGGCTGGGGGTCTGATTGGCAGGCCCACAGCCTCAATATGTCAAAAACCAGTGAAGCAAAAAGCAAAAATTTGGGGTGACCATAGGTTAGCAGACCCTACTCTCCTACACAACCCCCCCCCCCCCAAACGCAGGGACATTAAACTAGCCTTGACCACTCTCGTCTTCATGTCCTAAGTGGAAGTACCTGGAGAGACCATCTGCATTCCCATGGTCAGTACCTGGCCGGTGCTCCACTGTAAAGTCCATCCCCTGTAGGGAAATGGACCACCTAAGCAGTTTGGGGTTTTCACCCTTCATCTGATTTAGCCACAAGAGGGGCTTATGGTCGGTCTGAATCTTGAAGTGAGTGCCAAACAAGTATGGCCTCAGCTTCTTCAGGGCCCACACCACAGCAAAGGCCTCCCTCTCAATAGCTGACCAATTCTTCTCTCTGGGGGTCAACCTTCTGCTAATGAAAGAAATGGGTTGGTCTTGACCATCTACATTAAGTTGTGACAGCACAGCTCCCACACCCAACTCAGAAGCATCTGTTTGGACAATAAACTCTTTGGAGTAGTCAGGACTTTTCAGGATAGGTGCAGAGCACATGGCCTCCTTCAGGTCATCAAATGCCTTTTGACAGCTTACTGTCCACTGAACCTTTTTGGGCATCTTCTTGGATGTCAGATCATTAAGAGGAGTCACAATGGACCCATAGTTCTTAACAAACTTCCTGTAGTACCCAGTCAAGCCCAAGAAAGCTCGAACTTGAGTCTGGGTGGTTGGAGGGGACCAGTCCTTGATGGATTGTATCTTACTCTCCAGGGGTTGAACTTGGCCTCCACCTACAAGGTGGCCCAAATACACAACCTTACTCTGCCCTATCTGGCACTTAGTGGCCTTGATAGTGAGGCCTGCCCTTTGCAGAGCCTCAAGAGCCTTCTTCAGGTGATCCTCCCAGGTGGAGCTAAAGACAGCAATGTCATCAAGATATGCTGCGCAAAAGTCATCCAACCCAGTAAGGACTTGATTCACCAACCTTTGGAAGGTGGCAGGTGCATTCTTCAGACCAAAGGGCATCACCACAAATTGGTAGTGCCCACCTGGGGTTGAGAATGCTGTTTTGGCCTTAGACTCCTCAGCTAATCTGATTTGCCAATAGCCAGCTGTCAAGTCAAATGTGCTCAAAAACTTAGCAGAAGCTAGTTTGTCTAGGAGCTCATCTGCCCTTGTAATAGGGTGTGCATCTGTCCTGGTGACAGCATTGAGACCCCTGTAGTCCACACAGAACCTCATCTCTCTCTTGCCATCTTTGGTGTGAGGTTTGGGGACCAGAACCACTGGGCTAGCCCAGGGGCTCTCCGAGGGTTCAATGACACCTAATTCCAGCATTTTATGTACCTCAGCCTTTATACACAGCCTTTATACAGTCCCTGACGTGGTCAGGTTGTCTGTAAAGCTTGTTCTTTACAGGCAGACTGTCACCAGTGTCCACCACATGGGTACACCAGTCAGTTTGGCTAGGTATTAGGGAAAACAGATGTTGAAATGATTGTAGAACCTGTCTACATTCAGTCTGCTGATGGGCAGTGAGGTTGCCTCCAAGGGTCACTCCTTCAACTGAGCCATCTTCAGGGTTCGGAGACAACAGGTCTGGGAGAGGGTCACTCTCTTCCTCCTGTCCCTCATCTGTAGCCATGAGCAAGCCCATGTCTGCCCTGTCAACATATGCTTTTAACCTGTTAACATGGAGTACCCTGTGGGGACTCCTGGGAGTTCCTAGGTCCACCAAGTAGGTGACCTCTCCCTTCTTTTCCAGGATTGTATGGGGTCCAGACCATTTGTCTTGGAGTGCTGCTGGGGCCACTGGCTCCAACACCCATACCTTCTGTCCTGGCTGAAACTCAACCAAGACAGCCTTTTGGTCATGCCAAGCTTTCTGTAAGGCCTGGCTTGCCTCAAGGTTTTTGGATGCCTTCTCCATATACTCAGCCATCCTGGAGCAGAGACCAAGTACATAGTCCACTATGTCTTGTTTAGGCTTTTTGAGAGGTAACTCCCATCCTTCCTTCACTAAACACAGTGGGCCTCTTACAGGGTGCCCAAACAACAATTCAAAGGGGCTGTAGCCAACCCCCTTTTGTGGTACCTCTCTGTAAGCAAACAGAAGGCAGGGTAGAAGGATGTCCCATCTTCGCCTGAGCTTTTCAGGTAATCCTTTGATCATACCCTTTAGGGTCTTGTTGAATCGCTCAACAAGCCCATTGCATTGTGGGTGATAAGGGGTGGTGAACTTGTAGTTGACACCACATTCCTTCCACATAGCTGTCAAGTATCCCGACATGAAGTTGGTACCTCTGTCAGAAACTACCTCTTTAGGAAACCCCACTCTGGAGAATACTCCCAGCAGGGCCCTGGCCACAACAGGAGCTGTAGTGGTCTTAAGGGGAATTGCCTCTGGATACCTGGTGGCATGATCCACTACCACCAGTATAAATCTGTGCCCAGATGCAGTGGGAGGATCCATGGGACCCACTATATCTATTCCCACTCTTTCAAAGGGGACCCCCACCACAGGTAGTGGTATTAGGGGGGCCTTTGTTGTGCCACCTGATTTGCCACTGGCTTGGCAGGTCACACAGGAGCGACAAAACTCCTTTGTATCTTCATTCATGTGAGGCCAGTGAAAGTGAGGGACAAGCCTGTCCCAAGTCTTATTCTGGCCTAAGTGTCCTGCTAAAGGAATATCATGGGCCAAGGTAAGAAGGAAGCCCCTAAATTGCAGAGGTATAACCAACCTCCTGGTAGCACCAGGCTTGGGGTCTCTAGCCTCTGAATAAAGGAGCCCATCCTCCCAATACACTTTATGGGTACCTTGAGCATTCCCAGCAGCCTCAGCAGCAGCCAGCTGTCTGAAGGGTTCAAGAGAGGGACAGGATAACTGAGCCTGCCTCAAGTCAGCCCTTGAAGGTCCCCCTGTCCCCAGAAACTCAACCTGATCAGGTTCAAGCTCTTCAGGGACAGTTCCTTCAGGGTTCTCTAGATCAGCTTCCTGGGAAGGTTGATCATCACTCTGAGGCAGGGGGGAAGGCACAGCCTTGACCCTCCTGTTCTTCTTCTTGGTAGGTGCTTGGTCCATTGTTCCAGGATCCAAGACCTGAGGTTCAGTAAGGCACTTTTTGGCCTGTGACCTGGTCACAGCAAGGACATGTGATGATATACCTAACATCTCTGCATGAGTCCTGTACTCCACTTCTGACCATAGAGAACTCTCTAGGTCATTGCCCAACAAACATTCTACTGGGAGGTCTGCACTAACCACAACCCTTTTGAGGCCAGTTACCCCTCCCCATGAGAAGTTAACAACTGCCACACTATGTGAAGTAGTGGCATTGCTGGCATTGGTCACCAGGTAATTCTCACCTGGTATGTACTGTCCAGGGTCCACAAAGCCTGGTGTCACCATAGTGACACTGGCACATGTGTCCCTGTAGGCTTGAGCCATTTTTGATTAATTAAAGGAGTCTGTCTGTACTTGCCCAGGTTACTGGGGCTCACAGTCAGGGACAAATCAATGTCCCCATCACAGATCAAGACTGCCTGTGTCAGGGTTCTGTCTAAGTCAGAATCTCCTTCAGTTCCCATAGTGATTCCCACTACACCCTTTGTCTGGGGACCAACACTGCTAACAGTTGTACTGGGAGCAGGTGCCTTATGGGCAACAGTGTTGGGGGCTCCACCCTTTTTACAATCACTAGTCCAGTGAGTTGTATTCTTGCAATGATTGCACCAGGGTTTCTTTGGACCTTCTTTCTTCTTCCCTTTAGGCTGGGACCCACCCTCTTTAGCAGTAGTTTGGGGCCCTGTTGAAGACTTCTGGTCTTTAGATTTCTGATCTCCACCCTTTTGGTCTGTTTTCTTCTGATCACCCCCTTGGCCCTGGTTCTGGTTGTTTTGCTTAACCCTGGTTCTGACCCATTTGTCTGCCTTCTTTCCCAATTCTTGGGGAGAGGTCAGATCAGAGTCAACCAAGTGTTGATGCAGTTGCTGGTTTTGACAGTTATTTAAAATCTGTTCTCTCATCATCAAATTGTACAATCCTGTATAATCAGATACCTTACTTCCCAGCAACCAACCCTCCAAAGCCTTAGTGGCACATTCAATGTATTCAGACCAGTCCTGAGTCTGTGTCTTCTGGGTGTCTCTGAACATTAGCCTGTACTGTTCAGTGGTTAAGCCTAACCCATCAACTAGGACACTCTTCAGGACTCTGTAATTTCTGACATCCTCTTCCCTAGTAGTGAGGAGTCTCTCTGCCTCTTCCTTCAAAGGAGAGCCAGAGGATTGCTGCCCACTGGTCTTCAGGAACCTGCTGCACTTTGCAGGCTCTCTCAAGAGCAGTCATCCATTTGTGGATGTCATCCCCACTTTTGTAGGGGGGCACAACCTTAGACAGGTTCCTATTATCAAAGACCCTATCTTTGTCCCTAGGGACAATGCTGCCACCAGTAGGTATAGACCCACTCTCTCTAGGTTGCCTAGCCTTGTTCAGTTTCTCTTCCATCAGGGCTACCTCTAGCTCCTGCTTCCTGATCCTCAGCTGGGCTTCCTGCATTCTGGCCTCATGCTCCCTCCTCTGAGGGGTGGTCATCCTTCTTCTGGAGTGACCTTGAGAGCATCTAGAGGCATGAGAAGCATTAGATTCACCTGAGTGATTCCTTTGCCTCCCAGACCCCTGGTTAAGTCCACTGGGGAGATCCAACGGGGTGATCCCATTGTCAGTCCCCAATAGCCTTAAGTTAGCTGGGCCACGTATAACACTTGGCACTGGGCTAGTTCTCCCTTCATCCTCACTACTTTCTGTATCCCCATCACTTTCCTCCTCTGTAGTATGATTCTCATCTAAGGGATGGCTATTGGAAAGGGGTACTTCAGTAGCATCTTCAGAAGGGGGGCCTCCTGTTCCTGTCCCTAAGGGGGCTAACTGGGAGGCTTTCCTGAGAGCTTTCTGATCTTCATCAGCCTGTAAAAGCTCCCGGAGTTCAGCAGAAGTAGGATTCTTGGGCTGTTTAAGGCCCCTGATATTTGCCAACTGCCTGAGCTCATTTTGATTAAGGGTAGCAAAGATGGATGGTGCCCTCTGGGGGTCACTCTCAACAGAGATGGGTACAGTGGACCCCTCTGCCCCAGCCATTGCTCTTAAGTGTGGGTGGATGTGTTGCAATCTACCTACACTTGGGTTTACCTACTAAACCTATCTAGTAGTTGTAGTCAGGGTGTGATACTCCCTTTGCTCTACAACAACTAAGTCCAGTAGAACTTATGTATATCTAATCTTGTTTTATATGTACCTACAGGTACCTATGTGATCTTTCAATTGGTAACCAAGAGATTACAATGGTAAAACACAGCAAGCTCGAATCCAACCGCTGCTCACCAATGTGAGAAGTTGGCCTGGTTTATGATGTTCACTAGTTAAAGTGACCACCCTGTACCATGCCAAGCAACCCTTATGGTGTGGTTGTAAGTCAACCTTTTCGGACTAGCTGCCCTAGTGGTAGCGTAGGCTAAGCAGTCTTTGAGGCTAAACTCGTGAAGCGTGTTAAGCCAGCTGTTTTACCAAATGCAACCCCCTTTTATACCAATGAAAGGACACCACACAGATATATATTCAAAATATATATGTATTTATTTCTCAAAGTAACCCCTAGTCTCTTTATGAGCACAGGAGCACAAATCGTCAAACAAGATTACAGTAGAATACACAGAAGTTGCACTTTATATGGATAGGCCCTGGTGGCAGCTCAAACCATATACTAAAATAGTGGTATAAGTACCACGAACAGAAAAGGGAAAAGGCCTAGGTCCTCTAGAATCGCTGGGCCTACAAGGAGCTAACTTCAGTTAGTGACCAGGAGGTCCACGGGTTGCGTGTGCAGAGCAAATAGTCACACGCGTGCTCCCATAGGTTTTCAATGGGTGCGTAAAAGTTACAAAGTTACTGCAAAAAGGATCTTCCGGATGGACTATGAACTCAAGATTGGAAACACAGACACTAGAGATGATACTCTACACTGGGGCACCGGAGTGCCAGCTTTACCTCACCCACAGGAAGCGGGTGCATAGGCCTCGAAGTGCGTCGGGTTTCTTCTATCTGTTCAATGGAGCCTGTGGGCAAAGATGCTGCAGGCGGTCGGTCCGGAAGGGATGCGGCGGATCCAAGAGTGGATCGGAGTTGTAGAAGACCTGTAAGCAGAGGGGACAGTGTTCACAGTCACTAGCCAGTGACCAGCGTGCCACCAGGTGGGTACCAGGCGATGTCGGGTGCAAACAGGAAGAAAGGTGTAGCTTGTCTCTGCAGCCACGTGGTCCCTGAAGGTCGACGACGTCCAGGAGTCGGTTCACGAGCTGTCCCACGCAGGCTCTCGCTGTCGGCGGTGTCGGCGATTTGATCGAAGCAAACAAGCCTTGGCAAAAGCAATTGTTGTGGAAAACGAAATAAGCTGATGGTCCTGACCAGCAAGGTCAGAGGGACTGCTCCTTTGGAGGGGAGCAAGGGCCAGTCTGGAGCAACCAGACCAGCGGTGTATTTCTTGAAGTTCGTCGCCAAGATGGCCACTAGCCAGCGGGCCAGCAACCGGTTAGGCGCGTCGAGTGGCAAAATGCAGAAGGGCCCCACGCAGATCGTGGAGATGCTGAAGGGCTCACCTTTGGTGCAGATGCTGCTCGAGGGTTGGGCTTCTCAGATCCCAAAGCACAACTTGGAGGGAGCCTCGGTTGTTGCGCTTGCAGCTTGTCGTGGTCGTTTCAAGATGGCTGGCTCCACGTGTCTCGGTGCCTCCACGGGTCTCCTCTTTTCAGGGACTGTGGATCGGGCGGTGAGAGGTCTGGAGGTCCAGGTCTTGTCAGTCTCTGGACTCGGGCTCCGGCGGCGGCAAAGCAGACGTTGATTCGCTGGATGGTGCTTGCGTTAGCAAGGTGGTCACTCCCTGACCACAGGGGAGATTGGCTTCAGTCCTCTGTGCGGCAGAGCGTCGAAGTTCCCGTCTTCTTCTTAGTTTCAAGTTGATTCCAGGATGTCTGAAGTCTTAGGACACAGCTCCTACCTTTAAGCGGATTCTAGGGGCCGGACTACCTGCTAGGTCCCTCCCTATGGGTGGGACCAGGAAGGGGGGTGGTTACACCCCCAATCCTTTGTCCAGCTCGCCCCAGGCCCGGGACTGGTGTGCCCCAGGACCGGATTGAACTGGCATATGCACCGAGGCTCCTTGTGAGCCACAGGCATGTCTGGTTTCTTTCAAGCCCTACCTGACCAATACACAAAATCCTGTCTGGGGTGGTGCATGCACCTCCCCTGGCAGGAAACCCTTTGTCCACACCTCCCAAGCTGGAAGGACTCCCAGCAGCAGGAGGGCAGACTTGTGTCTGTGGTGGCAGCATCCATTTTGTGGAGCTGAGGCTATGTCTGATTTTACCCGGGTTTCAGGTACTGTACATGTCGTGTCCCTCTAGAAGGGTGGAATGCTAACCCCGTCGCCAGAATTGGCGAGGGGTTAGTATTCCAATTCGTATGACACCTTACTCGACATGTTTTGATAAAGCCAAACCAAAGATAGCATTTAACCGCGAGGTTCATAATGCACTTAAGAGTATATGGTATGACGATATCTGGAAACAGTAGAAGGAAGTTGTTCCGACCACTGCAGACAGGCTCAGCTCATGCCAGAGCACCATCTCACATGGAACCAAGCACTCTGCCTTCAGGATTGTTAAGGCCTGCCATAGGAGTGACTTATAGGTTGACATGTGTCCCATTTAAGGTTAGGTATAGGTATACTACACCTAAGTAAGAGGTGGTTACACCAATTTACCCCAGCTGAGTGATCAGCCAGTTGTGTCAAATTGTTAGGCCAGGCCAGGGGTGGCATAATACATGCTTCAGCCCCTGGTAGGCCTTAGATACACCAATGCCCTGGGTACCTAGTGTACACTGGTACAGGGGCTGACAGGGTGATCCACTTCCAATTGGTTATGCACCTAGGGGGCATAGTTTTAATTTAGTAGAGAGAACAGCAGGCTGGGGGTCTGATTGGCAGGCCCACAGCCTCAATATGTCAAAAACCAGTGAAGCAAAAAGCAAAAATTTGGGGTGACCATAGGATAGCAGACCCTACTCTCCTACATTCACCATGAACCCGACGAACCCAGAGTCAAAACCTGAGCAGCAATTTTCAATGGTTTTTTATTATCTTCCGGGTATATAGCAATTATTATGGGAAAATGTATACATGGAAAAATTGGTATGAAAAACACCTATGTATTTCTGAAATGGGAACAAATTATAGAGTTTAGAGACAGTACATTTTGGCACATTTTCGAAATTGGGAATACTCATACACTAGCATGAGAATTATCGGTCATTTTTCAAAATGACTTCTTTTTTACACAAAGTCTTTCCTTTGGAAGGCAGAAATGCATAAAAAATCAAAAGGTAATAACAGTTGCTTTACAAATCAGAATTACCCCAAGTCTCCCAATAGAAATGGCACCTCACTTGTGTGGGTAGGCATAGTGCCCACGACAGGAAATGGCTCAAAACCCAACGTGGTTACACCTCAATTTCGCAGTGAAAAATGACCCTTTTTTGGCAAAGTGGCTAGCTGTAGTTTTTGAACCCTAGCTCCTCGGGCACCTTGGGAAACCTAGCAAACCTATACATTTCTGAAAACAAGACACCCAGGGGAATCCAGGATGGGGTGACTTGACTGCCTCCCACCAGGGTCTGTTAGCCAGAATCCCTTGCAAACCTAAAACGTCAAAAAAAACATTTTTTCTCCACATTTCTGTGGTGGAAAGTTCCAGAATCTGTGTGGATCCACAAATTTCCACCCACTCCGCATTCCCCAAAGTCGTACGAGAAAAATGGTACCTCACTTGTGCGGGTCGGCCTAGTGCCCGCAACATGAAACGGCGCAAAACGCAACGTGGTCACACCTCAATTTCGCAGTGAAAAAAAATGACCCGTTTTGGGCAAAGTGCCAAGCTGTAGTTTTTGAACCCTTGCTCTGCGGGCACCTTGGGAACCCTAGCAAACCTATACATTTTTTTGAAACTAGACACACAGGGGAATCCAGGATGGGGTGACTTGACTGCCTCCCACCAGGGTCTGTTACCCAGAATCCCATGCAAACCTAAAAAATTGTAAAATAAAACACATTTTCCCCACATTTCTGTGGTGGAAAGTTCTGGGATCTGCGTGGATCCACAAATTTCCACACACCCCGCGTTCCCCAAAGTCTTACGAGAAAAATGGTACCTCACTTGTGCGGGTCGGCCTAGTGCCCGCGACAGGAAACGGCGCAAAACGCAACGTGGTCGCACCTCAATTTCGCAGTGAAAAATTACCCTTTTTTTGTCAAAGTGCCTAGCTGTAGTTTTTGAACCCTAGCTCTTCGGGCACCTTGGGAAACCTAGCAAACCTATACATTTCTGAAAACTAGACACCCAGGGGAATCCAGGATGGGGTGACTTGACTGCCTCCCACCAGGGTCTGTTACCCAGAATCCCTTGCAAACCTAAAAAATTGTCCAATAAAACACATTTTCCCCACAGTTCTGTGGTGGAAAGTTCTGGGATCTGCGTGGATCCACAAATTTCCACACACCCCGCGTTCCCCAAAGTCTTACGAAAAAAATGGTACCTCACTTGTACGGGTCGGCCTAATGCCCACGACAGGAAACGGCGCAAAACGCAACGTGGTCACACCTCAATTTCGCAGTGAAAAATTACCCTTTTTTTGTCAAAGTGCCTAGCTGTAGTTTTTGAACCCTAGCTCTTCGGGCACCTTGGGAAACCTAGCAAACCTATACATTTCTGAAAACTAGACACCCAGGGGAATCCAGGATGGGGTGACTTGACTGCCTCCCACCAGGGTCTGTTACCCAGAATCCCATGCAAACCTAAAAAATTGTAAAATAAAACACATTTTCCCCACATTTCTGTGGTGGAAAGTTCTGGGATCTGCGTGGATCCACAAATTTCCACACACCCCGCGTTCCCCAAAGTCTTACGAGAAAAATGGTAACTCACTTGTGCGGGTCGGCCTAGTGCCCGCGACAGGAAACGGCGCAAAACGCAACGTGGTCGCACCTCAATTTCGCAGTGAAAAATGACCCTTTTTTGTCAAAGTGCCTAGCTGTAGTTTTTGAACCCTTGCTCTGCGGGCACCTTGGGAAACCTAGCAAACCTATACATTTCTGAAAACTAGACACCCAGGGGAATCCAGGATGGGGTGACTTGACTGACTCCCACCAGGGTCTGTTACCCAGAATCCCTTGCAAACCTAAAACGTCAAAAAAAACATTTTTTCTCCACATTTCTGTGGTGGAAAGTTCCAGAATCTGTGTGGATCCACAAATTTCCACCCACTCCGCATTCCCCAAAGTCGTACGAGAAAAATGGTACCTCACTTGTGCGGGTCGGACTAGTGCCCGCAACAGGAAACGGCGCAAAACGCAACGTGGTCACACCTCAATTTCGCAGTGAAAAAAATGACCCGTTTTGGGCAAGGTGCCAAGCTGTAGTTTTTGAACCCTTGCTCTGCGGGCACCTTGGGAACCCTAGCAAACCTATACATTTTTTGAAACTAGACACCCAGGGGAATCCAGGATGGGGTGACTTGACTGCCTCCCACCAGGGTCTGTTACCCAGAATCCCTTGCAAACCTAAAAAATTGTCCAAAAAAACACATTTTCCCCACATTTCTGTGGTGGAAAGTTCCGGAATCTGCGTGGATCCGCACATTTCCACCCCCTCGTTCCCCAAAGTCTTACGAGAAAAATGGTACCTCACTTGTGCGGGTCGGCCTAGTGCCCGCGACAGGAAACAGCGCAAAACGCAACGTGGTCACACCTCAATTTTGCAGTGAAATATGACCCTTTTTTGGCAAAGTGCCTAGCTGTAGTTTTTAAACCCTAGCTCTGCGGGCCCCTTAGGAAACCTAGCAAACCTAAACACTTTTAAAACTAGACACCCAGGGGAATCCAGGATGGGGTGACTTGACTGCCTCCCACCAGGGTCTGTTACCCAGAATCCCTTGCAAACCTAAAAAATAGTTTAAAAAAACACATTGGCCCCACATTTCTGGGATGGATATTTCCGGAATCTGCGTGGATCCACAAATTTCCACCCACCCCTTGTCCCCCAAAGTCTTACGAGAGAAATGGTACCTCACTTGTGCGGGTCGGCCTAGTGCCCGCGACAGGAAACGGCGCAAAACGCAATGTGGTCACACCTCAATTTTTCATTGAAAAATGACCCTTTTTTGGCAAAGTGCTCAGCTGTAGTTTTTGAACCCTAGGTCTGCGGGCACCTTAGGAAACCTAGCAAACCTATACATTTTTGATAACTAGAAACCTAGCAAACCTATACACTTTTGAAAACTAGACACCCAGGGGAATCCAGGATGGGGTGACTTGACTGCCTCCCACCAGGGTCTGTTACCCAGAATCCCTTGCAAACCTAAAAAATAGTTTAAAAAAACACAAAGGCCCCACATTTCTGGGATGGATAGTTCCGGAATCTGCGTGGATCCCCAAATTTCCACCCACCCCGCGTTCCCCAAAGTCTTACGAAAAAAATGGTACCTCACTTGTACGGGTCGGCCTAGTGCCCACGACAGGAAACGGCGCAAAACGCAACGTGGTCACACCTCAATTTCGCAGTGAAAAATTACCCTTTTTTGGTCAAAGTGCCTAGCTGTAGTTTTTGAACCCTAGCTCCTCGGGCACCTTGGGAAACCTAGCAAACCTATACATTTCTGAAAACTAGACACCCAGGGGAATCCAGGATGGGGTGACTTGACTGCCTCCCACCAGGGTCTGTTACCCAGAATCCCTTGCAAACCTAAAAAATTGTCCAAAAAAACACATTTTCCCCACATTTCTGTGGTGGAAAGTTCCGGAATCTGCGTGGATCCGCACATTTCCACCCCCTCGTTCCCCAAAGTCTTACGAGAAAAATGGTACCTCACTTGTGCGGGTCGGCCTAGTGCCCGCGACAGGAAACAGCGCAAAACGCAACGTGGTCACACCTCAATTTTGCAGTGAAATATGACCCTTTTTTGGCAAAGTGCCTAGCTGTAGTTTTTAAACCCTAGCTCTGCGGGCCCCTTAGGAAACCTAGCAAACCTAAACACTTTTAAAACTAGACACCCAGGGGAATCCAGGATGGGGTGACTTGACTGCCTCCCACCAGGGTCTGTTACCCAGAATCCCTTGCAAACCTAAAAAATAGTTTAAAAAAACACATTGGCCCCACATTTCTGGGATGGATATTTCCGGAATCTGCGTGGATCCACAAATTTCCACCCACCCCTTGTCCCCCAAAGTCTTACGAGAGAAATGGTACCTCACTTGTGCGGGTCGGCCTAGTGCCCGCGACAGGAAACGGCGCAAAACGCAATGTGGTCACACCTCAATTTTTCATTGAAAAATGACCCTTTTTTGGCAAAGTGCTCAGCTGTAGTTTTTGAACCCTAGGTCTGCGGGCACCTTAGGAAACCTAGCAAACCTATACATTTTTGATAACTAGAAACCTAGCAAACCTATACACTTTTGAAAACTAGACACCCAGGGGAATCCAGGATGGGGTGACTTGACTGCCTCCCACCAGGGTCTGTTACCCAGAATCCCTTGCAAACCTAAAAAATAGTTTAAAAAAACACAAAGGCCCCACATTTCTGGGATGGATAGTTCCGGAATCTGCGTGGATCCCCAAATTTCCACCCACCCCGCGTTCCCCAAAGTCTTACGAAAAAAATGGTACCTCACTTGTACGGGTCGGCCTAGTGCCCACGACAGGAAACGGCGCAAAACGCAACGTGGTCACACCTCAATTTCGCAGTGAAAAATTACCCTTTTTTGGTCAAAGTGCCTAGCTGTAGTTTTTGAACCCTAGCTCCTCGGGCACCTTGGGAAACCTAGCAAACCTATACATTTCTGAAAACTAGACACCCAGGGGAATCCAGGATGGGGTGACTTGACTGCCTCCCACCAGGGTCTGTTACCCAGAATCCCATGCAAACCTAAAAAATTGTAAAATAAAACACATTTTCCCCACATTTCTGTGGTGGAAAGTTCTGGGATCTGCGTGGATCCACAAATTTCCACACACCCCGCATTCCCCAAAGTCTTACGAGAAAAATGGTACCTCACTTGTGCGGGTCGGCCTAGTGCCCGCGACAGGAAACGGCGCAAAACGCAACGTGGTCGCACCTCAATTTCGCAGTGAAAAATGACCCTTTTTTGTCAAAGTGCCTAGCTGTGGTTTTTGAACCCTTGCTCTGCGGGCACCTTGGGAAACCTAGCAAACCTATACATTTCTGAAAACTAGACACCCGTGGGCTTCTTGGGAGGTATGGCTTGCATGGATCCCCCAATGTTTCCTTACCCAGAATCCCCTGCAAACCTCAATTTTAGCTGAAAAAATTAGTTTTTTCACACATTTTTGTTTGAGAAAGTTGTGGCATCACCGGGCTCACTCAAATTTCCCACCACCCAGCGTTCCCCCGGGTCTCCCGGTAAAAATGGTGCCTCACTTGTGTGGGAGGCCCAAGTACCTGCGACAGGCAAGGGCCCAAAGCGTAGTGAGGCGACATCAAAATTACCTATCTCAAAACCAACTGGTTTTGCAAGGGGGGTCACTTGGGTTTTTGGCCCGGTGCTCGGCGGCCATCTAGGGAAACCTACCAAACCCATACATTTCTGAAAACTAGACACCCGGGGGTTTCCAGGGAGGTATGGCTTGCATGGATCCCCCTACGTTTCCTTACCCAGAATCCCCTGCAAACCTCAATTTTAGCTGAAAAAATCAATTTTTTCACACATTTTTGTGTGGGAAAGTTGTGGCATCACTGGACTCACTCAAATTTCCCACCACCCAGCGTTCCCCCGGGTCTCCCGTTAAAAATGGTGCCTCACTTGTGTGGGAAGCCCAAGTACCTGCGAGAGGCAAGGGCCCAAAACGTAGTGAGGCGATATCAAAATTGCCTATCTCAAAACCAACTGGTTTTGCAAGGGGGGTTACTTGGGTTTTTGGCCCGGTGCTCGGCGGCCATCTAGGGAAACCTACCAAACCCATACATTTCTGAAAACTAGACACCCGTTGGCTTCCAGGGAGGTATGGCTTGTGTGGATCCCCCAAAGTTTCCTTACCCAGAATCCCCTGCAAACCTCAATTTTAGCTGAAAAAATCACTTTTTTCACACATTTTTGTGTGGGAAAGTTGTGGCATCACCGGGCTCACTCAAATTTCCCACCACCCAGCATTCCCCCGGGTCTCCCGGTAAAAATGGTGCCTCACTTGTGTGGGAGGCCCAAGTACCCGCGACAGGTAATTTTGATGTCGCATCACTACGTTTTGGGCTCTTGCCTGTCACTGGTACTTGGGCCTCCCACACAAGTGATATATGAGAAAACAGTGGTTCCAGTGGATAATAGGAAAAATGATTTAAGCAATGAATTTGCACAATCGCAATAAATTTGAAAAGGACCTGGTAATGTCAGAGGGCAAAATAAAATTTCTACACAGTTTACTCAATACAGTATTTCATTAAAAAACAGCGAATAGTATATACACTTCTTTTAAGTCAAAAGCGCAAAACTTTGTGCATAGTGTCAGTTGGGACCAAAAAGTGACTGTACAAGGTGTAATATTTTGTAAAGGGTTTCCATAAGTTATAAAGAACGACCATTCAAATACACTTTTTTAACAGTCTACGTATACAATGATACAGGCTGGGTGATGGTCTGTTCTATGTGCTTGTCGACGGCGTTTCGACCCTTCTGTGAATGTGGGGTCTCTTCAGGACTAATGATGTAGGGACATCTACAATAAATTAATAAAGGTTAGCATGAGCGTCATGTACCGGCACAGATGCGAGAAACTATAGCGAAAGACTACTATGAAGGTGGTTCCCTGGATTGTAAAAAGGGCGCAGCCTTAGTGAAGTGCCCCAGTGGAAAGTGAACGGAAAGAACACACGTGAGGACCCAGCCGGGTTCTTCAATGGTGGGTTCAGAGGAAGGAAAGACAATGGTGGATGATTACGCTGTCTGACTGTGAACAGTTGTAGTGGTGCCGGAAGGTTAAAACTAAAGGTTACCTCACGGTGTGAAAGGCCGGCTCTTTAGGGTAGGAATAGGCCGAAGGGCTCTTCGAATGTATTGCTACAGCCGTAGCGGATAACTTCCCATTATGGAACTGGGTATGAATTAGCCCAGTGTACAGGGGTACTTGTTGTAGTAGTACCGCAATTGAATAGCTGTAAAGATAATAATAATAATAATAAGGGGTTTGTATCAGGTGTAATACAAGGAGGTGAGGGGCGGTGAAGCGGCACTGACAGGCAGTGCGCGCAGGTACTTACAAGGGAAAGACGAGCGGACGAATCTTCGCGTGAGGCGCTGCAGCTGCCTGGATCTGCTGCAGGATGAGCGTTCGAATGCGCTCTTGGTACGATGACACAGAGCAATGGTAGTCTGCTCAGTTATAAACAGAGATTCCCGCCTTCTCTACCTGCCGACCGGCAGGTAGCGGTGTGGAGCGCTGATACACCGTACGATCCGGTGATCGGTGAGCTGGTGGCATGAAAACTGAAAAAAGACTTGCCTCCGTGGCGGAGGAGGTCTGATTGAGGGAACGAATGGTATTTCTACAATGGAATAATATGCATCCAAGATTGGTGTTAAATTAGTGTTCGTAAAAGGTACAGCCGATCTGAATTGTGTGACGTACCTCCAAACTGTGAATTCAGTACGGTAGAGCATAGAGTGAATGAGTGGGTGTCTCAGGACAACCCCTGAGAAGTGTGTAGTAATTCTATAAACGGCACTTTACTACGTCTTATTTGGCCTGGACATACGATGTTAATTATTATATTCATGACGGAACGGCCTGTGGCAAGAGTGTAGATATATCATGATATATCGATATGTTCTGCATAGTACACATTTTACATCCGCCATGAACTCTGCATCTGTCATATACCCCCGTTAGAAAGATCCATGCTCACTTTCTATATATTGATATTTCTTTCGTGGAGCAAACGTATACAATGATATGAGAATGATGTTATATATAGCGTGATATGTAGAGATGTGTAATGTACGAAGGTGTCATCTCGGATGAAACAATGTACTTGCCTCAGATGGACATCGTATTAATGGAGTCTAAGCTGTTGCGTGGGTGGTGTGCACAGCATCATGGGGTTTGACTGCTGGGGGCTAAGTAGCGGAAACGTTCAAGGGTTGGACACCAGACAGAGTATCTTAATGTAGGGTAGTTACATAGCCTCTCCATTCTTCAGCGGAATTAAGGCCTTCTTCAATCAAATTGACCTTGTCTATCCATCTGCATTTGATGCGCTGCAGTATGTTTGTTATATCACCTCCTCTCTCTGGTAGGGAGGCGATGTCAATCACTTGCCATTTCAGTTCGTCGGCCGTGTGGTTTTTCTCATTATAATGAGAGACCAGGGGGGCATTGAGAACAGATCTGCGAATGCGGCTTCTATGCTGGCAGATCCTGGTGTTAACAGGTTGTTGAGTCTGGCCTATGTACGGAAGGTTACACGGGCACCAAATGCAGTACACAACATTCCGTGTATTGCAATTGGAAATGCTTTCTAGGGTGTGTTTGAGGTTGCCATGTTCAAAGGTGGAGGTGTTGAATGTGAGCTCGCAGGACACGCAATTACCACATTTGTGGTGTCCCTTAATTTTGGGTAGGCCCCATGCGTTGGTGAGAGTATTGGGTGAGTTTGCTTTTTTATCCGTGGCAGATCTTACGAGATGGTCTTTTATGTTTTTCCCTCTTTTATAGGCAAAAAGCGGTGTTTCAAAAGTCGGGTCTATACTTCTGATGATGCTCCAGTTTTTTGTTATGAGGTTGCGTACTTGGTTTGTGTGCGTTCTGAAAGTGGTGACGCATACTATTTTCTCCATGTCTGGTTTCTCTTTGGTTTTCAGAAGTTCTTCCCTTGGACAATACCACGCCCGTTTGAGTGATCTTTTAACTAGTCTGTTTGGATAGCCTCTGTTAACTAGTTTTTCTCTGAGTATCTCTGCTTCTCTCATATAGTCCACTTTGTAAGTGTAATTGCAGCGGATTCTGAGAAACTGCCCGAATGGCAGGCCGTCTCTGAGGGCCCGTGGGTGATGGCTGTGATATGATAGCAATGTGTTCCTTTCCGTGATCTTTCTGTGAAGGGAAGTGTAAAGTGCCCCGTTCTCATGATTAATGTTAAGATCTAGAAACGCTATGGTAGACGCATGCGTTGTGGATGTAAAATGTAAGATGCGTCTGAACAGTGTTCAAATGCGTGACGAAGTTATTGAAATCTGTGGCAGTGCCTGTCCAAATAACAAAGATGTCGTCGATGTATCGCTTCCAACATTTGATGTTGGAGCGGTACAAATTGTTGTCGTTGAGGGCGAACTTATGCTCAACGGGGTCCATGTAGATATTCGCCAAATTTGGAGCAAAAATTGCTCCTATGCTTGTGCCAGAGCACTGTTGGTAATAGTGACCTTCTGAAATAAAATAATTGCTCTGTAGAGCGATGCATAGTAAACTGATGATGAAACTGGTGGGTACCTGTATTGGCCTGGGTCTTTTCTCTAGGAGACTCTCTATGATCCCTATGCTGTCCTCCTGAGGGATGTTAGTGTAAAGTGAGCTTATGTCCAGGGTGGCTAATAGGTTACTCCCTAGGTTAAACAGCATGCCATCCACTAGATTTATCATGTACATTGTGTCTTTCACGTATGTGTCTTGTAGAGGAACAAAGGCTTTAACGAAATGGTCTATGTATGAGCCTATAGGTTCCAACACGGAACCGCACCCTGAGTATAGGCCGGCCCAGGGGATTTGTGGTACTCTTATGTATTTTTGGTATGGTGTACAGGACCGGGGTCCTGGGGTTGTCAGCATTAAGAAATTTGAATTCCTTTTTGGTAATGTAGCCCTGTTCTCCAGCTGCGTTGGTGACCAACAGGATATCTTTGCAGATTTGGGGAAGAGGATTAGTACTGAGCTTTCTGTAATGCTTTTTCTCATTAACTTGTTTGCAAATTTCTGCCTCATAGTCTTTACGGTTTTGTACTACAATACCTCCACCCTTATCCGCTGGTTTCAAAATTATGGAGACATCATTTTTCAGTGCCTGGAGAGCTTGGCGCTCTGGTAGTGTAATGTTGTATGGAATGTATGATTTCTTTGTTTTCATGTTGTCTATGCCTTGTATGATCAGTTTTTCAAAGGCTAATAGCTCAGGTGGCATCATCCCATTGGTGGGGTAGAAATTAGAAGGGGGTCTGAGTCCCGCACACGAGTCTTGGACAGGAGGCTCCTTATCTCTAAAAAATAGTTTCAACCTTATCTTTCTGAAAAATTGGAAGATCTCTGTTTTTAGTGTAAAGAAATTGGTCCGTTCAGTGATGACAAAAGAAAGACCCTTGCTGAGCAGCGAGATTTCTGCTGATGACATTATGTGTTGAGATAGATTGAAGATTGGGATAGTCTCTGATTGGATACTATTGTGTGTTAGTATGGTTGCGGGCCCCATTGGTAATGTTTCCTGCGAGTTTGTCCCTCCCCTGGGTGCTGGTACCATGTTTTGGTTTTGGCTTTGCCTCCTCGATCTAAAAAAGGCTGACCGGGGTGATTGTCAGCTCGACTAGGGCCTGCCTGAACGCTGGGTGGTGGGAAATTTCAGTGAGCCAGGTGATGCCACAAATTTCCCACACAAAAATGTGTGAAAAAAAGTGATTTTTTTCCAGCTAAAATTGAGGTTTGCAGGGGATTCTTGGTAAGGAAACGTTGGGGGATTCACGCAAACCATACCTCACTGGAAGCCCCCAGGTGTCTAGTTTTCAAAAATGTATGGGTTTGGTAGGTTTCCCTAGATGGCCGCCGAGCACCGGGACAAAAACCCAAGTGACCCCCCTTGCAAAACCAGGTGGTTTTGAGATAGGCAATTTTGATGCAAGGAAAATGTGACAGACATTTTGAGGTTTGCAGGACATTGTGGATAAAATACCTTTTTGGAATTCACAAGAGAGACATCACCATGAACTCCCAAGGGTTTACGACAATATCTACAGTTGGTGGGTTATTCTTACATGGAACGTACACCTTGGCAGAGAAACTAAAAAGACAAAGATTCCTGCACAGCAATCTATTCCTCAAACACACACACACATACTGGTTGGATTTGGCACGAGGGCGAGTGATGGTTCAGTATATTAAATTTTATTAACAAGAGATTTCACAAAAATGAAATGCACTGTCAATAATTAAATGGACAAAAAACTGAACCAATGACTCGCAGCTCGTGAGCTGTAAAGCCACGGCAAGGAACCAACCGCTTTACAGGCCATTCACACACCTTTCATACGTGATACACACAAGACCATTCACACCACCAGGCACAAAAACAACACATTACAACATTCACAAAAAGGGACAAGGTACACCCTGCTTCAGAAAGACAAATATTACTGCACAGCCATCTAATTCTCAAGCACACACACAAACTGGTTGGATTTGGCACGAGGGTGAGTGATGGTTCAGTATATACAATTGTATAAGCAAGTGATTTCACAAAAATGAAATGCAATGTTAATAATTGAAAGGGCGAGAAACTGAACCATTGACTCACAGCTCGTGAGCTGTAAAGCCATGACAAGGCACCAACCTCTTTACAGGCCATTCATACACCTTTCATATGTCCTCAGGCCCATCACAATACAACACTCACACCAGCAGACAGCGCCATTCAAGGGCCCATCACTTTCACACGCCCACATTCCTGACACAGCAACCACACAAGTTGATGGATTGCGTGGAGTGGCACTCAGCTAGCAGTGTGTGTAGGACCAGCAGTACGTCACTACTCACACACCGCCAACCCGAGCGCCAGTCCACGCACACCGCTAGCCAAGCGCCAGTCCACGCACACCGCTAGCCCAACACCAGTCACGCACACCGCCAGCCAATCGCCAATCCACGCACACCGCCAGCCAATCGCCAATCCACGCACACCGCCAGCCAAGCGCCAGTCCACGCACACCGCCAGCGAAGCGCCAGTCCATGCACACCACCAGCCAAGCGCCAGTCCACACACACCAGTCAAGTGCCAGTCCAGGCACACCACCAGCCAAGAACCAGTCCACGCACACTGCCAGCCAAGCACCAGTCCACGCACACTGCCATCCAAGCACCAGTCCACACACACCACCAGCCAAGCGCCAGTCCATGCACACCGCCAGCCAAGCGCCAGTCCACGCACACCACCAGCCAAGCGCTAGCCTACACACACCACCATCACATTTAGGATTTTTTTTAGACAAAAATAAAAACACAAACAAATTGAAAATAGATACACATCTACTAACACAAAATCTGAAATTAAATACATTGTACTAATGCCAACCTTGAAACAGAATCACATTTTTTAAAGAATACAGACCAGGCAGTTCACTTTACCACTCATGTATGCTCCGAAAAATTATTTTGCGTGTGGTACGCTCTAAAACAAGCAGGGACACACAGCCCAGGGTTAGAAGGACACTCGAGCAGTACATACGAGTCTCCTTCGACGTACCTCTTCGCCAACAGACTTTACATCTCCTAGTGGGAAAGTCTTTTGTGGATGTGGGAGGAATGAAATCAGGAAAGTGGCGATCTTTCAATTGAGCCACATCCTCCACGACTCCAACTCTAGGAACACTTGCCTGTTCCACAACAACAAGGCTGCCTATCACAGATTGCTGAAACTGAACAAAAGTCAACTTTAATGCAGGAAAACACTCCTTGAACACAACAAAAGCATTGAAAGTTGCTAAATTAAAGAGATGGATGGCCAACTTCTTATACCAAACGTAAGCCTTACGAATAGCAGTGTAAGGTTCCAACCTCTGATCTACTCTATCAACACCACCCATGTGCTTATTGTAGTCTAAAATGCACACAGGTTTGCGCACTTCAGAAATCTGACCCTTAACAGCCACAGGCGTAGAACTCTCATCATGGATGGTAGTCAGCATGTACACATCCCTCCTGTCCACAAATTTGACAGCTAGTAGTTCATCACTACGCAAGGAACTGCACTGTCCCCTCTGCAAACAAGTTCTTTTGGATAACCTTTACGGTTAGAGTGGATTGTGCCACAAGCAAAAGTGTCCACTTTGAACATTTCCTTAAACAATTGCACAGCAGTGTAGAAGTTATCAAGGTACAAATGGTGGCCTCTGTTAAACAGTCCTCTAGCAAAATCCCACACAATTTTCTCAGAAACTCCAAAAGTGGACGGACAACCAGGGGGGTCAATAGTGGAATCCCTACCAGTGTACACACAGAAATTAAAAACATATCCTGTCCTACTCTCAGACAACATATACAGCTTAATTCCATAGCGTGCCCTCTTGCTAGGGATGTACTGCCTAAAAACCAAACGGCCCTTGAACAAGACCAAAGACTCATCAATAGATATTTCTTTCCCTGGAGTATAGATCTCTGGAAATCGATCTACAAAGTGATCAAGAACAGGCCGAATCTTAAAAAGACGGTCACAGTCAGGGTGATCTCGTGGCAACGCCAAAGAATTATCAACAAAATGCAGCATCCGTAGCAAAAGCAAATACCGATCACGAGTCATAACTGCAGGAAATATGGGTGTTGCCATCAAGGGACTGGTAGACCAATATGAAGCCATGGACGGCTTCCTTATCAAACCCATCAATAAAGTCAAACCCAAAAACTTCTTCATCTCTTCCAAATTTGTGGGAGTCCACCGGGTAGCTCTAGAGTGGGGCCTAAGTTTGTCACTGTTGTCCCTCAAAAACTGTTCAGCATACAAATTAGTCTGCTCAACAATCTCACCCAAAAATACATCATCCATAAACAACTTAAAAAACTGTATAGGCAAAAAATGTTCACAATCCACTCTACACCCTGCATCACCACTAAAGGCAGGCAACACCGGCTGCACCATGTTTGTATCAACCCAGAGTCCAGCACTTCCAGTAGGAAGCCTAGCAGCCACAGGCTGCAATCCAGATGCCTCTTGCACCATCGGCACAGCAGTATCCTCCTCCAAAACAGGCACTTCATCCGCACTGAGAGTCGCTTCATCTGCACTGAGAGTACCTTCATCATCCGATGATTCCATGTGGAGAGAAAACTCACTGCCTGAATCTTCCCCTCTCTCCTCTCCCTCAGATGCACTGTCAGTCTCATAATCCTGCTCAGAGGAAGATTCAAGAAGCATACCAACCACCTGCTGAGCAGTCATTCTACGGCTGCTTACTAATAAAAGTAACTTGTCAAACAAGTCAACAACAACAAACACTTTGTAAAATAAGTAATAAACAAAATGCACCTTTATCAGAAATACCTATATACTCCAAAACGATACCACTCACTTGCCAGAAGCAGATAAATTCTCCACCACCTACTCTGCACAGACACAGTATGGATCAACAATATCCCACTAAAAAAGAAAGAGAAAAGAAAATTACACATCAGACAATGCAAAACACATCGCAAAGAATTCCTTGCACAAAACACTAACTAAATAAGCTGCCATTATGACACCACTTACAAAAAAATTCATTCATACATGACAAAAATACTAATTTGAAGTATATACAACAAAAATGTTTTTCTTACCAAAAAAATGCAACTACGCAAAACTTTAGAACACCACTGTTGAAATCACGAACAGGAATCAAAAGCTTTACACTAGAATAAAAAGGAGAAAAAAACATTACAATTACATATGCAAATAATGCACCAGTCCACACACAATCCACCAGCCAAGCTAAGGGGTAGGTGGGCCTAAGAGTATAAACAAAATATTCACCCCCGTAAAAGGGGGTTGCCCTTGAGGCCACTCCCAAACACCAAAAAACATACTGCTATTCTGCCACCCAAAGAGGGCAGAAATGACCACAATCATCCTCCCATAAAAGGGAGCGACCCTTGTCCATGGGGGCGCTCAATAACAAAAAATCCCTGGTGGTCTAGTGGGCCCAATTTTTAAAAAAACATGGCCATCTGGCCCCCTGCGGGGCAGACACAGCCACAAAGATTGACCCCAAAGGAGAGTGACCCTTGCCCAAGGGGTCACTCTCCACAAATAACTCCCTGGTGGCCTAGTGGGCCCTATAATAAACAAGCATTTGCAATGCAATCGGTCTCGCCTTTGGGACCTTATATGTACTTAGGTATGCAGCACATTAGCCTGCGCCCTGAAACATTTGCTGTTCTTTGACATGGAGGGAAAGTAAGCACCAAACTGCGTGACACGCCAAGTATTGGAACACACGGGGAGAAATATTGCCATTCAGCTGGAAATGGTATAGTCCAATGCTCTTTGCTCTGTTTTTAATAAAAAATGGGGGCCTTCGGTGGTCATATCACTGACAATACAAGATTTTAAAAAAATATTATTGTCTATGGGTGCTCGTGGAACACAATTTCTATGGACTGAAAACTAGAGAATGCTGAAGTGATTCTGGTATTTTACTGACCTCTGCTGGTCGTTTTCTATCAAAAAAGTTAAATAGTCAGTTGATCAGAAAGAAAAGTCCCTAAGCAGAAGCAGACATGTCCTAGGGCTGATCTCCAAAGCACACAAACCATAAAAACATATAAGTAAATACTAAAGAATATACAAGAGGTCTCAAATGCTCAACCTAAAAATTGTGAAATCTGCCCCTCCCATGGGGCAGACAGACAAAATCATAAGCCCCCGAAGGGGAGTGACCCTTGCCCAAGGGACCTCTCCACACTAAACAATCCCTGGTGGTTCAGTGGGCAATAAAAGCCTAAAACATAGCCCCCATGCGGGGAGCAACCCTTGCCTAAGGGGCCGCTCCCCCAAACAAAACATACATCAAAATAACAAAACCTAACATCATAGGCATACTAAAATGCCCCCCAAAGGGGAGTGACCCTTGCCCAAGGGGCCACTCCCCAGTACATTTATTACATTGGCCCAGTGGGCCGATGTTTTTGAATAAAGTTAAAACTGCCCCCCCCCAGGGGCAGATAAAGCCAAAATGTATGCCCCAAAAAGGGGAGTGACCCTTGCCCAAGGGGCCACTCCCCACTACATTTATTCAATTGGCCCAGTGGGCCGAATACATTTTTTAAAATTTAAATCTGCCCCCCCCCCCCCCAGGGGGACAAACAAAGCAAAAATGTAGGCCCCCAAAAGGGGAGCGACCCTTGCCTAAGGGGTCGCTCCCCAAAACCAAAACTACCATGGTGGGCTTCCAAAAATGCCCCCCAAAGGGGAGTGACCCTTGCCCAAGGGGCCACTCCCCTGCATGCTCACAAAGTGAGCCAATTTGTGACGCAAATTTAAAATTCTGCCCCCCAAGGGGGGCAAACAAAGCCAAGACATGTGCCCCAAAGAGGGGAGCGACCCTTGCCCAAGGGGCCGCTCCCCAACCAACAAACTGCCCAAATTATTTTTAAAAAAAACAAAACCTGGCGCTAGTGGGCATTCCTGCTGCACGATCGCACAATCGTGCAGCAGGAATGAACAAAAGAGGCATCGAGGGAAAGGAAAACCCTTTCCTTTCCCTCAATGTCTCTTTCGTGTTAAATCCCCCCCTCCCCAGCCCCAAAACTAACCTCATAGACCACCGACACGCAGGAAGCAAATGGCTTCCTGCGCGTCGGTGATCCAAGGGACCCCTCAATGATATCAGCGCGCCTCGCGCGCTGACGTCATTGATGATGCGAGGGTGGGGCGAGGGAGGCAGGGGAAGGTCCCCTGCCTTCCCCAGGAAAAAAAAACCCGATCGGCCACCCACGGGGGAGCGCCAGCGCTTCCCCCGTGGGTGGGTGTCATGACGAGCTGGGCTCGTCATGAGCACACGGCGACTGTGTGCCATGACGAGCCCAGCTCGTCATGAGCACCGAAGGGGTTAAAAAAAGACTGCCTCAAAAACCCTGTGATACTACTGATGGTATTTAACAAAAGCCAAATCCTTATTCTAAGAACCACAGACCAGAGCAATATAACTACCCAGTGGAGTTAAGGGTGAGCGGAACTTCGCAGAATTTCACAGGTTCCAAAACCTGCACTGTGCATAGCAGGGTGCAAAGTGTTTTAGGGACCGTACAACCTGCGCTACACTGGGTCAGGAACACAAATTGTAAGGCCAAGAGGTTCAAAAAACTGCATGTCAGAGTGCGCAGTGTGCTAGGGGATCCAACAACCTGCACTACACAGGCCAGAGCACACAATATGTAAGGGGTCCCAAAAACTGCACTGTGCAGAGAGGGGCATAAGGTGTGTTATGGAGTCCCATAACTTGCACTGCACAGATGGGGACACAAAAAATATGGGTCCCAAAACCTACACTGTGCTGTGCGGCCACAGAATGTGTTAGGGGTTCTAGCGAGGCCTACAATATGTAGGGGGGTCCAAAAACGATGCTATGCAAAGCGGGGTATGCAATATGTTGGGGTCCTACAATGGGCTTTCAATTTTAGCCCCAGGTTTGTGGTGGTCTATGGAGCTTCAAGCAGCCCCAGGCCTTTTGCCCTTATCTATTAATTAAATTAAGCCCTGGGGAGGAGGTAGTCTCTGGAGCTCTTTGGCGCCCGTAGAGGGGTGTCCATGTGGCCCTGTTTATAATTATTATTAAGCCCAGGGGAGGTGGTAGTCTCTGGGGCTCTTAAGCCTTTGGGTGCTCATGACCGGAATGGTTCCGTCATGAGCACCAGTACTCCTGAGCTCATGACGGAACCATTCCGTCATGAGTACAGGCACAGAAAATCCCTCTGCTGCAGACAGCAGAGGGATTTCCCATTTTCTTTTGCCTTGGGAGGTGAGGAAGAGCTTACCCAACCTCCCGAAGCCTATTTTTGGTTTGCCTTGCAATGAGTATCGCACACGATCGTCATTGCAATGAAAAAGACACTGAAACTTAGTTTCAGTTTCACAGTTTCAGTGGTTATGGGGCTATCACAGCCCTCTGAGCACAGAAACACATGGGAGAGGTATTGTTTGAAAGGGGAGAATCTCTCTAGTAGGTCCCTGCTTGGGGATCACCCCAGGAGTGCGATATCTCAAGCGGATCCACCCACTAGCACCAGGGAGGGCGGAGCAGCCCCTTGGACAAGGGCCTTTGCTCCCCCCATACATTTTGGCACAGACAGTCTTTCTGCCCCCCTAGGGGAGAAGATGGGGCAGTAGTCCCAATTTGCCCCCCCCCCCCGGGGGAAGAAAGCACCTTAGACGCCAGGGATTATTTCTCTATAGGCCAGGGGTGGGGCTGCCCAGAATGGGCATCCCAATGCCCCCATCATGCCCCCCAAATAAGGCAAAAGACTTTCTGCACCCCCAGGAAGTAGATGGGGGCAATAACCCCTGATCTGCCCCCCAGGGGGTCAGAAAGCTCACTAGGCACCAAGGTTTTATTTTATATGTAGGGGTGGGGGCTACCCAGCATGGGCATGCCTCTGCCCCACCCAAGAAAAGGTACAGTCTTTCTGCCCCCGGGAGACAAATGTGGGAATAGCCCCGTATCTGCCCCCCCCCAGGGAGGCAGAAAGCCCACATGGCACCAGGGATTCTTTTTTAATATACATAGGGGTGGGGGATGCCCAGAATGGGTATGCTAATTCCCCCAAACCCAAAAAATTGCCACAGTCTTTTCGCCACACAAGGAGGCAGATAGGGGAGAACCGATGCACAAGAAAGCACAATAAAACCCGCAAAAAGGGGGAAGGGTAGAAACACCCTGACCCCCTAGGCCTGCTCAGGGGGTCCCACAAGGACCTGGGGGCCAACTAGCCCACCAGGTACCTCCAGTAGGCGCCAGAGAGCTGCGTTGCAGAGAGATGTTCAGAGGCCATGCCCCTTTTTACACCTCTCTGCAACGCAGATCTGTGGCGCTTACTGGAGGTACCTAGTGGGCTAGTCTGACCCTAGGGACCCTCAGGATTCAAGGGGACTTAATCTCCCAACTTAAAATGCGCCATGGGGTGTGTTTACACACTGGTGAAGGGAGGGGACGAGGCTTGAGATGATGTGTGCAAACACGCCCTGTGGTGCGTTTTAAGTTGGGGAAAAAATTCCTCTTCAATCCTGAGGGACCCTGGGGGCCAAGTAGCCCACCATGTGCTTCCAGGAAGTGCCACTGCACTGCGTTGCAGAGATGTGGTGCAGGCCGTGCGCCTTTTTACATTTCTCTGCTACGAAGCTCTGTGGCACTTACTGGATGTACCTAGTGGGCTAGTTTGACTCTACGGACCCCCAAGATAGAAGGGGAATTATTTCCCCAACTTAAAATGCGCCACAGGGCATGTTTGCACAGTGGTGAAGGGAGGGGATGGTGTAGGAAAGTGGCTCTATATATACTGGACCGAAGTAAAATCAGCCGAACTACGAATTCCGATTTACTCACCTGTTATCAGGAGAGACCTCAGTGCTGCATGTTTGAGCCCAGTACTGATCCTGAAAAGTAATTCTAACCGTACTTACCAGTAACTTCAACTCCCTTCCATAGGATATCAGTGCCTGCTTTTTGCTGAAAAAGTTTCAAAGTGTCGATTTTTTTAACTTACAAATATTCCTCTAAAATCAGCCGAACTACGAATTCCAATTTACTCACCTGTTATCATGAGAGACCTCAGTGCTGAATCTTTAAGGCCAGTACTAATCCTGAAAAGTAATTCTAACCGTACTTACCAGTAACTTGAATTTCCTTCCATAGGCTAACATTGACTGGTTTCACTCGGAAATTCTTCTAAGTGTGGAGTTTTGGAACTTACAAATATTCCTCTAAAATCAGCCGAACTACGAATTCCGATATACTCACCTGTTATCAGGAGAGAACCCAGTGCTGCATCTTTTAGCCCAGCATGGACCCTGAAAAGTAATTCTAAGTGTACTTACCAGTAACTTGTATTTCCTTCCATTGGAATCCATTGTGTGGTTTTCAGCAGAAAAGTTTCTAAGTGTGGAGTTTTGGAACGTACCAAAATTCCTCTAAAATCAGCCGAACTACGAATTCCGATTTACTCACCTGTTATCAGGAGAGACCTCAGTGCTGAATCTTTAAGGCCAGTACTGATCCTGAAAAGTAATTCTAACCGTACTTACCAGTAACTTGAATTTCCTTCCATAGGCTAACATTGACTGGTTTCACTTGGAAATTCTTCTAAGTGTGGAGTTTTTGAACTTTAAAATATTCCTCTAAAATCAGCCGAACTACGAATTCCGATTTACTCACATGTTATCAGGAGAGAACTCAGTGCTGCATCTTTTACCCAGCACTGACCCTGAAAAGTAATTCTAAGCGTACTTACCAGTAACTTGTATTTCCTTCCATAGGGATCCATTGTGTGGTTTTCAGCAGAAAAGTTTCAAAGTGTGGAGTTTTAGAACTTACAAATACTCCTCTAAAATCAGCCGAACTACGAATTCCGATCTACTCACCTGTTATCAGGAGAGAACCCAGTGCTGCATGTTTTAGCCCAGCACGGAACCTGAAAAGTAATTCTAAGCGTACTTACCAGTAACTTGTATTTCCTTCCATAGGAATCAATTGTGTGGTTTTCAGCAGAAAGGTTTCTAAGTGTGGAGTTTTGGAACTTACAAATATTCCTCTAAAATCAGCCGAACTACGAATTCCGATTTACTCACCTGTTATCAGGAGAGAACTCAGTGCTGCATCTTTTAGCCCAGCACTGCCCCTGAAAAGTAATTCTAAGCGTACTTACCAGTAACTTGTATTTCCTTCCATAGGAATCCATTGTGTGGTTATCAGCAGAAAAGTTTCTAAGTGTGGAGTTTTGGAACTTACAAATATTCCTCTAAAATCAGGCGAACTACGAATTCCGATTTACTCACCTGTTATCAACAAAGAACCCAGTGCTGCATCTTTTAGCCCAGCACTGACCCTGAAAAGTAATTCTAAGCGTAGTTACCAGTAACTTGTATTTCCTTCCATAGGAATCCATTGTGTGGTTTTCAGCAGAAAAGTTTCTAAGTGTCGATTTTTGGAACGTACAAAAATTCCTTCAAAATCAGCCGAGCTACGAATTCCGATTTACTCACCTGTTATCAGGAGAGACCTCAGTGCTGAATCTTTAAGGCCAGTACTGATCCTGAAAAGTAATTCTAATCGTACTTACCAGTAACTTGAATTTCCTTCCATAGACTAACATTGACTGGTTTCACTTGGAAATTCTTCTAAGTGTGGAGTTTATGAACTTTAAAATATTCCTCTAAAATCAGCCGAACTACAAATTCCAATTTACTCACATGTTATCAGGAGAGAACTCAGTGCTGCATCTTTTACCCAGCACTGACCCTGAAAAGTAATTCTAAGCGTACTTATCAGTAACTTGTATTTCCTTCCATAGGAATCCATTGTGTGGTTTACAGCAGAAAGGTTTCTGAATGTGGACTTTTGGAACTTACAAATATTCCTCTAAAATCAGCCGAACTACGATTTCCGATTTACTCACCTGTTTTCAGGAGAGAACCCAGTGCTGCATCTTTTAGCCCAGCACTGACCCTGAAAAGTAATTCTAAGCGTACTTACCAGTAACTTGTATTTCCTTCCAGAGGAATCCATTGTGTGGTTTTCAGCAGAAATGTATCTAAGTGTCGATTTTTGGAACGTAAAAAAATTCCTCTAAAATCAGCCGAACTACGAATTCTGATTTACTCACCTGTTATCAGGAGAGACCTCAGTGCTGCATGTTTAAGCCCAGTACTGATCCTGAAAAGTAATTCTAAGCGTACTTACCATTAACTTGTATTTCCTTCCATAGAAATCAATTGTGTGGTTTTCAGCAGAAACGTTTCTAAGTGTCGATTTTTAGAACGTACAAATATTCCTCTAAAATCAGCCGAACTACAATTTCCGATTTACTCACCTGTTATCAGGAGAGAACCCAGTGCTGCATCTTTTAGCCCAGCACTGTCCCTGAAAAGTAATTCTAAGCGTACTTACCAGTAACTTGTATTTCCTTCCAGAGGAATCCATTGTGTGGTTTTCAGCAGAAAAGTATCTAAGTGTCGATTTTTGGAACGTAAAAGAATTCCTATAAAATCAGCCGAACTACGAATTCTGATTTACTCACCTGTTATCAGGAGAGACCTCAGTGCTGCATGTTTAAGCCCAGTACTGATCCTGAAAAGTAATTCTAAGCGCAATGGCAGTCTGCTCAGTTATAAACAGAGATTCCCGCCTTCTCTACCTGCCGACCTGCAGGTAGCGGTGTGGAGCGCTGATACACCGTACGATCCGGTGATCGGTGAGCTGGTGGCATGAAAACTGAAAAAAGACTTGCCTCCGTGGCGGAGGAGGTCTGATTGAGGGAACGAATGGTATTTCTACAATGGAATAATATGCATCCAAGATTGGTGTTAAATTAGTGTTCGTAAAAGGTACAGCCGATCTGAATTGTGTGACGTACCTCCAAACTGTGAATTCAGTACGGTAGAGCATAGAGTGAATGAGTGGGTGTCTCAGGACAACCCCTGAGAAGTGTGTAGTAATTCTATAAACGGCACTTTACTACGTCTTATTTGGCCTGGACATACGATGTTAATTATTATATTCATGACGGAACGGCCTGTGGCAAGAGTGTAGATATATCATGATATATCGATATGTTCTGCATAGTACACATTTTACATCCGCCATGAACTCTGCATCTGTCATATACCCCCGTTAGAAAGATCCATGCTCACTTTCTATATATTGATATTTCTTTCGTGGAGCAAACGTATACAATGATATGAGAATGATGTTATATATAGCGTGATATGTAGAGATGTGTAATGTACGAAGGTGTCATCTCGGATGAAACAATGTACTTGCCTCAGATGGACATCGTATTAATGGAGTCTAAGCTGTTGCGTGGGTGGTGTGCACAGCATCATGGGGTTTGGCTGCTGGGGGCTAAGTAGCGGAAACGTTCAAGGGTTGGACACCAGACAGAGTATCTTAATGTAGGGTAGTTACATAGCCTCTCCATTCTTCAGCGGAATTAAGGCCTTCTTCAATCAAATTGACCTTGTCTATCCATCTGCATTTGATGCGCTGCAGTATGTTTGTTATATCACCTCCTCTCTCTGGTAGGGAGGCGATGTCAATCACTTGCCATTTCAGTTCGTCGGCCGTGTGGTTTTTCTCATTATAATGAGAGACCAGGGGGGCATTGAGAACAGATCTGCGAATGCGGCTTCTATGCTGGCAGATCCTGGTGTTAACAGGTTGTTGAGTCTGGCCTATGTACGGAAGGTTACACGGGCACCAAATGCAGTACACAACATTCCGTGTATTGCAATTGGAAATGCTTTCTAGGGTGTGTTTGAGGTTGCCATGTTCAAAGGTGGAGGTGTTGAATGTGAGCTCGCAGGACACGCAATTACCACATTTGTGGTGTCCCTTAATTTTGGGTAGGCCCCATGCGTTGGTGAGAGTATTGGGTGAGTTTGCTTTTTTATCCGTGGCAGATCTTACGAGATGGTCTTTTATGTTTTTCCCTCTTTTATAGGCAAAAAGCGGTGTTTCAAAAGTCGGGTCTATACTTCTGATGATGCTCCAGTTTTTTGTTATGAGGTTGCGTACTTGGTTTGTGTGCGTTCTGAAAGTGGTGACGCATACTATTTTCTCCATGTCTGGTTTCTCTTTGGTTTTCAGAAGTTCTTCCCTTGGACAATACCACGCCCGTTTGAGTGATCTTGTAACTAGTCTGTTTGGATAGCCTCTGTTAACTAGTTTTTCTCTGAGTATCTCTGCTTCTCTCATATAGTCCACTTTGTAAGTGTAATTGCAGCGGATTCTGAGAAACTGCCCGAATGGCAGGCCGTCTCTGAGGGCCCGTGGGTGATGGCTGTGATATGATAGCAATGTGTTCCTTTCCGTGATCTTTCTGTGAAGGGAAGTGTAAAGTGCCCCGTTCTCATGATTAATGTTAAGATCTAGAAACGCTATGGTAGACGCATGCGTTGTGGATGTAAATGTAAGATGCGTCTGAACAGTGTTCAAATGCGTGACGAAGTTATTGAAATCTGTGGCAGTGCCTGTCCAAATAACAAAGATGTCGTCGATGTATCGCTTCCAACATTTGATGTTGGAGCGGTACAAATTGTTGTCGTTGAGGGCGAACTTATGCTCAACGGGGTCCATGTAGATATTCGCCAAATTTGGAGCAAAAATTGCTCCTATGCTTGTGCCAGAGCACTGTTGGTAATAGTGACCTTCTGAAATAAAATAATTGCTCTGTAGAGCGATGCATAGTAAACTGATGATGAAACTGGTGGGTACCTGTATTGGCCTGGGTCTTTTCTCTAGGAGACTCTCTATGATCCCTATGCTGTCCTCCTGAGGGATGTTAGTGTAAAGTGAGCTTATGTCCAGGGTGGCTAATAGGTTACTCCCTAGGTTAAACAGCATGCCATCCACTAGATTTATCATGTACATTGTGTCTTTCACGTATGTGTCTTGTAGAGGAACAAAGGCTTTAACGAAATGGTCTATGTATGAGCCTATAGGTTCCAACACGGAACCGCACCCTGAGTATAGGCCGGCCCAGGGGATTTGTGGTACTCTTATGTATTTTTGGTATGGTGTACAGGACCGGGGTCCTGGGGTTGTCAGCATTAAGAAATTTGAATTCCTTTTTGGTAATGTAGCCCTGTTCTCCAGCTGCGTTGGTGACCAACAGGATATCTTTGCAGATTTGGGGAAGAGGATTAGTACTGAGCTTTCTGTAATGCTTTTTCTCATTAACTTGTTTGCAAATTTCTGCCTCATAGTCTTTACGGTTTTGTACTACAATACCTCCACCCTTATCCGCTGGTTTCAAAATTATGGAGACATCATTTTTCAGTGCCTGGAGAGCTTGGCGCTCTGGTAGTGTAATGTTGTATGGAATGTATGATTTCTTTGTTTTCATGTTGTCTATGCCTTGTATGATCAGTTTTTCAAAGGCTAATAGCTCAGGTGGCATCATCCCATTGGTGGGGTAGAAATTAGAAGGGGGTCTGAGTCCCGCACACGAGTCTTGGACAGGAGGCTCCTTATCTCTAAAAAATAGTTTCAACCTTATCTTTCTGAAAAATTGGAAGATCTCTGTTTTTAGTGTAAAGAAATTGGTCCGTTCAGTGATGACAAAAGAAAGACCCTTGCTGAGCAGCGAGATTTCTGCTGATGACATTATGTGTTGAGATAGATTGAAGATTGGGATAGTCTCTGATTGGATACTATTGTGTGTTAGTATGGTTGCGGGCCCCATTGGTAATGTTTCCTGCGAGTTTGTCCCTCCCCTGGGTGCTGGTACCATGTTTTGGTTTTGGCTTTGCCTCCTCGATCTAAAAAAGGCTGACCGGGGTGATTGTCAGCTCGACTAGGGCCTGCCTGAACGCTGGGTGGTGGGAAATTTCAGTGAGCCAGGTGATGCCACAAATTTCCCACACAAAAATGTGTGAAAAAAAGTGATTTTTTTCCAGCTAAAATTGAGGTTTGCAGGGGATTCTTGGTAAGGAAACGTTGGGGGATTCACGCAAACCATACCTCCCTGGAAGCCCCCGGGTGTCTAGTTTTCAAAAATGTAGGGGTTTGGTAGGTTTCCCTAGATGGCCGCCGAGCACCGGGACAAAAACCCAAGTGACCCCCCTTGCAAAACCAGGTGGTTTTGAGATAGGCAATTTTGATGCAAGGAAAATGTGACAGACATTTTGAGGTTTGCAGGACATTGTGGATAAAATACCTTTTTGGAATTCACAAGAGAGACATCACCATGAACTCCCAAGGGTTTACGACAATATCTACAGTTGGTGGGTTATTCTTACATGGAACGTACACCTTGGCAGAGAAACTAAAAAGACAAAGATTCCTGCACAGCAATCTATTCCTCAAACACACACACACATACTGGTTGGATTTGGCACGAGGGTGAGTGATGGTTCAGTATATTAAATTTTATTAACGAGATTTCACAAAAATGAAATGCACTGTCAATAATTAAATGGACAAAAAACTGAACCAATGACTCGCAGCTCGTGAGCTGTAAAGCCACGGCAAGGAACCAACCGCTTTACAGGCCATTCACACACCTTTCATACGTGATACACACAAGACCATTCACACCACCAGGCACAAAAACAACACATTACAACATTCACAAAAAGGGACAAGGTACACCCTGCTTCAGAAAGACAAATATTACTGCACAGCCATCTAATTCTCTAGCACACACACAAACTGGTTGGATTTGGCACGAGGGTGAGTGATGGTTCAGTATATACAATTGTATAAGCAAGTGATTTCACAAAAATGAAATGCAATGTTAATAATTGAAAGGGCGAGAAACTGAACCATTGACTCACAGCTCGTGAGCTGTAAAGCCATGACAAGGCACCAACCTCTTTACAGGCCATTCATACACCTTTCATATGTCCTCAGGCCCATCACAATACAACACTCACACCAGCAGACAGCGCCATTCAAGGGCCCATCACTTTCACACGCCCACATTCCTGACACAGCAACCACACAAGTTGATGGATTGCGTGGAGTGGCACTCAGCTAGCAGTGTGTGTAGGACCAGCAGTACGTCACTACTCACACACCGCCAACCCGAGCGCCAGTCCACGCACACCGCTAGCCAAGCGCCAGTCCACGCACACCGCTAGCCCAACACCAGTCACGCACACCGCCAGCCAATCGCCAATCCACGCACACCGCCAGCCAATCGCCAATCCACGCACACCGCCAGCCAAGCGCCAGTCCACGCACACCGCCAGCGAAGCGCCAGTCCATGCACACCACCAGCCAAGCGCCAGTCCACACACACCAGTCAAGTGCCAGTCCAGGCACACCACCAGCCAAGCACCAGTCCACGCACACTGCCAGCCAAGCACCAGTCCACGCACACTGCCATCCAAGCACCAGTCCACACACACCACCAGCCAAGCGCCAGTCCATGCACACCGCCAGCCAAGCGCCAGTCCACGCACACCACCAGCCAAGCGCTAGCCTACACACACCACCATCACATTTAGGATTTTTTTTAGACAAAAATAAAAACACAAACAAATTGAAAATAGATACACATCTACTAACACAAAATCTGAAATTAAATACATTGTACTAATGCCAACCTTGAAACAGAATCACATTTTTTAAAGAATACAGACCAGGCAGTTCACTTTACCACTCATGTATGCTCCGAAAAATTATTTTGCGTGTGGTACACTCTAAAACAAGCAGGGACACACAGCCCAGGGTTAGAAGGACACTCGAGCAGTACATACGAGTCTCCTTCGACGTACCTCTTCGCCAACAGACTTTACATCTCCTAGTGGGAAAGTCTTTTGTGGATGTGGGAGGAATGAAATCAGGAAAGTGGCGATCTTTCAATTGAGCCACATCCTCCACGACTCCAACTCTAGGAACACTTGCCTGTTCCACAACAACAAGGCTGCCTATCACAGATTGCTGAAACTGAACAAAAGTCAACTTTAATGCAGGAAAACACTCCTTGAACACAACAAAAGCATTGAAAGTTGCTAAATTAAAGAGATGGATGGCCAACTTCTTATACCAAACGTAAGCCTTACGAATAGCAGTGTAAGGTTCCAACCTCTGATCTACTCTATCAACACCACCCATGTGCTTATTGTAGTCTAAAATGCACACAGGTTTGCGCACTTCAGAAATCTGACCCTTAACAGCCACAGGCGTAGAACTCTCATCATGGATGGTAGTCAGCATGTACACATCCCTCCTGTCCACAAATTTGACAGCTAGTAGTTCATCACTACGCAAGGAACTGCACTGTCCCCTCTGCAAACAAGTTCTTTTGGATAACCTTTACGGTTAGAGTGGATTGTGCCACAAGCAAAAGTGTCCACTTTGAACATTTCCTTAAACAATTGCACAGCAGTGTAGAAGTTATCAAGGTACAAATGGTGGCCTCTGTTAAACAGTCCTCTAGCAAGATCCCACACAATTTTCTCAGAAACTCCAAAAGTGGACGGACAACCAGGGGGGTCAATAGTGGAATCCCTACCAGTGTACACACAGAAATTAAAAACATATCCTGTCCTACTCTCAGACAACATATACAGCTTAATTCCATAGCGTGCCCTCTTGCTAGGGATGTACTGCCTAAAAACCAAACGGCCCTTGAACAAGACCAAAGACTCATCAATAGATATTTCTTTCCCTGGAGTATAGATCTCTGGAAATCGATCTACAAAGTGATCAAGAACAGGCCGAATCTTAAAAAGACGGTCACAGTCAGGGTGATCTCGTGGCAACGCCAAAGAATTATCAACAAAATGCAGCATCCGTAGCAAAAGCAAATACCGATCACGAGTCATAACTGCAGGAAATATGGGTGTTGCCATCAAGGGACTGGTAGACCAATATGAAGCCATGGACGGCTTCCTTATCAAACCCATCAATAAAGTCAAACCCAAAAACTTCTTCATCTCTTCCAAATTTGTGGGAGTCCACCGGGTAGCTCTAGAGTGGGGCCTAAGTTTGTCACTGTTGTCCCTCAAAAACTGTTCAGCATACAAATTAGTCTGCTCAACAATCTCACCCAAAAATACATCATCCATAAACAACTTAAAAAACTGTATAGGCAAAAAATGTTCACAATCCACTCTACACCCTGCATCACCACTAAAGGCAGGCAACACCGGCTGCACCATGTTTGTATCAACCCAGAGTCCAGCACTTCCAGTAGGAAGCCTAGCAGCCACAGGCTGCAATCCAGATGCCTCTTGCACCATCGGCACAGCAGTATCCTCCTCCAAAACAGGCACTTCATCCGCACTGAGAGTCGCTTCATCTGCACTGAGAGTACCTTCATCATCCGATGATTCCATGTGGAGAGAAAACTCACTGCCTGAATCTTCCCCTCTCTCCTCTCCCTCAGATGCACTGTCAGTCTCATAATCCTGCTCAGAGGAAGATTCAAGAAGCATACCAACCACCTGCTGAGCAGTCATTCTACGGCTGCTTACTAATAAAAGTAACTTGTCAAACAAGTCAACAACAACAAACACTTTGTAAAATAAGTAATAAACAAAATGCACCTTTATCAGAAATACCTATATACTCCAAAACGATACCACTCACTTGCCAGAAGCAGATAAATTCTCCACCACCTACTCTGCACAGACACAGTATGGATCAACAATATCCCACTAAAAAAGAAAGAGAAAAGAAAATTACACATCAGACAATGCAAAACACATCGCAAAGAATTCCTTGCACAAAACACTAACTAAATAAGCTGCCATTATGACACCACTTACAAAAAAATTCATTCATACATGACAAAAATACTAATTTGAAGTATATACAACAAAAATGTTTTTCTTACCAAAAAAAAGCAAGTGCGCAAAACTTTAGAACACCACTGTTGAAATCACGAACAGGAATCAAAAGCTTTACACTAGAATAAAAAGGAGAAAAAAACATTACAATTACATATGCAAATAATGCACCAGTCCACACACAATCCACCAGCCAAGCTAAGGGGTAGGTGGGCCTAAGAGTATAAACAAAATATTCACCCCCGTAAAAGGGGGTTGCCCTTGAGGCCACTCCCAAACACCAAAAAACATACTGCTATTCTGCCACCCAAAGAGGGCAGAAATGACCACAATCATCCTCCCATAAAAGGGAGCGACCCTTGTCCATGGGGGCGCTCAATAACAAAAAATCCCTGGTGGTCTAGTGGGCCCAATTTTTAAAAAAACATGGCCATCTGGCCCCCTGCGGGGCAGACACAGCCACAAAGATTGACCCCAAAGGAGAGTGACCCTTGCCCAAGGGGTCACTCTCCACAAATAACTCCCTGGTGGCCTAGTGGGCCCTATAATAAACAAGCATTTGCAATGCAATCGGTCTCGCCTTTGGGACCTTATATGTACTTAGGTATGCAGCACATTAGCCTGCGCCCTGAAACATTTGCTGTTCTTTGACATGGAGGGAAAGTAAGCACCAAACTGCGTGACACGCCAAGTATTGGAACACACGGGGAGAAATATTGCCATTCAGCTGGAAATGGTATAGTCCAATGCTCTTTGCTCTGTTTTTAATAAAAAATGGGGGCCTTCGGTGGTCATATCACTGACAATACAAGATTTTAAAAAAATATTATTGTCTATGGGTGCTCGTGGAACACAATTTCTATGGACTGAAAACTAGAGAATGCTGAAGTGATTCTGGTATTTTACTGACCTCTGCTGGTCGTTTTCTATCAAAAAAGTTAAATAGTCAGTTGATCAGAAAGAAAAGTCCCTAAGCAGAAGCAGACATGTCCTAGGGCTGATCTCCAAAGCACACAAACCATAAAAACATATAAGTAAATACTAAAGAATATACAAGAGGTCTCAAATGCTCAACCTAAAAATTGTGAAATCTGCCCCTCCCATGGGGCAGACAGACAAAATCATAAGCCCCCGAAGGGGAGTGACCCTTGCCCAAGGGACCTCTCCACACTAAACAATCCCTGGTGGTTCAGTGGGCAATAAAAGCCTAAAACATAGCCCCCATGCGGGGAGCAACCCTTGCCTAAGGGGCCGCTCCCCCAAACAAAACATACATCAAAACAACAAAACCTAACATCATAGGCATACTAAAATGCCCCCCAAAGGGGAGTGACCCTTGCCCAAGGGGCCACTCCCCAGTACATTTATTACATTGGCCCAGTGGGCCGATGTTTTTGAATAAAGTTAAAACTGCCCCCCCCCCCAGGGGCAGATAAAGCCAAAATGTATGCCCCAAAAAGGGGAGTGACCCTTGCCCAAGGGGCCACTCCCCACTACATTTATTCAATTGGCCCAGTGGGCCGAATACATTTTTTAAAATTTAAATCTGCCCCCCCCCCCCCCCCCCCCAGGGGGACAAACAAAGCAAAAATGTAGGCCCCCAAAAGGGGAGCGACCCTTGCCTAAGGGGTCGCTCCCCAAAACCAAAACTACCATGGTGGGCTTCCAAAAATGCCCCCCAAAGGGGAGTGACCCTTGCCCAAGGGGCCACTCCCCTGCATGCTCACAAAGTGAGCCAATTTGTGACGCAAATTTAAAATTCTGCCCCCCAAGGGGGGCAAACAAAGCCAAGACATGTGCCCCAAAGAGGGGAGCGACCCTTGCCCAAGGGGCCGCTCCCCAACCAACAAACTGCCCAAATTATTTTTCAAAAAAACAAAACCTGGCGCTAGTGGGCATTCCTGCTGCACGATCGCACAATCGTGCAGCAGGAATGAACAAAAGAGGCATCGAGGGAAAGGAAAACCCTTTCCTTTCCCTCAATGTCTCTTTCGTGTTAAATCCCCCCCTCCCCAGCCCCAAAACTAACCTCATAGACCACGGACACGCAGGAAGCAAATGGCTTCCTGCGCGTCGGTGATCCAAGGGACCCCTCAATGATATCAGCGCGCCTCGCGCGCTGACGTCATTGATGATGCGAGGGTGGGGCGAGGGAGGCAGGGGAAGGTCCCCTGCCTTCCCCAGGAAAAAAAAACCCGATCGGCCACCCACGGGGGAGCGCCAGCGCTTCCCCCGTGGGTGGGTGTCATGACGAGCTGGGCTCGTCATGAGCACACGGCGACTGTGTGCCATGACGAGCCCAGCTCGTCATGAGCACCGAAGGGGTTAAAAAAAGACTGCCTCAAAAACCCTGTGATACTACTGATGGTATTTAACAAAAGCCAAATCCTTATTCTAAGAACCACAGACCAGAGCAATATAACTACCCAGTGGAGTTAAGGGTGAGCGGAACTTCGCAGAATTTCACAGGTTCCAAAACCTGCACTGTGCATAGCAGGGTGCAAAGTGTTTTAGGGACCGTACAACCTGCGCTACACTGGGTCAGGAACACAAATTGTAAGGCCAAGAGGTTCAAAAAACTGCATGTCAGAGTGCGCAGTGTGCTAGGGGATCCAACAACCTGCACTACACAGGCCAGAGCACACAATATGTAAGGGGTCCCAAAAACTGCACTGTGCAGAGAGGGGCATAAGGTGTGTTATGGAGTCCCATAACTTGCACTGCACAGATGGGGACACAAAAAATATGGGTCCCAAAACCTACACTGTGCTGTGCGGCCACAGAATGTGTTAGGGGTTCTAGCGAGGCCTACAATATGTAGGGGGGTCCAAAAACGATGCTATGCAAAGCGGGGTATGCAATATGTTGGGGTCCTACAATGGGCTTTCAATTTTAGCCCCAGGTTTGTGGTGGTCTATGGAGCTTCAAGCAGCCCCAGGCCTTTTGCCCTTATCTATTAATTAAATTAAGCCCTGGGGAGGAGGTAGTCTCTGGAGCTCTTTGGCGCCCGTAGAGGGGTGTCCATGTGGCCCTGTTTATAATTATTATTAAGCCCAGGGGAGGTGGTAGTCTCTGGGGCTCTTAAGCCTTTGGGTGCTCATGACCGGAATGGTTCCGTCATGAGCACCAGTACTCCTGAGCTCATGACGGAACCATTCCGTCATGAGTACAGGCACAGAAAATCCCTCTGCTGCAGACAGCAGAGGGATTTCCCATTTTCTTTTGCCTTGGGAGGTGAGGAAGAGCTTACCCAACCTCCCGAAGCCTATTTTTGGTTTGCCTTGCAATGAGTATCGCACACGATCGTCATTGCAATGAAAAAGACACTGAAACTTAGTTTCAGTTTCACAGTTTCAGTGGTTATGGGGCTATCACAGCCCTCTGAGCACAGAAACACATGGGAGAGGTATTGTTTGAAAGGGGAGAATCTCTCTAGTAGGTCCCTGCTTGGGGATCACCCCAGGAGTGCGATATCTCAAGCGGATCCACCCACTAGCACCAGGGAGGGCGGAGCAGCCCCTTGGACAAGGGCCTTTGCTCCCCCCATACATTTTGGCACAGACAGTCTTTCTGCCCCCCTAGGGGAGAAGATGGGGCAGTAGTCCCAATTTGCCCCCCCCCCCCCCGGGGGAAGAAAGCACCTTAGACGCCAGGGATTATTTCTCTATAGGCCAGGGGTGGGGCTGCCCAGAATGGGCATCCCAATGCCCCCATCATGCCCCCCAAATAAGGCAAAAGACTTTCTGCACCCCCAGGAAGTAGATGGGGGCAATAACCCCTGATCTGCCCCCCAGGGGGTCAGAAAGCTCACTAGGCACCAAGGTTTTATTTTATATGTAGGGGTGGGGGCTACCCAGCATGGGCATGCCTCTGCCCCACCCAAGAAAAGGTACAGTCTTTCTGCCCCCGGGAGACAAATGTGGGAATAGCCCCGTATCTGCCCCCCCCCCCAGGGAGGCAGAAAGCCCACATGGCACCAGGGATTCTTTTTTAATATACATAGGGGTGGGGGATGCCCAGAATGGGTATGCTAATTCCCCCAAACCCAAAAAATTGCCACAGTCTTTTCGCCACACAAGGAGGCAGATAGGGGAGAACCGATGCACAAGAAAGCACAATAAAACCCGCAAAAAGGGGGAAGGGTAGAAACACCCTGACCCCCTAGGCCTGCTCAGGGGGTCCCACAAGGACCTGGGGGCCAACTAGCCCACCAGGTACCTCCAGTAGGCGCCAGAGAGCTGCGTTGCAGAGAGATGTTCAGAGGCCATGCCCCTTTTTACACCTCTCTGCAACGCAGATCTGTGGCGCTTACTGGAGGTACCTAGTGGGCTAGTCTGACCCTAGGGACCCTCAGGATTCAAGGGGACTTAATCTCCCAACTTAAAATGCGCCATGGGGCGTGTTTACACACTGGTGAAGGGAGGGGACGAGGCTTGAGATGATGTGTGCAAACACGCCCTGTGGTGCGTTTTAAGTTGGGGAAAAAATTCCTCTTCAATCCTGAGGGACCCTGGGGGCCAAGTAGCCCACCATGTGCTTCCAGGAAGTGCCACTGCACTGCGTTGCAGAGATGTGGTGCAGGCCGTGCGCCTTTTTACATTTCTCTGCTACGAAGCTCTGTGGCACTTACTGGATGTACCTAGTGGGCTAGTTTGACTCTACGGACCCCCAAGATAGAAGGGGAATTATTTCCCCAACTTAAAATGCGCCACAGGGCATGTTTGCACAGTGGTGAAGGGAGGGGATGGTGTAGGAAAGTGGCTCTATATATACTGGACCGAAGTAAAATCAGCCGAACTACGAATTCCGATTTACTCACCTGTTATCAGGAGAGACCTCAGTGCTGCATGTTTGAGCCCAGTACTGATCCTGAAAAGTAATTCTAACCGTACTTACCAGTAACTTCAACTCCCTTCCATAGGATATCAGTGCCTGCTTTTTGCTGAAAAAGTTTCAAAGTGTCGATTTTTTTAACTTACAAATATTCCTCTAAAATCAGCCGAACTACGAATTCCAATTTACTCACCTGTTATCATGAGAGACCTCAGTGCTGAATCTTTAAGGCCAGTACTAATCCTGAAAAGTAATTCTAACCGTACTTACCAGTAACTTGAATTTCCTTCCATAGGCTAACATTGACTGGTTTCACTCGGAAATTCTTCTAAGTGTGGAGTTTTGGAACTTACAAATATTCCTCTAAAATCAGCCGAACTACGAATTCCGATATACTCACCTGTTATCAGGAGAGAACCCAGTGCTGCATCTTTTAGCCCAGCATGGACCCTGAAAAGTAATTCTAAGTGTACTTACCAGTAACTTGTATTTCCTTCCATTGGAATCCATTGTGTGGTTTTCAGCAGAAAAGTTTCTAAGTGTGGAGTTTTGGAACGTACCAAAATTCCTCTAAAATCAGCCGAACTACGAATTCCGATTTACTCACCTGTTATCAGGAGAGACCTCGGTGCTGAATCTTTAAGGCCAGTACTGATCCTGAAAAGTAATTCTAACCGTACTTACCAGTAACTTGAATTTCCTTCCATAGGCTAACATTGACTGGTTTCACTTGGAAATTCTTCTAAGTGTGGAGTTTTTGAACTTTAAAATATTCCTCTAAAATCAGCCGAACTACGAATTCCGATTTACTCACATGTTATCAGGAGAGAACTCAGTGCTGCATCTTTTACCCAGCACTGACCCTGAAAAGTAATTCTAAGCGTACTTACCAGTAACTTGTATTTCCTTCCATAGGGATCCATTGTGTGGTTTTCAGCAGAAAAGTTTCAAAGTGTGGAGTTTTAGAACTTACAAATACTCCTCTAAAATCAGCCGAACTACGAATTCCGATCTACTCACCTGTTATCAGGAGAGAACCCAGTGCTGCATGTTTTAGCCCAGCACGGAACCTGAAAAGTAATTCTAAGCGTACTTACCAGTAACTTGTATTTCCTTCCATAGGAATCAATTGTGTGGTTTTCAGCAGAAAGGTTTCTAAGTGTGGAGTTTTGGAACTTACAAATATTCCTCTAAAATCAGCCGAACTACGAATTCCGATTTACTCACCTGTTATCAGGAGAGAACTCAGTGCTGCATCTTTTAGCCCAGCACTGCCCCTGAAAAGTAATTCTAAGCGTACTTACCAGTAACTTGTATTTCCTTCCATAGGAATCCATTGTGTGGTTATCAGCAGAAAAGTTTCTAAGTGTGGAGTTTTGGAACTTACAAATATTCCTCTAAAATCAGCCGAACTACGAATTCCGATTTACTCACCTGTTATCAACAAAGAACCCAGTGCTGCATCTTTTAGCCCAGCACTGACCCTGAAAAGTAATTCTAAGCGTAGTTACCAGTAACTTGTATTTCCTTCCATAGGAATCCATTGTGTGGTTTTCAGCAGAAAAGTTTCTAAGTGTCGATTTTTGGAACGTACAAAAATTCCTTCAAAATCAGCCGAGCTACGAATTCCGATTTACTCACCTGTTATCAGGAGAGACCTCAGTGCTGAATCTTTAAGGCCAGTACTGATCCTGAAAAGTAATTCTAATCGTACTTACCAGTAACTTGAATTTCCTTCCATAGACTAACATTGACTGGTTTCACTTGGAAATTCTTCTAAGTGTGGAGTTTATGAACTTTAAAATATTCCTCTAAAATCAGCCGAACTACAAATTCCAATTTACTCACATGTTATCAGGAGAGAACTCAGTGCTGCATCTTTTACCCAGCACTGACCCTGAAAAGTAATTCTAAGCGTACTTATCAGTAACTTGTATTTCCTTCCATAGGAATCCATTGTGTGGTTTACAGCAGAAAGGTTTCTGAATGTGGACTTTTGGAACTTACAAATATTCCTCTAAAATCAGCCGAACTACGATTTCCGATTTACTCACCTGTTTTCAGGAGAGAACCCAGTGCTGCATCTTTTAGCCCAGCACTGACCCTGAAAAGTAATTCTAAGCGTACTTACCAGTAACTTGTATTTCCTTCCAGAGGAATCCATTGTGTGGTTTTCAGCAGAAAAGTATCTAAGTGTCGATTTTTGGAACGTAAAAAAATTCCTCTAAAATCAGCCGAACTACGAATTCTGATTTACTCACCTGTTATCAGGAGAGACCTCAGTGCTGCATGTTTAAGCCCAGTACTGATCCTGAAAAGTAATTCTAAGCGTACTTACCATTAACTTGTATTTCCTTCCATAGAAATCAATTGTGTGGTTTTCAGCAGAAACGTTTCTAAGTGTCGATTTTTAGAACGTACAAATATTCCTCTAAAATCAGCCGAACTACGATTTCCGATTTACTCACCTGTTATCAGGAGAGAACCCAGTGCTGCATCTTTTAGCCCAGCACTGTCCCTGAAAAGTAATTCTAAGCGTACTTACCAGTAACTTGTATTTCCTTCCAGAGGAATCCATTGTGTGGTTTTCAGCAGAAAAGTATCTAAGTGTCGATTTTTGGAACGTAAAAGAATTCCTATAAAATCAGCCGAACTACGAATTCTGATTTACTCACCTGTTATCAGGAGAGACCTCAGTGCTGCATGTTTAAGCCCAGTTCTGATCCTGAAAAGTAATTCTAAGCGCAATGGTAGTCTGCTCAGTTATAAACAGAGATTCCCGCCTTCTCTACCTGCCGACCGGCAGGTAGCGGTGTGGAGCGCTGATACACCGTACGATCCGGTGATCGGTGAGCTGGTGGCATGAAAACTGAAAAAAGACTTGCCTCCGTGGCGGAGGAGGTCTGATTGAGGGAACGAATGGTATTTCTACAATGGAATAATATGCATCCAAGATTGGTGTTAAATTAGTGTTCGTAAAAGGTACAGCCGATCTGAATTGTGTGACGTACCTCCAAACTGTGAATTCAGTACGGTAGAGCATAGAGTGAATGAGTGGGTGTCTCAGGACAACCCCTGAGAAGTGTGTAGTAATTCTATAAACGGCACTTTACTACGTCTTATTTGGCCTGGACATACGATGTTAATTATTATATTCATGACGGAACGGCCTGTGGCAAGAGTGTAGATATATCATGATATATCGATATGTTCTGCATAGTACACATTTTACATCCGCCATGAACTCTGCATCTGTCATATACCCCCGTTAGAAAGATCCATGCTCACTTTCTATATATTGATATTTCTTTCGTGGAGCAAACGTATACAATGATATGAGAATGATGTTATATATAGCGTGATATGTAGAGATGTGTAATGTACGAAGGTGTCATCTCGGATGAAACAATGTACTTGCCTCAGATGGACATCGTATTAATGGAGTCTAAGCTGTTGCGTGGGTGGTGTGCACAGCATCATGGGGTTTGGCTGCTGGGGGCTAAGTAGCGGAAACGTTCAAGGGTTGGACACCAGACAGAGTATCTTAATGTAGGGTAGTTACATAGCCTCTCCATTCTTCAGCGGAATTAAGGCCTTCTTCAATCAAATTGACCTTGTCTATCCATCTGCATTTGATGCGCTGCAGTATGTTTGTCATATCACCTCCTCTCTCTGGTAGGGAGGCGATGTCAATCACTTGCCATTTCAGTTCGTCGGCCGTGTGGTTTTTCTCATTATAATGAGAGACCAGGGGGGCATTGAGAACAGATCTGCGAATGCGGCTTCTATGCTGGCAGATCCTGGTGTTAACAGGTTGTTGAGTCTGGCCTATGTACGGAAGGTTACACGGGCACCAAATGCAGTACACAACATTCCGTGTATTGCAATTGGAAATGCTTTCTAGGGTGTGTTTGAGGTTGCCATGTTCAAAGGTGGAGGTGTTGAATGTGAGCTCGCAGGACACGCAATTACCACATTTGTGGTGTCCCTTAATTTTGGGTAGGCCCCATGCGTTGGTGAGAGTATTGGGTGAGTTTGCTTTTTTATCCGTGGCAGATCTTACGAGATGGTCTTTTATGTTTTTCCCTCTTTTATAGGCAAAAAGCGGTGTTTCAAAAGTCGGGTCTATACTTCTGATGATGCTCCAGTTTTTTGTTATGAGGTTGCGTACTTGGTTTGTGTGCGTTCTGAAAGTGGTGACGCATACTATTTTCTCCATGTCTGGTTTCTCTTTGGTTTTCAGAAGTTCTTCCCTTGGACAATACCACGCCCGTTTGAGTGATCTTTTAACTAGTCTGTTTGGATAGCCTCTGTTAACTAGTTTTTCTCTGAGTATCTCTGCTTCTCTCATATAGTCCACTTTGTAAGTGTAATTGCAGCGGATTCTGAGAAACTGCCCGAATGGCAGGCCGTCTCTGAGGGCCTGTGGGTGATGGCTGTGATATGATAGCAATGTGTTCCTTTCCGTGATCTTTCTGTGAAGGGAAGTGTAAAGTGCCCCGTTCTCATGATTAATGTTAAGATCTAGAAACGCTATGGTAGACGCATGCGTTGTGGATGTAAATGTAAGATGCGTCTGAACAGTGTTCAAATGCGTGACGAAGTTATTGAAATCTGTGGCAGTGCCTGTCCAAATAACAAAGATGTCGTCGATGTATCGCTTCCAACATTTGATGTTGGAGCGGTACAAATTGTTGTCGTTGAGGGCGAACTTATGCTCAACGGGGTCCATGTAGATATTCGCCAAATTTGGAGCAAAAATTGCTCCTATGCTTGTGCCAGAGCACTGTTGGTAATAGTGACCTTCTGAAATAAAATAATTGCTCTGTAGAGCGATGCATAGTAAACTGATGATGAAACTGGTGGGTACCTGTATTGGCCTGGGTCTTTTCTCTAGGAGACTCTCTATGATCCCTATGCTGTCCTCCTGAGGGATGTTAGTGTAAAGTGAGCTTATGTCCAGGGTGGCTAATAGGTTACTCCCTAGGTTAAACAGCATGCCATCCACTAGATTTATCATGTACATTGTGTCTTTCACGTATGTGTCTTGTAGAGGAACAAAGGCTTTAACGAAATGGTCTATGTATGAGCCTATAGGTTCCAACACGGAACCGCACCCTGAGTATAGGCCGGCCCAGGGGATTTGTGGTACTCTTATGTATTTTTGGTATGGTGTACAGGACCGGGGTCCTGGGGTTGTCAGCATTAAGAAATTTGAATTCCTTTTTGGTAATGTAGCCCTGTTCTCCAGCTGCGTTGGTGACCAACAGGATATCTTTGCAGATTTGGGGAAGAGGATTAGTACTGAGCTTTCTGTAATGCTTTTTCTCATTAACTTGTTTGCAAATTTCTGCCTCATAGTCTTTACGGTTTTGTACTACAATACCTCCACCCTTATCCGCTGGTTTCAAAATTATGGAGACATCATTTTTCAGTGCCTGGAGAGCTTGGCGCTCTGGTAGTGTAATGTTGTATGGAATGTATGATTTCTTTGTTTTCATGTTGTCTATGCCTTGTATGATCAGTTTTTCAAAGGCTAATAGCTCAGGTGGCATCATCCCATTGGTGGGGTAGAAATTAGAAGGGGGTCTGAGTCCCGCACACGAGTCTTGGACAGGAGGCTCCTTATCTCTAAAAAATAGTTTCAACCTTATCTTTCTGAAAAATTGGAAGATCTCTGTTTTTAGTGTAAAGAAATTGGTCCGTTCAGTGATGACAAAAGAAAGACCCTTGCTGAGCAGCGAGATTTCTGCTGATGACATTATGTGTTGAGATAGATTGAAGATTGGGATAGTCTCTGATTGGATACTATTGTGTGTTAGTATGGTTGCGGGCCCCATTGGTAATGTTTCCTGCGAGTTTGTCCCTCCCCTGGGTGCTGGTACCATGTTTTGGTTTTGGCTTTGCCTCCTCGATCTAAAAAAGGCTGACCGGGGTGATTGTCAGCTCGACTAGGGCCTGCCTGAACGCTGGGTGGTGGGAAATTTCAGTGAGCCAGGTGATGCCACAAATTTCCCACACAAAAATGTGTGAAAAAAAGTGATTTTTTTCCAGCTAAAATTGAGGTTTGCAGGGGATTCTTGGTAAGGAAACGTTGGGGGATTCACGCAAACCATACCTCCCTGGAAGCCCCCGGGTGTCTAGTTTTCAAAAATGTAGGGGTTTGGTAGGTTTCCCTAGATGGCCGCCGAGCACCGGGACAAAAACCCAAGTGACCCCCCTTGCAAAACCAGGTGGTTTTGAGATAGGCAATTTTGATGCAAGGAAAATGTGACAGACATTTTGAGGTTTGCAGGACATTGTGGATAAAATACCTTTTTGGAATTCACAAGAGAGACATCACCATGAACTCCCAAGGGTTTACGACAATATCTACAGTTGGTGGGTTATTCTTACATGGAACGTACACCTTGGCAGAGAAACTAAAAAGACAAAGATTCCTGCACAGCAATCTATTCCTCAAACACACACACACATACTGGTTGGATTTGGCACGAGGGTGAGTGATGGTTCAGTATATTAAATTTTATTAACAAGAGATTTCACAAAAATGAAATGCACTGTCAATAATTAAATGGACAAAAAACTGAACCAATGACTCGCAGCTCGTGAGCTGTAAAGCCACGGCAAGGAACCAACCGCTTTACAGGCCATTCACACACCTTTCATACGTGATACACACAAGACCATTCACACCACCAGGCACAAAAACAACACATTACAACATTCACAAAAAGGGACAAGGTACACCCTGCTTCAGAAAGACAAATATTACTGCACAGCCATATAATTCTCTAGCACACACACAAACTGGTTGGATTTGGCACGAGGGTGAGTGATGGTTCAGTATATACAATTGTATAAGCAAGTGATTTCACAAAAATGAAATGCAATGTTAATAATTGAAAGGGCGAGAAACTGAACCATTGACTCACAGCTCGTGAGCTGTAAAGCCATGACAAGGCACCAACCTCTTTACAGGCCATTCATACACCTTTCATATGTCCTCAGGCCCATCACAATACAACACTCACACCAGCAGACAGCGCCATTCAAGGGCCCATCACTTTCACACGCCCACATTCCTGACACAGCAACCACACAAGTTGATGGATTGCGTGGAGTGGCACTCAGCTAGCAGTGTGTGTAGGACCAGCAGTACGTCACTACTCACACACCGCCAACCCGAGCGCCAGTCCACGCACACCGCTAGCCAAGCGCCAGTCCACGCACACCGCTAGCCCAACACCAGTCACGCACACCGCCAGCCAATCGCCAATCCACGCACACCGCCAGCCAATCGCCAATCCACGCACACCGCCAGCCAAGCGCCAGTCCACGCACACCGCCAGCGAAGCGCCAGTCCATGCACACCACCAGCCAAGCGCCAGTCCACACACACCAGTCAAGTGCCAGTCCAGGCACACCACCAGCCAAGCACCAGTCCACGCACACTGCCAGCCAAGCACCAGTCCACGCACACTGCCATCCAAGCACCAGTCCACACACACCACCAGCCAAGCGCCAGTCCATGCACACCGCCAGCCAAGCGCCAGTCCACGCACACCACCAGCCAAGCGCTAGCCTACACACACCACCATCACATTTAGGATTTTTTTTAGACAAAAATAAAAACACAAACAAATTGAAAATAGATACACATCTACTAACACAAAATCTGAAATTAAATACATTGTACTAATGCCAACCTTGAAACAGAATCACATTTTTTAAAGAATACAGACCAGGCAGTTCACTTTACCACTCATGTATGCTCCGAAAAATTATTTTGCGTGTGGTACGCTCTAAAACAAGCAGGGACACACAGCCCAGGGTTAGAAGGACACTCGAGCAGTACATACGAGTCTCCTTCGACGTACCTCTTCGCCAACAGACTTTACATCTCCTAGTGGGAAAGTCTTTTGTGGATGTGGGAGGAATGAAATCAGGAAAGTGGCGATCTTTCAATTGAGCCACATCCTCCACGACTCCAACTCTAGGAACACTTGCCTGTTCCACAACAACAAGGCTGCCTATCACAGATTGCTGAAACTGAACAAAAGTCAACTTTAATGCAGGAAAACACTCCTTGAACACAACAAAAGCATTGAAAGTTGCTAAATTAAAGAGATGGATGGCCAACTTCTTATACCAAACGTAAGCCTTACGAATAGCAGTGTAAGGTTCCAACCTCTGATCTACTCTATCAACACCACCCATGTGCTTATTGTAGTCTAAAATGCACACAGGTTTGCGCACTTCAGAAATCTGACCCTTAACAGCCACAGGCGTAGAACTCTCATCATGGATGGTAGTCAGCATGTACACATCCCTCCTGTCCACAAATTTGACAGCTAGTAGTTCATCACTACGCAAGGAACTGCACTGTCCCCTCTGCAAACAAGTTCTTTTGGATAACCTTTACGGTTAGAGTGGATTGTGCCACAAGCAAAAGTGTCCACTTTGAACATTTCCTTAAACAATTGCACAGCAGTGTAGAAGTTATCAAGGTACAAATGGTGGCCTCTGTTAAACAGTCCTCTAGCAAGATCCCACACAATTTTCTCAGAAACTCCAAAAGTGGACGGACAACCAGGGGGGTCAATAGTGGAATCCCTACCAGTGTACACACAGAAATTAAAAACATATCCTGTCCTACTCTCAGACAACATATACAGCTTAATTCCATAGCGTGCCCTCTTGCTAGGGATGTACTGCCTAAAAACCAAACGGCCCTTGAACAAGACCAAAGACTCATCAATAGATATTTCTTTCCCTGGAGTATAGATCTCTGGAAATCGATCTACAAAGTGATCAAGAACAGGCCGAATCTTAAAAAGACGGTCACAGTCAGGGTGATCTCGTGGCAACGCCAAAGAATTATCAACAAAATGCAGCATCCGTAGCAAAAGCAAATACCGATCACGAGTCATAACTGCAGGAAATATGGGTGTTGCCATCAAGGGACTGGTAGACCAATATGAAGCCATGGACGGCTTCCTTATCAAACCCATCAATAAAGTCAAACCCAAAAACTTCTTCATCTCTTCCAAATTTGTGGGAGTCCACCGGGTAGCTCTAGAGTGGGGCCTAAGTTTGTCACTGTTGTCCCTCAAAAACTGTTCAGCATACAAATTAGTCTGCTCAACAATCTCACCCAAAAATACATCATCCATAAACAACTTAAAAAACTGTATAGGCAAAAAATGTTCACAATCCACTCTACACCCTGCATCACCACTAAAGGCAGGCAACACCGGCTGCACCATGTTTGTATCAACCCAGAGTCCAGCACTTCCAGTAGGAAGCCTAGCAGCCACAGGCTGCAATCCAGATGCCTCTTGCACCATCGGCACAGCAGTATCCTCCTCCAAAACAGGCACTTCATCCGCACTGAGAGTCGCTTCATCTGCACTGAGAGTACCTTCATCATCCGATGATTCCATGTGGAGAGAAAACTCACTGCCTGAATCTTCCCCTCTCTCCTCTCCCTCAGATGCACTGTCAGTCTCATAATCCTGCTCAGAGGAAGATTCAAGAAGCATACCAACCACCTGCTGAGCAGTCATTCTACGGCTGCTTACTAATAAAAGTAACTTGTCAAACAAGTCAACAACAACAAACACTTTGTAAAATAAGTAATAAACAAAATGCACCTTTATCAGAAATACCTATATACTCCAAAACGATACCACTCACTTGCCAGAAGCAGATAAATTCTCCACCACCTACTCTGCACAGACACAGTATGGATCAACAATATCCCACTAAAAAAGAAAGAGAAAAGAAAATTACACATCAGACAATGCAAAACACATCGCAAAGAATTCCTTGCACAAAACACTAACTAAATAAGCTGCCATTATGACACCACTTACAAAAAAATTCATTCATACATGACAAAAATACTAATTTGAAGTATATACAACAAAAATGTTTTTCTTACCAAAAAAAAGCAACTACGCAAAACTTTAGAACACCACTGTTGAAATCACGAACAGGAATCAAAAGCTTTACACTAGAATAAAAAGGAGAAAAAAACATTACAATTACATATGCAAATAATGCACCAGTCCACACACAATCCACCAGCCAAGCTAAGGGGTAGGTGGGCCTAAGAGTATAAACAAAATATTCACCCCCGTAAAAGGGGGTTGCCCTTGAGGCCACTCCCAAACACCAAAAAACATACTGCTATTCTGCCACCCAAAGAGGGCAGAAATGACCACAATCATCCTCCCATAAAAGGGAGCGACCCTTGTCCATGGGGGCGCTCAATAACAAAAAATCCCTGGTGGTCTAGTGGGCCCAATTTTTAAAAAAACATGGCCATCTGGCCCCCTGCGGGGCAGACACAGCCACAAAGATTGACCCCAAAGGAGAGTGACCCTTGCCCAAGGGGTCACTCTCCACAAATAACTCCCTGGTGGCCTAGTGGGCCCTATAATAAACAAGCATTTGTAATGCAATCGGTCTCGCCTTTGGGACCTTATATGTACTTAGGTATGCAGCACATTAGCCTGCGCCCTGAAACATTTGCTGTTCTTTGACATGGAGGGAAAGTAAGCACCAAACTGCGTGACACGCCAAGTATTGGAACACACGGGGAGAAATATTGCCATTCAGCTGGAAATGGTATAGTCCAATGCTCTTTGCTCTGTTTTTAATAAAAAATGGGGGCCTTCGGTGGTCATATCACTGACAATACAAGATTTTAAAAAAATATTATTGTCTATGGGTGCTCGTGGAACACAATTTCTATGGACTGAAAACTAGAGAATGCTGAAGTGATTCTGGTATTTTACTGACCTCTGCTGGTCGTTTTCTATCAAAAAAGTTAAATAGTCAGTTGATCAGAAAGAAAAGTCCCTAAGCAGAAGCAGACATGTCCTAGGGCTGATCTCCAAAGCACACAAACCATAAAAACATATAAGTAAATACTAAAGAATATACAAGAGGTCTCAAATGCTCAACCTAAAAATTGTGAAATCTGCCCCTCCCATGGGGCAGACAGACAAAATCATAAGCCCCCGAAGGGGAGTGACCCTTGCCCAAGGGACCTCTCCACACTAAACAATCCCTGGTGGTTCAGTGGGCAATAAAAGCCTAAAACATAGCCCCCATGCGGGGAGCAACCCTTGCCTAAGGGGCCGCTCCCCCAAACAAAACATACATCAAAACAACAAAACCTAACATCATAGGCATACTAAAATGCCCCCCAAAGGGGAGTGACCCTTGCCCAAGGGGCCACTCCCCAGTACATTTATTACATTGGCCCAGTGGGCCGATGTTTTTGAATAAAGTTAAAACTGCCCCCCCCCAGGGGCAGATAAAGCCAAAATGTATGCCCCAAAAAGGGGAGTGACCCTTGCCCAAGGGGCCACTCCCCACTACATTTATTCAATTGGCCCAGTGGGCCGAATACATTTTTTAAAATTTAAATCTGCCCCCCCCCCCCCCCCCAGGGGGACAAACAAAGCAAAAATGTAGGCCCCCAAAACGGGAGCGACCCTTGCCTAAGGGGTCGCTCCCCAAAACCAAAACTACCATGGTGGGCTTCCAAAAATGCCCCCCAAAGGGGAGTGACCCTTGCCCAAGGGGCCACTCCCCTGCATGCTCACAAAGTGAGCCAATTTGTGACGCAAATTTAAAATTCTGCCCCCCAAGGGGGGCAAACAAAGCCAAGACATGTGCCCCCAAGAGGGGAGCGACCCTTGCCCAAGGGGCCGCTCCCCAACCAACAAACTGCCCAAATTATTTTTTTAAAAAACAAAACCTGGCGCTAGTGGGCATTCCTGCTGCACGATCGCACAATCGTGCAGCAGGAATGAACAAAAGAGGCATCGAGGGAAAGGAAAACCCTTTCCTTTCCCTCAATGTCTCTTTCGTGTTAAATCCCCCCCTCCCCAGCCCCAAAACTAACCTCATAGACCACCGACACGCAGGAAGCAAATGGCTTCCTGCGCGTCGGTGATCCAAGGGACCCCTCAATGATATCAGCGCGCCTCGCGCGCTGACGTCATTGATGATGCGAGGGTGGGGCGAGGGAGGCAGGGGAAGGTCCCCTGCCTTCCCCAGGAAAAAAAAACCCGATCGGCCACCCACGGGGGAGCGCCAGCGCTTCCCCCGTGGGTGGGTGTCATGACGAGCTGGGCTCGTCATGAGCACACGGCGACTGTGTGCCATGACGAGCCCAGCTCGTCATGAGCACCGAAGGGGTTAAAAAAAGACTGCCTCAAAAACCCTGTGATACTACTGATGGTATTTAACAAAAGCCAAATCCTTATTCTAAGAACCACAGACCAGAGCAATATAACTACCCAGTGGAGTTAAGGGTGAGCGGAACTTCGCAGAATTTCACAGGTTCCGAAACCTGCACTGTGCATAGCAGGGTGCAAAGTGTTTTAGGGACCGTACAACCTGCGCTACACTGGGTCAGGAACACAAATTGTAAGGCCAAGAGGTTCAAAAAACTGCATGTCAGAGTGCGCAGTGTGCTAGGGGATCCAACAACCTGCACTACACAGGCCAGAGCACACAATATGTAAGGGGTCCCAAAAACTGCACTGTGCAGAGAGGGGCATAAGGTGTGTTATGGAGTCCCATAACTTGCACTGCACAGATGGGGACACAAAAAATATGGGTCCCAAAACCTACACTGTGCTGTGCGGCCACAGAATGTGTTAGGGGTTCTAGCGAGGCCTACAATATGTAGGGGGGTCCAAAAACGATGCTATGCAAAGCGGGGTATGCAATATGTTGGGGTCCTACAATGGGCTTTCAATTTTAGCCCCAGGTTTGTGGTGGTCTATGGAGCTTCAAGCAGCCCCAGGCCTTTTGCCCTTATCTATTAATTAAATTAAGCCCTGGGGAGGAGGTAGTCTCTGGAGCTCTTTGGCGCCCGTAGAGGGGTGTCCATGTGGCCCTGTTTATAATTATTATTAAGCCCAGGGGAGGTGGTAGTCTCTGGGGCTCTTAAGCCTTTGGGTGCTCATGACCGGAATGGTTCCGTCATGAGCACCAGTACTCCTGAGCTCATGACGGAACCATTCCGTCATGAGTACAGGCACAGAAAATCCCTCTGCTGCAGACAGCAGAGGGATTTCCCATTTTCTTTTGCCTTGGGAGGTGAGGAAGAGCTTACCCAACCTCCCGAAGCCTATTTTTGGTTTGCCTTGCAATGAGTATCGCACACGATCGTCATTGCAATGAAAAAGACACTGAAACTTAGTTTCAGTTTCACAGTTTCAGTGGTTATGGGGCTATCACAGCCCTCTGAGCACAGAAACACATGGGAGAGGTATTGTTTGAAAGGGGAGAATCTCTCTAGTAGGTCCCTGCTTGGGGATCACCCCAGGAGTGCGATATCTCAAGCGGATCCACCCACTAGCACCAGGGAGGGCGGAGCAGCCCCTTGGACAAGGGCCTTTGCTCCCCCCATACATTTTGGCACAGACAGTCTTTCTGCCCCCCTAGGGGAGAAGATGGGGCAGTAGTCCCAATTTGCCCCCCCCCCCGGGGGAAGAAAGCACCTTAGACGCCAGGGATTATTTCTCTATAGGCCAGGGGTGGGGCTGCCCAGAATGGGCATCCCAATGCCCCCATCATGCCCCCCAAATAAGGCAAAAGACTTTCTGCACCCCCAGGAAGTAGATGGGGGCAATACCCCCGGATCTGCCCCCCAGGGGGTCAGAAAGCTCACTAGGCACCAAGGTTTTATTTTATATGTAGGGGTGGGGGCTACCCAGCATGGGCATGCCTCTGCCCCACCCAAGAAAAGGTACAGTCTTTCTGCCCCCGGGAGACAAATGTGGGAATAGCCCCATATCTGCCCCCCCCCCAGGGAGGCAGAAAGCCCACATGGCACCAGGGATTCTTTTTTAATATACATAGGGGTGGGGGATGCCCAGAATGGGTATGCTAATTCCCCCAAACCCAAAAAATTGCCACAGTCTTTTCGCCACACAAGGAGGCAGATAGGGGAGAACCGATGCACAAGAAAGCACAATAAAACCCGCAAAAAGGGGGAAGGGTAGAAACACCCTGACCCCCTAGGCCTGCTCAGGGGGTCCCACAAGGACCTGGGGGCCAACTAGCCCACCAGGTACCTCCAGTAGGCGCCAGAGAGCTGCGTTGCAGAGAGATGTTCAGAGGCCATGCCCCTTTTTACACCTCTCTGCAACGCAGATCTGTGGCGCTTACTGGAGGTACCTAGTGGGCTAGTTTGACCCTAGGGACCCTCAGGATTCAAGGGGACTTAATCTCCCAACTTAAAATGCGCCATGGGGCGTGTTTACACACTGGTGAAGGGAGGGGACGAGGCTTGAGATGATGTGTGCAAACACGCCCTGTGGTGCGTTTTAAGTTGGGGAAAAAATTCCTCTTCAATCCTGAGGGACCCTGGGGGCCAAGTAGCCCACCATGTGCTTCCAGGAAGTGCCACTGCACTGCGTTGCAGAGATGTGGTGCAGGCCGTGCGCCTTTTTACATTTCTCTGCTACGAAGCTCTGTGGCACTTACTGGATGTACCTAGTGGGCTAGTTTGACTCTACGGACCCCCAAGATAGAAGGGGAATTATTTCCCCAACGTAAAATGCGCCACAGGGCATGTTTGCACAGTGGTGAAGGGAGGGGATGGTGTAGGAAAGTGGCTCTATATATACTGGACCGAAGTAAAATCAGCCGAACTACGAATTCCGATTTACTCACCTGTTATCAGGAGAGACCTCAGTGCTGCATGTTTGAGCCCAGTACTGATCCTGAAAAGTAATTCTAACCGTACTTACCAGTAACTTCAACTCCCTTCCATAGGATATCAGTGCCTGCTTTTTGCTGAAAAAGTTTCAAAGTGTCGATTTTTTTAACTTACAAATATTCCTCTAAAATCAGCCGAACTACGAATTCCAATTTACTCACCTGTTATCATGAGAGACCTCAGTGCTGAATCTTTAAGGCCAGTACTAATCCTGAAAAGTAATTCTAACCGTACTTACCAGTAACTTGAATTTCCTTCCATAGGCTAACATTGACTGGTTTCACTCGGAAATTCTTCTAAGTGTGGAGTTTTGGAACTTACAAATATTCCTCTAAAATCAGCCGAACTACGAATTCCGATATACTCACCTGTTATCAGGAGAGAACCCAGTGCTGCATCTTTTAGCCCAGCATGGACCCTGAAAAGTAATTCTAAGTGTACTTACCAGTAACTTGTATTTCCTTCCATTGGAATCCATTGTGTGGTTTTCAGCAGAAAAGTTTCTAAGTGTGGAGTTTTGGAACTTACAAATATTCCTCTAAAATCAGCCGAACTACGAATTCCGATTTACTCACCTGTTATCAAGAAAGAACCCAGTGCTGCATCTTTTAGCCCAGCACTGACCCTGAAAAGTAATTCTAAGCGTACTTACCAGTAACTTGTATTTCCTTCCATAGGAATCCATTGCGTGGTTTTCAGCAGAAAAGTTTCTAAGTGTCGATTTTTGGAACGTACCAAAATTCCTCTAAAATCAGCCGAACTACGAATTCCGATTTACTCACCTGTTATCAGGAGAGACCTCAGTGCTGAATCTTTAAGGCCAGTACTGATCCTGAAAAGTAATTCTAACCGTACTTACCAGTAACTTGAATTTCCTTCCATAGGCTAACATTGACTGGTTTCACTTGGAAATTCTTCTAAGTGTGGAGTTTTTGAACTTTAAAATATTCCTCTAAAATCAGCCGAACTACGAATTCCGATTTACTCACATGTTATCAGGAGAGAACTCAGTGCTGCATCTTTTACCCAGCACTGACCCTGAAAAGTAATTCTAAGCGTACTTACCAGTAACTTGTATTTCCTTCCATAGGGATCCATTGTGTGGTTTTCAGCAGAAAAGTTTCAAAGTGTGGAGTTTTAGAACTTACAAATACTCCTCTAAAATCAGCCGAACTACGAATTCCGATCTACTCACCAGTTATCAGGAGAGAACCCAGTGCTGCATGTTTTAGCCCAGCACGGAACCTGAAAAGTAATTCTAAGCGTACTTACCAGTAACTTGTATTTCCTTCCATAGAAATCAATTGTGTGGTTTTCAGCAGAAAGGTTTCTAAGTGTGGAGTTTTGGAACTTACAAATATTCCTCTAAAATCAGCCGAACTACGAATTCCGATTTACTCACCTGTTATCAGGAGAGAACTCAGTGCTGCATCTTTTAGCCCAGCACTGCCCCTGAAAAGTAATTCTAAGCGTACTTACCAGTAACTTGTATTTCCTTCCATAGGAATCCATTGTGTGGTTATCAGCAGAAAAGTTTCTAAGTGTGGAGTTTTGGAACTTACAAATATTCCTCTAAAATCAGCCGAACTACGAATTCCGATTTACTCACCTGTTATCAACAAAGAACCCAGTGCTGCATCTTTTAGCCCAGCACTGACCCTGAAAAGTAATTCTAAGCGTAGTTACCAGTAACTTGTATTTCCTTCCATAGGAATCCATTGTGTGGTTTTCAGCAGAAAAGTTTCTAAGTGTCGATTTTTGGAACGTACAAAAATTCCTTCAAAATCAGCCGAGCTACGAATTCCGATTTACTCACCTGTTATCAGGAGAGACCTCAGTGCTGAATCTTTAAGGCCAGTACTGATCCTGAAAAGTAATTCTAATCGTACTTACCAGTAACTTGAATTTCCTTCCATAGACTAACATTGACTGGTTTCACTTGGAAATTCTTCTAAGTGTGGAGTTTATGAACTTTAAAATATTCCTCTAAAATCAGCCGAACTACAAATTCCAATTTACTCACATGTTATCAGGAGAGAACTCAGTGCTGCATCTTTTACCCAGCACTGACCCTGAAAAGTAATTCTAAGCGTACTTATCAGTAACTTGTATTTCCTTCCATAGGAATCCATTGTGTGGTTTACAGCAGAAAGGTTTCTGAATGTGGACTTTTGGAACTTACAAATATTCCTCTAAAATCAGCCGAACTACGATTTCCGATTTACTCACCTGTTTTCAGGAGAGAACCCAGTGCTGCATCTTTTAGCCCAGCACTGACCCTGAAAAGTAATTCTAAGCGTACTTACCAGTAACTTGTATTTCCTTCCAGAGGAATCCATTGTGTGGTTTTCAGCAGAAAAGTATCTAAGTGTCGATTTTTGGAACGTAAAAAAATTCCTCTAAAATCAGCCGAACTACGAATTCTGATTTACTCACCTGTTATCAGGAGAGACCTCAGTGCTGCATGTTTAAGCCCAGTACTGATCCTGAAAAGTAATTCTAAGCGTACTTACCATTAACTTGTATTTCCTTCCATAGAAATCAATTGTGTGGTTTTCAGCAGAAACGTTTCTAAGTGTCGATTTTTAGAACGTACAAATATTCCTCTAAAATCAGCCGAACTACGATTTCCGATTTACTCACCTGTTATCAGGAGAGAACCCAGTGCTGCATCTTTTAGCCCAGCACTGTCCCTGAAAAGTAATTCTAAGCGTACTTACCAGTAACTTGTATTTCCTTCCAGAGGAATCCATTGTGTGGTTTTCAGCAGAAAAGTATCTAAGTGTCGATTTTTGGAACGTAAAAGAATTCCTATAAAATCAGCCGAACTACGAATTCTGATTTACTCACCTGTTATCAGGAGAGACCTCAGTGCTGCATGTTTAAGCCCAGTACTGATCCTGAAAAGTAATTCTAAGCGTACTTACCAGTAACTTGTATTTCCTTCCATAGAAATCAATTGTGTGGTTTTCAGCAGAGACGTTTCTAAGTGTCGATTTTTAGAACGTACAAATATTCCTCTAAAATCAGCTGAACTACGAATTCCGATTTACTCACCTGTTATCAGGAGAGACCTCAGTGCTGCATGTTTAAGCCCAGTACTGATCCTGAAAAGTAATTCTAACCGTACTTACCAGTAACTTGAATTTCCTTCCATAGGATATCATTGCCTCCCACCCCTGTTCCTGTTTAATAGTACTTCCGTGACACATTGAGCTGACGAGCTCGTGGATGAAGCAACCGCATGCCTGTGAGAGGTACCTGACCTGAGAAAGATGTTGGCAGCCTACTCAGCAAACCCCAAATTTCAAAGACCGTAATCTCTACTGATGACGGTTAAAGAACCAGAAACACGTGTCTAGAGATCAGCACTACCTGCGTCAACTGTGGAAAACCACTCGAACACTCTTAAAGCAAACAAGTAACTGAAACTGCATTTACCACAATGCCAGGGTGTGAACCTTGCTGGGAGGTGAAGCGGTGTGCTCCCACCCCTGTTCCTGTTTAATAGTACTCCTGTGAGTCATTGAGCTGATAAGCTCGTGGATGAAGCACCTGCATGCCTGTGAGAGGTACCTGACCTGAGAAAGATGTATGCTGTCTACTCAGCAAACTCCACATTTGAAAGATTGTAATCTCTACTGATGACGGTTAAAGAACCAGAAACACGTGTTTAGAGATCAGCACTATCTGCACCAACTGTGGCGAAACACTTGAACACTCTTGAAGCAAGCAAGTAACTGAAACTGCATTTACCACAATGCCAGGGGCGAAACTTGCTGGGAGGTGAAGCGGTGTGTTCCCACCGCTTTTACTGTTTAATAGTACTCCTGTGAGTCATTGAGCTGACGAGCTCGTGGATGAAGCACCCGCATGCCTGTGAGAGGTACCTGACCTGAGAAAGATGTTGGCAGCCTACTCAGCATACTCCACATTTGAAAGACTGTAATCTCTACTGATGACGGTTAAAGAACCAGAAAAACGTGTCTAGAGATCAGCACTATCTGCGCCAACTGTGGCGAAACACTCGAACACTCTTGAAGCAAGCAAGTAACTGAAACTGCATTTACCACAATGCCAGGGGCGAACCTTGCTGGGAGGTGAAGCGGTGTGCTCCCACCCCTTTTCCTGTTTAATAGTGCTCCTGTGAGTCATTGAGCTGACGAGCTCGTGGATGAAGCACCCGCATGCCTGTGAGAGGTACCTGATCTGAGAAAGATGTTGGCAGCATACTCAGCAAACCCCACATTTGAAAGACTGTAATCTCTACTCATGACGATTAAAGAACCAGAACCACGTGTCTAGAGATCAGAACTACCTGCGTCAACTGTGGAGAAACACTCGAACACTCTTGAAGCAAGCAAGCAACTAAAACTGCATTTACCACAATGCCAGGGGCGAACGTTGCTGGGAGGTGAAGCGGCGTCCTCCCACCCCGGGTCCTGTTTAATAGTTCTCCAGTGAGTCATTGAGCTGACGAGCTCGTGGATGAAGCACCCGCATGCCTGTGAGAGGTACCAGACCTGAGAAAGATGTTTGCAGCCTACTCAGCAAACCCCTGATTTGAAAGACTGCAATCTCTACTGATGACGGTTAAAAAACCAGAAACACGTGTCTAGAGATCAGCACTATCTGCGCCAACTGTGGCGAAACACTCGAACACTCTTGAAGCAAGCAAGTAACCGAAACTGCATTTACCACAATGCCAAGGGCAAACATTGCTGGGAGGTGAAGCGTTGTGCTCCCACCCCTGTTCCTGTTTAATAGTACTCCCATGAGTCATTGAGTTGATGAGCTGGTGGATGAGGCACCCGCATGCCTGTGAGAGGTACCTGATCTCAGAAAGATGTTGGGAGTATACTCAGCAAACCCCATATTTGAAAGAGTGTAATCTCTACTGATGACGGTTAAAGAACCAGAAACACGTGTCTAGAGATCAGCACTAGCGGCGCCAACCGTTGCGAAACACTCGAACACTCTTGAAGCAAGCAAGTAACTGAAACTGCATTTACCACAATGCCAGGGGCGAACCTAGCTGGGAGGTGAAGCGTTGTGCTCCCACCCCTGTTCCTGTTTAATGGTACTCCCATGAGTCATTGAGTTGACGAGCTGGTGGATGAGGCACCCGCATGCCTGTGAGAAGTACCAGACCTGAGAAAGATGTTGGCAGCGTACTCAGCAAACCCCAGATTTGAAAGACTGTAATCTCTACTGATGACGGTTAAAGAACCAGAAACACGTGTCTAGAGATCAGCAATATCTGCGCCAACTGTGGTGAAAGATCGAACACTCTTAAAGCAAGCAAGAACCAGAACCACGTGTCTACAGATCAGCACTGTCTGCGTCAACTGTGACGAAACACTCAAACACTCTTGAAGCAAGCAAGCAACTGAAACTGCATTTACCACAATGCCAGGGGCGATCCTTGCTGAAAGGTGAAGCGGAGTGCTCCCACCCCTGTTCCTGTTTAATACTACTCTCTTGAGTCATTGAGCTGATGAGCTCGTGGATGAAGCACCCGCATGCCTGTGAGATGTACCTGACCTAAGGAAGATGTTGGCAGCCTACTCAGCAAACCCCACATTTGAAAGACTGTAATCTCTACTGATGACGGTTAAAGAACCAGAAACACGTGTCTAGAGATCAGCACTACCTGTGCCAACTGTGGCGAAACACTCAAACACTCTTGAAGCAAGCAAGTAATCGAAACTGCATTTACCACAATGCCAGGGGCGAACCTTGCTCGGAGGTGAAGCGGTGTGCTGCCACCCTTGTTCCTGTTTAATAGTTCTCCCATGAGTCATTGAGTTGATGAGCTGGTGGATGAAGCACCCGCATGCCTGTGAGAGGTATCTGGCCTGAGAAAGATGTTGGCAGCCTACTCAGCAAACCCCAGATTTCAAAGACTGTAATCTCTACTGATGACGGTTAAAGAACCTGAAACACGTGTCTAGAGATCAGCATAATCTGCGCCAACTCTGGCGAAACACTCGAACACTCTTGAAGCAAGCAAGTAACTGAAACTGCAATTACCACAACGTCAGGGGCGAACGTTGCTGGGAGGTGAAGCGGGGTGCTCCCACCCCTGTTCCTGTTTAATAGTACTCCAGTGAGTCATAGAGCTGACGAGCTGGTGGATGAAGCACCCGCATGCCTGTGAGAGGTACCTGACCTGAGAAAGATGTTGACAGCATACTCAGCAAACCCCAGATTTCAAAGACTGTAATCTCTACTGATGACGCTTAAAGAACCAGAAACACGTGTCTACAGATCAGCACTATCTGCGTCAACTGTGGCGAAACACTCAAACACTCTTGAAGCAAGCAACAACTGAAACTGCATTTACCACAATGCCAGGGGCGATCCTTGCTGGGAGGTGAAGCGGCGTCCTCCCACCCCTGGTCCTGTTTAATAGTTCTCCAGTGAGTCATTGAGCTGACGAACTGGTGGATGAAGCACCCGCATGCCTGTGAGAGGTACCTGACCTGAGAAAGATGTTGGCAGCGTACTCAGCAAACCCCAGATTTCAAAGACTGTAATCTCTACTGATGACGGTTAAAGAACCAGAAACACGTGGCTGGAGATCAGCACTAGTGGCGCCAACTGTTGCGAAACACTCGATCACTCTTGAAGCAAGCAAGTAACTGAAACTGCATTTACCACAATGCCAGGGGCGAACCTTGCTGGGAGGTGAAGCGTTGTGCTCCCACCCCTGTTCCTGTTTAACAGTACTCCCATGAGCCATTGAGTTGACGAGCTGGTGGATGAGGCATCCGCATGCCTGTGAGAGGTACCTGACTTGAGAAAGATGTTGGCAGCCTACTCAGCAAACCCCAGATTTCAAAGACTGTAATCCCTACTGATGATGGTTAAAGAACCAGAAACACGTGTCTAGAGATCAGCACTATCCGCGCCAACTGTGGCGAAACAATTGAACACACATGAACCAAGCATATAACCGAAACTGCATTTACCACAATGCCAGGGGCGAACCTTGCTGGGAGGTGAAGCGGTGTGCTCTCACCCCTGTTCCTGTTTAATAGTACTCTCGTGAGTTATTGAGCTGACGAGCTAGTGGATGAAGCACCCGCATGCCTGTGAGAGGTACCTGACCTGAGAAAGATGTTGACAGCATACTCAGCAAACCCCACATTTGAAAGACTGTAATCTCTACTGATGACGGTTAAAGAACCAGAAACACGTGTCTAGAGATCAGCACTATCGGCGCCAACTGTGGCGAAACACTCGAACACTCTTGAAGCAAGCAAGTAACCGAAACTGCATTTACCACAATGCCAGGGGCGAACGTTGCTGGGAGGTGAAGCGGTGTGCTCCCACCCCTATTCCTGTTTAATAGTTCTCCTGTGAGTCTTTGAGCTGACAAACTGGTGGATGAAGCACCCACATGCCTGTGAGAGGTACCTGACCTGAGAAAGATGTTGGCAGCCTACTCAGCAAACCCCAGATTTCAAAGACTGTAATCTCTACTGATGACGGTTAAAGAACCAGAAACACGTGTCTGGAGATCAGCACTAGTGGCGCCAACTGTTGCGAAACACTCGATCACTCTTGAAGCAAGCAAGTAACTGAAACTGCATTTATCACAATGCCAGGGGCGAACCTTGCTGGGAGGTGAAGCGTTGTGCTCCCACCCCTGTTCCTGTTTAACAGTACTCCCATGAGCCATTGAGTTGACAAGCTGGTGGATGAGGCATCCGCATGCCTGTGAGAGGTACCTGACCTGAGAAAGATGTTGGCAGCCTACTCAGCAAACCCCAGATTTCAAAGACTGTAATCCCTACTGATGACGGTTAAAGAACCAGAAACACGTGTCTAGAGATCAGCACTATCTGCGCCAACTGTGGCGAAACAATTGAACACACATGAACCAAGCATATAACCGAAACTGCATTTACCACAATGCCAGGGGCAAACCTTGCTGGGAGGTGAAGCGGTGTGCTCTCACCCCTGTTCCTGTTTAATAGTACTCTCATGAGTTATTGAGCTGACGAGCTTGTGGATGAAGCACCCGCATGCCTGTGAGAGGTCCCAGACCTGAGAAAGATATTGGCAGCCTACTCAGCAAACCCCAAATTTGAAAAACTGTAATCTCTACTGATGACGGTTAAAGAACCAGAAACACGTGTCCAGAGATCAGCACTATCGGCGCCAACTGTTGCGAAACACTCGATCACTCTTGAAGCAAGCAAGTAACTGAAACTGCATTTATCACAATGCCAGGGGCGAACCTTGCTGGGAGGTGAAGCGTTGTGCTCCCACCCCTGTTCCTGTTTAACAGTACTCCCATGAGCCATTGAGTTGACGAGCTGGTGGATGAGGCATCCGCATGCCTGTGAGAGGTACCTGACCTGAGAAAGATGTTGGCAGCCTACTCAGCAAACCCCAGATTTCAAAGACTGTAATCCCTACTGATGACGGTTAAAGAACCAGAAACACGTGTCCAGAGATCAGCACTATCGGCGCCAACTGTTGCGAAACACTCGATCACTCTTGAAGCAAGCAAGTAACCGAAACTGCATTTACCACAATGCCAGGGGCGAACCTTGCTGGGAGGTGAAGCGTTGTGCTCCCACCCCTGTTCCTGTTGAATAGTACTCCCATAAGTCATTGAGCTGACGAGCTGGTGGATGAAGCACCCGCATGCCTGTGAGAGGTACCTGACCTCAGAAAGATGTTGGCAGCCTATTCAGCAAACCCCAGATTTCAATGACTGTAATCTCTACTGATGACGGTTAAAGAACCAGAAACATGTGTCTAGAGATCAGCACTAACTGCGCCAACTGTGGCGAAACACTCGAACACTCTTCAAGCAAGCAAGTAACCTAAACTGCATTTACCACAATGCCAGGGGTGAACCTTCCTGGGAGGTGAAGCGGTGTGCTCCCACCCCTGTTCCTGTTTAATAGTTCCCCAGTGAGTCATTCAGCTGACGAACTCATGGATGAAGCACCCGCATGCCTGTGAGAGGTACCTGACCTCAGAAATATGTTGGCAGCATACTCAGCAAACCCCACATTTGAAAGACTGTAATCTCTACTGATGATGGTTAAAGAACCAGAACCACGTGTCTAGAGATCAGCACTATCTGCGTCAACTGTGACGAAACACTCGAACACTCTTGAAGCAAGCAAGTAACTGAAACTGCATTTACCACAATGCCAGGGGCGAAACTTGCTGGAAGGTGAAGCGGTGTGCTCCCCCCCCCCTGTTCCTGTTTAAAAGTACTCCCGTGAGTCATTGAGCTGACGAGCTCGTGGATGAAGCACCGGCATGCTTGTGAGAGGTTCCTGACCTGAGAAAGATGTGGGCAACCTACTCAGCAAACCCCACATTTGAAAAACTGTAATCTCCACTGATGACGGTTAAAGAACCAGAAACACATGTCTAGCGATCAGCACTATCTGCGCCAACTGTGGCGAAACACTCAAGTCTCTTGAAGCAAGCAAATAACTGAAACTGCATTAACCACAATGCCATGGTGCGAATCTTGCTGGGAGGGGAAGCGGTGTGCTCCCACCCCTGTTCCTGTTTAATAGTTCTGCCGTGAGTCATTGAGCTGATAAGCTCGTGGATGAAGCACCCGCATGCCTGTGACAGGTACCTGACCTGAGAAAGATATACGCTGCCTACTTAGCAAACTCCACATTTTAAAGACTGTAATCTCTACTGATGACGGTTAAAGAACCAGAAACACGTGTCTAGAGATCAGCACTAACTGCGCCAACTGTGGCGAAACACTTGAACACTCTTGAAGCAAGCAAGTAACTGAAACTGCATTTACCACAATGCCAGGGGCGATCCTTGCTGAAAGGTGAAGCGGAGTGCTCCCACCCCTGTTCCTGTTTAATACTACTCTCTTGAGTCATTGAGCTGATGAGCTCGTGGATGAAGCACCCGCATGCCTGTGAGATGTACCTGACCTAAGGAAGATGTTGGCAGCCTACTCAGCAAACCCCACATTTGAAAGACTGTAATCTCTACTGATGACGGTTAAAGAACCAGAAACACGTGTCTAGAGATCAGCACTACCTGTGCCAACTGTGGCGAAACACTGAAACACTCTTGAAGCAAGCAAGTAATCGAAACTGCATTTACCACAATGCCAGGGGCGAACCTTGCTCGGAGGTGAAGCGGTGTGCTGCCACCCTTGTTCCTGTTTAATAGTTCTCCCATGAGTCATTGAGTTGATGAGCTGGTGGATGAAGCACCCGCATGCCTGTGAGAGGTATCTGGCCTGAGAAAGATGTTGGCAGCCTACTCAGCAAACCCCAGATTTCAAAGACTGTAATCTCTACTGATGACGGTTAAAGAACCTGAAACACGTGTCTAGAGATCAGCATAATCTGCGCCAACTCTGGCGAAACACTCGAACACTCTTGAAGCAAGCAAGTAACTGAAACTGCAATTACCACAACGTCAGGGGCGAACGTTGCTGGGAGGTGAAGCGGGGTGCTCCCACCCCTGTTCCTGTTTAATAGTACTCCAGTGAGTCATAGAGCTGACGAGCTGGTGGATGAAGCACCCGCATGCCTGTGAGAGGTACCTGACCTGAGAAAGATGTTGACAGCATACTCAGCAAACCCCACATTTGAAAGACTGTAATCTCTACTGATGCCGTTTAAAGAACCAGAACCACGTGTCTAGAGATCAGCACTATCTGCGCCAACTGTGACGAAACACTCGAACACTCTTGAAGCAAGTAAGTAACCGAAACTGCATTTACCACAATGCTAGGGGCGAACGTTGCTGGAGGTGAAGCGGTGTGCTCCCACCCCTGTTCCTGTTTAATAGTCCTCCAGTGAGTCATTGAGCTGATATGCTCGTGGATGAAGCACCTGCATGCCTGTGAGAAGTACCTGCCCTGAGAAAGATGTTGGCAGCCTACTCAGAAAACCCCACATTTGAAAGACTGTAATCTCTACTGATGACGGTTCAAGAACCGGAAACACGTGTCTAGAGATCCGCACTATCTGCGCCAACTGTTGCGAAACACTCAAACACTCTTGAAGCAAGTAAGTAACCGAAATTGCATTTACCACAATGCTAGGGGCGAACGTTGCTGGAGGTGAAGCGGTGTGCTCCCACCCCTGTTCCTGTTTAATAGTACTCCCGTGAGGCATTGAGCTGATGAGCTTGTAAATGAAGCACCCGCATGCCTGTGAGAGGTACCAGACCTGAGAAAGATGTTGGCAGCCTACTCAGCAAGCCCCAAATTTGAAAGACTGTAATGTCTACTGATGACGTTTAAAGAACCAGAAGCACATGTCTAGAGATCAGTACTATCTGAGCCAACTGTGGCGAAACAATCGAACACACTTGAAGCACGCATGTAACCGAAACTGCATTTACCACAATGCCAGGGGCGAACCTTGCTGGGAGTTGAAGCGGTGTGCTCCCACCCATGTTCCTGTTTAATAGTACTCTCGTGACTTATTGAGCTGACGAGCTCGTGGATGAAGCACCTGCATGCCTGTAAGATGTACCAGACCTGAGAAAGATGTTGGAAGCCTACTCAGCAAACCCCAAATTTCAAAGACTGTATTCTCTACTGATGATGGTTAAAGAACCAGAAACACGTGTCTAGAGATCAGCACTGTCTGTGCCAACTGTGGTGAAACACTCGAACACTCTTGAAGCAAGCAACTAACTGAAACTGCATTTACGACAATGCCAGGGGCGAACCTTGCTGGGAGGTGAAGCGGTGTGCTCCCACCCCTTTTCCTGTTTAATAGTACTCCTGTGAGTCATTGAGCTGACAAGCTCGTGGATGAAGCACCCGCATGCCTGTGAGAGGTACCTGATCTGAGAAAGATGTTGGCAGCATACTCAGCAAACCCCACATTTGAAAGACTGTAATCTCTACTGATGACGTTTAAAGAACCAGAACCACATGTCTAGAGATCAACACTATCTGCGTGAACTGTGGCGAAACACTCGAACACTCTTGAAACAAGCAAGCAACTGAAACTGCATTTACTACAATACCAGGGGCGAACCTTGCTGGGAGGTGAAGCAGCGTCCTCCCACCCCTGGTCCTGTTTAATAGTTCTCCAGTGAGTCTTTAAGCTGAAGAGCTCGTGGATGAAGCACCCGCATGCCTGTGATAGGTACCAGACCTGAGAAAGATGTTAGCAGCCTACTCAGCAAACCCCAGATTTGAAAGACTGTAATCTCTACTGATGATGGTTAAAGAACCAGAAACACGTGTCGAGAGATCAGCACTATAGGCGCCAACTATGGCGAAACACTCTTGAAGCAATCAAGTAACCGAAACTTCATTTACCACAATGCCAGGGGCGAACCTTGCTGGGAGGTGAAGCGGTGTGCTCCCACCCCTTTTCCTGTTTAATAGTTATCCCGTGAGTCATTGAGCTGACGAGCGGGTGGATGAAGCACCCGCATGCCTGTGAGAGGTACCTGACCTGAGAAAGATGTTGGCTGCCTAATCAGCAAACCCCAGATTTCAAAGACTGTAATCTCTACTGATGATGGTTAAAGAACCAGAAACACGTGTCTAGAGATCACCACTATAGGCGCCAACTGTGGTGAAACACTCGAACACTCTTGAAGCAAGCAAGTAACTGAAACTGCATTTACCACAATACCAGGGACGAACCTTGCTGGGAGGTGAAGCGTTGTGCTCCCACCCCTGTTCCTATTTAATAGTACTCCCATGAGTCATTGAGCTGACGAGCTGGTGGATGAAGCACCCGCATGCCTGTGAGAGGTACCTGACCTGAGAAAGATGTTGGCAGTCTACTCAGCAAACCCCACATTTGAAAGACTGTAATCTCTACTGATGACGGTTAAAGAACCAGAAACACGTGTCTAGAGATCAGCACTATCTGCGCCAACTGTGGCGAAACACTCGAACACTCTTGAAGCAAGCAAGTAACTGTAACTGCATTTACCACAATGCCAGGGATGAACCTTGCTGGGAGGTGAAGCGGTGTGCTCCCACCCCTGTTCCTGTTTAATAGTACTCTTGTGAGTCATTGAGCTGATGAGCTTGTGAATGAAGCACCCGCATGCCTGTGAGAGGTACCAGACCTGAGAAAGATGTTGGCAGCCTACTCAGCAAACCCCAAATTTGAAAGACTGTAATCTCTACTGATGACGGTTAAAGAACCAGAACCGTGTGTCTAAAGATCAGCACTATCTGCGCCAACTGTGGCAAAACACTCGAACACTCTTGAAGCAAGCAAGTAACTGAAACTGCATTTACCACAATGCCAGGGATGAACCATGCTGGGAGGTGAAGCGGTGTGCTCCCACCCCTGTTCCTGTTTAATAGTACTCTTGTGAGTCATTGAGCTGACGAGCTCGTGGATGAAGCACCCACATGCCTGTAAGAGGTACCAGACCTGAGAAAGATGTTGGAAACCTACTCAGCAAACCCCAAATTTCAAAGACTGTAATCTCTACTGATGACGGTTAAAGAACCAGAAACACGTGTCTAGAGATCAGCACTATCTGCTCCAACTGTGGCGAAACATTCGAACACTCTTGAAGCAAGCAAGTAACTGAAACTGCAATTACCACAATGTCAGGGCCGAACGTTGCTGGGAGGTGAAGCGGTGTGCTCCCATCCCTGTTCCTGTTTAATAGTACTCCTGTGAGTCATTGAGCTGACGAGCTTGTGGATGAAGCACCCACATGCCTGTGAGAGGTACCTGACCTGAGAAAGATGTTGGCAGCCTACTCAGCAAACCCCACACTTGAAAGACTGTAATCTCTACTGATGACGGTTAAAAAACCAGAAACACGTGTCTAGAGATCAGCACTATCTGCGTCAACTGTAGCGAAACACTCGAACACTCTTGAAGCAAGCAAGTAACTGAAACTGCATTTACCACTATGCCAGGGGCAATCCTTGCTGGGAGGTGAAGCGGTGTGCTCCCACACCTGTTCCTGTTTAATAGTACTCCCTTGAGTCATTGAGCTGATGAGCTCGTGGATGAAGCACCCTCATGCCTGTGAGAGGTACCTGACCTAAGGAAGATGTTGGCAGCCTACTCAGCAAACCCCACATTTGAAAGACTGTAATCTCTAATGATGACGGTTAAAGAACCAGAAACAAGTGTCTTGAGATCAGCACTATCTGCTCCAACTGTGGCGAAACATTCGAACACTCTTGAAGCAAGCAAGTAACTGAAACTGCAATTACCACAATGTCAGGGGCGAACGTTGCTGGGAGGTGAAGCGGTGTGCTCCCACCCCTGTTCCTGTTTAATAGTACTCCTGTGAGTCATTGAGCTGACGAGCTCGTGGATGAAGCACCCACATGCCTGTGAAAGGTACCTGACCTGAGAAAGATGTTGGCAGCCTACTCAGCAAATGCCACATTTGAAAGACTGTAATCTCTACTGATGACGGTTAAAGAACGAGAACCACGTGTCTAGAGATCAGCACTATCTGCGCCAACTGTGGCGGAACACTCGAACACTCTTGAAGCAAGCAAGTAACTGCAACTGCATTTACCACAATGTCAGGGGCGAACCTTGCTGGGAGGTGAAGCGGTGTGCTCCCAACCCCTATTCCTGTTTAATAGTACTCCCATAAGTCATTGAGCTGACGAGCTGGTGGATAAGGCACCCGCATGCCTCTGAGAGGTACCTGACCTGAGAAAGATGTTGACAGCATACTCAGCAAACCCCACATTTAAAAGACTGTAATCTCTACTGATGACGGTTAAAGAACCTGAACCACGTGTCTAGAGATCAGCACTATCTGCGCCAACTGTGACGAAACACTCGAACACTCTTGAAGCAAGCAAGTAACTGAAACTGCATTTACCAGAATGCCAGGGGCGAACCTTGCTGGGAGGTGAAGCGGTGTGCTCCCACCCCTGTTCCTGTTTAATAGTTCTCCAGTGAGTCATTGAGCTGATGAGTTTGTGGATGAAGCACCCGCATCCCTAGGAGAAGTACCTGACCTGAGAAAGATGTTGGCAGCCTACTCAGAAAACCCCAAATTTGAAAGACTGTAATCTCTACTGACGACGGTTAAATAACCAGAAACACGTGTCTAGGGATCAGCACTATCTTCGCCAACTGTGGCGAAACACTCGAACACTCTTGAAGCAAGTAAGTAACCAAAACTGCATTTACCACAATGCCAGGGGCGAACGTTGCTAGAGGTAAAGCGGTGTGCTCTCACCCCTGTTCCTGTTTAATAGTACTCCCGTGAGTCATTGAGCTGATGAGCTTGTGAATGAAGCACCCGCATGCCTGTGAGAGGTACCAGACCTGAGAAAGATGTTGGCAGCCTACTCAGCAAACCCCAAATTTGAAAGATTGTAATCTCTACTGATGACGGTTAAAGAACCAGAACCGTGTGTCTAAAGATCAGCACTATCTGCGCCAACTGTGGCAAAACACTCGAACACTCTTGAAGCAAGCAAGTAACTGAAACTGCAATTACCACAATGTCTGGGGCGAACCTTGCTGGGAGGTGAAGCGGTGTGCTACCACCCGTGTTCCTGTTTAATAGTATTCCCATGAGTCATTGAGCTGACAAACTCGTGCATGAAGCACCCGCATGCCTGTGAGAGGTACCTGACCTGAGAAAGATGTTGGCAGCCTACTCAGCAAACACCACATTTGAAAGACTGTAATCTCTACTGATGACAGTTAAAGAACCAGAAACACGTGTCTAGAGATCAGCACTATCTGCGCCAACTGTGGCGCAACACTCGAACACTCTTGAAGCAAGCAAGTAACTTAAACTGCATTTATCACAATGCCAGGGGCGAGCCTTGCTGGGAGGTGAAGCGGCGTCCTCCCACCCCTGTTCCTGTTTAATAGTTCTCCAGTGAGTCATTGAGCTGATGAGCTCGTGGATGAAGCACCCGCATGCCTGTGAGATGTACCTGACCTGAGAAAGATGTTGGCAGCCTACTGAGCAAACCCCACGTTTGAAAGACTGTAATCTCTACTGATGACGGTTAAAGAACCAGAAACACGTGTCTAGAGATCAGCACTATCTGCGCCAACTGTGACAAAACACTCAAACACTCTTGAAGCAAGCAAGTAACTGAAACTGCAATTACCACAATGTCAGGGGCGAACCTTGCTGGGAGGTGAAGCGGTGTGCTCCCAACCCCTATTCCTGTTTAGTAGTACTCCCATGAGTCATTGAGCTGACGAGCTGGTGGATAAGGCACCCGCATGCCTCTTAGAGGTACCTGACCTGAGAAAGATGTTGGGAGCCTACTCAGCAAACCCCACATTTGAAAGACTGTAAGCTCTACTGATGACGGTTAAAGAACCAGAAACACGTGTCTAGAGATCAGCACTATCTGCGCCAACTGTGGCGAAACACTCAAACACTCTTGAAGCAAGCAAGTAACTGAAACTGCATTTACCACAATGCCAGGGGCGAACCTTGCTGGGAGGTGACGTGGTGTGCTCCCACCCCTGTTCCTGTTTAATAGTCCTCCAGTGAGCAATTGAGCTGATGAGCTCGTGGATGAAGCACCCGCATGCCTGTGAGAAGTACCTGACCTGAGAAAGATGTTGGCAGCCTACTCAGCAAACCCCAGATTTCAAAGACTGTAATCTCTACTGATGAAGGTTAAAGAACCAGAAACACGTGTCTAGAGATTAGCACTATCTGCTCCAACTGTGGCGAAACAATCGAACACACTTAAAGCAAGCATGTAACCGAAACTGCATTTACCACAATGCCAGGGGCGAACGTTGCTGGGAGGTGAAGCGGTGTGCTCCCACCCCTGTTCCTGTTTAATAGTACTCTTGTGAGTCATTGAGCTGACGAGCTCGTGAATGAAGCACCCGCATGCCTGTGAAAGGTACCTGACCTGAGAAAGATGTTAGCAGCCTACTCAGAAAACGCCACATTTAAAAGACTGTAATCTCTACTGATGACGGTTAAAGAACCAGAAACACGTGAATAGAGATCAGCACTATAGGCGCCAACTGTGGTGAAACACTCGAACACTCTTGAAGCAAGCAAGTAACTGAAACTGCATTTACCACAACGCCAGGGACGAACCTTGCTGGGAACCTTGCTGGGAGGTGAAGCGGAATGGAAGTTGTGCCTATTGAAATTGAACAACAAAATACAAATGAAACACAGATCTCAATTCGGCCTAATACCGACAACTATGTAATTATATGTCTCATAACGAGTCATCTGCCAGTTCAACAAAACCTGCTTAGTTACCAAAGATAGATCGAACAGCGTTTGGCTACTTCATCGATTTTGATACCTTCTCACCGGATCCTAGTGAACCTGAGTCACTGCCAGCTTCCGTTTCCTGAAAAGAAAAAATATATAATATCTATCTGTGGCTGCAAAAGCCTTACCTAGTTTCTCTCTGGATACATCTCTGGATTACAATTGGTCTACTGTTTATAGTCCTCTGGATAGGTGTAGTGACTGTCCTTTGCCTGCTCCTTAATGGGCATTAGCTCCCAGAACGCTGTGCAGTACAAAGTGTGAACTTGGTCCTGAAACCACATACATCATCTCATCGTAAACGAAGAGACCTGTCCTTTGTGAACATTATAGCAGTTCCGATTCCCGAAGGAATAGCTTGGGATAGTGTTTCATTTGATGTATTTTAATCCCACTGAACTTTTGAAAATACCACATGTACTTAAAATTTCTTTGAAGGATATCATCGCCTCCAGTACATTCTCTGATGACTGGGACTTTGAACATGTGAATTGTATGCTGTCTGATTCAGAACAATCTGCTGCATTCTCTAAGAATGAATTGTATGATGATATATCTAATTTTGATACCGTGTATTGTTACCAACATTATAGTCAGCATTTCTTGAACAAAACAAGGATCCCACTTATTGTTTTCACTTATCATCAATGGGAACCTAGGGGCACATGCATCAACCATTTTTGCGAGCGCAAACGGTGCGATACGCAAAAATCGGCAGTTTGCGCCCGCAAAAAGAGCATTTGTGATGCATGAAGGGTCAAGGCACTCGCAATTTGAGAATTTGCAATTAATTGCGAGTTCTCAAATTGCGATTGCATTTAAGGAATCGCAAATTGAGATTCCTTAAATGCAATGCATTAAAGTAAAATAATTAGCGATTTCGCTGATAGGGGGCACAAATTGCCATGAAGTTGAACTTCATGGTAATATGCAAAAACTTTGAAAAATGCACGAAAGTGCATTTTTCAAAGTGGTAGGTTACACACACATGTCCTTTGGACATGTGTGTGCGCAACATTTGTACACAGATCAATTTCCGGGGTGCAACAGGTTGTCGTTTTGACACCCTTGCACCCTTGAAATTGCATTCTCAATTTGCGATTCTCTAATTGAGAATCGCAAATTGAGAACGTCCTCCTATTCATTCCTATGGGCCTCTAGGCCCATAGGAATGAATGGTGAGGTATTCCTTAATTGCGACTCTCAATTTGCGACTCGCAATTAAGAAATATTTAGCAATCGCTATTCTGTAAGCGATTTCTACATGCATAGGCTTTTGCGATTCCTTATTAGCGAATCCTTATTTTTCGCTAATAAGGAATCGCAAATGGCATTTTTGATGCATGTGCTAGATAGTCTGACATCACCGAAAGGTAGTTCACAAACATTTGCACAGAAGTTTGCTTCTTTTTCTGGGTTTAACACCACATACCCGACCTCATATTGTTATAAGGTTACACCTAGACCCGCAAAGAAAAATATGCTCACCAACATGAAACAGATATATTCTGCTTCCTTTATATCCCAGCTGTCTTTACAGGGTTTCGACTTTTGGAAGGACATCATAGACACAAAATCAGTCTGGAGGACTAAAGATTGGCAAGTTCAGGGAACCGAAGCATTACTTAGAGCGTGTCATACCACAGCAAACTATAACACTTCTTGTCTTGGACTAGTCCAAATCAAGGACTTGAACATGCCTCGGATTCCCTCAACTACACACTATGAAGGGTGGCAAAACTATACATAGCATAGTGAGGATACACTGGATGACATTTTACATGAGGGTTCATACAATTCTTCAGAACTCAATTGGAAGTGATGGTTAGTTTGGCCTATCAACACAAAGGGGTGTCAGTCAAGATTTCAGGGTACCACCGAATGGTTTAGTATCCATAGTCCAGACCAATGCTATGTACAACGAGAACATCCAGGGGTGGTGACATCCTACAGTGTTGGGAAGTTATGCCTATATCGGCTAAGAACCTCAACACTGTCCCAGGTAAAACAACAGTTTTCCTTACTTTCAGAAGACATGGATCTAAGGAATTTTTTGCTTCACAACAAAGTAAGGAAGATCTCTCAACAGGAAGCTGCGGAGAGATTGCATGAAATTGATAGGGTTAACCTAGAAAAGGCCTTGGCAGTGGTCGACAATGGCATGACCACACTAACATCCAGGATTTATTCACTCGCAACATTGTGTCTTCTGCAATAGATATAACAGAACAGGACCGATCCATTCTTCAACATGGGCAATCGCAGTTACTATCCGTCCTGTTATTAAGATGGACGCTACAATCATTGCGCTCTGGTCAGGTGCCTTGACGATATATCAACAGTACGTCTCTGGTTTTTGCTTATAATTTATTGAAAAGGCAGACAACAATGGCACCAAGCGATGCAAAGTATACAATGTTGCACCTTGAAAAATTAGACCAATTACCTTTCACCATGGCTGAGTCACCTTCCACAGAATGGTTAATCCATGGCCATGTAACATTGCCAGTGACAACATTTCAAATTACAATATTGACTACATTACCACCAGGTAGGCAGGTTTGAAACGTTGGGTAGGGAATACATCCATGAGTCTTGGGAGTTACCTTACAGATTTTAATGCAGAAATGGGGACACTGAAGTCTTTCTCAGCAGTACAGACTGTGAGAATTCGTGAAGTGGGTCTCTAATTTGTCAGTATATTATGCTGCACAGAGCTTGCAACGCTTCGGTTGCAAACCTATCTTGTCACTTGAAAGGATCCCCAGCTGCAGTGATTCATCCAGTGTTCATACTACTCTCGAATGGGATTTATTTGATGTTGAATGATCAAGGTTGTTGTGGGATGCTGCCAGGCATTGCATGTCTGTCACAGTAAATTCCAGGGTTACTTGTTGTATGCAAGTATTGTTTCCACCGACCCACACAGTCAGGGAGGTGTCACTTTGGCCTTTATTGAATGTTTCCCTTATACGGTTTGATTCTGTGAACAGGCTGAAAGCCATACTTTTACAGAAGGTGGTGGCCTTAACCTCAGCCCAAGAGACTTTTGATCTTCAGGTTGCAAGGTCTTCAGCTGAGATACAGGCTTTAGACGAACACACGTCCCACTCCATTTCGGAGGAATGATACATCGTATCTTTAAAATGTCTGATAAACTCAACTTAGTCTCCATACATTCCCCTCCATCGATGCTCACATCGACCTTGAAACTCACTACAGACCTTATCGCCTCTCTACTCCCAGGGTTGGTAATAATTGGAGGCGACTTTAACACGGTCATGCACCCAGACATTGACACCACAAGCGCCCCCTCCACCACGAGATCCACCTACACCAAACACCTAGCAAGCTGGGCAAGTACCCTAGGTATCTGGAACACCTGGAGAATCTGGCACCCCATAGCACACAATTCACCCACACCTCTGCAGCACACCACACCCACGCCCGAATTGATAACATTTTAATGCCCACACTGGACAGTCAAAAGATCAGGGATGTTGCCATCCTTCCAAGGGGCATATCTGATCATTCACCCATGTTTTTGAAAGTGGGAGACCCCCCTGACATACTTTGCCCGATGTGGAGGATGAGCGAATGGTTCCTCCAAGACAAAGACTTCAAGAAAACTGTGGAGGCGGAGCTCCAACAGTACTCTCTCTTCAACCATAGCTCTCTCTCCTCCCGGGTACCTTATGGGAAGCAGGCAAAGACACTATCAGCAGCTTCGCCAAACGCCAGCTCAAACTCAAACACTTAGCCCATGACACCCAAATTACCCACTTGGAAGCCCAGTCAACTGTCCTTGAGAAACGTACGCCTAGAAGACGAGAGGCAGCTCGTGCAATTGAGAGATGAAATCAAACAAGTCTTCATGGATGCCGCTAAACTACTATGGAGATCCTCCATAGCTAGGGTGTATGGCTGGGGGATAAAAACAGGAAAATCCTACATAGATTTGCTACATACACTATGGCCAATCACATAATCATGGAGAATAAAGACCCGGAGGGCCTCATCCACCGCTCGCCCCCAGCAATGGCCCAGGTCTTTGCCACTTATTATTGGAAACTCTACTCAGCGCAGTGCCCTGTAATCTCCCTTTCAGAGTTAATCAGCCTGGAGCACCTCCACCTTCCTCACCTCAGTATGGCCGAAACAGCTGAACTTGATCTTCCTATCACCCAGGAAGAAATTAATGATGCTATATCGCGCACTGAATCAGGTAAAACCCCTGGCCCGACGGTTTCCCACAACAGTACTATGCTGCCTACCGAGAGATATTCGTTCCGCACCTCTCTGACTTATATGGCGAAACTGTTGAGAGAGGCTTGGTTCTAACAGAAACAGACGCTGCTACCATTGTGGTCATCCCTAAAACACAACCTCCCTCACTAAACTGTGCCAAATATTGCCCAATCTCCCTCATAAACACGGAGGTCAAAATATTTGCCTCGGTCCCACCCCACCGATTGAGGCCCTACCTTACTAAATTGGTCCACCCTGACCAATGCGTATTTATGCCTTCTCGAGGGACCAGGCACTGCCTCAGGCACCTTTCATCTAGCCCTAGTAAATCGCCAATCACTAACCCCCTATTTAGCACTCCTCCCCATTGATTTCGAGAAGGTCTTTGATTGCGTAGATGGCAGTATCTGGAAGATGTATTGGTGGAGATGGGTTTGGGCCAGCACTTCCCCAACCTGATTATGGTATTATATTCCCGGACGCAAGCATGAGTGAGTACTCGTCAACGGGGCTCTATTGGAGATGTTTCCCATTAAGAGGGGGACGAGGCAGGGTTGCCCCCTCTCACCTCTCCTCTTCACCCTGGCAATGGAGCCCTTGGAATGCCTTATACGGTTCAATGACCGAATTCAGGGATGGAAATGGCCAAACGCAGAAGAAGACAAAATCGCCATATACTCGGATGATGTCTTACTCTTTCTCGCGGAACTGGCTCAATCTGGCCCCCACTGCCTCCAGGCGTTGCACTCCTTCAGACAGGTCTCTGGTCTACAAATAAATCCCAGTAAGTCCGTCGTGGTCCCTATACACATATCAAGAGACTGCTTCAACTGGCAATCCATGATACCTATCAGACGGCAATCATTCAAATACTTGGGAATCTGGGTGGCCTTGCTCCCTGACCTCGCCTGGTCACTCAATGTTACCCGGCTAGTGAAGAGAGCTCAGGACGATCTCCTCAAATGGCAGACGTTGCCGCTAAATTCCCTAGGGAGGGTCGTCCTCTTCAAAATGATGATTCTTCCCAGATTCCTCTATATGATTACAAATAACCCATTCCATTTTCCGCGGACCTGGTTTAAAGAATTAGACAGCCTGGTGACAAGATTCCTTTGGGGTGGACAAAGACCTTTTATGGCCCTGACCCAGTGCTGGATTCCACCCTTTGACGGAGGCATGCATATGACCAATCTATACTTGTACTACCTGGCAACTCGCCTGCTTACACCACATTGGTTTAACGGAGGCTGGTCTGACCCAGCGTACAGAGTTGAGCTGAGCGACCTGGGCCTGCTCACGATCCAGGCAATGATGTACGGGGGGCTTATTCCCACAACTCTACCTGTAGTGATGCGAATAGTTCTCCTGGCTTGGCATGCCTCCTTGCGCCACACCCAATGCACAAACAAACTGACCCAGTACACACCGCTCTGGCAGGTTACCTGGCTCGTGAAGGTTAGCGGACTGGCGGGATTCCGGGCCTGGGAACTCATCGGTATCTCACAGCTTGGAGATGTATGGACCGGCGACCACATGCGTACCTTTCAGAACTTGCAGGCCCGGTACTCCCTACATTCCTCACAATTCTATAGATATCTGCAACTGTGCCATGACCTCCACGTACACGTACCAAATGGCACATCATTGCCAGAATACAGCCCCCTGAGGCACAAATCATGACAGGAAACCTGGGAACGGGAGGAATCTTGCGTATTTACTGCTCTCTAACTAACAACACTCCAAATACACTAGACCGGCTCAGAAACCAATGGGAGGAATGGTCGGGGCCTCTTGAAGAGGAAGATTGGAGAGACGCACTGATGGCACCTAAAACAGCCACTACTTCGGCCAGACTCCGTCTGGCCCAATTATACATGCTGCCTACTTAACCCCAAAATTCCTTCATAGTGTGGGTCTGAAACCAACTGCATAATGTACACACTGTGAACAAGACCAGGCAGACTTCTTTCACATGGTATGGGCTTGCCCCTTCATTGCTCGATACTGGGACTCCATAGAAAGGGAACTCACAGAGGTTCTGGGTTGGGAGGTCCCACACAATCCACTAAACATGCTCCTGGGAATCACAGATGGACTGGACGGATCCAGAACTGATAAACTATTTCTTAATACAACCATGGTGGTGGCTAAGAGGGACATTGCTGCCAGCTGGAAAAACTCTGTCCCGCCTAGTGTATCGAAATGGCGCAGCGGGGTAGACTGGTGCGCAGCACAAAAAAAGCCTATGTACGAAGCCTGAGGACACCGCAAGGTATGGGGCAAATGCTTGAGTCAGATAAAATAAAAGCACCTCACTTCATGGACTAAATATATTGTGTGGGATTCTATGAGATCATGTACTGCAAAATATACACTTTCCGTAAATATAATGTGATGACATCCTATAACTACTGTAATAGGCTGTACTTGATTACTACTGTTACTCTCTTGTTTAAAAAACCCAATAAAATTGATTATCAAAAAAAAAATGGCTGATACAAGTGGGATAGTACACCTATTTAAGACCATAGGTTCTGGGCTAGTAAGCACCTTTCAGACTATCTTCGGAGTAATTCCATCATTAATACACTCCGCATTGGGAAGCTTTTTTGGAGGGCTTCTGCTGGTCCTACTACTTGTAGTGGGTATCCTGGTTTTAATTTTTCTGCTACGCAATGGACGGCCCCAATTCCAAGGAGATGGAAAAACATGCAGCTCGCTCTGTCCAAAAGCAATTCTGCTTCACTTCATGGAAGCGAGAACATTTTTCATGCTCTTGCTTCCTTGAAGTGAAGCAGTGTTTGCTATGGCATGGAGGGAGCAGAACCCCCCACATATTATTTTGATCATAGCCCCAGGGAGGTGGCGGTCCCTAGGGCTGCATGGGGGCAGGAGCCCCCCAAGCCTAATTAATAGATAGCCCTGGGGAGGTGGCGGCCCCCGGGGCTGCGTCCGGGGTGGCAGGAGCCTCTAATGCATTTTTTTTAAATCCCTGGGGAGGTTAACAGTCCCCAGGGCTGCGTGGTGTGGGCAGGAACCCCCTTGTGCATTTTGTAACTTCATAGCCCCAGGGCGGTGGTGGTCCTTTGGGCTGCGGGGGCAGCGTGGCCCCCACAACTCAGTGTATAAGCACCAGGGAGGTGGCATTCCCGGTGCCCTCTCCAGCTCCCGCTGGCCCCCGCATATCTATTTACAATTGCCCCTGGGACGTGGCCTACCCGGGTGCTTAAGGAAAACAAAGCACAGGAGACCATAATTTATTTTTAAAAAAACTTTTCAGCAGGATTCACAGACCCTACATGACTCCCACCAAAAATAAAGTCAGTGATGTCATTTGAGATGTCATCAGTGATGTCATCAGTGATGTCACTGATCATGTAATGAATTATGTAATATGTGACGTCAACAGCAGTGCATTGCGGGGGCGCAAGTTATAGTTAGCTGAACTAACTATAACGGCCGAATTTCTCTGGTTTTGTACGAGTAAAAAGTTCAACTAACTATAACATCCCTGAAACCTGTGGTTTTTTCAGTGAATTTCTAAGGATTTGGAAATGCTAAATTCTAACTATCACGTCCCTGAAACCTATGGTTTTTTAGTGAATTTCAAAGGTTTTTTAAATGCTAAATTCTAACTATAACGTCCCTGAAACCTGTGGTTTTTTCATTGAATTTCAAAGGTTTTTTAAATGCTAATTTCAAACTATGCCTACAAAGGTAGGACATGTGCAGAAAGGCTCAGAAAGAAGCAAGAGAAATGCAGAAAGAGGAAACAGAAGTCCAGGAAGACAAAGAAAGGCACAGAAAGAAGCAAGAGATGTGCACATAGAACCAACAGAGGAGCAGAAAAAGGCCTTGTTGCAAAGTCATCCTGTGCCCCCAACCTTTTGCTGACGGGTATTGGCGATAAGTGACTCTGACTAACCAGGTCCGGAGCCAGTGCTATGCTGAAAGACACTTAGAATACAGTGAAAACATCTACATACACTAGGGTACACTATGTGTTGGGGTTTTCCTGTGATTGGCATGACCTCCCCTGTATGGCCCTGGTACATATTAGGGCATAGGGATGAAAACTACCTCTAACTAAGAGGTGCAGAAGGAGGCAAGAGAATTGCTGAAAGAAGCAACAGAGGTGCAGAAAGAGGCAAGTGAGATGCAAAAACAGGCATGAAAGGTACAGAAAGAGGGAAGACGAGTGCTGAAAGAGACAACAGGGGTGCACAAAGAAGCAAATAAGGTGCAGAAAGAGGCAACATACATACTGAAAGAGGGAAGAGAGGTGCAGAAAAAGGCAAGAAAAGTGCAGAAAGAGGCAGAAGAGGTACATAAAGAGACAACGGGGTGCAGAAAGAAGCAAGAGAGGTGCAGAAAGAAGCATGGAAAGTGCAGAATGAAGTAACAGGGGTGCAGAAAGAGGCAGGAGAAGAGTAGAAAGGAGCAGGTGGGTCACTGCATGAGTACTTGGGTACTGAATGAATGATTAGAGTACTGCAAGGAGAGTGCCTGGGTGAATTTATAAGTGTTTGGGTTTTGGCGCAGTGTTTGGATTAGTACATGGTGCTGGATGGCTGAGTGGAGGAGTGCATGGGGAGTGACAGGGTGATTGCTGGAGTGTATAGATACTGCCTGGGTAATTCAATATGTGAAAGACAATTGTGTAGGTGGTTAGAGGACTGCATGCGTAGTGGACAAGGGTTTGTAGTAGTGCATGTGTTAAGGCCTGGGTAATTGCATGACTACTTGGGTACTGACTGAATGATTAGAGTACTGCATGGAGAGTGCCTGGGTGAAATTATAAGTGGTTGGGTTTTGCCACAGTGAATAGATTAGTACATGGTGCTGAATGGGTCACTGGAGGAGTGCAAGGGGAGTGACAGGGTGTTTGTTGGAATGTATGGGTACTGACAAGGGAATTGAAGGTGTGAAAGACAAGTATGTAGGTGGTTAGAGGACTGCATGCGTAGTGGACAGGGGTTTGTAGTAGTGCATGTGTTAAGGCCTGGTTCACTGCATGACTACTTGGGTACTGACTGAATGATTAGAGAACTGCAAGGAGAGTACCTTGGTGAATTTATAAGTGTTTGGGTTTTGGTGTAGTGTTTGCATTAGTATATGTGCTGGATGGCTGACTGGAGGAGTGCATGGGGAGGAACAAGGTGTTTGCTGGAGTGTATGGATAGTGCCTGGGAATTGAAGGTGTGAAAGACAAGTGTGTAGGTGGTTAGAGGACTGCATGCATAGTAGATAGGGGGTTGTAGCAGTCTATGTGCTAAGGCCTGGGTCATTGTATGAGTACTTGGGTACTGACTCAATGATTAGAGTACTGCAAGGAGAGTGCCTGGGTGAATTTATAAGTGTTTGGGTTTTGGCGCAGTGTTTGTATTAGTACATGCTACTGGATGGCTGACTGGAGGAGTGCATGGGGAGTGATAGGGTGATTGCTGTAGTGTATAGGTACTGCCTGGGTAATTGAAGGTGTGAGAGACAAGTGTGTAGGTGGTTAGAGGACTGCCTGCGTAGTGGACAAGGGTTTGTAGCAGCATATGTGTTAAGGCCTGGGTCATTGCGTGAGTACTTGGGTACTGACTGAATGATTAGAGTACTGCAAGGAGAGTGCCTGGGTGAATTTATAAGTGTTTGGGTTTTGGCGTAGTGTTTGGATTAGTACATGGTGCTGGATGGCTGATTTGAGGAGTGCATGGGGAGTGACAGGGTGTTTGCCGGAGTGTATAGGTACTGCCTGGGTAATTGAAGGTGTGAAAGACAAGTGTGTAGGTGGTTAGAGAACTGCATGCGTAGTGAACAGGTGGTTTGCAGCAGTGCATGTGTTAAGGCCTGGGTCATTGTATGAGTACTTGGGTACTTACTGAATGATTAGAGTACTGCAAGGAAAGTACCTAGGTGAATTTATAAGTCTTTGGGTTTTGGCGCAGTGTTTGGATTATTACATGGTGGTAGATTGGCTGAGTAGAGGAATGCACGGGGGGTGACAGGGTGTTTTCTGGAGTGTATGGGTACTACCTGAGTAATTGAATGTGTGAAAGAGAAGTGTATAGGTGGTAAGAGGACTGCATGCGTAGTGGACAGGGGTTTGTAGCAGTGCATGTGTTAAGGCCTGGGTCATTGTATGAGTACTTGGGTACTGACTGACTGATTAGAGTACTGCAAGGAGAGTGCCTGGGTGAATTTATAAGTGGTTGGGTTTTGGCACAGTGAATGGATTAGTACATGCTGCTGAATAGGTCACTGGAGGAGTGCAAGGGTAGTGACAGGGTGATTGCTGGAGTGTATAGGTACTGCCTGGGTAATTGAAGGTGTGAAAGACAAGTGTGTAGGTGGTTAGAGGACTGCATGCGTAGTGGACAGTGGTTTGTAGCAGTGCATGTGTTAAGGCCTGGGACATTGCGTGAGTACTTGGATAGTGACTGAATGATTAAAGTACTGCAAGGAGAGTGCCTGGGCAAATTTATAAGTGTTTGGGTTTTGGCACAATGTTTGGATTAGTACATGGTGCTGGATGGCTGACTTGAGGAGTGCATGGGGAGTGACAGGGTGATTGCTAGAGTTTATAGGTACTGCCTGGGTAATTTAAGGTGTGAACGACAAGTGTATAGGTGGTTAGAGGACTGCATGCGTAGTGGACAGGGGTTTGTAGCAGTGCATGTGTTAAGGCCTGGGACATTGCGTGAGTACTTGGGTACTGACTGAATGATTACAGTACTGCAAGGAAAGTACCTAGGTGAATTCATAAGTGTTTGGGTTTTGGCGCAGTGTTTGGATTAATACATGGTGCTGGATGGCTGAGTGGAGGAGTGCATGGGGAGTGACAGGGTGACTGCTGGAGTGTATAGGTACTGCCTGGGTAATTAAAGGTGTGAAAGACAAGAGTGTAGGTGGTTAGAGGACTGCATGCATAGTGGGCAGGGGTTTTTAGCTGTGCATGTATTAAGGCCTGGGTCACTGTATGAGTACTTGGGTACTGACTGAATGATTAGAGTACTGCAAGGAGAGTGCCTGGGTGAATTTATAAGTGTTTGGGTTTTGGCGCAGTGTTTGGGCTAGTACATGGTACTGGATGGCTGAGTGGAGGAGTGCATGGGGATTGACAGGGTGATTTCTGGAGTGTATAGGTACTGCCTGGGTAATTGAAGGTGTGAAAGACAAATGTGTAGGTGGTTAGAGGAATGCATGCATAGTGGGCAGGGGTTTGTATCAGTGCAAGTGTTAAGGCCTGGGTCACTGCATGAGTACTTGGGTACTGACTGAATGATTAGAGTACTGCAAGGAGAGTGCCTGGGTGAATTTATAAGTGTTTGGGTTTTGGCACAGTGAATGGATTAGTACATGGTGCTGGATGGCTGAGTGGAGGAGTGCATGGGGAGTGACAGGGTCAGTCGTGACCATGTCTGGGTACAGGCTGTGTGGGTCATCTTGAGGCCATTCGTTCAGGAGCCTGGGGCATGCGCACTTGATCTGAAACCTCGTTGAATGGTAGCTGCTTTGTCGTGTATGTTGGTCGGCCATTTTGTTGTATGCCAAATTGGTCAACTTAAGTGAAACAAACACAAAATGTAATTAAAACATGGAAATGACGAATAAAATGTTTAACCCTTACTAATTCCCCTATGTATGTGTAATTATCTAGCATATTGGCGACATTTAAAGCGTTTATATTCACCCAATGATGTCATCTGGTGCAACTTACAATTACATCACAAAAGCAACATATATCATGCAATATTCTATTTTTCCAGTATTAGTATGCATACCTATGTTAATCACAAATTATTTAGCCATGTAAAATGCAAATCCCACATGTATTTCATACATTAGTAATGTTGATTAGATATCAAACAAATACATTAATATTTATTATAATTAATAGAATATTCTAATTAGTGTACACATGCAGAATGGCGTGGGGGTATACAAAATTTTGTTTTACCCGCTCCATCAATCCCCCCTTTGGTGATTTTATCACCACACCGTTACAATTTTGTATTCCCTTTTTCATGGAGTAAAAGTGAATTCTTGCTTTTATTGTTACATCTCAGTTTCCCCAATTTCTTTAATTTTGGCTGTCTTATACATTTCTTCTTTTATCTCCTCCAATTCTATTTCTTCAAATTCCCTCTTCTGTCTCCTTAAATGTTCTTTTTAACTTTTTCTGAACTTTCTTCCTTTTATAAAAAAAACATCCTAATCTTAATATTAGTACCAAGAAAATCACACATGTTAATGGAAATAATATTTTACCTATAAAGGTACTACCTAAATTTACTAAGAAGTCTTTAATAGAAGATATTTTCTTAACAATCTTGTCCCAAACACCTTCAACCTCCAGTGGTGTAATTTCGTCATGCAAATCAGTTATATTTTTAATATAAATTTTCAAATCTTTACTTTCGTCTGGTATGTAAGCACAACAATGTTGGACTTTCAACATTCCACAGACTCCACCCTCTTTTGCCTATAATATATCAAGGGCAAGTCGATTTTGCATTACCATGGCACGCATGGCAACCATTTCAGTATGTACCAATAAAAATTCTCCAGCGGTGCTTGTTGACAAGCGAGCGACTACTGTTGACAGTTTTCTAATTTTATTTGCATTCAGAGATATTCCCACTGCTGGTATCAATGCTCCAAAGATATCACCTACAATTTCTGACCATGATTCTCTCTTTCTACGTGCTAAATAACTACCTAAAGTATGTACACCATCTTCTCCTCTTTCCATGTAAAAGATCTTTGGGGAAAACAGCCCTACATAACATGTGCCATACCAATGGTCGGGCTGTCGTACTTTAATATTCGGGACCGCGTAGGGGACAGGGCCCTACCCCTGTCTATCTTGGTAGTAGCGAACCGCAAATGGTTAATGCGGTATGTACAAGTGCTTTATATAACGTTCTAGCTATGAATGCACTGTGTACACGTTATTTTACATCACTACGCGGGTTCCATCTTGGAAGCGGTGGCCATCTTATGATTGCCCTCACATAGGCTATAATGAAGCAAATACGGGCCTTACAATACATGTGCCTTTCCTTGACTCTTCTGTGACCTGGGCAGCTCGGCTCCGCTGCCCCAGGTCAAACTGGTCTCACGAGTTCCCCTTCCTCCGGCCACCTGTGATTAGCATCAGGGCTTGACACACCATAAAGTACTTTCATGCCACACAAGCCTCCGGCTAATCTCTTTTGCGCCTGCTTGTTCCTGCTTTATGGCCTGTTTCCCAAAACAGGAGATGCTCATGTTTATTGGGGCCTATCGATATCTGATGTGGGATCTGAGCCTTGCTGTGTAAATAATTATGGGCTGGTTTAACTGGAATGTGGGATGGTCATCATGACTCTGCTCTTTCGTTTGAACTGTACACTTGTATATTGCCATATCATAAACCTAGGAATGTATGCCTGAAGCAGGAAAAACTGTATTTAAGATGAAGCTCGTTTCTGTGATTCCCAGCAGTCTCCTGAGAACATACACGCTGTTGTACTTCTAGGATACCTGTAATTGGTCTGCAGCCAATAAACTGATCTTTGACTTCACCCAGAAGACTCTGTGTTTCTGTAGGTCTGAAACAGGGAGAACCCAGAAGTCATAGGGTGTGTGCCCCTGCACCGCTGGGCTTAAAATACCCAGTACTTCAGTTTGGCGCCCAACTCGGGAAGATTTCAGTGGTACCAGTCCAAGCCAGAGGTTCGTGAGGAGCTTCGTGTGGAAATTCTGGAGGAAGGCCGCCACTTCATCGACCCCTGCATGTCGACGTGGTCCGAAAGTCTTTTCTGCGAGGTTCTCCGCGTCCCGACGGCTACGTAGGACTGCTGCCCTGATTAATTGACCTGTTTTGGACCCTTGACGAGTTTGATAGAGCGAAACAATCGAGAGAGTCTTCTGGTGACGCCATTGATCATCAATATTCAGTTAAGTATAAGTGGAGCGTCTCCCAATTTGTTTTGGTATCCTTCGGGATCGCTTTGATTTGGAAATTTGGAGTTTGCAAACGCCAAAGCCAGAGGACTCGTGTATTCACTAGACTATCGTAATCGATAATCCTTTGAAGTTTGGATCTAGACTAGTGAGCGAAGATGCCTGGTTCTAGAATATTTGGTAGATTGTTTTGTTTGGGTTGTGGAAGGGATTTCCAGTTAGAGGAATCATGTCCGGTTCCTCCGATTGGAACTCCAACTTATGAGCTTTATGTAAAGCATGGCGTAGGCCCCATTGCATATAACGAAGTATGGATTCATTACACCAGAAAAGACGGTGTTTTAAAATGGCCCCAAAATGATAGTTTCGATACCGATATTTTAGATAATTTGGAAGTGAAATTGTTTAAAAAGAAAGCCCGGCCGGCGATGTTTGATTCTTTCCGCTTATGGCGGAAGGAAGCCAAACAGAAGGAAATTAAGCTAGCGAAAAAGAATAAGAGAGAAAAAGGTATGACAGTAATGCAAGCAGCTGTACAATTCAAAGACAATGAGGAGGAGCAGATGAATGAGCAATTGTACAGGCAGCGTAAGTTAGGGATCGACAAATGTTACCCAGCTTTACCGCACTCTGAACAGAATGAGTTAGAAGAAAAGGAAAAAGATCCCCTGATGTCGCATTTGCTGAGTTCGCCACCTCCGTATGCACAAAATGCCACGGCGCCTCCCCAGCTTGTGAATATGCAACCTCCAGTTAATGTGCCGCAAGCCTTGCCACAGCCGCCAGCTGCTCCGCAGCCGGCTCCTATCCCTATAGCGCAGCCCTCTCAAGGGCCGCCAGTTGCGTTTCCAGCTGCCCCCGCGCTTCTTGAACTTTACCTAGTTCATCAGCTGCCTCCCCTGACACTCTTTCTTATACTACTCAAGTACCTGTTTCTGCATCCTCTTTTCTCCCCTCTGTTTATCCCCCTGTTTTCGCCTCAACTTCTCCTTCAGCACGACAGCGTTTAGCTAATGTGGTTACTAAGTTAATGTCGCCTCTTTTTGAGTCATCTAGTGCGACTCCTGGTTTACAGCGTAAGCAATTGCGCAGTCAACTGCCTAACCCCGATGAGAAGAAAGTAATAGATCATATGGCGCGTAGGTGGATAGTTTTCCCTTCACTCTATGATGTGGGGTCAGTTGTTGACGTTTTTCACCAATGGGATGCTTCAAAACAGAGGTATGTGTTTGAGAAAATGTGCGAAATCCTCTGTGAGGAATTGGAGGATAATGGTAAAAATCCAAGCCCGCAGGAGATGTGCCGAGTGAGATTTGATTTTGGAACTGGTACAATTGTGGGTCGCGACGTAGATAGAGCAGTTGCGATTGTATTGTCCTTCAGGAATGATGATTGTCAACAGTCATTATTTGGACAAGATGTCCCTGTGGGGAAAAAGGTAAAAGCGCGACAATACCCCATGAGAGAAGTCCCTCCGGTATGGAAGGACGCCGTTGCAGCTGATGCCGCTAACGGTATTGCTGCAATGCCAGCGCATTTTCAGCGTGTTTGGGTACACGTCCCATGGAAGCGTTCTGAGGTGTTAGCGCTTAAGCTGACATTGCCTGATCCCCGTAAAAACCCTGCAGGATATTATAAAGAGTTGTCACAAACGGCAGGATCATGCGTTATGAACTTGGCAGACATAGACATGTTGTTTGGTAATGTTGTTCCACAGCCCCTATGGGGATCAATTCGTAATGCAGATCATGACGCGGAACTAGGTGCTACATGGGCTGACATCATTGCCGCTGACGCTAGACAAACTGGTGGCGCGAAACCTGAGCCTTTAATAGCAGAACTCCCTGGTAGAATCATCACGTATATGAAGACAATAATGCCCGCGATGCGCGTAAATTGGGACAAGCTATCTGCATGCAAGCAGAAGAAAGATGAGACAGTGTCAGACTTCTTTACCAGGTTTGAAGAAACGTTTATCGACCACAGTGGTCAAGACATGAGCACTGAAGGTGGCCAACGCTTGTTTGTTGATAAATTTGTGCAGAATCTACTTCCCGAGTTGTGTAAGAAATTGAAAGACTCAGAAAGTTCTTGGGCTGTTTCCTCTTCAGCGCAAATACTGGCTACTGCACAGTATTATGAAAACAGAGATAAGGACGAAAAAGATAGAACAGATAAGAAAACGAAAGAGCTGAAAACGAAGGTCCTTTTGCAGCAGGCTTACCCGCCACGTGGAGGTCAGAATAGTTATAGACAACCCCAAGGTGTCTATCACCAACCCCAACAATTTCAGAGCAATCAGCAAATGAATGGGTATTATCAACCACGTGTCCCTGTAGGTCCCAACCAATGTTCATACTGCAAAGAGGAAGGTCATTTTAAATATAGTTGCCCTAAATTGATGCAGCGTAACAGTAATACGTATGGCGCAAGAGGTAGGGGTGGTCAGCAAGCTCCGAGAGGCAGAGGGCGTGGAAATGTTCCCCAGAACGCGCGTCCTCTTCCGCCTCAAAATACCATCAATAGCTTTGACCAGCAAGCCAACGCGATTAGTAATACAGCTCAGTACTACAATAATGATTACTATGCAGAAGATGACAATGCAGAAAATAATGATTACTAGGGCAGCCGCAGACAGAGAGAGGGAGTTGTTTCAGTGCCAGTGGATCAGAGCGGACCGTATGTTGAGGTGACTACAGCAAATGTAACAGAGCCTTTTCTGCTAGACACTGGTGCTGCAAAGAGTTCAATTATGCATTCAAAACTCCCTGGCGCACCTTTGTCTGGCGACATAAATGTTTCAGTAGGTTTTTCTGGCGCCCCAGTTAGGAACCCGATTTCTAGTCCTATTTCACTTTCTGTTGGACCTTGCGAGCTAAAAGCACCTCTCATCTTAACGACAGGTTGTGGTGAAAATTTGCTAGGCTTAGATTTGCTGAAAAGATTGCACGCAACGCTGTATTGTTCTCCTTCAGGAGTACAACTAACATTAGGCAAGAAAGTGATTTCCCCGATGTATTTGTCTAAAAATGCAATGCCACCTGAATTGTCATCCCTTCCGGATGCCCTTTGGGCTACTGGTCCCAATGATGTGGGTCTCTTGGAAATACCGCCATATGTGGTCACTTTAAAAGCCAATGTCAGATTGCCGCGTATTCCCCAGTACAAGATCTCCAATGAAGGTCAGAAAGCGTTGTTAGAAATTGTCAGCGATTTGATTGATAAGGGTGTAATTGAAGAGACAAGAGGTAACGTTTGCAACAGTCCGATTTTACCTGTCTTAAAACGAACGGACCCTTCACAGCCACCTGTTTACAGATTTGTGATTGATCTCAGAGAGGTTAATAAGATTGTTGTGCCACAGTTTCCGGTTGTCCCTGATATAACTGCCTTGTTAACCATGATTCCAGCTTCCGCTGCATGGTTTTCAGTGATCGATTTAAAGAATGCTTTCTTTAGCATCCCAATTGCAGAAGAGAGCAGAGACATTTTTGGCTTTAGTTTAGGAGGCCGAAGCTTCCGCTTCAAACGCGCTCCCCAGGGCTACTGCGAAAGTCCATCAATATACAGCCAAGCTTTGAAAGCGCAGCTTGATGCACTTGTTTTACCTAATGGCGCTATCCTCATCCAGTACGTTGACGATTTACTAATCGCCGCGGATACTGAAAAGATTTGCAAAGAAGCTACATTGTCATTGTTGCGTCATTTGTCTGCCTCCCATCACAAAGTGTCTCTCTCAAAACTGCAATATTGTCGACAAGAGGTGACCTACTTAGGTCATCTCTTATCGAAGGAGGGAAGGAAACTGACCCCAGAAAGAATTCAAGCCATTGCACAGTTGAGTGTGCCAAGAACACAGAGAGAAGTACGCGCTTTCTTGGGCATTACCTCATACTGTAGGCACTGGATCCCAAATTTTTCCTTGTTGGCAAAACCTTTGTTAGCATTAACATGCAAAGACACACCGAATCCTATCCCATGGTCTGAAGAGTGTCAGAAAAGCTTTTTGGAATTGCGCAATGCATTATGTTCAGCTCCTGTGTTGGGTACCCCTGACTACAGCAAGACTTTTACATTGTATGTTCACGAGAAAGATGGTTGTGCATTATCAGTGTTAACACAGCCGTTTGGCGACAGACCGCGTCCATGCGCATATTTTTCGTCCACCTTGGACCCCGTAGCGAGGGCATTGCCAAGCTGTCTGAGAGCTACAGCTGCTGCAGCTATGTCCATTCGACAATCTGCTGGTCTAGTAATGGATAATACATTGATTGTCATGGTTCCACATGCTGTGGATACATTGTTAAACAGAACCAAGACGCAACATTTAACTAGTGCGCGATTATCAGGCTATGAGCTGACACTGTTAGCAAATCACATACACATAAAGAGATGCAACACGTTGAATCCAGCTACACTATTACCAATTCCAGCAGACCTAGATGGGATTGAGCAACATGATTGTCTGTTCAGAACAGAAGAAGAGACGAAAGGGAGAGTAGATCTCAAAGATACTCCCCTGACTGAGTGTGATGGTACTTTATGGGTGGATGGTTCATGTTTCAAGCTCCCGAATGTTGACACGACTGCTGCGTATGCTATCACGACTTTACACACAGTTGTGGAAACTGCACGTGTGCCACATAATTCGGCCCAAGCAGCAGAATTAATCGCCCTCACAAGAGCATGCGTGTTGTCTGAAGGAATGAGAGTGAATATATACACAGATAGCCAGTACGCCTTTGGCGTGGCTCATAGTTTTGGGCGATTGTGGAAAGAACGTGGGTTCCTGACTTCGCATGGGGCTAAAATTCAGAATGGCAAGTTGGTGAATGATCTCCTTGAGTCGCTGACCCTACCGTTGCAAGTTGCGATTATGAAATGCAGTGCGCACAGGAAAATCACAGATGATGTTGGACGTGGGAATGCGTTTGCTGATGAAATCGCGAAAGAAACAGCACAGGATGTAAAGACTAGAATGTATGTGGCAGGCCCCGCAAGATGGGTTGATGATGTTGGAATGTGTGAAAACACAATAGAAAGTGTGAAGTCGCTTCAAGCTGAAGCCACAGAGAAAGAATTAAGCAAGTGGAAAGAAAGTATGGGTAAGTTGGATGAGAATGGTTGTTGGATTGATCTGACGGAACATAGGCGATGGTTGTTGCCTGATGTATATGTGCTTCCAGTAGATACGATGGCACATGGAATGGCACACATCAGTACGAAAGGAATTTGTAAGTTGTTGGCTCCAGTATGGCAGAATGCTGGGATTCCCAAGTGCGCAGAGAATGTGGTCAAGAATTGTATGGTATATTTGAAGTACAACCCTGGTAGGGGAACCCCAACTCCAGCTGGTCATTTTGCGCCTCCATCATATCCATTTGAAGTTTTGCAGCTGGACTTTATCCACATGGAAAGGTGCAACAACCTGAAATATGTATTGGTGGTTGTCTGCGCTTTTTCAAAATGGGTAGAGGCCTATCCTCTAAAAGATAACACTGCCCTATCCACAGCCAAAGCCCTTGTGAAAGAATTTTTCCCTAGGTTTGGAATGCCAAGAATGGTGTGGTGTGATAATGGAAGTGAGTTTGTGGGTAAAGTGATGAAGAATGTGTGTGAGGGGCTAGGTATTAAGCAGAAGTTCCACGCTGCAAATCACCCCCAATCAGCTGGATTAGTAGAGCGCTACAACGGCGCTCTAAAACTTAAGCTGGCCAAAATACAGGCGAGCACCGGTCTTAAATGGCCTGACGCTCTGCCTTTAGCACTCCTGTCCACCAGAATGACCGTACACTCACGAGTGGGACTTAGTCCTTATGAAGTGGTTTTTGGCCGCCCGGCCAACGTATGGGGTGTGCCAAGACCTACGAAATTCAGTGAAATCGAGCATCCAGTACTGCTTGATTACTTGTATGATTTGACGGCTAAACTACGTGTTTTACACCAACAGGTGCATGATACTCCTCCCCAAGCTTCTGAAACTCCTGGACACCCTATCGACCCTGGCACATGGGTGCTGATTAGAAATTTCCAGCTCAAGAGCAACGACGAGCCTCGTTGGATCGGCTCCCACCTTGTACTTCTGTCAACGAGATCAGCGGTTCGAGTGAAAGGGAAAAAGAATTGGGTCCATGGCACCCACTGCATGGTAGTCCCCTTGCCCCTGCCATATGACCGGTGGGTCCAGGAGGTTATCGCCGACTCTGAAACAGACACTGTACCTCGTTTTGTACCATTCAGTGATGCACGCATAAGAGACACAGCTTCAGACCAAGAGAGTAACGATATTTTGCAAGAAGCTGTGCCACCGTCAAATCGATTGGCCACCACAGAGCCTGAACTCTTGTTTCAAGATCAAACAGCACCTGGCCGTCTCCGCTATAATTTGAGTCCAAGGCCTATGGACAAATAAAGATTTCCTTACCTTTTTCTTTTTTGACATTATGAGCTCTCCCATCTGAAGGACTTTCTTGATTTTTGTTTTTCGAACCACCATCCGGGTTCAGCCGCAGGGTCGCGGTGCCAAGACTTTGGGGTACAGGCCGAAGACGTTAGGTCGACGGTTCTGGTTGGTCTAGGGCGTTCCCTGGGCTGACAGGCGTACTCCTTAGCAGAAGAAACTCATCCGCCGCGAGCGGCCCGAGTAGAGGATGGAGTTTTTTAAGATGGAGAGACCCGTTGAGGAAATGAACTTTAAAGCAAGGACATGTACAATTATGAAAAGCAAATGTTTTGTATTTTTGTGTCTATTTATACTGTGTAGTATGATAATGTTTACCGTAGGATTTGTATTCTTCTCCTCTCAAGAGCCCATTGCCCCCACTGTACAGCCCCTACCTCCTCCTACTGTCTCCTCACACTCTTTTCACCCTCTGCCTGAGCACGAACAAACCAGATGATCAGAATTTGTAAATAACTCGTTTATTCAGCTCCTGCACCAGCACCAACTAGTCATGAATACAACCAATTGCTGGGTGTGTGGGTTAATGCCACATACCATCAATAAGGGTATTCCCTATCTAGTGCTGCCGTATAGTTACAATGGATCGTCATGGGCATTCCAGACCATGTTTCTCTATGCTCTAGATACGTACTCCCCTCGACAGCCGCGTTCCATCAGACCTATCACCAATAATAAGGCCTTAATGAAAGGAGTTGCCGATATGAGCAGAGATATCGATGCATACTCATCCATACCCAAGGAAGAATTAAGACCTTATGTAGGGTGGAACGCAACGGGGTATAGTATTAGTCTGGGTGAAAGACAGCGAAAAATCTCATCCCCAATCTGGGTCGTACCCCACATAGGTCGGTTCTGTTTACAAGGTTATGGTCAGAATCCAAGAGCTCAGCTGGGGAGAAGTGACTGTACTGAAACGTACACTTTTCCGTCACAGTTTTCCCCTGCGTTTTTGGCTGCCAAGGGTACATATTTTATCTGCAAAGATCGAGCATATACAAGGTTGCCCCCTGATTTCTCGGGCACATGTTATATTGCAAACTTGCTACCGCCAACATTTACCGCTGCCTCTGACTATCACAAGACCAGAGTTGTGAGAGGCGTGATTAGTAAGGAGGATACTGCCGGTCAGGAAGCAGGAGACTTCTTTTTGGGTTTTCTGCCGTTTTGGGGACCTATGGTAAATAGTAGGAACTTGAGACAACTGACTCGGGTGGTTGAATCCACTGTCAATGTAACGGCTGGTGCCCTTGGTAATTTGACAGCTGAGCTCCAAGCGGATCGCCTTATGACTTTGCAGAACCACATGATTCTAGACGTTATACTTGCAGACCGTGGTGGGGTATGTAAGGTTATCCAATCCAGTTGTTGCATTTTCATACCAGATAACGCTCCAACAGTATATCAAGCCATCTCCAAACTGCATAAAATATCTGAATCCATACACGTGGATAAAGGAGATGGGTCACTGGTGGGGTGGTTCTGGGAACTGGTATCTGCCTGGGGTTGGAAAGTTCTGATGGTCATTGGAATGATCTTAGCCATTCTTTTCCTGTTCTGTCTGTGCATACAGTGTGCTCCTGCGATATGTGGTCTCTGTGCTACATTATGTGTAAGGAAACCTGTATCGAGGGACGAGCTAAGTAATAGGATGATGCTACAGCAACATCTCCATGACTTCGTGAATTTCGACCTAGACTCGGATTGAGATGAGTATAGTGATTGCCTATGTAAGGGCAAAAGGAGGGTCTGTCGTACTTTAATATTCGGGACCGCGTAGGGGACAGGGCCCTACTCCTGTCTATCTTGGTAGTAGCGAACCGCAAATGGTTAAAGCGGTATGTACAAGTGCTTTATATAACGTTCTAGCTATGAATGCACTGTGTACACGTTATTTTACATCACTACGCGGGTTCCATCTTGGAAGCGGTGGCCATCTTATGATTGCCCTCACATAGGCTATAATGAAGCAAATACGGGCCTTACAATACATGTGCCTTTCCTTGACTCTTCTGTGACCTGGGCAGCTCGGCTCCGCTGCCCCAGGTCAAACTGGTCTCACGAGTTCCCCTTCCTCCGGCCACCTGTGATTAGCATCAGGGCTTGACACACCATAAAGTACTTTCATGCCACACAAGCCTCCGGCTAATCTCTTTCGCGCCTGCTTGTTCCTGGTCACTCGGTTCACTGCAACCAACAGGACCTGGCGGACTACTGTGCATTGACACGCCGTCTCCTTCTGAAGCATCGGTTAAATTACCCTAGAACCTCCTTCGGATCTCCCTCAACCTCAACTGGCGGAATTCTCTGCCATCGGTATTACCTATCTTGGTTCCGCCTCGAGCGTACTCCCTGTGAGCCCCATTCACAGTTGTTGTCTATTCAACACGCTCTCCGGTCTCTCGCTCATTAAGGCAATTTCAATTACAATCAGGCATGTACACATCTAAGTCCTGATGATGATCCTGACACACTGTACAAAGGATCGAAACGCCGTCGACCCCCCTAAATAGCATGCACGTTACTCCAATGTGTTAATAAGTGCAATTGCTATTTCATATGAGCTTATAACATTGCATCTCTGAACAAGCTCTACTCTCTGTCTTGCCTGAAATGCCTTGTTTGTTTTGTTAATGTCTTTGTTCTACCTTGGGCACAGGACTGTGTCCCACGCACAATTGTTCTTATAAGTATGTATTCTTTAATTTGCATAAATTAAATCGGTTGTCCGGCTGGACTCCTGGAATATAGCATCGATTCTGGACTATATTTACCTTTGAATCATTTTTACGTTTCTGAGGATCATTGTTGTCTGTTATAAACGATTACCCAAGGTCCTCAGCTACCTTTTTGGGTTCCCTTGTATTTATGAATATGTTCCTGCTTTATGGCCTGTTTCCCAAAACAGGAGATGCTCATGTTTATTGGGGCCTATCGATATCTGATGTGGGATCTGAGCCTTGCTGTGTAAATAATTATGGGCTGGTTTAACTGGAATGTGGGATGGTCATCATGACTCTGCTCTTTCGTTTGAACTGTACACTTGTAGATTGCCGTATCATAAACCTAGGAATGTATGCCTGAAGCAGGAAAAACTGTATTTAAGATGAAGCTCGTTTCTGTGATTCCCAGCAGTCTCCTGAGAACATACACGCTGTTGTACTTCTAGGATACCTGTAATTGGTCTGCAGCCAATAAACTGATCTTTGACTTCACCCAGAAGACTCTGTGTTTCTGTAGGTCTGAAACAGGGAGAACCCAGAAGTCATAGGGTGTGTGCCCCTGCACCGCTGGGCTTAAAATACCAAGTACTTCAGTTCAAACGATAATACGCCCTGTTCCCACAGATAAAATATAATCCTGGAAAAACTGGATCATTTCCTCCTTTAAATCCCCATCCACCCATGATTCGGTATGTATCATGGCACTCACTGTTACCTACAAAGTAATTGTCATATGCAGTCTTATTCCTCCTAATACACAAATTTCCTTTCTGAGGCCAATCTAAAGCCATAGTTGGACTAGCTTTTTCCTTCAAGTGTTTTTCCATGTCTACATCCCAAACTGTCTTTTCTGTCTTCCCTTCAGAGGCCTTCCTTTGCATTTTCAGTCTTCTTTCTTCAACCATATCTAAAAAAGTATTTTCTTCTTTGTTTAAACTGCAAGTCAAATTATTTCTATATATATATTCTAATGTTAATTCTTTAGTCTTTAAGAAAAATTCACCTAATACCTTTGCAGGTTTTACCCTATTTAGTTTGTTAATTGACTGTACTTGTGAAAATATGTTATCTACATCTGAAAAATAATATTCTAACTTCGATAAAATAAACTAGCTATTACACTACATGTTATTCCATAAGTTACAGGAAGGTGGTGATAAGTCACTCCCTCCGAAACAGATGCAGGTAACTGCATACAGACGTAGCAGTCCCTTACGTCCATTGTCTTTACATAGTCATACAGTAATTTCGAAAATACATTGTTAGAGAAATCAGTTATTGACCTGTCTTTATGCATATAAATGTTATCTATTCTAGTTTGATCCATCTTTTGAATCTGCTCTATATCAGTCTTATTTTCACTATGTCCTCCTATTGTGTCAAAGTTAACCTTAAATGTAATCATCAATGCTAATATACTCCATAGAAGCATTAGTAATCCTGTACAACAACAACAACAACACATTTTACACCATCGTTTCAAAAATATACATCTACCTTTTCTACCATCTGTGTCAGCCATTTTCGTGAAATGAACAGTGACTTTTGACTTAGTCTCTTCTACTTCACAACTAGTTTATCTAACCCAAGGCTATAAGCACCTACTTGGTTCTACCAGTTTTTTAATCTTTTTCCTTATTTATTGTCTTTCCATCAGCAGCATTCTTGTCTTATTCAGGTTGGCATCTCATCATTCTTCACTTTTCCTTCTTTATCTAAATATAGGATTTCCTGAACATCCGTCTCTTCTCCAATATCGGATAAGATAACTCTCAGGATTTCCGATTCTTCGTCTTCCTCAACCACTTCTGGTATAGTCACCTCTGTATTTTCTTGGCTATCTGCCTCTTCTTTAATTTCAGGCAGGGCTACATATGTCCATTCTGGCGACTTATACTTCTGGTTAGGCTTCCTCGTTCTTTTACTTTCCTCAATTACAACTGTTTCTTCTTCTTTTGATTTTTCTTGACTCGTTATTTCATTCACCTGTTCAGCTCTTGGTGAATTTACTTTTGTCAGTCGGTATCTCAACTTCTTTATCTTATTCGGCCAAACGTCATCTTTTGCTGATCTTTTCAATTTATTTCCTTTATCATTCCTTTCAGTCCTCCAAGCTCTTTTTCTTAAAACCCTACCTTCTGATACTTCGTCCTCACTTTCTTCCGACTCTGCTTCAACTTGCTTTTTCCTTCCAACCTCTTTTCTTTCTTTTGCTTCTTTCGTTTACCCTACTTCTGTCCCTCCTCGGGTTTCTTGCGCACAATCTTCCTGCTGGCTACTTGTCCCTTTCTCTAACTGGATGTTGGAATTCCCTACACCTCCTTGGGGGTCTTCCGCAAGAATCTTTCCCTCTCTCTCTGTATCTAGTACCTGTCCATCTAATTTTGTTACTTCAGGTGGAATTTCTCTCGATTTCATCTGGAATCTCTTTATCAACAATTTCTTTAATTCTCTTTTCGCTGTCTTTTTCTTTTCTCGAATGTAAAGTTGCCTGTTCAGTCTCTGAGTCTGAGCTGGTATCAGAAATTTGTAATCTTCTTTGCAAGGAAACACCTCTTGGGACTACTGTTAGATCTATCTCCAATTCCCCCCTTTCAAGGTTTTGTTTTGTTCTTGTCTCTTCCTCGTCTGAATCAGTACTTGATTCTGTCTCATATACCTTTTCTGTGCTATCCACTGGATTTGGGATTCTCAACATGTGACTTGCATGAATCCAGTTTTTTATTCCAGCACACTTTACAGCTGTTGTTGTAGTCAAAATCATTTGTCGTGGTTTTCCCCACCTTGGAACCAACCAGTTTCTTCTTCTGTGTACTTTGATTCTTACCCAGTCCCCTGGGCTCAGGTCATGAGCTTGCTTCTTTTCAAGGGTGGTGGCATCCGCTCCAACCTGATGAAACACAGAATGAACTGCGTCAGCCAGGCTTTTACAGTAATCCAACACCATGTCATCAGTTATAGGCAACAGCTTGTTGACTGGTATGAACACATGGCGCATTGCTCTTCCCATGATAATTCATGGGGGCTCAGCCCTGTGGTTCTGTCTGGAATTGATCTAATTGTCATGAGTACTAGAGGCAAGACATCAGGCTATTTCATACCCGTGGCTAAACACATTTTCCCTATCCTCTTTTTGATAGTACCATTCATTTGTTCCACCACACCAGAAGCTTCTGGGCGATAGGCACAATGTATTTAATGCTTCACAAATCAGTTTTATGATCTCATTCTGGAAATGTCTTTCTCGATCCGATTCAATTGTTACTGGGAACCCGAATCTGGGAATAAATTCCTTCAAAAGCAACTTTGCCACTGTGATTCCATCATTTATACTCGTTGGGTAAGCTTCTACCCATCTCGAAAATAGACAGACCATAACTAGAACATACCTCAACCTGTTACAAGGAGGCATTTCAATGAAGTCTACTTGCATTCTGGTAAAATGTCCTCCTTCTCGACCTATTGTCCCTAGGCTCACCACTGTCTTTCTTCCTGGGTTATATTGCTGACATATAAGACATCTCTGACATAGACTTTCTGCTACAAGTCTAAATTTGGCATTGTACCAGGTTTGTTTAAACGACCTTATCATGGCATCTCTCCCTACATGTCCCTGTCCATGATACATCCGTGCCATGGCAGACATCATGCTATCAGGCATAACTGGTCTTCCATCCCGATAGACCCATACATGATCCTTCTCTCTTGGTGCACATCCTGCTTTTACCCACTGTTTCATTTCCTCATCTTCTGCATTTGTCTCACTTCCTCCCAGGTACCCACAATGTTAGTAAACAGTTAGGAGCAAGAAGTCACTTCCTTTTCCTTTCCCCTATTGGTTGAATTCTGATTTCGTGCACAGTATTGAGCCATATCATTGGCGTATTTATTGCCCACAGCGATGTAATCGCCAGACAGATTATGTGCAGCACACTTCACAACAGCCAATTGCTTAGGCAGCTGTATCGCCTTAAGCAATTTTTCAACCACTTCAGCATTCTTAATAGGCGTTACACTTGATGTCAGAAATCCTCTCTGTAGCCATATTTGGCCAAAGTCATGCACAACACCAAAACCATACTACCTGTCAGTGATCACAGTCACTCTCACACCTTTCCCAATCTTACATGCTCTAGTCAAAGCAGCTACTTGGGCTGATTTCACTCCTTTCAGATAGGATGCTTCCATTACTGCTGCAACCGTGCATACTGCATATGCTGCACTCAACATTCTATCATCTGTTCTCAAGCAAGAACCATCTACGAACATCACAAAATCACTTTCTGACAATGGTACATCTTTTATATCGGACGTGGCTTGGTACAGAAATCAAGTGCATCCAGACAATCATGATCTGCTTCATCTCTGACTTCCACTTTCTCAGCATCAGGCAATAATGTTGAAGGATTCACATTCAAACACCTCTCAAGGCTCACATTCGTTGCACCTAATATGACTTTCTCATATTTAGTCAGCCGACTATGGGTCATGTATTGAGTGCGACTCCTTGTTAAAAGGATTGCCACATCATGAGGTACAAAAACTTTCACAGGATATCCCATCACAATCCCATCACTTTGTTCCAGGCTACGACAGGTAACAGCTACTGCTTTCAAGCACCCAGGTAAACCTACAGCTACTGGGTCTAATATTGATGAAAAGTATGCAATTGGCCTTCATTCCTCTCACTGCAATACAACTCAAACTCCTTCTCATAGTCCGGCATTCACAATGCTGGCGCTTCACACAAACCATCTCTCAATTGTTTAAAAGCTGCCAATTCTTCTTTGCTCAAATCAATGGGATCTCTCACATCACTTTTTGTCAAGCGTACCAATGGTTTTGCGATCAGGGAAAAATTGCTTATCCATTGACGACAATATCCAACCATTCCAAGAAACATCCTTACCTCTCTTTGTGTCATAGGGGCTCTCATTCCTTTTATGATCCTGATTCTGTCTATTGTTATTTTCCTCAGACCCTTTTCGAGGTTATGGCCTAAGTAATGTACTTCTTTCTTACAAAATTGTAATTTTGATGGTGGCACCTTAAGTCCTTCATCAGCCAGATGATTCAACAATGTTATTGTGTCCGTTACACAGGCCTCGCGAGTCTTCGACGCCACAAGTAGGTCATCGATATATTGTACTAACACTGAATTCTCAGGCATCTCTAAACTTTCTAAAGATTTCTTCAGTATCTGATTAAAGATTGAGGGGCTTTCTGTATACCCCTGTATACCCCTGTGGAATTCAGCACCATGCCAAAATACGCTCGCCAAAACGAAACGCAAAAATCTGCTGGCTGTCATGGTGCAATAGAATGGAAAAGAAAGCATGGCATAAATCAATTACTGTATACCATTCTGCTTCATGGGGAATCTGATACAGAATCACAGATGGATTCGGTACAATGGGACAACATGGCACAACAATTTTGTTTATTTTTCTCAAATTCTGTACTATCCTGAACTTTCCATTTGGTTCTTTCAGTCCCATAATTGGGGAATTACATGGATTACTCATTATTTCCCTTAAAATACCTTGTTTTATCATTTTCTCAATTATAGGGGTAACTCCTTCAATTATCTCAGGTGTCAATTTATATTGCGGAATATTTGGATAATTTATTCCCTCTTTTACTGTTATTTTTACTGGGTCTAGATTTCTCATTAGTCCCACATCTTCTCCTGTGAAGTCCTAAACTTCTGCCTTTACAGTTTGTTTAAATTCTTTGGGTAGGTCATCAGGGTTAAATACAGCATAGGCTTCAGTAACCTCAGTTTCTCTGTTTGCCATAGTCATCTTATCCAACACATCTTCATCAGGGGTCTCAAATGCTATACCATCAGGAGTACAGAATATAGTGCAATTCATTTTGCACAACAAATCCCTTCCTAACAAATTCACAGGACTTGTATCGCGGTGCATCTCAGAAAATTTCCCTATGCTAACCTTAACAGGTTCTGTCAGATAAGTTTTAATCTGTCTGTTGGATACACCAACTACTTGGATCGTTTCATCCGAGAGAGGAAGATTTTTAACATCAGCTGACCTAACAGTTGATCTAGTAGCACCAGTATCTACCAAGAAAGTAAAATTTTCATTAGTTATCTTTCCATCCACAAATGGGCCTGTCTGGTCTACTTCTAGAGTTGCGGCAAGTACGCACTCTTCTCCCTCCCTTCGGTACCGTCAATAACCTTCTTCCGAATCACTTGCATCACGTGGTAGCCAATACTGCGAAACAGCGTTAGCGCGCGGCAGCTTAGTTACCTGTTCCTCATTGTAGAATCCTGTCTCATTACTGTATTTCTGTGAAGTTTTGCTATGTGGAAAAGGCGGTTTTGGCACCTGATTCTGTTGTGTTACAACCTGCTGCTGTCGCTGCGGTTGACCACTCACCTCATTTTGCACCTGTGGATTCAATAATGAATTTTCATTATTAATATTTTGGGGAAATTTACACTCGGATTTCCAATGCCCTATCCTGCCGCAATTATGACATGGGAATTTCTTTTTAGCTTCTTCTATGTTAAAATTTCCTTTACCCTTTCCAGGAGTGAACCTTTTGGGACCTATATTATTCGCTTGTTCCACTAACCGGGCTTCCTGTCTCTCTGCCACCTTTACTTGTGCCCACATGGCTTTTTCTTTTAACTTACGTTGTTTGGCCTCAATCACATCACTGAAATATTTTGCATGTCTCAATACTTCATCTATTTTCTTGTTTTGCCAATCTACGGTATGTTGTTTGATCATTTCACTAATTTCTGGACGTAGACCATATACAAATCTACATACAAAATGACTCAAGTCCTTTTCGCTCAAATTTTCATCGCCACTACATTGTTTAAAAGCCAAAATCAACCTCTCATAGAATGCATGTACTGACTCCTTACTTTCCTGATGAGTTCTGTCAATCTTTACCCAATAGGTTTCTTTAGGAGGTACTTTGTTTTTCAAAAAGACAATGACCTGCTCGTATTTCTTCATTACCTCGGGGTCTGGGGCTCCTGTCTTTGGATCCCTAGGATATTCTTGTGTGGGCCAATTTATCATAAGTTTGCACTCCGTCCATAAATCTGCTGGTACTATTATGTCAAACAGGCTGTTTAGATCAATCCATAATACTTTGGACAATTTTACAAATCTGTCCACCTGCCTATACCACTCAACGGGGTTTTCACGTAGTCGAGGGAAATCATTTGTGAATGACAAAATATCTTGTCTAGTCCATGGGACATTTACATATCCTCCTCCTGGAATTTCTCTCATAGGGCATTCTGTTACCACCTTCTCCTTTTCTCTAACAGGGAAAGCTGCAAAGGTTTTGTCTGAGGCATCATCTCGTTTCCGATACCATCTGCTTCTCCATTTGTCCACATCTCCCCATTTTCTCAGCAGGATAATTATTTCCTTAATCTGACTCATTCATCCTGCGGTATTTAAACTTTCAATGTCCTTTTCAGTGAAATCTATTCGATATGGTTTCTGCAGGGCCTTTACCTTTTCAATATCTATACCCATTTCATTTGCTACTTCTTCTAATCTTTTGTGCAGATTTTTTGCTCTCCAAGTTATCCTTTTACACAGAAACAGCAACTCCTCATCCTGGTAGGTTTTAAACTTCTCTGTGGGAATAGTTCCTACTATTAACTCTTCCAGTACCATCCGTAGTTTGGCTACATCTATTGATTGAGATTCTTTGTCTTTTCTCTGCAGACTTCTCAACCATTCGCTCAGTTCTTCTGAAGATGGGCCTACTGGTTTTTCCACATTAGTTTGTTCTAAGTCCCTTTGGGTTTCAAATACTGATTCCATCTTCACATTAGGTATTTCTGCTATATTTAGGCATAGAAAGGGGTTATTCGGGGCATTTGGCTCGATCGTACCCATTGTCTGTCTCCATTGATTTTCATTTAAGCTCTGCTTTGGCTTTTCAATTTGTTTATTACTGTTATAAGGAACCATTAAACAACGTTCACTATCCTTCTGTTTGTCAAAAATAGGCATCACAGGGCCTATAGTCACCGGAACAGTTACAGCTTCAAAATTTTTGGTCAATTCTCTCATCTTTTCAGTTAATTCTAAGGTTGTTTTTGCTAACTCTGCTGAATTTTCAGTATTCGTTTTTTCATCTGATTTTCTCTCTATTTGTCCCATTGTTTTACCTTTCCCTAATTCTTGAGGTACTGGTTCTGTCTTAATGATTCGCAAAGTTTCTCTCATTGGGGCACTTGGTGTCAACATTTCAGATTCTGGTTGATACGGAGGTGGATTTTTATAAACATGTCATCAAGAACATCATCCTCTAGTTCGTTCACTCCATACCACTTTGGTTCTAAATGATGTCTTTTTTCTGTAAATTTTTGCCCTCCAACTCCTTCAACCATTCTTACAGGAAACAAACCTTTAGTCATACTTGCATTCCGCCACCTTCTCATTCTCTCATCATGAGTATCATGCCCGTATCTGCCAAACATGTATTTTTACCTTCCACCACTCCTCTTTCTTTCTCTGTCATGCATCTCATTTTCCCATTCTGTCAGTGCTTCAAATTGTGTTGGTCTAGGTCTCGGTTCTAGATTCATCATTCTTTCTCTCAAATTTCTTAAAACCGCTAAATTAAACGAACCATGCTCTGGAAATGCTAAAACTCCGCCATTCTTGGTATATTTTACCCAATTGTCTAACCAAATACAAGTGTGATATCCGTATTTTGCAACCATAAAGGATGCGGGGGGTTTCGATGGGGGAAGCAACTGTCCTTCCCTTGTCACAATCGGTTTGTCCTTTTTAAACCACTTCTTGATTTTTCCAAACCAGGACTTTTTCTCCTTTTCAGGTGGATTGTAATACATCATTTTGTCTTTTCGTATATCACTAGTCTCTCCTTTACGATTATTCTGTTATTCTAGCCAATCGTAGCGTGACTCACACTAACGCACCATCCGGAGCGTCTACGTCACCCTGTAATTCTCCACTCCTAGTGCGACTCACACTAACGCACCAATCCGGAGCGTCTACGTTTCTAGCTGACTGGCCAATCCCAGCGCGGTCTTTCTGATGTCAGCATCCGCTGCTCTTACTCCGGTTTCTCCTGACCCCTCCTTTACAAAATTTTCTCGGTAAGCTCTTTTCGCTTTTTCTAACTTACAAATCTGTTAGTAACAACATAAAAATGCCACCATTATCTGTTTCGCTAACCAAAGTATAGTTAATGACCTTTTTCCGTCTTTCCCGCGAGCAGCGCTTACCTCTGCCCTACTACGGAATCTTTACTTCCGTTGATAAAGTAGCACATCCCTCTACCTTACCCTTCTAACAAGCATTAGCTAACCGTTTCTCCAGAATTAAGACACCTAGGTGCCGATTCGGATCCTGCAAAAAATTTCCCCGTACGACTCGTATCCGATCTTTTTACCGTACCAATCGTACAAGTGCCGTACAAACTGCCAAGTACGATTCGCATGGGAAAAAGTACATACGAATCGCATTGGGAATAATTCCCCACACGTCCTCGGGTCGGAAAATGTGTCCGACACGTACCCGGACGATTTACCGTACAAATGTGAAAAGTGAAGTCCGACCGCGCAAGTACGATCCATCCCGTGCGTCCGATGTTACACCCGTATGGAAAAAACACCGTCCACACCGAACTCCCATAGCAACCATAGTGCCCACATACGCGCCGAACACCCCCCCAGCCCCCGTATGTACGCGCCGAGCCACCCCCCCAGCCCTCGTATGTACGCGCCGAACTCCCACCCGTGCATGTACACCCCCGTACGTACGGACCGTACACCCACCCGTGTATATACACCCGTGTACGTACGGCCCGTACCCCCACCCGTGTATGTATGGAGCGTACCCCCACCCCAACAGTGGATGTACGGACCGTACCCCCAGCCGCGTATGTATGGAGCGTACCCCCACCCCAACAGTGGATGTACGGACCGTACCCCCAGCCGCGTATGTATGGAGCGTACCCCCACCCCAACAGTGTATGTATGGACCGTACCCCCAGTCGCGTATGTATGGAGCGTACCCCCACCCCAACAGTGGATGTACGGACCGTACCCCCACCCGCATATGTATGGAGCGTACCCCCACCCCAACAGTGGATGTACGGACGGTACCCCCACCCGCGTATGTATGGAGCGTACCCCCACCCCAACAGTGTATGTACGGACCGTACCCCCACCCGCATATGTATGGAGCGTACCCCCACCCCAACAGTGTATGTACGAACCGTACCCCCACCCGCATATGTATGGAGCGCACCCCCACCCCAACAGTGTATGTACGGACCGTACCCCCACCCGCGTATGTATGGAGCGTACCCCCACCCCAACAGTGTATGTACGGACCGTACCCCCACCCACGTATGTATGGAGCGTACCCCCACCCCAACAGTGTATGTACGGACCGTACCCCCACCCGTGTATGTACGGAGCGAACACACACCCCACCAGTCTAAGTACGGAGCGCACCCCAGGCCCCAACACCAGCACCCTCACCCAACATCGCGCATGTACGAGTCGTACCAAGCCAGAGACAAGGACAGCACTGTACAACAAAATGGCCGATGTACGCACCGTACAGACGCTAAAAACACACGTACACAACCAGGACAAAGCAAAACAACACAAGAAGACTCCATTCGAATCGCACAAAGCCACAAAACATGTCCAACAAGCACAAATACAACCTATTCACTGACCTGCAACTGCCAAACTCCCAAACGGAGGCCCAAAACACAAGCACTCCTTATAACACACCCACCCAAAGTTCAAACACAGCCACACCCACCAATGGACCAATAAAAAGGCCCAACACACACAAACCATGATCCTTTACAACAGACCCACTGCTGCCAGACCACACACTGCACCATACTACAACCTCCACTACACCTTACACCTGCACACCTTCACACAACCACCTTCACAAACACCCCCTCATCACATTCACACACACACCTGCACAACCACACCCACACACCCACAACCATCCACACCCACACCCCCCACAACCATACACACCCACACCCCTCACCATGCCCACTAACAAGAATCCAAAGTTCACTAGCCGAGAGTTGGAGGTCCTTGTCGACGAAATCATCAGAGTCGAGCCACACCTCTTTGGAACATTGGTCAGACAGACCAGCATTTCCGAAAAATCAGCCATGTGGCAGACGATTGTCGATGCTGTGAATGCTGTTGGGTCCACCAGAAGGACCAGGCATGAATGCCAAGCCAGGTGGTACGATCTGCGGAGGAAGGTCCGCCGCAAAATGACCGACGACCACAACCAGGCCAACACCACTGGAGGAGGGCCGCCCCGCAGACGCGTACAATACCATCCCTGGGAGGAGAAGGTGATGGCCATGCTGCCGGTGGTGGGAGTGGAGGGAGTAGAAGGACTCCGAGAGCCTGGTGAGTACACAAACAACTCACCTCACATGGGGGGAACGTCATCCACAACCAAACTCACAATCATGCACGCAACCACCCCAAAGCTATCGCATGACTCAACCACACTCCATAAACACGCACATGCCACTAGCGCCACCATGCCCCATGCACCCAGCTAGACAATGCCAAGTCACAGGCCACAGAAAACACCAACACAAGACACGGTAACCCGGATGGCGGGAGTGTGGGCCTCAAAAATCACATAGTGCAACTTAGAAGCAGACAACAATGCCCTCAGCCCATGTGGCCTAGGTCACAGCCAGACAAACAGTGTGTCCCCACACAGGAAAGACTTGCCTGCAAATGGCGGACGCCTTGCATGAAGACATGGGGGTGAAGGCACTTTTTGCACATGACAGCAGCTAATGAACAGCCAACACTGTGAAAGAGTGGCAGCACACACCACCACAGCAGCAGCGCAGACACAGACACTACACCCAATGGGTGCCTGGAGATCAGAAACAAACTCACATGAACAAGCCAAGGGCCATTCAAAGATCTGCAAACAGTGTGTGCCTAGGAAGCTGGGCTGAGGTGACAGAGGGTGACACACAGAGGGAGGGAGAGGGGGAGAGAGAGGGAGGGAGACACAGGGAGACGGACAGAGGGAGGAGGCTGACACAGGGAGGGAGGGAGAGGGGGACAGAGAGGGAGTGAGAAGGGGAGACACAGGGAGACCAATTCAGCCTTGGGTGGTGTGGGAATGTCTGCTCGTCAGCAGGTGGACTGCGTGCATGTAGACAAGGGTGGCCAGTGCCTGAATCCCCCTCTCTTCTCCATGGCAAAACACTGGGCCATGTGTCAACCTGTGCACGAGCACAACGCCAGCTACCTGCATTATATAAGTGTGTGAAACAACTCCATTTGCCCACGTACAGTGCAACACGGAAGGCGCCAATGCATGGCTCGCCACACCTGCTCACTCCACTGCTGACTGCAGTCACAATTGACGCAGCAAGTAAGACTGTGTCACACATAGGTAAAGTCTCAAAAGCTGTGGCCAAGGGACATACCCATGCACAAGTGCACTGTGAGTGGAATGCAAGACATATCCAAATACCCAGAGGAAATGTGCCAACTTTGAAACGAATGAAACATGGATGTTGCATGGAACAAAAATAAAATTGTCTCTCTCACACACAGGTCAACATCGTGGATCACCCCCCAACACTGGGGGGGAAGACTCACAGGACCTGTCTCTGCGAGGATGACGATCCCACCGGCAGCGACGACTCTCACCACTCTGTGGACGACCCCGACCAACCTGGCCCCTCTGGTGTCCAACCACCTGCAGCACCTGCGTCAGGTACAACTGGGCCAACCACCACCCCCACTCCTGCCACATCCCAGGAGACACCCAGGATCCCTGCCCCACCACCACAACGCAGCCAGGCTGACCAGGAGGGACACGGTGTACCGGGCACCCAGGAGGAGGCAAGCGACAACGCAAATGCCACCCCTCAGGGGTCCCAGAGACCCGATGTGCCCACAAGGGCAGGCCAGGCGCAAGTGGGCAGGGGTGGTGGGAGTGGAGGACGGAGGAGGCGCGAGCCTGACCAGTTGGCTGCGGAACCGGTATATTCCCATGTAAGAAACATCCTGGACACATACCGGCAGGACACCACGGGCATGAGCCAGGTTGTGTCCACCCTCAACGAGATGAAGGGGACTCTCGAGGAGATCAAGACCCAGCAGGCCCAGCAACATGCGGAGCAACATGCCTGTCAACAGCGACACCAAGGACGGATGGAGGACAGACAGGCTGAGCTCGTGACGGTGCTCACGGGAATTAACCGTTCACTCCGTCGGATAGCCGACAACATGGGCAACCCTCCCTGTGCCACCAGGCGAAGAACATCACCACCCACAGGGAGGGATCAGGAGGAGGAGGATACATCCGACGGAGCATCCCAAGCATCGTCACGGCCTGCTTCTGAGGGTTCCCGCAGGAGGGCGGGTCGTCCACGGAAAAGACCGTGAGGGTCGGCGCAACAGCACCATCTCCCAGGACACCTGGCCTGGCACCTGGCCCACTGGCCCAACAGCAGCACATCAGCAAATTACATTCTCTGCCACATGGACTTGCTGGTCACTGTCTGACCAATGTTGACGAACACTGTGGCATGGACTCTGATGATTTCCAATGGCAAGGATACCAACTCCCCCAGTGAACTTTGGATTCCACACACCCGGAAAGCCCCTCTTGTCATACCCCTCCCCCCCAACACGTACCCCAACACAAATAAAAACTTACACGATCAAGAGATGATGCCTACATTTTGCATTATTACATTACATGTGTTTTGTAAAGTCTAACCATGCCTGAGTTCTCATATAACTTCAACCATCCATACCCTGGGGCCTGAGTCTGGCACAGGACACACATGGGTCACAATGTATTAGGCAAGACAGACATGGAGCACCATACACACCCGTGATGGGCCCAACCAGCTGAGGGGGTGGCCGCACAACCGTGCCGACAGACATATTGAGTACAGCAACAGTCATGCGCAGAGGTCAGGGATCATGTGGAGTGTCCTGGGGGGCACCCAGGTATGTGTAGACAGGTGGCAGAACCATGTCCTGCAAGCTTGAGTCAGGTGGATGCAGAGGATGGTGCCCTGGCCAACGTTGGATGCATGGGGATGGCACATGTCACAATACCCACACAGTCATGGACATCATGCACAATACAGAGTCTAATCCCAGACAAACAGCTTGCATCTTGCTACTCTACACATAGACACATAGCCACTGTCACTGAGAACCATGCCAGACATGCCGTATGCACCGTGGCAACACACCAGCATTGACTGAGAAGAACTATGTGAGTAAATTAACACCAAAAAAGAAATCAATCAATTGATCTAATCATCAGATATGAACAACAAACACGGGGATTCTGTTTTGTGAATTAAACACAAGTCTTTTATGTATATTAATCAAAAATAGAAAGGAGTACAAGCACAATAATAATTTGAGCAATATTTCATGAGCAAGAGGGTTCAATCATATCCACATATCTTCAAAAAACATCTATTCCATCATGATAAGGACAGAGACCAATCTCGTTATTGAGAGCATAATCAGCTGTACATAATGAATAATCTGAGAAATAGATGATATAGTCGACGTTTCGGTCTTGGGTGGTGTCAATCCGTCAGACCATCTTCAGGACAATTATTGCATAACAAAGACTCCTATATAAACACAATACAAATAATTACATAAGTATAAACATAATCATGCAATCAATATTACATACAAAATTAATTAAAAAGAAAAACCCGTGTGTAAGAGGAGAACCTCTATTTCTATTATCAAGAATTGTCTTGTTGTTGTCTTCCTAAGTTTGTTTTACAAGACAGTTATCTTTATTTAATATTTAGTCTTTGCCGACATAAATTGACAAATTTTGACAATAAATGAAGCTTGCTTACTTTCTGAATCTTTTAGCAGTATCACGATGTTTGTTTAAAATCGTGATCTGGATGTTTTGCGTTAGTGCTGAAACATAAAGATAAAAAGCCCAATATAAGGGTCCAAACTAGATCATTTTTGGTGAATTTAAAAAGTCTGAGTGGTGAAATCCTACCGGATAGTCTTCAAAATATCTGTCCGCCAGATTGTTTAAGTGCGAAGAAGATTTTTTTCGTGTGATTTCACAGTCTGTATAAAAGAACAACAATGCAATTTTGTTACACAACGACTTATCGCTTTGTTCTTTGTTCTCTATTTTCGTAGCGTCACGTATCTCTAGGGTGTTAACAATCTAGAAGTTTAAGATTTAGGCAAAACATTTCGCTTCTAGTATTAGCTAATTATGCAAAACCGGCTAGTCGGTGGGAGTATATATTGCTTAAAAACACTCGACTAACACACTAGATAAATCTATTGCATTCATTTTATGGTATCTGAGATCTGGTACATCCTAGTAAGGTGGTGGTGATAATCCACAGCTAGATAATGGCACTGCAGGTTAGAGGTAACGTCTAACAATACGCATACTGAAGTGATCACTTGTCTGTAGTCAAGTGGCATTCATTTAGCTAAACTGAGCATGTAAAAAACAAACAAAGCTTTGGAAGTCTTTGCTTGTGAGGACTGCCGGTAGACGTACAAAAGATTTTAGGGCACGCCGTTAACAAATCCGGTTGTCTTTACATTGAAACAAAATATCCTTTTCACAAAATCTCTTAATATATTTCTAGCTAACTGGTTCGTTAGAGAAAGTTTGCTTCAGCTTTGCCTAGGTTCTATAGTCATACTAACCCAGTGCAAAAAATGAAAGACCTATGGGGAATCGTGTCGACTTACATATCTTTTCCGTGCCAATCGGAAATGGGTGGGAGTCCGTCCAAGTCCGGAGCGCCTAATTTGTCTAATGACTGTGGAGTGTTTTTAAAGGCCAACAGTTGGCAAAAACGGAAGCTAGTCTAATTAGAATCGGAAATACATCTTAATCGTTTGGTGATGTAAGAGTGGCGGCCATCTTTGACTGTCTTACTTCTTGTATGTTGCCGTTTATCTTTACACTCCCTTGTTCTTCCTTAGAATGGGAATGAAAACTAGATGATTAAGTATCTCTAGCATTGTAACCCTGGTCTAACCGATAATTGAGGAATGCATTGACATTCCAGCAGTACGCGAAGTATAAAGGATGGTGCAATCTATGACGTAAATACAGGTGGCCATCTTGAAATGCCTAACTTATTCTGTATTCTCTTATACTGCTCAGTATGTCCCAATAATTAGCGGAACATCTATTGGTTTTATAGATAAACATGTTTGAGAATCAGGTTTCACAGGGATCTCTAATCTTTCAATTTGATGGTTTACCAAAACCCGGTTCATCAAACAGGGACTCTTAATAGATGGAAAGGGAAACATTCTAGTGACATAGAGAAGCGGCCATCTTGGACCGCCTTGACAATTAATAGTAAACACGGGATGATTTAACAATCAAATTCAGAATACACTGTCATTTAATAAATACTGTAGTCTAACAAGATCACATTTAAAGACTCAGATGTATATTCTTACAGTACTATACAAATGTATGTAATTTCAACAAACCATCTAGGAACACTTTTATCAATGTTATATCTTCAGTCTACAAAGTCAACACTTTTTCAGTTTCTCTATATGATACAGTCATTTTAAACAAGATGGTGATTCAATAACAAACTGTAATATAGTCTCGATTGTATCTTGTGTACATTTACATAGATGTTAACAGTAGTATAATTTATAACCATAAAGATAATAGTTCCAATTTTATCACAGTCATACTGATAAGCTGAATCATCGGACAGAGAACATCGTATCTACTTAAGTTGAATGTGGCATCCCTATTTGAAGTAATCTTTCCATACTTGTGCACCCCAAGTGTGGTAAAGAAGTCTACTGCAGGACAGCCAATGTGTGCCATTCCGTAGCGGAATTTAAACCCTGTCTTATATTATCAGTTCGGCAAATCCAACGATTTTCTCTCATTGTGAGTGTATAGTCAACATTAGCCTGTCTGATTGTGGGTTTGACCACTTCGATAACCCACCAAAGCATATCTTTTTCGGTGTGTTTCATTTTTGTGTAATGCTCAACAAGTGGTGCATTCTCCACTTTGCATCTAATTCTTGATTGGTGTTGCAAAATCCGTTTTTTCACCATTTGTGTAGTCTTGCCTATGTATTTCAAGCCACAAGGGCATTGAATACAATAGACAACGTTGGTGGTATTGCAATTTGAGAACGATTTCACTTTGAATTTCTCACCGTTCAGTTCAAATGATTTCACATTAGATGTACTCGAACATGCCGCACAATTGCTGCATTTGAAGTGACCAATCACAGGTATAAGCTGTCGCATGTTATTGACTATATTGTGATCTTGTGCTTTGTAGGCATGCACTAACCGGTCTTTGAGGTTGGTACCTCTTTTGAATGAAAACAGTGGTGCTCTGGCTAACTCAGGTAATGAGGCCAAGAGTGTCCAGTGTTTTTTAACGATTTTTTTGATTTTATTAGTGGCTGTGCCAAAGGTAGTGACGCACACCAGTTCTGGTTCATTTGTTTTAGATTGGACTTCTAACAAGGCATTACGATCATTGTACCAGGCCCTTTTAAGTGATTTTTTGAGCAGCTTGTTGGGGTAGCCTCGTAGATGCAGCTTTTCTTTGAGTTTCTTTGCCTCTAGAAAATAATCTTCCCTCCTAGAACAGTTCCTCCGGAGACGGAGAAACTGCCCGAAGGGAAGGCCATCCTTCAGTGATTGCGGGTGATGACTATCATATTTCAGCAGAGTGTTTCGAGCTGTTGGCTTCGTAAATAAAGTGGTATAGAGTGTGTTTTCTGTGCCTACTTTGACTGAGATATCCAGAAAATTCATTTGTTGATTGTCACAATCAATTGTGAATTTCAGATTGGAGTTTCTGGAATTAATCCAATCATGAAACTCCAGGAGTAGTTCTTGAGTCCCCTTCCAAATAAGAAAGACGTCATCTATATACCTTAGCCAACATGTGATGTTGGCTTCAAATGGGTTAGATGTATTTTGGACATGTTTCTTTTCGAAATCAGATACATAGATGTTGGCAATATCCGGTGCATAGACAGCCCCCATTGCAACTCCCTTCAGTTGCTGAAAAAATGTTTTCTCAAAGAGAAAGAAAGTCTCACATAGAGAGATTCTGATACATTCCATGATGAATTCTGTCGGGACAGTATGTGGTCTGGGTCTGTTGTTAAGTAAACTTGCCACAATCTCCAAAACTTCTACTTGTGGGATGTTGGTATATAAACTCTCTATGTCCATCGACACTAGGAGTTCACACGAGGGGTCAAAAGGATGATTCTCCAACACATTGATAACTGCTGTGGTGTCTCTTATGTAGGAAGGGGTTTCAGTAGCAAAGGGACGAATAAAAAAGTCGTCATACTGAGCTAACGGTTTGAGGATTGAGTTACATCCAGAGACAATCGGTCTCCCAGGAGGCATAGTAGCATTCTTATGTATTTTAGGTAAAATGTATATTACCGGTACTGTGGGGGATTTGTTAATTAGAAAAGACGCCTCTTTAGCACTGAGCCATCCACCCTCAAAACCATTTTTGCTAAGTTCGCTAATGGATTTCTCTAAACGCGAAGTAGGATTGTTGGAAAGTTTCTTGTAGTGTGATTCTACAGAAAGTTGTTTAGCCATTTCGATGTTATAGGCTGTAAGATCCCATAGAACAATCCCACCCCCTTTATCAGCTGGTTTTATGATTGTTTCAGGTAAGGATTGAAGATTTCTTAAGGCCAGATGTTCTTCTTGTGTAAGGTTGGATTTGACATGCGTAGGAGTCTTAAAGAGATTGTCTATCTCTGTTAAGATGGCATTTTCAAAAGTGACCACCTCTTTCGCTACCATTGTGTTTGTTGGAAAAAAGGTTGATGGATGATGAAGACCCGTGGTGTCTAGTTCTCGTGGTGTAGTCTTATTGGCAAATTTTTTTTTAAGTCTAACAGAACGGAAGAACTTGTATAGTTCTAATTTAGTTTGAAAAATATCGTTTCTGTTGGTGGGTACAAAAGATAGCCCCGTTGAAAGAACTGATATTTCTGTTTCCGAAAGCGTATGTTTCGATAGGTTGAAGATAGGAATGGTTTCACTTGCGTTTACCATTCGTAATACTGGTTCCGGGTTTGTCGAAAAACCCGGTGTATAGTGATTCCGGGACCAACCTCTCCTTGATCCTCGTTGTCGCCGGGCTTGGCCGGATCCTCTCCGGTCTTGCCCTAAAAAAGGCTGCCTAGATGTTGAAGGCTGCTGATCATATGTTTGTCGGTAGCTATTATTGGACGTCTGATCACTGTCCGTATCGGAATTGGTGTCAGAGAATGTCACCTTTTTGCGTTGTTCTTGCCTTAGACCTAGATTGGGACCTTGCGGTTGGTAAAAGTCTTTAAGGAGATAGGGGTAGGTTCTCTCTTTACTGTATTTTCTGATGTCCTTATGCAATTTATCAGTTTTTTTATGAGAGTTAAACTCTTCAAAATCTTTTATAGTCAGTGCAATTTTGTCTAACAATACTTTTGCATTGACAATATTAGAGTCAGTGTTGATTTTGTTCTCTAAATTCTCAATCTCTTTTGTGAGCAGCTTAATGTGTTTGATAGCTGTCTCTATGCTTAGCACCATCCATGTGCGTGAGCATTTGTTTGATGCAAAACTGAACCCAGTCTTGAAGTCTTCATCATCGATAAAAATAATCGGAACGTTTTTGATTTGTAAGCCACCGGGTATTATGTTCGCATTTAAACAGTCAGTTAGGAATTTTGCATGTAGCTCAGTTCGGACCAATTTCTTTTTTAATCTTTCTAGCTGGTTTAAATCTGATTCAAATGGTAAATATGTTACAGAGCCTTTAGTGCCAAGCAATGAAGGGCCTGCAGCTGTCTTCAACACATACTCATCTGTGTAGGACAATGTCTCTGCCTCAGACATGGATGTGTGCTAGATTAAATATTTTAAAACAGAAACTGTAATGAAAATCTTAGATTCCTTTTTACAACCACTTCAGGAAGTGACCCACAGCAGACAATTGTCTGCACATAAATGAAAAGTAAAAGAAGGGCGAACCCAATATACCCTTGAGGGCTTGGGCAGATAAATTGGAAAGGTAAAGGATGCCAACAAGGGGTTTTGTTTGAGACAAACTATTTCCATATATTTCTCAAAAACTTAATTGGTAGATGTATGTGAGTAAATTAACACCAAAAAAGAAATCAATCAATTGATCTAATCATCAGATATGAACAACAAACACGGGGATTCTGTTTTGTGAATTAAACACAAGTCTTTTATGTATATTAATCAAAAATAGAAAGGAGTACAAGCACAATAATAATTTGAGCAATATTTCATGAGCAAGAGGGTTCAATCATATCCACATATCTTCAAAAAACATCTATTCCATCATGAGACCAATCTCGTTATTGAGAGCATAATCAGCTGTACATAATGAATAATCTGAGAAATAGATGATATAGTCGACGTTTCGGTCTTGGGTGGTGTCAATCCGTCAGACCATCGTCAGGACAATTATTGCATAACAAAGACTCCTATATAAACACAATACAAATAATTACATAAGTATAAACATAATCATGCAATCAATATTACATACAAAATTAATTAAAAAGAAAAACCCGTGTGTAAGAGGAGAACCTCTATTTCTATTATCAAGAATTGTCTTGTTGTTGTCTTCCTAAGTTTGTTTTACAAGACAGTTATCTTTATTTAATATTTAGTCTTTGCCGACATAAATTGACAAATTTTGACAATAAATGAAGCTTGCTTACTTTCTGAATCTTTTAGCAGTATCACGATGTTTGTTTAAAATCGTGATCTGGATGTTTTGCGTTAGTGCTGAAACATAAAGATAAAAAGCCCAATATAAGGGTCCAAACTAGATCATTTTTGGTGAATTTAAAAAGTCTGAGTGGTGAAATCCTACCGGATAGTCTTCAAAATATCTGTCCGCCAGATTGTTTAAGTGCGAAGAAGATTTTTTTCGTGTGATTTCACTGTCTGTATAAAAGAACAACAATGCAATTTTGTTACACAACGACTTATCGCTTTGTTCTTTGTTCTCTATTTTCGTAGTGTCACGTATCTCTAGGGTGTTAACAATCTAGAAGTTTAAGATTTAGGCAAAACATTTCGCTTCTAGTATTAGCTAATTATGCAAAACCGGCTAGTCGGTGGGAGTATATATTGCTTAAAAACACTCGACTAACACACTAGATAAATCTATTGCACTCATTTTATGGTATCTGAGATCTGGTACATCCTAGTAAGGTGGTGGTGATAATCCACAGCTAGATAATGGCACTGCAGGTTAGAGGTAACGTCTAACAATACGCATACTGAAGTGATCACTTGTCTGTAGTCAAGTGGCATTCATTTAGCTAAACTGAGCATGTAAAAAACAAACAAAGCTTTGGAAGTCTTTGCTTGTGAGGACTGCCGGTAGACGTACAAAAGATTTTAGGGCACGCCGTTAACAAATCCGGTTGTCTTTACATTGAAACAAAATATCCTTTTCACAAAATCTCTTAATATTTTTCTAGCTAACTGGTTCGTTAGAGAAAGATTGAGAATTTAGAGAACAAAATCAACACTGACTCTAATATTGTCAATGCAAAAGTATTGTTAGACAAAATTGCACTGACTATAAAAGATTTTGAAGAGTTTAACTCTCATAAAAACACTGATAAATTGCATAAGGACATCAGAAAATACAATAAAGAGAGAACCTACCCCTATCTCCTTAAAGACTTTTACCAACCGCAAGGTCCCAATCTAGGTCTAAGGCAAGAACAACGCAAAAAGGTGACATTCTCTGACACCAATTCCGATACGGACAGTGATCAGACGTCCAATAATAGCTACCGACAAACATATGATCAGCAGCCTTCAACATCTAGGCAGCCTTTTTTAGGGCAAGACCGGAGAGGATCCGGCCAAGCCCGGCGACAACGAGGATCAAGGAGAGGTTGGTCCCGGAATCACTATACACCGGGTTTTCGACAAACCCGTAACCAGTATTACGAATGGTAAACGCAAGTGAAACCATTCCTATCTTCAACCTATCGAAACATACGCTTTCGGAAACAGAAATATCAGTTCTTTCAACGGGGCTATCTTTTGTACCCACCAACAGAAACGATATTTTTCAAACTAAATTAGAACTATACAAGTTCTTCCGTTCTGTTAGACTTAAAAAAAAATTTGCCAATAAGACTACACCACGAGAACTAGACACCACGGGTCTTCATCATCCATCAACCTTTTTTCCAACAAACACAATGGTAGCGAAAGAGGTGGTCACTTTTGAAAATGCCATCTTAACAGAGATAGACAATCTCTTTAAGACTCCTACGCATGTCAAATCCAACCTTACACAAGAAGAACATCTGGCCTTAAGAAATCTTCAATCCTTACCTGAAACAATCATAAAACCAGCTGATAAAGGGGGTGGGATTGTTCTATGGGATCTTACAGCCTATAACATCGAAATGGCTAAACAACTTTCTGTAGAATCACACTACAAGAAACTTTCCAACAATCCTACTTCGCGTTTAGAGAAATCCATTAGCGAACTTAGCAAAAATGGTTTTGAGGGTGGATGGCTCAGTGCTAAAGAGGCGTCTTTTCTAATTAACAAATCCCCCACAGTACCGGTAATATACATTTTACCTAAAATACATAAGAATGCTACTATGCCTCCTGGGAGACCGATTGTCTCTGGATGTAACTCAATCCTCAAACCGTTAGCTCAGTATGCCGACTTTTTTATTCGTCCCTTTGCTACTGAAACCCCTTCCTACATAAGAGACACCACAGCAGTTATCAATGTGTTGGAGAATCATCCTTTTGACCCCTCGTGTGAACTCCTAGTGTCGATGGACATAGAGAGTTTATATACCAACATCCCACAAGTAGAAGTTTTGGAGATTGTGGCAAGTTTACTTAACAACAGACCCAGACCACATACTGTCCCGACAGAATTCATCATGGAATGTATCAGAATCTCTCTATGTGAGAATTTCTTTCTCTTTGAGAAAACATTTTTTCAGCAACTGAAGGGAGTTGCAATGGGGGCTGTCTATGCACCGGATATTGCCAACATCTATGTATCTGATTTCGAAAAGAAACATGTCCAAAATACATCTAACCCATTTGAAGCCAATATCACATGTTGGCTAAGGTATATAGATGACGTCTTTCTTATTTGGAAGGGGACTCAAGAACTACTCCTGGAGTTTCATGATTGGATTAATTCCAGAAACTCCAATCTGAAATTCACAATTGATTGTGACAATCAACAAATGAATTTTCTGGATATCTCAGTCAAAGTAGGCACAGAAAACACACTCTATACCACTTTATTTACGAAGCCAACAGCTCGAAACACTCTGCTGAAATATGATAGTCATCACCCGCAATCACTGAAGGATGGCCTTCCCTTCGGGCAGTTTCTCCGTCTCCGGAGGAACTGTTCTAGGAGGGAAGATTATTTTCTAGAGGCAAAGAAACTCAAAGAAAAGCTGCATCTACGAGGCTACCCCAACAAGCTGCTCAAAAAATCACTTAAAAGGGCCTGGTACAATGATCGTAATGCCTTGTTAGAAGTCCAATCTAAAACAAATGAACCAGAACTGGTGTGCGTCACTACCTTTGGCACAGCCACTAATAAAATCAAAGAAATCGTTAAAAAACACTGGACACTCTTGGCCTCATTACCTGAGTTAGCCAGAGCACCACTGTTTTCATTCAAAAGAGGTACCAACCTCAAAGACCGGTTAGTGCATGCCTACAAAGCACAAGATCACAATATAGTCAATAACATGCGACAGCTTATACCTGTGATTGGTCACTTCAAATGCAGCAATTGTGCGGCATGTTCGAGTACATCTAATGTGAAATCATTTGAACTGAACGGTGAGAAATTCAAAGTGAAATCGTTCTCAAATTGCAATACCACCAACGTTGTCTATTGTATTCAATGCCCTTGTGGCTTGAAATACATAGGCAAGACTACACAAATGGTGAAAAAACGGATTTTGCAACACCAATCAAGAATTAGATGCAAAGTGGAGAATGCACCACTTGTTGAGCATTACACAAAAATGAAACACACCGAAAAAGATATGCTTTGGTGGGTTATCGAAGTGGTCAAACCCACAATCAGACAGGCTAATGTTGACTATACACTCACAATGAGAGAAAATCGTTGGATTTGCCGAACTGATAATATAAGACAGGGTTTAAATTCCGCTACGGAATGGCACACATTGGCTGTCCTGCAGTAGACTTCTTTACCACACTTGGGGTGCACAAGTATGGAAAGATTACTTCAAATAGGGATGCCACATTCAACTTAATTAGATACGATGTTCTCTGTCCGATGATTCAGCTTATCAGTATGACTGTGATAAAATTGGAACTATTATCTTTATGGTTATAAATTATACTACTGTTAACATCTATGTAAATGTACACAAGATACAATCGAGACTATATTACAGTTTGTTATTGAATCACCATCTTGTTTAAAATGACTGTATCATATAGAGAAACTGAAAAAGTGTTGACTTTGTAGATTGAAGATATAACATTGATAAAAGTGTTCCTAGATGGTTTGTTGAAATTACATACATTTGTATAGTACTGTAAGAATATACATCTGAGTCTTTAAATGTGATCTTGTTAGACTACAGTATTTATTAAATGACAGTGTATTCTGACTTTGATTGTTAAATCATCCCGTGTTTACTATTAATTGTCAAGGCGGTCCAAGATGGCCGCTTCTCTATGTCACTAGAATGTTTCCCTTTCCATCTATTAAGAGTCCCTGTTTGATGAACCGGGTTTTGGTAAACCATCAAATTGAAAGATTAGAGATCCCTGTGAAACCTGATTCTCAAACATGTTTATCTATAAAACCAATAGATGTTCCGCTAATTATTGGGACATACTGAGCAGTATAAGAGAATACAGAATAAGTTAGGCATTTCAAGATGGCCACCTGTATTTACGCCATAGATTGCACCATCCTTTATACTTCGCGTACTGCTGGAATGTCAATGCATTCCTCAATTATCGGTTAGACCAGGGTTACAATGCTAGAGATACTTAATCATCTAGTTTTCATTCCCATTCTAAGGAAGAACAAGGGAGTGTAAAGATAAACGGCAACATACAAGAAGTAAGACAGTCAAAGATGGCCGCAACTCTTACATCACCAAACGATTAAGATGTATTTCCGATTCTAATTAGACTAGCTTCCGTTTTCGCCAACTGTTGGCCTTTAAAAACACTCCACAGTCATTAGACAAATTAGGCGCTCCGGACTTGGACGGACTCCCACCCATTTCCGATTGGCACGGAAAAGATATGTAAGTCGACACGATTCCCCATAGGTCTTTCATTTTTTGCACTGGGTTAGTATGACTATAGAACCTAGGCAAAGCTGAAGCAAGCTTTCTCTAACGAACCGGTTAGCTAGAAATATATTAAGAGATTTTGTGAAAAGGATATTTTGTTTCAATGTAAAGACAACCGGATTTGTTAACGGCGTGCCCTAAAATCTTTTGTACGTCTACCGGCAGTCCTCACAAGCAAAGACTTCCAAAGCTTTGTTTGTTTTTTACATGTTCAGTTTAGCTAAATGAATGCCACTTGACTACAGACAAGTGATCACTTCAGTATGCGTATTGTTAGACGTTACCTCTAACCTGCAGTGCCATTATCTAGCTGTGGATTATCACCACCACCTTACTAGGATGTACCAGATCTCAGATACCATAAAATGAGTGCAATAGATTTATCTAGTGTGTTAGTCGAGTGTTTTTAAGCAATATATACTCCCACCGACTAGCCGGTTTTGCATAATTAGCTAATACTAGAAGCGAAATGTTTTGCCTAAATCTTAAACTTCTAGATTGTTAACACCCTAGAGATACGTGACACTACGAAAATAGAGAACAAAGAACAAAGCGATAAGTCGTTGTGTAACAAAATTGCATTGTTGTTCTTTTATACAGACTGTGAAATCACACGAAAAAAATCTTCTTCGCACTTAAACAATCTGGCGGACAGATATTTTGAAGACTATCCGGTAGGATTTCACCACTCAGACTTTTTAAATTCACCAAAAATGATCTAGTTTGGACCCTTATATTGGGCTTTTTATCTTTATGTTTCAGCACTAACGCAAAACATCCAGATCACGATTTTAAACAAACATCGTGATACTGCTAAAAGATTCAGAAAGTAAGCAAGCTTCATTTATTGTCAAAATTTGTCAATTTATGTCGGCAAAGACTAAATATTAAATAAAGATAACTGTCTTGTAAAACAAACTTAGGAAGACAACAACAAGACAATTCTTGATAATAGAAATAGAGGTTCTCCTCTTACACACGGGTTTTTCTTTTTAATTAATTTTGTATGTAATATTGATTGCATGATTATGTTTACACTTATGTAATTATTTGTATTGTGTTTATATAGGAGTCTTTGTTATGCAATAATTGTCCTGAAGATGGTCTGACGGATTGACACCACCCAAGACCGAAACGTCGACTATATCATCTATTTCTCAGATTATTCATTATGTACAGCTGATTATGCTCTCAATAACGAGATTGGTCTCTGTCCTTATCATGATGGAATAGATGTTTTTTGAAGATATGTGGATATGATTGAACCCTCTTGCTCATGAAATATTGCTCAAATTATTATTGTGCTTGTACTCCTTTCTATTTTTGATTAATATACATAAAAGACTTGTGTTTAATTCACAAAACAGAATCCCCGTGTTTGTTGTTCATATCTGATGATTAGATCAATTGATTGGTTTCTTTTTTGGGGTTAATTTACTCACATACATCTACCAATTAAGTTTTTGAGAAATATATGGAAATAGTTTGTCTCAAACAAAACCCCTTGTTGGCATCCTTTACCTTTCCAATTTATCTGCCCAAGCCCTCAAGGGTATATTGGGTTCGCCCTTCTTTTACTTGACTGAGAAGAGGCACCTTGGAGGCATAGGGACACCTTTATTAGTCATGTATTCCGGAATGCAGAGGCAACTCGGAGTACACATACACAGGTCATGTGGAGTAACATGTGGGTCCAACACTGGCACCCCCCTTCTGCACCACAAATGCTTGATATCCATGGAACTGGCACACAAGTGTCGGGTAACAGCTAAACACCCCCTGCTGCTCACGGAGAGGCTGCCATACACCATTGATCCTCTGATGTGGAAGTCCCACACCATGTCAAGCCAATGCAAACCGTATGTGTCCGGGGGCAGTGTTACACACATTGATGCCTTCATCACAATCCACTATCCCATTACAGATGGCTGTCAACAAGTCTGACCATCTATTCAGGTGAATCCAGCTACATGTCATGTGTCCCATGGTGATGCGACATGTCTGCAGAGGAACCAAACATCGACAGGGGCAGTGTGCACACATCGTAAACAACTGCCACACCCAATACACCCCTGATGCATCCCTTACCCTAAGGAGACTTCCAAACTTGTCCGTGCGTGTAACGCTGAGTCAGCACACAATGACGTGTCCATGAGGAATAGCAGTGCCACAACAATGCAACCAGCAGACGGCATGCGCAAGTACCTGGGGATGAGAGTCACACAAGAAGTCAGCCACAAAAAGCTCATCCACTTGCATGTGCATGTACTCGACACATATAAGGATGACAACATGCTAGGTCACAATTATGACTGCGGAAATACACTCATCACTGGCACCATCACTCGAGTGACACATCCACACACACCTCTGACTCACGTGGCATACATGCAGATGGACACACACATTGCAACACATGCCACACAAGGACCAATGCGTGCACACTCAGACACTGGTATTCACCACTAAGCAAAGAAGTTGCGTATGAGCCAACTCCGGATGTCCTCTTGCGGCTCCACATCCTCCACATCACTAGCCCCATTGCCAAGCCCTTCGTCCTCCACGGGTGGATGGTCCTGATCATCTTGATCCAGGATGAGTGGCACAGCTTTCTCAACTGCCATGTTGTGCAGCATGCAGCAGACCATGAAGATTTTGCAGACCTTCACCGGGGCATATGGGAGGGTGCCGCCGGTCTTGTGTAGGCACCTGAATCGGCTCTTCAGGAGGCCAAATGTCCTCTCTATCACTCGCCTTGTCCGGCCATGGGCGGTGTTGTAGTGGAGCTGGGCCGGCGTGCTGGGGTTGCGGAGAGGTGTGATCAGCCATGGCATGTTGGGATAGCCAGCGTCCCCTACATGGAAACCACATGGACAAAAGTAGGACAGGAGAAGCAGTCGGGCAGAAAGTCTACGCAAAATACAGGACAGACAGAGTGTACCCACCAACAACACATGCTCGTTCGTTGCGCAGCTGCGTCATCATTTCAGGCACCCTGCTACGCCTCATGATGTCGGCATAGTGTGCTGATCCTGGAAAACGAGCACAGACATGTGAAATCACCATGTTGGACAGACACACCACAAGGGCATTGGTGGAGTGGTAGTGCTTGCGATTCCTGTACACTACCTCCTGTGCCTGTGGTGGTACCAAAGCCACATGTGTCCCATCTATGGACCCAATGACATGGGGCATCCCTCCCAGGGCATAGAATCCACGCTTGACACCTGTCAACTGTTCAGGAGTTGGGAAATGGATAAACTCATCCAGGTGAAGCAACATGGCCTCTAAAAAATCATGCAGCACACGGCTGAACATGGTCTGGGACATGCCACCAACATGAGCTATGGTATATTGAAAGGTACCCGTGGCAAAAAAATGTAGGGCTGCCATTACCTTCAGCTTGAGTGTCAGTGCCGTAGGATACCTGTGCAGCGGTTGCAGGTGTGGTGCCAGCCTTGCCGTCAACTCCTCAATCAACGGTTGGGGGAAGCGGTAGCAGCGTATACAGTCATTCTCCCGCATGTCAGCCAAGTCCGGAATTGGTCGGGGAAGAGGCGGCCCTCTGCAGTAATTTGGAAGTGACAAGGAAGAGTGAGTGCACCACAACAACAATTTATATGTACTGAGCACATGTTAATCTGTCAATACACATATGCTACATACGGAGTCAGGTATGTGCTACATGCCCTGGACACGTATGGCTGCCAGGTGACACTCCTACCAAGACCCAGCTACACACGGGGATTGTGAACCTCCACATCCCATGGCATGGGACTAGCTGTGTCCCAGTGTAAGTGAACAGCCAGACGCAATACAGGAGTGACATACATCAACATATCAGCAGATGTAGGATGTTGATTGCAGAGACAGGTAGCGGAACACTAGAGCCACAGGTCACATGACATAAAACTAGGACAGCCCACACACCTTGCCATGAAGGTGTACATGTCATGACTGATCACACATACATTGAGAGTATGCAGACAGGTCCTTGTTACGCTACTCCGTGTCCCATGCATACATACACACCTTACATCCGATACCACATGTGGCCTGGTGTGCGTAACAGTGTGCCATGGCCATCTACACACAGACACATGTTGGTTGCAGCAACTGCAGATGCATTTGAGGGAACACCAACATCAAGCTAATGGGAACACACCACACATACATGACATAGTCATATCGTACAACGTGGGTAGTCACATGTCAGGTGTGGTAACCCCTGTAGCGGGCATCAGGGGACTCTTGCGTGTGTTGTTGACTGTGCTATGCCAGTGACGCTTATCTCAAGTGTTTTGTACGACATGCACACATGTCAAAGGAGTGAAGGGCATGTCTGGCACATAGTGCACCATCACACATAACATCTGTACACATCTCATCATACATCTATTGCCTTCACAACTCAGGAATAATGTGCCACATCACAGCCTCTCACACCTGTGCCCCACACATGTAGTACTGCACAGACAATGCCTTGATGTCCATCCATGGACAAGTATGTCAGCTCTATTCCTTTCTGTGTGCTGCCTGTCACCACTGTTATGTGTGAAAGGGACCGTACATTCGCTCTGAGGGCGTGTGTACGTTCCCTATCACTATGGGAGTGATAGGGGCCGTAGGCCTACCCATAGTGATAGTGAGCGTACACACGTGTGTATAGTCCGTATCACTATGGGTACGCATACGCGAGCAAACCCATAGTGATAGTGAGCGTACACGCGTGTGTACGGTCCGTACCACTATGGGTACGCATACGCGAGCACACCCATAGTGATAGTGAGCGTACACGCGTGTGTACGGTCCGTATCACCATGGGTACGCATACGCGAGCACACCCATAGTGATAGTGAGCGTACACGTGTGTGTACGGTCCGTATCACTATGGGTACGCATACGCGAGCACACCCATAGTGATAGTGAGCGTACAGGCGTGTGTACGGTCCGTATTACTATGGGTACGCATACGCGAGCACACCCATAGTGATAGTGAGCGTACACGCGTGTGTACGGTCCGTATCACTATGGGTTTGCTCGCGTATGCGTACCCATAGTGATACGGACCGTACACACGCCTGTACGGCCCGTTGCTATGCATTTGGGGTGCCCTAGGGCCCCGGAACGCATCGTACCTGTGTGTGAATCTCCAAATTACATAGGGGACACATGAGGGACAAGTATGAAGCCAGAGATGCATGCTGGTTGCCATGGAGACCGAGTTTAAACTTTGAATTTGTTGAATGAGGTGGCCTGCAAAAGTCGGTTTGAAATAATCTACTTTGTTGCAAAGTTGTTGTTGAAATGACATCATGCTGAATTCTAAAAAAATCTAACCCCCTCACAGGGGTAGGTTTAAATGGATTGGAGGAAACATAGGATGCAAATGTGAGTGACCAATCACTCTGTACTCCTGTGCATGAAACAGGCCAGCAAGGCAGATATAAGGCAGCCAGGTCCCATGAGAGAGCACTTGCCTGCACATCTTTTGATTCCACAACACTGCTGCTGCTTGTGATTCCCTGGCACCATGTCAAGGTCTGTGGAGAGGGCCCAGCCTCTCACCCTGGAGGAGAATTTGGCATTGCTGGATGTCATCCTCCCACAGTACCCCATGCTGTATGGCCGACCAGGGTTTCAGGTGAGTGCTGAGTCCACTAGCACAGACTGTGGCCCTTTTTTGTGACTGTGACTTCTGGCATTGTGTCCAGGTGTGACACACATGCATTGTACTGTAGGGTGGGTCTCAGGGGGGGAATGCCTAATGTCTCCCAGCCAGAGCATGCTGTGATGCATGTCTGCCGTCCTCACTTGCATTGTGTTTACTGTGACAATCACTGCATGGTGCATGCCACATTCTGCCTGTCTAATCCTCCTGGGAATGTTGCTTCTACAGTCCTCATGTGATTCTGTGGTCACCCCAGTGTGACACGTGACTGTACCCACAGATGTGTGTTTGTTCAGTGTACCTGTGCTGAGAGTGTCCACATGATGTGTTCGTACCCTGGACATCGGTGTGTGTGTAAGTCCCCTGTCATGTGGGTGGGTGCATATGTGGAGTGTAGCACCCCAGCTGCATGAGGGATGGATATACCCTGCCCATCTGATGTGAGCAGGGAGCAGTGCTGTGTGTCTGACGTGCAGAGCCAGCCCCACACATGTGAGCCCCCCAGTCTAGTGGCATATGTGCCGAGTGAGGTTTGTAGCTGCATTTGGCAATGGCAGGTGAATGTCCTGTGCCTGTGTGTCTCTGTGTACTCTGCTGAGGTAGCGTCAGTGGCCTGTGGCATGTGACTGCTTTGAGGTGCTGCACATAATCCTGGTGTACCTTCTGATGCACAGTGTGAGTCTGGATCATTTATTGTGTCGTACCCCTCATGCCACCTGTGTACTTTCAATGGCACGTGGTGCATTTGCCCTTACACAGAGAAAAATGTCCCTATGACAAAGGTGCAATGCTTTGGCTGCATACTATGCCTTGTTGAAACCAGCAAAATTGTTCTAATGTGTGTCTCTGTGACATGTGGCAGGTGTATTGATGTAGTCTCACTTTTTCAACCCCACAGGTAGGCGCCTCTGTCAAGGAGCAGATCTGGAGGGACTCCGTCAGTGCCGTGAGGAGGACGGATGGTCGCAAGCGGCGCCTGGCCCAGGTGAGAAAACGCTGGCAGGATATCCGGTGCTGGACGCGGAGGATCGCCCGGGTCCTGCTGGGGGACTCACCTGTGGGCCCTAAGAACCATGGGCGTCGCCGTCTGACCCACATCCACAAGCGTGTGCTGGCGGTGGTCTTTCCTGACATGGACAGGTGCTTACGGGAGAAGCAGCAGCAGGAAGGGGGTAGGTACATGTGTGTTTGTTGTGTCTCACCAGCATTTGTAAGTGCGCAGTTGCATGGATACACTGCCAGTGTTTAAATGTGCGGTGCAGGTCCTGTCACCCACAGTATAGCGGTGCTGTCCTTCCTCCCTTCCCCTCCTTGCCATGTGTTCCCTGGTCTGTGTGTAGTCACTCTTTCACAAGGTCATCTGGGCTGGCAGTTTATCCACGTGACCAATGCTTGCAGCATCATGTGTGGGGGTGGTGTGTAACAGGTTTTGGGACCTTGCCTGTGCCCTGTCCAGTTCAGTACTTGTGGGGTCCATGTCAATTGGCACTGATGCTAAGTCCAGACATAGGAGTATGTCTCTGAAGTGTAATGCCTTACAGCAAGCATGTCCTATGTTGTGGCCTGTGACATGATGTGCATGAGTGTGCGATACGCAGAGTGCAGGGATTGTGGCCTGTGTTGCAGTCATCACCATTCAGGACCATGGAATATTGTGGCCACTACTGTCCCCTGGGGCATATTTTGCTAGGTATCATGTATGTCATCACAATATGTGGACACTCTCAGTGTCTACAGCATAGGATGTGCTCTGTGCCATTGTCCCCTGGCACCATGTATATTTACGTAACGTGTTCTACAAGTGTCCACTGTACAGCCTGACCTAATTTTCCTCGTTCATACTCACGGTGGCCAGTGCCTGTGTGTCTTGTTACAATTATCTGATGATGGCCATTTGTAAATGAGATCGTTGTACAGGCGCACATGGGGTATTTTGGGTCCAATATGGGTTTCTAGCAGCCCATGTGTATTTCTCCCAGACTAAGAGATGCAAGTGCTTCCTGTGTCTCATCAAATTGTCGCATGTAGGGGGTGGTTGGTGCGAGCAAGGCCTACATGTCGACACCTGATATCTCATTGCTCGGTCTGGCCAATGTGTGATGTTTGTCTGGACATACACTCAAGGTGCAGTGACCCATTCATGTTGGGCATGTCTTTAAGTATTACCTTTGCAGCATGTGCCTCAAGTTCATGGAGATGGTCCCTGCTCATCCCTAGTTACGGCAACGCTGTGTGGTGCAGATGCAGTGCTGGATTGTCCCCAGAGCCTGGCTCCTCTGTCCAAATACATATCATGTCATTTGCAAATGTGTCATGCTCTCCATAGTTTCTCAGTGGCATGGTGGGTGAACCAACTGTGTGTTGCAGGGCCTATATATGTACCTTGTATTGTAGATGTTACTCATCTTTCTTTTCAGGCTATGTACTGTATCCTATGTAGATTTGACTCATGTGACATATGTATACAGGTGTCTGATTAATTCCTGTTTATTCACCTTGCCCACAGCATCGTCGGGGGACACGGATGGAGACACCGGCACGGACCGTGCAGAGGGACCGAGCACCAGTGCCAGCAGTGACATCTTAGCTGGCACATCGAGTGGAACTGAGGCCGAGGGGAGTGAGCCGGAGGACCTGTCCACTGCCACCACAGAATATGAAGCTGACGGGTCTGAGGCTGAGCTCTCCGACGGGGCGGATCTCTCCCTGCCCCCTCTATTGCCATCACCGGCCTCCCACTTGCTCGTGTCCCTTCCCGGCGTGCTAGGTCACCACGTGTCTCCTTCCTGCCAGGCACCGCACCCCCTGCCCCTGTCTCCACTGCTGCCGCCAATGCCGAGTCTGTGGATATCCTGCGGCAGTTGCAGGTTGGTCAGGCTGCGATGCTTAATGTCCTCCATGGCCACAGCCGAGTGCTCAAAAACATGGAGGCATACTTGGAGGGCATTTCAGCATCGCAGGCTGACCCACGCAACTTGCTGCGGTCTATTGACTCGACACTGATTGCAGCAGTGGGTCTCCTGCAGCACTTCGTCCCACCCCCTACCCATGCCCCATCCACACTTCCCACTCCCATGCCTGTCCCACGTACACCCAGACGTCAGCATGCACACACCCCACCAGACACAGGCACCACACCAGCAGGGAAGGACAAGCGCACACCTCCTGGCACGCACACACAGGGTGAAGTAGGCACACCCACTGGGTCGGTGGGCAAACGTAAGACACGCAGCCAGAGTGGGAGTCCGCATTCTGCAAAATCCACTCCCTCCAAATCCACTCCCCTCAGCTCTCCTGGCCACAAATCCAGCAAGGACTCCTTCATGGCCGCTCTGTCCCTGAGCCCCACAGTGACACCACCCCGCAAGCGGTCAAAGGAGTCCCCGGTCAGGGTGGTTGAGTCCCCCCCCTGTCCACACCCTCCCCGGGTAGCGCTGCGACCCATCCCTGTGACCCCCCTCCTCCTTGGGGCCTGTGGTTCCTTCGGGTGCAGGGGAGACGCTGGGCGACCTGGCAGTAGTGTGCAGCGCCGTGCTCCAATCCACCTTTGGCGCTGCCCCACCCCCTGTGTTGGAGTCGTCCGTCCCTGCACCCACAACACCTACCCTTGCCCCTCCTGTCCCTGCGGTGCCTGGTCCTTCCCCCCCACATGATGCCCCCCGCCCCCCTTGTGGATGACAAGGTAGTCTGACTGTGCAGGCAAGCTAGGGGACACACGTACCACTGTGTCCCCCATCCGGATTTGAGTCATGGACTGCCCTATGGGCCTTGTATATATTGACATTTATGATGATTATTACTTACATCCTGCTGAATAAAGCAATTTGTTTTTTCCATGGAACACTACTGTTTATCTGGTATTGCTGTTGGTGGACCTGCTCCATGATTTTGGGTGGTGATAATGTGTTGGGTGTGTGGGAAATGTAGTCTTGTGCTGGTCATAGGGTGGACCCTGGTATCTGTGTGCCATCACAAGCTGTTGGCTAAATTACTTTGTTCATGTAAGCAGTTACTGCATGGTGACATCGTCCCAAGGTGTGTTCCTTCCTCTGTGTAACCTGACATCTTCCCTGCAGGGTGTTTCCAATATGTGGTGCTGAGCTGTGTCTACATCAGCTGGGTGTGTGACGGACTCCTTCAACTTTGCACATGCATGCTGAGCGATGTCTCCACCTGCATCATTCGTGGCATCCTTGGTGGTCACTGTACTTGTGTATGTAGACTGTTGACATGACTTCATGTGGACATGTTCTCTTTTAGGCGCTATGCATGTGTGTACTCCCAGCCTCGCACACATGTGGTACATGTATTGCAGGGTCTTTGTGCACCTGACTGACATTTGTGGGCATTGTATCTGTGGGTACTCCACCCTTTGCGTTCCATGGGCACTGCTGGGAGGACTCTACACCCACCCCTCCTGTGTCTGGGCACTGCTGGGAGGACTTTGCACACACCCCTCCTGTGTCTGGGTACTGCTGGGAGTGATAGGCACCCACCCCTCCTGTGTCTGGGCACTGCTGGGAGTGATAGGCACCCACCCCTCCTGCGTCTGGGCACTGCTGGGAGGACTCTGCACACACCCCTCCTGTGTCTGGGCACTGCTGGGAGTGATAGGCACCCACCCCTCCTGTGTCTGGGCACTGCTGGGAGGACTCTGCATCCACCCCTCCTGCGTCTGGGCACTGCTGGGAGGACTCTGCACCCACCCCTCCTGTGTCTGGGCACTGCTGGGAGTGATAGGCACCCACCCCTCCTGCGTCTGGGCACTGCTGGGGGGACTCTGCACCCACCCCTCCTGCGTCTGGGCACTGCTGGGAGGACTCTGCACCCACCCCTCCTGTGTCTGGGCACTGCTGGGAGGACTCTGCACCCACCCCTCCTATGTCTGGGCACTGCTGGGAGGACTCTGCACCCACCCCTCCTGTGTCTGGGCACTGCTGAGAGGACTCTGCACCCACCCCTCCTGTGTCTGGGCACTGCTGGGAGTGATAGGCACCCACCCCTCCTGCGTCTGGGCACTGCTGGGAGGACTCTGCACACACCCCTCCTGTGTCTGGGCACTGCTGGGAGTGATAGGCACCCACCCCTCCTGCGTCTGGGCACTGCTGGGAGGACTCTGCACCCACCCCTCCTGCATCTGGGCACTGCTGGGAGGACTATGCACCCACCCCTCCTGTGTCTGGGCACTGCTGGGAGGACTCTGCACCCACCCCTCCTGTGTCTGGGCACTGCTGGGAGTGATAGGCACCCACCCCTCCTGCGTCTGGGCACTGCTTGGAGGACTCTGCACACACCCCTCCTGTGTCTGGGCACTGCTGGGAGTGATAGGCACCCACCCCTCCTGCGTCTGGGCACTGCTGGGAGGACTCTGCACCCACCCCTCCTGCGTCTGGCCATGTATGCTCATACATACACGGGTGGGGGTACGGTCCGTACATACACTGTTGGGGTGGGGGTACGCTCCATACATACGCGGGTGGGGGTACGGTCCGTACATACACTGTTGGGGTGGGGGTACGCTCCATATATACGCGGGTGGGGGTACGGTCCATACATACACTGTTGGGGTGGGGGTACTCTCCATACATACGCGGGTGGGGGTACGGTCCGTACATACACTGTTGGGGTGGGGGTACGCTCCATACATATGCGGGTGGGGGTACGGTCCGTACATACACTGTTGGGGTGGGAGTACGCTCCATACATACGTGGGTGAGGGTACGGTCCGTACATACACTGTTGGGGTGGGGGTACGCTCCATACATATGCGGGTGGGGGTACGGTCCGTACATACACTGTTGGGGTGGGGGTATGCTCCATACATGCGCGGGTGAGGGTACGGTCCGTACATACACTGTTGGGGTGGGGGTACGCTCCATACATACGTGGGTGGGGGTACGGTCCGTACATACACTGTTGGGGTGGGGGTGCGCTCCATACATACGTGGGTGAGGGTACGGTCCGTACATACACTGTTGGGGTGGGGGTACGCTCCATACATACACGGGTGTGGGTACGGTCCATACATACACTGTTGGGGTGGGGGTACGCTCCATACATACGCGGGTGGGGGTACGGTCCGTATATACACTGTTGGGGTGGGGGTACGCTCCATACATACGCGGGTGGGGGTACAGTCCGTACATACACTGTTGGGGTGGGGATACGCTCCATACATACGCGGGTGGGGGTACGGTCCGTACATACACTGTTGGGGTGGGGGTACGCTCCATACATACGCGGGTGAGGGTACGGTCCGTACGTACCCGTGCCCAAGCTGTGGAATGCTTGTGCGGCCTGTACCCAGGCCTTTGGTACATGGGTACGGGCCGTACCGCCATTGTTGGGGTGACGTGGGTGTGGGCGTGGTACGACTCGTACCCACGCTCTTAAGGCGTGGGTACGGTACGTACCTGTATTGTTGTGTTGCCGGTTCGCGTCGTCGCCCACTTCCGTTGTGGCGGACGCTGGCCCCCTCGAAGTGACCAGGGCCTGGAGGTCAGGTATGTCCAGGGCATGTGTGCTGTGTGACTTGGGTGGGGGTTTTGTGTCCTGCCCCTGCCCCCCCCCCCTTTGCCCCTGGGTGTTGTTCTGACCTTCTGCGGCGTCTGCGTCGGTACCTGTAAAGGAGGTCGACTGCTATGAGGGCCGGGATGACACGTAGGTTCGGGTCCATGTCTGTCCGTCGCGTACAGGTGCCCCTTGTGCGCGTCGTCCTGATTTCCCGGCAGTTTTCGGCTGCCGGAAAATATTCTCCGTGCGGGATGACGTCGGTGCGAATCGTACTTCCTGGTTCGTGGAACGCAGGCTGCATGCGTCCCGACGTCACGTCGGCGCTTTTCCGGATGTCATTTGTATGTTTATTTTCCTCGGTTGGTGTTTTGTACGAATCGTACGGAAATAGTGTTTCCGTGCGAATCGTACTTGCATGTTTGTAAAGTTTTTCAACCGGGTACGAGTCGGACGGAGAAAACCCTCCGACCGACGGTTCGTACCCGGTTTCTCCAGGATCCGAATCGGCACCTTAGTTGGAGACCCAATGCTCCTGAGAAATAAAACCAGAGTTTCACAATTAACCTGAATGCTTTTTCATTCATGCTCTTTCATACGGAAAATGTAGTTCATTCACACAGAATTCTGTCTTTCCCGAGAACAGCGAACAGTCTGTCCTACTACAGAATTATGACACACGTTAATAAAGTAGCACTTCCCTCTAATTTATCCTTCTAACAAGCTTAGGGAACACCTATTACCTTTCCAGTGATAAGCGTAATCAGAGTGCCTTTTGGACTCCTGGTACTTAAGACCAAAATTTCACAGGTGGCCTTCGCTACCCATACACTTCTTTCATACAAGAGATATTTTCTAATGGCAACACGTGACGATGTCACCGAATCGAACCCAGACAATTTGTCGTGCAACTTCAATCGTCACACGTTTTTCCCCATGTACCTACAGGGCAACAACAATTCTGTCTTTCCCGAGAGCAGAGCTTACCTCTGCTCTACTACGGAACCGTTACAAACTTCCGACTTCCTACATCCCAGAAGCCGTGCAAACAACATAGAACTCAACGCGACTGAACATAGAGTGTTAATACATAAACCGATACCTATCCACAATCAATAATCAATAAGCTATTTACAAGCAATAATCACCAAACCAAAACAATAAAAACCAACATCCTGCTACCAAGAAAAACTGCTACGGCGTGGAATTTCCTATCCTCCCTTCGTCACAGACCAGATGTCATACTAACGCTTTCACTCAATACATTCATTGGTGAGACCCATAACACCAACACTCACACACACTCATTTGGTCTGCTCTTACAGGAGAGATAGGTGTTCCAAATGCTCACGTGAAAATATCTTATAATCTAATGGAATTTTATTTACATAAACATACACTAAATATCCTTAATCCAGCACATCTTGATCCTGAATCTCAAGATATTCCTTCCACTTAGCCGATGGATCAATTTAGTTGAATTTGGAAAAGTGAATCTAATCCTTTTCATTTATATTCAGATGATAATAAATAACCCAACACATTTGCTTGTTAACCTCTTCAGCGCGGCGCGGATTTCCGCGCCACGCTGAAGATTCCGTGCGCGGGCGGGGCCATGACGGAACGGTTCCGTCATGCGCACAGCGCAACCGACGTGCATGACGGAACCGTTCCGTCATGCGCGTCGAAGGGGTTAATCAATAATATTTTGTATCTAATTAATGCAAATTTTAGTAAAAATTTTAATCAAACCACAGAACATCATATTTACCTAATCTGGCTATTAGTCGTCCTCTTAAGTCAATCAATTCGTCATGCAGCACGCTACAGTCCCAAAGATTTGGTCTGGACCATAAACGTGTCCACATCAATCAATGCCCATCAATTTTAGAGTCATCAGTTCATCAGGAAAATGGGCAGCAATGTAGTCTGTCAAAGATTCAGGGAAACAGCTGTCCTGCAGTGTCACCGTCCTCTCCGTCAGCATAACGTCAGGAAAAAGAAAAAGGTCCGCCCAACTCACTATTCTACCATCTTTTTATAATAAATGTAATGACAAAATGTAACGAAAGTCAGTTTTAGGCACTTCTGATTGGTTGGTTTAGATCATCCGTTTCGGTCTCCCAAAATCTATGATGTCACTCCGTAAAACATGATCCATCCGGTTGTCAAAAGTTGTCCATTGTTAAAGCTCTTGGCAAAAGTCCAGTCATGACCTTGTCTGGGTACAGGCTGTGTGGGTCATCTTGAGGCCTTTCGTTCAGGAGCCTGGGGCATGAGCACTTGGTCTGAAACCTCGTGGAATGGTAGCTGTTTTGTCGTGTATGTTGGTCGGCCATTTTATCGTAGGCCAAATTGGTCAACTTAAGTGAAACAAACACAAAAAGTAATCAAAACATGGAAATAACTAATAAAATGTTTAACCCTTACTAATTCCCCTATGTGTGTGTAATTATCTAGCATATTGGTGACATTTAAAGCGTTTATATTCACCCAATGATGTCATCTGGTGCAACTTACAATTACATCACAAAAGCAACATATATGTTATGTTATGTTATGTTAACCAAATTTATATAGCGCACAGCTGCCCCAGCAAAGGGGCGTCCCGGCGCTTCCAGACAAGGGAACGGCACATAAACAGACAGTGGACGAGCCATGATAGTGCTAGGCATCCAAAGAAAACAGGAAGGTCTTGACGGCCTTCCTGAAAGTCAGAAGTTCATCAATGGCGCGAATATGGAGAGGAAGTGAGTTTCAAAGCTTGGCAGCGAGCACACTAAAAGATCGGCCCCCGGCCCTAACCCGTTTAAAACGTGGAACTGTAACCAGATGTACCCCTGAGGATCTTAAGGACCGCGATGGTACATACGGCGAAATAAGATGTTTCAGAATCTGGGGGGAAGAATGCTTCAGAATTTTAAACGAGAGGCAGAGAGACTTGAACTTAATCCTCTGACAGACAGGGAGCCAATGAAGTCCATGAATAGATTTTTTGGCCGAGCAAAATCTCGGCAAGCCGATCAAAGCCCTGGCGGCTGCGTTTTGGACTCGTTGGAGTCTACAGAGTTCTGCCTGATTGGCTCCAAGCAAAAGGGAACTCGCATAGTCCAACCGAGATAAAATAGTAGCTTGTACAATAAGCTGCCTGGTTGGAGCGTCAAAGAATTTAAAAATGGGTCTAAGCCTACGGAGAGTCCCAAAGCACATGGCAGCGATTTTCTTAGTATGAGGAACAAAACTAAGTTTAGAATCTAGCCAAATGCCAAGATTTTTTACCTCAGTGGCAGGAAGAGGAGTAGGGCCAAGCTCAGGTGGCCACCAACGATCACCCCATAATTGGCTCTGATTGCCCACAATCAGCACCTCCGTTTTTTTGGCGTTCAGTTGCAAACAATTGTCTGTCAACCAACTGGCCACCGACCTGATTCCCTCACAAAACTTGGTGGCCTCTAGGTCAGACGCCCCACTTATTGCAACCGCCAGCTGCGTGTCGTCAGCATAAGACACCATGGTCAGATTACATCGCTTGACGACAGCAGCCAGCGGCTGAACATAGATATTAAAAAGAGTGGGGCTAAGAGCTGACCCCTGTGGAACACCCTGTGTGATGAAATGGGGTTTGGACTGGTAAGGAGGGGTAATGACCCTGAAAGTGCGACCAGATAGGAACGATCAAAACCATTCGAGTGCCACGTGGTCGACACCAGCCTCAACCAAATGCTGTAGTAGAATTGCGTGGGAGACAGTGTCGAACGCGGCACTGAGATCCAAAAGCACTAGAGCTGCCGTATGACCAGGGTCCACCAGAGTGCGCAGGTACTCAACCATAGAGAGAAGCGCGGTCTCAGTACTGTGGCCAGGTCGAAAACCATTCTGAGAAGGATCCAAAATATTGGCAGAATGGATATGGTTGCATAAGATAGTATTAACATGGGCCTCAGTCAATTTTGCCACCCAAGGAAGAAGAGAAATGGGGCGGTAGTTCTCAAATTTTAGAGGATCGAGAGCCGTTTTTTTCAAAATAGGCATCACCTGCGCTTGTTTCCAACTGTCGGGAACAGAGCCGGACTTCAAGGATAAATTTACAAGATCACAGAGCGGAGGAAAGCATAGAGTTGCAGAATCTCTAAATTGAGCAGGACGAAGAGGATCCATAGGAGAACCTGATTTAACTTTTGCTGCAATCTTATAGAATTCTTCCATAGAGATAGTTTTCGGGCCAGAATCCAGTTTCCCCAGAGGAACAGATGAACCAGGGAAAGAACAATAAATGGCCTCCACCTTTTCCACGAAAAAGGCTGCCAAGCCCTCACAGTGAGTGGCCGAACAGATTTCGGCAGCTGGAGCTCTACTGACTGTGAGATCCTTGAGCACCTTAAATATTAATTTAGTAGGGTTGGTGCTCGAATTGATTTCACGGGAAAAGTAGGCGGCACGAGCTTTACAGACCGCCCTATGGTATGTTTTTACCTTGGCGAGATACAGTAGTTTTTTGTCAGGCAGATATGACTTACGCCAAGCTCTTTCCGCTTGTTTACAAGATTTTCTTTGGAGCCGAAGTGAGTCATCATACCAAGGACTGGGTCTGGCGCTTCGGCGCTTACTCTCCGTCATGGGAATCAGGCAGTCCAAGGCTCCTGTTAGCCAACTGCAGAAATGATCGTAGCCCGCCTCAGTATCAGTAAAAGGCCCCAAAGGATGAAGACCAAGGAGTCGATGAAAATCGGCTAACTTTAGTTTTTTCCATGGGCGTCTGAAAGACGTAGGCACGGCTGCACTGAGAGGGGAGTCCTCAATCAGAAGATGCAGTTCTATAAGATGATGGTCAGTCCAAGCCATTTGCCTGGGGGGCAAGACTTTCACCGTAGATAAATTGGTGAAAAAAGGATCTAAAATGTGCCCACCAATATGAGAGCTGTGTTTAACCAGCTGAGATAGCTGAAGGGCTATCATGCAATATTCTATTTTTCTAGTATTAGTATGCATACCTATGTTAATCACAAATTATTAAGCCATGCAAAATGCAAATCCCACATGTATTTCATAAATTAGTAATGTTGATTAGATATCAAACAAATACATTCATATTTATTATAATTAATAGATTATTCTAATTAGTGTAAACATGCAGAATGGGGGGGTATACAAAATTTTGTTTAACCGCTCCATCATATCACCCAGATGTAGCCCACATGTATCCCAATGACAGAAGTGAGCAAAACACTTATTTTTTGTGTTTTTGCAGTTTTATATAGTGCAGACTTGTCAGGTATTGGAGTGCTTTACATGAGCATTGGTTACATCACACAAGATCAAATTCATTTTGGTTGTAGACATGGGGAGATTTAGTGATTTGACAAGAATCACAGAATGTTGAGCTGAAGCAGAAACTCCAACCTGGTTCCCCAGTTGCAAAGTCTGCAGCTCTGAAAGTAACACCACATCCTCTCCCCTAAGTGCAACATTTAATCAAGTGGTCAACTGGATAAAAAAACATAAAGATAACAAATAATTTAAAAGTTCTTTGTCGCTATTTGAAAACTCAGAAAATATGTCCTTATTTTAGTTTTTTAGAGCACTAACCATAATTTTGATGCAAATAAGACCCTCTCATATATGTAATTTCTAAAGGAAATGCTCTAGGTATTACAGTTTTTATTACATCAAGATGACGTCAGGTGTTCCACACTTTTGTAATAGATATAGAATGTTAGCAATCTAGTTGTTCATTAGGATACTGTTGAGAGGCAGAGGCCAGGGTCACGGACTCTGAAAATTGAAGGCAGGTAGGAGGGTGCAGAGGCAACAATTTGACCACACTGGGCAGGCAGGAAGGGCAGTGGCAGCACAACAGACTATGGAGGGCAGTGGAAAGGGGGGCAGGTGCAACAAACCAACAATACAGGACTGGCAAGAGAGGCTGTGGCAATATAATAGACCATTGTGGGCAGAAGGTAGAGGCAGTGGTAATACAACCATACATGCCAACAAACCCGATTCAGCCAGGAAACGTCCAATGTTTTTAAGCTCAAATGGGCTTTATTTGATCTGTCTCCTGTCTACAATCTCCTCTTTTTCAATGTAACTCAAAGGGGAAAATCAATACCCCAGTTTTTTTTCAAAATCTCTCGCTTACCAAGTTCAAATTGTTCGCAAGTATGGTACTTTGGATCATGGAAGGCAGGAGAAATTGGGGTAGGGACATGGACTCGGATAACAGAGGACAGGAGGGACATGGAGAGGTGCACCAAACTGACCTTACAGGTTAGGCATCAGGGTTTGCAGCAGCACAATACACCACACAGGGCATGCGGGACGGGAGTGCAACACAACAATCCATAGAAAGCAATAGGGAGGGGACAGGACCATGCACATGGACAACAGAGAACAGAGGGGAAAGAGGCAATGGTAGCTAGCTGACCATAATGGACAGACAGGAGAGAAAGCTGCAGCATAACAGACCATAAAGGGCAGGAGGGACGGAACAGGGGCATTACAATGGAACAGACAAGCCAGGAGGGAGGGAATAGAGGTCTGCACATGGAAACAGAGGGCTGGGGGCAAGAGGGCAGGGCAGGAGCAGCAAGATGACCATGGAGGTCAGGCAGGATGGGCACTAGAAACAAGACACACCATGGAGAGCAACAGTGAGACTATGATGGTATACACACAGACCATGGAGGGAAGGTGGGAGGAGGTCAGAGGGCAGCTAGCTGACCACACAGGGAAGGTGGGAGGGGCCGTGGCAGCACAGAAGACCATGCATGGCAAGCGGGAGGGTTAGTGGCAGCACAATGGCTAGGATGGGCAAGAAGGAGGGTGCAGGGGCATGCACAAAGGACCATGGAGGATAGAAGGGAGGGTCAGGACCTGGGCACAGACAAGAGAGTTCAGGGGAAGGGGCCTCACAACAGACCGCGCGGGGCCAGCAGGAGGAGCAGTTGCAGCACAACAGACCAGGGAGAGCAGAAGGGTGTGGCAGTAAAATGGACCATGGAGGACAGGAGGAAGGGGATAGGGTGTGGCATGTGGACAGGCAGGGTGGAGGTGGCAGGGACAGGTTACAGTCATCTGACAATGCTAGGCAGGTGGGAGGGGAGTGGCAGCTCAACAGAACACTCAGAGTAGATAGGAGTGGCAGGTCCATGGAACATGGTGGGCAAAAAGAATGGAGCAGAGGCATGCACAAAGACATCGGAGGGCAGGGGGAAGGAGAATAGGGGCAGCAAGCTAAGCACAGAGGCTAAGCAGGAGGTCAATGATGGGGCATAGAATTGGGAAATTGAGGGCAGGAGGAGTGGACTGGTACATCATGCTAAATGGAGGGCAGTGGCAGCACATCAGACCATGCATGGCAGGAGGGAGGAGGCTAGTCCATGGATTCAGACAACAGAGGATAGGGAGGAGGTGGATGGGGCAGAAAGCTAACTGTTCAGAGAAGGTGGGTATTAGGAACTTTATTGTTTTTTAAAATGTGTGTCTGTGCAAACTACTTAAAATATGAACAAGTATGCAGCATAATCTCACTTTTATTCAGGAAGAAGAGGACGTTTGTGACTGTGACTCCGGGCTCACTTGGCATAAACACCCCCTGACCCTCCAACCCCCATCGCAAAATGTAATGCCCGTGAAAAGGGTAGGTGAACGCAGTGTTATATAGAACATAAACATGAAAACATGAAAACTAGATATAGTGTATGGTATAAACTATGCACCAAAAAGTGTGATATAAGATGAACCGGGGCGTGAAATATAATATTCAATACATTGTGCGCAATGACAGATTCATTGGAGAGCGCGAGATAGCACAGGCACTAGCGTGTGCTATGCGATATGCGCCTTGGGGTGTAATTTGCACAGGGCAGTGTTGTGTAACCTAACTAGTCTCTAAAGTTGTAATATAAAATATGTGCTGGGGAGTGTAACATTGCATATGCACTGTGACAAAGATATGGATCTCAGATTGTAATATGTATGGCATAGCGATGTGCGTTATAACATAGGCATCGAGGAAGGCACGTTAGATGGGGCAATATAACCCGTGCGAAGGCAAGTGTGGCATATTCACGGGCTGGTGTTACAGTGCACATGGGCTAGAGAGTGTCATAGCATACGCACTAGCTTGTGGAATACAACACAGAGGTGTGTGGCACTCGGCGGGCACTGGTGGGTGTAACACAGCATTGGGCTCAGCCAGGAGCACGCTGTGACTCTCAAGTGAGGTTCGTCTCCTTTCCAGAGAGTAAAATAAAACGTATTACACATCCGACGGTGGATGTGTGTTTAATTAACCGTGAGGGGGGTTTCTTGCATAGTTTTGGTCGAATTTTGGTCGAATCCCCTTTGAATGGCTTGGTGTGCGTGTGTATTAAATGTGCCCGTCAATAGCTACCCATGTTTGTATAAATAAATGACAAGGGTGTCTACTTGGAGAGTACCCACAGGCGGGGGTGCAGGGATTAGGCACGGTAGGACGTCAGACACGTCAGAGCTTCACTAGCGGTGTAAATACATTCCACGTAGATTCATTGTATGCATAGTCGCCTTTTAATGAATATCACGCAAATCGTCATGGTGATAGGTACATACGGTTTGTCCAGCATGTCCTAGGTGTTTCTATAAATATATATAAGTAATAAAAAACAAAGGCCGGCCCCGGAGGATGGGGTCCCCGGGGCCGATTAAGGCCGATTTTTTTTTTTTTTAAATTAGGGGCAGGCCCTGGGGGATGGGGACCCCAGGGCCAATAAATTAGAGAAAGAAGGGGGGCCACACAGCCCTCATTCTTAAAAAATAAAAAAAAATAAAAGACCGGCATCGCGCTGGAGGTCACGCCCCCTCCTTGCAGCACTCTGCAAACGCGCCCCCTGGCCAGTTGTAAGTTGGGGAATTAATTCCCCTTCAATACTGAGGGTCTTTGAAGGCCAACTAGCCCAGCAGGTATCTCCGGTATGCGCCAGGGAGCTGCGTTGCAGACAGGTGTTCTGAGGCCACGCCCCTTTTTACACCTCTCTGCAACGCAGCTCTGTGGCGCTTACTGGAGGTACCTAGTGGGCTAGTTTGACCCTAGGGACCCTTAGGATTCAAGGGGACTTAATCTCTCAATTTAGAACGGCCACAGGGCGCGTTTACACAGTGGTGAAGGGAGGGGACGGGGACTGAGGTGACGTGTGCAAACACGCCTTGTGGCGCGTTTTAAGTTGGGGAAATAATTCCCTTTCAATCCTGAGGGACCCTGGGGGCCAACTAGCCCACCAGGTGCTTCCAGTAAGCGCCACTGCTCTGCATTACAGAGAGGTGGTGCAGGCCATGCCCCTTTTTACACCTCTCTGCAATGGCGCTTACTGGACGTACCTAGTGGGCTATTTTGCCCCTAGGGACCCTCAGGATTCAAGGGGACTTAATCTCCCAACTTAAAACGGCCACAGGGCGTGTTTACACAGTGGGGAAGGGAGGGGACGGGGCCTGAGGTGACATGTGCAAACACGCCCTATGGCGCGTTTTAAGTTGGGGAAATAATTCCCCTTCAATCCTGGCGCTCCTGGGGGCTAACTAGCCCACCAGGTGCTTCCAGTAAACGCCACTGAGCTGCGTTGCAGAGAGGTGGTCCAGGCCGTGCCAATTTTTACACCTCTCTGCAACACAGCTCTGTGGCGCTTACTGGAGGTACCTAGTGGGCTAGTTGGACCCCAGGGACCCTCAGGATTCAAAAGAACTTAATCTCCCAACTAAAAACGGCCACAGGGCGTGTTTACACAGTGGTGAAGGGAGGGGACGGGGCCTGAGTTAACGTGTGCAAACAAGCCCTGTGACACGTTTTAAGTTGGGGAAATAATTCACCTTCAATCCTGTGGGACCCTGGGGGCCAACTAGCTCACCAGGTGCTTCCAGTAAGCGCCACTGCCCTGCGTTGCAGAGAGGTGGTCTAGCCGTGCCCCTTTTTACATCTCTCTGCAACGCAGCTCTGTGGCGCTTACTGGAGGTACCTAGTGGTCTAGTTGGACCCTAGGAGCCCTCAGGATTCAAGGGGACTTAATCTCCCAACTTAAAATGGCCACAGGGCGTGTTTACACAGTGGGGAAGGGAGGGGACGGGGCCTGAGGTGACGTGTGCAAACACGCCCTGTGAGCGCGTTTTAAAAGGTAGTTTTAATCCCCCTGCCCTTTATATACTAGGGGCTTACAGAGGAGGTCATGCTAATCACAGGGGGACCCCAACGCATAGTGTTCCCTAGTGTATGTAGGTGTTTTCACTGTATTCTGAGTGACTTTTAACATAGCACTGGCTCTGGGACTGGTTAGTCAGACTCAGTTACCACCAGTATCCGTCTGAAAAAGTTGAGGGTACATGATGATTTTGCAACAAGGCTTCTTTCTGCTCTTCTGCACATTATCCTTCTTCTTCTTTGAGGACTTCTGTTGCTTCTTCCTGCATTTCTTTTTTTTCTTTCTGTGCGTTTTGTCTTCTTTCTTCACATGTCCTATCTCTGTAGGCATAGTTAGAAATTAGCATTTAAAAAATCTTAGAAATTGACTGAAAAAACCATCGGTTTCAGGGGCGCTATAGTTAGCTGGACTTTTCACTCGTACAAAACCATTGAAATTCCCCCGTTATAGTTAGTTCAGCTAACTATAACTGGCGCGCCCACAATGCACTGCTGGTGACGTCATATATTACATCACTCATGACATGGTCAGTGACATCACTCATGATATCACTGATGACATCTCAAATGACATCACTGATGGCATCATCCTTGTGATAGAGTGGCAGACCTCCTTTCACCCTAATGTAACCTTTAAAACACACATTCAAAAATAGAAAACTAAAATTTTCAAAACAATGGACATACCAATACCAGTTACAACAACCTATTCAGTAATTCTAAGATCCACATACACATCCACTCATTCACCAACAGTCCTATACAGTCACTCATACATGTACTCACTCATCATATGTACTCATAAACATATACCTCCTGTTACACAACGCCACTCATCCATAGAGTTACTCACACACATAGTCACTCATGCTAATAAAGAATCAAGCACCCATTTACTTGCATATACAGTTATACACACACCACCACACTTACTTCTACAGAAACTTACACATACTTAGTCTTTTAAACAATCACTTATAGAAACACATACTTATTCATACAGGAACTCTTCCAATCTCTCCCTCTCACATATACTCACTTATATGCACCAATAGTCACATATACTAGTTTAAAACATATGTAGTTACTCATAAAGACACTATTGAGACAGTCATTCACTCACTAACACACCCATGCACACACTCATCCACCCATACAGTCCTGCACACATGCTGTCTTCAACACATATAAACAGTGAGTCACTCATTCTTGCACCTATGCATTACGTAATACCCCCCACCGAACCATACAGACACTCAGACACTCATACTGATACTCAAAAAACCAACTAATAACCTATATAGACACTCATGTAGCTACTCACCAACCCATGCAGCCACTTATACACAAAGTGAGAGACTGACACAGATATTTACATATTTAAACATTACTCACTAAGCCATGTATTCACTAAGATACAGTTAATCAGTCAGTTATAGAATCAATTTTTCAAAAACAAATCATCCATTTAGACACTTATATACCCATTTATTCTTCCATCGACCTTGAGATATACATATATAAAACATATTTAATTTTCAGAAAAACACACATTCACTGGATGATGTCATCAGTGATGTCATGAGTGATGTCATTTGAGACCCCATCAGTGATATTATGAATGATTATCACAGACCATATCATGAGTGATGTAATATGTGACATCGTCAGCAGTGCATTGTGGGCGCGCAAGTTATAGTTAGCTGAACTAACTATAACGGGGGAATTTCAATGGTTTTGTACGAGTGAAAAGTCCAGCTAACTATAATGCCCCTGAAACCGATGGTTTTTTCAGTGAATTTCTATGGTTTTTTAAATGCTATTTCCTAACTATAAGGTGCCTGAAACCTATGGTTTTTATATATATTATCTACTGGCGGTCGCCAGCAGTTAGTTATAGTTAGGACCGTGTTTCCATAGGAAATCTCAAAATTCTAATTTGAATAACTTTGGCGCCGGTTGACGAATCTTCGCAAAATTTTCAAAACTAATGGGGCGCTCCGCTCAGCTCCTACACTGAAAGTCTCGGGGTGATTCAACAAGCGGGGGCTGAGAAAAAGGGGGGTCCCAAAACACGTTTTCCCCATGCATGGTCCCATAGGACCTTTAGTCGAAGGTACAGCCCGAACGGCTGAACAGAATTGCTTGAAATATGGCAGAGAGGTAGTCCTCAGGTCAGGGATGTGCCTTTTGCATATATGGAGTCAATCTGTTCAGTAGTTCCTGAGAAAATTGCAGTTAAAAGCACATACATATCTATAGCCGCGCACCATGCGCGCACCGTGCGCGCACCTTAACGTCCGCGAGCGTAATTCTGATTGGTTGTTACATGTCAGTCAACGTTCGAATCGGTCGAAATCAGGAAGTGTCGGCCGCCATTTTGTTTGTTTTCAGTGCGAAAGTGGAAAAGGAAGGTGGTGAACGTGAAAAGGGGGCAGGGTAGAGAGTTCCTGACCCCCTAGCCTTTGCCAGGGGGTCCCTGAAGGACCCCGAAGGCAGAAAAAAACATTTACATTTTTTTTTTTAAATCGCGCATAAAAAAAATGTAATACATAGTTTATTGTAAAATAAATATATAAAAAAAAATAATACATACATAACTTAGCATTTAAAAAAACGTACAAATTCACTGAAAAATCCATAGGTTTCACACACGTTATAGTTAGGAATTAGCATTTAAAAAACCTTGCAAATTCACTTAAAAACCATAGGTTTCACACATGTTATAGTTAGGTGGATATTTCACTCGTAAAAAACCAATGAAATTCCCCCGTTATAGTTAGTTCAGATAACTATAACTCGCGTGACCGCCACTCTATCACAAGGATGATGTCATCAGGGATGTCAAGAGTGATGCCACTGACCATGTCATGAGTGATGTAATATGTGACGTCATGAGCAGAGGATTGCGGGCGCGCGAGTTATAGTTATCTGAACTAACTATAACGGGGGAATTTCATTGGCTTTTTACGAGTGAAATATCCACCTAACTATAACATGTGTGAAACCTATGGTTTTTTAAGTGAATATATATATATATATATATATATACACACTGTGTCTTTTTTGAAAAAACAAATGCCAAGCCTAAATCACTTCAGCTTGAATTTAATTTATTCCATACAGCGAAAACACCTGACGCGTTTCGGAGCAGTCGCCTCCTTAATAACGGGTCATATATATATATATATTCACTGAAAAAACCATGGGTTTCACACACGTTATAGTTAGGACTTAGCATTTAAAAAACCTTAGAAATTCAGTGAAAAAACCATAGGTTTCACACACGTTATAGTTAGGAATTAGCATTTAAAAAACCTTAGAAATTCAGTGAAAAAAACCATAGGTTTCACACATGTTATAGTTAACTGGACATTTTACTCGTAAAAAACCATTGAAATTGCCCCGTTATAGTTAGTTCAGCTAACTATAACTCGCGCGCCCGCAATGCACTGCTGATGACGTCACATATTACATCACTCATGACATGGTCAGTGACATCACTCATGACATCACTGATGACATCTCAAATGACATCACTGATGACATCACTGATGACATCATCCTTGTGATAGAGTGGCAGACCTCCTCTTCCCCTAATATAACCTTTGATACACACAATCAAAAATAGAAATTAAAATTTTAAAAACAATGGACATACCAATACCAGTTACAACAACCTATACAGTAATTCTAAGATCCAAATACACATCCACTCATTCACCAACAGTCCTATACAGTCACTCATACATGTACTCACTCATCATATGTACTCATACACGTATACATCCTGTTACACAATGCCACTCATCCATAGAGGTACTCACACACATAGTTAGTCATGCTAATAAAGAATCAAACATACATTTACTTGCATATACAGTTATACACACACCACCACACTTACTTCTACGGAAACTTACATATACTTAGTCTTTTAAACAATCACTTATAGAAACACATACTTATTCATACAGGAACTCTTTCAATCTCTCACTCTCACATATACTCACATATATACACCAATAGTCACATATACTAGTTTAAAACATATGTAGTTACACATAAAGACACTATTGAGACAGTCATTCACTCACTAACACACCCATACATACACTCATCCACCCATACAGTCCTGCACACATGCTGTCTACAACACATACAAACAATGAGTCACTCATTCATGCACCCATGCACTACGTAATACCCCTCACCGAACCAGACACTCACACTCATACTGATACTCAAAAAACCAACTAATAACCTATTTAGACACTCATGTAGCTACACACCAACCCATGCAGCCACTTATACACAAAGTGAGAGACTGATACAGATATTTACATATTTAAACATTACTCACTAAGCCATGTATTCACTAAGATACACTTAATCAGTCAGTAATACAATCAATTTTTCAAAAACAATTCATCCATTTAGACACTTATATACCCATTTATTCTTCCATCGACCTTGAGATATACATATATAAAACATATTTAATTTTTAGAAAAACACACATTCACTGGATGATGTCATCAGTGATGTCATCAGTGATGTCATTTGAGATGTCATCAGTGATGTCATGAGTGATGTCACTGACCATGTCATGAGTGATGTAATATGTGACGTCATCAGCAGTGCATTGCGGGCGCGCGAGTTATAGTTAGCTGAACTAACTATAACGGGGCAATTTCAATGGTTTTTTACGAGTAAAATGTCCAGTTAACTATAACATGTGTGAAACCTATGGTTTTTTTCACTGAATTTCTAAGGTTTTTTAAATGCTAATTCCTAACTATAACGTGTGTGAAACCTATGGTTTTTTCACTGGATTTCTAAGGTTTTTTAAATGCTAAGTCCTAACTATAACGTGTGTGAAACCCATGGTTTTTTCAGTGAATTTGCAAGGTTTTTTAAATGCTAATTTTGTTTTTTTTCTTCTATTTTTTTAAACATATTTTTATTTTAATTTTCTATCCTTTTTTAAAGACTAAGGTTAAATTTTTAAAATTCTATAATATGTTTTTTTAAATATATTTTATAAAATAAACATGTAAAATTTATTAGCAATACATTTTTTCCTTTTTTTAAATTTTTTTTTAGTACGCGTACCGTAAGCTTACGGTAAGCGTACGGTTTACGCAACGTCCGTAATTTATCTACGCTGTTTGCGTATAGTTACGCAATTTGCGTAGCCGCGCGTCCTCCGCGTGGGACGCGTACGCGTGTACGCTACACGCGCACGTTACGCGGAAGTGTCGGGTAGTGACTGTTATGCGCATGCGCGCAAGCGCGTGTCTTTTTTACGCGCATGCGCACTTTTGCCGTAAGCGTACCGTAAGCGTACGGTAGGTCATGTGATCATGAAACACAACTTTTGATTGGTTGAAACTACTTTCAGTTCTAGAACTCTCCTACACCACACCCATTCCCCTCATTTCTGCTTGTGATCCCTTGGGAGAAGGAGCTGGTTTGTCTTTGGGATACGATGGCAGAACAGCAGAGCTCTTCTGAGAGTGAGGCTAGCACTAGCAGCACTGTCTTGAGGCAGAGATCGAGGAAACAAAAGCCCTCTTATGTATGGGATTATTTTACTTTTCCTGAAGGCCAGAAAAAGGTGAATGCACCCTTAGTAACTTGCAGGCTGTGTCAGCGTTTACTTTCTAGAGGTAATCCTGACAGGAAGTATTCCTTCGGGAATCACACCATGAAGAGACACCTCCAGGATGTACACAGAAGGACACATGGTCATCTTTTTGGAGGTAACTCTTCAGAAAGACAAGCAAGTACATCCACAGCAGCTCAGCCTGGACCATCATCTGCAGGGCTGACTCCTTCTTCTGCAGGTCAGGTGAGCCCTTCATCTGTGGGGGGAGCATCTCCTTCTGCTGGCCCTCTGGAAATTAACCCTCGATTTCGGAGGGTTGATATTCGATGTGCCTCTTGTCATGATCTAATTTGTCATAGGGAGACCAGTGTTTCCCTAGTGAACAACAAAATAGATCAGCACACTTGTCACAGAGACTAATTTTTCCATGCTTTCTTTCCTCTGTCCCTGCATGAACACAACGGTTCTTTTAAGAGCCAACCTTATCTTTCATCTTTTTTTTACATATGTTTTTAAAAACTTTTTTTTTTTTTTTTTACCGTACGCGTACGGTGCGCGTACCTTTTTTTATTTTTTAAAAAAAACACTAAAAATCAATTATCACATTACAAGGTCCTTGAGAGACTACAATTATTATTATTGACTTACCATACTCACTCAAAAAAATATTTATTCATTTGTTTTTTTTAAAAATAGTTTTAAAAATGGTTCTAGTTTTCAAAAATTTTCTATATCAATCTGAAAAAAAAGAAAAAAGTATTAATATTTTTAAAAAAATTTATAATACAGTACACATATTTACATTTTTTTCCCAAAAATATTTTTGCCTTATTTTTGCTGTTTTCAGAATATATTGCATTTCACTATAAATTGTGAAAGCAATTGCATTCATCATTTTACAGCGGGCAAAAAAAAATAACAATCACAAAGATTGTAATAAAAAAGCCCAGAATCTCTTTTTACTTAAACTTAACATTATAGAAATGCATAATATTCTAAAAAAATATCATCTAATACCAATAGTTATTTCTTTAAAATACCGTCTGATATGTTTGTTTCAGAAGTATAATCACAATATTATATCTCAAATAACTCCAAAATACATCTGATTCCATTTCCTTTAGGCAAAATAGTAATTTAAAATTTTTTTTTGGAATAAATTTCAAACGGTAATCCAATAAAATTCTAAAGTTTAATTTGTCCAGATCTCACCGATTCTCTGTAACATTTTGGTTCACGACAATTTTTTGAATAATTTATTAAGTCCACAATAGAATTGGTTACTTTTCCGCATGGCCAAATAGTAATTTTTAAAATCTTTTTTGAAAAAATTTCCAATGGCAGTCCAATAACATTCCAAAATTTAAATTGTGCAGATGTTACCGATTATCTCTAAATTATTGGTTTTTCAAAGTTTCATTTAAAATTAAAAAAGTCCACATTACAATTGGTTATCTTTCCATTAGGCCAAATGATAATTTAAAAAATCTTTTTTCTATAAAATTGCAATGGTAATCCAGTAAAATGGTAAAATTATTTTGTCGAGATCTTGCCAAATCTGTCTAAAATTTAGGTTTCAGGAAGATTAGATAGGAATTTGCTAAATCAAAAGGCAAACGTTGCTTGAAAATCAATTGGGAATCATTACACAGTGTCCAGCCTTTTTCACATTTAAGATAAACTGTGTAATGTCCAGAAGTAACAGTAGGTCCATCATGGAAAATTATTGCAACAGTTACAAAAGTTTTTCCTGAAATTGATAATTGCTGTCCTGTAAACTTCTTTATTAAAGTATCCAATTTTGAACCATCAGCTCTACATCGTTGCATCATTAAAATTACATACTGTCCGTATTCCTTTAAAATTAATGTTGAAAACATGTCAGATTTACACTCACCACATTTCATGCTATGATTAGCATCTTTAACTAATTTTGCAAAAGTAACTGTTTTACTCTCTGGCAATGTCAAATAAATAAACCTTTCATTATCAACATTAGAGCCACATATATTATAACAATTTTCACAACTATGTTCCCATTTATAAGAGAGACCAAAAAAAATTTCAATGGGAACTCCTTCTTCTTCCACTACCTGAAGAAAATACAACAAGAATTCCTGTGCGTCTTGCTGTACATTTTGAGAAAACTGTGTTCGTCCTGAACATACATCTAAAAGTTTTCTAATTTCAGTAGCGCTTTCTATTTGAGTTTTATCTTTACTTAGCTTTTGAAAAAGGAGAGTCAGCTCTGAACAGAATCTTTTTCCCTGATTTACTATTATCTGCTCTTGCAAACTTTCCAGATAAAATGCAACATTCAGCACTACATTTGCGTAGCAGTTGACACCAGAGCTATTTTCAAAATGACATCCTACAACCTGTTCTTCATTTTCCTTTTTCTTTTTGCTTACAATTACATCACTCCTCTTTTTTTTCCTCTTCTCTACATCTTCATTACAGATATTCTCATTTTTTCTTTTACGAGAAACTACACGTTTCTCTAACACAGGATACTGACCTAAATGAGGAGCATAGCTTCTTCTTAATCTATTATACTCCTTTACACAGTTTGTATCAGCACTAACTTTTGAGTCATCAAAGTCTATCATGAATAAACCTGATAATGTTTTCACTCGTGACAAAGCAACATATGCCATACCCTCTTTGAACACAGTTGAACCAATGTTCACAAATGCACAATCTACAGTCAATCCTTGAGACTTGTGAATAGTTACAGCATATGCTAGAGAAAACGGAAACTGCTTCCTACGTACATATAAGTCTTTCACAAGCATGAAACGAACTGTACAACGACAAATATCTTTAACTTCTTCTAACTGATCAAATTTTATTTTTAAACATTCAACTCCTTCTTTTTTCTGATAATTTTTTTTTTTTTTTTTTTTTTTTATTGAAAAAGTTTTTATTGAGCAACAATTCGGTCACAAGTATGGGCCTACAACCACCCGGGCCGGCCGCTAGGTACATAAGGAAATATACACATATCAAAGTTGCAATCCGTTCCCAGGGCACTGCCCCGCAGTGGCTCAAGATAGTTCTCGAAGAACAGCAAGCGTCAGTCCAACAGTAACAGAAACAAAAGAAAAACAATAAAAACAAAAGGCGAGTTACGAGGGATACCAGTGCGGTTCAGGCTCCCCCCGGGAAACTCCAGTCAGAACATTTGAACAATCCGCTAAAGAGAGGAGTACCGGGAGGCCGGGGACGGAGGGGGGGGGGGGAAAGGGGGGTCAAGGAAGATGAACGTCCCTATGTAGTTGGTACAAAAAGCGCCAGGAACCGTCGAGGGTCAGGGGGACATGGCGATATCAGTGTCTACCAGGGGGGGCGCACAGATGCCTCCGCGATACGCATTCCATTGGCCCCAAATTCTACCCCATGCCCCCGGCTTGCCACGGGCCACATACACTGTCTTCTCCCGAAACATACACCAGTCCATATTCTCCTTCCATACTGACACGGTGGGCGGCCGTTGAGCGCCCCAAAGTTGCGCTATATCCCTCTTGGCAATCATGTTCCCTAGGGCCGCCCACCGAGTCTGAGCCGCGTTGTAGTCATTGGGCTCCCACACATTCAGGACACAGCGACGCACCTCCGGCAGCAGTACAACCCCGGTGACCTGTCCCATAACCGTGTGGACCCGGCGCCAATAGTCCGCCACCTCGCGACACTCCCAAAGGATATGAAGAAAGGTGGCGCTGAGCCCGCAGCCTCGTTTACAGAGCCCGTCGTCGGAAAATCCCATCGCGACCAAGCGCGGACCCGTAACATACACCCGATGGAGAATCTTGAGCTGTACCAACCGGAGACGAGCCGGAATGGCAACCTCCTTGGGGGACGACAGTGCAGACTGCCAGTCTTCGTCATCCAATTCGACCCCATCCCCAGTCCAAGCCTCCCGAAGGCGCACCAGGAGATCCGCCCGGTGATTAATCAATTTTTTATAAATTAAAGAAATAGTACTATCAGGGACATGTCCGTCAAGTACGCGGTCCTCGAGGGGCGAGGAAACAGGGACCGTGGTCCCCTCCCCGAAGACCGAGAGCAGGGCGTGTCGAACCTGGGCGTAGCGGAAGAACTCCCTGTCGGTCAGCTCGTATTCGGCCTGGAGCACCGCGAAAGTCTTGACCGCGCCCTTGTGCCACAGGTCTCCCACTTTGCTGATACCAATCGTGTCCCACTGGTCAAACCCCTTGGTGGTCCACAAGCTGCCCAGGCGGTCGGAGGCAAACAAGGGAGTAGCACATGTCATTCGCTCACTCCAGCCCGTGGCCGCAGTGGCAGCCCTCCAGGTCCGCACAGCAATCTTAGTAGGACCCGTAAGGGTCCGGTCAGCCAGGCGGGAATAAAGTGCCCTGTTGTAGTTCCCGCCGGGAAGCAGGAACTTGTCCATCTCATACGCCGGATTCAAGCCGGGCGCATACGTGGCGTGGTTAATGGCAGATAGCTGCGAGGCCCAATAGTACCTGCGAATGTCAGGAAGCGCGATGCCCCCGTCATACCAGGGGAGAGTGAGCTTGGCAAGAGCAATACGCGCCCGGCCGTTCCACACCAGTCTCCTCTGCAGGCTCTCCACCTCCCGAAAGTAGGCCACTGGGATAACGTCAAAGGAGTTCTGGAGTGCATAGAGGAACCTGGGAAGGGACATCATTTTAAACAGCGTGGCCCGACCCAGCGGGGACAGGGGCAGCCTGCACCACCGGGCCGTGTCCTCCCGCAGCCGCCGAAGTGGACGCAGAAGATTCTGCTCGTAGCGAGCCACCGGGTCCAGCGAAACGTATATCCCCAGGTACTTAAAGCCGCTCAGAGATATTTGAATCGGGAGCCGAGGCGGCAGGAGAGGAGGACCACCAGCGATGGGATAAACGCAGGATTTAGACCAATTGATCGTGAGACCCGAATTGTTCCCAAAGGAGGTCAGAACGTCAAAGAGGACGTTGAGTGACTGCCGCGGTGAGGTGAGGTACAGGAGAATGTCGTCCGCATACAGCGAGACCCGATCTTCAAAGCCCGGGCCCCACCGGATCCCTCTAAGCGAGGGCTCCCAACGGAGCCAGGCAGCGAGTGGCTCCAGGGCGAGAGCAAAAAGCAACGGGGACAACGGGCACCCCTGCCTCGTGCCCCTGCCGAGGGCAAAGGGCCGAGAGACCCGCCCATTCACCACCACTTGAGCCATGGGTCCCGTGTAAAGGAGCCTCACCCAGCCAATAAATCCCTCCCCAAAGCCGAATTTATCCAAGACGGCCCAGAGGAATGGCCACTCAATAGTGTCAAATGCCATCGTGGCATCCAAAGAGACCAGCACGGCCGGCTCGGTGAGGAGCTCCGCCCTGGCGAGGACCCCGTGCAGACGCCGCAAGTTAAGAGCGGTGTTGCGGTGCGGGATGAAGCCGCATTGGTCCGGATGAATAAGGTCGCACACGACACTCAACAATCGATTGGCCAGGACTTTCGCCAGGATTTTAGGCTCTGCATTGAGCAGTGAAATAGGCCGGTAAGAGGTACAGCGGTCACGCGGCTTGCCCTCCTTGGGGAGAACGACTATAGTGGCCAGGCGCTGGTCGGCCGGAAGGGAACCCGCCGCAAGAGAGTCGCGGAACATGCGGCCGAGGAAGGGCGCAAGCTTATCAGGACGCAATTTGTATAGTTCAATGGGCAGACCGTTAGGACCCATAGCCTTGCCCGAGCGAAGGGAACGAATCGCGGTCGCTATTTCATCCGACGATAAGGGGGCGTCCAGCCGCTCCCGGTCCTCAACGGACAGGCCGGGCAGAGCAATATCTCTCAATAGGAGGCGAGAGTCATCTTCGTCCCTGTCAGTCACCGGGGAGTACACCGCCCGGAGGTGGTCAGCGAAGCATTCCACAATCTCATCCGGTTCAGTCACACACCCACCATCCGCAGCACGCAACTCGGGGACCACACGATTCACTCTCTCCTTTTTGTCCAGCCACGCAATCAACTTTCCCGCCTTGTCCCCCGCGTCATACAATCGGCCCTGCTGCTCCCTATACATAGTTTGGGCCGCGTCAGTGACCAGGGACCTATATTCGAACTGTTTCAGGCTAAGGGCATGTAGCCCGTCCGGAGTAATATTCGCCTCCAAGGCCGACTCCAGCCCCGAGACGTCAGTCTCCAGCTTCACCACCGCCTCGCTCCTAACCTTCTTGGCCACCACTATCTGGGCGAGGGCGTGTCCGCGTATAACAGTTTTAAAGGCTTCCCAAAGGGACAACGCAGACGACACCGACCCCTCGTTTTCACTGAAGTATTGGTCCATGGCCTTAACCAGGCTGTCACGAGTCACAGGGTCCCGCAGGTACCAGGGGTTAATGGGAGCTATCCGCCCTGCGGACCGCGGCCCGGTGTCAAAGAGAAGCCACAGCGGAGAATGGTCGGAGATACCACGCGCCAGGTGTCTGACCTCTCGAATCCGACCAGTCTGCGCCGCTGGCATAAGGAAGTAGTCTAACCTGGAGAGACTCCCATGCGCCCCCGAATGAAAAGTGAACTGGCACTGGGTCGGATGCAGTAGTCTCCAACTATCCACCAAGCCGAAGGTCTCCAACATCCCACCCAGCCATGACTGGGCAGCGGGGAGGGTCCTCGGTGGGTGACGATCCAGTTCACCCGAAACCACAGAATTAAAGTCCCCGCCCATGAGCAGGAGGCCGTCCGGGAGGTCAAGCAGCACTCGACCCAAATCAGCAAAGGTGGAGTTCTGGAGGCCCGGGGGGACGTAGACTGAAACCAGGGTAAGGGGCTGCCCCTCCCACCTCCCAATCAGACACACATAGCGCCCTCTGTCATCCGAGACTATCCTCGTGATCTCCACCGGAAGGGAGGTTCGCAGGAGAATGCCCACCCCCCTGGAGCCAGTTGTGAAACCAGAATGGGCTACGAGGCGGTATCCCCCTCTGTGCATCGCATGGCAGACACTGCCGACCAAATGCGTCTCCTGGAGAAACACCACATCAGGAGTCAAACGGCGCAAATATTGCAGTACAACACCCCGCTTAATACGGTCCCCCAACCCATTGACGTTCCACGACATAAGCCTCAACCCGTCTCCCCCCATCCCCTCCAATAGAGCAAGAAGCCCCCAGCCCGCCGCACCGCTCCCAAATATGGATAAAAATCAATTCCTCGCCCTGTAAACAAAAAACACACAACTAAACAACCCCTCTTCCCCCCCAACCCCACCCCAAGTCCACCGCCCCCCACCCTGCACCCCTGCGGGCCTAAGCCCCCCCCCAACTTGCAGTGTGCCTGTCGCCCCGCTAACCCCATTCTACAAAAAGACCCCGGAGGAGGAAAGGGACCCGAACCCGCCCGCACCCCTCACGGGTCCTGGTAAAACACAGTATGCAAAAGAAGTAAGACCCAACTGTACAGTGCAAAAACGCAAAAGCAAGGACCAAAGGTCAGTCTAAGGGGACCCGTCACCTGCGGTGCCCCCAGAGGGCCCGGGCCGGCCACCCCCGTCCGGCAGCGAGTCCAGCCAGTCACTTGCGGCCACAGGAGTGTCAAAAAAGACTGTCCGCTCTCCATGCTCCACTCGAAGTTTCGCCGGGTAGAGCATCGAATACTTCAGGCCTAGCTCGCGGAGACGGCGCTTCACCCCCTGGAATCCCATCCGCTGTTTCTGGACCAGTTGCGTGAAGTCCGGGTAAAAGTTGACGATCGAGTTCTCGTAGCGGACCGGGCCACGGGTCCGTGAAGCCTGCAGAATAGCATCGCGGTCCCTGTAGTGGAACAGTTTAGCCACGATAGGCCTCGGGGGGGCCCCCGGCCGCGGCCGGCCGCCAGGAACCCGATGGGCCCGCTCCACAGCGAAGAATTTACTTAGGCCAACAGGGGACAGCTGCTGCAGGATAAGTTCCTCGACCACGAGGTCCACCGGGCGGCTGTCGGAGGACTCCGGTACCCCAATGATACGGATATTGTTTCGTCGGGCCCGTCCCTCGAAGTCCTCAAGCCGCCGGGCCATGTGGTCGTTGACCACTCTAATGTCCCCAAGCGCGGCCCGCAGATCCGACACCTCCGCACCCAAGGTGGAGGTCCGTGTATCAAGGGCCTGGACCTTCTCGTTGGTTTTAGAGAGGTCGGCCCGAATCAGGGTGACGTCGATCGCGACAGTGTCGATCTTACGGGCCAGGGCCTCATATTGCGTCGCGATAGTTTCCCTGATGCCCTCGATGGCGCCCATAATGTCCTGTAGGGAAGGTTCCGCAGCGACGGTCGTGCCTCCCCCCGCAGCATCCGGGGAGAGGCCAGCAGCGCCAGGGGACCCCCTGCCCTGGGTATAGCGGTCCATGTTGTTGCTCTGGACCGCTCCCCCGCGCAGTGAGGCCTTGGTCTTGCGCCCCTCCGGTCCCCCTTTGCCCGCCATGTGAGCGCCGTCACTCAATGGGACCTCCGATCAAGGGGTGCACGGGTGCCAGAGAAAGGATCACAAACTGTCGGTGTAGGGGTCGGAGGCGTCAGACCCGTCCGTAGCAGATGGAAGCAAACCTCGGGCAGAGGCCCAAGAGGCACCCCGCCACCTTGAGCACGCACGCCAGCTGATCTCCTGAAGGCCAAAATCGAAACCGAAAGTGCTGAATCGGTGACTGGCACCGCGCTGAGGCCGCTGTTGTTCAATTGCAGCCCGGCCCCACGGATCACCTCCACCCCGGCCTCCTCCGTCGGGTGGGTCCCAAAAGTTCCGGCGACGATAACTCAGGATTCCCAGGTCCGAATAGAATTTTGGAAAGAGCTATATAGTCAGCTGGTCTTCTTCTCTCAGATTCCATACACCAACTCAGGATAGTCTCAGGATTTATTCCGAGGAGCAGAAAGGGTCCGGGGAGCCCTGTGCTCACGCGACCATCTTGGATGCGCGCTAGGCTCCTCCTCTCCTTTTTTCTGATAATTAATAAAACCCACAACTCTTCCCATCGCTCCATTAACTAAACCTTTTTCAACATCCAAATTTCTTCTTAAAAATACTCTACAGTTCATGCAAACATATAGATTTTTTTCTAATCCAGCAGTTTTGGAGATGTTCTTCTCTAGTGAGTCCAATTTATTTTTCATTTTGCCTGTTACTGTGACAGTAATTCTTCCATCCTCAATTTTGTCCACTGCTTCCAATTTCCTGATCTCTTCCTTTTCCAATTTCAAAAGCTCCTCATTGAATATTGAGCATTCACGTAGAGTTGGCATTAAGCAGATGACACTTTTGTTTTCTGCAATGTTCTTGTATATCTTCTCTGCAACTATTTCTTCCTTTGGAAATAAATTATGTAGCAGCCGACTCTGTAATGCTTTTTTGCCAACTTCTGTGAGTAGTCCAATCCTGATATCTTTCAGAATACTTCCATATTCTTCATCGTTTGCTTGCCTCATATTAGTAGTAAGTTCCTTGTACTCAAAGAAGGACCAAATATTTGTATTACCGATGCTTCCCAATGACTTCTTCGTGTCTTCATGTGTGACAGTATTAAACACTGGTTGTCCTTTAACTGGAGTAAGTTGCAAAAGATCTCCAAAAACTATGACGTGTTTTCCACCAAATAACATGTCATAGTCTGTCTTCAAAATTTGCTGCATTCTTAAATGCACAAAGGCAAGCATTAAGTTTGATACCATGCTCACCTCATCAATAATGAGAACTTGCATCTTCTTCAATACTCTTGAAACTTCCAAGGATGCTTCTCCAGTTAGCTTGTTGAATTGTATTTTGTTCTCATGCTCCACTGGTAACATTAGCAAACGATGTAAAGTGATTCCTTTTATGTTATATGCTGCTAACCCAGTTGGAGCAGTAACCACACAAGACAAAGTAGAATCCGTTTTTTGCTTTAGGTAGCTTCTGATGACTTTTATTAGGAAACTTTTTCCAGTTCCAGCTTGTCCGCTTACATACATCCTGATTGGATGAAATGATGTGCATGAGCACTCTTTTTTTTCATGTAGAAATCCGTGATCAATTTTGTTTTTGATCTCTTCATAAATTTGTTGCTGCTCTTGATTCAGTTGTCTTTCCAAATTTTCTAAGTCTATAAATTCTTCTTGAGCTTGATTCATAGCCGTTTCCACTTCATTCATGGCTATTGATGCTTCATTTTCAACGATTGGTTGTCCTAGGGGATCTTGACTGAGTGTTCCTGAACTTTGGCTGTCCTGAGAACTATCTCTAGCTATTTCTGCTGCAATTGTAGTTTCCTGTTCAATTTCTTCATTTAACATTTGCAGATAAGTTGAGAATGTACTGCATTGTATGCTGTCTTTGCAAGCATTAAAAGAATCTTCATAGCTCTGGAATTCTCCCAGTAGTTCATCCTCTGTACGCCATGGTTTAAACAACTGTAAAAGAGCCAAGTAGTAAAATTCCTTCTTGTCAGTAGTGTCGCAACTCAGCTTCCGGTGATTTATCAAACTTCCTTTTGTTTGCTTCACCAAACATCCTTCTTCACCAACGACTTTATATTTTCCATTGTTGATGTCTTCTGCAGCTTTCCGTGAATAAATGTAGTTCTGCAGCACTTCATAGAGACACATGTTCTCCAGATGATGACTTCTCTTGGGATAATATGTGTCCAACATGTTTGATTTCAAAATATCTGTACTTTCTGGGTCATTCTCGGCCAAATATTCAATTTCTCCTACAGATTTCAGTACCCGATTTCTCATTGCTGCAAGGCCTAAACTTGCCCAAATTATTCTTCTTGACTTCGAGTAGAGACTTGCAGAAGATAACCTATCTGAACATTCGTAGGATCCAATTTCTCGATGCGATAACATCTTCAAACTGAAACTGTACAGCTTCTTACTGACAGTCTTCTCGTGAGAAATCTCTTCCCACATTTCCTTCAATTCTGTTTTTTCTGATTTTGTAATGTAAGACGTTACATATCGAGCAACAGCAATGGAATTGTCAGCAACATACTGTATATCCATGTTAGCGTTCCACATGGATAAAATGACTGGGTTGTAGTCATTTATATTTTTTGATTCTTCTTTTCTTTTAAGGTTGTAGGTATTCTTAGGTGATTTTCTTGTGATAGTATGTCTCACAGCTGACATAAAACTGTTTACTCTTCCATTTGAAAGAACAGGTCTAGGAAATCCAAATCGACATTTAGTGTAGTATTTTTCTTTGCTCTTGTATTTCCGTCGACAGTATTTTCCACACCGATGACTTTGGAAACGTAAAACTTGCTCCTTTAACTTGTTCTCTTCTGTGCTTTTTGGTATAGCACATGTTGCATATTCTTCAATGTAAGATAACACTGCTTCATCAGTATCTGTTCCAAACTTTGGGGCATCCTTGATCCACAACAGCATATGAATATGAGGAGCACCTCTTGCCTGGTACTCTTTTCTCCAAAAGAAATCCACTACTTCTCCAAGGGGTGGATTTTTTTTATTGCAGATGAAGGACATCATAGCCTCAAATCTATGATTGAAATATCTGCAAACATTAACCGGATCCAATGAGCACAGTTCTCCTGCTGTCTTGTATTCGATGTTTTTAATGTTTGAATTGGCCTCTCGTAGAAAATCCAGTAAATCATCCCAAGCATACTCGGCACAGCTTAGGGTATGGAACCATGTTGGTGTTCCTAAATTCCGTAACATGCATTTTAGTTCACCATGGCGTCGGTACCAATATTCATTTGTCCCACGCTGACAAGCCATCAGATTGATCAGTTGTGTTTCCAAATGATCATCTCGGTGCTGCACTTTCTCCATAAAATCCTTAGCAGACACATTTTGTAAATGTACTCCACTTTTTAAAATGTGATTTACTGCATAAGACAGTGCAGACAAGTCGCTTTCAAATAAAAGATGGAACAAATAAGGAATACTTTGTCGAAATCTGGGATCTTCAGCATATAGTCTTGTAGTCCGATACTCAGAAGCTGGAATCTGTTCTGGACGTTCATCGTATCGTCCTCCTTTTCCTTTAGGAAACAGCTGGGGAAAACATCGAGCTTCCAAGCTCTCCTCCCATACACTCACGGGAGTTCCTTTTGCTTTCTTCATCTGAAAGAGATCAATATTGTCTCCCATAACTTCTTTCGAATGAAGAGGATGTATGCTAAAATGTTCATAAATTTCTTCTTCCTTTGACTTGTCCACTTTTTCAATTTGTCCAGTTGGTGTTTCTGTGTCTTCTTGTAAATCTTCTTCTTCTTCTTCTTCTATATAAATTGATTCATACCATTTGTTATTCTTTTTCAAATACAAATTTGCTCTTTGTACTTTCCGCACATCTACCAGCTCCTGCCAAATCTTCTTATTCTTTGTAGGTACACCATTAACCAGAATAATTAATGGTTCAGTTTCCAAAGTATCCGCATCAATAGTTTCCATATTTTTTTTCAAATCCAAGGGCAAATACACCACTCTACCTTTTGAACCTCTCAGTAAATCTGAAGGAGGTAATTTACCAGTTTTCGGCTCCATACGTACTATGGTCTGGAACGGATGAACACATTGAATGAGTATAGACTCATATGTATTTAATTCAGAAAGTTCAGCAGGAATAGCATCCAATTCTAAATTATTATGTACAGCTCTGGTCGGCATTCTATTTTCCTCTAACTTGTTGTAACAGTATTTACAAATACGCTGATCTTCACCCAATTCAAAACAATTTTCTAGAAATATATATGTGGCAAAATCCTTCCACTTATAATTATCTTCATTTTCACTCTTTCTGTAGAGATCAACATTCCTAGTTTGTTTTCTATAATGAGTTCTGCGGCAACAAATACAAGTAAAATTTGGTCTTTCATTAGAGACTATTGCAAATTTTGTTATGTGATCATTAAATGTGTTACTTACAGAGGGTTCTACATTCTCTTCCACTTCTTCCTCATTTACTGTGTCCTTCTCTGCACTGTTTTGTTCAGGACCAAAGTAACAAAACTGAATTTCATCAACAACCTTCTCTACATCTGATACCGTTCCTCGGAACAGAGCCCTATTCAATTCATTTAACTTTATTGCTGGACTTTTGGCAAAATACAACCGTCTCACAAACTTTCTCATTTCAGTATGATGAACAGCCAGCATCCTAAAATGATGGAAAACACTATTGCACACTTTTCTAGATAGACAAGCCAGAGAATGACCCTGCAAACCAGTATTCTCTCTCACTCTGCATGGATCCAGACTTTGAAGCACCTTAATCTTCTGTTTTACACTTTTTTTACTATATTCTCTTAGAAACTCTCGAAATTTGTCAATAGATTCCTGACGCACAGTGCAAATACTACTACAATTCCAAGTGTACACTGGGGCTTTAGGACGTCTCCCCATTGCCTCATCTGCCATCACTTGTACCTCATCTCTTGGAACCATTATCTCCTTCTCCATTATGCAACCATTTTTTACTTCGTATGAACGACCTCTGGTGTCAACTGCATGCAGCAAACTATTACTTTGAAAATAGCTCTCTTCATTAAAAAAAGGTTCACTACTTGAACTATGCATCCACTTTCCTAAAAACACTTTACAAAAGTTTGTTCTGTTCACTACTCTTTTCCTTTTGCTATGTGATTTCAGTACATTAACCATTTTGTCTAATGTACGCATCCTATTCAAAATTAAAATGAATAGTTTCCTTTTTAATTCTAATGCCTTTGCTGCAATGGCTTCAATTTCTTTTTTTCTCTTAAAAAACTTAGCCTTTTGCTTATATTTCTTCACATCCTTTATCAAATTGGACATAACTCTTCTCTGAAACATTTTTCTACGTATCTCTTTAAACGCTGTTTTTCTGTTTAAGTTTAACTTTTTAGTTGCAGAAGGTATATTTGCATTAACTAAATTCTCAATTTTTTCTTGTCCTTTTTGTTTGAAATCATTCTTTCCTGTACAGACATTTTGTACATTTTTCCTTTTTTTGAATATATTCCTTAGAAAATCTTTTTTTTGCTTACCAGAAGATTTTTTCTTCCTTCCAACATCAGCATCTTCTACTAACTTTGATCCTCTAGTTGTCTTCAAATATAGTTTTTTTTTTTACGTGTTTTGTGAACTCTGGATTTTGTAGGCATCTTTAATTTTGTTCACTGCTCTTCAGCAATACCTGAAAAAAACTAAAAAAAAATTCCTTTATTTTATTTAAATATATTACTACATTTCTTTTCACAATAGTCACAAAACGAAATTTCTTTGCCAATTTGAATGCACACTAACTGCTCTTTTTTTTGGGCAAGTGAAAATCACTTTTACAAACTGTCACATTATGAAACCACTTTTCAGATTTTTTAAAAAGCCCATGTCCAGACTGCTACACTCCAGCAAGGGCAACCAGCCTTAGTGATGCTGAATGTATTTGCATTACAGACTGAAACCTGAAAACCCCACTCGCTTGTAAATACTGTGCATGATTATACATGGCAAGCACATGGGTGTGTGCTAAGAGTCTGCTTCTTCCCCCCAAAAATCGCTCCCCCTTTCCATCTAATGCAACTGTGAAATCACCAGAGCAATACGCAATAAATCTCTGCCTATAATTCCTCTCTGCACACAGTCATGTTTTCACATTAGTCCCAAAACGAAATTTCTTTGCCAATTTGAAAGCACACTTACTGCTCTTTTTTTTTTGGGCAAGTGAAAATCACTTTTACAGACTGACACATTATGAAACCACTTTTTTCGATTTTCTTAAATGCACATGTCCAAACTTCTTTTTCAGACCACCTCCATGTGTAACCTGGGTGGCTGCCTACACTCCAGCAAGGGCAACCAGCCTTAGTGATGCTGAATGTATTTGCATTACAGATTGAAACCTGAAAACCCCACTCGCTTGTAAATACTGTGCATGATTATACATGGCAAGCACATGGGTGTGTGCTAAGAGTCTGCTTCTTCCCCCAAAAACTCGCTCCCCCTTTCCATCTAATGCAACTGTGAAATCACCAGAGCAATACGCAATAAATCTCTGCCTATAATTCCTCTCTGCACACAGAGTCATGTTTTCACATTAGTCCCAAAACGAAATTTCTTTGCCAATTTGAAAGCACACTTACTGCTCTTTTTTTTTTGGGCAAGTGAAAATCACTTTTACAGACTGACACATTATGAAACCACTTTTTTCGATTTTCTTAAATGCACATGTCCAAACTTCTTTTTCAGACCACCTCCATGTGTAACCTGGGTGGCTGCCTACACTCCAGCAAGGGCAACCAGCCTTAGTGATGCTGAATGTATTTGCATTACAGACTGAAACCTGAAAACCCCACTCGCTTGTAAATACTGTGCATGATTATACATGGCAAGGACATGGGTGTGTGCTAAGAGTCTGCTTCTTCCCCCAAAAAATCGCTCCCCCTTTCCATCTAATGCAACTGTGAAATCACCAGAGCAAAACGCAATAAATCTCTGCCTATAATTCCTCTCTGCACACAGAGTCATGTTTTCACATTAGTCCCAAAACGAAATTTCTTTGCCAATTTGAAAGCACACTTACTGCTCTTTTTTTTTTGGGCAAGTGAAAATCACTTTTACAGACTGACACATTATGAAACCACTTTTTTCGATTTTCTTAAATGCACATGTCCAAACTTCTTTTTCAGACCACCTCCATGTGTAACCTGGGTGGCTGCCTACACTCCAGCAAGGGCAACCAGCCTTAGTGATGCTGAATGTATTTGCATTACAGACTGAAACCTGAAAACCCCACTCGCTTGTAAATACTGTGCATGATTATACATGGCAAGCACATGGGTGTGTGCTAAGAGTCTGCTTCTTCCCCCAAAAAATCGCTCCCCCTTTCCATCTAATGCAACTGTGAAATCACCAGAGCAATACGCAATAAATCTCTGCCTATAATTCCTCTCTGCACACAGTCATGTTTTCACATTAGTCCCAAAACGAAATTTCTTTGCCAATTTGAAAGCACACTTACTGCTCTTTTTTTTTTTGGGCAAGTGAAAATCACTTTTACAGACTGACACATTATGAAACCACTTTTTTCGATTTTCTTAAATGCACATGTCCAAACTTCTTTTTCAGACCACCTCCATGTGTAACCTGGGTGGCTGCCTACACTCCAGCAAGGGCAACCAGCCTTAGTGATGCTGAATGTATTTGCATTACAGACTGAAACCTGAAAACCCCACTCGCTTGTAAATACTGTGCATGATTATACATGGCAAGCACATGGGTGTGTGCTAAGAGTCTGCTTCTTCCCCCAAAAAATCGCTCCCCCTTTCCATCTAATGCAACTGTGAAATCACCAGAGCAATACGCAATAAATCTCTGCCTATAATTCCTCTCTGCACACAGAGTCATGTTTTCACATTAGTCCCAAAACGAAATTTCTTTGCCAATTTGAAAGCACACTTACTGCTCTTTTTTTTTGGGGCAAGTGAAAATCACTTTTACAGACTGTCACATTATGAAACCACTTTTTTCGATTTTCTTAAATGCACATGTCCAAACTTCTTTTTCAGACCACCTCCATGTGTAACCTGGGTGGCTGCCTACACTCCAGCAAGGGCAACCAGCCTTAGTGATGCTGAATGTATTTGCATTACAGACTGAAACCTGAAAACCCCACTCGCTTGTAAATACTGTGCATGATTATACATGGCAAGCACATGGGTGTGTGCTAAGAGTCTGCTTCTTCCCCCAAAAAATCGCTCCCCCTTTCCATCTAATGCAACTGTGAAATCACCAGAGCAATACGCAATAAATCTCTGCCTATAATTCCTCTCTGCACACAGAGTCATGTTTTCACATTAGTCCCAAAACGAAATTTCTTTGCCAATTTGAAAGCACACTTACTGCTCTTTTTTTTGGGGGCAAGTGAAAATCACTTTTACAGACTGTCACATTATGAAACCACTTTTTTCGATTTTCTTAAATGCACATGTCCAAACTTCTTTTTCAGACCACCTCCATGTGTAACCTGGGTGGCTGCCTACACTCCAGCAAGGGCAACCAGCCTTAGTGATGCTGAATGTATTTGCATTACAGACTGAAACCTGAAAACCCCACTCGCTTGTAAATACTGTGCATGATTATACATGGCAAGCACATGGGTGTGTGCTAAGAGTCTGCTTCTTCCCCCAAAAAATCGCTCCCCCTTTCCATCTAATGCAACTGTGAAATCACCAGAGCAATACGCAATAAATCTCTGCCTATAATTCCTCTCTGCACACAGAGTCATGTTTTCACATTAGTCCCAAAACGAAATTTCTTTGCCAATTTGAAAGCACACTTACTGCTCTTTTTTTTTTGGGCAAGTGAAAATCACTTTTACAGACTGTCACATTATGAAACCACTTTTTTCGATTTTCTTAAATGCACATGTCCAAACTTCTTTTTCAGACCACCTCCATGTGTAACCTGGGTGGCTGCCTACACTCCAGCAAGGGCAACCAGCCTTAGTGATGCTGAATGTATTTGCATTACTGAGTCCAACCTCAAACCCTTAAACTATTCTTTTTTTTCCAGTACACCTTAATTTATTGTGAAAACATACTCCATATTATTTTACATGTTCCTCACATTTAAATTTCTCCCAAAACAGAAAATGATAAACGCAACTACAACAAAAAGAATTTCCATTTCTATTATTCATTTCTTAAGTTACCACATACATCCCCTCTCAAACTCTAAACTCACCTTTAAAATTAGTTAGTTGTGAAAGAAATGTGACACTCAAACAGCAGATTATCAGAGCCAGGATCTCTGTTGTTTTCTCCTCTCTCCTCTCAGCAGAACCAGATAATGGCAAACTTTCCCTCTATTTTTCCACACATATACATGTAAGTTTCAAATCTCAGTGCTTCCCCCTTTTTTTCAAATGTAATCACACATTTCTATTGGTTGAAAACCAACCCTTTTCCAAAAGTACCCTGCCCCCAACTTGACTTCTGCCTAGTACCCTTCCCCCAACTTGACTTCTGCCTGCTACCATAGCAACAGCTCATGGAACACTGCTGTGTGGAGTTAGGTCAGAAGTTCGCCACACAATGTTTCAATTCCACAGAGCAAGAGTGCTTGACTTTTCAAACCTAACAGCAAATCCATAGTACTGTTCTTTGGTAACACATTTTTTTGTACCAATACAAAACATGCTTCTATTAGTTTACACATACAGCCTAGTTTTTATTCTAGAATGGTATGAAACAGCCAATCAGTTCTTTTTGTTTTGAAAAAAATATGTATGCCTCCATTTCCAAACTGTCTTTCTTTTCATATTGCCATTCTACTGAAAGACACCTCCTGAGTGCATCCAGTTCTCCTTTGAAGATGTTCACAGTGTGGATTGTAGGGCACAGCTATGTCTTCTGGAGTGAAAAGTTTGCAGAGAAAACAGATATGGTGAGAGACCTTGCTTTGCCAAATGTAGACATTAAATGGATTGGTCAGAGAGGGTTAAAGTGGCACCAATTGATGCCATTGGTGAAATCCTTCATGCAAATCCAACACCCTGACCTCATAGTAGTGCACTGTGGTGGCAATGACCTAGGCACTTTGACTGGGGTAGGTCTGGAAATGCTTATGAAGGACACCTTTGCACAACTGTTTTCACTTTTCCCTAAAACTGCCTTTGTGTTTTCCAACATATGCCAAAGGCAAAAATGGAACTGGTCCAATCATTTCTGTCCGCAGATTGACAAAGCAAGAAAGCACGTCAAGAAATCTGTTTCTGCTTTCCTCCGTGACTATGGTATGGGTGCCATTTACCACAACAACTTGCGTTTTGACATGCAAGACATTTATAGAGGAGATGGTGTGCACTTCAATGATAAAGGGAACAGAGTCTTCCTCTTGAACCTTAGACTCTGCATCGGTACTTACTTGTAGGTACCACTAAAAAATCATTTCATAAACACAACGGCTCTTTTTAGAGCCCCCTAATATCTAAACACTTAAATCTGAATTTCATTTTTTTTTTTTTTTTTTTTTCTACCGTACGCTTACCGTAAGCTTACCGTACGCGTACCCCGTGATTTTTTTAAAAATCAATAAATGTTTTCTTTGTACTTTTCAGTCCTTCTTTGACCCCCTCACAAATGTAAGGGGGTCTGTAACTCTCCTCATTGCCCCCTTTTCTTGTTTTCACTCTTTTTTTTCTGAGTGAAACACACAAAATGGCGGCCGCCGCTTCCTGGTTTCGGCCGATTCGAATGTTTACTAAGATCTAACAGCCAATCAGAATCGCGCTCGCGCACGCCACCGTACGCGTACCGTAAGCTTACCGTAAGCGTACGGTAAGCGTACCGTAAGCGGGCTCAGATATATATATTGATTTAAAGGCTATTTTCTCAGAATCTACTGAACAGATTTACACCAAACCTACAAAAGGCACTTCCTTGACATAGGGACTACCTCTCTGCCAAATTTCTAGTAATTCTGTTCAGCCGTTCGGGCTGTAGCTCGTTCTAAAGGTCCTATGGAAAAATGCATGGGAAAAACGCGTTTTGGGACCCCCCTTTTATCTCAGCCCCCGCTTGACGTATCTCCCCGAGACTTTCAGGGAAGGAGCGGAGCGTAGCGCCCCACCTATTTTGAGAAATTCGCGAGGATTCATCGACCGGCGCCAAAGTTATTCAAAATAGAATGTTGCGGATTTCCTATGGAAAAGGGGTCCTAACTATAACTACCTACTGGCGACCGCCAGTAGGTAATATATATATATATATATATATATATATATATATATATATATATATATTAGTTATAGTTAGGACAAAGTTTCCATAGAAAAGCATTTTTTGATGGACTTATAACTTTGGCGTCGATTGACGAATCTTTGCGAACATTTCCAAAAAGTTTCTTTTTTCAGATCAACTCCTGTCTTGAAAGTTTGGGGGTGATTCATCAAGGGGGGGCTGAGAAAAAAGGGGGGTCCCAAAATGTGTTTTCTCCATGCAATTTCCATAGGAAACTTTAGACAAGGCTACAGGTCAAACTGCTGAATGGAATTACACCAAATTTGGCAGGGAGAAAGGTCTTGGTCCAGAAAGCACGCTTTTGTTTAAATGGGGTAAATCTGTTCAGTAGTTTTTGAGGAAATATCCAATTTTACAGATATCGATATTTGAGAATTTTAACATCTGATTGGCTGAGGCATTACGAGCACGAGCTTGCAGCTGATTGGCTGTGAACAGTTGAAACTCGGAAGTTTTGGCAGCCATTTTGTGACTTAGTTGAAAGGAGTAGGGGGAAAAAAGAGAACAATTGTATAAGAGGGTATAGTAGGAACACTGTGGACTTAGTTTAAGCAGTCTGTACGGTGGAGAGGCAGGGAGTTTGAATGTTGCATAGGCCGTGGAAATCACGTCCGCAGAACAACTGTGTGCGGTATTGCAGGCAAGGTTGTGTAGGCTCTGGAAAGCCCGTCAGGAAAACAATGCGCCGTATTGCGGCAAGCAGTGTATAGGGTACACACACAGGTAGTGTGAATGTTGCGTAGGCCGTGTAAATTACGTCCGCAAAACAACGATGTGCAGTATTGCAGCAATGTTCAGTAGGCTGTGGAAATCATATCGGGAAAACAACAATGCGCCGTATTGCGGTCTTCCTTTATTATAATGAGCAGTAATGTTTACTAATAATGCGGTGTTCACTTTTATCACGGATGGTGTCACTTTGTTAGAGGAAATGTAATATTATGTGGGAGGGCGTGTTCTCTCCCTGTGCGCGGAACCAAATTAACGTTTAATTGGCTGAGGTGTTCCAACAACTGGCTTAATGTTCATTGGCTGCGAACCATTGAAAGTAGAAGTGTTGCTACCCATTCTGTCCCCTCCGCAGAGTAGCAAGGACATCTGATTGACTCACATGTTCCAAGCAGGACCTTCCAGAGCTTAATGTTCATTGGCTGTGAACCATTGAAAGTAGAAGTGTTGCCAGCCCTTCCCTCCACCTCCGCGGAGTAGCAGGGACATCTGATTGGCTGACGTGTTCCAAGCAGGACCTTCCCAAGCTTAATGTTCATTGGCTGTAAACCATTGAAAGTAGAAGTGTTGTCAGCGATTCCCTCCCCCTCCACGGAGTATCAGGGACATCTGATTGGGTAACGTGTTCCAAGCAGGACCTTCCCAAGCGTAATGTTCATTGGCTGTGAAGCATTAAAAGTAGAAGTGTTGGCGGCTATTCCCTTCCCCTCTGCGGAACACCATGGACATTTTATTGACTAAAGTGTTCCGAGTACAAGTTTGCTCCTTATTGGATGAGAACGGATCACTGTTGTCAGCCATTTTGTGGCGCACTTCAAAGGAGTACAGGAAAAAGAAAGTAGTAGAGGGGAGGGTAGGAACACTATTAACTCTGTACAGTGGTCACAATATGGTAGACAGGGACTGTGAAGGTAAAAATAGTTTTTTATATATTGTAAGGGCCATTTATATAATTTGCGTGGGGCCTACAAATCACAGCGGGAAAATAACAGAGTGTGTTGTGGTCTTTTTTTTATTAAGTCAGTGTGTGGGATACTTTCCAGAAGCAGTATTTACCTATAATGTGGTGTTTACTTTTCTGACGAGGAGAGTGCTACATCTTTGGAGCAAATATTATAATATGGAGGAGGAGGTTGCAAAAAGAAAGCGCGCTGTTGCGGTATTCATTTAAATAAGGTTCTGAGTAGGCTACTTCTCGGGAGCAATGTTTACTTATAATGTATAGTTATAGTGCGGTGCTTACTTCTGTCGCGGTGAGTGCTACTTCCTTGCAGCAAAATAGTAGGTGTGGTTGCGCTGCAAATATTTCAGTCAAGGTTTGAAACTTTTTTTACTAAGCAATCACAAATATACTTTCTTAAGAAAGTGTAGCTGTATATATCAGAGGGGTGACAAATAAAACGCAATTCATAAAATTTTGTGGCCACACCCTACCTTTTTTTTTGTCACCTGTAGTTTGTAAAACTGTGGCCTCATATTCTTGTTAATATAAGAGGGCATCAGTTACTTTTAGATAAAGTAAAAAAGTGCTACAAGAAACACTCCCGCACTACATCATCTCAGGTCACAACAACAATAACAAGTAAAAAACAGTTAAACACAAATGACGTCATATTACCTAGAAATGTATGCTTCATCAAAACATTAAATAAAGCACTATGTATACAATTTTTTTTTTAGGAAATACTATTTTATAAAACATTAGCAGTGTTACAAACTGTGAGGTAGTGAGTTATCAACGGAAATAACTAGTATATGTTCTTAATTTCTTGCACAGAGAGATCTCCAACTCGTTTGAAGTACTATAAACTCACAGTATTAAAATGTACAGGGTGAGTTCATAGTATTCCACAGGAGAAGAAGAATAAGGACCACAACAAAAAAATCACAATTTTTACAATTTCTATTCTGTAGAAGTCGGGAACAATTTTTAGGATATTAAACTTACAAAATATCACAAAAAACAAAAACAAAATTACTGAACAAACCATAGGTTTAATGAACATTATAGTTAGAAATTAGCATTTAAAAAACCTTTGAAATTCACTGAAAAAACCATAGGTTTCAAGGACGTTATAGTTAGAAATTAGCATTTAAAAAACCTTTGAAATTCTCTGAAGAAACCATAGGTTTCAGGGACGTTATAGTTAGAAATTAGTATTTAAAAAACCTTTGAAATTCACTGAAAAAAACATAGGTTTCAGGGACGTTATAGTTAGCTGGACATTTCACTCGTACAAAACCAGAGAAATTCCACTGTTATAGTTAGTTCAGCTAACTATAACTCACGCACCCGCAATGCACTGCTCATGACGTCACATATTACATCATTCATGACATGGTCAGTGACATCACTGATGACATCACTGACGACATCATCCAGTGACTGTGTGTTTCTGTAATCTTAAAATATATTTTATATATATTCCAAGGTGTATTGAAGAATGAGTGGGTGTGTAAGTGTCTGGATGGAGGATTTAGTAGGTGACTGACTGACTGTATAAGTGAGTGATTAAATGTGTCTTACTGAATGCATGGGTTAGTGACTAAACTGTGTGAATGTCTGTATCAGTCTGTCTGTTGTTGTGCAAGCTGCTGCATGGGTTGGTCAGTAGCTACATGAGTGTCTATATAGGTTATTGATTGGTTGACTGAGTATTTTTGGGGGGAGATTGAGTGTGTGTGTTGGTGGGCGGGAGGTGTGTGACTGTGCAAAGATGTGTGAGTGGTTGATTCACTGGGTGTATGGATTCAAGAGTGCATGTGGAAATAGCTGTATGGGTAGGTAAGTGTGTGTATCGGTGTGTTGATGAGCGAGTGAATGTCTCAGTGGTACATGTCTAAGGAACTACAAATGTAAAAGGCAGTGTATGTGAGAGTTGAAGTATATAAAGGACTCTACATGATAGTCAGTGATTGTGAGAATGGCTGTATAAATGAGTGTGTACTTGTATCACTGATTATATAACACTGTAAGTGTGCATTAGTATCTGTATGACTAAGTGAGGTGCTGTGTGTGTAATTGTATAGGTGAGTAAATGGGAGTGTGATAGTTTCTTAGCATGACTGAGTAGGTGTGTGAGTAACTTCATGGATGAGTGGCGGTGTGTGATTGTCTGTATAGGTGCATGAGCACATGTTGTATTGATGAGTAACTGCATGTATGAGTGATTGTATGGAGGAATGAGTGGATGTGTGTGCAGAGCTAGCAATCAGTGAGTGCATATGGAGTAACTGGTACTGGTGTGTCAATTATTTAGAAAATGGTAGTCTGTATTTTACAGTGGGTATATCAAAGTTAACATTAGAGTGTGAGGAGGTGCATCAGATTTTCACGTGGATGATGTCATCAGTGATGTCATCAGTGATGTCATTTGAGATGTCATCAGTGATGTCATCAGTGATGTCACTGACCATGTCATGAATGATGTAATATGTGACGTCATGAGCAGTGCATTGCAGGTGTGCAAGTTATAGTTAGCTGAACTAACTATAACAGTGGAATTTCTCTGGTTTTGTACGAGTGAAATGTCCAGCTAACTATAACGTCCCTGAAACCTATGGTTTTTTCAGTGACTATATATATATTATCAGCCCCAGATCGAGTAGCTCGCTACCACTGGTCTTGAGATCTTTGGCATAGACTCTTTGCTAATACAGATTCACCAGGGCTTCCTCTTTGGTGGTAGCCAGGCTTTGCTAGGGTAAGATAACAATTAATAAGGCACATCGGTCATAGCTATCCATTGTGAGATTGTGCCAACTGCTTGAATCGGGTGCTGCCCTCACTTTCGCAGACTTATACGCATGGGCATAGCTCCATGGGGGGTTTTCGGGTGTTACATCCCCCCTAAAAATGTATTTTGTGGTAAATAGTTGACTATAAGTGAGTTCAGTCGGTTATGGTGATGTGTCTGTCAGGTTTCACCAGGAATTCTTACATACACGCAGACAAAATAGCCAACACACACTCTCTCCCTATTCTGAAAGTCCTAAAAGATGTTAGGTTACAAAACATCTTGTTCTCCCTCACTTAGTACTCCTACCAATCTCCATTCCTCGCCCTTTCCAACGCCCCTTAATCCCCTCTCAGGCTCCCTGCTTGTCGCAAAATGTATTTTATCATGATATGCCTGCGTGATTGTTGGAAAACCTATACCCCCCAACCATCATTATGACAAAGTTACACCCCTCCCGGCTTATGCAAAGCTTATGAGCTGAAACTGGGACGGATGTTTACACGTGCTGCAGCACTACGCAGGGTAATAGACAGTATTGGTTAGGCCATGATGCTGAGTTTGATACAGGTTAATGCACTGCACACATTGCTGACGTGGATCCTCAAACATCACAGGACCACTTATCTATAATACACACAGAGACAGAGGAGGGGGTGCAACTGTCTGTCTTAAGCCTCGATGGAATCAAGGCCCCCAGACTGACCTGTCTCACAAGGACTTGTCCACTGACTTCACCTGTATTTCCAATGTCCCCATAAATGCTGGCTTCAAGCTGCTACAATTCAATTATGTTTATCGTACTTACTTGACTCCAACCAGGCTACATTGTGTGTTTAGAGCCACCCCTCATACCTGTCCCAGATGCACACAGATTTTTATCATATGACGTGACAATAATGCATGCTCTTCAGCCCCTCTGGAATGAGATGTGTCAATTACTTAAGCGAGTTACCAGTATTAGGCAACATGTTTACATGCAGAACCCGTGCCTGCTGGGCTTGATTGATGCCCACCCTAAGACGGACAGGGCTGGGAGAAAATTTGTTCACTGCGCCCTCACTCTTACACAACGAGCAGCAGTGATGAACTGGAGGCTGGCCTCTCCACGCCCCCCCCATTCTGCTCTTTGTCCTTAAACCAGTTGTTGCCTCGATTTTCCATGGTAAAGTTTTGTCAGTATGATGCGCTATTGACGGCAGATGCTAAGCCTGTGTTATCTGGACATTTAAAAGCTTTCAGTAAAGAGCAATTTAAAAAAAACAATATTTGGAACTTGTTACGCCCATTTCTGCTATTAACAGCCACGTCTTACATGCAGACATGTGATACTATGATTAGTATATCAGTATGACCCATCCCATCTTTGTCCTTCTTTTCTCAGTGTTTTGGTCACCGCTCCTAACATCATCCATGTAGATGTCGCCGAGTCGGTAGCGATACAAGTGGAGGGACTCACCAGTGCCGTCACAATCGAAGTGTATTTTGAGAACCAGCTGAAAGGCAAGAGATGTTCCAACACAGAGACCTTCACCTTAAACAGCAACAACAATTACATGGAGGTCAAGAAGCTGAAGGTATGAGCCATCTTTAACTTGTTCCATCTCTGTCCCAGCACAGTGACTCTCTCTAATCTCTGAAAGCACAGTGAGAATCCTTCTCTCAGAATATTTCAGGTTAATATGGACTTAATCTACCCCCAATGCTGTGTGCAATGAATGTCCTCTCCTCTGCAGGTTGAGGATCCTCCCCTTTTTATAGATTCTTCCCTTCTGTAGATCGCTGGCCCTTCCTTTTACAGGTTATTGAGAACGCTCCCCTCTGATGTGAATATCCTCCCCTCTGTAGATGAGAATCATAAACGATGTAGATTACTGAGACTCCTCCTATGTGTAGGTTAAGGAGACCCCTACTATTGATTACTGCAGATCCTCCCTTCTGTAGGTTGAGAATCCTCCCCTTTGTAGGTTTTATAGATTCCTTCCTTCTGTAGATTGATTACCCTCCCTTCTAAAGGTTATTGAGAATGCTCCTCTCTGATGTGAGAATCCTCCCCTCTGAAGTGAGAATCCCCATCGCATGCTGGAGACCTGAATAGCCAGGTGTTAAGTCCTTTGCGAAAGGTCCTTCCCATTGGTTCTGCTCTCAGATTCGGTGGTAAAGAGTTCCATATCTTGGCCGCCAGATAACTGAAGGAAAAAGGCCCCCACCTGGCCCTCAGCTCTTGAGGCACCTTTACTAGATTGGCCCCAACAAATCTTAAATTACGTGAGGGAGTATAGGGTATTACCATAGATTGCAGGTATCTCTGGCCTTTGCCCGTCAGAATTTTGTGTTAATGGCACATCGCCTTGTACAACATTCTTTTCTCCACTGGAAGCCAGTGTAGAGTCGCCAAGGCATTTGAGATGGATGTCCTTCTGGGAAGATTAAAAACTAAGCGGGCTGCCGCATTTTGAATCCGTTGTAATTCTTTTAGCCTGCCCTTGGTAGCACTAAGGTAAAGGATTTTACAGTAGTCTATCTGCGAGGTTACTAAAGCATGTACAAAAGTTTTCCTGGTCGTTAAAGGCAATAGGTCCAGGATGTTCCTTCAGAACGTCTGAAAAAGTTGAGGGTACATGATGATTTTGCAACAAGGCTTCTTTCTGCTCTTCTGCACGTTATCCTTCTTCCTGCACTTTTCTTCGTCTTTGAGGACTTCTGTTGCTTCTTCCTGCATTTTTTTTTTCTTTCTGTGCGTTTTGTCTTCTTTCTTCACATGTCCTATCTCTGTAGGCATAGTTAGAAATTAGCATTTAAAAAACCTTAGAGATTGACTGAAAAAACCATCGGTTTCAGGGGCGCTATAGTTAGCTGGACTTTTCACTCGTACAAAACCATTGAAATTCCCCCGTTATAGTTAGTTCAGCTAACTATAACTCGCGCGCCCACAATGCACTGCTGGTGACGTCACATATTACATCACTCATGACATGGTCAGTGACATCACTCATGATATCACTGATGACATCTCAAATGACATCACTGATGGCATCATCCTTGTGATAGAGTGGCAGACCTCCTTTCACCCTAATGTAACCTTTAAAACACACATTCAAAAATAGAAAACTACAATTTTCAAAACAATGGACATACCAATACCAGTTACAACAACCTATTCAGTAATTCTAAGATCCACATACACATCCACACATTCACCAACAGTCCTATACAGTCACTCATACATGTACTCATTCATCATATGTACTCATAAACATATTCCTCCTGTTACACAACGCCACTCATCCATAGAGTTACTCACACACATAGTCACTCATGCTAATAATGAATCAAGCACCCATTTACTTGCATATACAGTTATACACACACCCCCACACTTACTTCTACAGAAACTTACACATACTTAGTCTTTTAAACAATCACTTATGGAAACACATACTTATTCATACAGGAACTCTTCCAATCTCTCCCTCTCACATATACTCACTCATATACACCAATAGTCACATATACTAGTTTAAAACATATGTAGTTACTCATAAAGACACTATTGAGTCAGTCATTCACTCACTAACACACCCATGCACACACTCATCCACCCATACAGTCCTGCACACATGCTGTCTTCAACACATACAAACAGTGAGTCACTCATTCATGCACCTATGCATTACGTAATACCCCCCACCGAACCATACAGACACTCAGACACTCATACTGATACTCAAAAAAACAACTAATAACCTATATAGACACTCATGTAGCTACTCACCAACCCATGCAGCCACTTATACACAAAGTGAGAGACTGACACAGATATTTACATATTTAAACATTACTCACTAAGCCATGTATTCACTAAGATACAGTTAATCAGTCAGTTATAGAATCAATTTTTCAAAAACAAATCATCCATTTAGACACTTATATACCCATTTATTCTTCCATCGACCTTGAGATATACATATATAAAACATATTTAATTTTCAGAAAAACACACATTCACTGGATGATGTCATCAGTGATGTCATGAGTGATGTCATTTGAGACCCCATCAGTGATATTATGAATGATTATCACCGACCATGTCATGAGTGATGTAATATGTGACATCGTCAGCAGTGCATTGTGGGCGCGCAAGTTATAGTTAGCTGAACTAACTATAACGGGGGAATTTCAATGGTTTTGTACGAGTGAAAAGTCCAGCTAACTATAGCGCCCCTGAATCCGATGGTTTTTTCAGTGAATTTCTATGGTTTTTTAAATGCTATTTCCTTACTATAAGGTGCCTGAAACCTATGGTTTTTATATATATTATCTACTGGCGGTCGCCAGTAGATAGTTATAGTTAGGACCGTGTTTCCATAGGAAATCTCAAAATTCTATTTTGAATAACTTTGGCGCCGGTTGACGAATCTTCGCGAAATTTTCAAAACTAATGGGGCGCTCCGCTCAGCTCCTACCCTGAAAGTCTCGGGGTGATTCGTCAAGCGGGGGCCGAGAAAAAGGGGGGCCCCAAAACGCGTTTTCCCCATGCATGGTCCCTTAGGACCTTTAGTCGAAGGTACAGCCCGAACGGCTGAACAGAATTGCTTGAAATTTGGCAGAGAGGTAGTCCTCAGGTCAGGGATGTGCCTTTTGCATATATGGAGTCAATCTGTTCAGTAGTTCCTGAGAAAATTGCAGTTAAAAGCACATACATATCTATAGCCGCGCACCGTGCGCGCACCGTGCGCGCACCTTAACGTCCGCAAGCGTAATTCTGATTGGTTGTTACATATCAGTCAACGTTCGAATCGGTCGCAATCAGGAAGTGTCGGCCGCCATTTTGTTTGTTTTCAGTGCAAGAGTGGAAAAGGAAGGTGGCGAACGTGAAAAGGGGGCAGGGTAGAGAGTTCCTGACCCCCTAGCCTTTGTCAGGGGGTCCCTGAAGGACCCCGAAGGCAGAAAAAAACATTTAAATTTTTTTTTTAAATCGCGGGGATGAAAAACCATTAAAAAAAAAAATGTAATACATAGTTTATTGTAAAATAAATATATAAAAAAAAATAATACATACATACCTTAGCATTTAAAAAACCGTACAAATTCACTGAAAAAACCATAGGTTTCACACACGTTATAGTTAGGAATTAGCATTTAAAAAACCTTGCAAATTCACTTAAAAAACCATAGGTTTCACACATGTTATAGTTAGGTGGATATTTCACTCGTAAAAAACCAATGAAATTCCCCTGTTATAGTTAGTTCAGATAACTATAACTCGCGTGACCGCCACTCTATCACAAGGATGATGTCATCAGTGATGTCAAGAGTGATGCCACTGACCATGTCATGAGTGATGTAATATGTGACGTCATGAGCAGAGGATTGCGGGCGCGCGAGTTATAGTTATCTGAACTAACTATAACGGGGGAATTTCATTGGTTTTTTACGAGTGAAATATCCACCTAACTATAACATGTGTGAAACCTATGGTTTTTTAAGTGAATATATATATATATATACACACTGTGTCTTTTTTGAAAAAACAAATGCCAAGCCCAATCACTTCAGCTTGAATTTAATTTATTCCGTACAGCGAAAACACCTGATGCGTTTCGGAGCAGTCGCCTCCTTAATAACAGGTCATATATATATATATATATATATATATATATATATATATATATATATATTAGTTATAGTTAGGACAAAGTTTCCATAGAAAAGCATTTTTTGATGGGCTTATAACTTTGGCGTCGATTGACGAATCTTTGCGAACATTTCCAAAAAGTTTCTTTTTTCAGATCAACTCCTGTCTTGAAAGTTTGGGGGTGATTCATCAAGGGGGGGCTGAGAAAAAAGGGGGTCCCAAAATGTGTTTTCTCCATGCAATTTCCATAGGAAACTTTAGACAAGGCTACAGGTCAAACTGCTGAACGGAATTACGCCAAATTTGGCATGGAGAAAGGTCTTGGTCCAGAAAGCACGCTTTTGTTTAAATGGGGTAAATCTGTTCAGTAGTTTTTGAGAAATATCCAATTTTACAGATATCGATATTTGAGAATTTTAACATCTGATTGGCTGAGGCGTTACGAGCATGAGCATGCAGCTGATTGGCTGTGAACAGTTGAAACTCGGAAGTTTTGGCAGCCATTTTGTAACTTAGTTAAAAGGAGTAGGGGGAAAAAAAGAACAATTGTATAAGAGGGTATAGTAGGAACACTGTGGACTTAGTTTAAGCAGTCTGTACGGTGGAGAGGCAGGGAGTTTGAATGTTGCATAGGCCGTGGAAATCACGTCCGCAGAACAACTGTGTGCGGTATTGCAGGCAAGGTTGTGTAGGCTCTGGAAAGCCCGTCGGGAAAACAATGCGCCGTATTGCGGCAAGCAGTGTATAGGGTACACACACAGGTAGTGTGAATGTTGCGTAGGCCGTGGAAATTACGTCCGCAAAACAACGATGCGCAGTATTGCAGCAAAGTTCAGTAGGCTGTGGAAATCATATCGGGAAAACAACAATGCGCCGTATTGCGGTCTTCCTTTATTATAATGAGCAGTAATGTTTACTTATAATGCGGTGTTGACTTTTATCACGGATGGTGTCACTTTGTTAGAGGAAATGTAATATTATGTGGGAGGGCGTGTTCTCTCCCTGTGCGCGGAACCAAATTAACGTTTAATTGGCTGAGGTGTTCCAACAACTGGCTTAATGTTCATTGGCTGCGAACCATTGAAAGTAGAAGTGTTGCTACCCATTCTGTCCCCCTCCGCAGAGTAGCAAGGACATCTGATTGACTCACATGTTCCAAGCAGGACCTTCCAGAGCTTAATGTTCATTGGCTGCGAACCATTGAAAGTAGAAGTGTTGCCAGCCATTCCCTCCACCTCCGCGGAGTAGCAGGGACATCTGATTGGCTGATGTGTTCCAAGCAGGACCTTCCCAAGCTTAATGTTCATTGGCTGTAAACCATTGAAAGTAGAAGTGTTGTCAGCGATTCCCTCCCCCTCCACGGAGTATCAGGGACATCTGATGGGGTAACGTGTTCCAAGCTGGACCTTCCCAAGCTTAATGTTCATTGGCTGTGAAGCATTAAAAGTAGAAGTGTTGGCAGCCATTCCCTTCCCCTCTGCGGAACACCATGGACATTTTATTGACTAAAGTGTTCCGAGTACAAGTTTACTCCTTATTGGATGAGAACGGATCACTGTTGTCAGCCATTTTGTGGCGCACTTCAAAGGAGTACAGGAAAAAGAAAGTAGTAGAGGGGAGGGTAGGAACACTATTAACTCTGTACAGTGGTCACAAGATGGTAGACAGGGACTGTGAAGGTAAAAATTGTTTTTTATATATTGTAAGGGCCATTTATATAATTTGCGTGGGGCCTACAAATCACAGCGGGAAAATAACAGAGTGTGTTGTGGTCTTTTTTTTATTAAGTCAGCGTGTGGGATACTTTCCAGAAGCAGTATTTACCTATAATGTGGTGTTTACTTTTCTGACGTGGAGAGTGCTACATCTTTGGAGCAAATATTATAATATGGAGGAGGGGGTTGCAAAAAGAAAGCGCGCTGTTGCGGTATTCATTTAAATAAGGTTCTGAGTAGGCTACTTCTCGGGAGCAATGTTTACTTATAATGTATAGTTATAGTGCGGTGCTTACTTCTGTCGCGGTGAGTGCTACTTCCTTGCAGCAAAATAGTAGGTGTGGTTGCGCTGCAAATATTTCAGTCAAGGTTTGAAACTTTTTTTACTAAGCAATCACAAATATACTTTCTTAAGAAAGTGTAGCTGTATGTATCAGAGGGGTGACAAATAAAACGCAATTCATAAAATTTTGTGGCCACACCCTAACTTTTTTTTTGTCACCTGTAGTTTGTAAAACTGTGGTCTCATATTCTTGTTAATATAAGAGGGCATCAGTTACTTTTAGATAAAGTAAAAAAGTGCTACAAGAAACACTCCCCCACTACATCATCTCAGGTCACAACAACAATAACAAGTAAAAAACAGTTAAACACAAATGACGTCATATTACCTAGAAATGTATGCTTCATCAAAACATTAAATGAAGCACTATCTATACAATTTTTTTTTTAGGAACTACTATTTTATAAAACATTAGCAGTGTTACAAACTGTGAGGTAGTAAGTTATCAACGGAAATAACTAGTATATGTTCTTAATTTCTTGCACAGAGAGATCTCCAACTCGTTTGAAGTACTATAAACTCACAGTATTAAAATGTACAGGGTGAGTTCATAGTATTCCACAGGAGAAGAAGAATAAGGACCACAACAAAAAAATCACAATTTTTACAATTTCTATTCTGTAGAAGTCGGGAACAATTTTTAGGATATTAAACTTACAAAATATCACAAAAAACAAAAACAAAATTACTGAACAAACCATAGGTTTAATGAACATTATAGTTAGAAATTAGCATTTAAAAAACCTTTGAAATTCACTGAAAAAACCATAGGTTTCAATGACGTTATAGTTAGAAATTAGCATTTAAAAAACCTTTGAAATTCTCTGAAGAAACCATAGGTTTCAGGGACGTTATAGTTAGAAATTAGTATTTAAAAAACCTTTGAAATTCACTGAAAAAAACATAGGTTTCAGGGACGTTATAGTTAGCTGGACATTTTACTCGTACAAAACCAGAGAAATTCCACTGTTATAGTTAGTTCAGCTAACTATAACTCACGCACCCGCAATGCACTGCTCATGACGTCACATATTACATCATTCATGACAACAGTGACATCACTGATGACATCACTGACGACATCATCCAGTGACTGTGTGTGTCTGTAATTTTAAAATATATTTTATATATATTCCAAGGTGTAGTGAAGAATGAGTGGGTGTATAAGTGTCTGGATGGAGGATTTAGTAGGTGAGTGACTGACTGTATAAGTGAGTGATTAAATGTGTCTTACTGAATGCATGGGTTAGTGACTAAACTGTGTGAATGTCTGTATCAGTCTGTCTGTTGTTGTGCAAGCTGCTGCATGGGTTGGTCAGTAGCTACATGAGTGTCTATATAGGTTATTGATTGGTTGACTGAGTATTTTTGGGGGAGATTGAGTGTGTGTGTTAGTGGGTGGGAGGTGTGTGACTCTGTGCAAAGATGTGTGAGTGGTTGATTCACTGGGGGTATGGGTTCAAGAGTGCATGTGGAAATAGCTGTATGGGTAGGTAAGTGTGTGTATCGGTGTGTTGGTGAGTGAGTGAATGTCTCAGTGGTACATGTCTAAGGAACTACAAATGTAAAAGGCAGTGTATGTGAGAGTTGAAGTATATAAAGGACTCTACATGATAGTCAGTGATTGTGAGACTGGCTGTATAAATGAGTGTGTACTTGTATCACTGATTATATAACACTGTAAGTGTGCATTAGTATCTGTATGACTAAGTGAGGTGCTGTGTGTGTAATTGTATAGGTGAGTAAATGGGAGTGTGATAGTTTCTTAGCATGACTGAGTAGGTGTGTGAATAACTTCATGGATGAGTGGCGGTGTGTGATTGTCTGTATAGGTGCATGAGCGCATGTTGTATTGATGAGTAACTGCATGTATGAGTGATTGTATGGAGGAATGAGTGGATGTGTGTGCAGACCTAGCAATCAGTGAGTGCATATGGAGTAACTGGTACTGGTGTGTCAATTATTTAGAAAATGGTAGTCTGTATTTTACAGTGGGTATATCAAAGTTAACATTAGAGTGTGAGGAGGTGCATCAGATTTTCACGTGGATGATGTCATCAGTGATGTCATCAGTGATGTCATTTGAGATGTCATCAGTGATGTCATCAGTGATGTCACTGACCATGTCATGAATGATGTAATATGTGACGTCATGAGCAGTGCATTGCAGGTGTGCAAGTTATAGTTAGCTGAACTAACTATAACAGTGGAATTTCTCTGGTTTTGTACGAGTGAAATGTCCAGCTAACTATAACGTCCCTGAAACCTATGGTTTTTTCAGTGACTATCTACATATTATCAGCCCAAGATCGAGTAGCTCGCTAACACTGGTCTTGACATCTTTGCCATAGACTCTTTGCTAATACAGATTCACCAGGGCTTCCTCTTTGGTGGTAGCCAGGCTTTGCTAGGGTAAGATAACAATTAATAAGCCACATTGGTCATAGCCATCCATTGTGAGATTGTGCCAACTGCTTGAATCGGGTGCTGCCCTCACTTTCGCAGACTTATACGCATGGGCATAGCTCCATGGGGGGTTTTCGGGTGTTACATCCCCCCTAAAAAATGTATTTTGTGGTAAATAGTTGACTATAAGTGAGTTCAGTCGGTTATGGTGATGTGTCTGTCAGGTTTCACCAGGAATTTTTACATACACACAGACAAAATAGCCAACACACACTCTCTCCCTATTCTGAAAGTCCTAAAAGATGTTAGGTTACAAAACATCTTGTTTTCCCTCACTTAGTACTCCTACCAATCTCCATTCCTTGCCCTTTCCCACGCCCCTAATCCCCTCTCAGGCTCCCTGCTTGTCGTATAATGTATTTTATCATGATATGCCTGCGTGATTGTTGGAAAACCTATACCCCCCAACCATCATTATGACCAAGTTACACCCCTCCCGGCTTATGCAAAGCTTATGAGCTGAAACTGGGACGGATGTTTACACGTGCTGCAGCACTACGCAGGGTAATAGACAGTATTGGTTAGGTCATGATGCTGAGTTTGATACAGGTTAATGCACTGAACACATTGCTGACGTGGAGCCTCAAACATCACAGGACCACTTATCTATAATACACACAGAGACAGAGGAGGGGGTGCAACTGTCTGTCTTAAGCCTCGATGGAATCAAGGCCCCCAGACTGACCTGTCCCACAAGGACTTGTCCACTGACTTCACCTGTTTTTCCAATGTCCCCATAAATGCTGGCTTCAAGCTGCTACAATTCAATTATGTTTATCGTACTTACTTGACTCCAGCCAGGCTACATTGTGTGTTTAGAGCCACCCCTCATACCTGTCCCAGATGCACACAGATTTTTATCTTATGACGTGACAATAATGCATGCTCTTCAGCCCCTCTGGAATGAGATGTGTCAATTACTTAAGCGAGTTACCAGTATAAGGCAACATGTTTACATGCAGAACCCGTGCCTGCTGGGCTTGATTGATGCCCACCATAAGACGGACAGGGCTGGGAGAAAATTTGTTCACTGCGCCCTCACTCTTGCACAACGAGCAGCAGTGATGAACTGGAGGCTGGCCTCTCCACGCCCCCCCCATTCTGCTCTTTGTCCTTAAACCAGTTGTTGCCTCGATTTTCCATGGTAAAGTTTTGTCAGTATGATGCGCTGTTGACGGCAGATGCTAAGCCTGTGTTATCTGGACATTTAAAAGCTTTCAATAAAGAGCAATTTAAAAAAACAATATTTGGAACTTGTTACGCCCATTTCTGCTATTAACAGCCACGTCGTACATGCAGACATGTTATACTATGTTTAGTATATCAGTATGGCCCATCCCATCTTTGTCCTTCTTTTCTCAGTGTTTTGGTCACCGCTCCTAACATCATCCATGTAGATGTCGCCGAGTCGGTAGCGATACAAGTGGAGGGACTCACCAGTGCCGTCACAATCGAAGTGTATTTTGAGAACCAGCTGAAAGGCAAGAGATGTTCCAACACAGAGACCTTCACCTTAAACAGCAACAACAATTACATGGAGGTCAAGAAGCTGAAGGTATGAGCCATCTTTAACTTGTTCCATCTCTGTCCCAGCACAGTGACTCTCTCTAATCTCTGAAAGCACAGTGAGAATCCTTCTCTCAGAATATTTCAGGTTAATATGGACTTAATCTACCCCCAATGCTGTGTGCAATGAATGTCCTCTCCTCTGCAGGTTGAGGATCCTCCCCTTTTTATAGATTCTTCCCTTCTGTAGATCGATGGCCCTTCCTTTTACAGGTTATTGAGAACGCTCCCCTCTGATGTGAATATCCTCCCCTCTGTAGATGAGAATCACAAACGATGTAGACTACTGAGACTCCTCCTATGTGTAGGTTAAGGAGACCCCCTACTATTGGTTATTGCAGATCCTCCCTTCTGTAGGTTGAGAATCCTCCCCTTTGTAGGTTTTATAGATTCCTTCCTTCTGTAGATTGATTACCCTCCCTTCTAAAGGTTATTGAGAATGCTCCTCTCTGATGTGAGAATCCTCCCCTCTGAAGTGAGAATCCCCATCGCATGCTGGAGACCTGAATAGCCAGGTGTTAAGTCCTTTGCGAAAGGTCCTTCCCATTGGTTCTGCTCTCAGATTTGGTGGTAAAGAGTTCCATATCTTGGCCGCCAGATAACTGAAGGAAAAAGGCCCCCACCTGGTCCTCAGCTCTTGAGGCACCTTTACTAGATTGGCCCCAACAAATCTTAAATTACGTGAGGGAGTATAGGGTATTACCATAGATTGCAGGTATCTCTGGCCTTTGCCCGTCAGAATTTTGTGTTAATGGCACATCGCCTTGTACAACATTCTTTTCTCCACTGGAAGCCAGTGTAGAGTCGCCAAGGCATTTGAGATGGATGTCCTTCTGGGAAGATTAAAAACTAAGCGGGCTGCCGCATTTTGAATCCGTTGTAATTCTTTTAACCTGCCCTTGGTAGCACCAAGGTAAAGGATGTTACAGTAGTCTATCTGCGAGGTTACTAAAGCATGTACAAAAGTTTTCCTGGTCGTTAAAGGCAATAGGTCCAGGATGTTCCTTCAGATTTGAGGGCCCCAAAGCATTTCCCGGCTACGCTACTTATTTGACTCTCAAACTAAAGTTTGTAGTCAATCCATACACCCAAATGTTTTGTTTTGGATTTAGGGATCAGGGTTTGGCCTAAGACATCCTGCCGTGAAGCTGATAAACAGATAGAAGGTACTTTGCCCACTATCATTACCTCCGTTTTGTTGCCGTTTAATTTAAGGCAATTATTGGTCATCCTGGAGGCTAGTTCTTTTAGATAAAGGGCCAGATGTACGACCGTATTTTGCGGTCGCAAAGGGGTTTTAGGCCCGTTTGAGATCGCAAAAAATGTGTGGCCCATGTACCAACACTATTTTGTGAGTCGCTAATCAATTAACGATTCGCAAAATAGGGTTAGCGACTTGCTATTAGAAAGGAGCATTTCAAGGGCGTCCCTCCCTAATAGCGACTCCAAAACACTCTCAGTCTACCACTCTTCTCAGAAGGGTGCTAAGGCACTCGCAAACGGGAAGGGGTTCCCAGGGGATCTCTGCCCCTTAGGGAAAGCGTGCACAATTATTTTTTAAGGTCAAGCAGTGGCCCCAGGGACCAGTGCCTGCCCTTAAAAAATGAAACTGAATTGTTTCATTTTTATTTTTTAAATGCTTCCCATTTTCCTTCAAGGAAAACAGGCTGTATTTAAAAAAAAAATGCTTTATTTAAAAGCAGTCCCAGACTGCTGACCCCAGCAGGCCACCATCCCTGGGAGTGCTAGCCATTCCCAGTGGGCTCAAAAATTGCAACTGCCTTAATAATATTCATGAGGCATGCAATTTGCGACCCCATTGGGAATCGCAAACAGTGTCTTAGACACTGTTGTACATAGCATTTTGCAACTCGCAATTTGTCGCCAAATGTTAAAATCATACACCCGGCCAAAAGAGAGAATTGGGCTGCAGCAGCCTCCGCATTTTGAGATGAGGTGACTATGAGCTTCGTATCGTCCATATATGACACAATTTTCACATTGTACTCTTCCACAATTTCCGCTAAGGGGCAGATGTAGAAGTTAATTTAAGTGGGACTCATGATTGAGCCCTGTGGTACCCATTCTGAAAGTGAAATGCTATCTGACATGTGTGGGATTAGGCAACTTGGAAGCTACTGGATTGGAGGAATAAAGTCATCGAACGCAGCGATGTGCCACCGACACTGCATAGCATAAGCCTCTGAAGGTGTAGGCTGTGTGATATGGTGTCAAAAGCCGCACTTAGATCTAGCAACACCATAGCGGCTGTATGCCCTTCATCTGCACACCGTCTCAAAGTTTCGGTGGCAAGACGGAGGGCAAGTATTAGCCTTAATGCCCATTGCTGCACATTTCTTGTTTAAGTTTTCAAGGAACATTCATAGTACTTCTAGTAGGGCAATCTCAGTGTGTTTTGGTGAAATTCAGATTCTGCAAATGCTGGAGAATTCTCTAAGTAATTTTGGAGCTCTATAGCAGCTGCCTTTCCCAAGAGTTTCAGCAGAAAATGTACATTAGTTATAAGGTAATAGTTCTTACAATTGTTGGAGTTTGTTGATGTTTTATTTAGTAAGAAAAAACAAACATCATGTGGAAATTCTTAATTCTTTTTTACACAGTCTGATCAAAGGAACACTCAATCGATTGATCAGTATAGGGATTCGTTAGTTTGTTCTTGCTTCAATTCAAAGACATTTCTCATAAATACCATGTTATGTACCTACACCTGTCACCTGTAAATAAATCTCTGCAATTTAATTAACATCTGGATTCCAATTTGTATGGGCCAGTTCCACAATTATTCATGGGAAAAAAACAGAAGGGGGAGAGAAAGGGTTCCAACAAGGTCTCTGAAAAATAGTCTTTTGTTTTTAGGGAAAATGTCCACATTTTCCATACGTGCAACAATGACTGTTTAGTTGTCTGTATTCTAAAACTAAGCGGTATGAATGGTCCAATTTCGCTGCTAGAAACAAAGGATTATTCATTGGTGAGAAGCAAGGCTTGATTATGTCTTGATATTCAAGTTGTGTTAGAATTTCCCTAACTGGATGTTTAGCTTCATGTTTTATGGGGTATTGTGATTACACTTGCGGGCTGGACCTTATGGGTATTATAAGGTAAGATGGAGCTCCATCCCAGTCCAAGAAGAGGTTTTAGCCATTTATAGTCATGGCCATGACCAATATATTCCATACTGTGCAGTAGGGTTTCGTACTATGGGGGCATATATATTGAGGTTCCTCATCTATTTGTAACTACTTATTCTAACTCATTTGCATCCCTGCTCCTCTCTTCTACACTACATGCCTGCGTCGGATGTTCCCAGGCAACAAGTAGTTCCTTCCACTGTTCAGCTATGGGGCGGCGTCCTAATCCATTTGATTCTTCTCTGATTAAGGCTCTACACTCTGCTCCAGCTCAGCTGGTTACATCTCCTTTCCAGGCTCCTATCAGTGGCCCAGTGGTAGATTTCCAGGGCATTGCTATTCTCCTTTTGGCTAGAGCCAATGCAAGATCTACAAATGTATTCCCCATCTTCCGCTTTGGTGGTCAGGGGAAAAGACCCAGCAAACATACATCAGCTGTGGCGTTTAACGTGGGCCCCAATATATCATCGATCCTCAATAATATTTCATCCCAAAACAGATGGAACACAGTACAGGCTCAGGTCATATGTATAAAATCTGCATCACTGTGAGAACACCTCAGCCAGCTGTGCATTTCCCCACCATATGCAACCTGGAGGCAGTGGGGAGTCACATGCCATGCGCACAAAGTTGAATTGTATGTATTTCAACCTAGTGTTGTGGGAAATCTTCTTGGGGGATGCCAAGATTCTGCCCCATTCCAATTCAGCAAACTCTCTATCTAAGACAAACTCCCAATGTCTCTGCAGTATGCACAGTGGAGTAAGGGACGCTCCAATTAATTAAGCATAAAACCATTTTACCTGATGCCCAGCCGTACCTAGTGTAACCAGTGAGTGCAGTACTACATGTGTCCCAGGATCCTCCTGGTCCATTCGCCACAACTTTTCAAAAGTGCGGGTCAGGGCTTCATACTGTAGGAACTATCTAGGCGGAAGACCACAGCTTTCCATTAGTTCCTCAAAAGGGATTAAACTTTCGCCTGATAGTAGTCACCTACTGTCTCCAGTCCCACCTCTGTCCAGGCTATCATTTGTTCGGGTGTGAATATCGACAGAGGATCCCCATGGGGCAAACTGACCATTGGCAAGACCAGTGTATATCGGGGGATCCCTGCTATTTTGGCCTTGCATCATTTCCAGCACTGCAGGGTTGTGGTCTGCAGTATCAATCGGTAAGGGAATATCACTGTGGGGTCAAGCATCTTAGCTAGTAATAGGCAGGGGCATTTACCTGGCTCCATCAGGAACGTTCCCTCCATGTTCACTCCCTCTAAACACTATGCCAACCATTGCATTTAGGAAGCCAGGAGATAAAGCACGAAATTCTGCACTCCTAGGCCCCCCTCTGCCATGGGTCGGTGTAATATCTTCAATGAAACTCTCTGCCGCCCATCTCCCAGATAAGTCCAGCGGCAAGGAATCCAATTGTCAAAACCATCCTGTAGGCATCAAGATCAGGAAGTTAACAAAAAATATAGTAGACAGGGTAACATGACCATTTTGGTCAATTAAATCCTGGCCGTGATAGGTAATCGCAAGGAACCCACAAAGACACGCAGGACCGAAGAGATCGAAGCAATCTATCTAAATTTCCCTCTCTTAGCTCGTCTAGAGAGTGGAAAATGTGAATTCCCAAATATTTGCATGTGTTGGGTGCCCAATTAAGGTCTACAGATAGGGCTGGGGGTCGGGGCAAGGCGCCAGCCAGAGGAAACAGGTAAGTTCTGTTTTGTTGACCTGTAGTACCAACAGTTGTTCAAACCTTCCCAGAAGACCCAAGGCTTTGTCAGAACCCACCACAGCCTCCTTCAAATAAATCAGGAGATCATCTGGGTATAAAGGGAAGGCATAATTTTGCCCTTCTACTATCAACCCCATCCCTTCACCTCCCTGTCCAAACAATGTGGCTAGAGGCTCAATTGCCTAGGCAAGTAAAAGGGGCAACAGAGGACAACCCTGCCGAGTGCCGCGGGAAATCCAATATTGTGCAGACACTGTTTTACCCATCTTAACTCTTGCTGTGGGGCATGTATAAAGGACTCACATCCATTTTACCCAACCTTCCCGAGACCCATACGTATCATGGTCTCGATTAAGTAGCCCTAGCCTACTGTGTCAAAAGCCTTTTCCAGGTCAATCGATAAAATAGCCACCTGCGTGAGAGATCATGCCTCTGACTATTACAACACAGAGTAAAGTCTATGCAGATTGAATGAGGTATTGCGGACGGAATAATACCATTTTGGTCAGCATGTATTAGAGTCCGCATATAGGAGAGCAATTGGCACGCCAAAACCTTAGTAAGTATCTTGACATCCATGTTTAGGATAGAGAGTGGTCAATAATCTACCACCCCGGCTCCTGAGACAATCATTTTGGGAAGCGGGATACCAAGTGTGTTCCGCATTGATTCAGGAAGTTTACTGGGTCTCAGGGACTCAGCATTGAGAGTCATCAAGTGTGGTGCTAATTTGGAAGCTTGAACTGAATAAAATTCCGCAGGGAGATCATCTGGTCCCAGCGTTTTACCTGTGGCCTTAGTTGTGATAGCCTCACAGACTTACTGTAACGTTACTGGGTCTTCCAGTGTCTCCTGCGCCTGTCTATCTAGTACTCGGAGCTGTAAGGGGGTCAAGAAGTCTCTGATCTCCATCAGCAAGACCAGAGGAGGAGCGGTATATAACATATCATAGTATTCCCGGAATAAAGCATTAATCTCTTCTGGATCACAGACAGATGCGCCCGCCTCAGACCAGTCATGTGTGATCGGTGTCCCTTGGGTCTCTGGTCTAAAAAGCTATGCAGTAGGCGGCCAGCTTTCCCCTCCTCTTTCTGTACCTTATTAAGGTATATCTTATCATCATGGCATCGTAACCTTTCCAGTGTACCGTAAAGGGTCCGCATTTCCTGTAAGCGTTTCAAAGTGGCGGCGTCCGCTCCCTGCATGTTGTCCAATCTGTGAAATCTGTACTCTAATTCTTCCACCTGCCTATGGAGTTCTCTCTGTGCCCCAACTGACTGACCCAGGCAGTGTCCCCTGCCACCACCTTAAATGCCTCCCATTCCACCAGATGCTGTATGGGCATTAGTGGAAAAGAAGGTTGTGATAAAAGTGCCCAGGGACTCCCTAAAGCGGACATCCTCCAAAATCAGGTCGCTGAGTCTCTATAGGGGAATCAGGGGCGGGTCCCCAAGGGTTGGCAGGTCATCAATAATGGACTGAGGTCTGAAAAAGTATGCCCCAGGCATTCAGTATGTATGATAGAACCACTAAAGTCCGGGGAGCACAGGAAGGCATCTAGTCTTGTGTGTAACTGATGCATGGGAGAGAAAAAGGAATATTCTGTATTCTTTGTGTGCTGTACCCTGAAAATGTCCTCCAGCCCACAGTGCTCCTTCCAGTCTCAGAACCCCGTGGCTGTATGGTGGGTCTGGGCCCCTGGTGGAGGAGGATGGGAATAGTCTAACGAGATATCTGTAACACAATTAAAATCACCCCCTAGTATCATGGTCCCTTATGTTAAGTCAGCCATCATGGCCGAGAGGTAATGAAGGAAAGTCACCTGGTCTTGATTGGGGGCATATACACTACCAAGCGTAATATCCCAGTCGAGCAGTCTCCCAGTAAGTAGCACATATCTGCCCTCCCTATCACGGCACGTACTGGTTCAAAAGGGACCCCCGCCCGTATCCAAATTACCGTGCCCATGCATAGGCTGAAAAGGAGGTCGCAAAAATCTGCCCTCTCCATCTTCTACTTAGTTTCTCCAATTCGTCATGCAGGAGGTGGGTCTCCTACAGTAGAGCTACCTGTATGCCCCGCCTCTTCAAATACCTGTGCAAGTAATGTCTTTTAATCATCAAGCCCATCCCTTTTATGTTACACATTAGGAACTTCAGTGTATGGTGTGTTGATAACATGATTGCAAATAAATTCCCAGATTCCACACACTTCCGCCTCCCTGCCGATCCGACCTTCGAACAAAGGATTCATTCCCACTCATGCAAACAAAACAAATCAAACCATAAGAAAAACACCCACATTCAACAACTCCCCAGTCCTGGAGCAGTCTGGCAACAGACAGCCGCCCAAACTGTAGACAGACCATCAACTTCCAAAGAGAACCCAAACCAACCAGAGGAGTGGTCCATCTAGGAGGTGTGGCCAGATGTAGAAGGAACAGTCACATACACAATCCGCACAGGCACAGTTCTTGACCCTGCCCAGTTAGACTCTGAAATGATTTGGTGGGGTGCAGCCCATCGCAAGGGGGGCCCAGGCACTGTATTTGTATGTTCCAGTTTCAGATAATGTCATCTGCAGTCCTCTGGGTAACTATTGGCAGGGTAACACTATCCTCACGGGAAGAATCTGAGTCCAACCCCTCGGTCCCCTTCATGGAGCGCCTCCGAGAGGATATCTTTGTCTTGCATAATCTCGGCCACTGCCTGAAGGGCCACAGCTCTTTCCCTCTCGGTTTGAGATGGACTTGGTGTCTTCTGCCCCGACGTATCCTGCTGTGGCCAAGATAAGTCTCCATTGGTGAATAATGTAGTTTCATGACAATTATCTTGTCTTAGGGGCATCTGGCAATAGTTTTTGGTTAGATCAATGGTACTTATATAGATGGCTTTCCCTAATTTCTCTATTAACTTTCCACCTGCAGGCGTAGGTTAGGCAATACAAAAAGATTCATCAAGTTTGAGAACTAGCACCATGGGAGAGAGCCACTTACTATCAGAAGGTTCTATGATGTCTATAGAAAGTATAGTTACCACCTATTTCTCAGGAATGTACGTTCTTATAACGCATTCTTTTCCCCCGCAGGGAATCACAGCGCGGTCGTTACAACGACCGCGTTGTGATTCCGCATACCATTACTCGTCAAGTCGGCACAACGAGTTGCGGAGGGGGGGGCTGGATGTTCGAATAGTATAATTTACTATTCCAACTCCAGTCTGTCCGGACACTAGGGAAGGTGTTGGATTTTAAATCCAACACCCCCCCCCCCTCCTCAAGTCGTTGTTCTGACTTGCGGATTAATGGTATGCAGAATCACAATGCGGTCGTTGTAACGACCGCGTTGTGATTCCCTGCGGGGAAAAAGATTTGTGGTAAACGTTGTTTACCATTTCTCAGTGGCTTGCCTCCGTCCTTCAGATATCTAGTATAGCCTACCCTCTTTGCAGTGCCATGTTGAAAAATAGATCTAGCTAGTGTTGTTTTGCAAGGATATTTGGAAAAACATGTCCTACTGTTTCCATGAGCTTATCTAGGTGTCTTATTTCACTGTTGTTAGTGTTTGCTGTTGTTGTCCAAGATCCATCACATTTTGTCTTGCTTGGTACTAGTCCAATTTCTATAGATTTTTGTTCAATACTTAAAGTGGTAGTTTTTGGTCCAGTTGTGGTACACAAAATGTAACTAGTACGACTGCTACAGTTATGTCGTATATAGTCCATCCTATAGGGCTAGTAATTTGCTGTCAGAGGCATGTAACAATACAAGCACTTTATCTCTTGGAGTAATCTGTTGTGAATAACTCCCCTCATTGAAGTACAGTGTCTAGATCTCTGAAACTATTTGAAGGTTGTTTGCGATTATCTCCCAGATTGCTTGCAATCTTTGTCGTAAAGCTAGCACATACTCAACAAATGAAACAATCTTCCTTTGTCCATTCTACTATGGTGAGATCCAAAATAGTCTGACAAACTGCACCCTTAAGTCAATAAAGGCTAATGGCGTACTGTGAAGGGCAAACAATGTAAGTGCTAATACTTTGGTCCAATTTTTCCCAGTAATGTTGGTGGCTTTTTGAAACATCTGTATTACTCTACTAGCCCATCGTTGGTTGAGGTTTTTATTTGCTTGATTTGCTTGATACACCTGCTTGAGTAGTTGGGACATAAAGTTAGATGCTTGATTTGTTTTGATCTCTATTGGTTGTCCAACATGTTAAAAGAATTACAACGTGAGCTACTCTAATCCCATGCATTGGAGGAAGTCAGTTTCTTTTTTTACTGCTCTTTTTATTGATTTTAGTACATTAAAGTAAAACATTACATGAACCTGTGACAAATGGCGATGAGATCTATCCCCATTTATCATTACGATCAACATTATAAAACCAGTGCAAATTCTGCCGCCACTAAGGAGCAGTACAGACCAATGTTCCTGGCTTATCCTAGGGCTGAGTTGAGCTGATTCCAGGCGTGTCATATTTTAATGTACCCCACAAGTTTTAGACCATTCTCTAATGGAGGGGGCATGGGCATCTCGCCAGTGGTGCGTTATATCTCTCTTTGGTACTAAATCATCCATAGCTTCTACGGCTCGAGTACTGCGGCATCTCCCTATGTTGTCCATGATGTCTAGAAGGAAAATGTTTTGGTCAAATTCCAGGTGTCTACCGAGAACATTTCCTGGGGCTCTGTTCACAGCGTGCCAATCACTTCAGATAACCAGGTATTCCTAGATAGTGTGATAAAATGTGCCCAGCGAGTATTCACATTGAAGGCAGTCAGGGCTGATGGCACTCCCCATACACCAGAGTCAAGAGGGAGAGTAGTAAAATTTATGAACGTATTTGAATTGAATGAATCAAAATTGCAAAGATATCGTCAACAGCCTGGTTGCCATTTTAGCCTCCGTCCACTCATCATCATCAAGGGCTCCCAGATCTGCCTGAGGTGGTAGAAGGTCCGGCGAGTGGATTACCAGGGATTTATATAACCTTGAGATGCCTCCATACCCAAGAGAGTCCAATACTTTCTAGGAGATTGTCTTCAGGGACAGCAATGAGTTTATCTCGGTGAGTATCCACGGCGTGTCTTAGCTGAAGTTTCCAATACAATTATGATTCATTGAGGTGGAAGTCTGCAGCCAACTCATGAAATGACCTTATATGACTGCCTGCTCAGACATCTCCCAGTGTAGAAATGGCTATTAAGTCCCATCTTTTGGATTGGCCAACCATGTGCCCTGCCACAGCAGTGTTTCCGCTGTTATTTTAGGAAGCCATTTGATTGTGGAATAATGAGATTGAGTTCCAACCTGTTGGTAGATCACCTCTGTTCCTGTGTAGCCAGTCATTAATGGGGACCAATTGGGAGGCCCAATAGTATAGATAGGTAACACTTCTCAAACAAGACTCAGGGGTTTACCCACTGATAGGAACGCACTGACCTGAGCCTGCAATCCTGCAAAACATGTAAGTGGCAATATGAAGGGATAGTGCTGAAGGACACAGAGAAAAAGGATCTCAGTTTCTAACACAGGTGGGTTGGGCAGACAAAGTAGTATTTTTATGGAAATATAATAGGTGTTTCCATCAACGGATCTACTTGAGAGATTGGCTAGGATTTTTTATAGGAAATTTCAGGGACCCCTGTCTGAGGCATACACAAGTAGGGATTTGCGATATTGTGTAGTCAACCATTTCTGACTGAACGCGCAGCAGTGACACCATTGATACTTCCCAAATTGTTCTTCGTCCAGGTTGCCTTTTGGGCTAATCATTTGGAACTGTAAAGGAATATAGTGGAGCCATGCGCTGGAGTAATGGATAAACATTTAGAGCAGCGGTACTCAAAGTACGGCCCGCGGGCCAGTTGCGGCCCGCCAGGCCTTTCCATGCGGCCCTCGTGTAAAACAACAGACAGTTGGAATCAACTGCAATTCCGCCTGTTGTTATTCCTCGGGGGCCGCATTCACTGGGTAAAGGATGAAAGACGCATGCGCAAAATCAGTGTCTTGCAAACTCACCCGCAAAAGGTCATCCTACTGCAGCTTCCATTAAGAAACAAACTTGATATACATCTGTTGGTAGGTATATAATATATCTTATTTTGGGCAAGAGCGTGAGAAGGAGAAACTTTCTAACTGCCGCATTAAAAAGCCCCCTTGATTTGTTTGCTTTGATGCGGTGGTTAAAGCATACATGCCAACATTTCAAAAGAGCAAAGTGGGCGATTTAAAAAAAACAAAAAAAAACGGTGAATCGGGTTACTGTCATGTATGGGCCTTGGAAGTGTGCTGCTGCAGGATCGGACATTTGAAACACAAATGCACGTTTTTTACTTACCTTTCAGAAGCATGGAGCGCAATGGCAGGCACAGAGAGGGTGATGCAAGTGTTGTGTATGGCCTGGCAGGTTGCTGGTAGTGCATACCCCCCCCCCCCTGTGTGTGGCAACCCGGGCTGAAACAGCTTCCCGAGCCGCCCCCGAGTACTTCACAGGTCTTTAAAAGACCATTCACTTGTTAATGGGGCTTTGTTGGTTTTTCACCACTTCTAGAACCCCTGCATGCCACTCTGACTATTGCTGCAAGAATTAGCACTTACATGATCCCAAGCCCTGTCAGCTGAACCCCTCCCCTCCCCCCAGGAATCGGGTTTTTGCTTGCAGGAATCGGGAGGCGGGAGACTAGCCTTGAAATCGGTAGTCTCCCGCCTGAATCGGGAGGGTTGGCATGTCTGGTTAAGTGATTGTAAATAGATATTCCTTCTTGCCACATACTGCTACAAGCAAAATGTGAATAAACATGAGAAATGAAGCATAGTTTAATTGTCCACTGATGTTGCTGGACTGTGCTTGTTTTCCATTTTACAAAAATAAATGACAGTAAAATATTTTTAAAGTACGTTTGGCCCATATTCAGGGGGCTTGTATTTGTGGGCTGGCAACTGACAAAGATCTCCGATGACGCCAGAAATCAGCACACAGAATCTAATCTTCAACCAGTTACCACTGACAGGTCAGCATGGCCTGTAGAACTTGGCGTGTTTTAGAATGGTTGCACGTTTAATTTTCGTCACAAGGACAATGAGTTCTCAGACAGAGACAGACAGAGTGGCAGAGAGACTGAGAGACAGAGAGGAAGAAAGAGGGAGAGCGAGCGAGGGAGAGAGAGGCAGAGAGACGTAGAAGACGGAGGGAGATGGAGAGGGAGGGAGGGAGACAGGGAGTGAGACAGAGGGAGGGAGACAGAGTGAGGGAAGAGAGGGAGAGAGGGAGAGAGAGGGAGGGAGACAGCGAGAGGGAGAGAGACAGCGAGAGGGAGAGAGACAGAGAGAGGGAGACAGAGAGAGAGGGAGACAGAGAGAGAGAGACAGAGAGGGAGAGAGACAGAGAGGGAGGGAGACAGAGGGAGGGAGGGAAACAGAGAGAGAGAGAGGGAGACAGGGAGACAAGGAGAGAGAGAGGGAGACAGGGAGAGAGAGAGGGAGACGGAGAGAGGGAGAGGGAGATGGAGAGAGAGGGAGACGGAGAGAGGGAGAGGGAGACGGAGAGAGAGGGAGACCGAGAGAGAGGGAAACCAAGAGAGAGACCGAGAGGGAGACAGAGAGGGAGAGGGAGAGAGGGGGAGACAGAGAGGGAGGGAGACAGAGGGGGAGGGAGACAGCGGGGGAGGGAGACAGAGGGAGGGAGACAGAGGGACACAGAGGGAGACAGACAGAGGGAGACAGAGAGAGAGGGAGACAGGGAGAGAGAGAGGGAGACAGGGAGAGAGATAGGGAGACAGAGAGAGAGAGAGGGAGAGAGAGAGAGAGAGAGAGAGAGAGAGAGAGAGGGAGACAAAGGGAGGGAGACAGAGGGAGACGAAGGGAGGGAGACAGGGAGACAGAGAGAGAGACAGAGAGAGGAAGAGAGAGGGGGAGACAGAGAGAGGGGGAGACAGAGAGAGAGGGAGACAGAGAGAGGGAGACAGAGAGAAGGAGACAGAGAGGGAGGGAGACAGAGAGGGAGGGAGATAGAGAGAGAGAGAGACAAAGGGACACAGAGGGAGACAGACAGAGGGAGACAGACAGAGAGTGGGAGACCGGGAGAGAGAGAGTCCCTGTTTGGCAGTATATCGTATGCCCAAATGGGCTGCTCTATATGAGACAGCACGTTGCGTACGATATACTGCCAAACAAGGACTCGGGAAACTTTCATTCGCATACTCCTGACTGTCTGAGCCTCTGAGGAAGAGAGTCATCGAAACGCGTTGGGCTCAGTCAGGTGTGAATAATTACAGGCAAGCGTGACGAACCATACCTAATAAAAGCTTATGGGGAAAAGCAGCCTGTGTTCGAGTGCGGTTCTTCTGATGGACAAATCCCCAATGAGCTGTATAGATATGTGTGTGTGTATGCCGGGTCTGGTGGCTCAGAGGATAAATGCGTCCGCTGCAAGGGCCTGTGTTCAACCTCATGGTCAGTCTTTTTTGTTGCACTAGCCCCACCCCCCTCCACGACTGACCCCGCCCCCACCGGTGCGGCCCTCGGCCACAAACCACACTGTAAATTTGGCCCCCGAGAGAAAGTTTGTGAGTACCCTTGATTTAGAGGATAGACGGTGGTATGATAGATTTGGCAAATGGTAATCATGGTGGTCAGCACTTCATTTGGTTCATAAAGTTTCTTTTCTGCCACCACTAGAATCTCAAAGACTTGATGAAAGTTTTGTCGATCTCCGTCTGCTTGTTGTTGCTCAGTCTGCACAGTACGGTTTAGCTGCTGCTGACTATCATCTAATTTTTGTATCTATGTTTCCATAGTTTGGTGAGGTTGTACAATATCTCGCTTTTGACATCACCTGTAATATTTTCATTAGGAACCAATCGGGAAATAGACTAAAAAGATCAGTAGAGTTTGTCTTCTCTTTTTTTTTCTTTTTCAGAAATTTATAATAGGGCTAAATCACACATTACGCCATGGGCAATGTTCTCCAAAAACACATACAGTCTTTAAGGTAGTTAGGCTTTCCCTCTGTTCAAACGGAATATTGTTGATGAGAGTTCTTTCATTGAGTCTGAGAGGCCTTCTCCCCATCACAGTCTTTTTCAATTTGAGTCCTATATGAAGAGTCCCAGGTTCGCAGGAGCCCTGAGAAAGCTATGGGTATGTAGTTAGCACTGTGTTTGGACAAAATATTAAGTTGTGAATATTGAGAGACAGAAATATTGGAAATAAAATAACATGATACAAAAATATCACTATGCAAAATATTGTTGTCAAAAGTATAGCTTTTTAGGTAAGTAATTTAGTTTTCAAGAATATTGTTATTTTTATTATCGGTTTCTGTAATAGAGTTGTAAAAAAGATCGTTTTAAAAAAATATAGTTTGTAATTTTAAGTGATTTACAATTTTGCATTTAATTGTTAGTAGTAATTTATAGTGTTGTAGAGGGTTGTTGGGGTTGTAGAGTGATATGGTGGGAAGTTGATTAAGTAATGATTCATTATTTAGTTATATTTTAGTTTGTATTGGTTAAGGGTGGGGAGTTAAGTAATGATAAGAAGTTGCGTATTGATTCTTAATTAATTATTTGATAAATAATTATGTAAATTGTGTAATATTTATATATTCTAGTTATATTTTTGGTGCAGGTTGCTAGATTTGTAGGGGTATAGGGTGGGGATTTAATAAAGCAATAAATGATTAACAATTTGTTATTAATTGATAATTATTTAATTGATTAGCAATTATTAAATTACGCTAAAATTATTTATTTTTGGTTTATTTTAAGTGTGGGCATCTAGGTTTGTAGGGGTATAGGGTGGGAATTTAATTAAGTAATAATTAAATAATTATTTTAATAAATGTTGTCAATTGTAAGGGATTACAATTACTTTTAAAATACTAAAGAATAATTATTAAAATAGTAAATAATTGTTTGTAATTGATAATTATTTTATTGATTATTAATTGTGTAAACTGCTTAATTGTTTTTTATTTTGTTAATTAGTATGTTTATGTAATGTTAATTAATAATGTTTATATTAAAAGTGTAACACTTTGTCTAAATTAATAGGGATATTCAATGTTAAGTAATAATGTTTATATTAGAGATATTCAAATAAGTGAGAATAGTAAATAGAACCCCTACTAAATCTAACACTTTCCCTAGTGTTGCTTGGACTGCAGAGGGAAGAGTAAATTTAACCCCTCTGAAACTCAGCACTATCCTTAGCGTTGAGCTGACTGGAGTGGGAATAGTAAATATGTATCAATAGTGGTAGGTATTGGTGGAATTTATGCAGTTTACATCACACTGATGATATATACTAAAATATTTAAGATGTACTACCTTAAACTATATATATATATATATATATATATATTCAGTGAAAAAACCATAGGTTTCACACACGTTATAGTTAGGAATTAGCATTTAAAAAACCTTAGAAATTCAGTGAAAAAAACCATAGGTTTCACACATGTTATAGTTAACTGGACATTTTACTCGTAAAAAACCATTGAAATTGCCCCGTTATAGTTAGTTCAGCTAACTATAACTCGCGCGCCCGCAATGCACTGCTGATGACGTCACATATTACATCACTCATGACATGGTCAGTGACATCACTCATGACATCACTGATGACATCTCAAATGACATCACTGATGACATCATCCTTGTGATAGAGTGGCAGACCTCCTCTTCCCCTAATATAACCTTTGATACACACAATCAAAAATAGAAATTAAAATTTTAAAAACAATGGACATACCAATACCAGTTACAACAACCTATACAGTAATTCTAAGATCCAAATACACATCCACTCATTCACCAACAGTCCTATACAGTCACTCATACATGTACTCACTCATCATATGTACTCATACACGTATACATCCTGTTACACAATGCCACTCATCCATAGAGGTACTCACACACATAGTTAGTCATGCTAATAAAGAATCAAACATACATTTACTTGCATATACAGTTATACACACACCACCACACTTACTTCTACGGAAACTTACATATACTTAGTCTTTTAAACAATCACTTATAGAAACACATACTTATTCATACAGGAACTCTTTCAATCTCTCACTCTCACATAAACTCACATATATACACCAATAGTCACATATACTAGTTTAAAACATATGTAGTTACACATAAAGACACTATTGAGACAGTCATTCACTCACTAACACACCCATACATACACTCATCCACCCATACAGTCCTGCACACATGCTGTCTTCAACACATACAAACAATGAGTCACTCATTCATGCACCCATGCACTACGTAATACCCCTCACCGAACCAGACACTCACACTCATACTGATACTCAAAAAACCAACTAATAACCTATTTAGACACTCATGTAGCTACACACCAACCCATGCAGCCACTTATACACAAAGTGAGAGACTGATACAGATATTTACATATTTAAACATTACTCACTAAGCCATGTATTCACTAAGATACACTTAATCAGTCAGTAATACAATCAATTTTTCAAAAACAATTCATCCATTTAGACACTTATATACCCATTTATTCTTCCATCGACCTTGAGATATACATATATAAAACATATTTAATTTTCAGAAAAACACACATTCACTGGATGATGTCATCAGTGATGTCATCAGTGATGTCATTTGAGATGTCATCAGTGATGTCATGAGTGATGTCACTGACCATGTCATGAGTGATGTAATATGTGACGTCATCAGCAGTGCATTGCGGGCGCGCGAGTTATAGTTAGCTGAACTAACTATAACGGGGCAATTTCAATGGTTTTTTACGAGTAAAATGTCCAGTTAACTATAACATGTGTGAAACCTATGGTTTTTTTCACTGAATTTCTAAGGTTTTTTAAATGCTAATTCCTAACTATAACGTGTGTGAAACCTATGGTTTTTTCACTGAATTTCTAAGGTTTTTTAAATGCTAAGTCCTAACTATAACGTGTGTGAAACCCATGGTTTTTTCAGTGAATTTGCAAGGTTTTTTAAATGCTAATTTTGTTTTTTTTCTTCTATTTTTTTAAACATATTTTTATTTTAATTTTCTATCCTTTTTTAAAGACTAAGGTTAAATTTTTAAAATTCTATAATATGTTTTTTTTAATATATTTTATAAAATAAACATGGTAAATTTATTAGCAATACATTTTTTCCTTTTTTTTTAATTTTTTTTTAGTACATGTACCGTAAGCTTACGGTAAGCGTACGGTTTACGCAACGTCCGTAATTTATCTACGCTGTTTGCGTATAGTTACGCAATTTGCATAGCCGTGCGTCCTCCGCGTGGGACGCGTACGCGTGTACGCTACACGCGCACGTTACGCGGAAGTGTCGGGTAGTGACTGTTATGCGCATGCGCGCAAGCGCGTGTCTTTTTTACGCGCATGCGCACTTTTGCCGTAAGCGTACCGTAAGCGTACCGTAAGCGTACGGTAGGTCATGTGATCATGAAACACAACTTTTGATTGGTTGAAACTACTTTCAGTTCTAGAACTCTCCTACACCACACCCATTCCCCTCATTTCTGCTTGTGATCCCTTGGGAGAAGGAGCTGGTTTGTCTTTGGGATACGATGGCAGAACAGCAGAGCTCTTCTGAGAGTGAGGCTAGCACTAGCAGCACTGTCTTGAGGCAGAGATCGAGGAAACAAAAGCCCTCTTATGTATGGGATTATTTTACTTTTCCTGAAGGCCAGCAAAAGGTGAATGCACTCTTAGTAACTTGCAGGCTGTGTCAGCGTGTACTTTCTAGAGGTAATCCTGACAGGAAGTATTCCTTTGGGAATCACACCATGAAGAGACACCGACAGGATGTACACAGAAGGACACATGGTCATCTTTTTGGAGGTAACTCTTCAGAAAGACAAGCAAGTACATCCACAGCAGCTCAGCCTGGACCATCATCTGCAGGGCTGACTCCTTCTTCTGCAGGTCAGGTGAGCCCTTCATCTGTGGGGGGAGCATCTCCTTCTGCTGGCCCTCTGGAAATTAACCCTCGATTTCGGAGGGTTGATATTCGATGTGCCTCTTGTCATGATCTAATTTGTCATAGGGAGACCAGTGTTTCCCTAGTGAACAACAAAATAGATCAGCACACTTGTCACAGAGACTAATTTTTCCATGCTTTCTTTCCTCTGTCCCTGCATGAACACAACGGTTCTTTTAAGAGCCAACCTTATCTTTCATCTTTTTTTTACATATGTTTTTAAAAACTTTTTTTTTTTTTTTTACCGTACGCGTACGGTGCGCGTACCTTTTTTTTATTTTTTAAAAAAAACACTAAAAATCAATTATCACATTACAAGGTCCTTGAGAGACTACAATTATTATTATTGACTTACCATACTCACTCAAAAAAATATTTATTCATTTGTTTTTTTAAAAAATAGTTTTAAAAATGGTTCTAGTTTTCGAAAATTTTCTATATCAATCTGAAAAAAAAGAAAAAAGTATTAATATTTTTAAAACAATTTATAATACAGTACACATATTTACATTTTTTTCCAAAAAATATTTTTGCCTTATTTTTGCTGTTTTCAGAATATATTGCATTTCACTATAAATTGTGAAAGCAATTGCATTCATCATTTTACAGCGGGCAAAAAAAAATAACAATCACAAAGATTGTAATAAAAAAGCCCAGAATCTCTTTTTACTTAAACTTAACATTATAGAAATGCATAATATTCTAAAAAAATATCATCTAATACCAATAGTTATTTCTTTAAAATACCGTCTGATATGTTTGTTTCAGAAGTATAATCACAATATTATATCTCAAATAACTCCAAAATACATCTGATTCCATTTCCTTTAGGCAAAATAGTAATTTTAAATTTTTTTTGGGAATAAATTTCAAACGGTAATCCAATAAAATTCTAAAGTTTAATTTGTCCAGATCTCACCGATTCTCTGTAACATTTTGGTTCACGACAATTTTTTGAATAATTTATTAAGTCCACAATAGAATTGGTTACTTTTCCGCATGGCCAAATAGTAATTTTTAAAATCTTTTTTGAAAAAATTTCCAATGGCAGTCCAATAACATTCCAAAATTTAAATTGTGCAGATGTTACCGATTATCTCTAAATTATTGGTTTTTCAAAGTTTCATTTAAAATTAAAAAAGTCCACATTACAATTGGTTATCTTTCCATTAGGCCAAATGATAATTTAAAAAATCTTTTTTCTATAAAATTGCAATGGTAATCCAGTAAAATGGTAAAATTATTTTGTCGAGATCTTGCCAAATCTGTCTAAAATTTAGGTTTCAGGAAGATTAGATAGGAATTTGCTAAATCAAAAGGCAAACGTTGCTTGAAAATCAATTGGGAATCATTACACAGTGTCCAGCCTTTTTCACATTTAAGATAAACTGTGTAATGTCCAGAAGTAACAGTAGGTCCATCATGGAAAATTATTGCAACAGTTACAAAAGTTTTTCCTGAAATTGATAATTGCTGTCCTGTAAACTTCTTTATTAAAGTATCCAATTTTGAACCATCAGCTCTACATCGTTGCATCATTAAAATTACATACTGTCCGTATTCCTTTAAAATTAATGTTGAAAACATGTCAGATTTACACTCACCACATTTCATGCTATGATTAGCATCTTTAACTAATTTTGCAAAAGTAACTGTTTTACTCTCTGGCAATGTCAAATAAATAAACCTTTCATTATCAACATTAGAGCCACATATATTATAACAATTTTCACAACTATGTTCCCATTTATAAGAGAGACCAAAAAAAATTTCAATGGGAACTCCTTCTTCTTCCACTACCTGAAGAAAATACAACAAGAATTCCTGTGCGTCTTGCTGTACATTTTGAGAAAACTGTGTTCGTCCTGAACATACATCTAAAAGTTTTCTAATTTCAGTAGCACTTTCTATTTGAGTTTTATCTTTACTTAGCTTTTGAAAAAGGAGAGTCAGCTCTGAACAGAATCTTTTTCCCTGATTTACTATTATCTGCTCTTGCAAACTTTCCAGATAAAATGCAACATTCAGCACTACATTTGCGTAGCAGTTGACACCAGAGCTATTTTCAAAATGACATCCTACAACCTGTTCTTCATTTTCCTTTTTCTTTTTGCTTACAATTACATCACTCCTCTTTTTTTTCCTCTTCTCTACATCTTCATTACAGATATTCTCATTTTTTCTTTTACGAGAAACTACACGTTTCTCTAACACAGGATACTGACCTAAATGAGGAGCATAGCTTCTTCTTAATCTATTATACTCCTTTACACAGTTTGTATCAGCACTAACTTTTGAGTCATCAAAGTCTATCATGAATAAACCTGATAATGTTTTCACTCGTGACAAAGCAACATATGCCATACCCTCTTTGAACACAGTTGAACCAATGTTCACAAATGCACAATCTACAGTCAATCCTTGAGACTTGTGAATAGTTACAGCATATGCTAGAGAAAACGGAAACTGCTTCCTACGTACATATAAGTCTTTCACAAGCATGAAACGAACTGTACAACGACAAATATCTTTAACTTCTTCTAACTGATCAAATTTTATTTTTAAACATTCAACTCCTTCTTTTTTCTGATAATTAATAAAACCCACAACTCTTCCCATCGCTCCATTAACTAAACCTTTTTCAACATCCAAATTTCTTCTTAAAAATACTCTACAGTTCATGCAAACATATAGATTTTTTTCTAATCCAGCAGTTTTGGAGATGTTCTTCTCTAGTGAGTCCAATTTATTTTTCATTTTGCCTGTTACTGTGACAGTAATTCTTCCATCCTCAATTTTGTCCACTGCTTCCAATTTCCTGATCTCTTCCTTTTCCAATTTCAAAAGCTCCTCATTGAATATTGAGCATTCACGTAGAGTTGGCATTAAGCAGATGACACTTTTGTTTTCTGCAATGTTCTTGTATATCTTCTCTGCAACTATTTCTTCCTTTGGAAGTAAATTATGTAGCAGCCGACTCTGTAATGCTTTTTTGCCAACTTCTGTGAGTAGTCCAATCCTGATATCTTTCAGAATACTTCCATATTCTTCATCGTTTGCTTGCCTCATATTAGTAGTAAGTTCCTTGTACTCAAAGAAGGACCAAATATTTGTATTACCGATGCTTCCCAATGACTTCTTCGTGTCTTCATGTGTGACAGTATTAAACACTGGTTGTCCTTTAACTGGAGTAAGTTGCAAAAGATCTCCAAAAACTATGACGTGTTTTCCACCAAATAACATGTCATAGTCTGTCTTCAAAATTTGCTGCATTCTTAAATGCACAAAGGCAAGCATTAAGTTTGATACCATGCTCACCTCATCAATAATGAGAACTTGCATCTTCTTCAATACTCTTGAAACTTCCAAGGATGCTTCTCCAGTTAGCTTGTTGAATTGTATTTTGTTCTCATGCTCCACTGGTAACATTAGCAAACGATGTAAAGTGATTCCTTTTATGTTATATGCTGCTAACCCAGTTGGAGCAGTAACCACACAAGACAAAGTAGAATCCGTTTTTTGCTTTAGGTAGCTTCTGATGACTTTTATTAGGAAACTTTTTCCAGTTCCAGCTTGTCCGCTTACATACGTCCTGATTGGATGAAATGATGTGCATGAGCACTCTTTTTTTTCATGTAGAAATCCGTGATCAATTTTGTTTTTGATCTCTTCATAAATTTGTTGCTGCTCTTGATTCAGTTGTCTTTCCAAATTTTCTAAGTCTATAAATTCTTCTTGAGCTTGATTCATAGCCGTTTCCACTTCATTCATGGCTATTGATGCTTCATTTTCAACGATTGGTTGTCCTAGGGGATCTTGACTGAGTGTTCCTGAACTTTGGCTGTCCTGAGAACTATCTCTAGCTATTTCTGCTGCAATTGTAGTTTCCTGTTCAATTTCTTCATTTAACATTTGCAGATAAGTTGAGAATGTACTGCATTGTATGCTGTCTTTGCAAGCATTAAAAGAATCTTCATAGCTCTGGAATTCTCCCAGTAGTTCATCCTCTGTACGCCATGGTTTAAACAACTGTAAAAGAGCCAAGTAGTAAAATTCCTTCTTGTCAGTAGTGTCGCAACTCAGCTTCCGGTGATTTATCAAACTTCCTTTTGTTTGCTTCACCAAACATCCTTCTTCACCAACGACTTTATATTTTCCATTGTTGATGTCTTCTGCAGCTTTCCGTGAATAAATGTAGTTCTGCAGCACTTCATAGAGACACATGTTCTCCAGATGATGACTTCTCTTGGGATAATATGTGTCCAACATGTTTGATTTCAAAATATCTGTACTTTCTGGGTCATTCTCGGCCAAATATTCAATTTCTCCTACAGATTTCAGTACCCGATTTCTCATTGCTGCAAGGCCTAAACTTGCCCAAATTATTCTTCTTGACTTCGAGTAGAGACTTGCAGAAGATAACCTATCTGAACATTCGTAGGATCCAATTTCTCGATGCGATAACATCTTCAAACTGAAACTGTACAGCTTCTTACTGACAGTCTTCTCGTGAGAAATCTCTTCCCACATTTCCTTCAATTCTGTTTTTTCTGATTTTGTAATGTAAGACGTTACATATCGAGCAACAGCAATGGAATTGTCAGCAACATACTGTATATCCATGTTAGCGTTCCACATGGATAAAATGACTGGGTTGTAGTCATTTATATTTTTTGATTCTTCTTTTCTTTTAAGGTTGTAGGTATTCTTAGGTGATTTTCTTGTGATAGTATGTCTCACAGCTGACATAAAACTGTTTACTCTTCCATTTGAAAGAACAGGTCTAGGAAATCCAAATCGACATTTAGTGTAGTATTTTTCTTTGCTCTTGTATTTCCGTCGACAGTATTTTCCACACCGATGACTTTGGAAACGTAAAACTTGCTCCTTTAACTTGTTCTCTTCTGTGCTTTTTGGTATAGCACATGTTGCATATTCTTCAATGTAAGATAACACTGCTTCATCAGTATCTGTTCCAAGCTTTGGGGCATCCTTGATCCACAACAGCATATGAATATGAGGAGCACCTCTTGCCTGGTACTCTTTTCTCCAAAAGAAATCCACTACTTCTCCAAGGGGTGGATTTTTTTTATTGCAGATGAAGGACATCATAGCCTCAAATCTATGATTGAAATATCTGCAAACATTAACCGGATCCAATGAGCACAGTTCTCCTGCTGTCTTGTATTCGATGTTTTTAATGTTTGAATTGGCCTCTCGTAGAAAATCCAGTAAATCATCCCAAGCATACTCGGCACAGCTTAGGGTAAGGAACCATGTTGGTGTTCCTAAATTCCGTAACATGCATTTTAGTTCACCATGGCGTCGGTACCAATATTCATTTGTCCCACGCTGACAAGCCATCAGATTGATCAGTTGTGTTTCCAAATGATCATCTCGGTGCTGCACTTTCTCCATAAAATCCTTAGCAGACACATTTTGTAAATGTACTCCACTTTTTAAAATGTGATTTACTGCATAAGACAGTGCAGACAAGTCGCTTTCAAATAAAAGATGGAACAAATAAGGAATACTTTGTCGAAATCTGGGATCTTCAGCATATAGTCTTGTAGTCCGATACTCAGAAGCTGGAATCTGTTCTGGACGTTCATCGTATCGTCCTCCTTTTCCTTTAGGAAACAGCTGGGGAAAACATCGAGCTTCCAAGCTCTCCTCCCATACACTCACGGGAGTTCCTTTTGCTTTCTTCATCTGAAAGAGATCAATATTGTCTCCCATAACTTCTTTCGAATGAAGAGGATGTATGCTAAAATGTTCATAAATTTCTTCTTCCTTTGACTTGTCCACTTTTTCAATTTGTCCAGTTGGTGTTTCTGTGTCTTCTTGTAAATCTTCTTCTTCTTCTATATAAATTGATTCATACCATTTGTTATTCTTTTTCAAATACAAATTTGCTCTTTGTACTTTCCGCACATCTACCAGCTCCTGCCAAATCTTCTTATTCTTTGTAGGTACACCATTAACCAGAATAATTAATGGTTCAGTTTCCAAAGTATCCGCATCAATAGTTTCCATATTTTTTTTCAAATCCAAGGGCAAATACACCACTCTACCTTTTAAACCTCTCAGTAAATCTGAAGGAGGTAATTTACCAGTTTTCGGCTCCATACGTACTATGGTCTGGAACGGATGAACACATTGAATGAGTATAGACTCATATGTATTTAATTCAGAAAGTTCAGCAGGAATAGCATCCAATTCTAAATTATTATGTACAGCTCTGGTCGGCATTCTATTTTCCTCGAACTTGTTGTAACAGTATTTACAAATACGCTGATCTTCACCCAATTCAAAACAATTTTCTAGAAATATATATGTGGCAAAATCCTTCCACTTATAATTATCTTCATTTTCACTCTTTCTGTAGAGATCAACATTCCTAGTTTGTTTTCTATAATGAGTTCTGCGGCAACAAATACAAGTAAAATTTGGTCTTTCATTAGAGACTATTGCAAATTTTGTTATGTGATCATTAAATGTGTTACTTACAGAGGGTTCTACATTCTCTTCCACTTCTTCCTCATTTACTGTGTCCTTCTCTGCACTGTTTTTTTCAGGACCAAAGTAACAAAACTGAATTTCATCAACAACCTTCTCTACATCTGATACCGTTCCTCGGAACAGAGCCCTATTCAATTCATTTAACTTTATTGCTGGACTTTTGGCAAAATACAACCGTCTCACAAACTTTCTCATTTCAGTATGATGAACAGCCAGCATCCTAAAATGATGGAAAACACTATTGCACACTTTTCTAGATAGACAAGCCAGAGAATGACCCTGCAAACCAGTATTCTCTCTCACTCTGCATGGATCCAGACTTTGAAGCACCTTAATCTTCTGTTTTACACTTTTTTTACTATATTCTCTTAGAAACTCTCGAAATTTGTCAATAGATTCCTGACGCACAGTGCAAATACTACTACAATTCCAAGTGTACACTGGGGCTTTAGGACGTCTCCCCATTGCCTCATCTGCCATCACTTGTACCTCATCTCTTGGAACCATTATCTCCTTCTCCATTATGCAACCATTTTTTACTTCGTATGAACGACCTCTGGTGTCAACTGCATGCAGCAAACTATTACTTTGAAAATAGCTCTCTTCATTAAAAAAAGGTTCACTACTTGAACTATGCATCCACTTTCCTAAAAACACTTTACAAAAGTTTGTTCTGTTCACTACTCTTTTCCTTTTGCTATGTGATTTCAGTACATTAACCATTTTGTCTAATGTACGCATCCTATTCAAAATTAAAATGAATAGTTTCCTTTTTAATTCTAATGCCTTTGCTGCAATGGCTTCAATTTCTTTTTTTCTCTTAAAAAACTTAGCCTTTTGCTTATATTTCTTCACATCCTTTATCAAATTGGACATAACTCTTCTCTGAAACATTTTTCTACGTATCTCTTTAAACGCTGTTTTTCTGTTTAAGTTTAACTTTTTAGTTGCAGAAGGTATATTTGCATTAACTAAATTCTCAATTTTTTCTTGTCCTTTTTGTTTGAAATCATTCTTTCCTGTACAGACATTTTGTACATTTTTCCTTTTTTTGAATATATTCCTTAGAAAATCTTTTTTTTGCTTACCAGAAGATTTTTTCTTCCTTCCAACATCAGCATCTTCTACTAACTTTGATCCTCTAGTTGTCTTCAAATATAGTTTTTTTTTTTGCGTTTTTTGAACTCTGGATTTTGTAGGCATCTTTAATTTTGTTCACTGCTCTTCAGCAATACCTGAAAAAAACTAAAAAAAAATTCCTTTATTTTATTTAAATATATTACTACATTTCTTTTCACAATAGTCACAAAACGAAATTTCTTTGCCAATTTGAATGCACACTAACTGCTCTTTTTTTTGGGCAAGTGAAAATCACTTTTACAAACTGTCACATTATGAAACCACTTTTCAGATTTTTTAAAAAGCCCATGTCCAGACTGCTACACTCCAGCAAGGGCAACCAGCCTTAGTGATGCTGAATGTATTTGCATTACAGACTGAAACCTGAAAACTCCACTCGCTTGTAAATACTGTGCATGATTATACATGGCAAGCACATGGGTGTGTGCTAAGAGTCTGCTTCTTCCCCCAAAAAATCGCTCCCCCTTTCCATCTAATGCAACTGTGAAATCACCAGAGCAATACGCAATAAATCTCTGCCTATAATTCCTCTCTGCACACAGTCATGTTTTCACATTAGTCCCAAAACGAAATTTCTTTGCCAATTTGAAAGCACACTTACTGCTCTTTTTTTTTTGGGCAAGTGAAAATCACTTTTACAGACTGACACATTATGAAACCACTTTTTTCGATTTTCTTAAATGCACATGTCCAAACTTCTTTTTCAGACCACCTCCATGTGTAACCTGGGTGGCTGCCTACACTCCAGCAAGGGCAACCAGCCTTAGTGATGCTGAATGTATTTGCATTACAGACTGAAACCTGAAAACCCCACTCGCTTGTAAATACTGTGCATGATTATACATGGCAAGCACATGGGTGTGTGCTAAGAGTCTGCTTCTTCCCCCAAAAAATCGCTCCCCCTTTCCATCTAATGCAACTGTGAAATCACCAGAGCAATACGCAATAAATCTCTGCCTATAATTCCTCTCTGCACACAGAGTCATGTTTTCACATTAGTCCCAAAACGAAATTTCTTTGCCAATTTGAAAGCACACTTACTGCTCTTTTTTTTTGGGCAAGTGAAAATCACTTTTACAGACTGACACATTATGAAACCACTTTTTTCGATTTTCTTAAATGCACATGTCCAAACTTCTTTTTCAGACCACCTCCATGTGTAACCTGGGTGGCTGCCTACACTCCAGCAAGGGCAACCAGCCTTAGTGATGCTGAATGTATTTGCATTACAGACTGAAACCTGAAAACCCCACTCGCTTGTAAATACTGTGCATGATTATACATGGCAAGGACATGGGTGTGTGCTAAGAGTCTGCTTCTTCCCCCAAAAAATCGCTCCCCCTTTCCATCTAATGCAACTGTGAAATCACCAGAGCAATACGCAATAAATCTCTGCCTATAATTCCTCTCTGCACACAGTCATGTTTTCAGTCCTTCTTTGACCCCCTCACAAATGTAAGGGGGTCTGTAACTCTCCTCATTGCCCCCTTTTCTTGTTTTCACTCTTTTTTTTCTGAGTGAAACACACAAAATGGCGGCCGCCGCTTCCTTGTTTCGGACGATTCGAATGTTTACTAAGATCTAACAGCCAATCAGAATCGCGCTCGCGCACGCCACCGTACGCGTACCGTAAGCTTACCGTAAGCGTACGGTAAGCGTACCGTAAGCGGGCTCAGATATATATATTGATTTAAAGGCTATTTTCTCAGAATCTACTGAACAGATTTACACCAAACCTACAAAAGGCACTTCCTTGACATAGGGACTACCTCTCTGCCAAATTTCTAGTAATTCTGTTCAGCCGTTCGGGCTGTAGCTCGTTCTAAAGGTCCTATGGAAAAATGCATGGGAAAAACGCGTTTTGGGACCCCCATTTTATCTCAGCCCCCGCTTGACGTATCCCCCCGAGACTTTCAGGGAAGGAGCGGAGCGTAGCGCCCCACCTATTTTGAGAAATTCGCGAGGATTCATCGACCGGCGCCAAAGTTATTCAAAATAGAATGTTGCGGATTTCCTATGGAAAAGGGGTCCTAACTATATCCTGATCTGGGCGCTTATCCAACATGGGATAATCACACAGATCTGTCCCTTGATGAATTGCAGTCATTCATTACTAATACATCCTTCAATGTTTCTACCCTGGATCATCAAGGATGGTTATTATGACAGAAAAGTTCAGATTCCTGTCAGCATCGTTTTCTGGGTCTGCTCCCTGGTTAGACACAGCTTAGGGTGGATCCCCGATTAGATCTTCCCATTCGGTCACTACCTATTCCTTAGGTAAGTTATGTCAAAACTGGCTGCAACACTCCACCTTGGCCTCTGTTAAACTTAATTTATCCAAATTAAATGACAAAGTAAATCTGAATGATTTTGTTAAGGGCCCTGTGGGTGGCAGGTCCAAAAGATGGGTGTATGCTGTTTACAACGAAGTTTGGAAATTATCTCAAACTGAAGCTGCTTCTAGATTAAGAGCTATCGATCAAGCAAATTTGAAAAAAGTGCTTTCTGTGATTGATAATAGCATTAACACCCTTTCTTCCAGAATTTACACACTAGATAATATTGTTTCATCTGTTGTGGATATTGTACAGGATGATATGTCTATTTTATATCATGGTCAAAATCAATTGCGTTCTATAATGCAGTTTGCATGGACTTTTTAAACATTGAAGGCTGGGAAAGTTCCCTGGGACTACATGAACACATCATCTTTATTCCTGCCGTTTAATCTGACTGATAAACAACAGTTCATGTCCATTAAGGATGCAACATACTCATTATTGCATATTGAAAAGTTGGAACCTTAACCATTCTCTGTGGCCAAATCGAACTCAGCTGTGTGGCTTATCCATGGATTAATCACTCTACTATTTCCATTGTTTAAGTTCAGTTCATGTATGAAACACTATGCCTTAGGCAGATATGAACCATTGGGTACCGCTTTCCTGCATGAAGTTTGGTCACTCCCATTTACATACAGGTGCCTGAGAGAGGGTAAAGAGGTTTATTTAAAAGGAGAGGAATGCACTTCCACACCTGATCACTCAGTAGTCTGTAGCAACATCCAATTGCATGATGCATGCAACGTTCACGCCCCGAATTTAGCTTGTATTTTGAAGGGAAATCCTGTGCCAGCGATCACACCCACTTTCACTTTATTAGCAAACGGTAGTTATTTGCTTTTAAATAATGAGGCATGCTGCGGGATGCTAGTAGGGATTCCGTACATTGTAAATGTCTCTCAACGAGTAGTCTGCTGTAAGAATGTCCTTTTCCCACCCCCGCATGTGAGACTGGATGTATCCATCTGGCCTTCCATACCAACCTTGAAAGCAGAGTTCAACAAGATGAGCAGAATAAGGGCTCTATTGTCTCAAAAAGAAGTCGCCCTGACTTCCTCCCATGAAACATTTGTCCTTCACATGGCTAACACCCGCACTGAGATGCATGCTCTTTTAAATACTGATCTCCCACTTCATTTCGGTGCACTGATTCACACTATATTCAATGCCTCGTCAACAACTGGCTTGGTGCATTTTTTCAAAGTTGTGGGCTCTGGCCTTGTGACCTCGTTCCAAACAATATTTGGTGTGATACTGGCATTTTTTCATTCTATTTTTTCCAGCGTCTTCGGCGGGCTTCCGTTAATTCTCGCCTTGTCTGCTGGTGAGCTGCTGTTGATTTGTTTGCTCCGCAATGGCTGCACGATCTTTGCGACACGACAGCTACCAGATGCTTGAATACTATGGAACTGTAGTGGAGACGGGGTTCTATGTGCACACATTGCTATGTTAGCATAAGCGCTTTAGATGTAAAACGCCATCTTGCCACTTTGCTACTTCTGCACACGACAGTGCAGGTAGCTGCTATTACAAGTAAAACTGCTTGCTTGCTTTTTCTTCACATGAGAACTGTCTATTATTCACATCCCTAGACGTGCACCGCGACCTTAGTCTGAACACTGTGTGCAGAAGCCGTCACTGTCAAATAACAATGTATGCTTTTGAATTCAGGTTGATCGGCCCATGCTCTAGCCATAACACGCACACAGCTGCAAATATCTGAAACTCGGGTGCCTTTAATATTGCATTTGCATGCATGATACAGACACTTGTAGAAAATCTTTCCAGACACAGAGAGCAGAGCTGATCCTGTGATGTGATTCACCTAAGCTGATATTTACGGTATGGGGTCCCCCATTCAAGCCTAGAGACCTTCGATTAGTTTCATAAAACTAGCTTACTAGCGAAGGGAGGGTGGCTGTTTTCCACTATCATTTGTAATATGATTTCTCCCTTTATTTTCTATGGTATTGTAACAATGCTGACGGTTTTGATTTTTATCATTTGTCTGCTTATGTTGGCCCAAGTACTGCACCTTAGAGCACGTAGTTAAAAATAAACATTTTAAACTTTTCCGTGTCTTTGATTACTCATGTTGTGGACTGATATGAGAATAATAACGAAAAAGTGTTTCTGATTCCCACCATTGCTGAGAGTACTCTAAGTCGCTTGTTCTGGGTTGTCTAATCATTGGTAGCTTCGAGATGATACGGAGAACGAATGAGACACTGATGCTAGTCGGATAGGGGTTCTGGGTACTGAGGTGAGTTTTTTGGTACACCACAATTCACTTGGGTCCTGGTTTCCTGTTCATAGTTCTGTGCATGAGCAGAATCCCCGCAACACCTAACGTTTTGGTCTTATGATTGAGAAGCCTTAGTAGTGCTTATTTTTGTCCACAACACCCTCACTCTTGTTTCCGGTTGACAGGAGTGACGGTTTAAACCTACTTATATAGTTGATTTATGGGTTCATTCAAGCTTGACAATTAAAAAGGTTTTCTTTTTCAATAACTACCCTTTTTATGCTATGGGTTAATATAGATTGTTTTTTCTTCTCTGCGTCCTTATGGCTGAAGTCGTTATTGCAGTGCATAGTCGCGCACCTCTCCGGTGTCATTTGACGCAGTTCGGGGTGCCTGACGATGGGATGTCTATTATATTTGTAGTGAGTGCCGATGCATCGTTCCCCTATGAGCTGTTTTACTCTTGGGTTACTTTTCCGGAGGTGAATGCAGATGATAAGACGTTTCACGCATACACTCCTACGGCTGTTCCAGTTAATTATACGCCATATAGGACGCAGGAGATTCCTATTTCTGTTTGGCAGCATCGTATTTGGTTCAATGGCGCCCTCCCCCCCACCATTACACCAGTTTGGTTAGGTCCCTTGTCTATTCCAGGGGCCACTTGGCCAGTCTTGGCCGGGTTCACACCACATCCACGGTATTTGATAGCCCCGCTGGATGAGTTACGTCAACTCCATACCGCCCTAATTGCGGTACATAGGGCTTTAGTGCAATACGTTTCACGCAATGTCCAGGTGGGGGCAGCTGGGGTTGCGGCGCAACCAGCTGGCATGGCCGGGATTACTATTAGTCCCGTCATGGTTAATTCGGTAATGGGCAAGCGCCCCCAGAATAAGGACAATATGCCTTATTGGCTTGCTGAGAAATTTGACCAGCTGGAAGCAGTTTTTCCGAATTCTACTCCTGTGAAAAAACAGAAGATCCTCACCATTAGTTTGCAGAAATACTTAGTCCCAGAGGTAGCTGATTGTGATAACTGGGGTAAAGTGTTTGCAGCAGTCTACTAGAAGTTCTTCGGCACCCCGTCTATGGCTGTACTGCCCTCCGTGATCAAACGTGTTCAGGATCAACACGGTCCGGACATTGTTACAATTCCATAGAAAATGAAGGGAGGAATCATATTAAAAATGATAGTGGAAAACAGGTCCTATAATACCTTGTGAACCACCCTCCCTTGGCTAGTAAACTAGTTGTATAAACTAATAGAAGGTCCCTAGGTTTAAATGGGGAACCCCATACCTCAAAGATCAGCTTAGGTGAATCACATCACAGGATCAGCTCTGCTCTCTGTGTCTGGAAAGGTTTTCTCCAAGTGTCTGAATCATGGATGCAAATGCAATATTATAGGCACCCGAGTTTCAGATATTTGCAGCTGTGTGCTTGTTCTGTCTAGAGCGTGGGCCGATCAACCTGAATTCAACAGCATACATTGTTATTTGACCTTGACGGCTTCTGCACACAGTGTTCAGACTAAGGTCGCGGGGCACGTCTAGGGATGTGAACAACAGACCGTTCTTATGTGAAGAAAAAGCAAGCAAGCAGTTTTACTTGTAATAACAGTTACCTGTAGTGTTGTGTGCAAAAGCATCAAAGTGGCAAGATGGCGTTTAACTTCTAAAGTGCTTATGCTAACATAGCAATGTGTGTACATAAAACCCTGTCTCCACTACAATACGATATTGTTTACTAAATCCGTTGGAACACCCCCTATAAATCTCTTTGCATGTTGCAGACCATTAGGAAATGCCGTTCTTAAATAGGGTGTAACGGTTCCTTTTGCTCCACCCCTTCTGCCCGTTAGAGTAGCATGCTAAAGATCCCCCATTTCCCAACCTGCCACCCCACATCCGAAATCTTTGAAAAATGCCCTTCTGGGCTTCCGAGTTTTTTTCACAACAGGCTGCCGAGGAAGCCTTTGTTGAGCCATTCCATGGAGTTTTCCTATCCCCTCCAGTGGATCTGTTGCCATGGGTAAGGAGAACCTTGCTGCAAGCAGCGTGGCAGCTCTTTTATCATCCTGTACCCACTGCCGTCCCTGCTGTGTCATGGAACCAGCGTAGGAGGAAGACCATACCATGCAGTAACTGCTCTACTGGCTGCTCTTTTTGAGGGGGTGAGGTTTGAAGCTTAGTTGTCCTAGATACAGAGGAGAATCTCAAATAAGGCTTGTCCACTGTGAGGAGCCCTGACGTTTTCAAAGCGGCATCACCCCTCTGGGATATGAAACTGTGTCTTCCACTCCACGGAATTCTCATATAGGTGCGCAACCAAGTGATTTCTTTTACAAGGAGCCATGCTTTACTAGGCTTGGTAACCTGAATGATCTGCTTAGCATAAGTTCTCTGGACATGATGCAACTGCAAAGTTTCTACAGCACACTGGTTCCAGTTGTCAACTGCACCTGACAGTTTCTGGTCTCTCCTCTCACAGGTCACAGCCCAGCAGGTGAAAACTTGCAAACTTGAAATTCTGAAGAAGCAAACATACATCCAACTGGTTGCTTCAGGCCCTGTGTTTCCGAAAGACAGAAAGGTTCCCATCCTGCTCTCCACCAAGAAGGGGTACCTGTTCATCCAGACAGAAAAGCCCATCTACACACCCGCCCAGGAGGGTAAGTGGCTCTCTTTGAATAAATGCTTTCCTCTGGGGTTTTTGATCACTATAATATGATTTTTTTACTGGCACTGAGGTGCTGGAACTAGGGGTGAAGGAGGTGCTGCAGCGCCCCCCCAGATAACCTTTGAGGATTTATGCTGCATAATCACTAACAAAGAGTCCTTTAAAGTGTTTTACTTGTAGCACTTTCTGCTTATTCCAATTCAGAGGTTCAAGTGTCGACCAACTCCCCATAATAAACTGCTTCTAATCATTCTAACATGGAGATCTGTGTTTACCTTTCATTTCTCTGGGTGCAAATTGAGTGTATTTTCTGGATCAACAGATCAAATGTTTCTACTGGGATTTTATATAACAGCCTGGAGGCTGGCATAGGCTGATGATTTAGGGACAATTGATATTAATGTGTTACAATTCACCTGGAAAGTGGATGGTTTGGTATCAGTATGGGTTAAGCTCATTCACTGACCAGAGAAGTCTGCATCAGGATGAAACGTGGCCTGGCATGTGCAGGCATCAATGCAGAGAAGGATGCCATTGTACCGTGAGGCGAGGATGCTGCTCAGCGTGTGCTTTATGCTGCAAGGGATCAACCCAGTAATAACTTTGTGTTTTTCAGTATTATCACTATTGAACTTACAAGTTTACTTTCTCAGCAAATTGAACCAGGAAACAGACTATGAGAATCATTTCCGTGTAGAATCTACACTTCACAATAAACCAGGTGGTGAGATAGTAGCAGCCCTTGTTTGAGACATGTGCTGTCCTTCGATCCAACTTTTCAATGTTAATTGAATTTGAATTGATGTGTGCAGTGCTACGAGCTGTCCAGTCCAGACCGATTTGACAGCATGAACAAACCACTGTAACATCTAAATGTTTTGAGGAATATAAATCCTGCATTATTTAGAGTGATATTAAAGAATAAACATGTGTAGCAGAAGATGTCCTTGTTGCAATATAGGAACATAGGGTTATTTTCTTGCTATTATAACTACTGAATTCAAAATATACATATATATGAATATTTAAATATTCACATAAGGTTATTCTTAGAGATATAAACATATGAATATAACAATTTAATACTCACCGAGTTGTAACCTATAAAAATGTCAAGTACATAATCAAAGAGTCCATCCTCGATGTATAACTAAAATTCATAAGAGTACATAAGACCTCTTAAAACCACAGTTCATTCCTCTAGGATAACACAGTAAGCATCAGAGTAAAAGATCCACCGGCTCTCATTGGTGCGCCATCTGCTTTTCAGATACCAGGGCTGATAATGGCAGTGATAGTCTACACAAAGCCTCAAATGCCATAGGCATAGCCTGTAAGGGCATTGGTACTCTCACAGACCTAACAAGTCCCTATCAGACTGGGTGCCCTGATACTCCTTCCTGACACCTTGGATTTTCACCATGAAATCCTTAGAGGTGTTGCTGTCTTCTCTGCAGGATGAGTTGGTCAGACCAATACAGGTTCTGGGGTGTTTGTAAGGGTTGGAGGTGCTGCTGCTGGAGCAGCAGGCTACCTTCAAGGGTTGTGCCTCTGGCTTTGTAAGGCAGCGTGCAAAAGCTCGCTTGCACACATACCTTTGCTCATTTTGTCATTGTTCCCTTTCTTCTTCTGCGACCAAAAACCCACTTCCAAATAACAACAGGGAAATGTTTATTAAGATGGATGAGTTTAAGGAATATTCCTGATCTGAGAGCAGCTTGAGCTCGTAATCCAGGACGCATTCCTGTTAGGGCTCTTCTGCAATGCCCGAGGTCTGGCCCATGGGCCTTGTATGCAATAGATCACATTAACCTAATTCATACTCTGTTGCCTTACAGTGAAGTTCCGGGTCTTCGTTCTCGACCACGTGATGAGGCCTGTAGAGGAATCTATCACACTCACAGTTCACGTAAGTTACTTTTAACAATTCTAGACACCCTTATCACAGATTACATGGTCATGAAAGGTAGCCCCCTGTCCTGACAACTCAATCCCATGAAATCCAAGCACATTTCCTGAAGATGTCTTCCATGCTAGAAGCTCACTTGTGGAACAAAGAGTGCACAATCCCTGTACAGCCACGGTGTAGTTCTCTTACAGTAATAATGCCCAGACCCTTTCCCAGTGAAGATATTTGCTACCACCTCTGGCCTCCATTACTGAAGCTCATAGCCCAGTCCCGTAAGGGAATCTATCCTGCAGGCCTTGAGCCAACTGGTGTGAGGGTGTTCCTTTACTTCTATCCAGTCTCATTTTGTACGTGCAACCCTCCCCTCCCCCCTCCAAAGCCTTCAGTATTGAGCCTCTCTGCGGGTGTATGGGTTCGCGTTCATCCAATTTCCAGTGCCCAATATTGCATGTTCATTACCTCCCTTCAGTGCCATCTGGTTCTCAACCGCTCCCTGTAAGTGGAAGAGCATGCATCCGTGTAGTGCTGTCTGAAGCCCAGAACCTACTAGAGCCATGGCATTTCCTCACTCGTACGCCCTCCATTACTTAGCCCAATAGCTAGTGGCCATCTCTAGGCCGTCTGAATCCTAGAGACGAGTATTACATTCCTCCCTCTTATACGCTGCGGTACTCAGGCTCATCCTCCTGGTGCTCTCCAGTGCTACAACCTATAGCCCATCACTGTAAGTGACATCCCTCCCTCTTACACTCTCCAGTACTCAGACCAGAGCCCACCCATGAGTTCGCACTTGTGCCCATTTCTGACACGAATTCCGGTGTACAACTTGAAGCTGCTGTTAAATCTCAGTAGGTCACTGCTGCTGCTGAAAGCTAAGTTGCAGGGCATGACACTTTTTATCTTGTGAATGAGGTGAATATATTCTGCATAATAGCCCTTTCCTGTTTCTTTGTCAGAATGCGCAAGGGTTGCAAGTGAAGAAGTCAGAGAAACGTTCTGATGCGGGAATTATCAACGAGCAGGTCACCATCCCAGACATCTCTGAGTAAGGCAAAGCATTTGCATCTTTTTTCCAGGTTGGGGTCTCTCACACAGAACACTCCATGGAAAGGGGTTGTAATTGTTGTCTCCATTCCTTTCACCTGGTATCGCTGTGATTCAATGTCTCCCGCAGAGACCAGATGAATTTCTGCTCCCACACATGCACAGTGTATCTCTTAGCTCCAGTATCTCTCTATAATGCCTAGAGTATCTAATCTTCAGTGTCTTGCATTGCCTTAGGCATGACCAGAGTATTGTTGAGTATTTCTCCAGGAAAGTCTTCCTCCATGTGTCTCATAATCAGTGTCTTCTTCAGTGTCTCTCATGAGCGGTGTCTTCTTCAGTGTCTCTCATGAGCGGTGGCTTCTTCAGTGTCTCTCATGACCATTGTCTTCTTCAGTGTCTCTCATGACCATTGTCTTCTTCAGTGTCTCTCATGACCAGTGGCTTCTTCAGTGTCTCTCATGACCATTGTCTTCTTCAGTGTCTCTCATGACCATTGTCTTCTTCAGTGTCTCTCATGACCGGTGGCTTCTTCAGTGTCTCTCATGACCATTGTCTTCTTCAGTGTCTCTCATGACCATTGTCTTCTTCAGTGTCTCTCATGACCAGTGGCTTCTTCAGTGTCTCTCATGACCATTGTCTTCTTCAGTGTCTCTCATGACCATTGTCTTCTTCAGTGTCTCTCATGACCGGTGGCTTCTTCAGTGTCTCTCATGACCATTGTCTTCTTCAGTGTCTCTCATGACCGTTGTCTTCTGCATCTCTTGGGACTAGTTTCTCTCCTGCCTCCAAGGAGTATCACATGGGAACACTATTTCACGCCCATACTGACAGTATCGCACTGGAAACAGCAGCAGTGACTGAGAATTTGATGGTAACACGATTCAGTGAGATATGGCAGGAGTGGTAAATCCTCTGGTGGAGGATTCTTCACCGGTGCAGAATACTCAGGCAGGCTTATAGTATGGTGAAGGCCACGACGTCAGTGAATTCTCCACTGTTGAATGCATTTTCCCCCTCCTCTGCAAAATTGAGGGTTTTCTATTAGCACCCAACTCTGAAGCTGTGGTCTCAGAATACCCTAACCACAATGCTGTCCTAAATATTGTTCAAAAGTATATTGCCCCCTTAGAGTTATTGATAGAAAATCTGCCGCTGATGAGACAATCTTTTTGTAAATGATACACGGGACGGCCTTTCTATCAGGCAGTACTTTTGCTAATGATATACTGATGTATGGGGTGGAGCAAAAATGCAGCTTCATGATAGGGAACGGTGTGTCAGGGGTGGGTGGGTGGAAAGGGAACCTTCAGCAGAGCCTCTAATCCGAGTTGTCTCCTCTTGTTACCCTGTAGCCCCGGGGTCTGGAACATCACAGCCAGGTACACCTCCTCCCCCAAGGCCAGCTCTTCAACCCAGTTCGAGGTGAAGAAGTACGGTAAGGTCTATACTGCTGCAGCATGTGTTTGCCCTGAGGAGAAGAGCACATACCCATCGATAAACGGGGTTATGAGAGCATCTTGGAAGTATACCATGCCCGCTGGTTTGCAAGCACGCCTTAAAAGAGCAGAAAGAGAGGACGCCTCCGGATATCTAAGTTCCAGATGGAAGCGTTCTCTGTGAATGGCATTAGAGTGTGGTGCACCCAGGCACACTATCTACCCCACTCCAGGCAGCCCTGGCACAGGACCACCATCAGCTGGCAGAGTCCTCCCCTCAACACATGCCCTGGCACAGGACCACCATCAGCTGGCACAGTCCTCCCCTCAACACATGCCCTGGCACAGGACCACCATCAGCTGGCAGAGTCCTCCCCTCAACACATGCCCTGGCACAGGACCACCGTCAGCTGGCAGAGTCCTCCCCTCAACACATGCCCTGGCACAGGACCACCATCAGCTGGCAGAGTCCTCCCCTCAACACATGCCCTGGCACAGGACCACCGTCAGCTGGCAGAGTCCTCCCCTCAACACATGCCCAGGCACAGGACCACCGTCAGCTGGCAGAGTCCTCCCCTCAACACATGCCCTGGCACAGGACCACCGTCAGCTGGCAGAGTCCTCCCCTCAACACATGCCCTGGCACAGGACCACCGTCAGCTGGCAGAGTCCTCCCCTCAACACATGCCCTGGCACAGGACCACCGTCAGCTGGCAGAGTCCTCCCCTCAACACATGCCCTGGCACAGAAGGCTGAATGCACTCACCAGACATTCTTACAACGTTCAGGTGCATGCAGCCGCACTGAATCACTTAATATCAATCAGTGTAATATCTTAGATGGAGGCGGGTGAGTCTGTGTTATATCAGTCCTAGGAACATTGATGGGTGCAATGAAAGAGAGCCTGGTCACATTAGCTGTCCTCTCCATCCACTGGAGTCAAGCTATCCTGCCTGATGATGGGTGATACCCCGAAACCGGTCCTACGAAGCTTGTTTCTGGTCCAGGAAGGACCTGGTCTGGCAGTTCGGGCTGGACTGTTCCCAGGAGGCACAGGGTCAAGGCTGATTTGCATATGGCCAGGTCTAAACTGGGTAGCATGATGAGCAAAAGAATGATGGGGTTCACCCAGATCTCTTGACTGGGGGTGGATGTTTTGATTTGTTCTGCATTTCGTCCATCAGTTGTGTGATATTGCTTCCAATTGCAAATAATGGCATAAAACCTGTTATATCACACAGCTACAAAATACACCGATTTTCTGACAAAAATAAACGCAAGCAGGGACAAAGTCAATAGGTTTCTATTTTGTACAACAAAACCACACAGAGGAATGCAGCATCTGGGTACAAATGCACAAAAGAGCATTTACGCAAGCACCTGCTCTCTATCAGACATAAAGGCACTCACACATACAATAACAGATGCGTCAAGTACCACAGACCAAAAGTTGTACACAATACTGTGCGCAAAGTCACTAGGTGATGTGTAGTACTAAGAGAGCAAAGAGTGATGTGCGCCAGTGAAGCACTCGCGATGCATTTCTTACGCGAAATTACACTGTTATGCCACTTTGCGTAAGCACACTGCATCCGCATTACTGTGACTACACAAGGGCAGCAGGTGAGCAGCTGTTGTTTGCGGTGCTTCATTTTTTTTATCACGAAATGCATCAACATAGTGGAAAATCCGGAGCACCCTCACTAAAAACTGCAATCTCATAAATCCTCGATTCCCCATTATTGCAAAAAAAAAAAACACGCTGGCGCCGGTCGGGCGAGGTTCACTAGGGCGCAGATCCATGCCAGTCTCACGAGGAGCTCCATGGCTGGGGTCTCTGGGAGGTTCAGTGTGCCAGATGCTTGACGTCTTTAGGATAATGTGCCTGTGGCTGAGATTTATGCCTGAGACAATCTACTGCAGGGACCACTCAGCCTTCATCCTTCCAAGTTCAATAAATAACTCTGAAAACGCAAGGCTGCAGACGCAAGGGATATATAAATAAGTTATCAACATATAGTAGGGGATCAGTGGCAAAATCAAGGTTCTGAGTGACATAATAGACAGCTCCAGGTTTGCTCTTGTGTATTTGATGTCACTCAGAACCCTCGATGAAAAACATTCCCATTATTCACTGTTACCCATCTCTAATTCTATATGATACCCTCCAGAGGCATGTAATGCTTCTGTGACGGGGCTCTCCTGGCCCATCAGCTATGTGAAAATTAGTGCTTTTCCATTCCATTTTTCCTTCACATTGGAATCCAGAATTAATAATGAATAAAATGCACTGCAAGGGCAAGGATGCAGAGTTTAAACTTGATATGTGCGAGCTTCTCATGCATCGAGTCATAAAACTTCAGATCAGATCCCTGTCAGGCTTCCAGGGACCATCTATGATACCTCTTCCCTGTCTCCTACATATAGTGTTGCCGAACTTCGAGGTGAAGATCCTTGTCGACAAGCCATACTTTCTGCTCTCAGAGAAGGCGTTTGACTTCATCATGGAAGCCCGGTACTGTGCACCGGGATTGAGGAGCTCAGAGGGTGGGCAGGCTGTCTTTGGATTGTTGCTCTGGATGCCTCTTGCCCAGAAGAAAGGGCCAAAGCATTCCTTCAGCATTCCTTGTTTCATTTTATTTATTTCTCAACAGCTTTCCCCTTCCTTCTTCTTTCCAAGACTCTGTCCAACATAGAAAATAATCTCTCAACCCTGTCGGCCAAACTCTCACTCCTGAGAAAAGATTTCAACTCCCTCAACTCCAATTCCCCCTTCAATCATTCTAATTCCCCCGGCTCTGGCTTACAACGCACCTCTAATCCTAAACCTTGGAGTACTACTCCCTTCCACTGCCGTTCTCATAGGCCTCTCCACGCTTCGAATTATCTCTCCTCCACTTACCTTCTTGACCTTTGCAACTCTTACCTTCCTAAATCCATGATGAATGATCTTCCCCTCCTCACTCCAGCATTCCCGTTATTCTGGGGACATGCAGAATCCCCTCTTCTCCCCTCTCCCCCAGACCCCCACCCCAACTTACCATCATCCATTCGTGCTCTTCCCCTAAAGACACTCCTAACCCCCTCTCCTTAGCTCTTGTGTAATGAGCATGCAAACCATCAGAGAGTTGCTTCCTAGCCAATGCTTCCCAGATTTTAATGCAGAGCATGATCCATCTGGAGATGGTCCACTTCTGCACAGCCTTGCCCTTTTTCACATGCAACTGAAGCAAGCAGAGATTTCAGGAAGCTATCCCTTAACAGTTCCCCGGAGCAGAGCCCTGCTGGGCAAGGGAAAGAAAGAACAGGAGATCCTGAAAATTGGGGGACAGAAAGGGGATCAATGTGTCTTTCTGTACACCATGACACAAATTCCGCTGATCGGCAGGTATAAACCATCTTAGTAGAGGGACGCCTGACTGCCAAGGCCAAGCAGGCATTTTATCCTACTGGGCGGTACCCCGGTTGAACGTAACCCTGAAGACTGGTTTGGAAAGCCCAGTGGCATTCCTGGTGCTTCTTACACCTTCACCAGGTGTCCATGGTTAACTACATAAAGCGAGACATAAGATGAGAGCACAAGATGAATGGAAGGAGAAGAAAGTAGAGAGAAAGCGATCAGATGGAGAAGATAGGGAGGAGATGGAGAGAATGGAAAGAAAGAGAGAGATAGCTTGAGCAGGCACAGCCGGCACAGGTAACAGCGGTGGGGTGGCGGGGTGGGAGGAAGTCAACAGACGACGGCATAGGGAAAATTAAATACATTTAAAAAAATACTTACCTTGCACTCACCGCATCTCCGAGTCGGCGATGCAGCGAGCGCCAGGTAAGTGTTCTTTTTGTAAAAAAAAAAAAAAAAATCCTATCCCGTCGTCTGTTGACTTCCCCTCACCCTGCCCCGGCACTGCCTCGCCCCTGCCCCACCCACGCCTGAGCTTGAAGAGACGAAAGGATTGGGGCTAAATTGAGCATTTTTGCTAGGGCTGCTTTTGGTTCCGCAATCTAGATGTGACTTTCACTCTACCCGAGAGGGTCTTACTTAGACCTTACATATTATTATGAGAATAAAATGAGCTTTGTGATTTGTCATGTAAGGTGTAAAAAAAGAGTGTGAATTCTCTTGCACATTTACATGAAACTGATCTTTTTCCCTAAATTACACTATATGGATATAGAATACATAAACTATTGATAAAATATCATCCTATAAAAAAGCAACATTATACTTTGAATGAATGAAAATGAAATAGCAAACAAAATAATGCACTGCAAAATTATAAATACATGCTAGTGAAAAAATGGTGAACAAGAGCAGAAAGGAGGCAAGGCATATGACAAATCTGTGTACTGATGCAAGTGTATGGGGGTATCTTCTGCCATAAACTAACTGTTTGATGTGCGTGGAGGGGGGCAAAGTTTGTCAGTAACTATGCCCAACTACATATGGAGAATATTTTTGGCTGTGAGAGAGCCACTGATCTGCTTCTTATACAGACTTCTAGCTGCAGATTCCTCACATTTTAAATATTCTCCAGGCGTCAGACTGGATCCGCAAACTTTTCAGAAGCACTTCTGTGCACAGGTAAGTCAGTGGTGCTGTGTGGCTCAACACTGATGCCTTTCCACTCCGGATATGCAATGTTATGTTAACCTCATTAGTTATAGCATAGAACAAATCCTCCCCGAAGGAATATCCCAGCGCTATGCTGATATAGAAGAGCAACAGCTGAACCAATCGACTAGAATAGTCATGTTTTAAAAAGATTTTTTAACTTTCCAAACTCTGAGTAAAGTTTGATATGCAGAGCTAGTTTGTTCCAGTGGAAGGGAGAGACCAACCTACCGCCATAACTGGCAGTGCGCATTCGCAGAATTTGCAAAAAGGCTTTGTCTTTAGAACTTAAAGGTCTGGTCAGGTTATACAGTTGGAGCCTGTTTTGCAGGTAAGATGGATTATTCACATTTAGTGACTTATGTGTGAGACAGCACATGAGCCTGGATAAGCAGTGCAAAGAGTTCAGAATCATCAGAGCAAAAGAGGATCTAGATGGACGATTGCCAACCAGTCTGGCTGCCATGTTCTGTACCACGTGGAGTTTGGACAACAGAGCCTTGTTTGCAGCGACCAATAATGCACTGCCGTAGTCTAAAAGATGTGTGATTAAGGCTTGCCCCAGTGTTTTGCTGGAAGTTGGAGGGAGCCAAGGAAAAGCTTTTTTCAGTAATCCCATGGAGGTGAAGCAGTTTCCACAGATAATAGATATATGCTCTTTTATAGAGAAAGTGAGATATGACTTTATGCCCAGGTTTTGTGCTACTATCTTCTTCATACAATCAGAGAAGCGGGATTTAACCCCTGCTAGATTGACCAAAAGAGATGACCAATTGTGTCTCATCAGCATATGAGATTGCCTCAAAACCACATGCCTTGATGAGCTGTGCCAGAGTGGCAACATAAACGTTGAATAACGGAGGGCTAAGTGTGGAACCCTGTGGTACACCTTTGTCAACAGGCGTAGTACGAGACTTAAAGGGGTTCAGAGAATTGGATTGGGTACAATGATTTAGAAAGTTGATGAATCATTTGGGCGCCTTACCATAGACTCCAATGTCGTGCAGCCTGCGAATGAGAATCCCATGTATGATCGTATCGAAGGATGCCTTCAGATCTAGAAGTACTAGCGTCGCTAGGGTGCCCGCATCCAAGGACAATCTAATAGTGTCCATGACAGCCACTAGCACTGTCGCTGTGCTGTGGCCTGCTCTAAAACGAGAGTGGGAGGACGCGAGGAGCCAGTGTTTTTCCAAGGGGCAAAGAGTTGCATGTTTATGATGTTCTCCAGAAGTTTGCAGAGGAGAGAAATGGGCCGGTAATTTGATGTAATGCCTGGGTCAGCGTTTGGCTACTTTAAGATGGGGGAGACTAGAGCAGTTTCCCATGCAATGGGGACTGGAGCTGAGGAGTGAATAAGCTGGAGATGCTTGCCATAATGCCGGGTGGGCACAGGCCCAGTGGGGATGCTGATTTGACTGATTCAACCTCAACAAGGTGTCTAGCAGTTTTGCGGTCGTGGTGCTCACCGTCCCTGTGTTCAAGGTCAACTGGCCATCCAGTCCACTCTCCCCCCTGCAGCCCCATCTGCCAAACCCCTTTAAAGAGCCCTTAGTGGAGCCCAGCTACCTAATAAGAAGCAGTATCTGATGGTTCTTGCCCAGTTGGCAGGTCACAATATGGGACAGGTGGATCCTGCAAATTGTTGGAAAGGGGTATGTCCTACCCTTCATTTCCATGCCGTTACATCTTCCACCATCCCCCTAATGACTGTTGTTAGATTATCTGTCCCTTTTAAGGCAGGAAGTGCAAGTTCCTTTAGCCAAAGGGGCTATAAGGAGGGTACCTGCACCGGAATTAGGTTGTGGTTGTTATTACTGCTACTTTCTGGTGCCAATGAAGGATGGAGGCCATCATCCTATTTTAAACCTGAGCACACTCAACGCCTTCATTTAGAATGAAAAAGCCAAGATTCTCACGCTAGCCCAGGTCTTGTCTGCCCTAGACCCTGGAGACTGGATTGTGGTGTAGTACCTGCAGATTCCTATTTCCATATGCCCATCCTACATGCCCATTGCCAATACCTGAGGTTAGTAGTGGGACTGGAGCTTTTCCAGTTCTCTGTGCCCCCCATTTGGTTTCCCCACTGCACCCCAGGTGTTCACAAAAGTGATGGTGGTGGTAGCAGCAAACCTTTGGAGGCCAGTTGTCCCATTCGTCTCTCTACCTTGATGACTGGCTGATGAAGGTGGGCTCACTCAAGGCAATAGTCAACAACCTCCAGACAATGACAAAACTTCTGTCATTTTTGGGATTCACTATGAGAGTGCCAAAGCCATACCATACACTCCTTCTCAGACACTCCCCTTCATTGGAGTCATTCTGGACATGGTTTGGTTTTGTTCTTTTGCCCCAGAAAGGACAGTCCAGGACATTGAGGCTATGGTTATCCGCTGTCCTGGATTTCAGTGAGGTCAACGCTGAGGCTACTGGGACTGATGGCCTCCTGCATCCTGCTGGTCAAGCATGCCAGATGGCTTACGAAGGTTCAGCAGTGGCATCTGAAGACTCAGTGAGCCCAATACAATATCAAGGGAACCTCTCCCACCACGTCCAGTTCTCAGTGGAGACTCCAAAAGATCCACAATAGTGGTCACTGGACCGTGACCGGGTCAGCGGCAGACACCTCTACCCTACCCAGAGGTGACTGATGCATCCCTTCTGGGTCGGAACGAGATAGGAGAGATGGAGAACAGAGGCCTCTGGTTTCTGGGGGAAGCCCAGCTCCATTTCAACCATCTGGAGCAGAGGACCATCTGTTTGGCATTGAAAGCCTTACTACCATCCATCAAGGGTAGTTTGGCACAGGTGCTCACAGACAACACTACCACCTGGTTGTACTGCAACAAACAGGTTGGGGAGCAGGGAGAGGTCATGGACACTGTGCCAGGAGGCCCTATGCCTCTGGACCTCCAGTGAATTTTTCTTGGTGGCGAGCCACCTGGCAGGATAATTGAATCCCAGTGTGGACAAGCTCAGCTCTAGGCACCTAGCAGATCACAAATGGCAGTTTCACCCGCAGGTGACACAAGGTCTTTTCCGCAAATGGGGAGAATCTTGGCTCGGTCTGTTAACCACTGAGAATGGGCAATGTCTGCCACTCTTGCCCAGAGTTCTCACAGAGGTCAGGACTGACCAGGTCCAAGACATCCTTGTGGCCCTGGATTAGGCACCAAGAGTAACTTTCTGGTTTGTGTCCCTTCACACAGCCATCTTCAATTAGGTACTGATTTGGTATCCGTTCAGAAGGTGAGGAATCTGCGGATAGATTTCTTAATCAGAAGAACAAGTTACTTACCTAAAGTAATGCTCTTTTGGTAGAAACTCTGTCTAGCTGCAGATTCCTCACTGGCCCTCCCATGCTCCCTGATCTGTGATTGAACTCAAAAGCAACTACTTTCCAGAGCACAATGGCATCACTACTGGCATACAGAAGTACAGCTGAAATGTTTCCGGATCCAGTTTGACACCTGGGGAATATTTAAAAGGTGAGGAACATGCAACTAGGTAGAGTCTCTACCAGAAAGAGTGTTCTAGAAGGTGCGTAACTTCTCCTTTGCAAGCAGGAACGCAGACTTTGTTTGAGACAGTACACCAATGAATCTAAATTCTTTTCCAGCTACGTCTATGGCAAGAGTGTTCAAGGGGTCAGCTATGTGAGGTTCGCTATATTGGACGTAGATGGCTCAAAGAAATTCCTGCGAGGCACGGAGCAGCAGATCAAGGTGAGTGGGTGTGACTTGACTGTCTGTCTTGGCGCATGTGTGGGTCCACAGAGCTCCAGGTCACCACAGGGCAATGGGAAAAGCACGGAGTGGATTGGCTCCACACCTTTAACAAAGAGGTTGCTTAATTCAGGAGCAGTGAATAGGTGCATCTACTCAGAGGATGACTCTATGCATTGCAAGCATCATCACTGTGAAGAAAGTTAAATTATGCTGACTATTTATAAAGCCCACATTGCATGAGACTATTAGGGATGTTACTCAACTCAGTGATTCTCATGCTATCAACTTAAAAAGTTGAAAACTTGAACTGACTCAGCCTAGCATAGGAACTGAGGGCCACATTGACTGCTCCCGCTCCCAATGCCATTCTCGCAAACAGATCTTCCTCTCAATTGAGTTGTCAGGTAAATACAAGTAAAGAAAAATTAGAAATCCAAGCGTCATTTCTCCCTGCTCTGCTACTTTCGTCTTGAGAAGTCGCAAGGACATCAAGGTGCCTCTCAATCTTGATCCCAGTCTCTTAGCGTGTAATGGGTCCCCCAACTTGTCCTGATGCACCCAATATTTATCAGTCTCCTTTGACAGAAACCACGATACACATATTTGGCACATTTCTGGCTCCCTCTGGTGCGCCGTCAGGTCTCATTTATAAAAGAAAGCCTCCTGTTAGGTTACTCTCAGCACAACCATCCTTGACACCGTCTGTGCCTCTTGTCCTCAATGTAGACTCTGGGGCCAACGCCCAACCTGACTCATGATTCCCGCACCATTGGCCATGCCTGTACCAATTTCAAGGCTTCAGAAGGGACATAGCGGCAAAGACAATTCGAAGGCCCGCCACTCGAGCAGTTGACCACCACCAGTCCGGCCGGAGCCAGGGATCCAGCCTACAACGGCTCAGTTTCCCATTCCCTCAACTTCAGCTCCAAAGCCGCTTTAGTTTGCCCTCTGTAGCGCATGCCACCCTGCAACATGCAGAATAAGTTATTACCTTCATGGGTGGCAGAGCATCACATCCTTACAGTGGGTGCTCCATATCATTCAACAGGGCTATGTCCTATCATTCCTGTCACACTCCTTCTTGCCCAGAGTTCTGAAGAAGATCAGGCATAACCGGGCCCAAGTCTTGAGTGTGGTAAACTTTCTGGGCCTGTTTGAGTGGTTCTTCTCTTGTCGCAGCAGCAGAGCACTGGCCTGCACCTGGGCCTAGACAATATACAACTCTATGCATGGAGATTACGCAGTGACACTTGGCTGCTTTCGCTCTTCCTCCCAAAGTAGTGGATATCATCCTAGTGACCAGGCATCTATCTACGAAAACGGTTTATGCTGGACACTGGGATAGATTTGAAGCCTGGCGCGCATCCTTTCATACAGATCCATTACAAGCAAAGTTGTTGTATATTTTAGTTTTTGTGCTGTCTTTAGCCCATCACGGACTTGCAATCGGCACCATTATTGGTTGCCAGCAGTTTTTGCCTTTTTGCATTTCCCAGACCAATGATTTGGTTCATACGTGTCAACCCGAGCCATTTATGATGCCGCGGTTTGACCTCAATTTTCTTCTCACATTTTTTATGTGTACCACAATTTAGCAGATGCACAGCTGTCCTTTGTGTCCGTTGGCTCTAAGACAGTTTATTTCACAGTGATAACTTCAGCTTGCTGCATGAGTGAGCTACAAGCTCTGTAATGCATCCATGGTACACCACCTTTTCCCCCGTAAAACTGGTGTTGCAGGATTCCTGCCGAAGTAGGTGACTTTTTCAAGTCAGAAAATCTATCACCCTTCCTAGATTCTTTGCTCCACCTCTTCCCTTGAAAGAGGAGGAGAGGCTATACTGCTTGGACGCCAAGAAGGCCTTGATCATGTACATCGATTATACTGAGGACCACAGGGTCATCGATCAGCTATTACAATCTGTTATACACTGGCCCATAAGTAGCCTCCGGAACATGTGTGGGTTCACTCGACCAGAGCGAATGCTGTACCTGTTTCAGGCAGCTGTCCACAATGTGGGCATCTGTTAACACATTCACAAAACATTACTGAGTTGATACCCAGGTAAGACTGGTGAGAGCTTATGTTCCATTACTCTGTAATGTACCTAGCAGGGCACAGGCCTGTGTCAGTGTGCATAACGCCCTAGAACACCAGAACAAAACAAGATACAGACCTCATAAGCATTTAGACATTAAAGATGACACGCCACATCTATTGGGTTATCTATCCTCAGATGTGCGGAAATGTAGCTTCTGGAACACCGGTGGCAAGGTGTCATCATTGTGGTGGGTTATTCAGTTATTGTATCAGAAAGCATAGATCAGTGTGATCAGCAAATACATTTGCTTACATATTGTATCAAAAGAAATCTATGAGTGTGATCAGGAAATCATCAATGTCTTTTGTTTATGTACTCTATCAATCAATATCTACATTTCTATCATTGTGATCAGCTAGTTATCAATGATGTTTTCTTAGTTACTTCTTTATATGTCTTTCTCTACCAACAGCTGGTGGAGGGGAAGGCTGAGGTCAGTTTGACAGGGGAAAGCATTTCAAGCATTTGTAAAACATTTAACCTGTCCCTGGCCGATCTTTTTAGGTACTTTGCCAGCACTAATCTCTGCTGATAGATCTCAGTCTTGACCTGCAGGGTCACTGCTCTTCAAGCACTGCCAATGCATCTCAACCCTGACACACAGGATCCTCTGGGCCAACTTACAACATGGACATCAGGACAGTTCTGCTAATACACCTCAAATGACCTGAAGAACTCAGTGACATAACAAACACACAATGACAACCCCCGGCCAATAATTCACCCTAAAGCGTGTCTTGAGGTAGTCCTGGGAATCCTGCTGTTTAGATATTTATTTCGTCTAAAAAAACAAAAACAGTACGAATACTATGAAAACTGGGGTTAAGATGGTTAACATTGAGCCTAAGTGATCAGTTGCGATGTCTAGTATTTGTGCAAACTATATGAGAAATTTAAGCAAACAATAAATACATTTACAGTTGCTGATGAATAGGGCAGCACTGCCTCATTTAATTCTAGTAACAATGGATTCCATTTGAATACTTTTTCCAAATCTGGAGAAAAAAAGTTTGCCATAATGACTGGTGGGAGTGAGGTCTAGTGCAGAGGATCTTGAAGATAAATACACTGCTCGGAACCTCGAGGAGGCCAAGTGCTACCAAGTGCAACTAGCACATTAGAGTTTGTAGATCTTGGATGGAGTGCAGCTGGTAAAAGATGCCAGAGAGGTTTGGGGGCAGCACCATTTACTGCTTTGTACACATGCCTGGTATGTGGCAGTTTTTTTGGGTGGAAATCCAGTCAGCTTGGCATGATAGGATGATGTGGGAGTCTGCCTAAAAAGGAGTGTAGAAGGTACCTTGTCAAGAGAGTGGAAGGCCAACTATTTAGGTTATAAAAGCCCTGTATTGCAGTACTATACTGGTGACTTGATGAGTGTTTTGCCATGTAGAATGGGATATCTGTGTGACTCTTTTGTACATTCCAAACCTGATATTATTCTGAGGTTGTTGTAGTAGTTATGTATGATTGTGTTTTGTTTCGAGAGGTGCCAATGAGGAGGAGAAATACAGGACTTCAGAATTGGAGGAGGTTCACATGAGGAACTGTAAAGCAATCTAGAAACAAATGATAGTAGGACAATTAAATACATGTGACTGAAGGAGACCAAAAAATTAGGAAATAAAAATAGATTTTAGGGCCGTATGTATGAATTTATGTAGTATTTTATGTTGAATGTGTATAATATTTATATAGAGCAAGAAGGTAGCGGAGCGCTGTACAGGGTCAAAGACAAGCATAAAGTCAATGAGTGATAGACGCAGTAGCTCGGTTATGGACGTTTAATGCATTGCGATGTTATGGACGGTTAATGCATTGTGATGTTATGGACGGTTATTGCATTGCGGTGTTATGGATGGTTAATGCATTGTGATGTTATGAACAGTTAGTGCATTGTGATGTTATGGATGGTTATTGCATTGTGATGTTATGGACGGTTAATGCATGTGATGTTATGGACGGTTAGTGCATTTTGATGTTATGGATGGTTAATGCATTGTGATGTTATGGACAGTTAATGCATTGCTATGTTATGGACGGTTAATGCATCGTGATGTTATGGACGGTTATTGCATTGTGATGTTATGGACGGTTAATGCATTGTGATATTATGGACGGCTAATGCATTGTGATGTTATAGTCCGTTAATGCATTGTGATGTTATAGACAGTTAATGCATTGAAACTTTATGGACCGTTAATGCATTGTGATGTTATGGACGGTTATTGCATAGTGATGTAATGGACGGTTAAGGCATTGTGATGTTATGGACGGTTAATGCATCGTGATTTTATAGTCCGTTAATGCATTGTGATGTTATGGACGGTTAATGCATTGTAATGTTATGGACGGTTATTGCATTGCTATGTCATGGACGGTTAATGCATTGAGATGTTATGGATGGTTAAATCCTTGTGATGTTATGGACGGTTAGTGCATTGTGATCTTATGGACGGTTAATGCATTGTGATGTTATAGTCCGTTAATGCATTGTGATGTTGTGGACAGTTAATGCATTGCGATGTTATGGATGGTTAATGCATTGTGATGTTATGGATGGTTAATGCCTTGCTATATTAAGGATGATTAATGCAATGTGATGTTATGGACGGTTAATGCATTGTGATGTTATGGACGGTTAATGCATTGTATGTTATGGACGGTTAGTGCATTGTGATGTCATGGACGGTTAATGCATTGTGATGTTATAATCCGTCAATGCATTGTGATGTTATGGACAGTTAATGCATTTCAATGTTATGGACGGTTAATGCATTGTGATGTTATGGACGGTTATTGCATTGCACTGTTATGGATGGTTTATGCATTGTGATATTATGAACGGTTAATGCATTGTGATGTTATGGATGGTTAATGCATTGAGATGTTATGGACGGTTAATACATTGTATGTTATGGACGGTTAGTGCATTGTGATGTTATGGACGGTTAATGCATTGTGATGTTATAATCCGTTAATGCATTGTGATGTTATGGACAGTTAATGCATTTCAATGTTATGGACGGTTAATGCATTGTGATGTTATGGACGGTTATTGCATTGCAATGTTATGGATGGTTTATGCATTGTGATATTATGAACGGTTAATGCATTGTGATGTTATGGACAGTTAATGCATTGAGATGTTATGGACAGTTAATGCATTGTATGTTATGGACGGTTAGTGCATTGTGATGTTATGGACGGTTAATGCATTGTGATGTTATAATCCGTTAATGCATTGTGATGTTATGGACAGTTAATGCATTTCAATGTTATGGACGGTTAATGCATTGTGATGTTATGGACGGTTATTGCATTGCAATGTTATGGATGGTTTATGCATTGTGATATTATGAACGGTTAATGCATTGTGATGTTATGGACGGTTAATGCATTGAGATGTTATGGACGGTTAGTGCATTGTGAAGTTATGGACGGTTAATGCATTGTGATGTTATAATCCGTTAATGCATTGTGATGTTATGGACAGTTAATGCATTTCAATGTTATGGACGGTTAATGCATTGTGATGTTATGGACGGTTATTGCATTGCAATGTTATGGATGGTTTATGCATTGTGATATTATGAACGGTTAATGCATTGTGATGTTATCATCCGTTAATGCATTGTGATGTTATGGACGGTTAGTGCATTGTGATGTTATGGACGGTTAATGCATTGTGATGTTATGGACGGTTATTGCATTGCAATGTTATGGATGGTTAATGCATTGTGATGTTATGGACGGTTAATGCATTGTGATGTTATGGACGGTTAATGCATTGAGATGTTATGGACGGTTAATGCATTGTATGTTATGGACGGTTAGTGCATTGTGATGTTATGGACGGTTAATGCATTGTGATGTTATAATCCGTTAATGCATTGTGATGTTATGGACAGTTAATGCATTTCAATGTTATGGACGGTTAATGCATTGTGATGTTATGGACGGTTATTGCATTGCAATGTTATGGATGGTTTATGCATTGTGATATTATGAACGGTTAATGCATTGTGATGTTATGGACGGTTAATGCATTGTGATGTTATGGACAGTTTATGCATTGTGATGTTATGGACGGTTAATGCATTGTGATGTTATGGACGGTTAATGCATTGTGATGTTATGGACGGTTAATGCATTGTGATGTTATGGACGGTTAATGCATTGTATGTTATGGACAGTTAGTGCATTGTGATGTTATAATCCGTTAATGCATTGTGATGTTATGGACAGTTAATGCATTTCAATGTTATGGACGGTTAATGCATTGTGATGTTATGGACGGTTATTGCATTGCAATGTTATGGATGGTTTATGCATTGTGATATTATGAACGGTTAATGCATTGTGATGTTATTGACGGTTAATGCATTGTGATGTTATGGACAGTTTATGCATTGTGATGTTATGGACGGTTAATGCATTGTGATGTTATGGACGCTTAATGCATTGTGATGTTATGGACGGTTAATGCATTGTGATGTTATGGACGGTTAATGCATTGTATGTTATGGACAGTTAGTGCATTGTGATGTTATGGACGGTTAATGCATTGTGATGTTATGGACGGTTAATGCATTGTGATGTTATGGACGGTTAATGCATTGTGATGTTATGGACGGTTAATGCATTGTGATGTTATGGACGGTTAATGCATTGAGATGTTATGGACGGTTAATGCATTGTATGTTATGGACGGTTAGTGCATTGTGATGTTATGGACGGTTAATGCATTGTGATGTTATAATCCGTTAATGCATTGTGATGTTATGGACAGTTAATGCATTTCAATGTTATGGACGGTTAATGCATTGTGATGTTATGGACGGTTATTGCATTGCAATGTTATGGATGGTTTATGCATTGTGATATTATGAACGGTTAATGCATTGTGATGTTATGGACGGTTAATGCATTGTGATGTTATGGACGGTTTATGCATTGTGATGTTATGGACGGTTAATGCATTGTGATGTTATGGACGGTTAATGCATTGTGATGTTATGGACGGTTAATGCATTGTGATGTTATGGACGGTTAATGCATTGTGATGTTATGGACGGTTAATGCATTGTGATGTTATGGACGGTTAATGCATTGTGATGTAGTATTCTGCATACAAAATTGAATGAGAGCTCAACAGAGGAAATTATGTCCCCGAAGAAGATGAAGTAAAAAAGAAGAGAGCGAGGGACAGAGCCTTGACTGACACCTACTGAAAGTGAAGCATATGTGGGTTTGGATTTCCAGACACGCGAGGTAGATCGGTTAGAGAGATAGAAGACAAGGCGTTTTATCACATTATGGATGTTTATAAATCCACCACAATACTGGCCAGCAATTTATGATTATGGTAAGTAGATGTGGAGTTAAGAATAGTAAATGTATACTTCCTATGTATGCTTACCTTGACAGTGTGTCTACGCATGTGACATCCAGCCCTGTGTATGTTTCCTTGTAGAGGAGAATGTGCCTGGACCATAGTGTGAGCCAGAGGCATGAGTCAGGATACCATTATTTTGATGAAATAAAAGTGGGTTGAGGATGTTGTGTATTTGGCTCAGAAATGAGGTGAGACGGAGGGCTGGAGTGTATCAGTAGCGTGTAAATGATATCTCAATCAAACAGTGGGGGGGTCAACGATCGGTAAAGAATGGGATATTATGTTGGGTAGCGGTATTGGATCCATGGGGTTCTTAGAGTAAGCACTGGCGTAGAGTATATGTTGAATAGCAAGTGATCAGAGAACAGTTTGAAAATAGGGTGTGTTATAAGCGATTATTGTGTCAAATTCCCTAAAGAGAGGACCAATTGTGCTGTTAGAAGGAAGTTATATTTTTTCTGGTGTGCAGAGAAAATAGTGGAGAAAACGTATTGTGTGGACAAAATATCTTGTTAAGAATATCGAGAGCAAAAATATTGTCAAGGTAAGTTTCTATAGGTAAGTAAAGTTTTACTATATATAATTCCACATATATGTACGTTAATGATATTTATATTTTCAAGATACGTAGATGTGGAGTTTAGAATAGTAAATCTATACTTACCATTTTGCACAAACGCTCTCGATGTTTTGGTCCTCGATATTTGTGACACAATATTCTGTCCTCACGATATTTGTGTTTCCGATATTCTGCCAGTAAAACGTTTTGTCTTTGAATGGGCAATGGCTGATGTACAGTGACATCTGAAAGCACATGGGATGGTGGCTGGTGTGCTACTGTTACACAATTTATTGGCACTCAATGCAAAAACCCCAGAAGAATGGAAGTCTAAGATGGCCCTGCGGGGATCCCAACTTGTAACCTGCAGATCACTGCATACTTCAGTCATGAGCATGCAACTCACCCATTCTGTGGACTAAAGCCACCTTGCCAGGGTCCTTTTATATTAACGCATTTCTCCATAGACACATAATAAATAAAACTCTTTGAAACATCAGACCCAAAACTTAGGTTAACTGGGGCCTCCTAAATGATACACCCCCTACACAGCTGGAGGGACCCAAGTAAGGCCCCAGACTCACAGTCTGCTGCTAAAACTAGGAGCATCTTGACTTTGCTGTTTCTGTAAATTGTGATAGAACTTAAAAGCTTAAAAGTGCTGTGTTTACAGTTTGGACCCCTTGTTTCACTCTACAGCTGGGGCCCTCGAAGAGCAGGAGCTGAGCACTGTTAAATTTGTGGCATCTCCTTACGTGGTGGACCTTTCGAAGACCGAGCGGTATTTTTTTCCGGGGACGTCTTTTAAGGTGCAGGTGAGTATGACATAAGCTAGACAAGTGCACGGCTCCTTCTGGGAGTGATGAGGCTGAACATAAGAGGGCAAACACGGTGACTGAACACATCACTATGCTGCTTTATGGGATATGTAGTCTTACTTCATCATGGGAAAGCCATAGGCAAAGGAACACACACACATTATGTAAATAAATAAAGACAAGTAATCAGCCCTTCACATCTGTTCCATTGGAGACACTATGGTGGTCCCGCAGTAGGTCAGGAATTTGTTCAAGATGGCCCAGAACAGAAGCGCTTGCTATTTCCTATGCTAGAAAATGGTGGAAAAAAATTATTACATGGAAAACACTACCAATACTTTAAGTCAGCCAACAAGCACATCACCCACTTCTGACACCATGAGAGTTTCAATGGTCTTTATCTGGATAAGCATGTATATATCTCACTGATTGACAGTATCTCTGTCTCTGTTCCATCATGAATTTGATGGGACCTCGAAAGATGAGGCTACTGCTTCCCTCCGCTAAGATGTTAAGAATATCGAGAGCAAAAATTATTGTCAAAGTAAGTTTCTATAGGTAAGTAAAGTTTTACTATATATAATTCCACATATATGTACGTTAACGATATTTATATTTTCAAGATACGTACACAGGTTTCACACAAGGATCCCTCTGGAATCATCTTCTGCATGTGACAGTACAGGCTGGTCTTGGTGCCCATTCAATCCTTGGTTGCTCAAAAATGAAGACAACTTTCTATCCATAATTAAGGCCCAATTTAGAGTTTGGCAGACAGTGTACTCTGTAGCAAATGTGGCGGAGTACACTGTCTGAAAAACCCTCAGTCCATCTGCCTCATTTAGAAACAGAAGACGGGCCTTACGCTCTCCATCGATGAAACCCCCTTTAGCTCTGTTGATGGGAAACTTCCTCCAGTGGCACGACAGAATAGGGGTTGTCAAAGTAAAGACATTTCACTGTCCACTGTGTTTAGGCTAGTTAGTATAATGTCTATTTTTCCTGTTCGTCACTGCCAGAGAAAGCCTGGCAATGAGGGACAGAAGAAAAAAAGAAAGAATGTCCTTACACTTCTGGGTGAAAAATGTGGGGGTCAGTGGTTTTTCTGAAACAAACTCCAGCTTTAGGAATTTGCTTCAGAAGAGCAAACTTTTGAAAAGTTGGGTGAACGTCTTTCAAAACTAACAGCAGCCATCCACCAAACGTTTTGAGCACTGGAAGGAACCGCTGTGATAGTGGATCCTTTCAATCTACTGAAATGACTACTAGGCCGGCAGTGATCTCTAAATTTGTTAGATGGTAGTCAATCACAATAGCAGAGGTGATGTCCTCTGTCACCCGGCTAGACGAATTACCGTTCGTCAAACAATAATTCGGGCCCGAGTCTCTGATTAAATCTAGCTTATTTTCCAGAAACTTAGCTTTTCCAATGTAGGTTTACAGCCCTGGAAAGTGATGAACTATTTTAGTCTCCATGGGCCACAATACTGTTTATTCGTCCGGTCTACTCCGTAGACCAGACGAATGGCACCATGCATGGCTCTGCATGACTTAGTAAGTCCAGAGTGATACAAGGCAGAGCAAATCGCTGTGTTGAGTTACTCTATGTTGAGAAGACATTCCGTGGGTGGAGCTTATCTTAATAGATACGTCACATTTCTGCTATCTCCCTGTCACACCCCACTCTACATATCCACCTCGCATATGCAAACATGGAATGTCAGCACTAATATCTGGGGGTCACACAGAATCCCTCTTTAGGCCATATAAGATGATCTATCTGGAGCCTCCATCATCCCTTTTTCTGCTGATCAGAGCCTTCTTATGATCTTGAGATTCCTTTTGATGACTGCCATAGCCCTTTGATGCATTTGTTAGCCATTACCCATTGTTTTTGACTCCAGCCATCTGAGTTTCTCAAACCCTTTCCGCCACCCTTCACTCCTTCACAGACGACACTCATTTTCACCCATCCACTGTCAAACTCCTCTGTCAAGTTTCAGTCCCTGTGCCCCCAGATCCTCCCTCAGGTTACTGTGCCAGCATCAGACCGTGTCTTCTACGCTCAAAGGTTAGCGCATAACAGTCCCAGCTTTATATTCACTTTGCATGCTCAGATTTTTCAGCAAATACTTATCAGTTCTATATGTGGGCTGGATAGATAGGGGTTTCTATGGGTTGGCAGTATAGAAGCATAAATAAGAACCATTTTCCTCCTGATCCTGGTACTACTGATCCTCATCCTGATCCGGCTGGTTTGCTGGATCCTTATCCACCTAGCCCTGATGTCCTGGTCCTCCTAGGGCTGGCAGTCCTTGTCTTTCTGGTTTGTGTCTTCCTGGTTTGTGTCATCCTTATTTTCCTTGCCCTGGTCCTAGTGTTCCACCTGGTACTGCCTCCATTGGTCCATTTCCTCTATATTAGGTTCTCTTGCTCTGTGCCTGGTCATTTTGGTCCTCGTCTGGTCCTATTGGTCCTTGTGATTCTGACTGTCCTGGTTCCACTGATCATCAACAAGCCTTGTCATAATACCCTAGTTCCCAGTTTCTAGTCCCCCTGCTCGGCTTGGAATGTTACTTCCTGGTTCCTTGGTTTTGACCTCTCTGGTCATCCTAGCCCTTTTCCAGGTCCTGTCTATTCTGATCCTTCAAGTCCACCTAACCCATCACCATATGGTCCTTGGCCTTAATGGCCATAGTCCACCTATTCCTGACCTGACTAGTTCTCCTGGTCCTCCTCCAACATGTCATGATACTCTTGGCCCTGGTCCTCCTGCCCGTTGTTATCTTAGACTATTTGTCCACTTTATCCTGATCCTCCTTGTTCAGGTCATTCTAGCCTTTCTTGTCCTGGTCTTCCTTTTCTTCCTCATCCTAGTCCTGCTTGTCCTGGTATGCCAGTTCCTGATTCTCTGGGCCTCTGTGAATTGAGCTTCCTTTTCCACTTCGTTGTGGGGCCACTGGTCTTCTTAGCTCGTGTCTTGTTGGCTCTGGTTGCCTAGCCAGCTCCTCTTTATTCTTCAGGTCCTGTTCTCCTAGTCTTTCTCACTCTCAGTCTGTATTTTTCTTGTAATGGTCTTCCTATTCCTGGTCCTCACAGTCTGTATTTTCTTCCTGGGTTTGTATCCACTAGACTTGATCCTTTTGTTTCTGGTCCTCCTTGTTTGGGTCCCCTTGGTTCAGGTCCTTTTGGTTATCCTCATCCCTCTTCTCCTAGCTCCATCTTTTATTTCCTGGTCTTCTTGATCCTTGTCCATTTAACCTGGCCCTACTGATCCTTCCCATCTGGCTCATCTAATTCCCAGGCCATCAGTTCCTTGTCCTGCTGGTCACCTCGGTATACCTGGCCTCTTGTGTCCTGGCCGTCTTAGGCATTGCCATCTTAGCTCTTGTCTTCCGGCTTATGATCATCCTTGTCCTCCTGGCCTCGTGCCTTGTCCTTATAGTCCTTCTGGCACCACACTCAATGGTCTGGGCCCTCTTGGTCATGATTATTTTTGTTTGGGTCCTTCTGAGCCTTGTCATTTTGGTCCTGGTTCTTCTGGACATCCAAGAAGGCCAGCCAGCACCGGGCAGACTAAGTGAAATAGATAGTGGTGGGAGGAGAACCCGGACCTAAATGACCAGGCTTAAGAGGACTCGAACAATGGATGTCCAGTCTCCTTAGCCTTAGTCTCGACTCCTGATCTTCCTCAACCTGGTCCTACTAACCCCAGGTCCTGGTCTGCTCCACTTGATATTCTGGGCACTGGTCTTATGGCTATGGTCTTTCTGGCACTTCTAGGCCTATTCCTATAGGTCTGATCCTTATAATTATCTTTGCTCTGGTACTGGTCGTCTTGACTGTGGTCCTATTCTATGTACTGACCCCCTTGTCTTGTTTGTTTAATCTAGCCTTCAGTCCTATTAGCCTGAATCTTGTCTTCCTGGATCTGGTCCTGATCCTCTTAGCCCTGGTCTTATGACTGCTTGACCTTGTGCTGCTCGTGCTGCACAAACCCATCATGCTCCTCCTTTATCTGGTCCTAATGGGCCTGGCCAGCCTTATGCTACTCCAATTCCTAGCACTGGACAGGATCTACAGGCTGTGACCACTCTAGTCCTGCTGTCCCTGCTCCTGCACCTCCATTTCCTCTTCACCCTAGTTCTCCTGATTCTGGTACTCAAGGCCCTGATGCTCTTTTTCCTGATCTTCCTGGTCCCCTTAGTTTTTCGTTTCCTGGTCCTATTAGAACTTTTTTTCTTTTCTTCTGACTCTGGCTACCTGTGAACCTTGTCTCAGCTGCCTGGCACTCGAGGCCAACATCATGCTATTTTTGTTTTTCAGAGTCCTTGTCCTTCTAGAAATTCTGTGCTCTTGGCCTTGTTCCTTATAGTTTGGGTTCTCCTGGGCTTAGTTCTCCTGGACCTACCCCAACTGCTATCTTAGTCTTGGTCTCCTTGGTCCTGGTCCTTCTTATCCCATTGAGTTTTTCATCATAAATATTTATTTTTGCCCATCATGTCCCTTCCTGGTTTCCCCAGCCTTGGCCCATCTTGCCCTGTTCCTCTGTGGTCCTCTTGGCCCTAGTCACCTTGACCATGTTTGCCTCACTGCCAACCTCCTGGCCCTGGTACCGCAGGTCCTGGTTCGTCTTGCTTCTCGTGTCCTGACACTCTTAGTCTTTGTCCTCCTGGTTTGGTTTCTCCTTGTTCTCTGGGATCTGATTCTTGTCCATTTAGTCCTACTGGTACTGCAGACATTGATCAAGGTCCTGTTGATCCAGGTTCTCCTTGTTCAGGTCCTCCTCAGCCTGGTTATTTTGGTCCTGGTTCTCCTCCCACCACTGTCTATTTCACTTAGTCTGCCTGGTGCTGGTTGGCCTTCTTGCCTCAGATCCTCCTCACCCTGGTCCTGCTACATGAAATGATTGGCCTGGCACACTTGGTATTCGGACCCCTGGTCCCCTAGGTCCTGATCTTCATGACCCTCTTAGCCCTGTTTCTGGTCCTCAATGTCATGATCCTTTTAGTTTACGTAGTCATCTTGCCCTTGTCTTCTGTGTACCCTTGGCACTGCCCCCCCATGGTCATCCAAATCCCTGTCCTTCTTATTCCTGGACATGCTGGCCATTGCCCCCCAGGTCCTGATCGACTTGAACCTCTTCAATCTGATCCTGATCCTCTTGGCCCTCGTCCTCCTGCACCTTGCTTGTATGGCTCGGCAAGAACTTGTCCTGTCACAGATCAGCCGAGCCTTCTCTAGTTCTGATGTTTCTTGGTCTTCAGTTCATGCTATTCGAAGAACTTCCTGGCCCTGTATTTCCTGGTTCTGGTTTGACTGGCCATCATTCCCATGTACTCCCGCCCATTAGCTGTTTGGATCTTAGGTCTTCCGTTTCACAGGCTCCCTGTACTGGACCTTTTCATCCTTCTCACCCTAATTCTCGTCCATCAGTCCTCCTGGTCCGTCTCCCCTGGTTTATCTAGTCCCCTGATTTGCCTGTTCCTAATCCTTCTGATACTGGTCACATTGGGCCATGTAGTCCTGGTCTTAGTTCTGGTACTCCTTTGTCAGGGCTTCATATATTGGGTCTTCTGAGACTAGTTCCACTGGCCTTCATAGCCCCCAGTCCTCCTTCCCAATCCTACTTCTAATGGTCCTCCTGCTCTCCTGGTTTGCCTATCCTACCTTCTTCTTGTCCATCTGACCATGGGCCCCTCTATCATGGTCCTCCTAGTAATGATCGTATTAAGTCTGACCTTCCTCATCCCTCTTGCTCTGGTCCTCCTAGTTCCTATGTTGTGGGTCACCCTGGTTCATGTAGTTATTGTTACCCTGGTTTAGGATGCCCCTGATTCTGACACTCCTAGACCTACTTTTTTTGTCCTTTATAACGCCTTGGTCATTCTAATCTAAGCTCTACAGATCCTGCTTATCCTGGTCCTTTTCGATTGTGCTCTTCCTGTTGCTGGTCCTTTTGCTTCTGAACCCTTGGGTCTCCTTGATCTGATGTCTGTGGTCTTGGCCCTCCTGCCACTGGTCCTTCTCTCCATTTGGTCTCCTGGTAATGGTCCTCTTTGATCTGTCTACTTGGTTTTCCTACTCCTGGCACTGGTTTTCCATATCTCTCTGGTCCAGGTAGGTGTTCACAGGCCCTCATCACCCTTCTTGTCACCCCTCTACCTCTGGTCTTTAAGTTCTGTGACCAGATCCCTGTTTTACATCCTCCTGTTTCTCATAACCCTGATTCCAGTAACTCTAGTGCTGTTTTTCATTGTACTGTTCCTCATCGTCTACTTGTTATTGGTCCCCGCTGGCATTGATAACCCTGGTCCTCAAAGATCGGATATCCCTGGGCCTGGTTCTTCTTGTCCTCTTGGCACTGGCCATCCTAGCCTTCCTAGTCGTCCACCTTTTGGCCCCTATTCTCCTACTTTTCATTCTCTTCCTCCGACTGCTTTCTTCCTCAGTGCCACATCTACAGTGTCTTTAGTCAGGTACCGCGTTCCAATACTATCACACAGATTTGTATTTATCTATATGCTTTTTTCTTGCAAATTTTCTTTTGCTGAGACTGTACTGTCAGATGCAGCAATGAGATACAGGACCTTGCCCACTTAAAACAAACACACTGCCTAACATGTTAAAAATCAAAACTACAATTCCCAAATGTATTGTGCTAATGTCAATGACGCTGAAGTGGCCACACATGACATGGGACCAATAAGCATTAATGCCGTAAACCTACCCTGCTGAGTTAATAGTATGAAAAGGCGTGCTCATTCACAGGCAACAGAGTGAACGTATCCTGGGAATTACCCAGATGCATTACTTACCTGTTTCCTACTTTCACTTACCCATTCCACAGAAGCCCCATACAGTGTCTTCCTCAATGTCCCTTCTGCAAGTGCCCCAAACCACTGTGCCCCCAAACACCATTTAGCTACTGATCGTGTCCTTTCCTGCTGCTCCTTGATGACTGCTGCTGTTTTGCCAGATTTGAAATACTAACCAAGCACAATCCCCCTCAAACAGAAGCCTAAAGCTTGCACAATGCCTTCCATAAGTACCCTAAAAAAAGGAGCCCAGCCCTCAAACACCATCAATAGGAGCATCATGAACATTAGATAAGACAATGTATTCTCCTGAGTAAATAAAACATCTGTGTAACATGTTTTAAAATCCTACTCAGTATTCTTTGCTGGCAGCCAAATACTCCCTAACTGAAGCACAAATATCTGTGTGCCAGATCCAGAAGCTTCAGTTTTATTTCCACGTCTCATTTGAATATTAAAATAACATATATGTTTTTATTCAAAATGTATTTTATGTTTTTTTCATCTGAAAATAGCTTAGCTCAATTCATGCACTTACCTTTTTGCAAACTATTGTACATGTGTATATGCACTCAGTTTCAAATACTTCACACATGTTGCATCCCCAATACAAGGTGGCTACCACACTACTATTGCCTGGAGTCCCTTTTTAGGTCTCGCCTGACCCAGCGCATGCGCTGGTCTGGCGAGACATTTTGTAAGGGCTCCAAAAAGTGCTACCATGGCCAGCCTAGAGCTACAGTGCAAATGTGCGGGCGCGCGCGCCGCGCTTGAACGCGATTGCTTTCACTTTGGCGGCAGCACGGCCGCTTGGCATAGCCAATAGGTCTCGCTTTTGGGACCTTATAAGTATTTAGTTATGCAACTGTTGCATGGCTAAACACTTATAAGGTCCCAAAGGCGAGACCTATTGGCTATGCCAATGCTTGTTTCTTTATGGCCAGCTAAATAAATACCTCTTTCACAATATTTATGTGTCCGCTGATCAACCAGCATTGCGGATGGTTGCGCTGTAATGCGAAGGGCTGGCCGGGCGTCGCGGATGGTCATTGTGGGAGCACGATGAACCCAGCATTGCGGATGATACCTGCTGTAGCGAGAAAAGCAGGCCGGGCGTCAAGGATGGTCATCGCTGTAGCACGATGATCCTGTTGGGTGTCAAGGAAGGTCGATGATGGAGTTTCACGTTGGTGTTCACTGTGGGCTGACGATGCTGCTGCACAAACTGCTGATCTTGAGTTGTTGGTCATGCTGGCAGTTGATATTGCGCAAAGGTTCAGTTTCACTGGAGCTTTGCATTGGCAGTCAGCGCTGGCACCAAGGTCTTGGTGAGAACGTGTCCAATTGCTGTCATGAAAAAACGTCAGGATTTATCCTGTAGGTTCAAATGAGTGCACTCTGATGTCTGCCAAGGGTCCAGCGCCTTGGGAGGCACCTCTTGGGGATCAGTGACTCACTCTTGCAGAGGCCCGCAGGGCTCAGGCAGGTCCAGTTGCAGTCCTAGGCAGCAGGTCAGCGGACAGATGCAGGGAGGCCCCTGGAGCATGTTGTGTCCCAGGAAGTTAGCCAGCTGATCCTTGGAGTCACTCAGGTTAGCCTGGGATGAAGGGAGCAGGTCTTGTTTTCCTTCTCAGCAAGCAGGTCAGGCCTCAAGCAGCAGGGCAGCCGGGAAGTCCTTCTTCTGCAGTAGCCAAAAGAATACTGAAGAGTAGGTCTGAGGGTCTTATTTTCATACCTGGTGCCCCATTCGAAGTGGGAGAAGCTTCTAGAGCCCCCCCCCCCCACAGAGGTGTTTGGAACTTTGGAACTTATGTCCTTCCTGACCTGGCCCAAGTTTGTCTTGGGTCACAATAGACTAGTGTGAACCCCTTTGTGAGTGTGCTGAGTCAGCCCCTTTGAATTGTGGAAGGTGACAGCTCCCCCTGCGTCTAGAGATGGCCCATACTACCAAGACCTAGTCTCCTTTGTGATACCGTTGATTACACAAAAGCCAATTGCCGGCTACACTTAGTCATGTTACCCAGGAAACAGACTGATGGTACCAAATGGTTAGGACAAGAAAATGCAAACTTAATAAATGTGGCATTTTCAAAATTTTGACTTAAAATCTGACTTTCTGTTTCATTTAAGAGGGTTTTCAATTACAATTTCTTAGACACCAGGCATGAATTTCCGCCCTGCTACTTAGCAAAGGTTATCACTCATTAAATGTAATAAGGGCATCCAATATTATCCTATGAGAGAGGTAGGCCTTGCTGTAGTGAAAAACAAGTTCAGGAGTTTTAAAATACCAGGACATGTAAAGCATAAAAGCTTAAAAGTACATGGGCAAATTTTTAAATACACTGCACCCTTCACTATTGGAAAAAAGGGAAGCTTTAGGTCTGGGAAAAGGTTTATTTTGCCAGGTTGAAATGGCAGTTAAAACTGCATACACAGGCCGCAATGGCAGGCCTATATCATGTTTTACGAGGCTACATAAGTGGGTGGCACAATCAGTGCGGCATGCTCTCTAATACCGTTTAATCCACAGGCCCTGGGTACGGCATACCACTTTAATAGGGACTTATAAGTAAATTAAATGTGCCAACTGTGTGTAAGCCAATTTCACCAAGTTTAAAGGGAAGAGCACAAGCACTTTAGCACTGGTTAGCAGTGGTAAAGGGTGCATAGTGGGTGCCCTGGTGTCACTCGTCTGATCAGTGTGCCCTTGCCCTCGCCTTGCCCTTCTGACTCGTGTTGGTGTCTGTCTCCTGCCGTTTTTCTTTTTTAACTGCTTGTTCTGCCTCTGACTCGGTAACTGCTTTGTCTGTGCTGTTTGTTCTATCTCTGTTTAACTGCTCCTTTTTGTATCCATTGTTCCTCTTAACCACTTGTTTCTGCATCTTTTGCTTCTTTCAGTGCTCCGGTTTGCATTGTGGTCTCTTCTGACCCACCCACCCTCAGACTTGCTCTGCCGATCCTGCTTCTCATCTTGCTAATCCTGCTAGACTTTCCCGCTCTCCCTGCCGGACTTTCCCAGTCCTGCTTAGCGTGCCCACTGCCCTCTGCGCTCCTCCCACTCTCCAAGGTCCTACTTACTGAAGGCCGCAGCGTCAGAGGACAGCTCGTCGGCACCGGTCCATGCCTGGGCCACACTCAGCACCAGGAACCCTGGTCAAAACTCCTCATGCAACTTCACCGTCGAGAAAATCCACCTGCTTAACCCTGAATGCCGCCACGAAAGCTGCTGCCTCAGCTCAGTCCACAGTTGGCCTCTTTGCCTGCTCGCATTGCTACTTCACCTACGTACACACACCCACTCCCACCAACGACACACACCACATATCTCACAAAGTCAGAACTCAAGACCCGCACTCACACAGCACCACCCACCCACCCCACACAACAGCACTCACTAACAATGATACTCATCAACACATGATCACTCCGCAAGCACTTCACCAAGATTTGGGACCTCATCGACTCCCATGCACAGGACCTCTTCTTCGTCACCAAAACCCGACTCAACCCCACATTGGTGCCGGAAAAAATCCTGCACCAAGACCAACCCCATAAACCAGAGGAAGGACTCACCATCATCCACAGAGACACCATCCAGTATACCTCTCACACCAATCCTCAAGCCCCTTTTATGGAACAGGTGCACTTCAAGCTTAAAACTGACAGTATAACCCCTATCAAAGGCACCCTCACCTAGGACCTCCTCACCAAATTTTTCACCACGGGCACCAAAGACTTCATACTTCTAGGAGATCTCAACTTTCATCTCGACATCCCTACAGATTCCATCACCTGGGCATGCTCGAAAGTCTACAAGACACCGGCCTCACCTAGTGTGTACAAGACCCTACCCATATTGCCGCACACACCCTGGACTCCATCCTATCTCCCAGCAATAAAGTTAAAGTCAGCCACATCACTCCACTCACATGGGATGACCACTCCATCATCTACTTCCACTTAACAGGGCCACCAACTACCCTTATGGAGTCTAGCAACACCCCAAGACGCAGCTGGAAGATAGTTACAGAAACAGAATAGAAACAGAATAGCTCAATGCCCTCCAAATAAACTACTCAGACTCCACCAACATCCTCATCACTGACACAAAAAACTTCAACAACTAGATCACCACCTTCGCACCTTGGCACCCCCGAAAAACACCAAACCCAAAAAATCCAGCTGGTACAATGATGACCTCAGAGAATCCAAGAAGGTTTGCAAACAACTCGGAAGGAAATGGAGAACCACCAAAGGAACAACTGCAAGAAACACCTAAAAGGCCGCACTTAGACACGTTCATCATCAAGTGAAAGAGGGCAAAAAAGGCCTTTATCCTGAGAATGTAATCTAGCTCCAAACACTGCTAAGAACTTTTCACCATTGTATAGGAAATCACCAACCCAACAGCAGCAACCAAGATCTACAGCCACTTCAAACCCCAGCTACCCCCTCATCGACCTTCCCAGCCTGCTAACCTCATCAACCAAAGACGACAAACTGACAGCATGGAATTCTCTTTCCATCGAGGACACTGCAGCAATGATGATGACAGTCTACCCTGGTGCTCCCACAGACCCCTGCCCCCGCCAAATCTACAACCTCGGAAGAGCCACGTTCAGTGCTGAACTCACTGCCATCATCAACATCTCTCTCAAGAACCTTCCCAGATAGGTGGAAACATGCCGAAGTCACTGCCCTCCTCACAAAAACCTTCAGCCAAATCCGAAGTACTCAGTAACTACCGTCCCATCTCGCTTCTCCCCTTCACAGCCAAAGTCATCAGGAAGACCATCAACAGACAACTCTCTGACCACCTAGAATGCCACAAGCTCCTGGACGCCTCGTCATCACGATCCCAAAACAACCACAGCACCCGAAACAGCCCTCATTGCTGCCACAGATGTCATACTCACAATACTCGACCATGGACAGACCACCGCCCTCTTCCTCCTCAACCTCTCGCCGCTTCTGACACAGTCTCCCATCACATACTCATCGCCAGACTACTCACAGCGGGAATCCAAGGACCAGCACTCAAATGGATAGCTTCCTTTCTCTCTTGAAGAACACAATGAGTCAGACTCACATCGTTCACTTTAGAATCAAAAGGACCTTATCTGCCGTGTCCTACAGACATCATCACTCAGCTCCACGCTTTTCAACATGTACATGACTCCTCCGGCAAACATCATCAGATTCCCATGAAATCAACATCCTTTCCTGCGAGGATGACACCCTGCTCATTCTTTCCCTCGAGATGCCACTGTCACCACCAAGACAAACTTCAAACAATGTATGGCAAGTGTTGCCAATTCGATAAAAGAAAACTGCCTCAAGCTCAACACAGACAAAGTGAAGTGCTGATCTCTGGGAATAAAACCTCACCTTGGGACTCCACCTGGTGATCCAATTAACATTTGACCCACATCTACCCCAGCCCACTACTCTAGAAAGCTAGGCCTCATCCTGGACATCAACCTCGCCATGAAGCCACAGGTCAATGCCGTCACAGCCTCATACTTCCACGCCCTCTGCATGTTATGTAAAATCTTTAAGTGGCTCCGACTGGACACCAGACGTACCATCACGCAGGCCCTAATCACAGGCAGATTGGACTACAGTAAGGCACTCTATGCCGGCATCCCAACCCATCTTATTCACAGACGCCAAACCTCCAAAATGCTGCTACCGCCAGACTCGTCCTCAACCTCCCACGCCAAACCCGCACCACTCCTCAGAAAGCTTCATTGGCTCCTCATCCAGAAGTGCTGCCAGTTGAAATCTCTCACACACGCATTCAAACCAGTACACAACACAGAACCCACATACCACATACCTCAATCACTAGCTTCACTTCCACCAACCCACCAGAAAACTTCGCTCAGCATCACTCTCAGCGAAACAAACACCACTCATCCACAGAAGCAGAACATCCGGGAATTACCTCCCCCTACACATCACGGACTCCTCCTCAGTTCTTGAATTCCACAAGAAGCTGAAGACCTGACAATTCAATTAGTCTTCTTGCAGAACCCTCAAGACTTCCTGTACCCAAGCCCAGCCTAACCACACGCCTACACTCACCTACTCAGCGCTTGGATGCTCACACGGGTGACAAGCTGTGCTCTACAAATCCAACTTAAATTACATTACAGAATCCTAAGGCAAGCAAAAATAAATTCTGCAAAATAAGAGGAGTGGATGCAAAGGGTATTGGGGAAGACCACCTTATGGCTGACAGGTCAAACAGTGCTTTACACGTGCAGTGCATCAGTCAGTTATGGTTTCATTACTATATTGAGATTGACACATTCTTTTGTGAATACTGTATTTCATTTGTGATTAACACTTATCAATTAAATTACCATTTCCAGTTTGGATTACCAGTGGCTAATCCTTTTAAGAGTACCAGATTGCATTGCGTATTGTATTTTTTGTATTTCTACAGATTTCATAAGTTCTTGACTTTAATTTTAACAGATAGATAGATAAACACATACACATATATATATCTATGTATGGATATGTGTAAATATCTCTATCTATCTATCTATCTATCTATCTATCTATCTATCTATCTATCTATCTATCTATCTATCTATCTATCTATCTATCTATCTATCTATCTATCTATCTATCTATCTATCTATCTATCTATCTATCTATCTATCTATCTATCTATCTCTCTCTCTCGCTCTCTCTCTCTCTCTCTCTCTATATATATATATATATATATATATATATATATATTACGAATATTCCTCCGCTGAATTTCACCAAACGGCTCTCCCGAAGGATGGACACAGACCCAGAAATTTGTGCAAAGTTATTCCTTTATTCCTTTGTCGCCATATATATTATCTACTGCCGGTCGCCAGTAGATAGTTATAGTTAGGACCGTGTTTCCATAGGAAATCTCAAAATTCTATTTTGAATAACTTTGGCGCAGGTTGACGAATCTTCGCAAAATTGTCAAAACTAATGGGGCGCTCCGCTCAGTTCCTACCCTGAAAGTCTCGGGGGGATTCGTCAAGCGGGGGCCGAGAAAAAGGGGGGTCCCAAAACACGTTTTCCCCATGCATTTTCCCATAGGACCTTTAGTCGAAGGTACAGCCCGAACGGCTGAACAGAATTACTTGAAATTTGGCAGAGAGGTAGTACTCAGGTCAGGGATGTGCCTTTTCCATATATGGAGTCAATCTGTTCAGTAGTTCCAGACAAAATTGCAGTAAAAAGCACATACATATCTATAGCCGCGCACCGTGCGCGCACCGTGCGCGCACCCTAACGTGCGCGAGCGTAATTCTGATTGGTTGTTACATGTCAGTCAACGTTCGAATCGGTCGAAATCAGGAAGTGTCGGCCGCCATTTTGTTTGTTTTCAGTGCGAGAGTGGAAAAGGAAGGTGGCGAACGTGAAAAGGGGGCAGGGTAGAGAGTTCCTGACCCCCTAGTCTTTGTCAGGGGGTCCCTGAAGGACCCCGAAGGCAGAAAAAAACATTTAAATTTTTTTTTTTTTAAATCGCGGGGGTGCGCGCACCGTGCGCGCACGGTGAAAAACCATTAAAAAAAATAATAATGTAATACGTAGTTTATTGAAAAATAAATATATAAAAAAATAATAATACATACATAACTTAGCATTTAAAAAAACCATACAAATTCACTGAAAAAACCATAGGTTTCACACACGTTATAGTTAGGAATTAGCATTTAAAAAACCTTGCAAATTCACTTAAAAAACCATAGGTTTCACACATGTTATAGTTAGGTGGATATTTCACTCGTAAAAAACCAATGAAATTCCCCCGTTATAGTTACTTCAGATAACTATAACTCGCGTGACCGCCACTCTATCACAAGGATGATGTCATCAGTGATGTCAAGAGTGATGCCACTGACCATGTCATGAGTGATGTAATATGTGAGCAGAGGATTGCGGGCGCGCGAGTTATAGTTATCTGAAGTAACTATAACGGGGGAATTTCATTGTTTTTTTACGAGTGAAATATCCACCTAACTATAACATGTGTGAAACCTATGGTTTTTTAAGTGAATATATATATATATACGCTTGACTTTAACCTTCATTTGGCTCTGCCATTCACAGTTGAGCTCGACCCCATCTTCTCTACTTTTATAGTGTATTGGCAATGCCAATCCCTCTGCCTATAAGGGAATGTTGTATGGTAATATGAAGCATTACAAATAAACTGCATGGGGATGGCTATGCTTTTGTGTGGAAGCAAAGAACTGTTGAATAATATTGGTGTAGGTCAAAAGCTCAAATGCACTGAAGAGCCAGAGCTAAACATGCATGTAGGTTAATGACTGCCCTCCTCCAATATGTGTTGCTGGCAGGTAAAAACACCATTGATGATTTAGTTATCTAAGGCACTTTAATAGCATTAGAATGTCATGTGTGCACCTGAAAGTTCAAGCTCAGACAGATGGTTAAATAAACAAAATGATCACAACTGTGTGCAGTGTAACCACATTTTGTGGATGCACACAACTTCTGCCCAGTCAAAACATATACTCCCAGCTCCCAACATGTGGGCAGAGCCAAAGCCCCTCTCTAGTGATACCCACATAATTGTCTGGTGGCGACTTTGCTGTCAAGCCAGTCCATAAAAACTATAATGCATCTTGAGGAAAATCTATCTTCCCACCTATTTCACATTTTTTATTAAATACATATCCTTTCTACTGTAAAACATGTTATGGCCCTCAACAGTCTTCCTGGTGAAATATTTAAACTCAATAAGGAATTCACAGATCCCAAGGCCTGTGAGAACTCTGCAGCTCTCCCTAGTTCTATAACTAACGGTTCACTTTTTTATTTTCTTTAAAATTAAAACCATTGACTCTTCTCTTACAGACATGGATGTTTTCTGCGCCCCCTTTGCCTCACCACCAATCTGGGAATAGGCAATGTGCGGTGTTGCAAGTGTAGCCAAATCAACATTAGCACTTTGTTCACTGACCTCTGAAATTCCTCTCTGGCACCTTTCATTTGGACTAGATGAGAGACTTGGTTTCCCACCTTTTGAACAGCCCAGTGCTGATCCCTCTCTGATTAGCAAGTCTGACTCCTTTCCCTTTTCCAATTCCCTGCTAAAGTATTAGTATTCGAGGTGAACCATCAACTCTCCCATTACATTAAATTCTATCATCTTCTCCAACCTATTCAATTGGTTTATGCCCTCTGGCGGAACAGCCCTTCTAGCCATTCTGACCATTTTGGGTGGGCTCTAGAAAATGAAGACTAAGAAGTACTTATCCTTCTTGATTTCTGCCACCTCCTTTTCGATGGTTTTCACACCATCTGCCAATGCCAGACTTAAATAGACATCCATGGCAGAACCCTTTCATAACCCATCACAATGCAGTGCAATTGCCGCCCATCGGGTTCTCTCTGATACAGGATTCCACAGGAGTACTTCCTTCGCCCCACCCTGTTGGATGCCATTGGCCATCCTCATCTGATCTTTCTGAGTCACAATGATGGATTATGCAGATGATACTCAAATTATGGTGACATTAGACTCCAGCCTTAAGAGATTTCAGTCCAAGTTTGCCAGTGGACCAGCGTAAACAAAACAAACTCCCTCCATTTGAACAGCCACTGGATGGAATTTCCGGTCTTTGGAACTGATAACTCTATCTGGAACTCCATCTTGTGCCTCGAGATCTGGGAGCAACATCTACAAGATTAGCAGGGGAGTGATTTCATCTCAGTAGCACCTGCTGTCATGGTTTTTCCCACTTTGACAGATGATGGTTTAATGGTGGTAGACCTGTGAGGTATGAATGATGATTATTGAAGGATGGAGAAGGCCTCACCTGTTTTTAAAGACAGTCTAGTGAGCCATGAGCCCCTTCTGTGTCTCTAGTATTACAGATTCTACCTGGAGTCTGTGCTTGTTATTGATTGCAGTAATGTACATGCAACAGAAGTATGACAGTGTGTTTCCTGTCTTTTTTTGGCACAATTCATTGCCATTGACCAAAATTACGTGTTTCATATTGTTTGTGTCATTTAACAGACAATGGTATCTCACACGGATGGCTCCGTGGCTGCCGGGATCCCTGTGAAGTTGGCCATGCAAACAAATGGAGCCCCTTGGCATTCTCTGGCAACTCAGAAATCAGATCAGAATGGAGTGTTGGAGTACTACATCAACACACCCACTACTGCCAAGACACTGGAGATATCGGTGAGTGTCTCTTGTCTTTGGTTATTATTAAAGAACGTACAGGCTTGGTGGATCACTAGTAAGAGCTAAAACGAAGGGTTCATCTCTCTAGATTTTTGTACCAAAGATCATCTTAGTCATACAGCCATTAATGTCTTGTCTTCTATCTTGTGGTGTTCTTTTTAGCATGTGCAAGAGAAGAAATCAACATATGTGTTACGTTTTGCTATCTGACTCTTGTATTGCTTCCAAATATCACTAGTATCTCTTGGTAGTACTTTGGTACAGCAGAGTCTTCCCACAAATACTCAGTGAGTTATAGACAAAAGTCTGATCATGGTATAGATAAGTGCTACATATAGCTAAGTTAGAGTGTACATTGCATTTTAGAGTGGAGTGGATATAATTGCCCATGGCTGGTCACTTGTGTGTACAATGGCCATTATGTGTGCAAAAGGACACTTTTGTGTTGGAGGGTGATTAAAAGCTTTGCAATAGATAGCTGTAATCGTGCCCCATGTTTTACTTCTGCATAGCTAATTTTTTCTTCCCAGTGGACCCAATGTTTGGAGGCCACTGGCTTCTTTTCGTGTTATTGGTATGCCACAGGGATGGGATTCATCAACGCCCTTGATTAAAATGGTTCCAGTCGCTCATCACTGAAGTCCTTCACTTCACTCAGAGTGTGTGTGTTGTTGTGTGGTTGTGCTTATGATTGTGTGCTGTGCGAATTGTGTCATTTGTGAAAATACTCTGCATGTTTTATAAGATAGCGGATCACTGTTAAGGTCACTGCATTTTCCCCAAGCTTGCAGCACCTCAAAGGCCCCATTGGTGTGTTAACCTCGTTTGGTTTCTGGGTTGCATTCCACATTCAGACTATGCCATGGAAAAGCACACTGGCTAAAACTTGGGATCTCTGGTCTGAGACTTCATAATACTTATCCTTCTAACCGTGTGTTTCTTCTCATCCTTCAGTGTAGGAAACCTAGGATATACAGGTGAAGCTGCTTCTTGTTCAGGTTTATGTGGACATACATTTTGAGGACGGCACACATTTTGAGCGAGCCGTCTGATTAGCACCAGTGGCTTCAATTCCGTACTCTCCCTCCATAACATCGAGTTTGTATTAATTTTGGATTCCAAATAAAACTCTGCAGCACCAGTTGAGAAAAGGAAACCATACCCAATGATGAGGTAAATGTCGTGGTGCTGTGTCCTTTTTAGGAGAGTAGAAGCTATACTATACCTACATTAACCACCGCCTGAACGTCCACCAACCAACGAGAAGACTTCTCTCTGCCCCCCTTTCACTTGTGCATTCTCCCCACATCTACAGAAGCAGAAGTGGAAGACGCTCCTTCTCCACATAGAAGCAAAGACCTGGAACAGCCTCCCCACGCACCTCTGGACCATCACCTCACTTCCAAATGGCCCTCAAAACCTTGCTATTCGAAAAAGCCTCCTGGGCCTGCAAGCACCTGGATGCCCCATCGGGTGATTAGCCGTGCTTTATAAATCCTGATTGACCGATTGATACTGTTCAGAGTGGTGATGATTATCTCTGGACCTCAAGGATGAGCTCAAGGCCCAGCTGACAGGGTCATTCTCTAGAACAGTCTGCCAGTTAGAGGCAGCCCTGCAAATTCTGTATCTCGAAAGCGCCAAAGCACAGGCTGGGCACACTGAAAGCTTGCGTCCGCTGATTAGCCAGTGTGTCCCTCTCAGACTGCCACCTAAAAACCTGCCCTGATGTAGTGAGCACCACACCCATTACCCAGTGGTGGACAGGAGCATGCATAAAAGGGGTTGCTGAAACACCCTTTAATTTGTGGAAGCCTGTCTGTTCCTCCCTGGGCCCAAGAGAAGCTCGGCTGTTGCCACCGTTAGTAGTGGGTTTCATTGGCTGAGGCTAGTTAACTTGAAGTCTTCACACAATGTTTTTACCCCACCTTTCGCCCTTTAGTACTTGCACTTCTTCTGCAACCAGGAAAACAAACCTGGTCTAGCCCCTGATGTTTCTATAAAATGCATCTTGAAGCAGCAGGTTTCATATCTTGTTTCTGAATTTTAGGGTTTCTTCTGAAACCACTTACTTAATGATTTTCTACTTAGTTGTCTCAGCTTAAAAAATTGCTTCATCTCTTTTTATTTAATGTTTTTGTTGTCACATGTATCAAACTCATCCGACATAGAGGTAACAAGGTATCTTCTCTGTTTACAATGTTACAATTGCTGTAATTTAAATGGAAGTATGCCCTTCTTGTGGCCCTGAGGGCCTTTTAGCAGTCACTAGCCAATCCGTTGGGCTCCTTGGCTGTCACTAAACCTTCTTTGTAGCACTTGCAGCATCTGAAAGAAACGTTAGTTAGTTAGATTCCTGACCTTAGAATATCCCCAGGCGTCAGGCTGGATCCGGAAAGATTTTTCATCAGCAATACCCTTGCGCGTCGCTAGGCGTCGTCTGCGGCTCCACGTCCGTCGTCGGCGTCGTGATCGCCGGGATGACGTCATCGGAGTACATAGACGCCGTCCTCGCGTGCTGACGTCAGTTCTTGTACATAGCTTTCCGCGCCAGGAATGCAGAGCCATGCAAGAGACCGACACTGGTGCCCAAAAAATTATTGGGCCCTGAAAGGGATGACCTCAACTCTACATATCGGTTCGCAGAACGGGGAGGATGGGTGGGGCGGTGAGGAATCTAACTAACTAATGTTTCTTACAGATATATCGTTACCGAAGGTAAGTAACTTGTTCATCTGAAAGAAACACGTTAGTTAGATTTCTCACCTTAGAATAGATACCCCAGCAATACCACCCCGGTGGTGGGCCTGCGATCCAAGATCACACCAGAAAGTCCTGGAGAACAGAACGGCCAAAGAAGCCGTCTCTCCGGACTTGGCTGTCCAGGCAATAGTGTTTGGCAAACGTGTGCAGCGAAGCCCACGTTGCTGCCTGACAGATGTCCTGTAAGGGGACTCCCCGGCCCAGGGCAGTGGTCGCCGCTGTGGCCCGAGTGGAATGGGCCCTCAGCCCTACAGGAGGTTCCTTTTTACCTAAGGAGTAACAGGCCTTGATACACAAAACGACCCACCGAGAGATGGTTCGTTTGTGCACCGCCCGCCCCTTCTTAGCGCCCACGTAGCCAACAAAGAGTTGGTCGTCCACCCGGAACTGTTTGGTGTGGTCCAGCTAGAAAGACAGCGCCCGCTTTGGGTCCAGATAGTTGAGCCTCTCTTCCTCTTTCGAGGGATGCGGAGGCGGAAAGAAGGTGGGCAGAGTAACAGACTGTCCGATGTGAAAGGCAGTTACTACCTTAGGAAGAAAGGAAGGACGAGTCCTGAGAACAACTTTGTCCGGATGGATAGAAAGGAAAGGAGGCTTAGAAAAGAGGGCCTGGAGCTCACTCACCCTTCTAGCAGTGGTGATGGCAACCAGGAAATCAGTCTTAAGAGTGAGGAGACGAAGGGGACAATTATGAAGTGGCTCAAAGGGAGCGCACATCAGAAAGGTCAATACAAGATTCAAATCCCACTGAGACATTACGAAAGGGACAGGAGGAAACATGTGAGTAATGCCCTTAAAGAATCGAGAAACAACAGGGTTTTGAAAAGAGAAGGCTGATCAGGAAGCCGTAAGAAAGCAGAAATAGCTGAAAGATATCCTTTAAGGGTGCCCAGAGCAGAGCCCTGATGGGCCAAGGAAATAAGAAAGAGGAGAACCTCAGAAAGAGGGCCGGAAAGGGGATCCACAGCCTTTGCCGTGCACCATGCCCCAAATTTGTTCCATCTGCAGGCGTATACCGATTTTGTGGAGGGACGCCTGGCTGCCAGAATAACATTACAGACTTCAGGAGGCAAGTCAAATGGCATCAACTGCCGCCGCTCAATCTCCACGCATGGAGGTGGAGGCTGGACAGGTTCGGGTGGAGGACCGTCCCCTGCTGCTGCGACAGAAGGTCCTCCTGAAGAGGCAGTCGTATCGGGGGATCGATCGACAGACTGAGTAGCTCAGGATCCCAGTATCTTCGTGCCCAATCCGGAGCCACCAGGATGACTTGGGCCCGGTCGCGCCTGATCTTCTTCAGCACTCTGGGCAGAAGTGGTATAGGCGGAAAGGCGTACAACAGACCCCAACTCCACTCGCTACGAAAGGCGTCCCCGAGCGAGTGCCGCCTTGAAAACTCCAACGCGCAGAACTGCTGACACTGCATGTTCTCTTCGGTGGCAAATAGATCTAACCAAGGCTCTCCCCACTGCCGAAAGAGGCCTTGCGCCACGTCCGAGTTTAGACGCCATTCGTGATCCATCATGCACCGGCGGCTGAGTTCGTCTGCTCTGTCGTTCAGAGAGCCCGTGGTGATACCCTCTGGCCTCCTTCGGCGTAGCTGCGCCTTAGGGCACACGAATCGGGGGAATTATCAGCTGTGCAAATGGTTGTGGAAACAGGAGTGCTGGGCCCCACAGTCAGGCGCGTGGCACTCCCAATACAGTGAGTGCAGTGCATGGCTCAAATGAAGCACCACACTCCAGCTCTTAAAACAAGGAGGGAGTGGGGAGAGACAGCAGAGAGCATGGTGGAGCAAACAATGAAACCATTAACAGGGCGGCGCTTGTAAAAGGGCGCCGTGCTGATTATGTATGCATGGGTGTGTGTGATGCTCGACCAAAAAAAAAGTGGTCCCCAAAATAATATATACACAATCACAGTGTATGGAAACTCTAGTTGGTCAGTGCTGCTTCCTACAAAAACGGAAGTGGCGTATCCAATCAACAGCCAACAGTAAGCGAGATAAGAAAAGCAATGCCAGAATCAACCAATGGCAAGGGACAGGAGAAATTACCCTGATTATTGTGTTTACTATAGGTCTTGCGACAGCGTATGCGCTGTCTACGCGAGACCTAACGAATAGTTTTAAAGCATGCTTAAAGCGTACTTTAAAACCATTCGTTGTTTAATTTTTAATTTAGAATGAAACACTTGGTAGAGAGCCTGGCCATGCTTAAGGGAATCCTACATGCCACAGCATGTCTTACTCGGGTCCTAAGAAATGTGATCACATCACCTCCATCCTGATGGAACCCCATTGGCTCCCCTTGCCATCCTGCATCATCTTCAAAACCAGATGCATCATTTACAAACCCATCACAATCAGCACCCTTATTTATTTTCCGGAGAAGCTCACTATCTCTGCTGGCTCTTGGCCCAGCCACAACACCATCTGACGGTAGACTAAGACCCTTGACCATTTTTAGGCAGGTCGCTCCCACGCCACACAGCACCACCTGTGTGCCCGTGCTCTTAGCCCAGCAGCCGCTGCTGCTGTCGAAGTTCAAGGCCCTCCACCACCCGCAGGCTACCACCTGCGCCTCATCCCTGGTGGCCAGTGGTAGGCCGTAGGTTTGTCTTCGCTCTAATTGTATTGCCTCTGCTGTATTTGTCTATTGTTCTTTCCCCCTTGTTCCCTGCTTATTTTCTGTGCCCTGTGCCCTTTTGCCTTCTGTCTCCTCTCTCCGTCCCTGCCCCCGTTTTCGCCGTAATTGTATTGCCTCTGTAGTATTGTCTATTTGTGCCTGTTTATTTGTTCCTCCCCCCTTGTTCCCTGCTTATTTTCTGTGCCCTGTGCCCCGTTTGCCTTCTGTTTCCTTTTGCCGTTCCTGCCCCTGTTTTTTCCCGCCGCTGTGTCCCCTACGGCCCTGCCCCCTGCTCGCCCATTCGTCCGCCCCCCCTCCCAGCTGCCTCCTCCCTCCCACCTTCCCTTCTTATGGCGGCCGCGCGCAGCGTTCGCGCCGCTGGCGTGCCGAAGGCGCGCCTAAGGCATGCCTGTCTACGCCCGTCCGCGCCTGGACCGCGCCCAGCCCGAGAACCCCTGGCCCCCGCGAACGCCACATCGCCCATCTCCCCTACGACCCCAGCACCCTCTACGCACTCAACGCCGGACGATCACGCACCTGCTGCCTGGCTGCCCCGAAGCACACCCAAGGACCCTTCTCCAGCCGGAACTGCAGCTTCACCAGCACTGGCCTGCCAACCCACCGACCAAGAAAGAACCCAACTACCTCAGATGCATTCTTCCCAACACCCGCTCTGCCCGCAAACATGCCGTTAAACTCTGGGACCTACTCGACTCAACCTCCCCAGACGTCGCCTTCCTGATGGAGACCTGGCTGAACCACTCCTCGGCACCCGACATCGCCATAGCCATCCCGGAAGGCTACAAGATCACCCGCAGGGACAGCACCAACGGAGTAGGAGGAGGAATCACCATCGTCCACAGGAACACTCTCAGAGTTTCGACCAACACCAATGACACCCTCAGCACCGCCGAACACCAGATTCACACCGACCCCAACACCACCCTCTGAGGAACCCTCGTCTACAGACCCCCCTGGACCCCGACCACAGTTCAGCGACTCCATCGCCGACTTCGTCAGCACACACGCCCTCGCCTCCACAGACTACATCCTCCTCGGGGACCTGAACTCTCACCTCGAGAACAACAACGACACCAACTCCGCCACCCTGATCGACAACCTCGCCAACCTCGGACTCAGGCAACTCGTCACCACACCCACCCACTCCTCTGGCCACACTCTTGACCCCATCTTCTCCGCAAGCACCCTTGTGTACTTCAACCACACCACCGAACTCCACTGGACCGACCATCGCTGCATCCACTTCACCTTCCGGAAACCCACCACGCACCACCGCACCCAACAGATCCCTCGCCGCTGCTGGAGCAAAGTCACCGAAGACCAGCTAACCACCACCCTCGCCTGAAGCCCCCCTACCGACCCCACCGACCCAGACACCGCCCGCAACCTCAGGCAGTGGATCGACATCTGCACCAACACCCTCTCCCCGCTCAAGAAACCCTCCAACAGCCACACCAGCAGGAAAGCCAGCTGGTTCACTGAAGACCTCCAGGCTTCCAAGCAAACCTGCCGAAAGCTAGAGAAGAACTGGCACCATGAACGAGCACCGGACAGCTACGCAGCCCACAAGAATGCCACCCGCAGACACCATCACCTCATCAGACCAAAAGGGCCTCCTTCAAAGACTGCCTAGACAACAATGCACGCAACAGCAAAGAGCTCTTCAACATCGTGAAGGAACTCTCCAACCCCAGCTCCAACACCAACGGCATCCCACCTTCACAAGACCTATGCGACTCGCTGGCCACCTTCTTCCATCGCAAGATCGCGCAGACATCCACAACAGCTTCAATGCCACGACCGCCCCGACAACCACTGAGACCTCCGCCCCCACGACCACCATCCGCACCGACCGCCTGCTCTCCTGGACCAACATATACGACGACAACGATATCAAAATCATGAACACCATCCACTCCGGATCTTCGTCAGACCCATGCCCACACCACATCTTCAACAAAGCCAGCACCGCCATCGCACCCCTTCTCCGGAAAGCCATCAACATTTCCTTCGAGACAGCAACCTTCCCGGAGAGCTGAAAGCCTGCTGAGATCAACACCTTACTCAAGAAACGCAGAACGGACCCAAGGACCTCAAGAACTTCCGGCCCATCTCCCTGCTCCCGTTCCCGGCGAAAGTCATTGAGAAGACCATCAACAAACAACTGCCACACTACCTCAAGGAGAACAGCATCCTGGACCCATCCCAGTCCGGGTTCCATAGCAACCACAGCACTGAAACTGCCCTTATCGCCGCCACTTATGACATCAGGGCCCTGCTGGACAACGGAGAAACCGCGGCCCTCATCCTCCTGGACCTGTCAGCCGCCTTTGACACGATCTGCCACCGCACACTACGCACACGCCTCCATGACGCCGGGATCCAAGAGAAGGCCCTGGACTGGACCACCTCCTTCCTCTCCAGCCGAACACAGAGCTTCCGCCTCCCCCTCTTCCGCTCCAAAGCCACCGAGATCATCTGCGGTGTACCCCAGGGCTCATCCCCAGCCCAACGCTGTTTAAACATCTACATGGCACCGCTCGCCCTCGTTGCCCGGCTGCACAACCTCAACATCATCTTGTATGCCGATGACACCCAGCTGATCCTCTCCCTCATCAAGGACCCCCACACTGCCAAAACCAACCTCCACGAAGGAATGAAAGCCGTCGCCGAGTGGATGATGAACAGCCGACTGAAGCTGAACAAGACGGAGGTGCTCATCCTCGGATCCACCCCCTCGGTCTGGGACAACTCCTGGTGGCCGACCGCACTGGGAACAGTTCCAACACCCACCGACCACGCACGCAACCTAGGGGTCTTCTCGACTCCACCCTCTCCATGACAAAGCAGGTCAACGCCATCTCCTCCTCCTGCTTCAACACCCTCCGCATGCTCTGCAAGATCTACAAGTGGATCCCCACCGAAACGAGAAGAACGGTCACCCAGGCCCTCGTCAGCAGCAGGTTGGACTACGGAAACGCCCTCTACGCAGGAGCCTCGGCCAAACTCCTGAGATGACTTGAATGCATCCAGAACGCCTCTGCACGCCTGATCCTCGACATCCATCGCCGCAGCCACATCACACCCCACCTGAGAGACCTGCACTGGCTCCCCATCAACAAGAGGATAACCTTCAAGCTCTTCAACCACGCACACAAGGCACTCCACAACACCGGACCAGCGTACCTCAACAGATGACTCAGCTTCTACACCCCCACCCGCCAGCTTTGCTCCGCGAACCTCGCTCTCGCCACAGTCCCTCACAAAGAGCGACCTCCGGCAGCAGATCGTTTTCCCACCTCGCCGCCAAGACCTGGAACACCCTCCCCATCCACCTACGGCAGACCCAAGACCTGCTGACCTTCAGAAGACTCCTCAGGACCTGGCTTTTTGAGCAGTAGCAGCATTCCCCCCCCCCCCCAGCGCCTTGAGACCCTCACGGGTAAGTGGTGCGCTTTACAAGTGCTATGATTGAGTGATTGGTTGATTAAGAAGGGTAAAAATAGAATAAGCAAGGCAGCAGGCCTTTTCTATCTATACACCCAGGCCCTCTTTAATGGACACTATCACAATGCAATAACCATCCACAAACCAGCTGTCTCTCCTATCACTTGTTGACTTCATGGTTGTCTTTGGCCCTGTACAGCGCTCCGCTGCCTTTTGGCTAGGCAATACTACATACATACATACATACATACATACGTGCAAAGACTGTGCAAATATGCGGTGGAACACTTATATAGATGGGGTAGAGGCTTTTCTCTCAAGAAATTCACAGTGACGCAGCAAATGATCCGCAGGATGTCATGATGACCCCACTAGAGACACAGGGGGCAGGGGCAGTAGAAAGCAGAGAGCTGAAAGAAAAAGTGATGGCTGCAAGGTCAGTCTGAGCAGGTCTAGAAAGGTGAGGAGAAAAGAAGCTGTGGAAGGGAACGGGAAGGCAGCAGGTAGCAGTAATGTGGACAGGGCACAAGTCCTAAAAAAGAAGTGGGGGGACGCTCCAAGTTAGGTGGTGTCACCGGAAGTGACATCATCACAGAAAGTGACACGTCACGAAATTTGCCTGTCTCCGTCTGATATGCGGTGAATACATACAAGATACAAGTAGAGGTATAAATACTTCAATAAGTGGCAGTTACTCAAAACACAAGAACACACTATACACAGGACCTATTCCTCGGATTACACGGTTATTACAGACTCGGGCCGTAGGCACTACGGGCATCTGTCGGGGTCCCTGGAAGTGACATGCTCGGCGTGTTGACAGCGCAGCTCCTTGAAGCCTTGGGGCCTCGTATGTGCTCTGAGAAAGGCTGGCAAGGGGAGGGCGCGGGGTGGAAGGGGAGATTAGTCTGAGCCTCGGGTGCATTTGAAAGGCTATTATTCGCGCGCAGGTGCAGACTCGGGTATCGGCTCCATCTTTTGGGCAGGGGGGACGGCGTCCACCCGGTAAAATAAGTGGGGGGACGCCGTCCACCCGCGTGGTACCCCGACTCGAGCCCTGAATGTGGAGAAGGAAAGCTTCGTGGTAGTATAGCGGGGAGCAGGGCAGGGAAATGGCATTGTGAAAGAAGACAGGAAATGGGGGGACTAAATAAAAGGGGCACAAAGTAAGTGCTAAATAGCAAGCAAGTTGGTGCCCTGATGTATTCAAAACACATACCATAGCAGAGTTTGCAGGGGTTGGGTGCTGAAAGTGAAAATATGTGTTCTTTTTGTATGATTGCTTTGTGTGTGCTGGAGCATGGTGAACTGGTGCGCATTCTTGGAACCAGCTGCTTCGACAGCAGGCCTGCCTTACCTCTCCTAACCTGAGCCTTCCAGTGGAATGTCCAAACGGGTCTTTTTGGTGTTGTTTATGCATTAATCTCAATCTCCATAGCTTCGTTACCTCTCCTCTGGTTTTCTCTCTCTCTCTCTCTCTCTCTCTCTTCCTCTCATCCTCCCCAACGTGAAGTGCAAGAAAAGCTTGCCTACTCACTGAAACTCAGTCACTCTCTTGCTCACTCAGTCCCATACTCACTCACTGCCTCACTCACACACCCACACGCACGCACGCACACACACGCGCGCACGCACGCACACACACGCGCGCACGCACGCACACACACGCGCGCGCGCACGCACACACACACCCTCTTATTTACTCCCTTGATCACTCTGATCTTTAGATGGACAGGCCTGATAAACAACAACGCTTTCTACTGATGTCACTCAGTAGGCCATGGGTCCCCTCTGCCTCTGTGAGACCTCGCTGAACTATGACCTTCTTTTGATGCGGCTTTTCTTATATTTATCGACAAAAACAGTGTAGCTGACCATGGTTAAGCACATCCCATTTCAAAGTAACTTAGTGAAGTCCTGGTTTGTGCACGCGACGTCCGGAGCGTGCTACACTTACGCTCCACTGCAATCGCAGATACAAAGTTTTAAGAAATGAGGACGGTGCACAATATAGCACAAATTGCGTAGTTTCAGTCTTGTGACACAGTCTTTATTTTCTTTTTACAGTACGGCACAGCCAACGCGTTTCGTTCCAGAGGAACTTCGTCAGGGCTTTTATCCGTTTGAGAACAATTCCTATCTGTTAGTTTCTTTAAAGCTTCCTGATATTTAAGGCTAAAAATTTCGTTGATCTCCCAATATAACGGGATGCATATACTCCTCGACGATAGAACAAATATCGGTCCTATTCAATCAAATGTTTCGTTTCTGGAGAAGTCTCCATGCCGACCGTAATACGGGTCCACTCGTGGCGTCTGAAGCAAAATCGTGTGCTGGAGACTTCTCCAGAAACGAAACATTTGATTGAATAGGACCGATATTTGTTCTATCGTCGAGGAGTATATGCATCCCGTTATATTGGGAGATCAACGAAATTTTTAGCCTTAAATATCAGGAAGCTTTAAAGAAACTAACAGATAGGAATTGTTCTCAAACGGATAAAAGCCCGGGCTTTTCTTATATTGTTTTTCCCTCCACCCCCCATGCTCTCTTTAGGCAGCCATCGGTGAGGGGGAAAACTCAGAAACCAGCCGGGTGACTGTCAGTGCGTACCAATCTTTAAGCCAGAGTTACCTCTACATCCAGGCACTCACTAGCTTGGCGGTGAAGCCTGGCACACTGGCATCCTTAACCTGAAGCCTGTTACCACTAAGCCGGAAGCGATCATCTTCCTGTATTATATGGTGAGTCTATGCCTGGGAGCATCTTGATGCTGCTATCATCGCCCCCGGGAGGAGGGTGCTGAAGTTGTCTAATGAAGGCAGTTAAGGGCAATATTAAAACACACGGATGTTTTGCAGACTTGGACAAGAGGGTGACTGGGGCTATGCCTTAAATGGGGCCAGAGAAAGAAAATTAATGCAGGCATCAGAACATGATAGACTTAAAGAGGTTCTAAAATGTCTCCTGTATCCCTAGGCGGGCAGGTTGCAAAGCCTTTAGCAGCATGTTGAGTCTGTGCATTGGGGGTGGCGGTTAACGAGGGCTATAATTCTGTGTAGTGTGGCTCAGTTACCAAATGCTCTAACAATGTCTGTGGATCACTTCCACTGTGGGGCAATAATAGGGGGCTTGTAGACATATTGGGGCAAATACCTGTGCCAAAGTAACTGCAGGCACACCTGCTGAGCTTCCTTGTCCGGCAGCAACAGCACTGACATGAAGTAATAATATTAAAGGGAGCCCAGAGATCAGGCACTCCACCAGGAATAGATATTCCAGGAACAGATGTCATTGAACAGGATGAGCAGGAAAGAAGCAAACAGGCAGGAGTGGATAACGTGCAAGGCAGGGATGGAAACAAAACCAGGACAGGACTCGAATCCGAGGACCCAAGATCAGTCGCAGTTCTGGTTTGAGAATCCGAAAAGTGAAAACCAACAAATAATATAGACGTCAAAGTAGGGAGCGGAGGTCCTGGTCTGCAAGGTAAGCGGATAGCCAAAGAGGGGTTGAAGGCATGTGTTTGATGCACCGGTGGAAGGTACTGACACCAATCAAAGCATGTATGCAAACATCCAGGGAGTAGTGGCAGAGTTCTGAAATTGGTCTACAGACCGAGAATTAGAGCAGGAATGTGCCGCTGTGAAAATATCTTGTGTAACTTGATGCTGAAGGTGGGTAAGGTGGAGATCACCTTCTCCAATGAGTAATAATATACTGCGACTGTGCCTTGTGGAGGGCTCTTGAAGGCACAATCATGTCTGACTGTCGTTCAGGAAGAGCAGAACAGGGCTCTAATGAAGAAAATGGACCCACAGCTCAGTCTGTGATGATAATCTGTTCCAAAAAGTGAGATATAGAAAATATCGCAAAAAACAAAGTACAAATCATAGATAGAAATCTATCAAAAATATTCAAATTCTATTCCTAAAATAACTAATTTGAAAAGGCACTTGCAGTTGGTGAGGTTGCAGTAAGTAGCCAGCACCAGAAACAGCTGTCATTGAAATCGCATCAGACTGTCAGCCTTGGCCGGCATCCCAAATCATCACGGTCTGACCTCCTGGAAGACGTCACAGATTCGAAACACTCACACAAGGGTAGTCATCATACAATGGGAAAACATATTCAAAGGGCGGCCATCATGCAATCAGTGTCCATCCAGAAATATAAAACAAACACTGGGAAAGACAATCAGTCTTCCCTTTCATAACGGGTTACAGCTCTGCTGCCTTTGTCAGTGCTTGTTAGCTTTTTTGTCGTGACAATTGTAAACATAGTTCATCCAAAATGGCATCTGGTATATCAGCACGCACATATATGCATGTCAAAGACCATTCCAAGATAGTTGGTGGTGCATCAGCACGCATGCAAACACATAGCCTTCTTGGAATGGTTCTTGACATATGGGACAAGCATTCCAAGATTTCACGTCATGCATGTGCATCCAAGCTCATGCAGGCCACAGCCAGCCTTCTTTATTTTATTGTTAGACTTTATTGTGAATTTACAATGTCAAGATGGCAGATGGTCCTTTTAGAATCAGTAAATAGGAAATATGTGATAGGAAGTATTTAGTTACATCAAATGTGTCGACCCTCCTGAAGTATAGCAGTAAGAATAGGTGGTGTTATTAGACATGTTTTAAAACTGTTTGCCAAACTGATTAAGATCCAGGTTTCAGTTATTTCTCATTTGTCCTCATGTATTTTTAGATCACAGTATGGTGTATATTTTTTTAATTTGCTTTCTTTTTTCTCTGTCTGGCCATTTTCATCTCACTGCTGTCTTGTTTCAGCTTCACTCCACCCCACAACTCACATTATATCTCATTTCACTTTTCTTCCCAAGTTTTTAGACCTTCACTTTGTTCCATTCCTTCTCTTTTCTCGTATTCCCTTTCTCCCACTCAGTTCCTCTTTCATTTCTTCCTCTCTACATTCTACTCATATACTCCGGTTCCTTGTGACTTCAGTGTTCCTTATTCAACCCCTTCGCAGGCTTTGAACAAAGGCCAGATACTCTTCTTGAGGAGAGTGGCAAAGGCAGATCTCACCAATATCCAGTTCATGGTCACTGAAGATATGATCCCATCTTTCAGGCTGGTCGTCTACTACTACCTCGGGGACGAGATCGTTGCCAACTCGGTGTTGATGGATGTGGAGGATTCCTGTGAAGGAAGGGTAAAAAAACTTGAAAGGGATGGGGAACTAACACCTTTGCAAGGGAAGAGATGTCTTACTTTCTGCAGGGGAGAAGAACGCACTTCCATTTATTTCGTTATTTGGAAAAAGGCATATGATAGCATCTTTATAAAGTTATGAATCGACCAAGATCTGCATTGCTATGAAGAGATCAACAATCTTGTCCCTGCAATTTGTGCTTTGACAGATAATGGAAATATTAAAAACAGTAAGCCTGCCAGCAATGTTAAAAAGTGAGAAGAATATAAATAAATTGAAAGACCATTGATTGCGGGACGATGGGAGAGTTCTGTACACTGTATTAGTCCCTGAGTAGAACAGAATGAAGTTCATTGGGTTAAAGTCAATTTGAACTAAAGACTGCTTGATCTACTTGCCCCAAGAATTTAGAGTTCATTTGACCACAAGGTAAATGTATACATGCAGATTTATTTACGTGTAAATTTACTCCCGCACCTATTTGTAAATCTACATTTGTTTGGTATTCATCATTTCTGAGTGTTGGACATGTCTCCAGGCACTGAAACCAGAGGGTGGAGGCATCTAAAACTGAACGTACAAGTTTAAAGTTATTACAAGTTACTTTTTTACATGCAAGCTGTGATCTCCAACCCCTGGGCAGAGATCAATACCATATGGGTAGAGGTCTCCACCACTCGGGAGGAGATCTCCAGCACTAGGGCAGAGATCTCTTTATGATAAAGTATAGTATATAGTTTAATATTTAAAAAAAAGACATTAAAAATATTTTAATGTAAAATATAATTGTAAATTACTTCAACATGATTATTATTAACCTAGATAATATAATGGAATACAATGTTACAGCACATTAACTCATCAAATTAAATGCTTATTAAATATTCAAATAAATAATGGGGAGAACCTGGCAAGGAATGAAACGCGAAAGCGCTCTATGGGAATGCATACACGATTGACTGGTAACCTTGGACAAACCTAGATTTCAAGTGCCTAGATTTTTATGAGTGGTGAAATATTGCGGGGCGATTTGGGTTGGGAAGAGCCCAACAGCCACCCCTACACACCGGAGTTCCCTCTATGGTCCCTAACTAAGTTCTGAGAAGTAGCACGCATACATGATTGTGATGCATGGATGGAAGCGGGGGTATGTATGGTTGGGGATGTGTATGACAATGGTACCCTACATACATTTGAAAAGGTAGGTGACGTATATCTCTTTGCCAGAGGTCAGTTCCTGACATTCAATGCAGTGATCGGTGTAGTCGCTGGTACATGGGATTCACATGGGAATGAAGCCCTAGGTCCAAGGCGCTTCTCGTGATCCTTACTCATGGGAGTGATATGCCGGCGGTGATGTATTTGCATAATAAACGTGCAATAGCGGGCAGATTGAAAATATCTGAGGATCACTGGTGGCGGTGTCTGGGATATGTGTCTGTGGTATCTAGGAACCCATGCTTCTACTACACTCAAATCAAATGTTTACGTCATACATACCTGTCCATGCAGTGTTTAGGGAAGATGGCTGGGGTAATTGACACTGGGTGTCCCTGATGTAAAGTAGTGAATGCAAATGTTTTGCCAAATGAATAATTAGAGGCTTTTTGGAGAAAGTGCTTTGTCTCCTTGCAAATGTTATGGGTGGGCAGGTGAAATTGGGGCAAGTCCCATAATATAAATGTCATAAACATTCGGCAGGGTTTCTGGGTCTGGCATTGGTTTCGGCAAAGTAGATTATATCCATGTGTTGGAAAGCCACGCCAGCACCAGAGTCAGAGTATGGTTAAAAGATGTGCACAGTTGAGCGCAAGCTGATGTTGGAGCACAAATGTGAATACATAAACGGGCAGAGGCGCATAAGACTTAAGACTCATTTATGATCAGGAAGGAAGATTGACAGGATAAATACGCTTATGGCTAATATGATTAATAGTGTGGTTGGTACTATCTTAAGAATAAATGTAACTGCACCATGCCAAATTTTAGAGTGCGAATGCCATGCAGAACTTATATAACCGTACCCTGACAGCTGACCACATGGTTCACGATTTATGTGAAGCAAGACATCTTTTCTACCAGCAGATCAGACTAGTTTACTATCAATCATTATCATTGATGGGCACCCATGTCATGTGATAGTAGTCAACCTAATCGGTTTAAAATACTAAACAGAATGTTCCTAAGGGCAGATCCCTTTTAGGACGTAATCCCTCACTCACCAATGGTGACATGCTTCATCATAGGGACTCTCCTCCCAAAGGAAAACCCTAGTTCCTTTGGGGGCTACAACCCCCTCACTGAGAGGGAGGAGCTCAGGGATGTTTTATTTCTAGTTTTGAGGACTAACTAAGTCCCCATGTGATGAGCAAAGATGTATGAGCAAGGATGGAGCGCAAACAATGAAAAGTGGTGAATATGTGAAAAGAAGTGATCATTAAAACTGGCTAGGAGGCATCAAAACCAAACTTTAATCAAAAGATGCCTACTGTCAGGGTTAAAAAGCAGTGCACCTGCGGTATGGATTTGAAACCGCTATGGTGTAAGTTTAGGTGGTCAACATGTTTCAGCCCTAGAAGACCCAAACTGGATCGGGCTTTCGTCAGGACCTTGCAAAAAAACGCTACTGCCAATGAAGAAGTGTAAAAGAAAAACCGAAAAGGATATGGGGCCAGAGCACTGTCATAGGCCTCTATCAAAACCTGCTGATACCTGTAATGGAAAGAGAATAGCAAACATCAGGTATACATAACGTATGTCTCAGCAATGTAAATGCGTGCTAAAAAAGATCTGCATCAACATTAATCCAAAGGAATAAACACCTTACCCGCAAAGGCTGGGTACAGGATCTCACCTCTACCTGGCAACCGCTCAGGAAGGCAGCACCGCTCTACAAAAATATATATTCAATTTGTAGGGTATAGAAAAGAGTAAGTAAAATCTCAAATATGATCGTATAGTCTGTCATTTAAAAATAACCCAAATCCGATTCAGAGCCCTTCCGAACGGGATCGTAATCAACCCCTAAGTAGTAAACCTAAATGTGAGTTTTCCCCTGTATAAAAAGACCAGGGAGGCGGCGGTGGAAATTTACACTTGGAGGCTTGTGAATTATATTTTGTAGTAAGTAGTGCTACTATAGTACGACTGTATGTACTGAAACTTTTACAATCCATCTTCTTTTATATATAATCATTGTTTTCAGATACATTCCCTGTTATTCTATACCTGTAAATTATTTTAGGTAGGTCCCATATCTGGGGAAACTGGATGAATTAGCTCCTGTGACGTATTTCTTAAAACACTCTGTGCCTCTTGAGCATCTGTTTCAGGTGAAGCATCTCACTGCCTCCCAGAGACATACTCCCAAATCCCAACTCCTGTCCATAACTTTTTTTATTATTAAGCTACTTTCACTTGCTGTAAGCCTGGGGTGCCCAACATAAGACCAGGGAGGTCAGATCCATGCCATATATTCAAGTCACAGACATGAGATATATTTACATTCTGTATAATCCTGATCAACTCACATGGATCTTGCCTTACTGAATCAGATATAGACACACTTGCTGTATTTATTCACTTGACACACAAAAGGTCCGTTGCTCTTATATCAGAAATAAACCTTCCTAATAACATTAAGAACTCAGGTGTATTGCAAAAAATGTCAAGTCAGGCATCTAAATATATATTTTTTAATCCTTTAGTTGCACGTTGAAAGCAATGTGAGGGATGTCTTGAAGCCGGGTGGTTCTTTGAAAGTGACGATTGAGACAGATGACCAAGCGAAGGTCGCTCTCGCTGCTATTGACATTGCTGTCTACATTCTAAACAAGAAGAACAAGCTGACCCAGAAAAAGGTAAGGCAGTCTGATACTAACCTGTGTGCAGCTTGATAAAGAGACCACTTTTACAGTACTTGTTCTCCATCACCAAGGCTTCCCTGTCATGTGCTATCACCTAAACCTCCACGATGAAATCACGATCATCAAAACCTCTACTACTCCTATTTTGGCAGATGTTTGTACTACTGCTTCTTGCCAAAGCATCATCATCAGTCCACTGCAATGTCTACTTTGATCACTTAGTGCCCCACTACATTATGAAGCACCATCAGCAGTAACTTTATGATTTCTACTGTGATCACTGAGCGCACCATCCATTACCAAACTTTTCAGTACCAGCAACATTACAATTTCTACTGTGATCGCTGCACACGCACAACTTCCTCTCCTCCTTTTCTGACAACTAACCCAGCTATCAAAAATATCTCTACTATTATTGCTGCTTGTACCACTGTGTCCTGAAAAACAACTATCATCAGTGCCACTACTATTAATTAAGTAGCTGTCTGAGCTACTTTTCACCACCAACAATAACTTCACTGCTTGCATATCACATCCAATCCCTCTTTTTTCAATCAGTACAATCCACGAAAAACATGTTTGTGTCCTCATTGATTGACCACTATCATGATGACAGCACTTCCACTCCTGCTTCTAAAAATTGAATCACCTCCGGACCCTAGTCCCTTCCTCATCTACAAACTCCAGCAATACTACCTGTTTTGCCGCCACAAACTTTGTTTGTAGGACCTTTACCACCACTATTACCACAACATTTGGTAAGTATACCATTAGATGCATGCTCCTTCCACTGCCACTTTATGGTGCCTGCTCAACCATGGCTATTTATACTACTTTAACTATCTCAACTTTCTTCATTATCACTGCTTGTACCACCACCTCTACCATTATTGGCACCGTTCCCTTTGTAGACACTCCCTCTATTGCTTTTCTACTCCCATCATCCGGAATACTATAGCATTCTCCCTAAGTACTTCCCCACACCACACTGCATCACTACTTATTCACCTATCTGTCACACTGAAGTCCATAATCACTTTCTCGACTGTATATTTCATCCAGCTAATGCTGTTGTCATCATTTGCCCCAAACCCTGCATCTGCTACCTCAGTGCAACCATGCACTAATGAATGGATTTACTGTTTGAAAAAGTGCAGGTGGGCTGTGAGCAGGGAATGGGTATTCTAGGGCTGGAAAAGATTGTACATTTGTGAGTATTCACAAACATACATTTTTGTGGGTATTCACATACTACTTGCCACTTTGCAAACAGTACATCTATTTCCATGGTGGTAAGAGGAGTGTAATGCCCCCAAAATTGGTGTACAGGAAGAGGTTTCTCCAGGTTTCTCTAGGAACTTAGTTTAGTTAAGAAAAAAACTAGACAAAGCCATAGAACTGTCAATTTTTTCAAGCATTAGTATTTCTGATGGATTCTTCTACCCATGTGACAATCCCCAGGGCACTAAACTAGATATGGAAACTCAAAAAGTAGTGCTCCTGTGTGTCAGTAGGTGACGCCTTGTTTCTGTGCGCCAACGTTGTCCTGCTCCAGAAGTGTTAATGTTAATGTTCTGTGGTATTTATAAAGCGCACAGCTACTCCATGGAGTGTCCCGGCACTAACAGGTCCCCCTTGACAGAAAACAGTGTGCAACCTCATCGACAAAGTCCTCATTACTGAAGGAAAAGCCAGGTCTTAAGTTGGCGCCTAAAACTAAGAAGCTCTTGTTCTTGTCTGAGAGAAAGAGGCAGACCATTCCATAGTCTTCCAACTACCACCTGGAATGAACGTCCCCCCTTTCCTAGCCCGAAAGAATTTAGGCACCGACAGCAAATGTTGGGTCGATGACCTCAAAGTCCTGGCTGGGGTATAGGGTGAACTGAGCCTCATATAAGCACCACCCAATCATCCTGACGTCAGCTCCTTTGTTTCTGCTCCTTCAGATGAAGATCAGTATCTCCGCTCGTCTATTTCTTCACTCTGTGAAGTCATTTTTTCATTAAAAGATTTTCTAGTGTGCAATGGAACATGTCACCCCCAAGATTGCAGAGTTTAAGCCTGGTAAGGGTCGTTGCAAACAGATGTCTATGACAGATCCCCATGAGGTTTGTTTGGGTTCCGCACATGACTCTAAGGCCTCAACGCTTGCACGGTGATGAATCTGAAGGATATTTGTGATCGCAAAATCCTGCAAGACTCCACTTAGGTCTCGCTACAGGTTGAAGTTGAGAATGTGGAGTTGAAGTATTTTGGTAAGTCCAAGAACAAACATAAAAATCCAAGAGAGACTGGGCCTCTTCCTGCCACTCTCGTTCTCTGCAGAAGGTGCTAGGGAGTCACCATGACTCCAAGTCTCGCTCTCATTCCTTCAAAGAGCCAAATCTGACTTTGATTCCAATGCATCCTGTGTTCCTGGGTCTATCAACAATGTTGCAGCAAGTCAAAGCCTTTTGAGAGGCCATGCAGCATATCTTTGGCACCCTTCCGTTACTCTTTGGCACACCTTCAGGCTCCAAGGATATGCAGAGTGCAGAGGCCTCCAGTCATGTTGCTGTCGATTAGTCATCATTTGGCGCTGTTTGTACCCTTTGAACAGAGTTCGAGTTCGACAACAGCATTGATGGTGATTTTGGATATGTGCTAAAGTCTGCGCTGGTCCAACGGATGTCGACAACAGCACCAACTCATCCAGAACCGGAAAAGGAGCCTCAACTCATTGTGGTCTCTGACTTGGAGCTGAATTTATCTCAACTATCTTGTAATCAGACCATGCATTGCTTACGAGTGCCTTCCTCTTCAAACCCCTGCATCCAGGTTTTCCAGGCCATGAACGAGTACGACCTCGGCTGCACGATGGGGAATGGCAAAGATTTTGACGGTGTCTTTAAGGATGCCGGTCTTTCATTCATATCCAGTCAGACCTCCTCCAAACTCCGTGAAGGTAAGGTCTTTTGACCATGTTGTCAGTCACAGATACATCTCTCAAACAGTTTTCACTCTATTTATTTTCCCTGTGTGCAGCAGTGAACGGTCTCTGTGCATTGCAACCAAGGCCATGTGGTTTACAAACATGTGACAACTCGCTAATCAAGCGAGTGAGGTCCCAGAATCTGTGTTATTTGCCAGAAAGTATATAATTTACCCTTTAACACAAGATGGCACCTTAGTGTTGACCCCTTGTCTGACGCTTAGCCCTTCCGCAACCATTCAGTCAATAGAGGACACTGCAGAATGTTAACAGATTATTTAGTAAGTATTGTATTGTAATTAGATTTATATAGCACTTACTAGCCCTAACAAGTTGTTGATGTCCTTTATGCAAAGCAGGACTCAGCTCCGGAACCGAAGTAAGAGGTTAATCCAGTGGTTATTGTTGGTGTAGGGTTTTGTCTAGTTCTCTCAAGGAGACCATTCCTAGTCTCCATGTCGGCTCCAGTGTCTTGGAGGTAGATTAGCATTAGTATCAGTTAGGTATGATCATTAGCGTGGGGGGAGGGGTGGCATGTGAGTTCATGCAGATGGTCGGTGGGATCAATAGGGGAGCTGGAGTGCATTAGGTATTGCTAGGTTGCATGGGCTGACCTTCAAAGAAGGGCAGGTTGTGATATTTATGATTTCACCAAACCAGTAATAGAGATTAAGGCAACTATGCACAAGACTCAGAGTAGGCTGTACTCCGAGGGCAGGCATGCAGAAGAGGGAGGGCAAGGAGAGGCCATTCAAAGTAAAAAGGAGGGAAGGTGACCGTTGGAAATTTTAAGACAAGGTCAACATTTTTAAGCAGGGTTTTAAGCACAGGGAGTAGACTTTTGAGAGAGCTTGCAATCCGAGGATGCAAAACTGTAAAAAGAAACATCATATTTGCATGTGAGATAGTTCTATATTGGGCACCTTTGATAGGCCATAGAATCAGGTGAACAGTCAGTCTACTTCTAGGCTATTGCTAGAGCACTGCTTCAGTACGGACAGCTGATCAGCTGAGGGGTTGCAAGTGTAAAGTAATGGCTGACAGCAGAGATAAGGAACTGTCAAGCACTTTAGACTGTGCTACATTGATGCAATACTCTCATTATCAAAGCAACGTGAAAGAATATATAAGGTAAATAATGCAAACCTCAAAAGGAGATTCTGCAATTACTCCAGCCATATCTTCTGATGTTTACCCTTAAAATGTGCCTCACAAATGCTTTGCCTACATATGAACGGAAAGCATTTGGATGCCCAGGTTTAGCATGGCACAGGATGGAGGTGAGAATAGCTTTGCAGACAGTGAAAGTGCATTGCCTCCATTACTGTAGCTGGAGTGAGGAGACCCAGACACTGAAGTAAGGAGGGAGAGACCAGGCCATTTTATTTAACAAGGAGATGCAGATTCGTCTGTCTGAGCTGCAGTTTGTTGTTCAAGGTGAGGAGGTTTCTAGGTCATATAAGTTATTTGTCTGATAATTGCTTCAGGAAGGATGACGACAGCCATGTGCCCATGTTGTGGGTGCTCCAGGTTAGAGAGAGCCCCAATGCTTCCTGCTGTGAGGTACACCACTTTGGACAAAGAATGTTTCTCAAGGGCAGCCGAAGAAAGGTATCAATAGTCCCAATCTAACACAGAGCTCATTTAGGGAAACGGGCAATACATGTAGAGGACCAGGCATATGATGTGGGATGCAGGATTTCATTTCTACTCCTGGGAGTGAAATCAGTTACACGGACCTGGGTCGGTGTGATACCTGTGCACTAGGAGGGGAGAGGCAAAGACTTTCTGTGCTACCACCATCCTATTAAGAACTTCTGGGGCATATTATCAAGCACAGCGTTAAAATTATTGCCGCTTTAGCGGCAAAAAACTGCCAGCCGTAGTGCTGTAGAGTCCTGCTCTCCGTCTCGAACTTTTCAGACTGTGATTATTTGACATCAGCGTAACGCTGATAGCCAGCACGTTCATAGCATCCCACTATAATTACCATATTCACTATCTTACTACTCAGAAGATTATCCTTGCTCGCCTTTAAGTTGGTTTCCCCTGACGAAGGGACGTGTCAGCCCCGAAATGCATCGGGCATGTTCTTAAACCTTCGATTATGATTTCAAGTGTTGATCATGATGTAATGACCACTTGTTATGTTTTGCCAAGATTATATTACTGATATCTGAGATATCTATATGTTCACTTAAAATGGATTATTGCATATGTTCATTCATGTCAATGTAACTAAATACATGTTTGAATCATAACTTCAGTTTTGATTTTTGTTAAAGTATTCTGTATTTATATGCAAATTGGTAAATGTTTTGTAAACTTATTGAACAGTGCACAGTGTATATGACCACGTCGGTTTGTGTTTTCCCTGCTTTATACAAGACGCTTGACCCGGCAGCAAGCGTTACACTGTTGCACCCTTGTTATTAATTAGAATAGCCAGTACACAGGTTCAAACAGGTGTGCACCTCCTAATATATTCATCAAATGCCAAAGATAAGGACTTACATCTTGTCCGTGTTCAACTTGAGGCAGTTGCCTTTCATCCATTTCGTTAAGTTCTTCATGCAGTTGTGGAAGTTGGTCTTTGTCTGGGTGAGGTTGGCTGAGAGTGATAGAATAGGATAGGATTTGTAAAGCGCACTATACCCGAAGGAGTCAAGCCGCTGGGCAGACAAAAACAAGGGGAAAAAAGCACAATAGCAGATTAAGAGGGGAATAGCCTTGTTTTCAGGAGTTTCCTGAAAGCTGAAAGAGAGCTTGCGTTGGCAATGGCAGGGGGAGTGAGATCAAAAGTTTGGCAGCGGCAACCGAAAAGGAGCGGCCGCCCCATCTGGATCTGCAAAATCTGGGCGAGACCAGTTTGTTCTGAGTGGATGATCTCAGAGTCCTCCTTGGAGTATACCAGTGAAACAAAGATTTGAGTTGGGGCGAGCCTTTGCTATGCATGGCCTTATGTACCGTGCTTAAGACCTTGAGTGAAATACGCTCCCTGATGAGGAGCCAGTGTAAGGTACGGATCCCTTCTCTAGCAGACTGATGTTTGGGAATAATTAAAATCAGTCTTGCTGCTGAGTTCTGTACCACCTGGTGTTTATTCAGTGATGTTGCAGTGATATTAAGGTATAGGGCATTGCAGTAATCAAGACGAGAGGTAATCAGTGCGATAATGGTGGGCCGATGTAGTTCCGAGGGAATGAATGGAAGCGCCTTTCTGAGGGTTCTTAAAATATAGAAATATGTACTAACTGTACGATTGACTTGGGCATCAAAAGTCAGGTCCTCATCAAAGTTTACCCCCAGATTTTTAGCAGTTTTTACCGGGGCTGGAAGAGATCCACATTCTGAATGCCACCAGGCATTAGACCAGACAGAGTTCTGTGGTCCAAAAACTAGGATCTGGGTCTTGTCTGTGTTGATCTCTAGAGAGTTTTCCTTCATCCAACGATTAAAAAGAGTAGGGCTAAGCGAAGAGCCCTGAGGGACCCCGCATGGGAGAGCAAAAGCTATTGTTCTGAAGCCTCCAAAACTGACTGTGTTCACTCTATCTGTTAAAAAGGAATGAAGAAGCTGCAGGGCTTTTCCCGTGACCCCCCACTTCCTGCAAACATTGGACCATGCACGCTGGGGAGACGGTGTCGAATGCTGCTGATAAATCAAGCAGAATCAACACTGCCAAGCCCCCTTGGTCTACCTGCAACCGAATGCAGTCAGTGGCTGCAATAAGGGCAGATTTGGTGCTGTGACCGGCGCGGGATCCATTCTGGGAACGATCAAAGATTTCCTGTGAGTCAATATACTTCCTCAGTTCATTATTAATGAATTTCTCCAGGATTTTTGCCGGGGCAGGAAGGAGGGGAATAGGATGAAAATTCTTTAGCTCCAAGGGATCGGCATTAGGTTTCTTAAGGAGAGGGAGAACAATAGCTTCCTTCCAGATAGCTGGGTAGCAGCCAGATGAAAGTATTCCATTGAATACCTCGCACAGGAAATTAGCTGCTGAATCTGGTGCCAGTTGAAGTGCGGAGGGCATGCAAGGGTCAGAGGGTGCTCCGGATTTAAGACCGAGGAGAAAAAGTGAGAGGTTGTCATCGGTGTAGGAGCTGATGTTGATGTTGTGTGATCTGACGATGTCTAAGAGTGGAGTCATGTAGATGTTGAAGAGGGTGGGGCTTAGAGATGAGCCTTGGGGTACCCCACAGATGGTGGCCTTGGCGTGCAAGGAGATGGGAGGGGACTCTCTGGGTACGTTCTGTGAGGAAGAACGCCATCCATCTGAGAGTGTGGCCTGTGATTCCGATCTGGCAACGTTGCTGGATGAGTGTGTGGTGTGACACTGTGTCGAAAGCTGCAGAGAGGTCCAGGAGGATGAGGGCTGCTGTTTCACCTCTATCTAGTATATAGGAGCATAGAGTAGAGTATCATAGAGTAGGGTGGAGTAGAGTGGAGCGGCTTAGAGTACAGGGGAGTTGCATGGAGTGGAATAGCGCAGAGTAGAGTGGCGTAGAATAGAGTGATGTGGCGTGGCGTAGAGTGGTGTAGAGTGGCATGGCATAGAGTAAAGTAGTTTAGTAGAGTGGAAGAGTAGAGTGGCATAGAGTAGAGTAGAGTGATGTAGAGTGGTGTGGCGTTGAGTGGTGTAGAGTGGAGTAGAAAAGCACTGTGTAGAGTTAAGTGGCAAAGACTAAAGTGGAGTGGAGTAGAGTGGCGTTGAGTGGCATGGAGTGGCATAGAGTGGAGTGGTGTAGAGTGGAGTGCAGTAGTATAGGGTAGAGTGGCACAGAGTAGTACATTTGTGGTTGTAAGGTGTCAATAGAGACAGCAGATAGGATGAAAGAAGCATAAATTAGAAGCTATATACCCGTGTTAAAAGTAGGAAAGCACATTGCAGATCCAGGAATAATGCTGAAACGCTTTTAAAATAAAATAAAATAAAATAAAAAAATAGCATGTTGCAAAAAGCTGAGGAAGTACAAAGATGAGGAAGAACACATATATGGTCCATGCTCCAGAGAAGAGCTAAGACTAGAAAGGAAGGGAAGCCTACGGGAGCTAAACAATTGAAGATTGTAAATGAAAGTGAGAATGAAAACAACTAGTGGTATGCTGTGGGCTAGTTGTAAGCCAGCTGAATTGTAAACAATACATATCACAGCACAACGCATGCTCTGTGTAGGGGAGATCTAAAAACCCCACCACCCGTTTCTTAAAACATGGCACAATTAACATAATGAATTACCAATTAATTACTTAATAATAATTAACAAGCAATTGATACATAATTATTAATACATTAATTCCCACAATTACCCTATAAATTATAAAATAAAAAAATATTAATATATAACAAATATTAATAAATTTATTAAAATTAAATTACTTCCCACCCTAATCCTCGATAAACCCTCAACCTGCTCCCCAAAAAATGACACAATTAACATAATTAACAATTAATTAACAATAATTAACAACCAATTGATAAAAAACTAATAATAAATGAATTCCCACAATTAACAGTATAAAACATAAATTAAATAAATATGAATGATTACAAAATATTAATAATTTGATTATAATCAAATTACTTCTCATCCTTTTCCCCTATAAACCCAAAACCTGTTGCTAAGAAAATTACACCATTAATATAATTACCAATAAATTAAATAATAACAATTAACAACCAACTAATATTTAATTAATAATAAATTAACTCCCACAATTAACACTATAAAATCTAAATTAAATAAATAATAAATGCAAAATCTAATTACCATAAAATGAATAACTGCTAAAAATTGAACACATATATTAAAAAACAAAAGCAATACTTATACAAAAAAATAGATCACATACTTTTAAAATACATACTAAAATACATAACACTAATTAAAAAAATCGATTTTTTTAAACAACTATATTTTTGCAAACGATATTAATGACTACGATATTTTCAAAAACGATATTTCTTACCTTAAAGTCGATATTCTTGATCACGATATTCTTGCTTTCAATATTTCTTTATCATGATATTTCCAACTCGATATTTGTGCATTTCGACATTTAAAACTCGATCTTCTGTCTGTGGACCACAGGGAACATCTCACAAGGGGAGCTTTATCTACTGCAATTGTCATCCTCCCTCAGGCCATATCTCCTAAGTCTGAGTGGTGTGTAGTATGTTTGATGGAGGAACTTAAAATGAATAATGAGTACATTTCAATTTGGGGTAAGCTCCCCTGTTTGTGTGCAGCAGAATGTCCATTCCGCTTGTGTGAGGGGTGTATCTAGAACCTCATTCCATTTGTCCCTGAGGGAGTTGCTGGACTGGGCTTTGTCTAGGTGCGATGCGTTATAGAGCCTGGTGACTAGTTTCTGTCTAGTTAGAGTAGTCAGAAATATCTGAAGTGCTGACAATGCCGGGGGTTCCTCCGGGAACTGTGGATGTAGACTGGGAATAGATGGGCACAGACTCAGGTACGCAAAATGTAGTAATCGAGTCCATTGAATAAACTTTCTGTCCGGGAACATGTCAACAACTTCACTAGTAAGCTTAGCACCTTGGGTTCCTTCGTGACTGATATTGCTGGTTGGTGACCTAACGGTAATGCCTTCCCATATAGTGGGGTTTTGCGTGCAGGGTGTCGTGCATGGGATGAGGGGCACTTTAAAAGATTTGTCCAATTTATACTTAGGCTTGACAGTCACTCAAACCAAAAGTATAAATAATCGAGTCCAGATATGTTTCCGGTTCCTGAACATATACGGCCATATTGTCTGCATACATTGAGATCGCTATGGGGCGAGGTATAAAGCATAGTGCAGACGCAGCGTGTCACTGGCGTATAACACATGCCAGGGGTTCCAGCGCTAGGGTGAAAAGGATCGGCGACAGTGGGCAGCCTTGTCTTGTGCATCTGTGTATGGGTATTGCCTCAAATGTGACCCCGTTCACCCTGAGTCGTGCCAAGGGGTCTGTATATAGTAGGTAGACCCAACGAAGAAAGTCGTGTGGCACCACCCAACCGGAGGAAAATGGTGAACATGTAGTACCATTAGATCGAGTGAAAGGTTTTTGCGGCGTCTAATAAGACCGCAGCAGCTTTCAAAGAGGGGTCGAGCTGGGCGAATAATGCAAATATGGTGCGCAGATTTTGCGCTGTTGAGCGGTTGGGAATGAAGCCATATCTATATTAATTATTGACAGCAGCCAATATGAAGAGCATTGGTTCGGGGGCTAATCTGGCTTTAAAATCGTTATCAGGAGGGCCTCCTTAAATGACGCGAGAGCACTTGCCTATCGTATGCTTCTGCAAATACCCTAAGCAATTTCGGGGCCTAAAGATCTGCATATTCCTTATAAAATTCCACCAAGACAGGTTGCGTCAGGTATTCTCTCTGGCCATCTGTCAACCATGCCTTGGCAATATCGCCCATATATTGCGAGGTCTCGGCTGCTGTCGCTCCCTCGTAAGAGCTGTATAATTGAGCATAGAACTCGGAGAATTCCGCCCCAACTGAGGGGGTGCCATAGCAGGGTATTCAGTTGAGCCAGATCAGCTCAGTTACATTGGACTGTGCCCATGGAGCTTTCAGTGACATGGCCAAGTGGCATTCTGGCCTGCCGGCTTCCCATACACCCGCGTCACAGGTCTGCGGCACATATGGTGCATTTTCTGCTCTGCCAGAGCCTCATATTCGGAGATTTGCGTCCTTATATTTGCCAAGGTTCTTATTTGTGGGTCGCTCTCGTACTCTCGCTCCAATTTCTGCAGGTTGCCTTTCAGTTTCTGTAACTGGGTGAGGATGTCCTTTAAAATCCATGCATGCGTTCACATGCACACCCCCCGGATGGTGGCCTTGAATGCTTCCCCCCAAAGGACCCCAACGCTGTCGACCAAGTCTGTATTTATGTTAAAGTATTCCACTATAGCCTTGCTCACTGTGTCTCGGAAAGCTGGATCTAATAGCTCAGTGGGGTGCAGACGTCATTGGAACTGTCTAGGTGCTTGTGTTGGGATAAACAGTGTCAACAGAACCATGGTGTGATCTGATAGCGTTTTAGTCAAGTGACGTATATTTTGCACCCATGTGTTCACCTCCCTTGTTCCGAGTCAGTAATCTAAGCGAGACCAGGAACCATGGGTCGCTGAGGTGTAGGTATTCTCCCTTCCACTCAGATGTCTCCAGATGTCTATTAGGCCAAAGTCATCCATTTCATTGCACATCAGCTGCACTGCCTGTTTCCCCCTAATCTCCCTTTTCACTGATCTGTCCATGTTCGGATCCAAATATAAATTTAGGTTGTCTCCTTATATGGTCGCTGAAGGCTGTAGTGCCCTTAGCCGGTGCCAAAAGTGCGCATAGAACTCTGGTCCGTCCACGTTGGGACCATAGGTATTAATAATAGTCAACAATGTGCCACAGAGCACGCCCTGTACTATCGCATGCCGGGCATTTTCATCAATCTCGGAATACATTGCCGCGAATGGGACCCCCTTTTTAATTAATAGCTTGAACCCCCTGGTGTAGTTAGAGGAAGAAGAGGCCACTCGGTATCCCACCCATCTGGCTCCTGTCGTCTCCGCCGCTTTGCCTCTGAGGTGCGTCTCCTGCAACAGCGCTATTTGTACCTTATGCCTATCTTGGTAGGCTAGCACTTGTCTCATTTTTTGGGGGTTATTAAGCCCACGCACATTCAATGTTATTAAATGTAGTGGTTCAACTTGTGGTGTTTTACCCATCTGCTTTAGCTGCGTACCCTTGTGTGTGTCTGGTTCATTTTGATCACAGCTTCACATCTGGCAGTTTCAGCCATCATAAATCTGTAGGCTTTTAACATAAAACTAACACTCCCTCCCCCTCCCACTTCAGCATCCCAACCATGCTAAAGGCATCATCCTTAAATACCTGAACGTCCCAAATACAGTGCATTAATAGACTATACCGTAATCGAGACATAAGACCCCCATGAACGATAACTCAAGTGGGGATCACCCAAGGGGGGCAGCAAGTCGCTCGGCGTAACCTCCTGGTAGATGGAGGCAACAAGGGCGCTCATGCACCACTGTCTATACGTGAGACGAATAGCTGAGCAGGTTGGGCGGGTAGGCCGTGTGTGCAGCCTTTAATGACTCATCTATCTCAAGGCCTTAAACATTGTCTCTTGCCACACCATTCCTATTCAGTACAGTACTTACAGACCCTTCAGATCTCACACAGGGTGGTCCTTGTTCCCACAGGATCTTGTATTCTGTACAGCCGTCCTCTCAGATTTCATCCGCTAGTTGACTGTTCACCTAGACGTGAAGCTATCTGCTGGGGTATCTGACCTGGGGCCCCTCAGTCCTCCTGTTCCTGGTCGGGCCGCTGGGTCCCTGTAATCTGCTTCACATATTCCTTTGCCGCTTTTTGGAGGTGGAGCATATCTTTTGTGTGCCCTTGTAGTCGATCTTAAGTTTGGCTGGATATAACATAGCATACTCGATGCCCTCTTTTTGCAATTTCTTCTTTACTTGGAGGTATTCCCTGCGAGCGGCCTGTACCAACGCCGTAAAATCTGGGAAAAATTAAAGGGCATTCCCTTGATATTGGATCTCCTGCCATTCTCTGAACTGGCGTAGTACAACATCCCTATCTCGGTAGTTCAAAAGAAACACAACAATGGGGCACAGAGGAGTTCCAGGGGGAGGCCTCGCCATCAGCGATCTGTGCGCTCTGTCTACCACCAACACATGCGAAAACTGCCTGGTATAAAAGATCTCCTTCAGCAAGCGATCTACATAGACTTCATTGTTTCCTGTGTTGGTGGTTTCCGGAACCCCCATATTCCGCAGGTTATTCCTTATAGATCTAGCTTCGATATCCTCGTTTTTTAGCTTAGATCACCTCCAGGACCTTCTCCATGTTTAAGCATTACTCTTGAGTGCTGCGGAGTGTGTCTTTAATGTGGATATATGTTGCTCTGTCTCCATTATCCTGGCCGATTGCTTATCCCGTTTGGTCACCATATGATCAATGCATAGGTTTAGCTTGTTGATTTTCCTGTCAATACATTGTAGGCTCTGCTGCATCACTGCCAGCATGGAGGCCAGCCCCAATGAGCTCTGGGGTTGAATGTCCTGTTCCGAGTCTGATATTGCTTCCCTGCTGGGTTTGGCCGCTCTCTTGGTTTCAAATGTTAGTCGGGATTGCTTCTTATCTGTTTTGCCCATGGTGGAGTTCTCTGCGTCCAGTGGACAGGCTTTGCAGCAGTGTATGTGTTGCAGTGGCCTTGTCGGATTACGATCGTCCTCCTGCACCACCTCTCACTCACTGGGTCTGCGCGGAGGCTAGACCCCGTCCCCTGTAGCCAGCGCGAGTTATGCAGATTCGAGAGTTAGGCTGAGGCGGGCCCAGGGTAGTTTTTGGTGGTGTGTTGTGGAGGTGCACACTCCCTTGTCTTCCTCAGCGGCGTGTTATTTCAGGCAAGTCTCTACTAAGATCCCTTCTGGGGCTTAGGCAGTGCTCTATAGTAATATAAAGCTCTGGGACTAGCCAGGGGCAAGAACAAATTGGAGGTTATTTCTGTGGTCAGCTATTTCTCTGCTGTAAGGTCACTTGGGGGAGTCGCAATTCAAGGAGCGCCGATTTATCGTTCGCACAAACTATAATATAATTTCTTGGTAGTAGTTTTGTTGATCTTTTACTTTATGTAATTTCCAGAGCAGTTTTCTCTCTGCAGGCGTGTGAGGCGCCCGCACATAGTTATGGAGGGGTCCGGTCCAGTCACAGCCTCCCGCCCGGTCAAGCTGTCAGCGTCTGTGGTCCAGGACGGCCCATCGCTCGCCTCGGGAGCTGTGTGCTCCTGGGCCAGCCGTACAAATCTGCTAGTCGGCCTCACCAGGGTCTGCCATCATCTCTCCCACCTGCCTCTTTCTGGAGTGCCTGGTGGTCCCTTTGCAGCGGGTCTCACATCTTCAACACGGTTCCACTCACCGCGGGATGGTAATTTGCTTTGCAGACCACCCTCAGCAGGTCCTGCTTCACGGAAGTGCAGCACCTCCCGCTGCCCACAGGATCTGCCGCCGCGGCTTCTGTTAGCCTCTTGTTAAAACTCTCTTCTCTTCAGTGCCAAACAACCTTCAACAGAGGGCAGCACACGCTTCACTCTGCAGGCTCAATACCCACGGCTCCCATTCACAGCCAAAGTCATCTAAAAGACAGTTAACACCCAGCTAGCAAACTTCATCGAAGCCAACAATGTCCTGGACATCTCCCAATCCGGATTCCAGAGCAGCCACAGCACAGAGACCACCCTACTCACCACCACAAAAGACATCCGCTCCCTCCTCTACCAGGGCAAAAATGGCAGCCCTCATCCTCCTGGTCTTCTCAGCTGCCTTTGACACTGTCTCCCACCGCACACTAGCCTCCTGACTATACAACGCAGGCATCTGCTCACAGGCAGAACTCAGTGAGTCAGACTCCCGCCTTTCCTCTCCGAACCAACAGAGACCAGATGCCGAGTACACCAGGGATCCTCCCTCAGCACCACCCTCTTCAATTTCTACATGGCCACCCTCGCAACCATCGTCAGAAACTACGGGCTCAACACAGTCTTCTTAGCGGATGACTCTCAGCTCATCCTCTCCCTCACCAAATAACCTAACATCACCAGGTACAACCTCCAAGAAGGGATGAAAGCTGTTGCCAACTGGATGAAGAGAAGCTGCCTGAAACTCAACTTCGAGAAAACAGAAGTCCTCATCCATGGCCCCACCCCTTCAACCTGGGATGACACCTGGTGGCCCCCTGCCCTCAGAAACTCCCCCACCCTAAGGGACCATGCACAAAATCTCGGCATCATACTAGACTCAGTGCTCACAATGAACCTCCAGATCAACGCTGTATCCTCGTCATGCTTTAACACCCTCTGCATACTCCCAAAACATTCAGATGGATCTCTCCTGAATCCAGAAAAAGGGTCACGCATACCCTCATAAGCAGAAAACTGGGCTACGGCTACGCTCTATATGCCGTAATCAACAAGAAACTACTTCACAAGCTCCAGACCATCCAGAATGCTGCAGCCAGATTAGCCCTAGACATACCCCGCCATCACCACATCACCCAAGACCTCCGCGATCTCCACTGGCTCCCCATCGAAACAAGGCCCTCCACAACATTGGACCAGCATACCTAAATGACTGCCTCTCCTTCCACGCAGCCAAGAGACACCTCTGATCAGCTGACCTCTTTCTGGCTACTGTCCCACGCATCCACAAGACCAGAGCGGGAGGGAAGTCCTTCTCCACCTCTCAGCCAAGGCCTGGATCAACCTCCCCCTCCACACTGCCCCAGTTCAGGAAGGACCTCAAGACCTGGCTCTTCGGATGACCCCAGCACACTACAGAGCCCCCCCCCCGCCTTTAGCGCCTTCAGACCCTCACTAGTGAGTAGCTGCGCTTTATAAACCACTGATTGATTGATTGGCACTATTTTCACTTAGATCTTTAAAATTGCATATCTGTGGTTCTACTGATTGGATTTTTGTCATTTTGATCTCAAATAATTTAGGGCCAGATTTGGGCCGTTTACAAGCACTATAATGGCTTTTGTGATGCACCAGCCCTAATTTGTGAGTGACTAGCCTATTACCGACTCGCAAAATAGGGTTTGCGAGTCGCTATTAGGAGGGGCCTGCCAAGGGCGTCCCTTCTTAATCGCGAGTCGTAGGGAAATGTACAATTGTTTTTTGATTGGAATGTAGTTGTAAAACAATCACAGTTTACCACCTAATCAGGTAGGTGGTAAGCCAGTCGCAAACAGGAAATGGTCCCAGAGGACCTCCCCCCCACTTTATGAATGATAGTTAAAACGATTTTAAGAGCAGGCAGTAAAAATAAACCTATACGTTTACTTTTTCTTTATGAAACACATCCCTTTCTTCTTTAAGGAAAAGGGGCTGCATTAAAAAAAAGATGTTTTATTTAAAAGCAAACACAGACATGGTGGTCTGCTGTCCCCACAATCAAAAAAGAGGGGAGATGGAGGGAATGGTTAGGTTCACCCTCCAATGTACCTGTAGTTCACAAAAAAATCTGTAAATGTCAGATCCAAAAAACCTGAGTCTCCTCACTCACCCAGGGTTGCTCCAGGTGACATGCTTCATCATTGGGGCCCTCCCAAATAGCTGCTGTTTGGAGCGTGCTGCAACTTGCGGAATTACGCAGGAGCACTTTTTTTGTGGAAAAATGTGTAGTGCAGTGTTAGTGGAGTGGTGAAAGTGATGTTAAAAAGTACCTAGCTAGTGAGCTAATATTTTATTCTTGCTCCTAGTTAGTATGGATAAAAAGGGGGTTAAGTAGTAGGGGAAAAAAGTAAGTATTATGTGTATACAGTCCCGAATATTCGGTCGACATGTTTCGAGGTATCCCCTAAACCTCCTCAGCACCACACGGGGACCAGCTCCATGGATGCCACTCCTTGTGAAAACCTATAATAAAGTGAGGATGCACACCTAATTTGTGAGCACCCGATTTAAAATACATACGGTTTTGTCTTTGACTCATGTTATCTGTTCAGGGAATAAAACAGTATTGAAAAGTTAGCTCATAATGCCTGCCCACCTCTCACGTGGGCAGGTCCATACCCAATGAGGTAATCCGATCAATGTACTCCTCTATAGTTGGTGCCTTTAGAGATAATAATTAATTAGTGCTTTAATCTAATGTGACACAATCAAACACATCAGACGTCTCCTTTGTGAGAAAGCATAGTTAAATGCAGAAATATAACTTTAAAAACACTTGTGAAAAAATTAGACACCACATGACATACAACTTATAAACACATAATGTTTTCATAATTTTCAGGAACATACTTATGCTTTGGCAATACTATGCCTCATGGCCTGCCAGGGTAGAGGGGCTTGTAGTCATACCCTAAAGAGACACAGAGCATTGTAGTTAACTGTGCGCAAAGGAAAGAAAAATAAGAAAACAACCAGCAAAGCATATTGCTGTGTCTGCACATAACGTGGATGGGAGATGCTCAAAGAGAGAAGAAAATAGTGCTTTGAAATGTCCGGAAGGGCCTTTTGAGGAAAAAGAAACGTAATAAGTCAAAGCACACCTCCGTCTAATAACACCTATTGGCTCCCGGCAGACCGCATCTTAGCGCGTCTGTCTCCTGGTGCAGTTTAAATAGGAATGAAAAAGCCCAGTCATGCTTGTAAACGAAGTTTGACTAGACTGTATATGCTGCAGCAGAACAAAGATGGCCGCTCCTGTTGGCAATACTATCGCAAAATAGGGTTTTGGAGTCGCTATTCGGAGGGGCCTGCCAAGGGCGTCCCTTCTAATCGCGAGTCACAGGGAAATGTACAATTGTTTTTTGATTGGAATGCAGTTGTAAAACAATCACAGTTTGCCACCTACTTCAGGTAGGTGGTAAGCCAGTCGCAAACAGGAAAGGGTCCCAGATGACCCCTCCCCTTTATGAATGATATCTAAAACGATCTTAAGAGCAGGCAGTAAAGATAAACCTGTACATTTCATTTTTTATTTTTGAAACACATCCCGTCCTTCTTTAAGGAAAAGGGGCTGCATTAAAAAAAAAAGTTGCTTTACTTAAAAGCAAACACAGACATGGTGGTCTGCTGTCCCCAGCAGGCCAACCCTGTGTTATTGCCTAGTTCCAATGCATCACAAAGTGCGACCTGCCTCATATTGATGAGGCAGGACAATTGAGACCCCCTTGGGAATTGCTAATGTGTCTGGGACACATTAGTACATTTCATTCAGCGAGTCTCTAATTGCGAGTCGCAAAAAATCACAAAATGAAATGGTCGTATATCTGCCCCTTAGTAAATTCTACTCTCTTTTTCTAAATTGCTGTGCAATTATTCTTGTGTTGTGCTTTCACTTTATTACGGTTTGAAGTGCTGCATAAATACTTTACACATTGGCTCTAACTTAAGCCTGACTGCTTTTGTGCCAAGCTACCATAGGGGTAAGCTCTGGTTAATTTGGGGTTTACTTAGGTTTCACCCTGACAGAGATTATGGTTGCTGCTTGAAAAGGGTTTATCCCTCCTCAACCAGTAACCCAATTTCTAACCATCACTAGAGCGAGGAGGGAGTGGGAGACAGGGGACAGATTACCAAACACTAGAACCCTGATCTCAGAGGGGACTGTATATCCTGTGTGGATAGTGGTAAAAATACGATGTTAATTTTTTGGGATAAAAGTGAGTACTTGGCTGGACAATAATTTATTGATGCACATATCGTGGGTTGTGAGCCTATGTCCATCCCTTGTATCCACCCTCCTCCCCTCCGATGGAGCACTATACTGCTTGGACCACGCTATTACTGAGAGTCAAGTGCTGAAGGGGTACTTCTCCCAGTTGCTGTGGATCCATAGTAGGTTTCGTCCCAGGACATGAGAAGTAAAAGGCCTCAACCACCAAGGTTGGGCCCAGTGGCTCATGCTTGCCCTGTGGCCTTCTGAGCGGGGTTCTGATAGTGTTGTTAACCAAGTCATTGTCAGACTGACCTCAGTCCCTTTGTTCCCAAGGGAAGGAGCGAACTACATCTGTATAGGGTCCTTCAGCCTGGCACTTCACTTCCAGCTCATTCTCATTCTTGCACTGTCTTGTCCAGCACATGGGAGATAAAAGAGGCAATTGGAGATATTCTCCAATATGTTGAGACAAACTGTTTGTTTGCAGTAATGGAGAAAAATAAGCAGAAACCTCTACATTCTCTTTTGTTTTTTTGCTCACTATTTTCTTGCGTCACCTTCATGAGTTATAATTTCATAATGAAATATCCTCTTATTTTTGGAGGAAGAGCAAAATCTAGAGCTTAGTCCATTGATGGAAATTCCATTTACTTCCAGATTTAGCACTTCCTCCAGAATTTTTCACACCTACTTAACTCTAAATCTCGATATTTTGTGCTCAGTCTTCTGTTTTGATGTTTTATCTCACAGGGTACGGGTGCAAAGCACAGCCAAGGAGAAAGAAAAGGGCTCTGGACTACCAAACCGCAATCAACAACAAACGTGAGTAGAATGGGGGAAAATAATATTTGATCTCAGGCTACCAACGCCTTTCCAGGACAGCGCTTGGTAAAAGGAAACTATTATCTTACCATGGCCCGAATCCTCTTCTTTATCGCATCCACGGCTTGATGTTTCCTCTTTCTTCCCTACCAATGGTGACCCCTCTTCTACAGTGGGAGGAAATTATGGGATTGCATTCACCAGTGAGCGTGAAAATCTGTGAAATGGAAATTTGAATGTATTGCAGGAATGATGCATTTATGTAGGCCACCTCACTGAAAAGGCATATTTCAGAGAACCACTCACCACTAATATTCAAGTATGTCACCGCTTAAGCTTGGGAGAAAGGTCCTTGTCTTTGTGGAGTCAAGCACAGGTGATGCACCAATGTGACTTGTATTTATGTATGTATACATTTATGTGACTTATGGGTTTGAGCTTTTTCTGTAAGTGGATAAAGGAGGAATCCCGCTATATCTGTGGCTATGGTGCTCTGACAATCATGATCTCAGTCCTCAAAGGTTCTCATCATTTGTCTTTATATATTCATTTTTTATGGCTTTACATATAGAAAACTTTTTTGTTAAATTTGCACATTGCACACTTGCCCATCTCAGTTTAAAAAAGGTCTGTCAAATAAATTTTCACTTAGAATTTGACCCCACCTGTGATTTGCACATTGTGCTGCATCACATGGTCGGGAGTCATTTTTTTGCAATATGCAGTGCACACAAGCTGTTATTCGCTTACGACACAGCCAAACCTTAAACTGCATGTACAAATGGTGCAATCACACATTCTCTTACACGAATGAGCTCTTGCAAATGTGCACTTACTCTACATGTGAATGTATATTATGTGTGGGGGAGCAGCTTCGAGGACCTTCCTCTCACTATTGGGGCCCGTGTGGCTCAGATCGCTCCCTCAGACGCACTGTCTACTTCTGAAATGGTGCAGCGTCAAGCATCCTTAATGAGGCCCATGATGGACTCAAAAAATGACTCCATGATGCAGAGCAAAATAGGATGCTCAATCAGTCATAGGCAAAATTCAGGAGCCCTTGTGTTTAAGCTGTTCATTTATTTTAGTTTTCATTTACATTTGCTGCGCATGAAACAATCGCCTGCAGATATCTAAGGACTAATACTCCGTGGCATATGTCGGCCAGCTAAAATGAGCACGACAAGATAAAAGAAGGAAGTTCAAACTAAGAACTGGGACACAGCCAGGTCTTCAGCAATTTCCTGAAAATCAACAAGGAGATTCATGTCACAGTTTAAGTGGAATGCATGACAGTCGGTCTGATGTGACAGAAAAGGGTCTGCACCCCACAGAGTAACACCGCAATACTCAGTACTCAGAAGAGGGAGGCTCCCTCTGATTTTAAACTGACATTGGGTTTGTGAGAAGAAAATCTCCCTGAGGGTTTGGATGTGGGTCATTCAAAGATTTATGATAAAGTCCTTTGTTGGTTTGAAAACATACAGATTATGCATTTGAAAACCCTCAGCTGGTAAAGGCAACAGAGTTCACTTGATCCTCCATTAAAAGTGGTCGATCAAGCTTAACACTCCCTTTTTTGACATACAGGATGGGTGTTAGTTCTTTGGCCCAATGAAGCATGCCACAACATGTGATTCCACCTCAGTGGTGGCCGAATGGAGATATGATTTTCTTTTTCCCCCCAATTTAATTTCAAATGGCATCCCTTGATTCCCAACAAATTGCACCTCAGAACTTCCCCATCTACACCGTTAACAGGTGTATTACCGTTGTAAAGCCACCAGGCAGCATGTCACTAGCAGTTCTTAAGTTCATGCACAATGAGGGCTTTTTATTGCATTGTTTTGTTTCTTCTTCACCCCCTCTTGTTCTGCTCATCACTTACTGCCTTTTACCTCCTGTATGCCACAGTCGGAGAGTTTACTGATATCAAACTGAAACAGTGTTGCAAAAACGGCATGGCGCTCCTGCCCCCACACATGAAGCGCAGCAGTGTACAGAGGTCCGTCAGAGTCCCAGATGAGAAATGCAGAAGTGCCCTGCTGAAGTGCTGTGAATTTGCTGCAGAGCAGCGGAAGAAATACAGGAGGGTGACCTCTGGGCTGGGAAGAAGTAAGAATCCATGCTTCTTTGTGACCTTGTTCATTGTATGTACTTGTGATATGACTATCTACATCTTACCAACATATTGGAATATATTAGCAGTCAATAATTGTACTGTGGCAGCACTATTAGAAAATATGTTCCTTTTCAGGGTGAAGCACTTGCCTATTAAATACCACTTACTATGTCTTTAAATGTGTATGTATATGTGCTCATATTCTCAGTGTATAAAAGAAACAACATTTCTCTAGTAGGGGATTTTCATGTATAGTCATAAGCGTTGAATAGTCCCACCCGCCTGCGGGTACCCCGTAGCACTTTTCCCAATATATCTTCTTAAGTGCTGAGATTTGCCTTTCTTCAGGAAGGTCTTGAAAAGTCATTAAAAAAGTCATAATTCAGCCAATAGGATTAGGCTACAGTGGACAAAATTCTCAATGTTGATGGAACAAAAGGGGACTATCCAAGGAAATAGGCGCTTAATGCATGAACAACTTTGTAAGGTCAGAGAAGAAATCCTGCACAAACCCTTTTTCTATAAGAGAGTAGGATGAAGACATGCAGGGCAATATAGCCCATAGGCTGCCATTTTTAGGAAACAAAAAGGAGAATGTGCCTTTAAGAACTGTGTGACCTCCAATATCGCATCATGCTCAGCCAGCGGCAATTACCACAATTCTTTTTTCTGGCTCCTGCTGACAGGACACTTGGAACATTGAACTCGACCTTTTGAGGTGTTTTCTCCAAAATGTAGACTTAAATATCAGTGATTTTTGCTTCACTTGACATCTTTTGTCAAGTGAAGCCCCTTGACTTTTGTCTTAAATGCTGCCTTCCGATTGGTTTGAGGGTTGTTAGTCCCTCCTCATTCATCACTTGTATCCTTCCACGGCTATTGGCCCCTTTACTCCTAACACTATTTTCTTTTAGGTCTCACCTAGCGTTGCAGCGCAAATGCGCTGTAATTACTTTGCGAGGCATGCAGTATATACTGTAGTGTGGAAGCTCCGCTCACTCTCTGCCCATTGGCTTTTGTCTTAAATGCTGCCTTCCGATTGGTTTGAGGGTTGTTAGTCCCTCCTCATTCATCATTTGTATCCTTCCACGGCCATTGGCCCCTTTACGCCTAACACTATTGTTTTCCCTGTCTCCTCACCCACCGCCCCCTTCCTCAGTCTGTGACTTCTCACCCTCCCCCACCCCCCCCTCACTCCTGTTCGTGTTTTCTTGCCTGCCGGCACTTCCGTTTTCATCTTTATGATTGCCACCTTGAAATATGCGAGTTCAAGATGCATGCTGTACAAAAACTTCTCGTGTTTAATGAACTAGATTTTAATGTTACTCTAAATATAATATGACTCTAGGCAACATTCGGGGTATGCATGGCAACTGACTACTCTTAATTCACAAATGGCATTGTTGTCGAGCGGGAGGAGCGGCAGTATTTTAACTTAAGCTTAAAACGAGCACTTTTAATAACTTCCTCTCAATTCAGTGCTATAATCTTGTGTACTGAGGTGACCCGCTAAACAAATGCACTTTTTTGAATTCTGAAGAGACCTTATCGCACATTTACATAATTTTTACTGTATGATTAACATGCCGATCATTTTCACGGCTCACCCACTGGCTCTTATATGCTTGGCCCGTCTCCGGCTGGCTCTACCTGCTAATTAATATATTGGCTCGCACACCTCTAACAAAGAGAGATGAATGGATACATGATTGTGAGCCTGGTAAATGGTAGAGAAATAGACTGGTGCAGACAAACAGACAAAGTCAGTCTCCATTGCCTCACGTCCAAATCATCACTTTCAATAACCTGGAAATCTGGCGGCAACTCCTGCGTGCCCCAACCTCATCCCCCTCACCTATTCTTAGCAGAAGCGGCATATTCTGAGCTGTGCCCTGCTGGTGCAGAGGAGCACGGCAGAGTCTGTAGAAGCGCTGGGATCCCTAGCCTCTCTGGGCAGGTACCTAAGCCTTCCGGGTGCCTTCACACTCAGGATAAATGAATACATTTGGTTCTCTGCTTTAGTCGCCCCTCTGTGAGCACTGACTGGTAGATGGAGCTCTGTGTTAATAAACACATTAAAAGAGGTGGTTGTGTACAAACAAACAACAGCCACAATACCGTACGTTTTGAACGTGTAGTTAAGTACCTCATCGAGTATCTCATTGGCTGATCATAACATGGCACCACCAAAATTACATTTGGACACATTTGCTCAACTGTAAAACACTCCCTTCTATGGGTCATTTAACAACTCAGGGCTTTGGGGTTAGGTAACCTACTTCGGATGCTGTGTAAAAGAGTAAATACAAAAATTAATGCAATTAAACTAAGCAACCAGTACTGTCTAAAACACTGTGAAAACGGACATGCATTCTGGCATTTTGTTTAGTTAAGGTCGATTTTCTCATAGATGCGAGTACAGTACTCTTAATATCTTAATGAAATCTGCACACTTTTAACTAATAGCACCGGGCGACCTTTAACAACTAGACAATGAATACATTTCCATGTACCCCCGAAGCCCCCGCCCCCTTGGCTAACTTTATTGCCTCCCAGTGTTTGGGGGATAACCAAGACGCAGGAGAGTGAGTCAAATAGTCTAGAAAATTAAAGAGAAACCGGGATTCGGTCCCATACTCCCGATCGCGTTGGTTAGTTGGTGTGCATGTGTGTCGACACTTCACCCATGAGGTACGTGCCAAGCAATTGTTGACACAATCCACACTTTGCGTCTTTTTCAATATATTACGAAGTGCAGGACCTTTCCAAGGGATTTTGCACACTACATACATTCACTCCAAAAATAAAACGTGTAGGTAAAAAACATTGCCATTTCAACGTCAATAGCTCTAACTCACAAATGTGAGACCTATTTGCATTGCAAATGCTTGTTTTTAAGGTATTGAAATCACTTGAAAACACTGGGAAAAAAACACCAGAATATACCAAAAATAGAAACTGAAAACAGAAAAGCCTAATTGTGTCTTTTCATTGATAAGGCTTGTGGATTCAACATCTAATGGCAAATGATTAGCGGGTTCAAGAACCCATAAAGCCCGACTCTAGCTCATTACTTGCCTTGACCTCTTCTTTTCTTGCATGTCTTGAACCCACAGAGCTCGACTCTAACCTGTAGGTTTCACCACTGTGCCATGACTTCTTAATGAATGCAGGAACTAATGCATACATTCCTGCCTCAAGCCCTGTGCTATTCCACACCACCTACCTCACAGCTTGAATTGTAACCCATCCATTCATAGCTAGAGTACAGAGTAAGTACCACCATACTCCAAGTTTTCTTCACAGCTAGAAAGTCAGCACTAGGCTAACCAACGCCTCCACCCTAACAGTAAAGGTGAGAACACATGGACTTATAACTTATCCATCAAAACCAAGTCTAGAGCCATGGACCTCAGAATCTCAATTGAGCTCTCACTGCTGGTTACACCTCCTCTCTCAGTCCAATTAAAAAAGCATAGACTTCTGTCTCTAGCCCACACACTTGCACTACTTGTCCACACCACTTCCTTTAAAACCCTGAGATGCTTTTGCCACCACCCCACACAATTTCTTTCAAGCGCTCACAATTATGCCAAAGTCTGTCCAAACTCTTGCAATTTGGCCACAATTACTCCCTCAGGGCAAGAAAAAAGAAGGCCCTATCGGAGTGCATAGGCAAAAGCTCCAGCAGTGGTAAACAAATATTCACAATCATCAAAGACTTAACTTCACCAGCCGCCACTACTAACTGCATCACTCCCTCGCAAGAATTAGGTGACAACTTCTCAGAATTATTCAGCGACAAAATCAAAGCCATATACAAAATCCCTCAACTGGACTTGTTCCTTCCCATAGGAAGAGCAAAAGAGTTAACTTGCAACCCTACACATTGAAGGCCCAGAACCTCATATCTGGAATGCCCCAAGGATCATCCCTCATTCCAATGTTATTCAACATTTACATGACTCCAATAGCGGACCTCATCAGATCCTCAAAATACTGTCCTAAGCATGGGATACCCAACCTACTCTCTCTGTCTAACAAGGCCCCTATTACAAAAACAACGTTGCCACATGCATGACCGCAGTAGCCACAAGGATAAAAAAAACAACTGCCTCAAACTAAACACAGACAAAACTGAAGTAGTGATCTTTGGAAGGAAAGCCTCTGCCGAGATCTCTAACTGTTGGCCAATTAATTTCTGACCTTCACCCACCCCCACCACAAATGTAAGAATTCTTGGAAGCATCCTAGACAACAAGCTCAACATCACAGCCCAAATAGGCACAGTGACCACCTCCTGCTACCACATCCTTAGGATTCTACAAAAGATCTTCAAACGGCTACCTGGGAACACTAGGAAAACAGTTACACAGGCCTTGAACACCAGCCGAGTCTATCACGGCAACACATTCTACACAGGAATCACTGAGTAGCTCCTGAGCTGGCTCCACACTATTCAAAACACCACAGCAAGACTCATACTCAATCTACCTTATTGCAACCACATCACCCGACTCCTCAGAGAACTGCACTATCCACTTAATTACCCAGATTAAACTACTCACCCACACATACAAAGTACTATACATCAGCCCTGCACACAATAACGGCATACATTTCTAACCACATCCCCAAGCTAGACCTTTGGCTGAATCACCTCACGGCCTTCAACTGCACCCCCCTCATCATAGACTCAGCCAAATCTCTCGGAATCACCCTGGACAAGCACCTGAATATGAAAAATCATATCAGCAATGTATGTAAGGGAGCTAACCACTTGATGAGGACCCTGAGAAACATCAAACAATTCCTGCCACAAAAGGATTTCAAGCAGGTGGTCCAAGCACTGGTCTTGCCAAGGCTAGACTACGGCAGTGCTACGCTCTGTGACCTTCCCAAATACACCCTTGCTCCACTAAGGGCATCACTGAAAGCTGCGGCCAGACTGGTCACAGGTACCAAATGAAATGAGCACATATCCCCAGTCCTAAAATCTCTCAAATGGTTACCCTATGAAGCTCAAATTCAATTAAAGATTGCAGTTCTGGAGCACAAAGCCCTGCATTTCAAAACTCTCAGGTACCTAGCACAAAAGCTTGAATTATCCTGTGGTGGGAGAGCCTGAAGAAGCGCTAACACTTTCGTCCTGAAACTCATTCTTAGCAAAAAGAGAACTTGTCACCAAGCCTTCTCCGGTGCTGCCCCAAAGATATGGAACTCTCTTTCACCAGAAGTACGCAGAATCTCCTCAACAACTGCTTTCAAACTGTAACTTTTGAACCCTCCTGAGGCACAGCTCGGAGTAGCATGGAAAACTGAGCATAACTTTGTTTTAAAAGTGTAAAATTTCACTTTGCTTTTAAAATCACTCACCTTCCCTGTCACATCACTGCAGTGTGCAGGCACCCTTTCCTGCTGAAAAACGAGCACTGGTAAGGGCAAAATCGCCGTTTTCCCGCCAACTTCATTCCCCTCTCCCTGACTGGGACACGCCCATCTTGAGGCCACGCCCCCCCTCTTCAAAGTTATAAAAGACGCGCTGACTACTAGCGCTTTAGATAACTTTTGAACCCTCCTGAGGCACAGCCGGGAGTAGCAAGGAAAACTGAGCATAACTTTGTTTTAAAAGTGTAAAATTTCACTCTGCTTTTAAAATCACTCACCTTCCCTGTCACATCACTGCAGTGTGCAGGCACCCTTTCCTGCTGAAAAGCGAGCACTGGTAAGGGCAAAATCGCCGTTTTCCCGCCAACTTCATTCCCCTCTCCCTGACTGGGACACGCCCACCTTGAGGCCACGCCCCCCCCTCTTCAAAGTTATAAAAGACGCGCTGACTACTAGCGCTTTAGATAACTTTTGAACCCTCCTGAGGCACAGCCGGGAGTAGCAAGGAAAACTGAGCATAACTTTGTTTTAAAAGTGTAAAATTTCACTTTGCTTTTAAAATCACTCACCTTCCCTGTCACATCACTGCAGTGTGCAGGCACCCTTTCCTGCTGAACAACGAGCACTGGTAAGGGCAAACTCGCCGTTTTCCCGCCAACTTCATTCCCCTCTCCCTGACTGGGACACGCCCACCTTGAGGCCACGTCTCTCGCATTGCTCCCTCCCTACAAATATGTGCATGTTCCGGAAGCGCAGCGGACGAGTGCAGCGGGCGCGACGAATGCACGCCGAAGGCGCGCATAAGGCAAGCTCGTCTGTGCTCGACCGTGCCGAGACCGGGCCAGGGGCCAGAACCTCTGATCAATCCCCGCGACAGGCTCCCCACATCTACCCCAAATCTACATTGATGGCACTGCGCACGCCTAACACCGACTGCGCTCAATATAATCCACACCTATGGTCAGATACCACAAAATTTACATGTCCGCACTGTAACGTGAAGCTACAGATAATGAATGAAAAAATCAAAACGCATGCTGTCACTGCATCTATGTCTTCCGACATCACCGCTGCACTAATCAATGCACGATCTCTTGTCAAGCACCGGCAAGAAATACACGATCTTATTATCAACAACAACCTTGATTGTCTCTTTCTCACAGAGACATGGACAGATGGAGCATCCGATCCTGACATGGCAGTTGCGACCCCCCCAGCCTATAACGCCTATCGCCTAGATAGAGTGGGGCAGCGCGGAGGAGGACTAGCCATCATCGCCCGCGACCACATAACGGTCAGAATATCTCACATTCACTCCACCTCCTGCGAAGCCCTTCTTTTCGATCTTAAACTCACCCCATCGTTTCTTTTTAAAGGCATCCTACTATATCGACCTCCAGGCTCTCGCACCAACTTTCTAGCAAATCTGGGTGCAATACTAGAAGCTCCAGCGCTGGAAGACTCATTTACATTATTGGGCGACTTGAACTTCCATCTTGAGAATGCATCTGACAAAGATACCCAGTCCTTGAAATCAGACATGCACACCATGAGTCTTCGGCAACTGGTAACCACCCCCACCCATATAGCCGGTCACACGTTAGACGGCATTTTTACTAATATGCAAGGCGTTAATATAATAGATACCTTACCAATGCCATGGACCGACCACTTCGCCATTTTTATAAAAATATAAGTCACATTAAATAGACTCAGACTCCACTCTGTACCGAAACCACAAACCATCAAAGTTTGGAAGGACATCGATCACGCTGAGCTAACGAGCCTACTTGAAAAAACTCGTCCTGACTCAACATTTGATCCAAACTTGGCCACACGACAATTTCAGGAGTGGATAGGTACCGCCACCCACTCCTTAGCCCCAACTAAAAAACTCTCTAGAAACAGAGCAACGCCATCAGCCCCATGGTTTACAGAGGAGCTCCGTATTAAGAGGCAATTCTGTAGAAACAGGGAGAGACATTGGCGCAGATCCTACAGCGCTGAAAGCAAGACCAGCTATAAGGAAGCACTCGGACAATACAAAGCTCTTATTGTCGAGACAAAAAAATCCTATTTCACTGAACAAATCAATTCTGCTAAAAACTCAAGTAAAAAACTTTTTGAGATAACTAAGGTCTTAGCGGGAAACGCACCGGACCTGAATCCTCCACAATCCCAAGTCTTTTGTAATTCTCTGGCTGATTTCTTTTTCACAAAGGTAAATGATATATATCAAGCATTCTCCACAAAAACAGTAATCAGCCCCCCCATATCTAACAACGGGACCAACAATATCGAACTTTTTCAGTTCTTAGACCTTGGAAAAACACAAATCAAGGAAACAACGGCCACAATCAAATCTGGCTCAGCATTAGATCCTTGTCCTCTAAAAGTCCTTCGTCCGATCATGGACTATCTCTCCCCTGACATTGTATCAATCTGCAACACAATGTTCATAACTGGGATATACCCAGACTCCCTTAAAAATACCTTGGTCAAACCCCTACTTAAGAAAGTTAATTTGGACAAGGACCAACCAAAAAACTACCGCCCCATAGCCAGTCTCCCCTTTTTAGCAAAGGTAGTGGAAAAGGCTATGAACTCACAACTCTCAGAGTTCATAGAAAAACATCAACTACTGGACAACACCCAATTTGGTTTCCGCAAGTTCCACGGAACCGAAACTGCCTTAATAAAAGCTACAGAGGACATAAGAGTGATCCGGGACCGGGGAGGTACAGCAATACTCGTTCTGCTCGATCTGTCGGCAGCCTTCAACACTGTCGACCACAAGATCCTGGTCGACCGTGCCGAAAACCTGGGCATCCGCCAAATGGCTAGAAATCTGCTCTCCTCCTTCTTGGATCACAGGTGGTCACACTGGGGCCCTTCCAATCGCACAAGCTGTCACTACCGTGTGGGGTTCCCCAAGGCTCATCCCTTAGTCTGACACTATTCAATATCTACGTGTCGGACCTGGCCTCTGTCATCAAGGCCTATGGGATGAGCCTTTCTTCGTACGCGGATGACACCCAGCTTGTGTTGGCCATTAATGGGAATGGAGACAAGGTAGCTGAAAACTTTCAAGAGGGCATGCGGGCGATCGGTGAGTGGATGGCCTCTAACTGTCTAAAGTTAAATGACGAAAAAACGAAGGTCGTCATATTTGGACATCTATCCCCAGGATGGTCAAACACCTGGTGGCCCCCCACGCACGGAACACCACCTACACCAGCCATCACCGTCAGAAATGTGGGGGTGATTTTTGACGATAAATTAAATTTTATGGCCCACTCAAATAAAATACCAGCAACAGCCCATCACAAACTTAGGTTGACCAAGAAAATCATGCCGTTTTTACCAACCTCAGCAGGTAAGACGCTGGTAAGCGCCCTCGTGCTGTCATCTCTTGACTATTGTAACGGCTTATTCATCAACGCCCAAGCAAGAGTGACCAACAAAATGCAGACCATCCAGAATGCTGCAGCCCGCCTCCTGTCTGGAATCCCTAAGTTCTCACCAATCTCTGAGACTATAAGGGACTTGCATTGGCTCAAGATTCGAAACAGGATCAAGTTTAAAGCGCTGTGCATACTCTATAAAGCATTGCACAACTGTGGTCCACATTTCCTGAAATCCCATCTCAGATACCAGTCCTCCATAAGATCGCTCCGATCTAACAACCTTAAAATCCTTCAAATACCACGAACAAAAACAGTTAACTGGGGTGATAGACGCTTCCTTGTGGCAGCTCCCAGGTTATGGAACTCCCTGCCAGCATCCATCAAAGACAGCCCATCCCTGATGCATTTCCGTAGAAAGATAAAGACCTGGCTGTTTGATCAAGAATAGTTACCGGCTTAACCTCGGGAATACCTTCAAAGTTTCTAGCGCCGAGACGCCTACGGGCAATTGTACGCGCTGTATAAATCTCAAAAATAAATAAATAAATAAATAAATAAATAAATAAATAAATAAATAAGCCAAAAGATTCCTAATGGACAAATTCCTACCTTAATCTAGGCTAGGTTCACTGGCTCGAAATCATTGATCCTACAACCATTGTTCCATCATGTAATGCTGCTCTTCTTTACCGCATTGTGTGCCCCCTTTGTTGCCCGCTATATACCTGTTTATTGTATTAATCTCCTTTGTGTCATTTGTCTGTGAATCATGCGATTATTCATGTTGTGTATTCATACTTGATGTCGATATTGGGTTTATGACCTTCCTTCCACCCTTTTGTAAAGCGCTCTGATATCCTTTGGGGTTTTGTTCATGCTATATAAAACTTTATACATAAATAAATTAATACAAATTAAATACATACCTCCCAGGCGCCTCACTGGCATGCATTCTCTGTATCCGCAAATCCATAGCCGGAGCCCGTTTCTTCTCATATCTCTCCGCCAAAACATGGAACAACCTCCCTCACCACATCCCAGCTTCCTCATTGCTTCTCGGGTTCTGCAAGAAGCTGAAAATATGGCACTTTGATTAACCTCACCAGACGACAGCTGCTTGCCCACCTGCAAAGCACCCAAAAACCCTCATGGGGGATTGGCTCACTAAACAAATAAAAATAGCATAACATGGCATGGCAAGGATTGGAATCATTGGTTGACTAGCTACTCCCTCACACCACTTGCTCCCTAGCTACTCTCCCAAGGTCTTGCTAGCTGTTGCCACTAGCCAATACCTCTTCAAAACCCTGAGGTTCTTTCACCAACAATTCACTCTTCTTCCCTAAAAGCCCTGAGGAGTTCATTCTACAAGACTACATCTCTCTGCACACACCAGGTCTAAATAGAATGGACTTGTGTGTAACTGGCAAATTTCACCACTCCTCCTGACTACCTCCTTTCTAGGAGGTCTAAAATCATTGGACTCTCCCCATCAGCCTTACGTTAAAGAGCTCTCAAGTCTAGCCTACACATCATCCTCCAAAGAACTCTTGCCACCATCTCACATCTCTTCTTTTTAGGTCATACCGAGCTTGTGTCCTTAAACCACACGTCCTCCCTCATAGTTAGAATCATAACTAGGAGACTCCTGTCTTAAGGCCTGTGATGCCACCACCACACAATACCTTAAAAGTTTTCAGCATCTCTAGCCACTAGCCCGCACTGGTTCTTCACAGTAGAACTAAAACCAGTGGACCAAAGTCTCTAGGCCTGCGCTCTCCACTTGCTCATACCTTCCTCCCTCAAACCCCAGAGGATCTCTTACCACTAGCCCACACATCATCCATGAGGAGCTCTTTCCATTAGCCCACACATATTCCCTCACAGCTAGGGTTAGAACCATGGGACTCCTGCTTATTCCCTAAGCCCCCCAGCACCAGCCCACACCTCTTCCCTCATAGTTCTAAGGAGCCCTAGCCATTAGCTCACACCTTCTACCTTACACCCAGTTGAACCAGTGGGTTCCTCTCTGTAACCCTGTGCATAGCTCTTCCCTCAAAACCCTGAGGAGCTCCTGCCCTTCTTCTCTCTCACAGTAAAGAATAGAACCAGTGGACGTCTGTATTCTTACCTGAGCACCCACCACCAGTCCATATCTCTTCCTGCAAAATCACAAGTCGCTCTTGCCACTTCTACTCCTTCTCCTTACTCTGGGGATTAGAACCAGATCACTTACGCATACAGGCCTGAGTTCCCATGACTAGTGCCCCTTTTCTTCCTTACTGCATAGTCAAAAAATCACAGATTCCTTTCTCTATCTCTAGGTTTGTCCTTAGATCACCCATGTTTATTCACAGGCAGATACAAAGAGTGCCTTCCTGATTATCTTCTTCTTGTTTTCCTAGGATTCTGTATTGCGGAACCAATTGGAGTGAAGGTTTTCCAGCCTTTTCATATTTACCTGCCTCTCCCTTATTCTGTCAAGCGTTTTGAACAGCTAGAGATTCGCCCAACCCTCTACAACTATGTTGAGCAGGATCTGGAGGTAAGCGAACATGAGGGTAATCTAACTAGAAGTGACAAGCTATTCCACATTAGTATCAACTACAGAATATTATGCTACCAGAATGTAGTAGAAAAAATATCAACAAAGTAATTATATATAGGTAAGTTCAGGATTACTTAACTCCTCTGCAAACATAGTCAGTTGCTGAGCTGGTCTGAAGACCAAGCCAGTCAGCGTAGAAGGTGAGGATCATTCCTGCAGCAAGGTGGTGTCATAATTATAAATTTACATATTGCTATGACTGCATAGACCACTCTGCAAGCTAAATACTAGCCATCATCTCTAGAAACCTCACACGGCCTCAGGTGATTATGCATTAACTGCAAACTGATTGGCCTCATGATATTCTCAAACCAAACCTCCATCCGTTCCACATAGATGAAGCACCCAGTGAGAAACAAAGAGTTTACTTATCAAGCAGGTGTGCCTCAAAGGTCAAAGTGGCTGGGCCACAGACAGGCTTGAAATCAACGTTCTCCAAGTCCTGCAGGTCAAGTCAGTCAACAAATCTCCTGACAAGGTAATCTCTGGTTACCAGTACATCTCCTTCTAAGCTCATAGGGAGCAGTAGCTGTCCTTGTTGGTTCAGCGCACATGAACGTCAAACACTTCATGTCGCATGCCCTGCTCATCACTCTGTACTGATGGTTGCCTAAGGCACTGTCACCTCTGTATCACAGTCTCACTACTCTGGAATAATTCCATGTTTAGTATTTAGTAGCTACATTCTCTAGAAGGCCAACCAATAACAGTGCCGTATGTTTACTGTTTACACGCTTTGGTCTCTGCTGGCAAACTTTTAAATAGGTCCAGGTGTCTTTGGAGAGGACAGAAGGACTCTGCAGCCGAGCCACGTCAGGTCCAGAGAAAAAATACAAGGTGCTGGTGCCCCAAAATTCTGCAGTTGCAGTGCCCTTTTCCATCGTGCCCATGACGAAGGTGAACATCCCCGTCACTGTGTTGGCTAAAGGACCACTTGGCGATGGAGACAAAATCACGAAGTTCCTAAAAATTGTGGTAAGTAACTCTCAGTAGTCTGCCTTTTTATCCCTCTGTGTCTTATTTATCTTGTCTCTTTGAATCCCCTCACAATCCTCAGTACACTTTCCAGTACTTCCTCATTCATAAAGAGTAATGAGGTAAGCGGGTGTAGTGTCTCACGTTTAGATGTCTCCTAATGGTTACGTTACGATGTGGCACAGTGGCTAGCTCGAGATGTGGATTAGTTGGTAAAATGAGATGTGGCCTTGGCATCAAGCTGACATGAGATCTACTGGCCTACTTGAAATGTTCTCTAGAGGCAACAGTGGTATGAGTTACAGTGGCCATGTCTTCGCTTGGCCTTGTTGCTACGTTATGATATGAATTGGTAGCTGATTATGAGATGTTGTCTAGATGTTATGTTACAATGAGCTCTAGTGCTCAGATACAATTGCAATAGGGTCTAGTGCCCGGATTGAGGCATGGTATAGATGCCAAGTTCAGATGTGAAGGGGTGGATAAGTTTGTTATGCTCTACTGACCTAGTGGCTTTGTTGATATGTAGTTTAGCAAGTTATCATGTGATTTAGTGGTAGGCTGGGATAAATATAAACCCTTCTGGCTTGGTGGCTAAGTGGAGAAGATAGCTGGTGGCAAACACAATCGCTCAGTTGTATGTAAGCAAGTGATTCTCACAATAAAGCCTGAAATCAGCTGCCAGATTCCTAGATATTTGATTGCAAGTGTAACTTAGAACATGCAGGTCTGCACCTAGAGGTGTCTAATTCAGTTTTCTCTAGTCTAGTCCTCTATATTCCCCAGATCTCTTCCTGGACAGTCCATATTATCAGTTACTCTACCTCCTTTCTCAATCTCTCTGTCTCACTCCATCTCTCCAGAATCACTATGGTTTCTTTACTTTTTTGGCAGAGAGAGGGAGTAACTAAACTTGAAGAACAAACATATAATCTTGACACCAATGGTAAGTATGATTCCTCATGTCCAAAGATTGGTGTTTCTTTGCTGGTCCTAGAGTACATTGTTGTTGGTTGTTGATACTCTTTTGAGTGCCTCTGTACATTGTCCAGCATGATGAGAATTTTCCTTTGGGAACCTATGGCAAGTTTGCCGATGGGAACGTTAAGGACTGGATATTGGTAAGATGCATTACAGCCTACAGAAGGAGTGTAGATATCTTTAGATCCAGGATGTTTGCATAAGATTGTTCTGGATGGTGGTAGAGTACTTTGTGGATGTTTGAAAAATATTTAGGGGGTTGGCTGGAAAACCTGTTCAACACCGGTTGAGAATCTGCTGGTCACAGGTTTCAATCCAAGAGCCTTTTAGCCTTTTACGGTGGATAAAACAAGTGACCAGCAATTGAGTAACAATAATACTAATTAATAATCACTGCAAGGAACAATTTAGTGTGTGGTGTGCCCTACACAATTGGTCAATATTGTGCTTAGGTGAAGACCTCTAAAGGCATTATATGCTACAAAATGCTGGTTTAGGGATCCAGCCTTAAATATGTTGTAGCAGTTTTGTGTTTCCTTGCAGATTATATGGAAAAAATGATCTCTGGGTTGGGTAGGGAATTTTAGTCTTCTAAAGCCCAGTTGAGTTATATCCAAAGGTGACTCTTCTTCTGTTAGGACATTAACTAAGAAAATGCCTGACATCCTAGTCCTTATTTCTTAATTAGAGCACAAACGTTGTTATCAAAACTCCCCCGGAAATGCACACATCCAGTAGAAGGGAGGGATGACTATTAATGTCATGTTTAATGAAAAACAACTATTGAGAAACTATGAGAAAACACAAAAAACTGTAACATGAATAAGTTATGGTATTTGGCCAGGTCTAATGATAAAAGTATTATTCATATCAAACATAATAGTCTAAAGTGGATACACCCATAATAATTCTAATTTGAAATTATTCTAATTTCCCAGTTCTGCTCACGCTTCATTCATCTCTGAGCACCCTGTGACATCAAATGCCATTCCCTTGTCAGATTCCAGAAGGTTAAAGAAAAAAGCTCTATTGAGTCTAATGTTTATAATATTAAACACATGTACTACTAATAACTAAATAATATTACCGTCTATTTTAAAATAATTGTAAACCCTGAGGCAGTCTCCTTCAAGAATCACAAAGTGAAATGACTAGCTGTTCTAAAACAGAATAACGCCTGGTGTAATGTATTGTGGAACATGTAAAACAAATTCAATACTTCATGACTTGCCCAATGATATTGCTGTCTATCCCATGATAAATTAACCCCTGGTGCAATGTGTGTTAGTTAATGTAAAAAACACGCAATATTGATATCAAGAGTTGCTAAATAATTACCCAGTCTATCCATTAATATGGTCCCCTGTTATTCATTATGTTGTGTAAATTATAAAGTGCAAGCAACGCCTTCTTCAAGAATTGCTTAATAATACTTTCTCGTGACATAAAATAGAGTAAACCCAGACACGGTGTGCTGTGTAAAATCTATAATGTTTATCCTAAATTGAAGTCCTTACCTTTGGTACTCTTTTCAGTCTTCCTAAAGATCTCACATTTGTATATTGAACCAGCGGAAAGAAGTTTCGTTGTTTTTGGTTTTGGTCTGCTTCAACCTTGTTTGTGTCTGCCTCACACTGTCTTCTTTTTCACTCCTCTGTCTTTTCCTATCGCAGATTTACAGGGCAGGGCATTTGAGATTCCCGGGGCAGAGCCGTCAAATTTGATCCCCGAAGGTGATGTTAGAATAAGCTTGCGGGTCAGCGGTAAGTCCAGACCTCAGTTGTTATCCTGTTGCCTCAAATACCCCAAATTGTAGATTTGTCTTAGGTTAAAAATGCCTGTTCTGGCCATTTGAAGAACCCCCCATTGTCCTGGTTAGGATGGTTAGGAAGGACAAGGATATTTTGGACTAATTTCTAATTACTTCTTAAAATAGGTTTGCTCTGTAAGTGCCACAATTCACCATACAACTACCACTGCAGTATTCAAAACGCTCTCCTGAAAAACATATGTGCCTTTTCCTTTTTACACGTTGACAGTGTAATAGGATTTTGTGACCACTTTGTAAAAAAGGTTATATAAGTTGGAAAGTGGCAAAGCCAAAGGAAGACTCCATGTATTGTTACATTCTAAAAAGCAGTCCTTAGAAGGCAGAAAAGCAACATAAATATGCATCTTTAAAGGAAGCTTTTCAATTGTGTGTTAGAAATCTTCAGTGTTCTCCAGTATTAGATCTTTCATAGATTCACATGCTTGAATCATCCCCGTCATCATCGTGGGAGTCCCACGATATACATATAAAAGAAGTAGGTAAAATTACTATAGGCTACCATGCAATGAAAAGTCAGTGCAATAGCCTATCCACATTCTTTTGTAAAGGCTAGGTTCCTCAGATTTTCTAGCACACGTCGTGTGAAAGTGAGTCACCTTGAGCTCTGCTCAGTTTTCTCTGTTTTTCAAGTTTTGTAGCAGAATTTGTCTGAATCTTCGAAGAAAGGTCTCTTCAGGTCGTGTGGATCATGTGGGAAAAAGAGACTACATGCTGAGGTTCCACATAAGAACTGCATCTACTGCCTTTACCCTCTACACAAGGTAAAAGACTGCAAAATCAGTTGAACCTTCTCTACAAAGATCCGCAAGGACAGGGAGGGTAGATTATTCATTTGGCTTCAAAAACTTAAGTCAAAATCTGGTGTTCTTTTTGAGGATGAGGAGAGCTCTACCTCACTGGCCTCAAAGGAAACACCTAAAAGGAGAGAGAGATCTCTTGAATCTCCTGAAGTTTCCAAGAAAAAGACATCAAAAAGATCTCGTCATGAGGAGGAAGGTACCTCCCAAAAAGGAAAGCTTCCATTTCCTACTGTTGAGAAAAGCCATAAAAAAGACAAATATTCTTCGATCCATTCAATGAAGATCTATGTCTCAAAGAAGCTTGTACCACTGACAGTGTTATCTTCAGAGTCCCCGTCGACGAAAAAAAACATCTTCTAAACAAGATTATCCTTCCTCATCGTCGAAAAAATCTCCATCGCCGACGACAGACTCTACGACAGTCCCATCGACGACGCTTCCGCTGATGACGATTGCGGTAGTGCCATCGACCTCATTGTCGACGGCAACACTGACGACGACTACTTCAACCTTTTTGTCAGCAACCCCGTCGGAGACGGTGAATCTCATTGACGATACCTACGACGGCTTCAGCTTATGCTATCATGTCCTTGTCGACGACGCAGACACCATTTCCGTCAATGAGCTGACGACGATGTACCCCACACGTGGTCTTAAGCGTCCATCTTCCTTGCAGTTTACGCCAATGTATCCGTCAATGACGTTCTCATCGACAACACCGTCGACGAGGCAATTTTTGCAAAATCCTGCGATAGTGTCTCCTGTACCTCCTTCAACATTCTTGGAGGAATCAGATGATGATGGGATGTTCGGACCAGATTACATGTAAAGTATAAGGAGGATGATGACGAGGATTATGGAGGATATTATCAACAGGGATATCACCCTCCTCATGCAAAAATGCAATATATGGAGCCAGTTTCTGAACCTATGGTCCACTTTCCTGTCGCAATGGTTCAAGACCTTCAGGAATTATTAAGAGATTATCGTACACGTTTTCCATCAGCACCTGTTCCTCCCCCTCCGCAGCAACCACCGCCTGTTGTTTCACCACCTCACACTTCAATACATGTGTCTGCATCCTCCCTGGTGGGAGATACTAGTGGGCCGCAATGGGAGATACTAGTGGGCCGCACCAACATCCAGATACCTCAGATGAGGGAGAAGTTGAGGATAATCAGCCTCAAAAGGAAGGTCAAACAGGAGATGAATGGGATGACTATGTCATATCTACACCAGCGTCTCCATCTCCACAGATGATAAAGTCTCCGCCAGAAGACATCAGCGGCTTTCATGCTTTAATTGAGAGAGCAGCATCACGTTTTCAACTATCCCTAACAGTAAAGCAATCAGACTGCTTTCTTTATGATTTTAAAGACTTATATAGAAAATCGGTTAGGTCTATACCTATTGTTGACCACATATGGGAAGAGGGACTAAAAGTAATGAGGACACCAGCCACAGTTATCCCTGTCTTGCCCAGAATTGACAAGAAATACAAGGCTCCGGACGATGCTCCAGCGTGTCTAATAAGTCATCCTAAGCCTGACTCCGTTATCTCTCAGGCCGCACAACGGAGATCAAGGAACCCTCTACCAGCCATTACTGCTCCACCTGACAGGGAAGGGAGGCGCTTGGAAAATATTGGGAAAAGGTTCACAACCACATCAGGAGCAACTGTTCGAGCTGCTAACGCTCTTGTGATTTTAGCTAGGTACGATCGACAGACGTGATCGGACATTGCCAATTTTTAGAATTCCTTCCAGAAGACAAGAAAATGGAAGTTAGAAAAATCCTGCTTGAAGGAGAAAGGTCAGCATCCGAGATTATTGATGCTTCCATGGATATTGCTTCTTTGGCTTTCCGTCAGCTTGCTGGAGCCGCTGTCCTGGGACGCCAGGGTTGGCTGAAGGCAACTATGTTCTGCCCTGAAGTTGAAAACAAGATCTCGGATATGCCATTTGATGGTGAATCAAGCATATCGATGACACTTTGCTGACCATCAAAACAGATACAGACAGGGCTAAGGCTCTAGGAACGCTCCAATACAGAAAGACCCTCTTTTGTGGAGCCCGGGGCAGAGGAAATTATTCTTTTCGAAGAGGTTATCAAAGATACCAGCCTCAAACCTACACCTCTTACCGGCCATCCTACCAACAGTAACAGCAATATCATGCACCGCCACAGGCTGCCTACTCCAGACAGCCTAGACGAAAACAACAGGCTTAGCCCAGAGATTTGGGCCGTAAACAGTGACGGCGCTTTACCTCCTGCCGCACCTCAGTATTCTCTGAAGAAAACCCTTCTCTCACATTTTTTGCATCATTGGGAGGAAATAACATCAGACACATGGGTCCTAGATATAATAAGGTATGGCCATACCTTAGAGTTTACCACAACGCCACCTCATCACCCACCTCAAAGATCAACGCCACCCCAACTTCAGTTATTAAAGAAGGAGGCTTTGATAATGCTTCAAAAAAGAGCAATAGAACGTGTTCCACGCTTTCAAAAAGGAAAATGTTTCTACTCTTGCTTTTACCTGATAAAAAAGAAGTTGGGGGAATGGCGTCCCATTTTCAGACCTCAGAAAGCTCAACAAGTACCTGCTGAAGAAATCCTTTCGCATGGTTACTCTTCAGGAGCTCTTACAACTTCTGAACCATTCGTATTTCTTCGCTCAGCTCCAAGGGTTTTCACCAAGTGCCTTGCTCTCGTGGCAGCATTTCTACAGCTTAAAGGCCTACAGATCTTCCCATACCTCGACGATTGGCTGGTGAAAGCCCCCTCTCTTCGTCAGGCTTCAGAAGACCTCTCTTTCTGCCTGCAACTATCCCGCTCTCTAGGGCTCGCAGTCCATCTTTGAAAATCCATTCTTGCCCCTTCTCATCGACTAACATTTCTAGGGGCACTTATAGACACTCTACAAAACAAGGTATTCTGATGGATACATCTACATGTGGATTCCTCACCTTATGAATATCCCCAGCGCCAGCATTGTGCAGAATGTTTTCCTAGCTCTCCACACCGACGAGGACGTTGGCTCCGCTCGCGACTCTGCATGACTTCACCGGAGCTATAAGAGAGCCTCGTTGGCGTGATGACGTCAGTTCCCTTTTTTCCGCGCCGTCGACACGTAATGGTTTTCTAGCACTCTCCATATTTTGTGGAGTTACTTTGTTGTTCCTTCTGTTTTAACTGTTGCTAGAAGTTATGTCGTCTTCAAGGAAGTCTGGTTTTAAACCCTGTAGGGAATGTGGGGGTCACATGTCCATCACTGACCCCCATGAAGATTGTTTATGGTGCTTGTCATCGGATCACGACGTGGAGGACTCTTCCTGTTGCAGGAAAATGAATCCTAAAGTCAAAGTCGTCGACATACATCGAAGTCGAGAAAGCACAAGAAAAAAAATAAGACATGGATCTCGGCGCCGCTCGACAAAGGGTAAGGCTTTGAGGTCGCCTTCGCCTGCCCCTAGACATTGCCGTAAGGATTTTGTATCTCCTTCGCCCTCTCTTTCTCCTCGTGCGACTCCAGAGAAGTCTGCTTCGCCTAGAGGCACTCCGGCGCAGTCTCCGGCGCCGAGGGATTCACCGCCTTCAGACGTCGAGCCGGTTCAGGGTGTCCCATCTTCTTCTGTGCCAGAGATTGAACCGGTGGATAAGGCAGTGGATCCAATCGTTCCGACGTCGGACACTCCCCGTTTACTGGCTCGAATCCATATCCTCAATTCCCGGCTCCAGGGGCGCATCTGTTGCATTTTTTAAATACTATGTACAGAGTTTTTACAAGGGCGGCTTTCCCATACGGAGAACCTTCTGGTCCTGTGGGTCCGCTGGCATTCAACTTGGGGGTGCCCCAGCACTATGCCCAGGCACCTTTCATGCCTTTCAAGCCGATGGCGCCTTCATGGAAATTTCCGGCACCGAGAGTCTCGACGCCGTTGATAGAATCCTTGGCACCGTCTGGTGAGCCTTCCTCACGGTCACATGTGGATCTCGTGCCTCCTTCGGAGCCTCCTTCGACGCCGGCCCGGAGCAATCGGCGCCACGTACGACGCCCAATGCCGCGTCCGCAGATTCGTTCTCGGAGAGAGGCTCAGAGGCTTTTAGAAGAGGAGCAGTATAGTAGAGAGGAAGTAGAGGAGGGCGAGTTGGAAGAGTCTCTGGATGAATTTGAGGGAATTCAGGAGGCAAGTGGTTGAGATACCTCTCCAGAGTGGGAACTCTCTTCTACAAGGGCTTCACCTCCTCAAGAGATAGCTCCCTACCATTTGGTGATAAGGAAAGCTGCGGAGCTTTTAGATTTGCAGTTACCTACTGCCGAATATAAACCAAATTTGTTGACAGAGGTTTTGCATTCACCTTCCTCCATAGTTGAGCCTCTGTCACCCTTATGAAGCTTTGTTGGATCCTATCCTCGAGGTTTGGTGTAAACCACTCTCTTCGCCTGCCGTTTCTAAGGCTGTGGCTAGAAGGTATAGGACTGCACCAGGGGATCCAGATTTTCTCTCTTCTATCCATCTCCAGAGAGTTTGGTGGTGCAAGCATCTTGCTCCAAGCAATCTTCAGGTGCTTTTCCACAGGCCCCAGCTGACAGGGACTCAAAGAAAATGGAACAGTCGGCTAAAAAGGTTTTCTCCTCTTCTAGCATGGCACTGAAATCGACCAATGCCACTTGTCTGTTGCATACATGCTTTGATGGACTCGGCAAAACAATTGGCTCCCAAGTTACCTGATGTGGAGAGGGGAAACTTTATGGAGGTTCTGTCAGATGCTTAGGCTGTGGCTACACAGGTTATTCAATCAGGCCTGGATACGGCTGACTCAGTAGCCAGAGTTATAGGCTCCTCCATAGCTACAAGAAGGCAGGCTTGGCTTTGTTCTTCTGGATTTTCCCCTGATGTCTAGGCCACTCTTGTTGATTTTCCCTTTGACGGGTCGAAGCTCTTTGGTGAAAAAGCAGATTCGGCCTTACAAAGGTTTAAGGATAGCAGAGTCATGGTGTAATCCTTGGGATTGTAGACCCAGTCGAGAGGTTTAGGCTACAAGAAATATCGAGGCTTTTGGAAGGTCTTCCTTTCGCAACTTCCGTCAACCTCAGCAGCAGCAGCAAAATCCACTCTATAAATCATATAGAGGAAGAGCCAAAGGTCGCCAATGTGGTTCTGCCCGCAATCTCGTCTCCTCCTCTTCTGCTGCCCCCGCTCACTCTGGTACCGCAGGAAAGCAGCCCTAGATCCCCCATCCTGGATCATGTGGGTCCTGTAGAGGGTCAGCTGTCTCACTTTCTGCAAGGTTAGAAATCGGTCACGACAGACCTTTGGGTTTTAAACCTTATGGAGAATGGGTACGCCCTTCCCTTTCGGGAATTTCCTCCTCCTTACCCTCCTTGCCAAGGTTTTAGTTCAGAGGACCATTTGCTTCTTCTGCAGAAGGAGGTTCTTGCATTACTACAAAAAGGTGCGATAGAGGTGGTTCCGGAGCAGGAGAGGGGTCAGGGATGCTACTCCCAGTATTTCCTGATCCCCAAAAAGGACGGCAGGTTACGTCCGATCCTGGATCTCAGGGTCTTGAATTTTCACCTAAAGCAGTAGAAATTCAAGATGCTGACCCTTGCTCAGGTTCTTCTGGAATTGCAGCAAGAGGACTGGATGGTGTCGATCGACTTACAGGATGCATATTTTCATATCCCCATTCTGAAGTCGCACAGGAATTATCTCAGTTTTACGGTTGGGTCGCAGCACTACCAGTTTGGGGTCTTCCCGTTCGGTCTTACTACTGCACCTTGAGTCTTCACAAAGGTGATGTCAGTGGTGCCAGCTCATCTCAGAAGGTCAGGATTCCAGTTTTCCCCTATCTGGACTACTGGCTGCTCAAAGCGGAGTCGCCAGAGATGGTGCTTCATCATCTGCGTGTAACATCTCAACTGTTGTTCAACTATGGTTTTTCAATCAATGTGTCCAAATCTCACCTGGTGCCCTCTCAGCGCAACCTTTTCATAGGGGCGGTACTGGACACTACTGTGTGTCGAGCATTTCCTCCTCCACAAAGAATTCTCGACATTCAGGAGATGATCCCTTTATTCCAGACTGGAGCGGTTGTTCCAGTTCTGAAGGTCCTTCACCTGCTTGGTCTGTTCGCCTCCTGCATTCTGTTGGTCAACCATGCACGCTGGCACATGAGGGCCCTCCAGTGGTGTCTCCGCAGGCAGTGGTATCAGCACAACGGGGATCTCAGGGAGTCAGTCAGGATCTCCAGAGAAGCTGCAGCGGATATGTTTTGGTGGAGCGTGGAGGGCAATCTGTCTCAAGGAAAGCCCTTTCATCTTCCTCCATCAGTGGCCACAGTGATAAAGGATGTCTCTACCCTAGGGTGGGGTGCTCATCTGGGGGATCTGGAGATCAAGGGTCTTTGGTCACCAGAGGAAAAATTGTCTCATATCAATCTTCTGGAATTGCGGGCGATACGTTTGGCGCTCAAGGCCTTTCTCCCTTCCCTTCGCGGTCAGTCAGTTCAAGTCCTGACAGACAACACTACCGCGATGTGGTATGTCAACAAGCAGGGAGGAGTAGGGTCGTACCGTCTCTGCAGAGAGGTGTTGCGACTTTGGTCCTGGGCTTGGGACCATCGGATTTGTTTGATGGCAAAAGACTGGGGCATTTGTTGCAAATCTGTAGGTCATGGCATTCAGTATTAGAAATCAATTAATTGAGTGAAAAACATTCTTTTTTTTAAACTTTATTTACCAGTTTCATGTGCATTACAATAGATCCATCGATATTCGTAATATAGTGACAGTTTTTAGAAAAACTGAAAAAATAAGTAAAACAGCAGAGACATGTAGATTAGACAACATATGCAAATTGGACTAGAATGGATAGTTCTTATATGACCTTCCATCCCACCTGTCTGAACACAAAACCTCAGTGTGAAAAACATTCTTAATTGTGCGAAATACATTCCTTAATGTATAGGTTGGTGGTACAGCAAGATTAGTTACGTGATTGTACAATTAATGGATACTAATTACACACACATATATATATATATATATATATATATATATATATATATATATATATTACCTACTGGCGGTCGCCAGTAGGTAGTTATAGTTAGGACCCCTTTTCCATAGGAAATCCGCAACATTCTATTTTGAATAACTTTGGCGCCGGTCGATGAATCCTCGCGAATTTCTCAAAATAGGTGGGGCGCTACGCTACGCTCCTACCCTGAAAGTCTCGGGGGGATACGTCAAGCGGGGGCTGAGATAAAAGGGGGGTCCCAAAACGCGTTTTTCCCATGCATTTTTCCATAGGACCTTTAGAACGAGCTACAGCCCGAACGGCTGAACAGAATTACTAGAAATTTGGCAGAGAGGTAGTCCCTATGTCAAGGAAGTGCCTTTTGTAGGTTTGGTGTAAATCTGTTCAGTAGATTCTGAGAAAATAGCCTTTAAATCAATATATATATCTGAGCCCGCTTACGGTACGCTTACCGTACGCTTACGGTAAGCATACGGTACGCGTACGGTGGCGTGCGCGAGCGCGATTCTGATTGGCTGTTAGATCTTAGTAAACATTCGAATCGGCCGAAACGAGGAAGCGGCGGCCGCCATTTTGTGTGTTTCACTCAGAAAAAAAAGAGTGAAAACAAGAAAAGGGGGCAATGAGGAGAGTTACAGACCCCCTTACATTTGTGAGGGGATCAAAGAAGGACTGAAAAGTACAAAGAAAACATTTATTGATTTTTAAAAAAATCACGGGGTACGCGTACGGTAAGCTTACGGTAAGCGTACGGTAGAAAAAAAAATAAAAAAATAAATGAAATTCAGATTTAAGTGTTTAGATATTAGGGGGCTCTAAAAAGAGCCGTTGTGTTTATGAAATGATTTTTTAGTGGTACCTACAAGTAAGTACCGATGCAGAGTCTAAGGTTCAAGAGGAAGACTCTGTTCCCTTCATCATTGAAGTGCACACCATCTCCTCTATAAATGTCTTGCATGTCATAACGCAAGTTGTTGTGGTAAATGGCACCCATACCATAGTCACGGAGGAAAGCAGAAACAGATTTGTTGACGTGCTTTCTTGCTTTGTCAATCTGCGGACAGAAATGATTGGACCAGTTCCATTTTTGCCTTTGGCATATGTTGGAAAACACAAAGGCAGTTTTAGGGAAAAGTGAAAACAGTTGTGCAAAGGTGTCCTTCATAAGCATTTCCAGACCTACCCCAGTCAAAGTGCCTAGGTCATTGCCACCACAGTGCACTATTATGAGGTCAGGGTGTTGGATTTGCATGAAGGATTTCACCAATGGCATCAATTGGTGCCACTTTAACCCTCTCTGACCAATCCATTTAATGTCTACATTTGGCAAAGCAAGGTCTCTCACCATATCTGTTTTCTCTGCAAACTTTTCACTCCAGAAGACATAGCTGTGCCCTACAATCCACACTGTGAACATCTTCAAAGGAGAACTGGATGCACTCAGGAGGTGTCTTTCAGTAGAATGGCAATATGAAAAGAAAGACAGTTTGGAAATGGAGGCATACATATTTTTTTCAAAACAAAAAGAACTGATTGGCTGTTTCATACCATTCTAGAATAAAAACTAGGCTGTATGTGTAAACTAATAGAAGCATGTTTTGTATTGGTACAAAAAAATGTGTTACCAAAGAACAGTACTATGGATTTGCTGTTAGGTTTGAAAAGTCAAGCACTCTTGCTCTGTGGAATTGAAACATTGTGTGGCGAACTTCTGACCTAACTCCACACAGCAGTGTTCCATGAGCTGTTGCTATGGTAGCAGGCAGAAGTCAAGTTGGGGGAAGGGTACTAGGCAGAAGTCAAGTTGGGAGCAGGGTACTTTTGGAAAAGGGTTGGTTTTCAACCAATAGAAATGTGTGATTACATTTGAAAAAAAGGGGGAAGCACTGAGATTTGAAACTTACATGTATATGTGTGGAAAAATAGAGGGAAAGTTTGCCATTATCTGGTTCTGCTGAGAGGAGAGAGGTGAACAGAACAGAGATCCTGGCTCTGATAATCTGCTGTTTGAGTGCCACATTTCTTTCACAACTAACTAATTTTAAAGGTGAGGTTAGAGTTTGAGAGGAGATGTATATGGTAAATTAAGAAATGAATAATAGAAATGGAAATTCTTTTTGTTGAAGTTGCGTTTATCATTTTCTGTTTTGGGAGAAATTTAAATGTGAGGAACATGTAAAATAATATGGACTATGTTTTCACGATAAATTAAGGTGTACTGGAAAAAAAAAGAATAGTTTAAGGGTTTGAGGTTGGACTCAGTAATGCAAATACATTCAGCATCACTAAGGCTGGTTGCCCTTGCTGGAATGTAGGCAGCCACCCAGGTTACACATGGTGGTGGTCTGAAAAAGCAGTTTGGACATGTGCATTTAAAAAAATCAAAAAAGTGGTTTCATAATGTGTCAGTCTGTAAAAGTGATTTTCACTTGCCAAAAAAAAAGAGCAGTAAGTGTGCTTTCAAATTGGCAAAGAAATTTCGTTTTGGGACTAATGTGAAAACATGACTCTGTGTGGAAATAGGAATTACAGGCAGAGATTTATTGCGTTTTTTTCTGGTGATTTCACAGTTGCATTAGTAGGAAAAAGGGGGAGCGATTTTTTGGGGGAAGAAGCAGACTCTTAGCACACACCCATCTGCTTGCCATGTATAATCATGCACAGTATTTACAAGCAAGTGGGGTTTTCAGGTTTCAGTCTGTAATGCAAATACATTCAGCATCACTAAGGCTGGTTGCCCTTGCTGGAATGTAGGCAGCCACCCAGGTTACACATGGTGGTGGTCTGAAAAAGCAGTTTGGACATGTGCATTTAAAAAAATCAAAAAAGTGGTTTCATAATGTGTCAGTCTGTAAAAGTGATTTTCACTTGCCAAAAAAAAAGAGCAGTAAGTGTGCTTTCAAATTGGCAAAGAAATTTCGTTTTGGGACTAATGTGAAAACATGACTGTGTGGAAATAGGAATTACAGGCAGAGATTTATTGCGTTTTTTTCTGGTGATTTCACAGTTGCATTAGTAGGAAAAAGGGGGAGCGATTTTTTGGGGGAAGAAGCAGACTCTTAGCACACACCCATCTGCTTGCCATGTATAATCATGCACAGTATTTACAAGCGAGTGGGGTTTTCAGGTTTCAGTCTGTAATGCAAATACATTCAGCATCACTAAGGCTGGTTGCCCTTGCTGGAATGTAGGCAGCCACCCAGGTTACACATGGTGGTGGTCTGAAAAAGCAGTTTGGACATGTGCATTTAAAAAAATCAAAAAAGTGGTTTCATAATGTGTCAGTCTGTAAAAGTGATTTTCACTTGCCAAAAAAAAAGAGCAGTAAGTGTGCTTTCAAATTGGCAAAGAAATTTCGTTTTGGGACTAATGTGAAAACATGACTCTGTGTGGAAATAGGAATTACAGGCAGAGATTTATTGCGTTTTTTTCTGGTGATTTCACAGTTGCATTAGTAGGAAAAAGGGGGAGCGATTTTTTGGGGGAAGAAGCAGACTCTTAGCACACACCCATCTGCTTGCCATGAATAATCATGCACAGTATTTACAAGCGAGTGGGGTTTTCAGGTTTCAGTCTGTAATGCAAATACATTCAGCATCACTAAGGCTGGTTGCCCTTGCTGGAATGTAGGCAGCCACCCAGGTTACACATGGTGGTGGTCTGAAAAAGCAGTTTGGACATGTGCATTTAAAAAAATCAAAAAAGTGGTTTCATAATGTGTCAGTCTGTAAAAGTGATTTTCACTTGCCAAAAAAAAAGAGCAGTAAGTGTGCTTTCAAATTGGCAAAGAAATTTCGTTTTGGGACTAATGTGAAAACATGACTCTGTGTGGAAATAGGAATTACAGGCAGAGATTTATTGCGTTTTTTTCTGGTGATTTCACAGTTGCATTAGTAGGAAAAAGGGGGAGCGATTTTTTGGGGGAAGAAGCAGACTCTTAGCACACACCCATCTGCTTGCCATGTATAATCATGCACAGTATTTACAAGCAAGTGGGGTTTTCAGGTTTCAGTCTGTAATGCAAATACATTCAGCATCACTAAGGCTGGTTGCCCTTGCTGGAATGTAGGCAGCCACCCAGGTTACACATGGTGGTGGTCTGAAAAAGCAGTTTGGACATGTGCATTTAAAAAAATCAAAAAAGTGGTTTCATAATGTGTCAGTCTGTAAAAGTGATTTTCACTTGCCAAAAAAAAGAGCAGTAAGTGTGCATTTAAATTGGCAAAGAAATTTCGTTTTGGGACTAATGTGAAAATATGACTCTGTGTGGAAATAGGAATTACAGGCAGAGATTTATTGCGTTTTTTTCTGGTGATTTCACAGTTGCATTAGTAGGAAAAAGGGGGAGCGATTTTTTGGTGCAGAAGCAGACTCTTAGCACACACCCATCTGCTTGCCATGAATAATCATGCACAGTATTTACAAGCGAGTGGGGTTTGAGGTTTCAGTCTGTAATGCAAATACATTCAGCATCACTAAGGCTGGTTGCCCTTGCTGGAGTGTAGGCAGTCACCCAGGATACACATGGTGGTGGTCTGAAAAAGCAGTCTGGACATGGGCTTTTTAAAAAATCTGAAAAGTGGATTCATAATGTGTCAGTCTGTAAAAGTGATTATTACTTGTCAAAAAAAAGAGCAGTAAGTGTGCTTTCAAATTGGCAAAGAAATTTCGTTTTGTGACTAATGTGAAAACATGACTCTGTGTGCAAATAGGAATTACAGGCAGAGATTTATTGCGTTTTGCTCTGGTGATTTCACAGTTGCATTAGTAGGAAAAAGGGGGAGCGATTTTTTGGTGCAGAAGCAGACTCTTAGCACACACCCAGCTCCATTCCATGTATAATCATGCACAGTATTCACAAGCGAGTGGGGTTTGAGGTTTCAGTCTGTAATGCAAATACATTCAGCATCACTAAGGCTGGTTGCCCTTGCTGGAGTGTAGGCAGTCACCCAGGATACACATGGTGGTGGTCTGAAAAAGCAGTCTGGACATGGGCTTTTTAAAAAATCTGAAAAGTGGATTCATAATGTGTCAGTCTGTAAAAGTGATTATTACTTGTCAAAAAAAAGAGCAGTAAGTGTGCTTTCAAATTGGCAAAGAAATTTCGTTTTGTGACTAATGTGAAAACATGACTCTGTGTGCAAATAGGAATTACAGGCAGAGATTTATTGCGTTTTGCTCTGGTGATTTCACAGTTGCATTAGTAGGAAAAAGGGGGAGCGATTTTTTGGTGCAGAAGCAGACTCTGAGGACACACCCAGCTCCTTTCCATGTATAATCATGCACAGTATTTACAAGCGAGTGGGGTTTGAGGTTTCAGTCTGTAATGCAAATACATTCAGCATCACTAAGGCTGGTTGCCCTTGCTGGAGTGTAGGCAGTCACCCAGGATACACATGGTGGTGGTCTGAAAAAGCAGTCTGGACATGGGCTTTTTTAAGAATCTGAAAAGTGGATTCATAATGTGTCAGTCTGTAAAAGTGTTTATCACTTGCCAAAAAAAAGAGCAGTAAGTGTGCTTTCAAATTGGCAAAGAAATTTCGTTTTGTGACTAATGTGAAAACATGACTCTGTGTGCAAATAGGAATTACAGGCAGAGATTTATTGCGTTTTGCTCTGGTGATTTCACAGTTGCATTAGTAGGAAAAAGGGGGAGCGATTTTTTGGTGCAGAAGCAGACTCTGAGGACACACCCAGCTTTTTGAGTGGGTATGGTAAGTCACCAATATCATGGTTCCTTTTTTTCTACTTCTCTACAATCACATTTTCAGTTTTTAATTGTAGTCTCTCAAAAAAATAAAAAATTAAAAAAACCTTGGGTGCGCGCAGGGTGCGCGCACCTCAAAAACATTTCAAAAAAAATATCTAAAAAAAAAATTTGTTTGGTTTAGTTTATAAGTGGCTCTTAAAAGAGCCCTTGAGTTAATGGAGGGAAACAGGAAGAGAAAAACGCAAAAAAAGAAAAAACATCTATGGCCTAGTGCACGGATGCGCATCAAATTTTCTCTGAAGGAGATCAAGACTGGTCTCCCCCACAGAAATAAGAGAACCGCAATCAGTGCACCGTGTAGACAACCTCGCCAAACAAGGTGGACCAACTAGAGGTATAGAAACAGGTGAAGGCACCATCGCAGCTGAAGTGCTCCCCTGAGCTGCCGAAGATGTGCTCGGCTGAGCTGCTGCTGATGTCGTCGGCTGAGCAGGTGGAGGGTTTTCTCCAGAAGCTCGACGAAAAGTTACTGGATGCATTTTGTAAACATGTCTCAACATAGTGTGAATGCTAAAAGAATATTTCTTGTTAGGATTCCCACGAGATAAGACTTTTTTACAAAGTAGACATGTAACTTTCGGTGCATTTACCTTTTTCTGACCTTCTGGAAAAGAGAAAAACTGCCATATAAAGCTGTCTTTCTGCTTCCTGTTCCTCTGCCTCTCAAGAGTGTCCTGGTCACTGTCTGAAGTAGGTTGCTGTTCAGCCATTGTCTCTCAACAACAGAATAGCTCCTTCTCCAAAGGAATCAGAACTAATAATGAGGGGAGTAGGTGTGGTTTGGGAAGAATCTGGAACAGAAAGTACTTCAAACCAATCAAAAGTGATGATTCTTGATCACATGACTTGCCATGAGGGGATTGGGTGTGGTATTGAAACAATTAGAAACTGAAAGTAATGATAACCAATAAGAAATATTGTTTTATTATGTATAAACCCGAGGTGCGCGCACTGCGCAAGCTCCGAGCGCGCACCCCGTGATGACGTATGCACGAACGCGTAAGCGCGCAGGTGCATACGTCATATGCGCGTACCTAGCGCGCATACGTTGAACACGCGTATACGCGACCGTTATTGCGCATAATTTTAGCGTATGGGGAAGTAAACCGCGTCGAGCGCGTAGGACGCATGCACGCATACGTACGTACGCATACGTACTGGGTGCGCGCTCCCAGCGCGCACCGTGAAGTATATTTGCGTACGTAAATAACGTACGCCGGAATTCATAAAAAACTTACGAAATAGTACTAGGAGCGCGCTCAGAGCGCGCACCCCAAGAATTTATATAAAAAAAAAAAAAAAGTGGACATAAAATAATTTAAAAAATTCAAAAAAAAAAAAAATTATCCTAATTGAATTTTTAAAAAAAATAATTTAAAAAAAAGATACAGATAATATATAAATGAATATATAGTAATTTTATTTTAATAAAAAAAATATCTTTAATTAAAAATACATAACTTAGCATATAAAAAACCGTACAAATTCACTGAAAAAACCAAAGGTTTCAAAAACGTTATAGTTAGGAATTAGCATTTAAAAAACCTTGCAAATTCACTGAAAAAACCATAGGTTTCACACACGTTATAGTTAGGAATTAGCATTTAAAAAACCTTGCAAATTCAATGAAAAAACCAAAGGTTTCACACATGTTATAGTTAGCTGGACATTTCACTCGTAAAAAACCAATGAAATTCCCCCGTTATAGTTAGTTCAGCTAACTATAACTCGCGCGCCCGCAATGCACTGCTGATGACGTCACATATTACATCACTCATGACATGGTCAGTGACATCACTCATGACATCACTGATGACATCTCAAATGACATCACTGATGACATCACTGATGACATCATCCTTGTGAAAGAGTGGCAGACCACCTCTTCCCCTAATATAACCTTTGATACACACATTCAAAAATAGAAATTAAAATTTTAAAAACAATGGACATACCAATACCAGTTACAACAACCTATACAGTAATTCTAAGATCCACATACACATCCACTCATTCACCAACAGTCCTATACAGTCACTCATACATGTACTCACTCATCATATGTACTCATACACCTATACATCCTGTTACACAATGCCACTCATCCATAGAGGTACTCACACACATAGTCACTCATGCTAATAAAGAATCAAACATCCATTTACTTGCATATACAGTTATACACACACCACCACACTTACTTCTACGGAAACTTACACATACTTAGTCTTTTAAACAATCACTTATAGAAACACATACTTATTCATACAGGAACTCTTTCAATCTCTCACTCTCACATATACTCGCTTATATACACCAATAGTCACATATACTAATTTAAAGCATATGTAGTTACTCATAAAGACACTATTGAGACAGTCATTCACCCACTAACACACCCATACACTCACTCATCCACCCATAGAGTCCAGCACACATGCTGTCTTCAACACATACAAAGAGTGAGTCACTCATTCATGCACCTATGCACTACGTAATACCCCCACCGAACCATGCAGACACTCAGACTGATACTCATAAAACCAACTAATAACCAATATACACACCCATGTAGCTACTCACCAACCCATGCAGCCACTTATACACAAAGTGAGAGACTGATACAGATATTTACATATTTAAACATTACTCACTAAGCCATGTATTCACTATGATACACTTAGTCAGTTACACAATCAATTTTTCAAAAACAAATCATCCATTTAGACACTTATATACCCATTTATTCTTCCATCGACCTTGAGGTATACATATATAAAACATATTTTATTTTCAGAAACACACACATTCACTGGATGATGACATCAGTGATGTCATCAGTGATGTCATTTGAGATGTCATCAGTGATGTCATGAGTGATGTCACTGACCATGTCATGAGTGATGTAATATGTGACGTCATCAGCAGTGCATTGCGGGCGCGCGAGTTATAGTTAGCTGAACTAACTATAACGGGGGAATTTCATTGGTTTTTTACGAGTGAAATGTCCAGCTAACTATAACATGTGTGAAACCTTTGGTTTTTTCATTGAATATATACATGACTCTTAGCTGAGAAGTCACTGACAAAGCATCCTGTTATAAGTATAACACAGACTGCAATAACTCCTCTCTCGTTACGGTTAGGTCAGAATTTCCATTGATAAGAAATGTTCTTGTTTTCTTAACTTTCATACCATTAAACAGATCTGTCCAAAACTCCCCCTCCCCCCCAAAAAAGTGCCTCCAATTTGGGTTCATCGTGCCAAGTTTCATGCAGATTCCTCAAGCGTGGGCCTAAAAATAGGGATGTTCCAAAAAGTGACATTTCCCATTTTAACTCCCACAAGATTCTTTGCTCCTTTTAACTGAATTACACTAAACGTGGCATGTCATCATCAGCCAAACTGTATTCGGATGACAGAGACATCTATAAAAGCACAAATGATTTAAAACAATTGTAATTACCTACATTAAAATAACTAGTGTACAGATTCATCAATTAGAATGACTAGGCAAATGTAAAATAAAATAATCTAACCTTTGCTAAAATATTCTTGTGAAGGGTGAATAAAAAGCTTATTAGTTTCTCATCCAGCCCCTGTTCAAGTAAAGTCGCTTATAGTTTTGATCAATTAACACAGTCTAACGCCATTGACTGGTCCATACATGCCAGGTATAGTGGGCAGTGCTGGGCAGTGGTTTATTTGCCTATGACCAAATCAAGGTTGGGGTACTGCTCCACAATACCCAGCCACTCCCTAAATATATATTGGCAAAAATTAAAGATGCTATTTATGTTGGCCCAATATCAGATTATGTTATAAATGACTCTGCTAATTTTGAATGAGATGTCAATAAGAGAGATGGGCCGATAACTTCTAGGGTTAGAGTGATTGCCCTTTTTAAAGACGGGTACAGTGATCAAAGGTGACCAGGATCTTGGCAGTTGTATATAAGCTAGGCTATTAAAGATGTTGGACATCAATGACACCCATAACTTTAGGTTGAATTTTAGGAGGTTGATAGGCCCCCTGCCAGGACTGGGAACTTTACCTGCTGGGTTCCGCTGTATTGCTAGTGTTACTTCATATAGCAAGAAAACGAACCTGCCTTCAGGGGTGTTGCTAGTAAAGGGCTCATAAGCACTAAGGAGCGTATTTACTAGTTTTGACGCAGGGCAGCTCAGCAAGTCACTTTACTGCACTGCCCTGCGTCAAAGGAAAGGGCAGGAATGCACCGTATCTATGAGATAGGCACATTCCTGTCCTCTTCCACTGCGCTGGCACACAATTGGATGCCTTGCACCAACACAGGCACCCATGCACCATGGTGCATGGTTGCCAAACTCGGTAAGAAATTGAGGATCTAGACAGTGTCGGCCCCACAGGATCCAAACCTCTTCGCAGGCACCACTGGTCCATCTGATCCAGGCTGACCTGTACCGTTTAATGATACTATCTGCCAATGCTGTCGAAAGTCCCAGGACCGACCAACGTCCCCTGGAATCCACCAAGCATCAGGGAGAGCGAGTTTTCCAACACCAGTCAGTGCGGCAGGCGATCCGAATTGAGAAGAAGTGGAGAAAACAGGGGGGAGTGGGATTGGAGAATCCCAGGAAAGTTCCAGAAGAACCAGAAACCAGAGATCTCTTTGTTGGTGTAATCATCACCACATCCACTTTCTGTCACCGGATCTGGGCCGTGGCCTGGGTGAGCATTACAAATAGGCAAAATGCAGAGGCCAGTCTTGCATGAAGGCGTCCTTCACCACTGCTTGTGGGTCCGGTCTCTAGCTGAAGAACCAGAGAAGTTGGTGATCCAGCTGCGATGCTAGTAGGTCCACTAAAAATGGACCCCAGCATTCTGGAGGGCGGTAAACGCTTCTGGATGAAGCCTCCACAAGCTTGAGTCCCAGAAATGCTGAGAGTGCCAACCCACCACCACGTTCGCCTGACTTGACAAGAACTCCACTGTCTCTTAGACCTGATGGTCCAGGCAGTATTGGCATAAATTTGTGGCCAGGTCGGAGAGGATCTTGGAAGCCCGTGCCCCCCTGATGATTGATGTATCGGGCTGCTGAGACATTGTCCACCTTGAGGAGAACAGAAGACTGAATCCTGCCCCTCATCCAACACTGGACTGCGAATGACACTGTGAGGCACTATAAGCAATTTATATGGGAGGTCGTCTCGTGGGGGGACCAAGAACCTCCGGTGAAAAAATCATCACACCATGCACCCCAGCCTGACCTGCTGGCCTTGGACTCGATGACGAGATCTGGGTCCGAACCAAAAATCGCTCTCCCTTTCCAGGCTTTCATGTGAGAAAGTCACCAGATTTCTCCCATTGCCTCATCTGAGAGGGACTCTGTCTGTGAGTATGTAAGACCCTTGCGCAGATGATTTGCCTTAGGTCTTTGAAAGGACCGATAATGTAGGGGTCCCAGAAAAATGACCTGGATGGAGGAAGAAAAAAGGCCGACAAGATGGGCAATTTGATGCAGCGACGTGCAGGGCTTCACCAGAGTTCTCATCAATTTGTGTCTAATCTTTGCTATTTTCTGAGATGGAAGGTTCAGGAAGGATGTGGTCGAATCAATAATAAATCCCAAGAAGGTCACTCTTCGTTGTGTCGTTGACCACGAATCCCAAGTCTTCCAGAAGGTCTATTGCCATTTGTAGTTGAAGCGACAACTGTTGTGTACACTGAGCTATAAGAAGCATATCAATAATGAGACGTTTCCCCGGCACCTGCAGGTGTTCCACCACCGGTTTGAGAAACTTGTTGAAAAACCAAGGGGTGGTGGGGAGTCTGATGGCGCCAAAGAAACTGAAGAAACCTCTGGTGAGGAGGAAAGATTGGGATTGGCAGATTAACGTTCTTTAGCTTCATACGGACCATCCAGTTGCCCGGACGCAACACATCCCGCAGGAGGTGGATGTTCTCCATCTGGAAATGGCAGTAAACCAGCCATTTCTTGAACTCTCGCAGGCTTATGACAGGACGACAACCTTCTTTGGTCTTAATGACCAGAAATAGGTTGCTTAGAAACCCGTGGGGGTGGATGGCCATTGAACAAATGCGCCTTTTTCCAAGAGTGATTGAACCTCCACCTCTACAAGCGCGACTTCCTGAGAAAATAATTGGATCAGCTGAGGGCCGGTGGGTTGGAGCGGGGTGCCGTAGAATTCTGTTTGAAATCCCTGCACTGTCTGCAGGACGCACATGTCTGTTGTGAGTGTCCTCTACCTTGTGAGAAAGAGAACTAGTCTGCTTCCCACCTGGATCAAAGGAGAATGATGAGTACTTACCAGAATTGGAGTGGTTAGATTGCCCCTTGAAGCTTCTGAAGAGTTGACTTCTAGTGGGTAAAAGATGACAAAACAATGCTTGTCCTGATAATTGCAAAACAATTGATGGACAGAATGCTGAACAATTTCAAACATTCACCCCCAGTACAGAGATCTGGGCCTAAATGTATTTTTCTGCTCACCATGCCATTTAAGTTTGCAACCTGCAATATGCAAATAAGTCTTGACCCTGCTCCCCATAGGAACAGGCCAGCCTGAACTGCCAGGCCATGTCCTCCCTGGTCCGGAAACAATAATTATGGGACCAGTTTCAGAGTATCAACCTCATCAGCCAGGCTAGCTTAACTCCAGTAACATGGTGAGCATGGGACCCACGTCTGGACATACCCTTCCCACTTAGGAGGACAAATGCAAAAAAAAACTATTGATGGACAGAATGCTGAACAATGTCAAACATTCACCCCCAGTACAGAGATCTGGGCCTAAATACATCGTTTTTTGCTCATCATGCCATTCCACTTTGGACCCAGGCATATGCAAAGCAGTCTTGATCTTGTTCCCCATTGTAACAGTCCCATGTGAACATTCCAGCCAAAATTGCTAGGCCAGGTCCTCCCTAGAAGGGAATAAAGCATCCTGGGTCCTGATTATAGCCTTGCCTGAAGTCTTGTCCTCTGGAAGGGGCTTGGGATGCGAATCAGCTGTCCGAGGCCCCCCAGGAAAAACCCAATTCGGGAAAACCCTCTTGATAGATGTTTGAGCTTTGTCTGAGGTGAACGTGTTGACAAATATACTGAGCTTGTTAATAAAAAGGCTCCCCAAACAGCCCTCCTTGGGCCACTGCCTCCAAGGTGATGAGGTTCCCAATCTTTGGGTCCACCTATATCAAGACAGAAAAACGTCCCTTCATGGATAGAGCGTAGTTGCCATTACCTAAAAAGATAATCGCCTTCTGTCTGTGCCGATCCGGAAAGCACCTGGGGGGAAATCAGGGAATCTGAAGACTTGGCATCCTCCGCCATGTCGAAGATTTTAGGATTTTAGTGGCCCACCATGTCCAGGAGCTTATCTTGGCAAGCTCTTTAGGACCTGTCGATACCCTTCTTGGGGTCCTTGACAAATTTTGCTAGGAAAGTAGCCATCCTAAGGTCGATCTTCAGTGTCAATGTAACTTTGTCGGCCAGATGTGGGAACTGCGCCCACAGGCTGCTATGCGCCGCTTTCTCCAGAGGTTTGCGTAGGCGGTTTGCCACATAGTGTGCCACTTTGTTGCCGGGGACCCATTCTGCTGATCTCGGATGAAGAATCTCATCTGGATCCATCATATCGGATCATGGCTCTGCAGCGGGGTTTTGGTGGCTGCAGGGGGGGGCACGCCACAGACTGGAGGATCCCACCTCCTCATCCGACAGTGAGTCCTCATTCTGATCAGGGGAGGGTGCTCCAGCGATTCCGCTGGATCAGAAGGGGGAACCCGCGGGGATTTGGGCCATAAAGGCCTGCTTAAGGCACACAAAGGCATCTAGATCCATTCCCTCCACACAATGGTACTTCGCCAGTGCTGGGTCAAACTTTGTAGGTTCTGGGGGCCCGAGAGGGCCCTGGAGCCTCCTGTGGTGCCTGAGGGCACTTGGCGCATTTGTAAGCAGTCAGTTGCACAATGCACTCTTCACAGGGCCCATGACCTCATTAACTGCCCCGTAAATAGAAGCGCCCACAGCATCATAAAAATCATCACCCCAGGGCAGGGCATCCAAAGGTTCCTCATATATGTCCCCTTCAACCTCCATAAGGAAGGCGTATCTTGAAAACAATGACAATACAGGCACTTATAGAGCTTTTTACCCCCCTTTAGGGCTAATGTAGGTAGTCAGGTGGCTGTAAATGGTGGACTGCGGGTTCAGTCAAGGGTTTCTAGTGGGCAAAGCCACATACAATATGGGTCTAGGCCCAGGAACACGTTCCCCCACTGCCAAAATCAGTAGGGGAAATCAAGTGCCTGGGAGCGTGTTCTCCCAGAGGCCCTTGTGGCCAACAACAGTAATAAAGACCCCTGGGGGCATAATAATGCACTTACTACTGACCCAAGCAGGGCGTCAATGCAGCAAACCTTAGGGGACTTCCCCAATCGTTTACAGACCCCAGCATGCTGGGGCGTCACGCTCCAGGGCAAAAAGGCTCCAGGCGGCAGCTACCAGCACATGATCCCAGCATCCGCTGATGTGAATTAACAGGAATCGCGCGTCAGTAGAGGAGTGTCAACCATCCCGTAGTGCCACCAAGTGGGTGGAGGATCGCACCACGAATCCACACCACACCAATAGCAGCTGCGGACGAGTGTAAAAACACATTCCTGCAGCCATAACAAGCACACACACCAAATTAGGAAGGACTATGGGACACCTGGTGGAGTCTGATTGGCTCATTGTTGGAACTGTTATCTGCCATGGTTGGGCCATTTGTGGAGTTATTCTCAAGGACTCATGGGAGTTGTAGTTTTTTTGTGCATACTGTTGGGGAAACATTTTGTTTAATGAATGGCTGCTTCAATAAAACGCAGATAAGCATAATCCTCGCCTCCGGTCCTGAAATGGAATTGGATTGGGTTGGCTGTAAGTTGTCCATCAATTGAACCTCTGGTTTTATGGTATCTTTAAAGTCTCTTTGTAAATCCACCATCAATATTTCATCTCAATCAGATGATGATTTTTTGCTGCAAAGCAATGTCTGGCTGAGCCCCTTCTGTAGATCTTGGACAGGATATGAAGGACAGAATCATGGCTATTTGATTCTCATGAATGGAGCACTATCAAAGGTCTTTTCCATGAGCACCTCAAGAGGATCATGTCTCCAAAATGCTAAGTGATCCCTTACATGACTGTATCAGTGACTAGTGGTGTTTAAGGTCAACATTAGCTCCAGTGCTTGGAGGGCATGCCACATTTTGTTTCTGCTGTTTCCTCTTTATTAAGAAAGTGCATCAGTTGGGTGACATGCCTGCATTCTCACTAAAGGGGAGTTAACAGATTATTTGTGCCGAGCCTCAAAATGTTGGACTTGCCATATATTCCCTCTGTATCCCAAATTGTATATTTTACATGTGTTTGCTTTGGTAAGGATTGTATTGATATCTTCCACCATACAATCTTGCTTAAATTCTTTTGTAGACAGACTCAAACATGAAACATTAGTCTAGTGTTAATATCCCTAGCTTATGCCAATATCCTGTGAACCTGGTGACAAACCTGAAAACTGCTTATTAACATGTTGAAACCAAATCTGCATGTGGTCAGTACCGCCCATGTCTATTTAAATAAACATGAGAAGACAGACCTCTTGAATCTCCTGATCGTTCCCCAGATTCATATGAGGGACGGAAAATTGAACTTTTGGGTTACATCAAACATGTTTTAGTTTTCAAGGGAAGGAAAATTAGAGGCAAGATCTACCTTGCCCTCAATGGATTGAACATCTTAGGCTGGTACCACCAAGGGTTATTTGGCATTATTCTCAAGCCTTGTACGAAAGAACAAGTTCTTGTAGTTTCAGAAGAGTATCAGCAATGTAAGTGGAAAGAAAGATTTCCATCTGTTTTCGGTGATGGTTTGGGAATGATACGAGGTTTCAAACACACGATCATCATAAAGGATGGAGTCCTTCCTGTTAAGCACAAGTTGAGGGGTGTGCCTTTCAACGTCTGGGACGATCTTGAAAAGGAACTAAAGTCTTTGTGTGATCAAGGGATCATCGATCCTACAGAGTCTTCTCTTTGGCTCTCATCATTGGTCATTACACGCATGAAGTGTGGGATGTTACGTGTTTGCGTGGACTTGAGATCTTAAAATAAAGAAATTTGGATTGATTCTCACCCCTTACCCAAGATCTGCGACCTGTTTGCGTGTGTCAGGGGGTCAAGGTATTTTTTACAAGTTAGATCTTGCCTGTGGGTATCATCAAATTAGGTTACATTCTGAATCACGCCATCTCACTGCGTTTGTGTCACCCCTAGGTACGTTCCAATACAAGTGAATGCACTTCAGGCTAGCTTCAGCTGCCTCTGTCTTTCAACGCATCATGCAAAATCTACTAGGTGGTATTGACAGAGTTTTAGTATTTCAAGATGATGTGTTGATTCATTCCAAAGATGTCCCATCACATGACCTCTTACTGAGCAACGTTTTGGGGATTTTTCATGAATATGGTGTGGTGGTCAAATCAGAGAAGTGTAAATTTCTCAGTGAAGAGATTGAGTACCTTGGTCATCTTGTTTCTGGTGAAGGAATTAGACCCAGGAAGGGACTGTTAGATGCTATCACTTATGCTTCTGCACCAGTGGACAAGACCGGTGTCAAATCTTTACTTGGTCTATTAAAGTATTATGAACTCTTATCTTGTTTGTGGGCAATTGAAAAGTTTTGCCCATATGTCTGGGGCAGATGTTTTATTATTGAGGACTGATCACAAACCTTTGATTAGTATACTTGGTGCTGGCACCAGTAAATGTTGTTCCCCTAGGATTCTCTGGATGGTTCTCGCCTTATACAGTATCAATTCGACATCGTCCATGTCTCCGGTGGTAGGAACATTAGGGCTGACTTTTTGTCACGGTTTCCTGTGAATGAGGATGAAGGGGAACATGGTTTCCTAGATTCTAGTGAAGATGACACTGATGACTGTTTTGTAGCTGCACTGGATTTACAGGAACATGATCTTGGCACAGAGGAGAGCTGGTTGAGTGCCCTTAGGAATGATGATGTCTTGCAGCAAGTGTGTGAGTTTGTCAGGTATGGGTGGCCCAGAGAGCGCGTTCTTTCTCCACATCTCCAACCTTTTTGAGAAGGTTGAGTGAGAAATTTCTCTGGAAGGTGGAGTTTTGCCACGCTCAGACAAGCTTATTCCCCCGCAGAGCCTTAGAAAGGGCATTATTGCCAAAGCTCATGATGGTCATTTGGGTTCTACTCTTACAAAGCGATGTATTCGTGAGGTTTTCTGGTGGCCCTCTATGGATGTTGAAATCAATGATGTGGTTGATATGTGTGTTGTGTGCTGCACAGCTGACAAGGGGTTGAAAATGTCGACTCCATCTCTCCTTCCTATCGAGTGTCCATCTGGACCTTGGACTAAAGTCGGTTTGGATATAATGGGTCCTCTTGAAATCTTGCCTGGTGGTTGTCGATTTATTTTGGTGCTTGTTGATTATAGGTCAAAATGGCCAGAAATCAAACTTGTCAAGGATCCCTCTTCTGCTGTTGTTATATGTTTCCATAAAGAAGTGTTCATGAAGGAAGGGTTTCCTGAGACCATGGTCAAGGACAATGGGACACAATTTATTAGTGCTATTTTCCAGTCTTTTCTACAGTCATGTAACATTAAACCTGTAAGGAGTTTTCTTTATCACCCCCAGTCTAACGGTCTCGTTGAGCGCATGAACAGAGTGGTGGGTGACTGTATCAAATGGGCCAAGTCTAGTGATTTTGATGTGGTGAAGTCCTTGGATAGCATGCTCTGGTTCTATAGGACGACTCCCCATTCTACGACCAAAGTATCTCCATTTGAACTTTTAAGGGGAAGGAGAGCCAGCACTAGCTTGTAGCCTGCTTGGATGAATAAATGGGTTAAGACCATATCTGATGTTGAATGTCTCATGAATTTCGCCAGAGAAAATGTCTCTATCTCACAATCCAAACAAAAGTCATGGTATGGCAAAAAGAAAGCTGTTAAGACTGTTCCTGTTGCCGTGGGAGATTTGGTGCGTGTAAAGTCCCCCATACATGTTAAAAAGGGGCAAAGCAAGTTTGGTGCTCCCATTTCTGTCACCAAGGCGGGGAGGAATGCTGTTTAAGTTGAGGGAGGAAAGTGGTGGAATGTAGGTAAGATTGTTAAAGTCAGGAACGTACCACTTGGTGTTTCTGACTCTTCTTTAAGTCATGACGTTCTTGTGCCTTCTCAGGTTCCTGTTCGGAGAAGCATGAGATCTAGAGCTATTCCCAGCAGATACCGATTGTAGTTTATTTTGTTCTTTACCTTTTCTTATGCTCCTTGGGTTGTTGTTTTCTTTTTCTTTTTTTCGTTTTATTGAGAAAACGTTGTATTCTCTGTATTACTTTACTTTGTGCTGTAGCCCTATGTTGCAGCTCAATGTTCTAATGCTGGTGTCATTCCTGTTAGAATGTTCTATGGTTGCCTTGTTGCTGGGCTTGTTGTATTCAAAAGGTTTGGAGGGCGGTTGGAGCTGGGTGGAGATTTGCCTATGTCTCCTGTCTGCCGTGTAGCCCACAACTAATAAAGTTGTGAAATCAACTCCTTTGTGCCTGCTTCATGACTACATACTCGCAAATTGTGCATGCAATTCCCATTCATTCCTATGGGACTCTAGGCCCATAGGAATGAATGGGAAGCAATTCCTTAATTGCGAGTCTCAATATGCGAGTCTCAATTAAGGAATTTGTAGGAATCGATAATTTATTTGCGATTCCTACATGCATAGCCAATAGCGAATCTTTAATTGCGATTCCTTAAAAATCGCAATTAAGGATTCGCTATTGGCTATTTTGATGCATGTGCACCTGGATCTTTTATGTATTCAAGCCCGTCGTCAGGCTGCAAATCCTTGGTACACGAACATAGCAGAAAACAGTGTAAAATATATATAGCATACTATACACAGTTCAAAAAAGGCCATAGGCCTAAACAGCATAGAATCTTTAATAGCATAACCACCTCATTAGAAAGAACCCAAGCTTCAGCCAATGAGGTGGAATCTTAAGCTCTCCTACTCCCCCTAAAGGCCACCATAGTTCTGATTGCTATTGCATGTCGTGTAAATGGGAGTCCCCTGTCAGAGCTCTGGTCTAACATATCAGTAAACCTGAAATTGTTAGTATATATTGGTCTGCCCTGAATTCAAATCAGCCCTGTCTTTAGTACTGCTGTACTGTGAGTTCTGTTTAGGGTAGATTATGATATTTTCTGGACCAGCAAGGAGATCATTTTATCTGGCAACCAACTGTCACCATGGCTAACAAAGAAAATAAATCTTTATTTAAACTGTGTTCATCTTGTGGCAACAAGAAGATCTACACTGATGACCCACAATCTAAATGTATGTATTGCCGTTATCCAACACATAGGCCAGCAGATTGCAATATTTGTAAGTTTTTCTCAACTAAAACCCTTAGAAAAAGGAGGTTGGCATTATTCCTTATGAATAAAGAGAATTTTCCTTGTTCTAAGGGAGAAGCCCCCTATTCAGGGTAGGATTCAGTGAGAAGTGCCCTTTTAAGCACTTCCACGAAGGCAGCGCACAAGACAAGAATTATACAAGATTTGATCAATTCCATGCTGTAAGAAATGGGGTGATTGGTTTAGGGGTGTGAAATCCTTCTCATGCAGCAATCACAAATGTTCTCACGGTGAAGTAACAGGCAAACCCTAAATTTACCTGTGCCCAACCCTCGGGTAGCTTGGCACTGAGCAGTCAGGTTTAACTCAGAGGCAATGTGTAAAGTATTTGTGCAACACTCGAAACAGTAACACAGTGAAAACACACTACAAAAGGAACCCACATCAGCTTTAGAACAAAATGCTTTTTTTTAATTAAAAAAAATAAGACCAAACAGACAAAAATCCAATCAGTATAACCGCAGTTATGAATTTAAAAAAAATGTAGGGTAAAATAACACCACAAAGCACCAACCGTGGCTATCTGGTTGTGTGAGACCTACAGAAAGTCACAAGTTCAGGCCGACCGCGATGGAACGTGGGTCGGATACAGGGGCCAAGTAGCTCCCGCTGAAAAGTAACCTTCTCAGTCCAGCGCCAACAGTCCTCTTCACAATGAAGGGGGCCGCAACGAGTAGGGAAGTTTCACGGATGGCCGTCGATGCTGCGCGAAGAGCAGGCCGGGCACCATGGGCGGTCATCCCTGTCGTGTGAAGATCCTGTTGTCGCCACGAACGGTCGGGCTAGTTCTGTGCGTTGTAATCATGTAATCGAAGCTATAGCACGAAGGGTCGGGCTGATGGAAATTCGCATTCCGGGGTGTGCGAGTGACAAGGATTCAGCGCCAACTGGCCCAGTCATGGAGAGTGCAAAAACTTCAATTCAGTCTTGCTGAGGCCACGCCAAGGGTCCTGGACCTGAGTGGCACCACTTGGGGGTCAGGGGTTATGTCAAGCTGGATCTGGGTAAAGGTGCAGGTGATTGGTAGCCAGTTATGTCCCTCTTGCTCAGGACAGGAAGCCAGCAGACTAGCCCTTAGAGTCACTCCGAGAGTCCTGGGTTCAGGTGCAGGTCCAAATCATTCTGCATCAGGCAGGAGACAGGCAGGCAGCACGTCAGCACAGCAGAGCAGCAGTCCAGCGGAGTGGCAGTCCCTTCAGCAGCGCAGCAGTCCCTCTTCCTGGCAAAATAGTCACAGATTTTTATACCTGGTACCCTTCATCTGGAAGGTGGGAGAAGCTTCTAGAAATGCTTTTTGAAGTCCCCAGGCATCCTGCCTTCCTTGTCCTGCCTCCAGACTAACTATCGGGGGTAAGTAGCCCCTTGAAGTGTAAGTAAGTCTGTGTCCAGGTCCGCCCTTTCATCCTGCCTGTAATGCCCACCTAAGCTATCTATGTGCATGACTGCCGGGGAGGAATACACAAAGTCCAACTGTCATCTATACCCAGTCATGTGACCCAGAGACAGGCTACAGACACTAAATGGCTAAGGCAGGAAAATGCCAACTTTCTAACAGTGGCATTTTCAAAATTGTAATTTAAAATCCGACTTCACCATAAGTTAGGATTTTGCATTACAATTCCAAAGACACCAACCATGAACAGGTTACCTGCTCCCTTTTGGAAAATACAGCTTATTTAAATGTAATAAGGTAACACCAGTGTTATCCAACAGGAGAGGCAGACCTTGCAGTATTGAAAGAAATTAATTCAAGAGTTTTTCACTACCAGGCGATGTAAAACTTAAAACTACATGCCCTCCTTTTGAAATACATTGCACCTTGTCCTGTGGCTCTTTTGGGCCTACCATGGGGGTGACTTATATGTATTAAAAATAAACGTTTAGGCCTCGCAAAAGGTTGAAACGGCTGTTTGAAATGCATGCACAGGCTGAGATGGCAGGCCTGAGACATGTTAAAAGGGCTGCTTAAGTGGGTGGTACAATCAGTGCAGCAGGCCCAATAGTAGCATTTGATTAGAGGCCCTGGGTACATGTAGTAACAATTTATTAGGGACTTATAAGTAAATTAAATGTGACAATTAGGTCAATGATACTATGTTTAGAGGAGAGAGCACAAGCACTTTAGCACTGGTTGACAGTGGTAAAGTGCACAGAGTCCTAGGGCCAACAAAAAAAAACTCAGCAAAAAGAGGAAGGTCAAGGCAAAATGTTTGGGGTTGACCCTGCAGAGATGGCCAGTTGCAGCACATGCCAAGAAACACTGCAGGAGGTGCCACAGGTTCCTCCTAAATTTATTTTTGAACGTCTGGTGTCACATCTGTAGAAGGAGTCCCATGTGTGGCAATGCAAACTTTAACAAATATGCACGCCCAGCCTGTCCAATGTCAAAGGTGTCACTGTCCTTATTTGAAGACATATGGTCAGAATTCACTTTTTTTCTTGAGGGTTAGAATGTGTCTATACTGCATCTACCTGATGTGTTTTATACACAATACTAAATGAGAGGCCTTCCTTGTTATTTTTATGTTTCCAATCACTGCATGTGTAGTTAGAAAATTAATGGCTTGTGGAGATGTGCCGTGAGGGGAGGGTACGAGGCATGGTCTGTAAGAGATACTATGAAAGCTGTTAGTAGGCCTCTTATTTCCTTTAACATAGCTAGGGTAACCTGCAAGTTCTGTCAGGCTAGGTCTTGATATGTGGGGTTCCCTTCCAACACCAGTCTGGACTACTCCAGCGACATAAGCATACCCACTTCAATAAGAACTGTGACATGTTGTAGCTATCCATGCACCCAGTAATCTGATAGACTTCTAGCCGCAGATTGCTCACCTAAGAATAGTCCCCAGGAGTCAGACTGGATCCAGAAAACTTTCATGAGCAGTACCCAGGCACGCCAGTAGGTGGCATTGTTAAGCGCCATGCTGGAAGTGATATGTGCTGTGCCTATTTAAGTGCCACCTCGGCATGCTGATGTCAGTTATCTTTTTACTGCACCAGCCAACGCGTATCTGGAGAAGACTACCCCAATCTTTTTTGACTGACTCATTTGCAACTTTTTGTCAACAATTTTTTGAGACTCTGTCTGCTGGTGTGGCAGGGATGTCCACAGTAAGTCTGATAACATCTCTCATACCATACTCCTTGAGCGTATCCAAGAAATTTGCTTCTCCCACAAGGTTCTATCCTGGATCAAACCCTTCCTGACTATCCTGTATCAAATCCTTCCTGATGGTAGCCTTAGGAAAACGCTTGTCAGCTGAAAGACCAGTTGCAATGGGAGTTCCACAGGGCTCATCTCTCAGCCCTGCTCTATTCAATATTTATATGCCCCCCCTCATTTCCCTGATAGTCTCATAGAATCGCTACTACATCCTATGCTGACGATATACAGTTAATCCTTTCCTTAGACAAAGGTTATTTCGGCTCTGAACTCAACTTCCAAAACTGCTTCTGCAATATCATACTCTGGATGCAAAACAATCACCTCAAATGCAACACAGATACATTTGAAAACTGATTTTCCATAAATCAAACCTGTTCTACTCTATCCAATGGTGGCCCATCTCCGTGTACCCCCCTCCTTTCACCGTGGAAATGGCAAAAAATCAAGGGGTCAAATTTGACATCACCCTCCCTTTTCTCCAACAAGCTGTGGCAGCGGCTGGCATGTGTTTTAACCTAATAGAAATGTTTTATCTTCTTCCTCTGAAAGCCAGGAAAACTGTTCCCTTCGCCCTAATTACTTTAAGACTTGACTACTGCAATGGTCTATACGCAGGCTGCTCCAAGCAGTCAAACCATAAGCTCCAGATGGTACAACATGCTGCTGCAGGTTTGGTGATGCAACTTCCTAAGTTCTCTGCCAATCTTTTGAAGCCGCCATCCTTTTGACTCAAATCCTGGTGGGGGGGAGTCCTTCATGGTGCTGAGCTCCAAAGCCTGTAACCAACTCTCCAGCTCTCTCTGCTTCATTGACAATGAAGATAAATTTAAAAGCTTGATATTCGTTCATTTCAAGCAATGTGGTGCCTGCCACTGACAAAGGTCAATGACGGGCTCACACCTCGCCTGTCTTTGGTGACTTGAGGTTGACCATGATGCCAAGACGTGATCCAATTTTGCACCATGCACCCCAAAGCCTTGAGGGAGAGGTCCCTCAAGCTCCTCACTACTTGACGTGCGATGCCGCAATGATCTTGATCCCGGTTGAGAGGAAGTCCCGGCATTAGTTGCAGAGTCACTCCCAGCAATCGTTGTCACAATCAAAGTCATCCGGGCGTTCAAGTAAGTCCCACAAATGGAAAAAGAGTAAGTAGGTGAAGAGATCTTCGACTTTGCCCCGTCCTGTCAAGTCATCCAATGAGACGAAGGAACTCAGGATTCAAGGTCTGGCACCACAGTTGAGCCTGCAACAGGGCCATCTCCGTGCCTCTTTGAGTTTCTGGGAGTCAGAGCGACCCACTGGGGGCACAGTCCACATACTCATCTCAACTATAATACAGAGCTGGATGTGTGTCGCCCAATGCCAACTTCGTCGCTGACTGGGGGCAGACCTCAAGGTCAAAGCCTGTGAGCTAGGACTTGGGGATTATTGGGAGGGGCCACTGGACCCTGATGAATACCAGCCCCAGATACCACTGGGGACACCGGGTGTGAGGATCTGGCGGATGCCAGAGGACTGGACACCTCCCCAGATAATGGCTTGGTTTCTCTTCCTACCGTGGCTATGCAGGAGGGAGTCTCATTCCCTAAGGTGGTGAGGAAGGCAGCTGAGATCATGGACCTTCATCTACCAACTGAGGCTGTCAAGACAAATGTCTTTACTGAGGTGCTTCAGTCAGTAGTCACCACATCTGAACTGCTTCTCCCATTTAATGAAACCCTCACAGGTCCAAGCCCTGCCCACGAGTTCCTGTGAATAGGTTGATAGCCCGTCATCATCACCCTCCAGTAGTAAGAGCAGACTGCCATAAGTTAGGAAGTGTACCGCCGGAAGGTCATACTTCTCTTGCAACTGTTCATAGGGCAATAGGACACCATCTTGGAATAATGCCCGTAGGGGGTTCACTCCCAGGCCTTTGCCCATGCTCTACCCAACATGCTCCCAAAGAGCTCAAGAGAATTCAATGGACTTTCAGGGGAGTAACAGGGTGCACACGGCATGAGTCGCAAACTGAGGTGTAGACTGATATATGCAATCCAAAACAAACTATTCGTATGCAGAAAGAGTCTGGCACTAGGTGGAAAGGCATGATGGACTATTTGCAGTGGCTGGGAAATGTCATGAAGGCCCAGTTCCTCTGTAACGCAACCTGCCAGCCAGCACGTATGCCATTGCAGCTGCACCGCCAGATAATAATGCTCAAAGTTAGGGGCTCCCCTGTTCCGCAGGCAACTGCAGTTTACGGAGCACGATGCGCCTCTTCCCTTTGTTCCAGATAAGGCTTCCTAGAGCTGAGTGTAGTGTGTAAAAGCTAGATTTAGGGAGGTGAACCAGGAGGTTATGAAAAAAGGTACAGCAGTCTAGGCAGCATCGCCATCTTTGCCAATGAGACTTGGCTCTGCACTGTGAGTGGTAGCGTACCCCAGAAAGCCATCTGAGGCAGTAACAAGCCTATAGCCCTGGTAACATTGCCATCGTTTATGTCTTGTGTCTCATGATATATGTTTATCCTGAGGTAGCGGAGTGTGCGGGGTTTCCAATGCACCAGGTAGGTATCGACCACATAATGCCGTTTGGGAAGTCTGGATGTAAGGGGAACAAGCAGGACTTAGCCCAGTTCACCGCTAGCCCTGAAGCAGCTCGAAATTCCTGCAGCATGGTCAGTATTCCATCTATGCCCTCTTGAATGTCCCTTATATATATCTCAACATATCATCCACATATAACAAGACAACGTGTATCCCCTTTTGGCAGAATGCCCCAGGGTTGTTCCTGTTGTCATAGTCATTGGGCCAAAGTCTCCATTGTCAGGGTGAAGAGCAGGGATGGCAGTGGACAGCCCTGTTCGGTCCCCTTGTTACTGAGAAGGGAGGGGAAATACACTGACCAATTTTAACTCAGTCAGTAGCCTCGGTGTACAGGAGATGTATGAGACTTTGTAGTCTCCCCGTGATGCCAAAGGCGGTCAAGGTCAAAAAAGGATACTCCCACTCCACCGCGTTGAAAGCCTTCTTCAGGTTCAGCACCAGGCAGCCGCCTAAGGCCACTGAACCCGGGAAAGCTCTAACACTTGATGTAAACGGGAGATGTTAGAAATGAGGATCTCTAGTTGGCAGAGGTAGGTACCTTTGTCCAAGTAGGGATCCTTTTTCCTAGTCAGGGTAAGGGAGTTACACTCCTAAAATAACCCCTGCTCACCGCCTTGGTAGCTTGGCATGAGCAGTCAGGCTTATCTCATACGCAGTGTGTAAAGCATTTCCACATAACCAACAGTAATACAGTCAAAACACTTCAAAAGGACACCCCACCAGTTTAGAAAAATATCCAATATTTTTATATATCCAAAACAAGACCAAAACCATAAAAATGCTCAATACAGTATATAAAAATATATACTTGGCAAGATATCCCTAAAATTGCAGAAATATCTTTAAAACACAGTTCGTACCAGTCGGTAGCTCTGTCCAGGGCTACGGCTAAGCTGATAACAACAGAGTCTAACAGTTCCAGCCGACCGTGTCGGTATGGGCCAGCGAAAGCGTGGACAGACTTGTTAACAGTACCTTTCTCGTTGCGGCTGACACGAGGATGCTAGCTGGTTGTGGCAACCTTCGCAGTTGCATTGCAAAATGGAAGCGGTGCAGGGTGTGGTGCCCTCTCGATGCGTTGTAGGCAGCGGCTCAGTGACGATCGTCCAGATGGCATTGGTGAGACCAAGGTGTACGGTGCAGGGCGAGGTGGTGCTCGATGCGGTGCTGGCAGGTTGCGGTGCAAGCGACAGAGCCAGTTAGCGGGAGTTGGCGTCGGTCAGCCCAGACTGCTGTGTGAGAAGAGAAGGTGCGTTGAGGAACTTACGAGCGGTGCCCCCAACTACGATGCAGTCATGGGCTCGAAACCAGCAGCAGCGACAGCGTCGTTGAAACAAGGGTGGCGAAGTGAAACGAGGCGGTTTGGAGTGCGGTGCCCACAGGTCATGGTGCAAGCAGCGGCTCGGTGGCATCGGTCGTCGTTGACGGTAAAACAGGGGTAGTGGTGCAAGATGCGGACAGTGCCTTTTGAGGTGCCGTCAGGTCACAGAGCCAGCGACAGAGTCGGTTGCTTTCCCCTCTTTGTGGCAACTGAAACAGCAGTTCCAGAAGCGGTACCCAGAGGTTGGTGAAGTCTTTGCAGTCTCTGAGACTTCAGAACAGGAGGCAAGCTCTATTTCAAGCCCTTGGAGATACTCAGCACAAGTAAATAAAGTTCAGTCCAGTCCTTTCACTACCCAAGGCAGAGCAGCAGCTGCAGGCCAACCCAGCAATGCAACAACACAGCAAAGGGGCAGTACTCCTCCTGGCAGCTCTTCCAGCTCTTCTTGGCAGGTTCCTTGATTCCAGTGCGTTCTAAAATCCTGTGGTCTGGGCCCCAATATTTATACTCAAAATTCCTTTGTTCTCTCAGGCAGAGAGTGTCTGTGCTTAGTCCAAACCAGCTCTGTCTGGCCCAGCTTCCTGGCAGGAGGTGGAGACAGCATTGTGGAAGGCAGACAAGTCCCATTCAGGTGAAAAGGAAATCTCCTCCCCCTACTCTAAATGCAGCCCAGGTCAATTCAGGCCAGCCCTGACTCATCGGACTCTCTGGAGCCACTGCACCTCACCAGCCCCTATCATTCCAAAACCAGACAGTCAATACACATCCTAGCAGAGGCACACTGGATGGCTAAGCAAGAAAATACCTACTTTCTAAAAGTGGTATTTTCAAACACAGAATGTAAAAATCCCCCTCACTAAAAGATGCATGTTAACATTCTGAGTTCAGGCATGCTAAACTTTATTTTCCTACCTTGTTCCCAGGGGTAGTTATGTTTATATGCTGTTATAAGCAAACTCCCCATTTAATCCTATGGGAACAGGTAGCATTGCAATAGTGAAAAACAAAATTGGCAGTATTTTACTATCAGGACATGCCACACAGGCATGTCCTGCCTTTCACATACTCTGCACCCTGCTCACAGGGGTACCTTGGGCCTACCTTAGAGGTTACTAATATGTAAGAAAAGGGAAGGTTACGGCCTGGCAGTGCACTTGCCAGGTCGACATGGCAGTACTAGACTGCACACAGACACTGCAGTGGCATGTCTGAGTTACCTTTGAAGGTCTGCTTATGTGGGTGGCACTACCAGTGCTGCAAGCCCACTAGCAGCATTTGATTTACAGGCCACTCACAGTGCACTGTACTAGGGACTGATTAGTAAATCAAATAACCAATCATGGAATCGCCAATCCATAACAACAATTTACAACAGGAGGTCTTGCGATTTAACACTGAACAGCAGTGAGAAACTGTGCAGAGACACTAAACCAGCAAAAACAGAGTCAAAACCGGGAAGTCAGAAAGCCAAAAGACAGAGTAAACATGCCAAAAGATGGCAGGTCTAACAGCGGATATTAATGGTGGTGGACGGCCCAGGCACAAAGCCGCTCTGATCCAGATGCACCAGCCATGGCATATGCTCATATAATTGCCCTACTATGATCTTACTCAGCACCTTATAGTCTGATCCTAACATGGACAGCGGTCGCTAGGAGGCAAGCTCCAAGAGATCTTTATCGGACGTTGGGAGAGACACCAAGAGAGACTCCCACATTGGAGGTGGGAGATGACCCTCCAACTGAACGTTCTGTTATACTTCCAGTAATTTTGGGGAAAGATGAGACTCACATGCCTTATAGAATTTTTGTTGAGTGCTGGGGTTTTACTAGCCCCTCATATTGTTCCGCGTACCTTCTTTAACATAAGAGAAGCATCAAATGTGTTCCTATCTAAAGGGGCCACCATATTGAGTGTCACTGTAGCAAGGAAGTGACATATGGCTACTCACCGATCTACTGGGGGGGAATCATATAGGGTCTGTTAATGTGCAGTCAATGCATCGTGTATGTTCAATTGATGCATGACCACCTGCCCACCAGGAGTTCTAATCATTGTTATCGGTGTAGCTGGAGTGGCGCTGTGCAATAGTCAGCTTAATAACCGACCCAACGTATTCCCATCTGGGGGCATTTTCACTTGGTACACGAGAAAGTCTAGACAGAGCAGCTGCTCAATGGTTTGTGCATGGCGTTCTAATGTCTCTGTGAGTGCTCCTACAGGGACACAGTCAGCTTGGGCCGCAGCCTGTAACGCACCCAGTGACTCCTCAACTCGGGCCAAATCTTTTTGCAGTGTTGCCCGTTTTCACACAGTTGATAGAATGCAATGACCTCAAATCACAACCTTCATCGCTTCTCAGTCTAATAATTTAGAAGTGGATGTACCCCAGTTGTCTGTCAGGCAAAAGTGCAATGACTCAACTGGTGAATCACGAAACACTTGATCTTCCAGTATGGCAGGTTGTAAGTGCAAGGTGGGGGATGGTGGTTGTGGTGCTCTCGATTCCAGCTGCAGCTGTAGGGTATTGTGATCCAAACAGATCTTCCCCAAATATTCTGTGTCCGCAGCTAAAAGCATAGTGGCAGGATCACAAAGTCTCCAATCCAACCGAACATACAAATCATGCTGGGCCAAATAATAAGAGAATTCCCTAGAGTCAGGATGCAATGATATCCAACAGTCTAATAAAGACCAGTGGGAAAGGTGGGCTGCAGATGTCACCACTGGGGAGGTCGGAGTTGGCAAATGCGAGCGATCCAGTTGCGGGTCGAGTATGCAATTGAAATTCCCACCCAATATCCATGGTATGTGAGCCCATTTAGTAAGGATTGCAGATAATTTCTCTAGAAAGGTAGCGACACTTGGGATCAATCTCGGACCCTATGAAGCGGAATGAGGCCCCCTGATCAAACCCAGATCAATATGTGGTGCAGAAGCATTTCCCCCTCCATCGCTTTTGGAATCTAATATCGCCTCCACCCCGACCACATGTGTCTCCTGCAGTAGAGCTATCTGTGTGGGAAACAGTGTTTACAACGCTGTTTCCACAACGCAGTGCTATTACAACGTGGTTGTTACAACAACCGCATTGCTAGTATGCAATACCTTTACATAGCAAGTCATTACAACGCCTTGCTGTAGGGGGCGCAAAGGTTTTGGATATAAAATTCAACATCTTCCCTGCTGTTGTGCAAACTGGGGTAGGAATAGTAAATAATACTATTCCTAAGTCCAGTGCACCCCCTACAGCAAGTCGTTGTAATGACTTGTGATGTAAAGGTATTGAGTACTAACAACCCGGTCGTTGTAACGACCGCATTGTAATAGCATGCAATGTATTTGCATGCGTTGTAACATGCTATATTCATATGAGCGCCCCTCCATCTGACATATTGCTGAACTGCATGTCCGTCTACGCATTGCCCGTACCGTGGACATTCCATGTGATTATGCCCACCTTAGTCATCTCAATAATGTAATATGTGTTTTAGCCCCAGGGAGAACTGCAAACCGCAACACCATATCCGTGCTAGTAAGCATTAGATCAGATTGAATGGCAAGGAACAAGATAGCACACCCATGATTCAATTAACTGCAAACAGAACCCGCAACTCCCCACCCAGGGCAACCCCTGAACACTTGGTTGCTCAAACCAGTAACAATGGGTCCCATTGTAGGGCTACTCCTAAGAATGCATGCATACACACAGAAATCGCCCAGGGGTTAGGCGAGTGAGGCTGCCAGTGTGTCCATAGTACCATCTCCTTGAGACAGGCTGAAGGGATAAACAGTTCTGGTCACTTCGGGAGACGCACTACTTCACAATCTATATCATAAGAAGTCAGGAGTCGGTCCCTAATAGGGCTCCGGTTGTAGGCATGCAGGTTGTGAGTTTCTGCGCCATCACACTATCTCCTCTGCTGTGTCACACCCAGTAATACAATTGAGGCCACACTGCTAACGGAATGTGGGAAGTCAGATATGATGTACCGTCCTCCGAGATATCAATCGATGGTGATTGGTGATCAGCCCGCAGATTAACTGCTGCTGTCAGGGCCTGAGCCTGTTCCTCCTTGGTCTGTTAAAGGGTAGGGCCCCTGTGGACCTCCACTCCGCTGGTTCCATGGGGCCCTTGATTCTTGTGACGCAAGGAGTGAGCCACTTGCCCCGGGCGCAGGCGAAGGACGCATGGAAGTTCCGTAGTGCCGCTGCTCCACCCCGTCCCAAGCATCCCCAGGCTCTGTGAAAAAATAACTCTTGCGTCCAACCATAACTTTCAGCTTGGCTGGGAAAAGCAGTGAGTAGCGTAGGCCAATCTGTCTGAGCTTATGCTCAACTCGCAGGAAAGAGACTCTGCAGCGTTGCACCGTTATGGTGTAATCCGAGAAAATTAATGCCCTCGCATTGTAATCCTGAAGTGATCAAGCAATTTGCAATATCATGTCTTTTCCTCTGTATACGGGCCACTACAGGACAGGAATGGTCCCCCACCGGAGGCCACTGTGCTGGGACCTGGTGGGCACGTTCAATAGAGTAGTGATCGGACAGCAATCCAGGAGCCACCTTCTGTGAGAGCCAGGACTCGAAAAACTGCACAGGGTCAGAACCTTACTGTTGGAAACAGCCCACTCCCACTCCGCAGGGTGGTGGTGGACTCCCCGAACACACTGTGGTAGCTTGGCTCGAGTGGTCAGGAAACAGGCGCAGTGCTAAGCATACAATATACCCATACAATAACCATGCGTGCATCCGTTCCAAAAACGACTCTACACCGTAAAAATTATGAAAATATTCTTTCTTTATCTTTTTCTCTTAGTTGCTGATTGGAAAAATAAATAAGACAATCACAATATACAAATTTAAATAGTGCAGGTCAAATAAATACTGGCTGTTTGATGAAATAAATAGGGGTGATCATAAATAACAGGGCATAAATACAAGTGCAATATATACAGACAATTAAATACTTTGAGGCAATAAATACTGTACCAATAAATATTGTACACCATCAAGTCCTGAGGACCTATAAATATAGTGCAGCAATAAATAGGTAAAAACTCAATAAATACAGTATCCCCAATAAATAATTAAAAGTATACCGCAACCCTCATATAATCAGATGACACTTCAATTCTTAAGGGCAGATTTGGCCCAGGCACAGCTTGTAGGGTTGTGGAAGGCTTGAGGGGGGCTACTCCCTGGCTGGGACAAGGCTGAGGCCTAAGCTGAGGTAGATCAAAGGGGGGAATACCAGTGCCCTGGCTTTCTCTCTCCACACAACCTCTCTAGGTTAGTCCCAGTTCACCCCTTGCACAGTCAGGTTGGTTTCAGCACCTCCCTAGCCCCTTAGAGCAGTCTCTCAGGTCTCCACAGGGCCTTAGGCGCCCTCTACTCCACTTACTGCCCTTTTTCTGATGTTCCGACGCCGCTGGAGTCGTGTCGACGCCGTGAGGCGGTTCCGGTTCGGTCTCGGCGGCCTCGGCACAATGTCAGTTCTTTGACGACGCCGGTAGGCGGTTCCGGTCCGATGTCGGTGGCCTCGGTTCGATCTCGACCTCCGATTCGACGGCGTCGGGCAGTCTCTTCACGATGTCGACTTCGGGCGGCTCCGGTCCGATGGCGCCCTCGGCTCCGATGACGTCAGCCGGCCTGGCCTCGATGTCGACTTCCGGCGACTCCGGGGTGCGATCCTCACCCCCGACCTCCGGTGCTCCTCCACACAGGTTCCGGGCGACTCCGGAGTGCGATCCTCACTCCCGACCTCCGGTGCTCCTCTACCTCGGTCTCCGACGACTCCGGAGGGCGGACTTCACTCCTCCGATGACGCCGCTCGCTCGACCTCGGTTCACTTCCTCCTCGACCTCTGGTATTCCTCACGACCTCCGTCGGCGCCCTCTCACGACCTCAGGCGGCTCCGGGTACGACGTCTGCGACTTCAGTCAGCGCCGCTTCTCCACCTCGGGCTCCAGGTCTTCAGGCTACTCGACGCCGGACTCCAGGGAAACCAGTTCTCAGGTCAGAATCTTGCTGTTTTCTTGGTTCTAAGGCCTGTTCCTGCTGTCCAGGTCCTTAGGATAAGTTTCTTCTGTCTTCTTCCCACACAGGGCTATAGGCTGGGATCCATCAGTAGGGACAAGTATCAAGGGTGGGTTTATGGACCCCACTCCAGGCACAAGTTTCCACCCCTGCTGCTTCACTCCTTCCTCCTTCACTGTTGTGCTCCTCTCTCTTCACCAGTCAGGTGCCAACTGCCAGCTCCAACTGCCAACTCTCTCTCTTAACCTCCCAACATTCTAAACGGTTTCCAACTGTCACAGAGTTCTGGAACCTCCTGGAATGTTCTGGAAGGTGCTGGTAGGTTCCAGTGGATGCTGGTGATGTCACAGGTGGCCACCATCTTGTGCTCCAGGCCCTCAGACAGAAGTTTCAGGGTTAGCTAAAATGGCTCCCTGAATCTGTAGCAACACGAAAAAGTCTGGTGGTTCCCAAAAAGGAAAAATTCAAACAGGGTTTGAGGCAAAAGTGGGACAAAATAAATAATGATGAGGAGGGACCACCCAAAGGGCTGACAGGTCTAACACGCGTCCCCCCCAGCTGAAAGTGGGGAGAGCTACCCAACCCCTTGGGAGTTCTCATCACTAAGGCGGAAATACCTTGAGAGACCGTCTGCATTGGCGTGGTCCACTCCAGGCCGATGTTCCACCTGAAAGTCCATCCCCTGTAGGGAAATAGACCACCTCAACAACTTGGGATTCTCCCCCTTCATCTGCATCAGCCAGCGAAGGGGTCTGTGGTCGGTCTGAACCAGGAAGTGCGAGCCAAACAGGTATGGCCGCAACTTCTTCAGAGCCCATACCACTGCAAAGGCTTCACGCTCTATTGCACTCCACTTCTGTTCCCTGGGAAGTAGTCTCCTGGATAGGAAGACCACGGGTTGATCCAGGCCCTCTTCGTTGAGTTGCGATAACACTGCCCCAATGCCATGTTCTGATGCATCTGTCTGGACAATGAACTTCCTGGAAAAGTCTGGGGCCCTTAAGACCGGGGCCTCGCACATGGCTTTCTTCAATCTCTCAAAGGCTTGCTGACAAGCCTCCGTCCAGACTACCCGTCGAGGTTGTTTCTTGGACGTGAGCTCCGTGAGGGGGGCTACGATGGTACCGTACCCCTTCACGAAGCGGCGGTAGTATCCCGTGAGGCCCAAAAATGCTCGGACCTCAGTCTGTGTCTTGGGGGGTTCCCAGGCCATGATGGCCTCGATCTTCGCCTGGAGGGGTTGCACCGTTCCCCTACCCACCAAGTGTCCAAGGTACACTACCGACCCCTGCCCGATCTGGCACTTGCTGGCCTTGATCGTCAATCCAGCTTGTCTCAGGGCCTGGAGAACAGCTTGCAGGTGACGCAAGTGATCCTCCCAGCTGTTACTGAAGACGGCTATGTCATCCAGATAAGCAGCAGAGAAACTCTCCATTCCGGTGAGGATCTGGTTTACCAGGCGCTGAAACGTGGCAGGTGCGTTCTTGAGCCCAAAGGGCATCACACAGAACTGGTAGTGGCCATTGGGCGTGGAGAAGGCTGACCTTTCCCTTGCTCCATCAGTCAACGAGATCTGCCAGTACCCCGAAGTAAGGTCAAAGGTACTTAGATATTGGGCAGCTCCCAGCCGGTCAATCAATTCATCCGCCCTAGGGATCGGATGAGCATCAGTTTTTGTCACTGAATTCAGTCCCCGGTAGTCCACACAGAACCTCAGTTCTGGTTGGGCACCCGGTGGTGCAGCTTTTGGTACTAACACCACCGGACTGGACCAGGGGCTGCTAGAAGGTTCAATCACTCCTAGCTCCAGCATCTTAGTGACCTCACTATGAATGCTGGCCTTCACCTTGTCTGACATCCGGTAGATCTTGGACTTCACAGGTGGGCTGTCTCCTGTGTCCACGTCATGGACGCACAGGTGAGTCCTACCCGGGACAAGGGAGAACAATGAAGAGTACTGCCCCAGGACCTGGCGACAGTCCTCCTGCTGTTCAGGAGTTAGAGATGGGGAGAGAATCACTCCCTCCACCGACCCATCCTTTTCTTGAGACGCAAACAGATCAGGGAGAGGCTCGCTTTCCACGTCCTCTCCTCCGTCAGTCACCATCATCAAGATGACTTCGGGCCTCTCGTGGTGGGGTTTGAGGCGGTTGGCATGCAGCACCCGCAGGGGCTGACGAGGGGTCTTCAGGTCCACCAAGTAGGTAGCCTTACCCTTCTTCTCCAACACCTCAAAGGGTCCTGACCAGCGATCCTGGAGGGCACTAAGCTCTCCGGGTTCGATCACCCACACCTTCTGGCCAGGCTCCAACTCCACCGGGTGAGCGTTGTGGTCATACCACGCCTTCATCACTGCTTGGCTGGCTTCCAAGTTGTCAGAAGCTTGCTTCCACAACTTAGCCATTTGGCTCCGGAAGGCCAGCATGTAGCTCACCACATCCTGGGGGAGCTTTCTGGGAGTTCTTTCCCATCCGTCTCTCACCAGGTTAAGAGGTCCACGTACAGGGTGCCCATACAGAAGCTCGAAGGGGCTGAAGCCCACTCCCTTCTGTGGCACTTCCCTGTATGAAAAAAGTAAACAGGGTAGGAGGACGTCCCATTTCCTCCGCAGGCTTTCAGGCAGACTTCTGATCATGCCTTTCAAGGTTTTATTAAACCTCTCCACCAGACCATTGGTCTGGGGGTGGTAAGGAGTCGTGAACCGGTAGGTCACTCCACACTCCTTCCACATTGCCCGCATATATGCTGACATGAAGTTGGTCCCCCTGTCGGACACAACTTCCTTGGGAAAACCCACTCGGGTAAAGATTCCCATCAGGGCCCTAGCCACAACAGGTGCTGTTATGGTCCTCAGAGGTATTGCCTCTGGGTACCGTGTGGCATGATCCACCAGAACCAGGATAAACCTGTGACCAGCTGTAGTTGGTGGATCTAATGGACCCACAATGTCGATGCCCACCCTTTCAAAGGGGGTGCTAACGACAGGGAGTGGTTCCAGGGGAGCTTTCAGCTTCACCCCTGTTTTCCCACTGGCTTGGCAAGACACACATGTCCGGCAGTAGGTATCGGACGACACTTTCATCTGAGGCCAATAAAAGTGTGGGACAAGACGGGCGAAGGTCTTGTCTTGCCCCAGGTGTCCTGCCAATGGTATCTCGTGAGCCAACTCTAAAAGGAAGGCTCGATAACGTTGAGGAACTACCAAGGCTCGTGACGATCCATGTAGGGGTGCCTTGGGTTCACTGTAGAGGAGGCCATCCTCCCAGTAAACACTGTAGTTCCCTTCAACGTTCCCTGCTGCCTGGGCTTCGGCCTGTCGCCTCAGCCCCTCAAGGGTAGGGCACTCCCTCTGGCCCTGGCAGAATTCCTCCCTGGACGGGCCTCCCTCCACGTGCCACTCGGCCGGGATGGGTAGGTCCTCCAGGTTGGTAACGTCCCCCTCCGCAGACTCCTGGTCCACCACCTCCGGTGGCCTATCCGTCCTACGGGGTGGAGACGCCGAGGCAGGCTCCTCCTGTCCTCGGTTCTTCCCTTGACTGGCAGCTGGCTGGGCCTTTGTTCCAGGCTCCAGCCGGAATGAACTCCCTCTTCGGGTAGTCTCGGACCTTGTGCTAACACAGGCCCAGTCAGGTGTACCCAGCATCTCGGTGTGAGTCCGGTATTCCACCTCCTTCCAAGCGTTGTGCTCCATGTCATTGCCCAGCAGACAATCGACTGGCACGGCAGGGCTTACGGCAACTCGAAGTGAACCTGCAACCCCCCCCCATTCAAAGGGAACCTCGGCCACGGGATAGTGGCCTGTTCTGCCGTCAGCCATCGCGGCTGGGTGGAGTACATCGGGAATTACCTGCTCTGGAGACACCAGTTGGCTACGCACCATAGTCATACTGGCTCCTGTGTCTCTCAGAGCCTCCCCTCTTTGGCCGTTGATGGTGATCCACTGCCCATACTTTGCGGTATTTGCGGGCACCTGGATCTTAGGAACCATCTCCCGTTCTCCCAGGGACACTAAAGTGACACCCGCCCACTCCCTTCCCTTAGTTAAGGGCATCTCCTCCCCGAGCACTACACTAGCTACTCCGGGGGTCTTTCCTCCAGTGGGAGGGGGTGATCGTTTCTGACACTTCGGATCTCCTTTATAGTGTCCAACGCCACCGCACTCGTAGCAATGGACAACCCTTCGCTGCTGACTCTGGCCAGGATTAGGGTTTCTGGGTGGGTTAGCCTTAGAGGTGAATCCTGTTCCCTTCCTTTGGAAGTTATTTTGGGGGCCTTTGGAGAACTCCTTTTTCTTTTCCCCTCCCTCTTTCTTCTGGGGGGCGCCCTGTCCGGCCTTTTGAGTATCCCCTCCAGTCCCCCTTGTGGACACCCGGGTACTAGCCCAAATGTCCGCCTCCTCAGCAAGCTTCCGGGGGCTGGTCAGCTTGCTATCCACCAGGTGTTGCCGCAGTTCAGGGAAACATTTCTCGAGTAGGTGTTCCTTCAGTACTAGGTCAAACAGCTCCTCGTTCCTTACTTCACTGCCCTGAATCCAACCTTCCAGTGCCTTCTTTGCATAGTCCAGGAAGTCCACCCAATTCTGTGTGCCCAGCTTGTGACTACCCCTGAACTTCTGTCTGTACTTTTCAGGTGTTAGTCCAAACTTTCTGATGAGCGCCAGTTTCATGGTGGGGTAGTGGGTCTGCTCATCCTCTTCGAGGGCCAATAAAGCATCCCTACCAGCTGGAGGCATGTACTTATACAATCCCCCTCCCCAGTACTTCACTGGGACCCCATGGGCCCTCAACGAGACCTCATAGGCTGCTAGCCACTTGGCGATGTCGTCACCCGCCCCATAGCTAGCTACTATGTCCTTTGGCAGGTAAGGTTTGGATTCCCTGGTGACCTCTTGGTTTTGGCTGCCACCATCAGGAACAGGTTGTGCCCCTATTCTTAGGATCTGAAGCTCTATCTCTTTCAGTCTTATCTCATGAGCCATCCTCTCTTTCTCCGTCTCATGAGCCAACCTCTGTTCCTCCTTCTCCTTCTCCAGCTTTGCTAAATCCCATGTGAGCTGTCTCTTCTCTCTCCGATCTGCTAACTCCACGCTGGATAAGCCCCCACTAGAGACAGTGCTGCCCTTCCTAGAAAGTGTCCTGGGCCCTGCTGACAGGTTCCCCACCTCAGGTTGGTACATCTCAGCCCCCTCGGGGTTAGGCTCTCCATCCCTGTCTTCCTCCTCAGCCTTGCTTTCTCGGCGTGCCTCCCCCCAAGCCCTTAAGCTGGTTTGGAGTGCACCCTTCTTTGCTCCTGGGGGACAGTACACCCCCTCCCGCTGGCAAAACTCCCTGAGTTGGGCCACAGTGTACGTTTCTAAATCTTCCAGTACGAACTCCATCTTGCCCACTCAGGTTAGAGGTCAGGTTTTGTGCAGTAACAATGCAGGGGGGTACCTTTAGTAATACCTCCTCCCACCACCAGAGTAAATTTGGAAAAAACAAAAACCCACAATTTGGAAGGCCGCTGTGAGAAAACTCCCGGTGTAGGCCTATGGACTACCCACAGTTATTGTTGAGTATATGTAGGCACAGCTCTATCCCACCACTGAACACCAATTTATGTTGGAAACAGCCCACTCCCACTCCGCAGGGTGGTGGTGGACTCCCCGAACACACTGTGGTAGCTTGGCTCGAGTGGTCAGGAAACAGGCGCAGTGCTAAGCATACAATATACCCATACAATAACCATGCGTGCATCCGTTCCAAAAACGACTCTACACCGTAAAAATTATGAAAATATTCTTTCTTTATCTTTTTCTCTTAGTTGCTGATTGGAAAAATAAATAAGACAATCACAATATACAAATTTAAATAGTGCAGGTCAAATAAATACTGGCTGTTTGATGAAATAAATAGGGGTGATCATAAATAACAGGGCATAAATACAAGTGCAATATATACAGACAATTAAATACTTTGAGGCAATAAATACTGTACCAATAAATATTGTACACCATCAAGTCCTGAGGACCTATAAATATAGTGCAGCAATAAATAGGTAAAAACTCAATAAATACAGTATCCCCAATAAATAATTAAAAGTATACCGCAACCCTCATATAATCAGATGACACTTCAATTCTTAAGGGCAGATTTGGCCCAGGCACAGCTTGTAGGGTTGTGGAAGGCTTGAGGGGGGCTACTCCCTGGCTGGGACAAGGCTGAGGCCTAAGCTGAGGTAGATCAAAGGGGGGAATACCAGTGCCCTGGCTTTCTCTCTCCACACAACCTCTCTAGGTTAGTCCCAGTTCACCCCTTGCACAGTCAGGTTGGTTTCAGCACCTCCCTAGCCCCTTAGAGCAGTCTCTCAGGTCTCCACAGGGCCTTAGGCGCCCTCTACTCCACTTACTGCCCTTTTTCTGATGTTCCGACGCCGCTGGAGTCGTTTCGACGCCGTGAGGCGGTTCCGGTTCGGTCTCGGCGGCCTCGGCACAATGTCAGTTCTTTGACGACGCCGGTAGGCGGTTCCGGTCCGATGTCGGTGGCCTCGGTTCGATCTCGACCTCCGATTCGACGGCGTCGGGCAGTCTCTTCATGATGTCGACTTCGGGCGGCTCCGGTCCGATGGCGCCCTCGGCTCCGATGACGTCAGCCGGCCTGGCCTCGATGTCGACTTCCGGCGACTCCGGGGTGCGATCCTCACCCCCGACCTCCGGTGCTCCTCCACACAGGTTCCGGGCGACTCCGGAGTGCGATCCTCACTCCCGACCTCCGGTGCTCCTCTACCTCGGTCTCCGACGACTCCGGAGGGCGGACTTCACTCCTCCGATGACGCCGCTCGCTCGACCTCGGTTCACTTCCTCCTCGACCTCTGGTATTCCTCACGACCTCCGTCGGCGCCCTCTCACGACCTCAGGCGGCTCCGGGTACGACGTCTGCGACTTCAGTCAGCGCCGCTTCTCCACCTCGGGCTCCAGGTCTTCAGGCTACTCGACGCCGGACTCCAGGGAAACCAGTTCTCAGGTCAGAATCTTGCTGTTTTCTTGGTTCTAAGGCCTGTTCCTGCTGTCCAGGTCCTTAGGATAAGTTTCTTCTGTCTTCTTCCCACACAGGGCTATAGGCTGGGATCCATCAGTAGGGACAAGTATCAAGGGTGGGTTTATGGACCCCACTCCAGGCACAAGTTTCCACCCCTGCTGCTTCACTCCTTCCTCCTTCACTGTTGTGCTCCTCTCTCTTCACCAGTCAGGTGCCAACTGCCAGCTCCAACTGCCAACTCTCTCTCTTAACCTCCCAACATTCTAAACGGTTTCCAACTGTCACAGAGTTCTGGAACCTCCTGGAATGTTCTGGAAGGTGCTGGTAGGTTCCAGTGGATGCTGGTGATGTCACAGGTGGCCACCATCTTGTGCTCCAGGCCCTCAGACAGAAGTTTCAGGGTTAGCTAAAATGGCTCCCTGAATCTGTAGCAACACGAAAAAGTCTGGTGGTTCCCAAAAAGGAAAAATTCAAACAGGGTTTGAGGCAAAAGTGGGACAAAATAAATAATGATGAGGAGGGACCACCCAAAGGGCTGACAGGTCTAACACTTACGCTCCCTCGGGGATGCCCACAATGCGGAGATTGTTGCAACGGGAGCGAAGCGCCCCTCTGTGTCCTCTGCGCCTTGCCTTCAATTCCTGCACCTTTGTGGTAAGGGAATGTATCTGGCCCACCAGATCCTTCATTGTGGGACGCAGTTCTGTGATCTCCTGTTCATTATGCGTGACGCGATCTGCTAGTTTACTGTGGTCTTCATGTACCAGCCCCAGTTCAATCGCTACTGCATCCACCCTAGTCTGCAAATCTTGACGGGTATCTGCTATGGCAGCAAGTATTTTGTCCAGTGTAAGGTCAGTAGTCGGCTCAGATAAGGGTGTGGCAGAGGTCAGGACACAACAGAGATGCGGATCTCGACATCGGGTCGGTGCTGCTACCGCCTCCTCTGTGACCCATGTTGTCAATTCCACCAGCAAGCAGCCTTGCCCAGGCTCAGCAATCCGGGAAGCGCAGTGGAGATGACAGATGACCAGTGCAGACCCGCCGGTCCCCCACACTCTGAGCAGTGGAGCGGCATGAGCAGTCCAACCAAGCAGGAATGTCCAAACATTGGCGGGACTCCCACTCCCAGTCTCAGACCACACGGCGTCAGCAGCCATGTACTAGTCTGCGCCAGGACATCTTCACATATGAAGCAGGGCACAACAGGGAATGTGGAGCCTGTTCCTCCCGTTGCAGGACCCACCACTTCCCTGTTCCCTGTGCCAGAGGGGCACGAACAGTCTCAAGGCTGCCTTCTTTGCGCTGCTTCCGGCTATGCTCCTAGCAATAAAGGGCAGAGGGGAGTGTCCACCACACAAGCTCCTTGGCCACTCCCAGTCAGGAAACAGGCCAGTCATCCAATGTAACATAGATACGGGTCACTTCAACTCCACCAATGTGACTGCGTCCTGCAATGCCTCATTCAGAGCTACCAGATGTCAGCACATCAGATTATAATGGGCCTAGTCCCCCATAAGTAAGTAATGTTTAAGGAGAGAGGGGAAGAGGGCGCCCCCTCCCTGGAGAATCCGGCTACAGGGGGTTCAGGGCCATCCAACATGGAGGTCCTGTGGCTTCCCCATGTTAGGAGCTTCAGCCGCTGCTCAGAAAGGGCACAATATGGGCGATGGATCCAGCCATCTGAGGCCCAGCCAACATGCCTACATGGGGCTCTTTTACCCCACCTCCTCACACGATCAGGCGACAGCCCCAAACACTCTCCAAATGCAGAGGAGAGAAAGGGGGGAAGCAGCAACGGGAAGGCAGAGAGCTGCCTGCTAACCAGGCCAGCGTCCACGCGGGCCCCTTGTCTGCCCCGAGCCCAATTCCCAGCTGCTGTATAGGAGGCGGCCACAGGAGATAAGTCATGGGCCCAGCGGGGGTCAGTATCCGGACCCCCATCCTCCACCTCCACTCACCGCACAAGCCACGGAGACCTGTCACCTGCCCGAAGGCCGCCCAGGCTCCCACAATCCGCTCTGGGCTCACGCTGCAGGGCTCTGTTGATGCAGTCATGCGGGGCACAGGTAGGCACCGGGCACCTCCTCTGCTGGTCTCCTAGGTGCTAGGGCCATACCGGCCTGGTTGCAAGAATCCAAGCTGCTCCGCTGGGCTAGTAGACACTCTACTTCAGCCACAGGCCACTTTGCAGGCCCTGCGGGCCTGAGAGGCTCACAGTCAGTAGGCAAGCTTGCAAGTCACAGGATATGTTAATACACTGTTCAATCAGTGCTGCCATTTTCCCATCCCTGAGCCACTACAAATAAACCCTTGAAGGCGCAGATGGCAGTGGCGTTACTGGATTGTGAGTCTCTCTGCGGAGCAGTCCTAAAGCCTACCCACCATCTTGCAGCACCTGGCTATGCCCCTTAAAATAGGAGTTTTTAAGAAAACAGGTTGGTAACTTGTGTTGTTTCTAATACGGTATTGTTATCCTATGGGGAAAACACATATATTGCATAAGGGTACTTAGCAGCAATTTACAGGGCCAGTCTTCTGGAGTTAAGGTAAGTATAGGGCAAGGTCCAAGATAGGACCAACACATCACCTCGGTAGGCTCTGGGGTGTCCCAGTGCAGAGGTGCTTTATGGCGTTGGGTGCCCCGTTGGTTTCAAAGGGAAACGGTCCTGGGAAAAAGAGGCTGAAATCTAGGACTGGGGGGACACTACAGTTGAACGTAGGGACACCGTGGATACACTTCTTCTTTGGCTTTCGAGCTCTGGTGAAGTGGTGTCATTAGTAAGGCTGGGTGCTAAACTACGCTCCGCTGGCAGAGTTCACTGAGTTTTTGTCACTCCACCCTCCGCTTGGAGTACAAAGTTTGGCAAAAACCCCACCTCTGCCGCATAGTGGAGTTTACCTGTGCTGCGCAGGCCACTCTCAGCCTTCACACCGAGACAGGCAATGGAGTGCTTCTGTTCAGATGGAATCAATGACACACAGCGGCAGTTGGCGCAGATCAATTCGCTGTGTCAGCCCAACGGGGAAAGTGGCACATACATGGAGACAAGTCGTTGCCATGGCTATTGACTACCACAAGCTGCACAGCCTCACACGTACAAGATGGAGCTGTGCTGCACCTTGGCTTCCACAGAGTGGGTTATGCTTGCCCCTATGGGCCGCGCTGCCACTTCACCTGCAATTTCGAGGAGTGGCGCCAGGCCGAGCGAGCCTCTCCCTCCCTCTGGGATCTCCCTCCCGTGGAGACTTCAAATGTGCAGTAGCAGCAGCACCCAGCAGAGGGGCTCCGGTGAGAGGCCTAATTTCTTACGACTTCCCCACCTCGCGGCGAACTCGGTGCAGGCTGGGCCCGAGCAGGCCGAGTCCTACACGCTTCCGTTCTCTGTGGGCCACCAGCCGACTCACCCTGCTGGCATCGCCTGCAGCGTCACTTTCTCTGGCTTCCCCACCACTGCGCAGACTGGGCCTGAGCCGGCTTAGCCGGTAGCTTCACACACCGCTGCAGCTCTATGCAGAGGAGCTGCAACTGGTCTCAGACAAATAAATGCTTTTGACTTCTTGGTAGGCCATTAGAAGAAGAACCTGCACAACCAGCACTGCCAGCACCAGCAGCGCCTCAGGGTCAGCCTTCTGCCGGAGGATGAACAACATCACAGTAAGTAAGTGCACTTTTAAATTAACCCACAATCAGTACTAATTAATGTCCAGTCACGTTTTTCTAACAGGAAAATGACATCATAACGTATTGCTTTGCTTCTCCGCCGAATTGATCTCTCATCCCTCTACCTTTCTATTTTCTGTCCCACACCTGAAGCTTGAGCTATTGTTACTCTGCCCACTCGCGGAACTCAGCTTAGCATGGCAGAGTTTTTGGGTCGCTTCGCAGGGTTCCGTGTAGCTCTGCCAACTCCGCCCAGACTCAGTCTTTAGGCGCTGTGTCCGTGCTGCAGGAGACACTTGTGGATAAGAAGGCCTGCTCAAAGAAGCTGCAGGCAGCAACTGGAAGTACAGTTTGGGCAAACCCAAGGTGGTGGGTATCAGGACCTCCCTGGCACCGTTGGCCCACATCGACTCAGACTGGGGTGCACGGGTGCAGTGGTGTTTTCTGGTGTCAAGTTTTCACGGTCCAGAGTCCTCACGGTTCTTCTTGGGTGCCTACAGGGTACAGAGAAGTAGCTCTGCTACCTCACGAGAGATGCTGGTTACTCATTGAAGAGCTGGCAGTCCTACCAGGCTTTTGGAGGCAGAACAGCTGCAGGCTGAGCCTTCTTTGGTGCCGGCAGGTCAGTTGCTACCCCGCAGTTCTAGGTCTTTCCAGCTCTTCAGTGTCTTTCTTCTTCTTAGGTCATCAGAATCTCCTTTCCTGGTGCCAGGGGCTTCCCCAAATACTAGATTTTGGGGTGTTAAGGGGAGTGAAAGATGGTAGCCAATGAGCTACTTTTCCTTTCCCCCTATATGACCACTTTCTGTGGGAAATGGCCCTAACCCTGTCCCAGAGTTCCTAAATCCAGAACCACCACACCCCACTGACCACGACCCCCTGACAACCTGGGCCAATGCGAGCATCGAAGACACCATCAAGACCATGGGCACAATCCACTCCGGCTCGCCGTCTGACCCCTTTCCACACCACATCTGCAACAAAGCCGGCAGCTCCATCGCACCCCACCTGCGCAACATCATCAACCTCTCCTTCAAGACCGCGACCTTCCCTGAAAGCTGGACACACGCCGAGATCAACCCCCTACTGAAGAAACCCAAGGCGGACCCGAGAAGATAGTCAACATCCAGCTCACCCGCTGCCTCGAAGACAACAGCATCCTGGACCTCTCCCAGTCAGGATTCCGCAGCAACCACAGCACCGAGACCGCCCTCATCACCGCCACAGCCGACATCAGAATCCTACTGGACAACGGCGAGACGGCGGCCTACATCCTTCTGGACCTCTCCGCCGCCTTCGACACCATCTGCCACCGCACACTACGCACACGGCTCCACGACGCAGGGATACGAGACAACGCCCTGGACTGGACCTCCTCCTTACTCTCTGGCAGAACCCAGAAAGTCCGCCTCCCCCCGTTCCGATCAGAAGCCTCCGAGATCATCTGCAGGGTCCCGTAGGGATCCTCCCTCAGCCCAACGCTGTTCAATGTCTACATGGCGCCTCTCGCACTCATCGCCCGACATCACGACCTCAACATAATCTCCTACGCCGACGACACGCAACTGATCCTCTCCCTCACCAAGGACCCCCTCACCGCCAATTCCAACCTCCACCAGGGAATGTAGGCCGTCGCCGACTGGATGAAGGATAGCCACCTTAAGCTGAACACAGACAAGACGGAGATCATCATCCTCGGGCCCAACCCCTCAGCATGGGACGACTCCTGGTGGCCCACGTTGCTGGGGACTCCCCCCTCACCCACCAACCACGCACGCAACCTGGGAGTCATCCTCGACTCGAAACTGACCATGACCAAACAAGTCAACGCTGTCTCCTCCACCTGCTTCTACACCCTCCGTATGCTCCACAAGATCTATAGATGGATCCCGACAGCCACTAGGAAAACAGTCACCCAGGCCCTAGTCAGCAGCAGACTCGACAACGGAAATGCCCTCTACGCCGGAGCCCCGACCAAGCTCATCAACAGACTGCAAAGAATCCAGAATGCCTCTGCACGCCTGATCCTCGACGTCCCGCGCCGCGACCACATCACCCCCCACCTGAGAAACCTGCACTGGCTCCCTGTCGACAAAAGAATCTCCTTCAAGCTTCTGATCCACGCACACAAGGCACTCCACAAGACCGGCCCAGCCTATCTCAACAGTCGACTCTCCTTCTACGTACCCAACAGGAAACTCCGCTTCGCAGACCTCTCCCTGGCTACCATCCCACGCGTCCGTAGAACCACAGCCGGAGGCAAATCCTTTTCCCACCACGCCGCCAAGACCTGGAACACCCTCCCCCTCATCCTACGACAAACCGAAGACCTTCTAACCTTCAGAAGACAACTCAAGACCTGGCTGTTCGACCAGTAGCAACAGCACCCCCCCTCCCCTCCCTCAGCGCCTTGAAACCCTTGCAGGTATATAGAGGGCTTTACAAATTTTCTGATTGATTGATTGATTGATTCTACCATCACCAAGATGGTGGAATTTTCCTAAAGGGGGGCGCATCAGGCAGGTCACCTTAGGGGTGTGACTGGCTGGTGGTGCACCACGCCTCCCTGCATATCAAATTTCCTGCCTGACCTGGTACCAAATGGGCCCAGGGCAGAGGGTTGGCATTTCCTCTGCCTGCTGATTCTGCAGTCACCTATCAAAGGTGGCAGAGGTCTTTGAAGCCTCCTGCCTTGATATGCTGATTTCTTAGCCATCCTGCTTGGAGGAGGTGACAACACCTCTGGCCAGAGCAGGCATTGTTTCTTCCCTCAGAGAGCGTAGGCTCTTACCTGCAGTGGGGTCAGACACCTGTCTGTGGTGGCAGGCTGGATTGCACCAGCCAGCCAGCACACTAGTAGATGGTAGGTTTTCAGGGGCCCTATCTAGGTTACCCTCTGGGTGAAGGATTTTAATAAATCCACCACTGGAATCAGTGTGGGTTTAAAAATATAACGTGTTTGATACCATAGATTTCAGTGAAGCTATCATGTCACTGGGAAACTCGTTTTACCAGAGTCCATCACATGTACTTAAAATGGCTTAACTGTTCACTTGTGATATCTAAGAATTGACTTAGACAACACAGGGGGCATATTTGCTCATGCAGATATGCCCACACATGTAGTATAGTGGACCTTGCCTTAGGGCTGTAGGGCCTGCTGGTGTGGTGGCTTACTTATACTGTATGCAGTGTCTACAGGCATGGCACAGAGGGATGTGTTTTATGTTGTATTTTCACTTTTCTGTGCACCATGGCACACAGCCTGCAATGGTGTTGCACAATACTTGCTGCAGCCCTTAGAGACACTCTTTAGCTTCCCTGCCCTAGGTACAAGGGGTGCCCTTTACTACAGACTTACAGGAGGTGCTGATGGTATTGACAATTGGGGGAACAATTGTACAGTTTACGGAAAGAGAGCTGCCACTGGGGACTGGGATAGCAGAAACCCAGTGCACTCCTGTCAAAATGGCATCAGATACCAGGCAGAAGGTGGGAGTGACCATCTCAAAAAGGGGCACTTTCCTACATTATGCATTGCATGCAACACAAGTGACTCAGCACTCATATTATCAGAAACAATATTAGAACACAACCATTATTCATGATCTTCTTAAAAACATATTTTGACTGCAGTCATAGCCTGTCAAAATAAGTTTTTAAGAATGAATAAAGAAATCTGTTAATTCATACAAACAAGTTATTGCATTGTGTGACTCTGTGCATATCAATATCTTACATACGCTAGAAGACCTATGGTTGTGTTCTAATTAAAACACTTTGATTGCTGAGTCACTTGTGTTGCAAACATTATCGTGGACTTTGTCCTATACTGGAGTTTACGGTGCACCTATTTCATTCTTTATTTTCCTGCATATTTACTAGCGTGGTAACTGTGATAATTGTTTCCTCAGCCATTACCATGTAAATCAATTGTGATATGCACTGTAGATTGCACATATGTACTTTAATTCACACATTCACAGTCACTGCATCGTTTCTTGGAGCACCTTTTGAAACAATGTGTTGCTAAATGGGTTTGTATATATTCTGAGTATAATCTCATTGTTGTCAATAATAAACTAAACTAATTTCTCTATAACAAGCAAGCAGTTGATAGCCTTCTTCAAATTGCCAAGGCAGCAGAGGCCTGCACTTCCCCATAGGGGACCATTGTGTTGCTGTATTGGAGTTTCCAAGATGAGTCTCACTTGTAAACGCTTTTCATCTCAAGTGGAGCTCAGGCCTCCTGTATACCTATTTACCAGTTCCACTCCTGGACAGAGTTCTCAAGAAGATCATGAAGGACCAGGCCCAACTCATTCTGGTGGCCCCAGACTGGGCTCGGAGAGTCTGGTATGTTGAGCTGTTGAGTATGTCCATCAGTCCTCCAATCAGGCTGCCTCTTCTGGAAGATCTCCAGTCCCTGCAGCAGGGGACGTTTCCCCACCAGAACCTGTCAATGCTCTGCCTTCATGCGTGGAGATTGTGCAGTGACAGTTGATGGCTTTTGACCTTCTGCCCGAAATCTGTAATGTTATTTTGGCAGCTTACGGTCCCTCCATGAAAATGGTATATGTCAGCCATTGGAGCAAGTTTGTGGCATGGTGAACAGACAAACAGTTCGAGCCCTTATCTGCACCCATTTCCCAAGTTCTTTTATTTATAAGTCCCCTGGCCCAGCCAGGCTCTGCATTAAGCATGTTGAAGGGTTATTTGTCTGCTATCTCAGCTTTCCTGCAGCTGGCAGATCAACCTTCCCTTTTGAAGTCCCCTATTGTGAATAGGTTCCCTAAAGGTCTTCAGCACATGCTTCCTCCAGCTCTCTTCATTATGCCTCAATGGGACCTCAATTTGGTTCTCACTTTTCTACTATGCGCTACTTTTGAGCTGCTTCATAACTACCCTTTTAGGCTCCTCACCATCAAGACAGCCTTCTGGTGACAATTACTTCTGCCCGGAGGGTCAGTGAACTGCAGGCGCTGTCATTTTAGCCTCCATGTATTTCCTTTTACCCAGACAAACTGATCCTTCAGACTCGAGCATTCTTCTTGCCGAAGGTAGCCACCCCTTGCAAGTAGGACAGCTCATTACCTTGCCTACTCTTTACTCTCTTCGTCATCCCTCCAAGGAAGATAAGAGTCTCTACTGGCTCAACCCAAAAAGAGTGCTTTTGTTTTGCCTTAACCTCACACAACCATTCTGGGTGGACGATCAACTCTTCGTGGGGTATTTCGGAGCCCACAAAGGGAAGATCATGCAGAAACGAACCATCTCTGCATTGATTGTGTTCTGCATTAAGAGCTGCTACACTCTGACCAAGAAGCAACCCCCGGAGGGGTTGCGTGCGCATTTCACCAGAACAAAGGCTGCGAACACTGCGTTAGCACACAGAGGTCCGATCCTAGACAACTGTCAAGCTGCAACGTGGGCTTTGTTGCACATGTTCACAAAATACTACTGCCTAGACCATCAGTTCCATTCGGATAGGCATTTTGCCTGTTTGGTCCTGCAGGACTTTCTAGTCTAAATCAGGTTTTCAGACCCACCTCCGGAGATGTAGTGATTGGATATCTATTCTAAGATAAGGAATCTGCGGCTATCCTCTTCCCCGCTCTGTGAACAGATTTTTAGGTACAAGGCTGTTTCCCTTTCAGGGCCCTAGTTTCACACACCAGTGTCAGTGTTCTTCGTGGCACTGCACTCCTGGCTTGGAAAGTTACGAAAAGAAACTGAAGTTTGGGTGTCACCTACATAGGCAATGCACGTCACTTCCAGCGCCGGCAATGCCATGGGAGTAACTGATTCCACCTATCGGCGCACAGAGGTACTGCTCCCCAAAAAATTCCAGATCCAGTATGACACTTGGGAATATTTCTAAGGTAAGGAATCTGCAGCTAGACAATGTCTCTACCAGATTAGGCATTACCAAAGGTAAGTAACATTATCATCAGTGCACAGTCCTTCCATCTCATAATGTGCTGGATTTTCTCTATATTTCCAATGTCTGCACTACTGCCTGAAGTGTATAATGTAATGGACCACAGCTGCATCAAAATGCATTCTGTATAAATGTTCTGATGGATAAAAATATAGCCTAACTGTCTCTATTAATGCTTTCTTGTTTCTTTTCAGGTCACGCGCGACTCTTGACTTTTAGGAAAGAAGATGGGTCATATGGAGCTTGGAAAACCACTCCTAGCAGCACCTGGTCAGTTTTATGCTTCCTGCACCTTACTTCTTTGGCCGGTATTTGTTAATAGATAAACCTAGATTTTCATGTCTATACACAGTACCCAAAATTCATAAGGACAAAAACAACCCACCAGGGAGACCAATAGTATCAGGTATTGGAGGTCCAACAGAGTGAATCTCTGAATTTGTAGACACGTTTTTACAACCATACGTGACTAATCTACCATCCACTATCAGAGATACAAAACCTATTTTGAACATTATCACTGATATAACTTGGGACGAATCTATGATCTTAGTTACCTTGGATGTGGTGTCCCTATACACCAATATTTTACATGAACATGGATTGTCAGCGCTTCGACATTTCCTTTATGAGAGACCAGTTGAATTTTTGGCACACTCGGAAATGCTCATCATGATGTCAAAAATGATTCTTGAACACAATGTTTTCTTCTTTGATGGGGAATGGTACCAACAGACATGCGGTACTGCGATGGGTTCCAGATTTGCGCCGTCCTTTGCCTGCCTGTTTATGGGGTGGTTTGAGGGGGCTCATATCTGGGGCCCATCCGGAGCAGCATGGCAGAACTACATCATGTATTTTGGTCGGTATATAGACGACTGTCTTCTAATATGGACTGGGAATGTCAGTGAGCTTCATGAATTTTATAACTATTTGAACAATAACACGTACAACATGAAGTTCACAATGAATTATAGTGCTAACAAAATTGTCTTTTTGGACGTTGAACTGTTTATTGAAAATGACATCATCAACTGTAGAATGTACAGAAAAGAGACTGCTTGTAATTCTGTCTTACACTCAGCTAGTGCCCACCCTAGGTCTCAAATTAACTCAATACCCTATGGGGAATTTCACAGAGCACGCAGGAACTGCAGTAAAGACTTGGATTTCCATCAAATTACTTTAGACATAGAGAGAAGATTCATAGATCGGGGAAATGACCCAAGAGTAATTGACAAAGCCAAGAAAAGAGCATACTTACTAAAGAGAAATGAGACATTGAAACCCCGTATGACTAATACCTTGTGTAAACGAGAAGTAGTGAGAATGATTACTCACTACCACCCCTGGTCACACAAAGTTTTTAATATTTTGAAACACTATTGGAACTTGTTAACTGCAGACCCTGACTTGAATACATTTTTAACCAAAAATCCTAGCCTGACATATCGGAAAGGAGTAACTATCCGCAATATGGTCAGCCCTAGCTACCCTAAGAATGATAGAGGTAACCTTACTTGGTTACATAAAAGTAATTTGGGCTTTCCCCAATGTGGAGACTGCAGCATGTGCAAACATGCTCTGTCAGGTACACAAGACTTTCAATTTAATGGATCCAAGAAGTTTTACATTAATCAATTTATAAACTGCAATACCAAATTTGTAATTTATGTTATTATCTGCAAATGTAAAATGATTTATGTAGGTAGCACTATCAGGAATCTGAAAACACGTATTTCTGAACACTTTAGAGCTCTAAAAAAACTTAGATGAGAGATATCCAATTGTACATCATGCACTGGAATGCTCAAAACAGGATAAGCACTTATCCTTTAAATTTCATGCCTTAGAATCTGTTCCTCTTAATAACAGGGGTGGCAACCGAGAATTAAGGTTACGACAGGCAGAGGTACGTTGGATCCTTAAGCTCCACGCGGTGGACAGGGGAATTAATATTGATAGTGAATTACAATTCTTTCTGGGCACCTGATGAGTTTGTGCCCAGTGTTCTATTGTTCCCTGTTTACATGCTTTTACCTGAGACATATCTTCCTGTTAGGATTACATACCAATACAGGTTAAGATGTTTACATCTAATGTTTCTCAGAATTGTAGGTTGCGAACACATATGGTTTTCCGTAATTGACAGATATGAACTATTTTTGAATTGATATACTCTTTAGGTATCTAGTAGGATGTCACACATCTAATGTCTCTACATCGTGCAATTTACTATTATGAACTAATATTATGTACAGACATTGAAGTATTGTCCTGTATACTGTTAATGTATTTTCCCATATTTACTTATGGTTAGTTGTGAAAGATAGTTATCACAGTTAATTTTCTCTTTTGCCTTTGACCTAATAGGAATGATGTACCTTTTTTTTATATATGCTCCACATTTACTTTCTTTCCTTCTCCCTTTTTTGCTCCTCTTTTGCTCCCCTTTCGATTTACTAATATCTTGTTAATTACATTCTTTTCGGTACATAACTTATGTATAGATGACTAGAGGCATAATGGGCTCTCTGCTCTAAATTGACTTCAGTAACTCTTTTACATTAATTCTCCACTATTTCCTCTCTACCTTTTCAGTGTCTGTTGCCTTCTGTACCACATCGATATGAGTGGAGACCATAGAACGCGATGTTGGTATCATGAATTGACATTTAAGAATGCCAACATTATCAAGAATTTTCTCTTTAAAAATAAGACTTAACGCTCTAACTTTATACTTTGCGACTCTTATATGAGTGGTGTTTCACCACAGATCGCATTTTCAACCCTCCGTACTAGGGACGTTAGTTTTTGGTCTGACACAGTTCATACTTGGAAAAGTAAGGCCTGTAGCCTGATAAGATCAACAGGTCATGATGATGCGCTAGTACCCTTAACTTAATACGTTTAATATCAGGTTTAATTTGAGTTCGTCAACTACAACTACCATACTAGTGACTGGAACCCACTCTAAGATGGCGCTCTAGTAATTTATCTATCATGGCTAATATCATGGCTAATATCTATGCCTTTGCTCTAGTCCGTCATTGATTACTATGATACTAGCAATATAAACCTTTTCCAAGATGGTGCGCATTGTACACGCCGTTGCAATCTCACGAGGTCCAGATGGAGGAAAGCAATATTTAGTTCCAGGTAAGCGCGATTATTGTACCTATGGATACTAGTTATGAGCAAGATAGTTTACTCTACTGTATTATTAGGATATATTTATAAAATGGCGTAATTTCTTAAACCTTGATTAAATTTGTAATGCCATAAGTGATATCATTGTGTGAATCGGGTATGTGTACTTTTCAACCCAATATCGACTGGTCCATTGACTTCTCACGCATAATAAGCTTGGACCCCTTGTGAGTTAGTAAAGATTGTTTTATTGACCCCTTATGTTTAACTAAATCTCATCTCTTGCGAGATGGTAGGACTGTACTGCTACTCAGCTGTTAAATTCTAGTGCGGACATCTTGAACCCGTTTCTCATCATTTTTTAATTGTGTAGCTGTTATGATATTTAGATACTGATTTATTCTGTCTGTCCGCCTATTGCATAGCGTAACTCGTAGCCCTTTTGAGCAATTTTTGGGTGAGAACTGATCGCATAAGACCGTTGTATTCGCTAAATTTTACTGTTATATTGCTATATGTAGCTCTTGTTCTTCTAGGATTTGAGGCTGACACTGATGTTTACTTTTTTGCAACTTAATAATATGGATACCTAAGTACATTGACTCTAAGAAGAATTTTGATTTAATACGCCAAGTATGCATTATGACTTTTTAACTGAACAATCGTGTTCTTGTCACTAGTTATCGTAACATGGTGATCTCTGTTGTATATACATTGACTGCTTCTTCTCTTTATACGGTTTTGTAATTTTGGACTTAAGACTATTTAATTAATTGACTATTCAGAGTTATAGTAGGACTATTTTATTAGTAAACTTAACTTGGTATTTATTTTCACCCTTTAGGACTTTTTGAAGCCAATATTTATACATATGCTTTTCTTTCCTTCTTATTATATTTGAAATCAGAACTTGATACTTTTGTAAGTTCTGGCCAGTTAAGACTTTATACTAGTAAGGTGCATGGTTATGTCTGATTTTCTACTTTCACTTGATTATCCTAATTGGTACAAGTGAAAAATTATGGTTCTGTTCGCCTTTTCTCATAAACCAAGAGTGCCCCTTGGATAATATCTCTTGATGGGTACATTTGAACTCTAATCCACACTTACTTTCCATGGTGGATGACTCTTATTTAGTTATATTGCACTCTTACTTTTCTTGTACTTGGTGAGCAGATTCACTATGGGTGTTTTTCTTGCAAAAAACTTTCACATTATATTAGGTTTCCTACCTATACTTCTTTTTTTTCTCTTTGGATGTTCTTGTCCCACTCTAGCTTATACTGCTATCATGTATTATCTATCTTACTGGCAAAGATTTGAGCCTAGTTTTGTCTAAAGTAATGGTGTAATTTCATCTTGCCTTTAGCCCTGAGGAAGTCCAAGACTTACTGTCTGTTTGGACGAAACACATGTTGGCAATCTGAGTGATTTGAAGATCTGTCTGAAATGTAAAGGCAATCTGAGTGATTTGAAGATCTGTCTGAAATGTAAAAACAACACTGGATAAAGAAGACTGAAATAAATTGAAGAAGAAGATAACTAAACTTGATATTTGGACTTTTGCTAGTGCTCTGAGTTGTATGCCTGTGCTCGGAATACCTAATATTGATATATGTTATGGTGGGCTCCCCACATTTACAACGTGAGGTGGTCGTTGTAGGGTATACCAGAAGCAGCGGCATTTGTAGGAGATTTTGTTACTGTTACCTTTTCACTTCTTTGCGCGGAATTTTCCCAACCATCGTTTATCTTTTGCTTATTTCTTTGGCCTATTGAGCTCATTCTGAAATCTTGATCATTGCATTGCCAGGCTACATATTAAGGTATCAAATATATCATTGGCTCAGTAAGCCGTCCACCATTATTTCGTCCCAAGATTATAATTATTTCACATTCTCTAGGTTCATCATTGACTTGGTCCCAGATGTTTATCTGTTGACTAAGTCCTAGGTCCATCACTAGCTCAGATGTGTGTCCATCATAGCCTCAGTCTCAGATTCATAAGTGGCAAATTTCGAGGCCAATTGTTGTCTCTGTCCCAAACGTGTTATTGGCTCAGTCCCAGAACCATCATTACCTCTAATTTTTGTTCACCAATGGCTCTGTCCTATGTCCATTACTGTGTCAGTCCCTGCAGTTCCTGCAGCATCATTGTCTTCGTTCCGGGTCCATTAGTGGCTAGATCCCAGTCCATCATTGCCTCAGTCAAAGGACCATAATTGGCTTGGTCTTTTAGTGGCTCAGTCTTAGTCTAGGTCGATCAGTGGCTCAGTCCCAGCTCGATTACTGGTCCATTCACCAGGCCCTCATTTAAACACCATTAGCTGAGCCCCATGGGCCTTATTATGCGCTGGTCCGCACCACAATGTACTTGGTGCACCAGGCATTGACCAGGTCAGCGCGTCCTATTTTTGTTCATATGGTACCCTTAGTACAGCTGCAAGCTAACATCTGGCCTAAGGGCAGCACGTTAGTGAAAGGCGGACCAGCAGAAGCTGTCAGTCCATCTTTCACTGTATAGTAGCTATGCAGACTGCCTTTCAATGAGGAACAATAAGTGACAGCACCCACCAACAGGGGATGTCTGGAGGGACCTTGGGAGCCACTTTCCCCTGTATTCAAGTAGAACCCTTGGAAGGGGAAATCACACTGAATGCGTGCCACCTCTTTGTGGCACACAGACAGACCCCTGACTGCTGCTTTGCATATGTGTCAGCGCCTATAATAGCTCATTGGTACAGAGGTTAAGTGTTTACTCATTTGCATGGGCCATACCGCCATGAAAATGAGGAGTGCTCCCTTAATATCGCGCTTGTGCACATGTAGTACTAGCACAAACTGTATTAGAGGAGGGGCTGTGCAGCTTCAGCCTGTTCTTTAATACCAACGTGACCCAGGAATGCAGAAAGTAGGCACACGTCTGTTGTTGCCTCGTGGTACTATGTGTAATACAGTCCCAGGTGTGTTAGGAGCTCAGGTGAAGGTTCTTTATTATTGCATCTTCCTAGGTTCATCATCTTTGCTGCACATCTAGGCCTGTCATTAGCATAGTCTAAGGTCCACCTTTGGGTTCGTTTCAGGTGCCTTTTAGACTCAGTTGCAGTTCCATTATTACCGAACCAGTCCTAGGTCCATCACCCTTGGCCCAGTCCCAGTTGTATGAATTTTGGATCCGCCTTGGGTCTATCAGTGGCCCAGCAGTATGTTCATCATTGGCTTATTGCTTAGTCCTTCATTAGCACATTCTGAGTTCCAGCATTGGTTGAGTCCCAGATGCATTTTTGAATTAGTCCAATATCCATCATTCCCTCCCAGGCTAACACTCACTCAGTTTCAGGGACATTATTGGGTTAGACTCAGGTTTAGTTGGTGCTCTGTCTCAGGCCCAGCACTGCTCAGTCCCGGTCCATCATAGGCTCAGTCACTGGGTCAGTCACAGACCCATGATTGACTCTCGCTGGTCTGTCAATAGATCAGACCAAGAGTGGCCCAGAATTAGGTAGCTCTATCTTAGGTCATTTATTAGTCCAGTCCAAGGTCCATCACGAGCTCAGTTCATGTCTATCAGTGTTCAGTTCTAGGCCCATTACTGTTGAATTTCCGAGTCCATGGGTGTTTCAGTCTCAGGCTAATTGTCACTGGTTTGGTACCAGACCTGTCATCTCTGGCTCAGCTCCTGGTGCATTATCTGCTTAGTTGCTGTCTTTTATTATTTAATCATTCCTAGGAGCATTATGCTTGCCTCAGTCCCAGGTCTATTATCATTGGAGCAGTCTCAGGTCCACCAATGGCTCCTTCCATCATTTCTCATTGGCACCTGCTCCATTATTAGCGCATTGAGAGGTCCAACATTTGATTACTCGCTGGTCCATTCCTGGCTCAGTTCAAGGTCCATCACTGAATCAGTTCCAAAGCCATAATTCGTTCAGTCCAATGCCCATTGTTCCTCATTCCAAGGTTCGGCACCAGGTCAATCAATAGCTGACAGGCAAGTCAATCTTTGGTTTTGCCCCTGGCCCATCATCATCGACTCACATGTTGGGCCATCGTTCCAAAGTCTATTATTTCTCATCCCCACATTAATTAGTGGTTCAATCCCAGGCTCGTCATTGGTTCAATGCCAAATCAATCGTTAGTTTGGCTTCATGCCATCACAATTGGCTCAGTTCAAAGTCCATCACTGTCTCAGCCACAGTTCAGTCATCATTCTCGGTTGTGGAAGATACAAATTGTTCTTTTTCTAAATACGTTTTGCTTGTTGTGTCATAGAACTGTTCTACCAATAAGCTTCTAACTTAGTAATTCTGATTTGGTAGAAATAGTTTCTAGAAAAAATATGAATATGCTGGCAAGTAAAATTGAATAATGAACAGCGACAATAAATGACAGCATGGGTTTTGAGAAACTTAAACTTAAAGCTCTGAGAGGGCAACTAACTATATGTTTTTTTTAACTGGGTATATGACTATCCCTAGTTTCATGAAAAAATGTATGCCTTTGAATACAACAGATGAATTTTTGAATATTAATAATATTTTTGTTTTCGAATAAGGAAGATCAGGTAGCCGAAGTGTAATTTAAGAAGGTTTATTTAGTCTTAGTTGTAGCTTGGTAAATTCAATGTACAGCAGCCCCACCAGGAGCAGCCTGTCCGCTGCTCAGCCCATACTCCACTGTCACACCTCACCTCACAGGCACCCAAACATTCCATTCATCATCACTACTCCAACATTTCATGCATCACATTCACACTGGCTGAGCATCTAGGTATAAAGCAACAGGGGAGAAGCATAAGTACAAATACAAGATACTACACATGTATTTACCACCTTCTTCAAAGAATTCATTGCCAGTGGAGTTGGTCAGCTTTGTTGTCTCAATCCAGGATTTGTTCTCTACGATTTAATATAATTACTAGTGACTTTAAAACCCACTTATCTAGACTGCAATCTACTGATAGAAATACCAAATCGGACGACTACTTCAGGTAAATGCCAAGCATTAGATGTAAGGGGTATTAGATCAATATTGCTAAATTTCAATGTAAGTTTCTAGCCAAATTGTCATGTTTGTTTGTGAGATTGATTACTGTCCTGAATTATAATTTTGATTCAATATTACATTTAAATTAATGTATACCTTTTGTATTTATCCCTCAATTAAATCAGCCATTACCCTCAAAATACCCATCAGTTTGAGCATCATTTATTTTCCGGTTCAAAGGGACAACAAAGATTCCATAACCAACCATTTCATTAATTTCATTTGACAAAATGGCCTTATACCTCATCCTCATCTCTTGTCATGTTGCAAGAATCGGGAGACATAGTGGTGGTTCTATTGTGGTTGTACTCTGTACCCTGATGTCATGACATTCATGTTGTTCTTTCTTTCAGGCTTACTGCCTTCATTGCTAAGATACTCTCCATTTGTCGCGATCACATTAATATGAATGATGGCACCATCCTGACAGCGGTGGACTTTCTGATGAAGCATCAGGAGGAGAATAGCGGGGCCTTCAGGGATCCAGCACCGGTCTGGCACAGGGAGATGCAGGTAATCAGGGTCATGTTCTGGCTCAGGAGGAAGAGGGAGAAGGTCCAAATAATGTGTTTACTCTACACAAGCTTCTCCTTCTTGAGAGGGTGTTGCTGTTCTTGCTTCTCCTAACCTAGGAATACATTGGGAAGATGGAGGTTTAAAGATTGTCTGTGTCTTGATGCAATGAGGGAAGGCCATAGTCCCCTGGTTTCCCTCTCCCCATTGTCCCCACTGCAGAGAATTCTGAGGCACAAGTGCTTGGAACCAGCATCCTTGCAATGGAAGAAAGTGTCCCTGCCACCTGCAGATGTGCTACCCCAACATGTCTGCCTATCTGTGTTTTGATGTCAATGGGCCACAGGTGGAACAAAAAATCAAACAGAAATAAAATACAGCACTGTGCAGTGCTAGTCTTTCACTTGATTTCAGTTAATTTCATTGGTTTATTTTGGCTGATGTGTCTCTTGACACTTTGTTAGCTGTTATTTTTACCCAGCTCACTGGTATTCTATTGACAATAAAATAATGAAGAACAGAGTCAGCCTGCTCTGTATTTTTACTAAAGTTCTACTATGCTCTATGCCATGGCATTATCCATTGTATCCATGGAATGCTGTTATGACCTGAGTGTATCCAACCTGTTCAGGCTGTAGTGGGAGATGGTAAACATAACCTAATGCATTCTTCGGCCATAGCTGCCCTCAGCCATACATAGAATATTATGTAGCTGTACAGCAACCGCTGCAACCAGCATCATCCAGCCATTGATAATATGCTGCAGGCAACATTCAAAGTTGTCAGTAAAACAAAACGTTTAGAAGCTCCTGTACAGGCACTGATGCCCCTACATGTTTTTAGTAAAATCTAGTGCCTAAAAGATCAAAGCGCCAGCTGCGGACATCTAGTCGCACAATACCATGGCAAAGTCGAATGTTATGGCAGACCGCGATGAAGTGTGGTTCGAATACACCCAGTATACGCTTACCTTTAGACTTAGAAGAAATTTCAAAGGAAAATGTCTAAGAAGGTAAAGTTTAAGTTTAGCGGGCAAGGCAGTTGGCAGAGTCCAAGAAGGAGGTGTTGTCACCGGGAAGCTGCTGGACAAAGTTGCAGTGAAGTTGTTTCCATTTGCAAGTCGAAAATCTCCAGCGATACAAGGCTGCAGGCTGTATGCGATGAGGGCTTCAGGAGGCTGGATATCCTTCCAAAGAGGAGCAGCTGAACAGGATTTACTTCTGTGGGGAAGAACTTAGCAGGAGCTTCCGCAAAGTTAGGGCAGCTTGTGCTGCACCATGGGCGGATTAGCAAGCAGGTTGGTCTCAGTCTCTTCTCGGTTCTGTAATGTAATGTAATGTGATGTAATGTAATGAGTGTCCCGGCGCTGAAAAGACCACGAGACAGACAGTAAGCACAACAAGGCCTAGATCTAATGTTGGAATAGCCAGGTTTTTAATTTCCTCCTAAAGGCGAGGAGATACTGCACCTGTCTAAGAGAGAAGGGCAAGCTATTCCGTGGCCGAGATGCCACCACTTGAAAGGATCAACCACCCATACGGGAGAGGGAAAACTTTGGAATGGTCATCAGGAGTTGTACTGAGGACCTCAAAGTCCATTGTGGGACATAGTGCTGAATCTTTTTCCTGATGTAAGGGGCCCCTGTATTATGAAGGGCCTTATAGACCAAGTAGAGGGTCATTCGCGCCCTGGGGCCAACCATAAGAATAGCTCTGGCCACCGCATTCTGAACCATCTGCAAGTGACCTAGTAGATAGTCAGGGAGGCCCAGGTACAGGGCATTGATGTAGTCCAGCCTTGATACAATGAGGGCCTGGACTACATCCTTCTGTGTGAGACCGGGAGCAGGGGAAGAAAATTCTTTAACATTTTCAATAGCCCAAAGCAGGTGCAGGCCACAGTTTGAATCTGAGCCTTAATAGACAGGTCAGTGTCTAGCTTGACCCCAAGGTTCTTCACGGTGCTACTGAGGTTACAGGGGGGGACATATCCTGTGGCCACCATTGGCGCCATGCTTCACCAGGATTAGAGACGAAGAAAATAATCTCTGACTTTTTCGGAATACACTTCAATTGGTTTTGAATAAGCCAGGAAAACACCTTCGTCAAGCAGGCGTTTATCTCACTGCCTCTAAAGTCGGCACCCTTAGCACAGGTGAACAACAATTGCATGTCATCGGCGTAGAATACTATTTTAGCACTGTATTCCTCAGCTAGGAGTGCAAGGGGGGCCATGAACACATTAAAAAGTGTCGGGCTCAAAACCGAGCCCTGTGGGACCCCTACTTTCATAGGGGGGATGGGAGCCAAAAAGGGAGGGGACCAAATTGTTTTCTGATGGCCACCTAAAAAGGAGATGAACCATCTGAGTACCGTGCTATCGATGCCACACCTCTGGAGTCTTCGCAGGAGTCGGTCGTGGGGCATGGTATCGAAGGCCGTGGAAAGGTCCAACAATACCAGTACCGCATTGCCAGCTTTGTGTAGTGTTGCTTTAATAGTTTCAGAGACTTCTAATAAGGCTGTTTCGGTACAGAAGTTTGCTCTCAAACCCGACTGACTTGGGTGAAGTAAATGGTTGTCCTCCACATATTCTGTGGTGACTGTATTTACATATTCCTCCAAAACCTTGGAGAAGAAAGGCAGCAATGATATTGGCCTGTAATTACCGGCTACCAATGGATCTGCCGCGGGTTTCTTTTAAAAGCAGGATCATTTTTGCGTATTTCCAGCTCTCTGGCATTTGCCCCTCATACAGGGAGGTGTTCAGGACCAAGTTGTCGGCTTGGTTAATCACCTCAGCAATAGATGCCAGCACTTTCGATGGACAAGGGTCGGAGGATGAACTGGAGTTTAGAGCTTTCATTATCTCGAGGGATTTATCCAAAGTGATAGAAGGAAACTGCATGAGGGAAAAACCAATATTAGGGTTAGCACGAGGGGTGGACCCGTGTTTACTACCGTCACCAGGGGCTGCGTCTCAAAAGAATCTTGGATGATTTTAATTTTGTCATAAAAATAGTGGGCCAGATGGTTAGTCCAATCACTGGTATGGGCTGTCAATTACATTAGGGGATGAGAAGTCTTTTACCATTTAAAAAAGTTCTTTACTTTTGTTCCCGGCCTGTTCGATTTTAGAGGAAAGAAAAAGTTTCTTTTCTTCGCGGACTGTACTGTAGTTGACTTTCAGGACCAGTGTGTAGGTGATTTCGTCCGCGGGATTGAAGTTATTCCGGCACGCTCTCTCAAGGCATTTGCAAGCACTTTTACTCTTTCTAAGGGCCTCTGTGAACCATGGGGCAGAGGCTCTGCTAGTTTTTGCTGCCCGAGTGGAAGGAGGGGCAAGCTCCATCGAACGGAGCTGTTGCCAGTTCTCCAAGGAGAGCACATCACTCTCGAGGTTTCCGCTGTGAGGGATAGAGTGGAGGCAAAGTGCAGAATCCAACGCCTCCGAGGTGAACTGATGAAACAGCCTAAAACTGCTGGCGCGAGGCTTGCAATAGGAATGAGGGCTACCTGACTCCCTACGGACTCTAAAACCAAGCAGAAAATGGTCAGTCCATACTATGGGGAAGGGCGCGTCCATTTCTATCCTGGCGGTGGAAAATATCTGGTCCAATGTGTGACCCCTTTCATGGGTAGGGAAGAGAACATAAGGGGCCAGGTTGAGTATGCCCAGAGATTCGCTAAGCCTAATGGGCTCAAGTTCCGCTGGTTTGTCCATAAGAATATTAAAATCCCCGAGTACCAAGCAGTGACTGTATTTGGCAGCAATAGGGTAGATAGTGTGACTAATAGACTTTGTGAACTTTCCAGCCAGCCCAGGAGGGCCGATACGGCAGATACGGCAAGAAGGAAGCCGAGGCTCTCGGCCCCCTCTATCTCCGCGGTAGGCAGTAAAGAGCAAGTAAAAGTGTTCTTAAAGATTATGGCCATCCCCCGCCCCTGCCCCCTGGCCGATCCTTTCTTAGGATCTGGTATCCAGGGGGGATCGCACTAGCAGTGGTGGGATTAGAGCCTTTGTTTAGCCATGTTTCGGTTGGAAACATAATATCGAGCGTTAAATCTATTAGAAGGTCAAAGAGCTGAAACTCATGTTTTTTCTACCTACCGGGTGTTTAGTAGGAAAGCCTTCAGTTGACTCCCTTCCCCGTGCTTTTGGTCTGAGTGGGCGCCGGTGTTAGACTTCTCTTTGCAGTCCACACTGTGAGGGGGAAAGGCCGCCTAATTGCAGTGTTTGCAGGCAAGGCAGCCTGCATCTGCCTGAAGGGAAAAGTGGCTCTGCAGTAAATTATGTGATTTATGTGATCTAGTGGAAAACCGTCAGCATTTCCGGCACCGGCTGCCTCCGGGATGCTGACGGGCGCAGACGGGCATGTCTTAGGCACACCAGCGGCGCGCCTGCTGTGCGCTTGCGCAGCGTCCCGTTTTATAATCCCCAGGTTGAAACAACTATACCACACCGTCAAAGAAAATGGCGGTTTCTAACTATCAGCTTGGCTGCCTCCCACTCAAAGTTCGATTCCCGCCTCCCTCCACACATCAAATTCAACACAGTGCAGAAAGTTAAAATGCAAGTTTAAAAGCAGTACATAAATCTAAAAAAAAACTAGAACTAGTTCCGATCTGTGCAAATAAGCAAATTAGCAGCTAGTACTACGAGCAAGGTGTAGCTGACTGCACTATCACGAGGTTGAGCGCTCTCGCGCAGCGTCCCGTTTTATAACCCCCAGGTTGAAACAACTAGACCACACCGTCAAAGGATATGGCGGTTTCTAATTATCAGCTCGGCTGCCTCCCACTCAGGGTTCGATTCCCACCTCCCTCCACACATCAAATTCAACACAGTGCAGAAAGTTAAAATGCAAGTTTAAAAGCAGTACATACATCTAAAAAATAACTAGAACTAGTTCTGATCTGTGCAGATAAGCAAATTATCAGCAAGTACTACGAGCAAGGTGCAGCTGACTGCACTATCACGGGGTCCAGGTTCTCAGTCCTCTTTTTGACAGGAATTCTTTTTAACTCCAAAGTTTTGGATTTGGGCAATCCTGGCACCTTTAGCACAACTTCCAAGGGCCCAGGTCAGGGGGTGTATCATTTGGAGGGTCAGGACTCATTCTGGCTGGTTCCAGGTGCGGGTTCAAGATGGCTGGAGCCTTTTCTCTGTCCGAGTCTCAGATCAGGAGGCCAGCGAACTGGCCCTAGAAGTCACTCTGGTAGTCCTGGGTGCAAGCAGAAAAGCAGGTGTCAAGCAGCTGGGCAGTCCTCTGAGGGCACAAGGCAGGCTTCAGGCAGAAGGGCAGTCCTTTTGGTGCAGCAGGTCAGTCCTTTGAAGTACACACCAGGCCATGGACAGCGGGGTAGTCCTTCGAGAGTCCTTCCGCAGGCCCAGAAGTGAACTGAAGAGTGAGTCTGTGGGTCCTATTTTTAGGTCGAGCATTCAAGACCTCTTGTATATACTTTAGTATATACTTATATGTGTCTGTACTTTGTGGGCTCTGGAGATCAGCCCTGGGACTTGTCTGCTTCCGCTAAGGGACTTTTTTTCTGTTCAACTGCCCCTATTTAACTGTTTTGATGGAAAACGACCAGTTGAGGCAGGGCCAGACTGGCCTTAGCGGGCACGGGGTATTTCCCCCGTGGGCCACCAGGGCGTGGGCCGATTTTGGGCCCCTGTGGGCCTTTTTTGTTACGGGGCCACTTTTTGCAGCATAGCTGCAATATCGGCCTCTGTAACAAAATCGGCCGATACCGGCCTTGCCAAACAGCTCGGCAGCACCCCCCAAGCACCCTGGGGGCCGGCCGAGCACTTTGCCAGGGACGGTTTTGGGCCCCAGTCCGGCCCTGAGTAGAGGTCTGTAAAATACCAGAACTGCTTTCTGCTTGTTCAACTGCCTCTATTCAACTGTCTTGATAGAAAACGACCAGGAGAGGTCAGTAAAACATCAGAATTGCTTTCTGCTTAGGGACTTTCTTTTTTTATTTTTCTAGCACCTGCCTCTATTTAGCCTTCTTGATTGAAAATAACCAGCAGAGGTCAGTAAAATACCAGAATCACTTTAGTATTTTCTATATTCCTGAGAGAAGTTGGCCTGATATATGCTGTCCACTAGTTATAGTGGGCACCTTGCACCAGTCCAAACAACCCCTTATTGATGAAAGGTTAAAGACAACCTTTATTGAAAGCTATCCAAGTGGTACCTATGGAGAGCAGCCTTCAGGCTAAGTCTTGAAGGAATGTAAAGCAGCTTGTTTTACCAGTCTATAATCTCCTGAATGGCTAAATGAAAGGAAACCACACCAGGTATATATATAAAATATATGTATTTATTACTAAACACACCCCTCTAGTCTCTTCATGAGGCTAGAGTCAAAAACACATAAGTTACACTTCAAATAAATAGTAAAGGAGCACGAAATACACGTTAGGCCCTAGGGGCGAGCCAAACCATATACTAAAATAGTGGTATAAGAACCACGACTGAACTAGACACAAGGCCTAGAGCCTGTAGAATCGCTGGGACCCCAAGGAACTACCCAAGGTAGTGACACAGGGGACCCACAAGGGCCGTGTGCAGTGTGAGAACAAAGCTGCGAGCTCCCGTTAGCTTATATGGGGAAAGTCGCAGTTAGATTCTTAAAGATAAAGGACACTTAGAGATGGACTAGGACCAAACCCTCTTGGACTTAGACAGTTCTAGGGTCAACACCCACAGGAGCACCGGAGTACTCGAGTTACCTCACCCAGGGAAGCCGGGTGCATAGGTGTCAAATGGTGTTGGGTCGGGTCGTCGTTTTCAATGGACGCTGGCAAAGAAGTGCTGCTGCCGGGAAGATGCGAAGTGTCTGAAGAAATCCAAGCCTGGATTGGAGATGTGAAGAACCTGAAGGCAGAGGGGACAGAGTCTGGGACACTTGCCAGTGACCAGTGGCACAATAGATGAATGCCCATCGATGGTGGGTGTTTCAGGTGAAGAAGGTGAAGCTTGACTCTTCAGCCACGAGGACCAGTAGGCGTTGAGGACAACCAGGAGCTGGATTTGAGCTGTCCCACAAAGGATGTCGAGTGCTGCAGTGTCGGTGCCCGGATTGGACACAACAAGCCTTGGCAACAGCAACCCACGCAGAAAGGAGAATGCTTTGGTGTGGACCAGCAAGGTTCGAGGGACTCCCCCAGCAAGGAGAAGTGAGGGCACGACTGGAGCAACCAGAGAAGCCCAAAGGAAGTCAGAGTTATCTTCACAGGGACCCACCAGGCGACGGACCAGGGATCGCGAAGGGACCTCAAGAGGAATCACAAAATGGTGGCCCCCGGGTCACTCTGAGTGACTAGGCCAACAATCTTCAGTGGATTTTCTGCTCGGGGTCTGGGCTACAAGTAACCCAATGCACAACCTCAGGAGATCTAGAGAAGCTGATGCACTTCCAAATGTGCACGGTGTCCAGGGGTTCCAGTTCCACGGTACCCATGAGGGCTACGGGTCTCAGCTTTGCTGGGGACTCGGTTCGGCCTCTGGGAAGTCTGGAAATCCACCTCTGGTGTTGCAAAGTCTTCGGCGTCCAGCGGAAGCCTTGGAGATGCAGACCGGACAGATGCTTCTCTGGTGCCTGCCATGCAGAGAGTAACTCCTTTACTCTAAGGGAGAATCTTCAGTCATCTGGCGTTGAACAGATCGTCGAAGTTCCAGGATTCAGCTTCAGAGTTTCGTCCAGGGATATCTAAAGTTCTGGTTACAGAGGTTCCTTCTTTATACCCAAGGAGCGGGTTGGACTAACTCAGGGGATCCACCTATGGGAGGATTTGGAAAGAGGGGTGGCTACACCCATTTCCTTTGCCCAGTTTCGTGCCAGAGCAGGGGCTGGTAGCCCCTGTGACCGGTTTGAACTGGATTATGCAAAGGGACACCAAATGGGCCCCCAGTGCAGACTTCAAAGAACTCTTGGAGTGCTCCCACCCGGCCCCAATACACTGAAGCCTGTCTGGGAGGTGGTTACACCTCCCTGTGACAGGAAACCTATTGTCCAGGCCTCCCCTGCCGGAGTTTCGGTCAGCAGCAGGAGGCCAGACTCGTGTCTGTGGCTGCAGCATCCATTTTGTGATGCCAGGGCTCTTCTAAGTTGGTACCGGGTATACCGGTGCTGTCATGTCTCTCCCTCTAGAAGGGTGGGATCATACTCCCACACCAGTTACTTGGCTGGGGGTATGATTCCAAGGTGTTTGACACCAAACATGACATGTTTCCGTGCAGCCAGTCCAAAGTTAGCATTTACCGTTGGGTTATAATGCACTTAAGAGTGTATGGTCAGGCTGCACCACTGACAACCCCGGAGGATAGATTCCGAAGGCTGCAGAGGAGCTCAGCTCATGCTTGGGCACCCTCTCACATATAACCAAGCACCCTGCCTTCAGGATTGATAAGGCCTGCCATAGGGGTGACTGATAGGTTTCTATGTGCAGTGATAGGTTAGATATAGTGAACCTATATCTCAGTAAGGGGTGCATGCACCACCTTACCCAGGCTGCAGTAACAGACATGTTGTGTCATTTTGGAGGGCTTCCCAGGGGTGGCATAATACATGCTTCAGCCCCTGGTAGGCCTCTGGGGTACCCATGCCCTGGGTACATAGAATACCATATACTAGGGACTTATAAGAGCATCCGAGAATCCAATCTGTGGTGTACCAATTTAGAGAGGAAACAGCTAGGCTGGGGTCCTGAATAGCAGGGCCCCAGCCAGACTAAAGTCGAAAAACAGTGTTACAGCAGCAAAAAGTGGGGGTAACCATAAGATGCAGATCCTACTCTCCTACAATTCCAGTCCATAGAAATTGTCTTCCACAAGCACACGTAGACAATAATATGTTTTTCAAATCTTGTATTTTCAGTGATATGACCACCGAAGGCCCTGATTTCATATTAAAAACATAGCTTTGGACTACCATTTCCCACTGAAAGGCAATATTTCTTTCCATGTGTTCCCATACCTGGCGTGTCACTCAGTTTGGTTTTTACTTTCCCTCCATGTTAAAGAACTGTAGATGTTTCAGCACCCAGGGTAATGTACTGCATAGCTAAATACATATAAGGTCCCAAAAGCGAGACCGATTACATTGCAAATGCTTGTTATACCTAGTGCTAGCTTTGAATTGGAAGAACCTTAGGGACCTTTTCCCCCACAGAAATATCTGGAGTTTCCTGCCTAACTTCCCAGGCTCTACTGGGTCTAAAGTCACAAAAGGCTAGTGTGAAGTTCTTTGTGTGTGTGCTGAGGCAGGGTCTTTGAAGTTCAAGTGGGTCTCTGCTCAGCTCTACCCCTATCCGGCTAAGGTGGCCCATCCTGCCAACACTTAGTCCCTCTATTGTTTGGCTGTCTGAGAGGAATATACAAAGACCAACTACACCTGGTCAGTCATGTGATCAAGGAAACGGGCTACTGACATAAAATGGTAAGAAAAAATGCCAACTTTTTCAAAGATGTAAAAGTGGGAGGTTGGGCCTGTTACTAGCACCCAGACTGGTTCTCTTATAAAGGAATATCAACAATGTCAGTGCCTAGGTGCTCTAGTCAAATTATAATATTTCGCTATAAGAACCACATTTACAATTATAGTTGCCTTGGTGATTTATTTCACACTCATTTTTTAGTTTGAAAACGATTTTAAACATTCATGTCTTTCTTAGAAGGGCAACTTTTTCTCTTTTTTGCATATATACATTTCACAGTGATAATTAAACATACGAAAAAATTAACATTTAATTGAAAAGGCAAAACAATTGTGAAGTAGACCAGTCCTTCAATCTAAGAACAAAGCACATGGCGGAATTTACATTTAAAATTCAATCATGTTATACATCCTGCCAGTGTAAGCTAGTTGGGATTCTGTAGTGCAAGAACAGGCAATTTGCCGTGTTTCCTGACTGTTGCTAGTCTGTTCAGGTAATATCTTCCCACAACCAGCTTGGTCAACACGTTTTGAACCCTTACGTAATTTCTGTGGTTCTCCTCAGTACCGGGACTTGGCCAGTGCATCCTCCTTATTGTACACTACTGGAGCACGTAGTGAGTTCCGTTTATAGTGGTTTCTTCAAAAGTGCAACTATTCTGTACATGTTGAAGCAGGTTTCTGCTCTTTATGGTAGTCTGTAAACTGCAGCCTTCAAACAAACTTGAATCATTCCTAACCTCAGGCAGACTGGCGTGTCTTATGAAGTGAAACACATCGATTTCTTCCCGTGGTGTAACTTCTGTGGTATTTCAGAACAATGTGTCTTTCAGAATGAAGCATGTTCAAAATTGTGACCTAAAATCCGATTTTACAATTAAAGAGGATTTTAAATATACATCTTTTAGACGCCAAACATGATATTTCCACTTGCTCCCAAGCAAAAGTTATTATTTATTAAATGTAATAACGTAACACATGTTATTCTAAGGGAGAGGTAGGCCTCACAGTAGTGAAAAATTAATTTGTGAGTTTTTTAGTACCAGGACATGTAAAACTTAAAAATTAATGTCCAACTTTTTAAATACATTGCATTGTTTAGGGCCTACCCTGGGCTGACTTATATGTATTAAAAATTGTGTTTTGGGCTTCGCAAAGGAGTTCTCTTCAAGAGGATCCTCATCAAAGCCATACACACTGAATATTCCCGCCCACGCACAGGTACCCCGGAACATATATAAAATTATATATGAAAACATAAATATACAGCTATATATATTTATTTATATTATTTTTTCACAAACCAGTGCAGCCTCCAAGAAAAAACAAAGGCTCTGGAAATCTGCTTTTGCAACAATAGATTGGAGAAAACAGAAAACAGAAGGCCAAGAAGACAATTGAACTCTCTTTAATGGACAGAAGAAAGTTGTCCTGCAAAACTGCAGGCATTGTTATCCTATAGGCTGCATTGAAAACTCAACAGCATAAAAAATGAAAGCAATTGCAAGCATAAACTGGCACCATGCCTTTAAGGCAGCCATGACCCCATGACTCAGGGGTGACAGTTAGGTCAGTTGTTTTTTCCAGCTCCTTCAGTCAGGACCCTGGAAGTCTGTTGAAGTAAGGAGTTACCTTTTTTCTGGCACAAAATTCCCTTTTTCTGTCAGACCATGCCTTCTCTTTTTGATTCTTGCCCCTCCTGTGGCAAAAGAAGGCAAAAACAGATTCCCATTCGGTTTGTTTCCTCCGCCTTCCTGAGTGTCATAATCCTAAAACCTGCCAACACTGCAAGAATCTTTCAAGACACACTCTCAAGGAGAGAGAAAGAATCCGGCTTTATGGCCTTTCAGAGAAGAAGAAATCCACAGAGGCAGATCTCCAGTGAGGCACAAGAAGAAGAGACCCAGGTCGACTTTCAACAGTAAGGTCCCGGACTGTTCTTCGGCGTAGGGCTTGGCTTCGAAAATGCCTCCAACAACAAAGAAATCGCCTGTGAGAGTCTCTCCGTTGACGAGACAGCTGGCAAGCTCAACGTCGAGGAGTCGATCTCAATTGGCACCAACTCATCGCCCAAAGTCAAAGCATCGCTCTCTGTTGTCGCAGCCATTACGGTGTTCAACGTCGAGGTGAAACCCTCCATTGCCGTCAAGTTGAGGCCCAACAGTGAATATTGAACGATCCGTTTTCAGGAAATTCCCTCTTTGGCTTGCATACGGACAAAGAGATGGCCAGAATGAGCACCGCAACATGGCCACTTCAAATATGAGGTAGGGTATAATTTTTGAGAATGTATACAGCATCAGCCACTTGGTTTATTAAGGACAGTGGAAATGTTACTTAAATCCCCACTGTGGTTGGCTTTCGAGCCTCACATTCAAGTCAAACGCACATGCTTTTCTCATGAAGCTCCTACCTTTCTGCAAGCCTCGGATCTCCAGAGACTGCATGTGCCCCGTAAGTAGCAAGCTCCCCACCAGTCATAATATCTCTATTTTCTAAAATCTTACTCTGCCTATCAAGTTTGTTTGCTTGCCTCCGTAAGGCTCCCTCAGACGTTCTTCAGCACTTTCTGGTTTGAGAATAGTGTTGAGAACATTTTTGTTTGAACATTCTGTGCTTTAGGTTAGGATTCCTGGTTCTTGCTTGGCATTCTTTCTTTTCGTTTTGATGAAAATTGCATATTGTATTTTATTTCTTTTAATCAATTCTGATTCTGCAATTTTATATTTTGGTGTAATGACCAGGTTGCTATGCATATTGTTCAGTGCACTGTTAGGTGCTTAAAAAAGAGCAGTCAGTGTTTACCTTATCGTGGGCCGTTCTACTGTACTCCACTGTATGTGCGCGACATAACATCTGAAACTCTAAGCATCACAGCTTTTGGAACACTCTTGAGCCCTTCCATTTTTACCAAAGCCTGGATGAGGGACTCTTCAATGCATCCCCTGTACCAGTGCACTGATACACTGGCCACTGTCTCTGAATTGGCCTCTCTGCGGTGCTGTTTTTGGATTTCCTCTGTTCTTGTTTATCATAAGAAGTGTAAGAAGTACAGCCATAATGTACGGGGTCTCTAAAGATTGTATCCTCCCATATAGGAATCTAAAGATATTGCATGAACAATCCGGACCTAAGAATCTGGGCCTATAGTTAGAAAGTGCTTTACAGATGGGAAACAATTTCCACTCTCTAGATTGTGTTTCTCTTATAGAAAAGAAAAACCCTCACCACCAACCTTGGTGCAGGCTTCATCAAGGGTTGCTCTTTATCCGGACCTCATATCCGGCGGCACGGATGGGCTCCAAAGTTATAATAAGAGCTCTTGGCTGTGGGTTTACTCCCTGTTTTTTTAAAGAAACACAATCTAGAGATCTGCTGCCGTTCTTCGTAACAAGCGGTCTACTACATTCTGTGATGTGGAAGATGACAGCTTCAAAATTACACTATTTTAAATTCATTACTCTGCCAAAATTGATCGTTCATTTTGTATCAACCTCTAAAGGATTAAAGAAAGGGTACACCTAAAGCCCCACCCTCCCAGAACTGTGCATCAGAGCCTCTGTACACTTTGCTCTCTTCTGGGCTGCCACCGTGTTGAGATTTGTTCCTCCAGATCCAATGTTGAGTGGCTTGTTTACTTGCTTCAGGGCGGCGTGGGAGGCTTGGAAGGCGAGGTGGCCCTCACTGCATTTGTGACCATCGCTCTACACCACACGATGGACGTCCACATAGGACCAGACAAGAGCAAAGTGGTAGGCACCATCGCACTCTCTTTTAGCCTGGCTAACTACTCCCTCTGCCCAACCTATGCTGTGCTCTCACTGTTTTGCCTGTGCTTGTTTCTCGGTCTAGCTCCTAGGTGTGACATCTTTCATTGTCTGTATTTTACTCCACTCTCTATCTTCCTAGTAATGTTAAGACGCTAACATTTTCCATTGTCTAACAGCGAGGCCCTGCCTGAGAGGTGGGTCCATGAGGCGGCCAAGATGGCTGCTGAGGTGGTCACTGATAGGCTGATGTGGTTCAAGTACAGCAGGGCACCTGTAGATTGGCTGTGCGGATCGCTAGCTTGAGCATGAGATGATTGGTTAATTGACGCTGCCACCTGGCAAGCACATCATTTGCAAGAGTGCCATGCATTGTGTACAGGACTAGACATGTCCACATGACATGACCGCGTTCAGGTCTACCAGCCAAGTTGCTACCAGATCACTGCAGTCTGGGTCCACACAATTAGATATCCCAGGGTTCTCCTGACTTTGAGGGTCTCTGATGTTTGCTTGCCTCTCTTTAACCTCTCAGAAATGAAAACATTGTGTAATTTCACAACAAAGAGCAAGGCCTGAACCTCGAAGAATCTCGAGAAACTCCAAACAGGGAAAGACCCCAACCTTCTCCAGCAGGTGCAGAGGGCAGTGGAGAAGCAGGGCAGGTGTTCAGGTTTTGATCCACACTAGGAGAGACAGTACCAGAGTGAGTGATTCCCAAGATAAATATTAGTGACTCATAACACAAAAATGTCAAGCCTGCCGCCTAATGACCTGTGACATCAAACACAGTTGTCATCCCCTATTAGGGTTCAAACCATCCTCAACTCATTGGTCTCTCCCAGTTCAGACGCTTACGTTGTTCTGGACTTCAGGGGTGGCATTTAGAGGAGAATGGAAGCGGACCTGAGAGGTTGGTCTCTGTACTGGTTGAAATAGGCCCTTTAATTGCATATAAACCTGCAGTACATGGGGTTGGATATATAGAAAAAAGTATCAATATACACGGAAATGTCAGGATAACAGCAGCACTTATCATATATGTCCCCAAATAATAACAAAATACAGAGCTGTGGTGGACCAGGGAAGAGAAAGTCATGGGGATGAAGCTGTGAAGCAGTTTTGCCACCAGACCAGGGAGGAGAAGCATGACTGGGAAAAACCTCTGACCAGGAGACAGCCAGAAGTGTCAATAGCTGTAGGAGAGTTACATATATTCAATTAGACTGTGCTTTGGGGCTTATATTTGTGTGCGCTCCTTCATAACACGAAGCTCCGCCTTCTCTTCTACCCTCTTCTGTAAGCATGGATACTTAAAGCGAGCAGTGGCGCCAAGTGCATGATGCTTATGCCGCAGAAACGGACGGACACTGAGCTGACATTTCTCCAACCCCGCTCGCCCTTCAAACAAATTATTTGACATGTGACCGACACTTTCCAAGCCCTACCAGTTTTGGAGAGTTACCAGCCTGCTGTAGAGTTTCTCATATTCCCTAAAGGCGAGACCATCATTGCTCCATCTCCTAGATTGTCCATCAGACCCTTTCACACCCCTGAGCCACTTATGTAGCTGTAGCCCCCGAAGGAACTACCCATTCCCCTCCTCGGATGTTTTCAAGTTTTAAACTGATCATTGGAAACCAATGCGCACTGATGGCAGAAGGGGCAGGAACTTGACGATGGCATTCATTGTGGCCCAAACAAACCTTCACCTGAAGTCCTAGATGTTTCCCCCGTGCGCTACAATCACCACGGAGCGGCCGGCGTGTCTCTGTGGTGGATGAACAGTAGGAATTCATTTCAGCCTGGTGTGGATGCTCTTCTTTGGAAGGCTTGATTTTTGGTCTTTACTTTGCAGAAGTGAGATGTCAGTCACATTGCTTTGGGTTTTCTTCTATCTATGGCTGCAGTTCTTGAATTTGTGTCCTAAGTTCAGTAGGCTGCCTCTGTAGAGCTGTGTCTGATACAGAGGAGTTTGAGGGTTATCTTGAGTGTCTGCGACAGCAAGTACTTGGCTTGGTTTGTTAGTGTTGCGACAACTGAAAAGCAGCAGCCACACATCTTGCTGCCGTGTGTTTAGTCCTTTCTAGAGTATTGGATTGGCCACAATCAGAGTGGGCTTAATCACCTTCTGACCCAGGATACTTTAACGAGTGCCCACAATGGTCAAAGTGGAATGACATTTGTGGCTTCGAGCAGGAGGGTGAGTTGTTACATTGTTAAATTCAGAGATGCCGAGGGCGAAGCCAGATGAACATCATCGTGAGTACTAGCGGAAGAACCACAGTATTTTACGAGTGATTTCAGAGTGCATCCTTGGTAATTAATTATTTGACCTTTGCCAGACTAAATTTGAGGAAGTTTATTGTTACTTAGTATCTTTTAGTGTGATATGTCTGGAGGTTGTTCTTTTTGTATGACTGATGGCGGACATTGATGTTGTGCGCGCGAATAGGGGCCCTGATGGATCCCTGTGTAGACGGAACTGGACCCCCAGTAGCACTGCCAGGGCAGCTGCTGATCCCACAGCAGCCTGATCTGCTATGATGTGTGCAATGAAGGTGCAGCACTGAAGCTGCCTTTTCTCCATTAGCTTTTTCTCTTATCTAATTCTCTTCCTCTGGAAATGGATCTTTGATTATGTTTTTCCATCCTACATCCGATACAACTCATCCAGTTTCTTCTGTACTATGCGTACGAGTATGGGTGCTTCGCAACCGTACACTATGCCCCACTCTTCTTTCCATCCTCTGCAGAGGCTGAGCATTGAGAGGGTGGCCCAGTACCTCCAGCAGAAGCTGCCCAGCTTGCAGCATCCTTACACCGTCGCCATCTCGGCCTACGCCCTGACTCTGGTGTCAGACAGCGATAGCGCCAAGAAGGAGGCCCACAGCTACCTGATGGACTTCGCCACAAAGACCAAGGGTGAGTAGCCCACTGCCACCAATGTGGTGAGTAGATAAGGGGAGACTGAATGAGAGAGTGGCCACATTGCACACACCATTTGCTTCCTACAAATGACTAAGACCTAAGAATAGAAACACTCAACCAAAGAACACCCAAGGACAATAATAGTAATTGCATAATGTTTTAATATAACATTCCATATTTGTATACATTTATAGATACAAGCGTAATGATGGCAGTATATTGAGAAATAGAAGTTTTTAGTCTTCTATAAATACACAAAATGTACAAGTTCATTTACAGAGTCACATTATCAATAGTAGACAGCAAAGGTTCTACTGTCGAAACGTGAGCTGACCGCGCAGTGCTCGTGTGTTTTAATAGTTCAAATGAGACAAAGATACACAGCAAAGGTTCTGTATGTGGTGCTTAGTGTTGCGACTGTACAAGATGTTCACACCTGCCTGTTCGAATAGGAGTTATTCCACTGGGCTCAATCTAAAACCGTCATTTGTCGGTGATGTACGTGTTCGGCCCTGGTAGATGGTTTGGGGAGTCTTCATCAGGACAAAGGTACAGACCACTTTGAGCAACAGCCGGTGGTAGAAAGAGGAAGAACAGTCTAAACAGTGTCCAGGGGCAGCCTGTGGTTTGTCTGATAAGCAGTCAGAAAGCACTTACCTATTCAAACCTACAAGAAATCCAGCTTCATCTGCAAACATCAGACACCAATGACAGGCAAAGTAGAAAGCAGTCAGTGTCATGTATGCAGCCTCACAGGGAACTGGCTTACTGGAACATAGTCTTTCCTGCAATGAGCTGAAGGGCATGGAAATTGAAGGAGTCCATCAATCGCAGGAACATTTTAACCAAAAAAATTAAAATGTTCAAAGGTTCTTTGGTGATCTACACAGACAGACTTACACAATGAATGAGAAAACTGGGGAAAGAAAACAGAGAGAGATCACTCCTCGCCCTCGCGGAGGGAAAGGAGCACCCACCCGGAACTCTCTGAGGGGAGAGAATCTTTTCTGACCGCCTTCCATTGATAAACTGAAAATGTTTATTGAAAACATCAAGTTGTAGTCAGGCATATTTGCCTTACTTGAAACAGTATCTGTCCCTGTCAGTGATGCACCTGGTACATATATAGTTTTTGGGGTAAAATGACAGCTTGTCTTCCAAACTGTGGGTGGGGATGTTCTGTATCATAGAATGTGTGTAAACTAAGTTAAACACTATTTCATGATATTGAGAAAACATATCTGAAGGGATTTTGTTCCATGAGTCTGTTCTCTGGGGAGAAGAATGACTATGTCAAGCTTATGTAATAACGAAAGTTTAGTCAAAACCATATTGAAACTGACTTATTGTAAGTAGGACGTGTCTTTATATAAAGAGATACGTATGTGTTGAAACAAGCCAACAAAGAACTTTCACCATGTCATTCATAATCATTTAATATTGCTCTCCCAGGGAGCAGAGACAGCATAAGTAATAGGTGTGAAATGTCACTACTTCACGATAGAGGTAGACGGACAGAAAGGGATATTGTGTCCTTATTTGACTGAAAAGGGTTAAGCGTCTGTTCTTGACCGTTGCCTCAGATGTCAATAATAGATGTCTTAGTTCATTGCAATGGAAGATATCGCTGTATAGTGTAAGATGTTAAGATCAGTGTCACCGGTACATGCATGTGTATGAAGGTTTGGGATGGACTGGTCCCATGAGGAGCCGGGTCAGTACGGCTGTGCATAGTCGTGGCCTCTGTCTAGAGTGGCCGAAGACCACTTGGTTTGACAGCTACTGAAAGTGATTGTGGGTGATCTACGCTCTTTGCAAGCGTTCCTGATGTAACGTTTTAAGTTGCCAAAGGTATGCACAGATGCTCTTTGCTTCAGCACAGGATCTAAGCAAGACCTTGCCGTGGGGCGTCACATGGCCATAACAGGTATGAAGCTGCCTGTGTTCCCTGTTGGAGGGGGCCTTGCCGTGCATTTCAGGATAGACCGTCTCCATGACAAGGCGGCCAGTACTAATTTTCCCAAGGTTTGCTCTCAGTCTGGAAACCAATTACTTGTATTTATTTGTGTCATGGTTCTAATCATCATGAATTCCACCCTCACTGAGTCTTGCGAGAGGAGCCAGGGTGATAGAGCCTAGAAAAACCGCCCAGGGACTCTCCTTCCCCACTTTGTAACTCTGGCTTCTGGCTTTCTTCTGCTGCTAGCTCTGCAGTTTTCTTTCACTCACAGACCTTTCCATTGACTCTTAGTCACTGCTCACTTCTCTGTCACTGGCTCTTCGAAAAGTAGCCAAACCATACTTCCATTCACTTGTCTTTTCAGAATGTATTTGTTTGCTGTTCTCTACTTTTCTTGGTCTCTACCGCTCAGTTCCATTTTCTGTCCTCTCATTGTCATATCCCACACTTGCTGTCATTCTCTTCTTGGTTCCATTTTGCCTCAAGATTCAAGTCCACACAGGTAAGGATTCCTCTCAGTGTGGTCCAGGGCCTTCCAGAAGCTTCTGTGGGGCCTGGGTCACAGACGTCATGCGGGGCTCCTCTCTGGTTTTCTGGCAGCACAAGCACCTCGCTCGCTCAGAACAGAAACACTGTCCGGGGAACTATTTGGAGGTTGCCACAGCGAATGGCGCCACATACGAGAGGCGGTCATCACCTGCCTCATTCCGATATATAAACACATTAAGCCTTACAGGCCTTCGAATGTTTGGGGTCAGGGGCAAACAATCCCAGCTGAGACCCCCTTGGGACGGCGACGCATGAAACACTGAAAAGTAACAGCCAAACAGAGTGATGAGGTTAAAAAGAAAACTTTCTTATTTAATATGGTGTGTACAGCAGGAATGTGCAAAGCTTTTATGTGACTAGTTTTGCATGTCAGAGTTATTGACTGCTTTTAGCTCTTGAAGCTTCTTGCTTTCCCTTCGTTAGTGTTAGTTGGCACCAAAAGTGGATATATTGTTCTTATGAATACTGTGAAACTGTATTGTGTGCGTAAGCAAGTTTACATCTTGCTTTGCTTTTCCTTGGAGAAAGTATTTCAGAGAACACTTGAATGCATGCAGAAGCAGTATAAAGCCCTGATTTTCGCAGGAAAGCTTAGCTTGTGTGCAAATGAGTGACCTTTGAATATTGTTTGCAAGAAATTCGGAAATGTTTCAATAAAAAAAAAATTGCAACTTCACTCAACCTTTAGATATAGCCTATGTTGTGATTGGCAGAGGCTCTAGTCAAACAAACTTTATGGCTGTCAGATATTCTAATTCTACAATTGTCAACGGTGTAACTACTGAGAACAAGTTTAGGATGCCTTCGTCATAGGAAGCCTACATCACTGCTAAATCATAGCTGGGACAGATGGGTAGTGAGTCCATTTCTTGACGTGATTATTCATTGAGGGGATTTATTTGTCTTTGGATCTTTCTGTGCGGGCAGCTGTTCACTTCAACTTTTGAATATTGCCAGGTGTCAGACTGGATCCGGAACCTTTTGAGCAGTACCTCTGCGTGCTGGTAGGTGGCACCTTGCAGCTCTTCACTGATGCTGTTCCACTTAGGAAATGATGTGTGGGTTCAATATAGGTGCCACTCCTGCACATTAATATCGGTCCTTTCTTAACGGGCCACCAGACATGGATCCGGAGTTACCGCTCGTCTCTTAGCGATCTATTTACCTCGGAAATATTGCAGTGTGCAAGAGAAAATCTTGCCTCCCAAAACGACATGTTTTAAACCTTGCAAGAAATGTTGCAAGCAAATGTTTTTTCAACCTGACTCCAGGAGTAACCATTCCCCTTGAAGTTAGCCTCGTGGCCTCGGTCACAGGTGTTTCTTGTCCTTCCTCTTTTCTTTTCCCTTGGGGGTCATGAGCAGGGAGTTGGAACGTGTGCTGCCATAGGTCGTTGTTGCTGATTGTGCTTGTCCAGTGGATTTGGCGGATTCTCCTCAGACAGGTGTTGATGAAGGTCTGGGCTTTGTTGGGAGATGGTTACTCTTGTCCTCCAAGTTTCTGCTCCATACAGAAGTACTGATTTATGTTGGTGTTAAAAAGCCCAAACTTGGTTTGCAGCGATAGGTCATTTGAGCTGAATGAAGGCAGCTCTTGCTTTGCCGATTCTCGCCTTGAGGTCGGCATCTGTGCCGCCCTCCTTGTCTATAACCCTGGCCAGGTAGGTGAAGGCCTCAGCCTCTTCCAGTGCTTCACCTGCAAGAGTGACTGCAGTTTGGCTGGCCTTGCTTGTCTTCAGGATCTTGGTTTTTCCCCTGTGGACATTGAGGCCAGGTTGTGCTGATGTCGCTGCCACATTGTTAGTCTTCTCTTGCATCTGTAGATGGGTAGGAGGGAGTCAGGCCAGGTCATCTGCAAAGTCCAGGTCGTCAAGTTGCTTCCAAGGTGTCCACTGGATCCCATTTATTCTCCATGCTGTGGATGTCATAATGATCCAGTCTATGGCCAGTAGGAAGAGAAAAGGCGAGAGCAAACAACCCTGACAGACTCCGGTCTTGGACGTAATTTGGAAGTAGTCAGGGGTCACAGCTGAGACCTCTAGCTTGTGCCCTGCTACTCCTGGCACTTCCTATGCAACCCCCAGCCTTAGAAGAGGTTTTGCCCCCTCTGAGGCCGGGGTTCATAAAGGAAGTGCCAGGAGTAGCAGGGAGCAAGCTAGAGCTCACATCTGCGACCCCTGACTACTCCCAAATGACGTCCATGACTCGGGTCCTCACTTGGAAGGCTTCCATGAGTTGGTCTTGCAGGTCATTCCCTTGTAAGAGTTCTTGATGCTTCTTATGAGTACATCTGGCACACCGCAATGGTGGAGGACGTGCCAAAGGGTCTATCTGGCCACTCTCTCAAGTGACTTCTCCTACTCGACAAATTTGACATAGAGGGGGGAGTTCCATTTTATGGACTGCTCAATGATGATGTGCAGTGTTGCAGTCTGGTCTGTGAAGGATCTATCTTTGCAGAAGCCCGCTTGCTGGTCTCGCAACTGATCGCTGACTTTTTCCTTCATTCTGTTCAAGATGACTCTGTTAAACACTTTGCTTGGGGTTGATAGAGGAGTTATCACACTGCAGTTTGTGCAGTTACTCGGGTCTCCTTTCTTGGATGAGGTATCTCTCTTTCCAGTCTGATGGCACCTTTTCCTCCTCCCTGAACATTCAAGACATGGGGTAGAGCATATCTACTGATATTTCAATGTCTGCATTTAGTACCTCTGCAGGAATGTTGTACGTTTTGCTGCCTTTCAATTTCTCAGATGTTTGATGGCTTGCCGTATTTCTTCCTTGGTTGGTCTACTGCAATCAATTAGCAAGTCCTTGTCAGCTGGCTGAATGTCTAGTGGAGACTGGGACACAAGTTGGTTCAGCAGTTCTTCAAAGTGCTTCACCCATCTACGTTGTTAGCCTTCGTTACACATGATTGTCTTGCCAGCTTTGTCTTTAACAGGTCTTCCAGGCTTGCTGTATGTGGCCGAATCTTTCTTTGTTATGTCGTAGAATTCTTTCAAGGTTCCATGGCTTGCTTCTTCCTGGGCCTGTGGAAAGACCATCGATAAATCTTCACTTGTCTGCTCTTAAGCGTCTCTTTGCTTCCTTGTTGGTTTTGGTGTATTCACCTTGAGCTTTCGCTTTTTCTGCTCTAGTTCGGCTGGCGTTGACTGCAGCTTTCTTTTCCTTTCTTTCTTGAATTTTGCAGAGAGTCTCGGTGGAAATCCATTCTTTCTGCTGGCATTTCTTGGGACCCAGTACCTTCTGGCAGGCTGATATCACTTTTTCTTTGATCTTCTCTGACAGATTTTCTTTCGGATCTCTCTCGTCCTCTAGTTATTGAAGGACATGAAACTTGTTACTAAAGGTGACTGAGTATTCACTCCATTTCTGTGCATTTTTGAAGACGGTGGTGTCATATCTCTGATGTTGGTTTGTCGGTTCCATCCATGCTTTCTTCAGCTTTAGCTTTAGCCTAGCCATGACAAGGTGATGGTCTGATGCCACATCTGCTCCTCTCATCACTCTCACATTCTGCAGGGACCTCCAAGTCCAAGGTTCGGTCTCATTCCTGTTCCAGATGTCTCAAGGGTCGATACTGAGGTTGATTATCATCGTGCTCTAAATCTTTGTGTAAGTTGAAGCAAAAACTAAAAGGGACTTGGCCCGTTCCTGCCACTCTCGTACTCCTAAGACAGTGCAAGGACATTACCATGCCTCTCGATCTTATTCCTGAAGTTAGTAAAAATCTAAGCCCATCTCGCAACATGTTCGTGCACAAGTTAAGTTTCTGGGGCCGTCTGCAACACCTAGGCAGATCCAAGAGCTCCACAAGGTCATGCTGAGAGTCCTTTCTCACTCCCTTTAGCAGGCCTGCGGGCACGAAGGAGCCGGGAGTCACTCCATCTGGGATACCACGGGCGGGTTTGCCCTCTTCACTAGTTTGACCCTTTGTATCACTGGATGTCTTCCGGCCCCTGTACCAACTCTACCTCTGGCTCCAGGATCCATGCCAAGTCCCAGAGCATCAACACCGATGCCGACTCCACCGATACCAGAGGGAAAAGTGCCCGTTGTGCCCTCCAACTCGGAGTCGGTGTCTATCCACCCTTGAACATGGCTGTTCTGTTTCCCTCGAACTACAGCCATTTCTATGTGATCCGCGTGATGTACCACCTCCACAAGTCAGATCTCATACACTACAATCCTTGTTTGGGAATAATTCCAATAATGACTAAGATGCAAGAGATACAAATACCGTACCCCACCACATAATAAAACTGGTATGGTGACCTCAGAAAATGATATGATGACCTGATCTTGACACCTCTCCTAATTCTGGCTTTTTCTCACCCTCAAGACCTGCCACTGGAGAAAGTGCTCCCTTTGCAATGGTCATCTGAAGGGCGGCAAAGTTATCGACCTCCAGCTCCTCCACCTTAGATGTCAAAACAACTGCTCTCACCAAAAGTTCTCCAGCTGGAGAAAACCACTCCTGAGCCCCTGTTACCTTTCAATGAGGCACTCACTGATGCACTTCTAAGGACCTGGGCCAAACCGTGCTATGGACCCCCAGTCAATCACCAAGGTGCGAGTTGCCACTGACCTCCCCGGCGACTCCTTCTCCTATTTCTTTCAGCATCCCTCCCCTCAGAGTTTGGTGGTGCAAGCTTCCACTAGTTGGACAAATCCAAATGCTTTCTAGACTACTCCTCTGGATAGGGAGCCCAAAAGAGTGGAGGCCTTTGGGAGGGGGGTATTTTCTGCCACTAGCTTGGTTTTCAGGTCTGTCAATGAGAGTTGCCTGCTGGACCACTATTCTCACATTCCCTTCTACATCATCCTCATCAATAGTCATAAGCACTAAATAGTCTCACCCACGCGCTGGGACCATGGAGCACTTATAAACGACATGTCTGCTTATATATACAACAATCTAAAAATTATTTACACTCAAAACAATTGCAGCCTATAAACAGGCAAAAAGTCCAAAATGTATTTTCATTTGAAAAAGAAAAGCATTTGCTATCATAAATGTCACCATATAATAAAGGTGAACATATCACACATTTCACAAGCTTTATTTAAAAGGAAAACAAATGAAGGACAGAATTACCTAATAGGCTGCAAGCAGTACATTCAGCTACTACAACTGGCACTGTCCATTTAAGAACCTCACAGTACCCTAAGTATTTCATAATGTCCCACACGTGACAGTTACGTCAGCTCATTTTTCTGGCACCTGGAAACAGTATCCTGGGGGAATGAGCTCTGATGTGTTTGGCAAATATCCAAAGAAAAGATTTATTACAACTTGTTTTCAGATTTTTACTCGAAGTCCTTTTAGGACTGGAGTAATTTAACACCTTTTTTCTGACTGAAAGTGGAGATTCTTCTGTCAGGGTGCCTTCACTTTTCTGAAGTGCGTATCCTGTGGGAAGAAGGTGGCTCAAACATATCCACTCAGGGTCTGTATCCACTGCCTTCCAGAAGATCACCATTCTAATGCTAGCAGACACTGTAAAAATCTCTTCAGAAGAACAATGAGAAAAAGGCAAAAAATCAGACTGCATGAACTACAGGATCAACAGCAAGAAAAACATTAGGAGAAGACTGCTGCTTCCTCAAGAAGCCATGGTGAAGGTCAGTCTACCATCGGAGCTTTTTCCTCCCACTTCAAGGACTCCCCTAGAGGCAGATCCACAGAGAGAAGGCATCAAGGGAGAGATATTGTTCCTGATCTACGTTGAGGAGTATGATGTTGAGGACCACAACATCGGGGAACCTATCTACCTGTTCGCGGTTGACAGGTACTCCATCGAAGTCAACATCACACAGTCGATCGATGTCAAGGCAAGTGTCGACGTCAAGAATCCCTCTGTCAATGGCAAGACTACTACCATCGGAGTCGAGTACACCTCTGTCGTCGGCAACATCAAGGTCGACGTCAAGGCACCCACCGTCGAAGTCAAAAACACTGCCGTCAACGACAAGCCAACTCCTGCCAACATCAACACTTCCTCTGTCGAGGACACCACCAAGCTTGAAGTCGAAGCAGCCACCGTCAAAATCAAATGACACCACCAGCGGTAGTAAAGTATCTTCCATCTACGTTGAGTCCTCCTTTGTTGGCGTTGAAGACTTCACTGTCGCATTAGTCTCGTTCAAGACCAACCTCTTTGACGACAAGGTCTAACTCTCCATCCTGGATCTCCATCAATCCACCTGTCACCAAGATGGTTGCAAAGCTTAAGTAAGCAGAGAAGTGGTACTCCTGGTTCAGATTTTTTCTGCACCTATTCACCCTCACGTAACACCCTGGAGACAGTCCGATCTATCTCGTTGTCTCCTGGTCCAGTCTCATCTACAAGACTATTTTGAGAAACTACTTCTGCTCCATCTCCAGCTAGACAGATATCCCCTTCAAGGACATAGAGATCACTGAGGAGAAGGCATCAAACTTGCTTTAGATCTAGAATTAGATCTAGAAGACAATCTACTGCAAGGTCTGCCTCATCTCATTCAAGATGATCAGGTAGAAGATCGGCATTTTCTCATTCTATGCCAGAATCTCCAACTCTCTAAGTCGGAATCTCCCAACAACTCCAACACAGACTTCAGACCATTCAGAACACCGCTGCAAGACTTATGCTGGACCTCACACTCCACGCCCACATCACACCGCACTTCAGAACGCTTCACTGGCTCCCCATTCACAAGAGCAGCCAATTCAAACTTCTCACGTACACATACAAACCCCTACACAACACAGGACCAGAATGCCTAAACAGATGCATACACTTTCACAAACCCAACAGACAGCTATACTCTGTCTCACTCTCACTCGCACACATACCCCGCATTTGCTAAAGCAAAACTGGAGATTGCTCATTCTCCTGCATCGCACCCAAGACATGGAATGACCTCCCTCAACACACCAGAGCCTTCACCTTACTTCTTGAGGTCCACAAGAAGCTGAAGAACTGTCTCTTTGTATAAGCACCCCACCTTGGGGACCACAAACCTGCCCAAGCGCCTGGATGCCTGCTCAGGTGATTACTGTGCTATACAAATCAATATAACATAACATACTACATAGGAGATATTCTCCTTCAAATCCGTCGCAATCTTCGATAAGAGATTACTCCCCAACACTGATTGATACTCCTTCAGGTAGAGTCTCTGCGGTAGATGATCTCTCCACCTTCAATGAGATATTAGTGATAGGGGCTGAGAAACATCACAATGCCCACTTCCACTACTTTGACTTCAGACTTTTTTGAGACTTTACACCAAAGACCCTCGTCTAGACTTGTGTTGCCTTTGATTCCAGGTCTTTTAGAGCCTGCAACGCAGCTATTTTTGATGCCTGCATCTATTAGGTTTGTTCTTTCCAGGTTTTCTAAAGAAGTACAAGCCACCAGATCATGACCCCTTTTTCAAGGCAAGATCCTGCGCCAGATCCAGTGATTGTAGCTTCAGCTAAAAAGATCACATACAGTTGCTCCTGCTTCTACTGCCCCACCAGACAAAAAGGGCAGAAAAATGTGCAGTACATCTGCAACAATTATGAAAGCGGCAAGTGCGAGTGTTCTCTTGGGAAGATATGATTGTTCCCTGTGGGATTCATTACAAAAATACACTCCCTAAGGAAGATAGATAAGACTTCCAAGAGATCCTTAAGTAAGGCAGGCTACTCTCAAATCAAATCATTGTTGCAGCAGCAGACTCAGCCAACTTGGCAGCGCATGGGTACTACCCATGGCATCTCCACAAGACGCAACTTTTGGTTGAGAGTTACCGGCCTAAAACCTAAAGAGCACCAGAGGATTGCTAATTTACCATTCTCAGGCTCAACATTATTTGGCTCTCATGCAGATGATGAAATGTCACGAATGAAGTCTGGCATGGACACTTTAAAAGCAGTTGGCCTGGAATAGAGAAAAGAGTTCAGAAGGCGATACAGGGCTCACGACAGGCATTATTTCCCCTCATTGTTTGCACCAACAGCAGCAGCAACCAAGGCAACTGTACCAACACAGGAAATCTTCTAGAGGGATAGGAGGTCTCCACCAACCGTTCTCCTTCTCGGTCATCTACTCAGGTAGGAGGAAGTATAAGCAATTATGTCGAAGAGTGGCACCAAATAACCAAGGACAAATAGGTCTTGAATATTGTCTAGAATGGATATTCTCTATGATTCAGATCCCATTCCTACTTCAACCAAACGATTATGTAATTGATCTGTTGCAGAAAGAGGTCAACACATTGATGTTGAAAAAAGCAGTGGAGGAGGTTCCACACTATCAAAAAGAATTGGGAGTTCACTCACTGTATTTTCTGGTTTGATAGAAGGGATCCAAACAAGAATTCAGACCCATACTAGCCTTGAGAACTCTAAACAAATTTATAAAAAAAGAAACGTTCAGGATGCTGACATTAAACTAAATATCCTCCCAGCGAAAACAAGGTAACAGGATGTGTGTTACAGACCTACAAGATGCCCATTTCCAAATACCGATCGTACAAAAACATCGAACTCTTCTTAGGTTTGTAGTAGGCTCCAAGCATCTTCAATTCACAGTTCTTCCATTTCTAAAGTCGACACCCAGGACTTTCTCAAGATGCATAGCTGACATAGCAGCACATCTAAGAAAGCAAAAATATCCATCTAACCCTGTCTGGATGATTGATTAATAACACATTTGCAGATATATATGGAAACCTTCTCACGACTAGGTCTTCATGTCAACTTACACAAATCAATAGTACACCCTGTCCAAAAGATACACTATATGGATGCTATTCTAGATACCCATGGACCCAAAAGTATATCATTCGGAGGAGAGACTACCATCTATCCACCTGAAATAAACTCATCATCCTTCAGCCCGACAGATATCGTCCTTCTTGGGATCAATGGCATCTTGCATATTCATAGTTCCCCATGCCAGACAGCACATGAGACCACTGCAACAGTGTCTGGAGGATGATTGGAAACAGGCTTCAAATAGATGTCACAGTCAGCAGTCCAGTCTCTCCCATGGTGGACCAAGTAGAAACATCTGAAAGTGGTAATCCCCTTCCATCAGGATCTCCCATCCCAAACTCTTGTTACGATGCTTCCCTCCAAGGATGGGGTGCTCAAATGGGTCATTTACAGAGTTAAGGAATATGGTTGGACAAAGAAGCGTCTTACCATATCTATCTCTCAGAACGGAGAGTGGTCCATTTAGCTTTGAAGTCCTTCCTTCCTGTGATAAAGACAAATTCCCTGTTAGTTCAGACAGACAATGCTATAATAATGCATTACCTGAACAAACAGGGAGGGGCACACTCCAGACCTCTATCCTTTGAATCACATGCCACTTACACCTGTTAGTACCTAACAATTACAGCAGTACACCTTCCAGGTGTTCAAAATACAGAAGCATATTCCCTCAGCTGTGTTATTCAAGACAATCCCGACTGGGTTCTAAATGACAAAGTACTGGAGGAAATTTTTCAAGACTGGCTATCCCCAAGTAGACTTGTTTGCAGATGCAGAAAACAAAAAATGTCAAGTCTACATTTCCAGATTTGACCAACTGGGGTCAAAGGGGAATGCCGTTTTGATCGCCTTGTCAAGCAGATTCCTCTACACTTTTCCACGATCCCTCTTATTCTGGAAGTTTTGATCAAGCTGTGCAAATCTAAAACGAGAATGATACTAATAGCTCCTGAATGGCCTTGCAGTGGTGGTTCACGGACCTTCTTCCTCTCTCTCAGCACCCGCACAAGAAGTTACCGTGCAGGCAGAATCTTCTTTACAAGCTGAGAGGTCAGATTCTCCATCCCAATCTTCCATTGCTGCGATTGGCTGCTTGGCTCCTGAATTTGGACGATATTGCCATTTAAAGTTACCACTAGACTGTATGGACATTTTGAGAGAGTCCAAACACCCTTCCACAAGAAAATCGTATGCTTTGAGGCATAGAGATTTTGTATTTGGTGTATTCAAAGCAATTCTGATACATTTAATTGTCATGTTGAAGTGTTATTACCTTACCTGCTTCATCTATCAAACTCTAATTTACAGTATTCCTCCATGAAGATACATCTTGTGGCCATAACGGCCTACAGAAAATCCCGCTCACAAACTTCATTTGTTTAAACTTTTTGTGGTTAAGAATTCCTTAGCAGGTATTGAGAAAGATTTCCCTCCAGTTAGAACTACCTCTCCCCTATGGGAGTTAAAAATTATTCTGTCTAAATGAATAGGGCCTTCTTTTGAACCACAAGGCCTCTATACAACACCTTACGTGGACTACAGCTTTCTTAGTCACAATTACTTCAGCATGCAGAGTCAGCGAAATCCTAGCCCTGTGTGCAAATGAACCATATACAGTTTTCACAAAAGCAGATTTGTAATCAGAACTCATCCTGTTTTTCTCCCTAAAGCAATCTCTTATTTCTACATTAATCAAATGATTTCTTTGTCTACTTTTTTCCAAATCCTTCAACTCAAGCAGAGACATCTCTCTACTTCCTTGTTGTTTCAAGGGTGTTGACATTCTGTTTGAACAAAACTAGAAACAAAAGAAAAACTGATGTGCTTTCCATAAATTATTGACCTGTAAGAACTGGGTTGCTCTCTACAAAATAATTGATAACATGATGGATCGTTTCTTGTATTGTTTTTGCATATCGTTTTGCGAAGAAACCCTTACCTGGTAGGCCCAAAACCCATTCTACTCGAGGTAAAGTGTGCACTCTAGCCCTTCTTAGGAATGTCCCCATTCCAGATATTTGCAAGGCTGCGTCCTGGAGGTCTGTTCATACTTTCACACGGCATTATGTCTAGATTCAGACTCCAGGGAAGATACTCAAGTTGGGCAGGCATCGTTGAAGAATATGTTTCGGTGATTGTTGGCTTGTCTCTATTTCGTGCCCACTCTCTGAGGGATGAGCTTGCTATTCTATTCAGTGCTTTTGACTATGAGGATCCCCTGAAAGAGAAGGAAAAGTTACCTACCTCTTATCCTAGTTCTCTTACAGGGGTATCCTCATCAAATTCATAAGCAACCCTCCCTCCTCTTTGAACAAGAAATGCTACAGTGCTTATTAAAGTTTACCTAGGTGCCTACATGCTCCCATAAAAATGACCTGACCTAACTGTCACCTGTGGGGCATGATGGCATACTGAGGGTACTGTGAGATTTTTTTTGTTTGTGTTGTAATGTTTTATTACTTAGTGCAGTAACGACGTACAGCAAAGTTTAAAAAACAATGGCCTGGTTACCACGGATTCTCCAGTATTGAATCTTCCCAGTTGTAGAGGTGGGAGTACCACTGTAATTATAATTAGCAGTGTAAATCAAAAGCAGAAAAGACAAACCCAAAGAGATTGTATTCCAATTCACATCATTGTAGATAGAACCAAACTTCAGCCAATCAGAATGCAGCTCCTGCCTCATTCCTCTCCTTCGGAGCCACCACGACTCAGATTTCTAATCGCATGTTGTGTGAAATGGAGTTTCCCTGAACTCTGCTCAGCTTTGCTGGAAAATTGCTATTGTCACCTCTGGTGACCTTCAGTTGAACTCTACATCTACAGAACAATCTTACTGGGCCTGTACCTTATTCTGGCAGAAATCTAACACACCAGAGGGCACCAAAAAGGTTTATTTAGGCCCTGTAAGTCTTGTGGTAATAGGAGGCAGCTTTTTTAGGACACTCACTAGGAGTGTCTGTATTGTCCATACCCTTATCATAAACCTAAGGGCTGCAAATATTGCAGAACTTTTCAGCCAAAACATTATAAAGACAGAAAAGCAAGGCCTCTCTTATTGCTTTAGAAGAAAAAGCTACAGAAACCCCAGTCTCTGGAGAAGATGGATCACTAACTCAAAAGAAAAACACCTTGGAGAGAGACAGACATGGTAAGGAGTCAGGCGGGCAGCCACATAAGAAATTAATAAAAGTGACAGAAAAGAGAATGGCTAAAAGGAGTCCGGATCAGAAGATGTCAGTCATACAGCAACTCGAGGCTCATCTTAACAAAATAATTCAGGGTCGCAGTCTTCCACTCTTTTTGTAGCTGCCTTACCGTCTGCAGATATCAAGAAACCTACCTCAGATCCAAATCACATATCACACACATCACCTACAAAAGCATCAACAAGACCATTGAGAAGACCATAGACAGCTACGGTGCCCACTTCAACGATTTCTACTACTACAGTATCAACTGCATCTTTAACATCAAAGTTAATCTCACAATCGATCGAAGAGACCGTCTCTGGCTGCAACGGCATCGAGACTGAAGACGGCTGCTCCATCGTCGACAGATGATCGATAATTACCCTCGTCAATGACCGCTCCGTTAACTGCACAAACGATGGCTACACCAATGACGACTATAGTTCTAATATGAAAGCCAGGTCCGTCAATGGGCTCATCACGGCCATTACTGAACCCTTAATAAGACAAGAGCAAACCTCACTAAGCAAGGTTTCCCATTTGCCACCATTGCGCCTGCTAGAAATAGGCAGTTCGGATGACAATGAGGATGATGGACATTTTGGGACTACAAGTAGCCAATCACAGCTGCATGTAAAATGCCAGGAAACGGATGAGGAATTTGATCAGAATGAGGCTACTTACTTCCAAGGGGATTTATCATTTACAGAAAGGCCCCATGACAAAAGAAGATCATATTGGGAGTTTCAAAAGGATTATCCTTATGAAGAAACTTTTGAAGAACTGGCATTTCAGGAACCATTGATGCAGGTTCCTATAGCCATGGTTACAGACCTTCGCATGATCCTTAAGAATTATTATAACATTTTTCCAGAAAAGGAAACTATAGCACAAAAGCATCAACAAACTTGGATGTACTCAACTGGTATTTTGTCATGTTATCCGGAGATAATGACATCGGAAAAGCGCTCTACTGCAAGTCCACTAACAACTCCCCAGCTTGTCTAATAAATCCTCTGAAGCTAGATTTAGTGGTTATACAGGCGGTGCAACCCGGGTAAAAAAAAAAACCAACAACGCCATATTCAACTCCTCGTGACAAAGAAGGGTGGAGGTTGGACAACATCTGAAAGCGTTGTTTAGCTATGGCAGCTATGAGTATGAGAGAGTCCAATGCATTAGCCATAGTGGGCAGGTATGGCCATCAGTCGTGGTCAAAATTAACACAATTTATTGACTATCTACCACATTACAAGAAACAAGATGCAAAATCTATCCTTCTGGAAGGAGAGAAAACATCCACGGAGATTATCGATGCAGCAATTTATTTAGCATTGACTGGATTCAGATAAATGACCGGAGCAGCAGTTTTAAGAACGCAAGGCTGGCAGAAAGCAACATCGTTTACACCTGAAGTACAATAAAGCTTTTGGAATATGCTGTATAATGGAGAAGCTCTTTTATAGAAGCATATTGATGATGCGCTTCAATCAATAAAGGCTGATACGGAACTAGCAAGATCACTAGGAGTTCTCCAACAAAACAGGTTTCAGTCATTTCAAAGTGCTTGGGGGTACTCCTCCTTCAGAGGAGGCTATTAGTATTAGAGATATCAGCCATATATTCACCAACAACAGGGATATTCTCAGCAATTCATTCAGCAATCTTGACCTACACCAGCAACTCTCTCCAGGTAACCCAATAGGAGGAAATAGCTGGCACAGGGAAGGGACACGAGTTCTCCAGAAGACAGTGACAGAGTAATGACACTGGTCGCCTCTCTTCAGGTTGCTCGTTTAATTGTTAGAGACACTCTCAACAACTTTTACGAAAACTGGAGATCCATATCTTCTGTCTGTTGGATGTTGGATATCATTCAGCACGGTCACACCCTACAATTTACTCAGAAACCTCCTCGCAATCCACCTTGCAGGAGGTTACATAAGCACCTTTGGCTGTTGAAAGAGAAAATAAAGTCGCTTATGCTCCAGGGAGCAAGCAAAAAGGTCCCACAAGCTCACAGAAACAAGAGTGGTGGGGCCTAGTGGGGGTGGGATTTTGACAGACGACGACGAGGGAAAATTAAATAAATAATGACTTTTCGCTCGTTGTCTGTCAACATCTCCCACCCACTCGGCCCCACCGACCCACTGCTCTTACCTGCATGGTCGAGGCTGCTACAACGTTTTCCTACTGAAGAAGAAAAATGGAAAATGGCGACAAGTAATGGATTCGAGACAGATCAACAAGTACCTCAAAAAACAATAATTCAGAATGGTTACGCTACAGGATACCATTCAGCTGATAATCCCAGGGGATCACATGGCATGGCTAGATTTACAAGATGCCTACTTCCATGTTCCCATCCATGTCAAACACAGGGGGTATCTCAGATTCAAGTGGCCAGATGTTACCACCAATTCAAAGTCCTCCCTTTTGGATTGAAATCTGCTCTAAGAAATTTCACCATGTGCATGGGACCAGTAACAGCTTGCCGGAGGAAAAATGGGCAGATATTCCCATACCTGGACGACTGGGTAATAAAAACAACTTAAGCCCAGGCGGCAGTACGTTCCATGAAAGCATCCCTTCAAATTTTCAAAAATCTAGGTCTCAAACTAAACAGGGAAAAATCATGCTTTATTCCTAGCCCACAAATTACATTCTTGGGGGCATTCTAGCCACAAAACTCATTTCCTACAGAAGAAAGAGTTACCAAGACAATAAGATTAGAGTCTGCCCTCTAAAGAAAAAAGTCTATTTCAGTCAGGCAGTACAAATCGTTCCTGGGAATGATTTCATCTTGCATTCTACTGTTTCCTAACTGTCATCCATTCATAAGACCACTACAGGAACAAATAGACAAACGATGAAAACATTAGACAGGGGTCATTCGATGATGTGATCAGCATAACGCCCTACAAGGTAAAGGCTATGAAATGGTGGAAAATAGAAGACAACAATTCCATGGGTCTAATTTTTTTTAAGAAGCCACCAAATTAGGTCATGAAAGCAGATACATCCATGGAGTGTTGGGAGCACATCTCCAAGATTTGGAAATGAGTGGCAAGTGGTCGATCAAAGAGAAAAAAATGCACATACATTTCCTAGAACTGTGAGCTGTGGCCCTGGGGCTCCATGCTTTCTTCCCAAGAACAAAAGGATCGGCAGTAATGGTCCAAACGGACAATGTGACCACAATGTTTCATATAAAACAAGCAAGGTGTAACAAGATCACATTTACTGTCCAAGGAAGCACAAGACATTTTTCAATTGGTGTTTACACCACAAAGTTTAGTTTCCATGAAAGTAGAGCATGTACAGGCAAGGACAACCAGTGGGCAGACGATCTAAGCAGATCTTTAAGAGAATGCCACGAATGGGAGATGTCACAAACATAGCTTTGAAACGATTCAACAAATGGGGAAAATTGACCTTAGACCTGTACGCTACCCCGCTTACTCAGAAATGCCAACACTATGCAAGCAGGTTCTTGCACAAGGGATCCTGGAGGAATGCATTACAGGTTGCATGGACAGGAATTTTCGTGTATACCTTTCCACCTCTACCTCTGATATCACAGATTCGGAACAAATTAAAGAGTGAACTGTGTTGAATCATCCTTATTACGTTGGTACACAAAACTTTTCCTAATGTCCGAACAGCAACATATTGCACTCAAACCAGCCCCAGGATTGCTCTCCATGAAAAATGGGCAGGTAAGACATCGGCTACGGAATCACTTAATTGAGTGGCCTGGCTCCTGAGAACAATGGGTTCCATCAGTTGAATACCTCTCAACAATGCAGAGACAGACTGGCAAAAGCAATAGCTGATTCCACAAATAGATCATATAAGGCAAAATAGCTAAGGGTTTGCAATTGTTGGTCTACAAATAATTGCCATCCTTTTCCCTCAATATCAGCACAATGCCTACTCAACTTAGCTCCCTCTGGCTCATTGTATAGCTCAATCAGAGTTCATCTTGCAGCAATATCTAGATTTCAGGAGATCCTAGAACCAAAAGTCTTTATGGTCAGACAGGCTCATAAAATCATAGCCCTTACATCTGCTAGAAGAATTGGCAATATACAGGCATTCACATACAAGGACTATACTTGCAATTTAAGGATAGTTTTATTGTACATACTAACCTTCATTTCTTACCTAAGGTTCCAACAGATTTTCACCTTAATTAACCAATTGCCTTAAAGACGTACTTTCAGAACCCTCCAAACATAGCAGAAAGAGTGCTTCATTACATGGATGTTAAAAGGTGCTTAACATTTTAGATCAATATCGAAAAGAAAAAAACAACTTGATAAACTTTTGGTCACCAAGACAGAGAAAAGCTGTGTCAAGAGTTAGTATAGCATTCAGCAGCCATAGCTTTTTGCCACGAAAAAGCAGGAAGACCGCTTGCAACCAAAGTGCGTCCTCATTCAAAAAGAAGTGTGGCAACCTCTACAGCTCTTTTTGATGGAGTATCATTACCTGACATATGTAGAGGAGCCACATGACAAACAGACATACCTTTACTAGGCACTATTGTCTAGATGCAACTACCAACCAAGATGCAGCAGTGGCTCAAGCAGACCTTCACAACTTATTTCAATGAGGTGAGGTATTGTTAAAATTGTAACATGGAAATTAATGTATATATACATGCATTTTATATATCTCGCTTATAAACTACAACCCTTATATTATATCTTGGCCTCCGCAATTTTCTATACATGTTAGATCAAGTTGTTACTGCTTGCTATTCGGATTCAAGAATGTGAATCTATGAAAAATTCAGTACTGGAGAAACAAGGAGTTACTTATCAGTACACTATGGTTCCCCAGTATTGATGAATTTCATAGATTCACATGCGAGACACCCATCTCCCCTTCAGGCGCTCAGAATATTGATTGACAGAGATACTAGTATTCCGTATTTAGTACTCTTGTGCACTGAAATCTAAGGTTTGGTAGCTCTGGAAGAGTTGAATGAAGCAGCGGCTGCTCTCTGATTGTCTGGTGTTTGGTTCTACCTACAGTGATGTGGATTAGTATACAGTCTCATGGGGTTTTCCTTTAATTTTCGTTTGTTTGATTTACTCTGATAACTATAATTGCCGTGGGCCTCCCACCTCAAGATTCAAACATGTGAATCTATGAAAGATATCAATACTGGAGAACCACAGTGTATTGGTAAGGAACTTGTTTTTTTTCATCAGCACTAGTATTGCTATTCATTGACACGCCTGTTTGCAGTCAACAGACTTTTCAAGCGGTGCCCAATTGCTCCTATGGATATACCTTTTGGATGGTGCAAGGCAGGCTCCACACTAAGATGTTTTAAAGAGAGCAGTGCCACAGTATGCTCCCTGAGCTTATCTACCCTGTCTCACCAGCTGAATGAATTCTACTGTTCCTTTCACGGTTTCAGCTGGGGTACCCCATACAGACAGCCACTTCAGCCTCAGCAAAGTACCCAGCAGTTTCACAGTTCATGGTGTGGTGACTCCCTAGTCAGGGACAACATACGTATGTCCTCCCCCACCAACCCCCCCCAGAACCCTGTGCCCCAAAAGCAGATCCACCTACCAAACCACTCTAGCGTGCTCTTAGTGGGGCACAATCACCCTTCTGTAGTCAGAATCCAATGACTCTCACCGGGTTCGCAGGCCAAAACATCTGAAAGGTAAGTCCCGCAGATTGTCTGGAAGGAATACATCTTACACTTCACAGCCACTCCCCCACACCTTCTGCTATCCCCTGGAATGGCTGACGGAGGGCCATCTGCCCATCTCACTGAGGGGAGTCAAAGCCCCTATTGGCCAAAGGGTCTATCAAGAGGGTGCCAGCTATCAAGAGGGTGCCTGTGCCACAAGTGATTGTTATTCCCGCTGCTTTCTGGTGACGAAGAAGGACGAAGACCTTCATTCTATTTTAGACCTGCACCCTCTCTCAAAATGCCTACCCTGACCTAGGTTTTGTCTCCCCTTGACCCTGCAATCTTGATGGTGGTGTTGGATCTACAGGCCTCCTATCTCCATACACCGGTCCTGCAGGCCCATCAGCTCTACCTGCGGTATGGAGGTGGTAGCAGCACAACTTCAGAGGTCAGTTTTCACCTACCTTGATGACTGGCTGTTGAAGGTGGGCTTGCCCTAGACAGTTGTCAACCACCTCCAGACTACGGCGAACACTCCTGTCATCTTTGGGGTTCACTGTCAGTGTTCCGAAGTCATACCAGACTCCTTCTCAGACACTCAGCTGTTTTGGCTAATCCCCACTCCCACCTTTGAGATTCTTTGAATTATTTAACCCAAACCTTAGTGGGGCTTTTCCGTTCTGCTTATGCAGTGCTCCTGGAGACTTGATCACCTGTCTTGTATTGATACAGGGACATTCTCTGTAGAGAACATACCACCTTATGCATAGAAAAACCGATTCAAGAAGAAATATTTGACATTTCTCTGTCGAGAGGTCATAGTAGTAAGATTTTGACACATTTGTCAAGATTCTTGAAGCATGTCAGTTTCTTCCCCTGTTAGAACCCTCACCCTTGACAAAGGTGAACGTGGAACATCGTTCTTATTCATACAAGATTGTTCATGAACCTGATATGGGAGTACCGATCGCAATGGCTCCATCCACAAGTTTCTCTAGATCCCTGAGTAAGCAGATGATTTAAACCTTTCCAGGTTTTAAAGGATTAACTCATCAACAATTCTGTTTCAGACATTGCCTCTAGCATGGCAACCTCACAACAGGCAGGCAGTGATATACCCAGATTCAAATTGATACTAATAAAATTGTCCTGAAAACAGAGGAGATATTCTCCGTCTCCTCCAAATTCTGAGTCATGCAGTGTCTGAACAACTGCGACATTTGACTTGAATTGAGGGATCAATGAACATTCACTGGCATTCACCAACCTCACTGAGGATTACATTTAAGATTAGTTTAAATTGAACCTCAAGCATTGCCATACACTTATAAATAGAAAGAAGAAGGTTGCCATTGACTGTATCTCAGGATAAGTTATTGATCAATACAATCACATTTAGAACCAGTCTCTTAAGCATTGGCAGCTGCAACATTTTGTGCATTGGAGCATAAATCCCAAGTTACTGGTTCTTTCGTATTTTATAGTGGACTGTTCTAATGCACAAAAAAAGTGGTGTCTTAGACTTAACACAGGGGAAGACAGGCTAACTCTAACCTCTCTTAATGAGCCATTAAGTGGTAAATCATGGGATGCTTCAGGTGGGGGAATGCTTTGCCAAGGCCATCATGGTAGCAACAAACACATGAAAAACATAAACATCAAGGGGCATATTTAACAAATATTCACGCAGCGCAGCAGCCACCTCACTACGCTGCGTGAAAGGGCAGGAATGTGCTTTATTCAACATTATACAGGGGTACCTTCCGACACAAAAAGGACCCACATGGGCATTTTCCTCTTTCTCACAGTGCAGCACTCATAGAAAGAGGAACAATTGAGGAGAAATAAAGATATTTCTCCTCGTTATACCTCTCCTGGGGAGGGGTAGCATGTTGACACATTCTCAGGACTACCATTAGCGGTAAATCATATAGGTTTTGCGTCACACTTATGCACCCTTGAATCGTGCATAGGTTAAACAATCCTTGATACATCTGGCACCAGGTATATAGATTTTTAGGAAGCATAACAGAAATTTAGTAAAAATGTGAGTATAAATGACAAGAAAACTGTAATGAAGTAAGAAGTGTCCAATAAGTTATCAGTGTTAATAACATAGGCAAGTGAAAAGATCTTGAGAATGTGAATGGTTTTCCTCATTACCTTCCAGTGAATTCTATCCGCTCTCCCTGGCAAGGAAGTTGGACTGATACAGTGCCTATCATTGGATAGGATCCCTAATCCAGAGGAATAAATACCTCCTGCAAATTATGCAAAATAATTTACAAGTCTCATATATCTCCTGTGGAATGTTTCAAGTTTATTTTATTATGATAAGGAACTCTTTATGAGGTCCACATAAAACCACATATACATATAAAACAAAAAATACATAATGTATTATTCCATCACAATTACTCAAGCTTAATACAGGTCCAAAAAACATTTAAAAAAGTTGTACAGTTTAAAAGCAAACATTTCATTAGGTGGATTAATCAAGGCCGCCTTAAATAAAGAAGCAGATGATATATTGAGTTGTAAGCAAATTGGTCTTAACCATCTACGCCTGCAAGACATCAGTGCAGGACAAACAAACATGACATGATCTAAGTCCTGATCATACAATTGACAAAGATCACAGCATGCCGAATGACCATACCAGCTGGCATGTAGAGCTTTCAGGGGAAGCAAATTATGTCTTACTAAGTACACAAGGCGTCTGACGCCATGAGAGATGTTCCAAGACATATACAATTGAGCTTTTCGCAGGGTATAAGATTCGATAACAGGCGAACCACCTTTTTTCGCTAAACAGAAGTCTCTATCCTGACAAAACCCCAATTCCCAAGAGGCTGACTTCAAAACAGTTTTTAATTGATGAGAGGATAATAAAAATAAAGTCCCCTCGTCCAATTTTAATTGCAGCACGGCAAATCTGAAGTTTTTTACAATCAGGGAGAAATCATTAAAAGATCCTAATAATTCATTTTTTATAAGATCTCTTAAGGTATTAGGTTCACCTTTAGATAAAGCTACAACCCAACGTATTATACTTGCCAGACCTTGAACCCAACTACTACGTAAGCCCAATTCCTGTCTCAAAGAAGCAGTCGAATTTGCTGTACCTACAGACATTAAACTGCGTAAAGTTTTCCCTTCCGCAAAATTTAAAAAATTCCACTTTTTTACATCAATTAACTCAATTCCGTATAACAGGGAGGCCGGAACTTTCGCTCTGAAAACATCTAAAAGAATAGAAAAATGCCTTCTACCTGTGGCTTTATACAGGGAAACTAAACTCTTTCCCTGAGAAATAGCCTTCCGGGAGTTATTATCAATGTGTAATTTGTCACTTAAATTATAAGTGACAATTTTACCTAGGAAGGTGTAGGATTTCACACATTCCAATTTTTTCCCCCCCACAACCCATGGATAATTAAGGCATTTAGACTTCTTTCTACCGGAAAAGCAAATCACCTTGCTTTTTGCCGTATTTATTGATAAAAAATGACTTTCCGCAAATTCAGAGAGTGCTTGCAACCGATTATTCAGGCCCCTTGGGGTGAGATCCAAAATCAGGATGTCATCTGCATACATAAGGCATGCAATTGGAACACCACCCAAGGAAGGGGCAATACCGGCGCAAGCCGAAAGTGTGACGGGTAAATCAACTGTATATAAAGAAAATAACAATGGAGCCAAAAGGCAACCTTGCTTCAAACCATTGGAAGTGGGAATTAATTTAGATACACCACGTTCACCTCCAAGTAGAACTCTGCACCAGGTGTCAGAGTAAAGGGCGCGAATTAACTTGATCAGGAATGGGGGCATACCTAAGTTAAATAACTTTCTCCACAGCAAAATTCTATCTACTTTATCAAAGGCGGTGGAGAAGTCAATAAAGGCGCCATATACCTGACCACCACGGATTTTCACATATTTTTCAGTAATAACTTGCAATGCAGTCAGGTTATCTAAAGTTCCATGATTTTGTCTGAAACCAGTTTGCTCCATGGGAAGAATTTTATGTTCAGATACCCATTGATTCATTAAAGTAAGCACACATTTTGCGAAAACCTTACCAATGGCATCAAGCAAGGCGATTTGACGGTAATTTTGCGGTAGATCTCTTGCCCCTTTTTTATATAAAGGGACAATAATACTTCCTTTCCAGGAGGGGGGGACTGTTCCACTAGAAAAACAAAATTTAAACACTGGAAAGAGTATTTTACTCCAAAGTTCACTCTGGTGTTTTAATACTGAAATAGGGATTTTATCAGGACCCATCGCACCAGAGGAACGCATATTCCTAATTGCATATTCAATTTCCCTTTCCGTAGGACAGTCAAGTATATTTGAGACATTTTCAGATTCAACATTAAAAACTTGAGAATTATTGTTACTGTACAACTTCTCGATATAATGAACCCACACCTGTTCCTCAATGGCAATAGGCGTAGGACTGGCTCTGGTACCACAACCTTTGCCAATTAAGGACCAGAAAGTCTTGGGTTGGCCATTATAAGAAGCTTCCCTCAGTTGAATCCAGAGGGCATCTTCCTTAAAACGTTTTAAACGGGCCTTAAGTCTAACTCTCCTTCTCTTTAAGATAAACAACTTAGACTTAGCTTCTTGGGTAAAGGATAAAAATTGTCCCCTTACCACTTTGTTTATTTCTCTATTTATAGCCCGTAGAGGATGAGGGACTATGAAGGATTGTTTCACACCTGGTTTCTTTTTTGCGCTAGCAGATACAGAATCTAAAAAATTAATAAAACTCAACAGCTCTCTCCCTTCCCAGAGGGGTAAATTCTCGACAGCAAAATGCAAAAGAGGCACCACATTTTCAACAGTACAAGTGTTCCAAAAACATTTCCCAGAACTGGAATCAAAATTCACAAAATCTGTATCCAGACTCCACGGGTCCACTTTCTGAAGATTAACGGAGACAGAAAGCATCAATGCATTATGGTCACTAAGAATAGACTCAATGACCTTCATATCCTTTAGTAGGTGAAAACCGGCATAGTCTACCATGATAAAATCAATAATAGATTTTCCCTTATTAGATTTATGAGTATAAGCTGCCGGGGTGTCAGACGGAAGCCTCCCGTTTACTATTAAGCATTCAACTTTAAGTAAACCATCTAAAATAAGTTTACCTCTTTTGTTAGTTTTAATTTTAGAGGGAAACTGGGCAGGAGGTATATTCAAAGATTCTTCCAATTGAATGTTTCTAAACAACTCCGACCCACAGTTAGATATATTACAATTTAAGTCCCCAAACATTAACACATGCGGGGTTGGGGAGACATCCAACACTTTAGTTAAAAAAGTGAACAAAGTTTTTAAATCAGCGTTAAAACTACAATTGGGGGGAATATAAATATTAACCACAATCAACAATCTATTAGGGCAATCCTCAAAAACCTCTTTTAGGGTTATTGCTTGAAACAGTTTCCCTGGATCTAGATAGTGTGAATAGTTCCATTGCAATCTATTAGATAACAAGCATGCTAGCCCTCCCTTAGCATGGCCTCTTCTAGTGCTGGTTGCGCTGTATTCCAAAACAAAATAGTCTTTTTCCAAAGCTAATCTTCCTTCAACCCAGGTTTCTTGCAAACAAATTATGTCTGCCTTTTGAGAATGCAAGAAACCCAATTTCTCCTTATAATCCTTGAATCCTGCAGTGTTCCATGAGATAAATTTCAGCTCTCTGTTAAAAATTGGAAGATTGTTTAGAACAGGGAGCGGATTTACTCGCTAGAACTCCAGGTAACCAACTCCATTTAGAATGGTCATCCTTCCCTGTCTGCCTAAGGGGAGCGTTTTTGTATGAAACTAGCCTTTCATTCCTAGCCACACAAATTTTTAGGTCCTCTGATCTGAGATTAGACCAATCCGACAACAGCACACCCGTATTAGAGGGAAGTGATAGTGAAGAATTGGCAAGAATCCCTTGAGTACATTTTTCCCCAAAGTGCGGCATAACATCTATCCCTCTAACTTGAAATTCCTCTGCCCACTGTAGAACAAGATTTAACACAACTTTCGAATAGAATTTCACCCTTGTTGATCTTATTGGTTTCCCTACGAAGGTGTTAAGGAGAAATACAATATCTAAGTCGGACGTTTGAATTAATTTCAAACTTTCGATCTCTTTAAAACAGATCAGTAGGGCAGATCTATTTAAAATTAAATCTGGTTCAAATAAGGGAGAAAAATCAAGATATAAAGTATCCACACTTATTTTTTCTTTTGGGAGAATAACTGACATTGAGGATGGGACCTGAAAGGTTCTTGCTGAAGGATTTAGGGAAGAAGAGGACGGGATAACCGATGAAGTGTTAACCTTAGAACTAACTTGGGAAGATCCTGCATTAACATTACAATAAGCTGAAAAAGGATTAGCGGAAGGATGGGAAACCTTAGGGAAGAAAGGATTGGTAAAGCTTATAGAACCTAGACCAGAGGCAGGGGCGACTTCTTTAGGCGAGACAACTCTAACTTCTACATGAGAGGTAGGAGACTGCTCCACCTGCGGGGAATCTTCTGCACTTAACTCAACATTCTTATCAAAAAGAAGTTTCCTCTGTCTTTTTTTAGCGAATCTTCGAATGGGTCTCCTCTTCTTCATTCTAATCTTTTTGTGTTTCAGGGGACTCACTTTTCCCATCAATCCCGTATTTACTTTGGGGATCTCCTCTTCTTTAATTGGTGGCAAGGAGAATATCGGAAAAAGAGATGGAATTTCAGATTTGGGAACGAGAGGAGATGTTGCTATTACCTCTATCTTGTCACTCATTGGAGCTATACAATTAGCACCAGCCGAAACCACTTTGGCAGGATTGGGGACAGCTGGAAGAACTACATGTTTCTTTTCCTTTTGACCTTCTGTCAAAGGAGAAGATTGAGCTGGATCCAAAACTGCCGAAGCGGAAGGAGCGCTTATTTTTGGGGTCATCAACAGAGAGACCGATGGTATGGGAAGATCTAACACTAACTCATTTTTCCTTAGCAGAAGTACTTGCAAAATTTGCGTTACAGTGTCAAAAATACATTCCGAACCTCCCACAAATTTTTCGAGTAAACTCAAAATCGAAGAAAGAATTGATTCCAGAGAGGACAAAGAATTAGAAATTAGCCTCCCATTAATGTTTGGAGACCCCTCAGTTAAATTGTTCAACACTGGACCTGAACAAGATGTAAAGTTTAATTGAGAAAGGGAAAAATCTAGTTTATTAGAAGGTGTGCTTCTTAGAGGACCGGTATTTGAGATAGTTATTGCTTCCTCTAAAGGCACACCTTTAGGGTTCCCATGTAACGATCCCACCCGCGCCCTATGAGCTGTTAAATCAATGTCAGGCAGTGTAAAATCGTTCCCTACTACAGGGGATTTAACTGACGCGGCTGACAAAAGATCAGTATTCACAGATACTTTAGGAACATCCATTGTTGCAACTTGGGAGGGGACAATTTTATCCGATTCTGAGGATAGATTACCCGAATGTACATTCTGTTTCAGATGTACATTGTTTAACGCCGAAGGCGAGCCCCTTAGTACTTCAGGGCTAACTAAAATAGGCAAAGATTGACTAGCAACCAAGCTCAAACTAGAGGAAACATCGATGACCCCATTAACAGGCACCAAGTCGTTAGACCCAGGGATTTCATTCGGGGACTGCAAATCAATGGGTTTATCTTTCCCTTTGTCCCAAAAATTGAAAAGCTGACATTGACCTTTCAATTGCATGGAAGTTGCAATTTTGTTCCGAAGGGGGTTAGATTTGGTTTTAGACCCAGATCTCCCTACAAGCACTCGCCCAGAGCGTAGTTTTTTAGCCGTCATGAGACTGAATTTGACGGGGAGTAAAAAGTCAATTAATAACAATTGTAGAATTAAAAACTAAGAATCCTAAAATACAATAAAATCTATAAAAGCAGTGTCACACAAATTTAATACCGGAGAACCAAGAGAGGGGGCCCAGCCCAGCCTTCTTCAGCCTCTGACGGCCTCAGACGGTCCCGCCCTTGTCCCGGGCTTCTCCCGGCGCGCTCCCGCGCGCTCCCGCGTTGCGGTGACACAAGGGAAGATTATAGCCGCGCTGAGGCGGGGGAGGAGCCAGCAGGGAGAGCGGGTCAGCTGCTGGTGATGCCGAGGGTCAGGCGCTCCTGGGACTTGAAGTCCTCGCTTGATCACGCTCGCAGCCCTGCACACACCACCGCCACAGAGGCTCAGTCTGGAATAAGAGTTCACAGGCACAGCGCGCTTCCAGCAGCGCTAATTAGAGAACCAGATGCGAAGCGGGACCCGCGAAGCGGGTTCCGCGAGGAGTAGATGAAAGAAAGAGCCGCTCCAGCGTGCTCGCAATCCAAAGCTCCCTCTTCAGTCTACACAGGTGACAGGTAAGGAAACCAACAGAGAAACTGACGCGCTGGTTTTAGCCGCGCTGAGGCGGGGGAGGAGCCAGCAGGGAGAGCGGGTCAGCTGCTGGTGATGCCGAGGGTCAGGCGCTCCTGGGACTTGAAGTCCTCGCTTGACCACGCTCGCAGCCCTGCACACACCACCGCCACAGAGGCTCAGTCTGGAATAAGAGTTCACAGGCACAGCGCGCTTCCAGCAGCGCTAATTAGAGAACCAGATGCGAAGCGGGACCCGCGAAGCGGGTTCCGCGAGGAGTAGATGAAAGAAAGAGCCGCTCCAGCGTGCTCGCAATCCAAAGCTCCCTCTTCAGTCTACACAGGTGACAGGTAAGGAAACAGGTGTTTCTGTTTTTAATGAGGAAGGTGTGTGGTGTCTCGTGCTTTGCAGCGCGAACGGAGTAGGCCGTAAGCGCGTGACGTCCCTATGCGCGTGTGTGGAATGAGTCTACGTCAGAGGCTCTCTAGTTGACTAGAAGTAGAAACTACCACGCTGGTAGCTGGGGTGGCACAGTGGAGGGGTAAAACGGCTATTTATACTCCTTGTGCGGTTTTTTCGCTAAAGATTTACTATTTTGTAATTTTTGACCTTATATGAATATATTAGGTAATATTTGATGATGTTGAACCCTCTGTAGCTATCTGTGCACCACATACATTTATAATAAAGTGCACAAGCACCTTTGGATAATGTCGCCGATATAAAAAAAAAAAAGCAAAATAAATATATTAATACTCGACGTCTTCCTGTTCTGAGGGGGTTCCTCGTTAAGAAATTCCCACTCATTCCGCAGAGCTCGCGCGTATGTGTTCAGGCACAGCGCCGTCCTTGCACAGCTCGAGTTGCAGCGCTATTCACCATACGTAACAGGGCATTTTTCCGTCATGAAACAATTGGCCATTCCTGTGGAATGTGGATTTTTTCACCTCTGTTAGTGTGTGCAATAACAGTAGCCAAATAAGTACAATGTGAGTATTATGACTGTGTGGGTCATCACAGTATATTTTGTGTGCACTTGATGATGGGCATCAAGGGATGAGTGAAGGTTTTGCAATTGTGGTATTCACCAATAGAATAAAGGGGTGCAGAAGCATTACAACAAAGAGAGGCTGGAGAATGTACTTAAATGAAGATATGATTCAAAAGAAGAAGTTATGTTTCACCTGGGATGGAGGTGTTTTAAGGTGAGATAGTAATACCAATTCTGTTTTGCTTAAGGACACTGTGGTTGCTTTGGAGGCCCTTTCTCGCTACTGGACGAAGACCTACTCAACAGAGAGAGGGAATCTTGCCCTCACTATCTCTTCCCCACAGAGAAGTTTCAAAAACAGACTTCACCTGGACAAACACAGCAAACAAGTGCAAGAGCAGTTGCAGGTAAGTCTTCTGAGCCAATAAACTGGTTTCAGTCTTTAGATGGTAATCCACCAGTGCTTTGGAGAGCACACACATGCAGTTCACAGCGTATAACACAGGCAAGCAAACATGCAGCAACATTGAGCACAATAGTCATCAGCATCAGCCACAAACCCACAGTGATTTCTCGACCAATTCAGCTATAGCTCATAGCATAGATTAAATTACCTGCACTAAAGAAGCCATTATCCAAGCAAACAACATCAGATATACCTGACTTCCCTCACTAATATTCCTCCTAATACATGCTGAGGATGAACGACTGGGTGAGGGTCAGATCTACAGCCTCCGTTTTCAAAAGTGAAATACAAGCATAGACATATAACTGTATAATAAACTGTAACCCAGATGCTTATGTTAGGCTAATCTTTCTTCATCCTGTGTCCCGGGTATTATAGTGTAGTATCTGCCTGTAGGCAGGAAAGGCAGAACTGTGACCTCATGATGAGGCACAGCTTGAGGCAGTTTGTTTTGGCGTACAATGCACTTCTCTTCCAGGGGATCCTCATCAATAGTCATAAGCACTAAAGAGTCCCGCCCACGTGTGTGGATCCCGGAGCACTTTTGAAAAGTATGCATATATGTATAACAGACTTAGTACATTAGTACCTTACATATATGTTTGCAGATTAAAGAAGGCTCAAAATAGGCAGAATGCACAGAATTTTCATTTTAAGAACCAGCCAATTGCATAGAAATGCATCACTAACAAGAAGTGATCATAGAAAATCTTTCCAAAAACATTTTTTTAAAGGAAAAGAAAGGAATATTTTTTTAGTAGGCTGCAATGCAAACTAATAGAAGAGAAAACTGCACTGTGCCTCTAATAACCTCACAATAATGTATCCCATCATGTCAGTTGGGTCAGTTCATTTTTCCGGCTCCTAGAAACAGGATACTGGGGCACTGAGCTTTGCCTTTTAGAAATCTTTGCAAATATTGTACTTAGAGTTTTAATTCAAAGTCTCTTGTTACTTAGAGTAGTTTGACACCTTTTTCTGACAGAAAATTATATATTTTTTCTGTTAAAAATGTTTTCACTTTTTTTGAAGTGCCCTTCCTGTGGAAAAAGAAGACACAGTGAGACCCCCACAGGCTCTGCATTATGTGTCTTCTTGAGGATAACATTCCTGATTCCTGTACCTATTGACAATCTTTCTCCAGAAGAACTTTGAAGGATCAACAATAAATCAGACTACATGGGTTCCAGCAAAAGAAGGAAGAACATGCTGCCAGATCTTCTAGAAGCCATGGAGAAGGCCAGTCTTCTACTAAAGCTTCTTCTTGCCGCTCCAAGACTCCCCTAGAGGTAGATCCAAGGAAAAAAGACATCAGAGGAAGAGACATTGCTCCTGTTCGACATCGAGAAGCAGTATATAGAGGAGCATGAGGTTGCAGACTGAACACATACCTATTTGCTTGCGCTCATCAGGTACGAAGTTGATTCACTCAACATTGAAAAAACTCTGTCAGTTGCCATCCAAAACACCTCCTTCAATGCTAAGATCTCAGTTGTTGATATTGAAACCACCTCCGTCTATGGCAAAGCTACCTCTGTTGATGTCGAGACTGCCTCCGCCAACGACGACCTACAACTCCATAATCTAAATACTCCCAAACATATCCTCGATCACGTCTTACACTGGAAGTAGTGCTTTTGGGACATTGCTTTATGGTACATCTTCACCAGGGAGGGCCACGCCACCTAACTTTTCTCCAGATTCCGTAATATCTCCAATGCTATCACCTATAATATCCCTGGCATCTCCTTCTGTCCTCACAAGTCCACAGGACAGTCCACAGTTGACTCATAGACATCGTTCTAAATTTAGATCCAGCCATAGTTTTTGAAATGGCTATAGAGAAAGAAGTCAGTTGACTCACTCTAGATCAAGAAGATCTAGTTCAAGCCATCGCAAAACACTGCCTCCCTCATGAACAACGACATTAAGATCTTCAATCGAAAATTGTTCTTCGGCTTCCTCTAACACATTTTCACCATGACTATCTCCAATTGATGAATGACTTGATAACTTTAAATGAGGTGCTTGTGAGAGGTGCAACTAAGTTGAACAACATTACTATGACTGCTCCTACTCCATCTACATCAGGCATCTTTGAAACCTTACATCAAAGAACTTCATCAAGACCTCTCCTCCCTCTGGTCCCGGGTCTTCTTGAACCTGCAATGCAAACATTCCTTACACCTGCACCTACAAAGCTGGCTCCATATAGGCTCTTGAAGAAGCATAACCCTCCTGACCAAGATCTTCTCTTTCTCAGGGCAGCTCCACCACCATATTCGTTAATTGTGGCTACAGCAAGGAAGTCACACATAGTAGCACCATTGTCTCCCATACCATCGGAGAAGGAGAGCAAAAGAATAGTCTCTGTGGGAAGAGAAATATGTAGAACATCAGCTTTTACAATGCCCTCTAAGCGAGGTATGATCAATCTCTTTGTGTCTCCCTACAAAGGTTACGGATAAACTCCCTAAGGAAGACAGGCAATATTTTCAGGATGGCATTAACAAGAGAATGCTTGTACCAATTCAAATCATTAGTTCAGCTGCTAACATATCAGATTTATCCGCTCATGGTTACTGCCATGATATATGGAGAAGCTCATGACTTAGACTAACAGGTCTAAAACCGTTGGCGCAAAATAGAACCCTGAACCAGCCAATCTCAGGAAAAAAGCGGATGGATCTCATACCGATGACGACATGCCACAGATAAAGACTGAATTAGATTCAGTAAAAGATGTGGGCCTAGAAAAGAAAAAAATAATTTAGAAGGAGGTACAGGCCCTATGATAGCTGCTAAAATCCTCAGGGGGTTGAAACCCCTCACTGGTTGCGCCACAAGCAGCAACATCTCCTAAAGCAGTCATACAATCCAAAAGAACAGGAGGTCAACATCAGCAATCTGCAGCGGGAAAGACTCTACACAATGACAATGAGTCACATCTTCCCCCAGATCTGTCAGTCACTCAGGTGGGAGGAAGTATTGTAACATGATTTTCAGAGTGGCTGCTGATAAGTGCACACAGATGGGTCTTTAATATTGTTCAGAGTGGCTGTTCTTTTCTTTTCTTTTCAAGTCCCCTTCCTCCAACCAAAACATCATCTTATCAACAAGTTCTATTTCAGGAAGAGGAACACATTTTACTGCAGAAAAAAACAGTGGAGGAGGTTTCTTTGCATCGAAATGGATTGGGAGTGTATTCATGATACTTATTGGTTCAGTAAAACGGATCAACACAGGAAGCAAAACATTTGCAAAATGGATGGCTGTTGTCGCGCCACATCTGAGGAACAAAATATTGTCTGAGTCACATTTTATATTGTGATGAGTTTAATTTGCAATGCCTTTTTAGCATCATCATCATCATTATGTGACAGGGCTGTGACACATATTCCTGTGACATCACTTCCTGTGACAAAATAAAATGATTGTGCATTGCCTTTGGTAATAAAGCCTACACCTGATTTTAGCAGGTTGCTTTCTTGGTCCCATGGAGGGCGGCTGAGATGTCCAGTGCTGGTGGGTACTAATGTCAACCAAAATATTTTTTGGTTCCCCAAATTAAATGGATCCGTGTAGCTAGCTAAGGTGTCTGCAGAACTGGGAAAACAGGGGTCTCACCAATCTCTCTTCGGGCCCGGTTCCCCAAGGCATAGTTCTCCAGCATGGAGACTACCTCAGAACTGCCAGAGATTCTGAAGAGTTAAATAATACTATTTGTGGGATCACTCATGTGCTCTGCAAACCAGAGGAACATTACAATCACTTTATAAATGTTCTTTTAATAGTTACCTAGAGTGTAGGTAATACAAGGAAATTATGATTTGATTGTGTAAAACATTCCTAGATTCCTTACCTTAGAATTACCCCCAGGCGTCAGACTGGATCTGGAAAGCTTTTTTGTCAGCAGTACCTCTGCGAGTCGGAAGGTGGCGTCAGTCGGCACCGCGTCCGTTGTTGGCGTCGTGTCGCTGGGATGACATCGCGGTAGCTACTTAGACACCGCCCTTGCGCACTGATGTCAGTTCCTTTTTTTTTCCGCTCCAGCCAGAGCAGATTTGGGAAGACCAGTACCTCCAGTCACTTTTTGACTGACTTTTTCTCGACTTTTGTCGACTTCTTATTCGAGTCTTTGACTCCTAAGGTGCACGAGGGATATCCCGGCTTCAAGCCATGCGGTTCCTCTCATCGGATGATGTCGGTGACGGATCTGCACCGCGCGTGTCTTTTTTGCCTGGAGCGCAACCACGACTTCAACTAGTGCTCTGTCTGCCGGTCGATGGTGCTGAAGGCTTTGCGGAAGCGGTCCCGGAAGCTGCTTGAGCATCTGCAGTCAGCTCCGTGCCGTTTGATGTCCCGGACACGAGGGAGGTCGAGGAACCGGTCGCGGATCCACCATCATTCCGGTTCCAAGTCTTTGAAGTCTTTGCACTCGGGGACAAGTAAGTCAAAGCATAAGAAGAAGTCGAAGAAGCATCATCGCTCTTCGACTTCTCATCGATCGGCCGATCCGACGGGGGACGCGGGTGATACCCCACCCGCAGCTCTGCATGCGGAGCCCGCAGAGTCGACTCCGCATTTCCCTCCCATTCCGGGACCCTGAGTGACTCCCGCCCAGCTTTGTACGTTCAACGAGGCGATGCACGCCATCTTTGGGTGCCCCGAACACGCCGGCGTGCCTTTGGGCCCTGCGGAATTGGTTGGGGGGCCTAGGTCTTCTCCTCCGGCGGCTCCGGCCTCAGCGCTGCAGGCCCTCTTGGATCCAGGCCTGGATCTGGATCGGCGCCAGTTGACCTCATTACACCTCCACCGGTGCCGCTTCCTCCAGCACCACTACCGCGCTCGACGCTGGTCAGCCCCTCGGCCCGCGTCGACCCCGGCCTCCGACCCAACGTGGATTCGGAGCCAGACCTGCATCGTCCGACGCCGAATCTGGTGCTGAGAGGTGTTTTTATGCCCCTGTTCACTCCTGGGGCCTCTTTTCAACCAGAATGGCACCCAGATACTGAGAAGAAGGACTGGAAGGGGTCAGGTGACTCTCTAGCTGACCAGGAAAGTGAATATGACTGGAGAGAGGAACTGGGGAATGCCATTGGTTTGGACACCTTGCCTGACCTTGGCATGTTGTCACCTCCTACCGTGGCTACGGAGGAAGGAACATTGTACTCAGTGGTGTTGCTTAGGGTGGGCGAGGCTCTCAATCTCGAGCTTCCTACAGTGGCTGACAGGACTAACGTCCTGACAGAGCTGCTTCAGCCGGCTGCAAGCTCTTCGGAGCCCTTGCTTCCGTTTAATGAGGCCCTCATCGACATCCTCTTGGGCACGTGGTCCAGGCCCAACACAGGGGCACCCGTGGACAGGATGATTGCCTGACGCCACCGCCCGCTCCGGGCGAACCCACTTTCCTTTCCCAACACTCCACCCCGGAGAGCTTGGTGGTCCAAGTCTCCACTTCCAAAAGCGCCTTCCCTACCGCTCCACCGAAAAGGGAATCCAAGAAGCTGGACCATCTTGGAAAGAAAATGTTCTCTTCCGCCAGCTTAGGACTGCGGTCCGTAAACACCACTTATCTCTTGGGATACTGTGGCGCAAGTGCTGCCTCAGTGTCCGGAGGAGACACGGACAGTGCTCTCCCAGGCTATTGCCGCCGAGAGGGATGCAGCAAAGTTTACAATACGTTGTGGGCGGGACACCGCCGACTCTCTGGGCAGGACCATTTCAACGTCAGTAGCGCTTCGTCGCTACGCCTGGATGAGGTTGACTGGTTTTTCAGGGGATGTCCAGAACACCTTGATGGACATGCCTTTTGATGGCAATCGCCTTTTTGGCGACAAAGCAGACAACGCTCTAGAGTGCTTCAAGAACTCACGGACTATGGCCAAGTCCTTGGGCCACTCCACTCACCCTGCACAGTCTGCTTTTCACCCCTTTCGTGGCTACGGAAGGGGTACCCCGCTACGTCAAGCCCAGAGCCTCAGGCTGCAGCAAGTTACCCAACCTTCACGCCCGGGGACGTGTAAACAACCGTTGTGGTTCCGGGGGCCAGCGGGCGGGCCAGTCCGCCAACACCCCCTCTGCAGCAGCCTCCAAACCCTCCACCACTGGCGCAGCATCACGTCGGACAGGTGGGTTTTGCAAATAGTCCGAAGGGGCTACTCCCTCCCCTTCGAAACTACCCCTCCGGCCATGCCACCACAATACCACTGCATGTCGGAGGATCATCTGACCCTTCTCCAGCAGAAAGTTACAGCTCTCTTGGCCAAGGGAGCCATCGAGCGCATTCCTGTCCCAGAAGTAGGTCGTGGTTGTTACTCCCACTACTTTCTGGTCCCCAAGAAGGACAAGGGCCTGCGTCCTATCTTGGATCTAAGGGACGTCAACCGCTTCCTCCGGGCGGAAGAAGTTCAAAATTTTGACACTTGTTCAGGTCTTGTCTGTCCTCTACCCGGAAGACTGGATGGTAGCGTTGGACCTGCAGGATGCTTATTTCCACATTCCATTCCTGCCGGCCCACTGGCATTACCTACAGTTCACCTTATGCCACGAGCATTTCCAGTTTACCGTGCTCCCCTTTGGCCTTACCAGCGCCCCTCGGGTGTTCACAAAAGTGATGGCGGTGGTCACATCTCATCTGCGCAGATCAGGGGTATCAGTCTTCCCCTATCTCGACGACTGTCTGTTGAAGGTTTTCCATGAATGTGCCGAAGTAACACCTGATTCCCTCTCAGAAGCTGCTCTTCATCGGAGCGGTTCTGGACACAACGTAGTTTTGGGTCTATCCTCCCGAACAGCGAGTCCGTGGTATTCAGGCTATGATTCCGATCTTTCAGGTTCTGTCCCGGGTTTTGGTCAGAATGACCCTGAGGCTGATGGGTCTCATGGCCTCCTGCATCCTGCTGGTCGATCATGCAAGGTGGCATATGCGGGCTCTGCAGTGGGACCTGAAGTTCCAGTGGGTGCAGCATCAGGGGAATCTGTCTGATTGTGTCCAGATCTCAGAGGACACTGCACGACAATTGCAGTAGTGGCTCACGAACCAGGATTGGGTTAGCAGCAGATCCCTCTCCCTTCCCCAACCAGAGCACACAGTGGTGATGGTTGCGTCCCTTCTGGGATGGGGCGACCACATGGGAGAGGCAGAGATCAGAAGCCTGTGGTCTCTGGTGGAGTCTGGTCTCCACATCAACCTTCGGAGCTTCGGGCGATTTGCCTTGCACTAAAAGCATTCCTTCCCTCTGTCCGGGGAAGAGTAGTGCAGGTGTTCACGGAAAACACCTTCGCCATGTGGTACTGCAGCAAACAGGGCGGGTGGGGTCGTGGACCCTATGTCAGGAGGCCCTCCACCTCTGGACATGGCTGGAACATCAGGGCATATCTCTGGTGGTTTAACACCTGGCAGGTTCCCTGAACGCCAGGGCGGACGAACTCAGCTGCAGGTGCATGATGGATCACAAATGGCTTCTTCACTCGAAGGTGGTGCAAGGTCTCTTTCGACAGTGTGGATAGCCTTGGTTAGATCTATTCGCAACTAAAAAGAAGGTGCAATGTCAGCAATTCTGCATGTTGGAATTTCCAAGGCGGCACTCGCTAGGCGACGCTTTTTGTTGCGAGTGGAGTTGCAGTCTGTTGTACGCCTTTCCGCCTTTACCACTTCCGCCCAGAGTGCTGAAGAAGATCAGGCACGACCGAGCGCAAGTCATTCTTGTGACTCGGGATTGGGCACGAAGAGTCTGTTATCCCGAGCTGCTCAACATGGCCATTGATCCTCCGATCCGACTGCCTCTTCGGGAGGATCTTCTCTTGCAGCAGCAGGGGACGGTCCTCCACCTGAACATTTCCAGCCTCCACCTCCTTGCGTGGAGATTGAGCAGTGGCAGTTAATGTCGTTTGACCTGCCTCCTGAAGTTTGTGATGTAATCTTGGCAGCCAAGCGTCCCTCCACTAAGACGGTATACGCCTGTCGGTGGAACAAATTTGTGGCATTGTGCACGGCAAAGGCTGTGGATCCTCTCTCTGCCCCTCTTTCTGGTGTTCTCTTGTTCTTCCTTTCTTTGGCCCAGCAGGGCTCTGCTCTGGGCACTATCAAATGCTATCTCTTGGCAATTTCTGCCTTCCTCCGGCTTCCAGCCTTCTCTTTTCAAGTCCCAGGTTGTCAATCGCTTCTTGAAAGGCATAACTCATCTCTTGCCTCCTATTCCTTTCGTTATGCCTCAGTGGGACTTGAATCTGGTTTTAACTTATTTAATGTACGCTCCCTTTGAGCCACTTCACAACTGTCCTTTGAGGCTTTTAAGTCTCAAAACTGCATTCCTGGTGGCCATCACCTCTGCCAGGCGAGTGAGTTAGCTCCAGGCTCTTTCTTCAAAGCCTCCTTTTCTCTCTGTGCATCCGGACAAGGTTGTCCTCAGAACCCGTCCATCCTTTTTGCTAAAGGTTGTCACTGCCTTTCACATTGGGCAGACCATCACTTTGCCCACCTTCTTTCCGCCTTCGTATCTTTCCAAAGAGGAAGAGAGGCTCCACCGTCTGGACCCAAAATGTGCGCACAAAACAATTCCGTGTGGATGACCAGCTCTTTGTTGGCTATGTGGGCGCCAAAAAAGGTCGGGCCGTACACAAACGGACTATCTCTCAGTGGGTCATTTTGTGTATCAAGGCCTGTTATTCTCTGGCAAAAAAGGAGCCTCCAGTGGGGTTGCATGACCATTCCACCAGGGCAACGGCAGCCATTGCTGCTTTAGGGCAAGGACTTCCTCTGAATGATATCTGTCAGGCAGCTAGATGGGCATCGTTGCACACCTTTACCAAACACTACTGCCTGGACAGTCAAGTCCGGAGAGATGGCTTCTTTGGCCGTTCTGTTCTCCAGGACTTTCTGGTGTGATATTGGTTCGCAGACCCACCACTGGGGTTGGTATTACTGGGGTATCTATTCTAAGGTAAGGATTCTATAACTAACGTGTTTCTCTCAGATGAACAAGTTACTTACCTTCGGTAACGATATATCTGTAACGAACATTAGATAGTTATAGATTCCTTACCGCCCCACCCATCCTCCCCGTTCTGCGAACTGATTTTTGGGGTTAAGGATATCCTTTCAGGGCCCTTGTTTTTTGTGCACCAGTGGATAGTGTCTTGCATGGCTCTGCGTTTCTGGCGTGGAAAGTCGTGTACAGAACTGATGTCAGCGCGCGAGGGCGGCGTCTAAGTAGCTACTGCAACGTCATCCCAGCGACGCAACAACGGACGCAGAGTCGACCGACGCTACCTTCCGACGCGCAGAGGTACTGCTGACGAAAAAGCTTTCCGGATCCAGTCTGACGCCTGGGGGTAATTCTAAGGTAAGAAATCTATTAACTAACTAATGTTTCTTACAGATATATCGTTACTGAAGGTAAGTAACTTGTTCATTAGTACTGGTGAATGTTAGAAAGATAAACCAGTATAACATAGCTTACATCGTATCAAGGGCTCGGAAGAACACTTTGGGGTATTTCTACAAATTTATAATCAAGTTCACTCATACCTCCCTTAAGTCAGCAAGAGTGTGTGGTAGAGATTGTGTTCCAAGGTCATCATAGGCAGAGCATTCAGTTTCATATTACTTTAGGAGGGTATAGGGATCAGAGGTCTTAGGTCATAAAATAATACTAAATAATGGCAGTTTGGCACTGTAGAAAATGAATAAATGAGTGATAAATGGTTGTTCAGGCATCCAGCAGATGGTTAAGGGTATTTGAGAGATGACACACATGCTTATGTGACCTGGACTCCACCAATAATTTGGTGGTCTTGGCTCACATGGAGAAGATTCTAGGGAGGGCGCTCAGGTATGCATTTCTTCAAGGGATGCACAAGAAGACCCTTTGGTGGCAGAGTGGCTGTTGTGCAGAGCTAGCAGGTCATATTTTTGAATCTTCACAACGATAACTAGAATTTCATCCTTCAGATGTACATACTTTTAGTTCCATGGTTTCAAGTCAAGTCAAGTCAGCAACATTTCTATAGCGCAAACATTTCACTCCGAAGAGTCTCATGGCGCCTGCAGCAGCTGAAAGCAAGAGAAAATGGCGGATTGGAATTACTGATCGAACAGCCAGGTCTTAAGTCTGTTTCGAAAACACCCAAGAACGGGGATGGACCGCAAGTCAGCCGGCAACTTGTTCCAGGAAAACGGAGCTAGGTACGAGAAGGATCTACCACCCTGCCTAGTGGTAAAAATTCTAAAAGGAGTGAGTAGGGACTTAGCACTTGACCACAATGCCCTCTGGGGCTTGTACCAGCAGAGTTTTCTGGACCAGTATTGTGGTTTGTTGCTATAAAGATATTTATGGGTAAGGCACAGGACCTTGAAGAGAATGCGCTTTTTCACTGGAAGCCAGTGCAGGGCTCTGAGACATGGGGCAGAGGCGGTTCATTGGGGGAGATTCAGAATCATCTTGGCTGCAATATTTTGCAACACTTGGAGCTTGTTTCAAAATGATTCATTTATGGATAACAAAAGTGCATTTCCGTAATCCATTCGGTTGGTTATCAGACCCTGAAGCAACGGTTTTCTTGCCTCCAAGGGGATCCATTTAAAAACTCTCCGTAAAGTGCGCATAATTCCGAAACAGGAACTGACCACATGATTAACCTGGGCCCGCATAGACAATTGATTGTCCAGGTAAAAACCCAGGTTGCGAACTACCTCCTTAGGGACAGGACAGGTGCCAAGGTCATAGGGCCACCATTCTGAGGACCAGTAGTTAGATGCCTTTCCAAAAAGCATAATTTCAGATTTTGCACCGTTCAGTTGCAGATGGTTATCCTTCATCCACTTGTTGACATGGGACATGCAGTTTTGGAAACGCGTCATGGTTTCCTTAGGGTCCGGGCCCAGCGTGACTATGATCTGGTTTAGATAACATAACACTTATTGTTACAACAGGAAGAGAAGTTACTTTTTGTGATTTGCTGCATATATGCTAAATATCACTAGGGCAAATTCTCTAAATGTGAGCTTTGGATATCAAAGTAAAATCCCAACACAACAATGATTTTAATTTCTATTCTGAATATTTCTTTTCCCTGACCTAGTTTTCTCTCGGAAACGATTTGCATGTGGAAGTCCAAGGGAAAGGCAAAGCAACCCTGACGGTGAGTAGTAATTTGTAAACTAAGACTGGCTTAGCTCTACAAGGTTTGTTTTCACACCCACAGGTGTCACAAGTGAACTTAGTTCAATAGAACAGTGATTGAATGTGAAAAACAGGTTGTTGTAGCCCCATACAACCCCACTCAATACATAGTTGAAGTGGCATCTGTCTTTAGGGTTACTAACGGTTCCTAAACAGGCATCCAGGGATACAGTGGCAATTTGAAGCCCAATTTTGTTCTTTACAATATCACACACAAACACTGTGTTAAAAAAAAGACTATTTAGGAATACATTTCAACAGGCTCATCTCGTTGCCTAGCACACGTAAAAAACAAAAGAACAAAATAATATTAAAATAGCAATAATGCATGTTACGAACAACCAGAATGAAATTAACATTTCTAACAAAGTTAAAATGTCATCTAGCTACCTAACCCCCTAAAAGGAGGCGAAAGGAGGCGCAAGTGGCGAGGAGCAAGTGGCGTGGAGCAGGTCTCCCGAAGGGCTCTCTCCCGCTTCCCCGGCTTTCTTGTTTTAACCGCGTCCTGTTATACGGGCGCTTCAAGTGGGGGCAGGAACGGGCAGGAGCGGCCATTGACGGCACCGCAGTGCTGCTGCAGTGCTGCTGGTGCGGCGCTGCGGGAGTAAAGAAGTAAAGGAACCTTGACCTGCGATACGGCCATTTCAAGCGGAGGTAGGAACGGCTGCTTACGCGGAGCTAAGACGCTGGGTGCTGTAGGAGGTAAAGGAGCCTTGACCGGCGGTACTGCTGGTGCAGCGGTTGCTGCTGGGTCAGAGGAGCCTTGGCCTGTTGCCTGCTGTCTGGTTCTGTGTAAACATCAAGGATACACTAAGAGCAGAGCCAAGCCGAGGAGTGGAGCGGAGGGAAGTGCTTACATCTACCGTCTATGTGACCGGCTCTTGATCCCGCTCCCGTTACCGAAGGATTGCCCAGCCTTCTCCCTGTATTTTTTTGACAACGATAAATAACAACGAACAGCAATGAATAAGTGAGTGAGTGGCGAGTGACAAGTGGTTAGAGGTGCGAGACGCGAGGCACGACGTGGGCGACAGCCAAGGTTAACCAAACAGTAAGTCGCTGAGCCGCTGGAGTCTGTAATAAATCTGTAAATCTGTAAAATCAGTGAAATAAATTAAAGGGGCAAATGATAATAGACTTTAGCCCTGTTGAAGCAACCCTTGTCCCCTGTACTACTCCACATGCTTAGTCTACAGCCCTACCCGGAGACTGGATATTAATCAATTAACAAACTAATTATTTATTTAATAAGTAACCAGTAGTACCGGCGGATTTAGTGCTGAGGTTTTGATTCAGGGGTATTTTCCTGGGAGGTTTTGTAGGTGCTTTTTGCTCCATTAAAGGACGCGTGGGTTCTGTCACTGGCCCGTATTGATTCTCTGAAAGAGGCAAAGTTTTCCTCACCTTAGAGGGTGAACTATGAGGTCGGGAAAGGAGCGACCACCTTTTCCTCCTATCAAAAGGAAAAGAAAAATACAACAAACACTTATATTGGACACGTTTAAAATAAAACAGGCAAGCGACACACAGCCCCTTAAACCATCTAAGGTCCACACATTTGGGAAACTGGGAAAATCGCTGTCAAAGTTTGATTTTATGAAAGATCCAACTGGTGCTATGCTAACAATGCTAACTAACTCATTTGATCTTCAAACTCCAATTAATCCAATTAAACCACTGAATAGAGAGAATATTATATCCCCTAAGCAAGGATTAAGTGAACCAGCCCACCCTGAGTCTGAAGTTGAAGTCGAACGAATCGCAAATTCAACTAAAGACCAACTTAGCCATTGCGGTCAAATAACGGACCTAGAGATGTTAACCATCCCACTTTCTGGTAGTTCACAACAAGAGGACCCAAAGTGCACGAGTCCAATGATAGGAGATACTCAGCAATTATTACCAACTAGGCACCCAATGCCAATAGAAGTGCAAGTAAAAATCAGAAAAGCTAACGGAATAGGGGGACCATCTAATCTGGGCCAAGTAAATCAAGCAGATCAAATAAATCAACCAGATCAAGAAGCTCCAAATGATCTAAATGGCGGGGTGAAAACTATAAGGGATGTCAATACCCCACTGAACCCGGATCTTAATTTGTCTAAAATAAATTCTGAGCAAAAACTGGACGAGCCGAAATGTAATCAAAATAACAGAGATCAAACTAATAAGGATAAATACAAGAGCAACCCAGAAACTCTGCAGCGTTGGAGTACTCCATATCAAAAAGATGTTTTGAATAGTAGTGCGCAATTTATTAATTCTTATGACGAGGGACATGATTTTCAAGGATCACAAGAAGACGAGTACAACGACCTATCATTCATAAATGGCAATATCATAGCCCAGGTACTCAGGTACCAGGAAGTGGAAACATAGGAGCAATTTGGGATTTATTTTTCAAAACCTCGCAATTAACCTTGGAAGCCTTAACATAGCAGTCCAACAAAATGGAGGTCCAAATAGATCTCCTGAGCACTATGGCTTCCTCTGTTGCCGGAATTGAGCAGAAGATAACAACGCTAAATAATTTAATAGTAAGGGCACAATCTCAGCCAATATCTACATATGAAGAGTGTAGTTGTGCCCCACTAATTAACAAATTGGCTACCATTCCGGATATTTTAAAAACAATAATTGACGATGTAAAAGGGAAATTTTCTACTGTGGGATCTCAACCCACTAAGATTGATTGCCCTTCTAAAGATACAATAAAAAGTAAAGACAATAATGTGGTTGCTAAAGAAAAAACAGTTGATAAAACAAAAGACCAAGAAGTGATAAACTTATGTTCATCACAATCAACAGTGACAGGCGCAGCTCCGGAAGTTCATCTAACAAAAAGACAGAGAAAAAAACTGCGGAAAGCAAGAAACAAAGTTTCTAAAAGTACAAAAAATAAAAACACATCGAGTATAGTGAGATTGAACACAGGAAATAACCACGACCAGATATCAGATTGCGAAGGTGATGGTAAACAAATGTCTCCAACAAAACCTTTTTATCCTCTATTTAATAATGATCTAATGGAGGTTCAAACAGTTATGAAAAATAAATGTTCAAATAAGCAAGCTGATATTATAAAAATGACAGAGAATGGAAAAAATCAGTCCATAGAAATGCTGCAAATGGAGGAAAATAATAAACAGGAGGAAAATAAATCCTCACAATTGGAAACAAAAAGATCAAAGAGTGAGAGTACCAGTGGGGATGAAACGAATAGAGATTTGTTAAAAATCCGGAAGGATAGTAAATTACCACAAGATCTGGGAACCGAAAAGAAGCAGTTATACAATCATCAACAATCATGGTCTCAAACTGTTAGTAATCATAATAGAAGGTTTACTGAGCATGGTCAAGGTGATAAAAGCCTGCAACAAAGGGAATTAAATAGTCCAGATCAAAAGGATGGAGCGGTGCAGGTAATATTTACGCTGGAATATAAATCTAGGGGTAATAATGATGTCCTGAATAGTGGAAACATATTAAAATTGTGCAATGCAGTACCCGCATTGAAGAAAATCAAATGTACTGACATAGAATCAATTGAATTCTTCACATTTAAGTACAATAATCAAGAATCGACATTAGTAACTTGGACATCATCTACTGCTGCTAGTCTTATTATGCAAGAACATAAACTCTTTTAGGACTGGGGAATACAAATAACAACTCCCCCTCAACCTTCCTATCCTAGCCCCTTTGTTTCATCAAAATTACAAAATCATGATCAAATGAGAACTGAGAATAATAAGAAGTACTCAGTATTAAAAAACCCCATAGGAATGACCAACGGGCATCTTTCAAAATCATTAGAGGAAAAAAAGGAGACCCTCTACTTGACACTGTAAAATTAGGTTGGTTAACACCAGCTCTCCATAATGTCAGGCAGGACTGACATCTAATAACTGAAGTGCCTTTAAGGGGGCCAACAATCATGAACGAAAGGGTCAGATTATGTCCTTGGAATATAAATGGGGTTCAGGCAAAGATTCAAAATAATCAACTAGCTACCCTGTGTTGTTTTCAAATCATTTGTTTACAAGAGACTTGGGCTTTAGTCCCTTTTAGATTAGAAGGGTATAAAGGCTATTACTCATTAGCTAGGAGAACAAGTAACTATGGCAGACCATGTGGGGGTCTGGCCACTTTTATATCAACTGATCTAAAAATAGAAAGTGAAATGGACGCACAAAGTCAAAAGGATTATCTAATTGTTAAAATAAGATACAAGGAACAAAATATAACTAAAACTCTTGTAATAATTAACATATACATTCATCCCGATATTAAGACACGAAGATCAATGGCGAACAATTTGATAATTATGATATTGCAGCTACTGGACAATGATACCCAACCTGAGCTCATTATTACTGGAGATTATAACATGAATATGCTATGGTCTTACGTTAGAGATGTTGATATACAATGGCAAAATTACTTATGGTCAATTCCAAGATTTTTATTAACAACGGTTACGAGGGAACAAAAGAATGAAAAAATAGCTACGACTCTTGTAAAAGAATTAGAAACTATAGGTCTAAGAGTGCTAAATGGTCGATTTTCTCAAGATTCACCACCTGCATGGACTTTCCAAGCTGGGGATCACAGGTCTAGAATAGAGTATACCATAGCATCGTTGAATCTATTTCATAAAATCTTTTCTTACCAGATTGAGAGAACAGATATAAGCGACCATGACCAACAACTAATTGAGTTAAACCTAAATAGCCTAAGATATGAAAACTATACGACACTTTCGGGAGAAATAGCGACAGTAAACTATAAGAAACTTTATTGGTCAGATAGCATCAAAGATTCTATTACAAACACTTCGAGTAATTCAAGAGACTTCTGGATTTTTGTAAACAAACTGAGTAGATCTAGTAGCAAATCTACTTCATCAACAGTGACTGAATCTGAATGGGTATCGTTTATAGATATGCATTTGAATCCTACCCCTAACATGGCTAAGAATCCTACTGATAGGGCTATAAACGGAATAGGCGGAGAAAAGAATAACTACTCAATAGACATAACAGAAAACCAAGTATGTAAATTAATAAAGAATCAGAGATCCAATGGTGCCCCAGGCCCTAATGGGATTCTCACAGTGTTGTATAAGAAGGAAGCTTCATATTGGTCGAGCTATCTAACACCAGTTTTTAACCACGCTCTCCAATCAAGAATAGTTCCGGAATCATGGAAGGGATCTATTATTTCTCCTATATATAAAAGTGGGGACTGGCCCCTCCCATCCAATTACAGACTAATCACGCTCCAAGATATTGAAGCTAAATTATTTGCATCGGTTCTACTTAAGGAATTAATTGACTGGGCTAATGAAAATCATTTAATTCCAACAAACCAATCGGGTTTTGTACAAGGGCAAGGTACAACAACAAATGTGATAACACTGGAAATCTTAATGGAAAAATATAAAATAAAAAAACAGCCATTATATTTATGTTTTGTTGATTTTAAAGCTGCCTTGGACTGTGTGAATAGGCAGATTTTATGGAGGAAATTTGGATCGTTGTGGCATTAGCTCCAGCCTTTTAAATGCAATACAATTGTTATATACCGATACTTGGACAAGAGTCCAGCTAGGGAATGGTTCAAGGCTCTCGAGGAAAATTAAAACAACTCAAGGCCTAAAGCAAGGGTGTGTTTTAGCCCCATATTTATTTAACCTATTTTTATCAGATTTTACCCTTGAAATGAACAATGAATTAGCAGACTCACCAAAGCTGGCGGAGAAACAAATATCGAATTTATTATACGCTGATGACGTCGTTCTGCTAAGCCAAACAAGGATAGGGCTGCAGCGATTAATAAACAAAACATCAATGTATTCAATTGAGAACAAAATGACTATAAACTAAACAAAAACAAAAGTAATGGAAGTTAGTACCAAGAAAAGGAAGGACAGTCAATACAAATGGTACCACCAAAAGCGGGAACTAGAAAAAGTACAATGTTACAAATATCTTGGGATACTATTTGACAAGAAAGGAACCTTTACATTCCATAAAAAGGAGGTGAGGAAAAGAGTCAAAAGTCTACAAGGGGCTTTTCGTCTACTTTATAGCTCCTTGGGAGGTCCAACTTATACCCCATTAATAAAAGTAATAAAAGCAAAATTGTTCCCAAGCCTTACATACGGAAGTGAAATACTGTGTGGAATGGATTCTGCATTATTAAATAATGCTATTACAAATACATTTAAACATCTATTTCGGCTTCCACCTAATGGATCACCTGCTCAGATAAGGCTAGAATTTGGCTTTTGTAATCAACAATATGCAAGAATGGGTCAGTACGTTAAGACCTGGAGACAAATTAAAACTAATATCAATAACCCAATGTGCACATTCTTGTGGAAAGAAATGCAACAAAATAAAAAACTGTCCTTCCATAAATATCTACAAAAAGTACTTGAAGAACTGTCAGTTGCTGAAATTTGGGAAATGTCCTTAACAGTACAAAGTTTTAAGAAAATGATTAACAAATCAGTTAAACATTTGTCCCTTTTAAAAGATAAAGAACTGTTTATTAAGAGATCCCACGCATGGATGTTGGTCCAGGAATATACAAGTCTTAAGGTCCAACCATACTTAGAAATACCATGGTCTGTAGAAACTAAAAACACCTTTATTAAAGCTTGATTTGGCAACTTACCTGGCTTGCAACATGCAGTGCCCTGGTTGAGACCATCTAAGCCGACTATGTGCAGATGATGAAATTTATGGGATGAAAGTATTTTACATCTTGTTTGTATATGTGCAGTAATGATGGTAGAAAGAAAACGATACTTGAAAAACTGCTTCATTGACAGAGGTGTTCGTACCTGCAGACACGCCATGGTAGTCTGTTTTAGACCAACGGATATTAAAATGATTTCCAATTTTACTAAATTTCTAATACTTGTTAAAAAGAAGTTGGATACCTGTGAGTTGGCCACAGGAAATCTGGAAGTCTAAAATAGTTAAGGACAAAATTTAGGACTAAATTTATGATATCATGCATAACTTATAGAAATATTAATTGACACTATTTATATTAAGTTCTGGAAAGATGACGGTCTGATGTAATGTTTATATATTGTATTTATGTCTATTTAAGAAAACTTTTTAGCTCTTAAAATTTTTTACAAAAACTTTTGAACTATATTTTTAATTGGTGCATCTTCTCTAAGAATGTAGTAATTGTAAGATTTTTTATTAACCATGCAAATACAATTTACCAACTACTTATATGTGCTATACTATGAGAGCTGGAATAGTGTAATGTGCATCTAGAGTTTCTTAGGGAGAATCAGAGCACTGAACAGAAGTTTACAGCTAAACACTGTAGTTATCAGCAGTCTAGAGCAAGTGTTGCCTCGAAGGGAAAACGTGCATCAACCATGGCTCCTCTTTCTTCAGACTTGGATTGGCATCAGCTTTCAAAGTAGAAGGGAATACTACAGAAATAATGCCTTGTATTAACCATGTAATAGGTGAATCATTACAAACAGAAAATATTGTTTCTTCCAATTGTTCGATGCTCTATATCGTGCATGTGGATTTGGATTTGATAGAGACTTATACACGCAGATTCTTCACCTTGGAATATTCCCCAGGCATCAGACTGGATTTGGAAATTTTTGAGCAGTCCCATTGTGTAGTGGTAGGAAGAGTTGTTTGTCTTTGGCATCATCCTCACCAGAAGTGACGTGCGCAGTGCCTATATAGGCAGCACCCCAGCATGCTGAACTCAGTTCCTTCTTTTCCGCACCATAACACGAATCGATTGAGCTCCCCTCAGTAATTTTTTTCACTTGGATTAAGACGGCTGAAATGCCAGAAACCGGTCCTAGGAAGCTTGTTTCCGGTCCAGGGAAGACATGGCTTGGCAGTTCGGGCTGGACTGTTCCCATGAGGCACAGGGTCAGACTGATTTGCATATGGCCATGTCTGAACTGGGGTGGCAGAGTGGGCTAAAGAACGGTGGTGGATTAAACCCAGATCAGTTGACTGGGGGTGAGTGCTTGCAATGTTCAACACTCCGTCCATCATTTCCTTTGGTTTTGCTTTGTTCGCTATAAGTTGGCAGGGTATGCTCAGACGTGAGTCCCTTGCTCACTTTGCCACTGGATTCAAGCAAGCCTGGCTGAAGACGGCTGAAATGCCAGAAACCGGTCCTAGGAAGCTTGTTTCCGGTCCAGGGAAGACATGGCTTGGCAGTTCGGGCTGGACTGTTCCCATGAGGCACAGGGTCAGACTGATTTGCATATGGCCATGTCTGAACTGGGGTGGCAGAGTGGGCTAAAGAACGGTGGTGGATTAAACCCAGATCAGTTGACTGGGGGTGAGTGCTTGCAATGTTCAACACTCCGTCCATCATTTCCTTTGGTTTTACTTGGATTTTATGCCATGCTTTGCCTTCGGGTTTAAAGGGTATTGAGCTTGCACCTGACGCTCACTGCGTAAGGGATTAACATGTGCAATAGAGGGTTTATCCCACCCCACAGTGTTTTCTGTATGAGGCCAGGTTCCTGTTTAACATCCCATCCACTGGTGTAAATTTCCTTGATATCTTCGGGTACTATGTGAGAAAAAGCTACCCTAATTACTTACTCTAAACCTCCCCCCCTCCCCCGGGTGCTTCACTAATAAAGTGATTTTCAGCTAGTATGATATCAAAACCTCAAACGCGGAGAGAAGATTGCTTTAATGATGCATTGTATATCCCCTTCAATCTGTATCTCTAGAATATAAACTCTTATCAGGAGGATTTAAATGCTTATCTGGACTCTCAACTAGTATCAGCCACCAGAAACCTTTGGAGAATTGGCTGTTATTTTTCTAGAGTATCCCTAGCTATTTCTGCATGTTTTTCCTACTACTTTCTTCTTTCTAACTGGAGTCTCAGGCCCAACCCTTTCTCTTCCCTCTTTACATTGACTTCAGTCTCTCGTCTTGTTCCACTTTTCCTGCTGTACTCTTCTTTTCTTCAGCACTCGGATAGAATCACTCTCTCTGCTTGTTTATCATCAATGACCTGAGAAGAACATTTAGAACGGCTGTCAGAATGCTGATCCTTTTTCCGACTTTTTAATCTTATTGCGGCACCTCAAATTATAACCATCCCTACAAACTTCTCGAAATACAGGAGGTCCAGTCCGTCTTTGCTCTCCCTCCCTCTGTTTCTTTCTACCTTCTGTTGTAGATTTTTCCTTAATGGAACCTTCACTGTCACTGACTGCATTACCCATCGTCCGTCCTCCCTGTCTCAGTATTAGCATACATGAGGAGTCTGCTTCCAACAGGTCACTACTAAAGTAAACCCAACAAAATTTGAAATTTGAGTCCTATCTCTATGTTGACTGACCTTCTTATAAAAGTACCTCCCTTTCCTCTCCAATCTCCTGATTATTTTTCCCTGTCGACCTTTGAATGGTATGACAGATAAGTAAACCTTTTGTTGTAGTAAGTTGTGCATGTTTTCTTTGAATGCATTTCTTATGTACTTACTGCACTGTGCATCACGTTGCGACAGTTACAGAGCGGCACTCCCAAGGCTCACTTCTTGCGGTGCAGGGGTAGGGAAAAGTCTTGCTATGGGAAGGTAGTCTTGCAGAGACCAGCATGTGGTGGTGCTCCCACTCTGGTCATGTGCTGTTCCTGGTCAAGCGACCGGATATTCGGTTGCCTCATTTTTGTCTGGCTCAAGCATCTCGAGTAACAAGAGTTGATAGCTAGGCAACTGCATATAAATAGGATGTATTCCTTATTCTGTTCACGGCTGGGACTTGCTGCCTGTTGTTGGAAGGTCTCATTGTTTCAGTCTTACAGCTTTTACATTTTGTTCTATAGATCTCTAGAGGGACTCTGCAGCTATTAAGCAGACAGTCGACCCTGCTTTGAATGAACCAGCTGTAAAAAGGATCAGGGCAGACTTGGATGGGGAGCAGGAGTCTGACCACAAAAAGAGCTACATTCAAGGTTCGCAGTTGTCGAAAGTGTTGGTATATTCAAAATGTGTTGGAATTTAAACAGACCCAGCAGAAGCAAGAGGAGCTTTATTCACAGTGTTGCTCCTCTTCTGTTGACAACCTTACATTCCATGATGTCTTTAGAGACATTGTCATGAAATAATGGAAAGACATTGATATATCCCATATTCCTCATTTTCTGGGAAAAGATATCCAATTGACCGCTTTGAGGAACAGTACCCACATATTTCAAAAGTCAGTGCTCTCCAGTCATATTTGAAGGGTTTCTTCTGGTCATCAGAACAGACAATCAGTAGCAAGTTGTTAACCGAATCATCAGGCGGGCAGAAGGAGTTGGGGACTTAACGACCTGGCCACTAAAAACTTTTCCTGAGCAGTAGATCATCTGTTGGCTGTGAGTACAGTTTACGTTCAGAGCAAGGTGAATTTTCAGGCACATGCTTTGAGTCGCAGTTTGCCTTCCATTTCTCTATCTCATTTACAACAGATACAACAGTTTGGTTTGGGCCCCCAAAGATAGACCTGTTTGCCTTCCTGATGCAATGCTCCCTCTCTTTTTCTCGGATGCTTGGTGTCCTTTTGCAGTCAATGTTGTGGCCTCAACATCTACTGTATACTTTCCCTCCAATACTCCTCCCATTAAAGGTGCTGCAGAAGATTCAGGAGGAGAAGCTTCAGATGATGATAGTGGCTCCATTCTGGCCATGACGTCGATGGTATCGCTTGATCTTGGTGATGGCAGTAGAAGTTCAGTTTCATCTCCCTCTCATCCCCCCCCTGCCCGTTTAGTATTCCATCCTCGACTTTCAGGTTCTCAAGAGGCTGAACTTGCCAGCTTGGAAATGGAGAGGTTATGTTTGGAAAAGTTGAGGTCCTCACATCAGGTGGCCTTGGATATACAAAACTCCAGAAGATCATTTACATTTAAATCTCACAAGTAACATTGGGGTACTTTTAAATCTTGGTGTTCTGAGAAATCGGTGGCCCCAGATTCCATTAATCATTTTAAGTTCTTGACGTCTTGAAAGAGGGTTTTGAGAAGGAATAAGCTCCTGCTACCCTTAGTGCTTAGTGGTTAGCAATACAGGCGCTCAGAAGCCCATCTCAGGATTTCTCATGATTCTTACACTAGTATCCTTCTTACGAGTTTTAGACTCAGGAGCCAGCCATTCACAAATATGGGTCCAACCTGTGGTTTGGTGATAGTGATTAATGGGCCTTTAGTTGACTCAGTTTGAACCACAGGAAGATGCTAGTTTACAGCACTTCTTCAGAGCGATTACATCTGCCAGAAGACCGAGGGAGTTATCTGTCCTTTTGATTATGTTCCCTTCTTTGAGGTTTTTCCCATACAGGGTTGTACTTCAGGTAGATCCCAAATTCATTCCTAAGTGTAGTCGAGATATCAGTTTTCGAAGGAGGAGTGCTTCGGTTTTTCCATCTTCTTCAAGATCAGAATTTGTTAATATAATCCCAAAGACACAACCTTTTAATCTGTCTAATTCTTAGTTTGTTTCATGTGGAGCAGTCAACAAATGGGAAAAGGTGCCTGCTCCTACTTTAAGTAGGTGGGGGAAAGGATTTTTTTACTCAGGCTTACAGGTCTTCTCAGTCTGACCCTTCTCAGCCTCCTGGGCTGAGGCAGGTGGTGATTCGCTTCTTGAGATTTGTAGGGCAGAAACCTGGGCACATCCTCAGACATTTATTTCTAATTATTGAATGGATTTATCGAATTTCACAGTCAATAAATTTGTTTATGTTGTTTTGGATACCGCAATGGAGTGATTGTACGAGTCAAGTAAAGTTTCTTGTTGTGCCCTATGAGTTAGTTAGTGCATTTTATTGGTTAGGTATATCCTCAGATATGTTAAGACTGGGACAGGAAAGACGTTCGATGGCTAATGGACTACATAATCCAAGATGGCAGCCTTGGATGCAGAACGGAGCTGGATGCCTTTGTCTCATTGAAGAGGGAATTACAGCTCAAGTCACTCTGCCTCGTCCTTCACCATACTGGCAGAGAGTGTGGTGACAAATATGAGGTTCTTTCTGAGTTTTATGGAACAATTCTGCGAGACATGGAAGAAAACGTATCACTGTGGGTGCCAAACCCGCATTTACTGGGCGAAATTGAAAATATGTGGTGTGGTATTACTTAACCTGTAATCAAGGCATTAGAGGTTTAGTGCGTCAAGTGGCATTTTGTGAGCACTCTGTTAGGGTCAGAGGCATCACTTAAAATAATATTAAATAATTAATAGTACAAGAGAGTAATATTATAAGTGAAGGTGCCTTATAGTCTTTCATGAGCATCATTGAGGGTTTCCATCCAGTTCCTGGAGGGGCCATTTATACTAATTCAGAGCTATTGCGTCACTGGTGGTGTCATGCGGCTTTGGTGACCATCATCCACTAGCATTAGGTGTTATTAAATAGTTCAAGCGTGCCATCTAGTTGCTAGAAGGAGGATGTTCTATTGAATATTTTTAATAGCCTGATAACGAATGAGTCGGGCAAAAAGTAATCTCAGCCAGATATAGCCCTCCTGACTCCGTGCCCCTTCATTTTCCTGCACCTTCAATGTATGTTTGCGGTCCAGATTGTGTTTGTAAATTTGGTCCCTTGCATTAAACTGGAGCTGTAACAGTTCAAAAGCATAAGGTTTTTCTTTGGAAAGGTGCACAGGTGTGGTCTCGGTTGCAAGGTGGGTAGAATCCTCCTCTGGAAGCCCCCATATTCCCCTATACCTTCAGATTGAACAATATACCTCTTGAGATTCCAACCCTCCCCCATGCCTCGATGAAGGATATAGGAGGCCCCATTTTCCTCTCATTGGTTGGACCCACACAGCTTCTGATCCTACGTCATCTGCACAGTGAAGCTTAGGCCAAAGTCAGAAGCCTGCTGTACTGGTGCCTTGCACAGGACTTGTGATGGCACAGTAAATACCAGGCCCAATCCTGGGAGGATTGCAGCCCCCGGGGTCTCCCAGCTGGTTTTTTCGCACAGACGTCTGTCCAAGGACATGTTAAGTATTTCGGAGGCCATCGGTCAAGCAAATTTTGGGGGCACCAATTCTGACCAGCTTTGAATTTATGATCCAGTTTCAGCTCTTTCATGTCCTCTTTGGCCAGGTTACTGACAGTGCACAGGCAAACTCGTCCATATTGTAAATGTGTTTTTATCTAATACTCAGGAATAGTGGTGGTTGCTTTCAGTATTACAATTCCGCAGCAGCTAACTAATATTATTGCAAATAATATTTGTGACCGCTCCCATTTCTCATATGTGAAGTTCAGTTTTAATCTAAAATAATTTTTTTATGAATGTTACATGGTGTTGAAAAACATAAGCATTTCTCAGCAACATGTCTGGAATAGGCTCCCATACATCTCCCACATTAAAAATAAATTAAAGGAAAACGTTATTTAAAACAATCTGTGAAAGAATTCTTTCAGGGCATCAGAGAAAGACGCTGTTGGATAAGGATGGCTCTATCAGGGTGCTCCTGAACGGCTGAGGCCCTGGCCCTATTTGCCCATGCCTTAAAGCGTCTGTGCCTCTGGCACAAGCACACGGACACAGGAGCCATGTTGGGTATGAGATACAGGTCACACGTACTTGCCTCATAGTACGTGGCTTCCACTTTTATTTAGGGGCTCATGTCAATGGTGGGCTAAACCAAAATATCCCTGGGGGCAGGGTAGGTGATTTGTTCCACATGACATGAGCTTTGGGATATGAACATGAGTCATAGTTTCGCAGTACAGACTCTTTGAGCTGGAGGTAAGGCGCCGGGTTTCTATCTCAGATGATATTTGGTGTGATCACTCCAGCCTTCCTGGAGCTGTGCTGTGAGGGATAGGCAGATTGCTAAGGGATTGGCGAATACTTGCAGAGGATCCAACTCAGGTTCACTCATCAATGGTATCCAGGATACTGGCTGTGCTGTGGCCCCTTCATCAGTTCCCAGGGTCAGCCATCTCATTGCCAATCTCCACTTTGGTAAGCTTGAAAAACAAATATTTTCCTGGTGACGTCTTTTCCTTCGCATCATGCGGTGACCATGGTTCCTTTCTGCTGAACTAAGACCCACAGGTATTGTTCAAATTGGAGCTCGGAATTTGCTCTAAGGATACCAGTCCTTAATGCACACTGGATCTCCTGGTCGAATATCTGACTCTCGGGCCCCTCAGTGGATGCTCCCACTTTGAGTGGTAGCCTTCTTCTTCTGCAGTGTTTGGTGGTCGTCAATGGGGGGAGGTCACCACTGTGGACTATGGGGAATGGTGTCCGCTATCACTCAACTCATGATGGCATGTCCTGGGGCCTGTTTGTAGTGGAATGTGGTGTCTGGCAGGACTCCTGTAAATAGGTGTATATGGCCCATTCAAGTGTTTGTTAGTTAGCATGGGATTTGAAAACTACTTTCTTAAACATCCACATGAACCTCTTGGAGTCCCCATTGGCTTAGGGCCACAGTGCGGTCACCTTCTTATGTTTAGTGTTCCAAGAGTGTACATATGTTGCAAATTCCTGGCTGAGAAAGGGTGGACCATTTTTTGTCCTGAGTTCTTTCAACAACTCGTGTCAGGACCTCATCTTCTCGAATTCTGGCAGGGTCTCACTGGCAGTCTGAGAGGTCACAATTTCCACTTCAGGGTATTTGGTGTAATCATCTATTAGGACCAGGGTGTACCGCGCAATGGGGAGGCAGCCAAAATTGAGGCAGGCACATGTCCACAATTGTTGACGGCTATGTTCTGTAAGCACAAGCACTGGTGGGTCAAGGGGACCAGCTACTTTGCACCATTGTCACAAATGTATGGTAGTCTCTACCATCTCGTTCATGAGCGAGAACCATACCTTGCTTGGGAGGCAATTTTTGGTTTTCTTTGCCCCATTAAGTCCGGTGTGTGTCAGATGCACCATGTGCACTATGAGGCTGGCAGGTATGATTAGTCAGGGCCCTCGGAGTAGGCATCCTTTGGTGTTAGTCACTAGTTCTTGGCTTACCTGGTGGAGTGAGCCTAGTATTTGACAGAGACTTGTAGCCGTAGATTCCTTAACCTAAGATTATCCCCAGGCGTCAGACTGGATCTGGAAAATCTTCGTGAGCAGTATCTGTACGCCCTGGTAGGTGGCGCTGTGCAGCTTTGCATAGCATTGTCCTCGCTGGAAGTGACGTGTGTGTGTGTCTATATAAGTGCTACCCCAACATGCTGACCTCACTTCTTTTCTTTCCACGCCAGTCAGCGCAGATCCGGATGGAGCTACCCTCAGTCGTTTTTTGACTGTCTCTTTTCAACTTTTTGTCAAAGTTTTTTTAGACTGATCTCCTGGTGTGGGAGGGATGTCAACAAGGAAAGCTGGATGTCACAAACAAATGTTTGAGATGACCCTCACCTTGTTTGTCTCTGGTGCCTTGAGTGTGACCACAGTGCCAAAACCTGCGTTGATTGTTGTGCCATGCACCCAAATGCCTTGAGGGAGCGATCCCTCATGCTCCTTCCTGCTCAACATACTATGCCACGATGGTCTTGATCCCAGTCGAGAAAAAGGCCCTGGAACTGGTCACGGAGCCATCGATCTTTTTCACAGTCAAAGTCGTATTGTTCTGGTAAGTCCCACAAAAAGAAGAGTAAGAAGTCAAAAAAATCATAAACTTCGCCCCGTCCATCGAAGTCAACCGACGACACACAGGAACATTTACACTCAAGGCCTGACTTCACGGTTGACTCTGAACCTAGGCTGTCTCAGCACCTGCAGAGTTTCTTGGAGCCAGATCGACCCCCGCCCATCTTCGTGAACTTTATGAAGCCATGCACCTCATTATTGGGCTGCCAGTACCCGCTTAAGCCCTCCGGCTGCATCATCCCCATTATAATCCCCAAATCCAACCCAGAACCATAGAGGCATCGTCCAACGTTGACTCTGGTGTGGCTGGAGCCATGCCATCCAGGCCGGGGCCTGAGCCTTATTCCTATGAGCTAGGACTTGGGGAAGAATGGCCGGGCCATTATGAATACCAGCCCCTGTACCCCATTGTGGATTAGTGTGAGGAATTGGTGAATGCCAGTGGACTGGACACCTCTTCAGATACTGGCTTGGTCTCTCCACCTACCGTGACTATGGAGGACGTGACAGAGGTGCTTCAGCCGGTAGTCACCCCCAAAGAACCTCCTCTCTGTTAATGAAGCTTTCACAGACATCCTGCTTGGGGCCTTGTTCAAGCCCTGCACACGGGCTCCTGTGAACAGAACAATTGCCCGCCACCATTGCCCCACTCAATGAGAGCCCAATGTCCTTATCCAGCACTCTACCCTGGAGAGTTTAGTGCTCCAAGCCTCCACTTCCTGTGTAAATCCTGGCACATTCCCTACCAGTACCACACCACTGGATAGGGAATTCAAAAGGATGGACACATTAAGCAAGAAAATGTTTTCCTCCACCAGCCTGGCACTGCGATCCATGAACACCACATGACTTTTCTGCCATTTCTTTGTGATCCTGTTGCACAGGTGCTGTGTATGGTCCCAGATGAGGCCCAAGCCACACTCTATCAAGTTATGGCTGATGGGAAGGACACAGCTAAGTTCACAATCCGTAATCGGCTTGAAATGACCGACTCATTAGGCAGAGCAGTTTCTTCATCTGTGGCACAATGGCTGGCAAAGGATGACCAGCTTTTCGGTGGATGTCCAGGCTCCCATCTCTTTGAAAACAAAGCTTTACCCAGTGCTGGAGTGCTTTAAGGAAAGCAGAGCTATGGCTAGGTCCTTGGGCATTTCAATGACCCCTCGCCAACCCCAGTCTGCCTTTTGCTTCTTTAGTGACCACAAAGGGGCTTCCAGCTGTGTCTCTACACGACCAACAACCACAATACACAAGCTTTCCGGGCCTGGCGTGGCCAAGGACACGGTACTCATAGAGGCTGTAGGTCATCAGCCAGAGGTCGGGCCAGTCCACCACTCCCCCGGTAGCTGCAGTTTCCAAGCCCCTTTACTTCACACTTCAACAATCATGGGCAATCAGGGGAGGCACGATACTCCATCAACTGCACCACTGGAGATCGATAACATCTAACTGCCTGGTTCTCCAGATTGTTCAAAGGGGCTACTCCCTCCCTTCGTCACCACCCCTCCACCCATGCCACCCACTTGCGACAGGCTGATTGAGGCCTATCTCTCATTGCTCCACCAGGAAGTGGCAGCTCTCTTGTCCAAGGGAGCCATAGAGAGGGTTCTGGCTTCAGAAGAAGGTTGTGTTCCTATTATAGAACTGTACCTTCTCAATTTCTTCGTGAAAAAGGAGAAATCCAAAATGCTTGCTCAAGTTCTGTCTGCCCTCAATACAGGAGACAGAATGGTAGCGTTGGACTTAAAGGACCTATATTCCATATTCCCATCCTGCCTCCCCACAGGTGTTACCTGCGGTTCACGGTGGGCCACGAATACTTTCAGTTTGCCGTGCTTCCTTTTGGCCTTACCAGCACCCCTCAGGTATCCACCATCATGATGGAAATAGTTGAAGCTCATCTGTGGAGATCAGGGGTGCCAGTATTACCCTATTTCGACGACTGGTTATTGAAGGCGGACTCCCCCCAGGCAGTCGTCTTCCACCGCCAGCCTATGTCCGACTTAATACATTCACTGGAGGTCAGTATTAACATGCCGAAGTCACACCTGACTCCCTCTCGAACGCTCCCTTTCATAGGAGCTGCTATGGACACAGTGCGGTTTCGGGCTTATCCTTCTGAATAGCAAGTCCAGGATATTCAGGCTATGATACTGATATTTCAGCCATTATCCTGGGTTTCAGTGAGACTGACTCTGAGGCTGCTGGGCCTCATGGCCTCCTGCACCCTGCTTGTGACACATGCTTGCATATGCAGGCTCTGCAGTGGGACCTGAAGTTCCAGTGGCACAGCATCAGGGGAATCTCTCTGACATGGTACAGCTCTCAAAAGGTACTGAAAAAGATCTGCAGTGGTGGTTAACGAACCGTGAATGGGGTCATTAGCAGACCCCTCTCCCTTCCGCAACCAAATCTGACAGTAGTGACAGATGCGTCACTCCTGGGCTGAGGCAGCCATCTGGGATAGGTGGAGATCAGAGGCCTCTGGTCTCTGGCAGAGTACAAGCTCTATATCAACCTGTTGGAGCTTCTGTCGATTCGTTTGGCACTGAAAGCCTTTCATCCTTCGATCACTTTGCACTGAAAGTCTTTTATCCTTCGATCAAGGGAAGACTAGTGCAGGTGTTCACGGATAACACCACTGTCATGTGGTATTGCGCCAATCAGGGCAGGGTGGGGTCATGGACCCTCTGTCAAGAGGCCATGCGTCGCTAGACATGGCTGGAACATCAGGGCATTTCCTTGGTGGTTCAACAACTGGCAGTTCTCTACAAGCCAGGGTGAAGATGCCTAGCGTATCAAGAGTGGTGTCATCTACCGGATGTGGTGCAAGGTCTTTTTCGGTAGTGGGGAGCGCCTTGGTTAGATCTGTTCGCCACTGTTGAGAACATACAATGTCAGCAGTTTTGCACGCTGGAGTTTCCAAGGCGGCTCTCGCTCTGAGACGCTTTTGATCTCAAGTGAAGCTCAAGTCCCCTGTATGCCTTTCTGCCCATGAGTTTGGAAAAGAACGGGGCCCCTGTATACAATATAAGATTGCCTTTCAACAAGGAAATATACAATTGTAAAAATGAATGCCTAAGGCAAGGCGATAAACAGTTGCTAATGTGGGCGAACAAAAACAAAAATGAGTGATATAAACACCAAATAAACAGATGATATTCAAAACATTTATATTAGATCATTTATTGTATAAAAATATTGATATATATTTTTTCTAAACATTGTTTATATATATTTAAAATACATTGGTTATTGTTTTTTGATAATTATTTACATTAGGAACAAAATTCTGTGTATGCATAACACTATTTCAGAATTGAAACATTTTCAATGTTAGTTATTTATAAGAAATCATTGTTTTTACTCATGTATCTTAAACAGCCAACACCCAGTGACAAAGCCAATCATACTGACAGGCTTTAGGTGTATGTCAGTTGTTGTGTCATGTATCTGGATAAAATTACATCTCAGAGAGAAACCAAAATACTGGTCAGGTGGCACACTATGGAAATCACAGAAATGTATTTCACATGTTCTTTTATAGAGAGCCCCCACTTTTTTCATCTCACTTAAGGACCTGTCTGCACATAATTCTATGTGACTGGTTTCAGCCAGCATCTGTGGGTGCTTCTCGAAGTTTGGTTAGAGCATATATTTCCAAAGTTAATGCTGCATGCAGTGCATTTTATAGTTGTCATGCTGTACAATGTACACATTACAGTAACTGTTGAACATATTAATGCAGGAAGATATGGGGCAGTTTTTAATGTGTTTAAGACTATACGTTTCCACTGCTTTATAAGCCTTGCTTTCTCGCTACATTCATTTGCTTTGAAATGCACCATTTGCCAATCTATTTTTTATTTCTTTCTTGGGAGAGGGACTCACCCTGGACCCCAGGTTTGTCCATTGAACTTATTCACATCATTTGCTATATAAAAGTTATGCCTGACGTTTACGCCGCACCACTTTCAAATGTCTCCAGCCGCCACTGGGATAGACCCATTTCAAGTACTGGTGATGAAGGGAAGGGATGGCAGCTAACTCAGCTTTGTCACTTGTGGTGAAGGGAGGGTATATGGGCTGGCCCAGCTCTGGTATTGGTGTTGATGGGAAGGAACATGTGCAGATCTGTCTTTTACACAGTTTATGTGTTTGAAGAAGGTAGTCAGCTTTGGCAATGGTGTTAAATGTCCAAACGACCTGAAGAAACATTTTTGCGTCCCACTGTGTGACACAGAAGCCTAATTTTTGGCTTTCCCCGTTAGTTTCAGATTCTGCGACTGTACAATGTGATGCAGGTGGAGAACAACACCTGCCAACAACTGAAGTTGGAGATCGAGCTGACCGAAGATCTCCGGGAACTGGGTAAATGATGCTGTTCCCCGGTGCAGACTGAGAAGACACCACTCTCCACTAGGCCACTATCACAAGTGTAGGGAAGTGCTAGAAACACACTCCAGTGATGCACATTTCTAGACTGAATATTCAGCAGCCTGACTGTTCACCAGTTGTGCCAGTTCTGTGGTGGAGTGGTAATCTGTTTCACATTTTGGAGACACTACAATGGTGAATGGTCAGTGTAATGAATTTGCAGTCAGACCTAAGAGATTGTCTATCAGCATGCAGGAGCCTCTATTCCTAGACAGTATTGTGTGGCTCCTATATTCTGATTATTGGCCCTTGACACCCCAGTCTGGTGTTAGGAGCTGCTTTGTAGTGACATTTAAAGTGATGGTTCATGATCTCTGCCCAGAATTGCAATAGTCTTTGAATGAATTTAGTTAGGTCCTCAATACGAGGGAAATGTTTACTTGCAATATGTATGGTATTTCCTGTTACCAGACATATCTTAATTGGGAGTTTGATACTATAACCCCACTCTTGCAGTTTTTTGTGGACAAGTCAAACCCAATAGTTACTGGGATATGCATATTTTGGCACGTTAAGCATTAAAATATGCACGTGAGTCCCTATTATTAGGGACAAACTATAAAATAGGAGGTATTTTTTGGACCCGATAAATTCCAACCCATGGAGTAGGATTTTATAAGGTGCTATAAATGTCAGCTCAAAGTGCCGACCACTCAGAATGAAAGATGAATGAGAACCATAATGTATATAGCATCTTTCTTCACTTATAATTTCTACTTATTTTCCCTTCACCCTCTTTTTTCTTCACGGTTCTCGCTGGAAATGGGCAGGAAATGTAAATACAAAGACACTGATTTCACAAAATGTTGTTGCTTATATCACAGAGTAATCACTTATCCTAGGCAGATCTCGCATAGCTGAGCTACTCGTCAGAATATGGAGAGCTTAAAATGACTGACGGTGATCCACCAAAATATTGTTTCAAAAATATCGAGAGGGAAATATTGCGGCAAAATATTGTAATGACAAAAATATTGTGTGACAGAATACTGAAGGTACAAATATTGTTTTTTAAATGTAGTCTTAATCTAGTTGTACATAAGGTTTTTTGTAAATTATTTTGTTGATTTTGATTAGATTTTGTTATATGAGTTAATATGTTTAATTATTTTGATTACAGCTTTGTATTTTTTGATTTGGCAATATATTTTAAGTTTTTTTTATTTTATTTAAATTACATTTATGGTTAATATTTTTAAAATTTACTTTTAAAATGTACTATACATATGCACACATGCACATATATATGTGTGTGTGTAGATTTAATTTTTCTCATTTTAGGTTTTGGTAAAGTAAATCTGTGCTTTTCGAAGTTCAACATTTCCATATTGTTGCTTGCGCTGAAGTAGGGATAGTAGTTATGATCCCTCCAAAGTCCAACACTTTCCCAACTGTTGCTTACCTTGGAATGGGAATAGATAGTCTGACCCCTCCAAAGTCAAAAACTTTCTTACAGTTGCTTATGTTGGAATGGGAATACTAAATCTAATTTCTTTGTCTAATTTATTTATCAGAGGTTTTTTAATGTAATATATTTTTGTGGTTTAATGTTAAAAGTTTGTTTAATGTCAAATATTTTTGTTACATACTTTTGTAGTATTTTTATAAATAATTTATATTTTAGTATCATTTAATATCTTGTCTATTGTTTAATTTTAGTATCTTGTGTTATAAATATAGTTCATCATGAGTGGTATTTTTCTTGCTATTTATGTTTGAGATTATATCTGATAGAGACATCTAGCCGCAGATTACTTACCTTTGAATCCTCCCCAGGCACCAGTCTGGATCCGAAAAAGTTTCAGCAGTACCTCTGGGGAATGTGCCTTACGGCTCCGCAGTGACGGCGTTTCCGGATAGGACGTCAGTAGAGCTATATAAGTGCCCTCCGGTGCGCGGACATCAGTTTCTTCTTTTCTCCGCTGTAACACGGTCCCGGAAAAGCGGTTCCTCAGGTCATTTTATTCTACAGACCTACTCTGGCACCTGGTGTCGGTGGGACAGTGTGCCTTGACTGATGTCGACAGGTTTTAAACCTTGTGGGTCTTGTAACAAACAGATGTGGGTGACGGACCCGCATACAATTTGTATGTGGTGTTTAGGTGAACACCATGACACAGGGGATTGTGGTTGCTGCTAGAAGTTGAAACCAAAGTCGGTGAAGGAGCGTCAGTTGAAATTGATGGTAGCGCTTGTTTCGCAATCCTCAGAGGCTTCCCAGCCTCGGACTTTGTCGTCCCGGGAAGAGAAGTGGGGTCGATCTAGAGTCCGAAGTGGGTCCAGAGGACGTTGTTCTCCGGGTAAGTCGAAAGGAAAGAGGCGGTCGAGGTCGCAGTCTCGGACTTCACTGTGGAGAGACTCCGTCCCCCAGGGCTTCTCACGGCTCCTCCCGCTCGACGGTTGAGGAAGCCATTCGAGACTCCGTGCCGCGCCTCCCTGCGTTTCCGGGAGCCGAGGCGTTGATGGGTCATCGTTGGGACCCCATCTCCCTCTGGAGCGCCCCAAGGTCCCAAGGAGGTGAGTGGGGCACCATCCTCAGTGACGGTTGGGCCTTCGGAGTTGATGGATTGGTGTCAACAGACATCGGATGAGCAGGCTCACAGCCCTTCAGTATCTTTGCCTTCGACGCCAGTCATTGACAACCCGACTCGGACTTTGACATCGGTGGTGCCGGTCAAAGTTGCCTCTCAACTCTCCTGTCGAAGTTGTGTCTGCGCCGCTTGGGCGTCGTTCGACGTCGGGGGCAGTATCTCCTATGCAACGTGAAGGAGCAGCTCATGTTGTGGCTCCTCTTCATGGAGAGGTGTCAGGAGGTCTACCGGGGGTAGAACTTTATAGGCCCATTTCAGGTGGAAGAGAACTGGCTGACAGCTCTTGGTAAGGCCTGCGGTCTGGACTCGGGGTTACTCTATCCCCCTGGCCTTGCCATGGAGACAGGTTCCTCCTTTGTGGACATGCTGAGAAAAGTGGCTGCATTTTTAGATTTGTCACTGCCCACAGTGCAGAGGTCTAGAGACCCTTTGTTTGAGATCCTTTATCAGTGACAAAAAGGGGAAGAACCTGTTCTCCCATATAGTGAGGCCATTTTTGACATATTATTAGGTGCCTGGGCTAAGCCTGAGTTAGGGGTCCCAGTGGACCGTGACATTGCACGTAGACATTTACCTGCACCTGGAGACCCCGTCTCGGAGACACTTTTTATAATGGATGTTTTTCCTTCTTCCCTTGATATTCTTGGTCAGATCGGCATTGCCTGTCTTCTGGAGGAATCTACTTATTATTCTCCAAATTCCTTGTTTTTTGAGGTTTCATAATTGTTGTTTGTTGTGGCATCAGTTATTTTAGATACCATTTGTCAGGTGACATTTTCTTACGGCAAGTCACCTTGGATGGTGGCAGGGTACTACTCTTTTTTCTCTCTGGGTGGTGTTTGTTGCCGATCCTCTCATTTTATATATTGTCTTGTATCAAAGGTGTCATATGTGCCTGTTGTTGGCAGGGATTTATTTTATGTGTAATTTAGACCTACACCTTTTGTTGCGTCCCATTCTTCAATATTATTGAGGAAGTCTTTTATAGGACTGGCTCTCAGTTCTAGTTTATTCTTATGTACACAGTATAAACAGGAAGGTATCATATGTGCTACGCATTTTTTTTTTAATAAATAAAAAAAGAGAAAAAAGAAGGATGTTTAGTCAAATATGCAGTTAATTCCCTTTTTTCGCTTGCCTTGGTGTTTGAGCTTATTCAGAGCTCGAGATAGTATTCAGTCTATTATTGTGCTATGGCACAGAAGGTTGTTTGGAGGCAAGTTTTATAGGTTCTTCTGCTGGCAGTAGTTTGTGGCCAGTTAAATTCTGTGAATTGCTGGTTCAATTGAAGTATTAGGTGACACATTTATGTTTGCAAAACTTTGTATGTCTATGTGCAAGATGTTATGCAATCGGTGCATAGAATAAATATGGATATTCTTTTGTCCAGACTAAATTATTCATACCAGGAGGTATTGTCGTTCATCTTTCCCTTGCAGAAATGAGTTCTAAAACTCCTGTTGGGAGATTTTATCAGGACAGTTGCTTTTATAATTAATGAAGTCATGAACAATGCAGATTATAGGACTTTTGTTATGCTGTTGACCCTTCTTGGTCAGTGAGCTTTCTTTTTTCCGTTTGGGGGACAGGGGTTCACGTCTGTCCTCTGACAGATGATTCTTCAAGGGCTTCAAACCCTTTTTTCTCCTTCAAAGACCGATTCTCTCGGTTTTAAATAAATGCTAATATAATGTATAATAGTTAAAAGTCAATATAATTATTTTATTAGATATTGTGGTCGTATATATTTTCGTAGTTGCTGTTTTTGACATTACATACAAGAATTTAAAGTCAATGTTTGTGTCCTCAATATTTTTGTTGCTGATATATATTTAATTTTTTAATTTTATTGGTTTTCATATAACCGGCTAAAAAGCAGCCACCCACCCGCGACAATTAAACTTGAGTCATAATGAATACAAAACAACAGGTTCTGTCATCCGAGGCACCAGCCAAATCCCTGCAGAAATTATACAAAGGAGCAGACATCAAATTGGCCCCCACCTAAAGATTCTTAGACACTTATTAGTGCCCTCAGTTCCTGGACCCAGCCGGCTCCACCACCTGAGCCCCTCCTCAAGAAATGTCTTCCTCTGCATGCTGCCTGGGTCCCCATTATATATATTTCTTGGGGCATCCATGTACCTGATACACCATTTTAGTTCGAGCCTGGGCAGAGCATGCACTGGTCTGCAAGGCCTGCTGTATTCGGGTTATGTGCTTTGGACATGCCCTCCGCTTTTGGTTGGTTTGTTGGCCTGCTTTTTAAAATTCCTTTTCTCTGGTTGGTTAATATTTTGCATCTGTCCTGCCTTTCGGTACTTGGTTCCCTCCCATCTGACTTCACCATTGTTTCTTTTGGTTGGCCAGCTCTGGCCATCTCTTGACTCCTCCCTCCCTCACACACCCTCACCCCCCCAGTCATTGCTGCTAGCTTGAAACAATTGATGGGGTAGCTATTCTAACGCCACAGTATGTTGATACAAAACTGTGAAATAAATAAAACAACAGCCCATTACAACAATAATAATTCTGTGAGCTCTCCCCCCACCCTCAGAGCACAAATACAGCATCCATCCATGCCATTATCTGAAGGGGGGGACATTTAGGCCTTCTCTACAGGCCACTAGCCTACTGTTGAAGAACGTCATGTGATCCCATAGGTGAGATCAAGTTTTCTCATGCATTTGGAATGCAATAGGACTCGCATTACTGAAAGTTTGACCCATCAGCTTTGCAAATATTAATCAGATCATGTCTGAACTGAAGAAGAGCACCGAAGAAGAACTGCCCTGCCGACTTTGGAACCAGGAAAGAGAGGCTGCACAGAAGATTGAACTTCACCTGCTCCTCCTTGGGGTAGTGAAGAAAGGACTGTGCCTGTGGTGCCTGGTTTGTGGAAAAGTGATCCCTCAGGCCCAGCTAGAAGAAGGTGATCTCCATGAGTCACTTTCTGCTACAGCACAGGGCCACAAAAGCTGAGGAAGCCTGCCAGGGCAAGTTGGTATTTCAGATCACCAGACTGAGTTCTGATGCTTAAAAGGTGTGCCCATGTCTGCTGGACCTGGAAGAGACGTTGGATAGCAGTTTAGCCACCCAGAGGGCAAGCTATCGCTAAAAAAAGAAAACCACTGAAACCGTTGTAGCCAGAGACAAGCAGATGAGTGGCAAGTTTGTCAGTGCTGGACTTCATCTGGACTACGAAGGACGTCGACCCCTGTGGCCAAAGTCGTCCCACCGTATTCGTGAGGTGGCTCAGAAAAACCCCGTCAACCAGAGTATCGCCTACAGGATCCTTGAGCATCTTCACCCTACTGCATCCCTTGCATCAGGACCACTCCATTAAATATTGTGGCAACTTTCTATTGATTCTGGAACTGGTCTGAAGACTGCTCTTCTTTTGCGGTAACTGTCTTGTTGCACCTAGTTGATCTCCTTGACCTGCTCCTTGCCGGAGACGGTCACCCAAAGTAACTCTAAATGACTGCATTCCACATTGCTATCAAGTTTCTTGAAAAATATTCTAAGTGCCAGATTAGTTGAATTTGAAGTTTGAAGTTAAGTAGAAAGCTTTAATTTACTGCTTCTTAAAGTATTTGTATCTCCAGAACTCTCAGATAGATCTTTTTCGTTTTGGTGTCTATAAATTCATAAAAAAATACAGTCTAGTTTTATAAATTGGTGTCTGATTTTTTTAATGTAGCGTTGATTTCTTATTAAAATGTTTTGTCGCAGCTAAAATGCTTTACACTAGTTACTCTGTTTAAACCTGACTGCTCACAGCCACAGTTACTGAGGGCTGAGCTAAGGTTGAACAAAAGAGCTTGACTCGACCCAAGACAGGGTTGGTCAATTTATCACACAGTGAGGTTGCACAACCACACCATATAATACCCCCCAATTTCCTCACACTCTGTCTTAGCTCTTGAACGTGGCCACAAGATACTGAAAAACGTCTTGTCTCAGAGATGACACTTTGAAGTTATGCCTATTTTCACTTCATATTCCTAGTTTACTATTGCAGCTCTACTATTAATCTAGACTACATAGAGTTGGCAATAGCGCCATTTTGAAACTCAAGACTACAATTGGACTGTGCCTGAGAAAGAGTCTCATGGCTTCAGATCTCAGGGGCTTCCAAGGGTCATGAGGTGAAGTTTTTTCTTCCCTTGAGGAAGCCATCACAAGGTTCATTACTTCCTGCAAAGGTGAAGGCACTGGCTCGATCTCTGCTGGATGTTTTGTGGTGAAGGACAGTTTCTCCCGCCAAGCGCAAGACTTTGTGCTGTGTTTCTTTTTACTCTCCTGTTCCCTCTGATTATGATGCAGACTACGACTACAAGGAAGATGATGAAGTCAAGGAAGAGCCCTCTGCCAGGATCCACTGGCAGGACCTCCGCAGCAGACGCAGGCGCCAAGCAGTGCCAGTCGAAGGAAAGACCAAGGAGGTGGTGTATATGGTGCATCTCTGGCAAGTGGAAAGAGTGCTGTATAGTATATCTGTGGTAAGTGCTGTGTAACATCCATCCAGAGTAATTAAACTGAGGACTGTATAACACATTTGTTGTAAGTGTATGGAGGACCGTGTAACATATATCTGAAGTAATTATTTGGAATGCTATATAATATGTCTTTCATCAGTGTATAGAGTGCTGTGTAACATCCATCTCTGGCGAGAATATGAACTGTTGAATAAGTCATGTGGTGCATGTATGGAGTGTTGTGTAAGCTCTGTGTGTGGTAAGTATGTGAAGTGCTGGGCAGGTCAGTGGTACACATTTGGAGTGCTATATAAGATATGTCTGTTTGTCTTTGAGTGTTGTGTTTCATCTGTCTGTGATAAGCATATGAGCGCCATGGAAGAATTGCCTTCGGTGATTACATGGAGTGCTATAAAGGGTCTGTCTTTGTTGATGAGAGTGATGTATTAGATCTAGTGGTGGTAAGTTAAATGTGTAGTTTGTTGCATAAGAAAATTGCAGTAAATACTGAACATGATCAAGATTAGGTTGTCATACGTCAAAATAATGTTGTCGGATCCCTTTGTGGTTAGTGCAGAACATGCTGTATTAGGCCTGTTTGTTGTTGGTTCTGGGAGAGAGTCTTCAGTAGGGACTTTAGGTATTCCATTATAGCATTTAGGAACTTAGGAAGAGTGGAGAAAGAAGGAGAGTCATCTACCCCAAAAATTATCTGATAAAGACTTCTAGCCGCAGATTCCTTACCATAGCATATTCCCCAGGTGTCAGACTGGATCTTGAAAATCTTGAGCAGTACCTCTGTGTGCCTGTTACATTGCCTTTGTAGGCGACGTCTGTGCCGGATATTGTGCAATGCTTATATAGGTGGAACCCCAGCGTGCGGTTCTCAGTTCCTTCCTTTCTGTGCCAACAGCACAGATTCGGAAGACCTACCTTGGTCATTTTTTGACCTCCTTCTCAACATTTGGTCAACCTATTTGAGCCTCTTTGATCCCAGTCTGCCTTAGGTATGTCCCCTAAGATCCCTGTGGGTTTTAAACCCTGTAGAGCCTGACATTGACAAATGTCTGTGACAGACCCCTATCTGGTTTACTTTTGGTACCAGGAGCTGTACCATGGCTCCTAGACCTGCCCCAACTGCCATACGATGAACTCCAAAGTGATCCGAGAGTGGGCAATGAAGTTCCAGGCCGCTTGACAACAGACGACTCGGTACTGCTCCAGGTCCTGGTCACATTTAATGTAAGGTCCCGCACCCCCTCTTAGTGTTGTTCCTACTGGTCGTCATCAAGGTCAAAGTCATTGTTGGATAAGTCCCACAGAAAGCAATCCAAGAAGCAGACCCATGCTATTGCCATTGGCAAGGATGTAGCAAAGTTCACCATCAGATGCGGGCTGGACATGACGTAATTGCTGGGGAGAGGTGTTGCTTCATCAGTGCTGCTTCTTTGTGACCCCTGGATGCGATCAAATGGCTTCACAGGGGCTGTCTATAATTTCCTTATGGCATGCCTTTGCCTTATGGACATGCCTTTCGGCTATTTGATGACAAGGCTGTATCAGCACTTGAGCCCTTAAAAGAGAGTACGGTCACAGCCCGGTCGTTTGACTCACCTTGGCAGCATGCAAACTACACTCTTCTTCCACTCCTTCCGTGGATACGTTAGAGGCTACCAACTGTGTTCATTCCAACCCAGCCAACAGGCTTCCCAGCCATTTTGCAGCTGCACACATGGCTCCCACAAGTCCCATGTGACCCAAAGGCCATAAGCTTGCCCAGTCTGACAGCCTCCCAGCCGCCGCAGCCATAGCCTCCAAGCCTCTTGCACTAACACAAGCACCATATTTGCGGCAGAAACAAGCACCACCTGCCCCAATGGCAAGCCATAACTTTGGACAAGTGGCTGCTTCAAATTGTCAAGTCATTCTATGCCCTTCCATTAACAGAAACCCCGTCACCCTTGGATCAGCTGACAGAAAGACACATCTTCTTATTGCAGCAAGAATTTGGCCAGTGTAGGTTGTGGTTGCTATTCCTGCTACTTTCCGATGCCGCAAAAGAACAGAGACCTCTGCCCTATCCTAGATCTGCACCCTCTCAATGCCTTGCTGAACAAGGAGGAATTCAAGATGCTCACACCCGCTCAGGCCCTTGAGACTGAATGGTATAATTTGACTTGCAGGACATTTATTTTCCTATCCCTGCCCTGCAGGCCCATCAGCATTACATACAGTTCATAGTGAGTCAGGAGCATTTTCAGTTTGCTATGCTCTCCTTTGGCCTCACCAGTGCCCCTCGGTTGTTCACGAAAGTGATGGTGATGGTTGCAGCACACATTCAGTCGTCAGAGTTCCAGTTTTCCCTTACCTCAATGACTGGCTGCTGAAGATGGGCTCACCACAGGCAGTCTTCATCCAGACCAGACTAAAATGATCCTCCTGCACTCTCTAGGGTTCACTAGCAATATGCCAAAGTTACACTTACCTCCTTTTCAGACACTCCCTGTCATCAAAGCCATGCTGAACACGGTGCAGTTCCATGCTCCCCCACCCCCACTGCAGAGAGTTATTGATATTTAGGCTTTGATCTCAATGTTTCAGCGTTGGTCCTGGTTCACAGTGAGACTCACTCATGGGATGTTGGGTCTGCTACATCATGGTAGTGAAACACGCCAGGTGGCACATGCTGTTCAGTCAGATGTGAAGTGCCAATGGGCACAGCACTAAGTGTTATACGGTTCCTACGAATTTAGAAGGACTGTATATTTTTATCACAAAACTTCATAATGCAGATACTGAGTCTTCCTATACAATCAATAAATGTTGGTTTGTTCGGCTAGCTCACAGTACCTCATCTAAACTCCTAATTTTACAGAGTTACAGAAGATGCCGGTAACCTCGAACATGACCACTCAGATTCCCAAGGAAATAGTGGAAACAGATCCAACCCTTTCATTTGTCACTTTTGCATGGTCAAGGTGTCACCTACAGAAAAGATACAAGAATGTATTTTCAAATGTTTATTGAAAAGCTCTAGTCTTTGTAAATAAAACATGAACTGTGATTATTAGACGGATGAGACACATCATTGTTATCAGCATTAGTAGAACGGTGAAAAACACAAACAATTCAATCATGTTAATTAGTCATAATATTACTAAGGTTACTCCTTTCTATCACTAATATCTCTATGCTAAAGAAAGTATATTGGGAATAGTCCCTTCTGCCAGACCTGTTGGAATGATCTAACCCCATACCTGGTACAATGTGTCAGGAAGCAGGCCTTAGTGCATTAACAAATGCATTCCATCTAGAGTGTGCAGGCTTGCACACTTCTATTGCACGGCTACCTTCCTTCTCAGGATGAAGGTTGGGGAAAGCAGGGCTGAATCTCAGTCACAGCTCACAGGCAGCCTCCATCATAACTCTGGCGGGAAGTGAACCTCTCACCTACTTTAGCATGGACCCTGCTTAAATAATAAAACAGCAATTTTATTGTACTATGCCTGAGGTGCAGAACAACTTGTTTAATTAGTTTGAAGCAGAAGAGTCATCTCTTACAAGCACAGAAAATAAAAACAAGCGTTGTATACTCAAATGTGTGACCCTGAAACTAATTGTGCAGATTACAGGGCGACAATGTCTATTATGAATAAATGCGTGCATGGCACATTCTCATGTTAGGGCAAAACATGTGTAAACCACCATTAAAAATAGATACTAAGGTAAAAGCAAAAAGCTAAAATGGAGGTTTAATGTAAGCTCCATAATACCCTCCTCTTGATCGGAAGGAGATGACAAAATAAAAAATAAGCAATAGAAATGAATACATTTAAAAAGCATATAAAAGTTTAACAGAATAAGCAGACACAGAAATCCTTAAAAAATACCAAACGAAAAAACCATGCAAACTACTAAGAAATTAATAAAGCAATTTTTAGAAATGAAAAAGAAAATTAAAGAGTTTTGGAGGCGCCTGAAGTGAAATGCAGCTACCCCAACATGTCTACCACATCGATATCCAGAGTGTTGGTGGGGCTGGGACGGAACCCGCATCTGAAGACAACACAACAACAGAGGCCTGAAGAGCAATATCCAAGAAATGAACATTGTCATTACTAGCCCATTCATCAGAAAACGAAGGCAATAATGGCAGGAGTGCAGCCTCCAAAGAGGTACCAGAAGCCAGACATGGTCCAGATCTCGGAGGGTACTGCAAAAGATCTGCAAGTTAATAAACCATGATTGGGTCAGTGGCAGTCCCCTCTCCCTTCCCCAACCAGACCTGACAGTAGTAACAGATCCATCTCTCCTCAGATGGGGCAGCCATCTGGGAGAGGTGGAAATCAGAGGCCTCTGGTCTCCCTGGCAGAATCCGGACTCCATATCAGTATAAAAAGAATTTCTACCCTCCATCAAGAGAAGGCTAGTGCAGTTGTTCATGGTCAACAACACCGCCATGTGGTACTGAAACAAGCAAGGCGGGGTGGGGTTGTGCACTCTTTGTCAAGACGCCCTGCATCTCTGGTCATGGCTAGAACATCAGGGAGTATCCCTGGTGGTTCAACACCTTGTGGGCTCTCTGAATGTCAGGGCGGATTAATTCAGCCAAAGATGTCACAAATGGCGTCTCCATCCGGAGGGGGTGCAAGGTCTCTTTCAGCAGTGGGGGAAGTCTTAGTTATGTCTGTTCGCCACAGCCGACAATGCACAATGTCTGTGGTTTTGTGCACTGGAGTTTCCAAGGTGGCCCTCGCTCGGAGTCGTTTTTTGTCTCGAGGCAAGCTCAGGCCTTCTGTACGCCTTTACACCTATACTACTCTAGCCCAGAATATTCAAGAAGATCAGGAATGACCAGGCCCAAGCCATCCTTGTGGCCCCAGGCTGGGCTTGGAGAGTTTGGTATCCCGAGCTGTTGAGCATGGCTATCGGTCCTCTAAATCAGGCTGCCCCTTCGCAAGGATCTTCTGTCGCAGCAACAAGGGAGTGTACTCCACCTGAACCTGTCAGTGCTCCACCTTCAGGCACGGAGATTGAGCATGACTGTTGGCACCTTTCGACCATCCGCCTGAAGTCTGTAATGTCATCTTGGCAGCCACACTTCCCTCAACCCAGATGGTATAAGCCTGCTGCAAGGTACTATGGTACATAGGTTTTTGAAAGGGCTCCTACACATGTTTACTCCTTCACCCTTTATCATGCCAAAATTTAGTACTCACCTTTCTAATGTGTGCTCCTACTGAGAAGCTACACAATCGTCCTTTCAGCCTTCTTACAATCAAAACGATATTTCTGGTGGCCCTAACATCTGCTTGGAGGGTCGATATGCTCCAGGCTTTGTCATCTTAATATCTCAACATCTTCCCAGAGAACTATTCCTTAGCACAAGAGATTCCTTCCTTCCGAAGGCGGGCACTCTCTTTCATATAGGCCAGTCCATCATTTTTTTTTTTTTGTTTAAATTTTTTTATTAGCAGTTTCCAAAACATAAAACATACCATCAACCATTGCAGCAGTATGCAATAGACTCCGTCATTTATTTGTTTCGTCAATGTAAACGAAATGTATTGCTTACAAAGGAACTTGTACAGTCGTATCCCTATTGGGGCAAGAAAAACCATGCATTGCAATAGAAAGCATTGCGTAAGTAAAAGAAAAACCTGAAACCCCCCCCCAAAGCCCCATTCGATATCCTGCAACCCCTGAACGGCCCCTTCTCGTCACCTCACTCTAGAAATCCCCTTCATCCAGTGGGGGCCTGCGTCAGTTCCGTGCCTAAGTCGAAGAGTCACAACACCCTAAGGTACTTGGGCTGTGTGATTTCATTAAATTCTTTTAAAAGCAAGGTCAGAAACGGTTTCCTCAGTTTCTGAAATGAGGCAGCAGAGCCACTCAGTGTGGCCGATATGCTTTCCATCCCAATAATATGCCATATGCGATGCAGCCACCCCACGTGATTGGGGGAAGTAATTGTCCCCCAGTGCATCAATATATTGTGTAGAGCTGCTCCCAATGCTAACCCCATCTGTCGCCCTTTCCTGCTCTTCAGGGAAAATGTAACGGGGTTAGGGAATCCTAGGACCACATATACCGGGAGCCTCGGGAGCTCAGTGTCAAATAAGTCGTCTATCTCCTCCAGAATTTGAGACCAGTAGGCGGACAACTTGGGGCAATCCCACAGTATGTGAAGTAGAGTACCCTCGTTGTCACAGCCCCATCAGCAGGTTGGGCTACGTTGGGGGTTGCCCCTGTGAAGACCCACTGGCGTTAGATACCAATATGTCGCAATCTTCATAACGGTCTCGATGCTAGCGACATTCAAGGCAGTATGCTTTGCTCTGTAATAAATGCCCACCCAGTCCTTTGCAGAAAGATCACCGCCCAACTCTAGTCTCCACTGCCATTGGCTCGGGGTGGCCTGTGGGCCTGGTACGCCCTGAAGCATATCGTGCATTTCCGATATTATCCCTTTATACATCCATTTAGTGATCAACCACTTCTCGTATTTGGTCAATTTGTGACTACCCTGTTCCCGCATCCCAGGTTGGAGGACCCAGTGTTGCACCTGCATATACCTCATTCTCTCGGTTTCGGGAATCCCATAGTCAAGCTTCAACTGGTTGAACGAAATCATCCCAGACAAATCAAATAAGTGGCCCACCGAGCGACATGGGGTGTTGCGCCAGTCTCGGAATGATTTATCAGGCAACCCGGTAGTGAAGTTGCTATTGCCAAACAAGGGGGTCAGTGGGGAAGGAAAAGTCGTAAGATTCCTGGAAGTTGCCACCCAGGCCGCCAATACCGACTTAGTGATCAGAGAGTCCATCAGGACGCGCGGCCGCTGTGCCCTCCTAAGAAAGGGGATCTTTCATAAAGGGATGCCCGCAAGTGCCCTATCTTGGAAAAGCCATCGCTTTACGGACTCCGGCCTTACCCATTCCACTAAGTAGCGTAGTTGGGTCGATTTATAGTAGGTGAGGAGATCCGGTATCCCGAGGCCCCCATGCTCGGGACACATGTAACCGAGAGCCTGTAACCGAGAGCCTTGCTCATCCGCGGCCTCTTCCCAGCCCAGACAAATTGATTGATGTGACGCTGCAGCAAAGTGAGCACACCGACAGGAGTCTGAGCCGGTAGAGTTTGGAACAAGTATAATGCCCGAGGTAGTAGGGACATTTTAACCATGGCTACCCGGCCGAGGAGGGATAAGTGGTGTTTGCCCCATGAGCCCAGGTCTTTCACCGCCTGATGCAACAACCTAGCATAATTCAGCTGGGTTGTTCGTTGGACCGTTGCCGCCACCTCTAAGCTTAGATACGGGATTGTTTCCGTCACTTTAATGCCAGTTAGCCAAGCGTCCGTTGGCAATTGCGAGGTCTGCGTGGAGGACGCCTCCGAGCCGAGGGGCAGTGCCAGAGATTTGCCTACATTAGCCCGAAAGCCGGAGACCTGGCTAAAGGCGTCCAACTCCTCCAAGAAGGCGGGTAGGGATAGTCTGGGTGCTGCCAGTGCCGACAGTACATCATCAGCATAGAGGCTAATGGGGTGGGTTTCCCCTCCAAATGGGATCCCCTTGATATTCTGGTTATCTCTGACCCGCTGTGCCAATGGCTCAATATACAAGGCAAATAATAACGGCGACAGCTGGCAGCCCTGCCTGGCCCCCCTCTGAATAACAAAGTGCATGGAGGAGATGCCATTGACTCTGATGCAAGCTGTAGGTGCAGCAAAGCAACAGCCCACCCATTCACGGAACCGCTTCCCCGGGCCGAACTTCTCCAATGTGAGCCCCAGGAACCCCCAATCCACCCGATTGAACGCTTTCTCGGCATCGATCGTTAACAGTTGAGCATACATTCGCGTCTGGTGGGCCTTATCCACAAGATGGAGCATTCTTTTCGTATTATCGCTGCATTGGTGGGATTGAATAAACCCCGCCTGGTCAGGTTCTATCAAATATGGCATGCAAGGACTCAAGAATGACGCAAGGATACCCATGAAGCTTTAGAAGTCTACATTTATTAGAGAGATCGGGTGATATGCGCTGCATTGTTGCCTATCCTTACCATGCTTGGGCAATACCACTATTGCTGCCGCCAGCATGGTGTATGGAATCTGGGTGGAGCCTCCAAACAAGTTGAAAAGCCTAGTCAGCATCGGTGCTATGATAGTGCAGAATTTCTTGTAAAAATGAGAAGGAAACCTGTCGGGGCCCGGGGATTTAAGCAATTTCAAACATGAAATCGCCATGATGACCTCTTCTACGCGAATGGGGTCATCTATAGATGCTGCCTGAGTGGGAGACAATGCAGACATGGAGATCGACTGCAAGTAAGCCGTTGCAGCGTGATCAGATCGTGGTTCCGCAGATCAAAGTTTCTGGTAAAAATCCAGGATCTCTGCATCCCCGCTAATTTCTCCTCCCCCGCCCTCTTTCCGAAGTGAAGAAACATGCCCTTGCTGTCTCTGGGCCCGCAGGCGATTGACCAGGAGCCGGCCTGTGCGGTCTCCCCCAACGTAGTAGGAATGTTTCAAGCGCACCGCCGCATATTCTGCCCCGTCCAAATCGAGGGTTGGCTAGTTGTGCCCTCGCCGCCTTCAGCTGTCTCCAGACCCGAGCGGCCCCAGTCCTGCTATGTACCTGTTCAAGTCATAGGTTCAATGCACGTCTCCCGCACTGCACAGAAAGTGGTCCAGTTGGGCGTAAGACTTATGGTCATGGGAGTAGTATGTGTATTGTCGTGATGTGGGGTTAGCCGCCCTCCAGATGTCTACCAAGCACACCTCCCTCAGCCACCTCTTCCCATCCGGTGAGAGTTCTCCTCCCGGGAAAAAGGTTGTGTGTGACCTGTCCATACCTGCGTCCATATCTATGTTGAGGTCACCCCCCCCTAACGTCATACGCCCCTGTGGGGCCAATAAATCCGCTAGGGCAGCCTGGAGAAAGGGCTCCTGCCCTGAGTTAGGGGCGTAAATGGAACCAATGACCAGGGGTTGATTACCAAATTGAAGAGTATAAGTAAGTAACCTCCCCTTGAGCTCTGCCACTTTGTCCTTCACCACCCCCTCGCATCGCCTAGAGATGAGTATGGCTACTCCGGCCTTTTGCTCCCCCAAGGAGGAGAAGTACTGGAGAAGGAAGGCCTTGGACCACATGCGGTGAGTGTCTCCGGGCAGAAGGTATGTCTCCTGCAGGAGACACACGCCTGCCTCCGCATTTTCCAAATACGACAATACCGCACGCCTCTTCACCGGATTGTTAAGCCCCTTTACATTAATTGTAAGAATTTTCACAGGCATCATATCAAGGGGGGGGAGGAAAATTGCGCATTCTAGGCGGAGCCCCAGGTGTAAGCATATTCCCAGTCTATGAGTGCTGCACTATATATACGTGTAGTGCCAAGGGTAGTATGATAGCATTGTCATGGTAGCATCAGAGTTCCCCAACAGGTCTTGCAACTGGTGATCATGGATATCGGACGTCCCTCCCCCCCCCTAACCTCAACAAGCCCAACAAAAGAAAACACACAAAGTGTCCAGAAGCCAAAGCACAAGACCGCGTCCCCTCGGTAAAACAGTCAGTGGGGTGCATCTGTGGCCGACTGTGTCCCTCCCGTCCCAGCCCACCCGCCTGCCACCCCCAGCTATGCTCTAGCACACTTATCTGACCCCAGTGCTTGTTAAGCATCTGCCCTAGGTCCAGAGTTCGCCATCAAAGAGACCAGCACTGCTCGACGTTCTAGTGCTATCGTCTCTGGTTCAGCTTCGAGGGGGTCCCGGACCGGCACGTGCCCCTAACTCTTTGTCATCGCCCCCGCCGGAATTTCTTGTCTTGACTCAAGGTTTCTTCCGGTGGGTCTTGCTCAATGTCCAGGAGCTGGCATGCCTCTTGCAGGGAGCGTATTTGCCATAACTTGCCGTCCCACTTGAAAATGATGCAGAATGGGTGCCCCCATGAGTAGGGGACACCTTGGTTGTGAAGGTGGGTTGTGACCAGACGAAAGTCCTTATGTTTCTGAAGGGTAGAGGCTGCAAAATCCTGCTATAAAGCGACAGTGTGGCCTCTGAAAACCAAGAGCTGGGCATCGTGGGCTTTGCGCAGGATAAGTTCTTTAAGTTGAAAGCCCGGTAGAAAGGCCAAGATATCAGGTGGAAGTGCTGGGGCCTTCCGCTGCAAGCCAACTCTGTGAGCCCTGTCTATTTTGATAGGAAAGTCTTGAGTTTCTTTTAGCACGTGAGGAAATAGCTCCTGGAGGTACCCATTGATATTGTTATTCTCTTCATTGGAGGGAACACCTCTCACCCGAATGTTATTCCTGCGGGAGCGGTTTTCCAAATCCTCCGCATGGGCCTGGAGGTCAATTTGTTGTGCTTGTAAGCGGATCACTTCCTGCTGCAGTTGCTCGACTTCCTCATCACGAGACTGTTCATGATCCTCCATAGACGACACCCTTTCGCCCATCGCATCATTTTATCTGCGAATTTTTTTTTTGAGAATATGGAGTTCACATCTAAAAACAGAGAACAACTGGGAGAGGAAGGCTCTTGTGACCGGTTTGTCTGTTTGCTCCATCTCCTGCCCTCCGGGCGGGGCTGGGGAGACACGGCCCCTCCCTCCAGGTGCTCCCGACATCTTGGCAAACAAGTCCTTGACGGACCGATCCTCCTTCCCCTTCTCTTTGTCTTTCTCTTTCTTTCCACGCATAGTGGACATGTCTGGGTTTCTGGCTTGGGGTAAGGCGGTCGCTGATGCGGGTGGGTCGGCCCGTGAGCGGACGAGTGAGGCCCAGGTGATGCGCACCCCTCACGCGGCATGGAAGATTTGTGGCCTCTCACATCCCCCCCCTGCTTCTGGGGTATTTCAGATGCGTAGTAGGGCTGGGTCGGGGCACAAAGTCCGTGAGGGCACCCCCCGAAGCCGAGGGAGTGCACAGCATTGCGTGACCCAGGTGTCTTCAGCCGAGAGACCACAATGGCCGCGTACCCGGGCAGAAGGGCAAGTCCGCTGTTCACACCCCCCTAGGGTTCCGCAGGGGCAGTAGCCCCATCCGCAAAGTCGGCCGCACCACTCAGGGTGTGCCCTCCCAATCCGATGCCCCACGCCGAGCAGCCCAGTTCAATCCAGCGCGGTAGCGTGGCCCTCAGGTGCAGCGGAGTGTCACGTACCAGGGCTGTGTCGCCGCCCCTCTCTTGCTCCCCAGGACTTCAAGTGGAAGGCCAGACCCCGCAACACCTCAGTCAGGGCCACTCCTACTCTCAGGCCTCCTTAAATCGTGGGTTAGTCAATAGCCTTGCCGGGGCACCCCACTGCACCCTGCATGGCCCAGGGTACCTCTGTCTGGGCCAATTCCTCCTTGCCCACCCGTGCAGCGGTCCGGATGAGTGCCCGGTCAGAGATCCCGCCCTGGCTGGCAGGGAGAGTTGCAGGGAAGCACCGGGCCGCTACCGCTGGCCTTGCGGCCGCAGATCTTCGCTGTCGCGGCCTTATTGGCTAGGGCCCCGCTTGCAGCACCAGATAGGCTACCCCCAGCATCACCTACCGCTCCGCTTGGGGCCCAGCAGCGTCTTCGTCCCTGCACTCGCCAGGCGTCCAAGGTGGGCCCGCCGTACCGTCCCTGTCAGGTCTGGGCGTCAGCAGGTCATCAGAGTCTTTTTACGTCACACAGGAGTACTCCCTGCATGTCTGCCGTCCCCCTAGGCCCTCTGTGAGAGCAGCGCACCATTTTGGAGTCCAGAGCTCGGTGCCCGAGGGCGCCGTTTCTGACTGATTGGCGGTGAGGGACGGTCCCAAAACTTGTACCCGTGCACCTGCCGCCCTCAGCCGTAGCTCCAGGGGTCCGTCATTCAAAAACTGTGCCGGAAAGCGCCCAGGCCAGCAGGCGGGGATCTGGAGACGAGCAGGCTGCGTCTTACCCGCTCGCCATCTTGGCCACACTCCCCCTGCTTACCTTTTTTGAACCGCCGCATCCCACTAAGGAAGAAGAGCAACTCCACTGACTCTACCCAAAAAGAACATTGTCGTTCCACCTTGACTGCACAAAATTGTTCAAGGTGGACGAACAACTCTTTGTGTGGTATGTCGGAGCCAACAAAGGGAGGGTCGTGCAGAAACGGCCCATCTCCCAATGGATCATGCTCTGCATTAAGACCTGCTACACATTGACCAAGCATCAACCCCCAGCGGGTTTGCATGCTCATTCCACCAGAACAAAAGCTGTGACTATGGCATTAGCACATGGAGTCCTGGTCCTAGTCATCCGCCAGGCAACAACGTGAGCCTCTCTGCACACATTCACGAAGCACTAATGCCTGGACAGTCAGGTCCTTTGGGACGGGCACTTTGCCCATTTGGTCTTGTAGATCATTTTAGCGTGAAATTGTTCGCTGGCCCACCTCCAGGGAGGTATTTCTTGGGTATCTATTTTAAGGCAAGGAATCTGCAGCTAGAAGTCTCTATCAGATGAACAAGTTGCTTACCTTTGGTAAAGCCTTAGCTGGTAAAGACTAGACGCTATCTAACAGCAGATTCCTTACCGACCCACCCATCCTCCCCATTCTACAAACTGATTTCTAGGGACAGGGCTTTTCCCCTTTCAGTGCCCTAGTATTACACACCAGTGGTCAGTGTTCTTTATGGCTCAGCGTTTCTAGTATGGAAAGTCGCAAAATAAACTGATGCCAGCATGCTGGGGTGGCACCTATATATGCACCGCGGATGTCACTTCTGGCACGCTACATGGAGCAGCACAACACCACCTACCATACATCAGAGGTACTGGTCACGAAAAACGTACGGATCCAGGGATAATTCTAAGCTAAGGAATATTCAGATAGAGTCTCTACCAGATAAGGTGTTACGGAAGGTAAGCAACTAGTTCAATTAGTACACAGCAACTCTTTAAAGGGGAGTGAATGTTGGCTGCAGCTTTTGGTCAACTGCAGAGGTCTTCTACTTTTTTTATGGTGGTGCTTAGATAGTAAAGTTTCCTTTAAGGTGAGTGCCACATCCTTAACAACTATATTTCGCCATGTATGGATCGTGATATATTCTGAGTGGCTTGCTGTGATCAGATCTGCTATTTCAAGTCTGAAATTAATAAAAAGTAATCCTTGATGTGGATCCTCATCTGTGGATCAGACGTCCCACCAGCCTTCGGGCCCATCTGTTGAATCTAGTTATCTGTGTTTATATGTCATTTAATCCAGAGAAATAATTAACTGCTAAATTTCCACACTGGATATACAAATAAAAGCACACATTTTTTTAATGGTCCCTATTGACTCCCTTGAAATTTGCTCGATATCAAAACATTTGCAATTAATAATAGTTTTCAATCAATATGTATATAAATCAATTTAAAGTTTGTGTGATAAGGACCATACATTCAAAGTATGCAAAATTATATAAATTGCCAAAAGAAGGTAATTTTAGAACATAAAAGAAAATCATCGACAGCTTGATTGAATCAAATATATTGTGAAGGGGTTGACTACTAAAGAGCTGAATTTTGACTGGGTAAAGGTATAGTCAGTGTGCGATGAAGAATTTCTTTCTTTTCTTTTAGGTACATATAACTAGGGGTAGACAGGATGCCCAACTAGCACACTACACAACACAGCTTCAGACTGAGCTGGTTTTTCAACCCCCTTTAGGATTTCTTCATTAAACTGAATCATTGGCAGAGTGTGGTTAGTGCCCCACCACTCTACTGAAGGGCCACAGGGCATTTCCATCAATGTGATTGGTTACCCTGTAATTGACTAGACTGGCCTAAATACAGGATAGATGTGTATATAAGTTAGAATGTGAGACTGTGAATTGCTCTCTGTCACATTTGTGTAAATATCGCCTTCCTATTTGATACATCACTTCTGGTCTCCCACTCACCTCTGTGTGACAAGAGGCTTGTGTGACAAGTACAGAAAAGCACTGTAAGTTTGTCTGTCAAATTTTTCTAAAAAATCTGATGCCTCAGTACCCTAAATTTGTGTGATTACTTTCTTTTTAGGCGTGAAGCACGATCAAACCTTCCTGGGATGGCCATTGTTGACATCACCATGTTGAGTGGCTTTGATCCCAGCCTAGACGACCTCAACAAGGTATAGTTATATTTTAGTACATATATGTCTGCGCATGCTTATTGTCAATGAACCTGGCAGAGACTGTTTCAGCATTCCAGTAGATCTTTTGACCACACTATATCATAATAATACAAAGCAAGAGGGGCAATGGGTCAAGCCCCATCCGGTCATCAAGTACTGATTTTTATACGTATTGTGAACATTTTGGATCAGCCTACACTACAGCTATTTGGAATTACATCAGTCATGGACATTTCACGGTTGTGAATAACTTGTACTGTGTTTCAACAGCACATGTGGCCAAGGAATGCCATTATTGGTAGTCTTTGCTTTCAAAGAAGGTTGAATAAAACATCACATTCACTAAGTTACCCACAATGCTTACAAAAACTCTCATTTATGCCTTAGAACATTCATTGTATTTAGGATTAACATGAAAATGTGTGTGCTACTGTGGTATAAGAAGCCTGGAATGGATGGAGTGTGGAACGTATGATTGGTGTTATGAGGTGCAGACCGTGTGGCTCAGGTGGGTGGGTGCAATGTGGAATATGATATGTATGAGTGGGACAGTTAAGCAGCTCTGGGGGTTGTGGATGGCCCTTGCTTCTGCTGCTCCTGTTACTATGATCTTAAATAAATGTGCGCACCATGTACTCACCCATTTGTCTCCAGACTTACGTCTACTGTTATGTTGTTCAACATTCAATCAGAAGTAAAATCCCTTAAAGGCGTGTGTCATCTATTAACCTGTAGTTTGAGATTTTAAATTTGGGGCATGGATGATTTTGGGCATTTGTAAACAAATCCCTTACAACGTTGTTCTAGACTCTGTCCAGGAGACAGTCTCAGTTTACTGTACTTAGCGTAAGAGATCTGAATGGATTGAGTAGAACGGATTGAGTGTTCAGTTAATGTTACGAGTGCATTTTTTAACCCATCGCTGCATCACATTTAGAGGTCTTGGCCATGATTATACAGTTTTCAACAGCACAGTGGCTGTGCCAACTCTGGAGATACCACTGTGGGGTGGAGTTGTCAAGAAAAACCCCTTTCTGGGGTCCACTCCAGGGAAAGTTTCCTTAGCCCCAAAGGAGGCTCTAGTTTCTGTGGAGAAAAAGGTAACAGGTATTTTCCACCCGCTTCTATGGGTTATGCTTACAGTTATGTGGTGAATTCTGGATCCAGATACAGCTTTCGGATAACCTCCTACTCTTGCAGGGTATAAGGGTCTCCAATAGAAGTCCCAGAATCAGTTCACACAAATATCTAGATATTTTGTAAGTTAGTGTTCACTATATGCTTATATGATATAAATCATATGATTTAGAATTATTACTTTATGAATAGGCAACTCAGCAATCAGGAATGTTATCAAAGTGAAAGAAATTTCAATTCTGAACATTATTCACCATTTATCTGTAACCAAGAACTTGCTGCTTGCCTTACAGCATCATATTGTTATGTCATTTATTGTGACTCCATCTAATACCTCTGCGTTCCTGCTGCAAATTGGATATTTCGCAATTAAACGTTCCAACAGATAACTCATCCCTCAGCCTCTGATTCCTCAGCCTCCTGCTCCTTCGATGAATAGTTTGGATGAATTTAAATATCTTTATCCTCCTACTTTCTCTATAGTAGGGGGTCACTCATTCAGAGTTCCAATATTGTAACATTCAGTAATAGACAATGACTAAATATTTCACACTGTCCGCTTTTCAAATGCACCACCAAAGTGGTGGCACATTGTCAGTGCCTCCAGATGTGCTCTCCCTAACATTTTGGGTTGTTGTTTCCCCACATGTTAGAAATATTACTTATACTTTAGACCACCATCCTTCCTCATGGAGAACTTTCACAGGGTTAACTCCGCCATAAATGGCGGCGGATCAGCTGCTATAAACTGGCAGATCATCTGCCACATTATGGTGGGATTACCTTTGAAAGATCCATAAGAGCCCACAAAAGCCTCATGTCCTTATCTAGAGCTTGGTGGATGGAATACTCTATCAGAATGTGACAAATATCCCATCTACCTAGTTACAGGTGCCACTGGCTATAATCAGGGGCGGAGGAGCGTCGTCCCACTGCTCTCAAAGCAGTGAAAAGAAAAAAAAGGATAATAACCTGGTTATTATCATTTTATTTTTGGTAGCTGCGAGGCTTGGTTAGGGCGGGGCTGGGTTAGGGCGGGGTGGGTCTGGGGTCACAAGGGGAGATGTGGTGGGCATACTGTAAGTGTGCATGATTGTTTGTACGGCCATTGTGGGACGGCCAAACAGTCATGCGCACTTTGCATGTAACGCACATCCTGGTGGGGAACATGCACAGGCTCCCAGTCCCCGTCAGAGTGCCCAACCACTCAGACCAATCATTGTCTTAGGGGAGCCTGTATGCGCTTCCGTTCTGGGACTTCAGCAGGGAAGCAGAGGAGAGACGCAGCCGATCAAAGAGGTAAGTGGTTTTTTTTAGTTTGTTTGGCTTCTGAGCAAAATTTTGGGCCCCATCACTTAATCTTTTCCATATTAAGCACTGCTGGCGGGGTGGAGTTTGGTGGGAGCCAGAATGCAAGGGAGCACTGTAGCGAGCTAAAGAATAATTAAAGGAGCCAGACTGATTAAAGTTCTGGCAGGGTGTGATATCAGAAAATTGGTGACATATCTCCTTGCGTAAATATTGTGTCCTAAATATTGGCGTTAATAATAGAAAACCTACACACAATGAGGAATATTTTTATGAACGATATTTATGACAGATGATATTATGCATACGATATTCTTGCATACAACCCGGGCAGTGTTGCCATATTAACGCATTCTATAGCATTCGTTTTAGCTCTCTATCAAGAGTGAATAGAGTGAAGGCAGGATAAAGTGTCAGGGGGCATATAACTGACTACTATGTACAACCGGAGAAAGACGGGTTGAAAGAGTCTACTCGACTATCCACTTGAAGGCACCAAAGAATTAAGAAGTATTTTGTTGTCAGCTGTGTTTTTGGGCAATTGTTAGATACGTCGATGCAAACAGAAATATTAATAAGGGAAGGGACCTTGTAAAGTAGACCTATACTTTACAGGCAAGGAAAATAGGACCAACATATACCAAATGGTAAAATAACTAACACACTGACCACCTTTAAAGTAAAATATTAGCAGTGTTTCAATTCAAGGCATAGTAACTCAAATGAACTACTGGAGCAGAGCTGTTCTCATTCTGCAAGTTCTTTAGTCCTGTGATTTGTGGTGGTGACCGCCATCTTGGGAGGGGCCGTAAGCATGTTGCCCTGTTTGTTTCTGCCTGCGTGTGATTTTGCCTAAATGTGTAAGTATATATTTGCCTCTGCTTGATTTTGTGTTTCTTTGCATCTCCTTGGTGTATGGTGTGTGCTTGTTTACCTGTATCTCCCTCTTAATACAGCAGTGATTTTCGACAACTCTTTACTTTGCTGTCTGTATGTGTATATTTCTATCTATGCCACTTCACGTCTGATTTGAGCCGCCTTTAGGTTGCATAGTTACTTCTTTCCTGCTTTCTTCTTTTAGTTGAAGCATTTGGACGACCGCTATATCAGCCACTATGAGTACGAGCATGGCCGACTTCTTCTCTATTTCGAAACGGTAAGATCGACATGGAAGAGCAAAGAACATTTAGCTTCTCTGATTACCTGCAAATCGGTTGTTGGTGTCAGTCAAGTCATTAGTCATCTCTCATCTAGATAGCGGCGACACTGGTGAAGTTGGTTTGCTTGCTGAGGTGGCCCATCTAGAGATGGTTCTGCATGCTGCTGGACAACCCATCATGAGTGGCATTTATAGATGTACTTCTCCATGCTGCTGGTATGCCATTCTCAATGGCCTATCTAAGCGCGTTTCTGGCCACTCCATCTAAAGGCAGTGTACATGCTGCTGCTCCGTCATTATTGCTGTCATCAGCGGCACAACAAATATAGTTCTGAATGCTGCTGATCTGCCCATCTTCTGGGGGAGGTTTGTGAGCTGTTACCTTCATGAGGTTAGAACCCTAATGCTTAGTATTATAACACTTTCTCTCTCCAGGTTCCAGCTGTAAAAGATCACATCAGCTTTAGAGCCACCCAGACTGTCAAGGTTGGTTCATTACAACCTGCCTCTGCCACCCTGTACGACTTCTACGAGCCGGGTAAGACCTGCTGGAAGACCTCCCTATGTCGCTAAATTCCCTAATTGCGCTCAGCCATGTGCCCGGCTACGAATCACTGCTTGTTTGCCCCATTTGGGTGTCTTCCATGACCGGCATATACCAGTAGGTTCAGTAGTCCAGCTGAAAACACACCCAATTCATACAGGTTATTCTGTCTGTAGGGCTGTCCTTACAGTAGCCTCTGGACATCCAAGATTGGGGCACTTTCAGACAAAGGTTGGTTTTAATCTAGTCTACATGTGCCCGTTACATTTACCATATGGGGGCCCAATACATTCTGACACCTGCAATATATTTATCCGTAGGTAGTGTCCATTATACTACTTTAGCATATTCCACGGTTCAGTTATGCACGGGTACCATAGGGTGGCCTTACTAGCAGCACATTGCAGGCAATTCCAGTCCTAATACAATATTCATTCACTTCTAATTACCAGTTAGAATCCCTCCTTTCTGTCCCAACATATGTTGCAGCGACTTGACTGGTTTCATGGGAGCGTTGGCGAGTCCGGGGCTCTGGCTCGCATGGTCGCGGAGTAACTCAGAGTTTCCCAATCCAACATGGCGCCCACACTAATACTACATTCTAGCCTTGCTCGCTTTCCGGTGAGGTACCCGGAAGTCCTCCAACCATTGGACACCATGTCCGGGTATATTACACGACTCCCGTCGATTCACACTTGTGAAATCCCGGACCGGCGACGTGGGGGTAGGTCTCCCGCCACCTCCAGTTTGGAAATCGTGAGTACTACCGACCTCGATTCATTGATTTTTTGGTCTATATTTATATTTATATTTTTTGTATGCACACTCCTGACATTACACTGTCCAGATCGTTGATCGCACGGCTACGCAGCCCTGACTTCGTGGCGGTCAACACCAGAAATGCCCCTTAATCACGCTACCGTAGGGACTGGTTACCGCACCAGTCTCTGCTCGCGTTGCTGCTCGCTTTCATCTTTATCCAACGGTGTTATTTTTACAAACTTGATTGACATTATCGGGTGGGGCTACGACAGGCTGATCATACACATCGTCGACCTTACCGTGGTTTGGCTGTATGTGGTTTTTTGCCTGCCGGCACACCAATTGCCGTCAACCGGTCTGTTTTTATCAATAATTCCTGTCTTTACCCGGTGTACCCGGCACTTTGGCGGGGTACCCATTCGGCTTATATTTTATTATTATTTTTAATCTCTGGCTCTTTGTTTGGACACACTGATTTTCTGTGTGACCTCCGCGATTACAGGCACCATTACCCTGGACTCTTTGTGCATCTCCCATGTATCAATTATGTCTCTCCTCGTTTCATTTCCCGTTTCACTATTAGGACACTACACCTTAGTGTCTCCACTAGCCGGATCTGAAACACCATTTCCATGACCCTATTGGGTGAGTTAACCTTCTTTGTGTGCTCTACTTGCTGCATTTAATCCATGTTTTTAACTCTTTGTTCATATCTGTATGACAGATACACCATTATGCATGTCACAAGCTATCTTTAATAGCATGAGGTTTGCATTGAATTGCTGCATGTCATGTCGTATACAATTGAACAATATATTGATTTTCTAATATTGTTAATCTTTTTCGCTTTGCAGGCTATTTGTTATGTTGAATTACAGGTACCACACTTTCTTTGGGTGCTGTAAGGGTGGTCATTTGTATATTATACTCTAGACTACCACCATTTAAGTGTAGGTAGTTTCCTCTGGTCCTGACGAATTGCCTTCAAAATTTGACTTAAGGGCAAGAAACATGTTGACCACTTGACAGACACGTTCAACCAGCATCCTTATAACTGGCTGCAGCGTTGGTTTGTCTTATCATTTTTTAATTAGGGTTGGGGCCACGTTCATTAAAAAATTTCCTGAGTGGACCTCCTCCCCTATTTTAGTTTTCCCTACACACCACTATCACCTACACTCTTTTAGGGCCCTCACACGCACTTCACCCACCGGCTTCCGGAAAAAAGATCTCCGCCAGGAAGGCCCCATCTCGGGTGCCGATCAGGGATTGCAGCGCCGCCCCGATAAGGAGCAGACCCGATGATGAAGCATGACACCTAGCTGGCTGGGTGTGTGAGGGTCTTTTTCCGACAAGGAGAAGTCTCTTCTCCCCTGCTCCATTTCTGGTAATTACTAGAGCCCACCCTTCAGACATATCGCCTGCTTGCATATTAGGAACTGCATACTTACTTTGTTATAGCACTTTCAGACAAACCATACCTGAGGTACAAGTCTCAGGGCAGTGAAGATAGGTGTGCTGTTATGCACTATCCCGTCCCAGCAGGAGCCAGCAAGGAACAGGCAGGCTTGCCATTTGTCACCAATGTGAGCATCAAGAACCACTAGGAGCTGCACTTGTGACACCTCTGCTCCATGAGGCTTCTTTCCTGCCCCTATCTCGGTCTGTGAAATGTCGCTGTCATAAAGTATCCATTCCACACATGTGCGATATGTCACCCTCTTCTTATAATAAAGGTCACGGCACATCTTGTAATGTCATCAGTGTCCTCAGGCATGGGAGGCCCTCTCATCCAGTGATTTAAGCCATTGTGTATTCTTGCCATGATTAGGTATTTAGACATGGAATTAGTTGCAAGTGAGCTTATGTTTTTCTGTCATTTGGCTGCATTGACCATCTCCGTTTCCACCTACAGACCGGAAGTGCAATATTTTCTACAACCTCCCATCCGGGAGCAGGCTGGTGAATGCCCACTGCACTGAAGACGTATGTCAGTGCGCTGAAGGTAAGTGAGGTTTCTGGAGTTTTTGAAGGAGGAAAAGTGACAAGAATGGTTTGCACTGGTATTTGTCTTCAACAGGGCAGTAGAGTACAGTGATAGGGAGAATGTGGCTTAGCAGCCACTGCCCATCCTTTGCACCAGCACAGTAGCTCCGTTGGTGATATCTCCAGCTGCAAAAATCCTGCAGCTTGCAAATGAGTTTGAAGAGCAAATGCGACATCCAAGAAAAAAAAAGGCAGATGTCCTGCCTCTGCTCCTTTTAATTCCACTTCCCTATTTTGAGAGTGGTAAAAAGCTTCACTTCTGATGATGGAACCACAGTTCACTCTACAATTGTGACAACCCTTTTGATGGACGTGACCCCAGCTGATAAGGAGTGGGGCTGGTTGCCCACTTTAGGGCAGCATTTTTGATATCATTTAAGCCAGATTCACTTATTTAAATCATAAGGGTCTAGGAAAAAAGCATTTTCAAATATCCTCATTTTTGTAGACTAACACTACCAGTGCTTTGGTGATATTTTGCCTTAAGGAACTGCATATGGACCCCTACCATGCTAGCCACATCCAGGATGGACATGGGCCCAACAGAGGTGGTAGGAAGGGGCAAAGTCAGGATGCAACAGAGAAGTGGTACCACAGGACGGGTACTAGGTGGGGGTGACACAGTGCAGGGTGTGTCACATGGTGAGCAGAAATAAGGGACTGTGTATTTTTTCTACAATGCAAGATTCCACTTGGGGGAAAAACCATGCTCTACATGCAAGAAAGTCTTCCTTTAGAGGTTTGTAAGTTGCTGATATAGTGGGCGCCTTGCTTACTACATTGGTAGTTTGGCAGTTAGGCATCCAAACTCTAAATACCCCTGGAAATCTTTTATCCTCTTTAAGTTGATAATGAAAGGGCACAAAAAGAAAACCTGAATTACAAAATTTGTGAAATTCACCCACTTTTCCAAACCAATGGTGAAGAGAAATTGGAAAGAAAACCACACAAATCCAGTCCATCAGTGTACCTTAAAAATAGAAGGATTTTAAGTTGGTGTGGTTATCTCTGGTCAGAAAAGCATGATCCAGGTATAACCGTATGAACCCCACACATTAGATGAAATTAATAAAGTGAGTTGGGTTGTGGTTCGTTTATTGCCTTGCACCTTGAATATTCATGGCTCTGCTCCATTTTCAACTGTATGAAAATAAAATGTGTGCAGCCCTTATTGGCAAAATGGGTCCTTTGTGAACTTTGCAACAAAAAGACCTGAACATCTCTACCTGAAGCTGTAAATCAGTCTTACATGGGAGACTCTTGCCACATAAATGCTGAAATTCAACTCTCCAAAAGCTCCAACAATTATTATTTTCTTAAAATCCAGGATTAAGCATTTTGGGAGGGTCCAGTATGGTCAAAGAACAGTTTTATGATGACTCACCAAGGGAGCTGGTCAACAGACTGTAATGGGTGATCTATTAATCGCCCTTTATCGTTCGCAAGACAAGGACCCAGATTTTGTCCCTGTAAGTCATCCTTCTCTGCATGCAGAAAACCACACTAATGCTGTTTCATGTCGAGGTGTTCATCAGAAATAATCAAAGTATATATCAAATAAAACTAAAAGCTGAATGAAATTAGATGTAGCTGCTTAAAAAAGTTATTCTGATAGATACTTCTAACTGCAGGTTCCTCACCGTTTGAATATTCCCCAGGCGTCAGACTTGATCTAGAAACTTTTTAGACCGTACTTCTGCATGTCATTAGGTGGCAACATGCAGCTATGTGCCGACTTCATTGTTTCGGAGCTGCATATTGGTGCCACTCTTGCACACTAACGTCTGTTTCTTTATTTCTGCACCACCAGACATGGATCCAAAACTGGCATGTCTGTGCTGTCTGAGGTCAGAACACAACTCCATGACCTGCAGTAACTGTGCCTTAGTGAAACCCCAAGGCCATCCGGGTCCGTGACGAGAAGTTCTGCATCTCTAAGCAAGGGAAGACTCCACACTATGACTGCTTTAAGAGAAGGTCCTTCAGACGCCCATACTTCGCCTCCACCTCGGGGGAGGGCCCAAACCCTCAATACTATTTCCGAACAGATTCTAAAACCCTGCATATGATGCTGGGGATGAATTTACCTAAACATATATTGAGGAGAATTGGTATTAGGCACCTTCAGGATGCCAGTGGCCTGGACACCTCAAAAAACACTGGGCTTGTTTTGCTTCTGGGCCATGCCACAGAAGAGAGTGCCTCCTGTGCCATGGTCCTGTGAAGGGAGGTCAAGGTTCTTCACCCTGGGCATACAAATACTGAGCCCCTGCCTCTGTTCAATAAAGCTCCCACTGTAGGAAAATGCCTGTTTTTGCATAATCACCATTTTTGTTTTTGAACTGATGCTACTGGCTTTTTGCACTAGAACTCTGCTGACCAGGCTTCAGTGTATGTGCTCTGACCTCTAAAACATTTAGAAGTTGGCTATACACCTAACTGGTATATTTAACTTACATATACATCCCCAGTATATAGTACACAGTGTACCAAGGGCCTGTAAGTTAAATGTCCCTGGTGGACTGCAGCACACATCATGACAATACTAGAGTGACAGGGCAAAACATGACTGCAGGCCTACCACTATAGCTTGTGTGTGCAGTTTTAAGACTGTATATTCGACCTGTCAAAACACCCCTTTTGACCAATGTTAACCCTCTTCATGAACAATAATAAGTCACTTCTAATGCGCCATGCCTTAATGCCCAATAATGTATGGTGCACGATATAGAAAATTAGGTCATGTTTAAGTTTAATGTAAAATATGTCCTTACAGTGACAGGGTCCCAAAAGCTATTTTCACTGTAACATGGTTAGCTATTCCACCAAAAAGCATTGGTATATAATATTTCAATAAAATAATGTTTTCTCCACTTAGGAAATAGTTGCAAAATGAATTCTTGGACTTATAAAAATGTTTATTACAAGCCCAGTTATCATAGGTAAAGTTGGATTTGTACAAAATATTTCACAAAAGGTACTTTTAAAAAGTCACCTTTTTATCTGTCTAAAGCCTGCAGAAGGCTATTTGCATGAGGTTCCAGATGTCACCCAAGATTGAATAGCCCTTTGATGAGGTGTGAACTTGCTCCTAGACCTGAGACAAAGGACTTAAGTGTGGGGAGATGTTCTATTCCTCTGGTAGGACGACCATCAGGGCAGTGCTCAGGAACTTAATTAACTTCAAAGCGGCTTACCCTGTCGCAATCATATATAGATAACCTCTGGGCCTGCCTCCTCTTTTGTCCTAGGGAGCCAGGCCAGTTTTGAGTGACCACAGAGAAGGGGTTACATATTTCCCTTACCACTGCAAAGGTTCTCCCATGTTGGACTTTGGTAGAAATGGTCACTCTGGGATTGTTTGACGTAGGGCACACAGGACCGTCTGCAAAAGCGGATATGGTTACCCCTGGGAACTTTTTCTGTATTGGTTAGGGAAGAGCGAGGGCCCCCACAGCTAGTGCAGGCACAAATGTGCACCCCTAGGCACCATCTTCAGAACACTACTAGGCCTGTAGAAGACTGAAGAAGACCTGTACCTGCTGTTGAGACCTGTGAGGAGAATCCTAAAGGGTGGACATGCTCCCACGTGTACCCAGGACAAAGATATGGACTCCAAGGGTCAGTTGGCTGGCCTCTTGTTAACTACAGGGACACTGAAGTTGCAAGAAGAAAACCTTCCTAGAAGTGTGTAACTGACTTGTTTCCACTGGCCCTGCCCTGTACCCTGCTGGTGGTGTCTGTAGAGTCCTGACCACTAAGCACTGAGGTGCTGAAACCCTTGACTGGGGTCAGAGTGTACTCCTCCTGCCTAACCCTAAACTCTGGGGGCTTAGAAACATTTTGCTAACTTTATGCCTGGAAAGCCATGGCTGGACTGGAACCAAACTGCCAGCTGATCTGCCAAGAGTGCATCGCCAGCGTGCCTGACTTTGCCTTATCTCCCGCTATGTTCTTTCTACAACAGAATCCATTGATGCTGAAGCCTTCCTTGGTTCTCAGCCACAGTTTTGTTGGCACTGCCATTCAAGGAGACTCGATTGATGTCAACGACCTTAGGGGTGCCAAGACTTGAACTCCATCCACTTGAGCTTTTCCTGCCTATGCCAACGGTTTTGGAAGAGTTCCATCTAGATACCGGAATGCATTGACCTCAAGACCCCTTCTCTTGGCGCCAGCAAGCTGCCTGCTTCCATTGAAGGCTATTGACATTGGGAGATAACTTTTCCACTGGGATGAACTTGGTCCTTGTATCTGATTTGCACTCTTTCGTGGGTTGCCTGAAAACGTAACTCTTGCCTCAGCGTAGTGTGAAGCGTTGTTGCAGTTGGTGCTTTGCACTTGCTGGCGCTGTTTTTATACAAAACTTAAAAAATCTACATTTCTGGTTCTCCTTATTGTATTTTTGTCATTTTGGAGTCATTTTGTTCATAACATTTTCTTTTTTTATTGTTTAAATTTCTTTTATTAAATTTCAAAATCAAATAAAACAGGCCATCAGGGCCGGACATTCATTGGATAGCAAACCGGCATCAAATTTCACATAGCTAGCTGAAAAAGAAAATGAAGAAACAAAGGAACTCCCTCTCCCCCCCTCTTTCTTCCCCCCTCTGTAATTATCATCTAGGTGTGGTAGGTCGCATGTGTGGGTCAGTGTCGGGCTACGTCCCTGTGGGCCCTTAAGTGGTGGTGGTGTGCGGGTCTGAAGTGCGCGGCCGGTCTGCCAAACGTTGGAGTCTAAGATATTTAGGGCAGATTAGCTCCGTGAACTCAGAGGTGAGCAGCGTGAGGAACGGTTTCGATTGATCACGGAAGGAAGCGTCAGGATGGGCCAGGGTAAGTGAGATTTTCTCCATCCCCAGGATCCTCCACAGTCTGTGAAGCCATCCAAGGTGTGTGGGTGTGGTCGTAGTGCCCCAATGTGTCAGGATGTTCTGAACTGCAGCCCCTACTGCTAAGGCCATCTGCCTGCCCCTCCAGGATATAAGGGGGAATGTGAGATCATTCGGAAGGCCTAAGAGTACATAAGCAGGAAATCATGGGAGTTGAGTATCGAAGTGTGATTTGATCTTGTCCAGTGTCTGTAATAATCCCTTAGTAGGGGGCAGTCCCAGAGAATATGGGTGAGTGTGCCTAGTGAGCCGCAGGCCCTCGAGCAGAGCGGGCTGTGGGATGGGTTGGCGCGGTGAAGTCGTACGGGAGTCAAGTACCAGTAGGTAGCCACCTTAGTGGCTGTCTCAATGGAGGCCACGTTGCAGGCTGTGTGGTGAGACCTATAGTAAATCGCTGTCCATTCCTTCCGCGTCAGCTCCCTGCCTAATTCTTTTTCCCATCTCAGCTGTCCGGGAGCCTTCCCTTCCCCAGGAACTCGGTGTGCAAATTTATATAAGTCCGAGGCCAGACGAGTATCTGAGTGACGGGTGAGGAGCCACTTTTCGAAAGGAGTAAGGCGTCTCACCGCGCCCGCGCGGATTTCGCCCTGGAGAACCCAGTGTCGAATCTGTAGATACCTATATCGTTCAGATTCAGGCACACCTTGGTCCCTGTGCATGTCCGTGAAGGAGCGGGGGCCCTCAAGGTCGAAGAAGTGACCAATGGAACGGCATGACTCACCCCTCCAATGTAGGAATCCCGTCTCATCTAGTCCCGGAGTGAAGTCGGGATTGCACACAATAGGTGTGATCGGGAAGGGAAAGATGGTTAATCCTCTAATGGTGGCCACTTTGTCCCAGTCCAAAAGTGCCGGACAGGTCACCTCTGATAGGTACAGATTACGAGGTCTCCCGTGACGGCCAAGGAAGGGAGCTCCCCATAGCGACTGGCCAGCTAGAGAGCGGTCCATAAAAAGCCAGTGCTTTTCTGACTCCGGGCTCGACCACTCCACGAGTGCCCTCAGCTGGTCCAGACGCCACCCCTCATCTAGGCTATGATATGCAAGTTCTTTAATCATGCGAGCCCGCTGGTCCCGCCAGATAAAGTGCTCTATAGCTTGCTGCAAGGAGTGAATAACCCCGGTCGGTGGGGACCAGCGGCAAAGTGTGGAATATGTAGAGGATTTTAGGCAGAATTACCATCCTTACAGCCGCTATGCGGCCCAGCCACAACAATGCATGTGGCTTCCATTTCCGGAGACACTCCTGAACCTCCCGTAGCAGTGCCGTGTAGTTGAGCGTCTTAGCGGAATCTATACCATCAGTGATTTGTACCCCCAAGTACGTAACAGACTCCTTGGCCCCTTGAATGGGGTAGGAGCACTGCAGCAGCTGCATAGTGTCAGGAGCTAACGAGAGAGCGAGTGGCTGAGATTTGTGCATGTTGATTTTGAACCCGGACGCCAAGGCAAATCTGTCCAGTTCCGCCAAGAGGGCCGGAAACGACTCCCGGGGCTGTTCCAGTGTGGCCACTACGTCGTCCGCGTAGAGACTAAATTTGTGCTCTGTTCCTCCAAACCGTGCCCCTCTGATGAGGGGGTCATCGCGGACCCTCTGGGCCATAGGCTCCATTTACAGAGCAAATAGGAGAGACGACAGGGGGCAACCCTGCCGCGTCCCACTGCGAATAGGGAAGGAGCTTGACGCAGACCCATTCACTCGTACCGTGGCGGCGGGGTTCGCGTAGCTGCAGAACACCCATCTTATAAAAAGGTCTGGGAGCCCGAAATGTGAGAGAGTTGCCCAGAGAAGATAGGGCCAGTGGATCCTGTTGAACGCCTTCTTGGCGTCGACGGAAAAGATCATACGTTCCGCCGGGAAGCGTGCAGATCGGTCCACCAGGTGGAGTAGTCGCTTGGTATTATCCGGGCACTGGCAGCCGGGGACGAACCCAGACTGATCAGGGTCAATCAACCCAGGGAGATGAGAAGAGAACCTCTGCGCTAAGATCCCAGTGAAGATCTTGAAGTCCACGTTGAGGAGTGAGATAAGGTGGAAGGAGGCACATAAGCGCCGGTCCTTGCCTGACTTGGGTATAACTGTGATCAGGGCCTCCAACATTGCGGAAGGGAGTGTCGCCTCCGGGCCGTCGCCTATAGAGTTAAAAAGACGCACCAGTAATGGGGCTAGGACCTGGCAGAATTTCTTGTCAAAAATGGAAGAGAAGCCGTTCGGTCCTGGGGCCTTGTGAGGTTTTAAGCGGGATATGGCTGCAACAACCTCCTCAATTCTGATAGGAGCCTCAAGTTTCGCCGCTTGACCTGGCCCGAATTTTGCCGTCTGGGCCTCCTCCAGGTATTGCACAGGGCTGTCAGCTGGTAGCGCCTGCACCAGGTATAGTTCCTCATAAAAGGAACGAAATGCGTCTGCTATGTTGTGATCGGTGACGAGTTCATGGCCCTGCCGGTCTAGGATGCCGGTGACATGGACAGTTGAGCTTCCCGCACCTATCCCCTCCCACGTAAAAGGCGTGCTTCAGGCGGAGGGCAGCAAACTCGGTCCTATCCCCATCGAGACCCGCCAACTGTGCCCGAGCCGCCCTGAGCTGCCTCCAAACCCTTGGTGCCCCGGTCCGTTGGTGGTTACGTTCCAATTCAGTCACCTCCCCCATGAGACGCTCCCTCTTCTCTCGCCTAGCTTTATTGTCCGCGGCCGCAATACCCAGTAGTTCCCCTCATACAACCGGATTCAAGGCCTCCCACATGGTAGTTATTCGTGTTGCACGGGAATCATTAAGGGCAAGGTAGTTGGCAATACAAGAGTCAATCGGTTGGACTACGGAGGGACGTTGGAGCATAGTTTCTCGCAGGCGCCAATATTGTCGCGTGGGCCAGTCAGCAGGGAAGGTCAACGTGGTTTGTACTGCGGAGTGGTCAGACAGTGGACACGAGAGTATGTAGGTGGTATGTATTCGTTGGGTTAGCGTGTCTGAAGTGAGGATGTAATCAATCCGTGCATAGGATGTGTTGGGATGGGAATAGAACGTGTTGTCCCTGTAGCTTGGATTGCGAAGTCCCCAAACATCCATGAGGCCCGCCTCACTTAGCCAGCATTTCCCTGAAGGGGACAATGCTCCTGCCTGGCCCCATCTCTGCACCGACCTGTCGACTGTGTCATCAAGGACCAAATTACAATCCCCCCTAGCAGTAGCGATTTATCTGGAGTAGAGGAATACGCCAGCAGTCGGACTGTTACCTTAGCCTGCTTGTTACCTATTCGGCCAGGGAACTTATTAGACACTAAAATAGCTACACCTACCGTCTTGTTGGTCCTAGAGGAGAATAGCTGGTGAGGAAAGACCCTAGAGCGCAAACGGTGTGTATCCATAGGTAAGAGGTGTGTTTCCTGAAGGAGACAGATGTGAGCGTCTGAGTTCTCCAAGTAAGACCGAATAGCCCTTCATTTAGTGGGGTTGTTGAGCCCCTTGACATTCAAAGATATTACTCTAATATCAGTCATCCCCATTGGAACCACAGAAATACCGCAAAGCTGACCCCCAGCCTGGTCGGACCCACAGGGAGAGAGAGAAGGCCAAGTCATCAAGTATCACACTGGAGAAATATGAGGGAGGAAGAAATGAACCCCAAACAATCCTGAACGAACAAAGAACAGAAAAAAACAACATTGAAAGTCGATCATTGTCCGGGGCGGTCAGCCCCATGGAGGAACGAGAGATGGACTGCAGGAACCACCGTTGCCCCGACCCTTCACCAGGCCCAAGAAGTTAAGGCAATGCACTTCCCGGCGTCAGGTAAATGAAACAGGGCCAGACCATCAGCGGGGTGGGAGTTCCCTGTCAGCGAGTTGAGGACAGCTTGGCGTGCTACTGCCATTGTCTCTGGCTCGGGACGGGTATGAGGTGGGGACCTCCCCACCCACTACCATCTTACCGCGTTGTTCCTTTTGCGCTGGGGTGCATCTCTCCCGAGAGTCACGCCGACCGCGTCTGGCAGCGGTAGGATGGATGTCACCTCCTGGAGAGAGCGCACTGGAGTAGCTGGCCTTCCCACTTGAAGACAAGCCTAAACGGGTGACCCCAAGAGTAGACTTCTCTGGAGCGACGAAACTCCGTGACAGGTCGGAACTCCCACCTTTTCTGCAGAGTGGAGGACGCCAGGTCCTGGAATAGGAGAGGCTTGCAAGAAAGATAGTCCAGAGGGTGCTTGGCTCGGGCCTCATGCAGGATTTGCTCCTTCAGTTGGGAATTGTAGACACAAGTCAGAATGTCAGGAGGGGGGGCTGTTGCCAGTCGCTTAGGTCTGACGCGGTGCGTTCGATCGAGCTTGATCCGTTGCTCCGGAGAGGCCCCTAGGATGTGCCGGAACAGGTCCTCAATGAAGCCCTCGATGGCTCACCCTCCAGGCCCTGTGGAACCGCTAAAATGCGGATATTGTTCCGCCGGGAGCAGTTCTCCAGGTCTTCAGTATGGGCCTGGAGGTCTAGTTGCTGTTCTTGGGAGTCGTAGTACCTCTTGTTGGAGATGAGTTACTTCGTCATCCCTCGCCGCCACTTGCGTCTCCAGATCATCTACGTGTTCTCCCACCAAATCAATGTCTTTGCGCAGATCCCTGAGTTCAGCCGCCAGCTCCTTTTTCATGGTGTGAAATTCCCCCAGTTAGGGTGGCGAACAGGGACTCGAGGATGCCCTGCGTGACTGGGCCGTCCATCTCACTTTGACCCTGGGTCTTCGGGGAGCGACCCTTTGCTCTAGGTGATTCGGACGCTCCTGTCCCGGGCTTGAGAAGGAGCCCCTTCACTGACCTCTCCTTCCGCTGCTTGGCGGCGGCCGCCATCTTGCCACAGGGGGACGGGCCTGAGTGTGTCCGCAGCCCAGCTCTTCCCGGTCATAGCCAGAATCACCAGTAGGCCGACCTGCCCCTTCGCTTCTCTGTCGATTGGGCCTTTGCGTCCGGCCCGGACGCCTCCTCCTCGCAGTGAGCTCCCACCTAGTGTCTGCCTGTCAGGGATCAGGTTGGGTGCAAGGCAGATGCTCCACCCACGTCTCAGGTCCTCTGCATTGGGGAGCGTATGGGGGTGAAGGTGGTCTCTCCTGCTGCGGCGACTGCTAGTCGGTACAGTGCCCTTAGGTAGGGGCCAGCCCTGTGATGACTGTTAGGGATGGTACAGTCACTGAATACGCGCCACGGCCAGCAAGGCCTCGCCGACCAGACCCCACGGCTCCCACCGCTCGCAGCGCGGTCTTGGGGGCCCGGCTGCGCAACTCTGTCCGCTTCTGCTCACCTTGCAAAGGCCGTGTGGAGCTGGTGACCATCGTCAGTGCCTGCTGGGAGGTCCCGGCCGGGACACGCGCATACAGTGTCAGGGGACCCTCGTCGGGGGTGCTTCGCGGGGAACCAAGCCCCCTTCCTCGTGGTTGCTGCACACACCTCAGAGCTGCACGTCACCCGTCCTGGGGTCTAGTGCCGCTCTCCGGTCCGGCCTCGGCTGAGCACACGGCAGACTGCCACTCCTCTCCGCACAGCAGTGAAGTGCAGGTCCCAGATCCCGCCGCCCCAGACGGAGTGCCACGGGTCAAGCCGGTCCTCTGCTCCACCCCACACAGCAATCACGGCACCGGAGGACTCCGGCAGTGTAGAGGGAAAGTGGTGTTGCTGGGCGCGTGTTTACAGCATCACCGGTGGTGCTAGGGGTCTCCGGTCTGGAACTTTTAACTGTTTTGGTACTCTAAAGCGCTTTACACATTTTCTTCAGTAAAGCCTGTCTGCTCTGTGCCATAGCTACCAGGTGTTCAGCTCAGGTTTAAGTTACTGAAACCCTTACTGGACCCAACACGATTAGTGACCATATTATTTGAGGTGGATTCCCATCCAACCCAGCTAATAATCCACTTTCTCACAGACACCCATCTAGGGGCTTGGGTAAAATCCTGTTCCGGGCCTCTGGTCCCATCAACAGACAGATAGCATGGAGCCATTGTCCTGTCCCGGGCGACCAGGACTTTTTTGTTCAGCACTCCACACCTGAAAGCTATTCATGCAGGCCTCAATGAGTAATGTCAAACCCAATGCATTCCCTCCCACCTTACAGGACAGGGAAAGGAAATGTATCGAGACCTTTGGAAGAATTATGTTTTCCTCCACCAGCTTAACACTAGTCTCCATCAATATGGCTGACTTATTGGGCATTATACCCATGCTGTTGCACAGATATTGACTCGTCTCCCTGATGATTTATGTCCTGTCCCCACACCAACAATTCAGGGTTATTGCAATGCCTCAAAATGTACTATCCATTGTGGCTTGGACACCACTGATTGCTTAGACAGGGCAATTGGCACAAGTGTGGCTCCCAGGAGGCCTGCCTGTATGAGGTCCACAGGCTCCTCAGGAGACGTCCAATCCACATTAATGGACATATCTTTCTGTGGCTCTTGCCTTTTTGATGAGATGACAGACTTGGCCCTTGAGCGCTTTAATGATAGTAGGGCCATGGTGCACTCCTTAGGCCTGTCATGCCTACCATGTCAACCACACTAACAGTTTTGCCCCTTTTGTCGCTACGGGATGGGCATCCAGTATAACCAGCACGTTCAGCCTACCCAACAAATTCTTCAATCTGCTCAGCGCAGAGGCCAAGGTACTAACAGGTCATATGGACAACAGGGCTAGAATGTAGCTGAGTCTGATGCCCATCCAGCTACTGCTGCCTCAAAAGCTCTTATGTTTGCCCTTTGAGACACACTGCCATCCTGTCCTAAGCAGTATCTTACATTTTCTGCGAGATTGCCACTTCAATTACTTCAGACAAGTGGGTCCTAACAGATTATTCAGTGGGATAATGCACTACCATTTCTTGTCAACCTGCTGCACCTTTCATCATCCTAAGAATGGCAGAAAAAGGACCATATGTCCCTCTTGCTACAGGAATTGCTAGCCCTTCTGGTCAAAGGAGCCATAGAGAGGGTGGCAGTATCAAAAGTAGGCTTTGGTCCTGTCACTTCCTGGTGGCGAAGAAGGACTTCATTCTATTTTTTACCTTCATCCTTTCAACGTCTTCCTGCTAAAGGACAACTTCGAGATGCTCATCTTGGCCTAGGTCTTGTCTGCCCTCAACCATGAAGACTGGATAGTAGAGTTGGACAAGCAGAATGCTTCTTTCCACATCCCTGTCCTGCAGGCCCACAGGCACTATCTCCAGTTCATGATGGTAAAGGAGCATTTTCAGTTCACTGTGCCTCTTTTTGGCCTCACCAGTGCCCCTTGGGTGTTCTTTAAAGTGATGGCAGTAGTTGCTGCACATTTTCGGAGGTCAAGATTTCCAGTCCTCCCCTTCCTCAATTAATGGCTGCTGAAGGCGGGCTCACCCCAGGCAGTTGTCACACACCTCCAGGCTACGGCGAACCTCCTAGCATCATCGGGGGTTCACTACCTACGTGCCAAAGTCACATCTGGCTCCTTCACAGACACTCCCCTTCATCTGACCCATTCTGGACATTGTACAGTTTGTGCCTTCCTCCCTGAACAGAAAGTCCAAGACATTCAGGCTACAATAACAATGTTTCAGCCTCTGTCCTGGATTTCAGTGAGGATGACTCTGAAGCTACTGGGACTTATGGTCTTATGCATCCTGTTGATCAAGCATGGCTGGTGGCATAAGGGGGCTTGTCAGTGAGATTTGAAGTCCCAGTGAGCACAGCATCAGGGAGACAGCTCCTATTATGTCCACATTTCGGAGGAGACTGCAAAAGACCTGTAGTAGTGGTCGCTGCACCACCATTGGGTCAGCAGTAGACCTCTCTCCCTACCCCACCCAAAGTTAACAGTGGTGGCCGAAACTACGGCTCTGGATAGGAGCAACCTCTTGGGAGAGGTGGAGATCAGAGGACTTGCTCCACATCAACCTCCTGCATTTGCAAACCAGCCGCTTGCCGTTGATGGCCTTCCTCCAATCCATCAATGGGAGGCTGGTTCAGGTGCTCACGAACACCACCACATGTTATTGCAAAAGAGGTAGAGTGGCCTCGTGGACCCTTTGCCATGAGGCACTATGCCTCTGGAATTGGCTGGAACACCTGCGTATTTTCCTAGTGGTACACTACTTGGCGGGATCTCTAAACACCAGGGTGGACAAAATCAGCCGCCGACGCCTAGGGGATCTTGAGTGGCACTTATTTTTAGAGGTAGCACAAGGTATCTTCAACAAATGGGGAATACCTTAGATCGATCTTTTCACTACCACCAAGATTGTAACAGTTGTGCTTTTGGCTCCCCACAAAAGTCAGCTATGAAAGTGTCACATTGGTCAAAATAACCTTGAAGTTGGGGCATTTAGTTTTGATGCTTACAGGGATGTTCCAGATCCTCTGTGCATAGATGAAGAAGCCCTTTTGCCTTGTCTTTTTTTCTTTCTTGCACTTCTTTGTCTGCAGTCTGATGGTACCTTACATCGGTGTTCCAAAATCCATTCAGGTGGCAAGTTTATCATCAAGTCAGGCGAGGTGCTTGTCAAGATGGCATTGTAAAGACTGCCGCTGGCTATAAAGATGAAAGTGGCCTGTGCACACCCAAACATACCCTCTCTCTGGTTCACGAACAACAAAATCCTGTTGGCTGTGCCTCACACGTCTTTTTGCCATTCATCTGGGGAACATTGGCTCTATTATCTACTCCACAATTCTTTGAAGAGAGTTTTTCTGAAATCCCAGATACCTAAGTTCTACACATGACATTTACATGTCATTGGACAATAGTGAAGCAGATGCACATTGAGAACTTAGAACCCTAATCCACCCTGAGGGGGGAGGCTGCACCCTATCCCAGGGACTTGCCCGGTGCTCATCGGTGCTTATAAATGAGTTTTATACTTAACATATTCGTTTTAAGCTGATGTGCTTTCATGCTTCAGGAGAATATTACAGAACAGCAGTTGACTTCGGTTGATTAGGGTGCAGCAGTTGACGTCGGTTGATTAGGGTTCGGCAGTTGACAATGGTTGATTAGGGTGCAGCAGTTGACGTTGGTTAATTAGGGTACGGTAGTTGAGGGCAGTTGATTACAGTATGGCAGTTGACATCGGTTAATTAGGGTTTGGCAGTTGACATTGGTTGATTAGGGTACGGCAGTTGATATCGGTTAATTAGGAATCTATCTCCTCATCCCGCAGTCTTTTTCCCCACAGTGAATCACAATGCGGTTGTTACAACGACCGCGTTGTGATTCCGCATACCATTACTCCGCAAGTCGGAACAACGACTTGCGGAGGGGGGCTCTGGATGTTGGAATAGTATAATTTAATATTCCAACTCCAGTCTGTACGGACACTAGGGAAGGTGTTGGATTTTGAATCCAACACCCCCCACCCCTCCGCAAGTCGTTGTTCCCACTTGCGGAGTAATGGTATGCAGAATCTCTATGCAGTTGTTGTAACGACCACGTTGTGATTCCCTGCGGGGACAAAGTTTTGCTGTAAACGTTGTTTACCGCTAATTAGGGTTCGGCAGTACTCTGCCATAATACTGAAGTTTAAATAATGACCTGCACTTCTATTGACCCCATAGTATGGACTTGCAGGATGTCATCAAGATAAGCAGGTGTGGAATTCATAATAAATGTATACTTCCCAGTGCATAGCTTACCTTGATGATAAGTGAAAGTCAACCTCGTTGAGTCGATAAATGTGCTGGCCTATACTGTGATATACACCCAGGTGCAACATATTTAGAACACAGTTGTCATTGTGAGTTTCTTGATAAATCCGTACTTAGGCAAAACTACCTGAATCCAGATGTGGAGTTGCGCTAACTTTCTGCACGGACTTGTGGTGTTACCTGAAATTATTTACTCTGGGAAAATTGGGCAATAATACACAAAATTTGTATTAAAACTGGAGCCAGGTGTTGTTCCCCATCCCAGCCTGGGCAACTCATAATAGAGGGGTAAAAACAATTTACTATGGGGGAATCAGAATGGGCCTTGGTTCCATGGGGTATTTTGGGGCTATATGAGATTATGCCGGAGACTTTGATAAATGGGCATCTTCTGCCTACTTTTTCCAGTAAATCCAAAAATACAGTTTTAAGTTGACTGATGGATACACGTCTAGAGGTGACAAAATACAGTATAAGATATTTCCCTTTATCCTTGGGTGTGGAAAGCTGATGTAGAAACTAAGGTCAAGATGATCTAACCAGATGATGGAAAGGTTGGTCAGAGCATAAATCTGTACACTGATAGCAAGCCATAAGTCTAAAATATGATTATTGACCTTCGTGGCAAAGTCGATAACTTGTTGTACTTGGGTCAGAACATGACTTATGAAGGCTTTGTGTTTATTTTAAAGGCCCCTGTCCTAAAAAGACTACGACTTTGAGCATAGAAGATGACGTGGACCCCCGACACAACCATGCCTGTTACAGCCCCAGAGTCAAGTATGGTAAGTGAGGAGGAAGGATGGGTAACAGGTAGGCTAAGAGAAACAGAGATTGGATTTGGAGAACAGTTGGATCCAAATTTATCAGAGTTGAATCAACCTTGTGCCACGAAACGGGGCGCAAGAGCGACGCAGCTTGCAAGTTAGATTTATCAAGCCACATAAGGCCACCTTGTGTGGCTCCGTGTGACTTGATAAATCTAGAGTCGCTGCATTGCATTACTCTGCCCCAGGGAGGCGATCCCTTGTTGGAGCGTAGGTGTTCCAATGCATTCACCCATTGATTTTGGTGCATTCCCAGATTTAACATTTCTGGTAGACCTGGGACGGGGTCAGAATGCTTTGTGCTGCCAGGGGAGGCGTAACAGTGCGAAATATCAATATTTCGCCTCATTTTTCTCCTCTTTCTATGTGTGCTGCAGCACACATAGAAAGATTTTTGTGCAGGAAGGCACTCCTTCCTGCACAAAAACAATCCTGCTTACAATGCGTGGATTGGCGGTAGTCAGCACACTGTGCGCTAGCGCAGGGAAAGAGCCATATAATGTTAAATGCAGCGCATTCCTGCCCTTTTCCTATAGCTCAGCGCAGCGAGGTGGCTTGCTGCGCTATGGGATTATTTCTCAAAATATGCCCCTTAGACTGGAGCCTCTGGAGTCCCTGTAATATGAATGACTGAGTGAGGGTCTGTTAAAGCCAGCTTTAGGGTCCGTATGAGGCTGAGGGGCTCAGGCCCTTCCCAGAGGTTTTCAACAGACTAAGACACTATAAAGGAGATTAAGCGACCTTTGCTTGTCTGTAATGTGTATACATAACATATTGACTCCAAGCAGTGCTTAATATGTAAAAGAAAGAGTGCTGGTGCCCGTAGTTCTGCGCAAAAGCCTGAATAGGATGTTAGTCCTATATCCACCTCATGCCTCTTTACTCCACTACCAGACACTGCTGCACCTTTATCTCATCCTTGCAGCTTCCTGCTTTCTCCCTTTGTGACGTTTTTTCCATACTTTTCTTCTGTTTCTTTGATTTTGGTGGTTTTCCCTCTGTTGCCCTTAGTAAATGTCTGAGGTAGAAAAATAAGTGCTAGTCCCTAAAAATAGGTGCCAGTGTCCCAGCCGGCAACCACCGGCTCAAATTAAGCACTGATTACATTTATAAACAGAGGGATGTATTGGGTGGATCCAGGAAGTGCCTGTTAGCTCCCAGGACTAGTGCTCTTTCAGAGACCTGACGTGGGTGACTCACTGTACCGCAACCAGTCTTTCAGAGGCACCATCATGTCATGACACCTCCTGGTTTTCTTGCAATGTTGAAATAAATGAATTGTAATTGACCGCGTCCCAAAGCGCCATCTTTACTAACCCCAAAATTCGCCTTTCAGGATACAAAGTCAAGGTGGTGGAGTCTGCGGAGCTGAACAGTTTTGTGGTTTACAAGGCACAGATCCTCGAAGTCCTGCAACGTTGTATGTATCAAAAGGCACAAGGCCTGCTGAAATGCCGGGGACTGTAGGGTGAAGGCTAAGTTGGAGGGCTTGGGTCCAAGGTGGAAGCAAAGTTGTATAGTTTGGGGCTGATGGGAATACAGATTTGTAGAGTTTGTGTCTGAAGTTGGAGCATGGGGGGAGTTCTTGCTTCCTCTGGATATGAATGTCCCTATTCATATAATTTTGCTCTCTGCCATTAATAGCTATTTATTGTATTGTATTTATTTGACATATTTTTGTCACTGCATAAGATAACATGTATTTGTAAGGCGCGCGTTCACCCACAGGTATCTTGGCGCTGAATAACAGATGTTTATTGTTACCCAACTCAATGGTACTCATTTTATCGACCTCAGATGAATGAAAGGCTGAGTGGACCCTCCAGGATTTGAACCTGTGACCATGAGGTCGAACACAGATCCCTGCAGTGGAAGCATTAGTCCACTGAGCCACCAGACCCAGTCAGACTGTCATCTAAAAGGTTTTGGTGGGAAGAAGGTAGTCTAGAAACAAGTGATCCTAACATCATGAGTGAGAATGCTGGGGGCTGGACACCCGTCAACAAAGAGTGGATTTCCAAACAGTAAATCCTCTGTGGTGTTGAGCTGGATGGATGGGGGGGTTTGGAAACAGTGGTGGCTTAAGAGCGCAGGAACCCCCTACTAACCGGCTTATGTTTGGCAGGTTAGGTGTCCTGCAGGTTCAGAGGCATTTGGTCTGCAGATATTTTTGAAGATGGTAATTAGGTGAGCTTGAGCCCACCAGTGCAGGTCTCAACTGTGTTTGCTCTTTTATCTGTGGCAAGTGTAGAGACTTTCAGTGCCGGGGTCATGTGTGCTGCGTGACGCAGTCTTAAAGTGAGGCGTGCATTTGTTGCCCTTCACAGACTCCTGATTCTTTTAGCTAGTAGCCTAGTGTAGTCATCAGTAGAGTGCCCCACACTGTGGGAGGGCCAGTGAGGGTAAATGTCTTCCTAGTGTACATGGATGCTGGAAGACTCTTTTGACCACCCTTTTAAGTCCGTACATAAACTTCTCTTCTGAGTCAGGGGTGACCGCAGTTCAAGCACTGAAGCTCTTCCCAAGGACGTACAAGCCAATAAGAATAATGGACAAGGGAGTCGGACCGTCACTCAGACTCCCTCACTGAGGCTGAACTGGCTTCGCTGCACCCAGTCTTGCCCCTCGCTAGGCATGGTCTGGTCAAATGTTGGTCACATAACCCGTCCTGCAGCTTTGGGTGCAGCTGGGTATCATCAGCGAACATGTGAAAATCTGAGGTACTACTCAGTGATCTTGGAATGAGGAGCCTTGTATGCAATAAAAGGCGGGAAAAGTGCAGAATCTGCTGGCATCCTGCTGGAGACATGGACATTGTGGAAAGGAAGGTGGCAAACTCACCATGTATCATCCTCTTTGGATTTCTACCTTAAGAGTGCAATGATTTAGCTATCAGTCACAACTCTTGAGAGCAGAGAGCCAAAACTATTGCCCTTTCTACTAACTGTTTGCAGTTGGCAAGTGTATTTGAGAGAAGTCACAAATCTGATCCCATGACTCCACAAATAGCCCCTGAGGCTACCTGTGCAACACCTGTGGCCACACAGCAAACCACCATAGCAGAGAGGAGGCGGGCTGGTCTCTGTGAAGACCCTCTCCCACCGGTGACACTGCAGCCATCAGCAACCCTTCCCATCATGCCTTGTATTCATACAACTTTCCACACAGTGTTAAAAGCCTACAGATGTCCTCTGTAACTGAACAAAGACTATGTTCTAGCTCTGGTGTCAACATCCCCCTATGTCTTTATTGCAGTCACCTTCTCTGTATGTCTGCTGTAAACTGGTGATGCCTTTGGTATAGACTGTATTTGCATAATGTGATCCAGTGCTCTTCAGGGTCACATTCTTCTACAGAGAAGAGCCTCTGCATAAAAGGTTCCTCAGAAGAAGTTCAAGCTGGGCACTTATGCACCAGGGACACAGGGCTCCTACACAGGTCTGAATCCAATGGGCAGTACCCATAGGGCCATCACCTCGGTCCTGTAACTGAGGGGACAGCACTTGTTTAGCACATTATAGGGAGATAACCACCTCTAGCCACCTAATGCAGACTGTTTTCTGTCCCAAGCTCCTTGGCGAACTGAAGGCTGGGTGCAGAGAGTGTTTTTGCCTAAATCTGGATTCTGAGTTGTGCACAAACTCGGCAGAAAGCCATGAATTTACCCTCAGAATTCCTGAAGATAGTACTGAAAAAGCAAGATAAAATGTGCAGTAAGACGATGGCGTTAAGTCACATGTTATGCCTCATCCTGTGGGACTTTGAATTGAGAGGTCAAATATCCAGGGGCAGGCTAGCACGGCAAACCGGTGTGACCTCTGGTGTGACCTCTGTCGTGATGGTCCTAGTCCAAGTCCCTATTACCTAGGGTCAAATGCCTGGTTTTCATAGTTTCTAATGGCCGATCATATCTTTCTATTTATAAAACAAAGCTGAACTTGCAGCATGAAAGTATCAACAAGACTAAACAATATGGCGTAAACGTGTCATCTCGATTCACATATTAATGATAATCTACATAACTAAAAAATAGAATAAAAACATGCTAGCTACTACAGTGAGCTTCCATGACATTATGGCAGCATCCCTGGCTGACAGCAATACATATGTCATCCTAGACAACAAGCACATATGATGCAAACATCTCTGTGCATGGCTAAGAATGTCACGCTTTCTAAAAAGAGATAAATGACGCTGAAATTAGGCATAGGCCAGAAAATAGAACAGGCACACATGGCAGCCGTCACAACAGTACAACTGATGCAGCTGATACCGCCACACTTCCTGATTTGACCATAGACACCAATGACACCATCCATTTCCATGCTGCCATTTGGCAACTAATCCTCAGGCTGAGACACTCGATTCCACAAACCCTCACATACACAATGTATTTATTTATTTGAGAGGTTTTATATAGTGTTGGCTAGACCTAGAGGTATCAGAGCGCTTTACATGCGTAAGAAGATGGTAATTGTATAGAACAAAAATTCAACAGAATGGAATACCAACAAGTTAACAATATAGAAACGTCTAGAATTTACACATATAAAATAGTTAGATAGATAGAGCGAGGGCTATATACATGTATAACATGGAAGTGGGAGATCAGATTTTGTATAATGGTATGTGATGGAGAAGGGCAGGAAGGGCAGCAGGTATTAGGAAGTTAGACGTGAGAAAGGGGGGGGGGAGCAGAGGGGGACATTTTGGTGGGAGAGGGGGGAGTGGGAGGGGGATGGGAAGGATTATGAGAGGTAGCGGATAAGAGCAGTGGGGAAGGGAGAAAGCTGGGCGAGTGGAATGTAGAGGGAGGGGAGGGGGGATGAGAGAGACAGTAGGAAAGTGGGGGGAACCAGAAGACCCCCAATATTGATTGAGGAGGTGGATTTTGAGGTCTTTTTTGAAGCTGATGTAGGAAGGGTTGCATCACAGGTCTTTGGGGAGGGCATTCCAGATGTTTGGGGCATTACCAGAGAAGGAGCGGGATTGTGTGGATTTCTTTTTTAGTAGGGGTTGTAGGAGAGTAGGATCTGCTTCACATGGGTACACCCCACTTTTTTGCTGGTGTTTCACTGTTTTTCGACCTTATTCTGGCTGTGGCCCTGCTAATCAGGACCACAGCCTAGCTGCTTCCTCTCTAAAATGGTTTGCATGTACATTAGATACATATCTAATTGGATTCTGGAGTGCCTTATAAGCCCCTAGTATATGGTATACTATGTACCTAGGGCATAGGTACCTCAGAGGCCTACCAGGGGCTGAAGCATGTATTATGGCACCCCTGGGAGCACTCCAAAATGGCACCACAGGTCTGCTACTGCAGCCTGGGTAAGGGTGTGCTTGCACCCCTTACTGTGGTATAGGCTACCTATATCACTATCATTGCACACACATATAAAACCTATAAGTTACTCCTATGGCAGGCCTTAACAATCCTGAAGGTAGAGGTCTTGGTTTTTATGTGAGAGGGTGCCCCTGCATGAGCAGAGACCCTCTGCAGCGTTCGGAGTATCTCCTCTGATGCTGTTTGTGGTGCAGCCTGACCATATACTCTTAAGTGCAGTATAACCTCGCGGTAAATGCTAACTTTGGGATGGCTGCACAGAAACATGTTGTGTTTGGTGTCAAACGCTTTGGAATGCTACACCCCCCCCCCGGTTCTGGCGGCAGGGGTAGCATTCCACCCTTCTAGAGGGAGAGACATGTTCACACTGGCACACTGGTCTAACCCGGTAGGACCTTCTTGAGCCCTGGCATCACAAAATGGATGCCTCTGCCGCAGACACGGGTCTGGCCTCCTGCTGCTGACCGAAACTCCAGCACGGGAGGCCTGGACAGTAGGTTTCCTGTCCCAGGGAGGTGTAACCACCTCCCCAGACAGGCAGTTGTTTATTGGGGCTGGGCGGGAGCACTCTCTGGTGGTTTGAAGTCCTGCACTGGGGGCACACTTGGTGTCCCTGTGCATAGTCCAGTTCAAATCGGTTGCAAGGACTACTGCTCTGGCATGAAACTGGACAAAGGAAATGGGTGTAACCACCCCTCTTTCCAAACCCTCCCATACGTGGGTCCCTAGAGTATGTCAACCCAGACTTTAGATTACCCTGGATGAAACTCTGCAATATATATCCTGGACCTTCGACGTTCTACTTTGCTTAGAAGACTGAAGAAATCTCCCTTGGGGTCAAGGAGTGACTTCCCTGCTTCGCAGGCACCAAAGAAGCAACTGACCGGTCTGCATCACTGAAGCTCCCGCCGGACGCCGAAGGCTTTGCATCACCAGAGGTGGATTTCCAGACCTCCCCAGGGCTACCCTCAGTCCGCAGCAAAGCTGAGGCCAGTGTCTATCGTGGGTGGCGTGGAACCGTGACCCCTGGACACCGTGAACGTTTGCAGCAACACTATCTTCCTGATCCTCCTCGAAGCTGTGCTTTGGGCTCCGAGTAGCCCCAGCCTTGAGCACCTCCTGCACCGAAGATTTTTGGCCTCCACTCCACGAGTGACCCGTGGGCCAGTTTCAAGTGCGACCGCTCAAGGCTCCTTCGCAATCGCTAGCCCATTGGCTAGTAGGTCCCCTCGAAGGCAACTCCGCTTCTCATTGGGCTTTCCTGGTTGCTCCAGACGTGCCCCGACTTACCCTTGCTGGGTGAGTCCCTCAGACCTTGCTGGTCTGCACCGCAGTCCTTTCTCTGATTTCCAGTGACTTGCCGTTGCCAAGGGTTGTTGGGTCTAATCTGGTCGCCGACACCGCAGCACTCGACAGACTTCATGGGACAGCTCGAATCCAGATTCTGGTCATCATCGGTGCCTCCTGGACCTCATGGCTGAAGAGTCAAGACACCCATCAACTCACCTGAAGCACCCGACATCTGTGGCCATTGGTCCATCCTGCCCTCGGTCACTGGCAAGTGACCCAGACTCTGTCCCCTCTGCTTTCAGGTTCCTTCCATCCTAGATCCAGGCTGGGATCTCTGCGGACACTTCTCCTCTTCACTGCAGCAGCAGTTCTTTGCCAGCCTCCATTGCAATCGACGACGCGACCAAACACCAAAAGACACCTATGCATCCGGCTTCCCTGGGTGAGGTAACTCGAGTACTCCGGTGCTCCCGTGGGTGACTTCTTAAGTCCAAAAGGGTTTGGTCCTGACTCGATTCTAAGTGTCCCTAATCTTTAAATTTCCAACCGCAACATTGCCCATAGAAGCTAACGGGAACCCGCGGTTGTGTTTACACACTGCACACGGCCCCCGTGGGTTCCCTGTGTCACTACCTTGGGTGGTTCCTTGGGGTCCCAGCGATTCTACAGGCTCTAGGCCTTGTGTCTAGTTCAGTCGTGGTTCTTATACCACTTTATTGGTATATGGTTTGGTACACCCCTGGGGCCCAAACGTGTATTTGTGCTACTACTGTTGATTGCTAACTTGTAAATTAAGTACTTCGAACTCCAGTCTCATAAAGAGACTAGAGGGGTGTGTTTTATCTTAAATACATATATTTTAAATATATACCTGGTGTGGTTGTCCTTTCATTTGATCATTCAAGAGATTATAGACTGGTAACACAAGCTGCTTCACATTCCTTCAAGACTTAGCCTGAAGGCTGCTCTCCATAGCTACCACTAGGATAGCTTTCAATAAAGGTTGTCTTTAACCAATTCACCATAAAGGGTTGTTTGGACTGATACAAGGTGCCTACTAGAACAAGTGGACAGCATATATCAGGCCAACTTCTCACTAGGGTGGGACTAGTAGGAGGAGAGCATTGCTGCTTCTCATGGGTTGTGTGCTGCCCACTTTGCAGAGTTTATTGACGAGGTATGGCGGTGTATTTTGATGGAGGACTTTGTGAGTAATGCAAGGAGTTTTGTAGGCGGATCTGCCTTCGATGGGGAGCCATTTAAGGGATTTGAGTGGTGGGGAGATGTGGTTGAAGCGTTTGCAGTCAGTGATGAGCCTGGCTGCAAGTTTGAGCACAGATTTGAGTGGAGCAAGGTGAACCTTGGGGATTCCGGTGAGGATGGCGTTACCATAATCAATACGTGAAAAGACCAGAGATTGAACTACTCATTTAAAGTCATCTGAAGGAATAAAGGGCTTAATTTTCTTTAGATGACGGAGAGCGAAGAGGGCTCCTTTAGCCGAGTTTCTGATGTGCACATTTAGAGTTAGGCTATTATCGATGGAGATACCAAGAGATTTTACTGAGTTGGACAGGGAGAGTGTGAAGTTGAAGGCATTAAGGTCGGAGATCCAGGTTTGAATGGGGAGATGGTTGTTTTTAGGGGAGAAGAGAATGATTTCAGTTTTTTGGGGGCTGAGTTTGAGATGATTTAATTGGAACCAGGATTGAATCTTAGAGAGGGTGTTGTTAAGGTGTAGGATGTCTGCGTCGGTGTCGATCTTATAGTAGAGTTGGGTGTCATCGGCATAAAGGTGGTAGTTGATTCCCGCTTGTTTAAGAATGAAGGTGAGGGGTTCCATAATGAGGTTAAAGAGAGAGGGAGAGAGAATGGATCCCTGGGGGACTCCTAGGGAGACCGGAGTGGGGTTTGATAAGCAATCGAGAATTTTGATTTGCTGTGTACGGTGCTGGAGATAGGAGACAAACCATTTATGGGCAGTACCATTGAGTCCGAAGCGATCTCTGAGAACATTTAGAAGGGCTGAGTGGTTAACTGTGTCAAACGGAGCAGAGACATCAAGGAGGATAAGTAGGCAGTTCTCGCCATTGTCGAGGGAGTGGTGGATGTCATCGACAATGTTAAGCATGGCAGTTTCGGTGCTGCAACCTTTCCTGAAGCCTGACTGTAGGGGGTCCAGTAGGTTGAAGTTTTTGATGTGTTTATCTAATTGGAGCTGGACACACTTTGAGGGCTTTGGAAAGAAGGGGGAGGTTAGAGATGGGGCGAAGATTGTTAAGGTCATTGGGGTCGGCCGTAGGGTTTTTAAGAATGGGAGTGATTTGCCCAAGTTGAAGGCAATCCATGGCAAGGGAGGTGTTGATGATGGAGGTCCAGGAGGGGGCAATGGTGTGCTTTAGGTCTTGGACAAGGTTAGAAGGGAGGGGGTCTTTAATGTGGGAGGACGGTTTAAGTTTAGCAATGATGTTAAAGACAATAAAACATGACTCCATCCAAACAGCATGGTTACTTCCCACCCCCTCCTGACACAATGTGTGAGGGCACATTAGTCCCTTTCAAGCTTCTTCCTGTCATGCAAGTCCCGCCATGTTGCATCCGCATGAGGCCAAGAGTTGAAGGGGAGCAGTTTGAAAGCTTTGAGTGGCCATGCGATGGGCGCAACCTGTAAAGTGTGCCACAGTATGGTCGCAAAGGTATCTTTAGCCTCTAGCTTCCTGCAGCTATTTTGCTAATTCTCTCTTTCTTCAAATCCATTTGAAGTCAAATGATTCATGATGTAGTAATTCTGCGTAGTAGACAATATTTTGGGCAGTCCATATGGACGTTGGTTCACCAAAATGCCTGGTACAGTGGCAGTGAGATCACATTCCTTAAGATTGAGTCCCAGTCTCGCCCTTTGCCCATCACTAGCCTCTTACTTGAAGGCATGAAGGGAATACTACAAAAAGTAAGTATAGTTAATTGATTTATCCTGATCTTCATTCCTGTGGCTGCCTATATGCCCCCTGAGACCATGGGTAGCAGGAGCAGTGCCAGGGATAGCAAAGGGTCAGCTAGGAGCAGCGGCTGAACTGCCTAATTATGTTTATTCAAAACTCAATTTCATGGTTTTGTGGTACCAGAATCTCATAGTCAGAATATCTTCTGCCCTCCCTGCCAAGATACCCATAAAGATCTTATAATCTGCATTCAGCAGGGAAATTGGGCGATAAGAGTCCGCTTTTACTGGATCCTTCCCCGGCTTAAGGATTAAGACAATGATTGCCTCCTTCCATGAGCTAGGGATATGACCTGTTGGACTGTAGATTGAATGAAACAGGGAACCCAGGACTGGGGTTACTTCCTCGGAGAGGGACTTGTAAACTTCATTTGGCAGGGCATCCGTACCAGAGGCTTTACTGTTTTTTGAGATCTTTATTTGGGTTCTTATTTCCTGCAATGTAATTGGGGAGTCGAGGAAATCTTTGTTGGCCTGAGTCAACGGGGAAAGGGATTTTGAGCTCAACCACCCACGGATTCGTTGTTTAGAGGGGAATAAATTCTCCCTATATAAATCTGCGAATAGGGTAAGCAAAGAATTTTATATATCACCTGTGTCTGTTGATCTATCCCCTTGGTTGTTTATCACCAGCTCGGCGATATCGTATTTCGAGCGATCAAATCTCACCTTCCACGCCAAAAGAGCCCCAGCCTTCTCCCCGTATTCATAGTTCTCCATCTTACTCCTTTCCCATTGGATCCTGCACTTCTTTTCTAGGATACCTCTATAGTTTTGTCTGGCCTGCTCAAGTTCAACCAGCACCTTTCTTTGTCCTTCCGGAGAATTTGATAGCTTAAGAAGGTTAGATTCTAGCAGTCCGATCTTTTCTTCGCCCAATTTTAATTCACGCCCTTCAGCACGATTTTTAAAGCATACGAGACTGTGTAATCGGCCTCTTAGGGTAGCCTTGTATGCATCCCAAACGACCTCTATGGCTACTGAACCTATATTAAGATCGAAAAACTCCAAGGATGATGTTTTAACTACCTGAATTAATTCTGGATCATCTAGCCTTCCCCTACTGAGTGTCCATCTCGATTGAACATTTTTTATAAATTTTTTGATGGTACAGAAAACAGGGGAATGATCCGATAGATGGCTAGGAAGAATGGATATATCCGAACCCTTTTCGAGTAAGCACTTACTGGCTAACAAGTAGTCAATCCTTGAGGAGTGATGAAATCTCTTGCTGTAAAATGTGTACCCAGCCCTATCCCCTTTCGTAAACCTCCATGTATCAGCCAAGCCAAGGTCGTGAATCAGATTCTTCATTGCCCGTCTAACGAGAGGAGTCACAATGGAGCGCCCCTGATTCGACCTATCCATGTAGGGGTCTAACAAGGCATCAAAATCTCCTCCAACAATTATCGGGGGAGCCACCAACAAGAGCTTAGACTGCAGCTTAACGATACAAGAGGGGTCGTCGACATTCAGGCCATAGAATGAAGCGCACGTTAAAACAGGACCCCCAAAGTCCAGATGCCCGATCACCCACCTCCCTGATTGGTCGGTCTGGATGGATTTAATCAAACAGGTTAACCCCCGTTTGACCAAGACTGCCACCACACGGCTATTCATGTTTTGGTCCGAAACACCATAGGCTTTAATCCAGGGTACTCCTGAGAATAGTTTATCTGACTCCCCGGCAGTCAGATGGGTTTCCTGTAAGAGGCAGACCCGGGCTTCTGCGAGTTACAGATATTTCATTTTCAACCTTTGCCTCCGAATACATCTTAAGCCATTTACGTTCTAGGAGAGAAGGCCCAGACCAGCCTGATCTATAATTACACCTGCCATCCGTTTACCAAGCCCTTTCCCCTTAATGTCCATTCGGTGGTCAAATCCATAAAGTAAGATGAGGTAATTTTTTTTCTATTTTTAATCCCTGTCCACCCCTGGTGAACCCCCCCCCCGTGCTCCCCCCTGACCCCCCTCCCCTCCCGTGTCCCCATAAGTGTCCCTAACCCCTTGAGGAACCCTCCCTTAAAGATGGGTAAACCCATTTGGTCGCCCTCACCTCGGGCTCAACTAAATAAACATACTAAGGAAAAAAGAAAAGGGTGAAGGGAATAGGGAATAGGGGCAGAATAAAATATCGAAAAATATGTTTATCCTACAAGGAGACCCATCGCTGATTTACTTAGCTTTTGCTCACTTTGCCTGCTCTGCTTTCCTCAATCCGGCCATGAAGAGATCCACCTCTTCGACTGTGTGGAATAAGTGCATCTGATTATTATGCATAGCACGCAGCTGAGCCGGAAATTTTAATTGCGCCTTAACTCCCAGAGACCTCATTTTCTCCAGTCTACTTCCCATCTCCCACTGCCTTGTAGCCGTTCTATGGGAAATGTCAGACCTAATCTGAAAGGTAAATGCATCCGAGCCATTAGGGGAAAAAGTCAATGACCCCTCCTTAAGACCCAGTGATAAGACTAGATCCTTTACTGAGTAAGAAAGAAAATTGACCAGAATCTTCCGGGGTTTCTGTTTTTTCGGGTTTTTCCTAAAGGGGTCACGATGAATTCTTTGAATTTCTGATATCAAGTCGATATCGGGCTGCCATTTCAAAACTGACCCTTTTAAAATGAAAATAACGAACCCCTTTAAATCTGATCCCTCTAAGTTCTCGGGGATATTTAGGAGTCTTAAATTGTTCTTTCTTGAGTGGTTCACCAGCCTTTCAATGTCGTCCTTCAGAATCTTTTGTTGTAGAGTTAACTTCCCCATATCCCTTGTGGCCTCACTTATAGCTTCTTTGATGCCAGGTATTTCTGCTTCGAGGAGGCCTGTCCTTACCACCACCTCATCGAGCCTCTGAGACAAAACTACACAGGATGCCTTGATCGCCGCCTGGTTGGCTTCGGAGACAGAAAACCTACCAGCAAGTTCTGCTTGGTTTAGTTCCGATACCTTGAATCCACTTAACATCTCCTTTTTCATGGCGATCAATAAATCAGACAAAGATCGCGCTTCGGAACCGACTACTGCTTCCATGCTCCCAGAAGGAACCCCCGTTAATATGTCTCTAGAGGAATCTTTAATTGATACAGGCAACTCCTCATCCTGTGACCTCAAGACATTAAACCTGTTTGAAAGAGTCACACCTTGCTGCAAAGCCTTAGGTGCCGGAGAGTCAGTGAGAGGCCCAATGTGTTGCTTAGTAATTTGCTTAGCCCCCCTTTGTTTACATTGAGAAAAGGGGGTCATAGGGGAGGAAGTACTCCCATCGCTAATGGCAGATTTCTGTTTGATCTTTGGTTTTACTTTGGTGAAGATTCCCTCCAGTTTATTAACGTTCGCCAACATTGTTTCATTGGGCTCCACAGTGGTGGCCATGACTCTATAATAAGTCTTTAGCGAGGGGGTAATTTTTTAGATAAATACGGGTTTCTTTTTTGCTCTAAATTTGGTTTTAGAAACCCCTCTTTGTTTCAATTCCTCCTCCTCTTCTTCGTCCCCCCCAAATCTGGCTCCCGACCTCCTTAGCTTCGCCTTAGTTAAATTAACAACAGACGTTTTCTGTGGGATCACTGTGGCCTGGGTAATTTCTGAATTCTATAAGCAGGGAGATTGGGTAAATTAGTCCCTGGACTGGTTAATACAGACCAGTAAGGGTTCATTTCTGGGAGACATATCCAGGAACAAACCCAGCTCCTTATTGGTAATATTGATCTGGCGATCACTAGAGCGGAACCCTTGGCGGTGGTCGCGTTAGACGCTGCCAAGGCTTTCGATAGGGTGTGCTGGGCCTACCTTTGGGAGGTGCTAGAGGAGATGGGTTTTATTCACACTCTGAGAGGGTGTTATCAGGATGCCTCAGCTAAAATCCTCATCAATGGTCTACTCACTCCTAGCTTTGAAATTCAGAGAGGGACTAGGCAAGGTTGCCCTATTTCTCCCTTATTATTTGATCTATACATTGAGCCTCTCGCTAAGGCTAGATGAGACAATTTCCCCGTTTAAGACCCAGCAATATCGGTCTAAAATCGCATTATATGCGGACGACCTAATTATTTACACAGATAATCCCGAGACAACACTGCCAAAGGTTGGGGCCCTGTTGGAAGATTTTGGTTTAATTTCCGGTTATCTGGCTAACTCCACAAAGACGGAGGTTATGTGTTGGGATATCGATCAGTGGAGCGGGGCCACCAGCAATAAATTTAAATATCTTGGCATTATAATTGTGAAAGATCTCGAAAAGATTCCATTAATAAATGTTGAAAAAATAATAAAAGAAATAGATCAGCTGTTCGCAAGGTGGAGGAATCTCCCCCTGACTATTTTCGGGAGAGTGAATCTAGTAAAAATGATCATCCTCCCGAAATTAACTTATTTTTTAACGCGGTTCCTCTAAACACTCCATCTCAAAGGCGCAAAGTAAAATCGGGAGTTTCATCTGGGGGGAGAAGGGTGTTAGGCTATCTTGGAAAAAACTGAGGCACCGCTTAGCTAAAGGGGGTTTGGCCCTCCCCGATATCCGCTGCTATTTGGTCGCCTTTCAATTCAAGGCTATCAGGATGGTCCTAGGTGAACCAACTGCAAGTGCCTGGGGTAAACTGTTGGGGGAGTCGGTCACCACTGAAGGTGGGGGGGTAAGGTAGGGTTCCTTTATAAGATTGGTTCACCAAAATTCTTTAAACGAGTAAGGTTGAAGGTGATTAAAAATGCCTTGGAAGTCTGGTATAGCATTCGGTCTAGATGTGGGATAGGTTACTACTCTGATCAGGCTCCGATCTGGGACTCCCCTGGGACCCCCCTCTGTCTTCAGGACAGTATGGCTCTCCTCATTAAAAGCGCCGGAGTTACCATATGGTCCGGCTTGGGGGATGAAAATGGTATACACCCTTGGGAGGTATTAAAAGCAAGAATAGGCTCTGGGTTTTCAAGATTTAATTTCATCCAATTAAAATCCTGGTTTGAAACAGAAAAGGAGAATTTAAGGGGCAATGGAGAGGTGGAAGCTGTGCTTAAAAACACTCATCAGCTGAAGAAGGAAATCGCAATTCGGTATAGGTTCCTGATTAACGCAGACGATGTAGGTATTCCACAACAGGTGTCAGCTTGGAATGACTCTCCTTTTGAAGCTGATATCGGAAACCTTTTGGAACCTTCCCTGATCCTGCTCTATAAATATACAAACTCAGCCATTTTGAAGAAAAATCATTTCTTTGTTACTAATCGAATCTACTATACTCCGGAGAAGATTTCGAAATTTGCCCCAATCCCCGAACCGAGATGTCCTAGGTGCTTGCTCCCCAAAGCCAATGATATACATACCTTTTTTGAATGTCCCAAATTGGAAACATATTTGGAAGGGGTGTGTAGATATCTATGTAAGACCTTCGGAATTGATATTGTTTTGAGTGGGTCTTTGATTTTTTTTGCAAATGACCAGGTGTCTACTGTTCATATGGAACAATCCCACAGAGGTCTGTTGTTATGTCTGATTTTGCTGTCCCGAAGGGAAATCTTACTTAAATGGGAAGACCCCCTCCCTCCGAAAGTTGAAGACTGGCTAAAGTCTGCACTGGCAATGGCTCGGCTAGAAATAATAAGATCCAGCCCCAGCCCCCCCACACTCTGGGCATCTTTTATACGTCTGGGTCAGGAATTGAGACTTTGTTAATTCTATTCTGTCGATTTTATGGGTCAATAAATATCATGATCCTATGATTAACACCTAAATCCCGGATGATAAAAGGGGATTGGTTGAATAACCTAAACAAGTGCAGGCGGTCGGAGGGCGCCCCACTATCAACGCAGACCGGATATGTCCTGCTAGCAGTTTATAGGTGAGATGAGGACACAAAAAACAAAAAAACAAAAGAATATCTTCTGCCATCACTATTGTGTTGTAAACATAGTTTACAAATATAGTAGCCCCATGAAGCTAATAAGATGAATTGTACATCCAATGGCACGATATTTAAGTAAACTATAATTAGAGCACAAGATTTACGTCAGACAATATGTGTATATATGATATTTTGACATCCATCCATTGAGATCTGTATTTGAGGTAGGAACAATGCCTTTCTGTATAACATTTTGGTAATTGTTACCCGCAAATGGGATACTTGGTATACTTCCTTCATGTGAATCAACCATACAAAAATTGTATTTTTGAATACAAACTAATGAAGATTCTGTTATCCATTCTCTCTCTCTCTCACACATCTTTCTCCCTCTCTCTTTCTCTCTAATTCTCCCTCTCTCTCTCTCTCCCTTCCTCCCTCCCTCTCTCCATCTCTCTCTCTCTCTCTCTCTCACCTCTCCTCCTCTCTCTTTCTGTCTCCCTTTTTCTCTCCCTCTCCCTCCCTCCCTCCATCTCCCTCTCTCTCTTTGCCTCTCTCTCCCTCTCTCTGCCCTCTCACCATCGTGCAGCCAAGGATGAAAAGATTAAGGCGGGACATTTCCGAAATTTCATTCAGCGCAAAGCATGCCGGATGGAGCTGAAGAATGGAAAGGAGTACCTTTTGATGGGCCAGGATGGGGACACAAACAACACTGATGGAGAGTGAGTGACAGCTTAGAGACACACATATCCCCTCCCCCGTCTCTCAGTCTCTCCTCTCTCGACTGTCTTAATCCACGGAAATAATTTAGTGTATCAAGCCATTACAGTTTAGCTATAATATAACTATCAGGATCATTTGTGGAAAGAAAAGGTATAACATCCTTACAGTGTTTCTTCCCATTATCCTTGCCTGAACCACATCCATAAATCAAAATATAATACCCAGAAGTAGCTCCTTACCTCTTGCTGGTGTTTCTTCCAGATTGAGTGCCGTACCGAATATTTAGTATAAGATTAAGATTATTAGTTGGGAAATAATATTTACAGAACTGAGCTGCTTAAGTGTCACTTAGGTGCACAAAATGTTAGATTTGTGTATTTAAATTTAAAATCCTGATTTCACAGAATCAGGATTTGTGCATTTTTCCAAACAAAAATGTCTGCATGTAGGGAGAGTGAAATGGAGCAATGGAATGACATGTTTTGGGATGCCCATGCAGCCTCTGGTGAACACAAACCTATTCAGGTCGTTTTTGTCATCCACAAATGTCACATCATGAATTCCAATCTAGAGGCACACAGAAAACTGCTCGATGAGTCAGGGTCCTTCCTTGTGTGAGAGGGACCAGAGCCAATGAGGCCTTTTGCCTGACACTGATACCTGGTGTCTATCCTGAGAGAGGACACTCTTCCCTGAATCTTGCTATGTGTCTCTGAAAACACGCAAACATCAGCATCTCACCTTACAGAGGACGTCACCTTTAAAAATCACAGATGGAGGCATCTCTGGATCTTGCTCACAGGTAAAGCACTGACAGGGGCAAAGACTGCCTTTTGGCCCAGTTGAATTTATTTTCCAGCATAAATCTTGCATCATGCTGGAAAGTAATCTTGAAGTAACACTAAGTAGCTCTATGCCCTGCATTGTTTGGGTAGACCAGGGATGGAACATGGGCTTTCCCAAGGAACCACCCGTGGTTCATGACACGGAGCCCAATGCACTAAAAAGGTAACAGGGGCTTTGCGCCAAAAATGAATGCCTCCTTGAGGCAGGTATGACATTGGAGGAAAGGTTTCTTTTCTCCAAACCTTTCCAGCTTTCTATGTGTGCTGTACTGTAAAGGCCACATGCACATGTGGAACAGATTTAAACTATGTCTAAGCATTGTAATCTGAACTGGAAGATTATCCATCCAGTACAAAGCCCATGCTAAACATCACACACTTGCAGCCTCGCACCATGAATGTGGATGGTCTTAAGTGTGCTCAGTGATGCTCCACCAGGAGCATTTTTGTGGGGGCCTCATACCAGAGGTGTCCATTCTACAATGACCCATTGGCACAGTAACTGTCTGCCTCCGAGATCTAAAGGTTGTATTTATTTTCTTGACCAGGGCCAAGGCATCGTTGAACTGGTCATCGTTCAAGGCTAAGGCCTCCTAGTCAGTGACTGCTCGTCATTACAGGTGCAGGGGCTCCACCTCCCCCCTCTTTCTCATAATATAATAAATGTTTGTCAGACTGAGCAAAGGGCAGACTAACAGACACTCACCATGTCAGGGTCAGACATTTGCACTAATAGGTGCTGGCAGCCAGTGCCAAGGTTTGAGGGCAGTGACTTCATCAGCCTGGGAAAGCTCTAAGAGAAACCTCCCTTCTCACAGCGAGGGGTAGCGTCATGGATAGAGTCACTGATTTAAGCCCTCAATGGCCCAGGACTGACTGTCTGACAGAGGTGATGCTTCACATCACCCTTCACTAATCATCCACAGTATGAGGTGGGATCCACAAGTCTCAATGATTCCACCCCTCTCTGTGGATTAGAGAAGATCCTAGTCTCATTGGCTAACCCTTAACAAGGGGTAGCCAATGAGAGGAGGTGGTGGGATCTTCTGCTTTCAGCCTCCCACCTGAAGCTTGCAGCTCCTTCCCGAGCCATTGTGCTTCTCCCTCCCTCACCCGCTGATTCTGCCATGGCTCAGTAAGCACCTTAATAGAAATTTGGGTGCTTGTGTTTATGTATGGATGTATATGTACTAACATATGTGTGCTTGTGGAAAGGTGTGTATGTTTGCGCGCTGGTGAATAGATAGGTCTGAATGTGTGTGCGCATATGTGGTTGTGAAAGGATGGGTATAAGTTGTGTTCATGGATGGTGGTCCTGAGTGTGCACATGTGTCTCTGACCCATTACTTCTCCAGGTTACCAGATGCCACTAAATGCTGGTAATATTAGCATCAATAGAGTCTAAACCAATTGTAACTTTTCCTTAAGCAATGGTTGTGAATTCACCAAGACTGAGGACCAAGGCACACGTTTAAGTGTGTGATTTTGTGCAAACACACTCAGAGCCATTGTCCTAACGTTTGGTGTCTGCATTTCAGTTGCTAGCAATAAAAGCAAATACCTCAGCCCTTTCTTCTCTATCGAACACTCTGGCGTGTTACAAGTGCATGTGATAGAGAGGAGCATAGACATCTCTCGACAGATAGGGAAAGTAAAACATAACAAACTAAGCCAGTTTAACCTGTTGGTAATATGTGCAGTAATATGTATCAGGATATCATGGGAAAAATATTGTGATACAAAAATATTGTTGGGAAAATATCAAAGACCAAAATCTTGTGATGGTAAATATATATAGGTCAATATAGGCTTATTATATTAAAATCCATATGTAGATAACTTGACAATATTTAACTACACGACACCTAGATGTGGAGTTAAGAATTGTAAATCTATACTTATCTATATTTAATCTCACTATATTTTGGTTGTTTAGGCAATATCTATATACTCAATATTCTGACACACAACCATGTGCAACTGTGGGACAGTATAGTGTGTTTTACATCAGAATTGTATTCATGTAAAGAATAACCTTACTTAGTGCATCCCTACTCATACACATGTTATAATCCAAAAATTAATTTTGAGCAGCAGCTCATCACTGGTAGTCGTACCATCCCTGAAGAGTTTCCCTCCTTCCTGCAGCTCTGCCACCTTTGTTGCCCTTACACTTCCTGTGAGCTTCACCCAAGCCCTATTCCACTCTCCATTTTAAACCCCAACCCCTAATGCTACATCTCCAGCACCCTACCCTAATTCCTTCCTTTGTTCCAAGCGCTTTAAATCCCAATATTTACAAGTCATATTCATATGTAATTCTTCCTTTTGTCTCTTGCTCTCTTTTTTCCCTAATAGGCTGCAGTACTTTCTTGAGTCCAACTCCTGGATCGAGGAACTTGCGACTGAAGGGAACTGCAGAGCCTCCATCCACCGTAGCAAGTGCCGGAAGATGCAGAAGTTCATGGAGGACTATCGGAACAATGGCTGCATGGTCTAGGGAGCCAGTACAGGGCTCCCGGAGCAAGACCGTATAACCTTTAGTTTTTGGCACTAGTCCTGTCCACTACAACTCTATTGATCTTTTCTTGAAAAGTAGATGGGATCTACTTTATGCACAGTCAGTTTTAATAAACAGAAGTAGATTTTGCTTTTCCTGTTTCTATGGTGACTGGAATGTGTAATTTCTTGATTTTCCTGTGTAAGACAGTGTTAGTTGTGTGATAGTCACATGATAGTCAGTGTTTGAATTTGGCACAGCAGAGGGTCTAAAGGAAACTATAGAAAGGAGGCAATCCTTGCTATGGTGTCGAGCAGAAATCATAAATGCAGCTAGATTGTAATTCCTTCAGTGTGTTGCATGTGGAGGTGGGGCAGAAGAAGATGCCTACTGAGTTGTCTGAGTGTGAGTTATTTTCATGTCTGTTACAGAGCAACTCAGGCCATTGTTTGCTCCTTAGATCCAGATGCAGCCTCTACCCAAGTCCAATCCCCTGCTTCACCCTGCCACCTCCCTCTAGCTGGGCATAGGTTGACAATTTCAGGGCACAAGTGGACTTCAGTATGGCAGTGCAAGCACCAACATGCCCCTGCTCCAATTGGCAGCCCTTGGTGAACTCAGATTTGTCATTGATCCCTGGGGACCTGCAGAATTCCCAGATTTCCCATCCGCACTGCTGTGTGTGTAAATAACAGTGTAAACAGAATCCTCAGGATTCCTTGGGACCAGTGACCCAAAAACACAAAGATAATCCTGAGGTTTAGCTTTGTGCCTTGGCCTGCAGGTTATGTTATGTTGAGGATTTATAGAGGGCAAGGCTACCCAAAGGCTTCCCAGTGCTAGGTATGAGATATGGTGTAGCTTTCAGTTTTTTTCTGAAGGTTGCGTCCGAGGCTGTGAATCTGATCTCCCAGGTATGAATCTACTTGTCTTCCACTCTTGTGGTCTCAGGGAATTCATAGGTGCTCTCTCCCACCTGCATGCTCGACACGCAAGCTCAGGATGCCCTGGGGTGAATTCTTGGAGATTTCTTGAGCCCCGGAGCTGTAGAGATGCAGTTCTACTTATGTTATAGCTAGCAGACCCCGCTAGTCTTCTACCCCTCCAAGTTGTGATAAAATCGGGCAGTCACTCTTGGCAGGTGACTGGTTGGATGTTGGCGGGGCAGAAGTACGGATAATGCCAATCCAAGAGACCTTTGCCTTGTAATTGGCAAATGGCAGCAGGAGGTGAAACATTGGCATATTGCGGGCCAGTCACCAAAGTTTATATAGAGATTTACGTACAGACCTTCCAGCTTTACTTCCAGAATCCTGGAGTTTTGTAAAAGAAAATGGGACTAGTCACAATATTTTCGGGGTGAGTTATTAATATTGATGCCAATGAAGATCGACTTGCACTATTTTGTCAAGGAAACATGGGCCGAAATTTTCTAACACTATGCAGAGTGTTGTGGTGGTATTTACTGTCCAACACAAATCAGGATTTGCATTTGAAGGTAAAGCAAAGTAGCGCTATTTGCAACTTTACAATGCTTTGCATCATGGGCATTCACATGCAACCACACTTGGTTGTGGCACAAACCCCTATCTACTAAAAACTGCAGACAAGGATTTAATCCAAAACCTTATGCCTCCTCGAGGCAGTAGCAACTGGGTAGCAAGCTTTAAAACTCTCCACATTTTTCTAGCTTGACGTGTACACTACACTGTACGGCACACATACAAAGAAGGAAATGTATTAAATCATAATTTTTGTACTGGAATGTTCTCCTTCCAGGAAAAAAACAATGCTTGATGGAACGCACACATATTTGCAGTATAGTGCAAGGGTATGTTTGGTGGTGCAATGCAGTCTAGAGTGCACCAGAGGAAACAATTCTGTCTCTTTCACGTTCTCTCAGTTTCACACAACTCAGTGCAGCAATTTTGTTTGCGGTGCTGCATTGCATGAAAAATGTATGTGTCTGCCTCTAAATGAAGAGTCAGAATAGTAAATCTATTCTTATCCAGTATTGGATCTTTCATAGATTCACATGCTTGAATCATTCCACGGTACTCTAATAAAGCAGTAAGTATAACTAACATAGACTACAGTGGCAGTAGCCTATATTTGTCCTTCTTAAAAAAGGACCAAACATTGAACTATGACCAATCAGTTCGTAACACCCTCTAGAACCTTCCCAAGAGAGGCTGACTTCCTCAGATTTTCACTGTACGTCGTGTGTGAAGGGAGTCTCCCTGAGCTCCGCTCAGTTTCTCTTATTCCGAAGCTATTTTCAACTACTACTCTACTATGTCTGACACAAAAAGCCTCTTCCATCCCTGTAAGGCTTGTGGGAAGAAGAGAGTGTACGTGGATGACACCCATAAGAACTGCATTTACTGCCTTCATCCCAAACATTAGGAAAAAGAGTACAAGATCTGTCACACTTTCTTCTCAAAACCTCTTGAGGGACAGAGAAGGTATGCTACTACTGTGGGTTCAGAAGACGAAAGCTTAAATGTCGTTTTCTACGGAAGATGGTGACACCTTTTCTGGGTCTCACAAAAGGGCTAGATCCAATGATGGCGCGCCAGAGGAGTCCAGAAAATCGGTGAAGACTTCTCACCAGTCTCACAGCTCTAAGAAAAAGGAGAACCAAAGACATTTCTCCTAAGAATCATCCTTACCTGGCTCTTCAACATGAAAGGATAAAGATTGCCCTCATGCCTCATCTGCTGAGCCATCCACAAAGCCAAAATCCTCTTCAAAATCCTTCTCGACGACACCTTCTCTGTCGACACCAAGACTGTTGATGACCACCAGTACCACCTTCTCGTTGAAACCGTTGACCACGACACCAAAGAAAGACAGCACTCCTGTGATAACAACACTGCTGACGCCCCCATCGATGACAATTAAGATTTCTAAGATTTCCAAAACCTTTCTGCATCCTGAAAGGTAGCCGGCAAAGTCTCACTTCTACCTCAAAGTCATCTATTGGACATTGAGCAGTCTGATGATGATGTCGCCTGTTTGGTCCAGCTCATAGTCTGTAGGAACGGAACGTTAATTTTCAGGAGGAAGATGGGAATTATGAGGAGTATAGTCATTATTACCAACATTACTATCCTCTATGAGACAGAGTGTGTTTTTCAGATCTTTTTCCTCAGTGGGATACTGCACACATTCCTGTTTCCTTGATACAGGACCTCCAAGCAATGCTAATGGATTATGTATGTATGTATGTATGTATGTGCGGTCTTATATAGCGCTCAAATTACCCTTGGGCATCTCGGCGCTTGCATTGGGAACCCGTCCTGGTTTTTCCCTGTGAGATAACCCGTACTGGGCATTCCCAAGGTGAAAGCCAGGCATCCCGCCGCGGGGGGCCATTGTGGAGATTAAGCAAGCTTGTTGCTCAGAGCTGCATAGTGTGAACTCATGCTTAGAGTAGGCACCGAAGCGAGAATTATCAAGTCCGTGGACAATTGGGCTCCAGACCCTGCCGCGTCGGGAATCAAACCCTGGTCCCGGGTCTGACCTCTGCTTCAGGGTATGCCTCCTCTAACCAGTGAGCTACAGTTCTTATCTGAGGCATTTCCCCGTGAATAGCCTGGTGCACCACCACAACCTGCCACCCCTCTTCCTCCACCACCTCTCCCTCAGCCAGGTACTCCTAGAATGCTGCCTGCCTCCCATTTTGCAGTGCCACCAAGATATCCATTATCACCTGATGATGAAAGAGAAGAGGGTGAGATTCCTGACACACAGCCGCCTTTGGATGAATGGGATGACTATGTCATGCCAGCACTATCCCCGCCTCCGCACCACCCTTCTTATTCGCCTCTAGAAGATATAGGTTTCCACAATCTGATGGACAGAGCAGCAACCAAGTTCATCTTCTCATGTCGGTGAAGCAGTCTGGCTGCTTCCTTTATGATTTTAATGTGCAAGCAAGAAAATCGCTGCGCTCAATACCAATCGTAGACTACATCTGGCAGGAAGGAGTCATGGTAATGAAAAACCCTGGCAGGGTAGTGCCTGTCCTTCCTCACAGTGAAAAAAAGTACAGGGTGCTTGAGGATTCCCTAGCAAGTTTGACAGGACATCCCAAACCTGATTCAGTAATATCTCATGCGGCACATCGGAGTTCTAAGACCCCATCTACTCCGATTTCGGTGCCACCTGATACAGTTGGATGTAGTGTAGACAATATTAGCCAGATATTTTCCACTATATTTGTGATTACAGCGCACACAGCGAATGCCTTGGCGGTTCTCTGCTGTTATGATCACCAAATGTGGTCGCATGTCAGATCCATCATTGATCTCATCCCGGAGGATAGACAGTCGGAAGCCAGAAAGATTTTATTGGCTATGGGCATCGCATTCACAGGCTTCCGCCAACTAGCCAGCGCATTGGTGTTAAGGCGCCAAGGTTGACTTTGGGTGACCTCTTTCGGATCCGAGGTCCATTCCAGTTTTTGCATGGAATATAATGGGGACACATTATTTGGCAAACATATTGACGATGCCTGCTTGCCACTAAAATGGGCACAGATTCCGCCAACTGCCTTGACACCCCTCAATATTGCATTGTGCTTTTTTGAGGAGTGCGAGGGTGTGGATTCCAACAGTATATGTGGCTTTCAACAGTATCAGTCCTACCAGCCTCAGTTCAGGCAGGGGGTATCAGCAACAGTCTTACCGGCAATCCTCTATGGCAGGTTTCTCTGAACAAGGGCCTTGCATAAGGCCACCATCTCAAAGCCGCGAAACAGGCCGCAAACAGTGAGCTTCTCCAGGGACCAGCTACACCACCTTCTCATCCCGTAGGTGCGAAGATATTCAGTTACCTCCATCAATGGCAAACCATCACTTTCAGACTGATGAGTATTGGACCTTGTTAACTTTGGCCATACCCTGGAATTTATGGAGAAACCACCAACTAATCCACCATGGGGATCGCACCCCTGTCATCTTCACTTACTGTGCAATGATGCTTTCTTAATACTTGCCAAAGGAGCGATAGAGAAGGTCCAGCATGCTCAAAAAGAGAAAGGATTCTACTCCCATGTTTTCCTATTCTCAAGAAATCAGAGTGGAGACCTATCCTAGATCTCAGGAAGCTTACAAATACCTCTGCAAGCAATCTTTCCAGGTGATAACTCTCTCTGACATTCTTCATCGTATCAACAGCGAAGATTTCATGACATCCCTAGACCTAAAAGACACTTACTTCCATATCCCCATCCATCCCAAGCGCTGCAAATATCTTCGTTTCACAGTAGCTTGTACCCATTTACAATTCAAGGTTCTACGCATTGGTCTAATTTCCACCCCTCGTATATTCACCAAGTACATGGCCCCAGTAGTAGCAGCAGCACTCAGGAAGCAAGGCCATCAGGTATTCCCTTACCTAGACGACTGGCTGCTAAAAAATTGAACCCCAGGACAGGGTGCCAGAGTGACAAAGGTATTTTTCTCAAACTGGGCCTCACCGTAAATTGGCGCAAGTCCTCTACCAGTCCCAGTCAGGCTATGGCATTTCTCAGAGCAAACTGGACACAATACAAATCAAAGCCTTCCTCTCTCTGGACAGACAAAGGAGGCTAGCGTGCTTGGCTCAAAAAATTACAAGAAAACAGTAAGTTTCTGTGAGACTGTTTAAGTTGCTCCTCGGCAGGCTCTCTTCTGCCATAAACTTGGTACCATTGGCGTACCTCAAAATGAGACCTTTACAATCAATCAATCAATCAATCAATCAATCAATCAATCAATCAATCAGGGAATTGTAAGCTTGCTACTCACCTGTGAGGATCTCAAGGCGCTGAGGTTGGGGGTCCACAGATCTGTTTAGCCCAAGAGCCAGGTCTTGAGGGTCTTCCTCAAGGTGTTCAGGGAGGGGGCACGTCTGATGTCTGCTGGTAGCTCGTTCCAGGTCTTGGCTGCAGTATGAGAGAAGGATCTTCCACCTGCTCTGGCTCTGGGGATGCGCGGGGTTTTGGCCAGGGCGAGGTTGGAAGATCATAGGTTTCTTTTGGGTACGTGGAAGTTGATTCTGTCATTGAGGTATTTGGGTACAAGAGGAGCTGCAACAACTTAAACCCATTCCATGCTTCCCTGGAACAGATCTTACCTTATCTTCTTTCTCTGGCCAAGTCAGGCTTGGTTTATTCATCAGTTAAGGTTTACCTTCCTGCAATCTCCAGATACAGTCGCTCGGCACAGGCTCCATCGTGCTGTTCTACAAGGCTTACAAAGCAATTCTTGAAAGGACTCTTCAGAGCTTTGCAACCAGTATGAACGAACTCCTCCCCCAGAATGGCATCTCAATGTGTTCCTTGTGTAATTAATGAAATAGCCTTTTTTAACCATTTATAAAGCTGAATTAACGTTTCTCACATGGAAAGTTGCTCTTCTCACTCTCACATTTGCCAGAAGGGTTAGTGAGATAAATACCCTTAAAGAACCTTTTCTTTGTTTCATCGATGAATCCATACTTCTCCATGCAAACCCTTTGTTCATCCCTAAGGTTCCTTCTCAATCCCACCTCAATGAGCCTATCATCCTTCGGACATTTTTCCCCAACCCAGCCACACCGGCTGAGCAGGCTCATTAAGAGATGTCTCAAATTTTGCTTTCACGGAACAAAGCTCATTCGCAAGACTGACCAATTTTTTGTAACTTACGGTCAAGGTCATCAGTTCAGAGAAGTGACAAAATTTATGATAGTAAGATGGATTTTGGTGACAATTCAGGTTTGCCTTTCCAAAGCGGACAAACCCTTAACGAGAAGAGCTAAAGTGCATTCGACAAGAGCAGTGTCCACTTTGGTTGCTCTGTTTGTAGGTATTCTGCGGAAGAAAATATGGGTGCTGCAACATGGAAGAGCACCCACATGCTCACGCAGCACTTCTGCCTGGAATCGGCACAGCAAAGTGATGCAGCTGTAGGCCAGGTGTTGTTACGCCACTTATAAGGTGGCCCTCTTTAAATAGAGGAGTTTATTTATTTGAAAGTCTAATTTTCCTAGCTATGGTATTTTGCTATTTTATTTCTATATTTACATACTTTGTCTAAATGCTATGCACATGATTATGTTCTCTATATATATATTACCTACTGGCGGTCGCCAGTAGGTAGTTATAGTTAGAACCTATTTTCCATAGGAAATCCGCAATATTCTATTCCCAATAACTTTGGCGTAGATTGACGAATCTTCACGAAATTTTCAAAACTTTTGGCCAGCTCCTATCCTGAAAGTTTCGCGGTGATTCGTCAAGCGGGGGCCGAGAAAAAAGGGGGGTCCCAAAACGTGTTTTCGCCATGCAATTTCCCATAGGAACCTTTATTCGCAGCTACAGCCCGAACTGCTGAACGGAATTGCACCAAATTTGGCAAAGAGGTAGTCCTTGGTTCAGACTCGTGCATCTTTGTTAAATGGTGTAAATCCGTTCAGTAGTTGCTGAGAAATTCAAAAGTAAAAACACATATATATCTAGGGCCGCGGATCCTCCCGAGCACGAGCTTTATGCTAATTGGCTGTCAACACTTCAAACCAGGAAGTGTTGGCAGCCATCTTGTGCCTCGGTAACTGAGGCACAAGAAAGCAGAGAAAAAAAACGTGCAAAACACGTAAAGGGGGAAGGGTAGAAACACCCTAACCCCCTAAGCCTGCTCAGGGGGTTCCACAAGGACCCCCAAGGCCTCCCAATTTTAGTTTTTTAATAAAAAATCGCGGGATGCGCTTAGGATCCACGCATCCTGCTGCCGGAAAAAAAAAACAAAGCGCGGGCTCCCGAGCATAGTTTCTAATTAGCCCCCGGGGGGGCCAAGTCCCGGGGGCAATATATTATAGTGATGGGGGGCCCACCCCCAGGGCTTTTTTGAAATTATGTGGGGGGCTCTCAGCCCCCCCAGCCCCAGGGACCGCCACTCCCCGGGGCTACAAATTGAAATGGGTGGGGGGGCTCAAAGGCCCCCCAAGCCCCGGGGACTGCCACACCCCAGGGCTTGTTTAAAAAATACTACCTGTGTGGGGGGGCTCGAGCCCTCCACACGCCCTGGGGACTGCCACCTCCCCGGGGCACTAAATATTTAAAATAGGGGGTCCGTTACTGACTCCCAAGTCCCGGGGACCACCACCCCCCGGTGTTTTGAATTAAGTGGGAGGGGGGGCCGTGCGTCCCCTCCTGGATGGCCCTGGGGACCGCCACCCCCCAGGGCCGGCTCCTGCAGTGTCCCGGGGTGCCCACCCCCGGGACACTGTAGTTTGCAATGACAGGGCGGGAGGCTCGCGGCTCCCGCCCTGTCATTCCAAACTGCTTTGCTTCATTGTAGCGAGAGCAGGTTTCCCTGCTCTCGCTCCAATGAAGCAAAGCAGATTGCTTTTCCACATGGGGAGCAGCATGTTAGCTGCTCCCCATGTGGACAAGCAATGCCGGCTCCCGTAGAGCCGACTGGGACCATGGGTGGATTGGGGACCCCCCCACGGTCCCACACAGGAGATCAGGCCCCGTGGGATGGGGTCCCTGGGGCCATAAGTGGCCCGGGAGGGGGGCCACGCAGCCTCCTACTCTAAAAAAGTAAAAAAAACAACGAGGCAGAGCCCCGGGGGATGGGGTCCCCGGGGCTAAAAGAAGCCTCAGGAGGGGGGCCACGCAGCTCCCCTCCTTGGTATAATTAATAAAAAATAAAGAGGCCATGCCCTGGAGGATGGGGTCTCCTGGGCCATAAGTGGCCCGGTTGGGGGGCCACGCGGCCCCCTCCGCATTTTTAACATTAAAAAAAAAAAAATTAAGGGGTCAATGTTCTGGGAGATGGGGTCCCCAGGGCCCGAAAAACAGTAAAGGTGGGGGGGCCACTAAGCCCCCCTTCTGAAAAATAAAAATAAAAAAAAGCCGGCATTGTGCTGGAGGCCTTGCCCCCTCCCACCAACACTATGCAAATGCGCCTTGTGGCGCTTTTTAAGATGGGGAATTTTTTCCCCTACAATCTTGAGGGTCCCTGGGGGCTAACAAGCCCACCAGGTACCTCCAGTTAGCGCCACAGGGCTAAGTTGCAGAGAGGTGGTCTGAGGCCACGCCCCTTTTTACACCTCTCTGCAATGCAACTCTGTGGCGCTTACTGGAGGTACATGGTGGGCTAGTTGGCCCCCAGGGACCCTCAGGATTGAAGAGGAATTAATTCCCCAACTTAAAACGCACCACGGGGCGTGTTTGCACAGTGGTGAAGGCAGGGGGCGGGGCCTGAGGTGACATGTGTGCAAACACACCCTGTGGCGCGTTTTAAGTTGGGGATTTAATTCCTCCTCAATCCTAAGGTCCCCTGGGGGCCAACAAGCCCACCAGGTACCTCCAGTAAGCGCCACGGAGTTGCGTTGCAGAGTGTTGTAAAAAGGGGCGTGGCCTCTGAACACCTCTCTGCAACACAGCTCCCTGGCGCATACTGGAGGTACCTGGTGGGCTAGTTGGCCCCCAGGGACCCTCAGGATTGAAGAGGAATTAATTCCCCAACTTAAAACGCACCACAGGGCGTGTTTGCACACATGTCACCTCAGGCCCCGCCCCCTTCCTTCACCATTGTGCAAACGCGCCCCCTGGCGAGTTGTAAGTTGGGGAATTAATTCCCCTTCAATACTGAGGGTCACAGAGGGCCAACTAGCCCACCAGGTATCTCCAGTATGCGCCAGGGAGCTGCGTTGCAGACAGGTGTTCAGAGACCACGCCCCTTTTACACCTCTCTGCAACGCAGCTCTGTGGCACTTACTGGAGGTACCTGGTGGGCTAGCTGGCCCCCAGGGGACCTCAGGATTGAAGAGGAATTAATTCCCCAACTTAAAACGCGCCACAGGGCGTGTTTGCACACATGTCACCTAGTTTGACTTTAGGGACCCTTAGGATTCAAGGGGACTTAATTTCCCAACTTAGAATGGACACAGGGCGTGTTTACACAGTGGTGAAGGGAGGGGACGGGGCCCAAGGTGACGTGTGCAAACACGCCCTGTGGCGTGCTTTATGTTGTGGAATTAATTCCCCTTCAATCCTGAGGGCCCCTGGGAGCTAACTAGGCCACCAGGTGCTTCCAGTAAGTGACACCGCGCTGCGTTGCAGAGAGATGGTGCAGGCCGTGTCCCTTTTTACACCTCTCTGCAACGGCGCTTACTGGAGGTACCTAGTGGGCTAGTTTGACCATAGGGACCCTCAGGATTCAAGGGGACTTAATCTCCCAACTTAAAACGGCCACAGGGCGCGTTTACACAGTGGTGAAGGGAGGGGATGGGGCCCGAGGTGAAGTGTGAAAACACGCCCTGTGACGCATATTAAGTTGGGGAAATAATTCCCCTTCAATCCTGAGAGCCCCAGGGGGCTAACTAGCCCACCAGGTGCTTCCAGGCCTTGCCCCTTTTTACACCTCTCTGCAACGCAGCTCTGTGGCGCTTACTGGAGGTACCTAGTGGGCTACTTGGACCCTAGGGACACTCAGGATTCAAGGGGACTTAATCTCCCAAATTAAAACGGACACAGGGCACGTTTACACAGTGTTGAAGGGAGGGGATGGTGTAGGAAAGTGGCTCTATATATACTGGACCAAAGTAAGGTACAGTGTGTATAGAGTCCCCAGAGGTTTGGCAGAGGTTAAAGTAAGATATAACCTTACTCTCTAAAGTGGTAGCTTGGTCGAGCAGTAAGGCAGTATCAGAGGCTAGTGTAAAGCATTTGTTGTACACACTCAGTCAGCAAATGGTCTCACACACTCAAGAACTGGACTCTAGGCCAATTGTTTTATATCAAAAGATATAGTTGTTTTATTTTAGAACCAACAAGGCATCAAAATAGACTTTCTCAGGATGAGTTACTTAAGTTAAATACTTTTCAAATAGGCAATAGACTTTTTGAATGCAATAGTTACAGTTTGTTGCAATAGGCAACACAATTTCAAACACAATGCAACATTGAGCTCAATGGGAATTTCCGATCAAATGCAATTAGTTACTTTGTAGATTACTTTTCTAACCACAGGACTGGATCCTAGATTCAGTTCCGGGACATGAGCTGTAAACAGTTAAGTAAAAGCGTTTTGTTTACAGTAGTGATTTTTAAGGAATATTATTGTATTTTAAAAGTTGACACTTAAAATTTTTTTCAGTTGGTACCAATGTTATCCAATGGAAGGAAATGCAATTTGCAGGTAAAGTATGTTCACGTTACTTTTGTAATCCAGTGCTGGACTCCTAGGTTCACCGCTGGGACCTCTATCTAAAACAGGCAAGTAATTACGTTTTTATCGTTGGCACGATTTTTAGAGAATATTTGCAAGTTTCAAAAATCGACAGAAAAATTTTCTGCAAAAAGCAGGCAATGATATCCCATGGAAGGAAATTCAAGTTACTGGTAAGTACGGTTAAAATTACTTTTCAGGATCAGTACTGGGCTCAAAGATGCAGCACTGAGGTCTTTCGTGATAACAGGTGAGTAAATCAGAATTCGTAGTTCGGCTGACTGTAGAGGAATATTTGTAAGTTTCAAAACTCCACACTTAGAAGAATTTCCAAGTGAAACCAGTCAATGTTAGACTACGGAAGAAAAGTGAGTTATCAGCTTTTAGGTAAGTACTCGACTGGCAGAGTTAAGGTTATGGGCATACACTCAGGGGTCTCTGAGGGTCAGGTAAGTACAGTTGGTACACCCTCAGTGGCACAGGGGCAGCCGGGTGCAGAGGTAGTTAGGCCCAATGTTATCCAATGAGAGGAAGGGGGCCTTCGGTTGGTGGCTGCTGGCTAGCAGGCCACGCGGCTGTGGGAGCTGGGCTCCTGGTCACTTGCTCATGGCAAATGGGGAAGTAGGATAGGACAAAGGTTGCACTGCCAGGGGCACTCGGGCGGCTGCGTGCAGGGTGCTTTTGAGCCATCGGGCTCTCAATGTTATTCAATGGAGATCTTTAAAAGGGAACAAAGCTGCAGGCTCGGGGACGGTGGATCTTCTGGGGCGACCAACACTTCGAGGGGTAAGTTGGGATCTTGGAGGGTAGGTAGGCACCCTGGAGTTGGGCACAGTAGGCCGGGAGCGCCAGGTGCACGGGTGTCTTTGGACATCGGGAAATCTTACCCTCTGCTGGTCGCGGTTGGAGGGGTCCCTGGTTCTGAGTCTGCAGGTGTCATCTGGATCGTCGAGGAGGGTCCTTGGGCACTGGATTCCAGGTCAGAAATGCTGGGGGGACGTCCTCAGGGTGTTTGTCTACTCGGGCACAGGCCGGGCTCGGCGGGTGCAGAGTGGGCTGGATTCGCGGTGCCTGGCTGGCACCAGGGGTGTTGCTGTTTGAGCAGAGCCACTGCTCATGGAAGTACCAGTCTCTAAGAGGGTCAAGGCAGGCAGGTCCTACGGGGTTCTTGAGGTTGCTGTCCGCAGGAGATGCTGGGATTTAGCAGGAGCAGGTTCAAGGATCAACAGGCCTCTAGGGCTGGGGCCAAGTCAGTTGGTGTGTTCCTCTTGTTAGCAGCTGTACGGCAGGTCTTCTTCTTCTTGGTCTTGTTTCTTGTTTCATAATCGGGATCTGAGGAAGGAAGGTTCAGGGTGCCCCTAAATACTAAATTTAGGGGCGTTACTGGTAGGGGAAGGGCAGGGACCAATAGGTCCCTGTCCTGGGGTGAGTACACCCCCTATCCTTCTCCTCTCCTGTGGGAGGGGGGCAGGAGCCTATCTCTGATTGGGCAGGGCTTCCCATCCTCAAGATGGCCGGGGCCCGGAGTTGTGCTTCTCCTCCCACCTGAGGGGTGGAGGTGGCACAGGCTGACACACCTCCTTTCTTCACGTAGGGTTTCCCGCCAGTCTTCCCGCCAGTGTGGGGGTCAGAACCGGTGGGGGCCAGTTGCTGAGTACAGCAAGTGGTCTGGAGAAGCTCACAAAGGCGGTATGCCTTTGAAACTTCCCCCTGCCCATCCTGGGGGAGGAGACCTAGCACCTCGCCCAGGATGTGCATTGTTGCAGGCCTAGGAGAGCGGGGGGCTCTCCACCCAGGGGTCCAGCAACATGTCTGCTGTGTGGCAGCCTAGGTAGCGTCTCAGACAAGACGTGGATTGTAGGTTAAGTTTCAGGGGGCATCTCTAAGATGCTCTCTGTAGTGCATTTTACATTACATCCCACACTGGCATCAGTGTGGGTTTAATGTGCTTAGAAGTTTGATATAAAACTTGTCAGTCTTCAGTGTAGCCATTATGGTGCTGTGGAGTTCGTAATGACAACCTCCCAGCACCATATACTCTTAATGGTATCACTGCACTTACAGTGCCCAGGAATGGCCCTGGGTACTGTAGGGGCACAGGGCTCATGCACCTGTGCCCACACCACTGGCATAGGGCACCCAGCTAGAGAGGTGACTGATGTATGCCAGGGCAGTGGGTTTGTGGGCATGGCACACAGGGATGTGTGCCATGTCGGCTCTTTATTGAGTTCTGCACCAGGACACTCAGTCTGCAAAGGCAGTGTGTGGGTGTCAGGGTGCAGGGCCCCTAAGGGGGCACAATAAGTGCTGCAGCCCTTAGGGGTCTTCTCTGGTCACAATGCCCTAGGTACCTAGGGTACCATTTACCAGGGGCTGACATGTGGCCAGAGATGCCAATTGGGTTTCAGCTTCAATACAGTTTTAGGGAAGGAACACAGACCCTGGGCACCTGATTGGCAGGAGCCCAGGGCACACTCAGTCAAAGCACATCAGCAATTCAGCAAAAAGTGGGGGCATACCATGCAAGAAAGATGGCACTTTCTCACAGATGGGGCCTGAGGTGACGTGTGCAAACACGCCCTGTGGCGGGTTTTAAGATGGGGAAATAATTCCCCTTCAATCCTGAGGGACCCTGGGGGCCAACTAGTCCACCAGGTGCTTCCAGTAAGCACCACTGCACTGCGTTGCACAGAGGTGGTCCAGGCTGTGCCCTTTTTTACACCTCTCTGCAATGCAGTTCTGTGGAGCTTACTGGAGGTACCTAGTGAGCTACTTGGACCCTAGGGACCCTCAGGATTCAAGGGGACTTAATCTCCCAAATTAAAATGGCCACAGGGCGCGCTTACACAGTGGTGAAGGGAGGGGATGGGTCCCGAGGTGACGTGTGCAAACATGCCCTGTGGCGCGTTTTAAGATGGGGAAATAATACGCTTTCAATCCTGAGGGCGCCTGGGGGCAACTAGTCCACCAGGTGCTTCCAGTAAGCGCCACTGCGCTGCGTTGCAGAGAGGTGCTCCAGGCCGTGCCACTTTTTATACCTCTCTGGAGATACCTGATGGGCTAGTTCGACCCAAGGGACACTCAGGATTCAAGGGGACTTTATCCCCCAAATTAAAACGGCCACAGGGCGTGTTTGCACATGTCTGCTCAGTCCCCCCCTCCCTTCACCAGTGTGCAAACGAGCCCTGTGCCGCGTTTTAAGAGGTAGTTTTAATCCCCCTGCCCTATTATGTACTAGGGGCTTACAGAGGAGGCCATGGTAATCACAGGGGTACCCCAACGCATAGTGTTCCATAGTGTATGTAGGTGTTTTAACTGTATTCTCAGTGTCTTTTAGCATAGCACTGTCTCTAGGACTGGTTAGTCAGAGTCAGTTACCACCAGTACCCGTCTGAAAAATTTGTGAAAACTGCACTAAAACCCAAACACATATAAATTCACCCAGGCACTCTCCTTGCAGTACTCTAATAATTCAGTCAGTACCCAAGTACTCATGCACTGAGCCAGGCCTTAGCACATGGATTGCTTCAAACGCCTATCCACTATGCATGCAGTCCTCTAACCACCTACACACTTGTCTTTCACAACTTCAATTCCCCAGTCAGTATCCATACACTTCAGCAAACACCCTGTCACTTCCCTTGCACTCCTCGAGTGACCCATTCAGCATCATGTACTAATCCATTCACTGCGCCAATACCCAACCACTTATAAATTCACCCAGGCACTCTCCTTGCAGTACTCTAATAATTCAGTCAGTGCCCAAGTACTCATGCACTGAGCCAGGCCTTAGCACATGGACTGCTTCAAACCCCTATCCACTATGCATGCAGTCCTCTAACCACATACACATTTGTCTTTCACACCTTCAATTCCCCAGTCAGTATCCATACACTCCAGCAGACACCCTGTCACTTCCCTTGCACTCCTCGAGTGACCCATTCAGCATCATGTACTAATCCATTCACTGCGCCAATACCCAACCACTTATAAATTCACCCAGGCACTCTCCTTGCAGTAGTCTAATAATTCAGTCAGTACCCAAGTACTCATGCACTGAACCAGGCTTTAGCACATGGACTGCTTCAAATGCCTATCCACTATGCATTCAGTCCTCTAACCACATACACACTTGTCTTTCACACCTTCAATTCCCCAGTCAGTATCCATACACTCCAGCAAACACCCTGTCACTTCCCTTGCACTCCTCGAGTGACCCATTCAGCATCATGTACTAATCCATTCACTGCACCAAAACCCAAACACTTATAAATTCACCCAGGCACTCTCCTTGCAGTACTCTAATCATTCAGTCACTACCCAAGTACTCATGCACTGAGCCAGGCCTTAGCACACGGACTGCTTCAAACGCCTAGCCATTATGCATGCAGCCCTCTAACCACCTACACACTTGTCTTTTACACCTTCAATTCCCCAGTCAGTATTCATACACTTCCAGGAAACACCCTGTAACTCCTCTTGCACTCCTCTAGTGACCCATTCAGCACCATGTACTAATCCATTCACTACGTCAAAACACAACCACTTATAAATTCACCCAGGCACTCTCCTTGCAGTACTCTAATCATTCAGTCAGTACCCAAGTACGTATGTAGTGAGCCAGGCCTTAGCACATGGATTGCTTCAAACACCTATCCACTATGCATGCAGTCCTCTAACCACCTACACACTTGTCTTTTACATCTTCAATTCCCCAGTCAGTATCCATACACTTCCAGCAAACACCCTGTCACTCCCCTTGCACTCCTCTAGTGACCCATTCAGCACCATGTACTAATCCATTCACTGCGCCAAAACCCAACCTCTTATAAATTCACCCAGGCACTCTCCTTGCAGTACTCTAATCATTCAGTCAGTACCCAAGTCCTCATGTAGTGTAGGGGGTTGTGTTGGGTGTAGATTTAGGGTTTCAGGGGTGTTTTGGTAGTGTATGGGGTCATGCTGGGGGTAGTGTTTTAGTGTTTAGGGTAGTGCAGCGGTGTTTGGGTAGTCTAGAGGGTCGTGCTGGGGTAGTGTTTTAGGGTTTAGGGTAGGGCAGTGGTGTTTGGGTAGTATAGGGGGTCGTGTTTTAGGGTTTAGGGTAGTGCCGTGGTGTTTGGTAGTGCAGGGGGTCATGCTGGGGGTAGATTTAGGGTTTAGGGTAGTGCAATGGTGTTTGTGTAGTGTAGGGGCAGTGCTTGGGGTAGTGTTTTACAATTTAGGGTAGTGCAGTGGTGTTTGTGTAGTGTAGGGGGTCGTGTTTTAGGGTTAAGGGTAGTGCAGTGGTGTTTGGTAGTGTAGGGGGTTGTGCTTGGGGTAGATTTAGGGTTTAGGGTAGTGCAGTGGTGTTTGTGTAGTGTAGGGGCAGTGCTGGGGGTAGTGTTTTAGGGTTTAGGGTAGTTCAGTGGTGTTTGGGTAGTGTAGAGGGTCGTGTCTTAGGGTTTAGGGTAGTGCAGTGGTGTTTGGGTAGTGTAGAGGGTCATCTTTTAGGGTTGAGGGTAGTGCAGTGGTGTTTGGGTAGTGTAGGGGGTCGTGCTGGGGGTAGTGTTTTAGGGTTTAGGTAGCGCAGTAGTATATGTGTAGTGTAGGGGGTCATGCTGGGGGTACTGTTTTAGGATTTATGGTGGCGCAGTGGTGTTTGTGTAGTGTAGGGGGTTGTGCTTGGCGTAGATTTAGGGTTTAGGGTAGTGCAGTGGTGTTTGTGTAGTGTAGGGGGAGTGCTGGGGGTAGTGTTTTAGAGTTTAGGGTAGTGCAGTGGTGTTTGGGTAGTGTAGAGGGTCGTGTTTTAGGGTTTAGGGTAGTGCAGTGGTGTTTGGGTAGTGTAGCATGTCGTCTTTTAGGGTTGAGGGTAGTGCAGTGGTGTTTGGGTAGTGTAGGGGGTCGTGCTGGGGGTAGTATTTTAGGGTTTAGGGTAGCGCAGTAGTGTATGGGTAGTGTAGGGGTCATGCTGGGGGTAGTGTTTTAGGGTTTATGGTTGCGCAGTGGTGTTTGTGTAGTGTAGGGGGTCGTGTTTTAGGGTTTAGGGTAGTGCAGTGGTGTTTGGTAGTATAGGGGGTTGTGCTTGGGGTAGATTTAGGGTTTAGGGTAGTGCAGTGGTGTTTGGGTAGTGTAGAGGGTCGTGTTTTAGGGTTTAGGGTAGTGGAGTGGTGTTTGGGTAGTGTAGCAGGTCATCTTTTAGGGTTGAGGATAGTGCAGTGGTGTTTGGGTAGTGTAGGGGGTCGTGCTGGGGGTAGTGTTTTAGGGTTTAGGGTAGCGCAGTAGTGTTTAGGTAGTGTAGGGGGTCGTGCTGGGGGTAGTGTTTTAGGGTTTATAGTGGCGCAGTGGTGTTTGTGTAGTGTAGGGGGTCGTGCTGGAGGTAGTGTTTTAGGGTTTAGGTTAGCGCTGTTGTTTTTGTGTAGTGTAGGGGGTCGTGCTGGGGGTAGTGTTGTTGCAGGGATTCTGCCTATGCACAGAACTATGCACAGGAAACCAGGACCTCAGTGAATTGTGGTGTACCAAAAACTCACCTCAGAACCCAGAACCCCTTATCCGACCAGCATCAGTGTGCTCACATCACAGGATCAGCTAGGCTCTGCTCCTGGGAAAGCTCTTCTTCCAAATGTAATGAAAACATGTAACACTGCAATATTAAAAGCACCCGACTTTCAGGTATTTGCAGCTGCGTGCGTGTTATGGCTAAATAGTGGGCCAATCAACCTGAACTCAACAACATGCACCGTCTAGCGACCCAGACTGTTTCTTTACACGATGTGCAGACCAAGGTCGCTGCTCACTGTTTGGGATGTGAACAACAGACAGTTCTCATGTGAAGCAAAGTCGAGCAAGCATTTCTCAATTTAATAACATGTGACTACAGTGTCGTGTGCAAAAGCAGCAAAAGCGGCAAGATGGCTTTCTAACATCTAACGCGGTTGTGCTAACTTAGCATTGTACATATATAGATAACGATCTTCACTACACCCCCCCTTGATCGGACCACTAACCAGTAGGGGCGCACTTGCAAGAACGCAGAGTTCAAGTTTGATAGAACGGAACCAAGGGCATGAACTGTAAGTCCATATAAGGTAAGTGAAAAAGTTCGAAGAGAAAAAATAAAGAAAAAATAAAAAGAATTGAAAAAAACCATTTAAAGGATAAAAAAAAAACATAATTGAAGGACGTATGACGAAATGAAGGTGAAAAAAAGTCAATCCATCAATGTATAAGCACAGTAAGTTGCAACAGCTTCCAAGAGGAAATCATTGGAACGTTCTGCAAAATTATCTGCCATCCAGTTCAGCACGGGGAAGGAACATACATGCTCCTCGACCACCGGAGCCTCCAGCACCATTCGAGGACAACTGGCGTGCTCTTCAAGATAACTTCTCGCTAAGAAGTCAGTTGCAGCCGTTCCGATGTCCCAATTCCCAAGGACTCCATGTGCTGCTCCACAGGCCATAATCCCGACGCCAGAACAGTCCAACTCATGAGCCACTAAGGGGCTCATCGGCCGATCATAATCCGGGGCAGGAGACACCGAGTTCGACAGACACAAATCCAGAGCCCATTGGAATGGACAATCTAGGCAATGAAAGACGGGCTGTACACAAGTAAAGTAGGGAAACCGGAAGGACAATCCATAGGCTATGCTTAAGGTCGCCAGTGGTAAAGTGCCATAGTATTCAAGCATCCGGTTACGAAGATGTAACAGCCGGGACCTGCTGTCGTGAGACGCAAGTTGTGCATCCATAGCGTAGTGCGCAGATCAACAAAAGTACCCCGGCTACGAGGGCGAGAAGCAAAGGGAGACCTCTGAAGACGCTGGAAAAAATAGAATGAAAAAATGCCGGGATCACACCAAAAATAGTTTGAAAGGAGGTTACGAGGCCGGAGCCCACAATTTTAAAAAAATGAACCAGGCCACTTGTTGACGAGGCATTAAAGATAGTCTGAATCAGGGTCCCAAAATGAAGTGGGAGATCAGTATTCAAAAGAGCTTGCACCTCAGTGCGCGTGTTTGCTATGTGAAGGACAAATGTTTATCGGGGTGAAGTCAACGCGACTTCTTTGTGAGACAATGGAGCCCTTATTCTGCTCATCTTATTGAACTTTGCTTTCAAGGTTGGAATGGAAGGCCAGATGGATACATCGAGCCGTCCATGGGGGGGTGGGAAAAGGACGTTATTACAGCAAACCACTCTCTGTGATACAGTCACTATGTAGGGAATTCCCACTAACATCCCACAGCAAGCTTCATTATTTAATAGCAAATAACTACCGTTAGCAAGCAGCGTAAAAGACGGTGTTATAACTGGCACAGGGATCCCTTTCAGGACACAAGCTAAATTAGGGGCGTGCACATTACATGCACCATGCAATTGAAGGTGCCAACACACAACAGAGTGATCCGGAGTGGAAGTGCACTCTTCACCTTTCAAGTATACCTCTTTTCCGTCTCTCACACATCTATACGTGAATGGGAGTGACCAAACTTCGTGCAGGAAGGCAGTACCAAGTTTTTCATATCTGCCAAGGGTATAATATTTCATGCATGAACTGAACTTAAACAGGGGGAAGAGTAATGTTATCAACCCATGAATAAGCTACACAGCGGAGTTTAATTCAGCAACAGAGAAAGGTAAAGGTTCTAACTTTTCAATGTGCAGTAATGAGTATTTAGCATCTTTCATGGACATGAACTGTTGTTTAGCAGTTAAATTAAAAGGAAGGAACAAAGATGAAGTGTTCATGTAATCCCAAGGGACCTTCCCAGCCTTTAACGTTTGCAACGTCCATGCAAACTGCATAATAGAACGCAATTGATTTTGACCATGATACAATACAGACAAATCATCCTGCACAATGTCTACCACAGACGAAACAATATTATCTAAGGTATAAATTCTGGAAGACAGGCTGTTAATGCTATTATCTATTACAGCCAATACTTTCTCCATATTGGCTTGGTCAATAGCTCGTAATCTGGATGCAGTCTCAATCAGTGAAAGCTTCCACACTTCGTTGTAAATAGCATACACCCATCTCTTGGACCTGCCAACCGCAGGACACTTAACAAAATCATTCAAATCTATTTTGTCGTTTAATCGTGATAAATGAAGTTTAACAGATGCTAAAGTGGAATGTTGCAGCCAAGATTGGCATAACTTCCCTACTGAGTAGGTAGTTACAGTGTGAGAAGATTCAAAACGGGGGTCTACACGAACTTGTGTATACCCCGGCGCTAAATCTAAAGCTTCTGTTCCCTCTACCTGCCAGGGTTTAGAACCCCAAACCGATTTAAGATCGATAGTAGCTTTCCACAGATCATATCCTCCAATTGCCAACTCGTCCATAAAGGACTTGGAATACAACAATTTGGTGTGTGTCAGTCTAACTTTAGAAGCAGACTCAGGCGCAACCTTAAAATAAAAGGAGGCCGGATTTGACACACTGAAATCAGAAAAATATGTGAATTTGTCCACTAACGTGGTGGAGCTGCCCAGCCTAGGGGCGGGACAGTGTTCCCATTGTGTAAAATTTACAAAATTTCTAAACGTATTTGCTTTGTGTAGGAAATGCGTGCATAATGTTGATAGCAGAATTGCTCATCATAATTAGCAGTATCTAAATACAAATCCTCAGCATCAAATGCAGCATCATATTTCAAATCAGAAAACAGTGCTTCTATGGCTTGAACATCCCAGTCATCCGAGTGAATGTTCTGCTTAACTACATCACCCATAGAAACACGAAATACATTTGGCACATTAATTACTTCAGTGGGGCCATGAATTTGAAATTTTACAGCATCCCAAGCGATCCCATCACGTACAGGCCAGGCAGTAATGTTCACAAAAGTCTGGTCCCTTTTCATGATATGTGATGAGGAGTGGGGGGCCAAAGTTCCATCAATTAGTCGAATTGTAGATCTTTCTTTCAGGTAGTGTCCATTGATAAGTCTAAAAAACACTACCACAAAGCCAATGGACATAAACAAAAAAATACATATGAGCACCAGCCAAATGTAAGTCCAAGGGGGAATTAAAAAATGTCTTTTGAACCAGGCCACTAAAATCGAAACTTTGGACGGGGCAATGGAAGTCATTGAATTAGAGTCAAAAGAGTCTCGTGAGTGGGCAACTGTGGTGGATTGTAAAACAGGCAATGTAACATCCGCAGGATAAGCATACTCAACATCTTCAGGTACACCACCAGGTGTCGGTGGCAATAAAGGACCAGTAACTGTATGCATCTCGACGGCAACATCAGGCACGGTGTTAGAAGCTTGGGCCACAACAGAATTTCTCAGCATCGAAGGGCAAGAAACTGCCGGTGTCATACTAAGAAGAATCGACCACTCGCTGTAGCTTGACATTGTCAATAGAGATGTACCTGTTATCCTTTCGACCAGGAAGTGGAGGTAAAATGACATTTCGTGTACCCTGTATGCCAAGCACTGGAACTGGTGCACGATAAGAGGGGCCGAACTCCTTCTTGTTCTCCACCTTCTCACGGACCAGATCACAAACTCGAGGTAGCCAGCCGACTACCGGAACCTGAAGCGCAGCATCAGATGAGGAGGGTACGTGTTCCTTCGCTAGACTGTCTCTGGCTTCTTGAAAATTCTGCAACACAGCACAGTGATCATCTGCGTCAAAGGGTGCGGCTGACGCCGCCATGTCTAGACCATCAAGGTCCGGGACAAACATTCGTATGCCAAAGAGCATCATGTATGGGGTCCGCCCACCCAGAGACCTTCTAGGAAGATTTTTAAGTGCACGTTGCACGTCATATAAGTGGGCTAGCCAGTTCCGGCCAGTACCTAAAACCCTGGCTGTCAAAGATTGCTTTAAGTCACGGTTCATTCGCTCCACTACACTATTACCCTCAGGTCGGTATGGAGACGAAAATTTGACTTGGACCCCCAAATTTCTCATGGCTTCTTTGTACGCCTTAGAGGCGAACGCAGGGCCCTGATCAGAATGAAAGGTACCACATGCAAAACTTCCAACAAAGACACGCAAATCCTTTATGACAGTACGGGCATCAGAACTCCTTTGTGGCCACACCCACAGAAAACGTGTGCACGAATCTACTGCAACCAAGATGTATTTGTACGCAGTATCAGAGGTAAATGGACCGCAATGATCTAAATAAACACAACCTAGTGGCTTATTAGATATGTACAACTGAGTCTGTGGTGGGCGCGCCGCAGTTGAAGGTTTTATCTGCTGGCAAATGTCACAATTAAGAACATAAGCTCTGGCTTGTTTATATAAACCACACCACCAGTAACGTTGTTGTAACAGAGATACAGTAGCTGCAACGCCGGCATGCGCGGACGCCATGCCCTCGTGAGCCGCTAATATCAAAGATGGTCTGCAGTCCGCGTTGGGAATCAATCTGTCACCAACGTCATTAATCCTCACTAATGGGACGTTATCAGGACTTAAGCGATAATGGTAACGAGAAGGGAAACCTCTTGGATATTTCGTTCCCTTCTCTGTAGCAGCAATAGCTACCAAGATGTCATCATCGATCTTACTTTTGGATCTTGTAACTGCTGCTACTAAGTATGTTGCCACTGCTGTTTTTGCTGCCTCGTTAGCCAGGCTGTTGCCGACAGCATGGACACCAACTCGTTGGTGACCAAGAGTGTGAATAACATTCACGAGAGGCAGATGTTCTTTAAGTTCTGTCTTTCAAACCCAAAGCGTTTTGTGCTTAATCGTGCTACCTTTGGAATCATGGTAGTCATTCTGAGACCAAAAATGTAGATTGTCGTTGTATGATTAGACACAATAAAATGAGTCACTCACTATAAGAGTACCGACCACAATTGCGCAGGCCGCTGAATAGGCGTGCTTTGATCCAGTTGCCGGTTGCGCAGAACCGTCAGTGTAAATGACACAATGGTAATCCTCGAGCGGGCGCAAGGACAGAGGAGCTGGATGAACAAATTCATACTGCAAAAACTCCTGAGTCTGAAGTGCCGCGTCAAAGATATATGTGACGTCAGGCGATGTCAAGGAAGTGGCCCATTGTATCCACCTTGGATGCAAAGCCTTAGAATTTGGTACACTAGCTTTTGTCACTGCCTCAAGGGCAGGATATGGAGTTACCACCAACATGCGTTTACCTGGCGATAGCACTCGTTCTTTCAGAATCGCCATCTGCACTGCTGTCAAAACTTTCTCAACAGCGGAAAATCGCAGTTCAGCCGAAGTGTACAAGTGTGATTTGTAGGCAATGGGGACGGTGTCTCCCTCATTGAACGTTAAGTATGTGAAACCCACTGCGCCTGGAACAATTCTTATGACCAGGTTAGTGTGGTTATCACGCGTCAGTAAGTATTTTGAAGCAAGAAGATCAGCTTGCAATGACTGCAATATAGCTGAATGCTCTGGCAGCCAACATGATTTGGAAAAAGTAGGTTGTATCAAGGCATAAAGCGGCTTGATACGCTGGGCATAATCCGGAATGTAAGTTCGACCGAAATTCAGAAAACCCAGCAGAGATTGTAATTTCTTCAGTGTCGTGGGAGCACGTAGGCATGCGCATTTCTCTAGGAAGTGCGGAGCCAATTCTCGACCTTCATTGTTGAGTTCGTACCCCAAGAACAACACTGTATATTCCGCAATGTGAGACTTCGCAAAGTTGAATTTGTAACCGAAGTCTGCAAACAAAACAATAATGCGATCAACGCGACGGAGATGCAGTTCCAACTCGTCATCTGTGAGATAAATATCATCCACATACGAGTACGCATCAGGGTCTATGCTCTCTAACAGAGAGACCACGCGAGCGGCGAAGACACCAGGGCTGTTTTTATATCCCATCGGCAATCTTTTGAAATGTTTTTGTTTGCCACCCGAGGTAAATGCCGTCCACTCACTACTAAGAGAGGACAGGTTATGGCTATAAAAGCCATTGGAGATGTCAAGCATGGTTTTAAACCTTTTTCTCACGAGACTATCGACGAGAGCCGAACCGTGGGTATTTTGTACTGCGCATGTCCGGCAATGAGAGTTTAAATGCCGGTAATCCAAAACTAGGCGGTACGACCCGTCAGGCTTCGTCACAGTGAATAAAGGATTAATCATTGGTGACACACAAGTTTCAATCACTCCTTGATATTCCAATTGTTCAAGGATAGCCGCGACGTGAGGTCTTGCTTCGCGACGCATGGGATATTGGGGCTGTGGCTGGGGCGTGGACCGCAACGGAATTTCATGGCTTGGGGACAATTTATCCCAGCCTACCTGATTACGATACAGAGCAGGTGCAAGCACCAGAACCCACTCCTCAGCGAATTTTTTAGCTTGGACCTTCGGCACTGTGTGCGCAAAGGACGGGAAGATTACCTCCTCCCCTCTAGGAGCTTCTAAAACGAAAGCCGGGGGCCAATCTGCCTCTGCTAATAGAATATCATATGAAGTGGTCAGGGGATCCCAAACAATCCCTTTTATCGTGCGTTGTATGTCACATTCAATTAAAAGGACTATGTTATATAGTCTGTCAGGGGGAGCCACTCTAGTGTCAGCAGTTTCTACAGTAATGAACGTATCAGTTGCTGTCGCCACCAGATATGGACGCAGTGCTTGTCACACTACTGTAACTTCCGCCGCGCTGTCGAGCAGCATTAGTGCCCATGTCAGGTCCAGAAGCTTCGTCCGCACCATCTGTGGCATACCTCGCTGTTAGTGCAGCAACTTTCTTCTTCTGAAACGGGTGTCGTTGACGCGCAGACTCGTCCTGCTTGCCTTTGCCGTCAGTCTGGCGGGGTTGCTCACGACCTTGGGCACCCCTTCCTTTCCCACGGTCTCCGCCACCGGATTGTGAAGCTGATGTTTCCTGTGAAGAACGAGGAGAGCGTTGTTCAGAAACCTGAAATCTATCAGGTGACTTAATACGAGATCGGTCGCGCAAACCATATGTGCGTTCACTAGACGACTGGACGGGTGAGGCAGGACGAGACCCGTGTTTCTGTTGCTGCTTCCCCTGTTTCTTTGCTCTCCAACTTTGTTTAGGAAAATTGGGGCGTTCGTCTTTAGTAGACGAGCTCACCTTAGTTTGCTGTACTATATCAGGAATGATTACAGTTGGTTTTACACCCAAAGCACTACGACTCACGGTCCTGTATGCCTTCGCAATTATTTTAGCGAACTCCTTGGGCTTGTCGAGTTCATCCACGCGGTCCATCATATTTGCAACTTGGAACTGCATGGCATCTCCTTTGAGGTTGCCCATTACCATGGAGCATACCACATCGAAGCTGTCGACAAGCCTCATTCCCAATTCAATAGCAGCCTCCGCACCGTGATTCTCTTGAACCTTTTTGATGACGGACGGTAGTACAGACATAGACAGAGTGCCATAGCACTCTAAATAGGTCGCCGCAAAGACCTTACCCCAGTTAGTGCAATCGGCCATATCCGGGACAAGGTCTTTCGAAAAAAATAAGGGTGAGGATCCTGTGTTTCTCCACAGGAGTGGTATGCGGAAAAACCGCCTCCAGTTGGTCAAATTTCTCAGCAAGCCAGTAAGGAAATTCATCCTTATTTTGGGGGCGCTTGCCGACCACCGAAATAACCATAACAGAACTAATAACCACCACGTGGTGGTCCGTTGGTTGTCCCACAAAAGCAGGTGCCCCCACCTGCACGTTGCGTGACACGTACTGCACCAAAGCCCTATGAACGGTAATTAGGGCTGTGTGCAACACCCGCAACTCTGCCACCGCCACCGTGAGATAACGGGGATGAGGCGTAAAACCGGCCAGCACCGGCCATGTGGCCCCTGCAATAGACAACGGGCCCATTCTTGCCGGTGCAACCGAATGGGGAAGGGCGTCATTAAACCAAATGGTATGCTGCCAGGTAGAGATTGGAATTTCTTGTGTCCTATACGGGGTATAGACCGCAGGTAGCTGTGTGGGAGTAAAGGAATGAAACGTATCATCGTCATCCACTGCCGGAAAAGTCACCCAAGAGTAAAACAACTCATATGGGTAAGACGCATCTGCGCTCACCACAAAAATAATAGCCATCCCATCATCCGGCACCTCGTAGTCGTCAAATGACGGCGTAGAGCTGCACGACTATGCACGGCGTTCTCAACCGCCATTAGGACACACTAAAGAGTATCAACGATATCAACAGTAGCACTGGGGTTCAGTAAAAACAACCTTTTTAATGATCAAGCTTGAAGGAACCTATTAGTCGAAACACAGGTAGGTTAAACCGTCACTCCCGTCAACCGGAAACCAGAGTGAGGGAGTTGTGGACTAATATAAGCACTACTAAGGCGTTTCAAATCAATAGACCAAACGTTAGGTGCGCCATGTTGCAGGGATTCTGCTTATGCACAGAACTATGCACAGGAAACCAGGACCTCAGTGAATTGTGGTGTACCAAAAACTCACCTCAAAACCCAGAACCCCTTATCCGACCAGCATCAGTGTGATCACATCACAGGATCAGCTAGGCTCTGCTCCTGGGAAAGCTCTTCTTCCGAATGTAATGAAAACATGTAACACTGCAATATTAAAAGCACCCGACTTTCAAGTATTTGCAGCTGCGTGCGTGTTCTGGCTAAATAGTGGGCCGATCAACCTGAATCCAACAACATGCACCGTCTAGCGACCCAGACTGTTTCTTTACACGATGTGCAGACCAAGGTCGCTGCTCACTGTTTGGCATTGTGAACAACAGACAGTTCTCATGTGAAGCAAAGTCGAGCAAGCAAGTCTCAATTTAATAACATGTGACTACAGTGTCGTGTGCAAAAGCACCAAAAGGCAAGATGGCTTTCTAACATCTAACGCGGTTGTGCTAACTTAGCATTGTACATATATAGATAACGATCTTCACTACAGTGTTTTAAGGTTTAGGGTAGCACAGTGGTGTTTGGGTAGTGTAGGGGGTCATGCTGGGTTAGTGTTTTAGAGTTTAGGGTAGCGCAGTGGTGTTTGGGTAGTGTAGGGGAGTGCTGGGGGTGGTGTTTTAGGGTTTTGGGTAGCGCAGTGGTGTTTGGGTAGTGTAGGGTGTCATGATGGTGGCAGTGGGTTAGGGTTTAGGGCAGCGCATTGGTGTTTGGGTAGTGTACAGGGTTGTGCTGGGGTAGTGCTTTAGGGTTTAGGATACTGCTTTGATGTTTGGGTAGTGTAGGGGGTCATGCTGGGATAGTGTTTTAGGGTTTAGGGTATCACAGTGGTGTTTGGGTAATGTAGGGGGTCGTTCTGGGGGTAGTGTTTTAAGGTTTAGGGTAGCGCAGTGGTGTTTGGGTAGTGTAGAGGGGAGTGCTGGGGGTGGTGTTTTAGGGATTTGGCTAGCACAGTGGTGTTTGGGTAGTGTAGGGGTGGTGTTTTGGGGTTTTGGGTAGCGCAGTGGTGTTTGGGTAGTGTAGGTTGTCGTGCTGGTAGTAGTGTTTTATGGTTTATGGTAGCGCATTTTTGTTTGGGTAGTGTAGGGGGTTGTGCTGGGGGTAGTGTGTTAGTGTTTAGGGTAGCGCAGTGGTGTTTGGGTAGTGTAGGGGCCGTGATGGGGGTAGTGTTTTAGGTTTAGGATAGCGCAGTGGTGCTTGGGTAGTGTAGGGGGTCGTGCTGGGGGTAGTATGTTAGGGTTTAGGGTAGCGCAGTGGTGTTTGGGTAGTGTAGGGGGTTGTGCTGGGGTAGTGTTTTAGTCTAGCACAGTGGTGTTTTTGTAGTGTAGGGGGTTTGGGTAGTGTAGGGGGTCGTGATGGGGTAGTGTTTTAGGGTTTAGGATAGCGCAGTGGTGCTTGAGTAGTGTAGGGGGTCGTGCTGGGGGTAGTGTTTTAGGGTTTAGAGTAGCGCAGTGGTGTTTGGGTAGTGTAGGGGGTCATGCTGGGGGTAGTGTTTTAGTTTAGCACAGTGGTGTTTTTGTAGTGTAGGGGGTTTGGGGTCACGTTGGGGGTAGTGTTTTAGGGTTTAGGGTAGTGCAGTGGTGTTTGTATAGTGTAGGGGGTCGTGCTGGGTGTAGTGTTTTAGGGTCTAGTGTAGCGCAGTCGTGTTTGGATTCTGTAGGCGGTCGTGCGGTGGGTAGTGTTTTAGGGTTTAGGGTAGCACAGTGGTGTTTGGGTAGTGTAGAGGGTCGTGCTAGGGGTGGTGTTTTAGGGTTTAGAGTTGCGAGTGGTGTTTGTGTAGTGTAGGGGGTCATGCTGGTGGTAGTGTCTTAGGGTTTATGGTAGCGCAGTGGAGTTTGGGTAGTGTAGGGGGTCGTGCTGGGGGTAGTGTTTTAGGGTTTATGGTAGCGCAGTGGTGTTTTTGTAGTGTAGGGGGTCATGCTGGGGGTAGTGTTTTAGGGCTTAGGGTAGTGTAGTAGTGTTTGTGTAGTGTAGGGGTCGTTTGGGGGTAGTGTTTTAGGGTTTATGGTAGCACAGTGTTGTTTGGGTAGTGTAGGGGGTCGTGCTGGGGGTAGTGTTTTAGGGTTTATGGTAGTGCAATAGTGTTTGTGTATTGTAGGGGGTCGTGCTGGGGGTAGTGTTTTAGGGTTTAGGGTAGTGCAGTAGTGTTTGTGTAGTGTAGGGGTCGTGGTGGGGATAGTGTTTTAGGATTTAGAGTAGTGCAGTGGTAGTTTTGTAGTGAAGGGGGTAGTGTTTTGGGGTTAGGGTAGTGCAGTGGTGTTTGTGTAGCGCAGGGGGTCGTGCTGGGGGTAGATTTAGGGATTAGGTAGTGCAATGGTGTTTGTGTATTGTAGGGGGTCGTGCTGGGGGTAATGTTTTAGGGTTTTGGGTAGTGCAGTAATGTTTGTGTAGTGTAGGGGGTCGTGCTGGGGGTAGTGTTTTAGGGTTTAGGGTAGTTCAGTAGTTTTTGGCTAGTGTAGGGGGCATGCTGGGGGTAGTGTTGTAGGGTTTAGAATAGCACAGGGTTTAGGGTAGCATAGTAGCGTTTGGGTAGTGTAAGGGGTTGTGCTGGGGTAGTGTTTTAGTTTAGCACAGTGGTGTTTTTGTAGTGTAGGGGGTAGGAGGTCGTGCTGGGTGTAGTGTTTTAGGGTTTAGAGTGGCGCAGTCGTGATTAGATAGTGTAGGCCGTTGTGCGGTGGGTAGTGTTTTAGGGTTTAGGGTAGCACAGTGGTGTATGGGTAGATTTAGGGTTTAGGTAGTGCAATGGTGTTTGTGTATTGTAGGGGGTCGTGCTGGGGTAGTGTTTTAGGGTTTTGGGTAGTGCAGTAATGTTTGTGTAGTGTACGAGGTTGTGCTGGGGGTAGTGTTTTAGGGTTTAGGGTAGTGCAGTGGTGTTTGGGTAGTGTAGGGGGTCGAGCTGGTGGTAGTGTTTTAGGGTTTAGGATAGCGCAGTGGTGCTTGGGTAGTGTAGGTGGTCGTGCTGGGGGTAGTGTTTTAGGGTTTAGGGTAGCGGAGTGGGGTTTGGGTAGTGTAGGGGGTTGTGCTGGGGGTAGTGTTTTAGTTTAGCAGAGTGGTTGTCTTGTAGAGTAGGGGGTAGGGGGTCATGCTGGGGATAGTGTTTTAGGGTTTTGGATAGTGCAGTGGTGTTTGTGTAGTGTAGGGGGTCGTGCTTGGGTAGTGTTTTAGGGTTTATGGTAGCGCAGTGTTTTTTTTTAGTAATGTAGGGGGTCATGCTGGGGGTAGTGTTTTAGGGTTTATGGTAGCGCAGTGGTGTATGGGTAGTGTAGGGGGTCATGCTGAGGGTAGTGTTTTAGGGTTAAGGGTAGCGCAGTGGTGTTTGGGTTGTGTCGGGGGTCGTGCTGGGGGAAGAGTTTTAGGGTTTAGGGTAGTGCAGTGGTGGTTGTGTAGTGTAGGAGTTCTTGTTTTAAGATTTAGGGTAGGGCAGTGGTGTTTTGGTAGTGTAGTGGGTAGTCCTGGGGGTAGTGTTTTAGGTTTTATGGTAGTGCAGTGGTGTTTGTGTAGTGTAAGTGGTCGTGTTTTAGGGTTTAGGGTAGTGCAGTGGTGTTTGGGTAGTGTAGAGGGTCGTGTTTTAGGGTTTAGGGTAGTGCAGTGGTGATTGGGTAGTGTAGCGGGTCGTCTTTTAGGGTTGAGGATAGTGCAGTGGTGTTTGGGTAGTGTAGGGGGTCGTGCTGGGGGTAGTGTTTTAGGGTTTAGGGTAGTGCAGTAGTGTTTGGGTAGTGTAGGGGGTCATGCTGGGGGTAGTGTTTTAGGGTTTATGGTGGCGCAGTGTTGTTTGTGTAGTGTAGGTGGTCGTGTTTTAGGGTTTAGGGTAGTGCAGTGGTGTTTGGTAGTGTAGGGGGTTGTGCTTGGGGTAGATTTAGGGTTTAGGGTAGTTCAGCGCTGTTTGTGTAGTGTAGGGGGTAGTGTTGGGGGTAGTGTTTTAGGGTTTAGGGTTGTGCAGTGGTGTTTGGGTAGTGTAGAGGGTCGTGTTTTAGGGTTTAGGGTAGTGAGTGGTGATTGAGTGGTGTAGCGGGTCGTCTTTTAGGGTTGAGGGTAGTGCAGTGGTGTTTGGGTAGTGTAGGGGGTCGTGCTGGGGGTAGTGTTTTAGGTTTTAGGGTAGCGCAGTAGTGTTTGGGTAGTGTAGGGGGTCATGCTGGGGGTAGTGTTTTAGGGTTTATGGTGGCGCAGTGGTGTTTGGGTAGTGTAGCAGGTCGTCTTTTAGGGTTGAGGGTAGTGCAGTGGTGTCTGGGTAGTGTAGGGGGTCGTGCTGGGGGTAGTGTTTTAGGGTTTAGGGTAGCGCAGTAGTGTTTGGGTAGTGTAGGGGGTCGTGCTGGTGGTAGTGTTTTAGGGTTTATGGTGGCGCAGTGGTGTTTGCGTAGTGTAGGGGGTTGTGCTGGGGATAGTGTTTTAGGGTTTAGGGTAGCGCTGCTGTTTTTGTGTAGTGTAGGGGGTCGTGTTTTAGGGTTTATGGTAGTGCAGGGGTTTTTGGTAGTGGAAGGGGTTGTGCTTGGGGTAGATTTAGGGTTTAGGGTAGTGCAGTGGTGTTTGTGTAGTGTAGGGGGTAGTGCTGGGGGTATTGTTTTAGGGTTTAGGGTAGTGCAGTGGTGTTTGGGTAGCGTAGAGGGTCGTGTTTTAGGGTTTAGGGTAGTGCAGTGGTGTTTGGGTAGTGTAGCAGGTCGTCTTTTAGGGTTGAGGGTAGTGCAGTGGTGTCTGGGTAGTGTAGGGGGTCGTGCTGGGGGTAGTGTTTTAGGGTTTAGGGTAGCGCAGTAGTGTTTGGGTAGTGTAGGGGGTCGTGCTGGTGGTAGTGTTTTAGGGTTTATGGTGGCGCAGTGGTGTTTGCGTAGTGTAGGGGGTTGTGCTGGGGATAGTGTTTTAGGGTTTAGGGTAGCGCTGCTGTTTTTGTGTAGTGTAGGGGGTCGTGCTCGGGGTAGTGTTTCAAGGTTTAGGGTAGCACAGTGGTGTTTGGGTAGTGTAGGGGGTCATGCTGGCTTAGTGTTTTGGGTTTAGGGTAGCGCAGTGGTGTTTGGTTAATGTAGGGTGTTGTGCTGGGGGTAGTGTTTTAGAGTTTAGGGTAGCGCAGTGGTGTTTGTGTAGTGTAGGGGGAGTGCTGGGGATGGTGTTTTAGGGTTTTGGGTAGCGCAGTGGTGTTTGGGTAGTGTAGGGTGTCATGATGGTGGCAGTGTTTTAGGGTTTATTACAGCGCATTGGTGTTTGGGTAGTATATGGGGTTGTGCTGGGGTAGTGTTTTAGGGTTTAGGATACTGCTTTTATGTTTGTGTAGTGTAGGGGGTCGTTCTGGGGGTAGTGTTTTAGGGTTTAGGGTAGCGCAGTGGTGTTTGGGTAGTGTAGAGGGGAGTGCTGGGGGTTGTGTTTTAGGGATTTGGGTAGCGCAGTGGTGTTTGGGTAGTGTAGGGGTGGTGTTTTGGGGTTTTGGGTAGCGCAGTGGTGTTTGGGTAGTGTAGGTTGTCATGCTGGTAGTAGTGTTTTAGGTTTTATGGTAGTGCAGTCGTGTTTGTGTAGTGTAGGTGGTCGTGTTTTAGGGTTTAGGGTAGTGCAGTGGTGTTTGGTAGTGTAGGGGGTTGTGCTTGGGGTAGATTTAGAGTTTAGGGTAGTGCAGTCCTGTTTGTGTAGTGTAGGGGGTAGTGCTGGGGTAGTGTTTTAGGGTTTAGGGTTGTGCAGTGGGGTTTGGGTAGTGTAGCGGGTCGCGTTTTAGGGTTTAGGGTAGTGCAGTGGTGATTGGGTAGTGTAGCGGGTCGTCTTTTAGGGTTGAGGGTAGTGCAGTGGTGTTTGGGTAGTGTAGGGGGTCGTGCTCGGGGTAGTGTTTTAGGGTTTAGGGTAGCGCAGTAGTGTTTGGGTAGTGTAGGGGGTCATGCTGGGGGTAGCGTTTTAGGGTTTATGGTGACGCAGTGGTGTTTGTGTAGCGTAGGGGGTCGTGTTTTAGGGTTTATGGTAGTGCAGTAGTGTTTGTGTAGTGTAGGGGGTCGTCCTGAGGGTAGTGTTTTAGGGTAGTGCAGTGGTGTTTGGGTAGTGTAGGGGGTTGTGCTGGGGGTTGTGTTTTAGGGTTTAGAATAGCGCAGTGGTGCTTGGGTAGTGTAGGTGGTCGTGCTGGGGGTAGTGTTTTAGGGTTTTGGGTATCGCAGTGGTGTTTGGGTAGTGTAGAGGGTTGCGCTGGGGGTAGTTTTTTAGTTTAGCACAGTGGTGTTTTTGTAGTGTAGGGGGTAGGAGGTCGGGCTGGGGGTAGATGTTTTAGTGTTTAGGGTAGTGCAGTAATATTTGTGTAGTTTAGGGGTGTGTGCTTGGGGTGGTGTTTTAGGGTTTGGGTAGCACATTGGTGTTTGGGTAGTGTAGGGGGTTGTGCTGGGGGTGGTGTTTTAGGATTTTGGGTAGCGCAGTGGTTTTTGGGTATTGTAGGGGGTGGTGTTTTGGGTAGCGCAGTATTGATTAGATAGTGTAGGCGGTCGTGCGGTGGGTAGTGTTTTTAGGTTTAGGGTAGAACAGTGGTGTACGGGTATTGTAGGGGGTCGTGCTGGGGGTAGTGTTTTAGGGTTTAGGGTAGCGCAGTGGTGTTTGGGTAGTGTAGAGGGGAGTGCTGGGGGTGGTGTTTTAGGATTTTGGGTAGCGCAGTGGTTTTTGGGTATTGTAGGGGGTGGTGTTTTGGGTAGCGCAGTATTGATTAGATAGTGTAGGCGGTCGTGCGGTGGGTAGTGTTTTTAGGTTTAGGGTAGAACAGTGGTGTACGGGTATTGTAGGGGGTCGTGCTGGGGGTAGTGTTTTAGGGTTTATGGTAGCGCAGTGGAGTTTGGGTAGTGTAGGGGGTTGTGCTGGGGTAGTGATTTAGGGTTTAGTGTAGTGCAGTAGTGTTTGTGTAGTGTAGGGGGTCGTCCTGGGGGGTAGTGTTTTAGGGTTTAGGGTAGTGCAGTAGTGTTTGTGTAGTGTAGGGGGTCGTCCTGGGGGTAGTGTTTTAGGGTTTATGGTAGCACAGTGGTGTTTGGGTAGTGTAGGGGGTCGTGCTGGGGGTAGATTTAGGGTTTAGGTAGTGGAATATTGTTTGTGTATTTTAGGGGGTCGTGCTGGGGGTAGTGTGTTAGGGTTTTGGGTAGTGCAGTAATGTTTGTGTAGTGTACGGGGTCGTGCTGGGGGTAGTGTTTTAGGGTTTAGGGTAGTGCAATTGAGTTTGGGTAGTGTAGCGGGCGTGCTGGTGGTAGTGTTTTAGGATTTAGGGTAGCGCAGTGGTGTTTGGGTAGTGTAGGGGGTTGTGCTGGGGTAGTGTTTTAGTTTAGCACAGTGGTGTTTTTGTAGAGTAGGGGTTAGGGGGTCGTGCTGGGGGTAGTGTTGTAGGGTTTAGGGTAGTGCAGTGGTGTTTTTGTAGTGTAGGGGGTCGTGCTGGGGGTAGTGTTTTAGGATTTATGGTAGCGCAGTGGTGTTTGTGTTGTGTAGGGGGTCATGCTGGGGGTAGAGTTTTAGGGTATAGGGTAGTGCAGTAATGTTTGGATAGTGTAGGGAGCGTGCTGGGGGTGGTGTTTTAGGGTTTTGGGTAGCGCAGTGGTGTTTGGGTAGTGTAGGGTGTCATGATGGTGGCAGTGTTTTAGGTTCAGTGTAGCGCATTGGTGTTTGGGTAGTGTACGGGGTTGTGCTGGTGTAGTGTTTTAGGGTTTAGGACACTGCTTTGATGTTTGGGTAGAGTAGGGGGTGGTGCTGGGGGTAGTGTTTTAGGGTTTATGGTATCACAGTGGTAGTTGGTTAATGTAGGGGGTCGTGCCTGGGGTAGTGTTTCAGGGTTTAGAGTACCACAGTGGTGTTTGGGTAGTGTAGAGGGGAGTACTGGGGGTGGTGTTTTAGGAATTTGGGTAGCGCAGTGGTGTTTCTGTAGTGTAGGGGTGTGTTTTGGGGTTTTGGGTAGCGCAGTGGTGTTTGGGTAGTGTAGGTTGTCGTGCTGGTAGTAGTGTTTTAGGGTTTATAGTAGTGCATTTGTGTTTGGGTAGTGTAGGGGGTTGTGCTGGGGTAGTGTTTTAGGTTTTAGGATAGCGCAGTAGTGCTTGGGTAGTGTAGGGGGTTGTGCTGGGGGTAGTGTTTTAGGGTTTAGGGTAGCGCAGTGGTGTTTTGGTAGTGTAGGGGTGTTGTTCTGGGGGTAGTGTTTTAGAGTTTAGGATACCGCTTTGATGTTTGGTAGTGTAGGGAGTCATGCTGGGGATAGTGTTTGAATTTTTAGGGTAGCGCAGTGGTGTTTGGGTAGTGTAGGGGGTGGTGTTTTGGGGTTTTGGGTAGCGCAGTGGTGTTTGGGTAGTGTAGGGTGTCGTGCTGCGGGTAGTGTTTTAGGGTTTAGGGTAGTGCAGTGGTTTTGTGTAGTGTAGGGGGTCGTGCTGGGTATAGTGTTTTAGGGTTCAGTGTAGCGCAGTCGTGTTTTGATAGTGTAGGGGGTTGTGCGGTGGGTAGTGTTTAGGGTTTAGGGTAGCGCAGTGGTGTTTGTGTAGTGTAGAGGGTCGTGCTGGGGGTACTGTTTTAGGGTTTAGGGTTGTGCAGTAGTGTTTGTGTAGTGTAGGGGGCATGCTGGGGGTAGTGTTTTAGGGTTCATGGTAGCGCAGTGGAGTTTGGGTACTGTAGGGGGTCGTGCTGGGGGTAGTGTTTTAGGGTTTAGGGTAGTGCAGTAGTGTTTGTGTAGTGTAGGGGGTCGTCATAGGGGTAGTGTTTTAGGGTTTAGGGTAGTGCAGTAGTGTTTGTGTAGTGTAGGGGGTCGTCCTGGGGGTAGTGTTTTAGGGTAGTGCAGTGGTGTTTGGGTAGTGTAGGGGGTCGTGCTGGGGGTAGTGTTTTAGGGTTTATGGTAGCGCAGTGGAGTTTGGGTAGTGTAGGGGGTTGTGCTGGGGTAGTGATTTAGGGTTTAGTGTAGTGCAGTAGTGTTTGTGTAGTGTAGGGGGTCGTCCTGGGGGGTAGTGTTTTAGGGTTTAGGGTAGTGCAGTAGTGTTTGTGTAGTGTAGGGGGTCGTCCTGGGGGTAGTGTTTTAGGGTTTATGGTAGCACAGTGGTGTTTGGGTAGTGTAGGGGGTCGTGCTGGGGGTAGATTTAGGGTTTAGGTAGTGGAATATTGGTTGTGTATTTTAGGGGGTCGTGCTGGGGGTAGTGTGTTAGGGTTTTGGGTAGTGCAGTAATGTTTGTGTAGTGTACGGGATCGTGCTGGGGGTAGTGTTTTAGGGTTTAGGGTAGTGCAATTGTGTTTGGGTAGTGTAGCTGGCGTGCTGGTGGTAGTGTTTTAGGGTTTAGGATAGCGCAGTGGTGCTTGGGTAGTTTAGGTGGTCGTGCTGGGAGTAGTGTTTTAGGGTTTAGGGTAGGGCAGTGGTGTTTGGGTAGTGTAGGGGGTTGTGCTGGGGTAGTGTTTTAGTTTAGCACAGTGGTGTTTTTGTAGAGTAGGGGTTAGGGGGTCGTGCTGGGGGTAGTGTTGTAGGGTTTTGGGTAGCGCAGTGGTGTTTGGGTAGTGTAGGGTGTCATGATGGTGGCAGTGTTTTAGGTTCAGTGTAGCGCATTTGTTTTTGGGTAGTGTACGGGGTTGTGCTGGGGTAGTGTTTTAGGTTTTAGGATAGCGCAGTAGTGCTTGGGTAGTGTAGGGGGTTGTGCTGGGGGTAGTGTTTTAGGGTTTAGGGTAGCGCAGGGGTGTTTTGGTAGTGTAGGGGTGTTGTTCTGGGGGTAGTGTTTTAGAGTTTAGGATACCGCTTTGATGTTTGGTAGTGTAGGGAGTCATGCTGGGGATAGTGTTTGAATTTTTAGGGTAGCGCAGTGGTGTTTGGGTAGCGTAGGGGGTGGTGTTTTGGGGTTTTGGGTAGCGCAGTGGTGTTTGGGTAGTGTAGGGTGTCGTGCTGCGGGTAGTGTTTTAGGGTTTAGGGTAGTGCAGTGGTTTTGTGTAGTGTAGGGGGTCGTGCTGGGTATAGTGTTTTAGGGTTCAGTGTAGCGCAGTCGTGTTTTGATAGTGTAGGGGGTTGTGCGGTGGGTAGTGTTTTAGGGTTTAGGGTAGCGCAGTGGTGTTTGGGTAGTGTAGAGGGTCGTGCTGGGGGTACCGTTTTAGGGTTTAGGGTTGTGCAGTAGTGTTTGTGTAGTGTAGGGGGCATGCTGGGGGTAGTGTTTTAGGGTTCATGGTAGCGCAGTGGAGTTTGGGTACTGTAGGGGGTCGTGCTGGGGGTAGTGTTTTAGGGTTTAGGCTAGTGCAGTAGTGTTTGTGTAGTGTAGGGGGTCGTCATAGGGGTAGTGTTTTAGGGTTTAGGGTAGTGCAGTAGTGTTTGTGTAGTGTAGGGGGTCGTCCTGGGGGTAGTGTTTTAGGGTAGTGCAGTGGTGTTTGGGTAGTGTAGGGGGTCGTGCTGGGGGTAGTGTTTTAGGGTTTATGGTAGTGCAGTGGAGTTTGGGTAGTGTAGGGGGTTGTGCTGGGGTAGTGATTTAGGGTTTAGTGTAGTGCAGTAGTGTTTGTGTAGTGTAGGGGGTCGTCCTGGGGGGTAGTGTTTTAGGGTTTAGGGTAGTGCAGTAGTGTTTGTGTAGTGTAGGGGGTCGTCCTGGGGGTAGTGTTTTAGGGTTTATGGTAGCACAGTGGTGTTTGGGTAGTGTAGGGGGTCGTGCTGGGGGTAGATTTAGGGTTTAGGTAGTGGAATATTGGTTGTGTATTTTAGGGGGTCGTGCTGGGTGTAGTGTGTTAGGGTTTTGGGTAGTGCAGTAATGTTTGTGTAGTGTACGGGATCGTGCTGGGGGTAGTGTTTTAGGGTTTAGGGTAGTGCAATTGTGTTTGGGTAGTGTAGCTGGCGTGCTGGTGGTAGTGTTTTAGGGTTTAGGATAGCGCAGTGGTGCTTGGGTAGTGTAGGTGGTCGTGCTGGGAGTAGTGTTTTAGGGTTTAGGGTAGGGCAGTGGTGTTTGGGTAGTGTAGGGGGTTGTGCTGGGGTAGTGTTTTAGTTTAGCACAGTGGTGTTTTTGTAGAGTAGGGGTTAGGGGGTCGTGCTGGGGGTAGTGTTGTAGGGTTTTGGGTAGCGCAGTGGTGTTTGGGTAGTGTAGGGTGTCATGATGGTGGCAGTGTTTTAGGTTCAGTGTAGCGCATTTCTTTTTGGGTAGTGTACGGGGTTGTGCTGGTGTAGTGTTTTAGGGTTTAGGACACTGCTTTGATGTTTGGGTAGAGTAGGTGGTGGTGCTGGGGGTAGTGTTTTAGGGTTTATGGTATCACAGTGGTAGTTGGGTAATGTAGGGGGTCGTGCCTGGGGTAGTGTTTCAGGTTTTAGAGTACCACAGTGGTGTTTGGGTAGTGTAGAGGGGAGTACTGGGGGTGGTGTTTTAGGAATTTGGGTAGCGCAGTGGTGTTTCTGTAGTGTAGGGGTGTGTTTTGGGGTTTTGGGTAGCGCGGTGGTGTTTGGGTAGTGTAGGTTGTCGTGCTGGTAGTAGTGTTTTAGGGTTTTTAGTAGTGCATTTGTGTTTGGGTAGTGTAGGGGGTTGTGCTGGGGTAGTGTTTTAGGTTTTAGGATAGCGCAGTAGTGCTTGGGTAGTGTAGGGGGTTGTGCTGGGGGTAGTGTTTTAGGGTTTAGGGTAGCGCAGTGGTGTTTTGGTAGTGTAGGGGTGTTGTTCTGGGGGTAGTGTTTTAGAGTTTAGGATACCGCTTTGATGATTGGTAGTGTAGGGAGTCATGCTGGGGATAGTGTTTGAATTTTTAGGGTAGCGCAGTGGTGTTTGGGTAGTGTAGGGGGTGGGGTTTTGGGGTTTTGGGTAGCGCAGTGGTGTTTGGGTAGTGTAGGGTGTCGTGCTGCGGGTAGTGTTTTAGGGTTTAGGGTAGTGCAGTGGTTTTGTGTAGTGTAGGGGGTCGTGCTGGGTATAGTGTTTTAGGGTTCAGTGTAGCGCAGTCGTGTTTTGATAGTGTAGGGGGTTGTGCGGTGGGTAGTGTTTTAGGGTTTAGGGTAGCGCAGTGGTGTTTGGGTAGTGTAGAGGGTCGTGCTGGGGGTACTGTTTTAGGGTTTAGGGTTGCGCAGTAGTGTTTGTGTAGTGTAGGGGGCATGCTGGGGGTAGTGTTTTAGGGTTCATGGTAGCGCAGTGGAGTTTGGGTACTGTAGGGGGTCGTGCTGGGGGTAGTGTTTTAGGGTTTAGGGTAGTGCAGTAGTGTTTGTGTAGTGTAGGGAGTCGTCATTTAGGGTAGTGCAGTAGTGTTTGTGTAGTGTAGGGGGTCGTCCTGGGGGTAGTGTTTTAGGGTAGCGCAGTGGTGTTTGGGTAGTGTAGGGGGTTGTGCTGGGTGTAGTGTTTTAGGGTTTAGAATAGCGCAGTGGTGCTTGGGTAGTGTAGGTGGTCCTGCTGGGGGTAGTGATTTAGGGTTTTGGGTAGCGCAGTGGTGTTTGGGTAGTGTAGTGGGTTGCGCTGGGGGTAGTTTTTTAGTTTAGCACAGTGGTGTTTTTGTAGTGTAGGGGTAGGAGGTCGTGCTTGGTGTAGTGTTTTAGGGTTTAGTGTAGCGCAGTCTTGATTAGATAGTGTGGCCGGTCGTGCGGTGGGTAGTGTTTTTGGGTTTAGGGTAGCACAGTGGTGTATGGGTAGTGTAGGGGGTCGTGCTGGGGGTAGTGTTTTAGGGTTTATGGTAGCGCAGTGGAGTTTGGGTAGTGTAGGGGGTCGTGCTGGGGTAGTGATTTAAGGTTTAGGGTAGTGCAGTAGTGTTTGTGTAGTGTAGGGGGTCGTCCTGGGGGGTAGTGTTTTAGGGTTTAGGGTAGTACAGTAGTGTTTGTGTAGTGTAGGGGGTCCTCCTGGGGGTAGTGTTTTAGGGTTTATGGTAGCGCAGTGATGTTTGGGTAGTGTAGGGGGTCGTGCTGGGGGTAGATTTAGGGGTTAGGTAGTGCAATAGTTTTTGTGTATTGTAGGGGGTCATGCTGTGGGTAGTGTTTTAGGGTTTTGGGTAGTGCAGTAATGTTTGTGTAGTGTATGGGGTCGTGCTGGGGGTAGTGTTTTAGGGTTTAGGGTAGTGCAGTGGTGTTTGGGTAGTGTGGGGGGGCTTGCTGGTGGTAGTGTTTTAGGGTTTAGGATAGCGCAGTGGTGCTTGGGTAGTGTAGGGGGTTGGGCTGAGGGTAGTGTTTTAGTTTAGCACAGTGGTGTTTTTGTATAGTAAGGGGTAGGGGGTCGTGCTGGGGGTAGTGTTTTAGGGTTTAGGGTAGTGCAGTGGTGTTTGTGTAGTGTAGTGGGTCGTGCTGGGGTAGTGTTTTAGGGTTTATGGTAGCGCAGTGGTGTTTGTGTCGTGTAGGGGGTCGTGCTGGGGGTAGTGTTTTAGGGTATAGGGTAGTGCAGTAGTGTTTGTGTAGTGTAAGGGGTCGTCCTGTGGGTAGTGTTTTAGGGTTTATGGTAGCGCAGTGGAGTTTGAGTAGTGTAGGGGGTCGTACTGGGGGTAGTGTTTTAGGGTTTAGGGTAGTGCAGTGGTGTTTGTGCAGTGTAGGGGGTCGTGCTGGGGGTAGTGTTTTAGGGTTTATGGTAGCGCAGTGGTGTTTGTGTCGTGTAGGGGGTCGTGCTGGGGGTAGTGTTTTAGGGTATAGGGTAGTGCAGTAGTGTTTGTGTAGTGTAGGGGGTCGTCCTGGGGGTAGTGTTTTAGGGTTTATGGTAGTGCAATGGTTTTTCTGTATTGTAGGGGGTCCTGCAGGGGGTTGTGTTTTAGGGTTTAGAGTAGTGCACTGGCGTTTTTGTACTGTAGGGGGTAGTGTTTTGGGGTTTAGGGTAGTGCAGTGGTGTATGTTTAGTGTAGGGGTTGTGCTGGGGGTAGATTTAGGGTTTAGATAGTGTAATGGTGTTTTTTTATTGTAGGGGGTCGTGCTGGGTGTAGTGTTTTAGGGATTAGGGTAATGCAGTAATGTTTGTGTAGTGTAGGGGGTCGTGCTGGAGGTAGTGTTTTAGCGTTTAGGGTAGTGCAGTGGTGTTTGTGTAGTGTAGGGGGTCATGCTGGGGGTAGTGTTTTAGGGTTTAGGGTAGTGCAGTAGTGTTTGTGTAGTGTAGGGGGTCGTGTTTTAGGGTTTAGAGTAGTGCTGTGGTGTTTTTGTAGTGTAGGAGGTAGTGTTTTGGGGTTTAGGGTACTGCAGTGGTGTTTGTGTAGTGTAGGGGGTCGTGTTGGGGGTAGATTTAGGGTTTAGGTAGTGCAATGGTGTTTGTGTATTGTAGGGGGGTCATGCTGGGGCAGTGTTTTAGGGTTTAGGGTAGGGCAGTAATCTTTGTGTAGTGTAGGGGGTCGTGCTGGGGGTGGTGTTGTAGGATTTAGGGTAGTGCAGTGGTGTTTGGGTAGTATAGGGAGTCATGCTGGGGATAGATTTAGGGTTTAGGATAGTGCAATGTTGTTTGTGTAGTGTAGGGGGTCGTGCTGGGGGTGGTGTTTTAGGGTTCATGGTAGTGCAGTAGTGTTTGTGTAGTGTAGGGGGTCGTCCTGGGGGTAGTGTTTTAGGGTTTAGGGTAGTGCAGTAGTGTTTGTGTAGTGTAGGCGGTCGTCCTGGGGGTAATAATTTAGGGTTTATGGTAGTGCAGTGTTGTTTGGGTAGTGTAGGGGTTCGTGCTGGGGGTAGTGTTTTAGGGTTTTTGGTAGTGCAATGGTGTTTGTGTATTGTAGAGGGTCGTGCTAGGGGAAGTGTTTTAGGGTTTAGGGTAGTGCAGTAGTGTTTGTGTAGTGTAGGGGGTCGTCCTGGGGGGTAGTGTTTTAGGGTTTAGGGTAGTGCAGTAGTGTTTGTGTAGTGTAGGGGGTCCTCCTGGGGGTAGTGTTTTAGGGTTTAGGGTAGTGCACTGGTGTTTGTGTAGTGTAGGGGGTCGTGCTGGGGTAGTGTTTTAGGATTTATGGTAGCGCAGTGGTGTTTGTGTCGTGTAGGGGGTCATGCTGGGGGTAGTGTTTTAGGGTATAGGGTAGTGCTGTAGTGTTTGGATAGTGTAGGGGGCGTGCTGGGGGTGGTGTTTTAGGGTTTTGGGTAGCGCAGTGGTGTTTGGGTAGTGTAGGGTGTCATGATGGTGGCAGTGTTTTTGGGTTTAGGGTAGCACAGTGGTGTATTGGTAGTGTAGGGGGTTGTGCTGGGGGTAGTGTTTTCGGGTTTGTGGTAGCGCAGTGGAGTTTGGGTAGTGTAGGGGGTACTGCTGGGGTAGTGATTTAGGGTTTAGGGTAGTGCAGTAGTGTTTGTGTAGTGTAGGGGGTCGTCCTGGGGGGTAGTGTTTTAGGGTTTAGGGTAGTGCAGTAGTGTTTGTGTAGTGTAGGGGGTCCCCCTGGGGGTAGTGTTTTAGGGTTTATGGTAGCGCAGTGGTGTTTGGGTAGTGTAGGGGGTCGTGCTGGGGGTAGATTTAGGGGTTAGGTTGTGCAATAATGTTTGTGTATTGTAGGGGGTCATGCTGGGGGTAGTGTTTTAGGGTTTTGGGTAGTGCAGTAATGTTTGTGTAGTGTACGGGGTTGTGCTGGGGGTAGTGTTTTAGGGTTTAGGGTAGTGCAGTGGTGTTTGGGTAGTGTAGGGGGGCTTGCTGGTGGTAGTGTTTTAGGGTTTAGGATAGCACAGTGGTTCTTGGGTAGTGTAGGGGGTTGTGCTGGGGGTAGTGTTTTAGTTTAGCACAGTAGTGTTTTTGTATAGTAAGGGGTAGGGGGTCGTGCTGGGGGTAGTGTTTTAGGGTTTAGGGTAGTGCAGTGGTGTTTGTGTAGTGTAGGGGGTCGTGCTGGGGGTAGTGTTTTAGGGTTTATGGTAGCGCAGTGGTGTTTGTGTTGTGTAGGGGGTCGTGCTGGGGGTAGTGTATTAGGGAATAGGGTAGTGCAGTAGTGTTTGTGTAGTGTAAGGGGTCGTCCTGTGGGTAGTGTTTTAGGGTTTATGGTAGCGCAGTGGAGTTTGAGTAGTGTAGAGGGTCGTGCTGGGGGTAGTGTTTTAGGGTTTAGGGTAGTGCAGTGGTGTTTGTGCAGTGTAGGGGGTTGTGCTGGGGGTAGTGTTTTAGGGTTTATGATAGCGCGGTGGTGTTTGTATCGTGTAGGGGGTCGTGCTGGGGGTAGTGTTTTTAGGGTATAGGGTAGTGCAGTAGTGTTTTTGTAGTGGAGGGGGTCGTCCTGGGGGTAGTGTTTTAGGGTTTATGGTAGCGCAGTGGAGTTTGGGTAGTGTAGGGGGTCGTGCTGGGGGTAGTGTTTTAGGGTTTATGGTAGTGCAATGGTTTTTCTGTATTGTAGGGGGTCTTGCAGGAGGTTGTGTTTTAGGGTTTAGAGTAGTGCACTGGCGTTTTTGTACTGTAGGGGGTAGTGTTTTGGGGTTTAGGGTAGTGCAGTGGTGTATGTTTAGTGTAGGGGTTGTGCTGGGGGTAGATTTAGGGTTTAGGTAGTGCAATGGTGTTTGTGTATTGTAGGGGGTCGTGCTGGGTGTAGTGTTTTAGGGATTAGGGTAGTGCAGTAATGTTTGTGTAGTGTAGGGGGTCGTGCTGGAGGTAGTGTTTTAGCGTTTAGGGTAGTGCATTGGTGTTTGTGTGGTGTAGGGGTTAATGCTGGGGGTAGTGTTTTAGGGTTTAGGGTAGTGCAGTAGTGTTTGTGTAGTGTAGGGGGTCGTGCTGGGGGTAGGGTTTTAGGGTTTAGAGTAGTGTTGTGGTGTTTTTGTAGTGTAGGAGGTAGTGTTTTGGGGTTTAGGGTACTGCAGTGGTGTTTGTGTAGTGTAGGGGGTCGTGTTGGGGGTAGATTTAGGGTTTAGGTAGTGCAATGGTGTTTGTGTATTATAGGGGGTCATGCTGGGGCAGTGTTTTAGGGTTTAGGGTAGTGCAGTAATCTTTGTGTAGTGTAGGGGGTCGTGCTGGGGCTGGTGTTGTAGGGTTTAGGGTAGTGCAGTGGTGTTTGGGTAGTATAGGGAGTCATGCTGGGGATAGATTTAGGGTTTAGGATAGTGCAGTGTTGTTTGTGTAGTGTAGGGGGTCGTGCTGGGGGTGGTGTTTTAGGGTTTAGGGTAGTGCAGTAGTGTTTGTGTAGTGTAGGGGGTCGTCCTGGGGGTAGTATTTTAGGGTTTATGGTAGCGCAGTGTTGTTTGGGTAGTGTAGGGGGTCGTGCTGGGGGGTAGTGTTTTAGGGTTTAGGGTAGTGCAGTAGTGTTTGTGTAGTGTAGGGGGTCCTCCTGGGGGTGGTGTTTTAGGGTTTATGGTAGCGCAGTGGTGTTTGGATAGTGTAGGGGGTCGTGCTGGGGGTAGTGTTTTAGGGTTTAGGGTAGTGCAGTAGTGTTTGTGTAGTGTAGGGGGTCCTCCTGGAGGTAGTGTTTTAGGGTTTAGGGTAGTGCAGTGGTGTTTGTGTAGTGTAGGGGGTCGTGCTGGGGGTAGTGTTTTAGGATTTAGGGTAGCGCAGTGGTGTTTGTGTCGTGTAGGGGGTCATGCTGGGGGTAGTGTTTTAGGGTATAGGGTAGTGCTGTAGTGTTTGGATAGTGTAGGGGTGCGTGCTGGGGTTGGTGTTTTAGGGTTTTGGGTAGCGCAGTGGTGTTTGGGTAGTGTAGGGTGTCATGATGGTGGCAGTGTTTTAGGGTTCAGGGTAGCGCATTGGTGTTTGGGTAGTGTACGGGGTTGTGCTGGTGTAGTGTTTTAGGGTTTAGGATACCGCTTTGATGTTTGGGTAGTGTAGGGGGTGGTGCTGGGGGTAGTGTTTTAGGGTTTATGGTATCACAGTGGTAGATGGGTAGTGTAGAGGGGAGTGCTGGGGGTGGTGTTTTAAGAACTTGGGTAGCGCAGTGGTGTTTGGGTAGTGTAGGGGTGTGTTTTGGGGTTTTGGGTAGCGCAGTGGTGTTTGGGTAGTGTAGGTTGTCGTGCTGGTAGTAGTGTTTTAGGGTTTATAGTAGCGCATTTGTGTTTGGGTAGTGTAGGGGGTTGTGCTGGGTTTAGTGTTTTAGGTTTTAGGGTAGTGCAGTGGTGCTTGGGTAGTGTAGGGGGTTGTGCTGGGGGTAGTGTTTTAGGGTTTAGGGTAGCGCAGTGGTGTTTGGGTAGTGTAGGGGTGTTGTTCTGGGGGTAGTGTTTTAGAGTTTAGGATACCGCTTTAATGTTTGGTAGTGTAGGGAGTCATGGTGGGGATAGTGTTTTAATTTTTAGGGTAGCGCAGTGGTGTTTGGGTAGTGTAGGGGGTAGTGTTTTTGGGTTTTGGGTAGCGCAGTGGTGTTTGGGTAGTGTAGGGTGTCGTGCTGCTAGTAGTGTTTTAGGGTTTAGGGTAGTGCATTTGTGTTTGGGTAGTGTAGGGGGTTGTGCTGCGGGTAGTGTTTTAGGGTTTAGGGTAGTGCAGTGGTTTTGTGTAGTGTAGGGGGTCGTGCTGGGTATAGTGTTTTAGGGTTCAGTGTAGCGCAGTCGTGTTTTGATAGTGTAGGGGGTCGTGCGGTGGGTAGTGTTTTAGGGTTTAGGGTAGCGCAGTGGTGTTTGGGTAGTGTAGAGGGTCGTGCTGGGGGTACTGTTTTAGGGTTTAGGGTTGCGCAGTAGTGTTTGTGTAGCGTAGGGGGCATGCTGGGGGTAGTGTTTTAGGGTTCATGGTAGCGCAGTGGAGTTTGGGTACTGTAGGGGGTCGTGCTGACGTTAGTGTTTTAGGGTTTAGGGTAGTGCAGTAGTGTTTGTGTAGTGTAGGGGGTTGTCATAGGGGTAGTGTTTTAGGGTTTAGGGTAGTGCAGTAGTGTTTGTGTAGTGTAGGGGGTCGTCCTGGGGGTAGTGTTTTAGGGTAGTGCAGTGGTGTTTGGTTAGTGTAGGGGGTCGTGCTGGGGATAGTGTTTTAGGGTTTATGGTAGCGCAGTGGAGTTTGGGTAGTGTAGGGGGTTGTGCTGGGGTAGTGATTTAGGGTTTAGTGTAGTGCAGTAGTGTTTGTGTAGTGTAGGGGGTCGTCCTGGGGGGTAGTGTTTTAGGGTTTAGGGCAGTGCAGTAGTGTTTGTGTAGTGTAGGGGGTCGTCCTGGGGATAGTGTTTTAGGGTTTATGGTAGCACAGTGGTGTTTGGGTAGTGTAGGGGGTCGTGCTGGGGGTAGATTTAGGGTTTAGGTAGTGGAATATTGGTTGTGTATTTTAGGGGGTCGTGCTGGGTGTAGTGTGTTAGGGTTTTGGGTAGTGCAGTAATGTTTGTGTAGTGTACGGGATCGTGCTGGGGTAGTGTTTTAGGGTTTAGGGTAGTGCAATTGTGTTTGGGTAGTGTAGCTGGCGTGCTGGTGGTAGTGTTTTAGGGTTTAGGATAGCGCAGTGGTGCTTGGGTAGTGTAGGTGGTCGTGCTGGGAGTAGTGTTTTAGGGTTTAGGGTAGGGCAGTGGTGTTTGGGTAGTGTAGGGGGTTGTGCTGGGGTAGTGTTTTAGTTTAGCACAGTGGTGTTTTTGTAGAGTAGGGGTTAGGGGGTCGTGCTGGGGGTAGTGTTGTAGGGTTTTGGGTAGCGCAGTGGTGTTTGGGTAGTGTAGGGTGTCATGATGGTGGCAGTGTTTTAGGTTCAGTGTAGCGCATTTGTTTTTGGGTAGTGTACGGGGTTGTGCTGGTGTAGTGTTTTAGGGTTTAGGACACTGCTTTGATGTTTGGGTAGAGTAGGTGGTGGTGCTGGGGGTAGTGTTTTAGGGTTTATGGTATCACAGTGGTAGTTGGGTAATGTAGGGGGTCGTGCCTGGGGTAGTGTTTCAGGTTTTAGAGTACCACAGTGGTGTTTGGGTAGTGTAGAGGGGAGTACTGGGGGTGGTGTTTTAGGAATTTGGGTAGCGCAGTGGTGTTTCTGTAGTGTAGGGGTGTGTTTTGGGGTTTTGGGTAGCGCGGTGGTGTTTGGGTAGTGTAGGTTGTCGTGCTGGTAGTAGTGTTTTAGGGTTTTTAGTAGTGCATTTGTGTTTGGGTAGTGTAGGGGGTTGTGCTGGGGTAGTGTTTTAGGTTTTAGGATAGCGCAGTAGTGCTTGGGTAGTGTAGGGGGTTGTGCTGGGGGTAGTGTTTTAGGGTTTAGGGTAGCGCAGTGGTGTTTTGGTAGTGTAGGGGTGTTGTTCTGGGGGTAGTGTTTTAGAGTTTAGGATACCGCTTTGATGTTTGGTATTGTAGGGAGTCATGCTGGGGATAGTGTTTGAATTTTTAGGGTAGCGCAGTGGTGTTTGGGTAGTGTAGGGGGTGGTGTTTTGGGGTTTTGGGTAGCGCAGTGGTGTTTGGGTAGTGTAGGGTGTCGTGCTGCGGGTAGTGTTTTAGGGTTTAGGGTAGTGCAGTGGTTTTGTGTAGTGTAGGGGGTCGTGCTGGGTATAGTGTTTTAGGGTTCAGTGTAGCGCAGTCGTGTTTTGATAGTGTAGGGGGTTGTGCGGTGGGTAGTGTTTTAGGGTTTAGGGTAGCGCAGTGGTGTTTGGGTAGTGTAGAGGGTCGTGCTGGGGGTACTGGTTTAGGGTTTAGGGTTACGCAGTAGTGTTTGTGTAGTGTAGGGGGCATGCTGGGGGTAGTGTTTTAGGGTTCATGGTAGCGCAGTGGAGTTTGGGTACTGTAGGGGGTCGTGCTGGGGGTAGTGTTTTAGGGTTTAGGGTAGTGCAGTAGTGTTTGTGTAGTGTAGGGAGTCGTCATTTAGGGTAGTGCAGTAGTGTTTGTGTAGTGTAGGGGGTCGTCCTGGGGGTAGTGTTTTAGGGTAGTGCAGTGGTGTTTGGGTAGTGTAGGGGGTTGTGCTGGGTGTAGTGTTTTAGGGTTTAGAATAGCGCAGTGGTGCTTGGGTAGTGTAGGTGGTCCTGCTGGGGGTAGTGATTTAGGGTTTTGGGTAGCGCAGTGGTGTTTGGGTAGTGTAGTGGGTTGCGCTGGGGGTAGTTTTTTAGTTTAGCACAGTGGTGTTTTTGTAGTGTAGGGGTAGGAGGTCGTGCTTGGTGTAGTGTTTTAGGGTTTAGTGTAGCGCAGTCTTGATTAGATAGTGTGGCCGGTCGTGCGGTGGGTAGTGTTTTTGGGTTTAGGGTAGCACAGTGGTGTATGGGTAGTGTAGGGGGTCGTGCTGGGGGTAGTGTTTTAGGGTTTATGGTAGCGCAGTGGAGTTTGGGTAGTGTAGGGGGTCGTGCTGGGGTAGTGATTTAAGGTTTAGGGTAGTGCAGTAGTGTTTGTGTAGTGTAGGGGGTCGTCCTGGGGGGTAGTGTTTTAGGGTTTAGGGTAGTGCAGTAGTGTTTGTGTAGTGTAGGGGGTCCTCCTGGGGGTAGTGTTTTAGGGTTTATGGTAGCGCAGTGATGTTTGGGTAGTGTAGGGGGTCGTGCTGGGGGTAGATTTAGGGGTTAGGTAGTGCAATAGTTTTTGTGTATTGTAGGGGGTCATGCTGTGGGTAGTGTTTTAGGGTTTTGGGTAGTGCAGTAATGTTTGTGTAGTGTATGGGGTCGTGCTGGGGGTAGTGTTTTAGGGTTTAGGGTAGTGCAGTGGTGTTTGGGTAGTGTGGGGGGGCTTGCTGGTGGTAGTGTTTTAGGGTTTAGGATAGCGCAGTGGTGCTTGGGTAGTGTAGGGGGTTGGGCTGAGGGTAGTGTTTTAGTTTAGCACAGTGGTGTTTTTGTATAGTAAGGGGTAGGGGGTCGTGCTGGGGGTAGTGTTTTAGGGTTTAGGGTAGTGCAGTGGTGTTTGTGTAGTGTAGTGGGTCGTGCTGGGGGTAGTGTTTTAGGGTTTATGGTAGCGCAGTGGTGTTTGTGTCGTGTAGGGGGTCGTGCTGGGGGTAGTGTTTTAGGGTATAGGGTAGTGCAGTAGTGTTTGTGTAGTGTAAGGGGTCGTCCTGTGGGTAGTGTTTTAGGGTTTATGGTAGCGCAGTGGAGTTTGAGTAGTGTAGGGGGTCGTACTGGGGGTAGTGTTTTAGGGTTTAGGGTAGTGCAGTGGTGTTTGTGCAGTGTAGGGGGTCGTGCTGGGGGTAGTGTTTTAGGGTTTATGGTAGCGCATTGGTGTTTGTGTCGTGTAGGGGGTCGTGCTGGGGGTAGTGTTTTAGGATATAGGGTAGTGCAGTAGTGTTTGTGTAGTGTAGGGGGTCGTCCTGGGGGTAGTGTTTTAGGGTTTATGGTAGTGCAATGGTTTTTCTGTATTGTAGGGGGTCCTGCAGGGGGTTGTGTTTTAGGGTTTAGAGTAGTGCACTGGCGTTTTTGTACTGTAGGGGGTAGTGTTTTGGGGTTTAGGGTAGTGCAGTGGTGTATGTTTAGTGTAGGGGTTGTGCTGGGGGTAGATTTAGGGTTTAGGTAGTGTAATGGTGTTTTTTTATTGTAGGGGGTCGTGCTGGGTGTAGTGTTTTAGGGATTAGGGTAATGCAGTAATGTTTGTGTAGTGTAGGGGGTCGTGCTGGAGGTAGTGTTTTAGCGTTTAGGGTAGTGCAGTGGTGTTTGTGTAGTGTAGGGGGTCATGCTGGGGGTAGTGTTTTAGGGTTTAGGGTAGTGCAGTAGTGTTTGTGTAGTGTAGGGGGTCGTGCTGGGGGTAGTGTTTTAGGGTTTAGGGTAGTGCTGTGGTGTTTTTGTAGTGTAGGAGGTAGTGTTTTGGGGTTTAGGGTACTGCAGTGGTGTTTGTGTAGTGTAGGGGGTCGTGTTGGGGGTAGATTTAGGGTTTAGGTAGTGCAATGGTGTTTGTGTATTGTAGGGGGGTCATGCCGGGGCAGTGTTTTAGGGTTTAGGGTAGGGCAGTAATCTTTGTGTAGTGTAGGGGGTCGTGCTGGGGGTGGTGTTGTAGGATTTAGGGTAGTGCAGTGGTGTTTGGGTAGTATAGGGAGTCATGCTGGGGATAGATTTAGGGTTTAGGATAGTGCAATGTTGTTTGTGTAGTGTAGGGGGTCGTGCTGGGGGTGGTGTTTTAGGGTTCAGGGTAGTGCAGTAGTGTTTGTGTAGTGTAGGGGGTCGTCCTCGGGGTAGTGTTTTAGGGTTTAGGGTAGTGCAGTAGTGTTTGTGTAGTGTAGGCGGTCGTCCTGGGGGTAATAATTTAGGGTTTATGGTAGTGCAGTGTTGTTTGGGTAGTGTAGGGGTTCGTGCTGGGGGTAGTGTTTTAGGGTTTTTGGTAGTGCAATGGTGTTTGTGTATTGTAGGGGGTCGTGCTAGGGGAAGTGTTTTAGGGTTTAGGGTAGTGCAGTAGTGTTTGTGTAGTGTAGGGGGTCGTCCTGGGGGGTAGTGTTTTAGGGTTTAGGGTAGTGCAGTAGTGTTTGTGTAGTGTAGGGGGTCCTCCTGGGGGTAGTGTTTTAGGGTTTAGGGTAGTGCACTGGTGTTTGTGTAGTGTAGGGGGTCGTGCTGGGGTAGTGTTTTAGGATTTATGGTAGCGCAGTGGTGTTTGTGTCGTGTAGGGGGTCATGCTGGGGGTAGTGTTTTAGGGTATAGGGTAGTGCTGTAGTGTTTGGATAGTGTAGGGGGCGTGCTGGGGGTGGTGTTTTAGGGTTTTGGGTAGCGCAGTGGTGTTTGGGTAGTGTAGGGTGTCATGATGGTGGCAGTGTTTTTGGGTTTAGGGTAGCACAGTGGTGTATTGGTAGTGTAGGGGGTTGTGCTGGGGGTAGTGTTTTCGGGTTTGTGGTAGCGCAGTGGAGTTTGGGTAGTGTAGGGGGTACTGCTGGGGTAGTGATTTAGGGTTTAGGGTAGTGCAGTAGTGTTTGTGTAGTGTAGGGGGTCGTCCTGGGGGGTAGTGTTTTAGGGTTTAGGGTAGTGCAGTAGTGTTTGTGTAGTGTAGGGGGTCCCCCTGGGGGTGGTGTTTTAGGGTTTATGGTAGCGCAGTGGTGTTTGGGTAGTGTAGGGGGTCGTGCTGGGGGTAGATTTAGGGGTTAGGTTGTGCAATAATGTTTGTGTATTGTAGGGGGTCATGCTGGGGGTAGTGTTTTAGGGTTTTGGGTAGTGCAGTAATGTTTGTGTAGTGTACGGGGTTGTGCTGGGGGTAGTGTTTTAGGGTTTAGGGTAGTGCAGTGGTGTTTGGGTAGTGTAGGGGGGCTTGCTGGTGGTAGTGTTTTAGGGTTTAGGATAGCACAGTGGTGCTTGGGTAGTGTAGGGGGTTGTGCTGGGGGTAGTGTTTTAGTTTAGCACAGTAGTGTTTTTGTATAGTAAGGGGTAGGGGGTCGTGCTGGGGGTAGTGTTTTAGGGTTTAGGGTAGTGCAGTGGTGTTTGTGTAGTGTAGGGGGTCGTGCTGGGGGTAGTGTTTTAGGGTTTATGGTAGCGCAGTGGTGTTTGTGTTGTGTAGGGGGTCGTGCTGGGGGTAGTGTATTAGGGAATAGGGTAGTGCAGTAGTGTTTGTGTAGTGTAAGGGGTCGTCCTGTGGGTAGTGTTTTAGGGTTTATGGTAGCGCAGTGGAGTTTGAGTAGTGTAGAGGGTCGTGCTGGGGGTAGTGTTTTAGGGTTTAGGGTAGTGCAGTGGTGTTTGTGCAGTGTAGGGGGTTGTGCTGGGGGTAGTGTTTTAGGGTTTATGGTAGCGCGGTGGTGTTTGTATCGTGTAGGGGGTCGTGCTGGGGGTAGTGTTTTTAGGGTATAGGGTAGTGCAGTAGTGTTTTTGTAGTGGAGGGGGTCGTCCTGGGGGTAGTGTTTTAGGGTTTATGGTAGCGCAGTGGAGTTTGGGTAGTGTAGGGGGTCGTGCTGGGGGTAGTGTTTTAGGGTTTATGGTAGTGCAATGGTTTTTCTGTATTGTAGGGGGTCTTGCAGGAGGTTGTGTTTTAGGGTTTAGAGTAGTGCACTGGCGTTTTTGTACTGTAGGGGGTAGTGTTTTGGGGTTTAGGGTAGTGCAGTGGTGTATGTTTAGTGTAGGGGTTGTGCTGGGGGTAGATTTAGGGTTTAGGTAGTGCAATGGTGTTTGTGTATTGTAGGGGGTCGTGCTGGGTGTAGTGTTTTAGGGATTAGGGTAGTGCAGTAATGTTTGTGTAGTGTAGGGGGTCGTGCTGGAGGTAGTGTTTTAGCGTTTAGGGTAGTGCATTGGTGTTTGTGTGGTGTAGGGGGTAATGCTGGGGGTAGTGTTTTAGGGTTTAGGGTAGTGCAGTAGTGTTTGTGTAGTGTAGGGGGTCGTGCTGGGGGTAGGGTTTTAGGGTTTAGAGTAGTGTTGTGGTGTTTTTGTAGTGTAGGAGGTAGTGTTTTGGGGTTTAGGGTACTGCAGTGGTGTTTGTGTAGTGTAGGGGGTCGTGTTGGGGGTAGATTTAGGGTTTAGGTAGTGCAATGGTGTTTGTGTATTATAGGGGGTCATGCTGGGGCAGTGTTTTAGGGTTTAGGGTAGTGCAGTAATCTTTGTGTAGTGTAGGGGGTCGTGCTGGGGCTGGTGTTGTAGGGTTTAGGGAAGTGCAGTGGTGTTTGGGTAGTATAGGGAGTCATGCTGGGGATAGATTTAGGGTTTAGGATAGTGCAGTGTTGTTTGTGTAGTGTAGGGGGTCGTGCGGGGGGTGGTGTTTTAGGGTTTAGGGTAGTGCAGTAGTGTTTGTGTAGTGTAGGGGGTCGTCCTGGGGGTAGTATTTTAGGGTTTATGGTAGCGCAGTGTTGTTTGGGTAGTGTAGGGGGTCGTGCTGGGGGGTAGTGTTTTAGGGTTTAGGGTAGTGCAGTAGTGTTTGTGTAGTGTAGGGGGTCCTCCTGGGGGTAGTGTTTTAGGGTTTATGGTAGCGCAGTGGTGTTTGGATAGTGTAGGGGGTCGTGCTGGGGGTAGTGTTTTAGGGTTTAGGGTAGTGCAGTAGTGTTTGTGTAGTGTAGGGGGTCCTCCTGGAGGTAGTGTTTTAGGGTTTAGGGTAGTGCAGTGGTGTTTGTGTAGTGTAGGGGGTCGTGCTGGGGGTAGTGTTTTAGGATTTAAGGTAGCGCAGTGGTGTTTGTGTCGTGTAGGGGGTCATGCTGGGGGTAGTGTTTTAGGGTATAGGGTAGTGCTGTAGTGTTTGGATAGTGTAGGGGTGCGTGCTGGGGTTGATGTTTTAGGGTTTTGGGTAGCGCAGTGGTGTTTGGGTAGTGTAGGGTGTCATGATGGTGGCAGTGTTTTAGGGTTCAGGGTAGCGCATTGGTGTTTGGGTAGTGTACGGGGTTGTGCTGGTGTAGTGTTTTAGGGTTTAGGATACCGCTTTGATGTTTGGGTAGTGTAGGGGGTGGTGCTGGGGGTAGTGTTTTAGGGTTTATGGTATCACAGTGGTAGATGGGTAGTGTAGAGGGGAGTGCTGGGGGTGGTGTTTTAAGAACTTGGGTAGCGCAGTGGTGTTTGGGTAGTGTAGGGGTGTGTTTTGGGGTTTTGGGTAGCGCAGTGGTGTTTGGGTAGTGTAGGTTGTCGTGCTGGTAGTAGTGTTTTAGGGTTTATAGTAGCGCATTTGTGTTTGGGTAGTGTAGGGGGTTGTGCTGGGTTTAGTGTTTTAGGTTTTAGGGTAGTGCAGTGGTGCTTGGGTAGTGTAGGGGGTTGTGCTGGGGGTAGTGTTTTAGGGTTTAGGGTAGCGCAGTGGTGTTTGGGTAGTGTAGGGGTGTTGTTCTGGGGGTAGTGTTTTAGAGTTTAGGATACCGCTTTGATGTTTGGTAGTGTAGGGAGTCATGGTGGGGATAGTGTTTTAATTTTTAGGGTAGCGCAGTGGTGTTTGGGTAGTGTAGGGGGTAGTGTTTTTGGGTTTTGGGTAGCGCAGTGGTGTTTGTGTCGTGTAGGGGGTCATGCTGGGGGTAGTGTTTTAGGGTATAGGGTAGTGCTGTAGTGTTTGGATAGTGTAGGGGTGCGTGCTGGGGTTGATGTTTTAGGGTTTTGGGTAGCGCAGTGGTGTTTGGGTAGTGTAGGGTGTCATGATGGTGGCAGTGTTTTAGGGTTCAGGGTAGCGCATTGGTGTTTGGGTAGTGTACGGGGTTGTGCTGGTGTAGTGTTTTAGGGTTTAGGATACCGCTTTGATGTTTGGGTAGTGTAGGGGGTGGTGCTGGGGGTAGTGTTTTAGGGTTTATGGTATCACAGTGGTAGATGGGTAGTGTAGAGGGGAGTGCTGGGGGTGGTGTTTTAAGAACTTGGGTAGCGCAGTGGTGTTTGGGTAGTGTAGGGGTGTGTTTTGGGGTTTTGGGTAGCGCAGTGGTGTTTGGGTAGTGTAGGTTGTCGTGCTGGTAGTAGTGTTTTAGGGTTTATAGTAGCGCATTTGTGTTTGGGTAGTGTAGGGGGTTGTGCTGGGTTTAGTGTTTTAGGTTTTAGGGTAGTGCAGTGGTGCTTGGGTAGTGTAGGGGGTTGTGCTGGGGGTAGTGTTTTAGGGTTTAGGGTAGCGCAGTGGTGTTTGGGTAGTGTAGGGGTGTTGTTCTGGGGGTAGTGTTTTAGAGTTTAGGATACCGCTTTGATGTTTGGTAGTGTAGGGAGTCATGGTGGGGATAGTGTTTTAATTTTTAGGGTAGCGCAGTGGTGTTTGGGTAGTGTAGGGGGTAGTGTTTTTGGGTTTTGGGTAGCGCAGTGGTGTTTGGGTAGTGTAGGGTGTCGTGCTGCTAGTAGTGTTTTAGGGTTTAGGGTAGTGCATTTGTGTTTGGGTAGTGTAGCGGGTTGTGCTGCGGGTAGTGTTTTAGGGTTTAGGGTAGTGCAGTGGTTTTGTGTAGTGTAGGGGGTCGTGCTGGGTATAGTGTTTTAGGGTTCAGTGTAGCGCAGTCGTGTTTTGATAGTGTAGGGGGTCGTGCGGTGGGTAGTGTTTTAGGGTTTAGGGTAGCGCAGTGGTGTTTGGGTAGTGTAGAGGGTCGTGCTGGGGGTACTGTTTTAGGGTTTAGGGTTGCGCAGTAGTGTTTGTGTAGCGTAGGGGGCATGCTGGGGGTAGTGTTTTAGGGTTCATGGTAGCGCAGTGGAGTTTGGGTACTGTAGGGGGTCGTGCTGACGTTAGTGTTTTAGGGTTTAGGGTAGTGCAGTAGTGTTTGTGTAGTGTAGGGGGTTGTCATAGGGGTAGTGTTTTAGGGTTTAGGGTAGTGCAGTAGTGTTTGTGTAGTGTAGGGGGTCGTCCTGGGGGTAGTGTTTTAGGGTAGTGCAGTGGTGTTTGGTTAGTGTAGGGGGTTGTGCTGGGGGTAGTGTTTTAGGGTTTAGAATAGCGCAGTGGTGCTTGGGTAGTGTAGGTGGTCCTGCTGGGGGTAGTGTTTTAGGGTTTTGGGTAGCACAGTGGTTTTTGGGTAGTGTAGTGGGTTGCGCTGGGGTAGTTTTTTAGTTTCACACAGTGGTGTTTTTGTAGTGTAGGGGTAGGAGGTCATGCTGGGGGTAGTGTTTTAGGGTAGTGCAGTGGTGTTTGTGTAGTGTAGGGGGTCATGCTTGGTGTAGTGTTTTAGGGTTTAGTGTAGCGCAGTCTTGATTAGATAGTGTGGCCGGTCGTGCGGTGGGTAGTGTTTTTGGGTTTAGGGTAGCACAGTGGTGTATGGGTAGTGTAGGGGGTCGTGCTGGGGGTAGTGTTTTAGGGTTTATGGTAGTGCAGTGGAGTTTGGGTAGTGTAGGGGGTCGTGCTGGGGTAGTGATTTAGGGTTTAGGGTAGTGCAGTAGTGTTTGTGTAGTGTAGGGGGTCGTCCTGGGGGGTAGTGTTTTAGGCTTTAGGGTAGTGCAGTAGTGTTTGTGTAGTGTAGGGGGTCCTCCTGGCGGTAGTGTTTTAGGGTTTATGGTAGCGCAGTGGTGTTTGGGTAGTGTAGGGGGTCGTGCTGGGGCAGTGTTTTAGGGTTTAGTGTAGTGCAGTAATCTTTGTGTAGTGTAGGGGGTCGTGCTGGGGCTGGTGTTGTAGGGTTTAGGGTAGTGCAGTGGTGTTTGGGTAGTATAGGGAGTCATGCTGGGGATAGATTTAGGGTTTAGGATAGTGCAGTGTTGTTTGTGTAGCGTAGGGGGTCGTGCTGGGGGTGGTGTTTTAGGGTTTAGGGTAGTGCAGTAGTGTTTGTGTTGTGTAGGGGGTCGTCCTGGGGGCAGTGTTTTAGGGTTTAGGGTAGTGCAGAAGTGTTTGTGTAGTGTAGGGGTCGTGCTGGGGGTAGTGTTTTAGGGTTTAGGGTAGTGCAGTGGTGTTTGTGTAGTGTAGAGGGTCGTGCTGGGGGTAGTATTTTAGGGTTTGTGGTAGCGCAGTGGTGTTTGTGTCGTGTAGAGGGTCGTGCTGGGGGTAGTGTTTTAGGGTATAGGGTAGTGCAGTAGTGTTTGTGTAGTGTAGGGGGTCGTCCTGGGGGTAGTGTTTTAGGGTTTAGGGTAGTGCAGTAGTGTTTGTGTAGTGTAGGGGGTCCTCCAGGGGGTAGTGTTTTAGGGTTTATGGTAGTGCAATGGTTTTTCTGTATTGTAGGGGGTCTTGCAGGGGGTTGTGTTTTAGGGTTTAGAGTAGTGCACTGGTGTTTTTGTACTGTAGGGGGTAGTGTTTTGGGGTTTAGGGTAGTGCTGTGGTGTATGTTTAGTGTAGGGGTCGTGCTGGGGGTAGATTTAGGGTTTAGGTAGTGCAATGGTGTTTGTGTATTGTAGGGGGTCGTGCTGGGGGTAGTGTTTTAGGGATTAGGGTAGTGCAGTAATGTTTGTGTAGTGTAGGGGGTCGTGCTGGAGGTAGTGTTTTAGCATTTAGGGTAGTGCAGTGGTGTTTGTGTAGTGTAGGGGGTCATGCTGGGGGTAGTGTTTTAGGGTTTAGGGTAGTGCAGTAGTGTTTTTGTAGTGTAGGCGGGAGTGTTGTGGGGTTTATGGTAGCTCAGTGGAGTTTGAGTAGTGTAGGGGGTCGTGGGGGGTAGCGTTTTAGGGTTTAGGGTAGTGCAGTGGTGTTTGTGTAGTGTAGGGGGTCGTGCTGGGGGTAGTGGTTTAGGGTTTAGGATAGTGCAGGATTGTTTGTGTAGTGTAGGGGGTCGTGCTGGGGGTGGTGTTTTAGGGTTTAGGATAGTGCAGTATTGTTTGTGTAGTGTAGGGAGTCGTCCTGGGGGTAGTGTTTTAGGGTTTAGGGTAGTGCAGTAGTGTTTGTGTAGTGTAGGGGGTCGTCCTGGGGGTAGTATGTTAGGGTTTATGGTAGCACAGTGTTGTTTGGGTAAAAAAGGGGCCTGCTGGAGGTAGTGTTTTAGGGTTTTTGGTAGTGCAATGGTGTTTGTGTATTGTAGGGGATCGTGGTAGGGGAAGTGTTTTAGGGTTTAGGGTAGTGCAGTAGTGTTTCTGTAGTGTAGGGGGTCGTGCTGGGGGTAGTGTTTTAGGGTTTAGGGTAGTGCAGTAGTGTTTGTGTAGTGTAGGGGGTCGTCCTAGGGGGTAGTGTTTTAGGGTTTAGCGTAGTGCGGTAGTGTTTAGGTAGTGTAGGGGGTCCTCCTGGGGATAGTGTTTTAGGGTTTATGGTAGCGCAGTGGTGTTTGGGTAGTGTATTTGGTCGTGCTGGGGGTAGGTTTAGGGCTTAGGTAGTGCAATAGTGTTTGTGTATTGTAGGGGGTCATGCTGGGGGTAGTGTTTTAGGGTTTTTGGTCGTGCAGTAATGTTTGTGTAGTGTAGGGGGGCTTGCTGGTGGTAGTGTTTTAGGGTTTAGAATAGCACAGTGGTGCTTGGGTAGTGTAGGTGGTCGTGCTGGGAGTAGTGTTTTAGGGTTTAGGGTAGCGCAGTGGTGTTTGGGTAGTGTAGGGGGTTGTGCTGGGGGTAGTGTTTTAGTTAGCACTGTGGTGTTTTTGTATAGTAAGGGGTAGGGGGTCGTGCTAGGGGTAGTGTTTTAGGGTTTAGGGTGGTGCAGTGGTGTTTGTGTAGTGTAGGGGGTCGTGCTGGGGGTAGTGCTTTAGGGTTTATGGTAGCTCAGTGGTGTTTGTGTCGTGTAGGGGGTCGTGCTGGGGGTAGTGTTTTAGGGTATAGGGTAGTGCAGTAGTGTTTGTGTAGTGTAGGGGGTCGTGCTGGGGGTAGTGTTTTAGGGTTTAGGGTAGTGCAGTGGTGTTTGTGTAGTGTAGGGGGTCGCACTGGGGGTAGTGTTTTAGGGTTTATGGTAGCGCAGTGGTGTTTGTGTCGTGTATGGGGGCGTGCTGGGGTAGTGTTTTAGGGTATAGGGTAGTGCAGTTGTGTTTGTGTAGTGTAGGGGGTCGTCCTGGGGGTAGTGTTTTAGGGTTTAGGGTAGCGCAGTGGAGTTTGGGTAGTGTAGGGGGTCGTGCTGGGGGTAGTGTTTTAGGGTTTATGGTAGTGGAATGGTTTTTCTGTATTGTAGGGGGTCTTGCAGGGGGTTGTGTTTTAGGGTTTAGAGTAGTGCACTGGCGTTTTTGTAGTGTAGGGGGTAGTGTTTTGGGGTTTAGGGTAGTGCAGTGGTGTATGTTTAGTGTAGGGGTCGTGCTGGGGTAGATTTAGGGTTTAGGTAGTGCAATAGTGTTTGTGTATTGTAGGGGGTCGTGCTGGGGGTAGTGTTTTAGGGATTAGGGTAGTGCAGTAATGTTTGTGTAGTGTAGGGGGTCGTGCTGGAGGTAGTGTTTTAGCGTTTAGGGTAGTGCAGTAATGTTTGTGTAGTGTAGGGTGTCATGCTCGGGGTAGTGTTTTAGGGTTTAGGGTAGTGCAGTAGTGTTTTTGTAGTGTAGGGGGTCGTGCTGGGGGTAGTGTTTTAGGGTTTAGAGTAGTGCTGTGGTGTTTTTGTAGTGTAGGAGGTAGTGTTTTGGGGTTTAGGGTACTGCAGTGGTGTTTGTGTAGTGTAGGGGTCGTGTTGGGGGTAGATTTAGGGTTTAGGTAGTGCAATGGTGTTTGTGTATTGTAGTGGGTCGTGCTGGGGTAGTGTTTTAGGGTTTAGGGTAGTGCAGTAATCTTTGTGTAGTCTAGGGGGTCGTGCTGAGGGTGGTGTTGTAGGGTTTAGGGTAGTGCAGTGGTGTTTGGGTAGTATATGGAGTCATGCAGGGGATAGATTTAGGGTTTAGGATAGTGCAGTGTTGTTTGTGTTATGTAGGGGGTCTTGCTGGGGTGGTGTTTTAGGGTTTAGGGTAGTTCAGTAGTGTTTGTGTAGTGTAGGGGGTCGTGTTTTAAGGTTTAGGGAGGTGCAGTAGTGTTTGTGTAGTGTAGGGGGTCGTCCTGGGTGTAGTATTTTAGGGTTTATGGTAGCGCAGTGTTGTTTGGGTAGTGTAGGGGGACGTGCTGGGGGTAGTGTTTTAGGGTTTTCGGTAGTGCAATGGTGTTTGTGTATTGTAGGGGGTCGTGTTGGGGGAAGTGTTTTAGGGTTTAGGGTAGTGCAGTAGTGTTTCTGTAGTGTAGGGGGTCATGCTGGGGGTAGTGTTTTAGGATTTAGAGTAGTCCAGTGGTGTTTTTGTAGTGAAGGGGGTAGTGTTTTGGGGTTTAAGGTAGTGCAGTGGTGTTTGTGTAGCATAGGGGGTCGTGCTGGGGGTAGATTTAGGGTTTAGGTAGTGCAATAGTGTTTGTATATTGCTGGGGGTCGTGCTGGGGGTAATGTTTTAGGGTTTTGGGTAGCGCAGTGGTGTTTGGGTAGTGTAGAGGTGTTGTTCTAGATGTAGTGTTTTAGAGTTTAGGATACCGCTTTGATGTTTGGTAGTGTAGGGAGTCATGCTGGGGGTAGTGTTTTAATGTTTAGGGTAGCGCAGTGGTGTTTGGGTAGTGTAGGGGGTGGTGTTTTGGGGTTTTGGGTAGCGCAGTGGTGTTTGGGTAGTGTAGGGTGTCGTGCTGCTAGTAGTGTTTTAGGGTTTAGGGTAGTGCATTTGTGTTTGCGTAGTGTAGGGGGTTGTGCTGCGGGTAGTGTTTCAGGGTTTAGGGTAGTGCAGTGGTTTTGTGTAGTGTAGGGGGTCGTGCTGGGGGTAGTGTTTTAGGGTTTAGGATAGCGCAGTGGTGCTTGGGTAGTGTAGGTGGTCGTGCTGGGAGTAGTGTTTTAGGGTTTAGGGTAGGGCAGTGGTGTTTGGGTAGTGTAGGGGGTTGTGCTGGGGTAGTGTTTTAGTTTAGCACAGTTGTGTTTTTGTAGAGTGGGGGTTAGGGGGTCATGCTGGGGGTAGTGTTGTAGGGTTTAGGGTAGTGCAGTGGTGTTTTTGTAGTGTAGGGGTTCATGCTGGGGGTAGTGTTTTAGGGTTCATGGTAGCGCAGTGGAGTTTGGGTACTGTAGGGGGTCGTGCTGGGGGTAGTGTTTTAGGGTTTAGGGTAGTGTAGTAGTGTTTGTGTATTGTAGGGGGTCGTCCTGGGGGTAGTGTTTTAGGGTAGTGCAGTGGTGTTTGGGTAGGGTAGGGGGTTGTGCTGGGGTAGTGTTTTAGGGTTTAGAATAGCGCAGTGGTGCTTGGGTAGTGTAGGTGGTCGTGCTGGGGATAGTGTTTTAGGGTTTTGGGTAGCGCAGTGGTGTTTGGGTAGTGTAGTGGGTTGCGCTGGGGGTAGTTTTTTAGTTTAGCACAGTGGTGTTTTTGTAGTGTAGGGGGTAGGAGGTCGTGCTGGGGGTAGTGTTTTAGGGTTTAGGGTAGTGCAGTAATGTTTGTGTAGTGTAGGGGGGTGTGCTTGGGGTGGTGTTTTAGGGTTTGGTTAGCACATTGGTGTTTGGGTAGTGTAGGGGGTTGTGCTGGGGTAGTGTTTTACGGTTTAGGGTACTGCTTTGATGTTTGGGTATTGTAAGGGGTCATGCTGGGGATAGTGTTTTAGGGTTTACGGTATCGCAGTGGTGTTTTGGTAATGTAGGGGGTCATGCTGGGGGTAGTGTTTTAGGGTTTAGTGTAGCGCAGTGGTGTTTGGGTAGTGTAGAGGGGAGTGCTGGGGGTGGTGTTTTAGGGTTTTGGGTAGCGCAGTGGTCTTTGGGTATTGTAGGGGGTGGTGTTTTGGGTAGCGCAGTGGTGGTTGGGTAGTGTAGGGTGTCTTGCTGGAAGTAGTGTTTTAGGTTTTAGCGTAGCGCTTTGGTGTTTGGGAAGTGTACGAGGTTGTGCTGGGGGTAGTGTGTTAGTGTTTACGGTAGCACAATGGTGTTTGGGTAGTGTAGGGGGTCGTGCTGGGGGTAGTGTTTTAGGGTTTAGGGTAGCGCAGTGGTGTTTGTGTAGTGTAGGGGGTCGTGTTGGGGGTAGATTTATGGTTTAGGTAGTGCAATGGTGTTTGTGTATTGTAGTGGGTCGTGCTGGGGTAGTGTTTTAGGGTTTAGGGTAGTGCAGTAATCTTTGTGTAGTATAGGGGGTCGTGCTGGGGGTGGTGTTGTAGGGTTTAGGGTAGTGCAGTGGTGTTTGGGTAGTATAGGGAGTCATGCTGGGGATAGATTTAGGGTTTAGGATAGTGCAGTGTTGTTTGTGTTATGTAGGGGGTCGTGCTGGGGGTGGTGTTTTAGGATTTAGGGTAGTTCAGTAGTGTTTGTGTAGTGTAGGGGGTCGTGTTTTAGGGTTTAGGGAGGTGCAGTAGTGTTTGTGTAGTGTAGGGGGTCGTCCTGGGTGTAGTATTTTAGGGTTTATGGTAGCGCAGTGTTGTTTGGGTAGTGTAGGGGGTCGTGCTAGGGGAAGTGTTTTAGGGTTTAGGGTAGTGCAGTAGTGTTTCTGTAGTGTAGGGGGTCGTGCTGGGGGTAGTGTTTTAGGATTTAGAGTAGTCCAGTGGTGTTTTTGTAGTGAAGGGGGTAGTGTTTTGGGGTTTAGGGAGGTGCAGTGGTGTTTGTGTAGCGTAGGGGGTCGTGCTGGGGGTAGATTTAGGGTTTAGGTAGTGCAATAGTGTTTGTGTATTGTTGGGGGTCGTGCTGGGGGTAATGTTTTAGGGTTTTGGGTAGCGCAGTGGTGTTTGGGTAGTGTAGGGGTGTTGTTCTGGATGTAGTGTTTTAGAGTTTAGGATACCGCTTTGATGTTTGGTAGTGTAGGGAGTCATGCTGGGGGTAGTGTTTTAATGTTTAGGATAGCGCAGTGGTGTTTGGGTAGTGTAGGGGGTGGTGTTTTGGGGTTGTGGGTAGCGCAGTGGTGTTTGGGTAGTGTAGGGTGTCATGCTGCTAGTAGTGTTTTAGGGTTTAGGGTAGTGCACTTGTGTTTGGGTAGTGTAGGGGGTTGTGCTGCGGGTAGTGTTTCAGGGTTTAGGGTAGTGCAGTGGTTTTGTGTAGTGTAGGGGGTCGTGCTGGGTATAGTGTTTTAGGGTTCAGTGTAGCGCAGTCGTGTTTGGATAGTGTAGGGGGTCATGCGGTGCGTAGTGTTTTACGGTTTAGGGTAGCGCAGTGGTGTTTGGGTAGTGTAGAGGGTCGTGCTGGGGGTACTGTTTTAGGTTTTAGGGTTTAGGGTTGCGCAGTAGTGTTTGTGTAGTGTAGGGGTTCATGCTGGGGGTAGTGTTTTAGGGTTCATGGTAGCGCAGTGGAGTTTGGGTACTGTAGGGGGTTGTGCTGGGGGTAGTGTTTTAGGGTTTAGGGTAGTGCAGTAGTGTTTGTGTAGTGTAGGGGGTCATCATAGGGGTAGTGTTTTAGGGTTTAGGGTAGTGTAGTAGTGTTTGTGTATTGTAGGGCGTCGTCCTGGGGGTAGTGTTTTAGGGCAGTGCAGTGGTGTTTGGGTAGTGTAGGGGGTTGTGCTGGGGGTAGTTTTTTAGGGTTTAGAATAGCACAGTGGTGCTTGGGTAGTGTAGGTGGTCGTGCTGGGGGTAGTGTTTTAGGGTTTTGGGTAGCGCAGTGGTGTTTGGATAGTGTAGTGGGTTGCGCTGAGGGTAGTTTTTTAGTTTAGCACAGTCGTGTTTTTGTAGTGTAGGGGGTAGGAGATCGTGCTGGGGGTAGTGTTTTAGGGTTTAGGGTAGTGCAGTAATGTTTGTGTAGTGTAGGGGGGTGTGCTTGTGGTGGTGTTTTAGGGTTTGGGTAGCACATTGGTGTTTGGGTAGTGTAGGGGGTTGTGCTGGGGTAGTGTTTTAGGTTTTAGGGTACTGCTTTGATGTTTGTGTAGTGTATGGGGTCGTGCTGGGGGTAGTGTTTTAGGGTTTAGGGTAGTGCAGTGGTGTTTGGGTAGTGTGGGGGGGCTTGCTGGTGGTAGTGTTTTAGGGTTTAGGATAGCGCAGTGGTGCTTGGGTAGTGTAGGGGGTTGGGCTGAGGGTAGTGTTTTAGTTTAGCACAGTGGTGTTTTTGTATAGTAAGGGGTAGGGGGTCGTGCTGGGGGTAGTGTTTTAGGGTTTAGGGTAGTGCAGTGGTGTTTGTGTAGTGTAGTGGGTCGTGCTGGGGTAGTGTTTTAGGGTTTATGGTAGCGCAGTGGTGTTTGTGTCGTGTAGGGGGTCGTGCTGGGGGTAGTGTTTTAGGGTATAGGGTAGTGCAGTAGTGTTTGTGTAGTGTAAGGGGTCGTCCTGTGGGTAGTGTTTTAGGGTTTATGGTAGCGCAGTGGAGTTTGAGTAGTGTAGGGGGTCGTACTGGGGGTAGTGTTTTAGGGTTTAGGGTAGTGCAGTGGTGTTTGTGCAGTGTAGGGGGTCGTGCTGGGGGTAGTGTTTTAGGGTTTATGGTAGCGCAGTGGTGTTTGTGTCGTGTAGGGGGTCGTGCTGGGGGTAGTGTTTTAGGGTATAGGGTAGTGCAGTAGTGTTTGTGTAGTGTAGGGGGTCGTCCTGGGGGTAGTGTTTTAGGGTTTATGGTAGTGCAATGGTTTTTCTGTATTGTAGGGGGTCCTGCAGGGGGTTGTGTTTTAGGGTTTAGAGTAGTGCACTGGCGTTTTTGTACTGTAGGGGGTAGTGTTTTGGGGTTTAGGGTAGTGCAGTGGTGTATGTTTAGTGTAGGGGTTGTGCTGGGGGTAGATTTAGGGTTTAGATAGTGTAATGGTGTTTTTTTATTGTAGGGGGTCGTGCTGGGTGTAGTGTTTTAGGGATTAGGGTAATGCAGTAATGTTTGTGTAGTGTAGGGGGTCGTGCTGGAGGTAGTGTTTTAGCGTTTAGGGTAGTGCAGTGGTGTTTGTGTAGTGTAGGGGGTCATGCTGGGGGTAGTGTTTTAGGGTTTAGGGTAGTGCAGTAGTGTTTGTGTAGTGTAGGGGGTCGTGTTTTAGGGTTTAGAGTAGTGCTGTGGTGTTTTTGTAGTGTAGGAGGTAGTGTTTTGGGGTTTAGGGTACTGCAGTGGTGTTTGTGTAGTGTAGGGGGTCGTGTTGGGGGTAGATTTAGGGTTTAGGTAGTGCAATGGTGTTTGTGTATTGTAGGGGGGTCATGCTGGGGCAGTGTTTTAGGGTTTAGGGTAGGGCAGTAATCTTTGTGTAGTGTAGGGGGTCGTGCTGGGGGTGGTGTTGTAGGATTTAGGGTAGTGCAGTGGTGTTTGGGTAGTATAGGGAGTCATGCTGGGGATAGATTTAGGGTTTAGGATAGTGCAATGTTGTTTGTGTAGTGTAGGGGGTCGTGCTGGGGGTGGTGTTTTAGGGTTCATGGTAGTGCAGTAGTGTTTGTGTAGTGTAGGGGGTCGTCCTGGGGGTAGTGTTTTAGGGTTTAGGGTAGTGCAGTAGTGTTTGTGTAGTGTAGGCGGTCGTCCTGGGGGTAATAATTTAGGGTTTATGGTAGTGCAGTGTTGTTTGGGTAGTGTAGGGGTTCGTGCTGGGGGTAGTGTTTTAGGGTTTTTGGTAGTGCAATGGTGTTTGTGTATTGTAGAGGGTCGTGCTAGGGGAAGTGTTTTAGGGTTTAGGGTAGTGCAGTAGTGTTTGTGTAGTGTAGGGGGTCGTCCTGGGGGGTAGTGTTTTAGGGTTTAGGGTAGTGCAGTAGTGTTTGTGTAGTGTAGGGGGTCCTCCTGGGGGTAGTGTTTTAGGGTTTAGGGTAGTGCACTGGTGTTTGTGTAGTGTAGGGGGTCGTGCTGGGGTAGTGTTTTAGGATTTATGGTAGCGCAGTGGTGTTTGTGTCGTGTAGGGGGTCATGCTGGGGGTAGTGTTTTAGGGTATAGGGTAGTGCTGTAGTGTTTGGATAGTGTAGGGGGCGTGCTGGGGGTGGTGTTTTAGGGTTTTGGGTAGCGCAGTGGTGTTTGGGTAGTGTAGGGTGTCATGATGGTGGCAGTGTTTTTGGGTTTAGGGTAGCACAGTGGTGTATTGGTAGTGTAGGGGGTTGTGCTGGGGGTAGTGTTTTCGGGTTTGTGGTAGCGCAGTGGAGTTTGGGTAGTGTAGGGGGTACTGCTGGGGTAGTGATTTAGGGTTTAGGGTAGTGCAGTAGTGTTTGTGTAGTGTAGGGGGTCGTCCTGGGGGGTAGTGTTTTAGGGTTTAGGGTAGTGCAGTAGTGTTTGTGTAGTGTAGGGGGTCCCCCTGGGGGTAGTGTTTTAGGGTTTATGGTAGCGCAGTGGTGTTTGGGTAGTGTAGGGGGTCGTGCTGGGGGTAGATTTAGGGGTTAGGTTGTGCAATAATGTTTGTGTATTGTAGGGGGTCATGCTGGGGGTAGTGTTTTAGGGTTTTGGGTAGTGCAGTAATGTTTGTGTAGTGTACGGGGTTGTGCTGGGGGTAGTGTTTTAGGGTTTAGGGTAGTGCAGTGGTGTTTGGGTAGTGTAGGGGGGCTTGCTGGTGGTAGTGTTTTAGGGTTTAGGATAGCACAGTGGTTCTTGGGTAGTGTAGGGGGTTGTGCTGGGGGTAGTGTTTTAGTTTAGCACAGTAGTGTTTTTGTATAGTAAGGGGTAGGGGGTCGTGCTGGGGGTAGTGTTTTAGGGTTTAGGGTAGTGCAGTGGTGTTTGTGTAGTGTAGGGGGTCGTGCTGGGGGTAGTGTTTTAGGGTTTATGGTAGCGCAGTGGTGTTTGTGTTGTGTAGGGGGTCGTGCTGGGGGTAGTGTATTAGGGAATAGGGTAGTGCAGTAGTGTTTGTGTAGTGTAAGGGGTCGTCCTGTGGGTAGTGTTTTAGGGTTTATGGTAGCGCAGTGGAGTTTGAGTAGTGTAGAGGGTCGTGCTGGGGGTAGTGTTTTAGGGTTTAGGGTAGTGCAGTGGTGTTTGTGCAGTGTAGGGGGTTGTGCTGGGGGTAGTGTTTTAGGGTTTATGATAGCGCGGTGGTGTTTGTATCGTGTAGGGGGTCGTGCTGGGGGTAGTGTTTTTAGGGTATAGGGTAGTGCAGTAGTGTTTTTGTAGTGGAGGGGGTCGTCCTGGGGGTAGTGTTTTAGGGTTTATGGTAGCGCAGTGGAGTTTGGGTAGTGTAGGGGGTCGTGCTGGGGGTAGTGTTTTAGGGTTTATGGTAGTGCAATGGTTTTTCTGTATTGTAGGGGGTCTTGCAGGAGGTTGTGTTTTAGGGTTTAGAGTAGTGCACTGGCGTTTTTGTACTGTAGGGGGTAGTGTTTTGGGGTTTAGGGTAGTGCAGTGGTGTATGTTTAGTGTAGGGGTTGTGCTGGGGGTAGATTTAGGGTTTAGGTAGTGCAATGGTGTTTGTGTATTGTAGGGGGTCGTGCTGGGTGTAGTGTTTTAGGGATTAGGGTAGTGCAGTAATGTTTGTGTAGTGTAGGGGGTCGTGCTGGAGGTAGTGTTTTAGCGTTTAGGGTAGTGCATTGGTGTTTGTGTGGTGTAGGGGTTAATGCTGGGGGTAGTGTTTTAGGGTTTAGGGTAGTGCAGTAGTGTTTGTGTAGTGTAGGGGGTCGTGCTGGGGGTAGGGTTTTAGGGTTTAGAGTAGTGTTGTGGTGTTTTTGTAGTGTAGGAGGTAGTGTTTTGGGGTTTAGGGTACTGCAGTGGTGTTTGTGTAGTGTAGGGGGTCGTGTTGGGGGTAGATTTAGGGTTTAGGTAGTGCAATGGTGTTTGTGTATTATAGGGGGTCATGCTGGGGCAGTGTTTTAGGGTTTAGGGTAGTGCAGTAATCTTTGTGTAGTGTAGGGGGTCGTGCTGGGGCTGGTGTTGTAGGGTTTAGGGTAGTGCAGTGGTGTTTGGGTAGTATAGGGAGTCATGCTGGGGATAGATTTAGGGTTTAGGATAGTGCAGTGTTGTTTGTGTAGTGTAGGGGGTCGTGCTGGGGGTGGTGTTTTAGGGTTTAGGGTAGTGCAGTAGTGTTTGTGTAGTGTAGGGGGTCGTCCTGGGGGTAGTATTTTAGGGTTTATGGTAGCGCAGTGTTGTTTGGGTAGTGTAGGGGGTCGTGCTGGGGGGTAGTGTTTTAGGGTTTAGGGTAGTGCAGTAGTGTTTGTGTAGTGTAGGGGGTCCTCCTGGGGGTGGTGTTTTAGGGTTTATGGTAGCGCAGTGGTGTTTGGATAGTGTAGGGGGTCGTGCTGGGGGTAGTGTTTTAGGGTTTAGGGTAGTGCAGTAGTGTTTGTGTAGTGTAGGGGGTCCTCCTGGAGGTAGTGTTTTAGGGTTTAGGGTAGTGCAGTGGTGTTTGTGTAGTGTAGGGGGTCGTGCTGGGGGTAGTGTTTTAGGATTTAGGGTAGCGCAGTGGTGTTTGTGTCGTGTAGGGGGTCATGCTGGGGGTAGTGTTTTAGGGTATAGGGTAGTGCTGTAGTGTTTGGATAGTGTAGGGGTGCGTGCTGGGGTTGGTGTTTTAGGGTTTTGGGTAGCGCAGTGGTGTTTGGGTAGTGTAGGGTGTCATGATGGTGGCAGTGTTTTAGGGTTCAGGGTAGCGCATTGGTGTTTGGGTAGTGTACGGGGTTGTGCTGGTGTAGTGTTTTAGGGTTTAGGATACCGCTTTGATGTTTGGGTAGTGTAGGGGGTGGTGCTGGGGGTAGTGTTTTAGGGTTTATGGTATCACAGTGGTAGATGGGTAGTGTAGAGGGGAGTGCTGGGGGTGGTGTTTTAAGAACTTGGGTAGCGCAGTGGTGTTTGGGTAGTGTAGGGGTGTGTTTTGGGGTTTTGGGTAGCGCAGTGGTGTTTGGGTAGTGTAGGTTGTCGTGCTGGTAGTAGTGTTTTAGGGTTTATAGTAGCGCATTTGTGTTTGGGTAGTGTAGGGGGTTGTGCTGGGTTTAGTGTTTTAGGTTTTAGGGTAGTGCAGTGGTGCTTGGGTAGTGTAGGGGGTTGTGCTGGGGGTAGTGTTTTAGGGTTTAGGGTAGCGCAGTGGTGTTTGGGTAGTGTAGGGGTGTTGTTCTGGGGGTAGTGTTTTAGAGTTTAGGATACCGCTTTAATGTTTGGTAGTGTAGGGAGTCATGGTGGGGATAGTGTTTTAATTTTTAGGGTAGCGCAGTGGTGTTTGGGTAGTGTAGGGGGTAGTGTTTTTGGGTTTTGGGTAGCGCAGTGGTGTTTGGGTAGTGTAGGGTGTCGTGCTGCTAGTAGTGTTTTAGGGTTTAGGGTAGTGCATTTGTGTTTGGGTAGTGTAGGGGGTTGTGCTGCGGGTAGTGTTTTAGGGTTTAGGGTAGTGCAGTGGTTTTGTGTAGTGTAGGGGGTCGTGCTGGGTATAGTGTTTTAGGGTTCAGTGTAGCGCAGTCGTGTTTTGATAGTGTAGGGGGTCGTGCGGTGGGTAGTGTTTTAGGGTTTAGGGTAGCGCAGTGGTGTTTGGGTAGTGTAGAGGGTCGTGCTGGGGGTACTGTTTTAGGGTTTAGGGTTGCGCAGTAGTGTTTGTGTAGCGTAGGGGGCATGCTGGGGGTAGTGTTTTAGGGTTCATGGTAGCGCAGTGGAGTTTGGGTACTGTAGGGGGTCGTGCTGACGTTAGTGTTTTAGGGTTTAGGGTAGTGCAGTAGTGTTTGTGTAGTGTAGGGGGTTGTCATAGGGGTAGTGTTTTAGGGTTTAGGGTAGTGCAGTAGTGTTTGTGTAGTGTAGGGGGTCGTCCTGGGGGTAGTGTTTTAGGGTAGTGCAGTGGTGTTTGGTTAGTGTAGGGGGTCGTGCTGGGGATAGTGTTTTAGGGTTTATGGTAGCGCAGTGGAGTTTGGGTAGTGTAGGGGGTTGTGCTGGGGTAGTGATTTAGGGTTTAGTGTAGTGCAGTAGTGTTTGTGTAGTGTAGGGGGTCGTCCTGGGGGGTAGTGTTTTAGGGTTTAGGGCAGTGCAGTAGTGTTTGTGTAGTGTAGGGGGTCGTCCTGGGGATAGTGTTTTAGGGTTTATGGTAGCACAGTGGTGTTTGGGTAGTGTAGGGGGTCGTGCTGGGGGTAGATTTAGGGTTTAGGTAGTGGAATATTGGTTGTGTATTTTAGGGGGTCGTGCTGGGTGTAGTGTGTTAGGGTTTTGGGTAGTGCAGTAATGTTTGTGTAGTGTACGGGATCGTGCTGGGGTAGTGTTTTAGGGTTTAGGGTAGTGCAATTGTGTTTGGGTAGTGTAGCTGGCGTGCTGGTGGTAGTGTTTTAGGGTTTAGGATAGCGCAGTGGTGCTTGGGTAGTGTAGGTGGTCGTGCTGGGAGTAGTGTTTTAGGGTTTAGGGTAGGGCAGTGGTGTTTGGGTAGTGTAGGGGGTTGTGCTGGGGTAGTGTTTTAGTTTAGCACAGTGGTGTTTTTGTAGAGTAGGGGTTAGGGGGTCGTGCTGGGGGTAGTGTTGTAGGGTTTTGGGTAGCGCAGTGGTGTTTGGGTAGTGTAGGGTGTCATGATGGTGGCAGTGTTTTAGGTTCAGTGTAGCGCATTTGTTTTTGGGTAGTGTACGGGGTTGTGCTGGTGTAGTGTTTTAGGGTTTAGGACACTGCTTTGATGTTTGGGTAGAGTAGGTGGTGGTGCTGGGGGTAGTGTTTTAGGGTTTATGGTATCACAGTGGTAGTTGGGTAATGTAGGGGGTCGTGCCTGGGGTAGTGTTTCAGGTTTTAGAGTACCACAGTGGTGTTTGGGTAGTGTAGAGGGGAGTACTGGGGGTGGTGTTTTAGGAATTTGGGTAGCGCAGTGGTGTTTCTGTAGTGTAGGGGTGTGTTTTGGGGTTTTGGGTAGCGCGGTGGTGTTTGGGTAGTGTAGGTTGTCGTGCTGGTAGTAGTGTTTTAGGGTTTTTAGTAGTGCATTTGTGTTTGGGTAGTGTAGGGGGTTGTGCTGGGGTAGTGTTTTAGGTTTTAGGATAGCGCAGTAGTGCTTGGGTAGTGTAGGGGGTTGTGCTGGGGGTAGTGTTTTAGGGTTTAGGGTAGCGCAGTGGTGTTTTGGTAGTGTAGGGGTGTTGTTCTGGGGGTAGTGTTTTAGAGTTTAGGATACCGCTTTGATGTTTGGTATTGTAGGGAGTCATGCTGGGGATAGTGTTTGAATTTTTAGGGTAGCGCAGTGGTGTTTGGGTAGTGTAGGGGGTGGTGTTTTGGGGTTTTGGGTAGCGCAGTGGTGTTTGGGTAGTGTAGGGTGTCGTGCTGCGGGTAGTGTTTTAGGGTTTAGGGTAGTGCAGTGGTTTTGTGTAGTGTAGGGGGTCGTGCTGGGTATAGTGTTTTAGGGTTCAGTGTAGCGCAGTCGTGTTTTGATAGTGTAGGGGGTTGTGCGGTGGGTAGTGTTTTAGGGTTTAGGGTAGCGCAGTGGTGTTTGGGTAGTGTAGAGGGTCGTGCTGGGGGTACTGGTTTAGGGTTTAGGGTTACGCAGTAGTGTTTGTGTAGTGTAGGGGGCATGCTGGGGGTAGTGTTTTAGGGTTCATGGTAGCGCAGTGGAGTTTGGGTACTGTAGGGGGTCGTGCTGGGGGTAGTGTTTTAGGGTTTAGGGTAGTGCAGTAGTGTTTGTGTAGTGTAGGGAGTCGTCATTTAGGGTAGTGCAGTAGTGTTTGTGTAGTGTAGGGGGTCGTCCTGGGGGTAGTGTTTTAGGGTAGTGCAGTGGTGTTTGGGTAGTGTAGGGGGTTGTGCTGGGTGTAGTGTTTTAGGGTTTAGAATAGCGCAGTGGTGCTTGGGTAGTGTAGGTGGTCCTGCTGGGGGTAGTGATTTAGGGTTTTGGGTAGCGCAGTGGTGTTTGGGTAGTGTAGTGGGTTGCGCTGGGGGTAGTTTTTTAGTTTAGCACAGTGGTGTTTTTGTAGTGTAGGGGTAGGAGGTCGTGCTTGGTGTAGTGTTTTAGGGTTTAGTGTAGCGCAGTCTTGATTAGATAGTGTGGCCGGTCGTGCGGTGGGTAGTGTTTTTGGGTTTAGGGTAGCACAGTGGTGTATGGGTAGTGTAGGGGGTCGTGCTGGGGGTAGTGTTTTAGGGTTTATGGTAGCGCAGTGGAGTTTGGGTAGTGTAGGGGGTCGTGCTGGGGTAGTGATTTAAGGTTTAGGGTAGTGCAGTAGTGTTTGTGTAGTGTAGGGGGTCGTCCTGGGGGGTAGTGTTTTAGGGTTTAGGGTAGTGCAGTAGTGTTTGTGTAGTGTAGGGGGTCCTCCTGGGGGTAGTGTTTTAGGGTTTATGGTAGCGCAGTGATGTTTGGGTAGTGTAGGGGGTCGTGCTGGGGGTAGATTTAGGGGTTAGGTAGTGCAATAGTTTTTGTGTATTGTAGGGGGTCATGCTGTGGGTAGTGTTTTAGGGTTTTGGGTAGTGCAGTAATGTTTGTGTAGTGTATGGGGTCGTGCTGGGGGTAGTGTTTTAGGGTTTAGGGTAGTGCAGTGGTGTTTGGGTAGTGTGGGGGGGCTTGCTGGTGGTAGTGTTTTAGGGTTTAGGATAGCGCAGTGGTGCTTGGGTAGTGTAGGGGGTTGGGCTGAGGGTAGTGTTTTAGTTTAGCACAGTGGTGTTTTTGTATAGTAAGGGGTAGGGGGTCGTGCTGGGGGTAGTGTTTTAGGGTTTAGGGTAGTGCAGTGGTGTTTGTGTAGTGTAGTGGGTCGTGCTGGGGGTAGTGTTTTAGGGTTTATGGTAGCGCAGTGGTGTTTGTGTCGTGTAGGGGGTCGTGCTGGGGGTAGTGTTTTAGGGTATAGGGTAGTGCAGTAGTGTTTGTGTAGTGTAAGGGGTCGTCCTGTGGGTAGTGTTTTAGGGTTTATGGTAGCGCAGTGGAGTTTGAGTAGTGTAGGGGGTCGTACTGGGGGTAGTGTTTTAGGGTTTAGGGTAGTGCAGTGGTGTTTGTGCAGTGTAGGGGGTCGTGCTGGGGGTAGTGTTTTAGGGTTTATGGTAGCGCATTGGTGTTTGTGTCGTGTAGGGGGTCGTGCTGGGGGTAGTGTTTTAGGATATAGGGTAGTGCAGTAGTGTTTGTGTAGTGTAGGGGGTCGTCCTGGGGGTAGTGTTTTAGGGTTTATGGTAGTGCAATGGTTTTTCTGTATTGTAGGGGGTCCTGCAGGGGGTTGTGTTTTAGGGTTTAGAGTAGTGCACTGGCGTTTTTGTACTGTAGGGGGTAGTGTTTTGGGGTTTAGGGTAGTGCAGTGGTGTATGTTTAGTGTAGGGGTTGTGCTGGGGGTAGATTTAGGGTTTAGGTAGTGTAATGGTGTTTTTTTATTGTAGGGGGTCGTGCTGGGTGTAGTGTTTTAGGGATTAGGGTAATGCAGTAATGTTTGTGTAGTGTAGGGGGTCGTGCTGGAGGTAGTGTTTTAGCGTTTAGGGTAGTGCAGTGGTGTTTGTGTAGTGTAGGGGGTCATGCTGGGGGTAGTGTTTTAGGGTTTAGGGTAGTGCAGTAGTGTTTGTGTAGTGTAGGGGGTCGTGCTGGGGGTAGTGTTTTAGGGTTTAGGGTAGTGCTGTGGTGTTTTTGTAGTGTAGGAGGTAGTGTTTTGGGGTTTAGGGTACTGCAGTGGTGTTTGTGTAGTGTAGGGGGTCGTGTTGGGGGTAGATTTAGGGTTTAGGTAGTGCAATGGTGTTTGTGTATTGTAGGGGGGTCATGCCGGGGCAGTGTTTTAGGGTTTAGGGTAGGGCAGTAATCTTTGTGTAGTGTAGGGGGTCGTGCTGGGGGTGGTGTTGTAGGATTTAGGGTAGTGCAGTGGTGTTTGGGTAGTATAGGGAGTCATGCTGGGGATAGATTTAGGGTTTAGGATAGTGCAATGTTGTTTGTGTAGTGTAGGGGGTCGTGCTGGGGGTGGTGTTTTAGGGTTCAGGGTAGTGCAGTAGTGTTTGTGTAGTGTAGGGGGTCGTCCTCGGGGTAGTGTTTTAGGGTTTAGGGTAGTGCAGTAGTGTTTGTGTAGTGTAGGCGGTCGTCCTGGGGGTAATAATTTAGGGTTTATGGTAGTGCAGTGTTGTTTGGGTAGTGTAGGGGTTCGTGCTGGGGGTAGTGTTTTAGGGTTTTTGGTAGTGCAATGGTGTTTGTGTATTGTAGGGGGTCGTGCTAGGGGAAGTGTTTTAGGGTTTAGGGTAGTGCAGTAGTGTTTGTGTAGTGTAGGGGGTCGTCCTGGGGGGTAGTGTTTTAGGGTTTAGGGTAGTGCAGTAGTGTTTGTGTAGTGTAGGGGGTCCTCCTGGGGGTAGTGTTTTAGGGTTTAGGGTAGTGCACTGGTGTTTGTGTAGTGTAGGGGGTCGTGCTGGGGTAGTGTTTTAGGATTTATGGTAGCGCAGTGGTGTTTGTGTCGTGTAGGGGGTCATGCTGGGGGTAGTGTTTTAGGGTATAGGGTAGTGCTGTAGTGTTTGGATAGTGTAGGGGGCGTGCTGGGGGTGGTGTTTTAGGGTTTTGGGTAGCGCAGTGGTGTTTGGGTAGTGTAGGGTGTCATGATGGTGGCAGTGTTTTTGGGTTTAGGGTAGCACAGTGGTGTATTGGTAGTGTAGGGGGTTGTGCTGGGGGTAGTGTTTTCGGGTTTGTGGTAGCGCAGTGGAGTTTGGGTAGTGTAGGGGGTACTGCTGGGGTAGTGATTTAGGGTTTAGGGTAGTGCAGTAGTGTTTGTGTAGTGTAGGGGGTCGTCCTGGGGGGTAGTGTTTTAGGGTTTAGGGTAGTGCAGTAGTGTTTGTGTAGTGTAGGGGGTCCCCCTGGGGGTGGTGTTTTAGGGTTTATGGTAGCGCAGTGGTGTTTGGGTAGTGTAGGGGGTCGTGCTGGGGGTAGATTTAGGGGTTAGGTTGTGCAATAATGTTTGTGTATTGTAGGGGGTCATGCTGGGGGTAGTGTTTTAGGGTTTTGGGTAGTGCAGTAATGTTTGTGTAGTGTACGGGGTTGTGCTGGGGGTAGTGTTTTAGGGTTTAGGGTAGTGCAGTGGTGTTTGGGTAGTGTAGGGGGGCTTGCTGGTGGTAGTGTTTTAGGGTTTAGGATAGCACAGTGGTGCTTGGGTAGTGTAGGGGGTTGTGCTGGGGGTAGTGTTTTAGTTTAGCACAGTAGTGTTTTTGTATAGTAAGGGGTAGGGGGTCGTGCTGGGGGTAGTGTTTTAGGGTTTAGGGTAGTGCAGTGGTGTTTGTGTAGTGTAGGGGGTCGTGCTGGGGGTAGTGTTTTAGGGTTTATGGTAGCGCAGTGGTGTTTGTGTTGTGTAGGGGGTCGTGCTGGGGGTAGTGTATTAGGGAATAGGGTAGTGCAGTAGTGTTTGTGTAGTGTAAGGGGTCGTCCTGTGGGTAGTGTTTTAGGGTTTATGGTAGCGCAGTGGAGTTTGAGTAGTGTAGAGGGTCGTGCTGGGGGTAGTGTTTTAGGGTTTAGGGTAGTGCAGTGGTGTTTGTGCAGTGTAGGGGGTTGTGCTGGGGGTAGTGTTTTAGGGTTTATGGTAGCGCGGTGGTGTTTGTATCGTGTAGGGGGTCGTGCTGGGGGTAGTGTTTTTAGGGTATAGGGTAGTGCAGTAGTGTTTTTGTAGTGGAGGGGGTCGTCCTGGGGGTAGTGTTTTAGGGTTTATGGTAGCGCAGTGGAGTTTGGGTAGTGTAGGGGGTCGTGCTGGGGGTAGTGTTTTAGGGTTTATGGTAGTGCAATGGTTTTTCTGTATTGTAGGGGGTCTTGCAGGAGGTTGTGTTTTAGGGTTTAGAGTAGTGCACTGGCGTTTTTGTACTGTAGGGGGTAGTGTTTTGGGGTTTAGGGTAGTGCAGTGGTGTATGTTTAGTGTAGGGGTTGTGCTGGGGGTAGATTTAGGGTTTAGGTAGTGCAATGGTGTTTGTGTATTGTAGGGGGTCGTGCTGGGTGTAGTGTTTTAGGGATTAGGGTAGTGCAGTAATGTTTGTGTAGTGTAGGGGGTCGTGCTGGAGGTAGTGTTTTAGCGTTTAGGGTAGTGCATTGGTGTTTGTGTGGTGTAGGGGGTAATGCTGGGGGTAGTGTTTTAGGGTTTAGGGTAGTGCAGTAGTGTTTGTGTAGTGTAGGGGGTCGTGCTGGGGGTAGGGTTTTAGGGTTTAGAGTAGTGTTGTGGTGTTTTTGTAGTGTAGGAGGTAGTGTTTTGGGGTTTAGGGTACTGCAGTGGTGTTTGTGTAGTGTAGGGGGTCGTGTTGGGGGTAGATTTAGGGTTTAGGTAGTGCAATGGTGTTTGTGTATTATAGGGGGTCATGCTGGGGCAGTGTTTTAGGGTTTAGGGTAGTGCAGTAATCTTTGTGTAGTGTAGGGGGTCGTGCTGGGGCTGGTGTTGTAGGGTTTAGGGAAGTGCAGTGGTGTTTGGGTAGTATAGGGAGTCATGCTGGGGATAGATTTAGGGTTTAGGATAGTGCAGTGTTGTTTGTGTAGTGTAGGGGGTCGTGCGGGGGGTGGTGTTTTAGGGTTTAGGGTAGTGCAGTAGTGTTTGTGTAGTGTAGGGGGTCGTCCTGGGGGTAGTATTTTAGGGTTTATGGTAGCGCAGTGTTGTTTGGGTAGTGTAGGGGGTCGTGCTGGGGGGTAGTGTTTTAGGGTTTAGGGTAGTGCAGTAGTGTTTGTGTAGTGTAGGGGGTCCTCCTGGGGGTAGTGTTTTAGGGTTTATGGTAGCGCAGTGGTGTTTGGATAGTGTAGGGGGTCGTGCTGGGGGTAGTGTTTTAGGGTTTAGGGTAGTGCAGTAGTGTTTGTGTAGTGTAGGGGGTCCTCCTGGAGGTAGTGTTTTAGGGTTTAGGGTAGTGCAGTGGTGTTTGTGTAGTGTAGGGGGTCGTGCTGGGGGTAGTGTTTTAGGATTTAAGGTAGCGCAGTGGTGTTTGTGTCGTGTAGGGGGTCATGCTGGGGGTAGTGTTTTAGGGTATAGGGTAGTGCTGTAGTGTTTGGATAGTGTAGGGGTGCGTGCTGGGGTTGATGTTTTAGGGTTTTGGGTAGCGCAGTGGTGTTTGGGTAGTGTAGGGTGTCATGATGGTGGCAGTGTTTTAGGGTTCAGGGTAGCGCATTGGTGTTTGGGTAGTGTACGGGGTTGTGCTGGTGTAGTGTTTTAGGGTTTAGGATACCGCTTTGATGTTTGGGTAGTGTAGGGGGTGGTGCTGGGGGTAGTGTTTTAGGGTTTATGGTATCACAGTGGTAGATGGGTAGTGTAGAGGGGAGTGCTGGGGGTGGTGTTTTAAGAACTTGGGTAGCGCAGTGGTGTTTGGGTAGTGTAGGGGTGTGTTTTGGGGTTTTGGGTAGCGCAGTGGTGTTTGGGTAGTGTAGGTTGTCGTGCTGGTAGTAGTGTTTTAGGGTTTATAGTAGCGCATTTGTGTTTGGGTAGTGTAGGGGGTTGTGCTGGGTTTAGTGTTTTAGGTTTTAGGGTAGTGCAGTGGTGCTTGGGTAGTGTAGGGGGTTGTGCTGGGGGTAGTGTTTTAGGGTTTAGGGTAGCGCAGTGGTGTTTGGGTAGTGTAGGGGTGTTGTTCTGGGGGTAGTGTTTTAGAGTTTAGGATACCGCTTTGATGTTTGGTAGTGTAGGGAGTCATGGTGGGGATAGTGTTTTAATTTTTAGGGTAGCGCAGTGGTGTTTGGGTAGTGTAGGGGGTAGTGTTTTTGGGTTTTGGGTAGCGCAGTGGTGTTTGTGTCGTGTAGGGGGTCATGCTGGGGGTAGTGTTTTAGGGTATAGGGTAGTGCTGTAGTGTTTGGATAGTGTAGGGGTGCGTGCTGGGGTTGATGTTTTAGGGTTTTGGGTAGCGCAGTGGTGTTTGGGTAGTGTAGGGTGTCATGATGGTGGCAGTGTTTTAGGGTTCAGGGTAGCGCATTGGTGTTTGGGTAGTGTACGGGGTTGTGCTGGTGTAGTGTTTTAGGGTTTAGGATACCGCTTTGATGTTTGGGTAGTGTAGGGGGTGGTGCTGGGGGTAGTGTTTTAGGGTTTATGGTATCACAGTGGTAGATGGGTAGTGTAGAGGGGAGTGCTGGGGGTGGTGTTTTAAGAACTTGGGTAGCGCAGTGGTGTTTGGGTAGTGTAGGGGTGTGTTTTGGGGTTTTGGGTAGCGCAGTGGTGTTTGGGTAGTGTAGGTTGTCGTGCTGGTAGTAGTGTTTTAGGGTTTATAGTAGCGCATTTGTGTTTGGGTAGTGTAGGGGGTTGTGCTGGGTTTAGTGTTTTAGGTTTTAGGGTAGTGCAGTGGTGCTTGGGTAGTGTAGGGGGTTGTGCTGGGGGTAGTGTTTTAGGGTTTAGGGTAGCGCAGTGGTGTTTGGGTAGTGTAGGGGTGTTGTTCTGGGGGTAGTGTTTTAGAGTTTAGGATACCGCTTTGATGTTTGGTAGTGTAGGGAGTCATGGTGGGGATAGTGTTTTAATTTTTAGGGTAGCGCAGTGGTGTTTGGGTAGTGTAGGGGGTAGTGTTTTTGGGTTTTGGGTAGCGCAGTGGTGTTTGGGTAGTGTAGGGTGTCGTGCTGCTAGTAGTGTTTTAGGGTTTAGGGTAGTGCATTTGTGTTTGGGTAGTGTAGCGGGTTGTGCTGCGGGTAGTGTTTTAGGGTTTAGGGTAGTGCAGTGGTTTTGTGTAGTGTAGGGGGTCGTGCTGGGTATAGTGTTTTAGGGTTCAGTGTAGCGCAGTCGTGTTTTGATAGTGTAGGGGGTCGTGCGGTGGGTAGTGTTTTAGGGTTTAGGGTAGCGCAGTGGTGTTTGGGTAGTGTAGAGGGTCGTGCTGGGGGTACTGTTTTAGGGTTTAGGGTTGCGCAGTAGTGTTTGTGTAGCGTAGGGGGCATGCTGGGGGTAGTGTTTTAGGGTTCATGGTAGCGCAGTGGAGTTTGGGTACTGTAGGGGGTCGTGCTGACGTTAGTGTTTTAGGGTTTAGGGTAGTGCAGTAGTGTTTGTGTAGTGTAGGGGGTTGTCATAGGGGTAGTGTTTTAGGGTTTAGGGTAGTGCAGTAGTGTTTGTGTAGTGTAGGGGGTCGTCCTGGGGGTAGTGTTTTAGGGTAGTGCAGTGGTGTTTGGTTAGTGTAGGGGGTTGTGCTGGGGGTAGTGTTTTAGGGTTTAGAATAGCGCAGTGGTGCTTGGGTAGTGTAGGTGGTCCTGCTGGGGGTAGTGTTTTAGGGTTTTGGGTAGCACAGTGGTTTTTGGGTAGTGTAGTGGGTTGCGCTGGGGTAGTTTTTTAGTTTCACACAGTGGTGTTTTTGTAGTGTAGGGGTAGGAGGTCATGCTGGGGGTAGTGTTTTAGGGTAGTGCAGTGGTGTTTGTGTAGTGTAGGGGGTCATGCTTGGTGTAGTGTTTTAGGGTTTAGTGTAGCGCAGTCTTGATTAGATAGTGTGGCCGGTCGTGCGGTGGGTAGTGTTTTTGGGTTTAGGGTAGCACAGTGGTGTATGGGTAGTGTAGGGGGTCGTGCTGGGGGTAGTGTTTTAGGGTTTATGGTAGTGCAGTGGAGTTTGGGTAGTGTAGGGGGTCGTGCTGGGGTAGTGATTTAGGGTTTAGGGTAGTGCAGTAGTGTTTGTGTAGTGTAGGGGGTCGTCCTGGGGGGTAGTGTTTTAGGCTTTAGGGTAGTGCAGTAGTGTTTGTGTAGTGTAGGGGGTCCTCCTGGCGGTAGTGTTTTAGGGTTTATGGTAGCGCAGTGGTGTTTGGGTAGTGTAGGGGGTCGTGCTGGGGCAGTGTTTTAGGGTTTAGTGTAGTGCAGTAATCTTTGTGTAGTGTAGGGGGTCGTGCTGGGGCTGGTGTTGTAGGGTTTAGGGTAGTGCAGTGGTGTTTGGGTAGTATAGGGAGTCATGCTGGGGATAGATTTAGGGTTTAGGATAGTGCAGTGTTGTTTGTGTAGCGTAGGGGGTCGTGCTGGGGGTGGTGTTTTAGGGTTTAGGGTAGTGCAGTAGTGTTTGTGTTGTGTAGGGGGTCGTCCTGGGGGCAGTGTTTTAGGGTTTAGGGTAGTGCAGAAGTGTTTGTGTAGTGTAGGGGTCGTGCTGGGGGTAGTGTTTTAGGGTTTAGGGTAGTGCAGTGGTGTTTGTGTAGTGTAGAGGGTCGTGCTGGGGGTAGTATTTTAGGGTTTGTGGTAGCGCAGTGGTGTTTGTGTCGTGTAGAGGGTCGTGCTGGGGGTAGTGTTTTAGGGTATAGGGTAGTGCAGTAGTGTTTGTGTAGTGTAGGGGGTCGTCCTGGGGGTAGTGTTTTAGGGTTTAGGGTAGTGCAGTAGTGTTTGTGTAGTGTAGGGGGTCCTCCAGGGGGTAGTGTTTTAGGGTTTATGGTAGTGCAATGGTTTTTCTGTATTGTAGGGGGTCTTGCAGGGGGTTGTGTTTTAGGGTTTAGAGTAGTGCACTGGTGTTTTTGTACTGTAGGGGGTAGTGTTTTGGGGTTTAGGGTAGTGCTGTGGTGTATGTTTAGTGTAGGGGTCGTGCTGGGGGTAGATTTAGGGTTTAGGTAGTGCAATGGTGTTTGTGTATTGTAGGGGGTCGTGCTGGGGGTAGTGTTTTAGGGATTAGGGTAGTGCAGTAATGTTTGTGTAGTGTAGGGGGTCGTGCTGGAGGTAGTGTTTTAGCATTTAGGGTAGTGCAGTGGTGTTTGTGTAGTGTAGGGGGTCATGCTGGGGGTAGTGTTTTAGGGTTTAGGGTAGTGCAGTAGTGTTTTTGTAGTGTAGGCGGGAGTGTTGTGGGGTTTATGGTAGCTCAGTGGAGTTTGAGTAGTGTAGGGGGTCGTGGGGGGTAGCGTTTTAGGGTTTAGGGTAGTGCAGTGGTGTTTGTGTAGTGTAGGGGGTCGTGCTGGGGGTAGTGGTTTAGGGTTTAGGATAGTGCAGGATTGTTTGTGTAGTGTAGGGGGTCGTGCTGGGGGTGGTGTTTTAGGGTTTAGGATAGTGCAGTATTGTTTGTGTAGTGTAGGGAGTCGTCCTGGGGGTAGTGTTTTAGGGTTTAGGGTAGTGCAGTAGTGTTTGTGTAGTGTAGGGGGTCGTCCTGGGGGTAGTATGTTAGGGTTTATGGTAGCACAGTGTTGTTTGGGTAAAAAAGGGGCCTGCTGGAGGTAGTGTTTTAGGGTTTTTGGTAGTGCAATGGTGTTTGTGTATTGTAGGGGATCGTGGTAGGGGAAGTGTTTTAGGGTTTAGGGTAGTGCAGTAGTGTTTCTGTAGTGTAGGGGGTCGTGCTGGGGGTAGTGTTTTAGGGTTTAGGGTAGTGCAGTAGTGTTTGTGTAGTGTAGGGGGTCGTCCTAGGGGGTAGTGTTTTAGGGTTTAGCGTAGTGCGGTAGTGTTTAGGTAGTGTAGGGGGTCCTCCTGGGGATAGTGTTTTAGGGTTTATGGTAGCGCAGTGGTGTTTGGGTAGTGTATTTGGTCGTGCTGGGGGTAGGTTTAGGGCTTAGGTAGTGCAATAGTGTTTGTGTATTGTAGGGGGTCATGCTGGGGGTAGTGTTTTAGGGTTTTTGGTCGTGCAGTAATGTTTGTGTAGTGTAGGGGGGCTTGCTGGTGGTAGTGTTTTAGGGTTTAGAATAGCACAGTGGTGCTTGGGTAGTGTAGGTGGTCGTGCTGGGAGTAGTGTTTTAGGGTTTAGGGTAGCGCAGTGGTGTTTGGGTAGTGTAGGGGGTTGTGCTGGGGGTAGTGTTTTAGTTAGCACTGTGGTGTTTTTGTATAGTAAGGGGTAGGGGGTCGTGCTAGGGGTAGTGTTTTAGGGTTTAGGGTGGTGCAGTGGTGTTTGTGTAGTGTAGGGGGTCGTGCTGGGGGTAGTGCTTTAGGGTTTATGGTAGCTCAGTGGTGTTTGTGTCGTGTAGGGGGTCGTGCTGGGGGTAGTGTTTTAGGGTATAGGGTAGTGCAGTAGTGTTTGTGTAGTGTAGGGGGTCGTGCTGGGGGTAGTGTTTTAGGGTTTAGGGTAGTGCAGTGGTGTTTGTGTAGTGTAGGGGGTCGCACTGGGGGTAGTGTTTTAGGGTTTATGGTAGCGCAGTGGTGTTTGTGTCGTGTATGGGGGCGTGCTGGGGTAGTGTTTTAGGGTATAGGGTAGTGCAGTTGTGTTTGTGTAGTGTAGGGGGTCGTCCTGGGGGTAGTGTTTTAGGGTTTAGGGTAGCGCAGTGGAGTTTGGGTAGTGTAGGGGGTCGTGCTGGGGGTAGTGTTTTAGGGTTTATGGTAGTGGAATGGTTTTTCTGTATTGTAGGGGGTCTTGCAGGGGGTTGTGTTTTAGGGTTTAGAGTAGTGCACTGGCGTTTTTGTAGTGTAGGGGGTAGTGTTTTGGGGTTTAGGGTAGTGCAGTGGTGTATGTTTAGTGTAGGGGTCGTGCTGGGGTAGATTTAGGGTTTAGGTAGTGCAATAGTGTTTGTGTATTGTAGGGGGTCGTGCTGGGGGTAGTGTTTTAGGGATTAGGGTAGTGCAGTAATGTTTGTGTAGTGTAGGGGGTCGTGCTGGAGGTAGTGTTTTAGCGTTTAGGGTAGTGCAGTAATGTTTGTGTAGTGTAGGGTGTCATGCTCGGGGTAGTGTTTTAGGGTTTAGGGTAGTGCAGTAGTGTTTTTGTAGTGTAGGGGGTCGTGCTGGGGGTAGTGTTTTAGGGTTTAGAGTAGTGCTGTGGTGTTTTTGTAGTGTAGGAGGTAGTGTTTTGGGGTTTAGGGTACTGCAGTGGTGTTTGTGTAGTGTAGGGGTCGTGTTGGGGGTAGATTTAGGGTTTAGGTAGTGCAATGGTGTTTGTGTATTGTAGTGGGTCGTGCTGGGGTAGTGTTTTAGGGTTTAGGGTAGTGCAGTAATCTTTGTGTAGTCTAGGGGGTCGTGCTGAGGGTGGTGTTGTAGGGTTTAGGGTAGTGCAGTGGTGTTTGGGTAGTATATGGAGTCATGCAGGGGATAGATTTAGGGTTTAGGATAGTGCAGTGTTGTTTGTGTTATGTAGGGGGTCTTGCTGGGGTGGTGTTTTAGGGTTTAGGGTAGTTCAGTAGTGTTTGTGTAGTGTAGGGGGTCGTGTTTTAAGGTTTAGGGAGGTGCAGTAGTGTTTGTGTAGTGTAGGGGGTCGTCCTGGGTGTAGTATTTTAGGGTTTATGGTAGCGCAGTGTTGTTTGGGTAGTGTAGGGGGACGTGCTGGGGGTAGTGTTTTAGGGTTTTCGGTAGTGCAATGGTGTTTGTGTATTGTAGGGGGTCGTGTTGGGGGAAGTGTTTTAGGGTTTAGGGTAGTGCAGTAGTGTTTCTGTAGTGTAGGGGGTCATGCTGGGGGTAGTGTTTTAGGATTTAGAGTAGTCCAGTGGTGTTTTTGTAGTGAAGGGGGTAGTGTTTTGGGGTTTAAGGTAGTGCAGTGGTGTTTGTGTAGCATAGGGGGTCGTGCTGGGGGTAGATTTAGGGTTTAGGTAGTGCAATAGTGTTTGTATATTGCTGGGGGTCGTGCTGGGGGTAATGTTTTAGGGTTTTGGGTAGCGCAGTGGTGTTTGGGTAGTGTAGAGGTGTTGTTCTAGATGTAGTGTTTTAGAGTTTAGGATACCGCTTTGATGTTTGGTAGTGTAGGGAGTCATGCTGGGGGTAGTGTTTTAATGTTTAGGGTAGCGCAGTGGTGTTTGGGTAGTGTAGGGGGTGGTGTTTTGGGGTTTTGGGTAGCGCAGTGGTGTTTGGGTAGTGTAGGGTGTCGTGCTGCTAGTAGTGTTTTAGGGTTTAGGGTAGTGCATTTGTGTTTGCGTAGTGTAGGGGGTTGTGCTGCGGGTAGTGTTTCAGGGTTTAGGGTAGTGCAGTGGTTTTGTGTAGTGTAGGGGGTCGTGCTGGGGGTAGTGTTTTAGGGTTTAGGATAGCGCAGTGGTGCTTGGGTAGTGTAGGTGGTCGTGCTGGGAGTAGTGTTTTAGGGTTTAGGGTAGGGCAGTGGTGTTTGGGTAGTGTAGGGGGTTGTGCTGGGGTAGTGTTTTAGTTTAGCACAGTTGTGTTTTTGTAGAGTGGGGGTTAGGGGGTCATGCTGGGGGTAGTGTTGTAGGGTTTAGGGTAGTGCAGTGGTGTTTTTGTAGTGTAGGGGTTCATGCTGGGGGTAGTGTTTTAGGGTTCATGGTAGCGCAGTGGAGTTTGGGTACTGTAGGGGGTCGTGCTGGGGGTAGTGTTTTAGGGTTTAGGGTAGTGTAGTAGTGTTTGTGTATTGTAGGGGGTCGTCCTGGGGGTAGTGTTTTAGGGTAGTGCAGTGGTGTTTGGGTAGGGTAGGGGGTTGTGCTGGGGTAGTGTTTTAGGGTTTAGAATAGCGCAGTGGTGCTTGGGTAGTGTAGGTGGTCGTGCTGGGGATAGTGTTTTAGGGTTTTGGGTAGCGCAGTGGTGTTTGGGTAGTGTAGTGGGTTGCGCTGGGGGTAGTTTTTTAGTTTAGCACAGTGGTGTTTTTGTAGTGTAGGGGGTAGGAGGTCGTGCTGGGGGTAGTGTTTTAGGGTTTAGGGTAGTGCAGTAATGTTTGTGTAGTGTAGGGGGGTGTGCTTGGGGTGGTGTTTTAGGGTTTGGTTAGCACATTGGTGTTTGGGTAGTGTAGGGGGTTGTGCTGGGGTAGTGTTTTACGGTTTAGGGTACTGCTTTGATGTTTGGGTATTGTAAGGGGTCATGCTGGGGATAGTGTTTTAGGGTTTACGGTATCGCAGTGGTGTTTTGGTAATGTAGGGGGTCATGCTGGGGGTAGTGTTTTAGGGTTTAGTGTAGCGCAGTGGTGTTTGGGTAGTGTAGAGGGGAGTGCTGGGGGTGGTGTTTTAGGGTTTTGGGTAGCGCAGTGGTCTTTGGGTATTGTAGGGGGTGGTGTTTTGGGTAGCGCAGTGGTGGTTGGGTAGTGTAGGGTGTCTTGCTGGAAGTAGTGTTTTAGGTTTTAGCGTAGCGCTTTGGTGTTTGGGAAGTGTACGAGGTTGTGCTGGGGGTAGTGTGTTAGTGTTTACGGTAGCACAATGGTGTTTGGGTAGTGTAGGGGGTCGTGCTGGGGGTAGTGTTTTAGGGTTTAGGGTAGCGCAGTGGTGTTTGTGTAGTGTAGGGGGTCGTGTTGGGGGTAGATTTATGGTTTAGGTAGTGCAATGGTGTTTGTGTATTGTAGTGGGTCGTGCTGGGGTAGTGTTTTAGGGTTTAGGGTAGTGCAGTAATCTTTGTGTAGTATAGGGGGTCGTGCTGGGGGTGGTGTTGTAGGGTTTAGGGTAGTGCAGTGGTGTTTGGGTAGTATAGGGAGTCATGCTGGGGATAGATTTAGGGTTTAGGATAGTGCAGTGTTGTTTGTGTTATGTAGGGGGTCGTGCTGGGGGTGGTGTTTTAGGATTTAGGGTAGTTCAGTAGTGTTTGTGTAGTGTAGGGGGTCGTGTTTTAGGGTTTAGGGAGGTGCAGTAGTGTTTGTGTAGTGTAGGGGGTCGTCCTGGGTGTAGTATTTTAGGGTTTATGGTAGCGCAGTGTTGTTTGGGTAGTGTAGGGGGTCGTGCTAGGGGAAGTGTTTTAGGGTTTAGGGTAGTGCAGTAGTGTTTCTGTAGTGTAGGGGGTCGTGCTGGGGGTAGTGTTTTAGGATTTAGAGTAGTCCAGTGGTGTTTTTGTAGTGAAGGGGGTAGTGTTTTGGGGTTTAGGGAGGTGCAGTGGTGTTTGTGTAGCGTAGGGGGTCGTGCTGGGGGTAGATTTAGGGTTTAGGTAGTGCAATAGTGTTTGTGTATTGTTGGGGGTCGTGCTGGGGGTAATGTTTTAGGGTTTTGGGTAGCGCAGTGGTGTTTGGGTAGTGTAGGGGTGTTGTTCTGGATGTAGTGTTTTAGAGTTTAGGATACCGCTTTGATGTTTGGTAGTGTAGGGAGTCATGCTGGGGGTAGTGTTTTAATGTTTAGGATAGCGCAGTGGTGTTTGGGTAGTGTAGGGGGTGGTGTTTTGGGGTTGTGGGTAGCGCAGTGGTGTTTGGGTAGTGTAGGGTGTCATGCTGCTAGTAGTGTTTTAGGGTTTAGGGTAGTGCACTTGTGTTTGGGTAGTGTAGGGGGTTGTGCTGCGGGTAGTGTTTCAGGGTTTAGGGTAGTGCAGTGGTTTTGTGTAGTGTAGGGGGTCGTGCTGGGTATAGTGTTTTAGGGTTCAGTGTAGCGCAGTCGTGTTTGGATAGTGTAGGGGGTCATGCGGTGCGTAGTGTTTTACGGTTTAGGGTAGCGCAGTGGTGTTTGGGTAGTGTAGAGGGTCGTGCTGGGGGTACTGTTTTAGGTTTTAGGGTTTAGGGTTGCGCAGTAGTGTTTGTGTAGTGTAGGGGTTCATGCTGGGGGTAGTGTTTTAGGGTTCATGGTAGCGCAGTGGAGTTTGGGTACTGTAGGGGGTTGTGCTGGGGGTAGTGTTTTAGGGTTTAGGGTAGTGCAGTAGTGTTTGTGTAGTGTAGGGGGTCATCATAGGGGTAGTGTTTTAGGGTTTAGGGTAGTGTAGTAGTGTTTGTGTATTGTAGGGCGTCGTCCTGGGGGTAGTGTTTTAGGGCAGTGCAGTGGTGTTTGGGTAGTGTAGGGGGTTGTGCTGGGGGTAGTTTTTTAGGGTTTAGAATAGCACAGTGGTGCTTGGGTAGTGTAGGTGGTCGTGCTGGGGGTAGTGTTTTAGGGTTTTGGGTAGCGCAGTGGTGTTTGGATAGTGTAGTGGGTTGCGCTGAGGGTAGTTTTTTAGTTTAGCACAGTCGTGTTTTTGTAGTGTAGGGGGTAGGAGATCGTGCTGGGGGTAGTGTTTTAGGGTTTAGGGTAGTGCAGTAATGTTTGTGTAGTGTAGGGGGGTGTGCTTGTGGTGGTGTTTTAGGGTTTGGGTAGCACATTGGTGTTTGGGTAGTGTAGGGGGTTGTGCTGGGGTAGTGTTTTAGGTTTTAGGGTACTGCTTTGATGTTTGGGTATTGTAGGGGGTCATGCTGGGGGTAGTGTTTTAGGGTTTACGGTATCGCAGTGGTGTTTTGGTAATGTAGGGGGTCATGCTGGGGGTAGTGTTTTAGGGTTTAGGGTAGCGCAGTGGTGTTTGGGTAGTGTAGAGGGGAGTGCTGGGGGTGGTGTTTTAGGGTTTTGGGTAGCGCAGTGGTCTTTGGGTATTGTAGGGGGTGGTGTTTTGGGTAGCGCAGTGGTGGTTGGGTAGTGTAGGGTGTCTTGCTGGAAGTAGTGTTTTAGGTTTTAGCGTAGCGCTTTGGTGTTTGGGAAGTGCACGAGGTTGTGCTGGGGGTAGTGTGTTAGTGTTTACGGTAGCGCAATGGTGTTTGGGTAGTGTAGGGGGTCGTGCTGGGGGTAGTGTTTTAGGGTTTAGGGTAGCGCAGTGGTGTTTGGGTAGTGTAGGGGTTAATGCTGGGGGTGGTGTTTTAGTTTAGCACAGTGGTGTTTTTGTAGTGTAGGGGGTCGTGCTGGGGGTATTATTTTAGGGTTTAGGGTAGTGTAGTGGTGTTTGTGTAGTGCAAAGGGGTTGTGCTGGGGTTAGTGTTTTAAGGTTTAGGGCAGTGCAGTGGTGTTTGGGTAGTATAGGGAGTCATGCTGGCGGAAGTGATTAAAGGTTTAGGGTATTGCAGTGGTGTTTGGGTAGTGTAGGGGGTCGTTCTGGGGGTAGTGTTTTAGGGTTTAGGGTAGTGCAGTGGAATTTGGGTACTGTAGGGGGTCATGCTGGGGGTAGTGTTTTATGGTTTAGGGTAGTGCAGTGGTGTTTGGTAGTGTAGGGGGTTGTGCTGGTGATAGATTTAGGGTATAGGGTAGTGCAGTGGTGTTTGTGTAGTGTAGAGGGAATGCTGGGGGTATTGTTTTAGGGAGTAGAGTAGTGCAGTGGTGTTTGGTGGTGTAGGGGGTCGTGCTGGGGTTAGATTTAGGGTTTAGGGTAGTGAAGTGGTGTTTGTGTAGTGTAGGAGGTAGTGCTGGAGGTAGTGTTTTAGGGTTTAGGGTAGTGCAGTGGTGTTTGTGTAGTGTAGGGGGTTGTGTGTTAGGGTTTAGGGAGGTGCAGTGGAGTTTGGGTAGTGTAGGAGGTCGTGGTTTAAGGTTGAGGGTAGTGCAGTTGTGTTTGGGTAGTGTAGGGGGTCGTGCTGGGGTAGATTTAGGGTTTAGGGTAGTATTGTGGTGTTAGGGTACCGAAGGGGGCCGTGCTGGGGATAGTGTTTTAAGGTTTAGGGTAGTGCAGTGGTGTGTGGGTAGTGGAGAGGGTTGTGCTGGGAGTAGTGTTTTAGGGTTTAGGGTAGCGCAGTGGTGTTTGGGTAGGGTAGAGGGTTGTGCTGGGGGTAGTGTTTTAGGGCTTGGGGTAGCGCAGTGGTGTTTGTGTAGTGTAGGGTATCATGCTGGGGGTAGTGTTTTAAGGTTTAGAGTAGCGCAGTGTTTTTTTGTAGTGTAGGGGGTTGTGCGGGGGCTAGTGTTTTAGGGTTTAGAGTAGCACAGTGGTGTTTGGGTTGTGTAGGGGGTCGTGCTGGGGGTAGTGTTTTCGGGTTTAGGGTACCGCTTTGATGTTTGGGTAGTGTAGGGGGTCGTGCTGGGGGTAGTGTTTTAGGGTTTACGGTATCGCAGTGGTGTTTGGGTAATGTAGGGGTTGTGCTGGGGGTAGTGTTTTAGGGTTTAGGGTAGCGCAGTGGTGTTTGGGTAGTGTAGCAGGGAGTGCTGGGGATGGTGTTTTACTTTTTTGGGTAGCGCAGTAGTGTTTGGGTATTGTAGGGGGCGGTGTTTTGGGTAGCGCAGTGGTGTTTGGGTAGTGTAGGGTGTCTTGCTGGTAGTAGTGTTTTAGGTTTTAGGGTAGCGCATTGGTGTTTGGGAAGTGTACAGGGTTGTGCTTGGGGTAGTGTGTTAGTGTTAACGGTAGCGCAATGGTGTTTGGGTAGTGTAGGTGGTCGTGCTCGGAGTAGTGTTTTAGGGTTTAGGGTAGCACAGTGGTGTTTGGGTAGTGTAGGGGGTCATGCTGGGGGTGGTGTTTTAGTTTAGCACAGTGGTGTTTTTATAGTGTAGGGGGTCGTGCTGGGGGTTGTAGTTTAGGGTTTAGGGTAGTGCAGTTGTGTTTGTGTAGTGTAGGGGGCGTGCTGGGGATAGTGTTTTAGGGTTTAGGTGTCAGATCCAGGTTCCTCGGGAGCAGTACCCTCAAGTAGCCCACCTTCCGGCAGCCTCGACTCTGTACAAAAGTAACAGAGGATCAAGATGGCCAGACGAGGGGAAGGGAAATTAGGGAGGGTACTGCTAGGAAGGAGATCTGTAAAGGAAAGCAGGTTAAATTGCACAACACTATATTCAATATACGTAAAACAATCCAATATTAATCACCTTGATTTGTACAATTCTCTAATAAGTAGTGAACTTCACACAATAAATGATTCTGGTTCAAATATTAATACTGCAACCACTTCTGTAAAGTCCTAATATGAAAAGTAGCGACTGTAACTAGAATGTTAGAAAAGAGAGTATCTCTATTTAGCCATTTCTTCACATAAATGAAATGAGTTTCAATACATGATTAATTATGCGGTGCAAATCATTAATCGGTAACCAAAATCTCTGAACATGATTCCCCAATCTTTAAATCAAGACTTGGAACTTTCCACAAGGTCAAATAAACTAAATTAGTAGCGTGCATTTAAATAAACACTAGCTATGCAGTTAAAATGACAAGCTGCTGGAACACAGTCTCTAAAATAAACATGACTCGAATCGAAGTTCTAAAATTAGATTTAGTACTTCCTACCGAGATGCTGGAGAAAAGGAAATGGCTCGAAATACCCAGGAACTGACACCAAGGAATGTTTTCAGAACTCAGCAAGGGAAAGCACGATCTCAGAAGAAAAACGTTCCGAAAATCGGAAGGCTCCAGAAGCGAGCAAGGAAACTCTCAATTACCCGCAAGTACGTAAGGGTGGGGCTGCTATTTATAGCATCGTGCGTCTCTACGGCAAAAGGCTCAGGTCAAAAGAGTACATACAAATGCCCAAATAAATAGTGCGCTTAGCTTGCAATTGTTGAATCTTAATAAACAAAATATTGAGCAACAAACCAAATCATTATTTCGTCTGAAACAAAACATCAGGCATCATGAACAATGTTAACATGTCATTTTGAATTGTGAAAATAAAGGAAACCTTTGCACCATGACATTTAGCATAAATAAAAAGGGCACGAACAAGCGCTATAAAGGACTCAAGCGCTACTATCTTTTTGCACAATAAACAAAACATAAAGCCGGACATGCAAATCAGGCTTAAAAGTCTAACACACACATGAATACTTTTAAGTGGCAAAGAGAGTCATGACAGTCCTCCCCATTAAAACCAGAGCCACCCTTCCTCCCACATTTATGCTGGAGACTGAGGATGAGAGGCATGAAATTGTCGCAGTAAGCGTGGTGCATGAATAGCATGTTTAGGTTCCCAAGAATCTTCTTCAGAACCATAGCCTTTCCAGGACACTAAATACCACACTTGTCCATTCTTAAATTTGCTATCCTTGATGCGTTGGACTTCGTATTCCAAGTGGTCCCCCACTACTATAGGAGGTTTTTTTGCGGATTTCGTAGAGTATTTTGATACTCTTGCAGGTTTAAGTAACGATGTATGAAACACCGGGTGCACTTTGAGAGAAGACGGCAATTGAAGTTTAAAAGCTACTGGATTTACACATTCAACGATAGTATACGGCCCAATGAACCGTGGGTGAAAAGGACTTCGCTTTTTAAACTGTAAATTTCTTGTGGAAAGCCACACCTTGTCTCCAGGTTGATACATTGGTCCTGGGGTTCTTTTCTTGTCCGCAAAGTTTTTATAAGCCACTTTGGATTTGGCTACGTTTTGTTGTAAAGCTTTCAATATAGTTTCCATCTTTTTTAGTTTTGTGGCCACATGAGGAATTTGAACGTACATCAAAGGTGTCAGTGGTAAGGACCGAGGGTGCCAACCTTGTGTGGCAAAAAATGGTGACATTTTGGTGGAGGTATGCAGTGCATTATTGTATGCGAATTCAGCTTCCCATAACATATCAACCCAAGAGGCATAGGTTTGGTGCAGATAGCATCGGAGGTATTGTTTTAGAACCTGATTTACACGTTCAGTTTGTCCATCCGACTCGGGATGAAAGCTGGTGGATAAGTTACTTTGAATTTGTAGGGCTGAACACCATGTTTTCCACAGTCTGGAAGTGAATTGAGACCCCCTATCAGTGGTTATGGATCGTGGTAAACCATGTAATCGAACCACGTGAATAAACAGCATATCCACTAAAGAGGCAGTGGTTGGTAATCCGTCACAGGCAATAAAATGAGCCATTTTTGATAAGCGATCTACTACTACCAGAATGGCTGTCTTGTCTTTATCCTTTGGGAGATTAGTGATAAAATCTAAGGAAATGTCTTCCCAAACATGTGTAGGAGTTGGTAAAGGGAGTAATTTTCCTCTCTTAGCTACATGTTCAGATTTGGCACGTACGCAAATGTCACAACCTTGCACATAGTCTATGGCATCCTTTCTCCAAGTTGGCCACCAGAAATTTCTTCGTACCAAATCTAGAGTTTTGGCACAACCTGGATGTCCCGCCATAGGATGAGTATGACACCATGACAGTACTTTGTGTTGTAATCTTTTCTGTGGAACATAAAGAAGACGTCCTTGAAATGGAAGACCATCAATCATTTGTCTTCCTTGATCTAGAGTTTTCCAGTTTAGTACCTTTGCCATTGGCATAATTTTTCTGATATCATCCAAAAATTCCCCAGACATTGTTATTCCAATTATGTGTTCTTGTGGGACTATGGATCTTACTTCTTGTTTGTCACATGAATTTTGCGTATCCTCGTAGCGTGAAAGAGAGTCAGCTTTTGTATTCGCACTACCAGGACGATAGGTTATGTGGAAATTAAATTCTGCAAAGAACAATGTCCATCGCAATTGCCTTGGGGTTAATGCTTTAGCACAACGAAGGAATTGCAAGTTGCGGTGATCAGTGTAAACCGTAATTGGATGGCACGCACCCAACAAATAATGTCGCCATTCTTTGAATGCTAATCGAATTGCCAAAAGTTCTTTTTCTGCAATAGTATAGTTCTTTTCTGCAGGCAAATATTTTTTTGACAAAAAGGCTACTGGGTGCAAATGATTATTTTCATCTCGCTGTGACAAAATAGCTCCGACCGCTGTGTTAGAGGCATCCGCCTCGACTATGAAAGGTTTAGAAAGATCAGGATGTTTTAACACAGGAGCTGTTGTGAAGGCCTTTTTTAGATCTTGAAAAGACTTCTCAGCTTCTGGTGACCATAAGAATTTTTGTCCTTTTTGAAGGAGTCTAGTTAAAGGTGTAGCTCGGGCCGAGAATTCCTGAATGAATCGCCGATAAAAGTTGGCGAAACCTAGAAACCTTTGTATGTCTTTTACTGATTGTGGCTGAGTTCAAGACTGTATTGCTTGTATCTTTCGGTCTGCCATGGTTATTCCTTGTGGTGAAAGGATAAATCCCAAAAATTCTACTTTGCTTACATGGAACTCACATTTTGACAATTTGCAATATAGACCATGTTTTCTTAAGGTAGTTAAAATTGTTTTGACATGTTGTTCGTGGTATTCGTCTGAATTGGAATAAATGAGAATGTCGTCTATATAGACGATAACAAATTGGTCCAAAAATTCTCGTAAAACATCATTTAGAAAAAACTGAAATGCCGCCGGGGCATTACAAAGCCCAAATGGCATTACACAGTACTCGAAGAGACCATAACGAGTTCGAAAGGCTGTTTTCCACTCGTCTCCAGAACGGACGCGAACCAAATGGTAAGCGCCTCGTAAGTCTAATTTGGTATAGATCTTGGCTGATCTAACCTGATCGAGGAGGACGGGGATAAGTGGCAATGGGTATCGATTTTTTACTGTGATAGAGTTTAACGCTCTATAATCGATACATGTGCGTAAATCTCCGTTATCTTTTGGCACAAAAAAAAGAGGAGACGCTGCAGGTGACTTAGAGGGTCTGATAAAACCGTTTTTAAGATATTTATCAAGATAAGCACGTAGATGATCGCTTTCTGCCTCTGTGAGTGCATATATTCGGCCACAAGGAATCTTTGCTCCTGGTATTAGCTCGATTTCACAATCGAAAGGACGATGTGGAGGAAGAGTTTCAGCTCTAACTTCACTAAAGACATCCAGAAAGGTGGCATATTGAGATGGTAAAGACGTATCTTGCTCAGCGGCTGTGGCAATAAGATGTGCTCCTGATACTGGTGATGGAACAACTGAATTTTTCTCATCTTGTGCTCCTTGTAGAGCGAGGCACTCTTGGTGACACCAAGTAGAAGTAAAAGATAAACATCTCTTGGCCCAATCAATAGTGGGGTTGTGCTCAGTGAGCCAAGGCATACCCAAAATAACCCCAAATTGAGGTGCATCAATTATATCGAATATGTATTTTCTCAGAATGTCTCATTTTTTCGGCTTGACAAACCATAGTAAACACAATAGTAGAATGAGTGATAGGTCCAGATGACAGTACTGACCCATCTACAGCATAGACTGATTCGAGCCTAGTCTTTTTCACTGTCGGAATCTGTAGTTTGGTGCAATAGTTAGAGTCTATAAAATTTCCGGTAGCACCTGAGTCTACCATGACAACTACTTCATGTTTGAAGAAGCCTTCTTTAATAAATTGCACATTTAAGGTTAAATGTGAAACAGAAACTTGGAGCGTATTAGCTAAATATTGGTCAGAGGAATCCAAAAGATCACTCGGGGAATTCCCCTGTTTGTTCCTCGAGTAAATTAGTTTTCCTGCTTGGGTGGAATTGGTTCTAAACTTTTCTGAGCTTTAAATCCCTTTGGTCGAGTGGGACACTCTCGAACAAAATGTCCTTTTTTCCCACAATATAAACACATTCCTAATCTTCGACGGGTGTCTTTTTCCTCTTGAGAAAGAGGTTTCCGAATACCACCAATTTCCATGGGTTTACTAGTATCATTTTGAGTGGGATAAGATCTTTCTCGAACTCGGACAGTAGATCTGAATTCTAACTTCTTTTTATCTCCTTTCCTTTCGTTAAGGCGATGGTCTAGCCGAAGTGTTAGTGCTATTAGCTCAGAACAATCTCGGGGTTGCGGATCTATGGAAGCTAGTAAGTCTTTTAAGTCATCTTTCAGGCCTTGGTAAAAGAGTGCTGACCTTTTTTCTTCGGGCCAATTTGTCTCAGAAATCAGTCTATTGAATTGCGTCAAATAATGGATAAGGTCTTTATTTCCTTGTTTTAGTTCCAAAAGTTCTCTGTCTGCTGAACCCGTGATTGATCTTCTATCAAAAACCTTTTCAAATTCGTCCTTAAAATTACGCCAGTTATATAAAATGGGATCATCTGCATTCACAAGAGGGACTGCCCACATTGCAGCATCGCCACTTAGATAAGATATTAAGAATGCAATTCTTGATTGAGCGTTAGGAAAGGAAGCTGGTTTAACCATGAAATGCAATTGAATCTGAGTTAAGAATGTTTGAAACTTGGATGAATCTCCAGAAAACTGCTCTGGGGAAGCCAACGGTACTGTAGAAGGAACAGTAACTGAAATACTAGGTGTGGCCGACTCTGACAAGGCTCCTCCATGGTTTACAGAAGGACTTGGAGCGATCTGTAGTTGAGTTTGAATATGAGCAACCTTATTTGCCAAGGTTGCTGTTTCCAACCGAGCTGCTGATAAATCTTTCTGCATGGAACCCAGCATTTTGCAAATATCATCCAAGGAAGCCATCTTGGCGGTACTGCTCAGGAGGAACGAAAATCCGTGGGCGGGTAATTCTGTCAGATCCAGGTTCCTCGGGAGCAGTACCCTCAAGTAGCCCACCTTCCGGCAGCCTCGACTCTGTACAAAAGTAACAGAGGATCAAGATGGCCAGACGAGGGGAAGGGAAATTAGGGAGGGTACTGCTAGGAAGGAGATCTGTAAAGGAAAGCAGGTTAAATTGCACAACACTATATTCAATATACGTAAAACAATCCAATATTAATCACCTTGATTTGTACAATTCTCTAATAAGTAGTGAACTTCACTCAATAAATGATTCTGGATCAAATATTAATACTGCAACCACTTCTGTAAAGTCCTAATATGAAAAGTAGCGACTGTAACTAGAATGTTAGAAAAGAGAGTATCTCTATTTAGCCATTTCTTCACATAAATGAAATGAGTTTCAATACATGATTAATTATGCGGTGCAAATCATTAATCGGTAACCAAAATCTCTGAACATGATTCCCCAATCTTTAAATCAAGACTTGGAACTTTCCACAAGGTCAAATAAACTAAATTAGTAGCGTGCATTTAAATAAACACTAGCTATGCAGTTAAAATGACAAGCTGCTGGAACACAGTCTCTAAAATAAACATGACTCGAATCGAAGTTCTAAAATTAGATTTAGTACTTCCTACCGAGATGCTGGAGAAAAGGAAATGGCTCGAAATACCCAGGAACTGACACCAAGGAATGTTTTCAGAACTCAGCAAGGGAAAGCACGATCTCAGAAGAAAAACGTTCCGAAAATCGGAAGGCTCCAGAAGCGAGGAAGGAAACTCTCAATTACCCGCAAGTACGTAAGGGTGGGGCTGCTATTTATAGCATCGTGCGTCTCTACGGCAAAAGGCTCAGGTCAAAAGAGTACATACAAATGCCCAAATAAATAGTGCGCTTAGCTTGCAATTGTTGAATCTTAATAAACAAAATATTGAGCAACAAACCAAATCATTATTTCGTCTGAAACAAAACATCAGGCATCATGAACAATGTTAACATGTCATTTTGAATTGTGAAAATAAAGGAAACCTTTGCACCATGACATTTAGCATAAATAAAAAGGGCACGAACAAGCGCTATAAAGGACTCAAGCGCTACTATCTTTTTGCACAATAAACAAAACATAAAGCCGGACATGCAAATCAGGCTTAAAAGTCTAACACACACATGAATACTTTTAAGTGGCAAAGAGAGTCATGACATTAGGGTAGTGCAGTGGTGTTTGGGTAGTGTACGGTGTCGTGCTGGTACTAGTGTTTTAGGGTTTAGGGTAGCGCATTTGTGTTAGGGTAGTGTAGGGGATTGTGCTGGGGTAGTGTTTTAGGGTTTAGGGTAGTGCAGTCTAGTTTGGGGACTGTAGGGGGTTGTGCTGGGGGTAGAGTTAGGTTTTAGGTAGGGAAGTGGTGTTTGTGTAGTGTAGGGGGTCGTGTTTAAGGGTTTAGGGTAGTGCAGTGGTGTTTGGGAGTGTAGGTGGATGTGCTGGGGGTAGATTTAGGGTTTAGGGTGTTTCTGTAGTGTAGGGGGTAGTGCTGGGGGTAATGTTTTAGGGTTTAGGGTAGCGCAGTGGTGTTTGGGTAGTGTAGGGGGTCGTGTTTTAGGGTTTAAGGTAGTGCAGTGGTGTTTGGGTCGTGTTGGGGCTCGTGTTTTAGGGTTGAGGGTAGTGCAGTGGTGTTTGGGTAGTGTAGGGGGTCGTCTTGGGGGTAGTGTTTTAGGGTTTAGGGTAGCGCAGTGGTGTTTGGGTAGTGTAGCGGATCGTGCTAGGGGTAGTGTTTTAGGGTTTAGGGTAGCGCAGTGGTGTTTGTGTAGTGTAGGGGGTCATGCTGGTGGTAGTGTTTTAGGGTTTATGGTAGCGCAGTGGTGTTTGGGTAGTGTAGGGGGTCGTGCTGGGGGTAGTGTTTTAGGGTATATGGTGGTGCGGTGGTGTTTTTGTAGTGTAGGGAGTCGTGCTGGGGGTAGTGTTTTAGGGTTTAGGGTAGCGCTGTTGTTTTTGTGCAGTGTAGGGGGTCGTGCTGGGGTAGTGTTTTAAGGTTTAGGGTAGTGCAGTGGTGTTTGGGTAGTGTAGGGCGTCGTGCTGGGGTAGTGTTTTTGGGTTTAGGGTAGCGCAGTGGTGTTTGTGTAATGTAGGGGGTCGTGCTAGGGTTAGTGTTTTAGGGTTTAGGGTAGTGCAGTAATGTTTGTGTAGTGTAGGGGGGTGTGCATGGGGTGGTGTTTTAGGGTTTGGGTAGCACATTGGTGTTTGGGTAGTGTAGGGGGTTGTGCTGGGGGTAGTGTTTTAGGGTTTAGTGTACTGCTTTGATGTATGGGTATTGTAGGGGGTTGTGCTGGGGGTAGTGTTTTAGGGTTTACGGTATCGCAGTGGTGTTTTGGTAATGTAGGGGGTCATGCTGGGGGTAGTGTTTTAGGGTTTAGGGTAGCGCAGTGGTGTTTGGGTAGTGTAGAGGGGAGTGCTGGGGGTGGTGTTTTAGGGCTTTGGGTGGCGCAGTGGTTTTTGGGTATTGTAGGGGGTGGTGTTTTGGGTAGCGCATTGGTGTTTGGGTAGTGTAGGGTGTCTCTCTGGAAGTAGTGTTTTAGGTTTTAGCATAGCGCATTGGTGTTTGGGAAGTGTACGGGGTTGTGCTGGGGGTAGTGTGTTAGTGTTTACGGTAGCGCAATGGTGTTTGGGTAGTGTAGGGGGTCGTGCTGGGGTAGTGTTTTAGGGTTTAGGGTAGCGCAGTGATGTTTGGGTAGTGTAGGGCGTTGTGCTTGGAGTAGTGTTTTAGGGTTTAGTGTAGGGCAGTGGTGTTTGGGTAGTATAGGGATTCATGCTGGCGGAAGTGATTAAAGGTTTAGGGTAGTGCAGTGGTGTTTGGGTAGTGTAGGGGGTAGTGCCGGGGGTAGTGATTTAGGGTTTAGGGTAATGCAGTGGAGTTTGGGTACTGTAGGGGGTCATGCTGGGGGTAGTGTTTTACGGTTTAGGGTAGTGCAGTAATAATTGTGTAGTGTAGGGGGTCGTGCTGGTGGTAGTGTTTTAGGGTTTAGGTTAGTGCAGTGGTGTTTGGTAGTGTAGGGGGTTGTGCTGGTGATAGATTTAGGGTATAGGGTAGTCCAGTGGTGTTTGTGTAGTGTAGAGGGAGTTCTGGGGGTAGTGGTTTAGGGATTAGAGTAGTGCAGTGGTGTTTTGTAGTGTAGTGGGTCGTGCTGGGGTTAGATTTAGTGTTTAGGGTAGTGAAGTGGTGTTTGTGTAGTGTAGGAGGTAGTGCTGGAGGTAGTGTTTTAGGGTTTAGGGTAGTGCAGTGGTGTTTGTGTAGTGTAGGGGGTTGTGTGTTAGGGTTTAGGAAGGTGCAGTGGAGTTTGGGTAGTGTAGGAGGTCGTGGTTTAACGTTGAGGGTAGTGCAGTTGTGTTTGCGTAGTGTAGGGGGTCGTGCTGGGGGTAGATTTAGGGTTTAGGGTAGTGTAGTGGTGTTAGGGTACCGAAGGGGGTCGTGCTGGGGGTAGTGTTTTAGGGTTTAGGGTAGCGCAGTGGTGTTTTGGTAGGGTAGAGGGTCGTGCTCGGGGTAGTGTTTTAGGGTTTGGGGTAGCGCAGTGGTGTTTGTGTAGTGTAGGTATCATGCTGGGGGTAGTGTTTTAAGGTTTAGGGTAGCGCAGTGGTGTTTGTGTAGTGTAGGGGGTCATGCTGGGGCTAGTGTTTTAGGGTTTAGAGTAATACAGTGGTGTTTGGGTTGTGTAGGGGGTCGTGCTGGGGGTAGCGTTTTAGGGTTTAGGCTAGCACAGTGGTGTTTGGGTAGCGTAGGGGGTTGTGCTGGAGGTAGCGTTTTAGGGTTTAGGGTAGCGCAGTGGTGTTTGCGTAGTGTAGGGTTCGTGCTGGGGTTAGCGTTTTAGGGTTTAGGGTAGCGCAGTGGTGTTTGGGTAGCGTAGGGGGGAGTGCTTTGGGTACATTTAGGGTTTAGGGTAGCGTAGTGGTGTTTGGGTAGCGTAGGGGGTCGTGCTCGGGGTAGTGTTTTAGGGTTTAGGGTAGCGCAGTGGTTTTTGGGTAGCGAAGGGGGTCGTGCTGGGGTAGTGTTTTAGGGTAGCACAGTGGTGTTTGGGTAGTGTAGGCGGTAGTGTAGGGGGTAGTGTTGAGGGTAGTGTTTTAGGTATTAGGGTAGCGCAGTGGTGTTTGTGTAGTCTAGGGGGTAGTGCTGGGGTAGTGTTTTTTGGTTTGGGGTAGCGCAGTGGTGTTTGTGTAGTGTAGGTGGTCTTACTGCGGGTAGTGTTTTAGGGTTTAGTGTAGTGCAGTGGTGTTTGTGTAGTGTAGGGGGTCCTGCTGGGGGTAGTGTTTTAGATTTTAGGGTAGTGCAGTGGTGTTTGTGTAGTATAGGGGGGTCGTGTTTTAGGGTTTATGGTAGTACAGTTGTGTTTGTGTGGTATAGGGGGTCGTGTTTTAGAGTTTATAGTAGTGCAGTTGTGTTTAGGTGGTGTGGGGGGTCATGCTGGGGGTAGTGTTTTAGGGTTTAGGATAGTGCAGTGGTGTTTGGGTAGTGTAGTGGGTCGTGCTGGTGGTAGAATTTTAGGGTTTAGGGTAGTGCAGTGGTGTTTGTGTGGTGTAGGGCTCATGCTGGGGGTAGATTGAGGGTTTAGGGTAGTGCAGTTGTGTTTGGGTAGTGTAGGGGGTCATACTGGGGGTAGAGTATTAGGGTTTAGGGTAGTGCAGTGGTGATTGGTTAGTGTAGGGGTCATGCTGGGGGTAGTGTTTTAGGGTTTTGGGAAGTGCAGTGGTGTTTGGGTAGTGTAGGGGATCGTCGTGCTGGGGGTAGCGTTTTAGGGGTTAGGGTAGTGCAGTGATGTTTGAGTAGTGTAGAGGGTTGTGCTGGGAATGTTTTAGGGTTTAGGGTAGTATAGTAGTGTTTGGGTAGTGTAGAGGTCATGCTTGGGTATTGTTTTAATGTTTAGGGTAGTGCAGTGGTGTTTTTGGATTGGGCAGCGCTTGCGTTGCTTTGCTAGGCGAGACCTAAAAAGCATTGCACCAATATGGCTTCTGACACTTCCTGGATTGAAGTGTTGGCAGCCAATTAAAGCCAAGTTTGTGCTTGTGTAGTTAGGTCCCGCCCAGATATATAAAGATTTTTTTCCTTTAATATCTCAAAAACTACTGAACAGATTTACACCATTTAAAAACAAGCATTGGCATAGCCAATAGGTCTCACTTTTGGGACCTTCTAAGTATTTGGTTATGCAGCACAATATCCTTGGTGCAACCACATCAACTGTTGCGTGGCTAAACCCTTATAAGGTTCCAACGGCGGGACCTATTGGCTATGCCAATGCTAGGTGTGGTTGTGTGTGTGTGTGTGTGTGGTTGTGTGTGGTTGTGGTTGTGTGTATGTGTGGTTGTGGTCGTGTGTGTGTGTGGTTGTGGTCGTGTGTGTGGTTGTGGTCGTGTGTGTGGTTGTGGTCATGTGTGTGGTTGTGGTCGTGTGCGTGGGGGTAAGGGGGTGTGGGTGCGGTTGTGTGGGTGCGGTTGTGTGGGATCGGTTGTGAAGCAGCTGCTGCGATCAGAAATAAACACTGTGAACGTTGTCCAGTTTCACAGTAACATTTCCTTGATGTTCTTTAAGTCACAAAACAGTAATACTAAAAGCATCTCAAAATAAAGGAACACAAACATCGAGTTTGTGGAAAGAGAAAGCACATTGTAAGTCAAACGGGAGCAGCAAAGCATTAACACAACAACATGTTCTTTGATGTTTGATGTTCTTTGAACGAGAACATCAAAAGGGCGCCGCGAAAGTGATCGCGGGCGCTTAATGAGCACGACAAGGTTTGCCAGCCTCTGCTCCTAAGCGCGCGCCCGCACACATGCACTGTAGCTCTAGGCTGGCCATGGTAGCATTTTATGAGCCCTCACAAAAAGTCTCGCCAGGCCAGCGCATGCGCTGGGTCAGGCGAGACCTAAAAAGGACGCTTTCTGAACCAAGCACTACCTTTTTGCCAAATTTGTTGTAATTCCGTTCAGCAGTTCGAGCTGTAGCCGTGTCTAAAGTTTCCTATGGGAAATACATTTTTCAACCTCTTGTGTTTTTTTTTTATCTCAGGAACTACTGAACGGATTTACACCATTTAAGAAAATGGTCTCTTTCTGAGCCAAGGGCTACCTTTTTGCCAAATTTGGTGTAATTTCGTTCAGCGGTTCGAGCTATAGCTGTGTATGAAGTTTCCTATGGAAAATAACATGGAAAAAACACGTTTTGGGACCCCCCTTTTTTCTCGGCCCATGCTCGGTAAATCATCCCGAACCTTTCAGGATAGGAGCTGACCGGAGCGGGCCATAAGTTTTGAAATTTTCGCGAAGATTTTTCAACCGGTGCCAAAGTAAATGGGAAAACAAAAAATGCTTTTCCTATGGAAACTAGGTCTAACTATAACTATCTACTGGCGACCGCCAGTAGGTAATATATATTAGATAGTTATAGTTAGGACCTATTTTCCATAGGAAATCTGCAACATTCTATTGGGAATATCTTTGGCGCCGATTGACGAATCTTCGTGAAATTCTCCAAACTTTTGGCCAGCTCCACTCCGCACCTACCCTGAAAGTTTTGCGGTGATCCGTGAAGCGGGGGCTGAGAAAAAAGGGGGGTCCCAAAACGCGTTTTCCCCATGCAATTTCCCATAGGATTTGTTGCCGCAGCTACAGCCCGAACCGCTGAACGGAATGACACCAAATTTGGCAAAGAGGTAGTCCTCAGTTCGGACTCGTGCCTTTTGCATATTTGGTGTGAATCTCTTCAGTAGTTCCTGAGAAAATTAGGGTAAAAAAGTTAGTGATATCTATGGCCGTGGAGGATCCGCGGACCGTACCCGCACCGTAAGCGCACCCTCCCCGAACGGAGCGCGCACCCTCCCGATCGCGTGCTGAATGCTAATTGGCTGTCGAGCGTCTCTCTACATTCGAAACCAGGAACTGTTGGCGGCCATTTTCGGCCTCGGTAGAAGCGAGGCTGAAGATGGAAGGGGAATAAGTGTGTAAAAGATATAAAGGGGGCAGAGTGGAAATACTCTGACCCTCTAGATCTGCTTAGGGGGTCTCAGAAGGACCCCCTGTGGCCTCCCTTTTTTAAAAAAAAAGCGACGAAATGGACGGTGCGCGCATCCTATCGCGTTGGATGCACGGATTCTCTTGCAGTGGGTGCGCGGATCCACAGCAACGTTTTTTGAAAAACGACAAGAAATCATTGGTTGTATAACAACTTTCTACACTGGTAGGGTGTATATTTTTGTTTTTTAAAGATATGATTGTTATTGGTTAACAAAAACAGATTGTAAGGAACATTATATATGATAAGCTGATATGTTGAAAAGTCAAGCACACTTCCTGTCTTGTGTAGGAACATTGTGTGCTGAACTTGTGACCTGTGAGCTCAGTGCAGTGTTCCATGATCTGTTTCTATGGTAACAGGCAGAAGGCAGATTGGGGGAAGGGTTGAAATGTATTTCAGTTGGAAAGGGTTGAAATGTTTAACCAATAGAAATGTGTGTTTGCTTTTGAGTTTATGTGCGAAGGATTGTGATTTGATGTTTACATGTATATGTGTGGAAAATGAAAGGGAAACTTTTCCATTCTTTGCTTTTGCTGAGAGGTGCACAGTGCAGAGATTCTGTAAAAGAAAATATGGTGAGTGATTGATATACTCCATAATCTACAAAAGAACTTGAAAGATGAGTTATTTAATTGTGAGGGGATGTATGTAGACTATTTTGATTTTAATCAGACTAATGTATTTTTCCTGCTAAGGTGTAGGGAGTACTTTTTTTCTCTACAATGTGTGTGCATGTAGAAACCATTCTGTGATAGGCATTTGTGTTTTTCATGTGTTTGTAGACAGATAACTGTGCAGTTTTTATATTTTGGTAGAATTAGAAACCAGTCATTGTTTATGAATTTGTGAAATGAGTTATGTTATGTTTCTATACTAAAATGTAGTACTACTTCTAGATGAAAAAATGTGTTTTGGTATAGTGCAAGGGATAGTGTTATTTGTCTAGAATCACACAGTGAGTCTGTGTGCATTTGGGAACCACTGTGAGAGAAGCATTTGGTAATATCGTGTATTTGCTGACAGATAACTGTTTTAAAACCAGTCAGGTTGTCAAGTTTTAGTAGCATTAGAAGACAGTTATGGCTTATGCTTTCATTAAACGAGTGAGGCATTGACAGTAAATTGCAGTCGTGAAATATGTAGATTGTGTGCAGTTCCCTTACCACTTGCACTGTAGTGAATGAGTTTTGGTAAGCTCATAGGGATAGTGGTGCTTGTCTAGAATCACACTGGGAGTTAGTGTGTATTTGGGATCAGTGTGAGAGAATCATTTGGTAACATCATGTATTTGCTGACAGATAACTGTTTTAAAATCTGTCATGTTGTGAAGTTTTAGTAGCATTAGAATCCAGTCTTTGCTTATATGTTGATTAAATGAGTCATGCTTTGACACTGATGTGCTGTACTTAAATATGTAGATTGTGTGCAGTACCATTAACTCTTCCAGACTAGTGAATGAGTTTTGGTAAACTCCTAGGATAGTGTTGCTTGTCTAAAATCACACTGTGAGTCTGTGTGCATTTGGGTAAGAATTGTGAGAGAAGCATTTGGTAACATCGTGTATTTGCTGACAGATAACTGTTTTAAAACCTGTCATGTTGTCAAGTTTTAGTAGCATTAGAAGCCAGTCATTGCTTATGCGTTGATTAAATGAGTCAGGCATTGACACTAAAGTGCAGTCGTGAAATATGTAGATTGTGTCCTGTTCCCTTACCACTTCCACTTTAGTGAATGAGTTTTGGTAAGCTGCTAGGGATAGTGTTGTTTGTCTAGAATCACACTGTGAGTCTGTGTGTATTTAGGAACCACTGTGAGAGAAGTGTTTGGTAACATCGTGTATTCACTGACAGAAAACTGTTTTAAAACTTGTCATGTTGTCAAGTTTTAGTAGAATTAGAAGCCAGTCTTTGCTTATGTGTTGATTAAATGAGTCAGGCATTGACACTAAAGTGCAGTCGTGAAATATGTAGATTGTGTGCAGTTCCCTTATCACTTCCAGTGTAGTGAATGAGTTTTGGTAAACTCCTAGGAATACTGGTGCTTGTCTAGAATCACACTGTGAGTCTGTGTGCATTTGGGAACCACTGTGAGAGAAGAGTTTGGTAACATCGTGTATTTGCTGAGAGAAAACTGTTTTAAAACCTGTCATGTTGTCAAGTTTTAGTAGCATTAGAAGCCAGTCTTTGCTTATGTGTTGATTAAATGAGTCAGGCATTGACACTAAAGAGCAGTCGTGAAATATGTAGATTGTGTGCAGTTCCCTTATCACTTCCAGTGTAGTGAATGAGTTTTGGTAAGCTGCTAGGGATAGTGTTGTTTGTCTAGAATCACACTGTGAGTCTGTGTGTATTTGGGAACCACTGTGAGAGAAGTGTTTGGTAACATCGTGTATTTGCTGACAGATAAGTGTTGTAAAACATGTCATGTTGTCAAGTTTTAGTAGCATTAGAAGACAGTTATGGCTTATGCTTTCATTATATGAGTCAGGCATTGACAGTAAATTGCAGTTGTGAAATATGTAGATTGTGTGCAGTTCCCTTACCACTTGCACTGTAGTGAATGAGTTTTGGTAAACTCATAGGGCTAGTGGTGCTTGTCTAGAATCACACTGTGAGTTAGTGTGTATTTGGGATCACTGTGAGAAAAGCATTTGGTAACAACATGTATTTGCTGACAGATAACTGGTTTAAAACCTGTCATGTTCTGAAGTTTTAGTAGGATTAGAATCCAGTCTTTGCTTATGCGATGATTAAATGAGTCATGCTTTGACACTGATGTGGTGTACTTAAATATGTAGATTGTTTGCAGTACCATTTACTCTTCCAGAGTAGTGAATGAGTTTTGGTAAACTCCTAGGATAGTGTTGCTTGTCAAAAATCACACTGTGAGTCTGTGTGCATTTGGGTATGGATTGTGAGAGAAGTATTTGGTAACATCGTGTATTTGCTGACATATACCTGTTTTAAAACCGGTCATGTTGTGAAGTTTTAGTAGCATTAGAAGCCAGTCTTTGCTTATGCTTTGATTATATAAGTCAGGCTTTGACATAAAAGTGCAGTCCTGAAATATGAAGATTGTGTGCAGTTTGCTTACCACTTCCACAGTAGTGAATGAGTTTTGGTAAGCAGCTAGGGATAGTGCTGTTTGTCTAAAATCACACTGTGAGTCTGTGTGCATTTGAGAACCACTGTGAGAGAAGCATTTGGTAACATCATGTATTTGCTGACAGATAACTAATTTAAAACCTCTCATGATGTCAAGTTTTAGTTGCATTAGAAGCTAGTCTTTGCTTATGCATTGATAAAATGAGTCAGGGGTTGACACTAAGGTGCAGTACCATGTACTATTCTGTTCACTGTGGCAGACCTGACAATTTAAAAGTTTTACCTAAGCACTGTCCTAGAAGTAGTCTGATTATTTAGTCCGTTTCTAAGTACCAAATAGATTGCTTCAAATAAAAGTGTTCTGACATACTATACACTTGTCTTTTACACCTTCAATTCCCTAGTCAGTATCCATACACTTCCAGGAAACATCCTGTCACTTCCTTTGCAGTCCTCTAGAGACCCATTCAACAGCATGTACTAATCCATTGACTGTGCCAAAACTCAAACACTTATACATTCACCTAGACACTCTCTTTTCAGTACTCTAATGATTCAGTCACTGCCTAAGTATTCATGCACTGAGCCAGGTCTTAGCACATGGACTACGTCAAACCCATATCCACTATGCATGCAGTCCTCTAACCACCTACACACTTGTCTTTCACACCTTCAATTCCCCAGTCAGTATCCGTTCACTTCCAGCAAACACCCTGTCACTGCCGTTGCACTCCTCTAGTGACCCATTCAGCATCATGCACTAATCCATTCACAGCGCCAAACCCTAATAAATTCACCCAGGCACTCTCCTTGTAGTACTCTAATCATTCAGTCAGTACTCAAGTACTCATCCAGTGACCCAGGCATTAGTATATGGACTGCTTCAAACCCTTATCCACTATGCATGCAGTCCTTTAACCACCTACACAATTGTCTTTCTCAAATTCAATTCCCTAATCAGTATCCATACACTTCCAGGAAATACCCTGTCACTCCCTTTGCAGTCCTCTAGTGACCCATTCAGCACCATGTACTAATCCATTCACTGTGCTAAAACCCAAACACTTATAAATTCACCGAGATGCTATCTTAGCAGTACTCTAATCAATCAGTCAGTGCCTAAGTATTCATACACTGAGCCAGACCTTAGCACATGGACTGCTTCAAACCCCTATGCACTATGCATGCAGTCTTCTAACCACCTAGACACTTGTCTTTCACACTTTCAATTTCCTAGTCAGTATCCATACAGTCCAGCACTTGACACTGCCTTTGCACTCCTCTAGTGACCCATTCAGTACCAAGTACTAATCCATTCCCTGTGCGAAAAGCCTAGCACTTATAAATTCACCTAGGCACTCTCCTTGCTGTACTCTAATTATTCAGTCAGTACCCAAGTAGTCATGCAGTGAGCCAGGCCTTAGCACGTGGACTGCTTTAAATGTCTATGCAGTATGGATGCAGTCCTCTAATCACCTACACAGTTGTGTTTCATACCTTCAATTCCCTAGTTAGTATTCATACTCTTCTAGCAAACACCCTGTCACTCACCCAGTGTGTCTCCTTATAATACTGTAATCATTTAGTCAGTTAGCATGTAGTCTTTTAGTGAGGTAGGCTTTAGGGCATGAACTGCTTCAAAGTAGTATGCACTATGCATGTAGTGTTTTAACGATCGTCACACTTGTGGTTCAGGGCTATAGTTTCTTAGTCAGTTTTTATATAAAATATGTTTGTACAGTAATGGAATAGTATACATTTGAAAGTTATTAATATACATTTATTTGTGATTCTTTTTTACAGATACAGAACAGGAGGGTTTCTCATCTGTTTGCACTCTTCTCGTGCAAGATTGTTTGGATGAAGGGTCCTTAGGTGTTTCATCATACTTGCTGTGCCGCACGAGTATTTTTTGTTAGGATCCCCTCGTAACAGAACTCTTTGGCAAATCTTGCAAGTGACGAAGGTGGCATTGGTATTTGTTTGCTCCTTGGAAAAAGTAAAAAATGTCCTCACCACTGAAGAAAAACGTTGTTGGTGTGGTGCCTTCTGCAAAACATTTTCTTCAGATTCTGTAAATATTTTAAAGCGGCAACATTTACAGTTTTTGTAAGTTAAACTTATAAAATTTTCTTAGCTGTATGCATTTTATATATCTGTGATTTGTTTCTTGTGGTATTTTGTTGAGAATACCATGTTGGTTTTTTTTTTAACAATCTTTCTTATTTTCCAGGTCTGTCGTCGACATCCATTGTCCCCCACAGTAGTGTTCCGCCTTGTTGTTTTTTGTTATTGTTGTTACATTTTGTTTATTTGTTTATTGTTCATATATGTGTTAATAAAAAAATAAAGTTTGAAAATAGTTTTTTGTTTATATATTTATTATTATAAAAAATAAAGTTTGGAAAAAAAATTAATAACGTTTTTGGTTGTTCTCTTAACTGCTGTGTGACTCTTTCTTGTTCTTATTACTGTTATTTGATGGAGTCCACCATGGGGTTACATTTTGGGGCACTTATCGCTGGAATACTGGTGATATCTGCAGTTTGCACGAACGTCTGAATAGTGTGTTAGATTTATCTCAACTTTACTTCCGTTAAAGTGCTGATAATGAAATGGAGAGTAGCCGTTCCCGTGCAAAAAGACATGAGGTGCACCTTTGCGATTTATTCTAAATACTAAAATCCTGTATTGTATTGCACTGAGGTATTGGCTGCACTTACAGTGTACATACAAAATCTATTAAGAAATCTCATTGTATTTATATTGATTGGGAATAGTGCGTCAGGTGCTGGATCTTGACGAGATACACTGCTCAGTTCGTATATTGTTGTGCACACAAAAAAAATCACATCACAACTTTCACACCAATTGCAATGCGAAACAAATTCCGGCGATAAGACACGTTAGCACCAGGGATTTTACACCTGCTTTCTGCTGGTGTTAAACAGGACAACTACCTGCACCATGAAAGGGAACACAGCCAAGAGCCACACCAGAACATAGAATCAATGAGCATGATACAGGGATACCCATGAGGGCCAGAAGACTCATCTCAACAACTCCAGGACCGCCAATGCCCCCCAAACCCACATCTTAGTAAGTGTGTCCCTGTGGTCATTGTCTTAGCATGATAGGCACGAGCCCTGCAACATCACAGTGTGCTGTCACCTCAGCGTTGGCAGTGAGTCTGGATGTGTAGCTACATCCTGCATGCACAACTGGCGTGTGCTGGTCTGTTGTTCACAGGTCAGTGCAGGGGTGTGCCTATCTGGCAAGGGGAACGGGGTGTCTCGGACATGTCTGTGAACAGGAAGTGCGGTAAGTGTGTCTCTGTGTTGTGGTGTGGCCTGTTACAAGAGCCGCAGCAGTTGATGTTGTAAAGTGGCATGCACCACCTCCAAACGGCACTGTGATGTTGTAGTTGGAATGTAGCAGGACATGCGCAAATAGGCATTACAATGGCGTGCCGTACGAGAGCACGAGATACAACAGCTCACCGTACAAAAGTGTGGGGGCTCGCGGGAGGGAGGAGAAGCCGTTTGGCAACATAACACACAGTCAACTCGACCATGTGCCACATGCTGGGCATCTCATCCATGATGACCACGGTCGCAGACATCCCACAACACCAACAACTGGCCTTTGTACACATCCTGTATGAATGCAGCGTGGTTTTCACTTCTATGCTCGTTCAGTGGTGTGATGTTGGCAGGTTGTGTGACTTGTGCTCCTTGTTGGTGTGTTTCATTTTGGCCATTGTTAGTCTATATGTGTGTTGTACTTAATTGTGCATGTGTGCCATTCTGCCCATCTCCCCCCCTCCCCCCACTCCATGCTTCTTCCTCTTCCTAGTGCTGTTGTGTCTATAATTTTGTTGCTGCACACATAAATACATGTAAAGAATAAATTAGAATAGTTCCTTGATTCTTTTAGGTTTCAAAACTTCTCTATTAGTTTCTTTTTAATTTTCCATATGAACCGTTTTTTTTAATATTCAACAACACATAGAAGTCAGAAGTGCAACGTATTCTATCAACACACTTTCCAGAACATTCTACAATACGTGCAGGTTAAAAGTTCAGCAATTTTTTAAAACTTTACGATATTTTTTTGTAACATTTTCTTGAACATTTAACGACACGTGCAGGTTAAAAGTTGACGATTGTTTTGAGTTCGAACAGTGCCTTCCAAATGCAAGTAGCAGGTGTAGTTGAGCTGAGCAAATTTTATCCTATGATATATACTCCACGTTGAAACTGCTTTTTCTTAACCAATCACAAAGATGCTTTTCCACAATACTAATGTGCACCCTACTTTTAAAAAAGACTGGTTTTCATGATATCTTCAGAGATAAGTTATAGATAGGAATTAGCATTTAAAAAACCTTTGAAATTCACTGAAAAAACCATAGGTTTCATGCACGTTATAGTTAGGAATTGGCATTTAAAAAACCTTTGAAATTCACTGAAAAAACCATAGGTTTCAGGGGCGTTATAGTTAGCTGGACATTTCCCTCGTACAAAACCCTAGAAATTCCCCTGTTATGGTTAGTTCAGCTAACTATAACTCGCGCCCCCGCAATGCACTGCTGATGACGTCACATATTACATCACTCATGACATGGTCAGTGACATCACTGATGACATCACTGATGACATCTCAAATGACATCACTCATGACATCACTGATGACATCATCCATGTGATAAATTAGTGCATCTTCTCACACCCTAATATAACCTTTGATACATCGACTCAAAATTTCAGACGGCCATTTTGACAACCATAGATACTCCAATACCAATAACTACTCACCCACTCATTGACTTTTAGGTCTACATACATGTTCACTCACTCACCTCTACAGTCACTCATACTTACAATCACTCTGTGCATTTATACACCTATATAGACACTCACACACCGCCAATCATCCATTGAGGTACTGACACATCTAGTCAGTAATGCAAATAATTAATCACAGTCCAATTTACTCACCTATACAGTTAAACACACTCAAGTTCACTTACTCATAAAAATACTAACAAATTCTGTGTCTTCCTGCAGAAAAAACAAACAGCACATGACACAGATATCCTTGCACTATGGCGTATACAGCCACTCCCAAAATCTCACACACTCAGATATAGATAGTTATATACTCTTACACACATATACACTGTGTTTCACATATGTAGTTACTGACACATGTACAACTGAGATATACATTCAATCACTAACACACCCATACATACACTCACCCAACCATACAGTCCATCACAGATGCACTCTTAAAACCATGCACCCAGTGAATCACCCCCCACTCACACATCTAGTCACAGAGTCACACACACCCTACCCACACAAACACTCAGGCACCCATACAGATACTCAGACAACTAATCAATAACCCATATAGACACTCATATAGCTATTTACAAAACCATGCAGCCACTTATACACCAACACACAGACACATACAGACATTCACACAGTTTAGTCACTAGTCTGCAGTAAGATACATTTAATGACTCACTTATAGAGTCAGTTACGCACCTAGAAAATCATCCATTCACACACTTGTACACCCACTTATTCTTCAACAGGCCTTTCCCTATATATATTAAACATAATAAAACTGTTCAGAAACACATACTCAATGGATGATGTCATCAGTGATGTCATCAGTGATGTCATTTGAGATGTCATCAGTGATGTCATCAGTGATGTCACTGACCATGTCATGAGTGATGTAATATGTGACGTCATCAGCAGTGCATTGCGGGGGCGCGAGTTATAGTTAGCTGAACTAACTATAACAGGGGAATTTCTAGGGTTTTGTACGAGGGAAATGTCCAGCTAACTATAACGCTCCTGAAACCTATGTTTTTTTCAGTGAAAAAAAAAATATATATATATATATATATATATATTATCTACTGGCGGTCGCCAGTAGATAGTTATAGTTAGGACCGTGTTTCCATAGGAAATCCGCAACATTCTATTTTGAATAACTTTGGTGCCAATTGACGAATCCTCGGGAAATTTTTAAAATAGGTGGGGCGCTCCGCTCCGCTCCTACCCTGAAAGTCTCGGGGGGATTCGTCAAGCGGGGGCTGAGAAAAAGGGGGGGTCCCAAAACGCGTTTTCCCCATGCATTTTTCCATAGGACCTTTAGTCCAAGCTACAGCCCGAACGGCTGAACAGAATTGCTTGAAATTTGGCAGAGAGGTAGTCCTCAGGTCAGGGATGTGCCTTTTGCAGGTCTGGTGTAAATCTGTTCAGTATTTCCTGAGAAAATAGAATTTAAATCAATATATATATCTATAAGCGCGCTCCGAGCGCGTACGGTAAGCTTACCGTACGCGCACGCTGCCGTGCGCGAGCTTAATTCTGATTGGTGGTTACATGATGGTAAACATTCGAATCGGTCGAAGTCAGGAAGTGTCGGCCGCCATTTTGTGTGTCTCACACTGATAAACAAAGGTGGAGAACGTGAAAAGGGGGCAACGAAGAGAGTTGCAGACCCCCTAGTGTTTGTCAGGGGGTCCAAGAAGGTCCCAAAAGTATGAAAAATACATTTAAAACTTTAAAAAAAAAATCGCGGGGTGCGCGTACGGTAAGCTTACCTTACGCGCACGGCAGAAAAAATAAATAAAAAAAATGGAAGCAAAAATCAAATTTAAGTGTTTAGATATTAGGGGGCTCTAAAAAGAGCCGTTGTGTTTATGAAGTGTTTTTTTTGTGGTACCTACAAGTAAGTACCGATGCAGAGTCTAAAGTTCAAGAGGAAGACTCTGTTGCCTTCATCAGTGAAATGTACACCGTCTCCTCTATAAATGCCTTGCATGTTGTAACGCAAGTTGTTGTGGTATATAGAACCCATACCATAGTCTCTGAGGAAAGCAGAAATAGATTCGTTGACGTGCTTTCTTGCTTTGTCAATCTGTGGACAAAATTGGTTGGACCAGTTCCACTTTTGCCTTTGGCATATATTAGAATATGCGAAGGCAGATTGAGGAAAAAGCGACATTAAGTGCACAAAGGTGTCCTTAACAAGCATTTCCAGACCTACCCCAGTTAAAGTGCCTAGGTCATTTCCACCACAGTGCACAATAATAAGGTTAGGCTGTTGGAGGTGTAGAAAAGATTTCACCAAAGGCATTAATTGGTGCCACTTTAACCCTCTCTGACCAATCCATTTAATGTCTACATTTGGCAAAGCAAGGTCTCTCACCATACCTCTTTTTTCTGCATACTTTTCACTCCAGAAGACATAGTTGTGACCTACAATCCACACTGTGAACATCTTTCAAGGAGATCTGGATGCACTCAGGAGCTGTCTTTCAGTAGAATGGCAATATGAAATGAAAGACAGTTGTAAAATGGAGGCATACATATTTTATTTTAATAAAAAGAACTCATTGGCTGATTCAAACCATTTTACAGTTAAAACTAGGCTGTATGTGTACATTTTTAGAAGCATGTTTTGTATTGGTTCAGAAAATTGTGTTCCCACAGAAGATTAATTTGGATTTGCTGTTAGGTTTGACAGGTGAAGCACTCTTGCTCTTTGGAATAGAAACATTGTGTGCTGAACTTCTGATCTCTCTGCTCACACCAGTGTTCCCTGAGCTGTTGCTATGGTAGCAGGCAGAAGTCAAGTTGGGGGAAGGGTTCATTTGGAAAAAGGTTGAAGTTTTCAAGCAATAGAAATGTGTGATTTCATGTGAAAAAATGTGGGAAGCACTGAGACTTGTAATTAACATGTATATGTGTGAAAAAAGAGAGGGAAACATTGCCATTTACTGGTTCTGGTGAGAGGAGAGAGTTGTACAGCTCTGAGATTCTGACTCTGATAATCTGCTGTGTTCTCCTCTCTCTGCTTTTCTAATTTCCATTGTACTCCCTCAAGGACCTTGTAGGGTGAATTTTTTTTTTTTATTTTTTTTTAAATACGCGTACCGTAAAAAAATAAAATTAAAAAATTAATTAAAACATTTTAAAAAAATTTGTGAGGTAAGGTTGGCTCTTAAAAGAGCCGTTGTGTTAATACAGGGACAGAGGAAAGAAAGAATGGGAATATTAACAAGGACCACAGATGTGCTGGTCTATCTTATTGTTTATTAGGGAAATACTGGTCTCCCCATGAATAATTAGACCATAACATCTGGTGCACCTCATTTGTACCCTCTGAAATCGAGGGTTCGTTTCCAGAGGAGCAGAAGAGGGTGATGCTCCCACCGCAGAGGAAGTGCTCGGCTGAGCTGCCGAAGATGTACTCGGCTGAGCTTCTGCGGGTGTGCTCGGGTGACTTACTGAAGGGTTTGCTTCAGTATGTCGAGCAAAAGTCCTGGGATGTACATCCCTAATGTGTCTCACCATAGTGTGATTACCAAAGGAATACTTCTTCCTTGGGTTACCTCTAGATAAGACACGCTCACAAAGTGAGCAGGTGACTAATGGAGCATTTACCTTTTTCTGCCCCTCTGGAAAAGTGAAAAACTCCCAAACAAAAGAATTCTTTTGTTTCCTCCTTCTCTGTCTGATGATGCTGCTGCCCTGCTCACTCTCAGAAGAGGTCTGCTGCTCTGCCATTGTATCCCAAAGACAATTCAGCTCCTTCTCCTAGAGAATCACAAGCAGTAATGAGGGGAAGGGTGTGGTGTAGGAAGATTCTGGAACTGAAAGTAGTTTAAACCAATCAAAAGTGTTGTTTCTTGATCACATGACCAACCGTACGCGCACGTTAAGCTTACCGAGCGCGTACGGTAAAAGTACGCATGCGCGTACGAAAGACACACGCACGCGCGCATGCGCATTACAGGCACGCTCGTACGCTTCCGCGTAACGTGCGTGCGCGCGTGCGCGTATGAAGCATGCGCTTACGCGTCGCGTAGGAAGTACGGACGCATACGCAAATTGCGTAAGCATGCGCACACGGAGTATAAATATTGCGTACACTCAACGTACATAAAGCGAACCGTGCGCTTACTGTAAGCTTACCGTACGCGCACGGCAAAAAAAAATTAAAAAATAAAAAATGAAAAAAAGATAGAGGTTTGTTGAAGATATTAACTATGTTATACAACTATATCTAACCATTTATTTAAAAAAGGTGAATCTTACTATATTGAAGAATGCATTAAATCCATGAATATATACAGAGGTAGCATAGTGTTTAAAGGAAAAAAGAAAAAGAAAAAAAATGATGTAAAAAAACAAACAAATGCAATGAAAAAACCATAGGTTTCAAACACATTATAGTTAGGAATTAGAATTCAAAAAACCATGCAAAAACACAGAAAAAAACATAGGTTTCACACACGTTATATTTAGAAATTAGCTTTTAAAAAACCTTGCAAATTCACTGAAAAAACCATAGGTTTCACACACGTTATAGTTAGGAATTAGCATTTAAAAAACCTTGCAAATTCACTGAAAAAACCATAGGTTTGACACACGTTATAGTTAGCTGGACATTTCTCTCGTAAAAAACCATTGAAATTCCTCCGTTATAGTTAGTTCAGCTAACTATAACTCGCGCACCCGCAATCCACTGCTGATGACGTCACATATTACATCACTCATGACATGGTCAGTGACATCACTCATGACATCACTGATGACATCTCAAATGACATCACTGATGACATCACTAATGACATCATCAATGTGATAAATTACCACATCTTCTCACACCCTTATAAAACCTTTGATATACCAACTCAAAATTACAGAGTTCCATTCTCATATCCATAAATAATGCAATACCAATAACTGCATACCCACATATTAACTTTTAGGTCTTCATACACCTCCACACACTCACCTGTGAAGTCACTCATAGTTACAGTCACTCCATAAAAAAGTATCATATGAATTTATACACACACCTATATAGACACTCACACACTACCAATCATCCATAGAGGTACTCTCACACCTAGTCATTCATACAAATAATCACACTGCCATTTACTTACCTATGCAGTTATACACACTCAAGTTCCCTTGCTCACAAAAATAGTATCACATTTTTATGCTCTATTAGAATCATTGACAAAAGCACACACTCATCCATACAGTCACTGTCACAATCACACATTCTCACATCTAGCCACTTATATACTCTTACACACATATATACTGCCTTTCACATATGTAGTTAGTAACAAATGTACCACTGAGATATACATTCAATCCATAACACAGCCATATATACACTCGCTCAACCATACAGTCCATCACAGATGCACTCTTAAAACCATGCACCCATAGAATCACCCACTCACTCATCTATGCACAGAGTCACACACAGCCTACCCAAACTAACACTCAGGCACCCATACAGATACTCAGACAACCAATCGATAACCCATATAGACACTCATATAGCTATTCACAAAACCATGCAGCCACTTATACACCAACAGACAGAAACATACAGACATTCACACATTTTAGTCACTAGTCTGCAGTAAGATACATTTAATGACTCACTTATAGAGTCAGTTACGCACCAAAGAAAATCATACATTTACACACTTGTACACCCACTCATTCTTCAACAGGCCTTTCCCTATATATATTAAACATATTAAAATTGTTCAGAAACACATACTCAATGGATGATGACATCAGTGATGTCATCAGTGATGTCATTTGAGATGTCATCAGTGATGTCATGAGTGATGTCACTGACCATGTCATGAGTGATGTAATATGTGACGTCATCAGCAGTGGATTGCGGGTGCGCGAGTTATAGTTAGCTGAACTAACTATAACGGAGGAATTTCAATGGTTTTTTACGAGAGAAATGTCCAGCTAACTATAACGTGTGTCAAACCTATGGTTTTTTCAGTGAATTTGCAAGGTTTTTTAAATGCTAATTCCTAACTATAACGTGTGTGAAACCTATGGTTTTTTCAGTGAATATATCTATATATATATATATATATATGCTAATAACTTTGGCGTTGTTTGATGAATCTTCGCGCAATTTTCAAAACTAGTGGCCCGCTCCGGTCAGCTCCTGTCTTGAAAGTTTCGGGGTGATTCGCCAAGCGGGGGCCGAGAAAAATGGGGGGGTCGCAACACGTGTTTTTTTCCTATGTTATTTTCCATAGGAAACTTTAGACACGGCTGCAGCCCGAACTGCTAAACGGAATTACACCAAATTTGGCAAAATGGTAGCTCTTGGTGTAAATCCGTTCAGTAGTTCCTGAGATATTCAAAAAATAAAAAGTTTCGATATCTGGGAGGAGCCTAACCCTCAGAGCAAGAGCTTGGCTCTAATTGGCTGCCAACACTTTAAACCAGGAAGTGTTAGCAGTAATCTTGTACTCCCAGGCTGCTCGGAGACTCGGCCACAAGTAACCAGAAACCCAACTTTTTTTCTGCTCTGCAAAAGTTTACAGTCGCTGCAACTGTGAGTAGAGCGAGGGTGCTCCAGACGGCCAAGAGGAACTACTGCTCTGTGCAGAGGGAGCGGGATCGATAGGCAGGCTCCGGGCTGATGGGCGTCAGAGAGAGGAGCTCGGCACAGACAGCGGGCCCTGGGGAGCAGGGAGACACCCGGCAGATGCTGGAGCCTCCAGCGAACAGCACTATTTACACTGGCGGAGGCTCTGCAACCAGAATAGCGGATCCGAGGCCACAAGGGGGCTCCAGACGGCCAAGAGGAACTGCTGCTCTATGCAGAGGGAGCAGGAGGGAAAGACAGGTTCCGGGCTGATGGGCGGCAGAGAGAGAAGCTCTGCACAGACAGAGGGCGCTGGGGAGCAGGGAGACGCCTGGCAGATGCTGGAACCTCCAGCGAACGGCGCTATTTACACTGGCGGAGGCTCTGCAGCTGGAATGGCAGATCTGAGGCCACGAGCAGTGCAAGCTGATGCCGCGGACCGTGGAGAGCTGAAGCCCCAGACCGCGGAGAGCTGAAGCCCCAGACCGCCGAAGCCCCGGACTTTGGACCGCTGAGATCTGCAGCCCAGTTGTATGAATTGGACGGTGATTCACAACGGAAAGAGTTCCTTGATGACCTGTTCAGAGGTGAGGCTCCATGCTAGGGTGCGAGGGGTGTGGTGGGAGGGCTGGGACTGGTTGCGGCTTGAGTGATGGTTGGAAGCCATGAGGGCTGGGACTGGCTGCGGCTCGAGTGATGGAGGCCACGAGGGCTGGGACTGGCTGTGGCTCGAGTGATGGATGTAGGCCATGAGGGCTGAGGGATGGCTGGTTGCATGAGGAATGGAGCGGCTGCTGGCATAATGGACTGGGGGTGGCACAACGGTTTGTGGGGGGTGACTGGGCCTTGAGTGTAGGGTGGGTGGCTGGAGCACGTGAGCTGGCTGAGGGGTGGCTGGGGCACGAGAGCTGGCTGAGGGGTGGCTGGGGCATGGGAGCTGGCTGAGGGGTGGCTGGGGCATGAGAGCTGGCTGAGGGGTGGCTGGGGCACGAGAGCTGGCTGTGGGCATGAGGGCTGGGGGATGATTGATTGCATGAGAGTTGGGAGTGCCTCTTTTGAAATCCTTTGCTGGCATCCTCTCTGCTCGCCCTCCCTGCTGGTTGGGTTATTGTCTTTGCTGGCACCCACTCCACTCACTCTCAGTGCTGGCTGGGCTGTTATCCTCGCTGCAACGCTCTGTTCACCCTGCCTGCAGGCTGGCCTCACTGGCATCCTCTCTATTCACCATCCATGGTGACTGGGCCTTTGCCAGTGGTCATTCACACTACTTCCTCTCCCTGCTGGTTGGACCCTTGCCTTCTCTGGTGCCCTCTCCATTCACAGTTGGCTGGGCCCTTGTCATGCCAGGTACTCATTGCTCACCCTGTGTGATTGCTGGGTCCTTGCTGGCACCCTTTCTGCTTGCTCTCACTCCTTGCAGGGCCCTTTCCTCACTGGCACCCTCTGCATGCCCTCGATGCTAGATGCGCCATTGCCCTCGCTGGCACCCTCTCTGCTAACCCTCACTACTGGCTAAGGTCTCACTGGCATCCTTTCCACTCATCCTTGCTGGGCCCATGTCCTCACTGGCACCCTTTCCACTCGTCCTTGCTGGGCCCATGTCCTCACGGGCTCCCTCTCCGCTTAGCCTCACTACTGGCTAAGTCCTCACTGGCACCCTTTCCACTCGTCCTTGCTGGGCCCATGCCCTCGCTGGCACCCTCTCCGCTAGCCCTCATTACTGGCTAAGTCCTCACTGGCACCCTTTCCACTCATCCTTGCTGCTAGCTCGGCCCATGCCCTCACTGACACCCTCTCTGCTTACCCTCAATACTGGCTAGGTCCTTGTCAGCACCCTTTCTACTCACTAGGCACTTCCAGGCACCAGGCATCTCCAGGCATTGCTACTGGCTGGGCCATTGCAGGCATCCTCTCTGCTCCCTCTCGCTCCTGGCAAAGTGCTTGTCCTCACTTGCACCTTCCTTGTTTGCCCTCCATGCTGGCACTCTCTTCCCTTGCAGGCACCCTCTCTCCTCCCCTTCCTGCTGGTTGGGCCCTCTCTGTGCACGCTTCCTTCTGTCTGGCCCCTCCCGGTACTCTTTCTGCTCACTCTCTTGTCGCGTTGTTGCTGCTTTAGTTTGGTATCTGAATGGCTCCTGGTGTGGCCAGGGTCTCAGATTCCTCGGCCTCCATGAGCTCTGGTTTGTGTTTGTACACGTGCTCATCTGGTCTCTGACATCACCAGCAGGAATGGCATCTTTGACTGGTGAACACATCACCCGAGATGACAGGAATCTGAGTGTTACCCTGCAGGAGTCCTCGCCCGCGAAGTCCCCCAGGGACCGCTGACAGGCCTGACCTGGTGTTGGTTGTGACTTTTGACTGCAGTGCCAACCACCTGCCTCAGGCTTGCTTTAGTTTGCGTGGATTGAAACATGTCAACTCCTCACACCATTGGCACTACTTCATTTGCCAGGACAGGCTGGTGAAAGGACCAGCACATGTCCGGCACCGGAAGCAGACTGCACCCCTCCAAAGCCCCTGGAAGGTTGACTACCTAAATGTCTGTTTGCCCCCATGGCCTGATGAGCATTGCTGTCTGCAGAAGAGGGAGGGCAGGGCCAGGTTTTCTAGTCATCTGAAGATCTGAATATCCCCAGGCGATGGTAAACATGATCAAACAATATGGGGGTGTCGAGTTATCCTGTGAACTACATCCCACCCCATGGATGTATGACGTTACAACGCATACTATTACAACGCATACCATGACAATGCATTTTTTACAACGCAAACACTGTTACAACGCATTATTTTACAACGAATACTGTTACAACGCAAAAGTGAGTAAATTACTTAAAAGTGCATTTACAACGAAAACAATTACAACGCATACCATTACAACGCCAAAATATATATATTTTTTTTAAAGTACAATAAAATCTGGCACGGGATGCAGGGAAATTTGGGGTTTTTGGGTGGGGAAGTGTATTAAAATGTGGAGCAAAACTGAACGTTAATTAACTAAAATGCATTACAAAAGTATTACTCGAGTATTAAAATTAATACTCGAGTATTAAAATTAGTACTCGAGTATTAAAATTAATAATCGCGTATAAAAATGAATACTATTATTTCAACAAAAAAAACACGATGCAACAAATTTAAAAGTTTTACACAAATAACGAATAATTAAACAACAGTTCATATACATGCAAATCATGATTATATCACAAAATAAGTAAACGGATTAAAACACAAAACACATACACATAGTCGCCATTTTAACCATCCCACTTCTAAAACTTGTCCTACAACACTTTCTATGAAAACAATACCAAAATACATGTTCCAAAATGGATGCCAAAACGGAGCGAATAAGTGAAAACAACACATCTTTTAATGCTTTTTTAAATTATCATTTTCCACAGCAAATTAACCCCTTCAGTGCGGCGCGGATTTCCGCGCCACGCTGAAGATTCCGTGCGCGGGCGGGGCCATGACGGAACGGTTCCGTCATAAGCACAGCCCAACCGACGTGCATGACGGAACCGTTCCGTCATGCGCGTCGAAGGGGTTAAAGTGTACTAAAAAACACAACGAACGCTGTTTTTAAAAAAATTAATAATGACACTGACTAAAACTTATAAATACCAGCAAGACACCATTTTACAATCAGTTGATTATCAACTCCCAGAGAGACCAGACGCAAAAACCTGACCCTCTGACTCCTACACTGAGAGAACACTGCAATCCATTGGAGAATCATTTTTTCTTTCCTACTACAAGTAAGTTACTGTTATATTTAAACACCATGTTTTCTCATAAATCATGTTTCATTTCCATCCAAACAGTGCAGCAAATATAATTTAAATATTTTTTAAAATGTACTCTAAACAATATTTTTTTGTGAAGTAATTTTAATATATACGAACTTATAAAATCTATTTTTTTTTACCTAAAACAGGAATTTGTTTTTCTATGACAACCAACATATAGTTTGCAAAAAAAAATTTCAACACAAGCTGCACGACTCACCTTTATTAATGTGAAGGTAAATTACTTAATACTTCTTTTATTTTTAATTTTGTAAATAAACACATTAACTTTACCAGTAGGAAAAGTGTTGAATGGTGTAGGGGTAACAATTACTTTTTTTACTCCAGGAAGGTGCATCATTAGGGAAAGTGTGGGATGGTGCAGGGGTAACAATTACTAATGTAACTCCAGGAAGGTGCAGCAGTAGGGAAAGTGTGGGATGGTGTATGTTTAACAATTAGTATTCTTACTCCCGGTAAGTGCAGCAGTAGGGAAATTGTAGGATGGTGTAGGGGTAACAATTACTATTCTAACTCCAGGTAGGTGCAGCATTAGGGAAAGTGTGGGATGGTGTAGGGGTAACAATTACTATTCTAACTCCAGGAAGGTGGAGCTGTAGGGAAACTGAGGGATGGTGTAGGTGTATCCATTACTATTCTAACTCCAGGAAGGTGCAGCAGTTTGGAAAGTGTAGGATGGTTTAGGGGTAGAAATTATTAATCTAACTCAAGATAGGTGCAGCACCAGGGAATGTGTGATATGTGATGTAGTTAGACTTAAATAAAATATCACATTTACACAGAAGTTTTCAAATTTTGCAATTTTCAACAACGTTGTCAAAGTTGTTCATTTCTTAATTGTTTTTTCTTTCTTTTTCTCAGATAATTATTTGCAACTTTGTCGAAAAAGTCAAAAAACAGAAGACCAAACACCCAAAAACTCCAGCCAGCAGGCAAAAACCATAGCAGAAGCAAAACCAAGAAAGAAACACAAAAAACAAAAGGTATTTTAAATAAACACTGTTATAAATCCAACAATATAATAGTCAAACCTTTTTTTTAATAATTAAAATAAGCTCCCACAATACAGAAAATATGGGTTGTAGTAGGAATAACAATTACTATTCTAACTAAAGGAAAGTGCAGCAGTAGGGAAAGTGAAAGATTGTGTAGGGGTAAAAATTACTATTCTAACTCCAGGAAGGTGCAGCAGTAGGGAAAGTGTAGGATGGTTTTGGGTAACAATTACTATTCTTACTCCAGGTAGGTGCAGCATTAGGGAAAGTGTGGGATGCTCTAGGGGTAACAATTACTATTCTAACTCCAGGTAGGTGCAGCAGTAGGGAAAGTGTGGGATGGTGTAGGGGCACCAATTACTATTCTAACTCCAGTTAGGTGCAGCAGCAGAGAAAGTGTTTGAATGTGGTGGGGTTAACAAATATTAATGTAACTCAAGATAGGTGCAGCATCAGGGAATGTGTGATATGTGATGTAGTTAGAGTGAAATAAAATGTCAAATATACACAGATGTTTTCACATTTTGCATTTTTTGCAAACATTGACAAAGTTTTCCATTTGTGAATTGTTTTTTCTTTCTGTTTCTCAGATAAATCTTGGCTACTTTATATAAAAAGTGGAAAAAAAGAAGACCAGACACCCAAACACTCCAGCCAGCAGGCAAAAACCATACCAGAAGCAAAACCAAGAAAAAAACTCAAAAAGCAAAAGGTATTTTAAATAAACACTCTTATAAATCCAACAATCTTATGGACTAACCTTTCTTATTAATAATTAAAATAAGCTGCCACAATACATAAACTATGGGTTGTAGTAGGAATATCAATTACTATTCTAACTCCAATTAGGTACAGCAGTAGGGAAACTGTGGGATGGTGTAGGGGTAAAAATTACTATTCTAACTCCAGGAAGGTGCAACAGTAGGGAAAGTGTGGGATGGTGTAGGGGTAACAATTACTATTCTAACTCCAGGAAGGTGCAGCAGTAGGGAAAGTGTGGGATGGTGTTGGGGTAACAATTACTATTCTAACTCAAGGAAGGTGCAACAGTAGGGAAAGTGAAAGATTGTGTAGGGGTAAAAATTACTATTCTAACTCCAGGAAGGTGCAGAAGTAGGGAAAGTGTGGGTTGTAGTAGGAATAACAATTACTATTCTAACTCCAGGAAGGTGCAGCAGTAGGGAAAGTGAGGGATGGTGTAGGGGTAAAAATTACTATTCTAACTCCAGGAAGGTGCAGCAGTAGGGAAAGTGTGGGATGGTGTAGGGGTAACAATTACTATTCTAACTCCAGGAAGGTGCAGCAGTAGAGAAACTGTGGGATGGTGTAGGGGTAAAAATTACTATTCTAACTCCAGGAAGGTGCAGCAGTAGGGAAAGTGTGGGATGGTGTAGGGGTAACAATTACTGTTCTAACTCCAGGAAGATGCAGCAGTAGGGAAAGTGTGGGATGGTGTTGGGATTACAATTACTATTCTAACTCCAGGAAGCTGCAGCAGTAGGGAAAGTGTGGGATGGTGTAGGGGTAAAAATTACTATTCTAACTCCAGGAAGGTGCAGCAATAGGGAAAGTGTTGGATGGTGTAGGGGTAACAATTACTATTCTAACTCCAGGAAGGTGCAGCAGTAGGGAAAGTGTGGGATGGTGTAGGTGTAACAATTACTATTCTAACTCCAGGAAGGTGCAGCAGTAGGGAAAGTGTGGGATGGTGTAGGGGTAACAATTACTATTCTAACTCAAGGAAGGTGCAGCAGTAGGGAAAGTGTGGGATGGTGTAGGGGTAACAATTACTATTCTAACTCCAGGAAGGTGCAGCATTAGGGAAAGTGTGGGATGCTGTAGGGGTAACAATTACTATTCTAACTCCAGGTAGGTGCAGCAGTAGGGAAAGTGTGGGATGCTGTAGGGGTAACAATTACTATTCTAACTCCAGGAAGGTGCAGCATTAGAGATAGTGTATTTACTTTAATAGACTAATTTATTTTTCTTCTCTTCTCTTCACAGATAATGTCTACTCTTGAAGCTGCAAGATATATTAAATCTAGGAAACGGAAAAATGTATTGAACCATGCAGGATACATATATAGTAAAGAAAGAATAAGTTTTCCTAGAAATCATTGGAGGTGTGTGCAATACTACTCTTCCCATTGCAGTGGCAGAGCGGTTACACTTGATAATTTCGTTGTAAAAACAACAGAACATAACCACTCTGCCTCTGCAATGGAGGTAGAAATAAGAGAAACAGTAAATGAAATGAAAGCCATTGCAAGCACCTCCAATGATTCTACAGGATCCATTTTAAGAGAGGTTGCACAGCATGTCCCCAGTCATGTTGCTAGTAATATGCCTATAATTCCTAATTTGAGACGAATTATTCAAAGACAAAAGCAGGCAAGTAACATCCAATTATCTACACCACATACATTTTTCTGATATTAGAATTCCACATGATCTTTCTATTTCTTCTGCTGATGAACCTTTCCTTCTGCATGATAACGAAAACCCTCAAAAACAAATTCTTATTTTTAGTACCCCACGTAACCTTGCTAAGTTAGAAAATAGTGAAATTTGGATGATGGATGGGACGTTTAAAAGTACACCCCATCCTTTCACTCAAATTTACACTATACATGCAAAAATTAACACTAATGTAATACCCTTAGTATATAGTTTGCTACCTGATAAGACTTCTGCAACATACTCTGAACTTTTGTCAGTTATTAAAAATAAAACTTCCAAAAGTCCTAGGAAAATAATAGTAGATTTTGAATTGAGCATGATCAATGTGATCACTAAAACGTACATGGATACCCAAATTCAGGGATGTTTTTTCCATTTTTCCCAGGCATTCTGGCGTAAGTTACAAAAAACATCCCTAGTTGCAGAATACTGTCGAGATAGCAAGCTACAGTTTGAATTAAAAAAATTAACAGCACTTTGTTTTGTTCCTCCCGATAGTGTGGACGAGTACTACACTGCTATTACAGAATCTGAATATTTTACAAGTAATGAAGAAAAATTGGCACCCATTTTAAATTATTTCGAAGACACATGGATTGGGCACCTAAGCAGATCGGGTCGCAGGAGGAAGCCACGATTCCATGTGGAGTGGTGGAACTGTTACACGAGCTGTTTAGAGGGAGAAGCGAAAACAAATAATGCCATTGAGGGATGGCATAACTCCTTCAACCATACAATTGGCAAACCACATCCTAATTTCTACTCTTTCTTGGAAACTTTGAAGAAGGAGCAAAGTTTTCAGGAAATGAGACTTTCCCAAACACTAGCTGGTAGTCTAATCCCACGAGTAACTCTAAAAACAAAGGAAATGTCTGAGAGACTATTGGGTATTTTACAACAATTTACATTGTGTGTGGCTCTAGACTACCTCGAAAATCTTGCTAACATTCTTTCTTTTTAAATATAGATATCTACTTACTTTCCTGCTTTGCATTAAATTTAAATAACCATTCATTACAATTGGTATACACATTTTTCACAAACATTTTTTCGAAATTACTAGTCGGGTCTACTTATTTTTAACTTTTTCTTTTTCAATCTACTTTTTTTCCAAAACAACCAAAGTATCAAAAACTAATTCCCTAGAATATGTTTCTCATTTTCCAATTATCAAATTCAAGATATTAATTACTACTACCAAAAAAACCAAAATGTCTCTACCTCTTCAAATATCCCTATGACAAACCATGAAACGAAATGCTCATTGAAGCATAATCAACAGTAAAAATACATTTATTTTTTCACAAATGGCGAAAAGGCAAAACGTTTTTTTTTTAAAAACAAAGTTTTAAATCATTTCAATTTCAACCGAAGTGATTTAATGAACATTTTTTTACAAACTTTAATTAATGTTACACTTAAACAAGTGTTTTTTTTGTTTCAATTAACTTTCATCGACCCGACATAGGCATACACTAATGACATGAACGTGGACATGCTTTTTTACATTTAAAACATCAATTAGTTATTCCGCAACCTCTCCTTATTCTGTATTTACTATATATGTATCCATTTTTAACTTTATATCTATAAATAAATGTAAATAAGTTTCCTACCTGGACGCAGATCAGCTTCCTGCTGCTTCCTCCTCCGATGCTCTACAAAATGGCGCCTTAAGTTTACGTTCACGTCATGACGTCATCGCGTGCTACAATGTTAAAAAGGGATTATTTTCTTTATTGTTTCTTTAAATATATGTTTTAAATTATTAATAAATACTGTATTATTTTTTAAAAATATGTACATTATGTTATAAAAAAGATTAAAACCTTAATGTTTTTCCTATGCTTTTTTCAATAAAGAGTTATTTTTTACACCTTCTTTGTTTATGGTTATTTATTATTAATTTGTTATTTAAAGATGTTATATATATATTAAAATTTCTAAATGTACTAAATTTCTTCCTTACCTCGACTCTACTTTCTTTTTTCTTCCAAACTTTACTTTTCGTCTTTTTTCACTCCTTCCTTTCTTGTTCCGCGGGTTGTATCTTCTTAAGCTGCCAAAATAAATGAAGGACAATTATTCTCATAGACTTCAATACAAAAGCGTGGGAATTTTTTCCAAGTATGTTCTATTTTCCTTTTTCTTAATTTGTTTTAAATTATTATATGTAATCTATTTTTTTTAATACTCAAATAATAATATTTAAATGATTTCTTATTTTTAATCTTTATTTTTTTAATATTATTTTTTTGTTAATATTTTAATATATTTATTTATTAACATAATCTTTTTAATATTAATATCTTGTATCAATACTACTTTTTTTTATTATTTTTTTAATTATGTATCCTACTTATATTTTGTTTTTTTTATTACAGTAAAAGTAAAAAATAATACATATATTAAATATGTATTTAATAAATATTATTTTATTAATACATTTATTTAAATTATTTTTTTGTAGCTAATACTGAAGTATTTAATATTATCTTTAATATTTATTTTTTAGTAATCAAAAAATACTCAATCAAAATTATTATTATTATTACTTACATTTTAAATAAATACTCTTTAAATACTCAAGTATTTATCATTATTTATAATACTCAACTATTTTACAATATCTTAATTATTTATTTTTTAATACTCAAAAATTACTCAATCATATTTATAAATTATTATTTTTATTACTTACATTTTAAATAAATACTCTATAAATACTCAAGCATTAATCATTATTTATAATACTCAGGTATTTTACATTTTCTTTATTATTTATTTTTTAATACTCAAAAATTACTCAATCATATTTTAATTTTTTTAAATATTTTTACTTACATTTTAAATAAATATTCCATAAATACTCAAATATTAATCATTATTTATTTTAAAAATTCTGTAATTATTTTTTTTTAATTAATATGCTTGCGTTGTAAAGGTCTATGCATTGTAAAAGTACTTACCATATAAAAGCGTGCGTTGTAAATGCATGCGTTGTAAAAGCTTTTGCGTTGTAAAAAATGCGTTGTAATAGCATTGCGTTGTAAAAGTTGCGTTGTAAAGGTTGTTTACCCCACCCCATGCCTTCCTCTTACTTAAGCTAATGGATAATCCCCCCTCCCCCACAGGGTTAGGGACTGCTTTGTACTAATAAGTTCATAACACAATCATCTTGCAGCCAGCTCTTAATGCGACAGAGACAACTGGCAGGGTGATTAAAAATAACAACCCCCCCGCGTGGGCTTCCCTGGGAGGCAGGGTTGTTGTTGTGGCGCTGCTTCAGGGTTGGCGCTAGGCTCAGGGGTTTGGAATAATTGCTCTCCTGGAGGCTTGGGTTTTGTTTGTACACAGGGTCACCTGAGTTAATGAGGGCTGAGGCCTGGGGGGGCGCATCAGTGTCTCCAGTCTGTTATTTGCACCCTGTGAGCCAAGGAGCGGCTGCCTTGCAGCTTGGAGGGTCACTGAAGCTATCCCATAGTGACTCCGCCTTTTTGTTTGTGTTCAGGCTGGCAGGCTGCAGTTCTTTGCATCCCATGCATTTTTGGGGAACCCTTCTCACAGCCTTCCCCTACATGGCTTCTCACAGCCTTCCTTTGCATGCCTCAGTAGGTCTTCAGAAGCTCCCATTGAGACTTTAGCATCCTCTTCTCACAGCCTTTCCCCTACACACCTTCTCACAGCCTTCCCCTACACACCTTCTTACAGCCTTCGCCTACATGCCTCAGCAGGTCTTCAGAAGCATCCTCATTGGGACTTCAGCAGCCTCCTCTCACAGCCTTCCCCTAAATGCCTTCTCACAGCCTTCCCCTACATGCCTGCTCACAACCTTCCACTACATGCCTGCTCACAACCTTCCCCTACACACCATCTCACAGCCTTCCCCTAAACACCATCTCACAGCCTTCCTCTACATGCCTTCTCACAGCCTTCCCCCTACACGCCTTGGCAGATCTTCAGAAGCGTCCTCATTGGGACTTCAGCAGCCTCCTCTCACAGCCTTCCACCTACATACCTTCTCACAGCCTTCCCCCACAGGCCTTCTCACAGCCTTCCCCTACACGCCTTCTCTCAGCCTTCCCCCTATACGCTTTCTCACAGCCTTCCCCTACACGCCTTCTCACAGCCTTAGCCCAAAACATAATCTCACAGCCTTCCCCCTACACGCCTTCTCACAGCCTTCGCCTACATGCATCAGCAGGTTTTCAGAAGCATCCTCATTGGAACATCAGCAGCCTCCTCCTCTCACTGGGATATAAGCAGCCTCCTCCTCTCACTAGGACAATAGCAGCCTCCTCCTCTCACTGGGACATCAGCAGTCTCTTCCTCTCACTGGGACATCAGCAGCCTCCTCCTCTCACTGAGACATCAGCAGCCTCCTCCTCTCACTGGGACATCAGCAGCCTTCTCCTCCCACTGTGACATCAGCAGCCTCCTCCTCTCACTGGGACATCAGCAGCCTCCTCCTCTCACTGGCACGTCAGCAGCCGCCTCCTCTCACTGGGACATCAGCAGCCTCCTCCTCTCACTGGGACATCAGCAGCCTTCTCCTCTCACTGGGACATCAGCAGCCTCCTCCTCCCACTGGGACATGACCAGCCTCCTCCTCTCACTGGGACAATAGCAGCCTCCTCCTCTCTCTCCTACAAACCCCTGTCCACTATGCATGCAAACCTCTAACCACCTACACACTTGTTTTTCACACCTTCAATTACCCAGGCAGTACCAATACACTCCAGCAATCACCCTGTCACTCCCCGTGCATTCCTCCACTCAGCCATCCAGCACCATGTACTACTCCATTCACTGCACCAAAACCCAAACACTTATAAATTCACCCAGGCATTCTCCTTGCAGTACTCAAATCATTCAGTCAGTACCCAAGTACTCATGCAGTTACCCAGGCCTTAACACATGCACTGCTACAAACCCTTGTCCACTACGCATGCAGTCCTCTAACCACCTACACACTTGTCTTCCACACCTTCCATTACCCAGGCGGTACCTATGCGCTCTGGCAAACAGCCTGTCACTCCCCGTGCACTCCTCCAGTCAGCCATCCAGCACCATGTACTAATCCAAACACTGCGCCAAAACCCAAACACATATAAATTCACCCATGCACTGTACTTGCAGTACTCCAATCATTCTTTCAGTACCCAAGTACTCGTGCAGTGACCCAGGCCTTAACACATGCACTGCTACAAACCCCTGTCCAATATGCATACAGTCCTCTAACCACCTACACACTTCTCTTTTACACCTTCAATTACTCAGGTAGTAGCCATACACTCCAGCAATCATCCTGTCACTCCCCATGCACTCCTCCAGTCAGCCATCCAGCATCATATACTAATCCAAACACTACGCCAAAACCCAAACACTTATAAATTCACCCAGGCACTCTCCTTGCAGTACTCTAATCATTCAGTCATTACCCAAGTACTCATGCAGTGACCCAGGCCTTAACACATGCACTGCTATAAGCCCCTGTCCACTATGCATGCAGTCCTCTAACCACCCACACACTTGTCTTTTACAACTTAAATTCCCCAGTCAGTATCCATACACTCCAGCAAACATCCTGTCACTCCCCTTGCACTCCTCTAGTGACCCATTCAGCAGCATGTACTAATCCATTCACAGCGCCAAAACCAACCACTTATAAAATCACCTAGGCACTCTCCTTGCTGTACTCTAATCACTCAGTCAGTACCCAAGTACTCATGCAGTGACCCAGGCCCTAACACATGCACTGCTACAAACCCCTGTCCACTATGCATGCAGTCCTCTAACCACCTACTCACTTGTCTTTCACACCTTCAATTACCCAGGCAGTACCCATACACTCCAGCAATCACCCTGTCACTCCCCTTGCACTCTTCCAGTCAACCATCCAGCAGCATGTACTAATCCATTCACTGCGCCAAAACCCAACCACTTATACAGTCACCCTGGCACTCTCCTTGCAGTACTCTAATCATTCAGTCAGTACCCAAGTACTCATGCACTGACCCAGGCCTTAACACATGCACTGCCACAAACCCTTGTCCACTACGCATGCAGTCCTCTAACCACCTACACACTTCTCTTTTACACCTTCAATTACTCAGGTAGTACCTATACACTCCGGCAAACACCCTGTCACTCCTCATGCACTCCTCTAGTCAGCCATCCAGCACCATGTACTAATCCAAACACTGTGCCAAAACTAGGGGTGGGCGGAATTTGCGAAGTAGCCTTTCACAAAATTTCGCGAAACTGCAAGAAATCTCCGCGAACACGCGGAATTTCGTATGCTCACGGAGATTTTGCTGCGCCCCTTGAGGTTTAATTTTTGTGACAGGAGCATCGTACCAGAATTAATCCTGCCCTGATATTTATCAAAGAAGAGGCCACCGTTTTGCGCCATACCTCTACTCATCTCTTGATAGGGTCAGAGACTGATCAGAGCAGCAGATGAGGGAAAAGCAGCCTCCTGGTCACAGGAACTACACGGCGATTGCGCGCGAGAAACTCATGGATGCAAAGACCTCCATCAAGGACTACAGCTAATTGTAGACGTTAGATATGGGGAGAAAGCACACCTGTCTAGCCTCGACAGTGCTCACTAATTTTCTGGAGTACTTTCTACTGGCTAATCAGTGACCATATGTGTCTGTAACTTTGTGTCCGGGGGCGGGACTTCTTTGCGAGTTCACATGCCTCTTGATAAGGTCAGAGACCGATCAGAGCAGCAGATGAGGGGAAAGCAGCCTCCTGGTCATAGGAACTACACGGGGATTGCGCTTGAGAAACTCATGGATGCAAAGACCTCCATCAAGGACTACAGCTAATTGTAGACGGTAGATATGGGGAGAAAGCACACCTGCCTAGCCTCGACAGTGGTTAGAAATAAAGGGGTAAACCCGGAATCCCTGGGACCTGGGTACAAGACAGTATATATTGAGGTGGTCCCAGTATTAGAACATCAATGGTGTCAAAAAGGAAAAGATACAGTAAAATTCAAATACAAAAATCAGAACACCAATAACTTAATGCTCCAGTGTTATTTAATCACACTGAAACTAGTTAACATTTCGTCAGAAAAGCATTGATGGACATACATTTTTGTAAAAATATCAACATTGCAGTGCCCAAAGTGGGAGCTGGAAAAAGGGGAAGGCGGTGATTCAAGTGAGGTAGATAAAGTACAAGTGGTGATAAAGTATCACAAGCAAACATTCAAGCATATATTATCCGTATGCCAGGAAATCAAAATCAATTAGATATTCATCACAGTACATAACATCTGTACAAAATTGCCATGTAGCACACAATTACACAGTAAAGTAAGTACTGTTGAAGAGACTGGCATTTACAAAGTGTTGACGTTTCGACGCCTGTGTATGTGTAGGTTCTTCTAGACCTTACTCGCAGGGTCTTCCACAGGACAAAGGATGGGTGGTGAGGGGTGGCGGGCACCATGAGTGGATATGGAGGGGCCTCCCACTATTCAATGGTGGAGGGTCAATGGGCTCTGTGGCTCTCAAGCAAATGGAGGAAGGAGTGAGATAGCACTCGAGAAACTACTGAAGATGAGGTCCTAGTAAATCAAGGATCCATGAACAAAGGGGTAATATTCCCATATCCTACGAGAGACAGCATTCCCGATTCAATCTGGGGAGTATGGAGATCACTAGTTCCTCCGTTGTTCACCGGGTGATGAGATCAACCCTGAGTGAGAGGCCCCTCCATATCCACTCACGGTGTCCCGCCACCCCTCACCACCCACCCTTTGTCCTGAGGAAGACCCCACGAGTAAGGTCTGGAAGAACCTACACATACACAGGCGTCGAAACGTCAACACTTTGTAAATGCCAGTCTCTTCAACAGTACTTGCTTTACTGTGGAATTGTGTGCTACATGGCAATTTTGTACAGATGTTATGTACTGTGATGAATATCTAATTGATTTTGATTTCCTGGCATATAAATAATATATGCTTCAATGTTTGTTTGTGATACTTTATCACCACTTGAATCACCGCCTTCCCCTCTTTCCACCTCCCACTTTGGGCACTGCAATGTTGATATTTTTACAAAAAAGTATGTCCGTCAATGCTTTTCTGACGAAATATTAACTAGATTCAATGTGATTAAATAACACTGGAACATTAAGTTATTGGTGTTCTGATTTTTGTATTTGAATTTTACTGTATCTTTTCCTTTTTGACACCATTGATGTTCTAATACTGGGACCACCTCAATATATATAGCCTCGACAGTGCTCACTAATTTTTTGGGCTGATTAATGCGTTACTGAATTTGAGCTTCAACTCGGGCATCTGCTTTATTTATATCTGTAAGTGCATCCTGTTGAGGTTTAATTTTTGTGACAGGAGCATCGTGCCAGAATGAATCCTGCCCTGATATTTATTATTTACCAAGAAGATGCCACCGTTTTGTGCCATACCTCTACTCAACTGGAGTACTTTCTACTGCCCTCATGCCCCCAAAATCCATTCCACCGCGTATCGCTGAAGTTTCGGCATTTTCGCGTGCTGAGCGAAACCCGAAAATTCCGAAATTTTGCAAGTTCCGCGAGCGGAACGGTATTTTCCGCCCACCCCTAGCCAAAACCCAAACACATATAAATTCACCCAGGCACTCTCCTTGCAGTACTCTACTCATTCTTTCAGTACCCAAGTACTCATGCAGTGACCAGGCCTTTACACATGAACTGCTACAAACCCCTCTCCAATACGTATGCAGTCCTCTAACCACCTACACACTTGTCTTTCACACCTTCAATTACCCAGGCAGTACTTATACACTCCAGCCATCACCCTGTCACTCCCCATGCACTCCTCCAGTCAGCCATCCAGCACCATGTACTAATCCAAACACGGCACCAAAACCCAAACACTTATAAATTCACCCAGGCACTCTCCTTGCAGTACTCTAATCATTCAGTCAGTACCCAAGTACTCATGCAGTGACCCAGGCCTTAACACATGCACTGCTACAAACCCCTGTCCAGTATGCATGCAGTCCTGTAACCACCTACACACTTGTCTTTTATACCTTCAATTCCTCAGTCAGTATCCATACACTCCAGCAAACATCCTGTCACTCCCCTTGCACTCCTCCAGTGACCCATTCAGCACCAGGTACTAATCCATTCACTGTGCCAAAACCCAACCACTTATAAATTCAGCCAGGCAATCTCCTAGCAGTACTCTAATCATTCAGACAGTACCCAAGTGACCCAGGCCTTAACGCATGCACTGCTACAAACCCTTGTCCGCTACGCATGCAGTCCTCTAACTACCTACACACTTGTCTTTCACACCTTCAGTTACCCAGGCGGTACCCATGCACTCCGGCAAACACCCTGTCATGCCCCATGCACTCCTCCAGTCAGCCATCCAGCACCATGTACTAATCCAAACACTGCGGCAAAACCCAAACACATATACATTTACCCAGGCACTCTCCTTGCAGTACTCTAATCATTCTTTCAGTATCCAAGTACTCATGCAGTGACCCAGGCCTTAACACATGCACTGCTACAAACCCCTGTCCACCACGCATGCAGTCCTCTAACCACCTACACACTTGTCTTTTACACCTTCAATTCCCCAGGCAGTATCTATACACTCCAGCAATCACCCTGTCACTCCCCATGCACTCCTCCAGTCAGCCATCCAGCACCATATACTAATCCAAACACTACGCCAAAACACAAACACTTATAAATTCACCCAGGCACTCTCCTTGCATTACTCTAATCATTCAGTCACTACCTAAGTACTCACGCAATGACCCAGGCCTTAACACATGCACTGCCTTAAACCCCTGTCACAATGCATGCAGTCCTCTAACCACCTACACACTTGTCTTTCACACCTTCAATTACCCAGGCAGTATCTATACACTCCAGCAATCACCCTGTCACTCCCCAGACACTCCTCCAGTCAGCCATCCAGCACATATACTAATCCAAACACTACGCCAAAACCCAACCACTTATAAGTTCACCCAGGCACTCTCCGTGCAGTGCTCTAATCATTCAGTCAGTATCCAAGTACTAATTCAATGTCCCTGGCCTTAGCACATAGACTGCTTCAAACCCCTATCCACTATGCATGCAGTCCTTTAACCACCTACACACTTGTCTTTCACACCTTCATTTCCCCAGTCAGTATCCATACACTCCAGGAAACACCCTGTCACTCCCCTTGCACTCCTCTACTGATCCATTCAGCACCATGTACTAATCCATTTACTGACCAAAACCCAACCACTTATAAATTCACCCAGGCACTCTCCTTGTAGTACTTTAATCATTCAGTCAGTACCCACATACTCCTGTAGTGACCCAGGCCTTAACACATGCACTGCTATAAACCCCTGTCCACTACGCATGCACTCCTCCAACCACCTACACACTTGTCTTTCACACCTTCAATTCCCCAGTCAGTATCCATACACTCCAGCGAACACCCTGTCACTCCCATTGCACTCCTCCAGTGACCCATTCAGCACCATGTACAAATCCAAACACTGCACCAAAATCCAAACACATATAAATTAACCCAGGCACTCTCCTTGCAGTACTCTAATCATTCTTTCGGTACCCAAGTACTCATGCAGTGACCCAGGACTTAACACATGCACTGCTACAAACCCCTGTCCACTATGCATGCAGGCCTCTAACCACCTACACACTTGTCTTTCACACCTTCAATTACCCAGGCAGTACCTATATACTTCAGCAATCACCCTGTCACTCCCCATGCACTCCTCCAGTCAGCCATCCAGCAGCATGTATTAATCCAAACACTGCGCCAAAACCCAAACACTTATAAATTCACCCGGGAACTCTCCTTGCAGTTCTCTAATCATTGTGTCAGTACCCAAGTACTCATACAATGACCCAGGTTTTAGCAAATGCACTGCTACAAACCCCTGTCCACTACACATGCTGTCCTCTAACCACCTACACACTTGTCTTTCACACCTTCAATTCCCCAGGCAGTACTTATACACTCCAGCCATCACCCTGTCACTCCCCATGCACTCCTCCAGTCAGCCATCCAGCACCATGTACTAATCCAAACACGGCGCCAAAACCCAAACGCTTATAAATTCACCCAGGCACTCTCCTTGCAGTACTCTAATCATTCAGTCAGTACCCAAGTACTCATTCAATGACCCAGGCCTTAGCACATAGACTGCTTCAAACCCCTATCCACTATGCACGCAGTCCTCTAACCACCTACACACTTATCTTTCACACCTTCAATTCCCCAGTCAGTAGCCATACACTCCAGCAAACACCCTGTCACTCCCCTTGCACTCCACCAGTGACCCATTTAGCACCATGTACTAATCCATTCATTGCGCCAAAACCCAACCACTTATAAATTCACCCAGGCATTTTCCTTGCAGTACTCTAATCATTCAGTCAGTACCCAAGTACTCATGCAGTGACCCAGGCCTTAACACATGCACTGCTACAAACCCCTGTCCAGTATGCATGCAGTCCTCTAACCACCTACACACTTGTCTTTTATACCTTCAATTCCCCAGTCAGTATCCATACACTCCAGCAAACACCCTGTCACTCCCCTTGCACTCCTCAGTCAGCCATCTAGCACCATGTACTAATCCAAACATTGAGCCAAAACCCAAACACTTATAAATTCACCCAGGCACTCTCCTTGCAGTACTCTAATCATTGTGTCAGTACCCAAGTACTTATGCAGTGACCCAGGCCTTAACACATGCACTGCTACAAACCCCTGTCCACTGTGCATGCAGTCCTCTAACCACCTACACACTTATCTTTCACACCTTCAATTACCCTGGCAGTAGCTATACACTCTAGCAATCATCCTGTCACTCCCCATGCACTCCTCCAGTCAGCCATCCAGCACCATATACTAATCCAAACACTGCGCCAAAACCCAAACACCTATAAATTTACCCAGGCACTCTCCTTGCAGTACTCTAATCATTCAGTCAGTACCCAAGTACTCATGCAATGACCCGGGCCTTAACACATGCACTGCTTCAAACCCCTGTCCACTATGCATGCAGTCATCTAACCACCTACACACTTGTCTTTCACATATCTTTAATTCCCCAGGCAGTTTCCATACACTCCAGCAAACACCCTGTCACTCCCCTTGCACTCCTCCAGTCAGCCATTCAGCACCATGTACTAATCCAGACACTGCGCCAAAACCCAACCACTTATAAATTCACCCAGGCACTCTCCTAGCAGTACTCTAATCATTCAGTCAGTACCCAAGTAGTCATGCAGTGACCCAGGCCTTAGCACATGCACTGCTACAAACCCTTGTCAACTGTGCATGCAGTCCTCTAACCACTTACACATTTGTCTTTCACACCTTCAATTACCCAGGCGGTACCTATACACTCCGGCAAACACCCTGTCACTCCCCATGCACTCCTCCAGTCAGCCATCCAGCACCATGTACTAATCCAAACACTACGCCAAAACCCAAACACATATAAATTCACCCAGGCACTCTCCTCGCAGGAAACCTATTGTCCAGGAGTTTCGGTCAGCAGCAGGAGTCCAGACCTGTGTCTGTGGCTGGAGCATCCATTTTGTGATATCAGTGCTCTTTTAAGTTGGTACTGGGTATACCAGTGCTATCATGTCTTTCCCTCTAGAAGGGTGGGATCATACTCCCACACCAGTTACTGGTGTGGGGGTATGATTCCAAGGTGTTTGACACCAAACACTACATGTTTCCGTGCAGCCAGTCCAAAGTTAGCATTTACCGTTTGGTAATAATGCACTTAAGAGTATATGGTCAGGCTGCACCACTGACAACCCCGGAGAAGAGATTCTGAAGGCTGCAGAGGGGCTCAGCTCATGCCTGGGCACCCTCTCACATATAACCAAGCACCCTGCCTTCAGGATTGATAAGGCCTGCCATAGGGGTGACTGATAGGTTTCTATGTGCAGTGATAGGTGAGATATAGTGAACCTATATCTCAGTATGGGGTGTATGCACCACCTTACCCAGGCTGTAGTAGCAGACTTGTGGTATCATTTTGGAGGGCTTTCGGGTGGCATAATACATGCTTCAGCCCCTGGTAGGCCTCTGGGGTACCTATGCCCTAGGTACATAGTATACCATATACTACGGACTCACAAGGGTACCCCAGAATCCAATCTGAAGCGTACCTAAAGTACATGGAATCAATTTAGAGAGGAAACAGCTAGGCTGGGGTCCTGAATAGCAGGGCCCCAGCCAGACTAAAGTCGAAAAACTGTGTTCCAGTAGCAAAAAGTAGGGGTAACCATGTGAAGCAGATCCTACTCTCCTACACAACGCCCCCCAAACGCAGGGACATTAAACTAACCTGGACCAGTTGAGGCTTCATGTCCTAAGTGGAAATATCTGGAGAGTCCATCTGCATTGGCATGGTTGCTCCCAGGTCTATGTTCCACTGTATAGTCCATCCCCTGTAGGGAATGGACCACCTGAGAAGTTTGGGGTTTTCACCCTTCATATGTTTTAGCCATAACAGGGGCGTATGGTCTGTCTGAACAATGAAGTGAGTACCAAACAAGTATGGCCTCAACTTCTTCAAAGCCCAAACCAGAGCAAAGGCCTCCCTCTCAATGGCTGACCAAAGTTTCTTTCTGGGGGTCAACCTTCTGCTTATGAAAGCTACTGGTTGATCCTGACCTTCATCATTCAACTGTGACAGTACAGCCCCTACCCCCAACTCAGATGCATCTGTTTGTACAATGAACTTTTTGGAGTAATCAGGACTTTGCAGAATGGGAGCAGTGCACATGGCCTGCTTCAGGTTATCAAATGCCTTTTGACAGCTAACTTTCCACTGAACCTTTTTGGGCATTTTCTTAGAGGTTAAGTTATTCAGGGTTGTCACTATGGCTCCATACCCCTTGACAAATCTTCTGTAATACCCAGTCAGGCCTAAGAAGGCTCTCACCTGAGTCTGGGTAGTGGGAGCAACCCAGTCCATTCTGGTCTGGATTTTGCTCTGCAATGGTTGAACCTGGCCTCCACCTACAAGGTGGCCCAGGTACACAACCTGACTCTGCCCTATATGGCACTTAGTAGCCTTGATAGTTAGGTCTGCTTTTTGCACGGCCTCCAAAATATTCCTCAGGTGCACCAGGTGATCCAGGTGGAGCTAAAGACAGCAATATCGTCAAGATATGCTGCATTATAGTCTTCCAGGCCTGTAAGGACTTGATTCACCAACCTTTGGAAACTGGCAGGTGCATTCTTCAAACCAAAGGGCATTACCACAAATTAATAGTGCCAACTAGGGGTAGAAAATGCTGTCTTTGGCTTTGCATCATCAGCTAGTCTGATCTGCCAGTAGCCAGTTGTCAAGTCAAATGTGCTTAGAAACTTGGCTGAGGCCAAAGTATCTATTAGCTCATCTGCCTTTGGGATGGGATGGGCATCATTCATAGTGACTGCATTGAGACCCCTGTAGTCCACACAAAACCTCATCTCTCTCTTGCTATCTTTGGTGTGAGGTTTAGGTACCAGGACTACTGGACTAGCCCAACGGCTATCTGAGGGTTCAATGACTCCCAAATCCAATATCATTGGACTTCTGTCCTAATACAGTCCCTGACATGGTCAGGGGACCTGTAGATCGTATTCTTCACAGGCAGACTGTCCCCAGTGTCAACTTCATGAGTGCACCAGGTGGTCTGACTTGGAGTTAGAGAAAACATATGTCTAGACTGGCTGAGAAGTTTTCTGCAGTCAGTATGTTGCTGGACGGTGAGGCTGCCTGTCAAGGCTACACCATCTACTGATCCATCATCAGGGTTCTGAGAGAGCAGGTCAGGGAGTGGGTCACTCTGTTTCTCCTGTCCCTCATCTGTAGCCATGAGCAAGCCCATGTCTGCCCTGTTAACATAAGGTTTTATCTGTTGACATGAAAGTCAACAGACTAAATATCCCTATAGGGACTCCTAGGGGTTCCAAGGTCTACCAAATAGGTGACCTCCCCTTTCTGTTCAACAATTGTATGGGGGCCACTCCATTTGTCCTGGAGGGCTGCTTGGGCCACAGGCTCCAACACCCACACTTTCTGCCCTGGCTGGTAAACAGTCAGTGCAGCCTTTTGGTCATGCCAGAACTTGTGTAATTCCTGGCTAGCCTCAAGGTTTTTAGTTGCCTTTTTCATGTACTCAGCCATCCTAGAGCGGAGACCAAGTACACAGTCCACTATGTCCTGTTTAGGGGGTTTGAGAGGTAACTCCCATCCCTCCTTCACCAGACACAAAGGACCCCTAACAGGGTGGCCAAACAAAAGTTCAAAAGGGCTGTAGCCAACCCCCTTTTGTGGCTCCTCCCTGTAGGCAAACAAAAGGCAGGGCAAAAGGATTTCCCATCTGCGCCTAAGCTTTTCTGGGAGGCCTTTGATGATGCCCTTTAAGGTTTTGTTGAATATATCAACTAAACCATTGCATTGTGGGTGATAGGGTGTGGTGAATTTGTAATTCACTCTACACTCCTTCCACATTGTAGTTAAGTAACTTGACATAAAGTTTGCATCTCTGTCAGATACTACCTCCTTAGGAAAGCCTACTCTTGAGAATACACCCAAGAGAGCTCTTGCCAGCACAGGTGTTGTAGTGGTCCTTAGGGGAATGGCTTCTGGGTACCTGGTGGCATGGTCCACCACCATCAGTATAAGCCTGTGCCCAGATGCTGTCTGAGGATCCATGGGACCAACAATGTCCATCCCAACCCTCTCAAAGGGAACCCCCACCACGGGTAGTGGTATCAGGGGGGGGGGCCTTTGTGGTTCCACCTGCCTTCCCACTGGTTTAGCAGGTCACACAGGAGCGACAAAACTCCTTAGTGTCTTCAGACATGTGGGGCCAGTGAAAGTGAGGGACAATTCTGTCACAAGTCTTGTTCTGGCCGAGGTGTCCTGATAGGGGAATATCATGGGCTAGTGTCAATAGGAAGCCCCTAAACTTCAGAGGTATAACCAACCTCCTGGATGCACCAGGCTTGCGGTCTCTACTCTCTGAGTAAAAGGAGTCCATCATCCCAATAAATCTTATGGGTGCCACAAGCATTCCCAGCAGCCTCATCAGCAGCTTGCTGTCTGAGGGTTTCATGAGAGGGGCAGGTTTTCTGCTCCTAGCTCAGATCAGACCTGGAAGGGCCCCCTGTCCCCAAGAACTCCACCTGGTCAGGTTCAAGCTCCTCTGGGACAGTTCCTTCTTCAGGCTCAAGATCATCTCCCTGATGATACTGATCAGCATTCTTAGTCAGGGGGGAAGGCACTGTCTTAACCCTACTGCTCCTCCTCTTGGGAGGCACCTGGTCCATTATTCCAGAATCCTGGGCCTGTTCAGTGTTAGACATGTTGGCCTGTGACCTAGTCACAGAAAAGACATGAGCAGGGATCCCTAACATTTCTGCATGTGTCCTGAGCTCTACTTCAGCCCAAGCTGAATATCCTAGATCATTGCCAAGCAAGCACTGTACTGATAGGTCTGTACTTACCACAACCTTCTTAAGGCCAGTTACCCCTCCCCAGTAGAAGTTAACAACTGCCAGAGAATGGTCTGTTCTGACATTGGCATTGGTCACTTGGTACATTTCACCAAGTATAATCTGCCCAGGATCTACAAGATCTTTTGTCACCATTGTGACACTTGCTCCTGTGTCCCTGAATGCAAAAAGCCTCTCTTCCATTTATCAAAGGCTGTTGTCTGTATGTGCCAAGACTACTGGGACTCACAAAGGAGGACATACCCATGCCTCCATCACAGCCTAGAACAGCCTGAGTTGGAACTCTGACTAAGCCAGAGTCCATCTCAGAACCCAGGGTCAACCCTATTACACCCTTATTCCGACCATTACCACCACCAATTGTAGCTGTACTAGGGGGAACAGTTGCCTTAGGGGCAATGGTGGCTGGAGTAGATTATTTGGACTTGGTGCAGTCACTTGTCCAGTTTTTCTGTTTACATATCTTGCACCATGGTTTCTTTTGGCCTTTTCCCTTGTTAAACTGTAAATCCCCACCTGAAGAAGATTTGTGGGGGCCTTGTGAAGGCTTTTGGTCTTTACCCTTCTCCCCACCCTTGTCAGAGCTTTTAGGATCTTGCTTCTTAGGTTCACCACCTTGGTTCTGTACCTTCTGCCTCACACTGGTTCTGATCCACTTGTCTGCCTTCTTTCCTAATTCTTGGGGAGAGGTCAGATCTGAGTCCACCAGGTACTGGTGCAACAGCTGATTCTGACAAATATTAAGGATCTGCTCCCTCAAAATTAAATTGTACAATCCTTGAAAGTCATGCACTTTACTGCCAAGAAACCAACCTTCCAGAGCCTTAGTAGCACAATCTACAAAGTCTACCCAGTCTTGATTCTGTGCCTTTTGGGTATCCCTGAACCTTAACCTGTATTGTTCAGTGGTTAGGCCAGACCATTCAATTAAGGACCTCTTCAGACTGTTGTAATAATCTGCCTTCTCCTCTCTAACAGTGAGGAGCTTATCTCTACCTTTGTCTGCAAAGGAGAGCCGTAAGATTGCTGCCCACTGCTCCTGGGGGACCCATTAAACTTTACAGGCCCTTTCCCGTGCAGTTATCAATTTGTGGATGTCATCTCCACTCTGGTAGGGAGGGACAATCTTATACAGGTTTCTATGGTCATGAGACATCTCCCTATCTCTAGGGATGTTGCTGCCACCATGGGACTCTAGTCCAACTTTTTTCTAGCTCTGTAGAGCTCTAGGGCTTCCTTATCTAGGGGTACCTGCTGTTGTCTGATTTTAAGCTGAGCTTCCTCATACTTAAGCAATCTCTCCCTCCTCTCCTGAGAGGTTTCCCTCCTATGAGAAGAGACAGAGGTCCCTACAGATGAGTTAGAATGGTTAGACTCCACTGAGGGAGATCTTGTCCTTCTAGGCCCACCACCAACTCTTCCAGGAGGGACAAAGAGGGGTCCAATGTGGTCCTCTCCATCACCTACTAGGGGAAATGGATTTTCCAGGTCCAGATCATTGTCATCTGCCTGGCCAGCATCAGAGGTCAGGTCATGGGGAGTTACACCCCTAGGCCCTTCCTCAGGTGCTGTATCACCCACTCTGCCTAACCCTTCAGATCCTAAAGATCTGCTGAGGTCATCCAGCCTGAGTACCTCTATGAGATGCTGGGTGGTTGGACGTTTACCTGTCTTCAGTTTCCTAGCTGTACATAATGCTCTCAGTTCCATGAATGGGAGGTTATCATACTGGGAATCTTGAAGCCCATTGGCTTCTGGCAGGGACCTACTGGTTCCTGGCCTTGAAGACATAACTAGTGTGGTGTGGTGTATTGCACTACCTACTATAGTGTGGCCTACTAAACTCTCTTGAGTTGTAGAAAGGGTGTGCTAAGCCCTTAACACACAACTCTAAGTTCAGTAGACCTTACTGTATTCTAAAGCTTGTATTTTATGTACCTAGGGTACCTTTGTGGTTTTCAGTTAGTCACTCAGTTGAGATTATCTGGTAAAATAATAGCAAGCTAGAATCCCACCGCTGCCACCAATGTGAGAAGTTGGCCTGGAATATGCTGTCCACTAGTTATAGTGGCACCCTGTACCAGTCGAAACAACCCCTTATTGGTTATAGGTTAAAGGCAACCTTTATTGAAAGCTATCCTAGTGGTAGCTATGGAGAGCAGCCTTCAGGCTAAGTCTTGAAGGAATGTAAAGCAGCTTATATTAACAGTCTATAATCTCTTGAGTGCCTACATGAGAGACATCCACACCAGGTATATATATATAAAATATATGTATTTATTACTAAACACACCCTCCTAGTCTCTTTATGAGACTGGAGTTCAAAACACATAAGTTACACTTCAAATATCACAATAAAATAGCACAAATACATGTCAGGCCCTAGGGGCGAGCCAAACCGTATACTAAAATAGTGGTATAAGAACCACGACTTAACTAGACAAAAGGCCTAGAGCCTGTAGAATCGCTAGGACCCCAAGGAACCACCCAAGGTAGTGACACAGGGGACCCACAGTGCCGTGTGCAGTGTGAGAACACAGTCACAAGCTCCTGTTAGATTCTATGGGGAAAGTCGCGGTTAGATTTTTAAAGATTAGGGACACTTAGAATTGAGTCAGGACCAAACCCTTTGGGACTTAGGAAGTTCTAAGGTGAACACCCACGAGAGCACCGGATTACTCGTGTTTCCTCACCCAGGGAAGCCGGGTGCATAGGTGTCAAATGGTGTCGAGTCGCGTCGTCAATTTCAATGGAAGCTGGCAAAGAAGTGCTGCTGCCGGGAAGATAGAAAGTGTCCGAAGAGATCCAAGCCTGGATTGAAGATGAGAAGAACCTGAAAGCAGAGGGGACAGAGTCTGGGTCACTAGCCAGTGACCAGGAAAGCAATAGGCAGATGCCCACCGATGTCGGGTGATTTCAGGTGAAGGAGGTGAAGCTTGACTCTTCAGCCACGAGGATCAGGAGGCATCGAGGATGACCAGGAGCTGGATTTGAGCTGTCCCACAAAGGATATCGAGTGCTGCAGCGTCGGTGCCTGGATTGGACACAACAAGCCTTGGCAACAGCAACCCCCGCAGAAAGTGAAGAAATGCTTCGGTGCAGTCCAGCAAGGTCCAAGGGACTCACCACTTGGTTGGGAGTCAGGTCATATCTGGAGCAACCAGGGAAGCCCAAGGAAAATCAAAGTTACCCCCTCAGGGACCCACCAGTCAACAGACCAGGGATCGCAAAGGGACCTCAAGACAAAACACAAAATGGCAGCCCACAGGTCACTCAGGGTGACTAGGCCAAAAATCTTCGGTGGATTCAGTGCTCAAGGTGGGGGTTACAAGTCAGCCCAAGCACGACTTCAAGAGACGTCGAGAAGTCAATGCACTTGCAGAAATGAACGGTGACCAGGGGTTCTGGTTCCACGCTACTCACGAGGGCTGCGGGTCACAACGTTGCTGGGGACTCGGTCGACCTCTGAGATGTCTGAAAATCCTCTTCCTGGGCTGCAAATACTTCGGAGTCCGGCAGGAGTTTCGGAAATGCAGACCAGCAAATTGCTTCTTTGGTGCCTGCCAAGCAGGGGAGTCACTCCTTGACCCCAAGGGAGTTCTTCCATCCTCTAGTCTTTGCTAGAGCGTCGAAGTTTCAGGATTCAGCTTCAGAGTTTCGTCCAAGGTAATCTAAATCTCTGGTTACAGAGGTTCCTTACTTATACCTAAGGAAGGGGTTGGACTAGCTCTAGGGACCCACCTATGGGAGGGTTTGGAAAGAGGGGTGGCTACACTCATTTCCTTTGTCCAGTTTCGCCCAGAGCAGAGGCTGGAAGCCCCTGAACTGGTTTGAGCTGGACTATGCACAGGGACACAAAGTGTGCCCCCCGTGCAGGACTTCAAAGATCTCGGAGAGGGCTCCCACTCAGCCCCTATACACATAAACAAGAGCAAATGAAGGGCAAACCCAATATACCCTTGAGGGCTTGGGCGGATGAATTGAAAAGGTAAAAATGCCAACAAGGGATTTTATTTGAAACAAACTAATTAGTTGTATATTTCAAAAAATTTATTGGTAGGTGTATTTAAACAAATTAACACCGAAAGGATATCAATCAACTGATATAATCGTCAAATATAAAGATCACAAACACGAGAATTCTTTTTGTGAATTGAACACAAGTCTTTTTATATATAAATCAAAGTAAAAAAGGAGTACAGGTAAACCATTGGTTTGAGCAATACTTCATGAAAAAAAGGGGGTTACATCAAATCCGCATTTCATCAAGAGACATCTATTCCAATGCAATTTAAACAGAGACTAATCTCATTCTTGAGAACATAATCAACTGTGTATAGCAAATAATCTGAAAATAGATGATAGAGTCGACGTTTCGGTCTTGGGTGGTGTCAATCCGAAAGACCATCTTCAGGACAATTATTGCATAAAAAAGACCCTTCATAAATCACAGAAATTTCACGATACTCGTTTTAAAATCGTGGTATAGGCATTTCTAGGTGCCAATTCCGATCCGGTAAAAACCGGGTACGAACCGTCGGACGGAGCCTTTTCTCCGTCCGACTCGTACCCGGTGCGAAATCCATCCGAAAATGCAAGTACGATTCATACGGAAACACCATTTCCGTACGATTCGAACAAAACACCGACCGAACAGAAACTAAACACAATTCCGATCCTGAAAGGAGCCGACGTGACGTCGGTACGCATCCAGCCTACGTTTCACGAACCAGGAAGTACGATTCGAACCGACGTCATCCCGCACGGAAAATATTTACCGGCTGCCAAAAACTGCCGGGAAATCAGGACGACACACGCAAGGAGCAGCTGGACGCGACGAACAGACATGGACCCGAACCTACGTGCCATCCCTGCCCTCCTAGCAGTCCACCTGGCGTACAGGAACCGACGCAGACGCCGCAGAAGGTCAGCACAACAACCAGGGGCAAAGGGGGGGGCAGGGGCAGGACACACAACACCAACACATGGTACCAAATCACACATGGCCTGGACATACCTGACCATCAGGGCCTGGTCACTTCCAGGGGGTGGGGGCAAGGCCAGCAACGCAAGCGTCCGCCACAACGGAAGTGGATGGTCACGCGAACCGGTACGTACCCTACCCAGGCCGCAAGAGCGTGGGTACGGAACGTACCACGCGTCCCCCTACGTCACTCCAACAATAGCGGTACGGCCCGTACCCACGTCAGAAAGGCCTTGGTACAGCTCGTACCAGCATTGCTGGGGTCATGTAGGGGTACGCGTGGTACGACCCGTAGCCACGCCCCCAAGGCCTGTGTACGGTGCGGACCCCACGGCCCGCAACAATGGTGGGACGCACCGTACCCACACACCAAAGGCATGGGTACGGCCCGTACCCAGGCACGCAGAGCGTGGGCAGGGGTATGTACGGACCGTACCCCCACCCGTGGAAGTACGGCCCGTACCCCCACCCGTGCATGTACGCCCCGAACCCCCACTCGTGTATGTACGCCCCGAACCCCCACCCGTGTATGTACGCCCCGAACCGCCACCCGTGTATGTACGCACCCAAGCGCCACCCGTGTATGTACGCCCCGAACCCCCACCCCACCCTGGTATGTACGCCCCGAACCCCCACCCGTGTATGTACGCACCCAAGCGCCACCCGTGCATGTACGCCCCGAACCCCCACCCCACCCTGGTATGTACGCCCCGAACCCCCAGCCGTGTATGTACGCACCAAACCCCCACCCGTGTATGTACGCACCAAACCACCACACCAGCCGTGTATGTACGCACCAAACCCCCACCCCAGCCGTGTATGTACGCACCGAACCACCACCCGTGTATGTACGCACCGAACCACCACCCGTGTATGTACGCCCCCGAACCCCCACCCCAGCAGAGTATGTACGCCCCGAACCCCCACCCGTGTATGTACGGACCGAACCCCCACCCCAGCCGTGTATGTACGCACCAAACCACCACCCGTGTATGTACGCCCCCTAACCCCCCCCAGCCGTGTATGTACGCACCGAACCACCAGCCGTGTATGTACGCACCAAACCCCCACCCGTGTATGTACGCACCTAACACCCACCCCAGCAGAGTATGTACGCCCCGAACCCCCACCCGTGTATGTACGGACCGAACCCCCACCCCAGCCGTGTATGTACGCACCAAACCACCACCCGTGTATGTACGCACCAAACCCCCACCCGTGTATGTACGCACCAAACCACCACCCCAGCCGTGTATGTACGCACCAAACCACCACCCGTGTATGTACGCACCAAACGCCCACCCGTGTATGTACGCACCAAACCACCACATACACGGCTGGTGGTTCGGTGCGTACATACACGGCTGGGGGGGGTTCGGGGGCGTACATACACGGGTGGGTGTTTGGTGCGTACATACACGGGTGGGGGTTCGGGGCGTACATACGCGGGCGGGGGGTGGTGGGGTGTTCGGCGCGTATGCGGGCACATGTCTCCATGGTTGCTATGGGAGTTCGGTTCGGACGGTGTTTTTTGCGTACGGTTGTGAAATGGGGAGGACGGGAGGGATCGTACTTGCGCAGTCGGACTTTATTTTTCCGCACGGTGGGTTTCTCGCCCGGGGACGTGTCGGTGACTTTTCCCGACCCGAGGACGTGTGGGGAAATCTTCCCAATGCGATTCGTATGGACTTTTTTCCGTTCGAATCGTACTTGGCAGTTTGTACGCTACTTTGACGATTCGGACGGAAAAAAATCCGGATACGAGTCGGACGGGGAATTTTTTTACCGGATCGGAATTGGCACCCTAGTTGGTGCGGATAGTCTTCAACATTTCTGACAGCAAAAAGTCTAAGCGCGAGGGAATCCTTCCTCGTATGATTGCACAGATGTCTTGTAGAGAAATACGGACGCACGAAGGTCTGTCCGGGTCAGGAAAGCCTCTACACATAAGCCTGTCTGGGAGGTGGTTACACCTCCCTGTGACAGGAAATCTATTGTCCAGGCCTGCCCTGCCGGAATTTCGGTCAGCAGCAGGAGGCCAGACCCGTGTCTGTGGCTGCAGCATTCATTTTGTGATGCCAGGGCTCTATTAGGTTTCTATCGGTAGAGCAGTACTGTCATGTCTCTCCCTCTAGAAGGGTGGGATCATACTCCCAGACCAGTTACTGGTGTGGGGGTATGATTCCAAGGTGTTTGACACCAAACACAACATGTTTCCGGGCAGCCAGTCCAAAGTTAGCATTTACTGTTTGGTTATAATGCACTTAAGAGTATATGGTCAGGCTGCACTACTGACAACCCCGGTGGATTGATTCCGAAGGCTGCAGAGGGGCCTGCCAAAGGTGTGACTGATAGGTTTCTATGTGCAGTATATGGTGAGATATAGTGAACCTATATTTCAATAAGGGGTGCATGCACCACCTTACCCAGGCTGCAGTAGCAGACCTGTGGTGTCATTTTGGAGGGCTTTCCAGGGGTGGCACAATACATGCTTCAGCCCCTGGTAGGCCTCTGGGGTACCTATGCCCTGGGTACATCATATACTAGGTACTTCTAAGGTCACTCCAGATCCTATTTGTAATGCACCTAAAGTACATGCAATCAATTTAGAGAAGAAGCAGCTAGGCTGGGGCCCTGAATAGCAGGGTCCCAGCCAGACTAAAGTCGAAAAACAGTGAAATACCAGCAAAAAGTGGAGGTAAACATGTGAAGCAGATCCTACTCTCCTGCACACACCATAAATGCTCTATTAATGCGGGATTTCTAAGGATCTGGACCCATTACCCCTATTCTCAGACTATTCACTGTTTTAAGCTGCTAGAAAGTCACGTTTGTACGGCTGTGCAATTTCTCTATATCCCTCTGTTTGCATTTCAATCCTCCAGTAAACTGGAACCCAGCAAAGAGTTAGTCTCAGAAGCCGTGTGGTGCAGGGCCGGTGTTGCCCCTTCGTACTTGCGTGTTGCTGAATCCACAGGTCTGCCTCTGGACTGCCCCCCTCTCCCTGACCAGGGGCGCGGCTATGAATGAGGATGCTTCCCACACGTGTCAGGCGTCCCGTTCATTATATCCTTCCCATCCATAATCCTTACCAGTTTCAGGGAGCGCTGAAAAGTAAAATGTAAACCCTATCATGTCTGCCTTTGTGATTTGTAAATTGTCTCAATACTGACCAGAACATCTCAGTTGAATGGACTCCATTGTGCTTTTGTTTCTTTATCACTTTTAATAAAAGACCGAAAGCCTCCACACTTGTTTTAAAAAACAGGACCTTGCTGGACACTTTCTATCAGTGGGTGGTGTGGGGTTTGTAAAGCTGCACTATGGGGCGTATTTAGCTGATGATTGCCAAATTCAAGCATTAAAAGAGGGGACAGATTCACCGGATAGTCTAAGCAGCCCCACATGATGGATTGGGAGCTTTTGTCAGTCAGCAAACAAACATAAACAAGCATTGGCATAGCCAATAGGTCTCGCCTTTGGGGCGTTATAAGTGTTTAGCCATGCAACAGTTGATGTTGCACCAAGGATATTGTGCTGCATAACTAAATACTTATAAGGTCCCAAAGTCGAGACCTATTGGCTATGCCAATGCTTGTTCTGCTTGCTTTTTTCACTTTAGACAATAACCGTGACATGGAAGAAGGGCAAAATGGTAGTAGTCTGATTATTTGTCATTAATCTTCATTACACAAAGTCCTGTTCCGTCTTGCCATAGTCCTGCTTCCCTACTCAACCATTCCTCCCCTATCATAACTCCACGCCCCCACCCACCTTTACTGGTGGTTACAGTGTTATTGATCTGGTTTATGACTTTCTGTGGGAAGTTCACCCTGTTATATTTGTCCCCGTTAAAAAGCGTTAAAGGAAAAGAGGCCGATGCAGCTAAAGATTAATTACAGCGTTTTTGTAGGATTAGGGCACTGAGGAGCTTGTTTGAGCTGGGTCCCCCCTATAAGCATGGACCTCGAAGAGGACTCCTTGTAAGGTTGATAAGTAATCATGGCAGCCACGTTTGTCATCTTTGAGTTGGAAAAGCTGGCTCATTTCAAAATTGATCCAAGCTCGTTGACATTTGCAGGGAGACTGCCTGGTATGCACAGCTAGAGCCTTGCAACCCGTACCCTGTTGTTGTGAACTTGTTTTCACTGAACTTTGCGCTCCTTGAGCTAGCACCAGTTTGGTCATTTCAGTGACAATGCAGTTATCTCCTCCAGTCTTCTTGTTGGGCTCTTTGTCATGTGGAGAGGAGCCATGACTCAAGAGACAGTGTCTCAAGTTCTTCAGAATGCCCCTCTCCACCCTCAACAATGGTAGTGCATTGCGTATTAGGCGGTGCAGGTCTGCATATGTGCTTTATGCCATTCTGTTCTTTCATGTGCATTAATTCTAAACATAGGTATTTTAAGCAGACCCAATCTTATTGCATCGGCTCTTAGAATGAAGCTGTGATAATCTAGAACTTGACTAGATGAAGCTTTACTGTAGCAAAAACTCAGGGTTTGACCTTTGCACTGACGTAATGATTGCCTCAAACTGCTCTTATTAGTACACTTGCTCCCAATAGCATGTTTATTGGCCCACATTTATTTCACTAGTGTGGTGTGAATATATATGGTATATATGCATATGTGGAGAGCGAGCTGTGCTTTTTATTACCTCTGTTGAATGTGGGGAGGGTGCTATGACTCATCAGACAGTTTGTGTCATGTTGTCTGTGTCCTTCCTCAACAATGGTAATAAATAACATATCTGATTTATGCTAGCTGTTCTCTCATATGTATTAGTTGTACGTACAGTCATTTAAGCAGATCCAGGGCACACTCTTCTTACAGCAGAGAAACACCAAGGATCAAGAGGTTGTGCCTGAGGAATCTCCTCTGTACTTTGGGAAGAACATGGGATTTGACCTTTGCACTCTAGTAATATCTGAATCTGTGTTTGTGAGAAATTGGTTTGTTGGTTGAGGTAGGTGTGAAAACCCTTTTCAAACAGCCACATTCCTTTTCAAAGTGAACCACAAAAAGTCACTAAATTAACGTGTGCTTAACTCTGATAGCTTCGCGCAAAATTACTCTGGCTTAACTTGGAGGCAAGGTGTAAAGTACTTATGCAGCATACAAACAGAAATAAAGTGAAAACACAACAAGAAATATCCCACACTAATTTACAAAAATAAAGTAAACTGTAATAAATTATTTAATACCGAAACAATAAAAATCCCATCAGTAGAACCGGAGATATCCAATTTCAGAAAGGAAGCATCTGGAACAACAAGGCCAGAGCCACGAGTCCTGGAAGCCAGCAGGCCGAACAACGACTTGCCTGAACAATGACTTTGCCTTAACCATGCACATGCATGGTTAAAGCAAAATCAGTCTAGTGTTCGGGATGGGCGGTGATAGAGGAGCGTTGGAAAGCTAACAGGACAGGTAAGAGTCTTTGGAGTCGTTTTTAGGGATGGGGGTTTGGGGTAGTTTTTAGGGGGTGGGGGTACAGGGTATTTTTTAGGGGGTGGGGGTAACGGGTAGTTTTTAGGGGGTGGGGGTTACAGGGTAGTTTTTAGGGGTGGTGGGTATGGGGTAGTTTTTTTAGGGGGTGGGGGTGGTTCATGGTAGTTTTAAGGGGGTGGGGAGGTTTGGGGTCGTTTTTAGGGGTGGGGGCACATGATAGTTTTTAGGGGGTGGGGGTGTTTGGGTAGTTTTTAGGGGGTGGGGTTTGGGATTGTTTTTAGGAGTGAGAGGGGATCGGGGTACTTTTTAGAGGGTAGGGGCTGTTCAGGGTAGTTAGGAGTGTATTTACGGCTCAGGGGGGAGATGGAGGGGGTGGTAACATTAGCCAAGGATAGCCGTTTACCATCTATGACTTTAGCACAAACATTTGTGGTAAAGCAATTCGTGGTTCAGACGCGGTCGATGTAAGACCGCGTTGTAAAGGTAGGCATTGTAGAGGAACTCGTTGTTCCGACATACAACCATTTCAAAGATTTAAGGTAAGTATAGCGGCTAAAAGCACAAAGCGCCACTCACTTTTATCTGGTCATGCGAGACCAAGTGAAAGTCCTAAGTTCAGGCCGATCACTAGGGCGTGCAGACCGGATACAGGGACCAGGTTGGTCCTGTTTAAAAAAAGTTACCTTCTCAATATCCGTCACGAAGAGTCCATCCAGTTTGTGGTAGAGGTGGTTGCGATGGGCAAAGAGAGCATTGTGGATGGTCATCACTGTAGCGTGAAGAGCAGCGCTGAGTTTCTACAAATAGGTGTTACTTTGACCCAATTACTACCACTAAAATTAGAAGGTTGAAGGTTTGGGAAGGCCTAAATGGGATTGAAGCTTGTGACCACCTGAGCCACTTATCCATAAAGTAACATTATTCAAAGTTACTCCTAAGCGTTTTTTCTATGTTCAGTATTAACTGGTTGAGTCTATAGATGTGTTGTGGTCGCATGGCACGCCTCGTGTTTACCTTAATATGCTATAAAAAAAATACCTGCTTAATCATCCATCTTATTAACGCTGTATATATCCGTTCACCTACAGGCTTGTGTATTGTGCTTGAATATTGCTGCTATGATAACTTGGCATTGCCTCCTAATTAATTGTACACATTCTTGTTTCATCCTCAGAGTCGTGCCTCGTGAGTCCGTGCAGACCGTGAGCGGACATACCTTCACCGGCTTCATGCCTCACACCGATCAATACCCCTGTGCGTAGCTCAACACCGCCTCCGCCGTCGGAATGAAGAGGCAGGATGTGGATTTATTCACTAAAAGACTCGACCGGTGCCTCAGGCACGTAAGGAAGGAGAAAAATTCCGCAGGAAATGTACTTGCAAGTGGAAATGCTGAACTGACTACAGAATTGCACATGGGGGAATTATCAGAAAATTTACAAGATGTTTTACCAGCGGAAACAACGGACGATCTCCCCTCAGCCGGAGCCCTGTAAAATCCATGCAGCCGCGTCACCGAGTGCATAATTCAAGAACTTTAGACTGTGGAAACGACCAGTAGAGGGGATGGGCGGCGCCGCCTACTGACATGGATTCGCCTTCACCTGTAGGCCGTGGGTTTAAATCTCGACACTTTGGGGGTCGGTCATGAATATTTGCACTACATGTATGAAATTAATATTATTTTTATTTTTTTTATCTCAGTGCAGTTGCTAGTAGACATGATGGTTGCTTAAATGAAATTGGAGTTATAGATGTCTCGGTAGTATCGGATTGAGTACTTAGTCTGTATTACCCTCTCACCCACATCACCGGGATTGCAGTACAATGGTAGCCCGTTTGAGGAACTACGACAGCAATGGAAAAATTACGATTCCACTTCTTTAGTTTGCCACTTTTAATCCCCAAATCCTCTCAAGCAACTAGAGGTATGTCTCTCAATAGTATGCACCGTGCGTGCGTTTCGCTTAAAAAATGACTGCATACATTTTTTTACATTTTTTATTTTTTTATTTTGAATGCAAAGTATCTCTGTCTGTTTTTGATGGCAGTAACGAAGTTGAGCAGTCCGACGAATAATCACCAGAGCGTGTACTCTGACAGCAGCTTTCCACATTGTAGGACTCGGTTAGAGTAGTCCTAGAAAGAGCATCTTTGGAAAAATAGATGTCTGTATATGCCATGGTCGCCCCATGCTCGAAGGAATCGTGAAGGCTGGGGAGTGCAATCTGTACTATAAAGAATTCTAACAAACAGATTCAGTATTACTCTTCTGTTTGGGTCCCTGTAAAACAAGCATTTTGCAAAGTAATCGGTCCGATTGCATTGCAAATGCTTAAGTTTAAAACTGAGCGCGGCGCCACTTCACGGACACCCTTTCTTTATATATTTCTTGGTTGTATGACATAATTTCGACAGACAGAAAATCGACCTACAAATATATCGCAACAAAAATATCGATGTCAAGAATATCGACATCCTATCTACAACATGGTAAGTACAACAATATCGAAAATTAAATATCGATGTCAAAAATATCGTTATTAAAAATATCGTTTTTCTTTTACTTTAAAAATATATGTAAAATAAACCAAATTATACTTAAAAATTAAATAAACATAATTAAATATATTGTATAATATTTAAAATGTATAATTAATATATATAATTTAATAAAACTTTAATTAAATATATACATATAATATATAATATATATACTTACTTAATAATTAATTTAAAAAATAATTTTTGTAACATATAAATTATTAAATGTTTTTAAAAATTACCAATACATCTATACACATAAAACAATAACATTAATAAATATTTAATAATTACATATAGCAAATAATAATCAATATTTTTAATGTGAATAATTTTTATTATTAATGATATATTACAATAGCTAAAATAATACAAAACATATTAAATATCAGACACAATGAAACTACTAGTCCAACTCCAACAAAAACAACAGTAAGGAAAATGTTGGATAGCGTAGGGGTAAAAATTACTATTCCAACTCCAAAGAGTGCAACAGTAGGGAAAGCGTTGGATAGCGTAGGGTTAAAATTACTATTCCAACTCCAGAGAGTGCAATAGTAGGGAAAGTGTTGGATAGCGTAAGGGTAAAAATTACTATTCCCACTCCAGAGAGTGCAACAGTAGGGAAAACGTTGGATAGCGTAGGGGTAAGTAAAAATTACTATTCCAACTCCAAAGAGGGCAACAGTAGGGAAAGCGTTGGATAGCGTAGGGGTCAAATTACTATTCCAACTCCAGAGAGTGCAATAGTAGGGAAAGCGTTGGATAGCGTAAGGGTAAAAATTACTATTCCAACTCCAGAGAGTGCAATAGTAGGGAAAGCGTTGGATAGCGTAGGGGTAAAAATTACTATTCCAACTCCAGAGAGTGCAACAGTAGGGAAAGTGTTGGATAGCGTAGGGAAAAAAATTACTATTCCAACTACAGAGAATGCAACAGTAGGGAAACCACTGGATAGCATAGTGGTAAAAATTACAATTCCCACTCCAGTGAGTCCAACAGTAGGGAAAGCGTTGGATAGCGTAGGGGTAAAAATTACTATTCCCACTCCAGAGAGTGCAACAGTAGTGAAAACGCTGGATAGCTTAGGAGTAAAAATTACTATTCCCACTCCAATGAGTGCAACAGTAGGGAAAACATTGCATAGCGTAGGGGTAAAAATTACTATTCCCACAACAGAGAGTGCAACAGCAGCGAAAACGCTGGATAGCGTAGGGGTACAAATTACTATTCCCACTCCAGTAAGTGAAACAGTAGGGAAAGCGCTGGATAGCGTAGGGGTAAAAATTACTATTCCAACTCCAAAGAGTGCAACAGTAGGGAAAGCGTTGGATAGCGTAGGGGTAAAAATTACTATTCCAACTCCAGAGAGTGCAATAGTAGGGAAAGCGTTGGATAGCGTAGGGGTAAAAATTACTATTCCCACTCCAGAGAGTGCAACAGCAGTGAAAACGCTGGATAGCGTAGGGGTACAAATTACTATTCCAACTCCAAAGAGTGCAACAGTAGGGAAAGCGTTGGATAGCGTAGGGGTAAAAATTACTATTCCAACTCCAGAGAGTGCAATAGTTGGGAAAGCGTTGGATAGCGTAGGGGTAAAAATTACTATTCCCACTCCAGAGAGTACAACAGTAGTGAAAACGCTGGATAGCGTAGGAGTAAAAATTACTATTCCCACTCCAGTGAGTCCAACAGTAGGGAAAGCGTTGGATAGCGTAAGGGTAAAAATTACTATTCCAACTCCAGAGAGTGCAACAGTAGGGAAAGTGTTGGATAGCGTAGGGGTACAAATTACTATTCCAACTCCAGAGAGTGCAACAGTAGGGAAAGTGTTGGATAGCGTAGGGGTACAAATTACTATTCCAACTCCAGAGAGTGCAACAGTAGTGAAAACGCTGGATAGCGTAGGGGTACAAATTACTATTCCCACTCCAGTAAGTGAAACAGTAGGGAAAGCGCTGGATAGCGTAGGGGTAAAAATTACTATTCCAACTCCAGAGAGTGCAACAGTAGGAAAAGCGCTGGATAGTGTAGGGGTAAAAATTACTCTTCCCACTCCAGATAGTAAAACAGTTGGGAAAGCACTGGATAACATAGGGATTCTATAAACATACTAACCAATTAAATAATTAGTTATAAAAAAATAGCATATTAATAATTAATTTACAAAATAATTATTATTAAATACCAATTATTTAAAATAAATATTTATATAAATAACTTTAAATTACATCCCACACTATTCCCCCTTTAACACACAACACACTACACATACAAAATACACAATACATTTAAATATCAGTTTATCAATTATTTACAATTAATAATACATTCTTTATAATTAATATACTTATTATTTACTAATTTATACATATTAACTACCAAATTACAATTATTCACAAATTAATTCTTAATTAACAATACATTAATTAGCAATAACAACAAATAACATGAAATAATAAATTATTTATATTTACTATATTTAACGTACTAATAACAATTAATTACCAATTAATAATTAATTAACAATTAATTATTATTAATTACAAATAAATAAAAATTATCAGTAATTATTTGAATTTAATTACATCCCACCCTATTCCCCTATAAACCCACAACCCACTACACATAAAAATTCACATAATGAATTTAATCATCAATTAATCACTTAATAAAATTAAATCACCAATTAATTAGTAATTAACAATTAATTATTTAACACTACCAATAAATAAATATTAATATTAAACTAATTATAACTTATATAATTAACCAATTAATAAAATTAATTTACAATTAATAATTAATTAACAATTAATTAATCAATTAATATATTTAATTTACAATTAGTAATTAATTAACAATTAATTAATCATAAATACCAATTAAACAATACATATTAACTAATTAATTATAATTAAATTACTTCCCACCCTATTCCCCTATAAACCCACAACCCGCTCTGATACTAAAACGCTAAATTATATTTAAAATAATTATTAATCTCTAAACATTTATTTTTAAATGTATTAAAATACATTACAATAATCTTTAACATACAAATAAAATACATATTAAAATACATTACACTAATAAAATATCGATATTATTGACATCGAAATTTTTGATTACGATATTACTTACATCTATATTAATGACTTCGATATTATTAACTTCGATAATACTTACCTTGGGGTCGATATTCTGTCCATCGATATTCTTGACTTCGATATTCTTTACCTACGATATTAACAACTCGATATACTTGTAGGTCGAAATTTAAAACTCGATATTTAGACTAACCACCATATTTCTTAACTTCAACACTGAGCGCGGTGTCCTTGAAGTGGGCACTGCGCTCAGTGCTAAAGTTAAGAAATATATTAATAAACCGAGCGCGGTGTTCATGAAGTGGCGCCGCGCTCAGTTTCAAAGTTTAAAAAAAGTTTAAAAAAAAAGACTCGCAGAGCGTTTCCCTTGCGGGGGCGAGCAGGGGCAGCATATGTTTGCAAGTTAATTACAAACATATGGTGTCAAGCTCGCTCCCGCAAGGGAATCGCCAAACGGGCACGCGTTGCCATTAAAAGCAATGCAACACATGCACGTTTTTTGGACAAAAAGCGAGTTGATTCCAAAAGGTCTTTTTCCTAAGCAACGCATGCGCGCTGCGTAGGCGAGACCTACAAATTTTATTCAAACATTGGTGTCAAGAGAACATTTTGTTTACCATCATGGACACTGTTACCAATTTAAAAGTTATTTAGAGAGAGCAAACACGTAAGCTGGGCTGGGACGACACCACCAACCTCTCCGTTCTCTGAAATACCCCACTGGGGCAGTGTGCACCACACCGGGCGACAATGATGCCAGCATCTGCAACCGGCCGCAAGGAACACGTGCTTTGGCTAAGATACTGAGACACTGAACTCTGACACAAGGTGGAGACCAGAGAGGAACTATTTAAACCCTGCAGGCGCTGCCTACCGTACCCAGAGATGCCTCACCTCCAGGGTATTGGGCCAAGGTACAGTTACCATGGTAACGTGCCCTCCTAGCTATGGTCAGTAGTATTCCCATTAATAGCAGAAAGATATCTTCACTGTATATTATGCTTGTATATCTGTATTGATTGTGGGAGCAGTAGTAAAGTATTTCTTTTGGCTGGACACAGATTTGTTAACTTCTGTTTGATGCTTTGTTTAAGTGCAGAGTCTCTGACCACCAACCACCTGCCCGAGTAAACCTTGGACTGCTCGACTTCGCCATCCTGAGAGACTGGAAGGGCGGTCTTGCTGATCTGTTTTGGGGACATCAGTGGAAAACAGCTTTTATTCTAACAAAGAAGACGATGAGGTGGAGAAAGAAAAATGTGAAGTTGAAGCAGAGAAAGGAGAGGGCGAAGCTGAGAAAGAAGGTGGAGCAGGTGGAGCAGAGAAAGAAGAAGGTGAAGCAGAAAAAAGAGAACGTGAAGCAGAGAAAGAAGGTGGAGCAGAGAAAGAAGAAGGAGAACGTGAAGAGAAAGAAGGTGGGGCACGTGGAGCAGAGAAAGAAGAAGGTGCAGAAGAGAAAAGAGAACGTGAAGCAGAGAAAGAAGGTGGAACACGTGGGGCACGTGGAGCAGAGAAAGAAAAAGGAGAAGGTGAAGCAGAGAAAGAAGGTGGAGCAGGTGGAGCAGAGAAGAAGAAGGTGCAGTAGAGAATGGAGGTGGAGCAGAGAAAGAAGAAGGAGAACGTGAAGCAGAGAAAGAAGGTGGAGCAGAGAAAGAAGAAGTTGCAGTAGAGTATGGAGGTGGAGCAGAAGAAGGAGAACGTGAAGCAGAGAAATCAGGTGGAGCAGAGAAAGAAGACGACGAAGCAGCAAAAGGAAAAGGAGAGGGTGATGGTAGAGAGGGAAGTGAGTGAGGCAGAGATAAAGCAGGCCTCTCTCTCCCCAGGACAGCGACGACAGGATCGAATCTCTGGGGCGTGTCGGGCAGACGCTGTGCTCTGTCTCCGTGCCTCACACTCCTTCCATCCTCGGACAGGATGAGCCAGGGATGAGCGGTGTCCGGATCCAGGGTCACCGCAGCTGCAAGAAAGAGAAGCAGAGACCAGAGGTCAGTTCATTTAATGGCTTCTTTTTTATTCTAGGGGGCAGTGGGGGCTCCCAGCCTTCTCGGGTCGTTCACTCTGCTGCTGGGCTCCCCACAGGGCTCGGACTCCTTCTGTGACCCTCATATTTACATGCAGCAGATGTCACTGGTACAAGACATGTGTGTACTCAGAACAGGCCCTTGAGCTACATTTTTGTATTTTTAAATAAAGAGTTTTCGGCAATACAAGTGTCTGTTCTGTAAATTTCTAAATCATTATTTCCATTCCGCACTAAGGAATCCCACATGGTAAAAATAAATGCGCAGAATTCATAGATTGTGTGAAAACAGTGTTTCCGGTGTTTTAAAACCCGAAATCCGGACATTGTGCTAGTTAATCTGAATGTCACGAGTGAGGCATCAGCTTCCATTATATGTCTCTCCCCGGTGGGTTAAAGCCTGCTCTGTCGCTGCACCTTCTTCTATCATTTATTTCACCCTCTTGAGTCTGTAACGGGTGAAGTGAACACAGATACTTCTTTTGTGAAACCATTAAGTCAATAGAGGGAAACTCTCTTTTATAGGGTGAGGGTGCAGAGCAAAACGCTCTCTTATACGGCGATGGAGGTAGAGATGGTGGGCGCACTGAAGCCCTGGGGAGCTGATCCGGCACTCTCCAGATCAGGGTGATTTAAGGCAGTGCTTTAAATAGGCCGGTGCTCACCGGCACCGAGTGCCGCAGACTTTTATATTTTCCCTTTGAGTGCGGGAACTCCTCCTCGGCCAAGGACAGTACCGGTACTCTAAGGGGGCAGCAAGCAGGACAGGCTCGTGACCCCGGGGACAGTGCAGATGCAGAGAGTGATGTGGAAACAGAGATGGGATGGAGCGAGTGAAGTCTCCAGGAGCCGCTGGTGAATAATTCAGCAGGTGCTCAGGTGCATTCCCTCAGGGCTGTTTGGGGTTTTGGATTTCCTGTGACCATCAGTGACTGAAAGCGCAGGTTCCAATCAGACCCTGGGCAGTCACTCACGCTGCAGGTGTCTGTCCCGGGCCCTGACCCTGCCATGTCTCATGAAAAGCAGAAAGAGGAAATGTAATTTTTTTTGTAAACTTTATTCGACAGTAAGTCATAAAAGTATCGCAATATACATAAAACATGATACAAGTCATAAAAACAGTTATAAATAATTGAAATTTATAAAAAGCAATTAAATTTCATATGTTTAGTGTCGAGTATGTTTCATAAAAAGGGGATGTACAGAAAGTAACCATAGTTGAATAATTTGTAACTGGTGCAAACCTCCTTCTTAAAAATTGTTTGGATTTCATGTACCTAGCGATCTTCCTTGGCTCTAATTAACCATGCCCATTTCAGGAATTTTGCCATGGCCAATGCAATTGGGAGGCTAGGATCAGAACGTAATACTCTTAATGCCTCTTCATGTTTCCGAACCCCAATGAGACGGCATATTGGTTTGACCCATTTATTTCTTGGGGCTACATACAATGGACAAAAAAACAGGAAATGGCTCATTGTCTCTATCTTGTCATTACAATTACGGTATTTGTCACCATCAGTCCCCGCCCAGCTAGACGTACATGCCCTTATAGGGAGGGATCCAATCCTGAATTGGAAGTAAAGCTTTCGATCTAATGGTTTTTCTATTGAGTCCCAGTAGGGTTCCAATAATGGGTAAGATTTAAATTCGAGAAAACGTTCTGTGAGATGGGCAGAAGCATTTACATAACACTTTTCGGTAAAAATCATCTCCCAATAAATCTTCTTCATTTCTGCCTTGGAGGGAAAAACAGTGTTAGTTGGATCATCCCACAGATCCCTCAACCCCATTTTCCCTAAAAGAGAACCAATGGATTTCAACCACTTAATTTTGTGAAAGCTGTCCTTCTCAATTACATCCTTAAGACCCCTTGCGTAATGATACAGTTCCTCCGTGGTCCACAACCTACGCCAATATAATACTGGTCGCAACATGGCCAAGTCGTACACAGACTTCTTGCCAAGATCACAATACAGGGGGACTAAGGGGGTACTTTGGGGGACACAAGTAACTTTCCTCAAAAACTCGTTTTCTAGGGTAGCCAATTGCTTTAAATTGGAAAACCCCCACAACTCGGCGCCATAAAGAACTGAACCCAAAACTTTCATCCCATAGATCTCTAAAATTGATCTGATTGGTTTAGTGAAAGAAGACTTAAATCTTTTGAGTAAGGTGCCTGCTTGTTGCTTAAACCTCAAAATACTTGTGTCTAACTGCATGTTCCAGCTCATATCACACTGGAGGTTAACCCGTAAATAGGTAAAGGCATTAATCCGCTCTAGTCGGCAATTGCCCATATATATACTTCCTTTGAACCGTTTTATTTGTTTTGGGCAACTAGGTTCAGTGAGTACCATACATTTTGTTTTAGCACTATTAATTTCGAGCCCTCGCATATCGCAAAAATCCATAAAGCGCTGAAGTGCCTTCTGAAGACCACTTGGAGTTTTAGAAAGTATTGGAGTGTCGTCCGCGAACATGAGGACCGGGACACACTCACCTGCCAACACAGGGGCATCAGTTGGGACCAGGGAGAGGTATTTAGCCACTCCATTTATAAAAAGTGAGAACAGGGTAGGCGCATGACGCAACCCTGTCTCACTCCCCTCTCTACTGAAAAAGCATCTGTAGTCTTCCCCTGCCTACCCCATCTAACTCTTGCATAGGTGTCCTCATGAAGGCGAACAATCAAAGATAACAATTCCCGCGGCATTTCTAATTCCTCCAATACCTGCCAAAGCTTCCCTCGTGGGACAAGATCGAATGCTGCCTTTAAATCCACGAAAACAGCATATAATGTACCTTTGCCCAATACCACAACGCGCCAGTACAAAAGAATAAATCTAAAGACCTGATCAATCGTACTAGTCCTTGAGCGGAACCCAGCTTGCAACGGGCTGAGGATATCCCCCTCTTCCATCCAGTCCTGTATCTTACCCAGGACCAGACGCCCCATTAATTTTTGTGAGGTGTCGATCAAGCTAATAGGCCTATAATTACTCGCTAGAGACTTATCACCTTTTTTGTAAATGGGCACAATTTCTGCTCCTTTCCAGGTGTGAGGGACAGCCATCCCCTGGGCAATGGCATTAGCTAAATAACTAATATATACTCTCCATCTCACTTTATCACTAAGGAATAAGTCCACAGGTATGCAATCCATCCCTGGAGCTTGCCCTGCAATTACAGCATTCAATGCCCTATCCACATCCCCTAGGCTAAAAACATTGCCTTAATAAAATATGGGGGCGAAAGTCGTCCCGCAGCAGTTACCTTCAGTATTAGCATACTGTGGCTTAAAATATTCGACCCAGGAATTTTGGGGTACGTTATTTTGTGGGCTATCCACAAGCTCACCACCTTCCCATTTGTAAATATCCCAAAAAAGTGCCTGGTTCTTTGTTAAGCATGCATCTTTGAGATTCAGCCACACTTGGTCATCCCACTCTCTTTTTGCCCTACAGGTTATTTTCCTGTAGTTACAATGGGCTGCTCTAATTGTCTCTAAATTCCTTGTTTTTAGTGCTAGACTCAAGCCAGCCCGAGCGTCCCTGCAGGACTTATTGTACCACCTCTCGGGCTTTTTGCTCACCATGGGCTTAGTAGTACCAATTTTACAAAACTTAGCTTTGAGATTAATAAACAATTCGTTATGATCATGCTCAAATCGGCAGAACTTCAGCCCAGAATACACACCATCACCCATCTTATCTAATACCTTATCAAGCTGAGCATTAATGGCAATAAGTGTATCAGCTTGTTTACTCACTATGGACCATTTAAGGTGCCGCTCATCATTTGATAAGATAGTCTGGGGGATAGGTAAATCTTCGCTGGGGGAAGCTCTGCCCTCAAGCCCTAGCCTAAATAATGCAGCAAGAGGGTTATGGTCACTTTCATCACGAGACCTAACTTCCATGTCCACCAGGGTATTCCAGAGCTTCAAATGGACGAGTAAATAGTCGATATTACTAGACCTTAACCCATTATCGTAGGTTTTTACTCGCTTCTTATCAGACAGAGTCTGACCATTTGCGGCTCTTAGTTGGTTACCTAAACAAAGTCCGTTCAAAAACAGCGCCGCCTCAGTCCATTTAACTGATGGCCCTGCCTCCAATTCGGGGACACCACATCTACTGTCCTCCTTTTCCAGTATGTTAGTACTTCCCAGACCTAGCGGTTCAAAAGTTGAGTTAAAATCACCCGCAATTAATGGTAACACCCCATCTGGCTGAGATTCAATCAGGGATTCTAAGGCCGAAAATACTTCAGATTTTTTCCCTCCTGGAACTCCTCGGGCATACACATTAATAATAACAATTTTTAAGTCACCCAAAACATCAAGCCTAACAGCCATAATGTCACGATGCCCAGACGAGATTAATTGAATGCCACAGCTGAAATGCTGTTTGAACCAAATTGTCAATCCTCCCATGGGGCATCCCCTAGGTCCTCTCACAGCAGGGACATAAAAATTCAAATAACCTGGGTTATAAACTGGTTCAACAGACCAGGTCTCTTGAAAGAGACAGATATCAAAATCATTTATAAATTCAAGCTAGCACGGAGAAGCAACCTTAGATCCAATACCAGCAAGGTTCCACGATAACATTGAAATCAATCCAGGTGAAATCTGTTTACCATCATTAATTACAATCCTATCCACAGTGGAACACGGGAATGTCGACAAGTATGCAGCTATGGTGAGTGGTTCCTTACTAGGGGCATTTCGGCCTAAGGTGAAACAAGGGAGTTCCTCAGATAGTACATCCCTAGTAATGATAGTACTAAAGTCAGGCTTCATATTCTGGACCGTAAACGATGAATTAAATACCCCGTGTGGGCAAAAGTCTAAAGAGAGATCGATACCTGTACATATAATTGTGCTATTACGAACACTTGCCCCAGGACTTAGCCCTCCCTCAGCTATAGCTAAACCAACAGTCATTTGTTCCTCACCTAACAATGGGTATAACTCAGAGGATCTATTTAAACTACTAAAACTAGTAACTCACCCCCAGCCTCCTTTTGCTGTCAGTCACAATCCTCCAATCCGGACAAGGCCGAGAACCGATTAAATAAGCTTAAATTCCGTACAACTGGGTGGCTAAAGCGATCGTTCCATGAGGACATTTTGCTACATAGATCTTGCACAGAAGCATAAAAATAAGTTAAGGGGAGTGATTGAATCCGAGATCTGGAATCAGTTTGTGGCCAGTTACAGATGTGTTCAACACATCTCCTATCTCTAAAATTAACGATCACACAGTCCCCCCCGACTGTTTTTATGCTTTTACCTACCCAATTTACTCTACTCACGGACAAAATCTCGGCCCTGTTATACACGGGCAACGGCCTATTTGCATTTAGCCAAAATGAACACTTATTTTTGAGCTCTGTATGTGTCTCCCTCTTGCCCGGTCCCAATGATGGCACACCTGCCAATATAATCACATAGGGGACAGATTCAGGGGGGAGATCTACAGTAGGTAGGTTAGATGTCGCAAACTCTGCGGGTTTAGTTGGTGTAGTAACCACGTTAGATGCCAATTTACTTAACCCCACATTTTTGCCACTTTGGGGGTCGGTCATGAATATTTGCACTACATGTATGAAATTAATATTATTTTTATTTTTTTTATCTCAGTGCAGTTGCTAGTAGACATGATGGTTGCTTAAATGAAATTGGAGTTATAGATGTCTCGGTAGTATCGGATTGAGTACTTAGTCTGTATTACCCTCTCACCCACATCACCGGGATTGCAGTACAATGGTAGCCCGTTTGAGGAACTACGACAGCAATGGAAAAATTACGATTCCACTTCTTTAGTTTGCCACTTTTAATCCCCAAATCCTCTCAAGCAACTAGAGGTATGTCTCTCAATAGTATGCACCGTGCGTGCGTTTCGCTTAAAAAATGACTGCATACATTTTTTTACATTTTTTATTTTTTTATTTTGAATGCAAAGTATCTCTGTCTGTTTTTGATGGCAGTAACGAAGTTGAGCAGTCCGACGAATAATCACCAGAGCGTGTACTCTGACAGCAGCTTTCCACATTGTAGGACTCGGTTAGAGTAGTCCTAGAAAGAGCATCTTTGGAAAAATAGATGTCTGTATATGCCATGGTCGCCCCATGCTCGAAGGAATCGTGAAGGCTGGGGAGTGCAATCTGTACTATAAAGAATTCTAACAAACAGATTCAGTATTACTCTTCTGTTTGGGTCCCTGTAAAACAAGCATTTTGCAAAGTAATCGGTCCGATTGCATTGCAAATGCTTAAGTTTAAAACTGAGCGCGGCGCCACTTCACGGACACCCTTTCTTTATATATTTCTTGGTTGTATGACATAATTTCGACAGACAGAAAATCGACCTACAAATATATCGCAACAAAAATATCGATGTCAAGAATATCGACATCCTATCTACAACATGGTAAGTACAACAATATCGAAAATTAAATATCGATGTCAAAAATATCGTTATTAAAAATATCGTTTTTCTTTTACTTTAAAAATATATGTAAAATAAACCAAATTATACTTAAAAATTAAATAAACACAATTAAATATATTGTATAATATTTAAAATGTATAATTAATATATATAATTTAATAAAACTTTAATTAAATATATACATATAATATATAATATATATACTTACTTAATAATTAATTTAAAAAATAATTTTTGTAACATATAAATTATTAAATGTTTTTAAAAATTACCAATACATCTATACACATAAAACAATAACATTAATAAATATTTAATAATTACATATAGCAAATAATAATCAATATTTTTAATGTGAATAATTTTTATTATTAATGATATATTACAATAGCTAAAATAATACAAAACATATTAAATATCAGACACAATGAAACTACTAGTCCAACTCCAACAAAAACAACAGTAAGGAAAATGTTGGATAGCGTAGGGGTAAAAATTACTATTCCAACTCCAAAGAGTGCAACAGTAGGGAAAGCGTTGGATAGCGTAGGGTTAAAATTACTATTCCAACTCCAGAGAGTGCAATAGTAGGGAAAGTGTTGGATAGCGTAAGGGTAAAAATTACTATTCCCACTCCAGAGAGTGCAACAGTAGGGAAAACGTTGGATAGCGTAGGGGTAAGTAAAAATTACTATTCCAACTCCAAAGAGGGCAACAGTAGGGAAAGCGTTGGATAGCGTAGGGGTCAAATTACTATTCCAACTCCAGAGAGTGCAATAGTAGGGAAAGCGTTGGATAGCGTAAGGGTAAAAATTACTATTCCAACTCCAGAGAGTGCAATAGTAGGGAAAGCGTTGGATAGCGTAGGGGTAAAAATTACTATTCCAACTCCAGAGAGTGCAACAGTAGGGAAAGTGTTGGATAGCGTAGGGAAAAAAATTACTATTCCAACTACAGAGAATGCAACAGTAGGGAAACCACTGGATAGCATAGTGGTAAAAATTACTATTCCCACTCCAGTGAGTCCAACAGTAGGGAAAGCGTTGGATAGCGTAGGGGTAAAAATTACTATTCCCACTCCAGAGAGTGCAACAGTAGTGAAAACGCTGGATAGCTTAGGAGTAAAAATTACTATTCCCACTCCAATGAGTGCAACAGTAGGGAAAACATTGCATAGCGTAGGGGTAAAAATTACTATTCCCACAACAGAGAGTGCAACAGCAGCGAAAACGCTGGATAGCGTAGGGGTACAAATTACTATTCCCACTCCAGTAAGTGAAACAGTAGGGAAAGCGCTGGATAGCGTAGGGGTAAAAATTACTATTCCAACTCCAAAGAGTGCAACAGTAGGGAAAGCGTTGGATAGCGTAGGGGTAAAAATTACTATTCCAACTCCAGAGAGTGCAATAGTAGGGAAAGCGTTGGATAGCGTAGGGGTAAAAATTACTATTCCCACTCCAGAGAGTGCAACAGCAGTGAAAACGCTGGATAGCGTAGGGGTACAAATTACTATTCCAACTCCAAAGAGTGCAACAGTAGGGAAAGCGTTGGATAGCGTAGGGGTAAAAATTACTATTCCAACTCCAGAGAGTGCAATAGTTGGGAAAGCGTTGGATAGCGTAGGGGTAAAAATTACTATTCCCACTCCAGAGAGTACAACAGTAGTGAAAACGCTGGATAGCGTAGGAGTAAAAATTACTATTCCCACTCCAGTGAGTCCAACAGTAGGGAAAGCGTTGGATAGCGTAAGGGTAAAAATTACTATTCCAACTCCAGAGAGTGCAACAGTAGGGAAAGTGTTGGATAGCGTAGGGGTACAAATTACTATTCCAACTCCAGAGAGTGCAACAGTAGGGAAAGTGTTGGATAGCGTAGGGGTACAAATTACTATTCCAACTCCAGAGAGTGCAACAGTAGTGAAAACGCTGGATAGCGTAGGGGTACAAATTACTATTCCCACTCCAGTAAGTGAAACAGTAGGGAAAGCGCTGGATAGCGTAGGGGTAAAAATTACTATTCCAACTCCAGAGAGTGCAACAGTAGGAAAAGCGCTGGATAGTGTAGGGGTAAAAATTACTCTTCCCACTCCAGATAGTAAAACAGTTGGGAAAGCACTGGATAACATAGGGATTCTATAAACATACTAACCAATTAAATAATTAGTTATAAAAAAATAGCATATTAATAATTAATTTACAAAATAATTATTATTAAATACCAATTATTTAAAATAAATATTTATATAAATAACTTTAAATTACATCCCACACTATTCCCCCTTTAACACACAACACACTACACATACAAAATACACAATACATTTAAATAACAGTTTATCAATTATTTACAATTAATAATACATTCTTTATAATTAATATACTTATTATTTACTAATTTATACATATTAACTACCAAATTACAATTATTCACAAATTAATTCTTAATTAACAATACATTAATTAGCAATAACAACAAATAACATGAAATAATAAATTATTTATATTTACTATATTTAACGTACTAATAACAATTAATTACCAATTAATAATTAATTAACAATTAATTATTATTAATTACAAATAAATAAAAATTATCAGTAATTATTTGAATTTAATTACATCCCACCCTATTCCCCTATAAACCCACAACCCACTACACATAAAAATTCACATAATGAATTTAATCATCAATTAATCACTTAATAAAATTAAATCACCAATTAATTAGTAATTAACAATTAATTATTTAACACTACCAATAAATAAATATTAATATTAAACTAATTATAACTTATATAATTAACCAATTAATAAAATTAATTTACAATTAATAATTAATTAACAATTAATTAATCAATTAATATATTTAATTTACAATTAGTAATTAATTAACAATTAATTAATCATAAATACCAATTAAACAATACATATTAACTAATTAATTATAATTAAATTACTTCCCACCCTATTCCCCTATAAACCCACAACCCGCTCTGATACTAAAACGCTAAATTATATTTAAAATAATTATTAATCTCTAAACATTTATTTTTAAATGTATTAAAATACATTACAATAATCTTTAACATACAAATAAAATACATATTAAAATACATTACACTAATAAAATATCGATATTATTGACATCGAAATTTTTGATTACGATATTACTTACATCTATATTAATGACTTCGATATTATTAACTTCGATAATACTTACCTTGGGGTCGATATTCTGTCCATCGATATTCTTGACTTCGATATTCTTTACCTACGATATTAACAACTCGATATACTTGTAGGTCGAAATTTAAAACTCGATATTTAGACTAACCACCATATTTCTTAACTTCAACACTGAGCGCGGTGTCCTTGAAGTGGGCACTGCGCTCAGTGCTAAAGTTAAGAAATATATTAATAAACCGAGCGCGGTGTTCATGAAGTGGCGCCGCGCTCAGTTTCAAAGTTTAAAAAAAGTTTAAAAAAAAAGACTCGCAGAGCGTTTCCCTTGCGGGGGCGAGCAGGGGCAGCATATGTTTGCAAGTTAATTACAAACATATGGTGTCAAGCTCGCTCCCGCAAGGGAATCGCCAAACGGGCACGCGTTGCCATTAAAAGCAATGCAACACATGCACGTTTTTTGGACAAAAAGCGAGTTGATTCCAAAAGGTCTTTTTCCTAAGCAACGCATGCGCGCTGCGTAGGCGAGACCTACAAATTTTATTCAAACATTGGTGTCAAGAGAACATTTTGTTTACCATCATGGACACTGTTACCAATTTAAAAGTTATTTAGAGAGAGCAAACACGTAAGCTGGGCTGGGACGACACCACCAACCTCTCCGTTCTCTGAAATACCCCACTGGGGCAGTGTGCACCACACCGGGCGACAATGATGCCAGCATCTGCAACCGGCCGCAAGGAACACGTGCTTTGGCTAAGATACTGAGACACTGAACTCTGACACAAGGTGGAGACCAGAGAGGAACTATTTAAACCCTGCAGGCGCTGCCTACCGTACCCAGAGATGCCTCACCTCCAGGGTATTGGGCCAAGGTACAGTTACCATGGTAACGTGCCCTCCTAGCTATGGTCAGTAGTATTCCCATTAATAGCAGAAAGATATCTTCACTGTATATTATGCTTGTATATCTGTATTGATTGTGGGAGCAGTAGTAAAGTATTTCTTTTGGCTGGACACAGATTTGTTAACTTCTGTTTGATGCTTTGTTTAAGTGCAGAGTCTCTGACCACCAACCACCTGCCCGAGTAAACCTTGGACTGCTCGACTTCGCCATCCTGAGAGACTGGAAGGGCGGTCTTGCTGATCTGTTTTGGGAACATCAGTGGAAAACAGCTTTTATTCTAACAAAGAAGACGATGAGGTGGAGAAAGAAAAATGTGAAGTTGAAGCAGAGAAAGGAGAGGGCGAAGCTGAGAAAGAAGGTGGAGCAGGTGGAGCAGAGAAAGAAGAAGGTGAAGCAGAAAAAAGAGAACGTGAAGCAGAGAAAGAAGGTGGAGCAGAGTAAGAAGAAGGAGAACGTGAAGAAAAAGAAGGTGGAGCACGTGGAGCAGAGAAAGAAGAAGGTGCAGAAGAGAAAAGAGAACGTGAAGCAGAGAAAGAAGGTGGAACACGTGGGGCACGTGGAGCAGAGAAAGAAAAAGGAGAAGGTGAAGCAGAGAAAGAAGGTGGAGCAGGTGGAGCAGAGAAGAAGAAGGTGCAGTAGAGAATGGAGGTGGAGCAGAGAAAGAAGAAGGAGAACGTGAAGCAGAGAAAGAAGGTGGAGCAGAGAAAGAAGAAGTTGCAGTAGAGTATGGAGGTGGAGCAGAAGAAGGAGAACGTGAAGCAGAGAAATCAGGTGGAGCAGAGAAAGAAGACGACGAAGCAGGTAAAGGAAAAGGAGAGGGTGATGGTAGAGAGGGAAGTGAGTGAGGCAGAGATAAAGCAGGCCTCTCTCTCCCCAGGACAGCGACGACAGGATCGAATCTCTGGGGCGTGTCGGGCAGACGCTGTGCTCTGTCTCCGTGCCTCACACTCCTTCCATCCTCGGACAGGATGAGCCAGGGATGAGCGGTGTCCGGATCCAGGGTCACCGCAGCTGCAAGAAAGAGAAGCAGAGACCAGAGGTCAGTTCATTTAATGGCTTCTTTTTTATTCTAGGGGGCAGTGGGGGCTCCCAGCCTTCTCGGGTCGTTCACTCTGCTGCTGGGCTCCCCACAGGGCTCGGACTCCTTCTGTGACCCTCATATTTACATGCAGCAGATGTCACTGGTACAAGACATGTGTGTACTCAGAACAGGCCCCTGAGCTACATTTTTGTATTTTTAAATAAAGAGTTTTCGGCAATACTGTAGCGGTCTAGTTGTTCACGTCACGTTGACGTGACGCAGGCGGCCCCGTTGGCGCCGGGGTGCGCGCGCAGATCAGCGCGCTGGGAGATGAGGAGAGAGTGCCGGCCGACGCTCCTCGGTACATGCTCATTTGAATGCTAAATAAATATAGCGGTAACCCAACAACGTGCCTCGTGTGATTACTGAGCAACATTACAGTGGCGACGAGGTCGGGACAGAGACCTGACCGACGCGGGAGCACAGGAGAGGGCAACACTCCACGTGGCCCCCACGAGGCGAAGGAAGACACGCAAGCAGGTCACCAGGCCCAAAACGGAACACCAGACAGGCCTGCCTGGAGCGGGGGGAGTCACGGAAAACGTCCTAGTCAACTACGTCGGACGATCCGAGGTACGGAGCAACCGAGGAGCGTGGCAGTGCCACAGTACAGCACACGAGCTGCATATAGGCCACAGGGACGACGCTACCCACAAACGGCCAAGAGCACACACGCCACCTTCACACAAATCCACGCACAGGGAGCGCTGCGCTGGCTACCAAAGAGGAGGAGGTGGGGTCTAGTAACAAAAGCCCCCAGAGAATCAAGCACACAGGGAACAACAACAACACCCCAGGCAGCCCCCCGAGCAAAGCCACCGACGGAACGAGCGCCAAGGAAGTGAAGATGAGTACCCCGGCAGGGTATGCGATTGCACCAGTGCAATTCCTAACGAAACCCGGAGACCCACTGATGAAATGGGAGGACTGGAAGGAATATATAGACAATTTCATAGGGGTCCTGGAGGACGAAAATGAAGAGCAGTTCACTCCTCAGAGAAAAAAACGCATCCTGCTACTAAATCTGGGCCCAGAAGGTCTGAGAATATACAAGAGTCTAGTACCAACGAAGAGAGAAGACACAGACGACGATGTGTATGCGCATGCAGTGGAGGCCCTAGATGAACGATACCGCCCCACCATCTGTGTTTCAGTGGATAGATATAACTTCCAGCAAAGGAAACAAAAGGTGGGGGAATCCATCGAAGAGTATGTAGCAGCGTTGAGAAAGCTAGCAGCCCCGTGTAAGTACGCACTGTGGGAAGATGAATTCATAAAAGACCAGGTGATCATGCACACCACCAGCGCAAACGTGCAAGACAAGCTGTGGGCGAGAGGGGACACCACACTCAAGGAAGTAATGGTCATAGTGAAGAGGGCAGAACTCTCGAAGAGGTGCGCCGATGCTACCAAAAAAGAGGCGGTCACCCCAACCATGGTGAACAGGATACAGGAGGGAGATCACCGCAAGGACCAGAAACACAAACAACCCATGGCCAAAGGGACTAGCAGATGGCAAGGGAAACAAGCGGACAGTGAGAACAAGAAAACGTGCTACAGGTGTGGAAGTTGGTCCCACGAAGCCCACGACAGACGTTGCCCGGCATTCCGAGCCAAATGCCTGCACTGCGGTATCATGGGTCACTACGAGAAGGTGTGTCGGAAGAAACAACAGAAAGGAGTGGTGAAATATGTTGACCAAAGCGCAGAAGACCTGGAGGAAGCCACAGAGGAAGAAGTGGTCACCGTCTTATGTATATACGATCAGGTATTGAGCGTAGACGCCAAGAGATCAACCAAACCAGTCCTAGAGATGTCCATGGGCGGCATCACCATTTCTGTAGTGGCAGACACCGGATCCCCATTTACCATTATACAGAGAGCAGTGTGGGAAGAACAGTTCCAATCCAAGTTGGGCCCTGAACTGGAGAGACTAGACATATGACCGGTTACCTATAATGGGGATCGCATTCCCATGCTGGGCTTCCGACGTCTACTGTTCGAGTTCAGAGGCCGATCAGCGCGGTGCAAACTGTATGTGGCCGAGAAAGGACCCTCCGTCCTAGGATGGTTAGACCAAGGCGACCTAGGCATAAAACTCGACCCAGGAGGGAAGGAACAAATTCTACTCACAGAACAGGAGGAATGGCCGGACATGAACAGATGGAAGAAGAACTACCCTAAAGTGTTTGGGGGCACTGTAGGGAAAATGGAGAAATTTCAACATAAAATAGTGCTCAAGGACGGAGCCACACCAGTGGCACATAAAGTAAGGAATGTGCCCATTGCAGTAAGGGAAGCCGTCCGGACAGAACTCCAAGATCTGGAGAAGAAGGGCATCATAGAACCCATTACCTGCGCCGAATGGCTGGCGCCCTTGGTGGTCGTGATGAAACCCAATGGGAAGGTCAGGCTCTGTGTGGACCTGAGAGAACTCAACAAAAACATAGTGGTGGAGAAATTTCCCCTTCCCAAGATAGAGGAGATGTTGGCAAGAACCAGAGGAGTTCAGTGGTACTCCACCATTGACCTTACCTCAGCTTACCACCAAGTAGCTCTACACCCGGACAGCAAAAGCCTGACATCGTTCATCACCCCGTTTGGGTGCTACAGATTTTGTCGCATGCCGTTCGGGCTAGCCTCGGCGGCAGCCGTCTTTCAGAAGATGATGCACCAATTGTTCAGAGACTGCAAAGACGTACAGTACTTCCAGGACGATATCCTAGTGATGGGGAGAGATAGGAGAGATCATGACCGGAAACTAGAAAAAGTACTACAAACACTGGAAGCCAAAGGCCTCACGGCGGAATGGTCGAAATGTCGGTTAGGACTGCAATCGGTAACCTATTTAGGCCATGAAATTGGGCGACAGGGGATCACACCCAAGACGGGGAACGTGAAAGCCATCGCGGAAGCACCGCCCCCCAAGAACAAGGAGGAAGTCAGATCGTTCCTGGGGATGGCGGAGTACTATAGCAAATTCGTGGTACATTTCGCATCCAAGACCTACAACATGAGGAGGCTGACAAGAGAGAGCACGGTGTTCCAGTGGACACCGGAAGCCCAAGCGGAATTTGAAGTCATCAAAAAGGGAATCCTAGAGGCCATACCGCTCAAGGGGTACGACCCACAAGGCGCCACCATACTCATCACCGACGCCAGCGACAAGGGGTTAGGCGCTGTACTCATGCAAGACCGAGGAAGAGGGGACATGGAGACAATAAGCTTCGCCTCCAGAGCACTGACGGATACGGAAGGCAAGTACAGCGTCATCGAGAAGGAGATGTTGGCGGTTGTGTGGGCCATGACGAGGTTCCGGCAGTTCCTATGGGGTACCCGATTCCTGCTCAAGACGGACCACAAGCCGTTAGTGAAGGTACTAACTTCGAGCGGGCACGCCAGCGCCACGCCCCGGATATCGAAGATGTCCTTAAAACTGTTGGAATTCAGATATGATGTGGAGTACATCCCTGGAAACAAGAACCGAGTGGCGGACTACTTGAGTCGAGCGGCGGCCATGGAGCCGGGAGAAGAAGACCCAGCGGACAAAGGAGAGATGGTAGCTCTCATAGAGGACCAAGAGAAGATAATCAGCATACAAGAGTGGACGGAAGCCTATGAAGAAGACTCTGACCTTATGGAAGTAAAAGCGCACATCACACAAGGGTGGCCTGATAAGAAAAAGGTGAAAACCAACCTCAAACCATTTTATGAAGTGAAAGAAGAACTGACAGTAGGAGACAAGGGCATATTTATCTACAGGGGAGACAGAGTAATTCCCCCCACGAATCTCATCAACAAGCTGCTGGACTTATTACACGAAGGCCACCTTGGCATAGGGAAACTCAAAGCCAGATCGAAACAGAACTACTGGTGGCCAGGTATGGACGTAAGAGCAGAGAGGTATGTCAGAGAGTGTCCCCAATGTCAAGGGGCCGACAAAACATTGAGACCACTACGGCCAGCCCTTGGGAAATTCGACACTCCCTCAAACCCGTGGGAAGAGTTGTCAATAGACATTCTGGGACCGGTGCTGGATGACCAGAGCATACAGAAGTACGTGTGTGTCCTCATCGACCGTTATTCCAAATGGCCAGAAATAAAGGTGAGCGAATCCATGGACACGGAGAACATCCTGGAGTTTCTATCGGAAACATTCACCCGAGAAGGTATTCCCAAGTCCATCTTAAGTGACAATGGACCACAGTTCACGTCGGAAAGATGGAAACAATTCATGGGAAGAAATGGCATCTCCGTAAAGCACACGGCCATGTAACGGGCAACGGTCTGGTGGAACGATTTAACAGGGTGGTGATGGGGGCCATACAAGCGGCCATCACCTGTAATAAAGACTGGAAGAAAGCGTTGGAGAACATGGTATGGGCCTACAGAATAACGCCCACAAGCACGGGGTATAGCCCGTTTCAAATATTGAGAGGACGTGAACCCTTCACGCACGACAACAGAATCTGGAAGGAGAAGGTGGTGACCAGCGAATGGTCTCCGGCGGTAGTAAGAGCAAATCTGGAGAGAGCACAAGCCACCTACACCGACAACTACAACAAGAGGAGGAATGTGAAGGACACTCACTTAGAGAGAGGAGAATGGGTGAGAGTAAAGCTGGCGACCCTACAAAGAAAGGGAGACAGCAAGTACAGCAAGCCGATGCAGGTTAAGGAAGTTTATGATCGAGCGGCCCTGCTCAGTGATGGGAACGTGTGGTCGCAGGACCGCATGGCCCGGTGCAACAAGATATTGAGATGGGAACAGTGGGATCCGGAAGGTGAAGTCACGGAAGACGGGGAGGAAGAGAACAAGGAAGGCGGAAGTGAACTAATGGAAGAAGCAGGTGCAGGAGAGGAGCAAGAAAGTGTGTTAAGGGGTGAGGCCCCAGTGGCAGAGAGGGACAGGCCGAGAGGCAATATGAACAGCGAAGGAGCGATGAGTGGAGGAACAGAAATCGAGGAAACGCAGAGCCAAGGGGCTCGAGGGAACATTGGTAAGGTGACCAGGAGTGGAAGACAAGTTGTAAGGCCTTCCAGGTTCCAAGACTTCGAACTAACCTGCGAACTGTAAGTGACTGATTTTTGGTTTGGTAAAAGGGGGAGATATGTAGCGGTCTAGTTGTTCACGTCACGTTGACGTGACGCAGGCGGCCCCGTTGGCGCCGGGGTGCGCGCGCAGATCAGCGCGCTGGGAGATGAGGAGAGAGTGCCGGCCGACGCTCCTCGGTACATGCTCATTTGAATGCTAAATAAATATAGCGGTAACCCAACAACGTGCCTCGTGTGATTACTGAGCAACATTACAAATACAAGTGTCTGTTCTGTAAATTTCTAAATCATTATTTCCATTCCGCACTAAGGAATCCCACATGGTAAAAATAAATGCGCAGAATTCATAGATTGTGTGAAAACAGTGTTTCCGGTGTTTTAAAACCCGAAATCCGGACATTGTGCTAGTTAATCTGAATGTCACGAGTGAGGCATCAGCTTCCATTATATGTCTCTCCCCGGTGGGTTAAAGCCTGCTCTGTCGCTGCACCTTCTTCTATCATTTATTTCACCCTCTTGAGTCTGTAACGGGTGAAGTGAACACAGATACTTCTTTTGTGAAACCATTAAGTCAATAGAGGGAAACTCTCTTTTATAGGGTGAGGGTGCAGAGCAAAACGCTCTCTTATACGGCGATGGAGGTAGAGATGGTGGGCGCACTGAAGCCCTGGGGAGCTGATCCGGCACTCTCCAGATCAGGGTGATTTAAGGCAGTGCTTTAAATAGGCCGGTGCTCACCGGCACCGAGTGCCGCAGACTTTTATATTTTCCCTTTGAGTGCGGGAACTCCTCCTCGGCCAAGGACAGTACCGGTACTCTAAGGGGGCAGCAAGCAGGACAGGCTCGTGACCCCGGGGACAGTGCAGATGCAGAGAGTGATGTGGAAACAGAGATGGGATGGAGCGAGTGAAGTCTCCAGGAGCCGCTGGTGAATAATTCAGCAGGTGCTCAGGTGCATTCCCTCAGGGCTGTTTGGGGTTTTGGATTTCCTGTGACCATCAGTGACTGAAAGCGCAGGTTCCAATCAGACCCTGGGCAGTCACTCACGCTGCAGGTGTCTGTCCCGGGCCCTGACCCTGCCATGTCTCATGAAAAGCAGAAAGAGGAAATGTAATTTTTTTTGTAAACTTTATTCGACAGTAAGTCATAAAAGTATCGCAATATACATAAAACATGATACAAGTCATAAAAACAGTTATAAATAATTGAAATTTATAAAAAGCAATTAAATTTCATATGTTTAGTGTCGAGTATGTTTCATAAAAAGGGGATGTACAGAAAGTAACCATAGTTGAATAATTTGTAACTGGTGCAAACCTCCTTCTTAAAAATTGTTTGGATTTCATGTACCTAGCGATCTTCCTTGGCTCTAATTAACCATGCCCATTTCAGGAATTTTGCCATGGCCAATGCAATTGGGAGGCTAGGATCAGAACGTAATACTCTTAATGCCTCTTCATGTTTCCGAACCCCAATGAGACGGCATATTGGTTTGACCCATTTATTTCTTGGGGCTACATACAATGGACAAAAAAACAGGAAATGGCTCATTGTCTCTATCTTGTCATTACAATTACGGTATTTGTCACCATCAGTCCCCGCCCAGCTAGACGTACATGCCCTTATAGGGAGGGATCCAATCCTGAATTGGAAGTAAAGCTTTCGATCTAATGGTTTTTCTATTGAGTCCCAGTAGGGTTCCAATAATGGGTAAGATTTAAATTCGAGAAAACGTTCTGTGAGATGGGCAGAAGCATTTACATAACACTTTTCGGTAAAAATCATCTCCCAATAAATCTTCTTCATTTCTGCCTTGGAGGGAAAAACAGTGTTAGTTGGATCATCCCACAGATCCCTCAACCCCATTTTCCCTAAAAGAGAACCAATGGATTTCAACCACTTAATTTTGTGAAAGCTGTCCTTCTCAATTACATCCTTAAGACCCCTTGCGTAATGATACAGTTCCTCCGTGGTCCACAACCTACGCCAATATAATACTGGTCGCAACATGGCCAAGTCGTACACAGACTTCTTGCCAAGATCACAATACAGGGGGACTAAGGGGGTACTTTGGGGGACACAAGTAACTTTCCTCAAAAACTCGTTTTCTAGGGTAGCCAATTGCTTTAAATTGGAAAACCCCCACAACTCGGCGCCATAAAGAACTGAACCCAAAACTTTCATCCCATAGATCTCTAAAATTGATCTGATTGGTTTAGTGAAAGAAGACTTAAATCTTTTGAGTAAGGTGCCTGCTTGTTGCTTAAACCTCAAAATACTTGTGTCTAACTGCATGTTCCAGCTCATATCACACTGGAGGTTAACCCGTAAATAGGTAAAGGCATTAATCCGCTCTAGTCGGCAATTGCCCATATATATACTTCCTTTGAACCGTTTTATTTGTTTTGGGCAACTAGGTTCAGTGAGTACCATACATTTTGTTTTAGCACTATTAATTTCGAGCCCTCGCATATCGCAAAAATCCATAAAGCGCTGAAGTGCCTTCTGAAGACCACTTGGAGTTTTAGAAAGTATTGGAGTGTCGTCCGCGAACATGAGGACCGGGACACACTCACCTGCCAACACAGGGGCATCAGTTGGGACCAGGGAGAGGTATTTAGCCACTCCATTTATAAAAAGTGAGAACAGGGTAGGCGCATGACGCAACCCTGTCTCACTCCCCTCTCTACTGAAAAAGCATCTGTAGTCTTCCCCTGCCTACCCCATCTAACTCTTGCATAGGTGTCCTCATGAAGGCGAACAATCAAAGATAACAATTCCCGCGGCATTTCTAATTCCTCCAATACCTGCCAAAGCTTCCCTCGTGGGACAAGATCGAATGCTGCCTTTAAATCCACGAAAACAGCATATAATGTACCTTTGCCCAATACCACAACGCGCCAGTACAAAAGAATAAATCTAAAGACCTGATCAATCGTACTAGTCCTTGAGCGGAACCCAGCTTGCAACGGGCTGAGGATATCCCCCTCTTCCATCCAGTCCTGTATCTTACCCAGGACCAGACGCCCCATTAATTTTTGTGAGGTGTCGATCAAGCTAATAGGCCTATAATTACTCGCTAGAGACTTATCACCTTTTTTGTAAATGGGCACAATTTCTGCTCCTTTCCAGGTGTGAGGGACAGCCATCCCCTGGGCAATGGCATTAGCTAAATAACTAATATATACTCTCCATCTCACTTTATCACTAAGGAATAAGTCCACAGGTATGCAATCCATCCCTGGAGCTTGCCCTGCAATTACAGCATTCAATGCCCTATCCACATCCCCTAGGCTAAAAACATTGCCTTAATAAAATATGGGGGCGAAAGTCGTCCCGCAGCAGTTACCTTCAGTATTAGCATACTGTGGCTTAAAATATTCGACCCAGGAATTTTGGGGTACGTTATTTTGTGGGCTATCCACAAGCTCACCACCTTCCCATTTGTAAATATCCCAAAAAAGTGCCTGGTTCTTTGTTAAGCATGCATCTTTGAGATTCAGCCACACTTGGTCATCCCACTCTCTTTTTGCCCTACAGGTTATTTTCCTGTAGTTACAATGGGCTGCTCTAATTGTCTCTAAATTCCTTGTTTTTAGTGCTAGACTCAAGCCAGCCCGAGCGTCCCTGCAGGACTTATTGTACCACCTCTCGGGCTTTTTGCTCACCATGGGCTTAGTAGTACCAATTTTACAAAACTTAGCTTTGAGATTAATAAACAATTCGTTATGATCATGCTCAAATCGGCAGAACTTCAGCCCAGAATACACACCATCACCCATCTTATCTAATACCTTATCAAGCTGAGCATTAATGGCAATAAGTGTATCAGCTTGTTTACTCACTATGGACCATTTAAGGTGCCGCTCATCATTTGATAAGATAGTCTGGGGGATAGGTAAATCTTCGCTGGGGGAAGCTCTGCCCTCAAGCCCTAGCCTAAATAATGCAGCAAGAGGGTTATGGTCACTTTCATCACGAGACCTAACTTCCATGTCCACCAGGGTATTCCAGAGCTTCAAATGGACGAGTAAATAGTCGATATTACTAGACCTTAACCCATTATCGTAGGTTTTTACTCGCTTCTTATCAGACAGAGTCTGACCATTTGCGGCTCTTAGTTGGTTACCTAAACAAAGTCCGTTCAAAAACAGCGCCGCCTCAGTCCATTTAACTGATGGCCCTGCCTCCAATTCGGGGACACCCCATCTACTGTCCTCCTTTTCCAGTATGTTAGTACTTCCCAGACCTAGCGGTTCAAAAGTTGAGTTAAAATCACCCGCAATTAATGGTAACACCCCATCTGGCTGAGATTCAATCAGGGATTCTAAGGCCGAAAATACTTCAGATTTTTTCCCTCCTGGAACTCCTCGGGCATACACATTAATAATAACAATTTTTAAGTCACCCAAAACATCAAGCCTAACAGCCATAATGTCACGATGCCCAGACGAGATTAATTGAATGCCACAGCTGAAATGCTGTTTGAACCAAATTGTCAATCCTCCCATGGGGCATCCCCTAGGTCCTCTCACAGCAGGGACATAAAAATTCAAATAACCTGGGTTATAAACTGGTTCAACAGACCAGGTCTCTTGAAAGAGACAGATATCAAAATCATTTATAAATTCAAGCTAGCACGGAGAAGCAACCTTAGATCCAATACCAGCAAGGTTCCACGATAACATTGAAATCAATCCAGGTGAAATCTGTTTACCATCATTAATTACAATCCTATCCACAGTGGAACACGGGAATGTCGACAAGTATGCAGCTATGGTGAGTGGTTCCTTACTAGGGGCATTTCGGCCTAAGGTGAAACAAGGGAGTTCCTCAGATAGTACATCCCTAGTAATGATAGTACTAAAGTCAGGCTTCATATTCTGGACCGTAAACGATGAATTAAATACCCCGTGTGGGCAAAAGTCTAAAGAGAGATCGATACCTGTACATATAATTGTGCTATTACGAACACTTGCCCCAGGACTTAGCCCTCCCTCAGCTATAGCTAAACCAACAGTCATTTGTTCCTCACCTAACAATGGGTATAACTCAGAGGATCTATTTAAACTACTAAAACTAGTAAACTCACCCCCAGCCTCCTTTTGCTGTCAGTCACAATCCTCCAATCCGGACAAGGCCGAGAACCGATTAAATAAGCTTAAATTCCGTACAACTGGGTGGCTAAAGCGATCGTTCCATGAGGACATTTTGCTACATAGATCTTGCACAGAAGCATAAAAATAAGTTAAGGGGAGTGATTGAATCCGAGATCTGGAATCAGTTTGTGGCCAGTTACAGATGTGTTCAACACATCTCCTATCTCTAAAATTAACGATCACACAGTCCCCCCCGACTGTTTTTATGCTTTTACCTACCCAATTTACTCTACTCACGGACAAAATCTCGGCCCTGTTATACACGGGCAACGGCCTATTTGCATTTAGCCAAAATGAACACTTATTTTTGAGCTCTGTATGTGTCTCCCTCTTGCCCGGTCCCAATGATGGCACACCTGCCAATATAACCACATAGGGGACAGATTCAGGGGGGAGATCTACAGTAGGTAGGTTAGATGTCGCAAACTCTGCGGGTTTAGTTGGTGTAGTAACCACGTTAGATGCCAATTTACTTAACCCCACATTTTTGCCCTTGGCACCCTGCTCAGTTTGACTGGCCACAGCAACTTTGTCTGGGGGAATTACAGCACAAGAAAACACAGGCTTATTTACAGCAGGAGTGCTGCCACTATTTGGCAATCCATTATGAGTTTTACCCACAGCATTTTGGCAATGGGATGACATCTGTTTGCTTGGTTGCTCGCTAGACCGGTTACCCAAGGTCTGCTGGACTGATACTAGCGAAAGTTCAAGACATGAGAGTGAGAGACTCAATGCGGTCCAGTCTTCCATAAAATGGATGAATCGTCTTTTTAAACATTTCTTCCATTTTTTTCCAAAACAAAATACCCGGCTCCTCTGGAGAGTCTCTCTCAGCACCCAACTTAGGGGACATTTCTTTGTTTGCTAGACAAGGTGGGCCGGAGCAATCTTTATTTATAATACTCTCCTTAGTTAGGGCATCATTTCCCAACTTTCTTTTTTTTTCCCTAGGGTTTCGTTTGTATTGATGTTTTATCGCCCAAGCTTTTGTTTTCCACAAACATGCCCTTAGTTTGCTTCATCATACCCTTTTTGGCTATAAGTGCTGATCTGGTTTTGATTATAGGAGAAGTCAAAGGATTCTGAATGGGGTTTTTTGTATTCTTCCCCAAAGTAGCAATAACCTGTTTGGCCGGAACCACAATAAGGTCTTTAGTAGAAACAAGCGGGCTTCTTATGGCTTCATCCAATGAACATAATGTATCATCTGGCTCGGTGTCAATAAAGACAGGAGATTTAACCCCTGCCATGCGTCCCATAGATGACCGTTTGTCGAATACAGTGTCTAGGGATAGCCTTTTTTCTGACAATTCGATATCTTTAGCCAGAGCTGACGACACCTGTATAAGAAAATTGTCCAAAGTGCCCAACATTGAACCAGCAATAATCACACTATTGTCTCGTAAATTTGTTGTAGTGACAGATGTCATAGTTGGTACTTTCAACCTCTTCCGTATTCGCGATAGATCTTATGAAGATATCCGGGTGGATTTAACACGGTCTCTGTAATAGGGCAGGATGATAATGATAATGATGAGCCTCACCTTACATTGGACGTAAGAGAGATGGTCCGTCCCGTCCTTAACCGGTCTTGAACGGGCTTAAGCGGGCCCGCCCTTGGCCCGGGCTTTGCCCGGCGCGCGTCCGCGTGCGTCCGCGCAGCGGAAGTGATGATGCGCTTTGTAGGCGGCGAGAATCAATCAGCTACAGGTGAGGGACACCAAGCCCCCTGGGACACGTAGTCCTGGTCCTGCTGCACTGCTCTGAAATCAACGATGCGGCTCCCGCACCAGCGGGAGCGGCGAGGTGCTTTGTAGGCGGCGAGAATCAATCAGCTACAGGTGAGGGACACCAAGCCCCCTGGGACACGTAGTCCTGGTCCCGCTGCACTGCTCTGAAATCAACGATGTGGCTCCCGCGCCAGCTGGAGCGGCGAGGTGCTTTGTAGGCGGCGAGAATCAATCAGCTACAGGTGAGGGACACCAAGCCCCCTGGGACACGTAGTCCTGGTCCCGCTGCACTGCTCTGAAATCAACGATGCGGCTCCCGCGGGAGCGGCGAGGTGCTTTGTAGGCGGCGAGAATCAATCAGCTACAGGTGAGGGACACCAAGCTCCCTGGGACACGTAGTCCTGGTCCCGCTGCACTGCTCTGAAATCAACGATGCGGCTCCCGCGCCAGCGGGAGCGGCGAGGTGCTTTGTAGGCGGCGAGAATCAATCAGCTACAGGTGAGGAACACCAAGCCCCCTGGGACACGTAGTCCTGGTCCCGCTGCACTGCTCTGAAATCAACGATGCGGCTGTATTTACAACCTGCCACCCGGCACCTGTCTGCGGGCAGCGGGGGATGGGGTAAATCAGGCACTAATCTTGGGGGGTTATGGATTGGTGAGGCCTGCTATAGGGGTGACTTATAGGTTTTAAGTGCAGTGACCTTAATTATATAGTAAACCTATATCTTTCGTAAGTGGTAAAAGCACCAACTTACACAGGCTGCAGTGGCTGTCCTGTAGTTCCATCTCTCATGGGTGGCATCATGCATGCTTCAGTCCGTGGGAGACCTCTGGGGTACCTATGACCTGGGTACCTTAGTACCATATACTAGGGACTTATAAGGGTACCCTAGTATCCAATCTGGGATGTACCCAAGTACTTACCATGACAGTTTAGGGAGAAAGTAGATAGACTGGGGTCCTGGATAGCAGGATCCCAGTCAGACTAGTCAAATCAGTATTACATAAAGTGGGGGTAACCATAAGAAGTAGATCCTACTTTCCTACACAATCCCCACCCCCCAAACGCAAGGAGATGAGACTAACCTTGCCCAGTTGAGTCTTCATTTTCTTAGTGGAAATGTCTGGAGAGTCCATCTGCATTGGCATGGTTACTCCCAGGTCTATGTTCCACTGTATAGTCCATCCCCTGTAGGGAAATGGACCACCTCAAAAGTTTGGGGGTGTCACCATTCATCTGTTTTAGCCACAAGAGGGGCTTATGGTATGTCTGAACAGTGAAGTGAGTGCCAAACAGGTATGGCCTCAACGTCTTCAGGGCCCGGACCACAGCAAAGGCCTCCTTCTCAATGGCTGACCAACGTTTCTCTCGGGGGTCAACCTTCTGCTGATAAAAGCTACTGGTTGATCCTGGCCCTCTGCATTAAGTTGTGACAACACAGCCCCTACCCCCAACTCGGATGCATCTGTTTGGACTATAAATTGTCTAGAGTAGTTAGGACTCTGCAGAATGGGAGCAGTGCACATGGCCTGCTTGAGATCATCAAATGCCTTCTGACAGCTAACTGTCCACTGAACTTTCTTGGACATTTTCTTGGAAGTGAGATCATTCAAGGGAGTCACTATAGACCCATATCATTTAACAAATCTCCTGTAATACCCAGTGAGGCCCAAGAAAGCTCTGACCTGAGTCTGGGTAGTTGGAGCAACCCAGTCCATGATGGTCTGGATTTTGTTTTGTAGTGGTTGAACCTGACCTCCACCAACAAGGTGGCCCAGGTACACCATCTTGCTCTGCCCTATCTGGCACTTGGTAACCTTGATAGTGAGGCCTGCTTTCTGCAGGGCCTTCAAAACATTCTTCAGGTGGACCAGGTGATCCTCCCAGGTGGAGCTAAAGACAACTATATCATCTAGATATGCTGCACTATAGGCTTTCAGACCTGTAAGGACTTTATTCACCAGCCTTTGGAATGTGGTAGGTGCATTTTTCAATCCAAAAGGCATCACCACAAATTAGTAGTGCCCACTAGGGGTTGAAAATGCTGTTTTGGGTTTGGCATCCTCAGCTAATCTGATTTGCCAATAGTCAGCAGTAAGATCAAATGTGCTTAAGAATTTGGCAGGGGCCAAAGTGTCTATCAGCTCTTCTGCTCTTGGAATTGGGTGAGCATCAGTCCTAGTGACTACATTGAGTCCCCTGTAATCCACACAAAACCTCATCTCTCTTTTACCACCCTGGGTGTGAAGTTTGGGCACTAAGACCACTGGACTAGCCCAAGGGCTATCTGAGGGCTCAATCACTCCCAATTCAAGCATCTTTTGGACCTCTGTCCTGATGCAATCCCTGACATGGTCAGGCTGTCTGTAGATTTTATTCTTCACAGGCAGACTCTCACCTGTGTCCACTTCATGGGTACACCAGGTGGTTTGACTGGGTGTCAGGGAGAACATGTGCCTATACTGATTGAGGACCTTCCTACAATCAGTCTGCTGTTCGTCAGTGAGGCTGCCTGCCATAGCTGTACCATCAACTGACCCATCATCAGGGTTCTGTGAGAGGAGGTCAGGGAGTGGTTCACTCTCTTCCTCCTGTCCCTCATCAGTTGCCATAAGCAAGCCCATGTCAGCCCTGTCTACAAAGGGTTTGAGCCTGTTTACATGGAGCACCCTATAGGGTCGCTCCTGGGAGTTCCAAGGTCCATATAATAATACACAAAGAAAACTATGAGTCTAGTGATGTTGAAGACCTGAACACAAATGTGAGGGTAATGCTGAGTGGAATGAAGCTGCAAATTCATATGTATGTGTATATATATATGAGTATGGTTCCCATCATCCACAAGATGTGGTTCGCTTCATCATCTGGGAAACCGGGACTTAGTTGAGAACCATCTTCTACTTAGAAATTGTAGATATTGGTCTCATAAATGTCCCAGACCTCTAAATGGTTTCGTGTTATTTTTGTTGATGAAGGCAGGGTGTTATGGTAGTTGAGGATGATGGCTGCAGTGCTTAGTGAAAGGTGCTAGTGAGCAAGTGCTATTTAAAAATCGTCTATCAGGGCACAAAATAGACTTTATTGTAATGCTACCTTGATGACAATAGATAAAAACAGTGCTACAACAGTTTCAACAAATAACTGTGCTAGAAATGGTCTACATGTTTCTGCTATCGGATGGGATTCATCCAAGCTTTCGTCAGGACCAATGAAGCTACTGCATGAGTGATAAGTGCCAAAGTGACAAAAAGAAGAATTTGTATATACAACCTGAACCCAGTTAATGGGCCAAGAGGCTCCGTGGGAAGTAATTTTACTTCATTGACCTGCACGGATAAGGACAAAATGAAAACACAACACAGCATAACCAGTGACATCGTGATATTCTGAGGTCAAAAACAATGCATCCAGAGAGATATATCTAGTATGCTAATACTCATAAATGTATCTTGACTGCAATAAGTCTGTCTAAATTAGTGTATTTTCGAAAAAGTTCTAGGCACTTACCCAATTAGTAGTGGGTGTGCACCTCGCCTCACCTGGCAACTGCTCAGGTTATGGAGGCACCGTTCTGTAAAATAATAAGAGTGTTCATCATTATCAAAACCCGCTTACTGGGTTATTGTGTAGAAAAACCGCTGTCACCCACACCGCGTGAATTCTAAAAATAGCCGGAGGTTCACCGTAAGCCTTTTGATTGTGATAAAATTGGTTAAAACCCTGAATTAGACTCAGTTGGGTTACCAAAAGTAGTAATGCTTGGTGATCAGTTAGTAGGAGTAAGTCTCCAAATTACCAAACCAAAGGTACTTGTTGGTAAAGGCGTTCGAAAGCATTTAAAAAGGGGTTCGTATTTACACCTTGTTTCAGTCAAACACGGAAAGGAGTTAATGTATCCCTCGAGACTCATGTTCCCAAACATAAGGGTAAGGTAGAATGGTAATACTTCTGCTCACCTATCCGTCGGTACCTCTTGTCGGAGCTGAGCTAGAAAGGGAGGTAACCGGCGTAGTGTGAGCTCTTAGTTTAAGTAAAGAATGATCTTGGTTGCCCAGGATACCAAGTGCGCGTCGTTATTATGACGCGGCTGGATTTCGTCATGCCGTCACGTCAGTGAGTCTGGGGGATGTAGTCTTTCCACACAACCAAACCGGAATACAGGACGGGTTTGCGTGGTCTGTCTAGATCTAGTAGTGATCGAAGTAATCCTACTTCTTAATCTCAGAAACATTTTTGGAGTTTGTTACCAAAAATAATTAAACTCAGTATGTGATGTCTTAATTCGGCAAGCGATCTAGCCCTCAGTTTGAGATATTTTGATTCGGCACGCAATCTGGTCATTGTTCCTCATGTAATCACGGGTGATGAAGGAGTCACATGTAATCAGTGTCAGTGCGTTTAGCATACCATTCAGCATACATTAATGGATGCCTGCTGATACAGGCTGTCGTTATGTAGAAAGACGTGTTTACTCTTAAAGCGAAGACCATGGAATATCATCATTTAGCCCATGGCAGTCACTTTTGAGTTTAAAAACCCATTTTTGTTCCTTAAGAAAAAGGAACCTCGTGACATCTGTAACATGTGGCGGAATGAATGGTTGTTCCAAAATGAGCCATTTCAGATCTTCTGGTTTGTGATTTAATGTCACAAAATGGTTAGTCATTCTGGTGGCTTGTTTTTTGCGCCTAATGGTGCTCTTGTGTTCACTGATTCTCACTTTAATTTTCCGTGTGGTCATCCCTACATATTTAAGTGAGCAAGGACATGTAATCAGATAGATGACTTTCTCTGAATTACAGTTGGTGTGTTTTCGCAAAATCCAGGGTTTTGAGGAACCAATGTCTACCGATTTGGTGGGTTCAGTCTGTGAGCATACCGAAAAAGAACCGCAAGGATAATGGCCTTGTACCGGTGGCAAGTCCCACAGTGTGGGTGTTTTGGTGTTGGCTTTGACTTTAGGTCGTGTGTGTATGAGATTATCCCTTAGGCTGGTCCCTCTCTTGAAAGAGAACAGGGGAGGGGGAATCTTCTCGTCACCCAGATTCAAAATGCGCCAATGTTTGCGTACCATTTTTTGCACACTATTCGATAGTGTGCTAAAGGTGTTAACAAATGTCAGTCTAGTGAGTGGTGGTTTGGGTGTAGAAGGCGCAAGAAGAGCGTCTCTGTTGTTGTTGGACGCCCTTTTGCGAGCTTGTCTGACCAAAGGTGTCGGGTATTTCTTCACTTTTAGTTGTTGGGATAAATCTTTAGCATGTTTTTCAAAAGTCTCTTTGGTAGAACAGTTCCTGCGGATACGTAAGAACTGTCCGACTGGTAGATTCTGTCTTAGAGACTTGGGATGGTGACTTTGGAAACTCAAAAGAGAGTTCTTAGCCTGGGGTTTCTTGTACAATTCACTCCCAAGAGTGCCATCTGTAGGGTAGATAACAATATCCAGGAAAGGCAATCTAGATTTATCATGTGTCACTGTGAATCTCAAAAAATTATTTTGAGAATTGAGCCAGGCGTGAAAATCTAGTAGAGTGGTAACATTCCCATGCCATATTACAAGGATGTCGTCAATGTACCTCTTCCAAATGACAATTCTGTCACGGAAGGGGTTGGTGTCATTCAGCACACTGTTCTGTTAAAAAAGATGAACATAGAGATTCGCCAGGCTGGGCGCAAAAATGCTGCCCATCGATGTTCCTGAGGTTTGGAGGTAGATGGTTTCCTCAAACCTGAAAAAATTCTCCTTCATTGCCAACCTGGCGCATTCCATAATGAAGTTGGTGGGTGTTCTCGTGACAGGATCTTTAGTGTCTAGAAGACCCCTTATTGCTTCTAATGTCTCCTCTTGGGGAATACATGTGTAGAGTGATTCGACATCGAAACTTACCAACAGGTCGGTCTCGATGTCAAAAGGGATCTCCGGTAGTAGTCTAAGGACATCTTTGGTGTCCTGAAGGAATGTTGGCATTTCTTTTACCAATGGCCGCAGGAAAAAGTCCACAAAAGTGGACAAGGGTTCTAACAAAGATCCTATCCCTGATATAATGGGACGTCCTGGCGGTGGTCTAGTGGCTTTATGTATTTTTGGGAGGATGTAAAAGTAAGGCATAACCGGATGTTTGGTGGTTAAGAATTCAGATTCTTGCGGTGTGATCCAGCCTGATTCTTTTGCTTCATTGACAAGATCGTAAATCTCCATAGATAGTCTAACCGTTGGATCTTCAGGCAAGACCCGATAAGATTTACCATCATTGAGTTGCCTTAGACATTCTTTTCGATAGGCCACTGTATCCATAATGACAATTGCACCGCCCTTATCTGCAGGCTTGATGGTAATGGTATCATCATTAGATAGTGTTGTCATGGCTTGTTTCTGTAGAGATGGAAAGTTGCAGTAGCCGATGTCATTTCTAGAAAAAAGGGAGGTGACATCATGAATTACTGCTTGTTCGAAAACTTTGACGTGATCTGGTACCAGATGTGCTGGCGGATTAAAAGTAGAAGGTGGTTTGAGGCCCGTGTTTGACACCAGGATTTGATCAGCATGGCTCATCGTCTCTCTTTCCTTGTTCTTGAAAAAGAAATGTAGACGAACTTTGCGAAAGAATTTTCCAATTTCGCACCTTAGTTGGAAAGGGTCACCTAGAGAGGTCGGGACAAAACCTAAACCTCTATTTAGGACCTCAAGTTCAGTTGATGTAAGTTGTCTCTGGCTCAAGTTGACCACTAATTCGTCGCGTTCACATTCTGCCCTATCTCAAACTGAGGGCTTAGATCGCTTTCCGAATTAAGACATCACATACTGGGTTTAATTATTTTTGGTAACAAACTCCACAAATGTTTCTGAGATTAAGAAGTAGGATTACTTCGATCACTACTAGATCTAGACAGACCACGCAAACCCGTCCTGTATTCCGGTTTGGTTGTGTGGAAAGACTACATCCCCCAGACTCACTGACGTGACGGCATGACGAAATCCAGCCGCGTCATAATACCGACGCGCACTTGGTATCCTGGGCAACCAAGATCATTCTTTACTTAAACTAAGAGCTCACACTACGCCGGTTACCTCCCCTTCTAGCTCAGCTCCGAAAAGAGGTACCGACGGATAGGTGAGCAGAAGTATTACCATTCTACCTTACCCTTATGTTTGGGAACATGAGTCTAGAGGGATACATTAACTCCTTTCCGTGTTTGACTGAAACGAGGTGTAAATACGAACCCCTTTTTAAACGGTTTCGAACGCCTTTACCAACAAGTACCTTTGGTTTGGTAATTTGGAGACTTACTCCTACTAACTGATCACCAAGCATTACTACTTTTGGTAACCCAACTGAGTCTAATTCAGGGTTTTAACCAATTTTATCACAATCAAAAGGCTTACGGTGAACCTCCAGCTATTTTTAGAATTCACGCGGTGTGGGTGACAGCGTTTTTTCTACACAATAACCCAGTAAGCGGGTTTTGATAATGTTGAACCCTCTTATTATTTTACAGAGCGGTGCCTCCATAACCTGAGCAGTTGCCAGGTGAGGCGAGGTGCACACCCACTACTAATTGGGTAAGTGCCTAGAACTTTTTCGAAAATACACTAATTTAGACAGACTTATTGCAGTCATGATACATTTATGAGTATTAGCATACTAGATATATCTCTCTGGATGCATTGTTTTTGACCTCAGAATATCACGATGTCACTGGTTATGCTGTGTTGTGTTTTCATTTTGTCCTTATCCGTGCAGGTCAATGAAGTAAAATTACTTCCCACGGAGCCTCTTGGCCCATTAGCTGGGTTCAGGTTGTATATACAAATTCTTCTTTTTGTCACTTTGGCACTTATCACTCATGCAGTAGCTTCATTGGTCCTGACGAAAGCTTGGATGAATCCCATCCGATAGCAGAAACATGTAGACCATTTCTAGCACAGTTATTTGTTGAAACTGTTGTAGCACTGTTTTTATCTATTGTCATCAAGGTAGCATTACAATAAAGTCTATTTTGTGCCCTGATAGACGATTTTTAAATAGCACTTGCTCACTAGCACCTTTCACTAAGCACTGCAGCCATCATCCTCAACTACCATAACACCCTGCCTTCATCAACAAAAATAACACGAAACCATTTAGAGGTCTGGGACATTTATGAGACCAATATCTACAATTTCTAAGTAGAAGATGGTTCTCAACTAAGTCCCGGTTTCCCAGATGATGAAGCGAACCACATCTTGTGGATGATGGGAACCATACTCATATATATATACACATACATATGAATTCGCAGCTTCATTCCACTCAGCATTACCCTCACATTTGTGTTCAGATCTTCAACATCACTAGACTCATAGTTTTCTTTGTGTATTATTATATTGATTTGGGGATTTTGAAACTATTAGAGTCTTTAAACTTCATCCCTTTGACCCCTACTCGTTACTGAGATACTTTAATATAGTTCCAAGGTCCACCAGGTAGGAAACCTCTCCCTTCTGCTCAATTATAGTATGGGGTCCACTCCATTTATCTTGGAGAGCTGCTGGGGCCACAGGCGACAGCACTCACACCTTCTACTCTGGCAGATAAACAATCAGGACAGCCTTTTGGTCATGCTAAGCTATTTGTAATTCTTGGCTGGCCTTCAGGTTTTTGCTTGCCTTCTTCATGTGCTCAGTCATCCTGGAGCGGAGACCAAGTACATAGTCCACTATGTCCTGTTTGGGAGGTTTGAGAGGTAACTCCTATCCCTCCTTCACCAAACACAAGGGACCCCTTACTGGATGCCCAAGCAGAAGTTCAAAAGGGGTGTAGCCAACACCCTTCTGTGGGACCTCTCTGTAGGCAAAGAGAAGGCAGGGCAGATGGACATCCCATTTTCGCCTAAGCTTTTCTGGGAGCCCCATGATCATGCCCTTGAGGGTTTTGTTGAACCTTTCAACTAAACCATTGCATTGTGGATGATAGGGTGTGGTGCATTTGTAATTCACTCCACACTCCTTCCAGATCGCAGCAATATAACTTGACATGAAGTTGGTACCTCTGTCAGTTAAGACCCTAGGAAAGCCCACCCTGGAAAACATTCCCAAGAGGGCCCTTCCCACCACAGGGGCTGTGGTGGTCCTAAGGGGAATTGCTTCTGGGTACCTAGTGGCATGGGTACCTAGTGGCATGGTCCACCACCACTAGGATATAACTGTGCCAAGAGGCTGTAGGAGGGTTCATGGGACCAATTATGTCAATCCCAACCCTCTCAAAGGGAACCCCAACCACAAGTAGTGGTATCAGGGGAGCCTTTGTAGTGCCACCTTCCTTACCACTGGCTTGGCAAGTGGCACAGGAGCAACAAAACTCCTTGGTATCTTCTGACCTGTGAGGCCAGTGAAAATGAGGAACTAGTCTGTCCAAAGTCTTACTTTGGCCTAAGTGTCCTGCCAGGGGAATATCGTGCTAGGGTGAGTAGGAAGCCCCTAAACCTCAGAGGTATAACCAACCTCCTGGTGGCACCAGGCTTAGGGTCTCTAGCCTCTGAGTAAAGAGTTCCTCGTCCCAATAGATCCTGTGGGACCCACTGACACTCCCAGCAGCTTCAGCAGCTGCTTGCTGTCTGAGGGGTTCAAGAGAGGGGCTGGTTTGCTGTTCCGAGCCCATGTCTGCCCTGGAATGGCCCCCTTTCCCCAATAACTGAACCTGATCAAGTTCAAGCTCATCTGTGACAGTACCTCCTCCACAGGGACTAAGATCTTCCCTCTCAAGGGACGGATATTCACTCTGACCCTGGGGGGAAGACACAGCCTTACCCCTCCTGCTCCTTCTCTTGGAAGGTGCCTGGTCCTTTGTTCCAGGATCCAGGACCTGTTTAGTGGAAAGTTTAGCCTGTGACCTAATCACAGCAAACACATCTGCAGAGATTTCCAGCATTGCTGCATGAGTCCTAAACTCCACATCAGCCCAAGCTGATGTCTCCAAATCATTGCCCAACAAACAAACTACTGGAAGATCTGAGCTAACCACAACTTTCTTAGGGCCAGTTACCTCTCCCCAGCTGAAATTAACAACTGCTAAGGAATGGTCAGTCCTTACATTGTTAGCATTGGTCACGTGGTACATCTCACCAAGTATGATGTGGTGAGTGGGGAGAGTTTCTGTATCACCATTGTGACACTGGCCCCGGTGTCCCTGTAGGCCATTGCCTCTATTTACATATATTAAAGGCTTCTGCCTGTACTTGCCCAGGTTACTGGAACTGACAAGTAAGCTGGCAAGATCCATGCCACCATCACAGACAAGCACAGCCTGAACTGGAGTTCTGATTAGGCCAGAACCTACCTCAGAGAGCCCAAGGTCAACCTCACTATTCCCTTCTTCCCTGTACCACCACTTGTGCTAGGGGTAGCAGTTGCCTTAGGGGCAGGGGTGGTGGTATTAGATTCCTTGGCTTTTGGACATTCAGGATCTTTTGTCCAATCGGTTTTTGCTTTGCAAAAGTAGCACCAGGGTTTGCTCTTGCCTCTGTGCCTTCTGGTTGTCTCTGAACTTTATTCTATATTGTTCAGTGTCCAAGCCAAACCCATCAATGAGAGCACTCTTCAGCACTGAGTAATTATCAGCATCCTCTTCTCTGACAGTGAGGAGCTTATCTCTACCTTTGTCAGCAAAGGAGAGCCACAAGAATGATGCCCACTGCTCTTGAGGTACCCTCTGAACTTTACAGGCCCTCTCCAAAGCAGTTATCCATTTGTGGATGTCATCCCCAACATTATAGGGAGGGACAATATTGTTCAGGTTCCTATGGTCATAAGTTTCTCTAACTCTAGGGACCTGGTTGCTGCCACCATGGGACTCTAGTCCAAACATTTTTCTAGCCCTCTGTAGTTCTAGGGACTCCTTATCAAGGGCCAACTGCTCTTGCCTGAGCATAAGCCTAGTTTTCTCAAGTTCAAGCAGTTTGTATTCCCTGTTAAAAGAGTTGTCCCTCTTGCTAGATACAGAGGTCCCTATAGACTGTCCTGAGTGATTAGACTCTGCAGAGGGAGATCTATTTCTCCTTGGTAAACTCTGCACTCTTCCAAAAGGAGTGAAGTGGGGGCCCTCGGGGCCTTCTCCACCATCTTCTGGAAGATCTGAGTTGTCCAGGGTAGATCACCAGGCTCCTCCTGGTCAGGAGTCGATTCAAGGTCATAGGGGGTGTCCCCACCTTGCCTGTTCTCTCTCCCTCCCACTCTATCCTGTTCATCTGACCCAGGAGTCTTTCTGAGGTCATCTAACAGTAACACCTCTACCAGGCATTGAGTGTTGGCACTCCTCCCTGTCTTGCACATTCAAGAGGCACACAGTGCGTTCATTTCTTGGAATAAAAGGTCACTGTATCTAGAAGGCAGAGAGCCTCTGGTATCTCCCTTAGGTGACATACTAGGTGTGGTGTAATGTTGCACCTATCTAACCTAGTGGGAGCTAATCTCTATTAGGTTGGAGAAAGGGTGTGCTAGACCCTTAACTTACCCAACCCCAAGTTCAGTAGAACGTACTATTCTAAGCTGAGATTATATGTGCCTAGTACTAGTGGTTTTTCAGTTATTCAATACAAAAGATTTATCTGGTAAAACAATACCTTTAAGAGGCGCAGACAATATAATTGAAGTAGTATCTTTATTCAAGTATACAGGAACAACCCCATGACATGTCCTCTGTCAGCAACTGCCAGCTCTCCTCTGCCTGGCATCCTCCAGAACTCTGAACATTCTGGTTGCCTGGGCAGGAATGCAGAGCATGTTGCTAAGCCACCATATCAAGATATAACATATCTCCTTTCCTTAATAATAAATGCAATAACAACAACAAACAAGCATTGGCATAGCCAATAGGTCTCGCTTTTGGGACCTTATAAGTATTTAGTTATGCAGCACAATATCCTTGGTGCAACAGCATCAACTGTTGCATGGCTAAACACTTATAAGGTACAAGGTTTAGCCATGCAATAGCTGATGTTGTTGCACCAAGGATATTGTGCTGCAAAACTAAATACTTAGAGTTTGGAATCAATCAACTGTAGCAGAACAGAAGCGCGGCAGGACTGTTATATATAGTTTTAAGGCACAAAGAGAGCGCGATTAGAGGTGCTTATGAAAGTTTTCACAATTTAAAGCAATTTGAATAAGCTCCTTTGAGTCCTTTTTTTTTGCAAAACAGAAGTACATTTATATAGCGCGAACTGGACCCAAAGGCATTGGAGCGCTTTACACGCGCACCAGTTTATAATGCAGCTCAACCTGCAACTCACGGATTCCACTTCCAATAAATATCCGACTGTAGAAATATTGAATGCTACTAATATAGTTGGAGGGTTTGACGTCATAAATAAATGCGAGTTTAGAATCAATCAACAGTTGCAAAACACCATAGCCGTGCCCAAGGTGAATTTACAAATACAACTTCTCTTTTTGTATTTTTATCAAGCCTTCCGGAACAATTGTGCTTTTAAATCTGAGGAGATGCTGAAAAAAATAAAAGGAGACTTGTATGTGGAATATTCTCGGATAGTAAGATAGTTGGTGTGTGAAATGATGAAATTGGGCGAACAAAGTTTTAATAAAAATCGACCACACAAACAATACTGTTTAAGACAGTATCCTTTTTTAAAAAAAATGGCTTTTGATATAGCAAAAAGGTTGGAGTTAAGCGTCAACTAATTGGCCTCAGAGGGGAAACAGCAATTACGGAGGATGTCTCTGTGTGGTTTCTGCTCTCCTGGCGCCTCTGGTCTGTTTACTATTCACACGTGGAATTTCAAAACCATTCATCAAGGAGCAGGTCTCTGCCTGCCTTGTGGCACAGTGGCGCCTGTTGTCTGTTCCCAGCAGAGAGGAAGGAGCTGTAGAAGCAGGATTCACGAGCTTGTGGAGGAGGATTAATTGTTCACAAAAGTTAGCCTTGTCTCCAGCTTACACAGAGTTTCGTTCTGACTAAAACCTTTCAGGCTTGTTGTTTCTAAATATATAGAGCGCGTGCATTTAGCTATTTACATTGCACCTTCTGAGCGTAATTACAAAATGCACGCGCTGTGTATATTTTAAAACAAGCCCGTAATGTTTGACTAAGATGGCAGGGTGCTGGCATTTTTTTCATGTAAGAGTAGCATGGGCTGAAAGTAAATACTAAAAAGACGCGCTCTGTGGTGAGGGAGGGGGAGGGAGTTAAAGCGCTGCAGGACTGTTATATTTAGTTTCAAGGCACAAAGATAGCACGAGTAGAGGTGCTTATAAAAGTTTTGACATTTTCTAGTAATTTGAATAAGCAAATCAGCTCCTTTGAGTTCCTTTATTTAAAAAAAAAAACAGAAGTACATTTATAAATCGCGAACTCGACCCGAAGGCATTGGAGCGCTTTACACGCGCACCAGTTTACAATGCAGCTTAACCTGCAACTCGCGGATTCCACTTCCAATAAATAGCCGAATGTAGAAATATTCAATGATAGTAATATAGTTGGAGGGTTTGACGTCATAAATAAATGCGAGTTTAGGATCAATCAACTGTTGCAGAACACCATAGCCGTGCCCAAGGTGAATTTACAAATACAACTTCTCTTTTTGTATTTTTATCAAGCTGAAAACAATAAAAGGAGACTTGTATGTGGAATGGAGAGAGGAAGAAAAGGTAAAGCGCTGGGGCCGCAATTATACCAAAAGTAAACAAATACTTTTTTTTTTCTACTTCTTTTGTTTTGCAGCAATCGCAGCACCCGAGGATTACCTTTCAGCATGTTAAAGTAAAGCGTTGATGCCGCGATTAAGGGAAAGGACGCTCGCTTGTGAGATAGGCATAAGGCTGATGAGGGAGCTCACAAGGGAATTCTTTTGTTTTGCATCAATCGCGGCACCAGAGGATTACCTTTCACCATGTTAAAGTGAAGCGTTGATGCCGCGATTAAGGGAAAGGACGCTCGCTTGTGAGACAGGCATAAGGCTGATGAGGGAGCTGACGAGGTCTTGTGGGCACTGAAGCTCGACCTGTGAAATAGCAGCAAGGAAGGGGGCGGAGAGGAGGCTATGAGGGAGAGCGACGTAAAGCCATATGGCTGCTTTGCGCGCATGCACGCCTCGTGCACTGTAGCTCTAGGTCAGCGGTAGCACTTTGAAAAGTCCCTTACAAAATGTCTCTCCGAGCCAGTGCATGTGCTGGGCTCAGCGAGACCTAAAAATGAACAAGTTACAACAATAAAGGAAATATACAAAGATACATAGAAAATTAACACATTTCTCTAATACAGAATGCATATAATTAGTTAATCCCATTACACCTGGAAATCAATAGGTAACATAATCATTATGCCATCTTGGAACTTTCCTAATGCGTTTGTTATCTTTTCCATCATCACTGTTTTTCACCAAAAGATCATTACCAGTTTTCCTTTCCCAAACATGTAATTCCGTATCATTGCACATTGACACTTCGAGTACTCCACACTTTCCCATCACTTAGCCAAACATTGTTACCAAAGACCTTAATTTTTTGTTTTGGTACTGACCATTTTGATAGACGTTTCCTTTGAATGCCCACACAATATGTCCTCACCCAATCTCCAGCAACAAATACACGTTTGTTCCTTTTCAAATTGTCATTGCTCTGCTCACATATTTCTCCTGGTGTTTTTTGACTCTACACTCTATGCTCCTGTTGCATACCGGTCGCATTTGACCCTTGAGCATACACCCCGGAACAACCCTAGTTCCAGGTTGTCTACTTTTAAGAAGTCTGAATGAAGATTCATTGGTAACAGACTGTGGTGTGGTTCGGTAACTCCACAACATTTCTTTCACTGCTTCTTTGCAATCTCCACCACACCCTTCCGATAATTGAGTACATTCTTTCAGAACTCTATTAAATCTCTCAACGAGACCATTTTCCCTGGGATTGTACACAGCAGTAGTGTGATGATTGATGCCCATTTTGGAAAGATATATTTTGAATTCCTCCGCTATGAACTGGGGTCCATTATCCGTGACTAACATATCAGGACACCCTTCCCTACGAAAAATTTGGTAACAAAACTCGTTAATGTCTCCAGTAAATGCTACGTCAGGCCATTTTGAATGGCAGTCAATCAAAACCAAGGCGTACTTATTTGCAATTCCCTCGGATAAAAATGGGCCACAAATATCCATAGCCACCTTTTCGCATGGTCTATTTGAAAAATTGGATGAAATAGGTGATTCCTCCACCCGGTGATTTTTATCACTGCACCTGCATTCTACACACCCACGTACATGCTCCTCTATGTTCCTGACCATCCCTGGCCACCAAAATGTTTCTCTGGCCTTTCTCTTCATTCCTGACATTACACCGTGTCCTTCATGAAGTAATTTAAGTATCCTGGGCTGTAAGCTGACCGGCACTACTAACCTACCACTCCTGCGCATTACACCATCCACTACAGAAAGTTCTGTCCAGACTGTCCAAAACTCTCCAAATTTTTTCCTACACTTTCCCATCACTTAGCCAAACATTGTTACCAAAGACCTTAATTATTTGTTTTGGTACTGACCATTTTGATAGACCTTTCCTTTGAATGCCCACACAATATGTCCTCACCCAATCTCCAGCAACAAATACACGTTTGTTGCTTTTCAAATTGTCATTGTTCTGCGCACATATTTCTCCTCGTGTTTTTGACTCTACACTCTATGCTCTTGTTGCATACCGGTCGCATTTGACCCTTGAGCATACCCCCTGGAACAACCCTAGTTCCAGGTTGTCTGCTTATGAGAAGTCTGAATGGAGATTCATTGGTAACAGACTGTGGTGTGGTTCGGTAACTCCACAACATTTCTTTCACTGCTTCTTTGCAATCTCCACCACACCCTTCCGATAATTGAATACATTCTTTCAGAACTCTATTAAATCTCTCAACGAGACCATTTTCCCTGGGATTGTACACAGCAGTAGTGGGATGACTGATGCCCATTTTGGAAAGATATATTTTGAATTCCTCCGCTATGAACTGGGGTCCATTATCCGTGGCTAACATATGAGGACACCCTTCCCTATGAAAAATCTGGTCACAAAACTCGTTAATGTCTCCAGTAAATGCTACGTCAGGCCATTTTGAATGGTAGTCAATCAAAACCAAGGGGTACTTAATTGCAATTCCCTTGGATAAAAATGGGCCGCAAATATCCATAGCCACCTTTTCCCATGGTCTATTTGAAAAATTGGTGGATAGAATAGGTGATTCCTCCACCCGGTGAGTTTTATCACTGCACATGCATTCTAGACACCCACGTACATGCTCCTCTATGTTTCTGACCATCCCTGGCCACCAAAATGTTTCTCTGGCCTTTCTCTTCATTCCTGACATTACACTGTGTCCTTCATGAAGTAATTTAAGTAACCTGGGCTGTAAGTTGACCGGCACTACTAACCTACCACTCCTGCTCAGTACACCATCCACTACAGAAAGTTCTGTCCAGACTGTCCAAAGCTCTCCAAATTTTTTCCTAAGGACAAAACTGGGGCCCGAAGGATTGGACTGTTCAATCATAACTTCTTTGACGGTGGAATCATTTGTTATAGCATCTTTCCACCCTCACACGACTCAGTCACACTTGCTACCACACAATCATCATTGGAGTCGACATCGTCATCATCGCATTCCAATGGCAAACGGGATAGGCAATCAGCATTGAGGTTGCGAATGCCTGGAACATACTGTAGTGAAAAGTCATACCCTTGGATCCTGTATAACCATTTGGCGATTCTGGGGGTTGCTTTAGCAGCTCCTTTAGTAGTGAACAATTCTATGAGAGGTTTATGGTACATCCTAATTTCAAAATGGGTTCCCAAATGTAAGTTTTGAAATAATTCACTCCCCACCAGCATGCAAGGGCCTCTTTCTCAATGACCGAATAAGTGGCCTCTGCACCCTTGAGGGTTCGTAATGCAAATGATACAACACGTTCATGTCCCAGATATTTTTGCATGAGCACTGCTCCTAGACCGTAAGCACTGGCGTCCACTACAATTACGCTGTGATGTGATGTGATGGATTGAACGGCTTCAAAGCTACCACTTTGACTATTTGTTCTTTAATAGATATGAAGACTTTTTGGCATTCATACGACCACTCGAACTTGACACCCTTTTTCATTAAAGTTCTGAGAATATGGACTTTGTCAGCAAAATGCTGAACAAACTTGGAATAAAATTCCGCAAGGCCCAGGAATGAGCACATCTGCTTCTTGTCACACGGTGATAGTGCATTGGTGATAGCATCTAATAACCTTTTTTGGGGTTTTACTCCATCCCTGGATAATGTGTGTCCTAAATAATCAATTTGTTTGACACCAAATTTGCATTTTTTGGCCCCTACAGTAAGACCTGCATTTTGCAACTTTTCTAAAGTTTGTGTCAGTATAGAATCGTGTGCAGCACGATTGGTTCCCCACACCAATACATCATCTTGAAAAACTAACACTTTGGGTAATCCTGGCAATAACTTATACATTACTCTTTGGAAAACCGCTGAGGCGGATGCCAACCCAAAAGGCATCCTTATAAATTGGAAAGCTCCTTCAGGTGTGATAAATGAAGTGAAAGCCTCCAGTAACTCAGCTTAAAACAGCAGCCGCTTTCCCCGTTACCCCGTCATCGGGGGCCAGTTCAAGAGGATACTTGCAGGCACTAAGCGGGTGTCAAGCACTGAAGGCGTGAGTCCTCTTCCTCCGCCCGACCAGATAAGTAACGCGGCATTTTGGTTCCTTTAATAACCACGCTCCTTTCTTCTCTCTCCCTCTTTCTTTTCAAACCTTTAGGGTGTGCCATTGTTGCTACCACCCCCCTCCCGAGACCCATGTTGTAGTTAGTGACTGCATCTTATGTGAGATATTTTCTTCTTACTCATTTTTATTAATACTTAGTGCCCAAATGTGCTATACTTACGAAGCTTTACGCTTAGTTTTTCTCACATAAGTTTTTGCTTATCGATACTACTCATGATGGGCATATTTCTCGACTCTTTCTGCGAGTTTTCTTCCACTGAATTGATTTTGGTTGACCACCAGTAGTGCACAGTATTCCTGATAAGCAGCACGTATTGCTAAGTGTTACTGCTTATGTGCACTGCATAGAGCATTAATATTTGTTATTTCAGCTGCAATTTTGCGGATGGGATTACGGCTAACGACTATGTTTGTCTTCCTCTTTATGTGTGTCTGTGTTTGTTATGTCCAAACCAGAATAAACTCTGTTCCTCCCACACATGAGGGATACCAGATGACACGTGTATATAGATTCTTACACTTTTTATCTCCTTTTCACACTTAGAACCTCAGGTCAGGGTGGGCCTTAGCGCGCCCATACCGCCGGGGTCTACACTTTTTGGTCCTGAAGAATGCCCGTTTAAAATTACAAACACATAGGCAGAAACATGTTGACCCCCTTTTAAAGTGGACTCTGCTGAACAATTTATTCAGCGTTCCGTCCTCCACCTTGTTTTTAATGTGTCCGATTGCCTACTAATACATTTGTATTTTTTGACACAATCATGATACTTTTAATATTCACTCCTTCACTATACACCACACACGAATAACCAGCTCCGCAGTAATTCTGGCGTCGTAGCACACCAGGGTGGCATTCGGCCTCTCCTGGTGGGGCCCAATGATGAAGCATGTCACCAACCAGGTTGGTGAGTGAGGGCTTTATTAAGATCCAACTCGGATTCTTCTGTCATGCTCTACATTTACTGTTTGCAAGGCATACTCTTCTGTTGATATGATCAGATTTACCTTGGGGGACTGAGAGTGTTCCTAATTTTTCCCTCCCTCTCCTGTTGATTTCAACGACCCACTTGCGTTGAGACAGACTTTGCCCCACACGCTGTTTTCCCTGGCTGTACCTGCTCTCATCTTTTCTTAATTTGTAGGGCTGTTGCTAGCCACCTTTCTTTGGATTTGATTTAACTCATTGGTGGGATATGCCTCTGCCCTTCTCTCACTCTAGGTTGTACTTTCATTTATTTGTCACTTGTTTTGTAACTTTCTTGGACTCATTGTTGTACTTTATTGACTCTTCTTTCATCAGTGGCACAGATCATGAAACGTTTTCAGTTGATCTCTGGTAGCTGCTTTGGTTTGGTAGTTTGTAGCCAATAATGAAATGTAAAAATGCAACAAGAAAACCCTAGTGTCATATTTGTGCCAGGTTCTTGAGGTGTTTTTGAGGGAGATTTAAATGTAAGAGCAAAAAAGGGCAATCATGCACACTAACATTTTTTATTTATGATTTAAATGCGTTGCTACAATTAAACAGTGTTACAGTCACTGTTACCAACAACGAAGTACTGGTGGACACAGCAACTGCAGACGCAAGCAAATGTGCACTGTCCTCAAAGTATGAGCTAGTACAGATGTAACTATCATTTGTGTCCATTTCTTTAGGTTACAATTCCACAGGGGCTACTATATCCAGTTTGTTAAGCAAAAAACACACAGGTAGTAGTGTTCCCTCACAGGGAAATATCTGCACATTCACTGAGCACAATATAGTCCGTAACTATTAAGCGTGAAAAGTCAAATTATTTAGCTTTATTACAGCAACCGGGCGCTAGATCAGCCCCAAACACCTACTACCTAAAGGTGTTGTCAGCACAAACCAATGTGCAACCAACAGAACAAAAAACTGAAGCTCTTTCAGCATACCATTAGATCAAATGTTACTCCAAACATAGTAATGGTCTAATCTGTAAGACCCTTAGGTATGTACCACTATACTGAGAACAAGACAGATACAACAATATTAATCAGAAAACAGAGATCCAGAAAGTTCATTATTCGTGCTGTTTAGCATTCTTTATTCATGCTGTGTCCAAATTAAAATACCCAGCACATGATTAGCCAACACGTGTTTCGTCTTTGCTTACACTTTTTCAAGGCATAAATGTAGGATTCGTAAGCGGTTACACTCACGTTTTGGAGGTTGCAACTTATTAGGGTTGTGCCACAGGGGTGGCGGACAAAGTGTTACCCTGTACGTATTGCCAGGAGTACTGCCACGATTCTTTTCACTGCACTTTCACGTAGCTGTTGACACGAGGACAGATACGGATGGTTTAGTTATTTATGAGGTTGGAGTTCGTACGTTGGGAGGTGCTTAAATGACGGTCCTGCAATAATTCTCCTGTTAGATAGTGGTTGTTTATAACATTAATTATATCAGCACAGGGTTCATAGGCAGATAGTGTGTTGCTTGTTTTTGCACTGATGGCAGAGTCTGAACAATGTGCTATGGTTATAACCAGGGCTTTACATAGGCCGGTACTGAGTAGCAGCACTTTTTAGGTCGAGCCTGGGCAGCGCATGTGCTTCTCTGCAGCATGCTCTATTGGAGTAAGAAATAGAAGCTCTGCCCACTCTCAGCCCATAATTGGCATTGGTTTGCGTCATTGCCCTTCGTAAATGTTGGCTTCAAATTCGTTAATAGGCTTGTTAGTCCCTCCTTAGTACCACCTTGTCTTCATTTATAACCTCCAATGAGAACTAGCCCTTTTACTTCGGTTCTTACATGGTATGTCTTCATTAGTCTGTAAGCACAATTTTCTTTAATGAGTTTCTCCGACTGCAGGAACAAAATACTTTCCTACAACATTCAGTGCTCCGTGCATGCTTTCACTTTCTAAACAGCCTAGGACAATGGCGGCCGCTTCTTTCAATAGGTCTCGCATTTACAAGAGTTTGAGCTATTGGCATTGTAAATGGAAATGACTTTTATTTATGTGTTAATTAGCAAAACAGAAAAATAAAAGGCATTGTCATTTACAGTGCCAATAGCTTAAACTCTCGCAAATGTGAGACGTATTGAATTGCAAATGCTTGTTTAATCAGAGGTAGCAAGACAAAGAGCTGAGCATGCCAATGTTTTATATTGCAGTGAAGCAAAGCTTTAATTACATTTAGTGAAAAGCAACTCAGACTTTGCCTTTTTGGCCAGTATTACAGTCCGAGTCATTGTTAGTGACTGAGGAAGTCAGAATGTGCATAAAGTCTTTTGTTGGCAGCCCTTGTTTTGGAAAGACGACACTCAGGGATTTAACCTTCTCTATTTTATGCCCCTTCCATATGAATCTTTTCTGAAGCAAAAATGTTTGTCCAATGTCAACATTCACATGCATTATCCTGTGAGATGTTTTAGGGAACATCCAAATGCTATAAAATGGTACTAACATTTCCATTGCATCCCTCTGATGCCCAGAGAGCCTGGCCCACCTATAAAAAACACTTAGAAAATCTTATATTCTCCTGACCCTTCTTTTGCCTACTATACATACAATGTGCTGGATTTATTCAGCCTGTACTTGTCTTGCAGATCTTGTGCTTGCCTCATCCAGAGACCCAGATTGCTTGCTTTACTCATCCGTTCATCATCTAGACCACCATGTTCTCATCTGTGCTTGACTCACCCACCCTATACTTACCTTGCCAACTCTTGCTTACATCATGCAAGCTGTTCTTGGTTCTTCCAATCTGCACTGACCAATCATGCTTGATTTACTCAACCCACCTTAACTGAGCCGTCCTTACCCCCTCCCCCACCCAGCTCCCCTGATCCAGCCAGTTCAGGCTCACCAGCCCTGTTCTTGCCTGGTATAGTCTGTGCATGCCTTTTGTACCCCGGTACCCCCGCCTCTGATGTTCATCTCAACTCATCCTATTGCGTTCATCTCAGTCATTTACTTAAGCCCTTCCTCACATGTGTTACCACTCTAGTTCCCTTTATTCACTTCACTTACCCAGTGCTCACACGAAGGTACCTTATGGTTCCAATGACGGGGCTGTGGAGGGCTTTGAATGACCATTGTGGCTGCGTGCTGTATAGTAAATGACGACTCTAAACTGTGGTGTAGTCTGCATTGTAGTGAAGATCAGATTGAAAATGTTCCCTTTCATATGGGTTGGTTCAATGACTTCAATTTTGATGTTTATTTTGTCAAAAGCGGAGGAGGCATCAGAGAGAAAAAATGTAAAGAAGCAAGAGGTAAGGTGTACTCTAATGAATGGAGGCCAAAAGGGATTGGTCTATCGTTATCCGGTTTTTTACTCAAATTACCCACACAGTATCTTTTGCTGTGCAGAATGAGAACATTCATGACTTGTATGCTTCACCCCAGTACAGAGATCTGGGTCTAAATCCATTGCTTTTTTAACCTCTCCATGCCATTCCAGTTTAGACCCAGCCATATGAAAATCAGTCTTGACCCTGTTCCCCATGGGTAGTGTCCTGCTCGAACTGCCAGGCCAGGTCCTCCAGGGACTGGAAACAAGCATACGAGGACCGGTTTCGGAGTATCATCAGCCAGGCTAGCTTGACCCCTGGCTTGCCAATTCAAACATGGTCAAGACTGATTTGCATATGGCTGGGTCCAAACTGGGGTGGCGTGGTGAGCAAGATAGCGATGGATTAAACCCAAATCCTTGTGAGGGGGAGAATGTTTACATTGTTCAACGTTTTGTTCATCATTTGTTCTTGTCGCCCTAAGTGGTAAGTGTATGCCCTGACGTAGGTCCCATGCTCACTGCACCACTGGATTCAAGCTAGCCTGGCTGATGAGGGATGATGCCCTGAAACTGGTCCCAGGATGCTTGTTTCTGGTCCAGAGAGGACTTGGTTTGGCAGTTCGGGCAGGACTGGGGTCAACACTGATTTGCATATGGCTGGGTCCAAACTGGGGTGGCATAATGAGCAAAAGAACGATGGATTTAACCCAGATCCTTGTGACTGGGGGAGAATGTTTCCATTGTTCAGCATTCCGGCCATCATTTGTTCCCTTTGTTTTTTTCCATGTTTATGTAGTGTCATAGACAATCTGCTTCGGTAGGAAATTACAGAAATGATATATGCATCCTTTTGCACAAGGCAGAAAAAACGAAAATACTCAACAGATGACAGAAATATTCCTGCATTGTCATGCACAATTGCTCACTAAGAAAATGTTGCGCCCATTAAATGCTTGCTCCTGACTCTAGGTCCGCTCTCTACTGCCTCTCCCATTCACTGCACAAATTGAGGATTACCTGCACTTGTCTGATCCCATTTAAAGCACTGATAATTTATGGTGTCAGCCACCTGTGCGACATGAAGCTGACAGTGTCTGCCACAGTTGTTGTGTGTGGGTGTGACAAGAAGTACCACTGGACCGACACACATGCTTGAAGCGTGTCACCGGTTCTGAAATAGTCAGCAGTGGGTGCTGTTTAGGCTGTTGCTACCTGTGTTCATATGTATTCCGGTTTGGTTTTGAATAATATCCTCTGTAGATTCCTCTCACCTACAGTTTCTCAGCATGTCCTCAGAGCCTTTAGTGAATTATATCAGGACTTTAGGATTTGGGCAAAGTTTCAAACTAAGAATAGAATTTGGTACTGTTTATTGTGTTGTATACAGAGCCCACCTGTCAGATTCAGCAGCTTCCAGACGCCATGTCCCGCTTTAGTGAGGTTAGTGTTTGAAAGATGTCTACGTTGAGGGGTGATTGGTCTGGTTCCTCGATTAAGGGGTAGACTGATCTGTTCTGGGCAGGGAGCCAGTACTTGGTATGGGGGAGGGGTGGGCTGGGCTCTGTGCTCGGTACTCAGACTTGACCTGCTGTCTTCAGGTTCTTCTGTTTGTTCAGTCAGTTACAAAGTAAAGTGCTTTATATCTGAAGGTGCCCCTGAACTTGCCACGGTGAGATGTCCGAGTTATCGTGGAGGGTCATACGATGGACATTAAAGGCATTGGCTCCTTTCCAGCTCGTGCAACTTCTCCATTTATAACTTTACCCAAACAAAGAGCAATGTCTAGAAGTATATGGGATACTTTTAAGAGTATTTTGAGACATATTTTTAGGTCTGGCAATAACCGAGACCTTTCAATTTTTTCCATAAAATATATGTACAATGCAATCATTTGAAAGTGCTTTCAGCTAGCTTTCTTCGTCCCTTGGTTTGTTCATGTGTCATTCACATTCTGCTTCCGCCCCTATAGCATACAGCAAGGGTGTGCGGGTCAGCCCACTTCAGCCACTGGATAACTTCACTTGGAGCGACTGCATTTTGCTCTTTCACAGAGAGCACATCCACACACTAGCTAGTTCCCTTCTAGCCAATGTTTTTGTTTTTAACTTATCATTTGGTGTTGTCTTTGTGTTTAGATTCTGATGTGACAGCAGTAAGCTTTATACCTGGTGTGAGCACAGGCCATTTCAATGCTTTAGGAATTCCAGTCTCCTGCCTATGGTGGTGTAAATTAATTCTTGGAAAGTCCTTTGTTTATCTGGCTTTGCAAGAATCGCCCTGTACCATCGCAAGAACAATACGATCAATAAAATCTTTTAGATATTGTGAATTGCACTCATGATAAATAGTGAAACATGACAGTTTGCAGCGTAAAAGGAGTGCTGAGTACATACATTGCTTTGATAAGAGCTACTAGCTAGTTCTACTTGAAACACATAAAACCATGCTCCCTCTGTCTTCAGTACATTTTCTCTGACAACAAAGAAGTGCACTTTGTTTTCCAGACATATGCAGACAGGATAATGTCCTATTACTTACCGGTAATCTTCATTACTCCGGGTCCCGTAGTCCTCGACACCGTCAGTGACAAATGAGATTTACTATCTCAATGACAGACAAAAGAACGAAGGAATGCTGGACCTACCCCTCCCCCTCCCACTGGGAGTACTTAAGGAGTACCGTCCCAGCATTCCTCCTGAAATACCAAGCCCCAATGAAGGCCGGCAGACAGGGAGGGAGGGAGGGAAGTCATGACGGTGTCGAGGACTACGGGACCCGGAGTAATGAAGATTACCGGTAAGTAATAGGACATTACCCCCAGGTCCCTCCGTCCTCGACACCGTCAGTGACAAATGAGAAATACCAAAGCAAACCCCGGCATTCATACCAGAAAACACAACAAACCACCAGGATAGCAAACAAACCCAGAGATTTATTGGAAACAAAGTAGAAAAAAACATTTAGGAGCGAACAGAGCTCAACACCCCCAAAGCAAAACCTCCATCATCCCCCAACAGATTGAGGAGGCGATAATGCCTGATAAAAGTATTGGAAGAGGCCCACGTGGCAGCCCTACAAATCTCAGAGAGAGGGACACCCTGAACCTCCGCCCAAGAAGCAGCCACCCCTCTCGTAGAACGACCCTGAACCCCCAAAGGAGGAGGAGAACCAGACAGAGAGTAGGCCAAGGAAATGACTTGCTTCAGCCAACGGCCGATGGACACAGAAGAAGCCTTACTCCCAAGCGAAGCCGCACCAAAGGAGACAAAAAGGGAGTCCGACTTGCGAAAAACCGCCGTACGGTCCAGATAAATGCGCAAAGCCCTGCACACATCCAACAAAGACCACTGGGGACCCCCAGGAGAATCCAAAACAGAGCCCAGGGCAGGTAAGACCAACTCCTGACACCTGTGAAACTGCGAAGAAACCTTCGGCACAAAAGAAGAATCCAGTCGGAGCACCACACCCCCCTCCGTGAATGAAAGAAAAGGAGGCCGCGCCATCAAGGCACCCAACTCCCCAAGACGACGAGCAGAGGTGACAGCCACCAGGAAAACCACCTTGAGAGTGAGAAATTTTAAATCCACCACATCCAAAGGCTCAAAAGGAGGACCGATCAAAACCCGAAGGACCAAAGGCAAATCCCACAGGGGAAAAGAAGGACGAGGAACAGGCCGAGAAACAGAAAAACTGCGGAGAAGACGAGAAACCAAGTCCTCAATATCCGAAAGATTCCCCCACGGGGAACGAAAAGCCCGAACAGCGGCCCACTGGGCCCGCAGAGTAGACACAGCCAAACCCTTCTCGAAACCCTCCCACAAAAATTGAAGGACAACCTGCAAGGAACAGAACAAAGGGGAGACCCCCAACGCCGAACACCAACGATCAAAATTACCCCAATGCCTATCATAAGCCTTAAGGGTAGAAGGCCGCCGGGAACGCTGAAGAGCCACCGCTAAATGTTCTGGGAAACCGCGCCGTCTCCAACCCTGCCTCTCAACTTCCACACCGACAACCGCAACCGGAGAAGCGACAGGCACGGGGAAGATCGAAGCGGAGACGGAGACAGGGGAAGAAACCAGGGACCCTGCACCGCCAAAAGACGCACCGTCGGAAACCAAGACCTCCGAGGCCAAAACGGCAGGACCGCCACCACCACCCGATCCTCCTGACACAAACGGGCCAGAAACCTGGGAACCAGAGCCAGGGGGGGGAAGACATAGAGGAGACGCGAAGGCCACGGGAGAGACAGAGCGTCCACCCCCCAGCAACCCTCCTGCAGAAACCGGGAGCAGAACCGAGGGAGCTGAGCATTGTGCCGGGAGGCAAAGAGGTCCAGAAAGGGACGCCCAAACCTCCCGCACACAAGCCGAAACGCAACCGGGGTGAGAGACAACTCCAGAGAATCCGGAAAGCACCGACTCAGGGCATCCGCCACAAAGTTGTCCACTCCCCGAAGATGAACCGCCGTCAGAGACAGCAGATGGCCCTCCGCCCAACAAAACAGGGGCACCACTATCGCATTCAAGGAAGCCGAACGAATCCCCCCTTGATGATTCAGATAAGCCACCGTTACCATATTGTCGGACCGCACCAACACGTTCCGACCGAGCAACAGATCCCGAAAACCCATCACAGCTCGGGACACCGCCGTGAGCTCTCTCCAGTTGGACGACCGGCGGCTCTCCAGGAGGGACCAACGACCCTGAAGGGAACGAGACCCCAAGGTCGCCCCCCAACCCAAGGCGCTGGCATCCGACGACAAGACCAGAGAAGGAGCAGACTGCAGGGGCAGACCCGAAGACAGATGATCCCTCACAGACCACCAAAGAAGAACCGGGAGGACCACCGGAGACACAGGAATAAGAACATCCAAGTCGCGGGACAGGGGATCCCAGAGAGACAGGAGGTACACCCAAAGGGGGCGCAGATGAAAACGTGCCCAGGCCACCGTAAAAACTGTCGCCGCCATCAGACCCATAAGACGCAACCAAAGGCGTACCGGAAAAGCACCCCCCACCCGGAAACGACGAGCAAGGGACACCAACGTCACAACCCGAGGCTCGGGGAGGAACACACGGTTCAGATCCGAACGGAAGCGGGCCCCAATGAAAACCATGTCCTGCGACGGCGTCAGCTGACATTTGGGCAAGTTGATCAGAAACCCATGGGCCCGCAACGCCGAGCACACCACTTCCCTGGCCTCCAGCAACAGGACCCGAGATGGAGCATGTATCAACCAGTCGTCTAAATAGGGGTACACCATCACCCCTTGGAGATGAAGCCACGCGACCAAAGGCGCCACCACCTTCGTAAACACCCGCGGCGCCGACCGGAGACCGAAGGGCAATACCATGAACTGGTAATGACGCCCCTGAACACAAAACCGCAGAAACCTGCGGGACCGAGGATGGACCGAGACATGATAATACGCATCCTGAAGATCGAGGGTACACATGAAGTGACCTGGCAGCACCAACGGAATCACCCTCTGCAAGGTCTCCATGCGGAAAGGAATCTTGGCCACCCATTTGTTCATCACCCGCAGATCCAAAATCAATCGGAAACCCCCCGTGTTCTTTGGAACCAGAAAGACCAGGGAATAGAAACCCAACCCCGTCTCCAACGGGGGAACCTCCTGAATGGCACCCTTCCGAAGAAGGTCCAGAATCCCGAGAGAAAGATGAGACCGCTTCACACGACTCGAAGGCCAAGGAGTTGGCCGAACACCCGAGTCTGGAGGAGTAGCCGTAAACTCCAGAACATAACCCTGGCGAATCACGTCCAACACCCAGACGTCGGAACAAGACTGAACCCAGGCATCCAGGAAGAAGCGCAGCCGCCCTCCAACCAACAACCCGGGAACCACCGCCAAAGAGTCAGGAACGTGGCTTGGCAGGAGGAGGGGACTTAGCCTTACGGTCCCGACCACGGCCAGAAGCAAACCTACCCTGGCCTCTCACAAACTGCCTACGAGAAGTAGGGCGAAAGAAAGATTTGGGTTTAGAAGTGACAGGAGCAGTAGAGGAGACTTTAAAAGAAGAAGAATGCTTCTTTTCCTTAAATAACTTGTGCAATTTCGCCTCCAACTCCCCCCCAAACAACATTGTACCCTGAAAGGGCAACCTCAAAGCGCATGCTTTCTGCGCAGAGTCCGTCTTCCAGTCCTTAAGGACAAGACTGCGACGGGCAGCCACACAAGCCCCCCCGGACAGAGCAGAAGCACGCACAACGTCAAAGGAGACATCAGACAGCAGCTCCACCTGACGCTCAATCTGCTCAAGCAAACCAGAACAGTCCGTGGCATTATCCATCGACTGATAGAGAGACTTCAGGTCAGACAACAGGGACTGCGACACATAAGTCCCGTAGATGCCCGCCCTCAAGGCCAGGTGGGAACCAGAATACACCTTACGGAGCGCCACATCCGCCTTCTTGTCAACCGGATCTTTCAGCACAGCGTCCTCAGCAAGGGAAGTACGCCCCACCAAACTCGCCACAAAAGAATCAATAGGAATCGAATCAGGCAGTTCAGTAGCCATATCCTGCAGAGGATAGAGTTTCGCCATGAATCGCGGAATCAGGATGCGATCAGGATCAGCCCACTCGCGTTTCAAAACATCTTTGATGAAGGGATGGACAGGCACATCGACAGTGGCAGCACTCTGAAACTGTCGCAACAAAGGGCCCCTAGAGGTACTAGGCGCGTCCCCGTCAGGGAACCCCATGTTCTCCTTAACATGCTGCAAAATACCAGCCATAGCATCCTTGTCCACATATTTCCCTTTCAACTCTTCATCCCCCAACCACGCAGACTCATCGCCACTGGAGTCCGAAGAAACAGGAGCAGGGCACTTGCGACGGGATCCAACATCCCCCATCTCCGTCAAGGTTTCCCTGAGCAAGCGCTTAATATGCGCATCAGCACCAGCATCACGGCGCCTGGACCTGGCAGGGGAGGGAGACCTGGAAGCACTAGAAGAAGAGGAAGACCTCTCCCTGTGATGACGCTTTCTGGAATGTTTCCCCATCGCCAACAACACACCAACCACCGCCAAAACACAAGGAAATAACAACCGCTATGCGGTACTCACCCCCTCAGCTCGTTTTAACGAGCCACCTCCAGCCGGGAACCTCGAGGCGCCTGACTTCCGTCCTCAAAGCCCTAAACCGGAAGTCAGGCAAGACGAAAACCCGGAAGAGGAAGGAGCCACAACCAATCGGAGCAGCTCGGCCGCGCCCCCTAGCAAGCCCGGCAGGCCAGGAGGGGCGGCCATCGGGCAAGGAGAAAGCCAACGCGGTATTACACCGCCGCGAGGCCCAGAGACATGAAGAAGCCCGCGCCACTCCCCCCAAGCCCGGCAGGGGGGGAGAGGACATCCACGGAGGTCCGCCGGAACCTGGAATGAGAACCAGCAGCCCCCAAGTAAGTCCAGAAGAAGGCAGGAGCGTCCAGCTCCTGCCGCGTCCACACTGTCAGTAAGACAGAAAAAAGAACAGGAGGAATGCTGGGACGGTACTCCTTAAGTACTCCCAGTGGGAGGGGGAGGGGTAGGTCCAGCATTCCTTCGTTCTTTTGTCTGTCATTGAGATAGTAAATCTCATTTGTCACTGACGGTGTCGAGGACGGAGGGACCTGGGGGTAATTGGTTTGGGCAAGCTTCCTTTTTCAAGGGCCTTGCAATACAGTTCTGCAGACACTGCCTCGTGTGGGTGATGCTTGTCACAGCAGAGTAGTCTCCAGCCCGGACCATCCACAACAGAGGCGCAAAGAGGTGTGAACTAACTGGACCTGGCTATAAACAGCCACAAAGACAGTGCTCAGGAAAGAGACAAAAGTGTGTTTTTACCTAAAAGACCCTCGAACAACACTGTCTAGGTCTCCTCCCTCCTGCATCTCTTGTGATACATTTCCAATGTCGGGAAAAACAACATCATTCCCTTCTTGTGCCCAGGAACAGGTCAGGGGCTTCTAAAATGGAACCTTTAGGCCGCCATCACTCTGCTTCACTTATATGTACAATCACACCGTACAATGGCCCCATAAACCGTTATGGTGGAGGAGCTTCAGCCCACTGCTCAGAAGCTCCAAACCTGTGCCTGTGATCCAGACCTGATTAGAAACTCTTAATCTGTGCAAAAGCTATAAATGTGTGCAGAAGGCAGGGGCTGGACCATAGTGACGAGAGTCAGGAGCAGGGAGGAGGAGGAGTGGTGGGCACAGTAAGTGCACCTGACAGTTTGGCAGCCTTTCTTGGGCCGGCCAAACCAACATGTTTACTTCACATTTCTCCACCTTGCTGCAGGGGCGGCTGGTGTTAATGGGCGTAGGGGGCGTTGCCCTGCTACCCTGAGGGAGGGGCAAGATGAGCAAAAACGCCCAGCAGCTTAAAATACAAATAAAACAAACGATGACTTGCTGCTCGGTAATAAACAAGTTGAATTGTCATTGTTGATATGTCCTGCTGCACATGTGCCAGAAGGGCGAGGTATTGCTCGACCTGCAGGCACAAGCTGCAGCAGTGACATCATTTTAGAGGGAGTGGTGAATTACATTGCCATCTACAAAGATCCCGTTGGGGCGCACAATACAGTGGCCCTGGAAGGAGTTAACAAACTCCATTCATTTCAATGGGAGGGGGTGGGCCAGGCAGCGGCCGAGGAGATAAAGAGGTAGCGGATTGGTCATCATGAGAGGGGGCGGGGTGTAAGCGGGGTGCCTTTCTAATGAATGATTTGCTGTAACACGTGCTTCAAACGGCTTTGCTTTTGAAAACGTTATGAAAGCAGCCTGAACCTGTCGCTTCCTAGGGTGCCTCACCCCGTTTCTTACAACAGAGGCTCAGAAGTAACCGACTGTGGACAATATAACAAGTTTTGGCACACATTGATCACCGGGAGGCCCATTGGTCTGTTTAATCTGTTTGCGACAGATACCAGCCTTCCAGCCCGAAGCACGCATCAGGTCAGGAACATCAATATACTTTTCTAACTTTTGTTTAATAGAGGAGGGAAATCATGCCACAAATATCAGGTTGGAATCTGAAGAGGTCTCTTTGAAATTAAATACTCCGTATTTCTTTATCACACTGAAGTGTTTCGACTTAATATATCAGATTTTGTGAACTTTTAAAAGTGTACATTTACCACCGTGCTCCTATATCGCAGTACCTTCGGCCTCTCTTGAAAGTATCCATGGGCAAGAGGGGCTTGGGTCTGTAGGATCACACAGGGTAACTGCAAAGCTGCTGGGAATTATTGAGCACTTTACGCTGCCAGGAAAAGCACACCGAGTCTTGTCCTGACATGTTTTCTCCCCATGTGAGTCTGTATTCTCATGATGGTGTTTCCTTTAATTGTCCGGGCTGATTGACAGCCTTGACTGCAGGAGAACTCTTGTTCAAGTTTAGAGATCAATCTACCCAGGCCCTAAAGTTATGCTCAGAAAACTCCAAAGAACGTACTGCGTGAGAGCTTTCTGTACTCCGTGTGCTTCTGACATTTATAATGTGTAGGCAAAAATATACAACTGCTCAGCTCATCGGTATTTGCCTGTTTTATCTATAAAACATATGCGTCTTTCCTCATAATTGTCTTATTCATTTGATCCACGTGTTCTAAGAATTCGTGGGCCAAGTCATGGTTTTTGGGGTTCAAATAGAATGGTGATTTGCTCGAGGAAAAAGGACCATGGCAGAACTGCTCAAGCAAGGAGATACATTGTATATTTCCTTTGAAAAGGTAATTGTGTGTGCTTGGAAGTTCCCTACGTGTCGAGTAATGAAAAATATATTGCAGCCAAAGAAATGCAAGGTCTATGGCCAGCAGCCACCCTTCGATCTGTAGAGGACGAGAAGGGTGCATACATTTAGCTTTTGTGTTGTGCCGGCGGACAGAACCACACAGCAGTACTACTTTTTTAAACCTCTGCGCAGGGCGAACTGTCATACAGCACGGGCACAGACAGTACTGTGCAGTGCAAGGAAAGTATTGTGCTTGCTGCCCTGGGAGTCTTTCTATACAATGGTGTCTCCCAGAGGCTCAGACTGTCCCTGGCTGTGCACAGGCAGCACAGCAGACAGTACAGAAGGGACTCTGGAGGGTCTGCACCGCAAGCAGTCACAGGACTCATGTATGGAAAGAGTGACCTTGCTAATGCATGCCCCCATTCATGCTCTGGTATGGCCAAATAAAATCTGCCATAATGAAAAGGAAATGCTGTTGTCCAGCCTGGGCCTTACCCTGGGGTTGTTGTGTCGCGGCAGTGTTTCTACCTCCAATACCGATGGTACTTTCTTAAATCCATAAGTAAAATAAAAGGGACACCTTTTCTGACCAGGCATTAGAGTAGACCTTAAGTTACTGTACTCTGATCTGTGAAATCTGGAATAGTTTTATAAAACACATGTTTTATAAGTATGGAGCGTGTGAGTTCTTAAACACTACTGGGCATTTTGAAATAATATTTGCGATTTTGACACATTTATTAAAAATGAAATAATGCATTCAAAATTCACTACACGTAAAATTAAAGTTTATTTTAAAGTCTTTACCTTTTCAAGAGAAAATCTTTAATGTCATTGTTAGAATTGGGGGTCTCTAGTTGGCACAGGTAGGTACTTGTGACAAATAGGAACTCTCGTCTCTAGTCACAGTAAAGGGGTACACTCCTAAAATAACCCCTGCTCACCCCCTTGGTAGCTTGGCACGAGCAGACAGGCTTATCTCAGAGGCAGTGTGTAAAGCATTTGTGAACACACACAGTAATCAAGTGACAACACTACAGATGAACACCACACCATAAAAAATAAGTATTCTTTATATAGATTTACCACAAGACCATAAACAACAAAAATCCACAATATTGTTACTTTAAAATGGTAGTATTTAGCTTAGTTCTCTTTAGTTCTTAAATGAGACACTTTAAGTCAATGTACCTTTAGATGTGACACGCAGGGCAACGAAAGTGTTGCAACGATGATGATGCGATGAAAGTTTGGTGTAAAGAAATAAAGATGTGAAGATCTTCCTGATGCGGCACGCTTCTCCGATGTTGTGAGAGATCTCGGCGTTAGCTGCAGCGGTGACACCCTTGTCCAGTGATGCGATGACAACGGCTTTGGCGGCAGCACGCTTCTCCGTGGTTGCAAGGCGCTTTTCTTGATGCGTTGCAATACGACAGCTACAGCGGTGTCATCCAAGATGCGACGGCAGCAGCAGCGACACACTTCTTCCTCGATGCTAGACAGTTCTCGTGATGCGGTGCGATGTGACAGCGCCAGCGTCTGCGAAGGCGACGCGCTTCTTCGGCGTTGCGAGACACTTCTCTCAATGCGGTGCAATACGACAGCTACAGCGGCGTCATCCAAGATGCGACAGCAGCAGCAGCGACGGCAACACGCTTCTTCCTCTTGAGTCGCGCTTCCAGCTCCTTGCGACACGCAGTCCCTCAGAAGGCCCAAAACAGCAGCAGGCACTTCCAAAGAACTCTTGGGGAACTGGTGGTTGAAGTCTGTTGTCCCTGAAACTTCAGCAGGATGCAAGCTCTTCTCTCAAGCCCTTGGAGATCCTTACAAGTAGAAATAAGCACACAAAGTATCTTCTCCTTCCTTTGGCAGTCAGGCAAACCACTGCAGGCCAATCCCCCAAGCAGCACTTCAGCTTAGGGATAGTCTCTCCTCAGTTTCTTCAGGTTCCGCTCCTCAGTAAAGGTTTCTTCTTGTGCCAAAAGCGATATAAATTCTTGGGATCAGGTCCCACAACTTATACCCCAAAATCCTTTGTCCTCTGAGGGCAGAGGGGCCTTTGCCTAGTCCAAACCAGTTCTGGTCAGTCCTGGAGCACTTTGCTTACATGACTCCTTCTTTCCTTTCAGAGTGCAGGGCAGAGACATCAGACGCACCACAGGAGGTGGAGCCAGCATTGTGGAGGGAAGGCACAGCCCTATTCAGGTCCCAGGTGCAACTCCTCCCTCCCATCTAGATGCAGATCTCTCTATTCACCACTGGGCTACCTCACCCTGTCTCCTGGGATTCCCCAGCCCTGTCACTCAAACTCCAGACAAGCAATACACAACCTAGCAGAGGCAGGTTTGATTGGTTAGACAAGAAAATACCTACTTTCTAAAAGTGGTATTTTCAAACACAGAATGTTAAAACCAACTTCACTAAAATATGTATTTTATCATTCTGAGTTCAGGCATACTAAATTCGAATTTCTACCATGTTCCCTGAGTCAGTTAGGATAATAAGATGTAATAATCAAACTGCCCATTCTGGCCTATAGAGAAGAGGTAGCCTTGCAATAGTGAAAAAAGAAAATGGCTGTAATTCACTATTAGAACATGCCACACACACCAGGGCATGTTCTACCTTGTACTTACAATGCACCCTGCCCTTGGGCCTACCATAGGGGTGTCTGATATGAAGAAATGGGAAGGTTTAGGGACTGGCAAGTGGGTGCACTTGCCCAGTCAGCATGACAGTACCAGACTGCACGCAGGCTCTGCAATGGCAGGCCTTAGACACACTTTTACAGGCTGCTTCTGTGAGTGGCACAACCAGTGCTGCAAGCCCACCAGCAGCATTTGGATTACCAGCCCTGGGCACTCCTGGTGCACTGTACTAGGGTCTGACAGGTAAACCAAACCAGCTAATCATGGAGTCACTAATCCATACATCAATTTTCAATAGGGAGAACATATGCACTTTAGCACTGATCAGCAGTGGTAAGGTGCCCAGAGTCATAAAACAGCCAACAACAGGTCAGAAAAAATATAGGAGGAAGGCAAAAAGTTTAGGGATGACCCTGCAAAAAGGGCCAAGTCCAACAGTCAGAGGATAATTCTTATTGTGTTTCTTACTTTCTGTTACATTATTTCGTGCCTCCATTTCTTGGATTCCAACCTTGAGAGCTAAAGCACCTAACAGTAAGGGTTATATGAACCACCCTGAAATAAATTAAATGTTGAATGAAGCGATCAACGTGTCTGTGGGCTTCTTCCTTTCTTAATTTATTCAATCCCTCAAAGTGTTAGCCTATTGAACCAGCTGAGGAAGGAGAGAGAGAGAGAGAGCAGTGGTCAAGGTGAAAGACGAAAAAAGCAGGCCCAGAAGTGAAAGAGCTGAAAGGAATGTCAACAAGATAAAAGAAAGATGAAAGGGAACAGGGAATAAGTGAAAGAAGAGAGCTACCCGAATACAGCGGGGGGGATAAGGCACACTAGGTGTGAAGGAGAGGGAAAGAGATAGGCTTGACAATACGGAAACAAAAACAGGGATTGAGAGAAGAGAAACAAAACAGCTGAGAAAGGGTAGAGAGATAAATTAGCAGAGTGGAGGTAAAGTGGAGAGAGAGCTGATAACGGCTACAGTATAGACATTAAAGAGCTGTGTTAGAGGGGAGAGGAATTAGGGCATGAAGAGAACGGTCTAAGAGTGAATAGAATGAAGTTGATGGACAAAACAAATTATAAAAGATGGGAGAAAGATGAGAGGCCATGGGAGCACAAAGGAAGGAGAGACGGATTACATAAGAGTGAGGCTGGACAGTGGAGCAAGAACAGAGTAGAGTTGTATGGGTGGCAGCTGTAGTCATTTGGCCTCATCGCCTCCATGAATGAATGAACACTGGCCACAACAGCAGGCAGTGCCCAGGTGGCTTCTGCAGACACTGAGAAGCTTGGCACTTGCATTGCCAAATTCCGATTGCATGGAGGATCTCTGGGGAAAATGGTTAGGATGAATGGTGCAAAACATTGAGAGTGCAATACATAGGTATTGCCAGCAGTAAGGGATCTCTATTACTGGGGTGTGAGCTTAATGTGAGGGGAGCTTGCTTGAATGAGTCTGGACTCCAACACTTTTGAGTAGCAAAAAGACTGAAACATACAATAGAACTGTAGAAAGCGACAGCTGGCAGAAGGTATTCTACACTCATACAAGTTTTCTACTGAGATCTTAATTGTTCTTAAGGCAGTGCATACTTGTGTTTGTGTGCAGTTAATATATAGAATCCACCAGCCGCCCCTGCCTTGCTGTGTTGCACAGCCGGGTGGAGAACTGACACAGACTCTCAGGCCCTGTCTGAGTGGCAAACCAGGCAGCTCAGACCAAACCCAGCGCGTATCTCATGCTGGGAATAGCACTCCCAGCATGGGAGCAGAGTTTGGATTGGCATCTGGGAGCCTGTGCAGTGTGCAGCAGTTCGTGGACTTCCTGGAGACGAGGAGCGGCACAAGAGCGATGGAGCAAGGCAGAGTCTGGCAGAGGCAGGTAAGCACTCTTTTATTTTTTTGTTCCATTGTGTTGGTTTTTTAAAAAAGTTTTTCTCCTGCGCTGCTCATCACTTGGGATTGATTAGGAACAGCTGCCGCTGCGGTGCGCACCATGATGAGCAGGCCCGACCTGGACTCTATCTTCTTTCCCCTTTTCAACCATTTAAGATGGTCAAACGCAGCACATGAAAGAAACCACGTTCACTCTGGTACCAGCGAAAGGAGATGAGACCCAGTCCACAACTGCAGGCTTTCTCCTCCGGCACATGGTAACTGGAGATCAGTGTCCACCCCCTTTCTGCCATTTTACCTCTCCCACCAGGACTGCTAGTCCAGAATCGGACTCCTGTCTTCCTCTTTTCCCCTCTTAAACTGAACTTGAGTGAAACCTATAAATATTTGAGATATATTTGAGTCTCGGGCACTTTGCCACATTCTGTGGGGGGTGGAGGGGGCACATCATTTTGTATAACGCCACTGGTCGGAGCTAGGCCCTCGGCGGCCATCTTATCTCTACCCCACTATAAAGGAAGGCACCCCCCACCTCTCTTACACCTTTCACTGTTCCCACCAGGAAACAGAGGTCAGATCTTTTATCCTCTCTCACCAAGCCACATTCTCGTTTTCCATGAAAAAAATCCATTTTACGTGGCCAGAATTAAAACAAGAAGCCAAGAAGCTAATGCAGACGGCCTGTAATACACACTCACCCCTCTCCTCAAATTACTGGAAGTTCTATTGGTGGCTAAACACAGACATCCAAAGTCCAGGAACTAACTACTTACGGGCCCCTAAACGATGATCCCAGCCCAGCTAGGTGCTGAATGGATATTTTACCAGTAAAAGATGTCTTCTACTGTGTCCTACTTTTTTGTGTGCGTTTTGCAGAAAAATACGACAATGCACTTGTCAACTGGAGCTCCTTGTAGAGTCATGCATTTGCCTTTTTTAAACGGAGCCATTTCACTTTCTTAGCAGGGAGAAACTCAGAGATGAATTAGACTGTGGTACCTTGCTATACAAAGGTCTCAATCCATACGTCCGTCATTCATCTACCCATTCCTGCACATTAGTACATAAATCCATTAACTCATCATTTCGAACATCTTTTAGAATCCGTATATGGTTCCTCCATCTCCCATCCATGAATACAGCCATTAATCCAGCCAATCCATTAATTTAAATCTGTGTAACCCATCCACCGATTGGCATCGATCCAAGCTCCGAAGATTCATTCATTCACTAATTTTTATGTTGTAATTCCACGAATATGACAGTACAGTATATATGTATGATGTAATCAGTGTTCGCTCCACAGGAGTTTGCCGCAGCCCATTGTCTGGGTCTTCACTCCAGAGTATTAAATGCAGCTGAGTAAACAATTAAAATGCAAACAAGCATTTGCAATGCAACAGGTCTCGCATTTTTTATATTTAGAGCAATTGGCGTTGTAAATGATAATGTGTTTTATCTATGTGTTTTTGTTTGAAGTATAGTGGCTGTATGAATAGAGCTATAGCCGCAGCATTGCGTAGAGGACCTAGAATAAGAAATTCCCATTGGGACTAGAGAAGCAAGGGCAGTATTGTGTAGAGGATTCAAAATGAGGAATTACTGTCGAGAGAAGAGAAGCAGGTAGCAGCAATGTGCATCGTATTTAGAATGAGGAATAATTGACAGGAGGATGTAGAATGAGGAATTGTAGATGAGAGCAGTAGCATTGTCTAGAGGACGTAGAATGAGGAATTACCACTGGGATCATAGTAGCAGAACACAGCACTGCCTACAGGACTTAGAATGAGGAATTACCACTGGGACCAGAGAAGCAGGTAGCAGCACTGCCCAGTGGACTAAGAGGAATTACCACAGATGCAGCTGTAGCACTATTTAGAGGATTTAGAATGAGGAATTACGACTGTGACTAGAGATATAATTGCAGCACTTCCTAGAGGAGTTAGAATGAGGAATTAATGTCTGGACCAGAGAAGCAGCTGCAGCACTGCCTAGAGCAACCTTAAAACGAAACACTGCCACACTGTAGGGCAAATAAAATAACTTGCAAAACAAAATCCTTGGATGTTTGCTATCTGCTATAAATGAACCCTCTGCAACGTAGGGCCCACAAATAAATCTTTGCCTTTTCAAATGAATTTGCTTTTGCCGCAAAGATATCATAACTTCCTGCCAGCCTTACAAGGGGTTATGATTATCACCAGGTGAAATAACGGCTCGCCGTCAGGATAAGGTAAATGTAAGAGGTTTAATAAAGGATGGATTAGAGACTATAATACAATAGTGTAATTTGCGGTATTCAAAGGACTTAGGGTAATTATACAGAGAGAGCAACTCCATCTTACATACTTGCAAAGACCGTATAATTAAAGCGCAGAGAAAAAAAAATTGTACACATGCAATTTGAGAAAATGTTATTGTTATTGTTAATTGAGATTTCTAGAGTGCATTATTACCAACAGATCTCTAAGCGCTGCGAAAGAGAGCCCAACCTGGGCACATCTACAGTAAGTACGGAAGGATGGCATAACACAATACTGGCCTAGAAATGTATTACGTATACGCCACGGTTTCATGAAAAAACAGCAGGCTACAAACAGTGTCCAAGTTGCCCATGTTGTACTGCCATTATTTACAGCCTGTAAACTGTTAGGGAAATTTTCCCACTGTTATTTGTGGTTATTTAAAGAACTAAAGAAGCAGTTTCAGGGAGACCAACTCTACCACCAATGCATGCAAAGATGTTAAATAAAGTGTAATTAAAGCGGCAAAAACATTTATCGTTATGTACCCCTGCAGATTTAGAAAATATGGTGTGAAGTAGTGTTGAAACTTGCAATTACGTCAGTTATAGTGCTTCTGTTTTTTTCAGATAAAGCAGCAGGCCAAGGAGTCTGGACTGCTTTAAAGAGTACTTTATTAGGTCTCGCCTGACCCAGTGCATGCGCTGATCTGGCGAGACATTTAGTAGGTGGGTTTGGAAAGTGCTACCCACATTTTTGTGCTGGCTACAAGCGTCAGTGCACGATGACGTGCACGCGCACAGCTGCTCCCCGCATTTCCCCCTCCCTTCTCGCCCAGCCATCCTGCGCCAGCCTTCAGCACCATACCCCCCGCTGCTGCGCGCGCATCCCATTGCGATGACTTCCGCTTTCCGAGTGATAGCGATGACTTTCGCTTTTACGGCCGTGCAGCGTTACTATTACTGCCGCACGGCCAATGCTTGTTTAATAGCGTATTTATTTTCTGAACACTCCGGATAGCATTTTATTTGACAAACACCAGCTCTTTTCCTAAAACAATGCATCTCCTTTCAGAATACACTATCTTTATGTCTGCTGTATCCACGGTTCCCCCATGCAAAGTCTAAATGTTTTAATTAAACGATAAAAAATCAGTGAAACTTGACTCTGCGCCTTGCTGTGTCGGTGTAATGTGTCCACTCCAGGACTAATTTCTATTTATTGCTTCAAAACGTCCCTTTCAAGGCTCCGAGCAGAGTCTTCCTCCCCGGGCTCTGCCGCGGGCTTGTAATGCCCGCGCCTGTACTGAGTGATGGCTCTTGGTACCGCCCTGTTGACATTCAGGCTAACTATTGCCCTGCTTGTGGGGTGGGCGTCTGTGCTACCCTCCCTTCCCCCGCTCCCCCTTTCTTTAAGTACATTTTTATGGTTTTCCACAGCATGTGCGGGGCCTCAAAGGCATCAGAGCACTGTACAACAATTAGCATTTTTTTTTTACCGAAACAGTTCATTGTTAAAGGGAGCAAGATCACAGTAATCGATATATATGCAGTGTTTCTTTACAGCAAAACGCATATAGCAGTCTTTTGGCCAACATACCTCCAGCAAAGAACTGTGCAGTGTGCACATTAGTGCACAGGCCAGGGCTGTTTCTTATGTATAGTCCTATGCTGTAAAGTGTGCCTGTAAGACACCCACAAGCAGGTGGGTTGGTAACCTGGACAGTATATGTGCGAGTGCACCGTGCAATAAATATCACATTTATTTCGGCAGTGGCGCGTCAGTGAGTCACGCAGCTCCTTCTTTACACCAAGAAGTGAAATGAGTACAATATCGTGATTCCCGCACGTGCTCATGTTTTTAAATAGATCTACGTCACTGTTAGGTTTGTCTGACCCATGGATATTTGGGGTCCTTGTTGTAGCGCTGCATTCCACAATGAGGTTGCTTCAGAGCGCTGTGGGATGCATGCTTACAGTGCAGGGTTACAGTCTTACGGCTATTGCCTACAGATGAACCATGAGATAAAACACAGTACAACGGTCTACGCTCAAACGTTCTTTGTATTAACTGTGGTATCGGGTCCCTCACTCAGGGTCATTGTTTTTAAAGTAAATAAAATATAAGACGCACATTATTTAATGTTAAGGGTCTTCCATTCTTTGTGAAATTCTTTTATTCCATGTTGGTATATTTAATGTGATAGACCTATACATTGATGTGCATGACCTCCCATGCCTTGGAATATGTAATGTTTTGGGGTATATTAAATATGACGTATGTTAGAAATGGGATTTCTGGTTGGCTACGGCTTGCGCCAAAGTCAGGCAGAAACCACCACTCTAGTCAGGGCAAGGAAGTTACACACCAAAGATAACCCCTGCTCACCCCCTTGGTAGCTTGGCACGAGCAGACAGGCTTATCCCTGAGGCGATGTGTAAAGCGTTTGCGCGCGCACCCAGCAACAACACCCAAGGCCCACCACAAAGGAAGCTCCACACAAGGTATTCTATAAAAATAGACTTTGTATTACACACAACACATCAGATAAAAACACACACTTTACAATGTGCCAACAGGCACGGGCATCATTTACAAGGGATTATATATACAGGGGACAGGGCCACATGGACCACTGTCAGGAATTAGCACTTTGTAGAAATAGCACTTAGAACGTAGGAATAATATTTTAGAACATAGCACACAATAACATATATAACACACAATCAGTAACTCCTGATAACCAGAAAGTACCACCTACGCAACCCTAACCACCTTAGGAAAATACTGCGCAGGGAATCAGGACCTCACCAGTACCACCTGTACTAGGAGAAAAACAACCACCTAAGTATCACTCTACCTGTAGGGGTCTAAGCACATAAACACAGGATGCATAAAATACATTCAGAGGTGTAAAGCAAAGCACATGAGGTATAAACACATTCAGAGGTGCAGGAAAGGAACAATGGCTCAAAAACTCACATTAGCCACTATCTGTGGCAGTCCCTAGGCCAACTGGCCTTGTCGGGGCTCGGACGCCCTGTGTCCAGCAGAGTCAGGGCCATGCAGCGCAGGCTGCGCAAGCCAGGAGCACAAAGCACAACCTACACGTGGCAGTTGCCCGCTAAGTGCTGGGCAACTGGAGAAATGCTGGGGCCAACGTTGGAGCCTCCCAGGACTCTGAAACAACTGAAATGCCCCCTAGAGCCTCGCAGGCTCTAAATAATAATGTGCCCCTTCGTTGGAGCGGCCCACTGCCTTACGGGGCCGCTCTGATTCAACACTTAAGGCCCCCTGAGCCTCGTGGGCTCTGAACAGCAGGAACTGCCCCCTAGACTACAAATATGCCCTGTGTGGGAGCCTCGTGGGCTCGAGACAAGTGATGGGGCCCCGTCGTTGGAGCGCACCAGCGCTCTAGAACACACAATGCCTCCGTAACGTGGGAGCATGCCAGCTCTATGAAGGAAGCAATGCGGGGTGTTGGAGCCTCACTCGGCTCTAAAATAGACAATGCCCCTACTGGAGCGCACTCGCTCCGAGCACCACACGGTTGTCCCCACTCACCGGGACTCTGGCGGCGCTCCTGGTCTTGGCGCGGGGCTCTCTTCTTATTCGGTAGGTGGGGTGGGCTCCCGCCGAACCTCCAGCTCCGCTTCTCTTCTTGCTTCGTGGATCGGAGCGCGGGGTAGGCTCCCGTTGGCTTCCGGGTTGAGGCGAGGCCCCGCCCACGTCTTCCACAAGACTTGCCTGACTTCCTGTTGGCCGCTCCGACGCGGCAGTCTATTGGGAGCTCGGGCTGCGGCGGTGATGCGGTGACAATGAGGGGTAGGCTCCCTCGTCATTAATCATACGAGCGGGGTGGGCACCCGCTCGAGGTCGCAATAATGCGGGGTGGGCACCCGCCAACCAAATAATTAAATAAGCGGGGTAGGCACCCGCGTAATACACGGCATGAACAGCGGAGTGGGCTCCCGCTCGATCTCGGCCAAAACGGGGGAATCCCTACGTCGGGGTTCCCCCCGTGAAGTATCGTAGCGCTGTTGGGGCCACAGGTAGAGCGCTCCTAGCGCTACCAGTAAAACAAAAAGCGCTTCTGGATGTTGGGGGCCCAAATAAAGCGCTCCTAGTGCTACAAGTCCAGTAAAAGTGCTTCCAGGCGCTTAAAGGCAGGGTCCAGGAACAAAGTCCAGGGAAAGTTCAGGCAGGAAGGCAGGGGGACAAGGTTGGGCCAGGGGCCAGCTCACTGGGCCCTCCAGGGCAGGAAGGCAGTCCCAAGTGGCAGTTCCTCCTGGCCTCCAGCAGCAGCAGCCCCCCTCAGGATCCTGGAAGTGAACAAGTTGTAAGGGGACACAGCCCCTTTTTATGCAGTAAAACCCTTTGTCTTCAATGTGCAGGGAAGGGGCGAACCAGTTACAACTGGTCCCTGAGCACTTTGTTTTGCTCAGCCCCTCTCCCTATTCAGTGGACAGGCCAGAGTCATCAGTCGCACCACAGGGGGCGGAGCCAGCATTGTGTGGGGAAAACCCTGCCCTCTTCAGGACCCAGGTGTACTCCTCCCACCCATCCAGCTGCTGATCTCCCCATTCACCACTGGGTGACTCATCCTGACTCTGGGGAATCCCTAGCCCGTCACATGACATGACCAGCCAATCACGCGACAAGGCACACATTTCACACTGCACACCGAAGTGCCCACTTCTAGAAGTGGCACTTCCACACTAGGTACATGCACGCCGCACACATCATCGCGCAGCATTCAATCACACGAGTCCGCACATACCAAACTCGGGCCTGCACACCCCACGCATCAGGAACTACTAGGGACACATACATTCCCCATGCATTCCTATGGGAGGGCAGGCCTATCTCACCGCATGCACTCAGAGCGCGCACGCACTTTACCCTGGGACACAGGGAAAGTGCGCAGAAACCAAAAAATCACCACACCAAGTCACCAATAAAAAGCAAAAAAGTTCAGGGGTGAACCTGCCAGAAGGGCCAAGTCCAACACAACCCCCTTCCAGCCAAAACGCAGGGCAGCCCAATCACCACCGTGATGGACTTCCCTGCTTGGGGCGATAGAACACGGACGCGGGCCCGCAACTGCAGGGACACACTCCGGTTCTACGCCACGGTGAACCCATGGAATTCTTTCTAACACCACTGTCTGGACCAACTGGGCTACCCCACTGGTACTCCCAAGCTGTCCGCGGCCAAGACCAGGCCCTAGGCCACCCAGGTGCCACCGGTCTTTGCCTAATCACAGAGTGGGGGGTAGTAACCCCTGGCACATAGCGGCCATTCTCCACTCTTCCTCTCTGCAAGACAGGACTAGACTGCCACTGGTTCTCCAGCCTAGGGTCTACACCCTCAGGCGGACCAGGAGTCTCAGGGAAGGCTCTCCTCCCCCCACCTCTTCTCCTAGGGTTCCTCCTCCTCCGGCGAGGGGTACACCTAGAACGCCATTCCAACCCAGGGTTTAACCCCTCAGGTTGTACCGGGGCCAGAGGTGGGCTCTCCCACCCCCTGCACCCCCTTCCAGAACCCTGCTCCCTACAAACTGGGGCGGTACCTATGGAAGAAGAACCAGTCGGGACGCTGATTACAGACGTCCTGTAGTAAGGACTCCCTTAATACGTACATACATTGTTAAGTTAGCATAACCACGTTAGAGGTTAGAAAGCCATCTTGCTGCTTTTGCGCACGACACTGCGTTCACATGTTATTGCTTAAACAAACTGCTGACTCGAGTTTTGCCTCACACGAGAGCAATCTGTTGTTACCATCCCGAGCTCTGCGCAGCGACCTTGGTCTGCACACGATGTGACAAACAGTCTGAGTTGTTAGACAATGCATGTTTTCCACTCTAGGTTGATCGACCCACTATTTAGTCATAACACACGAGCAGCTGCAAATACCTGAAAGTTGGTGCTTTTAATATCACAGACATCATGTTTATTATTCAGACCGAAGACGAGCCTTCCTGCGAGAAGACTCCTGATGCTCCTGTGATGTGATTTCACTAAGCTGATCTTTGAGGTATGGGGTCCCCTATTCAAGCCTAAGAGACCTTCTGTTAGTCTAATAATAATATTAGCTTCTTAGTAAAGGGAAGGTGGTAGTATTCACTGTCATTATAACATGATCACCCCTTTTATATTCTATGGAATTGTAACGATGTTGATGGTTTTGATTTTAATCATTTGTCTGCTTGTATTAGCCAAAGTACTGCATCTTAGGACACGTGGTCTATAAAAATAAACTCTTTTTATTTTCACCGTGTCTCTGTTGATTATTGTTTTGGACTGATGTGAGAATAATATACGAACAGGTATTTCCGATTCCCACCATTACTGAGAGTATACTGAGTCGCTTGTTCTGGGTTGTCTTTTCATTGGGATCGCCGAGCTAAATCTCGGATAACGAATGGGACACTTATGCTAGCCGGATACTGGGTTCTGGGTTCTGAGGTGAGTTTCTGGTACACCACAATTCACTGAGGTCCTGGGGTTCTACGCATAGTTCTGTGTATAAGCAGAATCCCTGCAACATGGCGCACCTAACGTTTGGTCTATGAGTTGAAACGCCTTAGTAGTGCTTGTATTTGTCCACAACACCCTCATTCTTGTTTCCGGATAACAAGTCTGACGGATTTAAACCTACCTAGGTCTATTGATATAGGTTCCTTCAAGCTTGATCATTAAAAAGGTTATTGAACCCTTGTGCTACTGATAGTTTCGAGTGTGTGTTGTCCTAATGTCGGTGGATATTGCGGCGCATAGCCGTGCAGCTCTGAAACGTCATTTGACGCAGTATGGGGTGCCGGACACTGGTATGAACGTCATATTTGTGGTGGGAGCCGATGCGGCTCATCCCTATGAGTTGTTCTACTCTTGGGTGACGATTCCGGCGGTAAGTGAGGATGATAATACCTTTCATTCTTACACTGCCGCTGCCGTGCCAGCGAACTATACGCCGTATAGGACACAAGAAATACCAATATCTGCTTGGCAGCATCTTATTTGGTTTAATGGCGCCCTTCCCCATGTGGTTATACCGCCAAGAATGGGCCCTTTATCAATTGCAGGGGCCACTTGGCCGGTACTAGCCGGATTTACGCCTCATCCCCGTTACCTCACGGTGACGGTGGCTGAGTTGCGTGTACTGCACACTGCCCTAATTACGGTATATAGGGCGTTAGTGCAGTACGTGTCGCGCAATGTGCAGGCGGGGGCACCTGCTGTTGCGGGGCAGCCTACTGATCACCACGTGGTGGTCATTAGTCCTGTTATGGTTAATTCTGTTATGAGCAAGCGCCCCCAAACTAGGGATGATTTCCCCTTTTGGCTTGCTGAAAAATTTGACCAAATAGAGGCGGTATACCCGAATACATCTCCTGTGGAGAAACACAGGATCCTCACCATTAGTTTGCCTAAAGACTTGGTCCCCCACATAGATGATTGTGTAAATTGGGGCAAGGTCTTTGCAGCGACGTACGCGCAGTGCTTTGGCACTCCGTCTATGTTGCAGCTGCCCTCCGTTATCAAACGAGTTCAAGAGAACCATGGTGCGGAGTCTGCAATAGAATTAGGGATGCGGCTCCTCGGACAATTTGACCTGGTGGCTACCATGATAATGGGAAACCTTAAGGGTGATGCTTTGCATTTCCAGGTTCGTAATGAACTGAAGCGAGTTGCTGAAGAGGACAAACCGCAGGAATTTGCGAAAATAATCGCAGAGGCTTACCGGGATTTGGGGCGTAGCTCTTTAGGAGTTAAGCCTGTAATCAAGAATCCCGATCTGAAACAGCAGGGTAAGGCAGAAACCTCTGGTAAGGACGACCGACCAAGTTTTCCAAAACAAAATTGGCGGTTTAAACAACAGGGAAAGCAGCAGCAACAGAAACAGGGCTCTCGCCTGCCTCTCCCGTACAGTCAAGTAGTGAACGCACTTATGATCTGCGCGATCGTGCTACTATTAAGTCTCCTGATAGATTTCAGGTTTCTGAACAGCGTTCTCCTCGTTCTTCACAGGAAACATTGGCTACACAGTCCGGTGGCAGAGGCGGTGGCAAGGGTCGGGGTGCTCCACAACAGCGTGACCAACCCCGACAGACTGAGGGTAAAGGCAAGCAGGACGAATTTGCACGACAAAGACCCCCGTTTCAGAAGAAGAAAGTGGCGGCTCTGACGGCAAGGTATGCCTCAGATAGTGCGGACACAGCTTCGGAACCGGACATGGGCGCTGACGCTACTGGACAGCGCAGAGGAAATTACCATAGTCCGTCAAGCTCTGCGTCCATTTCTGGCGGTGACAGCAACTGATATATCGGTTACTGTTGAAACAGCTGACACCAGAGTGGCTCCCCCTGACAGACTTTATGAAATAGTCTTATTAATTGAGGGTGACATACAACGTACAATAAAAGGGATTTTTTGGGATAATCTGACCACCACCTATGATATCCTCCTAGCGGAGGCAGATTGGCCTCCGGCGTTCATTTTAGAGGCTCCTAGAGGGGAGGAAGTAATCCTCCCGTCCTTTGCGCACACAGTGCCTAAGGACCAAGCTGAAGTGTATGCTGGGGAGTGGGCGCTTGCGCTTGCGCCGGCGGTGTATCGTACTCAAGTGGGATGGGACCGATTGTCCCCCTGCCATGAGATTCCATTGCGGTCTATGCCCCAGCCTCAACCTCAATATCCCATGCGTCGTGAAGCTAGACCCCACGTCGCGGCAATCCTTGAACAATTGGAATATCAGGGTGTTATTGAAACATGTGTGTCCCCTATGAATAACCCTTTATTCACTGTAACGAAGCCTGACGGCTCGTACCGTTTAGTTTTGGATTACCGGCACCTAAACTCCCATTGCCGGACCTGCGCGGTACAAAATACACATAGCTCGGCTTTAGTCGACAGTCTCGTGCGTAAAAGGTTTAAAACGACACTTGACATTTCCAATGGCTTTTTTAGCCACAACCTGTCCACACTGAGTAGCCAGTGGACGGCGTTTACTTCGGGCGGCAAACAAAAACAGTTTACAAGATTAGCCATGGGTTACAAAAATAGCCCTGGCGTCTTTTCTGCTCGCGTGGTTTCTCTCTTAGAAAGAATAGACCCCGACGCATACTCCTATGTTGACGATATCTATCTTATGGATGATGAGCTGATGCCACATCTGTCTCGAGTCGACAATATTATCGTGAGTTTTGCTGACTATGGCTACAAATTCAATTTTGCGAAGTCTCACATCGCAGAATATACGGTGTTGTTTTTGGGCTACGAGCTCAACAATGAAGGTAAGGGGTTAGCCCCCCACTTTCTGGAGAAGTGTGCACGCTTAAGTGCTCCTACGACACTGAAGAAATTACAATCTCTGCTGGGCTTTCTGAATTTCGGCCGTACGTACATTCCTGATTATGCCCAGCGTATCAAGCCGCTTTACGCCTTGGTACAACCTTCGTTTTCGAAGTCTAGCTGGCAGCTAGAACACTCTGCAATTTTACAGTCTTTACAGGCTGACCTTCTTGCTTCACAATACTTGCTGACACGTGATAACCGCACTAACCTGGTAATACGAATAGTGCCAGGCGCCGTGGGGTTCACGTATTTGACGTTTAATGAGGGCGATACAGTCCCCATTGCGTACCAATCCCACTTGTACACCTCTGCTGAATTACGTTTTTCCACGGTCGAAAAAGTTCTGACTGCTGTGCAGATGGCGATCCTCAAGGAACGCGCATGGGAAACAGATTCTGGTTGTAACACCATATCCTGCCTTAGAGGCAGTGACTAAGGCAAGTGTACCAAATTCTAAAGCTTTGCATCCACGGTGGATACAATGGGCCACAACACTGACGTCGCCAGATGTCACTTACATCTTTGATGCATCATTACAGACTCAAGAGTACTTGCAGTATGAATTCGTTCATCCGGCACCTCTGTCTTTGCGCCCGCTCGAAGAATACCATTGTGTCATATACACTGACGGGTCTGCGCAGCCCGCAATTGGATCAAAGCACGCTTATTCAGCGGCTTGCGCAATTGTCGTAGGTACATTCGTAAATGGTGAATTCCAATCTGATGCAGTGCATACGCAGTCATTGGGTGATTGTACTGCGCAATTAGCGGAGCTTCGGGCTCTGGTGCTTGCACTGGAGTTTGCTGATCCCCGAGTCACTACTCTTATAGTGAGTGACTCCTTCTACTGTGTCCAGTCCTACAATGACAATTTACACTTCTGGTCTCAGAATGATTATCGAGACACGAAAGGTAGCACAATTAAGCATAAAACGCTTTGGGTTAGAGTGGCAGACTTTAAAGAACGTCTCCCTCTCGTGAGTGTTATTCACACTCTTGGTCACCAACGACTTGGTGTCCATGCTGTCGGCAACAGCTTAGCTGACGAGGCAGCGAAAACAGCAGTGGCTACATACTTAGTGGCAGCAGTTACAAGATCCAAAAGTAAGATTGATGATGACATCTTGGCAGCTATTGCTGCTACAGAGAAGGGAGGTGATTACCCGAAGGGTTTTCCCTCTCGTTATATTTATCATTTAAGTCCTGATAACGTCCCATTAGTGAGGATTAACGACGTTGGTGACAGAATTATTCCCAACGCGGACTGCAGACCAGCACTGATCCTAGCTGCGCACGAGGGGTTGGCGTCAGCCCACGCCGGTGTGTCAGCTACAATATCTCTGCTACAACAACGTTACTGGTGGTTTGGTTTATATAAACAAGCGCGCGCATATGTTCTTGATTGTGACATTTGTCAACAGATTACACCTTCTACTGTTGCGCGCCCACCACAGACACAGCTGTACATCTCTAATAAGCCATTTGGTTGTGTTTATTTAGATCACTGCGGTCCTTTTTCTTCTGATACTGCGTACAAGTATATCTTGGTTGCAGTGGATTCGTGCACACGTTTTCTTTGGGTATGGCCACAAAGGAGTGCTGACTCGCGGACTGTCATCAGGGATTTGCGTGTCTTTGTGGGAACTTTTGCGTGTGGTACCTTCCATTCTGATCAGGGCCCTGCGTTCGCCTCAAAGGCTTACAAGGAGGCTATGAGAAATTTGGGGGTCCTAGTCAAATTTTCGTCCCCCTACCGACCTGAGGGTAATAGTGTGGTGGAGCGAATGAACCGTGACTTAAAGCAATCATTGACAGCACGTGTTTTAGGCACAGGCCGGAACTGGCTAGCCCATTTGTATAACGTCCAACGTGCACTTAATAATCTCCCTAGAAGGTCTCTGGGTGGGCGGACCCCGTACATGATGCTCTTCGGAATCAGAATGTTTGTTCCAGACCTTGATGGTCTAGACATTGCGGCGTCGACCGCACCCTTTGACGTAGATGATCACTGTGCTGTTTTGCAGACTCTACAAGAAGCCAGAGACTCTCTTTCGAAAGAACACTTGCCCTCCACATCTGAAGCTGAGGTTCAGATTCCGGTAGTCGGCTGGCTACCCCGAGTTGGAGATCTGGTCCGTGAGAAGGTGGAGAACAGGAAGGAGTTCGGCCCCTCTTATCGTGCACCAGTTCCAGTGCTTGGAGTGCAGGGTACAAGAACAGTCATTTTACCTCCACTTCCTGGTCGCAAAGAAAACAGGTACATCTCTATTGACAATGTCAAACTTCAGCGAGTGGCCGATACTTCTTAGTATGACTCCGGCAGTTTCATGCCAGACAATGCAAAGAAATTCAATGTTGGTTCCTGCTTCTAACACCTTGTCTGATGTTGCCATCGAGATGCATTCAGTTACTGATCCCTTGCTGATACCACCGGCTGGTGGTTTGCCCGAAGGAACTGAGTATGCTTATCCTACACGTGGACCCTCGCCTGTTTTACAATCTACAGCACTTGGCCAGTCCCGTTTCTCCTTTGACACTAACTCTTTGCCCTCAACTCCCCCATCGAACATTGCTGTTTTTGTGAGCTGGTTTAAGAGACATTTTTTGATAGCCCCTTGGACATACATCTGGTTGCTGCTTTTCAGTATTTTTTTGTTTATGTCCATTGGATTTGTTATAGTTTTTTTCCGTTTGGTGGATGGCCACTATCTCAAAGAGAGATCGACAATTAGACTTATCGATGGAACTTTGGCCCCCCACTCCTCGTCCCACATCATGAAAAGGGACCAGACTTTTGTGAATATTACTGCCTGGCCCGTCATGGATGGAATCGCATGGGATGCAGTTAAATTTCAAATTCATGGGCCTACAGAGGTCATTAATGTGCCTAATGTATTTCGTGTTTCTATGGGTGATGTAGTTAAACAGAACATACGTTCTGATGATTGGGATGTACACGCCATTGAGGCACTGTTTTCAGATTTGAAATATTATGCCGCTTTTGATGCTGAGGATTTGTATGAAAATGCGGCTAATTATGCAGAACAGTATTGTTTTCAACATTATGGCAATCACTTCCTGCATAAAGCGAATACATTTAGAAATTTTGTAAATTTTACCCAATGGGAACACTGTCCCACCCCCTCGTTTGGCAGTTCACATACATTAGTTGATAAGTTTACTTATTTTACTGATTTCAGTGTTTCAGCCCCGGCATCCTTTTATTTTAAAGTTAAGCCTGAGTCTGCCTCCAAGGTTAGACTGACACACACAAAATTGCTTTATTCTAAGTCCTTTATGGATGAGTTGTCAATCAAAGGTTATGATCTATGGAAGGCTACTATTGATCTTAAGTCGGTTTGGGGTTCCAAACCGTGGCAGGTTCAGGGAACTGAAGCTTTACACCGTGCCTGTCTAGTACCAAATCATATGTTGTTTTTAAATTCAACCATCTTCCAAACCACCTGTTTCGGATTGGCCACTTCTAAAAAACTAAATTCGCCTTCTGTGCCGGATCTGGGCGCTTACCCAAATTGGGATAACCACACAGATCTGTCCCTTCCTGCTTTGCAGTTATTAGTTTCTAATTCATCTTTCAATATTTCGAAATTTAGTAATGAGGGATGGTTAATTTGGCAAAGCAGTTCTGATACCTGTCAACGTCGTTTTCTAGGACTGAAACCGGGGTATACTCAGGAACGCGTAGACCCACGGTTTGAGTCGTCACATACAGTAACTACATACTCTGTAGGGAAATTATGTCAGTCCTGGCTGCGACATTCCACCTTGGCATCTGTCAAAGTTCATTTATCAAAATTACATGACAAAATAGATTTGAATGATTTTGTTAAAGGTCCTGTGGGTGGCAGATCCAAGAGATGGGCGTATGCTATTTACAACGAAGTATGGAAACTGTCGCAAATTGAGGCAGCTTCACGATTGAGAGCTATTGATCAGGCTAATATGGAAAAAGTATTAGCAATTATTGACAACAGCATTAGCACTCTTTCTTCTCGAATTTATACATTAGATAATATTGTTTCTTCAATTGTTGATATTGTGCATGATGATATGTCTGTATTGTATCATGGTCAAAACCAGTTGCGTTCTGTTATGCAGTTTGCATGGACATTACAAACATTGAAGGCAGGGAAGGTCCCTTGGGACTATCTGAATACAACATCGTTATTTCTTCCCTTTAACCTTACTGACAAACAGCAGTTCATGTCCATGAAAGATGCTTCATATTCCTTGCTACATATTGAAAAATTGGAGCCGTTACCTTTCTCTGTAGCGGAAGTAGATTCAGCAGTGTGGCTATTACACGGATTGATAACTCTCCCGTTCGCACTTTTTAAGTTTACCTCTTGTATGAAACACTATGCTCTGGGTAGATATGAACAGCTGGGTACCGCTTTCATACATGAAGTCTGGTCCCTCCCCTTTACGTATAGATGTACAAGGGACGGTACTGAGGTTTATCTGAAGGGTGAAGAATGTACGTCACCTGATCATTCTGTTGTATGTAGGCACATTCAGTTGCACGGAGCTTGTAATGTACACGCCCCGAATTTGGCCTGCGTCCTCAAAGGTATCCCGGTACCAGTGATTACGCCATCTTTCACGCTGCTTGCAAACGGTAGTTATTTAATTTTAAATAATGAAGCTTGCTGCGGGATGTTAGTGGGGATCCCATATATAGTAACGGTATCGCAGAGGGTTGTCTGCTGCAATAACGTTCTGTTTCCTCCCCCGCATGGGAGGCTGGATGCTTCCATCTGGCCTTCGATTCCAACCTTGAAAGCAGAGTTCAACAAGATGAGCAGAATAAGAGCGCTATTGTCCCAAAAGGAGGTGCCATTGACTTCCTCCCGGGAAACATTTGTCCTTCACGTAGCAAATACGCGCACTGAGGTACAGGCGCTTTTGAATACTGACCTCCCCCTGCATTTTGGAGCTTTGATCCAAACAATTTTCAATGCCTCGTCCACGACTGGCCTGGCTCATTTTTTTAAACTTGTGGGCTCGGGCCTCGTGACCTCTTTCCAAACTATTTTTGGTGTGAATCCGGCATTTTTTCATTCTATTTTCTCGAGCGTCTTTGGAGGTGTCCCTTTAATTCTGGCGCTAGTGGCAGGTGTGCTACTTTTACTTTTCATCTTACGGAATGGCTGCTCTTTCTGTGCCACACGACAGCCTGTCCCGTCTGCAGCTTCTTCGTGACAGGATGCTTGAATACTATGGTGTCCTGCCATTGCCGACTTTGAGCCTGGCATATGGATTATCCTTCCGTTATCCCTATTTCACCTGCGTGCAACCTGTCTTCCACTGCCTGGATTGTCCCTTTGAATGGCCTATGGATTTGTGCTTAACCAACATGGTGTCTCCGGACCCGGATTATGATCGACTGATGAGGCCCTTAGTGTCTCACGAGTCCGCCTGTTCTGGTGTTCGGATTATGGCCTGCGGTGCGGCGCATGGTATCCTGGGTAATTGGGACATCGCGAGAGCGGCATATGACTTCTTGGATATGAGTTATTTGGAAGTACACGCTGGTTGCCCTCGGATGGTGCTAGAGGCTCCGCTAATGGAAGAACATGTATGTTCCTTTTCTTTGATTAACTGGATGGCTGAAACCTTCAGTGGCCGTGCCAATGATTTTCTGCTGGAAGCAGTGGCCACATATGCCGCATATACTTTCATAGATTGAGTGAACTATCGTCCACTGTGTTTTCCTCACGTGTCTTGAACAGTCTCTGTGCGTCTGCACTTCTGCCCGGTGAGGAGTTTTTTCCTTTTTTTCACCCCCCACTGCACGTTTGAGGTTTTTTGTTTTTTCTTTCCACTTTTGGTTTTTTCATACTCGGACTTTGCCTGAACTGACCATTGTTTTTTAAATTTTATACGCCTTGTTCTGCTCAGTCGCACTTGAACTCTGCGTTCTCTCTTTTCTTGCATACTAAGTAGTGCTTCGATCAAGGGGGCATGTAGTAAGGACTCCCTTAATACGTACATACATTGTTAAGTTAGCATAACCACGTTAGAGGTTAGAAAGCCATCTTGCTGCTTTTGCGCACGACACTGCATTCACATGTTATTGCTTAAACAAACTGCTGACTCGAGTTTTGCCTCACACGAGACCAATCTGTTGTTACCATCCCGAGCTCTGCGCAGCGACCTTGGTCTGCACACGATGTGACAAACAGTCTGAGTTGTTAGACAATGCATGTTTTCCACTCTAGGTTGATCGACCCACTATTTAGTCATAACACACGAGCAGCTGCAAATACCTGAAAGTTGGTGCTTTTAATATCACAGACATCATGTTTATTATTCAGACCGAAGACGAGCCTTCCTGCGAGAAGACTCCTGATGCTCCTGTGATGTGATTTCACTAAGCTGATCTTTGAGGTATGGGGTCCCCTATTCAAGCCTAAGAGACCTTCTGTTAGTCTAATAATAATATTAGCTTCTTAGTAAAGGGAAGGTGGTAGTATCCACTGTCATTATAACATGATCACCCCTTTTATATTCTATGGAATTGTAACGATGTTGATGGTTTTGATTTTAATCATTTGTCTGCTTGTATTAGCCAAAGTACTGCATCTTAGGACACGTGGTCTATAAAAATAAACTCTTTTTATTTTCACCGTGTCTCTGTTGATTATTGTTGTGGACTGATGTGAGAATAATATACGAACAGGTATTTCCGATTCCCACCATTACTGAGAGTATACTGAGTCGCTTGTTCTGGGTTGTCTTTTCATTGGGATCGCAGAGCTAAATCTCGGATAACGAATGGGACACTTATGCTAGCCGGATACTGGGTTCTGGGTTCTGAGGTGAGTTTCTGGTACACCACAATTCACTGAGGTCCTGGGGTTCTACGCATAGTTCTGTGTATAAGCAGAATCCCTGCAACAGTCCCACCCTTCAGGTCAGGCTGATCCCGAACCTGGCCTTCCAACCTCCGGCCTAGAACCTTTGGTAGAATAATCGCCTGGCACTCCAGGACTTTGTGGGATTTACACTCCATCCCCCTGAGGCTATCAAATGACACATATGTCGAGCGACTGTCTGTCTGGCGCTGATCTCCCGTCCCCTGTCCACCTGACAGTGCGCGGAGATCCCCCAGAACAGAAGTGGTGTCACCCTGGTCACTACACGGGATCCTAGCCCAACTGGGAAGTCCCTGACCCACCGGCTCTTCCACTGGGGAACTCATCCCCCAATCACTCACGCTGGACTCCTGTACCCTCCCTACCGGAGCGGTACTGCCAGACTCCAGAACCACAGGAGCCCTGTTTACAGGCACTCCAGGTCCTCTACTCACTAAGAGATCTTCCTCAAGTGGACTAACAGTACAGCCTAGGTCCCCAACTTGGTGTTCCCTCATGAAACCATCCAAGTCCTGAGGCAGGGTTTCGGGCGTCTGGGGACCCTCGGTCACCCCCTCACTCCTGCTCCACTGAGCCAGGCAGTGAGCCCCTACACCCTCCTCGCTATCCTGGGACCTAGCTGGGCTACACTGAGCCTCCTCCACCACGCTGGGCTGGAGGATCTCTGACCCACTATTGTTGGAATCACTCACTAATGACTCTAGAGGACCTCTAGCACCTTCCCAATGGTCTGCCTTTTCTGCAAGCTCAAATGGCTCAGACAATCCACACCCCAACAGGTGTTGGCGCAACCCCGGCACACAACAACTGAGCAGGTGTTCTTTGAGAACCAGATCATACAGGCCGTTATAAGTACGTTCCGAGTTCTGCTCCACCCAATCGGACAGTGCCTCATTACATCCCTCCAAAAACTCTTCCCAAGACTGGTGAGACAGTTTCCTACTGCCCCTGAATTTCAACCTATACTCCTCCTCTTGGGAAACAGGTACCATACTCGGTGAACAGGGAATGGGACTCTCTGTACTGCACTCTATATCGCTGCCACTACTGGACTCCACCCTCCCTGGGGAAACCAGAAAACTACCACTGTGCTCAGGGAACAGGGAAAGGGATGAGGCGCTATTTCCTACGCTGGACCCAGCAAGGGACTCCCTACCTACGGGGTCCTCACTCTCTACTGGCGTCCAGGTACTGTCATCTCCTTCTGAATCTTCAGGGCTCCCCACAGACCCACCACCCTCCAGGTGTGAGGCCCGGGCCCTTTCTTCCCCACTGCGCTCACGTTTCCATTCACATGCTTGCCATCCAATCATGTGGTTCCTCAGTTCGTACACAGTGTCTGACTCTCTCACCCCTATGTTTCTTTCTCTACAGAACCTTTCCAACTCCTGCATACTGTAATAAACTAGATCACTGAGATCAAAAGCAGGCTCCATTCTGGCAGACGTTCTAGAGAAAAGATCACACAGGGAACCTAGGGGTCTGAGCTTAACACAGGAGCACACAATTAAAAAAAAAAAAAAGGTTCAGCAAGCTCTCTATCCCAGAGAACTCACACTCACTTGCCTAGTGCCACACACCATTCATCCACACACAACCCTCCCCTCGGACTGGTAAGGCAGTTTCTACCACCCCTGATTCCTCAACCTGACCACCACGTGACACAGGTACCAACTCTGGGCGCAGGGCGGGGGACAAATGTACTGGACACTATTACGCTGCCACCACTGGATCCCACCCTCTGGTGAATCCAGAAACACAATGCACTAAGGGGGATGATCTACCCTCCCGAGCTAGGGACACCTAACTCACAGTGCACAAAAACACATTTCCAAAGAAATGAAAATTAAAAACAAACTTAGAACAATAATCCCTATACCATGTGATTTATCTAAATGCAGAGTTTTGTAGTGCGGCCAGTTGCTACTGCGATACAGCGCAAACGCAAGTCCAAATCCCACCGCTGATCACCAATGTTAGAAATGGGATTTCTGGTTGGCTAAGGCTTGCGCCAAAGTCAGGCAGAAACCACCACTCTAGTCAGGGCAAGGAAGTTACACGCCAAAGATAACCCCTGCTCACCCCCTTGGTAGCTTGGCACGAGCAGACAGGCTTATCTCTGAGGCGATGTGTAAAGCGTTTGCGCGCGCACCCAGCAACAACACCCAAGGCCCACCACAAAGGAAACTCCACACAAGGTATTCTATAAAAATAGCCTTTGTATTATACACAACACATCAGATAAAAACACACACTTTACAATGTGCCAACAGGCACGGGCAGAATTTACAAGGGATTATATATACAGGGGACAGGGCCACATGGACCACTGTCAGGAATTAGCACTTTGTAGAAATAGCACTTAGAACGTAGGAATAATATTTTAGAACATAGCACACAATAACATATATAACACACAATCAGTAACTCCTGATAACCAGAAAGTACCACCTACGCAACCCTAACCACCTTAGGAAAATACTGCGCAGGGAATCAGGACCTCACCAGTACCACCTGTACTAGGAGAAAAACAACCACCTAAGTATCACTCTACCAGTAGGGGTCTAAGCACATAAACACAGGATGCATAAAATACATTCAGAGGTGTAAAGCAAAGCACATGACGTATAAACACATTCAGAGGTGCAGGAAAGCAACAATGGCGCAAAAACTCACATTAGCCACTATCTGTGGCAGTCCCTAGGCCAACTGGCCTTGTCGGGGCTCGGACGCCCTGTGTCCAGCAGAGTCAGGGCCATGCAGCGCAGGCTGCGCAAGCCAGGAGCACAAAGCACAACCTACACGTGGCAGTTGCCCGCTAAGTGCTGGGCAACTGGAGAAATGCTGGGGCCAACGTTGGAGCCTCCCAGGGCTCTGAAACAACTGAAATGCCCCCTAGAGCCTCGCAGGCTCTAAATAATAATGTGCCCCTTCGTTGGAGCGGCCCACTGCCTTACGGGGCCGCTCTGATTCAACACTTAAGGCCCCCTGAGCCTCGTGGGCTCTGAACAGCAGGAACTGCCCCCTAGACTACAAACATGCCCTGTGTGGGAGCCTCGTGGGCTCGAGACAAGTGATGGGGCCTCGTCGTTGGAGCGCACCAGCGCTCTAGAACACACAATGCCTCCGTAACGTGGGAGCGTGCCAGCTCTATGAAGGAAGCAATGCGGGGTGTTGGAGCCTCACTCGGCTCTAAAATAGACAATGCCCCTACTGGAGCGCACTCGCTCCGAGCACCACACGGTTGTCCCCACTCACCGGGACTCTGGCGGCGCTCCTGGTCTTGGCACGGGGCTCTCTTCTTCTTCGGTAGGCGGGGTGGGCTCCCGCCGAACCTCCAGCTCCGCTTCTCCTCTTGCTTCGTGGACCGGAGCGCGGGGTAGGCTCCCGTTGGCTTCCGGGTTGAGGCGAGGCCCCGCCCACGTCTTCCACAAGACTTGCCTGACTTCCTGTTGGCCGCTCCGACACGGCAGTCTATTTGGAGCTCGGGCTGCGGCGGTGATGCGGTGACAATGAGGGGTAGGCTCCCTCGTCATTAATCATACGAGCGGGGTGGGCACCCGCTCGAGGTCGCAATAATGCGGGGTGGGCACCCGCCAACCAAATAATTAAATAAGCGGGGTAGGCACCCGCGTAATACACGGCATGAACAGCGGAGTGGGCTCCCGCTCGATCTCGGCCAAAACGGGGGAATCCCTACGTCGGGGTTCCCCCCGTGAAGTATCGTAGCGCTGTTGGGGCCACAGGTAGAGCGCTCCTAGCGCTACCAGTAAAACAAAAAGCGCTTCTGGATGTTGGGGGCCCAAATAAAGCGCTCCTAGCGCTACAAGTCCAGTAAAAGCGCTTCCAGGCGCTTAAAGGCAGGGTCCAGGATCAAAGTCCAGGGAAAGTTCAGGCAGGAAGGCAGGGGGACAAGGTTGGGCCAGGGGCCAGATCACTGGGCCCTCCAGGGCAGGAAGGCAGTCCCAAGTGGCGGTTCCTCTTGGCCTCCAGCAGCAGCAGCCCCCCTCAGGATCCTGGAAGTGAACAAGTTGTAAGGGGACACAGCCCCTTTTTATACAGTAAAACCCTTTGTCTTCAATGTGCAGGGAAGGGGCGAACCAGTTACAACTGGTCCCTGAGCACTTTGTTTTGCTCAGCCCCTCTCCCTATTCAGTGGACAGGCCAGAGTCATCAGTAGCACCACAGGGTGTGGAAATTTAGCTTGCAAACTGAACATTATCTGCGCCATCTTGTCTCTCCCCAGCGCGACACACAGGAAAGCGCACGGCAGCCATTTTAGGCACCCTGGTCTCTCCCTGCTCATTGCCGATCGCCAGCGCGTCCCCCTGGCGCTGCAAGCATCCCCCGCGCGCCGGCCACCCCCGCTCTCTCATACACGGGCCATAAACCCTCTCCTTCTGCGCGACCCTGCCATGGAACCGCATCCCACGCCTGACCGACATCCCATACATGGTCATGCATCCCTTTGATAACCCCCTTCCTCTGCGCCCCATTGTCCAAACCGATCCCAGGCCATCACCTAGCCCTGCGGATGCAGTTTATTGTCCCTACTGTAAGGGAAACGCCCCACATCAAAGGGATTACAGTAGATCAAGGCCCCCCACCCCCTGAGACCCGACCGGTCACACACACCCCCGGGAATTGGCGGAATATCCTGCTGTGTGATAGCCATCTCCTACTGTGGGTGGGGTGGGAACTTCTACTGTAGCTATGCGTGGGATCGGATCTGAGCCAAGGATTCTGAAGACGTTCTTTCATGCATCAAAGTGATCTCAAGAATGTGCCATGTGTGATAAACCTGCAATAAAGTCATAAACCTGTGTATAAGAGGCCAGGCCTCAGAGATGCAGTTAGAGCACCTCGTGACGATACCTTGCTGTCTGATCTGATGTGTTCTGCTCCGACGGAATAAAAACTTTGTTTCCTGCCTTCCAGTCTCCGGCGCCTGCCTCTTTCATTGGTAAATTATCGAATGGTATAAGAGGCGATTACCGCCGGGCAATACTTGAAAGGTTATCGACTGAAACTGCCGCTACCATTTAACAATTGGCGTCCCAAGCGTGGGGCCCATCAGCGACATGTGGATCCAGTGGGAGAGGTCCCGACGACAGAGTGAACGACTGCAACGATCGGGAGAGCTCCTGCCCGATAGACCCTCGTCTGGCAGCCGATCATCCGAACTTCACTGGTTCCGAGCAGACCTCTCTCGAGTGATCTACGGTCCTGACTGGGAACCATCAGGAGTGCCGCGGCAAATACGGAGAGTAGAGGACGATCGGGCGCTGGAGGCGGAAGACGAGAAACTGTCCACGCGGTCCGGGTAAGGTCGTGAAACACGACAAATTGCGAAACGATTGATTGATTGATTGAAATACTAGTATTGCTTATTGATTGTTCTCTTTGAGATATTCGCTGTCTACAAACGGGGAGGAGTAGAAATACTCTCTCTCTCTCTCCCTTTGCAGATAGTGAAGGGTAGGTAACGCAGACTTTTGTCCCCGTTGTAACCTGTCGTGCCTATCTTTATCTCCCCACTGATTGATTGTCCGAACATTGATTGTTTTGAAGAATAGTGCTCTTTGAGATATTCTCTGTTTTCAAATAACGTAGAATAGAAATATTCTGTCTAGTCTTTGCAAATAGTGAAGGGTAGGTAACGCAGACTTTTGTCCCCGTTGAAACCCGTCGTGCCTATCTTTATCTCCCCATTGATTGATTGATTGTCCGAACACTAGTTGTTCGATATTGGTTCTTTGGAGGTATTCTCTGCTTACAAATAACGAGGAATAGAGATATTCTGTCTAGTCTTTGCAAGCAGTGAAAAGATAGGTAGTGCTGACTTTTGTCCCCGTTGAAACCCGTCATGCCTATCTTCTCCCCACTGATTGGTAGTTGGTTCTGCCCGGACCGCTTATTAGAGGTGGACCATCCGGCTCCACTGGAAGGCACCCCTAATAAGGACATGTTCACTAAATATGGACTAGTCGCCATAGCTTATAGCAAGCTATGGCATAAATATACAAGGAAGGACCCCGAGAGTCAGTGGCCACTGATGGGATCCTTCGACGACCATAAGATAGAAATGCTAGAAATAGCCCTGCGTAGCAATAAGACGACGCCTACTATGCTTGACAGTATCGGCATGTGGCGCAAAGAAGCAACACAACGGAAAAAGAGGGAAGAAGTAAAAGCAGAAAAAGAATTACGAAAGGCAGCTCACCTTGCCGCTAGAAAGTTAGAAGAAGAAATAAAGGAGAGAAGGGAAACTAAACTAAGACAGGAGCCCGAAACATCAGGCCAGTACGCTGTTAGGACCCCCTCTATGCTCTACCCTGAGTTGTCCTCTAAGCAACGAACGAATGATGAATTACTATTAGGTCCCCCGATCATTTACATGCCCCCTCCATACGCACCCTCCCAATCGGTAGTGCAACACCCACAACCCCCAAACACGAGCAAAAGCAGTACAGGGGCCTCTGTCCTCACGGCCTCCGCGCCGGCCGAGCCTCTTGTACTGAACACAACGTCGGCAATAACGTTGGATGACCCTGAGATGAGAAAGAAAGATTCCACCAGAATGAATCGACTAACAAAGGATGAACGAGCAGGAATCGACAAGATAGTAGGGACACTGGTGGAGCGTAAGGAAAGTGAGGAGTATATAACAGACGTGTATAACTCGTATGCCGACAGCCGCAGACGACACTTTGTCGTACGACTTTGTTATCACGCCCTGAATACATATGAGGATAGGTACCACGATAAAGGTCCCGAAGGCTTAGCGGCCCTATATAGGAAGGTAGACATTGGGGAAGAAGGAGAGGGCGATGTGACGAACCTCTTCACTCGTACACTCGAGGTCTATCGACACCTCAAAGAACACAGACAGACAACCAAAGCAGAAACCCCCATAGCGACTAAGCCCCAGGAAGGAAGGACTGATACCATGATGCCCATCAAAGAGGCCGCCCCCTACTGGGTCCCCCCACGAGGTCAGGGAACACATGACGACATCAACCACCAAGATGCGAAGGGAAGGGTTGTATATAATTGGGTCTACCAGCCATGGGACCGACAAGACATTTTGACCTTTAGAAAAACCCTACCCGACTTAAGAAAGAACCCGACTGCCTTCTACACCGAACTAGGTACAGCCTTAGGTTCAACAATAATGACCTTAGCAGATATCGACTTGTTCTTCGGGTTATGTCTGCCGGCTGATGTGTGGAAGCAAATCCGGAAAGTTGACCACGCTGAGCCGTTCGGATATACCTGGGTACAACTCGATACCATAGATAAACAGCGAGAACCGGGACAGAAACCCCCGAAAGCCATATTGGAGCTCCCAGACAAGATTGTACAGAAGTTGAAGACTCTAATCCCAGAAAGAAAGGTAGACTGGTCGATAGTGACGGCTTGTCGCCAGAAACCCCAGGAGGTTGGTCTGAATACTTCTCTCGATTCAAGACTGTGTTTTCCGATTATAGTGGCCAGGACATGACCACTGCAACCGGACATCACCTCTTTGTCCAGAATTATGTGAAGGGTCTGTCACAAGAAGTCTCCCAGAAGCTACAGACCAGCGAGAGTAGTTGGGCAGCCTCCAAACCCGCAGCAATCCTCCAGATGGCCCAATACTACGAAAACCAAAAGAATGAGAACGATAGGGCGTCAGAGAGGAAGAAAAAGGAACTGAAGGAGAGGGTAATGATAGCACAGTTGCAAGGGGTGACCATAGGAAGGGAACCCCCGAAAGGGAATTACCAACCAACCGCCCCTAGAAAGCTACCCCCTAGAGACCATACACCTGCACCCTACAACGGACGGAGAGACTTAGATGGGAACCAATGTGCGTTCTGTAGAGGGTTCGGACACTGGAAATCCCAGTGCCCGGTCCTTCTGGAATTGAACAAAAATAGGGACCCCAGAGATACAGCATATGACCCCAGAAATAGAGGACAGGGACCAGGGTACACGAACGACGCCATCAACGACAGGCCAGGCAGACCAAACACCTTTGATCGCCCCCGACAAAACCAGTGTCAGCAGTCCGACTACGAAAGCACCCATGACTTCGCATAGGACCGCCAGGGGCAAGGGAGGGATCCAGTCGAACTCCGTGTTGACCAGCAAGGTCCTTACGTCACTGCTAAGGTCTTGGGCACCAAGTCTCCATTCCTGGTAGATACTGGGGCGACACGTAGTGCGTTATCTAAACGACTGATTCCTCGGGCACCCTTGTCTGGCTCACACGTAACCTCAATAGGCTTCGATGGAACGCCCTCCACTAACCCCTTATCAGCACCAATCTCCTTTGACTTAGAAGATAACGCCACTGACACGACCTTTCTGCTCTCCTCCAACACCCCCGATGCTATTATGGGACTTGATTTGCTAAAACATTTTCGAGCTACCATCAGATGCTCCCCAGACGGAGTTCGAGTCATCCTGCACGATAACCCAGATCTGTTCAGACCTTGTCACACACGACGTATGCTCTCTATAACCGATGCTGACCTGTCCCTACTCGACACGTTACCTTCACATCTATGGGCTAAAACCGACTCAGATGTAGGGCGCATGGTGATCGACCCAGTACACATAACCGTCCGACCGGACGCAGTGCTCCCAAAGCTTCCACAGTATCGGATATCGCCCGAAGGCGAGAAGGCATTGGTGGAAATCATCGAGTCCCTAGTCGATGCAGGAGTGGTAGAAGAAGTAGTCAGTAATGTTTGCAACAGCCCTATCCTACCCATTGTAAAAAAGCAAGGCGAGGGAGATGAGAAAGCATACCGCTTTATTGTTGACTTACGAGAAGTTAACAAAGTAGTCATACCTCAGTACCCCGTGGTCTCAGACATCACCACCATCCTCACCCTGATTCCGTCCACTGCCACCACCTTTACCGTTATTGATCTCAAGAACGCATTCTTTTCCATCCCCATCCACCCAGACAGCCGCTACCTGTTCGGCTTCACTTTAAAAGCCCGTTCGTACAGATTCTGTAGGGCACCCCAAGGCTACGCTGAGAGTCCCAGCATTTATAGCCAAGCCCTCAAGAGACAACTAGATGCAGTCCAACTACCCGATGGAGTGGTGTTAATACAGTACGTCGATGACATTCTTTTGGCGGCCGACACCACTCCACTTGCCGTCACAGCCACCATTCACCTCCTCCACTTCCTCGCGGAAAACGGTCACAAGGTCTACAGGAAGAAGTTGCAATTCTGCCAACCCCAAGTGACATATCTAGGCCACCTACTATCCAAAGACGGGAGGAAACGTACCCCTGACCGAATTCAGACCATCCTAGAAACCCCTGTTCCCAAAACTCAGAAGCAAGTGCGGTCTCTAGTAGGCCTCACCTCCTTTTGTCGACAATGGTTGCCAAACTTCAGTCTTATTGTAAAACCTCTGCTTTCCCTGCTGGCTAAAGATGTCCCCTTCCCCCTCCCCTGGACACCCGAATGCCAATCCTCCTTCAAAGAATTACGAGACGCCCTCTGCTCGGCCCCAGTCCTAGGAACCCCAGACTACACTAAACCTTTCTCCCTCTACACCCACGAAAGGGAGGGATGTGCGTTGTCTGTCCTAACCCAGTCCATAGGCCCTAAACAATGCCCTTGTGCCTACTTCTCTGCCACTCTTGACCCTGTAGCCAGAGCTTTGCCCGCCTGCCTTCGAGCAGTAGCCGCCGCTGCTGTCTCTATCCGGCAAAGTGAGGGGACCGTGCTCTCGAACCCCCTCACAGTATTGGTACCCCATGCGGTTGACAACCTCCTGAACCAAACCAAGACTCAACACCTGACTAGCGCACGACTGACTGGTTACGAACTAACTCTGCTTGCACCCCACATCACATTGAAACGATGCACCACTCTGAATCCAGCTACTCTACTACCTCTCCCTGACGCTGACCCCAATGCGTCCCCTATACATGACTGCGTGACCCTCACCGACGAACAGACCAAGAGTAGGGTTGACCTCCGGGATACTGCCTTCCCGGACCCTGACGGAGAACTGTGGGTGGATGGCTCATGTATCAAGCTCCCCGATGGCACCACCTCAGCTGCCTATGCAGTCACCACAGCCCGAACAGTTGTTGAGATAGCCCGCATCACACAGCGATCCGCACAGGCGGCGGAACTAATTGCTCTCACACGAGCATGCATCCTGGCAGCAGGGACAACCGCAAACATTTACACAGACAGTCAGTACGCCTTCGGGGTAGTTCACCACTTTGGGCTCTTATGGAAAGAGAGGGGATTCTTGACTTACCATGGCACACCCATCCTGCATGGAGATCTAGTCTCTGCCCTGACCGAAGCAGTCCTCCTCCCCACACGGCTGGCTGTGATCAAATGCCAGGCACACAAAAAGGTGACAGACATTATAGGACAGGGAAATGCACTAGCTGACATTACTGCCCGAACCACAGCCGAGAATAGGTCCACGACCCATATGTACGTGACCAGGTCACAAACTGAGAAATGGAAGGATGCTAGGGAAACGATTAGGGATATCCAACTAGCCAGCACACCACACGAATTAACTGAATGGGCCCGGGTGGGATTGAAGGACGATGACGGTTGCTGGCGAACTAAAGACTCGAACAAATGGTTGCTACCCGACTCATACTTGATCCCCATGCTGACCATGGCACACTCCCCCGCACACATAGGGTCTGCCCCCATGATCGAACTCATCTCCAAAGTCTGGCACAACGACAAAATCCCAGACTCAGCCAAACGTCTGGTCCAACAATGCCTGGTATGCCTCCAACACAACCCTGGGAAAGGAACTGCTGTACCCCGGGGAGGGTTTGGGGTTCCCAATCACCCCTTTGAAGTCCTACAAATGGACTATGTCCAGTTAGAAAGGTGCCAAGGTTTTAAGTACGTACTTGTCGTTGTGTGTGCCTTCAGCAAGTGGGTGGAAGCCTACCCAACCCACGACAACACCGCTATGACTACCGCAAAAGTACTACTGAAAGAATTCTTCCCCCGATACGGCCTTTGTCGAATTTTGTGGAGCGATAACGGCCCCCACTTTGTAGCCGAGGTTATCCAACTCATCTTAAAGGGGCTGGGTGTAAAACAGAAATTCCATGCGGTCTTCCATCCCCAATCTGCAGGCTTGGTTGAGCGACATAATGCCACATTGAAGCTTAAGATAGCAAAAATAGTTGCCACCACAGGACTGAAATGGCCAGACGCTCTCCCGCTAGCATTGCTATCAATGCGTTCCACCCCCACTAAACACCACTTAACCCCCTACGAGGTCGTTTTCGGGCGGCCCATGAACCTTTGGACTGCACCAAAGCCAACATCCATCCACGACGTCCCGGACGTCCTCATGTCTGACTATTTGTATAACCTAACTAAAACGTTGTCTGTTATCCATCAGCAGGTGCTGCAAGCCATTCCCGATGTTTCCAGGGGCCCCGGGCACGACATCCAACCCGGCGACTTTGTCTTAGTGCGTAACTTCCAGCGCACCAAGAGTCTGGAGCCCCGGTGGACGGGTCCCCTGCAAGTCCTGATCACCACCCGAACAGCTCTTCGAGTGGAGGGGAAACGCAATTGGCTGCATGCACACCACTGCAAGAAGGTATCACCGACCCTGACGACCACGGACAACATCACCGCCCAAGAAGAACTTCTGGACAAAGACCGACCATCCCTGAGCCGCTGCCCAGATACGGAGACACTTGAGTTAGTGAAATATCCCGATCCCACCGTGCCATCCAAGGAAGGGTATAACTTGCGACGAAAGGAGAGAACTTCGGCTAAGCAGACCACAAACTAAGTGGAAATCTCAGAGCGGTAGCCTAGTCACCTCAAAGGCCACCAGGAGAGAAACTAAACAAAGTCTGTGGTTCTGCCCGCTACCGAGTCCCTTGAAGGTGACGGAAGCGCCCGACATGAAGATGATGGAAGCAACCGGACGTCCGAAGATCCACTACAAAAACCCAAAGACTGACAGAATGCACAGCTCAAAGACTATCGCACTTTTCATTACCCTTCTCTTTTGCCTTCTCCTCATGGTCACCTTCTGGATCATGGAGGAGAGCACACCTGCTCATAAGACATTGCTGACCACCGTTCAACCTACCACCATGAAAGAACACCATCTGATCTCACTTTCACCCCAACTCCGAGAAAGGCGTAAGGAGTTCTGGATTAACTCTTTTGTGCAGTTGCTCCACCAACACAATCTTGCCGCCAACGCCACTAATTGCTGGATCTGTGGATTGCTACCACATGCCACTGGACACTCTATCCCTTTCATCCCTTCACCTTTTTCTGTCCATGGTTCCTGCCTCGCCTGGCTAATCCTCCTGCAGGAAAGCTACAGGGACAATGCCACTTCCGGCAAAACTGTGTCGCACTTCTACCATGGGTTCTGGCTGAACAAAACTGGAAAAACTTCTGCCCCCTTCTGCCCTCTGAGATCAAACACTTCCTTTCACATGAACATCCCTGCCAAAGAACGAGTTGAATTGCAAGTGTTCAACAACCCAGCCAGACCCACCTTCTCTTACCTCCGGAAACGAACGGCCGCCACCCTGACAGTGGCCCTATCTGTCATCAACATCACTGGATTTGTGTGCCTCGAAGGCCTGGGGGCGCAGCTGGTGGGCCACAGCTCCTGCCTCATCACCCAAACATTGGACTCAGTTGATCCACCCTCCTTTGTTGCCTCCCCGAATATGTACTTCATCTGTGGTACTAAGGCCTACACCTGGCTCCCGAAAGGTTGGGGAGGCACCTGCTACATCGCTTTTGTCCTTCCTCCGACATATGTGGCTCCAGCAAACCATCACCGACAGAAACGTGCCAAAGACCTTGTACAAGCCGACTCCACCGGGGCACAGTTCCTGGATGCAGTAAAGGGACTTGTTCCACTCTGGGGTCCAATGGCAAACAGCCGTGCCATCCGCCACTTAACTCAGGCAGTCGAGACGGCGATGAACATTACGGCTGGCATCCTCGCCAACAACACCGCCGAGCTTCAGGCCGTCCGCCTGGTGGCTCTTCAGAACCGCCTCGTTCTAGATGTGGTTCTGGCTGATCGTGGAGGAGCATGCCGCATCATTGGGTCCAGCTGTTGTACCTACGTACCGGATAACTCACCCTCAGTCTACAAAGCAATTGAACACCTCCACAGACTTTCCGCAGAGGTTCATCAGGAGCAAGAAGGATGGTCCCTTGGGAGTTGGTTTTGGGACACTATTAAAAGTTGGGGATGGAGACTGTTTTCATTTATCCTAATACCTATTGTGATACTATGTGGATGTTGCTTGGGGATTCAGTGTCTGCCACCTTTATGTTCGCTTTTTATGAACTGCATCTGCCCTAAGACTTTGAACTTTGAAGCAGAACGAATGAAAGCTCTGTATGAGGTGGAAGTTCGTAGTATTATGGGGATAGATGCGAACTAGACAAGCTGGCGAGATATGTTAAAAAGGAGGACTGTGGAAATTTAGCTTGCAAACTGAACATTATCTGCGCCATCTTGTCTCTCCCCAGCGCGACACACAGGAAAGCGCACGGCAGCCATTTTAGGCACCCTGGTCTCTCCCTGCTCATTGCCGATCGCCAGCGCGTCCCCCTGGCGCTGCAAGCATCCCCCGCGCGCCCGCCACCCCTGCTCTCTCATACACGGGCCATAAACCCTCTCCTTCTGCGCGACCCTGCCATGGAACCGCATCCCACGCCTGACCGACATCCCATACATGGTCATGCATCCCTTTGATAACCCCCTTCCTCTGCGCCCCATTGTCCAAACCGATCCCAGGCCATCACCTAGCCCTGCGGATGCAGTTTATTGTCCCTACTGTAAGGGAAACGCCCCACATCAAAGGGATTACAGTAGATCAAGGCCCCCCACCCCCTGAGACCCGACCGGTCACACACACCCCCGGGAATTGGCGGAATATCCTGCTGTGTGATAGCCATCTCCTACTGCGGGTGGGGTGGGAACTTCTACTGTAGCTATGCGTGGGATCGGATCTGAGCCAAGGATTCTGAAGACGTTCTTTCATGCATCAAAGTGATCTCAAGAATGTGCCATGTGTGATAAACCTGCAATAAAGTCATAAACCTGTGTATAAGAGGCCAGGCCTCAGAGATGCAGTTAGAGCACCTCGTGACGATACCTTGCTGTCTGATCTGATGTGTTCTGCTCCGACGGAATAAAAACGTTGTTTCCTGCCTTCCAGTCTCCGGCGCCTGCCTCTTTCATTGGTAAATTATCGAATGGTATAAGAGGCGATTACCGCCGGGCAATACTTGAAAGGTTATCGACTGAAACTGCCGCTACCATTTAACAAGGGGGCGGAGCCAGCATTGTGTGGGGAAAACCCTGCCCTATTCAGGACCCAGGTGTACTCCTCCCACCCATCCAGCTGCTGATCTCCCCATTCACCACTGGGTGACTCATCCTGACTCTGGGGAATCCCTAGCCCGTCACATGACATGACCAGCCAATCACGCGACAAGGCACACATTTCACACTGCACACCGAAGTGCCCACTTCTAGAAGTGGCACTTCCACACTAGGTACATGCACGCCGCACACATCATCGCGCAGCATTCAATCACACGAGTCCGCACATACCAAACTTGGGCCTGCACACCCCACGCATCAGGAACTACTAGGGACACATACATTCCCCATGCATTCCTATGGGAGGGCAGGCCTATCTCACCGCATGCACTCAGAGCGCGCACGCACTTTACCCTGGGACACAGGGAAAGTGCGCAGAAACCAAAAAATCACCACACCAAGTCACCAATAAAAAGCAAAAAAGTTCAGGGGTGAACCTGCCAGAAGGGCCAAGTCCAACAACGTACTTAACAATTACAGTGCCTGACGTCATATACTTTAAAAGATTGTATTTAAGTTGTCCAGCTGTGGAAAAGCAAACGTTTATGGTCTGAGTCAAACATTTTATCGTTCCTTTCAGATTTGTTGGAAGTGATGCATCTCCTTGGCCTGACTTCGACTAGGGTCCCTGGCTCTATATGTGCCACTTGGCACTTGTTTTCTCCTGTCCCCTTCGCTGCCCCCGTGATTCTGTGCCTTTTTCTCCTTCTGTCCCCTTCGCTGCCCCCATGATTCTGTGCCTTTCTCCTTCTGTCCCCTTCGCTGCCCCGTGACACAACCACACACACAAGCACACACACAACCACACACAACCACACACACACACACAACCACACACAACCACACAAAAACAACCACAAGCACACACACAAGCACACACACACAACCACAACACACACAACCACAACACACACACACAACCACACACACAACCACACACACAACCACACAACCACACACAACCACATACACACAACCACATACACACAATCACACATACAACCACACACACAACCACACACACAACCACACGCACAACCACACCATCAGTGCACACTTTCACCAGGCACAGACACCATCAGTCGTCAGTGCACGCTTTCACCAGGCACACACACCACCAGCCATCAGTGCACAATTTCTACAGGCACAAACACCACCAGCCGTCAGTGCACGCTTACACCAGGCACACTCCACCGGACGTCAGTGCACGCTTTCACCAGGCACACACACACCACCAGCCGTCCGTGCACGCTTTCACCAGGCACACACACACCACCAGCCGTCAGTGCACGCTTTCACCAGGCACACACACCACCAGCCGTCAGTGCACGCTTTCACCAGGCACACACACCACCAGCTGTCAGTGCACGCTTCCACCAGGCACACACACCACCAGCCGGCAGTGCACACTTCCACCAGACACGCACACCACCAGCCATCAGTGCACAATTTCTACAGGAACACACGCCACCAGCCATCAGTGCACACATCAATTGTTAACGCATCCACAATTAACTATTGTAGAAATCGCAATATGGCGCACTTTACTTTTACACATATTCATCTAAAGCGCAGCATGCCACCATTGCTACAAAAATAAATACACATTTTTTTGACCTATAATTTATAGACTTTTGTTGCAATTGGTGTTGCAATATTTAGCAATGCCAATGGATCAAACTTAATTAATGCGAGACCTATTGCATTGCAAACGCTTGTGTTTTTAGGAAACAGATGGTCATCTTATCTAAAGTACAGCGATACACGTGGTATTTTCATTGTATGAAAAGCCATTAACTGCAGGGTGGAAAGATTCTCACAGAAACTGCAGCGTAAATGTAATGCTGCCCATAGCTTTGATGCGTTATTCCACCAAAACTAATTAATGGCCCTTAAAACGTAATCTGCCTTTGCTGCAAACATAACATAACTTCCTGCCAACCTCAATAGAGGTTACTGTCATTGCCATATGAAATAACTACTCCCAGCTAGGATATAAACGGTTTGATGAAGGACTGAACCGAGTTCATAATACAACAGTGCCCTATAGATTTGTTGTGATGCCCGTGAGTAGGCTAAACACCGATCAACATTCATTAAAATTATCGGATATGAGGGCACCAACCACAACGTTAACGCGTAAAAAGTCTACTTGCAGGAGTTTTACAATTGACCAAATAACAGTAAATTCACAACACAAAACACAATGAAAACAAGGGATACCACTGCAATACCTTTTAGTTCGTCAACATCGGATTCAGGCAATCCGATGCTGACATGGGCAGAGTACACAAGAGGCATATGGCCTGGTACTCCCCGAGTCCCCTATTTACCTTTTGTACCCGCAGCCCTTGTACGGATGGGGTCTCCCTCCCTCATTCAAGGCAATTAATAAGACCACACCAACTTTTGGATTAGGGGGTGTAACCCCCGTCCGTATTTATTACAAAAATTAAAAAGGCAAATGCTACTTACCAGTATGCATCTGTTCTTGGCATGTAGAGCTGCAGATCTACACACTGTGCATAGATTGCCATCTGGTGTTGGGCCCGGATGTTTGCAGTTTGTTTTTCCTCTTGGAAAGTCTTTGGAAGTCACGAGGTCGGTGACTCCTCCTTTGGATCGTATTGCGCATGGGCTTCGGCTCCATCCTCAGATTGTTTTTCGCCAGCAGGGAAATTATGGAGCATAGTAATAACAGTGAAGAGGCCCATGTGTGTAGTGTCTAAATAAGATAAACTGGAACAGATAAAGGTAGCCGGGGAGGTGGGTGGGCGTGTGTAGATCTGCAGCTCTACATACCAAGAACAGATGCATACTGGTAAGTAGCATTTGCCGTTCGAGGCATATGAGCTGCAGATTACACACTGTGCATAGATTGTATAGCAGTACCCATCCCTAGCGGCGACTACCAGTATCTGTTGCAGTGGTTTGAAACAATGTTTTGAGTACAGCCTGGCCCACACTAGCTTGTTGCTTAGCCTGCACATCTACACAATAGGGTTTAGTGAAAGTGTGCGGTGTTGACGATGTAGCTGATTTGCAGATATCATCTAAGGGGATGTTCCCTAAGAATGCCATGGAAGCTCCTATCTTACGTGTAGAGTGGGCTTTAGGGGGAGCAGATAGCGTTCGTTTTGCTTTGTGGTAGCAAATCTGAATGCATTTGACAATCCACCTAGCTATCCCAGATTTGGAGATGGGGTTGCCTTTATGTGGTGGTGAGAAGGAAACAAACAGTTGTTTGGTCTTACGAAAGGGTTGTGTTCTCTCGATGTAGTAGAGTAAGGCTCGTTTGACATCTAATGTGTGGAGAGCTCTTTCTGCAACGGTTTGTGGTTGCGAGAAGAATATAGGTAGTTCCACAGATTGGTTTAGGTGAAAAGGAAAGATGACTTTAGGGGGGAATTTTGGGTTAGTGCGGAGAACAACCTTGTTATGGTGCATTTGCAGAAAAGGTTCTTGAATGGTGAGTGCTTGTATTTCACTGACCCTTCTAAGGGAAGTGATGGCTACAAGAAAAGCAGTTTTCCATGTTAGGAATTGAAGTTCACATTTGTGTAGAGGTTCAAAGGGTGGCCCCATTAGTCTAGTGAGAACGATGTTTAGGTTCCACACAGGTGAGGGTGGCACTCTGGGGGGAATTATTCTTTTGAGGCCTTCCATGAAGGCTTTTATGGCAGGTACTCTGAAGAGTGATAGATGTTGCCTGTTTTGCAGGTAAGCTGCTATGGCTGCAAGATGCAGTCTAATAGACGTGTAGGCTAAATTGCATCTTTGTAGGTGTAGTAAATAGTCTATGATGTGTTGAATGGACACATCTAGGGGATCGAAGTTATTGTTGAGGCAATAGACCACAAAACGTTTCCACTTGGCTGCGTAGCAAGCTCTGCTGGTTGGACGCCTAGCCTCTCTAATTACATTCATACAGTCAGGAGGAAGATTTAGATAACCGAATTCTAGGATTTCAGGAGCCAGATCGCAAGGTTGAGCAGAGCTGGGTCCGGGTGTCTGATCTCTCCATGGTTCTGGGTTAAGAGGCTTGGAGAGAGGTATAACTTTTGGTGCGGTACTACAGATAGTTCCAGCAGTGTGGTGTACCATGGTTGGCTGGCCCACGTTGGAGCTACTAGGATGAGAGTGAGGGAGAGTTGTTGTAGTTTGCGCACCACTAACGGAATGAGTGGGAGAGGCGGAAAAGCATACGCAAATCTGCCTGAACAGTTCATCCATATCGCATTGCCTTTGGATAGTGGGTGTGGATATCTGGCGGCGAAGCTTGGGCATTTGGCGTTTTCGTGGGTGGCAAAGAGGTCTATCTGTGGGTGCCCCCACATTTGAAAGTTAGGGTGAAGAACTTGTAGATGGAGTTCCCACTCGTGGATTTGTTGTGTTTGTCTGCTCAGCAGATCCGCTATGGTGTTCTGGACTCCTGGGACATGTTGGGCTAGGAGGAAGATTTTTTGGGGTATGGCCCATCTCCATATGCTCTGTGCTAGTTGAGAGAGCTGCAGAGAGTGTGTGCCGCCTTGTTTTTGTATATAGTACATGGCTGTCATGTTGTCTGTGCGGACTAGGACGGCTTTGCCTGATATGTGTATTTGAAATGCCTTTAGTGCTAAGAATATTTCTAGTAGCTCCAGATGGTTGATGTGGAGCAACTTTTGCTGAGGTGTCCACCTGCCCTGCATTGTGTGATGTAGTAGGTGAGCTTCCCAGCCGGAGAGCGATGCATCCGCTGTTAGTACTATCTGAGGAACAGGGTCCAGGAACGGTCGCCCTTTGGAAAGGTTTTTGGTGGTCCACCACTGCAGAGAGCGATGGGCAAGACCGTCTACCAACACCAGATCTGTCAGTTGACCCTGGGCCTGGTTCCATGGCGTGCTAAGCATTCTTGGAGAGGACGCATTTGGAGTCTTGCATGAGGTACTATGAAGATGCAAGAGGCCATCATTCCTATGGGTTGCATGAACACTCGAGCTGTCAGACAGTGTTCTGGTTGAAATTTGGCGCATAGGGCTTGAATGTTTGCTATCCTGGCAGGACTGGGGTAGGCTAGCGCTTTTGAGGTGTCTATTGTGGCACCTAAGTACTGTTTCATGTGGGACGGTTGCAAATGGGACTGCGTGTGGTTTACTGTGAAGCCCAGTTCGTGAAATAGCTGTATAGTTGCATGAGTGTGTTGTACACACTGGTTGTATGAGTTGGCTTTTATTAGCCAGTCGTCGAGGTATGGGAAGACGTGTATGTGTTGTCTTCGCAGGTGTGCTGCCCCGACTGCTAGGCACTTGGTAAACACACGCGGTGCTGTGGTGACTCCGAATGGAAGCACTTTGAATTGATAGTGTTGACCGTCCACTACAAACCTGAGATACTTTCTGTGAGCTGTGTGAATGGGAATGTGGAAATAGGCGTCCTTGAGGTCATGGTTGGCAAGGAAGTCGTTTTGGGAGAGCAGGGGAAGTACCTGCTGGAGTGTGACCATGTGGAAATGGTCTGAATGTATATAGTGATTTAGGGGTCTGTGGTCCAGGATGGGCCGTAGAGTGTCGTCTTTTTTCGGTATGAGGAAATATAGGGAGTAAACTCTCATATTTTGTTGGTGGGTAGGAACTGGCTCTATCGCACTTTTCTGTAGAAGGGAGATTACCTCCTGTTTGAGAAGTGACAAATGTTCCTGTGACATGGGGCGGTTTTTTGGTAGAATGTTTGGGGGGATTGATTTTAGTTTGAGGCAGTAGCCTGACCGAATTATTTGTGTCACCCATTTGTCTGAGGTGATAGTAGCCCAGAAATGAAGGAAATTTTGTAGTCTGCCCCCGACTGGAGTGGGATGGTCTTGGGGGAGTGAAGGGAAGTCATTGGGTAGGAGTGGAGGCAGAGCGGGAGGTATTAGTTTTGCCTCTGCCTTTATTATTGTTACCCCTGTTGCCACCTCTCTGGTAGCCCCTTGTGAAGGTGGATTGTGTAGGGGCTTTATAGGACATAGAAGTGCCGTCGGAGGAGTAGCCTCTAGATGTGCTTCGAAAGGAAGAACGGCGAAAGGAGCGCCTAGGAGGGTGTGACTGTAAGGCTCCCATAGATTTGGGGGGACGCTAGGTGGCGCGCTAGCGCATGGTTGCCTCTGAGTAAGGCTCCCGCAGTCCGGCGTCATTATCCGTCTGAATTATCCTTTAGCGGCGGCTGGGAGAGCTCAAATTGCACACAAAGGGCGTCTGGGAGGTCTGCTGATGGCGAGCGAAGTTTGAAGAAAATCGGTGCATCGCTTGAGTCGTAGCAGCTCCGGCAGCTCTGGTGCCTGTGGAGCATATCGCCGGCGGAGAATTCTGGGACAGAGCGTGGCCGCGATAACGGCTGAAGGCCTCAAGAGCGCGGACGGAGACAGCCGAGCCCAGGGACGGGACGAGTGAGTGGCGGATGCTGCGAGTCCACTTGCGCGGAGATACTGCGGGACACGCGAGGCGGAGGAGCCTTCTCCCCCCCCCCATTGGGAGGTCTGCGGTGCTCGAATCAGCTGGCGTTGCGGCGGAAAGGGTCTTGACTGCCCAGGTGTTGCCGTGCTCTGACTGCTGCTAGGAGAGAGTGCGGGGAGCCACAGAGGGACGTGATGTGGTGAGCTGGAACTTCCCCTACTACCCATTGATTGTGGCCTTTGAGTGGGGCGGTGGGGCCCCTGGGTGCTGGAGACGCGTGGGCGACACTTGCATTCGCCGGGGGAGCCAGAATCGGACTGGGTTGTGGTGGCACTGGTGAACGGGGGTCGAGAGACCCAAACAGCACACAAGGGACTGGCGTGGCCCATTCTGGATCCTTGATAGCTGCCGGCGCTGAGTGTGGGGCTGAGCCGGGCGGGGCGCCTGCGGCCTGGGGCCCTGGGCATGCAGATGGGTGCTGAGGACCCGCGGCCAGGATAATTGCAGCCTAGTGGGAACCATACATGGATCCTCCCTATCGGTGGTGCACGCTGGATAACGGGCTCTGTGCATGAGCGGTGAGTGGTTGCTACCGGTGAATTTGGGCGGCCTCTCCCTGTTGAGCACCAGGCGCGCCTCCTCAGAAGTGTTGGAAGGTAGTGACAACATACACTGGCTCTGGCAACGACGCTACTGGCTGTACAGGAGGCCTAAGGACTGTCCGTGGGACTGGACTGGCTGGAGGTGTTGGGGTGACGGTGCTTGAAGTGCGGCTGACCCAGCTGGCTTGAGAATTACGGCGCGGTCCCGCAAACGGTGAGAAATATTGCATAGCCACCAGACAGCCATGGGTAAGACGGATACGCGACAAGCTAAGCTCACGTTTGACTCTGGAAAGAAGGCCACTAAGACTGGGGAAGTGGGGCCCAGCCCGGCTGTAACAGAAGGAGGTGCGGGGAATCCTGCGACTACTGCGGCCAGTCTACACGAGGTGCTGCAAGAGATGCGCCAAGGGTTTGCGACGATTGCGGACAAAGTGGACCGAATATCGTCGCGTATGGATGCAGTGGTGCATAAATTGGATGCGCATGAGGAGCGCCTTAAAGGGGCGGAACAACGTATATCGGATGCAGAAGACACGGCAACACACCATACTTCGCAGCTCTCTAGAATGGACAACTTGCTGCGAGTGATAGCATCCAAAAACGAGGATTTAGAAGCGAGAAGCCGGCGCAATAATGTCCGCATCGTAGGCATTCCGGAGACGACCAATACAGGCAAAATGGAGGACTATGTGGAAAGGATGCTACTGGCAGCGATTGGGTCGGAAGCGTTTTCTCCCCACTTTATCGTAGAACGGGCACATCGTGCTCTGGGCCCTAGGCCGAAGCCGGGTGTGACCCCCCAGGCCCATCATTGCCCGGTTGCTGAACTATCGGGATCGTGATGCGGCTCTAAGAGCGGTGCGCGGCACGCGCTCCTTATCTTATGAAGGTAATTCCTTCACGATGTTCCCGGATTTCACGCCAATGGTCCAGGAGGAACGCAGGAAATTTCTAGCTGTGAAGGCCAAACTACGGAACTTGCAATTGGACTATGCATTGCTCTATCCAGCTCGACTGCGAGTCACGTACCAGGGCAAACAACAGTTTTTCACGACCCCTCAACAGGTGGAGGATTTCCTCAAGCACTACAGACGAGCTGCCAAGTCCGGGGCTGCGGCAGAGGCAGAACGGGCACCGCAGCACGAGGAGGAGATGGACGGTGGACAGTGAGTGGGGTTGATAATGTTTGCGCACTGACAACATGGGGATGCACGAACACTTGGTGAGAGCACGTTAATGGGGGAACTTGACGGCCACAGAAGGCACATTGGTCTGAGTGTGATGCACAATCCTTCCATGCTGATGCGTAAAGAGACCTGGGGAGGAGTGATGAGCAAACTGTGGGGTCGGCTCTGGCTCAGTGAGTACGAGAGCTGCTTCGTTTCTATAGGTTATATATGGCGTTGTGGGTGAGTGAAGACTCTCAGTTGCTGCTGGATATAACGCCGGACACCCCCTCTGGGTCATCGAGCCAGACTACAAGTCTCTTGTGAGTCTGGAATAGATGAGGGGGAAATAGCGGTGTCACCTAGACATAATCCCTGAAGGGAAATACCCTAGCGTATATGGGGTGGTTTGGAGGTGCGACTAACCTTTGTTCTTGGGGCACTTGTGGGAGGGGCGGGGGGGGATCCTTGGCTGGCAAGTTGGGGTGTGCTTCAGTGGGAGGGGGGAGGATGGGGGGGCGTTATGGCATGGTTGGGGGAGCGGAGTTCGGGGATGGGGGGAGGGAGTATTGAGATGGGGTTGGGTGTTGGTCTCAAGCAAAAAGTGGGGATGATGGGCTATGGGGCGTTTGTACTGCTTATTCAGGGAGGTCCGACGCTGTGGATGCTGAGGCGTATATTGATCAGTGTGCTGCTGCAGATGCAAATAATAGTGCCAGATGACATGTGGTTGCTAGGGGTGTGGGGACTTGATGAGAAATGGCTGAAGTGAGGAGGAAGGTAAGGCTCACAGTCCTTTCATGGAATGTTCGTGGATTAAATGATGCTAGAAAATGTAGACAGGTGATGGCTTATTTAGAGCAGCATCAGGTACACATTGCATTATTACAGGAAACACACCTTAGTCCCAGACCACATTACACACTGGCGGGTAGGTGGGCGGCAATACGCAGTTTTTCGTCGTATTCAGGGTATGCTAGGGGAGTTGCGATTTTAATCAAAAAGACGGTACCCTTTGTGAAGCTGGGGGAGCATGCGGATGCTGAGGGGAGATTTGTGGTGTTATGGGGTAAGCTGGGCACCGACACAGTCACTGTAGTAAACTGTTATGGTCCTAATGTGGACTCGCCAGCCTTCTTCACACACTTATGGGGAAAGATACTAGACACTGGTTCCATGCATATCCTATGGGGTGGAGATTTCAATGTAGCGCTGGTCCCCGGAATGGACAGGTCAGACAATAGTCCTCAATATAACAAAAAGGCACGGGATGCTCTAGCGGGTATAGTGGAGGAAGGGGGATTGATAGAGAGCTGGAGATTTGTACATGATAGACTTCGAGAGGGTACGCACTATACAGCGTATGCTAATACATGGGCTCGACTGGACTACTGTTTTTTGTCTCGGGGTATAGCGTCGGATTTGGGAAGGGTTGCGCACTTGCCGCGGTCATACTCGGATCATTGCCCGGTTCTGGTTCAGATAGCGGTCCCGGGATGCGGGAGCGCTGGTGCACGGTGGCGAATGCGACCCACAGCCCTCTTGGATGCTTTGTTTAAGACAGAGTTGGGAGAGGAGATAGCAGAGTTCTTTCCCCACAATAAGGGGTCAGTAGATAGTGTGGACACCATTTGGGAGGAATTTAAGGTAACGGTTAGGGGATATTACATATCCAAAAGCTTCGGGGTCCTAAGGGACATAAGAGGGACACTAGCTAAGTTAGAGGGAGAACTTAAGGACCTAGAGTCTAGGATGACCAGAGAACCGATGGGCCCCATTCAGAAAGAATTCAGAGAACGGCTCACGCAGTTTGAAAAGGAAGCGGATAGGGAGGCTAAGTTCCGGGGTAAATACTGGCAGGCCCGAAGGTATTGTGAGGGTGAGAGGCCGGGACGTGCTTTGGCAGAGGTTACGCGGCCGCCGCGGTGTATGACGCATATATTGGAATTGCGCACACCGGAAGGGATCACACGGCGGGATACGAAAGGTATTTTGGAACTCTTCACTCAGCACTATACTGAGCTGTATACTGCCCACGATGTGGGGGAGGTTGCATGGGGGGATTTTCTGGATGATGTGGCGCTGTGTTGGCTGAGCGACGACCATAGGCAGTTCCTTGGTGCGCCGTTTGAATTAGATGAAATCCGGGAAGCGATTATGTCCCTTGCCAATGGAAAGGCGACGGGCTTGGATGGGTTGCCAGCGGAATTTTACAAATGTTACATCGATATAATGGCCCCAGTCCTCAAGGAGGTATATGAGGAGTCTTTGGAGGTGGGCGTGTTGCCGGGATCGATGAGGGAGGTGTTGATTACCTCGCTGTTGAAGCCGGGCAAGGATCCTGCTGACTGTGATGCATATAGGCCGCTCTCTTTAATTAATTGTGACGCTAAGATCTTGTCGAAAGTGCTAGCCAATAGGCTGTCGTTATTAATGACTAAGATAGCCCTTCCGGACCAGTCCGGGTTTGTGCCTGGGAGATCCACTGCTAACAATCTACGTACCCTTTTCTCTCTGATGCATACCATAGCGCCGGAAAAGCCAGTGGCTGCTATATTTCTTGATGCCACTAAAGCATTCGACTTGGTTGAGTGGAACTATCTGTTTGCTATCTTGTATAGGATGGGGTTTCCCAAAATATTTGTTGCGTGGGTACGGTTGCTGTATACTGATCCGAAGGCGAGGGTCCTGATCAATGGTGAGATGTCGAGCCTGATTTCATTGACCAGAGGTACTGGACAGGGTTGTCCATTATCTCCATTGTTATTTGCTATCGCAATTGAGCCATTGGCATGTCGTATCCGGCAGTTACACAAGCGCAGTGCCTTTCAATGTATGCAGCGTCAAATAGATGTGTCACTATATGCGGATGATTTGACGTTATACGTGGTGGATCCGCAGACCAATCTTAATCCGCTGCTGAGGGAGTTTTTGGTGTTTGGCCGGTTGTCTGGTATACAAATTAATTGGAAGAAGTCGCAGTTCTTCCCTCTGACTCCTGCGGTGACCCGGTTCGCATTGGACTACCCGATTGAATGGTGTGATTCGGACCTACGTTATTTAGGGATCCAGATATCGAAGCTTAAGGAGGAGACGGTGCGACTAAATTACGGAACTGCCATTACCAAATTAACTGCTGATGTGACGAGATGGATTTCTTTACCCTTTACTATGGCGGGAAGGGCCTCACTAATTAAAATGGTAGTGCTGCCCCGTTTTCTGTATTTGTTCCAAAATGTCCCGTACTATCCAGGTGCTTATTTTTTCCGGACGCTCCGCTCAGAGTTAGTAAGACTATTCTGGGCCGGGAGGCAGCCTAGACTGGCGTGGTCGATTATAACTCAGCCTTATGGTAGAGGTGGCTTTGATGTCCCCGATTTTTTAACCTATTACTTGAGTGCTCAAGCTCAGTTTGCATACCACTGGTTTGTGCCCACGCCGTTCATGCTGCAGGTGGCTGTGGAGGACTGGATAGTTAGACCGCTGCCACTGCGCGGCATTATTCACGGCCCGGTTAGTGCGATTGAGACGCCGGCTACTACAGTGACTTGCACGATAGATGAGTGGCAGCGGATTCTTCGTAAGGTGGCGCTTCAGTTCTTATATGCACCGACCTTGCCACTAGTTTACTACCCGGGGTTGTCATTATTGCAAGAAAGAGGGTTCCAGGGGATGTGCGCTAGGCGGCGGCTCTGCAGCTGGGGCGATTTATTCCAGAATGGGCGGTTCAAAACGAAAGAACAGTGGTTTCAGGGGGGTCAGCCTACTCCGCTGGAGGTCTTTTATTATCTTCGGTTGAGGCAGGGGCTCCGAGATATCATACAAGAGTTCCCAGAGGAACCTGGTGTAGTGCAGCCTCTGCGAGTCTTACTTACGTCTGCGGACGGCAGACACCTAGTATCGCACCTGTATCGTAGCATTAGAGAGCAAAGTGGGAGTGGAGCATGCAGAGCGCTTGGACAGTGGAGTGAGGACCTGGGAAGAGACATAACGGAGGCGCAGTGGGCGTATTGTTGTGATCAGACCTCGCAGATAGCAGCCAGCTGCAGACTACGGATTATTCACTATAAGTTTTTGCAGCGTTTATACTGCACACCAGTGCGGAAGTTGCGATTTCGCCTGGCGGATAACGACAGGTGTGAGCGGTGCCGCTCGGAAGGAGCTGGGTTTTTACACTTGGCATGGTTATGTCCGGGTGTGTCTGAATATTGGGCGGAGGTGCACACTGCGCTGGTGGCAATGCTGGGCGCCACGATAGACTGTGATCCACTAGTGATGCTCCTGGGGTACACTATGGGAATAGCCAAGGTACATCGGAAATTTGGGAATATTGCTCTTTTGATGGCGAAAAGGAGGGTGGCGTGTAGGTGGGGGAGGGGCCGTGCGCCGAAATTTAAGGAGTGGATAGCGGACTTATTATATTGTCAGGAACAGAATACAATATACGCAGACACACAACCATTGAGTAGTAGAGCCACGGATATATGGGACCCGTTTAGAGCATACTTGGCAGCACAGGGGAGACGGAACTTTTGAGGCAAATGGTGCTGGCTCCACATCTGCACCGGGAAGTTCGGAACAGTAGGCTGGGGTTATGCTGTACTGCTATGTGTGGCTGGCTGATGCTAGAGGAAATGGTAAGAGTTGATGTAATCGCAAGAGGTGTTATAGTCGTGAAAGAGCGAATACCTGAGACTGTTTTTTTTTTTTTTGCTGGGGTTAGAGGGGGGGGCACTCATTCCACAAGTTTGACTTTGTAGCAGTGGCACATTGTAGCAGCGTGGCAGAGAATACAGCATAGCTATAGGGACCTTAGACTGATAGGACATATGCATTGATGATATGTGAAATCGATTGCAATGCATCGCCTCCGGACCTCCGGGTTGTCGGACAAATGGCTGTGTCTATACATAATGATAACGAGTAGATGTGGTAGATGATAGCCGGCCCGAGAGGTTGTAGGCGTGATTTTGTACAATTGTTTTGAGATGGTAATAAAGGTTTTTGAAACTTAAAAAAAAAAAAGGCTCCCATAGATTTTGCCGTATCAGTGTCTTTCTTCATTTTCTCAAGGGCTACGTCTACGTTTGGGCCAAAGAGATGTTCTTGGTCAAAGGGGTGGTTAAGGATGGAAGCCTGTACCTCTGGTTTAAAACCGGAAATTCGCAGCCAGGCATGCCTACAAAGGAGGACGCTGGTGTTAATTGCCCTAGAGGCGGTATCGGCAACATCGAGGGCGCAGCGTATGGAGGTGTTGGTGATGGTTTTTCCTTCCTGTATTAGCTCGTTGGCTCTATTTTTGTACTTGTCAGGGAGATGCTGCATGATTGCTTCTAGCTCATCATAATGTGCCCTGTCGTGCCCTGTCGTGCCCTGTCGTATCGTGCTAAAAGCACTTGTGTGTTCGCAATGCGCCATTCGTTGGCTGCTTGGGATGCTGTACGCTTGCCAGAGGCATCTAGGAGTTTGGACTCTTTATCAGGTGGTGGGGCCTCGCCTGATGCTTGGGGGCTTGCACGTTTCCTTGCAGTGGAGACTACGAGGGAGTCGAGTGGTGCGGGCCCTCTGATGTAGGTGGGATCTGTAGGGGCGGCTTTATATTTCTTTTCAATACGAGGGTTGATGACCCTGGCTCTGATCGGGTCTTTAAAGACCTCTGGCGCGTGTTTGATAACACCTTTAAGCATGGGCAGAATGGACGTAGCCCTGTGGGTGGTATCAAAAGTGTCTAGGAGGAAGTCCTCCTCCACGGGATCTGTATGGAGATCAACTCCGTGGTGGTGTGCAGCCCTATGTAGCAGCTGGTTAAACCCCATAGTGTCTTCTGGGGGGGACGGTCTTGAAGGGTAAATGTCGTCCTGCGGGACGTTAGGGATGTCTGGGATGTTGTAATCGTCCCATGGGTCTGGGGAGCCCGTAGGAGTGGGGTCCCCTGTGGGTTGGTGATGGGGTCCCTCCCCTATGTCTTCATAGGCATCATCATCATCATCCTCATCTGGAGAGGGTGTGGGGGAATGATGAGGTAGGGGAGGCGGAGGAGATGGAGGAGGTGGAGGAGGGGGTGAGGGTAGTCTCAGAGGGGAGGTACCACAGTCTCTTTTCTTTGGAGGTGGAGCCGGGGAAGGCTTGTCCAGCGGCCTCTTTTTGATGCTGATCATCAAATGTCCAGTTTTAGGGTCTTTAGTAAGAGTTATTTGGAGTGGATCGGGCCGAAACAGTTCCTTTGTGAGCGGTTGATCCGTCGGGGCCGAAGGGGTCGGAGCCGGTGGTTTTTTAGTCTTGGAATCATCAGTTCGTTGTTTTGAACTGTGTGGTTTAGACATGTCCGGTTGTTTCCTCGGTTCCGAGATGGCTTTCGGCTTCGAGGTGTGGGTGTCGATGGCTTTGGCTTTTCTGCTCGGTTCCGAAGATGGCGTCGATACCGAGGAGCTAGTGGGTGTCTTCGGCGCCGAGTGTTTCGGTGTGGAAGTCGGCGCGGAGGAAGCAATTTTCTTTTTCGGTGCGGAGTGTTTTTCGGTACAGACGGCAGGCTGGCTCGAGCCCGCGCTGCCAGAAGGCTTGATGGGCTTCTTAACCGGGCCCGAAAGCGAGGTATGGGAAGCAGTGTCTTTGGTCGTGCCTAGGCCTGAGGGCGAAGGCGTGACTGAAGCCTTTTTCGATGCCGTCGAGGGTGGGCTGTGGGGATCGATAGTTGTACTCACGCCCCTCTGTGCCGGAGTGATGTCCTCGACATCTGAGTCGTCGGCTTCGGAGGCGCTGACGAGGCCCTCTTCGGTGTGATGTTCTTCGGGAACATCGACACCTTCTCCGAAGATTTCGTCGGGGATTGCAGTCGACGCGTGTGCCATGGTTCTCCTGGCTCTTCGGTCTCGAATAGTCTTTTTGGACCGGAAGGATTTGCATGCCAGACAGTCTTGAGCCTCGTGTTCTGGGGAGAGGCAGAGTTTGCACACCTCATGGAGATCGGTGTGGGGAAATTTGGACCCACATCGAAGACACTTCTTAAATGGAGTCCTTTCCATGAGCCAGGACCGGAGCTGAGGTAGGCCCGAAGGCCTGCGTTGACGCCTGGAATTGAAGTTTCTTGATGAGTCGCGTCGAGTGGGGAGATAGCGATCGAGAACAATACCGCGGAAGGGGAGGATTGCGCGCCGATGAGAAGAACTGTGACTGGAAAACGGTTCGGAACCGGAGCGCGAAGTTTACATCCGAGCCCGATGGCGGAAAAAAACAATCTGAGGATGGAGCCGAAGCCCATGCGCAATACGATCCAAAGGAGGAGTGACATACCTCGTGACTTCCAAAGACTTTCCAAGACAAAAACAACTGCAACATCTGGGCCCAACACCAGATGGCGATCTATGCACAGTGTGTAATCTGCAGCTCATATGCCTCGAACACATTATTTATTCACATTATGTACAATTACGCAGAAAGTCCAGATACATTGTTAGACAGATGATGTAACGTGGCTAACCTTAAACTCTAATACACACGACACTCCTACCGTAAATCTAACAATGCATATATTCCCTTTCTGCGTGGCCCCTCTAGAGCCTACGGCAAGGTCAATGACTTGCAGCCTCTAGATCCCAGCAAACTACAAATTGCTCCGCCGGAGTAGGCTTGCGCAGGGGGTACAGTTTATTGGACGGATATTCTCCCCTTACGCCCTGTACCTTAAACTACGAAAACGGGGGCTGCAAAAATCTGCATACCTGCGCACTGATGCGCATGCGTGTGTGAGGGTGGCTACAGGCCCACTGAGAAGAGTGTTGCCCCCGCACCCTGACAGCCTACCTACCGGCTGTCACTGCCCCTGGAGTTACATGGTTCTGACCGCTAAGGACCGAAGACTATGCTTACCAATCATGACCTTACCGCCTGACCGGAGACACACACACACACACACAACTAAATACAACATTATTGCCTGAAACCAAATTTCATATAATGAGATTTTAGTAAATGTTACACATTTCAACTACATAACTCTGCATTAAAAATCCTGTAGTGACACTATTACAAATATCAACACTTTTATTACAAATTCACCAAATCATCATATTTACATTCGATCTCATCTCCTGAGATACCTGCAATGAAAGTTAAAAGAACAAAGCAAATACATTACTGAGAAACATATTTAAAATGCCTGCCTTAGGGGATGGTGGGTGGGGAAAACAAATTACGGGCCACTGGTGGCCCGGGTGCTGTGCCTGTGGGGAGCAAAGGAACAAGAGACTGTTCTGCTCCCCGCACCCCCTTTTAAGGGGAGGCATGGGCCAGGCTGGTCTAAACTGGTCAGACCCCAAAGTTGGGCAGCAGCGTGAACGCCGCCTATAGGACCCCCAGGGGGGTGGGAGTGCTCCCACCTCCTCCTTGCCCCCAGGGACTGGTGCGACTGCCATAATGGCAGCGCGCGCTAGTTTAGCGCTTGGCCTTGCCCATATGGCCTGGTACTCCCCGAGTCCCCTATTTACCTTTTGTACCTGCAGCCCTTGTATGGATGGGGTCTCCCTCCCTCCTTCAAGGCAATTAATAAGACCACACCAACGTTTGGATCAGGGGGTGTAACCCCCAGCCGTATTTATTACAAAAATTAAAAAACATTATTTATTCACATTATGTACAATTACGCAGAAAGTCCGGATACATTGTTAGACAGATGATGTAACGTGGCTAACCTTAAACTCTAATACACACGACACTCCTACCGTAAATCTAACATTTGCATGTATTTTTTCTGCATGTACCCTCTGGAGCCTACGGCAAGGTCAATGACTGGCAGCCTCTACATCCCAGCAAACTACAAATTACTCCGCCGGATTAGGCTTGCGCAGGGGGTACAGCTTATCGGACGGATATTCTCCCCCAGGTCCCCCCTACGTCCTGTGCCTTAAACTCTATAAACGGGGGCTGCAAAAATCTGCATACTTGCGCCCTGATGCCCGTGCGCATGTGAGGGTGGCCACGGGCCCACTGGGAAGAGTGTCTCCCCCGGCTCCCGCACCCTGACAGCCTACCTACCGGCTGTCACTGCCCCTGGAGTTACATGGTTCTGACCGCTAAGGACCAAACACTATGCTTACCAATCATGACCTTACCGTCACAGGACAGCATAGTTGCTCGACTATCTGTCCTCCCCATCAGCACACTAGGAAGGTCAAGCCCTGTAACTCGCCTGACCCTGGACTCAACTAAAACCCTTCGTCCCAGGCGAGCCGGGTCGTTACCCCCTAGGAGCAAGATCCGGATTGCTGGTGGTCTCTTACTGTCTATTTAGAGCATTGCCCCACGCGCAGTCTGGCGTGGCCCTGAAACTCTATTCTTGTTCCTAACTTACGCACCCTGGGCTCATGAAACTGCAGGCAAACATGAAAATAGAACATCCGTCAATGTATTGCCCCACTGACAGGCTAAAACCTACACTACTGCACATGATACTATGTAACAGTGTACTGATGCAAAACTTCTCCCCGAGTCACAGGATAAAGAAACTTGCAATTCATATGAAACAGAACCAAATGGGCTACAGCAAGTCAGCCAGATGATTAGTGCTCCTAGCCTTTGGATAAGAGATGCGGTTTGCCTGCCAGGCCCATCGACTACCTCGTGAGACTGTACCCTTTTGGTCCCTTATGCCTTTTCCCACCCCCACCCTCAGCCCAGGTTGCAGAGGTACGGTGTGACAACGCGGACATTGAATGCGGAAGTAAAACGGCTGCATAGGTACTGTGTGCCACCACATGAGTATCTAGTGCGAAAAGTGTAAAACACAGGGTGCGTGGGTATTGTATGATACGACATAGGCATCTAATGCCGAAATGCGCCCAAGCGTAGGTACTGTGACACAAACACGGACATCCACTGCATAAGTGTTTGGGCACAAGGGCGCTGAGGAACTGTGTGACACAATACCTAATGGTATAAGTGTGCGAGTAAAAAGGGGTGACGAACCCCAGGCATATAAAGCTTGATTGTACAAGCACAAAGGGTGCATAGGTACCGTGTGACACGACACGGACATACCAATGTCTAAGCGTTCAGGCACAAGGGTGCAGAGATACTGTGTGATACAGTACATAAATCATCATAAGTGTATGAGCACAAGGGTGCATAGGTACTGTGTGACAAACCATAGGCATATCTTGCGCACGTGTACCAGCACACAGGTGCAGAGCTATAGTGTGACATAACCAGCTTCCAATGCATACGTGTACCTGTGAGGAGTGCATAGACGCTACTCGACAACAGACTCCTAATTCATATTCATATTTGTAACAGCACCCGCGTGCCTATGGCTACTTGACAGACTCCTAATTCTTATTTGTAACACCCCACGCATGCCTAGGGAAACTCTTGAAGATGTGACAACGAAGGCCTGGGACGTAGTAACATCACAAGTACTGATACTGTATGTAAGTGACCAAACAGAGGCAGGCGCCTCGCAAGACTGACATCAAAGACTTGGAGTATATTGACGTGACATCACCCCGGTTTGGAATGTCTTGATGTAATGCCCATAGTAAGCAGCCATGCTTCAATCTGAATACGTCAATGGTTTGACCATCCTGTGGCAAACTAATGGACCCTTCATGGATGCGCAGAATTGCGTTCCTCGCGCTTCATATTGACCAGACACATTCGTACTCCACGAGCAAGTTCTAGCACAAACATTTGGCATGAAATTAGAGCGAGCTAACCAGGCTGCCTTCACACTTTAACAAGCAGGGATATGTTCGCATTCGCAAGGCTTTGTTTGTGGAACTACAAGAATAACGGGTAATATACTGTATATATATACACCTTGCTGGCTGACCCGAAGCAGGGCTTTTAAAACCTTACATTGACATCAGATGTTCACTTCTGACGGCTTAACATAGCCTCAGTTCCATTACATAAGGAACATCGCATGTGACTTACCAAGAGAGCACCTAGCATAGCGCCATTTGCATTAAGTGAGGAACATTGAAAAACATTACCCATTATGAGCGCCTAGCATAGCACCAGTTGCATTTGCCTAAGGAACATTGAAATCAGACTTTCAATTCTGACCATTTAGCATAGCCTACATAGGGAACCTTGCATGTGAGTTGCAATGAGAGCGCCTAGCATAGCGCCATCTGCATTAAGTGAGGAACATTGAAAAACATTACCCATTAAGAGCGCCTAGCATAGCACCGGTTACATTTACCTGAGGAACATTGAAATCAGACTTTCAAATTCTGACCGCTTAGCATAGCCTACCCAGGGAACAGTGCTGTTTCCATGAGAGCGCCTAGCATAGCGCTACTTGCAGTAAGCGAGGAACATTGAAAAATATATTACCAATTAAGCACGGCAAGCATAGCACCAGTTGCATTTACCTGAGGAACATTGAAATCAAACTTTCCATTCTGACTGCTCAGCATAGCCTCAGTTCCATCACATAAGGAACATTGCATGTGACTTTCAATGAGAGTGCCTGGGATAGCGCCATTTTGCAGTAAGCAAGGAACATTGAAAAATATATTACTAATTAAGAGTGCCAAGCATAGCACCAGTTGCATTTACCTGAGGAACATTGAAATCAGACTATCAATGAGAGCGCCTCTTGGTAAACCAATCACTGTCACCAATTCCTACAGAGGGCATCTGCCCTATAGGCACTGATCAGTAGTGCCCCTGAATCTAAAGGCCTCTTGCCTCTGCCCATGATGGGCAGAAGGCCAAGACCGACGTAACTGTGAGCCCGACAGGTGTCAATCAATCAATCAATCAATCAATCATTTGTAAAGCGCACTACAGACCTCAAGGCGCTGGGGGGGGGGGGGGGGGTGGGCGCTGCTGATTGAACAGCCAGGTCTTGAGCATCCTCCTGAAGGTCAGCAGGTCTTGGGTCTGTCGTAGGCTCAGTGGGAGGGTGTTCCATGTCTTGGCAGCGAGGTGGGAGAAGGATCTCCCGCTGGTGGTTGTTCTTTGGATGCGCGGGACGGTGGCTAGTGAGAGGTTGGCGGAGTGTAACTGGCGGTTGGGGATGTAGAAGGAGAGCCGTCTGTTGAGGTAGGCTGGGCCGGTCTTGTGAAGTGCCTTGTGTGCATGGATGAGGAGCTTGAAGGATATCCTCTTGCTGACGGGGAGCCAGTGCAGGTCCCTCAGGTGGGGGTTGATGTGGCCGTGGCGTGGTACTTCGAGGATCAGTCGTGCCGAGGCGTTTTGGATGCATTGTAGTCGTTTGATGAGCTTGGTCGGGGCTCCCGCGTAGAGAGCGTTTCCGTAGTCGAGTCTGCTGCTGACGAGGGCCTAGGGGACTGTCTTTCTTGTGTCTGTCGGGATCCATCTGTATATCTTGCAGAGTATGCGGAGGGTGTTGAAGCAGGAGGAGGAGACGGCGTTGACCTTCTTGGTCATTGAGAGCATTGAGTCGAGTATGATTCCCAGGTTGCGTGCGTGGTCAGTGGGTGTTGGGGCTGCTCCCAGTGCCGTCGGCCACAAGGAGTCGTCCCAGGCTGAAGGGTTGGTGCCGAGGGTTGTCCGAGTTCAGCTTCAGACGGCTGGTCTTCATCCAGTCAGCGACGGCCTTCATTCCTTCGTGGAGGTTGGCTTTGGCGGTGATGGGGTCCTTGGTGAGGGAGAGGATCAGTTGAGTGTCATTGGCGTAGAAGATTATGTTGAGGTCGTGCTGTCGGGCGACGTGTGCGAGCGGGGCCATGTAAATGTTGAACAGTGTCGGGCTGAGGGAGGATCCTTGGGGTAAGCCACAGATGATCTTAGAGGCTTTGGATCGGAATGGGGGGAGGCGGACGCTCTGGGTTCTGCCGGAGAGGAAGGAGGTGGTCCATTCCAGAGCGTTGTCTTGGATCCCTGCGGCGTGGAGGCGTGCGCATATTGTGCGGTGGCAGACGGTGTCGAAGGCGGCGGAGAGGTCTAGGAGGATGAGTGCTGCGGTCTCGCCATTGTCAAGCAGGGTCCTGATGTCGTCGGTGGCGGCGATGAGGGCAGTCTCTGTGCTCTGGTTGCTGCAGAACCCTGACTGGGCGGGGTGCAGGATTCTGTTTTCTTCGAGGTATCGGGTTAGCTGACTGTTGACTATTTTCTCAATGACGAAATGGTCCAGAAGTTCTTGAGGTCTCTTGGGTCTGCCTTGTTTTTTTTTAGTAGGGCGTTGATCTCGGTGTGTTTCCAGCTCTCTGGGAAGGTCGTGGTCTCGAGTGAGAGATTGATGATGTTGCGCAGGTGGGGTGCGATGGAGCTGCTTGCTTTGTTGAAGATGTGGTGCGAGAAGGGATCTGACGGGGAGCCGGTGTGGATTGTGCTCACGGTCTTGATGGTGTCATCGATGCTCACGCTGGCCCAGGCTAGCAGGGGGTCGTGGTCGATGGTGTGCAGAGGGTCTGTTGTGTTGCTGTCTGTTGGGGATGTCTGGGTGCTGAAGCTGTCGTGGTTGTCTGCTATCTTGCGGTGGAAGAAGGTGGCGAGGGAGTCGCACAGGGCTTGCGACGGCGGGATGTCGTTGGTGTTGGAGCTGGGGTTGGAGAGTTCCTTCACGATGCTGAAGAGCTCCTTGCTATTGTGTGCGTTGTTGTCGAGGCGGTCTTTGAACGAGGTTCTCTTGGCAGCCCTGATGAGGTGTTGGTGGTTGCGGATGGCGTCCTTGTATGCTGCGCAATTGTCTGGAGTTTGTTTGCTGTGCCATTTCTTCTCTAGTTTCCGGCAGGCTTGCTTGGAGGCTAGGAGTTCTGGGGTGAACCAGCTGGCCCTCTTGCTGGTGTCTCTGTGGGGGGGTTTCTTCAGCGGGGCGAGGGTGTTGGTGCAGTCCTCGATCCAGCGTTTGAGGCTGTAGGCAGCGTCGTCGGCATTGGAGGGTTCGGTGGGTGGGCTGGGAGCGAGGTTTGCATGTAGTTGGTCTTCGGTGATTTTGCTCCAGCAGCGGCGGGGGATCTGTTGGGTGCGGTGGTGTGTGGTGGGTTTCTGGAAGGTGAAATGGATGCAGCGGTGGTCGGTCCAGAGGAGTTCGGTGGTGTGGCTGACGGAGACATGCGTGCTTGAGGAGAAGACGGGGTCGAGCGTGTGGCCGGCGGAGTGGGTGGGCGTTGTTACGAGTTGCTTCAGTCCGAGGTTGGTGAGGTTATCGATTAGGGTTGTGGAGCTGTTGTCGTTGTTCTCAAGGTGGAAGTTCAGGTCTCCAAGGAGGATGTAGTCGGTGGAGGTCAGGGCGTGCGTGCTGATGAAGTCGGCGATGGAGTCGCTGAACTGGGGGCTGGGTCCGGGGGGGTCGGTAGACGAGGGTGCCTCTGAGGGTGGAGTTGGGTTCTGTGTGGATCTGGAAGTGCAGGTGTTCGGTGGTGCTGAGCACGTCGTCGGTGCTAGGCGTGACCCTGATGCTGTTCTTGTGGACGATGGCGATTCCTCCTCCGACTCCATTGGTGCGGTCTCTGCGGGTGATCTTGTAGCCGTTTGGGATGGCTATGGAGATGTCGGGTGCGGAGGAGTCGTTCAACCAGGTCTCTGTCAGGAAGGCGACGTCCGGGGATGTTGTGTCGAGCAAGTCCCAGAGCTCGACGGCGTGATTGCGTGCGGAGCGGGTGTTCAGTAGTATGCATCGCAGGTGGGTGTGGTCTTCTTGGCGGGTGGTTTGTTGCCTCTGAGGCTGGTGTAGCTGCAGTTCCGGCAGGTGAAGGGACCGTGTGTGCGTTTCGGGGCGGTCTTGAAGCAGGTGAGGGTCCGTCCAGGGTTGAGTGTGTGGAATGTGCTGGCATCGTAGCAGCTGCGGTCGTCGTGGCGGGAGCAGGGGCCAGGGGTTCTGGCGTTGGGCGCTGACAGGCTTGACTTAGGTGAGCGGCCGCGCAGCAGCCGGCATATATGGGGAGGTGGGAGGTCGGAGTAGCTGGGAGGCGGGAGCAGTGAATGGGCAGTCAGGGGGGCGGGCCGCAGGGGACACAGTGGCAGGGGAGAAGAGCGATGACGAAGGGAACAGAGGAAGGGCACAAGATCGAGTGGAAAAACGGGTGTTACAGAAGGCAAAGGAAACAAGGGGGAAGTGAGTGGCACAGAAGGCAAAAGGGCTAAAAAAAAAACGGTTGTTACAGAAGGCAAAAGGGTACAGAAATACAGGGGGAACGAGAGGTACAGAAGGCAAAAGGGCTCAAAAAATGGGTGTTACAGAAGGCAAAAGGGCACAGAAGTACAGGGGGAACGAGTGGTACAGAAGGCAAAAGGGCTCAAAAAACGGGTGTTACAGAAGGCAAAAGGGCACAGAAATACAGGGGGAACGAGAGGTACAGAAGGCAAAAGGGCTCCAAAAACGGGTGTTACAGAAGGCAAGAGGGCACAGAAATATAGGGGCAGCTAGGAGACAGAAGGTAAAAACGGGCAGAGGCACGGGGCAGTGAGGGGAACAGAGGGAAAAACGGCACAGATCAAGTACAGGCAGCAGGGAAAGACGGGGTACAGCAGTCACAGGCACAGTAATGAAGACAACGGCAATACAGGAAATACAGTGAAAACAATAAAAACAATACACTACAATACAATAACTAGCGGAAAAAAGCGAAGATGAACAAACCCACGGCCTACCACTGGCCACCAGGAATGAGGCGCAGGTGGGAGCCTGCGGGTGGAGGAGGGCCTCGAGCTTTCCCAGCAGCGGCAGCTGGGGCAGGGACACACAGGCGGTGCTGTGCGGAGGGGGAGCGACCTACCTGGTAAGGTCAAGGGTCGCTCACCATCTCTTCCTGTACTGCGGATGGTTAGTGCCCAAACTAGACGAAGACGAATTTTAGCTACTCACATGACCCTTCCGTCATTATTGCTAACAACCTGGCTGACACTTTACTTTCCATGTTGTTACTTTTCATCGGTGTCTGCTGCTCAGCATAGTATTGCTAAGCTCCTGCTTTAAACCACTAAAATTGCAGCTCTTTGCCGACAGAGAGCAAGCTACAGGGCAAGCGTTCACTGAGAATAACATAGCAAAATATGCTTGGGCCTAGCAGTTTTACACTACTGCACAATGTTGTAATGACGCTGCCCAAAGGCAGTTCAGTGACGCAATCAATACTTTGTAGTTGCTTTTCCTTTAAAAATGCCCAGCATCCTGAAACCGACCCCGGTTAGCGAGTGTTGGAAACGGCCCTTTTTGCAGGGTTATCCCCAAACATTTTGCTTCTTCCTCCTTTATTTTTTTCTGACCCGTGGTTGTTGGCAATAGGACCCTGGGCACTTTACCACTGCTCTCTTTGCATATGCTCTCTGTATAAATTGTTATATTGATTGGTTATCCATGATTGGTATATTTGTTTCACCTGTTAGCCCCTAGTAAAGTGCACTGGGTGTGCCAGGGCTGGTGATTCAAATGCTACTAGTGGGCTGCAGCACCGATTGTGCCACCCACAGGAGTAGCGCTAAAATGATGTCTTAGGCCTGCTTGCAGTGCCTATGTGCAGTCCAGGACTGCCATGTCGACCTGGCCAGTGCACCCACTGACCAGGCCTTATCCTTCCCTTTCTGTACATGTCAGGCATCCCTATGGTGGCCCTAGGTACCCCCCTGGGCTGGGTGCAGTGTATCTGAAAGGTGGGGCATGTACTGAGGTGTGTAACATGCCCTGGTAGTGAATTACAGCCATTTTCGTTTTTCACTGCTGAGAGGCTATCTTGCCCATAGGATAGAATGGGGGAGGCTGTTTACATGCCTATCTTCCCATAGGGGCAAGATAGAAAATCCAAGTTTGGTATCTTTGTGTTCAGAATTTAATTATACATCTTTTTAGCAAGATGGTTTTTAAATTCACTGTGTGAGACTAGCACTTTTTAGAAAGTAGCTATTCTCCTGTTTAACCTTCCTGTGTGCCTGTGTGCTGGTTGGCTGACTGGTGTCATGTGATGGGCTAGGTGGCTCCAGGAGTCTGGATGAGTCAGCAGCAGGGTGAATAGGGAGATCTGCCTTAGATGGGTGGGAGGTGTAGCCCCTGGGTTTGAATAGGGCTGCCTCTGCCAGCACAATGCTGGCTCCACCCCCTGCTGGCCAGGCTGAGGACTCTGCCTCTGCTGGCACAAAGAAGGCTCCACCTCCTGCTGAGCGTCTAACGACCCTGCCCCTCACTCTGAAAGGAACCAGGTGCTCCAGGGCAGAGCACACCCAGGAACCGGTTTGAGCAGGGGAATCCCCCCACTGAAACACAGAGAGACAAAGACTTGGAGGGGTATAAGAAGAGGACCCCAGACACCTAAACTTTAGATCACTTTGGAACTAAGAAGAAACCTCTGCCAAGGAGAGAGCTGAAAAGAACTGAAGAGGAGAAGACTGCCTGCTTGCTGTTTTGCTTTGCTGCCAAGGAGAGGGGAAGGACTTTGCTGTGTCCCCTTCTTTTGATTCTGATCTCCAAGGGCCTGAGAAGAGCTGGCTCCCTGTTAAGAAGCCCCAGGAACAAAAGGACTTCACCACCAGCTCCCCTGGAACTCTGCTGAAGGAGTTCTGACCTGCCTTGGAGTGCTTGCCCAGTCTTGGGGCCTCAGGAGGTCGTTTTGCTGTGTTTGGGAGCTGGGAAGCAGAAGCGTGAAAAAGAGTAACTGGTACCCAACGCATCATCCGATTGCGTGTTGCAAGAACGAGAGTGCGAGGAAAATTTCATCGCGGCGTCATCGCAGCACCCGGAGTCCCCGCATCGCCGAGTGCGTCGAGCATCGTCCCGGTGCGTGAAGATTCCTGACGCTGCGAGGGTCGTCGCAGAACCAGTTGAGAGCCGCACCACTGCCGGTGCGTGAAAGTATCCAGTCGCTGCGTGTGTCGACGCAGAGTCCCGTCCCGTGACGCATCGAGGGTTGTGGCGCCCAAAGTCCGCGCTGCACCGCGCACCGCGCCGCACCGAAGATCATCGCATCGTACCTGTGCGTGACGCTTCCCCCTAAGAAACCTACGCAACGAAAGCCAAAGTCATCGCATCCTCCCCCTACAGATCGGAGCCGGCGCATCCACCTCTGCTGCATGAAGCAGGGCTGCTGCAAAGCCTCCCCAAGATCTCAGGAGTATCGCATCGCCTTTGCCATCTTCCTTGTTATAGCTTTTGGGAACCTTATCGCAACTACAGGTACTGTTGGGCACGAGAGTGTCGCATTTTGTGCATTGAGAGTCGCATTGTGCAGGACACTGATTTTTACATCCTGGAGTACTTTCTGCAAACTCTTGAACTATCTTCAAAGTAACCTTTTTTTAATTGTATGTTGGTTTGTCTGTAGTATTTGGTCTTGTGAAGTTTTTAGTAAAGATACCCTATTTTTCTAAAACTGGTGTGGAGTAAATCTGTGGTGTTTTCACTGTGTTACTGTGAGTGTTGGTACAAATACTTTACACATTGCCTTTGATAGCCTAGACTGCTCAGGCCAAGCTACCTAGAGGGTGAGCAGGGGTTATCTTAACAGTGTATACCCCTTTCCCTGGCTAGAAGCAAAGGCCCCTATTTGGACAGTGGTACCTACCCTGCCAACTAGAGACCCCCAGATCTAACATTGGTGGTCAGCGGTGAGGATTGAACTTGTATTTGTACTTGACCCACAGTAATTGGTGTACATCACTAGTTTAAGTGCAGACCAATACGCAACCACATACTGTATTTTTGGTTCTATTTTTGAGTAACTCTTCAAGAGCATCATGTCTCAGGTGGCAACAAGTGAGAGGGCAGAATTGGAGTTTTCCATTGAGGATCTGTATTCGTACAAAGTTGAGGACCTCAAGCAATTCTGCAAAGACCTTGGTTGCCCTGTGAAAAGCGGATCTAGAAAGGATGTGCTACAAAGAGTCTTGAAGGCCTGGTGGGAGGCCCAAGAGGAAGATGATGCAGATGAAGAGAATGGTTTTGTTCCCCCAGATCTGCCCTTGGTCGGACCAGTCTCAAGGGCTGGCAGCTCCCATTCCAGTAGGAGTCTCACTCCAGAGGAGTTGGAGGAGAATCAAAGGGTTAGAGATCATGAGTTAGAAGTCATGAGGCTTGAGTTGAAGCTGATGGAAATAGAAACCCAGAACAAAGTAGAAGAGAGCAAGAAGATGTATGCCTTGGAAGAATTTAAATTGACCTTGGCACATGAACTAAGGATGAGGGAGCTTGACTTGGAGCTCGAGAGGCTTGAGGCCATGAGTGTCTCAGCTGAAGAAGAAAAATGTGTAGCTCAAGGAGTGAGCTTTTCTGAGGTGGAGGTAGAGTCCAGCTCAGATGGTGGCAGCACGATTGTAGTTTCTAGTGCTGAAAGAAAGGTACAAACACCCAGAGATGTGGCACCTAACTTGAAGGAGGGGGTTGACATACACCAGGGGGTTCAGGTTTATGATGTAGTTCCTGTGGGGTGCAGTGTCCCTGAAGTAGATTGGGGAACTGGCACAGGGGACCATATTCCTAGTGGTGGGAGGGACACTCTACTGACCCTAGAGGAGAGGTACAGGGAGAGGGGTTCCCCCATGGTAGAAACCTTGGTGTGTGAGTGTAAAGACCGCCCAGAAGAGTGTGAGTTGTGTGACAGAGACAGTCAGGTATTGTCTTGCCAATCTCAGGAGAGTGGTGTGGGGTACTTGTGTGAGGCACTGGAGGGTGAGGCAAAAGGTAGCTTGGTTAACAACTGTGGGGGGCTGTGTGATTCATTTGTTGGAGAGCATATTTTAAGTCCCTGTTTTCCAGAGCTATGCCAACACCCGGTGGAGTGTGAGTTCACTGGTTCCAGAGAGCTTGCGTTGGAGGCAGACCTTTGGTTGGATGCCAAAAGGTCTGGAGAGGCATTGGGGAGTGATCCCAAAAGGAGTGGCCCAGATATCTTCCAGACCTGTGAGGTGGAAGAGGTTCAGTGTAGCCCAGTTAGGTCCCAGTGTAGTGGGAGGGGTGTAGGGGCTCACGTCCTGTCTCAGTGGAGAAGGGGTGAGTGTGGGACTGTGGGTCCCAAGGTGCCCGAAACCCAGTCTCAGGGCCTGGAGGGTTCCTTAAGGGAACACCAGGTTGGGGGCCTAGACCGTGCTAGTAGGCCATTTGAGGAGGATCTCCTAGTGTCAGGAGAACCTGGAGCCTCTGTAAACAGAGCTCCAGTGGTTCTGGTGTCTGGTGGTACCGCTCCAGTTGGGAGGGTGCAGAAGTCCAGACTGAGGGGTGAGAGGGGGATGTGTTCCCCAGTGGGAGAACCAGTGGGTCAGGGACCAGGCAGAAGGGCTGAGTCCCCTAGGAGTGACCATGGTGACACCACTTCTGTCCTGGGGGATCTTCGCGCACTGTCAGGTGGACAGGGGCCGGGAGATCTGTGCCAGGCAGACTGTCACGAGACACATGAGTCATGTGTCACCCTCGGGGAGATACTGTGTGAGTCCCCAGAAGTCCTGGCATGCCAGGCAGGTGTGCAACCGCAGGGTTTAGTCCCTGGGTTGGGAGGCCAGGTTCAGGATCTACCTGACCTGGGGGGAAGGACATCTGTAAGCTGTGTCCTGACCGGTTTTCCTTCCAGGGGTACCACTCCAGTGGGGAGGGTGCAACTCTCTGGAAGGGGGTGCAGAGGGAGAGAGTCCTCGCCTCTGACCCCGGTGCAACCTGAGGTTTTAGACCCTAGGTTGGGAGACCAGTTGCTGGAGAGAGGTCCTGAACTGGAGGGAGGGACATCTGTAAGCAGTGTCTCTACCAGTTTGTCTTTGAGGTGTACCGCTCCGAGTAGGAGGGTGCAGAATTCTGGAAGGGGGTGCAGAGGGAGGGAGTCCTCGCCTCTGACCCCGGTTCACCTGGAGGGTTTAGACCCTAGGTTGGAGGGCCAGGTCCGGGATGTCCCCCCTGACCTGGGATCCCAGTTGCAGGATAGAACCCCTGAACTGGTGGGCGAATGGTGCAGGACACCTGCCACAGGTGCCCTGTCTATTCCAGAAGGGGGTACCGCTCCAGGTGGGAGGGTACAGAGCCACAAGGAAGAGGAGGAACGGGTATGGGACAGCCCACCCCAGCCTCTTGTCCAGCCACCGGATACAGGCCCGGAGCTGGTGGGTCAGTGCCAGGTTGTCAGACCCGACCTGACAGGAAAGGAGGTGGACAAAGGGTGCCGAGCACCTGGGGCTACTGCCCCCCACCTTCTGACGCCACAGGGGTTTGAGAGCCCTGAGAGGCATAAGGCCTGGGTCTCATCCCTGACCACTGTCAGTGGTCACTGCGGCCTGCTGTCTGTCTGTTGGGACACACCTGTGAGCAAGTTAAGGCTAGGTGCTGCACAGGTGGTGTTCACAGGTGAGGAGAAGGGTTCCACATGGGTTGGCGTGGTGGACCCTGAGAGTATGGATGGAGAGATCCAACCGGGTTCAGGAAGGCGTAGAACAGGAATAGTGCCCTGCTGTTTGGGCCAGTTTCCGTGTTCTATCGCCCTAAGCAGGGAATCCCATCGAGGTATCGCTTGGTCTACCCTGGCTTTAGGCTGGAAGGGGGTTGTGTTGGAAACGGCCCTTTTTGCAGGGTTATCCCCAAACTTTTTGCTTCTTCCTCCTTTATTTTTTCTGACCCGTGGTTGTTGGCAATAGGACCCTGGGCACTTTACCACTGCTGATCAGTGCTAAAGTGCATATGCTCTCTGTATAAATTGTTATATTGATTGGTTATCCATGATTGGTATATTTGTTTCACCTGTTAGCCCCTAGTAAAGTGCACTGGGTGTGCCAGGGCTGGTGATTCAAATGCTACTAGTGGGCTGCAGCACTGATTGTGCCACCCACAGGAGTAGCGCTAAAATGATGTCTTAGGCCTGCTTGCAGTGCCTATGTGCAGTCCAGGACTGCCATGTCGACCTGGCCAGTGCACCCACTGACCAGGCCTTATCCTTCCCTTTCTGTACATGTCAGGCATCCCTATGGTGGCCCTAGGTACCCCCCTGGGCTGGGTGCAGTGTATCTGAAAGGTGGGGCATGTACTGAGGTGTGTAACATGCCCTGGTAGTGAATTACAACCATTTTCGTTTTTCACTGCTGAGAGGCTATCTTGCCCATAGGATAGAATGGGGGAGGCTGTTTACATGCCTATCTTCCCATAGGGGCAAGATAGAAAATCCAAGTTTGGTATCTTTGTGTTCAGAATTTAATTATACATCTTTTTAGCAAGATGGTTTTTAAATTCACTGTGTGAGACTAGCACTTTTTAGAAAGTAGCTATTCTCCTGTTTAACCTTCCTGTGTGCCTGTGTGCTGGTTGGCTGACTGGTGTCATGTGATGGGCTAGGTGGCTCCAGGAGTCTGGATGAGTCAGCAGCAGGGTGAATAGGGAGATCTGCCTTAGATGGGTGGGAGGTGTAGCCCCTGGGTTTGAATGGGGCTGCCTCTGCCAGCACAATGCTGGCTCCACCCCCTGCTGGCCAGGCTGAGGACTCTGCCTCTGCTGGCACAAAGAAGGCTCCACCTCCTGCTGAGCGTCTAACGACCCTGCCCCTCACTCTGAAAGGAACCAGGTGCTCCAGGGCAGAGCACACCCAGGAACCGGTTTGAGCAGGGGAATCCCCCCACTGAAACACAGAGAGACAAAGACTTGGAGGGGTATAAGAAGAGGACCCCAGACACCTAAACTTTAGATCACTTTGGAACTAAGAAGAAACCTCTGCCAAGGAGAGAGCTGAAAAGAACTGAAGAGAAGAAGACTGCCTGCTTGCTGTTTTGCTTTGCTGCCAAGGAGAGGGGAAGGACTTTGCTGTGTCCCCTTCTTTTGATTCTGATCTCCAAGGGCCTGAGAAGAGCTGGCTCCCTGTTAAGAAGCCCCAGGAACAAAAGGACTTCACCACCAGCTCCCCTGGAACTCTGCTGAAGGAGTTCTGACCTGCCTTGGAGTGCTTGCCCAGTCTTGGGGCCTCAGGAGGTCGTTTTGCTGTGTTTGGGAGCTGGGAAGCAGAAGCGTGAAAAAGAGTAACTGGTACCCAACGCATCATCCGATTGCGTGTTGCAAGAACGAGAGTGCGAGGAAAATTTCATCGCGGCGTCATCGCAGCACCCGGAGTCCCCGCATCGCCGAGTGCGTCGAGCATCGTCCCGGTGCGTGAAGATTCCTGACGCTGCGAGGGTCATCGCAGAACCAGTTGAGAGCCGCACCACTGCCGGTGCGTGAAAGTATCCAGTCGCTGCGTGTGTCGACGCAGAGTCCCGTCCCGTGACGCATCGAGGGTTGCGGCGCCCAAAGTCCGCGCTGCACCGCGCACCGCGCCGCACCGAAGATCATCGCATCGTACCTGTGTGTGACGCTTCCCCCTAAGAAACCTACGCAACGAAAGCCAAAGTCATCGCATCCTCCCCCTACAGATCGGAGCCGGCGCATCCACCTCTGCTGCGTGAAGCAGGGCTGCTGCAAAGCCTCCCCAAGATCTCAGGAGTATCGCATCGCCTTTGCCATCTTCCTTGTTATAGCTTTTGGGAATCTTATCGCAACTACAGGTACTGTTGGGCACGAGAGTGTCGCATTTTGTGCATTGAGAGTCGCATTGTGCAGGACACTGATTTTTACATCCTGGAGTACTTTCTGCAAACTCTTGAACTATCTTCAAAGTAACCTTTTTTTAATTGTATGTTGGTTTGTCTGTAGTATTTGGTCTTGTGAAGTTTTTAGTAAAGATACCCTATTTTTCTAAAACTGGTGTGGAGTAAATCTGTGGTGTTTTCACTGTGTTACTGTGAGTGTTGGTACAAATACTTTACACATTGCCTTTGATAGCCTAGACTGCTCAGGCCAAGCTACCTAGAGGGTGAGCAGGGGTTATCTTAACAGTGTATCCCCCTTTCCCTGGCTAGAAGCAAGGGCCCCTACTTAGGCAGTGGTACCTACCCTGCCAACTAGAGACCCCCAGATCTAACAGCGAGGCAACACCAATAACAATTACGCTCCAGCTCCTTATATACTGGCACACAACAAACAACTACGGAAAAACGTTGCTTTCTGCGTTTTGACCGATTCCACTCGCTGCCATTTCAGGAAAAATCTCTAGCATGGCCAGTTCCTGAGACTCAGACACAACTGGAGCAGTATACACGTCCTCAACAGAAAAGCGCTGATATTTGAGCGACTACTAAAAGAATGTGGTTGTCTGGATGCCATTATCAAAGACATGGACGAGGGCACGCAATCATAACAGGGAGGCCCTCATAGATTCCAACAACAGGCAGGATGAAAAACCCTACCTATTTAGGCATATCAAATCAAGTAAAGAAAACTAGTTGAACGACCCAACCACTATTGTGAACGGACGCGAAAAACAGGCACAGCAACAAATAAAATGCGGTGGGAGCATTCATATTCGTCCACCGACCGCTACCAGAGCTGCGCAAAAAAAGCACAAAACATGCTGGGGGAACTTACGAACTATCCGTCGCCCCTGCGCCCACTGCAGCCTTCAGCAGGGCAAAATTATGTGCCACAGAGGGCCGCCGCGACGAACGCTGCTCCAACGTTGACAAGGCTGCCCAACATGCCGCGGTGCTTTCAGCTGGAATCCTCCTCCGTTTGCCGTTGTCCGCTCGAGTCCAAAGCTCATCCGCCACTCCCGCGCTGCAGAGACCAGTTGCTCGCCCCACGGCTACGAGACTGCAAACCTGTAAAGGAAACAAAAGAGAAAAACAAATTACGGGCCGCTGGTGGCCCGGGTGCTGTGCCTGTGGGGAGCAAAGGAACAAGGGACTGTTCTGCTCTCCGCACCCCCTTTTAAGGGGAGGCACGGGCCAGGCTGGTCTAAACCGGTCAGACCCCAAAGTTGGGCGCCCGCGTTCACGCCCCTCCGTACACCGTCTATAGGACCCTCAGGGGAGGTGGGAGTGCTCCCACCTCCTCCTTGCCCTCGGGGACCGCTGTGACCGCCATAATGGCGACGCTCGCTAGTTTAGCGCTCGGCATTTCCCAAACCCGTCTCCCAGCGGGAACTCCCAGGTTTTTAATGCACAGCAATGAAATGAGACAAGAAGCGCAAAAAATGCTTTTACAGTGTTTATCTGCTAATTATTTCTGTCATAAACATTTTATTTTTAGCTCCATAGAATCATACCATGCTTGTGCACTGTACAACACACTATATATTGCAGCGCCATTGATATGCTGAGCGAGCTTTTTGAATAAGACCTGCCCAAAAAATTAAATAATTTAATCCAATTTATGCATGCGCTGCAGGAACTGGTGTGCTTTGGGGGATAGTTTAGTGTCATCAGTACCAAAGTCGAACAACCCCGATCCCCCTTTAAAAAAGCCCAAAACCAAACCGTTATCCAACCAAAAATAGCCTACGATCGACAAAATAGACATCTAAAATTGCAAAAAGCGGGCGAATTTAAAGCTTGGGAAGGGGTTTTGGGCTCCAATACCTTCGGAGTGCAGAACACACAAAAAAAAACATGCAGTTGCCAACCAAACAAATGGGGGAGACAAATGCTGCATTAACATGCAAGCACAGGCACACACTAACAAAGCAGGAAACCAAGGAACAAAATAGTCCCCCTAAGAGCAGATCAGCAACCATTGCATAATGATACCGTAATTAGTCTCTGCTGCCTGGGAGGAACAGAACAGAACAAGCATTTGCAATGCAATAGGTCTCGCATTTATGCGAGCTTGAGCTATTGACATTGTAAATGACAATGCATTTTATTTACGTTTTAAAAACAAAAACAAAAATAAAAGGCATTTTCATTTGCAATGTCAATAGCTCAAACTTGCGTAAATGCAAGACCTATTACATTGCAAATGCTTGTTTAAAATTGCAGTAGCTCAGAACGTGTAGAAACATGCAGAACTAATCTAGCTTTTCTCTATTTAAGGAGTGCAAAAAAGAATCATATTTTCTCTGCTTGTCATTGTAAGCTATTAAAATAGGGCAGAAGAAAGAAAAGCAAAGTTACGTTTGCTGCTTTAAACAGCTGCTTTAATTATGCTTAGTGGCCTGACCTGCTTTTCACCTCAGCTGCTGGCAGCAGCAATTGTTACATCAGAACTCCACTGTAATAACTCATAATAGTTGAGTTCTGTCATCTTTTTTTATAATCGTCGACTGGGTGCATCCCATGACTTAATTAAACGTGAAGGAGCCCCCTCGCAAAGTTCATGGAGGGGCCCAATTCTGTGGACCCAATCAGGAGCTTTGAGGCCATGGGTCCCACCACCAGTGCGCAGTGCCGGAGGGAGCCCCCTGGAGCACCTAGCCTCTTGCACCAAGGGGGCTGTGAGGGCTATTGTTGCTCCACTGGGTGTATCTCAAGTCATCGATTACAAAGAAATTTGTGACTGACGTTTACACAGGGAAGAGAGAATCCCATATATTCTAAGTATATATAATATCAATTATTACTACATACAAAAGGATTTAAAATCTTGTTGAGGCTTTAACAGGTTCGGAAGATATCAGTTTCCTTTCATGTTAACACCCATTGTCGTAGTCTTTAAGGTAAGGTACCGTATCAAGGAGGTTTTTATCACAGAGTAACCCAGTGCCCTATTTGTACCCATAGGCACTGCTGCGCCTGCACTCTTGAATGTAAATACAAATGTATAGTGCCTGCTCCCTTTCATGTAACTGATGGATTACTAATGCAGTAGTGTGCGCCTACCGAGGCGTGAAGTAGTGTACGCCTACCAAGGCTAAATCACCAAAATAACCAGCAGTGGCTTCTCCGCTATGGCGGATGAGCGTTGCCCTCAGCCAGCCAGCAGCAGTGGCAGCTGCAAAACTTGAAAACTAAATAAACTTGAAAAATAAAGTAAGTTTATTACCGTTTCATTTTTAGGTCTCGCTTACACAGCGCGCAGAGATGGGAGTTTGTGTGTCTGTAAGATTTTAGGCAACAATAAAAATGTTAAGTTAACCTTGGCAAATAATGTGTCTGAGGGAGAGAGATCGGAGTTTTTTCTAGTGGCTGATTCCACTCATGCTAAAATAGCGCAGAGAATTAAGATGCCTGCTGCAAAGAACATGTCCTTGTGTGTTCAGAGGTTTTCAGGCTACAATAAAAATGTGACGGTAACTTTGGCGACTAATGTTCCTGCAGAAAAGAGATGGGAGCTTTATCCAGTGGCTGTTTCCATTGATGCTAAAGTAGCGCAGTAGATTAAGATGCCTGCTGCAAAGTACATGTCCTTGTATGTTCAGAGGTTTCCAGGCAACAATAAAAATGTAAAGGTAACTTGGGCGAATAAACTTCCTGCAGGAGAGACACATTAGAGTTTTATCTAGTGGCTGTTCTGACTCATGTTAAAGTGACGCAGAGGATTAAGAGCCCTGCTGCAAAGAACAAGTCCTTGTGTGTCTGTAGGTTTTCAGGCAATATTAAAAATGTAAAGGTAACTTTGGCGATTAATATTCCTGCTGAAGAGAGATCAGAGTTGTATCTAGTGGCTGTTTCCACTCATGGTAAAGTAGTGCTGAGGCAAGAATAAAAATGCAAAGTTAACTTAGTAAATTAATGTTCCTGCAGGAGACAGATCGGAGTTTTATCCAGTGGCTGTTTCCACTCAAGCTAAAGTTTCGCAGAGGATTATGATGCCTGCTGCAAAGAACTTTGTGTGTCTCTAAGTTTTCAGGCAACAATAAAAATGTAAAGGTAACTTTGGCGATTAATGTTCCTGTTGGCGAGAGATGGAAGTTATATCTAGTGGCTGTTTCCACTCATGCTAAAGTAGCGCAGATGATGAAGATGCCTTCTGCAAGGAACATGTTTTTGTGTGTTCAGAGGTTTCCAGGCAACAATAAAAATGTTAAGGTAACTTTGGTGATCAAAGTTCCTGCAGGAGAGAGACATTAGAGTTTCATCTAGTGGCTGTTCCGACTCATGTTAAAATGATGCAGAGGATTAGGAGCCCTGCTGCAAAGAACATGTCCTTATGTGTTCAGAGGTTTTCAGACAGCAACAAAAATGTAAAGGTAACTTTGGCGATTAATGTTACTGTTGGAGAGAGATGGGAGTTTTATCTAAAACCTATTTCCACTCATGTTGAAGTAGCGCAGTGGATTAAGATGCCTGCTGCAAAGAGCATGCTCTTGTGTGTTCAGAGGTTTTCAGGCAACAATAAAAATGTAAAAGTAACTTTGGCGATTAAGGTTCCTGCAGGACGGAAATGAAAGTTTTATCTAGTGGCTGTTTCCACTGATGCTAAAGGATCACAGAGGATTCATATGCCTACTGCAAAGAGCATGTCCTTGTGAATCGAAAGGTTTCCACCGACAATAAAAATGTATGGGTAACCTCGGCAATGAATGTTTCTGTGGGAGAGAGATCGTAAGTTTTTTCTAGTGGGTGTTTCCACTCATGCTAAAGTAGCGCATAGAATTAAGATGTCTGCTTCAAAGAACATGTCCTTGTGTGTTCAGAGATTTTCAGGGAACAATAAAAATTCAAAGGTAACTTTTGCGATCAATGTTCCTGCTGGAGAGAGATGGGAGTTTTATCTAGTGGCTGTTTCCACTCATGTTAAAGTAGCTCAGAGGATTAAGGTGCCTGCTGCAAAGAACCTTGTGTGTCTGTAAGTTTTTAGGCAACAATAAAAATGTAAATGTTCCTTTTGGCGAGAGATGGAAGTTTTATCTAGTGGCTGTTTCCACTCATGCTAAAGTAGCGCAGAGGATTACGATGTCTGCTGCAAAGAACATGTCCTTGTGTGTTCATACGTTTTCAGGCGACAATAAAAAAGTAAAGGTAATTTGGGCGATTAAAGTTCCTGCTGGAGAGAGATGGGAGTTTTATCTAGTGGCTGTTTCCACTCATGTTAAAGTAGCGCAGAGGATTAAGATGCCTGCTGCAAAGAACATGTGTGTGCGGATGTTTTCAGGCGACAATAAAAATGTAAAGGTAAATTTGGCGATTAATGTTCCTGCTGGAGAGAGATCGGAAGTTTTATCTAGTGGCTGTTTCCACTCATGCTAAAGTAGTGCAGAGGATTAAGATGCCTGCTGCAAAGAACATGTCCTTGTGTGTTCATCCGTTTTCAGGCGACAGTAAAAATGTAAAGGGAACTTTTGCGATTAATGTTCCTGCTGGAGAGAGATGGTAGTTTAATTTAGTGGCTGTTTCAAGTGATGCTAAAGTAGCGCAGAGGATTAAGATGCATGCCTGCTGCAAAGAACATGTCCTTGTGTGTCCAGAGGTTTTCAGGCAATAATAAAAATATAAAAGTAACCTTGGCAATTAATGTTTCTGTGGGAGAGAGATAGGGCGTTTTATCCAATGGCTGTTCGGAGTTTTATCTAGATCCTGTTTCCACTCATGCTAAAGTTTCGCAGAGGGTTAAGATGCCTGCTGCAAAGAACATTTCCTTGTGTGATCAGAGGTTTGTAGGCGACAATAAAAATGTAAATGTAACTTTGGCGATTAAGGGTTCCTGCGGGAGAGAGAAGGAAGTTGTAGCTAGTGGCTGTATCCTTGAAGGAGTATGTGGGGATGTGTGGGGTCTACAGCGGAACTAGATTTCACTTTACTAAAAAGTGTTTGAAGAGTTTATCTGGTAATGGGGAGGGGGTGTTTGTGACGCAAACGGTGGGTGAGTCCAGAGTCTGTCTCTTTGGGGTAGAATTTGGTGTATTTATTGTACTTTATAGGGAACAGTAAATTTCAGAGTTAAAAAAAAAAAAAGTTGCTAGATCATTGCAATGAGTGACTGTGTGTTCTGGGAAATTGCCGCCAACCGATGTGGTTAGGGATTTAACAATTTAGAAACACAGACAGTAAAGTAAAAGTTAACAACAGGCCGGTAGTTTTGTTGTTTTCAATCGATATTTTACTATTATAAACATGTTAGATTGGTCCATGGGGCCATGCATATTACATTTACCCTTATTGCCCTTCAATAGTTTGTAGAGAAGCATTATTAATCTAATTACAATTGGTGATGTTTGTTGTAAAGATGCATATGCCACCCATATGCACCCCAGCACACTACCCGCATGCATCCCACCAACACACACCTTATAACAATACACCACACCATGCCACTGCCCCACGTCACTGCGCTAGAAACCAAATTTGCAGTACGGAGCACAGCAGCCACACTGCTCTACAACATACCTTAGAAACATTGCCAAAGCCAATAGCTCTGGCTAAAGTCGTATACGGTCCCAAAGGCGAGACCTATTGGATATGCCAATGCTTGTTTAATTCTGCAGAGACTTTATCATATGTTACATGATGTTTGCTGCATGATTCACATGGCAAACATTGTCTGCCCTTGTTTTAAAAATGTACAAGGAAAAGAGATACATAGTTTCACGTGAGGCTTCTGGTTGTCATGGAAACAGGTGAAAGGGTCATTGTGAAGAAGGTCCTTTGGAATGTTGGTGTTTGAAGATTCTTTGGAATGTTGGTGTTTGAAGATTCTTTGGAATGTTGGTGTTTGAAGATTCTTTGGAATGTTGTTTTTTGAACTGTGGATGACAGTTGATGGGGAGGGAGGGGGGGCTCACACCAGCCTCAGCTCCGCTCCCCAGAGACCAAAGATCGGGAAGTGCCTCTGTGTGAAGGGGGCCTGCGGGAAGGAGTAGAGAAGCTCCATGGATTCAGCATTGTACAGGGACAGCCGCCCCCCTCGTAGTCCAGATACACCCCCAGCTTCAGGGGATTCTCACGAGGGGTCTGAGGGGAGGTGAGAGCTCAATACTGACCCCCACCCCCTAGCACAGCCCAGACTCCCCCCTCAGGTGACCATGTGAAGCATCCCATCCTGTTCACAGACTCTGCTGCGACCCCCACATGCCACAGTGCACCCTCCTGCAGCGGCTGCACCTCCCAGTAATGTCTGCTGGAGGTGAACCCCTCACTCCCCAGTGCATAGGGGTAGTAGGTGAATCTCTTGGGGGTGTCCGGCAGGGGCTGTGCTTTGCCCGTCCCTCTCACACGTCTCCGCCCCTCAGACAGGAGGAGGCGAGGGTGAGCCGTGTCAGGATCCAGAGTCACCATCACTGCAGAGAAGAGATTCAGAATTAGAGATTTAATGACACAAACAAAGGCTGTAATTACCGCTTCTGTTTTATATATGATTAATGTACACCACATCTGGCAGTAGCACGCGGCGCTAGAGAGCGCGGCACTAGGCTGCTGACTACACTAAAGCGAGCGGCACTAGACTGCTCACTACACTAAAGCGTGCGGCACTAGACTGCTCACTACACTAAAACACACAGCACTAGACTGATCACTACACTAAAACACATGGCTCTAGATTGCTCACTACACTAAAGCGTGCGGCACAAGACTGCTCACTACACTAAAGCGTGCGGCACTAGAGTGCTCACTACACTAAAGCGTGCAGCACTAGACTGATCACTACACTAAAGCAAGCAGCACTAGACTGCTCACTACACTAAAGCGCGCTGCACTAGACTGCTCACTACACTAAAGCGTGCAGCACTAGACTGCTCACTAGACTAAAGCACGCAGCACTAGACTGCTCACTACACTAAAGCGCACAGCACTGGACTGCTCACTACACTAAAGCGCGCAGCTCTAGACTGCTCACTACACTACAGCATGAGGCACTGCTCACTACACTAAAGCGTGCGGCACTAGACTGCTCACTAGACTAAAGCACGCAGCACTAGACTGCTCACTACACTAATGCGCGCATTCATCTAGAGCACACACTACACCGAAGAGCATACTGCACTACATAGGACATTCTATTACACACTACACTGCACCACGCAGCATACTACATTGCACGACCACACATGCCGCACACTACAACAGCAGAGAGTAACAGTAACTTGATTAGATGGTACGGAGTGACAGAGCTACTCCAAGGTTTACTGTACTAATCAGTACTCTCTAATAGATAGTACAGAGTAACAGGGCTACTAGAAGGTATAGAGTACTAGTCAGTACACTGCATTGGATGGAACAGAGTGACACAGCTACTCCAAGGTATACAGTACTAGTCAGTACACTAGTGAGAGAGCTACGAGAAGGTATACAATACTAGTCAGTACACTGCATGAGTTGGCACAGAGTGACAGAGATACTCCGAGGCATACTAGACTAGTCAGTACTCTATAATAGATACTACTGAGTAACAGAGCTACTAGAAGGTATACAGTGCTTCTCAGTACACTGCATTAGATAGTACAGAGTAACAGAGCTGCTACAAGGAAAATAGCACTAATCAGTACCCTGGACTATATTGTACAGAGAGAGCTGCTAGAAGCTATACTGCTATACTGTACTAGTCAATGGACTGCATTCAATGGTACATAGTAAGATGGCTACCCCAAGGTATTCTGTACTAGTCAGTACTCTAAATTAGATAGTACAGAGTAGGAGAGCTACTAGAAGGTATACTGTACTAGTCAGTACACTGCATGAGATGGCACAGAGTAACAGAACTACTCCAAGGTATATAGTACTGCACACTGCATTAGATGGCACAGAGTGACAGAGCTATTCCAAGGAGTATTGTACTAGACAGTACAACACATTAGTTGGTACAGAGTTACTCCAAGCAATACTGTACTAGTCAGTACACTGTGTTATATGATAGAGAGTAACAGAGTTACTCCAAGGTATACCGTACTAGGCACTACGCTGCATTGGATGGTGCAGATTAGGAGAGCTACTAGAAGGTATACAGTACTAGTCAGTACACAGCACTGCATGGTACAGAGTGACAGAGCTACTCCAAGGTATACTGTACTAGTATTAGTCAGTACACTGCATTGTATGGTGCAGAGTAGGAGGGCTACTAGAAGGTACACAGTACTATTCAATACAGTGCATTAGATGGTACTGAGTGACAGAGCTACTTGAACGTATACTGTACTATGTAGTACACGGCACTAGATGATACAGAGTAAGAGAACTATCCGGAGGTTACCCAAAATAGTCAGTACACTGCATTAGATGGCAGAGATTAACAGAGGTACTGCTGTGTACTGTACTATTCAGTACACTACATTAGAAGGTACAGAGGGACAGAGCTACTAGAAGATATATTGTACTAGTCAGTACACTGCAATAGAAGTCACAGAGTGACAGAGGGACTGAAGTGTACTGTACTACTCGGTACACTCCATTAGATGGTACATAGTGACAAAGCTACTGCAAGGTATATCGTACTAGCCAGGACACTGCATTGGATGGTGCAGATTAGGAGAGATACTAGAAGGTATACAGTACTAGTCAGTACACAGCATCAGATGGCACAGAGCGGCTGAGCTACTCCAAGGCATACATTACTTGTCAGTACTACTGAAGTGTGCTGTACTAGTCAATACACTTCATCAGATGGCACAGAATGGCTGAGCTACTCCAAGGCATACAGTACTTGTCAGTACTACTGAAGTGTACTGTACTAGTCAATACACTTCAATAGATGGTGCGGAGTGACTGAGCTACTAGGAGGTATACAGTACTAGTCAGTACACTGCAATACATGTCACAGAGTGACAGAGGTACTAGAATTATACAGTACTAGTCAGTACACTCCATTAGATGGTATAGAGTGACAGACCTAGTCCAAGGTATATTGTACTGGACTGTACACTGAATTAGATGGTACAGAGTGACAGAGCTACTCCAAGGTATACTGTACTAGTCAGTACACTGCATTGGATGGTGCAGAGTAGGAGAGCTACTAGAAGGTACACAGTACTACTTAATACATTGCATTAGATGGTACTGAGTGACAGAGCTACTTGAACGTGTACTGTACTAGTCAGTACATGGCATTAGATGGTACAGAGTGACAGAGCTACTCCAAGGTATACAGTACTAGTCAGTACAATGCATTGGATTGTGTCGAGTAGAAGAACTACTAGAAGGTATACAGTAGAAGTCAGTACACTGCATTACATGGTACTGAGTGACAGAGCTACTAGAAGGTATACTGTACAAGTCAGTACACTGTATTGGATAAAACAGAGTGACAGAGCCACTCCAAGGCATACTGTACTAGTCAGTAGAATACTTTAGATGGTACCAGTAAACAGAGCTACTCCAAGGTATACGGTACTTGTCAGTATACTGCATTACATAGTACAGAGTTACTCCAAGGCATACTGTACTGGTCAGTACTATATATAAGATAGTACAGAGCAAGAGAACTAATCGAAAATATAGAGTACTTTTCAGTACACTGCATTAGATGGCACAGAGCGACAGCGCTACTCCAAGGATAACAGTACTAGTTAGTACACTGCATTAGATGGTACAGAGTAAGAGAGCTACAAGAAAGTGTACTTTACTAGTCAGTGCACTTTATTCGATGTTACAGAGTAAGAGACCCTCCAAGCTACACTGTACTAGTCAGTACACTGCACTAGAAGGTAGGGAGTAACAGAGCTACTAGAAGTGTGATGTGCTTGTCAGTACCCTGCATTAGATGGCACAGAGTAAGAGCACTACTAGAAGATATACAGTACTAGCCAGTATACAGCACTGGACAATACAGAGTTAGAGAGATAATAGAAGGTATACTGTAGTAGTCCGTACACTGCATTAGATGGTGCAGAGAAACAGAGAGACCAGAATGTGTACTCTACTAGTCAGTAAACTGAATTAAACGTCACAGAGAAAGAGAGCCACTCCAAGGCATACTGTACTAGTCAGAAAACTGCAGTAGATGGAACAGAGTAAAAGAGCTACTCCACGGTATTCTGTACTACTCAGTACACTGCAAAACATAGTACAGAGTAACAGAGTTAGTACAAAGCATACCGTACAAGTCAATACTCTACATTGGATGGTACAGAGTACCAGAGCTAGTAGAAAGTATACAGTACTAATTAGTACACTGTATTAGATGGCAAAGAGTAATCGAGCAACTCCAAGGTATAAAGTACAAGTCAGTACACTGCATCGTATAGTGCAGAATAACAGAACTACTAGAAGGTAAACAGTACTAGACAGTACACTGCATTAGATAGTACAGAATGACAGAGTAGAAGGTATACTGTACTAGTCAGTACACTGCATTAGATGGTAGAGAGCGATAGAACTCCTAGAAGGTGTACTGTACTAGTCAGTACACTACATTAGATAGTACAGAGTACCAGAGCTACTAAAAGATAAACTGTACTAGTCAGTACACTGCATTAGATTGTACAGAGTGACAGAACTACACCAGAGCTACTAGAAGGAATACTGTACTCGTCAGTAGACTGCATTAGATAGTGCATTGCAAGATGGGTACTCCAAGGTATACTGTATTAGTCATTACCTCCTCGTAAGTCTTCCTCGCCAAATGATTAACAAAGTGAGCTTCAGCTCCACACCAGAACCCTCCAAACCAAAAGTTAGCATCCCATTCCTTCCCAATATGGCCGACCCCTATCACCTCTGACCTCTATAAGAGGAGGGCCGGCCCAACCCTCAGCCTGTTTTTTTGGTTCTGCGCAGCAGATTCTCCAGAGCGTGTTTCAGGTAAGTGGTTCCTGCTGTAGCTGGAACTGGGGTCCCTGGTTGGTGGCCCTGCTCTAGCGGGCCCTAGGACTCTGGGACCATCTTCCGTCCTTCCCCTGGTGTCAGGTCTGGGCTGTTTAGGCTCTGCTTTAGCGAGCCAAGGGTTTACAGGGGGACGGACGAGGGGGTCTGGGTGTCTTCATGGCGGCCTTTTTTCCTCTCCTGTCGTCCTTGTGGGCTGAGTGTTTTGGTGGTTATACTTTTGCCCGGGACCCCATCCCTCCCCCTTCCTGGTGGCGCTCCTTCTGTTGGTGAGGCTCCTTACGTCCCCAGGTCTCCCATTGCTGGGGCGGCTTGGGGCTTCTGTTTGAGGTGGGGGTGCGGGCGCCCAGCGGTCCATTCTACGGTCCCCGGGCGCACCTCCGTAAATGGGGAGTAGAGAGGATGTGGCCTTAAGACTAGAGCGGTCGCCCTGGAGGCTGGGGAAATCGGTTCGAGTCTCAGCAATGAAATTACTGCTAAATTACGAATTTGTGCTTTATGTGAGGTGGTCTGCTACGTACTACATTTGTTGCATAAATCTTTGTATTGATTACCTGCTGGTTATTTCTGACTATTGTATAGTGCGGATTAGTGATTTTTGTAGCGACATCCAGGAGCCGTGCGTACACTGTCAAGTGCTCTGCATGACACAGCATTGGACCCTTCTGGTTGTTTTCTCATGTTTTCTTTATTCTAGGGTTGCCAGGAAGGGTTCCATAGGGTAGTGTTACGCACTGAATGACATCGCTATATATTTTGCCATCAATGTACGTACTGGTGGGACCAAAGATTTCAGCCATTTCCCCTATGGTTTGTGAGTTCATGTCCTGGTGTTTTACTGGTGTTTGGGGTATGTCGCAGGGCCATGGCTTCATTTTGTTTGCTGTGTTTGTCCCTGGCTCTTTCTTCCCTTCCGGGCTTTGGGTCTGCAGTACTTCCGTCCTGTATGCTCCAGTTCCCGCCTGCTCGCCATTGTTGTGCGGGGTCTGGCCTGGTTGGTCCCTGGTTGGGCGTCCTCCTGGGGATTCAGGGGGCTGTTGGCTCCTGTCGTCCTTCTCTGGGCTGCTACTGTGGTCTCCATGCAGGCTTTTGCTTCTGCTTCTGCTCCTGGGGGGCTTGCCCTTTCCAGTCCGGGGCCGCGTCCGTGGTGCCCCTTTCTCATTCTGCTTCCTGGCTCGGCAGGCAGCTGCGTTGCCTCCTGTCCGTGTCATGCTTCTCCACAGCTCCTGGCTGTTGGGGCTCTGTTGGGGGCTGTCTGTTGCCTCTCCTTACGTCCTGGGTGGCCTCTTGCGTTTCCGTGGGTCCTGCCTCATTCCGCGCCGTCCCATTGTCGATCTTGGCAGTCTCCCAGGTTCTTCTCCGGCAGGGCCTATTCATCCGCTTCCTGTTTCCTGGTAGGGTATTGGTGCTCTTACGAATCCTGGCAGTCCCCCTTGGTTTTTTCTCTGCCCCCCTGGTTTTCGTGTTGGGGTGGTCTTCCTTGGTCGGGGACCTCCACGGCATGTGTGTCGGGTGTTCTTGTGCTTTGTTGGCGGGCGGTGCTTTGCATTGTCCTTCTCTTGGGGGCTCATCCCATCCGGTGGGTCTCAGTGCTGCTGGGCCGTCCTGGTTTCTGGTGCATTCTCGTCTTCACATGTTCCCGTGGGTTTACTTTTTCTTGTCCCGCCCACGGTTCCGTTATTCCGGTGGTTGTGCTCCACGGGTTCGGTCCGGGTTGGTGGTGTCTATGCTCTTCCCTTTCCTCTTGGTCACAGGTCGGGCACACAGCTCCCTTTCTGCCCTATCTGTAGTTGCGGCCTGCGGTCTTCCTTTTCTCGTGTCCCCTTCCCAGGTGGTTGTGATCTTTTCCGGCCTGTGGGGAGTGCTTGGGTTCCCGGGCTTTGCGGGGTCGGTTGGTTCCCCTGCTGGCGGGTTTCTCGTCTACCTTCTGTTGGCCGTTCCTTTGACAATTTTTTCTGGCCTTGGCTGTGGTCCGGGGGTGGTCAATTGGGACTGTTTCTCTCCCAGGGGTATTCTGCATGTTGTTTCTATGGTGCAGGTTTTTTCCTCCCGTGACTTCTGTCTTCCTATGGACAGCCAGCTTCCTTTGGTCCGGGCTCGGTTTGGGTCCTCGGTGGTGGCTCTCTTTGGCTTCCTCGTTCGGGCTTCAGGCTTGGCGCTTTCCTCCACTCTATTTACTTCCGCGGGTTCTGGTCTTGTTTGGCCTGGATGGGGCATTTGACCTGGTGGTGCTCGCCTGGGTTCTTCTCCCTTGGTTTCCGCCGCTTTGGGTGTTGATTGTCCGGGGGTGCTGGGCTTTCCTGGTTCTTCCTTCCCCTTTGCGGGGCCCTCCACTTCCTGTGGGGATTTTGTGTCCTCTTCCTCTGTATCCCTGGCTCTGTGGTAGGTACTGGTACCTGTTGGCTTGGGGTTGCTCCCTGGAGGTGTTAACATTGCTTCGGGGTCATTTCGCCCGGCTCTTCTTTCCTTCTAGCCATTGGTGTGTTTCTGCCTATGGCCTTACCTCCCTGTACGCTCCTTTCCTTGGTGGCTCTCAGTTGTTCAGCTGGGTTGGGCCTGGTCATTGGCTGGCTTGGTGGCCTCCTGGGTCCTTGCTTCGGCGGCTCTTTTACTACACGTGAACCATTACAGGGACAGGTTGCTTGGTCCCTGAGCTGGGATGCCACGCTCGTTCACCCAGCGTTCCCCATGCTGCCGGGTGCTGTATGCTTCCTTGTGCGTAGTGGCCCTGTGATGGGCCTTCGCTTTCCTCTCTGGTGGCTTAGCCATGGGCCTGGTCCCTTCTGATTTTCCGGCTCCTTGGGTGGCCTTGCGGGCTTTCCGCTGTTGGCTGCTTTGGTGGCTGGGTTGCTTCGGGGTTGTTTCCTGTGGCTATCGGGGGCTGTTTTGCCTTGTGCCTTTGCTGGTGTTCTTCCGGGAAGTCCTTTGGGCAAATGGGGTCCATGGCCTGCCTGTTTTTCACCGTGTTGATAGTGTTTTGTTGGCCTTCCGTTCTGCAGGTCAGAAGATATGCTGGGTTCCTTTCTGCGCTCTTCTCTGTTCTTGTGGCTCCTGCCGGTCTGCTTGGTTGCGTCTGGTTCCTCGGCTTCTGCCTTCAGTTCCCTCAGTTGATCGCCGGGCGTGGTGGGTTTTGTTTCCTTCTTTCCCTCCGGTCACTGGACTTGGGGTTGTTTCTGTTCTCTCGGTGTGGTGGTCCGACATGCTGTATTGCTGTGTTTTAGTCGGACTGTGTCTTTTGGCTGCAGTGGCATCTTGTTGTCTCTGTGGTGGCGTTGCCCTCTTTCCTTCGATTCCGGAGCTAGGGGCTTTTGCTCCCCTCTCTCTTTTGACTGTCTGTCGGGCAGTCTTGGCAGTTTGGGCCAGCCGGCCTCTTGCTGTTGTGGTGCCGGTTTGTTTGTTGCTTTTGGCTCCGTACGGTCTAGTTCCGTTCCTTCTCTGTCGTCCTTCAGTCATTGGTTCGGGCGGATTTTCTGGCAGCACTTCTGGTCTCATGGGTTTTGGGTTTTCAGCCCTCCCCTCCCGGTGTCTCTCTGTCCCGGGCTGGTTCTCCCTGCTCATGGTTGCCTGTCTCTTGGGTGGTTTCTTCCACTCATCTGTGTTTTTGGGTTTGCCCTGCTTCTTTAGCATCCCCTTCTGGTCCATTGGTTTCTTGTGAGTTTCCATGAAGCCGCTTGGCTTTGGTATGTGCTCACTTCGTTAATCAAGTGGCGAGGAAGACTTACAAGGAGATAATGCCCTGGTTACTTACCAGTAATCTTCATTTACTCCGAGTATAGTCTTCCTCGCCACATGAGTTCCAATCCCTCCCTCCCTGTGTTGCTATCAGCTTCATGTTTCTGCTTGGTAGTTTCAGGCTGAGGGTTGGGCCGGCACTCCTCTTATAGAGGTCAGGGGTGATAGGGGTCGGCCATGTTGGGAAGGCATGGGAGGTTTTCCTTTGGAGGGTTCTAATGTGGAGCTGAAGCTCCCTTCGTTAATCATGAGGCGAGAAAGACTATACTCGGAGCAATGAAGATTACGGGTAAGTAACCGGGGCAGTACTCTATATTAGATAGTACATAGTAAGAGAGCTACTAGAAGGTATAATGTACTAGTCAGTATACTGCATTAGATGGCACAGAGTGACAGACCTACTCCAAGGAATACAGTACTACCCAGTACACTGCATTAGATGGCACAGAGTGACAAAGCTACTCCAAGGTATACAGTACTACTCAGTACACTGCATTAGATGGTACAGAGGCACAGAGCTACTACAAGGTAAACAGTGCTAGGCACTACACTGCATTAGATGGTACAGAGTGGCAGAGCTACCAGAAGGTGTACTGTACTAGTCAGTACACTATATTGGATGTTACAGAGTAACAGGGCCACTGCAATTCATACTGTACTTGTCAGTACACAGAATTAGATAGTACAAAGTAACAGAGTCACTCAGAGGCATACTTTACTGGTCAATCAATCAATCAATCAGGGGAACTGTAAGTGCGCTGAGGGTCTCAAGGCGCGGGGGGAGGTGAGCAGCTCCGTTCAGTCGAAGAGCCCGGTCTTAAGTGTCTTCCTTGAAGCTGTTCATGTTGGGGGCGCATCTGATGTCGATCGGGAGCTTGTTCCAGGTCTTGGCCGCGGTGTAGGGGAATGCTCTTCCACATGTTCTGGCTCTGCAGATGCGCGGAGTTTTGGCAAGGGTGAGGTCGGCAGATTGAAGGTTTGACATGAGTACGTGGAAGGAGAATCTCTTGTTGAGATATTGGGGTCCGATGTTGTGGAGGCATTTGTAGGCATGGGTGAATATCTTGAAAGTAACTTTCTTCTCAATAGGGAGTCAGTGGAGGCTCCGCAGGTGTTAGGTGATGTGTTCATGTCGAGGGATGCCGAGGACGCGTCTGGCTGTGGTGTTCTGTATGGTCTGGAGCTTGCGGAGCAGAGACTTGTTGATCCCGGCATAGAGGGTGTTTCCGTAGTCCAGTCTGCTGGCTATGAGTGCGTGGGTGATATTCTTTCTTGATTCGGGGGGGATCCATTTGAAGGTTTTTCGGAGGATGCGAAGGGTGTTGAAGCCGCTGGAGGCGACGGCGTAGACCTGAGGGTTCATGGAGAGGGAGGAGTCAAGTATGATGCCAACGTTTTGGGTGTAGTCCGTGGGGGTGGTAGGGCTGCCAAGGGCAGTGGGCCACCAGGTGTTGTCCCATGCAGAAGGGGAGGGTCCGAGGATGAGGACCTCTGTCTTCTCTGAGTTGAGCTTCAGGCAGCTGCTGCTCATCCAGGATGCGACGTTCTTCATTCCATCCTGGAAGTTGAGTCTGGTGCTGAAGGGGTCCTTGGTGAGGGAGAGGATGAGCTGGGTGTTGTTGGGGTAGGATACTATGCTGTGTCCGTGCTGTTGGACGATGGTGGCGAGGGGGCCATGTAGATGTTGAAGAGCGTGGTGCTGAGCGATGATCCTTGGGGTACTCCGCAGTTGATTTCCATGGGTTTGGAGAGGAAGGGTGGCAGACTGATTCTTTGGGTTCTGCCGGTGAGGAACGAGCGGATCTAGTCAAGGGCGGTTCTTTGTATGCCGGGGTCGTGGAGTCTGGCGGTGAGTGTGCAGTGGGAGACGGTGTGGAACGCTGCAGAGAGGTCGAGTAGGTTCAGGGCTGCGGTGTGTCCTTGGTCGAGGAAGGTACGTTTGTCGTCTGTGGCAGCAAGTAGAGCGGTCTCGGTGCTGTGGAATCCAGATTGGGAGGGGTCGAGGATCGAGTTTTCTCCTATGAATCTCGTTAGTTGTGCATTGACGGTCTTTTCGTGACTTTGGCCACGAAGGGGAGGAGGGAGATGGGTCAGTAGTTTTTTAGGTCCGTGGGGTCTGCTGAGGACTTCTTGAGCAGGGGTCTGACTTCTGTGCATTTCCAGTCGTCGGGGAAGATGCCGGTCTTGAAGGTGGCATTGATGGTGCGTCGTAGTTCTGGAGCGATGGTGGTGGCGGCTCTGTGGTAGTATTGTTTAGCTATGCTACTGTTATACTATGTATATATATATATTGCTATTTTATGTACCGTGGGACTCCCACTTCGACGACGGGGAATGATTAAAGCATGTGAATCTATGAAAGACACCCCAATACTGGAGAAGGATGAGTTAGGTCACGTAAGTGCATGTGGTAGGTCAGTATAGGTACATGCAACAGGGCAGAGCAGTGTAGGTGCATGTGATGGGTCAGTGTAGATACATGTGTTAGGTCATTGTAGGTGCATGCACTAGGTCAGTGTAGGTGCAGGGGCTAGGTCAATGTCGGTGTATGAGCTGCGTCAGTGTAGATACATGTGTTAGATCATTGTAGGTTCATGCACTAGGTCAGTGTGGGTGCATGTGCTAGTTCAGTGTAGGTGCATGTGCTAGGTCACTTTAGGTGCATGTGGTAGGTCAGTGCAGGTGCATGCGTTAAGTCAGTATAGGCGCATGGGCTAGGTCAGTGCAGCAGCATGCGCTAAGTCAGTGTAGGCGCATGGGCTAGGTCAGTGTAGGTGCATGTGCTAGTTCAGTGTAGGTGCATGCACTAGGTCACTGTAGGTGCATGTGCTAGGTCAGTGCAGGTGCATGTGCTAACTCAGTGTAGGAGCATGGGCTAGGTCAGTGTAGGTGCATGTGTTAGGTCATTATAGGTGCATGCGCTAGATTAGGGTAGACGTATGTGTTAGGTCAGTGTAGAGGCATGTGCTAGGTCAGTCTAGGTGTATGCACTAGGTCAGTGTAGGTTCATGTGCTAGGTCATTGTAGGTGCATGTGCTAGTTCAGTGTAGGTGCATGAGCTGAGTCAGTGTAGAAACATGTGTTAGGTCATTGTAGGTGCATGTGCTAGTTCAGTGTAGATGCATGTGCTAGTTCAGTGTAGATGCATGTGCTAGTTCAGTGTAGATGCATATGCTAGGTCAGGGTAGGTGCATGAGCTGGGTCAGTGAAGGTGCATGTGCAAAGTCAGTGTAGGCACATGGGCTAGGTCAGTGTAGGTGCATGTGCTAGGTCAGTGTAGATAGATGTGTTAGGTCAGTGGAGGTCTATGCACTAGGTCAGTGTAGATACATGTGTTAGGTCATTGTAGGCGCATGCGTTAGGTCAGTGTAGATGCATGTACAAGGTCAGTGTAGATGCATGCGCTAGGTCAGTGTAGGTGCATGCACTAGGTCAGTGTAGATGCATGGGCTAGGTCAGTATAGGTGCATGTGCTAGGTCAGTGCATGTGCACGCGCTAGCTCAGTGTAGATGCATGTGCTAGGTCAGTGTAGATGCATGTGCTAGGTCAGCGTAGGTGCATGCACTAGGTCAGTGTAGATGCATGGGCTAGGTCAGTATAGGTGCATGTGCTAGGTCAGTGCATGTGCACGCGCTAGCTCAGTGTAGATGCATGTGCTAGGTCAGTGTAGATGCATGTGCTAGGTCAGCGTAGGTGCATGTGCTACGTCAGTGTAGGTGCATGCGCTAGGTCAGTGTAGATGCATGTGCTAGGTTAGTGTAGATGCATGCACTAAGTCAGTGTAGTTGCAAGCGCTAGGTCAGTGTAGGTGCATGTGCTAGGTCAGTGTAGATGCATGCGCTAGGTCAGTGTAGATGCATGCGTTAGGTCAGTGTAGGTGCATGTGCTAAGTCAGTGCATGTGCATGCGCTAGGTCAGTGTAGATGCATGTGCTAGGTCAGTGTAGATGCATGTACTAGGTCAGTGTAGGTGCATGTGCTAGGTCAGCGTAGGTGCATGTGCTAGGTCAGTGTAGGTGCATGTGCTAGGTCAGTGTAGATGCATGCACTAGGTCAGTGTAGGTGCATGTGCTAGGTCAGTGTAGTTGAATGCACTGGGTAAGTGTAGATCCATGTGCTAGGTGAGTGTAGACGCATGTGCTAGGTCAGCGTAGGTGCATGTGCTAGGTCAGTCTAGATGCATGTGCTAGGTCAGTGTAGATGCATGTGCTAGGTTAGTGTAGATGCATGTGCTAGCTCAGTGCAGGTGCATGTGCTAGGTCGGAGTAGGTGCATGTGCTAGGTGAGTGAAGATGCATGTGCTAGGTCAGTGTAGGTGCATGTGCTAGGCCAGTGTAGGTGCATGTGCTAGGTCAGTGTAGATTCATGTGCTAGGTCAGTGTAGATGCATGAGCTAGCTCAGTGTAGGTGCATGTGCTAGGTCAGTGTAGGTGCATGTGCTAGGTCAGTGTAGATGCATGTGCTAGGTTAATGTAGTGGCATGAGCTAGGTTAGTGTGGGTGCATGTGCTAGGTAAGTGCAGATGTAGGCACTAGGTTAGTGTAGGTTTATGCACTAGGTCAGTGTAGGTGCATGCGCTGGGTCAGTGTAGATACATGTGTTCGGTCAGTGTAGATGCATGTGCTAGGTCAGCGTAGGTGTATGCGCTAGGTCAGTGTAGGTTTATGCAGTAGATCAGTGTAGATGCATGCGCTAGGTCAGTGTAGATGCATGTGCTAGGTCAGTGCATGGGCATGCGCTAGGTCAGTGTAGATGCATGTGCTAGGTCAGCGTAGGTGCATGTGCTAGCTCAGTGTAGATGAATGCACTAGGTCAGTGTAGATGCATACGCTAGGTCAGTGTAGGTGCATGTGCTAGGTCAGTGTAGATGAATGCGCTAGGTCAGTGTAGGTGCATGCACTGGGTCAGTGTAAATGCATGTGCTAGGTGAGTGTCGATGCATGTGCTAGGTCAGCGTAGGTGCATGTGCTAGGTCAGTGTAGGTGCATGCGCTAGGTCGTTGTAGATGCACGCTCTAGGTCAGTGTAGATGCATGCGCTAGGTCAGTGTAGATGCATGTGCTAGGTGAGTGTCGATGCATGTGCAAGGTCAGTGTAGGTGCATGTGCTAGGTCACTGTAGGTGCATGTGCTAGATCAGTGTAGATTCATGTGCTAGGTCAGTGTAGATGCATGAGCTAACTTAGTGTAGGTGCATGTGCTAGGTCAGTGTAGGTGCATGTGCTAGGTCAGTGTAGATGCATGTGCTAGGTTAATGTAGTGGCATGAGCTAGGTTAGTGTGGGTGCATGTGCTAGGTAAGTGCAGATGTAGGCACTAGGTTAGTGTAGGTTTATGCACTAGGTCAGTGTAGGTGCATGTGCTGGGTCAGTGTAGATACATGGGCTAGGTTAATGTAGTGGCATGAGCTAGGTTAGTGTAGATGCATGTTCTAGGTCAGTGTAGGTGCATGCGCTAGGTCAGTGTAGGTTTATGCACTAGATCAGTGTAGATGCATGCGCGAGGTCAGTGTAGATGCATGTGCTAGGTCAGTGCATGTGCATGCGCTAGGTCAGTGTAGATGCATGTGCTAGGTCAGCGAAGGTGCATGTGCTAGCTCAGTGTAGATGCATGCACTAGGTCAGTGTAGATGCATACGCTAGGTCAGTGTAGGTGCATGTGCTAGGTCAGTGTAGATGAATGCGCTAGGTCAGTGTAGGTGCATGCACTGGGTCAGTGTAGATGCATGTGCTAGGTGAGTGTCGATGCATATGCTAGGTCAGCGTAGGTTCATGTGCTAGGTCAGTGTAGGTGCAAGCGCTAGGTCAGTGTAGATGCATGCGCTAGGTCAGTGTAGATGCATGCGCTAGGTCAGTGTAGATGCATGTGCTAGGTGAGTGTCGATGCATGTGCGAGGTCAGCATAGGTGCAATTGCTAGGTCAGTGTAGGTGCATGCACTAGGTCAGTGTAGATGCATGCGCTAGGTCAGTGTAGGTGCATACACTAGGTCAGTGTAGGTGCATGCGCTAGGTCAGTGTAGATGCATGCGCTAGGTCAGTGTAGATACATGTGCTAGGTTAGTGTAGATGCATGCACTAGGTCAGTGTAGTTGCATGGCCTAGGTCAGTGTAGGAGCATGTGCTAGGTCAGTGTAGATGTATGCGCTAGGTCAGTGTAGAAGCATGCGCTAGGTCAGTGTAAGTGCATGTGCTAAGTCAGTGCATGTGCATGCGCTAGGTCAGTGTTGATGCATGTGCTAGGTCAGTGTAGATGCATGTGCTAGGTCAGTGTAGGTGCATGTGCTAGGTCAGCGTAGGTGCATGTGCTAGGTCAGTGTAGGTGCATGCGCTAGGTCAGTGTAGATGCAGGCGCTAGGTTAGTGTATATGCATGCGCTAGGTCAGTGTAGGTGCATGTGCTAGGTCAGTGTAGATGAATGCACTGGGTAAGTGTAGTTGCATGTGCTAGGTGAGTGTAGATGCATGTGCTAGGTTAGTGTAGGTGCATGTGCTAGGTCAGTCTAGATGCATGTGCTAGGTCAGTGTAGATGCATGTGCTAGGTTAGTGTAGATGCATGTGCTAGGTCAGTGTAGATGCATGTGCTAGCTCAGTGCAGGTGCATGTGCTAGGTCAGAGTAGGTGCATGTGCTAGGTGAGTGTAGATGCATGGGCTAGGTCAGTGTAGGTGCATGTGCTAGGCCAGTGTAGGTGCATGTGCTAGGTCAGTGTAGATTCATAGACTAGGTCAGTGTAGATGCATGAGCTAGCTCAGTGTAGGTGCATGTGTTAGGTCAGTGTAGGTGCATGTGCTAGGTCAGTGTAGATGCATGTGCTAGGTTAATGTAGTGGCATGAGTTAGGTTAGTGTGGGTGCATGTGCTAGGTAAGTGCAGATGTAGGCACTAGCTTAGTGTAGGTTTATGCACTAGGTCAGTGTAGGTGCATGCGCTGGGTCAGTGTAGATACATGTGTTCGGTCAGTGTAGATGCATGTGCTAGGTCAGTGTAGGTGCATGCGCTAGGTCAGTGTAGGTTTATGCACTAGATCAGTGTAGATGCATGCGCTAGGTCAGTGTAGTTGCATGTGCTAGGTCAGTGCATGTGCATGCGCTAGGTCAGTGTAGATGCATGTGCTAGGTCAGCGTAGGTGCATATGCTAGCTCAGTGTAGATGCATGCACTAGGTCAGTGTAGATGCATACGCTAGGTCAGTGTAGGTGCATGTGCTAGGTCAGTGTAGATGAATGCGCTAGGTAAGTGTAGGTGCATGCACTGGGTCAGTGTAGATGCATGTGCTAGGTGAGTGTCGATGCATGTGCTAGGTCAGCGTAGGTGCTTGTGCTAGGTCAGTGTAGGTGCATGAGCTAGGTCAGTGTAAATGCATGCGCTAGGTCAGTGTAGATGCATGCGCTAGGTCAGTGTAGATGCATGTGCTAGGTGAGTGTCGATGCATGCGCTAGGTCAGCGTAGGTTCATGTGCTAGGTCAGTGTAGGTGCATGCGCTAGGCCAGTGTAGATGCATGCGCTAGGTCAGTGTAGGTGCATGCGCTAGGTCAGTGTAGGTGCATGCGCTAGGTCAGTGTAGATGCATGCGCTAGGTCAGTGTAGATGCATGTCGTAGGTGAGTGTAGATGAATGCACTAGGTCAGTGTAGTTGCATGCAATAGGTCAGTGTAGATGCATGCGCTAGGTCAGTGTAGATGCATGCGCTAGGTCAGTGTAGATGCATGCGCTAGGTCAGTGTAGGTGCATGTGCTAGGTCAGTGTAGGTGCATGTGCTAGGTCAGCGTAGGTGCATGTGCTATGTCAGTGTATGTGCATGCGCTAGGTCAGTGTAGATGCATGCGCTAGGTTAGTGTAGATGCATGCGCTAGGTTAGTGTAGATGCATGCGCTAGGTCAGTGTAGGTGCATGTGCTAGGTCAGTGTAGATGAATGCACTGGGTAAGTGTAGATGCATGTGCTAGGTCAGTGTAGGTGCATGTGCTAGGTCAGCGTAGGTGCATGTGCTAGGTCAGTGTAGGTGCATGCGCTAGGTCAGTGTAGATGAATGCCCTAGGTTAGTGTAGATGCATGTTGTAGGTCAGCGTAGGTGCATGTGCTAGGTCAGTGCAGGTGCATGTGCTAGGTCAGTGTAGATGCATTTGCTAGGTTAGTGTAGATGCATGTGCTAGGTCAGTGTAGATGCATGTGCTAGCTCAGTGCAGGTGCATGTGCTAGGTCAAAGTAGGTGCATGTGCTAGGTGAGTGTAGATGCATGTGCTAGCTCAGAGTAGGTGCATGTGCTAGGTCAGCGTAGGTGCATGTGCTAGGTCAGTGTAGGTGCATGCGCTAGGTCAGTGTAGATGAATGCGCTAGGTTAGTGTAGATGCATGTTGTAGGTCAGCGTAGGTGCATGTGCTAGGTCAGTGCAGGTGCATGTGCTAGGTCAGTGTAGATGCATGTGCTAGGTTAGTGTAGATGCATGTGCTAGGTCAGTGTAGATGCATGTGCTAGCTCAGTGCAGGTGCATGTGCTAGGTCAGAGTAGGTGCATGTGCTAGGTGAGTGTAGATGCATGTGCTAGCTCAGAGTAGGTGCATGTGCTAGGTCAGTGTAGGTGCATGTGCTAGATCAGTGTAGATTCATGTGCTAGGTCAGTGTAGATGCATGAGCTAGCTCAGTGTAGGTGCATGTGCTAGGTCAGTGTAGGTGCATGTGCTAGGTCAGTGTACATGCATGTGCTAAGTTAATGTAGTGGCATGAGCTAGGTTAGTGTGGGTGCATGTGCTAGGTAAGTGCAGATGTAGGCACTAGGTTAGTGTAATTTTATGCTCTAGGTCAGTGTAGGTGCATGCGCTCGGTCAGTGTAGATACATGTGTTTGGTCAGTGTAGATGCATGTGCTAGGTCAGTGTAGGTGCATGCGCTAGGTCAGTGTATGTTTATGCACTAGATCAGTGTAGATGCATGCGCTAGGTCAGTGTAGATGCATGTGCTAGCTCAGTGCATGTGCATGCGCTAGGTCAGTGTAGGTGCATGTGCTAGGTCAGTGTCGATGCATGTGCTAGGTTAGTGTAGATGCATGCGCTAGGTCAGTGTAGGTGCATGTGCTAAGTCAGTGCATGTGCATGCGCTAGGTCAGTGTAGATGCATGTGCTAGGTCAGTGTAGATGCATGTGCTAGGTCAGTGTAGGTGCATGTGCTAGGTCAGCGTAGGTGCATGTGCTAGGTCAGTGTAGGTGCATGCGCTAGGTCAGTGTAGATGCATGTGCTAGGTTAGTGTAGATGCATGTGCTAGGTCAGTGTAGATGAATGCACTGGGTAAGTGTAGATGCATGTGCTAGGTGAGTGTAGATGCATGTGCTAGGTCAGCGTAGGTGCATGTGCTAGGTCAGTGTATGTGCATGTGCTAGATCAGTGTAGAATCATGTGCTAGGTCAGTGTAGATGCATGAGCTAGTTCAGTGTAGGTGCATGTGCTAGGTCAGTGTAGGTGCATGTGCTAAGTCAGTGCATGTGCATGCGCTAGGTCAGTGTAGATGCATGTGCTAGGTCAGTGTAGATGGATGTGTGACAGGTCAGTGTAGGTGCATATGCTAGGTCAGCGTAGGTGCATGTGCTAGGTCAGTGTAGGTGCATGCGCTAGGTCAGTGTAGATGCATGTGCTAGGTTAGTGTAGATGCATGTGCTAGGTCAGTGTAGGTGCATGTGCTAGGTCAGTGTAGATGAATGCACTGGGTAAGTGTAGATGCATGTGCTAGGTGAGTGTAGATGCATGTGCTAGGTCAGCGTGGGTGCATGTGCTAGGTCAGTCTAGATGTATGTGCTAGGTCAGTGTAGATGCATGTACTAGGTAAGTGTAGATGCATGTGCTAGGTCAGTGTAGATGCATGTGCTAGCTCATTGCAGGTGCATGTGTTAGGTCAGAGTCGGTGCATGTGCTAGGTGAGTGTAGATGCATGTGCTAGGTCAGTGTAGGTGCATGTGCTAGGTCAGTGTATGTGCATGTGCTAGATCAGTGTAGATTCATGTGCTAGGTCAGTGTAGATGCATGAGCTAGCTCAGTGTAGGTGCATGTGCTAGGTCAGTGTAGATGCATGTGCTAGGTTAATGTAGTGGCATGAGCTAGGTTAGTGTGGGTGCATGTGCTAGGTAAGTGCAGATGTAGGCACTAGGTTAGTGTAGGTTTATGCACTAGGTCAGTGTAGGTGCATGTGCTGGGTCAGTGTAGATACATGTGTTCGGTCAGTGTAGATGCATGTGCTAGGTCAGTGTAGGTGCATGCGCTAGGTCAGTGTAGGTTTATGCACTAGATCAGTGTAGATGCATGCGCTAGGTCAGTGTAGATGTATGTGCTAGGTCAGTGCATGTGCATGCGCCAGGTCAGTGTAGATGCATGTGCCAGGTCAGCGTAGGTGCATGTGCTAGCTCAGTGTAGATGCATGCACTAGGTCAGTGTAGATGCATACGCTAGGTCAGTGTAGGTGCATGTGCTAGGTCAGTGTAGATGAATGTGCTAGGTCAGTGTAGGTGCATGCACTGGGTCAGTGTAGATGCATGTGCTAGGTGAGTGTCGATGCATGTGCTAGGTCTGCGTAGGTTCATGTGCTAGGTCAGTGTAGGTGCATGCGCTAGGTCAGTGTAGATGCATGCGCTAGGTCAGTGTAGATGCATGTGCTAGGTCAGTGTAGATGCATGTGCTAGGTGAGTGTCGATGCATGTGCTAGGTCAGCATAGGTGCAAGTGCTAGGTCAGTGTAGGTGCATGCGCTAGGTCAGTGTAGATGCATGTTCTAGGTCAGCGAAGGTGCATGTGCTAGCTCAGTGTAGATGCATGCACTAGGTCAGTGTAGATGCATACGCTAGGTCAGTGTAGGTGCATGTGCTAGGTCAGTGTAGATGAATGCGCTAGGTCAGTGTAGGTGCATGCACTGGGTCAGTGTAGATGCATGTGCTAGGTGAGTGTCGATGCATGTGCTAGGTCAGCGTAGGTTCATGTTCTAGGTCAGTGTAGGTGCAAGCGCTAGGTCAGTGTAGATGCATGCGCTAGGTCAGTGTAGATGCATGCGCTAGGTCAGTGTAGATGCATGTGCTAGGTGAGTGTCGATGCATGTGCGAGGTCAGCATAGGTGCAATTGCTAGGTCAGTGTAGGTGCATGCACTAGGTCAGTGTAGATGCATGCGCTAGGTCAGTGTAGGTGCATACACTAGGTCAGTGTAGGTGCATGCGCTAGGTCAGTGTAGATGCATGCGCTAGGTCAGTGTAGATACATGTTGTTGGACTTGGCCCTTCTGGCAGGTTCACCCCTGAACTTTTTTGATTTTTACTGGTGACTTGGTGTGGTGATTGGTTGGTTTCTGCGCACTTTCCCTGTGTCCCAGGGTAAAGTGCGTGCGTGCTCTGAGTGCATGTGGTGAGATAGGCCTGCCCTCCCATAGGAATGCATGGGGAATGTATGTGTCCCTAGTAGTTCCTGATGCGTGGGGTGTGCAGGCCCGAGTTTGGTATGTGCGGACTCGTGGGAGTGAATGCTGCGCGATGATGTGTGCGGCGTGCATGTACCTAGTGTGGAAGTGCCACTTCTAGAAGTGGGCACTTCGGTGTGCAGTGTGTCTGTCGCGTGATTGGCTGGTCATGTCATGTGACGGGCTAGGGATTCCCCAGTGTCAGGATGAGTCACCCAGTGGTGAATGGGGAGATCAGCAGCTAGATGGGTGGGAGGAGTACACCTGGGTCCTGAATAGGACAGGGTTTTCCACACACAATGCTGGCCCCGCCCCCTGCGGTGCGACTGACGACCCTAGCCCTGCCAATGAATAGAGTGAGGGGCTGAGCACATCAAGGGTGCTCCCCAACCAGCTGCGACTGGTTTTCCCCCTCACCCTGAACCCAGAACAAAGGGTTTGCCTGTATAAAAATGGGGCTGTGTCCCCACAGAAACTGTTCTCTGCCAGGATCTTACCTGAGGGGGGCTGCTGCTGCTGCTGGACCAGAGGACCGCCACTTGGACTACCTCCCTGCCTGGAGGCCCAGTGAGCTGGCTCTGGGCCTAGCCTTGCCCCCCACCCCTGCCCTGCTGCATGCAGGGAAGGACTTTGCTGGACTTTGTGGTAGTTTGCCCCAAAGCGCTGGGAGCGCTTTATTGTGTCCCTCAAGCGCCTGGAAGCGCTTTTAATTGCCGTTTAGCGCCAGGAGCGCTCTATTGCTGGACCTGTGGCTCTAAGCGCCTGGGAGCGCTGGACTGGCCTTCAGCGCTGCAAGCGCTTTCCTTTTTGACCGTAGCGCTAGGAGCGCTTTGATTCTGTTAGCCGGTGCCCACCCGGCGTGTGCCCCGCTTGTGCCGATTCCAGAGTCCTCTGGCAGGTGCCCACCCTGCCAGGGACATTGCAGTAACTGATAACGGGAGCCTACCCCGTATTGCAACCACCGAAGAAGGATCACCGCAGCGGCCCGGTCCGTCCCCGGAAGTCAGGCGACCTCCGTCGGGACGTGGGCGGGACTTCAAAGCAGGAAGCGACGGGAGCCTACCCCGCGCTCCTGCACTGGGCGGAAGACGGGAACCAAGGAGTCTGCGAGTAAGCGGGGCTCCCGTGTGCCAGGAGAGCCCCACAGCCACAGAGGAGGTGGGAGAGCTGCGTGTTCCCTTGCAGCTGTCCCCATCGCCTGACCGGAGCAGCCCGTCGGAGCAGCCCATCGAAGTCCTGGTGAGTGGGGGCTGAAGGGGGAGCCGGGTTAGCCTCCCCAAGCACTGTAAGAGCCTGCGAGGCTCACGAGTCCCCCGAGCGGGACTCCAACGTCGGGGTGATCTCGTTTAGAAGGTCCCCAGAGAGGGGGCCCCCACCTACCTGTGCAAACGCTACGGGGGCATTTCTGAGTCAGTAGAGCGGCCCCGGAAGGCAGCGGGCCGCTCCAACGTCGCCCCCACCTTTACCCTAGAGCTCCGTGTAGCTCCAACGAAGAGGCACATTGCTTTGAGAGCCTGCGAGGCTCGCGAGTCACCCGAGCGGGACTCCAACGACGGCGCATGGTTGGTTTAGAGCCCACGAGGCTCCAACATTGCCCCAGGGCATATTCGTAGTTCAGAGCCACGGAGGCTCTAGGGGGCATTTCTAGTTGTTTGAGCCCAGCGAGGCTCCCAGGGGCCAGTCCTTTGTGTTGAGCCCAGAGGGGCTCAGGGGACAGTCAGTTGGACAGAGCCTGCCAGGCTCCAGTGTTGGCCCCATCCTTGTCCTACAGCTGCCCAGCACTTAGTGGGCAGCTGCAACGTTTAGGTTGTGGCCTCTGTGTGTTGGCTGGCGCAGCTTGCGCAGCCTTGCCCTAACATTTGGACGCAGGGCGTCCTTGCCCCTACTAGGCCAGTTGGCCCAGGGACTGCCACAGATAGTGGCTAATGTGAGTTTTTGCGCCATTGTACCTTTCCTGCACCTCTGAATGTGTTTATGCGTCATGTGCTTTGCTTTACACCTCTGAATGTTATGCATCATGTGTTTATGTGCTTAGACCCCTACAGGTATAGTGATACTTAGGTGGTTGTTTTCTCCCTAGTACAGGTGGTGCCAGTGAGGTCCTGATTCCCTGCGCAATATTTTCCTAAGGGGGTTAGGGTTGCGTAGGTGGTACTTACCTGATACCAGTAGTGACTGGTTGTGTGCTAGGTGTAATTTAGTGCTACAGTGATTGTATGTGCTATGTTCTAAAATATTATTCCTACGTTCTAATTGCTATTCCTACAAAGTGCTAATTCCTGACAGTGGTCCATGTGGCCCTGTCCCCTGTATATATAATCCCTTGTAAATTCTGCCCGTGCCTGTTGGCACATTGTAGAGTGTGTGTTTTTATCTAATGTGTTGTGTATAATACAAAGGTTATTTTTATAGAATACCTTGTGTGGAGTTTCCTTTGTGGTGGGCCTTGGGTGTTGTTGCTGGGTGCGCGCGCAAACGCTTTACACATCGCCTCAGGGATAAGCCTGACTGCTCGTGCCAAGCTACCAAGGGGGTGAGCAGGGGTTATCTTTGGCGTGTAACTCCCCAGCCCTGACTAGAGTGGTGGTTTCTGCCTGGCTTTGGCGCAAGCCTCAGCCAACCAGAAATCCCATTTCTAACATTGGTGATCAGCGGTGGGATTTGGACTTGCGTTTGCGCTGTACCGCAGCGGCAACTGGCCGCACTACAAAACTCTGCATTTAGATAAATCACATGGTATAGGGATTATTGTTTTAAAATTGTTTTTACTCGTCATTTCTTTGGAAATGTGTTTGTGTGCACTGTGAGTTAGGTGTCCCTAGCTCGGGAGGGTAGATCACCCCCCTTAGTGCATTGTGTTTCTGGATTCACCAGAGGGTGGGATCCAGTGGTGGCAGCGTAATAGTGTCCTGTACATTTGTCCCCCGCCCTGCGCCCAGAGTTGGTACCTGTGTCACGTGGTGGTCAGGTTGAGGAATCAGGGGTGGTAGAAACTGCCTTACCAGTCCGAGGGGAGGGTTGTGTGTGTGGATGAATGGTGTGTGGCACTAGGCAAGTGAGTGTGAGTTCTCTGGGTTAGAGAGCTTGCTGAATCTTTTTGTGAATTGTGTGCTCCTGTGTGGAACTCAGACCCCTAGGTTCCCTGTATAATTGTTACCATAACGTCCGCCAGAATGGAGCCTGCTTGTGATCCCTATGAGCTAGCTTGGCGCCAGAGGCAGGAGTTAGAAAGGTACTGTACAGAGGAAGAGTCAGAAGAGGAGGTAGAGGATGACAATACCTGGACGCCAGTAGAGAGTGAGGACCCCATAGGTAGGGCGTCCCGTGCTGGGTCCAGCGTAGGAGGCAGGGCCTCATCCCGTTCCCTGTCCCCAGAGGAGTGGGAAGATAGGAGGAAAGAAAGGGAGCACCAGCTGGCGTTAGAGAAGCTCAGGTTAGAGCATGCTCAGGCGATGGCGCAGCTGGAGGCCAGGAAGCAACAGCGAGAGACTGAGTGGGTCTTGGCGCGGGAGAGGGTAGAGGAGGCTGAGAGGGCCTCCACCAGAGGCAAAGTAGCTCTGGAGGGTAGACTATCCCCTGCGCGCAGTTTTAATTTTCTGGGCTCCCCAGGGAGGGTTGAGTCCAGTGGTAGTAGCGATGTAGATTCCAGTGTAGGAAATCCCAATCCCAGTCCCCCCAGTCTGGTACCTGTTCCCCAGGAGGAGGAGTTAAGGTTGAAGTTCAGGGGCAGTAGGAAACTGTCTCACCGTCTTGGGAGGAGTTTGTGGATGAATGTGAGGATGCACTGTTTGATTGGATAAGAGTTCCCGCAGAATCTGATTATGATAAACTGTGTGATCTGATTCTCAGAGAACACCTGCTCAATTGTTGTGCACCGGGGTTGCGCCAACACCTGTTGGGGTGTGGGGTGTCTGCCCCATTTGAGCTTGGAGATGAAGCAGAGCACTGGGAAAGGGCTAGAGGTTCTCTAGAGTCATTAGGGAGTGACTCCAAAAGTAGTGGGTCAGGTATCTTCCAGCCCAGCGTGGTGGAAGAGGCTCAGTGTAGCCCAGCTAGGTCCCAGGATAGCGAGGAGGGTGTAGGGGCTCACTGCCTGGCTCAGTGGAGCAGGAGTGAGAGGGTGACCGAGGGTCCCCTGACGTACGAAACCCTGCCTCAGGACTTGGATGGTTCCATGAAGGAACACCAAGTTGGGGACCTAGGCTGTCCTGTTAGCCCATTTGAGGGAGATCTCCTGGTGAGTAGAGGACCTGGAGCACCTGTAACCAGGGCTCCTGTGGTTCTAGAGTCTGGCAGTACCGCTCCGGTAGGGAGGGTACAGGAGTCCAGTGTGAGGAGTGATTGGGGGATGAGTTTCCCAGTGGAAGAGCCTGTGGGTCAGGGACTACCCAGTTGGGCTAGGATCCCGTGTAGGGACCAGGGTGGCACCACTTCTGTTCTGGGGGATCTCCGCGCACTGTCAGGTGGACAGGGGACGGGAGATCAGCGCCAGACAGACAGTCGCTTGACGTATGTGTCCTTTGATAGCCTCAGGGGGATGGAGTGGAAATCCCCAGAAGTCCTGGAGTGCCAGGCAATTATTCCACCAAAGGTTCTAGGCCGGAGGTTGGGAGGCCAGGTTCAGGATCAGCCTGACCTGACGGGTGGGACGTCTGTAATCAGCGTCCCGACCAGTTCTTCTTCCAGAGGTACCACCCCAGTTGGTAGGGAGCAGGGTTCTGGAAGGGGGTGCAGAGGGTGGGAGAGCCCACCTCTGCCCCCGGTACAACCTGAGGGGTTAAACCCTGGGTTGGGATGGCGTTCTAGGTGTACCCCTCGCCAGAGGAGGAGGAACCCTAGGAGAAGAGGTAGGGGGAGGAGAGCCTTCCCTGAGACTCCTGGTCCGCCTGAGGGTGTAGACCCTAGGCTGGAGAACCAGTGGCAGTCTAGTCCTGTCTTTCAGAGAGGAAGAGTGGAGAATGGCCGCTATGTGCCAGGGGTTACTACCCCCCACTCTGTGGTTAGGCAAAGACCAGTGGCACCTGGGTGGCCTAGGGCCTGGTCTTGGCCGCGGACAACTTGGGAGTACCAGTGGGGTAGCCCAGTTGGTCCAGACAGTGGTGTTAGGAAGAATTCCATGGGTTCGCCGTGGCATAGAACCGGAGGGTGTCCCTGCAGTTGCGGGCCCGCGTCCGTGTTCTATCGCCCCAAGCAGGGAAGTCCATCACGGTGGTGATTGGGCTGCCCTGCGTTTTGGCTGGAAGGGGGTTGTGTTGGACTTGGCCCTTCTGGCAGGTTCACCCCTGAACTTTTTTGATTTTTACTGGTGACTTGGTGTGGTGATTGGTTGGTTTCTGCGCACTTTCCCTGTGTCCCAGGGTAAAGTGCGTGCGTGCTCTGAGTGCATGTGGTGAGATAGGCCTGCCCTCCCATAGGAATGCATGGGGAATGTATGTGTCCCTAGTAGTTCCTGATGCGTGGGGTGTGCAGGCCCGAGTTTGGTATGTGCGGACTCGTGGGAGTGAATGCTGCGCGATGATGTGTGCGGCGTGCATGTACCTAGTGTGGAAGTGCCACTTCTAGAAGTGGGCACTTCGGTGTGCAGTGTGTCTGTCGCGTGATTGGCTGGTCATGTCATGTGACGGGCTAGGGATTCCCCAGTGTCAGGATGAGTCACCCAGTGGTGAATGGGGAGATCAGCAGCTAGATGGGTGGGAGGAGTACACCTGGGTCCTGAATAGGACAGGGTTTTCCACACACAATGCTGGCCCCGCCCCCTGCGGTGCGACTGACGACCCTAGCCCTGCCAATGAATAGAGTGAGGGGCTGAGCACATCAAGGGTGCTCCCCAACCAGCTGCGACTGGTTTTCCCCCTCACCCTGAACCCAGAACAAAGGGTTTGCCTGTATAAAAATGGGGCTGTGTCCCCACAGAAACTGTTCTCTGCCAGGATCTTACCTGAGGGGGGCTGCTGCTGCTGCTGGACCAGAGGACCGCCACTTGGACTACCTCCCTGCCTGGAGGCCCAGTGAGCTGGCTCTGGGCCTAGCCTTGCCCCCCACCCCTGCCCTGCTGCATGCAGGGAAGGACTTTGCTGGACTTTGTGGTAGTTTGCCCCAAAGCGCTGGGAGCGCTTTATTGTGTCCCTCAAGCGCCTGGAAGCGCTTTTAATTGCCGTTTAGCGCCAGGAGCGCTCTATTGCTGGACCTGTGGCTCTAAGCGCCTGGGAGCGCTGGACTGGCCTTCAGCGCTGCAAGCGCTTTCCTTTTTGACCGTAGCGCTAGGAGCGCTTTGATTCTGTTAGCCGGTGCCCACCCGGCGTGTGCCCCGCTTGTGCCGATTCCAGAGTCCTCTGGCAGGTGCCCACCCTGCCAGGGACATTGCAGTAACTGATAACGGGAGCCTACCCCGTATTGCAACCACCGAAGAAGGATCACCGCAGCGGCCCGGTCCGTCCCCGGAAGTCAGGCGACCTCCGTCGGGACGTGGGCGGGACTTCAAAGCAGGAAGCGACGGGAGCCTACCCCGCGCTCCTGCACTGGGCGGAAGACGGGAACCAGGGAGTCTGCGAGTAAGCGGGGCTCCCGTGTGCCAGGAGAGCCCCACAGCCACAGAGGAGGTGGGAGAGCTGCGTGTTCCCTTGCAGCTGTCCCCATCGCCTGACCGGAGCAGCCCGTCGGAGCAGCCCATCGAAGTCCTGGTGAGTGGGGGCTGAAGGGGGAGCCGGGTTAGCCTCCCCAAGCACTGTAAGAGCCTGCGAGGCTCACGAGTCCCCCGAGCGGGACTCCAACGTCGGGGTGATCTCGTTTAGAAGGTCCCCAGAGAGGGGGCCCCCACCTACCTGTGCAAACGCTACGGGGGCATTTCTGAGTCAGTAGAGCGGCCCCGGAAGGCAGCGGGCCGCTCCAACGTCGCCCCCACCTTTACCCTAGAGCTCCGTGTAGCTCCAACGAAGAGGCACATTGCTTTGAGAGCCTGCGAGGCTCGCGAGTCACCCGAGCGGGACTCCAACGACGGCGCATGGTTGGTTTAGAGCCCACGAGGCTCCAACATTGCCCCAGGGCATATTCGTAGTTCAGAGCCACGGAGGCTCTAGGGGGCATTTCTAGTTGTTTGAGCCCAGCGAGGCTCCCAGGGGCCAGTCCTTTGTGTTGAGCCCAGAGGGGCTCAGGGGACAGTCAGTTGGACAGAGCCTGCCAGGCTCCAGTGTTGGCCCCATCCTTGTCCTACAGCTGCCCAGCACTTAGTGGGCAGCTGCAACGTTTAGGTTGTGGCCTCTGTGTGTTGGCTGGCGCAGCTTGCGCAGCCTTGCCCTAACATTTGGACGCAGGGCGTCCTTGCCCCTACTAGGCCAGTTGGCCCAGGGACTGCCACAGATAGTGGCTAATGTGAGTTTTTGCGCCATTGTACCTTTCCTGCACCTCTGAATGTGTTTATGCGTCATGTGCTTTGCTTTACACCTCTGAATGTTATGCATCATGTGTTTATGTGCTTAGACCCCTACAGGTATAGTGATACTTAGGTGGTTGTTTTCTCCCTAGTACAGGTGGTGCCAGTGAGGTCCTGATTCCCTGCGCAATATTTTCCTAAGGGGGTTAGGGTTGCGTAGGTGGTACTTACCTGATACCAGTAGTGACTGGTTGTGTGCTAGGTGTAATTTAGTGCTACAGTGATTGTATGTGCTATGTTCTAAAATATTATTCCTACGTTCTAATTGCTATTCCTACAAAGTGCTAATTCCTGACAGTGGTCCATGTGGCCCTGTCCCCTGTATATATAATCCCTTGTAAATTCTGCCCGTGCCTGTTGGCACATTGTAGAGTGTGTGTTTTTATCTAATGTGTTGTGTATAATACAAAGGTTATTTTTATAGAATACCTTGTGTGGAGTTTCCTTTGTGGTGGGCCTTGGGTGTTGTTGCTGGGTGCGCGCGCAAACGCTTTACACATCGCCTCAGGGATAAGCCTGACTGCTCGTGCCAAGCTACCAAGGGGGTGAGCAGGGGTTATCTTTGGCGTGTAACTCCCCAGCCCTGACTAGAGTGGTGGTTTCTGCCTGGCTTTGGCGCAAGCCTCAGCCAACCAGAAATCCCATTTCTAACACATGTGCTAGGTTAGTGTAGATGCATGCACTAGGTCAGTGTAGTTGCATGGCCTAGGTCAGTGTAGGAGCATGTTCTAGGTCAGTGTAGATGTATGCGCTAGGTCAGTGTAGAAGCATGCGCTAGGTCAGTGTAGGTGCATGTGCTAAGTCAGTGCATGTGCATGCGCTAGGTCAGTGTTGATGCATGTGCTAGGTCAGTGTAGATGCATGTGCTAGGTCAGTGTAGGTGCATGTGCTAGGTCAGCGTAGGTGCATGTGCTAGGTCAGTGTAGGTGCATGCGCTAGGTCAGTGTAGATGCATGCGCTAGGTTAGTGTAGATGCATGCGCTAGGTCAGTGTAGGTGCATGTGCTAGGTCAGTGTAGATGAATGCACTGGGTAAGTGTAGTTGCATGTGCTAGGTGAGTGTAGATGCATGTGCTAGGTCAGTGTAGGTGCATGTGCTAGGTCAGTCTAGATGCATGTGCTAGGTCAGTGTAGATGCATGTGCTAGGTTAGTGTAGATGCATCTGCTAGGTCAGTGTAGATGCATGTGCTAGCTCAGTGCAGGTGCATGTGCTAGGTCAGAGTAGGTGCATGTGCTAGGTGAGTGTAGATGCATGGGCTAGGTCAGTGTAGATGCATGTGCTAGGCCAGTGTAGGTGCATGTGCTAGGTCAGTGTAGATTCATAGGCTAGGTCAGTGTAGATGCATGAGCTAGCTCAGTGTAGGTGCATGTGTTAGGTCAGTGTAGGTGCATGTGCTAGGTCAGTGTAGATGCATGTGCTAGGTTAATGCAGTGGCATGAGTTAGGTTAGTGTGGGTGCATGTGCTAGGTAAGTGCAGATGTAGGCACTAGCTTAGTGTAGGTTTATGCACTAGGTCAGTGTAGGTGCATGCGCTGGGTCAGTGTAGATACATGTGTTCGGTCAGTGTAGATGCATGTGCTAGGTCAGTGTAGGTGCATGCGCTAGGTCAGTGTAGGTTTATGCACTAGATCAGTGTAGATGCATGCGCTAGGTCAGTGTAGATGCATGTGCTAGGTCAGTGCATGTGCATGCGCTAGGTCAGTGTAGATGCATGTGCTAGGTCAGCGTAGGTGCATTTGCTAGCTCAGTGTAGATGCATGCACTAGGTCAGTGTAGATGCATACGCTAGGTCAGTGTAGGTGCATGTGCTAGGTCAGTGTAGATGAATGCGCTAGGTCAGTGTAGGTGCATGCACTGGGTCAGTGTAGATGCATGTGCTAGGTGAGTGTCGATGCATGTGCTAGGTCAGCGTATGTGCATGTGGTAGGTCAGTGTAGGTGCATGAGCTAGGTCAGTGTAAATGCATGCGCTAGGTCAGTGTAGATGCATGCGCTAGGTCAGTGTAGATGCATGTGCTAGGTGAGTGTCGATGCATGCGCTAGGTCAGCGTAAGTTCATGTGCTAGGTCAGTGTAGGTGCATGCGCTAGGTCTGTGTAGATGCATGCTGACCTACAGATTGCGTGTAAGGTCCTTGAGGCGAGTAGCCGGGGACATTTTTAACTTTTAAAATTGTGAAATGGTATTTCTCTGTGTTGAACTATTTTTTAAATAATTACATTTGTTGGTGGAATCAATACTAACAAACTCCCCCAGGCACTTCCTTACCTTGCCTACGCTCGCGCTAATTCCCAGAGGCTTCTAGCAGCCGATTAGGTGCTGCTCGAACTACATTCAGGGCCGCCATTTTGGGTGAGTCAGAGGACGAGCAGAGCAAGTGCTCGGTCCTCCCACCCTGACCAGTATAAAAGCGACTCTGTAGCTTAGAGCGCGGATTGCTGACCTACAGATTGCTTGTAAGGTCCTTGAGGCGAGTAGCCGGGGACATTTTTAACTTTTAAAATTGTGAAATGGTATTTCTCTGTGTTGAACTATTTTTTAAATAATTACATTTGTTGGTGGAATCAATACTAACAAACTCCCCCAGGCACTTCCTTACCTTGCCTTCGCTCGCGCTAATTCCCAGAGGCTTCTAGCAGCCGATTAGGTGCTGCTCGAACTACATTCAGGGCCGCCATTTTGGGTGAGTCAGAGGACGAGCAGAGCAAGTGCTCGGTCCTCCCACCCTGACCAGTATAAAAGCGACTCTGTAGCTTAGAGCGCGGATTGCTGACCTACAGATTGCGTGTAAGGTCCTTGAGGCGAGTAGCCGGGGACATTTTTAACTTTTAAAATTGTGAAATGGTATTTCTCTGTGTTGAACTATTTTTTAAATAATTACATTTGTTGGTGGAATCAATACTAACAAACTCCCCCAGGCACTTCCTTGCCTTGCCTACGCTTGCGCTAATTTCCAGAGGCTTCTAGCAGCCGATTAGGTGCTGCTCGAACTACATTCAGGGCCGCCATTTTGGGTGAGTCAGAGGACGAGCAGAGCAAGTGCTCGGTCCTCCCACCCTGACCAGTATGAAATGTGCCCCCAACCTCGGAAGCGCAGCGGACGAGCGCAGCGGGCGCGCCGAGAGCGCGCCAAAGGTAAGCCAAAGGTAAGCCCGTCTGCGCCCGTCCGCGGCCTGACGGGCCCAGGGCCTGGGGATGCTGCTCCTTTTATTGCTTATTCAGCTGCCACTCTTAGAGCACTACAGCACCCCCCCTGTGCTCTCTCGTCTACAATCTGGGATCGCCTAGTGTCTCTTGGCATCTCGGTTGATATACCCTCACCTCGACTCATACATCAGTCTCTGTCTGCCCCGACCCAGCCTGAGTCTTGTATTCGCATACTTTATCTTAACACACGCTCCCTCCCAAAACATCATTCTGATATATTCCTCCTTCTGACAGCCGAGAACCCTGATGTCTTGCTGCTCACCGAGACCTGGCTGTCTGACCTCTCCCTTCCTGATATCCTGGCAGCCTTGCCACCCAACTACTATATGCTGAATGCCAACCGGCCTACAGCCCGTCGCGGTGGAGGTGTGGCAGCAATCATACGCAAAGATCTCAAATTTATTGCGTCTTCCTCGCTTTGTCTCCCCGAGGTCGAGAACCTTGTCATCAGCCTAGCTTCTGAAGTCGGAGCCCTGACTCTCATTGTCCTGTATCGTCCTCCCATTCCTATGCCTCTGTTCCCCGCTGCTCTTAGCGAACAGCTTGCCGCCCTGATGACTGCCTCTGCTCGCATCGCCATGTTTGGCGATTTTAATTACTGGTATAATCAGGCTGATGCCGGCCCCCATGCTACTGAATTGTTCGAGGCACTCCTCAGCTTAAATTTGACTCAGCACGTCACCACCCCCACTCACACCGGGGGTCACATCCTGGACCACATCTGGACACTGGGGGTATCGCTCTCCTGTCCGATCGTTTCCCCATGCGTCTGGTCAGACCACTCGCTGATTGAGTCTTCTATCTCTGTGAAGGGCCTGGTCAGACACCCGCCTTTGGAGGGTGGGGCCGCTTGGAAATGGAATGCTCTTGATCTCCCTGCCTTCCTCTCCCTTCTCGCAGAGACCCAACCTCCACCTAGCAACAGCCCAGGCGTTAATGCTTTGGATGTAAATATTACCCACTGGCTCACGACGGCTTGCGACCAATTCGCCCCCCTATCCCGGTTCCCTCGCTCCCGTCATAGCAAATCTCATAAATGGTTTACCTCAGCCTTGAAATCTCAACATCTTGAGCTACGCCAAGTGGAGCGCAGGTGGAGGCGTAATTACCTCAGCACCGACAGGGAGGCGTACGTGCTTGCACGTAAAGAATACAAAAAAGCCATTACCACCACTAAGGCCGCCTTTGTCTCTAAGAAAATACTAACTGCCCCCAATAAATCCAAAGAGATATTTAAGGTTCTTGCTGAATTAACATCAGATGCCAGGACACTCCCCAACCAGGCCCCCTCCGCTGAGTAATGCAATGCCTTGAACTCTTTCTTTATCGATAAGATTTCGGTAATTAAAGATTCCATTCCTCATTCCCCCCCTCTGGCTACTGTTGCAGCTCCTTCTATTAACACCTCTACCTTGACTTGCTTCCCGTCCCTTGACTCCGACTCCCTAGACCAATTGGCTACGCGAGTGAAGTCTGGCTCCCCCAAAGATTGTTGTCCTCCTTCAGTGTTTCGTGAGATCTGCCTTACTTTTCCGCACAGTGTTTTACCTCTACTGAACGCCTCTCTCAGTTCTGGAACAGTCCCCAGGTCTTTCAAGGAGGCCATTCTGGTGCCTTTGCTGAAGAAGCCTGGCGCGGACCCTGCGGTCCTCGCCAACTATCGGCCCAGCTCCCTCTTAACTTACCTGTCTAAAATCTTAGAGGCACATGTCACTGCCTGCCTCTCGCAATTCATTGAGGAATCCAACTTCTTAGAACCAAATCAAGCCGGCTTTAGACCAGCCCACTCAACCGAGGCTGTGATCCTAGCCGTGCTGGACAACCTCAGAAGCAACGCTGACAGAGGACTCTCCCAGGCACTGGTCCTACTGGATTTGTCGGCAGCATTCGACACGGTGGATCATGCCATCTTACTCCACCGTGTCGAGTCAGCTGGAATCCGTGGGCTCGCTCTGACCTGGGTCAGGTCTTTTCTCGAGGGAAGATACCAAGCAGTCAGCTTGGGCCCTTTCAGAGCTACCAGCGCCCCGTCGCTCTGTGGCGTTCCCCAAGGATCATCTTTGTCCCCTCTTCTTTTTAATTTGTATCTCCAACCCCTTATTCACTCCTTGGGTAGGTAGGACGTCACCGTGTTCAACTACGCGGACGACCTACAAATTATTTTTCCCCTCACTTCCCCTGACGCCATCACCAACTTCCAGGCGGTCATGATACACATCCAGCACTGGATGAATCAAAACAACTTGAAGCTTAACCCTGGGAAAACTGAGCTCCACCTTCCCGAGAGGAGCGCTTCCCACTGGGGCCCCCAGTACTGGCCCTCTGAGCTCGGCCCTCCACCTCTCCCAGCTGGTTGTGTAAAGAGTCTCGGGGTCATTATTGACTCTGAGCTCAATTTCAAGGCCCAAGTGAGCGCTGTAACATCTGCCTGTATGTTCCAGCTTTACAGGATACGAAAAGTCGCCCACCTTTTGACCCCGGAAGCCTTGCTACAGGTTATAATAGCACTGGTGATGTCTCGTTTGGACTTCTCTAATTCTTTGTACCACGGTCTCCCAAAATCCTTGTTATCCAGGCTACAGATCATTCAAAACCAAGCCGCAAGACTTGCTTTTAAAATTCCAAGATGGCAGTCGGCCAGACCCCTACTCCGCCATTTACACTGGCTGCCCATCAGTGAAAGAATAGCTTTTAAGGTCTGCTGCCTGGTCTTTAAAGCCCAGACTGGCCCCTCCCCGGCTTTCGTGAAGTCCTTGGTCACCCCCTACTGCCCCACTCGTACTCTGAGGTCCACTAACCTCCAGCTTCTGGCCATTCCCCGTTTTAAACTCTCCAGACTAGGCGGCCGCAGCTTCATCCATCTGGCTCCCAAGCTGTGGAATTCTCTCCTATTCTCCCTCAAGACTGAGTCCTCTCTTCTGCCCTTTAGGAAATCCTTGAAAACTTTGCTCTTTTCACATCCCCGATAAGTCCCTTTTGCACAATCTCGGTGGTCTACCAGCGCCAGGAAACTCATGGTGACAGTGCGCTCAATAAATTTCCCTTAACATTAACATTAACATTAACATTAGGTCAGTGTAGGTGCATGCGCTAGGTCAGTGTAGGTGCATGCGCTAGGTCAGTGTAGATGCATGCGCTAGGTCAGTGTAGATGCATGTCCTAGGTGAGTGTAGATGCATGCACTAGGTCAGTGTAGTTGCATGCGCTAGGTCAGTGTAGGTGCATGTGCTAGGTCAGTGTAGATGCATGCGCTAGGTCAGTGTAGATGCATGCGCTAGGTCAGTGTAGGTGCATGTGCTAGGTCAGTGTAGGTGCATGTGCTAGGTCAGCGTAGGTGCATGTGCTATGTCAGTGTAGGTGCATGCGCTAGGTCAGTGTAGATGCATGCGCTAGGTTAGTGTAGATGCATGCGCTAGGTTAGTGTAGATGCATGCGCTAGGTCAGTGTAGGTGCATGTGCTAGGTCAGTGTAGATGAATGCACTGGGTAAGTGTAGATGCATGTGCTAGGTCAGTGTAGGTGCATGTGCTAGGTCAGCGTAGGTGCATGTGCTAGGTCAGTGTATGTGCATGCGCTAGGTCAGTGTAGATGAATGCGCTAGGTTAGTGTAGATGCATGTGCTAGGTCAGCGTAGGTGCATGTGCTAGGTCAGTGCAGGTGCATGTGCTAGGTCAGTGTAGATGCATGTGCTAGGTTAGTGTAGATGCATGTGCTAGGTCAGTGTAGATGCATGTGCTAGCTCAGTGCAGGTGCAGGTGCTAGGTCAGAGTAGGTGCATGTGCTAGGTGAGTGTAGATGCATGTGCTAGCTCAGTGTAGGTGCATGTGCTAGGTCAGTGTAGGTGCATGTGCTAGATCAGTGTAGATTCATGTGCTAGGTCAGTGTAGATGCATGAGCTAGCTCAGTGTAGGTGAATGTGCTAGGTCAGTGTAGGTGCATGTGCTAGGTCAGTGTACATGCATGTGCTAAGTTAATGTAGTGGCATGAGCTAGGTTAGTGTGGGTGCATGTGCTAGGTAAGTGCAGATGTAGGCACTAGGTTAGTGTAGGTTTATGCACTAGGTCAGTGTAGGTGCATGCGCTGGGTCAGTGTAGATACATGTGTTTGGTCAGTGTAGATGCATGTGCTAGGTCAGTGTAGGTGCATGAGCTAGGTCAGTGTATGTTTATGCACTAGATCAGTGTAGATGCATGCGCTAGGTCAGTGTAGATGCATGTGCTAGGTCAGTGCATGTGCATGCGCTAGGTCAGTGTAGGTGCATGTGCTAGGTCAGTGTCGATGCATGTGCTAGGTCAGTGTAGATGCATGCGCTAGGTCAGTGTAGGTGCATGTGCTAAGTCAGTACATGTGCATGCTCTAGGTCAGTGTAGATGCATGTGCTAGGTCAGTGTAGAGGCATGTGCTAGGTCAGTGTAGGTGCATGTGCTAGGTCAGCATAGGTGCATGTGCTAGGTCAGTGTAGGTGCATGCGCTAGGTCAGTGTAGATGCATGTGCTAGGTTAGTGTAGATGCATGTGCTAGGTCAGTGTAGGTGCATGTGCTAGGTCAGTGTAGATGAATGCACTGGGTAAGTGTAGATGCATGTGCTAGGTGAGTGTAGATGCATGTGCTAGGTCAGCGTAGGTGCATGTGCTAGGTCAGTCTAGATGCATGTGCTAGGTCAGTGTAGATGCATGTGCTAGGTTAGTGTAGATGCATGTGCTAGGTCAGTGTAGATGCATGTGCTAGCTCATTGCAGGTGCATGTGCTAGGTCAGAGTCGGTGCATGTGCTAGGTGAGTGTAGATGCATGTGCTAGGTCAGTGTAGGTGCATGTGCTAGGTCAGTGTATGTGCATGTGCTAGATCAGTATAGAATCATGTGCTAGGTCAGTGTAGATGCATGAGCTAGCTCAGTGTAGGTGCATGTGCTAGGTCAGTGTAGGTGCATGTGCTAAGTCAGTGCATGTGCATGCACTAGGTCAGTGTAGATGCATGTGCTAGGTCAGTGTAGATGCATGTGCTAGGTCAGTGTAGGTGCATGTGCTAGGTCAGCGTAGGTGCATGTGCTAGGTCAGTGTAGGTGCATGCGCTAGGTCAGTGTAGATGCATGTGCTAGGTTAGTGTAGATGCATGTGCTAGGTCAGTGTAGGTGCATGTGCTAGGTCAGTGTAGATGAATGAACTGGGTAAGTGTAGATGCATGTGCTAGGTGAGTGTAGATTCATGTGCTAGGTCAGCGTGGGTGCATGTGCTAGGTCAGTCTAGATGCATGTGCTAGGTCAGTGTAGATGCATGTGCTAGGTTAGTGTAGATGCATGAGCTAGGTCAGTGTAGATGCATGTGCTAGCTCATTGCAGGTGCATGTGCTAGGTCAGAGTCGGTGCATGTGCTAGGTGAGTGTAGATGCATGTGCTAGGTCAGTGTAGGTGCATGTGCTAGGTCAGTGTATGTGCATGTGCTAGGTCAGTGTATGTGCATGTGCTAGATCAGTGTAGATTCATGTGCTAGGTCAGTGTAGATGCATGAGCTAGCTCAGTGTAGGTGCATGTGCTAGGTCAGTGTAGGTGCATGTGCTAGGTCAGTGTAGATGCATGTGCTAGGTTAATGTAGTGGCATGAGCTAGGTTAGTGTGGGTGCATGTGCTAGGTAAGTGCAGATGTAGGCACTAGGTTAGTGTAGGTTTATGCACTAGGTCAGTGTAGGTGCATGCGCTGGGTCAGTGTAGATACATGTGTTCGGTCAGTGTAGATGCATGTGCTAGGTCAGTGTATGTGCATGCGCTAGGTCAGTGTAGGTTTATGCACTAGATCAGTGTAGATGCATGCGCTAGGTCAGTGTAGATGTATGTGCTAGGTCAGTGCATGTGCATGCGCTAGGTCAGTGTAGATGCATGTGCCAGGTCAGCGTAGGTGCATGTGCTAGCTCAGTGTAGATGGATGCACTAGGTCAGTGTAGATGCATACGCTAGGTCAGTGTAGGTGCATGTGCTAGGTCAGTGTAGATGAATGTGCTAGGTCAGTGTAGGTGCATGCACTGGGTTAGTGTAGATGCATGTGCTAGGTGAGTGTCGATGCATGTGCTAGGTCTGCGTAGGTTCATGTGCTAGGTCAGTGTAGGTGCATGCGCTAGGTCAGTGTAGATGCATGCGCTAGGTCAGTGTAGATGCATATGCTAGGTCAGTGTAGATGCATGTGCTAGGTGAGTGTCGATGCATGTGCTAGGTCAGCATAGGTGCAAGTGCTAGGTCAGTGTAGGTGCATGCGCTAGGTCAGTGTAGATGCATGTGCTAGGTCAGCGAAGGTGCATGTGCTAGCTCAGTGTAGATGCATGCACTAGGTCAGTGTAGATGCATACGCTAGGTCAGTGTAGGTGCATGTGCTAGGTCAGTGTAGATGAATGCGCTAGGTCAGTGTAGGTGCATGCACTGGGTCAGTGTAGATGCATGTGCTAGGTGAGTGTCGATGCATGTGCTAGGTCAGCGTAGGTTCATGTGCTAGGTCAGTGTAGGTGCATGTGCTAGATCAGTGTAGATGCATGCGCTATGTCAGTGTAGATGCATGCGCTAGGTCAGTGTAGATGCATGTGCTAGGTGAGTGTTGATGCATGTGCGAGGTCAGCATAGGTGCAAGTGCTAGGTCAGTGTAGGTGAATGCGCCAGGTCAGTGTAGGTGCATGCGCTAGGTCAGTGTAGGTGCATACACTAGGTCAGTGTAGGTGCATGCGCTAGGTCAGTGTAGATGCATGCGCTAGGTCAGTGTAGATACATGTGCTAGGTTAGTGTAGATGCATGCACTAGGTCAGTGTAGTTGCATGGCCTAGGTCAGTGTAGGAGCATGTGCTAGGTCAGTGTAGATGTATGCGCTAGGTCAGTGTAGATGCATGCGCTAGGTCAGTGTAGGTGCATGTGCTAAGTCAGTGCATGTGCATGCGCTACGTCAGTGTTGATGCATGTGCTAGGTCAGTGTAGATGCATGTGCTAGGTCAGTGTAGGTGCATATGCTAGGTCAGCGTAGGTGCATGTGCTAGGTCAGTCTAGATGCATGTGCTAGGTCAGTGTAGATGCATGTGATAGGTTAGTGTAGATGCATGTGCTAGGTCAGTGTAGATGCATGTGCTAGCTCAGTGCAGGTGCATGTGCTAGGTCAGAGTATGTGCATGTGCTAGGTGAGTGTAGATGCATGGGCTAGGTCAGTGTAGGTGCATGTGCTAGGCCAGTGTAGGTGCATGTGCTAGGTCAGTGTAGATTGATATGCTAGGTCAGTGTAGATGCATGAGCTAGCTCAGTGTAGGTGTATGTGTTAGGTCAGTGTAGGTGCATGTGCTAGGTCAGTGTAGATGCATGTGCTAGGTTAATGTAGTGGCATGAGCTAGGTTAGTGTGGGTGCATGTGCTAGGTAAGTGCAGATGTAGGCACTAGGTTAGTGTAGGTTTATGCACTAGGTCAGTGTAGGTGCATGCGCTGGGTCAGTGTAGATACATGTGTTCGGTCAGTGTAGATGCATGTGCTAGGTCAGTGTAGGTGCATGCGCTAGGTCAGTGTAGGTTTATGCACTAGATCAGTGTAGATGCATGCGCTAGGTCAGTGCATGTGCATGCGCTAGGTCAGTGTAGATGCATGTGCTAGGTCAGCGTAGGTGCATGTGCTAGCTCAGTGTAGATGCATGCACTAGGTCAGTGTAGATGCATACGCTAGGTCAGTGTAGGTGCATGTGCTAGGTCAGTGTAGATGAATGCGCTAGGTCAGTGTAGGTGCATGCACTGGGTCAGTGTAGATGCATGTGCTAGGTGAGTGTCGATGCATGTGCTAGGTCAGCGTAGGTGCATGTGCTAGGTCAGTGTAGGTGCATGAGCTAGGTCAGTGTAAATGCATGCGCTAGGTCAGTGTAGATGCATGCGCTAGGTCAGTGTAGATGCATGTGCTAGATGAGTGTCGATGCATGCGCTAGGTCAACGTAGGTTCATGTGCTAGGTCAGTGTAGGTGCATGCGCTAGGTCAGTGTAGATGCATGCGCTAGGTCAGTGTAGGTGCATGCGCTAGGTCAGTGTAGGTGCATGCGCTAGGGCAGTGTAGATGCATGCGCTAGGTCAGTGTAGATGCATGTCCTAGGTGAGTGTAGATGCATGCACTAGGTCAGTGTAGTTGCATGCGCTAGGTCAGTGTAGGTGCATGTGCTAGGTCAGTGTAGATGCATGCGCTAGGTCAGTGTAGATGCATGCGCTAGGTCAGTGTAGGTGCATGTGCTAACTCAGTGCATGTGCATGCGCTAGGTCAGTGTAGATGCATGTGCTAGGTCAGTGTAGATGCATGTGCTAGGTCAGTGTAGGTGCATGTGCTAGGTCAGCGTAGGTGCATGTGCTATGTCAGTGTAGGTGCATGCGCTAGGTCAGTGTAGATGAATGCGCTAGGTTAGTGTAGATGCATTTGCTAGGTCAGCGTAGATGCATGCGCTAGGTTAGTGTAGATGCATGCGCTAGGTTAGTGTAGATGCATGCGCTAGGTCAGTGTAGGTGCATGTGCTAGGTCAGTGTAGATGAATGCACTGGGTAAGTGTAGATGCATGTGCTAGGTCAGTGTAGGTGCATGTGCTAGGTCAGCGTAGGTGCATGTGCTAGGTCAGTGTAGATGAATGCGCTAGGTTAGTGTAGATGCATGTGCTAGGTCAGCGTAGGTGCATGTGCTAGGTCAGTGCAGGTGCATTTGCTAGGTCAGTGTAGATGCATGTGCTAGGTTAGTGTAGATGCATGTGCTAGGTCAGTGTAGATGCATGTGCTAGCTCAGTGCAGGTGCATGTGCTAGGTCAGAGTAGGTGCATGTGCTAGGTGAGTGTAGATGTATGTGCTAGCTCAGTGTAGGTGCATGTGCTAGGTCAGTGTAGGTGCATGTGCTAGATCAGTGTAGATTCATGTGCCAGGTCAGTGTAGATGCATGAGCTAGCTCAGTGTAGGTGCATGTGCTAGGTCAGTGTAGGTGCATGTGCTAGGTCAGTGTAGATGCATGTGCTAAGTTAATGTAGTGGCATGAGCTAGGTTAGTGTGGGTGCATGTGCTAGGTAAGTGCAGATGTAGGCACTAGGTTAGTGTAGGTTTATGCACTAGGTCAGTGTAGGTGCATGCACTGGGTCAATGTAGATACATGTGTTCGGTCAGTGTAGATGCATGTGCTAGGTCAGTGTAGGTGCATGCGCTAGGTCAATGTAGGTTTATGCACTAGATCAGTGTAGATGCATGCGCTAGGTCAGTGTAGATGCATGTGCTAGGTCAGTGCATGTGCATGTGCTAGGTCAGTGTAGGTGCATGTGCTAGGTCAGTGTAGATGCATGTGCTAGGTCAGTGTAGATGCATGCGCTAGGTCAGTGTAGGTGCATGTGCTAAGTCAGTGCATGTGCATGCGCTAGGTCAGTGTAGATGCATGTGCTAGGTCAGTGTAGATGCATGTGCTAGGTCAGTGTAGCTGCATGTGCTAGGTCAGCGTAGGTGCATGTGCTAGGTCAGTGTAGGTGCATTCGCTAGGTGAGTGTAGATGCATGTGCTAGGTTAGTGTAGATGCATGTGCTAGGTCAGTGTAGGTGCATGTGCTAGGTCAGTGTAGATGAATGCACTGGGTAAGTGTAGATGCATGTGCTAAGTGAGTGTAGATGCATGTGCTAGGTCAGCATAGGTGCATGTGCTAGGTCAGTCTAGATGCATGTGCTAGGTCAGTGTAGATGCATGTGCTAGGTTAGTGTAGATGCATGTGCTAGGTCAGTGTAGATGCATGTGCTAGCTCAGTGCAGGTGCATGTGCTAGGTCAGAGTCGGTGCATGTGCTAGGTGAGTGTAGATGCATGTGCTAGGTCAGTGTAGGTGCATGTGCTATGTCAGTGTATGTGCATGTGCTAGATCAGTGTAGATTCATATGCTACGTCAGTGTAGATGCATGAGCTAGCTCAGTGTAGGTGCATGTGCTAGGTCAGTGTAGGTGCATGTGCTAGGTCAGTGTAGATGCATGGGCTAGGTTAATATAGTGGCATGAGCTAGGTTAGTGTGGGTGCATGTGCTAGGTAAGTGCAGATGTAGGCACTAGGTTAGTGTAGGTTTATGCACTAGGTCAGTGTAGGTGCATGCGCTGGGTCAGTGTAGATACATGTGTTCGGTCAGAGTAGATGCATGTACTAGGTCAGTGTAGGTGCATGCGCTAGGTCAGTGTAGGTTTATGCACTAGATCAGTGTAGATGCATGCGCCAGGTCAGCGTAGGTGCATGTGCTAGCTCAGTGTAGATGTATGTGCTAGGTCAGTGCATGTGCATGCGCTAGGTCAGTGTAGATCCATGTGCCAGGTCAACGTAGGTGCATGTGCTAGCTCAGTGTAGATGCTTGCACTAGGTCAGTGTAGATGCATACGCTAGGTCAGTGTAGGTGAATGTGCTAGGTCAGTGTAGATGAATGTGCTAGGTCAGTGTAGGTGCATGCACTGGGTCAGTGTAGATGCATGTGCTAGGTGAGTGTCGATGCATGTGCTAGGTCTGCGTAGGTTCATGTGCTAGGTCAGTGTAGGTGCATGCGCTAGGTCAGTGTAGATGCATGCGCTAGGTCAGTGTAGATGCATGTGCTATGTCAGTGTAGATGCATGTGCTAGGTGAGTGTCGATGCATGTGCTAGGTCAGCATAGGTGCAAGTGCTAGGTCAGTGTAGGTGCATGTGCTAGGTCAGTGTAGATGCATGCGCTAGGACAGTGTAGGTGCATACACTAGGTCAGTGTAGGTGCATGCGCAATGTCAGTGTAGATGCATGCGCTAGGTCAGTGTAGATACATGTGCTAGGTCAGTGTAGATGCATGTGCTAGGTGAGTGTCGATGCATGTGCTAGGTCAGCATAGGTGCAAGTGCTAGGTCAGTGTAGGTGCATGTGCTAGGTCAGTGTAGATGCATGCGCTAGGACAGTGTAGGTGCATACACTAGGTCAGTGTAGGTGCATGCGCAATGTCAGTGTAGATGCATGCGCTAGGTCAGTGTAGATACATGTGCTAGGTTAGTGTAGATGCATGCACTAGGTCAGTGTAGTTGCATGTGCTAGGTCAGTGTAGGTGCATGTGCTAGGTCAGTGTAGATGCATGCGCTAGGTCAGTGTAGTTGCATGGGCTAGGTCAGTGTAGATGCATGCGCTTGGTTAGTGTAGATGCATGCGCTAGGTCAGTGTAGGTGCATGTGCAAGGTCAATGTAGATGAATGCACTGGGTAAGTGTAGATGCATGGGCTAGGTGAGTGTAGATGCATGTGCTAGGTCAGCGTAGGTGCATGTCCTAGGTCAGCGTAGGTGCATGTGCTAGGTCAGCATAGGTGCATGTGCTAGGTCAGTGCAGGTGCATGCGCTCGGTCAGTGTAGATGCATACGCTAGGTCAGTGTAGGTGCATGTGCTAGGTCAGTGTAGATGAATGCGCTAGGTCAGTGTAGGTGCATGCACTGGGTCAGTGTAGATGCATGTTCTAGGTGAGTGTCGATGCATGTGCTAGGTCAGCGTAGGTGCATGTGCTAGGTCAGTGTAGGTGCATGAGCTAGGTCAGTGTAAATGCATGCGCTAGGTCAGTGTAGATGCATGCGCTAGGTCAGTGTAGATGCATGTGCTAGGTGAGTGTTGATGCATGCGCTAGGTCAGCGTAGGTTCATGTGCTAGGTCAGTGTAGGTGCATGCGCTAGGTCAGTGTAGATGCATGCGCCAGGTCAGTGTAGGTGCATGCGCTAGGTCAGTGTAGGTGCATGCGCTAGGTCAGTGTAGATGCATGCGCTAGGTCAGTGTAGATGCATGTCCTAGGTGAGTGTAGATGCATGCACTAGGTCAGTGTAGTTGCATGCGCTAGGTCAGTGTAGGTGCATGTTCTAGGTCAGTGTAGATGCATGCGCTAGGTCAGTGTAGATGCATGTGCTAGGTCAGTGTAGATGCATGTGCTAGGTCAGTGTAGGTGCATGTGCTAGGTCAGCGTAGGTGCATGTGCTATGTCAGTGTAGGTGCATGCGCTAGGTCAGTGTAGATGAATGCGCTAGGTTAGTGTAGATGCATGTGCTAGGTCAGCGTAGATGCATGCGCTAGGTTAGTGTAGATGCATGCGCTAGGTTAGTGTAGATGCATGCGCTATGTCAGTGTAGGTGCATGTGCTAGGTCAGTGTAGATGAATGCACTGGGTAAGTGTAGATGCATGTGCTGGGTCAGTGTAGGTGCATGTGCTAGGTCAGCGTAGGTGCATGTGCTAGGTCAGTGTAGGTGCATGCGCTAGGTCAGTGTAGATGAATGCGCTAGGTTAGTGTAGATGCATGTGCTAGGTCAGCGTAGGTGCATGTGCTAGGTCAGTGCAGGTGCATTTGCTAGGTCAGTTTAGATGCATGTGCTAGGTTAGTGTAGATGCATGTGCTAGGTCAGTGTAGATGCATGTGCTAGCTCAGTGCAGGTGCATGTGCTAGGTCAGAGTAGGTGCATGTGCTAGGTGAGTGTAGATGCATGTGCTAGCTCAGTGTCGGTGCATGTGCCAGGTCAGTGTAGGTGCATGTGCTAGATCAGTGTAGATTCATGTGCTAGGTCAGTGTAGATGCATGAGCTAGCTCAGTGTAGGTGCATGTGCTAGGTCAGTGTAGGTGCATGTGCTAGGTCAGTGTACATGCATGTGCTAAGTTAATGTAGTGGCATGAGCTAGGTTAGTGTGGGTGCATGTGCTAGGTAAGTGCAGATGTAGGCACTAGGTTAGTGTAGGTTTATGCACTAGGTCAGTGTAGGTGCATGCGCTGGGTCAGTGTAGATACATGTGTTCGGTCAGTGTAGATGCATGTGCTAGGTCAGTGTAGGTGCATGCGCTAGGTCAGTGTAGGTTTATGCACTAGATCAGTGTAGATGCATGCACTAGGTCAGTGTAGATGCATGTGCTAGGTCAGTGCATGTGCATGCGCTAGGTCAGTGTAGGTGCATGTGCTAGGTCAGTGTAGATGCATGTGCTAGGTCAGTGTAGATGCATGCGCTAGGTCAGTGTAGGTGCATGTGCTAAGTCAGTGCATGTGCATGCGCTAGGTCAGTGTAGATGCATGTGCTAGGTCAGTGTAGATGCATGTGCTAGGTCAGAGTAGGTGCATGTGCTAGGTCAGCGTAGGTGCATGCGCTAGGTCAGTGTAGGTGCATGCGCTAGGTGAGTGTAGATGCATGTGCTAGGTTAGTGTAGATGCATGTGCTAGGTCAGTGTAGGTGCATGTGCTAGGTCAGTGTAGATGAATGCACTGGCTAAGTGTAGATGCATGTGCTAGGTGAGTGTAGATGCATGTGCTAGGTCAGCGTAGGTGCATGTGCTAGGTCAGTCTAGATGCATGTGCTAGGTCAGTGTAGATGCATGTGCTAGGTTAGTGTAGATGCATGTGCTAGGTCAGTGTAGATGCATGTTCTAGCTCAGTGCAGGTGCATGTGCTAGGTCAGAGTCGGTGCATGTGCTAGGTGAGTGTAGATGCATGTGCTAGGTCAGTGTAGGTGCACGTGCTAGGTCAGCGTAGGTGCATGTGCTAGGTCAGTGTAGGTGCATGCGCTAGGTGAGTGTAGATGAATGTGCTAGGTTAGTGTAGATGCATGTGCTAGGTCAGTGTAGGTGCATGTGCTAGGTCAGTGTAGATGAATGCACTAGGTAAGTGTAGATGCATGTGCTAGGTGAGTGTAGATGCATGTGCTAGGTCAGCATAGGTGCATGTGCTAGGTCAGTCTAGATGCATGTGCTAGGTCAGTGTAGATGCATGTGCTAGGTTAGTGTAGATGCATGTGCTAGGTCAGTGTAGATGCATGTGCTAGCTCAGTGCAGGTGCATGTGCTAGGTCAGAGTCGGTGCATGTGCTAGGTGAGTGTAGATGCATGTGCTAGGTCAGTGTAGGTGCATGTGCTATGTCAGTGTATGTGCATGTGCTAGATCAGTGTAGATTCATGTGCTAGGTCAGTGTAGATGCATGCGCTAGGTCAGTGTAGGTGCATGTGCTAAGTCAGTGCATGTGCATGCGCTAGGTCAGTGTAGATGCATGTGCTAGGTCAGTGTAGATGCATGTGCTAGCTCAGTGCAGGTGCAGGTGCTAGGTCAGAGTAGGTGCATGTGCTAGGTGAGTGTAGATGCATGTGCTAGCTCAGTGTAGGTGCATGTGCTAGGTCAGTGTAGGTGCATGTGCTAGATCAGTGTAGATTCATGTGCTAGGTCAGTGTAGATGCATGAGCTAGCTCAGTGTAGGTGAATGTGCTAGGTCAGTGTAGGTGCATGTGCTAGGTCAGTGTACATGCATGTGCTAAGTTAATGTAGTGGCATGAGCTAGGTTAGTGTGGGTGCATGTGCTAGGTAAGTGCAGATGTAGGCACTAGGTTAGTGTAGGTTTATGCACTAGGTCAGTGTAGGTGCATGCGCTGGGTCAGTGTAGATACATGTGTTTGGTCAGTGTAGATGCATGTGCTAGGTCAGTGTAGGTGCATGCGCTAGGTCAGTGTATGTTTATGCACTAGATCAGTGTAGATGCATGCGCTAGGTCAGTGTAGATGCATGTGCTAGGTCAGTGCATGTGCATGCGCTAGGTCAGTGTAGGTGCATGTGCTAGGTCAGTGTCGATGCATGTGCTAGGTCAGTGTAGATGCATGCGCTAGGTCAGTGTAGGTGCATGTGCTAAGTCAGTGCATGTGCATGCTCTAGGTCAGTGTAGATGCATGTGCTAGGTCAGTGTAGAGGCATGTGCTAGGTCAGTGTAGGTGCATGTGCTAGGTCAGCATAGTTGCATGTGCTAGGTCAGTGTAGGTGCATGCGCTAGGTCAGTGTAGATGCATGTGCTAGGTTAGTGTAGATGCATGTGCTAGGTCAGTGTAGGTGCATGTGCTAGGTCAGTGTAGATGAATGCACTGGGTAAGTGTAGATGCATGTGCTAGGTGAGTGTAGATGCATGTGCTAGGTCAGCGTAGGTGCATGTGCTAGGTCAGTCTAGATGCATGTGCTAGGTCAGTGTAGATGCATGTGCTAGGTTAGTGTAGATGCATGTGCTAGGTCAGTGTAGATGCATGTGCTAGCTCATTGCAGGTGCATGTGCTAGGTCAGAGTCGGTGCATGCGCTAGGTGAGTGTAGATGCATGTGCTAGGTCAGTGTAGGTGCATGTGCTAGGTCAGTGTATGTGCATGTGCTAGATCAGTATAGAATCATGTGCTAGGTCAGTGTAGATGCATGAGCTAGCTCAGTGTCGGTGCATGTGCTAGGTCAGTGTAGGTGCATGTGCTAAGTCAGTGCATGTGCATGCGCTAGGTCAGTGTAGATGCATGTGCTAGGTCAGTGTAGATGCATGTGCTAGGTCAGTGTAGGTGCATGTGCTAGGTCAGCGTAGGTGCATGTGCTAGGTCAGTGTAGGTGCATGCGCTAGGTCAGTGTAGATGCATGTGCTAGGTTAGTGTAGATGCATGTGCTAGGTCAGTGTAGGTGCATGTGCTAGGTCAGTGTAGATGAATGAACTGGGTAAGTGTAGATGCATGTGCTAGGTGAGTGTAGATGCATGTGCTAGGTCAGCGTGGGTGCATGTGCTAGGTCAGTCTAGATGCATGTGCTAGGTCAGTGTAGATGCATGTGCTAGGTTAGTGTAGATGCATGAGCTAGGTCAGTGTAGATGCATGTGCTAGCTCATTGCAGGTGCATGTGCTAGGTCAGAGTCGGTGCATGTGCTAGGTGAGTGTAGATGCATGTGCTAGGTCAGTGTAGGTGCATGTGCTAGGTCAGTGTATGTGCACGTGCTAGGTCAGTGTATGTGCATGTGCTAGATCAGTGTAGATTCATGTGCTAGGTCAGTGTAGATGCATGAGCTAGCTCAGTGTAGGTGCATGTGCTAGGTCAGTGTAGGTGCATGTGCTAGGTCAGTGTAGATGCATGTGCTAGGTTAATGTAGTGGCATGAGCTAGGTTAGTGTGGGTGCATGTGCTAGGTAAGTGCAGATGTAGGCACTAGGTTAGTGTAGGTTTATGCACTAGGTCAGTGTAGGTGCATGCGCTGGGTCAGTGTAGATACATGTGTTCGGTCAGTGTAGATGCATGTGCTAGGTCAGTGTATGTGCATGCGCTAGGTCAGTGTAGGTTTATGCACTAGATCAGTGTAGATGCATGCGCTAGGTCAGTGTAGATGTATGTGCTAGGTCAGTGCATGTGCATGCGCTAGGTCAGTGTAGATGCATGTGCCAGGTCAGCGTAGGTGCATGTGCTAGCTCAGTGTAGATGCATGCACTAGGTCAGTGTAGATGCATACGCTAGGTCAGTGTAGGTGCATGTGCTAGGTCAGTGTAGATGAATGTGCTAGGTCAGTGTAGGTGCATGCACTGGGTTAGTGTAGATGCATGTGCTAGGTGAGTGTCGATGCATGTGCTAGGTCTGCGTAGGTTCATGTGCTAGGTCAGTGTAGGTGCATGCGCTAGGTCAGTGTAGATGCATGCGCTAGGTCAGTGTAGATGCATATGCTAGGTCAGTGTAGATGCATGTGCTAGGTGAGTGTCGATGCATGTGCTAGGTCAGCATAGGTGCAAGTGCTAGGTCAGTGTAGGTGCATGCGCTAGGTCAGTGTAGATGCATGTGCTAGGTCAGCGAAGGTGCATGTGCTAGCTCAGTGTAGATGCATGCACTAGGTCAGTGTAGATGCATACGCTAGGTCAGTGTAGGTGCATGTGCTAGGTCAGTGTAGATGAATGCGCTAGGTCAGTGTAGGTGCATGCACTGGGTCAGTGTAGATGCATGTGCTAGGTGAGTGTCGATGCATGTGCTAGGTCAGCGTAGGTTCATGTGCTAGGTCAGTGTAGGTGCATGCGCTAGATCAGTGTAGATGCATGCGCTATGTCAGTGTAGATGCATGCGCTAGGTCAGTGTAGATGCATGTGCTAGGTGAGTGTTGATGCATGTGCGAGGTCAGCATAGGTGCAAGTGCTAGGTCAGTGTAGGTGAATGCGCCAGGTCAGTGTAGGTGCATGCGCTAGGTCAGTGTAGGTGCATACACTAGGTCAGTGTAGGTGCATGCGCTAGGTCAGTGTAGATGCATGCGCTAGGTCAGTGTAGATACATGTGCTAGGTTAGTGTAGATGCATGCACTAGGTCAGTGTAGTTGCATGGCCTAGGTCAGTGTAGGAGCATGTGCTAGGTCAGTGTAGATGTATGCGCTAGGTCAGTGTAGATGCATGCGCTAGGTCAGTGTAGGTGCATGTGCTAAGTCAGTGCATGTGCATGCGCTACGTCAGTGTTGATGCATGTGCTAGGTCAGTGTAGATGCATGTGCTAGGTCAGTGTAGGTGCATTTGCTAGGTCAGCGTAGGTGCATGTGCTAGGTCAGTCTAGATGCATGTGCTAGGTCAGTGTAGATGCATGTGATAGGTTAGTGTAGATGCATGTGCTAGGTCAGTGTAGATGCATGTGCTAGCTCAGTGCAGGTGCATGTGCTAGGTCAGAGTATGTGCATGTGCTAGGTGAGTGTAGATGCATGGGCTAGGTCAGTGTAGGTGCATGTGCTAGGCCAGTGTAGGTGCATGTGCTAGGTCAGTGTAGATTGATATGCTAGGTCAGTGTAGATGCATGAGCTAGCTCAGTGTAGGTGTATGTGTTAGGTCAGTGTAGGTGCATGTGCTAGGTCAGTGTAGATGCATGTGCTAGGTTAATGTAGTGGCATGAGCTAGGTTAGTGTGGGTGCATGTGCTAGGTAAGTGCAGATGTAGGCACTAGGTTAGTGTAGGTTTATGCACTAGGTCAGTGTAGGTGCATGCGCTGGGTCAGTGTAGATACATGTGTTCGGTCAGTGTAGATGCATGTGCTAGGTCAGTGTAGGTGCATACGCTAGGTCAGTGTAGGTTTATGCACTAGATCATTGTAGATGCATGCGCTAGGTCAGTGCATGTGCATGCGCTAGGTCAGTGTAGATGCATGTGCTAGGTCAGCGTAGGTGCATGTGCTAGCTCAGTGTAGATGCATGCACTAGGTCAGTGTAGATGCATACGCTAGGTCAGTGTAGGTGCATGTGCTAGGTCAGTGTAGATGAATGCGCTAGGTCAGTGTAGGTGCATGCACTGGGTCAGTGTAGATGCATGTGCTAGGTGAGTGTCGATGCATGTGCTAGGTCAGCGTAGGTGCATGTGCTAGGTCAGTGTAGGTGCATGAGCTAGGTCAGTGTAAATGCATGCGCTAGGTCAGTGTAGATGCATGCGCTAGGTCAGTGTAGATGCATGTGCTAGATGAGTGTCGATGCATGCGCTAGGTCAACGTAGGTTCATGTGCTAGGTCAGTGTAGGTGCATGCGCTAGGTCAGTGTAGATGCATGCGCTAGGTCAGTGTAGGTGCATGCGCTAGGTCAGTGTAGGTGCATGCGCTAGGTCAGTGTAGATGCATGCGCTAGGTCAGTGTAGATGCATGTCCTAGGTGAGTGTAGATGCATGCACTAGGTCAGTGTAGTTGCATGCGCTAGGTCAGTGTAGGTGCATATGCTAGGTCAGTGTAGATGCATGCGCTAGGTCAGTGTAGATGCATGCGCTAGGTCAGTGTAGGTGCATGTGCTAAGTCAGTGCATGTGCATGCGCTAGGTCAGTGTAGATGCATGTGCTAGGTCAGTGTAGATGCATGTGCTAGGTCAGTGTAGGTGCATGTGCTATGTCAGTGTAGGTGCATGCGCTAGGTCAGTGTAGATGAATGCGCTAGGTTAGTGTAGATGCATGTGCTAGGTCAGCGTAGATGCATGCGCTAGGTTAGTGTAGATGCATGCGCTAGGTTAGTGTAGATGCATGCGCTAGGTCAGTGTAGGTGCATGTGCTAGGTCAGTGTAGATGAATGCACTGGGTAAGTGTAGATGCATGTGCTAGGTCAGTGTAGGTGCATGTGCTAGGTCAGCGTAGGTGCATGTGCTAGGTCAGTGTAGATGAATGCGCTAGGTTAGTGTAGATACATGTGCTAGGTCAGCGTAGGTGCATGTGCTAGGTCAGTGCAGGTGCATTTGCTAGGTCAGTGTAGATGCATGTGCTAGGTTAGTGTAGATGCATGTGCTAGGTCAGTGTAGATGCATGTGCTAGCTCAGTGCAGGTGCATGTGCTAGGTCAGAGTAGGTGCATGTGCTAGGTGAGTGTAGATGTATGTGCTAGCTCAGTGTAGGTGCATGTGCTAGGTCAGTGTAGGTGCATGTGCTAGATCAGTGTAGATTCATGTGCCAGGTCAGTGTAGATGCATGAGCTAGCTCAGTGTAGGTGCATGTGCTAGGTCAGTGTAGGTGCATGTGCTAGGTCAGTGTAGATGCATGTGCTAAGTTAATGTAGTGGCATGAGCTAGGTTAGTGTGGGTGCATGTGCTAGGTAAGTGCAGATGTAGGCACTAGGTTAGTGTAGGTTTATGCACTAGGTCAGTGTAGGTGCATGCACTGGGTCAATGTAGATACATGTGTTCGGTCAGTGTAGATGCATGTGCTAGGTCAGTGTAGGTGCATGCGCTAGGTCAATGTAGGTTTATGCACTAGATCAGTGTAGATGCATGCGCTAGGTCAGTGTAGATGCATGTGCTAGGTCAGTGCATGTGCATGTGCTAGGTCAGTGTAGGTGCATGTGCTAGGTCAGTGTAGATGCATGTGCTAGGTCAGTGTAGATGCATGCGCTAGGTCAGTGTAGGTGCATGTGCTAAGTCAGTGCATGTGCATGCGCTAGGTCAGTGTAGATGCATGTGCTAGGTCAGTGTAGATGCATGTGCTAGGTCAGTGTAGCTGCATGTGCTAGGTCAGCGTAGGTGCATGTGCTAGGTCAGTGTAGGTGCATTCGCTAGGTGAGTGTAGATGCATGTGCTAGGTTAGTGTAGATGCATGTGCTAGGTCAGTGTAGGTGCATGTGCTAGGTCAGTGTAGATGAATGCACTGGGTAAGTGTAGATGCATGTGCTAAGTGAGTGTAGATGCATATGCTAGGTCAGCGTAGGTGCATGTGCTAGGTCAGTCTAGATGCATGTGCTAGGTCAGTGTAGATGCATGTGCTAGGTTAGTGTAGATGCATGTGCTAGGTCAGTGTAGATGCATGTGCTAGCTCAGTGCAGGTGCATGTGCTAGGTCAGAGTCGGTGCATGTGCTAGGTGAGTGTAGATGCATGTGCTAGGTCAGTGTAGGTGCATGTGCTATGTCAGTGTATGTGCATGTGCTAGATCAGTGTAGATTCATATGCTAGGTCAGTGTAGATGCATGAGCTAGCTCAGTGTAGGTGCATGTGCTAGGTCAGTGTAGGTGCATGTGCTAGGTCAGTGTAGATGCATGGGCTAGGTTAATATGGTGGCATGAGCTAGGTTAGTGTGGGTGCATGCGCTAGGTAAGTGCAGATGTAGGCACTAGGTTAGTGTAGGTTTATGCACTAGGTCAGTGTAGGTGCATGCGCTGGGTCAGTGTAGATACATGTGTTCGGTCAGAGTAGATGCATGTACTAGGTCAGTGTAGGTGCATGCGCTAGGTCAGTGTAGGTTTATGCACTAGATCAGTGTAGATGCATGCGCCAGGTCAGCGTAGGTGCATGTGCTAGCTCAGTGTAGATGTATGTGCTAGGTCAGTGCATGTGCATGCGCTAGGTCAGTGTAGATCCATGTGCCAGGTCAACGTAGGTGCATGTGCTAGCTCAGTGTAGATGCTTGCACTAGGTCAGTGTAGATGCATACGCTAGGTCAGTGTAGGTGCATGTGCTAGGTCAGTGTAGATGAATGTGCTAGGTCAGTGTAGGTGCATGCACTGGGTCAGTGTAGATGCATGTGCTAGGTGAGTGTCGATGCATGTGCTAGGTCTGCGTAGGTTCATGTGCTAGGTCAGTGTAGGTGCATGCGCTAGGTCAGTGTAGATGCATGCGCTAGGTCAGTGTAGATGCATGTGCTATGTCAGTGTAGATGCATGTGCTAGGTGAGTGTCGATGCATGTGCTAGGTCAGCATAGGTGCAAGTGCTAGGTCAGTGTAGGTGCATGTGCTAGGTCAGTGTAGATGCATGCGCTAGGACAGTGTAGGTGCATACACTAGGTCAGTGTAGGTGCATGCGCAATGTCAGTGTAGATGCATGCGCTAGGTCAGTGTAGATACATGTGCTAGGTCAGTGTAGATGCATGTGCTAGGTGAGTGTCGATGCATGTGCTAGGTCAGCATAGGTGCAAGTGCTAGGTCAGTGTAGGTGCATGTGCTAGGTCAGTGTAGATGCATGCGCTAGGACAGTGTAGGTGCATACACTAGGTCAGTGTAGGTGCATGCGCAATGTCAGTGTAGATGCATGCGCTAGGTCAGTGTAGATACATGTGCTAGGTTAGTGTAGATGCATGCACTAGGTCAGTGTAGTTGCATGTGCTAGGTCAGTGTAGGTGCATGTGCTAGGTCAGTGTAGATGCATGCGCTAGGTCAGTGTAGTTGCATGCGCTAGGTCAGTGTAGATGCATGCGCTTGGTTAGTGTAGATGCATGCGCTAGGTCAGTGTAGGTGCATGTGCAAGGTCAATGTAGATGAATGCACTGGGTAAGTGTAGATGCATGGGCTAGGTGAGTGTAGATGCATGTGCTAGGTCAGCGTAGGTGCATGTGCTAGGTCAGCGTAGGTGCATGTGCTAGGTCAGCATAGGTGCATGTGCTAGGTCAGTGCAGGTGCATGCACTAGGTCAGTGTAGATGCATACGCTAGGTCAGTGTAGGTGCATGTGCTAGGTCAGTGTAGATGAATGCGCTAGGTCAGTGTAGGTGCATGCACTGGGTCAGTGTAGATGCATGTTCTAGGTGAGTGTCGATGCATGTGCTAGGTCAGCGTAGGTGCATGTGCTAGGTCAGTGTAGGTGCATGAGCTAGGTCAGTGTAAATGCATGCGCTAGGTCAGTGTAGATGCATGCGCTAGGTCAGTGTAGATGCATGTGCTAGGTGAGTGTTGATGCATGCGCTAGGTCAGCGTAGGTTCATGTGCTAGGTCAGTGTAGGTGCATGCGCTAGGTCAGTGTAGATGCATGCGCCAGGTCAGTGTAGTTGCATGCGCTAGGTCAGTGTAGGTGCATGCGCTAGGTCAGTGTAGATGCATGCGCTAGGTCAGTGTAGATGCATGTCCTAGGTGAGTGTAGATGCATGCACTAGGTCAGTGTAGTTGCATGCGCTAGGTCAGTGTAGGTGCATGTGCTAGGTCAGTGTAGATGCATGCGCTAGGTCAGTGTAGATGCATGTGCTAGGTCAGTGTAGATGCATGTGCTAGGTCAGTGTAGGTGCATGTGCTAGGTCAGCGTAGGTGCATGTGCTATGTCAGTGTAGGTGCATGCGCTAGGTCAGTGTAGATGAATGCGCTAGGTTAGTGTAGATGCATGTGCTAGGTCAGCGTAGATGCATGCGCTAGGTTAGTGTAGATGCATGCGCTAGGTTAGTGTAGATGCATGCGCTATGTCAGTGTAGGTGCATGTGCTAGGTCAGTGTAGATGAATGCACTGGGTAAGTGTAGATGCATGTGCTAGGTCAGTGTAGGTGCATGTGCTAGGTCAGCGTAGGTGCATGTGCTAGGTCAGTGTAGGTGCATGCGCTAGGTCAGTGTAGATGAATGCGCTAGGTTAGTGTAGATGCATGTGCTAGGTCAGCGTAGGTGCATGTGCTAGGTCAGTGCAGGTGCATTTGCTAGGTCAGTTTAGATGCATGTGCTAGGTTAGTGTAGATGCATGTGCTAGGTCAGTGTAGATGCATGTGCTAGCTCAGTGCATGTGCATGCGCTAGGTCAGTGTAGATGCAAGTGCTAGGTCAGTGTAGGTGCATGTGCTAGGTCAGTGTAGATGCATGCGCTAGGACAGTGTAGGTGCATACACTAGGTCAGTGTAGGTGCATGCGCAATGTCAGTGTAGATGCATGCGCTAGGTCAGTGTAGATACATGTGCTAGGGAGTGTAGATGCATGTGCTAGGTCAGCGTAGGTGCATGTGCTAGGTCAGTCTAGATGCATGTGCTAGGTCAGTGTAGATGCATGTGCTAGGTTATTGTAGATGCATGTGCTAGGTCAGTGTAGATGCATGTGCTAGCTCAGTGCAGGTGCATGTGCTAGGTCAGAGTAGGTGCATGTGCTAGGTGAGTGTAGATGCATGTGCTAGCTCAGTGTCGGTGCATGTGCCAGGTCAGTGTAGGTGCATGTGCTAGATCAGTGTAGATTCATGTGCTAGGTCAGTGTAGATGCATGAGCTAGCTCAGTGTAGGTGCATGTGCTAGGTCAGTGTAGGTGCATGTGCTAGGTCAGTGTAGATGCATGTGCTAAGTTAATGTAGTGGCATGAGCTAGGTTAGTGTGGGTGCATGTGCTAGGTAAGTGCAGATGTAGGCACTAGGTTAGTGTAGGTTTATGCACTAGGTCAGTGTAGGTGCATGCGCTGGGTCAGTGTAGATACATGTGTTCGGTCAGTGTAGATGCATGTGCTAGGTCAGTGTAGGTGCATGCGCTAGGTCAGTGTAGGTTTATGCACTAGATCAGTGTAGATGCATGCACTAGGTCAGTGTAGATGCATGTGCTAGGTCAGCGCATGTGCATGCGCTAGGTCAGTGTAGGTGCATGTGCTAGGTCAGTGTAGATGCATGTGCTAGGTCAGTGTAGATGCATGCGCTAGGTCAGTGTAGGTGCATGTGCTAAGTCAGTGCATGTGCATGCGCTAGGTCAGTGTAGATGCATGTGCTAGGTCAGTGTAGATGCATGTGCTAGGTCAGAGTAGGTGCATGTGCTAGGTCAGCGTAGGTGCATGCGCTAGGTCAGTGTAGGTGCATGCGCTAGGTGAGTGTAGATGCATGTGCTAGGTTAGTGTAGATGCATGTGCTAGGTCAGTGTAGGTGCATGTGCTAGGTCAGTGTAGATGAATGCACTGGCTAAGTGTAGATGCATGTGCTAGGTGAGTGTAGATGCATGTGCTAGGTCAGCGTAGGTGCATGTGCTAGGTCAGTGTAGATGCATGTGCTAGGTCAGTGTAGATGCATGTGCTAGGTTAGTGTAGATGCATGTGCTAGGTCAGTGTAGATGCATGTGCTAGCTCAGTGCAGGTGCATGTGCTAGGTCAGAGTCGGTGCATGTGCTAGGTGAGTGTAGATGCATGTGCTAGGTCAGTGTAGGTGCACGTGCTAGGTCAGCGTAGGTGCATGTGCTAGGTCAGTGTAGGTGCATGCGCTAGGTGAGTGTAGATGAATGTGCTAGGTTAGTGTAGATGCATGTGCTAGGTCAGTGTAGGTGCATGTGCTAGGTCAGTGTAGATGAATGCACTAGGTAAGTGTAGATGCATGTGCTAGGTGAGTGTAGATGCATGTGCTAGGTCAGCGTAGGTGCATGTGCTAGGTCAGTCTAGATGCATGTGCTAGGTCAGTGTAGATGCATGTGCTAGGTTAGTGTAGATGCATGTGCTAGGTCAGTGTAGATGCATGTGCTAGCTCAGTGCAGGTGCATGTGCTAGGTCAGAGTCGGTGCATGTGCTAGGTGAGTGTAGATGCATGTGCTAGGTCAGTGTAGGTGCATGTGCTATGTCAGTGTATGTGCATGTGCTAGATCAGTGTAGATTCATGTGCTAGGTCAGTGTAGATGCATGCGCTAGGTCAGTGTAGGTGCATGTGCTAAGTCAGTGCATGTGCATGCGCTAGGTCAGTGTAGATGCATGTGCTAGGTCAGTGTAGATGCATGGGCTAGGTTGATGTAGTGGCATGAGCTAGGTTAGTGTGGGTGCATGTGCTAGGTAAGTGCAGATGTAGGCACTAGGTTAGTGTAGGTTTATGCACTAGGTCAGTGTAGGTGCATGTGCTTGGTCAGTGTAGATACATGTGTTCGGTCAGTGTAGATGCATGTGCTAGGTCAGTGTAGGTGCATGCGCTAGGTCAGTGTAGGTTTATGCACTAGATCAGTGTAGATGCATGCGCTAGGTCAGTGTAGATGTATGTGCTAGGTCAGTGCATGTGCATGCGCTAGGTCAGTGTAGATGCATGTGCCAGGTCAGCGTAGGTGCATGTGCTAGCTCAGTGTAGATGTATGTGCTAGGTCAGTGCATGTGCATGCGCTAGGTCAGTGTAGATCCATGTGCCAGGTCAACGTAGGTGCATGTGCTAGCTCAGTGTAGATGCTTGCACTAGGTCAGTGTAGATGCATACGCTAGGTCAGTGTAGGTGCATGTGCTAGGTCAGTGTAGATGAATGTGCTAGGTCAGTGTAGGTGCATGCACTCGGTCAGTGTAGATGCATGTGCTAGGTGAGTGTCGATGCATGTGCTAGGTCTGCGTAGGTTCATGTGCTAGGTCAGTGTAGGTGCATGCGCTAGGTCAGTGTAGATGCATGCGCTAGGTCAGTGTAGATGCATGTGCTATGTCAGTGTAGATGCATGTGCTAGGTGAGTGTCGATGCATGTGCTAGGTCAGCATAGGTGGAAGTGCTAGGTCAGTGTAGGTGCATGTGCTAGGTCAGTGTAGATGCATGCGCTAGGACAGTGTAGGTGCATACACTAGGTCAGTGTAGGTGCATGCGCAATGTCAGTGTAGATGCATGCGCTAGGTCAGTGTAGATACATGTGCTAGGTCAGTGTAGATGCATGTGCTAGGTGAGTGTCGATGCATGTGCTAGGTCAGCATAGGTGCAAGTGCTAGGTCAGTGTATGTGCATGTGCTAGGTCAGTGTAGATGCATGCGCTAGGACAGTGTAGGTGCATACACTAGGTCAGTGTAGGTGCATGCGCAATGTCAGTGTAGATGCATGCGCTAGGTCAGTGTAGATACATGTGCTAGGTTAGTGTAGATGCATGCACTAGGTCAGTGTAGTTGCATGTGCTAGGTCAGTGTAGGTGCATGTGCTAGGTCAGTGTAGATGCATGCGCTAGGTCAGTGTAGTTGCATGCGCTAGGTCAGTGTAGATGCATGCGCTTGGTTAGTGTAGATGCATGCGCTAGGTCAGTGTAGGTGCATGTGCAAGGTCAATGTAGATGAATGCACTGGGTAAGTGTAGATGCATGGGCTAGGTGAGTGTAGATGCATGTGCTAGGTCAGCGTAGGTGCATGTGCTAGGTCAGCGTAGGTGCATGTGCTAGGTCAGCGTAGGTGCATGTGCTAGGTCAGTGTAGGTGCATGCGCTAGGTCAGTGTAGATGCATACGCTAGGTCAGTGTAGGTGCATGTGCTAGGTCAGTGTAGATGAATGCGCTAGGTCAGTGTAGGTGCATGCACTGGGTCAGTGTAGATGCATGTTCTAGGTGAGTGTCGATGCATGTGCTAGGTCAGCGTAGGTGCATGTGCTAGGTCAGTGTAGGTGCATGAGCTAGGTCAGTGTAAATGCATGCGCTAGGTCAGTGTAGATGCATGCGCTAGGTCAGTGTAGATGCATGTGCTAGGTGAGTGTTGATGCATGCGCTAGGTCAGCGTAGGTTCATGTGCTAGGTCAGTGTAGGTGCATGCGCTAGGTCAGTGTAGATGCATGCACCAGGTCAGTGTAGGTGCATGCGCTAGGTCAGTGTAGGTGCATGTGCTAGGTCAGTGTAGATGCATGCGCTAGGTCAGTGTAGATGCATGTCCTAGGTGAGTGTAGATGCATGCACTAGGTCAGTGTAGTTGCATGCGCTAGGTCAGTGTAGGTGCATGTGCTAGGTCAGTGTAGATGCATGCGCTAGGTCAGTGTAGATGCATGTGCTAGGTCAGTGTAGATGCATGTGCTAGGTCAGTGTAGGTGCATGTGCTAGGTCAGCGTAGGTGCATGTGCTATGTCAGTGTAGGTGCATGCGCTAGGTCAGTGTAGATGAATGCGCTAGGTTAGTGTAGATGCATGTGCTAGGTCAGCGTAGATGCATGCGCTAGGTTAGTGTAGATGCATGCACTAGGTTAGTGTAGATGCATGCGCTATGTCAGTGTAGGTGCATGTGCTAGGTCAGTGTAGATGAATGCATTGGGTAAGTGTAGATGCATGTGCTAGGTCAGTGTAGGTGCATGTGCTAGGTCAGCGTAGGTGCATGTGCTAGGTCAGTGTAGGTGCATGCGCTAGGTCAGTGTAGATGAATGCGCTAGGTTAGTGTAGATGCATGTGCTAGGTCAGCGTAGGTGCATGTGCTAGGTCAGTGCAGGTGCATTTGCTAGGTCAGTTTAGATGCATGTGCTAGGTTAGTGTAGATGCATGTGCTAGGTCAGTGTAGATGCATGTGCTAGCTGAGTGCAGGTGCATGTGCTAGGTCAGAGTAGGTGCATGTGCTAGGTGAGTGTAGATGCATGTGCTAGCTCAGTGTAGGTGCATGTGCCAGGTCAGTGTAGGTGCATGTGCTAGATCAGTGTAGATTCATGTGCTAGGTCAGTGTAGATGCATGAGCTAGCTCAGTGTAGGTGCATGTGCTAGGTCAGTGTAGGTGCATGTGCTAGGGAGTGTAGATGCATGTGCTAGGTCAGCGTAGGTGCATGTGCTAGGTCAGTCTAGATGCATGTGATAGGTCAGTGTAGATGCATGTGCTAGGTTAGTGTAGATGCATGTGCTAGGTCAGTGTAGATGCATGTGCTAGCTCAGTGCAGGTTCATGTGCTAGGTCAGAGTAGGTGCATGTGCTAGGTGAGTGTAGATGCATGTGCTAGCTCAGTGTCGGTGCATGTGCCAGGTCAGTGTAGGTGCATGTGCTAGATCAGTGTAGATTCATGTGCTAGGTCAGTGTAGATGCATGAGCTAGCTCAGTGTAGGTGCATGTGCTAGGTCAGTGTAGGTGCATGTGCTAGGTCAGTGTAGATGCATGTGCTAAGTTAATGTAGTGGCATGAGCTAGGTTAGTGTGGGTGCATGTGCTAGGTAAGTGCAGATGTAGGCACTAGGTTAGTGTAGGTTTATGCACTAGGTCAGTGTAGGTGCATGCGCTGGGTCAGTGTAGATACATGTGTTCGGTCAGTGTAGATGCATGTGCTAGGTCAGTGTAGGTGCATGCGCTAGGTCAGTGTAGGTTTATGCACTAGATCAGTGTAGATGCATGCACTAGGTCAGTGTAGATGCATGTGCTAGGTCAGCGCATGTGCATGCGCTAGGTCAGTGTAGGTGCATGTGCTAGGTCAGTGTAGATGCATGTGCTAGGTCAGTGTAGATGCATGCGCTAGGTCAGTGTAGGTGCATGTGCTAAGTCAGTGCATGTGCATGCGCTAGGTCAGTGTAGATGCATGTGCTAGGTCAGTGTAGATGCATGTGCTAGGTCAGAGTAGGTGCATGTGCTAGGTCAGCGTAGGTGCATGCGCTAGGTCAGTGTAGGTGCATGCGCTAGGTGAGTGTAGATGCATGTGCTAGGTTAGTGTAGATGCATGTGCTAGGTCAGTGTAGGTGCATGTGCTAGGTCAGTGTAGATGAATGCACTGGCTAAGTGTAGATGCATGTGCTAGGTGAGTGTAGATGCATGTGCTAGGTCAGCGTAGGTGCATGTGCTAGGTCAGTCTAGATGCATGTGCTAGGTCAGTGTAGATGCATGTGCTAGGTTAGTGTAGATGCATGTGCTAGGTCAGTGTAGATGCATGTGCTAGCTCAGTGCAGGTGCATGTGCTAGGTCAGAGTCGGTGCATGTGCTAGGTGAGTGTAGATGCATGTGCTAGGTCAGTGTAGGTGCACGTGCTAGGTCAGCGTAGGTGCATGTGCTAGGTCAGTGTAGGTGCATGCGCTAGGTGAGTGTAGATGAATGTGCTAGGTTAGTGTAGATGCATGTGCTAGGTCAGTGTAGGTGCATGTGCTAGGTCAGTGTAGATGAATGCACTAGGTAAGTGTAGATGCATGTGCTAGGTGAGTGTAGATGCATGTGCTAGGTCAGCGTAGGTGCATGTGCTAGGTCAGTCTAGATGCATGTGCTAGGTCAGTGTAGATGCATGTGCTAGGTTAGTGTAGATGCATGTGCTAGGTCAGTGTAGATGCATGTGCTAGCTCAGTGCAGGTGCATGTGCTAGCTCAGTGCAGGTGCATGTGCTAGGTCAGAGTCGGTGCATGTGCTAGGTGAGTGTAGATGCATGTGCTAGGTCAGTGTAGGTGCATGTGCTATGTCAGTGTATGTGCATGTGCTAGATCAGTGTAGATTCATGTGCTAGGTCAGTGTAGATGCATGCGCTAGGTCAGTGTAGGTGCATGTGCTAAGTCAGTGCATGTGCATGCGCTAGGTCAGTGTAGATGCATGTGCTAGGTCAGTGTAGATGCATGTGCTAGGTCAGAGTAGGTGCATGTGCTAGGTCAGCGTAGGTGCATGCGCTAGGTCAGTGTAGGTGCATGCGCTAGGTGAGTGTAGATGCATGTGCTAGGTTAGTGTAGATGCATGTGCTAGGTCAGTGTAGGTGCATGTGCTAGGTCAGTGTAGATGAATGCACTGGGTAAGTGTAGATGCATGTGCTAGGTGAGTGTAGATGCATGTGCTAGGTCAGCGTAGGTGCATGTGCTAGGTCAGTCTAGATGCATGTGCTAGGTCAGTGTAGATGCATGTGCTAGGTTAGTGTAGATGCATGTGCTAGGTCAGTGTAGATGCATGTGCTAGCTCAGTGCAGGTGCATGTGCTAGGTCAGAGTCGGTGCATGTGCTAGGTGAGTGTAGATGCATGTGCTAGGTCAGTGTAGGTGCACGTGCTAGGTCAGCGTAGGTGCATGTGCTAGGTCAGTGTAGGTGCATGCGCTAGGTGAGTGTAGATGCATGTGCTAGGTTAGTGTAGATGCATGTGCTAGGTCAGTGTAGGTGCATGTGCTAGGTCAGTGTAGATGAATGCACTAGGTAAGTGTAGATGCATGTGCTAGGTGAGTGTAGATGCATGTGCTAGGTCAGCGTAGGTGCATGTGCTAGGTCAGTCTAGATGCATGTGCTAGGTCAGTGTAGATGCATGTGCTAGGTTAGTGTAGATGCATGTGCTAGGTCAGTGTAGATGCATGTGCTAGCTCAGTGCAGGTGCATGTGCTAGGTCAGAGTCGGTGCATGTGCTAGGTGAGTGTAGATGCATGTGCTAGGTCAGTGTAGGTGCATGTGCTATGTCAGTGTATGTGCATGTGCTAGATCAGTGTAGATTCATGTGCTAGGTAAGTGTAGTTGCATGCGCTAGGTCAATGTAGGTGCATGTGCTAAGTCAGTGCATGTGCATGCGCTAGGTCAGTGTAGATGCATGTGCTAGGTCAGTGTAGATGCATGGGCTAGGTTAATGTAGTGGCATGAGCTAGGTTAGTGTGGGTGCATGTGCTAGGTAAATGCAGATGTAGGCACTAGGTTAGTGTAGGTTTATGCACTAGGTCAGTGTAGGTGCATGTGCTTGGTCAGTGTAGATACATGTGTTCGGTCAGTGTAGATGCATGTGCTAGGTCAGTGTAGGTGCATGCGCTAGGTCAGTGTAGGTTTATGCACTAGATCAGTGTAGATGCATGCGCTAGGTCAGTGTGGATGTATGTGCTAGGTCAGTGCATGTGCATGCGCTAGGTCAGTGTAGATGCATGTGCCAGGTCAGCGTAGGTGCATGTGCTAGCTCAGTGTAGATGCATGCACTAGGTCAGTGTAGATGCATACGCTAGGTCAGTGTAGGCGCATGTGCTAGGTCAGTGTAGATGAATGTGCTAGGTCAGTGTAGGTGCATGCACTGGGTCAGTGTAGATGCATGTGCTAGGTGAGTGTCGATGCATGTGCTAGGTCTGCGTAGGTTCATGTGCTAGGTCAGTGTAGGTGCATGCGCTAGGTCAGTGTAGATGCATGCGCTAGGTCAGTGTAGATGCATGTGCTAGGTCAGTGTAGATGCATGTGCTAGGTGATTGTCGATGCATGTGCTAGGTCAGCATAGGTGCAAGTGCTATGTCAGTGTAGGTGCATGTGCTAGGTCAGTGTAGATGCATGCGCTAGGACAGTGTAGGTGCATACACTAGGTCAGTGTAGGTGCATGCGCAATGTCAGTGTAGATGCATGCACTAGGTCAGTGTAGATACATGTGCTAGGTTAGTGTAGATGCATGCACTAGGTCAGTGTAGTTGCATGCGCTAGGTCAGTGTAGGTGCATGTGCTAGGTCAGTGTAGATGCATGCGCTAGGTCAGTGTAGATGCATGCGCTTGGTTAGTGTAGATGCATGCGCTAGGTCAGTGTAGGTGCATGTGCAAGGTCAATGTAGATGAATGCACTGGGTAAGTGTAGATGCATGTGCTAGGTGAGTGTAGATGCATGTGCTAGGTCGTCGTAGGTGCATGTGCTAGGTCAGCGTAGGTGCATGTGCTAGGTCAGCGTAGGTGCATGTGCTAGGTCAGTGTAGGTGCATGCGCTAGGTCAGTGTAGATGCATACACTAGGTCAGTGTAGGTGCATGTGCTAGGTCAGTGTAGATGAATGCGCTAGGTCAGTGTAGGTGCATGCACTGGGTCAGTGTAGATGCATGTGCTAGGTGAGTGTCGACGCATGTGCTAGGTCATGCGCTAGGTTAGTGTAGATGCATGTGCTAGGTTAGTGTAGATGCATGCGCTAGGTCAGTGTAGGTGCATGTGCTAGGTCAGTGTAGATGAATGCACTGGGTAAGCGTAGATGCATGCGCTAGGTCAGTGTAGGTGCATGCGCTAGGTCAGTGTAGATGCATGCGCTAGGTCAGTGTAGATGCATGTCCTAGGTGAGTGTAGATGCATGCACTAGGTCAGTGTAGTTGCATGCGCTAGGTCAGTGTAGGTGCATGTGCTAGGTCAGTGTAGATGCATGCGCTAGGTCAGTGTAGATGCATGTGCTAGGTCAGTGTAGATGCATGTGCTAGGTCAGTGTAGGTGCATATGCTAGGTCAGCGTAGGTGCATGTGCTATGTCAGTGTAGGTGCATGCGCTAGGTCAGTGTAGATGAATGCGCTAGGTTAGTGTAGATGCATGTGCTAGGTCAGCGTAGATGCATGCGCTAGGTTAGTGTAGATGCATGTGCTAGGTTAGTGTAGATGCATGCGCTAGGTCAGTGTAGGTGCATGTGCTAGGTCAGTGTAGATGAATGCACTGGGTAAGCGTAGATGCATGTGCTAGGTCAGTGTAGGTGCATGTGCTAGGTCAGCGTAGGTGCATGTGCTAGGTCAGTGTAGGTGCATGCGCTAGGTCAGTATAGATGAATGCGCTAGGTTAGTGTAGATGCTTGTGCTAGGTCAGCGTAGGTGCATGTGCTAGGTCAGTGCAGGTGCATTTGCTAGGTCAGTGTAGATGCATGTGCTAGGTTAGTGTAGATGCATGTGCTAGGTCAGTGTAGATGCATGTGCTAGCTCAGTGCAGGTGCATGTGCTAGGTCAGGGTAGGTGCATGTGCTAGGTGAGTGTAGATGCATGTGCTAGCTCAGTGTAGGTGCATGTGCTAGGTCAGTGTAGGTGCATGTGCTAGATCAGTGTAGATTCATGTGCTAGGTCAGTGTAGATGCATGAGCTAGCTCAGTGTGGGTGCATGTGCTAGGTCAGTGTAGATGCATGTGCTAGGTCAGTGTAGATGCATGCGCTAGGTCAGTGTAGGTGCATGTGCTAAGTCAGTGCATGTGCATGCGCTAGGTCAGTGTAGATGCATGTGCTAGGTCAGTGTAGATGCATGTGCTAGGTCAGTGTAGGTGCATGTGCTAGGTCAGCGTAGGTGCATGTGCTAGGTCAGTGTAGGTGCATGCGCTAGGTGAGTGTAGATGCATGTGCTAGGTTAGTGTAGCTGCATGTGCTAGGTCAGTGTAGGTGCATGTTCTAGGTCAGTGTAGATGAATGCACTGGGTAAGTGTAGATGCATGTGCTAGGTGAGTGTAGATGCATGTGCTAGGTCAGCGTAGGTGCATGTGCTAGGTCAGTCTAGATGCATGTGCTAGGTCAGTGTAGATGCATGTGCTAGGTTAGTGTAGATGCATGTGCTAGGTCAGTGTAGATGCATGTGCTAGCTCAGTGCAGGTGCATGTGCTAGGTCAGAGTCGGTGCATCTGCTAGGTGAGTGTAGATGCATGTGCTAGGTCAGTGTAGGTGCATGTGCTAGGTCAGCATAGGTGCATGTGCTAGGTCAGTGTAGGTGCATGCGCTAGGTGAGTGTAGATGCATGTGCTAGTTTAGTGTAGATGCATGTGCTAGGTCAGTGTAGGTGCATGTGCTAGGTCAGTGTAGATGAATGCACTGGGTAAGTGTAGATGCATGTGCTAGGTGAGTGTAGATGCATGTGCTAGGTCAGCGTAGGTGCATGTGCTAGGTCAGTCTAGATGCATGTGCTAGGTCAGTGTAGATGAATGCGCTAGGTTAGTGTAGATGCATGTGCTAGGTCAGCGTAGGTGCATGTGCTAGGTCAGTGCAGGTGCATTTGCTAGGTCAGTTTAGATGCATGTGCTAGGTTAGTGTAGATGCATGTGCTAGGTCAGTGTAGATGCATGTGCTAGCTCAGTGCATGTGCATGCGCTAGGTCAGTGTAGATGCAAGTGCTAGGTCAGTGTAGGTGCATGTGCTAGGTCAGTGTAGATGCATGCGCTAGGACAGTGTAGGTGCATACACTAGGTCAGTGTAGGTGCATGCGCAATGTCAGTGTAGATGCATGCGCTAGGTCAGTGTAGATACATGTGCTAGGGAGTGTAGATGCATGTGCTAGGTCAGCGTAGGTGCATGTGCTAGGTCAGTCTAGATGCATGTGCTAGGTCAGTGTAGATGCATGTGCTAGGTTATTGTAGATGCATGTGCTAGGTCAGTGTAGATGCATGTGCTAGCTCAGTGCAGGTGCATGTGCTAGGTCAGAGTAGGTGCATGTGCTAGGTGAGTGTAGATGCATGTGCTAGCTCAGTGTCGGTGCATGTGCCAGGTCAGTGTAGGTGCATGTGCTAGATCAGTGTAGATTCATGTGCTAGGTCAGTGTAGATGCATGAGCTAGCTCAGTGTAGGTGCATGTGCTAGGTCAGTGTAGGTGCATGTGCTAGGTCAGTGTAGATGCATGTGCTAAGTTAATGTAGTGGCATGAGCTAGGTTAGTGTGGGTGCATGTGCTAGGTAAGTGCAGATGTAGGCACTAGGTTAGTGTAGGTTTATGCACTAGGTCAGTGTAGGTGCATGCGCTGGGTCAGTGTAGATACATGTGTTCGGTCAGTGTAGATGCATGTGCTAGGTCAGTGTAGGTGCATGCGCTAGGTCAGTGTAGGTTTATGCACTAGATCAGTGTAGATGCATGCACTAGGTCAGTGTAGATGCATGTGCTAGGTCAGCGCATGTGCATGCGCTAGGTCAGTGTAGGTGCATGTGCTAGGTCAGTGTAGATGCATGTGCTAGGTCAGTGTAGATGCATGCGCTAGGTCAGTGTAGGTGCATGTGCTAAGTCAGTGCATGTGCTAGGTCAGTGTAGATGCATGTGCTAGGTGAGTGTCGATGCATGTGCTAGGTCAGCATAGGTGCAAGTGCTAGGTCAGTGTATGTGCATGTGCTAGGTCAGTGTAGATGCATGCGCTAGGACAGTGTAGGTGCATACACTAGGTCAGTGTAGGTGCATGCGCAATGTCAGTGTAGATGCATGCGCTAGGTCAGTGTAGATACATGTGCTAGGTTAGTGTAGATGCATGCACTAGGTCAGTGTAGTTGCATGTGCTAGGTCAGTGTAGGTGCATGTGCTAGGTCAGTGTAGATGCATGCGCTAGGTCAGTGTAGTTGCATGCGCTAGGTCAGTGTAGATGCATGCGCTTGGTTAGTGTAGATGCATGCGCTAGGTCAGTGTAGGTGCATGTGCAAGGTCAATGTAGATGAATGCACTGGGTAAGTGTAGATGCATGGGCTAGGTGAGTGTAGATGCATGTGCTAGGTCAGCGTAGGTGCATGTGCTAGGTCAGCGTAGGTGCATGTGCTAGGTCAGCGTAGGTGCATGTGCTAGGTCAGTGTAGGTGCATGCGCTAGGTCAGTGTAGATGCATACGCTAGGTCAGTGTAGGTGCATGTGCTAGGTCAGTGTAGATGAATGCGCTAGGTCAGTGTAGGTGCATGCACTGGGTCAGTGTAGATGCATGTTCTAGGTGAGTGTCGATGCATGTGCTAGGTCAGCGTAGGTGCATGTGCTAGGTCAGTGTAGGTGCATGAGCTAGGTCAGTGTAAATGCATGCGCTAGGTCAGTGTAGATGCATGCGCTAGGTCAGTGTAGATGCATGTGCTAGGTGAGTGTTGATGCATGCGCTAGGTCAGCGTAGGTTCATGTGCTAGGTCAGTGTAGGTGCATGCGCTAGGTCAGTGTAGATGCATGCACCAGGTCAGTGTAGGTGCATGCGCTAGGTCAGTGTAGGTGCATGTGCTAGGTCAGTGTAGATGCATGCGCTAGGTCAGTGTAGATGCATGTCCTAGGTGAGTGTAGATGCATGCACTAGGTCAGTGTAGTTGCATGCGCTAGGTCAGTGTAGGTGCATGTGCTAGGTCAGTGTAGATGCATGCGCTAGGTCAGTGTAGATGCATGTGCTAGGTCAGTGTAGATGCATGTGCTAGGTCAGTGTAGGTGCATGTGCTAGGTCAGCGTAGGTGCATGTGCTATGTCAGTGTAGGTGCATGCGCTAGGTCAGTGTAGATGAATGCGCTAGGTTAGTGTAGATGCATGTGCTAGGTCAGCGTAGATGCATGCGCTAGGTTAGTGTAGATGCATTCACTAGGTTAGTGTAGATGCATGCGCTATGTCAGTGTAGGTGCATGTGCTAGGTCAGTGTAGATGAATGCATTGGGTAAGTGTAGATGCATGTGCTAGGTCAGTGTAGATGCATGTGCTAGGTCAGCGTAGGTGCATGTGCTAGGTCAGTGTAGGTGCATGCGCTAGGTCAGTGTAGATGAATGCGCTAGGTTAGTGTAGATGCATGTGCTAGGTCAGCGTAGGTGCATGTGCTAGGTCAGTGCAGGTGCATTTGCTAGGTCAGTTTAGATGCATGTGCTAGGTTAGTGTAGATGCATGTGCTAGGTCAGTGTAGATGCATGTGCTAGCTGAGTGCAGGTGCATGTGCTAGGTCAGAGTAGGTGCATGTGCTAGGTGAGTGTAGATGCATGTGCTAGCTCAGTGTAGGTGCATGTGCCAGGTCAGTGTAGGTGCATGTGCTAGATCAGTGTAGATTCATGTGCTAGGTCAGTGTAGATGCATGAGCTAGCTCAGTGTAGGTGCATGTGCTAGGTCAGTGTAGGTGCATGTGCTAGGGAGTGTAGATGCATGTGCTAGGTCAGCGTAGGTGCATGTGCTAGGTCAGTCTAGATGCATGTGATAGGTCAGTGTAGATGCATGTGCTAGGTTAGTGTAGATGCATGTGCTAGGTCAGTGTAGATGCATGTGCTAGCTCAGTGCAGGTTCATGTGCTAGGTCAGAGTAGGTGCATGTGCTAGGTGAGTGTAGATGCATGTGCTAGCTCAGTGTCGGTGCATGTGCCAGGTCAGTGTAGGTGCATGTGCTAGATCAGTGTAGATTCATGTGCTAGGTCAGTGTAGATGCATGAGCTAGCTCAGTGTAGGTGCATGTGCTAGGTCAGTGTAGGTGCATGTGCTAGGTCAGTGTAGATGCATGTGCTAAGTTAATGTAGTGGCATGAGCTAGGTTAGTGTGGGTGCATGTGCTAGGTAAGTGCAGATGTAGGCACTAGGTTAGTGTAGGTTTATGCACTAGGTCAGTGTAGGTGCATGCGCTGGGTCAGTGTAGATACATGTGTTCGGTCAGTGTAGATGCATGTGCTAGGTCAGTGTAGGTGCATGCGCTAGGTCAGTGTAGGTTTATGCACTAGATCAGTGTAGATGCATGCACTAGGTCAGTGTAGATGCATGTGCTAGGTCAGCGCATGTGCATGCGCTAGGTCAGTGTAGGTGCATGTGCTAGGTCAGTGTAGATGCATGTGCTAGGTCAGTGTAGATGCATGCGCTAGGTCAGTGTAGGTGCATGTGCTAAGTCAGTGCATGTGCATGCGCTAGGTCAGTGTAGATGCATGTGCTAGGTCAGTGTAGATGCATGTGCTAGGTCAGAGTAGGTGCATGTGCTAGGTCAGCGTAGGTGCATGCGCTAGGTCAGTGTAGGTGCATGCGCTAGGTGAGTGTAGATGCATGTGCTAGGTTAGTGTAGATGCATGTGCTAGGTCAGTGTAGGTGCATGTGCTAGGTCAGTGTAGATGAATGCACTGGCTAAGTGTAGATGCATGTGCTAGGTGAGTGTAGATGCATGTGCTAGGTCAGCGTAGGTGCATGTGCTAGGTCAGTCTAGATGCATGTGCTAGGTCAGTGTAGATGCATGTGCTAGGTTAGTGTAGATGCATGTGCTAGGTCAGTGTAGATGCATGTGCTAGCTCAGTGCAGGTGCATGTGCTAGGTCAGAGTCGGTGCATGTGCTAGGTGAGTGTAGATGCATGTGCTAGGTCAGTGTAGGTGCACGTGCTAGGTCAGCGTAGGTGCATGTGCTAGGTCAGTGTAGGTGCATGCGCTAGGTGAGTGTAGATGAATGTGCTAGGTTAGTGTAGATGCATGTGCTAGGTCAGTGTAGGTGCATGTGCTAGGTCAGTGTAGATGAATGCACTAGGTAAGTGTAGATGCATGTGCTAGGTGAGTGTAGATGCATGTGCTAGGTCAGCGTAGGTGCATGTGCTAGGTCAGTCTAGATGCATGTGCTAGGTCAGTGTAGATGCATGTGCTAGGTTAGTGTAGATGCATGTGCTAGGTCAGTGTAGATGCATGTGCTAGCTCAGTGCAGGTGCATGTGCTAGGTCAGAGTCGGTGCATGTGCTAGGTGAGTGTAGATGCATGTGCTAGGTCAGTGTAGGTGCATGTGCTATGTCAGTGTATGTGCATGTGCTAGATCAGTGTAGATTCATGTGCTAGGTCAGTGTAGATGCATGCGCTAGGTCAGTGTAGGTGCATGTGCTAAGTCAGTGCATGTGCATGCGCTAGGTCAGTGTAGATGCATGTGCTAGGTCAGTGTAGATGCATGTGCTAGGTCAGAGTAGGTGCATGTGCCAGGTCAGCGTAGGTGCATGCGCTAGGTCAGTGTAGGTGCATGCGCTAGGTGAGTGTAGATGCATGTGCTAGGTTAGTGTAGATGCATGTGCTAGGTCAGTGTAGGTGCATGTGCTAGGTCAGTGTAGATGAATGCACTGGGTAAGTGTAGATGCATGTGCTAGGTGAGTGTAGATGCATGTGCTAGGTCAGCGTAGGTGCATGTGCTAGGTCAGTCTAGATGCATGTGCTAGGTCAGTGTAGATGCATGTGCTAGGTTAGTGTAGATGCATGTGCTAGGTCAGTGTAGATGCATGTGCTAGCTCAGTGCAGGTGCATGTGCTAGGTCAGAGTCGGTGCATGTGCTAGGTGAGTGTAGATGCATGTGCTAGGTCAGTGTAGGTGCACGTGCTAGGTCAGCGTAGGTGCATGTGCTAGGTCAGTGTAGGTGCATGCGCTAGGTGAGTGTAGATGCATGTGCTAGGTTAGTGTAGATGCATGTGCTAGGTCAGTGTAGGTGCATGTGCTAGGTCAGTGTAGATGAATGCACTAGGTAAGTGTAGATGCATGTGCTAGGTGAGTGTAGATGCATGTGCTAGGTCAGCGTAGGTGCATGTGCTAGGTCAGTCTAGATGCATGTGCTAGGTCAGTGTAGATGCATGTGCTAGGTTAGTGTAGATGCATGTGCTAGGTCAGTGTAGATGCATGTGCTAGCTCAGTGCAGGTGCATGTGCTAGGTCAGAGTCGGTGCATGTGCTAGGTGAGTGTAGATGCATGTGCTAGGTCAGTGTAGGTGCATGTGCTATGTCAGTGTATGTGCATGTGCTAGATCAGTGTAGATTCATGTGCTAGGTAAGTGTAGTTGCATGCGCTAGGTCAATGTAGGTGCATGTGCTAAGTCAGTGCATGTGCATGCGCTAGGTCAGTGTAGATGCATGTGCTAGGTCAGTGTAGATGCATGGGCTAGGTTAATGTAGTGGCATGAGCTAGGTTAGTGTGGGTGCATGTGCTAGGTAAATGCAGATGTAGGCACTAGGTTAGTGTAGGTTTATGCACTAGGTCAGTGTAGGTGCATGTGCTTGGTCAGTGTAGATACATGTGTTCGGTCAGTGTAGATGCATGTGCTAGGTCAGTGTAGGTGCATGCGCTAGGTCAGTGTAGGTTTATGCACTAGATCAGTGTAGATGCATGCGCTAGGTCAGTGTGGATGTATGTGCTAGGTCAGTGCATGTGCATGCGCTAGGTCAGTGTAGATGCATGTGCCAGGTCAGCGTAGGTGCATGTGCTAGCTCAGTGTAGATGCATGCACTAGGTCAGTGTAGATGCATACGCTAGGTCAGTGTAGGCGCATGTGCTAGGTCAGTGTAGATGAATGGGCTAGGTCAGTGTAGGTGCATGCACTGGGTCAGTGTAGATGCATGTGCTAGGTGAGTGTCGATGCATGTGCTAGGTCTGCGTAGGTTCATGTGCTAGGTCAGTGTAGGTGCATGCGCTAGGTCAGTGTAGATGCATGCGCTAGGTCAGTGTAGATGCATGTGCTAGGTCAGTGTAGATGCATGTGCTAGGTGATTGTCGATGCATGTGCTAGGTCAGCATAGGTGCAAGTGCTATGTCAGTGTAGGTGCATGTGCTAGGTCAGTGTAGATGCATGCGCTAGGACAGTGTAGGTGCATACACTAGGTCAGTGTAGGTGCATGCGCAATGTCAGTGTAGATGCATGCACTAGGTCAGTGTAGATACATGTGCTAGGTTAGTGTAGATGCATGCACTAGGTCAGTGTAGTTGCATGCGCTAGGTCAGTGTAGGTGCATGTGCTAGGTCAGTGTAGATGCATGCGCTAGGTCAGTGTAGATGCATGCGCTTGGTTAGTGTAGATGCATGCGCTAGGTCAGTGTAGGTGCATGTGCAAGGTCAATGTAGATGAATGCACTGGGTAAGTGTAGATGCATGTGCTAGGTGAGTGTAGATGCATGTGCTAGGTCGTCGTAGGTGCATGTGCTAGGTCAGCGTAGGTGCATGTGCTAGGTCAGCGTAGGTGCATGTGCTAGGTCAGTGTAGGTGCATGCGCTAGGTCAGTGTAGATGCATACACTAGGTCAGTGTAGGTGCATGTGCTAGGTCAGTGTAGATGAATGCGCTAGGTCAGTGTAGGTGCATGCACTGGGTCAGTGTAGATGCATGTGCTAGGTGAGTGTCGACGCATGTGCTAGGTCAGCGTAGGTGCATGTGCTAGGTCAGTGTAGGTGCATGAGCTAAGTCAGTGTAAATGCATGCGCTAGGTCAGTGTAGATGCATGCGCTAGGTCAGTGTAGATGCATGCGCTAGGTCAGTGTAGGTGCATGCGCTAGGTCAGTGTAGATGCATGCGCTAGGTCAGTGTAGATGCATGTCCTAGGTGAGTGTAGATGCATGCACTAGGTCAGTGTAGTTGCATGCGCTAGGTCAGTGTAGGTGCATGTGCTAGGTCAGTGTAGATGCATGCGCTAGGTCAGTGTAGATGCATGTGCTAGGTCAGTGTAGATGCATGTGCTAGGTCAGTGTAGGTGCATATGCTAGGTCAGCGTAGGTGCATGTGCTATGTCAGTGTAGGTGCATGCGCTAGGTCAGTGTAGATGAATGCGCTAGGTTAGTGTAGATGCATGTGCTAGGTCAGCGTAGATGCATGCGCTAGGTTAGTGTAGATGCATGTGCTAGGTTAGTGTAGATGCATGCGCTAGGTCAGTGTAGGTGCATGTGCTAGGTCAGTGTAGATGAATGCACTGGGTAAGCGTAGATGCATGTGCTAGGTCAGTGTAGGTGCATGTGCTAGGTCAGCGTAGGTGCATGTGCTAGGTCAGTGTAGGTGCATGCGCTAGGTCAGTATAGATGAATGCGCTAGGTTAGTGTAGATGCTTGTGCTAGGTCAGCGTAGGTGCATGTGCTAGGTCAGTGCAGGTGCATTTGCTAGGTCAGTGTAGATGCATGTGCTAGGTTAGTGTAGATGCATGTGCTAGGTCAGTGTAGATGCATGTGCTAGCTCAGTGCAGGTGCATGTGCTAGGTCAGGGTAGGTGCATGTGCTAGGTGAGTGTAGATGCATGTGCTAGCTCAGTGTAGGTGCATGTGCTAGGTCAGTGTAGGTGCATGTGCTAGATCAGTGTAGATTCATGTGCTAGGTCAGTGTAGATGCATGAGCTAGCTCAGTGTGGGTGCATGTGCTAGGTCAGTGTAGGTGCATGTGCTAGGTCAGTGTAGATGCATGTGCTAAGTTAATGTAGTGGCATGAGCTAGGTTAGTGTGGGTGCATGTGCTAGGTAAATGCAGATGTAGGCACTAGGTTAGTGTAGGTTTATGCACTAGGTCAGTGTAGGTGCATGCGCTGGGTCAGTGTAGATACATGTGTTCGGTCAGTGTAGATGCATGTGCTAGGTCAGTGTAGGTGCATGCGCTAGGTCAGTGTAGGTTTATGCACTAGATCAGTGTAGATGCATGCGCTAGGTCAGTGTAGATGCATGTGCTAGGTCAGTGCATGTGCATGCGCTAGGTCAGTGTAGGTGCATGTGCTAGGTCAGTGTAGATGCATGTGCTAGGTCAGTGTAGATGCATGCGCTAGGTCAGTGTAGGTGCATGTGCTAAGTCAGTGCATGTGCATGCGCTAGGTCAGTGTAGATGCATGTGCTAGGTCAGTGTAGATGCATGTGCTAGGTCAGTGTAGGTGCATGTGCTAGGTCAGCGTAGGTGCATGTGCTAGGTCAGTGTAGGTGCATGCGCTAGGTGAGTGTAGATGCATGTGCTAGGTTAGTGTAGCTGCATGTGCTAGGTCAGTGTAGGTGCATGTTCTAGGTCAGTGTAGATGAATGCACTGGGTAAGTGTAGATGCATGTGCTAGGTGAGTGTAGATGCATGTGCTAGGTCAGCGTAGGTGCATGTGCTAGGTCAGTCTAGATGCATGTGCTAGGTCAGTGTAGATGCATGTGCTAGGTTAGTGTAGATGCATGTGCTAGGTCAGTGTAGATGCATGTGCTAGCTCAGTGCAGGTGCATGTGCTAGGTCAGAGTCGGTGCATCTGCTAGGTGAGTGTAGATGCATGTGCTAGGTCAGTGTAGGTGCATGTGCTAGGTCAGCATAGGTGCATGTGCTAGGTCAGTGTAGGTGCATGCGCTAGGTGAGTGTAGATGCATGTGCTAGTTTAGTGTAGATGCATGTGCTAGGTCAGTGTAGGTGCATGTGCTAGGTCAGTGTAGATGAATGCACTGGGTAAGTGTAGATGCATGTGCTAGGTGAGTGTAGATGCATGTGCTAGGTCAGCGTAGGTGCATGTGCTAGGTCAGTCTAGATGCATGTGCTAGGTCAGTGTAGATGCATGTGCTAGGTTAGTGTAGATGCATGTGCTAGGTCAGTGTAGATGCATGTGCTAGCTCAGTGCAGGTGCATGTGCTAGGTCAGAGTCGGTGCATGTGCTAGGTGAGTGTAGATGCATGTGCTAGGTCAGTGTAGGTGCATGTGCTATGTCAGTGTATGTGCATGTGCTAGATCAGTGTAGATTCATGTGCTAGGTCAGTGTAGATGCATGCGCTAGGTCAGTGTAGGTGCATGTGCTAAGTCAGTGCATGTGCATGCGCTAGGTCAGTGTAGATGCATGTGCTAGGTCAGTGTAGATGCATGGGCTAGGTTAATGTAGTGGCATGAGCTAGGTTAGTGTGGGTGCATGTGCTAGGTAAGTGCAGATGTAGGCACTAGGTTAGTGTAGGTTTATGCACTAGGTCAGTGTAGGTGCATGCGCTGGGTCAGTGTAGATACATGTGTTCGGTCAGTGTAGATGCATGTGCTAGGTCAGTGTAGGTGCATGCGCTAGGTCAGTGTAGGTTTATGCACTAGATCAGTGTAGATGCATGCGCTAGGTCAGTGTAGATGTATGTGCTAGGTCAGTGCATGTGCATGCGCTAGGTCAGTGTAGATGCATGTGCCAGGTCAGCGTAGGTGCATGTGCTAGCTCAGTGTAGATGCATGCACTAGGTCAGTGTAGATGCATACGCTAGGTCAGTGTAGGTGCATGTGCTAGGTCAGTGTAGATGAATGTGCTAGGTCAGTGTAGGTGCATGCACTGGGTCAGTGTAGATGCATGTGCTAGGTGAGTGTCGATGCATGTGCCAGGTCTGCATAGGTTCATGTGCTAGGTCAGTGTAGGTGCATGCGCTAGGTCAGTGTAGATGCATGCGCTAGGTCAGTGTAGATGCATGTGCTAGGTCAGTGTAGATGCATGTGCTAGGTGAGTGTCGATGCATGTGCTAGGTCAGCATAGGTGCAAGTGCTAGGTCAGTGTAGGTGCATGTGCTAGGTCAGTGTAGATGCATGCGCTAGGACAGTGTAGGTGCATACACTAGGTCAGTGTAGGTGCATGCGCAATGTCAGTATAGATGCATGCGCTAGGTCAGTGTAGATACATGTGCTAGGTTAGTGTGGATGCATGCACTAGGTCAGTGTAGTTGCATGCGCTAGGTCAGTGTAGGTGCATGTGCTAGGTCAGTGTAGATGCATGCGCTAGGTCAGTGTAGATGCATGCGCTAGGTCAGTGTAGATGCATGCGCTAGGTCAGTGTAGGTGCATGTGCTAAGTCAGTGTAGGTGCATGCACTAGGTCAGTGTAGATGCATGTGCTTGGTTAGTGTAGATGCAAGCGCTAGGTAAGTGTAGGTGCATGTGCAAGGTCAATGTAGATGCATGCACTGGGTAAGTGTAGATGCATGTGCTAGGTGAGTGTAGATGCATGTGCTAGGTCAGCGTAGGTGCATGTGCTAGGTCAGCGTAGGTGCATCTGCTAGGTCAGCGTAGGTGCATGTGCTAGGTCAGTGTAGGTGCATGCGCTAGGTCAGTGTAGATGCATACGCTAGGTCAGTGTAGGTGCATGTGCTAGGTCAGTGTAGATGAATGCGCTAGGTCAGTGTAGGTGCATGCACTGGGTCAGTGTAGATGCATGTGCTAGGTGAGTGTCGATGCATGTGCTAGGTCAGCGTAGGTGCATGTGCTAGGTCAGTGTAGGTGCATGAGCTAGGTCAGTGTAAATGCATGCGCTAGGTCAGTGTAGATGCATGCGCTAGGTCAGTGTAGATGCATGTGCTAGGTGAGTGTCGATGCATGCGCTAGGTCAGCGTAGGTTCATGTGCTAGGTCAGTGTAGGTGCATGCGCTAGGTCAGTGTAGGTGCATGTGCTAGGTCAGCGTAGGTGCATGTGCTATGTCAGTGTAGGTGCATGCGCTAGGTCAGTGTAGATGAATGCGCTAGGTTAGTGTAGATGCATGTGCTAGGTCAGCGTAGATGCATGCGCTAGGTTAGTGTAGATGCATGCGCTAGGTTAGTGTAGATGCATGCGCTAGGTCAGTGTAGGTGCATGTGCTAGGTCAGTGTAGATGAATGCACTGGGTAAGTGTAGATGCATGTGCTAGACCAAAACAGCATTTTAAATCTCTCGCTGCCCGAGGGTTTCTCCATCAAAACCATCAATAGAGACTCCAGGGGTGGGGGGATAGCTGTTATTTACAAATCATCATACAACTGTACTTTTGAGAAGGAAGCCATTTGGGGCTGTGAAAGCGCAAGATTCAAAATCTCCACTAGTCCCCAGTTCACCCTTTCCGGACTCTATATCTACCGGCCCCCTGGCCCCGCTGCCAGGTTCATTGAGGAATTCCTAGATGTCGCTCACACTCTAGTGATATCCTCTCCTAATTTTACCATCCTGGTAGACCTTAACTTACATTTCGACTCCTTGACGGATCCTACTATTAAGAACCTTCAGGCAGACCTCACAGCCCTTCAGCTAAACTCGCTCATCCAAACTCCCACTCACTCTGCCGGGCATTTACTGGATCCAGTTTTCTCCAACCTCTCAGATGCCTCGGCTGCCCCCCCCAAACCCATGGGGTGGACTGACCACTCTCTTATCCAATCGATTGTGAAAAACACCAACAATTCCCGATATAAGAGGCCATGGCACAAACTGGCTCCTAGCGACCTTACTAGTAAACTAGGTAACTTCCACCTCAACCTCACAGACGGAGATATTAACTCCGCCTACGCGGCCTTTCAAAATTGGATCAACTTAGGACTAGACTCCCTAATACCAGCAAAATGGACTAAAACCCGTAAAACTCCATCTAACCCGTGGTACAATGAAAATCTTCTAACCATGCGGAAAGACTGCAAAAGAACTGAACGCCAGTGGAGGAAAGAATATAAGGACACCGACAAAGCTGCTTACCTGCGAAAATTGAAATCGTACCATAAGGCGGTTCGCACCACCCGTGCTTCCTACTACGCGGAAGCAATTAGCTCCAGCAGGAATCCCTCAAAAACTATTTTTGAAATTGTTCATAAACTTAAAGATAGTTTTAATCCTGTCCCTGGTATTACCTCTGCACAACAATGCGAGGAACTTGCCACCTTCTTTACGGAAAAGGTAAAGAAAATCTACACTTCCTTTCCTCAGAATCTCCCGGATACCTCCAAACCACGTGAGCCTCTGCCAGACAATCCCAGTTTGTCTCTCATCCCCAGCTTAACACACGACGAACTTGCCAAACTGTGCACTAAAGTCAAATCTGGCTCGCCCACAGACGCCATGAGACCTGCCAAATTCTTAGAATCTCTCGAGTTCTTCCTTCCTCCTCTTACTACCCTACTTAACCTATCATTCTCCTCAGCGGTGGTTCCCACATGCTGGAAGCAGGCCTGGGTCTCTCCAATCATAAAAAAACCCACCCTAGACCCATCAAAACCAGAAAACTTCAGACCAATTTCACTGCTTCCATGGGCCTCAAAATTGGCAGAAGCCCATGTGAACAAGGTGCTAGCCAACTACATGACACAACACCAAATTTTAGATCCATCACAGAACAGCTTCAGGCCAGGATTCAGTACCGAATCTGCCCTGCTGACCACCATCGAACACCTACGGAACATCTTGGACGCCGGTCAAAGTGCTGCGCTGGTTTTACTCGACCTTAGCGCAGCCTTTGATACGGTCTCCCACTCTATCTTACTGAAACGCCTCGAAGCCATAGGTATCAAAGACCTTGCTCTAGAGTGGTTTCGATCATTCCTGACAAACAGATCTTTCCGGGTCTCTGCCCCCCCGTTCATATCCCAGCCTTACCCCATAGAGCAAGGCGTTCCTCAGGGATCGGCGCTCAGCCCGTCCCTATTCAATCTTTATGTCCAGCCTCTCGCTGATATAGCAAAAGAATGGGACCTGACGCTAGTGTCGTACGCCGACGACACCCAGCTCGTCATTTCTCTGACTGAAGGCCCCTCGATCTCAGCGGCGAGATTCAAGAACGGGTTAGAGGCAGTTGCACGCTGGATGTCACACAACTGCCTCCAGTTGAACGCTGGCAAAACAGTTGCTTCTGGGTAAAAATCCTGACTATTGGACTGATCAATGGTGGCCGTCCGCACTGGGCCCTATCCCCCCCCCCCAAAACTGTGGTAAAAAGCCTTGGTGTCTGGGTGGACGCATCTCTTAATTTCCAGACCCACACCAAGAAACTGGCTGCCACCTGTGTGGGCCTGTTGAGGAGCCTACATCCGATCCTTGGCTTTTTTGACCACCATACGCGCCAAATGATAGTCCAATCTACCATCCTGGCTCGACTGGACTACGCCAATATCCTTTTTCTTGGCCTTAATAAAGCTGAGATGGCGCGGCTACAACGTATACAAAACTCTGCTGCCAGGGCAGTTGTAGGCCTCCCTCATAGGTGCTCTGCAAGAAACACCATCCAGAAACTACACTGGCTGCGCATGGAAGCCCAAGTTCAGTTTAAAGCCCTAACTACTGTTTTTAAAATTCTCAAAACTGACTGTCCTGGCCTCCTGCGTCCACTCCTAGAGCCCTATACCCCTCAACGGGCCCTACGCTCCTCGGGTCAAAACTTGGTGGTTATTCCACGTATAAGGCTAAGCAGAATGGGCGGTCGCTCTTTCAGAGTCTTGGGGGCAAGACTCTGGAACTCCCTGCCACCTCACATTAGCTCCATGACTAACCTGCTGGCCTTCCGCAAAGCGATCAAAACATTTCTATTCTCCCCATCTTAATCTCCTATAGCCCGTCCTTTCCTTTCTCCCCTCTCAGGTTATCGTTATAGTTCAGCGCCGGGACGCCTCGTTGCTGGGGCAGCTGTTCGCGCTCAATAAAACGTTATAACATAACATAACATAACAGGTCAGTGTAGGTGCATGTGCTAGGTCAGCGTAGGTGCATGTGCTAGGTCAGTGTAGGTGCATGCGCTAGGTCAGTGTAGATGAATGCGCTAGGTTAGTGTAGATGCATGTGCTAGGTCAGCGTAGGTGCATGTGCTAGGTCAGTGCAGGTGCATTTGCTAGGTCAGTGTAGATGCAGGTGCTAGGTGAGTGTAGATGCATGTGCTAGCTCAGTGTAGGTGCATGTGCTAGGTCAGTGTAGGTGCATGTGCTAGATCAGTGTAGATTCATGTGCTAGGTCAGTGTAGATGCATGAGCTAGCTCAGTGTAGGTGCATGTGCTAGGTCAGTGTAGGTGCATGTGCTAGGTCAGTGTAGATGCATGTTCTAAGTTAATGTAGTGGCATGAGCTAGGTTAGTGTGGGTGCATGTGCTAGGTAAGTGCAGATGTAGGCACTAGGTTAGTGTAGGTTTATGCACTAGGTCAGTGTAGGTGCATGCGCTGGGTCAGTGTAGATACATGTGTTCGGTCAGTGTAGATGCATGTGCTAGGTCAGTGTAGGTGCATGCGCTAGGTCAGTGTAGGTTTATGCACTAGATCAGTGTAGATGCATGCGCTAGGTCAGTGTAGATGCATGTGCTAGGTCAGTGCATGTGCATGCGCTAGGTCAGTGTAGGTGCATGTGCTAGGTCAGTGTAGATGCATGTGCTAGGTCAGTGTAGATGCATGCGCTAGGTCAGTGTAGGTGCATGTGCTAAGTCAGTGCATGTGCATGCGCTAGGTCAGTGTAGATGCATGTGCTAGGTCAGTGTAGATGCATGTGCTAGGTCAGTGTAGGTGCATGTGCTAGGTCAGCGTAGGTGCATGTGCTAGGTCAGTGTAGGTGCATGCGCTAGGTGAGTGTAGATGCATGTGCTAGGTTAGTGTAGATGCATGTGCTAGGTCAGTGTAGGTGCATGTGCTAGGTCAGTGTAGATGAATGCACTGGGTAAGTGTAGATGCATGTGCTAGGTGAGTGTAGATGCATGTGCTAGGTCAGCGTAGGTGCATGTGCTAGGTCAGTCTAGATGCATGTGCTAGGTCAGTGTAGATGCATGTGCTAGGTTAGTGTAGATGCATGTGCTAGGTCAGTGTAGATGCATGTGCTAGCTCAGTGCAGGTGCATGTGCTAGGTCAGAGTCGGTTCATGTGCTAGGTGAGTGTAGATGCATGTGCTATGTCAGTGTAGGTGCATGTGCTATGTCAGTGTATGTGCATGTGCTAGATCAGTGTAGATTCATGTGCTAGGTCAGTGTAGATGCATGCGCTAGGTCAGTGTAGGTGCATGTGCTAAGTCAGTGCATGTGCATGCGCTAGGTCAGTGTAGATGCATGTGCTAGGTCAGTGTAGATGCATGGGCTAGGTTAATGTAGTGGCATGAGCTAGGTTAGTGTGGGTGCATGTACTAGGTAAGTGCAGATGTAGGCACTAGGTTAGTGTAGGTTTATGCACTAGGTCAGTGTAGGTGCATGCGCTGGGTCAGTGTAGATACATGTGTTCGGTCAGTGTAGATGCATGTGCTAGGTCAGTGTAGGTGCATGCGCTAGGTCAGTGTAGGTTTATGCACTAGATCAGTGTAGATGCATGCGCTAGGTCAGTGTGGATGTATGTGCTAGGTCAGTGCATGTGCATGCGCTAGGTCAGTGTAGATGCATGTGCCAGGTCAGCGTAGGTGCATGTGCTAGGTCAGTGTAGATGAATGTGCTAGGTCAGTGTAGGTGCATGCACTGGGTCAGTGTAGATGCATGTGCTAGATGAGTGTCGATGCATGTGCTAGGTCAGTGTAGATGCATGCGCTAGGTCAGTGTAGGTGCATGTGCTAAGTCAGTGCATGTGCATGCGCTAGGTCAGTGTAGATGCATGTGCTAGGTCAGTGTAGATGCATGTGCTAGGTGAGTGTCGATGCATGTGCTAGGTCAGCATAGGTGCAAGTGCTAGGTCAGTGTAGGTGCATGTGCTAGGTCAGTGTAGATGCATGCGCTAGGACAGTGTAGGTGCATACACTAGGTCAGTGTAGGTGCATGCGCAATGTCAGTGTAGATGCATGCGCTAGGTCAGTGTAGATACATGTGCTAGGGAGTGTAGATGCATGTGCTAGGTCAGCGTAGGTGCATGTGCTAGGTCAGTCTAGATGCATGTGCTAGGTCAGTGTAGATGCATGTGCTAGGTTAGTGTAGATGCATGTGCTAGGTCAGTGTAGATGCATGTGCTAGCTCAGTGCAGGTGCATGTGCTAGGTCAGAGTCGGTGCATGTGCTAGGTGAGTGTAGATGCATGTGCTAGGTCAGTGTAGGTGCATGTGCTAGGTCAGTGTAGGTGCATGCGCTAGGTGAGTGTAGATGCATGTGCTAGGTTACTGTAGATGCATGTGCTAGGTCAGCGTAGGTGCATGTGCTAGGTCAGTCTAGATGCATGTGCTAGGTCAGTGTAGATACATGTGCTAGGTTAGTGTAGATGCATGTGCTAGGTTAGTGTAGGTGCATGTGCTAGGTCAATGTAGATGAATGCACTGGGTAAGTGTAGATGCATGTGCTAGGTGAGTGTAGATGCATGTGCTAGGTGAGTGTAGATGCATGTGCTAGGTCAGTGTAGGTGCATGCGCAATGTCAGTGTAGATGCATGCGCTAGGTCAGTGTAGATACATGTGCTAGGGAGTGTAGATGCATGTGCTAGGTCAGCGTAGGTGCATGTGCTAGGTCAGTCTAGATGCATGTGCTAGGTCAGTGTAGATGCATGTGCTAGGTTAGTGTAGATGCATGTGCTAGGTCAGTGTAGATGTATGTGCTAGCTCAGTGCAGGTGCATGTGCTAGGTCAGAGTCGGTGCATGTGCTAGGTGAGTGTAGATGCATGTGCTAGGTCAGTGAAGGTGCATGTGCTAGGTCAGTGTAGGTGCATGCGCTAGGTGAGTGTAGATGCATGTGCTAGGTTACTGTAGATGCATGTGCTAGGTCAGCGTAGGTGCATGTGCTAGGTCAGTCTAGATGCATGTGCTAGGTCAGTGTAGATACATGTGCTAGGTTAGTGTAGATGCATGTGCTAGGTCAGTGTAGATGCATGTGCTAGCTCAGTGCAGGTGCATGTGCTAGGTCAGAGTCGGTGCATGTGCTAGGTGAGTGTCGATACATGTGCTAGGTGAGTGTAGATGCATGTGCTAGGTCAGAGTAGATGCATGCGCTAGGTGAGTGTAGATACATGTGCTAGGTGAGTGTAGATGCATGTGCTAGGTCAGCGTAGGTGCATGTGCTAGGTCAGTCTAGATGCATGTGCTAGGTCAGTGTAGATGCATGTGCTAGGTTAGTGTAGATGCATGTGCTAGGTCAGTGTAGGTGCATGTGCTAGGTCAATGTAGATGAATGCACTGGGTAAGTGTAGATGCATGTGCTAGGTGAGTGTAGATGCATGTGCTAGGTCAGCGTAGGTGCATGTGCTAGGTCAGTCTAGATGCATGTGCTAGGTCAGTGTAGATGCATGTGCTAGGTTAGTGTAGATGCATGTGCTAGGTCAGTGTAGATGCATGTGCTAGCTCAGTGCAGGTGCATGTGCTAGGTCAGAGTCGGTGCATGTGCTAGGTGAGTGTAGATGCATGTGCTAGGTCAGTGTAGGCGCATGTGCTATGTCAGTGTATGTGCATGTGCTAGATCAGTGTTGATTCATGTGCTAGGTCAGTGTAGATGCATGCGCTAGGTCAGTGTAGGTGCATGTGCTAAGTCAGTGCATGTGCATGCGCTAGGTCAGTGTAGATGCATGTGCTAGGTCAGTGTAGATGCATGGGCTAGGTTAATGTAGTAGCATGAGCTAGGTTAGTGTGGGTGCATGTGCTAGGTAAGTGCAGATGTAGGCACTAGGTTGGTGTAGGTTTATGCACTAGGTCAGTGTAGGTGCATGCGCTGGGTCAGTGTAGATACATGTGTTCGGTCAGTGTAGATGCATGTGCTAGGTCAGTGTAGGTGCATGCGCTAGGTCAGTGTAGGTTTATGCACTAGATCAGTGTAGATGCATGCGCTAGGTCAGTGTAGATGTATGTGCTAGGTCAGTGCATGTGCATGCGCTAGGTCAGTGTAGATGCATGTGCCAGGTCAGCGTAGGTGCATGTGCTAGCTCAGTGTAGATGCATGCACTAGGTCAGTGTAGATGCATACGCTAGGTCAATGTAGGTGCATGTGCTAGGTCAGTGTAGATGAATGTGCTAGGTCAGTGTAGGTGCATGCACTGGGTCAGTGTAGATGCATGTGCTAGGTGAGTGTCGATGCATGTGCTAGGTCTGTGTAGGTTCATGTGCTAGGTCAGTGTAGGTGCATGCGCTAGGTCAGTGTAGATGCATGCGCTAGGTCAGTGTAGATGCATGTGCTAGGTCAGTGTAGATGCATGTGCAAGGTGAGTGTCGATGCATGTGCTAGGTCAGCATAGGTGCAAGTGCTAGGTCAGTGTAGGTGCATGTGCTAGGTCAGTTTAGATGCATGCGCTAGGACAGTGTAGGTGCATACACTAGGTCAGTGTAGGTGCACGCGCAATGTCAGTATAGATGCATGCGCTAGGTCAGTGTAGATACATGTGCTAGGTTAGTGTAGATGCATGCACTAGGTCAGTGTAGTTGCATGCGCTAGGTCAGTGTAGGTGCATGTGCTAGGTCAGTGTAGATGCATGCGCTAGGTCAGTGTAGATGCATGCGCTAGATCAGTGTAGATGCATGCGCTAGGTCAGTGTAGGTGCATGTGCTAAGTCAGTGTAGTTGCATGCGCTAGGTCAGTGTAGATGCATGTGCTTGGATAGTGTAGATGCATGCGCTAGGTCAGTGTAGGTGCATGTGCAAGGTCAATGTAGATGCATGCACTGGGTACGTGTAGATGCATGTGCTAGGTGAGTGTAGATGCATGTGCTAGGTCAGCGTAGGTGCATGTGCTAGGTCAGCGTAGGTGCATCTGCTAGGTCAGCATAGGTGCATGTGCTAGGTCAGTGTAGGTGCATGCGCTAGGTCAGTGTAGATGCATACGCTAGGTCAGTGTAGGTGCATGTGCTAGGTCAGTGTAGATGAATGCGCTAGGTCAGTGTAGGTGCATGCACTGGGTCAGTGTAGATGCATGTGCTAGGTGAGTGTCGATGCATGTGCTAGGTCAGCATAGGTGCATGTGCTAGGTCAGTGTAGGTGCATGAGCTAGGTCAGTGTAAATGCATGCGCTAGGTCAGTGTAGATGCATGCGCTAGGTCAGTGTAGATGCATGTGCTAGGTAAGTGTCGATGCATGCGCTAGTTCAGTGTAGGTGCATGCGCTAGGTCAGTGTAGATGCATGCGCTAGGTCAGTGTAGATGCATGCGCTAGGTCAGTGTAGGTGCATGCGCTAGGTCAGTGTAGGTGCATGCGCTAGGTCAGTGTAGATGCATGCGCTAGGTCAGTGTAGATGCATGTCCTAGGTGAGTGTAGATGCATGCACTAGGTCAGTGTAGTTGCATGCGCTAGGTCAGTGTAGGTGCATGTGCTAGGTCAGTGTAGATGCATGCGCTAGGTCAGTGTAGATGCATGCGCTAGGTCAGTGTAGGTGCATGTGCTAAGTCAGTGCATGTGCATGCGCTAGGTCAGTGTAGATGCATGTGCTAGGTCAGTGTAGATGCATGTGCTAGGTCAGTGTAGGTGCATGTGCTAGGTCAGCGTAGGTGCATGTCCTATGTCAGTGTAGGTGCATGCGCTAGGTCAGTGTAGATGAATGCACTAGGTTAGTGTAGATGCATGTGCTAGGTCAGCGTAGATGCATGCGCTAGGTTAGTGTAGATGCATGCGCTAGGTTAGTGTAGATGCATGCGCTAGGTCAGTGTAGGTGCATGTGCTAGGTCAGTGTAGATGAATGCACTGGGTAAGTGTATATGCATGTGCTAGGTCAGTGTAGGTGCATGTGCTAGGTCAGCATAGGTGCATGTGCTAGGTCAGTGTAGGTGCATGCGCTAGGTCAGTGTAGATGAATGCGCTAGGTTAGTGTAGATGCATGTGCTAGGTCAGCGTAGGTGCATGTGCTAGGTCAGTGCAGGTGCATTTGCTAGGTCAGTGTAGATGCAGGTGCTAGGTGAGTGTAGATGCATGTGCTAGCTCAGTGTAGGTGCATGTGCTAGGTCAGTGTAGGTGCATGTGCTAGATCAGTGTAGATTCATGTGCTAGGTCAGTGTAGATGCATGAGCTAGCTCAGTGTAGGTGCATGTGCTAGGTCAGTGTAGGTGCATGTGCTAGGTCAGTGTAGATGCATGTGCTAAGTTAATGTAGTGGCATGAGCTAGGTTAGTGTGGGTGCATGTGCTAGGTAAGTGCAGATGTAGGCACTAGGTTAGTGTAGGTTTATGCACTAGGTCAGTGTAGGTGCATGCGCTGGGTCAGTGTAGATACATGTGTTCGGTCAGTGTAGATGCATGTGCTAGGTCAGTGTAGGTGCATGCGCTAGGTCAGTGTAGGTTTATGCACTAGATCAGTGTAGATGCATGCACTAGGTCAGTGTAGATGCATGTGCTAGGTCAGTGCATGTGCATGCGCTAGGTCAGTGTAGGTGCATGTGCTAGGTCAGTGTAGATGCATGTGTTAGGTCAGTGTAGATGCATGCGCTAGGTCAGTGTAGGTGCATGTGCTAAGTCAGTGCATGTGCATGCGCTAGGTCAGTGTAGATGCATGTGCTAGGTCAGTGTAGATGCATGTGCTAGGTCAGTGTAGGTGCATGTGCTAGGTCAGCGTAGGTGCATGTGCTAGGTCAGTGTAGGTGCATGCGCTAGGTGAGTGTAGATGCATGTGCTAGGTTAGTGTAGATGCATGTGCTAGGTCAGTGTAGGTGCATGTGCTAGGTCAGTGTAGATGAATGCACTGGGTAAGTGTAGATGCATGTGCTAGGTGAGTGTAGATGCATGTGCTAGGTCAGCGTAGGTGCATGTGCTAGGTCAGTCTAGATGCATGTGCTAGGTCAGTGTAGATGCATGTGCTAGGTTAGTGTAGATGCATGTGCTAGGTCAGTGTAGATGCATGTGCTAGCTCAGTGCAGGTGCATGTGCTAGGTCAGAGTCGGTGCATGTGCTAGGTGAGTGTAGATGCATGTGCTAGGTCAGTGTAGGTGCATGTGCTATGTCAGTGTATGTGCTAGATCAGTGTAGATTCATGTGCTAGGACAGTGTAGATGCATGAGCTAGCTCAGTGTAGGTGCATGTGCTAGGTCAGTGTAGGTGCATGTGCTAGGTCAGTGTAGATGCATGGGCTAGGTTAATGTAGTGGCATGAGCTAGGTTAGTGTGGGTGCATGTGCTAGGTAAGTGCAGATGTAGGCACTAGGTTAGTGTAGGTTTATGCACTAGGTCAGTGTAGGTGCATGCGCTGGGTCAGTGTAGATACATGTGTTCGGTCAGTGTAGATGCATGTGCTAGGTCAGTGTAGGTGCATGCGCTAGGTCAGTGTAGGTTTATGCACTAGATCAGTGTAGATGCATGCGCTAGGTCAGTGTAGATGTATGTGCTAGGTCAGTGCATGTGCATGCGCTAGGTCAGTGTAGATGCATGTGCCAGGTCAGCGTAGGTGCATGTGCTAGCTCAGTGTAGATGCATGCACTAGGTCAGTGTAGATGCATACGCTAGGTGAGTGCAGGTGCATGTGCTAGGTCAGTGTAGATGAATGTGCTAGGTCAGTGTAGGTGCATGCACTGGGTCAGTGTAGATGCATGTGCTAGGTGAGTGTCGATGCATGTGCTAGGTCTGTGTAGGTTCATGTGCTAGGTCAGTGTAGGTGCATGCGCTAGGTCAGTGTAGATGCATGCGCTAGGTCAGTGTAGATGCATGTGCTAGGTCAGTGTAGATGCATGTGCTAGGTGAGTGTCGATGCATGTGCTAGGTCAGCATAGGTGCAAGTGCTAGGTCAGTGTAGGTGCATGTGCTAGGTCAGTGTAGATGCATGCGCTAGGACAGTGTAGGTGTATACACTAGGTCAGTGTAGGTGCATGCGCAATGTCAGTGTAGATGCATGTGCTAGGTCAGTGTAGATACATGTGCTAGGTTAGTGTAGATGCATGCACTAGGTCAGTGTAGTTGCATGCGCTAGGTCAGTGTAGGTGCACGTGCTAGGTCAGTGTAGATGCATGCGCTAGGTCAGTGTAGATGCATGCGCTAGGTCAGTGTAGATGCATGCGCTAGGTCAGTGTAGGTGCATGTGCTAAGTCAGTGTAGTTGCATGCGCTAGGTCAGTGTAGATGCATGCGCTTGGTTAGTGTAGATGCATGCGCTAGGTCAGTAGGTGCATGTGCAAGGTCAATGTAGATGAATGCACTGGGTAAGTGTAGATGCATGTGCTAGGTGAGTGTAGATGCATGTGCTAGGTCAGCGTAGGTGCATGTGCTAGGTCAGTGTAGGTGCATGCGCTAGGTCAGTGTAGATGCATGCGCTAGGTTAGTGTAGATGCATGCGCTAGGTCAGTGTAGGTGCATGTGCAAGGTCAGTGCAGATGAATGCACTGGGTAAGTGTAGATGCATGTGCTAGGTGAGTGTAGATGCATGTGCTAGGTCAGCGTAGGTGCATGTGCTAGGTCAGTGTAGGTGCATGCGCTAGGTCAGTGTAGATGCACATGCTAGGTCAGTGTAGATCAGGGGTCTCCAACCTTTTCTGTAGCGAGAGCTACTTCTGTTCAAGAAAAGTTTGCCAGAGCTACTAGCAAATTGTATAACTGTAAAATAGGGACTATACTATGACCACCACAAGCAGGATTACAAGTAGTTACCACTCAAGTATTCCAAGTGCGGGTAACAGCAGAAATACCGGTAAAAAGTTCATCAATATAAAATGCCTCCACCTGACTTATGAAGTAACATTCAAATCTTGACATGCCCTATGGCACAAAGGACATAAATATAGCAGTAGGTCTCCCCAGCTCAGTTTGAATTATCATTCAACAGTTTCTTAAAATGCACATTTTTCTAACAAATACCACTTTCCACTGTGGACGAACAAACTCAATTTTCCATTAGAAACCCCATTTTTGAAAAGAAAAACTTCCTTTAAAATATCAGTTTTCAGAGTTTAGGAAATGCACAGTCCCAAAACATCAGGATGTCATTTTCATCGAGTACTCCTATGTAAAAATGTCTTATATGGACAGACTACTTTGAATACCCAGGTATTACAGTCATAAGCCATGGATGCTCACCACAGCACCACGGATGCCTGAATTATGCCAGTAATGCACACCATTATGCTATTACCACAGTTGTGCCAAAGCTGGAAACCATAAGGGTCAGGGCATAGACCAAAAATCATGACCATTATTATGCCAGAAATGGGTAGATGTAGGCCAGTCACATTCCTATTATGTAAAGGATGGCTGCCAGTATACCACAACTAGACCAAAAATACCAAAAATAGTCAAGGATGACCATTATTCTGCCATTGGCACTATTATGCCAGGAAAAAGCACAATTATGTCAGGGATAACACCCTTATGATGGGGGCTAGCATACACATTTGGTGGTCCTTAACACCAGGCGTAGCTTTCAGGAAGCAATAGCGTTTATTATGGACGCAGATAAATGCTGATGAGTCTCTTAATTTTCTCTGGTCTGGATCATGCCCTGTTCTCACCAGGTCTTGAGTGACCATGCACCCAACTGACACATTTTCACTCTGACTCCTGCAGTCCCACACTTTGGTGGGTCAGCCCTGATTACTGCTCAGGCTACTGCTGCCATGCTTCTTTGATGGTCCACTGTTCACACACATGTTGTGTCTGATACAGCAGGGACTACAACATGGTCAATCTCCTTGTGGCTTAGTTATATTGAGATTGGATACAGACTGTCAAGTGGCAGGCCCTATAGGCTTATACAGTGTGTGTCTGAGTGTTAGTATGAGTTACTGCCCACAGTACGGCTGGCTGTCACTCTAATGATCTTAAAATGAGCAGTGCTGCCTTTTTTAATAGGCATCTACTCTGAATTTGATACTGGGTTTGACTTCACCTCTGAGAGCTACTTTGAAGGTACTGGCGAGCTACCCGTAGCTCACGAGCTACACGTTGGAGACCCCTGATCTAGTCAATGGGGGGTCTTCATCAGGACAGGGGCAGTGGGGTGACAGCCTAAAAAGAGCCCAATGTAGCTCAAGGAGCGTGTTAAATATCTTCTCGTTTGGTGTAGTATATACTCGCACAGGAGCAGAGTCTACTGCGCAGCGATGGTTCTTCCCCAATGGGGATTCCCAGTCATGAGATTCCATTAACCTCTTCCAATACTGGTTCCAGAGGGTCTCAGTATAGTTAAGGCGGGGTTAGGGCTCAGGCAAACGTCCTGTCTCATCCGATAATATTAAGGTTCTTAGAAATGGACCCAGAGTCTCAAGTTACTTCAAATAGGAGGGCGCCAGCAAACGTACTGTCTCCTCCGATCCTATCTGTGAGCGGACCCTTTGAAGTATGATGCCGAGGCTATGGCTACACGTGCATGCGCCAGTGGGCTGAAGCGCTTCCCCAAACGGATTGCATGGCGGCACGATGCACGTGATTGTGCGTGTGCTCGCCATGCAATCCACTTTTGGGAGCACTTTGAAATGCCCCTCTTACTAGAGTCTCGCATAGCGATTGCGTAAACGCAACAGATGAGAAAATGGGAGTTCCATACCTGCACTGGGAAAAGGATCTTCTGGCGCTGGCTAAAGAGCAATTATAGCGAGTATCTTTACATCTGTTATACACTCTGATTAAACCAGTACCACTTAAAAAGAATCATTTGTTTACTCTCCATAGACCTTATTGGTCACCAACGAAGTTGGCTAAGATCACATTGGAACCATTAAAATATTAGAAGTGCGGTGACACAGAGGCGGATGATATACACATGTTCGTGGACTGCCCGTTATTTGCCTTCTTCTGGTGGTATGTAAGTCAGGCGTTTCAAGAAATTATTGGCTGCGAAGTTAAGGTAAGCCCCTGCCTGATCCGATTTGGGATGGACTTGTGCCCGTACTGGGACGAGTTAAACTCGGATCAGGCCTTACTGATATTGTTTCTGATATCGCTAGCAAGAACGGAAATCTGTAAGACATCGATTACTCCCGACCTACCAAAGGTATCAGAATGGCTAAGATCTATAAGACTGGACTTGGAGCGCAAGTCGGCCTCAGTAGATGATTAGTGCCCCATACTACCTCTGCAGAGAGAAGAAGTCATATCACTATACGCTGTAACCTCTAGGCACTGTTACTTCTTAGGATTCTTCTTTTCATCTTTGGCTCCGGCATCCATAGGATCTAGCTGTTCATTTAGCCTATGGTGGATCCATAGGATCAGCATGGCCATTCATTTTTATTAATGATAGATAAGATTGGAGGGCCTGGCCAACAAGATGGCCGGGCGGCAGCACTAAAAGAGAGCTCCAGCCCAGGCAGAGGCATACTCCATCCTCCTGCCGCCCCCTCGACTCTGAAAATCTTGAAACTGATCTCCGGATATGGCGGCGCCAGGGGGCATGGAAATAGTGACACCCCGGAGCTGTCTGCAACGCGCTGATGCACAAACCGAGCAGAGGCCTACAAGTCACCACCTCTGTGCTGGAGACCAGGTGGCCTGCCGAAGCTGTGGGTAGGTCCTGGGGAGCTGCCGCAAGGAGGTGAACGGAGTGTGGGTGGTAAAGTGGGATGGCTGATACCACAATAGTGGTGGGGCCGGCCTGCTGACAGAACCTGCAGCCTGTAACGGAGCCCTGGCACGCCTCCGCTCTTGGTGACTGCCTCGCCACGGAGAGACCCCACAACATGATGGCTGCATTGATTTACCCCCCTCCTGAGGCCGAGTGCAAGAGAGACTGTGACCGCTGATCCCCTGGACATTGCAGGCACTCCTACATGCCGTGGCGGAGATGAGCCGCGACAACGGTGCGCCCTGGTTGATGCAAGGGGCCCTCGGTAGGATGCTGGGGATGTATCCGGTGGTGGCCCTGGTGGACTCATGGTGCTTGAGGAGGAGCTTTTCTGTGGACTACCCCCCCCCCCTCCAGGTGCTGTGCAGGGGTATGCCGGGAGGGTATAATAAATGCGGCTGCACAAATAGCGAGAGGCTGCCAGTAATTGTTTATTCGCCCCACCCCGGGATTGAGGGTCGTGCAGAGGAGCGAGAGGAGACTACCAGTCAGCCTTGGCAGAGTGGAGGTGAACTGGTCTGGACGTAAACCCACACTCTTGGTGGCCGGTCCCATTGACTGGTGAGTGGGCTGTGTGACTTGCAACCTGCCATTGACCCGGACATTCTCCTCCTGTAGGATTTTCGTTGGTAACTAGCTCTGAACTAGGAGCATGGCCTCCACAGTCACATGACTGCCTGGTGCGATCCCTGCACAAGCATTTGAACACTGGACCCTGGATTTGAATCAGAACTGTAGGAGACACCAGGAGGTGGGAACTCTGTATCCTCTGTGCTGCTGCATCCCGCTGCTACTGCTGGAGTCCCTCACACAGCTTACCTGTGGAGAATTGGACTGGCACCACTGGTGGCATTCAATCTAGACACACAAGGTGTGGGGAGGGACCACAACTGCAGCGCTGCTGCCTGAAATCCTGGAGATATTGAGTGAGAGAAAGTTGTAGGTCCTCAAGCTGGCATGGGTAAGGACAAACTGCGCAGGGGCAGCAAGCAGACAAAGATTGACTAGTTCACGGTACAGGGAGCGGGTACCACCACATCACAGCCTCTTGAAGAGGCGACACAACCTGCAATGGAGCCCTCGGGGGCCCAGTTTCTGACAGCAATTGAAGCCTCAGGCCAAAACCGAAGCCATGGCCATAGACATGAACCTCCTCCGCACCGACCTTCGCACGGTAGCGGAGCGATTAGTGGAAACGGAGACACAGGTCACGGAAGTGCGGAGGGAGATCTCCACATTGAAGGTGACGGTGGCCGCCCAGGCGGTCTGCTTGAGTCGATTGGAGGCACGGATGGAATATGTGAAGGGCTGGTCCCTCAGATGTAACCTATGATTTATGGGATTCCCCGAGGGCGCCGAGGGTAACGTCCCAGAGACCTTCATGGAAGACTGGATCAAGACGGCACTCACAAAAGTGACACTATTTTTTGTGGTGGAAAGGGCTCACAAGTCATTGGTCCCACCGCCGCAACCAGGAGCTCGAACCCGAAGCATAGTAGGGAAATTTCTCAACTACAGAGAACGGGATAAACTACTATGAGGAGTTTGGAGCCATGGAGACCCGATATTTGTAAATAGCAGTATACGAATATTTCCAGACTATACAAGAGCTGTCCAATTGCAATGGCAGTCCTTTAGTAGTGTCAAACAAAAGCTAAGAATGATTGGCTTGAAGTATATGTTGCCTTATCCTGCCAAACTGAAGGTGTTGCGGGATGGACGTTCTCATTTTATCATAATGCCAGAGAACACTTGGGACTGGCTGGAGGTCCATAGTGCTGAATGTCAGCCTTCGACATCTACGGGACGGGCTCGGGATTCACTGTGGCAGAAAGAAGGCCCCTCGGCTACTCCAAGGAGACAAAGCCAACGTAGACGCCGTTCCAGATCTGCTGTGAGAACGGTGGTGCAATCTGATGGTACTCTGGACTTAGCAAAACAATGACAGGAGTGAGAAGCAGCCAGGGCCTTAGTTGAGGCAGTTACTTCTGCTGCTTATTCAACCACAGAATCGGATCTGTTGGGGACTCACGAACACCCGAGCGAGCAGGTGGTTGAATATGGACACATATTTATGGACCACACTGAAGGTGCTGTAGAATGATGTTGCACTTGCCCCTGGCGTGACAGGTATGAGGAGGGCTGGAGGGTTAATGCCACCCAGTAGTACGATGGGACTGATTAGTCTGTTTGTTGAGGCTCCCTCAGGTGTGATAAGATGAGGTGGTGGCACTGATAGAGGTCCTGGGTCTTTCACCCACCATGCGGCCAACCCTCCATTTTTCCCCTTGCTCTATTATACTTTACTTCTTGTTTTTCTACCATACCGTCTCCCGTATCTACTTTTCTGTGGTGTGACTGATTACCTGACTACCAGTGTTCGAACCTCACGGTATTAGGGAGTGGAACTGCTGATTGAGCCTCCCCCTGGGGTGAGATCTGACTATTTTCAGCCCCTAAGATATAATACCAGTTTATACCCAATTAAGGGATTGTACACACACAGTAGTTTAATTGAGACAGTTTTTGGGTGGGTGGGTGGGAGTAGTATTATGTGTGGGAGGACACTAGCTAAGTTGAAAGCTGTTTACCCGGGTGGTATAATGGGAGTCGAATATGGTTTGGGGTTATTATCGTTGTTGAAGCATCAGTTGTGTGTCTGAGGGTGGCGGGGGTTTGGGAATGGTGTGGGGAGGTGTGTGTGCGGAGGAGGAGAGCGAGGGGGGTGGGATGTTACGAGATGGGTGAAATTTTAACTTTGCCACATGGAATGTGAGGGGTCAAAACTCCTTCATGAAACAGTATAGTACACACATCTATCTTAGGAGGATTGGAGTTCATAAAGCTCTCCTCTGAGAGACACATATGTTGGAGACAGAAGCCCAGAAACTCCACAAAAAATGGAGGGGACAGCTTTACTCATCCACTTATTCATCCTATGCCAGAGAGGTATCCATATGGGTGGCTCGGGGCTCTTGTTTCAGCTGAGTGGCCGGGTTGCGGACGTAACAGGATGCTACATACTCATACACAACCTCTTGAATGGCCGGAATATCTGCTTGCTTAAAGCAGTGACAAGAGTGACTTTTTCAAGGCCCTAGAAATGGAATTATATACTCAATCCGGAAATTCACGGGACAACTATTCGTACATTGGCCCTTTTCATTGTATTCCGCTACACATGGAATCACCTCCCTCGTTTCACCTGGGTGACCAGTTTTCATTCTAAACTGCTCTACTTTTATATGTTGTTATTTGCACTTCCCTTTTTACTTTTCTGCACAATCCTATATTTTCCTCAGCATGGTTGCATATACATGCAGTTTTATATATATTTTAAATAGATTCCAACTAGATCTTCTCTGTATCTATCGGACTACTTTTGGACATTGTCCTTTCTACAGGGCGCTCAGGTATTCTATATTCTTATTAAATCTCACTACTAATATGTATTCTTTCTTTGCATGCAAAAAGGAACACCAAATAGACATATTTTCTTTGTATCTTAGAGAGCACAATGCATGCAAAATCTAGTTTTTCACTTGTATTATAATATATACTGGCATTCCCTGTGGCCCCCTTCCATGGGTTCTCTTCTTTCGGTCAACATCACCCATCATGGGTACCGCATTTTATGGCTTTGGGTGAGCTGACGTGACAATGCATCTTTACACAATATCCCCAGTGCGTTGTGACCGGCATATATAATTTCATGTCACTATTTTCCTTCACCTCATCACTGCTATATGAGGTTGACACATATGAATTTTACGTAAAAGATTTCATGAGAGATGAGGTTCCATACCAATGTATGTATATTTTCTGCAGCCTTGAAAGGGGCCAATGGACGAAACATGGGTCGGCTGCTTTTGCTCATATAGACCAGATATTGGCTGTTCCTGCTTGTATATAAACCAAACATTCTGGAAACTACAAATGGAATAAAATAACTTCAAAAGGGCAAATAATTTGATGGACTTCACATTAGGACTACTTTCTTTATTAAATGGACTTTCCATGTGTGCTCTAGTACTTATTATTTTGTATATTTTTTGCCAAGGACATTGTCCTAAGCAGGTGAACACCCTAGGTGTCAGGGTGTCTGCCGTATCATGGTAGCACCTCTACCCCACATGAAGATATATTGTGTATGATCTAACATCCCTAACAATAGTGCTGAAAATTGGATCTGCAATTGTTGTGAGCATAGCCACCATTTGTGTTTGTATAGTTAGGAAATTGTGACTTATTTTTTGCACAACTCTGATTTGAGTAAAACCCAGGGGGACCTTTCCAGAATGTGCTTGTGTTTTCTGTGTGCTCAGGTTACTTTTCCTAGGACTTCAGTTAAGCTTTAAAGATGCAAATAGGTTTTGTGAGGACAGCAGCTAATTTTTGTTGGAATTATTTCAGGACTCACAGGAGTCTTCAGACAACTCGCAGGGATTTATGAAAATGTAAGGGTTTCCTGATGACACAGGAGAGTTTACTGAGAAATTAAATTTTCAGGAGAGTCTGAGGGCTTAAAGGTATTTTTCAGAATGTGAAGTGTTTTTTTATATAGGGATCCGAAAGTTTCCTAACACTTTGTGTGAGCTCAGTAGTGGCGTTTACACCCAGCAGCATTGAGACCTGCTCCTCACACACTGACAGGAGGATAATAAACCAGCCTTACCTGCTTAGGGTGCTTCTGACATCCTGAAAAACAGAGAAACAAACACAGTGAAATCAGTTTCCACAGGAGATCTTAAAGTTATGGCAGTATTTTTAGGAGTGACACACTTCCATCTATGGTTACAAAACAGTGACTGGGGTCACATGACACAGCACATTCTGGGGTATCGCATGACTAAGCACAGAATGAGGGATTCTGAATGAGGTCACATGATATAACAGAAACTGATCTTCGGAATGGTAATGACATAGCACAGGGTAATTCTGAATGGAGTCACAAAAACACAGCACATTCTGATATTCTGAATGGAGTCACCTGACACATTGTATGATGTTCGCAACAGGGTCACATGCATGGGCATTATTTAGGGATTGCCAGGGGTCGCAGTTGTGACTCCTGGCTTGCCCCTTGTGACCCCTGGCACTGCTTGTGCGACCTCTGGCTTCAGAGGTAGCAAAATGAGTACAGAGAACATAGCGGGCGCTCGCCCTTATGGGAGTCGTGCTCCACCTTTGTTTTCAGCCAATTTTATATTAAACTAATAGTGAATAATAGATTATTATTCACTGTTAGTGTAGTAAAAAATGGGGCACGAGGATCTAGAATGAGAACTTCTGTAGCAGATGTCTTAAATAAAAAAATGCTTTTAAATGTATGTAGGGTACGTGCTAGGGGATCGGAGTGTGGTTGTGTGTTTATGATTGTGTTTGTACGTTTGAGCATGAGTGTTTGTAACTAAAAGTGAGTGTCAGTGACAGGTAGTGTGTGAGAGCCACTAAAAGGCAGTGAGTGAGAATAAGTGAGAATGAGTGGCAGTGAGCATGAGAGTCAGAATGAGTGACATTAAGAGTGAGTGCACAAGTGAAAAAGTATGAGTGAGTAGGAGTTGGATTGAGTGTGAATGAAGGAGAGAGAATGAGTGATACAGAGTGTGTGAGAATGACAGTTAGAGCAAGTGAGTATGAGTAAGTATGTTGGAGTCAGGGTAAGAATGAGTGAGAGCGAGGTAGACTATGTGTGAATGAATGATTGAGTGTGGCTGAGTAAATGTGAGTGAGAATGTGATGTAATGTCTGCCATTGGCCCTTACATACTGAAGGTAATTTGTGGCTTATAGAGGGACCCATAGAAAACGTCTACTGCTGGAATACTGGAGGCAATTGTTGGCATGGGCAGGCACCTGTGAAAACCACTGCTACTGGCACAATGGAGGCAATTGTTGTCATGGGCAGGCACCTGTGAAAACCACTGCTACTGGCACACTGGAGGCAATTGTCAGCATGGGCAGCTACCTGTGAAAAACACTGCTACTGGCACAGTGGAGGCAATTGTTGGCCTGGGCAGGCACCTGTGAAAAACACTGCTACTGGCACACTGGAGGCAATTGTCGGCATGGGCAGGCACCTGTGAAAACCACTGCTACTGGCACACTGGAGGCAATTGTCGGCATGGATAGGCACCTGTGAAAAACACTGCTAATGGCACACCGGAGGCAATTGTCGGCATGGACAGGCACCTGTGAAAACCACTGCTACTGGCACACTGGAGGCAATTGTCAGCATGGGCAGCTACCTGTGAAAAACACTGCTACTGGCACACTGGAGGCAATTGTCAGCATGGGCAGCTACCTGTGAAAAACACTGCTACTGGCACAGTGGAGGCAATTGTTGGCCTGGGCAGGCACCTGTGAAAAACACTGCTACTGGCACACTGGAGGCAATTGTCGGCATGGGCAGGCACCTGTGAAAACCACTGCTACTGGCACACTGGAGGCAATTGTCGGCATGGGCAGGCACCTGTGAAAACCACTGCTACTGGCACACTGGAGGCAATTGTCGGCATGGACAGGCACCTGTGAAAAACACTGCTACTGGCACACTGGAGGCAATTGTCGGCATGGACAGGCACCTGTGAAAACCACTGCTACTGGCACACTGGAGGCAATTGTTGGCATGGACAGGCATCTGTGAAAAACACTGCTACTGGCACACTGGAGGCAATTGTCAGCATGGACAGGCACCTGTGAAAACCACTGCTACTGGCACACTGGAGGCAATTGTCGGCATGGACAGGCACCTGGGAAAACCATTGCTACTGACAGACTGGAGGCAATTGTCAGCATGGGCAGCTACCTGTGAAAAACACTGCTACTGGCACACTGGAGGCAATTGTCAGCATGGGCAGCTACCTGTGAAAAACACTGCTACTGGCACAGTGAAGGCAATTGTTGGCCTGGGCAGGCACCTGTGAAAAACACTGCTACTGGCACACTGGAGGCAATTGTCGGCATGGGCAGGCACCTGTGAAAACCACTGCTACTGGCACACTGGAGGCAATTGTCGGCATGGGCAGGCACCTGTGAAAACCACTGCTACTGGCACACTGGAGGCAATTGTCGGCATGGACAGGCACCTGTGAAAAACACTGCTACTGGCACACTGGAGGCAATTGTCGGCATGGACAGGCACCTGTGAAAACCACTGCTACTGGCACACTGGAGGCAATTGTTGGCATGGACAGGCACCTGTGAAAAACACTGCTACTGGCACACTGGAGGCAATTGTCAGCATGGACAGGCACCTGTGAAAACCACTGCTACTGGCACACTGGAGGCAATTGTCGGCATGGACAGGCACCTGGGAAAACCATTGCTACTGACAGACTGGAGGCAATTATCAGCATGGACAGGCACCTGTGAAAACCACTGCTACTGGCACACTGGAGGCAATTGTCGGCATTAGCAGGCACCTGTGAAAACCACTGCTACTGGCACACTGGAGGCAATTGTTAGCATGGGCAGGCACCTGTGAAAACCACTGTTACTGGCACACTGGAGGATATTGTCAGCATGGACAGGCACCTGTGAAAACCACTGCTACTGGCACACTGGAGGCAATTGTCGGCATGGGCAGGCACCTGTGAAAACCACTGCTACTGGCACACTTGAGGCAATTGTTAGCATGGACAGGCACCTGTGAAAACCACTGCTACTGGCACACTGAGGGCAATTGTCGGCATGGGCAGGCACCTGTGAAAAACACTGCTACTGGCACACTGGAGGCAATTGTAGGCATGGACAGGCACCTGTGAAAACCACTGCTACTGGCACACGGCAGGCAATTGTTGGCATAGGGGGGTAACTGTGACAAAATACTGGCACTAGCTCATTGGAGATGCTTCTTGGCATAAGGGAGGAAAACCATGACATACGGAGGTAACAATCATACAATTCTAGTCCTGATGTACTAGGTGTAATTCAACCCAGTGGTGGTTTATCTATGGGGGCATTGACCCTGTATTTGCTGCCCCCCTGGACCCTAATATGCATTTATAACGTTTATATTACTGGCCATGGTGCTTATATGACAGCCGCGGGCCGGCTGCACATTGCAAGCAGCAGACTTTCAGTTTATGAGTGGGCGGGGGGCAGGGCATCATTATAGATGTCACCAGAAGAGTGTCTGGGTCTAAAGATGTGTAAGTGCGCATGTCAGGATGGATAGGTGTCTTCCTATGACCAACCCGACATGTGGACATAAGGCCTCTCCTACCCGCACAGCGTTAGGGAGCCAGGGATCACATCTGCAGCCTCCCCGGTCTCCTAAGGAGCGCTGACTTTGCCTGCTCCAGCCAATCCGGATGCTGCTCTTATGCTGTGATGCAGCTTCTGGATTGGAGAGGTGAAGAGTAGGCCTAGTCTTGTTTGGCTTTACAGAAGCCCATGGCCAATCAGAGTATGGCTTTCCTATGAAGTCATGCAGTGATGGGTCATTTTCTATCCCTTGCTGCCTTTCCTTCAATCGCTGTACTTTTTCCGCCGCCTCATCATGCCTAGCCCAGCGAGTAGCAAAGAAGAGGGCGAGAAGCGATGCGAGTAAGTAACAGTTATAGTAATAAACTATTTTACAGGATTAATGTATTCTCAAGATGTTTTACGAGACAGAAAACTAACCTGGTAAACAGACATAAGAGATACCTGAAAAGATGTTCAGAATATGGTATAAAAATATCATGAAAACGGGCCAAGAAATTAAAGGGTGTAGAGAGCTAAACAAAAGAGGAGTGAAAAATAAAATCACATGAGGAAGCCAGATGAGTGAGGCACAGAAATATACATTTAATGATTGGTAAAATGTAGACTTCATCATTTAAGTGAACCATGAAACCTCGGAGATGATCTAACAAGGCCAAGCGGCACTAAATCGGTAATTCAGTACGACTGCAGGATGGTAAAATTTTAGAATAATAAGCAAGCATCCCGTGGCCTTATGTTGGTTCATTACAGTAGGACTTTAGGATGATAAATATTTAATAATAAGCAAGCGTCCCATGGCCGTATGTGGGGTCTTTACAGTAGGACTTCAGGATGATAAATATTTAATAATAAGCTAGCGTCCCGTGGCCGTATGTGGGGTCATTACAGTAGGACTTCAGGATGATAAATATTTAATAATAAGCAAGTGTCCCGTGGCCGTATGTTGGTTCATTACAGTTGAACTTCAGGTTGATAAATATTTAATAATAAGCAAGCTTCCCGTGGCCTTATGTTGGTTCATTACAGTAGGACTTCAGGATGATAAATATTTAATAATAAGCAAGCATCCCGTGGCCGTATGTGGGGTCATTACAGTAGGATTTCAGGATGATAAATGTTTAATAATAAGCAAGCGTCCCGTGGGCCTATGTTGGTTCATTACAGTATGACTTCAGGATGATAAATATTTAATAATAAGCAAGCGTCCCGTTGGCCGTATGCGGGTTCATTACAGAAGGACTTCAGGATGATAAATATTTAATAATAAGCAAGCGTCCCGTGGCCGTATGTGGGTTCATTACAGTAGGACTTCAGGATGATAAATATTTAATAATAAGCAAGCGTCCCGTGGCCGTATGCTGGTTCATTACAGTAGGACTTCAGGATGATAAATATTTAATAATAAGCAAGCGCCCCGTGGCCGTATGCTGGTTCATTACGGTAGGACTTCAGGATGATAAATATTTAATAATAAGCAAGCGTCCCGTGGCTGTATGTGGGTTCATTACAGTAGGACTTCAGGATGATAAATGTTTGATAATAAGCAAGCGTCCTGTGGCCGTATGTTGGTTCATTACACTAGGACTTCAGGATGATAAACATTTAATAATAAGCAAGCGTCCCGTGGCCGTATGTTGGTTCATTACAGTAGGACTTCAGGATGATAAATATTTAATAATAAGCAAGCGCCCCGTGGCCGTATGCTGGTTCATTACAGTAGGACGTCAGGATGATAAATATTTAATAATAAGCAAGCGTCCCGTGGCTGTATGTGGGTTCATTACATTAGGGCTTCAGGATGATAAATATTTAATATTAAGCAATCGTCCCGTGGCTGTATGTGGGTTCATTACAGTAGGACTTCAGGAGGATAAATATTTATTAATAAGCAAGCGTCCCGTGGCCGTATGTGGGTTCATTACAGTAGGACTTCCGGATGATAAATCTTTAATAATAAGCAAGCGCCCCGTGGCCGTATGTGGGTTCATTACAGTAGGACTTCAGGATGATAAATATTTAATAATAAGCAAGCGTCCCGTGGCCGTATGTTGGTTCATTACGGTAGGACTTCAGGATGGTAAATATTTAATAATAAGCAAGCGCCCCGTGGCCGTATGCTGGTTCATTACAGTAGGACTTCAGCATGATAAATATTTAATAATAAGCAAGCGTCCCATGGCCGTATGTGGGTTCATTACAGTAGGACTTCAGGAGGATAAATATTTATTAATAAGCAAGCGCCCCATGGCCGTATGTGGGTTCATTACAGTAGGACTTCCGGATGATAAATCTTTAATAATAAGCAAGCGCCCCGTGGCCGTATGATGGTTCATTATGGTAGGACTTCAGGATGATAAATATTTAAGAAAAAGCAAGTGTCCCGTGGCCGTATATTGGTTCATTACAGTAGGACTTCAGGATGATAAATGTTTAATAATAAGCAAGCGTCCCGTGGCTGTATGTGGGTTCATTACAGTAGGACTTCCAGATGATTAATATTTAATAATAAGCAAGCGTCCCGTGGCCGTATGTTGGTTCGTTACAGTAGGACTTCAGGATGATAAATATTTAATAATAAGCAAGCGTCCCGTGGCCATATGTTGGTCATTACAGTAGGACTTCAGGATGATAAATATTTAATAATAAGCAAGCGTCCCGTGGCCGTATGTTGGTCATTACAGTAGGACTTCAAGATGATAAATGTTTAACAATAAGCAAGCGTCCCGTGGCTGTATGTGGGTTCATTACAGAAGGACTTCCGGATGATAAATATTCAATAATAAGCAAGCGTTCCGTGGCCGTATGTTGGTTCATTACAGTAGGACTTCAAGATGATAAATGTTTAACAATAAGCAAGCGTCCCGTGGCTGTATGTGGGTTCATTACAGTAGGACTTCCGGATGATAAATAATTAATAATAAGCAAGCGCCCCGTGGCCGTATGCTGGTTCATTACAGTAGGACTTCAGGATGATAAATATTTAATAATAAGCAAGCGTCCCGTGGCTGTATGTGGGTTCATTACATTAGGACTTCAGGATGATAAATATTTAATAATAAGCAAGCGTCCCGTGGCCGTATGTTGGTTCGTTACAGTAGGACTTCAGGATGATAAATGTTTAATAATAAGCAAGCGTCCCGTGGCCGTATGTTGGTTCATTACAGTAGGACTTCAGGATGATAAATGTTTAATAATAAGCAAGCGTCCCGTGGCCGTATGTGGGTTCATTGCAGTAGGACTTCCGGATGATAAATATTTAATAATAAGCAAGCGCCCCGTGGCCGTATGCTTGTTCATTACAGTAGGACTTCAGGATGATAAATATTTAATAATAAGCAAGCGTCCCGTGGCTGTATGTGGGTTCATTACATTAGGACTTCAGGATGATAAATATTTAATAATAAGCAAGCGTCCCGTGGCCGTATGTTGGTTCATTACAGTAGGACTTCAGGATGATAAATGTTTAATAATAAGCAAGCGTCCCGTGGCCGTATGTTGGTTCATTACAGTAGGATTTCAGGATGATAAATATTTAATAAGAGGCAAGCGTCCCGGGCCGTATGTTGGTTCATTACAGTAGGACTTCAGGATGATAAATATTTAATAATAAGCAGGCGTCCCGTGGCCGTACGTTGGATAACTTATAATAAAATTATTATCTTAAATTAAGGGTGAGAAAATCAAGAAACGTTTAAAGCAGGGGTCTGCAACCAGTCGATTGTGAGCAACAGGTTGCTCACCGACAACCTGTCAGTCCCTCGCAGCCTGACCCCACTGTTGTATCCTGTCATTGTAATTTTGTTTATTTTTAGGCCTTTTTTGGCACCTTATCCTTTCTTGCCCGCTTTCACGCACACCAACTGCTCCCATTTGGTATTAAGCTTTGCTGGGGAGGGGTGGGGTAAAGCGGGTGACGTCAGTCCTGCATGAGCAGTGTTAGACTGCCCACCGTCAGTGACTGATGTGCTTCCAGTCCATGTTGGCTGCATCCCATTGGCTGACATACAAGGCGGGATGTGTGTACTGTGCCTCTGCCAGTCCCCGCGTGCAGCGGCTCTGTCTGCAGCACTTGAATAATGTTGGTTTGCTATTGCGGCGCCTGTGGATGTGAAGCTTTCTCTAGTAACAGAAGTGCATCAGCTGATTTGTTAGTGCGGCGCCTGTGGATGTGAAGCATTCTCTAGAAACAGAAGTGCATCAGCTGCATTGCTAGGGCCGCGCCTGTAGATGTGAAGCTTTCTCTAGAAACAGAAGTGCATCAGCTGCTTTGCTTGTGCTGCGCCTGTGGATGTGAACCTTTCTCTAGAAACAGAAGTGCATCAGCTGCTTTGCTAGTGCAGCGCCTGTGGATCTGAAGCTTTCTCTAGAAACAGAAGTGCATCAGCTGCATTGCTAGTGCGGCGCCTGTGGATGTGAAGCTTTCTCTAGAAACAGAAGTGCATCAGCTGCTTTGCTAGTGCGGCGCCTGTGGATGTGAAGTTTTCTCTAGAAACAGAAGTGCATCAGCTGATTTGTTAGTGCGGCGCCTGTGGATGTGAAGCTTTCTCTAGAAACAGAAATGCATCAGCTGCATTGCTAGGGCGGCGCCTGTGGATGTGAAGCTTTCTCTAGAAACAGAAGTGCATCAGCTGCATTGCTAGGGCGGCGCCTGTGGATTTGAAGCTTTCTCTAGAAACAGAAGTGCATCAGCTGCTTTGCTAGTGCGGCGCCTGTGGATGTGAAGCTTTCTCTAGAAACAGAAGTGCATCAGCTGCTTTGCTAGTGCGGCGCCTGTGGATGTGAAGCTTTCTCTAGAAACAGAAGTGCATCAGCTGCTTTGCTAGTGCGGCGCCTGTAGATGTGAAGCTTTCTCTGGAAACAGAAGTGCATCAGCTGCTTTGCTAGTGCGGCGCCTGTGGATGTGGAGCTTTCTCTAGAAACAGAAGTGCATCAGCTGCTTTGCTAGTGCGGCACCTGAGGATTTGAAGCTTTCTCTAGAAACAGAAGTGCATCAGCTGCTTTGCTAGTGCGGGGCCTGTGGATGTGAAACTTTCTCTAGAAACAGAAGTGCATCAGCTGCTTTGCTAGTGCGGCGCCTGTGGATGTGAAGCTTTCTCTAGAAACAGAAGTGCATCAGCTGCTTTGCTAGTGCGGCGCCTGTAGATGTGAAGCTTTCTCTGGAAACAGAAGTGCATCAGCTGCTTTGCTAGTGCGGCGCCTGTGGATGTGGAGCTTTCTCTAGAAACAGAAGTGCATCAGCTGCTTTGCTAGTGCGGCACCTGAGGATTTGAAGCTTTCTCTAGAAACAGAAGTGCACCAGCTGCTTTGCTAGTGCCGCGTCTGTGGATGTGAAACTTTCTCTAGAAACAGAAGTGCATCAGCTGCTTTGCTAGTGCGGCGCCTGTGGATGTGAAACTTTCTCTAGAAACAGAAGTGCATCAGCTGCTTTGCTAGTGCGGCGCCTGTGGATGTGGAGCTTTCTCTAGAAATAGCAGTGTATCAGCTGCTTTGCTAGTGCGGCGCCTGTGGATGTGAAACTTTCTCTAGAAACAGAAGTGCATCAGCTGCTTTGCTAGTGCGGCGCCTGTGGATGTGGAGCTTTCTCTAGAAACAGCAGTGTATCAGCTGCTTTGCTAGTGCGGCGCCTGTGGATGTGAAACTTTCTCTAGAAACAGAAGTGCATCAGCTGCTTTGCTAGTGCGGCGCCTGTGAATGTGGAGCTTTCTCTAGAAACAGAAGTGCATCAGCTGCTTTGCTAGTGCGGCACCTGAGGATTTGAAGCTTTCTCTAGAAACAGAAGTGCATCAGCTGCTTTGCTAGTGCGGGGCCTGTGGATGTGAAGCTTTCTCTAGAAACAGAAGTGCACCAGCTGCTTTGCTAGTGCCGCGTCTGTGGATGTGAAGCTTTCTCTAGAAACAGAAGTGCATCAGCTGCTTTGCTAGTGCGGCACCTGAGGATTTGAAGCTTTCTCTAGAAACAGAAGTGCATCAGCTGCTTTGCTAGTGCGGGGCCTGTGGATGTGAAGCTTTCTATAGAAACAGAAGTGCACAAGCTGCTTTGCTAGTGCCGCGTCTGTGGATGTGAAGCTTTCTCTAGAAACAGAAGTGCATCAGCTGCTTTGCTAGTGCGGCGCCTCTGGATGTGAAGCTTTCTCTTTGCTAGTGCAGTGCCTATGGATGAGAAGCTTTCTCTAGAAACAGAAGTGCCTCAGCTGCTTTGCTAGTGTGGCGCCTGTGGATGTGAAGCTTTCTCTGGAAACAGAAGTGCATCAGCTGCTTTGCTAGTGTGGCGCCTATTGATGTGAAGCTTTCTCTTGAAACAGAAGTGCATCAGCTGCATTTCTTGTGCGGTGCCTGTGGATGTGAAGCTTTCTCTAGAAACAGAGGTGCATCAGCTGCTTTGCTAGTGCGGCGCCTGTAGATGTGAAGCTTTCTCTGGAAACAGAAGTGCATCAGCTGCTTTGCTAGTGCGGCGCCTGTGGATGTGGAGCTTTCTCTAGAAACAGAAGTGCATCAGCTGCTTTGCTAGTGCGGGGCCTGTGGATGTGAAGCTTTCTCTAGAAACAGAAGTGCACCAGCTGCTTTGCTAGTGCCGCGTCTGTGGATGTGAAGCTTTCTCTAGAAACAGAAGTGCATCAGCTGCTTTGCTAGTGCGGCGCCTGTGGATGTGAAACTTTCTCTAGAAACAGAAGTGCATCAGCTGCTTTGCTAGTGCGGGGCCTGTGGATGTGAAGCTTTCTATAGAAACAGAAGTGCACAAGCTGCTTTTCTAGTGCCGCGTCTGTGGATGTGAAGCTTTCTCTAGAAACAGAAGTGCATCAGCTGCTTTGCTAGTGCGGCGCCAGTGGATGTGAACCTTTCTCTAGAAACAGAAGACCACGAGGACGACCCCAAGACGACTGTGACCCCGAGTCCGGCACCCAAGGACCTCCCTCGACACTCCTGAAGAAGCCTGCAGCCTCAGAACAAGGTGCCCCCCCTTACCGCGATCAACAGAGGGTAAGATTTCCTGGCACCAAAAGGCACCCCTGCACGCGGCGCCCCGCGGCCCCCTGTGCCCAATCCCGGGGTACCTACCTATCCTCCAACTACCCAACTTACCTCTCAAAGTGGTGGTGACACCTGAAGAATCTTCGTCCCCGAGCTTGCAGTCTTTTTCTAAACCGGAGATTTCCCATTGAAATCAATTGAGCGCCTGAAGGCTCAAAAGCACCCTGCACCCAGCCACCCGAGTGGCCCTGGCAGTGAAAACTCTACACCTACCTACTTCCCCACTTGCCCTGAGTAAGTGACCAGGAGCCCAGCTCCCACAGCCGCGTGGCTTGCCAGTCATCAGTCACCAACCAAGGCCCCCCTATCCCTCATAGGATAACATTGGGCCTAGTTCTCTCTGCACCCGGCCGCCCTAGAGTCGCTGAGGGTGAATCAACTGTACCTACCTGACCCTGGGGGACCCCTGAGTCTATGCCCAGAACCTCAACTCTGCCAGTCGAGTACTTACCCTTAAACCGATAACTCTATTTTCCTCATAGGGTAACATCGACTGGCTTTTTCCTGAAATTTCTTCTAAGTGTGGACTTTTCAAATCGTAAAATATTCACCAAAAATCAGTCAAGTAACGAAAACGAAATTACTCACCTGCTCTTAGGTGAGCTCCCAGTGCTGGATCTTGGTGCCCAGCACTGACTCTGAAAAATACTTACAACTGTACTTACCTTTAACCCAATTTTCTTCCATAGGAAACCATTGACTGTTTTTCTGTGAAATTTCTTCAAAGTGTCGATTTCTGCAATCTTTAAATATTCTTCAAAAATCGTATAATACCTGAAAACGTAATTACTTACCTGTTTTGGATAAAGGTCCCAGTACTGAGTCTAGGCACCCAGTACTGGATTACAAAAGTAACGAGAACATACAATACCTGCAACTTGAATTTTCTTCCATAGGGAATCATTGACTGTTTTCTTTGAAATATTTTCTGTCAACTTTTAAAATAGCTAAATATTGTTTAAAAATCATTACAGTAATTAAGTCGACTTTCATTACTTGATTCTGATTACTGACCCAGGACTGAATCTAGGATCCAGTCCTGGAATTCCAAAAGTAATCTAAAAAGTAATCTGTTGCACTTGAATTTTCCATTGAGCTCAATGCGTTTAAAATAGAGTTGCCTATTGCAACCACTTGTAACTGTTTACAAAAGTTAATTGCATATTGCAAAAGTATTTATATGAAACATCTTATTCTGAGAAAGTATATTTTAAATCCAAGTGTTGGTTCTAAAATAAAACAAGCATATATTTTTTTATATATAAACCATTGGCCTAGAGTTCAGTTATTGAGTGTGTGAGACCATTTGCTGACTGAGTGTGTACAACAAATGCTTTACACTGTCCTCGGATACTGCCTTACTGCTCGACCAAGCTACCACTTTAGAGAGTAAGGTTATATCTAACTTTACCCTCTGTCAAACCCTGGGGGACTGTGGACTCTGTACACCCTGTACCTATTAAGGAAAAGTATATACAGAGCCACTTTCTCACACCCGCGTGTTGCTCCTCATTGAATTCAGGTAACTAAAAGTCTAATGTAAACATTATTACCCTTAAAAAAGCCCTTTTATGTGCATGTTTGTGCTGGTGATTTTCTGTCAGTGTAGTGTGCCGTTCTCTTCAGAGTCAAGTGACATGATGGGGGGCTCCTTTCCAGCACCCTGTGGCATGACCTTCTGGGTGCTCTCCAAAATGAATAAACATCAACAGCACCTGTAGCTTTTATATTAGATGGCACTTGCATGACGTTGGAACCAGCCCCAGCTTCCACATCTTAAATAATAGTGGCAGGTTCACAAAACTGGTGTGTGATATAATTAGGGGACAGGATGTGGCCTAACAGCTAGAGCGGTCAACCTCGAAGCTGGGGAACTGGGTTTGAGTTTCAGCAGGGATGCTCAACATCTGTGATTCTGGGCAAATCAGTTAATCTCCCCGTGCCTAACAAAATGAATGTGTCCATCTGTAATGCAACTGGTGCTCATTTAAAGAGCTCTGATACCTTTGGGTCGAGTTCGCTCTATATAAAACTAAAAGAAAATGATACTGTTATCTCAGGAAAGGCCACTTAAATACTTATTCTTTTGGCTGTGCAGGCTGACTGGTGGGGAAGTAGGTGGAGCATGTTCACCAGCGATAACTCGAAACGTGAGCATACAGTGTTGCTTCGGGTCTTCGTATCACACCCCTCTCGCAAGATCCCATCTCAGAAACACTCACATGCCAGCTATGCGGTGTGTTTGTTGTTGAATTATTAGCTGCACTCTAGATTCTCAGTAGAGTGTTCAAGTCACTAGACCTGCACTTTTTAAATATTTCGAGGCCTGCTCATGTAAATTAAAGCAGCATTTCACAGGGATCTTTTATTTTTAAATACATAAAGTATATTCAGTACCATTCCTGGCCACAAACCGGATGCAGGAACATTATTTTACATTTCTTTTCATTGAATTTGAATGACTGAGAGGGTATGGCGTAAGGGCCAGAGCTGCCGACTTCGAAGCTGGGGATCCAGGATCGAGTCTCGGCGTAGGCTCGACTTCCTCTGATTCTGGGCAAATGACCTAATCTCGTATCGACTACGACCTATGGACAGCGCCTAAAGACCCTCACTGGAAGTATTATAAATTGTAATAAAATAATGAGAGAGATGGAAAATAGGTTCCTTGCTCCGGTTTGTGCCGAGGGACCACTTGCAAACGGTACTTTATTAGGAGGTACTAGGGGGGACAAAGGGAACAATGCACCAGTTGCTCGGCCTTTAGTAGCTCACAATGATTTTACTGATCAGAAGTAGTTCTCTCTACAGAAAAGGTTGGAGACCCCTGGTATACACGGATTACTGCTAGCACCAATGGTTTCATGCAGCAAAAAGTTACCACTGTAGAACGAGCAGAATTTGCAAGAGGGACAGTCCTGCACCTATTCCGCACACGTCCGCTGCCTGTGTCACCCTCCTATAGAGAATTCCAATGTTCTGATGTTATTGTCCAAGTTGCGACATGCTGTGTAAACTGTGCATATTATTTACCAGCAAATAATAACAACAAATACAAAGTATTCAATGTGAGCAAGTAGCGGCCTATAGGTGCATTGCATCAGGAGGAAGCGGAGACCACTTACCTATTTATTAAGAGAAGATTAATCTGTCTCGGGCCAACAGCTATGGCACTCTGTAACAACTCTGTAACACTCTAACAACAGCAACAGCAAATCCTGCCGTACTTGCGCACCATCTTCAGCATTACTGGTGGAAGCAAAACGACCTCCTGAGGCCCCAAGACTGGGCAAGCACTCCAAGGCAGGTCAGAACTCCTTCAGCAGAGTTCCAGGGGAGCTGGTGGTGAAGTCCTTTTGTTCCTGGGACTTCTTAACAGGGAGCCAGCTCTTCTCAGGCCCTTGGAGATCAGAATCAAAAGAAGGGGATACAGCAAAGTCCTTCCCCTCTCCTTGGCAGCAAAGCAAAACAGCAAGCAGGCAGTCTTCTCCTCTTCAGTCCTTTTCAGCTTTCTCCTTGGCAGAGGTTTCTTCTTAGTTCCAAAGTGATCTAAAGTTTAGGTGTCTGGGGTCCTCTTCTTATACCCCTCCAAGTCTTTGTCTCTCTTTGTTTCAGTGGGGGGATTCCCCTGCTCAAACCGGTTCCTGGGTGTGCTCTGCTCTGGAGCACCTGGTTCCTTTCAGAGTGAGGGGCAGGGTCATTAGACGCTCAGCAGGAGGTGGAGCCTTCTTTGTGCCAGCAGAGGCAGAGTCCTCAGCCTGGCCAGCAGGGGGTGGAGCCAGCTTTGTGCTGGCAGGGGCAGCCCTATTCAAGCCCAGGGACTACTCCTCCCACCCATCTAAAGCAGATCTCCCTATTCACCCTGCTGCTGACTCATCCAGGCTCCTGGAGCCACCTAGCCCATCACATGACACCAGTCAGCCAACCAGCACACAGGCACACAGGAAGGTTAAACAGGAGAATAGCTACTTTCTAAAAAGTGCTATTCTCACACAGTGAATTTAAAAACCATCTTGCTAAAAAGATGTATAATTAGATTCTGAACACAAAGATACCAAACTTGGATTTTCTATCTTGCCCTTATGGGAAGATAGGCATGTAAACAGTTTTCCCCGTTCTATCCTATGGGCAAGATAGCCTCTCAGCAGTGAAAAACGAAAATGGCTGTAATTCACTACCAGGGCATGTTACACACCTCAGTACATGCCCTACCTTTCAGATACACTGCACCCAGCCCAGGGGGGTACCTAGGGCCACCATAGGGATGCCTGACATGTACAGAAAGGGAAGGATAAGGCCTGGTCAGTGGGTGCACTGGCCAGGTCGACATGGCAGTCCTGGACTGCACATAGGCACTGCAAGCAGGCCTAAGACATCATTTTAGCGCTACTCCTGTGGGTGGCACAATCAGTGCTGCAGCCCACTAGTAGCATTTGAATCACCAGCCCTGGCACACGCAGTGCACTTTGCTAGGGGCTAACAGGTGAAACAAATATACCAATCATGGATAACCAATATAACAATTTATACAGAGAGCATATGCACTTTAGCACTGATCAGCAGTGGTAAAGTGCCCAGAGTCCTATTGCCAACAACCACGGGTCAGAAAAAATAAAGGAGGAAGAAGCAAAAAGTTTGGGGATAACCCTGCAAAAAGGGCCGTTTCCAACACAACCCCCTTCCAGCCTAAAGCCAGGGTAGACCAAGCGATACCTCGATGGGATTCCCTGCTTAGGGCGATAGAACACGGAAACTGGCCCAAACAGCAGGGCACTATTCCTGTTCTACGCCTTCCTGAACCCGGTTGGATCTCTCCATCCATATTCTCAGGGTCCACCAAGCCAATCCATGTGGGACCCTTCTCCTCACCTGTGGACACCACCTGTGCAGCACCTTGCCTTAACTTGCTCACAGATGTGTCCCAACAGACAGACAGCAAGCCGCAGTGACCAGGGACAGTGGTCAGGGATGAGACCCAGGCCTTATGCCTCTCAGGGCCCTCAAACCCCTGTGGCGTCAGAAGGTGGGGGGCAGTAGCCCCAGGTGCTTGGCAACCTTTGTCCACTTCCTTTCCTGTCAGGTCGGGTCTGACAACCTGGCACTGACCCACCAGCCCCGGGCCTGTATCCGGTGGCTGGACAGGAGGCTGGGGTAGGCTTTTCCATACCCAGTCCTCCTCTTCCTTGGGGCTCTGTACCCTCCCACCTGGAGCGGTACCCCTTCTAGAATAGTCAGGGCACCTGTGGCAGGTGTCCTGCACCATTCGGCCACCAGTTCAGGGGTTCTATCCTGCAACTGGGATCCCAGGTCAGGGGGGACACCCCGGACCTGGCCCTCCAACCTAGGGTCTACACCCTCCAGGTGAACCGGGGTCAGAGGCGAGGACTCCCTCCCTCTGCACCTCCTTCCAGAATTCTGCACCCTCCTACTCGGAGCGGTACACCTCAAAGACAAACTGGTAGAGACACTGCTTACAGATGTCCCTCCCTCCAGTTCAGGACCTCTCTCCAGCAACTGGTCTCCCAACCTAGGGTCTAAACCCTCAGGTTGCACCGGGATCAGAGGCGAGGACTCTCTCCCTCTGCACCCCCTTGCAGAGAGCTGCACCCTCCCCACTGGAGGGGTACCCCTGGAAGCCAAACCGGTCAGGACACAGCTTACAGATGTCCTTCCCCCCAGGTCAGGCAGATCCTGAACCTGGCCTCCCAACCCAGGGACTAAACCCTGCGGTTGCACACCTGCCTGGCATGCCAGGACTTCTGGGGACTCACACAGTATCTCCCCGAGGGTGACACATGACTCATGTGTCTCGTGACAGTCTGCCTGGCACAGATCTCCCGGCCCCTGTCCACCTGACAGTGCGCGAAGATCCCACAGGACAGAAGTGGTGTCACCATGGTCACTCCTAGGGGACTCAGCCCTTCTGGCTGGTCCCTGACCCACTGGTTCTCCCACTGGGGAACACATCCCCCTCTCACCCCTCAGTCTGGACTTCTGCACCCTCCCAACTGGAGCGGTACCGCCAGACACCAGAACCACTGGAGCTCTGTTTACAGAGGCTCCAGGTTCTCCTGACACTAGGGGATCCTCCTCAAATGGCCTACTAGCACTGTCTAGGCCCCCAACCTGGTGTTCCCTTAAGGAACCCTCCAGGCCCTGAGACTGGGTTTCTGGCACCTTGGGACCCACAGTCCCACACTCACCCCTTCTCCACTGAGACAGGACGTGAGCCCCTACACCCCTCCCACTACACTGGGACCTAACTGGGCTACACTGAACCTCTTCCACCTCACAGGTCTGGAAGATATCCGGGCCACTCCTTTTGGGATCACTCCCCAATGCCTCTCCAGACATTTTGACATCCAACCAAAGGTCTGCCTCCAACGCAAGCTCTCTGGAACCAGAGAACTCACACTCCACCGGGTGTTGGCATAGCTCTGGAAAACAGGGACTTAAAATATGCTCTCCAACAAATGAATCACACAGCCCCCCACAGTTGTTAACCAAGCTACCGTTTGCCTCACCCTCCAGTGCCTCACACAAGTACCTCACACCACTCTCCTGAGATTGGCAAGACAGTACCTGACTGTCTCTGTCACACAACTCACACTCTTCTGGGCGGTCTCCACACTCACACACCAAGGTTTCTACCATGGGGGGACCCCTCTCCCTGTACCTCTCATCTAGGGTCAGTAGAGTGTCCCTCCCACCACTAGGAATATGGTCCCCTGTGCCAGTTCCCCAATCTACTTCAGGGACACTGCACCCCACAGGAACTACATCATAAACCTGAACCCCCTGGTGTATGTCAACCCCCTCCTTCAAGTCAGGTGCCACATCTCTGGGTGTTTGTACCTTTCTCTCAGCACTAGAAACTACAATCTTGCTGACACCATCTGAGCTGGACTCCACCTCCAACTCAGCAAAGCTCACTTCTTGAGCTAACCATTCTTCTTCAGCTGAGACACTCATGGCCTCAAGCCTCTCGAGCTCCAGATCAAGCTCCCTCATTCTTAATTCATGTGCCAAGGTCAATTTCAATTCTTCCAAGGCATACATCTTCTTGCTCTCTTCTACTTTGTTTTGGGTTTCCATTTCCATCAGCTTCAACTCAAGCCTCATGACTTCTAACTCATGATCTCTAGCCCTTTGATTCTCCTCCAACTCCTCTGGAGTGAGACTCCTACTGGAATTGGAGCTGCCAGCCCTTGAGACTGGTCCGACCACGGGCAGAGCTTGGGGAACAAAACCATTCTCTTCATCTGCATCATCTTCCTCTTGAGCCTCCCACCAGGCCTTCAAGACTCTTTGTAGCACATCCCTTCTAGATCCGCTTTTCACAGGGCAACCAAGGTCTTTGCAGAATTGCTTGAGCTCCTCAACCTTGTACGAATACAGATCCTCCATGGAAAACTCCAATTCTGCCCTCTCACTTGTTGCCACCTGAGACATGATGCTCTTGAAGAGTTACTCAAAAATAGAACCAAAAACACAGTATGTGGTTGTCTATTGGTCTGCACTCCTAGTGATGTACACCAATTACTGTGGGTCAAGTACAAATACAAGTTCAATCCTCACCGCTGACCACCAATGTTAGATCTGGGGGTCTCTAGTTGGCAGGGTAGGTACCACTGTCCAAGTAGGGACCCTTGCTTCTAGTCAGGGAAAGGGGGATACACTGTTAAGATAACCCCTGCTCACCCTCTAGGTAGCTTGGCCTGAGCAGTCTAGGCTATCAAAGGCAATGTGTAAAGTATTTGTACCAACACTCACAGTAACACAGTGAAAACACCACAGATTTACGCCACACCAGTTTTAGAAAGATAAGGTATCTTTACTACAAACTTTACAAGACCAAATACTACAGACAAACCAACATATAATTCAAAAAGGTTACTTTAAAGATAGTTCAAGAGTTTGCAGAAAGTACTCCAGGCTGTAAAAGTCAGTGTCTTGCACAATGCGACTCTCAATGCACAAAATGCGACACTCTTGTGCCCAACAGTACCTGTAGTTGCGATAAGGTTCCCAAAAGCTATCACAAGGAAGATGGCAAAGGCGATGCGATACTCCTGAGATCCTGGGGAGGGTTTGCAGCAGCCCTGCTTCACGCAGCAGAGGTGGATGCGCCGGCTCCGATCTGTAGGGGGAGGATGCGATGACTTTGGCTTTCGTTGCGTAGGTTTCTTAGGGGGGAAGCTTCACGCACAGGTTCGATGCGACACTCTTCGATGTGGCACGATGCGCGGCGCAGCGTTGACTTCCGGCGCCGCAACTCTCGATGCGCCACGGAACGGGACTCTGCATCGACGCACGCAGCGACTGGATACTTTTCACGCACCGGCAGTGGTGCGGCCCGCAAACTGGTTCTGCGACGACCCTCGCAGCGTCAGGAATCTTCTCGCACGGGGACGATGCTCGACGCACTCGGCGATGCGGGGACTCCGGGTGCTGCGATGACGCCACGATGAAATTCTCCTCGCACTCTCGTTCTTGCGACACGCAATCGGATGATGCGTTGGGTACCAGTTACTCTTTTTCACGCTTCTGCTTCCCAGCTCCCAAAACACAGCAAAACGACCTCCTGAGGCCCCAAGACTGGGCAAGCACTCCAAGGCAGGTCAGAACTCCTTCAGCAGAGTTCCAGGGGAGCTGGTGGTGAAGTCCTTTTGTTCCTGGGACTTCTTAACAGGGAGCCAGCTCTTCTCAGGCCCTTGGAGATCAGAATCAAAAGAAGGGGATACAGCAAAGTCCTTCCCCTCTCCTTGGCAGCAAAGCAAAACAGCAAGCAGGCAGTCTTCTCCTCTTCAGTCCTTTTCAGCTTTCTCCTTGGCAGAGGTTTCTTCTTAGTTCCAAAGTGATCTAAAGTTTAGGTGTCTGGGTTCCTCTTCTTATACCCCTCCAAGTCTTTGTCTCTCTTTGTTTCAGTGGGGGGATTCACCTGCTCAAACCGGTTCCTGGGTGTGCTCTGCTCTGGAGCACCTGGTTCCTTTCAGAGTGAGGGGCAGGGTCGTTAGACGCTCAGCAGGAGGTGGAGCCTTCTTTGTGCCAGCAGAGGCAGAGTCCTCAGCCTGGCCAGCAGGGGGTGGAGCCAGCTTTGTGCTGGCAGGGGCAGCCCTATTCAAACCCAGGGACTACTCCTCCCACCCATCTAAAGCAGATCTCCCTATTCACCCTGCTGCTGACTCATCCAGGCTCCTGGAGCCACCTAGCCCATCACATGACACCAGTCAGCCAACCAGCACACAGGCACACAGGAAGGTTAAACAGGAGAATAGCTACTTTCTAAAAAGTGCTATTCTCACACAGTGAATTTAAAAACCATCTTGCTAAAAAGATGTATAATTAAATTCTGAACACAAAGATACCAAACTTGGATTTTCTATCTTGCCCTTATGGGAAGATAGGCATGTAAACAGCTTTCCCCGTTCTATCCTATGGGCAAGATAGCCTCTCAGCAGTGAAAAACGAAAAATGGCTGTAATTCACTACCAGGGCATGTTACACACCTCAGTACATGCCCTACCTTTCAGATACACTGCACCCAGCCCAGGGGGGTACCTAGGGCCACCATAGGGATGCCTGCCATGTACAGAAAGGGAAGGATAAGGCCTGGTCAGTGGGTGCACTGGCCAGGTCGACATGGCAGTCCTGGACTGCACATAGGCACTGCAAGCAGGCCTAAGACATCATTTTAGCGCTACTCCTGTGGGTGGCACAATCAGTGCTGCAGCCCACTAGTAGCATTTTAATCACCAGCCCTGGCACACGCAGTGCACTTTACTAGGGGCTAACAGGTGAAACAAATATACCAATCATGGATAACCAATATAACAATTTATACAGAGAGCATATGCACTTTAGCACTGATCAGCAGTGGTAAAGTGCCCAGAGTCCTATTGCCAACAACCACGGGTCAGAAAAAATAAAGGAGGAAGAAGCAAAAAGTTTGGGGATAACCCTGCAAAAAGGGCCGTTTCCAACAGGCATCCTGCTGTTTCTTTTTCTAAAGTTACCGATTTGCATCTCACACATGCTGCTGACGGAAAGATTTCAATATTTACAACGGGGAGGCTTATTCCCAGATAATTAACTCGTCTTTGTTTCCTTGAGTCCTTGGTTTCTGTGATTTTTAACACTACGGCAGACTTTTAGGCTCTGTTACTGCCTACAAAACCAATGTTAATAATGTAGGATTTATTAATTCAGCTACATGAGCCAGCGTTACAACTACGGTTTTTATTATGAAACTCCACACCGTATTGAAATTTCCAATGTTTAAGGGTCAATGTAACATTTTGCACAAACGTGCCTTCAGCTGCATTCTTACTGCTTATTTTGCATCCACATTGCTGAAGGAGCTGTTATGTGACTTATAAATCCCGGAATTGCGCTTATTGTGCAAATAAAGTACAATCATTGATATTGCAACCACGTCTTTGCAGCATGTGCTCAATCTACTGATCTACCTTACTAATGCTTGTTTAACACTTAGTTGGCTGAACAGTTTGGCAGTATTTCTGTAGCGTCTGTCTCTCACCCCACCCCCTCCTTTCTGCACTGCCCCCTTCTCTGGCATCTGGTGATCAAAGGGCAGCATCTCAGCCTCCGACCTAAGGAGGGGCGCATGGCAGTGTCTGGAGATGTGCGCTGCACACCTAGCCCCCACCCCCTCTCTGCAGACAAGCGCCCAAGAGCACAGGCCTCCCCCAGGGCAGAGTTGTGGAAGGGGGAGCAATACCACGTCCCACATGGAAGCACCTCACGGCTTTAAACACTGAGGGAACAGAAAGAGACAGCAACCTGCCCGTGTTTGTCAGTCAAACCTGTACAGACGGAGAAAATAAATCCGATGTCTCTGCCACATACCGCTTCGCTCCACTGAAGTTTCCTTTTTGATCTGTTCATCTGGAATATATTATAAACTCGGTTTGCAATCCGAAATTTTGTGTTACGGCGGTGGGGGAGCAAATGACTACATGAGAGAGGTGTGTGTTTGTGAGAATCTGTGCTTAGAGGTGTGCTTCGATAATTCTGTGTTGAGAGGGTTCAGAGGGGCTGTGGAACGCCGTGTATGACTTTACGTGTTTGTGTACTATAATAGCTAGGCCTGGGCTAAAAATCCGTTCCGCTCGCGGAAATCGCGATAATTTGACATTTTCGCGTTCCGCGGAGAGCGCGAAAATGTAAAAATTTCCGCAATCCGCATTTTACTGGAAATTTTTTGCTTGCTCGCGCTGTAAAATAATACATTCTTGCATGCGCGCGATCGCCTTACCTGAATCCCCGCGTTCACCAACAAGTTTTCCCGATCCAGTCGCGTTCTCCACGAGATGTTGGATTGTTGGTAGCCATTTGCGCTGTCTCGCGACAGTTCGCGCCCGCAGTAACATCATTCGTCGCGTGATCACGTCTTTCTTCTTGCGATCATGCACCGCGAGACAAGTGAAAACAAGATGGCCGCGCCCGCGAGCAACCGCATGGGTAAGTTGGCGAGCCGCGACCACGCAGAACATACCGCGAAAGGGCGGGAAAAAAACTTCCGCATCTTCGTGATATTTCCGCGTGTTTGCGGAGATTTTTAACATTTTCGCGATAATTTGCGAAAGTGAATTTCGCAAATTCCGCCCATCCCTAATAATAGCTGCTATATGCGGCGGCATGTGCTGTGAAATGCTTCGCAAAGATAAGTGAGGGTGTGTGTAACACACGTGTGTATAGCAATGCTGTGCAGAGGTGTGTGTTTATGTATATAAGAAAGGCTCTGCAGAGGTGTGATTGTGAGTGTAATGCTGTTCAGAGAGGTGAGTGTGTGTGATCCAGCGGTGTAATTGATGCCATGCAGAGAGGTGTGTTGTGCGCGTGAGATGCTGTGGAAGGTGTGTGCGAGAGAGAACAGCTGAAGAGCAGGGAAGCTCGTGTGCACCCACTGCAGTGTTTCAGAGGCAGGGGGGTTGGTGTGCACCCCTCAGTGTTTCAGAGGCAGGGTGGTCGGTGTGCATCCAGTGCAGTGTTTCAGAGGCATGGGGGTCGGTGTGCACCCCTCAGTGTTTCAGAGGCAGGGAGCTCGCGTGCACCCAGTGCAGTGTTTCAGAGGCAGGGGGGTCGGTGTGCACCCCTCAGTGTTTCAGAGGCAGGGGGGTCGGTGTGCACCCAGTGCAGTGTTTCAGAGGCAGGGGGGTCGGTGTGCACCCCTCAGTGTTTCAGAGGCAGGGGGGTCGGTGTGCCCCCAGTGCAGTGATTCAGAGGCAGGGGGGTCGGTGTGCACCCAGTGCAGAGTTTCAGAGGCAGGGGGGTCGGTGTGCACCCCTCAGTGTTTCAGAGGCAGGGGGGTCGGTGTGCCCCCAGTGCAGTGTTTCAGAGGCAGGGGGGTCGGTGTGCACCCAGTGCAGAGTTTCAGAGGCAGGGGGGTCGGTGTGCACACCTCAGTGTTTCAGAGGCAGGGAGCTCGCGTGCCCCCACTGCAGTGTTTCAGAGGCAGGGGGGTCGGTGTGCACCCCTCAGTGTTTCAGAGGCAGTGGAGTCGGTGTGCACCCCTCAGTGTTTCAGAGGCAGGGGGGTCGGTGTGCCCCCACTGCAGTGTTTCAGAGGCAGGGGGGTCGGTGTGCCCCCAGTGCAGTGATTCAGAGGCAGGGGGGTCGGTGTGCACCCAGTGCAGTGTTTCAGAGGCAGGGGGGTCGGTGTGCACCCCTCAGTGTTTCAGAGGCAGGGGGGTCGGTGTGCCCCCAGTGCAGTGATTCAGAGGCAGGGGGGTCGGTGTGCACCCAGTGCAGAGTTTCAGAGGCAGGGGGGTCGGTGTGCACCCCTCAGTGTTTCAGAGGCAGGGGGGTCGGTGTGCCCCCAGTGCAGTGTTTCAGAGGCAGGGGGGTCGGTGTGCACCCAGTGCAGAGTTTCAGAGGCAGGGGGGTCGGTGTGCACACCTCAGTGTTTCAGAGGCAGGGAGCTCGCGTGCCCCCACTGCAGTGTTTCAGAGGCAGGGGGGTCGGTGTGCACCCCTCAGTGTTTCAGAGGCAGTGGAGTCGGTGTGCACCCCTCAGTGTTTCAGAGGCAGGGGGGTCGGTGTGCCCCCACTGCAGTGTTTCAGAGGCAGGGGGGTCGGTGTGCCCCCAGTGCAGTGATTCAGAGGCAGGGGGGTCGGTGTGCACCCAGTGCAGAGTTTCAGAGGCAGGGGGGTCGGTGTGCACCCCTCAGTGTTTCAGAGGCAGGGGGGTCGGTGTGCCCCCAGTGCAGTGTTTCAGAGGCAGGGGGGTCGGTGTGCACCCAGTGCAGAGTTTCAGAGGCAGGGGGGTCGGTGTGCACACCTCAGTGTTTCAGAGGCAGGGAGCTCGCGTGCCCCCACTGCAGTGTTTCAGAGGCAGGGGGGTCGGTGTGCACCCCTCAGTGTTTCAGAGGCAGTGGAGTCGGTGTGCACCCCTCAGTGTTTCAGAGGCAGGGGGGTCGGTGTGCACCCAGTGCAGTGTTTCAGAGGCAGGGGGGTCGGTGTGCACCCAGTGCAGTGTTTCAGAGGCAGGGGTGTCGGTGTGCACCCCTCAGTGTTTCAGAGGCAGGGGGGTCGGTGTGCACCCCTCAGTGTTTCAGAGGCAGGGGGGTCGGTGTTCACTGCGGCGATGGAGGCTGGGAGTGGCGGCTTGCCCTGCTCATTGACAATGGGGCACTGAAATGAGTGACATGCTTCCCCGGCGTTGAGAGACTTGCCGAGGGAGGGTCGGGGCATCCATAGTCTCCCTGTCCAGAGAAAGACCGGCCCGAAGGCCTTTCTGACATTTCACCTCCAGCCGAAGGGTGGGCTGGTGTTAGTTAACTCGCCAGACGCCGCACCGCCGCGTTTACATTAAGATTAATGATGGCAGTGCGTGGTATCGGCTGGGCTTTCTGATTGCAAAACTGACTAGTTTATTTTGCGCTCACAACAGTTTATCAGTTGGCCAGGTGCAGTTTGTTTTAATTTACACGTTTGGGTCGCTGCTTTTAATTTCATTTTTTTTGTTTTTTAACTTGTTTATTAACTATTTTATAAGTGCACGGGAGGCCCACACACTTAACCAGATTATTGTGTTTGACTTGCATACAACATGCAATAATTTGGGGTATATTTCCTGTATGGATGGGTGGAAAGTCATCAGGGATTGAAGGTGATACCACCAAATCTCTTTTCATAAATGAATAGCGGTGTATCCTGTTGCACTCCCACTACAACAAACGTGAATGCAAGGTCCTGTCAAAAGGTAATTAAGAGTTCAAGACAGTAAGATTACAGAAAGACCTGAAAAGAATCCTGTTTTCCCAGGAAAAGTAAACAAAAGTTATATCAGAACATTTTTCTTAGTAGTAGTTTGTTTCAGTTTCCTCCTGCTGGATGTAATGTAATTCTTCCCTCACAGCACTACATGAAAAATACAGTGAACATAAAAAACAACAAAACCAACATCGCTTCCTCAATATTGGCTTTAATAACGAACCTTCTATGGATCACTCAAAATCATTCCCTTGATGCAGGTGGATGTATGTGCCAGTATAGCGCCTCCGACTGGGCACAGGTATGAAAACCAACATGGACCTCTCAGCACTTCAACCCAGTGACTGATGACATTGGTGTCACTGGGTTGACTGACAGGTACCAGTGGTATTTACTTTGATATAAAATGTATGGTGTAAGAACACTGAATTAAATAGGTTATTCGATATTTGCTTAATTGGAAATACTAAGGCTCAGTGGAAGTTGACCCTCTTGATGGCATGCATGTCTGTGCATTTCTGTGAGACAATTGCTCCAGCGTTTGTGCAGACCTTCTATAGACATTAGAGGGGCACTTAGCCTGACATTTATCGCTCATGAAATAGGTGTTTCATAAGAGCATACGGTGTACACCATCACTGCAGACATTGGTATGAAATCACTATCAATGCAGATATAGGTGTGAGATCAGTATTACAACGGATATAGGTGTAAAATCACTATTAGTGCAAATATAGGTGTGACCTCACCATCACTGCAGATATAGGTGTGAAATCACTATCAATGCAGATATAGGTGTGAGATCAGTATTACAACAGATATAGGTGTAAAATCACTATTAGTGCAAAGACAGGTGTGAGCTCACTATCACTGCAGATATAGGTGTGAGATTAATATCACTGCAGATATCCATATGAGATCACCATCACTACAGATCTAGGTGTGATATCACTATCACTGCAGATATAGGTGTGAGATTTTTATCACTGTACATATTAGTGTGAAATCACCATAACTGTAGATATAGATGTGAGATCACTAGCACTGTAGATATTGGTGTAAGATCTCTATCACTGCAGATATAGATGTGAGATCACTATCAATACAGATATAGGTGTGAGATCAGTATTGCAACAGATATAGGTGTAAAATCACTATTAGTGCAAATATAGGTGTGAGCTCACTATCACTGCAGATATAGGTGTGAAATCACTATCACTGCAGATATTGGTGTGAGATCAATATCACTGCAGATATACATATGAGATCACCATCACTACAGAACTAGGTGTGATATCACTATCACTGCAGATATCGGTGTGAGATTTGTATCACTGTACATATTAGTGTGAAATCACCATAACTGTAGATATAGGTGTGAGATCACTATCACTGTGGATATTGGTGTAAGATCTCTATCACTACAGATACAGGTGTGAGATCACTATCACTGTAGATATAACTGTGAGATCACTAACACTGCAGATATAGATAGGTGTGGCATCATTATTAATGCAAATATAGATGCAACATCACCATCACTACAGATATAGGTATGTAATCACTATCACTGCACATATAGGTGGGAGATCTCTATCACTGTAAATATTACTGTGACATCTCCATCACTGCAGATATTGGTGTGATATCACTATCACTGCAAATATAAGTATAAGATCACTATCACTGCAGATATAGGTGTGCAATCTCTATCACTGAGATATTGGTGTAAAATCAGTATCAATACATATACAGGTGTAAGATCACCATTACTTCACATATAGGTGTCAAATCACTATCACTGCACATATAGATGTGAGATCACCATCACTGCAGATATAGGTGTTGTGCACCAGGAGAGGAACAGCCCACAGGAGCAGGGAGTATAGACCCAACCACGATAGGTGCCTGTGGAGCTCACTAGGGTGGTGTAGCAGTGGTGCAAGGCACGTCTAATCACTCAGTGGATTAAAGCACCCATGCTTTCTTCCTTCTCCCTCATACTACTCTCCCCACTCCCCTTTCTTCTGCCTCATGCTACTCTCCTCCTCACTATACTTCATTACCCTCATACTATACTCTCCGTCCCAAATCGTAAACACTGCTCTTCTCCTTCTAACACTATGCGTTAAACTACTGCACATAACAATTACAATTCAACCAACATAAAGGCACAACATATCACATACACTAAAATACAATACCATTAGCAAAGCAAATAGCTTTAACTTAAACAAAGGCGAGACCTATTGCATTTCCAACGTTTCAGTGTTTGATTGATGCTTTGTTATTCCCTGTTTCCTTTTTCTCCTATTGTTCGGCAGCCTTCAATCAGCCTCACTGATTGCTCCTCTGGTGAACCCGGACTCACACATACCCCATTTTGGAAGTCACCAGTGTTGGAGACCCGCGCAGCGATCAATAGCATGTTGCGCATCATACAGGCCAAGAAGTGAGGTCTCCCATTGGCTGATTCCATTATTTATTGGTATCTCTTATCCTTTGAAGTGTTGTGGAAACAGTTATATCTGGATTGGTAAGTTTATTTTTCAGAATTTGGCCTGTTACAGATTGGCTTCATTGTGGAGGCTGATTGGTGTCCGGAGATCAAGGCAGCTGTACAAGGCTGAATAAAGATACTCTTAGACCTGTATCACACTATAGCAAGCATTGGAAAAACTAGTAGGTCTGGCGTTGGCTGGTAGCCTTTTGCTTTTGTTGGTGCTTGTTTTTTCTTGGTTTTTGCATAACTTTTATTTTTGGGGAGCGGATGGAACTGTCTTCAATATAAAACAAGCATTGGAAATGCAATAAGTCGCGCCTTTGATTAAGTTAAAGCCATTTGCTTTGCTAATGGTATTGTAGAGCAACGCAAATGGCTTTAACTTAATGAAAGGCGAGACCTATTGCATTTTTAATGCTTGTTCATTATCCCTGCTCTTTCACTCATTTTCATTCGTTTTTCTACCCTATTTTATCTGTCACCATTCTGCCTTATTTCTGCTTATTTTCCCTTTTTCCTTTCCCCTTATTTCCTCCCTTTACCTTTTCCCCGCCGCTGCTGCCCCCGCGACCCCTCCCCCCTCCAGTGTGACCGGCCCAATCCAGCTCCCCTCCCCGCTCCCGTTTCCCAGCTGTCCAGCCCTCCTCGGCCCCTACTTAATGGCGGCCGCTGCGGGGACAGGCGAGCAAGGCCACTGACTCATTGTCAGTGAAATTGCTTTCTCACCCTCGCAGCTCCACTATTAAGTGAGGCCTGCCCCTGCACTCTCGAGTGTTGGTGATCGAGGCCCTCCTCCACCCACAGGTTTCCCTGTTCCTCATCTCTGGTGGTCCAGTGGACCTTTGTTTCCTTCCTCTCGCTCTGCTCTTTCACTTGTTTTCACTAGTTTTTCCACCATCTTTTATCTTTCACCTTTCTGCCCTTTTCTGCATCTCTGTTCTTTTGTGCCTTATTTCTGTTTATTTTCCCTTTTTCTTCACCCCTTATTTCCTCCCTTTACCTTTTCCCCGCCGCTGATGCACCTGCGGCCCCTCCCCCCCAGTGCGACCGACCCAAACCAGCTCCCCTCCCGCCTCCAAGCTGTCCAGCCCTCCCCGACCCCTACTTAATGGCAGCGGCTGCGCAGCCACACCAAAGGCAAGCCCGTCTGCGCCCGTCCGCGACCCGACTGCGACCTGACCGCGACCAGCGCCAGCAACCCTGGACCTCCGGCGTGCCAACGATACGACGCAGCGGCACTCCTCGCACTCAAACCAGGCCGCAACCACAACTGCAAGCTACCACTACCATCCGACACCCACGGACCCTTCAGCTGGTACCGCTGTCGGCACACCTGCAGCACCGCCAAGAACACGGATCCAGCACAACCCGCCCACAAGAACACAACCGAAACCGAAGACCCTGCAATGCATCCTCCTCAACGTCCGATCTCTCCACAAACATGCCACCGAAATCCGAGACCTCCTCGACAGCACCACCCCGGGCGTAGCATTCTTCACCGAAACCTGGACCAACACCACCTCGGGACCGGACATCACCATCGCCATCCCCCAAGGATACAGGATCTTCAGGAAGGACCGCCCCACCCGCCCGGGAGGAAGAATAGCCATCGTCCACTAACCCAGCCTCCTCCTGAGCACATCCCGGACGAGCCCATAGAATTGATAGAACACCTTCACTTCAAGATACTGGCCAGCCCCACCACCACGCTCCGAGGAACCCTCATCTACCGCCCCCTGGACCCGTCGGACCCTTCGCTAACTCCATCACGGACATTATCTCTCCGCAGGCCATTGCATCCACCAACTACACCCTGCTGGAAGACCTCAACTTTCACCTCGAAAACCAACTGGACCACAACAGCACATCCCTCCTGGACAACCTGCACAACATTGGACTCCACCAGATCATGACCGAGCTCACGCACTCAGCAGGACACACCCTTGACCCCCTCTTCACTACAGGAAACTCCAACACCTTCAGGCACACCACTGAACTCCCATGGACAGACCATCGTTGCGTCCCCTTCACCTTCAAAACACCCACCATCCACAGACACCAGCAGCTGCTCCTACGAAGAAACTGGACCAAAATCACTAACAACCAGCTAACCTCCTCACTCAACAACTCCACCCCAACCATCGCGGAAAACGACCACCCCAACACAGCAGCCCGAACCCTGCATAGATGGATCTCGGACAGCACCAACACCATAGCCCCTCAAGAAAAACAACAATACCCACGCCAAGAAAGCCAGATGGTTTACCACCGAACTTCGAGAGTCCAGACGCACTTGTCACTGCCTTGAAAATGCCTGGAGGAACACCAAATCCACAGACGTCCACAAAAACTTCAGAGCCACCACCAACGCCCACCCTCAACTCCGAAAAACGAGGAAAAAAGCGATTGAAGACAGAATCTCCACTCATGCACACAACAGCAAAGAACTCTTCAACATCATCAAGGAGTTCGCCCAACCCACCAGCGAGTCTAACGACATCACTCCCTTACAAGACCTCTGCGACAAACTCAGCACCTTTTTCCACCACAAAATCAAGAGCATCTATGATAACTTCGACGAAGACAACCAACACACTGAACCCTCACCAACCACCCCAGACACCCGGAAACCAGCGATTGACAACTGGACAGCCCTCATCACCGAAGACACACTGAAGACAATGAAGTCAATCCACTCAGGGGCCCCCCCGGACCCCTGCCCCCACCACATCTTCAACAGAGCCACCGACACCTTCGCACCCATGCTCCACCACATCATCAACCGCTCCCTGGCGACCTCCTCGTTCCCCAACGACTGGAAACACGCCGAGGTCAACCCCCTCCTAAAGAAACCCTCAGCGGACCCCACCAATCTCAAAAACTACAGACCCATCTCCCTGCTCCCGTTCCCAGCAAAAGTAATTGAGAAAGCCATTAGCAGCCAACTCGCCACATTCATTGAAGAACACAACATCCTCGACTCCTCCCAATCGGCTTCAGAAAAAATCACAGTACAGAAACCGACCTCCTCGCTGCAACAGACGACATCCGCACCCTACTGGACAAAGGAGAAACAGCAGCCCTCATCCTCCTCGACCTCTCAGCGGCGTTCGACACAGTCTCCCACCGCACCCTCATACGCAGACTCTATGACGCAGGAACAAGGCCCTCGACTGGATCCGCTCATTCCTCTCCGGCAGGACGCAGTGGGTCAGACTCCCCCCTTTCCTCTCGGACCCCACACCTCCCACTTGCGGAGTCCCCCATGGCTCCTCCAACAGCCTGACGCTCTTCAATGTCTACATGGCTCCACTCGCCCCCATCGTCAGAACCTACGGACTCAACATTGTGCCATACGCAGACGACACCCAACTCATCCTTTCCCTATCCCACGAGCCCAACACCGCCAGATGCAACTTTTGAGAAGGCATGGAAGCCATCGCCAAATGGATGTAAAACAGCTGCCTACAACTAAACACCAACAAAACAGAAGTACTCATCATGGGCCCAAACCCCGACGCCTGGAGCGACACATGGTGGCCCCCCGCCCTCGGAAATCCGCCAACCCCCACGGACCACGCACGCAACCTGGGAATCATCCTAGACTCTGAGCTCAAAATGGACCACCAGATCAACTCTGTCTCGTCTTCCTGCTTCCTCACCCTCCGCCTCCTTCTTAAGACCTTCAAATGGATCCCCCTCGAACACCGAAAGATCGTCATTCACTCCCTGGTCACCAGCAGACTCGACTACGGCAACGCACTCTACGCCGGAATAAACAAAAACCTCACCCGCAAGCTACAGAACATCCAGAACGCCGCCGCAAGACTGGTCCTCAACCTGCCAAAACACTGCCACATCTCCCAGCACCAGCGCACACTCCACTGGCTCCCGGTCGAGGCGAGAATCACCTTCAAGATACTCATCCACGCACACAATGCCCTCCACGGCACCGGACCAGCATACCCGAATAGCCGACTCAATTTCCCCGCATCCCAAAGGACCCTACGATCAGCCCAGCTCTCCTACGCCGTGGTCCCCCGCACCAGAAAGACCAGATCGGGAGGCCGCTGGTTCTTCTTCCTCGCGGCCAAAGCATGGAACGCCCTTCCGCTCCACCTCAGACAGACAACAACGCTCCCCATCTTCGCAAGAAACCTCAAAACCTGGCTCTTCAACAGACCCCCTTGTTAGAAATGGGATTTCTGGTTGGCTAGGGCTTGCGCCAAAGCCAGACAGAAACCACCACTCTATGTCAGGGCTGGGGAGTTACACGCCAAAGATAACCCCTGCTCACCCCCTTGGTAGCTTGGCACGAGCAGTCAGGCTTATCCTGGAGGCAATGTGTAAAGCGTTTGCGCGCACACAGCAACAACACCCAAGGCCCACCACAAAAGGAACTCCACACAAGGCTATATATAAAAATAGCCTTTGTATTATACCAAAACACATTAGATAATATTCACACAATTTACACTGTGCCAACTGGCACTGGCAGAATTTACAGGGGACTATTGTCACAAGACAGGGCCACATGGACCACTGTCAGAATTAGCACAAATCACTAATTGTAGATGTAAAACATATATCACTGTAACACAAATTATCACTGTAGAGCACAACCAGTAACTACTAGTAAAAGGTAAGTACACCCTCCGCAATCCTAAACACCTTAGGCATATATCACGCAGGGAACCATGAACTCACTAGCACAACCTATACTAGGAAAAACCATCTCCTACGCATAGACACAGTCAGAAATGAAAATAAGCAATGCACATTAAATGTAGAACGAATCAGAAATGTGGCACACAACCAGTAACTACTGGTAAAAGTTAGGAGCACACTATGCGATCACAATCACATTAGGCATAAAACATATTAGACCTAAAACACAGGATGCAATCCCTTTGCACAGGAATCACCTTCGGTACTAGCCTCAGGCCAACTGGCCTTCCATGGGGCCCAAATGCCCTATGTCCAAAATGTCAGGGCTGGGCTGCCAAAGCAGCGTAAGCAACAGCGCACAGGGGCACAACCTAAACGTTGCAGCTGCCCACTAAGTGCTGGGCAGCTGGGAAAAATGAGCCTGGGCACCAGCGTGCCCCCTGAGCCCCGGTCTGGAACTCCAAATGAAAATGCCCCTGCGGAAAAGAATGGGGCTGGCACTCGGGGTGCTTCTGGCATTCAAAACAAGGTGCCCCAAGTAGGGAAGGTGTGCACTCAGTGTGCCCCCGGGGGTCCTACTCTGGGACTCTATCGCTCAAAGAGAAATGCCCCCGTTAAAAATGGCACTGGCGCTGCTGTGCCGGGTGAACACACTTAGGGCCATATGTAGGTGGGCTTGCATTTACCACTTCATAAATACCGAATTTTACCGAATCGGTATTTATGAAGTGGTAAATGCTATGTAGGTAATGAGTCGGTAATTATTACCGATTCGTTAAAATTCGGTAATTACCCATTGATGGGAAGGTATGCCTCATTACCGAATCGGTAAATACCGATTCGGTAATGGGGGGAACACATGCAAAGGTGGCAGGGTGTCACAATGACACCCTGTTGCACCCCTGAAACGGCCATGTGTGCACATGTGGCACACATACATGCCCTAAGGGCATGTATGTCTGACACATTGCACACTTGTAGGCGCTTTGAAATGCATTTCCACATCCATTCTTCATTTACCACCAACTATTAGTTGGTGGTAAATACCGACTCCAAACATCACCCACACACTCCCCCTACATCTCATTTCTGTATTCGGAATTTACCGAATCGGTAAAATTACCGAATCGGTAAAATTAACGAATCGGTAATTTTACAGATTCGGTAAATTCCGAATACAGAAATTGTCCCCCTACATACCAAAAGCCTAAATACCGGTCGGTAACGGTATAATTACCGAAAATCGGCCGTTACCGACCGGTATTTGGCTACCTACATGAGGCCCATAAAGAGGAGAAAGAAGAGAGGCTCAGCCCCACTCACCACTCCTGGGGTCTGAGCAAGTCGTCAGCAGCCGTCCGCTGCAGCCAGGTTCCAGAGGTCTCTGCCGTCACCATGGGGCGGCCCGCTGCCAGGTGCGGGACCGCTCATTCAGCCAGAAGAGGAGCCCCTCTGATCCAAGGAAGGGCGCCCTACGCTCTCCGGTCCTTGCGGGACTTTGGTTACTCCTCGGTCGGCGGCACCACTCGCGGGGCTCTCTGCAAGCATGGGAACCCCGCACCGCACTTGCGCCTGGCTTCACCCGGTCCGGGACTCTGTTCAGGGTTTGCCTCCCCTTCTCTTCCAGCTACGGGGCAAGGCGGAAAGGGAAGCGTCACAATACCCCGCCCACCACCAGGTGGGACTTCTTTTACTTCCGGGTCGCTGCGGGCAGCGCGGCGGCCCAGTGTTCTCGGCGGCAGCGGCAATACGGGGTAGGCTCCCGCTGCGATTATGTCATAAGCGGGGTGGGCACCCGCCAACGAGCACAGCAATGCAGGGTGGGCACCCGCAGTCCAGAGACACAGCGAAGCAGGCAACGAGGGGTAGGCTCCCTCAGAAAATCACCATATAAGGCGGGGTGGGCACCCGCTCAGAGTGGAAAAATGCGGGGTGGGCATCCGCCGTAAAAGCAGCAAAAAAGCAGGGGAATCCCAACGTCGGGATTCCCTCGAAAATGATCGTAATTAAGCGCTGCACACCCCACGACGGAAGTGCTCTTCAGGACAGGAATAATGTACTTTCCAGGCTGAAAAGTAAAGCGATCACCAAGCCATAGCGCTTCTCAGGTGCTGGAATTACAGAGTTCAGAGAAAGTCTTTTTAGGAGGAAGGGGGGGCAAAGGCTGGGCCCAGGGGCCAGCTCACAGGGCCCTCTAGCAGGGAGGCAGTCCCCAGTGGCGGTTCCTCCTGGCGCCCAGCAGCAGCAGCAGCAGGCCCCCCTCAAATTAGGAACAAGAGAGAACAATTTACATGGGGTCACAGCCCCTTTTTATGCACAGGTTTCCTTTGTCTCAAGGTGCAAGGAAGGGGCAAACCAGATGCAACTGGTTCCCGAGCACTTTGTTTTGCTCAGCCCCTCTCCCTATTCACAGGACAGGCCAGGGACATCAGTCGCACCTCAGGGGGCGGAGCCAGCATTGTGTAGGGAAGGCCCATCCCTATTCAGGTCCCAGGTGCACTTCTCCCACCCATCTGGATGTACATCTCCCTATTCACCACTGGGGCAGACCCTGGAGCCAGGCACACCAGCCAATCACAAGCCAGTCACTTCACATTTATTACACAGACATGCCAGCTTCTTGAAGTGGCACTTCTACACTAGACACAGTAACGCCACGCGCATCATTGCGCAGCATTCAATCGCACGAGTTTGCACATACCAAACTCGACCCTGCACTCCCCACGCATCAGGAACTACCATGGACACACACATTCCCAATGCATTCCTATGGGAGGGCAGGCCTGTCTCACTAAATGTAACACAGAGTGCATGCACTTTACACGGGGACACCGTGCTAAAGTGCCTAGGGGTCTAAAACCACTAACACTCCATAGGGAAAAAGCTAGTATAATTGCAAAAGGTTTAGGGGTGAACCTGCCAGAAGGGCCAAGTCCAACACCCCTCCTTGATGGAATGGAATCTGCACGCGACTTCCCCCCTCCCCTAGCGCCTTGAGACCCTTACTGGTGAGTAGTTGCGCTTTGACAAAACCCTGATTGATTGATTGATAATGCTGCCTGGCAGCAATTTGCATACATTCATTCTGCACACTCTGTAATATAATCAAGGGTTACTCGCAATATAAAATTGTCACTATTCTTCAAACTAAAGAGTTTTGTGTGGAAATTCTACCTTTATCTGGGGCAACATGCCATCACCTATTCCAATGTCTAGTTACATAGCTGTTCACCCTAACAAGAGATCAGTGCACGCGAAAGTAGGTGGCCACTTGCATCAGGAGAAAAGTAATCAATTTAAAACAGAAATGTTTTCAAACTTCTTAGAAAAGGAGAATTCGGTTTCTTTCCAAATTTCTAAGATGTTTGCTCACATTATGCTTTACATTTTTATCCAGCTTTTTTCACATTTTGCTCCTTGGTCTCCATATCATAGTTACTGTCCCTGGAATTGCTCGGTGTGTTGTATTAACTTGTATATGACACTGTAAGAGGTCACTGTACATTCCACTATTTGTATATTGAATTGGGCTCTCAACATCAAGTAGGACAATGTAAATTGCCCATGTCTGTATATTGTGTGCAGCTGTCACAGTGCATGGGGTCACTGTGCATTGACCCTGCCAGGAGCTCATGTGTGTTCCACTCATACATTTAATAATGCACACAAAATATGAATATTTCACTTCCTTCTTTTGTCGTATTTGCCAAACAGTATCTCACCTTTAGGAGTTCCCACGCCGGCGCCTCACACTTCTTTTCTATCTCTGTTATCAGGGCATTGATAGAGGTGATTTGATTGGACAGTTTGGTAATATTTGCATTTTCTACCATGGTAATTTTCTTCTCCATCTCCTTCAGTCTCCCATGCAGTGTTTGCTCATTTTCTTTTAGGAGTTGCCGCAGTTTTTCAATTTCAGATTCAAGTTTCTTCTTCTCAGTTCTTAGCTTGTTCTGTCAGAAGCAAAGAAAAGCTGGTTAGATATTATAAAGCTACCTAGAGGCCGTCCTGAGAGTGGGAGTCCAGGAGGAGGGTGGAGGGGCGGACTATTGTGATTGTCATCACCTTGCACAAAGGCTTTGTATGAGAGACATCCAAATAATGATATTTGAAAGAGAATTTAGATTTTTCACAGCCTGGTGGTCAGAAAATCTGTATTGTATTAAAGACACTGGGCTAAGATTATGCAAATCTCCTTTATTGCCAGCTCACAGCAGCAACAATCGAAGAATATAGAACTTCAATAACATCCTAATAGGCTATAAAGTTTCCCTGCACGCAGTGTTCTCCCTTTTTTGGCGCTGCCAACAAGATAGTTTCTAAGATCCATAACTTTCAAATGAAAAACTTCATCAGTGGAAAAGAAAAACCCAATTCAAAATCAAGAACTTTTCTCCATTAGGGAGGGTTCCAATGTGGAGGGATATTCTTAGCCTCTGTGTCTTTAATAAAATCCAGATTTTCTGCCCACCAGGCTGTGAAAAATCTAAATTTGATGGCATGACACAGAGGCTAACATTATGCAAGTTTAAAGTGCAATTAATACATTGTCAATAGCGCTTGTAACAGGTCTAAAATAGTAACTTTTAAACATACTTTTACTGGACCAATCCGCAGCCCCGAGGATATCTCCCTGGAAGTGAGGTTTGGAGGCTGAGGCACCCTTAAGGGAGTGTACACCAAGCATAGTAATGTCTACACCTGCTTCTTTTATTACTTCCTTCACCCATCTTGCTATGGTTGGGGAGGAAACTGCTCTATAAGGCGATTTATAGGATATTAGCAATTGTTCTGTATTTCCTCTCATACTCACAGTCCTTCTCTCATATTCCATCAAGCATTTCACTACACAAATTCTTTCATCCTGCTGGTGATGTCTAAGGCTTTTACGTCTGTAGTCCATCTAAAAGATACCAGGCATAGCAAAACAGTGAGTCTTTGGTGAAGCAGCGAATTGCAAATGAACCTGCCAGTAATTCCAAGCAGTTGATGTTTAACTCCTTCTCCTGATCTATCCAGATTCTCCCCGCTGATGAGTCGCCACATCTTGCACCCCATCCTTCTAAACTCGCGTCTGATTCTATCACTATCTCCGCGTCTGCCATTCCATGCTTCTTCATTCCTCTGCCACCAAAATAGTTCCTTCTTTGAACCAGGGGATGAGGAAAGTCCGAAAGGGAGACTGCACAATTGCCATAGTCTGCCCATTCAGGTGAATTGGAGAAACCTTTGGTGTGGAGTCCAAATTGGGATGGTCAGGTATGCATCCTTTAGATCTAACCAAGTTAGCCAATTCCCTTTCCTTAGCACATCTCTAAGGAGATGCACCCCCTCCATTTTGAAACTGTGGTAGACCACCCATTCGTTCAACTGTTTTAGATTTATCACTGGTCTCATCCCCTTGTCCTTCTTCTCCACTAGAAAGATATTGCTGATAAAACCTGACTCTGTTCCATCTTGTATCGCCCCTTTGGTCAATAAATCCTCTACCTCTTGTGTTACTAAGATAGAATCTTGTTGTGAGAATTTAGATTCTGGGGGAATTTTCCTTGGTAAAGGTGTATCTGTAAATTCAATCTTGTAACCCTTCACTGTGTCTAGGACCAAAGAATCCTGATTCACCAAATTCCTGTTTCAACAAAGTTGGGCTAGTCTGCCTTCCACCTTTATGGGGTATCTGAAAGGTCTTTCATAGCTCTTACCTGCTGAAAAGCCTCTTTGTCTCCGCTCACTTCTGAAGCCTCTCCCGTGAGGTATTTGTTTCTGTGGGTGTAAATGACGAATGTGGATCAAAGTATGGGTGCGCACATCTTGCGCCATGTCCCAGGTAGGGTCTTGAAGAGTTTTGGCCACGGCCGAGGAACCGACCTCTCGTTCTCCCGGCGCTGCCAAAAACCCTATCCTGGAACACTTTCTTGATGTCTTTCTAGGACTTCTGAATCAAGCTAAATGCTCCCATGTACTTAGCCATGTCCCTGATAAAATTGTCCCCAAAAAGTAGACAGTGGGAGGCTGGGAGGCAGCTACTCCTTCTCTAGTGGCCAGTTTGACCAATTTGGGATCTACTTTTAGCAGTATGCTTCTTCTTCTCTCATTTGAGAGTGCAGTATTTGCATTCTCCAGGAGGCAGATGGCTCTTTGTGCCCATTGGCGCAAATCCTTGGGGTCAATGAGGGTGTTTTCAAGATAAGTCACTTCACCCATCTCAAACGTCTTAGTGAGTGGGCCATTTATCAAGTAGACCGTCTAGGCAGGACTTGAGGCCTTTATCGATACCTTTCCTAGGGCCTTTTCCTCCCTTGACGCTAAGAGCCACCACCTTTGCGCCTAACTCTGAGGTAGACCCAACTTTATCCGGGAGGGAGGGGCGTGGGCATTTGGATCTAAGATGGGACCTGACCTCTTTTGGGATTTCTTTCCTAAGCCAAAGGTGAGGTACTCGGCAAAATGCAGAGATGGAGCCAACTCTTGAGACAAGGGGTGTTTGATGAGGAGCGGGTCAAATATACTCTCTCCGAATGGGTCAACAATGCCCATTTTGGACCCGGAGGCCTTTGATGACTCGTCAGTTGTACCCATATTCCTCATGTTCATCTCCTCAATATCCATATAAAAGTTGGAGGTACAGGATACGTTAATTTCTTCTTCCTCCAAAGTTTCATCGCAATCGATGGGAATAGGTACTTCTGGGCCATTTTCTGGCCAATCTGCAGTGCCCAAGGCACCATCCTTGTCACCACCAAAGTGTGATGTCATTTGTTTTGAGCGTTTGGGCTTTTTTACACCCTTAGGCAGGTTTTCCCCTGCAGCCCCTTTCCTCTGGGCCTTAATCGCCCCATCTCCCCCTTCAGGGTGTCCTGGGACAGCAACTGGCCAACCCTTCTTGGAGGGAACCTCCACTTTTTTATTAATTATGTCATCCAGTGTCCCATTACATCATCCAGTGCCTTATTCAGAAGTTCTTCCAGTCTATCCTCCATAGTATTCTCTGAAGGTGCAAGGAACATGGCAGAAGGTAAATATTATTTAAGATTACTGGGCTCAGTGTAAGGAAACAGCTGCTCTGGCAGTTCATTGGACTGCAACTGCCAGAATTCAAGCAGTTTGCCTAATCAGTTAAAATGGCCACTGCAGTGTCTTTACTAAGGTGTCCCAATCTCCTAAAATGGCTCTGGCACGTACAGAGTGTGGCTGACCATCTGTTAAGGGTCTTTCCTCAAATTGTGTGGTCCTTTCTTTATTGTTGTGCCCCAGACTAACTCTTTTTTTTGTGTTATTTATTAAACTGTGCGATGATTGTGCATCGCACCGTTGCCTTTATTTACATGGGTAAAAATATTAAGAGAGTGACCCTTCAAACAAAGGTAACTGGGTTCGAACCAAATAATAGTAAATTGAGGCGTCCCTAGATCTACACATTCATTCTGACATAGGTGCTCATCAAGAAAATGATAGAAGAGAACAAAGAATATACACAAAATAATGAATTACCTTGACAGTAATGTTGAATTATCTCTTATTTTATTAAGAAAATTATTACAAATGTATTACAAATAATATTTTGTGTATATTCTTTATTCTCTTTTATCATTTTCTTGTTGAGCACCTATGTCAGTATGAATGTGTAGATCTAGGGACGCCTTATAAATTCCATGAGATGACTCCACTGGACTGCTGCCGATGGGTGGGTCACCGCGTGCGCAGCTCGACGGCCTCAGTGGGAGGTGTCCTACACAAGCCGGTCTTTAATTTATTTTTTTCTTTCAAGAAGCTCCTGCTACTATGGCAGCGGGGTGGGGGTTCACACTTTTCAAAGAAAGCTGGCCCGCAGCAACAAGTGGCGTGGGGTCGGTCTTTGAAAGAAAAGACCGGTCCACAGAAAGGGCGTTTCTCGGCCTTCAGTAGCAGAGGAAAACGTTGAAAAGTTGTGTCGGGTACGGAGGTAGTAGGACTTTCGACCCGACGCTGTAAGAGAGGGGAAGTTAAATATAAGAAAACAACCACCCTCCTTCCTAGGGTTAGGAAAAGACATTGGGACACATGGGAAGTTACACAATAACCTGGTTGAACGTGTAAGCACCAGGGTAGGAGGGGGATATTATTCCTATTTTCTATAGGGGAGGGTGGGATAGTTCAAGGTAAAATAACACAGTAAGGCGCCGATTATGATGCGACCTGTAAAAGCTCCGACCTTAGGTCTGAACCTTTAGGGCCACATCATAAAGGGCCAGTGAGTTTACTTTCCGACCGCCTAATTAAGATGAGATATAAGATATATTCGCGGTCGGAAAGTAAACCGTCCGGTCATTATGGCTGGCTTCCGACGAGCTCGGAGAGCCCATCCACCAGTCAGCAGCCGGCCTGTAATCTCAAGGGCCAGTCTGTCTGACATGGAAACCATGTCCAAAGCATGTATGGGGGCCCCCAGCAGGGCCCCCTTTGATGCACGGCCTCTGATTGGAGGCCGAGGGGGCACCTATGGTGCTCCCCTGTTGATCCCTGCACCTGCACGGGGTGCAGGGTGCAGGGATGAACCGCACCTCCAATTTCACAATGGGAGCATGCATTACGGCCTGTTTACAGCTGGAATGCATGCTCCCATAGTAGAATATAGGCATGAGACAGAACAGTGTTCGGTCGCATCCTAATGAGGCAGTCAGGACCTCCAACATCAAAATCAGCCCTAAGTATTAGTATTATAAAGGCTGTACTTATCGTGAGAGCAGAAGCAACAACGAAAGGGAGAACACTGCATGCGGCGAGACTTTAGAGATAATTAAAATGTTTTTGAAGTTCCATATTTTTCAATTGTTGCTGCTGTGAGCTGGCAATAAAGGAGATTTGCATAATGTAAGCTTGCGGGTCATGCCACAAAATCTATCGCAACTGCCAATGACTACCATTTTCTGAAAACTCGACCCTGCGGTTGCAACTTTTATTTAGAGCATCTGTGTGCAACTGTCCTTGAAGCCCACACTGTCAAAGACAAGTGGCGGGATGGAGACCTGACAAACTGATTTACGCTATCAGTCCTTGGCTCAAATGAGGGTGCCCTACAGCTCTGTACAATTAAATCCTGTGCTAGAGGAACGGGTACTCCGAGCACATCACCACCAAGTAGGTATAGCAGGGCAGAGAAATGTGCAGTCCGAAGAATATAGTTTTTGCCTTGGTGAACTCTTTGAGGCAAAAGTCACTGAACTGATGTTCACAGTAGTCCAGAGGGTAGAAGCTACCAGAGGTCCGCTGCATTATTCTGGGGATTGTTCAGTGCAAACGTGTAATTGTACCTTTATTGAACTTGGTGGTATTTTTTTTGTTGTGACCTTAAAATATTTTTACTTACTAAAGATAAGTACTGGGCTAGACATAACCTTATTGTGTCTGTTGATTGACTGTTGGGTTCTGAGTGCTTGCCGCGCCCTCTACCTCCATCAGAAGCCTTTGACTAGTCGACCCCGCTATTCAGGGAGTCAAGTGCAGAAAGGGATGTCTGTGGTCTGTTTCATAGCCACTGTAGGACAGACCTCAGGACACCAGAGGCAAACGACCTCAACCAACATGATCATCAGCCCCTCTCTGACCTTCGTCCCTCCTGCCCCTGATCGTGGTCGGGCCATGCTCAAACCCTGAGCCTTGTGTCCAGGGCCAGGATCTGGTGCACAGTGTTTTACAGCAATGAACGGACACTCAGCTGTCAATACTACCAGGGGTTATAGCGGCAAGTGAGGTAACAACCACTACAGAATGAAGAGTGTACATTAGGAGAAACACTTCATGAAAACTGTGGGAGAGTTTATCAGATACCATAAAAGGTTTATGGCAATGACACCCTTGTTAACTTTATCACTACAGACACCCCCTGTTGAATAATTAAATATCACAACCAATGGTAGTGTCAGAGTGGTGATAAATGTGCACCACTGCTGAAGGGGCTTCCACGTTACAGGCCTGCCCCTTCTTCCATCCTGACGCAGGGCTAGTTGCACCAGTTATCCTGGGACATTCCCGTCAGCTGTGGCCTATCCCTGTAAGAAAGGTCTAATGAAGACCTAAATACTCACACGTCAAACTAAGGCCGATTAATAAGACTGTTGCAGGAAAATCTTGCAATGGGGATTTAGCGGAACAGAGAATGTCCAAGGTCAGAGGCTGAAGCTGAGCTGTGCCCATTTCATTTCTAGATTTAGAAATGCATATGTCCTGAAGAAGGGAATGTAAATGTTCCAAAACGTGCTGAGATTAGAGGGCATTTAGGTAGATTAACTATTTGAGGGTTAAAACTCATGTACACAATGATGAAGCTTCCATGTTCGCTTTATTACTTCGGTGAACTGTGTGGGATGTTCTTTGATTTGTTGATGTATATACGATAGATACCATAGCATGATTATATTGATAAAACCTTTGTTTAGGAAGGGGCTTACACCAGGATTGCTTAGCCTGATGGATGTATAGATCACTACCAATCCACGCTTACACACCCACAGAGGTACACACTCATACAGAAGCACACATTAATTTGTAGACAAACACACACCCTGCACAAACTCACAGGTGGATATCTTCAGCCATGCATGCACAGACTCACAGAGGCACACATTCATGCATACATATACTCACACACAGATGCATATAAAGTCTCACAGATGTATAACTCCAGATCCATGCATACACACACCCAGAGGTACACACTCATACAGATACACACATTAATGTGCACACTCACACACAAACCTTTTAAAGACTCACAGATGGATATCTTCAGTCCATGCATGCAGACTCACACATCCATGCATATATATACTCACACACAGATGCATAAAAAATCTCACGGTTGTGTAACTCCAGACTTATGCATATATCAGACCTTGCGATACGCAATCCAGTGAGGCATCCACATACGTAAGTAACAACCCACAGACAATAAATGCAGACTAAAGCATACACAACCCTCAACCACACATGCACATAGACACGCACATGTATTTGCATACTCTGTGTCTCAAAACCTATATATGCATATGCAGACACACACAAGCACTAATCCAAGCCCAAAAAATAGGCAGATATAGAGATGATCAGACATGCATGCACTCCCACAGATAACTCCAGGACCATTCATACTTGAACAAATACTTAGACACGTACACCTAAGTGTTAACATACACGCACACAGATATGCATGCACACTCACACACACACACACACACTGGTACGCACTCACAGCCAGATAATGCCACACCTGTGCACACATACTCTAACACACCGTGTGAGTATGTAAGTACTACCTTAGGATCAGAAGAGTAATTCTTGATTTTATGATTTTTTAGGATGAGTCCTTGGCCGATTTCAGCCCCGATATACAAGTGCAGTGACTCCCGTCAGTATATTTATTTGGTGGGGGCCATGACCCAGTTTGTAGGGTGACTCATCAGCCTCTGGGTTCTTGAACCCAAAGAGGTCACAAAAAGACATGGACATGGACATATACAGACACATAGAGACACAGCACTCACTGCAGCCTCTCACCCTCATGGTTTTATATTGTTCCTATTCCTTGAATGTAGATTCCTGAATATTTTTTTCCTCTTTCTTCAGAGGACACAGCCATTCTTGAAGTTTTACCTGCAGAGATGAGAGTGCAAGAAATAAGTGTAGATATATGAAGTGCAGTCTTTCTTTATTATTAACAAATGTTATTGACTTTAACGGTACATAGCGAGTGGTGCTCGAAGCATATATTTCAGATATAGTTTATATGAGATGGTACCAATTATATTCAAACAACAACATTGCCTGTGAACATACAGGCCCAATAACAAAACTTGGCACAGGTTACTACATCTTTCACTATAAGTAAAATGTTCAGGCATCCATGTTTAGATGACAGATAGACTCATCTTACCTAAATTAGGTCCAGTTTGATTTGATTGCCTGGTTTTGGGAGGGTCTGAGGGCGGCAGGGGAGGCAGGTCTATGCCGCGGTATGTTGCCCAGCAAGACCATATTTTCCAATGTTTTTGTGGACAACCACACGCCTGGTACACCACGATTTCAGCCTCCATGCATCTATCCATTGCCTTTCTCCACCCACCCATTAATGGTGGGGAGGTACCCTTCCACGTTTGGGAAATGTCCTGCTTGGCAAGTGTGAGGCCCAAAAATAGTAGATGTTGTTTATAGCGATTTCCTCCTATTCCCTTGGTGCTGTGAAGTAAGAAAAGCTTGGGATCGAATGGAAGACGCCAGGCCCGACTCAGACAAGAAGATATTTTATGCCAAAATGGTTGACCGTGTGTAGGGAGGTCCCCTCCGATTCTCCACATCTGAGACATGTGGGGGACTGGATAACGCCGATCCTCCAAAGGGGGAGCGGGTCTAGTATGCTCGGTGGAGGTATTTAAACTGGATTAGGTGGTATCGTGTGGCTATAGTGGCACCTCAGGACTAGCTAGAGCCTCAGTCCAGTCATCGTCTGTAAGGTTGGGGATGTCGGCTTCCCACGCATCCCAGGTTTTGTGTAGTGTGGTTTGGGTATGGGCACTCAGTGTCTGGTAGATTTGCTGTATCTTATGCGTGCCAAGATCCCCCATTAGTAAATGTCCCTCTAGGGGGTGAAATTCTGATAGACCTCCCAGCGAGCAGATTAGGGGAGTCAGGGCGTGTCTCAGCTGCAGATATTTGTAAAACTGTGTCCGGTGCAAGTGGTATTCTATTTGCAGTTGCTGAAAAGATTTGAGAGTGGGTCCCAGCAGAATGTCACACAGGGTAGAGATTCCAATGAGGTCCCATGCTCGGAAGCCTGGAAGCTCAGCAACAGGCCGCAGATAGGTACCCTACCATAGAGGGGTTGTCTGTGTCAGACGCCCGCCCCAGCCCATTTTCTTCACGATATAACGCCAGAGCTGGATGACCGTTCTGCAGGTGGGGGTTGTGAGAAGTTGGCCTGGTAGGGGTCAGCCTTCTGCTTATGAAAGCTACTGGCTGATCCTGACCTTCATCATTCAATTGTGACAGTACAGCCCCTACCCCCAATTCAGATGCATCTGTTTGGACAATGAACTTCTTGGAGTAGTCAGGACTCTGCAGAATGGGAGCAGTGCACATGGCCTGCTTCCGGTCATCAAATGCCTTTTGACAGCTAGCTGTCCACTGAACCTTTTTGGGCATCTTTTTAAAAGTTAAGTCATTCAGGGGTGTCACTATTGATCCATACCCCTTGACAAATCTCCTATAGTACCCAGTCAGGCCTAAGAAGGCTCTCACCCGAATCTGGGTAGTTGGAGCAACCCAGTCCATTATGGTCTGGATTTTGCTCTGTAATGGTTGAACCTGGCCTCCACCTACAAGGTGGCCCAGGTACCCAACCTGACTCTGCCCTATCTGGCACTTGGTAGCCTTGATAGTTAGGCCTGCTTTTTGCAGGGCCTCCAAAACATTCCTCAGGTGGACCAGGTGATCCCCCAGGTGGAGCTAAAAATAGCAATATCATCTAGATATGCTGCACTAAAGTCTTCCAGGCCTGTAAGGACTTGATTCACCAACCTTTGGAAAGTGGCAGGTGCATTCTTCAAACCAAAGGGCATTACCACAAACTGATAGTGCCCACTAGGGGTAGAAAATGCTGTATTTGGCTTTGCATCATCAGCTAGTCTGATCTGCCAGTAGCCTGCTTTCAGGTCAAATGTGCTTAGAAACTTGGCTGAGGCCAAAGTATCTATTAGCTCATCTGCCCTGGGGATGGGATGGGCATCAGTCATAGTGACTGTATTGAGACCCCAGTAGTCTACACAAAACCTCATTTCTCTCTTGCCATCAGTGGTGTGAGGGTTAGGTACCAGGACTACTGGACTAGCCCAAGGGCAAACTGAGGGTTCAATCACACCCAAATCCAACATCTTTTGGACTTCTGTCCTTATACAGTCCCTGACATGGTCAGGTTGCCTGTAGATCGTATTCTTCACAGGTAGACTGTCCCCAGTGTCCTCTTCATGAGTGCACCAGGTGGTCTGACTTGGAGTCAGAGAAAACATTTGTCTAAACTTGCTGAGAAGGTTTCTGCAGTTAGTTTGCTGCTGGGCAGTGAGGCTGCCTGCCAAGGCTACACCATCAACTGACCCATCATCAGTGTTCTGAGAAAGCAGGTCAGGGAGTGGGTCACTCTCTTCCTCCTGTCCTTCATCAGTAGCCATGAGCAAGCCCATGTCTGCCCTGTCAACATATGGTTTAAGTCTGTTGACATGAAGTACCCTGTGGGGACTCCTAGGGGTTCCAAGGTCTACCAAGTAGGTAACCTCTCCTTTCTGTTGAACAATTGTATGGGGGCCACTCCATTTGTCCTGGAGGGCTGCTGGGGCCACAGGCTCCAACACCCACACTTTCTGTCCTGGTTGTTAAACAGCCAGTACAGCCTTTTGGTCATGCCAGGCTTTTTGCAGTTCCTGGCTAGCCTCAAGGTTTTTGTTTGCCTTTTTCATGTACTCAGCCATCCTGGAGCGGAGACCAAGTACATGGTCCATTATTTCTTGGGCTTGAGAGGTAACTCCCATCCTTCCTTCACCAAACACAATGGACCCCTGACAGGGTGACCAAACAAAAGTTCAAAAGGGCTGTAGCCAACCCCCTTTTGAGGCACCTACCTGTATGCACATAAAAGGCAGGGCAAGAGTAGGTCCCATTTTCGCCTAAGCTTCTCTGGGAGTCCTTTAATCATGCCCTTTAAGGTTTTGTTCAAACTTTCAACTAAACCATTGCATTGTGGGTGATAGGGTGTGGTGAACTTTTAGTTCACTCCACACTCCTTCCACATAGCAGTCAAGTAACTAGACATGAAGTTTGCACCCCTGTCAGATACTACCTCATTAGGAAAGCCTACTCCTGAGAATACACTCAAGAGAGCTCTTGCCACCACAGGTGCTGTACTGGTCCTTAGGGGAATTGCTTCTGGGTACCTCGTGGCATGATCCACCACCACCAGTATAAATCTGTGCCCAGATGCTGTATGGGGATCCATGGGACCAACAATGTCAATCCCTACCCTTTCAAAGGGCACCCCCACCACAGGTAGTGGTATCAGGGGGGGCCTTTGTAGAGCCACCTGCTTTGCCATTGGCTTGGCAGGTTACACAGGGGCGACAAAACTCCTTAGTGTCTTCAGACATGTGGGGCCAGTGAAAGTGAGGGACAATTCTGGCCCAAGTCTTGTTCTGGCCCAGGTGTCCTGCTAGGGGACTATCATGGGCTAGTGTCAATAGGAAGCTCCTAAACATCAGAGGTATAACCAACCTCCTGGGTGCATCAGGCTTGGGGTCTCTACTCTCTGAGTAAAGGAGTCCATCATCCCAATAAACGTTATGGTTGCCATTAGCATTCCCAGCAGCCTCATCAGCAGCTTGCTTTCTGAGGGGTTCAAGAGAGGGGCAGTTTTTCTGCTCCTGGCTCAGATCAGACCTGGAAGGGCCCCCTGTCCCCAAGAACTCAGCCTGGTCAGGTTCAAGCTCCTCTGGGACAGTTCCTTCTTCAGGCTCAAGATCGTCTCCCTGAGGAGACTGATCAGCATTCTGAGTCAGGTGGGAAGGCTCTGCCTTAACCCTACTGCTCCTCCTCTTGTGAGGCACCTGGTCCATTTTTCCAGAATCCAGGGCCTGTCCAGCTTTAGACATTTTGGCCTGTGACCTAGTCACAGCAAAGACATGAGCAGGGATCCCTAACATTTCTGCATGTGTCCTGAGCTCCACTTCAGCACAAGCTGAAGTCTCTAGATCATTGCCAAGACAGCACTGTACTGGTAGGTCTGCACTTACCACAACCTTCTTAAGGCCAGTTACCCCTCCCCAGGAAAAGTTAACAACTGCCAGAGAATGGTCTGTTCTGACATTGCTAGCATTGGTCACTTGGTACATTTCACCAAGTATAATCTGCCCAGGATCCACAAGATCTTTTGTCACCATTGTGACACTTGCTCTTGTGTCCCTGAATGCCCAAGCTTCTACTCCATTTATTAAAGACTGTTGTCTGTATTTGCCCAGGTTACTGGGACTCACAAAGGGGGACATATCCATGCCCCCATTACAGACAAGCACAGCCTGAGTTGGAACCCTGACTAGGCCAGAGTCTATCTCAGAACCCAGGGTCAACCCTACTACACCCTTATTCTGGACATTGTCACCACCTATTGTAGCTGTACTAGGGGGAACAGTTGCCCTAGGGGCAATGGTGGCTGGAGTAGATTCCTTGGACTTGGTGCAGTCACTGGTCCAGTGAGCTTTCTGTTTACAGATTTTGCACCAGGGTTTCTTTTGGCCTTTTCCCTTGTTAGACTGTGACTCCCCATTAGAAGAAGATTTTTGGGGCCCTTGAGAAGACTTCTGGTCTTTACCCATTTCCCCAACCTTGTCAGAGTTCTTAGAATCCTGCTTCTTTGGGTCACCACCTTGGTTCTGTACCTTCTGCCTCACCCTGGTTCTGACCCATTTGTCTGCCTTCTTTCCCAATTCTTGGGGAGAGGTCAGATCAGAGTCTATCAGGTACTGGTGCAACAGCTGATTTTGACAGTTATTAAGAAACTGCTCCCTCATTATCAGATTGTACAATCCTATGAAGTCGTATAAATCTGTGCCCAGATGCTGTATGGGGATCCATGGGACCAACAATGTCAATCCCTACCCTTTCAAAGGGCACCCCCACCACAGGTAGTGGTATCAGGGGGGGCCTTTGTAGAGCCACCTGCTTTGCCATTGGCTTGGCAGGTTACACAGGGGCGACAAAACTCCTTAGTGTCTTCAGACATGTGGGGCCAGTGAAAGTGAGGGACAATTCTGGCCCAAGTCTTGTTCTGGCCCAGGTGTCCTGCTAGGGGACTATCATGGGCTAGTGTCAATAGGAAGCTCCTAAACATCAGAGGTATAACCAACCTCCTGGGTGCATCAGGCTTGGGGTCTCTACTCTCTGAGTAAAGGAGTCCATCATCCCAATAAACGTTATGGTTGCCATTAGCATTCCCAGCAGCCTCATCAGCAGCTTGCTTTCTGAGGGGTTCAAGAGAGGGGCAGTTTTTCTGCTCCTGGCTCAGATCAGACCTGGAAGGGCCCCCTGTCCCCAAGAACTCAGCCTGGTCAGGTTCAAGCTCCTCTGGGACAGTTCCTTCTTCAGGCTCAAGATCGTCTCCCTGAGGAGACTGATCAGCATTCTGAGTCAGGTGGGAAGGCTCTGCCTTAACCCTACTGCTCCTCCTCTTGTGAGGCACCTGGTCCATTTTTCCAGAATCCAGGGCCTGTCCAGCTTTAGACATTTTGGCCTGTGACCTAGTCACAGCAAAGACATGAGCAGGGATCCCTAACATTTCTGCATGTGTCCTGAGCTCCACTTCAGCACAAGCTGAAGTCTCTAGATCATTGCCAAGACAGCACTGTACTGGTAGGTCTGCACTTACCACAACCTTCTTAAGGCCAGTTACCCCTCCCCAGGAAAAGTTAACAACTGCCAGAGAATGGTCTGTTCTGACATTGCTAGCATTGGTCACTTGGTACATTTCACCAAGTATAATCTGCCCAGGATCCACAAGATCTTTTGTCACCATTGTGACATTTGCTCTTGTGTCCCTGAATGCCCAAGCTTCTACTCCATTTATTAAAGACTGTTGTCTGTATTTGCCCAGGTTACTGGGACTCACAAAGGGGGACATATCCATGCCCCCATTACAGACAAGCACAGCCTGAGTTGGAACCCTGACTAGGCCAGAGTCTATCTCAGAACCCAGGGTCAACCCTACTACACCCTTATTCTGGACATTGTCACCACCTATTGTAGCTGTACTAGGGGGAACAGTTGCCCTAGGGGCAATGGTGGCTGGAGTAGATTCCTTGGACTTGGTGCAGTCACTGGTCCAGTGAGCTTTCTGTTTACAGATTTTGCACCAGGGTTTCTTTTGGCCTTTTCCCTTGTTAGACTGTGACTCCCCATTAGAAGAAGATTTTTGGGGCCCTTGAGAAGACTTCTGGTCTTTAGCCATTTCCCCAACCTTGTCAGAGTTCTTAGAATCCTGCTTCTTTGGGTCACCACCTTGGTTCTGTACCTTCTGCCTCACCCTGGTTCTGACCCATTTGTCTGCCTTCTTTCCCAATTCTTGGGGAGAGGTCAGATCAGAGTCTATCAGGTACTGGTGCAACAGCTGATTTTGACAGTTATTAAGAAACTGCTCCCTCATTATCAGATTGTACAATCCTATGAAGTCGTATAAATCTGTGCCCAGATGCTGTATGGGGATCCATGGGACCAACAATGTCAATCCCTACCCTTTCAAAGGGCACCCCCACCACAGGTAGTGGTATCAGGGGGGGCCTTTGTAGAGCCACCTGCTTTGCCATTGGCTTGGCAGGTTACACAGGGGCGACAAAACTCCTTAGTGTCTTCAGACATGTGGGGCCAGTGAAAGTGAGGGACAATTCTGGCCCAAGTCTTGTTCTGGCCCAGGTGTCCTGCTAGGGGACTATCATGGGCTAGTGTCAATAGGAAGCTCCTAAACATCAGAGGTATAACCAACCTCCTGGGTGCATCAGGCTTGGGGTCTCTACTCTCTGAGTAAAGGAGTCCATCATCCCAATAAACGTTATGGTTGCCATTAGCATTCCCAGCAGCCTCATCAGCAGCTTGCTTTCTGAGGGGTTCAAGAGAGGGGCAGTTTTTCTGCTCCTGGCTCAGATCAGACCTGGAAGGGCCCCCTGTCCCCAAGAACTCAGCCTGGTCAGGTTCAAGCTCCTCTGGGACAGTTCCTTCTTCAGGCTCAAGATCGTCTCCCTGAGGAGACTGATCAGCATTCTGAGTCAGGTGGGAAGGCTCTGCCTTAACCCTACTGCTCCTCCTCTTGTGAGGCACCTGGTCCATTTTTCCAGAATCCAGGGCCTGTCCAGCTTTAGACATTTTGGCCTGTGACCTAGTCACAGCAAAGACATGAGCAGGGATCCCTAACATTTCTGCATGTGTCCTGAGCTCCACTTCAGCACAAGCTGAAGTCTCTAGATCATTGCCAAGACAGCACTGTACTGGTAGGTCTGCACTTACCACAACCTTCTTAAGGCCAGTTACCCCTCCCCAGGAAAAGTTAACAACTGCCAGAGAATGGTCTGTTCTGACATTGCTAGCATTGGTCACTTGGTACATTTCACCAAGTATAATCTGCCCAGGATCCACAAGATCTTTTGTCACCATTGTGACACTTGCTCTTGTGTCCCTGAATGCCCAAGCTTCTACTCCATTTATTAAAGACTGTTGTCTGTATTTGCCCAGGTTACTGGGACTCACAAAGGGGGACATATCCATGCCCCCATTACAGACAAGCACAGCCTGAGTTGGAACCCTGACTAGGCCAGAGTCTATCTCAGAACCCAGGGTCAACCCTACTACACCCTTATTCTGGACATTGTCACCACCTATTGTAGCTGTACTAGGGGGAACAGTTGCCCTAGGGGCAATGGTGGCTGGAGTAGATTCCTTGGACTTGGTGCAGTCACTGGTCCAGTGAGCTTTCTGTTTACAGATTTTGCACCAGGGTTTCTTTTGGCCTTTTCCCTTGTTAGACTGTGACTCCCCATTAGAAGAAGATTTTTGGGGCCCTTGAGAAGACTTCTGGTCTTTACCCATTTCCCCAACCTTGTCAGAGTTCTTAGAATCCTGCTTCTTTGGGTCACCACCTTGGTTCTGTACCTTCTGCCTCACCCTGGTTCTGACCCATTTGTCTGCCTTCTTTCCCAATTCTTGGGGAGAGGTCAGATCAGAGTCTATCAGGTACTGGTGCAACAGCTGATTTTGACAGTTATTAAGAAACTGCTCCCTCATTATCAGATTGTACAATCCTATGAAGTCACACACTTTACTGCCCAGTAACCAACCTTCCAGAGCCTTAGCAGCACAGTCAACAAAGTCAACCCAGTCTTGATTTTGTGCCTTTTGGGTATCTCTGAACTTTAACCTGTATTGCTCAGTGGTTAGGCCAAACCCATCTATTAGTGCACTTTTCAAGACCTGGTAATCACCAGCATCCTCTTCTCTTACAGTGAGGAGCTTATCTCTATATTTGTCTGCAAAGGAGAGTCATAAGATTGCTGCCCACTGACCTTGAGGGACCTTCTGTACTTTACAGGCCCTCTCCAAGGCAGTTATCCATTTGTGGATATCGTCCCCACTCTGGTAGGGAGGGACAATCTTACTTAGGTTTCTATGGTCATAAGACCTCTACCTATCTCTAGGGAAATTGCTGCCACTAAGGGACTCTGTACAGCTCTAGGGCTTCCCTATCTAGGGCCATCTGCTGCTTTCTGAGGTTGAACTTGTCTTGCTCATACTTCAGCAGTCTCTCTCTCCTCTCCTGGCAGGTTTCCCTCCCTCTATGAGAAGAAACAGAGGTCCCTACAGATAAGTTAGACTAGACAGATCTCCTTGAGAGAGATCTATCCCTTCTAGCCCTACTTTCAACTCTGCCTGGAGGATCAAAGAGGGGAGCATTGTTGTCATCCTCCTCATCCTCATCCAGGGGAGCTGGGTTCACCAGATCCTGATCATTGTCATCAGTCCGGTCAGCATTAGAGGTAGGGTCAGGGGAGTTTCCACCCCTAGGCCCACCCTCAGCTGCTGCCCCACCTACTCTGCCTACCCCACCAGAACCACTAGGTCCTGGGAGATCATCCAGCTTGAGTATCTTTATGAGATGCTAGGTGGTTGGGCTTTTGCCTGTCTTCAGCTTCCTAATGGAACATAATGCCCTAAGCTGTGCAAAGGAGAGATCCTCATATCTATAGGGGAGACGCTCACTGGCTTCTGTCAGGGACCCACTGGTTCCTGGCTGATTAGACATTACTAATGTGGTGTGGTGTATTGCACTACCTACAATAGTGTGGCCTACTAACCTCTCGTGAGTTGTATAAAGGGTGTGCTATCCCTTAACACACAACTCTAAGTTCAGTAGAACTTACTGTATACTAAACTTGATATTACATGTACCTAAGGTACCTTTAGTGGTTTTCAGTTGATCAATTCAATTGAGATTATCTGGTAAAACAATAGCAAGCTGGAATCCCACAAGCTGCAAACAATGTGAGAAGTTGGCCTGGTAGATGCTGTCCACTAATTATAGTGGGCACCTTGTACCAGTCCAATCAACCCCTTATGGTGAATAGATTAAAGACAACCTTTATTGAAAGCTATCCTAGTGGTAGCTATGTAGAGCAGCCTTCAGGCTAAGTCTTGAATGAATGTAAAGCAGCTTTTACCAGTCTATAATCTCTTGAATGACCAAATGAAAGGACGACCACACCAGGTATATATTTAAAATATATGTATTTAAGATAAAACACACCACTCTAGTCTCTTTATGAGACTGGAGTTCGAAGTACTTAATTTACAAGTTAGCAATCAACAGTAGTAGCACAAATACACGTTTGGGCCCTAGGGGCGTACCAAACCATATACCAATAAAGTGGTATAAGAACCACAACTGAACTAGACACAAGGCCTAGAGCCTGTAGAATCGCTGGGACCCCAAGAAACACCCAAGGTAGTGACACAGGGGACCCACAGGCTCTAAGCATCTTGGTCGATGTTGTGCCAAAAACAATGAACTATATCGACCAAGATGCTTAGAGGTAATGGCGCTGCGATGTGAAGTCAGTGTGCTCCCACGCCCTTTTTCATAACTTAAAAGGCTCCCTCGAGCCGCTTGAGCTGATGAGCTTGGGAGCACCTGCATGCCCAGAGTGGAATTGTGCCTGAGAAAATTAAGCGGCAGCATGTCCAGCAACCTATGATTTTTTTTCTCTACTGATGACGGAGAAATCCAGAAACACGTGTCTAGGGATACGCTTTGAAAATTATGGAATTGAGCCAAGTAGTTTTTCGAACTTTGTCCTGTGCCAAAAACAATGAACTACATCGACCAAGATGCTTAGAGGTAATGACGCTGCGATGTGAAGTCAGTGTGCTCCCACCCCCTTTTTCATAACTTAAAAGGCTCCCTCGAGCCGCTTGAGCTGACGAGCTTGGGAGCGCCTGCATGCCCAGAGTGGAATTGTGCCTGAGAAAATTAAGCGGCAGCATGTCCAGCAACCTATGATTTTTTTCCCTACTTATTTCGGAGAAATCCAGAAACACGTGTCTAGGGATACGCTTTGAAAATTATGGAATTGAGCCAAGTAATTTTTCGAACGTTGTCCTGTGCCAAAAACAATGAACTACATCGACCAAGATGCTTAGAGGTAATGACGCTGCGATGTGAAGTCAGTGTGCTCCCACCCCCTTTTTCATAACTTAAAAGGCTCCCTCGAGCCGCTTGAGCTGACGAGCTTGGGAGCGCCTGCATGCCCAGAGTGGAATTGTGCCTGAGAAAACTAAGCGGCAGCATGTCCAGCAACCTACGAATTTTTTTCCCTACTGATGACGGAGAAATCCAGAAACACGTGTCTAGGGATACGCTTTGAAAATTATGGAATTGAGCCAAGTAATTTTTTTAACTTTGTCCTGTGCCAAAAGCAATGAACTACATCGACCAAGATGCTTAGAGGTAATGATGCTGCGATGTGACGTCAGTGTGCTCCCACCCCTTTTTTCATAACTTAAAAGGCTCCCTCGAGCCGCTTGAGCTGACGAGCTTGGGAGCGCCTGCATGCCCAGAGTGGAATTGTGCCTGAGAAAATTAAGCGGCAGCATGTCCAGCAACCTACGATTTTTTTTCCCTACTGATGACGGAGAAATCCAGAAACACGTGTCTAGGGATACGCTTTGAAAATTATGGAATTGAGCCAAGTAATTTTTCGAACTTTGTCCTGTGCCAATAACAATGAACTACATCGACCAAGATGCTTAGAGGGAATGACGCTGCGATGTGAAGTCAGTGTGCTCCCACCCCCTTTTTCATAACTTAAAAGGCTCCCTCGAGCCGCTTGAGCTGACGAGCTTGGGAGCGGCTGCATGCCCAGAGTGGAATTGTGCCTGAGAAAATTAAGCGGCAGCATGTCCAGCAACCTACGATTTTTTTCCCTACTGATGACGGAGAAATCCAGAAACACGTGTCTGGGGATACGCTTTGAAAATTATGGAATTGAGCCAAGTAATTTTTCGAACTTTGTCCTGTGCCAAAAACAATGAACTACATCGACCAAGATGCTTAGAGGTAATGACGCTGCGATGTGAAGTCAGTGTGCTCCCACCCCCTTTTTCATAACTTAAAAGGCTCCCTCGAGCCGCTTGAGCTGACGAGCTTGGGAGCACCTGCATGCCCAGAGTGGAATTGTGCCTGAGAAAACTAAGCGGCAGCATGTCCAGCAACCTACGATTTTTTTTCCCTACTGATGACTGAGAAATCCAGAAACACGTGTCTAGGGATACGCTTTGAAAATTATGGAATTGAGCCAAGTAATTTTTTGAACTTTGTCCTGTGCCAAAAACAATGAACTACATCGACCAAGATGCTTAGAGGTAATGGCGCTGCGATGTGAAGTCAGTGTGCTCCCACCCCCTTTTTCATAACTTAAAAGGCTCCCTCGAGCCGCTTGAGCTGACGACCTTGGGAGCGCCTGCATGCCCAGAGTGGAATTGTGCCTGAGAAAATTAAGCGGCAGCATGTCCAGCAACCTATGATTTTTTTCCCTACTTATTTCGGAGAAATCCAGAAACACGTGTCTAGGGATACGCTTTGAAAATTATGGAATTGAGCCAAGTAATTTTTCGAACGTTGTCCTGTGCCAAAAACAATGAACTACATCGACCAAGATGCTTAGAGGTAATGACGCTGCGATGTGAAGTCAGTGTGCTCCCACCCCCTTTTTCATAACTTAAAAGGCTCCCTCGAGCCGCTTGAGCTGATGAGCTTGGGAGCGCCTGCATGCCCAGAGTGGAATTGTGCCTGAGAAAACTAAGCGGCAGCATGTCCAGCAACCTACGAATTTTTTTCCCTACTGATGACGGAGAAATCCAGAAACACGTGTCTAGGGATACGCTTTGAAAATTATGGAATTGAGCCAAGTAATTTTTTGAACTTTGTCCTGTGCCAAAAGCAATGAACTACATCGACCAAGATGCTTAGAGGTAATGATGCTGCGATGTGACGTCAGTGTGCTCCCACCCCCTTTTTCATAACTTAAAAGGCTCCCTCGAGCCGCTTGAGCTGACGAGCTTGGGAGCGCCTGCATGCCCAGAGTGGAATTGTGCCTGAGAAAATTAAGCGGCAGCATGTCCAGCAACCTACGATTTTTTTTCCCTACTGATGACGGAGAAATCCAGAAACACGTGTCTAGGGATACGCTTTGAAAATTATGGAATTGAGCCAAGTAATTTTTCGAACTTTGTCCTGTGCCAATAACAATGAACTACATCGACCAAGATGCTTAGAGGGAATGACGCTGCGATGTGAAGTCAGTGTGCTCCCACCCCCTTTTTCATAACTTAAAAGGCTCCCTCGAGCCGCTTGAGCTGACGAGCTTGGGAGCGCCTGCATGCCCAGAGTGGAATTGTGCCTGAGAAAATTAAGCGGCAGCATGTCCAGCAACCTACGATTTTTTTCCCTACTGTTGACGGAGAAATCCAGAAACACGTGTCTAGGGATACGCTTTGAAAATTATGGAATTGAACCAAGTAATTTTTTGAACTTTGTCCTGTGCCAAAAGCAATGAACTACATCGACCAAGATGCTTAGAGGTAATGACGCTGCGATGTGACGTCAGTGTGCTCCCACCCCCTTTTTCATAACTTAAAAGGCTCCCTCAAGCCGCTTGAGCTGACGAGCTTGGGAGCGCCTGCATGCCCAGAGTGGAATTGTGCCTGAGAAAATTAAGCGGCAGCATGTCCAGCAACCTACGATTTTTTTTCCCTACTGATGACGGAGAAATCCAGAAACACGTGTCTAGGGATACGCTTTGAAAATTATGGAATTGAGCCAAGTAATTTTTTGAACTTTGTCCTGTGCCAAAAACAATGAACCACATCGACCAAGATGCTTAGAGGTAATGGCGCTGCGATGTGAAGTCAGTGTGCTCCCACCCCCTTTTTCATAACTTAAAAGGCTCCCTCGAGCCGCTTGAGCTGACGAGCTTGGGAGCGCCTGCATGCCCAGAATGGAATTGTGCCTGAGAAAATTAAGCGGCAGCATGTCCAGCAACCTACGATTTTTTTTCCCTACTGATGACTGAGAAATCCAGAAACACGTGTCTAGGGATACGCTTTGAAAATTATGGAATTGAGCCAAGTAATTTTTTGAAGTTTGTCCTGTGCCAAAAACAATGAACTACATCGACCAAGATGCTTAGAGGTAATGGCGCTGCGATGTGAAGTCAGTGTGCTCCCACCCCCTTTTTCATAACTTAAAAGGCTCCCTCGAGCCGCTTGAGCTGACGACCTTGGGAGCGCCTGCATGCCCAGAGTGGAATTGTGCATGAGAAAATTAAGCGGCAGCATGTCCAGCAACCTACGATTTTTTTTCCCTACTGATGACGGAGAAATCCAGAAACACGTGTCTAGGGATACGCTTTGAAAATTATGGAATTGAGCCAAGTAATTTTTCGAACTTTGTCCTGTGCCAAAAACAATGAACTACATCGACCAAGATGCTTAGAGGTAATGACGCTGCGATGTGAAGTCAGTGTGCTCCCACCCCCTTTTTCATAACTTAAAAGGCTCCCTCGAGCCGCTTGAGCTGACGAGCTTGGGAGCGCCTGCATGCCCAGAGTGGAATTGTGCCTGAGAAAATTAAGCGGCAGCATGTCCAGCAACCTACGATTTTTTTTCCCTACTGATGACGGAGAAATCCAGAAACACGTGTCTAGGGATACGCTTTGAAAATTATGGAATTGAGCCAAGTAATTTTTCGAACTTTGTCCTGTGCCAAAAACAATGAACTATATCGACCAAGATGCTTAGAGGTAATGGCGCTGCGATGTGAAGTCAGTGTGCTCCCACCCCCTTTTTCATAACTTAAAAGGCTCCCTCGAGCCGCTTGAGCTGACGAGCTTGGGAGCGCCTGCATGCCCAGAGTGGAATTGTGCCTGAGAAAATTAAGCGGCAGCATGTCCAGCAACCTATGATTTTTTTTCCCTACTGATGACGGAGAAATCCAGAAACACGTGTCTAGGGATACGCTTTGAAAATTATGGAATTGAGCCAAGTAGTTTTTCGAACTTTGTCCTGTGCCAAAAACAATGAACTACATCGACCAAGATGCTTAGAGGTAATGACGCTGCAATGTGAAGTCAGTGTGCTCCCACCCCCTTTTTCATAACTTAAAAGGCTCCCTCAAGCCGCTTGAGCTGACGAGCTTGGGAGCGCCTGCATGCCCAGAGTGGAATTGTGCCTGAGAAAATTAAGCGGCAGCATGTCCAGCAACCTACGATTTTTTTTCCCTACTGATGACGGAGAAATCCAGAAACACGTGTCTAGGGATATGCTTTGAAAATTATGGAATTGAGCCAAGTAATTTTTCAAACTTTGTCCTGTGCCAAAAGCAATGAACTACATCGACCAAGATGCTTAGAGGTAATGACGCTGCGATGTGAAGTCAGTGTGCTCCCACCCCCTTTTTCATAACTTAAAAGGCTCCATCGAGCCGCTTGAGCTGACGAGCTTGGGAGCACCTGCATGCCCAGAGTGGAATTGTGCCTGAGAAAATTAAGCGGCAGCATGTCCAGCAACCTACGACTTTTTTTCCCTACTAATGACGGAGAAATCCAGAAACACGTGTCTAGGGATACGCTTTGAAAATTATGGAATTGAGCCAAGTAATTTTTTTCAAGCTTTGTCCTGTGCCAAAAACAATGAACCACATCGACCAAGATGCTTAGAGGTAATGACGCTGCGATGTGAAGTCAGTGTGCTCCCACCCCTTTTTTCATAACTTAAAAGGCTCCCTCGAGCCGCTTGAGCTGACGAGCTTGGGAGCGCCTGCATGCCCAGAGTGGAATTGTGCCTGAGAAAATTAAGCGGCAGCATGTCCAGCAACCTACGATTTTTTTTCCCTACTGATGACGGAGAAATCCAGAAACACGTGTCTAGGGATACGCTTTGAAAATTATGGAATTGAGCCAAGTAATTTTTCAAACTTTGTCCTGTGCCAAAAACAATGAACTACATCGACCAAGATGCTTAGAGGTAATGACGCTGCGATGTGAAGTCAGTGTGCTCCCACCCCCTTTTTCATAACTTAAAAGGCTCCCTCGAGCCGCTTGAGATGACGAGCTTGGGAGCGCCTGCATGTCCAGAGTGGAATTGTGCCTGAGAAAATTATGCGGCAGCATGTCCAGCAACCTACGATTTTTTTTCCCTACTGATGACGGAGAAATCCAGAAACACGTGTCTAGGGATACGCTTTGAAAATTATGGAATTGAGCCAAGTAATTTTTCGAACTTTGTCCTATGCCAAAAACAATGAACTACATCAACCAAGATGCTTAGAGGTAATGACGCTGCGATGTGAAGTCAGTGTGCTCCCACCCCCTTTTTCATAACTTAAAAGGCTCCCTCGAGCCGCTTGAGCTGACGAGCTTGGGAGCGCCTGCATGCCCAGAGTGGAATTGTGCCTGAGAAAATTAAGCGGCAGCATGTCCAGCAACCTACGATTTTTTTCCCTACTGATGACGGAAAAATCCAGAAACACGTGTCTAGGGATACGCTTTGAAAATTATGGAATTGAGCCAAGTAATTTTTCGAACTTTGTCCTGTGCCAAAAACAATGAACTACATCGACCAAGATGCTTAGAGGTAATGACGCTGCGATGTGAAGTCAGTGTGCTCCCACCCCCTTTTTCATAACTTAAAAGGCACCCTCGAGCCACTTGAGCTGACGAGCTTGGGAGCGCCTGCATGCCCAGAGTGGAATTGTGCCTGAGAAAATTAAGCAGCGGCATGTCCAGCAACCTACGATTTTTTTTCCCTACTGATGACGGAGAAATCCAGAAACACGTGTCTAGGGATACGCTTTGAAAATTATGGAATTGAGCCAAGTAATTTTTCGAACTTTGTCCTGTGCCAAAAACAATGAACTACATCGACCAAGATGCTTAGAGTTAATGACGCTGCGATGTGAAGTCAGTGTGCTCCCACCCCCTTTTTCATAACTTAAAAGGCTCCCTTGAGCCGCTTGAGCTGACGAGCTTGGGAGCGCCTGCATGCCCAGAATGGAATTGTGCCTGAGAAAATTAAGGTGCAGCATGTTCAGCAACCTACGATTTTTTTTCCCTACTGATGACGGAGAAATCCAGAAACACGTGTCTAGGGATACGCTTTGAAAATTATGGAATTTAGCCAAGTAATTTTTCAAACTTTGTCCTGTGCCAAAAACAATGAACTACATCGACCAAGATGCTTAGAGGTAATGACGCTGCGATGTGAAGTCAGTGTGCTCCCACCCCCTTTTTCATAACTTAAAAGGCTCCCTCGAGCCGCTTGAGCTGACGAGCTTGGGAGCGCCTGCATGCCCAGAGTGGAATTGTGCCTGAGAAAACTAAGCGGCAGCATGTCCAGCAACCTACGATTTTTTTTCCCTACTGATGACGGAGAAATCCAGTAACACGTGTCTAGGGATACGCTTTGAAAATTATGGAATTGAGCCAAGTAATTTTTTTAACTTTGTCCTGTGCCAAAAGCAATGAACTACATCGACCAAGATGCTTAGAGGTAATGACGCTGCGATGTGACGTCAGTGTGCTCCCACCCCCTTTTTCATAACTTAAAAGGCTCCCTCAAGCCGCTTGAGCTGACGAGCTTGGGAGCGCCTGCATGCCCAGAGTGGAATTGTGCCTGAGAAAATTAAGCGGCAGCATGTCCAGCAACCTACAATTTTTTTTCCCTACTGATGACGGAGAAATCCAGAAACACGTGTCTAGGGATACGCTTTGAAAATTATGGAATTGAGCCAAGTAATTTTTTGAACTTTGTCCTGTGCCAAAAACAATGAACCACATCGACCAAGATGCTTAGAGGTAATGGCGCTGCGATGTGAAGTCAGTGTGCTCCCACCCCCTTTTTCATAACTTAAAAGGCTCCCTCGAGCCGCTTGAGCTGACGAGCTTGGGAGCGCCTGCATGCCCAGAATGGAATTGTGCCTGAGAAAATTAAGCGGCAGCATGTCCAGCAACCTACGATTTTTTTTCCCTACTGATGACTGAGAAATCCAGAAACACGTGTCTAGGGATACGCTTTGAAAATTATGGAATTGAGCCAAGTAATTTTTTGAACTTTGTCCTGTGCCAAAAACAATGAACTACATCGACCAAGATGCTTAGAGGTAATGGCGCTGCGATGTGAAGTCAGTGTGCTCCCACCCCCTTTTTCATAACTTAAAAGGCTCCCTCGAGCCGCTTGAGCTGACGACCTTGGGAGCGCCTGCATGCCCAGAGTGGAATTGTGCATGAGAAAATTAAGCGGCAGCATGTCCAGCAACCTACGATTTTTTTTCCCTACTGATGACGGAGAAATCCAGAAACACGTGTCTAGGGATACGCTTTGAAAATTATGGAATTGAGCCAAGTAATTTTTCGAACTTTGTCCTGTGCCAAAAACAATGAACTACATCGACCAAGATGCTTAGAGGTAATGACGCTGCGATGTGAAGTCAGTGTGCTCCCACCCCCTTTTTCATAACTTAAAAGCCTCCCTCGAGCCGCTTGAGCTGACGAGCTTGGGAGCGCCTGCATGCCCAGAGTGGAATTGTGCCTGAGAAAACTAAGCGGCAGCATGTCCAGCAACCTACGATTTTTTTTCCCTACTGATGACGGAGAAATCCAGAAACACGTGTCTAGGGATACGCTTTGAAAATTATGGAATTGAGCCAAGTAATTTTTCGAACTTTGTCCTGTGCCAAAAACAATTAACTATATCGACCAAGATGCTTAGAGGTAATGGCGCTGCGATGTGAAGTCAGTGTGCTCCCACCCCCTTTTTCATAACTTAAAAGGCTCCCTCGAGCCGCTTGAGCTGACGAGCTTGGGAGCGCCTGCATGCCCAGAGTGGAATTGTGCCTGAGAAAATTAAGCGGCAGCATGTCCAGCAACCTATGATTTTTTTTCCCTACTGATGACGGAGAAATCCAGAAACACGTGTCTAGGGATACGCTTTGAAAATTATGGAATTGAGCCAAGTAGTTTTTCGAACTTTGTCCTGTGCCAAAAACAATGAACTACATCGACCAAGATGCTTAGAGGTAATGACGCTGCAATGTGAAGTCAGTGTGCTCCCACCCCCTTTTTCATAACTTAAAAGGCTCCCTCAAGCCGCTTGAGCTGACGAGCTTGGGAGCGCCTGCATGCCCAGAGTGGAATTGTGCCTGAGAAAATTAAGCGGCAGCATGTCCAGCAACCTACGATTTTTTTTCCCTACTGATGACGGAGAAATCCAGAAACACGTGTCTAGGGATATGCTTTGAAAATTATGGAATTGAGCCAAGTAATTTTTCAAACTTTGTCCTGTGCCAAAAGCAATGAACTACATCGACCAAGATGCTTAGAGGTAATGACGCTGCGATGTGAAGTCAGTGTGCTCCCACCCCCTTTTTCATAACTTAAAAGGCTCCATCGAGCCGCTTGAGCTGACGAGCTTGGGAGCACCTGCATGCCCAGAGTGGAATTGTGCCTGAGAAAATTAAGCGGCAGCATGTCCAGCAACCTACGACTTTTTTTCCCTACTAATGACGGAGAAATCCAGAAACACGTGTCTAGGGATACGCTTTGAAAATTATGGAATTGAGCCAAGTAATTTTTTTCAAGCTTTGTCCTGTGCCAAAAACAATGAACCACATCGACCAAGATGCTTAGAGGTAATGACGCTGCGATGTGAAGTCAGTGTGCTCCCACCCCTTTTTTCATAACTTAAAAGGCTCCCTCGAGCCGCTTGAGCTGACGAGCTTGGGAGCGCCTGCATGCCCAGAGTGGAATTGTGCCTGAGAAAATTAAGCGGCAGCATGTCCAGCAACCTACGATTTTTTTTCCCTACTGATGACGGAGAAATCCAGAAACACGTGTCTAGGGATACGCTTTGAAAATTATGGAATTGAGCCAAGTAATTTTTCAAACTTTGTCCTGTGCCAAAAACAATGAACTACATCGACCAAGATGCTTAGAGGTAATGACGCTGCGATGTGAAGTCAGTGTGCTCCCACCCCCTTTTTCATAACTTAAAAGGCTCCCTCGAGCCGCTTGAGATGACGAGCTTGGGAGCGCCTGCATGTCCAGAGTGGAATTGTGCCTGAGAAAATTATGCGGCAGCATGTCCAGCAACCTACGATTTTTTTTCCCTACTGATGACGGAGAAATCCAGAAACACGTGTCTAGGGATACGCTTTGAAAATTATGGAATTGAGCCAAGTAATTTTTCGAACTTTGTCCTATGCCAAAAACAATGAACTACATCAACCAAGATGCTTAGAGGTAATGACGCTGCGATGTGAAGTCAGTGTGCTCCCACCCCCTTTTTCATAACTTAAAAGGCTCCCTCAAGCCGCTTGAGCTGACGAGCTTGGGAGCGCCTGCATGCCCAGAGTGGAATTGTGCCTGAGAAAATTAAGCGGCAGCATGTCCAGCAACCTACGATTTTTTTCCCTACTGATGACGGAAAAATCCAGAAACACGTGTCTAGGGATACGCTTTGAAAATTATGGAATTGAGCCAAGTAATTTTTCGAACTTTGTCCTGTGCCAAAAACAATGAACTACATCGACCAAGATGCTTAGAGGTAATGACGCTGCGATGTGAAGTCAGTGTGCTCCCACCCCCTTTTTCATAACTTAAAAGGCACCCTCGAGCCACTTGAGCTGACGAGCTTGGGAGCGCCTGCATGCCCAGAGTGGAATTGTGACTGAGAAAATTAAGCAGCGGCATGTCCAGCAACCTACGATTTTTTTTCCCTACTGATGACGGAGAAATCCAGAAACACGTGTCTAGGGATACGCTTTGAAAATTATGGAATTGAGCCAAGTAATTTTTCGAACTTTGTCCTGTGCCAAAAACAATGAACTACATCGACCAAGATGCTTAGAGTTAATGACGCTGCGATGTGAAGTCAGTGTGCTCCCACCCCCTTTTTCATAACTTAAAAGGCTCCCTTGAGCCGCTTGAGCTGACGAGCTTGGGAGCGCCTGCATGCCCAGAATGGAATTGTGCCTGAGAAAATTAAGGTGCAGCATGTTCAGCAACCTACGATTTTTTTTCCCTACTGATGACGGAGAAATCCAGAAACACGTGTCTAGGGATACGCTTTGAAAATTATGGAATTTAGCCAAGTAATTTTTCAAACTTTGTCCTGTGCCAAAAACAATGAACTACATCGACCAAGATGCTTAGAGGTAATGACGCTGCGATGTGAAGTCAGTGTGCTCCCATCCCCTTTTTCATAACTTAAAAGGCTCCCTCGAGCCGCTTGAGCTGACGATCTTGGGAGCGCCTGCTTGCCCAGAGTGGAATTGTGCCTGAGAAAATTAAGCGGCAGAATTTCCAGCAATCTACGATTTTTTTTCCCAACTGATGACGGAGAAATCCAGAAACACGTGTCTAGGGATACGCTTTGAAAATTATGGAATTGAGCCAAGTAATTTTTCGAACTTTGTCCTGTGCCAAAAACAATGAACTACATCGACCAAGATGCTTAGAGGTAATGATGCTGCGATGTGAAGTCAGTGTGCTCCCACCCCCTTTTTCATAACTTAAAAGGCTCCCTCGAGCCGCTTGAGCTGACGAGCTTGGGAGCGCCTGCATGCCCAGAGTGGAATTGTGCCTGAGAAAATTAAGCGGCAGCATGTCCAGCAACCTACGATTTTTTTTCCCTACTGATGACGGAGAAATCCAGAAACACGTGTCTAGGGATAAGCTTTGAAAATTATGGAATTGAGCCAAGTAATTTTTCGAACTTTGTCCTGTGCCAAAAACAATGAAATACATCGACCAAGATGCTTAGAGGTAATGACGCTGCGATGTGAAGTCAGTGTGCTCCCACCCCCTTTTTCAGAGCAGAGAGCTGACTGCTCTGCTGCGTGTGATTTACCTCTGGGGTTGACACCATTTACGGGTCATGTGGTTTTATTTCGAGAATCCGTAAGTGCAGAACTGGAGCTTGAAGATGGGTTTCTATGAAATCCTCTGTTATGTTTTTTAATATTGTATCTCCCAAAAGGCGCGTAGCGTGTGCGGGATTTCAGACTCCCACTGAAAACTTGTGATAAGGGGGGTCTGAGACCCGCGGGAACAGAAACTGACAACGGGCTCAGGAGAGTGAGTTGCACATCCCTGCCATACCCAGTGCAACTCCAGGACTGAGATCTCAGTCAGGCCGAGGCTGAGAATCACAGAGAGCAGAGGTGAGGAGGTCCAAAGTATGGGGGGCATCATTACCTCTGGCACCAAGCTTACCCCTTACAGCACAGTCAAGAGGCAGGAGTATCCCCTGATAGTCTGGCAGGAACTGGATCATGGACAGCTGATGTTTGCGTGAATGAAAATAAATATGAGATCTCAAAGGGACTTTACTGAATAGCTTTTTCTGTGATCACTTAACTAAGGTATCCAGTGATTTCTCAATTACCACAAGACTAATTAGCGTAACAAACTAAGTTTGGAAAAAGTAAAAACTCAAGACATTAATTAGAAAGATTCAAAGGGCAAAGGTATCGTGTTCACACAAAAAAATTTACCACCAGAAAGGTGGGCAAAAAACAAACAATGGATAACGAGCCCTGGCATAGGTCTCACATTCTGGGTCCAATTGGATTTGCCAATGATTTTTTCATCCCTAATGCTGTGCCGCATAACGAAATAATAAAATAAAAACAACAAAAAACCTTTTGACACTGCCTGCTGCATCATTTTGTATCCACATGCACCACGCATGTATGCACTCCCACAAAATGGCGCATTAAATAAAACATTCCGGTGGGATATTCACAATGAAGTGGCGGTGAGAGGCGTTAGCCTCCTTGGCTTAACGCCTCTCACCGACACTTCGGAAATGCCAGTCTGCACCCTATTCACGATGTTAGACCTGGCACCTTGGCGTGAGTCTCCCTTCCTCTTTTTGTCGCTGTGCCTCATGTGTTTTTATGGTGTTGGCCGCTCAGCGCGCTGTGCCACTGCCAACCAGTGTCGCGGTGCGAGTGCTCCCTATGTAAATTGTATATGTTGGTTGGATTCCATGATTGGATTGTTTGATTTACTGTCAGACCCCAGTAAAGTGCGCCAGGGGCGCCAGGGCATGTAAATGCGAACACCGCTGGTGGGCTTGCAGCACTGGTTGTGCCACCCACAGGAGCGGCCGGTAAAATATGTCTGAGGTCTGCCACCGCAGAACCTGCGTGCAGTCTGGTACTGACATGCTGACCGGCAAGTGCCCACACTTGCCAGTCCCTAAAACCTTCCCTTAGCTGCATGTTAGTCACCCCTCTGGTAGGCCCACGGGCAGGGTGCGTTGTAAGCCTAAGGTAGGACAAGCCCGGATGCGTGGCATGTCCTAGTAGTGAATTACCGCCATCTTGTTGTTCACTACTGCAAGGCTACCCTGTTCTCATAGGCCAGTATGGGCGGCCTGGATTATTACACCCTATGATCCTAACCGACCCAGGGAACATGGTAGAAGATCGAGTTTAGTATGCCTGAACTCGGAATAATAAGGTACATCTTTTCGCAAGGTTTATTTTAATATTCCGGGTTTGCAAATGCCGCTTTTAGAAAGTCGGCCTTTGCTTGCCTAAACATTTCAGCCGCCTCTGCGTGATGTGTATCTGATGTCTGGCTGGTGTGAGTGACAGGGCTGGGGGAACCCAGATGGGCAGGGCCAGGTAGCCTGGTATGAATAGGACGATCGACAGGTAGATGGGTGGGAGGAGTGCTCCTAGGTTCTGAATAGGACAGTGCTCCGCTACCTCGATGCCGGCTCCACCCCCTGTGGAGCGTCTGATGACTCTGCCCTGCACTCTGAAAGAAGAAGCCTGCATCACGTAAACAAAGTGCTCAGAAACCGGACTGAACTAGGCAAGGGCCCCCCTGGCCTGGGAGAACAAAAGATTTGTGGTATAAATGGAGGAGCCCTGCTCCTAAGAAACTAGATCCGCTTTTGACCAAGAAGAATCTCTGCCTGAGGAGGAGGCACCGGGAAAGCTGTAGGAGGAAGACTGTCCCTATCCTGGGGGATTGGCCTGCAGTGGTGACCTTGCTGCCAAAGGAGAGAAGAGAAACTGTTGCTGAAAACTTTACTTTACTTTTACTTTCAAGACTTGTGCTTTTCCAAAACGATCTCCAAGGGCTTGGAACTGAGCTTGCCCCCTGAACTGAGCCCCAGGACCATTGGGCTCTACCTGATCTTCACTCGCCTGCTGCTGGACTGTGGTGTCCTTTCCCTCGCCGGAGCTGTGACCCTCGTGCCCAGTCCCTCCCTGAGCCGTGACCAGGACTGCTTAGCCGCCCCCGCCTTGGGAAGAGCCTCGCTCGATCGGAGCCGCTCCCCCTACGCTGTGCAGGGCTGCCCCGTCACCTCGCTCGTGGAGGCTCGCTGTGCACCTTCACCCTCCCGCCGGAATCGGCGTGTGAGCATCTCCAAGCCTCGGACGGCCCGGACGCATCTGCGTGCCCGGCTGCCCCGCTTTGTTCACCCGCCACCTACAACACCCCGCTCTTGTCGTGAGCCTGAGGATCAGACACCCTCGTGAAGTGTGGGAGCCCCGGACGCCGCCTCGCTCTTCTGTCGAAGAGCCGCTGAAATCCCGCACCCGCCTTTGCGTCAAGAAACAAGGTACTGTACTTACGAACTCGACCGCGAGCTCGCATCGGATCCAGGGTCCGCAACGTTCTTATTTCCCTGTCATCTGCTGTGTGCTTCCGGGGCGCTGCCTCAGCACAAAGTACGCTGAGGCCTACAGTTACCTTGTGCCCGCCTAAAGAACTTTACGTAAAACAAAGAGAACTTTACCGTATTTCCAAGAATTGTGGCCCCATCAGTTCAACGTTACTGGGCCTTGTATTTGAATCTGCTGAATCTACATAAAAGCTTATTTTTATATACTTCCTGATTGGTGTCCATTTGTGGTGCATGCAAGGGGTTTACTGTATGTGTAATTGCATTTGCTTAACCGTGTACGCCTGAGACTTAGCCTAGACTGCTCGCGCCACGCACCTAGAGGGTGAGCAGGGGTTATTCTGGGGAGTCATCCTTCGCCCTGACAAGAAGTAAAGGGTCCCTGCTTGTTGTGGGTTCACACCTGCGTCAACCAGAGCCCCCTCATTTCTAACATTGGTGGCAGCGGTGGGGATTTACGGATTTGCATTTGTGGTTTGCGTATAGTGAATCACTGATCACCACGTAGTGAGAGCAGACCAGTAACACAACCACAAGGCTAGCATTTGTTTTTGTTTTGCCAAGAGTCTCCGTTGTTAGAGCCATGCCTGGTTCACTTTCCGCCGGAAGGGCGGCTTCCATAATCTCTGGATTTGAAGACGTAGATTGGGAAGAAGACGCGCTTCTTAATCGTACCAATGACGACTTGAAAGGTCTTTGCTCCAAGTTCATGATTGCCCAAACTCGATTGAAAAACAAGACCCAATTCGTGAATGCGCTGAGGGCCTGGTATGAGTCAAAGGCACCAGAGAATCAGGTGGAAGTGGTTCCACCAGAAAGTGTCCATGAGTTTGGCAGAGGCCTGTCGCCAGAAGAATTGGCAGACAGGGCAGCAACCCGGGCACACGAGGTGGAGATGGCAAAACTTCATGGGCAGATGGATATGGAAAAACAAAGACTAGCCATGGAAGAAAAGAAACTACAATTAGAGCATGACATGAAGCTGAGGGAGCTGGAGCTGAAAGCAAAAAGTTTGGAGCTTAATCCCTCTGGTGGCAGCACACCGCCAGTACCGGCGGAACCAAGAGTTTATATTCCCAAGGATATGGTGAAGGAGTTCTTCAAGAATGACGACATCGGGCAGTGGTTCAGAGCCTACGAGGTAGCCATGTCTTCCCACCGGGTCCCTGAGAAAGATTGGGGAGCGGGGTTGTGGGGACGGTTCCTGAGTGAAGGGCGGGACACACTGTTAGATTTACCTGCTGATGTTCATAATTCTTATGCCCATATGAAGGAAGCATTGATGGCTAGGTATGGGTTGACCCCTGAGTTATATAGACAGAGGTTCAGGGGTTGCACTAAGATTCCCAATAGTACGTATGTGGAGTATGTGACTTTCTTTTGCAGAGCGCTGGATGGTTGGGTAAAGGGTAGTAAGGTGAATGATTATCAAGGGCTTCTTGATTTAATGGCATGGGAGCACTTGTCCAGTAATTGTTTTCCTGAGCTACGCCAGCACCTGATCGATAGTAGGCTGACTAACCCTAGGAAGCTTGCTGAGGAGGCGGACCGCTGGGTCAGTACCAGGGTCCACAAGGGTACCGTGGGAGATTCCGCCAAAGGTGGGCAGGGTCCCCAGCAGAAGAGTGGGGGGGACAGGGGTAAACAGAAGCAGTTCCAAAAAGGGCCCCAAAATAGTCCCCAAGGGAACCAAGGGAAGGGTTCTCAGCCTCCCCCACCCCAGAAACCGACCGGGGCCCCGACAGGTCCTCCTGTTCAAAAGGGGCCCGTAAGATGTTACAGGTGTAACAATTTGGGGCATTTTGCCTCTGATGTAAAGTGTCCATTGTTTGGTAAACCAGCACCCACTGGTGCTCCATCCCGGCAGGTGACTAGTGTAGCCTTGGGGGAGGAGAGGGATGTCCAAGGTGGGTGGGGTCCCGCAGAGATGTCCCTGGTCTCGCTAGGAGACCGTGAAGTGGTCCCTCCAACCCAGCTGCCTGAGAACACTAAGAAGTACAGGCAGTGGGTGACCATAAATGGCCATAGAGTGGAAGCTCTTAGGGATACAGGAGCCAGTGTGACAGCTGTCAGGTGTCACCTGGTGTCTCAGGAGCAGGTGGTCCCCAATGCATTCTATCCCGTTGTTGCCGCTGACAACACAGAGAGACACTGCAAGGTGGCTCAGGTTCCCTTTGAGTGGGGGGGGGTCTCTGGTACTCTTCAGGTAGCTGTGAGGCCCGCCATGCCTGTAGACTGTTTGTTAGGGAACGATTTGGAGAGCTCACCTTGGGCTAAGGTGGAGCGGAGTGCTCACCTGGAGATGTTGGGTATGCCGGATTGGGCGTGTGTCACCACACGGTCCATGGCAGCCAGTAGAGGTACTCAAGAGGTCCTGGAGCCTGAGAGGGAGGCCCAGGAACCGGCCTCAGAGAGAAGGAGCAAGGGGCGCGGGAAGCCGGCCCCTGAAGTTCCCACGGTCCAGGAGGGAGCAGACCTTGAGGGGGATGCCCTGGAGCCTACAGGGGAGCAGATAGCTGAACTGGGAGACCTGCCGGAGCTGACCCATTGGCAGCAGGAAGGGGGTCCCACCAGGGAGGACTTTTGCAAGGCACAGAAGGAGTGCCCTTCTCTCGTGGGTATGCGGCAGCAGGCTGCAGACCAGGCCGCAGGTGATCAGTCAGGATCACATTTCGTTTACTGGGAGAACGACCTCCTATATACAGAGCCTAAGGTTGCTGAGCCTGGGTCAGCCCGTGCGCTGGTGGTACCCCAGGACTTCAGAGCCTTCCTACTGGGGCTGGCTCACGATGTGCCATTGGCAGGGCATTTGGGGCAGGACAAGACCTTTGAAAGGCTTGTCACCCACTTTTATTGGCCTCAAATGCGCAGGAGTTCAGATACTCACTGCAGGACATGCCAGACTTGCCAGGCCAGTGGAAAGAGTGGAAGGAAGCAGAAGGCTCCACTCCAGCCATTCCCTGTGGTCGGTACCCCATTCCAGCGAGTGGGGATTGACATTGTAGGGCCACTGGACCCCAGGACAGCGATGGGCAATAGGTTCATCCTGGTCCTGGTGGACCATGCCACCCGGTACCCGGAAGCCATTCCTCTAAGGACAGTGACGGCCCCCGTGGTGGGACGGGCACTGATGGGAATTTTCTCCCGAGTGGGATTCCCTCTAGAAGTGGTGTCTGACCGAGGTACCAATTTCATGTCCAAGTACATGAAATCTCTTTGGCAAGAGTGTGGTGTAACCTACAAGTTCACCACCCCTTACCACCCCCAAGGAAACGGGTTGGTTGAGAGATTCAACCGAACCCTCAAAGGCATGATAATGGGCCTAGAAGGAGCCATGAGGCGTAAGTGGGACGTCCTCTTACCATGCCTTCTCTTCGCTTACCGTGAGGTGCCACAGAAGTCTCTGGGGTTCAGTCCCTTTGAGCTTCTGTATGGCCACCCAGTCAGAGGACCTCTAAGTCTGGTCAAAGAAGGCTGGGAGCAATCTCCCAGGAAGCCTCCCCAGAATGTATATAGTTACATGCTGGCCTTCAGGAATCAGACTAGGCGATTCAGGCAACTTGCTGAGGCAAATCTGGAAGCCAGCCAGGAGGAGATGAAGCGGTGGTACGACCAGAATGCCACTCTGGTAGAGCTTCAGCCTGGACAGAAAGTATGGGTCTTGGCCCCCGTGGAGCCGTGTGCGCTCCAGGATAAGTGGACCGGTCCCTTTGAGGTGGTGGAGCGCAAGAGTCCTGTTACCTACGTGGTGGACCTGAAGTCTCCTAGGAACCCCTTAAGGGTCCTACATGTCAACCGCCTCAAGCCCCACTTGGAGAGGTCCCAAGTGGGCATGCTCTTGGCAACAGATGCTGGAATGGAAGAGGAGACAGAACCTCTTCCTGACCTCCTGTCAGCCAAGGAGCAAGATGGGTCAGTGGATGGTGCCATCCTCTCTTCCACCCTGACCCCTGAGCAACAGAATGATTGTCGCCAGTTGCTGGGACAGTTTTCTGACCTGTTTTCCCTGGTCCCTGGTGTCACTGATTGGTGCGTCCATGATGTGGACACTGGGGATAGTCCACCTGTGCGGCACAAGGCCTACAGGGTGACTGACAGGGTGAGGACATGCATCAAGGAGGACGTCTCCAAGATGTTTGCACTCGGGGTAATTGAGTCTTCTAGCAGTCCTTGGGCCAGCCCCGTGGTCTTGGTCCCAAAGGCTGCAGCGCCGGGAGCCACACCCGAACTCCGGTTCTGTGTGGACTACAGAGGACTCAATTCGGTCACTAGGACAGACGCCCACCCCATCCCCAGAGCTGATGAGCTCATCGATCGGCTAGGGGCTGCCAACTACCTCAGCACGTTTGATTTAACGTCTGGGTATTGGCAGATCGCCTTGACCGAGGGGGCCAAAGAGAGGTCAGCATTTTCCACCCCAGATGGGCACTACCAGTTCCGGGTTATGCCATTTGGGATGAAGAATGCCCCTGCCACCTTCCAGAGATTGGTCAACCAGGTGTTGGCTGGGCTGGATTCGTTCAGTGCAGCCTACCTGGATGACATCGCAGTGTTCAGCTCCACTTGGGAGGAACACTTGCGTCACCTCTGGGAAGTGTTGATGGCGCTGCGCAAGGCAGGCCTCACGATCAAGGCGAGTAAGTGCCAGATCGGGCAGGGTTCCGTGGTGTACTTGGGACACCAAGTTGGGAGTGGCCAGGTGGCACCCCTTCAGCCCAAGATAGAAACCATCCTGAATTGGGAGGCGCCCAAAACCCAGACGGAGGTGAGAGCCTTCCTAGGTCTCACCGGGTACTACAGGAGGTTTGTCAAGGGGTATGGCAACATGGTTGCCCCCTTGACAGCGCTGACTTCGAAGAAGCAGCCCAGGAAAGTGATTTGGACTGACACCTGTCAGAAAGCTTTTGAGGCCTTGAAAACTGCTATGTGCACGGCGCCCGTGCTCTTGGCTCCCAACTTCTCCAAAGAGTTTATCGTTCAGACAGACGCTTCAGAGCATGGTGGGGGGGCTGTTCTTTCACAGATTAATGAGGAGGGCCTAGATCAACCCGTAGCCTTTCTTAGCAGGAGGTTACTTCCACGGGAACAAAGGTGGAGTGCTATTGAGCGTGAGGCATTTGCTGTGGTCTGGGCGCTGAAGAAGCTAAGACCCTACTTGTTTGGGTCTCACTTCCGGGTTCAGACGGACCACAGGCCCCTCAGATGGTTGATGCATATGAGGGGTGAGAATCCAAAGCTGTTGAGGTGGTCCATTTCCCTACAGGGTATGGATTTCACGGTGGAACATCGCCCTGGTACAGATCACGCCAATGCTGACGGTCTGTCCAGATTTTTCCGCCTTAGTGATGAGGAACTCCCTGGGGTAGGGTAGTTCTCCCCACTTTTCAGCTGGAGGGGACACGTGTTAGACCTGGCACCTTGGCGTGAGTCTCCCTTCCTCTTTTTGTCGCTGTGCCTCATGTGTTTTTATGGTGTTGGCCGCTCAGCGCGCTGTGCCACTGCCAACCAGTGTCGCGGTGCGAGTGCTCCCTATGTAAATTGTATATGTTGGTTGGATTCCATGATTGGATTGTTTGATTTACTGTCAGACCCCAGTAAAGTGCGCCAGGGGCGCCAGGGCATGTAAATGCGAACACCGCTGGTGGGCTTGCAGCACTGGTTGTGCCACCCACAGGAGCGGCCGGTAAAATATGTCTGAGGTCTGCCACCGCAGAACCTGCGTGCAGTCTGGTACTGACATGCTGACCGGCAAGTGCCCACACTTGCCAGTCCCTAAAACCTTCCCTTAGCTGCATGTTAGTCACCCCTCTGGTAGGCCCACGGGCAGGGTGCGTTGTAAGCCTAAGGTAGGACAAGCCCGGATGCGTGGCATGTCCTAGTAGTGAATTACCGCCATCTTGTTGTTCACTACTGCAAGGCTACCCTGTTCTCATAGGCCAGTATGGGCGGCCTGGATTATTACACCCTATGATCCTAACCGACCCAGGGAACATGGTAGAAGATCGAGTTTAGTATGCCTGAACTCGGAATAATAAGGTACATCTTTTCGCAAGGTTTATTTTAATATTCCGGGTTTGCAAATGCCGCTTTTAGAAAGTCGGCCTTTGCTTGCCTAAACATTTCAGCCGCCTCTGCGTGATGTGTATCTGATGTCTGGCTGGTGTGAGTGACAGGGCTGGGGGAACCCAGATGGGCAGGGCCAGGTAGCCTGGTATGAATAGGACGATCGACAGGTAGATGGGTGGGAGGAGTGCTCCTAGGTTCTGAATAGGACAGTGCTCCGCTACCTCGATGCCGGCTCCACCCCCTGTGGAGCGTCTGATGACTCTGCCCTGCACTCTGAAAGAAGAAGCCTGCATCACGTAAACAAAGTGCTCAGAAACCGGACTGAACTAGGCAAGAGCCCCCCTGGCCTGGGAGAACAAAAGATTTGTGGTATAAATGGAGGAGCCCTGCTCCTAAGAAACTAGATCCGCTTTTGACCAAGAAGAATCTCTGCCTGAGGAGGAGGCACCGGGAAAGCTGTAGGAGGAAGACTGTCCCTATCCTGGGGGATTGGCCTGCAGTGGTGACCTTGCTGCCAAAGGAGAGAAGAGAAACTGTTGCTGAAAACTTTACTTTACTTTTACTTTCAAGACTTGTGCTTTTCCAAAACGATCTCCAAGGGCTTGGAACTGAGCTTGCCCCCTGAGCTGAGCCCCAGGACCATTGGGCTCTACCTGATCTTCACTCGCCTGCTGCTGGACTGTGGTGTCCTTTCCCTCGCCGGAGCTGTGACCCTCGTGCCCAGTCCCTCCCTGAGCCGTGACCAGGACTGCTTAGCCGCCCCCGCCTTGGGAAGAGCCTCGCTCGATCGGAGCCGCTCCCCCTACGCTGTGCAGGGCTGCCCCGTCACCTCGCTCGTGGAGGCTCGCTGTGCACCTTCACCCTCCCGCCGGAATCGGCGTGTGAGCATCTCCAAGCCTCGGACGGCCCGGACGCATCTGCGTGCCCGGCTGCCCCGCTTTGTTCACCCGCCACCTACAACACCCCGCTCTTGTCGTGAGCCTGAGGATCAGACACCCTCGTGAAGTGTGGGAGCCCCGGACGCCGCCTCGCTCTTCTGTCGAAGAGCCGCTGAAATCCCGCACCCGCCTTTGCGTCAAGAAACAAGGTACTGTACTTACGAACTCGACCGCGAGCTCGCATCGGATCCAGGGTCCGCAACGCTCTTATTTCCCTGTCATCTGCTGTGTGCTTCCGGGGCGCTGCCTCAGCACAAAGTACGCTGAGGCCTACAGTTACCTTGTGCCCGCCTAAAGAACTTTACGTAAAACAAAGAGAACTTTACCGTATTTCCAAGAATTGTGGCCCCATCAGTTCAACGTTACTGGGCCTTGTATTTGAATCTGCTGAATCTACATAAAAGCTTATTTTTATATACTTCCTGATTGGTGTCCATTTGTGGTGCATGCAAGGGGTTTACTGTATGTGTAATTGCATTTGCTTAACCGTGTACGCCTGAGACTTAGCCTAGACTGCTCGCGCCACGCACCTAGAGGGTGAGCAGGGGTTATTCTGGGGAGTCATCCTTCGCCCTGACAAGAAGTAAAGGGTCCCTGCTTGTTGTGGGTTCACACCTGCGTCAACCAGAGCCCCCTCATTTCTAACACACGAAAATGTGGTGCAGAGTGGCGTTACCCACATTGAAGGCAATAAATATCACCATTTATCGCCAAAACAGGCACCCTTGCACCAGAGCGCAAGGGTGTCTGCGAGCAGCGGGGTTTGTTAATGCACAGCAAGGTGTCCCTTCCTGTACATTAACAAACCCAAAATGCCAGTTTGCTTTTTCCATGTAGGACACATGGAAATAGCAAAAACGAGGAAAAATAAAGGTTTTCTCCTCGTTTAGCCACCTTAAGACCTGATTTTTCTAGGTCTTAAGTTTCGCGCTACCTCCTATTATCGCCGCCCTTGATAATAGGCAGTAGCGTCAAACTGAATGGGTGTTGCGGTGGTACGCCCACCGCAACACCCACTGCACCCCCCATTTCACGCTAAGTTTAGCGTGAAAGGGGCCCTATTCTCATGGCAGCGTTAAGCCACTTAACGTGGCTTTAAGCCACGTTAAGTAGGTTAATGCTGCCTTGAGAATAGGGCGCTGGCCCTGTCGCCATGGGAACGTCTAAAATAGTGGCATTCCCGTGGCGATAAGGGCGTGTAAATATGCCCCTCCTTTTTTCTTTTCGTAAAGCAGGTGGTGGGAAACAAGATGGGTGGTCTCTGGTGGAGGCTGGGTTTTTTAAAGTGGGTGGAGGTGGAGGAAACGACACAGGGTGGAAGCAGGATGGAGACACGTGTGTGGGACCAAAGCGACGTGGATGAGGGGTGGAAGCAAAACGAGGTCATGAGTGAGGGGCGGAGAGATGCGTGAACTGATTCCTTAGGTGAAGAAGAAAGATAGAGAGATAAGCATCAAGCTTGATTTGGAGGGTCATGTTCCCCAGGAAGGATGCTGAACCAAACCCCTGACTCTGATGCTGACGCGCTCACCAGGTTGGTAGTGGAGCAATCAGCAGCCAATGACGTAGAGGATGGTGGGGGTAAGTACTGTGAGTAGAGCACAGTTGAAAAGATGTCTTCAGTTCTTCTTGAATGCTCAGGGGGCAGTTTCATTTCATCATCATGTCCAGACCTCTGAAACAAACAGAGAAGGTTGGAGGTTGAAAGCCAGGCTTCCATGATGAAGGTGAAATCACGTGATCTGTGACCCACAATACACCACAGGAAGTGACTTCACCTAACCTTCGACTCAATGGCATCGTCCTTCACAAAGGGTTAATATGAAGAAGGTCTCGTTCTATATTTTGAATAAACAATGTAGAAAACTGGTCTCCGATTAGTAGTATAAACATTGACTGATGTATTGTGAGCATATGATTGTATATATTGTGGTTTGTGAGTGCAATGTATATATCTAGGAGCTGCACATAACTAAGCAAAATACAGCAGTAAATAGCTCACTGCAAACATTTTAATTGAAAGGATGGTTATTACAGATCAGAAAAAGTCCTTGTCTAATGCAAGATTTTGAAGAGGAGAAGTGTAGCGGTCTAGTCGTTGGCCTCTTAGCAGAGTGGAGACCCCCGACCCGGAACACACTACATACATTGTATCACCTTCTGACCAGGCGTGGCCAGAAGGCTTTAAATAAACGGACCATAATCTCGGGACTTCTGGTCCATACCAGTGATCAATGTGTCCGTGCTGTCTTAATTAATTTCCCTGCTACGTGCCCTTACAAGTGAGTCCCAACACTGGCGACAAGCGTGTGGGCGCAAAGAGACCCTCACCTCTTCAGCTGATCCTCCCGTGTGCCAACGTAGTGCTCCAGCCGCCTTCCTGTGCACATCGCTGCGTGGAGAAAGAGGGAGCGGATCGTCGCGTAGAGGACCACCCGCCGGTAACTGAAGGTAGCGCCAACGCCGGCTGTGCAGCGCAAGCGGATCGCTGTACCCTGGCGGCACTGCGGTGATGCTCCAATCAGCGCTCTGCAGAGACTCGTGAGGAACCGGTGAAGCGTGCTGAGGCCTACGCTGCTTCAGAGGGAGTGCGCATGCGCAGAGCGGTCTTTGTGCACAAGCGAGCTGGAAGCAGCTCAGATGGCAGCAAGCCTGTGCTCAGTACCGTGGGGAAAGAAGTGAAATGGTACAGCAACAAGCACTGGCAAAGTCTCACACATACTGAACACAAAACATTGGCAGAGGTAAAGGAAACTGGTCTGCCAAGGAACACATGGGGGAGTAAGAAGACAACAAGCACTGGCAAAGTCCAGCTCCTGAAGACACCAAGTGTTGACACAGGGTGCTGTGGAAGAACTGCCAGGAATCACACCAAGAAAAAAAAAGGAAAAAGAACACTGGCAAGCCCATAAGGAGAGGGGGTCTATTCAATCAAAGCCAGAAAACAAGCACTGGCAAGCACAAACGACAGCAGCCACATACGGGTGAAGTGCGTCAGGTCACACACATCAGAGGCCATCAGGAAGCAGGTAGGCCGTGTCACTTCGCCTAACCATGACGGACCAAGCGGGGGCAGCAGCAGCTCCACAGCAAGCAGCGGCAGCAGCTCCAGCAGCGCCCATACACTCTCAAGTGAGCACGCTACCACCGTTCAGCGAACTAATTGACCCCGCCACTGCATCCCCAAGGTGGAACGTGTGGGTCGGCCGACTGGATAATTATTTCATCGCCACCAGGGAGACGGATGGCGCCGTCAAGAGATCATTGCTACTACACTTTGCAGGGGACGAGATATACAAATTATTTGCGCACCTACCGAACACTGGGGCCCCCACAGATTACGACGCAGCGGTGAGGGCACTCAATGCCCATTTTGACCCTCAACTAAATCCCGATTACGAACAATTTAAGCTGCGGCAGGCAAGTCAGAGAGAAGGCGAGTCGATGGACGCGTTCCACGCATGCTTGAGAGAGTTGGCCAGCACATGCACTGAAGATGATCCAGTCAAAGAGCTGCGCCCGCAACTCATCCAGGGGTGCCGAAACAAAACGTTGAGGATGCTCATTCTTCGACAACCAAGGATCTCCCTGGAAGATATGCTTGTCCTAAAGCGGTCACATGACCCGTCCGAGGTCTGGTCCACAGCGATGGAAGCAGCGCTCATGCCCACAGCGAGTCAAGCAGTGACCGTCAAAACAGAACGAGTGGACGCAACCTACATCCCAGGGCGTGGCAATAGAGGGCGATGGCTCACGAGAAGGCCGCGTCAGTCGCAGTGCGAATATTGCGGCAGGGAAAAACACGCCCCAAGCGAGTGCCCGGCCAGAGGGAAGACCTGCTCGAAGTGCGGGATTCCCAATCACTTCTCCAGCGTATGCCGAGGGGGTATGCGAGGCAGAGGAAGTGCAGGACGAGGACCACCGACGAAAGCAGTGAGACACCTCTCGCTTGAAGAACCCGACATGGCACGAATGCTGAAGGCGTCCCCGCACCACAGAACATACCTCGAAGACCCTTCCACTGACAAAGAAGATCATTCGCAAGTGACCTAAAATGGAGGCGACGTCCTCAACCGACATGTGCTATTGAGATCTCTGGGTCCCCTGTTACGACCCTCATTGACACTGGAGCCTCGGTCAATGTGATGGGGAGCCAACACTACAAGAGACTAAATCCAAGGCCTCAACTCCCTCCATCCAAAGTAAAGATTCTCACGTATGGAAGTCAAACGCCTCTACCGTTAAAAGGTAAAATTACTGTGCAAGTAAAGTCAGACAATCATGAGGTAACAACCACGTTCCATGTGGTCGATAGAGAAGCAGACATCCTAGTGGGGAGCCACACCGCCGAAGATTTAAGCTTAGTGACATTCGCAAATGGGGTAAGGGTACTACAAACCGAAGATATCCTAGAACTGTTCCCACAGCTATTCAAATGGCTTGGACGCATGAAACGGCCCCCGGTGCGACAACACATCGGCACATCAGTAAAGCCCGTGGCCCTAAGACACACACGTATCCCATTCCATCTACGGCCGTTGGTTGAGCAGGAGCTACTTAAACTTGAACAACAAGGGGTGATAGAGAAAGTAACTGGACCAACCCCCTGGATGTCACCCATGGTAATTGCCGAGAAGCCGAAACAGCCTGGACAAATCAGACTCTGCATAGATATGCGCATGCCCAACCAGGCAATACGAAGGGAAAGACACTTAACACCCACCGTGGATGATATACTTGCTGATCTAAACGGGTCCAGGTGGTTTTCTAAGCTAGACCTCAACGCAGGATATCACCAGTTGAGGTTGGCAGAGGAAAGCTGGTATATAACCACCTTTTCGACACATCTAGGGCTCAGACGGTAAAGACTAAACTTTGGAATATCGTCGGCCGCTGAGATTTTCCAAAACGCTGTAAGGGAATTCCTGTCGGGGCTCCAAGGAGTATTAAATGTCAGCGATGACATCTTAATTCACTCAGCAACATTAGAAGATCATCACCGGCGACTCAGGGCCACCCTCCAACGTCTTGCAGACCACGGAGTGACTCTCCATTAAGAAAAGTGTCAGTTTAAAAAAAAAAACTATTGAATTCTTTGGATATGTCTTCAGCCAGGAGGGTTTTAAAGTGAATCCCTGAAAATCGCAAGCAATCCAACTAGCTCCAGCACCCACAACGGCGTCAGAAGTGCAGAGTTTTCTAGGCATGGCAACATACTGCGGGAGATTCATACCCAACCTCGTAACGGTTGCAGAGCTGTTGCGAAACCTAAGCAAGAAAGACAGCGTGTGGAAGTGGGGCCCGGAGGAACAAGAAGCTTTCTGCAAGGTGAAGTCCACTTTGTTGGAAAAAACGACTATGGCATACTTCGATACTAAACGACCAACCGAGCTAGTAGTGGACGCCAGCCCTGTGGGCCTTGGAGCCTTACTATCCCAAGAAACAAACACAGGAACATGGATCCCACTAGCATTCGCTAGCAAGTCGCTGACAGCAACGGAGACAAGATATTCACAAATTGAACGGGAAGCGCTGGCCATCAAGTGGGCCTGCAACCATTTTCACCTATATCTGAGTGGACACCCATTCCGGGTGGTAACAGATCACCAACCACTTCAAAGGAACTGCACCCTACCCGCCCCCACGGATCAAAAGGTGGGCGATTCAACTTCAGCACTTTCAAATTTGATCTGGTATACAGGCCCGGTGCCAAAAATCCAGCGGCTTTCTTATCAAGGCATCCAGCCGTTGCCCCAGAAGAAACCTCCAACCAAGAACAATCGACGGAGGAGTTTGTCAGCCTGATCACACAGTGGGCGTGCCCAAAAGCCCTAACAATGTCGGACATTGAGACTCACACCCAGTCGGACATGGTGTTAAAGAAAGTGCTGGAAGCAATACGAAAAGGTTCGTCGACCGGGTTTCTCCACGATGTCAGTGGATGGACCGAAATAGACCGAGCTCCGCCACGCATAGCTGTGGCGGAGCAGTCCGACCCGGAAGTTGCTCTCCAGAGGTTCCTGCGGGAATATCGGAGCACGCCACATTGCACCACTCACAGGTCCCCATGGTCACTGATGCTGTCTGGGCCAAGGCGAGACAATATTCCCGTGGCCGATAACTGGGAACCTGAACCTTACGACCTGGCAGGCACGCAAGCAAGGAGGTGAGCCAACAATGAAAGAGCGAGCAGGCGCAGAAGAGCCCAGGTCCAACCGATGACGCCAGGGTGTGTTGTTCTGGTGAGAAATCGTCACAGCGGAGGAAAGTTCCGCACACCCTATGAACCAGGACTGTGGCTAGTCAAAGGCGTGAAAGGCACTGCTGTGACTGCCGAGAAAGATGGAGAGGTCATCACTCGAAACATATCTTGGTTCAAGAGAGTGCCGAACTCAGAAATGGAGGTCCCTGACGGAGGCAATGGGGGGCTAGGCGGCAGCCAGAGCACTACAGGTGGCCCGAGTATGAGCGTGGTGGCTCCGGAAAGTCCGAGGGCCTCAGGACAGAAGAACGGTCGGTGACAGAAGAGCCAGTGAACCCGAGAGGTGACAATCAGCGACATCGTTACAATTTAAGACCTCATCCGAAGCCCAATCAAAGGCTCACTGACTGTGTATTGATTTTATTTTGTTTTGGTTTGAACTGATTTGGGATGGGATGTAGCGGTCTAGTCGTTGGCCGCTTAGCAGAGTGGCGACCCCCGACCCGGAACACACTACATACATTGTATCACCTTCTGGCCCGGCGTGGCCAGAAGGCCTTAAATAAACGGACCGGAGTCGCTCGGGGCTTCCGGTCCATACCAGTGATCAATGTGTCCGTGCTGTCTTAATTAATTTCCCTGCTACGTGCCCCTACAAGTGAGTCCCAACAAGGAGGACAGGTAGAGTTTGGCGGGCAGAAGATTCCAGAAAGCAGGAACAGAGAAGTAAAAGATTGCAAGGAGGCAGGAAGGGTGGATGTTGCTGTGGTGGTCACCACAGAAATGCACAGGAGATCTTCATATGAACCGAGCCGGTATATCAGAATGAGACGATGGATGGGTGTGGGACCTGCTTCCCAGCTCCCCATTGGCAGGTTTTGGATCAATATTTCAACCTCGCCGCAGACCAGGTTCAATCCGGTTCAGGAGCAGATGCCAGTTCCAATGATGCAACGTTCAAACCTCCCCTCAAGCGACAGAATAGCAGTGAAGCTCCAGTGCACTTCTCTCGATGCTGCAGCAGGCTGAGCACAGTGACAAGACTCGAGGTCACGATGAGGAAGAGATGAGTCAATGAAAGATGGAGGGAGATAAGAATTGGTCTGATACGAGGCTGCCAGTATGCTATAGGGAAGGCAAAGAGAGGTGTGTGCGTGTGTGTGTGTGTGCGCGCTCGTGGGTGTGTGCGCGTGCGTGCATATGTGTGTGTGTGCGCAAGTGTGTGTGCGTGCGCGTGTTTGTGTGTGGTGTGTGCACGTGGGTGTGCATGTGTGCGTGTGTTCGTGCACAGACGTGCGTGCGTGTGTGTGTGTGTGCTCGTGCATAGGCATGTGTGAGCGTGCGTGTGTCACAAATACTTTACACATTGCTTCTCTTGATAAGCCTGACTGCTCTGCACCACACTACCAGAGGGTGCGCTCAGGTCATCTCAGTGGTGTATCTAGTTTATCCTGACTCGAGTTTTGGGTCAATTTTGTTTCCGTTATTTACAAGCTGAAGAACCCAAGAGTATGAAATGTTTGACTCCCAGAATCTGTGAAAGCTCTGGATCCTCCCCCGACTCTGCCGGAATAGTCAGGATCCAGAGGCTGCTGGAGGTGCCGGAGGCATGTCTGGCTGCTAGAAGTGCTGGGGGCATAGCTGGCTGCTAGAGGTGCTGGAGGCATAGCTGGCTGCTGGAGGTGCTGGAGGCATAGCTGACTGCTGGAGGTGCTGCGGGCATAGCTGGCTGCTGGAGGGGTTGGGGGCATACCTCGCTGCTGGATGTGCTGGAGGCATAGCTGGCTGCTGGAGGTGCTGTGGGCATAGCAGGCTGCTGCAGGTGCCGGAGGCATAGCTGTCTGCTGGAAGTGCTAGGGGCATAGCAGGCTGCTGCAGGTGCCAGAGGCATAGCTGGCTGCTGGAGGTGATGGAGGCATAGCTGGTTGCTAGAGGTGCTGGGGGCATAGCAGGCTGCTGCAGGTGCCGGAGGCACAGCTGGCTGCCGGAGGTGCTGGGGGCATACCTGGCTGCTGGAGGCATAGCTGGCTGCTGGAGAAGCTGGAGGGATAGCTGGATGCTGGAGGTGCTGGGGGCATAGCTGGCTGCTGGAGGTGCTGCGGGCATAGCTGGCTGCTGGAGGTGCTGGGGGCATAGCTGGCTGCCGGAGGCATATGACTGCTGGAGGCATAACTGGCTGCAGGAGGTGCTGGGGCATAGCTGGCTGCTGGAGGGGTTGGGGGCATAGATGGCTGCTGGAGCTGACGGAGGCATAGCTGGCTGCGGGAGGTGCCGGAGGCATTGCTGGCTGCTGGAGGGGTTGGGGGCATAGCTGGCTGCTGGAGGTGCTGGGGGCATAGCTGGCTGCTGGAGGTGCCGGAGGCATAGCTGGCTGCTGGAGGTGCCAGAGGCATTGCTGGCTGCTGGAGGTGCCGGAGGCATAGCTGGCTGCTGGAGGTGCAGGAGGCATAGCTGGCTGCTGCAGGTGCCGGAGGAATAGCCTGCTGCGGTAGGTGCCGGAGGCATAGCTGGCTGCTGGAGGTGCTTGAGGCATAGCTGGCTGCTGGAGGTGTCGGAGGCGTAGCTGGCTGCGGGAGGTGCCGGAGGCATAGCTGGCTGCTGGAGGTGCTTGAGGCATAGCTGGCTGCTGGAGGTGCTTGAGGCATAGCTGGCTGCTGGAGGTGCTTGGGGCATAGCTGACTGCTGGAGGTACTGGAGGCATAGCTGGCTGCAGGAGGTGCTGGGGGCATAGCTGGCTGCTGGAGGTGCCGGGGGTATAGCTGGCTGCTGGAGGGGCTGGAGGCATAGCTGGCTGTTGGAGGTGCTGTGTGCACAGCTGGCTGCTGGAGGTGCCGGAGGATTAGCTGGCTGCCCCAGGTGCCGGGGGCATAGCTGGCTGCTGGAGGGGCCAGAGGCATATCTGGCTGCTGGAGGGGCTGGGGTCATAGCTGGCTGATGGAGGTGGCGGAGGCATATCTGGCTGCTGGAGGTGCCGGAGGCATAGCTGGCTGCTGGAGGTGCCAGAGGCGTAGCTGGCTGCTGGAGGTGCTGGGGGTATAGCTGGCTGCTGGAGGTGCCAGAGGCATAGCTGGCTGCTGGAGGTGCCGGAGGCATAGCTGGCTGCTGGAGGTGCCGGAGACATAGCTGGCTGCTGTCGTGATCTTTCACCAAAGGGGCTTCATCCCCTGCCACGTAAGGGCTGAATGGAACCTCTTGAAGAGGACACCTGACAAAGGGTCAAAATCCTTTTCCTCTCGAAGTTGGACGCACTGGAGTTAGTAGTCTCGGATCCTTGATGGGTTCTTTGACTAATTCCTTTAGATATGGACTCTGCAGAGGAAGCCACAATGCAGAAAAAGGCGGCTAAATGAGGCCTGTCTGCTCCCTAAAAGAAAAGCAAGGTTAACATTCACAATCACATTCAACAATGGGACAGACAAATCTTATCTTATCGGTGGAATCCATATTCCAAAACATATAGAAAACAAGCATTGGCAAAGCCAATAGGTCTCTGCAATTAGAGACCTTCAGGGGTTGGCAATGTAAATGCATCTGTGTGTGGCTCTGGGTTGTTTCTAGTGATAGACACAAATGCATTAACATAGCCAATGTCTGGGGCTGCCACTGAGCCCAATGGTCTAGCAGGCTTAGTCATAATGAAGGCAAAATGGCTGCTTTTAGCCCCCCTTCCCCCTCTTGTTATGAGGAAACAAATGAATAATATCAGCAGAAGGCGATGGAGAGCTCTTGGGTCAAGGGCTGGCAAGTGTGCAACAGGGATGGACTCGGGGAAAGAAAAATGATAAATTAAAGAAGTAACAAAGAGAGAAATAGAGGAGGGGCAGAGAGAGAGAGAGAGACAGACAGAAAGGAAACAAAACGTGTAGAGGTGAGAAAAAGAAAAACAGGGAAATAAGAATAAAGAAAAGGCAGAAGAGGGCAGAAGGTAGGAAGGAAACTCTCTGGGCCCTTGGATTGGGTCAACCTCGGCACATTAGTGGGACTTTTTTGGATTAGTACCCTTCAGAACCACCTGGAAAACATTTTGGTTGTGGAAACTGTTTTACAACATTCCGCTGTAAAATGTACTGTTTGGCCCTTCAAAAACATTCCTAGGAGCAGAGCAGCCTTTCGGCATCAACACCAACAGTTGTGTGATAAGAGTGAAGGGCGTTTTATTTTCCTGACTGCTCCCTTCCCTGCTAATAGATGTGACTCGCGCCACTCTGTGTCAGAGGGTGGGTAACTATTCCTTTAAAACTTTTATAACAAAATGATGTCAGTTCAGCTTTGAGGCTGTTTAAAAGAAATGACATCTCTGCAGTGGGGACGTTTGTATCTGCGCATTACAGCTGCAGGGAAACATCATTTGGGCAGTGCCCATCACTTGATTTAGATCACGAGGCATTAAAAGAAAAGCATAGTTTCCTGTCCTCGCATCCAGCGGTGCGATTCACAAATTCACACTCTGATTAGTTTCCCTTTGGGGACCTCAAACAGCAGGCGTCTAAATTCTAATGCAGAAACCTTTGAAGTGACACCTGTACATGGTCACCTCATAGGGTGTGTCACTCCAGATGTGGTACCTGGGTGACTCAGCCTTGTGTGGGGAGGAAGACAGGTCCTATTGAACAATTAATCACCCAGCACTCGTCCTGTGGGATGTCACCAGAAATCCGCCTCACCTCCTCCAGAGAGTTGAGACGGGCCTCTCCATGGTACCCGAAACGTAATGGATGTTTATACCACCTCTGCACCCCTAGAACGTTCGATGCACGCGCTGTGCAGGCGAAACCTAAACAGCTTATTATTAACCATATCGGTGAAACCAAATGCTTTTACCAATGCTTGTTTCATTGGCTTCTCGAGTGGTTATTTGAAAAAAGAAATGTAGACATTCTTTTACGAACCTTTGACGACATTGAGCCCTTTGTGTGGAAGCCGTTTAGGCGACAATGTGGCGTAACGGGCCGAGCGGCCGACTTTGATGCTGGGGAACTAAGTTGGAGTCTGGCTGGAGGCTCAAACATCCTGTGATTCTGGGCAACTCACTTAATCTCCCCGTGAGTACCATAAATGAATGCATCCGTCTGTACTGCGACTGGTGCTCATTTAAAGCGCTCGGATATCTTCGGGTCGAGTTCCCGCGATATAAAACTGCAACAACAAAAAAAATAATGCCTGATTACTAAGGGACAAATTTACAAGCCCCCTGCGCCACCAATACGTCACTTTTCATGACGTACTGGTAGCACAGGGGGGGCTGCTCCATATTTACAAGGGCAGAAAAAGCCACCCTGCGTGACTTTTCCTCTCCTTGTAAATACGGCCCCTTCACACGCAGCACTTTGCGTTGAAGGAGCGTTCCATGGGTGATGCTGTGGGTGTTCCCATGCAACACCCATGGAACAAGACACATCTCCAGATTTACAAGAAATTGTGAATCTGGAGATGCGTCTGAAAGCTACGCCATGTTACCCTAGAGGTGGCGTAGCAAGTCGCAACGAGGAGAAGGTTTTTCATTTCTGCTCGTTTATTCCTCTTTCAATGCGTGGTGCATTCTACAGCACGCATTGAAAGAGGAAAAAGCCTCTAGTGATTGTTTTTGTGCAGGAAGGTGCCCCTTCCTGCCTAAAAACAATCTCCCCATGGCACAGGCATCCTAGCACCATATTGCAAGGGTGCCTGCGCCGGCGCTTGGCAGCTGTTTGTGCACCAGCGCAGGGGAGAGCACAGGAATGCGGCCTATTCTTGTAAATATGTTACATTCCTGTGCTCTGAAAGTGCCGCAGCGTGGCGCAGCCAAAGGGCTTGCGATGCCACGATGCGGCACTTGTAGATCTGCCCCGAAGTTTTTACTCGGGTTCTAACCCGCACGTAGCCCTTTTGGTAGGAATCCATGAATAATGACTAGAGGATGGACAACCAATGAGAACGAGTGTGTATCGGTCTCCTCTCCGGTCCTCTTCATGGGTGTGTTGAACGTGGGATGGAAGATTCAGAGGTCCTCTTCATGGGTGTGTTGAACGTGGGATGGAAGATATAGAGGGAAGACATTGGAAGTTGCCCTGGTCCAATGAGCAGAAGAGTTTGGCACTTTACTTTCTGCCCATGAACGCACAAGCTTTTCGGTTCCTTCATTTTTGCAGATTTATATAGCGCAAACTCGACCCGAAGGCATCAGAGCGCTTTACATAGGCACCTATTACGTTACAGAACTCCTTCCTTGACAATTCCTTCCTTGTCTCCCCCTCACTCCACCTGTTGCCTGTCCCCTTCAATCACCGTTCATAACTTACAGTACTTGTCCAGCTCCTTCCTCTCTTTTCTCCCCATACTTCTGGCCTTCCTTGGATCCCCTTCCCTCCCCCCCTTGTACAGCACCCTCTCCTCTCTTCTCCACGTACCTTTGGCATTCATCTAACCCCCTGTCCTCCCCTCCCTGTTCAGTCTCTTCTCCTCTCTTCTCCCCTTACCTTTGGCCTTCATTTGACCCCCTTCCGACTCCTCATCCTTCTCCTCCTATTTATGATCTCTACTCTTCCCCTCTGTTCAACACCAGTAAAAATATTTCTCTTCCCACCTCTGTTTTATCATCCTCTCCTATCGCCCACCATTTTTCCCCACCTTCTACCCCTGCTCCCCAACTCCCCAACCATTCCACCACCCCTCCCCATCCTCCTTCTCCCACTGTACTTCCTCCCTTTTCCCTCCCCCACCTTGCCCCGTCCTTCCTCACTCCCTCCCATTTCCAGCTCATCCATATCTCCCCGTCCTCAATCACCCTCTGCTCCACCTCCCTTATCCCGTTCCCCCACCCGTCCCCCCTCTCCCTCCACACTCCCACCCTTTTCCATCAAACCACCCAACACTCCGTGCTCAGCTCTCCTCTCCCTAGAAAATAAACTTGATTCTCTCATCTCTTCCATTTCCCAGCTTGTAGCGTCCATCTCACTGTTAAGCGCTAAGATGTCCCCCTTCCCTAATACCCTCCCGAGGAGTTCCGCTCTCCCGTGCCCCAATAAAGCAAACCACAGTCTGTCCTCTACAGACATCTCCAACTTACTAGCCAGCTACAAGACCACCAGCGTCACTCCCCCTCTACCTTCATCTCCCATTAACTCTACGCAGTGCACTATTCAAACCATCTCCTCTGTCAGAACCTACCAGCCTCCCTCTTACCGGGCACCCTCATTCAAGAATCTTATCCCTATCTCCCTTAACAGCCCTAACACCCCCATCACTAAAACAGTTGTGTCAGAGCTGCACTGCTTGCTACACAACTGCAGATCTGCAATCAAACACAAATTGGAAATTTCTGACATTATCACCCTCCAGAATCTTGATATGTTCTTCCTCACTGAGACCTGGTTTAATGACTCTTCTCATACTTTGTTTGATCTTCTGGTACCCACTGACTACTCTATCCTCAGCAATGACAGATCAGACAAAATTGGGGGTGGTGTCGCTATCATCTTCAGGAATTCTCTTCAAATGAAAGCCTTCCCTACCACCATTTTCCATGTATTTGAATGCCTATCCCTAGAACTTCAAATACATCATGGCTCACCTTTTAGATTCCATGCCATCTACCACCCGCCCGGTCACTGCTCTGCCTTTGTGGAGGAACTCACTGACTTCATCAGTGACCAATTTTCTCAAAGTGACAGACAGATCTTCCTGGGTGACTTTAATCTCCATTGGGGCTCTTTGGAAGACTCGGCTGCCAACAAGCTTGCCACCTTTCTCTCAGCCAACGATCTCTTCCAACATTGCTCTGAAACCACTCATTCCAAGGGCTCAATTCTAGATCTTGTTATATCCAAAGCAGACCTGCTGACTACTGCTTCCCCTATCCATGTAGACTGGTCTGACCACTTCCTCGTTCCCTTCCGTTTTCATCTTTCGCATGTTATAACTCTCGGCCAACCTAAAAGGGCTACTACCTGGTTCCACAACACTAAAAACATTGATTTTGACACTTTTTGTGACTCTGCTATGCGGTCACTTCCTAGACTTGACCCTAACGTGGATGTCAATGCTCTCACCACTCAGTGCCTCTCAGTCCTAGCAGTTGAAATCGACAATGTCGCTCCACTCCAAAGCAAAAGGAAAAGACACACCCCCTCCGCACCTTGGTTCAATAAAGCTCTCTACAATGAAAGGAAAAACCTTAAAATCCTGGAGAAACATTGGAGAAAATCTCCTTCTACCTTCAATCTCTCTCTGCTACGCTCAGAAAGATCCAAATACCACAACCACATCTTCCATGAAAAAGCATCCCATTTCAGATCCCTCCTTGACTCAGCCAAAAACAGACCCAAAAAACTCTTTGACCTCATCAAAAACCCAAACTGTTCTCCCCTAACTACTAAGCCCGAGGACTCCACCAAGAAAGCAGCCGACTTCGCCATTTTCTTTGATGAAAAGGTCAAGGCACTGGTGGATCAAGTCGCCCACCCCACCCCCTTTGAGGAGCGGAAACCCTTAGTCACCTGGCAACACTTTGACGTCATCACGGAAGATGAACTCCTCAAATACATCCTTGAAACCAAACCATCCAACCACTCCTCTGACCCCATCCCTAGCATCATCGCCATCGATTTCTACACCCATACTCTCTCTTACTGGACCGGGTTAGTTAATCTCTTCCTCAGTCAAGGCTCCCTGCCTGTTGCCCTTAAATCAGGACAGGTTACCCTCTTCTAAAAAAACCCTCTGCTGATGCAACCGACCTCAACAACTTCCGCCCTGTCACCAACCTCCCTTTTCTTTCTAAATTCACTGAAAAATGTGTTGCGAAACAACTATCCCTACATATTATGGACAATAATCTTCTCAATGTTTTCCAATCTGGCTTCATCCAAAATTGCAGCACTGAAACAGCCCTGCTGCAAGTGATTGATGATGCGTTGCATATACTCGACTCCGGGCAATCCTGTCTTCTGATTCTTCTTGACCTCTCTGCAGCCTTTGACACTGTTATTCACAGCACCCTCCTCAACACCCTTCAAAAGAGAATGGGATTGGATGGCACAGTGCTTAAATGGTTTGCCTCTTTCCTCTCAGACAGATCCCAAATGATTAAGATAGCGAACAGTCTTTCATCTCCATTGGCTGTAGGTCAAGGTGTCCCTCAAGCTCTATCCTGGCACCCACTCTGTTTAATCTCTACCTGGAACCATTAGGGAACCTCCTAAGCAAATCTGGGATCCGTTACCATCTTTATGCGGATGACACTCAAATCTACCTCAAGGTGTCTTCCACACACGATCTCTCTTTACTCGACTCTACTCTCAACGCCACCCAAAACTGGATGCTAGCTCACCAACTCATTCTAAATCCCGCCAAAACTGAATTCCTCCTCCTTTCGACCTCTCTATTACCTCCTCCTGTTCAATTGTGGATGGATCAGCTGAACCTGCTCAACAACAAACCCATCATTGTCGACAGCGCTAAATCTCTAGATGTCATTCTTGACAAAAGACTCAACTTAATCTCCCACATCAACTCTATTGCCAAGAACGCACGGTACCAGTTGCGCCTTCTATGGGTGATCCGTCGGTTCTTCCCGGAGAATGACTTAAAAACCTTGGTACAATCGCTGGTTCTCTCAAGACTGGATTATTGCAATTCTCTTCTGACGGGCCTACCCAAATCCCACCTCTCCCCTCTCAAATCCATCCTCCATTCAGCAGCTCGCTTCATTTCAGGGTCTAAACGAAGCGACCACATCACTCCTATCCTGTCCTCTCTTCGATGGCTTCCGATTGAGGCAAGATCTATTAACATAACTGCCTGCATCACACACAAAGCCTTGCACACGTCCTCCCCTCGTTACCTGGCAAATAAATGTAAACTGTCCGGAGGCTCTCGACCCTCTCGTAATGCGGAAAAGCTTCTGCTTGAGCCCCCCGTCTTCAAAAGGGAAAGATCGATGGCGCAATCCTTCTCAGGCAATGCGGTGAGAATATGGAACTCACTTCCCCCATTGCTCCGTGCCACCTCCTCTACCCGGATCTTCAAAGCTTAACTCAAGACTCTTCTCTTCCAAAGACACTTTCAGAACTAATACTTTCATACTCCGGCCCCTCTTGGAAGTTCGCTGTTCATTGAAACTTTGTATTTTTTCCTGTGCATCCCTCACCCCTGCGTGCTGTGTTGGATTTTGTGTTTGTGCACCCTTTACTCTCTGGCCCCTCTTGGAAGTTCGCTCTGCGTTGTAAATTTGTATTTTTTCCTGTACATTCCTCACCCCTGTGTGCTGTGTTGGACTTTGTGTTTTTGTACCCTTTAGTCTGTGTAATGTTATACTCTGTACCAATTTTCTCTTGTAACGTAACTAGCTCTATTGTACAGCGCTCTGACACCTTTGGGTAATGTCCGTGCTTTATAAAAATGCACTAAATAAATAAATAAATAGAATAAAAGAAGGACACCGTCATTTTTGGTAGGCACGGGTGTGGTGGTGGGGGGGGGGGGGGGGGGACAAGTGATTTACACAGTCACAGGAAGCTGAGCTGACGCCATTGGTATTTTTGTCCAATGAGGGCGCATCTTTGGTCAACATCGCAGGCGTTTCAGGAAATACGGATGATAGCCATGCTATTGGAGGTTTTGTTGGTCCAATGAGTTCACACGGCGGAGAGTTTCCTTTCTGGTCCGCGGCTCCTGCTAATAGAGAATGCCGTGGGTTCACGAATTCCCCAGTTGTGCGGTTTCCTCACCGGTCCGCACTCAAAGATTCACGCTCCAAACTTTGTTCGGAGATAAACGTTTGTGATTGGCGGCGGCTCATGGCTAATGAGTGGGCTAGCTTCTTACACTTTCGCGCTGAAAGTAACGAGTTTTGACACATTCAGACTCCTTATTGGTGCCAGCTATTTCATGCCATTTTATGTCCAAGGTGGGCGCTTACAGCGAGCTGCCCTCTCTGGTCCAGAAGCAATATTTGATTTCCACTTGAAGGATGACACGGGGCCCCGGATTGGTGGTTTTACATTTTTTGCGTAACATGATTGGCCACATCCCCTTTAAATATGTTGGTAGGGCATTAGGATTGAGCAAGAAGGCCTCATAAAAGTGATGTTGCGCTCGTCTTTATGACCTTTGCAGGTTAGTGGGCCAGGAATTGGAGACTTGTAATTTGTTTGGGGTTCGGGGAACTCGAGTGGAAGTCTTAGATAAAATTGGAGCTAAACGATTATATCTTGAGCTGTTTGAGTGTACGAGTGGTTGGAAATGGTAATTCTCTTTGTGCAGGGATTGGAGTACAGAGTTGAGCATGTGCCCTGATACTGTTCTGTTCTACCAGGTCCCGCTGGGGATAAAGATACTCAGGGGCTTATTTACAAGCCTCCTGCGCTGCAGGTACGTCACTTTTACCCATATTAAAAGTGACGCTCCAGCGGCGCAAGGAGTTTGTAAATAAGCCCCTCAGTGTCTATTTAAAGCGACGCACCCGCAGAGCAAGGAGCTTGTAAATAAGCCCCTCAGTGTCTATTAAAAGTACACACCCGCGGCGCAAGGGGCTTGTAAATAAGCTTTGCAGTGTCTGTTACCAATGATGCACTAGTGGCGCAAGGAGCTTGTAAATAAGCCCCTCAGTGTCTATTAAAAGTGGCACACCAGCGGCGCAAGGAGCTTGTAAATAAGCCCCTCGGGTCTATTAAAAGTGATGCACCAGCGGCGCAAGGAGCTTGTAAATAAGCCCCTCAGTGTCTATTAAAATTGACGCACCCGTGGTGCAAGGACCTTGTAAATAAGCCCCTCAGTGTCTATTAAAAGTTACGCACCAGCAACGCAAGGAGCTTGTAAATAAGCCCCTCAGTGTCTATTAAAAGTGACGCACTCGTGGCGCAAGGGGCTTGTAAATAAGCCCCTCAGTGTCTATTAAAATTGACGCACCCGTGGTGCAAGGACCTTGTAAATAAGCCCCTCAGTGTCTATTAAAAGTTACGCACCAGCAACACAAGGAGCTTGTAAATAAGCCCCTCAGTGTCTATTAAAAGTGACGCACTTGTGGCGCAAGGGGCTTGTAAATAAGCCCCTCAGTGTCTATTAAAATTGACGCACCCGTGGTGCAAGGACCTTGTAAATAAGCCCCTCAGTGTCTATTAAAAGTTACGCACCAGCAACGCAAGGAGCTTGTAAATAAGCCCCTCAGTGTCTATTAAAGTGACGCACCGGCGGCGCAAGGAGTTCGTAAATAAGCCCCTCCGTGTCTATTAAAAGTGACGCACCCGCGGCTCAAGGAGGTTGTAAATAAGCCCCTCAGTGTCTATTAAAAGTGACGCACCCGCGGGTTAAGGAGGTTGTAAATAAGCACCTCCGTGGAGCTTGTAAATAAGCCCCTCAGTGTCTATTAAAAGTACACACCCGCGGTGCAAGGGGCTTGTAAATAAGCTTTGCAGTGTCTGTTACCAATGATGCACTAGTGGCGCAAGGAGCTTGTAAATAAGCCCCTCAGTGTCTATTAAAAGTGGCACACCAGCGGCGCAAGGAGCTTGTAAATAAGCCCCTCGGGTCTATTAAAAGTTACGCACCAGCAACGCAAGGAGCTTGTAAATAAGCCCCTCAGTGTCTATTAAAAGTGACGCACTCGTGGCGCAAGGGGCTTGTAAATAAGCCCCTCAGTGTCTATTAAAGTGACGCACTGGCGGCGCAAGGAGTTCGTAAATAAGCCCCTCCGTGTCTATTAAAAGTGACGCACCCGCGGCTCAAGGAGGTTGTAAATAAGCCCCTCAGTGTCTATTAAAAGTGACGCACCCGCGGGTTAAGGAGGTTGTAAATAAGCACCTCCGTTACTATTAAAAGTGACGCACCCGCGGGTTAAGAAGGTTGTAAATAAGCCCCTCCGTGTCTATTAAAAGTGACGCACCCGCGGCTCAAGGAGGTTGTAAATAAGCCCCTCAGTGTCTATTAAAAGTGACGCACCCGCGGTTTAAGGAGGTTGTAAATAAGCACCTCCGTGTCTATTAAAAGTGACGCACCCGCGGCTCAAGGAGGTTGTAAATAAGCCCCTCAGTGTCTATTAAAAGGGACGCACCGGCGGCACAAGGAGCTTGTAAATAAGCCCCTCAGTGTCTATTAAAAGTGATGCACCAGCGGCGCAAGGAGCTTGTAAATAAGCCCCTCAGTGTCTATTAAAAGTGACGCACCCGCGGGTCAAGGAGGTTATAAATAAGCCCCTCAGTGTCTATTAAAAGTTACGCACCAGCAACGCAAGGAGCTTGTAAATAAGCCCCTCAGTGTCTATTAAAAGGGACGCACCGGCGGCGCAAGGGGCTTGTAAATAAGCCCCTCAGTGTCTATTAAAGTGACGCACCGGCGGCGCAAGGAGTTCGTAAATAAGCCCCTCCGTGTCTATTAAAAGTGACGCACCCGCGGCTTAAGGAGGTTGTAAATAAGCCCCTCAGTGTCTATTAAAAGTGACGCACCCGCGGGTTAAGGAGGTTGTAAATAAGCACCTCCTTGTCTATTAAAAGTGACGCACCCGCGGGTTAAGGAGGTTGTAAATAAGCCCCTCAGTGTCTATTAAAAGTACACACCCATGGCGCAAGGGGCTTGTAAATAAGCTTTGCAGTGTCTGTTACCAATGATGCACTAGTGGCGCAAGGAGCTTGTAAATAAGCCCCTCAGTGTCTATTAAAAGTGGCACACCAGCGGCGCAAGGAGCTTGTAAATAAGCCCCTCGGGTCTATTAAAAGTGATGCACCAGCGGCGCAAGGAGCTTGTAAATAAGCCCCTCAGTGTCTATTAAAATTGACGCACCCGTGGTGCAAGGACCTTGTAAATAAGCCCCTCAGTGTCTATTAAAAGTGACTGTGAGCAGTGGTAGAAGTCGGGTTGGGCACGTCCTCGGGACTCGGGGGTAGGCTGTCGAGGAGCAAGTTATGCTGAGTGGTGGGGTAGCGGGCAGAGGGCGCCGAGTGTTAGTGCAAGGCCGGGAGGGGTCTTTTGGTAGAGCAGTCATGCCTGCGTAGTTGGGGGGCAGGAGGCGCACTGGTCGCAGGTCCACACTATTGAGTCCGTACCAGCACTGCTTCCGACGTGCGGGGGGCCTAACGCCCTGACTGCAGGCACCCTGTGCCAGACCTACCATGCCCCACAATTGTATCTAAAAGGGTTAGTCGACCTAAAAACTCTGAATATGCTGCCCACAGCTGTATTATGTTGTACACGCCACCTTGTTTTGTTACAGACACACCTTCTGTGATTATTCTGTATTCAATGTGCTATGTGCGCTGGGTGCGAAGTGCGTTCCTGTGTGATGTGAAGTACAAAATGCGTTTACGTCTCATTCCTGGCAATCCTGCAAGCCGCCTGGTCGTCCCTGCGGTCGGGTCCGGGAGCTCTGCGTTGCGGTAAGTCAGTTGCAGGGACCCCACTGAAGGACCCAGGCACCTGAAAGGATGGTTTGGGCAGCCAGAAGCAGTGCCTCCTCCCACATCAGTTTGCGGAGTTGTAACGATAGGTGGGAGTTAAGTCCGACTTCTCGAGGCCCCAATCTTAAGGGCTGCCCAATGTGGGCGGCTTCCTGAACCAACTTTCGCGCCTGCATTCGGTACCTGGGGGGCCTGGGCAGCTGACGTGCCGGGGTTGGGCAGCGCCAGTATAGAAACGACGGGTTTAGGAAGTGTCTGACACCTTACCGAAGTGCGTGACTGTGGCAGTAGCGTCCGACGGTCCAGTGGACGGGCATGAAGGCACTGCAAGGTTTAGTCTACCGAGGTCAATAAATCGAGCCTCTGCTTAAATTTGGGTTATAAGCGTGTCACCTGCCTACCGAGACCCTTGCTGTGTCTTAAAGGAATTGAAGCGATTTGCAACTGCGGCGGGCTATTTTCACGGTCAAGCGGCTTCGGTGGCATGTTAGGTAGCAGGCTGCCTGGGTACGTTTGGAAGGGGTGAAAGTAATGTAATTCGACAGCGGCCGACCGGGAGCGAAGGGGAACATGGGCTACGCTCAGATCCTGTTCTGTTGTCTGGGTATTACAGTGGTATTTTTTGTCCAGTGGCGGAACTCGTTGGGGTAAGCGCTACACGAATGCATTTACATTGCAATGCTCTGTATGTAAAAACAACAGAAGGATTGACAGGGGCTATGGTGCTCTGCACTGTGATCCGCGAGTTCAGGGGCTGATTATAGGAAGAGTTGGTAATGATGAAGTTTAGGTATTTTTCGTAATTCTAGAAGAGAATCTCCCGATGGAATTCCTATCATCACAGAGATAGCGTGGTCTCGGGGGAGGAAATACAAGGGGTGCGCTCTCCACTTTTCTCTGCCGGTAGTGCCAGTAACCCTGAAGTTTAGCATTGCCCACCAATCTACCCGTGTACAATCTGACTCTTACCAGACTCGGATGTAGGGGTAACGAGCGCAGGGGCGGCTGTAGTACTGGTGACAAGCTGGAGCTTTGCGCTGCCTGCTTATGGCCTACAAGACACACGCACCATTCTGTAAACCTTCTGGCTCCTGTAAATCTCCATTTACCTTGGCGCCTACCCACGACGGTTCAAAGGGTCTTGCCTAAATAAATCCCTACTGTGGGCCACTGTAGTTTAAGGTCTTATTACAACTACCTCCGGCTGTAAGTTTCATGTCAGGAGGAGTTAAAAGATGTGTCATTGACAAAGGGTGTCAATGGTACAACGGTGATGCGTTTAGGTGTTTACGCCTGAATTTATCTCATAAGGCATTTTACATTTTGGACCTCGGAGGCTTGATCAGTTACAAGCGGCTGAGCGTGAGGATAGCCGAATTTTGAAGTGTATGCCTGAGTATGTCTGTTTTATGCAGGCCCAATAAGTTTTGTTTCGAATATACATTTAGGCCAGCATTGGGCTGAGTTTACTACCACTTGCATTGGGTGTCGCAAACGGAAACTGATTTACAGCGTTTTATAGTTAAGAATTTATTACGCCTATTTGGTGTTGTAGCCAGCGTTTTTTGTGTGTGTGTTTTGCTGTTGTGGGTGGGGCGGCCTGTTTACACCGCTGTAGGCACCAGCTGCAACATGATATTATGACGAGGTCAAGTAGGTTCAAAGTTTTAATCTTTCCATCTCCTCAACATGAGCGCAAGAATCATACCAAGTTGAGCCGGTGTTTTCTTGGCAAGTCAAGTTGTGCATCGTCCTTTATATGGAAGTGAATGTTGCGAGGCTGATCGATTAAGTGACTGCGTGCTTGGGTGTACTGAAGCTCCAAATTTGAGCACTCCTTCCTGGTCCCGGGGGTACTATTTAGCCCTGGGACTTTGGGTTGTCGCTCGGATACGTGCAGCAAGGGCCCAGTAATGCGACAGTTTCCCCTAGCTTAACAGCGCAAACGTTTTTCAGTGTGTTGCCTCTGTAAGTTATTATCAGTCGCAATTCTAATGCTTGCCCCGGTAGTGAGAATCCCACATCTACACCTTCCACAGAATTAGAGTACCTCCCCTACACCAGGCATAGGTGCACGGCCTGGGGGGCTGAGACCAGAGTCAATGGACCCAATGGATGCATTTTCAATATGCTATGCAACAAAGCTATAATTGTGGCTTATTTATCTAATGCGACTAATAAGCATAGACAAAGCCAATAGATGGGCTTGTTGTAGGTGTAGTGCTCATTTTGTTAGAGGTGTAAATCAAGTGTAGTGTTCACGTTTTGTCCCGGTTTTGGCTTTAACATCCTGGTCACCCGATGCTGAGGGCAAGGGCAAGCTGCCAAGGATGAGTGATAAGAAGAGATGTGTATCCTGCGTTGATTCGCACTGAGCATCAGCCGGTTTGGGGTGAGCCCGGCCGTTTCTGGTGCAGGGGCTGTGACTCCTGAAGTGACTTTTGAGTCCATAGCCCAGCTTGCTGTAGGTGGAATGATACGTGTTGATTACATAATTGGATGCGATGACTGAGGAGGCAGAACCATGCAGCACACTATGCTAAGCAACGTTCCTGGTGAATTGTTTTAATCCAGCGCCAAAGTGAGTGCTTCTAGTGCAGGGCCAGAATCCTTAGGCGACTGCATCACAACAGAGGTCTTTTAAAGGCACAGGTGAAAAATGGTGCATGCTAAGTAGTCCTTAAGGCCTACCCTGGCCAGGATGGCAAGCAGGGGTTACGCAGTGGAACTAGCTATTAGCTGCCCAGTCTTGTGAGCAAATAACCTGAATGAAATTCTGGGGTGAGGCTGCTGAGTTGCCCTGGCATTGTTTGCCTTGTTTCAGGGCCAGTGATTGTTACTTTTTAGGGTTAAGGTTCGAATTCTTAGTTGCATTTGGATCTTTGACGTGTTGCCCATATTCATGCAACACTGCGATTAAGTTTTAATTTTGTGGAGTGTTGAACTAGGTTGTAGCTTACAAGAAACTCATCATATATCTTGCAGTCCCTTCATTGCAGAACAACATGGAGTTCGGGACCTGTGCATAGTTTCAGGCCAAAGATTGGCGGCATGGGCCCTGGGGTACTGGGGACAGTTTTGTTGGTAGGCAAGATTCATAGAGGTTTGTCGTAAGCCTGCGCAGGCTGTTGTTTCCGCAGAGTTTGGGGCAGGTTAGCAGCCCCACCTTGTCTCTGCGGGTTTGCTGTGTCTTGTGGGTCATCCTGATCAAGTAAGAGCCATTATACATTGGTATAGCTGGACATAAGGAATGCCAGGCAAGAATCCAGAGGATTACAGAGCAAGTGTGGCCTATTCTGGGCTTAGTATATGCAGGTGTGAGTAGCAATGGTAGCAGCTAGTTCAATCTTGCATTGTTCAAATTTATGAGAAGAGGCATTTCCTTCAGGGTGAAGTAGGTCCCATGCAGGGCTGAGAGGGAACATTCACCTAGACTAACCTGGACTGGGCAAACGAGTATGATCCAGGTGGGATTGAGCGCTGCAAGTATGGACAGTTCTGGCGAGGGAGGGAGCTAAAGCTCATCGGCCAGGCTTCAGCTTTGGCGTCAGGGGTCTCTTGGTGTATTGACGTCCTGTCTTGGCAGCCCAGGTCACACCCAGAGGGCAAAGGCAAGGCCTCAGCCCCTGATGGACTATGCTAAATTTGAGTTGAGCGGGGCTCACAATCTCGTCGCGTCTTGCTATGTCTGGTCGGTTCAGCTAAAATGTGCCCACTGCAAACAGGGGCAGGTTACAGGTCGCCTCAGTTAAGACATATTCACCCGTGCCTCAGCCAGGGCAGCAGGCGGGTGTGGTAGTTGTCATCTAACAAGTGGACTGTGGTGCAAAAACGTTTGGTAAACACGGTGTTAAAGCGCAAATGACGACAAGGTATTTTTAGAGCATTTGGCATTCCCAATATTCAGACAAGGGCAGTTACTTGCACATATTGTTCCCCTCCGGTTCCCACGGACTTGTCTGCCCCCTGGGTTATCCTTCCAGGGGCTAGAACCAGAGACTGGTAGGGGCATCTTCTGTGACCTGTGTCCCAAATACGTTGATAGTCAACGCTGGGGTAGTTTTACCAGGAAGGGCATGGTTACTAAGGTTGTCCCAACGTTTTGGGGTCAAACTGAGTTGGGGCAGTAAGTCTACAGTCCTTAGGAAGCATCCAGCATTCCATCAATCCAAGTAGGGAAGTTAGCGATACATAGTATCAGCAAGTGGATAACATACACTGGTTATTCAGCGACGTCATGCCCCCGGGGCACGCGTGCTTCACATAAACTGAGTTTCAACCACAAGGGTGCCAAGTGGCAAAAACCAGTAAATAGGTTTAATATGTGTATCTCTGGCCTTACAGCTGTGTGGAGCCAGTCTCAGAGGTACGCCCAGGTGAAATTTGGGAGCGTCTTAAGTTCTCATGACCAGTGCGGTTTGTGGTATCTCCCAGCGGATCCACTGTAGGTGTACTGCAGCTAACATGAAACTGGGAATCTGGGATTCCAACACTTTTGCGGGTTAAGCATCATGGGACAGAGGTGGTCAGCAGGTACTGGCATCTGTGATCCGACGGCAGTTAAGCAATCAAAGGGGTCTGTCCAATTGTCTGGTCAACGGAGTGAAGTAAGTGCACCCCAGAACCAAGGGTAGGTGGCATGTTGCTGCAGTTAAGCTTTAATGCCCCGCCCAGCTAGCTAAATTAGCCATGCTGGGTGGGGACGCTCTCAGCCAACATAGTGTGCTGCTGTCCCAATACATGGGATAACAGGGTGTCCAGCACAAAAGGCTACTAGGTAAAAACATTTGGCACGTCCAGGATTCAACAAAAATTAAAATGTAACTGGGTGGGAAATTTTTCCACTGCTTGGGCTGCACAGGGTGGGCAGTGTGAACCCCCATCCCCCTCGGGGAATAATCTAGTATGGGGGGGAAGGTAGGACTTAGGCAATCCTGAATGTTAGGCACCATATTGCAGCCAGTGCGCACTGTATTAATGGGGACAGGTTAACTAAGCTGGGATGCCAAGGGGGGTTTCACCACAGAGGGAGCTGAGCAGGCGAAATTCCCATAAGGAAAAAGGGATGCATGGCAAGGGAAGGGGGGACACCCTTGCTCAGAGATTGGCCCAGGGGGATTTCTCCCCAATTTCTTAGAGATACCCATAGGGGGCAACTACCTCATTGCCTTGGGGAGGAGGTCACTCTTAGAAGCCATGAAAGCTGACTGTGGGGAAATCAGCAAAAACATGGCTCAATGTGAGCTCTGGTGGTGTGAGATTATATCCGGCAGAGTGTGGCACGGGGCTACGTCAGAGGAGGCCGTTGAACAACCCTGAAAGAGTGAGCAGTTCATGGCGTAAGTTCGCAGACCAAAGGGGTCTGGGTTTCATCAGACACGAGATGATTCAGGCTAATGTTAACCCCTTCGCTTCTAGGCCTTTTCCCCTTCTGTGCTAAGCCTTTTTTGGGCTATTTGGGGTAGTGCGCGCTTAGGCCCCTGTAACTTTTTGACCACAGTAGGTATCCACGCCAAATTTGCGTCCTTTTCTTCCAACATCATGGGGATTCTAAAGGTACCCAGGGTTTGTGGATTCTCCTAGAGGGTTACCAGAAATTAGTCAAAATACTGCAAATTTTTGTTCTTTTTGTGAAAAACGGGGGAAAAGTGGCTGCAAATGAAAGCGTCTGGGTTTTTCTCTGCAAATGATATCAAAAAAGGGTTTGTGGGGATGAAATCACCATTCCTCCAGCTTTTAGGGAATGACAGATTTTTGTCAGAAATCCAACATTTTTTACACAGTTTTGACATTTTTCTGGGACATACCCTATTTTTGCTATTTTTTGTGCTTTCAACCTCCTTCCAGATAATGGTAGAAATGGGTAGAAAAGCAATAATGGATCCTGGAAAGCTATACATTTTTGAAAAGTAGACAAAATTCTGAATTCAGCAAGGGGTCATTTGTGTAGATCCATCAAGGTTTCTTTATAGAAACTAACAGTTAAATATAGAAAAAATTAAAAATTTGTTGAAAAAAGCAGCCTTTTGAGTCCACGTTTTCACCTGTAACTTCTTCTAATTATGACATCTCTTTGGAAGCAATGTACCGTTACATCCGGTGGACCTTCCTGGTTGTGGGGATATATAGGACTTGTAGGTTCACCAAGAGCCCAACGAACCCAGAGTAAAAAACTGTGCAGCATTTTGTAATGTTTTTTTTTTTTGTTTCGGGTATATAGCAATTATTGTGGGAAAATGTATACATGGAAAAATCGGTATGAAAGACACCTATGTATTTCTGAAATGGGAACAAATTACAGAGTTTAGAAACAGTGCATATTTGCACATTTTCGAAATTGGGAATACTCATACTTGCATGACAATTATTGGTCATTTTTCAAAATGACTTTTTTTTTACACAATGTCTTTCATTTGGAAGGGAGTAATGCATCAAAAATCAATAGGTAATAACAGTTGCTTTACAAATCTGATCTACCCTAAGTCTCCCGATAAAAATGGTACCTCACTTGTGTGGGTAGGCATAGTGCCCACGACAGGAAGTGGCTCAAAACCTAAGGTGAACACACCACATTTTCACACTGAAAATGTACACATTTTTTGCGAAGAGTCTAGCTGTAGTTTTTGAACCCTAGCTCTGCCGGCACCTAGGGAAACCTAGCAAACCTATACATTTTTAAAAACTAGACACCCAGGGGAATCCAGGATGGGGTGACTTAAGTGCCTCCCACCATGGTCTGTTACCCAGAATCCCTTGCAAACGTAAAAAAATGACAAAAAAACACATTTTCCCCACATTTCTGGGATGGAAAGTTCTGGAATCTGCGTGGATCCACAAATTTCCACCCACCCCGAGTTCCCCAAAGTCCTACGAGAAAAATGGTACCTCACTTGTGCGTGTCGGCCTAGTGCCCGCGACAGGAAACGGCGCAAAACGCAACGTGGTCACACCTCAATTTTGCAGTGAAAAATGACCCTTTTTTGGCAAAGTGACTAGCTGTAGTTTTTGAACCCTAGCCCTGCCGGCACCTAGGGAAACCTAGCAAACCTATACATTTTTGAAAACTAGACACCCAGGGGAATCCAGGATGGGGTGACTTGACTGCCTCCCACCATGGTCTGTTACCCAGACTCCCTTGCAAACGTAAAAAAATGAAAAAAACACATTTTCCCCACATTTCTGGGATGGAAAGTTCTGGAATCTGCGTGGATCCACAAATTTCCACCCACCCCACGTTCCCCAAAGTCCTACGAGAAAAATGGTACCTCACTTGTGTGGGTCGGCCTAGTGCCCGCGACAGGAAACGGTGCAAAACGCAACGTGGTCACACCTCAATTTTGCAGTGAAAAATGACCCCTTTTTGGCAAAGTGACAAGCTGTAGTTATTGAACCCTAGCCCTGCCGGCACCTAGGGAAACCTAGCAAACCTATACATTTTTGAAAACTAGACACCCAGGGGAATCCAGGATGGGGTGACTTGACTGGCTCCCAGCATGGTCTGTTACCCAGAATCCCTTTCAATTGTAAACAAATGACAAAAAAACACATTATCCCCACATTTCTGTGATGGAAAGTTCTGGAATCTGCGTGGATCCACAAATTTCCACTCACCCCGCATTCCCCAAAGTCCTACGAGAAAAATGGTACCTCACTTGTGCGGGTCGGCCTAGTGCCCGCGACAGGAAACGGCGCAAAACGCAACGTGGTCACACCTCAATTTTGCAGTGAAAAATGACCCTTTTTTGGCAAAGTGACTAGCTGTAGTTTTTGAACCCTAGCCCTGCCGGCACCTAGGGAAACCTAGCAAACCTATACATTTTTGAAAACTAGACACCCAGGGAAATCCAGGATGGGGTGACTTGACTGCCTCCCACCATGGTCTGTTACCCAGACTCCCTTGCAAACGTAAAAAAATGAAAAAAAAAAACACATTTTCCCCACATTTCTGGGATGGAAAGTTCTGGAATCTGCGTGGATCCACAAATTTCCACCAACCCCGCGTTCCCCAAAGTCCTACGAGAAAAATGGTACCTCACTTGTGTGGGTCGGCCTAGTGCCCGCGACAGGAAACGGTGCAAAACGCAACGTGGTCACACCTCAATTTTGCAGTGAAAAATGACCCCTTTTTGGCAAAGTGACTAACTGTAGTTTTTGAACCCTAGCCCTGCCGGCACCTAGGGAAACCTAGCAAACCTATACATTTTTAAAAACTAGACACCCAGGGGAATCCAGGATGGGGTGACTTGACTGCCTCCCACCATGGTCTGTTACCCAGACTCCCTTGCAAACGTAAAAAAATGACAAAAAAACACATTTTCCCCACATTTCTGGGATGGAAAGTTCTGGAATCTGCGTGGATCCACAAATTTCCACCCACCACGCGTTTCCCAAAGTCCTACGAGAAAAATGGTACCTCACTTGTGCGTGTCGGCCTAGTGCCCGCGACAGGAAACGGCGCAAAACGCAACGTGGTCACACCTCAATTTTGCAGTGAAAAATGACCCTTTTTTGGCAAAGTGACTAGCTGCAGTTTTTGAACCCTAGCCCTGCCGGCACCTAGGGAAACCTAGCAAACCTATACATTTTTGAAAACTAGACACCCAGGGGAATCCAGGATGGGGTGACTTGACTGCCTCCCACCATGGTCTGTTACCCAGACTCCCTTGCAAACGTAAAAAAATGAAAAAAAACACATTTTCCCCACATTTCTGGGATGGAAAGTTCTGGAATCTGCGTGGATCCACAAATTTCCACCCACCCCGCGTTCCCCAAAGTCCTACGAGAAAAATGGTACCTCACTTGTGTGGGTCGGCCTAGTGCCCGCGACAGGAAACGGTGCAAAACGCAACGTGGTCACACCTCAATTTTGCAGTGAAAAATGACCCCTTTTTGGCAAAGTGACAAGCTGTAGTTATTGAACCCTAGCCCTGCCGGCACCTAGGGAAACCTAGCAAACCTATACATTTTTGAAAACTAGACACCCAGGGGAATCCAGGATGGGGTGACTTGACTGGCTCCCAGCATGGTCTGTTACCCAGAATCCCTTTCAATTGTAAACAAATGACAAAAAAAACACATTTTCCCCACATTTCTGGGATGGAAAGTTCTGGAATCTGCGTGGATCCACAAATTTCCACTCACCCCGCATTCCCCAAAGTCCTACGAGAAAAATGGTACCTCACTTGTGCGGGTCGGCCTAGTGCCCGCGACAGGAAACGGCGCAAAACGCAACGTGGTCACACCTCAATTTTGCAGTGAAAAATGACCCTTTTTTTGGCAAAGTGACTAGCTGTAGTTTTTGAACCCTAGCCCTGCCGGCACCTAGGGAAACCTAGCAAACCTATACATTTTTGAAAACTAGACACCCAGGGGAATCCAGGATGGGGTGACTTGACTGCCTCCCACCATGGTCTGTTACCCAGAATCCCTTGCAAACGTAAAAAAATGAGAAAAAAAAACACATTTTCCCCACATTTCTGGGATGGAAAGTTCTGGAATCTGCGTGGATCCACAAATTTCCACCCACCCCGCGTTCCCCAAAGTCCTACGAGAAAAATGGTTCCTCACTTGTGTGGGTCGGCCTAGTGCCCGCGACAGGAAACGGTGCAAAACGCAACGTGGTCACACCTCAATTTTGCTGTGAAAAATGACCCCTTTTTGGCAAAGTGACTAGCTGTAGTTTTTGAACCCTAGCCCTGCCGGCACCTAGGGAAACCTAGCAAACCTATACATTTTTGAAAACTAGACACCCAGGGGAATCCAGGATGGGGTGACTTGACTGCCTCCCACCATGGTCTGTTACCCAGAATCCCTTGCAAACGTAAAAAAATGACAAAAAAAACACATTTTCCCCACATTTCTGTGATGGAAAGTTCTGGAATCTGCGTGGATCCACAAATTTCCACCCACCCCGCGTTCCCCAAAGTCCTACGAGAAAAATGGTACCTCACTTGTGCGGGTCGGCCTAGTGCCCGCGACAGGAAACGGCCCAAAACGCAACGTGGTCACACCTCAATTTTGCAGTGAAAAATGACCCTTTTTTGGCAAAGTGACTAGCTGTAGTTTTTGAACCCTAGCCATGCCGGCACCTAGGGAAACCTAGCAAACCCACACATTTCTAAAAACTAGACACCCGGCGGCTTCCAGGGAGGTATGGCTTGCGTGGATCCCCCAACGTTTCCTTACCCAGAATCCCCTGCAAACCTCAATTTTTGCTGAAAAACGCACTTTTTTTCACATATTTTGGGGTGGGAAAGTTGTGGCATTACCGGCCTCACACAAATTTACCACCACCCAGCGTTCCCCCAGGCCTCCCGGTAAAAATGGTGCCTCACTTGTGTGGGAGGCCCAAGTACCCGCGGCAGGCAAGGGCCCAAAACGTAGTGAGGCGACATCAAAATGGCCTATCGCAAAACCACCTGGTTTTGCAAGGGGGGTCACTTTGGTTTTTGACCCGGTGTTCGGCGGCCATCTAGGGAAACCTACCAAACCCACGCATTTCTGAAAACTAGACACCCGGCGGCTTCCAGGGAGGTATGGCTTGCGTGGATCCCCCAAAGTTTCCTTACCCAGAATCCCCTGCAAACCTCAATTTTTGCTGAAAAAATCACCTTTTTCACACATTTTGGGGAGGGGAAAGTTGTGGCATCACCGGGCTCACACAAATTTACCACCACCCAGCGTTCCCCCAGGTCTCCCGGTAAAAATGGTGCCTCACTTGTGTGGGAGGCCCAAGTACCCACGGCAGGCAAGGGCCCAAAACGTACTGAGGCAACATCAACATTTTCTATCCCAAATGTCGCATCACTACTTTCAGCAAAAATTGAGGTTTGCAGGGGATTCTGGGTAAGGAAACGTTGGGGGATCCACGCAAGCCATACCTCCCTGGAAGCCGCCGGGTGTCTAGTTTTCAGAAATGCATGGGTTTGGTAGGTTTCCCTAGATGGCCGCCGAGCACCGGGCCAAAAACCAAACAGACCCCCCTTGCAAAACCAGGTGGTTTTGCGATAGGCCATTTTGATGTCGCCTCACTACGTTTTGGGCCCTTGCCTGCCGCGGGTACTTGGGCCTCCCACACAAGTGAGGCACCATTTTTACCGGGAGACCTGGGGGAACGCTGGGTGGTGGTAAATTTGTGTGAGCCCGGTGATGCCACAACTTTCCCACCCCAAAATGTGTGAAAAAAGTGATTTTTTTTTTAAGCTAAAATTGAGGTTTGCAGGGGATTGTGGGTAAGGAAACGTTGGGGGATCCATGCAAGCCATACCTCCCTGGAAGCCGCCGGGTGTCTAGTTTCCAGAAATGCGTGGGTTTGGTAGGTTTCCCTAGATGGCCGCCGAGCACCGGGCAAAAAACCAAAGAGACCCCCTTGCAAAACCAGGTGGTTTTGCGATATGCCATTTTGATGTCGCCTCACTACGTTTTGGGCCCTTGCCTGCCGCGGGTACTTGGGCCTCCCACACAAGTGAGGCACCATTTTTACCGGGAGACCTGGGGGAACGCTGGGTGGTGGTAAATTTGTGTGAGCCTGGTGATGCCACAACTTTCCCACCCCAAAATGTGTGAAAAAGTGATTTTTTTTCAGCTAAAATTGAGGTTTGCAGGGGATTCTGGGTAAGGAAACGTTGGGGGATCCACGCAAGCCATACCTACCTGGAAGACGCCGGGTGTCTAGTTTTCAGGAATGTGTGGGTTTGGTAGGTTTCCCTAGATGGCCGCCGAGCACCGGGCCAAAAACCAAAGTGACCCCCCTTGCAAAACCAGATTAACTATTGTTCCTACAGCGTGAGAATTTTGGAATAATATTGCAAAGAAAATGTGGCAGACATTTTGATGTTTGCAGGACATTGGGGATAAAAAAACTTTTTGAATTCACAAGAGACATCACCATGAACTCCCATGGGTTTTGGACAATATCTACAGTTGGTGGGTTATTCTTGCATGGAAAGTGTACCTTGGCAGAGAAACTAAAGACAAAGATTCCTGCACAACCATCTATTCCTCAAACACACACACATACTGGTTGGATTTGGCACGAGGGCGAGTCATGGTTCAGTGTATTAAATTTTATTAACAAGAGATTTCACAAAAATGAAATGCACTGTCAATAATTAAAGCCACAAAAAACCAAACCAATGACTCGCAGCTCGTGAGCTGTAAAGCCACGTCAAGGCACCAACCACTTTACAGGCCATTCACACACCTTTCATACGTGATACAAACAAGACCATTCGCACCACCAGGCACAAAAGCAACACATTACAAAATTCACCAAAAAGGGACAAGGTACACCCTGCTTCAGAAAGACAAATATTACTGCACAGCCATCTAATCCGCAAGCACACACACATACTGGTTGGATTTGGCACGAGAGTGAGTGATGGTTCAGTAGATACAATTGTATTAGCAAGTGATTTCACAGAAATGAAATGCACTGTCAATAATTAAATTCACAAAAAACCAAACCATTGACTCACAGCTCGTGAGCTGTAAAGCCACGACAAGACACCAACCTCTTTACAGGCCATTCATACACCTTTCATACGTGTGAGACATACAAAACCATTCACACCGCCAGCCGCGGGCCCTTCACATAACAAAACTCACACCAGCACACAGCGCCATTCAAGGGCCCTTCACTTTCACACGCCCACAATCCAGACACAGCAACTACACAGGCTGATGGATTGCGTGGAGTGGCACTCAGCTAGCAGTGTGTGTAGTGACCAGCAGAAAGTCACTACTCACACACAGCCAGCCGAGCACCAGTCCACACACACCGCTAGCCAAGCGCCAGTCCAGGCACACCGCCAGCCAATCGCCAGTCCAGGCACACCGCCAGCCAATCGCCAGTCCAGGCACACCGCCAGCCAATCGCCAGTCCAGGCACACCGCCAGCCAATCGCCAGTCCAGGCACACCGGCAGCCAATCGCCAATCCACGCACACCGCCAGCCAAGCTCCAGTCCACGGACACCACCAGCCAAGCACCAGTCCGCACACACCACCAGTCCACACACACCGCCAGCCAAGTACCATTCCACGCACACCGCCAGCCAAGCACCATTCCACGCACACCGCCAGCCAAGCTCCAGTCCACGCACACCGCCAGCCAAGCTCCAGTCCACGCACACCACCAGCCAAGCTCCAGTCCATGGACACCACCAGCCAAGCACCAGTCCGCACACACCACCAGTCCACGCACACCGCCAGCCAAGTACCAGTCCACGCACACCGCCAGCCAAGCACCATTCCACGCACACCGCCAGCCAAGCTCCAGTCCATGCACACCACCAGCCACGCACCCCGCCAGTCCATGCATACCGCCAGACCACGCACACCTCCAGCCAAGCACCATTCCACGCACACCACCAACCAAGTGCCAGTCCACACACACCAACAGCCAAGCGCAAGCCTACACACACCGCCATCACATTTAGGAATTTTTTAGAAAAAAATAAAAACACAAACAAATCGCAAATAGATACAAATCTTCTAACAGAAAATCAGCAACTAAATACATTGCACTAACACCAACCTTGAAACAGAATCAAATTATCCAAAGAATACTGACCAGGCAGTTCACTTTACCACTCATGAATGCTCCCAAAAATTATTTCGCGTGTGGTACGCTCTAAAACAAGCAGGGAGACACAGTGCAGGATGAGAAGGACAGTCGGGGCAGTACATACGACTCTCCTTCCGCGAACCTCTTCGCCAACAGACTCTACATCTCCTACTGGGAAAATCTTTTGCGGGTGTGGGAGGAATGTGATCTGGAAAGTGGCGTTCTTTCAATCTAGCAACATCCTCCACCACTCCAACTCTAGGAACACTTGCCTGTTCCACTACAACAAGGCTGCCTATTACAGACTCCTGAAACTTAGCAAAAGTCATCTTTGACTCAGGGCAAGAATCCTGGAACACAACAAAAGCATTAAACATTGCCAAGTGGAAAAGATGGATAGCCAACTTCTTGTACCAAATGTAAGCCTTACGAAGAGCAGTGTAAGGTTCCAACCTCTGATCTACTCTGTCAACACCACCCATGTGCCTATTATAGTCTAAAATGCACACAGGTTTGCGCGCTTCAGCGACCTGACCCCAAACAGTCACAGGTGCAGTGCTTTCATCATGGATGGTAGTCAGCATGTAGACATCTCTCCTGTCTGTAAACTTCACAGCAAGAAGCTCCTGGCAACGCAACGCACTGCACTGTCCCCGCACAAGCTTTTGACAAACAAGTTCTTTCGGGAAACCTTTACGGTTAGAGTGGATTGTGCCACAAGCAAGAGTGTCCACTTTGGCCAATTCCCTGAACAACCGCACACCAGTGTAGAAGTTATCTACATATAAATGGTGGCCTTTGTTAAAAAATCCTCTACCAAGTTCCCAAACAATTTTCTCAGTCACTCCAAAAGTGGACGGACAACCAGGGAGGTTAATCCTAGATTCCTTACCGGTGTACACCCTGAAATTAGAGACATATCCAGTCCTACTGTCACACAGCATATACAGCTTTATTCCATAGCGTGCCCTCTTACTAGGAATGTATTGCCTAAAAACCAAGCGGCCCTTGAACAACACCAAAGACTCATCCACTGCAATTTCTTTCCCAGGGGCATAAATCTCAGAAAATCGATCAACAAAGTGATCAAGGACAGGCCTAATCTTAAAAAGACGGTCACAGTCAGGGTGATCTCGTAGCAACGCTAAACCATTATCAACAAAATGCATCATCCGAAGCAGAAGCAAATACCTGTCACGACTCATGACTGCCGGAAAAATAGACGTTGCCATCAAGGGACTGCTAGACCAATATGAAGACATTGATGGCTTCCTTAGCAAGCCCATCAAAAAAGTTAAACCCTAGAACTTCTTCATCTCTTCAACATTTGTGGGAGTCCACCGGGTAGCTCTAGAGTGTGGCCTAAGTCTGGCACTGTTGTCCCTCAAAAACTGTTCGGCATACAAATTAGTCTGCTCAACAATCTCTGCCAAAAACACATCGTCCATAAACAACTGAAAATAATTTACCGGCAAAAAGTTTTCAGTATTCACTCTAGACCCTGGAACACCAGTAAACTCTGGCAATGCCGGCTGCACCATGCCAGGGCCAACCCAGAGGTCATCACTTTCAAAGGGAAGCCTTGCAGCCCCAGCCTGCAGCCCAGATGCCTCTTGCCGCACTACACCAACGGGAAGCCTTGCAGCCGCAGACTGCAGCCCAGAAGCCTCTTGCCGCACTACACCAACGGGAAGCCTTGCAGCCCCAGCCTGCAGCCCAGATGCCTCTTGCCGCACTATACCAACGGGAAGCCTTGCAGCCCCAGGCTGCAGCCCAGAAGCCTCTTGCCGCACTACACCAACGGGAAGCCTTGCAGCCCCAGACTGCAGCCCAGATGCCTCTTGCCGCACTACACCAACGGGAAGCCTTGCAGCCGCAGGCTGCAGCCCAGAAGCCTCTTGCCGCACTACACCAACGGGAAGCCTTGCAGTCCCAGGCTGCAGCCCAGATGCCTCTTGCCGCACTATCGGCACATCAGTCTCCTCCTCTAACACAGGCACTTCATCCGCACTAAGAGTATCTTCATCATCCGATGACTCCATACGGAGAGACAACTCACTGCCAGAATCGTCCCCTGCCTCCTCTCCCTCAGATGCAGAGTCAGTCTCTGAACCATGGTCAGAGGAAGACTCAAACAGCAAACCAACAACCTGCTGAGCAGTAATCCTGCGGCTAGCCATTATACTTACTAAGATAGAAGACTGCACAAACAAGTCAACAACAACCAACAACGTGCAAACCAAGTAAGTAAAGAAATGTGTACCTTTATCACAAAGATCAATGTACTCAAAAACTATACAATTCAATTACAAGAGACAGCTGCACTCACCAGAAACCAACTCTGCAGTGACACAGCAAAAACCAACGATATCCAACTAGAAAGAAGAAAAAAAAACAAATTACTCACAAGACCACAAAATACACATCGAGCACCATTGCAAAAAGTTTTTGACACTCAAAAAACAAACATACTGCTATTTTTACACCATTGGCAAAAAAAATTCATGCAGAGAAATCAAACACATTTACATTGTACAAAAAAAAGTCTCTTACCAAACTACATAAACAGCAGAACCACCAGTAACAAAACGGCACAATGAAAAGAGCAAACGCCTTCACCTAGAACTAAAAAGTACCAAAAAAAACATTACAATTGCAATTCACAAAACATATAACAATAAACATTATAACATGCTAAGTCACTACCCAAATGGTCAATCGGGTTGTGTGCCAGGTGGGGCAGAAAACAGCAGGAAAATAAAGGCTACTCTGTCCCGGGGAGGGTGGGCCAAATACATATTATAAAAAATTGCACCCTGGAAGCAAGGGGTCAATTCGATTTTTATTTACACTAATTCCCTGGTGTCTAGTGGGCTTTTCTGCCCCCCCCTGGGACCAGGAACGGCTACACAAAAGACCGATCTGCCCCCAGGAGGGGGCAGAACAGTCTTGAAAAATATTTGAGCCCCCAGGAAGCGACCTTTGCCCAAGGGGCCGCTTCCTACAATATCACAAAGATCCCTGGTGTCTAGTGGGCTTTTCTGCCCCCCCTGGGAGCGGAAACGGCAACAAAATTAAACCGATCTGCCCCCAGAGGGGGCAGAAAAGTCTTCAATTAAAATTGGGGGCCCAGGAAAGCGACCCTTGCCCAAGGGGTCGCTTCCTAAAATATCTAACAGATCCCTGGTGTCTAGTGGGCTCTTCTGTCCCCCCCCCCCCCCTGGGAGCAGAAACGGCAAAAAAATTAAACCGATCTGCCCCCAGAGGGGGAAGAAAAGTCTTCAATTAAAATTGGGGGCCCAGGAAAGCAACCCTTGCCCAAGGGGTCGCTTCCTAAAATATCTAACAGATCCCTGGTGTCTAGTGGGCTCTTCTGCCCCCCCCTGGGAGCAGAAACGACAAAAAAATTAAACCGATCTGCCCCCAGCAGAAAAGTCTTCAATTCAAATTGGGGGCCCAGGAAAACGACCCTTGCCCAAGGGGTCGCTTCCTAAAATATCTAACAGATCCCTGGTGTCTAGTGGGCTCTTCTGTCCCCCCCCCCCCCTGGGAGCAGAAACGGCAAAAAAATTAAACCGATCTGCCCCCAGAGGGGGAAGAAAAGTCTTCAATTAAAATTGGGGGCCCAGGAAAGCAACCCTTGCCCAAGGGGTCGCTTCCTAAAATATCTAACAGATCCCTGGTGTCTAGTGGGCTCTTCTGCCCCCCCCTGGGAGCAGAAACGACAAAAAAATTAAACCGATCTGCCCCCAGCAGAAAAGTCTTCAATTCAAATTGGGGGCCCAGGAAAACGACCCTTGCCCAAGGGGTCGCTTCCTAAAATATCTAACAGATCCCTGGTGTCTAGTGGGCTCTTCTGCCCCCCCTGGGAGCAGAAACGGCAAAACAATTAAACCGATCTACCCCCAGAGGGGGCAGAAAAGTCTTCAATTAAAATTGGGGGCCCAGGAAAGCGACCCTTGCCCAAGGGGTCGCTTCCTAAAATATCTAACAGATCCCTGGTGTCTAGTGGGCTCTTCTGCCCCCCTGGGAGCAGAAACGGCAAAAAAATTAAACCGATCTGCCCCCAGAGGAGGCAGAAAAGTCTTCCAAAAATATTGGGGGCCCAGGAAGCGACCCTTGCCCAAGGGGTCGCTTCCTACAATATCACAATGATCCCTGGTGTCTAGTGGGCTCTTCTGCCCCCCCCCCCCCCCCCCCGGGAGCAGAAACGGCAAGAAAATTCAACCGATCTGCCCCCAGAGGGGGCAGAAAAGTCTTGCAGACATAATGGGGCCCTAGGAAGCGACCCTTGCCCAAGGGGTCGCTTCCTTTATTGCAAAAACGCATCCCTGGTGCCTAGTGGTGGCATTCCTGCAGCACGATTGCGACGCTGTGCGGGATCGTGCTGCAGGAATGTCCTGTATTGAGACATCAGGGGAGAGGAAATACTCTTTCCTCTCCCCCGCTGCCTCAATACTTTGAAAATCACCGCCGCGGCCCCTGCGTCCCCACCGGAGAGCTCCACTTACCTGATGCTGCTGCTGGGACGCCCGGAAGCAAATGGCTTCTAGGCGTCCCAGCGCTTCCTGATGACGTCGGCGCGCGCTGACGTCACCAGGAAGCGTGGGGGGGCTCGGGGGTGGCAGCGGAAACTCTTCCGCTGCCATCCCCGTCTGTGGGGGCACGATCGATGCCCCAGGGGGGGAGCGCCAGCGCTTCCCCCAGGGGCTGTGCTCATGACGGAACCGCTCCGTCATGAGCATCGAAGGGGTTAAAGGCTACTTTTATAAACATGGGGTTCTTTGTCACCATTGGGAATGGATTTGTTCCCTTGGCCTTGCAGGGGGCCCTGGAAATGAGAGGTGGCAAGTGAGAAGACAGCTGTCTTGGTGGCACAGGCCATCTAGGCGTACGCCTAAGGTTAAGTTGACAAACATGGTGGGGGGCTCTGGCGGCGACAGGGCCCCCCCGAGCTGTGGCGGAGTTACAGGGCAATCTGGAAGCAGACTGGCACAGTAAGGGTACCTCTGCGGCAGACGGGTTCAGTAAGGGTACCTCTGCGCGGCACAATAGGGGTGCCGGAGCCAAAGACCAGGAGCCTCAGGGCAGGTTCCTGGAAAACGGCAACGGCGCCCCGCTAGTCCTTTGGGCGGTTGGGGGCCTGACCAACTGGGGGTTTGCCCTGCTACTCTCCGCCCTGAAAAGGGCATGAGTAATAAGGGACCAACGGGTCACGTGATCAGGAGGAGGATCACCCAAAAGGTGTAGTACTGATTGGGTTCCCCACAGTGCTTGGCTCATCAGGTGGGCGGGGCAGCATTGGTTGGTACAGCTGTCTGCCCTTGGATCGCCCGTAAGATAACCCACCTTATTGCTTACTTTTGTATGGAATAAACCTGCAGCAATGTTTTCCCAAAACAAAAGTTGTCTTGTGTATTTATTTATTCATGCATGCTCAGAGTGTGGGTGGGGATGTTGCCAATAATGGCAGGATGAGATGGCTCCTCGGTTTGAGAGCAGAAAGGTGCAGTTCCACCAGCAGCTTTGCTCGGAGCGCTGCTGCTTCTGTCTGCTAAAGCTGAGGCTCGCCTCTCCAGCGGTGGGCGGGGCTTCTGTGGGCTTGTCCGAGGTGTCCAATAGACAGGTTCTCTGGAGTCTGCCGAAGGCCAGGGGATACACGATCCCAAGGGGATACCAGATATTACACAACATTTGTAGCATAAGGAGTAAGGCCTGCTCACAACCAGGTAGAGACACACGGTGCTGGCTGACTGCTGGGGGACTCCTCTGTTCCTGTGTTGTTTCTCTCCTCCCTTATGTGGCCGGGACATTGCAGGCTTTTTGATGTAGGATTTTCTCAGGTGCAGTCTCGATCTTCCTTCCTGCTGGGGAGTGATGCGATCAACAATTTGGAGCGCCGCTTGTTAGGTCTCAGCTTATTTGCGGGCCGCTTCTTGAGCTGCGTGTCTCTCTGCAGTCTTCTTTTAATTACAGGTTGGCTCAAAAGCTGCTGTGTGCCCTTCAGTGTGTCGGGGGCATCGCTGACTCATTCCGAATGCCGTGCGGCTGGGCCGCTTGAATTTATTCAAAAGGGTTCACTTGGATTGGTCCATTTTGTACGAGTCACTTTCTTGTCTCCTGGGCTGGGGCTTGTGTGCGGTAGTGCAAGCCACCACCATGTGGTGCTGCAGCATCTCGTCATCGGCCGCCTCGCTGATTCTGTGGGCCACACCGGTACTGGAGGCTCGTGTGGGGGGTGAGTGTTGGCTGGTGGTCCCTATTCATGCCCCTCCTGGACTTGATCTTTGTGTGAGGGAGTGGCTCCACAGCGGTGATGCGAGGGGTTGCACCTGCAGGTTCCTCGGCCTGCTTAAGGGTGGCAGGATTGCTGTCTCTCTTGCCGCTCACCGAGAAGGTCGTGAGTCACTTCTCCCTCGCACCAGTGACCACCTGAGCATAACATAACGTGTATTAGTAAAGTGCAAGTTCACCCCTGACGAGCATCTTGGCGCTGAATAACAGATGTTTATTGTTAACCAACTCAATGGTACTCATTTTATCGACCTCAGATGGATGAAAGGCTGAGTGAACCTTCTGGGATTTGAACCTGTGACCATGAGGTCGAACACAGGCCCCTGCAGTGGATGCATTAGTCCACTGAGCCACCAGACCCGGCATGAGCACAGCAAGAGGCTCGCGGGGGCAGCAGTCCTAACAGTGACGTAGCTGGCGGGTGGATGCAGGGAGCTCCGCCGGGCCTTTTCCTTATGTCCCAATTTCTCTTCTTTCCAAAGTGCCTCGCCGGTCTTCCTGGTAGTCGGCAGCGCTACATGCCTCACCTTGAGGGTCCGGGCACATCCGATAGCGGCGGCGTGCCTCTGGCGCTAGAGGGGCATCTTTGCGCTGCTCACCAACTTTCTCCGTCTCGCAGAAGATGTATGGCAGCAGCAGCAGCGAGTCGTAGGAGGTGAGCAGTCTCCGTTAACTCCACCTTCAAGGCAAAGCCAAAGTGCACGCTATTCTAGGTGCGATGTTCCCACTTCCACCGGCAGGCAGCATCAGCAGTACAGATCCCCATCCCCCATCTCCTCCTCAATCATGGGGGTGACCACTTCGGCAGCACAGCACGGGGTCAGAACCCGTCATTGCCCTTGCAAATATGTGGACTTTTAAATGAGTACACAGACACAGAATGTTTGGTCAATAAACTGACCATGAGCACCTACACTCGGGCCCTATTATTTGCAGGGTCAGGTCACTCGTGATGCCTGTGGTGGATGGGTGTGGGCTGTGTGTGGCCTGGCCGCAAGGAAAAGCTGGTAAGACTGGTGCCTGCTGAGACCCTAGAACGTGTCTAACAGGACACTACAGCAGGCAGTTAAACTCTGCCACCGTGGCACAGTGGACCTTCCGAAACAGGCATTTACCACCACAATAGATCCCACCGTGGCTCCAGTGGCACTCCCAAGACTTAGCAGCAGAAGTGCCAGTATCAGAGGAAGTGCCACAGCTGCACCAGAGATTTGAGGGCTAGGTTGGCAGCCTTGAAATATTCCCTTTGGTGTTGCATAATTTGAGTCCCAATGTTTCTGAAAGAAACCTTTTTCTTGGTCTCTGCTGATTTCTGGCTTCTGACATTTATTCTCACTGTATGCCAAGAATATTTCAGAGTTTTCGCACTATGTACATGCACAAAGGAAACCTATTTAATTTCCATTTCCTTCTTCTAGTTTTACAATTTTATGTGCCAAAAATACAATTAAAACTGATTTTGCCTGTTGGGATTGCTCATGTGTGGCATTTCCATGGTTTCAGTGTTTTAATGAGTCATTAAACTGCTGAATGTGTGACACATCGATGATACTTCCTATTGAGTAAATCAAAGCCACAGCTAGTATTCGTGGGCCTGTGAATTTTCTATTCTTGTATCCTGACATATAACACACTAATCAACATACCGAAAAACAAGCTGGGCCAGTTGATGTGCAGATGTGTGTTAGCAGTATCAGATCAAAGAGTAATACAAATGTTTCTGCTGTGAATTAGAAGAAAAAAAATTCAAATCTTAAAATATTAGGCTGTGAACTAAACATTATTCAGGTTTATTGAAGGGGAGTGGTCTTCAGAGGACTTCAGTCACTCACACTCTCCCCCGTCACACCACTTACCTCGCATTCTTTTATGCTTCCATTTTTCCTCTCCCCACTTTTTTGAATTTCTCCATATTCATATATCTTATTCTACCTACTTCCTTTTCATCACCATTTTTACACTCCGTCCTTCTGCATGTACCTACTTGTGTTGCCCCACTTTGCCATGCTCTCACTCACAGACACATACAATCTGTCCTCACCTGTAAACACATGTTCTTTTCCTTTGCAGCAGTCAATAATTCAACAACTGTACAGCTCCTTCACACACTTCCCCATATAACTGTTATTACAGCTAGCACTGGTGTGGTAATCGCTCTGTGCGCCCTGCAGAGAGGCCATGGATTGGATGAGCAGGTGGTCTGAATGCTATTATGACTCACCGACCAGACACCTTGAGAAGCTTTTGATGTTGAACACATTTAGGAAACTCTTGTTATCAACTACCTAGAAAAGTTTCCGATATGGACCATATAATGTTCGCAAGCGCCTGTATCTATTGGTGAATTAGTGCAGAGGATTTTCCCCAATAGATGAAAAAGTGACAGATGGTCTCACCATCAGGACAAGCAGTGACACATTTGACAGTGATGGAGAGCAGCCTTGTGATAATCAAGAAGAGAGTACTCTTCGTGAGCACTAGGGGAGACGCTTCGTGAGCACTTTACCGGTACCAGATTGCCTGCCACCTTCTTTCTTGTGGACTCAAGCCCCCAGGAGCCAGTGGGGCTCAACGAGCAGCAGAGGCCACTCCCTCTACTTAGCGAGGGCTACTTCTACCGCTCGCGCCTCCCGCTTCGCGGGAGCCGCTTCGTGAGCACTTTGCCGGTACCAGATTGCCTGTCACCTTCTTTCTTGTGGACTCAAGCCCCCAGGAGCCAGCGGGGCGCAACGAGCAGCAGAGGCCACGCCCCCTATTTACGTGGCGTATTTCAAGGACACAGGACTCCCGCCCCGCGGGAAGCGCACGTGCGGCGCCGGGCCAAAGACCGGGCAAAGGGCGGGCCGTCTGTGGCCGTCAGAGGCCAAAGGAGGCCGGGCTGGGCTACGTCCCTTCCCTCTGTAAACGGACTTTGCCGACTTGTGAATATTCCAGGGTATATGCTTGGACACTAATGGTCCCGTTTCCCGTGCTGCAACTCAGGTGACTCTAAAACAAGTTGCATGTATGACTTCCCCGGCATAACGTATATCGTATTGGGGTAAGTGTTGCTTGTGTGTAAAGTTAGATTTTTTTTTTGGCACTGTAACCCTTTATATTTTAGTGTACACAAAAGGACGGGGTTTACGATAGGGATAGCTAGCACTGAACAGCCTGAATATGGTTAAATCTAAGAACTCTCAGTCTAGGGTTGAGGGAGGGGTAAAAGGTACCCTTGACGCCTTTATCATAAGAGCTGAGTCGCTGCTAGCACATGAGATCCAACTGACCGAGCAGAGATTATCACTGGATTCCCTAATAGCTAAGAAGCGATCTTCCCTGGGCAATATAGCCTCTTGTCCCACGCCCTGCGGAGGGGCTCCCTTAACTCAACCCACTTTAGCTCACACGACCCAGCCTGACCCTACTGACGTACTAACGTCGGCTGACTCAAGCCTACAGGGGGACCCTAAGATAGCAGGCTCAACTGGGCTGTCTTCTTTTAACCAAAACGCAGCAAAGGGAATGCACAGTACTGTTGATACCCAGGTGGTCATTCAACACAGAATATCGCAAGGGGATGACTCAAGGGGGGGGCCTAGTGCCCAACTAATAATAATGGATGCAGACCCCACACGGAGCCCTAGCAGAGAAGTAGTTACACGCTCCAAAAGATCTCAAATTTTGGCGGGGTCTTCAGAGTCGGGTGGGTCGCACCCATCAACTCGTGCCAGCAAACCTAGTCGAAGAGGGCTGACAAAGTCCAACAAAGGTACTGGCAAGAACCCTGAGAGTACAGGATGTCCAACCTGTCATAGTGTAAGAGGGGCGGATGGGCTTCATGAAATCATCTCAGCGTTTGAAAAAAAAATGGAACAGCTTTTCCTTCAATATTTGCGTCCAGTAATTACTAAAATCTCCAATATGGAAGGGAAAATAAGTAGCCTGGCAGACTATAACAGGGTACAGTCATCCGGGAATACCCCACAGGGGAGGGAGGAGGGGTCCGCAGTGGTTGACTGCAGGAGAGAGGAGGTAATTAATATTGACCCCGACCCTAGAGAGCACAGAGAGATAACCCTGGAGCCAGAAAAGACCAGTAACAGGGATCTGCGCTGTAAGGCCTCGGGTAATTTGCGAACTCCTTCTGACCCCAGGGATAGCCGCTTGGGACAGAAGGAGCCAAAGAAGGCTTTTAAGAACAGTAGTACTGACTGTGTCCAGAGCACCCCAGGTCTTCAGACACTGGACTTACCCCCGGCCTCCTGCCCTTACTCAATAGTGCTAGTAGGCGTACCAGGACTAAGTAAAGACAGTGAAGAATCGACCAGCACATTGATAAATAAGGCCTCGCACTGGATATATAACAACACATCAGTAAGGAGATTCCAGCACAGACATATCCTTATGGCTAGGAGGGTGGCTTGGATTTGGGGCAGTGGGAAAAAATTTGCAGGTGATTGTGTCATCGTAAATTTTAGGCACCCTGAGTTGATTAAAGACTTGCTCGACAACCGGCATGGGGAGGGTGTGAGTGGGTCTTGCATAAGGATGCTTCCCCTGTATTTCTTTTACAGGGATAGTGCCCTTGAGTTTGGGCAGAGTTTGCAGTGGCCATGGGTCACCAAGAAAGGTAGGGAGGACACCACTGGCTTCGCACCAAATAGATTCGCCCCTCTCTCTAGCATTTCTGCCCTGGATGAACAAGACTGACTGATGAGAATAGGGAGTGGTGAGACCGAGAGAGAACAAGATACCCAACGGAAACCTGGAGATACAAGCCCACCAGGGGCATACGATCAGGAATTAAAAGTTGGTACTTCCGTAGGGTACCAGAGGGATGTGGAAGATACATCTCTGAAAGCAACTTGCTCAGAGACGTGCTTCCCTTCAAGGAAGACGAGGGGAGGGATTAGTGGCCTTGATCTAACCCCCAAGGAGTTGAGGATGACTTCTTGGAATATTGCAGGACTTGCAACTAAAATCCCAAACATAGAATGGCTAGATTTTATTAAAAAATACCACGTTATCTGTCTCCAGGAAACTTGGGAGACCGACAATAGCGCGTAATTTTTGGAGGGATATAAAATGTTCTTCGTCCCGGCCCGTAAATCACCAATGGGCCGTGCCAAGGGTGGCTTAATAACGTATGTGGCACTGACGCTGCAAGGGAGTTGGCAAGATTTGGGGTGGGACTCGGGCTGTCTCCAGGGTATAAGATACTCTAAAAAGGGCTTAAAGCTCATTTTTATAAATTTTTATAACGCGGGACAATCTATGTCAAACTTGGCCGAGCTGGAGGAGAGACTGATGGGCCTACTCGATAAAGGGGATTTAAGTACCCACTTGATCCTTATGGGGGATTTTAACAGCCACTAGTGCCCCTATTTGAAATGGGAAGGAGGAATTTGGGACGCATGCCCCTCCATCAAGGGATGGCATATAGAGCACTCTAGAGAGGGCATGGCACTAAGTACAATCTTGGGTAAGTTCGCCTTAACCCACACGATGGATCTGATCGACTGTGGGTTGCCTAGGGACGGGGAAGCGACTCAATCATTCATTATATCTTTGTATCAAATGTACTAATAGGTAGGGTTAGCCATTTTAAGATAGTGCCCAGCGCCTTCAGTGACCATAATCCTTTGGTACTGTCAATGAGGGACATCGATTTTACTACTAAAGCGGATAAAAGGGCTACCGTGGGTCAATATAAGGCAAAGGACCAGGGCAGGAGAATCAAATGGAGCAAGATTGATGGGATAGCACTCCATAGAGCGCTCCTTGCAAATATTGATAGCCACACCTGGAGGTGTTTGGACCCCATTGTAGAGGGGAGCGATTTGATCGCAGCGTTTGAGGGCACTGCCCAGCATATAGATAGCCTTTTGAGGAGCAAAACAAATACGCAGGTCGACTTTTGCCCCAGATGGTTTGACAAGGAATGCTCAAGGGCCCACAGGAACCTGAAGCAGGCACTCAAAACAGTCCCAAAGGATAGAGGAATGATCGTCGCCTGTAGGACTCGGTACAAAAAGGCGATCAAATTGCGGAAAATTTCCCTACAATCCCAGGCTTGGGAGTCACTGAGAGAGGCGGCGGAGCGCCATGATATGAACAGCTTCTGGAGGGTAATAAACGACCCGTGTTTTCAATCCCCAAATAAACCACGAGTGGCGTCCCACATCCTGCCAGAAGCATGGGTGGCGCACTTCACAAGTTTATGTAACCGGGGTGAACTAGAGGAGCAGCCAACTTTAGATACAGGACTCCCCGTTGGCGATTGGACACTTATTACGGTAGCTGAAGTAAAACTAGGAATAGATGGCCTGGTAATGAGAAAGGTGCCAGGGCCTGACGGGATTCCCCCAGATCTATTCAAAAGTCAAGCAGACCTCTGGGCTCCCATACTGACCAGGGTATTTAACACAGCCATCGAAGTAGGTGTGCCCAGATCTTGGTCCACGGCCGTTATTGTGCCAATCTTTAAAAAGGGAAACAGAAATGATCCGCAATGCTACCGCCCAATATCCCTTATAGATGTTATGGCAAAAGTTTTGGGGAGAGTAATTTTAAACCGCTTAATGGTCTGGGCTGATGAAAATAACATTATCACAGACGTCCAGTATGGGTTCCGAAATGGGCGCTCCACGACAGATCAATGCCTTCATCTTTATCACTTAGTGGCAAAATACACTCAGGCTAGGGAAGGTACCGTGTATTTGGCATTCATGGACCTTTCAGCAGCTTTCGACTGCGTCAACAGAAGAAAGCTGTGGGAATCCTTGGGAGCCATAGGCGTGGATCCAGGATTGATACACGTTTTACAAATGCTTCATTACAAAACAACGGCACGGGTGGGATTCACTGATGATGGGGACCTCACGGAAGACTTCCGGTTTCGGGATGGGGTGCGGCAAGGTTGTATCCTTGCGCCCTTTCTGTTCACGCTTTACATAAATGGGCTAGATAAGGCGCTTGGAGCACTGGAGGCAGACTGCCCCTGCATTGGGAGGAGCAGTATACCTGTCCTCCTATATGGAGATGATGCGGTCCTCTTGGCGCGCACAGGAAGGAGTTTACAGGTTCTTATTAGTGGATTTGTTAGGTTTATGGCGGACTTAGATTTAGTGCCCAACCTCTCAAAATCATATATCATGGAAGTGGGCAAAACGCCATCTAAGACTGCAGTTTTACAATAGGAGCTCAAACTCGAAAAAGTAAATTTTTTAAATTATTTGGGGATTGTACTTGATAAAGATCTTAATTTTAAGCCACTAGTAAGGCATAAATGTAGCCAACACCCTAGCGCGGTGGGGTCGATTATGAACTATGCGACCAGACTTGGCCGCTGGTCATCCAATGAAATAGTACAACTATACAGCTCGGTATGTTGTGCAAAGACCCTGTATGGGAGCAAGGTGTGGGGTTTCACAGATGTAGAAAAAATCCAACTGGAGGAAAATAAGTTCTTAAAAAGGCTTTTGCAAGTGCCTCAATGTACACCCTCCTTCATTGTCCATGAGGAGCTGGGTATCACCTATCTCAGCGAGAAGGCTTCCCTCAAACCCATTATCTGCTGGATAAAAATCTGGACAAACCCAGAGGCAAGTCTAAGCAGACTAATTCTAGAGGATTGCATGAGAGGGGATAAGGGGTCCCAAAAACCCTGGCTTAAATACGTAAGGGACGTCTTGAGCAGTCTGGGTCATGAATTTTTTTTTAATGAACCTCGCACACTAGTTAGCAGAGACAAGGGCGTTATAAAGGCAGATTTTATGCGGTATTCAGCTAGGGTTAGAGAGGACAGAGAAGGGCGGAAAATTGCAGAAAGATCATATTAGCTCACAAAAGCTTGCCCGGGCATGGAATTCTATCTTTCCAATATGAACAACAGACAGGACAGATTTTTAATGACCAGATTCAGATTAAATCTTCTGCATCACATCCTGTCAGTCCCAGCTGGTTTTGTACATGATGCAAGATTAAAAGGGTGTTGCGGCTGCGATCTTAGATCTCCGCAAGATACCCTCCATTTCGTCCTAATTTGCCCTTTCTATGCTCACCCAAGGTCTCTGTTCTTAAAAACTATCCTAAGACGCTCCAAAAGAAGACAGGCTAAAGTGGCCCTTTTATTTCTCAAACTTGCCTCCGACCCTTTCAACCTATTCAGTACAGTACCATTTTTACGATTGGCAGTTAAACTAAGAAAGACCAGAGGAGAGGATTAACCATGTTGAACTCAGTAAAGGGTGGAAGGGTTCAAAGATTTTTATTTAGATTGGTCTAGCAATCTATGCAGTGAGATTTGTGCATTTCATATGATCTCTCCTTCCACGCCATGGGGGAAACCCTACATGGTCAAATGAGTTGAATACTGTATAGAATTGTCCCGTTTTTAACCGTTCATATTGCTGGGTTTTTATTATTATTGTATTTACGTGAAATGTGTATATTGGTTTGAATTTTTAATGGAAGTGGGACTGTTTATAACATGTATCTTTTATGGTTATTTTTAATATCCGAATAAAGATTATTTGATTTGACACATTTGACAGTGATGGAGAGCAGCCTTGTGATAATCAAGAAGAGAGTACTCATGAGAGCCACTGACTGCTCAGCAGTCCTCAGCAGCCAGCTACAGGCTGGATCTGTGAAGCTACAGGCTGGATCTGTGAAGCTACAGGCTGGATCTGTGAAGCTACAGGCTGGATCTGTGAAGCTACAGGCTGGATCTGTGAAGCTACAGGCTGGATCTGTGAAGCTACAGGCGGATCTGTGAAGCTACAGGCTGGATCTGTGAAGCTACAGGCTGGATCTGTGAAGCTACAGGCTGGATCTGTGAAGCTACAGGCTGGATCTGTGAAGCTACAGGCTGGATCTGTGAAGCTACAGGCTGGATCTGTGAAGCTACAGGCTGGATCTGTGAAGCTACAGGCTGGATCTGTGAAGCTACAGGCTGGATCTGTGAAGCTACAGGCTGGATCTGTGAAGCTACAGGCTGGATCTGTGAAGCTACAGGCTGGATCTGTGAAGCTACAGGCTGGATCTGTGAAGCTACAGGCTGGATCTGTGAAGCTACAGGCTGGATCTGTGAAGCTACAGGCTGGATCTGTGAAGCTACAGGCTGGATCTGTGAAGCTACAGGCTGGATCTGTGAAGCTACAGGCCGGATCTGTGAAGCTACAGGCTGGATCTCTGAAGCTACAGGCCGGATCTCTGAAGCTACAGGCTGGATCTGTACATGGAATCTTTGGTAAATGTAGGCAGACCATCCATCCGTCCAGCCTGCCAGTCCGCACTTACTGGACTCACACTACCCCATTTCTCATTGTGTCACACCCTCGCACACATTGAGCACTTCAGGTCACTTGCTTTAACTGCACATGTATGCGTGAGAGGTTGGCATAGATGTGTGTGTGTACACTAGGGTACAAGCGCAATATCTGTCTGTGTTTGGAACTGAGACGTTCAGTTTGCGAACGCTGTGGTGCTGCTGGTGGGATTGGCCACAGAAAAAAGCCCGAGTCTAGTCACATGAAGTCATGTTCAATGTATGGATTATGTGTTAATGGCAGATAGTGGGATATCCGTGCAATACAGCACAGTGCCTGCTGGCATGTGCTGGCATGAGGCATGAAAAAGAGGTTGATGGTTTCCTCATGAGTAGACACATGTGCCAGAAGCAGCAACTGCCACAGCATTCGAGACCTTGAACTGCAAACTACAGGCCACACGCACTAATCTTTTTTGTGGTCGCAAACACCCATTTGCAAAATCGGATTGTTTGTGACTGTAAAACAGGGATTTCTTATGTACGAACCCCATTTAAGAAGTCAGTAAACCTTTACCAAGCCCTAAAATGAGTTTAAAATGGTTACTGATTCACGATTTAGAAAGGACGTTTTGCGGGTGTCCCTTCCAAATTGCAAATCCGTCCCATATGTATCAATGGTTTACAGCGGGAATTCCGGTCGCAAACTATTGGAAAGTGATCTACTTTCAAGTTGGGATGGTAACCGATTTGCAAACGGGAAAGGGTCTCCTTTTGACCCCTTCCTCTTTGGGATCTGGGGGAAGGTGTTTCTGGAGCAGCAGGCAGTGGTCCAGTGTACTACTGCCAGTTTTCTACGAAACTTTTTGAAAAATCTATTTTTTAATAAATTACAGTCCTATTTTAGTTTGGATAATCAGACAAGTTGACTTTATTTAATCTGAAGCACTGACTCGGTGGTGTGCTGACTCTTGCAGGCGCTCTGCCCTTTTGCCCAACAGGAGTAAAACGTATTTTATGACCTACCTACTGAATATTAATTAGGTAGATTGGAATATGACTCACTCTAAATCCTTATTTTGTGTATCGACCTATAATACATAGGTTGGGTTACAATATAATTTTCTGTCCGCAAACAAAAATGTTCACATATAGCGACGAATGTTTGGAACCAGAGCAATACTGCATCTGTCCTTGAGTATCACATGAGACACAAAAGACTGAGTGTCAAACTATTAATCGGAACAGTGATTGTAACAATGTTGGCACTTTATTTCCTACCTGTTTCCTTTGTTGAGAAAAAGTCTTAGAGAGCATAGTCAAGAGAACTGTAATTATGTCACATAGGAGGACCAAATTGTGTGTCAGAGTTGATAAAATTATGCACAAGATAGGCAAATTATGAGGCATAATGCACATTTTGTAATAGTATTGCTTCATTAGTTTGTGTGTTTTTTTTTGTTAAATTTCATCATTGTGTGGGCAAAGATTTTACTTTGCTTGCACCAGTTTAACAACCAATTACAGTAAAAAAAAACTACTGAAAGATGGCCAGCCTACCTTATTGAAAGGCATTTCACTGAACTGGAATGCATGTCTCCAGGTTTTAGTAACTTTAGCTCTGATTGAGCTAGAAACAAAGGGGCATATGTACAATAGAAGTGGCAGAGCACATCACTAACCTGCCTGGCTTAACGACACGCTCCGCCACTTCTGAAATGCAGGACTGCACCATATTTACAACAATATTTCCCCCTGCACTGGTGCTAACTTTAACTGCCTAGCGCCAACGTAGGCACACTTGCACCATAGTGCAAGGGTGTCTGCGTTTCAGGGGAAGATTGCTTATGTGCAGGAAGGTGTCCCTTCCTGCATATGTGCAGAAAGGTGTCCCTTCCTGCACATAAACAATCTTTAAATGCTGTTTTGTAACTTCTATGTGTGCTGCATTGGCACACATAGAAGTTGCAAAACATAATTTTTTTGTTTATGTGCAGGAAGGGACACCTTCCTGCAATTAAACAATCAATGGTGTGTTGCTGTTTCCATGTGTTCTACACAACGCAGCACATGTGTAAACAGCAAAAACAAGGAGAAAATAAAATGTTCTCCTTGTTGCGCCAGGTTTTCCCTGATCTTAATTTTGGCGCTGCCCCACATTAACTCCACCCTTGTAAATATGGGGCAGCGTCAAAATCTGAAGCCCTTTGTGCCCAATGGCCGTGGCGTGCCTGACTGTGATTATAATCTCTGAGTGACAGGCTTCACAGCAGATATCTACAGTGGTTGCATGAAACCAGTGAGTTATCTTAACTGTTATAATTCTTCCCTCAGCACCATGACTGACCGACCCCTCCTGTTCACTTTGTAGGAATGTATTCCCCTGTCGCAGCAAACTTCCATAGTCTGTAAAGTATGAGTCTTTTTCCTATTTCACTTAAGAATTTCAACGCTTTCTGTTTTTGCTGCGTTTGCATTGAGGGTGTGTGGTCGCTTGACTCTTATGCACTTAATGGAGTTTGTAGCAATGTTAGGGACAGACTCATCTTGTGCTCCATGTGTGGGTGTGTGTTGAAGGACTACATGGGGCTGTGTGTTTCTCAGGAACAAGGCAGTGCTTAATTTGAGCCAGTGTTTTCCGGTGCTCGGCTTCGGCACTTAATTGTCAACACCAGCATTTGTGACATTCTGCCACAAGGTAAAACCAAAGGGGATGATGGACGGAGTGTTGAACATTGCAAGCACTCACCCCCAGTCAACTGATCTGGGTTTAATCCATCATCATTCTTTAGCTCACTCCGCCACCCCAGTTCAGACATGGCCATATGCAAATCAGTCTGACCCTGTGCCTCATGGGAACAGTCCAGCCCGAACTGCCAAGCCACATCTTCCCTGGACCGGAAACAAGCATCTTGGGCCCGGTTTCTGGCTAATCCGCCGTCATCAGCCAGGCGGGCATGCTCAGATGTAGGCCCCGTGCTCTCTGTGCCACTGGAAGCAAGCTATCCTGGCTGAAGAGGGGTGAAACCCCGAAACGGAAACCGGTCCTAGGATGCTTGTATGCAGTCCAGGGAGGACCTGCATTGGCAGTTCGGGCTGGACTGTTCCCATGAAGCACACGGTCAAGACTGATTTGCATATGGCTGGGTTCAAACTGAAATGGCATGGTGAGCAAAAAAAAATGGATTTAGGCCCAGATCTCTGCACTGGGGTGAATGTATGACATTGTTCTGCGTTCTGTCCATCAACTGTTGTTTTTGCATTTGTCACCCCGAGTGGGACGAGTATGCTCAGACGTGGGTCCCGTGCTCTCCATGCCACTGGAATCAAGCTATCCTGGCTGAAGAGAGGTGAAACCCCAAAACCAGTCCTAGGATGCTTGTTTCCAGTCCAGGGAGGTCCCAGCTTTGCAGTTCGTGCTGGACTGTTCCCATGAGGCACACGGTCAAGACTGATTTGCATATGGCTGGGTTCAAACTGGAATGGCATGGTGTAGGAGAGTAGGATCTGAACTTATGTTGCCCCCACTTTTTTTCTGATGTATACACTGGTTTCTGGCTATTGTCTGGCTGGGTCCCTGCTAATCAGGGCCCCAGTCTCTCTGTTCTCTATAAACGACTTGGTGTGCATAGTAGATGCACTTGTGATTGGATACTGTGGTACCTTATGAGCCCCTAGTATATGGTACCTTAGGTACCTAGTGCATAGGCACTTCACAGGCCTACCAGGGGCTGTAGCATGTATTATGCCACCCCTGGGAAGCAGACTCAATCTCACACCACAGGCCTGCTACTGCAGCCTGGGTGAGGTAGTGTTAGCACTCCTCACTGAGGTATAGGTTTCTATATCTCACCATACACACACATATAAACCTATCAGCCAACCCTATGGCAGGCCCTATGGCAGGGTGCTTGGTTTACAATGTGAGGGGGTGCCTCTGCATGAGCACGACCCCTCTGCAGCTGGCAGGGTCTATTCCCTGTGGCTGTTTGTGGATGTGGTTAAACCATATACTCTTAAGTGCATTATAACCTACCGGTAAATGCTAACTTTGGAATGAATGTATCAAAACATGTCGTGTTTGGTGTCAAACAACTTGGAATCATACCACCACACCAGTAACTGGTGTTGGAGTATGATCCCACCCTTCTAGAGGGGACGACATGTACCTACTGTGGTAACACGGTAGAAATCTGAAAGAGCCCTGGCATCACAAAATGGATGCCACCAGCACAGACACTGGGCTGCCCTCCTGCTGCTGACTGAAACTCGCAGTCGAGGAGGCCCAACAATAGGCATCCTGTCACAGGGAGGTGTCACCACCTTCCAGACAGGATTTAGTGTATTGGGGCTGGGTGGGTGCACTTCTAGAGTGCTTTGAAGTCCTGCACTGGGGGAGCAGTAGGCTCCTCTGTGTATATGCCAGCTCAAACCGGTTCAGGGGCTACCTGTCCCTGCTGTGGCGCGAAACTGGACAAAGGGAAGTGGGGTGTAACCACCCCCTACCCTGACCCTCCCAGAGGAGTGGTCCTAGAGCTAGTCCCTCCCCTATCTTCAGTATAAGATAGGAAACCTTGCCATTGCAAAGTAGATTACCCTGGACAACGCTCCACAAAGAAGAATCCTGGCCCATCGACGTTCCACTACATTTGGAAGACAGAAGAATCTCCCTTGGAGTCAAGGAGTGACTCCCTTGCTTGTCAGGCACCAGAAACTCTAATCAACGGTCGCAAACTTTCCCGCTCCCGCCAGAGTTCGAAGTCCCTGCAGCCCCAGAAGTAGATTTCCTGACTTCCCGATGGCCATTGTGAGTCCCCAGCAAAGCTGAGGTGAGTGGACCCCACGAGTGACAAGGAACTGCAATACCTGGGTACCGTGCACTATTGTCGAGTGCAACCCCTTCACGACGTTCTACGAACTTGTGCATTGGACCATTTGTGGCCCAAGCCTCCAGCAGGTTTTGCAGTGAAAATCAGAGGCCTACCCCATCCCGTGTGACCGTGGGCTCCTGTGAAGCATTTCCTCAAGAGGAATCTTCGCAATCAATCACATAATTTGTAAAGCGCACTACATACCCGAGAGGGTTTTAAGGCGCTGGTGGTGGGGGGTGGGGGGAGGGGGGTGTTGCTGCTCTTGGTCGAAGAGCCAGGTCTTGAGTTGTCTCCTGAAGGTCAGCAGGTCTTTGGTCTGTCGCAGGTAGAGGGGGAGGGTGTTCCAGGTCCTGGCCGCGCGATGGGAGAAGGATCTGCCTCCGGAAGTAGTTCTCCGGATGCGTGGGATCGTGGCCAGGGCGTGGTCGGCGGAGCGGAGTTTCCTGTTGGGTACGTAGAAGGAGAGTCGACTGAGATAGGCTAGGCCGGTGTTGTGGAGAGCTTTGTGTGCGTGGATCAGGAGCTTGAAGGAGATTCTTTTGTCGACGGAGAGCCAGTGCAGGTTCTTTAGGTGGGGGGTGATGTGGTCGCGGTGCGGGATGTCGAGGATCAGGCGTGAAGAGGCATTCTGGATTCTCTGTAGTCTGCTGATGAGTTTGGACGAGGCTCCGGCGTAAAGGGCGTTTCCGTAGTCGAGTCTGCTGCTGACTAGGGCCTGGGTTACTGTTTTCCTCGTGTTTGTCGGGATCCATCTGTAGATCTTGCGGAGCATGCGTAGGGTGTTGAAACAGGTGGAGGAGACTGCGTTGACTTGTTTGGTCATGGAAAGTTTCGAGTCGAGGATGACTCCCAGGTTCCGTGCGTGGTTGGTGGGGGTCGGGGGGGACCCCAGTGATGTGGGCCACCAAGAGTCGTCCCATGCGGAGGGGTTGGACCCGAGGATGAGGATTTCCGTCTTGTCTGTGCTCAGTTTGAGGCGGCTGTCCTCCATCCAGTCGGTGACGGCCTTCATTCCCTAGTGGAGGTTGGATTTGCCAGTGAGGGGGTCCTTGGTGAGGAAGAGGATCAGCGGAGTGTCGTCGACGTAGGAGATTATGTTGAGGTTGTGCTGTCGGGCGATGCGTACTAGTGGTGCCATGTAGACGTTGAACAGCGTCGGGCTGAGGGAGGATCCTTGAGGGACGCCGCAGATGATCTCGGAGGCCTCGGATCGGAATGGGGGGAGGCGGACTCTCTGCTTTCTGCCGGAGAGGAAGGAGGTGGTCCAGTCCAGGGCCTTGTCTCGGATCCCTGCGTCGTGGTGGCGCGTGCGTAGTGTGCGGTGGCAGATGGTGTCGAAGGCGGCTGAGAGGTCCAGGAGGATGAGGGCCGCCGTCTCGCCGTTGTCTAGCAGGATCCTGATGTCGCCTGTGGCGACAATGAGGGCGGTCTCGGTGCTGTGGTTGCTGCGGAATCCTGATTGGGACGGGTCTAGGATGTTGTTGTCTTGAGCTGGGTGTTTACTATCTTCTCGATGACCTTTGCTGGGAACCGAAGCAGGGAGATGGGGCGGAAGTTCTTGAGGTCGCTCGGGTCCGCTTTGGGTTTCTTCAGTAGGGCGTTGATCTCTGCGTGCTTCCAGTTCACAGGGAAGGTGGCGGTCTTGAAGGAGAGGTTGATGATTTTGTGCAGCTGGGGTGCGATGGAACTGCTGGCTTTGTTGAAGATGTGGTGCGGGAGAGGGTCGGATGGGGAACAGGAGTGGATTGTTCCCATGGTCTTGATGGTGTCCTCGATGCTCACGTTGACCCAGGTTGTCAGGGTGTCGTGGGCGGTGGGTTCGGTGTGGTGTGGTCGGAAGGGGTCGTCCGGGGTCTGAAGCTGTCATGGATGTCGGTGATTTTCCGGTGAAAGAAGGCGGCGAGGGAGTCGCACAGGGCTTGCAATTGTGGGATGTTGTTGGCGTTGGAGCTGGGGTTGGAGAGTTCCTTCAACATGGTGAAGAGCTCCTTGCTGTTGTGCGCGTTGTTGTCAAGGCGGTCTGTGAAGGAGGTTCTTTTGGCGGTCCTGATGAGGTGGTGGTGATTGCGGATGGCGTTTTTGTGGGCAGTGCAGCTGTCTGGTGTCTTGTCGCTGTGCCATATGTTTTCCAGTTTCCGGCAGGTTTGTTTGGAGTCGAGGAGTTCCGGGGGGAACCAGCTGACTCTTCTGCTGGTGTCTCTCTCACCCACAATCCCTTGCCCATTGGCTTGTGGGTTCCCCGAAGACTTTCTTTTCGACTCAAAGGGCTCCCCTGGTTGCTCCAGGCCTGCCCTCACTCACCCTTGCCGGGTGAGTCCCTCAGACCTTGCTGGTCTGCAACGCTGACCTTCTTCGATTTCCACGAGACTTGCTGTTGCCAAGGCTTGTTGGCTCAAATCCGGTTGCCGACAGCTCAGTAAGCTGCAGACGTTGTGGGACACTCCGAATCCAGCTGCTGGTCATCGTCGATCCTTCCTGGACCTCGTGAACGAAGAGTCAAAACACCCTTGATCACCTGAAATCACCCGACTTCTGTGGGTATCCATCTTCCTGGCCCCGGGTCACTGGCAAGTGACTGTGAACACTGTCCCTTCAATTTTCAGGTCATCTGCATCCCGAATCCACCCATGGATTCCACCGGACACTTCTTCAGTCTTCGCAAGCAGCAAATCTTCTCTGGTCTCCATAGAAAACAGCGACCCGACACCAAAAGAAACCTATGCACCCCGCTTCCCTGGGTGAGGTAACTCGTGCACTCCAGTGCCCTAGTGTGTGTTGGCCCTCGAATTACTTACCTTGTAAGTGGCTTGCTTGTAGACTTCCTCGAAGTACCCTAAAACTTTAAAAATCAAACCGCAACTTGCTCCATTGTAATCAATAGGGAACCCGCGGCTGTGTTCTCACACTGCATGCATCTCCTGTGGGTCTGTTACTTACCTGCTTTTGCTGCATTAGTGAAGCCTCAGCGATTCTACAGGCCCTAGGATTTGTCATTCTTCAAGTCGACTTTCCTAAACCTCTTTTTTAGTATATGGTCTGGTACGCCCCTAGGGCCCCAGCCATATTTGTGCTTAACTTATTGTGAAACATTGATATTTGAATGTTTTCCTGGCTTCTAATGTCATAAAGAGATTAGTAGAGTGTGTCTAGAAATAAATACATATATATTTGATATATATGCCTGTGTGGTGTCCTTTCATTTGGTAATTCAAGAGATTATAAGGTAAAACAAGCTGCTTTACATTCCTCAGAGACTTAGCCTGAAGGCTGCTCTCCACAGCTACCACTAGGATAGCTTTCTTTAAAAGGTTGTCTTAAACCTCTCTACCATAAGAGTCGAATTGGACTGGTGCAAGGTGGCCACTATAACTAGTGACCAGCATATGCCAGGCCAACTTCTCACACATGGTGAGCAAAAAAACGATGGATTTAGGCCCAAATCTCTGTGCTGGGGTGAATGTATGACATTGTTCTGCATTCTGTCTATCAACTGTTGTTTTTGCATTTGTCACCCCGAGTGGGACGGGTATGCTCAGACGTGTGTCCCGTGCTCTCCATGCCACTGGAATCAAGCTATCCTGGCTGAAGAGGGGTGAAACCCCGAAACCAGTCCTAGGATGCTTGTTTCCAGTCCAGGGAGGACCTGGCTTGGCAGTTCGGGCTGGACTGTTCCCAATACTGATTTGCATATGGCTGGGTTCAAACTGGAATGGTATGGTGAGCAAAAAAGCGATGGATTTAGGTCCAGATCTATGTACTGGGGTGAATGTATGACATTGTTCTGCGTTCTGTTCATCAACTGTTGTTTTTGCATTCTGCCACAAGGTGGGGCTGTGTTGGCAAATTTAGAGGGAACCATAGAAACAGTTCATCGTAAATTCAATATACATTAAAAATGACTATTACCTGCCGCCCAAGCCATTCTTATAGCTTTGGGAGCCTGAAACAGTCCGAATTGTTACACTTAGAGGAGTGTGATGGTTAGTAGTTGTGTTGGTAGTGACACTGGCAGCGCTGGCAGGGGCAATATGTGGTGCAAGCTGCAATGGCCTCCTGGCGAGAGCTGTGGCACTTATAATTTTTTACTCAACACTCACACAGAGTTCAGTGCCCTGTGCTCCCAATTAAGGGGCATATCAACAAGGGCTTTATCTCTGCATTTTTGGCTTTAAAAGCCAAAATAGGAGAGATAAAACTAGCGCCCTATCAACAACAGGGTGCTAACATGCAAATTTGCATGTTAGCACCCTTTTACTCTACGCTTCCCCTTGCATCTCTAATGAGATGCAAAGGGGGCGTTCCAGAGTAAAATAATAGGAGAAATGTCGCTAAGCGACATTTCTCCTATTATCAAGAATGTCGCTAACCCTGTTAGAGACAAAAAAAGCAGCGCTAACCGCGGTTAACGCTGCTTTTTTACGTCTGGTATTTTTCAGACTTAGCCATGATATCCTATCGAAGGAGGATATCATGGCTAAGTTTGCCTGTCCCTATCAACAAGGTAATGTGAGATTATCGCTGGGTTTCCAGCGATAATCTCACGTTAGCCTGTTAGCGTGAGGATTTTTATCGCTATTGAGATAAGCGTTGCTAATAGCACGCTATCTCAGCGATAAAAATTCACGCTAGCTGGCGATAATTATCCTAGCGCTAAGTGCGCTTAGAGATAATTATCGCCGGCTGTTGTTGATATGCCCCTAAGTATCTGAGGGGTGAGGGGCGCTAGAGGGCGCGCGATGGAATGGCTGCACTTTAGTGCCGCTCCGCTGGTCGTGGGAAATATCCTTGCATAATTGCAGACCTTCTAAAGCTTATAGCGTGTTACTAACAGAAAACGGCAGTAGAATGACAGCACTACACAGCAACAACAGCGATGTGCAGTAAAATCAAGTTTTCGCCTGGGAAGATTGACCAGAGACAGCAGGCTGCTGGACTGTTGGGGAAACACAAAATGGCGGCACGCTTAAACTGATAGCGGCCCGCAATGAAAACGGCGATTCGGCAGGGGTGCCTGCCTTCTTAGTTCGCGCCCTGCCCTGCACTGCTGGCTTCTCTCCTCATGATGCCCGTAACGCTTTGAATACTGCTACCGGCTGAGCCCCTGACGACAACATTGCCGCGACGCGGAGTGCCGGAGAGGCTGAAGATCCGAGGCTGGAGGCCGCGTGGGGAAGACCTGCTGAGGAGTCGCGCTGCGAGCGGAGGACACCATTGGCACTATAGGTGGGTGGGCCAGTCCCGCGTGGCGAATGATTAGCCAGAACCGCCTCACCTACAAGCACGGCATGTCTCCTTAAGCGACAGTGACTGCCTTGCAGGAAGCCAATAACTACCGAAGGGAAGGTGGGTCCATCTCCGTATCGCTCCCCTGTGGAAAACCCCGATCGTTTCATTGGAAGCCAGCCACATTGTGCCCCCTTCTTCCCATGCCGGCCCCCATCATAACGAAGCAACATACACACCTTGTGGCGCTTTATGGATATATCATGATAATAGGTCATATAACCAACATCCAATAATCTACATGGAAGTGGATATATATCTGTTGAGTGTGTCTATCATACATGCCAACATTTCAGAAGAGCAAAGTGGGAGATTCTTTAAAAAAAAAATCGGGTGAATGGGGCCTTGATTCGGGTTACTGTCATGTATGGGCTTTGGAGGCGTGCTGCTGCAGGATCGGACATTTGAAACGCAAATATACATTTTTTTTCTTACCTTTCAGAAGCATGGAGCGCAATGGCAGGCAGAGAGAGGGTGGTATAAGTGTTCTGCACTCACTGGCCTGGCAGGCTGCTGGCAGTGCATATACCACCCCCCCCCCCCACCCCACCTGTGTGGCAGCCCAGGCACACACACAGCCGCCCCCCCAGTACTTTGCAGGTCTTTAAAAAGACCATTCGCTTGTTAATGGGGCTTTGTTGGTTTTTCACCCCTTCTAGAGCCCCTGCATCGCCACTCTGACTATTGCTGGAAGAATTAGCACCTTACACAATACCAAGCCCTGTCTGCTGAAACCCCGAGGAATCGGGTTTTTGCTTGCAGGAATCGGGAGGCGGGAGACTAGCTTTGAAATCGGTAGTCTCACGCCTGAATCGGGAGGGTTGGCATGTCTGGTCTATGGGGGCAGCCATGAGCGGTCGCACTGTGATATTGGTTACTACTCGAACTCTGAAACGACAACAGGGGTAACAGACGCGACAGTTTTAAAACTTCTCCAACATAGTGTGTGACGGCTGGTGCGCTGGATGTTGTGCGCCGTCGAAGGCCTCATGTTACACCGGCAACTAACCACTTCTAGCAACCAGTATATGTCCGTCATGAACACTGTATTTGCCACTGCATAAATCTGCCAAACTATACAAGCACAACACTTCTGATGCCATAGACTTTCACAACCACAGAGAGAATCGCTATTGTGCTAGTTGCCAAAATAACCAGAACAGTATTTTGCAAACGGCAGGTTAGTACTCTCTGCGAAGTATATTATTGTACACACTTTCCCTGATAGGCAAACCAGATAAACAGCAGCCCAAATTGTCCTTCAACACGTGCCGGGCACCTAGGAACATGTCAGCTCACTCGGATACTGAATTGGAGGCTGGTAGTGCCAAAAAGACGACAATGGAAGATACCCTAAAAGCCATACAACACAGCCTTAAGGCCATAGACCGCAAAATTGACACTCTTACTCAGAGTCGATCATATGGCGGCTAAACTTGATAAACAAGGTGAATGCCTGGATGATGTCGAGCTACGAATATCAGCAGTGGAGGATGAGTCTAACACTACAACACGTAAATGCCTGGAGATGGAAAAGGTGCTAGAAGTCATAAAAAACAAACGTATATTTGGAAGCACGCTCACGGTGTAATAATGTCCATATTACGGGTATTCCAGAGAGTGCCAACACAGGGAAAATTTAATCATTTGTAGAAGACACGGTGCTTGATATTTTTGGTGCCGAGGCATTCTCACCCGTGTTTATAGTTGAACGTACACATAGATCACTTGCGCCAAAGCCTATCCCAGGAGCCCCGCCACGACCCATCATTGCCTGAATACTTAACTACAAGGATAGGGATACAATACTACGACTGGCAAGGGAAAAGCAACAAATTAATCACCACTGCAACAACCTCTCATTCTACCCAGATTTCACAATGACAGTTTAGACGGCTCGTAAAGATTTTGCGCCTGTGAAAAAGAAACTGCGAGAGGTGGGCATTGAATATGCTATGCCCCATCCAGCGAGACTGCGATTGTCACATGATGGACGTACGAAAATACTGACTACACCTAAAGCAGCACATGACTTTGTCAAGCTGATTGCCACGAAAAATAAGAAACCAGACCGCTCCTCTGCTGATCCGGACTCAGACTGATGCAATGGAACGACATGGTAAAAGTATGTTATAAAATGCAACTTATAAGTAGGGCATATGGTGCTATTGTGAATAAGCTACGTATACGATTCAGAAGTGACATGGTGTTATAGTATGCCATAGATATTCAGTTATATTGGTCTACACCTCAGCTATTATAAAATTGATAGTGACTTTGGATGATATAAGATGTTGAAAACAGTTTATTGCACAAACGGCAAACTGGTATATATAGGATGCTTCATTGTAACTTACATTTGGGTAATTGCCAAAAAGCCTCTGGATCAATGGGTATTGTTAACTGACCACGTAATTCCACAGATTTTGTAACAGAGGTCCTTTCCGTATATACATTACCCAACCACATCCGCCCCCGCGGATGAGATAGTGTGCTCCTAACGGCCCCCTGTGGGTATACCCCGCAACAATTGGTATAATGTTTTTTTTTAATTATGGGTTCTGTCTTTGGCATAATTGGAATGCCAATGTAGGAGGGGGATTTGGGAAATGTTTTATGCAGTTTACTTCAGGCACCTCCATATATGGCACAATGCAGACAAGAGTAGAATTAATAGATGTGTATATGTACAACAGACTATAAACTACCGCAGACGGTATATACAAAACTGCAAGGTGTACAAATTGCTGTATATAGTAATTAATGACCCAGAGCAGGCAGTAATGTAAAGTCATTTCCAGTCAATTTGTTAACCTGGAACATTCGAAGGTTAACTAACCCCCAAAAAATTAATCAGGTGTTTGTATTTCTTGATAGACATCAAATCGACATAGCCCTATTACAGGAAATCCATCTGGCAAAAGCGACCAAGTGTGGATTGGGACATAGATGGGCCGAGCATACCATTGTGTCATCATACTCAACCTACTCGAGAGGTGTTATAATCCTAATAAAGAAGGGAGTACAATTTATTGTGAACCAAACACTTATCGACGACTGCGGTCGTCATGCTATAGTTACAGGGATACTTCCGGGCCTACACATTAGGCTAATAAATATCTATGGACCGAACATAGATGACCCAGAATTTTTAAATGATATTAGATCAAAATTGGGAGAATTGCCTGAGGTGGAAACACTGTGGGGAGGGGATTTCAATTTAGCCCTTAATGATACACTTGACTGTTCAGGTGTGACTAAAGAGCCTCATACCAGGGCAGTCCAAATAGTACGAGATGGTATGAGAGAATTCAACAGGACGTGTGGAGGCTATGAAATCCGCACACTCTGGCAGCTACTCAGAACTCCACTATGCATAATAGCTGGCCACTCATAGATTATTGGTTGACGACCACAACAGCTAGTACATGGATAAGCAACATACAGCACCTACCAAAAACACTGTCGGACCATAACCCGATCCTGCTTTCCTTAGGCATCCCTAGGTATGCACCACCACCGTTCATCTAGCGCTTTAATGCCAAAACCCTACTAGATACACTCTATAATGACTCTATACGAAATGCCATCACGGAATATTTCCAATTAAACCAGAATTCGGTAGATGATGCTGGCTTACTGTGGGAAGCCTTCAAGGCCACAATACGGGGAGTGTGCATTAGTACGAATGCGGGCATATTAAAAGATATACATACCCAAATTACCAAATGTGAAGACACACTAAAAATTCTAGAGCAGGAATATGTACATACCCATAACACTGATATACTGGGCAAAATGTCAGAATATCAAGAACTTGCAGATAGTGAACTTAAATACATCTCGAAACAACAAGTAGCAAGAACTTATGGGGAGGGCGGCAGGCCTGGTCGGGTACTAGCACGTAAAATCTCCCAAGACCATACCCCACATACGGTCATTAAAATTCTAGACCCACAGGGCACTGCACAGTATGGCATACAGAATATTCTATCAGCTTTCACGACAACCTACGAGGAGGTGTATACCTCGCGAAACACGGCTGACCTGCTTGAAGTACTCGAATATTTGGAAGATATTGCAATAGCCTGGTTATCAGATGCCCAATGGGACTATCTAGCTCAACCCATCACCATTGAAGAAATCAGAGGTAATTAAAACCCTAACCAATGGGAAAGCGCCGGGTCCTGACCGGTTTACAGGTGAATTTTATAAAGAATACGTCTATCTTTTAGCACCTCACCTTGTGAACACGTATGGGGACGCTTATGAACAGCAGATCCTCCCACCCACACTTCGGGAAGCCATGATTATAGCACTATTAAAACCAGATAAGGACCCTGAAATCCGTGAGTCCTACCGCCCGTTGTCTCTATTAACCTCTTCAGTGCCCATGACGAGATAGTCTCGTCATGGAGCACGGTTGCGCTGTGCCCATGACAAGACTATCTCGTCATGAACCCCACCCACTAGTGCAACGCCCGGCACAGGAGGGGGAAAGGGCGTGGCACTGAAGGGGTTAAACACGGATACCAAAATACTGGCCAAGCTTATTGTCAAACGCCTCTAGCCCCTTATGGTTAATATTATCCTCCCGGACCAATCGGGATTTATTCCCCATCGCTCCACAGCCCACAATTTACGCAACCTATTTGCATTATCCCACCAACTTAATCCGGAGCTCAAAGCGGCTGCGGTCTTATTAGACGCCGCCAAGGCATTTGATTTAGTCGAATGGCCATATCTTTTTACAGTACTGCAAAAAATGGGCATGCCGCCGATACTCCTGCAATGGATCAAAATATTATATGTGAAACCCGTGGTACGTATTAAGGTAAATCAATATGTATCTAACACGATCCAAATCACACGGGGCATTAGACAGGGGTGTCCTCTCTCCCCTTTATTATTTGCTATCGCGCTAGAACCATTAGCTTGTGAGATCAGGCAACACCACAAAACCGCAGCCCTGCAGTTCCTTCAGCGCCCTATAAATATCTCTTTATATGCAGATGACATGGTCCTCTATGTTCATGAACCTCATATAAATTTATCACCCATTCTACGGGAATACATAAAATTTGGTAGACATTCGGGCCTACAAATCAATTGGAGTAAATCCACCATTATCCCCTTAACGGATGTTACGGTGCCATACCCTGTAGAGTTTCCATTGGAATGGCAAGGAGACTCTGTCAAATGTTTGGAAATTTTATATCACAAAGACCCTGCAGTGGTTATAATGACCAATTATGGCACTGCCATTAGTAAAATAGAAGAAACAGAACGGTGGATACATTTGCCCTTATCCCTGGCGGATAGAATGGCTCTGGTAAAAATGGTCATACTCCCCAAGTTCCTCTACCTTTTCAATAACATCCCCATTCCCCCACCAAAGGCTGTGTTTCAAAGGTTGAAAGCGGGTGTGACCCACCTTATATGGGCTGGTAAGCAAACACGAGTTGAGCTGCATGCATTAACATTGCCATACTCCAAGGGAGGGTTTAAGGTTCCGGATTTCCTGCTATATTTCCTCTGTGTGCAAGCGCAATATGCACACTACTGGTATCACCCAGTGCGAGATCTACCTCATATGGCTGTAGAAGATGGAGATACCCAACCAATATCGCTTCAACATATTTTACCACATTCCCGCCCACTTGTATTGAAGCAAGAAATACACACTATTTGCACTACAGATCTGGCTTGGCAGCGAATGGGGAAATTAGAACATAAACTACCTCTCTGTGCTCCAGCACTTCCCCTCCACATCATCCAGCCCTATCAGTGACTCGGGAAAAAGTGAGTATGACACTGCTACCACAAGTTGGGATAGATGTGATGGGAGACTTCTATGATGGGGTTTTTGTAGAATTCGATGACATAGATTACATTAGTAATCAAACTCTCCTCTTTAAATTTGCTTATCATAGATTGAGTAGAGCAATTAAAGATTATTATCCGACTTTTCCTGCGGAGTCGGAAACACTCCAAGCACTACAAATGATTAGCACTACTCCGCACAATAGAAATTTGGTGACCAAACTATATATGCTGTTACAGGCTGATATAGCGGGTAATATACAAAAAGCGCAGGAGAAATGGTCATCTGTTCTGGAGTTCCCCCTTGTAGACGAGGAATGGGCTACTTGCTGTGCATTAATAGACATGCTTACCCCGAATGGTAACTTGAGAATTATACATCACAAATATCTTCATCAAACATACCATACACCGATTAAGCTAAAGAAATGTGGGCTCCGCTCTGATGCATGTTGTAAAAGATGTAAAGCAGATGATGCCGATTTCATACACTTAGCGTGGCATTGCCCACGGATTAGAGAATACTGGGAAAAGATAACTGGAACTTTGAGTTCTATTTTGGAAGTCAAAATAGATTGTACAATTTGTGTATGTTTACTTAGTCTAGTAACAAATTTGATTCTCTGATTGGTGGACTGTTTTGGACAATTAATATTCTCTTTTACTGGTTCTTGCTGTACATCTAAAAGTTTTTTTGATATAATTTGTCATTTTTTTCATCTGTATTTATATTCTAAATCATGGGGAAGCGGAAATTAGCAAGCGCCGATAACAAAAAGTTAGTAAAACCTGGGGAGCGATATCGCCAGTCCATTTTAAATTATCAGACAGGCACTGTGGGAGTAATAGAATGGCAAATTACAACCGTCGAAGAAGCATTGAACCCAGGGCTGGAGGGGGGCATCTCTGGGGGTACTTCAGGGGGGTAGTCCTAGTGTTTTAACCAAAGTCCTTAGCAGTAATTCAGTCGCAAATGGTTGCGCGGTAAATATTTTAGATCATATATCGTGTAGTGAACATGATTATGAATCACAACCACCGACTAAGAGACCTAGGAACCCCGATATTCACCCCTCGCTTGAGGTAACAAGTTTAAATGCCAGTAAATCTCCCCATATAAGAAATAACAAAGCCCCAAAAAAGGCCATGTCCCAAAAACCTGTGACTTGGGAAAAATGAATACTTCGCTCCAACGTGCGCACTCAGAGTGAGGTTGGTAAGCTGAAAGTCAAGCTGGAAGCCTTAGACTCATATTTTAGAGAATGTATGCGCAATTTGACATCTGGACTCGGATTAATGGAGCAACCCTAGAGAAATTTATGGATAAACTTCATGGGCAGGGTAGTGCCCCCCATCATCCGAGTGAACAGGTTGGTGCATTGGGTCATCCAAAACTTAAAACTTATAGTCTTACTGTGGGTCCTCCTACCGACAAAGGACTGGGAAAAAGTAATGCACTGTCACAGCCTCCCGGAATTAACGTAGGGGGGCCCCCACCTATTATCCCACCTTTGTGTAGCCCCACTACTGATAATGTTTATGATAAAAGTAAACAGAAGGCACACGTCACACTTGGATCTACCATCAGCGGCCACACTATTTGTAGTGGTACTGGCTAACGTTCCAATATTAGAAAAAGAGAAAGAAGAGTCATGGGAAGAATTAAGGAATAAATCATTAAGATGGCTTGGTATTAGGACTTGCCTTGGATTGGAGCTATTTGAGGAGTTCAAGATGGTGAGAAGAATAGGTTGGGTTGGCAGAGGTAAAAAAAACCTTTTTAGGGGACTGTGTTGTTTTGACTTTTAAAAACCCTCGCCTTGTCAAACTATTATTGAGCAGAGCAGGAGACCAATCTGAGCTAGGACAAGGAATCAAAGTTGTTCCCTTAGGTGACTTCTACCGACCTATTTGGAGCAACAATGTAAGGAGAAACTGGGAACCACATAGCCTGACACACAGAAATCAGTATAATATTGAAACATACAATCGCTTTGACACACTTAACAACTTAGAAGCACTGGACTGACTGAGCATAGAGGGTTTAGACCAGGTGGGAATCTTGAATAGTGTAGATTCTGGCTCTAATAAGAATCTTCTTCTACCTCGAGCTAGTAATTCACTAAAGGAAATACAAGAGAGCCACTGGAAAAAATACCGATCACCGTGAATATAGTCCCAGACACTTTGGTAGTGCAAACCCCACCCTTGCTTGTACAAATACAGCTTAAGTCCCCATTGGGGGTGGATGGGCTGGGGGGGCATGGGGAACAAGGGTCCTGACAAGAAAGATAACTGTCAGTTCTTTTTTTGGAACGTGGCAGGACTCAAATCTAAAGTGTGTAATAATGCTTGGGCTGATTTTGTCAATAAATATGAGGTTCTCAGTTTTCAAGAAACTTGGTTAGTGGATCCTATCCACATTTGCGGGTATAAAACTTTTCAAACGCCAGCCACAAGATCGCCTCATGGTAGAGCTAAAGGGGGCCTTGGTACATATATTTCCAACTACTTGAATTTGAGGAAAATTGAATTGACTGTTTCATGTCGGTATTATCAAGTGATTAATCTGCACGTGGGTCAGGGTTCCTGTGTTGTATTGATACATTTTTACAATAATGTTCCATCAGAAATACTCGAGGGTACACTGCGAAAATTAAACAGTGAACTGCAAAATCTATTTTTGCACGTAGTTAATGACGCTCTGGTTATATGGGGTGGAGATTTTAATTCCCCTATTTGGCAAAGGAAGGCTAAGGGAGTTTGTGGTATGGTGTATGAAAAAGGTTCCGGTCTTACCCACTTCCCTCATAGTCCCCACGGAGACATTCTGAATCACATTTTGTTTGCTTATGATATGGGTTTTGCTAATAATCTATGTGCTCCTATGGTCCCATTCCGTCCGACATTTAATGGTCGAGGCACCTTTTCTATAATTGATTACATACTGGTCACATGTAGGCATTCATCACGCATTACTGATTTTACCACTCATGACATTGCCGTCAGTGACCACTATCCACAAAGCATAGATGTGTTATTATATAAAAAAGATCTTAATCTGAGAGGTAATTCCACTCAGTTATTGACAAATATCACCTTAAGTAGACAAAATGGGTATGCCTTGAGATGGGGGAAAGTGGACCCCGAAGTTTGTTACAAAAATTGTCTCAAAGTGTAAGTACATGATTAATCCGTGCCTTGATGAATCCTCCTCTCACCAAGTAATTATAGAGAATGTTCTAATCATCTCTAATGAAATAAAAGATACACTATACAGTAAAGCAAAAAGGAATAACATACCCAGCTAGGGTTGGTTTGATTCCCATTGTACAAAAGCTCATACTAAACTTAAACATGCTCTAAATGCTAGGGTGAAAGATCAGGAGCTCATTAGGGAATCAAGGAGGCTCTACAAGAGGGCCTTGAAGGATAGGAAGAAAAAGCTGAAAGAGGGGGCTTGGAGCACTTTGCGGGAAGCTTCAATCAATCGAGATCCTTCTGCTTTCTGGAAGGTGGTTAACGTGCCTTTTTTGTCTGAGCACAAAAAAGCGACCATAAAAATTGCAATAAGTGAATCAGAGTGGATCTCGCACTACTCAAAGTTATACAATAATCAAACTAGTGATGCACAGAGTATCGGGGAGAACGGGACTGACCCTGGACCACCCCCCTTTTTAAAAAAACTAACCCTGGAGATCACTTTGAGTGAGGTTAATGCCGCCATAAATGCAAGCCGTGGCGGTAAAGCCCCGGGGCAGGACAGGATCCCGGTGGACTTATTTAAATCCAACTTGGCAATATTGGGACCACTTTTAACTCAAGTTTTTAATGCATGTTGCACCAAGGGATTTTTAAAGACCTGGTACGACTCAATAATTGTCCCCATTTTTAAGAAGGGAGATAGAGCAAATCCAACATGTTATCGCCCGATTTCTCTATTGGATTTAACCGTGAAGATAAGACGGATAATATTAGAAAGACTGCAGGGGTGGGCAGAGGAGAAAAAGACAATTGAACAGGGACTGAACTTACATATCCTATTAGAGAAATATACCCATGCTAGAAGGGAAAGGATGTTTTTAACCTTTGTCGATTTAACGGCCGCATTTGATTGCGTCGTTCATGAAAAATTATGGTAGATTTTAGAGGGACAGGGGGTAGACATTTTATTGATTTCCTGTTTAAGGCAACTTTATTCAGGGGGGCTAGGGTACGTTTTGGTCAGGATGGGGATTGTTAAAAAAAAAATTGTGTGAAGAAAGGTGTTAGGCAAGGTTGCGTTCTCGCTCAGTTTTTATTTACATTGTATATAATGACCTAGAGTCTTGCCTGATTAAGGAGTGCAGAGATTTACCATTAATAGCTAACCGCCCTATTCCTGCACTCTTATATGCAGACGATGCGGTCCTTATGGCCCGCACGCCTCTTGGCCTTCAAAGGTTAGTCACTTTTTTTACTAAGTTTATGTCTAACCTGGGGCTGACAATATAGTGTACAAAAACCTCTGCAATGAACTGCGGCAATGGGTCTCTTAAAAAGAGTAAGAGTATTTTTATTTACAGTAAGGCTATAGAGTGCACCAAAACTTTTTCTTATTTAGGGATTTTATTTGATCAAGCAGGTACTTGGACTAGGGCAGTCAGATTAAGAAGGCTTTTGTTCAGCAGATCAGTGATGGCATTATCCAATTTTAGTCGCAAATTGGGTAAACTATCTCCAGGGGAATTACTCCACATTTATAAAGCGAAATGTGTTGCGATTGCCACTTACAGAGCGGGCATATGGGGCATCGCTAATGTAAAATTATTGCACACCTAATTTTAACTGTCATGCTGAACTTGGTCTGCCCTATCTGGAGGATGTGATTAAGATCCAGCCAGTCCTTCTTTGGCATAGTGTGTGGACCACAGAGGAGACTGCTTTTAATCATCAAATGTTAAAAGATATTCTGGGGCTGAAGGGTGTAAAACATATCAGATGGCTGGAATATGTTAAAAAAAATTTAGATTGTCTGGGACGTCAAGAATACTATAAGGACCCACATACCATGTGTAATTTGACTAGAAATGATCTTAAGGCTAGTTGTATGAGGTACCTGAGCGAAATGAGATCTTTGTCTGAAATGAAGAAACCAATTGTCCAGTTACATCATCTCACCCTGGCCTTTGAAAACATACAACCATTTGTTTTACTAGTCGCCAGCGATTATGAGAGATTTCTGTTAACGCGCTTTAGACTGAACATTATTTATAGAGCGCTAAGTTTTCCTGAACGTAACGATTGGCCCAGAATCTTATGTAAATGCCTGTGTGACGACGTTTCTTCGCAATCCTCCCTACATATCCTGTTTTTTTGTAAATTGTATCTCATTCCCAGAAAAAGATGGATTATGTCAGTGTTAAAACAACAGGGACTGAGACAATGTCGTCCGGCATTTTTGGCATTACAATATCTTGATAATGAGTTTACCATTGCCTCTATTACTGCTTTTTAAAAAAAATTATTTATACAACGTAAATCAATTGTGATATAACATTATGTATATTTGTCTAAAAAGGAAAAAAAAACAAAACTAGGGATTGTTTTAATGTGATTCTATGAATTGTGCTTTTATGGTTTACTTTGTACAGTAACTGAATAAAGTTATTTTGAATTTGAATTTAATAGCGAATGTAAGATCGGTAAAACGTAAATTCTGTGTAATAGCTCTTTTATTGGCGAAGAGACGAATATCTATGTACTGGAATGGTAAGAAATGTCCCTCATGTGAACAATGGATGCAGGACATGATCTATTGTAGGGACACACTACAGACTTATGTGGAAGAACTTCCTACAGGATCTAAACCTACTGGGTGCCATTAACGACGTATTTACAAACTCATCATAAGGACACACTGAATATCAGTGTGTAGGATGTGACATCTTGATTGTATAAAAAATGTATCTGTACACCATATTAAACTAGCAGTGGATTGCGAGCCCGCAATCCACTGCTCATGACGTCACATATTACATCACTCATGACATGGTCAGTGGCATCACTCATGACATCACTGATGACATCATCCTTGTGATAGAGTGGCGGTCGCGCGAGTTATAGTTATCTGAACTAACTATAACGGGGGAATTTCATTGGTTTTTTATGAGTGAAATATCCACCTAACTATAACATGTGTGAAACCTATGGTTTTTTAAGTGAATTTGCAAGGTTTTTAAATGCTAATTCCTAACTATAACGTGTGTGAAACCTATGGTTTTTTCAGTGAATTTGTACGGTTTTTTAAATGCTAATTTATTTATGTATTATATTTTTTTTTATATATTTATTTTACAATAAACTACGTATTAAAAACGCGATTTAAAAAAAAAAAAAATAATTCTGCCTTCGGGGTCCTTCAGGGACCCCCTGACAAAGGCTAGTGGGTCAGGAACTCTCTACCCTGCCCCCTTTTCACGTTCGCCATCTTCCTTTTTCACTCTCGCACTGAAAACAAACAAAATGGCGGCCGTCACTTCCTGATTTCGACTGATTCGAACGTTGACTAACATGTAACCACCAATCAGAATTACGCTCGCGCACGTTAGGGTGCTCGCACGGTGCTCGCACGGTGCGCGCACCCTGCGCGCGTATAAATATTGATATGCTTTTAAATGCTATTTTCTTAGGAAATACTGAACAGATTTACACCAGACCTGCAAAAGGCACTTCCTTGACCTTATGGATACCTCTCTGCCAAATTTCAAGTAATTCTGTTCAGCCGTTCGGGCTGTAGCTGCGTCTAAAGGTCCTATGGAAAAATGCATGGGGAAAACACGTTTTGGGACCCCCCTTTTTTCTCGGCCCCCGCTTGACGAATCACCCCGAGACTTTCAGGGTAGGAGCTGAACGGAGCGCCCCATTAGTTTTGAAAATTTCGTGAGGATTCGTCAACCGGCGCCAAAGTTAGTAGGTACAGTGGGCCCCTAAAGGTCAGGAGACCATGGGATTTTAAAGTCATTTTTGTAGCATGGACCAGGCCTCCTGGGCATTTGAGAGGTGAAAAAGATGTTAGTACAATTTTCAAGCATTTGGGTGTTCCCTACAACTTCCCTCCAGATAGTACAATCGAAAAAACATTTTGGTTTCAGAAAAGAGCTTCATATGGAAGTTGCAAAAAACAAAGAAGGTTCCACCCCTGCTTCTCTTCTTTCCAATATAGGGGCCGATTCCGATCCTGGAAAAACCGGGTACAAACTGTCAGTCGGAGCGTTTTCTCCGTCCGACTCGTACCCGGGGAAAAAAACCCTACAAACTTGCAAGTACGATTCGTACGGAAACACCATTTCCGTGCGAATAGGAAAAAAGACCGACCGACAGAAAAATACATACAAATGTGATCCGGGACACCGCGGACGTGATGTCCGGATGGAGTTTGGCAGCTTTTTACGTACCAGCAAGTACGATTCGTACCGACAGCACTCCGGACGGCAATATTTTTACGGCACCCAAAAAGTGCCGGAAAAGCGAAGTACGCCGCGAAGCGTGAGGAAAAGGGGGCCCGGTACGCGCCGAACACCCCCCTAGCCCCCCCGTAAGTACAGCCAGACCCCCAGCCCTGTATGTACGGAGCGTACCCCCAGCCCCCGTATGTACGGAGCATACCCCCAGCCCCCCGTATGTACGGAGCGTACCCCCACCCCCGTATGTATAGTGCGGACCCCCAGCGCTACGCGCTGGGGGTCTGCACTGTACATACGGGGGTGGGGGTACGCTCCGTACATACGGGGGTGGGGGTACGCTCCGTACATACGGGGGGGCTGGGGGGGTGTTCGGCGCGTACCCGGCACCTGTTTGGACATCTCCATGGTTGCTATGGGAGTTCGCTCCGGACGGTCTGTTTTCCATACAGTTGTACAATCGGACGGATGGGACGGATCGTACTTGCGCATTCGGACTTCAGTTTTCCCATTTGTACGTAAAAATGTCCGGGGACGTGTCGGAGACTTTTCCCGACCCGAGGACGTGTGGGGGAATTTTCCCAATGCGATTCGTATGGACTTTTTCCCATACAAATCGTACTTGCCAGTTTGTACGGGACTTGTACGATTCGGTCGGAAAAAACTCCAGATACGATTTGTACGGGGAATATTTTTCCAGGATCGGAATCGGCCCCAAAATAGCTCACCAACAAAAGACTTTATGCGCGGTCTGGACTTTATGCGCGGCCTAACTTCCTCAAACAACAAAGGCTCTGGCTGTAATACTGGCCCGGAATGCAAAGGCTGTGTTGCTTTTTACTAAATATAATTAAAGCTTTGCTTTACTGCAATATGAAACACTGGAAAACTCACCTAGAATCATTAAATAGTTCTGGGTGGATCACTACCTCCTGTTTTAATCTCACTTCTTTACTTATTACATCTACACTCACAAGGGCCCTCACACGCACTGAACCTTACGGCAAAAGGAAAAAAGATCTCCACCAAAAGGCCCCGTTAAGGGCGCCAATCGGGTATTGCAGCGCCGACCCGATAAGGAGCAGACCCAATGATGAAGCAAGACACCCCACTGATGGGGGGTGTGTGAGGGTCCCTTTCCGAAAGGAGGAAATTTCCACCTGCCCCTAGTGTGTACTCCACTACACACAAATCAACCTACAGTGTTCACTATGAACTGCATACCTTTCTGCTTTGTAAAAATCACCTCTGTGTCTTGATACCTCCCATTGAAAAACACACAAACAAATTAAAGAGGCCATCTATTGAATACTGTCACACTAGATCTCAAAACCCCGTCTGACATCATCAAACATTCTATAGTATTTTTTTAGAGAGAGATGCTGGCCTGGTCTAAGAGAATTGTGTTTTTTCTTAGACTGGAGAGTCCTTTAATGGTTATGAGTTCATCAGTTTTTCAAAAATAGGACAACACACGCTTAATGCATAATCACAACTGTTCAACCTATGGTGTGAGAGACTCAGTAAAGCCAAAATGTTTTTTAAAAAGGGTTTGAGGAAGTGCCTGAACAAGAAGACAGAATGTGAGGAGGCTACACCTGGAAACAATCACACTAGTCAAAGATTAAAGTCAGTACGAGTGTGCGTTATTTTGAAGACCATTCTTTTTCAAGCCACTCATTTCCCTTTGTTTTTCTTGCCCATCTCCTTCTGCATCACAAAATTAATGAGATTTTATTCAACACCTCTTTTTCAGTGCCAAGGAAACCTGTGTATTATCCACAGTCTGTTGAACCCTAGTATCCATGCTTGAACAACCCTCCAACCTCTTGCTTTCTCACCGGCAGTATTCATTGATTGCCTGCTCTCCTATGCCTGGGGTACCTTTATATTGTGTTCTGTGGGCCATCTGCCTCTAACCCTCAGTCTGGCAAACCCTGTAGTATGGGCTTATGCTGCCTCTGGTTCACACAGACCCAGCTGGACTCCATTAGGTGGCTGTGAGTTCGTCTTCCCAGACTAAACACGCTTATTCACACACACTCACCCATCACATAAAAAAACTCACACACATTCACGACCACTCACACACAATTTGACTCGGATAATTAGCTTGCACACTCACCTCATGTTAATAGCCAGAAAACCTGGACTCAAACTGGCCCTTCTGGACCTTTGGTGGACATCCCTTGTCCACAATAATCTCTCAAAAGTCAGAAAAAGTAATATTCATGCACACAATAAAAGGCATTCAAACATGAGACGAGGTTGCAGATTACAAAACTGATGGAGTTCATTTTTTAATGGGCAACTAAACTAAAGACATTCAACCCTGATCTTGAGTGCAGGGGAATTTAATTAATTGTTGGAAGGAGGATATCACTGATGTTTGTAGAGTACTCACTGCCCAAAGGGGGCCTTTTTTGTATTTTCAAATCTTTTCATCATAAAAACGATTAAACCCGCAACTGTAGAATCAGTTTTTCCTCCGAACCTCAAGTCTGTCTAAATTACTCCATCCCAAAGTTCTGTTACAGAAATATGAAGTGGATTACGAGTTTTCTTGCTTTAGTGCACTCTGCCCCTTAAAGTCAATGGAAAATTGGAGCTTGCATGTCACTTAAGCAGATTAATTCTGCAATTTGGAGTATGTGAAACTTGTCTAATGGACACAGGTGGGCTGGGACGGGTAGAGACAGTCGTGTGCATGCTGATGGACTTATGTGAGAGGGTGCCCAAGCAGGAGCTGAGCCCCTCTGCAGCATTCGGAAATACTTCCTTATGCTTGTTCTGTGATACACCAATTGGATTGTGGAACGTCGCACTCCTTGTATATATGGTAGATGCTGTTGGATTTATTTAGGGTGCCTGGTAAATGACCTCCTGAGCCAGGAGGTGAAGACTGTAAATGTGAATGCGTTGTCTCCTGTAGGAGTAACGTCCTTTACGCAGCACTCCGTTGTCAAAATTCAAATAATGGTGATCCAGTTAATAATGAATTATTTCGCAAGGTGTTCTTTAATTCAGATTGTAAACAATTTCTTTGACATTCATACTATTTCTGGCATAGTATAACCCATGTAGGTTGTCGATAAGTTCATAATCAAGTTCAAAGTATTTCAGCCCTATGCATTTCGGGCGAACCCTTCTTCAGGGGACTTACATTTCTGAAAGCATAAAACATTATGTTCAAATAACTGGGTACAACACAAATTTCATCAAAAATGTCAAAACATATTGCGCTAGCACCCATTTTGATATTAAAAAGAAGTACAATGGTTTGTGAGCGGAAGAGTGCCGGACTATGAAGATGTGAAATTCATGCAATGAGGTGGTGGCGGACTTGTGGGTTTGTGCGGGAACACTGTCAAAGAGAAAACGTGATTTGTGACTGAAACGACATGACTTTCGAGGATGAAGCGAAGCTCCTGTTTAAACGTGATTAATGCGAACTGAAAGAACTTGCTTGAGTGTTGAAAATGGTACCATAATTACCGGGTAAATCAAAAACGGGGGATCAAACTGACCTGTCAAAAGATAAGCGTCAATTTCTATCAGTCTGTCTTGGCAAACCATTAAGTGTTGGAAAAGATTGTCTAGAAAAAAGGAAGGCGATGCTGATTAGAAAACAGGGTACAACAACAGTCTTGCGAAGCTGTACGAACCGTGAGAACGGTTGTTAGGGGTCTTACCGCAATGGGATGTCAATCGAGTGGCATGGTGGAATCGTGCGTTAGAAGTCCGGAAGTGTTTACTTCCTTGTATATTCGCGGTATCGTGAATCACTCGTCACGTGATTATAGAAAGTGAAAAAAGACTGTGCCGTCGTAAGTGTAACAATATCTGTCTGAACAATAGTGTGGTTGGCGGAAACCTGTGTTAAATGAAACTGTAATGGTCATCTTGATGACCTATTACATGCGTTAAGATTTAATGGTAATATATTTCCAGAATTATTCTTGGAGAATGAAGTTGCCTGTATGTCAATAAAGATTTGAATAGTAAAAAAAAAGAAGGAATGATGAATGTATCTCCTGTGTGCGGATGTATGACATCTACAACACCAGGATGAGTATAATGGGTATTTGAGGGTCTATGAAGGTGCTGCGGAACGATGATGACGTCCCGTGTCCAATAAATAAAATGCGAAAAACGTTAACAGTAGATGCGTTGATGGTGTAATCTGTGCGCTGGTGTCATATTTCGTAGTGCCAAAACAACGCTAATATAATGTGGTCAAAGCGTGATTGAAGGAGCGTGAAAAAACAACATCAAGTGGGAAAAATGCTTATGTTTTAGAACCTGTAACATTTGTATCAATCTGACCAGTAGCAGTAATGAATGTTTTCATTTTACAAAACGGTATGCATGAAATCATAGTCTCTTTACAAAAAACAGTGTAATTCGAAACGTTCATTTAAACCTTTCGGTTGGAGCGTATTCAGATGAGTCATCCAAAATATTTCTCTTCTCAGAAGATGTTGAGAATTGTCTCTTCCAGGGAGGATAGGTACCTGTTCTAGTATACAGAAACGTAATTGGCTGGGATTATGATGATGCTCAGTAAAATGTAAAGCAACTGTAGATTTGGTGTTCTTGAGTCTAATATTGCTTTTATGTTCAATGATCCTGGTTTTTAGTTTTCTTTGTGTTTTCCCCACATAAGGTAGACCACACGGGCATTTCAGTAAGTATATCACGTTGCTGCTTGTGATCATGGATACTGATTTCTATAATTGTAGTAATTGCAACGCCATAATTCAGGGCAGTGAAATATTGCATCCCACACAAGGAACAAGAATTAAACTACGAGTATCAGGCACATGCTACAGCAGCAACGTGATATACTTACTGAAATGCCCGTGTGGTCTACCTTATGTGGGGAAAATACAAAGAAAACTAAAAACCAGGATCATTGAACATAAAAGCAATATTAGACTCAAGAACACCAAATCTACAGTTGCTTTACATTTTACTGAGCATCATCATAATCCCAGCCAATTACGTTTCTGTATACTAGAACAGGTACCTATCCTCCCTGGAAGAGACAATTCTCAACATCTTCTGAGAAGAGAAATATTTTGGATGACGCATCTGAATACGCTCCAACCGAAAGGTTTAAATGAACGTTTCGAATTACACTGTTTTTTGTAAAGAGACTATGATTTCATGCATACCGTTTTGTAAAATGAAAACATTCATTACTGCTACTGGTCAGATTGATACAAATGTTACAGGTACTAAAACATAAGCATTTTTCCCACTTGATGTTGTTTTTTCACGCTCCTTCAATCACGCTTTGACCACATTATATTAGCGTTGTTTTGGCACTACGAAATATGACACCAGCGCACAGATTACACCATCAACGCATCTACTGTTAACGTTTTTCGCATTTTATTTATTGGACACGGGACGTCATCATCGTTCCGCAGCACCTTCATAGACCCTCAAATACCCATTATACTCATCCTGGTGTTGTAGATGTCATACATGCGCACACAGGAGATACATTCATCATTCCTTCTTTTTTTTTTACTATTCAAATCTTTATTGACATACAGGCAACTTCATTCTCCAAGAATATTTCTGGAAATATATTACCATTAAATCTTAACGCATGTAATAGGTCATCAAGATGACCATTACAGTTTCATTTAACACAAGTTTCCGCCAACCACACTATTGTTCAGACAGATATTGTTACACTTACGACGGCACAGTCTTTTTTCACTTTCTATAATCACGTGACGAGTGATTCACGATACCGCGAATATACAAGGAAGTAAACACTTCCGGACTTCTAACGCACGATTCCACCATGCCACTCGATTGACATCCCATTGCGGTAAGACCCCTAACAACTGTTCTCACGGTTCGTACAGCTTCGCAAGACTGTTGTTGTACCCTGTTTTCTAATCAGCATCGCCTTCCTTTTTTCTAGACAATCTTTTCCAACACTTAATGGTTTGCCAAGACAGACTGATAGAAATTGACGCTTATCTTTTGACAGGTCAGTTTGATCCCCCGTTTTTGATTTACCCGGTAATTATGGTACCATTTTCAACACTCAAGCGAGTTCTTTCAGTTCGCATTAATCACGTTTAAACAGGAGCTTCGTTTCATCCTCGAAAGTCACGTCGTTTCAGTCACAAATCACGTTTTCTCTTTGACAGTGTACCCGCACAAACCCACAAGTCCGCCACCACCTCATTGCATGAATTTCACATCTTCATAGTCCGGCACTCTTCTGCTCACAAACCATTGTACTTCTTTTTAATATCAAAATGGGTGCTAGCGCAATATGTTTTGACAATTTTGATGAAATTTGTGTTGTACCCGGTTATTTGAACATAATGTTTTATGCTTTCAGAAATGTAAGTCCCCTGAAGAAGGGTTCGCCCGAAATGCATAGGGCTGAAATACTTTGAACTTGATTATGAACTTATCGACAACCTACATGGGTTATACTATGCCAGAAATAGTATGAATGTCAAAGAAATTGTTTACAATCTGAATTGAAGAACACCTTGCGAAAGAATTCATTATTAACTGGATCACCATTATTTGAATTTTGACAACAACGGAGTGCTGCGTAAAGGACGTTACTCCTACGGGAGACAATGCATTCACATTTTTGTTCTGTGATACAGCCATACCATATACTCTTAAGTGCATTATAACCTCGCAGTAAATGCTAACTTTGGGATGGCTGCATCAAAACATGTTGTGTTTGGTGTCAAACGCTTTGGAATACTAGCTACGCCAGTTCTGGCAGTGGGGGTAGCATTCCACTCTTCTAGAGGGAGAGACATGTTCACACTGGCTTAACCCGGTTAAATCCTTTCAAAGCCCCGGCATCACAAAATGGATGCCACTGCCACAGACACGGGTCTGGCCTCTTGCTGCTGACTGAAACTCCGGCAGGGGAGGCCTGGACAATAGGTTTCCTGTCACAGGGAGGTGTAACCACCTCCCCAGACTGGCAGATGTGTATTGGGGCAGGGTGGGGCATTCAGAGAATGCTTTTGAGACACTGCCTGGGGCACACAAGGTGTCCCCGTGCATAGTCCAGTTCAAATCGGTTACAGGGGCACTCAGCCCCTGCTCTGGCGTGAAACTGGACAAAGGGGAAGGGGTGTAACAACCCCTCTTTCCAAGCCCACCCATAGGTGGGGCCTTAGAGTTAGTCCTTCCCCTAAACGTAGTATAAGTATAGGAATCCAGTCCCTAGGACTTTAGATTACCCTGTACGAACCTCTGAAACATATATCCTGGGCCTTCGACTTTCTATCACGACTAGAAGATGGAAGAAATCTCCCTTGGGGTCAAGGAGTGACTCCCCTGCTTGGCAGGCACCAAAGAAGCAACTGACCGGTCTGCATTGCTGAAGCTCCCACCGGACACCGAAGTCTCTGCATCACCAGAGGTAGATTTCCAGACTTCCCCGAGGCTACCCTGAGTCCACAGCAAAGCTGAGGCCCGTGGCTATCGTGGGTAAAGTGGAACCGTGACCCCCTGGACACCGTGAACTTTGGCAGCAACAACACCTTCCTGGTCATCCTCGAAGTTGTGCTTTTGGCTCCGAATAGCCGCAGCCTTGAGCACCTCCTGCACCGAAGATTATTGGCCTCCACTTGTGACCCGTGGGCCAGCTCCAAGTGCGACCGCTCGAGGCTCCTTCGCGATCACTAGTCCGTTGGCTAGCAGGTCCCCACGAAGGCAACTCCACTTCTACTTGTGCTTTTCTGGTTGCTCCAGACTTGCTCTTACTTACCCTTGCTGGGTGAGTCCATCAGACCTTGCTGGTCTGCACCGCAGTCCTTTCTCTGATTTCCTGAGACTTGCCGTTGCCAAGGCTTGTTGGGTCCTTCCTGGTCGCCGACACCTCAGCACTCGACAGACTTCGTGGGACAGCTTGAATCCAGCTCATGGGCTTTGTCGACGCATGCTGGACCTCGTGGCTGAAGAGTCAAGACACTCGACAACTCACCTGAAGCACCCGACATCTGTGGGCATTGGTCCATCCTGCCCTAGGTCACTGGCCAGTGTCCCAGACTCTGTCCCCTCTGCTTTCAGGTTCCTTACATCCTAGATCCAGGCTTGGATCTCTCTGGACACTTCTCCTCTTCTCGGCAGCAGCAGTTCTTTGCAGGCTTCCATTGGAATCGACGACGCGACCCGACACCAAAAGACACCTATGCACCCGGCTTCCCTGGGTGAGGTAACTCAAGTACTCCGGTACTCTCGAGGGTGCTAGCCCTAGAACTGTCTAAGTCCAAAAGGCTTTGGTCCTAGTTCGATTTGAAGTGTCCCTAATCTTTCAAATTCCAACCGCGACATTCCCTATAGAAAGTAATAGGAACCCGTGGTTGTGTTTCCACACTGCATAAGGCTCCCGTGGGTCCCCGACGTCCCTACCTTGGGTGGTTCCTTGGGGTCCCAGCGATTCTAGAGGTAATAGGCACCTTGCCTATTTCAGTCGTGGTTCTTATACCACTATTTTAGTATATGGTTTGGTACGCCCCTAGGGCCCAAACGTGTATTTGTGCTTTTACTGATGCTGAAACACTTGTAACTGAAGTACTTCGAACTCCAGTCTCATAAAGAGACAAGAGGGGTGTGATTTATCTTAAATACATATATTTTGAATATATACCTGGTGTGGTTGTCTTTTCATTTGATCATTCAAGAGATTATAGACTGGTAAAACAAGCTGCTTTACATTCCTTCAAGACTTAGCCTGAAGGCTGCTCTCCATAGCTACCACTAGGATAGCTTTCACATAAGGTTGTCTTTAACCTATCACCATAAGGGATTGTTTGGACTGATACAAGGTGCCCACTAGAACTAGTGGACAGCATATATCAGGCCACCTTCTCACAGTTGGGAAAAACGAAATTGGGTGTAATTCACTACCAGGGCATGCTACACACCTCAGAGCATGTCCTACCTTACACATACAATGCACCCTACCATAGGGGTGGCTTACATGATGCCAAGGGAAGGTTCAGGGGCTGGTAAGTGGGTGCACTTCACAGCCAAGATGGAGTTGTAGACTGCACACAGACACTGCAGTGGCAGGTCTGAGACACACTTTACAAGCTACTTCTGTGGGTGGCGCAAACCAGCACTGCAGGCCCACAAGCAGCATTTGGTTTACCAGCCCTGGGCACACACAGGCCACGCTACTAGGGACTAACAGGTAACCCAAATAAGCCAATCATGGATATATCAATTAACATGTCATCTTTACACAGGGAGCATTCGCGCTGTGGCACTGAATGGCAGTGGCATAGCGCCCAGAGCATCTATTACCAGCAAAAACAGAGGAGACAACAGCGAAAAATGGAAGGGAGACCCCCTCCAATGGTGCCAGGTCTAACACGCGTCCCCTCCAGCTGAAATGTGGGGAGAACTACCCATCCCCTTGGAAGTTCTCATCACGAAGGCGGAAAAATCTGGACAGACCATCAGCATTGGCGTGTTCTGTACCAGGACGATGTTCCACCGTGAAGTCCATACCCTGTAGGGAAATGGACCACCTGAACAACTTGGGATTCTCATCCCTCCTCTGCATCAACCATCTGAGGGGCCTGTGGTCTGTCTGAACCCGGAAGTGAGTCCCAAACAGGTATGGTCTCAGCTTCTTCAGTGCCCAGACCACAGCAAATGCCTCACGCTCAATTGCACTCCACCTCTGTTCCCGTGGAAGTAACCTACTACTGATGAAGGCTACAGGTTGGTCTAGTCCCTCCTCATTCATCTGTGACAGAACAACCCCCACCCCATGCTCTGAAGCTTCTGTTTGGACAATAAATTCCTTAGCAAAATTGGGTGCCCGGAGTACGGGTGCTGTACACATGGCAGTCTTGAGGGCATCAAAAGCTTTCTGACAGGTGTCAGTCCATTTCACAATTTTTGGCCGCTTCTTGGAAGTCAGCTCAGTCAAGGGTGCAACAATGTTGCCATACTGCTTGACAAACCTCCTGTAGTAACCTGTGAGTCCTAAGAAGGCCCTCACCTGGGTGTGGGTCCTTGGGGGCTCCCCAGCCAGGATAGTTTCAATCTTGGGCTGCAGGGGTGCCTCCTGGCCACTCCCCACCTGATGTCCCAAGTACACCACAGAACCCTGCCCAATCTGGCACTTACTGGCCTTGATTGTGAGGCCTGCTCTGCGCAGTACCATCAACACTTCCCAGATGTGATGCAAGTGGTCCTCCTAGGAGGAACTAAACACTACAATGTCATCCAGGTAGGCGGCACTGAAATCCTCCAGCCCAGCCAACACCTGGTTGACCAACCTCTGAAAGGTGGCAGGGGCATTCTTCATCCCAAAGGGCATCACACGGAACTGGTAGTGCTCATCTGGTGTGGAGAACGCTGACCTCTCCTTTGTCCCATCAGTTAAGGCGATCTGCCAGTACCCAGACGTTAGATCAAACGTGCTGAGGTACCTGGCAGCCCCTAACCAATCTATGAGCACATCAGCTCTGGGGATGGGGTGCGCGTCGGTCCTTGTGACCGCATTGAGACCTCCACACAGAACCTAAGTTCAGGAGTGTCACCAGGCGCTGCCGCTTTTGGTACCAAGACCACGGGGCTGGACCAAGGGCTGCTAGAGGACTCAAGCACCCCTAGGACAAACATTTTGGAGACCTCCTCCTTAATGTAGGCCCTGACGCTGTCAGTCACTCTGTAAGCCTTGTGCTTGACAGGAGGACTGTCCCCGGTGTCGACCTCATGGACACACCAATCAGTGACACCAGGCACCAGGGAAAACAAATCCGAAAATTGCCCCAACAGCTGGTGACAATCTCTCTGTTGCTCTGGGATCAGTGTGGTGGAGAGGGCTACACCCTCCACTGATCCATCCTTCTCTCCTGCACACAGGAGGTCAGGAAGAGGCTCTCCTCCTCCATTCCAGCATCTGTGGCAAGAAGCATGCCCACTTCAGACCTCTCAAAGTGGGTCTTCAGGCGGTTCACATGCAGGACCCGCAAGGGGTTCCTGGGAGACTTAAAGTCCACCAAGTAGGTAACTGGACTTTTGCGCTCCACCACCTATCTTGGAGCGTACAAGGCTCCACTGGGGCCAGTACCCAAACCTTCTGACCAGGTTGAAACTCGACCAGAGTGGCATTCTGGTCGTGCCAACGTTTCATCTCCTCCTGACTGGCTTCTAGATTTGCCTCAGCAATTTTTCTGAAATGCCGAGTCTGGTTCCTGAAGGCCAACATGTAGCTAAATACATCTTGGGGAGGTTTCCTGGGAGATTGCTCCCAGCCTTCCTTGACCAGACTCAGACGCCCTCTTACCGGATGGCCATAGAGCAGTTCAAAGGAACTGAACCCTAAGGACTTCTGTGGCACCTCACGGTATGCAAACAACAGGCATGGCAAGAGGACGTCCCACTTCCGCCTCAGGGGCTCTTCTAGGCCCATGATCATGTCCTTCAAGGTCCGGTTGAATCTTTCAACCAGACCATTACCTTGGGGGTGGTAAGGAGTGGTGAACTTATAAGTTACCCCACACTCCTTCCACAGAGACTTCATATACTGGGAGATGAAGTTGGTCCCCCTGTCAGACACCACCTCTCTGGGGAACCCCACGCGGGAAAAGATCCCCATCAGTGCACGTCCCACCACGGTGGCCGTCACTGTCCTGAGCGGGATGGCTTCAGGGTACCGGGTGGCATGGTCCACCAAGACCAGGATGTACCTGTTGCCCATGGCTGTCTTGGGGTCCAGAGGCCCTACAATGTCAATGCCCACTCACTCAAATGGGGTACTAACAACTGGAAAGGGCTGGAGTGGGGCCTTGATCTTCCCCCCACTCTTCCCACTTGCCTGGCAAGTCTCACAGGTTATGCAATAAGTATCTGAGCTCTTGCGCATCTGGGGCCAATAAAAGTTCTTGGTCTGCCCCAGATGTCCTGCCAATGGAATGTCATGAGCCAACCCCAGTAGGAAGGTTCTGAAGCACTCGGGTACCACCAGCACACGGGCTAACCCCGGCTCAGAAGCCTTAGGCTCGCTATACAGGAGACTGTTCTCCCAATAAATCAGATGTGAACCAGACATGTCACCTGCTGCCTGGGCTGCAGCCTGTCGCCGCATACCCTCAGGAGAAGGGCAAACTCTTTGCTGCTCACAAAACTCCTCCCTGGTGGGCCCTCCTTCCTGCTGCCAATGGGTCAGCTCAGGCAGGCCCCCCAGGTTGGCACTCTGCTCCCCGGTAGGCTCCAGGGCATCCCCCTCAGGGTCTGCTCCCTCCTGGGCCGTGGGAACCAAGGGGGCCGGCTTCCCGCACCCCCTGCTACTTCCCTCTAAGGCAGGGACCTGGGCCATACTCTCAGGCTCCAGGTCTTTCTCAACACCCTCTTTGGCTGCCATGGACCGAGTGGTAGCACACGCCCACTCAGGCAGACCCAACATTTCCAAGTGAGATTTCCTCTCCACCGTAGCCCACGGGGAGTTCTCTAAATTGTTGCCCAACAGACAGTCTACAGGCATGGCGGGCCTCACAGCCACCTGAAGAGTTCCTGAGACCCCCCCCCCCACTCAAAGGGAACCTGAGCCACCTCACATTGGCTCTCTGGGTTGTCTACGGACACTACTGGTAAGAATGCATGGGAAATAACCTGCTCTTTCTACACCAACCGGGAGCTGACAGCAGTTACACTGGCTCCTGTGTCACTTAGAGCATCCACTCTATAGCCATTGATGGTCACCCACTGCCTGTACGTTTTAGTGTTATCAGGCAGTGCAGGCTTAGAGACCATCTCAAAGTCTCCTAGTGAGACAAGGGTCAATTCTACTGGATCCCACCCACCCTGGGCACCCATCTCCTCCCCTCCCAGGGCTACACTAGCAAGCTGGCGGGGTGGTGCACAGGGTGGTGCAGGAGCATCCCTTTGGGGACACTGTGGATCAAAGTACCTGTGTCCCACCTGGCCACACTTAAAACAAGTAAGGGGCCCCCTCTGAACAGGTCTACCTGTTGGGGGCACTGGCTTCTTATCTTGGGGAGGCTGGGACACCACTGCTTGGTTCCCTTGGGAATTACTTTGGGGCCCTCTGTGGAACTCCCTTGGTTTACCCCTGTCCCCCCCCACCTCTCTGCTGGGGACCCTGCCCACCTTTGGCGAAGTCTCCTACTGGACCCTTGCGAACCCGGGTGCTCACCCAGCTGTCCGCCTCCTCAGCAAGCTTCCTAGGGTTAGTTAGCTTGCAATCAATCAGGTGCTGGCGTAGCTCAGGAAAATAATTACTAGATAAATGCTCCCATGCAATCAAATCATAAAGTTGCTCAAAAGTTTCTACTTTGCTACCTTTTACCCAGCGCTCCATTGCTCTGCAAAAAAAAGACACATATTCAACCCACGTGGTACCCTCTAGCTTCTTGCAGGTCCTAAATCTGTACATCTCAGGGGTCAAACCATAGTGGGTAATCAAAGCTTCTTTCATTTGGGCATAAACCCTCCTACTTTCTGGGGGTCGTTCCAACAAGGTATCTCTCCCCTCACTCACAAAGCGTCCCCACAACCCCGCTCCCCAATCCTTCTCAGGGACCCGGTGGGACACCATAGCTAATTCATAGGCAGCAAACCATTGCCCAATATATTCACTTTTATGGAAATCCTTAATAACCTCCTTGGGTATATACACTCTACTCTCAGTATGCACTACTGGTATGCTGCCACCAGAGGAAGAGATCTCTATACTCTTTGCTTTAATCTCCAACTCCCTCAATTCTCTCATGCTCAAGTTTCACTTTCATCATTTCAAATTCTAGCTTCTTATTCTCTAGGTCCCTCTGACCATCCATTTTAAGCTTAGCCATCTCCATATTATGCTGCCTATCTCTTTCCCTGTCCTCCATTTCTTCTGGAGTCAGACCCCTTGAGGACACACTAGTGCCCGGGCTGGAAACTGCTTTATCTCCTACCAAATCTACCACTTCATCCTGCTGCTCTCCTGCATTCTCTTCCCCCACCACAGGCTCTTCCGTATTCCTAGGGGCATCCCTGGCTTCTAACCAGGCCTTCAGCACCTTGTAACACACTTCCCTTCTAGTGAGACCTGTGATAGGGACTGTGAAGCGTTTGCAAAAATAGTTGAGCTGCTTGGCATTGTAGGTTTCTAATTTCTCTTCTTCCCAGGAGAGATCCTCAGAGGCATTGGATCTGGGCTTGCCCATTGTAGCAATAACTGGCAATATCAATCAAAAATAGAACAAAAACCTCAAAAACGTACGTGGTTATGTTATGGTCTGCACTCACTAGTAGTGTACACTATAATTACTGTATGCGATCATAAATGCAAGTCCAGATCCTCACCGCTGACCACCAATGTTAGAAATGGGGGTCTCTAGTTGGCAATGGCTGGCCACTGTCCAAGTAGGGACCTTTCTTCCTAAGTCAGAGTAAACGGGCTACACCCTTTGATAACCCCTGCTCAACCCTGCGGTAACGTAGCACAAGCAGTTAGGCTTATCTCAGAGGCAGTGTGTGAAGCATTTATGACCATACACAGTAACACAGTGAAGAACACTACAAAGGGACACCACACAGGTAGTTATAAAAAATAAGTATCTTTATATATAGACTTAACACAAGACCAATAACAGTAAAAATCCACAATACTAGAAAAATAGGGTTACTCTTAAAATGCTGCAAAAATAGCTCAAGGTGTGCAAAGAAGAGTTCAGTTCAAGGCAGTGGTCTCTGCGACCCTTTTACTACAAGATACCTGGATTCTGTAGCAAAGCAACCAAAATATCGCTAAGGAGTTGTAGCGATGATATTCCCTACGCTAACCAGCGATGCGTTGAATCCTTACCGCAAGGGAGGATGGTGCGCTGATTTGTGTGCAGGACAAAGCGACAAACTTCTACACGCTAAGCCGGCGATGCAATAAAAAACCTTGCCGCGAAGGGAGGATGATGCGCCGAGCCTGTTGCGTGTGCGATCTTGTTGCGATGAAAAGAAATGGCGCTCCGCGAGGGAGCGACGATCCTGATGCGATGCGATGAAAATGGAGAACGCTCGGCGTCCGCGCTGCGATGTCATGAAGCGATGAACTTGATGCGATAATCTTTGGTTAGCGAGCGCTTGGAGGCCCGCAAACATGCGATGCGATAATCTTCGGGTTAGCGAGCATTTGGCAGCCCGCAAACGTGTGATGCAATGATCTCCGGTAGCAAGCACTCAGCGGAAGCAGCGTGATGATTTTCCTTGCACTCTTCAGCTGCGGCGGCTCGCTAACGGGCGTTAGCGACGATTTTCAGCACTCTCTTCTCCACAGTAGAACTAGAGGCACTGGAACTCACAGGAGCCTCACCTGCAGATAGAAATCCTCGCTGGGAGGAAAGAGGAGGCTGGTGGTGGAGTCTGATGTCCCTGAGACTCCTCCAGGAGGCTAGCTCTCTTCTAGCCCTTGGGTGATTGCTGTAGCAAAAATAAAAGTTCCTTCAAAGTCCTTTTCCTCTTCTTCCAAGTTCAGTAGTAACCACTGCAGGCCAGTCCAAGAAACAGCACACAAGCACAAGGACAGTCCTCTGCTGCAGATTCCTTCAGTTACACGGACAGTGGTTCTTGTTGTTGTTCAGGAGCAGTACAAATTGTAGGGGTTTCAGCACAGATATTTATACCCAAAAAGTCTTTGTTCTAAAGAGACACAAGTCACTGAACCCAGCCAGACCCAGTTCTGCCCAGCCCTGGAGCACTTTGTTTACCAGGCTGCATCTTTTGTTTCAGAAAGAGGGGGTCTGCCATCAGACGCACAGTGGGAGGTGGAGCCAGCATTCACCTTGCCAGGCACAGCCCTATTCAGGTCCAGGAGCTACCCCTCCCCATACTCCAATGCAGATCTCTCTATTCAACCCAGGTCTGACTCAGCCTGCCCTGTCCCTCCAAACCCAGGCAGCCAATACACATAACAGCAGAGCACACTGGAAGGCTTAGGCAAGAAAATACCTACTTTCTAAAAGTGGTATTTTCAAACACAGAATATAAAAATAAACTTCACTAAAAGATGTATTTTAATATTCTGAGCTCAGGCATAATACATTTGTTTTTCTACCATGTTCTGTGGGTCAGTTAGGACTATAGAATGTAATAGCCAAACCTTCCATTCTGGCCTATGGAGAACAGGTAGCCTTACAGTAATGAAAAACTAAATTGGGTGTAATTCACTACCAGGGCATGCTGCACACATCAGATGTCCTACCTTACATATACAATGCACCCTACCATAGGGGTGGCTTACATGATGCCAAGGGAAGGTTCAGGGGCTGGGAAGTAAGTGCACTTCACAGCCAAGATGGCAGTTGTAGACTGCACACAGACAGTGCAGTGGCAGGTCTGAGACACACTTTACAAGCTGCTTCTGTGGGTGGCGCAAACCAGCGCTGCAGGCCCACCAGCAGCATTTGGTTTACCAGCCCTGGGCACACACAGGCCACACTACTAGGGACTAACAGATCAACCAAATAGGCCAATCATGGATATACCAATTCACATGTCATCTTTACACAGAGAGCATTCGCGCTGTGGCACTGAATGGCAGTGGCACAGCACCCAGAGAATCTATTACCAGCAAAAACAGAGGAGACAACAGCGAAAAATGGAAGGGAGACCCACGCCAATGGTGCCAGGTCTAACACCTAGCCAATCACGGTGCTGCCTTACAGCAGCGTTGTGATTGGTCTGAGCACCACGGTTCGATGCTCAGAGAGGGACTGTGAGACTGTGCATGTTCTCCACCCAGGCGGTGTAATACAGCCTGATGGAGAACATGCTAAGTGCGCATTGCTGTGTAGTGATGATTGCTATCTATATACGTACAATGCTAAGTTAGCACAAACGCCTTAGATGTTAGAAAGCCATCTTGCCGCTTTTGCTGCTTTTGCACATGACACTGTAGTTACATGTTATTATTTGAGAAATGCTTGCTCGACTTTGCTTCACACGAGAACTGTCTGTTGTTCACATCCCAAACAGTGAGCAGCGACCTTGGTCTGAACATTGTGTAAAAAAACAGTCTGGGTCGCTAGACGGTGCATGTTGTTGGGTTCAGGTTGATCGTCCCACTATTTAGCCATAACACGCACGCAGCTGCAAATACCTGAAAGTCGGGTGCTTTTAATATTGCAGGGCTGCATGTTTTTCATGACATTCGGAAGAAGAGCTTTCCCAGGAGCAGAGTCTAGCTGATCCTGTGATGTGATCCCACTAAGCTGATCTTTACGGTATGGGGTTCCCCATTCAAGCCTAGAGACCTTTTATTAGTCTAATAATAATAATATTAGTTTATTAGCGAAAGGAAGGTGGCTGATATCCACTGTCATTTTAGTATGATTACTCCTTTCATTTTCTATGGTATTGTAACTATGCTGATGGTTTTGATCTTAATCATTTGTCTGCTTATGTTAGCCAAAGTACTGCATCTTAGGACACGAGGTTTATAAAATAAACTCTTTAAACTTACAGTGTCTCTGTTTATTCTGTTGTGGACTGATATGAGAATAATTACGAACAGGTATTTCTGATTCCCACCATTCCTGAGAATACCGCTTGTTCTGGGTTGTCTGTACATTGGGACCGCCGAGCTAAAACTCGGATAACGAATGGGACACTGATGCTGGTTGGATAAGGGCTTCTGGGTTCTGAGGTGAGTTTTTGGTACACCACAATTCACTGAGGTCCTGGTTTCCTGTACATAGTTCTGTGCATAAGCAGAATCCCTGCAACATGGCGCACCTAACGTTTGGTCTATTGATTTGAAACGCCTTAGTAGTGCTTATATTAGTCCACAACACCCTCACTTTGGTTTCCGGTTGACGGGAGTGACGGTTTAACCTACCTGTGTTTCGACTAATAGGTTCATTCAAGCTTGATCATTAAAAAGGTTATTTTTACTGAACCCCAGTGCTACTGTTGATATCGTTGATACTCTTTAGTGTGTCCTAATGGCGGTCGAGATAGCCGCGCATAGTCGTGCACCTCTACGCCGTCATTTGACGACGTATGAGGTGCCAGATGATGGGATGGCTGTTATTTTTGTGGTGAGCGCTGATGCGTCTTACCCGTATGAGTTGTTTTACTCTTGGGTGACTTTTCCGGCGGTGGATGACGATGATACGTTTCATTCCTTTACTGCCACACAGCTACCTGCGGTCTATACCCCGTATAGGACACAAGAAATTCCAATCCCTGCCTGGCAGCATACCATTTGGTTTAATGGCGCCCTTCCCCATGCGGTTGCTCCGGCAAGAATGGGCCCGTTGTCAATTGCAGGGGCCACATGGCCGGTGCTGGCCGGTTTTACGCCTCATCCCCGCTATCTCACGGTGGCGGTGGCTGAGTTGCGGGTACTACACACAGCCCTGATTACAGTTCATAGGGCTTTAGTGCAGTACGTGTCACGCAACGTACAGGTGGGGGCACCTGCTGTTGCGGGACAACCAACGGACCACCACGCGGTGGTTATTAGTCCTGTTATGGTTAATTCGGTAATGGGCAAGCGCCCCCAAAGTAAGGATGATTTTCCTTATTGGCTTGCTGAGAAATTTGACCAACTGGAGGAGGTTTTTCCGCATACCACTCCTGTGGAGAAACACAGGATACTCACCATTAGTTTGCCGAAAGATTAGTCCCAGATATGGCTGATTGCACAAACTGGGGCAAGGTCTTTGCCGCGACCTACTCGAAGTGCTTCGGCACTCCGTCTATGTCTGTACTACCCTCCGTCATCAAACGTGTTCAAGAGAATCACGGTGCGGAGGCTGCTGTTGAATTAGGAATGAGGCTTGTCGGAGTGTTCGATGTGGTGGCTTCCATGGTAATGGGCAACCTTAAAGGCGATGCCATGCAGTTCCAAGTATTAAATAATCTGGACAGCGTGGATGAACTCGACAAGCCCAAGGAGTTCGCTAAAATAATTGCGCAAGCCTATAGGCAGGTGGGCCGTAGTGAGTTGGGTGTTAAACCAGCCGTAATAATTCCTGATATAGTACAGCAAACTAAGGTGAGCTCGTCAACTAAAGACGAACGCCCTAATTTTCCTAAACAAAGTTGGCGAGCAAAGAAACTGGGGAAACGGCAACAGAAACAGGGGTCTTGTCCTGCCTCGCCCGTGCAGTCGTCCAGCGAACGCACATATGATCTGCGCGATCGATCTCGTATTAAGTCACCTGATAGATTTCAGGTTACTGAACAACGCTCTCCTCGTTCTTCACAGGAAACATCGGCTTCACAATCCGGTGGCGGAGACCGTGGGAAAGGAAGGGGTGCCCAAGGTCGTGAGCAACCCCGCCAGACTGACGGCAAAGGCAAGCAGGACGAGTCTGCACGTCAACGACCTCCGTTTCAGAAGAAGAAAGTTGCTGCTCTAACAGCGAGGTATGCCACAGATGGTGCGGACGCAGCTTCAGAACCTGAGATGGGCACTAACGCTGCTCGACAGCGTGGCGGAAGTTACAGTAGTGCGACAAGCACTGCATCCATATCTGGTGGCGACAGCAACTGATACGTTCATAACTGTAGAAACTGCTGACACCAGAGTGGCTCTCCCTGACAGACTATATAATATAGTCCTTTTAATTGAAGGTGACATACAACGCACGATTAAAGGGATTTTTTGGGATAATCTGACCTCTTCATATGATATTCTATTAGCAGAGGCTGACTGGCCCCCGGCTTTCGTTTTAGATGCTCCTAGAGGGGAGGATGTAATCCTCCCGTCCTTCGCGCACACAGTGCCAAAGGACCAAGCTAAAAAGTTCGCCGAGGAGTGGGCTCTGGTGCTTGCACCTGCGTTGTATCGTAATCAGGTAGGCTGGGATAAATTGTCCCCCAGTCATGAAATTCTGTTGCGGTCCACGCCCCAGCCACAACCCTAATATCCCATGCGTCGCGAAGCAAGACCTCACGTCGCGGCTATCCTTGAACAATTGGAATATCAAGGTGTAATTGAAACCTGTGTCGCCGATGAATAATCCTTTATTCACTGTGACGAAGCCTGACGGGTCATACCGCCTAGTTTTGGATTACCGGCATTTAAACTCTCATTGTCGGACATGCGCAGTACAGAATTCCCACAGTTCGGCTCTCGTCGATAGTCTTGTGAGAAAACGGTTTAAAACCACACTTGACATTTCCAATGGCTTCTATAGCCATAACCTGTCCTCTCTTAATAGCGAGTGAACGGCATTTACCTTGGGTGGTACACAGAAACATTTCAAAAGATTGCCGATGGGCTATAAAAACACCCCTGGTGTCTTCGCCGCTCGCGTTGTCTCTCTGTTAGAGAGCATAGACCCTGATGCGTACTCGTATGTGGATGATATTTATCTCACAGATGACGAGTTGGGACCGCATCTCCGTCGCGTTGATCGCATTATTGTTTTGTTTGCAGACTTCGGTTACAAATTCAACTTTGCGAAGTCTCACATTGCTGAATATACAGTGTTGTTCTTGGGATACGAACTCAACAATGAAGGTCGAGGATTGACTCCGCACTTCCCAGAGAAATGCGCATGCCTACGTGCCCCTACGACACTGAAGAAATTACAATCTCTGCTGGGCTTTCTGAATTTCGGTCGAACTTACATTCCAGATTATGCCCAGCGCATCAAGCCGCTTCATGCCTTGGTACAACCTACTTTTTCCAAATCATGTTGGCTGCCAGAGCATTCAGCTATATTGCAATTATTGCAAGCTGACCTTCTTGCTTCAAAATACTTACTGACGCGTGATAACCACACTAACCTGGTGATAAGAATTGTGCCAGGCGCAGTGGGTTTCAAATACTTGACGTACAATGAGGGCGACACCGTCCCCATTGCCTACAAATCACACTTGTACACTTCGGCTGAACTGCGATTTTCCGCTGTCGAGAAAGTTCTGACGGCAGTACAGATGGCGATTCTGAAAGAGCGAGCGCTATCGCCAGGCAAACGCATGTTGGTGGTAACACCATATCCTGCCCTTGAGGCGGTGACGAAAGCAAGTGTACCTAATTCTAAGGCTTTGCATCCAAGGTGGATACAATGGGCCACTTCCTTGACATCGCCTGACGTCACATATATCTTTGACGCGGCACTTCAGACTCAGGAGTTTTTGCAGTATGAATTTGTTCATCCAGCTCCTCTGTCTTTGCGCCCGCTCAAGGATTACCATTGTGTCATTTACACTGACGGTTCTGCGCAACCGGCTACTGGATCGAAGCATGCCTATTCAGCGGCCTGCACAATTGTGGTCGGTACTTTCGTGAATGGTGAATTCCAATCCGATGTCGTGCATATGCAGTCATTGGGTGATTGTACCGCACAGTTGGCGGAGCTTCGTGCTCTGGTGCTTGCACTAGAGTTTGCTGATCCCCGAGTCACTACTCTTATAGTGAGTGACTCATTTTATTGTGTCCAATCTTACAACGACAATCTACATTTTTGGTCTCAGAATGACTACCATGATTCCAAAGGTAGCACGATTAAGCATAAAACGCTTTGGGTTCGAGTGGCAGAACTTAAAGAACATCTGCCTCTCGTGAATGTTATTCACACTCTTGGTCACCAACGAGTTGGTGTCCATGCTGTCGGCAACAGCCTAGCTGACGAGGCAGCAAAAACAGCAGTGGCGACATACTTAGTAGCAGCAGTTACAAGATCCAAAAGTAAGATCGATGATGACATCTTGGCAGCTATTGCTGCTACAGAGAAGGGAACAAAATATCCAAGAGGTTTCCTTTCTCGTTACCATTATCGCTTAAGTCCTGATAACGCCCCATTAGTGAGGATTAACGACGTTGGTGACAGATTGATTCCCAACGCGGACTGCAGACCATCTTTGATATTAGCAGTGCACGAGGGCATGGCGTCCGCCCATGCCGGTGTTGCAGCTACTGTATCTCTGTTACAACAACGTTACTGGTGGTGCGGTTTATATAAACAAGCGCGTGCTTATGTTCTTAATTGTGACATTTGCCAGCAGATAAAACCTTTAACTGCAGCGCGCCCACCACAAACTCAGTTGTACATATCTAATAAACCAATGGGTTGTGTTTATTTAGATCATTGCGGTCCATTTACCTCTGATACTGCGTACAAATACATCTTGGTTGCAGTGGATTCGTGCACACGTTTTCTGTGGTTGTGGCCACAAAGGAGTGCTGATGCCCGTACTATCATCAAGGATTTGCGTGTCTTTGTTGGAAGTTTTGCATGTGGTACCTTTCATTCTGATCAGGGCCCTGCGTTCGCCTCTAAGGCGTACAAAGAAGCCATGAGAAATTTGGGGGTCCAAGTCAAATTTTCGTCTCCATACCGACCTGAGGCTAATAGTGTAGTAGAGCGAATGAACCGTGACTTAAAGCAATCTTTGACAGCCAGGGTTTTAGGTACTGGCCGGAACTGGCTAGCCCACTTATATGACGTGCAACGTGCACTTAATAATCTCCCTAGAAGGTCTCTGGGTGGGCGGACCCCATACATGATGCTCTTTGGCATACAAATGTTTGTCCCGGACCTTGATGGTCTAGATATGGCGGCGTCGGCCGCACCCTTTGACGTAGATGATCACTGTGCTATATTGCAGAATCTTCAAGAAGCCAGAGACAGTCTAGCGAAGGAACACGTACCCTCCACATCTGATGCTGCGCTTCAGTTTCCGGTAGTCGGCTGGCTACCTCGAGTTGGTGATCTGGTCCGTGAGAAGGTGGAGAACAAGGAGGAGTTTGGCCCCTCTTATCGTGCACCAGTTCCGGTGCTTGGAGTACAGGGTACACGTACAGTCATTTTACCTCCACTTCCTGGTCGAAAGGATAACAGGTATATCTCTATTGACAATGTCAAGCTACAGCGAGTGGCCGATTCTTCTTAGTATGACACCGGCAGTTTCTTGCCCTTCGATGCTGAGAAATTCTGTTGTGGCCCCAGCTTCTGACACCTTGCCTGATGTTGCCGTCGAGATACATACAGTTACTGGTCCTTTGTTGCCACCGACACCTGGTGGTCTACCTGAAGATATTGAGTATGCTTATCCTGCGGATGTTCCATTGCCTGTTTTACAATCCACCACAGTGACCCAGTCACGCTACTCCTTTGACACTAATTCAATGACTTTCATTGCCCCGTCAAAAGTTTCAATTTTTGTTGCCTGGTTCAAACGACATTTTTTAATTCCCCCTTTTATTTTTTTGTTTATGTCCATGGCTTTGTGGTAGTGTTTTTTAGACTTATCAATGGACATTGCCTGAAAGAAAGATCTACAATTAGACAAATTGATGGAACTTTGGCCCCCCCACTCCTCATCACATATCATGAAAAGGGACCAGACTTTTGTGAACTTTACTGCCTGGCCTGTACGTGATGGGATCGCTTGGGATGCTGTAAAATTTCAAATTCATGGCTCCACTGAAGTAATCAATGTGCCAAATGTATTTCGTGTTTCTATGGGTGATGTAGTTAGGCAGAACATCCACTTGGATGATTGGGATGTACAAGCTATAGAAGCACTGTTTTCTGATTTGAAATATTATGCTGCATTTGATGCTGAAGATTTGTATTTAGATACTGCTAATTATGATGAGCAATTCTGCTATCAACATTATGGCACGCATTTCCTACACAAAGCAAATACGTTGAGACATTTTGTAAATTATACACAATGGGAACACTGTCCCGCCCAGAGGCTGGGCAGCTCCACCACGTTAGTGGATAAATTCACATATTTTTCTGATTTCAGTGTGTCGAACCCAGCCTCCTTTTATTTTAAGGTTGCGGCTGAGTCTGCTTCTAAGGTTAGACTGACACACACCAAATTGTTGTATTCCAAGTCCTTTATGGACAAATTGGCAATTGGAGGATATGATCTGTGGAAAGCTACTATCGATCTTTAGTCGGTTTGGGGTTCTAAACCGTGGCAGGTACAGGGAACAGAAGCTTTGCATCGTGCCTGCCTCATCCCGAACCACATGTTATTTTTAAATTTGTAAATTTTTCAGACCACCTGTTTTGGATTGGCTACTTCTAAAAAAATAAAATTCTCCCTCCATTCCGGGTCTGGGTGCTTATCCTAATTGGGGTAATCATACGGATCTGTCCCTTGCAACGTTGCAGTCATACATTTCCAACACATCCTTCAATATTTCTGAATTGAATCCGGAAGGGTGGTTGGTGTGGCAAACGAGCTCAGATTCCTGTCAACATCGGTTTCTGGATTTAGCACCGGGGTATACACAAGTTCCTGTAGACCCCCGTTTTGAATCTTCTCACACTGTAACTACCTACTCAGTAGGGAAGTTATGCCAATCTTGGCTGCAACATTCCACCTTAGCATCTGTTTAAACTTCATTTATCACAATTGAACGACAAAATAGATTTGAATGATTTTGTTAAGGGTCCTGCGGTTGGCAGGTCCAAAAGATGGGTATATGCTATTTACAACGAAGTTTGGAAGCTATCACAGATTGAAGCTGCATCCAGATTACGAGCTATTGACCAGGCCATTATGGAAAAGGTATTGGCTGTAATAGATATTAGCATTAACACCCTGTCTTCCAGAATTTATACCTTAGATAATATTGTTTCATCTGTGGTTGACATTGTGCAGGATGATTTGTCTGTTTTGAATCATAGCCAGAATCAATTGCGTTCCATTATGCAGTTTGCATGGACATTACAAACGTTAAAGGCTGGGAAAGTCCCTTGGGATTACATGAATACTTCATCTTTGTTCCTCCCTTTTAATTTAACTGCGAAACAACAATTTATGTCCATGAAGGATGCGACATATTCATTGCTGCACATTGAAAAGTTAGAACCTTTACCTTTCTCTGTTGCCGAATTAAACTCCGCTGTGTGGCTTATCCACGGGTTGATAACGTTACCATTCCCCCTGTTTAAGTTCAGTTCATGCATGAAATATTATACCCTTGGCAGATATGAAAAACTTGGTACTGCCTTCCTGCACGAAGTTTGGTCACTCCCATTCACGTATAGATGTGTGAGAGACGGAAAAGAGGTATACTTAAAAGGTGAAGAGTGCACTTCCACTCCGGATCACTCTGTAGTGTGTAGGCACATTCAATTGCATGGTGCATGTAATGTGCACGCTCCTAATTTAGCTTGCGTCCTGAAAGGGATCCCTGTGCCAGTTATAACATCGTCTTTTACGCTGCTTGCTAACGGTAGTTATTTGCTATTAAATAATGAAGCTTGCTGTGGGATGTTAGTGGGAATTCCCTACATAGTGACTGTATCACAGAGAGTAGTCTGCTGTAATAACGTCCTTTTCCCACCCCCGCATGGACGGCTCGATGTATCCATCTGGCCTTCCATTCCAACCTTGAAAGCAGAGTTCAACAAGATGAGCAGAATAAGGGCTCTATTGTCTCAAAAAGAAGTCGCGTTGACTTCATCCCAGGAAACCTTTGTGCTTCACGTAGCAAACACGCGCACAGAGGTGCAAGCGCTTTTGAATACTGATCTCCCACTTCATTTTGGGGCCCTGATTCAGACTATCTTTAATGCCTCGTCAACAAGTGGCCTGACTCATTTTTTTAAAATTGTGGGCTCCGGCCTCGTGACCTCCTTTCAAACTATTTTTGGTGTGATCCCGGCATTTTTTCATTCTATTTTTTCCAGCGTCTTCGGAGGTCTTTGCTTCTCGCCCTCGTAGCTGGGGTACTTTTGTTGATCTGCGCAATACGCTATGGATGCACAACTTGCGTCACACGACAGCAGATCCCGGCTGCTCCATCTTCGTAACCGGATGCTTGATTACTATGGCACTTTACCACTGGTGACCTTAAGCATAGCCTATGGATTGTCCTTACGGTTTCCCTACTTTACTTGTTTGCACCCTGTCTTTCATTGCCTAGATTTTCCATTCCAATGGGCTCTGGATTTGTGCCTGTCGAACTCGGTGTCTCCTGCCCCAGATTATGATCGGCTAATGAGCCCCTTAGTGGCTCATGAGTTGGACTGTTCTGGCGTCAGGATTATGGCCTGTGGAGCAGCACATGGAGTCCTTGGGAATTGGGACATCGGAACGGCTGCAGCTGATTTCTTAGCGAGAAGTTATCTTGAAGAACACGCCAGCAGTCCTCGAATGGTGCTGGAGGATCCGGTTGTCGAGGAACATGTGTGTTCCTTCCCCTTGCTGAACTGGATGGCAGATAAATTTGCAGAACGTTCCAATGATTTCCTCTTGGAAGCTGTTGCAACTTACTGTGCTTATACATTGATGGATTGACTTTTTTTGCCCTTCATTTCGTCATACGTCCTTCAATGATGTTTTTTTTTCCTTTAAATGTTTTTTTTTCAATCCCTTTTTATTTTTTCTTTGTTTTTTTCTTCGAACTTCTTCACTTACCTTATATGGACTTAAAATGTATGCCCTTGGTTCCGTTCTATCGAACTTGAACTCTGCGTTCTTGCAAGTGCGCCCCTACTGGTTAGTGGTCCGATCAAGGGGGGGTGTAGTGATGATTGCTATCTATATACGTACAATGCTAAGTTAGCACAACCGCCTTAGATGTTAGAAAGCCATCTTGCTGCTTTTGCACACGACACTGTAGTTACATGTTATTAATTGAGAAATGCTTGCTCGACTTTGCTTCACATGAGAACTGTCTGTTGTTCACATCCCAAACAGTGAGCAGCGACCTTGGTCTGAAAATTGTGTAAAGAAACAGTCTGGGTCGCTAGACGGTGCATCTTGTTGGGTTCAGGTTGATCGGCCCACTATTAGCTATAACACGCACGCAGCTGCAAATACCTGAAAGTCGGGTGCTTTTAATATTGCAGTGTTGCATGTTTTTCATGACATTCGGAAGAAGAGCTTTCCCAGGAGCCGAGTCTAGCTGATCCTGTGATGTGATCCCACTAAGCTGATCTTTACGGTATGGGGTTCCCCATTCAAGCCTAGAGACCTTTTATTAGTCTAATAATAATAATATTAGTTTATTAGCGAAAGGAAGGTGGCTGATATCCACTGTCATTTTAGTATGATTACTCCTTTCATTTTCTATGGTATTGTAACTATGCTGATGGTTTTGATCTTAATCATTTGTCTGCTTATGTTAGCCAAAGTACTGCATCTTAGGACACGAGGTTTATAAAATAAACTCTTTAAACTTTACCGTGTCTCTGTTTATTCTGTTGTGGACTGATATGAGAATAATTACGAACAGGTATTTCTGATTCCCACCATTCCTGAGAATACCCTAAGTCGCTTGTTCTGCGTTGTCTATACATTGGGACCGCCGAGCTAAAACTCGGATAACGAATGGGACACTGATGCTGGTCGGATAAGGGGTTCTGGGTTCTGAGGTGAGTTTTTGGTACACCACAATTCATTGAGGTCCTGGTTTCATGTGCATAGTTCTGTGCATAAGCAGAATCCCTGCAACAGCTGTATGGCCGGCCCAAGACGGCCAACCATACTGTGATGCGTACTTAGAAAGTGCCTACCACTCCTCCCCTTGCTCTAAAAAGCCCAGCCCTGCCCCAACCCAACTGAGCCAGTACGCTGAAATAAAATGATAATAACGTTGTGTTATTATCATTTTTTTTTTACCCTTTTGAACAGCTCAGTGAGCGGTGGGGCGACGCTCCCCCACCTTAGCGGAGGAGCCACCGCTGCTTTTAAGAGCGACCTCGCATTGCCGGCTCACACACAAAATCTCTGCACCCCTCCACCCCAAAGAACACTCACTCCTTGCATCACGTCTGTCCACTTCCATGTTCAAACGCTAACTTATTTAAGTTGCTGAACAGCATACGATACAACCAGTACCCACTGAAGATGTATTGTTGCCTTAAAACAACCCTATTGAGGCCTCCAAATTCCCACACACAGTTCTCTACTCTGCACTGTCTGCTCAGCAGTAATGGACTCAAGACAGGCAACAACACAGAGGCAAAAATAAGATCCAAGAACACAACCCAACTTAATGTTTCGGCACAAAACATTGTTCATTACAAGGGACGTGATCCTGCCACAAGTCCATCTGACTCCTATTTGAAATGCTTCTTCATAGTATTTCCTATTTCAGCTTTGGGTCAAGTTTCATTTTACTTATTCAGCTGCCTCACATACTTATCATTGAGTTGGAGGAAGCAGAGTAAGTGAAACAGATGATCAAAGCAAATCAAATTTGGGCCAAGGCTGAAATGCTAAGGGATACAGCCCTATATATACCCAGTTGCGCATATCAGCAAATTTTGTTGTGATCCATTAAGCGGGGGCCAAGACGAGAGGGGGTGAGGGGCCATTATGCAAAACCCCTATTCATTTTCTATAGCCTTTTTAAGAATCACTACCACAAAAACTGCTGTACGGAATTGCATAAAATTTTGCAGGAAGCTAGATCTCTGTCCAGAAACCATTCTTTTTGTGATTTGGTGTGAATCTGTTGAGAAGTTTTAGAAATATTAAAGATCAAAGATATTTTAAAATCTGAATGGTTGGCTTAGAGAGACTCTTGCAAGACCTTTATGACAAAATAACCTTGTCCCCCAAACTTCTAAACAGTTCCTTAGTCCTAAGTTTATTTTTATTTTTAAAATATTAGGGGGCAGGGATACCTTTGCCCCTTGGCCTGTGTGAGGAACCCTGAGGGGGCACCCTCCCTTGGGCCAAAATACATTTGAAAAAAAGCAGCGATTTCGCTGGACTCTCATGGGACTACCACTGCACTCCCGCGCGATCACGTTTAAAAACAAAAAAAGAAGGAAAACACCTGCCCACGCTTTTATTGCAACAAACTTTAACCCATGGGGTGGGCCTGGGGTCTTAAACTATTATATTTTTGGAGAAGGGGCATGAGTCAACCTCCTGAGCCAGTCCAGGCCCGAGGACCCCATCCTCTGGGGCCAAAGGCTAATTTAAGGGGAGGTGATATGTGGCCCCCTTACCCGAGCTACAAATGGGCCCTGGGGGCTCCGTCTCCTAGGACCAAATTGATAAAAAAACAGAAAGGGGGAGGGAGTGTTCTGGCCCACCCCCAGGACTCTGTGGACCCCTGCCTGCACTGCCCTGGGCAGGGAACTCCACTTTGCTGCTACCCGGGTGGGAGCTGTAGAAAAATGCTGCTTCTGCCCAGGTGGGAGCAAAGAAGAGGTGCTAGCTCCTGCCAGGGCCCACGTATGGTGCTGGCTGGGGAACCAACTGGGGCTTCGAGGGCCCTGGGCCCATCCAGGGGCCTCCAACTTAGTGGTTTGTGGGGTCCTCGGATGGACACCGGGACACCCAATAGAAGCCCAGAGGGATGGGACCCACTGGGCTGTAAAGGCACAGAAAGGGGGGTCACGAGCCCCTCCCCTTTATTTAATAAAAAAAGGTCCTGGGAAATGGGATCCGGGGCTCTTGGTGGCTGAGTGAGAGGCGACTGCTCTCCCCCCTGCTTGTTTTAAATAAAAGGCCCTGGGGAATGTGTCTCCGGATCAATTAGCATGTAAATCAATATTCCTCCTTGGCGACTCCATCACACAACACTGGAGGGTTCGGGCTACAGGCAATCAGGAAAGAAATTGAGAATTTCTTCAGATATAGCACAGGTGTGGTATCCAATGCTCTAGTGCAATTGGATGCATTTAGAGTTACAATTAGGGGGCATTGAATTACAACTATTTCTGGCATGAGAAAAACCCTAAAGTCAGCAATAAGCAAATTAGAAGAACAAATGCGAAGATTGGAATGGTAAGCCCCAACTAATCAGGAAATCGAAAGGTAGAATATGGACAGCAGATAGAGCACTTCCAATGCCTAGATTATAGACCGTGCATGGCCAGAGTGCTTAGTGAGGATGAAAAGCCAGGCGGAGTAGTTTGCTTGGCTGAATAATTCTCGAAGCAGATGATTGCTAAGAGGGGAAACTCAAGATGAACAAGGAAACATATTATATGCACAGGTGATGTTCATTAAGTAATCCTACTGCTACTACGCAGAATTGTGCAGCAAAAAGGGGGTGGGACTGCAAGGGGACTGTCATACTATTTATGTTGTTGGCAATAACCCCCTAACAAAGAGATGAACTTGAATTGCCAATGACTAAATCTGAGACCAGGAAGGCAGTTTCTGACATTAAGGAAGTCACTAAAAGCGGATAGAAATCCTGTTGAATTGTAAAAGACATACATTACATCTGGGCCAATCCCATTCTATGAAATCTGGAGCACGGAATGCTAGATTACCAGATTCCATGAGAGGACAGTTGACCCAGGCGCTTCGTGTTGGCGTACACCAATGTTGCTGGCGGCAATAAATACATTTCCGAAAATGACCTCATGTGTCTGCATTCTGTATCCGGGAGGAGACCGCTGCAATATACATTGATCTCTTGATCACTAATCTCCTAGCCCTTTATGTGCAGACCTATCAGTGGGGAATACTACCCCATCAACCAAGGAAGCCTTCACAATAGTCCTCCCCAAATTGGATCAGCGCATAAACCACTGTCAGGCCTGAATACGGATTACAAGATCCTCAGAAAAGTTATAGTGAACCAGATAATTTCACTTTAGTTATCCCTTATTCACCCGGAACAAACTGGGCTTGTCCTGGGCTGAAACACTTTGTCAAATAGTGGATGGCTCTTCCATGTGCTAGATCTTACACCAGAGATGGTCCCTGCCCCAGCAGTATTGTCAGGGCACCTGCAAAGGCCTTTGACACTGTTAAATGATAACACCTGCTAGAAATCTTGTAGAAAATGGCGTTTGTGACTATATCCTTCATTGGATCACAATTCTGTACACTCTGCCAATGGCCAGCGTGAGAAAGGTCCTCCAATGGTACCCTAGCAACACAAGATAGAGAAAAGGACAAGACAGGGCTATCTTCTGTACCCCTGATCTTTGCCCTGGCTATGGAGACATTAGCATATATGGAGAGACAGCTAGGAGAATAGGTAAATATCACAATAAATGGAAGGGTCCATATGGTCCCTCAACATGGAGGTAATGTTGACATACATTAAGGATATCAATATGGGCTTTGATGCAGTCATTCAGGTCATTAGAAGCTTTGGGGAGGAAGGGTGCAAATTTGTGAGTTAATCATCTTAAATTGTGCATATTCCCAATCAGACTGATCAAGATGGCTTGCCTGGTCCTGTATAGAGACACACGCTCAGGTGAGAGCAGAAGACTTTTTGATATTTGGGGGTGCAAGTCTACCACTCATCACGCAAACTGGTAGAGGGTAATATAGGGAAGACGATCAGAAGCCTAAGAGGTATCGATAAATCTCCTGTTGAGACTACCACTCACAATAATAGGTAGGACAGCATTAACTAAAATGGCTATGATTCTGTGCCTTTTATCTGAATGTGATAACCTGCCAATACAGATGAAATATATTTAAAGAGCTAGCTGGACCACTACCTTCCCTAATCTGGGACACTGGCCTACACAGAGTGGCATTACCCACCCCTATGCTCACTGGGACCAAAGGGAGTCTGGGAGTCCCTCTGACTATGCACTCCATTACATGCCAGCACAGCTACAGTTGGTAGCTAGATGTTTTGCAGAACCGACCTCTGAGGAGATGCAGTCTGTTACTGCTGAGCTCCCTTCCTTAGATTGTGGGACTGTTTCACACTCTCAGGGCACCCAGGGGCAGGCTGCAGTGCCTCCTGCGGTTGGCTGCATATTGGTGGAGGAGGTGTTTATGCTTCAAACCACCAGAAGGGGTGTATACTCCTGGATTACTGCTCGCCTTAATAGCAGGCCTGCATGAGAAGTGACAGATTACCTGGGAGGTCTATGCCACATCAACCCTCAGGGTCTTATACAACTTGGGTGCACGTCAGTCATTCCTAGAAATACTGAAATGCTACATTACTGCAAATTAGTGATGAGACCACACGAGATATGGGGAGAGGCGTTTAGATGGAACTGCATAGTTACATATACCCGTAGTCATTATCTGACCAGGCGGATGAAAAAGCAGTCTTGCGACTTAACAAAACACACCTAGATGAAACTAAAAGAGATTTGTTAGGCCTCAAAGCTAATTGGCCCGAAGATATGACTGTATAAAACCTACCTAATCCTAAGTCATGTGTCTAGAACTACCCAGCAGTGACATCGGAGCAGGAAAGAGGGTGCAGGGTTCCACAATACCGTACAGCAGTGTTCTCTGATTGTAGATGTTTGACAAAAAATTGCCCTCACATTAGAAAATACACTAGACAAATCCAGGCTCTATCACCGCAGTGTGCATATTAGGTTCATCTCCCAGACCGAAGGGTAGGTCAGAAGTCAGTCCATTAGTCATAGCAAATTGATCCTTGTCAAGAGTGTGGAAGCTCCCAGAGATTTGGACACCATGAATAGGTGAACTAGGCTCAGTGTTAGCTGGAGTCTGAAGGGGAAGTGTTCAGACAGAAGAAAATCAAAGGAAGAGGCAGCTTGAATGATGATAGGCCACACTGAGATGCAGATGGAAGAGAGAGGATGGAATTACAGCTCACGTGGCAGGGACACCCAACAACAGGAGATGCTGGTAAATGAGCACAGCGCCTAGAATACCGTAGAAACAAATGGGGATGCTAGGAAGGGATGCACCTCAAAATTACATACACTGCACAACATTTAACACACACATGTAAAAGACATTACTAAGAAGTAGCTAACTTATACCACTACCCACCTAAGATGGAATGTTCGCTAAGTACTAGAATGACCACGGGGGTAACACTGTGGAATGTTCGCTAAGTACTAGAATGACCACGGGGGTAACACTGATCTCAAATTCTAAAAGCATGGTGTGTAACAAACGTAATACAAAACAAGCAAATGTAACTAATATCTTCTGTGAATTTAAGAAAACAATGAAAACAGTTTTCAAAAAGTGGCTTCTCGGATATGTTGAGCATGCTGCCGCTGTGGGCAATTAATGTGGCGTTCCACAGTTCAACAATAGAAAAAAGCGCCTATCTACAGTCATCAAAATTGATTTTTAAGAAGTAAAGTATATTCCCACCTCCCCAATATAGGTCTAGGATTCAGGATTTTCTTTGCAAATAAAGAGAGACATGTGGAGGAAGAGACATATAGAGTAACGTAACCATTGCACTCCATGTCACCAAGAGGCAAATGCTCCAGTCCGTCCTTTTGTTTTTGCAGTGGTGTTAGTTTTATTTATTCAACTGGAGTGAAGCAGTTCTACAACTTCCAGAACATCTTAGGCTGTTAAATGAAATTCCAGGAGTGGGACAGTATGTCCTACGCATGGAATCATCTGTAAGGTTACCAGATGACTACTTGTTATCAGGGACACCAGGTTCCAGTTTAGGAATCCTTTTATTAAATCATTGTGTTCAGGTGTGCCGTTAAAACTGACATAGTTGAAATATTATATTTCCCAAAATGCGCTGGGCTGGTAACCTTGGCTTTCTTTTCACCTGATTTAGATGGATATAACAGAATCCACATTTTCCTTTATGTAAACATGAAAATACTTAAAGGAATTGTATGTACTTTTGCCCTGCTTTCCCACTCCACTCCAAAACAGAAGATCTGCAAACATCGCACAAACTGGGGCACATACTGTACCTGCATACTTTGGCAAATGTACCGATAAGCATCTGCACTGTACTTGCACCTGGACCCACTGGCACCAAAGTTGCTTCTGCTCTCATGGACACTGGCACCTGTTAGCAACCAACCTGTACTTTCACCTATTCTGCTCACAACTGACGGTCCTGCAGAGGAAAATCTAGTTAATTTAGGAGATCTATGTTACTGAGTCATGAGCCTACATTATGGTAGTGTTGAAATATAAAAATCTGATTCTCTCATTTTTTGATTGAGCTATACATCATCGATTTTAACCCCTGCCCTATTTCCAGCCTCGGCTCTCTCCTTGACACCGCACCTGCATAAACATTGGTAAAGAATCTAGATTGGGGTATTGTAGGCTGTGCATACATGCAGAATCAGCGCAAAAGAACAGCTGGCGTCTGCTCGGGGTTTCTAGACAATAACAAAGCCTTAAGTAAAGTTTACTTAGATAGCCTATCTTGTTGTACAGCCTCAGGACGTGACAATTGCACAAGACACTAAGGTTGGCGATTCTTACCGTTACTTCATTTGTGTGTTCTTCCCAAAGCTCTATTTACCCCTGGGCGTCCCTTGTTTGTGATCTTTTGCTATAAAAGCCCATGTAACCGTCATTCAGTGTGTCTCCTCCATGAGTATCTCTATGGTGCTTGTCGGACGAAGCCCCATTCATGAATGTTAATAAATTATCTTTGGTTTGTACTTCACTCCAGTGTCGATTCCTTCTTACTTGTTCAGAACCTGTGGACGATGGGTGACCCTGCACCAGTGGGTTTTTAATAAATCCGCTTCCACAAATTGGTGCCCAATGTGGGGCCCCAACTAAGGCCTGCAGTCGGACTGGGGAAGTAGATCGTGCCGGAAAACGAATTTCACTGAGGAGCGCACCACCTGAAGAGACTAGTTCTCGTGTCCAAGGTGATTTTTCAGCTCTCGGACTCTGTACTTCCCAGCGGCTGGTAACCTCGACTGGGGCCCTCGGACGGTCATTCTTTTGGATCAGGGAGGATCGACAGGTGGGAGTTGAAGACTAGGAATAAGGAAGATTTGTATTGAATCGGTTCTTTTGGTTATTTGGAATTTGCTTGATATGTGTTTGGAATTTGTTTATGACTTGTTTGGGACTTGCTATTTGTTTTGATTAACATTTTTTCTTACAGGTAACGTGAGAAAATGTTTTCTCTCTCTCTGTTTACAAGTTTTTTATATCTAATATAACATGCCTGTATTTAGTACACTTTGGAAGTTTTGTTGTTGCTGCTGCAATAAGCAGAGCATTTTGCAAGCAAGTCAGCCGGCGCCGCCAGAAGGTATGCCGAATTTTGAGATGTACATCAAATATGACATTTGTCCCATCATGTATAATACATTGTGGAACAAATATACCAAAGGGGATCCCCAGTTACAATGGCCATTAGAGGCAATGATGGACCCTCACAAATGTGAGTACTTAGAAAAACGATTGTTTATAAAGAAAGTTAGGCCAGCTATGTTTGACAGTTTGCGTATGTGGAGGAAAGAAGTGAAGGAGAGGCAGCTCAAGGCAGAGAAGGTACAAAGGAAACAGGAAAGGAAGACAGAGTATCAGAAGTATAGGGAATTGAAAGATAAGGAAGTTCAGGAGAAAAAGGAATGTTTAGATCGAGAGCATAGATTGCTAATATCTAAGGAATATATAGTCAGACCGACAGTAGCAGCTCAGGTCCACCAAGAAGATGTGGATTCAGACCTTGATGGATTATTGATCGAACGACCCCCACACCCATATGTACCTTTGATCCCTCTTCCCCCTGGACCACCAAATCCAAATATTGTACTCCCTGTTCCTCCGGCTCCACCGCCTCTACCCGCGGTTGTCCAACTCTCTATCTTCCAACCAGTACAGATACATCCTTTACTCCCTCCATCCCAAGCCACTGCACCCAAAATGGCCGATGATCTCGTACCTCCTATACCTGGCCTGGCCCCTCTAATTCTTCGTTCTACTGTATCTTCGTCACGTCAGGATGCAATAAGATTGATGGTATTAAATTGGTTGAGTGATCTAGAAATGGAGGTAGGAGAAATGATAGATCAGATACAGGATTTTTCTGAGGGCGAGCTTCTTAGTCTCATAAATAAGCTTTCTCATCAACTCATAGTCCAATGGGAGATGACTACAGGACAAAATGGTCCCGATGATGTTAGAGCCATTAGTCGACAGTGTCAGGTAGGAGCCTTCCCTGTAAGTAGAGTTAACACTGCTGTAACAACGATAATTAGATATCGTAATGAATTTTTTTCCATTCCGCAGATAAGACCCATGAGGGAAGCCACGCCACAGTTCGTTCCCGCAAGAGGGAATACAGATAATGATGACCCTAATAGTCCAGATGCTCACAAACTGGTCCCAGGGACACCCTTGTCTGGCCAAGTAATTACATCGATAGGGTTTGATGGAACACCAACTCCTAGCCCTGTGTCCCAAAAATTACCTTTGCAGGTTAAGAATTTCATCACATCAGCCCCCTTTTTGCTTCCCCCACACGCTCCTGATAATTTGATGGGACTTGATCTTTTGAAATGTTTTCATGCTTCTATACATTGTTCTCCATCTGGAGTACTTGTCATTTTTGGGAAAAAGACATTGCCTAAACAATATAATTTTTTTTAATGTCCGGATCTTGATTCAGTTTCCCCATGTGTTTGGGCCACTACTGACACGGATGTAGGAAAAATTGATATTCCCTCAGTACACATACAGTACACATACAGGTTCGGGAGAGGGCTTCCTTGTCACAGGTCCTGTAATACAAAATATCGAAAGATGGTGAGGATGCGCTAATATCTATCATTGACGACATGATATGTACAGAAGTCATTGAGGGAGATCCTCTAATGTATGTAATAGCCCTATTCTTCCCATCCTTAAAAGGGGCGATAGAACACAGGACAAGGTTTACTGATTTGTAATTGACTTGAGAGAAATAATCTAAATAATGGTTCCTCGATATCCTGTTGTCTCTGATATTACTACCTTGTTGACATTGATCCCACCTACAGCCACTGTATTTTCTGTTATCGATCTCAAGAACGCTTTTTTCTCTATTCCTATACATGAGGATAGTAGATATTTGTTTGGATTCTCACTACGGGCTGCTCATTCAGATTTTGTAGGGCTCCACAAGGCTATACAGAAAGTCCTAGCATTTACAGTCAGGCACTTAAACGACAGGTGGACGAACTCCTCTTGCCACCTGGAGTTACACTTGTTCAATATGTTGATGACATTTTGCTAGCAGCAGACACAGTTGAGCATTGTAAAGAGGCCACTCTCTCCCTATTGCACCATCTTGCTGTTAAGGGACATAAGGTCTCTAAGAATAAGTTGCAATATTGTCAGTCTGAGGTCACCTATTTGGGTCACCTCTTGTCGAAGGAAGGTCGCACTCTCACTAAAGACAGGATTCAAACTATCCTACATATTCCTATTCCCAGTACTCAAAAGGAAATTAGGGCCCTTATTGGTATCACTTCCTACTGCAGACAATGGATCCCCAATTTTTCACTTATCAAACCTCTTTTGTCCCTTATTACTAAGGACACTCCCTTTCCCCTACCATGGTCATCTGAATGTCAAAAAGCATATCAGAAGCTTCGCACTTCCCTTTGTTCTGCTCCAGTGTTAGGCACTCCAGACTACACCAAGCCTTTCATATTATATGTACATGAGAGGGAAGGATGTGCATTATCGGTTTTGACACAATCACATGGCAGTAAACATCGTCTTGTGCTTATTTTTTGGCTGTATTAGATCCAGTGGCCAGAGGACTTCCGGGCTGTCTTAGGGCGGTTGCCGCCAGAGCCATTTCTATACGACAATCTGAAGAGATAGTGTTGAGTAGCAATCTTATGGTTATGGTACCACATTCTGTAGACGCACTCCTTAACCAGACCAAGACACAACACTTAACTAGCGCTAAAATCACAGGATACGAACTTACGCTTTTGGCACCCCATATTACACTTAAAAGATGTTTGACACTGAACCCAGCTACATTGTTACCTTTACCGGCAGAGAAATCTCATGATCTGCATGATTGTATTTTTCTGACAGAAGAACAAACCAAGGGAAAAGTAGATCTTAAAGATACACCTTTGTTAGATCCTGAAGGAGAATTATGGGTGGATGGTTCCTGTTTGAGATTATCTGATGGCACCACCTCTGCAGTCATTAGGCTACAACCACATTACAAACAGTTGTAGAAACAGCTCGTATCCCACAAAAATCTACCCAAGCTGCTGAGCTCATCGCGCTTTTGAGGGGTTGTGAACTCAGTCAAGGGTTATCAGTAAACATTTACATGGACAGTCAGAATGCATTTGGTGTGGCACACAACTTTGGCAAGCTTTGGAAGGAACGGGGATTCCTAACCTCCCAAGGCTCTAAAATGCAGCACGGTGAATTGGTAAATAGTTTCCTTACTGCCTTAACATTGCCAAAAAGTGTGGCCATCATCAAATGTAGTGCACACAAGAAAGTTACAGATAAGGTGGGACAAGGAAATGCTTTCGTAGATGAAGTTGCACGAAATATATACAAATAGGATGTATGTACTAAGATCCCAAGCTGAAAGATGGGAAAACATGTATACGGAGATCAAGGAAATACAGCAGTCAGCTACTGAACAAGAAAGGGCAGAATGGAAAAAGGAAGGAAAGTTAGATGATGAGGGATGTTGGAGGTCCAAAGATATGCTAAAAAGGAAATTGTCTTATGCCTATTTACTGCCCTTTGCAACCATGGCTCATGGACCTGCTCATGTTAGTGCCAAAAACACCATCTCTCAACTAGAACAGGTCTGGGATAATCAGCACATTCAGAAAACAGCTGAGCATTTAGTTAAACATTGCATGATATGTTTACAGCATAATCCCGGGAAGGGAGTATCAACCCCTACTTGCGGATTTTCTCCACCCGAGGTACCCTTCGAAGCACTTCAAATGGGTTATATTCAGTTAGAGCGCTGTAATAATTTGAAGTATGTATTTGTAGTGGTTTGTTCCTCTAGCAAGTGGGTGGAGGCTTATCTAATCAAAGACAACACAGCCTTGACAACTGCTAAGATTCTGCTAAAAGAGTTCTTCCCCCGTTTTGGAATCTGTAGAGTCCTATGGAGTGACAATGGCCCCCACTTCACTGGCCAGATAATAGAATACCTAATGAAGGGTTTAGGGGTAAAACAGAAGTTTCATGCTGCTAATTATCCTCAGGCAGCAGGTCTAGTAGAGAGGTACAACGCCACATTGAAATTGAAACTAGCGAAGATACAAGCAACAACGGGCCTTAATTGGCCAGATGCCTTGCCTTTGGTATTGTTATCTGTTCGTTCCATTCCACATAGTAGGATTGGACTTTGTCCCTATGAGATCATCTGTGGCAGGCCTATGACTAGATGGGGACCCCCAAGGCCAAATGTAATAAACAAAATACCTGTTTTGAGTGATTTCCTGAAAAACTTGACTGAAAAATTGTCCCTTATTTACCAGCAGGTGCATGAAGCTATTCCAGACAAATCAAAGGGTACGGCTCATGTTCTCCAGCCTGGCGAGTTTGTGTTAATCAAGAACTTTCAACGTTCTAAGAATCTGGAACCTCGTTGGAAGAACGCTGAGCAAGTCTTGCTTGCAACCCGGACTGCCGTCCGTGTCACCAACAGACGCAATTAGATTAATCCAGCACATCGCAAAAGGATCCCGGCAACTATTCTCCAACCAGAAGGCAGAAACGATCTGAAAGACATCTCACAAACTCAGAAGAGTGTTGCTCCTGTGAAAGAAGACACTCTGTTTCCTGATCAAACTACGCCTTCGGCAACAAGGTACGATTTACGACCAAGGAAGGGAAGGAGCAGATAAAGATACAGGAGGACCAGTTTCAATTAGTGAGACGGTTCGACTGTGACACAGTAGGATCGCAGAATCGGCTGGACTAAGTCCATTGTGGGTTGTGGTACGTGGTCAGTGGTGCCTGGGTCTCTCTCCGACCTGTGGTTGTATTGTTACTGAGAAGGAGAAATGCAGAAATTGGGATCCAAGTTGCGAACTAAAGACAAGACTCTGTGTATGGTGACTCTGATCATATTATTGATAATATTGGCAGCAGCCTTATGGACAATGCAGGAAGTAATCCTGGCCTGAAACTTACTGCCTGCTACTACTCCTATCCCCAAAGAACATTATTACTTCACTCTTCCCTATCATGAGAAGAAGCATCAAATGGCATATCTCAATAACACTTTCATATAAATGTTGCATCATACTCATAATGCTATGAATACTACCAACTGCTGGGTATCTGGAATGATGCCAGCCCATCAGAAGAAGGGAGGATCGCCCCTCATTCCCCTGCCATTCTTGCATAATGGCTCCTGTAGAGCTTGGTTTGCACTGTTGTGGTCCTCTGAAATTAGTGATATTGCTCCAGCTGACGTAGGAGGACTCAATGCACAACTTAATACCGTTTGTTACCCCGATGATGAAGGCCTCCCACAAGCCAAAGGAACTGTATGGGAACAGGAGGAGTATCGGAAAGGAAATTCCTCCTCAAGATACTTTTTCCCCAACACTCGAACAGCCAAGGGTAATGGGCCTCCTGTTATCGCTGTTACCAGAGCCCGAGCAAATCTCTGTGTAAGCAGTTTTGGCAGTATCCCAGTGGGGAAAAGTGACTGTGCTACAGTATTGAAAATCACTGGAATGAACAACAGCAGTTTTCTATCCCCAAATAAACACTTATTTCATTTGTGGAAGTAAAGGTTACTATCATCTACCAATCGGATGGTCTGGAATATGCTATGTGTCCTTTTTGCTTCCTCCTGTGTTCTTAGCACCTGTATCTTATTATAAAGACCAGAAATTGTTTAATGACATTTTCTTGAACCGATTCAAAAGAACAATAAATAATGATGAAGTGGATCAAACTGACACTGCAATATGTCGACTTTAATTTGGGATTCTTTTTCTTTGTTGGTGCAGCCCTAAATAGTGGGAAAATTAGACGCCTGACCGTGACTAATCAAACAACGATGGCTCTTGGAAATATTACAGAAGAGCTCCAAATTACGAGGATTGTGACTTTGCAAAATAGAATGGTGCTAGATGTAATATTAGCTGATCGTGGTGTATATTTATTCATGACCATGCCCCATCTGTCTATGACGCCATTTCCAAACTGCATAAAATAGCTGCAGAAATACATCAAGATCAAGAACCATGGACTTGGTCCGAGTGGTTATGGGGAATCATTTCTACTTGGGATTGGAAACTGTTAATGGGAATAGTAATTATAGGAGTCATCTTCCTCACTTGCTGTTGCTGCATTCAATGTGCCCCCATGATATGTATAACTACTTGTAATAGTATTAGACCTCCCCAATCAATAATCATGAATTGAATCGAGAAATGATAATGCAATCGGAAATTAAAGAATTTATGAAAATCGATCTACAAGATTAAGTATTTGTAAAATGGATTCAGCATAGGCTAAAAAGGAAGGACTGTTGAAATATAAAAATCCGATTCTCTCGTTTTTTGATTCAGCTATGCATCATCCATTTTTACCCCTGTCCTATTTCCAGCCCCGGCTCTCTCCTTGATACCACACCTCCATAAACATTGGTAAAGAATCTAGATTGGTGTATTGTAGGCTGTGCATACATGCAGAGTCAGCGCAAAAGAACAGCTGGCATCTGCTTGGGGTTTCTAGACAATGACAAAGCCTTAAGTAAAGTTTACTTAGATGGCCTACCTTATTGTACAGTCTCAGTACGCGACAATTGCGCAAGACACTAAGGTTGTCGATTATTACCATTACTTCATTTGTGTGTTCTTCCCAAAGCTCTATTTACCCCTGGGCGTCCCTTGTTTGTGATCTTTTGCTAGAAAAACCCATGCAACCGTCATTCAGTGTGCTTCCTCCTTGAGTATCTCTATGGTGCTTGTCGGACGATGCCCCATTCATGAATGCTAATAAATGATCTTTGGTTTGTACTTCACTCCAGTGTCAATTCCTCCTTACTTGTTTAGAACCTGTGGACGAAGGGTGACCCTTCACCAGTGTTTTTTTAATAAATCCGCTTCCACAGATGATGCACACTGAATGAGGAACTGGTTCAATCGCTACCAACCATTGTTTAGGTTTTCTCTTTTGCATTACTTTTGAAGTCAGGATTGCATTCTCTGCCATGGGATACTATGTGTAGCACACAATATTATCTTAAGGGTCTTGTCCACTGTTTCATCAATAAATCTAATCGTCTTATCTGGCCATAATGTCACAATAAAGATGTTTGGAAAATAAAATTCACAGCACTGGCCCATTGTCAGGTCCAGTTTTATAATAACATGTTTGGTGCAAGAGAAATATCAAATTATAGTGATGAGGATTGACAGTTTCCATCTTTAACTATATAACAAAAACCTATCTCTGTCAACTTTCTCTGGTTGGATCCACGTGGCTGCCAACACATTGGCAGATACTAGAAAAAGTAGTTGTTTCTCTCTCAGAACTCTAGTCTGCATATTTGTCTCAATCACTGAGAACTGCATGTGTTGTTGCCACAGTGACGGGATTCACTGAAACGTTCTGTGTACAACCAAACAATTTGGTGGTTCAACTGTGTTCATAATAATCAACAAGGAAGTGTACCAACTTAGAATGATGAGAAGCAGAAATGAAATCTAGAGTAACCTTGAATTTGCAGAAGTCAGAAATGAATCTTTATTAATCAGGTTTACAGGAAAGAAAACAAACCCTTTGATAAAAATGACAGTGGCACCTTCAAAGAACCTTATTTAACCCCTTCCATGCTGCGCGAATTCCGCCGCTGTGCTGACGGTTTCTTGCGCGGGCGTGGTCATGACGGAACGGTTCCGTCATGAGCACAGCTCAACCGTGGCTCATGACGGAACCGTTCCGTCATGAGCACCGAAGGGGTTAAGAAACATCTGAAATTGTAAGGAAAAAACTGTGAACAAAACCCTTTAATGAGACTGTATGCTGCATCCCTCGGACCTTCACAAGAGTATTGCTAATGTAGCCCACTCTATAACTGCACAACAATAACATACTTAAAGGCCTATATCAGCTTGTGGCTGAATTTACGTTAGCTCTTAATCAGCCCTGTGCTCCAATATCCATCTCTCCACTTATTTTAAGGCAAATATCTGTGTTCTGATAGTCAGTGAAGAGTGAGGTGATGAGCGTACATCATTTATCCACTTTAGCAACAGGATACAGTACAGGAATGTGTTAATACAAATCAGACAATGTGATGGGGACATTGTTTATTTAGTAAAAAGCCTCATGAGACTAACCTCACATTTTTATCTAATCTAGCAATGACAGCATGACTGTAAAACATCACTCAATACTAAACTGAGTAGTGCAGACATCAAAAGGCCTTTTAACTTTGTGAGTTGGGATCAACAGAGATTCCCAAGGACAACTTGGTTCCATAAAATGGCGGCTGGCCTGAAGTTGGTCTATTGAGTTACATTTAATTGGTCAAGTTAAAGAGCAAACTTCACAGTCTTTTCCTCACTTAGCAGTTATGATTTCTATTTTCTGTAGCATAAAGATTCCAGTCCAGGCTCACAGGTTGGAAGTTGTGCTGACTGTGTTCAGAATCTTCGTTCTGAGGATGACAGCACCTTGCCATCAACCTCCTCGGTCACGATGGTTCGGACCTGAGTGGTAGATGTGCTTGTTTTTGTGCTGGAGCTGGCAGAGGAGCTAGATCCTCCTAGGATACAAAGAAAAAACATATATTACCGATAACACCTGTGAATTTACTATTTATATTAAATCTGACCCTTGTAGCAAGACACATATAGGAATTTAGAAGGGCGACATATAATCACATACATTTATAGGAATATTATTGTGATGAAAATCATGCATTTTTTACAAGTTCATTATATTTGGTGTCTAATTGTTGAAAGAGAACAGATCCAGGTGGTGTGCGTATCTGATTCCCATGCCTATATTTGGTAAAATGTAAAAGTCAATTACATGCTAATAACAATGGCATGGCCACTAGAAGGAAAACGTAATTTCTAATGTGCATGGACACACCAGTGTTTCTTATGGTATTCAATGCATAGAACAATCTCACCGATGTTAAGAGACAAGTTAGATTAAATTAAGGATAAAAGTTTGCAAGCATTGAGGTTGGCAATAGATAGAAAAACAAGCATTTGCAATACAATAGGTCTCGCATTAGGAAAGTTTGAGCTATTGGTATTGTAAATGCCAAATTTTGTATTTATGTGTTGGTTTTGAAAATATCTAAATTAATAGCTTTGTCATTTACAATTCCAATAGTTTTAACTTTCGCACCAAATACATAGCACCGACAAACACTGACCGAAAACAAAATAAAATTCTTAAAATGCGTTTTGGAAACGTTTTGTTCCTGTAACGTTTGTGACTTTTTTTAAAAAGTGAAAATGCACCTACTGACATCGTACAAAATAGGGGGCAGTGTGTAAGAGGGCAGTGTGTGAGGGGGCATTGTATGAGGGCAAAGTGTGAGTGTGTAAGGGTGCGGGCTGTGTGTGTGTGCGGGGTGTAAGGGTGCAGTGTGTGTGGCCTAAAGTAGTGTAAGTGGGTAATGTGTGAGGGTGCAGAGTGTATAGGGGCAGTGTGTCAGTGGGGCAGTGTGAGGGGGTGCAGAGTGTGAGGGGGTGCAGAGTGTGAGGGGGGTGCAGAGTGTGAGGGGGTGCAGAGTGTGAGGGGGTGCAGAGTGTGAGGGGGTGCAGAGTGTGAGGGGGTGTGTGTGTGGTCTGTGTAAGAGTGGGGCAGTATGTGTGGTCTGTGTGAGAGGGGGGCAGTGTGTGTGGTCTGTGTGAGAGGGGGGCAGTGTGTGTGGTTGCTGGAGCAGAGTTTTCAGTTTGAAAATTCTGGGGCTTTTGAAGCTCTGGCATGTCTATTCGTTGTATTAATTTATTAATAATTAATAATTAATTATTTGTCTTGTGCAAGTACGTTTATATTAATCAATCTGTTTGTCCTAACAAGAAAGGGTTACAAGTGAGTGTGCTTAAATGTGCTGACTCATAATAACGCGTGTGTTAAATGTGTTTTTATGTTTAAACGTTGCTATGTGCTGTTTATTTTTGAGCACAAAACGCTTTTGAATTAATGCTTTTCTATGTTGCAAGTGCTAGATAAATGCATACACATAAGGGTATTAGTGGGGTTAACACTGTTTAATCACTATGCTGTAGTAACGTTGTTTTTGTCTCTTTTAATTAAGATGGTCTATTAAGGCCTATGTTGGCCTGGGAAAGAAGGCTGAATAAGTGAGCCTGACTGTGATTATGATTTGGAAACTGAGACGAGGGAGACCCCTGCTGGAAATGGTCCTGAAGCTAACTGACCATGGTCCTTGTCGGAAAACTTTCCATGAGGACGGCAGCAGTTTTTGGGAAGTCTCCAAGAGAAGTGAAAGTGTCCTTGGCAGCCTTGGGAAACAAAGGAGCCTTAGAGGGAAGCTCTGAACTGTGGCTCGATGGCCGAGGAGAAGCAGGATAATTGTGATACATGTTTTATTTTCTTGGTTCCTGTTCCGTAGTTTTCGTTATGTGTATTTTTCCTGAGCGGAGATTCACAAATGTAGCAATGTTACATCCTTTCCTTCTCGCTCTGCTCAGCAAGTCCGGCGGACATTACAGCTTTTTCTATGTTTCCAATGTATCTTTCTATTGTTTAAAGTATTATAAGATGTTAGCCTAGAGAGGGTCTTTTGCCACTTGCCATTTTGCCTTTGCCACGTATTGAATCTGCGTTGCTGAGGATTGATGCTGACGGGACTTCGTCTTGAGAGACATTTACCGAGAGACTTGTCCTGACCCGTTCTGACATTTAGCTAGAATAGGTAACTATGAGAAATGATTTACTCTGATTGATTTCCTTTGACTAATTTTAGATAAAGCAATATAATTTTAAACATGGTGTTGGATATTCTTTCTTGTCAATTATTGGGTTTGCATTATTGATTATTGTTGTATATATTGTATAGGTTATGCTTAGGGACAGTCACAAAAACCAGGTCTTAACGACCTCGATATAGATGCAGGGTGTTCAGGAGTGTTTCCTTCCACAGGTTTATTGCTGGTAGAGTATTTGAGCGTATGTTAGTGAAATGGGCCCTAGCGTATGATGTATGCATGTGCGTGTAACTGTGAGATTACTTACCCATGGTAGTGGGAATATTGTACACACCCTGATCTCTATCATGGTCTGCGCAAGAGGGGGGCTGTGTGTGGGCTGTGTGCGAGGGGGCAGTGTGTGTGGTCTGTGTGCGAGGGGCCAGTGTATGTGAGGACCAGTTGCAGGCGACTTGCGAGGGCAGACCTCAAGACACAGCGAGGCGCAACAGAATAAAAGTGCAGTTAGTGGAGAGAGTGATCTTCATCAGAATGTAAGCAGGAAAGCAAAGAATGAAAGTCATACAAAAGCATATGTGTTTGAGTGCGTAAAGTAAAATTATGAAACACACAATCAAAAGTAAATAAATATAAGAGATGAATGCAAAGCACAGAGGCAGGAGGTCAAGTAGTAAGTCACGCAGAGCCGAGATTTCGGAAAAGTTGCGAGAAAGAGAATGCGGGGCGGAACTACACAGAAGGGGAGAGACGCGTGGGCAGAGAGGAGCCTGTGAGAACGCGCTGCGGAGATCAAAGAAAAGGTTTGCGACCATATGGAGAGTGAGGGGGTGTGCAGCCTGGTGAGCTGAATGCGTGTGGCAACAGAGGGAGAGCGCGGCGCGCGCGCGCGAGCCACAACATTTTCAGACCGCAACGTCCACGTGAACTTTGTTCATTTGGTAAATAAAGTTAAACAATCATTCTAATTTAAGCACAAAACACATAGCACCAATCGACATTAACCGACGAAAAAAAAAAAAAATCTACTGATGCGTTTTAGAAACACTTTGATCCTGTAACGTTTTTGTTTCTGTTAAAATTTAGAAAAGGCACCTACTGACATCGTACGAACTAGGGGGCAGTGTGTAAGAGGGCAGTGTGTGAGGGGGAATTGTATGAGGGTACAGTGTGAGTGAGTAAGGGTGTGGGCTGTGTGTGTGTGCGGGGTGTAAGGGTGCAGTGTGTGTGACCTAAAGTACTGTGAGTGGTTAATGTGTGAGAGCAGTGTATGTGGGGGCAGTGTGTCAAGGGGTCAGTGTGTGAGGAGGGGTCAGTGTGTGTAGTCTGTGTGAGAGGGGGGCAGTGTGTGTAGTCTGTGTGAGGGGGCAGTGTGTGTGGTCTGTGTGAGGGGGAAGTGTGTGTGGTCTGTGTGAGGGGGCAGTGTGTGTAGTCTGTGTGAGGGGGGCAGTGTGTGTGGTCTGTGTGGAGGGGTAAGTGTGAGTGGTCTGTGTGGAGGGGTAAGTGTGAGTGGTATGTGTGAGGGGGGCAGTGTTTGTCGTCTGTGTGAGAGGGGGCAGTGTGAACTTTGTTCATTTGTTAAATAAAAGTACTGTGAGTGGGTAATGTGTGAGAGCAGTGTATGTGGGGACAGTGTGTCAAGGGGTCAGTGTGTGAGGAGGGGTGAGTGTGTGTGGTTTGTGTGAGAGGGGGGCAGTGTGTGTAGTCTGTGTGAGAGGGGGCAGTGTGTATAGTCTGTGTGAGGGGGGCAGTGTGTGTGGTCTGTGTGAGTGGGCAGTGTGTGTGGTCTGTGTGAGGGGGCAGTGTGTGTAGTCTGTGTGAGGGGGCAGTGTGTGCGGTCCGTGTGGAGGGGTAAGTGTGAGTGGTCTGTGTGGAGGGGTAAGTGTGAGTGGCATGTGTGAGGTGGGCAGTGTTTGTGGTCTGTGTGAGAGGGGGCAGTGTGTGTGGTCTGTGTGAGGGGGCATTGTGTGTGGTCTGTGTGAGAGGGGGGAAGTGTTGGTTAGTGACTTGTCAGTAAACTGTATTTCTATTTTCTTTAAAGGCTGTATTAGTATTGAAAAAAATACACAATCTGACACTGGCTCACGTAAATGACTGCAGTGCCTTGGAAGTAAACAGTATTCTTATTTATTTGAGGGTGAGGAGGTGCAGAATGTGAGGGGGCTAATGTGTGTAGGGCAGTGTGTGAGTTGGCATTTTGTGGGGTCTAATGTGTGTAGGGGAGTGTGTGAGGTGGCAGTTTGGGGGGTCTAATGTGTGTAGGGCAGTGTGTGAGGTGGTATTTTGTGTGGTCTAATGTGTGACAGGCATTGTGTGAGGCAAAACAGAATAAAAGGATAAAAGTGCTGTTTGTTGAGAGAGTGTTTTTTTGTTTGTTTTGCATGACAATGTAAGCAGGAAACTCAGACAAAAGCATACGTGTTTGGATGCGTAAAGCAGAACAAAGAGGCTGGAAACTATTGAAGACGAGGGCAGACAGCAAAGCACAGAGAGGCGAGACAGGATAAAAGTGCTGTTTGTAGAGAGAGTGATTTTTTTTTCAGCATAAGATTGTAAGAAGGAAAGGAAACAATGAACGTGTTTGTGTGCGTAGAGTTAAATAAAAAAAAAACATTCAAAGTAAATAAATATAATAGATGCATGCAAAACTCATAGGCACAAGGTCAAGTAGTCAGTCGCACAAAGCCGAAAGTCAGAAAAAGATGCGAGAAAGAAAAAGCGGAGGGGAACTACATGGAAGAGGAGAGACGCGTGGGCGGTAAAAAAAAAAATATTCAAAGTAAATAAATATAATAGACGCATGCAAAACTCATAGGCGCGAGGTCAGTAGTCAGTCACACAAAGCCCAAAAAAAAAAAAATGCGAGAAAGAGAAGGCGGGGCAGAACTACACGGAAGGGGAGAAACGCGTGGGCGGAGAGGAGCCTGTGAGAACGCGCGGCGGAGTTCAAAGAAAAGGCATGCGACCATATGGAGAGTGAGGGGTGTGCAGCCTGGTGAGCTGAATGCGTGTGGCAACAGAGGGAGGGCGCGCGCGCACGAAGTGTCTGGTAGAAAATGGAAGCTGTAAAGAATGCGCGTGGTTGTGGCAGTTGTTGACAATGTGCGTGATTGTGTTCACATGAACTGTACGCGATACGCAGCTAGGTAGACTTTTCGGACTGCTTACTATAATCTCGCCTATCCATTCCTGCGGAATAGAATAGGCGAGACCTAACAAGTGGTAGATTTGCCATTCAGGACTCTACGATATGTCTTTAAAAACTGTGCGGGTTGAAATCAGGTACATTAGCTTGTGAAAAACTGACTTATAATTATTATTAGTCCTTTTTATTTCAAATTCAGTGGGAAGAACTTCATTAATTCCTCATCCATTGCAGTTGAGTATGGCAATATGTCTATTTCCTTGGCTTTTATGATTGGATGGAAGTAATTTGCATAGTCATGAAGGTCACACCTTTGATCCATCCTACTTCTGTTGGCATCACTACAGTTTGAGGACATTAGTGCCAGCTCCTTTAGTTAATAATGAGTACAATCATACTGTGGTGTTGGCCACTGGTACCAAAACACAAAGCAGAGATAATCATGGGCAAATTCACATTCTGGCTCGAGTAATGCAGAGCATTCTTTAATTATGATTTCTGTTTTGTTCTTCTTCCTACATTTTGCTAAAACTTTTAATAAAATCTATAAATTCTCTCCTTAATAAGACCGTTCCCCCACGTTATCTAAGGTGGGGTTAGCGGACTACGTTGGGCGTCACCTAATTTGCACATTCCTCCTAAATTCCAGGAGGGACACAGTCACATGGCAGGCAATTCAAATAAATGATTGCACTTTCATCAACTTATTTGGTGCATGAGTAGGAATTTTAATTTCCCTCTGGTGCCGTCTTTAATGTCATCTGTTATGCTACTGTTTTGTGGATCTATTCTATAAAAAGAAAAGCTACTCACCGCCTTTTACAGATGCAGATGTCCAAGCGGCAGATCTGTGAAAAAGACCTCTTTGTTAACCATGTGGCAGATAAAAAACACATTTATACAATTCAAAAACTTAGATTGTATTGGATGAACTATAGAGTCTACTGACCTACCAAGAATGCAATAGAAGATAAACATTGGTTTTACATTATACAGCTATTTTTAAATTTATTAAGGTCCTCTTCATACTCTCCATCTTATGATGGTTTTGTAACAAACACACACAAGCCAGCATGCACCCATACTCCCAGAAGAACTGAAGCCCTCATCATACTCCACAAAGCACCCTGTTCAGTCCAGATTCTGTTGGCATCAATACTCGGATTTATTTAAGTTACATCCACGCTCAAGACGTACAACGTAGGGGTTGCCATGGACGAGGACGGAGAGGATGAGGAAAGAGAGAGAGACCATGGCAAGGAGGAGGCAGCCACAGTAGGTAAGTGCCTTTTCTTTTTATATTTAAATTAGGGAGGGTGGAGGGGAGCAGAGTTTTTTTCCAACTCCGTGGAACTCCGCGCAGTGGCACTACTCCAGCTCCGCCCAGGGATAGATAGGTACCAATTGGTGCAATGAGTTTCATCTGTGGGACTCTAAATCATAGCTTCTTTTCAGTATTAAACTAAATGTCAACTATTATGCATGGATTTCTGACACAAGATTATCTAGGTACACCGGAATTAGTAAACCTGTCATTGCACCTGGTATAAATCAAACACTACATTTTTTAATGTCAGGAATAGCATGATCCCAAGATCTTCAGTTAACATGCTATGCAATGTAGTTTTTTATAGCGTGCCAATCACCAGTGAGGGTATGCAGGTGCTTGCCGGTAGGTAGGTGTGGGCTTCCCTGGAGTAAATCAAAGAGCCAAGTCTTTAGCTTCTTGTGGAATTTGAGGAGCGACACAGAGGACCTGATTTGGTGGGGGAGGTTGTTCCAAGTCTTAAGGGTGGTGTGTGAGTAAGCGCAACCCCCACTCTGTTCTTCTGTATGCAGGGGATGTGTGTGAGTGAGAGACTGGCTGAGTGGAGGTGTGTGGATGATTGGTGGAGGTGATGCATGTGTTGATGTAAGTGGGGCCTCTGTTGTGCACTCTACAAAATTGTGACAGAGGAAAAAATGTGAATTGATGCATAAAGTTTTCGAAGTGATTGCATTTTTTGGGAACCACAACAAATAAGAGATGGTAAAGTGAAACATATTGACTTTCGAAAAAGCTTTTTCCATGTTTGACAACAGAATGAATGCAATACATCTGTGGTGGCCATCTTGGAAAAGGATTTGTTAAATTATTACAAATGAATTTGTAAATGTCTGAGATGGATATAAGTGCATCCAAGGCAGCCATCTTTTAATGCATTTGTAACATTTTAACAAACCCATTTGAAGATGGCCACCGTGGATGCCCACATCTTCAGTGGTCACCTCTGAATGAATGTATTAAAATAAAACAAACCCATTCCTAAGTGCCTGCTGTGCATGCCTTCACAGGCACCAAAGTAGGTGGCCATCTTCACATAGTCCTAAAACCATTTTAGGGTGAACACTCTGTGATAGCGTCACTTGAGTGAAAAAGTAGAAAAGAAAATGGACTGGGAGAAGTGCGCAAAGAGATGGAGGGGAGCAATTGATGAGCTGCACCAGGGTAAATTTCAGTTTAGAGAAAGCTATCTTCACAAGTTGTGCAGATGAGCTATGCGTCACAGTGAATCTGAGTTAAAATTGTATGGGCAGCCACCGGAGGTTCGGGATGTACACTATTCATCAGCCATAACCAGTCTTTATATTGGACGATAGAATGGCGCTCAATGAGGATCCTATTTCATGCCTGATGAAGAATGGGCTTTATTGATGCTGTCTGTGAAGCTGTGATGTGAAGGTATCTTATGCCACTTACTTGGCATCCTGACCCTCTAGCAGCTGTCGGTACATGTCGATTTCCATTTCCAGGTGGTTCTTCACATCCAGGAGCCTCTTGTACTCCATGTTCTGGTTCTCCATGTCGCCTCTTAGGTTTACGAGCTGTGCTTCCAAACCGCTGATGATATTTTGGATTTGGAGGAGCTGGGCTGAACTGGGGTGGCGTAGTGGGCAAAAGAACAATGGATTTAACCCAGATCTCTTGACTGGGGGAGAATATCTGCATTGTCAGCATTCCGTCCATCATTTGTTTGTTGTAACGCTTTTCGCCCTAAGTGGGATGGGTATTCCCAGACGTGGGACCCGTGCTCACTACGCCACTGGAGTCAAGCTATCCTGGCTGATGACGGCTGATAGCCAGAAACCGGTCCTAGGATGCTTGATTCCGATCCAGGGAAGACATGGCTTGGCAGTTCGGGCTGGACTGTTCCCATAAGGCACAGGGTCAAGACTGATTTGCATATGGCCATGTCTGAACTGGGGTGGCGTAGTGGGCAAAAGAACGATGGATTTAACCCAGATCTCTTGACTGGGGGAGAATGTCTGCATTGTCAGCATTCCGTCCATCATTTGTTTGTTGTAACGCTTTTCGCCCTAAGTGGGATGGGTATTCCCAGACGTGGGATCCGTGCTCACTATGCCACTGGAGTCAAGCTATCCTGGCTGATGACGGCTGATAGCCAGAAACCGGTCCTAGGATGCTTGATTTCGGTCCAGGGAAGACATGGCTTGGCAGTTCGGGCTGGACTGTTCCCATAAGGCACAGGGTCAAGACTGATTTGCATATGGCCATGTCTGAACTGGGGTGGCGTAGTGGGCAAAAGAACGATGGATTTAACCCAGATCTCTTGACTGGGGGAGAATGTCTGCATTGTCAGCATTCCGTCCATCATTTGTTTGTTGTAATGCATGATAAAAGCAACAGCATTTTCGAATACCTGGGGCAAGCGAGTAGTATATTAGGGGCATGTAAGTGGTTGCCATTTGAGGATAAATTCAAAGACCAAAAAGGCGAAATGGTACATAGTAGGTCTTAAAATTGACAGATTATAGTCAACATATTTTAAAGTGATCATGTAAACAAGTTCCTATATTTGGAATTAGTGGTATGATAGTTTATGATGGATTCAGTTGACACAGAAGGTTAAAACTATCTAACCACATCACACAACATAGCTACTAACAGATTAGCTGCCACCCAACAGTTTGCTCCTCATCATAACTCAACTGCATTAGTTCTTATTTTTCATTTACAAAGGATAAACCACAATCCTGCATCTTCTCCAACACCTTTTCCCTAATTTTGTGCTGTAGTTAATTTTTCAGTGGCTTTTTGGTGGTTACCCAAATCTACCTAAGCAAATGAATGCTATTGCGAGCGTGGAGCATACCGACAAACTCAACTCATCTAGTGAACCATACTGTAGAATTGTTTTATTATGATTGGATATGGTCTGAACTATAACGTTAACATACCATGCTGAGTTGTGACTGCAGTTCGATTTCCAAGCCCTGCAAGCTGCGTCTTATTTCGGTAATTTCGCTCTTCCCGGAATGCACCTGCTCCACGTTGGCCACCACCTCCTTCTGCAGCTGTTCACTCTATATGTCAAAGGGGATGGGGGTGGGAATACAATTTTTTTTTTTAGCAAGTAACATTTAGTAATGACGCTTTGTGAAAGTTAGTTATGCAGATGTTAAGTTGGCCAACGTACAGCGGCAAGGAACCTGCCCTCGGCTTCTCTACGGTTCTTGTCGGCCATGAACTCGTACTGCTCTCTCATCTCTGCAAGAACCTTGGTCAAGTCATTCCCTGGAGCAGCGTCCATCTCCACGCTGACCTTGCCGGCCGCATGTGTGCGAATTTCACCCATCTCCTATACAGAAAGAACACAAATAGTCACTCTTAGTAACAGTATGAATAATTTGTTTCCAACAAAAGTTTTGAGCTATTTATTTAAATAAAAACTAAGAGCTCAACTTACAAAAGAAATTCTGTGAGCAAGTGTGACTTAATCCAAACATAGGTGTAACTAACACCCAACATAGGGCTGACATACACCGATCATAGGTGTGACTAACTTACAACGTAGGTGAGACTTACATTTTATTTCCGAGAGTAAGACGGCAATAAAGCATAAAGCCGGTTCACAAAGCATTTTATGAGTATGTGAAGTAAAACTACAACACTACTACTTCACTGACTCACAAATGCCTTGGTGAATCAGCCCTGAAATGTCCAACTCAAATTAGCAAAAGTGTAAAGAGGGCACTGTCTTTTCTATTTGTAATAAGTATATATGAGTAGTTCTTGAGTATTCAAATTGTATTCCCGTTTTACATATTTTGAGGATGTGATCTAGGACGTTTAGAAAGAGATAAAAGAGCCCTCTGTACACAGAGAAGCCAACAATGTGGGATATGCCAATAGTAGGCAATGTGTTGGGCATGATATGATAAAGCACAATCTTATTGATAATGTATTTGAGGTTATTGATTTGGAGAATAAGGGACTCATTAGGAGTTTGGCAGACAGACTACTCTTTCAGAATTTGTCGAATATCCTGTCCGCCATGTTTCAGGTGCCATAGGGTATAATACACATGTAATACGGTGGATGGCAGATCCACCACATTTGTGATTGAGTATTTTGTCCACCGAACCCTAAATAAGTAGCAAAGGTATCCCAGTGACCGGAGATGTGTAATCTTCTTAAAGAAATTGAACAATTTTGTATGCACAGAGAAACTGATAATATGTCAGTGCTCAGAAACATGAGCTGAACGATCCCAGTTTTTGATAATAAATTTGGGTTCCTAGATGGAGGTCATGCAGAGAAAGCCCTTCCAGTGTAAGATGATATGGATAATGTCTCTGGGATCAATAGCACGGAGAATTATGTGAAAGACAGTTATTGATACTGAGTTGTGGACCGTCGGATGTGCATAGCCATTGATGACGTCTTTATGATCATATATTGTGAAATGATAGAGGGTCCCTCTGATGGAGCAAGGACTCGTATAAAAGGAGACTTGCTCGGAAGCAATTCCCTCAAATAACTCATAACTCAGTAATAATTGTGTTTGTAAGAACTAATCTGCACCAGAATTCGTACATTTAAATCTAGGGGAAGCTTGCCTACGTGTATTACTAACAAGTACTCATAAACAAAAGAGGGCCCCTGAATATCAGAATGTAGGGAGAGGAGGGCAGGGGAAATCACAAAACAATAACAACAAACCTCCCCCTATTGATTAATTGATAGGTAATGCATCCAAGGAAAACGAAAAAAGACATCATTGTCCCACAGGCAATATTTTCATCTTAATTTATTTTATCAAAAGAATTATTTTTGTGGAAAAATTATATTTATAGATTCAGTTATAACAAATCCAATCATTTCTATACATAAAATCAGTAGAACAGCCCCACCAGAACATAATACAAAATGGTCACAGAAATAACAACCTCACGATTCACAGACACACCATGCATACCAAACATACCTAAATAAAGAAAAAAGAACAATACATCTGGCAAACCATTATTACAAACATCACAGGATCAATATTTTCAAAACATCAACATGAAAACAGCAGACAGAAAGCACCGACGCGCGTTTCGGAGTGGACTTAAAGACCAACAGTTCCTTCGTCAGGGCCCAGAAGGTACAAATCCTCAGTGGTCGAAAATCCCATCCAAGATTTTTAAAATATATATATATATATATATACACAGTGATGTCAGGGGCTCCTTAGTGACAATGTTTCTAAGCACATATATATAATTTTGTTGGCACAGATAGGCAGTAATAAGCCAATGGCTCAATAATACATCAAGTTGACTTCAAACAAGTCAGAAGTACGATGAAATGAAGCTAAAGCCCATCAAGCTCTATAGGACACCGATGAATGGAAGTTTCCAAACGTTAGAGCATACGAATGCTGTCTATCAGTCCCCAAGGTCAGATGAAAATAACGTAATGTGTATAGGTTGGGATTGCGACAGAACCCGAAGTTAGATAAGGGCCGTTAGATATGGGGGCATCTCGGATTGGTGAATTTCAAGGCTGGTGAGTCCTTCGAGTAAATAGTTGCCGGGGGTCTGAACGCCAGCAAGGAGATCAGCGACACCGGAGTCCGTCGGCATCCCAACCTATACACATTACGTTATTTCCATCTGACCTTGGGGACTGATAGACAGCATTCGTAAGATCTAACATTTGGAAACTTCCATTCTTCGGTGTCCTATAGAGCTTGATGGGCTTTATCTTCATTTCATCGTACTTCCGACTTGTTTGAAGTCAACTTGATGTATTATTGAGCCATTGGCTTGTTACTGCCTATCTGTGTCAACAAAATTATATATATGGGCTTAGAAACATTGTCACTAAGGAGCCCCCGACATCACTGTGCATATATATATATTTAAGAAATCTTGGATGGGATTTTTGACCACCTGAGGATTTGTACCTTCTGCGCCCTGACGAAGGAACTGTTGGTCTTTAAGTCCACTCCGAAACGCGCATCGGTGCTTTCTGTCTGCTGTTTTCATGTTGATGTTTTGAAAATATTGATCCTGTGATGTTTGTAATAATGGTTTTCCAGATGTATTGTTCTTTTTTCTTTATTTAGGTATGTTTGGTATGCATGGTGTGTCTGTGAATCGTGAGGTTGTTATTTCTGTGATCATTTTGTATTATGTTCTGGTGGGGCTGTTCTACTGATTTTATGTATAGAAATGATTGGATTTATTATAACTGAATCTATATATATATAATTTTTCCACAAAAAAAATTCTTTTGATAAAATAAATTAAGATGAGAATATTGTCTGTGGGACAATGATGTCTTTTTTAGTTATCCTTGGATGTATTACCTATTAATTAATCAATAGGGGGAGGTTTGTTGTTATTGTATTACCAACAAATAACCCGTGTGTCTCTAAAATGGCTGCTAAACGCGGGATTCTGCATTGCGCATGCGTCTACTGTATATAGTTAGTATGACGTACTATCGCTTGGAGGGAAATCTTTGCAGCTGCCCAGTTGCTCTTATAATGGCCGCTTGAAACCCACATGATAATGCGCATGCTTTGCTGAAACTAAACCATGTAAGTTTACTAAAAAGCTCATGCGAAAGATTATTGTAAGTAAATGGGGGTAGAGTAGAGATAGGTGGCATACAGTGAAACCATTTATTTTTTATTTTAATACTATTTTCTTTAACCTCTCTAATAGTTCGTATTTGGGCCTCCAAGAAGGACTGAATCTCGTGTATCATGTGACTAGTTCACATGCACAGTAACGACAAACCAGGAACCGCGATGCAAAGCCTTGAATGCCATCCAAAAGAAAACAGCAACATGTCCTGGGAACTAGTATGATGTCCTGTGAACAGGAACCAAATTATATACAATATATTGATTAAGATGTGAATACGGGTTGGAAATAAAGCTTGGGAAAGTACATTAAGGGGTGGGAACATTAAACAATAAGCTTTAGAAAAATATTAGAACTTGGCATGGTGTGATGATAATCCCCCCTTGCTTGTCAAATCAGAATTAAGCGTTTCATGTACTTGAAACATTTAGGGGTGGTGGTTACCATTAGAAGATTATAATTGAGGTAGTTTAGTTCGTTAGACCCGGTTCATGCTGCAGAGATGCTGAGAGACCGAGATGCTGTCTGAGAATTGGTCAGATCCTAAAGAAGAACCGAACTACAGAACTTGTAACCAAAGCTAAATTAGAAGAACATCGCGGAAGAATCGAGGAGGGAAGTAGGAAAAGAGTTAGAAGAACATCGTGGAAGAATCGAGGAGGAAGAGAGTATCAGAGAGGGGTACGACCCAGGCGTCGGATCTAGAAGAGGTCACCTATCCTGTCCTGAATCCTGTCCTGAATCCTTTGGTCTCCTAACCTGTCCCAGGGGACCCAGTTCTGCTCCTGGGCCAAGGGGTTGGTTTCCACACCATTCTAGGTAAATATAATTCTGTGTAGTATGTCATTGTACTGCTCTCTTTGTTTTTCTCCTTTTTTCAGGTACTGTCAGTATTATAACTTAGTCTGAAATCTCTGACTTAAATTGATTTTTCCATCCTTAAGAAAATGGTGTTCAAACTGTACTTTGTATCCTTTGGTTCACAGAAAACTTACTATATAAACATTTAAAACTCTCTTGAGTCAGTGGTCATTTAAAGTATATATTTAGATGGTATTACACCTATACTGCGAGCAACTAGATCCATTGATCAAAGGAAATTATATACGGACGTAGAGTTGGTAAGAATTGGTAAGATGAATTTACCTCGCAGGTATCATCACACTAAATTGACCCGAGCGAAGCTTACTAGCATTTGTATGAATGTTTATGGGCCCAGGTGAGTATGTGGATTGTGTCTATCTCGAGCTGGTAACCGCTCCGCTCGATCACCTCCAATGAGTGAACGGCTCATCAGCATGGTTGCTGAGATCCAAATGATCAAAACTGAGCTCAGTCAAACTCTGAAAGTATCTGAGAAAATACTGTTGTGCTCTGTTGTGATCAATGTTGGAACCTAGAGTTTAATGGGAGGCATCAGGAGGGATGGTGGATGCTGGGAATGCATAGGCATCAGGAGGGATGGTGGATGCTGGGAATGCAGAGGCATCAGGAGGGATGGTGGATGCTGGGAATGCATAGGCATCAGGAGGGATGGTGGATGCTGGGAATGCATATAATGTATTTTAGTAGGCAAATTGTAGCAGTCATTAGCATCTTAACTAGCAATTTTCATTGTCAATGAAGCCATTCGTAGATGCCCACAGGACACACATTACAAATAGATTCATGGCTTAGGATATTGTTTGCAAAATCATGACACAGAATATAATGTTGTGTCTGGACCTTCCTTGGGATGCTCTTCACCTCCGGCTACTCACAATCTGGGCACATTGTTTACTTTACATCATCATGGTTCTTCTTGAGGTAGGCCAGTTCCTCCTTCAGGCTCTCAATCTGCATCTCCAGGTCAGATCTGGACATGGTCAGCTCATCCAGGACGCGGCGCAGTCCATTGATGTCGGCCTCTACATTCTGGCGCATGGCCAGCTCATTCTCGTACCTTATGACATAAATGGGGATATTCTCATTCAAAAGATCTTCTCTGGTGCCCTTTAGTCTGTTCTCTAGGCAACAATTCTCAAAGGATTACAGTCTCTTCTGATTAGTAGGCAACCATTTGGCTTGTTCAAAAGGTTTAATTTCATAGTTAATAAAGTAGCTTTCTGCCAACCTCTTGCAGCTTTAAATGCAATGCAGTAAATAGCAGGTGTTGTTTATGCCAGGTTTAGTGACACTAATTACATTCACCAACAAGTCACAGGATAGCTTGCAAGGGAAGTGAGCTGGGTCTTTCACATGCATCCTGGCCCTGGGTGGAAGGTTTCTCTTTCTTCCAAGCACTGTGTCCTACTCAAGCGAGTGAGTGACTGTTGGAAGACGATGCAGGTCCTACAGTGTCCTCATGGAGTGAGGAGGACTCATTCTACCCCAATGACATTCCAAGAGCCTTACTGGGTTCCTTATTGTCACTGAAGGAAATACTTACATAGTGAATATTTGAATTAGTGCAAAATATACGTCACGCCTCCTAAGTAGACTGCAAATATTGGCTCAATGCAAGAGGGTAGATAATGGGGTAAAGGGCAAACTGCAGTGACCCTAAGAGCATTGACCAGATTTTCATCCTTGAAACTTACACAATGGACACAAATTCCTGACTCAGAGGGCAGCCCCGTAAGGCTGTGTGGTGAATAATACCGCGTGTTACTTAAAAGTGTATTATTTTAGGATGTCGTGTGTGATTGCCGGTTATGGTACTGTGTGACATCAACAGTTGTGGATTTAGGGATTTAGTCCTGGCTCCTTAAATACTCGAGCTTAGATCTTGGCCAAACATCCCTAAATCCAGGCCCCTCCTTAGCTGTTCAATGCGTGATTTGCAGCTCTCAAGAGCGGAGAGTGCTGAAGGGAAGCCAGGAGGTGCTCTCCTGTGTAAGAGATTTGAGGCGTTCTTACCTAAGGGGCTTTGTGGGCAGGCCTGTGGAGGGTTATGTGACTACAGCAGGTCACAGTGCAACAGGGATCACGGCAAGTCACAGGTTCGGAGACCACGGAGGCTGTCAGTTTGGCACTTCCATCAGGGATGAAGGGTGCGTACTCAGTGATACCTTAGCATGATTTCAGGACAATTTATATGGACTGGATTCTGATTGGTGAGCTTTGCAGGAGCTCAAACAGCATTGGCTTCAACCATGATCTGCTCCTAATGGGTAAGTCCTGCTAACAGAGCCTCATGCCGACCCGCCAGGACTTCCAGATGGAACTCGTTGGATCTGTTGGGCCATATCTCATACCTCCTCGAACACTCTTGCTGCCGCCCACCGTTCATTGTGCTACCACCACACAGCTAGAGTAAGATACTTCCAGGCGGTACCTACCAGATACCAAGAAAGCGTAGCTGCCCATGGTGAAGGAGAGATGGGGTGGCACCCCAAAGAGGAGGTGGAGTTTGTGCTCCCTTGATTTCTGGAGGACCTTGGGGTAGTGAAGAGTTGTGTTGTCAGGGGTTGAACAAACTGAGTATGTGTATGTGCAGTCAATTTGCAGGGTGACTATCACGGGGGGGATCCCTGGACCCTCTTACCACGATGAAGCACCATACACATTCACACATGACACTACACATGACACTATGTGCTTGTACTACATGTTCACAGTAATGCACGAGGTTGTTCCTGGTGAAGCTAATAGCAATACACACACACACACACACACACGCACACGCACACATACACACACACACACACACACACGCCAAGATAAGCCACCCTCCTAGCTGTCAAGTTCCCCAGCCCTATGCGTGATGTGCTGGTCCAGGCAAGGTTTTTTCCTTTGAATTCTGGGACTTGTAGTCCTGTGTTATTATGGAATAAACAAGACTAAAAGTCCCAGAATTTAAAGAAAAATTCTGGACCGGAGTGGCAGATCGCGCATGGACCTGAGAAACTTGACAGCGCTGCGCCCTCGGAGGGTAATTATTGCAAATGTGAGCAAATCATGCCTATGGGTGAACACATTAAAGAATGACACCGGGTACTCACTTCATCCTGAAGTCATCCGCAGCCAGCCTGGCATTGTCAACCGCCAGGACAATCTTAGAATTGCCAGTGGTGGATTCGTAGATCTGGAAAGAAGCAGAGAGAAGGACTGAGTGGTGCATCTTGGGAGTGAGCATGTCTGTTACACCCTCTCCCTCAACCCCATCTTTGAGTTTAGGTGGGGTCGAGGTAGGACCTGCAATGTGTGGTTGTTGGGGCTGTACGCGCTGCCAGAACTAGTCCATGGTGTCGTTATATCTATGAACATATCCTACTTACACACCTTTCCCACCTACACTTATGTCACCTCATCCCTGTAAGCCCCACCCCTGAACCCTTTCAATTTCCAATGTGAACCCCGGCCTCTAAGGCTGGTTCCCACCCCCTCCCCCACCTCTGTTCCTGCACCACCCATTGAAAAACCCCCATCATGCACCACACTGGATCTAAAACATCTCAGCCCGCGTATTATTCGGTTCACACCGACCTCCCCCACACCCAGAGGTGAAAGACTCTTTCCTGGCGGGCCTTGGACTCTGGAAGTCACAGGACATGTCACCTGGCTGCCGCCCCAGCCCTATCAGCCTTTTAGTGGCACAGGTCTATGGAGACGGAAAAAGAAAGGAAGGTCAAAGGGAAGTAGGGCGAGGCAGAAGAGATGAATGAAGGAAATAAGAAAGGGAGGAAGTACAGGGAAAAAGGAGGAAGCAAAGAAGAGAGAAATACGGAAAGGTCGGAAAGACGAAGGAAATGAATGAAGGAAATGGGAAGAAAACAATAAATGAAATAAAAAGGAAATAATTCAGACAATGGAAAGGATTGAGGGAGAGGAAGAAGAGAACTAAGAAATATGGAGCATCTATAAACTGTAGAAAGAGATGAAGAGTAAAAGGTAAACAAGAAGTGAAACTACATGTACCAGCATGCAAAGTGATGTGAGCTAGAAGCCCGGACTAGCTGAACAGCCCATGCCTGACACGGAGCAGCTTGAAATCTCAGCCCAGGGCATTGAAACCAGGGCGAGTGTTGAGATGTAGTTAGATCCTTGGATGAAAGCGAAAACGACTAGAGAGCAGCAAGATCTACAAACCTTCTTCTGTCAGGTTCGACATCACCGACCGGTCCCAACTTTGCATTCTGGGACATGCAGTTTCACAATGTCTGCATCCACAGTCGTGTTATGCAAAGAGACAGAACTGCAGCTCTCTTAAGTTCCCGACGCCCAAGAGTGAGCAGCCCATCCTGGGGAGGTATTTTTCTTTGCATTCTGGTATTTGTAGTACTTTTGATTCCATTGTGAAATTAGGACTACAAATCCTAGAATGCAAAAAGAAATCTGGGCTGTATAAAATACTAATGCAAGGACCTGGGAAACTTGACAATCCGGAAACCCGTCTAGGTGTCATACATGGCATTGAGTAACTTGGCCTGCAGAATTAGAAAGGTCAATTTGGGAAAATATAGGTCCCGCTCCAACTGTCCTCAGGTAGTAATGTTATCGACCTCAGAAGGATGTAATGCTGAGTTTACTAGTGTGTGATAGGTATAACTGTTATAAATATACTCTAGAAGAATGCAGATTAACTAGAAAATACAGGCCGCCAAAGTAGCGACCATAAAGGCTTCCCTGCAGTTAGATCTCGTTGATTAAAATTCCTAAATCTAACCATCCTCCCTGTCCATCTCATGCAGGGCGGGGCTACTTTCTATTCTAACTCTTCCCTCTCCATCTCATGCAGGGCGGGGCTGCTTTTTATTCTAACCATCCTCCCTGTCCATCTCATGCAGGGCGGGGCTACTTTCTATTCTAACTCTTCCCTCTCCATCTCATGCAGGGCGGGGCTGCTTTTTATTCTAACCATCCTCCCTGTCCATCTCATGCAGGGCGGGGCTACTTTCTATTCTAACTCTTCCCTCTCCATCTCATGCAGGGCGGGGCTGCTTTTTATTCTAACCATCCTCCCTGTCCATCTCATGCAGGGCAGGGCTACTTTCTATTCTAACTCTTCCCTCTCCATCTCATGCAGGGCGGGGCTGCTTTTTATTCTAACCATCCTCCCTGTCCATCTCATGCAGGGCGGGGCTACTTTCTATTCTAACTCTTCCCTCTCCATCTCATGCAGGGCGGGGCTGCTTTCTATTCTAACCATCCTCCCTGTCCATCTCATGCAGGGCGGGGCTACTTTCTATTCTAACTCTTCCCTCTCCATCTCATGCAGGGCGGGGCTGCTTTCTATTCTAACCATCCTCCCTGTCCATCTCATGCAGGGCGGGGCTACTTTCTATTCTAACTCTTCCCTCTCCATCTCATGCAGGGCGGGGCTGCTTTCTATTCTAACCATCCTCCCTGTCCATCTCATGCAGGGCGGGGCTGCTTTCTATTCTAACCATCCTCCCTGTCCATCTCATGCAGGGCGGGGCTACTTTCTATTCTAACTCTTCCCTCTCCATCTCATGCAGGGCGGGGCTGCTTTCTATTCTAACCATCCTCCCTGTCCATCTCATGCAGGGCGGGGCTACTTTCTATTCTAACTCTTCCCTCTCCATCTCATGCAGGGCGGGGCTGCTTTCTATTCTAACCATCCTCCCTGTCCATCTCATGCAGGGCGGGGCTACTTTCTATTCTAACTGTAGTCCTAGCATCATTTGATAGCAGAGTTGGAACACTGCATGTCAACGTTTTCGTGGTATAGTGAGACATTTATGAATTTGCCAATATCTTGTCAGTGTATATGTTTTAGTCTATATGTTAGCAGCTAATATTTGTATAGTCATTTTTATCTCCTGCTAACTGTCTCAGGTAAACACCAAGTACATAAAACGTAGAATCCGTTTAAAACATGAGGATACTAACCAATGATTCTGTTGGCTGCTTGGGAGTAGAGAAAAGGGAGTAAAATACTGTTTTTTTTCTTGGCTGGACACGGGGTGGCGGCGGGCTGTTTAAGTGTGTAACTTTGGCTCATACTGCCATGCAGCTATGGTTTTTTAGTTCAAAACCACTGTTCATAGGATTTTCTGACACGAATATTTTTGGTGTGAGTAAATCTACTCCCAGCTGAATGGAGTGGGCAGAGAGTAGGTGTTCCACTCCTGGAATGTCCTGTAAGTTCCTACACAGAAACAAACTATCCCTTTAGTGGGTATTCTCAAACTCCTCACCAGCCAGCTCCCACCCGGCCAATGTCAGAAATGTACTACTGACAAGGACACGGGTAAATCGATTTCCAGGATGGGGAGGGATCCACCCAAAATGAATTAAAGTTTAAGTCCAGGGGGTTCTAGGTGGGAAAAAGGTGGGAAACCCACGCGCTGAAGATGCTCCATTCTGAACTGCAGTGGCCAGTCTGTGGCGCTCTCTCAGTCTGAGCTTGCGGGAAGAAACAAATCAACTTGCTTTAAATGCCAGCTAAAAAGCTGGCGCTTTAAAAATGACGGGGCCTATTTATGGGAATTGTGGTGCAGGGCAGCACATCAAGTCACCTTGCGGCGCTGCCCTGTATCATAGGGCAGGGCAGGAATGCGCCATGTTTATCCAATACTCCTAACCTTCCCCCTGCGCTCGTGCCGGTTTGGCAACGCAGGCACCCATGCAAAATGCAGCACACATGGAAGAGGAAAAAACGAGGAAAAATAAACATATTTCCCCTCGTTTCGCCTCACCTGGAGAAGGCATATCTTCTTGGCACAGTTCCAGGTTTACCAGGGTTGGTAAATCTGAGAATGTTTCAAAAACGATGGGATTTGCGTGAGAACACATACTGCAACGCCCATGGAATGCCTCCCATGCACAGAGTAAGGCAACGCAGCGATTTGCGCTGAATGGCATTACTCCATATTTGTGAAGCTGTCCAAAGCCATGCAAAGTGGCGTTGTGTGGCTTCATAAATATGACCAAGAGGTTTGTGTCGTGCATGTACCACGCTGCGTGGTGCAATCATGACACAAAACCCTCATAAATATGCCCTAAGTTGTCTTCCACCTTTTTCCCTAGTCACTGCTGGGTTTAAAGAATGTCTTCCTAAAGCGCTAAGAAGCATCTGCAAACCAGCACTCTGCAAACAAACAGTTATATACCCTAAGCTAACATGCTATACCTTGGCTCGCAGGTCTTCGATGGTCTTGTAGTAGTGTCCGTAGTCCCGCTGATTGGCGCTGGAGGCGGACACCCCCTGCTTGTCGTACTACTCGCGGATCTTGCGCTCCAGCTCGGTGTTGGACTCCTCCAGAGACCGCACCTTGTCCAGGGAGCTGGCCAGACGTTCGTTCAGGTTCTGCATGGTCTGCTTATCATTGCCAGCAAAGAAAGAGGATTCGCCAGCACCACCACCGAATCCACCACCAAAGCCACCACCGCTGCCACCACCAAAGCCACCACCGCTGCCACCACCAAAGCCTCCAGCAGAGAGACCACCACCATATGAGTAGCTCCCACCAGAGGAGCCCCCAAAGCCAAGCCCACTCCCTGCCCCGGAAAAGACCTGCCTTGCACTAGACATACTGATGCCCCGGCTGCCCCTCCCCCGTGGATGCTCAGGGCTTTGGGGGCACCGCTGAAGGAGACGCGGGAGCTGGACATACTCTGTCTGGAGAAGTCATGGTGGGAGCAGGCAAGAGACAGGACAAGCACCCGAACGGCTACCGACACAGCTTTTCAAGAGAATCAGAGCACCTTCCTGTCCGTGTGTCTTGTTTTCGCCTGTCAGATTTTATCTGACAGTGGTGAGTTTTTGGATACCGAGGCGATAGCCTCATTACTCCACATTCATTTTGAGTTTTTTAGTCGCTGTATCGGTTGTCTTCTTGATGTGTGACGCTTTGTCACAGTTGAGGTTGGATCACAAGGTCAGCGCTGTGATGGGCCGCGGGTTGCGGTCAATTTGGTTTGCGGAAGTGTCAGCAAGTTTTATCGCAGAGTCTTGTATTCGTCTGCCAAATGTCTTCTGGCGGTGATGAGCTTTTGATGGCTGCTGTGGCGGTTGCCTTCCGACAGTGATGATTTTCGGGTACCTGCCGGGGCGATTTGCCCTCAGGCAGTGAAGAGTTTTTGGTTGCTGTGTTGCTGTTTCAGTTTCACAAGTTTAGCGCTTCGATGGGCCTCGGGTAGCGGTCAAATGGGTTTGTAGAAATGTCTGCAAGTTTCCTGATCAGTGGGTTATCTTTTTGATCCAGTCCTTTGTAGAATGTCCTGTTGAGTTGGCGGAGATGGTCGTCCAACATCTCAACGCCTAGGTCTCTGTGGAGGTCTGCTGTTCTTGTGAAGATTGGAGCACCTGCTGCAATCCGTAAGGCCTTGCTCTGTAGTCTCTGCAGGTCTTGCCGATGTTGCGGGCGGCAGCCACTCCAAACTGGTGCAGCGTACGTCATGGTTGGTCGAATTATTGCGGTGATTACTCGCACCTTGCTCTGCAAGGGCATCAACTTGGTCTTCAGGAGTGGGTATAATGCAGACAGTTTTGTTGCTGCTTTCTGGCAGGTCTTCTCTATGTGGTTTCTCCATGTGAGTTTAGAGTCCAGAGTCAACCCCAGGTAGGAGCTGCTGTTTTCCCATTTGATCTCGTCCCCGTTGAGGAGGATCGCTGGGTGTTTTCTGTTCAGCTTCCTGGGGAATAGTGTTGCTGTGGTTTTGCTAGTGTTCAGGATGATCTGCCAGTCGCTGTACCATTCGGAGAGTCTGCTGAGTGATGCCTCAAGGTTCTTGGCCACTTCCTGTTCGCTGAAGGATTGGGAGATGACTGCTGCATCATCGGCGTAAAGAGCCAGATCAGTCTTCTTTAGGTCCGTGGGGATGTCGTTTGTGAATATGTTGAAGAGGAATGGTCCTAGGATTGATCCCTGGGGCACTCCAGCAAGGATTGGGCGTGGCGTTGAGCATTCGTCTCGTACCGCCACGTGAAAGGTCCGTTTTGACAGGTAGCTAGACAGCAGTTTAATCAGGGAGCTTGGAAACTTGAGCTTGATGAGTTTGCAAAGCAGTTCCTCATGCCATACTCGGTCGAATGCTTTGGCTACATCCAGAAAGACTACTCCAGTGGACTTGTTGATGTTGAATCCATGGCTGATGATGTCGACAACTCTGAGGAGTTGGTGATTGGTCGAATGGTCTTTCCGGAACCCAAACTGTTCTTTGGCGAGGAGGTTTTCGCTTGTCGCAAAGTCCACAAGACGGGCAAGGATAACTTTTTCGAAGAGCTTTGATAGGCCAGATAGCAGACTTATAGGGCGGTAATTTGCAGGATCTTGCAGTGGTTTCCCAGCCTTGGGGAATACAAGGACTCTTGCTTCTTTCCAGGCATTAGGGAAATACTGGTGCTGCATACAGGCGTTGAATATCTCACCGAGGTGATCCACTGCGGCATCTGGGAGCATCTTGATGGCATGGTTGACTATTCTGTCTTTTCCTGGTGCCTTGCCATTTTTTTGTGTCTTTACCAGGGCCGATAACTCGCCTGTGGAGCATTCCTCAATGTTTGCAGCTTCGGTTTCTGGTGGGTGCTCCCGGTGGTGCTTAGCGACCTCTTGCTCAACTTCTGCTGCCAGTTTGCTAGCCTGGTTAGGCCTGAAGGATGCCTCCAACGTGTCAGCAAAGACCTCAGCCTTGTCCCTGTTGCTGCATACCAAGTGAGTCTTCCCTGGCTCCCCCGCTCCCCATTTATACACTAAAAGTGGGCGTCGCCCGCGGAGCAGGTAGGGCCCCTGGACACTCCGCACCCTTGACGAGCAGGCCGGCCTTGACAAGCGTTGACAAGCGTCTCATTGGCCTTCAAGAAATTCCTTGGAGACAGATGCACAGCGTGGTGATTTGTTTTAACTTTTCTTAACAAAAGGCACCTTGCTCAAGGCTACAGTTTCGGCAGAGCTCAGATTTCAGCAAACTGTACCTCTCTCTGCAAATCCAGAAATCGTGAGATTGCAAAGCGAGGCGATCTGACCGAATCAAACCACTTTCAAAGCGAGTTTCTGCAACTCCAAATTCTGTCCCTAGAAATATCTCATCTGCTCGCACTTTAGAACTGATCTACCTTCAAATGAAAAAATCCTTTCATCTGGGGCCACAGACCTTCCCGTTTGTACATTTCTTTACTGTATCTGTGTAATTAAAACATAGTGTATTAGCCACTTAAGCAGCGACTCATCGCGCCTCGCTCCTGCGTGCCAAAAATGCCCTCGCTGGCTCTTTAATTGAATACTTGGGCTTCTGACGTTGAGTCCACTTCGGTTATGCATTTAGTGGAAAGGGCGGGGTGTGCAGGCATTACCGACTGGACCCATCGCTACTTTCAACAACATATGAACAATATCCAGTGTGGTGGGGGGGGGCAGTGTGTCGTGCAGGCCCAGTTCTAGCTGGTGGGCCGGGTGGGCCTCCACCTAAACATGAGCCTGGCCCACCCAAACGGGAGCCTTGGCCCTCGCAGTGAGGGCTTGAAGGCAGGCGCACAACGGCATTGGGCTCAAAGAGCTGTCTGTGTGCGCCCGGGCTGAGACAGCTTCCTGGGCACGCGCACACGCAGACAGTTTTTGAGATTATCGCAGCCGCACCCGAGTACTTCACAGGTCTTTAAAAGACCATTTACATGTTAACGAGGCTTTGGTTTTTTTTCACCCCTTCATCTCCACATGGCGAAAGGCGACAAATCCTTTCATTGACAAGGGTAAGCTTTGCCTACTCTTCTGCTGCGTGTATATTTCTTTTTCTAGGCAGCGCAGGAGAAAATAAGTTTGATTATTCCTATTCACCTTTCCTGACCCCTGCAGCTGCTTATCACATCAGGCTGTGGCACAAAGTTTGACTCATGGAGTAGTAGGAAAGAGAATGTGTTACTAATTTTTTTTTCTTTTTAAAATCTGCGCAGGCCCAGCAGGACACATACTTCGTGTGCGCTTCATTTAAACAGTTTTTATCATTATCATGACCGATGCAGGACAACAATAAGACAATAAAAGATTCCCAGATAACGCTGGTGATTAATGATCCTGCTGGAGAGCAATCATTTGTCTGTTAGTAGTTTTTAAATGCAGATGAACTGTATTTTATGTGGAAGCTCAGTGAGTTACTGCCTTTGTCACAGAGATCCTTGTGTTACTTGCAGTTCAGAAGTTACAATCCTAACATAGGACAATGACCAATGAACTGTCACCAAAGAGCTGCATACAAGCATGAATGGTATAGTTAGAACTTCGCTTTTTTTGTTTTGTGATATAGTTAGAACTTCCTCAGTCTTTCATCATTCTAATGTTGCTAAAATGAGTATGTTGGGGCAGATATACATTTTTATCAGTAAAGCTGACCCCCATGGAATACTCTTTAAATCCTAAGGTTGTGTTTCCCCAGACCAAACCTTCTCAAAATATACTGCCCACCAGTATGGATGACATGTGATTCATACACCTTGTAATCCTCATCGATTTATGTGACATTCCCTGTCGACTGATTTACATACTTGTATGATTCATTGTCTCTGTATAATGTGTGCGTGGTGTAAAGTACTGACACACACTACACTGATATGAGTAGCGCTATACAACAAATTAAATGCATATGAGAGAGGGGCTACGGAGCGATGAGGGGCACTGGTGGAGGGTGGCAGTGAGGGAATCTGAGGAGGAGGTAGTGGGAGGGGCTGTGGAGCGATGAGTGGCACTGGTGGAGGGTGACAGCAGGGCTCGAGTCGGGGTACCACGCGGGTGGACGGCGTCCCGCCACTTATTTTACCGAGAGCTCGATAACTGGAGCAAATGGAGCCACACATTCACTCTTTGGCCTCTCTGGGGCGAGATCGGCGCTCATTCAGAACGCTGCTCATGCGCTGGCTTCTCTGATGCAATGGCATCTAAGGGGTGAGCGAGGGGAGGCAATGAGTCTGATGGTGCAAGCTACCTTTCGTGACGTCACTTCCTGTCGTGACATCAGCGACCCCCCACTTTTTTCTTTAGGACTTGTGCCCTGGGTGACAGTGAGGGAATCTGAGGAAGAGGTCATGGGGTGGAGGGGGAGCTAGGGAGAGATGAGGGGCACTAGTGGAGGTTGGTAGTGAGGGAGTCTGAGGAGGAGGTCATGAGGGGTAGGGGCTACAGAGAGATAAGGGGCACTGGTGGAGGGTGGCAGTAAGGGAATCCGAGGAGGAGGTCATGAGGGGGAGGGGCTATGGGGAGATGAGGGGCACTTGTGGCATGAGGCAGTGAGGGAAACTGAGGAGGAGGTCAATAGGTGGGGGCCATGGAGGGATGAGCGGCACTGTTGGAAGGTGGTAGTAAAGGTATTTACGGAGAAAGAGGTTATTGGTGTGGTGCCAAAAAAGACTTTCGCATCAGCGCTGAAGCTGGCCCTGTCATGGGCTTTCTGTTTTTCTTTAATTAGCAGTCGGGTCATAAGGGCTACTGTGAAACATACTTTAAAGTGCGTGCTAATTATATTTACCGCTATATTCAATGTTTTAAGTTTGAAGGTGATTTTACTAATGTTTTTACTGGGAAAAAGGAAAGTGGAGCCTGATGGTGTCTGATATGGGGCTGGGGCCCAAGGTCAGCTGTGAGATAAGGTGCACTGGAGAGGAGTAGTGGATAATTAAGCCTGTAAGGGAGTGCGTTGCAGAGTCTGGGGTCAGGTGGAGGTAGTAATGAAGAGGGATTTTCCATGAAGGCTCGCACAGAGGGAGCCCGAGAAGTGTCACTTGCCTGATACTCCCACCTCAGAAACCTCCTATTCCCATCAAAGGAACATTGCATGGTAAAAACACTTTTTGAGAGTGATAATATTTAGAAAGAGATTTGGAAAAAAGTGTGTTTTACTAGGCCTTGTAAGACTAAGAAGAGATAAAGGAGGGCCCTGAAGCAGGCCTGCCCAGACATATATGCGACAAATCGAGCCCGCAGTGGCCCACCCAAATGCACCCTTGGCCCACCCAAATAAAAATTCCTGGAGCCGGGCCTGGTGTCGTGGGCCCTAGGGCAAGGAAGTGATAGGGATCAGGGTATCTAAAATATGCCCACTACCACGGATAGAGTAATCACACAGTTACACGCACATACATTCATCATACGCTAGGGCCCATTTCACTAACACACGCTCAAATACTCTACCAGCAATAAACCTGTGGAAAGAAAACACCTAAACACCCTGCATCGATATCAGGTCGATCAGATCTGGTTATGTGACTGTCCTAATCAATAACATAATCTACACAACATATACAATAATGATCAGAAATATAAACCCAATAATTGACAAGAAAGAAAATTCAACACCATGTTTAAAATTATATTGCTTTATCTAAAATTAGTCAAAGTAAATCAATCAGAATAAATCATTTCTCATAGTTACCTATTCTAACTAAGTGTCAGAACGGGTCAGGACAAGTCTCTCGGTAAAGTCTCTCAAGACGAAGTCCTCAGCATCGATCCTCAGCAACGTAAATTCACGCGGCAAAGGCAAAATGGCAAGTGGCAAATCCCTCCCTAAGCTAACATTTTTTATAGTAAAAATTACAATGGAAACACACTTAAAGTTTGCAAAATACATTGAATCACTGAGCAGAGCGAGAAGGAAGAAATGTAACATTGCTACATCTGAAAATCTCCGCTCAGGAAAAGTCACAAGACGGAAACTACGGAACAGGAACCAAGATACTATTTAAGTATCCGATTTGTTCAACTTCCCTCGGCAGCCGGGCCACAGTTCATTGTTCATTTCTAAAACTTCTTTGTCTCCCAAGGCTACCCATGATGTTCCATTTCTTTTGGAGATCCTCCAAAACTGCTGCGTCCTCATGGAAATTTTCATTCAAGGACCATGGTCAGCCAACTTCAAGACCATTTCCAGCAGGGGTCTCCCTCGTCTCAGTTTTCACATATTCACTCGAGGCCAGGCTCACAAAATCAGCCATCATGAACTAGGCCTCCATAGGCCACAATAGACCATCTCAATTAAAAGAAATAAAAACAACGTTACTACAGCATAATGATTAAACAGTGTTAACCCCACTAATACCCTTATGTGTATGCATTTATCTAGCTCTCGCGACATAAAAAGCATTAATTCAGACAGCGTTTTGTGCTCAAAATAAACAGCACACAGCAACGTTTAAACATGAAAACTTGCACGTTATTTTTTAGAAAACAGAAACAGCACACGTATGCTAACCCTCGTGTAACTTTCTCTTATGTTAAGACAAACGGATTGATTAATAAAAAATAAAAAAACACACTTGCACAAGACAAATAATTACTTGTTATTTATTAATATTTAATAAAACGCATAGACATACTAGAGCTTCAAAAGCCCCTGAATTTTCTAAATGAAAACTCTGCTCCAGCAATCCCCCCTTTGGTGATTTTATCACCAAATAAACCCAAAAAAAAATTAGTGAAAATTTAGTCCCATTTTAGGAGAACTCAGAAATGTCTTTTCCCCTTACATAACATTAAACACCAGTCACTCTTTCATCATCCCTTTTTGTCTCTAAATAAACACTCTCCCTTAATTCTTCTAGTTCAATTTCTTGAGGTTCTCTCTTCAACCTCTTGTTTTTCTTATTCAATTTCTTTCTCCCTTCCCTGTTTTTACAACACACACACACCAATCCTATAATTAATAAAGCCACAATTATACAAGACAAGGGAAACAATATTCTACCTATAATAGTACTACCTATCTTTGCAATAAAATCTTTAACAGCTATCATTTTATTAGCTATTTTAGTCCATAAACTCCCAGCTTCAAGTGGTACTAATTCTTCATGCAAATCAGTAATATTTCTGATATAGACCTTCAGGTCTTTACTTTCGTCTGGAATGTAAGTGCAACAATGTTGAACTTTCAATATTCCACAGACTCCACCCTCCTTGGCCAATAAAATATCAAGGGCAAGTCGATTTTGCATAGACATGGCACGTACGGCACTTAACTCCGTATTCACCAAAAGAAACCCTCCTGCGGTATTTGTCGATAAACGATCAACCACTGTGGACAGTTTCCGAATTCCATAAGCATTTAAAGAAATTCCCACTGCTGGAATCAAAACCCCAAAAATATCACCCACAATTTCAGACCAAGTTTCTCTCTTAAAACGTGTTAATAAGTTAATATCTTCTACATCTCTTATTTTATCTGTATGAAAAATCTTAGGAAAAACCAGGCCCACATAACATGTGCCATACCAATGGTCAGGCAACTTGTAATAAGCCTTGTTCCCACAAACATAGTACACTCCCGGAAAAATTGTATCTTCTCCACCTCTGAAACCCCAACCTGTCGCAATGAAGTATGTATCATGGCACTCACTAGTTCCCACAAAATATGTATCATATTGGGATTTCCTTCTTGTAATGCAAAGTTTACCCTTCTGCGGTGCATCTAAAGCTAAAGTTGGACTAGCCCCATTTCTCAACTCTTTTCCCATCTCAATGTCCCAAATTGTCTCACTCACTTCATATTTTCCCCCTTTCTCATGCATGTTCACTCTCCTTTCCTCTACCATATCCAGGAAAGCTTTCTCCTCTTCTTTCAAACTGCAATTAAATTATTCTTAAAAATGTAATCTAATGTTAATCCTTTTTCTTCAATAAAAATCTCACCAAAAGTGTTAGCTTCTTTAGCTGGATTCAGCTCTTTGTTCATTGGCAAGTGCCCAAAAATACTATCTCTGTTAGACATCTTATAATCTATTTTCCCTAACAAATAAAAAACACTACTCAAAATACTACAAGAAATACCATATGTAGCTGGTAAATGGTGATAAGTAACACCCTCTGAAACAGATGCAGGTAATTGCATACAAACGTAGCAATCCCTTACTTCTATTGTCTTCACATATTCATATAACAGTTTAGAAAAAACATTACTAGAAAAGTCATTAATTGACCTATCTTTGTGTGTGTAAGCATTACTAATTCTAATTGGAACTACTTTTTGTGAATTCTTCTCTACATTTGTCACATTTTCTATATGCATTCCAAACTCTACTCTAAAAGTAACTAATAAAACTAAAACACCCCATAGAAGCATTAATAATCCAGTACAACAGCAGCACATCCTACACCACCTCTTAAGGAAGGCACATCTATTTCTATTATCCTCTATGTTAGCCATTTTAGTTTAGTCTCTACTACTCCACTACTGTTTGAACTTCTTCAATTCTTCAGCAATTCTTCAGCTTTCAGTTTATCCAAATGATCTCTTCGTTCACTTGATCCAAGTGAATCCTTCCTTCACTCAGTTTGGATACTTGTCATTCTTCACTTCAATTTCTTCAACATCAAATTGTATCAGATCTCCAACGTCAAGATCCTCAGTACTCGACTCTTCTCCAATGTCAGTCAAGAGTACTTTCAGAATTTCACCAGTATCTTCCTCAACCACTTCTCTCAAGACCACTTCCGGATTATCTTGAGTCACTGTTTCTTCTTTTCCTCCTTCAGACAGTGCCACATAAGACCATTCCGGTGATCTGTACTTTTGGTTGGGTCTTCTTACTCTTTTTATTTCCACTGGTTCGTTTGACTCCTTTGATTCTTCTCCTTCAGCTTTTGAACTTTGACTCGAAACTTCATTCACTTGTTCAGCTTTTGATGAATTTGCTCTTATTACTCTGTATCTCAGCCTCTTAACTCTATTGTTAGGCCAACGGTCTCCTCTTAACACCTTTTTCGGCTTTGTTTCTTTATTACTCCTTTCTCCAATCCAAGTTCTCTTTCTCAGAACTCGACCTTCTGTTTGTTCATCTTCATCATCTGTTTCAAGTGCCTCTTGTTTCCGTTTTCCAGCAGTTTTCTTCTTCTCCACAGATTTTTTCACCACTGTTTGAGACTTCCCCACTCCTGTCCCTCCTCGGGTCTCCGACACGCAATCTTCTTGCTGTCTACTTGTCCCTTCTCCTGGCTCATCAAGAATGTTCCCTACACCTCCTCGGGGGTCTTCCGCAATCTGTCCCTCTCTATTTTTTTCTGACCCTACTTCTTCAAGTATAATCTCAAGTGGTTCTTCAATCTCCTCCTCTTCTGATTCAGGAGTAGTCTCTGTGTGATTTCTCTTTTCTTTTCTTTTCCCTTCACTGCTGTTTGAAACTTCAGGCTCTCTTACAGAATTCGATCTTTTCTCTGATACTCGCAGTGATTCTCTTGAAGCTCTCTCTGCTTCTTTTCTCACTGATTCCGTATCTTCAGTATCTTCACCATCACTGGAATCTGACTCTTCAAAATACTCTTTACCAGTCCCTTCTTTTGGGTTTGGAACTCTCAGAGTATGACTTGGATGTACCCAGTGCTTCACTCCAGCACACTTTACTGCAGTCGTCGTAGTCAGAATAACTTGTCTCGGCCATCCCCACCTTGGAATCAAGCAATTTCTTCTCCTGTGCACCTTAATCCTCACCCAGTCTCCTGGACTCAGTTCATGGGCTTGCTTCTTCTCAAGTGTGGTAGCTTCTTCTCCAACCTGGTGAAACACAGAATGAACTGCGTCAGCCAGGCCTTTACAGTAATCCAAAATCATGTCATCAGTTATTGTCACCAATTTATTGACAGGCACGAATGCATGGCGCATAGCACGTCCCATGATTATCTCATGGGGGCTCAAACCAGTAGTTCTATCTGGAGTAGATCTCATTGTCATCAGAACTAGAGGCAAAACATCTGGCCATTTCATGCCAGTGGCTAAGCACATTTTTCCAATCCTATTCTTGATTGTGCCATTAATCTGCTCAACCACACCAGAAGCCTCTGGTCGGTATGCACAATGTAACTTCTGCTGTATTTTCAATGCTTCACAAATCAAACCCATGAGCTCATTTTGAAAATGTCTACCTCTATCAGACTCAACTGTTACTGGAAACCCGTACCTAGGAATCAACTCCCTCAATAGTAACTTTGCCACTGTCAATCCATCATTTCTTCTAGTCGGGTAAGCTTCCACCCATCTTGAAAACAAACAGACTACCACTAGAACATACCTCAGTCTGTTCACTTGGGGCATCTCAATGAAATCAATCTGCATTCTTGTAAAAGGACCTCCTTCTCTGCCTATTGTTCCCAGACTCACCACTGTCTTTTTCCCAGTGTTAAATTGCTGACAAACTAAACACCTCTGACAGATGCTCTCTGCAATTGTCCTGAACTTTGCATTGTACCAGGTTTGTTTGAACGACCTAACCATCGCGTCCCTCCCCAAATGTCCCTGGCCATGATACATCCTTGCCATTGACGACAAGATTGAGTTAGGCATCACTGGTCTGCCATCTCTGTAGACCCAAACATGGTCTGTTTCTCTTGGAGCACATCCTGCCTTAATCCAATCTTGTTTCTCTTCCTCTCCTGCCTCATCTTGTAACTGCTTCACTTCATCCCAGGTCTCTAGGACATTAGTAAACATCACAGAAAGAAAAGACATTTCCCTTTCTCTGTCCCTATTAATGGACTGATTTGTCTTGGCACAGTACTGCGCAACATCATTGGCGTACCTGTTTCCAATCGTTATGAAATCCTCCCCCTGACCATGGGCAGCACACTTTACAACTGCTAACTCCTTAGGCAGCTGTATCGCCTCAAGCAATTTTCCAATCATTTCAGCATTCTTTATTGGAGTTCCACTCGATGTCAAGAAACCTCTTTGTAGCCAAAGTTGGCCAAAATCATGCACAACTCCAAATCCATACTGACTATCAGTCAACACAGTCGTCCTCAAATCTTTCCCAATTTCGCAAGCTTTTGTCAATGCTATTAATTCAGCAACTTGCGCAGATTTCACTCCTTTCAATGGTGATGCTTCCATGACCTCTGAAACTTTGCACACCGCATATGCTGCACATAGCACACCATCATCATTCCTCAAGCATGATCCATCCACAAACAACACATGATCATTCTCAGGTAAGGGAATATCCCTTATGTCTGGTCTTGGTTTTGTACAGTACTCAAGCACATCCAAACAATCATGATCATCTTCCATTTTCACACCCACATTTTCAATGTCTGGCAAAAGCGTCGCTGGATTCACATTCACACATCTCTCGAGAGTCACATTTGATGCTCCCAGAATCACTTTTTCGTACTTAGTCAACCGACTATGTGACATGTACTGAGTTCTGCTTCTTGTCAAAAGAATTGCCACATTGTGAGGCACGAATACCCTTACAGGATATCCCATTATAATTCCCTCACTCTGTTCCAGGCTTCTGCATGTTGCAGCCACAGATTTCAGACAACCTGGTAAACCCACAGCTACAGGGTCAAGTGTTGATGAGAAGTACGCAATAGGCCTTCTCAATTGTCCATGTTTCTGGATTAACACTGAAAGTGCACATCCATTTCTTTCACTGCAGTACAGCTCAAATTCTTTTTCATAGTCAGGCATACCCAAAGCTGGAGCCTCACACATTTTACTTTTAAGCTCTTCAAATGCTGCCAATTGTTCTGCATCTAAATCCAATGGATCTGTCATTTCACTTTTTGTCAATTTAATCAATGGCTTTGCTATCAGGGAAAAATTAATTATCCACTGACGACAATAACCCACCATACCCAGGAACATTCTCACTTCTCTCTGGGTTTTTGGAGCTTTCATTTCTCTGATTATTCTGATCCTGTCAGTAGTCACTTTTCTCAGACCTTTTTCAATATTGTGTCCAAGATAATGCACCTCTTTTTTGCAAAATTGCAATTTGGCTGGAGATACCTTTAACCCTCCATCTGCCAGATGATTCAGTAAAGCTATGGTATCCACTTTACAAGCTTCTCGTGTCTTTGATGCCACCAACAGGTCATCAATATATTGTACTAGCACTGAACTCTCAGGCATGATCAGACTTTCCAACGATCTTTTCAATAACTGATTGAATATCGAAGGACTCTCCGTATACCCCTGTGGGATACGACACCATGCTAAAATACGCTGGCCAAACCTAAATGCAAAAATCGGTTGGCTGTCATGATGCAATGGAATTGAAAAGAACGCATGACACAAATCAATCACTGTATACCACTCAGCATCATGTGGAATTTGATACAGAATCACTGATGGATTTGGCACAATAGGACAACATGCCACCACAATTTGATTAACTTTTCTCAAATCCTGTACAATCCTAAATTTCCCATTAGGCTTTTTCAGTCCCATTATCGGTGAATTACACGGACTACTCAGTAGTTCTCTTAGAACTCCTTGCTGAATCATTTTCTCAATTATAGGAGTTATCCCTTCAATTATTTCTGGTGTCATTTTGTACTGAGGAATGTTAGGATATGTGATTCCCTCTTTCACTGCAATTTTCACTGGATCTACATTATTCATCAATCCCACATCCTCTCCTGTAAAATCCCAAACTGTTCTTTTCACTGTGTCTCTCAGCTCTTGAGGCAAATCCTCCGGATTAAACACAGCAAATGTACCAATTAACTCACTTTCTCTATTTTCTAGAGTCATTCGGTAGAAAACATCATCATCTGGTGTCTCAAAAGCTATTCCATCTGGTGTACAAAAAATTGTGCAGTTCATCTTACACAATAGGTCCCTACCTAACAGGTTCACTGGACTCGTGTCACAGACAATAAATCTGTGCATGTCTGAAAATTTCCCTATCTGTACTCTTACTGGTTCAGTAAGACGTGTTCTGATTTGTGTATTAGCTACACCAACTACTTGGATTGCTTCATCCGAGAGAGGAAGATTTCTAACATCTGTTGACCTGACAGTTGATCTTGTCGCACCTGTGTCTACCAAAAAAGTAACACTCTCCTAATTTATTTTCCCATCCACAAATGGTCCTGCCTGGTCTATTTCTAGAGTTGCACCAAGTATGCACTCTTCCTCCTCTCTTCGGCACCGTCAATAATCACCCTCAGACTCACTCCCTTCACTCTTTAACAAGTACTGCTGTACTTTGTTAGAACGTCTTGGTTTGTTTACCTGCTCATCATTGTAGAATCCTGAATCCTGATTATACTTTTGTAACCCTCTATTCTGCGGCAAGGGCGGTTTTGGCTCTTGACTCTGCTGTCTCACAACTTTCTGTTGTTGCTGTTGTTGATTATTTCCTTCATTCTGGTTCTGCACCTGTTGATTTAAAGGTTTACTCTCATTACTCACTAATGGTGGATTAGGACATTCAGATCTCCAATGTCCCAGTTGGCCACAGTTGTGACAAGGAAACTTTTTCTTCGCTTCCTCAAGACTTCCTTTTCCTTTTCCTGCATATCTGGGTCTATTTCCTGCATTATTTCCTGGATTATTCGCCTGTTCTACTAACTGTGCTTCCTTTCTCTCTGCAACTTTCACTTGTGCCCACATTGCTTTCTCTTTCAGCTTTCTTTTTTTTGCTTCAATTTCATCACTGAAGTATTTTGCATGTCTCAGGATCTCATCTACTTTTTTACTCTGCCAATCCACTGTATGTTCACGAATCCTCTCACCAATTTCAGGTCTAAGGCCATATACAAATCTGTATACAAAGTGACTCAAATCTTTGTCACCCAGGTGTTCATCTCCACTGAATTGTTTAAATGCCAATATCAGCCTCTCGTAAAAAGCATGAACTGATTCTTTTGCTTCCTGTTGTGTTCGATCTATCTTAACCCAGTCTGTCTCTTTTGGAGGAACTTTACTCTTCAGGTATACCATCACCTGATCATATTTCCTCATTACCTCTGGATCTGGTGCCCCTGTTCTTGAATCTCTTGGATATTCCTCAGTAGGCCAACTCACAACTATTTTACACTCAGTCCACAAGTCTGCTGGAACAATTATATCAAACAGACTATTCAGGTCAACCCACAGCACTTTTGACAATTTCACAAACCTATCTACCTGCCTATACCACTCGACGGGCTTTTCTCTCAATCGAGGGAAATCATTCGTAAATGATCAAATATCCTGTCTGGTCCATGGAACATGTACATATCCTCCTCCAGGTATTTCTCTCATAGGATAATTATTCACCGGTTTCTCCTTTTCTCTCACTGGAAATGCTGAATAAGTTGTTCTATCTTCAGATTCCTCTCTTTTCTTATACCACCTATCCTTCCATTTTTCTACATCACCCCATCTTCGCAATAATGCTACCATTTCTTTAATCTGTCCTGTTCTACCAGTAGCATTCAAATTTTCAATATCCTTCTCTGTAAAATCCATCCTGTAAGTTTTCTGTAAAGCTTTCACTTTATCAATGTCAACTCCCTGCTCATTTGCTATTGTTCTTAGCCTGTCATGAGTATTCCTTGCTCTCCAGGTAATACTTTTACACATAAACATCAGCTCACCATCATGATGACTCTTCAGGATTTCTGTTGGAACTGTTCCTGTCACAAGCTCTTCTAATTCTATACGTAACCTAGCCACATCAATAATTTGTGAATCCTTATCCTTTTTCTGAAGAACCTTCATCCAATCATTCAAATCATCAACTGTTATTTCAGCAGTTTTTTTCACTGGAACCACTCTTTTTTGCGGTTCTAAAATTGGCATCCCTGAACAACTAGGTTCACTAGCATCCAATAGTTCACTACATGTGTCATGTCTTGTTTGTCTCAGGTCACTTCTTTCTGCTCTTTTATCTGAATCTCCTGAAGGACCAACTGAATTTGTCAGATTATTCCCAACATATGGAATCACCAGTCCATTCTCACCTGCTCTCTGTTTGTCAAACACAGGAATAACCGGACCTATAGTTACAGGCACCGTAACAGCTTCCAGATTCTTCGTTAACTCCCTAATTTTCTCAGTCAGTTCTGTTGTCGTTTTTGCTAATTTTCTGGCATTTTCCTCACTACTTCGATTCTCTCTCTCCCTGAAAGAACTACTACTTCTTGATTCAGGTGTCACTTTTTCTTTCTCAATAATACAGACTGTATCTCTTATCGGAGAAACAACTGGTGTACTCTCATCTGGTTCTGGTCTATATGGAGGTGGTCTCTTGTAAATCATGTCATTTAAGACCTCATCATCATACTCATTAACTCCAGCTGCTCCTTCTTCAATTGTTCTCATAGGATATAATCCCTCTGACATATTAACATCTCGCCACCTTTTCATCCGATCATGATGTGTTTCACGATCATGTCTCCTCCCAAACATATTCCTGTAATACCCTCCAGATCTTTGCTTTTCTCGCTCATGAACTTCCTCTTCCTATTCCACTAAAGCCTCGAACTGTGTAGGTCTTGGCTTCGGGTCCAGACATGCCATCTTTTCCCGTAAATTTCTCAACACGGCCAAATTAAATGAACCATGTTCTGGAAATGCTAGAACACCATCTTCTTTAGTATACCTAACCCAATTCTGCAACCATATACAGGTATGTAATCCATATTTCGCAACCATGAAGGATGCAGGTGTTTTCGCTGGAGGTAGAAACTCACCCTCTCTCGTTTTAACCTCTTTATCCTTGCTAAACCACTTTTTAACTTTCCCAAATAATGTTTTTTTCTTTTTTTCTTCTTGGTAATACATTTTAGCGCTTACCAAAACTCTCTACTCTCTCCGTATTATAAATATACAATACGAGCTTCTCAACCAATAGTAGCGCGACTCACACTAACGCACCAATCCTGGAGCGTCTGCGTCACTACACAGCTCTTCCAATCCCTGCGCGACTCACACTAACGCACCAATCCTAGCGCAAACCCTATTCTGATCCACTATCCAATCAGAGCGCGGACTTTCTGACGTCAACAGTCGCTGCAGTCGCTCGTCTCCTGTCTTCTGTCACTCGTCTACCCCTCCTTTACAAAATCTCTCAGTAGACTTCGTGTCAAGATTTCTACAAAATCTATTAGTTACAACATAAAAACATCTCCATTGTCTGCTTCGCTAACCACAGAATAGTAAAAGAGAGTCTATTTTTCAAGAGTCAACAACCTTCATACATCTCATAACTGTTTCCTCTAAGACTTATCCAAAGAGTCTTACAATCAATAAATGTATATACATTCACGCACATTCATGCAAGAAAAATATAGTACATGCACACAGAATCCTGCTTCCCGAGAACAGCGCACAATCTGCTCCACTACAGAATTATAACATACATTAACTAAGCAACTTCTGCCCAGTTCCTCAAACAAGCTCAGAGAATACCTATTACTCCTCCCGCGATAAGCTTTAACGGAAATCCTTCACGGATCCCTGGGACTTAAGACCAAAGTTTCACAGATAACCTTCACTACAATACACACTCCTTATATACCAGAAATATATTCTAATAGTAACATACGACGATGTCACTGATTCCGAACCCAGACAATGTGAACGCGCAACTTCAATTGTCACACGTTATTCCTTACAATCCCGTCTTTCCCGAGAGCAGCATATACCTTCCTCTGCCCTACTACGGAACTGCTACCACAGCCTCCAAATTCCAGAAGCACTACATATAACTCAACATGACGACTTCAACATAAAGTATTAGTACATATACCAATATCGACAAAATAAAATCAATAATCAATAAGCTAATGTACAAGCAATCTTATCAGATCAAGACAGCCATCAAAACCATCCTATCTCTGCTACCAGGAAATTGTTAGGGATCAGGGTATCTAAAATATGCCCACTACCACGGATAGAGTAATCACACAGTTACACGCACATACATTCATCATACGCTAGGGCCCATTTCACTAACACACGCTCAAATACTCTACCAGCAATAAACCTGTGGAAAGAAAACACCTAAACACCCTGCATCGATATCAGGTCGATCAGATCTGGTTTTGTGACTGTCCTAATCAATAACATAATCTACACAACATATACAATAATGATCAGAAATATAAACCCAATAATTGACAAGAAAGAAAATTCAACACCATGTTTAAAATTATATTGCTTTATCTAAAATTTGTCAAAGTAAATCAATCAGAATAAATCATTTCTCATAGTTACCTATTCTAACTAAGTGTCAGAACGGGTCAGGACAAGTCTCTCGGTAAAGTCTCTCAAGACGAAGTCCTCAGCATCGATCCTCAGCAACGTAAATTCACGCGGCAAAGGCAAAATGGCAAGTGGCAAATCCCTCCCTAAGCTAACATTTTTTATAGTAAAAATTACAATGGAAACACACATAAAGTTTGCAAAATACATTGAATCACTGAGCAGAGCGAGAAGGAAGAAATGTAACATTGCTACATCTGAAAATCTCCGCTCAGGAAAAGTCACAAGACGGAAACTACGGAACAGGAACCAAGATACTATTTAAGTATCCGATTTGTTCAACTTCCCTCGGCAGCCGAGCCACAGTTCATTGTTCATTTCTAAAACTTCTTTGTCTCCCAAGGCTACCCATGATGTTCCATTTCTTTTGGAGATCCTCCAAAACTGCTGCGTCCTCATGGAAATTTTCATTCAAGGACCATGGTCAGCCAACTTCAAGACCATTTCCAGCAGGGGTCTCCCTCGTCTCAGTTTTCACATATTCACTCGAGGCCAGGCTCACAAAATCAGCCATCATGAACTAGGCCTCCATAGGCCACAATAGACCATCTCAATTAAAAGAAATAAAAACAACGTTACTACAGCATAATGATTAAACAGTGTTAACCCCACTAATACCCTTATGTGTATGCATTTATCTAGCTCTCGCGACATAAAAAGCATTAATTGAGACAGCGTTTTGTGCTCAAAATAAACAGCACACAGCAACGTTTAAACATGAAAACTTGCACGTTATTTTTTAGAAAACAGAAACAGCACACGTATGCTAACCCTCGTGTAACTTTCTCTTATGTTAAGACAAACGGATTGATTAATAAAAAAAAAAACACACTTGCACAAGACAAATAATTACTTGTTATTTATTAATATTTAATAAAACGCATAGACATACTAGAGCTTCAAAAGCCCCTGAATTTTCTAAATGAAAACTCTGCTCCAGCAGAAGGAATGGGCCCCTGGCCGCAGTTGGAACTGTAAAATACAGCAATGCTCAGGGTTTTCATGGGGCCGGCCGATGCCACTGCTATGGAAGATAGGCCCCTGACAACGCCGTGAGAGAACCGCAGAATACCTCCAGGCCGCGATGCTTACAAAGTTTACTTGCTCTTTTGGGAATCCTGTAGGCCCTTGCTATTTTCCTGCTTCCCCATCCCAACTTTAGTCTTTTTGCCGATTTGCCTCAAAAAAGAATTTGGACGGCAGCCGCCATTTTGAAGTTCAACTGTTGGCCGGTGTCAGGGATAAATGCATTCACTGGTAAGATTCCACCGGGACATCCCAGTAATATGACAGACATGAATGCAAAAGATGCCAAATAAAACAGAAAAAAGACTGCTGAGCAGAGGATAACTGAGGAGGCACTCCCTTACTGATGGCCTGTACCCTACACAATGTCCTAGTGTGCGGTTCTGTTCAGCATCACGGGAGACATCCTACCTATAAAGACTGCTGAGAAGGGATATCTGACAAGGCACTCCCTTCCTGATGGCCTGTACCCTGCACAATGTCCTAGTGTGCAGTTCTGTTCAGCATCACGGGAGACATCCTACCTATAAAGACTGCTGAGAAGGGATATCTGACAAGGCACTCCCTTCCTGATGGCCTGTACCCTGCACAATGTCCTAGTGTGCGGTTCTGTTCAGCATCACGGGAGACATCCTACCTATAAAGACTGCTGAGAAGGGATATCTGACAAGGCACTCCCTTCCTGATGGCCTGTACCCTGCACAATGTCCTAGTGTGCGGTGCTGTTCAGCATCATGGGAGACATCCTACCTATAAAGACTGCTGAGAAGGGATATCTGACAAGGCACTCCCTTCCTGATGGCCTGTACCCTGCACAATGTCCTAGTGTGCGGTGCTGTTCAGCATCACGGGAGACATCCTACCTATAAAGACTGCTGAGAAGGGATATCTGACAAGGCACTCCCTTCCTGATGGCCTGTACCCTGCACAATGTCCTAGTGTGCGGTTCTGTTCAGCATCACGGGAGACATCCTACCTATAAAGACTGCTGAGAAGGGATATCTGACAAGGCACTCCCTTCCTGATGGCCTGTACCCTGCACAATGTCCTAGTGTGCGGTTCTGTTCAGCATCATGGGAGACATCCTACCTATAAAGACTGCTGAGAAGGGATATCTGACAAGGCACTCCCTTCCTGATGGCCTGTACCCTGCACAATGTCCTAGTGTGCGGTGCTGTTCAGCATCATGGGAGACATCCTACCTATAAAGACTGCTGAGAAGGGATATCTGACAAGGCACTCCCTTCCTGATGGCCTGTACCCTGCACAATGTCCTAGTGTGCGGTTCTGTTCAGCATCACGGGAGACATCCTACCTATAAAGACTGCTGAGAAGGGATATCTGACAAGGCACTCCCTTCCTGATGGCCTGTACCCTGCACAATGTCCTAGTGTGCGGTGCTGTCCAGCATCACGGGAGACATCCTACCTATAAAGACTGCTGAGAAGGGATATCTGACAAGGCACTCCCTTCCTGATGGCCTGTACCCTGCACAATGTCCTAGTGTGCGGTGCTGTCCAGCATCACGGGAGACATCCTACCTATAAAGACTGCTGAGAAGGGATATCTGACAAGGCACTCCCTTCCTGATGGCCTGTACCCTGCACAATGTCCTAGTGTGCAGTTCTGTTCAGCATCACGGGAGACATCCTACCTATAAAGACTGCTGAGAAGGGATATCTGACAAGGCACTCCCTTCCTGATGGCCTGTACCCTTCACAATGTCCTAGTGTGCGGTTCTGTTCAGCATCACGGGAGACATCCTACCTATAAAGACTGCTGAGAAGGGATATCTGACAAGGCACTCCCTTCCTGATGGCCTGTACCCTGCACAATGTCCTAGTGTGCGGTGCTGTTCAGCATCATGGGAGACATCCTACCTATAAAGACTGCTGAGAAGGGATATCTGACAAGGCACTCCCTTCCTGATGGCCTGTACCCTGCACAATGTCCTAGTGTGCGGTTCTGTTCAGCATCACGGGAGACATCCTACCTATAAAGACTGCTGAGAAGGGATATCTGACAAGGCACTCCCTTCCTGATGGCCTGTACCCTGCACAATGTCCTAGTGTGCGGTGCTGTTCAGCATCACGGGAGACATCCTACCTATAAAGACTGCTGAGAAGGGATATCTGACAAGGCACTCCCTTCCTGATGGCCTGTACCCTGCACAATGTCCTAGTGTGCGGTTCTGTTCAGCATCACGGGAGACATCCTACCTATAAAGACTGCTGAGAAGGGATATCTGACAAGGCACTCCCTTCCTGATGGCCTGTACCCTGCACAATGTCCTAGTGTGCGGTGCTGTCCAGCATCACGGGAGACATCCTACCTATAAAGACTGCTGAGAAGGGATATCTGACAAGGCACTCCCTTCCTGATGGCCTGTACCCTGCACAATGTCCTAGTGTGCGGTGCTGTCCAGCATCACGGGAGACATCCTACCTATAAAGACTGCTGAGAAGGGATATCTGACAAGGCACTCCCTTCCTGATGGCCTGTACCCTGCACAATGTCCTAGTGTGCGGTGCTGTCCAGCATCACGGGAGACATCCTACCTATAAAGACTGCTGAGAAGGGATATCTGACAAGGCACTCCCTTCCTGATGGCCTGTACCCTGCACAATGTCCTAGTGTGCGGTGCTGTCCAGCATCACGGGAGACATCCTACCTATAAAGACTGCTGAGAAGGGATATCTGACAAGGCACTCCCTTCCTGATGGCCTGTACCCTGCACAATGTCCTAGTGTGCGGTGCTGTTCAGCATCACGGGAGACATCCTACCTATAAAGACTGCTGAGAAGGGATATCTGACAAGGCACTCCCTTCCTGATGGCCTGTACCCTGCACAATGTCCTAGTGTGCGGTGCTGTCCAGCATCACGGGAGACATCCTACCTATAAAGACTGCTGAGAAGGGATATCTGACAAGGCACTCCCTTCCTGATGGCCTGTACCCTGCACAATGTCCTAGTGTGCGGTGCTGTCCAGCATCACGGGAGACATCCTACCTATAAAGACTGCTGAGAAGGGATATCTGACAAGGCACTCCCTTCCTGATGGCCTGTACCCTGCACAATGTCCTAGTGTGCGGTTCTGTTCAGCATCACGGGAGACATCCTACCTATAAAGACTGCTGAGAAGGGATATCTGACAAGGCACTCCCTTCCTGATGGCCTGTACCCTGCACAATGTCCTAGTGTGCGGTGCTGTTCAGCATCACGGGAGACATCCTACCTATAAAGACTGCTGAGAAGGGATATCTGACAAGGCACTCCCTTCCTGATGGCCTGTACCCTGCACAATGTCCTAGTGTGCGGTGCTGTCCAGCATCACGGGAGACATCCTACCTATAAAGACTGCTGAGAAGGGATATCTGACAAGGCACTCCCTTCCTGATGGCCTGTACCCTGCACAATGTCCTAGTGTGCGGTTCTGTTCAGCATCACGGGAGACATCCTACCTATAAAGACTGCTGAGAAGGGATATCTGACAAGGCACTCCCTTCCTGATGGCCTGTACCCTGCACAATGTCCTAGTGTGCGGTGCTGTTCAGCATCACGGGAGACATCCTACCTATAAAGACTGCTGAGAAGGGATATCTGACAAGGCACTCCCTTCCTGATGGCCTGTACCCTGCACAATGTCCTAGTGTGCGGTGCTGTCCAGCATCACGGGAGACATCCTACCTATAAAGACTGCTGAGAAGGGATATCTGACAAGGCACTCCCTTCCTGATGGCCTGTACCCTGCACAATGTCCTAGTGTGCGGTGCTGTCCAGCATCACGGGAGACATCCTACCTATAAAGACTGCTGAGAAGGGATATCTGACAAGGCACTCCCTTCCTGATGGCCTGTACCCTGCACAATGTCCTAGTGTGCGGTGCTGTCCAGCATCACGGGAGACATCCTCGGCCACTGGGCAGGTTTAAAGAAGAGCCTCGCTTAAGTGTGCGAATCGGAAGCAAATTATTTTAATGAACTGGGTATTTTTAAATGCATTTTCACCATATTGTGAATACATAAAAAGGACCAGTTCTTTTTGGTCTCACCATACTCCCAGCTAAAGAGGGAGAGGCGTAGTCTGGTTAGTACCCTCTGTACACCCCCGTCTGCCTGTGCGCCTTTATATCACCCTGTGCAGAACTCGCCAGCGGCACCAGAACGGACCAGTCTAGTCCCAGTCGAAACAGTGGCCAGGTCAGGACTTTATGTCACTGGTCACACGGTGAGCTCAAATGGAAGCCGCTCCCCATTCTCCCCGAGGGAGTTCAGCATATCCCAGCAGATTAGACACGGGATAAGGGAAGTCAGGCATGTTTAGACGGTACCATCCATCTCCCCGAGAGGCAGAGCCTGACAGCGGCCCTCAGGCGTGAGGGCAAAGGGACAGCCGAGGTCAGGGGACGCAGGCTCAGCTGCTGCTAACCATGCAGAGGCGGCCATGCACCTCCTGGTCTCCCGTTTCATATGCTGATTTCTAACAATAGCTGCTGATTGTGCAAATATTCAAGAGTAATGTACAAACTGCCTTCACTTGGAGGTTTGTTCCTTTCAACTTCCTTCAGCTGCCAAGTTTACCCTGAAAGCACAGACATACACTCAAGCAGAAGGTTAATGCTATTCTCCAATGAGAACCAGGCCTGTATTGAAGAAGAAATCGTCCTTAATGATGGGGCAGGTGTCGAATCAGGAGCGGAGTTTAACAGTGCTTAATTTGTACAAGAATGAGTGCCAGTTCATTGGAAGCCTGCAGCTGGCGAAATTAGATATCAGCGCGCCGAATACCAAGGCTGAGTGGTCGTGAATCCACCTCAGGCCGCTTTAATCCACCACCAAACCCTCCTTGTCCTTTTATCTCGCTCCTGCAGGTTTCTACATTCTCCCTCGGTGATGTTTTTACCGTCTTTCCCTTCCTCCTTCGTTCCCCTTTGTATTTTTCCCTCCCTTGCTCTTGGTAAATGTCTGATGGGGACAAATGAGTGCAGGTCTCCAAAGATGAAGGTTGGTGGGACCCCGCAGTAGCCACCTACTCATATTAAGCACTGATTACAAGCGAGGCCTCAATAAAAATAGAGCATTTGTGGCTCAGCGGTTGGGGTCTGACAAAGACCCCTTGGCTCGTAGTAGCACTCGGGGTGCGCAAAGCTTTTAATAGGCAAGCTTGCTCTCACATAGGGGCATATTCTCAAGGCGATATCGCTGCGTTAACGGCACTTTTCTGCCTCTAAAGCGGTGATATTTTTATCGCCCTATTCTCAAGCTGTAGCTAACAGCCGCTAGCGAATGTTTTTAGGCGAAAGCGTCCGTTTTAAAGATCGCCACTTCTGTTAGCGAGAATTATATGCAGGAGAGGCGTTCCCGTGCAAAAACGCACGCAAACACCACTATTCCATATTCACAAGGGGATCCTTGAACTTCTGAAGACCAAAAAAACTGGCTCTAACTTAAGACTAGAAAATAGCTGGTCTTAAAAATGGGGATAACACTTGGGGCCACATCTCAGCAGGTTTTGGTGCAGGCCAGCAATGTCGCAGTGCTGCCCTGCGACAAAACTACAGTGCAGGAATGTGCACCATCAGTAAGATAATGCGCATTTCTGGTCCCCAGTAATGAAAAATGTTGCAGCGCTGTGACAAGACAGCGTTGTAACACTTCTCACTATGCCCTTCTTATGACAGCATGGATGCGCTGTAGCCACTGGACAGCGCTCCATGACGCAAGTAATGACAGATACGTCAGGAATCCTGACGTATCTGTCTGCGCTAAAGTCACGCATTGCTGCAGTCGTGTCACAACCATGACGCAATTCCAGCAATGCATGGTCAGCCTATCCCTGTGGCTCTGCGTCACCGGAAGGTACTGACGCAGTGCCGTTCATCAGGGGTGCCCGAATGTTAGCGCTGTTGAAGATCCATCGGTGGAGGTTGCACACTGCGGTGTCATCGTTTGGAAGCAATGGTGGAGTGTTGGTGCGGAGGGAGTTGACGAGATGTTCTTCGGTGGCCTTGATCCAGCTGCGAGGGGGTGCGATGATGGGGGTGGGATTCAGTGGCCAGGGTGAAGACGTGATGTTACCAATGATGCTCGGGCCAGGAGTGTCCACTGTTGTGGCTGTAGTTGAAGTTCCTGCTGGCAGAAGTGACGTGCTTGACCGTGTGTCCTGCTATGTGCTTCTTGAGGTGACCTGCTGCTTGCGTCTGATGTAGAGGACCTTCCCAGGAGGGGGTGGTCTTCTGGTCACAGGGGTTGTCCAGGTGGAACTTGAGTTTACCCAGTAGGATGTCGCTGGTGGATGGGAGACCCTGGGGTGCAATGAGATCTACAATGGTATTGGAGAATGGGGGACCATGGCCCGAGGGGCCTGCACATGAGGGTGCCACAGAGGATGTGCTTGGGCTTGGTCCGGATCTGGGTGTTGAGGTGGTCCATGGTCACTCTTGGGTCATTAGAGTGCGTGATCAGTCGGAGTGTGCTGTTGTAGGTGATGGCAATGCCTCCTTCTTGATGGTCGGGGTGCTCCTTGCGGGTGGTACTGCAGCCATCAGTGATGTTGATGGCGATGTCTGGTCCGGAGCAGAGGTTGGTACTGGCAGGTGAGGGGGCGTCCAGGGTTGATGGCGAGGAGGGTGCTGGCGTCGTAGCGGTGGAGTGTCCAAGAGGAAGGCTCCTTGGTGCTGAGTGCGGTCCAGGGCCAGACGGACGCAAACAACGTAGCCTATGGGTTGCCTTTGGCACGGGAGAGGACCAATACAATGCAGGCAGTACATCGTTAACAACGCAACTCCGACAACGCAGGTGCCTGTACATCGCATTTGATTACAACACATTGTGAGGTTAGTAATGGGGTAATTTAAAGCTTTTCAGGTGGTTATGAGTTTCGAGGGTAAATATGACAATTGTGGTGTGTTTTGGGGTAAAATATGAAAATTGCGGTGTGCATTTGGGTCAAATTTGATTTTTGGGTGTGTTATGAGGGCTCAAAAAGTAATTCCAGGGTACATGGTTTGGTTTGGGGTGCAAAGGTAAGTTTTGGGTTGCACTCACTGTTGTGGGAATAGTGATATTGATATCTCCGCTATGCAACACCTACTCTACTGTTGCAATGTGCCTAGTATTAGTATGCATGGGAATGGAATGCGATATTATGGCATGCGTCTCAACCACGTATGTGCCTTTGGCACACGGGTGGTACGCCTGCTGTGCATGGGTGCACAGCGGCCGCTATTGAGAAGTGCTGGGGGGCCTAGACAGCTGTGAGGTGGCAAACTCCGGAAAGAACACTGGATGGGGTGTGGACGCGGGGATGTGTGCGTGAGTGGGTGTTGTAAAAATTTAATTAGGGAAGATTTACCTCGAAGCCGGGTCACGTTTCTTCGTTGCTCCTGCTCTCCTGCATCTGCCTCCAGGAACAGGAAGTAGGCAGCCAGGCTCCCTCCCCTGAGCCAATTACAACGCTGCGATGCGGCGGTGGGATTGTCAATTGGCAACGGGACAAGGCATGCAGCCAGGGGATAGAGGGGTGGGCAAGTTCTCTATGCAGGCTGTAATGCAGCCTGCATTACGAACAGGGGAGTGCGCTTGACTGCTTTGGGCGGCCTGAGTGGCCGACCAAACAGTCAATGTGCACTTGAGTGGGCATGCCAATCCGCCCATGCCTTGCCCCGTGCTTGGAGCAGTCCTATCCACCCTCCCACCCGCAAGGGAAAGCAGTGGGGTGACCCTCTTCTGCGATAGCAGATGAGCCGACACTGGGGGTGCGTCATCTACGTGTGCTAGGCCTGGAGGACTCGACCCCCAGGCGTCCTGCGCTACGCGTCCCACCTTCTCCTTACCTGGACATTGACACCGTGGCTCAATATGCTGCACTCTCTCCAAATCTGTGACTCAGCCAGCAGGTTCCTCAGCCAGGAGAGATTTCACAAGCCTGGGTACAACAGTCGCCCCCAAGTCCGCTGGTGAACCTCCTGAGGCAGTTGATGCAGCAGGGCCCCCTGCGGCATGAAGTAGCAGCACTCACACCACACAAGTTCGGCGCAGCTCAGGGGCCTCACCCTGCACAGCGTCCGGCCAACCCAACATCATCCGGCCTGTGATGCAGAGAGGTGGCACCCACCGTTGGTAATCCCCTCAGTGCAACTTGGTGTATTGGTGGATCATAGTATGCGATGCAGACCTCCCCACATTGGGGTGAAGGACGCCTCTACTATTGACATCTCCAAGGTGCGCAAGGCAATCTTCTCACACAGGTCAGCAACGTGTCTCCATGCGACCTGCCAGACTTCAACACCAGGTACGGGCGATCGTCGTGCCTCAATGTCTACCGCCACGGCTCATCAACTCCACAGCTCCTCTGTATCCCACTCCAGGCTCCAGACGCAGGTCCAGCGAGACATCCAGGCTCCAGACGCATGTCCAGCGAGGCTTCCAGGCTCCAGACGCAGGTTCAGCGAGACATTCAGGCTCCAAACGCAGGTCCAGCGAGGCATCCAGGCTCCAGACGCAGGTCCAGCAAGGCATCAAGGCTCTCATCCTGGTCATCCTGGATGTTGGCTGGCTTGCAGTGGGTTGTTGAAGTGTACTGCACATGGCCCAGGCTGCTCCATTCTGCCTTTTTTTTGGTTTTTATACCTATTTTATATTGGAAGTTGACTGATAGGCTATTTTTTTCATTAGATACAAAAAAACTCACGTTGGGCTAGCTAACACGAGTTTTTTTGCCGCTAATGGGCCTATCTGTAGTTTTTGTTCACCAATGCCGGATTTTCTATCGCCTTTGCGCTGATGTTAGTGGCAGTTTTCACCGCCATTCCCTGAAACTATCACCTGTTAGCAGCGTGTTTTGAATAGGCCACTAACACAGCAATAATTTCCCGCGGTACACAGCGATAAAAAAACGCAGGCTAAAATTGTTTAGCATTAGTTTTCGCAGAATGTTGAGAATATCCCCCATAGTTTCTAAATATTAGCCTCCACGTAGTTTCTGGAGGTCCCCACTTTTCTTATGGCTTCACATTTGCACAGTTTCTCATTGCAACGTGCAATATTTCCACACAGGTGTCAAGATTTCCTTGCAACTGCTATCCAGTGCTGGAACTGAATGGAGCGTTTTCTCGTGGGTTTACTTTAACACTGTTTTCCTTGCCACTAGGAAACCGGATCTATGTCCCTGAATCCGAGAATGTCATAGAAGTAGGGCCTATTTCTGACACATAATAAAATCCGAGACCGTGGGTGAGGTTCCGAGTTTATCGGGTGCGATAAATAGCACATATTCCAATTTTTGGGTGAATAACGTAGATTTGGATGATCAAAGCAGAAAAAGTGCACAGTACTGTAAATACTGTATTGTTTTACTCAGTTACTTTCCAGCAGGTTTGACCTGGGGAAATTGAATGACAGATGAGGTATTTAACATTTCCAATAATTACCGGGTGTGGTAACTATCATCCAATAGAAACATAAATGAAATGAAAACCCACACATTATCAGGGCCTCAGTTCTTCTCACAACAACTTAAAAGTTCTTCTAAAGCTTTTATTTTGCCATGAAAACTCACATGCAGACATGCAGGTACTAATCAGGAAGTTTCTGAGAGGAAGGTTTTGCAACCCCTAATTAGCTCTTTCGCTAAAAGCAAATGAAAGATATGATCTGTTTCAGAATAGTGTGGGTGCAGCCGAGAATAGGCAATGGGCTTCTATATTGAAAAAGGAACGTGCTCTTTGACATAGGCTCAACTCTTTTTACTTTATATATCGATTATATTTATTGTAACTAGTAAGAGTAATCCATGACGTTCACCTGTGGCTCTTTAGCGCATTTGATGTCAAAGTAAGGCCCAATATCCTGAAAGGGCACCTTGTATCCAGGATTGGGCTTTCCTTTTACAAATCATTGTTTTCAGGGTTAGCCCTGTTGGCTCAGTTGGAGTGAACCAAGACTACAACTCCCAGAATGCACTGATATATTGGACGAAAACATGGAAGACGGTTGTCCTGCCGGCATTGAGTGATCTGGCAACACTCACTCTCCTGAGGAGTGAAAACTCACTCGCAATCCTTATTGGTGAAGTCTAAAAATGATGTGAATCTAATGATCTTAAGATCAGTTGCAGGGACCATGCTCTGTTTTGCTTGCTTTAGTAAATGTTTTTTGTTGTTGCAAATCATTAATTAGTTCAGTAGTACTTCATATGTCATGAATAAAATTCACATGGAAAATGTACAAAAGATTTCAATTCTACTTATGAATATCAAGCTTTCAAAGATGGAAGGAAGCTACTGATTAATTTGCAGAATTATCATGTCTGAAATCCATGGGCAAAATGCATGGGTTCCCATTGCAAGCAGTCGGGTTGGTAATAACCACCCAATCCTCAATCTGCACGCTTCTGCCTGTGCCTCATCCCTGGCGGTCCAGTGGGAGAACATTCTGCTCTTCTGCTGTTCTGCCCTCTGCCCCTCTGCTGCTTCTGTCCTTACTTTGCTCTCTCGTTTTCTTTACTCCTACTCTTTGTGACATTTTTCTCTTCTTGCCTTTTTGTGTGTTTTTTTTCTTTAGCCTCTTTACTCTTTTTGCCTCTTTTTCTTGCCCTCCAGCGCTTTCCTGTTTTCCTGCCACTGCTAAACCTGCAGCCCCTTCCGCCTCCAGCACGCTGTTTTTCCCGGTCCCTGCTTCCCAGCTGACCAGCCCTCCCCCTAACACTACTTAATGGCGGCTGGCGTGCGGCAAGGAGAGCAAGCCCACTGAGTTGGTCAGTGTCACTGCTCTCACCCGTGCAGTTCCACTACAGGGGCCGATTACGATGCCGTACGGAAACGATTCCGACCGAATCGGTTTCGGAAACATTTCCGACCGACTCGGGTTCTGTGAGTCCGACTGACCGATTACGATGCTTCCCAACATCGTTCGGTCGGCCTCTCATTGACTTCAATAGGAGCCTGTGTTACGAACGAGAATACAGGCTCCCATTGAAAAAAAGATGTTGTTGGCGAAAACGTTGCACCCTGTGGGAAGCACCCCATGGTGCCTGCCACACTGTGATGGGTTTAACAGGGGGGTCCCATGGGTAACCCCATGGGCCCCAAACAGAGCGCTGTGGGTGGAGGCGGGCCTGCCGTGGGCCCCCAAAGTCAGATTCCGGCAGCTGTTTTTTGTTGGACAGACTGAATCGGACAGCTGTCTCTCTGCTCTCTCTTTTTCTTTCCTCCTACTCTTTTTGCCTTTTTTTCTCTTTTTGCCGATTTCTCAGTTTTTTTTTCCTTTTGCCTCTTTCCTCTTGTTGCCTTTTTCTTGCCCTCCAGTGCTTTCCCGTTTTCCCAATGCTGCTGACCCACAGGGCCCATACCCCCTTCAGAACCCCATTTTTCTTGCTCCCTACTTCCCACCTCCCAGCTGACCAGTCCTCCCCCTCACACTACTTAATGGTGAACGCTGCACTGCTGCGCCACTGGCGTGCCAAAGGCAAGTCCGTCTGCACACATCCGTGACTGACCGTGCCCAGCACCAGGGACCCTGTCCTCCGACCTGCCACCGCTATCTCCAACATCCTCCACGATCTCAACCCCGGACACAACAACAACTGCCATCTCTCGACGCTGACCAAGACCCATGGCCCGCTCTCCTGCCTACACTGCCGCCTCACCTTCACCCACCTCTGTACCCCGGCTCCCTCACCCAACCTACCGATCCTCACAGCACCCAAGCCTCTCAAGTGCATTCTCCTCAACGTAAGATCCCTCCACAAACACGCCACAGAGATCTGGGACCTCCTCAACGCCACCTTGCCCGATATCGCCTTCCTGACGGAAACTTGGACGAACTCCAGCTCAGCGGCAGACATCACCACCGACGGTTACAAGATCATCCACAAGGACCATCCCATCCTGCCAGGAGAAATTTTGATTTTCATGGCGGTATGTGCCATGGCCCAGGAGAAGGGCTGCGGCACAAGCCGCCATAAAAAAGGGGACTTCTTGCACGTCCATGGACCCTGTGCCAAGCACCATGTGGTACCGGACACCCTGTGCATGGAGGTGAGTGGGGGCACTACATGTGCCCCCAGGGCCACTTTGCAGTGGCCCACAAGGGACAGGGGCCCTGTTTGGGGCCTCCAATATCCATTGTTCCTGTCATGAACAGGCTGTCGGAAAGGGATATCCAAATCCTGGCACTGCCACCATTATGGGCCGCGACTCCGACCGGCACCCCGTCAGGATCTGAGATCCTGGCGGCAGAGTGGACTCTGATCGAAGGGCTTTCGGTCGGTCAGACGGCCACCAATGGCCTGTCGGTCAGTCGGACCACCACCGATTGCCTGTCGGTGGCGGTTCGAACGACATCATAATCAGCTCCTATGACAGTGAGTTTATAGCACAGTCAGGCAATGAAACTCTGGTGTTTCATGGCATAGATTGCATCAACTTTTCAGCAATTACGGTCAACCAGAGGGGTGCTCTGCAACCTGGCAGAGTAATGGGGAAGGACGGTGGTTGAACTGCAAAACTGTTCATTGGAGAAAAGATGTCAAGCTTGGGTTTCTTCTTCAGCGGCCTCCAAGATGTCTTGCATTGGAAGACCGAGGCATGGGCAATCCCTATGAAATACACTGAAATGGTGGTTTGCCCAGAGAATAATGTCTGACATTTCAAAATCAAGATGAATTTTAGTTTTTACCTGTAATGTCAGTCCCTGTTAGAATCATATATAAAGGAAGATTTAATGAGTGATACACGTGTCTCAAAGTGTTTGTTCCTTATTTTCCATTATGTTCATTGCCTATTTGCTATTATTTCTGTTGCTGGTTTCTGCTCCTTCTAACTAGATATCTGTTAGGATTTTCTCCTGAAAGTCCTCATTTGACTTTATTCTTCCCTGACTTGGGGAAGAGTTTGGTGCCTATGTTGTTTTCAGACAAAACCTACAAGACCTACAAGATTGCCAAGAAGGGTGTTATCCTTCATGACCTTTTCCTTCTCACTGGGATCCTCTTAGAGAGGCACCTGATACACTTCACCTGTGCTGAAAGGGCAGCCATACTTTAAATAAGGCCCTTAATAAATTGGTCTTAATCTCCATGAGTCTGACTCTACAGCACCTGGCTCGAGCTTAAACCCTGCTCTCCAGACTGTTCATGACCCTGTTCAGTCCAACAACCCTGCTGGGAAGGGTCCATTTTGTAGACCATGTGTCAGCTACAGTGGCTCGTGCATTCTTCACACCTTAATTTGAAATGGCCTGGCCTGCTTTTTACACCATCTCTGCCCTGGTTCACCCTAGTTCCACATTTGGTGTACCATGCCCATGTCCTTCTTGTCACCACTTGCACTTTTCCGTGGACTCAGCACTGCTAGTCACCTGAAACTAAATAACCCACCATGGATAAACTTCATGTAGCATGGACACTTTACATATCTGGCTTTGATCTCCAAAGTGCATTATTAAGGGGGAGGGGCAAGGAAGTAGAAAACCTCTCCTTGGAGCCTTGTGGTAGTAATTCACTGCATTGTTGCACTAATCTTTCCCTCCCCACAGTTAGATAATAAATCTTGTTTATTTGTTCCAACTGGGATTTTCTTAAACTTGGTTCACGTTCTTTATCTTGTTGTGTTGATGGGGGCGCATGGCTAGGCACCGATGTGAGAGGAGGCCGACTCCGGAGCTCCGTCCGTGGCTTTCCCTCAACAACAGTAATCCTGAACTGAGGCCCCGTACCTCTATCCGGGTGGTGTAACCTCTGGAGGTCACATCGGACTGCAGGCAGCAACTTTTGGTACCTACACGGTGCTGAAATCGCAGTTTTCTCACCCGACTTGGAGAAGTATGCAGAGACCCAAGATGGCGACCACAAACTGACGGGGTGGCCCCTGACATCGGGAGAGGTCGGCTGACTGTGCTAGATGAGCAGCGGGCGAGAACTGGACAACAACAGTGCAGATTGCAGCTCCAGGTTGGTGAACAACCGAAGGTGAGGCCCCGATATCAAGTTAGAGTGGCGCGGGCTCCCAGTCCTGACGGTTACGCCCTGCTGACGCAAGATGGCGGCCAGGGATTGCATAAACGGGCCCAGACAGCAGCAAAGGCGCGCTGTGGGCCGGGGAAGCAGAGACAGAGAATCTTGTGAGACGGAGAGGTCAAGGTGTGCCACACAGCGAGAGCGACTTGGTCTGAGGCTCATGAGCCAAGTTGAAGCGCCGAGAGGTGAGGCGCCCGCTCTGGTGCCAATTTAGTGGGCTTTACACTTGAGGAGGACTGGCAGACAGCTGTAGGTGCTGAAAGGTGGCCTTCAGCCTATTGAGTGGCATTCAGGCAGCCTGTGGAGGGCGAGAGCTCACTGAGATAATCCAGGGGATAGCTGAGTGGGGCGACACAGCTAATGTGCATGACCGCGCTACAGTGATCTACGAGGATGCATGACACGACCTGGCCGGCACGCATCTAAATATCATTAGGATCTAGCCCTGATTTAAGAAGCTTGAGTAGAAGCCTTATCACTGTACCAGGAAGAGCCCGGACCTGGAGTGTGCAGCGTTACAGAGGCCACTGAGCTGGGACTAAGTGCTCCTGAGACACCATTTGCTCGAAACTTTGGATACTGAGGAGCTGTGGTGGCTGAAGATACCAAGACTTTGAGATTTGTCTGGGGGCCCGCTTTGATGCGAGGGGCTAAAGAGAGCTGATTACACTGCAAGGCGTTGGGTGAGGAGTGTTGAAGCTGCTACTGGGCCCCAGGACCCGTCCTACTCCTGCACCGGCTACGCTACAAGTGATCGGCGATCATCAATAGCACCACTCAGAGGTAGACTACTGGACACCTACAGGACTCTAACAATAGGGAAAGTGTCCAGAAAAAAAGGCTATACTGTCCTCAACGTGGAGGCTACAGGTCATCGAACTGACGAGGACGACGAGACATAGAGGTGAGGAAGGATACTGTTCCTGAGGAGCCCACCCTAGCAGACATTATGCAGGCCATCACCTCCTACAGGAAAGCTCTGGCGATGAAGATAGATTCAATTGGGACAAAGCTTAGCCTGTTAAAAGATGACCACCACAAGCTTAAGGATAGAGTGGGGCTCAACGAAAAACTTTTGCGGAGGTCCCGGAAGCAGTTTTCACGTTACAACGGTCCTTGAGGAGCGTAGAGGCCAAGGTCAAGGCACTAGAAGCGAGAGCGTTAGACAGTGAATGCCGGTCCCATAGAAATAATTTGCGCATCGTGGGGGTTCCGAAACGGGCAGAAGGCGCTGATGCGGTGCGATTCATAGAAGACTGGCTTAAGGCGGAAGTGGCCCAGGAGGAACTCTCCCCCTTTTATGCATGCTTGAACATGCTCACAGAGTCCCCGCCAGACCGCCCAAGCCTGGAGCCCCTCTTCGTCCGCTAGTGGTGCAACTTCTTCACTTTCAGGATCGCAACCATATACTGCAACTAGCCCGACAGAAACAGGACCTGCAGATTGGTAATAAGAGGGTGATGATATTCCCGGACTTCGCCAGGTAAGTGCAACGCCAACGAGCTTCATTTATGGCCTTTAAGCGGAAATTGCGACAATTACAACTCCCATATGCAATGCTGTTTCCAGCGCGCCTCCGGGTAGTTGACAAGTCAGAGATTACCCCACATGAGGCATGGGAATGGCTAGAGAACCGCCAGAACAAAGAGGCTCGCACTTCATCTCTGGACTTAACTCAGCAACATCTGACCAAAAATCAACCACCTGTGAGAGCTCCTTCTCCTACAAAACGTCGACTGGAAAGTCACAAAGCCATGCAGGGGATTGCAGAGCTTAGCCATGGAGGCACTAGCTCGGGCTCGAACAAAAGTGGCCCCGACATGGACAGATCTGAAAGCTCACAGCCAGGCAGTGCAAACAAGACTCTGAAACTGATCTCTCGGATGTCACTCCTCAAATAGCTGATGAAATAGTCTGACAGAAGAACCCCATGTCGTATTTCAGAGAGTCCCAATGTAGAGGGGTCCGTCCTTTGTAGAGATTCAGATGACATAGTAGTCGACTGAGAATGTTTATATGACCATTGGTTTTGGCAACCATATCAAGATGTTGGGGGTCCGGGAGGGTCAGCTTCACGCCCCACCAATATCAGTGAATTTCTTTTCACACATTCCAGTTTGGATGGAAACTTGTTTGTTTGTACCTGTCCAGGGGTGGGGGAGTTGGGAGGTTCTTATTGTTCAGGGATTTTTGTTTGGGGCCAGGCATGTTGTTTTAGGGGACGCAGCTAAGGATTCGACACGGCCATCACAATGGGATCCACCGTAGGCATTAAATGCTTATCTTGGAACATCTGGGGGATGCATACTATGTTGCCCCGCAATAAAATCCATGCGTATTTGGTCAGGAGTGGGGTGCAGATCGCCTTATTGCAGGAGACTCACTTAAGGCAGGTGTTTTATACTACTTATTCAGCCTTCGCCAGGGGGACTCTGGTTTATGTGCTGGCGGGAGTCCCTTTCCAACGTACCAGACAAATAATTGACCCAGAGGGCAGATTTATTGTGATCTCAGGGCGCTTGGACGGAAGGGAAATAACGATTGGGAGTTTATATGCCCCTAATATAGAACAGCCTGCATTTCTTGCTCAGCTCTCACAGTCGTTAGCCTTAGTGTTGACAGGATCGGTATTGCTAGGGGGCGACTTTAATAGTGTTAGCGACGTCAGATTGGACAGATCTCAGCCAACACTCCCTGATGCGCCCATACATAGAATTGCGGAGGTCAGACGTAATTGTCAGCAAAGATGGGGGTTGACCGACATCTGGGGAGCCCAACACCCAGGGGAATGGGATTATTCTTTCTTTTCAGCATTACACGAACTGCATGTTCGGCTGGACGCGATCTTGTGTTCACCGAATGTGCATGGAGGGGGCGGGGGGTAGGATGAGAGAATACCTGACCAGAACGATCTCTGCTGCTGGTGGCATTAGACTGGATTCGTGATAGACTTAAAATACCCGTTTGGCACTTACGACTGAAGGCATTGGAAGATCAGGTATTTCAGGCCACAATGGGTTCCGCTATTAAAGATTACTTTTTGGACAATGTTAATAAGGCGACAAGCCCACTCATTGAATGGGATGCTTTTAAAACTGTTATTAGAGGTCGCTGCATTGGGGATGTGGTGGGGGTACGGAAGGTCCTTTTGCAAGATGTGCAAAGAGCGGAACAGCAGCTCTGTGAGGTGGAAAGAGACAGACAAGCAGGTAGACTTTTCGCGGCTCCTGAGGCAATGTCAACACAAGTAGAACGGCTGTGAGGCTTTGATTATAAGGCATACACAGCCCGGGCCCACGCTGAGAGAGATAAATCTGGGGCGCTGTTAGCTTGGTTGGCTAGCCCAGCACGGAGGGGGGCGGTGATACTTAGGCTCAGAGGGCGGGAGGACAAGATCTATTATCGGCAACAAGATATTAATGCCCAGTTTTTGGAATACTACACTGCCTTATATCACAGTAGGCTAGCTTCCAGAGAAGAGGAGGTAATCGAGTTCATAAGAGCTGTGGAGCTTCCAAGCGTAGATGCAGAGGCAACGGAGGCCCTGGGCAGAGATGTAGAAATTGGGGAGGTGCGAGGGGCCATTAAACACATGGCCAGAAATAAGACACGGGGAGAGATAGGTTGCCAATAGAATTTTACTCGACGTACGTAGATATTCTGACTCCCCAACTAGTGGTGCTGTATAATAGGGCAAAACAAGAAGGCTATCTGCCTGCTTCAACAAGAGAGGCGGTGATTATTCCACTCCTAAGGCCCGGCAAACCGACTTGGGATAGGACTGCTTATCGCCCACTCGCTATGCTCAACTTGGATTATGAAATATGAAGTCGTTTACTGGCCACCCGCCTGCTTCCGCATATGGTAACGCTAATACACAATGATCAGGCGGGCTTTCTCCCATCCAGGAATACGGCGATGAATATACGTAGGCTATTGCGAGTTTTAGAAGCAAACACATACCAGAAGGATGAGGCGTGTATCTTTGCAGTTGACATCGAGAAAGCCAGGGCATTTGGGCTGGGGGAACGATTTGTGGAATGGACGGCTCTCTTCTATAATAATTCGACTGCTAGGGTCATGACAGGAGGACTGCTCTTGGATGCCTGTATGGTGGGCCAGGGGACAAGGCAAGACTGCCCGCTGGCACCCTTGTTGTTTGCCCTGGCAATGGAGCATTTGGCTGCGCATAGTAGGTCAGAACAATATTATCAGGGGTTGGAGATGATGGATCAGCTTCAATAAATAGCACTATGTGCAGACAACTTACTGATGTTCCTGGCTATTTCGGGAGGGGCCTTCTGAGGAGCCAAAGAGCTCCTAAGTGTCCTGGAAAGAGTAGCGGGACTTCGAGTGAATTGGGCTAAGTTGTGCCTCTTCCTGGCGCAATAGAACAGAACTGGACCACCGGAGACGGAAGGTGTGAAATGGGAGGACAGATGCCTGCCTTATCTGGGTACTCAAATATATCATGCCCACGGGGACCTACTGGAGGGCAATAAAGGACGAGCTTTGAGAAACACCAATTTCTGGGGGAACCTCCCACTGTCTGTGGTGGGTAGGGTTGTACTTTTAAAGAAGCTGACACTGCCTCGACTCTTGTATTACTTTGCGTCACTTCCACTCTGGATACCGCCTAGACTATTTACTCAGCTCAAAACAATGGTCACGGGGTTCTTGTGGGGATCCGGCAGACGGAGGGTGATTAGACCTAGAGCGGATGGGGGATTTGCAGTACCAGACTTTGAGGCCTATTAAATTGCAGCGCAACGGCAGTGATTCACGAAATGGATGGCGAGCGTCTTAGGAACACGGGTGACCACGTAGGTAGTGATCCGAGTTTGAGGATCCTGTCTCGGGTGTTGCTACGGCTCCACATGAGGGTTCCCTTAGATGAGCGCAGATTCGATGTCCCTATGCACCAGACATTTCACTGACCATATGAGAGGCCTTACCTCATGGTTGGAATTGGCATGGACTGCAGGCATGGAAAGAGGCAGGAATCTCCACAATAGGAGACCTATACGAGGCAAATACTTTGGTCCCCTTCAACGATCTATTACAGCGCCATGGTCTCCCAAGAGGAGATTTTCTTCTGCATGCCTCCCTGACAGCTGACATGCAAAAGCACTGGCAGGAGGTGATTGCTGAACCTCAGACTTCCACAGTTTGTCAATGCATAGTGGTGGCTGCTAGAACTTTCAAGGCGGTTATTTGCCTTTAGAGGCTCCTAACGCAGGAGATACACTGGCCTCTTACTGCCTTGCGCATCAAGTGGTAGGGGGGTCTGGGCAAGGCTATAGATGGGAAACCATGGGGGGAGCTTGTGGAGAGGGCCTGGAAGAGCTCCAGGAATGCATCGTTCCAGTGGATGCACTTCTATGTTCTGCACAGAGCATACCTCACCCCGGGCAAGATTAACACTTTTTTTGGTGTTTTGGCCGCCTGTCCGCAATGTAACACGGAGGTGGCGGGGTTTTTACAAATGTTCTGGTATTGTCCAAACTTGGAAGATTTCTGGAGCGGGGTCACTGCAGTATTGGCGACTGCAACGGAGAGAGAAGTAGTGCTGACCCCAGGGTATAGTCTACTTCACCGGCTCCCTTACACAGCCAGGATCAAGGTCACTAGCAAGTTCATAGATATGGTATTGGTGTTGGCTAAAAGAGAGATCACTAGCCACTGGAAGGCAAGAAATGGCCCTAATGTACCCAGATGGACAAGGGAATTTCTGAAATGGGCGGTATTAGAAATGGGGATCTCTAGTTGGCAGCGGCTGGCGCCGATGTCCAAAGAGGGATCCTTCTTCCTAAGTCAGAGTAAGGGGCTACACCCTTTGATAACCCCTGCTCAACCCTGTGGTAACGAAGCACGAGCAGACAGGCCTATCTCAGAGGCAGTGTGTGAAGCATTTACGCCCATACACAATAACACAGTGAAGACACTACAAAGGGACACCACACAAGTAGCTATAGAAAAATAAGTATCTTTATATAGGCTTAACACAAGGCTCAAAAAGCGATTAAGAAACCACAATGCACATAATTACAGATTCACTTCAAAAGCAATAGAGGCAGTCAAAAAGCGTGTGGAACAAACTTAGTTCGAGGCCGGGGTCCACGCGACCCGTTGATGCACAATGTACCTGAGATTTCAAGGGGTACGGCACGCAGCCTCACAAGTAAGCCGCGGGAATGACAGGTGGACTCGCAGCAGCCACAGCACCCCGCTGTAGCGGTCCGTGGCGTGCATTCACGATAATCCTGGGACGGGGCTTAAAGGCGGGCACCCACAGGTGATAGCAAGATCCTTGAAGTGGTGACTAGTGCGGGCACTCAGCAGCACAGCTCCTCAGCTGCAGCAGTCCACAATAGCGATAGCGATGATTCTCGTAGGACGGCAAATGTGGGCATTCAGCGGCTCAGCTCCTCAGCTGCAGCGGCCCACAATAGCGATAGCAATGATTCTCGTAGGATGGCAAATGCGGGCACTCAGATGCACAGCTCCTCAGCTGCAGCGGCCCACAATAGCGATGATTATCGTAGGACGGCAAATGCGGGCACTCAGCGGCAAAGCTCCTCAGCTGCAGCGGCCCACAATAGCGATAGCGATGATTCTCTTAGGACGGGTAAGGCGGGCTCTCTGCGGCAACAGCTCCTCAGCTGCGGCGGCCCACAATAGCGATCACGATGACTTTAGTAACACAGGCAAATGCGGGCTCTCAGCGGCAACAGCTCCTCAGCTGCGGCGGCCCACGATAGCGATCACGATGACTTTGGTAACACAGGCAAATGCGGGCTCTCAGCGGCAACAGCTCCTCAGCTGTGGCGGCCCACAATAGTGATCATGATGACTTTCAGCCCGCATTCCCCGCTGTAGAACCAGAGGCTCTGGAATTCTCAACAGAGGCCTCACCTGCGAGTAGAATCCCTCTCAAATAGGAATCCGGATGGCTGATGGGGGAAGTTTAATGTCCCTGAGACTTCAGCAGGAGGCAAGCTCAAATCAGGCCCTTGGGTAGTTGCTTTAGCGAGATGGCTAAAGGTTTCAAAGTCCTTTCCCTCTCGTTACACGGACAGAGGTTTGTTTTGACATCCAGAAGTAACACACCGTGTAGGAGTTTTAGCATAGATCTTTATACCCCAAAAGTCTTTGTTCTCAAAAAGTCACAAATCACTGAACCCAGTCAGAACCAGTTTGGTGTCGTCCTGGAGCACTTTATTCATGAGGCTACATCCTGCCTTTCAGGGAGAGGGGGTCTGGCATCAGACGCACAGTGGGAGGTGGAGCCATCATTCACCTTGCCAGGCACAGCCCTGCTCAGATCAAAGGGTCACCCCTCCCCATACTCCAACTGCATATCTCTCTATTTAATCCAGGTCGGTCTCAGCCTGCCCTGACCCTCCAAAACCCGACAGCCAATACACATATCAACAGAGCACACGGGAAGGCTTAGGCAAGAAAATACCTACTTCCCAAAAGTGGTAGTTTTAAACACAGAATATAGAAATAATCGTCACTAAAAGATGCACTTTGATATTTGGAGCTCAGGCATACTAAATTCGACTTTCCTATCATGTCCCTTGGGTCAATTAGGATTATACCAATTCATACAGTCAATTTACAATAGGGAGCATTCGCGCTGTGGCACTGAATGGCAGTGGCACAGCGCCCAGGGCATCTAACACCGGCAAATGCAGAGGAGACAAATGTGAAAAATGGAAGCGAGACCCACGCCAATGGTGCCAGGTCTAACACGCGTCCCCTCCAGCTGATATGTGGGGGGCGCTACCCACCCACTTGGGAGTTCTTATCACTAAGGCGGAACAATCTGGACAGACCATCAGCATTGGGGTGTTCTGTACCAGGGCGGTGTTTCACCGTAAAGTCCATACCCTGTAGGGAAATGGACCACCTCAACAACTTTGGATTCTCTCCCCTCATCTGTTTTAACCATCTGAGGGGCCTGTGGTCTGTCTGAACCTGAAGGTGAGTCCCAAACAGGTATAGTCTCAGCTTCTTCAGTGCCCAGGCCACAGCAAATGCCTCATGCTCAATTGCACTCCACCTCTGTTGCCGTGGAAGTAACCTCCTACTAATGAAGGCCACGGGTTGGTCTAGGCCCTCCTCATTTATCAGTGACAGAACGGCCCACACACCATACTCGGAAGCGTCTGTCTGGACAACAAATTATTTTGCAAAGTTGGGTGCCTGAAGTACCGGTGCTGTGCACATGGGAATCTTCAGGGCGTCATAAGCTTTCTGACAGGTGTCAGTCCAGTTCACAATCTTTGGCTGCTTCTTAGAAGTCACCCCAGTCAAGGGGGCAACAATGTTGCCATACCCCTTGACAAACCTCCTGTAGTAACCCGTGAGTCCTAAGACGGCTCTCACCTGTGTCTGGGTCTTTGGGGGCTCGCAAGCCAGGATGGTTTCAATCTTGGGCTGTAGGGGCACCACCTGGCCGCTCCCCACCTGGTGTCCCAAGTACACCACAGAACCCTGCCCAATCTGGCACTTACTTGCCTTGATTGTGAGGCCTGCCTTTCGCAGGGCCATCAACACTTCACAGAGGTGGCGCAGGTGGCCCTCCCATGAGGAACTAAACACTGCAATGTTATCCAGGTAGGCGGCACTGAAATCTTCCAGTCCAACCAACACCCTGTTGACCAACCTCTGAAAGGTGGCAGGGGCATTCTTCATCCCAAAGGGCATCACCTGGAACTGGTAGTGCCCATCTGAGATGGAGAATGCTGACCTCTCCTTTGCCCCATCAGTCAAGGCGATCTGCCAATACCCAGACGTCAAACCAAACGTGCTGCGGTACCGTGCAGCCCCTAGCCGATCTATGAGCTCATCAGCTCTGGGGATGGGGTGCACATCAGTCTTCGTGACTGAATTGAGACCTTGGTAGTCCATGCAGAACCGAAGTTCTGGGGTGGCACCAGGCACTGCAGCTTTTGGTACCAGGACCACGGGGCTGGACCAAGGGCTGCTAGAGGACTCAATTACCCCTAAAGCAAACATTTTGGAGACCTCCTCCTTAATGCATGCCCGACCCGGTCAGTCACTCGGTAAGCCTTGTGCTTCACAGGAGGACTGTCCCCAGTGTCTACGTCATGGACGCACCAATCAGTGACACTAGGCACCAGGAAGAACAGGTCACTGAATTGCCCCAAAAGTTGGTGACAATCGCTCTACTGCTCAGGGGTCAGTGTGGTGGAGAGGACCACACCCTCCACTGACCCATCTTGCTCCTCTGCACGCAGGAGGTCAGGAAGAGGTTCACTCTCCTCTTCCATTCCAGCATCTGTGGCCAGAAGCATGCCCACTTCAGACCTCTCAAAGTGGGGCTTCAGGCGGTTAACATGCAAGACCCGCAAGGGGTTCCTGGGAGACCGCAAGTCCACCATGTAGGTAACAGGACTATTGCACTCCACCACCTCAAAGGGGCCGGTCCACTTATCTTGGAGCACACAGGGCTCCACTGGGGCCATGAGCCAAACCTTTTGACCAGGCTGAAACTCAATCAGAGTGTCATTCTGACTGCGTGAGCGTTTCATCTCTTACTGGCTGGCTTCCAGATTTACCTCAGCAAGTTTTCTGAAACGCCGAGTCTGGTTCCTGAAAGCCAGCATGTAACTAAACACATCCTGGGGAGGTTTCCTGGGAAGTTGCTCCCAGCCTTCCTTGACCAGACTCAGAGGTCCTCTTACCGGGTGACCATAGAGCAGTTCAAAGGGACTGAACCCTAAGGACTTCTGTGACACCTCACGGTAAGCAAACAGCAGGCATGGCAAGAAGACGTTCCACTTATACCTCATGGGCTCCTCTAGGCCCATAATCATGCCCTTAAGGGTCCGGTTGAATCTCTCAACCAGCCCATTACCTTGGGGGTGGTAAGGAGTCATAAACTTGTAAGTCACCCCACACTCCTCCCACAGAGACTTCATATATTTAGAAATGAAGTTAATACCCCTATCAGACACCACCTCTCTGGTGAATCCCACACGGGAGAAAATCCCCATCAGTGCACGTCCCACCACGGGGGCATTCACTGTCCTGAGTGGTATGGCTTCAGGGTACCGGGTGGCATGGTCCACCAAGACCAGGATGAACCTGTTGCCGATGGCTGTCTTGGGGTCCAAAGGCCCCACAATGTCAATGCCCACTCGCTCGAATGGGGTGCTGACAACTGGAAAGGGCTGGAGTGGGCCTTTGATCTTCCCCCCACTCTTCCCACTTGCCTGGCAAGTTTCACATGTCCTGCAGTGAGCATCTGAGCTCCTGCGCATCTGGGGCCAATAAAAGTAGGTGACCAGCCTCTCAAAGGTCTTGGTCTGCCCCAGATGTCCGGCCAATGGCACATCGTGAGCCAACCCCAGTAGGAAGGCTCTGAAGCGCTGGGGTACCACCAGCACACGGGCTGACCCAAGCTCAGCAACCTTAGGCTCGCTGTAAAGAAGGTCATTCTCCCAATAGATCAGATGTGACCCTGACTGATCACCTGCTACCTGGGCTGCAGCCTGTCGCCGCAGCCCCTCAAGAGAAGGGCGCTTTCTCTGCTGTTCATAAAATTCCTCCCTGGTGGGCCCTCCTTCCTGCTGCCATTGGGTCAGCTCAGGCAGGTCCCCCAGTTCGGCTTCTTGTTCCCCTGTAGGCTCCAGGGCATCCCCCTCAAGGTCTGCTCCCTCCTGGACCGTGGGAACTATGGGGGCCTGTTTCCCACACCCCCTACCCCTTCTCTTTAAGGCAGGGGCCTGGGCCATACTTTCAGGCTCCAGGTCCTTCTGAACATCCTTACTGGCTGCCATGGACCGAGTGGTCGCGCACGCCCACTTAGGCAGGCCCAAAATTTCCAATTGAGATTTCCTCTCCACCGTAGCCCACGGGGAGTTCTCAAAATCGTTGCCCACCAGACAGTCTACCGGCATGGCTGGCCTCACAGCTACTTGGAGAGTTCCTGAGACCCCCCCCACTCAAAGGGAACTTGTGACACCTCACACTGCTCTCAGAGTTGTCTGCTGACACTAATGGGCAGAATGCATGGGGGGCTACCTGCTCTTTGGACACCAACCGGGAGCTGACAGCAGTCACACTAGCTCCTGTGTCCCTCAGAGCCTTAACGCTAACACAATTGATGGTCACCCATTGCCTGTACTTCTTAGTGTTAGCAGCTAGTGCAGGGTTAGGGACCTTCTCAAAGTCTCCTAGCGAGACAAGGGTCCATTCTGCGGGATCCCACCCACCTTGCACACCCATCTCCTCCCCTCCCAGGGCTACACTAGCAATCTGGTGGAGGGGCGCACCTGATGGTGCACTTGAGTTCCTCTGGGGACACTGGGGATTGTAATACCGGTGGCCCACTTGACCACACTTAAAACAAGTAAGAGGCCCCCTCTGAATAGGCCTACCTGTCGGGGGCACTGGCGTCTTCTCAGGGGGAGGCTGGGACACCACTCCTTGGTTCCCTTGGGAATTACTTTGGGGCCCTCTCTGGAACTCCCTCAGTTTACCCCTTTCCCCCCACTTCTCTGCTGGGGACCCAGTCACCTTTGGCGAAGTCTCCCACCGGACCCTTGCGAACCCGGGTGCTCACCCAGCAGTCCGCCTCCTAGGGTGAGCTAGCTTGCTATCAATAAGGTGCTGGCGTAGCTCTGAAAAACAGTTACTAGATAAATGCTCAAATGCAAACAAATCATACAATTCCTCAAAAGTTTCCACTTTGCTACCCTTTACCCAGCGATCCATTGCTCTGCCAAAAAAAGACACATTCAACCCAAGTGGTACCCTCTAACTTCTTACAGGTTCTAAATCTCTGCCTGTACATTTCTGGGGTCAAACCATATCGCATCATCAAGGCCTCTTTCATATGGGCGTACACCATCCTGCTCTCTTCAGGCAGATCCAACAGGGTATCCCTCCCATCACTCACAAAGCGTCCCCACAACCCTGCTCCCCAATCCTTCTCAGGGACCCGGTGGAACACCATGGCTATCTCATATGCGGCAAACCATTGCCCAATATCCTCACTCTTATGGAAATCCTTGATGACATCCTTGGGTACGTAAATTCTACTCTCTGTAGGTACTAAATGTATGCTGCCATCAGAGGGGGAGATCTCTAAACTCTTAGCCTTGATCTCCAACTCCCTCAATACTCTCTGATGCTCAAGTTTCATTTTCCCCATTTCAAATGCCAACGTGTTATTCTCAATTTCAAACTTTTTACTCTGTAGGTCCTTCTGACCTTCCAATTTGGCCATCTCCATACTATGCCTCCTATCTCTCTCCCTGTCCTCCATCTCTTCTGGAGACAGACCCTTTGAGGACACACTAGTACCTGGATTGGAAAGTGCTTTACCTCCCACTAAATCCACTTCGTCATCCTGCTGCCCTCCAGCTTTTTCTCCCTCATTCCTAGCGGACTCTCTCACTTCTAACCAGGCCTTAAGCATTGGACATTGGCCAACCCATTGTAGACATAACTGGCAATTGCAATAAACAATAGAACAAAATCAAACCACATGTAGTTGCGCCTAGGCCTACACTCACTAGTAGCGTACACCAGTTATTGTATGTGGATCACAAATGCAAGTCCTGATCCCACCGCTGCCACCAGTGTTAGAAATGGGAATCTCTAGTTGGAAGCGGCTGGCGCCGATGTCCAAGTAGGGATCCTTCTTCCTAAGTGAGAGTAAGGGGCTACACCCTTTGATAACCCCTGCTCAACCCTGTGGTAATGCAGCACGAGCAGACAGGCCTATCTCAGAGGCAGTGTGTGAACCATATACGACCATACACAATAATGCAGTGAAGACATTACAAAGGGACACCACACAAGGCTCAAAAAGCAGTCAAGAAACCACAATGCACATAATTACAGATTCACTCCAAAAGCAATAGAGGCACTCAAAAAGCGTGTGGAACGAACTTAGTTCGAGGCCGGGGTCTACGCGACCCAGTGATGCACAATGTACTTTACAATTAAAGGAGCACAGCACGCAGCCTCACAAGGAAGCCGTGGGGATGACAGGTGGTCTCGCAGCGGCCACAGCTCCTGCTGTAGCGGTCCGCGGCGTGCACTCATGATAATCCTGGGACGGGGCATAAAGGCGGGCACCCACAGGTGATAACAAGATCCTTGAAGTGGTGACTAGTGCGAGCAATCAGCGGCACAGCTCCTCAGCTGCAGCGGCCCACAATAGCGATAGCGATGATTCTCGTAGGACCGCAAATGAGGGCACTCAGCGGCACAGCTCCTCAGCTGCAGTGGTCCACAATAGTGATAGCGATGATTCTCGTAGGACGGTCAAGGCGGGCTCTCAGCAGCAACAGCTCCTCAGCTGCGGCGGCCCACACTAGCGATCACAATGACTTTAGTAACACAGGCAAATGCGGGCTCTCAGCGGCAACAGCTACTCAGCTGCGGTGGCCCACAATAGCGATCACGATGACTTTGGTAACACAGGCAAATGCGGGCTCTCAGCGGCAACAGCTCCTCAGCAGCGGCGGCCCACAATAGCGATCACGATGACTTTCAGCCCGCGTTCCCCATAGTAGAACCAGAGGCTCTGGAATTCTCAACAGAGGCCTTACTTGCGAGTAGAATCCCTCTCAAATAGGAATCCGGACGGCTGATAGGTGAAGTCTAATGTCCCTGAGACTTGAGCAGAAGGCAAACTCAAATCAGGCCCTTGGGTAGTTGCTTCAGCAAGATGGATAAAAGTTTCAAAGTCCTTTCCCTCTCGTTACACTGACAGAGGTTCGTCTTGACATCCAGAAGTGACATACCTTGTAGGGGTTTTAGCACAGATCTTTATACCCCAAAAGTCTTTGTTCTCAAAAAGTCACAAATCACTGAACCCAGCCAGAAACAGTTTGATGTCGTCCTGGAGCACTTTATTTATGAGGCTACATCCTGCCTTTCAGGGGGAGGGGGTCTGCCATCAGACTCACAGTGGGAGGTGGAGCTATCATTCACCTTGCCAGGCACAGCCCTGCTCAGATCAAAGGGTCACCCCTCCCCATACTCCAGCTGCAGATCTCTCTATTTAATCCAGGTCGGTCTCAGCCTGCCCTGACCCTCCAAAACCAGACAGCCAATACACATAACAGCAGAGCACACGGGAAGGCTTAGGCAAGAAAATACCTACTTCCCAAAAGTGGTAGTTTTAAACACAGAATATAGAAATAATCGTCACTAAAAGATGCACTTTAATATTTGGAGCTCAGGCATACTAAATTCGACTTTCCTATAATGTTCCTTGGGTCAATTAGGATTATACCAATTCATACAGTCAATTTACAATAGGGAGCATTCGCGCTGTGGCACTGAATGGCAGTGGCACAGCACCGAGAGCATCTAACACCGGCAAACACAGAGGAGACAAAAGCGAAAAATGGAAGGGAGACCCACGCCAATGGTGCCAGGTCTAACAGGCGGAATGTGAGGGGACAGTCAGACTGCAAACGGCCCAAAGGACAGGGAATGAGAATACACTGAAGGCAGCAAGGACATGGATGGCAATAGTGGAACTCCTGAAACAACCGGTTAACGATAGGCATGAAAGCCTAGATGGAGTGGGCCCTAATGGGGGCGACTGATCACGGCGTTACTAGTGTTCCTGACTGATGATCACATAATAGGCCTGTCCATTGTATTATACACCCCACACTGCAATACCAACGATGCATGCTAGATGGAGCGGCAAATACTTCGCAATATGGGGTCGCCCTAAGAGCACGCGTAGTTGAACTGATCATAAGCGGCATGCCTGGGGGGTGGGGAGGGTGAGAGTTTGGGGTGGGTTTGACTGGAATTATACGGGGCGCACTGTGATTGAGGAAGAGCTTCGAGGGGTTTGATAAATATTATATTACATTGACACTTAGCAAGGGGCAGAGGTCTAGAAGATCTACGACGAATACTATTCATGTGTCACAGGCGAGAATGCTGGACAATTGCAATTGGAGGAACTGTGTTTATTGTGCTCAACTGCTTCCTTACGCATATGGGGGCTCTCATATAATGCTAACAATTTCTGAGATTTGTTTGAATGTGTCATTTGAAAACCCAATAAAATCTGTTTATCTTGTTGTGTTGATTTGTTCCACCTCTATGTAACATTCCAGGTGCTGTGTGTGATTTCTGGTGTCTTTTGATTGATTTGGCCCCAGTTTCTGTGTTTAGCACCCTGTACTGTGATTTCTGATCCTACCATATGTTTGCCTAGCTCATCCTGGGGTAAGCTATCCTGATTAGCATTGTGTGGCAGGCAACTCTCCTGTTTCACCAGGAATGCCAAGAAACTACAAAACCCTGCCACACTAGAAAACAAATGCTAGCTGTCAAACAGATGGAATTAGATCTTTGTAATAAAGTTCTAGAAACTGGATACCAGAGTGCCTCAAAGCAGAATGTGCTGCCCCATAAAAATGCCAAAATTCAATTGCAAGGCACAGTATTGACCAATAAACTCTATTTTTAAAAACATTTCGACAAAAATTATGTTAATTTGGGTTGCGAGAAACATTTGCCTGTATTTCCTTGGTCCTCAGACCCACTTGGAAGATAACTGGATTTGGTCAACCGTTCCCCATTCTATACATTACTAAAGCAGTCTCATGTTTACCTGCATGGAAACAGTAGTCCTTGGTGGAGTTAACCAGCCTCCTCTTGTACTGCACCTGACTGCTCCACTTGCAGTGTATGAACTGAGGAAGATCCACCGTGGGTGTGGCCTTGTCCCCTGAGGTCTCCACGCTGCCACTCTGCTTTCTCTCACTGTGTACTTTCTATTCTTTGCTGCCCTCTGCCTGACCTTGCCTGACACCCCTCCCTCTCTTCACTGAAACTAAAGGTTCCCCTGCATAGTTGGATACACCCTGCCTATCAGAAGAGCAGCAGAGCTCAAAAGGCCGGATTATGTTCTTAAAACCCATCTGGGCCACAATGGCTCTCTTTCTGCCTGCGTTTTCGTTGGAATTAGCAAGCTGCCAAAGGCAGGATTAGTTGAGATGGATTGTGCTGTTCTAAAATGTGAGCTGAGCAAAGACATCTTTGGCAGAAGGGAGCACTGGAGCCAGCACTGGCTGAGAGACACTAGGGCGCTGTCAGGCGTCTTTCGTGGCTTGATGTACTCTCTTTCTGGGTCCGCAGTGGAAATCCGCCCGCATGGATTCTTGAAAACCTGCTTCAGGTGCTTAAAGCACTGATCTGACAATGGGAAACACTTCCAGATCTCGCTCAGCGGCCGTCCCTCAGGCGCCAGACTGGGCGAATCCGCATCGAAGATTGGGGCGATGCACAATACAAAGTATTCTGCGTCAAGGAGCAATGTCACAGGAGTTTGGCGTGAGTCACTGTGTGAACTGCCCGGTGGCGCCTGCCAACCAGTGCTCGCTCTTTCCAGTGGGGCTCTGTACGGCTGGGTCCCAATTTTCTTGTTTTCCATTTATCTCCAAGAACCCACTCTGGTCGATTGAACCTTTTTACTTGCCCAATAGCGTGGAGGGAGCAAACACAATTATCAGAGGATATTTTCCGCAATTTGACATAATTAAGGACTCGAAACTCAATCTCTATTGCTCTCGGGATTTTATTATCAACATAAACATCTGCAGATATAGGCACCTTAGCACAAGGCACAACAGGTAAATAGGCACTAACACAAATGCTACTCTACGAAGAATCCGCATTCGACTAAATATAAACAAAAGTACAACTTCTAAGAGCATGAGGTAGATAACTACCAAGCCAATGTCAATATTAGGAATCATTAATCTAAAGCATCTCTGTCCCTACTCTATGCTAGATGACATCCCTGCTAACATTCCCTTAAGACCCAAGAAGACGTGAAAACGTGTCAGAAGTGAAACTTCCTAAGAAGTCTTCACTTAGAGAGAGATTGATCTAAAGTGCTCCTTCTAGCTCCTCGCCCACCTCTTCTCTGCTCAACCCACGGGGCGCTGTCCCTAATACAAAACCCCAAATCATAGAACACGCCCTCTGGCACCTCCTCGACCAGGTCTTCTTCCAGTAATTTTCCATCTAGAGCTGTCCATCCTCCATCGTCCATCAGCTTGGCCTTGGGTCCCAGACACCGTCCGCACTAGGAGTTGCGATTGGCACATTCCAAAGTACTCCCATGTCTGGCTTCCCCCATAATTCAACTCTTAGACAAAGACCTTTTCTACTAACGAACCAACTGTCCTTGCACCTGCGGTGAGATCATGGGATGGAGAAATACTTCGCATCTTTAAACTTTACAATTTACTGCAGCCCAAAACCTCTACCAGAATAAATCATTTGCGGCCTACCGCATTCAGCTACCCTAAGAAATAACAGGCCTTTCTTCTCAACGATATATGTGCATTCAGGCCTCTACTCGGTTAAACATGCTATTAAATCACATTCTAAGCATTAGTGCTTTTACTTTCATATACATGAATAAGCAACATACATGAGTAATTTTAATCATGTCACACGTTAAACCTAATACATTGCATTGAACGGAAACTAATCGTCATGCATTTTACTGAATACATTCACAATATGTTTTCACATCTCTAACACTTCTATGTTGCGATATAGCTGATACATTTCTTAATACACTTTGCACGACACATCTAAATATACATTGATTATATGCGGGTGCCAACTAACGGTGAATATGATGCACCCCTACAAATTTCAAAACCTTTAGGCGCTACATCAGTACCGTGTGCAGGCTTCGATCCCAGAGTGGAAAGATTGCAGAGCCTTTTCATGTTCAGTGTTGTGTTTTCTAAGTCCTGAGTTATGAAAACTCAAACTCCTCATTTATGAACTTGTGGCCAACATGACCACTGCAATGTCACACTTAGCTCTTAGCGCTGGTCTTTTCACCCTCCTATCACTTGTCTAGCCTTCTATTTGCTGCCTCTATAACCCTGCCCAACTACCACCACACCCTGGAATGATTGAATGTGTCTGTCTGTCCAAGAAGCTTGATGCACTGCCTCTAAATTACTTGTCTAATACAGTGTTTCACACTATCAGAAGCAAATGTATCTCCCTAAGGGAATCAATACTAAATGGTTAAAATTTCCATGAAAACTTTGACAATGAAGACCAAGGTGGTTGCGATTGACAGAAGAGATGTGTAGCCGTAAAACAACTCGGTCTCAGTCACAACCTCCTTCGGCACATCCTTTGACAGGTAATACCAACAAATTAATTAATGGAAATGTATGCTTCGAACATGAAGAAGACACAACATGTCAGCTATGTATGCATGAGCATGCACTGGTGATGAGTGTGCTACCATTTCACCATGCAGCACAGGGCGGCCAGGCCTGCTGAGGCATACCTGGCTGAACCTTCCTGCTGCTCAGTTAGATATCGCTCACCTCGGCCCCGTAGGGCCTGATCCAGAGAGCGGTTACTTTGTCAAGGCGATGGAGTATTTTACTCCATCGCTCTGATGGAGTAACTGGATTGCAAGTATAAACAGGTCTGCTCATGAAGGTTCCTGTCAATGCATTGAAAATATGCTGTAAGCCTACGTCAACATGAGGGAGCGTACAGCATTCTTTCAAAAACAAATCTTGAAAATATCCCAAAGTGGGATTTATTTTTAGAAACTAAAAAAAAGCAATGAGTCTATTGCCATGCGAGTTTTCTCCATGGTGCGGTGGTCATTGAAATGTTTTTACTTTCATTTACTACCACATTTTGGATTGCGGTAAGCGAATGTAAAAACTTGCCATTTGTTTACTCGCTCTAAATAGGACTGAAGGACAAATGGGAAAAACTCTGATGACCCTTATTGGTCAGGGGTATGTCAGTGGCAGAGATGGAATAGTCCCTGACACTGACATACTGAAGGTCCATCCAACTCTAAAAGAGGCGGCCGACTTTCACTATGGCATAAGGGGCTCTCCGTTGCTATGTATTATTCTTTCCACCGCGCTCTAAACCAGGCCCTTAGTACGGCTAAGTGAAATGCTCAAATTGAGAAATACAGGCACATTCAGAAAGTTATGGGCTTTCACGTTCCAGGAAGAACTATGAAGAGCTTTTTACTAAGTGCTAGAATTGCAGGTTGTCCTATGTGGCCATGATTACAAGTAGGTGTTATTCCCCCTCTCCTGATAAAATGTGACTACCGGGGGTTCAAAATGTATCCAGTGCTATGCACTTATCCCGAGTTTTGGGAGAATAACAAGCAGATTTAGGTGATCCCTGCAGCAAAATCTGCATGTCATTATAAACATCATATCTTTGCCCCTATTAAATTCTGTCAGGTTTAACTTGCCGAAATATTACCAACCAGCATGGATTTCAACGCATCTGGTAACTAATGACTGTCGCAAATTTTGCAGAATTCAGAATTCTGATACCCAAGCAAATAAGGGTTTAAGCAGTGTTTGGAAAAGTTCATCCAACTCCTAACAAGGTCCTACCTGTTATGTTGGGGAGACATCCGTTACATCGCGGTCTTCACACCGCAATACATTACAATGCAGGCATTACAACGCAAGTCATTACAATGGCGCTCTAAGATAAGAAATAGTATGATTTACTATTCCAACACCTTACCTACTGTAACATAGGCTGCAGTTGGAATAGGAAATCATACTATTCCTAAGTCCAGCGCCCTCCAACGCAAGTTGTTGTAACGACTTGTGTTGTAATGCCTGCGCTGTAAAGGTATTGCAGTGTGAAGACCGCGATGTAGCGTCACATATTCTTGATGCTGTCGTCCCAGAACCGCCATTTTGTCTTGAGTATCACCAATGAAATTGCTTGAGCCACTTAGTATGCTCAGATCGTTCGGTGCCAGCCCTGTGACAGTGCAGAAAGTCATGTTGACTGTGTGTTCTCTCAGCTGTTAGAAGTGGGCTGTGTGGTATTCTCGTGGTCTTCTGCAGGCTTCACATATGGCAAAGGATGCTTCGCCCAGCTTTATGTCATGGTGCTGGGCACTCACCTCAGGTGTCTCAAGTACCATGTAAGTCTGTGGAATCCTCATGGTCTTCTGCAAGCTTCACATATGCCAAAGGATGCTTCGCCCAGCTTTATGTCATGGTGCTGGGGCACTCACCTTAGGTGTCTCGTGTACCATGTAAGTCTGTGGAATCTTCGTGGTCTTCTGCAAGCTTCACATATGCCAAAGGATGCTTCGCCCAGCTTTGTCATGGTGCTGGGGCACTCACCTTAGGTGTCTCAAGTACCATGTAAGTCTGTGGAATCTTCGTGGTCTTCTGCAAGCTTCACATATGGCAAAGGATGCTTCGCCCAGCTTTATGTTATGGTGCTGGGGCACTCACCATAGGTGTCTCAAGTACCATGTAAGTCTGTGGAATCCCCGTGCTCTTCTGCAAGCTTCACATATGGCAAAGGATGCTTCGCCCAGGCTTATGTCATGGTGCTGGGGCACTCACCTTAGGTGTCTCGTGTACCATGTAAGTCTGTGGAATCCTCGTGGTCTTCTGCAAGCTTCACATATGCCAAAGGATGCTTCGCCCAGCTTTGTCATGGTGCTGGGGCACTCACCTTAGGTGTCTCAAGTACCATGTAAGTCTGTGGAATCTTCGTGGTCTTCTGCAAGCTTCACATATGGCAAAGGATGCTTCGCCCAGCTTTATGTTATGGTGCTGGGGCACTCACCATAGGTGTCTCAAGTACCATGTAAGTCTGTGGAATCCCCGTGCTCTTCTGCAAGCTTCACATATGGCAAAGGATGCTTCGCCCAGGCTTATGTCATGGTGCTGGGGCACTCACCTTAGGTGTCTCGTGTACCATGTAAGTCTGTGGAATCCTCGTGGTCTTCTGCAAGCTTCACATATGCCAAAGGATGCTTCGCCCAGCTTTGTCATGGTGCTGGGGCACTCCCCTTAGGTGTCTCAAGTACCATGTAAGTCTGTGGAATCTTCGTGGTCTTCTGCAAGCTTCACATATGGCAAAGGATGCTTCGCCCAGCTTTATGTTATGGTGCTGGGGCACTCACCATAGGTGTCTCAAGTACCATGTAAGTCTGTGGAATCCCCGTGCTCTTCTGCAAGCTTCACATATGGCAAAATATGCTTCGCCCAGGCTTATGTCATGGTGCTGGGGCGCTCACCTTAGGTGTCTCAAGTACCATGTAAGTCAAGAGGCAGAGCGCTCTTCCAGTGGCAATTGCCTGTTGCAATGGTATTTGAGTTATCCCTGGCTGAGCTTCACAATCCTGCTCCATACGCGTCATCGGCAATGGATCCGGCTGACTACTTGGAAAAGGGAAAGGTTTCAGACACCAGTATTCACTGCAGCCACAAAATGACTTCTTAAGGAATGTCCGATTACCTGGGCTGGTCACTAGAGTTATGGTAGAGGGATGCTGTAAGACTCTGTAAGCAAGTTGCTGCAGACGCACGGGGTATGCTCGGTTTAGTGCAGGTAGTTGCTTGGCTCTCTGGGTGCTTGCCAGCGCGCCTTTATCGCTTTCAGTCCTAGATAAACAGAGGGCGGAGGATTCCAGGAAATATACAGCACTTTTTTTCAACAAGGTTTTTTTAAGATGGAGAGTGCTTGACAAGTGCTTTGTAGCGGGCAGGGCAGGGCAGGTGCTGATTGATAGGAATGGGGTCAGCCATTTTTTTATTGTCCCAGTAATAGGCTGGTACTCTTATGAAATCATGCATGTGTAACTGTGCCACTTTCTTGGAACTGTACGTGCAATCCTTATTAAAAAAATGTTTCTGCAAAACGGAAATAAATCCCCTTCTGATAATTCTCCAGCTGTTATGAGGGTTTTCCTTCACCCATTCACACTTGAATGCTTATTTACTTCTGCTCTTCACAGTTCTAAATCTCCAGTCCTATCCAGGATGGGAATGTGAACAGCCAATAAAAATCCCTTGCTCTTAAATAAAATGGTCAAATTGTTTTGAGTAAGCGACTGGAACTTTTTGAAATGGGTTATGTGTTATGTGTCTAGCAATCTAATGCCAACCAATTACCTACTTGCACGCTTTGTGTTATCCTAGGTCAACTAGTCTACTCTATCTCCCTCTACTTTAGCTATTGCAACAATGATCCTAGTGCACAACCAGCATGAGAGCCGACTAGTTTGAGGTTAGCTCCATCTTGTCACGACATATTTATCTCTGAGGATGCGTGTAGATTTGACACCTTTATTTTTGTAGGAAAGTTGATCAATAGCTGATGCTGGTGTAGAGCAGGGCAGGGCATTTAATAAGCACCAAAGAGTCCTGCAGGGCTGCGGAGTCTGACCCCCCTTGTGCTCTGCGTAAATCTTGAGCTCGAATCTCACTTTAGTAATTTAGCCTGTCTTGTTCTCTTGTAATTAGGAATTTTTGTATCTTCTGGTGCTCAGGTATTGTGGATGCCGCTGTCTGTGTGATTGATTGCTCACAGTCCAAACATTCCACCATCTCTCTCTTTTAAAATGTAGTGACAGCCGAACAGCCAGTAAAAACCTCACGCTCTTAAACAAAATGCTCAGCTGTTTCCACCTAGTTTTCCCTCGGGCATTGAGACAGTTCACATCTTGTACTGCAGCCTCATGTGCCAAGAGAAAAAACGTAAATTCTAAAACTTATGAATTTGATCCCAAAGATGTGTTTTCTTCATAAAATATAAAGATCGTTGCAGACCCGCACTATTATGTGAGGTTGTAATTCACTTGAGCGTTTTTATGGTTTGCCTTTGGATTTTGGCTTTAGTGTTTTTCACAGCCCTACAGTGGAAAATACCTTTTAAAACATGGCAGGCCTTTCAGCAGCTTCTGTATTATACTGTGCACAGAAGGAACTGGAGGCGCCTAGCTTTGGAGTGATTGAGGTGTGCCTTAGAGCGACCTCTTTCTTCAAACCAAATACCAAGATATGTACAGGATGATGCATTATCGATTTTTACCTTATCCATAAACCAGCTTTCAATTGTATTTAATTTGCGACCAAATATAAATATCTTAGAATTAGGGATGTTTATTTTGCTGTTAAGTCGCAATAAGGCGTCCAAGGACCTTTGAAGTCCGATTGTGGTCTGGTCCAGTGAGATAGTATCATCAGTGGCGGCTCACAGAGGGAGCGCTGCGGGTGGTGAGGCGGGGCGGGGGAGGGGCAGGGTGGGGAGTAGTGGATTCGGATATACGACGGCATGGAGTAAGGTAAGGAAATAAATAAATACAACTATTTACCTTGCGCTCACTGCATCGCCGAGTTGGTTTGGTTAACAAGGTTACATAAATTCCTGGAATTCTTTGCTTTCGTGTCTTCAAACAATTTGATCTATTGTTTCTTCCAGTTTCTTTTGGATTCTTTAGCGCACACTCTGAAATCTTTTACTTTTGATTTGATTCCAATCAATCAATCAATCAGGGGTTTTTAAAGCATGCTACTCACCCGTGAGGGTCTCAAGGCGATAGGAGGGTGGGTGAATCAGCTCCGGATCAGTCGAAGAGCCAGGTCTTGAGGTCTTTCCTGAACGTGTGCAGGGTCGGGGAGCGTCTGATGTTCAGGGGGGGCTCGTTACAGGTCTTGAGGTCCCTCCTGAATGTGTGCAGGGTCGGGGAGCGTCTGATGTTCAGGGGGGGCTCATTCCAGGTATTGAGGTCCTTCCTGAACGTATGCAGGGTCGGGGAGCGTCTGATGTTCAGGAGGGGCTCGTTCCAGGTCTTGAGGTCCTTCCTGAACGTGTGCAGGGTCGGGGAGCGTCTGATGTTCAGGGGGGGCTCGTTCCAGGGATTGAGGTCCTTCCTGAACGTGTGCAGGGTCGGGGAGCGTCTGATGTTCAGGGGGGGCTCGTTCCAGGTATTGAGGTCCTTCCTGAACGTGTGCAGGGTCGGGGAGCGTCGGATGTTCAGGGGGGGCTCGTTCCAGGTCTTGGGGTCCTTCCTGAACGTGTGCAGGGTCGGGGAGCGTCTGATGTTCAGGGGGGGCTCGTTCCAGGTCTTGAGGTCCTTCCTGAACGTGTGCAGGGTCGGGGAGCGTCTGATGTTCAGGGGGGGCTCTTTCCAGGTATTGAGGTCCTTCCTGAACGTGTGCAGGGTCGGGGAGCATCTGATGTTCAGGGGGGGCTCGTTCCAGGTCATGGCTGCGATGTGGGAGAAGGCTCTCCTGCCTGTTCTGTTTCTGTGGATGCGGAGGACCTCTGCCAGGGCGTGGTCCGCGGAGCGGAGGTTCCTCTTGGGTACGTGGAAGGATACTCTCTCATTGAGGTATTTGGGTCCAATTCCACCATTGCTTTTGACAGATTTGTGGCATCTTATGGTCCTATTTAGTCGTTTTTTTTAGAACATTGATGACTGGTGGTTAAAATTGTTGGAGGTGCTACCCTGGACCGATAGGGCTTTTATCAATAATATTAAAGCCTCCAATAAAGAGGCAAAGAAACAAACCAATTCATGGGGTGTATATAACTCCTTTTCATAGGTGACAAGTTTTCATTGTGCTTTTGTGTGACATTTCCACAGTTTCAGTCAGATTTGTTTGACATGTCAAATCATTACTTGTGACACTTTGAATGACACTGTTATGAGTAGAGCAAAGTCGTCACATTTAAAAAAAAGCATTTGCAAGGCAATATGTCCTGCATTACTGAAAGTTTAAGCTATTGGTGTTGCAAATAATAATGCAACGTCAATAGATCAAACTTTCCGTAATGCAAGACCTATTGCATTGCAAATGCTTGTTTATTGTCCCAATGATAGGCTGGTACTCTTACTAAATCATGCATGTGTAACTGTGCCACTTTCTTGGAATTGTACGTGCTATCCTTATTAAAAAAAATGTGTCTGCAAAACGGAAATAATATTTTTCTTTAAATCCCCTTCTGATAATTCTCCAGCTGTTATGAGGGTTTTCCTTCACCCATTCACACTTGAATACTTATTTACTTCTGCCCTTCACAGTTCTAAATCTCCAGTCCTATCCAGGATGGGAATGTGCCTTGCAAAAGATTGGCAAAACTAACTACAAATACTCCTGATAACTTTACTCCCACATAATATCACACTACACAAGTGCAATCTTGCATGCGAGGAAATTGATTTTCAGCAAAAGTTCAGCTTTTGTGAATTTGAAACATGAATTTGCACCGATAAATCATGCCATTTGTAAAATAGGCCACAGAATCCCTATATACAGACCGGGAATTGTGCTAATTCTTGTGCAGGTTAATACCAGAGCCACTGGAATTATGTCATTGTACGGCCACTGAGCTACTTGCATAATTATAGATTTGCCTCATTTGCCATATAATCCACCATCTGCTGCATAATTTGCAGATTTTAACAAAAAAAAAGTTTCTAGCTTAAATGTCTCAAAAGTTAGTAAAAATGTGGTGGCATGCGTCGTCATGCAGCGGAAGACCCTTTGGAAAGCTTGAATGATCACCTTTCTGTAGCTAATTACTGTGTTTGGGTGTTCAACTGCTACTAGTGAGTTGCAACCAATGCCTAGACAGTATTAACAAGTTTAAAAATTGCAAAATAACGAAGAAATACTATTCCAAAATGTGTAGCATAATCCCGCATAATTTGCCTATTCTTACTGCATAATTTACCCAACCCTGCCACGTAATTTGGCCCATCCCTCCTGTATAATTCCAGTGTCCCTGGTTAATAGTAACCAGACCGACAATGATATTGATGTAGGGAAAATAGAATGCAGATGGCTGTGAAAGCTTTATGTGTTGTCATAGTTTGTTATGGTGTGGATAATTGTAGCTGTGTAAGTGGTAATATAGATGGTGTATGCTGATATATGGTGTAATTCCAGGTATTGCTAGTAATTTATTGACTGACAGCCCCGTGGTGATCACCAACAAACCTCACGTTTCATTTATAGGTCAGAGTTTGCAATTTCAATTTAGCAATGCTGAGGTCTTGGTGTATATGGGGCTGTGGGTGTAGGTGGAAGAGCAGGTGCATTGTGTAAGGTAGTGGTACAGGTTTACGTTACTAATGTGTGTACTAATATGTTGTTATATATGTAACGTATAAATTAGGTGAGTAGATGAAAGGAGGGAAATATTTTTAACTGCTCTGTCATTCTAAATGTATAATAAAGATATAAAACATGCATACCTCTACCACGCAGCCCGAGCCCCGAATGCTTCTTAACCACGCCCTCTTTTACCATGCTATTTTGTGGTAAAGGCATGAATGATAAAGGGGTATGCGTGGCTAAGTTCGCCACTACTCTGACCCCCTCCTACCGTCCCAAACTACATTCCCCTACCTGCCCCTCCTTCCACAGTCCCAAAACCTTACCCATCCCCCTCCCATCCCCGCGCTGTCCCTAAAATTACCCAAACCTCTTACACTGCCCTTAGGCCTAAAACCCTAACCCCTAATTTAAAACACGACCTCGCCCTTGCTTAACCTTACAAACTATTCAGCCTACCCCTAACCTCTAAAAACTACCTTGACTACCCATTCCCCTCCCTCTGCCCTGAGGCCTAAAACTCTGACCCTTTACATACACTATCTCGACCACCCACCCCACACTGTCCTTAAAACTATCCCGACCCCCCCCACCACTGCCATTAGGCCTAACACCCTAACCCCTATTTAATATTTTTTTTAAAACTATCCTGACCCGTGCCCTAAACACTACCCTACCCCCAGCCCTAAAACCTCCCCCGACCACTCATGCCCTAAAACTACCCTGACCCTCACAGTCCTGAAAACTACCCCGACCACCCCCAGCCCTGAATACTACCCTGACCACCCCCCAGACCTCAAAACTACACCCACCCCCCAGCCTTGAAAACTACCCCCCAACATATACAAACTACACCCCCAAAACCCCACCCCAGCCCCACTTACCTCACCCCGTCATCCGCTTCCTCGTCCGAGGTTTTTCTGCTTCCGAGATCAGCGGACCAGCAGCCAGCAGCTTGACCGCGCACTGCCTTAACTATGCATATGCGTGGTAGTGCTTGCGTAGTCGGAACATGTGTGGCTGAGGCTGTGGTGTTCTGACTGTTTCGCGCCTCACATAGAAGAATGCACTAGCAGACCACCACCAAAATTTGCCATACTCTTAATTCCCTTGGCTCATTCATAGCAAGGTCTTCTCAGAGCTGGAAAACTAATATTGTGGATCCCATACAAATGCTGAAGCCATCCTCTGTCTGGGATCATGATTTTAGGGGCCAGAAGAGGTCCAGAAATCTTCACGCATGAGAAGGGGAAACCCCTCACAGCGTGTTCCGGACATTAGTTGTGTTATTACCGAAAATGAACCACACTTTTGAAGATGTCTCTTTGTTGATATCATAAAAGACAAGAGGACTACTGGCTCGGAGGACCTGCTACCAAGGGTTTCCTCTAGGTAGCTACCAATCCTTCATGGGAGCCGCTCTGGGGAGAAATATCTATCAAACTAGTAAAACAGCACTGCCCTCCCTGTATCAGTCTTACGGCTACAGGCCATTCAAAGTTTAGTTGACCCGTATATTTATTTTAAATGCAATAACTCTTTTAGGACACATACTTTTGTTGGCTTTGGTATATTTGCATTACATTATATAGATGGAGAGTCTTTGAGTGCTTTGAGTTACTCTTTGAGTGAGCAACCATAATTTTTTGAAAGAATTGTTTGGGAAGTGTTTTAAAACAATTTTGTCCAATGTGGTGTGCTTTTCTTTAACATTGCAACCAGCACTTTATTTTCTTGAACACACTTTGATTCATTAAGGAAAGTGATACGACTCCCTTAGGAATAATAGTTGCACTTTTATTTGGTGTTTGCACACTTAATAGATGTGTATTAATGGTTGTGGAAGATGGAATTAGAAAAAATGTAAATTTTAATCTGTACAATTTATTCTGATATAAATGTTTGCTTCCTACGTAAATACAATTTTTGTTGTATCTATTTCTGCTCTAATTTTTTTTTAAATTAAACAAAAATCATTGCAACCACTTAGAAACCAAGGTGCTAAGTTGGAGCCTGAAGTGGTTGCATTCAGGGGATTGTTTCTAGAGTCTGATGTGCTTTTATCATAACACTCCTTAATCCCCCTTCCATCTCCAATGCAGGCTCTTCCAGGGGTAGTACTTTACTTTACCCATCAATGGATGCAGAACTTGTCTCTCCCAGTTGAAGTGATTGTCCAGAGCTGGAGGGAATGTCTGCTCTAAACCAGAGCATTCAGGGAAGTGTTATCGATTCTAGTGGTTGTTCTGGTCGATGTAAGTTTGAGGCACCATTCAAGGTAAGGAAAGGACATGTTTTTTTATTTTGAATTTCTGCTAGCCTATGGTGAGATCATTGCTTATGTATGAACAATTTGTATTAGAATCCATTTCTAGAGTCATAGGCTCAGGAACGCTCCTTGTGGTCATAGTCTGAGCAAGGAACCCCAGCTTCCTGTTTCTTACATGTCAGCCACCCCTAAGGTAGGCCCAAGGTACCCCTGTGGGCCGGGTGCAGTGTATGTGAAAGGTAGGACATGCCCTGGTATGTGTGGCATGTCCTGATAGTGAACCATGGGCAATTTCGTTTTTCGCTATGGCAAGGATACCTATTCCCCATAGGACAGAATGGGGAGTTTGTTTCTAACATCTTATAGACATAAGTGGCCCGGAGAATTAGGTAGGAAAGTAAAGTTTAGTAGGCCTGAACTCAGAATCTAAAGATGCACGTGTGCCTCTTTGGAATGTGGATTGCCTGTCTGGGTTTTGGATGACAAAGGCTGGGGAGCAAGAGTGGCTCCAGATAGTCTAGGTGGGTCAGGAAAGGGCTGAAAAGACCTGGGCTGTAACTGGGGAAGGGAGAGGAGATTTCCTTGCACCTCAAAGGGCCTGGTCTGCCTCTGACCATGCCGTCTCCACCTCCTGCCAGGAAGTCACACCAGAGAAGGAAGAGCTGGTTCTGGATGGACACAGACACTCTCTGCATAAGAGATCAAAGGATTTTGGGATATAAATATGGGGGCCCAGACCCCTGACTTCTAGAACTCTTTTGGACCAAGAAGACTGCCAAGAAGAAGAGCTGGAGAAGCTGCGAGGAGGAACAACCACATTGCTGTGTTGGCCTGCACTGGCTGCTTCTGTCTTGGGCAGTGAAAGGACTGGAATGAACTTTATGCAATCTACTTTTGTGAGTTTCTCCAAGGGCTTGAGGTAGAGCTTGCTGCCTGTTCAAGAAGTTTCAGGAACAGCAAAGACTTCAAGCTCTTCTGCCCTCAGCACTGGGGACTGTGTGTTTGTGCTGCAACAGGAGAAAAAGCAGCCTGAGACCGTCTACAACGCTGCTGCCGACTCTGTGTCCGGAAGGCACCGCAGAGGGCACTGCCACAATGCCGCACCGCGACCCTGGTCTCACCGACGACGCCTGCTGACACCACCACTGAGCCGCTGCTCGCACCACGACCTTTGTTATGTTATGTCATGTTAGATGCATTTCTATAGCACACGACTCACCTGGGGGCATCTTGGAGCTTACCCAGCAAAGAGAGGAGAAAACCGGCATCAATTAATGTGTGTGTTAAAATAGAAAGGTTTTTAGATGTTTCCTAAAAGCAGTGTACAAAGTACATTTGCGCAGGGCCAATGGAAGCTGATTCCAGTATCGTGGGGCAAGGTACGAGAAGGCTCTGCCCCCAGTACGAGTTAGACGTATTCGGGGGACCTTTAGAAGAGCTAACGAGTTGGATCTGAGGTTACAGCCCGAAACCTGCTTGGTGAATTTCTTTAACAAATAATAGGGACCCTTGCCATTTAAGGCATTATAGGTAAGGCAACAAATCTTAAAAAAGGATCGCCTCTTCTCTGGTAACCAGTGAAGCTCTCTCAGCAAGAGGGGCTGAGGAGGAGCCTGAAGGGCGATTCAGAATCATCCTTGTGGCGGTATTTTGAATCACTTGCAGTTTTGCAAGCAGCGTCTCACCTACTTCGGCCAACAGGGCATTCCCATAGTCAAGGCGACTAATCACCATAGCCTGGACCAAGGTTCTACGATGTTTAATAGGCAAGTAAGGAAGTATGTTGCGTAGAAGCCGTAGGCTGTAATAGCAAGAGCTAATAGTGGCCACAATGTGATCTTTCATAGTTAGTGACTGATCCAATTTTAATCCAAGATTTTTCACGGATTGCACTGGAATAGGGGCAGTTCCCAGCTGACAAGGCCACCAGTCATCCGTCCAGATGGTTGAGGCTTTACCCATAAGCATCACCTTGGTTTTGCTAGGATTCAGCTGGAGGCAGTTCTCCGTCATCCAACTAGAGATGGCGAGCATACCTGCCGAGAAACGGATTTTCTCATCTTCTAAATTAGAACCGATTGGGAACATCAGCTGAGTATCGTCAGCATAGTAGATTATCTCAAACCCTAACGGTTCAACAATTTTTGCCAGAGGGGCCATATAGACATTAAATAATGTTGGACTTAGAAAGGAGCTCTGAGGCACACCCTTGTCTAAACAAGATTTCTGAGACATATAAGGTCCTAACCTTATTGTTTGCCATCTATCTGACAAAAATCTTTCCAGCCATTTTAAGGCTGTACCTCGAATGCCGCAAGAATATAGTCTCTCCATGAGCAGTATGTGTGAGGTAGTATCAAATGCCGCGGAGAGATCTACGAGGATCAGAACAACTGATCCCCTGGCATCCATTACCTGCCTCAAGGAGTCCATTACTGCCAGGATAGCGGTCTCAGTACTAAAAACTGGACGGAATCCAGATTGTGAGGGGTCTAAGATTTTATTGGACTCAAGATATGTACTTAACTGCCTATTTATAATGGTTTCCAATTGTTTGCCCAACAGGGGTAGCAAAGATATTGGTCGGTAGTTAATAAGTACCTGAGGGTCAGCTGTAGGTTTTTTCAAGATAGGTCGAACATATGCTTCTTTCCAAGGGGTAGGAATAATGCCTGAATGGATAGAACAGTTGAACATTTTAAGAATTTCTGGGGCACAGCTGGGAGATAATAAGGCCATGGTTTTTGGAGGGAAAAAGTCGCCAGGCGAACCAGATTTGGCAGAAGATAATAATTTAGAAAGCTCATCTAGCGTGACGGTTTCGAACTGATCCAGAGTACTTGCAGGTGGTATCTCCAGTACTTCTGGTCCTGTAAGAAGTGCTGGCTTCTGAGACTTAATAGTTGGAAAATTAGCGTAAATCTGCATAATTGTTTCCTGAAAATAGATTGCTAAAGAGTCACAGAGTTCTTGAGATTCAGCCGGGGATTGTCTACAGGCTTGAGGTGATACAAAGTCTTTAACTATGTTAAATAGGGCTTTAGATGAGTTACTAGGCTGATCAATTTGATTCATAATATATGTTCGCCTGGCCGTTATCATGTTCTGATGGTAATTGGATAGAGCTAGTTTGTACGCTTGTCTGTCCAGGAACTCTTTACTACATCTCCAACCTCTCTCTAGTGTCTTGCAGTTGTATTTGTCAATTTTTAACTCAGCTGTATACCAGGGGGCGGATTGCCGCTGCTGGGCTGAGCTATGTTTTATTTGAGGGATTGCAAAGTCCAGTGCTGTCACTAAGTCCGAGTTGAAACCTTCCAACATTCCGGAAACGTCAGAGTCATACGGTTCCAATGAGTGGGGATGGAATCCCTCCTTGAAGGATTCCAAGGATAGTTTATGCCAAGGCCTGCGTAGCTCCTTCTTCTTCCGTTCCAAATTTCCCATTTGGGTCGGGGTAGACAGAGGTTGATAAGTAAACATGACCATAAAATCGTCAGTCCAAGTTAAAGGGTATGGGGAATAGGTAGTGAGGTGATCTATATTGGTAAAAATTGGATCAAAGACATTGCCAGCTAGGTGGGTAGTGCCACTAACCCTTTGGGAGAGTCCAATTAGATTAAGACTGTTTACAAGCGTGTTCACTTCTGAATTAGCAAAGTCTTCTCCATGAAAATTAAAGTCCCCCAACAGAATAAATTTGCTGGAAGCTAAGACCTGCATGGCTATTTGCTTGATCAGATTATTAGGGAAATTAGCTCTCGGGCCAGGAGGTCGATAAATTAACGCTCCATTCCAGCTGTCCGTGGGAGACATGGTTATTTTAAAAATTCCCAGTTCCAAGCTGTCGGTGCATAAGGTGGAAGTCCATTGCACCTTAAGATGGTTTTTAAAAGCTATGGCAATACCTCCCCCTACTTTGTCCTCTCTATCTAGGTGGATGAATTTATAGCCATCTGGGATGGCTAAATTAATCGATGGATGGTCTGTGGGTGTTAGCCAGGTTTCTGTGAAAAAGCAAAGCTCTGAGGAATGCGAAGTGATCATATCCCATATTTCATTTGGATGTTTTGCCAAAGATTTTACATTACATAGGATATACTTAGTACTAATTAAGTCATGGTCAGATTCGTTTTGTAGGTCAAGTGAGCACGTAGTGACCAAATTACTCTGAAAAAGGCAAGTTCTGCAGACTACAGGTCTTTCCAGGGCAGTTGGGAACTTTGTTGGACAGCATATATTGGGAGAGTGATTAATTAGTCCACTCTTTCAAATATCGAGCAGGGCTTTTCCAGAATAGGTCAGGCGGTTAGTAGTCAGAGCCGTAGTCCTAATTTGGGCAGCATTTTCTGCCACAGGTCTCGTTCGGGCGTGGACGCCGCAGACGGGCTTGCCTTTGGCGCGCCTTCGGTGCACCCGCTGCGCATACGTGCTAGCGCAGTCATTTATACTATCAGGGCAAAACAACTGGCCCGCAAGCTGTGATTACTCTCAAGAAGGTGGCCCCGTCGACTGACAATCCTCCAATGCAGCTGAGTCCCCCTCCCCCCCCCCCCGGTTAGCACCTATTCGGCTGTTGCAGTGGGTGAGTGGGATGGCTGAAACGCAGTGAAAGTGCAATTGGGCACCACACTTCGCACCGCCTCACGTCATGACGACAGCTTGGTATCCCTGACGATGCCGCTCCATGCCGAAATCTACGCCGCTGCTTGCACCGTGGTTCGAGGGCATGGTACATGACGCACCGCCCTCATACCGCACCGCAGCCTTGGCCTACCGACACCGGCGCCATCGACTCCAGTTCGTCAGGAGGCGATTGTGCTTCAGCAACGACGATGCCGTTGCTTGCACCGTGACCTGCCAGCACCGCGCCGAGCACCGCATTCACCTCGCACCACAGCCCTGCTCCCACCGTCAACGCCAACTGATGCCGCCATCGAGCCGCTGATCGCACCGCGACCTGAGGGCACTGCAAGCCGCACCGCTGCACTTCACACCGCAGCACCCGATGCCTGCCGACACCAGTGCTCCTGGCTCCAACAGAGGGGCGTTCGACCTGCAACTTGTTTGACTTCAAGGGCCCAAACAACTCCTGCACGACCTCCGGAACTGACGCATGCGGACGCCGTGCTTTCGGAAGCACAATGAGAGATCGCCAACGCCCTGCATTTCTAAAAGGTCTTGTTTGCAGGTCTTCCCGACACCGTAGCTGGCCCGCGACACCACTGTCATCCAGAACTGTTTGGATTTGTTTGTTCACGACGCCGTGATAGTCCCGGACGGAGCTATCGACATCAAGGAACTATTTTTCAAGCATATTTTGATAATTGAAGATTTTTAACTACTGTATTGTGGATTTTTATCGTTTTTGGTCTTGTCTTAAATATATAAAAATATTGGATACTTTTCTAAACTGGTGTGGTGTAATTTTGTAGTGCTTTAACTCTATTTAAGTTGGTTATGTGCAAATGCTTTACACACTGCCTTTAAGATAAGCCTGACTGCTCGTGCCAAGCTACCAAGGGGGGTAAGCAGGGGTTATTTTAGGAGTGTAACTCCCTTCTACTGACTATAGTGGTGGTTTCTGCTTGGCTTTGGCACATGCCCTAGCCGACCAAAAATTCTATTTCTAACACTATGCTTCCCAGACACCGAAAATTCCTGCGCTTCAGAGAGGCTGGCAGAGATTTCCAATTCAAAGTCCTACCTTTCGGCCTTTGTTCAGCACCATGAGTGTTCACCAAGGTCTTAGCACCGGTGGCAGCTCATCTTCGTCAGGATGGAGTCCAAATCTTCCTTTATCTGGACGACTGCCTCATAAAGGCAAAATCGTTTTCAGTAGCAAGCAGTCACACTCGACGATTTCTTTCTCTCTTCCAGTCCTTAGGTCTCTAGATAAATGTACCAAAATCTCAGTTAACCCCTTCAAAGGTAAAGACTTTCTTAGAGGAAACCTTAGACACTCACCAAGCAAAGGCCTATGTCTCACAAGAAAGACAACAAAGGATTTGCAAGTTAGCAGCTCTACGTCTCACAAAAAAGTCAATTTCTGTCTGCAAGTTCAAATCACTTCTTGGAATTTTGTCCTTTTGCATTCCCTAATTCCCAGCTGTCGCCTGCGAATGAGACCCTTGCAAAAGGAGCTGGACAAACAATGGCTGCAAATCTCAGGGTCCTTCGACGATGTTATCAGAATAACACCTCAAATGAAAAAAGCGATACCATGGTGGACTCACATCCCAAACATAGCAGCAGGCCTATCGTTTATAGTGGACTCACCAAGTTTCATAACAACCGACAGTGAAGGGAAAATGGGACAGTCAACAAAGAACATTGCACATAAACCTCTTAGAGTTGATGGTGAAATTCCTGGCTCTGAAATCCTTTTGTTCCATAATAGCAGAAGCTTCAGTATTAATTCAGACAGACAACACAACAAGCATGCATTATTTAAACAAGCAGGGAGGTACAAGATCAAGTATGCTATCCCTTCAAGCTCAGCAAATTTGTGATTGGGCAATACAACATCAGATAACACTGGGGGTAGTACATGTTCTAGGAGTGGACTCTCATAGCAGGTTAATTACATCCAACCACAAATGGGAACTTCACCAACCAATGTTGGATCACATCTTTCGGTTGTGAGGCAAACCGAATTTGGATCTATTTGCAACCAGTCGGAACCGCAAATGCCAATTCTTCGCAAGCTGACTACCCCAACAGGGATCGTGCGGGAATGCATTTTTGATAAATTGGTCAAAAATGTATGCTTACGCTTTTCCTCCAATTTCTTTAGTCATAAGTGTGCTTCGGAAGATGAGGAAAGAACCCTGCCGAATACTTCTCATAGCCCCCAGGTGGCCTCACCAATTCTGGTTCACAGAGCTCCTACTCCTGTCGGAGTGCAAACCCAGACTATTGCCCCCATTGCAGAATTTGTTGACAATGAACTGCGGCCAAGTCTGCCATCCGGATCCAAAATCTCTGCGATTAGCAGCCTGGCTCCTGAATACTATGAGTTTGCCAACCTAATTATACCTGATGATTGTCAGGAAGTTCTAGCTAATGCCAGAGTGCCCTCCACTATAAAGACTTATAAACTCAAGTGGAAGAGATTCTGTCATTGGTGTGAAGCCTCTGAAGGGCACCCTGTTCATTCTCCACCAGAACAATTGCTGTCTTTTTTCCTCCAACTGGCGACATCTGGCCTCTCTCATTATACTATTAAGGTATTACTTGCCGCAATTTCTAGATTTCGACGGCAAAAATGGATCACAATCTCTTTGGTCTTCAAGAATTATGAAACAATTTCTCAAAGGATTATTTAGAATGCTCCCTCCAATTAGGCGCCCTCCTCCACCTTGGCATCTTAACATTGTGTTGGCACAACTCATGAAAGCCCCGTTTGAGCCCATTCATAGGGTTGATCCTAAATTCATTTAATGGAAAACATCACTTCTTCTGGCTCTTACTTCGGCTAGATGAGTGAGCGACATACATGCTTTCACTACTCAATACCCTTTCCGCCAGTTTACTAAGAACTCTGTTGTGCTTCAAACAAATTTATTCATAAAGTTCCATCGGATTTTCACCTAAACGAGCCAGTCATTTTAAAGATTTTCTTCCCTAATCCACAGTCACCAGCAGGAAGGGCCTTACATTCTCTGGATATTAAGAGATGTATAAGATTTTATTTACAGAAAACAGCCTGTATGCGTAAAGCCGATCAGCTTTTTGTGGCGCCATGGAAAGATAAGAAAAGGGCATCCAGTGACTAAATTTATTGCACATTGGATTTCCTGTGCGATTCAATTTTGCCATCAGCAAGCCTCTGCATGCAACAGTAAAAGTGCATTCTACGAGAGCAGTCTCATCAGCTACAGCTCTCTTTGCTGGTGTGCCTATTCAACAAATTTGCAGAGCAGCAACTTTGTCCAGCAAGCACACTTTTACCAAGCATTACTGTCTTGAAGCTGCCAGTAATGCTGATACAGCAGTGGGACAAGCGGTGCTTCGTAATCTCTTTATGTAAGGTGAGCCTCTATTATTACCAATAAGGATACTTCTGCTGTTCCTCAATGAAAGAAAGAAAGAAGAGGAAGAAGAGTCAAGGGAGAGGCTGGAACCAACTACATCCAATGTGGGTTTAAAGTTGGTAATCCATTTGTTGGACAATAATGCCCTCACACACCCTTTCAGGTGTCATGCTTCATCATATGGGCTGCTCCTCGTCGGGCCGGCGGTGCAATGCCTAACGGGCTCCCTTAATAAGGGGCACTTTATCGAAGGTCTTCAATCCAACAGCCGTTTGGTGAAGTGCGGGTGAGGGGGCCTAAGTGGTGTAGATGTGAATACGTGATGTAAAAACAGGGTTCGGAGTGCCAGCTAGGGGTAAGTTTTATTCTGGGGGCCTCCTTCCCTGATTAAAAACGTGAGGGTGTAGCACTCATCAGAGTATAATGTCTCCTTTGTGAGTGAACTTATGTAAAAATGGTCAACATGTTTCTCGCTAGGAGTTGCATCACTCGCGATTCTTCAGGACCTATGTAAACAAACTATCTACAACCAGAGAGAATGTGGTAGTAACAATATTCTCAGTGGGATGGTATCTAGTGAGTGAATAACTCCTATTTAAAATACCTGTCGGTGTCTGGTGTTACCCTATTCTGTATCAGTCCAGACCGCAACAGTACTCGGTGGGTGCGCATTGAGCTACAATTCCTCATTAAGTAGGAGTATTTAGTTGCTCATGCCGTCCGATCAGACCTACCCTCGCCACCGAGTCCGGAAAACATCACTTCTTCTGGCTCTTACTTCGGCTAGATGAGTGAGCGACATACATGCTTTCACTACTCAATACCCTTTCCTCCAGTTTACTAAGAACTCTGTTGTGCTTCAAACAAATTTATTCCTAAAGTTCCATCGGATTTTCACCTAAACGAGCCAGTCATTTTAAAGATTTTCTTCCCTAATCCACAGTCACCAGCAGGAAGGGCCTTACATTCTCTGGATGTTAAGAGATGTATAAGATTTTATTTACAGAAAACAGCCTGTATGCGTAAAGCCGATCAGCTTTTTGTGGCGCCATGGAAAGATAAGAAAAGGGCATCCAGTGACTAAATTTATTGCACGTTGGATTTCCTGTGCGATTCAATTTTGCCATCAGCAAGCCTCTGCATGCAACAGTAAAAGTGCATTCTACGAGAGCAGTCTCATCAGCTACAGCTCTCTTTGCTGGTGTGCCTATTCAACAAATTTGCAGAGCAGCAACTTTGTCCAGCAAGCACACTTTTACCAAGCATTACTGTCTTGAAGCTGCCAGTAATGCTGATACAGCAGTGGGACAAGCGGTGCTACATAATCTCTTTATGTAAGGTGAGCCTCTATTATTCCCACCTCCTTTTAAGTTTTAAGATTGCTACTTATAGATATATGTATATATATAATCAAGATTGTTATGAATTGATGGACATTGTTAGATTGCTATATAGATACTTATATATACATATAAATAAGTGGTTCATAAGTATGTTTTACATTGGGTAACATACAGTGTTCTTTTGTACTCTGTTTACGATATTCTTTCTGTATGAAAAATTCATACCCATGTGATAACTGCTATCTACTCTGATTCAAGCATGTGAATCTATGAAAGATACCCCAATACTGGAGAAGAAAATAAGTTACTTACATGTAAACTGTGGTTGTCCCGTATTGGTATCTTTCATAGATTCACATGCGACCCACCCACCTCCCCATTGAGTCTCCCCTGTTTTATTGTACGTTTGTACTACACTTGTGCTCGAAAATCTGAAAGCCTGGAGCCTCTGTGGAGAGGGTTCTAGAGGGTGCTCTCACCTGATTGGCTGGATTTTGGACCATATCTAATGACTAGGATGAGATATTAAAGTGAATGGTTTTTCTCCATTAATTTGAATGTTAGAGTGATTACTTATTGCTTTTTATGTAATGTGGGACTCCCACTTCGACGACGGGGAATGATTCAAGCATGTGAATCTATGAAAGATATGCAGTTTTCTCATACTAAACCTGTAGTAAGGACTCCCTTAATACGTACATACATTGTTAAGTTAGCATAACCGCGTTAGATGTTAGAAAGCCATCTTGCTGCTTTTGCACACGACACTGCGTCTACATGTTATTGTTTAAACACACTGCTGACTCGCGCTTTGCCTCACACGAAAGCAATCTGTTGTTACCATCCCGAGCTCTGCGCAGCGACCTTGGTCTGTACATGGTGTAACAAACAGTCTGGGTTGTTAGACAATGCATGTTTTCCACTCTAGGTTGATCGACCCACTATTTAGCCATAACACACAGACAGCGCGAATACCTGAAAGTTGGTGCTTTTAATATTGCAGACATCATGTTTAATATTCAGACCGAAGACGAGCCTTCCTGCGAGAAGACTCCTGATGCTCCTGTGATGTGATTTCACTAAGCTGATCTTTGAGGTATGGGGTCCCCTATTCAATCCTAAGAGACCTTCTATTAGCATAATAATAATAATAGCTTCTTAGTAAAGGGAAGGTGGTAGTATCCACTGTCATTAGAACATGATCACTCCTTTTATATTCTATGGTATTGTAACGATGCTGATGGTTTTAATTATAATCATTTGTCTGCTTGTATTAGCCAAAGTACTGCATCTGAGGACACGTGGTCTATAAAAATAAACACTTTTTATTTTCACCGTGTCCCCGTTTTTTTTTTGTTGTGGACTGATGTGAGAATAATATACGAACAGGTATTTCCGATTCCCACCATTCCTGAGAGTACACTGAGTAGCTTGTTCTGGGTTGTCTTTTCATTGGGATCGCCGAGCCAAATCTCGGATAACGAATGGGACACTTATGCTAGCCGGATACTGGGTTCTGGGTTCTGAGGTGAGTTTCTGGTACACCACAATTCACTGAGGTCCTGGGGTTCTACGCATAGTTCTGTGTATAAGCAGAATCCCTGCAACATGGCACACCTAACGTTTGGTCTATGAGTTGAAACGCCTTAGTAGTGCTTATATTAGTCCACGGCACACTCATTCTTGTTTCCGGATAACAAGTCTGACGGATTTAAACCTACCTATTTCTGTTGATATAGGTTTCTTCAAGATTGATCATTAAAAAGGTTATTGAACCCTTGTGCTACTGATTGCTTTGAGTGTAGCTTGTCCTTATGGCGGTAGATATTGCGGCGCATAGCCGTGCAGCTCTGAAACATCATTTGACGCAGTATGGGGTGCCGGACACTGGTATGAACGTCATCTTTGTGGTAGGAGCCGATGCGGCTCATCCTTATGAGTTGTTCTACTCTTGGGTGACGATTCCGGCAGTGAGTGAGGACGATAATACCTTTCATTCTTACACTGCCACTGCCGTGCCAGCGAACTATACACCGTATAGGACACAGGAAATACCAATATCTGCTTGGCAGCATCTTATTTGGTTTAATGGCGCCCTTCCCCATGTGGTTATACCGCCGAGAATGGGCCCTTTGTCAATTGCAGGGGCCACTTGGCCGGTACTAGCCGGTTTTACGCCTCATCCCCGTTACCTCACGGTGACGGTGGCTGAATTGCGTGTACTACACACTGCCCTTATTGCAGTATATAGGGCGTTAGTGCAGTACGTGTCGTGCAATATGCAGGCGGGGGCACCTGCTGTTGCGGGACAGCCTACTGATCATCACGCGGTGGTCATCAGTCCTGTTATGGTTAATTCTGTTATGGGCAAGCGCCCCCAAACTAGGGATGATTTCCCTTTTTGGCTTGCTGAAAAGTTTGACCAAATAGAAGCGGTATACCCGAATACGTCTCCTGTGGAGAAACACAGGATCCTTACCATTAGTTTGCCTAAAGACTTGGTCCCCGACATTGATGATTGTGTAAACTGGGGCAAGGTCTTTGCAGCGACGTACTCGCAGTGCTTTGGCACTCCGTCTATGTTGATGCTGCCCTCCGTTATTAAACGTGTTCAAGATAACCACGGTGCGGAGTCTGCGATAGAATTAGGAATGCGGCTCCTCGGACAGTTTGACCTGGTGGCTACCATGATAATGGGTAACCTTAAGGGTGATGCTATGCAGTTCCAAGTTCGTAATGAACTGAAGAAAGTTGCTGATGAGGATAAGCCGCGGGAATTTGCGAAAATAATCTCGTCTGCGTACAGAAATTTGGGTCGTAGCTCTTTAGGAGTTAAGCCTGTGATCAAAACTCCCGATATTAAGCAGCAAGGTAAGGCGGAAGCCTCTGGTAAGGATGACCGTCCAAACTTTCAGAAACAGAATTGGCGGTCAAAACAACAGGGAAAGCAGCAGCAGAAACAGGGCTCTCGGCCTGCCTCTCCCGTTCAGTCAGGTAGTGAACGCACTTATGATCTGCGTGATCGTGCTACTATTAAGTCTCCTGATAGATTTCAGGTTTCTGAACAACGTTCTCCTCGTTCTTCACAGGAAACATCGGCTTCACAGTCCGGTGGCGGAGGCAGTGGCAAAGGTCAGGGTGCTCCACAAACACGTGACCAGCCCCGACAGACTGAGGGTAAAGGCAAGCAGGACGAGTTTGCACGACAAAGACCCCCGTTTCAGAAGAAGAAAGTGGCTGCTCTGACGGCAAGGTATGCCTCAGATAGTGCGGACACAGCTTCGGAACCGGACATGGGCGCTGACGCTACTGGACAGCGCAGCGGAAATTACCATAGTCCGTCAAGCTCTGCGTCCATTTCTGGCGGCGACAGCAACTGATATATTGGTTACTGTTGAAACAGCTGACACCAGAGTGGCTCCCCCTGACAGACTTTATGAAATAGTCTTACTAATTGAGGGTGACATACAACGTACAATAAAAGGGATTTTTTGGGATAATCTGACTACCACCTATGATATCCTCCTAGCGGAGGCAGATTGGCCCCCAGCTTTCATTTTAGAAGCTCCTAGAGGGGAGGAGGTAATCCTCCCGTCCTTTGCGCACACAGTGCCTAAGGACCAGGCTGAAGTGTACGCTGAGGAGTGGGCGCTGGCGCTTGCGCCGGCGGTGTATCGTACTCAGGTGGGATGGGACCGATTGTCCCCCTGCCATGAGATTCCATTGCGGTCTATGCCCCAGCCTCAACCCCAATATCCCGTGCGTTGTGAAGCTAGACCGCACGTCGCGGCAATCCTTGAACAATTGGAATATCAGGGTGTTATTGAGACTTGTGTGTCCCCTATGAATAACCCTTTATTTACTGTAACGAAGCCTGACGGATCGTACCGTTTAGTTTTGGATTACCGGCACCTAAATTCGCATTGCCGGACCTGCGCGGTACAAAATACACACAGCTCGGCTCTTGTCGACAGTCTCGTGCGTAAGAGATTTAAAACGACACTTGACATCTCCAATGGCTTTTTTAGCCATAACCTGTCCACACTGAGTAGCCAGTGGACGGCGTTTACTTCGGGCGGCAAACAAAAACAATTTACGAGATTAGCCATGGGCTACAAAAACAGCCCTGGCGTCTTTTCCGCTCGCGTGGTCTCTCTCTTAGAGAGAATTGACCCCGACGCATACTCCTATGTTGACGATATCTACCTCACGGATGATGAGCTGATGCCACATCTGTCGCGAGTCGACAATATTATTGTGAGTTTTGTGGACTATGGCTACAAATTTAATTTTGCGAAGTCTCACATTGCGGAATATACAGTGTTGTTTTTGGGCTACGAGCTCAACAATGAGGTAAGGGATTGGCTCCTCACTTTCTTGCGCGCTCCTACAACGCTGAAAAAATTACAATCTCTACAGGGCTTTCTGAATTTCGGACGTACGTATATTCCTGATTATGCCCAGCGTATCAAGCCGCTTTATGCCTTGGTACAACCTTCTTTTTCGAAGTCTAGCTGGCAGCTAGAACACTCTGCTATTCTACAGTCTTTACAGGCTGATCTTCTTGCTTCACAATACTTGCTGACGCGTGATAACCGCACTAACCTGGTAATAAGAATAGTACCAGGCGCCGTGGGTTTCACGTATTTGACGTTCAATGAGGGCGATACAGTCCCCATTGCGTATAAATCACACTTGTACACCTCTGCTGAATTACGTTTTTCCACGGTCGAGAAAGTTCTGACGGCAGTACAGATGGCGATCCTTAAGGAACGCGCACTGTCGCATGGAAAACAGATTCTGGTTGTAACACCGTATCCTGCCCTAGAGGCAGTGACTAAAGCAAGTGTACCAAATTCTAAAGCTTTGCATCCACGGTGGATACAATGGGCCACGACTCTGACATCACCAGATGTCACTTATATCTTTGACGCCTCTTTACAGACTCAGGAGTACTTGCAGTATGAATTCGTTCATCCTGCTCCTCTGTCTTTGCGCCCGCTCGAAGAATACCATTGTGTCATATACACTGACGGCTCGGCGCAGCCCGCGATTGGATCGAAGCATGCTTATTCTGCGGCTTGCGCAATTGTCGTGGGTACATTCGTAAATGGTGAATTCCAATCTGATGCAGTGCATACGCAGTCATTGGGTGATTGTACCGCGCAATTGGCGGAGCTTCGGGCTCTGGTGCTTGCACTGGAGTTTGCTGATCCCCGAGTCACGACTCTTATAGTAAGTGACTCCTTTTATTGTGTCCAGTCCTACAATGACAACTTACACTTCTGGTCTCAAAACGATTATCGAGATACCAAAGGTAGCACAATTAAGCATAAACTGCTTTGGGTTCGAGTGGCAGACTTTAAAGACTGTCTCCCTCTTGTGAATGTTATTCACACTCTTGGTCACCAACGACTTGGTGTCCATGCTGTCGGTAACAGCTTGGCTGACGAGGCAGCAAAAACCGCAGTGGCTACATACTTAGTGGCAGCAGTTACAAGATCCAAAAGTAAGATTGATGAAGACATCTTGGCAGCTATTGCTGCTACAGAGAAGGGAAGTGATTACCCGAAGGGTTTTCCTTCTCGTTATTTTTATCACTTAAGTCCTGATAACGTCCTGTGTTTAGTAAATTGGGATTAGCGTGAGAAACCTTGGGTGGGTGCATGGGAATGCCCATGCAGCACCCTTGCTGCACCCCCATGGCACAAAGTAATGGAAAGCAGCACTATGCGCTGTTTCGCATTACTTTTACGTTATTTCCAGCGCTAAACTTGTTTAGCGCTGGAAAGTAAATTAGGAAAAAAAGATTGAGTGTCGTTTTGTGTCACTTTTGTGGTGCAAACACGGCGCAAAATCAGAGTAAATCTCCCTTTCGTATCACCACACACACATTTTGTGGTTTGACTAGATTAGAGTAAACTCATTTATATAGGCTCATCAGTCTGGTGTACAGACCTGAGGGCCCATTATATGAAATGCTATTCTCCCTCGCATGGCCCAAGCTGCACAGACTGGCCAAGAGTCATTTCATGTTACAAGTATCTTTAGCAACTAACAACGTCAACATTTCAATTCAGTTTGAAAATGTATAAATGCTTCGTAAGCACTCAACAGGCTGTACGGGATGCTATTCCGAAGGAACAGCTTCTTCAATGGATGGACACCCGTGGGGACCCTGAGGAAAGGGTAGGAGGCCATCCCTCCTGATGCCCCGACTGTAATGTGCCACTTTGTCTGTACAGTCACCAACGAGGCAGTGATCGTAATACCGGCACTTTGCAAATGGCAGCAATACAGAGATCTTTTGTCCCCCGCAGGCTTCCATCCCTGTATTTGCAGCTAGTCACAAGGATCCTCAGAAGGAATCCAGCCTCTAGAATATGAATGAGACACGACTTCTGTGGAAATCCATGATGCCAGCCTCTTTGCATTATACAAGATCGACACATTAAGTAGAGCCCTGACCTTCTAAACAAGCTTCAAAGCTCAAAACCACAGAATGTGTGCACTCCGCTATTATTTGTTGCATTGCATTTGTTTCATTTATTGGTTTGATTTAGTAGCTTCAAAGCACTACTTGAAAAAGGTTGTGAGGCGAGGAAACTAAATGCAATAGAAAATAAGTCAGAGTTATCAGAGTCATTCTACAGCAAAAGCTTGCCAGATGAGGTGGGTTGGTCTTTGAGTGTTTCCAGAATTTCCTATGGTTGCCCTCAACAGAAGTGGCAACGAAAGGGCGTTCCAAAGGGGGGTGTTTGTCTGAGCTTCCCTAAGCTTGTTGTACCTAGATGACATCAGAGAAAGAGGTTAATGTGAGGCAAATCTGCCTGGTTGTGAAATATAGGGAAAACAATGGGAAGAGATGCCGAAGAACATTAGCAGACAGTTTTTAATTTGATCCGTTAATTAAGATTTCAGGCTGATTTGATCAGAACAGATCGTCCTAGGCCAAGAACAATTCCAGTAGCCAAATGTTACTCTCTTTATAGTTTGCCCCGTGCATTTCTGATGAAGCCCACACACTCCATTGCAGTGAGCAATGGAAGGGGGCATTCATTTGAGAGTCTGCAGTACAGGAAGAATCCCACAGAGGTGACCAAGGTGAAGAAAATGTTCTTACCTATGGTGTTCACTTATGTGGTAAATGATAGTTCAAAGCCAAAGGTGACCATGATATTCCTGAGGTCTAGGAGGTTTGTCAAGAGACTGCGTCGAGGCGAAATTAGCATTCTAGGATCTACAGAACGAGTAAGAGCCCATCTCCATTCAGAAGGACATAGTAATAAGACTTTAAGTAATATATGCTTGCCAGAGGTTTAGTGCAAGCTCTATGGTATTCTTACGCGTACACATCCAAAAACAGTACAATGGGCTCCCATCAGTCTGCAGTCAGCAGGACCTCTCAAAGGACGAAAGAGGCCCGGCCATCTTCAGATTTTGATGTTACTAGCCATAATTCTACTGAATCATTACAAAATTAACATTAGTCTACATCAGAGTCTCTGCTTTGAGTTTCAGATCCTGGCCAAATGACTCTCTTGGATAACCCTACGTGCACCTCTGGTTCTCAGAACACAGAACTGCTGGTGAAACTCAATCTGAGAGAGCAAGCCTGGACACAATTGATCAGCTGTGTGGTCCAAATAATGTCATCTCCCAGTGTCTCCAGTAGTGGATATGTACAACGCACTACTACTTGTAATGTTCTCTCATTATATTGTCCCATTCACAATTACTCACCTCTCTGTTGTAGCCATTTGCTGGCAGTTACCTAATATACTGACATGCTAATATACACAGTGTTCTGGTAGCAAATATTGTATTTGATAATACATACATGCAATAAATCAGCTTTGGAGAAAATTCTGACGACTTATTTGTTCCATGTGTCCACAGTGATTGTTGAACTTTAAAGTGATCGCAACAAAGCACGTGCCATACTATAAAATAAGGATGTCCAATATTGGCCCAGAGGTGGATCCATGGCAGGCATATCCAATGACTACATAACTAAATCTCATTTAGATTCATCTTAGAAATGTTATACATATATCTTCATATATACATTCATTCATCCCAAGTGAATATTCAGAAAAACTGCAGGTCCTAGTCAACCAGCGCTAAACAGCCTACTTTAAAACTTATCTCACTAATAATAAATTGAATACCTTAGTGCATGTGGTCAATGACCTGTAAGTATTCACCTTGTTAGGAAAAACTATCCTAGAATATATATATTACCTACTGGCGGTCGCCAGTAGGTAGTTATAGTTAGGACCCTGTTTCCATAGGAAATCCGCAACATTCTATTTGGAATAACTTTGGCGCCGGTCGACGAATCCTCGCGAAATTTTCAAAATAGGTGGGGCGCTACGCTCCGCTCCTACCCTGAAAGTCTCGGGGGGATTCGTCAAGCAGGGGCCGAGAAAAAAGGGGGGTCCCAAAACGCGTTTTCCCCATGCATTTTTCCATAGGACCTTTAGACACAGCTACAGCCCGAACGGCTGAACAGAATTACTTGAAATTTGGCAGAGAGGTAGCCATAAGGTCAAGGAAGTGCCTTTTGCAGGTCTGGTGTAAATCTGTTCAGTATTTCCTGAGAAAATAGCATTTAAAAGCATATATATATGTGGGCGGAGCCTAACCACACATCTCATCCTGAGATCTGATTGGCTGTCAGCACTTCATCCAAGAAGTGTTGGCAGCCATCTTGGGACCAATATACATGATAGCACCTCATTAAAAAGCATTGCAGTTAATAGAAGGTTTTAAGACTTTAGTTACATTATAAATCATTTGTTGATGGTACCATACTCATTTTAGGAATTGTGGTATGTTCTAAGGTGATTTCACCATGTGAAAAAGCCTTCTGCTGGGATATCATGATTGAGAGAAAAATATTTTCTCATGCTTTTACCACAGAGGTTTGGAAGGTGATCTATAGGCTAAACTGAGAGCTTATTTTCTGTAAATTCACATTATCTTTCTCAGTCATGTGAGAATGAAGTCTGACATTCTCAGTAAAACATGTACATCCAACAAGGGCAGAGACTGTCAGTTGATTCCTTTGTGTTCTACTGCAGCTTCCCAGAGTGTTCCAAAGAACTACTAGAGCGCTAACAGTCCTACTTATGATAAACGTATGGCACACCTGAAGCCATCTTGCTTGGATTAAAGTGGTAACTCTTAAAACATTTAATTTAAAAAGGAACAAAATGAGGGGGTTCATTTTTCCATAAAAAGTATGATTAGTGCTGCAGAAAGAAAAATTAGGGCACATTTTGAGTGACTTCTCAAATCCTCTTTTATTTCATTAAAAAATTCTGACATGCAGACTGAAACATGCACTTTCAATACCAGCAGCAGTTTTCCCTGGTGAGCAGTAGCTTTACTACAGTGATCTAATGAGCAAAAAGAGTGCTAACATTCTGAATTTATGGCAAATGTGTGACACATCTGAATGCCTTCTTGATGGAATCAAAGTAAAAAACTGAAAGTATTTCCTACTGAGGAGACTGCAGTAAATAAGGAAATTAGGAAACTTCATAACAAATAAGTCTCCCAAGATGGCCACCAGAGACAAAAGAGCCCAAATGTAGCCCAAATATCACCCAGATGTAGCCCAAGTATAGCCCAATGACAGAATGTCCCAGAATGTTCTTAAAAACAACTAGAGCGCTTACTGTCTTCATTATGACAAAAGTATGGCACACCTGAAGCCATCTTGATTGGAATAAACTGGTAACACTTAAAACATTTAATTTAAAAAGGAACACAATGAGGAGGTTCATTTTGCCATAGAAATTATGATTAATGCTGAAGAAAGAAAATTTGGGCACATTTTGAGTGGCTTCTCAAATCCTCTTCTATTTCATTAAAACATTCTGACATGCAGACTGAAACATGCACTTTTAATACCAGGAGCAGACTTCCATGGTGCAGTAGTTTTACTACAGTGATCTAATGAGCAACTAGAGTGCTAACATTCAGAATTTATGGCAAATGTGTGACATATCTGGATACCTTCATGATGGAATCAAAGTAAAAAACTGAAAGCATTTCCTACTGAGGAGACTGCAGTACATGAGGAAATTAGGAAACTTCATAACAAATAAATCTCCCAAGATGGCCGCCGGAGACAAAAGAGCCCAAATGTAGCCCAAAATCACCCAGATGTAGCCCAAATATAGCCCAATGACAGAAGTGTGCAAAACACTTATTATTTTGTGTTTTTGCAGTGTTATATAGTGCAGACTTGTCAGGTATTGGAGTGCTTTACATGAGCATTGGTTACATCACACAAGAACAAATTCATTTTGGTTGTAGACATGGGGAGACTAAGTGATTTGACCAGAATCACAGAATGTCGAGCTGAAGCAGAAACTTCAACCTGGTTCCCCAGTTGCAAAGTCTGCAGTTCTGGAAGTAACACCACATCCTCTCCCCTAAGTGCAACATTTAATCAAGTGGTCAACTGGATAAAAAAACATAAAGATAACTAATAATGTAAAAGTGCTTTGTCGCTATTTGAAAACTCAGAAAATATGTCCTTATTTTAGTCTTTTAGAGCACTAACCATAATTTTGATGCCAATAAGACCCTCTCATATATGTAATTTCTAAAGGAAATGCTCTAGGTATTACAGTTTTGATTACATCAAGATGATGTCAGGCGTTCCACACTTTTGTAATAAATATAGAATGTTAGCAATCTAGTTGTTCATTAGGATACTGTTGAGAGGCAGAGGCCAGGGGCACGGACTCTGAAAATTGAAGGCAGGTAGGAGGGTGCAAAGGCAACAATTTAACCACACTGAGCAGGCAGGAAGGGCCGTGGAAGCACAACAGACTATGGAGGGCAGTGGAAAGGGGGGCAGGGGCAACAAACCAACAATACAGGACTTGCAAGAGAGGCTGTTGGAGGGAAGATCTATTACGGGTCAAGGAAGCTAGGGGCGGTCCCCAGATCCCCGGGAGCCACCACAGAACTGAGCAGGAGAGTGAGTCAGGGACAAAAGGGGCACCTTAATTTGAGCCGGGGTGCCTAGGAACGCTTGCTCCAAAAATGAAGAAAACAGACATATGAGACATGGAATTGGAGGCAGAATACAATGGCAGTTTAATGAGAAGATGCAACTTCAAAGAAACCGCAGAATAGAGACATAAAGTACAAAATACAGAATCCAGATAATCATACAGCTGTCATAATATTCTCTGTATCTCAATTAATGTACTGACAGAGAGAGAGAGAAAACACATCTATAAATGCATCATGAGAAACAAGTTACACCAAGGAAAATGTTACCTAGGAACACTCACGTTTACTCTTAGAGCAAGCATTCCTGCAATTACAATACAAAATCTTTTAAATGCAAAAGTAAAGATAACAATGGTTAAACATAACATGACATTTCATATAGGTAAAATAGAATAGGATACTTCAAGCAAAGCAGAGCAAGACATTTTAAGCAAAGGAAGACAAGAGCTCCCAGCTCTTGGGGAAAACCTGCACTGCCTGTTAACCTACATACAGACGGCGAGGTAGTCCGTCGATATCTGTGGGTGCTCCCTTTTTATATCATTTTGTGGGCTCCTTTGCACGCTACATCTACCTACGTATGCTACCCAAAAGCTTCGTCTGCAGATTTTACCAGACATTTCGTCATTTACCCACTTAATGCTGACAATGGACTGGGTGAAAAGGTCAGTCTCTCAGGCCAATCGCTTATCGTAAGTTCCATAGAGCAAGCAGAAAATAATGGGTATTGTACGGGAATTCAATATATTCATGTATAAAATCTCCTCAGTTCTCCTAACTTGACGCTCTGCGGTTGCCACTTCCTTAAAAGCGGGAAACCTGCCCAGGAAGCAAGTACCAGTCCAGGATGCAGCCTACTGTATGTCGACAGCTTCAGGGGGATGTTGAACTTTGATACCGAGCACGGAGCACTCGGGTAGGGTGGGGGCTACTATTTTGGATCAGAAGGCCTCGCAGACCTGCCTTCAGACTGCTATACACTAAAATTGCAGAGCTATGGTCAATTTAACAAAGAGGCCTACATATTGAACAGAAGGGCCTACACAGGGGTTTTATGCTGGCTGAGTGGTAAGGATGTCTCAGGATAATTATATAGCAACACAGGACCCGCTGGTCAATTTAATACGGCCTACAAATGCAGCTGGCAGGGCAAGGACAAGGGTCTCATACTTCAGGTGTGGACAGAACGGGCTAGGGGCCCCCTGTGATACAAAATCTACCCTCCTTCAAGGCTGTGGCAATGTAATAGACCATTGTGGGCAGAAGGAAGAGGCAATGGTAGTACAACCATACATGCCAACAGACCCGATTCAGCCAGGAAACGTCCAATGTTTTTAAGCTCAAATGGGCTTTATTTGATCTGTCTCCTGTCTACAATATCCTCTTTTTCAATGTAACTCAAAGGGGAAAATCAATACCCCAGTTTTTTTTCAAAATCTCCCTCTTACCAAGTTCAAAATGTTCGCAAGTATGGTACATTGGATCATGGAAGGAAATGGGATAGGGACATGGACTTGGATAACAGAGGACAGGAGGGACATGGAGAGGTGCACCAAACTGACCCTGCAGGGCAGGCATCAGGGTTTGCAGCAGCACAATACACCACACAGGGCATGCAGGACGGGAGTGCAGCACAACAATCCATAGAAAGCAAGAGGGAGGGGACAGGACCATGCACATGGACAACAGAGAACAGAGGGGCAAGAGGCAATGGTAGCTAGCTGACCATAATGGACAGACAGGAGAGAAAGCTGCAGCATAACAGACCATAAAGGGCAGGAGGGACGGATCAGGGGCATTACAATGGAACAGACAAGCCAGGAGGGAGGGAGTAGGGCTGGGGGCAAGGGGGCAGGGCAGGAGCAGCAAGATAGCCATGGAGGTCAGGCAGGATGGGCACTAGAAGCAAGACACACCATGAAGAGCAACAGTGAGACTGTGATGGCATACACACAGACCATGGAGGGAAGGTGGGAGGAGGTCAGGGGCAGCTAACTGACCACACAGGGAAGGTGGGAGGGGCCATGGCAGCACAGAAGACCATGCATGGCAAGTGGGAGGGTTAGTGGCAGCACAATGGCTATGATGGGCAAGAAGGAGGGTGGAGGGGCATGCACAAAGGACGATGGAGGATAGAAGGGAGGGTCAGGACCTGTGCACAGACAAGAAAGTTCAGGGGAAGGGACCTCACAACAGACCACACGGGGCAGGCAGGAGGAGCAGTTGCAGCACAACAGACCAGGGAGGGCAGAAGGGTGTGGCAGTACAATGGACCATGTAGGACAGGAGGAAGAGGATAGGGGCATGGCATGTGGACAGGCAGGGTGGAGGTGGCAGGGACAGGTTACAGTCATCTGACAATGCTAAGCAGGTAGGAGGGGAGTGGCAGCTCAACAGAACACTCAGAGTAGATAGGAGTGGCAGGTCCATGGGACATGGTGGGCAAAAAGGATGGAGCAGGGGCATGCACAAAGACATCGGAGGGCAGGGGGAAGGAGAATAGGGGCAGCAAGCTAAGCACAGAGTTTAAGCAGGAGGTCAATGATGGGGCATAGAATTGGGCAATGGAGGGCAGGAGGAGTGGACTGGTACATCATACTAAATTGAGGGCAGTGGCAGCACATCAGACCATGCATGGCAGGAGGGAGGAGGCTAGTCCATGGATTCACACAACAGAGGATAGGGAGGAAGGGGATGGGGCAGCAAGCTAACTGTTCAGAGAAGGCGGGTATTAGGAACTTTATTGTTTTTAAAACATTGTGTCTGTGCGAACTACTTAAAATATGAACAAGTATGCAGCATAATCTCACTTTTATTCAGGAAGAAGAGGACGTTTGTGACTGTGACTCCGGGCTCACTTGGCAGAAACACCCCCTGACCCTCCACCCCCTATCGCAAAATGTAATGCCCTTGAAAAGGGTAGGTGAACACAGTGTTATATAGAACATAGTCCTGAGAGCACGATTGAAAATGAAAACTAGATATAGTGTATGGTATAAACTATGCACCAAAAAGTGTGATATAAGATGAACCGGGCGTGAAATATAATATGCAATACATTGTGCGCAATGACAGATTCATTGGAGAGCGCGAGATAGCACAGGCACTAGCGTGTGCTATGCGATATGCGCCTTGGAGTGTAATATGCACAGGGCAGTGTTGTGTAACCTAACTAGTCTCTAAAGTTGTAATATAAAATATGTGCTGGGGAGTGTAACGTTGCATATGCACTATGACAAAGATATGGATCCCAGATTGTAATATGTATGGCATAGCACTGTGCGTTATAACATAGGCATCGAGAAAGGCACGTTAGATGGGGCAATATAACCCGTGCAAAGACAAGTGTGGCATGACATATTCACGGGGTGGTGTTACAGTGCACATGGGCTAGAGAGTGTCATAGCATATGCACTAGCTAGTGGAATACAACACAGAGGTGTGTGGCACTCGGCAGGCAATGGTGGGTGTAACACAGCATTGGGCTCTGTCAGGAGCACGCTGTGACTCTCAAGTGATGTTCGTCCCCTTTCCAGAGAGTAAAATAAAAAGTATTACACATCCGGCAGTGGATGTGTGTTTTATTAACCGTGAGGGGGGTTTCTTGCATAGTTTTGGTCGAATTTTTGTCGAATCCCCTTTGAATGGCTTGGTGTGCATGTGTATTAAATGTGCCCGTCAATAGCTACCCATGTTTGTATAAATAAACGACAAGGGTGTCTACCAGGATTAGGCACGGTAGGGCATCAGACATGTCAGAGCTTCACTAGTGGTGTAAATACATTCCACGTGGATTCATTGCATGCATAGTCGCCTTTTAATGAATGTCACGCAAATCGTCATGGTGATAGGTACGTACGGTTTGTCCAGCATGTCCTAGGTGTGTCTATAAATATATATTTTTTTAAAATAATAAAAAACAGTGGCCGGCCCTGGGGATTGGGGTCAAAAAAATATAATTAGGAGACTGGCCCTGGGGGATGGGGTCATCAGGGCCAATAAATTAGAATAAGAAGGGGAACCAAACAGCCCCCCTTCTTAAAAAACTAAAATAAATAAAAGACTGGCATCGTGCCGGAGGCCATGCCCCCTCCGTGCAGCACTCTGCAAACGCGCCCCCAACAGGCATCTCCAGTATGCGCCAGGGAGCTGCGCTGCAGCCAGGTGTTCTGAGGCCAAGCCCCTTTTTACACCTCTCTGCAACGCAGCTCTGTGACGCTTACTGGAGGTACCTAGTGGTCTAGTTTGACCCTAGGGACCCTTAGGATTCAAGGGGACTTAATCTCTCAACTTAGAACAGCCACAGGGCGCGTTTACACAGTGGTGAAGGGAGGGGACGGGGCCTGAGGTGACGTGTGCAAACACGCACTATGGCACGTTTTAAATTGGGGATATAATTTCCCTTCAATACTGAGGGCCCCTGGGGGCTAACTAGCCCACCAAGTGCTTCCAGTAAGCGCCACTGAGCTGCATTGCAGAGAGGTGGTCCAGGCCGTGCCACTTTTTACACCTCTCTGCAACGCAGCTCTGTGGCACTTACTGGAGGTACCTAGTGGGCTAGTTGGACCCTAGGGACCCTCAGGATTCAAATGAACTTAATCTCCCAACTAAAAATGGACACAGGGCGTGTTTACACAGTGGTGAATGGAGGGGACGGGGCCTGAGTTAACGTGTGCAAAAACGCCCTGTGGCCTGTTTTAAGAGGTAGTTTTAATCCCCATGCCCTATTATATACTAGGGGCTTACAGAGGAGGTCATGCTAATCACAGGGGGACCCCAACGCATAATGTTCCCTAGTGTATGTAGGTGTTTTCACTGTATTCTAAGTGTCTTTTAACATAGCACTGGCTCTAGGACTGGTTAGTCAGACTCAGTTACCACCAGTATCCGTCTGAAAAAGTTGAGGGTACAGGATGATTTTGCAACAAGGCTTCTTTCTGCTCTTCTTTTTGTTCTTTCTGCACGTTATCCTTCTTCCTGCACTTATCTTCGTATTTGAGGACTTCTGTTGCTTCTTTCTGCACTTCTTTTGTTTCTTTCTGTGCATTTTTTCTTCTTTCTTCACATGTCCTATCTCTGTAGGCATAGTTAGAAATTAGCATTTAAAAAACCTTTGAAATTCACAGAAAAAAACCATAGGTTTCAGGCACGTTATAGTTAGGAATTAGCATTTAAAAAACCTCAGAAATTCACTGAAAAAAACATAGGTTTCAGGGGTGTTATAGTTAGCTGGACTTTTCACTTGTACAAAACCATTGAAATTCCCCCGTTATAGTTAGTTCAGCTAACTATAACTCGCGCGCCCGCAATGCACTGCTGATGACGTCACATATTACATCACTCATGACATGGTCAGTGACATCACTCATGACATCACTGATGACATCTCAAATGACATCACTGATGACATCATCCTTGTGATAGAGTGGCAGACCTCCTCTCACCCTAATATAACCTTTGATACACACATTCAAAAATAGAGACTAAAATTTTCAAAACAATGGACATACCAATACCAGTTACAACAACCTCTTCAGTAATTCTAAGATCCACATACACATCCACTCATTCACCAACAGTCCTATACAGTCACTCATACATGTACTCACTCATCATATGTACTCATACACCTATACATCCTGTTACACAATGCCACTCATCCATAGAGTTACTCACACATAGTCACTCATGCTAATAAAGAATCAAACATACATTTACTTGCATATACAGTTATACACACACCACCATACTTACTTCTACGGAAACTTACACATACTTAGTCTTTTAAACAATCACTTAAAGAAACACATACTTATTCATACAGGAACTCTTTCAATCTCTCACCAATAGTCACATATACTAGTTTAAAACACTTATACACAAAGTGAGAGACTGATACAGATATTTACATATTTAAACATTACTCACTAAGCCATGTATTCACTATGATACACTTAATCAGTCAGTTACACAATCAATTTTTCAAAAACAAATCATCCATTTAGACACTTATATACCCATTTATTCTTCCATCGACCTTGAGATATACATATATAAAACATATTTAATTTTCAGAAAAACACACATTCACTGGATGATGTCATCAGTGATGTCATCAGTGATGTCATTTGAGATGTCATCAGTGATGTCATGAGTGATGTCACTGACCATGTCATGAGTGATGTAATATGTGACGTCATCAGCAGTGCATTGCGGGCGCGCGAGTTATAGTTAGCTGAACTAACTATAACGGGGGAATTTCAATGGTTTTGTACAAGTGAAAAGTCCAGCTAACTATAACACCCCTGAAACCTATGTTTTTTTCAGTGAATATATATATATATTATCTACTGGCGGTCGCCAGTAGATAGTTATAGTTAGGACCGTGTTTCCATAGGAAATCCGCAACATTCTATTTGGAATAACTTTGGCGCCGGTCGACGAATCCTCGCGAAATTTTCAAAACTAATGGGGCGCTATGCTCCGCTCCTACCCTGAAAGTCTCGGGGGGATTCGACAAGCGGGGGCTGAGAAAAAAGGGGGTCCCAAACCACGTTTTCCCCATGCATTTTTCCATAGGACCTTTAGACACAGCTACAGCCCGAACGGCTGAACTGAATTACTTGAAATTTGGCAGAGAGGTAGTCCTCAGGTCAAGGATGTGCCTTTTGTAGGTCTGGTGTAAATCTGTTCAGTAGGTCCTGAGAAAATAGCATTTAAATCAATATATATATCTGTAAGCGCGCTCCGTGCGCTTACCGTAAGCTTACCGTACGCGTACGGTGCCGTGCGCGAGCTCAATTCTGATTGGTGGTTACATGACTGTAAACATTCGAATCGGTCGAAATCAGGAAGTGTCGGCCGCCATTTTCTGTCTCTCGCACTGAGAAACAAAGGTGGGGAACGTGAAACGGGGGCAACGAAGAGAGTTGCAGACCCCCTAGTGTTTGTCAGGGGGTCCAAGAAGGACCCAAAAGTACGAAAAATAAATTTAATAATTTAAAAAAAAAATCGCGGGGTACGCGTACGGTAAGCTTACCATACGCGCACGGCAAAAAAAAAAAAAAAAAAAAAATAAAGAAGTAACAATCACATTTATTAAATAAATTAAAGGACCCACAAGGGAGAAAAAAACAAATGTAACTGCGTAAAAAAAGGCGAGGCGCGCACGGCATGGACTGCGCAACGTGGGCGCTCGGTGCGCGAAGCGCACCGAGCGCGCAGGGTGTGCGCATAGTGAAAAAACAGAAAAAAAAATAAAAAATAAATACATAACTTAGCATTCAAAAAAACGTACAAATTCACTGAAAAAACCATAGGTTTCACACACGTTATAGTTAGGAATTATCATTTACAAAACCTTGCAAATTCACTTAAAAAACCATAGGTTTCACACATGTTATAGTTAGCTGTACATTTCACTCGTAAAAAACCAATGAAATTCCACGTTATAGTTAGATCAGGTAACTATAACTTGCGCGACCGCAATCCACAATGTGTAATTTCAGATGTCATCATTGATGTCATGAGTGATGTCACTGACCATGTCATGAGTGATGTACTATGTGACGTCATCAGCAGTTTATTGTGGGCGCGCAAGTTATAGTTACCTGATCTAACTATAACGTGGAATTTCATTGGTTTTTTACGAGTGAAATGTACAGCTAACTATAACATGTGTGAAACTTATGGTTTTTTAAGTGAATTTGCAAGGTTTTGTAAATGATAATTCCTAACTATAACGTGTGTGAAACCTATGGTTTTTTCAGTGAATATATATATATATATATTATCTACTGGCGGTCGCCAGTAGATAGTTATAGTTAGGACCGAGTTTCCATAGGAAATCTGAAAATTCTATTTTGAATAACTTTGGCGCCGTTTTACTTATCTTCGTGAAACTTTCAAAACTAATGGGGCGCTCCGCTCAGCTCCTACCCTGAAAGTCTCGGGGTGATTTGTCAAGCGGGGGCTGAGAAAAAAGGGGGGTCCCAAAACGCGTTTTCCCCATGCATTTTCCCATAGGACCTTTAGTCGAAGGTACAGCCCGAACGGCTGAACAGAATTACTTGAAATTTGGCAAAGAGGTAGTCCTCAGGTCAGGCATGTGCCTTTTGCATATATGGTGTCAATCTGTTCAGTAGTTACTGAGAAAATGACAGTTAAAAGTACATAAATATCTATATGCGCGCACGGTGCTCGCACCGTGCGCGCACCAAATGTGCGCGAGCGTAATTCTGATTGGTGGTTAGATGTCAGTCAACATTCGAATCGGTCGAAATCAGGAAGTGTCGGACGCCATTTTGTGTGTGGCAGTGAAAAAGAAAGGTGGAGAACGTGAAAAGGGGGCAGGGTAGAGAGTTCCCGACCCCCTAGCCTTTGTCAGGGGGTCCCTGAAGGACCCCGAAGGGTGAAAAAACATTTTATTTTTTTCAAAAAATTGCGGGGTGCGCGCACTGTGCGCGCACGGTGAAAAACCCTTAAAAAAAAAAAACATTTTAAACTGTTTATAAGTTTATAGAAGATATTAACTATGCTGTTCAACTTCATCCAAATTAAAAAAAAAAGAGCTGAGCCATTCCATATTACAGGATACAGTCAATCTATAACTATATACATAGGTAGTTTATTGTAAAATAAATATATAAAAAATATAATAATACATACATAAATTAGCATTTAAAAAACCTTACAAATTCACAAAAAAAACCATAGGTTTCACAAAAGTCATAGTTAGAAATTAGCATTTAAAAACCTTGCAAATTCACTTAAAAAACCATAGGTTTCACACACGTTATAGTTAGGAATTAGCATTTAAAAAACCTTGCAAATTCATTCACTGAAAAAACCATAGGTTTCACACATGTTATAGTTAGCTGGACATTTCACTCGTAAAAAAACATTGAAATTCCCCCGTTATAGTTAGTTCAGCTAACTATAACTTGCGCGACCGCAATCCACTGCTGATGACGTCACATATTACATCACTCATGGCATGGTCAGTGACATCACTCATGACATCACTGATGACATCTCAAATGACATCACTGATGAAATCACTGATGACATCATCCAGTGAATGTGTCTTTCTGAAAAATAATTTTTTTTTATATATGTATATCTAAAGGTTAATGGAAGAATACATGGGTAAATAAGTGTCTAAATGGATGTTTTTTTTTTGTAAAATTAATTGTATAACTGACTTATTAACAGTATCTTAGTGAATACAGTGATGTAATATGTGACGTCATCAGCAGTGGATTGCAGTCGCGCGAGTTATAGTTAGCTGAACTAACTATAACGGGGGAATTTCAATGGTTTTTTACGAGTGAAATGTCCAGCTAACTATAACATGTGTGAAACCTATGGTTTTTTCAGTGAATATATATATAATTTCTCTCACCTCACATTTATACAACTTCTGCACAATCTACATCTCGCTTCACATGGTATAGGCCTCTGCCGTGTTTCTCCACTTCCAGATTTTGTTACTCAGTGCCTCCATCAAGTACCACCTCTTTATTATCCCTTATAAATTCTTGAGAATATCAGTTTAATGTAGCACTGTTTGGTGGTCAGCCAGACGTATGGGAGCGCTTGGAATGTGATTGACTTGCCCCTTCTCTATCTCCCTTTCAGATGTGAAATTAGCATTTGAATCATCCTGCCTTCCCTTAAGAGCGATTTTCAGAGGTTATTCTTAACATGGCTGACTCCACAAAGCATTGCAAATCTAACAGTCAAGGGTCTGACATGTGACTAAAGCTGAACCAGCCCTATAAGCCTTTAAGGGGCAGATCTGTAAGTGGCTGACCCTCACTCTGCCCTACTGACCATGTACTGGTGATCTGAGCATGTAACTGACTTTTATTCATCTCTGCCAGACTTGGAGGGCTAATGATGACATTTGATTTGCTCTCTACCAGTTTTCCCTCCCTTTTATGGATGTTCTTGATGTGTGACTGGTCTGTCACCAAATTGACAGATGTCATGTGTGACACCTTCAGCCAACCTGCCTCTTTGACCTGTGACATGTTGCCTTTTGGAACATGTTGATTTACACTTTTCTATTAAGTTCAGGCTACAAAGTCTCAGCATGTGTTTAAAAAAATGCTAAGGAAATCTCTTGTAGAAGGTTTGGGTGGTGTTTGTTCCAAATTCACAGTAAATATGAGTATCAGTAGAACTACCTGTCAGAGAGAGAAAGAACGAATGAGAGAGTTGCTTGGACTCAGTAAAACTAAGGCCCTCGTTCAGAGAATATCTGAAGTTGAAATGTCTTGTTAAATGCGGAAAAACAGAAGTTAATATAGGGGCATATTTATGAGAGGCTTGCGTTATGTTTGCACCATGCAAAGTGGCACATGCATGAGGCAAGCCTATAAGTCCGATTTGAAAACCAACTCAAAGCCACTTTCTGTGATTTGACAGGCGTAACTCTGTAGTAAGGCGACACAGCGCAAATCACTGCGTTGCCTTACTCTGTGCAAAAGAAACATTCCATGGGCATTGCGGTGGGTGTACCCACACAACTCGCATAGTTTTTGACACATTTCCAGATTTACTAAGACTTGTAAACCTGGAAATGTGCCAAAATCTTATGCTGCCCCAAGTGAGGTGTAGTGAGTTGAATCTTTATTTCTCCTCATTTTTCCCTCTTTCTACAATCTGCAGCACAAATAGAAAGAGGAGAAAGCCTCTTAGGCTTCTTTTTGTGCAGAAAGGTTTCTCTTGCTTCGCAGCCCTGCGCCACAATCTTCATAAAAATGGCCCATAGTTTCTACATCTTATTGGCGATTTTTTCAAAAAATCAAGCGTAATATCATCCTTATAATTTGCGGTAACCACAGGTGGAATTTTGGCCACCATACTATCCACTGGTTGAGTCTCCTCTGGCTCCATCCAGAAATATGAGAATTATCATTCAACCCAAAAGGTTATGTATAGATGACGGTGGTTTTTGGACATCCACCAGAAATCGACGGGCGTCCTGGCAGCACTCCTTGTAATCTCACCACGGATTTAGAGTTGAATGAACCACTGAGCCTCTGCGGCAGAGTGTCAGTCAGATCCGCTTTACCATACACCTTCCTGGCCAAGAGCTGACAGAACACAGCTCCATAAAATCAAAAGTTGGGGTGTGTAAAATATGCGTAATTCCCTTTTTACATAATTAAGGAAACCTTTGGAAAAATTATACTAAATTACATGAAATGGATAGCTAACATTTAATGATATATTTTACTGTATCCTCGATTGATGGGACGCAAGGACACACCACACGCCACTTGCCTTCTGTCTGTTTGCGTTGTTTCTTTGCTCCCGCAGTACAGTTTTTACCCGATTGGCCCACAATGACATCGACAGATGTAGTTTCACAGATTTTTACATAAAGTGGGTAATGCGAAATGCCAGAAATTTCATGAATTACCGTGCATAATTGAAATTTTGTCTACCACTAACCAGAAGGCCTATCAAATATATACAGCAGGTGTTTGATGCTGTTTTTTCCTATCTGGCCCTCCATGCAAGGATAAAAAATGCCTCTGACGCTCTGAGACAAATCTTCCAGTAGGTTATCGATACAGATTTTTTGTGGGGGATGAAAATTAAAAGAAATTATTACCTTAATGGTATGCCGCATGACGGGCATGTCAGCACTGTGCATTTTAGCCTGTGTCAGCGTTAACTATCCCCACCCACATCTCAGGAAAGACTCAGGAGCAGATTTTCAAAGACGTCACGCAACTCAGCACAGCAGCCAAAGATGATGATGGATTAAACCCAGATCAGTTGACTGGGGGTCCATCATCCCCTTTGTTATCGCTTTGTTCGCCCTAAGTTGGCAGGGTATGCCCAGACGTGGGTCCCTTGCTCACTTTGCCACTGGATTCAAGCAAGCCTGGCTGAAGACGGCTGAAATGCCAGAAACCGGTCCTAGGAAGCTTGTTTCCCGTCCAGGGAAGACATGGCTTGGCAGTTCGGGTTGGACTGTTCCCATGAGGCACAGGGTCAGACTGATTTGCATATGGCCATGTCTGAACTGGGGTGGCAGAGTGGGCTAAAGAACGGTGATGGATCAAACCCAGATCAGTTGACTGTGGGTGAGTGTTCGATTTGCTCAAACGCTCCGTCCATCATTTCCTTTGTTATCGCGCTGCCTTGTGTGTCAGGGTGGGAGTAGGAGAGTGCCATATCTACAGAGATATGGCTCTCTCCTCCCCTCACCTTAGCGCTGCAGCTGCCCTGCGCTAGGCACACAGCGTAGCGCCATAGTGCTAGGGTGCATGCTTTAGTCTAGTAAGGGTTTTGTACAGGAAGGGTTCCTTTCAAAGTATAAAATAATATGCATAGACCGGTTCAAACACTTTTCCCACTTTGCATGTGTGCTGCACAGTGCAGCACGCATGCAAAGTAGGAAAAGGAAAAATGAAAATATTTGCATCTTAACACCTCCATTCAGATGGCGTTAACTTCTGCCACTAAACCCTGTATACAATTCTTTGTAGATAGGGTTTTGCATCAAAAGGCATTGGTGGTTGCATGTTAACGCCTATGTACCACCCATGCAACATCCCCTTGGCGCTAAGTTACACAAAGCAATGCTTTGCGCTGCTTTGTGTTACTTGTAGAGTATTTTCCAATGCAAAACAAGTGACACACTGCAAAGTAAATTGGTAAAAAAAAATTTGCACTGGGTTAGCGCTACTTTTGTGGCGCTAACCCAGGGCAATATGTTTGAAAATGTACCCCTCAATATGGTGGGAAGGTCACAGATGGGTCAGCGGAAGAGAGGCCTCCAAGGCGTAGCACGTTTGCAGCCAGTGCACTAGGCCCTACAGTGCCTGAACTAGGTATTAGTCTTTCTGGAACACCATTAACACCCGTTGGATCTCTGGGGGTTACAGGTTTTCAGGAATCCCTGATGCATGCATTTTTCAGAATGACAGCAGGTGAGAGTTGCCCAGGTATTATCTTGTCTCAGCTTACCTATAGCTATTAGGAGTGTTGAAAAGATCCTCAGTCAATAGAAAAGCATAAGGCCAGAGGAAGGCTGGTTTCTATGCTTCACGGTTGTTTACGTGAATTCAAGATGGCAACCGGGCTTTCATGACACAGCGATGAAGGACCTGTACTATCCACAATGCAGGCCTGACATACTAACGATTGCCTGCTCAGGTCTGCAAAGGTGAGTGCTGACAGCAGGGTTTGACTAATTGCATGGGCAGATAAGCTTTGCTTGATCAAGGATTCAGCTGTGGTGCACACGCAGCCCTGGCTTTGCGCTCCTGAGACAGGGTGTGTCTGCAGCTTACAAAGGCCTTTAGAAGTGGGGTAGCAAGTCTACTTCGCCGTTTGTGGTGCGAGGCCATTATTTGCTGACTCTGAGGGTTGGCTCTGTTTGCAAGAGCATGAAAGCATAACCCTGCAACTTGAGAGATAGCACTGCAGGATAAGTACAGCTGTGTTGTTTCCCATAACCAACAAGTAGGCCACATCAAATGCCCTTTGACACCTCCCTGCCCTGTGACACCACTTTTTCGAAAACCTGAGACCTTCTTAAATTTGGATTGGAGGACATTTGTAGAGCGCGTGGCTACCCGGAAGCGTCCCAGCGCTGAGAACTGGCACGGAGGGGACAGAGGACTAGAGAGCCGTCTTCAATTGCTTACGAAATGCCAGATGATTGGGGACTGTGCGAAGATGTAGAGGCAGAGCGTTCCAGAGTTTGGAAGTGTTATAAGAAAACAGCCGGCCACCGCTTCTGGACCTCTTGATCCTGGGGATCTCTGCTAAATACAGGTCATCTGACCGGAGTTTCCTATTTGCTTTATAAGGGCATATCAAGTCTGAATTAGTGGGCGGACCGATCTCCTGCATTGATTTATGTGCCAGGCAAAGAGCCTTGAATCTAATACGTTCCTGCACTGGGAGCCAATGGAGGGAGCGTAGAGCGGGTTTTGCAGATTGTCTGTTGGCGGTTCCAGTCAGAAGTCTGGCAGCGCTGTTTTGAACTGACTAGAGTTTAGCGACTACTGAAGTGGGGGCGCCCAAATACAGCACATTCCCATAGTCCAATTTAGAGCGTATGAGTGATTGGACCAGTAAATTATTTTGCATGGGAGGGGAGGAGGGGCAGAACCTTACGGGCCATTCTGAGTAGACCATAGCAGAGGGCTGCCGTCTTCCTGGTCTGAGTCCTAAAGCTCAAGTCCTGGTCAAACCATATACCCAAGCACTTAATTTCTGACTTTGGGACCGGGACTGGACCCATGCTAGAGGGCCACATGGAGCTGGGCTTGAAACTAAGGTGGTTGCCCAGTATCATGATCTCGGTTTTACCACCGTTAAGCTTGAGCTGGGACGCATCCATCCATTTTGAAATGTCCTCTAAACAGGTGTAGAGGGCGTGGGTTTTTTGGTCTGCTTGGCTTAACCCAACCACCAGTTGCATATCATCGGCATAGGCAATCATCCGGATTCCAAAGGGGGCTACGATGGCTGCCAGAGAGGCCATATAAACATTAAAAAGGGTAGGGCTGAGTGACGAGCCCTGTGGCACTCCACTCAGCAAGGAGGAGGGTTTAGATGCAATATTCTCCTCGAATATCTGGAAGGTTCTACCCTACAGGAAAGAAGACAGCCATTGAAGCACGGTGCCATCCAATCCTATACTCCTGAGACGCCGGATCAGAGTCGTATGATTCACCGTGTCAAATGCGGTGCTCAGGTCTAGGAGTAGTATGGCTACCAAGCCTCCTGAGTTGAGAATCTTCCTGCTTTCCTCAACCACTGCTAGCAGCACCGTTTCAGTACTCTGGCGCGGTCGGAACCCTGTTTGAGAGGAGTGGAGCAAGTTGTGGGTTTCAAGGAATCTGGAGAGGGTCTGATTAACGTGTTTCTCTGCTACCGTGCCTATTCCAGGCAGAAGGGACATGGGGCGGTAGTTGCCCAGATCTGTTGGTTCCAGATTGGGTTTCTTAAGTAGGGTTTTTACCATGGCCCCTTTCCATTTAGTGGGAACTATCCCAGTGGACAGTGAGGCATTAATCAGATGTTTCATGTTAGGGGCTATAATTGAGGTGACCTGTTTCAGAATGTTAAGTGGAGCCGGATCATTAGGGGAGCCGCTCTTTACCGAGGACAGGAAGGTGAGAAGAGTTTCGTGGGACAGAGGGGGAAAGACTTCAAGAATGTGTTTGGGGGGACCAAAGTAGAAGTCTTTCTGTATGTGAGAGGGCTTGCCATCATCATCCTTACATGGCAGGGATTCAAAGATATGCTGAACCTTGGTGGTGAAATATTCGGCTAGCTTGTTGCAATGTTGACCAGAGGTGTCGTGGGCTATACGAGGGACGGGGGCTTTGAGTCATTTTTTAATAATAGTAAAGGTTTCTTTTGGCGAGTTAGTAGCTGATAGAATCCGACCCTAAAAATAGGAGGCCTGGGCCCATCTTAATTCTGCTTTATAGGCATGGATAGCTGCCCTGTAATCCAATTTTTGGGTGGGTAGAAAGCCTTTCCTCAACTGTCTTTCCTTGACCTTGCAGCGCTGCTTTAAGGTGCAAAGTTCAGGGGAAAACCATGGAGAATTGCGAGGCCCAACAGTCTTTTTTATTCTGATCTTTGGAAGAACAGAGTCGAGTGACTCTTCTATCCAACTGAGGAAATTCTCATTGGCTTTTGACAGAGCATGGGTTCAGGGTTGGTTTAGTCTTTTCCAGTTCCTCGGACCATTTCTCCAGGGGGAGCTTGTTCCATGAGCGACCGTGGACCCAGGTAGATTGAGTAGCAGGTCTGATGACCTGTGGTGACCAAGAAAGGGGAGCCAGGAGGTGGTCCTACCAGGGGAGTGGAATGGGGTCAGTCCTTTTAAGGTCATCTAAATTGGAGAACACCGGGTCAAGGAGGTGTTCTTTGACATGAGTAGCATGTCCTATTTTTTGGGACAATTGGAGAGATGTAAGGTCCCTGGCCAGCTCGCCTGCATTTGCAGCTCGCGGATCATTGAAATGGAGATTAAAGTCTCCGAAGATAGTAAAGTTAGCCGCCGAGCTGGCAAGATTGACCGTCACCTCTAGTAGAGATTTATTGAAGGCTCCTATCCATCCAGTTGGCCGATAGACAAGAATGCCTGTGAATGAGAGGAGTGGGGAGAATTCGATGATAAAGTGGGTGTTCTCACAGTCTTCAAGAGGGTTCCCCAACAGGCGACAGATGAACTGTTCCTTATAGATAATGGCGATCCTGCCACCTCTGCCTGTTGACCGGTCTGTTCTCTGCATCACAAAACCAGGGGGGAGTGCTTGCACAATATCGGGCTCTGAGCTGGCGCTGAGCCAGGTTTCCGTGAGGAACAGCACATCTGGGTCATAGTCTCTGAGGAGCATCCAGACCTCTGCAGTGTGTTTGGGCAGGGACCTACAGTTGAGTAATAAGATTCTGAATTGGTCGTTGTGTGGGGGTGCCCTAGCCTATTCAGAGAAAGGTCATGCTTGCAGTATGGGCAATGTTTGGGGAGTTTATCCAGAGGGAATGAGTGACCACAGGTGGTCCCTGGGGTGCCGTTTAATTTCTTGAGCTGAAAACTGGAGTAAATGTATTGGGTTGAGGGAGGAGATGCAGGGGTTCTGACCCCAGGGGCCCGGCTGGGCGCGGACGGGCGCAGACGGGCTTGCCTTAGGCGCACCCACCCGCTGCGCCGTCGCGTCATAACACGCTTTTTATCGAAATCAAGCTGCGCCGGGAACAGCAACTAGACTGCTGACCCGGCGATGTGTGATGTGGAAGTGCGAGTGCCCCCAAGACCCTAGAGCATTGAACACAGCTCTATCCCCCCCACAGTTAGAAATACGTTTTTTCAAAGATCCAATAATATATATGTAATATTTAATAACAATTGTGATAAGAGGACCTAACAGCCATCTTTAGGAGCTAAAGGTAGGCTTTTAAATGCAAGTGTGTACGTTACAGATTTATACGACAGAGCATGGGCCGAGCTACAAAGCACAGGAGCACCATGCAGGAGAACAAATATATTCTAAGCAGGTGCAAGGCGGGCAGGGAGGTGAGAGATAAGGAAGTTAATGCAGACCTTGCTTTGTCCGGAGGGGCCCTAGTTGGCATGGGTGGTAGAAGGCGAGACTGAGGGGGTAGAGTACACAGATGGATTGTGAGTGAGGGGCTAAGATGTGACTATGTGTTGCTTTGAGGGTTTCAGCTCTTTTTTTTGGATTTTTCTATAATCACGAAGCTTGCAAGAAAGTCTAATACCAGAGATTGTAAGAGGTCTATTACTTGGAGAGTAGCCCACTTCCTACCGATTCTTTTCCACCGTGGAGCTCTGCTATCTAAAGTCTGTAAAGTCTGCGGCTGGGGTTACCGACCGCCAACGCAATCAGTGCTGGCTGGTCATGAGGCTGCAGAACTATTACACGTAGCCTGTGTCCTCTATTGGCATCTGGTGGGTAACTTCAGAGTAGATCCGCTCTCTACCTTTTATTGGCCACGAAGACCAAATTGCCCATGTCTATAGGGGTTTCACATAGTCCCCCTTCCCAAACTTATGTACTGGACGACACTGCAAAGTCCAAGCTTGCAGAATTTATTCAAGCCAATTGCACTAGAGCATCAATGATGAACTGGAGAAGATCTGAACCGACAAAGCCTCCTCTGAGCCTGTGACGCAACACGCCACATGCCCCTATTTCATGATTTAATCAGCCATAGAAGTTTCATGTGGCATGTAAATAGCCATACAGCTTTACAGAGATTAAAGACCTATTGAAAGTCAAAGCTGTGTCCAGACCCTGCTTCTTCTTAATCTTTCCTATAGAACCATTCAATACTGCACCTGCATCGGATCCTTCCTGTTAAAGGCCTCCTTTTATTATTACGTGGACTTTGATTTCAGCTTTTACTAAACCAGTCCTCTTGATACAGGCCTGAACAACCAGGGCACTAACTGTTGTCTACCAGTATAGGCCAAAATAATCAATTACTCTCAACATTACCTAACAAGCGTCTGGACAAAGATACCTGATGCCAATACCTGGGTTAACATTCCATATTCCACGCACTCAGTTACCTATATTGGTCACCTTTCTCTAGATGGGACATACTTTTTTTCTCCAGGAGCTCCTCCTCACTGAGTCAAATGTGGCCTACAAAATCATCCCCTTTTCCCTGTACATCACAGCTGCATCATTTGCAATGCCATGTATGCGTAAAACACATAACTCTGGACAAATATATAGCTCAACTTCTAAATAATGCAGCGCTAAATAGTTCCTCTGAGAAACGCTGCTCACAGTCTGTAACAGTTATTGGTAAACCTCTAGAGGCCCTATCCTAAATATATTCTAAAATAAGCTAATTTACTAGTGCTGACTTCAGTCCTAGAATATTTTATGGAATCAATTACATTTTTACTTGCACTATTTCTTACTGATCTGTAACGTAATGCACTATATTAATGCAAAGCTTTTTTTATACTTGCTATTTTTCAATATCTCGAACTTATTTTTACCTTTTGGTGCACATCTTTTCCTAAAGCTACCTGGAGTGCCCACCAGGCACCAGGATCTACTTTTCCCATTTCAATATTCAACATGCATTTTGCGTCAATGGTTTTTTAACATTGCCAAACATGAAGGTTGGTACCCAACTTAATATGTGCCTTTCATGACTGCTGGTCCATATTCCAAAGATGTCCAATATTTTGAGACAACTAAATGGCAGAGGCTGGCAGCTACCTTCCAAAATCAGGGTCCAATAGTAAGGCCTTTAACCATCCATAACCAAATCTTAACTCTACCTAACATTTTTGAAGACTCACCTCAAGGGTTCTTAGAGCCTCATGTTTGATGCTCCTCACAGGCTGAAGGGGTCATTCACATGTGATTGGTAAAAGGGCATCCTCCAAAATGTCTCAGACATTCAATCCGCCCAGCAACCTCCACCGTCAGAAGCACCCTATTGCTCACTGGTCTGCTGGTTGACATGACACCAGAAGACCAAACTTCTTCAGGGCAGGGCTTCCAGTGGCGTGTACGCTCTGTTTCTTTTATCATGGTGGTCCTGAGCAAGTAAAAAACATCTGTCTGCCCTACATACTAGGAGGAAACTTTCAGTGTGTCCGGGCATTATATTTACATTTTCCAAAAACTTCATTTATGAGTTTGTCTTTTGATGATGTAAAAAATTCTCCAGCAGCTGACATCCCAGCTGTTTGGCTGTACACCAGCCAACCTCTGAATGAGGTCTTTGCTCTTACACACACACACACACACACACACGCAGACACGCACACAAGCACACACAGACACACATACACACACACATACGTGTTACCATCCTTGTGGGGACTATGTGTGAACCGCCTTGTGGGGACTAACCTTTCCCAATGTTTTAAAAATATGCCAATAACAGAAAAATCACACACACACATACGTGTTACCATCCTTGTGAGGACTATGTGTGAACCGCCTTGTGGGGACCAACCTTTCCCAATGTTTTAAAAATATGCCAATAACAGAAAAATCTTAAGAAAAAATTCATTATATAGGATCCTGCTCCAAATGTGCAAATATATTGTTATTTAATCGCACGCACAAAACCATCTTTGTGGGGACGTGAACACGTGCTACCATCCTTGTGGGGACTTACACAATAATTATCATTTGTGATTGAATACATTAACAAACAAATGGCTAAATGTTATTTTTCAGTGCTTTACCTTTATTGCATGATAGTTTAGGCATATTTGAATAGATCTTTCTCTCCTAGGAGCATCTAGGAAACGGATTTTGATGATAATGCATTTCTCAGTACAAACCTATAGTACATAAAGTCCATGGAAAGGGATTCACAGATATCTAGGTGCCGATTACGATCCGGTAAAAACCGGGTACGAACCGTCGGTCGGAGAGTTTTCTCCGTCCGACTCGTACCCGGTCGGAAAACTTTACAAACATGGAATTACGAATCGCACGGAAACACCATTTCCGTACGAATCGTAAAAAACACCGACCGACGAAAATATACATACGAATGTGATCCAGGAATGCTGCGACGTGACGTCGGGACGCTTTCAGGCAGCGTTTCACGACCCAGGAAGTACGATTCGAACGGACAGCAGTCCGGACGGCGATATTTTCACGGCACCCAAAAAGTGCCGGAAAAGCGAAGTACGGCGCGAAACGACCAGAGTAGGTGGCCTGGAACGCGCCGTACCCCCCCATCCCCGTATGTATGTGCTGACCCCCCCCAGCCCCCGTATGTATGCGCCGTCCCCCCCAGCCCCCATACGTACGTGTCGAACCCCCCCCCAGCCCCCGTACGTACATGTCGAACCCCCCCCAGCCCCCGTACGTACGTGTCGACCCCCCCAGCCCCCGTGAGTACGCGCCGAACCACCCCCCCAGCCCCCGTGAGTACACGCCGAACCACCCCCCCAGCCCCCGTGAGTACGCGCCGAACCCCCCGTGTATGTACACCCGTTTACGTTCGAGTCCTACCCCCACCTGTGTATGTACACTCGTGTACGTTCGAGTCGTACCCCCACCCGTGTATGTACACCCGTGTACGTGTCGTTCCCCCCGTGTATGTACACCCGTGTACGTTCGTACATACACGGGTGGGGGTACGACTCGAACGTACACGGGTGTACATACACGGGGGGTACGACACGTACACGGGTGTACATACATGGGGGGTACAACTCGAACGTACACGGGTGTACATACACGGGTGGGGGTACGACACGTACACGGGTGTACATACACGGGGGGGTACGACACGTACACGGGTGTACATACACGGGTGGGGGTATGACTCGAACGTACACGGGTGTACATACACGGGTGGGGGTACGACTCGAACGTACACGGGTGTACATACACGGAGGGTTCGGCGCGTACTCACGGGGGCTGGGGGGGTGGTTCGGCGCGTACTCACGGGGGCTGGGGGGGGGTACGACATGTACGTACGGGGGCTGGGGGGGTTCGACACGTACGTACGGGGGCTGGGGGGGTCGACACGTACGTACGGGGGCTGGGGGGGTTCGACACGTACGTACGGGGGCTGGGGGGGGTTCGACACATACGTACGGGGGCTGGGGGTGTTCGGCGCGTGTGTGGGCACATGTCTCCATGGTTGCTATGGGAGTTCGGTGCGGACGGTGTTTTTTCCATACGGTTGTAACATCGGACGCACGGGATGGATCGTGATTCCGCGGTCGGACTTCACTTTTCACATTTGTACGGTGAATCGTCCGTGGACGTGTCGGACACATTTTCCGACCCGAGGACGTGTGGAGAATAATTCCCAATGCGATTCGTATGGACTTTTTCCCATGCGAATCGTAATTGGCAGTTTGTACGGCACTTGTACGATTCGTACGGTAAAAAGACCGGATACGAGTCGTACGGGGAATTTTTTTACCGGATCGTTATCGGCACCTGGTCTATTGCTGAGTTCTCACAAACATTAAGGGATAAGGATCCAACGAATAGTTAAATTAATGTAGAGGCCAAAGAGCATGCAATTTGTGTGAGATGGGAAAGTCAAGTTGAGAATACCTAGGGGTCCATTAGGATGGCAGGCGGACTTCAGTCCGCCCGCCACCCTAGCGGTGCTGGGACCGCCCGCTAGTGGTGCGGCAGTCCCGCACTGCCAATTAGGATGGGACCGCCACCATGGCAGTCGCTTCCCGCATATACAACATTGTGGGGGGCGGTGCTGTAAGCAACACCCGCCACAATGTTGTAAATGCATGGGGTGCATTGGCATGCCCAACGTGACAGGCACTGCGCGGTGCCTGCCACCTCGTGTATGCCAATGTAGGGGGGTATCATGGGTACCCCCCAAGTGCAGCCCCGCAACCCCCCACCCACCCGGGCAAAGCGATTCCTGCATGCCTTACCATGCCGGAGTCTCCACCATGGAAAGGCATGAAACCGCCATCATCATAATATGGATGGCAGTGCCTGCAAGGCACCAGCACCATATTGTGGGCCTTTTTCACCCGGTAGGCAATCGTGACGATTGCCTACCGGCAGAAAAGCGACAGACGGTCTTTCCGTCTGCCGCGGTACCCCCGCCATGCTAATGTGGCGGGGGGTAAAAGGCCATTCGGCGGGGTGTTTTTGGCAGGCGGATCGCCACCGCCGGTCGGGCGGTGGAAATCCACCCGCCATGACCCCCCTAGTATTGTTTCATCAACTTCACTATCGTCTTGGTATGGTTGTACAATAATAGTCCCCAAAGATATGGCATGTGCTTATAGTAATGTTCTAGTGCTGACCAGCCGCGGCTGCTGCAGGTAAGAGCGGTGGGGCGCTGGGGCCAGGTGAGGGGGGATTTTGAGAGACGACCACAAGGGAAAATCAACTATTTATTTAATTTTCCTCATGGTCGTCTCTCAAAATCCCCCTCACTGGCTCCACCCCCCTACCGCTCTTAGCTGCAGCGGCCGTGGCTGGTCCAGACATAGGGAGTGTGTTGTGTTATTTTCAAGCCCCCACAGAGATAGGGCATGATTATATTGATGTCCAGGTTCCTACAGATATAGTGTTTAATTATAGTCACTCTCAAATCCCCATAGACAGAGTGTGATTATATTTATGTTAAAGCCCCCGCAGAGATGATGTGTGAATATAATAATGCTCAATTCTCTGTAGAGATAGTATGTGATGATAGTTATGTTGAAGTCACATGAGATAGTGTGTCATTAGGGTGATGTCCAGGTTGCCACACAGATAGCAAGTCATTATAGTCATGGTCAAATCCTCCAAAAGATAGTGCCTGATTATTATGGCACTGCCCAGGCCAAAAAAGATATAGTGCCTGGTTATAGTCATGTTCAAGTACCCCTAGAGATAGTGTAAAATGATTGTCATGCTGCAGTTCATGCAGAAATAGTGTGTTACTACAGTATTTCCTAGCTCCCCACAGAGATAGTGTGTGATTATAGTATTACCACTGTACCTAAAGTGATAGTGTGTGATTATAGACATGCCCAGGTCCCCAAAGAGATAGTGTGTGATTATAGACATGCCCGAGTCCCCACAGAGATAGTGTGTGATTATAGACATGCCCAGGTCCCCACGGAGATAGTGCGTGAATATAGACATGCCCGATTCCCCACAGAGATAGTGTGTGATTATAGACATGCCCAGGTCCCCACAGAGATAGTGCGTAAATATAGACATGCCCCAGTCCCCACAGAGATAGTGTGTGATTATAGTATTACCACTGTACCTAAAGTGATAGTGTGTGATTATAGACATGCCCAGGTCCCCACAGCGATAGTGTGTGATTATAGACATGCCTGAGTCCCCACAGAGATAGTGTGTGATTATAGACATACCCATGTCCCCGCAGAGATAGTGTGTGATTATAGACATGCCCAGGTCCCCACAGAGATAGTGCGTGAATATAGACATGCCCCAGTCCCCACAGTGATAGTGTGTGATTATAAAGATGTCCAGGTCCCCACAGATATGGTGTGTGACTATAGTATTACCATGGTCTCCAAAGAGAATGTGTGTGATTATAGACACACCCAGGTTCCCACAGAGATACTGTGTGATTAAAGACATGCCCAGATCCCCACAGAGAAAGTGTGTGATTAAAGATATGCCCATGTCCACACAGAGATAGTGTATGATTTTAGGGATGTGCAGGTCCCCACAGATATAGTGTGTGATTATAGGGATGCACAAGTCCCTACAGAGATTGTGTGTGATTATAGACATGCCCCAGTCCCCACATAAATAGTGTGTCATTATAGACATTGCCTAGGTCCCCATGGAGATAATGTGTTATAATAGACACGCCCAGGTCCTCACAAAGATAGTGTGTTATTATAGGGATGCACAGGTCTCCACAGAGATAGTGTGTAATTATAGGGATGAACAGGGATAGCGCACAGAGATAGTGTGTAAATATAGACATGCCCCGGTCACCACATAAATAGTGTGTCATTATAGACATTGCCTAGGTCCCCATAGAGATAATGTGTGATTATAGACATGCCAAGGTAACCACAGAGATGATGTATGATTGTAGACATGCTAAGGTCCCCATACAGATAGTGTGTAATAATAGACACGCCCAGGTCCTCACAAAGATAGTGTGTTATTATAGGAATGCACAGGTCCCCACAGAGATAGTGTGTGATTATAGGGATGCACAGGGATAGCGCACAGAGATAGTGTGTGAATATAGTCGTGATCAAGTCCCCACAGAGATAATGTGTGATTACAGTGATGTTCAAGTCTCCACAGTCATAGTGTGTGATTAAAGTTATATTCAAGTCTCCACAGTGATGTGTGTAATGATAAGGATGTTGAAGAACCCATACAGATCATATTAGGCTAGTGGCTTATTAAACTAATTAATCCACTTGAGGGATATGTGTTTGACCTCTCTCACACGTGTTTGAATCCTGGTGCTTCCACTCAGCCTTTCATCCTTCCAAGGTTCATACAATAAGTACTATTTACTTGGATGACAATAAACATATGGTATTCAGCACCAAGATACCCCCAGGCGTGAATGTGTACATAATATATATGCACATGAGATGATGTGATGTGATGTGATGTGATAATAGTGGTACTCAAGCCACCACGAAAGATAGACTGGAGTGATCCTATATCTATTAATCCCACTTCAAACGCAGCATTAACTGAGTGAAACTCTGTACATCCAGGAAGGTCCATGGCTTCCTTAAAAATCCAAGTATCTGAGTTCTCATTCTCTTTTCTAACCACCATCTTTTGAACTCTAGTCTCCATAAGGAAGATAAAACTATATTGTTTGATTGCAACAAACTCCATATTCTAATTTGTTCTGTCCCTTTAGGATTATTACAGTAGAGAAATAGATTTAAGAACTGACATCTTTATAATTATTTCTCTATAATTCGAGAATGTAATGTTCCTCTCCTCATAAAGCTCTTCTTTTTCTCAAAGTATTTTTTCTTCCTGCTCTTGGGGCTCTTTCTAGTTAGCCAGACTCACACTCACACTCTATAAATACCTGTATATATGTACATAAACCTTGTTTAACAAACTTAAAACAATTATTGTGATTTGGAGCATATATTCTATAAGTGGATTTCCAGAATGGGGCTAGCTGTTTTTTGAGCATGAGTAGAAAAAAATCATTTTGGCAGTGGTACATCCACCTTTTTATGGGAAAAGACACATTCTCAAAATGTGCCCAGTTGAAACATGGGAAACTTTCACAAAGTTAAAACATCCATTTGAAAACCAACCCTTTATATTTGGAGTGTAGAATAGATATTCTTAAGCAAGGCTTGTGTTTTTTTGTACAAGAGTAGAGAAAGGTAGTTTAGGCTTGTGAGGCAACACCCTTTTTCATGAAAAAGGGCATCTTCTCAGAAGTGCCCAAGTCAACTACAAGAGACCTTCTCAGTGTTGAAGGTCTTGTTATTTGAAGGCTAAATGATATACAACCATACAAACTGTATTCCTGAAGTGAGCTGGTATGCTCATTGTGTAAGAGTAGAGAAAGTCACTTTGGCTGACATGCAGGTGTCTTTTTCATGGGAATAAAAACCTCAGAATGTGCCTACTTTAAGTATAGGAGTCTTTTGCAATGGTAACATAAACATTTTTGAGGCGTGAGGCCAAATGTTTTACATTGGTGTGTGTGGGGTATACAACTAGGGGGGCTGGTGAATCCTTTGGGACCGATTAGGATGGCGGGCGGACGTACCATACCGGAAATGGGACCGACCAACTAGCCGTCAGTGGTCCCACCATAGAGATTACAGTCCGCACCTTGTATTCTTTGCATTTCGGCGGGTGCTGCTGGCTGTAGCATTCGCCGCAATGCAAAAGATGCACCCTGTACATATCCCTGCACTACGTGGCTGGCACCATATGGTGCCTGCCACGTGGTACAGAGATATGTAGTTGGGCACCATAGGTGCTGCCCAGTGCCCACATCGGAGGAGGAAAGGGTGACCCCAAAGTCCCTTTCTGTCTCCCTGGTCATGGCAGGTTAACCGGCATGAACAGGTGGGCAGAAAGGTACATCGTAATCCCTATGCCTGGTAGGCACCACCACCATTGTAGGGAATACGGCCGCCTCCACCGCAACATTGAGATATGGCAGGTGGATATGATGGGTCTGATGGTGGTGGGACGCCACCGACGGGCTGTCGGTGGCGTCCCACCGTCATCCTAATCGGGCCCTTTGTTCAGGAATAGAGAAAGAGAATTTGATAGTCATGGCTAGCTGTTTTTCTGTGAGAATAAACATAAAGTTTGCATCTTTTAAAGATAGGAGTCATTCACAAAGTTGAAAAACATGTTTTTAAGCAGTAGGCATTTTGCACATAGAGTCTTATGCACAATTTTTTCAATTAGGTTGGTGGTCCCTTTGTGCAGGAGTAGAAAAAATCACTTACAGTTGTGTAACTACACTTTTCATATGGAAAGGGACGTGTTCAAAATGGGCACATGTTAAATATAGTGAATAAATAAATGTGATTCCAAAATATCATTTGACACAAACATGTTAAAAATATCACCACTGCAAAAATATAGTGCAACAGAATATCAAAAGTAAGAATACAGGTTTTATTGTATACAATATCATTTATAAGATAATTTTTGTAATTAATATTGTGTATTTTATTATAGTTGTAATAAACATTGATTTTAAATAAATATATATATAATAGTACTATTAGTATAGTTGTTTTTTCAAATATAGTTTGTAATTTTTCATTTAATTTTTTTAATGTAATTAGTATTTTATAATTTAGTAGCAGGATATTGGTTTTGTAGGCGAATATGGTGGAAAGTTATTTACATTTTAAATAATTGTTTATATATATATATAAGTTACATTAAATATTTAATTGGTTACTATGTATATGTTGTAATTGTTTAATTGTTCTTTGATTTATTTGGGTTTAATTTTGGATTTGGATTTCTAATTTATATTGTGTATAGTATGATTAGCCATCCATAATTTAGTAGTGGTTTGTAGGGGAATACGGTGAGAAATAATTAAATTAAAATAACTCTTTATTTAAATATTTAATTCAGAAATCATTATATATTTATTCCTTGACTATTTTATAGGAAAAATTGTTGTTTGATTTAGGCTATGTAAGAGATAGTTAATAATATTCATAAACAAGTATATATTTATCATTTTTATATGTTTCATTTATTTATTTTATTTTTATCTTATTATTGTTTTATTTATATTTTATTCTATCTTCTTGGTGTTTGTGTTTTTTTTTCAGTAGTAGCAAGAGAAGTGGATTTCTATGAATGTATATTTCAATATTTAATGTATTTATACATTTATTCTGTATATTTATAATACATTTAGCATTTTATTGAATGTATACAATATATATATATGTTTTTAAATATGGTTACTCACTTGGGTGCCGATTCCAATCCTGTAAAACCCGGGTACGAATCATCGTACGGAGCGCTCTCTCCGTACTACTCGTACCCGGGGAATGCACCTTACAAACCAGCAAGTACAATTCGTACAGAAATAGCATTTTCGTACGATTCGTAAAAAACACCGTGCGACTAAAAAATACATACAAGTCCGATCCGGGACAGCGCGTACGCGACATTCGCACGGAGTCAGGCAGCGTTTTACGGACCAGCAAGTACGATTCGTACACACAGCACTTCGCACGGGAATATTTTTACGGGAGTCAAAAAGTGCCGGAAAAACTAAGTACGCCGCGATGCACGAGGAAAAGGGGGCCCGGTACGCACCGTACCCCCATCCCTACATGTCTGCACCGTACCCCCAGCCCCCCCGCATGTACGCACTGTACCCCCACCCCCGTATGTACGGTGCGTACCCCACCCCTGTATGTATGGCGCATACCCCCCCGTATGTACGGAGCATACCCCACCCCCGTATGTATGGCACGTACCCCAGCCCCGTATGAACGGCGCATACCCCACCAGCGCATAGCGGAAACAAGTTTGGCAGCAAGGACACATGTGATAGTAAATTTCTTCTAGCTTACATAACTTGTCACAAAGAGGCTGCTTTTAAAGTATCTGACAGGGTTAAGACACCAGCTGCAGAGATCATTGTGTGCCCAGCAATTTTAAAGGGATTGTAATGGCGGGAAGATGTATTTAGTGGTTAACACAGTTGTGGGAGAGTTGTGTGTTTTTTCTAGTCACAGTTTTCACTCATAAAGTAGCATAGACGGTTACTGTACATGCACGTCATAATATTATATGCAGATCACACAATGGTATTTATTTAGAGAGGAAAGTGGGCTACTGCTCTTGATGCAGAGATCATTTTGTTACATCCTGTTCATAATTTGCAAGCCTTCTAATATAGCACAGTCATATATTTATCGGCATCAAGGAGCTGGATGCAAAATGTAGGTCATGGGTTTAGATCCTTATTGAATTTTTCTCAATCTGTTACTCTAAGGTTTGAAAAAAAGGTTCCTTAGTGAATTAATAGTTATGGTAGTTCAGACAACGACAATCACTGTTACATTTTATATCCTGAAATTTTTCTCTGACAATCGATTCTTAACGTATAATGTTTACAAGTATGGATGATATGTTATTCCTACACCAATAACCCTCATTCTTTTATATAACAATTCCTGTGCATTGTTTACACACTTATATGATTTATTGTGCCTCTGTGTGTGATGTAAAGCGCAGTGACCCTCTACACTGTAATGAGTAGAACCATAAAGAATTATATAAATGAATTAGTAAGTGGCATTTAAATAAATGTTTGTATAAATACTCATACAGACCAATAAAGCCTCCATTCTTACCGTAAAAGCCCATCTCTTACACAGGGAGTTGAACAAAGTTAAAAATCTGCTTCCAATAGTTTCTCTTAAGCACTTGTGTGCCTTTGTTTTCTTCTATTTTAGTGGCATCTAGGTGTTTGGCTCCAGTTGGCTCCAAGCTAGGATGATAGATGGACAAAAGGAGGGCTGATGTTCCTTTAAATCAGACCTTTGTTTTGGGCCCAGTTGAAATCTAAAATCAGAAAGACAGCTGACAACTAGTGGGCAGTGCTGAATGTGCCATGGTGTCAGAAAAATAGTATCAGGGCAAATTTAGCATGTTTCTCTTTGCCGTCCAGATCCAGCCCAGAAATAGTTGCCAGAACCAGGATTCCACCTATTTTCTAGCACTAATAGAATCACATTATTTGGTGATATTGGATCCACATTATGCAGGTCAGCAATAAGATGGGCATCTCTTTCTCGCAGCTATTTTACATCTACCTACCATGGTTCACCACGGGTAGTCTGGCTGTCTAAACATGTGGTTTAGCCCAGGGTTAGAAAATTCAGAAGTCCGCAGGGAAGGGGTTTCTTCAGTGAGGGGAAGAAAATTTGGAGAAATGCTCTCTGCTGCAGAGTGCAATCCATAATTTCACCGGCAAAGTATCGATCAGTGAAATATCGAGATGATAAGTGCACATTGGTAGCTATAGACTTACTATTCTTAACTCCACATCTGAATACAAGGTACACACATGTGGAGTTAAGTTAAGTAAATATACTTACCTGTATAGTCTCACCTTGTTAATATTTTAGAGCTCAATATTATTCCACAAAATTATGGCCACGCAATATTTTTGAAAATATATTTACGTGGAACATCCCAGAGGTTTGGGCCCAGTCGGTGGTTACTATCCGAATCTGTTTTTTATAATTGTATTTGCTATTGGTGTCTGATGGCCTAAGACACAGTTTCATTCTAACTAAATACCAGATGTATTCTTTTTGTTCACTTACGTCTTCATTTGGGACGTAAAGCAAAATGTACATAATTCAATGGCTGATGAACTTGGACCATGTCTCAACAGCATGTGGAGCCATCCACTGTATCCCAGTTCAGGATGTCACCCACATTTATTATCTGAAGCTGTGTCTACTTATGCTATGCAGTCATAAATGTTGAATTACTCACCCTCACCATAGTAATCAGAAATGCACCTTCATTTCAAGTGATCTCACTTAATTTCATAAAATTCAATTGCCACACTAATGCCTCCAGTATAGCAAAGGGTTTGCCTTTAACACAGTAGGGCATAAGTACTATAAGCATTATATAGCATTGTGGTATTTGTAAAGTGTGTAATAACCATCATGGGGTCCCTTAAGCCCTTTCTCAATAGTTGATTAACTTAGCAGCGGTGTATAATTGGTGTAAGTTTATAGCCTAGCCTATGTGTGGTGTGTTGAGTGATGTGCATGAGATTTGAAGGTGTGCTCCAATCATGTTGCAGTTACCTTTTAGTAGCCCGTATGCAGGAAAGTGCATATGAAAGAAATATAGGATCTCAGTCTGCATCAATGTACCTTTAAATCTTATAACCTACACCTGACGCATCACGAGTTCGGTGGCAGGCACGTTTTATTGTGCTCGGGGTTGTAGATGGTTGCTTGATTATCCTTATAATATAAGGTGGGTTTAGAAGTCCCAAAATGACACTTTTACCACCACAGTTCTGCTGATATTCTTGCTGTAGGCAGATACCATAACCATGAACAGGAGTTGAGTCTATGGTGGGACAAACTCAACATCTTCCTGGAAGCAGCGTATTCTTGCAAGGAGAGTGTGTCCAAGTTTTGATTTGTGTCAAAATGTCTCTGCCAATGTGACATTTACTGAAATTAGGGAAGTATTGTGGTTAGAACCTTTCTTCCAAGGTTTTTACACTGCCTGACCCTAAATATTCCACTGTTTGAGTGTAGAGAGCACTAGAGGTGACAGAGCAGCTGTCAAGTGCATGTAAAGATGTTTGCCTTTTTATGGACACAGAGATGGCAATGTGAATCAAAAGTTTTAATTTTATCATTTGATAGTTGAAGTGTTATTTGGTGCATGTCTTTGGCGCACAGAGATCATTCATTGCCGCACACGGAGGAACAAAATTAGAGGGAACATTGATTACCAGAGTTAACCTGACACTTCTATAGTTGTCTGAAAGCTGCTGAATAGACAAGGAACTGTGCAATGCTTTTAAAAGCGCTGCACAGTTTCAAAACCAGCCCCCACTATCCAAACCTGCCCTCCTCCCTTCCAGCCTCCGGGGAAACTCCCACCCGATGCCTGGTAAGGCTATTGCAGGCTTAGTGGTGTTCAAAGCAGATAATGTCTTGTTGGCCAGTCCACCGACACTTACCGGTGTGTGCATGTTGTGGCTACACAGATGCAGTGTTCGACATAACACAATGGCAATTAATGTGTTATTCACATTCCCTAAACAATGGCTGGACCGCTAGAAGGGTTGAACCTGAAATGTGTGCTCCTTAGAAATCATGTCTAAAGATTTGCAGGACATTTGAAAATCTTTTGTCAACTCCATAAACAGATAATCTTACCTTACTTTACTTGTTGCTTCTGTTAGAGGTTTGTCCAGGGCACGCAGCTCACAGGAATCATAACGACTGGCACCACTACAGGGGGAGTCGGAGAGTCAAGATTCAAGTTGAGTCAATGTGAGGACTCAGTCAGTCTCACTCACATACTACCGGGAGCGCAGCCCACCTGACTGTCCGACTCAGATAGAGAGAGACAATTAAGTGTAGCGAGTCGCTCACGGCTCGGACGGAACTGGGAGTCTGTTCCCAAACTTGCGCTGAAGCCAGTCACTCTAGAGTCCAGTGACAACATGAAAAATACATTCATTGTTTCACCAGAGATAAGATAGGCTGCCACATGTAAACAAAATGCATAACAAAAGGTATGAATGGCGACCGCAAAATGTGCGAAAATATTCTGTATTTATGTGCTTACAGCGTTTGCAAAAGTTACATGTTTAGTAATATGCAGTCCGACAAACCCTATTGCAAACCTTTTTAGGTCTCGCTGAGACAGTGAAAGCTGTCTCTTTGAGACATTTTGTAAGTGGGCTTTCAAAAGTGCTACCCACATGGTTTTGCTGACCTAGGGCTTGAGTGCATGATGGCGTGCACGTGCACAGCTGCTCCTTGCATTCCCCCCTCCCTTCTCACCCAGCCCTTTGATGCTCTGCTCGATTACTTTCACTTTCGCCGCTTTGATGTTTGATCGCAAACGCGATCACTTCCGCTTGGCATAGCCTGTACTTGTTCTCTTTGTCCTCACATATGCTCTTCCCTCTATGTTTTTCTCTCTGGTCTCACATGTGCTATTCCCTCTGTATTTTCACTCTGCCCTCACATGTGCTTTTCCCTCTCTATTTTTCTCTCTTTCCTCACACATGCTATTCCCTCTGTATTTGTCTCTCTTCCCTCACATGTACTCTTCCCTCTGCATTTTTTCTCTATGCTCTCACATGTGCTCTTCGCTCTGTATTTTTTTCGCTGCCCTCGCATGTGTTCTTCTCTCTATATTTTTCTCTCTGCTCTCACATGCTCTATTCCCTCTATGTTTTTATCTCCGGTCTAACATGCGCCCTACCCTCTGTATTTTTCGCTTTGCTCTCACATGAGCTCTTCCCTCTCTATTTTTCTCTCCTCCCTCACATGGACTCTTCCCTCTGTATTTTTCTCTCTGCCCTCACGTGCTTTTCCCTCTGTATTTTTCTCTCTGCCCTCACATACTCTTCCCTGTATGTTTTCCTCTTTGCCCTCAAGTGCACTCTTCCCTCTGATCACATGCATACACAACTATGCACACATACAAACACACACATGCATTTACACACACATATGAACATAAACAAACACACACAGAGATGCATAAACATATGCATATACATGCACACCAACACACCAACCCCACATACACATATAAACAAGCACGCACACCAACATACTCAAACACATATACATACACACAAACATGCATACACAGGCATAGGTATACACACAAACATATGTGTACACATCCATGAAGACAAATGAACACAATGCCACACCCATACTTGCACACCAACACACACATGCATACACAAACATATACACATACAAACACACACACATGCATACACACACAGATATATACATATAGACACACACACTATGCACACACACGCATCTCCCGTACTGTCTCAGGGGAAGAGTCGGTGTCAGCTGTCTCCTAGAGGGAGATCTCGCATGAGACAGTAAGACTCAGAGACATGTGGCGGTGGGGAGAGACAGACATGCCTCCCTTTAATTGTGTTGTTGCAAGATGGTGACTATCTTCTGCCACTGGTGCATTCAGATAAGCGTCAGGAAGTTCGTCGGACACATGCACTGGTTTCAATTTCGAGAAAGTGGAGTGAACGTTTCACAGATCGGGAGTGTGTGTCAACACGTGTTTCTCCTTCACGGCAAGGCCAATCAGTACGTTTTGTTTAACCGTGTGGTTATGAATCATTTAATTGCATAAGTGAGCGGTTATGGATGTAAACAAAAATGTAACACTAATACCACATTTTCTGTCACTCTTGTGAACAGGTTTGCTGTGAATGTATGAATGAGAATGGCGTTTTAGAATACGTTGCATGGAAAGGGGTCAACATGGTGTATACGTGTTTTTTGGTGGTTTTTAATTTTTTTTTAATTTATTTTTTATTGCATGGTTAACGTCCTGATATACCGGATTCGGATGCTTCATTGCAGATCAGTTGTTTGGCCTGTGGTTATTTACGAGTTTGGAAATACTTTTGTATTGTTTCGACTCTTTTTGTCTCTGCCCTATCTCTTGGCTGCGTCCTTACTCTCTCCCATCTTCTCTCTCCACCTCTTTGCTACATGTTCTCTCGTAATGTTTTCATTTTCCCCAACTCTCCTCTTTACTCTTTCTAATTCTTTTTTTGCTCCTTTTCTGTCTCTGTCCCTTCTCTCCTCTTTCTCTCCCCACCTGTCCCTTCTCTAACCCCACTTCTCTTCCTCTGCCCGCCCCCCCATCCCTCTCTCTCGCAGTACTGCAGCATAGGCAGCACCAGGTCTCTGATGCCTTCTCAGTGTTGGCCCTGGGGGTGGAGGAGTTAAGTCAGCCCCCCAAGTGAATCCCATTATCAACAGATAGTGAACCTCTATTTACCAACAAGTACGGAGCGGTCTCGGGTGACGGCTGATGCGAACAGTGATCTGCTCTCGGCCCCGGCAGGGCCTGTGGGGTGGGGGCGTTACCTTACACTAGGAGATGAAGTAAAAGTGATATCCTCCCCTCCCCCCCACTCCACCACTGTCTCTCCTCACCCTCCACCTCTCTCTCTCCTCCACTTCTGATTCCCTTCCAACTTGGTCTCTCCTTACCCTCCACCTCGGTCTCTCCTTACCCTCCACCTCGGTCTCTCCTCACTCTCCACCTCGGTCTCTCCTCACCCTCCAGCTCGGTCTCTCCTCACCCTCCACCTCCGTCTCCCCTCGCCCTCCACCTCCGTCTCTCCTCACCCTCCACCTCGGTCTCTCCTCACCCTCCACCTCCGTCTCTTCTCACCCTCCACCTCCGTCTCTCCTCACCCTCCAACTCTGTTTCTCCTTACCCTCCACCTCACCCTCCACGCGTCTCTCCTCACCCTCCACCTCACCCTCCTCACCCTCCACGTGTCTCTCCTCACCCTCCACGTCTCTCCTCACCCTCCATGTGTCTCTCCTCACCCTCCACATGTGTCTCTCCTCACCCTCCACGTGTCTCTCCTCACCCTCCACACGTCTCTCCTCACCCTCCACATGTCTCTCCTCACCCTCCACACGTGTCTCTCCTCACCCTCCACACGTGTCTCTCCTCACCCTCTACACGTCTCTCCTCACCCTCCACACGTGTCTCTCCTCACCCTCCACACGTGTCTCTGCTCACCCTCCACACGTGTCTCTGCTCACCCTCCACATGTGTCTCTGCTCACCCTCCACGTGTCTCTCCTCATGTTCCACACGTCTCTCCTCACCCTCCACACGTTTCTCCTCACCCTCCACACGTCTCTCTCCTCACCCTCCACCTCACCCTCCACACGTGTCTCTCCTCACCCTCCACGTGTCTCTCCTAACCCTCCATGTCTCTCCTCACCCTCCACGTGTCTCTCCTCACCCTCCACGTGTCTCTCCTCACCCTCCACGTGTCTCTCCTCACCTTCCACGTGTCTCTCCTCACCCTCCACGTGTCTCTCCTCACCCTCCACGTGTCTCTCCTAACCCTCCACGTCTCTCCTCACCCTCCACACGTGTCTCTCCTCACCCTCCACGTGTCTCTCCTCACCCTCCACACGTGTCTCCTCACCCTCCGCCTCACCCTCCACATGTGTCTCCTCCTCACCCTCCACATGTGTCTCCTCCTCACCCTCCACAGGTGTCTCCTCCTCACGCTCCACATGTGTCTCTCCTCACCCTCCACACGTGTCTCTCCTCACCCTCCACACGTGTCTCTCCTCACCCTCCACACGTGTCTCTCCTCACCCTCCACACGTGTCTCTCCTCACCCTACACGTGTCTCTCCTCACCCTCCACGTGTCTCTCCTCACCCTCCATGTGTCTCTCCTCACCCTCCACGTGTCTATGCTGCACGCCTCACACTGCTGCACGCGACACACTGCTGCACGCCTCACACTGCTGCATGCCTCACACTGCTGCATGCCTCACACTGCTGCACGCCACACACTGCTGCATGCCGCTGCACGCCACACACTGCTGCACACCTCACACTGCTGCACGCCACACACTGCCACACACTGCTGCACGCCGCACACTGCTGCACGCCACACACTGCTACACGAAACATTGCTGCACGCCACACACTGCTGCACGGCACTCACTGATGCAACCGGCACACTGCTGCACGCCACACACTGCTGCACACTGCTGCATTACTCACTGCTGCATGCTGCACGACACTGCTGCACGCAGCACACTGCTGCACGCAGCACACTGCTGCACGCTGCTGCACGCCACAGTGCTGCATGACTCACACTGCTACACGAAACACTGCTGCACGCCGCACACTGCTGCACGCAGCACACTACTGCACGCCGCACACTGCTGCACGCTGCTGCACGTCACAGTGCTGCATGCCTCACACTGCTACACGAAACACTGCTGCACGCCGCACACTGCTGCATGCCGCACACTGCTGCACGTCGCACACTGCTGCACGCCGCACACTGCTGCACGCCGCACACTGCTGCTCTCCACACACTGCTGTTATGCGAGTTTATGCTACTGACATTGTAAATGACAATGCCTTTTATTTGTTTTAAAACCAAAACATAAATAAAAGGCATTGTAATTTTACAATGCCAATAGCTCAAACTCTTATAAATGCGAGACCTATTGCATTGCAAATGCTTGTTTAAATAGTTTTACCCATCAACAATGCACTCCAGAACTGGTAACACCCTTATCATACATCTCAAAAAGAACAGCGCGTTATCAACATGATCTTCAGCTGGCTCTGACAATTAAAGCCCATTACTGACTCTGCAAAGCCTTCGGGTGTGCTGATAAACCAAACTGCACATACATGTCTTTCAGGTAGCAGGTACCCTGGAGAGAAGCACACCCTCCCTCCCATTCAGCACACGGCACATCATGTTCTGCATTAACCATTCCGGAATGTTTGCTTTTTTTGTTTTATTACTTAAATGTTTGCGATTTGCTTTGATAAAATCAAGAAAGGTTGGCTCCTAATAAACCCCACCCACATTGCCTACAAATAATCCCACGTTAAAGGAAGGTGCACACAGAGTTCACCGCACGGAGAGACAAAAGAAAAGACGAAAACTGTTCAAGGACCCGTATGCCTGCTGGGCACATCTGAACCGACCCAGCCCAGCCCTACCATCAGCAATCTGCTGCCAACCAGTCTGTGTGGCAAAGGTTCTTTCCCAACCCCTGTACAAAAGAAAAGGGGGGGGGGGCGACTTGACTGTCGAGCAGGCCTGTCTTGCATACCTGGGCCCTGAGCAAGGTGTTGATGTATCTGCTGACACACCTTGCCAGATCTATGTCAGCCCTGAAGCACTTCCATGTTTGGTGGGAGGTGCGGACAGGTTGTGACAGCACTCCTGTTCAAAAACCATGCAGGCAGGTTAGGAATGTCATGCAGACCAAAGTAAATGCGTCTGATTTGCCTCTTGGGCCTGTCATCAGCTACCCACAGAGGTGGATTGGCCTTTAACTTGAAAAACACATTTTCTACATGCCAATGGTGCTAGAAGACTCATGGTAAGGCAGAAGAACCTGATATGTGACTGACTCTGCTCCAGTCCTACTGGCCTCTCAGGTGCACAGATCTGTCCTGAGCTCTTCAATTTGTTGATAGGAAAGCTTGGCTCTGGTTGTGCAACGATTTCAGCCGTTAATTAAAAACAAGTGTTATTATTTTATAATTTCAAAAGGGATTTTCCAAGAGACGCAATACTCTTTGAACAGTGCAACATAAAAAAGTGGTGGTGCAAGCTTCTCTCACGTACAGACCATGATTGGCAGCAGTGCAAGCTTCCTTCCCACACAGCACAAGTTAAAATAGCAGAAGAACTGCATGTCTCCTTACACTCAAAGTCACGTATAGCCAGTGCTTTTCAATGGAAATATAGAAGTGCAGGTACTCACAATTTGGAGTACCTGTTTGCACTTAGAAAGTGCAGACACTCTCCCATTAAATGTATTGCAATGTTGTTGAGAAGTGCAGGCATTATCCCTTTAAAAGAAAGTGCAGGTACACAGGTCCGGACAGTGCCTGCCTATTTACAGCACAGACACAGCCCTTTATCAGTCCCCTGGCCCTTTAAACACCTGTATCTATCACATCAAAGGTAGGGCTCATGTGAATTTTTTAAATGTTGAGTTCTTATTCTCAACCAAGCCAAGGTAGTTGTTACACGGGTTAACAAGCATTTCCACGTCCTTAGAAATGTTGTACCTGTCCTCCTATGTAACCACATGTGCTGCTCAAGAGTGCACTGGTCTTGGCATAGCTTGACTCCTGCAGAGGATTCCCAAATAGGCTCATTGGCAGGCGCCAAAACTTACCCTCCATCAAGACATACAGTATTTCAGTATCTTGAAGTTACTGCAAGAGGTACAGAGCCCTCTACAGAACTCATAAACATGGCCAATAAATAAATAAATTGGCAGCTTGCTCAGAAGTTTCATCTCCACACCCAGAACCAACAGCAGCAAAACACACTTCATTATACATATAGAATCACTACAGAGTACGTTCTGAGGAGATGTGAGGCTGCGATGTAAAGTCCTGCATCATTATCGAGGAGGCCGTTAACAAGAAGAGCTTGTGATGCCAAGTCCTACTTCGAGACTGGGTCGTGCACTTGCTTCTTCTGAAGAGACTGTGGGGCTTGCAATGTGAAGTCCTGCGTTGGCGTTGAGGCTGCCGTTGACAAGGTGCTTGTGATGTGAGGGTTTGCATGGGAGATGCATTGCGCAGCAGCGGTTCAGATGAAGCTGCGGGATACGAGGTCGAAGCAAAGTCCTTGCGCTGGAAGAATCCTCACAGCAAGGCCGATGTATTGGTTATGCTCAGGGTTGTGCCGCTCAGCAGAGGAGGTCTGTTGGTTCTGTGGAATCCACAGATGAGCTGACAGAGCACCTTCAGATCCCACTTCCAAGGGTCCAGGACTGGGGTTGAACCACTGTGCAGGATAGAACTCACAGTTGCAAAGTCCAGGTGCCTGTTGCAGAGGAATAGCCCTAAAAGTCACTCTGGTAGTCCTGGGTACAGGTTGCAGATCCAGTCCTTCTCACCCAGGCAGGAGAGTAGCAGGAAGCAGGTCAGCACAGCCGGCAGCAGTCCAGCAGAGCAGCAGAGTGGCAGTCCTTTCAGCAGCACAGCAGGCCTTCTTCCTGGCAGTCTTTCATGGGTTCAGTAGAGTACTGAAGAGTTGGTGCCTGAGGTCCAATATTCTTTGAAGTGGGAGAAACTTCTAGAGGATTTCCTTGGAAGTGTTTGGGTTTCCTGTCTCTTCTACCGCTGCCCCAGCTCCAGACTAACTACAGGGGGTATGGAGTCCTTCGCATGAAGGCAGCACACAGTCTATTCAGGTGTAAGTAGGATAGTGCCCAGCTCCATCCTCCCATCCTGACAGTGATGGCCCATCCAGGCAACCTAAGCTCTCTATTGTCTGTGGCTGTTTAGGAGTAATGCACAAAGACCAACTGCCAACTACAGCCTGTCATGTGACCTAGAGACAGGCTGCAGGCACTGGTATGCAGACAGAATATCGAGTTGGAAATGTAGACTTACACAAATATCTAGTTGGAAATCTCACCACACCGAAATATCGACTGCAAGAATATTGAGGTCAAGAATATCGACTTTAAGGTATCTCGCTGACTCACCGGTGCTGGCGGAGTGGCCGAGGGGCCGGGCTGTTCTCTGGAAGGCGTGTTTGTTGGGCTGCACACCTGAGTTGATCGCAGACGCCGTGGCTGTGGTAGTTGGAGTCAACTTCTCTGTAGCGGGTTGTGTTGGAGCCGGAGTCGGATTTCGGCGGTACGGCTGTATTTCGAGACTGCATCTTGCCGAGTGCTAGCTACTTTAAAACCTGAAAACTAACCGGCAGGATAAGGAAAAGGAAGTGGCGGCGAATGCTGGAGCCCGTTCGGTGGATGTGAAGCCGGTATAGAGAAAAGAGGTAACTGGCATGACTGGCGTGACTGGTGCAATTGGTGTATTGGAGGCTTTTTGGCTGTATTTCGAGACTGCATCTTGCCGAGTGCTGGCTACTTTAAAACCTGAAAACTAACCGGCAGGATAAGGAAAAGGAAGTGGCTGGCGGTCCATCTCACCTGCAGCCGCGAGAGGAGACTACGATTCCCAGCAGCCCCTGCTCCTCCTCTGACGTCACTTCCGCCGCCAGCGCGCCCGGAGGCGCTAGAAAAACGACAGCTTCCTCGGCGGAGCGGAGGGAACAATTGAACACTCGTACCTGTACCAGGACTCAGAGACCAGCGATACTATTCCTAGGGGGGCAGTTGACTGGGGCATTCCTGCAGGGTGTTTCCCTCGCTGGCGGTCCATCTCACCTGCAGCCGCGAGAGGTGACTACGATTCCCAGCAGCCCCTGCTCCTCCTCCGACGTCACTTCCGCCGCCAGCGCGCCCGGAGGCGCTAGAAAAACGACAGCTTCCTCGGCGGAGCGGAGGGAACAATTGAACACTCGTACCTGTACCAGGACTCTGAGACTAGCGATACTATTCCTAGGGGGGCAGTTGACTGGGGCATTCCTGCAGGGTGTTTCCCTCGCTGGCGGTCCATCTCACCTGCAGCCGCGAGAGGAGACTACGATTCTCAGCAGCCCCTGCTCCTCCTCCGACGTCACTTCCGCCGCCAGCGCGCCCGGAGGCACTAGAAAAACGACAGCTTCCTCTGCTTCGCGGGACGTGCGCGGGCGTCGCCGGGCTGAGCCCGGGCAGAGGGCGGGCCGTCTGTGGCCATCCGGGGCCGGAAGAGGCCGGGCTGGGCATACTATCTGCGATTGACATCAAGACAAGGTACTGTGTTTAGTGGCATTTGTTAGATATAATCATGGTGAAAAAGAAGTCCACTGGAATCAAATCAAATGGGGTGGTAGGAGCAACCCTGGACTCATATCTGGTCAGAGCTGCTAGTGTTTTGACCGAGGAAATAGAAAGAACGGAAAGGCGCTTGTCGATGGGGGTTGGGAATAAGACATCAGCCATCATCCACGACAACCCTGACACCCCAGTCTTAAACACACAGCAGCAATCACCAGGTATTCCCAGGGATCTAGCAGATCAGCTAGAACACATGTCGTCTCCACCATACACTATTGATCATTGTGTGTCCACCTCTTCAACCCATACTCAAGAGCCCCCAGTTGTAGAGGTCTCCCCTTCCCCCCCGGTCTCAATTCAGACAAGACGTACTAGAGCGGGGAGTCTGGCTCCAGTTGGGCGCCTAAAGAAACAGTCTGCGGGCCGATCTGCTAAAACAGGCTTGGGTCCCCAGCCTCAAGTGGAAGTTTTACCTAATAAACTCTGGGCAGCAATTAAGAAAAAACTGGATGGTATATTGGCCCCCATTACTGACAGACTGACATCAATTGAGGCCAGATTTTCTTCATTGGAAGTGAAGCTTAGCGCCATGCCATCAATCACGCAACATTCCACCCTGGAGTTGTCAGAAGCAAGAAATCATGACCAAGTTCAGTGCTCTGTGCCTGTGCTAACGAATGAAGCTCCCTCAAATGCTGCCCATTTGCCCCCTCCAGTGGCGGGAGGCTCTTCCACTTACAGTCTGATTCCAACATCAACTATGCCTACCCAAAACCCCCAGATTGACAATGCTTATAACAACAAACCTCCTCCTATCGACCCTACCCCTACTATGAATGTGAACAAATCCTATGCAGGAAAAGGTCTCCCGTTTGTCAGGCCAAGCAGAGACAACAACTGCGCTGATGGACAAAGCTTTACATTGGCTTAGTAGGAATATGAACTTTGGAGGAGTGGGTGGCCAACAACAACTGGCAAGAGAAATTATAATGGCCAGACGTGTTCCATGGCTTGGTAACAACGCGAAAAAATTTGGGGGTGACTGTGTTGTTATAAATTTTGCTACTATGTATGTTTTACCCAATGTTCTTGTCAATCTATTGCCACCTCAGAAAAGGGATTCCGATATAATTCCACTCACATTGGAATTTTTTATTGGTAATCCCAGATCCCTAAGACCCAATGTGATGCCAATATTATTTAATGGCCCAAACGTAGCTACTGGTAGGAGGGCACTTTTAAGTTTTTCTAGTGATCTTAGGCTAGAAAATAGATTTAATGCTTTGACCGATCTGGAGGAATGCGATTGACATAGGGGGAGTGATAACTACCCTACTCAAACGCATCCCCAAGTAAATACGCTGATCAGTGACAAAACTCTGGATGAAATAACTGCCTGTACCGGCACTCGAGTTGTCACGCACACCCTTACGAATAACCACCAAATAGTGGTATCTGTTTGTAATAGCCCATTTGAACAAGTGATCCCTTCGGGCAACATAGTAATTAATTCCTTGGCAAGCGAAAGGTGTAGGTCCCTACAAAATACTCCCAATAGTGGTTGCAAAATATCCATGATGTCATGGAACATAGCAGGTATTGCACAGAAAATGTTGTCTCCTGATTGGGGCAACTTTATTGACAAATATGATATTTGCCTATTTCAGGAGTCATGGGCTGTCGATCCTGTGTTTAGGGATGGATATCTAAATTTTTATATTCCTGCAAAAAAAACCCCTAAAGGGCGTCCTGTAGGTGGCCTTGTGGCCTGGGTTCGGCAAAACCTAGACTACAGTGTAGAATTGTTAAAATCCCCTGATAAAGATATTCTAGTGTTGAAACTCAGTAGGGCTAATGAGAGTACCCTTGCCATCTTTAATGTGTGTGCTAGGGGTCAGAGGGGAGGACTCAGCTCAGAGACTATAACATCTCTGTACTCACAATTAGAAAATCTTCCCATTCACATTATTCCTATTGTAGCAGGGGATTTCAACACTACATTTGAACCATTGGGTAACGAGGTACAGGAGCTATCATCAGAGCAAGACCTTAGATGGGGAATCCCAAGGCTTGACTTACCCCCTGTTAAAAGATGGTCAAATGCTGCAATTCAACTTAAGGCGCTGTGTCTTGAAAGAGGCCTTAGGGCTGCGAATGGGCGGACCAGATCAGATTTGAAAGGAGAAATTACTTTTGATAATGGGCGCTCCACTAGCCGTATCGACTATATATTGATTGATCTTAGGATATGGCATAGACTTGATGACATGAAGGTAACATGGCGGCTCGAAAGTGATCACAACCCTCTATGTATTGATTTGTGGGCAACTATCAGGAAGGGAACAGTGACACAAATTGAGGGAACTATTACCTCGGATTTAGTGATCGCAAATGATAAACGCCATGTAAAATGGAACAAAATAGTTGAACATCCAGAAAAGTTGGAAGCCCTTAAAGCTGAAGTAGTCAAGAGTACCAACTTCCTTATGTCAAGAGTCAATAGTGATGATTTCCCACAAATTGTGCTAGAAGCCCATATTAGTCTATTTGATAACTTGAAAACGTATTTCTTAAAGGATGTTAAGCCAGGGAGACAGGCTCTGAAAACTAATGATGCTAGCTGGTTTAATACTTCATGTAGAGTGGCTCGCCAGAAGCTGAGTGAAGCTCTAAGATCAAGAGACCAATCGGGGGTTAGGGGTGCAAGGGATCATTATAGGGATGTGCAAAAAAAAGCTAAAAAAGCCTGGGACGAATCATGGTGGCGGGACTTAAGAAGTGCCTGTGCAGCAAAGGATTCGAGAACTTTTTGGAGCATTGTCAACTGGGACAGGGGTGGTCGTCCGGAGCCCCCCCAGAATAATGTTCCCCAGGCACAATGGGTTGAATTTTTTGGACCTCAGTACGCTAGTAGAGCAACCAGTGAAGAGGTTTTACCACCACATTTTGAAAAATTCTATTCTGGTACAGTGTTTTGTATTAAGGATGTTGAGATAGCACTTGACTGTGTGGCAAGGGGAAGAGCTCCAGGTATGGATGGAATTCCGGCCGACATATTTTTAAGTGATAAGCCAACTTGGTGTCAGTATATAGCCCTTCTTGCTAATGCAGTGGCTAACGGAGCTCCAGTGCCTCCATCTTGGAAAGGTGCTGAGATAATTCCTGTTTTTAAGAAAGGAGACAAATCCCTCCCCAGTAATTACAGGCCCATAAGTCTTATCGACTCAATACAAAAGGTTATGGGTCGTTTAGTTCTAGGAAAAGTACAGACCTGGGTAGAGGATGCTAACATTCTGTCCCCATTCCAAGCGGGGTTTCGTTCCTGTACCAGTACTATAGACCAAATTTTTCGGTTTATAACTATTTACTGGAGGAACGTGCTCCTGAATGAGGGGCCACTCTACGCTGTTTTTGTAGACCTTAAATCAGCGTTTGATTTGGTCCCTCGGTGGAAATTGTGGGGTGTGCTTGGTGACCTGGGGATGGCTCCGGAACTGTTAACACTTCTCGCCCGCTTACATGAGGGCTATTTTGCAAAAGTTAGGTGGGGGGCACAAGGGGAGGCTACTGACTCCTTCCCTGTTGGGCGGGGTGTCCGAAAGGGGTGTGTGTTGGCTCCTACCCTGTTCTCCTTGTACATCAACGGGGTAGTTGAGTATCTCTCGGCGGCCCCCACCGATGCTCCCCTTCTGGCCGGCAACCATGTCCCTGTCCTCATGTTTGCGGACGATACTTTGCTCATCTCCAGGACTCCGAGCGGTCTCCAAAAGGCCATTAATGCATTTGTAGAATTTTGTACTTTAAGAGGGCTGGAAATAAATACCTCAAAAACCAAGTTTATGGCTTTTAATCAGCATAAATCTTTTAGAGGCAGTATTTTATTAAATAATGAGCCCCTAGAACAGGTGAGTGCGTTTACGTACCTGGGTATTTCTCTTCTAAAGGACATGGGCTGGAACCACCACTTGAATCTTACAGCTCTTAAACTACATCAGCATATAGGGTGCTTAACCAAGAAATTTAAATCCTCTTTCACCAAACCAGTCACTCCTGCATTAGAAATCTATAATACTAAAGCAGTGAGCTCGGCCCTTTATGGAGCTCAGCTCTGGGGATTTAACGATATAAAACAGCTAGCAAGATTAGAAAATAAATTGCTGCGTAATCTTGCAAGTGTCCCCCAAAGCACTCCTACGATCCCGCTCCATTTAGATTTAGGGAGAAAAAATATAGCGGACCTAGCAAAGCTTCGGCCACTCCTCTACTGGAGGCGTCTATGGGTCACTCCAGAACTTGTGCAATACGCTTTGGGTCTTAAGGATGTGATCTTGCGGGACTGCATCCACAGAATAGGTTGGCTAAAAGAGATTAGGTCCCTACTCATTAAATTGGATTTAGAGACACTTTGGGACAATCCCGAGACGGCAGTCTTTCCATCAAAGGTGCAATTGAAGCAGAAATACTGGGAAATGGTTTATGCATCTGTAGGTCACTCCAGCATTCCAACTAGCCTAACTGGTCGCTTTTTGGATTTTAAATCGTGGCCAGTGTGTGAGGCCTATTGGGATCTGATCGAGAGGCCCATTGACCGAAAACTCTATTTCCAGTTCAGGATAGGTAGCTTGCCTATCAAGACCTATACCTGTAAATGGGCCTCTAGAACTGATGATAAATGCCACTACTGTTTGACAACGGCAGAGACCATTCCCCATGTTCTCTTTGTCTGTCCGCTATATGCGGCCCCACGGCGGAGATGGCTGAGGCCGATCTGTAGCCTGTTGGGCGTTCGGAGTTGTGTTGTTGCACTGAGAATTTTAGGGTCTGACTGCAGGCCTAGCATAGCTATAGCAGTTGCCAAATTCCTGGGCTGGTTTTGGATTATACGCACTCGCACTTTAAACAAAAATACTGCTGTTATTTTCTCCTAAGATTCCTTTTTAATCAGGATCTGCTTATCGTGCTGTCTCTTCTCTTTTAATTGTTCTTAAAGGTTTTTAGGCATTTGACAGTATATGGAATTTAATAATCTTTTACCCTGTAACTATATTGTATTATGTGTTATTTATCTGTGTGACATGTGTTGTATTGTTGTGCTTTTATGACAAACTGTCGAAATAAAGCTTTTTGAAATTGACTTTAAGGTAAGAAATACCGTTTTTAAAAATAGAGTTGTTTAAACTATCAATTTTTTAGTATTTTAGTGTGTATTTTAAATGTATGTGATCTATTTTTTTGTATAAGTATTTTTTGTTTTTTAATATATGTGTTGCATTTTTAGTAGTTATCAATTTTATTTTAATTAAATGTTGTGTTTTTTCAGTTCCATAGTGGGTTGTGGGTTTATAGGGTAATAGGGTGAGAAGTAATTTAATTATAATAAATTAATGATTATTTTTGATTTAGTAATATTTATTTAATTTAGATGTTATAGTGCTAATTGTAGGAAGTAATTTATTCTTAAGTAATTATTCATTGGTTGTTAATTATGAATAATTAGTTAATTGAGAATTAATTTTGGTAATTGTGTCATTCTTTAGGCGTGGGCTGTGGGATTTATAGGGGTAAAGGGTGGGAAGTAATTTATTTTTAATTAATTATTAAGAAGTTGTTAATTGATATTAATTTATTATTTGAAAATTAATTATGGAAATTGTGTAATGATTTTTAGGCGTGGGTTGTGGGGTTTATAGGGGTAGAGGGTGGAAAGTAATTTATGTTTAATTAATTAATGATTAGTTGATCATTAATATTAATTCATCAATTGATAATTGATAAGGGTCGCTGTTTATTTTTTGTGTGTGAGTTTTGGTTTTCTAGGGGTAACGTTTTGAGAGTAAATACAATTTTATCTGTTTTAATTTGTTTTTTAACTAATAATATTTCTTTAGTTGATAGTTGAAGATGTTAATTATGGAGGTACATTTTTTTTTAATTTAGATGTGTGTTGTGAATTGTGCGGCGTTGTAGGGTAGGAAATAAAAAAGATCACATTTATGTAATAATGAATTATTTTGTTTATAAATAATTTCTAATTAAAAATAGTTATTTGTTTGTAAATTATTTTTAAATATATTTATATAATATTTTTAGGTATTCGTCATATCTATATAACATTATCATATGTTTCTATTTTTAGATTTTTAAAAATATTTTTATATATTTTTCATTTAAAAAAAAATATTTTCTGTTGGTGATATTTTGTTTGTTTTAATTTTGAACTGACTGGAGTGGGAATATACATTTTTACCACTCCGCTATCCAACACTTTCGCTATTGTTGCACTCACTGGAGTGGGAATAGTCATTTTTATTCCTCCGCTATCCAACACTTTCCCTACTGTTGCAATCACTGGAGTGGGACGTAAAATAATAATAAGCCACAAGGACTGTCAGCCCCTTCCCCCTCACAGGGTGCCCGGATGGGCCCCATGTGAGTACCCCCTCTCTGTCTTGAGCCACTGCCTCTTGGTGTGCACCTTACCACTCAGGCAGTTGATTCAGTTTAATTCAGGTGTCCCTTATTGATAGGTCCTGAAGAGACCCCCTATTGAGTGTAGGGTTGAAACGCCATTGACACGCATCACAAACGAACCCTTCTGCAGCCCTCACTATTGTGATAGAAGGCAGGCCATTAGTATTTTGTAACTATGTTATTTTTTTTGTTGTTTAAATCATTTTATTAAAATTTTTGCACATTTTTAAAGCATTCAATGAGAGCAGTGCTCATACAGCAGAAAGGAAGAAAAAGAAAAGTGACGGCCAACAGCATAATGTGCAGTGCTAAATAGCAAAAGAAAAAAAAACAGGCGTGTAGTTCACGGCAATCACATAAAATCATGGGTCAATACCCCTAGACAGGGCGGATCAGTGCTGATGAGTCTCACCAGCGGGTGACATGTAAACGGACCAAATATAGTGCAGTCCGAAGTGAACTGGGGACATAGAGTACAACAAAATGAGGACAACATAAGCCAAGGAAGGGAAACTGAAGTCGCTTAAGATCTGCCGCATCTAGTGTAGCCGGGGGGGGCAGAGCCGCCAGGGCCAGAGGCGATGGAGTTCTGAAACAGGGGAGCTAAAGCAATCTGGAGGGCAGCGCTACTCTACGCCTCTATCAGTGAGGGATGGAGCCCGAGTGCCAGCTCCAGATAAAGCATTTGAGTCCCCCATGTTAGTGACCACCTACTGAAGCTTGGAAACCATTGTGTCCCACTGAGGCGCTAGGGGAAATTTACGGATGCCAAGTAGGTCCTCCCTACGTAGTGCCGCACCCTCCGCTTTGGACCAATTAAGCAGGGATCGACACCAGGCAAGTGGGTGAGGTGATAGAGGGGACTTCCAGCGCCTAGTGATCAATCGCTTGGCCACTATTAGACCCAGGTCTAGAAATCGTATGGCAGCTCTATGTTTGTTGTTTCTACTAAAAAGGTGTAACACTTGGGCTTCCCAGCCAGGGGGAATGGTTCGGGAGGTGCAAATTGTGTAACTATGTTATCGCTGTTTTTTGTACAATCAGAAACCTAATTTATGCCAAAAACTGTCACCTTTAATATGTACGTTCTATCCTCACTCGGGACACCGTACACCTTGTTTTGATAAAACTGATTACGTAATTTACATAAATAGTGAATAACCTGTGTAATATTTGAATTCTCTCTTCGACATGCTTTGACCCATGGGCATTGCCATTGTGCTGAACTATTATCATTTACTTAACACAATGTCCACAGGAACCACTGTTCCTTGTTATATAACTTTCTAAAGGTGGCATTTTCAAAATATCAATCAAAAATCCGACTTTACCATAAAACAGGATTTTTGAGTACTATTACAAAAACATCAAACATGAATGGTTTACAATGTCTCATTTTGAAGATATCCTTACTAGGTATAGTAAGAGAACTCCAATGTTTTCCTACGGGAGATTTAAGCCTTGCAATAGTAAAAACGAATTTAAGAGTGTGATAAGCTGGCCTGGTATATGATGTCCACTAAGGTAAGTGGGCACCTTGCACCAGTCCAGACAACCCTGATGGTCATCTAAGAGGTCTTAGACCACCTGAGAAAGCTATCCAAGTTGTAGCTGTGGAGAGCAGCCTTCAGGCTTAGTCTTGAAGGAGTGTAAAGCAGCTTGTTTTACCAGAACGCAATCTGATAGTATACATTAAGTGAAAAGAACCATACCAAGTATTTATAAAAATATGTATTTATTATATAATAATCTCTAGTATGTTCAAATATCCCCAGCGTGGAGATAAACACAATGCACACAATACGTTAGCAATGAAACACAGTAAATTGCAGGAAATACACACTGGCCCATATACTAAAAAGTGGCATGAGAACCACAACTCGAGTCAAGACAGTGTCAAGAGGATGTGGAAGTGCGGGGACCCCAAGGAACCACCCGAGGTGAGTAGCTAGGGACCCACAGTGAGTGTGTTCAGTGTGGATAGACAACCCTGTGCTCGGTACAACTCTAAGTGCAAGTCGCGGTTGGATTTTTAAAGGTTAAGGACCCTGAAGAAAACCCGTGGAAGGCAGAAGGTTGGAGAGCCATCCCACCCATCGATACCCTAGCACCTATGTTACCTACCCCAGGGAAGCTAGGGGCATACGTGTGAAGTGGTGTTGGAAACGGCCGTCGAACCCAATGGAGGACTTCATGAAAGTGCCACTGCTGGAAGAGGAGAAAGTGTCCATGGGAATCCAAACGTTGATTCTTGAAGAGGAGTACCTGAAAGCAGAGGTGATCAGGAGACTTAAAAGACAAATGCCCTCCGATGTCGGGTGCTTCAGGATGGATGACGAGGACCTTGACTCTGCAGCTGTGAGGACCAGGCGATGCGGAAGAAGACCAGGAGCCATGCACGAGCTGTGCCATGAAGGATGTCGAGTGCTGAGGGGTCGGTGTCTGGCGGGAGCACCAACAAGTCTTGGCGAAAGCAAGCCACGCAGGAATCGAAGAAAGAGCAACGTTGGGACGAGCAAGGTCCAGGGGACTCACCAAAGGCCGGGAAGTCCGGGCAGGCCCCGAGCAGTCAGGGGAGCCCAAAAGTAACAAGTTTGACTGTCAAGTGGACCCAGAGGCCGCAGGCACTGGAGTCGAAAGAGGACCTCAAGCAGCTCACCAAAAGTTGCAGGCCACGATGCACACTATGTGGTGTGGTTAAAGATTCTTTTCACTGGAGGTGCTCAAGGATGGGGCTACTTGGAGCCCAAAGATCTTTTTGCAAAGAAGCTAACAAGCCTTTGCAACTGCAAATTGGATGTGGTACCCAGGGGTTCGGGTATTGCAACCCTCATGAAGGATGCTGGCCTCAAACTTGCAGAGAGTGTTAAGCAGGCCCAGGAGCTGTGGTAAACCACCACCTGTGTTGCAGAACCCACAGAGTCCGGAGGAGCCCAGGATCTGAAGACCGGTTGAGGTGCCTGCAAATGCAGGGGAGTGACTTCTTCACTCCAAGGGAGATTACTTTGGTTGTCTTTGATGCTCCACAGGCCTTGGAGGTTCCTGTATGATGCACAGGCACAGACGATGCAGCAGACTGGAAGGGAGACGAAGTCAGGCCCAAAAGAAGTCCAGCGAAGTCCAGAGTGCCCAGACGGTAGAAGTGGTGTCTGATCTGAATTTTATCCCACGACAAATCTAGGGACCTAAACCCAGGTAAGCCCTTAAGTACCTTAGTGAAAGGGCTGGGAAGATTCAGGGGTTCTGGACAGGGGGAAGGCTACTCCCATGTCCTTTGTTTAGTTTCGCGCCAGAGCGGGAGCAAACCGCTCTAAGGACTGGTTTGAACTGGACTATGCACAGGGATGCCAAATGTGCTCCTCATGCAGACTTTCTGATGCTGGCAAGCTCACCCACCCAGCCCTAATACACTAAATTCTGTCTGGGAGGTGGCTACACCTCCCTGTGACAGGATGTCTGTTGTTCTACCTTCCTCTGCTCGAACTTGGCTCAGCAGCAGGAAGGCAGAAATGTTTCTCTTGTTGGCAGCATCCATTTTTTGCTGTCCAGGTCTAGAATGCTGTTCCAGGAACACTGAGAGCCTAACAGAGTGCTCTTCTAGTGCTTGGAGTGTGGGAGGTATGATTTCAACGGATGTAGCGATGTAATTGCAACGCGTGGTAAAAACCGCGTTGAAATGGCTGTTCCCCGATTTCAACATGTATGATATCAAGCAAGATAGGATTCGTTTTCAAGATAGTCATCATGCTGGACAAAATGGACGCAAGGTGAGGAGCTCCGGTTGGGAGCTCCCTGGCTAGGGATTTCCTTTTTGGCCCTGGTCCCCTGGAATCTACCCCCCTTGGACCTTTTTCTAGCTCACCTGAGGATCTTATGGACTGCAGCCATTCGGCTCTCCAGTTCCCACGACCCAGTTCGAGATCTTCCGATGAACCTTGAATAGTGTGCTGACCGCAGAGCCTCGATCAACATGGCCGATGCTCGGTGGAGCTGTTTAGGCAGCTATAGAGGAGATTGGCTCTGGCTCTCCCCCTCTGCTGTCACCTACCCAGCCGGACATTGGACATGGTTTGTCCTTGTCTCTCCACTGTGTTTTCCTCTCCTCCCCCGCCTTCTGGCAAGTTTCTGAGGATCTGCTGGTGGCGGAGGCATTTTAACAGCCGATGACCGGTGGGGTATGCCTGGGTGCCTGGGGAGAGGATCAGCTTGGGATCTCCCCTCATGGCTGTCCCCTACCTTCCGGGTTTTGCTGCGGTTGCCTGTCCTCTTCCAATGCCTCCCTAGTGATGACAGAGATGCATGAGTCTTGCTTCTCCTGGCAGGGGTTCAGTGGCGGTGAGTACTGCGGTGCTGCTGACCAGTGCCCCTTGAGCTTGTTTTGCTTCTTGAGTTTTGGGGAGGAACGCCCTCCTGGTCCCCACTGCTGCCTCCACCTCTCTGGGGCTGTTACCTGGCACCCAAATCTGACTTTCCCCTGTCTTCATGGCATTCTGAATGGTGATGCTGCTGTCCCTGGAGCCCCGGGTGTGTGTACGTCGACGACCCGCTTTGTGAGAGGCGGTGCCCTGCCCTCCTCCCTCCGTGGTCATGTGGCTGCCTACCCCATCTGACCCTGCGTGAAGCCTTCTAGACTGCTGCCTTGTGGTTTTCGTGTTGGATTTTTGTGTGTTCCACCATTTTGGGCTGATGCTGTCGGTTCCCATGGCCTGGGTCCTCCATCTTGGTGGTTTTGACCTATCCTCATTGTTGCTGGACTGCTCCTTGTTCACCTGTCTGTTCTTTTCCTCAAGTCGCGCCCCCCACCCTTTGGTCTCCTACTCCCTTCCCATCTTATACTATCACAGATTCACAGGAGGTTTATGATTGTTGGTCCCCAGCCGGTTTGTATGTCTTTTACTGTGACTGTTTTGTAAGTACTTTCCCTCTTGCGGGTCTGCCTGACCTGATTATGCATTCCTTACCCCTTTTTACCATTCCCCCCTACCTTCCATGCCCCATTTGACGTGTGTCTTGGCTATGCTATGCACTAATAATCCATGTAATTGTGTATTCACTGTTTTTCTCATACGTTATACTTGGCTCATGCAACTGATGTAAGTTTGTAACTTGTAACTCGCTGATCCTCATGTAAAGCGCTCTGATACCTCTGGGTCTAGCCAGCGCTATATAAAACTCTTCAAATAAATAAAAATAAATAAATAAAATAGTTACACGGGCCCTTCTATATGGTATAAAGCTGCTTCGTTGACAACCCGTGAGAATGGACTCTGTGGGCTGCAGGGGTGTCCTGCTCATGCAGGGGCACCCTCTCACTTAGAACCAAGCACCCTGCCTTCAGGATTGCAAAGGCTTGCTATAGAGGTGACTTATAGGTTTTAAGTTCAATGCCCCTTAGATATAGTAAACCTATATCTTTAGTAAATGGTGCATGCCCCAACTTACACAGGCTGCAATGGCAGGCCTTTAGTTCCATTTTCAATGGTCTTTCATGGGTGGCATAATGCCAGCTTCAGCCCAGGGAAGACCTCTGGGATACATTTGCCCTGGGTACATGGTTACCATATGCTAGGGACTTATAAGGGTACCCCAGTACCCAATCTGGGGTGTACCTAAGTACTGCACTGACCACTGTAGGGAGAAAGCAGATATACTTGGGTCCTGATTAGCAGGATCCCAGTCAGACTAGTCAAAAACATCATCACATCAAGTAAAAAAGTAGGGGAAATCATAAAAGTAGGTCCTACTTTCTACAAAGAGTTTTTCACTGTCAGGACATATTAAACTTAAACGTCCATGTCCTACTTTTTAAATACATTGCACCCTGTCCTGTAAGCTCTTTGGGGCATACACTAGGGGTGACTTACATGTATTAAAAAGGAAAGAGTGGGCCTTTCAAAAGATTTATTTTGCCAGGTCGAGATGGCAGCTTAAAGTTGCACACACAGGCTGCACTGGCAACTGGCAACTTAAGATGATGGCACAGCAAGTGCTGCAGGCCCAATAATAGCATTTAATTTACAGGTCCTGGGCAGGCGCGGTGCGTCCATTGGGGCGTGGGGGCGTAGCCCCCCCGCCCGCGCCCGCAGCTCCCTCCTAGCCTCGCAGCTCGCTCCCTCCTCTGTGAATGTCAGTCAGCATGACGTCGGACCGTGGGCGGTCCGGCGTCATGTTGACTGACATCATTGTCAGACGCCTTTGGGAAAGGCAGCACAAGTGCGCATGAGTGGGCATGGAGCTTAATTTTTACTCCGTGCCCAGTCATGCGTACTTGAGTTTTTGCTGCCTTGCGCATGCCCATTAGGAGCCCCTCGGTCTCCTAATGGGCAGGCGGCGGGCGAGGAGTAGGCGGTGCCGTCAGCCAATCCTGGCGCTGCTGCAGCGCCAGGATTGGCTGAGGGCCGGGTTGCAGTCACTTGACTTAACAGTTACACCCTTTTCTTAGATAGAATGTGGAGGTGAGCTGGTGTCAGCAGTTCGACTTCATTGTTGTAGTACTTTTATAGCGCGCGCTTTCCACCCCTCGTGAGGCCATGACGCGCTGTGAGGATGAGATGCAGATGAGATGCACACTACATGCTGGCAGAGTGCTTGGAAGGGTTTTGTGGGAGCCGATGTGGGAAGCATTTAGGTTATTGAACGTACGAGACCAGAGTGCGGCTCCTACCGCGTCTTGAGACGACCCGTGACGCCGTGAGTAACACGCTTCGATCCTAGTTGTTTCCAATTCAACAATACAGTTTTCAGTGTTTTAAAAGGAACAGTTCTTTGTGTAACTTGCTGTGAATAGTTTTCATGATGACTTTATCTACAGTAAGACAGCATTGCTGTCGTCATGGGTAATCGCATATTTCTCAGTTTGAGGGCCTGAGTTTGGAATGAACAGAAAACGAATTTCACGCTTTGAGCCCTGTCCATTTTATCTTTTTTTCTTTTTAGATGTTTACTCGTTCCTGCGAGGCTTTGAAATCTTTTGTGAGCGGGGTTTTAGAGCGTAAATGATTATCATAGTACCATAGGAAAGTCATGGTGGTATTGCTACGAGGAAGCCTATTTGAACATGACTGTTGCTCTTACGCTGAAACATGATGTGTAATACGAGTGAGGAAGGTGCACGGATTGGCTCCATATTTCAAAAACAGGAAATGAGGGGCAAGCGTTATTCAAGTTTTCAGATGGATTTGGGCTCTGAGTTGCTTTCCTCCAGGGACATGTCTCCAGCTTCTCGAAGAATCAGTGCTTCGCCTACAGCTAAGTTTTGTGCTTGTGCGGTTGATTTTCACTGCGATACGTGTCATGTTGTTCTAAATAAGTAGTGTCTGTCACTCTGTCTGGGATCTTGCAGGACAGAAATCAATTAATTAAACATTTTCCAGTATAATTAACGGCAATGTACCTGCATAGCAGTGGCCAATAACTGTTTTGTCATTCTTTAATACCCTGCGCACTGCTGTCTCACTGCCATAGATACATTCTGTACCCAAGAGTATTGCCGATGATTGGTTGAGATTTGAACAGGCACCTTTCAATGATTGTTCTTCCTGGTTCAGTTCTCAGCATACCTTCTTGATTAAACTACCTTCTAAACCCATCGTTACTTTAGCTAGGACAGTTTCTCAGTGAAAGGTAGTTATCACATTTAGATCAAAAATAGTGACTGTTAGTCGGGAGTCGGGACATTACAGTGTTTTTTTATGTCAGCATGTTATGTCAGCATCATGTCTAGGTACAAATCATACAAAATATGAATGTCGCAATCAAATTTTTTCTTCGTCAGTGGCAGTGAGTGATTGGTAGTAGTGTGGCTAGGTTTAGGTGAGTGGGTGACTCTATAAAAGTGATAACTTGGGTGGCTTTGGAGAAGTAGTGGTCTGAGTGGTGATATATGAGTTGAGTGAAAGTGGCAGAGGGGAGGTCATGGTGTCAGGAGAAAGCATAGTGTGTGTAATAGTGAAAGTGGCCCTTGGTAAGAGGCGGTGTTAGTGGTTTAGTGCTAATGAGTCTCTAATTGTGTCAATTATAATTGGCAGTAGATGACTATTGTAGAGGGTGATTGTTTGCTAATGATGATGCAGGTCATCAGGGAAATAGTTGTAAACATGTTTATGATGGCTGAAGGTGTTTGGACCTGTTGATGGGGTTGGGCAGAGTTGAGATTCTGGGTAGGTGCATACTATTTTAGACTATACGTTCCCACTGCTTTATAAGCCTGGCTTTATCATGAAATGCATTTGCTTTAAAAAACACCATTTGCCAAACTTTTTCCAATTTTCTCTTGAGAGGAGGATCCAACCTGTACCCCATTTTTGCTCGCTTCGCTCGCGGCTTAAAAGTCATGCCCAACTTTTATGCCCCACTGCTTTCAAATGTCACCAGCCGCCACTGGTTCTGGGTACATGTAGTACCACTGTACTAGGGTCTCATACATAAATTAAATATGCCAACTGGGGGGATTAGCCAATGTTACCATGTTTTAAGAAGTGGGCACAGAGAGTCCCAAACCAACAGAAATGACATCAATAAAATATGGAGGAGCATATTAGAGACTCTGGCAAGGCAGACAAAGTAAGCAGAATATTGGACACATGGGATTTCCAATTATCACAAAGAGAGTCAGAGGAGAAAGGGAATCCAAAGGGGAAGTTCTGCGAAAAGGATCAAGAGATTTAAGGCTCAGGCCCCCAAGGCAATTTGTCATTCAGACTAACACCAAGGACAGACGTGCAAGACATATTTATAATAACATTAATAATAAAGGGAATGTGGGGAGAAGCACGCATGAGATCTTTACGGTAAGACTGAAGTTCAGTAAGTTCCTCACCCACAATTGCAGTTATAGATACTGTCCGCAAATACCCACATATATGATATACATGCAAAGGCAGGATCTGTGGAGCTGATACCTATGGTGATGTTATAAAAGTAACTCAAACACAGTGAACATTAAAAAACACCTAGGTTGTCAGCTGTGCCCATGAATCCTGGCGATCAAACAGGCAGTAAAAGCAATGGCGTCAAACTAAATACACAGCCATGAATGGAGAAGGAGCAAGCAAGGAGCAAAATGTACTAGAAAGAAATGAAAACAAAGGTCACATTTTTCACAAAGCAAGACATACTACACACAAGAAATTGAAGCTAAGACCGCAGGAAAAGGAGGTAGCAAACTAGAAATGGGAAGAAAGGAAAAGAAAGCAGGCACAGGGGAAACAGTATATACAGGAAGCGAGAGCATAAGGGTGCACTAAAAGTGCTGGCTCAGAATTCAAAGAAGCACTGCGGGCATTGCTGGTTCAGGAACAAAGATTAGGTACAGCTCAGGAATCAAGATAGCACTGCGGCTACAGGGAATAACTATAGCTCAGGAACTCTGGAAACAAGGATAGCCAAAGCTCAGGAAACAAGGGGTTAGCCAAACAGGAGCACTGCTACAAAGACCAACGCTGGACTGAAGGGAGCTGAGGCTTAAAAGAGCTCACAGTGATCACATGCATCAGGTATGAGCAGGCAGGCAGCTGCCAGACACAGGTGTGCTGAATTCCTCCAGTCATCCTTGAACTGCAAGGGTGGAGATGAAGCAGCGAGCAGGGAATTATAGGAGATGGAGGTTTTATCAAGAGCAGACTTGCTACCACAAAACCTGCCACGGATTGGGAATGGATAGCAATTTCTGAATAGTATCCAAGAGCCAGGATATCAGTATTTACATACAGTGGAAGGTCAGGAAGCTTATTAGAACACTGGAAAGTCCCACAGGGAGTGAATCGTGACAGAGTAAGGCAAATGGTTTGGGGAAGACCACCCCAAGGCTGTCAGGTCTAACAGCCTTCAAGAAAGAAATACAGCCCTGCCAAGTACCAAAGCATCAGGCATTAGACTAATGTATTTCAGTGTGGTGTTCCACATCAGTGCACTGAAATGCACTGTCACACATTTATAGTGCCACAACTGTTTGCAGGAGCGCTGCTATCTAGCACCGCCACTGACTGCCAAAGCTCTTAACTTGGAGGGCTGGTGGCAGGCTAGGGGGGCTAGCTCAGCTGGTGGCAGGCTAGGGGCGCTGGCTCAGCTCGCGGCAGGCTAGGGGCGCTAGCTCAGCTGGTGGCAGGCTAGGGGCGCTGGCTCAGCTCGCGGCAGGCTAGGGGCGCTGGCTCAGCTGGTGGCAGGCTAGGGGCGCTGGCTCAGCTCGCGGCAGGCTAGGGGCGCTGGCTCAGCTCGCGGCAGGCTAGGGGCGCTGGCTCAGCTCGCGGCAGGCTAGGGGCGCTGGCTCAGCTGGTGGCAGGCTAGGGGGGCTGGCTCAGCTCGTTGCCGGCTTCAATATTTCATCTGACACGCGTCAATCACTGAGGTCAGGAGTCTGGCCCGTGGTTTAATTTTGCCAGTCACTATAGGTTGGAGCAGCTGCGCGGCATAGTTTAAGTTCTCTGGCAGCCTGCCTTGCGCACTTGGAGCCTGCCGCTGCAGCTCTCAACTGCGGGCTGGCCAGCGTAATGATTCTGCCATGGTTGGAGGGTGGTGGTGCATGACTGCCTCAGCAGCCATCCTACACTCAAGTGCAGCCAATGCCATACAATTTGGTCGGAGTGTCTGTTCTAGACTACGGCCGCGGCACTGCCCGGGACTGGTCCAGGGCAGTCTTTGCAGCTGGCCCGTACCATCAATGGTGTTCGCAGCAGCTGATACAGTGTAAGTGAAGTGTGACTCACTGTTTCTTCCCCTTCGCTGCCTAGTGTACTTTACTTTAGAAGCGCGTCATTCTGCGAGCCTAAAGTTACAGACAGCAGCTCTGCATGCAGTCAACCTGCACAACTGTTCAATTCAGCAGCGCAAGTAAAGTCAGTGCAGCAGCAGAGCATCAACAGTGCACTCGACTTCTGCTTGTTACATTAAAGCAAATACTCGGTGCTATCTGTGCTAGAAGGAGGAAGGGTCAAGTCAGTTCTGATTGGATTGGAACTTATGATTTGAAGGTTACTCCTGCATCTCCGTGAATGAAATCTACACTCTGTGGCAGGCTGTCAATGCTTAATTATCACACACATCAAGCAGACCTGCCTCTCTGAGGGAGTGTGCCTTTAAGGTCTACTAACAGTTCTAGACCGGCAAGCAGTTTGGCCCAGGAGCGGTGGCCCCACTACAGCCTTGAACAGTTTTATAGATATTGCGAATTCGACCGGAAGTTGTTGTTGCAGCAGTATCACAGTAGGAAACACTTCCCATGGTTCCATGTTTAGCCATACTGCTTGAAAAGCTGCATTACCTTTGCAGCATATCGGCCCCTCAGCCTGTGGTCCTTTCTGTTTACGGCAAAGACTCTGGCATTTAGAAAATAAAGCGTTACAATCTGCTACTTAAAACGTGGTTTGACAAACGAAAGCATTTTTTAGCGAGACCTGCTTTAACACTCAGCGTGTCTTTCGCCAACATAACAGACACGCACTCGCTTCTGCCGCAGCCCACGTGGTTTTCTTGAGGTGATGTTGTTGTTACTAGCTGCATACCATCCATTTTTCAAGTCACTAGACTGAGTGACAAAACCCATCCTAGCCTTTCTGATATGAACCTGCCACACTCTTGGTCTGAGGTTCGACAATCGTTTATTTAAATGACTCTTTTGGGTATAAATGAGGCCAATATTGCCACAATAGTAGAGTGCATAAAGTGAGACATGAACGATAATGCGTTGCTTTTCCATGCTATACCCTGGATAGTGCTTCATGTTTTTTAAAAGTACACAGTTTTATTATTTCAATTGTGCACCTCTTCACATATTTTAAAACTAACACCAAGGTCAGATCTAAGTTGGTGATAAGTGGAGTTCCGAACACCTTGAGCAAGTGAGATAAATGCCACTTGACCCCTGCGATTGGAAACTTTTTGATGGCTAGTACTCTGATAGACTGAGCCCTCTTAGGTTTTACAAATAGGGTAAAAAGAGAGTCTCTTTTTCCCATGTTATTGCCCTCCCCCATTTTTCGGTCTTGGCAGTAAATTGTTCTTTTATGTCAAAGGAGATTTGCTATCGTTTTGAGCTATTGGCTTCCGTATGTGTCCCAGCTGAGTTAAATGGTAAATAAGAGTGTCATTAAAGTTCCTGTGAACTTCACATGTTCATACATTCTCTTATTTTCATAGGAAGAGTTTCAGGCCATAGTAGTTAAGAGGGAATCTTTTTACCACCGGAACACTGCAGGAATTTGTAAGCATTGCTTGAAGACAAGGAAATTCTGTTGTGATTGCAACATGCACATTTCTGCCCCAGTTGTGGATTGTGACATAAGCTGGCAATAAAATTATTTTAGAAGTAATTCTTCCAGCAAAGTGCTTCCAGTGGGGGAAATGTAGTTTCTGTTTAAGCAATCCGCTTAATTACACAGGTCATGCATGCCCCTTTAAGAGACCCCCCATGTTTTTCATCACACTTAAAACCCTCATGTCAAGTTTTTCCATTTCTGGGGCTTTTGCAGCAGTTTTAAGATGATCTTAGAGTTTCTCCTTGCTCAAATGGTTGTAAAATCTGATATTCATATGTTTCCCCCTCATCTTCATTGCTTGATTTTGCGTGCGAGAAAGTGTCACTCATAATCATTGAAATGTCACTCATAATTACACTGAAATTCTGAAAAGGTCACACATAGCAATCTGAAACCTTGGCAGCTATGGAAATATGAAAAGTGTATAGCAACAAATGATGTGTGTGAATTGTACAATGTCACAATTTCTTATTGGTCAAGAAAGGTTTAGGAAAATAGTTGAGAATGGGCAAAATATATGAATGACAACTTTGCTAAACTTACAGACTCTGTGGGCAAACCCACTCCAGCAATACAACAACACGATAGAACTCAGATGCGTAGGCATCACCAACATATGTTGCGGTTTGATGTATTGAGCAGATCAATTAAACAAATGGTGCAGGCCACCACCATGCTATTCAGGCGCACTGTAAATATACAAGCTCAGAAGATCAGAGGTGGTCATTAGATTCCGATCTGGACTCAGAAGTCAATACTGGCTTCGATACCAGCTTAACGGACAGCGATCATGATCCTAACCAGCTAAGGGAAAGCAGAAGAACAGTCCATAGGAAGAAAAGGAGCCAGCACGGCGCTTCTGGGTTCACATGGGATTATTCACCAGCAACAGTTTCAATTCCACAGGAGCGTACCTCCATTGGCCACCCTGAGCTGTCTGCCACCGATTCGCAAAGTGCCACACTGACCTCGGTGATGGACACAGTTTTGCAGGCTATTGCCTCCCATCGGGATCAGACCTCAAGAGATGGCCGCAGGGCACAATTAGCCCTGCATAAGGTTCAGGGCGTAGTCCGAAAACTTTCCAAAAATGTGGCAGGATTTAATTCAAGACTGACGGAGGTTGAAGATCGAATACTGACAAATGAAGCGGAAGCTGTGGTAACTCAGGAGAAAGTGGAAGCCCATGAAGCTGAACTGAAAGACACTAGATGGAAGCTGGAGGAGATGGAAAATCGCCTTCGCCGCAACAACCTCCGTGTACTAGGAATTCCTGAAAAAATTGAGGGCAATGACATACGCTCTTTTATTATCCAGTTATTCAAGGATACACTCCCTGAGCTTTCTTCCTGGAATTGGGACCTGGAAATTCAACGTGTCCACAGAATCCCATTCACTACTAGGGCCCCATCACAAGGGGGGTATCCCCGTGCAGTTCTGGTGTACTTTGGAAACTTTTTGCTCCGTCAGGCCATCGCCGAGAAAGCAAGACCTGAAGCTCGGCGTAGTAGAGACACTATTTCTTATTTTGTGAGGCCTGATTTTTTGCCACACCACGGTAGAGAGGAGATGGCGTCTTCGCCAATTGATTAAACCTTTTCAGGAAAAAAAAGCTCAGGCATATCTTAATAATCCTGCTAAGCTTAAAGTTATCCATAGCGGCCAAACTAAATTTTTTTCATCAGAAATTAAAGCCAAGGAGTTTTTGGATAGCTTGACCTGAAACCTTAAACCTTATTTTTTTTGCTTGCTTGCTTACTAGGGAAACGTCCTTATCTGCTCTTTTGCTCGCTCTTGTTTTTCTGTTTCCCAATTCATTGGAAAAACCTGACTTTTCGCACTTGTTTTGTTTTGATAGGGGTTTCCCCAAGTGTTGTAATGTTATGCTTTATGGTATGGTTTTACTAGCTTCACTAGTTTTTTTTTTTTTTTTTGCACCTATTCAGTCTCATTGGTTTTTATTGTTTAAGATTATTCTTTATTGGTACTGGTGAGGGAATATCTCTCCATCATCATTGACTCCTTGAGTCTAAATGCCTCTGTGGTTGGTGCTTGGGGAGGGTGGGGTAGGGGGGAGGGGTGGGCTGAAAAAGCATAAAAATGAGCAATTTCGCACAAATAAGTTAATGTCGATCTTTTTTTTTATGGAGTACATAATGTATTGTAGTAACAAGAGAGAGTTAGATTATGAATCCTGTTTTGTTTTCTGTTTTCATATATTGTACTATTCTCTGACGGTTGGGACTAGGATTCTTTTTTCTAGATGGGGAGACTAAAACTTCGTAGTTGGAATATCGCAGGCCTTAATGACAAAAATAAAAGGGCACAATTATATCAATTATTGCGTCTAGACCCTGTTGATATACTCTGCTTACAGGAAACGCATATCGCAGATTGCGATAAGGATCTGCTAAATATTCCGGGATTTAACGTTATTATAGCCACATCACAAACCTCAAAAACACGAGGAGTTGCTATTCTTGCAAAGCCTTTAATAGGTAACCCTACTCGTACATTGGCCGATAAACACGGAAGATGGGCTATAGTTCAACTCAATTCTGGTCTTATAATTTGCGCAATTTATGGCTCAAATATTGATGACCCTCAACTGTTTGTAGATCTTGAGTTAGAACTGGCCTCTTGGCTTGGCCCGCTAATTATATGCGGAGACTTCAATATTTCTGTAGGGAGGTGTTTTGATACTCAATCACCCTCAAAATATAAAGGACGCAAGCCAAGGGTATATACTGCCCTCTGTCATTTGATGGATAGTTACAATTTATCTGATATTTGGACGCTGAGGAAGAGAAATGACGAGGGATTCACTTATTTTTCATACCCACATAATAAGTATGTTCGAATTGATTATGTTATGTCATCATTAGAGGAACAGTTTCTCCTCGATATAATTAAGTCTCCTAAAACTATCTCGGACCACAACGCACTTACCCTTACCTTTGACTTACCAAGCTTTGAGAAGCCAAGAGCGCAATGGTCTTTTGATAGAAAACTTCTTGTTAACCCCCAATATATAGCCCATATAACATCATGGGCTCAGGAGTTTTTCGATTACAATCAGTTTAGCGCTCCTAGACTGATTGTATGGGACTGTTTTAAAGCAGCACTAAGGGGGGAAACTATTTCGTTTGTGGCTAGGCACAAAAAAGAGGAGGACAATATTAATGGGAATTTAATGTTTACATTGTCTAAACTTGAGACTCATCATGCTGCACAAATTCAACTGGGACTTCCAACTCATGACACTCTCCAAAAAATACTAGTCTTAAAAGCTGAAATTAATAGCACTTTAACCCGAAAAGCTGCTGAACTATATGAAGTTAATAAAAACAAACTATACGAATCAGGAGAGAATGTTGGCAGATATTTAGCACTTCGTACACGCCAAAGGCTAGCTCAGAATAAGATCAAGCGAATTGAATATGAGGGCCAAGAATTTTCCTCTTCACTTGACATCATGGAGGTATTTCGAAAATATTACGAGAAGCTATATCATAACGATAACTTATATACTGATGACGCCATAAAAACACTTTTTAATAGCTGGCTATCGGATCAAGATTTCATTCCATCGATTGATGAGATTATCAAAGAAGATCTCGAAAGGGAAATCTCAATTATTGAGCTGGAGATTGCACTCTCTGATCTTGCAAACGGCAAAGCAGCAGGCCCTTACAAAATCCCGCTTGATTTGTATAAGGTGTTAGGCAAACAAATACTCCCTTATTTATTGGATCTGTTTTTGGGGGTTCAATATCACTCAATCCCACCTGAATCCTGGCAACATACAAATATAGCAATTTTTGCGAAAAAAGGCAAACCTCTGCATCTTCCATCCTCTTATAGACCGATAAGTTTGATAAACTCCGACTCAAAACTTTATGCTAAGATCCTAGCCAATCGGCTGAGCGGGATCGTCGAGCATCTTGTCTCCCCGTGGCAGCATGGGTTTATCCCCGGTAGGGGTACCACGGACCACACCCGGAGGGCTATTACCCTATTTGACATCATGGGATCCACGGGGGGGCAGATGTCGATGATCCTCCTCGATGCCGAGAAGGCATTTGATCGTGCATCTTGGAGTTTTCTCTGGAATATTTTGGAATCTAACAACTTTGGAAATAAGTTTATATGTGCTATAAAGGCTCTATATGTAGATCCTAAGGCAAAGATTTCCATTTGTGGTGTTGAGTCGGACTTTATTAAGATACAGAGGGGGACGAGGCAGGGGTGCCCCTGCTCCCCGCTATTATTTGCCCTTTATATTAATCCTTTAATTGTAAAATTGCTTTCTTCTCCCCGTATCCGACCAGTGGATGTTGGAGGGTATTCAACCAAAGTTTTGGCGTATGCCGATGACTTGGCTGTATTAACTACAAATCCTGCTGATGCAGTCCAGGAAATTGAATTAATTACCCAGTCCTTTGGCTCCTTTTCAGGCTATTCCCTCAATAGGGATAAAACTATGATTCTTTGTACAAGTAACACGGCATGGGATAGCCCTCTTAAGGTGAAGCAAGCTACTTATCTGGGTGTCTGCCTCTCTGCTGATATAGGGCAAATTGACCATATTAACTACTCGCCCTTGATTAATAAAATAAAGACTGACCTTAGGAGAGTAGATAATTTACATCTCTCTATAATTGGTAGGGCTAACTACCTAAAAATGAATATCTTTCCAAGGATACTCTATCTGTTCCGAGCAATTCCAATTTTGCCAGGAGGTAGTTTCCTCAAGATCATTGACTCCTCCATGTCTAAGTTTATATGGAGCTTTGGAAAAATTAGAAGAGCCCTACCATTACTGACTCTACCTCAGGAGAGGGGTGGGCTAGCTATCCCCAGTTTAACATTTTATTTATGGGCAACTCTACTACATCAGATGGGCCCTTTACTGAGTTGTAAAACAACTACTCTACTCACTACGGAATCTTATATTCCATCTATCTATGAGCTGAGCCTTGGGACTAAATGTCAAGGCCTATTTTTAAGGCAGGTCGAACCTTCATATTACAAAAAAATCAAGTTAAAGATAATTACAGATGCTTGGAAGGTTTGGAAATTAGTATCTAAACATTTAGATATTCCAAAATTCACAGAATATACTCCCTTATGGCGCAGTGCCATTATCTCTAATATTCTTAACGACTCCACCTCTCGGAGGTGGGAATCTTTGGGCATTAATACAGTGGATGACTTTCTTGGTCAGGAAACCATTTCGTCATTCGGATGGCTGCAGCAGAAATACTCTATTCCCAATACGGACTTTTTGAAATACTTCCAGGTTCTTACAAGTATTCGCAATTGTACCCCCAGAATTAAATTGGATAATATCAATCTTTTTTCTATTATTGGAAAACGCTCTTCTAGAATCGGTGCTTTCTACCAACTGCTTATTCAAAATGCTACCGACGATTTAGAACGGGTTGAGCAGGCCTGGGCTATAAGGTTATCCAACCCAAACATTGATATCGACCTTTGCCTGGCCCTTTCCTCCAAACTTTTTATGGCCTCGAACCTCAAAGTTCAATATTATAAAGTTCTTTATAATCTTTATTTCACCCCTGCAAAGTTATTTTCTTGGGGTTTCCGGGATAATGATTTCTGCCCGAGATGCAATCAACCTCAAGCGAATTTAATACACATGCTCGTGGATTGTTCTAAACTAGCTGTATTGAAGACTGCAATTATGGGATTTTGGGCTCAGGTTTTTGGACATGACATCCAAGAATCAATAACTCTGTACTTAATGGGTCATGAGGACTCTCTTGGCCATAGTATTGAAGAACAGCGGGACTGCTATCTTCTGAATTATTCTTGCGGCTCGATGGAAGGATCCTGAACCACCTACCTTTCAGATGTGGCTTAGCCGTTTTCTAGCAATATATAAACAGGAGCTTTCAATTTATAGTTTTAGAGGTAATAAATCTAGACTTTTGGGGAACCAGATATGGGCTCCTATCTCTCAATGGTACTTAAATCAGAGACTTAATGATTTTTTCCCCCCCTGATTTGGCTGATGTTACTCTTTTTTCTTCTCTTCTTTTTTTTTTTTTTTTTCTTATTTCTTTTGCTGGTTGTATTGTGTACTTGACTGTATAACAAGACTTTTTTTTGATTGGATATGTATTCATGTATTTTCTGTGCTGAACTTTGCTCAATAAAAAAAAAAAAAAGTAAATATACAAGCTCAGATGAGTCACTACCGTACAAATGTCAATCAGTCAATCAATCAGTACTTGTTAAGCATGTCTACTCACCCGTGAGGGTCTCAGCCGCCGGGGAAAATTGGGCTGAAGGTCCGACTGGGCGCTGTGGTTCTTTCGAAGAGTCAGAACTTGAGATCCTTCATGAATTGTGTCACGTGGATTAAAGCATGTTGGAAAATATGCAAACCAGCCTTATATCTGGCCCTGCAGATTTAGGGGTAGGTGAGAGTGAAGAGGCATCAAGCCTAAGTGCTCTCTCAGAGCCTGATGTCTCCAACCTTAGGCGCACACGCCACCATACCTCTAGTGCAAATGTTAGTGGTCCTCTAGAGGCAAGTAATGCAGGGAACAGCAGTGCAAGTAGTTCCAGAGGAAAGATTAAATGTGGTTGTTGTATTTCTTATATTTTACCTACTTATCAGTATTTGTTTTTGATAAAACAAAAGTAGATAGAACACATTTGTGTCTGTATACATTTTTTCCTGTTGTTAATCAGATTATTATGATTCCGTAATAAAAGGAATTTTAAGAGCTCAGTAGAAGATCCATCTTATTAGGGTTGCACCTGTGATATTCCTTCCTCAGGAACAGAATCCAAATCAATTTCCACATTGTGAAGACTCCTCCTCATGACATGATTATGCAACATTGCACATGTAGCTATGATTTTACAACATATGCCCGGACAGTACTGGAGGGCTCCACCATTCTTATGCAGACATCCGAAGTGTGACATTAGTACTCCAAACATCCTCTCTATGACAGAGCATGTGGTTGTGTGAGCACAGTTGCATCTCTGCTCACTCCTTGTGTACAAATATGATGTCATGATCCAATACCATAATGCATATGCACTCTCCTACAATGGCAATGGAGCTTATATTAGTATGTGTTATTACTTTTGTTGGTGAAATGAGAGTAAAGTAATTTCTGTAGGCTTACCAAGTAGAAGGTTATCGCCAAAATCACCCGAGACAGCCTATTATATAGCTCAGTTATTATATATCCCACTGTGGCAGAACAGGGTCTGTAATAATACAGGAAGCATCATACACAACCTCTATATTGAGGGTGTGACTATTTTTGTGGTTTCTATAGAAACCTATATTTCATTTGCAGATGGTGGGCCGATGGTAATATGTTTAGCACCTATACATTCAATAACATTAGGAATATGTGCGACATTATAAAATAACAGTTTGGTATGTTGCAAGTCCTACTGAGATGCCAGAAAATAAATACAATCATGAATTTTGGACAGCATAATATCAAGAAACCTATGGAACACCCGCGATGATGTACTTTCGGGCACTCCTCCTGCTACTGATATTACTTTCTGGTAACTTCAGTAGCCAAATGGAGTAAGCAACACAGTACCTGTGCATGTGGAGTAATAACATTGCTTCTGTCTGTGAGGGGTCTGTAACTGTGGATGTAAATCAGCTATTAAATCCAATATGACCTGACTACTAAGCCTGTACTTTTAAAATATCTCCACCACAGTTTGATAAAAAAAGGTTTACCCTAACCCTAAAAATCTTCCCCAGTCTCCTTCTCTGCATACCACCTAAAACCCTCATCCTCCTCACCAGAAAATACAAAGCTGCCATTGTGAAAGGGGCTCATGCATTTTGTGCCACTTTCTCACTTTACATCAGTTGCACCTGATTAACACCTGTTTTGATTTGATGGTAATTGTCTTTCCTGAAACTGCATTTTGTGACAAGCCATAATATGGAAATGCTTCATATATACTACTTACAGTTCTCAATTTGGAAAAAAGCACTATGTACGATTCTTTATTTGGAATCACACAAATAGTGATTACCAAATAGAGGGAATTGCAATTTGGATGACTAAATTGCCTTCTGTACATAAAGAAAAGGGCTTTTGCATTCTGAAATGGCCTGAAATAGGGATGCGGACAATTTGCAAATGGAAAACACTTTCATACATCTGGCCCTAAATGACCTCCCAAACTAGTATGTCTGTTAATGAGAACATTTACCAAACATATAGGTGCCGATTACGATCCTGTAAAAAAATTCCCCGTACGACTCGTATCCGGTCTTTTTACCGTACGAATCGTACAAGTGCCGTACAAACTGCCAAGTACGATTTGCATGGTAAAAAGTCCATACGAATCGCATTGGGAATAATTGCCCACACGTCCTCGGGTCGGAAAATGTGTCCGACACATCCTCGGACGATTTACCGTACAAATGTGAAAAGTGAAGTCCGACCGCGCAAGTACGATCCATCCCGTGCGTCCGATGTTACAACCGGATGGAAAAAACACCGTCCGCACCGAACTCCCATAGCAACCATGGAGACATGTGCCCGCATACGCGCCCAACACTCCCCCCAGCCCTCCTATGTACGAGTCGAATCCCCACCCGTGTATGTACACCCGTGTATATACGAGACGTACCCCCACCAGTGAATGTACACCCGTGTATGTACACCCGTGTATGCACACCTGTGTATGTATGAGACGTACCCCCACCCATGTATGTACACCCCCGTACGTATGGCCTGTACCCCCACCCGCGTATGTATGGAGCGTACCCCCACCCCAACTGTGCATGTCCGGGCCGTACCCTCACCTGCATATGTATAGAGCGTACCCCCACCCCAACAGTGTATGTACGGACCGTACCCTCACCTGCGTATGTATGGAGCGTACCCCCACCCCAACCGTGTATGTACGGACCGTACCCCCACCCCAACTGTGCATGTCCGGGCCGTACCCTCACCCGCGTATGTATGGAGCGTACCCCCACCCCAACAGTGTATGTGCGGACCGTACCCCCACACCAACCGTGTATGTACGACCCGTACCCTCACCCGCGTATGTATGGAGCGTACCCCCACCCCAACCGTGTATGTACGGACTGTACCCTCACCCACGTATGTATGGAGCGTACCCCCACCCCAACCGTGTATGTACGGACCGTACCCCCACCCCAACCGTGCATGTCCGGGCCGTACCCTCACCCGCGTATGTATGGAGCGTACCCCCACCCCAACAGTGTATGTACGGACCGTACCCCCACCCCAACCATGTATGTACGACCCGTACCCTCACCCGCGTATGTATGGAGCGTACCCCCACCCCAACCGTGTATGTACGGACCGTACCCTCACCCGCGTATGTATGGACCGTACCCCCACCCCAACCGTGTATGTACGACCCATACCCTCACCCGCGTATGTATGGAGCGTACCCCCACCCCAACCGTGTATGTACGACCCGTACCCACACCCGCGTATGTATGGAGCGTACCCCGACCCCAACATTCTAAGTACGGAGCGCACCCCAGGCCCCAACACCAGCACCTTCACCCAACATCGCGCATGTACGAGTCGTACCAAGCCAGAGACAAGGACAGCACTGTACAACAAAATGGCCGATGTAAACACCGTACACACTGTAAAAACACACGTACACAACCAGGACAAAGCAAAACAACACAAGAATACACTATTCGAATGGCACTAAGCCACAAAACATGTCCAACAAGCACAAATACAACACATTCACTGACCTGCAACTGCCAAACTCCCAAACAGAGGCCCAAAACACAACCACTCCTTATAACACACCCACCCAAAGTTCAAACACAGCCACACCCACCAATGGACCAATAAAAAGGGCCCACACACACAAACCAGGGTGGGCGTAGTTCGCGAAGTAGCACTTCGCGAAGCTACGCAAAGTGAAGTTCGCACTACGCGAGCTACGCGTAGCACTTCGCGAACTGCGAAGTAACATGTTCGCACTGTGCAAGATGTTGTTTTCAATGATTGCACAGTGCGGACAAGCAACCGGCACTGTGCAATCATTGAAAATGGCATCTTGCACAGTGCGAGCTGTAGTTTTCTGCTGCTCGAGTAGATTTTTCCTCGAGCTGCAGCTTTCTCAACGCGAACTGGTAGTTTCTCATCGCGAGCGGTCGCGAGCATACGCGACCCCTCGCAATGAGAAACCTGACCTTCTCGCGTTGTGAATCTCGCCGGGAGGTTTATTTTCCATGCTCGCGATCGCGAACAAGGAAAAAGTCTCGCCAGGATGTCATTTTGCTTGCTCGCGGTCGCCAACTTGACGTTGAGGACCGCGAGCAAGCAAAAAATGACCGCAGCACTACGCAACACTACGCTACGCGTGTTCGCACTGTGCTACGTGCAGTTCGCGTAGTGCGAAGTAGCGCGAACTTCGCAAACTACGCGAGCGTAGCGTAGTGCTTCGCCCAGGCCTACAAACCATGAGCCTTTGCAACAGACTCACTGCTGCCAGACCCCACAGACAACCTACAGCACCATACTTGAACCTTTACTACACCTTACACTTGCACACCTTCACACACCCACCTTCACAAACACCCCCTCATCACATTCACACACACACCTGCACAACCACACCCACACACCCACAACCATCCACACCCACACCCCCCACAACCATCCACACCCACACCCCTCACCATGCCCACTAACAAGAATCCAAAGTTCACTAGCCAAGAGTTGGAGGTCCTTGTCGACGAAATCCTCAGAGTCGAGCCACACCTCTTTGGAACATTGGTCAGACAGACCAGCATCTCCGAAAAAACTGCCATGTGGCAGAGGATTGTCGATGCTGTGAATGCTGTTGCGTCCACCAGAAGGACCCGGCATGAATGCCAAGCCAGGTGGTATGATCTGCGGAGGAGGGTCCGAGCCAAAATGACCGACGACCACAACCAGGCCAACATCACTGGAGGAGGGCCGCCCCGCAGACGCGTACAATACCATCCCTGGGAGGAGAGGGTGATGGCCATACTGCCGGTGGTGTCAGTGGACGGAGTAGAAGGACTCCGAGAGCCGGGTGAGTACACAAACAACTCACCTCACATGGGGGGAACGTCATCCACAACCAAACACACAACCATGCACGCAACCACCCCAAGCTATCGCATGACTCAACCACACTCCATGAACACGCACATGCCACTAGCACCACCATGCCCCATGCACCCAGCTGGACAATGCCAAGTCACAGGCCACAGAAAACACCAACACACGACACAGTAAGCCGGATGGCAGGAGTGTGGGCACCAAAAATCCCATAGTGCAACTCAGAAGCAGACAACAATGACCTCTGCCCATATGGCCTAGGTCACAGCCAGACAAACAGTGTGTCCCCACACAAGAAAGACTTGCCAGCAAATGGCGGACGCCTTGCATTAAGACATGGGGGTGAAGGCACTTTTTGCACATGACAGCAGCTAATGAACAGCCAACACTGTGTAAGAGTGGCAGCACACACCACCACAGCAGCAGCGCAGACACAGACACTACACCCAATGGGTTCCTGGAGATCAGAAACAAACTCACATGAACAAGCCAAGGGCCATTCAAAGATCTGCAAAAAGTGTGTGCCTAGGAAGCTGGGCTGAGGTGACAGAGGGTGACACACAGAGGGAGGGAGAGGGGGAGATAGAGGGAGGGAGACACAGGGAGACGGACAGAGGGAGGAGGCTGACACAGGGAGGGAGGGAGAGGGGGACAGAGAGGAAGTGAGAAAGGGAGACACAGGGAGACCAATTCAGCCTTGGGTGGTGTGGGAATGTCTGCTCGTCAGCAGGTAGACTGCGTGCATGTAGACAAGGGTGGCCAGTGCCTGAATCCCCCTCTCCTCTCCATGGCTAAACACTGGGCCATGTCTCAACCTGTGCACCAGCACAACGCCAGCTACCTGCATTATATAAGTGTGTGGAACAACTCCATGTGCCCACGTACAGTGCAACACGGAAGGCGCCAATGCATGGCTCGCCACACCTGCTCACTCCAATGCTGACTGCAGTCACACTTGACGCAGCAAGTAAGACTGTGTCACACATAGGTAAAGTCTCAAAAGCTGTGGCCAAGGGACATACTCATGCACAAGTGCACTGTGAGTGGAATGCAAGACATATCCAAATACCCAGAGGAAATGTGTCAACTTTGAAACCAATGAAACATGGATGTTGCATGGAACATAAATAACATTGTCTCTCTCACACACAGGTCAACGTCGTGGATCACCCCCCAACACTGGGGGGGGAAGACTCACAGGACCCAGCTCTGCGGGATGACGCTCCCACCGGCAGCGACGACTCTCACCACTCTGTGGACGACCCCGACCAACCTGGCCCCTCTGGTGTCCAACCACCTGCAGCACCTGCGTCAGGTACAACTGGGCCAACCACCACCCCCACTCCTGCCACATCCCAGGAGACACCCAGGATCCCTGCCCCACCACCACAATGCAGCCAGGCTCACCAGGAGGGACACGGTGTACCGGGCACCCAGGAGGAGGCAGGCGACAACGCTAATGCCACCTCTCAGGGGTCCCGGAGACCCGATGTGCCCACAAGGGTGGGCCAGGTGCAAGTGGGCAGGGGTGGTGGGAGTGGAGGACGGCGGAGGCGCGAGCCTGACCAGTTGGCTGCGGAACCGGTATATTCCCATGTCAGAAACATCCTGGACACATACCGGCAGGACACCACGGGCATGGGCCAGGTTGTGTCCACCCTCAACGAGATGAAGGGGACCCTCGCAGAGATCAAGACCCAGCAGGCCCAGCAACATGCGGAGCAACATGCCTGTCTACTGCGACACCAAGGGCGGATGGAGGACAGACAGGCTGAGCTCGTGACGGTGTTCACGGGAATTCACCGTACACTCCGTCGGATGGCCGACAACATGGGCAACCCTCCCTGTGCCACCAGGCCAAGAACATCACCACCCACAGGGAGGGATCAGGAGGAGGAGGAGACATCCGACGGAGCATCCCAAACATCGTCACGGCCTGCTTCTGAGGGTTCCCGCAGGAGGGCGGGTCGTCCACGGAAAAGACCGTGAGGGTCGGCGCAACAGCACCATCTCCCAGGACACCTGGCCTGGCACCTGGCCCACTGGACCAACAGCAGCACATCAGCAAAAGACATTCTCTGCCACATGGACTTGCTGGTCACTGTCTGACCAATGTTGACAAAGACTGTGGCATGGACTCTGATGATTTCCAATGGCAAGGACACCAACTCCCCCAGTGCACTTTGGATTCCACACACCCGGAAAGCCCCTCTTGTCATACCCCCCCCCCACGTACCCCAACACAAATAAAAACTTACACGATCAAGAGATGAGGCCTACATTTTGCATTATTACCTTACATGTGTCTTGTAAAGTCTAACCATGCCTGAGTTCTCATATGACTTCACCCATCCATACCCTGGGGCCTGAGTCTGGCACAGAACACACATGGGTCACAATGTATTAGGCAAGACAGACATGGAGCACCATACACACCCGTGATGGGCACAACCAGCTGCGGGGGTTGCCGCACAACCGTGCCGACAGACATATTGAGTACAGCGACAGTCATGCGCAGAGGTCAGGGATCATGTGGAGTGTCCTGGGGGGCACCCAGGTATGTGTAGACAGGTGGCAGAACCATGTCCTGCAAGCTTGAGTCAGGTGGATGCAGAGAATGGTGGCCTGGCCAACGTTGGATGCATGGGGATGGCACATGTCACAATACACACACAGTCATGGACATCATGCACAATACAGAGTCTAATCCCACACAAACAGCTTGCATCTTGCTACTCTATACATAGACACATAGCCACTATCACGGAAAACCATGCCAGACATGCCGTATACCCCGTGGCAACACACCAGCATTGACTGAGAAGAGGCACCTTGAAAGCATAGGGACACCTTTATTAGTCATGTATTCGGGAATGCAGAGGCAACTCGGAGTAGACATACACAGGTCATGTGGAGTAACATGTGGGTCCAACACTGGAACCCCCCTTCTGCAGCACAAATGCGTGATAGCCATGGAACTGGCACACAAGTGTCGGGTAACAGCTAAACACCCCTGCTGCTCACGGAGAGGCTGCCATACACCATTGATCCTCTGATGTAGAAGTCCCACACCATGTCAAGCCAATGCAAACCGTATGTGTCCGAGGGCAGTGTTACACACATTGATGCCATCATCACAATCCACTATCCCATCACAGATGACTTTCAACAAGTCTGACCATCTATTCAGGTGTACCCAGCTACATGTAATGTGTCCCATGGTGAAGCGACATGTCTGCAGAGGAAACAAACATCGACAGGGGCAGTGTGCACACATCGTAAACAACTGCCATACCCAATACACCCCTGATGCATCCCTTACCCTAAGGAGACTTCCAAACTTGTCCGTGCGTGTAACGCTGAGTCAGCACACGATGACGTGTCCATGAGGAATAGCAGTGCCACAACAATGCAACTAGCAGACGGCATGCGCAAGTACCTGGGGATGAGAGCCACAAAAAGCACAGCCACTTGCATGTGCATGTACTCGACACATGTAAGGATGACAACATGCTAGGTCACAATTATGACTGGGGAAATACACACATCACTGGCACCATCACTCGAGTGACACATCCACACACACCTCTGACTCACGTGGCATACATGCAGATGGACACACACATCGCAACACATGCCACACGGGGACCAATGCGTGCACACTCAGACACTGGTACTCACCACTAAGCAAAGAAGTCGCGTATGAGCCGACTCCGGATGTCCTCCTGTGGAACCACATCCTCCACATCACTAGCCCCATTGCCAAGCCCTTCGTCCTCCACGGGTGGATGGTCCTGATCATCTTGATCCAGGATGAGTGGCACAGCTTTCTCAACTGCTATGTTGTGCAGCATGCAGCAGACCATGAAGATTTTGCAGACCTTCGCCGGGGCATATGGGAGGGCGCCGCCGGTCTTGTGGAGGCATCTGAATCGGGTCTTCAGGAGGCCAAATGTCCTCTCTATCACTCACCTGGTCCGGCCATGGGCGGTGTTGTAGCGGAGCTGGGCCGGCGTGCTGGGGTTGCGGAGAGGTGTGATCAGCCATGGCATGTTGGGATAGCCAGCGTCCCCTACATGGAAACCACATGGACATAAGTATGACAGGAGAAGCGGTCGGGCTGGAAGTCTACGCAAAATACAGGACAGACAGACTGTACCCACCAACAACACATGCTCGTTTGTTGCACAGCTGCGTCATCATTTCAGGCACCCTGCTACGCCTCATGATGTAGGCATCGTGTGCTGATCCTGGAAAACGAGCACAGACATGTGAAATCACCATGTTGGACAGACACACCACAAGGGCATTGATGGAGTGGTAGTGCTTGCGATTCCTGTACGCTACCTCCTGTGCCTGTGGTGGTACCAAAGCCACATGTGTCCCATCTATGGACCCAATGACATGGGGCATCCCTCTCAGGGCATAGAATCCACGCTTGACCCCAGTCAACTGTTCAGGATTTGGGAAATGGATGAACTCATCCAGGTGAAGCAACATGGCCTCTAGGAAATCATGCAGCACACGGCTGAACATGCTCTGGGACATGCCACCAACATGAGCTATGGTATATTGAAAGGTACCCGTGGCAAGAAAATGTAGGGCTGCCATTACCTTCAGCTTGGGTGTCAGTGCCGTAGGATACCTGTGCAGCGGTTGCAGGTGTGGTGCCAGCCTTGCCGTCAACTCCTCAATCAACGGTTGGGGGAAGCGGTAGCAGCGTATACAGTCATTCTCCCGCATGTCAGCCAAGTCCGGAATTGGTCGGGGAAGAGGCGGCGCTCTACAGTAATTTGGAAGTGACAAGGAAGAGTGAGTGCACTACGACAACAATTTATATGTACTGAGCACATGTTAATCTGTCAATACACATATGCTACATACGGAGTCAGGTATGTGCTACATGCCCTGGACACGTATGGCTGCCAGGTGACACTCCTACCAAGACCCAGCTACACACGGAGATTGTGAACCTCCACATGCCATGGCATGGGACTAGCTGTGTCCCAGTGTGAGTGAACAGCCAGACGCAACACAGGAGTGACAGACATCAACACATCAGCAGAAGTAGGATGTCGATTGCAGAGACAGGTAGTGGAACACTAGAGCCACAGGTCACATGACATTACACTAGGACAGCCCACACACCTTGCCATTAAGGTGTACATATCATGACTCACCACACATACATTGAGAGGATGCAGACAGGTCCTTGTTACGCCACTCCGTGTCCCATGCATACATACACACCTCACATCCGATACCACATGTGGCCTGGTGTGCGTAACAGTGTGCCATGTCCATCTACACACAGACACATGTTGGTGTCTGCAACAGCTGATGCTTTTGAGGGAACACCAACATCAAGCTAATGGGAACACACCACACATACATGACATAGAGACATCGTGCACCGTGGGTAGTCACATGTCTGGAGTGGTATCCCCTGTAGCGGGCATCAGGGGACACTTACGTGTGTTGTTGACTGTGCCATGCCAGTGACGCTCATCCCAAGTGTGCAGTACTACATGCACACATGTCAAAGGAGTGAAGGGCATGCCTGGCACATTTTGCACCGTCACACATGACATCTGTACACATCTCATCATACATCTATTGCCTTCTCGACTCAGGAGTAATGTGCCACATCACAGCCTTTCACACCTGTGCCCCACACATGTAGTACTGCCCAGAAAATGCCTTGATGTCCATCCATGGACAAGTATGTCAGCTCCATTCCTTCCTGTGTGCTGCCTGTCACCACTGTGATGTGTGAAAGGCACCGTACATTCGCTCTGAGGGCCTGTGTACGTTCCCTATCACTATGGGAGTGCTGCCGTAGGCCTACCCATAGTGATAGTGAGCGTACAGGCGCGTGTACGGTCCGTATAACTATGGGTACGCATACGCGAGCACACCCATAGTGATACGGACCGTACACGCGCCTGTACGCTCACTATCACTATGGGTGTGCTGGCGCATGCGTACCCATAGTGATACAGACCGTACAGGCGCGTGTACGGTCCGTATCACTATGGGTACGCATATGCGAGCACACCCATAGTGATACGGACCGTACACGCGCCTGTACGCTCACTATCACTATGGGTGTGCTGGCGTATGCGTACCCATAGTGATACGGACCGTACAGGCGCGTGTACGGTCCGTATCACTATGGGTACGCATACGCGAGCACACCCATAGTGATACGGACCGTACACGCGCCTGTACGCTCACTATCACTATGGGTGTGCTGGCATATGCGTACCCATAGTGATAGTGAGCGTACAGGCGCGTGTACGGTCCGTATCAGTATGGGTACGCATACGCGAGCACACCCATAGTGATACGGACCGTACACGCGCCTGTAGGCTCACTATCACTATGGGTGTGCTGGCGTATGCGTACCCATAGTGATAGTGAGCGTACAGGCGCGTGTACGGTCCGTATCACTATGGGTGTGCTCGCGTATGCGTACTCATAGTGATACGGACCGTACACACGCCTGTACGGGCCGTTGCTATGCATTTGGGGTGCCCTAGGGCCCCGGAACGCACCGTACCTGTGTGTGAATCTCCAAATTACATAGGGGACACATGAGGGACAAGTATAAAGGCCTACATGCATGCTGGTTGTCATGGAGACCAAGTTTAAAGTATGAATTTTTTTCTGCAGGTGCACAACAAAAGTCAGTTTGAATGAATCTACTTTGTTGCAATGTGGTTCTGGAGTTGACATCATGCTCAAGAAAAAAAACAATAAAAACCCACTGACTGTGCTAGGTTTGAAGGGATTGGAGGAAACATAGGATGCAAATGTGAGTGACCAATCACTCTGTACTCCTGTGCATGAAACAGGCGAGCAAGGCAGATATAAGGCAGCCAGGTCCCATGAGAGAGCACTTGCCTGTACATCTTTGGATTCTATGACCCAGCTGCTGCTCCTGATTCCCTGGAACCATGTCAAGGTCTGTGGAGAGGGCACAGCCTTTCACCCTGGAGGAGAACCTGGCATTGCTGGATGTGATCCTCCCACAGTACCCCCTGCTGTATGGGCGACCAGGGTATCAGGTGAGTGCAGAGTCCACTAGCACAGACTGTGTCCCTTTTTTGTGACTGTGACTTCTGGCATTGTGTCCAGGTGTGACACACATGCAATGTACTGTAGGGGGGGTCCCAGGGGGGGGAATGCCTGATGTCTCCCAGCCAGAGCATGCTGTGGTACATGTCTGCCGTCCTCACTTGCATTGTGTTTACTGTGACAATCACTGCATGGTGCATGCCACATTCTGACTGTCTTATCCTCCTGGGAATGTAGCCTCTACAGTCCTCATGTGATTATGTGGTCAGCCCAGTGTGACAGGTGACTGTACCCACAGATGTGTGTTACTTCTGTGTACCTGTGCTGAGAGTGTCCACATGATTTGTTCGTACCCTGGACATCGGTGTGTGTGTAAGTCCCCTGTCATGTGGGTGGGTGCATATGTGGAGTGTAGCACCCAAGTTGCATGAGGGATGGATATACCCTGCCCATCTGATGTGAGCAGGGTGCAGTGCTGTGTGTCTGACGTGCAGAGCCAGCCCCACACCTGTGAGCCCCCCCCTGTCTAGTGGCACATGTGCAGAGTGAGGTTTGTAGCTGCATTTGGCAATGGCAGGTGAATGTCCTGTTCCTGTGTGTGTCTGTGTACTCTGCTGAGGTAGTGTCAGTGGCCTGTGGCATGTGACTGCTTTGAGGTGCTGCACATAATCCTGGTGTAGCTTGTGATGCACAGTGTGAGCGTGGATCATTGATTATGTTGTTGCCCTCATTCCACCTGTGTACTTTCAATGGCACGTACTGCTTTTGCCCTTCCCCAGAGGATCCTGTCCCTATGACAAAGGTGCAATGCGTTGGATGCATACTATGCCTTGTTGTAAACGGCAAATTTGTTCTAATATGTGTCTCTGTGACATGTGCCAGGTGTATTGATGTAGTGTCACTTGTTCATCCTCACAGGTAGGCGCCTCTGCCAAGAAGCAGATCTGGATGAACGCCGTCAGTGCCGTGAGGAGGACGGAGGGTCGCAAGCGGCGCCTGGCCCAGGTGAGGAAACGCTGGCAGGATATCCGGTGCTGGACGCGGAGGATCGCACGGGTCCTGCTGGGGGACTCACCTGAGACCCATAAGAACCGCGGGCACCGCGTCTGACCCACATCCACAAGCGTGTGCTGGCGGTGGTCTTTCCAGACTTGGACAGGCGCTTACAGGAGAAGCAGCAGCAGGAAGGGGGTAGGTACATTGTTTGTTTGTTGTGTGTCACCAGCATTTGTAAGTGCACAGTAGCATGGATACACTGCCAGGGTTTAAAGGTGCTGTGCAGATCCTGTTACCCACAGTATAGCGGTGCTCTCCTGCCTCCCTTCCCCTCCTTGCAATGTGTTCCCTGGTCTGTGTGTAGTCACTCCTTCACAAGGTTATCTAGGCTGGCAGTTTATCCACGTGAACAATGCCTGTAGCATCATGTGTGGGGGTAGTGTGTAACAGGTTTTGGGACCTTGCCTGTGCCCTGTCCAGTTCAGTACTTGTGGGTTCCATGTCAGTTGGCACTGATGCTGAGTCCAGACATGGGAGTTAGTCTCTCAAGTGTCATGCCTTACAGCACGCATGTCCTATGTTGTGGCCTGTGACATGATGTGCATGAGTGTGCGATACGCATAGTGCAGGGATGGTGGCGTGTGTTGCAGTCATTCCCATTCAGGACCATGGAGTTGTGTGGCCACTACTGTCCCCTGGGGCATGTTTTCCTAGGTGTCATGTGTGTCATCACAAAATGTGGACACTCTCTGTGTCTACAGCATAGGTTGTGCTCTGTGCCATTGTCCCCTGGCACCATGTATATTGACGTCAAATGTAGTACAAGTGTCCACTGTACAGCCTGACCTGATTTTCCTTGTTCATACTCACGGTGGCCAGTGCCTGTGTGTCTTGTTACAATCATCTGATGATGACCATTTGTACATGATTATTTGGACAGGCGCACCTTGGGTATTTGGTGTCCAATCTTGCATTTATCCAGCCCATGTGTATTTCACCCAGACTAAGAGATGTAAGTGCTTCCTGTGTCTCAACAGATTGTCTCATGTAGGGGGTGGTTGGTGCGGGCAAAGCCTACATGTCAAAACCTGATATCTCCTTGCTAGGTCTCGCCAGTGTGTGATGTTTGTCTGGACATACACTCAAGGTGCAGTGAGCCAGTCATGGTGGGCATGTTTTCTGTATTACCTATGCAGCATGTGCCTAAAGTTCATGGATATGGTCCCTGCTCATCCCTATTTTCGGCAACGCTGTGTGGTGCAGATGCAGTGCTGGATTGTCCCCACAGCCTGGCTCCTCTGTCAAACTCCATTTCATGTCATTTGCTATTGTGTCATGCTCTCCATAGTTTTTCAGTTGCATGGTGGGTCAACCAACTGTGTGTTGCAGGGCCTACATATGTACCTTGTTACTCATCTTTCTTTTCAGGCTATGCACTGTAACCTATGTAGATTGGACTCATGTGACATATGTATACAGGTGTATGATTAATTGCTGTCTCTTCACCTTGCCCACAGCATCGTCGGGGGACACGGAGGGAGACATCAGCACAGACGGAGCGGAGGGACCGAGCACCAGTGCCAGCGGTGACATCTTGGCTGGCACATCGAGTGGAACTGAGGCGGAGGGGAGTGAGGCCGAGGACCTGTCCACTGCCACCACAGAATATGAAGCTGACGGGTCCGAGGATGAGCTCTCCGAGTGGGCGGAGGCTGCACCAGCAGCTGACAGCGGCACATCGCTCCCCGCCCCCTCCATTGCCATCAGCCGCCTCCCACTTGCTCGTGTCCCTTCCCAGCGTGCCCAGTCACCGCATGTCTCCTTCCTGCCAGGCACCGCACCCCCTGCCCCGTCTCCACTGCTGCCGCCAATGCCGAGTCTGTGGACATCCAGCGGCAGTTGCAGGTTGGTCAGGCTGCGATGCTTAATGTCCTCCATGGCCACAGCCAAGTGCTGAACAACATGGAGGCATACTTGGAGGGCATTTTCTCATCGCAGGCTGACCAACGCAACTTGCTGAGGTCCAATGACTCGACACTGACTGCAGCAGTGGGTCTCCTGCAGCGCTTCGTCCAACCCCCTACCCCTGACCCATCCACACTTCCCACTCCCATGGCTTTCCCACGTACACCCAGACGTCAGCATGCACCCACCACAGCAGACACAGGCACCACACCAGCAGGGAAGGTCAAACGCACACCTCCTGGCACGCACACACAGGGTGAAGTAGGCACACCCACTGGGTCGGGGGGCAAACGTAAGACACGCAGCCAGAGTGGGAGTCCGCATTCCACAAAATCCACTCCCTCCAAATCCCCTCCCCTCAGCTCTCCTGGCCACAAATCCAGCAAAGACTCCTTCATGGCCGCTCTGTCCCTGAGCCCCACAGTGACACCACCCCGCAAGCGGTCAAAGGAGTCCCCGGTCAGGGTGGTTGAGTCCCCCCCCCTGTCCACACCCTCCCCCAGTGGCGCTGCGACCCATCCCTCCGACCCCCCCCCCCCCTCCTTGGGGCCTGTGGTTCCTTCGGGTGCAGGGGAGTCGCTGGAGGACCTTGCTAAGGTGTGCAGCGCCATCCTGACCTCCGCCTTTGGCGCTGCCCCACCCCCTGTGGTGGAGTCCTCCGTCCCTGCACCCACGACGCCTACCCTTCGCCCTCATGTCCCTGCGGTGCCTGGTCCTTCCCCCCCACATGATGCCCCCCCCCTCTGGAAGACAAAGGAGTCTGACTGTGCAGGCAAGCTAGGGGACACGCGTCCCACTGTGTCCCCCACCTGGATTTGAACTTTGGATTGCCCTATGGGCATTGTACATTTTGAACCTTCAAGGGACAAACAGATTTTTGGATGCTGAATAAAGCAATTTCTTTTTCCTTAGTACACTACTGTCTGTCTGGTATTGCTGTTGGTGGACCTGCTCCATTATTTTGGGTGGTGGTAATGTGTTGGGTGTGTGGGAATTGTAGTCTTGTGCTGGTCATAGGGTGAACCCTGGTATCTGTGTGCCATCACAAGCTGTTGGCTACATAACTTTGTTCATGTAAGCAGTTACTGCATGGTGACATCGTCCCAAGGTGTGTTCCTTCCTCTGTGTGACCTGACATCTTCCCTGCAGGGTCATTCCAATATGTGGTGCTGAGCTGTGTCTACATTGGCTGGGTGTGTGACGGACTCGTTAGACTTGGGCCATGCATGCTGAGCGATGTCTCCACCTGCATCATTTGTGGCGTCCTTGGTGGTCACTGTACTTGTGTATGTAGACTGTGGTCATGACTTCATGTGGACATGTTTTCTTTTCTGCGCTATGCATGTGTATACTCCCAGCCTCGCACACATGTGGTACATGTACTGCAGGATCTTTGTGCACCTGACTGACATTTGTGGGCATTGGATCTGTGGGTACTCCACCCTTTTCTTTGCAGGGGCACTGCTGTGAGTGTTAGGCACCCACCCCTCCTGTGTCTGGGCACTGCTGGGAGGACTCTGCACACACCCCTCCTATGTCTGGGCACTGCTGGGAGGACTCTGCACACACCCCTCTTATGACTGGGCACTGCTGGGAGGACTCTGCACACACCCCTCCTGTGTCTGGGCACTGCTGGGAGCACTCTGCACACACCCCTCCTGTGTCTGGGCACTGCTGGGAGGACTCTGCACACACCCCTCTTATGACTGGGCACTGCTGGGAGGACTCTGCACACACCCCTCCTGTGTCTGGGCACTGCTGGGAGGACTCTGCACACACCCCTCTTATGACTGGGCACTGCTGGGAGGACTCTGCACACACCCCTCTTATGACTGGGCACTGCTGGGAGGACTCTGCACACACCCCTCTTATGACTGGGCACTGCTGGGAGGACTCTGCACACACCCCTCCTGTGTGTGGGCACTGCTGGGAGCACTCTGCACACACACCTCTTATGACTGGGCACTGCTGGGAGGACTCTGCACACACCCCTCTTATGACTGGGCACTGTTGGGAGGACTCTGCACACACCCCTCTTATGACTGGGCACTGCTGGGAGGACTCTGCACACACCCCTCTTATGACTGGGCACTTCTGGGAGGACTCTGCACACACCCCTCCTGTGTGTGGGCACTGCTGGGAGCACTCTGCACACACCCCTCTTATGACTGGGCACTGCTGGGAGGACTCTGCACACACCCCTCTTATGACTGGGCACTGCTGGGAGGACTCTGCACACACCCCTCCTGTGTCTGGGCACTGCTGGGAGGACTCTGCACACACCCCTCTTATGACTGGGCACTGCTGGGAGGATTCTGCACACACCCCTCCTGTGTGTGGGCACTGCTGGGAGGACTCTGCACACACCCCTCTTATGACTGGGCACTGCTGGGAGGACTCTGCACACACCCCTCCTGTGTCTGGGCACTGCTGGGAGCACTCTGCACACACTCCTCCTGTGTCCGGGCACTGCTGGGTGGACTCTGCACCCGACACTCCTATTTCAGAATATGTACGCTTAGAACATACACGGGTGTGGGTTCGCTCCATGCATACGGGGTGGGGGTACGGTCCGTACATACACTGTTGGGGTGGGGGTACGCTCCATACATACGCGGGTGAGGGTACGGGTTGTACATACACGGTTGGGGTGGGGGTACGGTCCGTACATACACTGTTGGGGTGGGGGTACGCTCCATACATACGGGGGGGTACGGTCCGTACATACACTGTTGGGGTGGGGGTACGCTCCATACATACGCGGGTGAGGGTACGGGTCGTACATACACGGTGGGGGGTATGCTCCATACATACGGGGGTGGGGGTACGGTCCGTACGTACACTGTTGGGATGGGGGTGCGCTCCATGCATACGGGGGTGGGGGTACGGGTCGTACATACACGGGTGGGGTGGGGGTACGGTCCGTACATACACGGTTGGGGTGGGGGTACGCTCCATACATACGCGGGTGAGGGTACGGGTCGTACATACACTGTTGGGGTGGGGATACGCTCCATGCATACGCGGGTGAGGGTACGGCCCAGACATGCACGGTTGGGGTGGGGGTACGGTCTGTACATACACGGTTGGGGTGGGGGTACGCTCCATACATACGCGGGTGAGGGTACGGGTCGTACATACACTGTTGGGGTGGGGGTACGCTCCATACATACGAGGGTGAGGGTACGGCCCGGACATGCACGGTTGGGGTGGGGGTATGGTCCGTACATACACTGTTGGGGTGGGGGTACGCTCCATACATAGGGGGGGTACGGTCCGTATAAACACTGTTGGGGTGGGGGTATGCTCCATACATACGCGGGTGAGGGTACGGGTCGTACATACACGGTGGGGGGTGCGCTCCATGCATACCGGGGTGGGGGTACGGGTCGTACATACACGGTTGGGGTGGGGGTACGCTCCATACATAAGGGGGTGGGGGTACGGGCCATACATGTCCGTACCCACGCTGTTGCATGCTTGTGCGGGCCGTACCCAGGCCTTTGCCACGTGGGTACAGCCGTCCCGCCATTGTTGGGGTGACGTAGGTGTGGGCGTGGTACGACTCGTACCCACGCTCTTAAGGCGTGGGTACGGGACGTACCTGTATTGTTGTCTTACCGGTTCGCGTCGTCAACCACTTCCGTTGTGGCGGACGCTGGCTTTGCTGGACACGCCCCCACCCCCTCATAGTGACCAGGGCCTGGGGGTCAGGTATGTCCAGGGCATGTGTGCTGTGTGACTTGGGTGGGGGTTTTGTGGCCTGCCCCTTCTCCTGCCCCCCCCTTTCACCCCTCCCTTTGATGTTCTGACCTTCTGCGGCGTCTGCGTCGTAACCTGTAGAGGAGGTCGACTGCTATGAGGGCCGGGATGACACGTAGGTTCGGGTCCATGTCTGTCCGTCGCGTGCAGGTACTCCTTGTTCGCGTCGTCCTGATTTCCTGGCAGTTTTTGGCTGCCGGAAAATATTCTCCGTGCGGGATGACGTCGGTGCGAATCGTACTTCCTGGTTCGTGAATGGCAGGCTGCGTGCATCCCGACGTCACGTCGGCGCTTTCCCGGATCACATTTGTATGTATATTTTCGTCGGTCGGTGTTTTGTACGATTCGTACGGAAATAGTATTTCCGTGCGAATCGTACTTCCATGTTTGTATCTTGTTCCGACCGGGTACGCGTCGGACGGAGAATATGCTCCGTCCGACGGTTCGTACCCGGTTTTTACAGGATCGTAATCGGCACCTAAATGTTTTATAATAATGGCCTAGCTGTGAGGGAGACATATTTTTATCACTTCTTCAAAATCTGCATAGAGTGGGCTTTGGCTTCTCTCCAAAGGAGTATTACTCTCTCGCCTCATGCTGTCAAGTAGCGGGTTATAATTCGCTCCTTTCAAAGCGTTCATCCAATCGCATCCTTGTCAACCATGCTAGTGTAATTGGTGTCAGTTTCTGTCCAAGTAATTTTTAGAGTAAATTACTTTTTCTTTGCACGTTCTGTGAGAAATGTAACTTCTCCCCCCAGTGCCTAATTTGTAAAAGAATGAGTGCTGGTGCCCAAAGCTCTGGTCAGAATCTTGCTGCCGGCGCAATTAAACTTCAGTGCATGGAATATCAAGGCTTCCCAGTCTTACATCCACCTCAGGCCTCTTTAATCCACTATCAGACACTCTCTGCCCTTTCAGCTCACTCTTGCAGGTTCCTGCTTTTTTTCTTTGGGACAGTTTTTCTTTCCATCTTTGTCTTCCTCCAGTGTTCCAATATGTGTGATTTTCCGTTTCTTGCTCTCCTAAATATCTGATGCAGAAAAATAAGTCCCAGTCACCAAAGATAGTTACCAATGCCCCCCCCCCTCCCCCAATGGCAACCACCAGCTCAAGTTAAGCACCTACGCACCCTCCTTTTGCAAACTGCTTAGAATGATGGAAGGGAAGAAAGGCAAGGGCACTTTTTTAGTTTTCGCTTAAGACAGCGCATATGAGCTGTCGCTTAGGATGGATACTGTATACTACAAGGGGCTTGGAGCTCACCATTGCTTACCATTCTTTGGCTTCCTTGCCACTTTTATTTGCTGCCTCCTATATTGCCTAGCACATGCTCCACACTTCCTCTTCTTTCATGTGGAGCATGGACCAAGTACTGATTGCTTCATCATGTTTAGTGTCCTTCCACTCCTGGTGCTGTGATTTAGATACTATTTTTATTTAGTCTTCCTCAGTCATCCTTGTCCATGCTGCTTCTTCCCCCTCCCACTCCCTTTTCGGTGTTGCTACCACCCCTCTCTCCTCCCTATCCATATTGTTTCTTACCCTACCACTCTCACCCTTGTACGCAGTAGGCGATGTGAAGTAACAAAATGTAATGGAACTGTGCTGCTGTGCACAATAGTGGGTGGGGCGAGGGAGCGTGGGGGCTGGATCAAAGGCGTGACTAAAAAACAAAATATGCTTTTTCAGTTTTTCACCTGAAGGCATGTGCATACAAAATAACACACAGTTTAAATATAAAATAAATGCAAGTTAAATTAATCATTGGGAAATGCCTTATTGTACTTTATGAAAATGCTATTAGTTAATGCACTACAGAGGTCTGTGCCTGTAACCAGACAGCAACAGAATTAAATCCTGTTTAAAAAAGTGTAGAGTAGTTAGGTTCCAACACAGGCCCCTGCAGCACATGGGCCTGTGTTACGCCCCTTTAAAAATCACACACTTCACAGCTCAGCTGGTAGCTAAGGGTGAGCGACAAACTCCACTCTGCAGATGGAGTTAGCGGAGTTTTAGTACTCAGCGCCTCCGTTTATAGCACACAGTTTTGCCAAACTCCGACTCCGCCATGTAGCGGAGTTTTTTACCACCACCACCCACCAAGTTCTGTCCAGGCTCGATCCCGCTGTAGGCCGCAATGCTGGCTTTCCGCCATTGCCAAGGAAACCGGGCGCCAGCGGAGGACAACCACTTCCGGTCCCATCAGGTCATTTGACTCACATGACCTCAGTTGCAGGACTCAGGAAGAATCAGGAGGTGCCGCTGGAGTGGAGCAGAGCGGCAAGAAGAAAATGTGAGTGCTGCCGGTAGGCAGACACATGATGAGTCTTCTCCTGCGGCTGCCATTGTCGGAGCCTGGCCCGAGGGACCCTCTTGCATCGTCAATGGACAGAAAAGGTAAGGAGAATCCCAACCCTACGGCTGGCTCCTCTGAGTCCCCGCACCGGAGTCTTAACGGAACCAGAGTGGGCAAGCGTCCTCCCGTCAGCAGTGCCTTCATCCCTGGGGCAGGACATACAGTAGCGGAACAGATTAGTGATACACTGCTACATTCAAAGAGATCCCAGTGTCTCAATCAATCAATCAATCAAAGACATTTATAAAGCGCACTACTCACCCGGAGGGTCTCAAGGCGCATGGGGGGGGGGGGGTGCCGCTACTGCTCGAACAGCCAGGTCTTGAGCTTCTTCCTGAAGGAGAGGTGGTCTTGGGTCAGGCGCAGGTCGGGAGGGAGGGAGTTCCAGGTCTTGGCGGCCAGGTAGGAGAAGGACCTTCCTCCTGTTGTCGCTCTTCGGATGCGGGGGACGGCGGCGAGGGCGTGGCTGGTTGTTCGGAGATGGCGTTTGGGAGCGTAGAAGTTGAGGCGGTTGTTGAGGTAGCTCGGTCCTTGGTCGTGTAGGGCTTTGTGTGCGTGGGTGAGGAGGCGGAAGGTGATTCTCTTGTTGACGGGGAGCCAGTGCAGGTCTCTCAGATGTACGGAGATGTGGCTGCGTCGGGGGATGTCGAGGATGAGTCTGGCTGAGGCGTTCTGGATCCGCTGGAGTCTCTTCTGGAGCTTGGCGGTGGTTCCGGCGTAGAGGGCGTTGCCGTAGTCCAGACGGCTGGTGACGAGGGCCTGGGTGACCGTCTTCCTGGTCTCGGTGGGGATCCACCGGAAGATCTTCCGTAGCATGCGCAGTGTCTCTGGATTAGCAGTTTCCTCTATCTTCATAAATTGTTATCTTTATCTCAGTGCATGCTATAGAAGGAGCTGGTACCTCCGCCCGCTAGCGGAACTCCGCTTAAGCTGTGGAGTGTTTTTTTCACTTTACGGAGTTCCACGTAGCCCAGCTAGGTAACTCCTGTTCAATAACACTCAAAATAAATAAATCTGTGTCATCAGGAAGTGTCAAATGATTCCATTAATCAAAGCCAATACAGGCTTAGGAGCTCCCATTACATTTGCAGATTGACCTGTTGTGCACATTTACATTTCTTTCAGATAAGCAGGCACCCTGGCAAAAAGGCTTCTGATTACCCGCCTTTGGTTTCATAGCACAGGATACTTACTCCCTGCCATTACACTGCAGCTGAAGCATTTCAGCTCTCAGAACTATCCGTCCTGGGACGGTTATCTTTCCACAGAAAGTAGAGGAACTGTTTTTTTTTTAAATTAATAAAGTATGGGCATGTCATGCCCCTCCGATCCCGCCCACTTAGACCACCGCTTGTATGTGTTTCTTTTTCCCCTCCCATCCCCCACCCTAGCATTGTCTGTGTCTCCCTTTGCCATAAGAATGAAAAGCGCTATGACACAGTCAGTGCAGGCCGCATCATGGCACTTATTTTTAACCTTTAGTGCTGCTCTACAACATAGCTACAAGACATTGAAAAAGCCAATCACTCTTGTCTAGGCAAGACATATTGGCTTTGCCGATGCTTGTTAGTTTACCAATCTAATATGGTGGGCATATATCTCAGGTCGGTAAATTAAAAGTAAAGAAAAAAATTAATGTAAGGTGTGCGATCGCCCAGAAAGGTAGCAAGCTGCCCGGTGAGCATTAGAAACTGTCAGGTCCCCATAAAAAAAGAAGCATTTTTTTCTTCTAAGTTGTGAAAGAAGGAAGCGGTATAAAGAGCAGGATGGGGAGAAGGACGGAGAGCATCAGGGAGAGTGGCATGGTAGTGAAAAAACTGTGCAATTGCGGGGACACAGGGACATCAAAGTTAAAAGGTCTCTATGTGAGAACTAGTGGCTATGCTAATGTCTTTTAGCCATGTTGTAGAGCGGCACAGATGCTCTGCAACATGGCTAAAAACTGGAAACAATTAATGAGACATTCTGTTTAATCTGTTATAAATATCATTTAAAAATAGTGAATGTGTGAAAATTAATTACGAGTGCCATGATTAGCCTAAATACTTTCTTTGGTAAATTGTGAGAAACTTTTTCGGGTTTCAAGGGGACAGACAGATAGCGCAGAGGTATGGCAAAAAAAAGTATGCGGGTGGCTTAACACTGATAGAAGATGGCCGCTCGCTGAGGGAGCTTAACGGCGGCTAGGACGAGGTGTTGGCTTTTCCGGCATGCCTTTTCCTTGAGGCCGCACACCGATGGAGTATTTGCTGATGTGAAGATTTTTGGAGGCTGTTTCGATCCTTTTTCTCTTACGGTGAGCGTTTTTTCTCGTCAACTGTGGGCGGCGCGTCTCTCCTCACTGGACTCCCATCATTTTCTCATCCCATGCTGCTGCGTATTATCGTGAGGGGTCAAGAACTGCAAATCTTTACTAATTTCTCAACACCTATTTTAAGCAGCCTCAAATGAACATTATTTATCTATATGGGATGCAAGGACAGGAAACACTATTATACAGAGAGTCTTCTAAGCATCCCAGAACGCTCAAAATATATGCAAGGTTGAAATAAATACGGAGCGGGATGATGAGACTCAATGAATCTTAATTTGACAAACCAGGAGTCATAGAATTGATTGTTTGGAGAGTACTAATTTGCTGCGGACGGCGTCTTTCCCCTCACAAGTTTAGTGTCTGACATTATGGTCCTCTTGGTCATTGTGGTGTCATGTTACTCTACAGCAAAGTAGGAATTGAATACACAGGGCTTATTTATAAGCTCTTGCGTCACTGTTGCACCGCCGGTGCATCACTTTTTGTTACGCACCAGCAGCGTAAAAAAAGCGCCATGTTGCATTGTTATTTACAAAGTGATGCATCTAGGTAGATGCATCACTTTGTAAACTCATGCGCCACATTATACCTGCGCCAGGTATAAAGTATGCAGGGCGGGCGTTCCGACACAAGAAAGAGTCATAGAAATGATGCAGTGAAATCCATGAGATTATGTCAATATCTTACCACTGCCTCATGGCAGGCATAAGCCTGGCTCAGTCACATTTAACATGGGACTTGCCCATGTGAAATGACCCATTGCTGGAGTTGCGTCACTTTTGTGACACACTCCAGCAATGCGTCATTTTTATGTCTACAGAGACGTCAGAAATACTGACGTATCTGTAAATCCTTGCGACATGATGCATCATACCATAAATATGACGCATCCAGCATGCCGCAAGGAGGGCGCAGTGAAAAGTGACGCATTGCTGTTTTCACGCAGCGATACGTCACTTTTTATAAATGAGGCCCCATGGTTTTCATTGTGACTCTAAATATGCAACCTAGTATTTACCGAGCTTGCCATCCTTATTATCCTTAAAGTTGTTTCTGATACTTCAATTGCAATTAATCTTGACTGTTGAAAAAGGCATGTTAATTGTATTTCTACACACCTTTGTGACCTTGCACTAACTACGCCTTTTACATCGTATTTCATATCTTCCTGTTGATGTGACTTCACTATTATATACTTATTCAGAATTTTATGGGGAGAATGAAATTCACATGTCAAGTTGTTGGCTCTCCCTTTCCGTTTTCATCTTTGGCAGACCCCAACCCTTACTCTGTACTTTCAGCAAATATGGAAAACTCTGAAGGCAATATAGCACTCCCCCAGATGGGAACATCAGTAACATCATCCAGTATTCCACTTACCACCAACAATCTTACTCCTAAATTGACCAATTCATCTTCGCTGTCTTCTAGTAAATGTGTCAAAAAAGATCCTCCTTCACCTGCTACATCTCCTCCACCAAATGCTATTGATGTGCTTCTTGAAGAAATACGAGCTCTTCGACCCTACATGGAGGAAACGAATAAATGACCAACTGGCACATGCATCAACAATGCCATTTGCGATTCCTTATTAGCGAAAAATAAGGATTGGCTACTAAGGAATAGCAAAAGGCTATGCATGTAGAAATCGCTTAAAAAATAGCGATTTCTAAACATTCCTTAATTGCGACTAGCAAATTGCGAGTTGCAATTAAGGAATACCTCCCCATTCATTCCTATGGGCCTAGAGGCCCATAGGAATGAATGGGAAGACATTCTCAATTTGCAATTCTCAATTAGAGAATCGCAAATTGAGAATGCAATTTCGAGGGTGCCAGGGTGTCAAAAGGACACCCTGTTGCACCCCTAAAATCTGCATGTGAGTACATCTTGCACACACACATGCCCCAAGGGCATGTGTGTGTGTAAAATGGAACTTTGAAAAAGGCACTTTAGTGCATTTTTCAAAGTTTTTGCAAATTAACATAAAGTTCAACTTCATGGTAATTTGCTCCCTCTATTAGCGAAATCGCTAGTTTTTTTACTTTAATACATTGCATTTAAGGAATCTCAATTTGCGATTCCTTAAATGCAATGGCAATTTAAGTAATCGCAATTTAGAGATTACTTAAATTGCGATTTTTGCATTTGGGATGATGCATCCCAAATGCAAAAATACCGGTTGCAAAGGGGCAGATTCTGAGAATCGGCCCGTTTGCGACCGGTTTTTGCTTTGATGCATGTGGGCCTAAAAGCCTTAGATGACAAGTGGTTGATGATGGAAAACAAAGTTATGCAGATTGAGCAGCAAGTGGACGCTGTCCAGGTTGTGGTGAACAAAGTCCCTTCGATGAAATCCGAAATCTAATTTCTCAAAAAACAAGTGGAAAATCTCGAGAACCGTAATCAACGCAATAACTTGCGCATATATGGTTTGGTAGAAGGATTGAAAGGCCCAGACCGCTTTTCATTCTTTAAGTAATTCCTCCCACAAGTTCTTGACATTTCTATCTCCCCTATCTTGAACATTCAAAGAGCACATCCTTTGGGTCGCAGTCCAACTATGACAACCTCTTCAGTTAAACCTAGAGGAATCATCATATACTTCTTGGAATACACAGAGTTATTGCAGGTCTTGCAAGCAGCTAAACTCAAGGGTTGTATCTCGTGGCAAGGTTCTAATCTCTCTTTTGCTCAAGATTGCACCAAAGAAACGGCAGACCAAATAAAGAAATTCCTGGATATGAGACAAGCACTTCATTCTCTCAATGCCAGATTTGGCCTCTTCCATCCTTGCCTTTTCATAGTCACAAAAGTTGCCTGGTTAGTTGTGCCATCTTCCTTATGTGGCTTCACCACCCTCATCCTGTTCATGTTGTTTGTACTCGATTATTATGTTCTCGAATTTTATGGTTCATGTTTCTTCCTTGTTGTATTTGTTTTTACTCCTTTGTTTCAACTCTTTTATCTTCATTCAGATTCTCCTTCCCCTTTATTAATGAATTTTCCCTTTCCTTTTCTCGCTGTATTCTCTTCTATTTGTTTCTACTTCTATTTTTCTTTGTTATTTTTTCCTTTTTCATAGCTACTTATTTCTGTTTCAATTGCTGGTACTATTCTGTAAACTCTTTGATAAATATTATTACTTATACAATGCTGTCAATTTTTAGTTGTTTTAATTATTGGTAGATATTGTTTATATGATCTCGACAGTTATAAATGGCTCTAAAAGTTGTTTCATAGAATGTTAAGGGTTTGGGTTCTCCTATAAAGCGTCAAAGAGTACTAACTCATTTATCTAATTTAAAATGTGATATAGCTTTATTACAAGAAACCCATGTTTTAGATAAGGAAATCCCTAAACCTCAAAGACAATGGGTAGGTCATGTTTTTGCTTCTCCAGGTATGGGAAATCGCATTGGCATAGTCATTTTATGTCATAAACATCTTGACTTACATTTTGTCATGCAAGATGCTGATGATATGGGTCTATGGGTTTCTGTTTCATTGTTACTTAACAATATCCCCAATGCCTCTTTTTAATCTTTATGCACCTACTGCCCCAGACGTTACCTTTTGGCCTACAATACTGCCTAAATTGATGTCCTTTCAAGATGAATACTTATTAGTTGGTAGAGATTGTAATTTGGTTATGGACCCTATTATAGATCATAAGTCTAAATTCCTTTTCTCCCCTATGCACTCCCAGTTTACATCCACTATCCACAAACGTCACTAGTAGACGCTTGCCGATTATGCAATCCTACACTTTTAGAATACACTTTATTTTCCCTGTACACTCTTCCCAATCGTGTATTTATAATCTGTTTATTTCAAAAGCACTCACACAACATATTACACATTCTGATATTGGTTCTACATTAATTTCCGATCATGCCCTGGTTACTTTACACTTTGAACTTTTTCCACCTGCTCAGGGTACAAGAAGATGGAGATTTAATAGGTGCCTCCTTTTAGACTCTAATTTTACCCAGAAATTTGAAGCTTTTGCCACCACTTTCCTTCTTGAGAATGAAACTCCATGCATGTCTCCACAGATCATTGGTTTAAAGCAGCCTCTAGGGACTTTATTATCTATTTTGTATCTCATCGAAAAAAATCTTCTTTACTGAAATCCTGTCTAGACAAACTAGTCAGATCTAAATTTGAATTCAATAAAATATCTACAGAAAATGCTAATTCATTCATACTCAAGTCTACAGCCACATATTATGGTGGTCAAAATAAGGCGGGAAAACTTTTAGCTAATTATCTTGAAGTTAAAAAAGAATGTACCATGATTAGCTCTATTCCTACTTCCAATAATCACATGGTTCACAAAAATTAAGATATTTTATAAGAATTTACTCAATTCTTTCAATCTCTTTATACTCCTGAAACCTCTGTACCTCAGGAAGATTTACTTCAATGCTTATCTTCTATTAATCCACCCTCCTCCTCTGATCTGGATTTTTCGGTATTAGATGAGGATATTCGGGATCTAGATATTATTAATGCTATTCGTACTATTAAACGTTGTATGGCCCCAGGACCTGACGGTTTCAGGATTGAATTTTATTCTTATTTTTCTCGAATTCTTATTCCCAAACTGCATCAATTATTTTACTTCTTTATTTCTTAAAAAAAATCCAGTGGTTCTTTTCAACAGGCTTTGATATGCCTCTTTCCTAAGGATGGTAAAGATCACACTTTGTGTAACAATTATAGACCCATTTCTTTAATTACTTACACTACAAGTTTTTATGCAAAAATTCTAGCTCTTCGTTTAGAGTCTTTTTTATCCCTATTAATTGGACGTGTGCAGTGTGGGTTTAATAAAGCTTTCAGACAACTCTAGACTCTTTTTTATGTCCTTACCAAGGCCAAATCCTATAACGACTCTTTAGCAGCTATCTCTTTGGATGCTGAAAAAGCTTTCAATAGAGTTGGATGGTTCTTTATTTTTCCTACCTTATCCTGGTTTGGTGTTGGTCATAAATTTATCAATTATATTTCCTTATTATACTCTTCTCCTGTTTCCTCCATCTTATCTCATCTAATGGTCTTATCTCACCATCTTTTTCTTTATAACGTGTGATAAGACAAGGATGTCCTCTTTATCTGCTTCTCTTTATACTTGCTTTCGAAACCTTCCTAATTAGAATTTGCTCAAACTCTCAGATTACAGGTTTTAAAAATGGATCCAAACAACTAAAACTGTCTGTTTATGCTTCTGATATTTTGCTCTTTTTATCACAACCACAGACTTCTTTGCCGGCTTTCTTATCTGAAGTGCTATTATTTGCATCTGTGTCTGGTTACATTAAATGCTGACAAATGTGAAATCCTCCCACTGAACAAGCTATGTTTTTCAGTAGATTATATTTCTTCTGGTCTTCGTTGGACCTCAGATAAAATTAAATATCTAGGTTTGTGGTTTGAATCTTCTATTAAAGATTCCATGTTAACAAATTTAAAAGAATTACAAACTCTCTTGAAAACTACCACATCCAGATGGAACCCCATGTTTTTATCATGGTGGGACCATCTTGACACGATAAAAATGATGTTAGTTCCTATAATACTTTTTTATGTTTCCAATATTCCTATAAATATTGCTAATTCTCATTTTAAAATAATTTATTCTATACTATCGAAATTTTTGTGGAAGAATAAAAAACCTTGTATGTCTCTACATAAACTTAAACAACCTTAACATTTGGGAGGAGTTGGTTTCCCAGATTTTCAAGCTTACCATACCGCATTCTCTCTTAAACAATACTCTCTGTTACTCCAAGGAGATGATGATGTTTCATTATTACCGCTATGGACTACTATTGAAAAATCTTTTCTTCAGCCTTTCTCCTTTCAAGAACTTTTATCTTTTACACATATCATTGTCTCTTTCTATTTTTAATAATACTTGCAAGATACTCCAACCTTTACTTACAAGTCATCTCTCTCCTAAAGATACATTGCTGCAATCTTCAATATGGCACAATAAACATCTCAGGATTAATAATAGAGTTATTTTTTGGAAAGATTGGTTTGTTAAAGGACTCCATTGGGTTTGCCAACTTTATCAGGATGATACTTGGATATCGTTTATAGTTGCTCAAACACGTTTCTCTTTACTTTCCTCATATGCATCTAAATACACTTCCTTAATCTCACTGATTCAGTCAATTTACAACCGTTTGCTGCGCATTTTTATTTCTTCATCTTCACCGCCTAATGTTCTGCAGGTCCTTCCTCTCTCACCATCCGTATCCCAAGTATACAAACATCTAACTTTTTTTCCCGTCACTCGAGATAAAACAGAAGTGGAACTCTCCTGGGAAACTGATCTTCAACATTCCCTATCTATTTCTACATGGAATAGGGTATGGACTAAAATTAGGAAATCTTCTAGATCGGCTAATACCACTCAAACTTTATTTTATGTTTACAACAGACTTTTACCTACCCCTGTCTCATTACATAAAATAAACCCTACTCTCTCTCCCTCCTGTTGGTCTTGTAATGCGTCCCCAGCAGACTTAAAACACATGTTATTTATATGCACTCATATTCATAATTTTTTTAATCAAGTTTGGAACCAAATCAATAATATTTTTCATACACCTATTCCCTTTACTTTTGTTACTATATTTCTAGGTAGTGTATCTGATGACTGGCTTTCGTACTCTCACACTTTTCAAATTATTGATCTACTCCTTGCAGTTTCTTTCCAACAGATTACCAGGACATAGAAAGATGCTAGTAGTTTTTCATAGAGAGCTGGGTGGTATGGGGTTTGTTATAACCACAGACTAGATAGAGCATATGTTCATCCCATTTCCCTTGCAATGAAAAGATATTTCCTATGGTCACCCATTAGCCATTTTCTGGATGTATCTGCAAATGTAGCACAAGTTCATAATCCCGAGTTGAAGAGGTACCTAAACCCCCATGATTTACAATTTGTATATTTACAATCGTATTCATATCAATGCTATTTATTTGCCGTTTTAATATTCTTTCTTTATGCTATTGGTTACCAACTAGTAAATATAGAATTAGTTATGTTAAAAATAGATATAAATGAAAATCATTTCCTTCTCTTCCCCATATTGCCTTAAAAGATTATATAGTTAAATGTTATTCTATATCTCTGTATTTTATTGAAATGTGTTTATATTATATTAATAAACTCTCCTTTTCAACAAAAAGAAAAGTATGCAGGTTTGGTGGTCGGAACACAGGGAAATCAAGAAGAGGAAAGCGAGGATGATGGCGAGTAATAGCAATAGTCAATATAAACAAGTAGTGAAGAAAAGAGTTTTTATTTAAAAACGTGTTTGTAGAAATTGTTGCACAGACTTGTGTAATGGACAAAGGATGCGTGAAGTTTGAAACTGAGAATAGAGGAATATGAAATTAATGTGTCTGCAATTGAATTTGGCTTACAAATTTTGGAAACACACACGTTGCACCAAGTGGTTGAAGTGTGTGTGTCTCAACTAAATGAAACTGGTGGAATATTGATGCTAAGTAAGTCATGAAATGGGCAATTTTTTTGTAGTGAAATCCATTTTGTTGTCCTACAAGGGTAAGCCTGAAAAAATGTACATCTCAGAATGAAGTAGTGTTTATACTTGCACAATATGCATGAGAATATACATTTACAAAAAATGTTGTCGGGTCTTGATCCAAAACAGCTTGTTGTACATTTCTTTGTTGTCCTGTAAAGGCTACGGGTGACAAAATGTACATTTTAGAAAGAAGTATTGTTTAGGCTAGAAATTAATGTTTAGGCTAGTCTGTTAAAGACATAAAGCCACAATTACAGTTTGACATATGCATGAGGATGTAACTAAAGAAAATGCCATTAAGATACAGGTAGGTGTTGATTGAAAACTAGAGGAAGAGGCATCTGATAAATACATACCGTGACACAGAAAGTTTAAAGTATGCGTGCAAATATAATGAAGCAAAAAAATGCTGCTGCAAGAAACCTTTAAGGTATGGTGTAAAAGTCTGAATGCATTTCTGAAGGTGAAGAAGTAAAAGCAACGAAAATAGTACCTCAGAGAGAGCAGCAGAAGGTCACTAACCAAGATGAAGCAATCTGTTCTTGGTCCATGCTCCCAAGTAAAGAAGAGGAAGTGAAGCCAGCAAGTGCTGCCCAAATAGGAAGTAAAATATAAGAAAAGGAAGAAAAGTAGGATCCTAAATGTGAGCATTGGAAGGCTATAAATCATCCAATCAAAAGGTAAAGAGGCTGTGTTCTTGGTGAGGTGGACCATGAACTTCTATTTTTACCAGTAAAACACTGTCTTCAATGAGGTAACTGGAAATGATCTTGCAGAAGATCAGTGATGGACTGAACTGATCTCATTACAGATTTTGTATACTTACCAATGGTTTACTTTGGGACCACAAGCTGCAAGTGTGCCTTTTTGTGGTATAAAAGGGTGTGGGAAGAATTAGAAAAGAGACATGGACAAGGTTGTGCACATGTGTGCAACCATGTTGCTATTTCAATGTTGGAAAGCTTGGCATGCATGTATGCTTTTAGGTCTGAACCTGAAGAGGTATGCTGTAGACTCTGCATCAAGTATAGCTGGATCCAGGCCTCTGAGCCTAATATCGGCACTTTCAGTTGGTTGGTGCAAGGACTATTTTCCTGTCTGCTGAGGATCTCAGTTGATGTGCCGGCCATTCGTGTTGCCTCAGTTTATGAAGAGTTTAGGTCCAGGTGGTCTATGTACATGCCATATTTTTAGGAGGCAAACATTTACAGGAGTAAACTCGTTTACCCAGGTGAGACTGGGTGAAGTTTATATCACAACACAATGTCTCATCTTGTGGTAAATATTTCATTACCGGTACTATTTTTTATGCGGTAAAGTCTAGTAAGAATAACTCAGTAAATATAAGAGGCAGAATCCGTGGTATTAGAGGTTCTAAAAGGCTTTATTCCTCTACAAAGTAAATACAATTCGAATTGCAGGCTTCACACTCCATCACCATGAGGGTTCAGGAAGGAAGGCGCTACATTATTGACAGGTAATCACTTTTATAAGAAATGCATTATAGTGGAACAGATGCAGGAGGCGTAACAGTTGATAAGATAGATAAAATCTGCATACGTAACCAAAAAGGCGGACATATAGGCGTAACTTAGAAAACGTCATTATACATGATGTCACAAGTGGGTGGATCCATAAGAGAATCCTGCAATGTCAGCAGAAATATTTGGCAGAGATGCGTGCGCAGCCACATGACGTGTGATTGACGTGCAACTAGAGGGTGAAGGGGACTTGACATTTAGCTCTACATGTGGAGACAGAAGTCTGAGGGGTCATGTCAACCTAATCCCAAATCATATCTAATATCTTATGTTTAAAGAACTGTATTATCCAAAAGGAAAAGTCTTTCGGACGGAATCTATTCTATACTGACTGTTAGTGCGTGTACAAGCGTCTAAGTGTCTACATGAGATGCGAGGGGGCAGGAATCTTCCATGGTAACAGGGGCTTTGAATTACTTGCATGAGGACAGTGAGGCCTGGCCCCTTGCACGGTAGCTGGAGGAATGTTTACCTAAACTACTAGACAGGAATGCGTTAGATGAGGAGCGGAGCAGATAATCTTGAAGGTGAAATACAGTTTTTTGGCAGGCAACAGGCTGGATCAGGCACCGTTAGCCGCGCAGGGAGTAGGACAAAGTTCATGGATACAGATGCAGGCTCGGACTGAAGCTTTCAGAGGCAGAAGGCAGGAAAAGGCTTGATGGCAGAATTCAGGGCCTACTCGCCTGAATCTGTGAAATGTGGAAAGTGAACCTCATAAAGTCGGTGGCCTTTCATACCTAGGAATGGAATATCTGACCCATTCATGGTGGATCTGATAGAGGACATGTTGACGGTGGACGCACATGTATTTGCGTCTTCAAAACTGGAACTGGAGGGAACATACATGTACTTATAGCATGCACATGGAGCCGTTGGGGTCTACGATAGGGGACATAACTGATCACAAAATTCATATTTCCTCAATCTGGAAAACATTTAGAAAAGGCAATTCTAAGGTAGTAGCAGAAATCACAAGGTAGGGAACAAAGGGAGACCACAACAAGATTGGTGCAGGGAACAGGATTATTTTATATAAGTAGTTATATCAGCACTACAATATAGTTAAATAAAACAGTGACCGTACCATACAAGTGTGCACTGAACGTGCAAGTGACAGTGGGCGGCGCAGTGACACAAGGGTGAAAAAACAGCATGAACGGAGCGATAGAAAAAAATAATAACGTGGTCAATGATAAAAAAATACATACAAGGTCAATATAGGTCAATTGAGTGAATTCATTTGACCCCAAAAGCGCCAGGGTTCTGAGCTGGATAGTCGACGGCGTTTCAACCTGATCAATTTCAGGTCATCATCAGGAAAAAGGTCATGTGATTTGGGAGTAGTGCAGGAAGCTGAGTCCGTGGTGGCCAGTCCGTTACTTCCCCTGACGAGCATTGAAATATTATATGGTGAGTGGCACGTTACTCCGCAACCAAAGGTTAGAGGTTAATCCACTGGTTATTGTTATTTATTGTGATTAGTCATGTGCACTCAACAAAAATTATCTTGCACTTAATCCTGGGTGTGCATTATATTAATTACACTTAGATGTGATTATTAGTGGGGCTAGATGGTTTCAGGAGAATGGTTGGTGAGATAGACTAGAGATTAGACAGTGTTAGGTTGCAGGGATAGAGCTTTAAAGAGGGAGAGGCTGTGATCTATGAAATGAGGCATAGACAATTGCAGAATTACAATAAGAGAGATAAAGGCAGATAGGCATGAGACTGAACAAATGCTATACTAAGGAACAGAAGGCATGCAGATCTTGGCAGATAAGACGAGGGTCACTCTGCAGTCTGAAAGGAGAGGAATTAAGGGGGAGGAAGTCAAGGTCAATTTTTCATGTAAGGTTTTAGGAGTATTTTGGGAGGCTTCCTGGGACAGCCAGCAATCTTAGGATATAAGCTGCAGAAATAAATTACATACAGTGGTTCATGTCTGCCGCAGAAAGCTTAAATATGCAAGTCCAAGTGTACACATCATTTAAACTTTAAGAGCCCAAGCCTGCTGTGTGCCAAGCCCAGGACATCCCTTTAAAACATAGTCCAGATTATCCCAAGCTTGGTGCAGGACCTGTACACTGCCCAAGGTTAGGTGGCGCAGATGCCGTCTATAGGAAGTTTCCAGCAAAATATGTTATATGTTGAGTGACAACACATTCCCCAGTCGCGCAGACTGACTCCCAAAGAAGTCCTCCAAAAAAGCTCAACTATGGTATGCAACCCTCCCCAGTCCTCACATAGGATTGTTCCATTCTGCAATCAAATCTGCAATCTCATCATTCCGGCCAGCCCAGGTAACACTCCAACGACCCAACACTCCTAACTATTCCTACCACTGGTACCCATCCCCACAACACCCCATACAAATCACCATCCCAAAATGGCCAACTCATTTCAGACATCCAAAGATCCATACCCCTAACCCACCCACACATCCCTCCCTCCCCCCCCCCCAGCCTAATCAATCATCCGGGAATGAAACGCATGACACCAAAATCCATCCCTCAAGACAACACACCAGTGAGGCAACCAGTCCGTGGCCCACGCACCATTTTCTTATATTTCTTATATGCCACCTTATGTGCCATGTATGAAATCATTGTCAGCAAGACTTAAATACATTGGGATAACAACACAAGCCTAATGACTTTCCTTGTGTGGCACTTGTTTTCATCTATACAAAATACTGCCCTCTCCCCTTTATGTTTAATACAGGCAAAGTCACAGTACAGACAACCAAGATCACACAGTGTGTTAATGGATAGCCAGGACTTTCAAATGAAGCACGTAGACCTGTAGATGATACATACAAACTGTTGATGAGCCTTATCTATATCTGAGTCTGCTTCCTGGAAAGCGGCAAAGAGACAATCCCTTGCACTGATTCCCACAAACAGAGTCCATAGTGGGGATGTATGCCATTACAACACATGCCATTACAATGCATGCCTTTACCACACACTTTTCACAACGCCTGTCTTTACCACACATATGCCTTTATCATGCAGGTAACTATTACTACAGTAAGTAAAAAAATGAAATAAATGTATATATTACAGCTGACGATCAATATATAAATATATATATATATGCATATTGTTAGAAGGTGGTTCTGACACTATGGGCTGCCCGGATTTATCGCTTTTTGAGCACCTTATTGTTGAGCTTTTACTGTGGGGGAGCCTCATAAGTTGGGACTCACCCACAGTGAACTCAGGATGGAAGAGACATGCCAGGGAAAGTCAGTGTGTTTTACTGTGTTTTCACATCCTTATTCCCCTATGGGAATGTGGAGCCAGGGGCTAGATTAACTTCAATTAGGCCTACAGATTCCAGACACGCACTTAAGTCCAATGTAGCAAATGTGAAAAGAAGTATTCTGCAGAGTCCAAAGTCATATTTGTACTGCTTTTGGGTCATCCAGAAATGTCATATTTCTCTGAGCCAGCCATGACCAGACCCAGGCTGAGGGCTGACCTCAGCTGGAGGGATTGATAACCTTTCTTCCACAAGCTAGGGCCTCCTCTCCACGAAGAGAAGATGGGAGGGGCTACAGGCTCATCCATTAGCAGCTGTCACTGGGTGCCAGGCACCAGGCTGCACCAAGGAGGGAAGGCAGAATGGAAGGAGTTGAGTTTCAGAGGCCATGTGGCCAGAGATACTGGACGACGCCATTTTGAACAAACCCAGAGGCTGGACAAGAAGGAGGGAGCAGGGGCAGGAAAGTGATGTGTCGCTGTTTGATAGGACCAACAGGGACTTCCTGCCAGCCCCCTACTCAACTTTTAAAAAGTGCTTGCACAGGAAGAGAAGCTCTCTCTGGGGTGTGGTCTGCTGAGGGTGAAGGTGCTGGAGCCTGGCTCAATGGGCAGTTGGAAGGAGAGACCCCCTGACTGCCCCCAGGACCCTATGAGGACCAGAAGAAGAGCCCAGGACTGGTGCACAGAAGCAGGGGCCTCTGCGCAGGGAGAGAGGCCCAGAAGGAGAGCCTAACGAAATGCTGGTGCAGGGAGCCAGTGAAGACAGCACACTGCTGAATCTACCCTCTCAGAGACCCAGAGGGTAAAGGAGAGTGTTCCCAGTGGCAGGGGCTGGTAAAGAGGAGCATGAAGCGCCGCATAATGCCTCGCCAGGCATTTGGAAATCTGCCGTTTTGGTGCTTTGTGGTCCCCAGAGGAGGAGGTCACCCCCATGTGTGAAAAGGGGTGCAGGGGGGCTGCAGGAGCACCGCAGCCTCCCCCAGCATAAAGAAGAACAGTCCACCCATAAGTTTCACGGGGCATCTGAAAGAATAACCCCTCAAGGGCTCAGCCAGCCTTTAACACCTTCTAGGCTGGAACTTATGTTCTACAGCTGAGGTTGTACTATGAAGTGCATCATGGAGTGAAGGGCTGAGTTGGGGATGTCTGGAGAAGGGCATCCCCTGGAGGTGAAGTGGTGTAATTGCACCGAAATGCATTTACTATTGGTTATTTCTTTTTAGGTGGACTGAAAGTCACATGTGTAAAGTGAAGTGCCTGTGTAAGGTGATGTTAAGCTAAATGGAATTATGTTGCTGGACCTTCCTGCTAGGGGGTCTGGCTGTATTTACGTAATCCCATGCTTTTACCTGTGATTCCTTTTAAAGTGAAGAGGCGCACTGCAGGAGAAGTGTAGTTGCCAGGAGTACTTCTTTTGAAGGGACTGTAAGTCACATGTGTAAGGTGATATCATAAGCCAAGTGGGGCTATGTTGCCAGACAGTCCTGCTAGGGTGTCTGGCTGTATATGCGCAATCCTGTGATTTCATCTGTGATGCCCTTAGGGGCTGTAATTGCAATGCATTCAAATGATCAACCAAGGTGATGAGTGCTGTCATTCTAAAGTGTGCGTAAACATGGATTCTTGCAGCTGCGCTTAGGTGAAGACCCCAGACTGCTAGCCCTTAAGATATAGAGGTGCATACTTTATGGTCAGTAGGAGATGCTCAGTCAGGGTCATGTTTCACCAAGGCAGGTTTACCCCTTTTTAATGCTTGTTGAGGTAATGGGATGGGTCGCCACTGGGATGGTGCCAGTGCGCAGGGCCCTCGCTCCAGGTTATGTTCAACTAACTGCATTGGGGGCAAGTTATGTGCATACATGGGAGTGGTGGTACTAGACCCCACCCCCCCTGCGGGAGGGGTGGAGATGTTATGCAATGTCACAAAGTAATTCCAACAGCTTATGTATATTTGTAAATTGGTGCATAGTATTGAGTGGTGTGTGTGTTTAATAAATGTACTCTTACTTTTATAAAGCAAATTACAGACGACAATCAAATATTGAGTGTTATTTTTGTGCACCTGCAAATGGCGATTACTAGCCCACACCACATCCCTTGAGTAAGCCTCAGACTGCTCTGCAACGCTACCCACTCCTAATCCCTAACAAATTCCTTTACCACCCTATGCCCCTCCCCTCCCAAAATCCCTAAAACACCCTTACCCCCCAGTACCCTCACCCACCCCTAAAGACTAAAAACACCCTTACTGTCCTATAACCCTACTCTCCCCTAAACACTAAAAATACTCATGTCACCCCATGCCCCCACCCACCATTAAACCTTAAAAATACCCTTACTACCCTATACCCAGCCGCAGCCACTGCAGGTAAGAGAGGTGGGGTGGTAGGGCCAGTGAGGGAGGATTTCAAGAGATGATCACGAGGGAACATCTTATAAGTAATTCATTTTCCCTCATGGCCATCCCTCGAAATCCCCCCTCACCTGGCCCGAAGCCCCTCCACTCTTACCTGCAGCGGCCACAACTGCCTATACCCCTACCCACCCCTAAATCCAAAATAATCCCTTATTACCCTTTGCCCTTACCTACCCCTAAACCCTAAAATACCCCTTCCACCCTATATCCCTACCAACCACTTAAGGAAGTTGGTTCCCTGGGTCTGTTCCAGGGCTCCCACAATTTACTGGCCAGGCCCTGGGGGAAAGGGTCCATGGTGTTAATTTTGGCCTGGGGAGTAGGCCTGCATGCCCGACCCGCTTTACATACTGACAATGCCATGGGATGGGGTAACCGGGGTCAATTTGGGCCCGGGGATGGGGGCTGAGGGCCCCCTTTACATACTGAACACACCCTGGGGGATGGAGTCCCAGGTCCAATGTTGGCCAGGAGAGGGGTCTGACAGCCCCTCCCCTTTACATACTGGCCAGGCTCAGGAAGATGGGGTCCCTGGGAATAAAATCAGGCTGGGGATGAGGGCAGGGTGCCCTCCCCCCTTTCAATCATGAAGTGGGTAGCCTGGCTGGGTTCCAGGCACCCACTATTTACTGGACAAAAACGGCCTGGGAAGGGGGTACTGCATGCCTCCTTCCCTGATAATTTAAGTGATGAGTCCTGGGGGATGGGATACCCGGGGCAAAATTAGCCTGGGGAAGGGGACTCCATTCCCCCACCCATGTTGACTCCTTTTGGGGATTAGCCACATGGCCAGGACCTGCAGCCAACCTCCCGCCGTGCACGGTTGAAGGCCATGTTGAATGGGTAGGTCAGTGGATGTATGATAGGTTATGTATGGGTGTGAGTGGTTCTGTCAATGATCTCTTTCCCTGCCTGCATGTTTGCAGGCAGGGAAAGAGATAAAAACGCCGCTTCCAGCAAGTGGGAGCGGTTTGACAGCTACCGCTTGCTGGCAGCAGCGTTTTTTTTGGGGTTTTGCTTGCTGGGAGCTGTTAGCTCCCGCCAAGCAAAAGCACACAGCTATGTCCCGGGGTTGGATACCCGGGACATAGCAGGAGCCGGCCCTGGGTGGTGGCGGTCCCTAGGACCATAATTGTCTCTGGAAGGGGGCCGACTTTCCTGTTCATGAGCTGGCCCCACAGAGGTATATGGCCAGTTAAAAAGTATTTGACCCCGGGGAAGTGGTGGTCGCCGGGACTGGGGTTCTGCATGGACCACCTCTTTAATGTTTATTGTAGCCCCAGGGAGGGAGTGGTCCCCAGGATTCGGGGGATCCATGCAGCCCCCTATTCAATTTTTTTATTTATAGCCCCAGGTAGGTGGTGGTCCCCGGGGCTCAGAGGGGTTCAGGCCCCCCCCCATTAACATTGTCATGAGCCCCTGGAAGGTGGTGGTCCCGGGGCATAAATAAGCCCTAAGAGGGGGGGCCCATGCGCCCCCCTCGCTAGTCATTAAAGTCAGCATGCCCCTGGCACCTGGTTCACCCGGGGGCAATATTAAAAGCAAGTTCAGGAGACCGTGCTTGTTTTTTCAAAAACTTTTATTCATGGCGATATTTTCAAATTTCACCATGAATTAAAAAGATTTATTCTTCCTTGCCCTGCTGTGGTCTCTCTGGGACCCCAGGACCAAGTCTACGGGGTTAGGGTATTCATACCTTGCCCCTTTTTCTTTTTTTAAAATTTTTTATTTGGGACTCGGCTGAACCCGAGTCCCAAGATGGCTACCAACACGTCCTGGTAGAAGTGTTGGCAGCCAATCAGAGCTCTGCAGATCTCTGGACAAGCTTGTCATTATTTGTGAAGGCTTCGCGGTCGTAGATAAACAAGTTTCGATTTCTTTTAATTCCTCGCAAACAACTTGATGGATTTACACTAAGTAACTGAAAGCGCAATCCGTGAACCAAAAGCTACCTTTCTGTCAAATTAGGTGTAATTCTGTCCAGCAGTTCGGGCTGTAGTCGTGTTCAAAGCCCCTACCGGAATTAACATGGGAAATGCTCTTTTTTTACATTTCCTTTTTCTCAGCCCCCGCTTGACGGATTGCCCCAAACCTTTCCATGCACAACCGGAATTATGGGCACACTTTATTAGGAACATTTTGTGAAGATCCCTCAACTGGCACCACAGATATAGGCAAAGCAAAAGACGATCTTCCTATGGAAACATGATCCTAACTATCACTACCTACCTACCAACTGGCAGCTGCCAGTAGGTAGTTGTAGTTAGGACCTCGTTTCTATTCAAAAAGAATTTTTTGTTTTCACAATAACTTTGGTGTCATTTGACAAATCTTCTCAAAATGTTCAAAACTAGTGGGGTGCTCCGGTCAGCTCCTGCCTTGAAAGTTTTGGGGTGATTTGTCAAGCGGAGGCCGAGAAAAAAAGGGGGTCCCAAAACGCGTTTTCCTCATGTCATTTTCCATAGGAAACTTTAGATAAAGCTACAGCCCGAACTGCTGAACGGAATTACACCAAATATGGCAAAAAGGTAGGGCTTGGTTCAGAAAGAGCCCTTTTTAGGTCTCGCCTGACCCAGCGCATGTGCTGGTCTGGCGAGACTTTTTGTGAGGGCTCAAAAAAATGCTACCACGGCCAGCCTAGAGCTACAGTGCATGTACGCGGGCGCGCGCTTAGGAGCAGAGGCTGGCAAACCTCGTCATGCTCATTAAGCGCCCACGATCACTTTCACCCGCGATCACTTTTGAGGCGCCCCTTTGATGTTCTCGTTCAAAGAACATCAAACATCAAAGAACATGTTGTGTTAATGCTTTGCTGCACCCGTTTGACTTACAATGTGCTTTCTCTTTCCACAAACTCGATGTTTGTGTTCCTTTATTTTGAGATGCTTTTAGTATTACTGTTTGTGACTTAAAGAACATTAAGGAAATGTTACTGTGAAACTGGACAACGTTCACAGTGTTTATTTCTGATCGCAGCGGCTGCTTCGTGTCCGTTGCACCATTCAGGGAGTCCTTTCGTTGGCGCTTTCATGAGGACATGAAGAGGAAGCTGGAAACTTTTGGCTCATTCTCTTTAAAAGCACAGCATGTTGGCGACTGGTTAATTGATTAGACCTATGTAGCGCTTTAGATCTCAAAGCGCTATGGTGGGTGCAGCAGTTACAGCTCATGAAATATGGGGTGCAACTCACAAGGAGGGGGCAGGTTTGAGTACACATTTCTGCAATCGAACTCTTAAGATGATGGTCTGTGTGTATCCATTATCAGCACTCAGTCTTCACTAAGTGATCTTGTTTGTTTTGTTGTTGTGTTAATACTTTGCTGCACCCGTTTGACTTACAACGTGCTTTCTCTTTCCACAAACTCGATGTTTGTGTTCCTTTATTTTGAGATGCTTTTAGTATTACTGTCCAACACACAACCACAACCACACACGCAACCACAACCACACACACAACCACACACACAACCACACACACAACCACACACAACCACACACACAACCACACACACAACCACACACACAACCACACACATATGCATCACCACACACACACACACACACACACACAACCACACACACACAACAACCACACAACCACACACACAACCACACACACACAACCCCATACACACACACACAACCACAACCATACACACAACCACACACACACAACCACACGTACAACCACACCCACAATCACACACAGAACCCCACACACACAACCACACACACACACAACCACACATACAACCACAACCACACACACAAACACACAAACACACACACAACCACATACAACCACACACACAACCACACACAACCACACACATACACACAACCACAACCACACACACGCAACCACACAAAAAACCACACACACACAACCACACCCGCAACCACACACACATACACACAACCACACCTACAACCACACACACACACTCAACCACAACCACACACACAACCACACACACAACCACACACACACAACCACAACCACATAACCACAACCACACACACAACCACACACAACCACACACAACCACACACACAACCACACACACACACACAACTACACACACACACAACCACACACACACAACCACACACACACAACCACAACCACAACCACACACAACCACACACACAACCACTCACACAACCACACACACAAACACACACTCAACCACAACCACACACACACACACAACCACACCTACAACCACACACACACATTCAACCACAACTACACACACACACACAACCACACACACACACAACCACACACACACAACGACATAACCACAACCACACACACAACCACACACAACCACACACACAATCACACACACAACCACACACACACAACCACACACACGCAACCACACACACACAACCACACACACACAACCACTCACACAACCACACACACAAACACACATACAACCACACATACAACCACAGACAACCACACACACACAACCACACACACAACCACACATACAACCACACACACACAACCACACACACAACCACACACACAACCACAAACACAACCACACACACACACAACCACACACACACACACACACAACCACACACACAACCACCCACACAACCACACACACAAGCACACAACCACACACACAACCACACACACCACACACACACACAACCACACACACAACCACACACTCACAACCACACACACACAACCACACACAACCACACCAAGCATTGGCATAGCCAATAGGTCTCGCCTTTGGGACCTTATAAGTGTTTGGCCACAGGTGATGTGGTTGCACCAAGGATATTGTGCTGCATAACTAAATACTTAGAAGGTCCCAAAAGCGAGACCTATTTGCTATGCCAATGCTTGTTGTTAAATGGTGTAAAGCCATTCAGTGGTTCCCGAGAAATTCCCCCAAAAATATATCGATATCTGAGCACCGAGGAGGAGTCGCGACCCCTCCTGACCACGAGCTCAGTTCTGATTGGTTGCCAACACTCCAAATCAGGAAGTGTTGGCAGCCATCTTGTGACTCGGTAGAACCGAGTCACAAGAAAACAGTGAAAAAGAGGTTAAAAAAGAAGAAAAGGGGGCAGGGTAGAAACACCCTGACCCCCTAGGCCTGCTCAGGGGGTCCCACAAGGACCCCCGGGGCAAGACAAAAGTATGTTTTTGTTTTATCAGCCAAATTCGCGCTGGGGTCGCGAATCCGGTGGAGAAAATCTTTTAAAAACGAAGCGCGGACTCCCGCGCTTCCTTATTGTTAAGCCCCTTGGTGAGCCAGGTCCCGGGGGCAATCCCATAATAATATTGCAGGGGCCCGCAGGGGCCCCCGCAGCTCCAGGGACCGCCATCTCCTGGAGCCCTTGATGGCCCTGGGGACCGCCACCCCCCAGGGCCAGCTCCTGCAGTGTCCCGGGGTGCCCACCCCAGGACATTGCTGCTTGCAATGACCTGTCATTGCAAACTCTGCTTTGATTAATTGAAGAGAGAGCAGGAAAACCTGCTCTCGCTTCAATGAAGCAAAGCAGAATTGCTTTTGGGCATCCTTTTGCTCAAAAGCAATGCCGGCTCCCGCAGGAGACGGGGAGCCGGCAGGACCATGAGGGCATTGGGGCTCCCCCCACGGTCCCCAACCATGAGGCCAGGCCTCAGGGGATGGGGACCCCAGGCCAAAAGTAGCCCGGGAGGGGGGCCATGTGGCCCCCCTCCCCTGCAAATAAAAAAAAAATGGAAGGGAGGGGATGGGGTCCCCGAGACGATAATTGTCCTGAGGAGGGGGGGCCACGCGGCCCCCCTCCAAATACAAAAATAAAAAGTCTTTTTAAAACTTGCCATGCCCCGAGGGATGGGGTCCCTGGGGCAGAAAATGGCCTCGGGAGAGGTCCACATGGCCCCCTTCCCTTTACTTTTACAAAATATTTTTAATAAATAGGGGTCAGGCCCTATTTTAAATTTAAAAATGAATAGGCGCAGCATGGATCCCCCAAATCCTGGGGACCACTACCTCCCTGGGGCTACAATAAACATTAAAGAGGTGGTCAATGCAGAACCCCAGTCCCGGCGGCCACAACTTCCCCGCGGCCAAATCCTTTTTAACTGGCCATACACCTCTGTGGGGCAGCTCATGAACATGAACGTCGGCCCCCTCCTAGAGCCAATTATGGCCCTGGGGACCACCACCACCCAGGGCCAGCTTCTGCAATGGCCCGGGGTGTCCACCCCCAGGACATTGCTGCTTGCAATGACAGGGCGGGAGCACAGTTCCCGCCCTGTCATTGCAAACTCTGCTTTGCTTCATCGAAGCGAGAGCAGGAAAACCTGCTCACGCTTCAAAGAAGCAAAGCAGGATTGCTTTTGGGCATCCCCTTGCTCAAAAGCAATTGTGGAACCCGCAGGATGCGGGGAGCCGGCGGGACCATGAGGGCATTGGGGCTCCCCCCACGGTCCCCAACCATGAGGGTAGGTCTCAGGGAATGGGGTCCCCGGGGCCAGAACTAACCCGGGAGGGGGGCCCCCCTCCCCTGCAAAAAAAATAAAATGGAAAGGAGATGAGGTCCCCGAGACAATAATTGGCCTGAGGAGGGGGGCCACGCAGCCCCCCTCCAAATACAAAAATAAAAAGTATTTTAAAAACTTGCCATGCCCTAGGGGATGGGGTCCCCGGGGCTGAAATTAGCCTCAGGAGGGGGCCACACAGCCCCCTTCCCTTGACAAAATATTTTAAATACATAGAGCTCAGGCCCTGGGGGATGGGGTTCCCAGGGCCCCAAAAATGGTAAAAGAAGGGGGGCCACACAGCCCCCTTCATAAAATAAGAAACAAAGCCAACATCTTGCCAGAGGCCCCGTCCCCTCCCTGCACCACCTTGCAAATGCACCCCGTGGCGCGTTGTAAGTTGGGGAAGTAATTTCCCTTGAATACTGAGGATCCCTGGGAGCCAACTAGCCCACCAGGTACCTTCAGTATGCGCCACAGAGCTGCGTTGCAGAGAGGTGGTCCGAGGCCACGCCCCTTTTTACACCTCTCTGCAAAGCAGCTCTGTGATGCTTACTGGAGGTACCTTGTGTTCTAGTTGGCCCTGCAGGGACCCTCAGGATTCAAGGGGACTTAATCCCCCAACTTACAACGCGACAGGGGGCGCATTTGTACAGTGGTGCAGGGAGGGGGCGGGCCTGATATAACAAGTGTGCGAATACACCCCTTGGCACATTGTACATTGGGGAATTAAGTCCCCTTGAATCCTGAGTGTCCCTGGGGGCCAACTAGCCCACCTGTGTTGCAGAGTGGTGTAAAAAGGGGCGTGGCCTTGGACCACCTCTCTGCAACACAGCTCTGTGGCGCTTACTGGAGGTACCTGGTGGGCTAGTTGGCTCTCAGGGATCCTCAGTATTCAAGGGGAATTAATTCCCCAACTTACAACGCGCCATGGGGTGCATTTGCAAATTGGTGCAGGGAGGGGACGGGGCCTCCGGCGAGATGTGGGCTAGTTGGCCCCCCAGGGACCCTCAGGATTCAAGGGGACTTAATAGGGATGTTAAAGTTAGAAATTAGCATTTAAAAAACCTTAGAAATTCACAGAAAAAAACATAGGTTTTAGGGACATTATAGTTAGAAATTCTCATTTTAAAAACCTTTGAAATTCACTGAAAAAACCATAGGTTTCAGGGACGTTATAGTTAGAAATTAGCATTAAAAAAACCTTTGAAATTCACTGAAAAAACCATACGTTTCAGGCACGTTATCGTTAGAAATTAGCATTTAAAAAAACTTAGAAATTCACTGAAAAAACGCTGGTTTCAGGGACTTTATAGTTAGTTGGACATTTAACTCGTACAAAACCAGAGAAATTCGCCGTTATAGTTATTAGAGCTAACTATAACTCGCGCCCCAGCAATGTACTGCTGATGACGTCACATATTATATCACTCATGACATGGTCAGTGACATCACTGATGAGATCACTGATGACATCTCAATCTCAAATGACATCACTGATGACATCATCCATGTGTTAATTAGGGGTGGGCAGAATTTGCGTAGTCGCGCTAAGCAAAGCATCGCGAAATGGTAAAAAATCTCCGCGAGCACTCAGAGTTCCGTGAACACACGGAATTGCTTGTTCCGCCCGTTCGCATTGCTTTTTTCGTGTTGGCGAACACTGTTTGCGTGCTCTGGGGGAAATATCTCAAGAACACGCATTTTGAAAGCGCGTACAAGCAAACATTTCTGCGAAGCTGCGGATCGTGGAATTTTTGGCACTTCCCCGTTCTCCGCGGAACACTAAATTACCCAAATTTCGCAAATTCCATGAGCGGAACAGAATTTACCGCCCAGGCCTAGTGATAATCTGATGTACCTCCTCACACCTTGATAAAACCTTTTATACACCCACTCTAAAATACAGACTACCAATATCGAAACCATAGACAGACCAATAGCAGTTAGTACATACCCGCTCAGTGATTCCTATGTCTACACACATATCCACTCATTCACCCAAATATTAACTCATACATGCAGTCACTCATCAATACAGCAGTATCATATGCACTCATACACCTATACATACACTTACACACCGCCACTCATCCACAGACTTACACACACACCTACTCAGTCATGCAAAGAATCATTATACCCATTTACTCACCTATACAGTTATACACAGAACACCTCACTTATTTATACAAATACAAATCCCTCCACAACATCGGACCCAAATACCTCAATGAGAGAGTCTCCTTCCACATACCCAAAAGGAACCTCCACTCCGCCGACCTCGCCCTGGCAGAGATCCCCAGTATCCACAAAAACAGAGCAGGCGAAAGAGCTTTCTCCTACATCGCAGCCAAGACTTGGAACAAACTCCCAGTTAACATCAGATGCTCCCAGACCCTGCACACCTTCAGGAAGAACTTCAAGACCTGGCTCTTCGACTGTGTGGTAAATAATTTAATTACCGGGACTTAATTTGATACGGAAACATAATAAAAATAGCTCAGTAAATAAGAGGCAGGATCCGTGGTATTAGAGGTTCTAAATGGGCTTTATTCCAATGGTCGATTATAATCGGTTGCTCCAGGTTCCATCACCACGAAGGTTCAGGAAGTGAAGTACATACGTTATTGACAATCAATTACTTTTATACAATAGGCATTACAGTGAGGCCAATACAAGAGGCGTAACAATTGATAGTGGTGATAATATATTCATACGTAGCAAAAATAGGCGTAACTGGGAGTGATGAAAGAACGTCATCAGATGTGATGTCATAAGAGGGTGGTTACATGAAAGAATTTCGCAATGTCAGCAGAAATATTTGGCAGATATGCGCGCGCAGCAGTATGACGTGTGATTGACGTGCAACTAGGGGGTGAAGGGGACTTGATATTTAGCTCTACATGTGGCGACAGAAGTCTGGAGGGTCAAGTCAACCTAATCCCAAATCATATCTAACATCCTATGTTTAAAGAACTATGTTATCCAAAAGAGAGGTCTCTTAGAGTAGAATCTTATTCTATACTGACTATACTGACGGTTAGTGCGTGTACAAGCGTCTAAGTGTCTACACTAGATGCGAGGGCGGAATCTTCCATAGTAACAGGGCTATGAATTACTTGTATGAAGACAGAGAAGTCGGGCCTTTGCTTGGTAGCTGGAAGAATGTTTACTTAAGCTACTAGACAGGAATGCATTGGGCAGGGAGCGGAGCAGATAATTTTCGAAGGTGAAATACAGTTCTTGGCAGGCAGCAAGCTGATGTCAGGCTTCGTGAGCCGCGCAGAGAATGAGACAAAGTTCATGGTCACAGATGCAGGCTCGGACTGGAGCTTCAAAGACAGAAAGCAAGAAGAGTTCGATGACAGAATCAGGGCCTACTTGCCTGGACTGTAAAAATGGCATAAGTGAACCATATAAAGGCAGTGGCCTTTCGTACTTAGGAATGGAATATCCGGCCCATTCATGGCGGATCAACAGAGGACATGTTAACGGTGGACGCACATGTATTTGCGTCTTCATAACTGGAACTGGAGGGAACATACATGTACTTGTAACATGCACATAGAACCATTGGGGTCCAAGATAGGGGACATAACTGACCAGAAAAATCCATATTTCCACATTCCCTCCTTGTCCCCTACTTGCCCGTCAAGAGATATCAATCTTCATTAATCCATTGATCTGTTCATATAGCATCATTTGTTCTTCTTTCTTCTTCCGGGATCTTGAATGAAAATCTTGATGTGGAATGCACGATGTGGCACACAGACCACAAATCGCTGGTCCACATTGCAGGCATAAGCAGCAACTGAATAATATGAGAAGGCCAATACCTAGGAAGGATAGAACTCTCCATCCCCAGGCTGATATCACGCTCCAAAACCAACCGGACCAAGTCCAGGTGCCTGGATTCTGGTGTATCTGGCTTACAATCTTATGAAGGCGGGTTATGGCCTTATATACAGATGGCGAATTTTCTGGTATGAATATGCAACAGCTTGATCCGATGACCCTACAAGCTCCGCCCCTATCGGCCAGGATGACGTCAAGGACAAGACGATTTTGAAGCACAACAATCCGCATAGCAGACTGCTCTTCTGTTAAATTGCCTAAGGCGGAAATAGTTTCGTTCACTACTGCTTCAAGGGTTCTAGTCAATCTACGTATCAGCTTACTATTAGTAACGGTACCTATATAGGGAAAGAGACCTTTATTGAAATCTGTGTATTTTTCCCATGCCGTTTCAGTGTAATCGACTATTGGGAGATCTCTCCTTTCTCTATTGTGTACTAAATGAGTATTTCTGTGATAATCAGGAGGAGCTAGGAAAACAGGTGGCAAAAGGAATCCAATGTAGCAGGTACCATCCCAATCTAGAGGCAAACGTACATATGCCGTCTGACCACATATAAAATAGGAATGGCGGGAAGCTCTAAATGTAGACTTGCCTTGATCACTAAATTCTACTACAGTAGTGCATCTACTATGGCCCATATGTATGGAACCATTCTTTCTTACACATAATTCACCTTTTACTGGAAATATTGACATAGCGGGCAAAATTGGAGTAGCTTCGGATTCGACATTTAGGATCATAAGATTAAGCGTAAAATTACCTAATCCATATACTTCATTTTCTAGATCAGTTCCTGTTCTTTTGGGAAGTCCCTCCTTGTTAGGATAGCAGACCTTAAGTAAAACTAAATTCAAATGTCCCCATACCCAGTTATCTTGATAAACTGCAGAATTCGAATCCAGAGAATTAATTAGGCTAAACCATGCTCCACAGGAGCCGTTGTGTGTGAACGGGTATGGAAAAAGAGGTAGAATTCCTTTATAGTTCTGATGGGGAGGGAGTCGGCCACATATCCAACAATTTGTAGCATTGCTAACCTGATGGGAATGATGTAACATACTAATAAAAGTGTTATTGCGCAGCACAAATCTGTATGACAATTCAAGCGGAGGTAATTCACTAAAAGAATGTTCAGCAGTAACATTGTAAACATGTCTAGAAATAGGATAATATATGTGCAACAATATACTTGCAGTAATTATTAAAAGACTTGAGAAAAACAAAATTAATAACGTCACTATGCAATGACTACGCAGTGATTTACAGTACGCCTGTCGTTTCAACATTTTTCGGGTGCTTTCTCTATTCAGGTCCAAGGGATACATGTCAGAGACAATTCAACCGCTTCACCTTGGAGAGGACTTAAACAATCAAATTGCTCGACTGATTGGGCCTGAGCTTTAATTTATAAAGTTCGGAGTCACTTTTTTCCACAAAAGAAATTTCTTGATATGACTTGAATGAATCCATCCTTTTCTGCCTTCGATCTTCACGGCTGTTCTTGTTGTGAGCAACACCAGCTGAGGTGACCTCCACCTAGGTTCCAGCTGCGTCTTTCGATCAAAGTTCCTCACGAGGACTAAGTCTCCCGGAACCACGTCATGGGGTTTCACCTCAGTGTTGTCAGGAAAAGCTGCAGCTACCTGTGAACGACAAGATTGTAGTGCAGACATCAAGGAAGCCAAGTAATCTGTCAGCATGTTACAGTCAATATCAGTTATTTTGCGTGGTATAGGCGTCCCCCACATATTTGGTGGTCTGCCGAAGATCACTTCATACGGGGATAGCCCTGTTCGAGAGTGTGCTACCATTCTTGTGTAAAAGAGTGCAACTGGTAATGCTACTACCCAGTCGACACCTTTTTCTCTGCATATTTTGGATAATCTTATTTTCAGAGTCTGATTATGTCTTTCTACGAGACCCGCTGCTTCGGGGTGTCGGACACAGTGGAATTTCCACTGATAGCCTAACAAAAGTGAAACGTGTTTCATTAATTCGGATGAGAACGGCTGGCCGTTATCTGAGTGAACAACACGTGGTAAACCATATCGTGGGAAGAATTCTCGAACCAACTGTTTGGCAGTAGTCGGGGCAGTGTAATCTGAAACCGGGTATGCCTCCGTCCAACGGGAAAGAGCACACACAACTACGAGAACATATTTGAATCCTCTGCATCGTTCCATCTGGATATAATCCATCTGGAGGACTTCAAAAGGGTGATCAGGAGGCTGAAATCCACCCTGTTCTACGGGAACGCTTTTTCCTGGGTTGAACTGGCAACTGATCAGACAGGTACGAACCTTTTGTTTGGCTGCAGCTCGTAAATGCTTGTTGAACCAAATATGTTGAATGCTGTCTAGCATAGCTTTCTCTCCTAGATGCGCTGGACTATGGATAGTGTTAATAATGACTTGGACCATTGAATCAGGAAGGAACCACACAGACTTTTCCTTCATCAACCATCCTTGATCCGTTTGGATCCCTCCTAATTCCGTCCATTTCTTTATTTCTTCTGGTGTAGCATGTGTCTGTATATCAATTACGTCAAGAGTAGGATCTTTAACCGTCATACAATGTGTTGGCGTCGGGACTATTGTCTTTGTCATATCGGATGTTTGAGTTTGAGCAGTCTGTTTAGCTGTTCTATCAGCTAGATCATTGCCTTGAGAAATGATATCAGTAACTTTCGTATGTGCTTTGCATTTCATAATCGATATTGCAATGGGTAAATGTATTGCATCTAATAAGGCATGAATGAGGGGTCCGTGCTGAATGTGGGCACCGTGAGAAGTTAAATAACCTCTCTCTCGCCACAGCACGCCGAAGTCATGTACGACTCCGAATGCATAACGTGAATCAGTGTATATGTTGACTTTTTTATTTGTGGCTCGAATACAGGCTTGTGTCAGAGCGACGAGCTCTGCTGCTTGAGCGGACAAGGTATTTATGCAATTTGTTTCAATGATTTCAGTATCTGTTGTGACTGCGTAAGCGGCCACTAACTCTCCTGTACTTGTTCTCATACATGAACCATCTACATACAACGTCAGGTCTGGGTCTGACAATGGGACATCTGTCAAGTCTTGTCTGAGTTTCGTTGTGATTGTAATAACATCAATACAGTCATGGGCTAGTGGGTCTGTTCCATTTACAGGTAAAAGTGTGGCAGGATTCAATGTGTTACAACGTCTGATTTCTATATGTGGCTGAAACAGTGTTAGTTCATACCCTGTAAGTCTTGCTATAGTCAAATGTTGTGTTTGCGTTCGATTCACAAGAACCTCCACTGCATGTGGTACTTGTACTGTCAATGGATGTCCTAACACTATGGCATCGCTTTGTCTGATTGCTAAAGCTGTCGCTGCCACTGATTTTAGGCACGCAGGCAGAGCCTGAGCTACGGGATCTAATGTACTAGAAAAATAAGCACATGGTTTGTGTGATACTGCTTGTTCCTGTGTGAGTACTGACAAGGCAGTACCTTCGCGTTCTGTAATAAAGAGTGTAAACTGTTTACTGTAACATGGTGTTGCTAAAACAGGTGCTTGGCATAGAGCTTTCTTTAAGCTTTCAAAAACTTGTGTATGTTCCTGAGTCCAAGGGAGAACAGTCGATGTGGCTGCCTCCTGTGTTGTCAACTGAATGAGTGGTTTTGCTAGAAATGCATACTGAGGGATCCACTGTCTACAATATGAAGTGAGGCCTATAAAAGCCCGCACCTCCTTTTGTGTCTTGGGTATTGGCATGTTAGCTATTAACTGAATGCGGTCTGGTGTAAGCTGCCTTCCCTCCTTGGACAGCGAGGGACCAAGGTAAATAACTCGCTGGACACAGAATTGCAGCTTAGAAGGGGACACCTTGTGCCCCTTTTCGGCTAGAAATTGTAAAACTGTCAGTGATGCTTTTTCACATTCAGGTTCGCTTCGGGCGGTGATCAGCAGATCATCGACATATTGAAGCAAGGCAGTGTTAACTGGCATGTGGATGCTGTCGAGTTCTCGTTTCAGTGCTTGGCTATAGATGCTGGGGCTTTCTGTAAATCCTTGAGGTGCGCGTGAGAATTTGAAGCTACGTCCATTTAAACTAAATCCGAACAAATATTGGCTTTCCGGATCTATTGGGACGCTGAAAAAGGCATTTTTGAGATCAATTACAGTAAAGAATGTTGCTTCGGAATCAATAGCTGTCAGTAATGATGAGATATCGGGGACCACAGGGAATTGTGGCACAATACACTTATTTAATTCGCGCAGATCAACAACCAATCGATATACTGGCGGGGCCTTCGGATCTGTTCGTTTGAGAATCGGAATTATCGGTGAATTACATATATTGGAGTCGGTTTCTACAACCACTCCTTGGGCAATGAGTTCGTCAATGATTTGCAGTAAAGCCACTACAGCATCTGGTGGTAACTTGTATTGTCGCATTCGTGGTAGTACCACTCCTGCCTTTAGTGTGACTCGATATGGTGTAATATTCATACAACCAACATCAGTAGGGCCTTGTGCCCATAAATGTGTAGGTAAAGTCTGCAATCGGGGATCCATGTCTCTAGACACATAATGACCTTTAAAATCACGTAAAAACAATCTTACTCCTTCCGGAGAACAACATATTATAGCTCCTAGAGCCTTCAGTGTTTTTATTCCTAACAGGTTTTCTGGACATGATTTAGTAAGCAATAAATCTGTAGTTCGGGTCAAAGGTCCTATCGTAAGTGGAAGAGGTTGTGACACTTCATTAACAATAGGTTTTCCTGAAAAACCAAGGGAAATATTCTGTGAGCCTGAGAGGGGTGCCCCTGGAACTTCACTACGTTTTATGGTTGTTCGACTTGCCCCTGTATCGAGTAAAAATTTCCTGTCTTGGCCTAATAATTCACTATGTACATAAGGTCCTTCTTGATCTACAGGGATCTCGATAAGGGGTAAGTCAACTTCCATCTCTAGGCTGGTTCATGCATATCGTTGATAATCAGGATAGTCATACTGTGCGGTCTGGTACAGTTGTCGTGTCGTGGTTTGCGTGGCAGCAACAGGCAGCGCTGGTGCAGCTGGCACAAACTGTATAGTCTGTTGTGGAGCTGGCATGGACTGTGCATGCTGCAAGGCTCCTTGTTCATTCTGATCCTGTCTAAGTGGCCGTGGTCTTTCTTTTGTAATGCCCGTGGCGATATTACGCTTCAGGACTGGACAATCGTGTACATGATGACCTAGTTGTTTACAATAGTTGCATGTCCCTTTTACAGGTCCCGCTAAATCGCCAGAATGTGTCGTACCCTTTTTATGTCCTTCAACTGGAACTGTCTGGGAGACTAGCATTTTCATTTTCGTGTCTTTCATGCGTCTTTGTTCATGATCTTGTTCCTCTCTAATTCTATTGTGATGATACTGTAACATTTGTAACATTTGTGATGGAGTGTTACCTTGCCAGGTACTCTCGAATTTTAATACTCTGTTCTTCACTTGGGGCAAGGAATTTTCAACTAATTTTGTCACAAACAGATGTGGGTATGATTCGCTACTTGCTTTTATACCACTATTTATACCAAAACATTTTTCAAATCGTGCATAGAAATCAGTAGTGTCTTCATCTTGCTTTTGTTTACAGGCTGAGATTGCACCCCAGTCTTCCTTTTTCGTGGTTAATAAACGTGGCTGTACCTGTACTAGTAGACCTGGTAGTGCTTTAGTTTTGTCCCCAAGCCCCGAACCTGGACCTCGGGCCTTTTCTTCTGCTTCTAATGCTGTCCAATCTATCTTTTGGTCTCCTACCTCCCACTCTTTTTCCTTGAGTTTTTCATAAATGCCAGCAGGCATCAATACCTTTAATATTGTCATAATGTCGGGATAGGTATACTCTCCCATGAGTAACATGTCTTTAATTTCTCGGTGGAAACCCGCTGGGTCTTTGTCATGACTGGGTACCACTTTCTTCATTTCCAACAATTCTATTTTCGATATGGGCGTATATACATATACACGTTTAAACTCATTGTCCTCGCCCTTTATTGGGTGCACTTCTCGTAAGGGATTCTGTCTGTCCATGTAATACGTGGTTCTTTCCTTGATGGGCAGTGAGACATGTTCTGGGCATATAAAAAGAATGTACTGCTTTCTTGATTCTAGTATTTCTTTAATTAGCTTAGTACCTGAACCTCTCCATCTATTCGTGAGTAATTCGGTCAATATATCAGGTAAGGGACCAGGATCTGAATGTTGGCTTTTATATAGTATAAGAAGTTGTTGAATCATATAAATCCCAGCTAAACGCTGTTCATCTGGGGTGAGATTCAAAAATGTGTGTGCTACTGTGTCATCACTATACTTCCCGGGACTGTCAACCCAATGGACAGCTGACCTGGCTAATTCTTGTTCATCCATAGAATCGAGAAAATGATAACCCCTTCGTTCTCGGAGTAATTTATCTGCTGCTTGGAATGAATGCTCGTTAGACCTTATATTTATTATTGGTGTTTGAAATTTCCTGTTATTTTCTAGACACATCGGACGTATCGGATCAGTAAGACATCTAGTACTATTACAAGATCTTCTTCTACCTACATAGGCTATAGTTTCTGACTGTCCTGTGGGCAGTCCTGATGCTTCTTCCTCGCTTTGTTCGAACTGGTCTACCGCTAATCTTTCTTCGTGTAGGCGTTCTATTTCTTTACGGATCTTTCGGCACATGGCTATTATACAGTTTTGCTTATCATGTCTCCCTTCTGATATATTCTGGCTCCATCTGGTAAGAATCTGCATTGCTTCCGGGTCTACCCCCGGTCGGTCTTGATTTCTGATCACACAATTTATGAGGAAACGCAACAGTTCCCCCTGTATTTCCACTTTCTGGTATTCCATAGCTCTGTTAATACATTCAGAATCTCGCCCGGTTTGGACAAAATGATATATATTATCTAGATGCGCAGTCATTCCTGGTAATTTCCCTAAATACACTGCGGCTCGTCTGATACGTAATGATGCTAGGGTCATTTCGTCCTCTTTTCCGGGCACAGGGTCATATCTACAATCTATAAGAAGTTCCTTAAGCGTACGGGCATTTATGAGTTTGGGGGTACGTGAATGTGCTGACTCTTGAAAAGTAAGTTTATTTATTCTAGGTGGCGTAGAAAAGATATTGGTAGCACCTCCGGTAGCCCCATCTGGGGTATCGGGTGTGAAAGGATTCGTTGAACGTGATACAGCAACTATAGGCGTGGATACAGCTATAGAAGTAGCTGTAGGAACAGATGCAGAAACAGATGTGCTTGCCGGAACTTGTGTCAGAACTTGTTGCTGTAGCGATACGGGTACTGGATCTTGGCGTTGAACCTCCCTGGCAGGCGGTCTATGTGGGGCGGGATGAGCATACTCGGGAGCTGCGTCATCTAAATATGAGGAAAGAAAAACATCTTCTGCGGTTCTAGGATGCCCCTTAGGATGTACCTTTATTGGAAATAATAGGGTTGGCAAGTCTTTTGGTATCCCTGGGGTAGCCTTAGGTAATCCTTCGGCCAGAAGGGGATACATACCATTCATAAGGGCATTTCTTTGTCTGTCTACTTGTTCTGATTTCACTCGTGCACCTTCTTCAATTAACAGATTTTCTCGGACTTCATTGGAATTCTCTTTACTCTTCTCTTCCTGTCTACGTGCTTTTTCTGTACGTCTATATGATTCTTTACGCCATAATTCAATGGCGTCTTTCTGTGATTGTCTAGCTTTCTTTTTCCATAATTCTTCCTCTACTTTTCACGATGCACTCTGCATCCCAGGTCCCCGCTGCGGGCCACCTCTGACTTTCTGGTAATTCCTTAGTGTAGTCTACCCATAGATCAAGAAATAATATGGCGTCTAGGCCATGTTTATGATACATGAAGTACCCTGGAGTGTCCCTAGGAGGAATAGGAACAGCTTCTTCGAGTACCCCTTTTCTAGTTGTGATCTGTCTTAATTTCGAAAAGAGTGGCATATTGAGAACTGATCTGATACTTGATCTTGAACAAACTTAATACAGTAATCACAATAATGAACAGTCATTCATACCACAATATGCAGAACGTACTAAAAAACATTTAACATGTAACATTTAACTGAGCAGCAATAATGATGACGATCTAAAGAAAACTTAATCACTAAACATAATACTCGACTTGAACTGAAATATTCTGAATTCATATACTTGATATACTAGATATACTGCTAAACAGTACAGATACACTGCTGAAACAGTGCAGACCGGGTTTGTGTACCCAAACCCGTCTGGACCGGCACAACTTATGTGCACGCCAGAAACGCCTCCCCAGTAATGGTACTCACCGGGTAGCCCGGAACGGAAGGCCTCGGAACGGATCTGAACTGAACTTGAACCGGACTGGACTCGATTTGAACACTTCGGAAACCGGACTTGACTTGGGACTTCGGAAACTGGTGGGCCTCTGTATACCTCGGATCTTGCTCTTTCAGCTAGGCTCTGGTCGGGATACTTCGCACTTCTCACCGCCTCGTCTGGGTGTTGATCGCAGCCTCAGTCGCCCCCGCTTGACCGGAGGGAGACACAGGAAATCCTGCTGGTACGCGTTATTGTCCGTCCAGCTGTGGCAGGAGACCGGGCCTGCAACGCACCGCCGGCGCGTGAGATGAGAAAGTGTCCCTGTTCGGGCGCCATTCATGTGGTAAATAATTTAATTACCGGGACTTAATTTGATACGGAAACATAATAAAAATAGCTCAGTAAATAAGAGGCAGGATCCGTGGTATTAGAGGTTCTAAATGGGCTTTATTCCAATGGTCGATTATAATCGGTTGCTCCAGGTTCCATCACCACGAAGGTTCAGGAAGTGAAGTACATACGTTATTGACAATCAATTACTTTTATACAATAGGCATTACAGTGAGGCCAATACAAGAGGCGTAACAATTGATAGTGGTGATAATATATTCATACGTAGCAAAAATAGGCGTAACTGGGAGTGATGAAAGAACGTCATCAGATGTGATGTCATAAGAGGGTGGTTACATGAAAGAATTTCGCAATGTCAGCAGAAATATTTGGCAGATATGCGCACGCAGCAGTATGACGTGTGATTGACGTGCAACTAGGGGGTGAAGGGGACTTGATATTTAGCTCTACATGTGGCGACAGAAGTCTGGAGGGTCAAGTCAACCTAATCCCAAATCATATCTAACATCCTATGTTTAAAGAACTATGTTATCCAAAAGAGAGGTCTCTTAGAGTAGAATCTTATTCTATACTGACTATACTGACGGTTAGTGCGTGTACAAGCGTCTAAGTGTCTACACTAGATGCGAGGGCGGAATCTTCCATAGTAACAGGGCTATGAATTACTTGTATGAAGACAGAGAAGTCGGGCCTTTGCTTGGTAGCTGGAAGAATGTTTACTTAAGCTACTAGACAGGAATGCATTGGGCAGGGAGCGGAGCAGATAATTTTCGAAGGTGAAATACAGTTCTTGGCAGGCAGCAAGCTGATGTCAGGCTTCGTGAGCCGCGCAGAGAATGAGACAAAGTTCATGGTCACAGATGCAGGCTCGGACTGGAGCTTCAAAGACAGAAAGCAAGAAGAGTTCGATGACAGAATCAGGGCCTACTTGCCTGGACTGTAAAAATGGCATAAGTGAACCATATAAAGGCAGTGGCCTTTCGTACTTAGGAATGGAATATCCGGCCCATTCATGGCGGATCAACAGAGGACATGTTAACGGTGGACGCACATGTATTTGCGTCTTCATAACTGGAACTGGAGGGAACATACATGTACTTGTAACATGCACATAGAACCGTTGGGGTCCAAGATAGGGGACATAACTGACCAGAAAAATCCATATTTCCACAACTGAACCAGAGATGCACCCCCCCTGCGCCTTGAGACCCTCATGGGTGAGTAGCGCGGTTTACCAACACCTGATTGATTGATTGACTAACACATACTCACTCTCTTATACAATCACTGATACAAGCACACACTCATCCATACAGCCACTCTCACAATCACTCACTCTCACGTATGCTCATTTATATACTCCAACACTCACATATACGGCCTGTCACATATGTAGTTACTCATACATATACCACTGAGACATCCATTCACTCACCAACATACCCATACACACACTCACCCACCCATGCAGCCCTTCACAAATGCACTCTTGAACCCATACACTCAGTGAATCACCCACTCACATATCTATGTACAGAGTCACCACTCACACAGACACTAAGGCACCCATACAGATACTCAGACAACCAATCAATAACCTATATAGACAGTCATGTAGCTACTCACCAACCCATGTAACCGCTTATACACTAACGGACAGACTAATACAGACATTTACACAGTTTACTCACTAACCCATGCATTCAGTAAGATACGCTTAATTAGTCACTTATACAATCAGTCATGCACCTACTAAATCATCCATTCAGACACTTATACACCCACTCATTCTTCAATACACCTTGGCAAATATATATATTTAAAACATATTTACACTTTACAGAAACACACATTCACTGGATGATGTCATCAGTGATGTCATTTGCGATGTCATCAGTGATGTCATCAGTGATGTCACTGACCATGTCATGAGTGATGTAATATGTGTTGTCATCAGCAGTGCATTGTGGTGGGACGAGTTATAGTTAGCTCTACTAACTATAACGGCCGAATTTCTCTGGTTTTGTACAAGTGAAATATCCAGCTAACTATAATGTCCCTGAAACCTGTGGTTTTTTCAGTGAATTTCTAAGGTTTTTTAAATGCTAATTTCTTACTATAACGTGCCTGAACCCTATGGTTTTTTCAGTGAATTTCAAAGGTTTTTTTAATACTAATTTCTAACTATAACATCCCTATTAAGTGCCCTTGAATCCGGAGGGTTCCTGTGGGGCCAACTAGTCCACCAGGTACCTCCAATAAGCGCCACAGAGCTGCTTTGCAGAGAGGTGGTCCGAGGTCATGCTCCTTTTATATATACACACACACACACACAGACTTAACTTAACTATACTTACTGTGCGTGGTAAAAGCATGCGTGGTGAAGGCATATGTGTGGTAAAAATAGGCATGGTAAATGATGCGCGGTAAAGGCATTGCTTGGAATACCTGTGTTGTAAAGGCCATTTCCTGTAGGTGGCAGTGGCCCCAGATCCCACGTTCCTACCCATGACTATTACAAGCTGGAACAAACCTATTTCGAGTTGTGTCCTTTAAATAGGGCGAAACATGCAGCTATAGGTGCTTTATATATCAAAATCTGCATGTACCGGTACTTATCAGACATTCCCAAACTCCACCCCAACCCAACCCACCCAAGTACAACTTGGCAGGTTTCACATGGCGATTTTTACTTGGGGAAAATTGCAGGTTATCTGGTAATTATCACAAAACATATAATTTGACCCCTGAGCCAATAACCCTTGACCTTGTTGGTAGGTCGCTCCCCCACCACACAGCTCTGCCTGTGTGTCCTGACCCTGCCCCAGCTGCCGCTGCTGTAGAAGTCAAGGCCCTCCTCCACCCGCAGGCTACCACCTGCGCCTCATCACTGGTTCAAGACCCACACCTGCTTCAAGGCCGCCCCGAAACGCACACACGGTCCCTTCACCTGCCGGAACTGCAGCTACACCAGCCTCAGAGCCGCCGAAAAACCCGCCAAGAAATACCTCAACCACTTCCGATGCATCCTACTGAACACCCGTTTTGCACGCAAACACGCCGTCGAGCTCTGGGACCTGCTCGACACATCATCCCCGGACGTCGCCTTCCTGACAGAGACCTGGATGAACGACTCCTCCGCACTCGACATCGCCATAGCCATTCCAGACGGCTACAAGATCCCCCGCAGAGACCGCACCAACGGAGTCGTCGTAGGAATCGCCATCGTCCACAAGAACAGCGACTTCATCAGCACGCACGCCCTGACCTCCACCGACTACATCCTCCTCAGAGACCTGAACTTTCACCTTGAGAACAACAACGACAGCAACTCGACAACCCTGATCGATAACCTCGCCAACCTCAGACCGAGGCAACTCGTCACAATGCCTACCCACTCCGCCAGCTACACGCTTGACCCCATCTTCTCCGCAAGCCCCCACATCTCTTTCAGCCACACCACCAAACTCCTCTGGACCGACCACCGCTGCATCCACTTCTCCTTCCAGAAACCCACCACACACGACCGCACCAACAGATCCCTCGCCGCTGCTGGAGAAAAATCACTGAAGACCAACTACACGCAAACCTCGCTCTCAGCCCACCCACCAAACCCTCCAACACTGACGACGCTGCCCACAGCCTCAGACGCTGGATCGACGACTGCGCCAACACCCTCGCCCCGCTGAAGAAACCCCCCCACAGAGACACCAACAAGAGGGCCAGCTGGTTCACCCCAGAACTCCTAGCCTCCAAGCGAGCCTGCCGGAAACTAGAGAAGAAATGGCACAGCGAACAGACTCCGGACAGCCACGCAGCGCAAAGGACGCCACCCGCAACCACCATCACCTCAGCAGGACTGCCAAGGGGACCTCCTTCAAAGACCGCCTCGACAACAACGCACACAATAGCAAGGAGCTCTTCAACATTGTGAAGGAACTCTCCAACCCCAGCTCCAACACCAATGACATCCCACCGTCGCAAGCCCTGTGCGACTCCCTCGCCACTTTTTTCCACCGCAAGATAGCAGACATCCACGACAGCTTCAACACCCAGACAGCCACAACAGACAGCAACACAACAGACTCTCCGCACACCATTGACCACGACCCCCTGCTAGCCTGGACCAGCGTGAGCATCGATGACACCATCAAGACCATGAGCACAATCCACTCCGGCTCCCCGTCAAACCCATTCCCACACCACATCTTCAACAAAGCCAGCAGCTCCATCGCACCCCACCTGCGCAACGGCATCAATCTCTCCCTTGAGACCCCGACCTTCCCAGAGAGCTGGAAACACGCCGAGATCAACGCCCTACTCAAAAAACCCAAGGCAGACCCTAGAGCCCTCAAGAACTTCCGGCCCATCTCTCTGCTCCCATTCCCGGCCAAGGTCATCGAGAAGATCGTCAACAGACAGCTAACCCGATACCTCGAAGAAAACAGAATCCTGGACCCTTCCCAGTCAGGGTTCCGCAGCAACCACAGCACCGAGACCACCCTCTTCGCCGCCACCGACGACATCAGGAACCTACTGGACTACGCTGAAACCGCAGCCCTCATCCTTCTGGACCTCTCCACCGTCTGCCACCGCACACTACGCGCACGCCTCCACACCGTAGGGATCCAAGACAAATCTCTGGAATGGACCACCTCCTTCCTCTCTGGCAGAACCGAGAGCGTCCGCCTCCCCGATTCCGATCCGAAGCCTCCGAGATCATCTGCGGTGTACCCCAGGGATCCTCCCTCAGCCCGACACTGTTCAACATTTACATTGCCCCGCTCGCACACGTCGCCCGACAGCACAACCTCACCATAAATCTCCTACGCCGACAACACTCAACTGATCCTCTCCCTCACCAAGGACCCCATCACCACCAAAGCCAACCTCCACGAAGGAATGAAGGCTGTCGCCGACTGGATGAAGATCAGCCGACTGCTCAAACCCTTCAGCCTGGGACGACTCCTGGTGGCCGACGGCACTGGGGCAGTCCCGACACCCACCGACCACGCACGCAACCTGGGAATCAACCTCGACTCAACGCTCTCCATGACCAAGCAAGTCAACGCCGTCTCCTCCTCCTGCTTCAACACTCTCCGCATGCTCCGCAAGATCAACAGGTGGATCCCGACAGATACAAGAAGAACAGTCACTCAGGCCCTCGTCAGCAGCAGACTCGACTACGGAAACGCCCTCTATGTGGGAGACCCCACCAAGCTCATCAAACGACTACAATGCATCCAAAACGCCTCGGCACGACTGATCCTCGATGTACCACGCCACGGCCACATCACCCCCCACCTGAGAAACCTCCACTGGCACAAGGCACTCCACAAGACAGGCCCAGCATACCTCAACAGATGACTTTCCTTCTACATCCTCAACCGCCTGCTTCGCTCCGCCGACCTTGCACTCGCCACTGTCCCGCGCATCCTAAGAACCACCACCAGTGGGAGATCCTTCTCCCACCTCGCTGCCAAGACCTGAAACACCCTCCCACTGAGCCTACGACAGACCTAAGACCTGCTGACATTCAGGAGGCTACTCAAGACCTGGCTGTTCGATCAGTAGCACCCCCACCCCCTTCCAGCGCCTTGAGACCCTCACGGGTATGTAGTGCGCTCTACAAAAGTTTGATTGATTGATTGAATAATAGTTTGGGCAGCGATCGCAAAAGAACGGGTCACTTGTAACAAGGGTCAGATTGGATCCCAAATACAATAATAACCGGTGCGTTTCTTAGGCAGGGCGACCATGAATTCATCCCCGGATTAATAGCTAATACTCTAACCAGAGTGCTGTCTTTTGTGAAGTATAACAAACAGTCTAAAAAGGAGGGATCGCTACTACTAACCAGATTTCTACCTGATAGTAAGTCAAACATGTAATCTACGAGGCAGACTGATAACTGACTTAGAATGTAAGAATTCCTCATTTAAATGTTGCTGTCCTGAGACAAAACACCATGTTTGTATATCTATGAATACAGTACATGTATGATGGAAATTCTCATTTTCCACCACATTATTCATTATTGTCCACTTATAGAATTAAGGGGCATATGTATATGCCCCTATCGCCACCAAAACGTCATATTTTATGACGTTGTGGTGGCGATAGGGGCATTGCCTTATTTACAAGGCAGCATTAAGACATTTAACGGGGCTTAACGATGCCTTGTAAATAAAGCCCCCTTTCACGCTATGCTTGGAGTGAAAGGAGTGGGCAGTGGGTGTTGCGATGGGCGTTCCATCGCAACACTCATTGACACTGCCCCCTATTTTTACAAGGGCATCGTAAATAGGAGGCAGAGCCAAAATTATGACCATGGAGAACCTGGTCTTGACTTGGCTAAACCAGGAGAAATGCATTATTTCTCCTCGTTTTTGCTTTTTCCTTGTGTGCTGCCTTGTACAGCACACATGGAAAAAGCTAAGTTCCTTGAATTGTTAATGTACAGGAAGGTCCACCCTTCCTGTACATAGACAATCTTTATTTACAAAGGCCACATTAAGCAGCACACATTGAAGTGACAAAATGGCAATTAAAGATTGTTTATGTACAGGAAGGAGGACGTTCCTGTACATAAACAATCTTTCCCCTGCACGCAGTGCAAGGGTGCTTGTGTTGGCGCTACACTGCTAAGTGTAGCAACATCGCAGGGGAAACGCAAGGCTGCACAATATCGTTGTAAATAAGCTAGGACCCAGCAGCAAGGTAAGTGTTTATATTTTTTATTATCAATTTACATAGAGCCCCTTACCCCCCCCCCCATCCCCACCGCGAGCCATGCCTGCCACCACTGTTCTTCAAGCGGGAATGTAGCTAGTTACATGAAATCGGTGACAAAGTACTCCAAGCCATATTAAAGAATAAAATTCATGAACGGCCAATAATGTCTTAAGGATTACATCAGCTGAAACTAAAAAGACGTGAATAAAGCTTCAGCCTAGCTAACCCACATTTTAAGACCAGGTATGAGTCCTACAAACAATCTGACATTTCTCATGGGAATGTCAATCACAGAAGGGTCACTGAGTCAGACTGTACAAGCTTTGGAGGGCAAGGACGCTTTATTCGCTCCTTTGCTGAAAAAACGTCAAACTCAATCTTTCAGGACTCAAGTCTGTCCGCAAGGACATACATCTCGAATTACAGTACACCCAGGCTTCAAAGTTCCCACCCATAGACTAGACTGATGAATGGAAGAAATGGCCAGAAAGTGATAAGGAAGTTGCCAATTTATATCCAAAAAGTCAAGAATGATGTAGCAAGAAAAATAAGAGCACACATCCCACAATGTCAACATCTGAGATGACAATGTCTAACTGAGGATCTGCCTGGGCACTGAAAGAGAGGCACTTCATATTTGAAGCCCATTTGGTGGGACACAGGAACATATAAGTTTACATTTAAGCATAAGGATTAGTGATAGGGCTTGTATTTCAGGTGATGTCAGCATTTTTTTTTATCATTCTATTCATTATAAAGGTTTTACCATAATTGTTGGTGTTTCTATCATTAAGAGATTCTCATAATCATATGCTTAAAAATGCATTTTTCTATTTAGGTCTTGCTGAGCCAAAGGCTCGAAGAGACATTTTGTATGTGGGATTTTCAAAGTGCTACCCACAGTCTTTTGGCTGGCCTAAACCTTGAGTGCACGATCACATGCACGTGCACAGCTGCTCCCACTCCCCCCTCCCTTCTCTATAGCTTTCTTTCACTTTAGCCGCTTTGACCCTTGCATTCCCCCTCCCTTCTCACCCAGCCCTTTGATGCTCTGCTCGATTACTTTCACTTTCGCCGCTTTGATGTTTGATTTTTATTGCCTTTGTTTATGTGACGGAGATCCATTGCATTAGGCAGAACATTTCTGGGGCCGTATTGTATGAAATACACCAGGTGGCGCTAACGTGTTTTACAGCGCACCATACAGCATTTTGTTCTGCGTTAAAAAAAAGACGCTTTAGGAGCGGAAAGGAGCTATCCCTTTTACTTGTATTAAAATGTATTTTTAAAGGTGTCTCAAAGGATCCTGAACATAGTTTATACTAGCATGCTCCAATACTGTCCGTATTTCACTCCTGATTGCACTGGCCTTCCAGGTCCTAAGACTCAGACTCATGATTTTACTGTTATTTCAAAACCAATCTAACATTTGTTTTATTTTAGGTATTACCTTAGTAATGCATACCTATGTGATCTTACTATCCTTGGTCAGTGTTTTATTATGGAGGATAAGATGTTTTATCATTAGGACTCGCACCATAAACTTCTTTCATTCTAAACATCTGGAAACGCATTCGTCTCTGTAACTATATAGTAATGGCTTTCAGTTACAGCTGGCGGAAATTATGCTACACACCTATTTATTGCCTTCACCAAACGATTCTGCTTTCACTGATGTGACCATAACTTGCCAAAATATTTTACTGATGCTTTCGGCAGTGTCTCCACTTCTGTCTGATCACTCCTCAAATGACACCTTCCTTAATCCCACCCACAAGCAAGGTAAGCCACTCAATTTTATGCTAATTTCAACCACTTTATCCAAATCTAAACCCATCATCGCTCCATCTGACATCACACATTTCACATGCAAATCAGTTCACCTCCTTGTAGATCGCTCTCTCATGTACCCATCTGCTGTAGAAAACAGGACCCCACTGCTCTCACTGCTTTCCACGTGATCTTCATAAAGACCTCACTTCAGTCTTGCACTACAGCTTATACAACTGCTTCATTATCCACCTTGTACCAAAGATAGGCCTCACCCATAAATTACACTTGAAATAAGAGCGCATAACAGTAAATGAGGGCAGCAGTACATAAATGGCGAAAGCACATATTCACTGCTAACTTCTTGGTTAATAAGCAAGCCCTTCATACACTGCATAATGATCTACGAGGTGTCAAATCTATCTATTTCCAGGAACTCATTACCTCACCATCCACAAGCGCTCTGCGCAAACCTTCAGCTCTTTACTCTCTCCATCATCTTCAATTATCAGTATTCGATTGTTCATCTTTATCTGCTCATGACTTCACCCTGCTACATCTGCTCCAAGATTAACACTATAATTAGTCCACAGTGCTCAAGTCCTCACTCGCCTCAACCCTGCGCAGTTAGATTATTACGATTTAACACAACATCCTCCTAACAAACGTTTCCTCTTATGAAAGTAGCTAATCCACCCTGTGCCCCCCCTGTAACCATTTCGTCCTCCCTTCATCAAATCTTTGCCTCTTTAATCCAACAGTTTCCCCTGCGTTTCCCTTCGCACTGACTGCCTGTCCTATAACCGACTACTCAACCCTCTCCTGTGTTCGGGGCCCTTCATTCCACTATCCTATCCTCTCCTCTGTTCTTGGCTATGCTCATACTCTTGGATCGTTCTGCCTCTCCTTTGATATTGCTGGTCACCCCACACTTTTCTCAATGAGCGCACGGGGCATTAGCTAGGTACCAGCCCTTATGCTCCTCAATAAGCAGCAGCAATCGTTGCAGTTTCACCAAGGTGAGTTTAGTAAAAGTTTATTTTACTACTTTCGATAACTGGTGCCTTTCACAAACAGAAAAGGTAATGACAATGTATGGCACATTACAAGATGGCATGTTTTAATACTAGGGCTTCTGATTATATGCATAACGTTTGATCTAGCAGACATGATTGAACATATGGTGAGACCCTTAAATGAAGGCTTAGGGCTCAAATCACAAAGGGACTAATATGCAATAAAGTTACGTGTCTCTTCACTCATGGCAGAATCTCCGCACTGCACTCACTGCAGTGCGCTGGACAGAGAGGCTGCCCAGAGTGCAGAGACTCCACACTTGTACCTTTACTACACGTAAGTCCCTTTGCAAATCAGACCCTTAACCTCTACTTCTTTGTGATTTTTAAAATAAAGAGAGGGAAGCATTTATAGTAAAAATGGAAAACTCGTGTCTCTATTTACAATGCAGTTATTGGTTGTTTTTAACTTTCAAGAAAATAACACATTTGTTCTTAAACGGCATCCATATCTTAAATCACACATTTTATGATTTTGACATTTGGAATTTCATGTCATACCCTTCACTTGTGCCCATTCCCGACTTCTTATACCCTTGTTATCTAGCAGTGCTTTCAACACCACAGGCCATCAAATTCTGGACGGAACGGCCCTAAATGGTTTCGCCCATACCTCTATAATCACACTCAAATGCTAACAAGCATTGGCATAGCCAATAGGTCTCGCCTTTGGGACCTTTTAAGTGTTTAGTTATCCAGCACAATATCCTTGGTGCGGTAACATTAACTGTTGCATGGCTAAACACTTATAAGGTCCCAAAGGCGAGACCTATTGGCTATGCCAATGCTTGTTTTAAATAGCTTTTGATCTCACAGCTCCCGGGCAGTGATGTCCACTTAGGCTTTTGACCGAGATTAAGTGATTCGCCCAGAATCACAGGCTGTGGACGCGACCCCGAGGCTCGAACCTTGGTTTCCAGCACCAAAGTCGGCAGTCTAGCCGGCAGACTACATCCTCTCCCTCTTCATTCTTTTGTGAAGGGTGAATTGAATGGGAAAGATGCCCCAGGGTGATGGGGGTTCCCGGTCCACGTTTAACTGGATTTTCGTATTTTAGCGTGGCAGAGGGGTGGTAGAATGTCTGCTTGTTGCAGCACTGGTTTAACAAATCTCACTGGACCAGCTTCTGTGTTTTCTATATTCGTTCTTCACGGTTTAATTATGCGAACCCTTGAGTTGTGTCATCATTAATGCTGAAGTTAGAGTAAGATTTCTTGTGTCACCTTCTGCATTCTGATCGTCCTTGCTTTGTATTCTGCAAAACAGTGTATCTTGGTGCAGTCTTAGTTTTTGCAAATTACATGTATCTTTTATGTTTTACTCTTTCATTGTAGGCCTCCGGCTTTATGTTTGGGGTTCTGTCCTTTCATAGATTCCTGGCTGTACATGCCGAGCTTTATTTTGGTCTTTTTTCCACTCACGCTCACTTTATTTTCTATTGAGTCTTCTGCGCGAGACACAACATGCATCATTTTAGCCACTGGCACAATTTTTCAAAGTTCCTTCTTCCTCCGAATGTGCCTTTGCATGTATGGCTTCAGGGGCGGCTCTAGGCTCATGGTGGCCCTGTGCAGGGAGCGCAGGTAGGGGGCCCCGGAAGAGGGGGTCCGGACGGGGCGGAGCTCAGGAAGGTGTTTTAATAAAACGTCCAGAAAAGGCGTTAGATGACCAGTAACATGGTAACAGAAAAACGACGTTTACTTTTTGAGTGCTCATCACTTGGATACTTTGTTTTAGAATCTGGGTCTCTGGAGGGACCCCTTTCAACAAGAAAAACACGTTGCGCGTCCGTAAGAGAGTTCGGCCACAAAGTAGGATCCCTCCAATCACATAAATCATATTCAGAACACGGGTCTGTAACATGGTCTTGCTCTTTGGCTTCCTTTTCAATACCAGCATCATCCGTCTGTAAACTCTGAACCTCCTTCAGAATGCCAGATGTTGATGGACCGATGAATGATGTTTCAGTTTCTCTGTCTGAGGGTCTTTTGTAATAATCCTCATCCTGAGTTGGTAATTGCTGCATGTTTGTATTAATTTCAGAGTCACCTTGTTCATTTTCATTGGTCTGCTCATGAGTATCATTCTGCTCATGGATATCATCATTTTTTTGTTCTTCTTTATGGTCGTCAGCGCCTGTTTTACCTAGTGCATCAGCAGTACTCTGGCCAGAGGATTCTCCATCTTTAGGTTTCCCTTGGGTGATAAAGTTCAGGATTGCTCCTTCCTGTGACACTACGAAAGCCTGCTGAGCCACCTTTCTCTTTCGTTTCGAATAACCAGATTTGTGTACTCGAATTCTCTTCATTGTGCTTGCAATGCAGAGGGCGAGGCTAGCAGTGGGTAGGGAAAAAAAGAAGACAATCAGCAGTGGCGGCTGCTGAAAGATTTTGATGTGTCATTTTTATTTTCTTGCAAAAACAACAGTTGATGGACAGAATGCAGAACAATGTCATACATTCACCCCAGTACAGAGATCTGGGCCTAAATCCATCGTTTTTTTGCTCACCACACCACCCCAGTTCAGACATGGCCATATGCAAATCAGCCTTGACCCTGTGCCTCATGGGAACAGTCCAGCCCGAACTGCCAAGCCATGTCTTCCCTGGACTACACAATGAAGGACCAGCATACCTTAATGAACGAGTGAATTTCCACCAACCTACCAGGAAAATATGTTCCAGAACCATCTCCCTAGCAGCCACCCAATGCAGCCGCTGATAAAACAGTGGAGGCCGCTACTTCTCCCACCTGGCAGTGAAGACCTGAAAACCCTCCCCCTGCACCTCGGAGCCTCACCATCGCTCCAGCAGTTCAGGAAGGACCACAAGACCTCGCTGTTCAACCAACAAGCAGCATGATCCAGCAGCATGAATCCCACACCGCCTCGAGACCCTTATGTGTGAAGCAGCTGAGCTTTACAAACCCTGACTGATCGATAGTAATTACCCTTCCCACTACATGTATGACACATTATGAGGACTAGCCACATATGGAAGGTTTATTTGAAGAGTGTTATAAAACTATAGGGTAGATCATGTGACTTGGCATACAAGGTCTGTTTTATCAGTCCACTGAGAACAGTAGAGCCTGGAGAATAGTTCATGGTCTATTTGGGAAGTGACCTTAGCAGGAAGAGAGTAAGCTACCTTGAAATCATGGCACACAGAGACCTGTCTCAGTAAGTCACTAACTGATCCTGAAGACAGCCTACAGGTAACCAAAGACTCGTCCACTTTACCACATTGTCAAAAGACAAAATACAATATATTTAATTAAGGTTTCTTGTATAGTGCCATATTCCAGCAACCAGTTCTGCTCGCTTTACAGAGCACCTATTAAACAAGGATTAATTACAGTGAGTCCTAAGGCTATGAAAAGGCACTAGAGGTTCACTGAAGCAAAATTAATGTGCAAGGAACATCCAGTCAGGGGACAACTTTCAAGCAGACGTACGAATCACTAGCACAGCGTACCAACGACCCCATGGGCCGTGGCATAAGCAAGGAAAATGGCCCCTTTGGCTGCTGCTCAGGAAGTAGAATATAGCAATTATCAGGGTTCAATAGGCCCCTGAGGGTTTTGGGTCTCAGTACCACTGTACTTGCTGAACCAATGGTAACTATGCCCCTAGTATGGACAGAGAAGGCTGCTTCACCAATTGCAAACTGAGGACTAGTTAAACTAGTTTTCTCTGCTAGTCACATGACAAGCACTGGAATGTAATTAAAGAAATGATCAATAAGCCAGTCTCCTACCAAGGTCTCTGCAAAAGGGCATTAGATTGAGTTAACATGGGTAGGCACTGCCATCCTATTCCAGGCGTCCATCCATAGGTGCTTGCATTTCATGTCTGCCTCAACACCATATAAACAGACATATCCAAATGCCAAGTACATTCGAACACTCGATGTTTTAAAAGATTTGTGCAGGCAGATCCACTCATTAGATCACAAGTATCAGCTTCATACTCTGTTTTCATGATTGTTGATAAGTAATTGTAATCATTTTAATGAATCCTTAACATTACGTCTAACACCTCGTACCCTGCTCTCCTCTTCCCCCCAATACGACCGTGCCTCCCAAGTTACACCTCCAAAAGTCACCATGCCTCCCCTCAGCCACAAGTAAACACCGCCCCTGCACTCCTGACTCACATTTCCCTCAACATACAGCGCCGATCTGTACCACTCCCTACCCCTGGCGCACAGTGACCACCTCTCCGACCCGCGCCCTCTCAGAGATGAATCGTGAGAGAGAGGCTCTCTCTTACGATTCATCATGCCCTCCCTTCCCATGACCACCAGAATACCTCCAGCTCGCCACCTCACATGGCTTACCTCCACCCAGACCCAAAGCACACACCATCTACAATAACACCCTCACCCAACCTTCCCCACGCCCCCGGCTCCTCACCCCCACGGGCTGGGATACATTCCTATGCCTGATCTGCCCTCCTCCCCAGGGCTCCCCACACCCTCGTCCAATGGCTCACCTTCCCTCGGGTTCACTCTGCAGTGGCACACGCTGACCTCCTCACTCCCCCTCCCCATGCCCTGACCCTCGGGCTGCTCACCTCGCAGCTGGCACCAAAGGTTGCACACTGGCATGCTATCCTCTGCAAGGCGGCCTTTCTTGCCCAGGGTCTCTAGGCGCGCCGGTGCATGGCCTCGGCCGGTCTCGGTGCTGCTCGCTGCACGCCGGGCACGGGTGCTGCCACCCCTTCTGCCGCCAGGGATGCATGGTGCTTCTGTAACCCCTTCGCTGCAGGACTCGCGGGCACTGCGCATGCGCGCGCATGCGAGCCTCCGGAGGTGCCAGATCTGGACTATTAAAACAAGCTCGATTCTCCTGGAAAAAAGTTCTAAACAAGCACAAGACCTACCAGAAGAGCCCGAAACAAGGCCGACCCCACACAAAGACGAGACTGGGTTAGAAAGGAAAAGAGTATAAGAACAACCATTCAGCGTGCATCACATTAGATTTAGCACGCCTCAGTCATTCATGCACCAAATCCCTGCCAGGGGCCGCCACGAATATGTATTGTATCCGATTCCTCGTGGTGGCCCCTGGGGTTTGGTGGCCCTGTGCAGGTGCACAGCTTGCACATGCCTATGGCCGCCCCTGGTGGCTTTAGGCTAAGAGTGCAGGTGCTACACACGAACAAAGCAGCCAGCCTGGCTCCGAGAAATCCAGCTCTTATCGTCATAGATAAGAAATGCATTTAATTCTCATTTTAGAACATTGCATATGTACAATATTTTCTTCAGAATCCCGTTGTTTAAAGTGAATGATACCGGTGCATTGCTTCAATGGTGAAGGTACCCTGCCTGCACGGTTTGGCATGTGTAATTGCTTTACTGCACGGCTCCAGTCCTGAACAGCCGATGTCCCCCCCTTCCCGTGCCACTGTCTCTCCCCCCACCCCTCCCCCTCTCGTGTGTGGCAGCCCAGGCTGAGAGCTTCCTGGGCACACACGCAGCCACACCTGAGTACTTCACGGGTCTGTAAAAGACCATTTGCTTGTTAACGAGGCTTTGTTGTTTTCTCACCCCTTCTTAGAGCCCCTGCATCTTCACTATGCCTATGGTTGGAAGAATTACCCACCCCCCCCCAAAAAAAAAAAAAATTCTCAGCCCCCCCCGCCGACCAAAATTTGGCTCTAGTTGCGCCTCTGAGTCATACAGTGAATGGATCATCTAAAGGCAAGGTGGGAGGCAGGGGATCTCTTACATCAGGGATTGACTGGTTTGTCCTGAGCTACACTGGTTGGCACAACATACAGGGTCGCAGCTAGCGGTTTTGCCTCTCGTGCGTTCCAGCAGTTTGACGGCTGGTGCTTGCAGGTAAAAGCGGGGGTGCTAGTGAAGTGAAGGGGTGAAGTGCCACCACGCGCCTCCATCAAACTCTGGACCGCACGGCGCCCCTCCTAGCTGCGCCACTGACAACATATCTCCTCAGCACCATTTCTTCATTGCAATTTTATCATTATAAAGTACCATTGGTATCGCTATGTTTACAATATTAAAATGGAGAAATGCAGCATGAGCATTAGCGGCTGGTGTCAGGGCAGAATGGCGGGATGCACAGGGGGCGGACAACAAGAAAATACAAACAAAAAACAAACAAAAAGTACTTACCTGCTGCCCGTCGCATCGCCGCTCTTCAGCTCCTCTCTGGCAGCACGAGAGCAGCATCAGGATTGGCCTGAGTGCCAAGGGTGGCCCGAGCAGGTAAGAGCGGTGAGGCCAGGTTGGGGGTGGGGTGGTGATTCGACAGACAATTAGGAGGGAAAACTAAATAAATAATTAATCGTCTGTCAAAATCCCCCCACCCCGCCCCACAGCTCTTACCTGCACGGGCCGCGGCTGCTTAGCGCACTGGATTTGCACTCCCAGAGAGACTGGGAGCCTGTGCCTGCTGTCTCCAACCTGGCATCGCAGCTCAGGTTGGAGACATCTCAGTGTGCATGTCGGTTTGGCTGTCCTAATGCGAGCAGCCAAACCCACACGAGCACTGACAGCAGTGCCCACCATTCCCCCTCCATGACAGCCCCCGTGATGGTGCGGCTCCCAAGACTCGGCCCTTAGAACCTGAAAAATAAAACAATAATAAACCTATTTTATTATTGTTTTATTTTTCAAGTTTTGATGCTGATGGGAGAGGGGCGACGCTTCTCCACCATAGCTGAACATGAGGTAGCTTAATTATTTTATGTAGTGCCTAAGGCGAGAGGAAATACATATACATATAATATGGGTTCCGCATAAATTATGCAAAAGAGAAGCAAGCCGGTCTCCACCTAAACTTGGGAACTACCTAGAGTTTGCTTCTTCTTGTTTGCTGTTAGACCTGGCACCATTGGCGTGGGTTTCCCTTCCATTTTTCGCTGTTGTCTGCTCTGTTTTTGCTGGTATTAGATGCTCTGGGCGCTGTGCCACTGCCATTCAGTGCTACAGCGCAAATGCTCCCTGTGTAACTATGACATGTGAATTGGTATATGCATGATTGGCTTATTTGGTTTACCTGTTAGTCCCTAGTAGCGTGGCCTGCGTGTGCCCAGGGCTGTTAAACCAAATGCTGCTGGTGGGTCTGCAGCGCTGGTTTGCGCCACCCACAGAAGCAGCTTGCAAAGTGTGTCTCAGACCTGCCACTGCAGAGTCTGCGTGCAGTCCAGAACTGCCATCTTGGCTGAGAAGTGCACCCACTTCCCAGCCCCTGAACCTTCCCTTAGCATCATGTGAGTCACCCCTATGGTAGGGTGCATTGTATGTGTAAGGTAGGACATGCTCTGATGTGTGTAACATGTCCTGGTAGTGAATTACACCCAATTTCGTTTTTCACTACTGTAAGGCTGCCTGTTCTCCATAGGCCAGAATGGGAGGTTTGACTATTACATTCTATAGTCCTAACTGACCCAAAGAACATGGTGGGGAAACAAATTTAGTATGCCTGAGCTCAGAATATTAAAATACATCTTTTAGTGGAGTTTATTTGTATATTCTGTGTTTGAAAATACCACTTTTAGAAAGTAGGTATTTTCTTGCCTAAGCCTTCCAGTGTGCTCTGCTGTTATGAGTATTGGCTGTCTGGTTTTGGCGGGACAGGGCAGGCTGAGTCAGACCTGGGTTGAATAGAGAGATCTGCATTAGAGTATGGGGAGGGCTAGCTCCTTGAGTTGAATAGGGCTGTGCCTGACAAGGTGAATGCTGGCTCCACCTCCCACTGTGCGTCTGATGGCAGACCCCCTCTTTCTGAAAGGAAGGATGCAGCCTGGAAAACAAAATGCTCCAGTACTGACCAGAACTGGTTCTGGCTGGGTTCAGTGACTTGTAGCTTCTTAGAACAAAGACGTTTGGGGTATAAATATCTGTGCTCACACCCCTACAATTTGTATTACTCCTGGACAACAAGAAGAACCTCTGTCAGTGTAAGTGAAGGAATCTGCAGGAGGTGACTGTCCTTGTGCTTGTGTGCTGTTTCTTGGATTGGCCTGCAGTAGTTCACTGGACTTGGAAGAAGAGGAAAAGGACTTTTGAAGGAACTTTTATTTTATCTTAATAAAGCAATCACCCAAGGGCTAGAAGAGAGCTAGCCTCCTGCTGGAGTCTCAGGCACATCAGACTCCACCACCAGCCTCCTGTTTCCTCCCAGCGAGGATTTCTATCTGCAGGTGAGGCTCCTGTGAGTTCCAGGGCCTCTAGTTCTACTACAGAGAAGAGAGTGCTGAAAATCATCGCTAACGCCCGTTTGCGAGCCGCCGCAGCGGAAGCGCGTCCGAAAAATCATCGCGCTGCTGCCGCTAAGTGCTCGCTACCGGAGATCATCGCATCACATGTTTGCGGGCTGCCAAATGCTCGCTGACCCAAAGATTATCGCATCGCATGTTTGCGGGCCTCCAAGTGCTCGCTAACCAAAGATCATCGCATCGAGTTCATCGCTTCAAGACATCGCAGCGGGGACGCCGGGCGTCCGCCATTTTCATCGCATCGAATCAGGATCGTCACTCCCTCGCGGAGCGCCATTTCTTTTCATCGCAACAAGATCACACACGCAACAGGCTCGGCGCATCATCCTCCCTTGCAGCAAGGATTTCAACGCATCGCCGGCTTAGCGTGGAGAAGTTTGTCGCTTTGTCCTGCACACAGATCAGCGCATCATCCTCCCTTGTGGCAAGGATTCAACACATCGCTGGTCACGTGTGAGGAAAATCATCACTACAGCTCCTTAGCGACCTTTTGGTTGTTTTGCTACAGAATCTAGGTACTTTGTGAGTAAAAGGGTCGCAGAGACCACTGCTTTGAACTGAACTCCTCTCTGCACACCTTGAACCTTTTCTGCAGCATTCCAAGAGTAACCCTATTTTCTAGTATTGTGGCTTTTTACTGTTATTGGTCTTGTGTTAAGTCTATATATAAAGATACTTATTTTTTATAACTACTTGTGTGGTGTCCCTTTGAAGTGTTCCTCATTGTGTTACTGTGTATGGTCATAAAGGCTTCACACACTGCCTCTGAGATAAGCCTAGCTGCTCGTGCTACGTTACCACAGGGTTGAGCAGGGGTTATCAAAGGGTGTAGCCCGCTTACTCTGATTTAGGAAGAAGGGTCCCTACTTGGACAGTGGCCAGCCATTGCCAACTAGAGACCCCCATTTCTACCATTTGCACAATATGGGCTCAGCGTAGGTTTGGGCAACAGTTTTAATTCACCGTCCAACTGAGGCGCGATGCAAAGTTGCGGCACCTTAGCCTGGCAGCAGTGATGTATTCCTGCTGCAACGTGTTCTGTGGGCAGTAACAATAAAAAACGTATTCCCTTGGAATAATTATCAACCAGTGAGCCACATTCAACCATACATCAAGCAAACTGCATTCATAAATGTATGCTTTTGACAACCCCACATATAATTATAAAAACCACAAATTTATAAAAAAATCACAAAATGTATTTAATGTACATTAACAATAACCATTAGTGCAATTCTTCCTGATCGCGGAGCGGCATTGGATGCGAATGAACACGAGAGGTTACTCGACCCTGAGGCATCGTTTGAGACTGGGGTTGAAGATATTGAGAGGGATATTTACAGACGTATAAAAGAAGACATCTTCCTCACAGATAATAATAATACGCTAAGAGACCTTACAAATCTGAAAGAACAAGTGAGTAACATCACTGATTTTAAACGTTGGACCTATACAACTTATCGAGGTTGTTTTTACCAAGAAAGACGTAAAGGCTCCTATACACTATAACGATTTGATGATAGGCTTCCATGCTGTTTAGCATGGCCTCCTTCCTTTATGAATGGTGATGTGGTCATCAGCACATATTCGCACTATATCAGATAACACAACACCTTTTTAGAAGAACTTAAGTGAAAACTACACAGACATTAAGCTCTGCTTTTTTATATCCATTTTTTAAGGCACATATGATTATGTGCTATTCCTCATAAAGAGACAATTATTGTGAAAAGTCCTCATGAAGGTGGTGCTATATCTGTTTGCACACCGAAACGCGTCGACGCTTCTGTGGTGTTAAATTTGAGGAACTATTGAGTAAAAAAAAATTCTATATGATATGACTGCGATATAGAATCAATCGAATTTACGTTTTTGCTGATGATTTTTAATATGTCACCTGTTGTCTCTTTATTTTGTTAATTGTCTTATATGAATTGCTTTTATGAATTGTGGACAGTGTTTGCTGTTTTTTAAAGAATTGCACTAATGGTTGTTAATGTACATTAAAATAAAATGTTATGATTTTTTATAAATTTGTGATTTTTATAATTATATGTGGGGTTGTCGAAAGCATACATTTATGAATGCTGTTTCCTTGATGTATGGTTGAATGTGGCTCACTGGTTGATAATTATTCCAAGGGAATACATTTTTTGTTGTTGCTATATTTGGCACCCTGTCCCTTGGATAGCAGGGCCTCTCCCTTTCTTTTATAACTGGTCTGTGGGCAGGACACCCTGCAACAGGTAATCACCTGCTATTTTCCAAGTTCTGTGCTGGTACACGTTACCATAGAGAGGGCAGAGCACCTGCGTCAGACAGTGTTAGACCAGTTGCATAGCTATGAAGATTTCAGATCGCTTATGTGTGACATTTCTATGGTTTTAGACTGAATAAGTGTGACATTCTACTTCCAAATGTGTGGCACTTTGAGTAAGCTTTCTTGTTAGTAAATAAAAGCAATGATCAGTGTGTGAGTGTCTCTCTCTGAGTTTTAAGTCACTATCTCCAGCCATATCACACATCAATTAACATGCCCTTAAAACAAGAGAAACCTATTGATGTTGCCAATGCTGTTAGCAGAATCAGACTCAGAATTGGGTATAGTCCTTCTGGGCTACTGGCGGGTCACAGACAGCAGGTCCAGTCCTCTTCTGATTGTCCGCAGGATCAGTAAGGGTTCTGAGGAACTACTTTGAAGTATCACATGCAGAAATTTGAAGTTGAGCTTTTTTCACTGTTGAGGGCTCTGGCTGTCTTATGAGGAAACTAGAGTACAGATTAAAATATTAATTCTGCTATCTCTGGTTTGGGACAAGTTAGAAAAACAGTTCAACCAATAATTCAATATTTTATCAAACATTCAATTTAATGGCGAGTTAGAGACTTGTATAAATATTTAGGGAAAGTAACTTTCAGACAGTAAGGGCCACATGTAAGACCATTTCATTTTGCTACTTGCAAATTGCGATTTTTTGTGACCCGCAATTAGCGAGTCGCAAAACGAAATGTACAACAGTGTCTCAGACACTGTTTGCGATTCCCAAATGGGTCACAAGGGACCTGTCACATTAATATTGATGAGACAGGTCGCAATTTGCAACACATTGGGAATATAGCGATCACCATGTCTGTGACTTTTTTTCAATAAAGCAGGTTTTTTTAAATGCAGGCCGTTTTCCTTAAAGGAAAACTGGATGTTCTTTAAAATTAAAATGAGAAGTTGTCTTTTCATTTTGCCTGCTCCGAAAAAATGCTGGCACCCCCATTTACAACAGGGAAAGGGTGCTTTGAGGACCGCTTCCTGTTTGCGAATAGCTTACCACCAATTTGAAATTGGTGGTAAAATGCAAATGCTTTGAGACCACATTCACGGTTGCAAAACATTCCTACATACCAGTGCAACTCGCTAATAGGAAGGGACGCCCTTTCCTAATATCGACTCGCAAACCCTATTTTGCTAGTCAGTAATAGGTTACCGATTCGTAAAATAGAGTTAGTACATTTAAAAATTCATTTTACCAGTCACAAACGGCCTGATGGGCTGTTTGCGACCAGTAAAATGCATTGTACATCTGGCCAGTAGCTTTTCCGTGCTTGTAGCTTCTAGAGGTCATTTGCAATGGCTTTTAGCAGTTGCCCTGTCATTGCTTGACCTTAATGGGGTGTGATCACTGCTCCCAGAGGAGAACCAATGGACTTCGTGTGGGGAGCTGTTTTTCTTTCCCTTGCAGGAAGGACAGTTAGGATTGACCCAGGAACCTCAATAACTCGTAAAGAGCGTGCTTTTCACCTCAAGCAGATGGAAGGTGAGACCTGGAAAGTCAAACCTTTGTTTCCCTAGTCAAGCAAGCTCCCAACTCGTTTGGAGATATGCTACACCAGAACCAGTTTTGAGTGACTACAAATGAGGGGGCTACTCATTTCCCAGAGCACACCTCTGTCAGGGTACACAGGTTCTGCACAAGTGAGAAAGAGTGTCCCCATCTTGTAGTTTAGGAGTAAGGTGCACTCTGGGATTGTTTGCAGCAGGTCAAACAAGAACAGCTAAAAAAGTTGGTAGAGTTTTCCCTTGGAACATTTGCCCCATTGGTTTGGGAGGAGCCTCAAGCCACCCCCATGCACTAGCTTATGCCAACCGTAACTGTGGCACCACAATGGACTCTTCAGAATGGAAAGTGGAAGAACAGACTGACAGCACCTACTGTTTAAGACCAGTGAGGAGACCTGAGAGCTGGGTCGCTCCCATGTGCACCCAGTACAAAGTAGTTGACTCCAAGGAGCAGTTGACTGACCTCCTGTGTGGCTACAGGGACATAAAAACATTCAAAAAGCCAGAAGTGCCCACCTGACCAGTGGCAACTGAACCAGGACTGAACATGCCAGTGGCCTCTGCCGGCATGAATCCTGATCTCTAAGTGCTGTCCCAGAGGTTCTGGCACCCCTGGATGTGTCTAACTGGACTTCTATAATCTCTGAAAAGCTTTGTGAAGATTCTGATTTGCTGCTGCCAGAGTACTAATCATCCAAGCAGTGCGGGCAAGTTGTGGCTTCGCTGGGCTAAGGATAAATGTTTCTCTCACGTGGATCTTCTTCACATCTGCAAATCTTTGTTCCAGCGGGGCCATTGGCATGAAGGTATATGGCCTTGTGGCACTCAGCATCGGATCCAGCCTGCAGCCATGTCCCACTGAAGGATGCTAAGATCTGAAAAAGAGCCTAAGAGTGAACATAGGAATCTTGACCAGGCAAAGGCACGAAAAGTTTCCTGCCAACAAGAGGACTTGCATGGGTGTGAGATTTGAACTATCCCGCTATAAGCTTTTCCCACGAAACAAATTACTTTAACAGGACCTCTTTCAACGGCTTTCCAGACTCAAAAAGACTTCCTCGGATACCCTTTGCAACCTTACTCTGAGACTAAGCACTAACATAAAATCTTTGACCAAGGCGAATGAACCTGCCTGGCAAATCCAACATCATGGTCAGCTTAAAATCACATAGAGGTCCCGGTCACCTGCGAAGAGTGACTACTGATTGGCACTTTACGTTTTTCTTTGCACTTTCTTCTGTAAATCCTTTAAAATTCATAAATCCTGCTTCCCTTATTTTCATTTTTGCCATTTTGGTGTAATTTCTTTGATAAATTGAAATGGGAATTTTATTGATTTATCTTTTTTACTTTGTATTTGTTTTGTTACTTCTAAATGCATTTCACATTTTCTCTAAGTTTAGCCTGTTTGCTCTGTGCCATAGCTTCCAGGGGTTGAGGTCAGGTTTTGATTACTGGAACCTTTGCATGCACCTAACAGGTTAATGACTTTATTGCTTGCAGTGGACTACCGCCCACCTTAACTAATAATTCAGTTTCTCGCAGATAGGTATGTAGAGATAAACAGAAAGATAGGTGTAGAAAAGTAGAATTGTATAGTCTAAACAGACAGGTGCAAAAAGACTGAGCTAGATTGAACAGTGTGACGTTTATATGTTAACTAACACGCTTTACTGTGTCCCTGGGGCCTGTCTTGCTTTCTGTGACTATGAACTCCAGCCCTCTAATTCCTAACCTCCCCTCCGCCCAGCCAAGAATAAACACTGATCTGACAGGCCCCAGACAAGCACTTACAAAAACAATCTGTGCTGATGTACTGATAAGTAACATGCAGCCGGTGCAGGGCAAGCTAGCTGAGCCTCCTACCCTTTTATTTCCTGGTGCCAATGCACCAGCTGCACCATTGGTAGCTACACCCCTAATTCTCCACCCAAAGAGGAGCTCTTCAATGGAAAGAAATGCAATAGCCTAGTCAGTCTTCCGAGTAACCCATAGTGCAGAGGGCTAAAGGAACTGGCAAATGTTGCATACTTTATGAGTAATTGTGGGTTCTGAAAGTCTTTCAGAGGCACCCTTATGTCTGGACATTTCATAGTCTCTTTAGAATGGGCAGAATGTTTAAGTTTGCAAACAACTTTTTGGGAGCTTTACAATCTTTGCATAGGTTATTTAACGCAATTAAAAGTTTTGCAAAACAAGATTTCGCAGAAAGTTTTACTCACAAATATTTGATTAGAGAATTCCCCATCTTAAAGTGTTTCCGCTGAATATTTTTAAGTAATGGCATGCTTCCAGTGTTACTTTTATTTGCAATTTAAATTTTGATACCTTTGCAAACTTTTAAATAAAATGTCATGAATTTTGTAGAGGAAAATCTTTGCATCTTTTCAGCCATCTCTGATCTGAGCAGTAAGCGAGTATTTGGGTTCCATAACACTGATGTGATGTAATCCATGTCATTTTACAATTTCGTACATGCCAACCCTCCCAATTTCGACGGAAGGCTACCGATTTCAAAACGAATCCCCCGTCCCAGATTCCTACAAGCAGAAACCCCATTGCCGATGATGATTGGCTGGTGACGTGCCATTGCCAACATGAACTCAGAAATGCCGCTGCCCGCGTCCCACGCAGGGGGACATCAGCAGGGCAGCCCTCTAGTAGCCGCCCGTCGGAGCCCCTCCCCCCCCCTGCTCCGCCTCTCTAGCGAGGCCGCGCCTCGGGGAGGGGAGGCCCCAATGGGTTTGTCTTGGGGAGGCGTGCCGCGAGGCTAGACCCCCCCTCTTAAGCGCCTCACCCCCTCAGATCTTCCTCTGCTTCCTGCGCTCCTGGCCACGCGAATTGGCGCTCCTGGCCACGCGAGATATGGGTCCATTGTCTGGCGTCGGTTCTTCCGCTGTCGGGTCCTGGCGTCGGCATTTTCCAGTGAGTGCAGGGGTGTTGTTGCCCCCTCCCACGTAGTCTTTTGCCGGCGGTGTGGGCTATGCGGGGGACAGTCGGGCGCCGTGGCAGTTGTCCCGGGCCCCATTTGGAGTGGGGGTCGGGGTTGTGCAGTGAGTGGTTCCCTGGTTGCCCGTGTGGGGTCCTTCTTCCGAATGCATCCAGGGTCAGCGGGGTTAGGCGCGGCAGCCAGAGCAGAGTTGCGTTGGGGAGTTAGGCAACAGCACTGAAAGAAGTTTACCGGCGGCATCAGTCGAGCGGGTTATTTGAATTTACCGCCTTGGGATCAGTTGTGCGCGCGGGTAATATATGCGAGCACAGCGACCACGTATGGTGCATAGTGAGGGCAGACATAACGGCCGTGTAAAGCGCTACACTGAATAAAATTACAACTAGCGAGGCGCTTTGTGGTTGGTTTTCCACCTGGCTTTCTGGCAGCAAGCGGTCTTCGTGGCTCATGCTGTTGGCGGCCGTTGTACGACATGTTTTAAATAATTCCACTTCCGTTGACCATGGCACGTCCCGTAATTTGCTCATGGTTTGATTTCCACCTGGCTGGCTGAGCCACCTTGTCACCGATGGCCTAATATATATGTACTATAAGTACATTGTGTATTTCTGAACTTAGTTTTCATCTTTTCTTACATTGTACCTCATAATGTAACCACGTGATGCTTTTAAAGCCGCAAGTTTAATAGTTGTTGTTTCTCATCTTGCGTGAAAGGGAGTTTCACTTGGCAAAGAATGGCTCAATGTGCATAGCTACCGCAGGTTCCAATTGAACAGTTACAAATTTTCAAAATTCAGAACAATTTCGTGTGCTAGTGTCACTGTTTCGCAAAAGTTTCTAATGCAAAGTAGCTTCGAACAGAGGTAGCGCATACACTTTTCTCGGGGAAGCAGCTCGACTTCACACCCTTTGCACATAGGGCTAAATGGTTTGATATTTTGTTTAGGAGCCTTTGGGCTCAGTCATGCGGTGCTCATGTGTTATATAATTGGATATTGTTGCCCAGGGGTGTTGTACATGATGGCGGTTCTGAGTGCGGCAAGTTGCTGGTGCGGGGCGACAGTAATCATTCTGGTGAGGACCATGGGCCCGTCGTGCGTTTTGATAACGTAAGTAGTGCCCCCTTTGTTAGCAATATCCTGATGCTATGGCTGGTATTTGCGGTGTGATTGCTCTCCTGAAATTCGTAGTAGGTCTAGGGGGGTCACGGTGAGGAAACACATTGCACAGTTTTGGCGCTAATGTAACCGATTGCAGACGTTATCAAAGTTTACTTATTTGGAGCATTTTGTGTTCGTATTGCCGCTGCCCTCAGGGGACATCAGCAGGGCAGCTCCCAAGTGCTGCGGAAAATGATACAGGGCCGCCCCTTACAATTGTAATTGTTTTGAACGCGATTGCCAGCAGTGTGTGATGTTGTCACAATCCGATGTGAATCTCTGGGTTACTAACGTTTAGGCTTTCGGTGCGTGCCGGGCAGAGTCGCGCTCTATATATGGCGATCAGACCCGTGGATGAATCAGGGAGGGGATGTGGAGCTCCGGCTAGCCTGCCGACTTTGGGGCTGAGTGCCGGAGTTCGAGTCTCGGGGTAGCTTCCGCTTCCTGTGATTCTGGGGCGGGTCGCCTGGTCTCTCCATGCCTGCTGGTGTAGTGTAAATACGGTGCTCGTGTGAAGCGCTCCGCTGCCTTCGGGTCGAGTTCGCACTATATAAATACGCAACAATTTCGGCCGTTAAGCGCCGATAATACCTGCTTTCGCCGCGGGCCACTGTACTTCGGTGTAGTTAGTGCAGAGAGTAATGTGCCTGCTGCAAAGAACGTGTGCCAAGCGGATTGCAGAGTGCGTATGATGTAAATAGGTCAGCAGGTTCTTGTGTTCAAAAGAGGCATCCTTTTGTTACTTGCAAGGTATATCTGAAAGCCCTAATAGTCAACAGTGAGCTCGAACGCTCATCCTAGAGCTGCATACAGGGTGCCAGGCATGCACAGTAGAACAGTAACTGATGCTGTACCCACCATAATGTGTTGAATAGCTAAATACTTATAAGGTCCAAAGGCGAGACCGATCGCATTGCAAATGCTTGTTTTACTTCTGCCGCTATCCCTTTTCTGTAAGTGCGGTTTCCTCCCCGATGCTGCTCTTCTGCGTGCCTCTGCACGGTCTGCGCTTCGTCTGTGGGGCTCCTGCACTTGCACCTGCTGCTTTGGGGGAGGGGGCTGTTGCCACGGCTTCCAGAAAGCGCGCTTGTGTGGGCGATGCAGCGATCATTCATCGGCGCAAAGTTCACCCGATTCCTAACATCTAATTGCTTCTGCATCCGACTTAGTAAGGGCACAAAATATATGTACTAATTCTCATAGCCGCTTACAAGTGACCTTAGAGTGTAATGTTTTCTTTTGCGTGAACCACACGCAGTCCAACAAATCCGATACACAACACGGCTCCCATCATCTGTCGAGGTGGACAGTTGTATTAGGAAAGTAGCAGCGGGTAAAATGGGCGGGAACTGCTGTCAGGCTTCCTAGCTTTCAATACGAAGAGACGAGTAGCCAACAAAACAAACAAACAAGGGACGGCAGGCATTTGGAGCGAAGCGGCCATCTTAGCATGATGCAGTTTTGTGCTACAGCAAGAGGTTCCTTGCAGGAAAGTTGAGACATATTACACGTTGCATGAAATTTCAAAAAATAAATTACAGATCATGAACTTTTCTGTGGCAAGTGGAGTAAAATAATCGCATTGCTCGTGTTGCTTTCGATATACAAGAACGAATATTTATTTTCCTTATAATCATTATAAACATGATTAAGGTATGCTACTTTAGTAGTTCTTTTTATGCTTTCTTATTTTACTTGCTGATGGTGCTTTTCTTAAGACTGTTGTCAATGATTGGCGCTTGTTTCGCACAATGGGTCTAGTTTTACTAGTTTTTGGCCAATGGTAGTTTTCGTTAGCAAGTTTCGGAATAGCTGTTCGTGCAGGACACTAGAAGCGGTTGTGTGTATGTCCAAATTGGGGAAGGTTTTTCTTGTGATACAGGCAAGCTTGCATTGTGGTGCACCAGTGCCAATGGCCTTCGGTATCGGCCCGGCATCATCGTGCATAGGCACGCATTTAATTAAAAAAAATAAAAAAAAAACCACATTCTTATGTCCTTATGCAGTGTCGTTGAGGGCTAGTGGCTTCTATACAACTTCAAGTCATGATGATGAAACTTTTTAGAGACTTTTTTATGGGCAACCCTTTTTATGCAACGCGCAGCAACCAGTATAATATCTACATGTGACTCCTGCGCCACTGGCAATACATCAGCTTTTCTTATGTACACAGGTAGGGCTTCATCTTTGTGTTGTCAGAACAGGATAAGGGAGGGTATATATATATATATATATGCTATCTTGGTAGCAGGAGTACAAATATGTCAAAGGTTCAGCCTAACACCCAGTCTCAACCATAATGCAAGGGTCAGCTTGTGGAAAGGTGTAGCACAGAAATTGATCTACCGATGTTAATATTGTGAGTTCCACGCTTGAGTCAAGAGATGCTGCTGTCTTTCATCTTTGCCTGACCATTCGAAAACAGCCGGTGTAAGGTTTCTTTCAAATCACAATCATAGGGGCAGCTTAGTCTATACAGAAAAGTCAGCAACCTGAGCCGTTTTTGAGACCAGCTGAAGGCCTGGGTTTGCGCATCATACATAACATCTTGAAGGTAGTTATTATTGTGAGTCCCACGCTCAAGTCAAGAGATGCTGCTGCCTTTCATCTTTGGCCTTGCTATTCGGAAACAGCTGGTGGGATGTTTTCTGCAACACAGTCGTAGTGGCAGCTTAGTCTATACAGGAAGTCAGCAGCCTGAGCTGTTTGAGACATGCGGCAGGCCTGGGTTTGTGTGTCATACTTAACATCTTTAAGGTTATTCTCCCTGTTCACAGGGAGGCAAGGGAAAGCCCAGAGTGACATGGTTTACCGAGACTTAGCCTGGCTTGCCTTTTCGGCGACTTTGTGAGGTCTGTTTATGTATTGTTTGAAGGTGACCGAGACTGTCACTGTTGTTTGATAGGCAACAGGGCCAGATGACATTTAAGTGCATTGTGTGCTGGAAACTAAGGAACGGGTCCATTTTAGTAAGCACATGGAGCACGGGGGGCGTTTCTAGCGCTAAAAGAAAGTCGAGACAACCCAGTTAAGTTTCAGTGTACGGCCACATTTGGTGGGGCAATTCCATGTGTAGAGCATTACACCAGTCAGCCCTGGGAATTAGGCAGGTGTACGATTAGCTGAGATTTTGCCCAAACTGAGGGAGAGCATATCGACCGTAATTCACAGTGGAGCCAGGGTAAGCGTTACAAAGCAATGCTGTAGATTTCCTGTAGAATGCCGTATGGCTAAGCTTCAGGGATAAGGCCCTGACCTTTCACAAATAATCACAAGGGGTATAGACCATTCGGCATTCCCGATATCCTGCCAGGAGATATGGTTCAACGCCGGTTCCAACAGACTTGTCTGCCCCCACGGGCTATCCTTCCAGGGCTTAAAACCAGTGAATGGAAGGGGCATCTTTTTCGACCTGTGTTGAACTGGGAAAGGAAGCAAGGCGGGCTCGATACCCCTTTCTTCCACCTGCGTTGGCACATCTTGTCAGGAGTGATTGTCAAAGGTATTGCAAATCATCCAGGCTAGGTTAACACCCATCCATCCCAAGCTAAGTGTCCAAGGTGATATTGGGCCGCATATACACAACCCAGTATCAGGCCCCTGGGGGTCGTCAACGTCGTGAATTACTAAATTCTACTGAACTGGAGGGGTGACCGGGTTCTACACTAGCAGAAGTTAGGGAGTGCAAGCCTCCGCATAGGGGGGTGGCTGGCTGAATTTGATTAACTAGTTCACAGCACTACACGGGGGAGAGTGTCCATTACCTGTGCATACTTCAACCAGACACCCCAGAATGGCATGCCCTCATCTACATGGTCATAATTGAGAGAGCAGAGAGCGACCATACCCAGTGGACTTTGCACTTAGACTTTCTAATAATGGTAAGGGCTTAACACCTTCTGAGATGTGTTGCCTTCCAACGACATTTGACAGGTCAAATGGGCAAAGCTAGCGGGAAAGCAAGATGTATTGTCATAAATTAAGGCAGACGTGACCCAGGTATTGGCAAGATACAGACACTGCCAACTATGAAGATGTACATGAAATCATAACTGGGGGCTCACAACAAATTATTTGAAAAGAGAAAAAAAAAAAAAAAAAAAAAGTTTCTTTTTCAAGCCACCATGTCGGTGCCACGAATTACCATAACGCAACAACGCTGGTATAATAAGGTCTGTTGGCAAACCATTAACTCCTTGCAGCAGCAATAAAGTTTACAAGCTAGCTCATATTCAACCAGCAACGAAACTGTATACGCTGTCCCAGTGGAGAGCAAGAAAAGATTGGGATCAACAGCGGGACTAGTTTAAGACCCTATCATCCAATCATTGCAACTTAACTTACAAATAGAAAGGCCAAAACAAGGAGATGTTACTAAGATACGGGTCGGTCTGCATTAAACAACAGGATAATACAATGGGAAAGGAAGCAACAGTAGGGGGTTAATGGCAGAAAAGGTAAACGTGGCAGAGTTAGCAGTTTTATCGTATTTTCAGTTTTTGTACTGGCATGCGGTAGGAAGGTGAGATTGTCTCTACGACACATTTGCCAACAATGCTGTGACCAGCTAAGGTTGTGGCATTAACCACTCAGAGACAGTGACATGATGCAGCCAGAGACAGTGAGCACATGTTCCCGTGTGCTGGGTGAGAGTACAAAGACAGAGGCTGTTGCCCCCATACTGTCTGATGCTCACGGCTTTCAAGGACCCGCCTCCCTCATGAGATACCCGTGATGTCAGCTTGTGTTTATATACATAGGGGAGGTGGTTACTCTCCCACCTTGCTTTATTGTGCTGTAGCTGTTTGGAAACACACTTTTAAGCCAGGAAGGCCCCTCATTTGCAATTTGCAATTGAAAATCATAATCGGATTGCAGGTCCATAAGCGCCTATTTCACCATGCCTTGGTACCAATGCCATATTTGCAAGCCTGAGAAACAGATGTAGGTGTGGCCCTTCTCGCTCAGCCTTTCCTTGGAGCCAGGGAGTTGGGTAACGTTCACAAATTTTGGTCCTCGAGCTGTGAGATACGTATTCTTCAGCAGCTCAGTCAGTCATGGTAGCTTCATCCGGAGCCATGATAAACGGCGTCCATATAGTAGTTACGTTAAATGTTTTGCCCTGTCGAGACATCATGCAAACCTCGAAGCAGCAGCAATTTGGGAACCATGACACTCTCAATACATCACTTGGGGCATGGGTTTTCATCAGACATGCATTGCTCCAAGAGAAGGTGGAGGGGTTCTATGAGCATGATGGGGCACACCTGTCCAGGGTAGGGATGGACATGTTCTTGCTGGACGTGCAAGAGGCGCTCGCAGGGGCAGGGCATCAGTAGCAGCAATAGAGGGAAGGGGGGGCTCTGGCATCGACGGGAGCCTCCCCAGAGCTGTGGCGGAGTTACAGGGTGATCTGGAGGCAGAAGGGTACAGTAAGGGTACCTCTGCGACAGGCGATACAGTAAGGGTACCCCTGTCCGGCACAGTAAGGGTGCCCGAGCCAAGGTCCGGGAGCCGAAGGAGGTTCTGGGAAGACCGCGACGGCGCCCCGTTAGTCCTTCGGGCGGTTGGGGGGCCTGACCAACCGGGGGTGTGCCACAACACGCTCCGCCCCCGTTAAAAGGGGCGGGAGTATTAGACAGATCACGTGATCCAAAGGAGGATCTGAAAAAATTGTGCCGCACTGCAGGGCATCGACCCACCGTGCGTGCTGGCTCGCAAGGCGGGCGGAGCAGCGAGGGGCTGCTTGCCCTGGATCGCCCGTAAGATAACCCACTTATCGTCATACTTATGTTGTATGAAATACACCTGCGACAATTCTTCACCCATAACGAAAGTGTCAGTGTAATCTTTGGGTGACGTCTGTGCATGCGTGTTGTGTGGAGCGGATGACGGTGTGGTCACTATGCCGCTGCCCGCGTCCCACGCAGGGGGACATCAGCAGGGCAGCCCTCTAGTGGCTGCCTGTCGGAGCCCCCCCCCTGCTCCGCCTCTCTAGCGAGGCCGCGCCTCGGGGAGGGGAGGCCCCAATGGGTTTGTCTTGGGGAGGCGTGCCGCGAGGCTAGACCCCCCTCTTTAAGCGCCTCACCCCCTCAGATCTTCCTCTGCTTCCTGCGCTCCTGGCCACGTGAATTCCCACCCTTTCCGCTTACCCTGCGTGGCAGAGGCAGCGCGCTATCGGAATGTTGTAATGTTTTTTCTTGCGTTGCAGGCGGAGTTACAGGGCGATCTGGAGGCAGAAGGGTACAGTAAGGGTACCTCTGCGACAGGCGGTACAGTAAGGGTACCCCTGTCCAGCACAGTAAGGGTGCCCGAGCCAAGGTCCGGGAGCCGAAGGAGGTTCTGGGAAGACCGCGACGGCGCCCCGTTAGTCCTTCGGGCGGTTGGGGGGCCTGACCAACCGGGGGTGTGCCACAACACGCTCCACCCCCGTTAAAAGGGGCGGGAGTATTAGACAGATCACGTGATCCAAAGGAGGATCTGAAAAATTGTGCCGCACTGCAGGGCATCGACCCACCGTGCATGCTGGCTCGCAAGGCGGGCGGAGCAGCGAGGGGCTGCTTGCCCTGGATCGCCCGTAAGATAACCCACTTATCGTCATACTTATGTTGTATGAAATAAACCTGCGACAGTTCTTCACCCATAACGAAAGTGTCAGTGTAATCTTTGGGTGACGTCTGTGCATGCGTGTTGTGTGGAGCGGATGACGGTGTGGTCACTATGGTCTTGTCTCACTCAGAGTCTGCACTGCCAGTGACCTGCTGCTACAGCTCAGTGCACAATCATTTTGTCACACCCCTTGCCTGCTATAGCACTTGCTCCGTGCTCCTGACAGACAAGGGAAGAAAGAACAAAGTATATTTTGCCATTCACACCTCCGATCCCGCAGTAGCACACTTGCAAGTCCCTCTGCTGTGCCAGTGGGGCAGGTTGCATACATGCCAACAGACCTGATTTGGGCGGGAGACTTCATTTTTAAAGCCCCAAACAACTTTATCTTAGCTGTCTCCTGGCTACAATTGCCTATGTTACCACGCAAGTCAATGGGAAAAATAAATTACCCGGAATGTTTTTCCAGTTCTCCCTCTTTGCCGCTGACCGCAGCCCCCGCAGGGGGCCAATTGGCGGTTGGTGCTTTAGTGCCCCCGGGGCACCGGTCACCCCTCCCCACCCCCTCCCCACTGGGGGGGGCGGGGACGCAGACCGGAGCCCCCCTCCTCGGGATGGCCGGAAGTGACGCGCAATGCGTATCACTTCCTGGCCCTGGTGTGAGGGGGAGGCTATTTAGCCTTCCCCCACCCTCCTGGCGACCTCTTTGTCGCCCGCTTCGCCTTACCTCAGCAGCATCGGTCCGTCGTCCGCACCGTCCTCGTGTGACTCCGGCCCCCACGGCACTGTTGATCGTCGTCGCCTCTACGCTACTTATTGTGGTGAGTCTTGCAGCACCCACTCCGAGGATGGCCACGGACGGAGGGGATGCAAGATAGGGGCATGGGGGGTTGGGGAGGCGGGCGTGGGCGGAAAAGCGCGCCGATTGTATTCACACGGAGCCTTGCTGAGGTTGTGGGTGCGGGCCTCGCCTGGGGCAGTTTCGCGAGGGCGGCTGCCATAAGCTGCGGCCCCGGCTCCCTCTGTCGACAGAGTAGCCCTACGGCCTGACTGCTCCTGGGCGCTAGAGACCCGGGTGCGTGCCTCGGGTCGCGTCCTTCCCTTACCGGTACCAGAGTAGATCCTGGCGCTCCCAGAATTACCGAGCGCGCGCTGCGCTGAACACCAACCCCCCCGTGCAACGACTTGCTGTATTGGGGGATTAGTCCGGAACCGCCCTGGCGAGGGCGGCGCCGCCCACCGGTGGGCTGTTGCTGCAGCTAAGCAGCTGATTATATTGCCGGAAACTGGGTTGGGAAGGGAGGTGGTCCGTCGACTACGCTGCAACCTCTGATGCATGAACGCAGGGGGCGAGCCGTGAGGTCGCGTCCACATTCTGTTATTCTTTATGTCCCCGTGCCTAAATATGTATGTAAATACGGTGCTACGCGCTCCAATACCTTCGGGGCGGGATCGCGCTAGATAAAGAATTTATGCATAACGAGCAAAACGTATACAAGGACCGGGGCTCAAGTCCTCAATCTCAATCTGGTTGGTGTCTTCGAGTCTCAGGGCCGCGGCCGCATTCTGTGATTCGGGCAAATCACTTAATCTCCCCGGGCCTAAATATGTATGTCAACCCGGGATGAGTGGCGCGAGGGTAGGTTGACGGCCCATTCCGGCAACAACCTTTAAGACACCAGAATCTTGGTGTCCCGGTGGCGCCACGGCCACGGATAGGAGCAGGGATTCACACCACAATAGGTCCCCTTAGACATATGGCGAGATCGTTTTCCATATAACGTGTGGCAGGTAACATTTGTACTCACCACGTTGTGTAGATTAATGACAGTTCAGTAGGTCCTGAGGAATTGCCACGGATCATTAGGACCACCGGGCAAGAAACATGTCGACCACCACAGAAGAGCATAGCCAAGCTGAATCATAATATCAGCCAGCTGCCACTCTGTTTTCATTTTTAATCAGGTGGAGAGCCACTCCTAATAAAATTCTATTTTTGGACTTTCCAACTTGTTTTAACCACACACTTGCATTCACATCTACACCACTAGGTCCCTCTCACACACACTGCATCATACGTCCAGGAACTAAAGATCTCCGCTAAAGAGCCCCTTTTTAAGGGTGCCCGTCGGGCATTGCAGCGCCGGCCCGACAAGGAGCAGGTCCATATGATGAAGCATGACACCTAGCTTGCTGGGTGTGTGAGGACCCTAGTTCCGAAAAGAGGAATTCCTCTTTCTCACGGTCTCTTCTCCACACCTTCACTCCCCCGTTTCTCTGAGGAACTGCATACTCTTTCTTTTTGATAAGTTGTCAGGCAGATACATGATCCGTGGATGAATAAGGCGCCATTTCCTTCGGGTCGTGTTGGCTCTATGTAAAATATGCGCGGCCCCCCGGCCCCTTTCACTCACCTATGCACTAAAGAGCTGCCTGGGTGCCCGCGGATTGCGGGCGGTGCAACCCGTGGCGCTCAAGGGATCGGTCGCCCCCCCCCTCCGGTGGCTACGATGTCGCGAGGGTGGGGGGAGGCGTGCATTGGGCGGCGTGCGCATTGGTCCCAGTGCCTGGTCCAATGTAAATACGATGCTCGGTAAAGCGCTCCAACAGCTCGGGGTGATTTTGCGCTATATAAGGGGCAACAGGCATTGGTGGGCTGCCTTAGGGGCTTGCGCGCGACCATGCATTGGGCCTCGCGAATATTGGGGGCACTTCAGAGCGTCGTTGGGGCCTTTCAGCTCCATAAGCTGAGCCGGCGGAAGCGCCCCGCTCCGGTGGCGCTTTGTAAAGGGGGCAATTGTATGGCACAAATTTTGTGTGCGAAGCATTCCGCTGCGTTGCGAACTTGCCTCCTCCCCCCCCTTCCCTTACCGCCTCTTGATCGTGAGCTCGTGGTCTTGGTTGCCTCTTTGCTAACGATGGTTTGTTTTACAGTTTAGCTCTGGCCGAAGTGCAATCGGGCGCAGCTCCTTGACGGGACAGCGAACGCAAGCCGGACGCTCTTCGCAATAGTCAGCATTCACGGGATTAAGTTAGAGCAGGTGGGGGACGGGAGGGCCTGGTGTAGCATCCTTAGTCCATGGTGCTGAGGAACTCAGGGGAGGAGCATAAGGTTAATTGAGCTCTTTTCCCCTTGCAGACGTATAGACCGGCACAGAGAGGGCGAACATGAGGTTAATTGTCTCTCTTTCCCCTTGCAGATTAGAGTGTCGCCGCAATACGATGGACAGTCAAGGATCCTCCCCCCCGCTGTTCACTCCAGGGCCACAAGTTGAGGAGTCTCAGGCAGGCACATCGGAAGAAGCCCGGATTGCCGCCTTTTTGGAGTTGGCAAAGACCAAGGGCTTAGCATGGGCAACGGAACTGTTGAAAGCCAGTAACCCCTCAGACTCGGGTATAACCAGTGACGTTCCGTCCGCAGACAGGGATTTGGGTGAGGACGCAGGCCCCTCGCGGTCGAAAAGGATTTGCCGGCCCACAATAAAGGACTTTCCGGCCGAACAACCGCCGGCACGGATCAGAGCCGCTGCCCCTATGGCCCCCCAGGCAATCGCTGGCTTGGGTATTGGGCCACTCCCCACACTCCCGGGCCCATCCCAGTTGACATTTGCGACATCGGACGACCTGGGTAAGCGCTCAGATACTTTAAAAAACTTTATGCAGGAGGTCAGATCTGGCCTGTTGCTTGCCAGGTCACCCACAGGGGTCGGCCCGTCCGCCCCACCCACACCGAGCGTAACTCCGGGGCCGGGGGCCTTCACGCAGGTCTGGGGCCAGCCTCCGGCTGTGGTGGTACCCCCACCGCTGCCCTCCCCCCGACGGATGTAGTGGCTGGTGCCGCGGCGAGCACCCTCAACCTAGCAGCGGGGGTCCCCTCGGTGGGACCCACGACGGCCCAGACTCTAGCTGTAGTTCCCAAGCCGCTAGTTACCACTGCCCCGCTAGTGTCTGGTCGCTGCTCCCTAGCTTAGATGGTTCCATTAGCGGCCAAGGAAGGGATTTGGCGTAGGGAATTCATAGATATCTTCACCCTTCTCATGCACGGGGCGGAGGGGGTAGATACTAGAAGGATGGGCACCAAGGAGGAGGACAGGAAGGTGCGGTACCATTCATATCCTGAGAAGAACATTGGGACCTGGGGTCAGGCCTTCGCCATCATGGCAGCTGTGATAGTTGAGAAATTCCCGGATGAAGGGCCAGGTCTCTTCCACTACGCAAGCGTAATCACAGAAGAGGCTGCCAATGGCGGGAGCATGGGGTGGTACCATTATGATTGTGACTTCCGGAAACAGAGGGCTATCTGTCCAGAACTTGAGTGGGATCAGTTGGAAGTCAGGTTATGGGTGAAGCACATGGGCAAGCACACAGTGGAGGCAACAACAAAGTCAGGCGCAGCGAGTAGCGAAAAGAGCAAGGAATATAAACAGGAGGGGAAAGGGCAGAGCAGGAAGTCCTTTCGGGCGGACAAGGGGGTGGCCGCAAGCCGGGCGTTAGGGCACAGTCCTCCGGCACCTGCAGGCTTTTTAATACAGGGTCTTGCTCCTGGGGCAAAGCATGTCGGTTCACTCACAAGTGCAGCAAATGCGGGGCCCCCCATGCCGCAACTGCTTGCTCCAAGCAGGACAGCCCTGGCCAACCCACCCCGGATACCAGTTCGAGCGAATGATGGGGGCCAGCTTGTCCAGGGCACACCCCCCCCCCACACCCGTTTGGGTGTGCCGTGATTGTAGTGGTTTGTTAGTGTGTGGATAAGTTAAGGTCTATTAAATAACCATGAGTGTGAACCATGTCTCTTGTTTTACTAATTCGCGTGCTGCAGCTGCAGGAAACGGGGAACCCGGTTCACGGACACTTTTACCCCGCTTAGGGGAGGCGGCCAGCCAACATTTGGTCCTGCTGTCCCAACAACTGGGGTGTCAGCGGGCCAAACACAAGGGGACAGTGTGTCGATAGAACATTGGGCACGCCCAGGGTGCCACCAAAACTCTACTTACACGGAGCAGGAATTTAGCACCGCAGGTGAGGCTCGGGGTTGGCGGGGGGGGCACCCCCCCTGCCACCCTCCCACCGGGGAGCAGGATGGGAGGGACATAATATGACGTAGACAATCCTCAAAGCATGAACCATGCAGACAGCGCGCACTGCTCAAACCAGACACATTACCGAAGATGGCATGCCCAGGGGGTTCCATCACTGAGGGATCTGGAGGGGCATAATTTCCAGGAGAAATAAGGGATGGTGGACAGGGGCAAGAGTCGCCCCTTGCCCATGGTCACGCGCTGTCAGCCAGGAGCACTCCTGTGCACCAGGTTTAAGCGCACAGAGGGGACTGTCCAAAGTTACGTAATTCCTCATGCCACAATAGCAGACCCTATCCGACCCAGGATAGCGTCTAGGGCTTGTGGACAAAGATGGGGCCATCTATAGCCCTTGGGCAAGCCTTGTGCCGGGGTGGTAAAAGGATCCCACAGGTCAAGGGTTGAGTCCCGCCAGCGCGGTCGAAGTGCCAGAGAGGGGGCAACATTTCTAACTCCCCTTTCGGCAGGGATGTTTCCCTCCAGCTAGTTGCAGAAAGCCCTAGGCAGGAGAGGTGCAGGTAAGACTATAGCGGGTTGGTGGGGGGCCCTGGCTGCGACGGTAAGCTGCCTCCAGGGCTGTGGCGGAGTTACAGGGCGATCTGTAAGCAGGCCGGTACAAAGGGTACCTCTGCGCGGCACCATAGGGGGTGCCTTAGCCAAAACCGAGGAGCCTCAAGGGAGGTCCCGGAAGCCGTGTCGGCGCCCCGCTAGTCCTGCGGGCGGTTGTGGGCCTGAACAACCGGGGGCTTGCTATGCGACGCTCCGCCCCGAGAGGGGGGGCGTGAGTAGAATTACCAACGGCACGTGATCGTAGAAAGAATCACCGGAGGGCAGCAACGGCGGGCATCGCTCCCGCGCTGCCCGGCTCATCAGGCGGGCAGGCGACCCAGTTGGTTGCCTGCCCTTGGATCGCCCGTAAGATAACCCACCCATTACATATACTGGGATTATGTAATAAACCTGCAGCATTGTTACCCAACACCAACTGTCTTGTGTGTGTCATTTGGGTAACCTATTATGGGGGAGGGGGGACAGCGGGGTGCACCTGGGGGTACTATGCAGCTTCAAAATGTTGGCATGTATGCCATTTACCATATATGCAGAAGTTCTGTGAGAATCGGACGGCTCCTCTTCGCCTGCTGGGACAGCGGCAGGACTTTGGCAGCCACCCAAGTTCTCGAGCTGGGACCACCCAGGGGCCTCCATTTTGGTTTCAGATCAGAAACCAAAGCAAGTACGGTGCAGTCAGCGAGTCAAGATGTCGCCTGATCACAGAACACCCCTCCCAGGCAGAAGACGTCATTAATACTTGTAATACCAGATATCAAAAGGCCTCTCTAGAGGGGGTGTTTTTTAATATGTTAAACAAGACCAATTTAGGAATAAACAGCAGGTAAACTTTCAAGGAAAGTGCAAGGCTGGCAAGGTCTGCTCCTTTCTGTACTGGGAACTCATTTCTCTTCTATCAAGTAGATATGGCAGGTTGTATTCTCTTCTGTTCCCAGGGACTGTTGGTTTAATTAGTAAATGTAAATCAATAGTGGACTTCTGGCACCCTTACTGGGCTATTGACTTTAGAGCTCAAGGTCTGCGTAGATATCAGGACCTGCAATGCACGTGACCCATTATTGGAACAGCGAAGGGAGGAGGGGTAGGACCGGGAGCACGGAGTGAGCCTTTTTGTTGCATGAGCGCTGGATAGCGAGGATGTGCGCTAGTCAGAAATTGTAAATACATTTATGTCGCGTTTATTTCCCCTGGTGAGGTGTCACAGTGCTTTTCTTCGAGTGGCACGCTACTCCGGAACCCAAATAGGATTAGTGGTGAATTAGTATAGGGAAATATGAAATTTATTTGAGGTGTAGTCATGTGAGTCTGTTATTTGGATTGAAAAAGGATAGTTGTGGGATAGAAGAGGGGAGGGATTACATTTATATAGCGCTTGGTACCCCTGATGATGCGTCAAAGCGCTTTTTGGCGAGCAGAACACTACTCCTGAACCCAAACAGGATTAGCCTAGGGAAATATGAAATTAGTTTGAGCTGTGGACATGTGAGTCTGTGGAAATCGAGAGACATTAGCAGAGCTATGTGCGTGTCCTCTTACTGGAATAGCACAAAGAATAATCTGCCAACATTGAGGTGCATGATACGAGCTACATGTGGCATCATGGCCAGTGGCGTAAGGAAATTTGAGGGCTCCCCTGTAAACTACATGAAGGGGGCCCCCACGCTCCAGACCCAGTCAAGAGCCCGCAGCCCACCACCCATGCACAGTGACAGAGGGTGCCACCTGGAGCTCAAGGCCTCCCCACACTACGGGTGCTGCAGGGCTATTGTTCCGCCACTGATCATGGATGACTAAGCAGGGTGTTCTCAACTTTGTCTGGGTATTAAGGGGCACTGAAAGAGTTGTGCCCATGTCCCATTAATGGAATGTCAGGGTAACTGGAGAAAGGAATGAGGTGCCGCTCTTGAAGCACTCTTTTAAACTTGTCTATAGTGTTGTGAAATTTGCCAATGGTGATGATGGGCAAAGTTTTGTTTGATCTGCCTGACCCACTGCCTGTGACAATTTCATGTGGTAGGCAGTCGTCCAGCTCTGTCTGAAGTGGAATCTCCTGTGGCTGCAACCCCCAGACTTCTCAAGGCACGAGACACAGAGGTTCACAGACAGTGAGGACCACAGGGAGGGGAGGAGCTGCATCAGGGGGCAGTGTGAGAGATGTATGATAGGGGGGATAATGTTTTCACGATCGGTAGGGGACAGTGCCTGAACTGAGGAGGAGAACAGAGAGAAGGCTCAGGTGTTTAAGGTACGGCTTGGAGCCGTGGTCAGGAGACCACTGCCGAGTAGCAGAAGTCCACACTCTGCCTTCCAGAGTCACATCATTGGCCAAGAGCAAATAGTTCTAACTAAAGCTGCTCTGGGGAATCAATCAGCTCATCCCAGTACAGGACCTTAAAATCAGTTGTCCAGGCAGTACTTCTTCTTGACTGTGAGATGTTGCTCATTCTAGGCATCCCAAAAGTTCTACAGGCTTTGACCCAGCTTGTTACAGGTCACAAGAACTTACATCTTGATAACCCTCCATTGGCTGCCTGTTGAGGTGAGAGCCCAGTTTAAAACTTCCTGTACCACACACAAGGCTCTGCACTCCTCTTCTTCCATGTATCCGAATGATGAATTGATCCTTCTGGGCACAAAACAGCGTTCAAGACATGTCCAATCTCTTCTCCTGGGCCCCACCACCTTCAGATGAGAGTGATTCTTGAAACAATCATTCTCCAGCAGCACCACAATAATTTGGGACTCCTGTCGTCTGACCCTCCGTATGACCACATGACATGCTTCCTTCAAAAAAGATCTCAAATGTTCTATCTCAATTGCACTGCTACACTGATTGTTTGGGAACTGTACTCAAATACAGCTTTTCTCCCACTTACTCTTGATGGAAGTTTTTATCTCTAATGTACTCCTGTTGCGATTGTTGGGTAACTGTTCTCGAGTGGGGTGCTCTGATGCCTCCGGGCCATGTCCGCACTATATAAAACTGCAGAAATAAATAATATACAAAATAAATAGTGGGCATGAGAAGCAGTAGGAACAGTTACCCACTGCCCCATTTTTGCAACGTTATAACAATCCTGGAGAATTCATTTTTTAAAACGTGTCAGTGAAGCAAAAAAGTGAAACACAAAAGTGTTTGAGCGACTTAACAATGGGATTTTCTAGGGAAACCTTTAGTTCCACCATATTTAGTTTATCTGACCAGTTGCAAAATGGATCCAACCATATAAAACTCAATCTTGCTCACACATCACCTGGGCATTACACCAGGAGCTTCACAACCCCGCCCCCTTCAAACAGTAGTATATGTAATCTATGACATGTATGATCTTATCTTGTATGATCAAGAGCTAATCAGTGCATGGATCGCTGGATATTTATGTGCTCATCAGCGAGTTCTGCAGATCGGAAATGCTGTGCATTGGCAGAGTTTGGTGCATCCAGTACTTAAAGATGAGGGACCGCATCTCGATACTAATGAGTCCAGTCAGGTAACTGGTACTGTAGCACTGAAATACAGAAGGTGTTTCGGGCTACAATGTAGGTGTTAGTTACACAGGGAGAGACGTGTAAGGTTCCTGTACAGGATTAGAAGAGGGCACTGCTCTTACAGTTTTAGGTAGACTGGTAGAGATGTGTACGGTTCCCTGAACAAGAAACAAAGAGGGTGTTGCTGTTAAGGTTTTAGGTACACTGGGAGAGATGTGTAAGGTTCCTCTACAGGATAAGAAGAGGGTGGTGCTGTTTATGTTTTAGTTACTCTTGGAGAGATGTGTAAGGTTCCTCTACAGGATAAGAAGAGGGTGGTGCTGTTTATGTTTTAGTTACTCTTGGAGAGATGTGTAAGGTCCCTCTTCAGGATGAGAAGAGGGTGGTGCTGTTTATGTTTTAGTTACTCTTGGAGAGATGTGTAAGGTTCCTCTACAGGATAAGAAGAGGGTGGTGCTGTTTATGTTTTAGTTACTCTTGGAGAGATGTGTAAGGTTCCTCTACAGAATTAGAAGAGGGTGGTGCTTTTTAGATTTTAGTTAACTATTGGAGCGATGTGTAAGGTTCCTCTACAGGATTAGAAGAGAGTGGTGCTTTTAAGGTTTTAGTTACTCTTGGAGAGATGTGTAAGGTTCCCTGTACAAGAAACAAAGAGGGTGCTGCGTTGTACATTGCAAGTACACTGGGAGAGATGTGTACGGTTCCTGTACAGGATTAGAAGAGGTTGCTGTTGTTTATTTTTTTAGGTACACTGGGAGATATGTGTAAGGTTCCCTGTACAGAAATAGAAGAGGGTGGTGCTTTTTAGGTTTTCGGTATGCTCGGAGAGATGTATAAGGTTCCTCTACAGGATTAGAAGAGGGTGCTGCTTGTGCTTTTTAGGTGTTAGTTACTCTTGGAGAGATGTGGAAGGTTCCTCTACAGGAATAGAAGAGGGTGGTGCTGTGTATGTTTTAGTTACTCTTGGAGAGATGTCTAAGGTTCCTCTACAGGATAAGAAGAGGGTGGTGCTGTTTATGTTTTAGTTACTCTTGGAGAGATGTGTAAGGTTCCTCTTCAGGATTAGAAGAGGGTGTTGCTGTTTATGTTTTAGTTACTCTTGGAGAGATGTGTAAGGTTCCTCTTCAGGATTAGAAGAGGGTGGTGCTGTTTATGTTTTAGTTACTCTTGGAGAGATGTGTAAGGTTCCTCTACAGGATAAGAAGAGGGTGGTGCTGTTTATGTTTTAGTTACTCTTGGAGAGATGTGTAAGGTTCCTCTACAGAATTAGAAGAGGGTGGTGCTTTTTAGATTTTAGTTAACTATTGGAGCGATGTGTAAGGTTCCTCTACAGGATTAGAAGAGAGTGGTGCTTTTAAGGTTTTAGTTACTCTTGGAGAGATGTGTAAGGTTCCCTGTACAAGAAACAAAGAGGGTGCTGCGTTGTACATTGCAAGTACACTGGGAGAGATGTGTACGGTTCCTGTACAGGATTAGAAGAGGTTGCTGTTGTTTATTTTTTTAGGTACACTGGGAGATATGTGTAAGGTTCCCTGTACAGAAATAGAAGAGGGTGGTGCTTTTTAGGTTTTCGGTATGCTCGGAGAGATGTATAAGGTTCCTCTACAGGATTAGAAGAGGGTGCTGCTTGTGCTTTTTAGGTGTTAGTTACTCTTGGAGAGATGTGGAAGGTTCCTCTACAGGAATAGAAGAGGGTGGTGCTGTGTATGATTTAGTTACTCTTGGAGAGATGTCTAAGGTTCCTCTACAGGATAAGAAGAGGGTGGTGCTGTTTATGTTTTAGTTACTCTTGGAGAGATGTGTAAGGTTCCTCTTCAGGATTAGAAGAGGGTGTTGCTGTTTATGTCTTAGTTACTCTTGGAGAGATGTGTAAGGTTCCTCTTCAGGATTAGAAGAGGGTGGTGCTGTTTATGTTTTAGTTACTCTTGGAGAGATGTGTAAGGTTCTTCTACAGGATTAGAAGAGGGTGGTGCTTTTTAGATTTTAGTTAACTAATGGAGAGATGTATAAGGATCCTCTACAGGATTAGAAGAGGGTGGTGCTTTTTAGGTTTTAATTAACTATTGGAGAGATGGTTAAGGTTCCTCTACAGGATTAGGAGAGAGTTGTGCTATTTATGTTTTAGGTACGCTGGGAGAGATGTGTAAGGTTCTTCTACAGGATTAGAAGAGGGTGGTGCTTTTTAGGTACGCTGGGAGAGGTGTGTAAGGTTCCTCTACAGGATTAGAAGAGGGTGGTGCTTTTAAGGTCTTAGGTACGCTGGGAGAGATGTGTAAGGTTCCTCTATGTAACGCCCTGAACGTCTCAGGATCGTTTAACAGACACGACAATGAGGACGCAACCACTTGTGAAGGGTTAGTTCTTTTAATGAAGGCAAATAAAATACAAAGAACAAACAAAAGTTATAGTCACTGGAATCCTCCAGGCTAAGTACGTTACCAGCCCACAGCACGGATGGTCCTAACCGTCCTCTGCATATACGCCGATCCCGGCGTATGCCAACAGAGGGCAGAAATGAAATGGCCGACAATGCCAATCGGTAGGCTGTGAGGGGCACGAAGAGTGTTGGGGAGAATCGAGGAGTCAGGGAAACACCCAGCCGGGGTCTCTACCTGAAGGGAGCAGCCGCTCAACCTCTTCCTCAGACTGCACCGGGACGCGGAGTCACCTCCTGGTGATGCGTCACCGATACCCCAATCACAAGCAAGAAGACTGAACCGAGAGCAGCCGCTCGATCGATCCTGTGGACTTCCGAGTCTGTAACGCGGCAAACACCTCCTGGTGTGCGTTACATTAGGCAGTCCCTGTGTCTCTGGTCGGGCTGGGAGTTACGACTCCAACCAGCAAAAGCGCCACTGCGCTTGGACTCAGCCGAGTCAAAAAGCGAAGCTCAATGGTTGACCGGTAGAGCTTCCGGGTCCTTCACAGGTGACGATGGGGCAAGACACGGCCCAGGGAGTAACGACTCGACCTACCTCCGTTCTTGCCTTACTGGAGCACCACTCCGGAACACTGCTCTTCACGAAGCAGGTACGTTGGTGTAAACACAATATCCGACAGCCTTGTACCTCCCGGTTCCTCCCTTTATAGGGCGTGTTTTCCTTGAGTTATGTAACAGCTCTCCTGTTTACATAAGGGCGTGTTTCCCTTGAGTTATGTAACAGCTCTCCTGTTTACATAAGGGCGTGTTTCCCTTGAGTTATGTAACAGCTCTCCTGTTTACATAAGGGCGTGTTTCCCTTGAGTTATGTAACAGCTCTCCTGTTTACCTAAGGGCGTGTTTCCCTTGTATGACAGGAATTCTTGACAGTACATCCTCCCTCTCAGCGGCTCCCCACGGGTCCAGCGCTGGCAGGAAAACGCCGATGGAACAAGGAGACCAAGCGCGGAGCATGAACCCCTTCAGCCGGTTCCCATGAATGCTCCTCCGGGCCATAGCCTTTCCACGCAACCAGGTACCACAGCTTCCCCCTGCGCCATTTGGACGCCCGTATGCCCGACACTTCATACTCCACCTCCGACTCCACGCATACCGGCCTAGGTGTCCCAGACGGCTTGGAGGGTGCTGGTTTGAGCAATGATACATGAAAGACAGGGTGTATCCGCAATGACTGGGGCAAGCACACCTTCACGTTCACGGGACCCTTACACTTGGTAATTCGATAGGGGCCCATGTACTTGGGATGGAACACACTGTTCTTTCGAAACCTCATGTTTCTTGTGGATATCCAGACGTAGTCTCCAGGGCGGTACAGTGGCCCAGGCCTTCTCTTCCTATCTGCCGCAGCCTTGTATCTTCTCTTGGCCTCTATTAGGACAGCCCTTGAGCGCATCAACGTGTCTTTTATGTGTGCCACCCTGTCCGCTGTGGCGGGAATCCTGTCCTCTCTGAACGGATGTAGAAATGGCAAGAACCTGGGATGTTGGCCATAGTTGCTATAGAACGGAGATGACTGTGTGGAGCTGTGAGTGGCGTTGTTATAGGCTATCTCTGCAACCCATAGCAAGTCGACCCATTCTTCCCTGCCCTGGTCCACAAAACATCGCAGATACTGTTTGAGCGTTTGGTTCAGGCGCTCGGTTTGGCCGTCCGTTTGAGGGTGGTAGCTGGTGGACAGGGCGGTCTTAACATGCAGCGCAGTGCACCAAGTCTTCCAGAATTGCGCAGTAAACTGCGCCCCCCGGTCCGACACGATCACCCCAGGTAATCCATGCAGTCGTACCACATTCTTTAGGAGTAGTGACGCCAATTCCCCGGCCGTAGGGACTCTCTTGCAGGGGATGAAGTGCCCCATTTTCGTCAAGTAATCCACCACCACCAGTATTGCCGTCATCCCCTGGTCTACCGGTAGGCCCACCACGAAGTCCAGTGATATGCTATCCCATGGTCTATCCGGGGTCGGAAGTGGATGTAAGAGCCCTTGGGTTCGGCCATGGTCGGCCTTCATGGTAGCACACGTAGGACACTCCTGTCCCCACCTCCTGACATCCACTCTCATGGTTGGCCACCAGAAATGCCGTCCCATGCTAGCCACCGTTTTTTCAAAGCCCAAATGACCTGCGCATGGAGAGTCATGGCACCAGATGAATGCTTGTTTCCTTAGCCTAGGCGTGGGTATCAATAGGCACCTGCCCTTCAGGGGTATCCCGTCCTTCAGCTGCCATTCTCTGTGACTGAGGAGCCACCTCCGCCATGCGAATGACCTGATCCCTCTCTTTATTCCCCTCAGGAAAGTATCCGGTTGGATAACCCCCAATACCATCCTCGGGGAAATGATGGAACGCTCGGTTGCAGGCAATGGTTCCTTCACTGCAGATTGACGGGACAGGGCGTCCGCCTTCCGGTTTTCCGTCCCCGGCCGATATGTGATGCGGAAGTTGAACCCCGCAAAGAAGATCATCCACCGCAGCTGCCTGGGAGAAAGGTGTCTAGTGGCCGTCATGAACTGTAGGTTCCGATGGTCCGTGTACACCGATACCACATGTCTTGCCCCCATCAACCAATGCCTCCATTCGGTGAAGGCGTCCTTGATTGCGAGAAGCTCCTTCTCCGCAATATGGTAGTTGCGTTCGGCGTCGTTGAGTTTGCGGGACATGTACGCAACGGGATGAAGCACCCCTGTGTCGTGGTTGCGTTGGGACAAGATAGCCCCCAGCGCCACATCCGACGCGTCCGCTTCCACCACGTAGGGGAGATCCGGATCGGGGTGAGCCAACACCGGCGCCTTACCAAAGGCGCTTTTCAGGGCCTCAAAGGCTTTGTTCGCTTCAGGGGACCAGACAAACTCCTTGGACTTCCTCAGTAGCTGTGTGATTGGGGCCACCACTCCTGAAAATCCATCTATAAACCGCCTGTAAAAGTTGGCGAAGCCAATGAAACTTTGGACGTCCTTCACGCTTTGGGGCACCGGCCATTCTTTCACCGCCTTGATCTTTCGTTCTGCCATCTCCTGTCCCTCTGGACTCAGCATCACTCCGAGGAATTCCACGGATGTGACGTGGAAGTCACACTTGCTGAGTTTACAAAACAGCATGTTTTCCCTCAGCTTTTGGAGCACAGCTTTGACGTGGTGTACGTGCTCCTCCACACTGGACGAATAGATGAGGATGTCGTCGATATATACGACCACGTAGATATCCAACTCCTCTCTGAATACCTCATTCAAAAAGTACTGAAAGGCTGCCGGGGCGTTGCACAGACCGAACGGCATGACGAGGTACTCAAAAAGGCCGAACCTGGTCTTAAAGGCGGTCTTCCACTCGTCTCCGTCCCTCATGCGCACCAGATGGTATGCCCCTTTCAAATCCAACTTGGTGTAGATACGAGCTTTCTTGACCTGTTCCAGAAGTACACTGATGAGAGGCAAGGGGTACCGATTTTTTATGGTTATCGCATTCAATGCCCTAAAGTCCACACAGGCTCTCAGCTCCCCATTAGCCTTCGGGATGAAGAAGAGTGGCGAGGCGGCCGGAGACTTGGACGGGCGGATGAATCCTAGCTTGAGGAGTTTATCCAGGTACCCCCGGAGATGCACGTTTTCAGGCTCCGTCAGGGCATACAGCCTGCCGCTGGGAACGCTGGCCCCTGGCACCAGGTCGATCTGGCAGTCAAACTGTCTATGTGGTGGTAGCACTTCCGCCTTCACCTCATCAAATACATCCTCAAAACTGTGATAAGCCTGGGGGAGAGCCACATCTTTTTCTGCCGCTGTAGCCACCGTCTGACTCCCGCTCTCATCTGCGTCAAGGGATTCCGTTCTTATTCCACAATGCAGGATGCAATACGGTGACGTCATTTCGATGCGATGTGTTGGCCAATCCACAAAGGGGTTGTGTTTCTGTAGCCACGGCAATCCCAATATGACGCCATATTGGGGCGCTCGGATGATGTTAAAATCGATTTGTTCCAAATGGTTCCTCCCATATCTCATCGGAAGGACCCCCGTGTGCTGTCCGATGGGCCCCGTCACCAATCGCCTTCCGTCTACCGCATAGACGTCTTCGGGTACTGCTTTGGGAAGAAGCACTAGCCCTAGCCTGCATGCCTCGTTGTGGTCCATAAACATGCCAGTGGCCCCTGAATCCACCATGGCCACAACGGGTATCCACTGGTCATGCACTCCCACGTGCACCGTGATAAACAGGTGTCGTTGTCCCTTAGTGACCGAGTTGGAAAGTGAAGGGATGGATGAGTGACTCCGAGATGCCCCTTCTCTGGTCTTGGAGTCCTCTAGTTTTCCGCCGGTATGTCCACCACGGCTGTTACCGACCGGTTGGCCCGATAACGTGACGTCTTCGGTTTGGCAGGGCATTCACGTACGTAGTGGCCTTTTTTGCCACAATATAGGCACAATCCTTGTTTACGGCGTGACTCTTTCTCCGTGGCTGTGAGGCTCGCTCGTATTGCGCTGATGTCCATGGGTTCTCCCTTGGATGCGGTGGAAGTTTCAGGACTTCCCACCGTCACATAGGATGGAAGGGATTTTCCTTTTCTCCTATGATCCCCCTTTCTTTCACTTAGCCTATGTTCCAGACGTAATACCAGGTTGATAAGGCCCTCACATGTCTTGGGTTGAGGGTCAATATGAGCCACGGCGTCCTTGAGCTCATTGCACAGCCCTTGATGGAAGAGCGCCGTCTGTTTAGCAACAGGCCACTTGGTTTCCGCAACCAGCCTTCGGAACGCGTTGAGATACTGCACCAGGTCGTTGGATCCCTGTCTCAACTCAAGCATTTCACGGTCCGCCGTGTACGAGTCAGCCCTTCTGTCGAATACCTTCAGGAATTCCTCGCGAAAAGCACCCCAATCACATAAGAGGGGGTCGTCCCTGCTCACCAGAGGTACGGCCCATTGTGCCGCGTTTCCAGCCAAATAGGATATAAGGAAAGCCACACGAGCCTGACTCGTGGGGAACGCCTTTGGTTTGCACGATAAATGTAGCGCCACTTGTGTGAGGAATACCTGCACTGTGTTAGGATCCCCACTGTACCTCTCTGGTGTTGCCAAGGGGATGGCTACCGGCATTTCCACTACTACCGCAGGGGTCTGGTTCGTGAGGGAGGTGCTGGGCGTGAGCGGGTCCAATTGGATAGCATCCAGTCTGGCTTTTACATCGGCTGTTTCTTGCCTAGAAGCAGCCACTTCAACTTGCATGGCCGCTAAAGCAGCCAGCACATCATCAAGTGTTGCCATGTCTGTTATCGACCGGGAGACAGTTAGTGTTATTAAGGTCGGATATTTTGTAACGCCCTGAACGTCTCAGGATCGTTTAACAGACACGACAATGAGGACGCAACCACTTGTGAAGGGTTAGTTCTTTTAATGAAGGCAAATAAAATACAAAGAACAAACAAAAGTTATAGTCACTGGAATCCTCCAGGCTAAGTACGTTACCAGCCCACAGCACGGATGGTCCTAACCGTCCTCTGCATATACGCCGATCCCGGCGTATGCCAACAGAGGGCAGAAATGAAATGGCCGACAATGCCAATCGGTAGGCTGTGAGGGGCACGAAGAGTGTTGGGGAGAATCGAGGAGTCAGGGAAACACCCAGCCGGGGTCTCTACCTGAAGGGAGCAGCCGCTCAACCTCTTCCTCAGACTGCACCGGGACGCGGAGTCACCTCCTGGTGATGCGTCACCGATACCCCAATCACAAGCAAGAAGACTGAACCGAGAGCAGCCGCTCGATCGATCCTGTGGACTTCCGAGTCTGTAACGCGGCAAACACCTCCTGGTGTGCGTTACAGCTGGCAGTCCCTGTGTCTCTGGTCGGGCTGGGAGTTACGACTCCAACCAGCAAAAGCGCCACTGCGCTTGGACTCAGCCGAGTCAAAAAGCGAAGCTCAATGGTTGACCGGTAGAGCTTCCGGGTCCTTCACAGGTGACGATGGGGCAAGACACGGCCCAGGGAGTAACGACTCGACCTACCTCCGTTCTTGCCTTACTGGAGCACCACTCCGGAACACTGCTCTTCACGAAGCAGGTACGTTGGTGTAAACACAATATCCGACAGCCTTGTACCTCCCGGTTCCTCCCTTTATAGGGCGTGTTTTCCTTGAGTTATGTAACAGCTCTCCTGTTTACATAAGGGCGTGTTTCCCTTGAGTTATGTAACAGCTCTCCTGTTTACATAAGGGCGTGTTTCCCTTGAGTTATGTAACAGCTCTCCTGTTTACATAAGGGCGTGTTTCCCTTGAGTTATGTAACAGCTCTCCTGTTTACCTAAGGGCGTGTTTCCCTTGTATGACAGGAATTCTTGACACTCTACAGGATAAGAAGAGGGTGTTGCTATTTATGTTTTAGGTTCGCTGGGAGAGATGTGTAAGGTTCCTCTACAGGATTAGAAGAGGGTGGTCTTGCAATATAGTCCTTAGATACAGTAATAGCGATGCTTGAGGCTCTTGTTATCAAAGCAGCAGGGGTGCCACAGCCTGAAGTTTAAGTTGTAGTTACTGTGGCAGTGATGAGTGCCTTGATACTGAAACAGGGGTGGGGTTGGGCAGTCTTCTACCTAGACCTTATTTCCACTGACATGGGAGTGAGGGTCTCAGAAAAGCAGAGGGTGGGCGGACCATGGCCTAGGTTTTAGTTACACTATCGAATATGGGCGAGTGACTCAGTACTGGGATGGGAGAAGGTACTGCAGCTTGCAGCCTTGGTTTCATTTAGAATGTCAGAGATGTGTGATAGCCCCAGTACGGAGATACTGGAGATTGCAGTCATATTGGCAGAGATGCGTCAAGTGGCCAGTACTGGACTTGCAGAGAATGACTCAGCCTATACCTTACGTATCAGATATGAGTGACCGACTCAGTACTGGAATACCCTATGTTTCACTTACCTCCACAGGGATGTTTGAGAGCTGACAGCCTCAGTACAGGAGCAAAGTACTGGAATAGCAGAGGGCTCCTTAGGTTGTAGTTACATTGGTAGAGGTATCTGTGGGCCTTAGTACTAGAATACCAAAGGGTGGTGTCGCTTACTGCATAGATTTTGTTTGCATTGTGCACAGCGTTCTGCTTGACTCAGTACTGCTGCAGCCTGTAGCGTAGGTTTTTATTTACAATGGCAGGCATGTTTGAAGGTGTCAGCACTGGGATAGCAGAGGGTGCTGCAGCAAGCAGCCTAGTTTTCAGTTTCATTAGCAGGCATGTATGTGTGTGCCGGTATCAGTACTGTAACGGCAGATGTTGCTCGGCCCACTGCTTGGGTTTTATTTACATTATTATCAGGGATGTCTGTGGCCCACAGTACTGGAGCAGAAGAGGGTGCGGCATCTATGGGTTTGCTTTACAATCGGAGGGACATTGCAGGACCTCAGTACAGATCTGAAACCTGCCAGCTAGGTACAAGGAAAATTGCCAGAGATAAGTGAGGGTCTCAGTACTGGTAGAGCAGACACCGCTGCAGTCTGCAGCACAGATTTTATTTGTACTTCCAGAGATAAGTGCGGGTCTCAGTACTGGTAAAGCAGACGCCTCTGCAGTCTGCAGCACCTATTTTATTTGAACTGCCAGAGATAAGTGAGGGTCTCAGTACTGGTACAGCAGACGCCGCTGCAGTCTGCAGCACAGATTGTATTTGTACTGCCAGAGATAAGTGAGGGTCTCAGCACTGGTACAGCAGACACCGCTGCAGTCTGCAGCACAGATTTTATTTGTACTGCTAGAGATAAGTGAGGGTCTCAGTACTGGTAGAGGAGACGCCGCTGCAGTCTGCAGCACAGATTTTATGTGTACTGCAAGAGATAAGTGAGGGTCTCGGTACTGGTAAAGCAGATGCCTCTACAGTCTGCAGCACAGATTGTATTTGTACTGCCAGAGATAAGTGAGGGTCTCAGTACTGGTACAGCAGACGCCGCTGCAGTCTGCAGCACAGAATTTATTTGTACTGCCAGAGATAAGTGAGGGTCTCCATACTTGTAAAGCAGATGCCTCTACAGTCTGCAGCACAGATTGTATTTGTACTGCCAGAGATAAGTGAGGGTCTCAGTACTGGTACAGCAGACGCCGCTGCAGTCTGCAGCACAGAATTTATTTGTACTGCCAGAGATAAGTGAGGGTCTCCATACTGGTAAAGCAGACGCATCTACAGTCTGCAGCACAGATCTTATTTGTACTGTCAGAGATAAGTGAGGGTCTCAGTACTGGTACAGCAGACGCTGGAAGGGGCTGAACCTCATCTCTAAGGATTGTGAGATAGTTTAATTATCTCCTCAACCTCCCCCACACACACATAGGTTATCAGTCATAACACCTGACTGATGTCTTCTTGGATGGGGCAGGATAAAAAAAGGGAAACTGGAAGGAAAAAGTGAAGGAAGGCACTTTATACAGTTTTAAAACTTGCAGATGGTCATCTTATCATGCAAGCCAGATCAGCCTATGTATTTCGTAAGTGTCATGAAAAGTCACTATAATGCATTATTTATTTCTGTACGGAGACCGCAGTTGTGTTCGCACACTGCACACGCTCTCCGTGGTATCCCTATCTACTTACCTTGGGTGGTTCCTTGGGTCCCCAGCAATTCTATGTCCTCTTGTCTGTGTGTCAACTCGAGTCGTGATTCTTATACCACTTTCTTCATATATATTTTGGTCCCTCCTTGGGGTCCACTGTGTATTCTGTGCTACTTACGTCATTTCTTCGCTATGTGTTGTTTATTGTATTTATCTCAGGGTACGAGATATATATATATATATGTATTAGAGAGTACTGTATAATAAATACATATTTTTAGAAGTACATTGTCTGGTTCTTTTTATCCAATCTATACCTACAGGATTGCATACTGGTAAAACAAGCTGCTTTACACTCTTTCTGGACTAAGCCGCATGGCTGCTCTCCACAGCTACCACTTAGAGAGCTTTCTAAGGTTATCTAAGACCACTAAAACCACTGTATGGGGTTGTCTGGACTGGTGTAAGGTGCCCACTTACATAAGCGGACATCACATACCAGGCGAGCCTCTCACAAGAAGTTTAGGTGAAATAAAGTATTTGTCCAAGATATTTTAAAAGGACAAGCCATTTACATATCATTTACATATCAGGCACTAAACAGTCTTTGCTTAGATTAATGCTTTGTTTATACCTTATTGTTCATTTTTCATATAGCAGAACCGACCTGAAGGTACTGGAGTGCCTTTCGTGAGCGCCAATTACATTACACAATGTCATTGTTTATAGGGAGATTAAGCTATTTGCCCAGAATCACAGGATAATGAGCAAACTCCAGGACTTGAAACTGGTTTCCCAGTTCTAAATCTGCAACTCTGGCCCTAACACCACATCATGAGTATAGGGAAAATCAGTATTTCAATATTGGCGCTAACAGAAACAGTTTTAGACTCTGTTTTTAGGTGCACTAATAATATGTAAAACTGCCAAAAATGTCGATTCCTGTCACATGCTCCTATCTCCACCTCCAAGAATTAAGGCCGAAGCATTAGGCTTTGGTGTCGGAGGTCATTCTTGGAGAGCAAGATTAAAGCCTGTGTGAATGGAGACTGGCATAAACATTTTAATGTTGGTAGCTTTACAAAGTGTTCAAGCAAAAACAGATTAAAATTTTTTTTTCTCCCAAGGCTATTTCTCACTTTCAGTAAATGTTTTTTTCCTTACCTTTCTTTAACCTGTGTCAGGAGCACGCCATAGCAGGCAGAGGGAACTTGACAATATTGTGCACTGGCCTGCAGGAACATGTTACCTACAGTGCAGTACTTCGAGCCTCAGTCTCAGCCTCAGGAGAGACGCCTGCAGGAACATGTTACCGACAGTGCAGTACTTCGAGCCTCAGTCTCAGCCTCAGGAGAGATGCCTACAGGAACATGTTACCGACAGTGCAGTACTTCGAGCCTCAGTCTCAGCCTCAGGAGCGATGCCTGCAGGAACATGTTACCCACAGTGCAGTACTTCGAGCCTCAGTCTCAGCCTCAGGAGAGACGCCTGCAGGAACATGTTACCCACAGTGCAGTACTGCGAGCCTCAGTCTCAGCCTCAGGAGAGACGCCTGCAGGAACATGTTACCCACAGTGCAGTACTGCGAGCCTCAGTCTCAGCCTCAGGAGAGATGCCTGCAGGAACATGTTACCGACAGTGCAGTACTTGGAGCCTCAGTCTCAGCCTCAGGAGAGACGCCTGCAGGAACATGTTACCCAGAGTGCAGTACTGCGAGCCTCAGTTTCAGCCTTAGGAGAGATGCCTGCAGGAACATGTTACCGACAGTGCAGTACTGCGAGCCTCAGTCTCAGCCTTAGGAGAGACGCCTGCAGGAACATGTTACCCACAGTGCAGTACTGCGAGCCTCAGTCTCAGCCTCAGGAGAGATGCCTGCAGGAACATGTTACCGACAGTGCAGTACTGCAAGCCTCAGTCTCATCCTCAGGAGCGATGCATGCAGGAACATGTTACCGACAGTGCAGTACTTCGAGCCTCAGTCTCAGCCTCAGGAGAGATGCCTGCAGGAACATGTTACCGACAGTGCAGTACTGCGAGCCTCAGTCTCAGCCTCAGGAGAGATGCCTGCAAGAACATGTTACCCACAGTGCAGTACTGCGAGCCTCAGTCTCAGCCTCAGGAGAGATGCCTGCAGGAACACGTTACCAACAGTGCAGTACTGCGAGCCTCAGTCTCAGCCTCAGGAGAGATGCCTGCAGGAACATGTTACCGACAGTGCAGTACTTCGAGCCTCAGTCTCAGCCTCAGGAGAGACGCCTGCAGGAACATGTTACCCACAGTGCTGTACTGCGATCCTCAGTCTCCGCCTCAGGAGAGATGCCTGCAGGAACATGTTACCGACAGTGCAGTACTGCGAGCCTCAGTCTCAGCCTCAGGAGAGATGCCTGCAGGAACATGTTACCCACAGTGCAGTACTTCAAGCCTCAGTCTCAGCCTCAGGAGAGACGCCTGCAGGAACATGTTACCAACAGTGCAGTACTGCGAGCCTCAGTCTCAGCCTCAGGAGAGACGCCTGCAGGAACATGTTACCGACAGTGCAGTACTTCGAGCCTCAGTCTCAGCTTCAGGAGAGATGCCTACAGGAACATGTTACCGACAGTGCATTACTTCGAGCCTCAGTCTCAGCCTCAGGAGCGATGCCTGCAGGAACATGTTACCCACAGTGCAGTACTTAGAGCCTCAGTCTCAGCCTCAGGAGAGACGCCTGCAGGAACATGTTACCCACAGTGCAGTACTGCGAGCCTCAGTCTCAGCCTCAGGAGAGACGCCTGCAGGAACATGTTACCCACAGTGCAGTACTGCGAGCCTCAGTCTCAGCCTCAGGAGAGATACCTGCAGGAACATGTTACCGACAGCGCAGTACTTGGAGCCTCAGTCTCAGCCTCAGGAGAGATGCCTGCAGGAACATGTTACCGACAGTGCAGTACTTGGAGCCTCAGTCTCAGCCTCAGGAGAGATGCCTGCAGGAACATGTTACCGACAGTGCAGTACTTGGAGCCTCATCATCAGCCTCAGGAGAGATGCCTGCAGGAACATGTTACCGACAGTGCAGTACTGCGAGCCTCAGTCTCAGCCTCAGGAGAGACGCCTGCAGGAACATGTTACCCACAGTGCAGTACTGCGAGCCTCAGTCTCAGCGTCAGGAGAGATGCCTGCAGGAACATTTTACCGACAGTGCAGTACTGCAAGCCTCAGTCTCATCCTCAGGAGCGATGCCTGCAGGAACATGTTACCAACAGTGCAGTACTTCGAGCCTCAATCTCAGCCTCAGGAGAGATGCCTGCAGGAACATGTTACCCACAGTGCAGTACTGCGAGCCTCAGTCTCAGCCTCAGGAGAGATGCCTGCAGGAACACGTTACCAACAGTGCAGTACTGCGAGCCTCAGTCTCAGCTTCAGGAGAGATGCCTGCAGGAACATGTTTCCGACAGTGCAGTACTTCGAGCCTCAGTCTCAGCCTCAGGAGAGACGCCTGCAGGAACATGTGACCGACAGTGCAGTACTTGGAGCCTCAGTCTCAGCCTCAGGAGCGAAGCCTGCAGGAACATGTTACCGACAGTGCAGTACTGCGAGCCTCAGTCTCAGCCTCAGGAGAGATGCCTGCAGGAACATGTTACCCACAGTGCAGTACTGCGAGCCTCAGTCTCAGCCTCAGGAGAGATGCCTGCAGGAACACGTTACTAACAGTGCAGTACTGCGAGCCTCAGTCTCAGCCTCAGGAGAGATGCCTGCAGGAACATGTTACCGACAGTGCAGTACTTCGAGCCTCAGTCTCGGCCTCAGGAGAGACGCCTGCAGAAACATGTTACCGACAGTGCAGTACTTGGAGCCTCAGTCTCAGCCTCAGGAGCGATGCCTGCAGGAACATGTTACCCACAGTGCAGTACTTCGAGCCTCAGTCTCAGCCTCAGGAGAGATTCCTGCAGGAACATGTTACCGACAGTGCAGTACTTGGAGCCTCAGTCTCCGCCTCAGGAGCGATGCCTGCAGGAACATGTTACCCACAGTGCAGTACTTCGAGCCTCAGTCTCAGCATCAGGAGAGACACCTGCAGGAACATGTTACCCACAGTGCAGTACTGCGAGCCTCAGGAGAGATGCCTGCAGGAACATGTTACCGACAGTGCAGTACTGTGAGCCTCAATATCAGCCTCAGGAGAGATGCCTGCAGGAACATGTTACCGACAGTTCAGTACTGCGAGCCTCAGTCTCAGCCTCAGGAGAGATGCCTGCAGGAACATGTTACTCACAGTGCAGTACTTGGAGCCTCAGTCTCAGCCTCAGGAGAGATGCCTGCAGGAACATGTTACCGACAGTGCAGTACTGCGAGCCTCAATATCAGCCTCAGGAGAGATGCCTGCAGGAACATGTTACCCACAGTGCAGTACTTCGAGCCTCAGTCTCAGCCTCAGGAGAGACGCCTGCAGGAACATGTTACCCACAGTGCAGTACTGCGAGCCTCAGTCTCAGCCTCAGGAGAGATGCCTGCAGGAACATGTTACCCACAGTGCAGTACTGTGAGCCTCAGTCTCAGCCTCAGGAGAGATGCCTGCAGGAACATGTTACCGACAGTGCGGTACTTGGAGCATCAGTCTCAGCCTCAGGAGAGACGCCTGCAGGAACATGTTACCCACAGTGCAGTACTGCGAGCCTCAGTCTCAGCCTCAGGAGAGATGCCTGCAGGAACATGTTACCCACAGTGCAGTACTGCGAGCCTCAGTCTCAGCCTTAGGAGAGATGCCTGCATGAACATGTTCCCGACAGTGCAGTACTTCGAGTCTCAGCCTCAGGAGAGACGCCTGCAGGAACATGTTACCGACAGTGCAGTACTTGGAGCCTCAGTCTCAGCCTCAGGAGCGATGCCTGCAGGAACATGTTACCAACAGTGCAGTACTGCGAGCCTCAGTCTCAGCCTCAGGAGAGATGCCTGCAGGAACATTTTACCCACAGTGCAGTACTGCGAGCCTCAGTCTCAGCCTCAGGAGAGATGCCTGCAGGAACATGTTACCGACAGTGCAGTACTGCGAGCCTCAGTCTCAGCCTCAGGAGAGATGCCTGCAGGAACATGTTACCCTCAGTGCAGTACTGCGAGCCTCAGCCTCAGGAGAGATGCCTGCAGGAACATGTTACCCACAGTGCAGTACTTCAAGCCTCAGTCTCGGCCTCAGGAGAGACGCCTGCAGGAACATGTTACCGACCGTGCAGTACTTGGAGCCTCAGTCTCAGCCTCAGGAGCGATGCCTGCAGGAACATGTCACCCACAGTGCAGTACTTCGAGCCTCAGTCTCAGCCTCAGGAGAGATGCCTGCAGGAACATGTTACCAACAGTGCAGTACTTGGAGCCTCAGTCTCAGCCTCAGGAGCGATGCCTGCAGGAACATGTCACCCACAGTGCAGTACTTCGAGCCTCAGTCTCAGCATCAGGAGAGACACCTGCAGGAACATGTTACCCACAGTGCAGTACTGCGAGCCTCAGGAGAGATGCCTGCAGGAACATGTTACCGACAGTGCAGTACTGCGAGCCTCAGTCTCAGCCTCAGGAGAGATGCCTGCAAGAACATGTTACCCACAGTGCAGTACTGCGAGCCTCAGTCTCAGCCTCAGGAGAGATGCCTGCAGGAACACGTTACCAACAGTGCAGTACTGCGAGCCTCAGTCTCAGCCTCAGGAGAGATGCCTGCAGGAACATGTTACCGACAGTGCAGTACTTCGAGCCTCAGTCTCAGCCTCAGGAGAGACGCCTGCAGGAACATGTTACCCACAGTGCTGTACTGCGATCCTCAGTCTCCGCCTCAGGAGAGATGCCTGCAGGAACATGTTACCGACAGTGCAGTACTGCGAGCCTCAGTCTCAGCCTCAGGAGAGATGCCTGCAGGAACATGTTACCCACAGTGCAGTACTTCAAGCCTCAGTCTCAGCCTCAGGAGAGACGCCTGCAGGAACATGTTACCAACAGTGCAGTACTGCGAGCCTCAGTCTCAGCCTCAGGAGAGATGCCTACAGGAACATGTTACCGACAGTGCATTACATCGAGCCTCAGTCTCAGCCTCAGGAGCGATGCCTGCAGGAACATGTTACCCACAGTGCAGTACTTAGAGCCTCAGTCTCAGCCTCAGGAGAGACGCCTGCAGGAACATGTTACCCACAGTGCAGTACTGCGAGCCTCAGTCTCAGCCTCAGGAGAGACGCCTGCAGGAACATGTTACCCACAGTGCAGTACTGCGAGCCTCAGTCTCAGCCTCAGGAGAGATGCCTGCAGGAACATGTTACCGACAGCGCAGTACTTGGAGCCTCAGTCTCAGCCTCAGGAGAGATGCCTGCAGGAACATGTTACCGACAGTGCAGTACTTGGAGCCTCAGTCTCAGCCTCAGGAGAGATGCCTGCAGGAACATGTTACCGACAGTGCAGTACTTGGAGCCTCAATATCAGCCTCAGGAGAGATGCCTGCAGGAACATGTTACCGACAGTGCAGTACTGCAAGCCTCAGTCTCATCCTCAGGAGAGTCGCCTGCACGAACATGTTACCAACAGTGCAGTACTTCGAGCCTCAATCTCAGCCTCAGGAGAGATGCCTGCAGGAACATGTTACCCACAGTGCAGTACTGCGAGCCTCAGTCTCAGCCTCAGGAGAGATGCCTGCAGGAACACATTACCAACAGTGCAGTACTGCGAGCCTCAGTCTCAGCTTCAGGAGAGATGCCTGCAGGAACATGTTACCGACAGTGCAGTACTTCGAGCCTCAGTCTCAGCCTCAGGAGAGACGCCTGCAGGAACATGTTACCGACAGTGCAGTACTTGGAGCCTCAGTCTCAGCCTCAGGAGCGAAGCCTGCAGGAACATGTTACCGACAGTGCAGTACTGCGAGCCTCAGTCTCAGCCTCAGGAGAGATGCCTGCAGGAACATGTTACCCACAGTGCAGTACTGCGAGCCTCAGTCTCAGCCTCAGGAGAGATGCCTGCAGGAACACGTTACCAACAGTGCAGTACTGCGAGCCGCAGTCTCAGCCTCAGGAGAGATGCCTGCAGGAACATGTTACCGACAGTGCAGTACTTCGAGCCTCAGTCTCGGCCTCAGGAGAGACGCCTGCAGGAACATGTTACCGACAGTGCAGTACTTGGAGCCTCAGTCTCAGCCTCAGGAGCGATGCCTGCAGGAACATGTTACCCACAGTGCAGTACTTCGAGCCTCAGTCTCAGCCTCAGGAGAGATTCCTGCAGGAACATGTTACCGACAGTGCAGTACTTGGAGCCTCAGTCTCCGCCTCAGGAGCGATGCCTGCAGGAACATGTTACCCACAGTGCAGTACTTCGAGCCTCAGTCTCAGCATCAGGAGAGACACCTGCAGGAACATGTTACCCACAGTGCAGTACTGCAAGCCTCAGGAGAGATGCCTGCAGGAACATGTTACCGACAATGCAGTACTGTGAGCCTCAATATCAGCCTCAGGAGAGATGCCTGCAGGAACATGTTACCGACAGTTCAGTACTGCGAGCCTCAGTCTCAGCCTCAGGAGAGATGCCTGCAGGAACATGTTACTCACAGTGCAGTACTTGGAGCCTCAGTCTCAGCCTCAGGAGAGATGCCTGCAGGAACATGTTACCGACAGTGCAGTACTGCGAGCCTCAATATCAGGCTCAGGAGAGATGCCTGCAGGAACATGTTACCCACAGTGCAGTACTTCGAGCCTCAGTCTCAGCCTCAGGAGAGACGCCTGCAGGAACATGTTACCCACAGTGCAGTACTGCGAGCCTCAATCTCAGCCTCAGGAGAGACGCCTGCAGGAACATGTTACCGACAGTGCAGTACTGTGAGCCTCAATATCAGCCTCAGGAGAGATGCCTGCAGGAACATGTTACCGACAGTTCAGTACTGCGAGCCTCAGTCTCAGCCTCAGGAGAGATGCCTGCAGGAACATGTTACTCACAGTGCAGTACTTGGAGCCTCAGTCTCAGCCTCAGGAGAGATGCCTGCAGGAACATGTTACCGACAGTGCAGTACTGCGAGCCTCAACATCAGCCTCAGGAGAGATGCCTGCAGGAACATGTTACCCACAGTGCAGTACTTCGAGCCTCAGTCTCAGCCTCAGGAGAGACGCCTGCAGGAACATGTTACCCACAGTGCAGTACTGCGAGCCTCAGTCTCAGCCTCAGGAGAGACGCCTGCAGGAACATGTTACCCACAGTGCAGTACTGTGAGCCTCAGTCTCAGCCTCAGGAGAGATGTTTGCAGGAACATGTTACCGACAGTGCGGTACTTGGAGCATCAGTCTCAGCCTCAGGAGAGACGCCTGCAGGAACATGTTACCCACAGTGCAGTACTGCGAGCCTCAGTCTCAGCCTCAGGAGAGATGCCTGCAGGAACATGTTACCCACAGTGCAGTACTGCGAGCCTCAGTCTCAGCCTTAGGAGAGATGCCTGCATGAACATGTTCCCGACAGTGCAGTACTTCGAGTCTCAGCCTCAGGAGAGACGCCTGCAGGAACATGTTACCGACAGTGCAGTACTTGGAGCCTCAGTCTCAGCCTCAGGAGCGATGCCTGCAGGAACATGTTACCAACAGTGCAGTACTGTGAGCCTCAGTCTCAGCCTCAGGAGAGATGCCTGCAGGAACATGTTACCCACAGTGCAGTACTGCGAGCCTCAGTCTCAGCCTCGGGAGAGATGCCCGCAGGAACACGTTACCAACAGTGCAGTACTGCGAGCCTCAGTCTCAGCCTCAGGAGAGATGCCTGCAGGAACATGTTACCGACAGTGCAGTACTTCGAGCCTCAGTCTCGGCCTCAGGAGAGACGCCTGCAGGAACATGTTACCGACCGTGCAGTACTTGGAGCCTCAGTCTCAGCCTCAGGAGCGATGCCTGCAGGAACATGTCACCCACAGTGCAGTACTTCGAGCCTCAGTCTCAGCATCAGGAGAGACACCTGCAGGAACATGTTACCCACAGTGCAGTACTGCGAGCCTCAGGAGAGATGCCTGCAGGAACATGTTACCGACAGTGCAGTACTGCGAGCCTCAGTCTCAGCCTCAGGAGAGATGCCTGCAAGAACATGTTACCCACAGTGCAGTACTGCGAGCCTCATTCTCAGCCTCAGGAGAGATGCCTGCAGGAACACGTTACCAACAGTGCAGTACTGCGAGCCTCAGTCTCAGCCTCAGGAGAGATGCCTGCAGGAACATGTTACCGACAGTGCAGTACTTCGAGCCTCAGTCTCAGCCTCAGGAGAGACGCCTGCAGGAACATGTTACCCACAGTGCTGTACTGCGATCCTCAGTCTCCGCCTCAGGAGAGATGCCTGCAGGAACATGTTACCGACAGTGCAGTACTGCGAGCCTCAGTCTCAGCCTCAGGAGAGATGCCTGCAGGAACATGTTACCCACAGTGCAGTACTTCAAGCCTCAGTCTCAGCCTCAGGAGAGACGCCTGCAGGAACATGTTACCAACAGTGCAGTACTGCGAGCCTCAGTCTCAGCCTCAGGAGAGACGCCTGCAGGAACATGTTACCGACAGTGCAGTACTTCGAGCCTCAGTCTCAGCTTCAGGAGAGATGCCTACAGGAACATGTTACCGACAGTGCATTACTTCGAGCCTCAGTCTCAGCCTCAGGAGCGATGCCTGCAGGAACATGTTACCCACAGTGCAGTACTTAGAGCCTCAGTCTCAGCCTCAGGAGAGACGCCTGCAGGAACATGTTACCCACAGTGCAGTACTGCGAGCCTCAGTCTCAGCCTCAGGAGAGACGCCTGCAGGAACATGTTACCCACAGTGCAGTACTGCGAGCCTCAGTCTCAGCCTCAGGAGAGATGCCTGCAGGAACATGTTACCGACAGCGCAGTACTTGGAGCCTCAGTCTCAGCCTCAGGAGAGATGCCTGCAGGAACATGTTACCGACAGTGCAGTACTTGGAGCCTCAGTCTCAGCCTCAGGAGAGATGCCTGCAGGAACATGTTACCGACAGTGCAGTACTTGGAGCCTCAATATCAGCCTCAGGAGAGATGCCTGCAGGAACATGTTACCGACAGTGCAGTACTGCAAGCCTCAGTCTCATCCTCAGGAGAGACGCCTGCAGGAACATGTTACCAACAGTGCAGTACTTCGAGCCTCAATCTCAGCCTCAGGAGAGATGCCTGCAGGAACATGTTACCCACAGTGCAGTACTGCGAGCCTCAGTCTCAGCCTCAGGAGAGATGCCTGCAGGAACACGTTACCAACAGTGCAGTACTGCGAGCCTCAGTCTCAGCTTCAGGAGAGATGCCTGCAGGAACATGTTACCGACAGTGCAGTACTTCGAGCCTCAGTCTCAGCCTCAGGAGAGACGCCTGCAGGAACATGTTACCGACAGTGCAGTACTTGGAGCCTCAGTCTCAGCCTCAGGAGCGAAGCCTGCAGGAACATGTTACCGACAGTGCAGTACTGCGAGCCTCAGTCTCAACCTCAGGAGAGATGCCTGCAGGAACATGTTACCCACAGTGCAGTACTGCGAGCCTCAGTCTCAGCCTCAGGAGAGATGCCTGCAGGAACACGTTACCAACAGTGCAGTACTGCGAGCCTCAGTCTCAGCCTCAGGAGAGATGCCTGCAGGAACATGTTACCGACAGTGCAGTACTTCGAGCCTCAGTCTCGGCCTCAGGAGAGACGCCTGCAGGAACATGTTACCGACAGTGCAGTACTTGGAGCCTCAGTCTCAGCCTCAGGAGCGATGCCTGCAGGAACATGTTACCCACAGTGCAGTACTTCGAGCCTCAGTCTCAGCCTCAGGAGAGATTCCTGCAGGAACATGTTACCGACAGTGCAGTACTTGGAGCCTCAGTCTCCGCCTCAGGAGCGATGCCTGCAGGAACATGTTACCCACAGTGCAGTACTTCGAGCCTCAGTCTCAGCATCAGGAGAGACACCTGCAGGAACATGTTACCCACAGTGCAGTACTGAGAGCCTCAGGAGAGATGCCTGCAGGAACATGTTACCGACAGTGCAGTACTGTGAGCCTCAATATCAGCCTCAGGAGAGATGCCTGCAGGAACATGTTACCGACAGTTCAGTACTGCGAGCCTCAGTCTCAGCCTCAGGAGAGATGCCTGCAGGAACATGTTACTCACAGTGCAGTACTTGGAGCCTCAGTCTCAGCCTCAGGAGAGATGCCTGCAGGAACATGTTACCGACAGTGCAGTACTGCGAGCCTCAATATCAGCCTCAGGAGAGATGCCTGCAGGAACATGTTACCCACAGTGCAGTACTTCGAGCCTCAGTCTCAGCCTCAGGAGAGACGCCTGCAGGAACATGTTACCCACAGTGCAGTACTGCGAGCCTCAGTCTCAGCCTCAGGAGAGACGCCTGCAGGAACATGTTACCCACAGTGCAGTACTGTGAGCCTCAGTCTCAGCCTCAGGAGAGATGCCTGCAGGAACATGTTACCGACAGTGCGGTACTTGGAGCATCAGTCTCAGCCTCAGGAGAGACGCCTGCAGGAACATGTTACCCACAGTGCAGTACTGCGAGCCTCAGTCTCAGCCTCAGGAGAGATGCCTGCAGGAACATGTTACCAACAGTGCAGTACTGCGAGCCTCAGTCTGAACCTCAGGAGAGATGCCTGCAGGAACATGTTACCCACAGTGCAGTACTGCGAGCCTCAGTCTCAGCCTCAGGAGAGATGCCTGCAGGAACATGTTACCCACAGTGCAGTACTGCGAGCCTCAGTCTCAGCCTCAGGAGAGATGCCCGCAGGAACACGTTACCAACAGTGCAGTACTGCGAGCCTCAGTCTCAGCCTCAGGAGAGATGCCTGCAGGAACATGTTACCGACAGTGCAGTACTTCGAGCCTCAGTCTCGGCCTCAGGAGAGACGCCTGCAGGAACATGTTACCGACCGTGCAGTACTTGGAGCCTCAGTCTCAGCCTCAGGAGCGATGCCTGCAGGAACATGTCACCCACAGTGCAGTACTTCGAGCCTCAGTGTCAGCCTCAGGAGAGATGCCTGCAGGAACATGTTACCAACAGTGCAGTACTTGGAGCCTCAGTCTCAGCCTCAGGAGCGATGCCTGCAGGAACATGTCACCCACAGTGCAGTACTTCGAGCCTCAGTCTCAGCACCAGGAGAGACACCTGCAGGAACATGTTACCCACAGTGCAGTACTGCGAGCCTCAGGAGAGATGCCTGCAGGAACATGTTACCGACAGTGCAGTACTTGGAGCCTCAGTCTCAGCCTCAGGAGAGATGCCTGCAGGAACATGTTACCGACAGCGCAGTACTTGGAGCCTCAGTCTCAGCCTCAGGAGAGATGCCTGCAGGAACATGTTACCGACAGTGCAGTACTTGGAGCCTCAGTCTCAGCCTCAGGAGAGATGCCTGCAGGAACATGTTACCGACAGTGCAGTACTGCGAGCCTCAATATCAGCCTCAGGAGAGATGCCTGCAGGAACATGTTACCGACAGTGCAGTACTGCGAGCCTCAGTCTCAGCCTCAGGAGAGATGCCTGCAGGAACATGTTACCCACAGTGCAGTACTGCGAGCCTCAGTCTCAGCCTCAGGAGAGATGCCTGCAGGAACATATTACCGACAGTGCAGTACTGCGAGCCTCAGTCTCTGCCTCGGGAGAGATGCCTGCAGGAACATGTTATCGACAGTGCAGTACTGCGAGCCTCAATATCTGCCTCAGGAGAGATGCCTGCAGGAACATGTTACCGACAGTGCAGTACTGCGAGCCTCAGTCTCAGCCTCAGGAGAGATGCCTGCAGGAACATGTTACCGACAGTTCAGTACTGCGAGCCTCAGTCTCAGCCTCAGGAGAGATGCCTGCAGGAACATGTTACTCACAGTGCAGTACTTGGAGCCTCAGTCTCAGCCTCAGGAGAGATGCCTGCAGGAACATGTTACCGACAGTGCAGTACTGCGAGCCTCAATATCAGCCTCAGGAGAGATGCCTGCAGGAACATGTTACCCACAGTGCAGTACTTCGAGCCTCAGTCTGAGCATCAGGAGAGACGCCTGCAGGAACAAGTTACCCACAGTGCAGTACTGCGAGCCTCAGTCTCAGCCTCAGGAGAGATGCCTGCAGGAACATGTTACCCACAGTGCAGTACGGCGAGCCTCAGTCTCAGCCTCAGGAGAGATGCCTGCAGGAACATGTTACCGACAGTGCAGTACTGCGAGCCTCAGTCTCAGCCTCAGGAGAGATGCCTGCAGGAACATGTTACCCACAGTGCAGTACTGCGAGCCTCAGTCTCAGCCTCAGGAGAGATGCCTGCAGGAACATGTTACCCACAGTGCAGTATTTCGAGCCTCAGTCTCAGCATCAGGAGAGACACCTGCAGGAACATGTTACCCACAGTGCAGTACTGCGAGCCTCAGGGGAGATGCCTGCAGGAACATGTTACCGACAGTGCAGTACTTGGAGCCTCAGTCTCAGCCTCAGGAGAGATGCCTGCAGGAACATGTTACCAACAGTGCAGTACTGCGAGCCTCAGTCTCAGCCTCAGGAGAGACGCCTGCAGGAACATGTTACCGACAGTGCAGTACTTCGAGCCTCAGTCTCAGCCTCAGGAGAGATGCCTGCAGGAACATGTTACCGACAGTGCAGTACTTCGAGCCTCAGTCTCAGCCTCAGGAGAGATGCCTGCAGGAATATGTTACCGACAGCGCAGTACTTGGAGCCTCAGTCTCAGCCTCAGGAGCGATGCCTACAGGAACATGTTACCCACAGTGCAGTAATTCGAGCCTCAGTCTCAGCCTCAGGAGAGACGCCTGTAGGAACATGTTACCCACAGTGCAGTACTGCGAGCCTCAGTCTCAGCCTCAGGAGAGACGCCTGCAGGAACATGTTACCCACAGTGCAGTACTGCGAGCCTCAGTTTCAGCCTCAGGAGAGATGCCTGCAGGAACATGTTACCGACAGTGCAGTACTGCGAGCCTCAGTCTCAGCCTCAGGAGAGACGCCTGCAGGAACATGTTACCCACAGTGCAGTACTGCGAGCCTCAGTCTCAGCCTCAGGAGAGATGCCTGCAGGAACATGTTACCGACAGTGCAGTAATGCGAGCCTCAGTCTCATCCTCAGGAGCGATGCCTGCAGGAACATGTTACCGACAGTGCAGTACTTCGAGCCTCAGTCTCAGCCTCAGGAGAGATGCCTGCAGGAACATGTTACCGACAGTGCAGTACTGCGAGCCTCAGTCTCAGCCTCAGGAGAGATGCCTGCAGGAACATGTTACCCACAGTGCAGTACTGCGAGCCTCAGTCTCAGCCTCAGGAGAGTTGCCTGCAGGAACACGTTACCAACAGTGCAGTACTGCGAGCCTCAGTCTCAGCCTCAGGAGAGATGCCTGCAGGAACATGTTACCGACAGTGCAGTACTTCCAGCCTCAGTCTCAGCCTCAGGAGAGACGCCTGCAGGAACATGTTACCGACAGTGCAGTACTTTGCAGTACTTGGAGCCTCAGTCTCAGCCTCAGGAGCGATGCCTGCAGGAACATGTTACCGACAGTGCAGTACTGCGAGCCTCAGTCTCAGCCTCAGGAGAGATGCCTGCAGGAACATGTTACCCACAGTGCAGTACTGCGAGCCTCAGTCTCAGCCTCAGGAGAGATGCCTGCAGGAACACGTTACCAACAGTGCAGTACTGCGAGCCTCAGTCTCAGCCTCAGGAGAGATGCCTGCAGGAACATGTTACCGACAGTGCAGTACTTCGAGCCTCAGTCTCGGCCTCAGGAGAGACGCCTGCAGGAACATGTTACCGACAGTGCAGTACTTGGAGCCTCAGTCTCAGCCTCAGGAGCGATGCCTGCAGGAATATGTTACCCACAGCGCAGTACTTCGAGCCTCAGTCTCAGCCTCAGGAGAGATGCCTGCAGGAACATGTTACCGACAGTGCAGTACTTGGAGCCTCAGTCTCAGCCTCAGAAGCGATGCCTGCAGGAACATGTTACCCACAGTGCAGTACTTCGAGCCTCAGTCTCAGCATCAGGAGAGACACCTGCAGGAACATGTTACCCACAGTGCATTACTGCGAGCCTCAGGAGAGATGCCTGCAGGAACATGTTACCGACAGTGCAGTACTTGGAGCCTCAGTCTCAGCCTCAGGAGAGATGCCTGCAGGAAAATGTTACCGACAGTGCAGTACTGCGAGCCTCAATATCAGCCTCAGGAGAGATGCCTGCAGGAACATGTTACCGACAGTGCAGTACTGCGAGCCTCAGTCTCAGCCTCAGGAGAGATGCCTGCAGGAACATGTTACCGACAGTGCAGTACTGCGAGCCTCAGTCTCAGCCTCAGGAGAGATGCCTGCAGGAACATGTTACCCTCAGTGCAGTACTGCGAGCCTCAGTCTCAGCCTCAGGAGAGACGCCTGCAGGAACATGTTACCGACAGTGCAGTACTTGGAGCCTCAGTTTAGGCCTCAGGAGCGATGCCTGCAGGAACATTTTACCCACAGTGCAGTACTTCAAGCCTCAGTCTCAGCCTCAGGAGAGACGCCTGCAGGAACATGTTACCAACAGTGCAGTACTGCGAGCCTCAGTCTCAGCCTCAGGAGAGAAGCCTGCAGGAACATGTTACCGACAGTGCAGTACTTCGAGCCTCAGTCTCAGCCTCAGGAGAGATGCCTGCAGGAACATGTTACCGACAGTGCAGTACTTGGAGCCTCAGTCTCAGCCTCAGGAGCGATGCCTGCAGGAACATGTTACCCACAGGGCTGTACTTCGAGCCTCAGTCTCAGCCTCAGGATTGACGCCTGCAGGAACATGTTACCCACAGAGCAGTACTGCGAGCCTCAGTCTCAGCCTCAGGAGAGTTGCCTGCAGGAACACGTTACCAACAGTGCAGTACTGCGAGCCTCAGTCTCAGCCTCAGGAGAGATGCCTGCAGGAACATGTTACCGACAGTGCAGTACTTCCAGCCTCAGTCTCAGCCTCAGGAGAGACGCCTGCAGGAACATGTTACCGACAGTGCAGTACTTTGCAGTACTTGGAGCCTCAGTCTCAGCCTCAGGAGCGATGCCTGCAGGAACATGTTACCGACAGTGCAGTACTGCGAGTCTCAGTCTCAGCCTCAGGAGAGATGCCTGCAGGAACATGTTACCCACAGTGCAGTACTGCGAGCCTCAGTCTCAGCCTCAGGAGAGATGCCTGCAGGAACACGTTACCAACAGTGCAGTACTGCGAGCCTCAGTCTCAGCCTCAGGAGAGATGCCTGCAGGAACATGTTACCGACAGTGCAGTACTTCGAGCCTCAGTCTCGGCCTCAGGAGAGACGCCTGCAGGAACATGTTACCGACAGTGCAGTACTTGGAGCCTCAGTCTCAGCCTCAGGAGCGATGCCTGCAGGAATATGTTACCCACAGTGCAGTACTTCGAGCCTCAGTCTCAGCCTCAGGAGAGATGCCTGCAGGAACATGTTACCGACAGTGCAGTACTTGGAGCCTCAGTCTCAGCCTCAGAAGCGATGCCTGCAGGAACATGTTACCCACAGTGCAGTACTTCGAGCCTCAGTCTCAGCATCAGGAGAGACACCTGCAGGAACATGTTACCCACAGTGCATTACTGCGAGCCTCAGGAGAGATGCCTGCAGGAACATGTTACCGACAGCGCAGTACTTGGAGCCTCAGTCTCAGCCTCAGGAGAGATGCCTGCAGGAACATGTTACCGACAGTGCAGTACTTGGAGCCTCAGTCTCAGCCTCAGGAGAGATGCCTGCAGGAAAATGTTACCGACAGTGCAGTACTGCGAGCCTCAATATCAGCCTCAGGAGAGATGCCTGCAGGAACATGTTACCGACAGTGCAGTACTGCGAGCCTCAGTCTCAGCCTCAGGAGAGATGCCTGCAGGAACATGTTACCGACAGTGCAGTACTGCGAGCCTCAGTCTCAGCCTCAGGAGAGATGCCTGCAGGAACATGTTACCCTCAGTGCAGTACTGCGAGCCTCAGTCTCAGCCTCAGGAGAGACGCCTGCAGGAACATGTTACCGACAGTGCAGTACTTGGAGCCTCAGTTTAGGCCTCAGGAGCGATGCCTGCAGGAACATGTTACCCACAGTGCAGTACTTCAAGCCTCAGTCTCAGCCTCAGGAGAGACGCCTGCAGGAACATGTTACCAACAGTGCAGTACTGCGAGCCTCAGTCTCAGCCTCAGGAGAGAAGCCTGCAGGAACATGTTACTGACAGTGCAGTACTTCGAGCCTCAGTCTCAGCCTCAGGAGAGATGCCTGCAGGAACATGTTACCGACAGTGCAGTACTTGGAGCCTCAGTCTCAGCCTCAGGAGCGATGCCTGCAGGAACATGTTACCCACAGTGCTGTACTTCGAGCCTCAGTCTCAGCCTCAGGATTGATGCCTGCAGGAACATGTTACCCACAGAGCAGTACTGCGAGTCTCAGCCTCAGGAGAGACGCCTGCAGGAACATGTTACCCACGGTGCAGTACTGCGAGCCTCAGTCTCAGCCTCAGGAGAGATGCCTGCAGGAACATGTTACCGACAGTGCAGTACTTGGAGCCTCAGTCTCAGCCTCAGGAGAGACGCCTGCAGGAACATGTTACCCACAGTGCAGTACTGCGAGCCTCAGTCTCAGCCTCAGGAGAGATGCCTGCAGGAACATGTTACCGACAGTGCAGTACTGCGAGCCTCAGTCTCAGCCTCAGGAGAGACGCCTGCAGGAACATGTTACCCACAGTGCAGTACTGCGAGCCTCAGTCTCAGCCTCAGGAGAGATGCCTACAGTAACATGTTACAGACAGTTCAGTACTGCGAGCCTCATTCTGATCCCCAGGAGCGATGCCTGCAGGAACATGTTACCGACAGTGCAGTACTTCGAGCCTCAGTCTCAGCCTCAGGAGAGATGCCTGCAGGAACATGTTACCGACAGTGCAGTACTGCGAGCCTCAGTCTCAGCCTCAGGAGAGATGCCTGCAGGAACATGTTACCCACAGTGCAGTACTGCGAGCCTCAGTCTCAGCCTCAGGAGAGATGCCTGCAGGAACACGTTACCAACAGTGCAGTACTGCGAGCCTCAGTCTCAGCCTCAGGAGAGATGCCTGCAGGAACATGTTACCGACAGTGCAGTACTTCGAGCCTCAGTCTCAGCCTCAGGAGAGACGCCTGCAGGAACATGTTACTGACAGTGCAGTACTTGGAGCCTCAGTCTCAGCCTCAGGAGCGATGCCTGCAGGAACATGTTACCGACAGTGCAGTACTGCGATCCTCAGTCTCCGCCTCAGGAGAGATGCCTGCAGGGACATGTTACCGACAGTGCAGTACTGCGAGCCTCAGTCTCAGCCTCAGGAGAGATGCCTGCAGGAACATGTTACCCACAGTGCAGTATTTCAAGCCTCAGTCTCAGCCTCAGGAGAGACGCCTGCAGGAACATGTTACCAATAGTGCAGTACTGCGAGCCTCAGTCTCAGCCTCAGGAGAGACGCCTGCAGGAACATGTTACCGACAGTGCAGTACTTCGAGCCTCAGTCTCAGCCTCAGGAGAGATGCCTACAGGAACATGTTACCGACAGTGCAGTACTTCGAGCCTCAGTCTCAGCCTCAGGAGCGATGCCTGCAGGAACATGTTACCCACAGTGCAGTACTTAGAGCGTCAGTCTCAGCCTCAGGAGAGACGCCTGCAGGAACATGTTACCCACAGTGCAGTACTGCGAGCCTCAGTCTCAGCCTCAGGAGAGATGCCTGCAGGAACATGTTACCGACAGTGCAGTACTTGGAGCCTCAGTCTCAGCCTCAGGAGAGACGCCTGCAGGAACATGTTACCCACAGTGCAGTACTGCGAGCCTCAGTTTCAGCCTTAGGAGAGATGCCTGCAGGAACATGTTACCGACAGTGCAGTACTGCGAGCCGCAGTCTCAGCCTTAGGAGAGACGCCTGCAGGAACATGTTACCCACAGTGCAGTACAGCGAGCCTCAGTCTCAGCCTCAGGAGAGATGCCTGCAGGAACATGTTACCGACAGTGCAGTACTGCAAGCCTCAGTCTCATCCTCAGGAGCGATGCCTGCAGGAACATGTTACCGACAGTGCAGTACTTCGAGCCTCAGTCTCAGCCTCAGGAGAGATGCCTGCAGGAACATGTTACCGACAGTGCAGTACTGCGAGCCTCAGTCTCAGCCTCAGGAGAGATGCCTGCAGGAACATGTTACCCACAGTGCAGTACTGCGAGCCTCAGTCTCAGCCTCAGGAGAGATGCCTGCAGGAACACGTTACCAACAGTGCAGTACTGCGAGCCTCAGTCTCAGCCTCAGGAGAGATGCCTGCAGGAACATGTTACCGACAGTGCAGTACTTCGAGCCTCAGTCTCAGCCTCAGGAGAGACGCCTGCAGGAACATGTTACCCACAGTGCTGTACTGCGATCCTCAGTCTCCGCCTCAGGAGAGATGCCTGCAGGAACATGTTACCGACAGTGCAGTACTGCGAGCCTCAGTCTCAGCCTCAGGAGAGATGCCTGCAGGAACATGTTACCCACAGTGCAGTACTTCAAGCCTCAGTCTCAGCCTCAGGAGAGACGCCTGCAGGAACATGTTACCAACAGTGCAGTACTGCGAGCCTCAGTCTCAGCCTCAGGAGAGACGCCTGCAGGAACATGTTACCGACAGTGCAGTACTTCGAGCCTCAGTCTCAGCTTCAGGAGAGATGCCTACAGGAACATGTTACCGACAGTGCAGTACTTCGAGCCTCAGTCTCAGCCTCAGGAGCGATGCCTGCAGGAACATGTTACCCACAGTGCAGTACTTCGAGCCTCAGTCTCAGCCTCAGGAGAGACGCCTGCAGGAACATGTTACCCACAGTGCAGTACTGCGAGCCTCAGTCTCAGCCTCAGGAGAGACGCCTGCAGGAACATGTTACCCACAGTGCAGTACTGCGAGCCTCAGTCTCAGCCTCAGGAGAGATGCCTGCAGGAACATGTTACCGACAGTACAGTACTTGGAGCCTCAGTCTCAGCCTCAGGAGAGACGCCTGCAGGAACATGTTACCCACAGTGCAGTACTGCGAGCCTCAGTCTCAGCCTCAGGAGAGATGCCTGCAGGAACATGTTACCCTCAGTGCCTTACTGCGAGCCTCAGTTTCAGCCTTAGGAGAGATGCCTGCAGGAACATGTTACCGACAGTGCAGTACTGTGAGCCTCAGTCTCAGCCTCAGGAGAGACGCCTGCAGGAACATGTTACCCACAGTGCAGTACTGCAAGCCTCAGTCTCAGCGTCAGGAGAGATGCCTGCAGGAACATGTTACCGACAGTGCAGTACTGCAAGCCTCAGTCTCATCCTCAGGAGCGATGCCTGCAGGAACATGTTACCGACAGTGCAGTACTTCGAGCCTCAATCTCAGCCTCAGGAGAGATGCCTGCAGGAACATGTTACCGACAGTGCAGTAGTGCGATCCTCAGTCTCAGCCTCAGGAGAGATGCCTGCAGGAACATGTTACCCACAGTGCAGTACTGCGAGCCTCAGTCTCAGCCTCAGGAGAGATGCCTGCAGGAACACGTTACCAACAGTGCAGTACTGCGAGCCTCAGTCTCAGCCTCAGGAGAGATGCCTGCAGGAACATGTTACCGACAGTGCAGTACTTTGAGCCTCAGTCTCAGCCTCAGGAGAGACGCCTGCAGGAACATGTTACCGACAGTGCAGTACTTGGAGCCTCAGTCTCAGCCTCAGAAGCGAAGCCTGCAGGAACATGTTACCGACAGTGCAGTACTGCGAGCCTCAGTCTCAGCCTCAGGAGAGATGCCTGCAGGAACATGTTACCCACAGTGCAGTACTGCGAGCCTCAGTCTCAGCCTCAGGAGAGATGCCTGCAGGAACACGTTACCAACAGTGCAGTACTGCGAGCCTCAGTCTCAGCCTCAGGAGAGATGCCTGCAGGAACATGTTACCGACAGTGCAGTACTTCGAGCCTCAGTCTCGGCCTCAGGAGAGACGCCTGCAGGAACATGTTACCGACAGTGCAGTACTTGGAGCCTCAGTCTCAGCCTCAGGAGCGATGCCTGCAGGAACATGTTACCCACAGTGCAGTACTTCGAGCCTCAGTCTCAGCCTCAGGAGAGATTCCTGCAGGAACATGTTACCGACAGTGCAGTACTTGGAGCCTCAGTCTCAGCCTCAGGAGCGATGCCTGCAGGAACATGTTACCCACAGTGCAGTACTTCGAGCCTCAGTCTCAGCATCAGGAGAGACACCTGCAGGAACATGTTACCCACAGTGCAGTACTGCGAGCCTCAGGAGAGATGCCTGCAGGAACATGTTACCGACAGTGCAGTACTGTGAGCCTCAATATCAGCCTCAGGAGAGATGCCTGCAGGAACATGTTACCGACAGTGCAGTACTGCGAGCCTCTGTCTCAGCCTCAGGAGAGATGCCTGCAGGAACATGTTACCCACAGTGCAGTACTGCGAGCATCAGTCTCAGCCTCAGGAGAGATGCCTGCAGGAACATGTTACCGACAGTGCAGTACTGCGAGCCTCAGTCTCAGCCTCAGGAGAGATGCCTGCAGGAACATGTTACCGACAGTGCAGTACTGCGAGCCTCAATATCTGCCTCAGGAGAGATGCCTGCAGGAACATGTTACCGACAGTGCAGTACTGCGAGCCTCAGTCTCAGCCTCAGGAGAGATGCCTGCAGGAACATGTTACCGACAGTTCAGTACTGCGAGCCTCAGTCTCAGCCTCAGGAGAGATGCCTGCAGGAACATGTTACTCACAGTGCAGTACTTGGAGCCTCAGTCTCAGCCTCAGGAGAGATGCCTGCAGGAACATGTTACCGACAGTGCAGTACTGCGAGCCTCAATATCAGCCTCAGGAGAGATGCCTGCAGGAACATGTTACCCGCAGTGCAGTACTTCGAGCCTCAGTCTCAGCCTCAGGAGAGACGCCTGCAGGAACATGTTACCCACAGTGCAGTACTGCGAGCCTCAGTCTCAGCCTCAGGAGAGACGCCTGCGGGAACATGTTACCCACAGTGCAGTACTGCGAGCCTCAGTCTCAGCCTCAGGAGAGATGCCTGCAGGAACATGTTACCGACAGTGCGGTACTTGGAGCCTCAGTCTCAGCCTCAGGAGAGACGCCTGCAGGAACATGTTACCCACAGTGCAGTACTGCGAGCCTCAGTCTCAGCCTCAGGAGAGATGCCTGCAGGAACATGTTACCCACAGTGCAGTACTGCGAGCCTCAGTCTCAGCCTTAGGAGAGATGCCTGTATGAACATGTTCCCGACAGTGCAGTACTTCGAGCCTCAGTCTCAGCCTCAGGAGAGACGCCTGCAGGAACATGTTACCGACAGTGCAGTACTTGGAGCCTCAGTCTCAGCCTCAGGAGCGATGCCTGCAGGAACATGTTACCGACAGTGCAGTACTGCGAGCCTCAGTCTCAGCCTCAGGAGAGATGCCTGCAGGAACATGTTACCCACAGTGCAGTACTGCAAGCCTCAGTCTCAGCCTCAGGAGAGATGCCCGCAGGAACACGCTACCAACAGTGCAGTACTGCGAGCCTCAGTCTCAGCCTCAGGAGAGACGCCTGCAGGAACATGTTACCGACAGTGCAGTACTTCGAGCCTCAGTCTCGGCTTCAGGAGAGACGCCTGCAGGAACATGTTACCGACAGTGCAGTACTTGGAGCCTCAGTCTCAGCCTCAGGAGCGATGCCTGCAGGAACATGTTACCCACAGTGCAGTACTTCGAGCCTCAGTCTCAGCATCAGGAGAGACACCTGCAGGAACATTTTACCCACAGTGCAGTACTGCGAGCCTCAGGAGAGATGCCTGCAGGAACATGTTACCGACAGTGCAGTACTTGGAGCCTCAGTCTCAGCCTCAGGAGAGATGCCTGCAGGAACATGTTACCGACAGCGCAGTACTTGGAGCCTCAGTCTCAGCCTCAGGAGAGATGCCTGCAGGAACATGTTACCGACAGTGCAGTACTTCGAGCCTCAGTCTCAGCCTCAGGAGAGATGCCTGCAGGAACATGTTACCGACAGTGCAGTACTTGGAGCCTCAGTCTCAGCCTCAGGAGCGATGCCTGCAGGAACATGTTACCCACAGTGCTGTACTTCGAGCCTCAGTCTCAGCCTCAGGATTGACGCCTGTAGGAACATGTTACCCACAGAGCAGTGCTGCGAGTCTCAGCCTCAGGAGAGACGCCTGCAGGAACATGTTACCCACTGTGCAGTACTGCGAGCCTCAGTCTCAGCCTCAGGAGAGATGCCTGCAGGAACATGTTACCGACAGTGCAGTACTTGGAGCCTCAGTCTCAGCCTCAGGAGAGACGCCTGCAGGAACATGTTACCCACAGTGCAGTACTGCGAGCCTCAGTCTCAGCCTCAGGAGAGATGCCTGCAGGAACATGTTACCGACAGTGCAGTACTGCGAGCCTCAGTCTCAGCCTCAGGAGAGACGCCTGCAGGAACATGTTACCAACAGTGCAGTACTGCGAGCCTCAGTCTCAGCCTCAGGAGAGATGCCTACAGTAACATGTTACAGACAGTGCAGTACTGCGAGCCTCAGTCTGATCCTCAGGAGCGATGCCTGCAGGAACATGTTACCGACAGTGCAGTACTTCGAGCCTCAGTCTCAGCCTCAGGAGAGATGCCTGCAGGAACATGTTACCGACAGTGCAGTACTGCGAGCCTCAGTCTCAGCCTCAGGAGAGATGCCTGCAGGAACATGTTACCCACAGTGCAGTACTGCGAGCCTCAGTCTCAGCCTCAGGAGAGATGCCTGCAGGAACACGTTACCAACAGTGCAGTACTGCGAGCCTCAGTCTCAGCCTCAGGAGAGATGCCTGCAGGAACATGTTACCGACAGTGCAGTACTTCGAGCCTCAGTCTCAGCCTCAGGAGAGACGCCTGCAGGAACATGTTACTGACAGTGCAGTACTTGGAGCCTCAGTCTCAGCCTCAGGAGCGATGCCTGCAGGAACATGTTACCGACAGTGCAGTACTGCGATCCTCAGTCTCCGCCTCAGGAGAGATGCCTGCAGGGACATGTTACCGACAGTGCAGTACTGCGAGCCTCAGTCTCAGCCTCAGGATGGATGCCTGCAGGAACATGTTACCCACAGTGCAGTATTTCAAGCCTCAGTCTCAGCCTCAGGAGAGACGCCTGCAGGAACATGTTACCAATAGTGCAGTACTGCGAGCCTCAGTCTCATCGTCAGGAGAGACGCCTGCAGGAACATGTTACCGACAGTGCAGTACTTCGAGCCTCAGTCTCAGCCTCAGGAGAGATGCCTACAGGAACATGTTACCGACAGTGCAGTACTTCGAGCCTCAGTCTCAGCCTCAGGAGCGATGCCTGCAGGAACATGTTACCCACAGTGCAGTACTTCGAGCCTCAGTCTCAGCCTCAGGAGAGACGCCTGCAGGAACATGTTACCCACAGTGCAGTACTGCGAGCCTCAGTCTCAGCCTCAGGAGAGATGCCTGCAGGAACATGTTACCGACAGTGCAGTACTTGGAGCCTCAGTCTCAGCCTCAGGAGAGACGCCTGCAGGAACATGTTACCCACAGTGCAGTACTGCGAGCCTCAGTTTCAGCCTTAGGAGAGATGCCTGCAGGAACATGTTACCGACAGTGCAGTACTGCGAGCCTCAGTCTCAGCCTTAGGAGAGACGCCTGCAGGAACATGTTACCCACATTGCAGTACTGCGAGCCTCAGTCTCAGCCTCAGGAGAGATGCCTGCAGGAACATGTTATTGACAGTGCAGTACTGCAAGCCTCAGTCTCATCCTCAGGAGCGATGCCTGCAGGAACATGTTACCGACAGTGCAGTACTTCGAGCCTCAGTCTCAGCCTCAGGAGAGATGCCTGCAGGAACATGTTACCGACAGTGCAGTACTGCGAGCCTCAGTCTCAGCCTCAGGAGAGATGCCTGCAGGAACACGTTACCAACAGTGCAGTACTGCGAGCCTCAGTCTCAGCCTCAGGAGAGATGCCTGCAGGAACATGTTACCCACAGTGCAGTACTGCGAGCCTCAGTCTCAGCCTCAGGAGAGATACCTGCAGGAACACGTTACCAACAGTGCAGTACTGCGAGCCTCAGTCTCAGCCTCAGGAGAGATGCCTGCAGGAACATGTTACCGACAGTGCAGTACTTCGAGCCTCAGTCTCAGCCTCAGGAGAGACGCCTGCAGGAACATGTTACCCACAGTGCTGTACTGCGATCCTCAGTCTCCGCCTCAGGAGAGATGCCTGCAGGAACATGTTACCGACAGTGCAGTACTGCGAGCCTCAGTCTCAGCCTCAGGAGAGATGCCTGCAGGAACATGTTACCCACAGTGCAGTACTTAAAGCCTCAGTCTCAGCCTCAGGAGAGACGCCTGCAGGAACATGTTACCAACAGTGCAGTACTGCGAGCCTCAGTCTCAGCCTCAGGAGAGACGCCTGCAGGAACATGTTACCGACAGTGCAGTACTTCGAGCCTCAGTCTCAGCTTCAGGAGAGATGCCTACAGGAACATGTTACCGACAGTGCAGTACTTCGAGCCTCAGTCTCAGCCTCAGGAGCGATGCCTGCAGGAACATGTTACCCACAGTGCGGTACTTCGAGCCTCAGTCTCAGCCTCAGGAGAGACGCCTGCAGGAACATGTTACCCACAGTGCAGTACTGCGAGCCTCAGTCTCAGCCTCAGGAGAGACGCCTGCAGGAACATGTTACCCACAGTGCAGTACTGCGAGCCTCAGTCTCAGCCTCAGGAGAGATGCCTGCAGGAACATGTTACCGACAGTGCAGTACTTGGAGCCTCAGTCTCAGCCTCAGGAGAGACGCCTGCAGGAACATGTTACCCACAGTGCAGTACTGCGAGCCTCAGTCTCAGCCTCAGGAGAGATGCCTGCAGGAACATGTTACCCTCAGTGCCGTACTGCGAGCCTCAGTTTCAGCCTCAGGAGAGACGCCTGCAGGAACATGTTACCCACAGTGCAGTACTGCGAGCCTCAGTCTCAGCATCAGGAGAGATGCCTGCAGGAACATGTTACCGACAGTGCAGTACTGCAAGCCTCAGTCTCATCCTCAGGAGCGATGCCTGCAGGAACATGTTACCGACAGTGCAGTACTTCGAGTCTCAATCTCAGCCTCAGGAGAGATGCCTGCAGGAACATGTTACCCACAGTGCAGTACTTAAAGCCTCAGTCTCAGCCTCAGGAGAGACGCCTGCAGGAACATGTTACCAACAGTGCAGTACTGCGAGCCTCAGTCTCAGCCTCAGGAGAGACGCCTGCAGGAACATGTTACCGACAGTGCAGTACTTCGAGCCTCAGTCTCAGCCTCAGGAGCGATGCCTGCAGGAACATGTTACCCACAGTGCGGTACTTCGAGCCTCAGTCTCAGCCTCAGGAGAGACGCCTGCAGGAACATGTTACCCACAGTGCAGTACTGCGAGCCTCAGTCTCAGCCTCAGGAGAGACGCCTGCAGGAACATGTTACCCACAGTGCAGTACTGCGAGCCTCAGTCTCAGCCTCAGGAGAGATGCCTGCAGGAACATGTTACCGACAGTGCAGTACTTGGAGCCTCAGTCTCAGCCTCAGGAGAGACGCCTGCAGGAACATGTTACCCACAGTGCAGTACTGCGAGCCTCAGTCTCAGCCTCAGGAGAGATGCCTGCAGGAACATGTTACCCTCAGTGCCGTACTGCGAGCCTCAGTTTCAGCCTCAGGAGAGACGCCTGCAGGAACATGTTACCCACAGTGCAGTACTGCGAGCCTCAGTCTCAGCGTCAGGAGAGATGCCTGCAGGAACATGTTACCGACAGTGCAGTACTGCAAGCCTCAGTCTCATCCTCAGGAGCGATGCCTGCAGGAACATGTTACCGACAGTGCAGTACTTCGAGCCTCAATCTCAGCCTCAGGAGAGATGCCTGCAGGAACATGTTACCGACAGTGCAGTACTGCGAGCCTCAGTCTCAGCCTCAGGAGAGATGCCTGCAGGAACATGTTACCCTCAGTGCCGTACTGCGAGCCTCAGTTTCAGCCTCAGGAGAGACGCCTGCAGGAACATGTTACCCACAGTGCAGTACTGCGAGCCTCAGTCTCAGCGTCAGGAGAGATGCCTGCAGGAACATGTTACCGACAGTGCAGTACTGCAAGCCTCAGTCTCATCCTCAGGAGCGATGCCTGCAGGAACATGTTACCGACAGTGCAGTACTTCGAGCCTCAATCTCAGCCTCAGGAGAGATGCCTGCAGGAACATGTTACCGACAGTGCAGTACTGCGAGCCTCAGTCTCAGCCTCAGGAGAGATGCCTGCAGGAACACGTTACCAACAGTGCAGTACTGCGAGCCTCAGTCTCAGCCTCAGGAGAGATGCCTGCAGGAACATGTTACCGACAGTGCAGTACTTCGAGCCTCAGTCTCAGCCTCAGGAGAGACGCCTGCAGGAACATGTTACCGACAGTGCAGTACTTGGAGCCTCAGTCTCAGCCTCAGGAGCGAAGCCTGCAGGAACATGTTACCGACAGTGCAGTACTGCGAGCCTCAGTCTCAGCCTCAGGAGAGATGCCTGCAGGAACATGTTACCGACAGTGCAGTACTGCGAGCCTCAGTCTCAGCCTCAGGAGAGATGCCTGCAGGAACATGTTACCCACAGTGCAGTACTGCGAGCCTCAGTCTCAGCCTCAGGAGAGATGCCTGCAGGAACACGTTACCAACAGTGCCGTACTGCGAGCCTCAGTCTCAGCCTCAGGAGAGATGCCTGCAGGAACATGTTACCGACAGTGCAGTACTTCGAGCCTCAGTCTCAGCCTCAGGAGAGACGCCTGCAGGAACATGTTACCGACAGTGCAGTACTTGGAGCCTCAGTCTCAGCCTCAGGAGCGAAGCCTGCAGGAACATGTTACCGACAGTGCAGTACTGCGAGCCTCAGTCTCAGCCTCAGGAGAGATGCCTGCAGGAACATGTTACCCACAGTGCAGTACTGCGAGCCTCAGTCTCAGCCTCAGGAGAGATGCCTGCAGGAACACGTTACCAACAGTGCAGTACTGCGAGCCTCAGTCTCAGCCTCAGGAGAGATGCCTGCAGGAACATGTTACCGACAGTGCAGTACTGCGAGCCTCAATATCTGCCTCAGGAGAGATGCCTGCAGGAACATGTTACCGACAGTGCAGTACTGCGAGCCTCAGTCTCAGCCTCAGGAGAGATGCCTGCAGGAACATGTTACCGACAGTTCAGTACTGCGAGCCTCAGTCTCAGCCTCAGGAGAGACGCCTGCAGGAACATGTTACTGACAGTGCAGTACATGGAGCCTCAGTCTCAGCCTCAGGAGCGATGCCTGCAGGAACATGTTACCGACAGTGCAGTACTGCGATCCTCAGTCTCCGCCTCAGGAGAGATGCCTGCAGGGACATGTTACCGACAGTGCAGTACTGCGAGCCTCAGTCTCAGCCTCAGGAGAGATGCCTGCAGGAACATGTTACCCACAGTGCAGTATTTCAAGCCTCAGTCTCAGCCTCAGGAGAGACGCCTGCAGGAACATGTTACCAATAGTGCAGTACTGCGAGCCTCAGTCTCAGCCTCAGGAGAGACGCCTGCAGGAACATGTTACCGACAGTGCAGTACTTCGAGCCTCAGTCTCAGCCTCAGGAGAGATGCCTACAGGAACATGTTACCGACAGTGCAGTACTTCGAGCCTCAGTCTCAGCCTCAGGAGCGATGCCTGCAGGAACATGTTACCCACAGTGCAGTACTTAGAGCCTCAGTCTCAGCCTCAGGAGAGACGCCTGCAGGAACATGTTACCCACAGTGCAGTACTGCGAGCCTCAGTCTCAGCCTCAGGAGAGATGCCTGCAGGAACATGTTACCGACAGTGCAGTACTTGGAGCCTCAGTCTCAGCCTCAGGAGAGACGCCTGCAGGAACATGTTACCCACAGTGCAGTACTGCGAGCCTCAGTTTCAGCCTTAGGAGAGATGCCTGCAGGAACATGTTACCGACAGTGCAGTACTGCGAGCCGCAGTCTCAGCCTTAGGAGAGACGCCTGCAGGAACATGTTACCCACAGTGCAGTACAGCGAGCCTCAGTCTCAGCCTCAGGAGAGATGCCTGCAGGAACATGTTACCGACAGTGCAGTACTGCAAGCCTCAGTCTCATCCTCAGGAGCGATGCCTGCAGGAACATGTTACCGACAGTGCAGTACTTCGAGCCTCAGTCTCAGCCTCAGGAGAGATGCCTGCAGGAACATGTTACCGACAGTGCAGTACTGCGAGCCTCAGTCTCAGCCTCAGGAGAGATGCCTGCAGGAACATGTTACCCACAGTGCAGTACTGCGAGCCTCAGTCTCAGCCTCAGGAGAGATGCCTGCAGGAACACGTTACCAACAGTGCAGTACTGCGAGCCTCAGTCTCAGCCTCAGGAGAGATGCCTGCAGGAACATGTTACCGACAGTGCAGTACTTCGAGCCTCAGTCTCAGCCTCAGGAGAGACGCCTGCAGGAACATGTTACCCACAGTGCTGTACTGCGATCCTCAGTCTCCGCCTCAGGAGAGATGCCTGCAGGAACATATTACCGACAGTGCAGTACTGCGAGCCTCAGTCTCAGCCTCAGGAGAGATGCCTGCAGGAACATGTTACCCACAGTGCAGTACTTCAAGCCTCAGTCTCAGCCTCAGGAGAGACGCCTGCAGGAACATGTTACCAACAGTGCAGTACTGCGAGCCTCAGTCTCAGCCTCAGGAGAGACGCCTGCAGGAACATGTTACCGACAGTGCAGTACTTCGAGCCTCAGTCTCAGCTTCAGGAGAGATGCCTACAGGAACATGTTACCGACAGTGCAGTACTTCGAGCCTCAGTCTCAGCCTCAGGAGCGATGCCTGCAGGAACATGTTACCCACAGTGCAGTACTTCGAGCCTCAGTCTCAGCCTCAGGAGAGACGCCTGCAGGAACATGTTACCCACAGTGCAGTACTGCGAGCCTCAGTCTCAGCCTCAGGAGAGACGCCTGCAGGAACATGTTACCCACAGTGCAGTACTGCGAGCCTCAGTCTCAGCCTCAGGAGAGATGCCTGCAGGAACATGTTACCGACAGTGCAGTACTTGGAGCCTCAGTCTCAGCCTCAGGAGAGACGCCTGCAGGAACATGTTACCCACAGTGCAGTACTGCGAGCCTCAGTCTCAGCCTCAGGAGAGATGCCTGCAGGAACATGTTACCCTCAGTGCCTTACTGCGAGCCTCAGTTTCAGCCTTAGGAGAGATGCCTGCAGGAACATGTTACCGACAGTGCAGTACTGTGAGCCTCAGTCTCAGCCTCAGGAGAGACGCCTGCAGGAACATGTTACCCACAGTGCAGTACTGCGAGCCTCAGTCTCAGCGTCAGGAGAGATGCCTGCAGGAACATGTTACCGACAGTGCAGTACTGCAAGCCTCAGTCTCATCCTCAGGAGCGATGCCTGCAGGAACATGTTACCGACAGTGCAGTACTTTGAGCCTCAATCTCAGCCTCAGGAGAGATGCCTGCAGGAACATGTTACCGACAGTGCAGTAGTGCGATCCTCAGTCTCAGCCTCAGGAGAGATGCCTGCAGGAACATGTTACCCACAGTGCAGTACTGCGAGCCTCAGTCTCAGCCTCAGGAGAGATGCCTGCAGGAACACGTTACCAACAGTGCAGTACTGCGAGCCTCAGTCTCAGCCTCAGGAGAGATGCCTGCAGGAACATGTTACCGACAGTGCAGTACTTTGAGCCTCAGTCTCAGCCTCAGGAGAGACGCCTGCAGGAACATGTTACCGACAGTGCAGTACTTGGAGCCTCAGTCTCAGCCTCAGGAGCGAAGCCTGCAGGAACATGTTACCGACAGTGCAGTACTGCGAGCCTCAGTCTCAGCCTCAGGAGAGATGCCTGCAGGAACATGTTACCCACAGTGCAGTACTGCGAGCCTCAGTCTCAGCCTCAGGAGAGATGCCTGCAGGAACACGTTACCAACAGTGCAGTACTGCGAGCCTCAGTCTCAGCCTCAGGAGAGATGCCTGCAGGAACATGTTACCGACAGTGCAGTACTTCGAGCCTCAGTCTCGGCCTCAGGAGAGACGCCTGCAGGAACATGTTACCGACAGTGCAGTACTTGGAGCCTCAGTCTCAGCCTCAGGAGCGATGCCTGCAGGAACATGTTACCCACAGTGCAGTACTTCGAGCCTCAGTCTCAGCCTCAGGAGAGATTCCTGCAGGAACATGTTACCGACAGTGCAGTACTTGGAGCCTCAGTCTCAGCCTCAGGAGCGATGCCTGCAGGAACATGTTACCCACAGTGCAGTACTTCGAGCCTCAGTCTCAGCATCAGGAGAGACACCTGCAGGAACATGTTACCCACAGTGCAGTACTGCGAGCCTCAGGAGAGATGCCTGCAGGAACATGTTACCGACAGTGCAGTACTGTGAGCCTCAATATCAGCCTCAGGAGAGATGCCTGCAGGAACATGTTACCGACAGTGCAGTACTGCGAGCCTCAGTCTCAGCCTCAGGAGAGATGCCTGCAGGAACATGTTACCCACAGTGCAGTACTGCGAGCATCAGTCTCAGCCTCAGGAGAGATGCCTGCAGGAACATGTTACCGACAGTGCAGTACTTCGAGCCTCAGTCTCAGCCTCAGGAGAGATGCCTGCAGGAACATGTTACCGACAGTGCAGTACTGCGAGCCTCAATATCTGCCTCAGGAGAGATGCCTGCAGGAACATGTTACCGACAGTGCAGTACTGCGAGCCTCAGTCTCAGCCTCAGGAGAGATGCCTGCAGGAACATGTTACTCACAGTGCAGTACTTGGAGCCTCAGTCTCAGCCTCAGGAGAGATGCCTGCAGGAACATGTTACCGACAGTGCAGTACTGCGAGCCTCAATATCAGCCTCAGGAGAGATGCCTGCAGGAACATGTTACCCACAGTGCAGTACTTCGAGCCTCAGTCTCAGCCTCAGGAGAGACGCCTGCAGGAACATGTTACCCACAGTGCAGTACTGCGAGCCTCAGTCTCAGCCTCAGGAGAGACGCCTGCGGGAACATGTTACCCACAGTGCAGTACTGCGAGCCTCAGTCTCAGCCTCAGGAGAGATGCCTGCAGAAACATGTTACCGACAGTGCGGTACTTGGAGCCTCAGTCTCAGCCTCAGGAGAGACGCCTGCAGGAACATGTTACCCACAGTGCAGTACTGCGAGCCTCAGTCTCAGCCTCAGGAGAGATGCCTGCAGGAACATGTTACCCACAGTGCAGTACTGCGAGCCTCAGTCTCAGCCTTAGGAGAGATGCCTGCATGAACATGTTCCCGACAGTGCAGTACTTCGAGCCTCAGTCTCAGCCTCAGGAGAGACGCCTGCAGGAACATGTTACCGACAGTGCAGTACTTGGAGCCTCAGTCTCAGCCTCAGAAGCGATGCCTGCAGGAACATGTTACCGACAGTGCAGTACTGCGAGCCTCAGTCTCAGCCTCAGGAGAGATGCCTGCAGGAACATGTTACCAACAGTGCAGTACTGCGAGCCTCAGTCTCAGCCTCAGGAGAGATGCCCGCAGGAACACGCTACCAACAGTGCAGTACTGCGAGCCTCAGTCTCAGCCTCAGGAGAGACGCCTGCAGGAACATGTTACCGACAGTGCAGTACTTCGAGCCTCAGTCTCGGCTTCAGGAGAGACGCCTGCAGGAACATATTACCGACAGTGCAGTACTTGGAGCCTCAGTCTCAGCCTCAGGAGCGATGCCTGCAGGAACATGTTACCCACAGTGCAGTACTTCGAGCCTCAGTCTCAGCATCAGGAGAGACACCTGCAGGAACATTTTACCCACAGTGCAGTACTGCGAGCCTCAGGAGAGATGCCTGCAGGAACATGTTACCGACAGTGCAGTACTTGGAGCCTCAGTCTCAGCCTCAGGAGAGATGCCTGCAGGAACATGTTACCGACAGCGCAGTACTTGGAGCCTCAGTCTCAGCCTCAGGAGAGATGCCTGCAGGAACATGTTACCGACAGTGCAGTACTTCGAGCCTCAGTCTCAGCCTCAGGAGAGATGCCTGCAGGAACATGTTACCGACAGTGCAGTACTTGGAGCCTCAGTCTCAGCCTCAGGAGCGATGCCTGCAGGAACATGTTACCCACAGTGCTGTACTTCGAGCCTCAGTCTCAGCCTCAGGATTGACGCCTGTAGGAACATGTTACCCACAGAGCAGTGCTGCGAGTCTCAGCCTCAGGAGAGACGCCTGCAGGAACATGTTACCCACTGTGCAGTACTGCGAGCCTCAGTCTCAGCCTCAGGAGAGATGCCTGCAGGAACATGTTACCGACAGTGCAGTACTTGGAGCCTCAGTCTCAGCCTCAGGAGAGACGCCTGCAGGAACATGTTACCCACAGTGCAGTACTGCGAGCCTCAGTCTCAGCCTCAGGAGAGATGCCTGCAGGAACATGTTACTGACAGTGCAGTACTGCGAGCCTCAGTCTCAGCCTCAGGAGAGACGCCTGCAGGAACATGTTACCAACAGTGCAGTACTGCGAGCCTCAGTCTCAGCCTCAGGAGAGATGCCTACAGTAACATGTTACAGACAGTGCAGTACTGCGAGCCTCAGGAGCGATGCCTGCAGGAACATGTTACCGACAGTGCAGTACTTCGAGCCTCAGTCTCAGCCTCAGGAGAGATGCCTGCAGGAACATGTTACCGACAGTGCAGTACTGCGAGCCTCAGTCTCAGCCTCAGGAGAGATGCCTGCAGGAACATGTTACCCACAGTGCAGTACTGCGAGCCTCAGTCTCAGCCTCAGGAGAGATGCCTGCAGGAACACGTTACCAACAGTGCAGTACTGCGAGCCTCAGTCTCAGCCTCAGGAGAGATGCCTGCAGGAACATGTTACCGACAGTGCAGTACTTCGAGCCTCAGTCTCAGCCTCAGGAGAGACGCCTGCAGGAACATGTTACTGACAGTGCAGTACTTGGAGCCTCAGTCTCAGCCTCAGGAGCGATGCCTGCAGGAACATGTTACCGACAGTGCAGTACTGCGATCCTCAGTCTCCGCCTCAGGAGAGATGCCTGCAGGGACATGTTACCGACAGTGCAGTACTGCGAGCCTCAGTCTCAGCCTCAGGATGGATGCCTGCAGGAACATGTTACCCACAGTGCAGTATTTCAAGCCTCAGTCTCAGCCTCAGGAGAGACGCCTGCAGGAACATGTTACCAATAGTGCAGTACTGCGAGCCTCAGTCTCAGCCTCAGGAGAGACGCCTGCAGGAACATGTTACCGACAGTGCAGTACTTCGAGCCTCAGTCTCAGCCTCAGGAGAGATGCCTACAGGAACATGTTACCGACAGTGCAGTACTTCGAGCCTCAGTCTCAGCCTCAGGAGCGATGCCTGCAGGAACATGTTACCCACAGTGCAGTACTTCGAGCCTCAGTCTCAGCCTTAGGAGAGACGCCTGCAGGAACATGTTACCCACAGTGCAGTACTGCGAGCCTCAGTCTCAGCCTCAGGAGAGATGCCTGCAGGAACATGTTACCGACAGTGCAGTACTTGGAGCCTCAGTCTCAGCCTCAGGAGAGACGCCTGCAGGAACATGTTACCCACAGTGCAGTACTGCGAGCCTCAGTTTCAGCCTTAGGAGAGATGCCTGCAGGAACATGTTACCGACAGTGCAGTACTGCGAGCCTCAGTCTCAGCCTTAGGAGAGACGCCTGCAGGAACATGTTACCCACAGTGCAGTACTGCGAGCCTCAGTCTCAGCCTCAGGAGAGATGCCTGCAGGAACATGTTATTGACAGTGCAGTACTGCAAGCCTCAGTCTCATCCTCAGGAGCGATGCCTGCAGGAACATGTTACCGACAGTGCAGTACTTCGAGCCTCAGTCTCAGCCTCAGGAGAGATGCCTGCAGGAACATGTTACCGACAGTGCAGTACTGCGAGCCTCAGTCTCAGCCTCAGGAGAGATGCCTGCAGGAACACGTTACCAACAGTGCAGTACTGCGAGCCTCAGTCTCAGCCTCAGGAGAGATGCCTGCAGGAACATGTTACCCACAGTGCAGTACTGCGAGCCTCAGTCTCAGCCTCAGGAGAGATACCTGCAGGAACACGTTACCAACAGTGCAGTACTGCGAGCCTCAGTCTCAGCCTCAGGAGAGATGCCTGCAGGAACATGTTACCGACAGTGCAGTACTTCGAGCCTCAGTCTCAGCCTCAGGAGAGACGCCTGCAGGAACATGTTACCCACAGTGCTGTACTGCGATCCTCAGTCTCCGCCTCAGGAGAGATGCCTGCAGGAACATGTTACCGACAGTGCAGTACTGCGAGCCTCAGTCTCAGCCTCAGGAGAGATGCCTGCAGGAACATGTTACCCACAGTGCAGTACTTAAAGCCTCAGTCTCAGCCTCAGGAGAGACGCCTGCAGGAACATGTTACCAACAGTGCAGTACTGCGAGCCTCAGTCTCAGCCTCAGGAGAGACGCCTGCAGGAACATGTTACCGACAGTGCAGTACTTCGAGCCTCAGTCTCAGCTTCAGGAGAGATGCCTACAGGAACATGTTACCGACAGTGCAGTACTTCGAGCCTCAGTCTCAGCCTCAGGAGCGATGCCTGCAGGAACATGTTACCCACAGTGCGGTACTTCGAGCCTCAGTCTCAGCCTCAGGAGAGACGCCTGCAGGAACATGTTACCCACAGTGCAGTACTGCGAGCCTCAGTCTCAGCCTCAGGAGAGACGCCTGCAGGAACATGTTACCCACAGTGCAGTACTGCGAGCCTCAGTCTCAGCCTCAGGAGAGATGCCTGCAGGAACATGTTACCGACAGTGCAGTACTTGGAGCCTCAGTCTCAGCCTCAGGAGAGACGCCTGCAGGAACATGTTACCCACAGTGCAGTACTGCGAGCCTCAGTTTCAGCCTTAGGAGAGATGCCTGCAGGAACATGTTACCGACAGTGCAGTACTGCGAGCCTCAGTCTCAGCCTTAGGAGAGACGCCTGCAGGAACATGTTACCCACAGTGCAGTACTGCGAGCCTCAGTCTCAGCCTCAGGAGAGATGCCTGCAGGAACATGTTATTGACAGTGCAGTACTGCAAGCCTCAGTCTCATATTCAGGAGCGATGCCTGCAGGAACATGTTACCGACAGTGCAGTACTTCGAGCCTCAGTCTCAGCCTCAGGAGAGATGCCTGCAGGAACATGTTACCGACAGTGCAGTACTGCGAGCCTCAGTCTCAGCCTCAGGAGAGATGCCTGCAGGAACACGTTACCAACAGTGCAGTACTGCGAGCCTCAGTCTCAGCCTCAGGAGAGATGCCTGCAGGAACATGTTACCCACAGTGCAGTACTGCGAGCCTCAGTCTCAGCCTCAGGAGAGATACCTGCAGGAACACGTTACCAACAGTGCAGTACTGCGAGCCTCAGTCTCAGCCTCAGGAGAGATGCCTGCAGGAACATGTTACCGACAGTGCAGTACTTCGAGCCTCAGTCTCAGCCTCAGGAGAGACACCTGCAGGAACATGTTACCCACAGTGCTGTACTGCGATCCTCAGTCTCCGCCTCAGGAGAGATGCCTGCAGGAACATGTTACCGACAGTGCAGTACTGCGAGCCTCAGTCTCAGCCTCAGGAGAGATGCCTGCAGGAACATGTTACCCACAGTGCAGTACTTAAAGCCTCAGTCTCAGCCTCAGGAGAGACGCCTGCAGGAACATGTTACCAACAGTGCAGTACTGCGAGCCTCAGTCTCAGCCTCAGGAGAGACGCCTGCAGGAACATGTTACCGACAGTGCAGTACTTCGAGCCTCAGTCTCAGCTTCAGGAGAGATGCCTACAGGAACATGTTACCGACAGTGCAGTACTTCGAGCCTCAGTCTCAGCCTCAGGAGCGATGCCTGCAGGAACATGTTACCCACAGTGCGGTACTTCGAGCCTCAGTCTCAGCCTCAGGAGAGACGCCTGCAGGAACATGTTACCCACAGTGCAGTACTGCGAGCCTCAGTCTCAGCCTCAGGAGAGACGCCTGCAGGAACATGTTACCGACAGTGCAGTACTTGGAGCCTCAGTCTCAGCCTCAGGAGCGATGCCTGCAGGAACATGTTACCGACAGTGCAGTACTGCGAGCCTCAGTCTCAGCCTCAGGAGAGATGCCTGCAGGAACATGTTACCCACAGTGCAGTACTGCGAGCCTCAGTCTCAGCCTCAGGAGAGATGCCCGCAGGAACACGCTACCAACAGTGCAGTACTGCGAGCCTCAGTCTCAGCCTCAGGAGAGACGCCTGCAGGAACATGTTACCGACAGTGCAGTACTTCGAGCCTCAGTCTCGGCTTCAGGAGAGACGCCTGCAGGAACATGTTACCGACAGTGCAGTACTTGGAGCCTCAGTCTCAGCCTCAGGAGCGATGCCTGCAGGAACATGTTACCCACAGTGCAGTACTTCGAGCCTCAGTCTCAGCATCAGGAGAGACACCTGCAGGAACATTTTACCCACAGTGCAGTACTGCGAGCCTCAGGAGAGATGCCTGCAGGAACAAGTTACCGACAGTGCAGTACTTGGAGCCTCAGTCTCAGCCTCAGGAGAGATGCCTGCAGGAACATGTTACCGACAGCGCAGTACTTGGAGCCTCAGTCTCAGCCTCAGGAGAGATGCCTGCAGGAACATGTTACCGACAGTGCAGTACTTCGAGCCTCAGTCTCAGCCTCAGGAGAGATGCCTGCAGGAACATGTTACCGACAGTGCAGTACTTGGAGCCTCAGTCTCAGCCTCAGGAGCGATGCCTGCAGGAACATGTTACCCACAGTGCTGTACTTCGAGCCTCAGTCTCAGCCTCAGGATTGACGCCTGTAGGAACATGTTACCCACAGAGCAGTGCTGCGAGTCTCAGCCTCAGGAGAGACGCCTGCAGGAACATGTTACCCACTGTGCAGTACTGCGAGCCTCAGTCTCAGCCTCAGGAGAGATGCCTGCAGGAACATGTTACCGACAGTGCAGTACTTGGAGCCTCAGTCTCAGCCTCAGGAGAGACGCCTGCAGGAACATGTTACCCACAGTGCAGTACTGCGAGCCTCAGTCTCAGCCTCAGGAGAGATGCCTGCAGGAACATGTTACCGACAGTGCAGTACTGCGAGCCTCAGTCTCAGCCTCAGGAGAGACGCCTGCAGGAACATGTTACCAACAGTGCAGTACTGCGAGCCTCAGTCTCAGCCTCAGGAGAGATGCCTACAGTAACATGTTACAGACAGTGCAGTACTGCGAGCCTCAGTCTGATCCTCAGGAGCGATGCCTGCAGGAACATGTTACCGACAGTGCAGTACTTCGAGCCTCAGTCTCAGCCTCAGGAGAGATGCCTGCAGGAACATGTTACCGACAGTGCAGTACTGCGAGCCTCAGTCTCAGCCTCAGGAGAGATGCCTGCAGGAACATGTTACCCACAGTGCAGTACTGCGAGCCTCAGTCTCAGCCTCAGGAGAGATGCCTGCAGGAACACGTTACCAACAGTGCAGTACTGCGAGCCTCAGTCTCAGCCTCAGGAGAGATGCCTGCAGGAACATGTTACCGACAGTGCAGTACTTCGAGCCTCAGTCTCAGCCTCAGGAGAGACGCCTGCAGGAACATGTTACTGACAGTGCAGTACTTGGAGCCTCAGTCTCAGCCTCAGGAGCGATGCCTGCAGGAACATGTTACCGACAGTGCAGTACTGCGATCCTCAGTCTCCGCCTCAGGAGAGATGCCTGCAGGGACATGTTACCGACAGTGCAGTACTGCGAGCCTCAGTCTCAGCCTCAGGATGGATGCCTGCAGGAACATGTTACCCACAGTGCAGTATTTCAAGCCTCAGTCTCAGCCTCAGGAGAGACGCCTGCAGGAACATGTTACCAATAGTGCAGTACTGCGAGCCTCAGTCTCATCGTCAGGAGAGATGCCTGCAGGAACATGTTACCGACAGTGCAGTACTTCGAGCCTCAGTCTCAGCCTCAGGAGAGATGCCTACAGGAACATGTTACCGACAGTGCAGTACTTCGAGCCTCAGTCTCAGCCTCAGGAGCGATGCCTGCAGGAACATGTTACCCACAGTGCAGTACTTCGAGCCTCAGTCTCAGCCTCAGGAGAGACGCCTGCAGGAACATGTTACCCACAGTGCAGTACTGCGAGCCTCAGTCTCAGCCTCAGGAGAGATGCCTGCAGGAACATGTTACCGACAGTGCAGTACTTGGAGCCTCAGTCTCAGCCTCAGGAGAGACGCCTGCAGGAACATGTTACCCACAGTGCAGTACTGCGAGCCTCAGTTTCAGCCTTAGGAGAGATGCCTGCAGGAACATGTTACCGACAGTGCAGTACTGCGAGCCTCAGTCTCAGCCTTAGGAGAGACGCCTGCAGGAACATGTTACCCACATTGCAGTACTGCGAGCCTCAGTCTCAGCCTCAGGAGAGATGCCTGCAGGAACATGTTATTGACAGTGCAGTACTGCAAGCCTCAGTCTCATCCTCAGGAGCGATGCCTGCAGGAACATGTTACCGACAGTGCAGTACTTCGAGCCTCAGTCTCAGCCTCAGGAGAGATGCCTGCAGGAACATGTTACCGACAGTGCAGTACTGCGAGCCTCAGTCTCAGCCTCAGGAGAGATGCCTGCAGGAACACGTTACCAACAGTGCAGTACTGCGAGCCTCAGTCTCAGCCTCAGGAGAGATGCCTGCAGGAACATGTTACCCACAGTGCAGTACTGCGAGCCTCAGTCTCAGCCTCAGGAGAGATACCTGCAGGAACACGTTACCAACAGTGCAGTACTGCGAGCCTCAGTCTCAGCCTCAGGAGAGATGCCTGCAGGAACATGTTACCGACAGTGCAGTACTTCGAGCCTCAGTCTCAGCCTCAGGAGAGACGCCTGCAGGAACATGTTACCCACAGTGCTGTACTGCGATCCTCAGTCTCCGCCTCAGGAGAGATGCCTGCAGGAACATGTTACCGACAGTGCAGTACTGCGAGCCTCAGTCTCAGCCTCAGGAGAGATGCCTGCAGGAACATGTTACCCACAGTGCAGTACTTAAAGCCTCAGTCTCAGCCTCAGGAGAGACGCCTGCAGGAACATGTTACCAACAGTGCAGTACTGCGAGCCTCAGTCTCAGCCTCAGGAGAGACGCCTGCAGGAACATGTTACCGACAGTGCAGTACTTCGAGCCTCAGTCTCAGCTTCAGGAGAGATGCCTACAGGAACATGTTACCGACAGTGCAGTACTTCGAGCCTCAGTCTCAGCCTCAGGAGCGATGCCTGCAGGAACATGTTACCCACAGTGCGGTACTTCGAGCCTCAGTCTCAGCCTCAGGAGAGACGCCTGCAGGAACATGTTACCCACAGTGCAGTACTGCGAGCCTCAGTCTCAGCCTCAGGAGAGACGCCTGCAGGAACATGTTACCCACAGTGCAGTACTGCGAGCCTCAGTCTCAGCCTCAGGAGAGATGCCTGCAGGAACATGTTACCGACAGTGCAGTACTTGGAGCCTCAGTCTCAGCCTCAGGAGAGACGCCTGCAGGAACATGTTACCCACAGTGCAGTACTGCGAGCCTCAGTCTCAGCCTCAGGAGAGATGCCTGCAGGAACATGTTACCCTCAGTGCCGTACTGCGAGCCTCAGTTTCAGCCTCAGGAGAGACGCCTGCAGGAACATGTTACCCACAGTGCAGTACTGCGAGCCTCAGTCTCAGCATCAGGAGAGATGCCTGCAGGAACATGTTACCGACAGTGCAGTACTGCAAGCCTCAGTCTCATCCTCAGGAGCGATGCCTGCAGGAACATGTTACCGACAGTGCAGTACTTCGAGCCTCAATCTCAGCCTCAGGAGAGATGCCTGCAGGAACATGTTACCCACAGTGCAGTACTTAAAGCCTCAGTCTCAGCCTCAGGAGAGACGCCTGCAGGAACATGTTACCAACAGTGCAGTACTGCGAGCCTCAGTCTCAGCCTCAGGAGAGACGCCTGCAGGAACATGTTACCGACAGTGCAGTACTTCGAGCCTCAGTCTCAGCCTCAGGAGCGATGCCTGCAGGAACATGTTACCCACAGTGCGGTACTTCGAGCCTCAGTCTCAGCCTCAGGAGAGACGCCTGCAGGAACATGTTACCCACAGTGCAGTACTGCGAGCCTCAGTCTCAGCCTCAGGAGAGACGCCTGCAGGAACATGTTACCCACAGTGCAGTACTGCGAGCCTCAGTCTCAGCCTCAGGAGAGATGCCTGCAGGAACATGTTACCGACAGTGCAGTACTTGGAGCCTCAGTCTCAGCCTCAGGAGAGACGCCTGCAGGAACATGTTACCCACAGTGCAGTACTGCGAGCCTCAGTCTCAGCCTCAGGAGAGATGCCTGCAGGAACATGTTACCCTCAGTGCCGTACTGCGAGCCTCAGTTTTAGCCTCAGGAGAGACGCCTGCAGGAACATGTTACCCACAGTGCAGTACTGCGAGCCTCAGTCTCAGCGTCAGGAGAGATGCCTGCAGGAACATGTTACCGACAGTGCAGTACTGCAAGCCTCAGTCTCATCCTCAGGAGCGATGCCTGCAGGAACATGTTACCGACAGTGCAGTACTTTGAGCCTCAATCTCAGCCTCAGGAGAGATGCCTGCAGGAACATGTTACCCTCAGTGCCGTACTGCGAGCCTCAGTTTCAGCCTCAGGAGAGATGCCTGCAGGAACATGTTACCGACAGTGCAGTACTGCGAGCCTCAGTCTCAGCGTCAGGAGAGATGCCTGCAGGAACATGTTACCGACAGTGCAGTACTGCGAGCCTCAGTCTCAGCCTCAGGAGAGATGCCTGCAGGAACATGTTACCCTCAGTGCCGTACTGCGAGCCTCAGTTTCAGCCTCAGGAGAGACGCCTGCAGGAACATGTTACCCACAGTGCAGTACTGCGAGCCTCAGTCTCAGCGTCAGGAGAGATGCCTGCAGGAACATGTTACCGACAGTGCAGTACTGCAAGCCTCAGTCTCATCCTCAGGAGCGATGCCTGCAGGAACATGTTACCGACAGTGCAGTACTTCGAGCCTCAATCTCAGCCTCAGGAGAGATGCCTGCAGGAACATGTTACCGACAGTGCAGTACTGCGAGCCTCAGTCTCAGCCTCAGGAGAGATGCCTGCAGGAACACGTTACCAACAGTGCAGTACTGCGAGCCTCAGTCTCAGCCTCAGGAGAGATGCCTGCAGGAACATGTTACCGACAGTGCAGTACTTCGAGCCTCAGTCTCAGCCTCAGGAGAGACGCCTGCAGGAACATGTTACCGACAGTGCAGTACTTGGAGCCTCAGTCTCAGCCTCAGGAGCGAAGCCTGCAGGAACATGTTACCGACAGTGCAGTACTGCGAGCCTCAGTCTCAGCCTCAGGAGAGATGCCTGCAGGAACATGTTACCGACAGTGCAGTACTGCGAGCCTCAGTCTCAGCCTCAGGAGAGATGCCTGCAGGAACATGTTACCCACAGTGCAGTACTGCGAGCCTCAGTCTCAGCCTCAGGAGAGATGCCTGCAGGAACACGTTACCAACAGTGCCGTACTGCGAGCCTCAGTCTCAGCCTCAGGAGAGATGCCTGCAGGAACATGTTACCGACAGTGCAGTACTTCGAGCCTCAGTCTCAGCCTCAGGAGAGACGCCTGCAGGAACATGTTACCGACAGTGCAGTACTTGGAGCCTCAGTCTCAGCCTCAGGAGCGAAGCCTGCAGGAACATGTTACCGACAGTGCAGTACTGCGAGCCTCAGTCTCAGCCTCAGGAGAGATGCCTGCAGGAACATGTTTCCCACAGTGCAATACTGCGAGCCTCAGTCTCAGCCTCAGGAGAGATGCCTGCAGGAACACGTTACCAACAGTGCAGTACTGCGAGCCTCAGTCTCAGCCTCAGGAGAGATGCCTGCAGGAACATGTTACCGACAGTGCAGTACTGCGAGCCTCAATATCTGCCTCAGGAGAGATGCCTGCAGGAACATGTTACCGACAGTGCAGTACTGCGAGCCTCAGTCTCAGCCTCAGGAGAGATGCCTGCAGGAACATGTTACCGACAGTTCAGTACTGCGAGCCTCAGTCTCAGCCTCAGGAGAGACGCCTGCAGGAACATGTTACTGACAGTGCAGTACTTGGAGCCTCAGTCTCAGCCTCAGGAGCGATGCCTGCAGGAACATGTTACCGACAGTGCAGTACTGCGATCCTCAGTCTCCGCCTCAGGAGAGATGCCTGCAGGGACATGTTACCGACAGTGCAGTACTGCGAGCCTCAGTCTCAGCCTCAGGAGAGATGCCTGCAGGAACATGTTACCCACAGTGCAGTATTTCAAGCCTCAGTCTCAGCCTCAGGAGAGACGCCTGCAGGAACATGTTACCAATAGTGCAGTACTGCGAGCCTCAGTCTCAGCCTCAGGAGAGACGCCTGCAGGAACATGTTACCGACAGTGCAGTACTTCGAGCCTCAGTCTCAGCCTCAGGAGAGATGCCTACAGGAACATGTTACCGACAGTGCAGTACTTCGAGCCTCAGTCTCAGCCTCAGGAGCGATGCCTGCAGGAACATGTTACCCACAGTGCAGTACTTAGAGCCTCAGTCTCAGCCTCAGGAGAGACGCCTGCAGGAACATGTTACCCACAGTGCAGTACTGCGAGCCTCAGTCTCAGCCTCAGGAGAGATGCCTGCAGGAACATGTTACCGACAGTGCAGTACTTGGAGCCTCAGTCTCAGCCTCAGGAGAGACGCCTGCAGGAACATGTTACCCACAGTGCAGTACTGCGAGCCTCAGTTTCAGCCTTAGGAGAGATGCCTGCAGGAACATGTTACCGACAGTGCAGTACTGCGAGCCGCAGTCTCAGCCTTAGGAGAGACGCCTGCAGGAACATGTTACCCACAGTGCAGTACAGCGAGCCTCAGTCTCAGCCTCAGGAGAGATGCCTGCAGGAACATGTTACCGACAGTGCAGTACTGCAAGCCTCAGTCTCATCCTCAGGAGCGATGCCTGCAGGAACATGTTACCGACAGTGCAGTACTTCGAGCCTCAGTCTCAGCCTCAGGAGAGATGCCTGCAGGAACATGTTACCGACAGTGCAGTACTGCGAGCCTCAGTCTCAGCCTCAGGAGAGATGCCTGCAGGAACATGTTACCCACAGTGCAGTACTGCGAGCCTCAGTCTCAGCCTCAGGAGAGATGCCTGCAGGAACACGTTACCAACAGTGCAGTACTGCGAGCCTCAGTCTCAGCCTCAGGAGAGATGCCTGCAGGAACATGTTACCGACAGTGCAGTACTTCGAGCCTCAGTCTCAGCCTCAGGAGAGACGCCTGCAGGAACATGTTACCCACAGTGCTGTACTGCGATCCTCAGTCTCCGCCTCAGGAGAGATGCCTGCAGGAACATGTTACCGACAGTGCAGTACTGCGAGCCTCAGTCTCAGCCTCAGGAGAGATGCCTGCAGGAACATGTTACCCACAGTGCAGTACTTCAAGCCTCAGTCTCAGCCTCAGGAGAGACGCCTGCAGGAACATGTTACCAACAGTGCAGTACTGCGAGCCTCAGTCTCAGCCTCAGGAGAGACGCCTGCAGGAACATGTTACCGACAGTGCAGTACTTCGAGCCTCAGTCTCAGCTTCAGGAGAGATGCCTACAGGAACATGTTACCGACAGTGCAGTACTTCGAGCCTCAGTCTCAGCCTCAGGAGCGATGCCTGCAGGAACATGTTACCCACAGTGCAGTACTTCGAGCCTCAGTCTCAGCCTCAGGAGAGACGCCTGCAGGAACATGTTACCCACAGTGCAGTACTGCGAGCCTTAGTCTCAGCCTCAGGAGAGACGCCTGCAGGAACATGTTACCCACAGTGCAGTACTGCGAGCCTCAGTCTCAGCCTCAGGAGAGATGCCTGCAGGAACATGTTACCGACAGTGCAGTACTTGGAGCCTCAGTCTCAGCCTCAGGAGAGACGCCTGCAGGAACATGTTACCCACAGTGCAGTACTGCGAGCCTCAGTCTCAGCCTCAGGAGAGATGCCTGCAGGAACATGTTACCCTCAGTGCCTTACTGCGAGCCTCAGTTTCAGCCTTAGGAGAGATGCCTGCAGGAACATGTTACCGACAGTGCAGTACTGTGAGCCTCAGTCTCAGCCTCAGGAGAGACGCCTGCAGGAACATGTTACCCACAGTGCAGTACTGCGAGCCTCAGTCTCAGCGTCAGGAGAGATGCCTGCAGGAACATGTTACCGACAGTGCAGTACTGCAAGCCTCAGTCTCATCCTCAGGAGCGATGCCTGCAGGAACATGTTACCGACAGTGCAGTACTGCGAGCCTCAGTCTCAGCCTCAGGAGAGACGCCTGCAGGAACATGTTACTGACAGTGCAGTACTTGGAGCCTCAGTCTCAGCCTCAGGAGCGATGCCTGCAGGAACATGTTACCGACAGTGCAGTACTGCGATCCTCAGTCTCCGCCTCAGGAGAGATGCCTGCAGGGACATGTTACCGACAGTGCAGTACTGCGAGCCTCAGTCTCAGCCTCAGGAGAGATGCCTGCAGGAACATGTTACCCACAGTGCAGTATTTCAAGCCTCAGTCTCAGCCTCAGGAGAGACGCCTGCAGGAACATGTTACCAATAGTGCAGTACTGCGAGCCTCAGTCTCAGCCTCAGGAGAGACGCCTGCAGGAACATGTTACCGACAGTGCAGTACTTCGAGCCTCAGTCTCAGCCTCAGGAGAGATGCCTACAGGAACATGTTACCGACAGTGCAGTACTTCGAGCCTCAGTCTCAGCCTCAGGAGCGATGCCTGCAGGAACATGTTACCCACAGTGCAGTACTTAGAGCCTCAGTCTCAGCCTCAGGAGAGACGCCTGCAGGAACATGTTACCCACAGTGCAGTACTGCGAGCCTCAGTCTCAGCCTCAGGAGAGATGCCTGCAGGAACATGTTACCGACAGTGCAGTACTTGGAGCCTCAGTCTCAGCCTCAGGAGAGACGCCTGCAGGAACATGTTACCCACAGTGCAGTACTGCGAGCCTCAGTTTCAGCCTTAGGAGAGATGCCTGCAGGAACATGTTACCGACAGTGCAGTACTGCGAGCCGCAGTCTCAGCCTTAGGAGAGACGCCTGCAGGAACATGTTACCCACAGTGCAGTACAGCGAGCCTCAGTCTCAGCCTCAGGAGAGATGCCTGCAGGAACATGTTACCGACAGTGCAGTACTGCAAGCCTCAGTCTCATCCTCAGGAGCGATGCCTGCAGGAACATGTTACCGACAGTGCAGTACTTCGAGCCTCAGTCTCAGCCTCAGGAGAGATGCCTGCAGGAACATGTTACCGACAGTGCAGTACCGCGAGCCTCAGTCTCAGCCTCAGGAGAGATGCCTGCAGGAACATGTTACCCACAGTGCAGTACTGCGAGCCTCAGTCTCAGCCTCAGGAGAGATGCCTGCAGGAACACGTTACCAACAGTGCAGTACTGCGAGCCTCAGTCTCAGCCTCAGGAGAGATGCCTGCAGGAACATGTTACCGACAGTGCAGTACTTCGAGCCTCAGTCTCAGCCTCAGGAGAGACGCCTGCAGGAACATGTTACCCACAGTGCTGTACTGCGATCCTCAGTCTCCGCCTCAGGAGAGATGCCTGCAGGAACATGTTACCGACAGTGCAGTACTGCGAGCCTCAGTCTCAGCCTCAGGAGAGATGCCTGCAGGAACATGTTACCCACAGTGCAGTACTTCAAGCCTCAGTCTCAGCCTCAGGAGAGACGCCTGCAGGAACATGTTACCAACAGTGCAGTACTGCGAGCCTCAGTCTCAGCCTCAGGAGAGACGCCTGCAGGAACATGTTACCGACAGTGCAGTACTTCGAGCCTCAGTCTCAGCTTCAGGAGAGATGCCTACAGGAACATGTTACCGACAGTGCAGTACTTCGAGCCTCAGTCTCAGCCTCAGGAGCGATGCCTGCAGGAACATGTTACCCACAGTGCAGTACTTCGAGCCTCAGTCTCAGCCTCAGGAGAGACGCCTGCAGGAACATGTTACCCACAGTGCAGTACTGCGAGCCTCAGTCTCAGCCTCAGGAGAGACGCCTGCAGGAACATGTTACCCACAGTGCAGTACTGCGAGCCTCAGTCTCAGCCTCAGGAGAGATGCCTGCAGGAACATGTTACCGACAGTGCAGTACTTGGAGCCTCAGTCTCAGCCTCAGGAGAGACGCCTGCAGGAACATGTTACCCACAGTGCAGTACTGCGAGCCTCAGTCTCAGCCTCAGGAGAGATGCCTGCAGGAACATGTTACCCTCAGTGCCTTACTGCGAGCCTCAGTTTCAGCCTTAGGAGAGATGCCTGCAGGAACATGTTACCGACAGTGCAGTACTGTGAGCCTCAGTCTCAGCCTCAGGAGAGACGCCTGCAGGAACATGTTACCCACAGTGCAGTACTGCGAGCCTCAGTCTCAGCGTCAGGAGAGATGCCTGCAGGAACATGTTACCGACAGTGCAGTACTGCAAGCCTCAGTCTCATCCTCAGGAGCGATGCCTGCAGGAACATGTTACCGACAGTGCAGTACTTTGAGCCTCAATCTCAGCCTCAGGAGAGATGCCTGCAGGAACATGTTACCGACAGTGCAGTAGTGCGATCCTCAGTCTCAGCCTCAGGAGAGATGCCTGCAGGAACATGTTACCCACAGTGCAGTACTGCGAGCCTCAGTCTCAGCCTCAGGAGAGATGCCTGCAGGAACACGTTACCAACAGTGCAGTACTGCGAGCCTCAGTCTCAGCCTCAGGAGAGATGCCTGCAGGAACATGTTACCGACAGTGCAGTACTTTGAGCCTCAGTCTCAGCCTCAGGAGAGACGCCTGCAGGAACATGTTACCGACAGTGCAGTACTTGGAGCCTCAGTCTCAGCCTCAGGAGCGAAGCCTGCAGGAACATGTTACCGACAGTGCAGTACTGCGAGCCTCAGTCTCAGCCTCAGGAGAGATGCCTGCAGGAACATGTTACCCACAGTGCAGTACTGCGAGCCTCAGTCTCAGCCTCAGGAGAGATGCCTGCAGGAACACGTTACCAACAGTGCAGTACTGCGAGCCTCAGTCTCAGCCTCAGGAGAGATGCCTGCAGGAACATGTTACCGACAGTGCAGTACTTCGAGCCTCAGTCTCGGCCTCAGGAGAGACGCCTGCAGGAACATGTTACCGACAGTGCAGTACTTGGAGCCTCAGTCTCAGCCTCAGGAGCGATGCCTGCAGGAACATGTTACCCACAGTGCAGTACTTCGAGCCTCAGTCTCAGCCTCAGGAGAGATTCCTGCAGGAACATGTTACCGACAGTGCAGTACTTGGAGCCTCAGTCTCAGCCTCAGGAGCGATGCCTGCAGGAACATGTTACCTTCAGTGCAGTACTTCGAGCCTCAGTCTCAGCATCAGGAGAGACACCTGCAGGAACATGTTACCCACAGTGCAGTACTGCGAGCCTCAGGAGAGATGCCTGCAGGAACATGTTACCGACAGTGCAGTACTGTGAGCCTCAATATCAGCCTCAGGAGAGATGCCTGCAGGAACATGTTACCGACAGTGCAGTACTGCGAGCCTCAGTCTCAGCCTCAGGAGAGATGCCTGCAGGAACATGTTACCCACAGTGCAGTACTGCGAGCATCAGTCTCAGCCTCAGGAGAGATGCCTGCAGGAACATGTTACCGACAGTGCAGTACTTCGAGCCTCAGTCTCAGCCTCAGGAGAGATGCCTGCAGGAACATGTTACCGACAGTGCAGTACTGCGAGCCTCAATATCTGCCTCAGGAGAGATGCCTGCAGGAACATGTTACCGACAGTGCAGTACTGCGAGCCTCAGTCTCAGCCTCAGGAGAGATGCCTGCAGGAACATGTTACTCACAGTGCAGTACTTGGAGCCTCAGTCTCAGCCTCAGGAGAGATGCCTGCAGGAACATGTTACCGACAGTGCAGTACTGCGAGCCTCAATATCAGCCTCAGGAGAGACGCCTGCAGGAACATGTTACCCACAGTGCAGTACTGCGAGCCTCAGTCTCAGCCTCAGGAGAGACGCCTGCGGGAACATGTTACCCACAGTGCAGTACTTCGAGCCTCAGTCTCAGCCTCAGGAGAGACGCCTGCAGGAACATGTTACCGACAGTGCAGTACTGCGAGCCTCAGTCTCAGCCTCAGGAGAGATGCCTGCAGGAACATGTTACTCACAGTGCAGTACTTGGAGCCTCAGTCTCAGCCTCAGGAGAGATGCCTGCAGGAACATGTTACCGACAGTGCAGTACTGCGAGCCTCAATATCAGCCTCAGGAGAGACGCCTGCAGGAACATGTTACCCACAGTGCAGTACTGCGAGCCTCAGTCTCAGCCTCAGGAGAGACGCCTGCGGGAACATGTTACCCACAGTGCAGTACTTCGAGCCTCAGTCTCAGCCTCAGGAGAGACGCCTGCAGGAACATGTTACCCACAGTGCAGTACTGCGAGCCTCAGTCTCAGCCTCAGGAGAGACGCCTGCGGGAACATGTTACCCACAGTGCAGTACTGCGAGCCTCAGTCTCAGCCTCAGGAGAGATGCCTGCAGGAACATGTTACCGACAGTGCGGTACTTGGAGCCTCAGTCTCAGCCTCAGGAGAGACGCCTGCAGGAACATGTTACCCACAGTGCAGTACTGCGAGCCTCAGTCTCAGCCTCAGGAGAGATGCCTGCAGGAACATGTTACCCACAGTGCAGTACTGCGAGCCTCAGTCTCAGCCTTAGGAGAGATGCCTGCATGAACATGTTCCCGACAGTGCAGTACTTCGAGCCTCAGTCTCAGCCTCAGGAGAGACGCCTGCAGGAACATGTTACCGACAGTGCAGTACTTGGAGCCTCAGTCTCAGCCTCAGGAGCGATGCCTGCAGGAACATGTTACCGACAGTGCAGTACTGCGAGCCTCAGTCTCAGCCTCAGGAGAGATGCCTGCAGGAACATGTTACCAACAGTGCAGTACTGCGAGCCTCAGTCTCAGCCTCAGGAGAGATGCCCGCAGGAACACGCTACCAACAGTGCAGTACTGCGAGCCTCAGTCTCAGCCTCAGGAGAGACGCCTGCAGGAACATGTTACCGACAGTGCAGTACTTCGAGCCTCAGTCTCGGCTTCAGGAGAGACGCCTGCAGGAACATGTTACCGACAGTGCAGTACTTGGAGCCTCAGTCTCAGCCTCAGGAGCGATGCCTGCAGGAACATGTTACCCACAGTGCAGTACTTCGAGCCTCAGTCTCAGCATCAGGAGAGACACCTGCAGGAACATTTTACCCACAGTGCAGTACTGCGAGCCTCAGGAGAGATGCCTGCAGGAACATGTTACCGACAGTGCAGTACTTGGAGCCTCAGTCTCAGCCTCAGGAGAGATGCCTGCAGGAACATGTTACCGACAGAGCAGTACTTGGAGCCTCAGTCTCAGCCTCAGGAGAGATGCCTGCAGGAACATGTTACCGACAGTGCAGTACTTCGAGCCTCAGTCTCAGCCTCAGGAGAGATGCCTGCAGGAACATGTTACCGACAGTGCAGTACTTGGAGCCTCAGTCTCAGCCTCAGGAGCGATGCCTGCAGGAACATGTTACCCACAGTGCTGTACTTCGAGCCTCAGTCTCAGCCTCAGGATTGACGCCTGTAGGAACATGTTACCCACAGAGCAGTGCTGCGAGTCTCAGCCTCAGGAGAGACGCCTGCAGGAACATGTTACCCACTGTGCAGTACTGCGAGCCTCAGTCTCAGCCTCAGGAGAGATGCCTGCAGGAACATGTTACCGACAGTGCAGTACTTGGAGCCTCAGTCTCAGCCTCAGGAGAGACGCCTGCAGGAACATGTTACCCACAGTGCAGTACTGCGAGCCTCAGTCTCAGCCTCAGGAGAGATGCCTGCAGGAACATGTTACTGACAGTGCAGTACTGCGAGCCTCAGTCTCAGCCTCAGGAGAGACGCCTGCAGGAACATGTTACCAACAGTGCAGTACTGCGAGCCTCAGTCTCAGCCTCAGGAGAGATGCCTACAGTAACATGTTACAGACAGTGCAGTACTGCGAGCCTCAGGAGCGATGCCTGCAGGAACATGTTACCGACAGTGCAGTACTTCGAGCCTCAGTCTCAGCCTCAGGAGAGATGCCTGCAGGAACATGTTACCGACAGTGCAGTACTGCGAGCCTCAGTCTCAGCCTCAGGAGAGATGCCTGCAGGAACATGTTACCCACAGTGCAGTACTGCGAGCCTCAGTCTCAGCCTCAGGAGAGATGCCTGCAGGAACACGTTACCAACAGTGCAGTACTGCGAGCCTCAGTCTCAGCCTCAGGAGAGATGCCTGCAGGAACATGTTACCGACAGTGTAGTACTTCGAGCCTCAGTCTCAGCCTCAGGAGAGACGCCTGCAGGAACATGTTACTGACAGTGCAGTACTTGGAGCCTCAGTCTCAGCCTCAGGAGCGATGCCTGCAGGAACATGTTACCGACAGTGCAGTACTGCGATCCTCAGTCTCCGCCTCAGGAGAGATGCCTGCAGGGACATGTTACCGACAGTGCAGTACTGCGAGCCTCAGTCTCAGCCTCAGGATGGATGCCTGCAGGAACATGTTACCCACAGTGCAGTATTTCAAGCCTCAGTCTCAGCCTCAGGAGAGACGCCTGCAGGAACATGTTACCAATAGTGCAGTACTGCGAGCCTCAGTCTCAGCCTCAGGAGAGACGCCTGCAGGAACATGTTACCGACAGTGCAGTACTTCGAGCCTCAGTCTCAGCCTCAGGAGAGATGCCTACAGGAACATGTTACCGACAGTGCAGTACTTCGAGCCTCAGTCTCAGCCTCAGGAGCGATGCCTGCAGGAACATGTTACCCACAGTGCAGTACTTCGAGCCTCAGTCTCAGCCTCAGGAGAGACGCCTGCAGGAACATGTTACCCACAGTGCAGTACTGCGAGCCTCAGTCTCAGCCTCAGGAGAGATGCCTGCAGGAACATGTTACCGACAGTGCAGTACTTGGAGCCTCAGTCTCAGCCTCAGGAGAGACGCCTGCAGGAACATGTTACCCACAGTGCAGTACTGCGAGCCTCAGTTTCAGCCTTAGGAGAGATGCCTGCAGGAACATGTTACCGACAGTGCAGTACTGCGAGCCTCAGTCTCAGCCTTAGGAGAGACGCCTGCAGGAACATGTTACCCACAGTGCAGTACTGCGAGCCTCAGTCTCAGCCTCAGGAGAGATGCCTGCAGGAACATGTTATTGACAGTGCAGTACTGCAAGCCTCAGTCTCATCCTCAGGAGCGATGCCTGCAGGAACATGTTACCGACAGTGCAGTACTTCGAGCCTCAGTCTCAGCCTCAGGAGAGATGCCTGCAGGAACATGTTACCGACAGTGCAGTACTGCGAGCCTCAGTCTCAGCCTCAGGAGAGATGCCTGCAGGAACACGTTACCAACAGTGCAGTACTGCGAGCCTCAGTCTCAGCCTCAGGAGCGATGCCTGCAGGAACATGTTACCCACAGTGCAGTACTTCGAGCCTCAGTCTCAGCCTCAGGAGAGACGCCTGCAGGAACATGTTACCCACAGTGCAGTACTGCGAGCCTCAGTCTCAGCCTCAGGAGAGATGCCTGCAGGAACATGTTACCGACAGTGCAGTACTTGGAGCCTCAGTCTCAGCCTCAGGAGAGACGCCTGCAGGAACATGTTACCCACAGTGCAGTACTGCGAGCCTCAGTTTCAGCCTTAGGAGAGATGCCTGCAGGAACATGTTACCGACAGTGCAGTACTGCGAGCCTCAGTCTCAGCCTTAGGAGAGACGCCTGCAGGAACATGTTACCCACAGTGCAGTACTGCGAGCCTCAGTCTCAGCCTCAGGAGAGATGCCTGCAGGAACATGTTATTGACAGTGCAGTACTGCAAGCCTCAGTCTCATCCTCAGGAGCGATGCCTGCAGGAACATGTTACCGACAGTGCAGTACTTCGAGCCTCAGTCTCAGCCTCAGGAGAGATGCCTGCAGGAACATGTTACCGACAGTGCAGTACTGCGAGCCTCAGTCTCAGCCTCAGGAGAGATGCCTGCAGGAACACGTTACCAACAGTGCAGTACTGCGAGCCTCAGTCTCAGCCTCAGGAGAGATGCCTGCAGGAACATGTTACCCACAGTGCAGTACTGCGAGCCTCAGTCTCAGCCTCAGGAGAGATACCTGCAGGAACACGTTACCAACAGTGCAGTACTGCGAGCCTCAGTCTCAGCCTCAGGAGAGATGCCTGCAGGAACATGTTACCGACAGTGCAGTACTTCGAGCCTCAGTCTCAGCCTCAGGAGAGACGCCTGCAGGAACATGTTACCCACAGTGCTGTACTGAGATCCTCAGTCTCCGCCTCAGGAGAGATGCCTGCAGGAACATGTTACCGACAGTGCAGTACTGGGAGCCTCAGTCTCAGCCTCAGGAGAGATGCCTGCAGGAACATGTTACCCACAGTGCAGTACTTAAAGCCTCAGTCTCAGCCTCAGGAGAGACGCCTGCAGGAACATGTTACCAACAGTGCAGTACTGCGAGCCTCAGTCTCAGCCTCAGGAGAGACGCCTGCAGGAACATGTTACCGACAGTGCAGTACTTCGAGCCTCAGTCTCAGCTTCAGGAGAGATGCCTACAGGAACATGTTACCGACAGTGCAGTACTTCGAGCCTCAGTCTCAGCCTCAGGAGCGATGCCTGCAGGAACATGTTACCCACAGTGCGGTACTTCGAGCCTCAGTCTCAGCCTCAGGAGAGACGCCTGCAGGAACATGTTACCCACAGTGCAGTACTGCGAGCCTCAGTCTCAGCCTCAGGAGAGACGCCTGCAGGAACATGTTACCCACAGTGCAGTACTGCGAGCCTCAGTCTCAGCCTCAGGAGAGATGCCTGCAGGAACATGTTACCGACAGTGCAGTACTTGGAGCCTCAGTCTCAGCCTCAGGAGAGACGCCTGCAGGAACATGTTACCCACAGTGCAGTACTGCGAGCCTCAGTTTCAGCCTTAGGAGAGATGCCTGCAGGAACATGTTACCGACAGTGCAGTACTGCGAGCCTCAGTCTCAGCCTTAGGAGAGACGCCTGCAGGAACATGTTACCCACAGTGCAGTACTGCGAGCCTCAGTCTCAGCCTCAGGAGAGATGCCTGCAGGAACATGTTATTGACAGTGCAGTACTGCAAGCCTCAGTCTCATCCTCAGGAGCGATGCCTGCAGGAACATGTTACCGACAGTGCAGTACTTCGAGCCTCAGTCTCAGCCTCAGGAGAGATGCCTGCAGGAACATGTTACCGACAGTGCAGTACTGCGAGCCTCAGTCTCAGCCTCAGGAGAGATGCCTGCAGGAACACGTTACCAACAGTGCAGTACTGCGAGCCTCAGTCTCAGCCTCAGGAGAGATGCCTGCAGGAACATGTTACCCACAGTGCAGTACTGCGAGCCTCAGTCTCAGCCTCAGGAGAGATACCTGCAGGAACACGTTACCAACAGTGCAGTACTGCGAGCCTCAGTCTCAGCCTCAGGAGAGATGCCTGCAGGAACATGTTACCGACAGTGCAGTACTTCGAGCCTCAGTCTCAGCCTCAGGAGAGACGCCTGCAGGAACATGTTACCCACAGTGCTGTACTGCGATCCTCAGTCTCCGCCTCAGGAGAGATGCCTGCAGGAACATGTTACCGACAGTGCAGTACTGCGAGCCTCAGTCTCAGCCTCAGGAGAGATGCCTGCAGGAACATGTTACCCACAGTGCAGTACTTAAAGCCTCAGTCTCAGCCTCAGGAGAGACGCCTGCAGGAACATGTTACCAACAGTGCAGTACTGCGAGCCTCAGTCTCAGCCTCAGGAGAGACGCCTGCAGGAACATGTTACCGACAGTGCAGTACTTCGAGCCTCAGTCTCAGCTTCAGGAGAGATGCCTACAGGAACATGTTACCGACAGTGCAGTACTTCGAGCCTCAGTCTCAGCCTCAGGAGCGATGCCTGCAGGAACATGTTACCCACAGTGCGGTACTTCGAGCCTCAGTCTCAGCCTCAGGAGAGACGCCTGCAGGAACATGTTACCCACAGTGCAGTACTGCGAGCCTCAGTCTCAGCCTCAGGAGAGACGCCTGCAGGAACATGTTACCCACAGTGCAGTACTGCGAGCCTCAGTCTCAGCCTCAGGAGAGATGCCTGCAGGAACATGTTACCGACAGTGCAGTACTTGGAGCCTCAGTCTCAGCCTCAAGAGAGACGCCTGCAGGAACATGTTACCCACAGTGCAGTACTGCGAGCCTCAGTCTCAGCCTCAGGAGAGATGCCTGCAGGAACATGTTACCCTCAGTGCCGTACTGCGAGCCTCAGTTTCAGCCTTAGGAGAGATGCCTGCAGGAACATGTTACCGACAGTGCAGTACTGCTAGCCTCAGTCTCAGCCTCAGGAGAGACGCCTGCAGGAACATGTTACCCACAGTGCAGTACTGCGAGCCTCAGTCTCAGCGTCAGGAGAGATGCCTGCAGGAACATGTTACCGACAGTGCAGTACTGCAAGCCTCAGTCTCATCCTCAGGAGCGATGCCTGCAGGAACATGTTACCGACAGTGCAGTACTTCGAGCCTCAATCTCAGCCTCAGGAGAGATGCCTGCAGGAACATGTTACCGACAGTGCAGTACTGCGAGCCTCAGTCTCAGCCTCAGGAGAGATGCCTGCAGGAACATGTTACCCACAGTGCAGTACTGCGAGCCTCAGTCTCAGCCTCAGGAGAGATGCCTGCAGGAACACGTTACCAACAGTGCAGTACTGCGAGCCTCAGTCTCAGCCTCAGGAGAGATGCCTGCAGGAACATGTTACCGACAGTGCAGTACTTCGAGCCTCAGTCTCAGCCTCAGGAGAGACGCCTGCAGGAACATGTTACCGACAGTGCAGTACTTGGAGCCTCAGTCTCAGCCTCAGGAGCGAAGCCTGCAGGAACATGTTACCGACAGTGCAGTACTGCGAGCCTCAGTCTCAGCCTCAGGAGAGATGCCTGCAGGAACATTTTACCGACAGTGCAGTACTGCGAGCCTCAGTCTCAGCCTCAGGAGAGATGCCTGCAGGAACATGTAACCCACAGTGCAGTACTGCGAGCCTCAGTCTCAGCCTCAGGAGAGATGCCTGCAGGAACACGTTACCAACAGTGCAGTACTGCGAGCCTCAGTCTCAGCCTCAGGAGAGATGCCTGCAGGAACATGTTACCGACAGTGCAGTACTTCGAGCCTCAGTCTCAGCCTCAGGAGAGACGCCTGCAGGAACATGTTACCGACAGTGCAGTACTTGGAGCCTCAGTCTCAGCCTCAGGAGCGAAGCCTGCAGGAACATGTTACCGACAGTGCAGTACTGCGAGCCTCAGTCTCAGCCTCAGGAGAGATTCCTGCAGGAACATGTTACCCACAGTGCAGTACTGCGAGCCTCAGTCTCAGCCTCAGGAGAGATGCCTGCAGGAACACGTTACCAACAGTGCAGTACTGCGAGCCTCAGTCTCAGCCTCAGGAGAGATGCCTGCAGGAACATGTTACCGACAGTGCAGTACTGCGAGCCTCAATATCTGCCTCAGGAGAGATGCCTGCAGGAACATGTTACCGACAGTGCAGTACTGCGAGCCTCAGTCTCAGCCTCAGGAGAGATGCCTGCAGGAACATGTTACCGACAGTTCAGTACTGCGAGCCTCAGTCTCAGCCTCAGGAGAGATGCCTGCAGGAACATGTTACTCACAGTGCAGTACTTGGAGCCTCAGTCTCAGCCTCAGGAGAGATGCCTGCAGGAACATGTTACCGACAGTGCAGTACTGCGAGCCTCAATATCAGCCTCAGGAGAGATGCCTGCAGGAACATGTTACCCACAGTGCAGTACTTCGAGCCTCAGTCTCAGCCTCAGGAGAGACGCCTGCAGGAACATGTTACCCACAGTGCAGTACTGCGAGCCTCAGTCTCAGCCTCAGGAGAGACGCCTGCGGGAACATGTTACCCACAGTGCAGTACTGCGAGCCTCAGTCTCAGCCTCAGGAGAGATGCCTGCAGGAACATGTTACCGACAGTGCGGTACTTGGAGCCTCAGTCTCAGCCTCAGGAGAGACGCCTGCAGGAACATGTTACCCACAGTGCAGTACTGCGAGCCTCAGTCTCAGCCTCCGGAGAGATGCCTGCAGGAACATGTTACCCACAGTGCAGTACTGCGAGCCTCAGTCTCAGCCTTAGGAGAGATGCCTGCATGAACATGTTCCCGACAGTGCAGTACTTCGAGCCTCAGTCTCAGCCTCAGGAGAGACGCCTGCAGGAACATGTTACCGACAGTGCAGTACTTGGAGCCTCAGTCTCAGCCTCAGGAGCGATGCCTGCAGGAACATGTTACCGACAGTGCAGTACTGCGAGCCTCAGTCTCAGCCTCAGGAGAGACGCCTGCAGGAACATGTTACCGACAGTGCAGTACTGCGAGCCTCAGTCTCAGCCTCAGGAGAGATGCCCGCAGGAACACGCTACCAACAGTGCAGTACTGCGAGCCTCAGTCTCAGCCTCAGGAGAGACGCCTGCAGGAACATGTTACCGACAGTGCAGTACTTCGAGCCTCAGTCTCGGCTTCAGGAGAGACGCCTGCAGGAACATGTTACCGACAGTGCAGTACTTGGAGCCTCAGTCTCAGCCTCAGGAGCGATGCCTGCAGGAACATGTTACCCACAGTGCAGTACTTCGAGCCTCAGTCTCAGCATCAGGAGAGACACCTGCAGGAACATTTTACCCACAGTGCAGTACTGCGAGCCTCAGTCTCAGCCGCAGGAGAGATGCCTGCAGGAACATGTTACCGACAGTGCAGTACTTCGAGCCTCAGTCTCAGCCTCAGGAGAGATGCCTGCAGGAACATGTTACCGACAGTGCAGTACTTGGAGCCTCAGTCTCAGCCTCAGGAGCGATGCCTGCAGGAACATGTTACCCACAGTGCTGTACTTCGAGCCTCAGTCTCAGCCTCAGGATTGACGCCTGTAGGAACATGTTACCCACAGAGCAGTGCTGCGAGTCTCAGCCTCAGGAGAGACGCCTGCAGGAACATGTTACCCACTGTGCAGTACTGCGAGCCTCAGTCTCAGCCTCAGGAGAGATGCCTGCAGGAACATGTTACCGACAGTGCAGTACTTGGAGCCTCAGTCTCAGCCTCAGGAGAGACGCCTGCAGGAACATGTTACCCACAGTGCAGTACTGCGAGCCTCAGTCTCAGCCTCAGGAGAGATGCCTGCAGGAACATGTTACCGACAGTGCAGTACTGCGAGCCTCAGTCTCAGCCTCAGGAGAGACGCCTGCAGGAACATGTTACCAACAGTGCAGTACTGCGAGCCTCAGTCTCAGCCTCAGGAGAGATGCCTACAGTAACATGTTACAGACAGTGCAGTACTGCGAGCCTCAGTCTGATCCTCAGGAGCGATGCCTGCAGGAACATGTTACCGACAGTGCAGTACTTCGAGCCTCAGTCTCAGCCTCAGGAGAGATGCCTGCAGGAACATGTTACCGACAGTGCAGTACTGCGAGCCTCAGTCTCAGCCTCAGGAGAGATGCCTGCAGGAACATGTTACCCACAGTGCAGTACTGCGAGCCTCAGTCTCAGCCTCAGGAGAGATGCCTGCAGGAACACGTTACCAACAGTGCAGTACTGCGAGCCTCAGTCTCAGCCTCAGGAGAGATGCCTGCAGGAACATGTTACCGACAGTGCAGTACTTCGAGCCTCAGTCTCAGCCTCAGGAGAGACGCCTGCAGGAACATGTTACCGACAGTGCAGTACTTGGAGCCTCAGTCTCAGCCTCAGGAGCGATGCCTGCAGGAACATGTTACCGACAGTGCAGTACTGCGATCCTCAGTCTCCGCCTCAGGAGAGATGCCTGCAGGGACATGTTACCGACAGTGCAGTACTGCGAGCCTCAGTCTCAGCCTCAGGATGGATGCCTGCAGGAACATGTTACCCACAGTGCAGTATTTCAAGCCTCAGTCTCAGCCTCAGGAGAGACGCCTGCAGGAACATGTTACCAATAGTGCAGTACTGCGAGCCTCAGTCTCAGCCTCAGGAGAGACGCCTGCAGGAACATGTTACCGACAGTGCAGTACTTCGAGCCTCAGTCTCAGCCTCAGGAGAGATGCCTACAGGAACATGTTACCGACAGTGCAGTACTTCGAGCCTCAGTCTCAGCCTCAGGAGCGATGCCTGCAGGAACATGTTACCCACAGTGCAGTACTTCGAGCCTCAGTCTCAGCCTCAGGAGAGACGCCTGCAGGAACATGTTACCCACAGTGCAGTACTGCGAGCCTCAGTCTCAGCCTCAGGAGAGATGCCTGCAGGAACATGTTACCGACAGTGCAGTACTTGGAGCCTCAGTCTCAGCCTCAGGAGAGACGCCTGCAGGAACATGTTACCCACAGTGCAGTACTGCGAGCCTCAGTTTCAGCCTTAGGAGAGATGCCTGCAGGAACATGTTACCGTCAGTGCAGTACTGCGAGCCTCAGTCTCAGCCTTAGGAGAGACGCCTGCAGGAACATGTTACCCACAGTGCAGTACTGCGAGCCTCAGTCTCAGCCTCAGGAGAGATGCCTGCAGGAACATGTTATTGACAGTGCAGTACTGCAAACCTCAGTCTCATCCTCAGGAGCGATGCCTGCAGGAACATGTTACCGACAGTGCAGTACTTCGAGCCTCAGTCTCAGCCTCAGGAGAGATGCCTGCAGGAACATGTTACCGACAGTGCAGTACTGCGAGCCTCAGTCTCAGCCTCAGGAGAGATGCCTGCAGGAACACGTTACCAACAGTGCAGTACTGCGAGCCTCAGTCTCAGCCTCAGGAGAGATGCCTGCAGGAACATGTTACCCACAGTGCAGTACTGCGAGCCTCAGTCTCAGCCTCAGGAGAGATACCTGCAGGAACACGTTACCAACAGTGCAGTACTGCGAGCCTCAGTAGAGATGCCTGCAGGAACATGTTACCGACAGTGCAGTACTTCGAGCCTCAGTCTCAGCCTCAGGAGAGACGCCTGCAGGAACATGTTACCCACAGTGCTGTACTGCGATCCTCAGTCTCCGCCTCAGGAGAGATGCCTGCAGGAACATGTTACCGACAGTGCAGTACTGCGAGCCTCAGTCTCAGCCTCAGGAGAGATGCCTGCAGGAACATGTTACCCACAGTGCAGTACTTAAAGCCTCAGTCTCAGCCTCAGGAGAGACGCCTGCAGGAACATGTTACCAACAGTGCAGTACTGCGAGCCTCAGTCTCAGCCTCAGGAGAGACACCTGCAGGAACATGTTACCGACAGTGCAGTACTTCGAGCCTCAGTCTCAGCTTCAGGAGAGATGCCTACAGGAACATGTTACCGACAGTGCAGTACTTCGAGCCTCAGTCTCAGCCTCAGGAGCGATGCCTGCAGGAACATGTTACCCACAGTGCGGTACTTCGAGCCTCAGTCTCAGCCTCAGGAGAGACGCCTGCAGGAACATGTTACCCACAGTGCAGTACTGCGAGCCTCAGTCTCAGCCTCAGGAGAGACGCCTGCAGGAACATGTTACCCACAGTGCAGTACTGCGAGCCTCAGTCTCAGCCTCAGGAGAGATGCCTGCAGGAACATGTTACCGACAGTGCAGTACTTGGAGCCTCAGTCTCAGCCTCAGGAGAGACGCCTGCAGGAACATGTTACCCACAGTGCAGTACTGCGAGCCTCAGTCTCAGCCTCAGGAGAGATGCCTGCAGGAACATGTTACCCTCAGTGCCGTACTGCGAGCCTCAGTTTCAGCCTTAGGAGAGATGCCTGCAGGAACATGTTACCGACAGTGCAGTACTGCTAGCCTCAGTCTCAGCCTCAGGAGAGACGCCTGCAGGAACATGTTACCCACAGTGCAGTACTGCGAGCCTCAGTCTCAGCGTCAGGAGAGATGCCTGCAGGAACATGTTACCGACAGTGCAGTACTGCAAGCCTCAGTCTCATCCTCAGGAGCGATGCCTGCAGGAACATGTTACCGACAGTGCAGTACTTCGAGCCTCAATCTCAGCCTCAGGAGAGATGCCTGCAGGAACATGTTACCGACAGTGCAGTACTGCGAGCCTCAGTCTCAGCCTCAGGAGAGATGCCTGCAGGAACATGTTACCCACAGTGCAGTACTGCGAGCCTCAGTCTCAGCCTCAGGAGAGATGCCTGCAGGAACACGTTACCAACAGTGCAGTACTGTGAGCCTCAGTCTCAGCCTCAGGAGAGATGCCTGCAGGAACATGTTACCGACAGTGCAGTACTTCGAGCCTCAGTCTCAGCCTCAGGAGAGACGCCTGCAGGAACATGTTACCGACAGTGCAGTACTTGGAGCCTCAGTCTCAGCCTCAGGAGCGAAGCCTGCAGGAACATGTTACCGACAGTGCAGTACTGCGAGCCTCAGTCTCAGCCTCAGGAGAGATGCCTGCAGGAACATGTTACCCACAGTGCAGTACTGCGAGCCTCAGTCTCAGCCTCAGGAGAGATGCCTGCAGGAACACGTTACCAACAGTGCAGTACTGCGAGCCTCAGTCTCAGCCTCAGGAGAGATGCCTGCAGGAACATGTTACCCACAGTGCAGTACTTCGAGCCTCAGTCTCGGCCTCAGGAGAGACGCCTGCAGGAACATGTTACCGACAGTGCAGTACTTGGAGCCTCAGTCTCAGCCTCAGGAGCGATGCCTGCAGGAACATGTTACCCACAGTGCAGTACTTCGAGCCTCAGTCTCAGCCTCAGGAGAGATTCCTGCAGGAACATGTTACCGGCAGTGCAGTACTTGGAGCCTCAGTCTCAGCCTCAGGAGCGATGCCTGCAGGAACATGTTACCCACAGTGCAGTACTTCGAGCCTCAGTCTCAGCATCAGGAGAGACACCTGCAGGAACATATTACCCACAGTGCAGTACTGCGAGCCTCAGGAGAGATGCCTGCAGGAACATGTTACCGACAGTGCAGTACTGTGAGCCTCAATATCAGCCTCAGGAGAGATGCCTGCAGGAACATGTTACCGACAGTGCAGTACTGCGAGCCTCAGTCTCAGCCTCAGGAGAGATGCCTGCAGGAACATGTTACCCACAGTGCAGTACTGCGAGCATCAGTCTCAGCCTCAGGAGAGATGCCTGCAGGAACATGTTACCGACAGTGCAGTACTGCGAGCCTCAGTCTCAGCCTCAGGAGAGATGCCTGCAGGAACATGTTACCGACAGTGCAGTACTGCGAGCCTACATATCTGCCTCAGGAGAGATGCCTGCAGGAACATGTTACCGACAGTGCAGTACTGCGAGCCTCAGTCTCAGCCTCAGGAGAGATGCCTGCAGGAACATGTTACCGACAGTTCAGTACTGCGAGCCTCAGTCTCAGCCTCAGGAGAGATGCCTGCAGGAACATGTTACTCACAGTGCAGTACTTGGAGCCTCAGTCTCAGCCTCAGGAGAGATGCCTGCAGGAACATGTTACTGACAGTGCAGTACTGCGAGCCTCAATATCAGCCTCAGGAGAGATGCCTGCAGGAACATGTTACCCACAGTGCAGTACTTCGAGCCTCAGTCTCAGCCTCAGGAGAGACGCCTGCAGGAACATGTTACCCACAGTGCAGTACTGCGAGCCTCAGTCTCAGCCTCAGGAGAGACGCCTGCAGGAACATGTTACCCACAGTGCAGTACTGCGAGCCTCAGTCTCAGCCTCAGGAGAGATGCCTGCAGGAACATGTTACCGACAGTGCGGTACTTGGAGCCTCAGTCTCAGCCTCAGGAGAGACGCCTGCAGGAACATGTTACCCACAGTGCAGTACTGCGAGCCTCAGTCTCAGCCTCAGGAGAGATGCCTGCAGGAACATGTTACCCACAGTGCAGTACTGCGAGCCTCAGTCTCAGCCTTAGGAGAGATGCCTGCATGAACATGTTCCCGACAGTGCAGTACTTTGAGCCTCAGTCTCAGCCTCAGGAGAGACGCCTGCAGGAACATGTTACCGACAGTGCAGTACTTGGAGCCTCAGTCTCAGCCTCAGGAGCGATGCCTGCAGGAACATGTTACCGACAGTGCAGTACTGCGAGCCTCAGTCTCAGCCTCAGGAGAGATGCCTGCAGGAACATGTTACTCACAGTGCAGTACTTGGAGCCTCAGTCTCAGCCTCAGGAGAGATGCCTACAGGAACATGTTACCGACAGTGCAGTACTTCGAGCCTCAGTCTCAGCCTCAGGAGCGATGCCTGCAGGAACATGTTACCCACAGTGCAGTACTTCGAGCCTCAGTCTCAGCCTCAGGAGAGACGCCTGCAGGAACATGTTACCCACAGTGCAGTACTGCGAGCCTCAGTCTCAGCCTCAGGAGAGATGCCTGCAGGAACATGTTACCGACAGTGCAGTACTTGGAGCCTCAGTCTCAGCCTCAGGAGAGACGCCTGCAGGAACATGTTACCCACAGTGCAGTACTGCGAGCCTCAGTTTCAGCCTTAGGAGAGATGCCTGCAGGAACATGTTACCGACAGTGCAGTACTGAGAGCCTCAGTCTCAGCCTTAGGAGAGACGCCTGCAGGAACATGTTACCCACAGTGCAGTACTGCGAGCCTCAGTCTCAGCCTCAGGAGAGATGCCTGCAGGAACATGTTACCGACAGTGCAGTACTGCAAGCCTCAGTCTCATCCTCAGGAGCGATGCCTGCAGGAACATGTTACCGACAGTGCAGTACTTCGAGCCTCAGTCTCAGCCTCAGGAGAGATGCCTGCAGGAACATGTTACCGACAGTGCAGTACTGCGAGCCTCAGTCTCAGCCTCAGGAGAGATGCCTGCAGGAACATGTTACCCACAGTGCAGTACTGCGAGCCTCAGTCTCAGCCTCAGGAGAGATGCCTGCAGGAACATGTTACCGACAGTTCAGTACTGCGAGCCTCAGTCTCAGCCTCAGGAGAGATGCCTGCAGGAACATGTTACTCACAGTGCAGTACTTGGAGCCTCAGTCTCAGCCTCAGGAGAGATGCCTGCAGGAACATGTTACCGACAGTGCAGTACTGCGAGCCTCAATATCAGCCTCAGGAGAGATGCCTGCAGGAACATGTTACCCACAGTGCAGTACTTCGAGCCTCAGTCTCAGCCTCAGGAGAGACGCCTGCAGGAACATGTTACCCACAGTGCAGTACTGCGAGCCTCAGTCTCAGCCTCAGGAGAGACGCCTGCGGGAACATGTTACCCACAGTGCAGTACTGCGAGCCTCAGTCTCAGCCTCAGGAGAGATGCCTGCAGGAACATGTTACCGACAGTGCGGTACTTGGAGCCTCAGTCTCAGCCTCAGGAGAGACGCCTGCAGGAACATGTTACCCACAGTGCAGTACTGCGAGCCTCAGTCTCAGCCTCAGGAGAGATGCCTGCAGGAACATGTTACCCACAGTGCAGTACTGCGAGCCTCAGTCTCAGCCTTAGGAGAGATGCCTGCATGAACATGTTCCCGACAGTGCAGTACTTCGAGCCTCAGTCTCAGCCTCAGGAGCGATGCCTGCAGGAACATGTTACCGACAGTGCAGTACTGCGAGCCTCAGTCTCAGCCTCAGGAGAGATGCCTGCAGGAACATGTTACCCACAGTGCAGTACTGCGAGCCTCAGTCTCAGCCTCAGGAGAGATGCCCGCAGGAACACGCTACCAACAGTGCAGTACTGCGAGCCTCAGTCTCAGTCTCAGGAGAGACGCCTGCAGGAACATGTTACCGACAGTGCAGTACTTCGAGCCTCAGTCTCGGCTTCAGGAGAGACGCCTGCAGGAACATGTTAACGACAGTGCAGTACTTGGAGCCTCAGTCTCAGCCTCAGGAGCGATGCCTGCAGGAACATGTTACCCACAGTGCAGTACTTCGAGCCTCAGTCTCAGCATCAGGAGAGACACCTGCAGGAACATTTTACCCACAGTGCAGTACTGCGAGCCTCAGGAGAGATGCCTGCAGGAACATGTTACCGACAGTGCAGTACTTGGAGCCTCAGTCTCAGCCTCAGGAGAGATGCCTGCAGGAACATGTTACCGACAGCGCAGTACTTGGAGCCTCAGTCTCAGCCTCAGGAGAGATGCCTGCAGGAACATGTTACCGACAGTGCAGTACTTCGAGCCTCGGTCTCAGCCTCAGGAGAGATGCCTGCAGGAACATGTTACCGACAGTGCAGTACTTGGAGCCTCAGTCTCAGCCTCAGGAGCGATGCCTGCAGGAACATGTTACCCACAGTGCTGTACTTCGAGCCTCAGTCTCAGCCTCAGGATTGACGCCTGTAGGAACATGTTACCCACAGAGCAGTGCTGCGAGTCTCAGCCTCAGGAGAGACGCCTGCAGGAACATGTTACCCACTGTGCAGTACTGCGAGCCTCAGTCTCAGCCTCAGGAGAGATGCCTGCAGGAACATGTTACCGACAGTGCAGTACTTGGAGCCTCAGTCTCAGCCTCAGGAGAGACGCCTGCAGGAACATGTTACCCACAGTGCAGTACAGCGAGCCTCAGTCTCAGCCTCAGGAGAGATGCCTGCAGGAACATGTTACCGACAGTGCAGTACTGCGAGCCTCAGTCTCAGCCTCAGGAGAGACGCCTGCAGGAACATGTTACCAACAGTGCAGTACTGCGAGCCTCAGTCTCAGCCTCAGGAGAGATGCCTACAGTAACATGTTACAGACAGTGCAGTACTGCGAGCCTCAGTCTGATCCTCAGGAGCGATGCCTGCAGGAACATGTTACCGACAGTGCAGTACTTCGAGCCTCAGTCTCAGCCTCAGGAGAGATGCCTGCAGGAACATGTTACCAACAGTGCAGTACTGCGAGCCTCAGTCTCAGCCTCAGGAGAGATGCCTACAGTAACATGTTACAGACAGTGCAGTACTGCGAGCCTCAGTCTGATCCTCAGGAGCGATGCCTGCAGGAACATGTTACCGACAGTGCAGTACTTCGAGCCTCAGTCTCAGCCTCAGGAGAGATGCCTGCAGGAACATGTTACCGACAGTGCAGTACTGCGAGCCTCAGTCTCAGCCTCAGGAGAGATGCCTGCAGGAACATGTTACCCACAGTGCAGTACTGCGAGCCTCAGTCTCAGCCTCAGGAGAGATGCCTGCAGGAACACGTTACCAACAGTGCAGTACTGCGAGCCTCAGTCTCAGCCTCAGGAGAGATGCCTGCAGGAACATGTTACCGACAGTGCAGTACTTCGAGCCTCAGTCTCAGCCTCAGGAGAGACGCCTGCAGGAACATGTTACTGACAGTGCAGTACTTGGAGCCTCAGTCTCAGCCTCAGGAGCGATGCCTGCAGGAACATGTTACCGACAGTGCAGTACTGCGATCCTCAGTCTCCGCCTCAGGAGAGATGCCTGCAGGGACATGTTACCGACAGTGCAGTACTGCGAGCCTCAGTCTCAGCCTCAGGATGGATGCCTGCAGGAACATGTTACCCACAGTGCAGTATTTCAAGCCTCAGTCTCAGCCTCAGGAGAGACGCCTGCAGGAACATGTTACCAATAGTGCAGTACTGCGAGCCTCAGTCTCAGCCTCAGGAGAGACGCCTGCAGGAACATGTTACCCACAGTGCAGTACTTCGAGCCTCAGTCTCAGCCTCAGGAGAGACGCCTGCAGGAACATGTTACCCACAGTGCAGTACTGCGAGCCTCAGTCTCAGCCTCAGGAGAGATGCCTGCAGGAACATGTTACCGACAGTGCAGTACTTGGAGCCTCAGTCTCAGCCTCAGGAGAGACGCCTGCAGGAACATGTTACCCACAGTGCAGTACTGCGAGCCTCAGTTTCAGCCTTAGGAGAGATGCCTGCAGGAACATGTTACCGACAGTGCAGTACTGCGAGCCTCAGTCTCAGCCTTAGGAGAGACGCCTGCAGGAACATGTTACCCACAGTGCAGTACTGCGAGCCTCAGTCTCAGCCTCAGGAGAGATGCCTGCAGGAACATGTTATTGACAGTGCAGTACTGCAAGCCTCAGTCTCATCCTCAGGAGCGATGCCTGCAGGAACATGTTACCGACAGTGCAGTACTTCGAGCCTCAGTCTCAGCCTCAGGAGAGATGCCTGCAGGAACATGTTACCGACAGTGCAGTACTGCGAGCCTCAGTCTCAGCCTCAGGAGAGATGCCTGCAGGAACACGTTACCAACAGTGCAGTACTGCGAGCCTCAGTCTCAGCCTCAGGAGAGATGCCTGCAGGAACATGTTACCCACAGTGCAGTACTGCGAGCCTCAGTCTCAGCCTCAGGAGAGATACCTGCAGGAACACGTTACCAACAGTGCAGTACTGCGAGCCTCAGTCTCAGCCTCAGGAGAGATGCCTGCAGGAACATGTTACCGACAGTGCAGTACTTCGAGCCTCAGTCTCAGCCTCAGGAGAGACGCCTGCAGGAACATGTTACCCACAGTGCTGTACTGCGATCCTCAGTCTCCGCCTCAGGAGAGATGCCTGCAGGAACATGTTACCGACAGTGCAGTACTGCGAGCCTCAGTCTCAGCCTCAGGAGAGATGCCTGCAGGAACATGTTACCCACAGTGCAGTACTTAAAGCCTCAGTCTCAGCCTCAGGAGAGACGCCTGCAGGAACATGTTACCAACAGTGCAGTACTGCGAGCCTCAGTCTCAGCCTCAGGAGAGACGCCTGCAGGAACATGTTACCGACAGTGCAGTACTTCGAGCCTCAGTCTCAGCTTCAGGAGAGATGCCTACAGGAACATGTTACCGACAGTGCAGTACTTGGAGCCTCAGTCTCAGCCTCAGGAGCGATGCCTGCAGGAACATGTTACCCTCAGTGCCGTACTGCGAGCCTCAGTTTCAGCCTTAGGAGAGATGCCTGCAGGAACATGTTACCGACAGTGCAGTACTGCTAGCCTCAGTCTCAGCCTCAGGAGAGACGCCTGCAGGAACATGTTACCCACAGTGCAGTACTGCGAGCCTCAGTCTCAGCGTCAGGAGAGATGCCTGCAGGAACATGTTACCGACAGTGCAGTACTGCAAGCCTCAGTCTCATCCTCAGGAGCGATGCCTGCAGGAACATGTTACCGACAGTGCAGTACTTCGAGCCTCAATCTCAGCCTCAGGAGAGATGCCTGCAGGAACATGTTACCGACAGTGCAGTACTGCAAGCCTCAGTCTCAGCCTCAGGAGAGATGCCTGCAGGAACATGTTACCGACAGTGCAGTACTTCGAGCCTCAGTCTCAGCCTCAGGAGAGACGCCTGCAGGAACATGTTACCGACAGTGCAGTACTTGGAGCCTCAGTCTCAGCCTCAGGAGCGAAGCCTGCAGGAACATGTTACCGACAGTGCAGTACTGCGAGCCTCAGTCTCAGCCTCAGGAGAGATGCCTGCAGGAACATGTTACCGACAGTGCAGTACTGCGAGCCTCAGTCTCAGCCTCAGGAGAGATGCCTGCAGGAACATGTTACCCACAGTGCAGTACTGCGAGCCTCAGTCTCAGCCTCAGGAGAGATGCCTGCAGGAACACGTTACCAACAGTGCAGTACTGCGAGCCTCAGTCTCAGCCTCAGGAGAGATGCCTGCAGGAACATGTTACCGACAGTGCAGTACTTCGAGCCTCAGTCTCAGCCTCAGGAGAGACGCCTGCAGGAACATGTTACCGACAGTGCAGTACTTGGAGCCTCAGTCTCAGCCTCAGGAGCGAAGCCTGCAGGAACATGTTACCGACAGTGCAGTACTGCGAGCCTCAGTCTCAGCCTCAGGAGAGATGCCTGCAGGAACATGTTACCCACAGTGCAGTACTGCGAGCCTCAGTCTCAGCCTCAGGAGAGATGCCTGCAGGAACATGTTACCGACAGTTCAGTACTGCGAGCCTCAGTCTCAGCCTCAGGAGAGATGCCTGCAGGAACATGTTACTCACAGTGCAGTACTTGGAGCCTCAGTCTCAGCCTCAGGAGAGATGCCTGCAGGAACATGTTACCGACAGTGCAGTACTGCGAGCCTCAATATCAGCCTCAGGAGAGATGCCTGCAGGAACATGTTACCCACAGTGCAGTACTTCGAGCCTCAGTCTCAGCCTCAGGAGAGACGCCTGCAGGAACATGTTACCCACAGTGCAGTACTGCGAGCCTCAGTCTCAGCCTCAGGAGAGACGCCTGCGGGAACATGTTACCCACAGTGCAGTACTGCGAGCCTCAGTCTCAGCCTCAGGAGAGATGCCTGCAGGAACATGTTACCGACAGTGCGGTACTTGGAGCCTCAGTCTCAGCCTCAGGAGAGACGCCTGCAGGAACATGTTACCCACAGTGCAGTACTGCGAGCCTCAGTCTCAGCCTCAGGAGAGATGCCTGCAGGGACATGTTACCCACAGTGCAGTACTGCGAGCCTCAGTCTCAGCCTTAGGAGAGATGCCTGCATGAACATGTTCCCGACAGTGCAGTACTTCGAGCCTCAGTCTCAGCCTCAGGAGAGACGCCTGCAGGAACATGTTACCGACAGTGCAGTACTTGGAGCCTCAGTCTCAGCCTCAGGAGCGATGCCTGCAGGAACATGTTACCGACAGTGCAGTACTGCGAGCCTCAGTCTCAGCCTCAGGAGAGATGCCTGCAGGAACATGTTACCCACAGTGCAGTACTGCGAGCCTCAGTCTCAGCCTCAGGAGAGATGCCCGCAGGAACACGCTACCAACAGTGCAGTACTGCGAGCCTCAGTCTCAGCCTCAGGAGAGACGCCTGCAGGAACATGTTACCGACAGTGCAGTACTTCGAGCCTCAGTCTCGGCTTCAGGAGAGACGCCTGCAGGAACATGTTACCGACAGTGCAGTACTTGGAGCCTCAGTCTCAGCCTCAGGAGCGATGCCTGCAGGAACATGTTACCCACAGTGCAGTACTTCGAGCCTCAGTCTCAGCATCAGGAGAGACACCTGCAGGAACATTTTACCCACAGTGCAGTACTGCGAGCCTCAGGAGAGATGCCTGCAGGAACATGTTACTGACAGTGCAGTACTTGGAGCCTCAGTCTCAGCCTCAGGAGAGATGCCTGCAGGAACATGTTACCGACAGCGCAGTACTTGGAGCCTCAGTCTCAGCCTCAGGAGAGATGCCTGCAGGAACATGTTACCGACAGTGCAGTACTTCGAGCCTCAGTCTCAGCCTCAGGAGAGATGCCTGCAGGAACATGTTACCGACAGTGCAGTACTTGGAGCCTCAGTCTCAGCCTCAGGAGCGATGCCTGCAGGAACATGTTACCCACAGTGCTGTACTTCGAGCCTCAGTCTCAGCCTCAGGATTGACGCCTGTAGGAACATGTTACCCACAGAGCAGTGCTGCGAGTCTCAGCCTCAGGAGAGACGCCTGCAGGAACATGTTACCCACTGTGCAGTACTGCGAGCCTCAGTCTCAGCCTCAGGAGAGATGCCTGCAGGAACATGTTACCGACAGTGCAGTACTTGGAGCCTCAGTCTCAGCCTCAGGAGAGACGCCTGCAGGAACATGTTACCCACAGTGCAGTACTGCGAGCCTCAGTCTCAGCCTCAGGAGAGATGCCTGCAGGAACATGTTACCGACAGTGCAGTACTGCGAGCCTCAGTCTCAGCCTCAGGAGAGACGCCTGCAGGAACATGTTACCAACAGTGCAGTACTGCGAGCCTCAGTCTCAGCCTCAGGAGAGATGCCTACAGTAGCATGTTACAGACAGTGCAGTACTGCGAGCCTCAGTCTGATCCTCAGGAGCGATGCCTGCAGGAACATGTTACCGACAGTGCAGTACTTCGAGCCTCAGTCTCAGCCTCAGGAGAGATGCATGCAGGAACATGTTACCGACAGTGCAGTACTGCGAGCCTCAGTCTCAGCCTCAGGAGAGATGCCTGCAGGAACATGTTACCCACAGTGCAGTACTGCGAGCCTCAGTCTCAGCCTCAGGAGAGATGCCTGCAGGAACACGTTACCAACAGTGCAGTACTGCGAGCCTCAGTCTCAGCCTCAGGAGAGATGCCTGCAGGAACATGTTACCGACAGTGCAGTACTTCGAGCCTCAGTCTCAGCCTCAGGAGAGACGCCTGCAGGAACATGTTACTGACAGTGCAGTACTTGGAGCCTCAGTCTCAGCCTCAGGAGCGATGCCTGCAGGAACATGTTACCGACAGTGCAGTACTGCGATCCTCAGTCTCCGCCTCAGGAGAGATGCCTGCAGGGACATGTTACCGACAGTGCAGTACTGCGAGCCTCAGTCTCAGCCTCAGGATGGATGCCTGCAGGAACATGTTACCCACAGTGCAGTATTTCAAGCCTCAGTCTCAGCCTCAGGAGAGACGCCTGCAGGAACATGTTACCAATAGTGCAGTACTGCGAGCCTCAGTCTCAGCCTCAGGAGAGACGCCTGCAGGAACATGTTACCGACAGTGCAGTACTTCGAGCCTCAGTCTCAGCCTCAGGAGAGATGCCTACAGGAACATGTTACCGACAGTGCAGTACTTCGAGCCTCAGTCTCAGCCTCAGGAGCGATGCCTGCAGGAACATGTTACCCACAGTGCAGTACTTCGAGCCTCAGTCTCAGCCTCAGGAGAGACGCCTGCAGGAACATGTTACCCACAGTGCAGTACTGCGAGCCTCAGTCTCAGCCTCAGGAGAGATGCCTGCAGGAACATGTTACCGACAGTGCAGTACTTGGAGCCTCAGTCTCAGCCTCAGGAGAGACGCCTGCAGGAACATGTTACCCACAGTGCAGTACTGCGAGCCTCAGTTTCAGCCTTAGGAGAGATGCCTGCAGGAACATGTTACCGACAGTGCAGTACTGCGAGCCTCAGTCTCAGCCTTAGGAGAGACGCCTGCAGGAACATGTTACCCACAGTGCAGTACTGCGAGCCTCAGTCTCAGCCTCAGGAGAGATGCCTGCAGGAACATGTTATTGACAGTGCAGTACTGCAAGCCTCAGTCTCATCCTCAGGAGCGATGCCTGCAGGAACATGTTACCGACAGTGCAGTACTTCGAGCCTCAGTCTCAGCCTCAGGAGAGATGCCTGCAGGAACATGTTACCGACAGTGCAGTACTGCGAGCCTCAGTCTCAGCCTCAGGAGAGATGCCTGCAGGAACACGTTACCAACAGTGCAGCACTGCGAGCCTCAGTCTCAGCCTCAGGAGAGATGCCTGCAGGAACATGTTACCCACAGTGCAGTACTGCGAGCCTCAGTCTCAGCCTCAGGAGAGATACCTGCAGGAACACGTTACCAACAGTGCAGTACTGCGAGCCTCAGTAGAGATGCCTGCAGGAACATGTTACCGACAGTGCAGTTCTTCGAGCCTCAGTCTCAGCCTCAGGAGAGACGCCTGCAAGAACATGTTACCCACAGTGCTGTACTGCGATCCTCAGTCTCCGCCTCAGGAGAGATGCCTGCAGGAACATGTTACCGACAGTGCAGTACTGCGAGCCTCAGTCTCAGCCTCAGGAGAGATGCCTGCAGGAACATGTTACCGACAGTGCAGTACTTGGAGCCTCAGTCTCAGCCTCAGGAGAGACGCCTGCAGGAACATGTTACCCACAGTGCAGTACTGCGAGCCTCAGTCTCAGCCTCAGGAGAGATGCCTGCAGGAACATGTTACCCTCAGTGCCGTACTGCGAGCCTCAGTTTCAGCCTTAGGAGAGATGCCTGCAGGAACATGTTACCGACAGTGCAGTACTGCTAGCCTCAGTCTCAGCCTCAGGAGAGACGCCTGCAGGAACATGTTACCCACAGTGCAGTACTGCGAGCCTCAGTCTCAGCGTCAGGAGAGATGCCTGCAGGAACATGTTACCGACAGTGCAGTACTGCAAGCCTCAGTCTCATCCTCAGGAGCGATGCCTGCAGGAACATGTTACCGACAGTGCAGTACTTCGAGCCTCAATCTCAGCCTCAGGAGAGATGCCTGCAGGAACATGTTACCGACAGTGCAGTACTGCGAGCCTCAGTCTCAGCCTCAGGAGAGATGCCTGCAGGAACATGTTACCCACAGTGCAGTACTGCGAGCCTCAGTCTCAGCCTCAGGAGAGATGACTGCAGGAACACGTTACCAACAGTGCAGTACTGCGAGCCTCAGTCTCAGCCTCAGGAGAGATGCCTGCAGGAACATGTTACCGACAGTGCAGTACTTCGAGCCTCAGTCTCAGCCTCAGGAGAGACGCCTGCAGGAACATGTTACCGACAGTGCAGTACTTGGAGCCTCAGTCTCAGCCTCAGGAGCGAAGCCTGCAGGAACATGTTACCGACAGTGCAGTACTGCGAGCCTCAGTCTCAGCCTCAGGATAGATGCCTGCAGGAACATGTTACCCACAGTGCAGTACTGCGAGCCTCAGTCTCAGCCTCAGGAGAGATGCCTGCAGGAACACGTTACCAACAGTGCAGTACTGCGAGCCTCAGTCTCAGCCTCAGGAGAGATGCCTGCAGGAACATGTTACCGACAGTGCAGTACTTCGAGCCTCAGTCTCGGCCTCAGGAGAGACGCCTGCAGGAACATGTTACCGACAGTGCAGTACTTGGAGCCTCAGTCTCAGCCTCAGGAGCGATGCCTGCAGGAACATGTTACCCACAGTGCAGTACTTCGAGCCTCAGTCTCAGCCTCAGGAGAGATTCCTGCAGGAACATGTTACCGACAGTGCAGTACTTGGAGCCTCAGTCTCAGCCTCAGGAGCGATGCCTGCAGGAACATGTTACCCACAGTGCAGTACTTCGAGCCTCAGTCTCAGCATCAGGAGAGACACCTGCAGGAACATATTACCCACAGTGCAGTACTGCGAGCCTCAGGAGAGATGCCTGCAGGAACATGTTACCGACAGTGCAGTACTGTGAGCCTCAATATCAGCCTCAGGAGAGATGCCTGCAGGAAAATGTTACCGACAGTGCAGTACTGCGAGCCTCAGTCTCAGCCTCAGGAGAGATGCCTGCAGGAACATGTTACCCACAGTGCAGTACTGCGAGCATCAGTCTCAGCCTCAGGAGAGATGCCTGCAGGAACATGTTACCGACAGTGCAGTACTGCGAGCCTCAGTCTCAGCCTCAGGAGAGATGCCTGCAGGAACATGTTACCGACAGTGCAGTACTGCGAGCCTACATATCTGCCTCAGGAGAGATGCCTGCAGGAACATGTTACCGACAGTGCAGTACTGCGAGCCTCAGTCTCAGCCTCAGGAGAGATGCCTGCAGGAACATGTTACCGACAGTTCAGTACTGCGAGCCTCAGTCTCAGCCTCAGGAGAGATGCCTGCAGGAACATGTTACTCACAGTGCAGTACTTGGAGCCTCAGTCTCAGCCTCAGGAGAGATGCCTGCAGGAACATGTTACTGACAGTGCAGTACTGCGAGCCTCAATATCAGCCTCAGGAGAGATGCCTGCAGGAACATGTTACCCACAGTGCAGTACTTCGAGCCTCAGTCTCAGCCTCAGGAGAGACGCCTGCAGGAACATGTTACCCACAGTGCAGTACTGCGAGCCTCAGTCTCAGCCTCAGGAGAGACGCCTGCAGGAACATGTTACCCACAGTGCAGTACTGCGAGCCTCAGTCTCAGCCTCAGGAGAGATGCCTGCAGGAACATGTTACCGACAGTGCGGTACTTGGAGCCTCAGTCTCAGCCTCAGGAGAGACGCCTGCAGGAACATGTTACCCACAGTGCAGTACTGCGAGCCTCAGTCTCAGCCTCAGGAGAGATGCCTGCAGGAACATGTTACCCACAGTGCAGTACTGCGAGCCTCAGTCTCAGCCTTAGGAGAGATGCCTGCATGAACATGTTCCCGACAGTGCAATACTTCGAGCCTCAGTCTCAGCCTCAGGAGAGACGCCTGCAGGAACATGTTACCGACAGTGCAGTACTTGGAGCCTCAGTCTCAGCCTCAGGAGCGATGCCTGCAGGAACATGTTACCGACAGTGCAGTACTGCTAGCCTCAGTCTCAGCCTCAGGAGAGATGCCTGCAGGAACATGTTACTCACAGTGCAGTACTTGGAGCCTCAGTCTCAGCCTCAGGAGAGATGCCTACAGGAACATGTTACCGACAGTGCAGTACTTCGAGCCTCAGTCTCAGCCTCAGGAGCGATGCCTGCAGGAACATGTTACCCACAGTGCAGTACTTCGAGCCTCAGTCTCAGCCTCAGGAGAGACGCCTGCAGGAACATCTTACCCACAGTGCAGTACTGCGAGCCTCAGTCTCAGCCTCAGGAGAGATGCCTGCAGGAACATGTTACTGACAGTGCAGTACTTGGAGCCTCAGTCTCAGCCTCAGGAGAGACGCCTGCAGGAACATGTTACCCACAGTGCAGTACTGCGAGCCTCAGTTTCAGCCTTAGGAGAGATGCCTGCAGGAACATGTTACCGACAGTGCAGTACTGCGAGCCTCAGTCTCAGCCTTAGGAGAGACGCCTGCAGGAACATGTTACCCACAGTGCAGTACTGCGAGCCTCAGTCTCAGCCTCAGGAGAGATGCCTGCAGGAACATGTTACCGACAGTGCAGTACTGCAAGCCTCAGTCTCATCCTCAGGAGCGATGCCTGCAGGAACATGTTACCGACAGTGCAGTACTTCGAGCCTCAGTCTCAGCCTCAGGAGAGATGCCTGCAGGAACATGTTACCGACAGTGCAGTACTGCGAGCCTCAGTCTCAGCCTCAGGAGAGATGCCTGCAGGAACATGTTACCCACAGTGCAGTACTGCGAGCCTCAGTCTCAGCCTCAGGAGAGATGCCTGCAGGAACACGTTACCAACAGTGCAGTACTGCGAGCCTCAGTCTCAGCCTCAGGAGAGATGCCTGCAGGAACATGTTACCGACAGTGCAGTACTTCGAGCCTCAGTCTCAGCCTCAGGAGAGACGCCTGCAGGAACATGTTACCCACAGTGCTGTACTGCGATCCTCAGTCTCCGCCTCAGGAGAGATGCCTGCAGGAACATGTTACCGACAGTGCAGTACTGCGAGCCTCAGTCTCAGCCTCAGGAGAGATGCCTGCAGGAACATGTTACCCACAGTGCAGTACTTCAAGCCTCAGTCTCAGCCTCAGGAGAGACGCCTGCAGGAACATGTTACCAACAGTGCAGTACTGCGAGCCTCAGTCTCAGCCTCAGGAGAGACGCCTGCAGGAACATGTTACCGACAGTGCAGTACTTCGAGCCTCAGTCTTAGCTTCAGGAGAGATGCCTACAGGAACATGTTACCGACAGTGCAGTACTTCGAGCCTCAGTCTCAGCCTCAGGAGCGATGCCTGCAGGAACATGTTACCTACAGTGCAGTACTTCGAGCCTCAGTCTCAGCCTCAGGAGAGACGCCTGCAGGAACATGTTACCCACAGTGCAGTACTGCGAGCCTCAGTCTCAGCCTCAGGAGAGGCGCCTGCAGGAACATGTTACCCACAGTGCAGTACTGCGAGCCTCAGTCTCAGCCTCAGGAGAGATGCCTGCAGGAACATGTTACCCACAGTGCAGTACTTGGAGCCTCAGTCTCAGCCTCAGGAGAGACGCCTGCAGGAACATGTTACCCACAGTGCAGTACTGCGAGCCTCAGTCTCAGCCTCAGGAGAGATGCCTGCAGGAACATGTTACCCTCAGTGCAGTACTGCGAGCCTCAGTCTCAGCGTCAGGAGAGATGCCTGCAGGAACATGTTACCGACAGTGCAGTACTGCAAGCCTCAGTCTCATCCTCAGGAGCGATGCCTGCAGGAACATGTTACCGACAGTGCAGTACTTCGAGTCTCAATCTCAGCCTCAGGAGAGATGCCTGCAGGAACATGTTACCGACAGTGCAGTACTGCGAGCCTCAGTCTCAGCCTCAGGAGAGATGCCTGCAGGAACATGTTACCCACAGTGCAGTACTGCGAGCCTCAGTCTCAGCCTCAGGAGAGATGCCTGCAGGAACACGTTACCAACAGTGCAGTACTGCGAGCCTCAGTCTCAGCCTCAGGAGAGATGCCTGCAGGAACATGTTACAGACAGTGCAGTACTTCGAGCCTCAGTCTCAGCCTCAGGAGAGACGCCTGCAGGAACATGTTACCGACAGTGCAGTACTTGGAGCCTCAGTCTCAGCCTCAGGAGCGAAGCCTGCAGGAACATGTTACCGACAGTGCAGTACTGCGAGCCTCAGTCTCAGCCTCAGGAGAGATGCCTGCAGGAACATCTTACCCACAGTGCAGTACTGCGAGCCTCAGTCTCAGCCTCAGGAGAGATGCCTGCAGGAACACGTTACCAACAGTGCAGTACTGCGAGCCTCAGTCTCAGCCTCAGGAGAGATGCCTGCAGGAACATGTTACAGACAGTGCAGTACTTCGAGCCTCAGTCTCAGCCTCAGGAGCGATGCCTGCAGGAACATGTTACCCACAGTGCAGTACTTCGAGCCTCAGTCTCAGCCTCAGGAGAGATTCCTGCAGGAACATGTTACCGACAGTGCAGTACTTGGAGCCTCAGTCTCAGCCTCAGGAGCGATGCCTGCAGGAACATGTTACCCACAGTGCAGTACTTCGAGCCTCAGTCTCAGCATCAGGAGAGACACCTGCAGGAACATGTTACCCACAGTGCAGTACTGCGAGCCTCAGGAGAGATGCCTGCAGGAACATGTTACCGACAGTGCAGTACTGTGAGCCTCAATATCAGCCTCAGGAGAGATGCCTGCAGGAACATGTTACCGACAGTGCAGTACTGCGAGCCTCAGTCTCAGCCTCAGGAGAGATGCCTGCAGGAACATGTTACCCACAGTGCAGTACTGCGAGCATCAGTCTCAGCCTCAGGAGAGATGCCTGCAGGAACATGTTACCGACAGTGCAGTACTGCGAGCCTCAGTCTCAGCCTCAGGAGAGATGCCTGCAGGAACATGTTACCGACAGTGCAGTACTGCGAGCCTCAATATCTGCCTCAGGAGAGATGCCTGCAGGAACATGTTACCGACAGTGCAGTACTGCGAGCCTCAGTCTCAGCATCAGGAGAGATGCCTGCAGGAACATGTTACCGACAGTTCCGTACTGCGAGCCTCAGTCTCAGCCTCAGGAGAGATGCCTGCAGGAACATGTTACTCACAGTGCAGTACTTGGAGCCTCAGTCTCAGCCTCAGGAGAGATGCCTGCAGGAACATGTTACCGACAGTGCAGTACTGCGGGCCTCAATATCAGCCTCAGGAGAGATGCCTGCAGGAACATGTTACCCACAGTGCAGTACTTCGAGCCTCAGTCTCAGCCTCAGGAGAGACGCCTGCAGGAACATGTTACCCACAGTGCAGTACTGCGAGCCTCAGTCTCAGCCTCAGGAGAGACGCCTGCGGGAACATGTTACCCACAGTGCAGTACTGCGAGCCTCAGTCTCAGCCTCAGGAGAGATGCCTGCAGGAACATGTTACCGACAGTGCGGTACTTGGAGCCTCAGTCTCAGCCTCAGGAGAGACGCCTGCAGGAACATGTTACCCACAGTGCAGTACTGCGAGCCTCAGTCTCAGCCTCAGGAGAGATGCCTGCAGGAACATGTTACCCACAGTGCAGTACTGCGAGCCTCAGTCTCAGCCTTAGGAGAGATGCCTGCATGAACATGTTCCCGACAGTGCAGTACTTCGAGCCTCAGTCTCAGCCTCAGGAGAGACGCCTGCAGGAACATGTTACCGACAGTGCAGTACTTGGAGCCTCAGTCTCAGCCTCAGGAGCGATGCCTGCAGGAACATGTTACCGACAGTGCAGTACTGCGAGCCTCAGTCTCAGCCTCAGGAGAGACGCCTGCAGGAACATGTTACCGACAGTGCAGTACTTCGAGCCTCAGTCTCAGCCTCAGGAGAGATGCCTGCAGGAACATGTTACCGACAGTGCAGTACTTGGAGCCTCAGTCTCAGCCTCAGGAGCGAAGCCTGCAGGAACATGTTACCGACAGTGCAGTACTGCGAGCCTCAGTCTCAGCCTCAGGAGAGATGCCTGCAGGAACATGTTACCCACAGTGCAGTACTTAAAGCCTCAGTCTCAGCCTCAGGAGAGACGCCTGCAGGAACATGTTACCAACAGTGCAGTACTGTGAGCCTCAGTCTCAGCCTCAGGAGAGACGCCTGCAGGAACATGTTACCCACAGTGCAGTACTGCGAGCCTCAGTCTCAGCCTCAGGAGAGATGCCTGCAGGAACATGTTACCGACAGTGCAGTACTTGGAGCCTCAGTCTCAGCCTCAGGAGAGAGGCCTGCAGGAACATGATACCCACAGTGCAGTACTGCGAGCCTCAGTCTCAGCCTCAGGAGAGATGCCTGCAGGAACATGTTACCCTCAGTGCCGTACTGCGAGCCTCAGTTTCAGCCTTAGGAGAGATGCCTGCAGGAACATGTTACCGACAGTGCAGTACTGCTAGCCTCAGTCTCAGCCTCAGGAGAGACGCCTGCAGGAACATGTTACCCACAGTGCAGCACTGCGAGCCTCAGTCTCAGCGTCAGGAGAGATGCCTGCAGGAACATGTTACCGACAGTGCAGTACTGCAAGCCTCAGTCTCATCCTCAGGAGCGATGCCTGCAGGAACATGTTACCGACAGTGCAGTACTTCGAGCCTCAATCTCAGCCTCAGGAGAGATGCCTGCAGGAACATGTTACCGACAGTGCAGTACTGCGAGCCTCAGTCTCAGCCTCAGGAGAGATGCCTGCAGGAACATGTTACCCACAGTGCAGTACTGCGAGCCTCAGTCTCAGCCTCAGGAGAGATGCCTGCAGGAACACGTTACCAACAGTGCAGTACTGCGAGCCTCAGTCTCAGCCTCAGGAGAGATGCCTGCAGGAACATGTTACCGACAGTGCAGTACTTCGAGCCTCAGTCTCAGCCTCAGGAGAGACGCCTGCAGGAACATGTTACCGACAGTGCAGTACTTGGAGCCTCAGTCTCAGCCTCAGGAGCGAAGCCTGCAGGAACATGTTACCGACAGTGCAGTACTGCGAGCCTCAGTCTCAGCCTCAGGAGAGATGCCTGCAGGAACATGTTACCGACAGTGCAGTACTGCGAGCCTCAGTCTCAGCCTCAGGAGAGATGCCTGCAGGAACATGTTACCCACAGTGCAGTACTGCGAGCCTCAGTCTCAGCCTCAGGAGAGATGCCTGCAGGAACACGTTACCAACAGTGCAGTACTGCGAGCCTCAGTCTCAGCCTCAGGAGAGATGCCTGCAGGAACATGTTACCGACAGTGCAGTACTTCGAGCCTCAGTCTCAGCCTCAGGAGAGACGCCTGCAGGAACATGTTACCGACAGTGCAGTACTTGGAGCCTCAGTCTCAGCCTCAGGAGCGAAGCCTGCAGGAACATGTTACCGACAGTGCAGTACTGCGAGCCTCAGTCTCAGCCTCAGGAGAGATGCCTGCAGGAACATGTTACCCACAGTGCAGTACTGCGAGCCTCAGTCTCAGCCTCAGGAGAGATGCCTGCAGGAACATGTTACCGACAGTGCAGTACTGCGAGCCTCAGTCTCAGCCTCAGGAGAGATGCCTGCAGGAACACGTTACCAACAGTGCAGTACTGCGAGCCTCAGTCTCAGCCTCAGGAGAGATGCCTGCAGGAACATGTTACCCACAGTGCAGTACTGCGAGCCTCAGTCTCAGCCTCAGGAGAGATACCTGCAGGAACACGTTACCAACAGTGCAGTACTGCGAGCCTCAGTAGAGATGCCTGCAGGAACATGTTACCGACAGTGCAGTACTTCGAGCCTCAGTCTCAGCCTCAGGAGAGACGCCTGCAGGAACATGTTACCCACAGTGCTGTACTGCGATCCTCAGTCTCCGCCTCAGGAGAGATGCCTGCAGGAACATGTTACCGACAGTGCAGTACTGCGAGCCTCAGTCTCAGCCTCAGGAGAGATGCCTGCAGGAACATGTTACCCACAGTGCAGTACTTAAAGCCTCAGTCTCAGCCTCAGGAGAGACGCCTGCAGGAACATGTTACCAACAGTGCAGTACTGCGAGCCTCAGTCTCAGCCTCAGGAGAGACGCCTGTAGGAACATGTTACCGACAGTGCAGTACTTCGAGCCTCAGTCTCAGCTTCAGGAGAGATGCCTACAGGAACATGTTACCGACAGTGCAGTACTTCGAGCCTCAGTCTCAGCCTCAGGAGCGATGCCTGCAGGAACATGTTACCCACAGTGCGGTACTTCGAGCCTCAGTCTCAGCCTCAGGAGAGACGCCTGCAGGAACATGTTACCCACAGTGCAGTACTGCGAGCCTCAGTCTCAGCCTCAGGAGAGACGCCTGCAGGAACATGTTACCCACAGTGCAGTACTGCGAGCCTCAGTCTCAGCCTCAGGAGAGATGCCTGCAGGAACATGTTACCGACAGTGCAGTACTTGGAGCCTCAGTCTCAGCCTCAGGAGAGACGCCTGCAGGAACATGTTACCCACAGTGCAGTACTGCGAGCCTCAGTCTCAGCCTCAGGAGAGATGCCTGCAGGAACATGTTACCCTCAGTGCCGTACTGCGAGCCTCAGTTTCAGCCTTAGGAGAGATGCCTGCAGGAACATGTTACCGACAGTGCAGTACTGCTAGCCTCAGTCTCAGCCTCAGGAGAGACGCCTGCAGGAACATGTTACCCACAGTGCAGTACTGCGAGCCTCAGTCTCAGCGTCAGGAGAGATGCCTGCAGGAACATGTTACCGACAGTGCAGTACTGCAAGCCTCAGTCTCATCCTCAGGAGCGATGCCTGCAGGAACATGTTACCGACAGTGCAGTACTTCGAGCCTCAATCTCAGCCTCAGGAGAGATGCCTGCAGGAACATGTTACCGACAGTGCAGTACTGCGAGCCTCAGTCTCAGCCTCAGGAGAGATGCCTGCAGGAACATGTTACCCACAGTGCAGTACTGCGAGCCTCAGTCTCAGCCTCAGGAGAGATGCCTGCAGGAACACGTTACCAACAGTGCAGTACTGCGAGCCTCAGTCTCAGCCTCAGGAGAGATGCCTGCAGGAACATGTTACCGACAGTGCAGTACTTCGAGCCTCATTCTCAGCCTCAGGAGAGACGCCTGCAGGAACATGTTACCGACAGTGCAGTACTTGGAGCCTCAGTCTCAGCCTCAGGAGCGAAGCCTGCAGGAACATGTTACCGACAGTGCAGTACTGCGAGCCTCAGTCTCAGCCTCAGGAGAGATGCCTGCAGGAACATGTTACCCACAGTGCAGTACTGCGAGCCTCAGTCTCAGCCTCAGGAGAGATGCCTGCAGGAACACGTTACCAACAGTGCAGTACTGCGAGCCTCAGTCTCAGCCTCAGGAGAGATGCCTGCAGGAACATGTTACCGACAGTGCAGTACTTCGAGCCTCAGTCTCGGCCTCAGGAGAGACGCCTGCAGGAACATGTTACCGACAGTGCAGTACTTGGAGCCTCAGTCTCAGCCTCAGGAGCGATGCCTGCAGGAACATGTTACCCACAGTGCAGTACTTCGAGCCTCAGTCTCAGCCTCAGGAGAGATTCCTGCAGGAACATGTTACCGACAGTGCAGTACTTGGAGCCTCAGTCTCAGCCTCAGGAGCGATGCCTGCAGGAACATGTTACCCACAGTGCAGTACTTCGAGCCTCAGTCTCAGCATCAGGAGAGACACCTGCAGGAACATGTTACCCACAGTGCAGTACTGCGAGCCTCAGGAGAGATGCCTGCAGGAACATGTTACCGACAGTGCAGTACTGTGAGCCTCAATATCAGCCTCAGGAGAGATGCCTGCAGGAACATGTTACCGACAGTGCAGTACTGCGAGCCTCAGTCTCAGCCTCAGGAGAGATGCCTGCAGGAACATGTTACCCACAGTGCAGTACTGCGAGCCTCAGTCTCAGCCTCAGGAGAGATGCCTGCAGGAACATGTTACCGACAGTGCAGTACTGCGAGCCTCAGTCTCAGCCTCAGGAGAGACGCCTGCAGGAACATGTTACCCACAGTGCAGTACTGCGAGCCTCAGTCTCAGCCTCAGGAGAGATGCCTGCAGGAACATGTTACCCTCAGTGCCGTACTGCGAGCCTCAGTTTCAGCCTTAGGAGAGATGCCTGCAGGAACATGTTACCGACAGTGCAGTACTTCGAGCCTCAGTCTCAGCCTCAGGAGAGACGCCTGCAGGAACATGTAACCCACAGTGCGGTACTGCGAGCCTCAGTCTCAGCGTCAGGAGAGATGCCTGCAGGAACATGTTACCGACAGTGCAGTACTGCAAGCCTCAGTCTCATCCTCAGGAGCGATGCCTGCAGGAACATGTTACCGACAGTGCAGTACTTCGAGCCTCAATCTCAGCCTCAGGAGAGATGCCTGCAGGAACATGTTACCGACAGTGCAGTACTGCGAGCCTCAGTCTCAGCCTCAGGAGAGATGCATGCAGGAACATGTTAACCACAGTGCAGTACTGCGAGCCTCAGTCTCAGCCTCAGGAGAGATGCCTGCAGGAACACGTTACCAACAGTGCAGTACTGCGAGCCTCAGTCTCAGCCTCAGGAGAGATGCCTGCAGGAACATGTTACCGACAGTGCAGTACTTCGAGCCTCATTCTCAGCCTCAGGAGAGACGCCTGCAGGAACATGTTACCGACAGTGCAGTACTTGGAGCCTCAGTCTCAGCCTCAGGAGGGAAGCCTGCAGGAACATGTTACCGACAGTGCAGTACTGCGAACCTCAGTCTCAGCCTCAGGAGAGATGCCTGCAGGAACATGTTACCCACAGTGCAGTACTGCGAGCCTCAGTCTCAGCCTCAGGAGAGATGCCTGCAGGAACACGTTACCAACAGTGCAGTACTGCGAGCCTCAGTCTCAGCCTCAGGAGAGATGCCTGCAGGAACATGTTACCGACAGTGCAGTACTTCGAGCCTCAGTCTCGGCCTCAGGAGAGACGCCTGCAGGAACATGTTACCGACAGCGCAGTACTTGGAGCCTCAGTCTCAGCCTCAGGAGCGATGCCTGCAGGAACATGTTACCCACAGTGCAGTACTTCGAGCCTCAGTCTCAGCCTCAGGAGAGATTCCTGCAGGAACATGTTACCGACAGTGCAGTACTTGGAGCCTCAGTCTCAGCCTCAGGAGCGATGCCTGCAGGAACATGTTACCCACAGTGCAGTACTTCGAGCCTCAGTCTCAGCATCAGGAGAGACACCTGCAGGAACATGTTACCCACAGTGCAGTACTGCGAGCCTCAGGAGAGATGCCTGCAGGAACATGTTACCGACAGTGCAGTACTGTGAGCCTCAATATCAGCCTCAGGAGAGATGCCTGCAGGAACATGTTACCGACAGTGCAGTACTGCGAGCCTCAGTCTCAGCCTCAGGAGAGATGCCTGCAGGAACATGTTACCCACAGTGCAGTACTGCGAGCATCAGTCTCAGCCTCAGGAGAGATGCCTGCAGGAACATGTTACCGACAGTGCAGTACTGCGAGCCTCAGTCTCAGCCTCAGGAGAGATGCCTGCAGGAACATGTTACCGACAGTGCAGTACTGCGAGCCTACATATCTGCCTCAGGAGAGATGCCTGCAGGAACATGTTACCGACAGTGCAGTACTTGGAGCCTCAGTCTCAGCCTCAGGAGAGATGCCTGCAGGAACATGTTACTGACAGTGCAGTACTGCGAGCCTCAATATCAGCCTCAGGAGAGATGCCTGCAGGAACATGTTACCCACAGTGCAGTACTTCGAGCCTCAGTCTCAGCCTCAGGAGAGACGCCTGCAGGAACATGTTACCCACAGTGCAGTACTGCGAGCCTCAGTCTCAGCCTCAGGAGAGACGCCTGCAGGAACATGTTACCCACAGTGCAGTACTGCGAGCCTCAGTCTCAGCCTCAGGAGAGATGCCTGCAGGAACATGTTACCGACAGTGCGGTACTTGGAGCCTCAGTCTCAGCCTCAGGAGAGACGCCTGCAGGAACATGTTACCCACAGTGCAGTACTGCGAGCCTCAGTCTCAGCCTCAGGAGAGATGCCTGCAGGAACATGTTACCCACAGTGCAGTACTGCGAGCCTCAGTCTCAGCCTTAGGAGAGATGCCTGCATGAACATGTTCCCGACAGTGCAGTACTTCGAGCCTCAGTCTCAGCCTCAGGAGAGACGCCTGCAGGAACATGTTACCGACAGTGCAGTACTTGGAGCCTCAGTCTCAGCCTCAGGAGCGATGCCTGCAGGAACATGTTACCGACAGTGCAGTACTGCGAGCCTCAGTCTCAGCCTCAGGAGAGATGCCTGCAGGAACATGTTACCGACAGTTCAGTACTGCGAGCCTCAGTCTCAGCCTCAGGAGAGATGCCTGCAGGAACATGTTACTCACAGTGCAGTACTTGGAGCCTCAGTCTCAGCCTCAGGAGAGGTGCCTACAGGAACATGTTACCGACAGTGCAGTACTTCGAGCCTCAGTCTCAGCCTCAGGAGCGATGCCTGCAGGAACATGTTACCCACAGTGCAGTACTTCGAGCCTCAGTCTCAGCCTCAGGAGAGATGCCTGCAGGAACATGTTACCCACAGTACAGTACTGCGAGCCTCAGTCTCAGCCTCAGGAGAGATGCCTGCAGGAACATGTTACCGACAGTGCAGTACTTGGAGCCTCAGTCTCAGCCTCAGGAGAGACGCCTGCAGGAACATGTTACCCACAGTGCAGTACTGCGAGCCTCAGTTTCAGCCTTAGGAGAGATGCCTGCAGGAACATGTTACCGACAGTGCAGTACTGCGAGCCTCAGTCTCAGCCTTAGGAGAGACGCCTGCAGGAACATGTTACCCACAGTGCAGTACTGCGAGCCTCAGTCTCAGCCTCAAGAGAGATGCCTGCAGGAACATGTTACCGACAGTGCAGTACTGCAAGCCTCAGTCTCATCCTCAGGAGCGATGCCTGCAGGAACATGTTACCGACAGTGCAGTACTTCGAGCCTCAGTCTCAGCCTCAGGAGAGATGCCTGCAGGAACATGTTACCGACAGTGCAGTACTGCGAGCCTCAGTCTCAGCCTCAGGAGAGATGCCTGCAGGAACATGTTACCCACAGTGCAGTACTGCGAGCCTCAGTCTCAGCCTCAGGAGAGATGCCTGCAGGAACACGTTACCAACAGTGCAGTACTGCAAGCCTCAGTCTTAGCTTCAGGAGAGATGCCTACAGGAACATGTTACCGACAGTGTAGTACTGCGAGCCTCAGGAGAGATGCCTGCAGGAACATGTTACCGACAGTGCAGTACTGTGAGCCTCAATATCAGCCTCAGGAGAGATGCCTGCAGGAACATGTTACCGACAGTGCAGTACTGCGAGCCTCAGTCTCAGCCTCAGGAGAGATGCCTGCAGGAACATGTTACCCACAGTGCAGTACTGCGAGCCTCAGTCTCAGCCTCAGGAGAGATGCCTGCAGGAACATGTTACCGACAGTGCAGTACTGCGAGCCTCAGTCTCAGCCTCAGGAGAGATGCCTGCAGGAACATGTTACCCACAGTGCAGTACTTCAAGCCTCAGTCTCAGCCTCAGGAGAGACGCCTGCAGGAACATGTTACCAACAGTGCAGTACTGCGAGCCTCAGTCTCAGCCTCAGGAGAGACGCCTGCAGGAACATGTTACCGACAGTGCAGTACTTCGAGCCTCAGTCTTAGCTTCAGGAGAGATGCCTACAGGAACATGTTACCGACAGTGCAGTACTGCGAGCCTCAGGAGAGATGCCTGCAGGAACATGTTACCGACAGTGCAGTACTGTGAGCCTCAATATCAGCCTCAGGAGAGATGCCTGCAGGAACATGTTACCGACAGTGCAGTACTGCGAGCCTCAGTCTCAGCCTCAGGAGAGATGCCTGCAGGAACATGTTACCCACAGTGCAGTACTGCGAGCATCAGTCTCAGCCTCAGGAGAGATGCCTGCAGGAACATGTTACCGACAGTGCAGTACTGCGAGCCTCAGTCTCAGCCTCAGGAGAGATGCCTGCAGGAACATGTTACCGACAGTGCAGTACTGCGAGCCTCAATATCTGCCTCAGGAGAGATGCCTGCAGGAACATGTTACCCACAGTGCAGTACTGCGAGCCTCATTCTCAGCCTCAAGAGAGATGCCTGCAGGAACATGTTACCGACAGTGCAGTACTGCAAGCCTCAGTCTCATCCTCAGGAGCGATGCCTGCAGGAACATGTTACCGACAGTGCAGTACTTCGAGCCTCAGTCTCAGCCTCAGGAGAGATGCCTGCAGGAACATGTTACCGACAGTGCAGTACTGCGAGCCTCAGTCTCAGCCTCAGGAGAGATGCCTGCAGGAACATGTTACCCACAGTGCAGTACTGCGAGCCTCAGTCTCAGCCTCAGGAGAGATGCCTGCAGGAACACGTTACCAACAGTGCAGTACTGCGAGCCTCAGTCTCAGCCTCAGGAGAGATGCCTGCAGGAACATGTTACCGACAGTGCAGTACTTCGAGCCTCAGTCTCAGCCTCAGGAGAGACGCCTGCAGGAACATGTTACCCACAGTGCTGTACTGCGATCCTCAGTCTCCGCCTCAGGAGAGATGCCTGCAGGAACATGTTACCGACAGTGCAGTACTGCGAGCCTCAGTCTCAGCCTCAGGAGAGATGCCTGCAGGAACATGTTACCCACAGTGCAGTACTTCAAGCCTCAGTCTCAGCCTCAGGAGAGACGCCTGCAGGAACATGTTACCAACAGTGCAGTACTGCGAGCCTCAGTCTCAGCCTCAGGAGAGACGCCTGCAGGAACATGTTACCGACAGTGCAGTACTTCGAGCCTCAGTCTTAGCTTCAGGAGAGATGCCTACAGGAACATGTTACCGACAGTGCAGTACTGCGAGCCTCAGGAGAGATGCCTGCAGGAACATGTTACCGACAGTGCAGTACTGTGAGCCTCAATATCAGCCTCAGGAGAGATGCCTGCAGGAACATGTTACCGACAGTGCAGTACTGCGAGCCTCAGTCTCAGCCTCAGGAGAGATGCCTGCAGGAACATGTTACCCACAGTGCAGTACTGCGAGCATCAGTCTCAGCCTCAGGAGAGATGCCTGCAGGAACATGTTACCGACAGTGCAGTACTGCGAGCCTCAGTCTCAGCCTCAGGAGAGATGCCTGCAGGAACATGTTACCGACAGTGCAGTACTGCGAGCCTCAATATCTGCCTCAGGAGAGATGCCTGCAGGAACATGTTACCGACAGTGCAGTACTGCGAGCCTCAGTCTCAGCATCAGGAGAGATGCCTGCAGGAACATGTTACCGACAGTTCAGTACTGCGAGCCTCAGTCTCAGCCTCAGGAGAGATGCCTGCAGGAACATGCTACTCACAGTGCAGTACTTGGAGCCTCAGTCTCAGCCTCAGGAGAGATGCCTGCAGGAACATGTTACCGACAGTGCAGTACTGCGAGCCTCAATATCAGCCTCAGGAGAGATGCCTGCAGGAACATGTTACCCACAGTGCAGTACTTCGAGCCTCAGTCTCAGCCTCAGGAGAGACGCCTGCAGGAACATGTTACCCACAGTGCAGTACTGCGAGCCTCAGTCTCAGCCTCAGGAGAGACGCCTGCGGGAACATGTTACCCACAGTGCAGTACTGCGAGCCTCAGTCTCAGCCTCAGGAGAGATGCCTGCAGGAACATGTTACCGACAGTGCGGTACTTGGAGCCTCAGTCTCAGCCTCAGGAGAGACGCCTGCAGGAACATGTTACCCACAGTGCAGTACTGCGAGCCTCAGTCTCAGCCTCAGGAGAGATGCCTGCAGGAACATGTTACCCACAGTGCAGTACTGCGAGCCTCAGTCTCAGCCTCAGGAGAGACGCCTGCAGGAACATGTTACCGACAGTGCAGTACTTGGAGCCTCAGTCTCAGCCTCAGGAGCGATGCCTGCAGGAACATGTTACCGACAGTGCAGTACTGCGAGCCTCAGTCTCAGCCTCAGGAGAGACGCCTGCAGGAACATGTTACCGACAGTTCAGTACTTCGAGCCTCAGTCTCAGCCTCAGGAGAGACGCCTGCAGGAACATGTTACCGACAGTGCAGTACTTGGAGCCTCAGTCTCAGCCTCAGGAGCGAAGCCTGCAGGAACATGTTACCGACAGTGCAGTACTGCGAGCCTCAGTCTCAGCCTCAGGAGAGATGCCTGCAGGAACATGTTACCCACAGTGCAGTACTTAAAGCCTCAGTCTCAGCCTCAGGAGAGACGCCTGCAGGAACATGTTACCAACAGTGCAGTACTGCGAGCCTCAGTCTCAGCCTCAGGAGAGACGCCTGCAGGAACATGTTACCGACAGTGCAGTACTTCGAGCCTCAGTCTCAGCTTCAGGAGAGATGCCTACAGGAACATGTTACCGACAGTGCAGTACTTCGAGCCTCAGTCTCAGCCTCAGGAGCGATGCCTGCAGGAACATGTTACCCACAGTGCGGTACTTCGAGCCTCAGTCTCAGCCTCAGGAGAGACGCCTGCAGGAACATGTTACCCACAGTGCAGTACTGCGAGCCTCAGTCTCAGCCTCAGGAGAGATGCCTGCAGGAACATGTTACCGACAGTGCAGTACTTGGAGCCTCAGTCTCAGCCTCAGGAGAGACGCCTGCAGGAACATGTTACCCACAGTGCAGTACTGCGAGCCTCAGTCTCAGCCTCAGGAGAGATGCCTGCAGGAACATGTTACCCTCAGTGCCGTACTGCGAGCCTCAGTTTCAGCCTTAGGAGAGATGCCTGCAGGAACATGTTACCGACAGTGCAGTACTGCTAGCCTCAGTCTCAGCCTCAGGAGAGACGCCTGCAGGAACATGTTACCCACAGTGCAGTACTGCGAGCCTCAGTCTCAGCGTCAGGAGAGATGCCTGCAGGAACATGTTACCGACAGTGCAGTACTGCAAGCCTCAGTCTCATCCTCAGGAGCGATGCCTGCAGGAACATGTTACCGACAGTGCAGTACTTCGAGCCTCAATCTCAGCCTCAGGAGAGATGCCTGCAGGAACATGTTACCGACAGTGCAGTACTGCGAGCCTCAGTCTCAGCCTCAGGAGAGATGCCTGCAGGAACATGTTACCCACAGTGCAGTACTGCGAGCCTCAGTCTCAGCCTCAGGAGAGATGCCTGCAGGAACACGTTACCAACAGTGCAGTACTGCGAGCCTCAGTCTCAGCCTCAGGAGAGATGCCTGCAGGAACATGTTACCGACAGTGCAGTACTTCGAGCCTCAGTCTCAGCCTCAGGAGAGACGCCTGCAGGAACATGTTACCGACAGTGCAGTACTTGGAGCCTCAGTCTCAGCCTCAGGAGCGAAGCCTGCAGGAAAATGTTACCGACAGTGCAGTACTGCGAGCCTCAGTCTCAGCCTCAGGAGAGATGCCTGCAGGAACATGTTACCGACAGTGCAGTACTGCGAGCCTCAGTCTCAGCCTCAGGAGAGATGCCTGCAGGAACATGTTACCCACAGTGCAGTACTGCGAGCCTCAGTCTCAGCCTCAGGAGAGATGCCTGCAGGAACACGTTACCAACAGTGCAGTACTGCGAGCCTCAGTCTCAGCCTCAGGAGAGATGCCTGCAGGAACATGTTACCGACAGTGCAGTACTTCGAGCCTCAGTCTCAGCCTCAGGAGAGACGCCTGCAGGAACATGTTACCGACAGTGCAGTACTTGGAGCCTCAGTCTCAGCCTCAGGAGCGAAGCCTGCAGGAACATGTTACCTACAGTGCAGTCCTGCGAGCCTCAGTCTCAGCCTCAGGAGAGATGCCTGCAGGAACATGTTACCCACAGTGCAGTACTGCGAGCCTCAGTCTCAGCCTCAGGAGAGATGCCTGCAGGAACATGTTACCGACAGTGCAGTACTGCGAGCCTCAGTCTCAGCCTCAGGAGAGATGCCTGCAGGAACACGTTACCAACAGTGCAGTACTGCGAGCCTCAGTCTCAGCCTCAGGAGAGATGCCTGCAGGAACATGTTACCCACAGTGCAGTACTGCGAGCCTCAGTCTCAGCCTCAGGAGAGATACCTGCAGGAACACGTTACCAACAGTGCAGTACTGCGAGCCTCAGTAGAGATGCCTGCAGGAACATGTTACCGACAGTGCAGTACTTCGAGCCTCAGTCTCAGCCTCAGGAGAGACGCCTGCAGGAACATGTTACCCACAGTGCTGTACTGCGATCCTCAGTCTCCGCCTCAGGAGAGATGCCTGCAGGAACATGTTACCGACAGTGCAGTACTGCGAGCCTCAGTCTCAGCCTCAGGAGAGATGCCTGCAGGAACATGTTACCCACAGTGCAGTACTTAAAGCCTCAGTCTCAGCCTCAGGAGAGACGCCTGCAGGAACATGTTACCAACAGTGCAGTACTGCGAGCCTCAGTCTCAGCCTCAGGAGAGACGCCTGCAGGAACATGTTACCGACAGTGCAGTACTTCGAGCCTCAGTCTCAGCTTCAGGAGAGATGCCTACAGGAACATGTTACCGACAGTGCAGTACTTCGAGCCTCAGTCTCAGCCTCAGGAGCGATGCCTGCAGGAACATGTTACCCACAGTGCGGTACTTCGAGCCTCAGTCTCAGCCTCAGGAGAGACGCCTGCAGGAACATGTTACCCACAGTGCAGTACTGCGAGCCTCAGTCTCAGCCTCAGGAGGGACGCCTGCAGGAACATGTTACCCACAGTGCAGTACTGCGAGCCTCAGTCTCAGCCTCAGGAGAGATGCCTGCAGGAACATGTTACCGACAGTGCAGTACTTGGAGCCTCAGTCTCAGCTTCAGGAGAGACACCTGCAGGAACATGTTACCCACAGTGCAGTACTGCGAGCCTCAGTCTCAGCCTCAGGAGAGATGCCTGCAGGAACATGTTACCCTCAGTGACGTACTGCGAGCCTCAGTTTCAGCCTTAGGAGAGATGCCTGCAGGAACATGTTACCGACAGTGCAGTACTGCTAGCCTCAGTCTCAGCCTCAGGAGAGACGCCTGCAGGAACATGTTACCCACAGTGCAGTACTGCGAGCCTCAGTCTCAGCGTCAGGAGAGATGCCTGCAGGAACATGTTACCGACAGTGCAGTACTGCAAGCCTCAGTCTCATCCTCAGGAGCGATGCCTGCAGGAACATGTTACCGACAGTGCAGTACTTCGAGCCTCAATCTCAGCCTCAGGAGAGATGCCTGCAGGAACATGTTACCGACAGTGCAGTACTGCGAGCCTCAGTCTCAGCCTCAGGAGAGATGCCTGCAGGAACATGTTACCCACAGTGCAGTACTGCGAGCCTCAGTCTCAGCCTCAGGAGAGATGCCTGCAGGAACACGTTACCAACAGTGCAGTACTGCGAGCCTCAGTCTCAGCCTCAGGAGAGATGCCTGCAGGAACATGTTACCGACAGTGCAGTACTTCGAGCCTCAGTCTCAGCCTCAGGAGAGACGCCTGCAGGAACATGTTACCGACAGTGCAGTACTTGGAGCCTCAGTCTCAGCCTCAGGAGCAAAGCCTGCAGGAACATGTTACCGACAGTGCAGTACTGCGAGCCTCAGTCTCAGCCTCAGGAGAGATGCCTGCAGGAACATGTTACCCACAGTGCAGTACTGCGAGCCTCAGTCTCAGCCTCAGGAGAGATGCCTGCAGGAACACGTTACCAACAGTGCAGTACTGCGAGCCTCAGTCTCAGCCTCAGGAGAGATGCCTGCAGGAACATGTTACCGACAGTGCAGTACTTCGAGCCTCAGTCTCGGCCTCAGGAGAGACGCCTGCAGGAACATGTTACCGACAGTGCAGTACTTGGAGCCTCAGTCTCAGCCTCAGGAGCGATGCCTGCAGGAACATGTTACCCACAGTGCAGTACTTCGAGCCTCAGTCTCAGCCTCAGGAGAGATTCCTGCAGGAACATGTTACCGACAGTGCAGTACTTGGAGCCTCAGTCTCAGCCTCAGGAGCGATGCCTGCAGGAACATGTTACCCACAGTGCAGTACTTCGAGCCTCAGTCTCAGCATCAGGAGAGACACCTGCAGGAACATGTTACCCACAGTGCAGTACTGCGAGCCTCAGGAGAGATGCCTGCAGGAACATGTTACCGACAGTGCAGTACTGTGAGCCTCAATATCAGCCTCAGGAAAGATGCCTGCAGGAACATGTTACCGACAGTGCAGTACTGCGAGCCTCAGTCTCAGCCTCAGGAGAGATGCCTGCAGGAACATGTTACCCACAGTGCAGTACTGCGAGCATCAGTCTCAGCCTCAGGAGAGATGCCTGCAGGAACATGTTACCGACAGTGCAGTACTGCGAGCCTCAGTCTCAGCCTCAGGGGAGATGCCTGCAGGAACATGTTACCGACAGTGCAGTACTGCGAGCCTACATATCTGCCTCAGGAGAGATGCCTGCAGGAACATGTTACCGACAGTGCAGTACTGCGAGCCTCAGTCTCAGCCTCAGGAGAGATGCCTGCAGGAACATGTTACCGACAGTTCAGTACTGCGAGCCTCAGTCTCAGCCTCAGGAGAGATGCCTGCAGGAACATGTTACTCACAGTGCAGTACTTGGAGCCTCAGTCTCAGCCTCAGGAGAGATGCCTGCAGGAACATGTTACTGACAGTGCAGTACTGCGAGCCTCAATATCAGCCTCAGGAGAGATGCCTGCAGGAACATGTTACCCACAGTGCAGTACTTCGAGCCTCAGTCTCAGCCTCAGGAGAGACGCCTGCAGGAACATGTTACCCACAGTGCAGTACTGCGAGCCTCAGTCTCAGCCTCAGGAGAGACGCCTGCAGGAACATGTTACCACAGTGCAGTACTGCGAGCCTCAGTCTCAGCCTCAGGAGAGATGCCTGCAGGAACATGTTACCGACAGTGCGGTACTTGGAGCCTCAGTCTCAGCCTCAGGAGAGACGCCTGCAGGAACATGTTACCCACAGTGCAGTACTGCGAGCCTCAGTCTCAGCCTCAGGAGAGATGCCTGCAGGAACATGTTACCCACAGTGCAGTACTGCGAGCCTCAGTCTCAGCCTTAGGAGAGATGCCTGCATGAACATGTTCCCGACAGTGCAGTACTTCGAGCCTCAGTCTCAGCCTCAGGAGAGACGCCTGCAGGAACATGTTACCGACAGTGCAGTACTTGGAGCCTCAGTCTCAGCCTCAGGAGCGATGCCTGCAGGAACATGTTACCGACAGTGCAGTACTGCGAGCCTCAGTCTCAGCCTCAGGAGAGATGCCTGCAGGAACATGTTACCGACAGTTCAGTACTGCGAGCCTCAGTCTCAGCCTCAGGAGAGATGCCTGCAGGAACATGTTACTCACAGTGCAGTACTTGGAGCCTCAGTCTCAGCCTCAGGAGAGATGCCTACAGGAACATGTTACCGACAGTGCAGTACTTCGAGCCTCAGTCTCAGCCTCAGGAGCGATGCCTGCAGGAACATGTTACCCACAGTGCAGTACTTCGAGCCTCAGTCTCAGCCTCAAGAGAGACGCCTGCAGGAACATGTTACCCACAGTGCAGTACTGCGAGCCTCAGTCTCAGCCTCAGGAGAGATGCCTGCAGGAACATGTTACCGACAGTGCAGTACTTGGAGCCTCAGTCTCAGCCTCAGGAGAGACGCCTGCAGGAACATGTTACCCACAGTGCAGTACTGCGAGCCTCAGTTTCAGCCTTAGGAGAGATGCCTGCAGGAACATGTTACCGACAGTGCAGTACTGCGAGCCTCAGTCTCAGCCTTAGGAGAGACGCCTGCAGGAACATGTTACCCACAGCGCAGTACTGCGAGCCTCAGTCTCAGCCTCAAGAGAGATGCCTGCAGGAACATGTTACCGACAGTGCAGTACTGCAAGCCTCAGTCTCATCCTCAGGAGCGATGCCTGCAGGAACATGTTACCGACAGTGCAGTACTTCGAGCCTCAGTCTCAGCCTCAGGAGAGATGCCTGCAGGAACATGTTACCGACAGTGCAGTACTGCGAGCCTCAGTCTCAGCCTCAGGAGAGATGCCTGCAGGAACATGTTACCCACAGTGCAGTACTGCGAGCCTCAGTCTCAGCCTCAGGAGAGATGCCTGCAGGAACACGTTACCAACAGTGCAGTACTGCGAGCCTCAGTCTCAGCCTCAGGAGAGATGCCTGCAGGAACATGTTACCGACAGTGCAGTACTTCGAGCCTCAGTCTCAGCCTCAGGAGAGACGCCTGCAGGAACATGTTACCCACAGTGCTGTACTGCGATCCTCAGTCTCCGCCTCAGGAGAGATGCCTGCAGGAACATGTTACCGACAGTGCAGTACTGCGAGCCTCAGTCTCAGCCTCAGGAGAGATGCCTGCAGGAACATGTTACCCACAGTGCAGTACTTCAAGCCTCAGTCTCAGCCTCAGGAGAGACGCCTGCAGGAACATGTTACCAACAGTGCAGTACTGCGAGCCTCAGTCTCAGCCTCAGGAGAGACGCCTGCAGGAACATGTTACCGACAGTGCAGTACTTCGAGCCTCAGTCTTAGCTTCAGGAGAGATGCCTACAGGAACATGTTACCGACAGTGCAGTACTTCGAGCCTCAGTCTCAGCCTCAGGAGCGATGCCTGCAGGAACATGTTACCTACAGTGCAGTACTTCGAGCCTCAGTCTCAGCCTCAGGAGAGACGCCTGCAGGAACATGTTACCCACAGTGCAGTACTGCGAGCCTCAGTCTCAGCCTCAGGAGAGACGCCTGCAGGAACATGTTACCCACAGTGCAGTACTGCGAGCCTCAGTCTCAGCCTCAGGAGAGATGCCTGCAGGAACATGTTACCCACAGTGCAGTACTTGGAGCCTCAGTCTCAGCCTCAGGAGAGACGCCTGCAGGAACATGTTACCCACAGTGCAGTACTGCGAGCCTCAGTCTCAGCCTCAGGTGAGATGCCTGCAGGAACATGTTACCCTCAGTGCAGTACTGCGAGCCTCAGTCTCAGCGTCAGGAGAGATGCCTGCAGGAACATGTTACCGACAGTGCAGTACTGCAAGCCTCAGTCTCATCCTCAGGAGCGATGCCTGCAGGAACATGTTACCGACAGTGGAGTACTTCGAGTCTCAATCTCAGCCTCAGGAGAGATGCCTGCAGGAACATGTTACCGACAGTGCAGTACTGCGAGCCTCAGTCTCAGCCTCAGGAGAGATGCCTGCAGGAACATGTTACCCACAGTGCAGTACTGCGAGCCTCAGTCTCAGCCTCAGGAGAGATGCCTGCAGGAACACGTTACCAACAGTGCAGTACTGCGAGCCTCAGTCTCAGCCTCAGGAGAGATGCCTGCAGGAACATGTTACAGACAGTGCAGTACTTCGAGCCTCAGTCTCAGCCTCAGGAGAGACGCCTGCAGGAACATGTTACCGACAGTGCAGTACTTGGAGCCTCAGTCTCAGCCTCAGGAGCGAAGCCTGCAGGAACATGTTACCGACAGTGCAGTACTGCGAGCCTCAGTCTCAGCCTCAGGAGAGATGCCTGCAGGAACATCTTACCCACAGTGCAGTACTGCGAGCCTCAGTCTCAGCCTCAGGAGAGATGCCTGCAGGAACACGTTACCAACAGTGCAGTACTGCGAGCCTCAGTCTCAGCCTCAGGAGAGATGCCTGCAGGAACATGTTACAGACAGTGCAGTACTTCGAGCCTCAGTCTCAGCCTCAGGAGCGATGCCTGCAGGAACATGTTACCCACAGTGCAGTACTTCGAGCCTCAGTCTCAGCCTCAGGAGAGATTCCTGCAGGAACATGTTACCGACAGTGCAGTACTTGGAGCCTCAGTCTCAGCCTCAGGAGCGATGCCTGCAGGAACATGTTACCCACAGTGCAGTACTTCGAGCCTCAGTCTCAGCATCAGGAGAGACACCTGCAGGAACATGTTACCCACAGTGCAGTACTGCGAGCCTCAGGAGAGATGCCTGCAGGAACATGTTACCGACAGTGCAGTACTGTGAGCCTCAATATCAGCCTCAGGAGAGATGCCTGCAGGAACATGTTACCGACAGTGCAGTACTGCGAGCCTCAGTCTCCGCCTCAGGAGAGATGCCTGCAGGAACATGTTACCCACAGTGCAGTACTGCGAGCATCAGTCTCAGCCTCAGGAGAGATGCCTGCAGGAACATGTTACCGACAGTGCAGTACTGCGAGCCTCAGTCTCAGCCTCAGGAGAGATGCCTGCAGGAACATGGTACCAACAGTGCAGTACTGCGAGCCTCAATATCTGCCTCAGGAGAGATGCCTGCAGGAACATGTTACCGACAGTGCAGTACTGCGAGCCTCAGTCTCAGCCTCAGGAGAGATGCCTGCAGGAACATGTTACCGACAGTTCAGTACTGCGAGCCTCAGTCTCAGCCTCAGGAGAGATGCCTGCAGGAACATGTTACTCACAGTGCAGTACTTGGAGCCTCAGTCTCAGCCTCAGGAGAGATGCCTGCAGGAACATGTTACCGACAGTGCAGTACTGCGAGCCTCAATATCAGCCTCAGGAGAGATGCCTGCAGGAACATGTTACCCACAGTGCAGTACTTCGAGCCTCAGTCTCAGCCTCAGGAGAGACGCCTGCAGGAACATGTTACCCACAGTGCAGTACTGCGAGCCTCAGTCTCAGCCTCAGGAGAGACGCCTGCGGGAACATGTTACCCACAGTGCAGTACTGCGAGCCTCAGTCTCAGCCTCAGGAGAGATGCCTGCAGGAACATGTTACCGACAGTGCGGTACTTGGATCCTCAGTCTCAGCCTCAGGAGAGACGCCTGCAGGAACATGTTACCCACAGTGCAGTACTGCGAGCCTCAGTCTCAGCCTCAGGAGAGATGCCTGCAGGAACATGTTACCCACAGTGCAGTACTGCGAGCCTCAGTCTCAGCCTTAGGAGAGATGCCTGCATGAACATGTTCCCGACAGTGCAGTACTTCGAGCCTCAGTCTCAGCCTCAGGAGAGACGCCTGCAGGAACATGTTACCGACAGTGCAGTACTTGGAGCCTCAGTCTCAGCCTCAGGAGCGATGCCTGCAGGAACATGTTACCGACAGTGCAGTACTGCGAGCCTCAGTCTCAGCCTCAGGAGAGATGCCTGCAGGAACATGTTACCCACAGTGCAGTACTGCGAGCCTCAGTCTCAGCCTCAGGAGAGATGCCCGCAGGAACACGCTACCAACAGTGCAGTACTGCGAGCCTCAGTCTCAGCCTCAGGAGAGACGCCTGCAGGAACATGTTACCGACAGTGCAGTACTTCGAGCCTCAGTCTCGGCTTCAGGAGAGACGCCTGCAGGAACATGTTACCGACAGTGCAGTACTTGGAGCCTCAGTCTCAGCCTCAGGAGCGATGCCTGCAGGAACATGTTACCCACAGTGCAGTACTTCGAGCCTCAGTCTCAGCATCAGGAGAGACACCTGCAGGAACATTTTACCCACAGTGCAGTACTGCGAGCCTCAGGAGAGATGCCTGCAGGAACATGTTACCGACAGTGCAGTACTTGGAGCCTCAGTCTCAGCCTCAGGAGAGATGCCTGCAGGAACATGTTACCGACAGCGCAGTACTTGGAGCCTCAGTCTCAGCCTCAGGAGAGATGCCTGCAGGAACATGTTACCGACAGTGCAGTACTTCGAGCCTCAGTCTCAGCCTCAGGAGAGATGCCTGCAGGAACATGTTACCGACAGTGCAGTACTTGGAGCCTCAGTCTCAGCCTCAGGAGCGATGCCTGAAGGAACATGTTACCCACAGTGCTGTACTTCGAGCCTCAGTCTCAGCCTCAGGATTGACGCCTGTAGGAACATGTTACCCACAGAGCAGTGCTGCCAGTCTCAGCCTCAGGAGAGACGCCTGCAGGAACATGTTACCCACTGTGCAGTACTGCGAGCCTCAGTCTCAGCCTCAGGAGAGATGCCTGCAGGAACATGTTACCGACAGTGCAGTACTTGGAGCCTCAGTCTCAGCCTCAGGAGAGACGCCTGCAGGAACATGTTACCCACAGTGCAGTACTGCGAGCCTCAGTCTCAGCCTCAGGAGAGATGCCTGCAGGAACATGTTACCGACAGTGCAGTACTGCGAGCCTCAGTCTCAGCCTCAGGAGAGACGCCTGCAGGAACATGTTACCAACAGTGCAGTACTGCGAGCCTCAGTCTCAGCCTCAGGAGAGATGCCTACAGTAACATGTTACAGACAGTGCAGTACTGCGAACCTCAGTCTGATCCTCAGGAGCGATGCCTGCAGGAACATGTTACCGACAGTGCAGTACTTCGAGCCTCAGTCTCAGCCTCAGGAGAGATGCCTGCAGGAACATGTTACCGACAGTGCAGTACTGCGAGCCTCAGTCTCAGCCTCAGGAGAGATGCCTGCAGGAACATGTTACCCACAGTGCAGTACTGCGAGCCTCAGTCTCAGCCTCAGGAGAGATGCCTGCAGGAACACGTTACCAACAGTGCAGTACTGCGAGCCTCAGTCTCAGCCTCAGGAGAGATGCCTGCAGGAACATGTTACCGACAGTGCAGTACTTCGAGCCTCAGTCTCAGCCTCAGGAGAGACGCCTGCAGGAACATGTTACTGACAGTGCAGTACTTGGAGCCTCAGTCTCAGCCTCAGGAGCGATGCCTGCAGGAACATGTTACCGACAGTGCAGTACTGCGATCCTCAGTCTCCGCCTCAGGAGAGATGCCTGCAGGGACATGTTACCGACAGTGCAGTACTGCGAGCCTCAGTCTCAGCCTCAGGATGGATGCCTGCAGGAACATGTTACCCACAGTGCAGTATTTCAAGCCTCAGTCTCAGCCTCAGGAGAGACGCCTGCAGAACCATGTTACCAATAGTGCAGTACTGCGAGCCTCAGTCTCAGCCTCAGGAGAGACGCCTGCAGGAACATGTTACCGACAGTGCAGTACTTCGAGGCTCAGTCTCAGCCTCAGGAGAGATGCCTACAGGAACATGTTACCGACAGTGCAGTACTTCGAGCCTCAGTCTCAGCCTCAGGAGCGATGCCTGCAGGAACATGTTACCCACAGTGCCTTACTTCGAGCCTCAGTCTCAGCCTCAGGAGAGACGCCTGCAGGAACATGTTACCCACAGTGCAGTACTGCGAGCCTCAGTCTCAGCCTCAGGAGAGATGCCTGCAGGAACATGTTACCGACAGTGCAGTACTTGGAGCCTCAGTCTCAGCCTCAGGAGAGACGCCTGCAGGAACATGTTACCCACAGTGCAGTACTGCGAGCCTCAGTTTCAGCCTTAATAGAGATGCCTGCAGGAACATGTTACCGACAGTGCAGTACTGCGAGCCTCAGTCTCAGCCTTAGGAGAGATGCCTGCAGGAACATGTTACACACAGTGCAGTACTGCGAGCCTCAGTCTCAGCCTCAGGAGAGATGCCTGCAGAAACATGTTACCGACAGTGCAGTACTGCAAGCCTCAGTCTCATCCTCAGGAGCGATGCCTGCAGGAACATGTTACCGACAGTGCAGTACTTCGAGCCTCAGTCTCAGCCTCAGGAGAGATGCCTGCAGGAACATGTTACCGACAGTGCAGTACTGCGAGCCTCAGTCTCAGCCTCAGGAGAGATGCCTGCAGGAACACGTTACCAACAGTGCAGTACTGCGAGCCTCAGTCTCAGCCTCAGGAGAGATGCCTGCAGGAACATGTTACCCACAGTGCAGTACTGCGAGCCTCAGTCTCAGCCTCAGGAGAGATACCTGCAGGAACACGTTACCAACAGTGCAGTACTGCGAGCCTCAGTCTCAGCCTCAGGAGAGATGCCTGCAGGAACATGTTACCGACAGTGCAGTACTTCGAGCCTCAGTCTCAGCCTCAGGAGAGACGCCTGCAGGAACATGTTACCCACAGTGCTGTACTGCGATCCTCAGTCTCCGCCTCAGGAGAGATGCCTGCAGGAACATGTTACCGACAGTGCAGTACTGCGAGCCTCAGTCTCAGCCTCAGGAGAGATGCCTGCAGGAACATGTTACCCACAGTGCAGTACTTAAAGCCTCAGTCTCAGCCTCAGGAGAGACGCCTGCAGGAACATGTTACCAACAGTGCAGTACTGCGAGCCTCAGTCTCAGCCTCAGGAGAGACGCCTGCAGGAACATGTTACTGACAGTGCAGTACTTCGAGCCTCAGTCTCAGCTTCAGGAGAGATGCCTACAGGAACATGTTACCGACAGTGCAGTACTTCGAGCCTCAGTCTCAGCCTCAGGAGCGATGCCTGCAGGAACATGTTACCCACAGTGCGGTACTTCGAGCCTCAGTCTCAGCCTCAGGAGAGACGCCTGCAGGAACATGTTACCCACAGTGCAGTACTGCGAGCCTCAGTCTCAGCCTCAGGAGAGACGCCTGCAGGAACATGTTACCCACAGTGCAGTACTGCGAGCCTCAGTCTCAGCCTCATGAGAGATGCCTGCAGGAACATGTTACCGACAGTGCAGTACTTGGAGCCTCAGTCTCAGCCTCAGGAGAGACGCCTGCAGGAACATGTTACCCACAGTGCAGTACTGCGAGCCTCAGTCTCAGCCTCAGGAGAGATGCCTGCAGGAACATGTTACCGACAGCGCAGTACTTGGAGCCTCAGTCTCAGCCTCAGGAGAGATGCCTGCAGGAACATGTTACCGACAGTGCAGTACTTCGAGCCTCAGTCTCAGCCTCAGGAGAGATGCCTGCAGGAACATGTTACCGACAGTGCAGTACTTGGAGCCTCAGTCTCAGCCTCAGGAGCGATGCCTGCAGGAACATGTTACCCACAGTGCTGTACTTCGAGCCTCAGTCTCAGCCTCAGGATTGACGCCTGTAGGAACATGTTACCCACAGAGCAGTGCTGCCAGTCTCAGCCTCAGGAGAGACGCCTGCAGGAACATGTTACCCACTGTGCAGTACTGCGAGCCTCAGTCTCAGCCTCAGGAGAGATGCCTGCAGGAACATGTTACCGACAGTGCAGTACTTGGAGCCTCAGTCTCAGCCTCAGGAGAGACGCCTGCAGGAACATGTTACCCACAGTGCAGTACTGCGAGCCTCAGTCTCAGCCTCAGGAGAGATGCCTGCAGGAACATGTTACTGACAGTGCAGTACTGCGAGCCTCAGTCTCAGCCTCAGGAGAGACGCCTGCAGGAACATGTTACCAACAGTGCAGTACTGCGAGCCTCAGTCTCAGCCTCAGGAGAGATGCCTACAGTAACATGTTACAGACAGTGCAGTACTGCGAGCCTCAGTCTGATCCTCAGGAGCGATGCCTGCAGGAACATGTTACCGACAGTGCAGTACTTCGAGCCTCAGTCTCAGCCTCAGGAGAGATGCCTGCAGGAACATGTTACCCACAGTGCAGTACTGCGAGCCTCAGTCTCAGCCTCAGGAGAGATGCCTGCAGGAACACGTTACCAACAGTGCAGTACTGCGAGCCTCAGTCTCAGCCTCAGGAGAGATGCCTGCAGGAACATGTTACCGACAGTGCAGTACTTCGAGCCTCAGTCTCAGCCTCAGGAGAGACGCCTGCAGGAACATGTTACTGACAGTGCAGTACTTGGAGCCTCAGTCTCAGCCTCAGGAGCGATGCCTGCAGGAACATGTTACCGACAGTGCAGTACTGCGATCCTCAGTCTCCGCCTCAGGAGCGATGCCTGCAGGAACATGTTACCGACAGTGCAGTACTTCGAGCCTCAGTCTCAGCCTCAGGAGAGATGCCTGCAGGAACATGTTACCGACAGTGCAGTACTGCGAGCCTCAGTCTCAGCCTCAGGAGAGATGCCTGCAGGAACACGTTACCAACAGTGCAGTACTGCGAGCCTCAGTCTCAGCCTCAGGAGAGATGCCTGCAGGAACATGTTACCCACAGTGCAGTACTGCGAGCCTCAGTCTCAGCCTCAGGAGAGATACCTGCAGGAACACGTTACCAACAGTGCAGTACTGCGAGCCTCAGTCTCAGCCTCAGGAGAGATGCCTGCAGGAACATGTTACCGACAGTGCAGTACTTCGAGCCTCAGTCTCAGCCTCAGGAGAGACGCCTGCAGGAACATGTTACCCACAGTGCTGTACTGCGATCCTCAGTCTCCGCCTCAGGAGAGATGCCTGCAGGAACATGTTACCGACAGTGCAGTACTGCGAGCCTCAGTCTCAGCCTCAGGAGAGATGCCTGCAGGAACATGTTACCCACAGTGCAGTACTTAAAGCCTCAGTCTCAGCCTCAGGAGAGACGCCTGCAGGAACATGTTACCAACAGTGCAGTACTGCGAGCCTCAGTCTCAGCCTCAGGAGAGACGCCTGCAGGAACATGTTACCGACAGTGCAGTACTTCGAGCCTCAGTCTCAGCTTCAGGAGAGATGCCTACAGGAACATGTTACCGACAGTGCAGTACTTCGAGCCTCAGTCTCAGCCTCAGGAGCGATGCCTGCAGGAACATGTTACCCACAGTGCGGTACTTCGAGCCTCAGTCTCAGCCTCAGGAGAGACGCCTGCAGGAACATGTTACCCACAGTGCAGTACTGCGAGCCTCAGTCTCAGCCTCAGGAGAGACGCCTGCAGGAACATGTTACCCACAGTGCAGTACTGCGAGCCTCAGTCTCAGCCTCATGAGAGATGCCTGCAGGAACATGTTACCGACAGTGCAGTACTTGGAGCCTCAGTCTCAGCCTCAGGAGAGACGCCTGCAGGAACATGTTACCCACAGTGCAGTACTGCGAGCCTCAGTCTCAGCCTCAGGAGAGATGCCTGCAGGAACATGTTACCGACAGCGCAGTACTTGGAGCCTCAGTCTCAGCCTCAGGAGAGATGCCTGCAGGAACATGTTACCGACAGTGCAGTACTTCGAGCCTCAGTCTCAGCCTCAGGAGAGATGCCTGCAGGAACATGTTACCGACAGTGCAGTACTTGGAGCCTCAGTCTCAGCCTCAGGAGCGATGCCTGCAGGAACATGTTACCCACAGTGCTGTACTTCGAGCCTCAGTCTCAGCCTCAGGATTGACGCCTGTAGGAACATGTTACCCACAGAGCAGTGCTGCCAGTCTCAGCCTCAGGAGAGACGCCTGCAGGAACATGTTACCCACTGTGCAGTACTGCGAGCCTCAGTCTCAGCCTCAGGAGAGATGCCTGCAGGAACATGTTACCGACAGTGCAGTACTTGGAGCCTCAGTCTCAGCCTCAGGAGAGACGCCTGCAGGAACATGTTACCCACAGTGCAGTACTGCGAGCCTCAGTCTCAGCCTCAGGAGAGATGCCTGCAGGAACATGTTACTGACAGTGCAGTACTGCGAGCCTCAGTCTCAGCCTCAGGAGAGACGCCTGCAGGAACATGTTACCAACAGTGCAGTACTGCGAGCCTCAGTCTCAGCCTCAGGAGAGATGCCTACAGTAACATGTTACAGACAGTGCAGTACTGCGAGCCTCAGTCTGATCCTCAGGAGCGATGCCTGCAGGAACATGTTACCGACAGTGCAGTACTTCGAGCCTCAGTCTCAGCCTCAGGAGAGATGCCTGCAGGAACATGTTACCCACAGTGCAGTACTGCGAGCCTCAGTCTCAGCCTCAGGAGAGATGCCTGCAGGAACACGTTACCAACAGTGCAGTACTGCGAGCCTCAGTCTCAGCCTCAGGAGAGATGCCTGCAGGAACATGTTACCGACAGTGCAGTACTTCGAGCCTCAGTCTCAGCCTCAGGAGAGACGCCTGCAGGAACATGTTACTGACAGTGCAGTACTTGGAGCCTCAGTCTCAGCCTCAGGAGCGATGCCTGCAGGAACATGTTACCGACAGTGCAGTACTGCGATCCTCAGTCTCCGCCTCAGGAGAGATGCCTGCAGGGACATGTTACCGACAGTGCAGTACTGCGAGCCTCAGTCTCAGCCTCAGGATGGATGCCTGCAGGAACATGTTACCCACAGTGCAGTATTTCAAGCCTCAGTCTCAGCCTCAGGAGAGACGCCTGCAGGAACATGTTACCAATAGTGCAGTACTGCGAGCCTCAGTCTCAGCCTCAGGAGAGACGCCTGCAGGAACATGTTACCGACAGTGCAGTACTTCGAGCCTCAGTCTCAGCCTCAGGAGAGATGCCTACAGGAACATGTTACCGACAGTGCAGTACTTCGAGCCTCAGTCTCAGCCTCAGGAGCGATGCCTGCAGGAACATGTTACCCACAGTGCAGTACTTCGAGCCTCAGTCTCAGCCTCAGGAGAGACGCCTGCAGGAACATGTTACCCACAGTGCAGTACTGCGAGCCTCAGTCTCAGCCTCAGGAGAGATGCCTGCAGGAACATGTTACCGACAGTGCAGTACTTGGAGCCTCAGTCTCAGCCTCAGGAGAGACGCCTGCAGGAACATGTTACCCACAGTGCAGTACTGCGAGCCTCAGTTTCAGCCTTAGGAGAGATGCCTGCAGGAACATGTTACCGACAGTGCAGTACTGCGAGCCTCAGTCTCAGCCTTAGGAGAGACGCCTGCAGGAACATGTTACCCACAGTGCAGTACTGCGAGCCTCAGTCTCAGCCTCAGGAGAGATGCCTGCAGAAACATGTTACCGACAGTGCAGTACTGCAAGCCTCAGTCTCATCCTCAGGAGCGATGCCTGCAGGAACATGTTACCGACAGTGCAGTACTTCGAGCCTCAGTCTCAGCCTCAGGAGAGATGCCTGCAGGAACATGTTACCGACAGTGCAGTACTGCGAGCCTCAGTCTCAGCCTCAGGAGAGATGCCTGCAGGAACATGTTACCCACAGTGCAGTACTGCGAGCCTCAGTCTCAGCCTCAGGAGAGATACCTGCAGTAACACGTTACCAACAGTGCAGTACTGCGAGCCTCAGTCTCAGCCTCAGGAGAGACGCCTGCAGGAACATGTTACCGACAGTGCAGTAATTCGAGGCTCAGTCTCAGCCTCAGGAGAGATGCCTACAGGAACATGTTACCGACAGTGCAGTACTTCGAGCCTCAGTCTCAGCCTCAGGAGCGATGCCTGCAGGAACATGTTACCCACAGTGCCTTACTTCGAGCCTCAGTCTCAGCCTCAGGAGAGACGCCTGCAGGAACATGTTACCCACAGTGCAGTACTGCGAGCCTCAGTCTCAGCCTCAGGAGAGATGCCTGCAGGAACATGTTACCGACAGTGCAGTACTTGGAGCCTCAGTCTCAGCCTCAGGAGAGACGCCTGCAGGAACATGTTACCCACAGTGCAGTACTGCGAGCCTCAGTTTCAGCCTTAATAGAGATGCCTGCAGGAACATGTTACCGACAGTGCAGTACTGCGAGCCTCAGTCTCAGCCTTAGGAGAGATGCCTGCAGGAACATGTTACACACAGTGCAGTACTGCGAGCCTCAGTCTCAGCCTCAGGAGAGATGCCTGCAGAAACATGTTACCGACAGTGCAGTACTGCAAGCCTCAGTCTCATCCTCAGGAGCGATGCCTGCAGGAACATGTTACCGACAGTGCAGTACTTCGAGCCTCAGTCTCAGCCTCAGGAGAGATGCCTGCAGGAACATGTTACCGACAGTGCAGTACTGCGAGCCTCAGTCTCAGCCTCAGGAGAGATGCCTGCAGGAACACGTTACCAACAGTGCAGTACTGCGAGCCTCAGTCTCAGCCTCAGGAGAGATGCCTGCAGGAACATGTTACCCACAGTGCAGTACTGCGAGCCTCAGTCTCAGCCTCAGGAGAGATACCTGCAGGAACACGTTACCAACAGTGCAGTACTGCGAGCCTCAGTCTCAGCCTCAGGAGAGATGCCTGCAGGAACATGTTACCGACAGTGCAGTACTTCGAGCCTCAGTCTCAGCCTCAGGAGAGACGCCTGCAGGAACATGTTACCCACAGTGCTGTACTGCGATCCTCAGTCTCCGCCTCAGGAGAGATGCCTGCAGGAACATGTTACCGACAGTGCAGTACTGCGAGCCTCAGTCTCAGCCTCAGGAGAGATGCCTGCAGGAACATGTTACCCACAGTGCAGTACTTAAAGCCTCAGTCTCAGCCTCAGGAGAGACGCCTGCAGGAACATGTTACCAACAGTGCAGTACTGCGAGCCTCAGTCTCAGCCTCAGGAGAGACGCCTGCAGGAACATGTTACCGACAGTGCAGTACTTCGAGCCTCAGTCTCAGCTTCAGGAGAGATGCCTACAGGAACATGTTACCGACAGTGCAGTACTTCGAGCCTCAGTCTCAGCCTCAGGAGCGATGCCTGCAGGAACATGTTACCCACAGTGCGGTACTTCGAGCCTCAGTCTCAGCCTCAGGAGAGACGCCTGCAGGAACATGTTACCCACAGTGCAGTACTGCGAGCCTCAGTCTCAGCCTCAGGAGAGACGCCTGCAGGAACATGTTACCCACAGTGCAGTACTGCGAGCCTCAGTCTCAGCCTCATGAGAGATGCCTGCAGGAACATGTTACCGACAGTGCAGTACTTGGAGCCTCAGTCTCAGCCTCAGGAGAGACGCCTGCAGGAACATGTTACCCACAGTGCAGTACTGCGAGCCTCAGTCTCAGCCTCAGGAGAGATGCCTGCAGGAACATGTTACCGACAGCGCAGTACTTGGAGCCTCAGTCTCAGCCTCAGGAGAGATGCCTGCAGGAACATGTTACCGACAGTGCAGTACTTCGAGCCTCAGTCTCAGCCTCAGGAGAGATGCCTGCAGGAACATGTTACCGACAGTGCAGTACTTGGAGCCTCAGTCTCAGCCTCAGGAGCGATGCCTGCAGGAACATGTTACCCACAGTGCTGTACTTCGAGCCTCAGTCTCAGCCTCAGGATTGACGCCTGTAGGAACATGTTACCCACAGAGCAGTGCTGCCAGTCTCAGCCTCAGGAGAGACGCCTGCAGGAACATGTTACCCACTGTGCAGTACTGCGAGCCTCAGTCTCAGCCTCAGGAGAGATGCCTGCAGGAACATGTTACCGACAGTGCAGTACTTGGAGCCTCAGTCTCAGCCTCAGGAGAGACGCCTGCAGGAACATGTTACCCACAGTGCAGTACTGCGAGCCTCAGTCTCAGCCTCAGGAGAGATGCCTGCAGGAACATGTTACTGACAGTGCAGTACTGCGAGCCTCAGTCTCAGCCTCAGGAGAGACGCCTGCAGGAACATGTTACCAACAGTGCAGTACTGCGAGCCTCAGTCTCAGCCTCAGGAGAGATGCCTACAGTAACATGTTACAGACAGTGCAGTACTGCGAGCCTCAGTCTGATCCTCAGGAGCGATGCCTGCAGGAACATGTTACCGACAGTGCAGTACTTCGAGCCTCAGTCTCAGCCTCAGGAGAGATGCCTGCAGGAACATGTTACCCACAGTGCAGTACTGCGAGCCTCAGTCTCAGCCTCAGGAGAGATGCCTGCAGGAACACGTTACCAACAGTGCAGTACTGCGAGCCTCAGTCTCAGCCTCAGGAGAGATGCCTGCAGGAACATGTTACCGACAGTGCAGTACTTCGAGCCTCAGTCTCAGCCTCAGGAGAGACGCCTGCAGGAACATGTTACTGACAGTGCAGTACTTGGAGCCTCAGTCTCAGCCTCAGGAGCGATGCCTGCAGGAACATGTTACCGACAGTGCAGTACTGCGATCCTCAGTCTCCGCCTCAGGAGAGATGCCTGCAGGGACATGTTACCGACAGTGCAGTACTGCGAGCCTCAGTCTCAGCCTCAGGATGGATGCCTGCAGGAACATGTTACCCACAGTGCAGTATTTCAAGCCTCAGTCTCAGCCTCAGGAGAGACGCCTGCAGGAACATGTTACCAATAGTGCAGTACTGCGAGCCTCAGTCTCAGCCTCAGGAGAGACGCCTGCAGGAACATGTTACCGACAGTGCAGTACTTCGAGCCTCAGTCTCAGCCTCAGGAGAGATGCCTACAGGAACATGTTACCGACAGTGCAGTACTTCGAGCCTCAGTCTCAGCCTCAGGAGCGATGCCTGCAGGAACATGTTACCCACAGTGCAGTACTTCGAGCCTCAGTCTCAGCCTCAGGAGAGACGCCTGCAGGAACATGTTACCCACAGTGCAGTACTGCGAGCCTCAGTCTCAGCCTCAGGAGAGATGCCTGCAGGAACATGTTACCGACAGTGCAGTACTTGGAGCCTCAGTCTCAGCCTCAGGAGAGACGCCTGCAGGAACATGTTACCCACAGTGCAGTACTGCGAGCCTCAGTTTCAGCCTTAGGAGAGATGCCTGCAGGAACATGTTACCGACAGTGCAGTACTGCGAGCCTCAGTCTCAGCCTTAGGAGAGACGCCTGCAGGAACATGTTACCCACAGTGCAGTACTGCGAGCCTCAGTCTCAGCCTCAGGAGAGATGCCTGCAGAAACATGTTACCGACAGTGCAGTACTGCAAGCCTCAGTCTCATCCTCAGGAGCGATGCCTGCAGGAACATGTTACCGACAGTGCAGTACTTCGAGCCTCAGTCTCAGCCTCAGGAGAGATGCCTGCAGGAACATGTTACCGACAGTGCAGTACTGCGAGCCTCAGTCTCAGCCTCAGGAGAGATGCCTGCAGGAACACGTTACCAACAGTGCAGTACTGCGAGCCTCAGTCTCAGCCTCAGGAGAGATGCCTGCAGGAACATGTTACCCACAGTGCAGTACTGCGAGCCTCAGTCTCAGCCTCAGGAGAGATACCTGCAGTAACACGTTACCAACAGTGCAGTACTGCGAGCCTCAGTCTCAGCCTCAGGAGAGATGCCTGCAGGAACATGTTACCGACAGTGCAGTACTTCGAGCCTCAGTCTCAGCCTCAGGAGAGACGCCTGCAGGAACATGTTACCCACAGTGCTGTACTGCGATCCTCAGTCTCCGCCTCAGGAGAGATGCCTGCAGGAACATGTTACCGACAGTGCAGTACTGCGAGCCTCAGTCTCAGCCTCAGGAGAGATGCCTGCAGGAACATGTTACCCACAGTGCAGTACTTAAAGCCTCAGTCTCAGCCTCAGGAGAGACGCCTGCAGGAACATGTTACCAACAGTGCAGTACTGCGAGCCTCAGTCTCAGCCTCAGGAGAGACGCCTGCAGGAACATGTTACCGACAGTGCAGTACTTCGAGCCTCAGTCTCAGCTTCAGGAGAGATGCCTACAGGAACATGTTACCGACAGTGCAGTACTTCGAGCCTCAGTCTCAGCCTCAGGAGCGATGCCTGCAGGAACATGTTACCCACAGTGCGGTACTTCGAGCCTCAGTCTCAGCCTCAGGAGAGACGCCTGCAGGAACATGTTACCCACAGTGCAGTACTGCGAGCCTCAGTCTCAGCCTCAGGAGCGATGCCTGCAGGAACATGTTACCCACAGTGCTGTACTTCGAGCCTCAGTCTCAGCCTCAGGATTGACGCCTGTAGGAACATGTTACCCACAGAGCAGTGCTGCCAGTCTCAGCCTCAGGAGAGACGCCTGCAGGAACATGTTACCCACTGTGCAGTACTGCGAGCCTCAGTCTCAGCCTCAGGAGAGATGCCTGCAGGAACATGTTACCGACAGTGCAGTACTTGGAGCCTCAGTCTCAGCCTCAGGAGAGACGCCTGCAGGAACATGTTACCCACAGTGCAGTACTGCGAGCCTCAGTCTCAGCCTCAGGAGAGATGCCTGCAGGAACATGTTACTGACAGTGCAGTACTGCGAGCCTCAGTCTCAGCCTCAGGAGAGACGCCTGCAGGAACATGTTACCAACAGTGCAGTACTGCGAGCCTCAGTCTCAGCCTCAGGAGAGATGCCTACAGTAACATGTTACAGACAGTGCAGTACTGCGAGCCTCAGTCTGATCCTCAGGAGCGATGCCTGCAGGAACATGTTACCGACAGTGCAGTACTTCGAGCCTCAGTCTCAGCCTCAGGAGAGATGCCTGCAGGAACATGTTACCGACAGTGCAGTACTGCGAGCCTCAGTCTCAGCCTCAGGAGAGATGCCTGCAGGAACATGTTACCCACAGTGCAGTACTGCGAGCCTCAGTCTCAGCCTCAGGAGAGATGCCTGCAGGAACACGTTACCAACAGTGCAGTACTGCGAGCCTCAGTCTCAGCCTCAGGAGAGATGCCTGCAGGAACATGTTACCGACAGTGCAGTACTTCGAGCCTCAGTCTCAGCCTCAGGAGAGACGCCTGCAGGAACATGTTACTGACAGTGCAGTACTTGGAGCCTCAGTCTCAGCCTCAGGAGCGATGCCTGCAGGAACATGTTACCGACAGTGCAGTACTGCGATCCTCAGTCTCCGCCTCAGGAGAGATGCCTGCAGGGACATGTTACCGACAGTGCAGTACTGCGAGCCTCAGTCTCAGCCTCAGGATGGATGCCTGCAGGAACATGTTACCCACAGTGCAGTATTTCAAGCCTCAGTCTCAGCCTCAGGAGAGATGCCTGCAGGAACATGTTACCAATAGTGCAGTACTGCGAGCCTCAGTCTCAGCCTCAGGAGAGACGCCTGCAGGAACATGTTACCGACAGTGCAGTACTTCGAGCCTCAGTCTCAGCCTCAGGAGAGATGCCTACAGGAACATGTTACCGACAGTGCAGTACTTCGAGCCTCAGTCTCAGCCTCAGGAGCGATGCCTGCAGGAACATGTTACCCACAGTGCAGTACTTCGAGCCTCAGTCTCAGCCTCAGGAGAGACGCCTGCAGGAACATGTTACCCACAGTGCAGTACTGCGAGCCTCAGTCTCAGCCTCAGGAGAGATGCCTGCAGGAACATGTTACCGACAGTGCAGTACTTGGAGCCTCAGTCTCAGCCTCAGGAGAGACGCCTGCAGGAACATGTTACCCACAGTGCAGTACTGCGAGCCTCAGTTTCAGCCTTAGGAGAGATGCCTGCAGGAACATGTTACCGACAGTGCAGTACTGCGAGCCTCAGTCTCAGCCTTAGGAGAGACGCCTGCAGGAACATGTTACCCACAGTGCAGTACTGCGAGCCTCAGTCTCAGCCTCAGGAGAGATGCCTGCAGAAACATGTTACCGACAGTGCAGTACTGCAAGCCTCAGTCTCATCCTCAGGAGCGATGCCTGCAGGAACATGTTACCGACAGTGCAGTACTTCGAGCCTCAGTCTCAGCCTCAGGAGAGATGCCTGCAGGAACATGTTACCGACAGTGCAGTACTGCGAGCCTCAGTCTCAGCCTCAGGAGAGATGCCTGCAGGAACACGTTACCAACAGTGCAGTACTGCGAGCCTCAGTCTCAGCCTCAGGAGAGATGCCTGCAGGAACATGTTACCCACAGTGCAGTACTGCGAGCCTCAGTCTCAGCCTCAGGAGAGATACCTGCAGTAACACGTTACCAACAGTGCAGTACTGCGAGCCTCAGTCTCAGCCTCAGGAGAGATGCCTGCTGGAACATGTTACCGACAGTGCAGTACTTCGAGCCTCAGTCTCAGCCTCAGGAGAGACGCCTGCAGGAACATGTTACCCACAGTGCTGTACTGCGATCCTCAGTCTCCGCCTCAGGAGAGATGCCTGCAGGAACATGTTACCGACAGTGCAGTACTGCGAGCCTCAGTCTCAGCCTCAGGAGAGATGCCTGCAGGAACATGTTACCCACAGTGCAGTACTTAAAGCCTCAGTCTCAGCCTCAGGAGAGACGCCTGCAGGAACATGTTACCAACAGTGCAGTACTGCGAGCCTCAGTCTCAGCCTCAGGAGAGACGCCTGCAGGAACATGTTACCGACAGTGCAGTACTTCGAGCCTCAGTCTCAGCTTCAGGAGAGATGCCTACAGGAACATGTTACCGACAGTGCAGTACTTCGAGCCTCAGTCTCAGCCTCAGGAGCGATGCCTGCAGGAACATGTTACCCACAGTGCGGTACTTCGAGCCTCAGTCTCAGCCTCAGGAGAGACGCCTGCAGGAACATGTTACCCACAGTGCAGTACTGCGAGCCTCAGTCTCAGCCTCAGGAGAGACGCCTGCAGGAACATGTTACCCACAGTGCAGTACTGCGAGCCTCAGTCTCAGCCTCAGGAGAGATGCCTGCAGGAACATGTTACCGACAGTGCAGTACTTGGAGCCTCAGTCTCAGCCTCAGGAGAGACGCCTGCAGGAACATGTTACCCACAGTGCAGTACTGCGAGCCTCAGTCTCAGCCTCAGGAGAGATGCCTGCAGGAACATGTTACCCTCAGTGCCGTACTGCGAGCCTCAGTTTCAGCCTTAGGAGAGATGCCTGCAGGAACATGTTACCGACAGTGCAGTACTGCTAGCCTCAGTCTCAGCCTCAGGAGAGACGCCTGCAGGAACATGTTACCCACAGTGCAGTACTGCGAGCCTCAGTCTCAGCGTCAGGAGAGATGCCTGCAGGAACATGTTACCGACAGTGCAGTACTGCAAGCCTCAGTCTCATCCTCAGGAGCGATGCCTGCAGGAACATGTTACCGACAGTGCAGTACTTCGAGCCTCAATCTCAGCCTCAGGAGAGATGCCTGCAGGAACATGTTACCGACAGTGCAGTACTGCGAGCCTCAGTCTCAGCCTCAGGAGAGATGCCTGCAGGAACATGTTACCCACAGTGCAGTACTGCGAGCCTCAGTCTCAGCCTCAGGAGAGATGCCTGCAGGAACACGTTACCAACAGTGCAGTACTGCGAGCCTCAGTCTCAGCCTCAGGAGAGATGCCTGCAGGAACATGTTACCGACAGTGCAGTACTTCGAGCCTCAGTCTCAGCCTCAGGAGAGACGCCTGCAGGAACATGTTACCGACAGTGCAGTACTTGGAGCCTCAGTCTCAGCCTCAGGAGCGAAGCCTGCAGGAACATGTTACCGACAGTGCAGTACTGCGAGCCTCAGTCTCAGCCTCAGGAGAGATGCCTGCAGGAACATGTTACCCACAGTGCAGTACTGCGAGCCTCAGTCTCAGCCTCAGGAGAGATGCCTGCAGGAACACGTTACCAACAGTGCAGTACTGCGAGCCTCAGTCTCAGCCTCAGGAGAGATGCCTGCAGGAACATGTTACCGACAGTGCAGTACTTCGAGCCTCAGTCTCGGCCTCAGGAGAGACGCCTGCAGGAACATGTTACCGACAGTGCAGTACTTGGAGCCTCAGTCTCAGCCTCAGGAGCGATGCCTGCAGGAACATGTTACCCACAGTGCAGTACTTCGAGCCTCAGTCTCAGCCTCAGGAGAGATTCCTGCAGGAACATGTTACCGACAGTGCAGTACTTGGAGCCTCAGTCTCAGCCTCAGGAGCGATGCCTGCAGGAACATGTTACCCACAGTGCAGTACTTCGAGCCTCAGTCTCAGCATCAGGAGAGACACCTGCAGGAACATGTTACCCACAGTGCAGTACTGCGAGCCTCAGGAGAGATGCCTGCAGGAACATGTTACCGACAGTGCAGTACTGTGAGCCTCAATATCAGCCTCAGGAGAGATGCCTGCAGGAACATGTTACCGACAGTGCAGTACTGCGAGCCTCAGTCTCAGCCTCAGGAGAGATGCCTGCAGGAACATGTTACCCACAGTGCAGTACTGCGAGCATCAGTCTCAGCCTCAGGAGAGATGCCTGCAGGAACATGTTACCGACAGTGCAGTACTGCGAGCCTCAGTCTCAGCCTCAGGAGAGATGCCTGCAGGAACATGTTACCGACAGTGCAGTACTGCGAGCCTACATATCTGCCTCAGGAGAGATGCCTGCAGGAACATGTTACCCACAGTGCAGTACTGCGAGCCTCAGTCTCAGCCTCAGGAGAGATGCCTGCAGGAACATGTTACCGACAGTTCAGTACTGCGAGCCTCAGTCTCAGCCTCAGGAGAGATGCCTGCAGGAACATGTTACTCACAGTGCAGTACTTGGAGCCTCAGTCTCAGCCTCAGGAGAGATGCCTGCAGGAACATGTTACTGACAGTGCAGTACTGCGAGCCTCAATATCAGCCTCAGGAGAGATGCCTGCAGGAACATGTTACCCACAGTGCAGTACTTCGAGCCTCAGTCTCAGCCTCAGGAGAGACGCCTGCAGGAACATGTTACCCACAGTGCAGTACTGCGAGCCTCAGTCTCAGCCTCAGGAGAGACGCCTGCAGGAACATGTTACCCACAGTGCAGTACTGCGAGCCTCAGTCTCAGCCTCAGGAGAGATGCCTGCAGGAACATGTTACCGACAGTGCGGTACTTGGAGCCTCAGTCTCAGCCTCAGGAGAGACGCCTGCAGGAACATGTTACCCACAGTGCAGTACTGCGAGCCTCAGTCTCAGCCTCAGGAGAGATGCCTGCAGGAACATGTTACCCACAGTGCAGTACTGCGAGCCTCAGTCTCAGCCTTAGGAGAGATGCCTGCATGAACATGTTCCCGACAGTGCAGTACTTCGAGCCTCAGTCTCAGCCTCAGGAGAGACGCCTGCAGGAACATGTTACCGACAGTGCAGTACTTGGAGCCTCAGTCTCAGCCTCAGGAGCGATGCCTGCAGGAACATGTTACCGACAGTGCAGTACTGCGAGCCTCAGTCTCAGCCTCAGGAGAGATGCCTGCAGGAACATGTTACCGACAGTTCAGTACTGCGAGCCTCAGTCTCAGCCTCAGGAGAGATGCCTGCAGGAACATGTTACTCACAGTGCAGTACTTGGAGCCTCAGTCTCAGCCTCAGGAGAGATGCCTACAGGAACATGTTACCGACAGTGCAGTACTTCGAGCCTCAGTCTCAGCCTCAGGAGCGATGCCTGCAGGAACATGTTACCCACAGTGCAGTACTTCGAGCCTCAGTCTCAGCCTCAGGAGAGACGCCTGCAGGAACATGTTACCCACAGTGCAGTACTGCGAGCCTCAGTCTCAGCCTCAGGAGAGATGCCTGCAGGAACATGTTACCGACAGTGCAGTACTTGGAGCCTCAGTCTCAGCCTCAGGAGAGACGCCTGCAGGAACATGTTACCCACAGTGCAGTACTGCGAGCCTCAGTTTCAGCCTTAGGAGAGATGCCTGCAGGAACATGTTACCGACAGTGCAGTACTGCGAGCCTCAGTCTCAGCCTTAGGAGAGACGCCTGCAGGAACATGTTACCCACAGTGCAGTACTGCGAGCCTCAGTCTCAGCCTCAGGAGAGATGCCTGCAGGAACATGTTACCGACAGTGCAGTACTGCAAGCCTCAGTCTCATCCTCAGGAGCGATGCCTGCAGGAACATGTTACCGACAGTGCAGTACTTCGAGCCTCAGTCTCAGCCTCAGGAGAGATGCCTGCAGGAACATGTTACCGACAGTGCAGTACTGCGAGCCTCAGTCTCAGCCTCAGGAGAGATGCCTGCAGGAACATGTTACCCACAGTGCAGTACTGCGAGCCTCAGTCTCAGCCTCAGGAGAGATGCCTGCAGGAACACGTTACCAACAGTGCAGTACTGCGAGCCTCAGTCTCAGCCTCAGGAGAGATGCCTGCAGGAACATGTTACCGACAGTGCAGTACTTCGAGCCTCAGTCTCAGCCTCAGGAGAGACGCCTGCAGGAACATGTTACCCACAGTGCTGTACTGCGATCCTCAGTCTCCGCCTCAGGAGAGATGCCTGCAGGAACATGTTACCGACAGTGCAGTACTGCGAGCCTCAGTCTCAGCCTCAGGAGAGATGCCTGCAGGAACATGTTACCCACAGTGCAGTACTTCAAGCCTCAGTCTCAGCCTCAGGAGAGATGCCTGCAGGAACATGTTACCAACAGTGCAGTACTGCGAGCCTCAGTCTCAGCCTCAGGAGAGACGCCTGCAGGAACATGTTACCGACAGTGCAGTACTTCGAGCCTCAGTCTTAGCTTCAGGAGAGATGCCTACAGGAACATGTTACCGACAGTGCAGTACTTCGAGCCTCAGTCTCAGCCTCAGGAGCGATGCCTGCAGGAACATGTTACCTACAGTGCAGTACTTCGAGCCTCAGTCTCAGCCTCAGGAGAGACGCCTGCAGGAACATGTTACCCACAGTGCAGTACTGCGAGCCTCAGTCTCAGCCTCAGGAGAGACGCCTGCAGGAACATGTTACCCACAGTGCAGTACTGCGAGCCTCAGTCTCAGCCTCAGGAGAGATGCCTGCAGGAACATGTTACCCACAGTGCAGTACTTGGAGCCTCAGTCTCAGCCTCAGGAGAGACGCCTGCAGGAACATGTTACCCACAGTGCAGTACTGCGAGCCTCAGTCTCAGCCTCAGGAGAGATGCCTGCAGGAACATGTTACCCTCAGTGCAGTACTGCGAGCCTCAGTCTCAGCGTCAGGAGAGATGCCTGCAGGAACATGTTACCGACAGTGCAGTACTGCAAGCCTCAGTCTCATCCTCAGGAGCGATGCCTGCAGGAACATGTTACCAACAGTGCAGTACTTCGAGTCTCAATCTCAGCCTCAGGAGAGATGCCTGCAGGAACATGTTACCGACAGTGCAGTACTTGGAGCCTCAGTCTCAGCCTCAGGAGAGACGCCTGCAGGAACATGTTACCAACAGTGCAGTACTGCGAGCCTCAGTCTCAGCCTCAGGAGAGATGCCTGCAGGAACATGTTACCGACAGTGCAGTACTTCGAGCCTCAGTCTCAGCCTCAGGAGAGACGCCTGCAGGAACATGTTACCCACAGTGCTGTACTGCGATCCTCAGTCTCCGCCTCAGGAGAGATGCCTGCAGGAACATGTTACCGACAGTGCAGTACTGCGAGCCTCAGTCTCAGCCTCAGGAGAGATGCCTGCAGGAACATGTTACCCACAGTGCAGTACTTAAAGCCTCAGTCTCAGCCTCAGGAGAGACGCCTGCAGGAACATGTTACCAACAGTGCAGTACTGCGAGCCTCAGTCTCAGCCTCAGGAGAGACGCCTGCAGGAACATGTTACCGACAGTGCAGTACTTCGAGCCTCAGTCTCAGCTTCAGGAGAGATGCCTACAGGAACATGTTACCGACAGTGCAGTACTTCGAGCCTCAGTCTCAGCCTCAGGAGCGATGCCTGCAGGAACATGTTACCCACAGTGCGGTACTTCGAGCCTCAGTCTCAGCCTCAGGAGAGACGCCTGCAGGAACATGTTACCCACAGTGCAGTACTGCGAGCCTCAGTCTCAGCCTCAGGAGCGATGCCTGCAGGAACATGTTACCCACAGTGCTGTACTTCGAGCCTCAGTCTCAGCCTCAGGATTGACGCCTGTAGGAACATGTTACCCACAGAGCAGTGCTGCCAGTCTCAGCCTCAGGAGAGACGCCTGCAGGAACATGTTACCCACTGTGCAGTACTGCGAGCCTCAGTCTCAGCCTCAGGAGAGATGCCTGCAGGAACATGTTACCGACAGTGCAGTACTTGGAGCCTCAGTCTCAGCCTCAGGAGAGACGCCTGCAGGAACATGTTACCCACAGTGCAGTACTGCGAGCCTCAGTCTCAGCCTCAGGAGAGATGCCTGCAGGAACATGTTACTGACAGTGCAGTACTGCGAGCCTCAGTCTCAGCCTCAGGAGAGACGCCTGCAGGAACATGTTACCAACAGTGCAGTACTGCGAGCCTCAGTCTCAGCCTCAGGAGAGATGCCTACAGTAACATGTTACAGACAGTGCAGTACTGCGAGCCTCAGTCTGATCCTCAGGAGCGATGCCTGCAGGAACATGTTACCGACAGTGCAGTACTTCGAGCCTCAGTCTCAGCCTCAGGAGAGATGCCTGCAGGAACATGTTACCGACAGTGCAGTACTGCGAGCCTCAGTCTCAGCCTCAGGAGAGATGCCTGCAGGAACATGTTACCCACAGTGCAGTACTGCGAGCCTCAGTCTCAGCCTCAGGAGAGATGCCTGCAGGAACACGTTACCAACAGTGCAGTACTGCGAGCCTCAGTCTCAGCCTCAGGAGAGATGCCTGCAGGAACATGTTACCGACAGTGCAGTACTTCGAGCCTCAGTCTCAGCCTCAGGAGAGACGCCTGCAGGAACATGTTACTGACAGTGCAGTACTTGGAGCCTCAGTCTCAGCCTCAGGAGCGATGCCTGCAGGAACATGTTACCGACAGTGCAGTACTGCGATCCTCAGTCTCCGCCTCAGGAGAGATGCCTGCAGGGACATGTTACCGACAGTGCAGTACTGCGAGCCTCAGTCTCAGCCTCAGGATGGATGCCTGCAGGAACATGTTACCCACAGTGCAGTATTTCAAGCCTCAGTCTCAGCCTCAGGAGAGACGCCTGCAGGAACATGTTACCAATAGTGCAGTACTGCGAGCCTCAGTCTCAGCCTCAGGAGAGACGCCTGCAGGAACATGTTACCGACAGTGCAGTACTTCGAGCCTCAGTCTCAGCCTCAGGAGAGATGCCTACAGGAACATGTTACCGACAGTGCAGTACTTCGAGCCTCAGTCTCAGCCTCAGGAGCGATGCCTGCAGGAACATGTTACCCACAGTGCAGTACTTCGAGCCTCAGTCTCAGCCTCAGGAGAGACGCCTGCAGGAACATGTTACCCACAGTGCAGTACTGCGAGCCTCAGTCTCAGCCTCAGGAGAGATGCCTGCAGGAACATGTTACCGACAGTGCAGTACTTGGAGCCTCAGTCTCAGCCTCAGGAGAGACGCCTGCAGGAACATGTTACCCACAGTGCAGTACTGCGAGCCTCAGTTTCAGCCTTAGGAGAGATGCCTGCAGGAACATGTTACCGACAGTGCAGTACTGCGAGCCTCAGTCTCAGCCTTAGGAGAGACGCCTGCAGGAACATGTTACCCACAGTGCAGTACTGCGAGCCTCAGTCTCAGCCTCAGGAGAGATGCCTGCAGAAACATGTTACCGACAGTGCAGTACTGCAAGCCTCAGTCTCATCCTCAGGAGCGATGCCTGCAGGAACATGTTACCGACAGTGCAGTACTTCGAGCCTCAGTCTCAGCCTCAGGAGAGATGCCTGCAGGAACATGTTACCGACAGTGCAGTACTGCGAGCCTCAGTCTCAGCCTCAGGAGAGATGCCTGCAGGAACACGTTACCAACAGTGCAGTACTGCGAGCCTCAGTCTCAGCCTCAGGAGAGATGCCTGCAGGAACATGTTACCCACAGTGCAGTACTGCGAGCCTCAGTCTCAGCCTCAGGAGAGATACCTGCAGTAACACGTTACCAACAGTGCAGTACTGCGAGCCTCAGTCTCAGCCTCAGGAGAGATGCCTGCAGGAACATGTTACCGACAGTGCAGTACTTCGAGCCTCAGTCTCAGCCTCAGGAGAGACGCCTGCAGGAACATGTTACCCACAGTGCTGTACTGCGATCCTCAGTCTCCGCCTCAGGAGAGATGCCTGCAGGAACATGTTACCGACAGTGCAGTACTGCGAGCCTCAGTCTCAGCCTCAGGAGAGATGCCTGCAGGAACATGTTACCCACAGTGCAGTACTTAAAGCCTCAGTCTCAGCCTCAGGAGAGACGCCTGCAGGAACATGTTACCAACAGTGCAGTACTGCGAGCCTCAGTCTCAGCCTCAGGAGAGACGCCTGCAGGAACATGTTACCGACAGTGCAGTACTTCGAGCCTCAGTCTCAGCTTCAGGAGAGATGCCTACAGGAACATGTTACCGACAGTGCAGTACTTCGAGCCTCAGTCTCAGCCTCAGGAGCGATGCCTGCAGGAACATGTTACCCACAGTGCGGTACTTCGAGCCTCAGTCTCAGCCTCAGGAGAGATGCCTGCAGGAACATGTTACCGACAGTGCAGTACTTGGAGCCTCAGTCTCAGCCTCAGGAGAGACGCCTGCAGGAACATGTTACCCACAGTGCAGTACTGCGAGCCTCAGTCTCAGCCTCAGGAGAGATGCCTGCAGGAACATGTTACCCTCAGTGCCGTACTGCGAGCCTCAGTTTCAGCCTTAGGAGAGATGCCTGCAGGAACATGTTACCGACAGTGCAGTACTGCTAGCCTCAGTCTCAGCCTCAGGAGAGACGCCTGCAGGAACATGTTACCCACAGTGCAGTACTGCGAGCCTCAGTCTCAGCGTCAGGAGAGATGCCTGCAGGAACATGTTACCGACAGTGCAGTACTGCAAGCCTCAGTCTCATCCTCAGGAGCGATGCCTGCAGGAACATGTTACCGACAGTGCAGTACTTCGAGCCTCAATCTCAGCCTCAGGAGAGATGCCTGCAGGAACATGTTACCGACAGTGCAGTACTGCGAGCCTCAGTCTCAGCCTCAGGAGAGATGCCTGCAGGAACATGTTACCCACAGTGCAGTACTGCGAGCCTCAGTCTCAGCCTCAGGAGAGATGCCTGCAGGAACACGTTACCAACAGTGCAGTACTGCGAGCCTCAGTCTCAGCCTCAGGAGAGATGCCTGCAGGAACATGTTACCGACAGTGCAGTACTTCGAGCCTCAGTCTCAGCCTCAGGAGAGACGCCTGCAGGAACATGTTACCGACAGTGCAGTACTTGGAGCCTCAGTCTCAGCCTCAGGAGCGAAGCCTGCAGGAACATGTTACCGACAGTGCAGTACTGCGAGCCTCAGTCTCAGCCTCAGGAGAGATGCCTGCAGGAACATGTTACCCACAGTGCAGTACTGCGAGCCTCAGTCTCAGCCTCAGGAGAGATGCCTGCAGGAACACGTTACCAACAGTGCAGTACTGCGAGCCTCAGTCTCAGCCTCAGGAGAGATGCCTGCAGGAACATGTTACCGACAGTGCAGTACTTCGAGCCTCAGTCTCGGCCTCAGGAGAGACGCCTGCAGGAACATGTTACCGACAGTGCAGTACTTGGAGCCTCAGTCTCAGCCTCAGGAGCGATGCCTGCAGGAACATGTTACCCACAGTGCAGTACTTCGAGCCTCAGTCTCAGCCTCAGGAGAGATTCCTGCAGGAACATGTTACCGACAGTGCAGTACTTGGAGCCTCAGTCTCAGCCTCAGGAGCGATGCCTGCAGGAACATGTTACCCACAGTGCAGTACTTCGAGCCTCAGTCTCAGCATCAGGAGAGACACCTGCAGGAACATGTTACCCACAGTGCAGTACTGCGAGCCTCAGGAGAGATGCCTGCAGGAACATGTTACCGACAGTGCAGTACTGTGAGCCTCAATATCAGCCTCAGGAGAGATGCCTGCAGGAACATGTTACCGACAGTGCAGTACTGCGAGCCTCAGTCTCAGCCTCAGGAGAGATGCCTGCAGGAACATGTTACCCACAGTGCAGTACTGCGAGCATCAGTCTCAGCCTCAGGAGAGATGCCTGCAGGAACATGTTACCGACAGTGCAGTACTGCGAGCCTCAGTCTCAGCCTCAGGAGAGATGCCTGCAGGAACATGTTACCGACAGTGCAGTACTGCGAGCCTACATATCTGCCTCAGGAGAGATGCCTGCAGGAACATGTTACCGACAGTGCAGTACTGCAAGCCTCAGTCTCAGCCTCAGGAGAGATGCCTGCAGGAACATGTTACCGACAGTTCAGTACTGCGAGCCTCAGTCTCAGCCTCAGGAGAGATGCCTGCAGGAACATGTTACTCACAGTGCAGTACTTGGAGCCTCAGTCTCAGCCTCAGGAGAGATGCCTGCAGGAACATGTTACTGACAGTGCAGTACTGCGAGCCTCAATATCAGCCTCAGGAGAGATGCCTGCAGGAACATGTTACCCACAGTGCAGTACTTCGAGCCTCAGTCTCAGCCTCAGGAGAGACGCCTGCAGGAACATGTTACCCACAGTGCAGTACTGCGAGCCTCAGTCTCAGCCTCAGGAGAGACGCCTGCAGGAACATGTTACCCACAGTGCAGCACTGCGAGCCTCAGTCTCAGCCTCAGGAGAGATGCCTGCAGGAACATGTTACCGACAGTGCGGTACTTGGAGCCTCAGTCTCAGCCTCAGGAGAGACGCCTGCAGGAACATGTTACCCACAGTGCAGTACTGCGAGCCTCAGTCTCAGCCTCAGGAGAGATGCCTGCAGGAACATGTTACCCACAGTGCAGTACTGCGAGCCTCAGTCTCAGCCTTAGGAGAGATGCCTGCATGAACATGTTCCCGACAGTGCAGTACTTCGAGCCTCAGTCTCAGCCTCAGGAGAGACGCCTGCAGGAACATGTTACCGACAGTGCAGTACTTGGAGCCTCAGTCTCAGCCTCAGGAGCGATGCCTGCAGGAACATGTTACCGACAGTGCAGTACTGCGAGCCTCAGTCTCAGCCTCAGGAGAGATGCCTGCAGGAACATGTTACCGACAGTTCAGTACTGCGAGCCTCAGTCTCAGCCTCAGGAGAGATGCCTGCAGGAACATGTTACTCACAGTGCAGTACTTGGAGCCTCAGTCTCAGCCTCAGGAGAGATGCCTACAGGAACATGTTACCGACAGTGCAGTACTTCGAGCCTCAGTCTCAGCCTCAGGAGCGATGCCTGCAGGAACATGTTACCCACAGTGCAGTACTTCGAGCCTCAGTCTCAGCCTCAGGAGAGACGCCTGCAGGAACATGTTACCCACAGTGCAGTACTGCGAGCCTCAGTCTCAGCCTCAGGAGAGATGCCTGCAGGAACATGTTACCGACAGTGCAGTACTTGGAGCCTCAGTCTCAGCCTCAGGAGAGACGCCTGCAGGAACATGTTACCCACAGTGCAGTACTGCGAGCCTCAGTTTCAGCCTTAGGAGAGATGCCTGCAGGAACATGTTACCGACAGTGCAGTACTGCGAGCCTCAGTCTCAGCCTTAGGAGAGACGCCTGCAGGAACATGTTACCCACAGTGCAGTACTGCGAGCCTCAGTCTCAGCCTCAGGAGAGATGCCTGCAGGAACATGTTACCGACAGTGCAGTACTGCAAGCCTCAGTCTCATCCTCAGGAGCGATGCCTGCAGGAACATGTTACCGACAGTGCAGTACTTCGAGCCTCAGTCTCAGCCTCAGGAGAGATGCCTGCAGGAACATGTTACCGACAGTGCAGTACTGCGAGCCTCAGTCTCAGCCTCAGGAGAGATGCCTGCAGGAACATGTTACCCACAGTGCAGTACTGCGAGCCTCAGTCTCAGCCTCAGGAGAGATGCCTGCAGGAACACGTTACCAACAGTGCAGTACTGCGAGCCTCAGTCTCAGCCTCAGGAGAGATGCCTGCAGGAACATGTTACCGACAGTGCAGTACTTCGAGCCTCAGTCTCAGCCTCAGGAGAGACGCCTGCAGGAACATGTTACCCACAGTGCTGTACTGCGATCCTCAGTCTCCGCCTCAGGAGAGATGCCTGCAGGAACATGTTACCGACAGTGCAGTACTGCGAGCCTCAGTCTCAGCCTCAGGAGAGATGCCTGCAGGAACATGTTACCCACAGTGCAGTACTTCAAGCCTCAGTCTCAGCCTCAGGAGAGACGCCTGCAGGAACATGTTACCAACAGTGCAGTACTGCGAGCCTCAGTCTCAGCCTCAGGAGAGACGCCTGCAGGAACATGTTACCGACAGTGCAGTACTTCGAGCCTCAGTCTTAGCTTCAGGAGAGATGCCTACAGGAACATGTTACCGACAGTGCAGTACTTCGAGCCTCAGTCTCAGCCTCAGGAGTGATGCCTGCAGGAACATGTTACCTACAGTGCAGTACTTCGAGCCTCAGTCTCAGCCTCAGGAGAGACGCCTGCAGGAACATGTTACCCACAGTGCAGTACTGCGAGCCTCAGTCTCAGCCTCAGGAGAGACGCCTGCAGGAACATGTTACCCACAGTGCAGTACTGCGAGCCTCAGTCTCAGCCTCAGGAGAGATGCCTGCAGGAACATGTTACCCACAGTGCAGTACTTGGAGCCTCAGTCTCAGCCTCAGGAGAGACGCCTGCAGGAACATGTTACCCACAGTGCAGTACTGCGAGCCTCAGTCTCAGCCTCAGGAGAGATGCCTGCAGGAACATGTTACCCTCAGTGCAGTACTGCGAGCCTCAGTCTCAGCGTCAGGAGAGATGCCTGCAGGAACATGTTACCGACAGTGCAGTACTGCAAGCCTCAGTCTCATCCTCAGGAGCGATGCCTGCAGGAACATGTTACCGACAGTGCAGTACTTCGAGTCTCAATCTCAGCCTCAGGAGAGATGCCTGCAGGAACATGTTACCGACAGTGCAGTACTGCGAGCCTCTGTCTCAGCCTCAGGAGAGATGCCTGCAGGAACATGTTACCCACAGTGCAGTACTGCGAGCCTCAGTCTCAGCCTCAGGAGAGATGCCTGCAGGAACACGTTACCAACAGTGCAGTACTGCGAGCCTCAGTCTCAGCCTCAGGAGAGATGCCTGCAGGAACATGTTACAGACAGTGCAGTACTTCGAGCCTCAGTCTCAGCCTCAGGAGAGACGCCTGCAGGAACATGTTACCGACAGTGCAGTACTTGGAGCCTCAGTCTCAGCCTCAGGAGCGAAGCCTGCAGGAACATGTTACTGACAGTGCAGTACTGCGAGCCTCAGTCTCAGCCTCAGGAGAGATGCCTGCAGGAACATGTTACCCACAGTGCAGTACTGCGAGCCTAAGTCTCAGCCTCAGGAGAGATGCCTGCAGGAACACGTTACCAACAGTGCAGTACTGCGAGCCTCAGTCTCAGCCTCAGGAGAGATGCCTGCAGGAACATGTTACAGACAGTGCAGTACTTCGAGCCTCAGTCTCAGCCTCAGGAGAGATGCCTACAGGAACATGTTACCGACAGTGCAGTACTTCGAGCCTCAGTCTCAGTCTCAGCCTCAGGAGCGATGCCTGCAGGAACATGTTACCCACAGTGCAGTACTTCGAGCCTCAGTCTCAGCCTCAGGAGAGACGCCTGCAGGAACATGTTACCCACAGTGCAGTACTGCGAGCCTCAGTCTCAGCCTCAGGAGAGATGCCTGCAGGAACATGTTACCGACAGTGCAGTACTTGGAGCCTCAGTCTCAGCCTCAGGAGAGACGCCTGCAGGAACATGTTACCCACAGTGCAGTACTGCGAGCCTCAGTTTCAGCCTTAGGAGAGATGCCTGCAGGAACATGTTACCGACAGTGCAGTACTGCGAGCCTCAGTCTCAGCCTTAGGAGAGACGCCTGCAGGAACATGTTACCCACAGTGCAGTACTGCGAGCCTCAGTCTCAGCCTCAGGAGAGATGCCTGCAGGAACATGTTACCGACAGTGCAGTATTGCAAGCCTCAGTCTCATCCTCAGGAGCGATGCCTGCAGGAACATGTTACCGACAGTGCAGTACTTCGAGCCTCAGTCTCAGCCTCAGGAGAGATGCCTGCAGGAACATGTTACCGACAGTGCAGTACTGCGAGCCTCAGTCTCAGCCTCAGGAGAGATGCCTGCAGGAACATGTTACCCACAGTGCAGTACTGCGAGCCTCAGTCTCAGCCTCAGGAGAGATGCCTGCAGGAACACGTTACCAACAGTGCAGTACTGCGAGCCTCAGTCTCAGCCTCAGGAGAGATGCCTGCAGGAACATGTTACCGACAGTGCAGTACTTCGAGCCTCAGTCTCAGCCTCAGGAGAGACGCCTGCAGGAACATGTTACCCACAGTGCTGTACTGCGATCCTCAGTCTCCGCCTCAGGAGAGATGCCTGCAGGAACATGTTACCGACAGTGCAGTACTGCGAGCCTCAGTCTCAGCCTCAGGAGAGATGCCTGCAGGAACATGTTACCCACAGTGCAGTACTTCAAGCCTCAGTCTCAGCCTCAGGAGAGACGCCTGCAGGAACATGTTACCAACAGTGCAGTACTGCGAGCCTCAGTCTCAGCCTCAGGAGAGACGCCTGCAGGAACAGGTTACCGACAGTGCAGTACTTCGAGCCTCAGTCTTAGCTTCAGGAGAGATGCCTACAGGAACATGTTACCGACAGTGCAGTACTTCGAGCCTCAGTCTCAGCCTCAGGAGCGATGCCTGCAGGAACATGTTACCTACAGTGCAGTACTTCGAGCCTCAGTCTCAGCCTCAGGAGAGACGCCTGCAGGAACATGTTACCCACAGTGCAGTACTGCGAGCCTCAGTCTCAGCCTCAGGAGAGACGCCTGCAGGAACATGTTACCCACAGTGCAGTACTGCGAGCCTCAGTCTCAGCCTCAGGAGAGATGCCTGCAGGAACATGTTACCCACAGTGCAGTACTTGGAGCCTCAGTCTCAGCCTCAGGAGAGACGCCTGCAGGAACATGTTACCCACAGTGCAGTACTGCGAGCCTCAGTCTCAGCCTCAGGAGAGATGCCTGCAGGAACATGTTACCCTCAGTGCAGTACTGCGAGCCTCAGTCTCAGCGTCAGGAGAGATGCCTGCAGGAACATGTTACCGACAGTGCAGTACTGCAAGCCTCAGTCTCATCCTCAGGAGCGATGCCTGCAGGAACATGTTACCGACAGTGCAGTACTTCGAGTCTCAATCTCAGCCTCAGGAGAGATGCCTGCAGGAACATGTTACCGACAGTGCAGTACTGCGAGCCTCTGTCTCAGCCTCAGGAGAGATGCCTGCAGGAACATGTTACCCACAGTGCAGTACTGCGAGCCTCAGTCTCAGCCTCAGGAGAGATGCCTGCAGGAACACGTTACCAACAGTGCAGTACTGCGAGCCTCAGTCTCAGCCTCAGGAGAGATGCCTGCAGGAACATGTTACAGACAGTGCAGTACTTCGAGCCTCAGTCTCAGCCTCAGGAGAGACGCCTGCAGGATCATGTTACCGACAGTGCAGTACTTGGAGCCTCAGTCTCAGCCTCAGGAGCGAAGCCTGCAGGAACATGTTACTGACAGTGCAGTACTGCGAGCCTCAGTCTCAGCCTCAGGAGAGATGCCTGCAGGAACATGTTACCCACAGTGCAGTACTGCGAGCCTCAGTCTCAGCCTCAGGAGAGATGCCTGCAGGAACACGTTACCAACAGTGCAGTACTGCGAGCCTCAGTCTCAGCCTCAGGAGAGATGCCTGCAGGAACATGTTACAGACAGTGCAGTACTTCGAGCCTCAGTCTCAGCCTCAGGAGCGATGCCTGCAGGAACATGTTACCCACAGTGCAGTACTTCGAGCCTCAGTCTCAGCCTCAGGAGAGATTCCTGCAGGAACATGTTACCGACAGTGCAGTACTTGGAGCCTCAGTCTCAGCCTCAGGAGCGATGCCTGCAGGAACATGTTACCCACAGTGCAGTACTTCGAGCCTCAGTCTCAGCATCAGGAGAGCCACCTGCAGGAACATGTTACCCACAGTGCAGTACTGCGAGCCTCAGGAGAGATGCCTGCAGGAACATGTTACCGACAGTGCAGTACTGTGAGCCTCAATATCAGCCTCAGGAGAGATGCCTGCAGGAACATGTTACCGACAGTGCAGTACTGCGAGCCTCAGTCTCAGCCTCAGGAGAGATGCCTGCAGGAACATGTTACCCACAGTGCAGTACTGCGAGCATCAGTCTCAGCCTCAGGAGAGATGCCTGCAGGAACATGTTACCGACAGTGCAGTACTGCGAGCCTCAGTCTCAGCCTCAGGAGAGATGCCTGCAGGAACATGTTACCGACAGTGCAGTACTGCGAGCCTCAATATCTGCCTCAGGAGAGATGCCTGCAGGAACATGTTACCGACAGTGCAGTACTGCGAGCCTCAGTCTCAGCCTCAGGAGAGATGCCTGCAGGAACATGTTACCGGCAGTTCAGTACTGCGAGCCTCAGTCTCAGCCTCAGGAGAGATGCCTGCAGGAACATGTTACTCACAGTGCAGTACTTGGAGCCTCAGTCTCAGCCTCAGGAGAGATGCCTGCAGGAACATGTTACTGACAGTGCAGTACTGCGAGCCTCAATATCAGCCTCAGGAGAGATGCCTGCAGGAACATGTTACCCACAGTGCAGTACTTCGAGCCTCAGTCTCAGCCTCAGGAGAGACGCCTGCAGGAACATGTTACCCACAGTGCAGTACTGCGAGCCTCAGTCGCAGCCTCAGGAGAGACGCCTGCAGGAACATGTTACCCACAGTGCAGTACTGCGAGCCTCAGTCTCAGCCTCAGGAGAGATGCCTGCAGGAACATGTTACCGACAGTGCGGTACTTGGAGCCTCAGTCTCAGCCTCAGGAGAGACGCCTGCAGGAACATGTTACCCACAGTGCAGTACTGCGAGCCTCAGTCTCAGCCTCAGGAGAGATGCCTGCAGGAACATGTTACCCACAGTGCAGTACTGCGAGCCTCAGTCCCAGCCTTGGGAGAGATGCCTGCATGAACATGTTCCCGACAGTGCAGTACTTCGAGCCTCAGTCTCAGCCTCAGGAGAGACGCCTGCAGGAACATGTTACCGACAGTGCAGTACTTGGAGCCTCAGTCTCAGCCTCAAGAGCGATGCCTGCAGGAACATGTTACCGACAGTGCAGTACTGCGAGCCTCAGTCTCAGCCTCAGGAGAGATGCCTGCAGGAACATGTTACCCACAGTGCAGTACTGCGAGCCTCAGTCTCAGCCTCAGGAGAGAAGCCCGCAGGAACACGTTACCAACAGTGCAGTACTGCGAGCCTCAGTCTCAGCCTCAGGAGAGACGCCTGCAGGAACATGTTACCGACAGTGCAGTACTTCGAGCCTCAGTCTCGGCCTCAGGAGAGACGCCTGCAGGAACATGTTACCGACAGTGCAGTACTTGGAGCCTCAGTCTCAGCCTCAGGAGCGATGCCTGCAGGAACATGTCACCCACTGTGCAGTACTTCGAGCCTCAGTCTCAGCCTCAGGAGAGATGCCTGCAGGAACATGTTACCGACAGTGCAGTACTTGGAGCCTCAGTCTCAGCCTCAGGAGCGATGCCTGCAGGAACATGTTACCCACAGTGCAGTACTTCGAGCCTCAGTCTCAGCATCAGGAGAGACACCTGCAGGAACATTTTACCCACAGTGCAGTACTGCGAGCCTCAGGAGAGATGCCTGCAGGAACATGTTACCGACAGTGCAGTACTTGGAGCCTCAGTCTCAGCCTCAGGAGAGATGCCTGCAGGAACATGTTACCGACAGCGCAGTACTTGGAGCCTCAGTCTCAGCCTCAGGAGAGATGCCTGCAGGAACATGTTACCGACAGTGCAGTACTTGGAGCCTCAGTCTCAGCCTCAGGAGAGATGCCTGCAGGAACATGTAACCGACAGTGCAGTACTGCGAGCCTCAATATCAGCCTCAGGAGAGATGCCTGCAGGAACATGTTACCGACAGTGCAGTACTGCGAGCCTCAGTCTCAGCCTCAGGAGAGATGCCTGCAGGAACATGTTACCCACAGTGCAGTACTGCGAGCCTCAGTCTCAGCCTCAGGAGAGATGCCTGCAGGAACATGTTACCGACAGTGCAGTACTGCGAGCCTCAGTCTCTGCCTCAGGAGAGATGCCTGCAGGAACATGTTACCGACAGTGCAGTACTGCGAGCCTCAATATCTGCCTCAGGAGAGAAGCCTGCAGGAACATGTTACCGACAGTGCAGTACTGCGAGCCTCAGTCTCAGCCTCAGGAGAGATGCCTGCAGGAACATGTTACCGACAGTGCAGTACTGCGAGCCTCAATATCAGCCTCAGGAGAGATGCCTGCAGGAACATGTTACCCACAGTGCAGTACTTCGAGCCTCAGTCTCAGCCTCAGGAGAGACGCCTGCAGGAACATGTTACCCACAGTGCAGTACTGCGAGCCTCAGTCTCAGCCTCAGGAGAGACGCCTGCAGGAACATGTTACCCACAGTGCAGTACTGCGAGCCTCAGTCTCAGCCTCAGGAGAGATGCCTGCAGGAACATGTTACCGACAGTGCAGTACTGCGAGCCTCAGTCTCAGCCTCAGGAGAGACGCCTGCAGGAACATGTTACCCACAGTGCAGTACTGCGAGCCTCAGTCTCAGCCTCAGGAGAGATGCCTGCAGGAACATGTTACCCACAGTGCAGTACTGCAAGCCTCAGTCTCAGCCTCAGGAGAGATGCCTGCAGGAACATGTTACCCACAGTGCAGTACTGCGAGCCTCAGTCTCAGCCTTAGGAGAGATGCCTGCAGGAACATGTTACCGACAGTGCAGTACTGCGAGCCTCAGTCTCAGCCTCAGGAGAGACGCCTGCAGGAACATGTTACCCACAGTGCAGTACTGCGAGCCTCAGTCTCAGCCTCAGGAGAGATGCCTGCAGGAACATGTTACCCACAGTGCAGTACTTCAAGCCTCAGTCTCAGCCTCAGGAGAGACGCCTGCAGGAACATGTTACCGACAGTGCAGTACTTGGAGCCTCAGTCTAGGCCTCAGGAGCGATGCCTGCAGGAACATGTTACCCACAGTGCAGTACTTCAAGCCTCAGTCTCAGCCTCAGGAGAGACGCCTGCAGAACCATGTTACCCACAGTGCTGTACTGCGATCCTCAGTCTCCGCCTCAAGAGAGATGCCTGCAGGAACATGTTACCGACAGTGCAGTACTGCGAGCCTCAGTCTCAGCCTCAGGAGAGATGCCTGCAGGAACATGTTACCCACAGTGCAGTACTGCGAGCCTCAATCTCAGCCTCAGGAGAGATGCCTGCAGGAACATGTTACCGACAGTGCAGTACTGCGAGCGTCAGTCTCAGCCTCAGGAGAGACGCCTGCAGGAACATGTTACCCACAGTGCAGTACTGCGAGCCTCAGTCTCAGCCTCAGGAGAGATGCCTGCAGGAACATGTTACCCACAGTGCAGTACTTCAAGCCTCAGCCTCAGGAGAGACGCCTGCAGGAACATGTTACCGACAGTGCAGTACTTGGAGCCTCAGTCTAGGCCTCAGGAGCTATGCCTGCAGGAACATGTTACCCACAGTGCAGTACTTCGAGCCTCAGTCTCAGCCTCAGGAGAGACGCCTGCAGGAACATGTTACCCACAGTTCTGTACTGCGATCCTCAGTCTCAGCCTCAGGAGAGATGCTTGCAGGAACATGTTACCGACAGTGCAGTACTGCGAGCCTCAGTCTCAGCCTCAGGAGAGATGCCTGCAGGAACATGTTACCCTCAGTGCAGTACTGCGAGCCTCAGCCTCAGGAGAGATGCCTGCAGGAACATGTTATCCACAGTGCAGTACTTCAAGCCTCAGTCTCAGCCTCAGGAGAGACGCCTGCAGGAACATGTTACCAACAGTGCAGTACTGCGAGCCTCAGTCTCAGCCTCAGGAGAGATGCCTGCAGGAACATGTTACCGACAGTGCAGTACTTCGAGCCTCAGTCTCAGCCTCAGGAGCGATGCCTGCAGGAAAATGTTACCCACAGTGCAGTAATTCGAGCCTCAGTCTCAGCCTCAGGAGAGACGCCTGCAGGAACATGTTACCCAAAGTGCAGTACTGCGAGCCTCAGTCTCAGCCTCAGGAGAGACGCCTGCAGGAACATGTTACCCACAGTGCAGTACTGCGAGCCTCAGTCTCAGCCTCAGGAGAGATGCCTGCAGGAACATGTTACCGACAGTGCAGTACTTGGAGCCTCAGTCTCAGCCTCAGGAGAGACGCCTGCAGGAACATGTTACCCACAGTGCAGTACTGCGAGCCTCAGTCTCAGCCTCAGGAGAGATGCCTGTAGGAACATGTTACCCACAGTGCAGTACTGCGAGCCTCAGTTTCAGCCTTAGGAGAGATGCCTGCAGGAACATGTTACCGACAGTGCAGTACTGCGAGCCTCAGTCTCAGCCTCAGGAGAGATGCCTGCAGGAACATGTTACCGACAGTGCAGTACTGCGAGCCTCAGTCTCATCCTCAGGAGCGATGCCTGCAGGAACATGTTACCGACAGTGCAGTACTTCGAGCCTCAGTCTCAGCCTCAGGAGAGATGCCTGCAGGAACATGTTACCGACAGTGCAGTACTGCGAGCCTCAGTCTCAGCGTCAGGAGAGATGCCTGCAGGAACATGTTACCCACAGTGCAGTACGGCGAGCCTCAGTCTCAGCCTCAGGAGAGATGCCTGCAGGAACAAGTTACCAACAGTGCAGTACTGCGAGCCTCAGTCTCAGCCTCAGTAGAGATGCCTGCAGGAACATGTTACCGACAGTGCAGTACTTCGAGCCTCAGTTTCAGCCTCAGCAGAGACGCCTGCAGGAACATGTTACCGACAGTGCAGTACTTGGAGCCTCAGTCTCAGCCTCAGGAGCGATGCCTGCAGGAACATGTTACCGACAGTGCAGTACTGCGAGCCTCAGTCTCAGCCTCAGGAGAGATGCCTGCAGGAACATGTTACCCACAGTGCAGTACTGCGAGCCTCAGTCTCAGCCTCAGGAGAGATGCCTGCAGGAACACGTTACCAACAGTGCAGTACTGCGAGCCTCAGTCTCAGCCTCAGGAGAGATGCCTGCAGGAACATGTTACCGACAGTGCAGTACTTCGAGCCTCAGTCTCGAACTCAGGAGAGACGCCTGCAGGAACATGTTACCGACAGTGCAGTACTTGGAGCCTCAGTCTCAGCCTCAGGAGCGATGCCTGCAGGAACATGTTACCCACAGTGCAGTACTTCGAGCCTCAGTCTCAGCATCAGGAGAGACACCTGCAGGAACATGTTACCGACAGTGCAGTACTGCGAGCCTCAGTCTCATCCTCTCGAGCGATGCCTGCAGGAACATGTTACCCACAGTGCAGTACTGCGAGCCTCAGGGGAGATGCCTGCAGGAACATGTTACCGACAGTGCAGTACTTGGAGCCTCAGTCTCAGCCTCAGGAGAGATGCCTGCAGGAATATGTTACCGACAGCGCAGTACTTGGAGCCTCAGTCTCAGCCTCAGGAGAGATGCCTGCAGGAACATGTTACCAACAGTGCAGTACTGCGAGCGTCAGTCTCAGCCTCAGGAGAGACGCCTGCAGGAACATGTTACCGACAGTGCAGTACTTCGAGCCTCAGTTTCAGCCTCAGGAGAGATGCCTGCAGGAACATGTTACCGACAGTGCAGTACTTCGAGCCTCAGTCTCAGCCTCAGGAGCGATGCCTACAGGAACATGTTACCCACAGTGCAGCAATTCGAGCCTCAGTCTCAGCCTCAGGAGAGACGCCTGCAGGAACATGTTACCCACAGTGCAGTCCTGCGAGCCTCAGTCTCAGCCTCAGGAGAGACGCCTGCAGGAACATGTTACCCACAGTGCAGTACTGCGAGCCTCAGTCTCAGCCTCAGGAGAGATGCCTGGAGGAACATGTTACCGACAGTGCAGTACTTGGAGCCTCAGTCTCAGCCTCAGGAGCGATGCCTGCAGGAACATGTTACCCACAGTGCAGTACTTCGAGCCTCAGTCTCAGCATCAGGAGAGACACCTGCAGGAACATTTTACCCACAGTGCAGTACTGCGAGCCTCAGGAGAGATGCCTGCAGGAACATGTTACCGACAGTGCAGTACTTGGAGCCTCAGTCTCAGCCTCAGGAGAGATGCCTGCAGGAACATGTTACCGACAGCGCAGTACTTGGAGCCTCAGTCTCAGCCTCAGGAGAGATGCCTGCAGGAACATGTTACCGACAGTGCAGTACTTGGAGCCTCAGTCTCAGCCTCAGGAGAGATGCCTGCAGGAACATGTTACCGACAGTGCAGTACTGTGAGCCTCAATATCAGCCTCAGGAGAGATGCCTGCAGGAACATGTTACCGACAGTGCAGTACTGCGAGCCTCAGTCTCAGCCTCAGGAGAGATGCCTGCAGGAACATGTTACCCACAGTGCAGTACTGCGAGCCTCAGTCTCAGCCTCAGGAGAGATGCCTGCAGGAACATGTTACCGACAGTGCAGTACTGCGAGCCTCAGTCTCTGCCTCAGGAGAGATGCCTGCAGGAACATGTTACCGACAGTGCAGTACTGCGAGCCTCAATATCTGCCTCAGGAGAGAAGCCTGCAGGAACATGTTACCGACAGTGCAGTACTGCGAGCCTCAGTCTCAGCCTCAGGAGAGATGCCTGCAGGAACATGTTACCGACAGTTCAGTACTGCGAGCCTCAGTCTCAGCCTCAGGAGAGATGCCTGCAGGAACATGTTACTCACAGTGCAGTACTTGGAGCCTCAGTCTCAGCCTCAGGAGAGATGCCTGCAGGAACATGTTACCGACAGTGCAGTACTGCGAGCCTCAATATCAGCCTCAGGAGAGATGCCTGCAGGAACATGTTACCCACAGTGCAGTACTTCGAGCCTCAGTCTCAGCCTCAGGAGAGACGCCTGCAGGAACATGTTACCCACAGTGCAGTACTGCGATCCTCAGTCTCAGCCTCAGGAGAGACGCCTGCAGGAACATGTTACCCACAGTGCAGTACTGCAAGCCTCAGTCTCATTCTCAGGAGCGATGCCTGCAGGAACATGTTACCGACAGTGCAGTACTTCGAGCCTCAATCTCAGCCTCAGGAGAGATGCCTGCAGGAACATGTTACCGACAGTGCAGTACTGCGAGCCTCAGTCTCAGCCTCAGGAGAGATGCCTGCAGGAACATGTTACAGACAGTGCAGTACTTCGAGCCTCAGTCTCAGCCTCAGGAGCGATGCCTGCAGGAACATGTTACCCACAGTGCAGTACTTCGAGCCTCAGTCTCAGCCTCAGGAGAGATTCCTGCAGGAACATGTTACCGACAGTGCAGTACTTGGAGCCTCAGTCTCAGCCTCAGGAGCGATGCCTGCAGGAACATGTTACCCACAGTGCAGTACTTCGAGCCTCAGTCTCAGCATCAGGAGAGCCACCTGCAGGAACATGTTACCCACAGTGCAGTACTGCGAGCCTCAGGAGAGATGCCTGCAGGAACATGTTACCGACAGTGCAGTACTGTGAGCCTCAATATCAGCCTCAGGAGAGATGCCTGCAGGAACATGTTACCGACAGTGCAGTACTGCGAGCCTCAGTCTCAGCCTCAGGAGAGATGCCTGCAGGAACATGTTACCCACAGTGCAGTACTGCGAGCATCAGTCTCAGCCTCAGGAGAGATGCCTGCAGGAACATGTTACCGACAGTGCAGTACTGCGAGCCTCAGTCTCAGCCTCAGGAGAGATGCCTGCAGGAACATGTTACCGACAGTGCAGTACTGCGAGCCTCAATATCTGCCTCAGGAGAGATGCCTGCAGGAACATGTTACCGACAGTGCAGTACTGCGAGCCTCAGTCTCAGCCTCAGGAGAGATGCCTGCAGGAACATGTTACCGGCAGTTCAGTACTGCGAGCCTCAGTCTCAGCCTCAGGAGAGATGCCTGCAGGAACATGTTACTCACAGTGCAGTACTTGGAGCCTCAGTCTCAGCCTCAGGAGAGATGCCTGCAGGAACATGTTACTGACAGTGCAGTACTGCGAGCCTCAATATCAGCCTCAGGAGAGATGCCTGCAGGAACATGTTACCCACAGTGCAGTACTTCGAGCCTCAGTCTCAGCCTCAGGAGAGACGCCTGCAGGAACATGTTACCCACAGTGCAGTACTGCGAGCCTCAGTCGCAGCCTCAGGAGAGACGCCTGCAGGAACATGTTACCCACAGTGCAGTACTGCGAGCCTCAGTCTCAGCCTCAGGAGAGATGCCTGCAGGAACATGTTACCGACAGTGCGGTACTTGGAGCCTCAGTCTCAGCCTCAGGAGAGACGCCTGCAGGAACATGTTACCCACAGTGCAGTACTGCGAGCCTCAGTCTCAGCCTCAGGAGAGATGCCTGCAGGAACATGTTACCCACAGTGCAGTACTGCGAGCCTCAGTCCCAGCCTTGGGAGAGATGCCTGCATGAACATGTTCCCGACAGTGCAGTACTTCGAGCCTCAGTCTCAGCCTCAGGAGAGACGCCTGCAGGAACATGTTACCGACAGTGCAGTACTTGGAGCCTCAGTCTCAGCCTCAAGAGCGATGCCTGCAGGAACATGTTACCGACAGTGCAGTACTGCGAGCCTCAGTCTCAGCCTCAGGAGAGATGCCTGCAGGAACATGTTACCCACAGTGCAGTACTGCGAGCCTCAGTCTCAGCCTCAGGAGAGAAGCCCGCAGGAACACGTTACCAACAGTGCAGTACTGCGAGCCTCAGTCTCAGCCTCAGGAGAGACGCCTGCAGGAACATGTTACCGACAGTGCAGTACTTCGAGCCTCAGTCTCGGCCTCAGGAGAGACGCCTGCAGGAACATGTTACCGACAGTGCAGTACTTGGAGCCTCAGTCTCAGCCTCAGGAGCGATGCCTGCAGGAACATGTCACCCACAGTGCAGTACTTCGAGCCTCAGTCTCAGCCTCAGGAGAGATGCCTGCAGGAACATGTTACCGACAGTGCAGTACTTGGAGCCTCAGTCTCAGCCTCAGGAGCGATGCCTGCAGGAACATGTTACCCACAGTGCAGTACTTCGAGCCTCAGTCTCAGCATCAGGAGAGACACCTGCAGGAACATTTTACCCACAGTGCAGTACTGCGAGCCTCAGGAGAGATGCCTGCAGGAACATGTTACCGACAGTGCAGTACTTGGAGCCTCAGTCTCAGCCTCAGGAGAGATGCCTGCAGGAACATGTTACCGACAGCGCAGTACTTGGAGCCTCAGTCTCAGCCTCAGGAGAGATGCCTGCAGGAACATGTTACCGACAGTGCAGTACTTGGAGCCTCAGTCTCAGCCTCAGGAGAGATGCCTGCAGGAACATGTAACCGACAGTGCAGTACTGCGAGCCTCAATATCAGCCTCAGGAGAGATGCCTGCAGGAACATGTTACCGACAGTGCAGTACTGCGAGCCTCAGTCTCAGCCTCAGGAGAGATGCCTGCAGGAACATGTTACCCACAGTGCAGTACTGCGAGCCTCAGTCTCAGCCTCAGGAGAGATGCCTGCAGGAACATGTTACCGACAGTGCAGTACTGCGAGCCTCAGTCTCTGCCTCAGGAGAGATGCCTGCAGGAACATGTTACCGACAGTGCAGTACTGCGAGCCTCAATATCTGCCTCAGGAGAGAAGCCTGCAGGAACATGTTACCGACAGTGCAGTACTGCGAGCCTCAGTCTCAGCCTCAGGAGAGATGCCTGCAGGAACATGTTACCGACAGTGCAGTACTGCGAGCCTCAATATCAGCCTCAGGAGAGATGCCTGCAGGAACATGTTACCCACAGTGCAGTACTTCGAGCCTCAGTCTCAGCCTCAGGAGAGACGCCTGCAGGAACATGTTACCCACAGTGCAGTACTGCGAGCCTCAGTCTCAGCCTCAGGAGAGACGCCTGCAGGAACATGTTACCCACAGTGCAGTACTGCGAGCCTCAGTCTCAGCCTCAGGAGAGATGCCTGCAGGAACATGTTACCGACAGTGCAGTACTGCGAGCCTCAGTCTCAGCCTCAGGAGAGACGCCTGCAGGAACATGTTACCCACAGTGCAGTACTGCGAGCCTCAGTCTCAGCCTCAGGAGAGATGCCTGCAGGAACATGTTACCCACAGTGCAGTACTGCAAGCCTCAGTCTCAGCCTCAGGAGAGATGCCTGCAGGAACATGTTACCCACAGTGCAGTACTGCGAGCCTCAGTCTCAGCCTTAGGAGAGATGCCTGCAGGAACATGTTACCGACAGTGCAGTACTGCGAGCCTCAGTCTCAGCCTCAGGAGAGACGCCTGCAGGAACATGTTACCCACAGTGCAGTACTGCGAGCCTCAGTCTCAGCCTCAGGAGAGATGCCTGCAGGAACATGTTACCCACAGTGCAGTACTTCAAGCCTCAGTCTCAGCCTCAGGAGAGACGCCTGCAGGAACATGTTACCGACAGTGCAGTACTTGGAGCCTCAGTCTAGGCCTCAGGAGCGATGCCTGCAGGAACATGTTACCCACAGTGCAGTACTTCAAGCCTCAGTCTCAGCCTCAGGAGAGACGCCTGCAGAACCATGTTACCCACAGTGCTGTACTGCGATCCTCAGTCTCCGCCTCAAGAGAGATGCCTGCAGGAACATGTTACCGACAGTGCAGTACTGCGAGCCTCAGTCTCAGCCTCAGGAGAGATGCCTGCAGGAACATGTTACCCACAGTGCAGTACTGCGAGCCTCAATCTCAGCCTCAGGAGAGATGCCTGCAGGAACATGTTACCGACAGTGCAGTACTGCGAGCGTCAGTCTCAGCCTCAGGAGAGACGCCTGCAGGAACATGTTACCCACAGTGCAGTACTGCGAGCCTCAGTCTCAGCCTCAGGAGAGATGCCTGCAGGAACATGTTACCCACAGTGCAGTACTTCAAGCCTCAGCCTCAGGAGAGACGCCTGCAGGAACATGTTACCGACAGTGCAGTACTTGGAGCCTCAGTCTAGGCCTCAGGAGCTATGCCTGCAGGAACATGTTACCCACAGTGCAGTACTTCGAGCCTCAGTCTCAGCCTCAGGAGAGACGCCTGCAGGAACATGTTACCCACAGTTCTGTACTGCGATCCTCAGTCTCAGCCTCAGGAGAGATGCTTGCAGGAACATGTTACCGACAGTGCAGTACTGCGAGCCTCAGTCTCAGCCTCAGGAGAGATGCCTGCAGGAACATGTTACCCTCAGTGCAGTACTGCGAGCCTCAGCCTCAGGAGAGATGCCTGCAGGAACATGTTATCCACAGTGCAGTACTTCAAGCCTCAGTCTCAGCCTCAGGAGAGACGCCTGCAGGAACATGTTACCAACAGTGCAGTACTGCGAGCCTCAGTCTCAGCCTCAGGAGAGATGCCTGCAGGAACATGTTACCGACAGTGCAGTACTTCGAGCCTCAGTCTCAGCCTCAGGAGCGATGCCTGCAGGAAAATGTTACCCACAGTGCAGTAATTCGAGCCTCAGTCTCAGCCTCAGGAGAGACGCCTGCAGGAACATGTTACCCAAAGTGCAGTACTGCGAGCCTCAGTCTCAGCCTCAGGAGAGACGCCTGCAGGAACATGTTACCCACAGTGCAGTACTGCGAGCCTCAGTCTCAGCCTCAGGAGAGATGCCTGCAGGAACATGTTACCGACAGTGCAGTACTTGGAGCCTCAGTCTCAGCCTCAGGAGAGACGCCTGCAGGAACATGTTACCCACAGTGCAGTACTGCGAGCCTCAGTCTCAGCCTCAGGAGAGATGCCTGCAGGAACATGTTACCCACAGTGCAGTACTGCGAGCCTCAGTTTCAGCCTTAGGAGAGATGCCTGCAGGAACATGTTACCGACAGTGCAGTACTGCGAGCCTCAGTCTCAGCCTCAGGAGAGATGCCTGCAGGAACATGTTACCGACAGTGCAGTACTGCGAGCCTCAGTCTCATCCTCAGGAGCGATGCCTGCAGGAACATGTTACCGACAGTGCAGTACTTCGAGCCTCAGTCTCAGCCTCAGGAGAGATGCCTGCAGGAACATGTTACCGACAGTGCAGTACTGCGAGCCTCAGTCTCAGCGTCAGGAGAGATGCCTGCAGGAACATGTTACCCACAGTGCAGTACGGCGAGCCTCAGTCTCAGCCTCAGGAGAGATGCCTGCAGGAACAAGTTACCAACAGTGCAGTACTGCGAGCCTCAGTCTCAGCCTCAGTAGAGATGCCTGCAGGAACATGTTACCGACAGTGCAGTACTTCGAGCCTCAGTTTCAGCCTCAGCAGAGACGCCTGCAGGAACATGTTACCGACAGTGCAGTACTTGGAGCCTCAGTCTCAGCCTCAGGAGCGATGCCTGCAGGAACATGTTACCGACAGTGCAGTACTGCGAGCCTCAGTCTCAGCCTCAGGAGAGATGCCTGCAGGAACATGTTACCCACAGTGCAGTACTGCGAGCCTCAGTCTCAGCCTCAGGAGAGATGCCTGCAGGAACACGTTACCAACAGTGCAGTACTGCGAGCCTCAGTCTCAGCCTCAGGAGAGATGCCTGCAGGAACATGTTACCGACAGTGCAGTACTTCGAGCCTCAGTCTCGAACTCAGGAGAGACGCCTGCAGGAACATGTTACCGACAGTGCAGTACTTGGAGCCTCAGTCTCAGCCTCAGGAGCGATGCCTGCAGGAACATGTTACCCACAGTGCAGTACTTCGAGCCTCAGTCTCAGCATCAGGAGAGACACCTGCAGGAACATGTTACCGACAGTGCAGTACTGCGAGCCTCAGTCTCATCCTCTCGAGCGATGCCTGCAGGAACATGTTACCCACAGTGCAGTACTGCGAGCCTCAGGGGAGATGCCTGCAGGAACATGTTACCGACAGTGCAGTACTTGGAGCCTCAGTCTCAGCCTCAGGAGAGATGCCTGCAGGAATATGTTACCGACAGCGCAGTACTTGGAGCCTCAGTCTCAGCCTCAGGAGAGATGCCTGCAGGAACATGTTACCAACAGTGCAGTACTGCGAGCGTCAGTCTCAGCCTCAGGAGAGACGCCTGCAGGAACATGTTACCGACAGTGCAGTACTTCGAGCCTCAGTTTCAGCCTCAGGAGAGATGCCTGCAGGAACATGTTACCGACAGTGCAGTACTTCGAGCCTCAGTCTCAGCCTCAGGAGCGATGCCTACAGGAACATGTTACCCACAGTGCAGCAATTCGAGCCTCAGTCTCAGCCTCAGGAGAGACGCCTGCAGGAACATGTTACCCACAGTGCAGTCCTGCGAGCCTCAGTCTCAGCCTCAGGAGAGACGCCTGCAGGAACATGTTACCCACAGTGCAGTACTGCGAGCCTCAGTCTCAGCCTCAGGAGAGATGCCTGGAGGAACATGTTACCGACAGTGCAGTACTTGGAGCCTCAGTCTCAGCCTCAGGAGCGATGCCTGCAGGAACATGTTACCCACAGTGCAGTACTTCGAGCCTCAGTCTCAGCATCAGGAGAGACACCTGCAGGAACATTTTACCCACAGTGCAGTACTGCGAGCCTCAGGAGAGATGCCTGCAGGAACATGTTACCGACAGTGCAGTACTTGGAGCCTCAGTCTCAGCCTCAGGAGAGATGCCTGCAGGAACATGTTACCGACAGCGCAGTACTTGGAGCCTCAGTCTCAGCCTCAGGAGAGATGCCTGCAGGAACATGTTACTGACAGTGCAGTACTTGGAGCCTCAGTCTCAGCCTCAGGAGAGATGCCTGCAGGAACATGTTACCGACAGTGCAGTACTGTGAGCCTCAATATCAGCCTCAGGAGAGATGCCTGCAGGAACATGTTACCGACAGTGCAGTACTGCGAGCCTCAGTCTCAGCCTCAGGAGAGATGCCTGCAGGAACATGTTACCCACAGTGCAGTACTGCGAGCCTCAGTCTCAGCCTCAGGAGAGATGCCTGCAGGAACATGTTACCGACAGTGCAGTACTGCGAGCCTCAGTCTCTGCCTCAGGAGAGATGCCTGCAGGAACATGTTACCGACAGTGCAGTACTGCGAGCCTCAATATCTGCCTCAGGAGAGAAGCCTGCAGGAACATGTTACCGACAGTGCAGTACTGCGAGCCTCAGTCTCAGCCTCAGGAGAGATGCCTGCAGGAACATGTTACCGACAGTTCAGTACTGCGAGCCTCAGTCTCAGCCTCAGGAGAGATGCCTGCAGGAACATGTTACTCACAGTGCAGTACTTGGAGCCTCAGTCTCAGCCTCAGGAGAGATGCCTGCAGGAACATGTTACCGACAGTGCAGTACTGCGAGCCTCAATATCAGCCTCAGGAGAGATGCCTGCAGGAACATGTTACCCACAGTGCAGTACTTCGAGCCTCAGTCTCAGCCTCAGGAGAGACGCCTGCAGGAACATGTTACCCACAGTGCAGTACTGCGATCCTCAGTCTCAGCCTCAGGAGAGACGCCTGCAGGAACATGTTACCCACAGTGCAGTACTGCGAGCCTCAGTCTCAGCCTCAGGAGAGATGCTTGCAGGAACATGTTACCGAAGGTGCAGTACTGCGAGCCTCAGTCTCAGCCTCACGAGAGACACCTGCAGGAACATGTTACCCACAGTGCAGTACTGCGAGCCTCAGTCTCAGCCTCAGGAGAGATGCCTGCAGGAACATGTTACCCACAGTGCAGTACTGCGAGCCTCAGTCTCAGCCTCAGGAGAGATGCCTGCAGGAACATGTCACCCACAGTGCAGTACTGCGAGCCTCAGTCTCAGCCTTAGGAGAGATGCCTGCAGGAACATGTTACCGACAGTGCAGTACTGCGAGCCTCAGTCTCAGCCTCAGGAGAGACGCCTGCAGGAACATGTTACCCACAGTGCAGTACTGCGAGCCTCAGTCTCAGCCTCAGGAGAGATGCCTGCAGGAACATGTTACCCACAGTGCAGTACTTCCAGCCTCAGTCTCAGCCTCAGGAGAGACGCCTGCAGGAACATGTTACCGACAGTGCAGTACTTGGAGCCTCAGTCTAGGCCTCAGGAGCGATGCCTGCAGGAACATGTTACCCACAGTGCAGTACTTCAAGCCTCAGTCTCAGCCTCAGGAGAGACGCCTGCAGGAACATGTTACCCATAGTGCTGTACTGCGATCCTCAGTCTCCGCCTCAAGAGAGATGCCTGCAGGAACATGTTACCGACAGTGCAGTACTGCGAGCCCCAGTCTCAGCCTCAGGAGAGATGCCTGCAGGAACATGTTACCCACAGTGCAGTACTGCGAGCCTCAGGAGAGATGCCTGCAGGAACATGTTACCGACAGTGCAGTACTGCGAGCGTCAGTCTCAGCCTCAGGAGAGACGCCTGCAGGAACATGTTACCCACAGTGCAGTACTGCGAGCCTCAGTCTCAGCCTCAGGAGAGATGCCTGCAGGAACATGTTACCCACAGTGCAGTACTTCAAGCCTCAGCCTCAGGAGAGACGCCTGCAGGAACATGTTACCGACAGTGCAGTACTTGGAGCCTCAGTCTAGGCCTCAGGAGCTATGCCTGCAGGAACATGTTACCCACAGTGCAGTACTTCAAGCCTCAGTCTCAGCCTCAGGAGAGACACCTGCAGGAACATGTTACCGACAGTGCAGTACTTGGAGCCTCAGTCTAGGCCTCAGGAGCGATGCCTGCAGGAACATGTTACCCACAGTGCAGTACTTCGAGCGTAAGTCTCAGCCTCAGGAGAGACGCCTGCAGGAACATGTTACCCACAGTTCTGTACTGCGAGCCTCAGTCTCAGCCTCAGGAGAGATGCCTGCAGGAACACGTTACCAACAGTGCAGTACTGCGAGCCTCAGTCTCAGCCTCAGGAGAGATGCCTGCAGGAACATGTTACCGACAGTGCAGTACTTCGAGCCTCAGTCTCAGCCTCAGCAGAGACGCCTGCAGGAACATGTTACCGACAGTGCAGTACTTGGAGCCTCAGTCTCAGCCTCAGGAGCGATGCCTGCAGGAACATGTTACCGACAGTGCAGTACTGCGAGCCTCAGTCTCAGCCTCAGGAGAGATGCCTGCAGGAACATGTTACCCACAGTGCAGTACTGCGAGCCTCAGTCTCAGCCTCAGGAGAGATGCCTGCAGGAACACGTTACCAACGGTGCAGTACTGCGAGCCTCAGTCTCAGCCTCAGGAGAGATGCCTGCAGGAACATGTTACCGACAGTGCAGTACTTCGAGCCTCAGTCTCGAACTCAGGAGAGACGCCTGCAGGAACATGTTACCGACAGTGCAGTACTTGGAGCCTCAGTCTCAGCCTCAGGAGCGATGCCTGCAGGAACATGTTACCCACAGTGCAGTACTTCGAGCCTCAGACTCAGCATCAGGAGAGACACCTGCAGGAACATGTTCCCGACAGTGCAGTACTGCGAGCCTCAGTCTCATCCTCTCGAGCGATGCCTGCAGAAACATGTTACCCACAGTGCAGTACAGCGAGCCTCAGTGGAGATGCCTGCAGGAACATGTTACCGACAGTGCAGTACTTGGAGCCTCAGTCTCAGCCTCAGGAGAGATGCCTGCAGGAATATGTTACCGACAGCGCAGTACTTGGAGCCTCAGTCTCAGCCTCAGGAGAGATGCCTGCAGGAACATGTTACCAACAGTGCAGTACTGCGAGCCTCAGTCTCAGCCTCAGGAGAGACGCCTGCAGGAACATGTTACCGACAGTGCAGTACTTCGAGCCTCAGTCTCAGCCTCAGGAGAGATGCCTGCAGGAACATGTTACCGACAGTGCAGTACTTCGAGCCTCAGTCTCAGCCTCAGGAGCGATGCCTACAGGAACATGTTACCCACAGTGCAGTAATTCGAGCCTCAGTCTCAGCCTCAGGAGAGACGCCTGCAGGAACATGTTACCCACAGTGCAGTACTGCGAGCCTCAGTCTCAGCCTCAGGAGAGACGCCTGCAGGAACATGTTACCCACAGTGCAGTACTGCGAGCCTCAGTCTCAGCCTCAGGAGAGATGCCTGCAGGAACATGTTACCGACAGTGCAGTACTTGGAGCCTCAGTCTCAGCCTCAGGAGGGACGCCTGCAGAAACATGTTACCCACAGTGCAGTACTGCGAGCCTCAGTCTCAGCCTCAGGATAGATGCCTGCAGGAACATGTTACCCACAGTGCAGTACTGCGAGCCTCAGTTTCAGCCTTAGGAGAGACGCCAGCAGGAACATGTTACCCACAGTGCAGTACTGCGAGCCTCAGTTTCAGCCTCAGGAGAGATGCCTGCAGGAACACGTTACCAACAGTGCAGTACTGCGAGCCTCAGTCTCAGCCTCAGGAGAGATGCCTGCAGGAACATGTTACCGACAGTGCAGTAATTCCAGCCTCAGTCTCAGCCTCAGGAGAGACGCCTGCAGGAACATGTTACCGACAGTGCAGTACTTTGCAGTACTTGGAGCCTCAGTCTCAGCCTCAGGAGCGATGCCTGCAGGAACATGTTACCGACAGTGCAGTACTGCGAGCCTCAGTCTCAGCCTCAGGAGAGATGCCTGCAGGAACATGTTACCCACAGTGCAGTACTGCGAGCCTCAGTCTCAGCCTCAGGAGAGATGCCTGCAGGAACACGTTACCAACAGTGCAGTACTGCGAGCCTCAGTCTCAGCCTCAGGAGAGATGCCTGCAGGAACATGTTACCGACAGTGCAGTACTTCGAGCCTCAGTCTCGGCCTCAGGAGAGACGCCTGCAGGAACATGTTACCGACAGTGCAGGACTTGGAGCCTCAGTCTCAGCCTCAGGAGCGATGCCTGCAGGAACATGTTACCCACAGTGCAGTACTTCAAGCCTCAGTCTCAGCCTCAGGAGAGATGCCTGCAGGAACATGTTACCGACAGTGCAGTACTTGGAGCCTCAGTCTCAGCCTCAGCAGCGATGCCTGCAGGAACATGTTACCCACAGTGCAGTACTTCGAGCCTCAGTCTCAGCCTCAGGAGAGATGCCTGCAGGAACATGTTACCGACAGTTCAGTACTGCGAGCCTCAGTCTCAGCCTCAGGAGAGATGCCTGCAGGAACATGTTACTCACAGTGCAGTACTTGGAGCCTCAGTCTCAGCCTCAGGAGAGATGCCTGCAGGAACATGTTACCGACAGTGCAGTACTGCGAGCCTCAATATCAGCCTCAGGAGAGATGCCTGCAGGAACATGTTACCCACAGTGCAGTACTTCGAGCCTCAGTCTCAGCCTCAGGAGAGACGCCTGCAGGAACATGTTACCCACAGTGCAGTACTGCGATCCTCAGTCTCAGCCTCAGGAGAGACGCCTGCAGGAACATGTTACCCACAGTGCAGTACTGCGAGCCTCAGTCTCAGCCTCAGGAGAGATGCTTGCAGGAACATGTTACCGAAGGTGCAGTACTGCGAGCCTCAGTCTCAGCCTCACGAGAGACGCCTGCAGGAACATGTTACCCACAGTGCATTACTGCGAGCCTCAGTCTCAGCCTCAGGAGAGATGCCTGCAGGAACATGTTACCCACAGTGCAGTACTGCGAGCCTCAGTCTCAGCCTCAGGAGAGATGCCTGCAGGAACATGTTACCCACAGTGCAGTACTGCGAGCCTCAGTCTCAGCCTTAGGAGAGATGCCTGCAGGAACATGTTACCGACAGTGCAGTACTGCGAGCCTCAGTCTCAGCCTCAGGAGAGACGCCTGCAGGAACATGTTACCCACAGTGCAGTACTGCGAGCCTCAGTCTCAGCCTCAGGAGAGATGCCTGCAGGAACATGTTACCCACAGTGCAGTACTTCAAGCCTCAGTCTCAGCCTCAGGAGAGACGCCTGCAGGAACATGTTACCGACAGTGCAGTACTTGGAGCCTCAGTCTAGGCCTCAGGAGCGATGCCTGCAGGAACATGTTACCCACAGTGCAGTACTTCAAGCCTCAGTCTCAGCCTCAGGAGAGACGCCTGCAGGAACATGTTACCCATAGTGCTGTACTGCGATCCTCAGTCTCCGCCTCAAGAGAGATGCCTGCAGGAACATGTTACCGACAGTGCAGTACTGCGAGCCCCAGTCTCAGCCTCAGGAGAGATGCCTGCAGGAACATGTTACCCACAGTGCAGTACTGCGAGCCTCAGGAGAGATGCCTGCAGGAACATGTTACCGACAGTGCAGTACTGCGAGCGTCAGTCTCAGCCTCAGGAGAGACGCCTGCAGGAACATGTTACCCACAGTGCAGTACTGCGAGCCTCAGTCTCAGCCTCAGGAGAGATGCCTGCAGGAACATGTTACCCACAGTGCAGTACTTCAAGCCTCAGCCTCAGGAGAGACGCCTGCAGGAACATGTTACCGACAGTGCAGTACTTGGAGCCTCAGTCTAGGCCTCAGGAGCTATGCCTGCAGGAACATGTTACCCACAGTGCAGTACTTCGAGCCTCAGTCTCAGCCTCAGGAGAGACGCCTGCAGGAACATGTTACCCACAGTGCAGTACTGCGAGCCTCAGTCTCAGCCTCAGGAGAGATGCCTGCAGGAACATGTTACCGACAGTGCAGTACTGCGAGCCTCGGTGTCAGCCTTAGGAGAGATGCCTGCAGGAACATGTTACCGACAGTGCAGTACTGCGAGCCTCAGCCTCAGGAGAGATGCCTGCAGGAACATGTTACCCACAGTGCAGTACTTCAAGCCTCAGTCTCAGCCTCAGGAGAGACGCCTGCAGGAACATGTTACCGACAGTGCAGTACTTGGAGCCTCAGTCTAGGCCTCAGGAGCGATGCCTGCAGGAACATGTTACCCACAGTGCAGTACTTCGAGCCTCAGTCTCAGCCTCAGGAGAGACGCCTGCAGGAACATGTTACCCACAGTTCTGTACTGCGATCCTCAGTCTTCGCCTCAGGAGAGATGCCTGCAGGAACATGTTACCGACAGTGCAGTACTGCAAGCCTCAGTCTCAGCCTCAGGAGAGATGCCTGCAGGAACATGTTACCCTCAATGCAGTACTGCGAGCCTCAGCCTCAGGAGAGATGCCTGCAGGAACATGTTACCCACAGTGCAGTACTTCAAGCCTCAGTCTCAGCCTCAGGAGAGACGCCTGCAGGAACATGTTACCAACAGTGCAGTACTGCGAGCCTCAGTGTCAGCCTCAGGAGAGATGCCTGCAGGAACATGTTACCGACAGTGCAGTACTTCGAGCCTCAGTCTCAGCCTCAGGAGTGATGCCTGCAGGAACATGTTACCCACAGTGCAGTAATTCGAGCCTCAGTCTCAGCCTCGGGAGAGAAGCCTGCAGGAACATGTTACCCAAAGTGCAGTACTGCGAGCCTCAGTCTCAGCCTCAGGAGAGACGCCTGCAGGAACATGTTACCCACAGTGCAGTACTGCGAGCCTCAGTCTCAGCCTCAGGAGAGATGCCTGCAGGAACATGTTACCGACAGTGCAGTACTTGGAGCCTCAGTCTCAGCCTCAGGAGAGACGCCTGCAGGAACATGTTACCCACAGTGCAGTACTGCGAGCCTCAGTCTCAGCCTCAGGAGAGATGCCTGCAGGAACATGTTACCCACAGTGCAGTACTGCGAGACTCAGTTTCAGCCTTAGGAGAGATGCCTGCAGGAACATGTTACCGACAGTGCAGTACTGCGAGCCTCAGTCTCAGCCTCAGGAGAGACGCCTGCAGGAACATGTTACCCACAGTGCAGTACTGCGAGCCTCAGTCTCAGCCTCAGGAGAGATGCCTGCAGGAACATGTTACCGACAGTGCAGTACTGCGAGCCTCAGTCTCATCCTCAGGAGCGATGCCTGCAGGAACATGTTACCGACAGTGCAGTACTTCGAGCCTCAGTCTCAGCCTCAGGAGAGATGCCTGCAGGAACATGTTACCGACAGTGCAGTACTGCGAGCCTCAGTCTCAGGAGAGATGCCTGCAGGAACATGTTACCCACAGTGCAGTACGGCGAGCCTCAGTCTCAGCCTCAGGAGAGATGCCTGCAGGAACACGTTACCAACAGTGCAGTACTGCGAGCCTCAGTCTCAGCCTCAGGAGAGATGCCTGCAGGAACATGTTACCGACAGTGCAGTACTTCGAGCCTCAGTCTCAGCCTCAGCAGAGACGCCTGCAGGAACATGTTACCGACAGTGCAGTACTTGGAGCCTCAGTCTCAGCCTCAGGAGCGATGCCTGCAGGAACATGTTACCGACAGTGCAGTACTGCGAGCCTCAGTCTCAGCCTCAGGAGAGATGCCTGCAGGAACATGTTACCCACAGTGCAGTACTGCGAGCCTCAGTCTCAGCCTCAGGAGAGATGCCTGCAGGAACACGTTACCAACAGTGCAGTACTGCGAGCCTCAGTCTCAGCCTCAGGAGAGATGCCTGCAGGAACATGTTACCGACAGTGCAGTACTTCGAGCCTCAGTCTCGAACTCAGGAGAGACGCCTGCAGGAACATGTTACCGACAGTGCAGTACTTGGAGCCTCAGTCTCAGCCTCAGGAGCGATGCCTGCAGGAACATGTTACCCACAGTGCAGTACTTCGAGCCTCAGACTCAGCATCAGGAGAGACACCTGCAGGAACATGTTACCGACAGTGCAGTACTGCGAGCCTCAGTCTCATCCTCTCGAGCGATGCCTGCAGGAACATGTTACCCACAGTGCAGTACTGCGAGCCTCAGGGGAGATGCCTGCAGGAACATGTTACCGACAGTGCAGTACTTGGAGCCTCAGTCTCAGCCTCAGGAGAGATGCCTGCAGGAATATGTTACCGACAGCGCAGTACTTGGAGCCTCAGTCTCAGCCTCAGGAGAGATGCCTGCAGGAACATGTTACCAACAGTGCAGTACTGCGAGCCTCAGTCTCAGCCTCAGGAGAGACGCCTGCAGGAACATGTTACCGACAGTGCAGTACTTCGAGCCTCAGTCTCAGCCTCAGGAGAGATGCCTGCAGGAACATGTTACCGACAGTGCAGTACTTCGAGCCTCAGTCTCAGCCTCAGGAGCGATGCCTACAGGAACATGTTACCCACAGTGCAGTAATTCGAGCCTCAGTCTCAGCCTCAGGAGAGACGCCTGCAGGAACATGTTACCCACAGTGCAGTACTGCGAGCCTCAGTCTCAGCCTCAGGAGAGACGCCTGCAGGAACATGTTACCCACAGTGCAGTACTGCGAGCCTCAGTCTCAGCCTCAGGAGAGATGCCTGCAGGAACATGTTACCGACAGTGCAGTACTTGGAGCCTCAGTCTCAGCCTCAGGAGGGACGCCTGCAGGAACATGTTACCCACAGTGCAGTACTGCGAGCCTCAGTCTCAGCCTCAGGATAGATGCCTGCAGGAACATGTTACCCACAGTGCAGTACTGCGAGCCTCAGTTTCAGCCTTAGGAGAGACGCCTGCAGGAACATGTTACCCACAGTGCAGTACTGCGAGCCTCAGTTTCAGCCTCAGGAGAGATGCCTGCAGGAACACGTTACCAACAGTGCAGTACTGCGAGCCTCAGTCTCAGCCTCAGGAGAGATGCCTGCAGGAACATGTTACCGACAGTGCAGTACTTCCAGCCTCAGTCTCAGCCTCAGGAGAGACGCCTGCAGGAACATGTTACCGACAGTGCAGTACTTTGCAGTACTTGGAGCCTCAGTCTCAGCCTCTGGAGCGATGCCTGCAGGAACATGTTACCCACAGTGCAGTACTTCGAGCCTCAGTCTCAGCCTCAGGAGAGATGCCTGCAGGAACATGTTACCGACAGTTCAGTACTGCGAGCCTCAGTCTCAGCCTCAGGAGAGATGCCTGCAGGAACATGTTACTCACAGTGCAGTACTTGGAGCCTCAGTCTCAGCCTCAGGAGAGATGCCTGCAGGAACATGTTACCGACAGTGCAGTACTGCGAGCCTCAATATCAGCCTCAGGAGAGATGCCTGCAGGAACATGTTACCCACAGTGCAGTACTTCGAGCCTCAGTCTCAGCCTCAGGAGAGACGCCTGCAGGAACATGTTACCCACAGTGCAGTACTGCGATCCTCAGTCTCAGCCTCAGGAGAGACGCCTGCAGGAACATGTTACCCACAGTGCAGTACTGCGAGCCTCAGTCTCAGCCTCAGGAGAGATGCTTGCAGGAACATGTTACCGAAGGTGCAGTACTGCGAGCCTCAGTCTCAGCCTCACGAGAGACGCCTGCAGGAACATGTTACCCACAGTGCAGTACTGCGAGCCTCAGTCTCAGCCTCAGGAGAGATGCCTGCAGGAACATGTTACCCACAGTGCAGTACTGCGAGCCTCAGTCTCAGCCTCAGGAGAGATGCCTGCAGGAACATGTTACCCACAGTGCAGTACTGCGAGCCTCAGTCTCAGCCTTAGGAGAGATGCCTGCAGGAACATGTTACCGACAGTGCAGTACTGCGAGCCTCAGTCTCAGCCTCAGGAGAGACGCCTGCAGGAACATGTTACCCACAGTGCAGTACTGCGAGCCTCAGTCTCAGCCTCAGGAGAGATGCCTGCAGGAACATGTTACCCACAGTGCAGTACTTCAAGCCTCAGTCTCAGCCTCAGGAGAGACGCCTGCAGGAACATGTTACCGACAGTGCAGTACTTGGAGCCTCAGTCTAGGCCTCAGGAGCGATGCCTGCAGGAACATGTTACCCACAGTGCAGTACTTCAAGCCTCAGTCTCAGCCTCAGGAGAGACGCCTGCAGGAACATGTTACCCATAGTGCTGTACTGCGATCCTCAGTCTCCGCCTCAAGAGAGATGCCTGCAGGAACATGTTACCGACAGTGCAGTACTGCGAGCCCCAGTCTCAGCCTCAGGAGAGATGCCTGCAGGAACATGTTACCCACAGTGCAGTACTGCGAGCCTCAGGAGAGATGCCTGCAGGAACATGTTACCGACAGTGCAGTACTGCGAGCGTCAGTCTCAGCCTCAGGAGAGACGCCTGCAGGAACATGTTACCCACAGTGCAGTACTGCGAGCCTCAGTCTCAGCCTCAGGAGAGATGCCTGCAGGAACATGTTACCCACAGTGCAGTACTTCAAGCCTCAGCCTCAGGAGAGACGCCTGCAGGAACATGTTACCGACAGTGCAGTACTTGGAGCCTCAGTCTAGGCCTCAGGAGCTATGCCTGCAGGAACATGTTACCCACAGTGCAGTACTTCGAGCCTCAGTCTCAGCCTCAGGAGAGACGCCTGCAGGAACATGTTACCCACAGTGCAGTACTGCGAGCCTCAGTCTCAGCCTCAGGAGAGATGCCTGCAGGAACATGTTACCGACAGTGCAGTACTGCGAGCCTCGGTGTCAGCCTTAGGAGAGATGCCTGCAGGAACATGTTACCGACAGTGCAGTACTGCGAGCCTCAGCCTCAGGAGAGATGCCTGCAGGAACATGTTACCCACAGTGCAGTACTTCAAGCCTCAGTCTCAGCCTCAGGAGAGACGCCTGCAGGAACATGTTACCGACAGTGCAGTACTTGGAGCCTCAGTCTAGGCCTCAGGAGCGATGCCTGCAGGAACATGTTACCCACAGTGCAGTACTTCGAGCCTCAGTCTCAGCCTCAGGAGAGACGCCTGCAGGAACATGTTACCCACAGTTCTGTACTGCGATCCTCAGTCTTCGCCTCAGGAGAGATGCCTGCAAGAACATGTTACCGACAGTGCAGTACTGCAAGCCTCAGTCTCAGCCTCAGGAGAGATGCCTGCAGGAACATGTTACCCTCAATGCAGTACTGCGAGCCTCAGCCTCAGGAGAGATGCCTGCAGGAACATGTTACCCACAGTGCAGTACTTCAAGCCTCAGTCTCAGCCTCAGGAGAGACGCCTGCAGGAACATGTTACCAACAGTGCAGTACTGCGAGCCTCAGTGTCAGCCTCAGGAGAGATGCCTGCAGGAACATGTTACCGACAGTGCAGTACTTCGAGCCTCAGTCTCAGCCTCAGGAGTGATGCCTGCAGGAACATGTTACCCACAGTGCAGTAATTCGAGCCTCAGTCTCAGCCTCGGGAGAGAAGCCTGCAGGAACATGTTACCCAAAGTGCAGTACTGCGAGCCTCAGTCTCAGCCTCAGGAGAGACGCCTGCAGGAACATGTTACCCACAGTGCAGTACTGTGAGCCTCAGTCTCAGCCTCAGGAGAGATGCCTGCAGGAACATGTTACCGACAGTGCAGTACTTGGAGCCTCAGTCTCAGCCTCAGGAGAGACGCCTGCAGGAACATGTTACCCACAGTGCAGTACTGCGAGCCTCAGTCTCAGCCTCAGGAGAGATGCCTGCAGGAACATGTTACCCACAGTGCAGTACTGCGAGACTCAGTTTCAGCCTTAGGAGAGATGCCTGCAGGAACATGTTACCGACAGTGCAGTACTGCGAGCCTCAGTCTCAGCCTCAGGAGAGACGCCTGCAGGAACATGTTACCCACAGTGCAGTACTGCGAGCCTCAGTCTCAGCCTCAGGAGAGATGCCTGCAGGAACATGTTACCGACAGTGCAGTACTGCGAGCCTCAGTCTCATCCTCAGGAGCGATGCCTGCAGGAACATGTTACCGACAGTGCAGTACTTCGAGCCTCAGTCTCAGCCTCAGGAGAGATGCCTGCAGGAACATGTTACCGACAGTGCAGTACTGCGAGCCTCAGTCTCAGCCTCAGGAGAGATGCCTGCAGGAACACGTTACCAACAGTGCAGTACTGCGAGCCTCAGTCTCAGCCTCAGGAGAGATGCCTGCAGGAACATGTTACCGACAGTGCAGTACTTCGAGCCTCAGTCTCAGCCTCAGCAGAGACGCCTGCAGGAACATGTTACCGACAGTGCAGTACTTGGAGCCTCAGTCTCAGCCTCAGGAGCGATGCCTGCAGGAACATGTTACCGACAGTGCAGTACTGCGAGCCTCAGTCTCAGCCTCAGGAGAGATGCCTGCAGGAACATGTTACCCACAGTGCAGTACTGCGAGCCTCAGTCTCAGCCTCAGGAGAGATGCCTGCAGGAACACGTTACCAACAGTGCAGTACTGCGAGCCTCAGTCTCAGCCTCAGGAGAGATGCCTGCAGGAACATGTTACCGACAGTGCAGTACTTCGAGCCTCAGTCTCGAACTCAGGAGAGACGCCTGCAGGAACATGTTACCGACAGTGCAGTACTTGGAGCCTCAGTCTCAGCCTCAGGAGCGATGCCTGCAGGAACATGTTACCCACAGTGCAGTACTTCGAGCCTCAGACTCAGCATCAGGAGAGACACCTGCAGGAACATGTTACCGACAGTGCAGTACTGCGAGCCTCAGTCTCATCCTCTCGAGCGATGCCTGCAGGAACATGTTACCCACAGTGCAGTACTGCGAGCCTCAGGGGAGATGCCTGCAGGAACATGTTACCGACAGTGCAGTACTTGGAGCCTCAGTCTCAGCCTCAGGAGAGATGCCTGCAGGAATATGTTACCGACAGCGCAGTACTTGGAGCCTCAGTCTCAGCCTCAGGAGAGATGCCTGCAGGAACATGTTACCAACAGTGCAGTACTGCGAGCCTCAGTCTCAGCCTCAGGAGAGACGCCTGCAGGAACATGTTACCGACAGTGCAGTACTTCGAGCCTCAGTCTCAGCCTCAGGAGAGATGCCTGCAGGAACATGTTACCGACAGTGCAGTACTTCGAGCCTCAGTCTCAGCCTCAGGAGCGATGCCTACAGGAACATGTTACCCACAGTGCAGTAATTCGAGCCTCAGTCTCAGCCTCAGGAGAGACGCCTGCAGGAACATGTTACCCACAGTGCAGTACTGCGAGCCTCAGTCTCAGCCTCAGGAGAGACGCCTGCAGGAACATGTTACCCACAGTGCAGTACTGCGAGCCTCAGTCTCAGCCTCAGGAGAGATGCCTGCAGGAACATGTTACCGACAGTGCAGTACTTGGAGCCTCAGTCTCAGCCTCAGGAGGGACGCCTGCAGGAACATGTTACCCACAGTGCAGTACTGCGAGCCTCAGTCTCAGCCTCAGGATAGATGCCTGCAGGAACATGTTACCCACAGTGCAGTACTGCGAGCCTCAGTTTCAGCCTTAGGAGAGACGCCTGCAGGAACATGTTACCCACAGTGCAGTACTGCGAGCCTCAGTTTCAGCCTCAGGAGAGATGCCTGCAGGAACACGTTACCAACAGTGCAGTACTGCGAGCCTCAGTATCAGCCTCAGGAGAGATGCCTGCAGGAACATGTTACCGACAGTGCAGTACTTCCAGCCTCAGTCTCAGCCTCAGGAGAGACGCCTGCAGGAACATGTTACCGACAGTGCAGTACTTTGCAGTACTTGGAGCCTCAGTCTCAGCCTCTGGAGCGATGCCTGCAGGAACATGTTACCGACAGTGCAGTACTGCGAGCCTCAGTCTCAGCCTCAGGAGAGATGCCTGCAGGAACATGTTACCCACAGTGCAGTACTGCGAGCCTCAGTCTCAGCCTCAGGAGAGATGCCTGCAGGAACACGTTACCAACAGTGCAGTACTGCGAGCCTCAGTCTCAGCCTCAGGAGAGATGCCTGCAGGAACATGTTACCGACAGTGCAGTACTTCGAGCCTCAGTCTCGGCCTCAGGAGAGACGCCTGCAGGAACATGTTACCGACAGTGCAGTACTTGGAGCCTCCGTCTCAGCCTCAGGAGCGATGCCTGCAGGAACATGTTACCCACAGTGCAGTACTTCGAGCCTCAGTCTCAGCCTCAGGAGAGATGCCTGCAGGAACATGTTACCGACAGTGCAGTACTTGGAGCCTCAGTCTCAGCCTCAGCAGCGATGCCTGCAGGAACATGTTACCCACAGTGCAGTACTTCGAGCCTCAGTCTCAGCCTCAGGAGAGATGCCTGCAGGAACATGTTACCGACAGTTCAGTACTGCGAGCCTCAGTCTCAGCCTCAGGAGAGATGCCTGCAGGAACATGTTACTCACAGTGCAGTACTTGGAGCCTCAGTCTCAGCCTCAGGAGAGATGCCTGCAGGAACATGTTACCGACAGTGCAGTACTGCGAGCCTCAATATCAGCCTCAGGAGAGATGCCTGCAGGAACATGTTACCCACAGTGCAGTACTTCGAGCCTCAGTCTCAGCCTCAGGAGAGACGCCTGCAGGAACATGTTACCCACAGTGCAGTACTGCGATCCTCAGTCTCAGCCTCAGGAGAGACGCCTGCAGGAACATGTTACCCACAGTGCAGTACTGCGAGCCTCAGTCTCAGCCTCAGGAGAGATGCTTGCAGGAACATGTTACCAAAGGTGCAGTACTGCGAGCCTCAGTCTCAGCCTCACGAGAGACGCCTGCAGGAACATGTTACCCACAGTGCAGTACTGCGAGCCTCAGTCTCAGCCTCAGGAGAGATGCCTGCAGGAACATGTTACCCACAGTGCAGTACTGCGAGCCTCAGTCTCAGCCTCAGGAGAGATGCCTGCAGGAACATGTTACCCACAGTGCAGTACTGCGAGCCTCAGTCTCAGCCTTAGGAGAGATGCCTGCAGGAACATTTTACCGACAGTGCAGTACTGCGAGCCTCAGTCTCAGCCTCAGGAGAGACGCCTGCAGGAACATGTTACCCACAGTGCAGTACTGCGAGCCTCAGTCTCAGCCTCAGGAGAGATGCCTGCAGGAACATGTTACCCACAGTGCAGTACTTGAAGCCTCAGTCTCAGCCTCAGGAGAGACGCCTGCAGGAACATGTTACCGACAGTGCAGTACTTGGAGCCTCAGTCTAGGCCTCAGGAGCGATGCCTGCAGGAACATGTTACCCACAGTGCAGTACTTCAAGCCTCAGTCTCAGCCTCAGGAGAGACGCCTGCAGGAACATGTTACCCATAGTGCTGTACTGCGATCCTCAGTCTCCGCCTCAAGAGAGATGCCTGCAGGAACATGTTACCGACAGTGCAGTACTGCGAGCCCCAGTCTCAGCCTCAGGAGAGATGCCTGCAGGAACATGTTACCCACAGTGCAGTACTGCGAGCCTCAGGAGAGATGCCTTCAGGAACATGTTACCGACAGTGCAGTACTGCGAGCGTCAGTCTCAGCCTCAGGAGAGACGCCTGCAGGAACATGTTACCCACAGTGCAGTACTGCGAGCCTCAGTCTCAGCCTCAGGAGAGATGCCTGCAGGAACATGTTACCCACAGTGCAGTACTTCAAGCCTCAGCCTCAGGAGAGACGCCTGCAGGAACATGTTACCGACAGTGCAGTACTTGAAGCCTCAGTCTAGGCCTCAGGAGCTATGCCTGCAGGAACATGTTACCCACAGTGCAGTACTTCGAGCCTCAGTCTCAGCCTCAGGAGAGACGCCTGCAGGAACATGTTACCCACAGTGCAGTACTGCGAGCCTCAGTCTCAGCCTCAGGAGAGATGCCTGCAGGAACATGTTACCGACAGTGCAGTACTGCGAGCCTCGGTGTCAGCCTTAGGAGAGATGCCTGCAGGAACATGTTACCGACAGTGCAGTACTGCGAGCCTCAGCCTCAGGAGAGATGCCTGCAGGAACATGTTACCCACAGTGCAGTACTTCAAGCCTCAGTCTCAGCCTCAGGAGAGACGCCTGCAGGAACATGTTACCGACAGTGCAGTACTTGGAGCCTCAGTCTAGGCCTCAGGAGCGATGCCTGCAGGAACATGTTACCCACAGTGCAGTACTTCGAGCCTCAGTCTCAGCCTCAGGAGAGACGCCTGCAGGAACATGTTACCCACAGTTCTGTACTGCGATCCTCAGTCTTCGCCTCAGGAGAGATGCCTGCAGGAACATGTTACCGACAGTGCAGTACTGCAAGCCTCAGTCTCAGCCTCAGGAGAGATGCCTGCAGGAACATGTTACCCTCAGTGCAGTACTGCGAGCCTCAGCCTCAGGAGAGATGCCTGCAGGAACATGTTACCCACAGTGCAGTACTTCAAGCCTCAGTCTCAGCCTCAGGAGAGATGCCTGCAGGAACATGTTACCAACAGTGCAGTACTGCGAGCCTCAGTCTCAGCCTCAGGAGAGATGCCTGCAGGAACATGTTACCGACAGTGCAGTACTTCGAGCCTCAGTCTCAGCCTCAGGAGAGACGCCTGCAGGAACATGTTACCCACAGTGCAGTACTGCGAGCCTCAGTCTCAGCCTCAGGAGAGATGCCTGCAGGAACATGTTACCGACAGTGCAGTACTGCGAGCCTCAGTCTCATCCTCAGGAGCGATGCCTGCAGGAACATGTTACCGACAGTGCAGTACTTCGAGCCTCAGTCTCAGCCTCAGGAGAGATGCCTGCAGGAACATGTTACCGACAGTGCAGTACTGCGAGCCTCAGTCTCAGCCTCAGGAGAGATGCCTGCAGGAACATGTTACCCACAGTGCAGTACGGCGAGCCTCAGTCTCAGCCTCAGGAGAGATGCCTGCAGGAACACGTTACCAACAGTGCAGTACTGCGAGCCTCAGTCTCAGCCTCAGGAGAGATGCCTGCAGGAACATGTTACCGACAGTGCAGTACTTCGAGCCTCAGTCTCAGCCTCAGCAGAGACGCCTGCAGGAACATGTTACCGACAGTGCAGTACTTGGAGCCTCAGTCTCAGCCTCAGGAGCGATGCCTGCAGGAACATGTTACCGACAGTGCAGTACTGCGAGCCTCAGTCTCAGCCTCAGGAGAGATGCCTGCAGGAACATGTTACCCACAGTGCAGTACTGCGAGCCTCAGTCTCAGCCTCAGGAGAGATGCCTGCAGGAACACGTTACCAACAGTGCAGTACTGCGAGCCTCAGTCTCAGCCTCAGGAGAGATGCCTGCAGGAACATGTTACCGACAGTGCAGTACTTCGAGCCTCAGTCTCGAACTCAGGAGAGACGCCTGCAGGAACATGTTACCGACAGTGCAGTACTTGGAGCCTCAGTCTCAGCCTCAGGAGCGATGCCTGCAGGAACATGTTACCCACAGTGCAGTACTTCGAGCCTCAGACTCAGCATCAGGAGAGACACCTGCAGGAACATGTTACCGACAGTGCAGTACTGCGAGCCTCAGTCTCATCCTCTCGAGCGATGCCTGCAGGAACATGTTACCCACAGTGCAGTACTGCGAGCCTCAGGGGAGATGCCTGCAGGAACATGTTACCGACAGTGCAGTACTTGGAGCCTCAGTCTCAGCCTCAGGAGAGATGCCTGCAGGAATATGTTACCGACAGAGCAGTACTTGGAGCCTCAGTCTCAGCCTCAGGAGAGATGCCTGCAGGAACATGTTACCAACAGTGCAGTACTGCGAGCCTCAGTCTCAGCCTCAGGAGAGACGCCTGCAGGAACATGTTACCGACAGTGCAGTACTTCGAGCCTCAGTCTCAGCCTCAGGAGAGATGCCTGCAGGAACATGTTACCGACAGTGCAGTACTTCGAGCCTCAGTCTCAGCCTCAGGAGCGATGCCTACAGGAACATGTTACCCACAGTGCAGTAATTCGAGCCTCAGTCTCAGCCTCAGGAGAGACGCCTGCAGGAACATGTTACCCACAGTGCAGTACTGCGAGCCTCAGTCTCAGCCTCAGGAGAGACGCCTGCAGGAACATGTTACCCACAGTGCAGTACTGCGAGCCTCAGTCTCAGCCTCAGGAGAGATGCCTGCAGGAACATGTTACCGACAGTGCAGTACTTGGAGCCTCAGTCTCAGCCTCAGGAGGGACGCCTGCAGGAACATGTTACCCACAGTGCAGTACTGCGAGCCTCAGTCTCAGCCTCAGGATAGATGCCTGCAGGAACATGTTACCCACAGTGCAGTACTGCGAGCCTCAGTTTCAGCCTTAGGAGAGACGCCTGCAGGAACATGTTACCCACAGTGCAGTACTGCGAGCCTCAGTTTCAGCCTCAGGAGAGATGCCTGCAGGAACACGTTACCAACAGTGCAGTACTGCGAGCCTCAGTCTCAGCCTCAGGAGAGATGCCTGCAGGAACATGTTACCGACAGTGCAGTTCTTCCAGCCTCAGTCTCAGCCTCAGGAGAGACGCCTGCAGGAACATGTTACCGACAGTGCAGTACTTTGCAGTACTTGGAGCCTCAGTCTCAGCCTCTGGAGCGATGCCTGCAGGAACATGTTACCGACAGTGCAGTACTGCGAGCCTCAGTCTCAGCCTCAGGAGAGATGCCTGCAGGAACATGTTACCCACAGTGCAGTACTGCGAGCCTCAGTCTCAGCCTCAGGAGAGATGCCTGCCGGAACACGTTACCAACAGTGCAGTACTGCGAGCCTCAGTCTCAGCCTCAGGAGAGATGCCTGCAGGAACATGTTACCGACAGTGCAGTACTTCGAGCCTCAGTCTCGGCCTCAGGAGAGACGCCTGCAGGAACATGTTACCGACAGTGCAGTACTTGGAGCCTCAGTCTCAGCCTCAGGAGCGATGCCTGCAGGAACATGTTACCCACAGTGCAGTACTTCGAGCCTCAGTCTCAGCCTCAGGAGAGATGCCTGCAGGAACATGTTACCGACAGTGCAGTACTTGGAGCCTCAGTCTCAGCCTCAGCAGCGATGCCTGCAGGAACATGTTACCCACAGTGCAGTACTTCGAGCCTCAGTCTCAGCCTCAGGAGAGATGCCTGCAGGAACATGTTACCGACAGTTCAGTACTGCGAGCCTCAGTCTCAGCCTCAGGAGAGATGCCTGCAGGAACATGTTACTCACAGTGCAGTACTTGGAGCCTCAGTCTCAGCCTCAGGAGAGATGCCTGCAGGAACATGTTACCGACAGTGCAGTACTGCGAGCCTCAATATCAGCCTCAGGAGAGATGCCTGCAGGAACATGTTACCCACAGTGCAGTACTTCGAGCCTCAGTCTCAGCCTCAGGAGAGACGCCTGCAGGAACATGTTACCCACAGTGCAGTACTGCGATCCTCAGTCTCACCCTCAGGAGAGACGCCTGCAGGAACATGTTACCCACAGTGCAGTACTGCGAGCCTCAGTCTCAGCCTCAGGAGAGATGCTTGCAGGAACATGTTACCGAAGGTGCAGTACTGCGAGCCTCAGTCTCAGCCTCACGAGAGACGCCTGCAGGAACATGTTACCCACAGTGCAGTACTGCGAGCCTCAGTCTCAGCCTCAGGAGAGATGCCTGCAGGAACATGTTACCCACAGTGCAGTACTGCGAGCCTCAGTCTCAGCCTCAGGAGAGATGCCTGCAGGAACATGTTACCCACAGTGCAGTACTGCGAGCCTCAGTCTCAGCCTTAGGAGAGATGCCTGCAGGAACATGTTACCGACAGTGCAGTACTGCGAGCCTCAGTCTCAGCCTCAGGAGAGACGCCTGCAGGAACATGTTACCCACAGTGCAGTACTGCGAGCCTCAGTCTCAGCCTCAGGAGAGATGCCTGCAGGAACATGTTCACCACAGTGCAGTACTTCAAGCCTCAGTCTCAGCCTCAGGAGAGACGCCTGCAGGAACATGTTACCGACAGTGCAGTACTTGGAGCCTCAGTCTAGGCCTCAGGAGCGATGCCTGCAGGAACATGTTACCCACAGTGCAGTACTTCAAGCCTCAGTCTCAGCCTCAGGAGAGACGCCTGCAGGAACATGTTACCCATAGTGCTGTACTGCGATCCTCAGTCTCCGCCTCAAGAGAGATGCCTGCAGGAACATGTTACCGACAGTGCAGTACTGCGAGCCCCAGTCTCAGCCTCAGGAGAGATGCCTGCAGGAACATGTTACCCACAGTGCAGTACTGCGAGCTTCAGGAGAGATGCCTGCAGGAACATGTTACCGACAGTGCAGTACTGCGAGCGTCAGTCTCAGCCTCAGGAGAGACGCCTGCAGGAACATGTTACCCACAGTGCAGTACTGCGAGCCTCAGTCTCAGCCTCAGGAGAGATGCCTGCAGGAACATGTTACCCACAGTGCAGTACTTCAAGCCTCAGCCTCAGGAGAGACGCCTGCAGGAACATGTTACCGACAGTGCAGTACTTGAAGCCTCAGTCTAGGCCTCAGGAGCTATGCCTGCAGGAACATGTTACCCACAGTGCAGTACTTCGAGCCTCAGTCTCAGCCTCAGGAGAGACGCCTGCAGGAACATGTTACCCACAGTGCAGTACTGCGAGCCTCAGTCTCAGCCTCAGGAGAGATGCCTGCAGGAACATGTTACCGACAGTGCAGTACTGCGAGCCTCGGTGTCAGCCTTAGGAGAGATGCCTGCAGGAACATGTTACCGACAGTGCAGTACTGCGAGCCTCAGCCTCAGGAGAGATGCCTGCAGGAACATGTTACCCACAGTGCAGTACTTCAAGCCTCAGTCTCAGCCTCAGGAGAGACGCCTGCAGGAACATGTTACCGACAGTGCAGTACTTGGAGCCTCAGTCTAGGCCTCAGGAGCGATGCCTGCAGGAACATGTTACCCACAGTGCAGTACTTCGAGCCTCAGTCTCAGCCTCAGGAGAGACGCCTGCAGGAACATGTTACCCACAGTTCTGTACTGCGATCCTCAGTCTTCGCCTCAGGAGTGATGCCTGCAGGAACATGTTACCGACAGTGCAGTACTGCAAGCCTCAGTCTCAGCCTCAGGAGAGATGCCTGCAGGAACATGTTACCCTCAGTGCAGTACTGCGAGCCTCAGCCTCAGGAGAGATGCCTGCAGGAACATGTTACCCACAGTGCAGTACTTCAAGCCTCAGTCTCAGCCTCAGGAGAGACGCCTGCAGGAACATGTTACCAACAGTGCAGTACTGCGAGCCTCAGTCTCAGCCTCAGGAGAGATGCCTGCAGGAACATGTTACCGACAGTGCAGTACTTCGAGCCTCAGTCTCAGCCTCAGGAGTGATGCCTGCAGGAACATGTTACCCACAGTGCAGTAATTCGAGCCTCAGTCTCAGCCTCGGGAGAGAAGCCTGCAGGAACATGTTACCCAAAGTGCAGTACTGCGAGCCTCAGTCTCAGCCTCAGGAGAGACGCCTGCAGGAACATGTTACCCACAGTGCAGTACTGCGAGCCTCAGTCTCAGCCTCAGGAGAGATGCCTGCAGGAACATGTTACCGACAGTGCAGTACTTGGAGCCTCAGTCTCAGCCTCAGGAGAGACGCCTGCAGGAACATGTTACCCACAGTGCAGTACTGCGAGCCTCAGTCTCAGCCTCAGGAGAGATGCCTGCAGGAACATGTTACCCACAGTGCAGTACTGCGAGACTCAGTTTCAGCCTTAGGAGAGATGCCTGCAGGAACATGTTACCGACAGTGCAGTACTGCGAGCCTCAGTCTCAGCCTCAGGAGAGACGCCTGCAGGAACATGTTACCCACAGTGCAGTACTGCGAGCCTCAGTCTCAGCCTCAGGAGAGATGCCTGCAGGAACATGTTACCGACAGTGCAGTACTGCGAGCCTCAGTCTCATCCTCAGGAGCGATGCCTGCAGGAACATGTTACCGACAGTGCAGTACTTCGAGCCTCAGTCTCAGCCTCAGGAGAGATGCCTGCAGGAACATGTTACCGACAGTGCAGTACTGCGAGCCTCAGTCTCAGCCTCAGGAGAGATGCCTGCAGTAACATGTTACCCACAGTGCAGTACGGCGAGCCTCAGTCTCAGCCTCAGGAGAGATGCCTGCAGGAACACGTTACCAACAGTGCAGTACTGCGAGCCTCAGTCACAGCCTCAGGAGAGATGCCTGCAGGAACATGTTACCGACAGTGCAGTACTTCGAGCCTCAGTCTCAGCCTCAGCAGAGACGCCTGCAGGAACATGTTACCGACAGTGCAGTACTTGGAGCCTCAGTCTCAGCCTCAGGAGCGATGCCTGCAGGAACATGTTACCGACAGTGCAGTACTGCGAGCCTCAGTCTCAGCCTCAGGAGAGATGCCTGCAGGAACATGTTACCCACAGTGCAGTACTGCGAGCCTCAGTCTCAGCCTCAGGATAGATGCCTGCAGGAACATGTTACCCACAGTGCAGTACTGCGAGCCTCAGTTTCAGCCTTAGGAGAGACGCCTGCAGGAACATGTTACCCACAGTGCAGTACTGCGAGCCTCAGTTTCAGCCTCAGGAGAGATGCCTGCAGGAACACGTTACCAACAGTGCAGTACTGCGAGCCTCAGTCTCAGCCTCAGGAGAGATGCCTGCAGGAACATGTTACCGACAGTGCAGTACTTCCAGCCTCAGTCTCAGCCTCAGGAGAGACGCCTGCAGGAACATGTTACCGACAGTGCAGTACTTTGCAGTACTTGGAGCCTCAGTCTCAGCCTCAGGAGCGATGCCTGCAGGAACATGTTACCGACAGTGCAGTACTGCGAGCCTCAGTCTCAGCCTCAGGAGAGATGCCTGCAGGAACATGTTACCCACAGTGCAGTACTGCGAGCCTCAGTCTCAGCCTCAGGAGAGATGCCTGCAGGAACATGTTACCGACAGTGCAGTACTTGGAGCCTCAGTCTCAGCCTCAGGAGGGACGCCTGCAGGAACATGTTACCCACAGTGCAGTACTGCGAGCCTCAGTCTCAGCCTCAGGATAGATGCCTGCAGGAACATGTTACCCACAGTGCAGTACTGCGAGCCTCAGTTTCAGCCTTAGGAGAGACGCCTGCAGGAACATGTTACCCACAGTGCAGTACTGCGAGCCTCAGTTTCAGCCTCAGGAGAGATGCCTGCAGGAACACGTTACCAACAGTGCAGTACTGCGAGCCTCAGTCTCAGCCTCAGGAGAGATGCCTGCAGGAACATGTTACCGACAGTGCAGTACTTCCAGCCTCAGTCTCAGCCTCAGGAGAGACGCCTGCAGGAACATGTTACCGACAGTGCAGTACTTTGCAGTACTTGGAGCCTCAGTCTCAGCCTCTGGAGCGATGCCTGCAGGAACATGTTACCGACAGTGCAGTACTGCGAGCCTCAGTCTCAGCCTCAGGAGAGATGCCTGCAGGAACATGTTACCCACAGTGCAGTACTGCGAGCCTCAGTCTCAGCCTCAGGAGAGATGCCTGCAGGAACACGTTACCAACAGTGCAGTACTGCGAGCCTCAGTCTCAGCCTCAGGAGAGATGCCTGCAGGAACATGTTACCGACAGTGCAGTACTTCGAGCCTCAGTCTCGGCCTCAGGAGAGACGCCTGCAGGAACATGTTACCGACAGTGCAGTACTTGGAGCCTCCGTCTCAGCCTCAGGAGCGATGCCTGCAGGAACATGTTACCCACAGTGCAGTACTTCGAGCCTCAGTCTCAGCCTCAGGAGAGATGCCTGCAGGAACATGTTACCGACAGTGCAGTACTTGGAGCCTCAGTCTCAGCCTCAGCAGCGATGCCTGCAGGAACATGTTACCCACAGTGCAGTACTTCGAGCCTCAGTCTCAGCCTCAGGAGAGATGCCTGCAGGAACATGTTACCGACAGTTCAGTACTGCGAGCCTCAGTCTCAGCCTCAGGAGAGATGCCTGCAGGAACATGTTACTCACAGTGCAGTACTTGGAGCCTCAGTCTCAGCCTCAGGAGAGATGCCTGCAGGAACATGTTACCGACAGTGCAGTACTGCGAGCCTCAATATCAGCCTCAGGAGAGATGCCTGCAGGAACATGTTACCCACAGTGCAGTACTTCGAGCCTCAGTCTCAGCCTCAGGAGAGACGCCTGCAGGAACATGTTACCCACAGTGCAGTACTGCGATCCTCAGTCTCAGCCTCAGGAGAGACGCCTGCAGGAACATGTTACCCACAGTGCAGTACTGCGAGCCTCAGTCTCAGCCTCAGGAGAGATGCTTGCAGGAACATGTTACCGAAGGTGCAGTACTGCGAGCCTCAGTCTCAGCCTCACGAGAGACGCCTGCAGGAACATGTTACCCACAGTGCAGTACTGCGAGCCTCAGTCTCAGCCTCAGGAGAGATGCCTGCAGGAACATGTTACCCACAGTGCAGTACTGCGAGCCTCAGTCTCAGCCTCAGGAGAGATGCCTGCAGGAACATGTTACCCACAGTGCAGTACTGCGAGCCTCAGTCTCAGCCTTAGGAGAGATGCCTGCAGGAACATGTTACCGACAGTGCAGTACTGCGAGCCTCAGTCTCAGCCTCAGGAGAGACGCCTGCAGGAACATGTTACCCACAGTGCAGTACTGCGAGCCTCAGTCTCAGCCTCAGGAGAGATGCCTGCAGGAACATGTTACCCACAGTGCAGTACTTGAAGCCTCAGTCTCAGCCTCAGGAGAGACGCCTGCAGGAACATGTTACCGACAGTGCAGTACTTGGAGCCTCAGTCTAGGCCTCAGGAGCGATGCCTGCAGGAACATGTTACCCACAGTGCAGTACTTCAAGCCTCAGTCTCAGCCTCAGGAGAGACGCCTGCAGGAACATGTTACCCATAGTGCTGTACTGCGATCCTCAGTCTCCGCCTCAAGAGAGATGCCTGCAGGAACATGTTACCGACAGTGCAGTACTGCGAGCCCCAGTCTCAGCCTCAGGAGAGATGCCTGCAGGAACATGTTACCCACAGTGCAGTACTGCGAGCCTCAGGAGAGATGCCTTCAGGAACATGTTACCGACAGTGCAGTACTGCGAGCGTCAGTCTCAGCCTCAGGAGAGACGCCTGCAGGAACATGTTACCCACAGTGCAGTACTGCGAGCCTCAGTCTCAGCCTCAGGAGAGATGCCTGCAGGAACATGTTACCCACAGTGCAGTACTTCAAGCCTCAGCCTCAGGAGAGACGCCTGCAGGAACATGTTACCGACAGTGCAGTACTTGAAGCCTCAGTCTAGGCCTCAGGAGCTATGCCTGCAGGAACATGTTACCCACAGTGCAGTACTTCGAGCCTCAGTCTCAGCCTCAGGAGAGACGCCTGCAGGAACATGTTACCCACAGTGCAGTACTGCGAGCCTCAGTCTCAGCCTCAGGAGAGATGCCTGCAGGAACATGTTACCGACAGTGCAGTACTGCGAGCCTCGGTGTCAGCCTTAGGAGAGATGCCTGCAGGAACATGTTACCGACAGTGCAGTACTGCGAGCCTCAGCCTCAGGAGAGATGCCTGCAGGAACATGTTACCCACAGTGCAGTACTTCAAGCCTCAGTCTCAGCCTCAGGAGAGACGCCTGCAGGAACATGTTACCGACAGTGCAGTACTTGGAGCCTCAGTCTAGGCCTCAGGAGCGATGCCTGCAGGAACATGTTACCCACAGTGCAGTACTTCGAGCCTCAGTCTCAGCCTCAGGAGAGACGCCTGCAGGAACATGTTACCCACAGTTCTGTACTGCGATCCTCAGTCTTCGCCTCAGGAGAGATGCCTGCAGGAACATGTTACCGACAGTGCAGTACTGCAAGCCTCATTCTCAGCCTCAGGAGAGATGCCTGCAGGAACATGTTACCCTCAGTGCAGTACTGCGAGCCTCAGCCTCAGGAGAGATGCCTGCAGGAACATGTTACCCACAGTGCAGTACTTCAAGCCTCAGTCTCAGCCTCAGGAGAGACGCCTGCAGGAACATGTTACCAACAGTGCAGTACTGCGAGCCTCAGTCTCAGCCTCAGGAGAGATGCCTGCAGGAACATGTTACCGACAGTGCAGTACTTCGAGCCTCAGTCTCAGCCTCAGGAGAGACGCCTGCAGGAACATGTTACCCACAGTGCAGTACTGCGAGCCTCAGTCTCAGCCTCAGGAGAGATGCCTGCAGGAACATGTTACCGACAGTGCAGTACTGCGAGCCTCAGTCTCATCCTCAGGAGCGATGCCTGCAGGAACATGTTACCGACAGTGCAGTACTTCGAGCCTCAGTCTCAGCCTCAGGAGAGATGCCTGCAGGAACATGTTACCGACAGTGCAGTACTGCGAGCCTCAGTCTCAGCCTCAGGAGAGATGCCTGCAGGAACATGTTACCCACAGTGCAGTACGGCGAGCCTCAGTCTCAGCCTCAGGAGAGATGCCTGCAGGAACACGTTACCAACAGTGCAGTACTGCGAGCCTCAGTCTCAGCCTCAGGAGAGATGCCTGCAGGAACATGTTACCGACAGTGCAGTACTTCGAGCCTCAGTCTCAGCCTCAGCAGAGACGCCTGCAGGAACATGTTACCGACAGTGCAGTACTTGGAGCCTCAGTCTCAGCCTCAGGAGCGATGCCTGCAGGAACATGTTACCGACAGTGCAGTACTGCGAGCCTCAGTCTCAGCCTCAGGAGAGATGCCTGCAGGAACATGTTACCCACAGTGCAGTACTGCGAGCCTCAGTCTCAGCCTCAGGAGAGATGCCTGCAGGAACACGTTACCAACAGTGCAGTACTGCGAGCCTCAGTCTCAGCCTCAGGAGAGATGCCTGCAGGAACATGTTACCGACAGTGCAGTACTTCGAGCCTCAGTCTCGAACTCAGGAGAGACGCCTGCAGGAACATGTTACCGACAGTGCAGTACTTGGAGCCTCAGTCTCAGCCTCAGGAGCGATGCCTGCAGGAACATGTTACCCACAGTGCAGTACTTCGAGCCTCAGACTCAGCATCAGGAGAGACACCTGCAGGAACATGTTACCGACAGTGCAGTACTGCGAGCCTCAGTCTCATCCTCTCGAGCGATGCCTGCAGGAACATGTTACCCACAGTGCAGTACTGCGAGCCTCAGGGGAGATGCCTGCAGGAACATGTTACCGACAGTGCAGTACTTGGAGCCTCAGTCTCAGCCTCAGGAGAGATGCCTGCAGGAACATGTTACCAACAGTGCAGTACTGCGAGCCTCAGTCTCAGCCTCAGGAGAGACGCCTGCAGGAACATGTTACCGACAGTGCAGTACTTCGAGCCTCAGTCTCAGCCTCAGGAGAGATGCCTGCAGGAACATGTTACCGACAGTGCAGTACTTCGAGCCTCAGTCTCAGCCTCAGGAGCGATGCCTACAGGAACATGTTACCCACAGTGCAGTAATTCGAGCCTCAGTCTCAGCCTCAGGAGAGACGCCTGCAGGAACATGTTACCCACAGTGCAGTACTGCGAGCCTCAGTCTCAGCCTCAGGAGAGACGCCTGCAGGAACATGTTACCCACAGTGCAGTACTGCGAGCCTCAGTCTCAGCCTCAGGAGAGATGCCTGCAGGAACATGTTACCGACAGTGCAGTACTTGGAGCCTCAGTCTCAGCCTCAGGAGGGACGCCTGCAGGAACATGTTACCCACAGTGCAGTACTGCGAGCCTCAGTCTCAGCCTCAGGATAGATGCCTGCAGGAACATGTTACCCACAGTGCAGTACTGCGAGCCTCAGTTTCAGCCTTAGGAGAGACGCCTGCAGGAACATGTTACCCACAGTGCAGTACTGCGAGCCTCAGTTTCAGCCTCAGGAGAGATGCCTGCAGGAACACGTTACCAACAGTGCAGTACTGCGAGCCTCAGTCTCAGCCTCAGGAGAGATGCCTGCAGGAACATGTTACCGACAGTGCAGTACTTCCAGCCTCAGTCTCAGCCTCAGGAGAGACGCCTGCAGGAACATGTTACCGACAGTGCAGTACTTTGCAGTACTTGGAGCCTCAGTCTCAGCCTCTGGAGCGATGCCTGCAGGAACATGTTACCGACAGTGCAGTACTGCGAGCCTCAGTCTCAGCCTCAGGAGAGATGCCTGCAGGAACATGTTACCCACAGTGCAGTACTGTGAGCCTCAGTCTCAGCCTCAGGAGAGATGCCTGCCGGAACACGTTACCAACAGTGCAGTACTGCGAGCCTCAGTCTCAGCCTCAGGAGAGATGCCTGCAGGAACATGTTACCGACAGTGCAGTACTTCGAGCCTCAGTCTCGGCCTCAGGAGAGACGCCTGCAGGAACATGTTACCGACAGTGCAGTACTTGGAGCCTCAGTCTCAGCCTCAGGAGCGATGCCTGCAGGAACATGTTACCCACAGTGCAGTACTTCGAGCCTCAGTCTCAGCCTCAGGAGAGATGCCTGCAGGAACATGTTACCGACAGTGCAGTACTTGGAGCCTCAGTCTCAGCCTCAGCAGCGATGCCTGCAGGAACATGTTACCCACAGTGCAGTACTTCGAGCCTCAGTCTCAGCCTCAGGAGAGATGCCTGCAGGAACATGTTACCGACAGTTCAGTACTGCGAGCCTCAGTCTCAGCCTCAGGAGAGATGCCTGCAGGAACATGTTACCCACAGTGCAGTACTGCGAGCCTCAGTCTCAGCCTCAGGAGAGATGCTTGCAGGAACATGTTACCGAAGGTGCAGTACTGCGAGCCTCAGTCTCAGCCTCACGAGAGACGCCTGCAGGAACATGTTACCCACAGTGCAGTACTGCGAGCCTCAGTCTCAGCCTCAGGAGAGATGCCTGCAGGAACATGTTACCCACAGTGCAGTACTGCGAGCCTCAGTCTCAGCCTCAGGAGAGATGCCTGCAGGAACATGTTACCCACAGTGCAGTACTGCGAGCCTCAGTCTCAGCCTTAGGAGAGATGCCTGCAGGAACATGTTACCGACAGTGCAGTACTGCGAGCCTCAGTCTCAGCCTCAGGAGAGACGCCTGCAGGAACATGTTACCCACAGTGCAGTACTGCGAGCCTCAGTCTCAGCCTCAGGAGAGATGCCTGCAGGAACATGTTACCCACAGTGCAGTACTTCAAGCCTCAGTCTCAGCCTCAGGAGAGACGCCTGCAGGAACATGTTACCGACAGTGCAGTACTTGGAGCCTCAGTCTAGGCCTCAGGAGCGATGCCTGCAGGAACATGTTACCCACAGTGCAGTACTTCAAGCCTCAGTCTCAGCCTCAGGAGAGACGCCTGCAGGAACATGTTACCCATAGTGCTGTACTGCGATCCTCAGTCTCCGCCTCAAGAGAGATGCCTGCAGGAACATGTTACCGACAGTGCAGTACTGCGAGCCCCAGTCTCAGCCTCAGGAGAGATGCCTGCAGGAACATGTTACCCACAGTGCAGTACTGCGAGCCTCAGGAGAGATGCCTGCAGGAACATGTTACCGACAGTGCAGTACTGCGAGCGTCAGTCTCAGCCTCAGGAGAGACGCCTGCAGGAACATGTTACCCACAGTGCAGTACTGCGAGCCTCCGTCTCAGCCTCAGGAGAGATGCCTGCAGGAACATGTTACCCACAGTGCAGTACTTCAAGCCTCAGCCTCAGGAGAGACGCCTGCAGGAACATGTTACCGACAGTGCAGTACTTGAAGCCTCAGTCTAGGCCTCAGGAGCTATGCCTGCAGGAACATGTTACCCACAGTGCAGTACTTCGAGCCTCAGTCTCAGCCTCAGGAGAGACGCCTGCAGGAACATGTTACCCACAGTGCAGTACTGCGAGCCTCAGTCTCAGCCTCAGGAGAGATGCCTGCAGGAACATGTTACCGACAGTGCAGTACTGCGAGCCTCGGTGTCAGCCTTAGGAGAGATGCCTGCAGGAACATGTTACCGACAGTGCAGTACTGCGAGCCTCAGCCTCAGGAGAGATGCCTGCAGGAACATGTTACCCACAGTGCAGTACTTCAAGCCTCAGTCTCAGCCTCAGGAGAGACGCCTGCAGGAACATGTTACCGACAGTGCAGTACTTGGAGCCTCAGTCTAGGCCTCAGGAGCGATGCCTGCAGGAACATGTTACCCACAGTGCAGTACTTCGAGCCTCAGTCTCAGCCTCAGGAGAGACGCCTGCAGGAACATGTTACCCACAGTTCTGTACTGCGATCCTCAGTCTTCGCCTCAGGAGTGATGCCTGCAGGAACATGTTACCGACAGTGCAGTACTGCAAGCCTCAGTCTCAGCCTCAGGAGAGATGCCTGCAGGAACATGTTACCCTCAGTGCAGTACTGCGAGCCTCAGCCTCAGGAGAGATGCCTGCAGGAACATGTTACCCACAGTGCAGTACTTCAAGCCTCAGTCTCAGCCTCAGGAGAGACGCCTGCAGGAACATGTTACCAACAGTGCAGTACTGCGAGCCTCAGTCTCAGCCTCAGGAGAGATGCCTGCAGGAACATGTTACCGACAGTGCAGTACTTCGAGCCTCAGTCTCAGCCTCAGGAGTGATGCCTGCAGGAACATGTTACCCACAGTGCAGTAATTCGAGCCTCAGTCTCAGCCTCGGGAGAGAAGCCTGCAGGAACATGTTACCCAAAGTGCAGTACTGCGAGCCTCAGTCTCAGCCTCAGGAGAGACGCCTGCAGGAACATGTTACCCACAGTGCAGTACTGCGAGCCTCAGTCTCAGCCTCAGGAGAGATGCCTGCAGGAACATGTTACCGACAGTGCAGTACTTGGAGCCTCAGTCTCAGCCTCAGGAGAGACGCCTGCAGGAACATGTTACCCACAGTGCAGTACTGCGAGCCTCAGTCTCAGCCTCAGGAGAGATGCCTGCAGGAACATGTTACCCACAGTGCAGTACTGCGAGACTCAGTTTCAGCCTTAGGAGAGATGCCTGCAGGAACATGTTACCGACAGTGCAGTACTGCGAGCCTCAGTCTCAGCCTCAGGAGAGACGCCTGCAGGAACATGTTACCCACAGTGCAGTACTGCGAGCCTCAGTCTCAGCCTCAGGAGAGATGCCTGCAGGAACATGTTACCGACAGTGCAGTACTGCGAGCCTCAGTCTCATCCTCAGGAGCGATGCCTGCAGGAACATGTTACCGACAGTGCAGTACTTCGAGCCTCAGTCTCAGCCTCAGGAGAGATGCCTGCAGGAACATGTTACCGACAGTGCAGTACTGCGAGCCTCAGTCTCAGCCTCAGGAGAGATGCCTGCAGTAACATGTTACCCACAGTGCAGTACGGCGAGCCTCAGTCTCAGCCTCAGGAGAGATGCCTGCAGGAACACGTTACCAACAGTGCAGTACTGCGAGCCTCAGTCACAGCCTCAGGAGAGATGCCTGCAGGAACATGTTACCGACAGTGCAGTACTTCGAGCCTCAGTCTCAGCCTCAGCAGAGACGCCTGCAGGAACATGTTACCGACAGTGCAGTACTTGGAGCCTCAGTCTCAGCCTCAGGAGCGATGCCTGCAGGAACATGTTACCGACAGTGCAGTACTGCGAGCCTCAGTCTCAGCCTCAGGAGAGATGCCTGCAGGAACATGTTACCCACAGTGCAGTACTGCGAGCCTCAGTCTCAGCCTCAGGATAGATGCCTGCAGGAACATGTTACCCACAGTGCAGTACTGCGAGCCTCAGTTTCAGCCTTAGGAGAGACGCCTGCAGGAACATGTTACCCACAGTGCAGTACTGCGAGCCTCAGTTTCAGCCTCAGGAGAGATGCCTGCAGGAACACGTTACCAACAGTGCAGTACTGCGAGCCTCAGCCTCAGGAGAGATGCCTGCAGGAACATGTTACCGACAGTGCAGTACTTCCAGCCTCAGTCTCAGCCTCAGGAGAGACGCCTGCAGGAACATGTTACCGACAGTGCAGTACTTTGCAGTACTTGGAGCCTCAGTCTCAGCCTCAGGAGCGATGCCTGCAGGAACATGTTACCGACAGTGCAGTACTGCGAGCCTCAGTCTCAGCCTCAGGAGAGATGCCTGCAGGAACATGTTACCCACAGTGCAGTACTGCGAGCCTCAGTCTCAGCCTCAGGAGAGATGCCTGCAGGAACACGTTACCAACAGTGCAGTACTGCGAGCCTCAGTCTCAGCCTCAGGAGAGATGCCTGCAGGAACATGTTACCGACAGTGCAGTACTTCGAGCCTCAGGCTCGGCCTCAGGAGAGACGCCTGCAGGAACATGTTACCGACAGTGCAGTACTTGGAGCCTCAGTCTCAGCCTCAGGAGCGATGCCTGCAGGAACATGTTACCCACAGTGCAGTACTTCGAGCCTCAGTCTCAGCCTCAGGAGAGATGCCTGCAGGAACATGTTACCGACAGTGCAGTACTTGGAGCCTCAGTCTCAGCCTCAGCAGCGATGCCTGCAGGAACATGTTACCCACAGTGCAGTACTTCGAGCCTCAGTCTCAGCCTCAGGAGAGATGCCTGCAGGAACATGTTACCGACAGTTCAGTACTGCGAGCCTCAGTCTCAGCCTCAGGAGAGATGCCTGCAGGAACATGTTACTCACAGTGCAGTACTTGGAGCCTCAGTCTCAGCCTCAGGAGAGATGCCTGCAGGAACATGTTACCGACAGTGCAGTACTGCGAGCCTCAATATCAGCCTCAGGAGAGATGCCTGCAGGAACATGTTACCCACAGTGCAGTACTTCGAGCCTCAGTCTCAGCCTCAGGAGAGACGCCTGCAGGAACATGTTACCCACAGTGCAGTACTGCGATCCTCAGTCTCAGCCTCAGGAGAGACGCCTGCAGGAACATGTTACCCACGGTGCAGTACTGCGAGCCTCAGTCTCAGCCTCAGGAGAGATGCTTGCAGGAACATGTTACCGAAGGTGCAGTACTGCGAGCCTCAGTCTCAGCCTCAGGAGAGACGCCTGCAGGAACATGTTACCCACAGTGCAGTACTGCGAGCCTCAGTCTCAGCCTCATGAGAGATGCCTGCAGGAACATGTTACCGACAGTGCAGTACTTGGAGCCTCAGTCTCAGCCTCAGGAGAGACGCCTGCAGGAACATGTTACCCACAGTGCAGTACTGCGAGCCTCAGTCTCAGCCTCAGGAGAGATGCCTGCAGGAACATGTTACCGACAGTGCAGTACTGCGAGCCTCAGTCTCATCCTCAGGAGCGATGCCTGCAGGAACATGTTACCGACAGTGCAGTACTTCGAGCCTCAGTCTCAGCCTCAGGAGAGATGCCTGCAGGAACATGTTACCGACAGTGCAGTACTGCGAGCCTCAGTCTCAGCCTCAGGAGAGATGCCTGCAGGAACATGTTACCCACAGTGCAGTACGGCGAGCCTCAGTCTCAGCCTCAGGAGAGATGCCTGCAGGAACACGTTACCAACAGTGCAGTACTGCGAGCCTCAGTCTCAGCCTCAGGAGAGATGCCTGCAGGAACATGTTACCGACAGTGCAGTACTTCGAGCCTCAGTCTCAGCCTCAGCAGAGACGCCTGCAGGAACATGTTACCGACAGTGCAGTACTTGGAGCCTCAGTCTCAGCCTCAGGAGCGATGCCTGCAGGAACATGTTACCGACAGTGCAGTACTGCGAGCCTCAGTCTCAGCCTCAGGAGAGATGCCTGCAGGAACATGTTACCCACAGTGCAGTACTGCGAGCCTCAGTCTCAGCCTCAGGATAGATGCCTGCAGGAACATGTTACCCACAGTGCAGTACTGCGAGCCTCAGTTTCAGCCTTAGGAGAGACGCCTGCAGGAACATGTTACCCACAGTGCAGTACTGCGAGCCTCAGTTTCAGCCTCAGGAGAGATGCCTGCAGGAACACGTTACCAACAGTGCAGTACTGCGAGCCTCAGTCTCAGCCTCAGGAGAGATGCCTGCAGGAACATGTTACCGACAGTGCAGTACTTCCAGCCTCAGTCTCAGCCTCAGGAGAGACGCCTGCAGGAACATGTTACCGACAGTGCAGTACTTTGCAGTACTTGGAGCCTCAGTCTCAGCCTCAGGAGCGATGCCTGCAGGGACATGTTACCGACAGTGCAGTACTGCGAGCCTCAGTCTCAGCCTCAGGAGAGATGCCTGCAGGAACATGTTACCCACAGTGCAGTACTGCGAGCCTCAGTCTCAGCCTCAGGAGAGATGCCTGCAGGAACACGTTACCAACAGTGCAGTACTGCGAGCCTCAGTCTCAGCCTCAGGAGAGATGCCTGCAGGAACATGTTACCGACAGTGCAGTACTTCGAGCCTCAGTCTCGGCCTCAGGAGAGACGCCTGCAGGAACATGTTACCGACAGTGCAGTACTTGGAGCCTCAGTCTCAGCCTCAGCAGCGATGCCTGCAGGAACATGTTACCCACAGTGCAGTACTTCGAGCCTCAGTCTCAGCCTCAGGAGAGATGCCTGCAGGAACATGTTACCGACAGTTCAGTACTGCGAGACTCAGTTTCAGCCTTAGGAGAGATGCCTGCAGGAACATGTTACCGACAGTGCAGTACTGCGAGCCTCAGTCTCAGCCTCAGGAGAGACGCCTGCAGGAACATGTTACCCACAGTGCAGTACTGCGAGCCTCAGTCTCAGCCTCAGGAGAGATGCCTGCAGGAACATGTTACCGACAGTGCAGTACTGCGAGCCTCAGTCTCATCCTCAGGAGCGATGCCTGCAGGAACATGTTACCGACAGTGCAGTACTTCGAGCCTCAGTCTCAGCCTCAGGAGAGATGCCTGCAGGAACATGTTACCGACAGTGCAGTACTGCGAGCCTCAGTCTCAGCCTCAGGAGAGATGCCTGCAGGAACATGTTGCCCACAGTGCAGTACGGCGAGCCTCAGTCTCAGCCTCAGGAGAGATGCCTGCAGGAACACGTTACCAACAGTGCAGTACTGCGAGCCTCAGTCTCAGCCTCAGGAGAGATGCCTGCAGGAACATGTTACCGACAGTGCAGTACTTCGAGCCTCAGTCTCAGCCTCAGCAGAGACGCCTGCAGGAACATGTTACCGACAGTGCAGTACTTGGAGCCTCAGTCTCAGCCTCAGGAGCGATGCCTGCAGGAACATGTTACCGACAGTGCAGTACTGCGAGCCTCAGTCTCAGCCTCAGGAGAGATGCCTGCAGGAACATGTTACCCACAGTGCAGTACTGCGAGCCTCAGTCTCAGCCTCAGGATAGATGCCTGCAGGAACATGTTACCCACAGTGCAGTACTGCGAGCCTCAGTTTCAGCCTTAGGAGAGACGCCTGCAGGAACATGTTACCCACAGTGCAGTACTGCGAGCCTCAGTTTCAGCCTCAGGAGAGATGCCTGCAGGAACACGTTACCAACAGTGCAGTACTGCGAGCCTCAGTCTCAGCCTCAGGAGAGATGCCTGCAGGAACATGTTACCGACAGTGCAGTACTTCCAGCCTCAGTCTCAGCCTCAGGAGAGACGCCTGCAGGAACATGTTACCGACAGTGCAGTACTTTGCAGTACTTGGAGCCTCAGTCTCAGCCTCAGGAGCGATGCCTGCAGGAACATGTTACCGACAGTGCAGTACTGCGAGCCTCAGTCTCAGCCTCAGGAGAGATGCCTGCAGGAACATGTTACCCACAGTGCAGTACTGCGAGCCTCAGTCTCAGCCTCAGGAGAGATGCCTGCAGGAACACGTTACCAACAGTGCAGTACTGCGAGCCTCAGTCTCAGCCTCAGGAGAGATGCCTGCAGGAACATGTTACCGACAGTGCAGTACTTCGAGCCTCAGTCTCGGCCTCAGGAGAGACGCCTGCAGGAACATGTTACCGACAGTGCAGTACTTGGAGCCTCAGTCTCAGCCTCAGGAGCGATGCCTGCAGGAACATGTTACCCACAGTGCAGTACTTCGAGCCTCAGTCTCAGCCTCAGGAGAGATGCCTGCAGGAACATGTTACCGACAGTGCAGTACTTGGAGCCTCAGTCTCAGCCTCAGCAGCGATGCCTGCAGGAACATGTTACCCACAGTGCAGTACTTCGAGCCTCAGTCTCAGCCTCAGGAGAGATGCCTGCAGGAACATGTTACCGACAGTTCAGTACTGCGAGCCTCAGTCTCAGCCTCAGGAGAGATGCCTGCAGGAACATGTTACTCACAGTGCAGTACTTGGAGCCTCAGTCTCAGCCTCAGGAGAGATGCCTGCAGGAACATGTTACCGACAGTGCAGTACTGTGAGCCTCAATATCAGCCTCAGGAGAGATGCCTGCAGGAACATGTTACCCACAGTGCAGTACTTCGAGCCTCAGTCTCAGCCTCAGGAGAGACGCCTGCAGGAACATGTTACCCACAGTGCAGTACTGCGATCCTCAGTCTCAGCCTCAGGAGAGATGCCTGCAGGAACATGTTACCCACGGTGCAGTACTGCGAGCCTCAGTCTCAGCCTCAGGAGAGATGCTTGCAGGAACATGTTACCGAAGGTGCAGTACTGCGAGCCTCAGTCTCAGCCTCAGGAGAGACGCCTGCAGGAACATGTTACCCACAGTGCAGTACTGCGAGCCTCAGTCTCAGCCTCAGGAGAGATGCCTGCAGGAACATGTTACCGACAGTGCAGTACTTGGAGCCTCAGTCTCAGCCTCAGGAGAGACGCCTGCAGGAACATGTTACCCACAGTGCAGTACTGCGAGCCTCAGTCTCAGCCTCAGGAGAGATGCCTGCAGGAACATGTTACCCACAGTGCAGTACTGCGAGACTCAGTTTCAGCCTTAGGAGAGATGCCTGCAGGAACATGTTACCGAAGGTGCAGTACTGCGAGCCTCAGTCTCAGCCTCAGGAGAGACGCCTGCAGGAACATGTTACCCACAGTGCAGTACTGCGAGCCTCAGTCTCAGCCTCAGGAGAGATGCCTGCAGGAACATGTTACCGACAGTGCAGTACTTGGAGCCTCAGTCTCAGCCTCAGGAGAGACGCCTGCAGGAACATGTTACCCACAGTGCAGTACTGCGAGCCTCAGTCTCAGCCTTAGGAGAGATGCCTGCAGGAACATGTTACCGACAGTGCAGTACTGCGAGCCTCAATATCAGCCTCAGGAGAGATGCCTGCAGGAACATGTTACCCACAGTGCAGTACTTCGAGCCTCAGTCTCAGCCTCAGGAGAGACGCCTGCAGGAACATGTTACCCACAGTGCAGTACTGCGATCCTCAGTCTCACCCTCAGGAGAGACGCCTGCAGGAACATGTTACCCACAGTGCAGTACTGCGAGCCTCAGTCTCAGCCTCAGGAGAGATGCTTGCAGGAACATGTTACCGAAGGTGCAGTACTGCGAGCCTCAGTCTCAGCCTCACGAGAGACGCCTGCAGGAACATTTTACCCACAGTGCAGTACTGCGAGCCTCAGTCTCAGCCTCAGGAGAGATGCCTGCAGGAACATGTTACCCACAGTGCAGTACTGCGAGCCTCAGTCTCAGCCTCAGGAGAGATGCCTGCAGGAACATGTTACCCACAGTGCAGTACTGCGAGCCTCAGTCTCAGCCTTAGGAGAGATGCCTGCAGGAACATGTTACCGACAGTGCAGTACTGCGAGCCTCAGTCTCAGCCTCAGGAGAGACGCCTGCAGGAACATGTTACCCACAGTGCAGTACTGCGAGCCTCAGTCTCAGCCTCAGGAGAGATGCCTGCAGGAACATGTTACCCACAGTGCAGTACTTCAAGCCTCAGTCTCAGCCTCAGGAGAGACGCCTGCAGGAACATGTTACCGACAGTGCAGTACTTGGAGCCTCAGTCTAGGCCTCAGGAGCGATGCCTGCAGGAACATGTTACCCACAGTGCAGTACTTCAAGCCTCAGTCTCAGCCTCAGGAGAGACGCCTGCAGGAACATGTTACCCATAGTGCTGTACTGCGATCCTCAGTCTCCGCCTCAAGAGAGATGCCTGCAGGAACATGTTACCGACAGTGCAGTACTGCGAGCCCCAGTCTCAGCCTCAGGAGAGATGCCTGCAGGAACATGTTACCCACAGTGCAGTACTGCGAGCCTCAGGAGAGATGCCTGCAGGAACATGTTACCGACAGTGCAGTACTGCGAGCGTCAGTCTCAGCCTCAGGAGAGACGCCTGCAGGAACATGTTACCCACAGTGCAGTACTGCGAGCCTCAGTCTCAGCCTCAGGAGAGATGCCTGCAGGAACATGTTACCCACAGTGCAGTACTTCAAGCCTCAGCCTCAGGAGAGACGCCTGCAGGAACATGTTACCGACAGTGCAGTACTTGAAGCCTCAGTCTAGGCCTCAGGAGCTATGCCTGCAGGAACATGTTACCCACAGTGCAGTACTTCGAGCCTCAGTCTCAGCCTCAGGAGAGACGCCTGCAGGAACATGTTACCCACAGTGCAGTACTGCGAGCCTCAGTCTCAGCCTCAGGAGAGATGCCTGCAGGAACATGTTACCGACAGTGCAGTACTGCGAGCCTCGGTGTCAGCCTTAGGAGAGATGCCTGCAGGAACATGTTACCGACAGTGCAGTACTGCGAGCCTCAGCCTCAGGAGAGATGCCTGCAGGAACATGTTACCCACAGTGCAGTACTTCAAGCCTCAGTCTCAGCCTCAGGAGAGACGCCTGCAGGAACATGTTACCGACAGTGCAGTACTTGGAGCCTCAGTCTAGGCCTCAGGAGCGATGCCTGCAGGAACATGTTACCCACAGTGCAGTACTTCGAGCCTCAGTCTCAGCCTCAGGAGAGACGCCTGCAGGAACATGTTACCCACAGTTCTGTACTGCGATCCTCAGTCTTCGCCTCAGGAGTGATGCCTGCAGGAACATGTTACCGACAGTGCAGTACTGCAAGCCTCAGTCTCAGCCTCAGGAGAGATGCCTGCAGGAACATGTTACCCTCAGTGCAGTACTGCGAGCCTCAGCCTCAGGAGAGATGCCTGCAGGAACATGTTACCCACAGTGCAGTACTTCAAGCCTCAGTCTCAGCCTCAGGAGAGACGCCTGCAGGAACATGTTACCAACAGTGCAGTACTGCGAGCCTCAGTCTCAGCCTCAGGAGAGATGCCTGCAGGAACATGTTACCGACAGTGCAGTACTTCGAGCCTCAGTCTCAGCCTCAGGAGTGATGCCTGCAGGAACATGTTACCCACAGTGCAGTAATTCGAGCCTCAGTCTCAGCCTCGGGAGAGAAGCCTGCAGGAACATGTTACCCAAAGTGCAGTACTGCGAGCCTCAGTCTCAGCCTCAGGCGAGACGCCTGCAGGAACATGTTACCCACAGTGCAGTACTGCGAGCCTCAGTCTCAGCCTCAGGAGAGATGCCTGCAGGAACATGTTACCGACAGTGCAGTACTTGGAGCCTCAGTCTCAGCCTCAGGAGAGACGCCTGCAGGAACATGTTACCCACAGTGCAGTACTGCGAGCCTCAGTCTCAGCCTCAGGAGAGATGCCTGCAGGAACATGTTACCCACAGTGCAGTACTGCGAGACTCAGTTTCAGCCTTAGGAGAGATGCCTGCAGGAACATGTTACCGACAGTGCAGTACTGCGAGCCTCAGTCTCAGCCTCAGGAGAGACGCCTGCAGGAACATGTTACCCACAGTGCAGTACTGCGAGCCTCAGTCTCAGCCTCAGGAGAGATGCCTGCAGGAACATGTTACCGACAGTGCAGTACTGCGAGCCTCAGTCTCATCCTCAGGAGCGATGCCTGCAGGAACATGTTACCGACAGTGCAGTACTTCGAGCCTCAGTCTCAGCCTCAGGAGAGATGCCTGCAGGAACATGTTACCGACAGTGCAGTACTGCGAGCCTCAGTCTCAGCCTCAGGAGAGATGCCTGCAGTAACATGTTACCCACAGTGCAGTACGGCGAGCCTCAGTCTCAGCCTCAGGAGAGATGCCTGCAGGAACACGTTACCAACAGTGCAGTACTGCGAGCCTCAGTCACAGCCTCAGGAGAGATGCCTGCAGGAACATGTTACCGACAGTGCAGTACTTCGAGCCTCAGTCTCAGCCTCAGCAGAGACGCCTGCAGGAACATGTTACCGACAGTGCAGTACTTGGAGCCTCAGTCTCAGCCTCAGGAGCGATGCCTGCAGGAACATGTTACCGACAGTGCAGTACTGCGAGCCTCAGTCTCAGCCTCAGGAGAGATGCCTGCAGGAACATGTTACCCACAGTGCAGTACTGCGAGCCTCAGTCTCAGCCTCAGGATAGATGCCTGCAGGAACATGTTACCCACAGTGCAGTACTGCGAGCCTCAGTTTCAGCCTTAGGAGAGACGCCTGCAGGAACATGTTACCCACAGTGCAGTACTGCGAGCCTCAGTTTCAGCCTCAGGAGAGATGCCTGCAGGAACACGTTACCAACAGTGCAGTACTGCGAGCCTCAGCCTCAGGAGAGATGCCTGCAGGAACATGTTACCGACAGTGCAGTACTTCCAGCCTCAGTCTCAGCCTCAGGAGAGACGCCTGCAGGAACATGTTACCGACAGTGCAGTACTTTGCAGTACTTGGAGCCTCAGTCTCAGCCTCAGGAGCGATGCCTGCAGGAACATGTTACCGACAGTGCAGTACTGCGAGCCTCAGTCTCAGCCTCAGGAGAGATGCCTGCAGGAACATGTTACCCACAGTGCAGTACTGCGAGCCTCAGTCTCAGCCTCAGGAGAGATGCCTGCAGGAACACGTTACCAACAGTGCAGTACTGCGAGCCTCAGTCTCAGCCTCAGGAGAGATGCCTGCAGGAACATGTTACCGACAGTGCAGTACTTCGAGCCTCAGGCTCGGCCTCAGGAGAGACGCCTGCAGGAACATGTTACCGACAGTGCAGTACTTGGAGCCTCAGTCTCAGCCTCAGGAGCGATGCCTGCAGGAACATGTTACCCACAGTGCAGTACTTCGAGCCTCAGTCTCAGCCTCAGGAGAGATGCCTGCAGGAACATGTTACCGACAGTCTGCAGGAACATGTTACCCACAGTGCAGTACTGCGAGCCTCAGTCTCAGCCTCAGGAGAGATGCCTGCAGGAACATGTTACCGACAGTGCAGTACTGCGAGCCTCAGTCTCATCCTCAGGAGCGATGCCTGCAGGAACATGTTACCGACAGTGCAGTACTTCGAGCCTCAGTCTCAGCCTTAGGAGAGATGCCTGCAGGAACATGTTACCGACAGTGCAGTACTGCGAGCCTCAGTCTCAGCCTCAGGAGAGATGCCTGCAGGAACATGTTACCCACAGTGCAGTACGGCGAGCCTCAGTCTCAGCCTCAGGAGAGATGCCTGCAGGAACACGTTACCAACAGTGCAGTACTGCGAGCCTCAGTCTCAGCCTCAGGAGAGATGCCTGCAGGAACATGTTACCGACAGTGCAGTACTTCGAGCCTCAGTCTCAGCCTCAGCAGAGACGCCTGCAGGAACATGTTACCGACAGTGCAGTACTTGGAGCCTCAGTCTCAGCCTCAGGAGCGATGCCTGCAGGAACATGTTACCGACAGTGCAGTACTGCGAGCCTCAGTCTCAGCCTCAGGAGAGATGCCTGCAGGAACATGTTACCCACAGTGCAGTACTGCGAGCCTCAGTCTCAGCCTCAGGATAGATGCCTGCAGGAACATGTTACCCACAGTGCAGTACTGCGAGCCTCAGTTTCAGCCTTAGGAGAGACGCCTGCAGGAACATGTTACCCACAGTGCAGTACTGCGAGCCTCAGTTTCAGCCTCAGGAGAGATGCCTGCAGGAACACGTTACCAACAGTGCAGTACTGCGAGCCTCAGTCTCAGCCTCAGGAGAGATGCCTGCAGGAACATGTTACCGACAGTGCAGTACTTCCAGCCTCAGTCTCAGCCTCAGGAGAGACGCCTGCAGGAACATGTTACCGACAGTGCAGTACTTTGCAGTACTTGGAGCCTCAGTCTCAGCCTCAGGAGCGATGCCTGCAGGGACATGTTACCGACAGTGCAGTACTGCGAGCCTCAGTCTCAGCCTCAGGAGAGATGCCTGCAGGAACATGTTACCCACAGTGCAGTACTGCGAGCCTCAGTCTCAGCCTCAGGAGAGATGCCTGCAGGAACACGTTACCAACAGTGCAGTACTGCGAGCCTCAGTCTCAGCCTCAGGAGAGATGCCTGCAGGAACATGTTACCGACAGTGCAGTACTTCGAGCCTCAGTCTCGGCCTCAGGAGAGACGCCTGCAGGAACATGTTACCGACAGTGCAGTACTTGGAGCCTCAGTCTCAGCCTCAGGAGCGATGCCTGCAGGAACATGTTACCCACAGTGCAGTACTTCGAGCCTCAGTCTCAGCCTCAGGAGAGATGCCTGCAGGAACATGTTACCGACAGTGCAGTACTTGGAGCCTCAGTCTCAGCCTCAGCAGCGATGCCTGCAGGAACATGTTACCCACAGTGCAGTACTTCGAGCCTCAGTCTCAGCCTCAGGAGAGATGCCTGCAGGAACATGTTACCGACAGTTCAGTACTGCGAGACTCAGTTTCAGCCTTAGGAGAGATGCCTGCAGGAACATGTTACCGACAGTGCAGTACTGCGAGCCTCAGTCTCAGCCTCAGGAGAGACGCCTGCAGGAACATGTTACCCACAGTGCAGTACTGCGAGCCTCAGTCTCAGCCTCAGGAGAGATGCCTGCAGGAACATGTTACCGACAGTGCAGTACTGCGAGCCTCAGTCTCATCCTCAGGAGCGATGCCTGCAGGAACATGTTACCGACAGTGCAGTACTTCGAGCCTCAGTCTCAGCCTCAGGAGAGATGCCTGCAGGAACATGTTACCGACAGTGCAGTACTGCGAGCCTCAGTCTCAGCCTCAGGAGAGATGCCTGCAGGAACATGTTACCCACAGTGCAGTACGGCGAGCCTCAGTCTCAGCCTCAGGAGAGATGCCTGCAGGAACACGTTACCAACAGTGCAGTACTGCGAGCCTCAGTCTCAGCCTCAGGAGAGATGCCTGCAGGAACATGTTACCGACAGTGCAGTACTTCGAGCCTCAGTCTCAGCCTCAGCAGAGACGCCTGCAGGAACATGTTACCGACAGTGCAGTACTTGGAGCCTCAGTCTCAGCCTCAGGAGCGATGCCTGCAGGAACATGTTACCGACAGTGCAGTACTGCGAGCCTCAGTCTCAGCCTCAGGAGAGATGCCTGCAGGAACATGTTACCCACAGTGCAGTACTGCGAGCCTCAGTCTCAGCCTCAGGATAGATGCCTGCAGGAACATGTTACCCACAGTGCAGTACTGCGAGCCTCAGTTTCAGCCTTAGGAGAGACGCCTGCAGGAACATGTTACCCACAGTGCAGTACTGCGAGCCTCAGTTTCAGCCTCAGGAGAGATGCCTGCAGGAACACGTTACCAACAGTGCAGTACTGCGAGCCTCAGTCTCAGCCTCAGGAGAGATGCCTGCAGGAACATGTTACCGACAGTGCAGTACTTCCAGCCTCAGTCTCAGCCTCAGGAGAGACGCCTGCAGGAACATGTTACCGACAGTGCAGTACTTTGCAGTACTTGGAGCCTCAGTCTCAGCCTCAGGAGCGATGCCTGCAGGAACATGTTACCGACAGTGCAGTACTGCGAGCCTCAGTCTCAGCCTCAGGAGAGATGCCTGCAGGAACATGTTACCCACAGTGCAGTACTGCGAGCCTCAGTCTCAGCCTCAGGAGAGATGCCTGCAGGAACACGTTACCAACAGTGCAGTACTGCGAGCCTCAGTCTCAGCCTCAGGAGAGATGCCTGCAGGAACATGTTACCCACAGTGCAGTACTTCGAGCCTCAGTCTCGGCCTCAGGAGAGACGCCTGCAGAAACATGTTACCGACAGTGCAGTACTTGGAGCCTCAGTCTCAGCCTCAGGAGCGATGCCTGCAGGAACATGTTACCCACAGTGCAGTACTTCGAGCCTCAGTCTCAGCCTCAGGAGAGATGCCTGCAGGAACATGTTACCGACAGTGCAGTACTTGGAGCCTCAGTCTCAGCCTCAGCAGCGATGCCTGCAGGAACATGTTACCCACAGTGCAGTACTTCGAGCCTCAGTCTCAGCCTCAGGAGAGATGCCTGCAGGAACATGTTACCGACAGTTCAGTACTGCGAGCCTCAGTCTCAGCCTCAGGAGAGATGCCTGCAGGAACATGTTACTCACAGTGCAGTACTTGGAGCCTCAGTCTCAGCCTCAGGAGAGATGCCTGCAGGAACATGTTACCGACAGTGCAGTACTGTGAGCCTCAATATCAGCCTCAGGAGAGATGCCTGCAGGAACATGTTACCCACAGTGCAGTACTTCGAGCCTCAGTCTCAGCCTCAGGAGAGACGCCTGCAGGAACATGTTACCCACAGTGCAGTACTGCGATCCTCAGTCTCAGCCTCAGGAGAGATGCCTGCAGGAACATGTTACCCACGGTGCAGTACTGCGAGCCTCAGTCTCAGCCTCAGGAGAGATGCTTGCAGGAACATGTTACCGAAGGTGCAGTACTGCGAGCCTCAGTCTCAGCCTCAGGAGAGACGCCTGCAGGAACATGTTACCCACAGTGCAGTACTGCGAGCCTCAGTCTCAGCCTCAGGAGAGATGCCTGCAGGAACATGTTACCGACAGTGCAGTACTTGGAGCCTCAGTCTCAGCCTCAGGAGAGACGCCTGCAGGAACATGTTACCCACAGTGCAGTACTGCGAGCCTCAGTCTCAGCTTCAGGAGAGATGCCTGCAGGAACATGTTACCCACAGTGCAGTACTGCGAGACTCAGTTTCAGCCTTAGGAGAGATGCCTGCAGGAACATGTTACCGACAGTGCAGTACTGCGAGCCTCAGTCTCAGCCTCAGGAGAGACGCCTGCAGGAACATGTTACCCACAGTGCAGTACTGCGAGCCTCAGTCTCAGCCTCAGGAGAGATGCCTGCAGGAACATGTTACCGACAGTGCAGTACTGCGAGCCTCAGTCTCATCCTCAGGAGCGATGCCTGCAGGAACATGTTACCGACAGTGCAGTACTTCGAGCCTCAGTATCAGCCTCAGGAGAGATGCCTGCAGGAACATGTTACCGACAGTGCAGTACTGCGAGCCTCAGTCTCAGCCTCAGGAGAGATGCCTGCAGGAACATGTTACCCACAGTGCAGTACGGCGAGCCTCAGTCTCAGCCTCAGGAGAGATGCCTGCAGGAACACGTTACCAACAGTGCAGTACTGCGAGCCTCAGTCTCAGCCTCAGGAGAGATGCCTGCAGGAACATGTTACCGACAGTGCAGTACTTCGAGCCTCAGTCTCAGCCTCAGCAGAGACGCCTGCAGGAACATGTTACCGACAGTGCAGTACTTGGAGCCTCAGTCTCAGCCTCAGGAGCGATGCCTGCAGGAACATGTTACCGACAGTGCAGTACTGCGAGCCTCAGTCTCAGCCTCAGGAGAGATGCCTGCAGGAACATGTTACCCACAGTGCAGTACTGCGAGCCTCAGTCTCAGCCTCAGGATAGATGCCTGCAGGAACATGTTACCCACAGTGCAGTACTGCGAGCCTCAGTTTCAGCCTTAGGAGAGACGCCTGCAGGAACATGTTACCCACAGTGCAGTACTGCGAGCCTCAGTTTCAGCCTCAGGAGAGATGCCTGCAGGAACACGTTACCAACAGTGCAGTACTGCGAGCCTCAGTCTCAGCCTCAGGAGAGATGCCTGCAGGAACATGTTACCGACAGTGCAGTACTTCCAGCCTCAGTCTCAGCCTCAGGAGAGACGCCTGCAGGAACATGTTACCGACAGTGCAGTACTTTGCAGTACTTGGAGCCTCAGTCTCAGCCTCAGGAGCGATGCCTGCAGGAACATGTTACCGACAGTGCAGTACTGCGAGCCTCAGTCTCAGCCTCAGGAGAGATGCCTGCAGGAACATGTTACCCACAGTGCAGTACTGCGAGCCTCAGTCTCAGCCTCAGGAGAGATGCCTGCAGGAACACGTTACCAACAGTGCAGTACTGCGAGCCTCAGTCTCAGCCTCAGGAGAGATGCCTGCAGGAACATGTTACCGACAGTGCAGTACTTCGAGCCTCAGTCTCGGCCTCAGGAGAGACGCCTGCAGGAACATGTTACCGACAGTGCAGTACTTGGAGCCTCAGTCTCAGCCTCAGGAGCGATGCCTGCAGGAACATGTTACCCACAGTGCAGTACTTCGAGCCTCAGTCTCAGCCTCAGGAGAGATGCCTGCAGGAACATGTTACCGACAGTGCAGTACTTGGAGCCTCAGTCTCAGCCTCAGCAGCGATGCCTGCAGGAACATGTTACCCACAGTGCAGTACTTCGAGCCTCAGTCTCAGCCTCAGGAGAGATGCCTGCAGGAACATGTTACCGACAGTTCAGTACTGCGAGACTCAGTTTCAGCCTTAGGAGAGATGCCTGCAGGAACATGTTACCGACAGTGCAGTACTGCGAGCCTCAGTCTCAGCCTCAGGAGAGACGCCTGCAGGAACATGTTACCCACAGTGCAGTACTGCGAGCCTCAGTCTCAGCCTCAGGAGAGATGCCTGCAGGAACATGTTACCGACAGTGCAGTACTGCGAGCCTCAGTCTCATCCTCAGGAGCGATGCCTGCAGGAACATGTTACCGACAGTGCAGTACTTCGAGCCTCAGTCTCAGCCTCAGGAGAGATGCCTGCAGGAACATGTTACCGACAGTGCAGTACTGCGAGCCTCAGTCTCAGCCTCAGGAGAGATGCCTGCAGGAACATGTTACCCACAGTGCAGTACGGCGAGCCTCAGTCTCAGCCTCAGGAGAGATGCCTGCAGGAACACGTTACCAACAGTGCAGTACTGCGAGCCTCAGTCTCAGCCTCAGGAGAGATGCCTGCAGGAACATGTTACCGACAGTGCAGTACTTCGAGCCTCAGTCTCAGCCTCAGCAGAGACGCCTGCAGGAACATGTTACCGACAGTGCAGTACTTGGAGCCTCAGTCTCAGCCTCAGGAGCGATGCCTGCAGGAACATGTTACCGACAGTGCAGTACTGCGAGCCTCAGTCTCAGCCTCAGGAGAGATGCCTGCAGGAACATGTTACCCACAGTGCAGTACTGCGAGCCTCAGTCTCAGCCTCAGGATAGATGCCTGCAGGAACATGTTACCCACAGTGCAGTACTGCGAGCCTCAGTTTCAGCCTTAGGAGAGACGCCTGCAGGAACATGTTACCCACAGTGCAGTACTGCGAGCCTCAGTTTCAGCCTCAGGAGAGATGCCTGCAGGAACACGTTACCAACAGTGCAGTACTGCGAGCCTCAGTCTCAGCCTCAGGAGAGATGCCTGCAGGAACATGTTACCGACAGTGCAGTACTTCCAGCCTCAGTCTCAGCCTCAGGAGAGACGCCTGCAGGAACATGTTACCGACAGTGCAGTACTTTGCAGTACTTGGAGCCTCAGTCTCAGCCTCAGGAGCGATGCCTGCAGGAACATGTTACCGACAGTGCAGTACTGCGAGCCTCAGTCTCAGCCTCAGGAGAGATGCCTGCAGGAACATGTTACCCACAGTGCAGTACTGCGAGCCTCAGTCTCAGCCTCAGGAGAGATGCCTGCAGGAACACGTTACCAACAGTGCAGTACTGCGAGCCTCAGTCTCAGCCTCAGGAGAGATGCCTGCAGGAACATGTTACCGACAGTGCAGTACTTCGAGCCTCAGTCTCGGCCTCAGGAGAGACGCCTGCAGGAACATGTTACCGACAGTGCAGTACTTGGAGCCTCAGTCTCAGCCTCAGGAGCGATGCCTGCAGGAACATGTTACCCACAGTGCAGTACTTCGAGCCTCAGTCTCAGCCTCAGGAGAGATGCCTGCAGGAACATGTTACCGACAGTGCAGTACTTGGAGCCTCAGTCTCAGCCTCAGCAGCGATGCCTGCAGGAACATGTTACCCACAGTGCAGTACTTCGAGCCTCAGTCTCAGCCTCAGGAGAGATGCCTGCAGGAACATGTTACCGACAGTTCAGTACTGCGAGCCTCAGTCTCAGCCTCAGGAGAGATGCCTGCAGGAACATGTTACTCACAGTGCAGTACTTGGAGCCTCAGTCTCAGCCTCAGGAGAGATGCCTGCAGGAACATGTTACCGACAGTGCAGTACTGTGAGCCTCAATATCAGCCTCAGGAGAGATGCCTGCAGGAACATGTTACCCACAGTGCAGTACTTCGAGCCTCAGTCTCAGCCTCAGGAGAGACGCCTGCAGGAACATGTTACCCACAGTGCAGTACTGCGATCCTCAGTCTCAGCCTCAGGAGAGATGCCTGCAGGAACATGTTACCCACGGTGCAGTACTGCGAGCCTCAGTCTCAGCCTCAGGAGAGATGCTTGCAGGAACATGTTACCGAAGGTGCAGTACTGCGAGCCTCAGTCTCAGCCTCAGGAGAGACGCCTGCAGGAACATGTTACCCACAGTGCAGTACTGCGAGCCTCAGTCTCAGCCTCAGGAGAGATGCCTGCAGGAACATGTTACCGACAGTGCAGTACTTGGAGCCTCAGTCTCAGCCTCAGGAGAGACGCCTGCAGGAACATGTTACCCACAGTGCAGTACTGCGAGCCTCAGTCTCAGCCTCAGGAGAGATGCCTGCAGGAACATGTTACCCACAGTGCAGTACTGCGAGACTCAGTTTCAGCCTTAGGAGAGATGCCTGCAGGAACATGTTACCGACAGTGCAGTACTGCGAGCCTCAGTCTCAGCCTCAGGAGAGACACCTGCAGGAACATGTTACCCACAGTGCAGTACTGCGAGCCTCAGTCTCAGCCTCAGGAGAGATGCCTGCAGGAACATGTTACCGACAGTGCAGTACTTCGAGCCTCAGTCTCAGCCTCAGGAGAGATGCCTGCAGGAACATGTTACCGACAGTGCAGTACTGCGAGCCTCAGTCTCAGCCTCAGGAGAGATGCCTGCAGGAACATGTTACCCACAGTGCAGTACGGCGAGCCTCAGTCTCAGCCTCAGGAGAGATGCCTGCAGGAACACGTTACCAACAGTGCAGTACTGCGAGCCTCAGTCTCAGCCTCAGGAGAGATGCCTGCAGGAACATGTTACCGACAGTGCAGTACTTCGAGCCTCAGTCTCAGCCTCAGCAGAGACGCCTGCAGGAACATGTTACCGACAGTGCAGTACTTGGAGCCTCAGTCTCAGCCTCAGGAGCGATGCCTGCAGGAACATGTTACCGACAGTGCAGTACTGCGAGCCTCAGTCTCAGCCTCAGGAGAGATGCCTGCAGGAACATGTTACCCACAGTGCAGTACTGCGAGCCTCAGTCTCAGCCTCAGGATAGATGCCTGCAGGAACATGTTACCCACAGTGCAGTACTGCGAGCCTCAGTTTCAGCCTTAGGAGAGACGCCTGCAGGAACATGTTACCCACAGTGCAGTACTGCGAGCCTCAGTTTCAGCCTCAGGAGAGATGCCTGCAGGAACACGTTACCAACAGTGCAGTACTGCGAGCCTCAGTCTCAGCCTCAGGAGAGATGCCTGCAGGAACATGTTACCGACAGTGCAGTACTTCCAGCCTCAGTCTCAGCCTCAGGAGAGACGCCTGCAGGAACATGTTACCGACAGTGCAGTACTTTGCAGTACTTGGAGCCTCAGTCTCAGCCTCAGGAGCGATGCCTGCAGGAACATGTTACCGACAGTGCAGTACTGCGAGCCTCAGTCTCAGCCTCAGGAGAGATGCCTGCAGGAACATGTTACCCACAGTGCAGTACTGCGAGCCTCAGTCTCAGCCTCAGGAGAGATGCCTGCAGGAACACGTTACCAACAGTGCAGTACTGCGAGCCTCAGTCTCAGCCTCAGGAGAGATGCCTGCAGGAACATGTTACCGACAGTGCAGTACTTCGAGCCTCAGTCTCGGCCTCAGGAGAGACGCCTGCAGGAACATGTTACCGACAGTGCAGTACTTGGAGCCTCAGTCTCAGCCTCAGGAGCGATGCCTGCAGGAACATGTTACCCACAGTGCAGTACTTCGAGCCTCAGTCTCAGCCTCAGGAGAGATGCCTGCAGGAACATGTTACCGACAGTGCAGTACTTGGAGCCTCAGTCTCAGCCTCAGCAGCGATGCCTGCAGGAACATGTTACCCACAGTGCAGTACTTCGAGCCTCAGTCTCAGCCTCAGGAGAGATGCCTGCAGGAACATGTTACCGACAGTTCAGTACTGCGAGCCTCAGTCTCAGCCTCAGGAGAGATGCCTGCAGGAACATGTTACTCACAGTGCAGTACTTGGAGCCTCAGTCTCAGCCTCAGGAGAGATGCCTGCAGGAACATGTTACCGACAGTGCAGTACTGCGAGCCTCAATATCAGCCTCAGGAGAGATGCCTGCAGGAACATGTTACCCACAGTGCAGTACTTCGAGCCTCAGTCTCAGCCTCAGGAGAGACGCCTGCAGGAACATGTTACCCACAGTGCAGTACTGCGATCCTCAGTCTCAGCCTCAGGAGAGACGCCTGCAAGAACATGTTACCCACGGTGCAGTACTGCGAGCCTCAGTCTCAGCCTCACGAGAGATGCCTGCAGGAACATGTTACCCACAGTGCAGTACTGCGAGCCTCAGTCTCAGCCTCAGGAGAGATGCCTGCAGGAACATGTTACCCACAGTGCAGTACTGCGAGCCTCAGTCTCAGCCTTAGGAGAGATGCCTGCAGGAACATGTTACCGACAGTGCAGTACTGCGAGCCTCAGTCTCAGCCTCAGGAGAGACGCCTGCAGGAACATGTTACCCACAGTGCAGTACTGCGAGCCTCAGTCTCAGCCTCAGGAGAGATGCCTGCAGGAACATGTTACCGACAGTGCAGTACTGCGAGCCTCGGTGTCAGCCTTAGGAGAGATGCCTGCAGGAACATGTTACCGACAGTGCAGTACTGCGAGCCTCAGCCTCAGGAGAGATGCCTGCAGGAACATGTTACCCACAGTGCAGTACTTCAAGCCTCAGTCTCAGCCTCAGGAGAGACGCCTGCAGGAACATGTTACCGACAGTGCAGTACTTGGAGCCTCAGTCTAGGCCTCAGGAGCGATGCCTGCAGGAACATGTTACCCACAGTGCAGTACTTCGAGCCTCAGTCTCAGCCTCAGGAGAGACGCCTGCAGGAACATGTTACCCACAGTTCTGTACTGCGATCCTCAGTCTTCGCCTCAGGAGAGATGCCTGCAGGAACATGTTACCGACAGTGCAGTACTGCAAGCCTCAGTCTCAGCCTCAGGAGAGATGCCTGCAGGAACATGTTACCCTCAGTGCAGTACTGCGAGCCTCAGCCTCAGGAGAGATGCCTGCAGGAACATGTTACCCACAGTGCAGTACTTCAAGCCTCAGTCTCAGCCTCAGGAGAGACGCCTGCAGGAACATGTTACCAACAGTGCAGTACTGCGAGCCTCAGTCTCAGCCTCAGGAGAGATGCCTGCAGGAACATGTTACCGACAGTGCAGTACTTCGAGCCTCAGTCTCAGCCTCAGGAGTGATGCCTGCAGGAACATGTTACCCACAGTGCAGTAATTCGAGCCTCAGTCTCAGCCTCGGGAGAGAAGCCTGCAGGAACATGTTACCCAAAGTGCAGTACTGCGAGCCTCAGTCTCAGCCTCAGGAGAGACGCCTGCAGGAACATGTTACCCACAGTGCAGTACTGCGAGCCTCAGTCTCAGCCTCAGGAGAGATGCCTGCAGGAACATGTTACCGACAGTGCAGTACTTGGAGCCTCAGTCTCAGCCTCAGGAGAGACGCCTGCAGGAACATGTTACCCACAGTGCAGTACTGCGAGCCTCAGTCTCAGCCTCAGGAGAGATGCCTGCAGGAACATGTTACCCACAGTGCAGTACTGCGAGACTCAGTTTCAGCCTTAGGAGAGATGCCTGCAGGAACATGTTACCGACAGTGCAGTACTGCGAGCCTCAGTCTCAGCCTCAGGAGAGACGCCTGCAGGAACATGTTACCCACAGTGCAGTACTGCGAGCCTCAGTCTCAGCCTCAGGAGAGATGCCTGCAGGAACATGTTACCGACAGTGCAGTACTGCGAGCCTCAGTCTCACCCTCAGGAGCGATGCCTGCAGGAACATGTTACCGACAGTGCAGTACTTCGAGCCTCAGTCTCAGCCTCAGGAGAGATGCCTGCAGGAACATGTTACCGACAGTGCAGTACTGCGAGCCTCAGTCTCAGCCTCAGGAGAGATGCCTGCAGGAACATGTTACCCACAGTGCAGTACGGCGAGCCTCAGTCTCAGCCTCAGGAGAGATGCCTGCAGGAACACGTTACCAACAGTGCAGTACTGCGAGCCTCAGTCTCAGCCTCAGGAGAGATGCCTGCAGGAACATGTTACCGACAGTGCAGTACTTCGAGCCTCAGTCTCAGCCTCAGCAGAGACGCCTGCAGGAACATGTTACCGACAGTGCAGTACTTGGAGCCTCAGTCTCAGCCTCAGGAGCGATGCCTGCAGGAACATGTTACCGACAGTGCAGTACTGCGAGCCTCAGTCTCAGCCTCAGGAGAGATGCCTGCAGGAACATGTTACCCACAGTGCAGTACTGCGAGCCTCAGTCTCAGCCTCAGGATAGATGCCTGCAGGAACATGTTACCCACAGTGCAGTACTGCGAGCCTCAGTTTCAGCCTTAGGAGAGATGCCTGCAGGAACATGTTACCCACAGTGCAGTACTGCGAGCCTCAGTTTCAGCCTCAGGAGAGATGCCTGCAGGAACACGTTACCAACAGTGCAGTACTGCGAGCCTCAGTCTCAGCCTCAGGAGAGATGCCTGCAGGAACATGTTACCGACAGTGCAGTACTTCCAGCCTCAGTCTCAGCCTCAGGAGAGACGCCTGCAGGAACATGTTACCGACAGTGCAGTACTTTGCAGTACTTGGAGCCTCAGTCTCAGCCTCAGGAGCGATGCCTGCAGGAACATGTTACCGACAGTGCAGTACTGCGAGCCTCAGTCTCAGCCTCAGGAGAGATGCCTGCAGGAACATGTTACCCACAGTGCAGTACTGCGAGCCTCAGTCTCAGCCTCAGGAGAGATGCCTGCAGGAACACGTTACCAACAGTGCAGTACTGCGAGCCTCAGTCTCAGCCTCAGGAGAGATGCCTGCAGGAACATGTTACCGACAGTGCAGTACTTCGAGCCTCAGTCTCGGCCTCAGGAGAGACGCCTGCAGGAACATGTTACCGACAGTGCAGTACTTGGAGCCTCAGTCTCAGCCTCAGGAGCGATGCCTGCAGGAACATGTTACCCACAGTGCAGTACTTCGAGCCTCAGTCTCAGCCTCAGGAGAGATGCCTGCAGGAACATGTTACCGACAGTGCAGTACTTGGAGCCTCAGTCTCAGCCTCAGCAGCGATGCCTGCAGGAACATGTTACCCACAGTGCAGTACTTCGAGCCTCAGTCTCAGCCTCAGGAGAGATGCCTGCAGGAACATGTTACCGACAGTTCAGTACTGCGAGCCTCAGTCTCAGCCTCAGGAGAGATGCCTGCAGGAACATGTTACTCACAGTGCAGTACTTGGAGCCTCAGTCTCAGCCTCAGGAGAGATGCCTGCAGGAACATGTTACCGACAGTGCAGTACTGCGAGCCTCAATATCAGCCTCAGGAGAGATGCCTGCAGGAACATGTTACCCACAGTGCAGTACTTCGAGCCTCAGTCTCAGCCTCAGGAGAGACGCCTGCAGGAACATGTTACCCACAGTGCAGTACTGCGATCCTCAGTCTCAGCCTCAGGAGAGACGCCTGCAGGAACATGTTACCCACAGTGCAGTACTGCGAGCCTCAGTCTCAGCCTCAGGAGAGATGCTTGCAGGAACATGTTACCGAAGGTGCAGTACTGCGAGCCTCAGTCTCAGCCTCAGGAGAGATGCCTGCAGGAACATGTTACCCACAGTGCAGTACTGCGAGCCTCAGTCTCAGCCTCAGGAGAGATGCCTGCAGGAACATGTTACCCACAGTGCAGTACTGCGAGCCTCAGTCTCAGCCTTAGGAGAGATGCCTGCAGGAACATGTTACCAACAGTGCAGTACTGCGAGCCTCAGTCTCAGCCTCAGGAGAAACGCCTGCAGGAACATGTTACCCACAGTGCAGTACTGCGAGCCTCAGTCTCAGCCTCAGGAGAGATGCCTGCAGGAACATGTTACCCACAGTGCAGTACTTCAAGCCTCAGTCTCAGCCTCAGGAGAGACGCCTGCAGGAACATGTTACCGACAGTGCAGTACTTGGAGCCTCAGTCTAGGCCTCAGGAGCGATGCCTGCAGGAACATGTTACCCACAGTGCAGTACTTCAAGCCTCAGTCTCAGCCTCAGGAGAGACGCCTGCAGGAACATGTTACCCATAGTGCTGTACTGCGATCCTCAGTCTCCGCCTCAAGAGAGATGCCTGCAGGACCATGTTACCGACAGTGCAGTACTGCGAGCCCCAGTCTCAGCCTCAGGAGAGATGCCTGCAGGAACATGTTACCCACAGTGCAGTACTGCGAGCCTCAGGAGAGATGCCTGCAGGAACATGTTACCGACAGTGCAGTACTGCGAGCGTCAGTCTCAGCCTCAGGAGAGACGCCTGCAGGAACATGTTACCCACAGTGCAGTACTGCGAGCCTCAGTCTCAGCCTCAGGAGAGATGCCTGCAGGAACACGTTACCAACAGTGCAGTACTGCGAGCCTCAGTCTCAGCCTCAGGAGAGATGCCTGCAGGAACATGTTACCGACAGTGCAGTACTTCGAGCCTCAGTCTCGGCCTCAGGAGAGACGCCTGCAGGAACATGTTACCGACAGTGCAGTACTTGGAGCCTCAGTCTCAGCCTCAGGAGCGATGCCTGCAGGAACATGTTACCCACAGTGCAGTACTTCGAGCCTCAGTCTCAGGCTCAGGAGAGATGCCTGCAGGAACATGTTACCGACAGTGCAGTACTTGGAGCCTCAGTCTCAGCCTCAGCAGCGATGCCTGCAGGAACATGTTACCCACAGTGCAGTACTTCGAGCCTCAGTCTCAGCCTCAGGAGAGATGCCTGCAGGAACATGTTACCGACAGTTCAGTACTGCGAGCCTCAGTCTCAGCCTCAGGAGAGATGCCTGCAGGAACATGTTACCCACAGTGCAGTACTTCAAGCCTCAGTCTCAGCCTCAGGAGAGACGCCTGCAGGAACATGTTACCGACAGTGCAGTACTTGGAGCCTCAGTCTAGGCCTCAGGAGCGATGCCTGCAGGAACATGTTACCCACAGTGCAGTACTTCAAGCCTCAGTCTCAGCCTCAGGAGAGACGCCTGCAGGAACATGTTACCCATAGTGCTGTACTGCGATCCTCAGTCTCCGCCTCAAGAGAGATGCCTGCAGGACCATGTTACCGACAGTGCAGTACTGCGAGCCCCAGTCTCAGCCTCAGGAGAGATGCCTGCAGGAACATGTTACCCACAGTGCAGTACTGCGAGCCTCAGGAGAGATGCCTGCAGGAACATGTTACCGACAGTGCAGTACTGCGAGCGTCAGTCTCAGCCTCAGGAGAGACGCCTGCAGGAACATGTTACCCACAGTGCAGTACTGCGAGCCTCAGTCTCAGCCTCAGGAGAGATGCCTGCAGGAACACGTTACCAACAGTGCAGTACTGCGAGCCTCAGTCTCAGCCTCAGGAGAGATGCCTGCAGGAACATGTTACCGACAGTGCAGTACTTCGAGCCTCAGTCTCGGCCTCAGGAGAGACGCCTGCAGGAACATGTTACCGACAGTGCAGTACTTGGAGCCTCAGTCTCAGCCTCAGGAGCGATGCCTGCAGGAACATGTTACCCACAGTGCAGTACTTCGAGCCTCAGTCTCAGGCTCAGGAGAGATGCCTGCAGGAACATGTTACCGACAGTGCAGTACTTGGAGCCTCAGTCTCAGCCTCAGCAGCGATGCCTGCAGGAACATGTTACCCACAGTGCAGTACTTCGAGCCTCAGTCTCAGCCTCAGGAGAGATGCCTGCAGGAACATGTTACCGACAGTTCAGTACTGCGAGCCTCAGTCTCAGCCTCAGGAGAGATGCCTGCAGGAACATGTTACTCACAGTGCAGTACTTGGAGCCTCAGTCTCAGCCTCAGGAGAGATGCCTGCAGGAACATGTTACCGACAGTGCAGTACTGCGAGCCTCAATATCAGCCTCAGGAGAGATGCCTGCAGGAACATGTTACCCACAGTGCAGTACTTCGAGCCTCAGTCTCAGCCTCAGGAGAGACGCCTGCAGGAACATGTTACCCACAGTGCAGTACTGCGATCCTCAGTCTCAGCCTCAGGAGAGACGCCTGCAGGAACATGTTACCCACAGTGCAGTACTGCGAGCCTCAGTCTCAGCCTCAGGAGAGATGCTTGCAGGAACATGTTACCGAAGGTGCAGTACTGCGAGCCTCAGTCTCAGCCTCAGGAGAGATGCCTGCAGGAACATGTTACCCACAGTGCAGTACTGCGAGCCTCAGTCTCAGCCTCAGGAGAGATGCCTGCAGGAACATGTTACCCACAGTGCAGTACTGCGAGCCTCAGTCTCAGCCTTAGGAGAGATGCCTGCAGGAACATGTTACCGACAGTGCAGTACTGCGAGCCTCAGTCTCAGCCTCAGGAGAAACGCCTGCAGGAACATGTTACCCACAGTGCAGTACTGCGAGCCTCAGTCTCAGCCTCAGGAGAGATGCCTGCAGGAACATGTTACCCACAGTGCAGTACTTCAAGCCTCAGTCTCAGCCTCAGGAGAGACGCCTGCAGGAACATGTTACCGACAGTGCAGTACTTGAGGCCTCAGTCTAGGCCTCAGGAGCGATGCCTGCAGGAACATGTTACCCACAGTGCAGTACTTCAAGCCTCAGTCTCAGCCTCAGGAGAGACGCCTGCAGGAACATGTTACCCATAGTGCTGTACTGCGATCCTCAGTCTCCGCCTCAAGAGAGATGCCTGCAGGAACATGTTACCGACAGTGCAGTACTGCGAGCCCCAGTCTCAGCCTCAGGAGAGATGCCTGCAGGAACATGTTACCCACAGTGCAGTACTGCGAGCCTCAGGAGAGATGCCTGCAGGAACATGTTACCGACAGTGCAGTACTGCGAGCGTCAGTCTCAGCCTCAGGAGAGACGCCTGCAGGAACATGTTACCCACAGTGCAGTACTGCGAGCCTCAGTCTCAGCCTCAGGAGAGATGCCTGCAGGAACATGTTACCCACAGTGCAGTACTTCAAGCCTCAGCCTCAGGAGAGACGCCTGCAGGAACATGTTACCGACAGTGCAGTACTTGGAGCCTCAGTCTAGGCCTCAGGAGCTATGCCTGCAGGAACATGTTACCCACAGTGCAGTACTTCGAGCCTCAGTCTCAGCCTGAGGAGAGACGCCTGCAGGAACATGTTACCCACAGTGCAGTACTGCGAGCCTCAGTCTCAGCCTCAGGAGAGATGCCTGCAGGAACATGTTACCGACAGTGCAGTACTGCGAGCCTCGGTGTCAGCCTTAGGAGAGATGCCTGCAGGAACATGTTACCGACAGTGCAGTACTGCGAGCCTCAGCCTCAGGAGAGATGCCTGCAGGAACATGTTACCCACAGTGCAGTACTTCAAGCCTCAGTCTCAGCCTCAGGAGAGACGCCTGCAGGAACATGTTACCGACAGTGCAGTACTTGGAGCCTCAGTCTAGGCCTCAGGAGCGATGCCTGCAGGAACATGTTACCCACAGTGCAGTACTTCGAGCCTCAGTCTCAGCCTCAGGAGAGACGCCTGCAGGAACATGTTACCCACAGTTCTGTACTGCGATCCTCAGTCTTCGCCTCAGGAGAGATGCCTGCAGGAACATGTTACCGACAGTGCAGTACTGCAAGCCTCAGTCTCAGCCTCAGGAGAGATGTCTGCAGGAACATGTTACCCTCAGTGCAGTACTGCGAGCCTCAGCCTCAGGAGAGATGCCTGCAGGAACATGTTACCCACAGTGCAGTACTTCAAGCCTCAGTCTCAGCCTCAGGAGAGACGCCTGCAGGAACATGTTACCAACAGTGCAGTACTGCGAGCCTCAGTCTCAGCCTCAGGAGAGATGCCTGCAGGAACATGTTACCGACAGTGCAGTACTTCGAGCCTCAGTCTCAGCCTCAGGAGTGATGCCTGCAGGAACATGTTACCCACAGTGCAGTAATTCGAGCCTCAGTCTCAGCCTCGGGAGAGAAGCCTGCAGGAACATGTTACCCAAAGTGCAGTACTGCGAGCCTCAGTCTCAGCCTCAGGAGAGACGCCTGCAGGAACATGTTACCCACAGTGCAGTACTGCGAGCCTCAGTCTCAGCCTCAGGAGAGATGCCTGCAGGAACATGTTACCGACAGTGCAGTACTTGGAGCCTCAGTCTCAGCCTCAGGAGAGACGCCTGCAGGAACATGTTACCCACAGTGCAGTACTGCGAGCCTCAGTCTCAGCCTCAGGAGAGATGCCTGCAGGAACATGTTACCCACAGTGCAGTACTGCGAGACTCAGTTTCAGCCTTAGGAGAGATGCCTGCAGGAACATGTTACCGACAGTGCAGTACTGCGAGCCTCAGTCTCAGCCTCAGGAGAGACGCCTGCAGGAACATGTTACCCACAGTGCAGTACTGCGAGCCTCAGTCTCAGCCTCAGGAGAGATGCCTGCAGGAACATGTTACCGACAGTGCAGTACTGCGAGCCTCAGTCTCATCCTCAGGAGCGATGCCTGCAGGAACATGTTACCGACAGTGCAGTACTTCGAGCCTCAGTCTCAGCCTCAGGAGAGATGCCTGCAGGAACATGTTACCGACAGTGCAGTACTGCGAGCCTCAGTCTCAGCCTCAGGAGAGATGCCTGCAGGAACACGTTACCAACAGTGCAGTACTGCGAGCCTCAGTCTCAGCCTCAGGAGAGATGCCTGCAGGAACATGTTACCGACAGTGCAGTACTTCGAGCCTCAGTCTCAGCCTCAGCAGAGACGCCTGCAGGAACATGTTACCGACAGTGCAGTACTTGGAGCCTCAGTCTCAGCCTCAGGAGCGATGCCTGCAGGAACATGTTACCGACAGTGCAGTACTGCGAGCCTCAGTCTCAGCCTCAGGAGAGATGCCTGCAGGAACATGTTACCCACAGTGCAGTACTGCGAGCCTCAGTCTCAGCCTCAGGATAGATGCCTGCAGGAACATGTTACCCACAGTGCAGTACTGCGAGCCTCAGTTTCAGCCTTAGGAGAGACGCCTGCAGGAACATGTTACCCACAGTGCAGTACTGCGAGCCTCAGTTTCAGCCTCAGGAGAGATGCCTGCAGGAACACGTTACCAACAGTGCAGTACTGCGAGCCTCAGTCTCAGCCTCAGGAGAGATGCCTGCAGGAACATGTTACCGACAGTGCAGTACTTCCAGCCTCAGTCTCAGCCTCAGGAGAGACGCCTGCAGGAACATGTTACCGACAGTGCAGTACTTTGCAGTACTTGGAGCCTCAGTCTCAGCCTCAGGAGAGATGCCTGCAGGAACATGTTACCCACAGTGCAGTACTGCGAGCCTCAGTCTCAGCCTCAGGAGAGATGCCTGCAGGAACACGTTACCAACAGTGCAGTACTGCGAGCCTCAGTCTCAGCCTCAGGAGAGATGCCTGCAGGAACATGTTACCGACAGTGCAGTACTGCGAGCCTCAGTCTCATCCTCAGGAGCGATGCCTGCAGGAACATGTTACCGACAGTGCAGTACTTCGAGCCTCAGTCTCAGCCTCAGGAGAGATGCCTGCAGGAACATGTTACCGACAGTGCAGTACTGCGAGCCTCAGTCTCAGCCTCAGGAGAGATGCCTGCAGGAACACGTTACCAACAGTGCAGTACTGCGAGCCTCAGTCTCAGCCTCAGGAGAGATGCCTGCAGGAACATGTTACCGACAGTGCAGTACTTCGAGCCTCAGTCTCAGCCTCAGCAGAGACGCCTGCAGGAACATGTTACCGACAGTGCAGTACTTGGAGCCTCAGTCTCAGCCTCAGGAGCGATGCCTGCAGGAACATGTTACCGACAGTGCAGTACTGTGAGCCTCAGTCTCAGCCTCAGGAGAGATGCCTGCAGGAACATGTTACCCACAGTGCAGTACTGCGAGCCTCAGTCTCAGCCTCAGGATAGATGCCTGCAGGAACATGTTACCCACAGTGCAGTACTGCGAGCCTCAGTTTCAGCCTTAGGAGAGATGCCTGCAGGAACATGTTACCCACAGTGCAGTACTGCGAGCCTCAGTTTCAGCCTCAGGAGAGATGCCTGCAGGAACATGTTACCGACAGTGCAGTACTTCCAGCCTCAGTCTCAGCCTCAGGAGAGACGCCTGCAGGAACATGTTACCGACAGTGCAGTACTTTGCAGTACTTGGAGCCTCAGTCTCAGCCTCAGGAGCGATGCCTGCAGGAACATGTTACCGACAGTGCAGTACTGCGAGCCTCAGTCTCAGCCTCAGGAGAGATGCCTGCAGGAACATGTTACCCACAGTGCAGTACTGCGAGCCTCAGTCTCAGCCTCAGGAGAGATGCCTGCAGGAACACGTTACCAACAGTGCAGTACTGCGAGCCTCAGTCTCAGCCTCAGGAGAGATGCCTGCAGGAACATGTTACCCACAGTGCAGTACTTCAAGCCTCAGTCTCAGCCTCAGGAGAGACGCCTGCAGGAACATGTTACCGACAGTGCAGTACTTGGAGCCTCAGTCTAGGCCTCAGGAGCGATGCTTGCAGGAACATGTTACCCACAGTGCAGTACTTCAAGCCTCAGTCTCAGCCTCAGGAGAGACGCCTGCAGGAACATGTTACCCATAGTGCTGTACTGCGATCCTCAGTCTCCGCCTCAAGAGAGATGCCTGCAGGAACATGTTACCGACAGTGCAGTACTGCGAGCCCCAGTCTCAGCCTCAGGAGAGATGCCTGCAGGAACATGTTACCCACAGTGCAGTACTGCGAGCCTCAGGAGAGATGCCTGCAGGAACATGTTACCGACAGTGCAGTACTGCGAGCGTCAGTCTCAGCCTCAGGAGAGACGCCTGCAGGAACATGTTACCCACAGTGCAGTACTGCGAGCCTCAGTCTCAGCCTCAGGAGAGATGCCTGCAGGAACATGTTACCCACAGTGCAGTACTTCAAGCCTCAGCCTCAGGAGAGACGCCTGCAGGAACATGTTACCGACAGTGCAGTACTTGGAGCCTCAGTCTAGGCCTCAGGAGCTATGCCTGCAGGAACATGTTACCCACAGTGCAGTACTTCGAGCCTCAGTCTCAGCCTCAGGAGAGACGCCTGCAGGAACATGTTACCCACAGTGCAGTACTGCGAGCCTCAGTCTCAGCCTCAGGAGAGATGCCTGCAGGAACATGTTACCGACAGTGCAGTACTGCGAGCCTCGGTGTCAGCCTTAGGAGAGATGCCTGCAGGAACATGTTACCGACAGTGCAGTACTGCGAGCCTCAGCCTCAGGAGAGATGCCTGCAGGAACATGTTACCCACAGTGCAGTACTTCAAGCCTCAGTCTCAGCCTCAGGAGAGACGCCTGCAGGAACATGTTACCGACAGTGCAGTACTTGGAGCCTCAGTCTAGGCCTCAGGAGCGATGCCTGCAGGAACATGTTACCCACAGTGCAGTACTTCGAGCCTCAGTCTCAGCCTCAGGAGAGACGCCTGCAGGAACATGTTACCCACAGTTCTGTACTGCGATCCTCAGTCTTCGCCTCAGGAGAGATGCCTGCAGGAACATGTTACCGACAGTGCAGTACTGCAAGCCTCAGTCTCAGCCTCAGGAGAGATGCCTGCAGGAACATGTTACCCTCAGTGCAGTACTGCGAGCCTCAGCCTCAGGAGAGATGCCTGCAGGAACATGTTACCCACAGTGCAGTACTTCAAGCCTCAGTCTCAGCCTCAGGAGAGACGCCTGCAGGAACATGTTACCAACAGTGCAGTACTGCGAGCCTCAGTCTCAGCCTCAGGAGAGATGCCTGCAGGAACATGTTACCGACAGTGCAGTACTTCGAGCCTCAGTCTCAGCCTCAGGAGTGATGCCTGCAGGAACATGTTACCCACAGTGCAGTAATTCGAGCCTCAGTCTCAGCCTCGGGAGAGAAGCCTGCAGGAACATGTTACCCAAAGTGCAGTACTGCGAGCCTCAGTCTCAGCCTCAGGAGAGACGCCTGCAGGAACATGTTACCCACAGTGCAGTACTGCGAGCCTCAGTCTCAGCCTCAGGAGAGATGCCTGCAGGAACATGTTACCGACAGTGCAGTACTTGGAGCCTCAGTCTCAGCCTCAGGAGAGACGCCTGCAGGAACATGTTACCCACAGTGCAGTACTGCGAGCCTCAGTCTCAGCCTCAGGAGAGATGCCTGCAGGAACATGTTACCCACAGTGCAGTACTGCGAGACTCAGTTTCAGCCTTAGGAGAGATGCCTGCAGGAACATGTTACCGACAGTGCAGTACTGCGAGCCTCAGTCTCAGCCTCAGGAGAGACGCCTGCAGGAACATGTTACCCACAGTGCAGTACTGCGAGCCTCAGTCTCAGCCTCAGGAGAGATGCCTGCAGGAACATGTTACCGACAGTGCAGTACTGCGAGCCTCAGTCTCATCCTCAGGAGCGATGCCTGCAGGAACATGTTACCGACAGTGCAGTACTTCGAGCCTCAGTCTCAGCCTCAGGAGAGATGCCTGCAGGAACATGTTACCGACAGTGCAGTACTGCGAGCCTCAGTCTCAGCCTCAGGAGAGATGCCTGCAGGAACATGTTACCCACAGTGCAGTACGGCGAGCCTCAGTCTCAGCCTCAGGAGAGATGCCTGCAGGAACACGTTACCAACAGTGCAGTACTGCGAGCCTCAGTCTCAGCCTCAGGAGAGATGCCTGCAGGAACATGTTACCGACAGTGCAGTACTTCGAGCCTCAGTCTCAGCCTCAGCAGAGACGCCTGCAGGAACATGTTACCGACAGTGCAGTACTTGGAGCCTCAGTCTCAGCCTCAGGAGCGATGCCTGCAGGAACATGTTACCGACAGTGCAGTACTGCGAGCCTCAGTCTCAGCCTCAGGAGAGATGCCTGCAGGAACATGTTACCGACAGTGCAGTACTTCGAGCCTCAGTCTCAGCCTCAGGAGTGATGCCTGCAGGAACATGTTACCCACAGTGCAGTAATTCGAGCCTCAGTCTCAGCCTCGGGAGAGAAGCCTGCAGGAACATGTTACCCAAAGTGCAGTACTGCGAGCCTCAGTCTCAGCCTCAGGAGAGACGCCTGCAGGAACATGTTACCCACAGTGCAGTACTGCGAGCCTCAGTCTCAGCCTCAGGAGAGATGCCTGCAGGAACATGTTACCGACAGTGCAGTACTTGGAGCCTCAGTCTCAGCCTCAGGAGAGACGCCTGCAGGAACATGTTACCCACAGTGCAGTACTGCGAGCCTCAGTCTCAGCCTCAGGAGAGATGCCTGCAGGAACATGTTACCCACAGTGCAGTACTGCGAGACTCAGTTTCAGCCTTAGGAGAGATGCCTGCAGGAACATGTTACCGACAGTGCAGTACTGCGAGCCTCAGTCTCAGCCTCAGGAGAGACGCCTGCAGGAACATGTTACCCACAGTGCAGTACTGCGAGCCTCAGTCTCAGCCTCAGGAGAGATGCCTGCAGGAACATGTTACCGACAGTGCAGTACTGCGAGCCTCAGTCTCATCCTCAGGAGCGATGCCTGCAGGAACATGTTACCGACAGTGCAGTACTTCGAGCCTCAGTCTCAGCCTCAGGAGAGATGCCTGCAGGAACATGTTACCGACAGTGCAGTACTGCGAGCCTCAGTCTCAGCCTCAGGAGAGATGCCTGCAGGAACACGTTACCAACAGTGCAGTACTGCGAGCCTCAGTCTCAGCCTCAGGAGAGATGCCTGCAGGAACATGTTACCGACAGTGCAGTACTTCGAGCCTCAGTCTCAGCCTCAGCAGAGACGCCTGCAGGAACATGTTACCGACAGTGCAGTACTTGGAGCCTCAGTCTCAGCCTCAGGAGCGATGCCTGCAGGAACATGTTACCGACAGTGCAGTACTGCGAGCCTCAGTCTCAGCCTCAGGAGAGATGCCTGCAGGAACATGTTACCCACAGTGCAGTACTGCGAGCCTCAGTCTCAGCCTCAGGATAGATGCCTGCAGGAACATGTTACCCACAGTGCAGTACTGCGAGCCTCAGTTTCAGCCTTAGGAGAGATGCCTGCAGGAACATGTTACCCACAGTGCAGTACTGCGAGCCTCAGTTTCAGCCTCAGGAGAGATGCCTGCAGGAACACGTTACCAACAGTGCAGTACTGCGAGCCTCAGTCTCAGCCTCAGGAGAGATGCCTGCAGGAACATGTTACCGACAGTGCAGTACTTCCAGCCTCAGTCTCAGCCTCAGGAGAGACGCCTGCAGGAACATGTTACCGACAGTGTAGTACTTTGCAGTACTTGGAGCCTCAGTCTCAGCCTCAGGAGAGATGCCTGCAGGAACATGTTACCCACAGTGCAGTACTGCGAGCCTCAGTCTCAGCCTCAGGAGAGATGCCTGCAGGAACACGTTACCAACAGTGCAGTACTGCGAGCCTCAGTCTCAGCCTCAGGAGAGATGCCTGCAGGAACATGTTACCGACAGTGCAGTACTGCGAGCCTCAGTCTCATCCTCAGGAGCGATGCCTGCAGGAACATGTTACCGACAGTGCAGTACTTCGAGCCTCAGTCTCAGCCTCAGGAGAGATGCCTGCAGGAACATGTTACCGACAGTGCAGTACTGCGAGCCTCAGTCTCAGCCTCAGGAGAGATGCCTGCAGGAACACGTTACCAACAGTGCAGTACTGCGAGCCTCAGTCTCAGCCTCAGGAGAGATGCCTGCAGGAACATGTTACCGACAGTGCAGTACTTCGAGCCTCAGTCTCAGCCTCAGCAGAGACGCCTGCAGGAACATGTTACCGACAGTGCAGTACTTGGAGCCTCAGTCTCAGCCTCAGGAGCGATGCCTGCAGGAACATGTTACCGACAGTGCAGTACTGCGAGCCTCAGTCTCAGCCTCAGGAGAGATGCCTGCAGGAACATGTTACCCACAGTGCAGTACTGCGAGCCTCAGTCTCAGCCTCAGGATAGATGCCTGCAGGAACATGTTACCCACAGTGCAGTACTGCGAGCCTCAGTTTCAGCCTTAGGAGAGATGCCTGCAGGAACATGTTACCCACAGTGCAGTACTGCGAGCCTCAGTTTCAGCCTCAGGAGAGATGCCTGCAGGAACATGTTACCAACAGTGCAGTACTTCCAGCCTCAGTCTCAGCCTCAGGAGAGACGCCTGCAGGAACATGTTACCGACAGTGCAGTACTTTGCAGTACTTGGAGCCTCAGTCTCAGCCTCAGGAGCGATGCCTGCAGGAACATGTTACCGACAGTGCAGTACTGCGAGCCTCAGTCTCAGCCTCAGGAGAGATGCCTGCAGGAACATGTTACCCACAGTGCAGTACTGCGAGCCTCAGTCTCAGCCTCAGGAGAGATGCCTGCAGGAACACGTTACCAACAGTGCAGTACTGCGAGCCTCAGTCTCAGCCTCAGGAGAGATGCCTGCAGGAACATGTTACCCACAGTGCAGTACTTCAAGCCTCAGTCTCAGCCTCAGGAGAGACGCCTGCAGGAACATGTTACCGACAGTGCAGTACTTGGAGCCTCAGTCTAGGCCTCAGGAGCGATGCCTGCAGGAACATGTTACCCACAGTGCAGTACTTCAAGCCTCAGTCTCAGCCTCAGGAGAGACGCCTGCAGGAACATGTTACCCATAGTGCTGTACTGCGATCCTCAGTCTCCGCCTCAAGAGAGATGCCTGCAGGAACATGTTACCGACAGTGCAGTACTGCGAGCCCCAGTCTCAGCCTCAGGAGAGATGCCTGCAGGAACATGTTACCCACAGTGCAGTACTGCGAGCCTCAGGAGAGATGCCTGCAGGAACATGTTACCGACAGTGCAGTACTGCGAGCGTCAGTCTCAGCCTCAGGAGAGACGCCTGCAGGAACATGTTACCCACAGTGCAGTACTGCGAGCCTCAGTCTCAGCCTCAGGAGAGATGCCTGCAGGAACATGTTACCCACAGTGCAGTACTTCAAGCCTCAGCCTCAGGAGAGACGCCTGCAGGAACATGTTACCGACAGTGCAGTACTTGGAGCCTCAGTCTAGGCCTCAGGAGCTATGCCTGCAGGAACATGTTACCCACAGTGCAGTACTTCGAGCCTCAGTCTCAGCCTCAGGAGAGACGCCTGCAGAATTATGTTACCCACAGTGCAGTACTGCGAGCCTCAGTCTCAGCCTCAGGAGAGATGCCTGCAGGAACATGTTACCGACAGTGCAGTACTGCGAGCCTCGGTGTCAGCCTTAGGAGAGATGCCTGCAGGAACATGTTACCGACAGTGCAGTACTGCGAGCCTCAGCCTCAGGAGAGATGCCTGCAGGAACATGTTACCCACAGTGCAGTACTTCAAGCCTCAGTCTCAGCCTCAGGAGAGACGCCTGCAGGAACATGTTACCGACAGTGCAGTACTTGGAGCCTCAGTCTAGGCCTCAGGAGCGATGCCTGCAGGAACATGTTACCCACAGTGCAGTACTTCGAGCCTCAGTCTCAGCCTCAGGAGAGACGCCTGCAGGAACATGTTACCCACAGTTCTGTACTGCGATCCTCAGTCTTCGCCTCAGGAGAGATGCCTGCAGGAACATGTTACCGACAGTGCAGTACTGCAAGCCTCAGTCTCAGCCTCAGGAGAGATGCCTGCAGGAACATGTTACCCTCAGTGCAGTACTGCGAGCCTCAGCCTCAGGAGAGATGCCTGCAGGAACATGTTACCCACAGTGCAGTACTTCAAGCCTCAGTCTCAGCCTCAGGAGAGACGCCTGTAGGAACATGTTACCAACAGTGCAGTACTGCGAGCCTCAGTCTCAGCCTCAGGAGAGATGCCTGCAGGAACATGTTACCGACAGTGCAGTACTTCGAGCCTCAGTCTCAGCCTCAGGAGTGATGCCTGCAGGAACATGTTACCCACAGTGCAGTAATTCGAGCCTCAGTCTCAGCCTCGGGAGAGAAGCCTGCAGGAACATGTTACCCAAAGTGCAGTACTGCGAGCCTCAGTCTCAGCCTCAGGAGAGACGCCTGCAGGAACATGTTACCCACAGTGCAGTACTGCGAGCCTCAGTCTCAGCCTCAGGAGAGATGCCTGCAGGAACATGTTACCGACAGTGCAGTACTTGGAGCCTCAGTCTCAGCCTCAGGAGAGACGCCTGCAGGAACATGTTACCCACAGTGCAGTACTGCGAGCCTCAGTCTCAGCCTCAGGAGAGATGCCTGCAGGAACATGTTACCCACAGTGCAGTACTGCGAGACTCAGTTTCAGCCTTAGGAGAGATGCCTGCAGGAACATGTTACCGACAGTGCAGTACTGCGAGCCTCAGTCTCAGCCTCAGGAGAGACGCCTGCAGGAACATGTTACCCACAGTGCAGTACTGCGAGCCTCAGTCTCAGCCTCAGGAGAGATGCCTGCAGGAACATGTTACCGACAGTGCAGTACTGCGAGCCTCAGTCTCATCCTCAGGAGCGATGCCTGCAGGAACATGTTACCGACAGTGCAGTACTTCGAGCCTCAGTCTCAGCCTCAGGAGAGATGCCTGCAGGAACATGTTACCGACAGTGCAGTACTGCGAGCCTCAGTCTCAGCCTCAGGAGAGATGCCTGCAGGAACATGTTACCCACAGTGCAGTACGGCGAGCCTCAGTCTCAGCCTCAGGAGAGATGCCTGCAGGAACACGTTACCAACAGTGCAGTACTGCGAGCCTCAGTCTCAGCCTCAGGAGAGATGCCTGCAGGAACATGTTACCGACAGTGCAGTACTTCGAGCCTCAGTCTCAGCCTCAGCAGAGACGCCTGCAGGAACATGTTACCGACAGTGCAGTACTTGGAGCCTCAGTCTCAGCCTCAGGAGCGATGCCTGCAGGAACATGTTACCGACAGTGCAGTACTGCGAGCCTCAGTCTCAGCCTCAGGAGAGATGCCTGCAGGAACATGTTACCCACAGTGCAGTACTGCGAGCCTCAGTCTCAGCCTCAGGAGAGATGCTTGCAGGAACACGTTACCAACAGTGCAGTACTGCGAGCCTCAGTCTCAGCCTCAGGAGAGATGCCTGCAGGAACATGTTACCGACAGTGCAGTACTTCGAGCCTCAGTCTCGAACTCAGGAGAGACGCCTGCAGGAACATGTTACCGACAGTGCAGTACTTGGAGCCTCAGTCTCAGCCTCAGGAGCGATGCCTGCAGGAACATGTTACCCACAGTGCAGTACTTCGAGCCTCAGACTCAGCATCAGGAGAGACACCTGCAGGAACATGTTACTGACAGTGCAGTACTGCGAGCCTCAGTCTCATCCTCTCGAGCGATGCGTGCAGGAACATGTTACCCACAGTGCAGTACTGCGAGCCTCAGGGGAGATGCCTGCAGGAACATGTTACCGACAGTGCAGTACTTGGAGCCTCAGTCTCAGCCTCAGGAGAGACGCCTGCAGGAACATGTTACCCACAGTGCAGTACTGCGAGCCTCAGTCTCAGCCTCAGGAGAGATGCCTGCAGGAACATGTTACCCACAGTGCAGTACTGCGAGACTCAGTTTCAGCCTTAGGAGAGATGCCTGCAGGAACATGTTACCGACAGTGCAGTACTGCGAGCCTCAGTCTCAGCCTCAGGAGAGACCCCTGCAGGAACATGTTACCCACAGTGCAGTACTGCGAGCCTCAGTCTCAGCCTCAGGAGAGATGCCTGCAGGAACATGTTACCGACAGTGCAGTACTGCGAGCCTCAGTCTCATCCTCAGGAGCGATGCCTGCAGGAACATGTTACCGACAGTGCAGTACTTCGAGCCTCAGTCTCAGCCTCAGGAGAGATGCCTGCAGGAACATGTTACCCACAGTGCAGTACTTCGAGCCTCAGTCTCAGCCTCAGCAGAGACGCCTGCAGGAACATGTTACCGACAGTGCAGTACTTGGAGCCTCAGTCTCAGCCTCAGGAGCGATGCCTGCAGGAACATGTTACCGACAGTGCAGTACTGCGAGCCTCAGTCTCAGCCTCAGGAGAGATGCCTGCAGGAACATGTTACCCACCGTGCAGTACTGCGAGCCTCAGTCTCAGCCTCAGGAGAGATGCCTGCAGGAACACGTTACCAACAGTGCAGTACTGCGAGCCTCAGTCTCAGCCTCAGGAGAGATGCCTGCAGGAACATGTTACCGACAGTGCAGTACTTCGAGCCTCAGTCTCGAACTCAGGAGAGACGCCTGCAGGAACATGTTACCGACAGTGCAGTACTTGGAGCCTCAGTCTCAGCCTCAGGAGCGATGCCTGCAGGAACATGTTACCCACAGTGCAGTACTTCGAGCCTCAGACTCAGCATCAGGAGAGACACCTGCAGGAACATGTTACTGACAGTGCAGTACTGCGAGCCTCAGTCTCATCCTCTCGAGCGATGCCTGCAGGAACATGTTACCCACAGTGCAGTACTGCGAGCCTCAGGGGAGATGCCTGCAGGAACATGTTACCGACAGTGCAGTACTTGGAGCCTCAGTCTCAGCCTCAGGAGAGACGCCTGCAGGAACATGTTACCCACAGTGCAGTACTGCGAGCCTCAGTCTCAGCCTCAGGAGAGATGCCTGCAGGAACATGTTACCCACAGTGCAGTACTGCGAGACTCAGTTTCAGCCTTAGGAGAGATGCCTGCAGGAACATGTTACCGACAGTGCAGTACTGCGAGCCTCAGTCTCAGCCTCAGGAGAGACGCCTGCAGGAACATGTTACCCACAGTGCAGTACTGCGAGCCTCAGTCTCAGCCTCAGGAGAGATGCCTGCAGGAACATGTTACCGACAGTGCAGTACTGCGAGCCTCAGTCTCATCCTCAGGAGCGATGCCTGCAGGAACATGTTACCGACAGTGCAGTACTTCGAGCCTCAGTCTCAGCCTCAGGAGAGATGCCTGCAGGAACATGTTACCGACAGTGCAGTACTGCGAGCCTCAGGAGAGATGCCTGCAGGAACATGTTACCCACAGTGCAGTACGGCGAGCCTCAGTCTCAGCCTCAGGAGAGATGCCTGCAGGAACACGTTACCAACAGTGCAGTACTGCGAGCCTCAGTCTCAGCCTCAGGAGAGATGCCTGCAGGAACATGTTACCGACAGTGCAGTACTTCGAGCCTCAGTCTCAGCCTCAGCAGAGACGCCTGCAGGAACATGTTACCGACAGTGCAGTACTTGGAGCCTCAGTCTCAGCCTCAGGAGCGATGCCTGCAGGAACATGTTACCGACAGTGCAGTACTGCGAGCCTCAGTCTCAGCCTCAGGAGAGATGCCTGCAGGAACATGTTACCCACAGTGCAGTACTGCGAGCCTCAGTCTCAGCCTCAGGAGAGATGCCTGCAGGAACACGTTACCAACAGTGCAGTACTGCGAGCCTCAGTCTCAGCCTCAGGAGAGATGCCTGCAGGAACATGTTACCGACAGTGCAGTACTTCGAGCCTCAGTCTCGAACTCAGGAGAGACGCCTGCAGGAACATGTTACCGACAGTGCAGTACTTGGAGCCTCAGTCTCAGCCTCAGGAGCGATGCCTGCAGGAACATGTTACCCACAGTGCAGTACTTCGAGCCTCAGACTCAGCATCAGGAGAGACACCTGCAGGAACATGTTACCGACAGTGCAGTACTGCGAGCCTCAGTCTCATCCTCTCGAGCGATGCCTGCAGGAACATGTTACCCACAGTGCAGTACTGCGAGCCTCAGGGGAGATGCCTGCAGGAACATGTTACCGACAGTGCAGTACTTGGAGCCTCAGTCTCAGCCTCAGGAGAGATGCCTGCAGGAATATGTTACCGACAGCGCAGTACTTGGAGCCTCAGTCTCAGCCTCAGGAGAGATGCCTGCAGGAACATGTTACCAACAGTGCAGTACTGCGAGCCTCAGTCTCAGCCTCAGGAGAGACGCCTGCAGGAACATGTTACCGACAGTGCAGTACTTCGAGCCTCAGTCTCAGCCTCAGGAGAGATGCCTGCAGGAACATGTTCCCGACAGTGCAGTACTTCGAGCCTCAGTCTCAGCCTCAGGAGCGATGCCTACAGGAACATGTTACCCACAGTGCAGTAATTCGAGCCTCAGTCTCAGCCTCAGGAGAGACGCCTGCAGGAACATGTTACCCACAGTGCAGTACTGCGAGCCTCAGTCTCAGCCTCAGGAGAGACGCCTGCAGGAACATGTTACCCACAGTGCAGTACTGCGAGCCTCAGTCTCAGCCTCAGGAGAGATGCCTGCAGGAACATGTTACCGACAGTGCAGTACTTGGAGCCTCAGTCTCAGCCTCAGGAGGGACGCCTGCAGGAACATGTTACCCACAGTGCAGTACTGCGAGCCTCAGTCTCAGCCTCAGGATAGATGCCTGCAGGAACATGTTACCCACAGTGCAGTACTGCGAGCCTCAGTTTCAGCCTTAGGAGAGACGCCTGCAGGAACATGTTACCCACAGTGCAGTACTGCGAGCCTCAGTTTCAGCCTCAGGAGAGATGCCTGCAGGAACACGTTACCAACAGTGCAGTACTGCGAGCCTCAGTCTCAGCCTCAGGAGAGATGCCTGCAGGAACATGTTACCAACAGTGCAGTACTTCCAGCCTCAGTCTCAGCCTCAGGAGAGAAGCCTGCAGGAACATGTTACCGACAGTGCAGTACTTTGCAGTACTTGGAGCCTCAGTCTCAGCCTCAGGAGCGATGCCTGCAGGAACATGTTACCGACAGTGCAGTACTGCGAGCCTCAGTCTCAGCCTCAGGAGAGATGCCTGCAGGAACATGTTACCCACAGTGCAGTACTGCGAGCCTCAGTCTCAGCCTCAGGAGAGATGCCTGCAGGAACACGTTACCAACAGTGCAGTACTGCGAGCCTCAGTCTCAGCCTCAGGAGAGATGCCTGCAGGAACATGTTACCGACAGTGCAGTACTTCGAGCCTCAGTCTCGGCCTCAGGAGAGACGCCTGCAGGAACATGTTACCGACAGTGCAGTACTTGGAGCCTCAGTCTCAGCCTCAGGAGCGATGCCTTCAGGAACATGTTACCCACAGTGCAGTACTTCGAGCCTCAGTCTCAGCCTCAGGAGAGATGCCTGCAGGAACATGTTACCGACAGTGCAGTACTTGGAGCCTCAGTCTCAGCCTCAGCAGCGATGCCTGCAGGAACATGTTACCCACAGTGCAGTACTTCGAGCCTCAGTCTCAGCATCAGGAGAGACACCTGCAGGAACATGTTACCCACAGTGCAGTACTGCGAGCCTCAGGAGAGATGCCTGCAGGAACATGTTACCGACAGCCCAGTACTTGGAGCCTCAGTCTCAGCCTCAGGAGAGATGCCTGCAGGAACATGTTACCGACAGTGCAGTACTTGGAGCCTCAGTCTCAGCCTCAGGAGAGATGCCTGCAGGAACATGTTACCGACAGCGCAGTACTTGGAGCCTCAGTCTCAGCCTCAGGAGAGATGCCTGCAGGAACATGTTACCGACAGTGCAGTACTTGGAGCCTCAGTCTCAGCCTCAGGAGAGATGCTTGCAGGAACATGTTACCGACAGTGCAGTACTGCAAGCCTCAATATCAGCCTCAGGAGAGATGCCTGCAGGAACATGTTACCGACAGTGCAGTACTGCGAGCCTCAGTCTCAGCCTCAGGAGAGATGCCTGCAGGAACATGTTACCGACAGTGCAGTACTGCGAGCCTCAATATCTGCCTCAGGAGAGATGCCTGCAGGAACATGTTACCGACAGTGCAGTACTGCGAGCCTCAGTCTCAGCCTCAGGAGACATGCCTGCCGGAACATGTTACCGACAGTGCAGTAATTTGAGCCTCAGTCTCAGCCTCAGGAGAGATGCCTGCAGGAACATGTTACCCTCAGTGCAGTACTGCGAGCCTCAGCCTCAGGAGAGATGCCTGCAGGAACATGTTACCCACAGTGCAGTACTTCAAGCCTCAGTCTCAGCCTCAGGAGAGACGCCTGCAGGAACATGTTACCGACAGTGCAGTACTTGGAGCCTCAGTTTAGGCCTCAGGAGCGATGCCTGCAGGAACATGTTACCCACAGTGCAGTACTTCAAGCCTCAGTCTCAGCCTCAGGAGAGCCGCCTGCAGGAACATGTTACCAACAGTGCAGTACTGCGAGCCTCAGTCTCAGCCTCAGGAGAGAAGCCTGCAGGAACATGTTACCGAGAGTGCAGTACTTCGAGCCTCAGTCTCAGCCTCAGGAGAGATGCCTGCAGGAACATGTTACCGACAGTGCAGTACTTGGAGCCTCAGTCTCAGCCTCAGGAGCGATGCCTGCAGGAACATGTTACCCACAGTGCTGTACTTCGAGCCTCAGTCTCAGCCTCAGGATTGATGCCTGCAGGAACATGTTACCCACAGAGCAGTACTGCGAGCCTCAGTCTCAGCCTCAGGAGAGACGCCTGCAGGAACATGTTACCCACAGTGCAGTACTGCGAGCCTCAGTCTCAGCCTCAGGAGAGATGCCTGCAGGAACATGTTACCGACAGTGCAGTACTTGGAGCCTCAGTCTCAGCCTCAGGAGAGACGCCTGCAGGAACATGTTACCCACAGTGCAGTACTGCGAGCCTCAGTCTCAGCCTCAGGAGAGATGCCTGCAGTAACATGTTACAGACAGTGCAGTACTGCGAGCCTCAGTCTGATCCTCAGGAGCGATGCCTGCAGGAACATGTTACCGACAGTGCAGTACTTCGAGCCTCAGTCTCAGCCTCAGGAGAGATGCCTGCAGGAACATGTTACCGACAGTGCAGTACTGCGAGCCTCGGTCTCAGCCTCAGGAGAGATGCCTGCAGGAACATGTTACCCACAGTGCAGTACTGCGAGACTCAGTCTCAGCCTCAGGAGAGATGCCTGCAGGAACACGTTACCAACAGTGCAGTACTGCGAGCCTCAGTCTCAGCCTCAGGAGAGATGCCTGCAGGAACATGTTACCGACAGTGCAGTACTTCGAGCCTCAGTCTCAGCCTCAGGAGAGACGCCTGCAGGAACATGTTACTGACAGTGCAGTACTTGGAGCCTCAGTCTCAGCCTCAGGAGAGATGCCTGCAGGAACATGTTACCCACAGTGCAGTACTGCGAGCCTCAGTCTCAGCCTCAGGAGAGATGCCTGCAGGAACACGTTACCAACAGTGCAGTACTGCGAGCCTCAGTCTCAGCCTCAGGAGAGATGCCTGCAGGAACATGTTACCGACAGTGCAGTACTTGGAGCCTAAGTCTCAGCCTCAGGAGCGATGCTTGCAGGAACATGTTACCCACAGTGCAGTACTTCGAGCCTCAGTCTCAGCCTCAGGAGAGATGCCTGCAGGAACATGTTACCGACAGTGCAGTACTTGGAGCCTCAGTCTCAGCCTCAGAAGCGATGCCTGCAGGAACATGTTACCCACAGTGCAGTACTTCGAGCCTCAGTCTCAGCATCAGGAGAGACACCTGCAGGAACATGTTACCCACAGTGCAGTACTGCGAGCCTCAGTAGAGATGCCTGCAGGAACATGTTACCGACAGTGCAGTACTTTGAGCCTCAGTCTCAGCCTCCGGAGAGATGCCTGCAGGAATATGTTACCAACAGCGCAGTACTTGGAGCCTCAGTCTCAGCCTCAGGAGAGATGCCTGCAGGAACATGTTACCGACAGTGCAGTACTGCGAGCCTCAGTCTCTGCCTCAGGAGAGATGCCTGCAGGAACATGTTACCGACAGTGCAGTACTGCGAGCCTCAGTCTCAGCCTCAGGAGAGATGCCTGCAGGAACATGTTACCCACAGAGCAGTACTGCGAGCCTCAGTCTCAGCCTCAGGAGAGACGCCTGCAGGAACATGTTACCCACAGTGCAGTACTGCGAGCCTCAGTCTCAGCCTCAGGAGAGATGCCTGCAGGAACATGTTACCGACAGTGCAGTACTTGGAGCCTCAGTCTCAGCCTCAGGAGAGACGCCTGCAGGAACATGTTACCCACAGTGCAGTACTGCGAGCCTCAGTCTCAGCCTCAGGAGAGATGCCTGCAGGAACATGTTACCCACAGTCCAGTACTGCGAGCCTCAGTCTCAGCCTCAGGAGAGACGCCTGTAGGAACATGTTACCCACAGTGCAGTACTGCGAGCCTCAGTCTCAGCCTCAGGAGAGATGCCTGCAGTAACATGTTACAGACAGTGCAGTACTGCGAGCCTCAGTCTGATCCTCAGGAGCGATGCCTGCAGGAACATGTTACCGACAGTGCAGTACTTCGAGCCTCAGTCTCAGCCTCAGGAGAGATGCCTGCAGGAACATGTTACCGACAGTGCAGTACTGCGAGCCTCGGTCTCAGCCTCAGGAGAGATGCCTGCAGGAACATGTTACCCACAGTGCAGTACTGCGAGACTCAGTCTCAGCCTCAGGAGAGATGCCTGCAGGAACACGTTACCAACAGTGCAGTACTGCGAGCCTCAGTCTCAGCCTCAGGAGAGATGCCTGCAGGAACATGTTACCGACAGTGCAGTACTTCGAGCCTCAGTCTCAGCCTCAGGAGAGACGCCTGCAGGAACCTGTTACTGACAGTGCAGTACTTGGAGCCTCAGTCTCAGCCTCAGGAGAGATGCCTGCAGGAACATGTTACCCACAGTGCAGTACTGCGAGCCTCAGTCTCAGCCTCAGGAGAGATGCCTGCAGGAACACGTTACCAACAGTGCAGTACTGCGAGCCTCAGTCTCAGCCTCAGGAGAGATGCCTGCAGGAACATGTTACCGACAGTGCAGTACTTGGAGCCTAAGTCTCAGCCTCAGGAGCGATGCTTGCAGGAACATGTTACCCACAGTGCAGTACTTGGAGCCTCAGTCTCAGCCTCAGGAGAGATGCCTGCAGGAACATGTTACCGACAGTGCAGTACTTGGAGCCTCAGTCTCAGCCTCAGAAGCGATGCCTGCAGGAACATGTTACCCACAGTGCAGTACTTCGAGCCTCAGTCTCAGCATCAGGAGAGACACCTGCAGGAACATGTTACCCACAGTGCAGTACTGCGAGCCTCAGGAGAGATGCCTGCAGGAACATGTTACCGACAGTGCAGTACTTTGAGCCTCAGTCTCAGCCTCCGGAGAGATGCCTGCAGGAATATGTTACCAACAGCGCAGTACTTGGAGCCTCAGTCTCAGCCTCAGGAGAGATGCCTGCAGGAACATGTTACCGACAGTGCAGTACTGCGAGCCTCAGTCTCTGCCTCAGGAGAGATGCCTGCAGGAACATGTTACCGACAGTGCAGTACTGCGAGCCTCAATATCTGCCTCAGGAGAGAAGCCTGCAGGAACATGTTACCGACAGTGCAGTACTGCGAGCCTCAGTCTCAGCCTCAGGAGAGATGCCTGCAGGAACATGTTACTCACAGTGCAGTACTTGGAGCCTCAGTCTCAGCCTCAGGAGAGATGCCTGCAGGAACATGTTACCGACAGTGCAGTACTGCGAGCCTCAATATCAGCCTCAGGAGAGATGCCTGCAGGAACATGTTACCCACAGTGCAGTACTTCGAGCCTCAGTCTCAGCCTCAGGAGAGACGCCTGCAGGAACATGTTACCCACAGTGCAGTACTGCGAGCCTCAGTCTCAGCCTCAGGAGAGACGCCTGCAGGAACACGTTACCCACAGTGCAGTACTGCGAGCCTCAGTCTCAGCCTCAGGAGAGATGCCTGCAGGAACATGTTACCGACAGTGCAGTACTGCGAGCCTCAGTCTCAGCCTCAGGAGAGACGCCTGCAGGAACATGTTACCCACAGTGCAGTACTGCGAGCCTCAGTCTCAGCCTCAGGAGAGATGCCTGCAGGAACATGTTACCCACAGTGCAGTACTGCGAGCCTCAGTCTCAGCCTCAGGAGAGATGCCTGCAGGAACATGTCACCCACAGTGCAGTACTGCGAGCCTCAGTCTCAGCCTTAGGAGAGATGCCTGCAGGAACATGTTACCGACAGTGCAGTACTGCGAGCCTCAGTCTCAGCCTCAAGAGAGACGCCTGCAGGAACATGTTACCCACAGTGCAGTACTGCGAGCCTCAGTCTCAGCCTCAGGAGAGATGCCTGCAGGAACATGTTACCCACAGTGCAGTACTTCAAGCCTCAGTCTCAGCCTCAGGAGAGACGCCTGCAGGAACATGTTACCGACAGTGCAGTACTTGGAGCCTCAGTCTAGGCCTCAGGAGCGATGCCTGCAGGAACATGTTACCCACAGTGCAGTACTTCAAGCCTCAGTCTCAGCCTCAGGAGAGACGCCTGCAGGAACATGTTACCCACAGTGCTGTGCTGCGATCCTCAGTCTCCGCCTCAAGAGAGATGCCTGCAGGAACATGTTACCGACAGTGCAGTACTGCGAGCCTCAGTCTCAGCCTCAGGAGAGATGCCTGCAGGAACATGTTACCCACAGTGCAGTACTGCGAGCCTCAGTCTCAGCCTCAGGAGAGATGCCTGCAGGAACATGTTACCGACAGTGCAGTACTGCGAGCGTCAGTCTCAGCCTCAGGAGAGACGCCTGCAGGAGCATGTTACCCACAGTGCAGTACTGCGAGCCTCAGTCTCAGCCTCAGGAGAGATGCCTGCAGGAACATGTTACCCACAGTGCAGTACTTCAAGCCTCAGCCTCAGGAGAGACGCCTGCAGGAACATGTTACCGACAGTGCAGTACTTGGAGCCTCAGTCTAGGCCTCAGGAGCCATGCCTGCAGGAACATGTTACCCACAGTGCAGTACTTCGAGCCTCAGTCTCAGCCTCAGGAGATACGCCTGCAGGAACATGTTACCCACAATGCAGTACTGCGAGCCTCAGTCTCAGCCTCAGGAGAGATGCCTGCAGGAACATGTTACCGACAGTGCAGTACTGCGAGCCTCAGTGTCAGCCTTAGGAGAGAAGCCTGCAGGAACATGTTACCGACAGTGCAGTACTGCGAGCCTCAGCCTCAGGAGAGATGCCTGCAGGAACATGTTACCCACAGTGCAGTACTTCAAGCCTCAGTCTCAGCCTCAGGAGAGACGCCTGCAGGAACATGTTACCGACAGTGCAGTACTTGGAGCCTCAGTCTAGGCCTTAGGAGCGATGCCTGCAGGAACATGTTACCCACAGGGCAGTACTTCGAGCCTCAGTCTCAGCCTCAGGAGAGAGGCCTGCAGGAACATGTTACCCACAGTTCTGTACTGCGATCCTCAGTCTTCGCCTCAGGAGAGATGCCTGCAGGAATATGTTACCGACAGTGCAGTACTGCGAGCCTCAGTCTCAGCCTCAGGAGAGATGCCTGCAGGAACATGTTACCCTCAGTGCAGTACTGCGAGCCTCAGCCTCAGGAGAGATGCCTCCAGGAACATGTTACCCACAGTGCAGTACTTCAAGCCTCAGTCTCAGCCTCAGGAGAGACGCCTGCAGGAACATGTTACCAACAGTGCAGTACTGCGAGCCTCAGTCTCAGCCTCAGGAGAGATGCCTGCAGGAACATGTTACCGACAGTGCAGTACTTCGAGCCTCAGTCTCAGCCTCAGGAGCGATGCCTGCAGGAACATGTTACCCACAGTGCAGTAATTCGAGCCTCAGTCTCAGCCTCAGGAGAGACGCCTGCAGGAACATGTTACCCAAAGTGCAGTGCTGCGAGCCTCAGTCTCAGCCTCAGGAGAGACGCCTGCAGGAACATGTTACCCACAGTGCAGTACTGCGAGCCTCAGTCTCAGCCTCAGGAGAGATGCCTGCAGGAACATGTTACCGACAGTGCAGTACTTGGAGCCTCAGTCTCAGCCTCAGAAGAGACGCCTGAAGGAACATGTTACCCACAGTGCAGTACTGCGAGCCTCAGTCTCAGCCTCAGGAGAGATGCCTGCAGGAACATGTTACCCACAGTGCAGTACTGCGAGCCTCAGTTTCAGCCTTAGGAGAGATGCCTGCAGGAACATGTTACCGACAGTGCAGTACTGCGAGCCTCAGTCTCAGCCTCAGGAGAGACGCCTGCAGGAACATGTTACCCACAGTGCAGTACTGCGAGCCTCAGTCTCAGCCTCAGGAGAGATGCCTGCAGGAACATGTTACGGACAGTTCAGTACTGCGAGCCTCAGTCTCATCCTCAGGAGCGATGCCTGCAGGAACATGTTACCGACAGTGCAGTACTTCGAGCCTCAGTCTCAGCCTCAGGAGAGATGCCTGCAGGAACATGTTACCGACAGTGCAGTACTGCGAGCCTCAGTCTCAGCCCCAGGAGAGATGCCTGCAGGAACATGTTACCCACAGTGCAGTACGGCGAGCCTCAGTCTCAGCCTCAGGAGAGATGCCTGCAGGAACACGTTACCAACAGTGCAGTACTGCGAGCCTCAGTCTCAGCCTCAGGAGAGATGCCTGCAGGAACATGTTACCGACAGTGCAGTACTTCGAGCCTCAGTCTCAGCCTCAGCAGAGACGCCTGCAGGAACATGTTACCGACAGTGCAGTACTTGGAGCCTCAGTCTCAGCCTCAGGAGCGATGCCTGCAGGAACATGTTACCGACAGTGCAGTACTGCGAGCCTCAGTCTCAGCCTCAGGAGAGATGCCTGCAGGAACATGTTACCCACAGTGCAGTACTGCGAGCCTCAGTCTCAGCCTCAGGAGAGATGCCTGCAAGAACACGTTACCAACAGTGCAGTACTGCGAGCCTCAGTCTCAGCCTCAGGAGAGATGCCTGCAGGAACATGTTACCGACAGTGCAGTACTTCGAGCCTCAGTCTCGAACTCAGGAGAGACGCCTGCAGGAACATGTTACCGACAGTGCAGTACTTGGAGCCTCAGTCTCAGCCTCAGGAGCGATGCCTGCAGGAACATGTTACCCACAGTGCAGTACTTCGAGCCTCAGTCTCAGCATCAGGAGAGACACCTGCAGGAACATGTTACCGACAGTGCAGTACTGCGAGCCTCAGTCTCATCCTCTCGAGCGATGCCTGCAGGAACATGTTACCGACAGTGCAGTACTTCGAGCCTCAGTCTCAGCCTCAGGAGCGATGCCTACAGGAGCAAGTTACCCATAGTGCAGTACTTGGAGCCTCAGTCTCAGCCTCAGGAGCGATGCCTGCAGGAACATGTTACCCACAGTGCAGTACTTCGAGCCTCAGTCTCAGCATCAGGAGAGACACCTGCAGGAACATGTTACCGACAGTGCAGTACTGCGAGCCTCAGTCTCATCCTCTCGAGCGATGCCTGCAGGAACATGTTACCCACAGTGCAGTACTGCGAGCCTCAGGGGAGATGCCTGCAGGAACATGTTACCGACAGTGCAGTACTTGGAGCCTCAGTCTCAGCCTCAGGAGAGATGCCTGCAGGAATATGTTACCGACAGCGCAGTACTTGGAGCCTCAGTCTCAGCCTCAGGAGAGATGCCTGCAGGAACATGTTACCAACAGTGCAGTACTGCGAGCCTCAGTCTCAGCCTCAGGAGAGACGCCTGCAGGAACATGTTACCGACAGTGCAGTACTTCGAGCCTCAGTCTCAGCCTCAGGAGAGATGCCTGCAGGAACATGTTACCGACAGTGCAGTACTTCGAGCCTCAGTCTCAGCCTCAGGAGCGATGCCTACAGGAACATGTTACCCACAGTGCAGTAATTCGAGCCTCAGTCTCAGCCTCAGGAGAGACGCCTGCAGGAACATGTTACCCACAGTGCAGTACTGCGAGCCTCAGTCTCAGCCTCAGGAGAGACGCCTGCAGGAACATGTTACCCACAGTGCAGTACTGCGAGCCTCAGTCTCAGCCTCAGGAGAGATGCCTGCAGGAACATGTTACCGACAGTGCAGTACTTGGAGCCTCAGTCTCAGCCTCAGGAGGGACGCCTGCAGGAACATGTTACCCACAGTGCAGTACTGCGAGCCTCAGTCCCAGCCTCAGGATAGATGCCTGCAGGAACATGTTACCCACAGTGCAGTACTGCGAGCCTCAGTTTCAGCCTTAGGAGAGACGCCTGCAGGAACATGTTACCCACAGTGCAGTACTGCGAGCCTCAGTTTCAGCCTCAGGAGAGATGCCTGCAGGAACACGTTACCAACAGTGCAGTACTGCGAGCCTCAGTCTCAGCCTCAGGAGAGATGCCTGCAGGAACATGTTACCAACAGTGCAGTACTTCCAGCCTCAGTCTCAGCCTCAGGAGAGAAGCCTGCAGGAACATGTTACCGACAGTGCAGTACTTTGCAGTACTTGGAGCCTCAGTCTCAGCCTCAGGAGCGATGCCTGCAGGAACATGTTACCGACAGTGCAGTACTGCGAGCCTCAGTCTCAGCCTCAGGAGAGATGCCTGCAGGAACATGTTACCCACAGTGCAGTACTGCGAGCCTCAGTCTCAGCCTCAGGAGAGATGCCTGCAGGAACACGTTACCAACAGTGCAGTACTGCGAGCCTCAGTCTCAGCCTCAGGAGAGATGCCTGCAGGAACATGTTACCGACAGTGCAGTACTTCGAGCCTCAGTCTCGGCCTCAGGAGAGACGCCTGCAGGAACATGTTACCGACAGTGCAGTACTTGGAGCCTCAGTCTCAGCCTCAGGAGCGATGCCTTCAGGAACATGTTACCCACAGTGCAGTACTTCGAGCCTCAGTCTCAGCCTCAGGAGAGATGCCTGCAGGAACATGTTACCGACAGTGCAGTACTTGGAGCCTCAGTCTCAGCCTCAGCAGCGATGCCTGCAGGAACATGTTACCCACAGTGCAGTACTTCGAGCCTCAGTCTCAGCATCAGGAGAGACACCTGCAGGAACATGTTACCCACAGTGCAGTACTGCGAGCCTCAGGAGAGATGCCTGCAGGAACATGTTACCGACAGCCCAGTACTTGGAGCCTCAGTCTCAGCCTCAGGAGAGATGCCTGCAGGAACATGTTACCGACAGTGCAGTACTTGGAGCCTCAGTCTCAGCCTCAGGAGAGATGCCTGCAGGAACATGTTACCGACAGCGCAGTACTTTGAGCCTCAGTCTCAGCCTCAGGAGAGATGCCTGCAGGAACATGTTACCGACAGTGCAGTACTTGGAGCCTCAGTCTCAGCCTCAGGAGAGATGCTTGCAGGAACATGTTACCGACAGTGCAGTACTGCAAGCCTCAATATCAGCCTCAGGAGAGATGCCTGCAGGAACATGTTACCGACAGTGCAGTACTGCGAGCCTCAGTCTCAGCCTCAGGAGAGATGCCTGCAGGAACATGTTACCGACAGTGCAGTACTGCGAGCCTCAATATCTGCCTCAGGAGAGATGCCTGCAGGAACATGTTACCGACAGTGCAGTACTGCGAGCCTCAGTCTCAGCCTCAGGAGAGATGCCTGCCGGAACATGTTACCGACAGTGCAGTAATTTGAGCCTCAGTCTCAGCCTCAGGAGAGATGCCTGCAGGAACATGTTACCCTCAGTGCAGTACTGCGAGCCTCAGCCTCAGGAGAGATGCCTGCAGGAACATGTTACCCACAGTGCAGTACTTCAAGCCTCAGTCTCAGCCTCAGGAGAGACGCCTGCAGGAACATGTTACCGACAGTGCAGTACTTGGAGCCTCAGTTTAGGCCTCAGGAGCGATGCCTGCAGGAACATGTTACCCACAGTGCAGTACTTCAAGCCTCAGTCTCAGCCTCAGGAGAGCCGCCTGCAGGAACATGTTACCAACAGTGCAGTACTGCGAGCCTCAGTCTCAGCCTCAGGAGAGAAGCCTGCAGGAACATGTTACCGAGAGTGCAGTACTTCGAGCCTCAGTCTCAGCCTCAGGAGAGATGCCTGCAGGAACATGTTACCGACAGTGCAGTACTTGGAGCCTCAGTCTCAGCCTCAGGAGCGATGCCTGCAGGAACATGTTACCCACAGTGCTGTACTTCGAGCCTCAGTCTCAGCCTCAGGATTGATGCCTGCAGGAACATGTTACCCACAGAGCAGTACTGCGAGCCTCAGTCTCAGCCTCAGGAGAGACGCCTGCAGGAACATGTTACCCACAGTGCAGTACTGCGAGCCTCAGTCTCAGCCTCAGGAGAGATGCCTGCAGGAACATGTTACCGACAGTGCAGTACTTGGAGCCTCAGTCTCAGCCTCAGGAGAGACGCCTGCAGGAACATGTTACCCACAGTGCAGTACTGCGAGCCTCAGTCTCAGCCTCAGGAGAGATGCCTGCAGTAACATGTTACAGACAGTGCAGTACTGCGAGCCTCAGTCTGATCCTCAGGAGCGATGCCTGCAGGAACATGTTACCGACAGTGCAGTACTTCGAGCCTCAGTCTCAGCCTCAGGAGAGATGCCTGCAGGAACATGTTACCGACAGTGCAGTACTGCGAGCCTCGGTCTCAGCCTCAGGAGAGATGCCTGCAGGAACATGTTACCCACAGTGCAGTACTGCGAGACTCAGTCTCAGCCTCAGGAGAGATGCCTGCAGGAACACGTTACCAACAGTGCAGTACTGCGAGCCTCAGTCTCAGCCTCAGGAGAGATGCCTGCAGGAACATGTTACCGACAGTGCAGTACTTCGAGCCTCAGTCTCAGCCTCAGGAGAGACGCCTGCAGGAACATGTTACTGACAGTGCAGTACTTGGAGCCTCAGTCTCAGCCTCAGGAGAGATGCCTGCAGGAACATGTTACCCACAGTGCAGTACTGCGAGCCTCAGTCTCAGCCTCAGGAGAGATGCCTGCAGGAACACGTTACCAACAGTGCAGTACTGCGAGCCTCAGTCTCAGCCTCAGGAGAGATGCCTGCAGGAACATGTTACCGACAGTGCAGTACTTGGAGCCTAAGTCTCAGCCTCAGGAGCGATGCTTGCAGGAACATGTTACCCACAGTGCAGTACTTCGAGCCTCAGTCTCAGCCTCAGGAGAGATGCCTGCAGGAACATGTTACCGACAGTGCAGTACTTGGAGCCTCAGTCTCAGCCTCAGAAGCGATGCCTGCAGGAACATGTTACCCACAGTGCAGTACTTCGAGCCTCAGTCTCAGCATCAGGAGAGACACCTGCAGGAACATGTTACCCACAGTGCAGTACTGCGAGCCTCAGTAGAGATGCCTGCAGGAACATGTTACCGACAGTGCAGTACTTTGAGCCTCAGTCTCAGCCTCCGGAGAGATGCCTGCAGGAATATGTTACCAACAGCGCAGTACTTGGAGCCTCAGTCTCAGCCTCAGGAGAGATGCCTGCAGGAACATGTTACCGACAGTGCAGTACTGCGAGCCTCAGTCTCTGCCTCAGGAGAGATGCCTGCAGGAACATGTTACCGACAGTGCAGTACTGCGAGCCTCAGTCTCAGCCTCAGGAGAGATGCCTGCAGGAACATGTTACCCACAGAGCAGTACTGCGAGCCTCAGTCTCAGCCTCAGGAGAGACGCCTGCAGGAACATGTTACCCACAGTGCAGTACTGCGAGCCTCAGTCTCAGCCTCAGGAGAGATGCCTGCAGGAACATGTTACCGACAGTGCAGTACTTGGAGCCTCAGTCTCAGCCTCAGAAGAGACGCCTGAAGGAACATGTTACCCACAGTGCAGTACTGCGAGCCTCAGTCTCAGCCTCAGGAGAGATGCCTGCAGGAACATGTTACCCACAGTGCAGTACTGCGAGCCTCAGTTTCAGCCTTAGGAGAGATGCCTGCAGGAACATGTTACCGACAGTGCAGTACTGCGAGCCTCAGTCTCAGCCTCAGGAGAGACGCCTGCAGGAACATGTTACCCACAGTGCAGTACTGCGAGCCTCAGTCTCAGCCTCAGGAGAGATGCCTGCAGGAACATGTTACGGACAGTTCAGTACTGCGAGCCTCAGTCTCATCCTCAGGAGCGATGCCTGCAGGAACATGTTACCGACAGTGCAGTACTTCGAGCCTCAGTCTCAGCCTCAGGAGAGATGCCTGCAGGAACATGTTACCGACAGTGCAGTACTGCGAGCCTCAGTCTCAGCCCCAGGAGAGATGCCTGCAGGAACATGTTACCCACAGTGAAGTACGGCGAGCCTCAGTCTCAGCCTCAGGAGAGATGCCTGCAGGAACACGTTACCAACAGTGCAGTACTGCGAGCCTCAGTCTCAGCCTCAGGAGAGATGCCTGCAGGAACATGTTACCGACAGTGCAGTACTTCGAGCCTCAGTCTCAGCCTCAGCAGAGACGCCTGCAGGAACATGTTACCGACAGTGCAGTACTTGGAGCCTCAGTCTCAGCCTCAGGAGCGATGCCTGCAGGAACATGTTACCGACAGTGCAGTACTGCGAGCCTCAGTCTCAGCCTCAGGAGAGATGCCTGCAGGAACATGTTACCCACAGTGCAGTACTGCGAGCCTCAGTCTCAGCCTCAGGAGAGATGCCTGCAAGAACACGTTACCAACAGTGCAGTACTGCGAGCCTCAGTCTCAGCCTCAGGAGAGATGCCTGCAGGAACATGTTACCGACAGTGCAGTACTTCGAGCCTCAGTCTCGAACTCAGGAGAGACGCCTGCAGGAACATGTTACCGACAGTGCAGTACTTGGAGCCTCAGTCTCAGCCTCAGGAGCGATGCCTGCAGGAACATGTTACCCACAGTGCAGTACTTCGAGCCTCAGTCTCAGCATCAGGAGAGACACCTGCAGGAACATGTTACCGACAGTGCAGTACTGCGAGCCTCAGTCTCATCCTCTCGAGCGATGCCTGCAGGAACATGTTACCGACAGTGCAGTACTTCGAGCCTCAGTCTCAGCCTCAGGAGCGATGCCTACAGGAGCAAGTTACCCATAGTGCAGTACTTGGAGCCTCAGTCTCAGCCTCAGGAGCGATGCCTGCAGGAACATGTTACCCACAGTGCAGTACTTCGAGCCTCAGTCTCAGCATCAGGAGAGACACCTGCAGGAACATGTTACCGACAGTGCAGTACTGCGAGCCTCAATCTCATCCTCTCGAGCGATGCCTGCAGGAACATGTTACCCACAGTGCAGTACTGCGAGCCTCAGGGGAGATGCCTGCAGGAACATGTTACCGACAGTGCAGTACTTGGAGCCTCAGTCTCAGCCTCAGGAGAGATGCCTGCAGGAATATGTTACCGACAGCGCAGTACTTGGAGCCTCAGTCTCAGCCTCAGGAGAGATGCCTGCAGGAACATGTTACCAACAGTGCAGTACTGCGAGCCTCAGTCTCAGCCTCAGGAGAGACGCCTGCAGGAACATGTTACCGACAGTGCAGTACTTCGAGCCTCAGTCTCAGCCTCAGGAGAGATGCCTGCAGGAACATGTTACCGACAGTGCAGTACTTCGAGCCTCAGTCTCAGCCTCAGGAGCGATGCCTACAGGAACATGTTACCCACAGTGCAGTAATTCGAGCCTCAGTCTCAGCCTCAGGAGAGACGCCTGCAGGAACATGTTACCCACAGTGCAGTACTGCGAGCCTCAGTCTCAGCCTCAGGAGAGACGCCTGCAGGAACATGTTACCCACAGTGCAGTACTGCGAGCCTCAGTCTCAGCCTCAGGAGAGATGCCTGCAGGAACATGTTACCGACAGTGCAGTACTTGGAGCCTCAGTCTCAGCCTCAGGAGGGACGCCTGCAGGAACATGTTACCCACAGTGCAGTACTGCGAGCCTCAGTCTCAGCCTCAGGATAGATGCCTGCAGGAACATGTTACCCACAGTGCAGTACTGCGAGCCTCAGTTTCAGCCTTAGGAGAGACGCCTGCAGGAACATGTTACCCACAGTGCAGTACTGCGAGCCTCAGTTTCAGCCTCAGGAGAGATGCCTGCAGGAACACGTTACCAACAGTGCAGTACTGCGAGCCTCAGTCTCAGCCTCAGGAGAGATGCCTGCAGGAACATGTTACCAACAGTGCAGTACTTCCAGCCTCAGTCTCAGCCTCAGGAGAGAAGCCTGCAGGAACATGTTACCGACAGTGCAGTACTTTGCAGTACTTGGAGCCTCAGTCTCAGCCTCAGGAGCGATGCCTGCAGGAACATGTTACCGACAGTGCAGTACTGCGAGCCTCAGTCTCAGCCTCAGGAGAGATGCCTGCAGGAACATGTTACCCACAGTGCAGTACTGCGAGCCTCAGTCTCAGCCTCAGGAGAGATGCCTGCAGGAACACGTTACCAACAGTGCAGTACTGCGAGCCTCAGTCTCAGCCTCAGGAGAGATGCCTGCAGGAACATGTTACCGACAGTGCAGTACTTCGAGCCTCAGTCTCGGCCTCAGGAGAGACGCCTGCAGGAACATGTTACCGACAGTGCAGTACTTGGAGCCTCAGTCTCAGCCTCAGGAGCGATGCCTTCAGGAACATGTTACCCACAGTGCAGTACTTCGAGCCTCAGTCTCAGCCTCAGGAGAGATGCCTGCAGGAACATGTTACCGACAGTGCAGTACTTGGAGCCTCAGTCTCAGCCTCAGCAGCGATGCCTGCAGGAACATGTTACCCACAGTGCAGTACTTCGAGCCTCAGTCTCAGCATCAGGAGAGACACCTGCAGGAACATGTTACCCACAGTGCAGTACTGCGAGCCTCAGGAGAGATGCCTGCAGGAACATGTTACCGACAGCCCAGTACTTGGAGCCTCAGTCTCAGCCTCAGGAGAGATGCCTGCAGGAACATGTTACCGACAGTGCAGTACTTGGAGCCTCAGTCTCAGCCTCAGGAGAGATGCCTGCAGGAACATGTTACCGACAGCGCAGTACTTTGAGCCTCAGTCTCAGCCTCAGGAGAGATGCCTGCAGGAACATGTTACCGACAGTGCAGTACTTGGAGCCTCAGTCTCAGCCTCAGGAGAGATGCTTGCAGGAACATGTTACCGACAGTGCAGTACTGCAAGCCTCAATATCAGCCTCAGGAGAGATGCCTGCAGGAACATGTTACCGACAGTGCAGTACTGCGAGCCTCAGTCTCAGCCTCAGGAGAGATGCCTGCAGGAACATGTTACCGACAGTGCAGTACTGCGAGCCTCAATATCTGCCTCAGGAGAGATGCCTGCAGGAACATGTTACCGACAGTGCAGTACTGCGAGCCTCAGTCTCAGCCTCAGGAGAGATGCCTGCCGGAACATGTTACCGACAGTGCAGTAATTTGAGCCTCAGTCTCAGCCTCAGGAGAGATGCCTGCAGGAACATGTTACCCTCAGTGCAGTACTGCGAGCCTCAGCCTCAGGAGAGATGCCTGCAGGAACATGTTACCCACAGTGCAGTACTTCAAGCCTCAGTCTCAGCCTCAGGAGAGACGCCTGCAGGAACATGTTACCGACAGTGCAGTACTTGGAGCCTCAGTTTAGGCCTCAGGAGCGATGCCTGCAGGAACATGTTACCCACAGTGCAGTACTTCAAGCCTCAGTCTCAGCCTCAGGAGAGCCGCCTGCAGGAACATGTTACCAACAGTGCAGTACTGCGAGCCTCAGTCTCAGCCTCAGGAGAGAAGCCTGCAGGAACATGTTACCGAGAGTGCAGTACTTCGAGCCTCAGTCTCAGCCTCAGGAGAGATGCCTGCAGGAACATGTTACCGACAGTGCAGTACTTGGAGCCTCAGTCTCAGCCTCAGGAGCGATGCCTGCAGGAACATGTTACCCACAGTGCTGTACTTCGAGCCTCAGTCTCAGCCTCAGGATTGATGCCTGCAGGAACATGTTACCCACAGAGCAGTACTGCGAGCCTCAGTCTCAGCCTCAGGAGAGACGCCTGCAGGAACATGTTACCCACAGTGCAGTACTGCGAGCCTCAGTCTCAGCCTCAGGAGAGATGCCTGCAGGAACATGTTACCGACAGTGCAGTACTTGGAGCCTCAGTCTCAGCCTCAGGAGAGATGCCTGCAGGAACATGTTACCCACAGTGCAGTACTGCGAGCCTCAGTCTCAGCCTCAGGAGAGATGCCTGCAGTAACATGTTACAGACAGTGCAGTACTGCGAGCCTCAGTCTGATCCTCAGGAGCGATGCCTGCAGGAACATGTTACCGACAGTGCAGTACTTCGAGCCTCAGTCTCAGCCTCAGGAGAGATGCCTGCAGGAACATGTTACCGACAGTGCAGTACTGCGAGCCTCGGTCTCAGCCTCAGGAGAGATGCCTGCAGGAACATGTTACCCACAGTGCAGTACTGCGAGACTCAGTCTCAGCCTCAGGAGAGATGCCTGCAGGAACACGTTACCAACAGTGCAGTACTGCGAGCCTCAGTCTCAGCCTCAGGAGAGATGCCTGCAGGAACATGTTACCGACAGTGCAGTACTTCGAGCCTCAGTCTCAGCCTCAGGAGAGACGCCTGCAGGAACATGTTACTGACAGTGCAGTACTTGGAGCCTCAGTCTCAGCCTCAGGAGAGATGCCTGCAGGAACATGTTACCCACAGTGCAGTACTGCGAGCCTCAGTCTCAGCCTCAGGAGAGATGCCTGCAGGAACACGTTACCAACAGTGCAGTACTGCGAGCCTCAGTCTCAGCCTCAGGAGAGATGCCTGCAGGAACATGTTACCGACAGTGCAGTACTTGGAGCCTAAGTCTCAGCCTCAGGAGCGATGCTTGCAGGAACATGTTACCCACAGTGCAGTACTTCGAGCCTCAGTCTCAGCCTCAGGAGAGATGCCTGCAGGAACATGTTACCGACAGTGCAGTACTTGGAGCCTCAGTCTCAGCCTCAGAAGCGATGCCTGCAGGAACATGTTACCCACAGTGCAGTACTTCGAGCCTCAGTCTCAGCATCAGGAGAGACACCTGCAGGAACATGTTACCCACAGTGCAGTACTGCGAGCCTCAGTAGAGATGCCTGCAGGAACATGTTACCGACAGTGCAGTACTTTGAGCCTCAGTCTCAGCCTCCGGAGAGATGCCTGCAGGAATATGTTACCAACAGCGCAGTACTTGGAGCCTCAGTCTCAGCCTCAGGAGAGATGCCTGCAGGAACATGTTACCGACAGTGCAGTACTGCGAGCCTCAGTCTCTGCCTCAGGAGAGATGCCTGCAGGAACATGTTACCGACAGTGCAGTACTGCGAGCCTCAGTCTCAGCCTCAGGAGAGATGCCTGCAGGAACATGTTACCCACAGAGCAGTACTGCGAGCCTCAGTCTCAGCCTCAGGAGAGACGCCTGCAGGAACATGTTACCCACAGTGCAGTACTGCGAGCCTCAGTCTCAGCCTCAGGAGAGATGCCTGCAGGAACATGTTACCGACAGTGCAGTACTTGGAGCCTCAGTCTCAGCCTCAGGAGAGACGCCTGCAGGAACATGTTACCCACAGTGCAGTACTGCGAGCCTCAGTCTCAGCCTCAGGAGAGATGCCTGCAGGAACATGTTACCCACAGTCCAGTACTGCGAGCCTCAGTCTCAGCCTCAGGAGAGACGCCTGTAGGAACATGTTACCCACAGTGCAGTACTGCGAGCCTCAGTCTCAGCCTCAGGAGAGATGCCTGCAGTAACATGTTGCAGACAGTGCAGTACTGCGAGCCTCAGTCTGATCCTCAGGAGCGATGCCTGCAGGAACATGTTACCGACAGTGCAGTACTTCGAGCCTCAGTCTCAGCCTCAGGAGAGATGCCTGCAGGAACATGTTACCGACAGTGCAGTACTGCGAGCCTCGGTCTCAGCCTCAGGAGAGATGCCTGCAGGAACATGTTACCCACAGTGCAGTACTGCGAGACTCAGTCTCAGCCTCAGGAGAGATGCCTGCAGGAACACGTTACCAACAGTGCAGTACTGCGAGCCTCAGTCTCAGCCTCAGGAGAGATACCTGCAGGAACATGTTACCGACAGTGCAGTACTTCGAGCCTCAGTCTCAGCCTCAGGAGAGACGCCTGCAGGAACCTGTTACTGACAGTGCAGTACTTGGAGCCTCAGTCTCAGCCTCAGGAGAGATGCCTGCAGGAACATGTTACCCACAGTGCAGTACTGCGAGCCTCAGTCTCAGCCTCAGGAGAGATGCCTGCAGGAACACGTTACCAACAGTGCAGTACTGCGAGCCTCAGTCTCAGCCTCAGGAGAGATGCCTGCAGGAACATGTTACCGACAGTGCAGTACTTGGAGCCTAAGTCTCAGCCTCAGGAGCGATGCTTGCAGGAACATGTTACCCACAGTGCAGTACTTGGAGCCTCAGTCTCAGCCTCAGGAGAGATGCCTGCAGGAACATGTTACCGACAGTGCAGTACTTGGAGCCTCAGTCTCAGCCTCAGAAGCGATGCCTGCAGGAACATGTTACCCACAGTGCAGTACTTCGAGCCTCAGTCTCAGCATCAGGAGAGACACCTGCAGGAACATGTTACCCACAGTGCAGTACTGCGAGCCTCAGGAGAGATGCCTGCAGGAACATGTTACCGACAGTGCAGTACTTTGAGCCTCAGTCTCAGCCTCCGGAGAGATGCCTGCAGGAATATGTTACCAACAGCGCAGTACTTGGAGCCTCAGTCTCAGCCTCAGGAGAGATGCCTGCAGGAACATGTTACCGACAGTGCAGTACTGCGAGCCTCAGTCTCTGCCTCAGGAGAGATGCCTGCAGGAACATGTTACCGACAGTGCAGTACTGCGAGCCTCAATATCTGCCTCAGGAGAGAAGCCTGCAGGAACATGTTACCGACAGTGCAGTACTGCGAGCCTCAGTCTCAGCCTCAGGAGAGATGCCTGCAGGAACATGTTACTCACAGTGCAGTACTTGGAGCCTCAGTCTCAGCCTCAGGAGAGATGCCTGCAGGAACATGTTACCGACAGTGCAGTACTGCGAGCCTCAATATCAGCCTCAGGAGAGATGCCTGCAGGAACATGTTACCCACAGTGCAGTACTTCGAGCCTCAGTCTCAGCCTCAGGAGAGACGCCTGCAGGAACATGTTACCCACAGTGCAGTACTGCGAGCCTCAGTCTCAGCCTCAGGAGAGACGCCTGCAGGAACACGTTACCCACAGTGCAGTACTGCGAGCCTCAGTCTCAGCCTCAGGAGAGATGCCTGCAGGAACATGTTACCCACAGTGCAGTACTGCGAGCCTCAGTCTCAGCCTCAGGAGAGATGCCTGCAGGAACATGTCACCCACAGTGCAGTACTGCGAGCCTCAGTCTCAGCCTCAGGAGAGATGCCTGCAGGAACATGTCACCCACAGTGCAGTACTGCGAGCCTCAGTCTCAGCCTTAGGAGAGATGCCTGCAGGAACATGTTACCGACAGTGCAGTACTGCGAGCCTCAGTCTCAGCCTCAAGAGAGACGCCTGCAGGAACATGTTACCCACAGTGCAGTACTGCGAGCCTCAGTCTCAGCCTCAGGAGAGATGCCTGCAGGAACATGTTACCCACAGTGCAGTACTTCAAGCCTCAGTCTCAGCCACAGGAGAGACGCCTGCAGGAACATGTTACCGACAGTGCAGTACTTGGAGCCTCAGTCTAGGCCTCAGGAGCGATGCCTGCAGGAACATGTTACCCACAGTGCAGTACTTCAAGCCTCAGTCTCAGCCTCAGGAGAGACGCCTGCAGGAACATGTTACCCACAGTGCTGTGCTGCGATCCTCAGTCTCCGCCTCAAGAGAGATGCCTGCAGGAACATGTTACCGACAGTGCAGTACTGCGAGCCTCAGTCTCAGCCTCAGGAGAGATGCCTGCAGGAACATGTTACCCACAGTGCAGTACTGCGAGCCTCAGTCTCAGCCTCAGGAGAGATGCCTGCAGGAACATGTTACCGACAGTGCAGTACTGCGAGCGTCAGTCTCAGCCTCAGGAGAGACGCCTGCAGGAGCATGTTACCCACAGTGCAGTACTGCGAGCCTCAGTCTCAGCCTCAGGAGAGATGCCTGCAGGAACATGTTACCCACAGTGCAGTACTTCAAGCCTCAGCCTCAGGAGAGACGCCTGCAGGAACATGTTACCGACAGTGCAGTACTTGGAGCCTCAGTCTAGGCCTCAGGAGCCATGCCTGCAGGAACATGTTACCCACAGTGCAGTACTTCGAGCCTCAGTCTCAGCCTCAGGAGAGACGCCTGCAGGAACATGTTACCCACAATGCAGTACTGCGAGCCTCTGTCTCAGCCTCAGGAGAGATGCCTGCAGGAACATGTTACCGACAGTGCAGTACTGCGAGCCTCAGTGTCAGCCTTAGGAGAGAAGCCTGCAGGAACATGTTACCGACAGTGCAGTACTGCGAGCCTCAGCCTCAGGAGAGATGCCTGCAGGAACATGTTACCCACAGTGCAGTACTTCAAGCCTCAGTCTCAGCCTCAGGAGAGACGCCTGCAGGAACATGTTACCGACAGTGCAGTACTTGGAGCCTCAGTCTAGGCCTTAGGAGCGATGCCTGCAGGAACATGTTACCCACAGGGCAGTACTTCGAGCCTCAGTCTCAGCCTCAGGAGAGAGGCCTGCAGGAACATGTTACCCACAGTTCTGTACTGCGATCCTCAGTCTTCGCCTCAGGAGAGATGCCTGCAGGAATATGTTACCGACAGTGCAGTACTGCGAGCCTCAGTCTCAGCCTCAGGAGAGATGCCTGCAGGAACATGTTACCCTCAGTGCAGTACTGCGAGCCTCAGCCTCAGGAGAGATGCCTGCAGGAACATGTTACCCACAGTGCAGTACTTCAAGCCTCAGTCTCAGCCTCAGGAGAGACGCCTGCAGGAACATGTTACCAACAGTGCAGTACTGCGAGCCTCAGTCTCAGCCTCAGGAGAGATGCCTGCAGGAACATGTTACCGACAGTGCAGTACTTCGAGCCTCAGTCTCAGCCTCAGGAGCGATGCCTGCAGGAACATGTTACCCACAGTGCAGTAATTCGAGCCTCAGTCTCAGCCTCAGGGGAGACGCCTGCAGGAACATGTTACCCAAAGTGCAGTGCTGCGAGCCTCAGTCTCAGCCTCAGGAGAGACGCCTGCAGGAACATGTTACCCACAGTGCAGTACTGCGAGCCTCAGTCTCAGCCTCAGGAGAGATGCCTGCAGGAACATGTTACCGACAGTGCAGTACTTGGAGCCTCAGTCTCAGCCTCAGAAGAGACGCCTGAAGGAACATGTTACCCACAGTGCAGTACTGCGAGCCTCAGTCTCAGCCTCAGGAGAGATGCCTGCAGGAACATGTTACCCACAGTGCAGTACTGCGAGCCTCAGCCTCAGGAGAGATGCCTGCAGGAACATGTTACCCACAGTGCAGTACTTCAAGCCTCAGTCTCAGCCTCAGGAGAGACGCCTGCAGGAACATGTTACCGACAGTGCAGTACTTGGAGCCTCAGTCTAGGCCTTAGGAGCGATGCCTGCAGGAACATGTTACCCACAGGGCAGTACTTCGAGCCTCAGTCTCAGCCTCAGGAGAGAGGCCTGCAGGAACATGTTACCCACAGTTCTGTACTGCGATCCTCAGTCTTCGCCTCAGGAGAGATGCCTGCAGGAATATGTTACCGACAGTGCAGTACTGCGAGCCTCAGTCTCAGCCTCAGGAGAGATGCCTGTAGGAACATGTTACCCTCAGTGCAGTACTGCGAGCCTCAGCCTCAGGAGAGATGCCTGCAGGAACATGTTACCCACAGTGCAGTACTTCAAGCCTCAGTCTCAGCCTCAGGAGAGACGCCTGCAGGAACATGTTACCAACAGTGCAGTACTGCGAGCCTCAGTCTCAGCCTCAGGAGAGATGCCTGCAGGAACATGTTACCGACAGTGCAGTACTTCGAGCCTCAGTCTCAGCCTCAGGAGCGATGCCTGCAGGAACATGTTACCCACAGTGCAGTAATTCGAGCCTCAGTCTCAGCCTCAGGGGAGACGCCTGCAGGAACATGTTACCCAAAGTGCAGTGCTGCGAGCCTCAGTCTCAGCCTCAGGAGAGACGCCTGCAGGAACATGTTACCCACAGTGCAGTACTGCGAGCCTCAGTCTCAGCCTCAGGAGAGATGCCTGCAGGAACATGTTACCGACAGTGCAGTACTTGGAGCCTCAGTCTCAGCCTCAGAAGAGACGCCTGAAGGAACATGTTACCCACAGTGCAGTACTGCGAGCCTCAGTCTCAGCCTCAGGAGAGATGCCTGCAGGAACATGTTACCCACAGTGCAGTACTGCGAGCCTCAGTTTCAGCCTTAGGAGAGATGCCTGCAGGAACATGTTACCGACAGTGCAGTACTGCGAGCCTCAGTCTCAGCCTCAGGAGAGACGCCTGCAGGAACATGTTACCCACAGTGCAGTACTGCGAGCCTCAGTCTCAGCCTCAGGAGAGATGCCTGCAGGAACATGTTACGGACAGTTCAGTACTGCGAGCCTCAGTCTCATCCTCAGGAGCGATGCCTGCAGGAACATGTTACCGACAGTGCAGTACTTCGAGCCTCAGTCTCAGCCTCAGGAGAGATGCCTGCAGGAACATGTTACCGACAGTGCAGTACTGCGAGCCTCAGTCTCAGCCCCAGGAGAGATGCCTGCAGGAACATGTTACCCACAGTGCAGTACGGCGAGCCTCAGTCTCAGCCTCAGGAGAGATGCCTGCAGGAACACGTTACCAACAGTGCAGTACTGCGAGCCTCAGTCTCAGCCTCAGGAGAGATGCCTGCAGGAACATGTTACCGACAGTGCAGTACTTCGAGCCTCAGTCTCAGCCTCAGCAGAGACGCCTGCAGGAACATGTTACCGACAGTGCAGTACTTGGAGCCTCAGTCTCAGCCTCAGGAGCGATGCCTGCAGGAACATGTTACCGACAGTGCAGTACTGCGAGCCTCAGTCTCAGCCTCAGGAGAGATGCCTGCAGGAACATGTTACCCACAGTGCAGTACTGCGAGCCTCAGTCTCAGCCTCAGGAGAGATGCCTGCAAGAACACGTTACCAACAGTGCAGTACTGCGAGCCTCAGTCTCAGCCTCAGGAGAGATGCCTGCAGGAACATGTTACCGACAGTGCAGTACTTCGAGCCTCAGTCTCGAACTCAGGAGAGACGCCTGCAGGAACATGTTACCGACAGTGCAGTACTTGGAGCCTCAGTCTCAGCCTCAGGAGCGATGCCTGCAGGAACATGTTACCCACAGTGCAGTACTTCGAGCCTCAGTCTCAGCATCAGGAGAGACACCTGCAGGAACATGTTACCGACAGTGCAGTACTGCGAGCCTCAGTCTCATCCTCTCGAGCGATGCCTGCAGGAACATGTTACCGACAGTGCAGTACTTCGAGCCTCAGTCTCAGCCTCAGGAGCGATGCCTACAGGAGCAAGTTACCCATAGTGCAGTACTTGGAGCCTCAGTCTCAGCCTCAGGAGCGATGCCTGCAGGAACATGTTACCCACAGTGCAGTACTTCGAGCCTCAGTCTCAGCATCAGGAGAGACACCTGCAGGAACATGTTACCGACAGTGCAGTACTGCGAGCCTCAGTCTCATCCTCTCGAGCGATGCCTGCAGGAACATGTTACCCACAGTGCAGTACTGCGAGCCTCAGGGGAGATGCCTGCAGGAACATGTTACCGACAGTGCAGTACTTGGAGCCTCAGTCTCAGCCTCAGGAGAGATGCCTGCAGGAATATGTTACCGACAGCGCAGTACTTGGAGCCTCAGTCTCAGCCTCAGGAGAGATGCCTGCAGGAACATGTTACCAACAGTGCAGTACTGCGAGCCTCAGTCTCAGCCTCAGGAGAGACGCCTGCAGGAACATGTTACCGACAGTGCAGTACTTCGAGCCTCAGTCTCAGCCTCAGGAGAGATGCCTGCAGGAACATGTTACCGACAGTGCAGTACTTCGAGCCTCAGTCTCAGCCTCAGGAGCGATGCCTACAGGAACATGTTACCCACAGTGCAGTAATTCGAGCCTCAGTCTCAGCCTCAGGAGAGACGCCTGCAGGAACATGTTACCCACAGTGCAGTACTGCGAGCCTCAGTCTCAACCTCAGGAGAGACGCCTGCAGGAACATGTTACCCACAGTGCAGTACTGCGAGCCTCAGTCTCAGCCTCAGGAGAGATGCCTGCAGGAACATGTTACCGACAGTGCAGTACTTGGAGCCTCAGTCTCAGCCTCAGGAGGGACGCCTGCAGGAACATGTTACCCACAGTGCAGTACTGCGAGCCTCAGTCTCAGCCTCAGGATAGATGCCTGCAGGAACATGTTACCCACAGTGCAGTACTGCGAGCCTCAGTTTCAGCCTTAGGAGAGATGCCTGCAGGAACATGTTACCGACAGTGCAGTACTGCGAGCCTCAGTCTCAGCCTCAGGAGAGACGCCTGCAGGAACATGTTACCCACAGTGCAGTACTGCGAGCCTCAGTCTCAGCCTCAGGAGAGATGCCTGCAGGAACATGTTACCGACAGTGCAGTACTGCGAGCCTCAGTCTCATCCTCAGGAGCGATGCCTGCAGGAACATGTAACCGACAGTGCAGTACTTCGAGCCTCAGTCTCAGCCTCAGGAGAGATGCCTGCAGGAACATGTTACTGACAGTGCAGTACTGCGAGCCTCAGTCTCAGCCTCAGGAGAGATGCCTGCAGGAACATGTTACCCACAGTGCAGTACTGCGAGCCTCAGTTTCAGCCTCAGGAGAGATGCCTGCAGGAACACGTTACCAACAGTGCAGTACTGCGAGCCTCAGTCTCAGCCTCAGGAGAGATGCCTGCAGGAACATGTTACCGACAGTGCAGTACTTCCAGCCTCAGTCTCAGCCTCAGGAGAGACGCCTGCAGGAACATGTTACCGACAGTGCAGTACTTTGCAGTACTTGGAGCCTCAGTCTCAGCCTCAGGAGCGATGCCTGCAGGAACATGTTACCGACAGTGCAGTACTGCGAGCCTCAGTCTCAGCCTCAGGAGAGATGCCTGCAGGAACATGTTACCCACAGTGCAGTACTGCGAGCCTCAGTCTCAGCCTCAGGAGAGATGCCTGCAGGAACACGTTACCAACAGTGCAGTACTGCGAGCCTCAGTCTCAGCCTCAGGAGAGATGCCTGCAGGAACATGTTACCGACAGTGCAGTACTTCGAGCCTCAGTCTCGGCCTCAGGAGAGACGCCTGCAGGAACATGTTACCGACAGTGCAGTACTTGGAGCCTCAGTCTCAGCCTCAGGAGCGATGCCTGCAGGAACATGTTACCCACAGTGCAGTACTTCGAGCCTCAGTCTCAGCCTCAGGAGAGATGCCTGCAGGAACATGTTACCGACAGTGCAGTACTTGGAGCCTCAGTCTCAGCCTCAGCAGCGATGCCTGCAGGAACATGTTACCCACAGTGCAGTACTTCGAGCCTCAGTCTCAGCATCAGGAGAGACACCTGCAGGAACATGTTACCCACAGTGCAGTACTGCGAGCCTCAGGAGAGATGCCTGCAGGAACATGTTACCGACAGCCCAGTACTTGGAGCCTCAGTCTCAGCCTCAGGAGAGATGCCTGCAGGAACATGTTACCGACAGTGCAGTACTTGGAGCCTCAGTCTCAGCCTCAGGAGAGATGCCTGCAGGAACATGTTTCCGACAGTGCAGTACTGCGAGCCTCAATATCAGCCTCAGGAGAGATGCCTGCAGGAACATGTTACCGACAGTGCAGTACTGCGAGCCTCAGTCTCAGCCACAGGAAAGATGCCTGCAGGAATATGTTACCGACAGTGCAGTACTGCGAGCCTCAATATCTGCCTCAGGAGAGATGCATGCAGGAACATGTTACCGACAGTGCAGTACTGCGAGCCTCAGTCTCAGCCTCAGGAGAGATGCCTGGAGGAACATGTTACCGACAGTGCAGTACTGCGAGCCTCAGTCTCAGCCTCAGGAGAGATGCCTGCAGGAACATGTTACCCTCAGTGCAGTACTGCGAGCCTCAGCCTCAGGAGAGATGCCTGCAGGAACATGTTACCCACAGTGCAGTACTTCAAGCCTCAGTCTCAGCCTCAGGAGAGACGCCTGCAGGAACATGTTACCGACAGTGCAGTTCTTGGAGCCTCAGTTTAGGCCTCAGGAGCGATGCCTGCAGGAACATGTTACCCACAGTGCAGTACTTCAAGCCTCAGTCTCAGCCTCAGGAGAGACGCCTGCAGGAACATGTTACCAACAGTGCAGTACTGCGAGCCTCAGTCTCAGCCTCAGGAGAGATGCCTGCAGGAACATGTTACCGACAGTGCAGTACTTCGAGCCTCAGTCTCAGCCTCAGGAGCGATGCCTGCAGGAACATGTTACCCACAGTGCAGTAATTCGAGCCTCAGTCTCAGCCTCAGGGGAGACGCCTGCAGGAACATGTTACCCAAAGTGCAGTGCTGCGAGCCTCAGTCTCAGCCTCAGGAGAGACGCCTGCAGGAACATGTTACCCACAGTGCAGTACTGCGAGCCTCAGTCTCAGCCTCAGGAGAGATGCCTGCAGGAACATGTTACCGACAGTGCAGTACTTGGAGCCTCAGTCTCAGCCTCAGAAGAGACGCCTGAAGGAACATGTTACCCACAGTGCAGTACTGCGAGCCTCAGTCTCAGCCTCAGGAGAGATGCCTGCAGGAACATGTTACCCACAGTGCAGTACTGCGAGCCTCAGTTTCAGCCTTAGGAGAGATGCCTGCAGGAACATGTTACCGACAGTGCAGTACTGCGAGCCTCAGTCTCAGCCTCAGGAGAGACGCCTGCAGGAACATGTTACCCACAGTGCAGTACTGCGAGCCTCAGTCTCAGCCTCAGGAGAGATGCCTGCAGGAACATGTTACGGACAGTTCAGTACTGCGAGCCTCAGTCTCATCCTCAGGAGCGATGCCTGCAGGAACATGTTACCGACAGTGCAGTACTTCGAGCCTCAGTCTCAGCCTCAGGAGAGATGCCTGCAGGAACATGTTACCGACAGTGCAGTACTGCGAGCCTCAGTCTCAGCCCCAGGAGAGATGCCTGCAGGAACATGTTACCCACAGTGCAGTACGGCGAGCCTCAGTCTCAGCCTCAGGAGAGATGCCTGCAGGAACACGTTACCAACAGTGCAGTACTGCGAGCCTCAGTCTCAGCCTCAGGAGAGATGCCTGCAGGAACATGTTACCGACAGTGCAGTACTTCGAGCCTCAGTCTCAGCCTCAGCAGAGACGCCTGCAGGAACATGTTACCGACAGTGCAGTACTTGGAGCCTCAGTCTCAGCCTCAGGAGCGATGCCTGCAGGAACATGTTACCGACAGTGCAGTACTGCGAGCCTCAGTCTCAGCCTCAGGAGAGATGCCTGCAGGAACATGTTACCCACAGTGCAGTACTGCGAGCCTCAGTCTCAGCCTCAGGAGAGATGCCTGCAAGAACACGTTACCAACAGTGCAGTACTGCGAGCCTCAGTCTCAGCCTCAGGAGAGATGCCTGCAGGAACATGTTACCGACAGTGCAGTACTTCGAGCCTCAGTCTCGAACTCAGGAGAGACGCCTGCAGGAACATGTTACCGACAGTGCAGTACTTGGAGCCTCAGTCTCAGCCTCAGGAGCGATGCCTGCAGGAACATGTTACCCACAGTGCAGTACTTCGAGCCTCAGTCTCAGCATCAGGAGAGACACCTGCAGGAACATGTTACCGACAGTGCAGTACTGCGAGCCTCAGTCTCATCCTCTCGAGCGATGCCTGCAGGAACATGTTACCGACAGTGCAGTACTTCGAGCCTCAGTCTCAGCCTCAGGAGCGATGCCTACAGGAGCAAGTTACCCATAGTGCAGTACTTGGAGCCTCAGTCTCAGCCTCAGGAGCGATGCCTGCAGGAACATGTTACCCACAGTGCAGTACTTCGAGCCTCAGTCTCAGCATCAGGAGAGACACCTGCAGGAACATGTTACCGACAGTGCAGTACTGCGAGCCTCAGTCTCATCCTCTCGAGCGATGCCTGCAGGAACATGTTACCCACAGTGCAGTACTGCGAGCCTCAGGGGAGATGCCTGCAGGAACATGTTACCGACAGTGCAGTACTTGGAGCCTCAGTCTCAGCCTCAGGAGAGATGCCTGCAGGAATATGTTACCGACAGCGCAGTACTTGGAGCCTCAGTCTCAGCCTCAGGAGAGATGCCTGCAGGAACATGTTACCGACAGTGCAGTACTGCGAGCCTCAGTCTCTGCCTCAGGAGAGATGCCTGCAGGAACATGTTACCGACAGTGCAGTACTGCGAGCCTCAATATCTGCCTCAGGAGAGAAGCCTGCAGGAACATGTTACCGACAGTGCAGTACTGCGAGCCTCAGTCTCAGCCTCAGGAGAGATGCCTGCAGGAACATGTTACTCACAGTGCAGTACTTGGAGCCTCAGTCTCAGCCTCAGGAGAGATGCCTGCAGGAACATGTTACCGACAGTGCAGTACTGCGAGCCTCAATATCAGCCTCAGGAGAGATGCCTGCAGGAACATGTTACCCACAGTGCAGTACTTCGAGCCTCAGTCTCAGCCTCAGGAGAGACGCCTGCAGGAACATGTTACCCACAGTGCAGTACTGCGAGCCTCAGTCTCAGCCTCAGGAGAGACGCCTGCAGGAACACGTTACCCACAGTGCAGTACTGCGAGCCTCAGTCTCAGCCTCAGGAGAGATGCCTGCAGGAACATGTTACCCACAGTGCAGTACTGCGAGCCTCAGTCTCAGCCTCAGGAGAGATGCCTGCAGGAACATGTCACCCACAGTGCAGTACTGCGAGCCTCAGTCTCAGCCTCAGGAGAGATGCCTGCAGGAACATGTCACCCACAGTGCAGTACTGCGAGCCTCAGTCTCAGCCTTAGGAGAGATGCCTGCAGGAACATGTTACCGACAGTGCAGTACTGCGAGCCTCAGTCTCAGCCTCAAGAGAGACGCCTGCAGGAACATGTTACCCACAGTGCAGTACTGCGAGCCTCAGTCTCAGCCTCAGGAGAGATGCCTGCAGGAACATGTTACCCACAGTGCAGTACTTCAAGCCTCAGTCTCAGCCACAGGAGAGACGCCTGCAGGAACATGTTACCGACAGTGCAGTACTTGGAGCCTCAGTCTAGGCCTCAGGAGCGATGCCTGCAGGAACATGTTACCCACAGTGCAGTACTTCAAGCCTCAGTCTCAGCCTCAGGAGAGACGCCTGCAGGAACATGTTACCCACAGTGCTGTGCTGCGATCCTCAGTCTCCGCCTCAAGAGAGATGCCTGCAGGAACATGTTACCGACAGTGCAGTACTGCGAGCCTCAGTCTCAGCCTCAGGAGAGATGCCTGCAGGAACATGTTACCCACAGTGCAGTACTGCGAGCCTCAGTCTCAGCCTCAGGAGAGATGCCTGCAGGAACATGTTACCGACAGTGCAGTACTGCGAGCGTCAGTCTCAGCCTCAGGAGAGACGCCTGCAGGAGCATGTTACCCACAGTGCAGTACTGCGAGCCTCAGTCTCAGCCTCAGGAGAGATGCCTGCAGGAACATGTTACCCACAGTGCAGTACTTCAAGCCTCAGCCTCAGGAGAGACGCCTGCAGGAACATGTTACCGACAGTGCAGTACTTGGAGCCTCAGTCTAGGCCTCAGGAGCCATGCCTGCAGGAACATGTTACCCACAGTGCAGTACTTCGAGCCTCAGTCTCAGCCTCAGGAGAGACGCCTGCAGGAACATGTTACCCACAATGCAGTACTGCGAGCCTCTGTCTCAGCCTCAGGAGAGATGCCTGCAGGAACATGTTACCGACAGTGCAGTACTGCGAGCCTCAGTGTCAGCCTTAGGAGAGAAGCCTGCAGGAACATGTTACCGACAGTGCAGTACTGCGAGCCTCAGCCTCAGGAGAGATGCCTGCAGGAACATGTTACCCACAGTGCAGTACTTCAAGCCTCAGTCTCAGCCTCAGGAGAGACGCCTGCAGGAACATGTTACCGACAGTGCAGTACTTGGAGCCTCAGTCTAGGCCTTAGGAGCGATGCCTGCAGGAACATGTTACCCACAGGGCAGTACTTCGAGCCTCAGTCTCAGCCTCAGGAGAGAGGCCTGCAGGAACATGTTACCCACAGTTCTGTACTGCGATCCTCAGTCTTCGCCTCAGGAGAGATGCCTGCAGGAATATGTTACCGACAGTGCAGTACTGCGAGCCTCAGTCTCAGCCTCAGGAGAGATGCCTGCAGGAACATGTTACCCTCAGTGCAGTACTGCGAGCCTCAGCCTCAGGAGAGATGCCTGCAGGAACATGTTACCCACAGTGCAGTACTTCAAGCCTCAGTCTCAGCCTCAGGAGAGACGCCTGCAGGAACATGTTACCAACAGTGCAGTACTGCGAGCCTCAGTCTCAGCCTCAGGAGAGATGCCTGCAGGAACATGTTACCGACAGTGCAGTACTTCGAGCCTCAGTCTCAGCCTCAGGAGCGATGCCTGCAGGAACATGTTACCCACAGTGCAGTAATTCGAGCCTCAGTCTCAGCCTCAGGGGAGACGCCTGCAGGAACATGTTACCCAAAGTGCAGTGCTGCGAGCCTCAGTCTCAGCCTCAGGAGAGACGCCTGCAGGAACATGTTACCCACAGTGCAGTACTGCGAGCCTCAGTCTCAGCCTCAGGAGAGATGCCTGCAGGAACATGTTACCGACAGTGCAGTACTTGGAGCCTCAGTCTCAGCCTCAGAAGAGACGCCTGAAGGAACATGTTACCCACAGTGCAGTACTGCGAGCCTCAGTCTCAGCCTCAGGAGAGATGCCTGCAGGAACATGTTACCCACAGTGCAGTACTGCGAGCCTCAGCCTCAGGAGAGATGCCTGCAGGAACATGTTACCCACAGTGCAGTACTTCAAGCCTCAGTCTCAGCCTCAGGAGAGACGCCTGCAGGAACATGTTACCGACAGTGCAGTACTTGGAGCCTCAGTCTAGGCCTTAGGAGCGATGCCTGCAGGAACATGTTACCCACAGGGCAGTACTTCGAGCCTCAGTCTCAGCCTCAGGAGAGAGGCCTGCAGGAACATGTTACCCACAGTTCTGTACTGCGATCCTCAGTCTTCGCCTCAGGAGAGATGCCTGCAGGAATATGTTACCGACAGTGCAGTACTGCGAGCCTCAGTCTCAGCCTCAGGAGAGATGCCTGTAGGAACATGTTACCCTCAGTGCAGTACTGCGAGCCTCAGCCTCAGGAGAGATGCCTGCAGGAACATGTTACCCACAGTGCAGTACTTCAAGCCTCAGTCTCAGCCTCAGGAGAGACGCCTGCAGGAACATGTTACCAACAGTGCAGTACTGCGAGCCTCAGTCTCAGCCTCAGGAGAGATGCCTGCAGGAACATGTTACCGACAGTGCAGTACTTCGAGCCTCAGTCTCAGCCTCAGGAGCGATGCCTGCAGGAACATGTTACCCACAGTGCAGTAATTCGAGCCTCAGTCTCAGCCTCAGGGGAGACGCCTGCAGGAACATGTTACCCAAAGTGCAGTGCTGCGAGCCTCAGTCTCAGCCTCAGGAGAGACGCCTGCAGGAACATGTTACCCACAGTGCAGTACTGCGAGCCTCAGTCTCAGCCTCAGGAGAGATGCCTGCAGGAACATGTTACCGACAGTGCAGTACTTGGAGCCTCAGTCTCAGCCTCAGAAGAGACGCCTGAAGGAACATGTTACCCACAGTGCAGTACTGCGAGCCTCAGTCTCAGCCTCAGGAGAGATGCCTGCAGGAACATGTTACCCACAGTGCAGTACTGCGAGCCTCAGTTTCAGCCTTAGGAGAGATGCCTGCAGGAACATGTTACCGACAGTGCAGTACTGCGAGCCTCAGTCTCAGCCTCAGGAGAGACGCCTGCAGGAACATGTTACCCACAGTGCAGTACTGCGAGCCTCAGTCTCAGCCTCAGGAGAGATGCCTGCAGGAACATGTTACGGACAGTTCAGTACTGCGAGCCTCAGTCTCATCCTCAGGAGCGATGCCTGCAGGAACATGTTACCGACAGTGCAGTACTTCGAGCCTCAGTCTCAGCCTCAGGAGAGATGCCTGCAGGAACATGTTACCGACAGTGCAGTACTGCGAGCCTCAGTCTCAGCCCCAGGAGAGATGCCTGCAGGAACATGTTACCCACAGTGCAGTACGGCGAGCCTCAGTCTCAGCCTCAGGAGAGATGCCTGCAGGAACACGTTACCAACAGTGCAGTACTGCGAGCCTCAGTCTCAGCCTCAGGAGAGATGCCTGCAGGAACATGTTACCGACAGTGCAGTACTTCGAGCCTCAGTCTCAGCCTCAGCAGAGACGCCTGCAGGAACATGTTACCGACAGTGCAGTACTTGGAGCCTCAGTCTCAGCCTCAGGAGCGATGCCTGCAGGAACATGTTACCGACAGTGCAGTACTGCGAGCCTCAGTCTCAGCCTCAGGAGAGATGCCTGCAGGAACATGTTACCCACAGTGCAGTACTGCGAGCCTCAGTCTCAGCCTCAGGAGAGATGCCTGCAAGAACACGTTACCAACAGTGCAGTACTGCGAGCCTCAGTCTCAGCCTCAGGAGAGATGCCTGCAGGAACATGTTACCGACAGTGCAGTACTTCGAGCCTCAGTCTCGAACTCAGGAGAGACGCCTGCAGGAACATGTTACCGACAGTGCAGTACTTGGAGCCTCAGTCTCAGCCTCAGGAGCGATGCCTGCAGGAACATGTTACCCACAGTGCAGTACTTCGAGCCTCAGTCTCAGCATCAGGAGAGACACCTGCAGGAACATGTTACCGACAGTGCAGTACTGCGAGCCTCAGTCTCATCCTCTCGAGCGATGCCTGCAGGAACATGTTACCGACAGTGCAGTACTTCGAGCCTCAGTCTCAGCCTCAGGAGCGATGCCTACAGGAGCAAGTTACCCATAGTGCAGTACTTGGAGCCTCAGTCTCAGCCTCAGGAGCGATGCCTGCAGGAACATGTTACCCACAGTGCAGTACTTCGAGCCTCAGTCTCAGCATCAGGAGAGACACCTGCAGGAACATGTTACCGACAGTGCAGTACTGCGAGCCTCAGTCTCATCCTCTCGAGCGATGCCTGCAGGAACATGTTACCCACAGTGCAGTACTGCGAGCCTCAGGGGAGATGCCTGCAGGAACATGTTACCGACAGTGCAGTACTTGGAGCCTCAGTCTCAGCCTCAGGAGAGATGCCTGCAGGAATATGTTACCGACAGCGCAGTACTTGGAGCCTCAGTCTCAGCCTCAGGAGAGATGCCTGCAGGAACATGTTACCAACAGTGCAGTACTGCGAGCCTCAGTCTCAGCCTCAGGAGAGACGCCTGCAGGAACATGTTACCGACAGTGCAGTACTTCGAGCCTCAGTCTCAGCCTCAGGAGAGATGCCTGCAGGAACATGTTACCGACAGTGCAGTACTTCGAGCCTCAGTCTCAGCCTCAGGAGCGATGCCTACAGGAACATGTTACCCACAGTGCAGTAATTCGAGCCTCAGTCTCAGCCTCAGGAGAGACGCCTGCAGGAACATGTTACCCACAGTGCAGTACTGCGAGCCTCAGTCTCAACCTCAGGAGAGACGCCTGCAGGAACATGTTACCCACAGTGCAGTACTGCGAGCCTCAGTCTCAGCCTCAGGAGAGATGCCTGCAGGAACATGTTACCGACAGTGCAGTACTTGGAGCCTCAGTCTCAGCCTCAGGAGGGACGCCTGCAGGAACATGTTACCCACAGTGCAGTACTGCGAGCCTCAGTCTCAGCCTCAGGATAGATGCCTGCAGGAACATGTTACCCACAGTGCAGTACTGCGAGCCTCAGTTTCAGCCTTAGGAGAGATGCCTGCAGGAACATGTTACCGACAGTGCAGTACTGCGAGCCTCAGTCTCAGCCTCAGGAGAGACGCCTGCAGGAACATGTTACCCACAGTGCAGTACTGCGAGCCTCAGTCTCAGCCTCAGGAGAGATGCCTGCAGGAACATGTTACCGACAGTGCAGTACTGCGAGCCTCAGTCTCATCCTCAGGAGCGATGCCTGCAGGAACATGTAACCGACAGTGCAGTACTTCGAGCCTCAGTCTCAGCCTCAGGAGAGATGCCTGCAGGAACATGTTACTGACAGTGCAGTACTGCGAGCCTCAGTCTCAGCCTCAGGAGAGATGCCTGCAGGAACATGTTACCCACAGTGCAGTACTGCGAGCCTCAGTTTCAGCCTCAGGAGAGATGCCTGCAGGAACACGTTACCAACAGTGCAGTACTGCGAGCCTCAGTCTCAGCCTCAGGAGAGATGCCTGCAGGAACATGTTACCGACAGTGCAGTACTTCCAGCCTCAGTCTCAGCCTCAGGAGAGACGCCTGCAGGAACATGTTACCGACAGTGCAGTACTTTGCAGTACTTGGAGCCTCAGTCTCAGCCTCAGGAGCGATGCCTGCAGGAACATGTTACCGACAGTGCAGTACTGCGAGCCTCAGTCTCAGCCTCAGGAGAGATGCCTGCAGGAACATGTTACCCACAGTGCAGTACTGCGAGCCTCAGTCTCAGCCTCAGGAGAGATGCCTGCAGGAACACGTTACCAACAGTGCAGTACTGCGAGCCTCAGTCTCAGCCTCAGGAGAGATGCCTGCAGGAACATGTTACCGACAGTGCAGTACTTCGAGCCTCAGTCTCGGCCTCAGGAGAGACGCCTGCAGGAACATGTTACCGACAGTGCAGTACTTGGAGCCTCAGTCTCAGCCTCAGGAGCGATGCCTGCAGGAACATGTTACCCACAGTGCAGTACTTCGAGCCTCAGTCTCAGCCTCAGGAGAGATGCCTGCAGGAACATGTTACCGACAGTGCAGTACTTGGAGCCTCAGTCTCAGCCTCAGCAGCGATGCCTGCAGGAACATGTTACCCACAGTGCAGTACTTCGAGCCTCAGTCTCAGCATCAGGAGAGACACCTGCAGGAACATGTTACCCACAGTGCAGTACTGCGAGCCTCAGGAGAGATGCCTGCAGGAACATGTTACCGACAGCCCAGTACTTGGAGCCTCAGTCTCAGCCTCAGGAGAGATGCCTGCAGGAACATGTTACCGACAGTGCAGTACTTGGAGCCTCAGTCTCAGCCTCAGGAGAGATGCCTGCAGGAACATGTTTCCGACAGTGCAGTACTGCGAGCCTCAATATCAGCCTCAGGAGAGATGCCTGCAGGAACATGTTACCGACAGTGCAGTACTGCGAGCCTCAGTCTCAGCCACAGGAAAGATGCCTGCAGGAATATGTTACCGACAGTGCAGTACTGCGAGCCTCAATATCTGCCTCAGGAGAGATGCATGCAGGAACATGTTACCGACAGTGCAGTACTGCGAGCCTCAGTCTCAGCCTCAGGAGAGATGCCTGGAGGAACATGTTACCGACAGTGCAGTACTGCGAGCCTCAGTCTCAGCCTCAGGAGAGATGCCTGCAGGAACATGTTACCCTCAGTGCAGTACTGCGAGCCTCAGCCTCAGGAGAGATGCCTGCAGGAACATGTTACCCACAGTGCAGTACTTCAAGCCTCAGTCTCAGCCTCAGGAGAGACGCCTGCAGGAACATGTTACCGACAGTGCAGTTCTTGGAGCCTCAGTTTAGGCCTCAGGAGCGATGCCTGCAGGAACATGTTACCCACAGTGCAGTACTTCAAGCCTCAGTCTCAGCCTCAGGAGAGACGCCTGCAGGAACATGTTACCAACAGTGCAGTACTGCGAGCCTCAGTCTCAGCCTCAGGAGAGAAGCCTGCAGGAACATGTTACCGACAGTGCAGTACTTCGAGCCTCAGTCTCAGCCTCAGGAGAGATGCCTGCAGGAACATGTTACCGACAGTGCAGTACTTGGAGTCTCAGTCTCAGCCTCAGGAGCGATGCCTGCAGGAACATGTTACCCACAGTGCTGTACTTCGAGCCTCAGTCTCAGCCTCAGGATTGACGCCTGCAGGAACATGTTACCCACAGAGCAGTACTGCGAGCCTCAGTCTCAGCCTCAGGAGAGACGCCTGCAGGAACATGTTACCCACAGTGCAGTACTGCGAGCCTCAGTCTCAGCCTCAGGAGAGATGCCTGCAGGAACATGTTACCGACAGTGCAGTACTTGGAGCCTCAGTCTCAGCCTCAGGAGAGACGCCTGCAGGAACATGTTACCCACAGTGCAGTACTGCGAGCCTCAGTCTCAGCCTCAGGAGAGATGCCTGCAGGAACATGTTACCCACAGTGCAGTACTGCGAGCCTCAGTCTCAGCCTCAGGAGAGACGCCTGCAGGAACATGTTACCCACAGTGCAGTACTGCGAGCCTCAGTCTCAGCCTCAGGAGAGATGCCTGCAGTAACATGTTACAGACAGTGCAGTACTGCGAGCCTCAGTCTGATCCTCAGGAGCGATGCCTGCAGAAACATGTTACCGACAGTGCAGTACTTCGAGCCTCAGTCTCAGCCTCAGGAGAGATGCCTGCAGGAACATGTTACCGACAGTGCAGTACTTTGCAGTACTTGGAGCCTCAGTCTCAGCCTCAGGAGCGATGCCTGCAGGAACATGTTACCGACAGTGCAGTACTGCGAGCCTCAGTCTCAGCCTCAGGAGAGATGCCTGCAGGAACATGTTACCGACAGTGCAGTACTGCGAGCCTCAGTCTCAGCCTCAGGAGAGATGCCTGCAGGAACACGTTACCAACAGTGCAGTACTGCGAGCCTCAGTCTCAGCCTCAGGAGAGATGCCTGCAGGAACATGTTACCGACAGTGCAGTACTTCGAGCCTCAGTCTCGGCCTCAGGAGAGACGCCTGCAGGAACATGTTACCGACAGTGCAGTACTTGGAGCCTCAGTCTCAGCCTCAGGAGCGATGCCTGCAGGAACATGTTACCCACAGTGCAGTACTTCGAGCCTCAGTCTCAGCCTCAGGAGAGATGCCTGCAGGAACATGTTACCGACAGTGCAGTACTTGGAGCCTCAGTCTCAGCCTCAGCAGCGATGCCTGCAGGAACATGTTACCCACAGTGCAGTACTTCGAGCCTCAGTCTCAGCATCAGGAGAGACACCTGCAGGAACATGTTACCCACAGTGCAGTACTGCGAGCCTCAGGAGAGATGCCTGCAGGAACATGTTACCGACAGCCCAGTACTTGGAGCCTCAGTCTCAGCCTCAGGAGAGATGCCTGCAGGAACATGTTACCGACAGTGCAGTACTTGGAGCCTCAGTCTCAGCCTCAGGAGAGATGCCTGCAGGAACATGTTACCGACAGTGCAGTACTGCGAGCCTCAATATCAGCCTCAGGAGAGATGCCTGCAGGAACATGTTACCGACAGTGCAGTACTGCGAGCCTCAGTCTCAGCCTCAGGAGAGATGCCTGCAGGAATATGTTACCGACAGTGCAGTACTGCGAGCCTCAATATCTGCCTCAGGAGAGATGCATGCAGGAACATGTTACCGACAGTGCAGTACTGCGAGCCTCAGTCTCAGCCTCAGGAGAGATGCCTGGAGGAACATGTTACCGACAGTGCAGTACTGCGAGCCTCAGTCTCAGCCTCAGGAGAGATGCCTGCAGGAACATGTTACCCTCAGTGCAGTACTGCGAGCCTCAGCCTCAGGAGAGATGCCTGCAGGAACATGTTACCCACAGTGCAGTACTTCAAGCCTCAGTCTCAGCCTCAGGAGAGACGCCTGCAGGAACATGTTACCGACAGTGCAGTTCTTGGAGCCTCAGTTTAGGCCTCAGGAGCGATGCCTGCAGGAACATGTTACCCACAGTGCAGTACTTCAAGCCTCAGTCTCAGCCTCAGGAGAGACGCCTGCAGGAACATGTTACCAACAGTGCAGTACTGCGAGCCTCAGTCTCAGCCTCAGGAGAGAAGCCTGCAGGAACATGTTACCGACAGTGCAGTACTTCGAGCCTCAGTCTCAGCCTCAGGAGAGATGCCTGCAGGAACATGTTACCGACAGTGCAGTACTTGGAGCCTCAGTCTCAGCCTCAGGAGCGATGCCTGCAGGAACATGTTACCCACAGTGCTGTACTTCGAGCCTCAGTCTCAGCCTCAGGATTGACGCCTGCAGGAACATGTTACCCACAGAGCAGTACTGCGAGCCTCAGTCTCAGCCTCAGGAGAGACGCCTGCAGGAACATGTTACCCACAGTGCAGTACTGCGAGCCTCAGTCTCAGCCTCAGGAGAGATGCCTGCAGGAACATGTTACCGACAGTGCAGTACTTGGAGCCTCAGTCTCAGCCTCAGGAGAGACGCCTGCAGGAACATGTTACCCATAGTGCAGTACTGCGAGCCTCAGTCTCAGCCTCAGGAGAGATGCCTGCAGGAACATGTTACCCACAGTGCAGTACTGCGAGCCTCAGTCTCAGCCTCAGGAGAGACGCCTGCAGGAACATGTTACCCACAGTGCAGTACTGCGAGCCTCAGTCTGATCCTCAGGAGCGATGCCTGCAGGAACATGTTACCGACAGTGCAGTACTTCGAGCCTCAGTCTCAGCCTCAGGAGAGATGCCTGCAGGAACATGTTACCGACAGTGCAGTACTGCGAGCCTCGGTCACAGCCTCAGGAGAGATGCCTGCAGGAACATGTTACTCACAGTGCAGTACTGCGAGCCTCAGTCTCAGCCTCAGGAGAGATGCCTGCAGGAACACGTTACCAACAGTGCAGTACTGCGAGCCTCAGTCTCAGCCTCAGGAGAGATGCCTGCAGGAACATGTTACCGACAGTGCAGTACTTCGAGCCTCAGTCTCAGCCTCAGGAGAGACGCCTGCAGGAACATATTACTGACAGTGCAGTACTTGGAGCCTCAGTCTCAGCCTCAGGAGCGATGCCTGCAGGAACATGTTACCGACAGTGCAGTACTGCGAGCCTCAGTCTCAGCCTCAGGAGAGATGCCTGCAGGAACATGTTACCCACAGTGCAGTACTGCGAGCCTCAGTCTCAGCCTCAGGAGAGATGCCTGCAGGAACACGTTACCAACAGTGCAGTACTGCGAGCCTCAGTCTCAGCCTCAGGAGAGATGCCTGCAGGAACATGTTACCGACAGTGCAGTACTTGGAGCCTAAGTCTCAGCCTCAGGAGCGATGCTTGCAGGAACATGTTACCCACAGTGCAGTACTTCGAGCCTCAGTCTCAGCCTCAGGAGAGATGCCTGCAGGAACATGTTACCCACAGTGCAGTACTTCGAGCCTCAGTCTCAGCATCAGGAGAGACACCTGCAGGAACATGTTACCCACAGTGCAGTACTGCGAGCCTCAGGAGAGATGCCTGCAGGAACATGTTACCGACAGTGCAGTACTTTGAGAATCAGTCTCAGCCTCCGGAGAGATGCCTGCAGGAATATGTTACCAACAGCGCAGTACTTGGAGCCTCAGTCTCAGCCTCAGGAGAGATGCCTGCAGGAACATGTTACCGACAGTGCAGTACTGTGAGCCTCAGTCTCTGCCTCAGGAGAGATGCCTGCAGGAACATGTTTCCGACAGTGCAGTACTGCGAGCCTCAATATCTGCCTCAGGAGAGAAGCCTGCAGGAACATGTTACCGACAGTGCAGTACTGCGAGCCTCAGTCTCAGCCTCAGGAGAGATGCCTGCAGGAACATGTTACCGACAGTTCAGTACTGCGAGCCTCAGTCTCAGCCTCAGGAGAGATGCCTGCAGGAACATGTTACTCACAGTGCAGTACTTGGAGCCTCAGTCTCAGCCTCAGGAGAGATGCCTGCAGGAACATGTTACCGACAGTGCAGTACTGCGAGCCTCAATATCAGCCTCAGGAGAGATGCCTGCAGGAACATGTTACCCACAGTGCAGTACTTCGAGCCTCAGTCTCAGCCTCAGGAGAGACGCCTGCAGGAACATGTTACCCACAGTGCAGTACTGCGAGCCTCAGTCTCAGCCTCAGGAGAGACGCCTGCAGGAACATGTTACCCACAGTGCAGTACTGCGAGCCTCAGTCTCAGCCTCAGGAGAGATGCCTGCAGGAACATGTTACCGACAGTGCAGTACTGCGAGCCTCAGTCTCAGCCTCAGGAGAGACGCCTGCAGGAACATGTTACCCACAGTGCAGTACTGCGAGCCTCAGTCTCAGCCTCAGGAGAGATGCCTGCAGGAACATGTTACCCACAGTGCAGTACTGCGAGCCTCAGTCTCAGCCTCAGGAGAGATGCCTGCAGGAACATGTTACCCACAGTGCAGTACTGCGAGCCTCAGTTTCAGCCTCAGGAGAGATGCCTGCAGGAACACGTTACCAACAGTGCAGTACTGCGAGCCTCAGTCTCAGCCTCAGGAGAGATGCCTGCAGGAACATGTTACCGACAGTGCAGTACTTCCAGCCTCAGTCTCAGCCTCAGGAGAGACGCCTGCAGGAACATGTTACCGACAGTGCAGTACTTTGCAGTACTTGGTGCCTCAGTCTCAGCCTCAGGAGCGATGCCTGCAGGAACATGTTACCGACAGTGCAGTACTGCGAGCCTCAGTCTCAGCCTCAGGAGAGATGCCTGCAGGAACATGTTACCCACAGTGCAGTACTGCGAGCCTCAGTCTCAGCCTCAGGAGAGATGCCTGCAGGAACACGTTACCAACAGTGCAGTACTGCGAGCCTCAGTCTCAGCCTCAGGAGAGATGCCTGCAGGAACATGTTACCGACAGTGCAGTACTTCGAGCCTCAGTCTCGGCCTCAGGAGAGACGCCTGCAGGAACATGTTACTGACAGTGCAGTACTTGGAGCCTCAGTCTCAGCCTCAGGAGCGATGCCTGCAGGAACATGTTACCCACAGTGCAGTACTTCGAGCCTCAGTCTCAGCCTCAGGAGAGATGCCTGCAGGAACATGTTACCGACAGTGCAGTACTTGGAGCCTCAGTCTCAGCCTCAGCAGCGATGCCTGCAGGAACATGTTACCCACAGTGCAGTACTTCGAGCCTCAGTCTCAGCATCAGGAGAGACACCTGCAGGAACATGTTAACCACAGTGCAGTACTGCGAGCCTCAGGAGAGATGCCTGCAGGAACATGTTACCGACAGCCCAGTACTTGGAGCCTCAGTCTCAGCCTCAGGAGAGATGCCTGCAGGAACATGTTACCGACAGTGCAGTACTTGGAGCCTCAGTCTCAGCCTCAGGAGAGATGCCTGCAGGAACATGTTACCGACAGTGCAGTACTGCGAGCCTCAATATCAGCCTCAGGAGAGATGCCTGCAGGAACATGTTACCGACAGTGCAGTACTGCGAGCCTCAGTCTCAGCCTCAGGAGAGATGCCTGCAGGAATATGTTACCGACAGTGCAGTACTGCGAGCCTCAATATCTGCCTCAGGAGAGATGCATGCAGGAACATGTTACCGACAGTGCAGTACTGCGAGCCTCAGTCTCAGCCTCAGGAGAGATGCCTGGAGGAACATGTTACCGACAGTGCAGTACTGCGAGCCTCAGTCTCAGCCTCAGGAGAGATGCCTGCAGGACCATGTTACCCTCAGTGCAGTACTGCGAGCCTCAGCCTCAGGAGAGATGCCTGCAGGAACATGTTACCCACAGTGCAGTACTTCAAGCCTCAGTCTCAGCCTCAGGAGAGACGCCTGCAGGAACATGTTACCGACAGTGCAGTTCTTGGAGCCTCAGTTTAGGCCTCAGGAGCGATGCCTGCAGGAACATGTTACCCACAGTGCAGTACTTCAAGCCTCAGTCTCAGCCTCAGGAGAGACGCCTGCAGGAACATGTTACCAACAGTGCAGTACTGCGAGCCTCAGTCTCAGCCTCAGGAGAGAAGCCTGCAGGAACATGTTACCGACAGTGCAGTACTTCGAGCCTCAGTCTCAGCCTCAGGAGAGATGCCTGCAGGAACATGTTACCGACAGTGCAGTACTTGGAGCCTCAGTCTCAGCCTCAGGAGCGATGCCTGCAGGAACATGTTACCCACAGTGCTGTACTTCGAGCCTCAGTCTCAGCCTCAGGATTGACGCCTGCAGGAACATGTTACCCACAGAGCAGTACTGCGAGCCTCAGTCTCAGCCTCAGGAGAGACGCCTGCAGGAACATGTTACCCACAGTGCAGTACTGCGAGCCTCAGTCTCAGCCTCAGGAGAGATGCCTGCAGGAACATGTTACCGACAGTGCAGTACTTGGAGCCTCAGTCTCAGCCTCAGGAGAGACGCCTGCAGGAACATGTTACCCACAGTGCAGTACTGCGAGCCTCAGTCTCAGCCTCAGGAGAGATGCCTGCAGGAACATGTTACCCACAGTGCAGTACTGCGAGCCTCAGTCTCAGCCTCAGGAGAGACGCCTGCAGGAACATGTTACCCACAGTGCAGTACTGCGAGCCTCAGTCTCAGCCTCAGGAGAGATGCCTGCAGTAACATGTTACAGACAGTGCAGTACTGCGAGCCTCAGTCTGATCCTCAGGAGCGATGCCTGCAGGAACATGTTACCGACAGTGCAGTACTTCGAGCCTCAGTCTCAGCCTCAGGAGAGATGCCTGCAGGAACATGTTACCGACAGTGCAGTACTTTGCAGTACTTGGAGCCTCAGTCTCAGCCTCAGGAGCGATGCCTGCAGGAACATGTTACCGACAGTGCAGTACTGCGAGCCTCAGTCTCAGCCTCAGGAGAGATGCCTGCAGGAACATGTTACCCACAGTGCAGTACTGCGAGCCTCAGTCTCAGCCTCAGGAGAGATGCCTGCAGGAACACGTTACCAACAGTGCAGTACTGCGAGCCTCAGTCTCAGCCTCAGGAGAGATGCCTGCAGGAACATGTTACCGACAGTGCAGTACTTCGAGCCTCAGTCTCGGCCTCAGGAGAGACGCCTGCAGGAACATGTTACCGACAGTGCAGTACTTGGAGCCTCAGTCTCAGCTTCAGGAGCGATGCCTGCAGGAACATGTTACCCACAGTGCAGTACTTCGAGCCTCAGTCTCAGCCTCAGGAGAGATGCCTGCAGGAACATGTTACCGACAGTGCAGTACTTGGAGCCTCAGTCTCAGCCTCAGCAGCGATGCCTGCAGGAACATGTTACCCACAGTGCAGTACTTCGAGCCTCAGTCTCAGCATCAGGAGAGACACCTGCAGGAACATGTTACCCACAGTGCAGTACTGCGAGCCTCAGGAGAGATGCCTGCAGGAACATGTTACCGACAGCCCAGTACTTGGAGCCTCAGTCTCAGCCTCAGGAGAGATGCCTGCAGGAACATGTTACCGACAGTGCAGTACTTGGAGCCTCAGTCTCAGCCTCAGGAGAGATGCCTGCAGGAACATGTTACCGACAGTGCAGTACTGCGAGCCTCAATATCAGCCTCAGGAGAGATGCCTGCAGGAACATGTTACCGACAGTGCAGTACTGCGAGCCTCAGTCTCAGCCTCAGGAGAGATGCCTGCAGGAATATGTTACCGACAGTGCAGTACTGCGAGCCTCAATATCTGCCTCAGGAGAGATGCATGCAGGAACATGTTACCGACAGTGCAGTACTGCGAGCCTCAGTCTCAGCCTCAGGAGAGATGCCTGCAGGAACATGTTACCCTCAGTGCAGTACTGCGAGCCTCAGCCTCAGGAGAGATGCCTGCAGGAACATGTTACCCACAGTGCAGTACTTCAAGCCTCAGTCTCAGCCTCAGGAGAGACGCCTGCAGGAACATGTTACCGACAGTGCAGTTCTTGGAGCCTCAGTTTAGGCCTCAGGAGCGATGCCTGCAGGAACATGTTACCCACAGTGCAGTACTTCAAGCCTCAGTCTCAGCCTCAGGAGAGACGCCTGCAGGAACATGTTACCAACAGTGCAGTACTGCGAGCCTCAGTCTCAGCCTCAGGAGAGAAGCCTGCAGGAACATGTTACCGACAGTGCAGTACTTCGAGCCTCAGTCTCAGCCTCAGGAGAGATGCCTGCAGGAACATGTTACCGACAGTGCAGTACTTGGAGCCTCAGTCTCAGCCTCAGGAGCGATGCCTGCAGGAACATGTTACCCACAGTGCTGTACTTCGAGCCTCAGTCTCAGCCTCAGGATTGACGCCTGCAGGAACATGTTACCCACAGAGCAGTACTGCGAGCCTCAGTCTCAGCCTCAGGAGAGACGCCTGCAGGAACATGTTACCCACAGTGCAGTACTGCGAGCCTCAGTCTCAGCCTCAGGAGAGATGCCTGCAGGAACATGTTACCGACAGTGCAGTACTTGGAGCCTCAGTCTCAGCCTCAGGAGAGACGCCTGCAGGAACATGTTACCCACAGTGCAGTACTGCGAGCCTCAGTCTCAGCCTCAGGAGAGATGCCTGCAGGAACATGTTACCCACAGTGCAGTACTGCGAGCCTCAGTCTCAGCCTCAGGAGAGCCGCCTGCAGGAACATGTTACCCACAGTGCAGTACTGCGAGCCTCAGTCTCAGCCTCAGGAGAGATGCCTGCAGTAACATGTTACAGACAGTGCAGTACTGCGAGCCTCAGTCTCAGCCTCAGGAGAGATGCCTGCAGGAACATGTTACCGACAGTGCAGTACTTCGAGCCTCAGTCTCAGCCTCAGGAGAGATGCCTGCAGGAACATATTACTGACAGTGCAGTACTTGGAGCCTCAGTCTCAGCCTCAGGAGCGATGCCTGCAGGAACATGTTACCGACAGTGCAGTACTGCGAGCCTCAGTCTCAGCCTCAGGAGAGATGCCTGCAGGAACATGTTACCCACAGTGCAGTACTGCGAGCCTCAGTCTCAGCCTCAGGAGAGATGCCTGCAGGAACACGTTACCAACAGTGCAGTACTGCGAGCCTCAGTCTCAGCCTCAGGAGAGATGCCTGCAGGAACATGTTACTGACAGTGCAGTACTTGGAGCCTAAGTCTCAGCCTCAGGAGCGATGCTTGCAGGAACATGTTACCCACAGTGCAGTACTTCGAGCCTCAGTCTCAGCCTCAGGAGAGATGCCTGCAGGAACATGTTACCCACAGTGCAGTACTTCGAGCCTCAGTCTCAGCATCAGGAGAGACACCTGCAGGAACATGTTACCCACAGTGCAGTACTGCGAGCCTCAGGAGAGATGCCTGCAGGAACATGTTACCGACAGTGTAGTACTTTGAGAATCAGTCTCAGCCTCCGGAGAGATGCCTGCAGGAATATGTTACCGACAGTGCAGTACTTTGAGAATCAGTCTCAGCCTCCGGAGAGATGCCTGCAGGAATATGTTACCAACAGCGCAGTACTTGGAGCCTCAGTCTCAGCCTCAGGAGAGATGCCTGCAGGAACATGTTACCGACAGTGCAGTACTGTGAGCCTCAGTCTCTGCCTCAGGAGAGATGCCTGCAGGAACATGTTTCCGACAGTGCAGTACTGCGAGCCTCAATATCTGCCTCAGGAGAGAAGCCTGCAGGAACATGTTACCGACAGTGCAGTACTGCGAGCCTCAGTCTCAGCCTCAGGAGAGATGCCTGCAGGAACATGTTACCGACAGTTCAGTACTGCGAGCCTCAGTCTCAGCCTCAGGAGAGATGCCTGCAGGAACATGTTACTCACAGTGCAGTACTTGGAGCCTCAGTCTCAGCCTCAGGAGAGATGCCTGCAGGAACATGTTACTGACAGTGCAGTACTGCGAGCCTCAATATCAGCCTCAGGAGAGATGCCTGCAGGAACATGTTACCCACAGTGCAGTACTTCGAGCCTCAGTCTCAGCCTCAGGAGAGACGCCTGCAGGAACATGTTACCCACAGTGCAGTACTGCGAGCCTCAGTCTCAGCCTCAGGAGAGACGCCTGCAGGAACATGTTACCCACAGTGCAGTACTGCGAGCCTCAGTCTCAGCCTCAGGAGAGATGCCTGCAGGAACATGTTACCGACAGTGCAGTACTGCGAGCCTCAGTCTCAGCCTCAGGAGAGACGCCTGCAGGAACATGTTACCCACAGTGCAGTACTGCGAGCCTCAGTCTCAGCCTCAGGAGAGATGCCTGCAGGAACATGTTACCCACAGTGCAGTACTGCGAGCCTCAGTCTCAGCCTCAGGAGAGATGCCTGCAGGAACATGTTACCCACAGTGCAGTACTGCGAGCCTCAGTCTCTGCCTTAGGAGAGATGCCTGCAGGAACATGTTACCGACAGTGCAGTACTGCGAGCCTCAGTCTCAGCCTCAGGAGAGACGCCTGCAGGAACATGTTACCCACAGTGCAGTACTGCGAGCCTCAGTCTCAGCCTCAGGAGAGATGCCTGCAGGAACATGTTACCCACAGTGCAGTACTTCAAGCCTCAGTCTCAGCCTCAGGAGAGACGCCTGCAGGAACATGTTACCCACAGTGCTGTACTGCGATCCTCAGTCTCCGCCTCAAGAGAGATGCCTGCAGGAACATGTTACCGACAGTGCAGTACTGCGAGCCTCAGTCTCAGCCTCAGGAGAGATGCCTGCAGGAACATGTTACCCACAGTGCAGTACTGCGAGCCTCAGTCTCATCCTCAGGAGCGATGCCTGCAGGAACATGTTACCGACAGTGCAGTACTTTGAGCCTCAGTCTCAGCCTCAGGAGAGATGCCTGCAGGAACATGTTACCGACAGTGCAGTACTGCGAGCCTCAGTCTCAGCCTCAGGAGAGATGCCTGCAGGAACATGTTACCCACAGTGCAGTACTGCGAGCCTCAGTTTCAGCCTCAGGAGAGATGCCTGCAGGAACACGTTACCAACAGTGCAGTACTGCGAGCCTCAGTCTCAGCCTCAGGAGAGATGCCTGCAGGAACATGTTACCGACAGTGCAGTACTTCCAGCCTCAGTCTCAGCCTCAGGAGAGACGCCTGCAGGAACATGTTACCGACAGTGCAGTACTTTGCAGTACTTGGAGCCTCAGTCTCAGCCTCAGGAGCGATGCCTGCAGGAACATGTTACCGACAGTGCAGTACTGCGATCCTCAGTCTCAGCCTCAGGAGAGATGCCTGCAGGAACATGTTACCCACAGTGCAGTACTGCGAGCCTCAGTCTCAGCCTCAGGAGAGATGCCTGCAGGAACACGTTACCAACAGTGCAGTACTGCGAGCCTCAGTCTCAGCCTCAGGAGAGATGCCTGCAGGAACATGTTACCGACAGTGCAGTACTTCGAGCCTCAGTCTCGGCCTCAGGAGAGACGCCTGCAGGAACATGTTACCGACAGTGCAGTACTTGGAGCCTAAGTCTCAGCCTCAGGAGCGATGCTTGCAGGAACATGTTACCCACAGTGCAGTACTTCGAGCCTCAGTCTCAGCCTCAGGAGAGATGCCTGCAGGAACATGTTACCCACAGTGCAGTACTTCGAGCCTCAGTCTCAGCATCAGGAGAGACACCTGCAGGAACATGTTACCCACAGTGCAGTACTGCGAGCCTCAGGAGAGATGCCTGCAGGAACATGTTACCGACAGTGCAGTACTTTGAGAATCAGTCTCAGCCTCCGGAGAGATGCCTGCAGGAATATGTTACCAACAGCGCAGTACTTGGAGCCTCAGTCTCAGCCTCAGGAGAGATGCCTGCAGGAACATGTTACCGACAGTGCAGTACTGTGAGCCTCAGTCTCTGCCTCAGGAGAGATGCCTGCAGGAACATGTTTCCGACAGTGCAGTACTGCGAGCCTCAATATCTGCCTCAGGAGAGAAGCCTGCAGGAACATGTTACCGACAGTGCAGTACTGCGAGCCTCAGTCTCAGCCTCAGGAGAGATGCCTGCAGGAACATGTTACCGACAGTTCAGTACTGCGAGCCTCAGTCTCAGCCTCAGGAGAGATGCCTGCAGGAACATGTTACTCACAGTGCAGTACTTGGAGCCTCAGTCTCAGCCTCAGGAGAGATGCCTGCAGGAACATGTTACTGACAGTGCAGTACTGCGAGCCTCAATATCAGCCTCAGGAGAGATGCCTGCAGGAACATGTTACCCACAGTGCAGTACTTCGAGCCTCAGTCTCAGCCTCAGGAGAGACGCCTGCAGGAACATGTTACCCACAGTGCAGTACTGCGAGCCTCAGTCTCAGCCTCAGGAGAGACGCCTGCAGGAACATGTTACCCACAGTGCAGTACTGCGAGCCTCAGTCTCAGCCTCAGGAGAGATGCCTGCAGGAACATGTTACCGACAGTGCAGTACTGCGAGCCTCAGTCTCAGCCTCAGGAGAGACGCCTGCAGGAACATGTTACCCACAGTGCAGTACTGCGAGCCTCAGTCTCAGCCTCAGGAGAGATGCCTGCAGGAACATGTTACCCACAGTGCAGTACTGCGAGCCTCAGTCTCAGCCTCAGGAGAGATGCCTGCAGGAACATGTTACCCACAGTGCAGTACTGCGAGCCTCAGTCTCTGCCTTAGGAGAGATGCCTGCAGGAACATGTTACCGACAGTGCAGTACTGCGAGCCTCAGTCTCAGCCTCAGGAGAGACGCCTGCAGGAACATGTTACCCACAGTGCAGTACTGCGAGCCTCAGTCTCAGCCTCAGGAGAGATGCCTGCAGGAACATGTTACCCACAGTGCAGTACTTCAAGCCTCAGTCTCAGCCTCAGGAGAGACGCCTGCAGGAACATGTTACCCACAGTGCTGTACTGCGATCCTCAGTCTCCGCCTCAAGAGAGATGCCTGCAGGAACATGTTACCGACAGTGCAGTACTGCGAGCCTCAGTCTCAGCCTCAGGAGAGATGCCTGCAGGAACATGTTACCCACAGTGCAGTACTGCGAGCCTCAGTCTCATCCTCAGGAGCGATGCCTGCAGGAACATGTTACCGACAGTGCAGTACTTTGAGCCTCAGTCTCAGCCTCAGGAGAGATGCCTGCAGGAACATGTTACCGACAGTGCAGTACTGCGAGCCTCAGTCTCAGCCTCAGGAGAGATGCCTGCAGGAACATGTTACCCACAGTGCAGTACTGCGAGCCTCAGTTTCAGCCTCAGGAGAGATGCCTGCAGGAACACGTTACCAACAGTGCAGTACTGCGAGCCTCAGTCTCAGCCTCAGGAGAGATGCCTGCAGGAACATGTTACCGACAGTGCAGTACTTCCAGCCTCAGTCTCAGCCTCAGGAGAGACGCCTGCAGGAACATGTTACCGACAGTGCAGTACTTTGCAGTACTTGGAGCCTCAGTCTCAGCCTCAGGAGCGATGCCTGCAGGAACATGTTACCGACAGTGCAGTACTGCGATCCTCAGTCTCAGCCTCAGGAGAGATGCCTGCAGGAACATGTTACCCACAGTGCAGTACTGCGAGCCTCAGTCTCAGCCTCAGGAGAGATGCCTGCAGGAACACGTTACCAACAGTGCAGTACTGCGAGCCTCAGTCTCAGCCTCAGGAGAGATGCCTGCAGGAACATGTTACCGACAGTGCAGTACTTCGAGCCTCAGTCTCGGCCTCAGGAGAGACGCCTGCAGGAACATGTTACCGACAGTGCAGTACTTGGAGCCTCAGTCTCAGCCTCAGGAGCGATGCCTGCAGGAACATGTTACCCACAGTGCAGTACTTCGAGCCTCAGTCTCAGCCTCAGGAGAGATGCCTGCAGGAACATTTTACCGACAGTGCAGTACTTGGAGCCTCAGTCTCAGCCTCAGCAGCGATGCCTGCAGGAACATGTTACCCACAGTGAAGTACTTCGAGCCTCAGTCTCAGCATCAGGAGAGACACCTGCAGGAACATGTTACCCACAGTGCAGTACTGCGAGCCTCAGGAGAGATGCCTGCAGGAACATGTTACCGACAGCCCAGTACTTGGAGCCTCAGTCTCAGCCTCAGGAGAGATGCCTGCAGGAACATGTTACCGACAGTGCAGTACTTGGAGCCTCAGTCTCAGCCTCAGGAGAGATGCCTGCAGGAACATGTTACCGACAGCGCAGTACTTGGATCCTCAGTCTCAGCCTCAGGAGAGATGCCTGCAGGAACATGTTACCGACAGTGCAGTACTTGGAGCCTCAGTCTCAGCCTCAGGAGAGATGCCTGCAGGAACATGTTACCGACAGTGCAGTACTGCGAGCCTCAATATCAGCCTCAGGAGAGATGCGTGCAGGAACATGTTACCGACAGTGCAGTACTGCGAGCCTCAGTCTCAGCCTCAGAAGAGATGCCTGCAGGAACATGTTACCGACAGTGCAGTACTGCGAGCCTCAATATCTGCCTCAGGAGTGATGCCTGCAGGAACATGTTACCGACAGTGCAGTACTGCGAGCCTCATTCTCAGCCTCAGGAGAGATGCCTGCAGGAACATGTTACCGACAGTGCAGTACTGCGAGCCTCAGTCTCAGCCTCAGGAGAGATGCCTGCAGGAACATGTTACCCTCAGTGCAGTACTGCGAGCCTCAGCCTCAGGAGAGATGCCTGCAGGAACATGTTACCCAAAGTGCAGTACTGCGAGCCTCAGTCTCAGCCTCAGGAGAGATGCCTGCAGGAACACATTACCAACAGTGCAGTACTGCGAGCCTCAGTCTCAGCCTCAGGAGAGATGCCTGCAGGAACATGTTACCGACAGTGCAGTACTTCGAGCCTCAGTCTCGGCCTCAGGAGAGACGCCTGCAGGAACATGTTACCGACAGTGCAGTACTTGGAGCCTCAGTCTCAGCCTCAGGAGCGATGCCTGCAGGAACATGTTACCCACAGTGCAGTACTTCGAGCCTCAGTCTCAGCCTCAGGAGAGATGCCTGCAGGAACATGTTACCGACAGTGCAGTACTTGGAGCCTCAGTCTCAGCCTCAGCAGCGATGCCTGCAGGAACATGTTACCCACAGTGCAGTACTTCGAGCCTCAGTCTCAGCATCAGGAGAGACACCTGCAGGAACATGTTACCCACAGTGCAGTACTGCGAGCCTCAGGAGAGATGCCTGCAGGAACATGTTACCGACAGCCCAGTACTTGGAGCCTCAGTCTCAGCCTCAGGAGAGATGCCTGCAGGAACATGTTACCGACAGTGCAGTACTTGGAGCCTCAGTCTCAGCCTCAGGAGAGATGCCTGCAGGAACATGTTACCGACAGCGCAGTACTTGGAGCCTCAGTCTCAGCCTCAGGAGAGATGCCTGCAGGAACATGTTACCGACAGTGCAGTACTTGGAGCCTCAGTCTCAGCCTCAGGAGAGATGCCTGCAGGAACATGTTACCGACAGTGCAGTACTGCGAGCCTCAATATCAGCCTCAGGAGAGATGCGTGCAGGAACATGTTACCGACAGTGCAGTACTGCGAGCCTCAGTCTCAGCCTCAGGAGAGATGCCTGCAGGAACTTGTTACCGACAGTGCAGTACTGCGAGCCTCAATATCTGCCTCAGGAGAGATGCCTGCAGGAACATGTTACCGACAGTGCAGTACTGCGAGCCTCAGTCTCAGCCTCAGGAGAGATGCCTGCAGGAACATGTTACCGACAGTGCAGTACTGCGAGCCTCAGTCTCAGCCTCAGGAGAGATGCCTGCAGGAACATGTTACCCTCAGTGCAGTACTGCGAGCCTCAGCCTCAGGAGAGATGCCTGCAGGAACATGTTACCCACAGTGCAGTACTTCAAGCCTCAGTCTCAGCCTCAGGAGAGACGCCTGCAGGAACATGTTACCGACAGTGCAGTACTTGGAGCCTCAGTTTAGGCCTCAGGAGCGATGCCTGCAGGAACATGTTACCCACAGTGCAGTACTTCAAGCCTCAGTCTCAGCCTCAGGAGAGACGCCTGCAGGAACATGTTACCAACAGTGCAGTACTGCGAGCCTCAGTCTCAGCCTCAGGAGAGAAGCCTGCAGGAACATGTTACCGACAGTGCAGTACTTCGAGCCTCAGTCTCAGCCTCAGGAGAGATGCCTGCAGGAACATGTTACCGACAGTGCAGTACTTGGAGCCTCAGTCTCAGCCTCAGGAGAGACGCCTGCAGGAACATGTTACCCACAGTGCAGTACTGCGAGCCTCAGTCTCAGCCTCAGGAGAGATGCCTGCAGGAACATGTTACCGACAGTGCAGTACTTGGAGCCTCAGTCTCAGCCTCAGGAGAGACGCCTGCAGGAACATGTTACCCACAGTGCAGTACTGCGAGCCTCAGTCTCAGCCTCAGGAGAGATGCCTGCAGGAACATGTTACCCACAGTGCAGTACTGCGAGCCTCAGTCTCAGCCTCAGGAGAGACGCCTGCAGGAACATGTTACCCACAGTGCAGTACTGCGAGCCTCAGTCTCAGCCTCAGGAGAGATGCCTGCAGTAACATGTTACAGACAGTGCAGTACTGCGAGCCTCAGTCTGATCCTCAGGAGCGATGCCTGCAGGAACATGTTACCGACAGTGCAGTACTTCGAGCCTCAGTCTCAGCCTCAGGAGAGATGCCTGCAGGAACATGTTACCGACAGTGCAGTATTGCGAGCCTCGGTCTCAGCCTCAGGAGAGATGCCTGCAGGAACATGTTACCCACAGTACAGTACTGCGAGCCTCAGTCTCAGCCTCAGGAGAGATGCCTGCAGGAACACGTTACCAACAGTGCAGTACTGCGAGCCTCAGTCTCAGCCTCAGGAGAGATGCCTGCAGGAACATGTTACCGACAGTGCAGTACTTCGAGCCTCAGTCTCAGCCTCAGGAGAGACGCCTGCAGGAACATGTTACTGACAGTGCAGTACTTGGAGCCTCAGTCTCAGCCTCAGGAGCGATGCCTGCAGGAACATGTTACCGACAGTGCAGTACTGCGAGCCTCAGTCTCAGCCTCAGGAGAGATGCCTGCAGGAACATGTTACCCACAGTGCAGTACTGCGAGCCTCAGTCTCAGCCTCAGGAGAGATGCCTGCAGGAACACGTTACCAACAGTGCAGTACTGCGAGCCTCAGTCTCAGCCTCAGGAGAGATGCCTGCAGGAACATGTTACCGACAGTGCAGTACTTGGAGCCTAAGTCTCAGCCTCAGGAGCGATGCTTACAGGAACATGTTACCCACAGTGCAGTACTTGGAGCCTCAGTCTCAGCCTCAGGAGAGATGCCTGCAGGAACATGTTACCGACAGTGCAGTACTTGGAGCCTCAGTCTCAGCCTCAGAAGCGATGCCTGCAGGAACATGTTACCCACAGTGCAGTACTTCGAGCCTCAGTCTCAGCATCAGGAGAGACACCTGCAGGAACATGTTACCCACAGTGCAGTACTGCGAGCCTCAGGAGAGATGCCTGCAGGAACATGTTACCGACAGTGCAGTACTTCGAGCCTCAGTCTCAGACTCAGGAGCGATGCCTGCAGGAACATGTTACCCACAGTGCAGTACTGCGAGCCTCAGTCTCAGCCTCAGGAGAGATGCCTGCAGGAACATGTTACCGACAGTGCAGTACTTGGAGCCTCAGTCTCAGCCTCAGGAGAGACGCCTGCAGGAACATGTTACCCACAGTGCAGTACTGCGAGCCTCAGTCTCAGCCTCAGGAGAGATGCCTGCAGGAACATGTTACCGACAGTGCAGTACTTCGAGCCTCAGTCTCAGCCTCAGGAGAGACGCCTGCAGGAACATGTTACTGACAGTGCAGTACTTGGAGCCTCAGTCTCAGCCTCAGGAGCGATGCCTGCAGGAACATGTTACCGACAGTGCAGTACTGCGAGCCTCAGTCTCAGCCTCAGGAGAGATGCCTGCAGGAACATGTTACCGACAGTGCAGTACTTCGAGCCTCAGTCTCAGCCTCAGAAGCGATGCCTGCAGGAACATGGTACCCACAGTGCAGTACTTCGAGCCTCAGTCTCAGCATCAGGAGAGACACCTGCAGGAACATGTTACCCACAGTGCAGTACTGCGAGCCTCAGGAGAGATGCCTGCAGGAACATGTTACCGACAGTGCAGTACTTTGAGCCTCAGTCTCAGCCTCCGCAGAGATGCCTGCAGGAAAATGTTACCAACAGCGCAGTACTTGGAGCCTCAGTCTCAGCCTCAGGAGAGATGCCTGCAGGAACATGTTACCGACAGTGCAGTACTGCGAGCCTCAGTCTCTGCCTCAGGAGAGATGCCTGCAGGAACATGTTACCGACAGTGCAGTACTGCGAGCCTCAATATCAGCCTCAGGAGAGAAGCCTGCAGGAACATGTTACCGACAGTGCAGTACTGCGAGCCTCAGTCTCAGCCTCAGGAGAGATGCCTGCAGGAACATGTTACCGACAGTTCAGTACTGCGAGCCTCAGTCTCAGCCTCAGGAGAGATGCCTGCAGGAACATGTTACTCACAGTGCAGTACTTGGAGCCTCAGTCTCAGCCTCAGGAGAGATGCCTGCAGGAACATGTTACCGACAGTGCAGTACTGCGAGCCTCAATATCAGCCTCAGGAGAGATGCCTGCAGGAACATGTTACCCACAGTGCAGTACTTCGAGCCTCAGTCTCAGCCTCAGGAGAGACGCCTGCAGGAACATGTTACCCACAGTGCAGTACTGCGAGCCTCAGTCTCAGCCTCAGGAGAGATGCCTGCAGGAACATGTTACCCACAGTGCAGTACTGCGAGCCTCAGTCTCAGCCTCAGGAGAGATGCCTGCAGGAACATGTTACCGACAGTGCAGTACTGCAAGCCTCAGTCTCAGCCTCAGGAGAGACGCCTGCAGGAACTTGTTACCCACAGTGCAGTACTGCGAGCCTCAGTCTCAGCCTCACGAGAGATGCCTGCAGGAACATGTTACCCACAGTGCAGTACTGCGAGCCTCAGTCTCAGCCTCAGGAGAGATGCCTGCAGGAACATGTTACCCACAGTGCAGTACTGCGAGCCTCAGTCTCAGCCTTAGGAGAGATGCCTGCAGGAACATGTTACCGACAGTGCAGTACTGCGAGGCTCAGTCTCAGCCGTCAAGAGAGACGCCTGCAGGAACATGTTACCCACAGTGCAGTACTGCGAGCCTCAGTCTCAGCCTCAGGAGAGATGCCTGCAGGAACATGTTACCCACAGTGCAGTACTTCAAGCCTCAGTCTCAGCCTCAGGAGAGACGCCTGCAGGAACATGTTACCGACAGTGCAGTACTTGGAGCCTCAGTCTAGGCCTCAGGAGCGATGCCTGCAGGAACATGTTACCCACAGTGCAGTACTTCAAGCCTCAGTCTCAGCCTCAGGAGAGACGCCTGCAGGAACATGTTACCCACAGTGCTGTACTGCGGTCCTCAGTCTCCGCCTCAAGAGAGATGCCTGCAGGAACATGTTACCGACAGTGCAGTACTGCGAGCCTCAGTCTCAGCCTCAGGAGAGATGCCTGCAGGAACATGTTACCCACAGTGCAGTACTGCGAGCCTCTGTCTCAGCCTCAGGAGAGATGCCTGCAGGAACATGTTACCGACAGTGCAGTACTGCGAGCGTCAGTCTCAGCCTCAGGAGAGACGCCTGCAGGAACATGTTACCCACAGTGCAGTACTGCGAGCCTCAGTCTCAGCCTCAGGAGAGATGCCTGCAGGAACATGTTACCCACAGTGCAGTACTTCAAGCCTCAGCCTCAGGAGAGATGCCTGCAGGAACATGTTACCGACAGTGCAGTACTTGGAGCCTCAGTCTAGGCCTCAGGAGCTATGCCTGCAGGAACATGTTACCCACAGTGCAGTACTTCGAGCCTCAGTCTCAGCCTCAGGAGAGACGCCTGCAGGAACATGTTACCCACAGTGCAGTACTGCGAGCCTCAGTCTCAGCCTCAGGAGAGATGCCTGCAGGAACATGTTACCGACAGTGCAGTACTGCGAACCTCAGTGTCAGCCTTAGGAGAGATGCCTGCAGGAACATGTTACCGACAGTGCAGTACTGCGAGCCTCAGCCTCAGGAGAGATGCCTGCAGGAACATGTTACCCACAGTGCAGTACTTCAAGCCTCAGTCTCAGCCTCAGGAGAGACGCCTGCAGGAACATGTTACCGACAGTGCAGTACTTGGAGCCTCAGTCTAGGCCTCAGGAGCGATGCCTGCAGGAACATGTTACCCACAGTGCAGTACTTCGAGCCTCAGTCTCAGCCTCAGGAGAGACGCCTGCAGGAACATGTTACCCACAGTTCTGTACTGCAATCCTCAGTCTTCGCCTCAGGAGAGATGCCTGCAGGAACATGTTACCGACAGTGCAGTACTGCGAGCCTCAGTCTCAGCCTCAGGAGAGATGCCTGCAGGAACATGTTACCCTCAGTGCAGTACTGCGAGCCTCAGCCTCAGGAGAGATGCCTGCAGGAACATGTTACCCACAGTGCAGTACTTCAAGCCTCAGTCTCAGCCTCAGGAGAGATGCCTGCAGGAACATGTTACCAACAGTGCAGTACTGCGAGCCTCAGTCTCAGCCTCAGGAGAGATGCCTGCAGGAACATGTTACCCACAGTGCAGTACTTCGAGCCTCAGTCTCAGCCTCAGGAGCAATGCCTGCAGGAACATGTTACCCACAGTGCAGTAATTCGAGCCTCAGTCTCAGCCTCAGGAGAGACGCCTGCAGGAACATGTTACCCAAAGTGCAGTACTGCGAGCCTCAGTCTCAGCCTCAGGAGAGATGCCTGCAGGAACATGTTACCGACAGTGCAGTACTGCGAGCCTCAGTCTCATCCTCAGGAGCAATGCCTGCAGGAACATGTTACCGACAGTGCAGTACTTCGAGCCTCAGTCTCAGCTTCAGGAGAGATGCCTGCAGGAACATGTTACCGACAGTGCAGTACTGCGAGCCTCAGTCTCAGCCTCAGGAGAGATGCCTGCAGGAACATGTTACCCACAGTGCAGTACGGCGAGCCTCAGTCTCAGCCTCAGGAGAGATGCCTGCAGGAACACGTTACCAACAGTGCAGTACTGCGAGCCTCAGTCTCAGCCTCAGGAGAGATGCCTGCAGGAACATGTTACCGACAGTGCAGTACTTCGAGCCTCAGTATTAGCCTCAGCAGAGACGCCTGCAGGAACATGTTACCGACAGTGCAGTACTTGGAGCCTCAGTCTCAGCCTCAGTAGCGATGCCTGCAGGAACATGTTACCGACAGTGCAGTACTGCGAGCCTCAGTCTCAGCCTCAGGAGAGATGCCTGCAGGAACATGTTACCCACAGTGCAGTACTGCGAGCCTCAGTCTCAGCCTCAGGAGAGATGCCTGCAGGAACACGTTACCAACAGTGCAGTACTGCGAGCCTCAGTCTCAGCCTCAGGAGAGATGCCTGCAGGAACATGTTACCGACAGTGCAGTACTTCGAGCCTCAGTCTCGAACTCAGTAGAGACGCCTGCAGGAACATGTTACCGACAGTGCAGTACTTGGAGCCTCAGTCTCAGCCTCAGGAGCGATGCCTGCAGTAACATGTTACCCACAGTGCAGTACTTCGAGCCTCAGTCTCAGCATCAGGAGAGACACCTGCAGGAACATTTTACCCACAGTGCAGTACTGCGAGCCTCAGGAGAGATGCCTGCAAGAACATGTTACCGACAGTGCAGTACTTGGAGCCTCAGTCTCAGCCTCAGGAGAGATGCCTGCAGGAACATGTTACCGACAGCGCAGTACTTGGAGCCTCAGTCTCAGCCTCAGGAGAGATGCCTGCAGGAACATGTTACCGACAGTGCAGTACTTGGAGCCTCAGTCTCAGCCTCAGGAGCGATGCCTGCAGGAACATGTTACCCACAGTGCAGTACTTCGAGCCTCAGTCTCAGCATCAGGAGAGACACCTGCAGGAACATGTTACCGACAGTGCAGTACTGCGAGCCTCAGTCTTATCCTCTCGAGCGATGCCTGCAGGAACATGTTACCGACAGTGCAGTACTTCGAGCCTCAGTCTCAGCCTCAGGAGCGATGCATACAGGAACATGTTACCCACAGTGCAGTAATTCGAGCCTCAGTCTCAGCCTCAGGAGAGACGCCTGCAGGAACATGTTACCCACAGTGCAGTACTGCGAGCCTCAGTCTCAGCCTCAGGAGAGACGCCTGCAGGAACATGTTACCCACAGTGCAGTACTGCGAGCCTCAGTCTCAGCCTCAGGAGAGATGCCTGCAGGAACATGTTACCGACAGTGCAGTACTTGGAGCCTCAGTCTCAGCCTCAGGAGCGATGCCTGCAGGAACATGTTACCCACAGTGCAGTACTTCGAGCCTCAGTCTCAGCATCAGGAGAGACACCTGCAGGAACATTTGACCCACAGTGCAGTACTGCGAGCCTCAGGAGAGATGCCTGCAGGAACATGTTACCGACAGTGCAGTACTTGGAGCGTCAGTCTCAGCCTCAGGAGAGATGCCTGCAGGAACATGTTACCGACAGCGCAGTACTTGGAGCCTCAGTCTCAGCCTCAGGAGAGATGCCTGCAGGAACATGTTACCGACAGTGCAGTACTTGGAGCCTCAGTCTCAGCCTCAGGAGAGATGCCTGCAGGAACATTTTACCGACAGTGCAGTACTGCGAGCCTCAATATCAGCCTCAGGAGAGATGCCTGCAGGAACATGTTACCGACAGTGCAGTACTGCGAGCCTCAGTCTCAGCCTCAGGAGAGATGCCTGCAGGAACATGTTACCCACAGTGCAGTACTGCGAGCCTCAGTCTCAGCCTCAGGAGAGATGCCTGCAGGAACATGTTACCGACAGTGCAGTACTGCGAGCCTCAGTCTCTGCCTCAGGAGAGATGCCTGCAGGAACATGTTACCGACAGTGCAGTACTGCGAGCCTCAATATCTGCCTCAGGAGAGAAGCCTGCAGGAACATGTTACCGACAGTGCAGTACTGCGAGCCTCAGTCTCAGCCTCAGGAGAGATGCCTGCAGGAACATGTTACCGACAGTTCAGTACTGCGAGCCTCAGTCTCAGCCTCAGGAGAGATGCCTGCAGGAACATGTTACTCACAGTGCAGTGCTTGGAGCCTCAGTCTCAGCCTCAGGAGAGATGCCTGCAGGAACATGTTACCGACAGTGCAGTACTGCGAGCCTCAATATCAGCCTCAGGAGAGATGCCTGCAGGAACATGTTACCCACAGTGCAGTACTTCGAGCCTCAGTCTCAGCCTCAGGAGAGACGCCTGCAGGAACATGTTACCCACAGTGCAGTACTGCGAGCCTCAGTCTCAGCCTCAGGAGAGACGCCTGCAGGAACATGTTACCCACAGTGCAGTACTGCGAGCCTCAGTCTCAGCCTCAGGAGAGATGCCTGCAGGAACATGTTACCGACAGTGCAGTACTGCGAGCCTCAGTCTCAGCCTCAGGAGAGACGCCTGCAGGAACATGTTACCCACAGTGCAGTACTGTGAGCCTCAGTCTCAGCCTCAGGAGAGATGCCTGCAGGAACATGTTACCCACAGTGCAGTACTGCGAGCCTCAGTCTCAGCCTCAGGAGAGATGCCTGCAGGAACATGTTACCCACAGTGCAGTACTGCGAGCCTCAGTCTCAGCCTTAGGAGAGATGCCTGCAGGAACATGTTACCGACAGTGCAGTACTGCGAGCCTCAGTCTCAGCCTCAGGAGAGACGCCTGCAGGAACATGTTACCCACAGTGCAGTACTGCGAGCCTCAGTCTCAGCCTCAGGAGAGATGCCTGCAGGAACATGTTACCCACAGTGCAGTACTTCAAGCCTCAGTCTCAGCCTCAGGAGAGACGCCTGCAGGAACATGTTACTGACAGTGCAGTACTTGGAGCCTCAGTCTAGGCCTCAGGAGCGATGCCTGCAGGAACATGTTACCCACAGTGCAGTACTTCAAGCCTCAGTCTCAGCCTCAGGAGAGACGCCTGCAGGAACATGTTACCCACAGTGCTGTACTGCGATCCTCAGTCTCCGCCTCAAGAGAGATGCCTGCAGGAACATGTTACCGACAGTGCAGTACTGCGAGCCTCAGTCTCAGCCTCAGGAGAGATGCCTGCAAGAACATGTTACCCACAGTGCAGTACTGCGAGCCTCAGTCTCAGCCTCAGGAGAGATGCCTGCAGGAACATGTTACCGACAGTGCAGTACTGCGAGCGTCAGTCTCAGCCTCAGGAGAGACGCCTGCAGGAACATGTTACCCACAGTGCAGTACTGCGAGCCTCAGTCTCAGCCTCAGGAGAGATGCCTGCAGGAACATGTTACCCACAGTGCAGTACTTCAAGCCTCAGCCTCAGGAGAGACGCCTGCAGGAACATGTTACCGACAGTGCAGTACTTGGAGCCTCAGTCTAGGCCTCAGGAGCTATGCCTGCAGGAACATGTTACCCACAGTGCAGTACTTCGAGCCTCAGTCTCAGCCTCAGGAGAGACGCCTGCAGGAACATGTTACCCACAGTGCAGTACTGCGAGCCTCAGTCTCAGCCTCAGGAGAGATGCCTGCAGGAACATGTTACCGACAGTGCAGTACTGCGAGCCTCAGTGTCAGCCTTAGGAGAGATGCCTGCAGGAACATGTTACCGACAGTGCAGTACTGCGAGCCTCAGCCTCAGGAGAGATGCCTGCAGGAACATGTTACCCACAGTGCAGTACTTCAAGCCTCAGTCTCAGCCCCAGGAGAGACGCCTGCAGGAACATGTTACCGACAGTGCAGTACTTGGAGCCTCAGTCTAGGCCTCAGGAGCGATGCCTGCAGGAACATGTTACCCACAGTGCAGTACTTTGAGCCTCAGTCTCAGCCTCAGGAGAGACGCCTGCAGGAACATGTTACCCACAGTTCTGTACTGCGATCCTCAGTCTTCGCCTCAGGAGAGATGCCTGCAGGAACATGTTACCGACAGTGCAGTACTGCGAGCCTCAGTCTCAGCCTCAGGAGAGATGCCTGCAGGAACATGTTACCCTCAGTGCAGTACTGCGAGCCTCAGCCTCAGGAGAGATGCCTGCAGGAACATGTTACCCACAGTGCAGTACTTCAAGCCTCAGTCTCAGCCTCAGGAGAGACGCCTGCAGGAACATGTTACCAACAGTGCAGTACTGCGAGCCTCAGTCTCAGCCTCAGGAGAGATGCCTGCAGGAACATGTTACCGACAGTGCAGTACTTCGAGCCTCAGTCTCAGCCTCAGGAGCGATGCCTGCAGGAACATGTTACCCACAGTGCAGTAATTCGAGCCTCAGTCTCAGCCTCAGGAGAGACGCCTGCAGGAACATGTTACCCAAAGTGCAGTACTGCGAGCCTCAGTCTCAGCCTCAGGAGAGACGCCTGCAGGAACATGTTACCCACAGTGCAGTACTGCGAGCCTCAGTCTCAGCCTCAGGAGAGATGCCTGCAGGAACATGTTACCGACAGTGCAGTACTTGGAGCCTCAGTCTCAGCCTCAGGAGAGACGCCTGCAGGAACATGTTACCCACAGTGCAGTACTGCGAGCCTCAGTCTCAGCCTCAGGAGAGATGCCTGCAGGAACATGTTACCCACAGTGCAGTACTGCGAGCCTCAGTTTCAGCCTTAGGAGAGATGCCTGCAGGAACATGTTACCGACAGTGCAGTACTGCGAGCCTCAGTCTCAGCCTCAGGAGAGACGCCTGCAGGAACATGTTACCCACAGTGCAGTACTGCGAGCCTCAGTCTCAGCCTCAGGAGAGATGCCTGCAGGAACATGTTACCGACAGTGACGTACTGCGAGCCTCAGTCTCATCCTCAGGAGCGATGCCTGCAGGAACATGTTACCGACAGTGCAGTACTTCGAGCCTCAGTCTCAGCCTCAGGAGAGATGCCTGCAGGAACATGTTACCTACAGTGCAGTACTGCGAGCCTCAGTCTCAGCCTCAGGAGAGATGCCTGCAGGAACATGTTACCCACAGTGCAGTACGGCGAGCCTCAGTCTCAGCCTCAGGAGAGATGCCTGCAGGAACACGTTACCAACAGTGCAGTACTGCGAGCCTCAGTCTCAGCCTCAGGAGAGATGCCTGCAGGAACATGTTACCGACAGTGCAGTACTGCGAGCGTCAGTCTCAGCCTCAGGAGAGACGCCTGCAGGAACATGTTACCCACAGTGCAGTACTGCGAGCCTCAGTCTCAGCCTCAGGAGAGATGCCTGCAGGAACATGTTACCCACAGTGCAGTACTTCAAGCCTCAGCCTCAGGAGAGACGCCTGCAGGAACATGTTACCGACAGTGCAGTACTTGGAGCCTCAGTCTAGGCCTCAGGAGCTATGCCTGCAGGAACATGTTACCCACAGTGCAGTACTTCGAGCCTCAGTCTCAGCCTCAGGAGAGACGCCTGCAGGAACATGTTACCCACAGTGCAGTACTGCGAGCCTCAGTCTCAGCCTCAGGAGAGATGCCTGCAGGAACATGTTACCGACAGTGCAGTACTGCGAGCCTCAGTGTCAGCCTTAGGAGAGATGCCTGCAGGAACATGTTACCGACAGTGCAGTACTGCGAGCCTCAGCCTCAGGAGAGATGCCTGCAGGAACATGTTACCCACAGTGCAGTACTTCAAGCCTCAGTCTCAGCCCCAGGAGAGACGCCTGCAGGAACATGTTACCGACAGTGCAGTACTTGGAGCCTCAGTCTAGGCCTCAGGAGCGATGCCTGCAGGAACATGTTACCCACAGTGCAGTACTTCGAGCCTCAGTCTCAGCCTCAGCCTCAGGAGAGACGCCTGCAGGAACATGTTACCCACAGTTCTGTACTGCGATCCTCAGTCTTCGCCTCAGGAGAGATGCCTGCAGGAACATGTTACCGACAGTGTAGTACTGCGAGCCTCAGTCTCAGCCTCAGGAGAGATGCCTGCAGGAACATGTTACCCTCAGTGCAGTACTGCGAGCCTCAGCCTCAGGAGAGATGCCTGCAGGAACATGTTACCCACAGTGCAGTACTTCAAGCCTCAGTCTCAGCCTCAGGAGAGACGCCTGCAGGAACATGTTACCAACAGTGCAGTACTGCGAGCCTCAATCTCAGCCTCAGGAGAGATGCCTGCAGGAACATGTTACCGACAGTGCAGTACTTCGAGCCTCAGTCTCAGCCTCAGGAGCGATGCCTGCAGGAACATGTTACCCACAGTGCAGTAATTCGAGCCTCAGTCTCAGCCTCAGGAGAGACGCCTGCAGGAACATGTTACCCAAAGTGCAGTACTGCGAGCCTCAGTCTCAGCCTCAGGAGAGACGCCTGCAGGAACATGTTACCCACAGTGCAGTACTGCGAGCCTCAGTCTCAGCCTCAGGAGAGATGCCTGCAGGAACATGTTACCGACAGTGCAGTACTTGGAGCCTCAGTCTCAGCCTCAGGAGAGACGCCTGCAGGAACATGTTACCCACAGTGCAGTACTGCGAGCCTCAGTCTCAGCCTCAGGAGAGATGCCTGCAGGAACATGTTACCCACAGTGCAGTACTGCAAGCCTCAGTTTCAGCCTTAGGAGAGATGCCTGCAGGAACATGTTACCGACAGTGCAGTACTGCGAGCCTCAGTCTCAGCCTCAGGAGAGACGCCTGCAGGAACATGTTACCCACAGTGCAGTACTGCGAGCCTCAGTCTCAGCCTCAGGAGAGATGCCTGCAGGAACATGTTACCGACAGTGCAGTACTGCGAGCCTCAGTCTCATCTTCAGGAGCGATGCCTGCAGGAACATGTTACCGACAGTGCAGTACTTCGAGCCTCAGTCTCAGCCTCAGGAGAGATGCCTGCAGGAACATGTTACCAACAGTGCAGTACTGCGAGCCTCAGTCTCAGCCTCAGGAGAGATGCCTGCAGGAACATGTTACCCACAGTGCAGTACGGCGAGCCTCAGTCTCAGCCTCAGGAGAGATGCCTGCAGGAACACGTTACCAACAGTGCAGTACTGCGAGCCTCAGTCTCAGCCTCAGGAGAGATGCCTGCAGGAACATGTTACCGACAGTGCAGTACTTCGAGCCTCAGTCTCAGCCTCAGCAGAGACGCCTGCAGGAACATGTTACCGACAGTGCAGTACTTGGAGCCTCAGTCTCAGCCTCAGGAGCGATGCCTGCAGGAACATGTTACCGACAGTGCAGTACTGCGAGCCTCAGTCTCAGCCTCAGGAGAGATGCCTGCAGGAACATGTTACCCACAGTGCAGTACTGCGAGCCTCAGTCTCAGCGTCAGGAGAGATGCCTGCAGGAACACGTTACCAACAGTGCAGTACTGCGAGCCTCAGTCTCAGCCTCAGGAGAGATGCCTGCAGGAACATGTTACCGACAGTGCAGTACTTCGAGCCTCAGTCTCGAACTCAGGAGAGACGCCTGCAGGAACATGTTACCGACAGTGCAGTACTTGGAGCCTCAGTCTCAGCCTCAGGAGCGATGCCTGCAGGAACATGTTACCCACTGTGCAGTACTTCGAGCCTCAGTCTCAGCATCAGGAGAGACACCTGCAGGAACATGTTACCGACAGTGCAGTACTGCGAGCCTCAGTCTCATCCTCTCGAGCGATGCCTGCAGGAACATGTTACCCACAGTGCAGTACTGCGAGCCTCAGGGGAGATGCCTGCAGGAACATGTTACCAACAGTGCAGTACTTGGAGCCTCAGTCTCAGCCTCAGGAGAGATGCCTGCAGGAATATGTTACCGACAGCGCAGTACTTGGAGCCTCAGTCTCAGCCTCAGGAGAGATGCCTGCAGGAACATGTTACCAACAGTGCAGTACTGCGTGCCTCAGTCTCAGCCTCAGGAGAGACGCCTGCAGGAACATGTTACCGACAGTGCAGTACTTCGAGCCTCAGTCTCAGCCTCAGGAGAGATGCCTGCAGGAACATGTTACCGACAGTGCAGTACTTCGAGCCTCAGTCTCAGCCTCAGGAGTGATGCCTACAGGAACATGTTACCCACAGTGCAGTAATTCGAGCCTCAGTCTCAGCCTCAGGAGAGACGCCTGCAGGAACATGTTACCCACAGTGCAGTACTGCGAGCCTCAGTCTCAGCCTCAGGAGAGACACCTGCAGGAACATGTTACCCACAGTGCAGTACTGCGAGCCTCAGTCTCAGCCTCAGGAGAGATGCCTGCAGGAACATGTTACCGACAGTGCAGTACTTGGAGCCTCAGTCTCAGCCTCAGGAGGGACGCCTGCAGGAACATGTTACCCACAGTGCAGTACTGCGAGCCTCAGTCTCAGCCTCAGGATAGATGCCTGCAGGAACATGTTACCCACAGTGCAGTACTGCGAGCCTCAGTTTCAGCCTTAGGAGAGATGCCTGCAGGAACATGTTACCGACAGTGCAGTACTGCGAGCCTCAGTCTCAGCCTCAGGAGAGACGCCTGCAGGAACATGTTACGCACAGTGCAGTACTGCGAGCCTCAGTCTCAGCCTCAGGAGAGATGCCTGCAGGAACATGTTACCGACAGTGCAGTACTGCGAGCCTCAGTCTCATCCTCAGGAGCGATGCCTGCAGGAACATGTTACCGACAGTGCAGTACTTCGAGCCTCAGTCTCAGCCTCAGGAGAGATGCCTGCAGGAACATGTTACCGACAGTGCAGTACTGCGAGCCTCAGTCTCAGCCTCAAGAGAGATGCCTGCAGGAACATGTTACCCACAGTGCAGTACTGCGAGCCTCAGTTTCAGCCTCAGGAGAGATGCCTGCAGGAACACGTTACCAACAGTGCAGTACTGCGAGCCTCAGTCTCAGCCTCAGGAGAGATGCCTGCAGGAACATGTTACCGACAGTGCAGTACTTCCAGCCTCAGTCTCAGCCTCAGGAGAGACGCCTGCAGGAACATGTTACCGACAGTGCAGTACTTTGCAGTACTTGGAGCCTCAGTCTCAGCCTCAGGAGCGATGCCTGCAGGAACATGTTACCGACAGTTCAGTACTGCGAGCCTCAGTCTCAGCCTCAGGAGAGATGCCTGCAGGAACATGTTACCCACAGTGCAGTACTGCGAGCCTCAGTCTCAGCCTCAGGAGAGATGCCTGCAGGAACACGTTACCAACAGTGCAGTACTGCGAGCCTCAGTCTCAGCCTCAGGAGAGATGCCTGCAGGAACATGTTACCGACAGTGCAGTACTTCGAGCCTCAGTCTCGGCCTCAGGAGAGACGCCTGCAGGAACATGTTACTGACAGTGCAGTACTTGGAGCCTCAGTCTCAGCCTCAGGAGCGATGCCTGCAGGAACATGTTACCAACAGCGCAGTACTTGGAGCCTCAGTCTCAGCCTCAGGAGAGATGCCTGCAGGAACATGTTACCGACAGTGCAGTACTGCGAGCCTCAGTCTCTGCCTCAGGAGAGATGCCTGCAGGAACATGTTACCGACAGTGCAGTACTGCGAGCCTCAATATCTGCCTCAGGAGAGAAGCCTGCAGGAACATGTTACCGACAGTGCAGTACTGCGAGCCTCAGTCTCAGCCTCAGGAGAGATGCCTGCAGGAACATGTTACCGACAGTTCAGTACTGCGAGCCTCAGTCTCAGCCTCAGGAGAGATGCCTGCAGGAACATGTTACTCACAGTGCAGTACTTGGAGCCTCAGTCTCAGCCTCAGGAGAGATGCCTGCAGGAACATGTTACCGACAGTGCAGTACTGCGAGCCTCAATATCAGCCTCAGGAGAGATGCCTGCTGGAACATGTTACCCACAGTGCAGTACTTCGAGCCTCAGTCTCAGCCTCAGGAGAGACGCCTGCAGGAACATGTTACCCACAGTGCAGTTCTGCGAGCCTCAGTCTCAGCCTCAGGAGAGACGCCTGCAGGAACATGTTACCCACAGTGCAGTACTGCGAGCCTCAGTCTCAGCCTCAGGAGAGATGCCTGCAGGAACATGTTACCGACAGTGCAGTACTGCGAGCCTCAGTCTCAGCCTCAGGAGAGACGCCTGCAGGAACTTGTTACCCACAGTGCAGTACTGCGAGCCTCAGTCTCAGCCTCAGGAGAGATGCCTGCAGGAACATGTTACCCACAGTGCAGTACTGCGAGCCTCAGTCTCAGCCTCAGGAGAGATGCCTGCAGGAACATGTTACCCACAGTGCAGTAGTGCGAGCCTCAGTCTCAGCCTTAGGAGAGATGCCTGCAGGAACATGTTACCGACAGTGCAGTACTGCGAGCCTCAGTCTCAGCCTCAGGCGAGACGCCTGCAGGAACATGTTACCCACAGTGCAGTACTGCGAGCCTCAGTCTCAGCCTCAGGAGAGATGCCTGCAGGAACATGTTACCGACAGTGCAGTACTTGGAGCCTCAGTCTAGGCCTCAGGAGCGATGCCTGCAGGAACATGTTACCCACAGTGCAGTACTTCAAGCCTCAGTCTCAGCCTCAGGAGAGACGCCTGCAGGAACATGTTACCCACAGTGCTGTACTGCGATCCTCAGTCTCCGCCTCAAGAGAGATGCCTGCAGGAACATGTTACCGACAGTGCAGTACTGCGAGCCTCAGTCTCAGCCTCAGGAGAGATGCCTGCAGGAACATGTTACCCACAGTGCAGTACTGCGAGCCTCAGTCTCAGCCTCAGGAGAGATGCCTGCAGGAACATGTTACCGACAGTGCAGTACTGCGAGCGTCAGTCTCAGCCTCAGGAGAGACGCCTGCAGGAACATGTTACCCACAGTGCAGTACTGCGAGCCTCAGTCTCAGCCTCAGGAGAGATGCCTGCAGGAACATGTTACCCACAGTGCAGTACTTCAAGCCTCAGCCTCAGGAGAGACGCCTGCAGGAACATGTTACCGACAGTGCAGTACTTGGAGCCTCAGTCTAGGCCTCAGGAGCTATGCCTGCAGGAACATGTTACCCACAGTGCAGTACTTCGAGCCTCAGTCTCAGCCTCAGGAGAGACGCCTGCAGGAACATGTTACCCACAGTGCAGTACTGCGAGCCTCAGTCTCAGCCTCAGGAGAGATGCCTGCAGGAACATGTTACCGACAGTGCAGTACTGCGAGCCTCAGTGTCAGCCTTAGGAGAGATGCCTGCAGGAACATGTTACCGACAGTGCAGTACTGCGAGCCTCAGCCTCAGGAGAGATGCCTGCAGGAACATGTTACCCACAGTGCAGTACATCAAGCCTCAGTCTCAGCCTCAGGAGAGACGCCTGCAGGAACATGTTACCGACAGTGCAGTACTTGGAGCCTCAGTCTAGGCCTCAGGAGCGATGCCTGCAGGAACATGTTACCCACAGTGCAGTACTTCGAGCCTCAGTCTCAGCCTCAGGAGAGACGCCTGCAGGAACATGTTACCCACAGTTCTGTACTGCAATCCTCAGTCTTCGCCTCAGGAGAGATGCCTGCAGGAACATGTTACCGACAGTGCAGTACTGCGAGCCTCAGTCTCAGCCTCAGGAGAGATGCCTGCAGGAACATGTTACCCTCAGTGCAGTACTGCGAGCCTCAGCCTCAGGAGAGATGCCTGCAGGAACATGTTACCCACAGTGCAGTACTTCAAGCCTCAGTCTCAGCCTCAGGAGAGACGCCTGCAGGAACATGTTACCAACAGTGCAGTACTGCGAGCCTCAGTCTCAGCCTCAGGAGAGAAGCCTGCAGGAACATGTTACCCACAGTGCAGTAATTCGAGCCTCAGTCTCAGCCTCAGGAGAGACGCCTGCAGGAACATGTTACCCAAAGTGCAGTACTGCGAGCCTCAGTCTCAGCCTCAGGAGAGATGCCTGCAGGAACATGTTACCGACAGTGCAGTACTGCGAGCCTCAGTCTCATCCTCAGGAGCGATGCCTGCAGGAACATGTTTCCGACAATGCAGTACTGCGAGCCTCAATATCAGCCTCAGGAGAGATGCCTGCAGGAACATGTTACCCACAGTGCAGTACTTCGAGCCTCAGTCTCAGCCTCAGGAGAGACGCCTGCAGGAACATGTTACCCACAGTGCAGTACTGCGAGCCTCAGTCTCAGCCTCAGGAGAGACGCCTGCAGGAACATGTTACCCACAGTGCAGTACTGCGAGCCTCAGTCTCAGCCTCAGGAGAGATGCCTGCAGGAACATGTTACCGACAGTGCAGTACTGCGAGCCTCAGTCTCAGCCTCAGGAGAGACGCCTGCAGGAACATGTTACCCACAGTGCAGTACTGTGAGCCTCAGTCTCAGCCTCAGGAGAGATGCCTGCAGGAACATGTTACCCACAGTGCAGTACTGCGAGCCTCAGTCTCAGCCTCAGGAGAGATGCCTGCAGGAACATGTTACCCACAGTGCAGTACTGCGAGCCTCAGTCTCAGCCTTAGGAGAGATGCCTGCAGGAACATGTTACCGACAGTGCAGTACTGCGAGCCTCAGTCTCAGCCTCAGGAGAGACGCCTGCAGGAACATGTTACCCACAGTGCAGTACTGCGAGCCTCAGTCTCAGCCTCAGGAGAGATGCCTGCAGGAACATGTTACCCACAGTGCAGTACTTCAAGCCTCAGTCTCAGCCTCAGGAGAGACGCCTGCAGGAACATGTTACTGACAGTGCAGTACTTGGAGCCTCAGTCTAGGCCTCAGGAGCGATGCCTGCAGGAACATGTTACCCACAGTGCAGTACTTCAAGCCTCAGTCTCAGCCTCAGGAGAGACACCTGCAGGAACATGTTACCCACAGTGCTGTACTGCGATCCTCAGTCTCCGCCTCAAGAGAGATGCCTGCAGGAACATGTTACCGACAGTGCAGTACTGCGAGCCTCAGTCTCAGCCTCAGGAGAGATGCCTGCAGGAACATGTTACCCACAGTGCAGTACTGCGAGCCTCAGTCTCAGCCTCAGGAGAGATGCCTGCAGGAACATGTTACCGACAGTGCAGTACTGCGAGCGTCAGTCTCAGCCTCAGGAGAGACGCCTGCAGGAACATGTTACCCACAGTGCAGTACTGCAAGCCTCAGTCTCAGCCTCAGGAGAGATGCCTGCAGGAACATGTTACCCACAGTGCAGTACTTCAAGCCTCAGCCTCAGGAGAGACGCCTGCAGGAACATGTTACCGACAGTGCAGTACTTGGAGCCTCAGTCTAGGCCTCAGGAGCTATGCCTGCAGGAACATGTTACCCACAGTGCAGTACTTCCAGCCTCAGTCTCAGCCTCAGGAGAGACGCCTGCAGGAACATGTTACCCACAGTGCAGTACTGCGAGCCTCAGTCTCAGCCTCAGGAGAGATGCCTGCAGGAACATGTTACCGACAGTGCAGTACTGCGAGCCTCAGTGTCAGCCTTAGGAGAGATGCCTGCAGGAACATGTTACCGACAGTGCAGTACTGCGAGCCTCAGCCTCAGGAGAGATGCCTGCAGGAACATGTTACCCACAGTGCAGTACTTGGAGCCTCAGTCTAGGCCTCAGGAGCGATGCCTGCAGGAACATGTTACCCACAGTGCAGTACTTCGAGCCTCAGTCTCAGCCCCAGGAGAGACGCCTGCAGGAACATGTTACCGACAGTGCAGTACTTGGAGCCTCAGTCTAGGCCTCAGGAGCGATGCCTGCAGGAACATGTTACCCACAGTGCAGTACTTCGAGCCTCAGTCTCAGCCTCAGGAGAGACGCCTGCAGGAACATGTTACCCACAGTTCTGTACTGCGATCCTCAGTCTTCGCCTCAGGAGAGATGCCTGCAGGAACATGTTACCGACAGTGCAGTACTGCGAGCCTCAGTCTCAGCCTCAGGAGAGATGCCTGCAGGAACATGTTACCCTCAGTGCAGTACTGCGAGCCTCAGCCTCAGGAGAGATGCCTGCAGGAACATGTTACCCACAGTGCAGTACTTCAAGCCTCAGTCTCAGCCTCAGGAGAGACGCCTGCAGGAACATGTTACCAACAGTGCAGTACTGCGAGCCTCAGTCTCAGCCTCAGGAGAGATGCCTGCAGGAACATGTTACCGACAGTGCAGTACTTCGAGCCTCAGTCTCAGCCTCAGGAGCGATGCCTGCAGGAACATGTTACCCACAGTGCAGTAATTCGAGCCTCAGTCTCAGCCTCAGGAGAGACGCCTGCAGGAACATGTTACCCAAAGTGCAGTACTGCGAGCCTCAGTCTCAGCCTCAGGAGAGACGCCTGCAGGAACATGTTACCCACAGTACAGTACTGCGAGCCTCAGTCTCAGCCTCAGGAGAGATGCCTGCAGGAACATGTTACCGACAGTGCAGTACTTGGAGCCTCAGTCTCAGCCTCAGGAGAGACGCCTGCAGGAACATGTTACCCACAGTGCAGTACTGCGAGCCTCAGTCTCAGCCTCAGGAGAGATGCCTGCAGGAACATGTTACCCACAGTGCAGTACTGCGAGCCTCAGTTTCAGCCTTAGGAGAGATGCCTGCAGGAACATGTTACCGACAGTGCAGTACTGCGAGCCTCAGTCTCAGCCTCAGGAGAGACGCCTGCAGGAACATGTTACCCACAGTGCAGTACTGCGAGCCTCAGTCTCAGCCTCAGGAGAGATGCCTGCAGGAACATGTTACCGACAGTGCAGTACTGCGAGCCTCAGTCTCATCCTCAGGAGCGATGCCTGCAGGAACATGTTACCGACAGTGCAGTACTTCGAGCCTCAGTCTCAGCCTCAGGAGAGATGCCTGCAGGAACATGTTACCGACAGTGCAGTACTGCGAGCCTCAGTCTCAGCCTCAGGAGAGATGCCTGCAGGAACATGTTACCCACAGTGCAGTACGGCGAGCCTCAGTCTCAGCCTCAGGAGAGATGCCTGCAGGAACACGTTACCAACAGTGCAGTACTGCGAGCCTCAGTCTCAGCCTCAGGAGAGATGCCTGCAGGAACATGTTACCGACAGTGCAGTACTTCGAGCCTCAGTCTCAGCCTCAGCAGAGACGCCTGCAGGAACATGTTACCGACAGTGCAGTACTTGGAGCCTCAGTCTCAGCCTCAGGAGCGATGCCTGCAGGAACATGTTACCGACAGTGCAGTACTGCGAGCCTCAGTCTCAGCCTCAGGAGAGATGCCTGCAGGAACATGTTACCCACAGTGCAGTACTGCGAGCCTCAGTCTCAGCCTCAGGAGAGATGCCTGCAGGAACACGTTACCAACAGTGCAGTACTGCGAGCCTCAGTCTCAGCCTCAGGAGAGATGCCTGCAGGAACATGTTACCGACAGTGCAGTACTTCGAGCCTCAGTCTCGAACTCAGGAGAGACGCCTGCAGGAACATGTTACCGACAGTGCAGTACTTGGAGCCTCAGTCTCAGCCTCAGGAGCAATGCCTGCAGGAACATGTTACCCACTGTGCAGTACTTCGAGCCTTAGTCTCAGCATCAGGAGAGACACCTGCAGGAACATGTTACCGACAGTGCAGTACTGCGAGCCTCAGTCTCATCCTCTCGATCGATGCCTGCAGGAACATGTTACCCACAGTGCAGTACTGCGAGCCTCAGGGGAGATGCCTGCAGGAACATGTTACCGACAGTGCAGTACTTGGAGCCTCAGTCTCAGCCTCAGGAGAGATGCCTGCAGGAATATGTTACCGACAGCGCAGTAATTGGAGCCTCAGTCTCAGCCTCAGGAGAGATGCCTGCAGGAACATGTTACCAACAGTGCAGTACTGCGAGCCTCAGTCTCAGCCTCAGGAGAGACGCCTGCAGGAATATGTTACCGACAGTGCAGTACTTCGAGCCTCAGTCTCAGCCTCAGGAGAGATGCCTGCAGGAACATGTTACCGACAGTGCAGTACTTCGAGCCTCAGTCTCAGCCTCAGGAGCGATGCCTACAGGAACATGTTACCCACAGTGCAGTAATTCGAGCCTCAGTCTCAGCCTCAGGAGAGACGCCTGCAGGAACATGTTACACACAGTGCAGTACTTGGAGCCTCAGTCTCAGCCTCAGGAGGGACGCCTGCAGGAACATGTTACCCACAGTGCAGTACTGCGAGCCTCAGTCCCAGCCTCAGGATAGATGCCTGCAGGAACATGTTACCCACAGTGCAGTACTGCGAGCCTCAGTTTCAGCCTTAGGAGAGATGCCTGCAGGAACATGTTACCGACAGTGCAGTACTGCGAGCCTCAGTCTCAGCCTCAGGAGAGACGCCTGCAGGAACATGTTACCCACAGTGCAGTACTGCGAGCCTCAGTCTCAGCCTCAGGAGAGATGCCTGCAGGAACATGTTACCGACAGTGCAGTACTGCGAGCCTCAGTCTCATCCTCAGTAGCGATGCCTGCAGGAACATGTTACCGACAGTGCAGTACTTCGAGCCTCAGTCTCAGCCTCAGGAGAGATGCCTGCAGGAACATGTTACCGACAGTGCAGTACTGCGAGCCTCAGTCTCAGCCTCAGGAGAGATGCCTGCAGGAACATGTTACCCACAGTGCAGTACTGCGACCCTCAGTTTCAGCCTCAGGAGAGATGCCTGCAGGAACACGTTACCAACAGTGCAGTACTGCGAGCCTCAGTCTCAGCCTCAGGAGAGATGCCTGCAGGAACATGTTACCGACAGTGCAGTACTTCCACCCTCAGTCTCAGCCTCAGGAGAGACGCCTGCAGGAACATGTTACCGACAGTGCAGTACTTTGCAGTACTTGGAGCCTCAGTCTCAGCCTCAGGAGCGATGCCTGCAGGAACATGTTACCGACAGTGCAGTACTGCGAGCCTCAGTCTCAGCCTCAGGAGAGATGCCTGCAGGAACATGTTACCCACAGTGCAGTACTGCGAGCCTCAGTCTCAGCCTCAGGAGAGATGCCTGCAGGAACACGTTACCAACAGTGCAGTACTGCGAGCCTCAGTCTCAGCCTCAGGAGAGATGCCTGCAGGAACATGTTACCGACAGTGCAGTACTTCGAGCCTCAGTCTCGGCCTCAGGAGAGACGCCTGCAGGAACATGTTACTGACAGTGCAGTACTTGGAGCCTCAGTCTCAGCCTCAGGAGCGATGCCTGCAGGAACATGTTACCAACAGCGCAGTACTTGGAGCCTCAGTCTCAGCCTCAGGAGAGATGCCTGCAGGAACATGTTATCGACAGTGCAGTACTGCGAGCCTCAGTCTCTGCCTCAGGAGAGATGCCTGCAGGAACATGTTACCGACAGTGCAGTACTGCGAGCCTCAATATCTGCCTCAGGAGAGAAGCCTGCAGGAACATGTTACAGACAGTGCAGTACTGCGAGCCTCAGTCTCAGCCTCAGGAGAGATGCCTGCAGGAACATGTTACCGACAGTTCAGTACTGCGAGCCTCAGTCTCAGCCTCAGGAGAGATGCCTGCAGGAACATGTTACTCACAGTGCAGTACTTGGATCCTCAGTCTCAGCCTCAGGAGAGATGCCTGCAGGAACATGTTACCAACAGTGCAGTACTGCGAGCCTCAATATCAGCCTCAGGAGAGATGCCTGCAGGAACATGTTACCCACAGTGCAGTACTTCGAGCCTCAGTCTCAGCCTCAGGAGAGACGCCTGCAGGAACATGTTACCCACAGTGCAGTACTGCGAGCCTCAGACTCAGCCTCAGGAGAGACGCCTGCAGGAACATGTTACCCACAGTGCAGTACTGCGAGCCTCAGTCTCAGCCTCAGGAGAGATGCCTGCAGGAACATGTTACCGACAGTGCAGTACTGCGAGCCTCAGTCTCAGCCTCAGGAGAGACGCCTGCAGGAACTTGTTACCCACAGTGCAGTACTGCGAGCCTCAGTCTCAGCCTCAGGAGAGATGCCTGCAGGAACATGTTACCCACAGAGCAGTACTGCGAGCCTCAGTCTCAGCCTCAGGAGAGATGCCTGCAGGAACATGTTACCCACAGTGCAGTACTGCGAGCCTCAGTCTCAGCCTTAGGAGAGATGCCTGCAGGAACATGTTACCGACAGTGCAGTACTGCGAGCCTCAGTCTCAGCCTCAGGAGAGACGCCTGCAGGAACATGTTACCCACAGTGCAGTACTGCGAGCCTCAGTCTCAGCCTCAGGAGAGATGCCTGCAGGAACATGTTACCCACAGTGCAGTACTTCAAGCCTCAGTCTCAGCCTCAGGAGAGACGCCTGCAGGAACATGTTACCGACAGTGCAGTACTTGGAGCCTCAGTCTAGGCCTCAGGAGCGATGCCTGCAGGAACATGTTACCCACAGTGCGGTACTTCAAGCCTCAGTCTCAGCCTCAGGAGAGACGCCTGCAGGAACATGTTACCCACAGTGCTGTACTGCGATCCTCAGTCTCCGCCTCAAGAGAGATGCCTGCAGGAACATGTTACCGACAGTGCAGTACTGCGAGCCTCAGTCTCAGCCTCAGGAGAGATGCCTGCAGGAACATGTTACCCACAGTGCAGTACTGCGAGCCTCAGTCTCAGCCTCAGGAGAGATGCCTGCAGGAACATGTTACCGACAGTGCAGTACTGCGAGCGTCAGTCTCAGCCTCAGGAGAGACGCCTGCAGGAACATGTTACCCACAGTGCAGTACTGCGAGCCTCAGTCTCAGCCTCAGGAGAGATGCCTGCAGGAACATGTTACCGACAGTGCAGTACTTCGAGCCTCAGTCTCGGCCTCAGGAGAGACGCCTGCAGGAACATGTTACTGACAGTGCAGTACTTGGAGCCTCAGTCTCAGCCTCAGGAGCGATGCCTGCAGGAACATGTTACCAACAGCGCAGTACTTGGAGCCTCAGTCTCAGCCTCAGGAGAGATGCCTGCAGGAACATGTTACCGACAGTGCAGTACTGCGAGCCTCAGTCTCTGCCTCAGGAGAGATGCCTGCAGGAACATGTTACCGACAGTGCAGTACTGCGAGCCTCAATATCTGCCTCAGGAGAGAAGCCTGCAGGAACATGTTACCGACAGTGCAGTACTGCGAGCCTCAGTCTCAGCCTCAGGAGAGATGCCTGCAGGAACATGTTACCGACAGTTCAGTACTGCGAGCCTCAGTCTCAGCCTCAGGAGAGATGCCTGCAGGAACATTTTACTCACAGTGCAGTACTTGGAGCCTCAGTCTCAGCCTCAGGAGAGATGCCTGCAGGAACATGTTACCGACAGTGCAGTACTGCGAGCCTCAATATCAGCCTCAGGAGAGATGCCTGCAGGAACATGTTACCCACAGTGCAGTACTTCGAGCCTCAGTCTCAGCCTCAGGAGAGACGCCTGCAGGAACATGTTACCCACAGTGCAGTACTGCGAGCCTCAGACTCAGCCTCAGGAGAGACGCCTGCAGGAACATGTTACCCACAGTGCAGTACTGCGAGCCTCAGTCTCAGCCTCAGGAGAGATGCCTGCAGGAACATGTTACCGACAGTGCAGTACTGCGAGCCTCAGTCTCAGCCTCAGGAGAGACGCCTGCAGGAACTTGTTACCCACAGTGCAGTACTGCGAGCCTCAGTCTCAGCCTCAGGAGAGATGCCTGCAGGAACATGTTACCCACAGTGCAGTACTGCGAGCCTCAGTCTCAGCCTCAGGAGAGATGCCTGCAGGAACATGTTACCCACAGTGCAGTACTGCGAGCCTCAGTCTCAGCCTTAGGAGAGATGCCTGCAGGAACATGTTACCGACAGTGCAGTACTGCGAGCCTCAGTCTCAGCCTCAGGAGAGACGCCTGCAGGAACATGTTACCCACAGTGCAGTACTGCGAGCCTCAGTCTCAGCCTCAGGAGAGATGCCTGCAGGAACATGTTACCCACAGTGCAGTACTTCAAGCCTCAGTCTCAGCCTCAGGAGAGACGCCTGCAGGAACATGTTACCGACAGTGCAGTACTTGGAGCCTCAGTCTAGGCCTCAGGAGCGATGCCTGCAGGAACATGTTACCCACAGTGCAGTACTTCAAGCCTCAGTCTCAGCCTCAGGAGAGACGCCTGCAGGAACATGTTACCCACAGTGCTGTACTGCGATCCTCAGTCTCCGCCTCAAGAGAGATGCCTGCAGGAACATGTTACCGACAGTGCAGTACTGCGAGCCTCAGTCTCAGCCTCAGGAGAGATGCCTGCAGGAACATGTTACCCACAGTGCAGTACTGCGAGCCTCAGTCTCAGCCTCAGGAGAGATGCCTGCAGGAACATGTTACCGACAGTGCAGTACTGCGAGCGTCAGTCTCAGCCTCAGGAGAGACGCCTGCAGGAACATGTTACCCACAGTGCAGTACTGCGAGCCTCAGTCTCAGCCTCAGGAGAGATGCCTGCAGGAACATGTTACCCACAGTGCAGTACTTCAAGCCTCAGCCTCAGGAGAGACGCCTGCAGGAACATGTTACCGACAGTGCAGTACTTGGAGCCTCAGTCTAGGCCTCAGGAGCTATGCCTGCAGGAACATGTTACCCACAGTGCAGTACTTCGAGCCTCAGTCTCAGCCTCAGGAGAGACGCCTGCAGGAACATGTTACCCACAGTGCAGTACTGCGAGCCTCAGTCTCAGCCTCAGGAGAGATGCCTGCAGGAACATGTTACCGACAGTGCAGTACTGCGAGCCTCAGTGTCAGCCTTAGGAGAGATGCCTGCAGGAACATGTTACCGACAGTGCAGTACTGCGAGCCTCAGCCTCAGGAGAGATGCCTGCAGGAACATGTTACCCACAGTGCAGTACATCAAGCCTCAGTCTCAGCCTCAGGAGAGACGCCTGCAGGAACATGTTACCCACAGTGCAGTACTGCGAGCCTCAGTCTCAGCCTCAGGAGAGATGCCTGCAGGAACATGTTACCGACAGTGCAGTACTGCGAGCCTCAGTCTCATCCTCAGGAGCGATGCCTGCAGGAACATGTTACCGACAGTGCAGTACTTCGAGCCTCAGTCTCAGCCTCAGGAGAGATGCCTGCAGGAACATGTTACCGACAGTGCAGTACTGCGAGCCTCAGTCTCAGCCTCAGGAGAGATGCCTGCAGGAACATGTTACCCACAGTGCAGTATGGCGAGCCTCAGTCTCAGCCTCAGGAGAGATGCCTGCAGGAACACGTTACCAACAGTGCAGTACTGCGAGCCTCAGTCTCAGCCTCAGGAGAGATGCCTGCAGGAACATGTTACCGACAGTGCAGTACTTCGAGCCTCAGTCTCAGCCTCAGCAGAGACGCCTGCAGGAACATGTTACCGACAGTGCAGTACTTGGAGCCTCAGTCTCAGCCTCAGGAGCGATGCCTGCAGGAACATGTTACCGACAGTGCAGTACTGCGAGCCTCAGTCTCAGCCTCAGGAGAGATGCCTGCAGGAACATGTTACCCACAGTGCAGTACTGCGAGCCTCAGTCTCAGCCTCAGGAGAGACGCCTGCAGGAACACGTTACCAACAGTGCAGTACTGCGAGCCTCAGTCTCAGCCTCAGGAGAGATGCCTGCAGGAACATGTTACCGACAGTGCAGTACTTCGAGCCTCAGTCTCGAACTCAGGAGAGACGCCTGCAGGAACATGTTACCGACAGTGCAGTACTTGGAGCCTCAGTCTCAGCCTCAGGAGCGATGCCTGCAGGAACATGTTACCCACTGTGCAGTACTTCGAGCCGCAGTCTCAGCATCAGGAGAGACACCTGCAGGAACATGTTACCGACAGTGCAGTACTGCGAGCCTCAGTCTCATCCTCTCGATCGATGCCTGCAGGAACATGTTACCCACAGTGCAGTACTGCGAGCCTCAGGGGAGATGCCTGCAGGAACATGTTACCGACAGTGCAGTACTTGGAGCCTCAGTCTCAGCCTCAGGAGAGATGCCTGCAGGAATATGTTACCGACAGCGCAGTACTTGGAGCCTCAGTCTCAGCCTCAGGAGAGATGCCTGCAGGAACATGTTACCAACAGTGCAGTACTGCGAGCCTCAGTCTCAGCCTCAGGAGAGACGCCTGCAGGAATATGTTACCGACAGTGCAGTACTTCGAGCCTCAGTCTCAGCCTCAGGAGAGATGCCTGCAGGAACATGTTACCGACAGTGCAGTACTTCGAGCCTCAGTCTCAGCCTCAGGAGCGATGCCTACAGGAACATGTTACCCACAGTGCAGTAATTCGAGCCTCAGTCTCAGCCTCAGGAGAGACGCCTGCAGGAACATGTTACCCACAGTGCAGTACTGCGAGCCTCAGTCTCAGCCTCAGGAGAGACGCCTGCAGGAACATGTTACCCACAGTGCAGTACTGCGAGCCTCAGTCTCAGCCTCAGGAGAAATGCCTGCAGGAACATGTTACCGACAGTGCAGTACTTGGAGCCTCAGTCTCAGCCTCAGGAGGGACGCCTGCAGGAACATGTTACCCACAGTGCAGTACTGCGAGCCTCAGTCCCAGCCTCAGGATAGATGCCTGCAGGAACATGTTACCCACAGTGCAGTACTGCGAGCCTCAGTTTCAGCCTTAGGAGAGATGCCTGCAGGAACATGTTACCGACAGTGCAGTACTGCGAGCCTCAGTCTCAGCCTCAGGAGAGACGCCTGCAGGAACATGTTACCCACAGTGCAGTACTGCGAGCCTCAGTCTCAGCCTCAGGAGAGATGCCTGCAGGAACATGTTACCGACAGTGCAGTACTGCGAGCCTCAGTCTCATCCTCAGGAGCGATGCCTGCAGGAACATGTTACCGACAGTGCAGTACTTCGAGCCTCAGTCTCAGCCTCAGGAGAGATGCCTGCAGGAACATGTTACCGACAGTGCAGTACTGCGAGCCTCAGTCTCAGCCTCAGGAGAGATGCCTGCAGGAACATGTTACCGACAGTGCAGTACTGCGAGCCTCAGCCTCAGGAGAGATGCCTGCAGGAACATGTTACCCACAGTGCAGTACATCAAGCCTCAGTCTCAGCCTCAGGAGAGACGCCTGCAGGAACATGTTACCGACAGTGCAGTACTTGGAGCCTCAGTCTAGGCCTCAGGAGCGATGCCTGCAGGAACATGTTACCCACAGTGCAGTACTTCGAGCCTCAGTCTCAGCCTCAGGAGAGACGCCTGCAGGAACATGTTACCCACAGTTCTGTACTGCAATCCTCAGTCTTCGCCTCAGGAGAGATGCCTGCAGGAACATGTAACCGACAGTGCAGTACTGCGAGCCTCAGTCTCAGCCTCAGGAGAGATGCCTGCAGGAACATGTTACCCTCAGTGCAGTACTGCGAGCCTCAGCCTCAGGAGAGATGCCTGCAGGAACATGTTACCCACAGTGCAGTACTTCAAGCCTCAGTCTCAGCCTCAGGAGAGACGCCTGCAGGAACATGTTACCAACAGTGCAGTACTGCGAGCCTCAGTCTCAGCCTCAGGAGAGAAGCCTGCAGGAACATGTTACCCACAGTGCAGTAATTCGAGCCTCATTCTCAGCCTCAGGAGAGATGCCTGCAGGAAAATGTTACCCAAAGTGCAGTACTGCGAGCCTCAGTCTCAGCCTCAGGAGAGATGCCTGCAGGAACATGTTACCGACAGTGCAGTACTGCGAGCCTCAGTCTCATCCTCAGGAGCGATGCCTGCAGGAACATGTTACCGACAGTGCAGTACTGCGAGCCTCAATATCAGCCTCAGGAGAGATGCCTGCAGGAACATGTTACCCACAGTGCAGTACTTCGAGCCTCAGTCTCAGCCTCAGGAGAGACGCCTGCAGGAACATGTTACCCACAGTGCAGTACTGCGAGCCTCAGTCTCAGCCTCAGGAGAGACGCCTGCAGGAACATGTTACCCACAGTGCAGTACTGCGAGCCTCAGTCTCAGCCTCAGGAGAGATGCCTGCAGGAACATGTTACCCACAGTGCAGTACTGCGAGCCTCAGTCTCAGCCTCAGGAGAGACGCCTGCAGGAACATGTTACCCACAGTGCAGTACTGTGAGCCTCAGTCTCAGCCTCAGGAGAGATGCCTGCAGGAACATGTTACCCACAGTGCAGTACTGCGAGCCTCAGTCTCAGCCTCAGGAGAGATGCCTGCAGGAACATGTTACCCACAGTGCAGTACTGCGAGCCTCAGTCTCAGCCTTAGGAGAGATGCCTGCAGGAACATGTTACCGACAGTGCAGTACTGCGAGCCTCAGTCTCAGCCTCAGGAGAGACGCCTGCAGGAACATGTTACCCACAGTGCAGTACTGCGAGCCTCAGTCTCAGCCTCAGGAGAGATGCCTGCAGGAACATGTTACCCACAGTGCAGTACTTCAAGCCTCAGTCTCAGCCTCAGGAGAGACGCCTGCAGGAACATGTTACTGACAGTGCAGTACTTGGAGCCTCAGTCTAGGCCTCAAGAGCGATGCCTGCAGGAACATGTTACCCACAGTGCAGTACTTCAAGCCTCAGTCTCAGCCTCAGGAGAGACGCCTGCAGGAACATGTTACCCACAGTGCTGTACTGCGATCCTCAGTCTCCGCCTCAAGAGAGATGCCTGCAGGAACATGTTACCGACAGTGCAGTACTGCGAGCCTCAGTCTCAGCCTCAGGAGAGATGCCTGCAGGAACATGTTACCCACAGTGCAGTACTGCGAGCCTCAGTCTCAGCCTCAGGAGAGATGCCTGCAGGAACATGTTACCGATAGTGCAGTACTGCGAGCGTCAGTCTCAGCCTCAGGAGAGACGCCTGCAGGAACATGTTACCCACAGTGCAGTACTGCGAGCCTCAGTCTCAGCCTCAGGAGAGATGCCTGCAGGAACATGTTACCCACAGTGCAGTACTTCAAGACTCAGCCTCAGCAGAGACGCCTGCAGGAACATGTTACCGACAGTGCAGTACTTGGAGCCTCAGTCTAGGCCTCAGGAGCTATGCCTGCAGGAACATGTTACCCACAGTGCAGTACTTCGAGCCTCAGTCTCAGCCTCAGGAGAGACGCCTGCAGGAACATGTTACCCACAGTGCAGTACTGCGAGCCTCAGTCTCAGCCTCAGGAGAGATGCCTGCAGGAACATGTTACCGACAGTGCAGTACTGCGAGCCTCAGTGTCAGCCTTAGGAGAGATGCCTGCAGGAACATGTTACCGACAGTGCAGTACTGCGAGCCTCAGCCTCAGGAGAGATGCCTGCAGGAACATGTTACCCACAGTGCAGTACTTCAAGCCTCAGTCTCAGCCCCAGGAGAGACGCCTGCAGGAACATGTTACCGACAGTGCAGTACTTGGAGCCTCAGTCTAGGCCTCAGGAGCGATGCCTGCAGGAACATGTTACCCACAGTGCAGTACTTCGAGCCTCAGTCTCAGCCTCAGGAGAGACGCCTGCAGGAACATGTTACCCACAGTTCTGTACTGCGATCCTCAGTCTTCGCCTCAGGAGAGATGCCTGCAGGAACATGTTACCGACAGTGCAGTACTGCGAGCCTCAGTCTCAGCCTCAGGAGAGATGCCTGCAGGAACATGTTACCCTCAGTGCAGTACTGCGAGCCTCAGCCTCAGGAGAGATGCCTGCAGGAACATGTTACCCACAGTGCAGTACTTCAAGCCTCAGTCTCAGCCTCAGGAGAGACGCCTGCAGGAACATGTTACCAACAGTGCAGTACTGCGAGCCTCAGTCTCAGCCTCAGGAGAGATGCCTGCAGGAACATGTTACCGACAGTGCAGCACTTCGAGCCTCAGTCTCAGCCTCAGGAGCGATGCCTGCAGGAACATGTTACCCACAGTGCAGTAATTCGAGCCTCAGTCTCAGCCTCAGGAGAGACGCCTGCAGGAACATGTTACCCAAAGTGCAGTACTGCGAGCCTCAGTCTCAGCCTCAGGAGAGACGCCTGCAGGAACATGTTACCCACAGTACAGTACTGCGAGCCTCAGTCTCAGCCTCAGGAGAGATGCCTGCAGGAACATGTTACCGACAGTGCAGTACTTGGAGCCTCAGTCTCAGCCTCAGGAGAGACGCCTGCAGGAACATGTTACCCACAGTGCAGTACTGCGAGCCTCAGTCTCAGCCTCAGGAGAGATGCCTGCAGGAACATGTTACCCACAGTGCAGTACTGCGAGCCTCAGTTTCAGCCTTAGGAGAGATGCCTGCAGGAACATGTTACCGACAGTGCAGTACTGCGAGCCTCAGTCTCAGCCTCAGGAGAGACGCCTGCAGGAACATGTTACCCACAGTGCAGTACTGCGAGCCTCAGTCTCAGCCTCAGGAGAGATGCCTGCAGGAACATGTTACCGACAGTGCAGTACTGCGAGCCTCAGTCTCATCCTCAGGAGCGATGCCTGCAGGAACATGTTACCGACAGTGCAGTACTTCGAGCCTCAGTCTCAGCCTCAGGAGAGATGCCTGCAGGAACATGTTACCGACAGTGCAGTACTGCGAGCCTCAGTCTCAGCCTCAGGCGAGATGCCTGCAGGAACATGTTACCCACAGTGCAGTACGGCGAGCCTCAGTCTCAGCCTCAGGAGAGATGCCTGCAGGAACACGTTACCAACAGTGCAGTACTGCGAGCCTCAGTCTCAGCCTCAGGAGAGATGCCTGCAGGAACATGTTACCGACAGTGCAGTACTTCGAGCCTCAGTCTCAGCCTCAGCAGAGACGCCTGCAGGAACATGTAACCGACAGTGCAGTACTTGGAGCCTCAGTCTCAGCCTCAGGAGCGATGCCTGCAGGAACATATTACCGACAGTGCAGTACTGCGAGCCTCAGTCTCAGCCTCAGGAGAGATGCCTGCAGGAACATGTTACCCACAGTGCAGTACTGCGAGCCTCAGTCTCAGCCTCAGGAGAGACGCCTGCAGGAACACGTTACCAACAGTGCAGTACTGCGAGCCTCAGTCTCAGCCTCAGGAGAGATGCCTGCAGGAACATGTTACCGACAGTGCAGTACTTCGAGCCTCAGTCTCGAACTCAGGAGAGACGCCTGCAGGAACATGTTACCGACAGTGCAGTACTTGGAGCCTCAGTCTCAGCCTCAGGAGCGATGCCTGCAGGAACATGTTACCCACTGTGCAGTACTTCGAGCCGCAGTCTCAGCATCAGGAGAGACACCTGCAGGAACATGTTACCGACAGTGCAGTACTGCGAGCCTCAGGCTCATCCTCTCGATCGATGCCTGCAGGAACATGTTACCCACAGTGCAGTACTGCGAGCCTCAGGGGAGATGCCTGCAGGAACATGTTACCGACAGTGCAGTACTTGGAGCCTCAGTCTCAGCCTCAGGAGAGATGCCTGCAGGAATATGTTACCGACAGCGCAGTACTTGGAGCCTCAGTCTCAGCCTCAGGAGAGATGCCTGCAGGAACATGTTACCAACAGTGCAGTACTGCGAGCCTCAGTCTCAGCCTCAGGAGAGAGGCCTGCAGGAATATGTTACCGACAGTGCAGTACTTCGAGCCTCAGTCTCAGCCTCAGGAGAGATGCCTGCAGGAACATGTTACCGACAGTGCAGTACTTCGAGCCTCAGTCTCAGCCTCAGGAGCGATGCCTACAGGAACATGTTACCCACAGTGCAGTAATTCGAGCCTCAGTCTCAGCCTCAGGAGAGACGCCTGCAGGAACATGTTACCCACAGTGCAGTACTGCGAGCCTCAGTCTCAGCCTCAGGAGAGACGCCTGCAGGAACATGTTACCCACAGTGCAGTACTGCGAGCCTCAGTCTCAGCCTCAGGAGAAATGCCTGCAGGAACATGTTACCGACAGTGCAGTACTTGGAGCCTCAGTCTCAGCCTCAGGAGGGACGCCTGCAGGAACATGTTACCCACAGTGCAGTACTGCGAGCCTCAGTCCCAGCCTCAGGATAGATGCCTGCAGGAACATGTTACCCACAGTGCAGTACTGCGAGCCTCAGTTTCAGCCTTAGGAGAGATGCCTGCAGGAACATGTTACCGACAGTGCAGTACTGCGAGCCTCAGTCTCAGCCTCAGGAGAGACGCCTGCAGGAACATGTTACCCACAGTGCAGTACTGCGAGCCTCAGTCTCAGCCTCAGGAGAGATGCCTGCAGGAACATGTTACCGACAGTGCAGTACTGCGAGCCTCAGTATCATCCTCAGGAGCGATGCCTGCAGGAACATGTTACCGACAGTGCAGTTCTTCGAGCCTCAGTCTCAGCCTCAGGAGAGATGCCTGCAGGAACATGTTACCGACAGTGCAGTACTGCGAGCCTCAGTCTCAGCCTCAGGAGAGATGCCTGCAGGAACATGTTACCCACAGTGCAGTACTGCGACCCTCAGTTTCAGCCTCAGGAGAGATGCCTGCAGGAACACGTTACCAACAGTGCAGTACTGCGAGCCTCAGTCTCAGCCTCAGGAGAGATGCCTGCAGGAACATGTTACCGACAGTGCAGTACTTCCAGCCTCAGTCTCAGCCTCAGGAGAGACGCCTGCAGGAACATGTTACCGACAGTGCAGTACTTTGCAGTACTTGGAGCCTCAGTCTCAGCCTCAGGAGCGATGCCTGCAGGAACATGTTACCGACAGTGCAGTACTGCGAGCCTCAGTCTCAGCCTCAGGAGAGATGCCTGCAGGAACATGTTACCCACAGTGCAGTACTGCGAGCCTCAGTCTCAGCCTCAGGAGAGATGCCTGCAGGAACACGTTACCAACAGTGCAGTACTGCGAGCCTCAGTCTCAGCCTCAGGAGAGATGCCTGCAGGAACATGTTACCGACAGTGCAGTACTTCGAGCCTCAGTCTCGGCCTCAGGAGAGACGCCTGCAGGAACATGTTACTGACAGTGCAGTACTTGGAGCCTCAGTCTCAGCCTCAGGAGCGATGCCTGCAGGAACATGTTACCAACAGCGCAGTACTTGGAGCCTCAGTCTCAGCCTCAGGAGAGATGCCTGCAGGAACATGTTACCGACAGTGCAGTACTGCAAGCCTCAGTCTCTGCCTCAGGAGAGATGCCTGCAGGAACATGTTACCGACAGTGCAGTACTGCGAGCCTCAATATCTGCCTCAGGAGAGAAGCCTGCAGGAACATGTTACCGACAGTGCAGTACTGCGAGCCTCAGTCTCAGCCTCAGGAGAGATGCCTGCAGGAACATGTTACCGACAGTTCAGTACTGCGAGCCTCAGTCTCAGCCTCAGGAGAGATGCCTGCAGGAACATGTTACTCACAGTGCAGTACTTGAAGCCTCAGTCTCAGCCTCAGGAGAGATGCCTGCAGGAACATGTTACCGACAGTGCAGTACTGCGAGCCTCAATATCAGCCTCAGGAGAGATGCCTGCAGGAACATGTTACCCACAGTGCAGTACTTCGAGCCTCAGTCTCAGCCTCAGGAGAGACGCCTGCAGGAACATGTTACCCACAGTGCAGTACTGCGAGCCTCAGACTCAGCCTCAGGAGAGACGCCTGCAGGAACATGTTACCCACAGTGCAGTACTGCGAGCCTCAGTCTCAGCCTCAGGAGAGACGCCTGCAGGAACATGTTACCCACAGTGCAGTACTGCGAGCCTCAGTCTCAGCCTCAGGAGAGATGCCTGCAGGAACATGTTACCCACAGTGCAGTACTTCAAGCCTCAGTCTCAGCCTCAGGAGAGACGCCTGCAGGAACATGTTACCGACAGTGCAGTACTTGGAGCCTCAGTCTAGGCCTCAGGAGCGATGCCTGCAGGAACATGTTACCCACAGTGCAGTACTTCAAGCCTCAGTCTCAGCCTCAGGAGAGACGCCTGCAGGAACATGTTACCCACAGTGCTGTACTGCGATCCTCAGTCTCCGCCTCAAGAGAAATGCCTGCAGGAACATGTTACCGACAGTGCAGTACTGCGAGCCTCAGTCTCAGCCTCAGGAGAGATGCCTGCAGGAACATGTTACCCACAGTGCAGTACTGCGAGCCTCAGTCTCAGCCTCAGGAGAGATGCCTGCAGGAACATGTTACCGACAGTGCAGTACTGCGAGCGTCAGTCTCAGCCTCAGGAGAGACGCCTGCAGGAACATGTTACCCACAGTGCAGTACTGCGAGCCTCAGTCTCAGCCTCAGGAGAGATGCCTGCAGGAACATGTTACCCACAGTGCAGTACTTCAAGCCTCAGCCTCAGGAGAGACGCCTGCAGGAACATGTTACCGACAGTGCAGTACTTGGAGCCTCAGTCTAGGCCTCAGGAGCTATGCCTGCAGGAACATGTTACCCACAGTGCAGTACTTCGAGCCTCAGTCTCAGCCTCAGGAGAGACGCCTGCAGGAACATGTTACCCACAGTGCAGTACTGCGAGCCTCAGTCTCAGCCTCAGGAGAGATGCCTGCAGGAACATGTTACCGACAGTGCAGTACTGCGAGCCTCAGTGTCAGCCTTAGGAGAGATGCCTGCAGGAACATGTTACCGACAGTGCAGTACTGCGAGCCTCAGCCTCAGGAGAGATGCCTGCAGGAACATGTTACCCACAGTGCAGTACATCAAGCCTCAGTCTCAGCCTCAGGAGAGACGCCTGCAGGAACATGTTACCGACAGTGCAGTACTTGGAGCCTCAGTCTAGGCCTCAGGAGCGATGCCTGCAGGAACATGTTACCCACAGTGCAGTACTTCGAGCCTCAGTCTCAGCCTCAGGAGAGACGCCTGCAGGAACATGTTACCCACAGTTCTGTACTGCAATCCTCAGTCTTCGCCTCAGGAGAGATGCCTGCAGGAACATGTTACCGACAGTGCAGTACTTCGAGCCTCAGTCTCAGCCTCAGGAGCGATGCCTGCAGGAACATGTTACCCACAGTGCAGTAATTCGAGCGTCAGTCTCAGCCTCAGGAGAGACGCCTGCAGGAACATGTTACCCAAAGTGCAGTACTGCGAGCCTCAGTCTCAGCCTCAGGAGAGATGCCTGCAGGAACATGTTACCGAGAGTGCAGTACTGCGAGCCTCAGTCTCATCCTCAGGAGCGATGCCTGCAGGAACATGTTACCGACAGTGCAGTACTTCGAGCCTCAGTCTCACCTTCAGGAGAGATGCCTGCAGGAACATGTTACCGACAGTGCAGTACTGCGAGCCTCAGTCTCAGCCTCAGGAGAGATGCCTGCAGGAACATGTTACCCACAGTGCAGTACGGCGAGCCTCAGTCTCAGCCTCAGCCTCAGGAGAGATGCCTGCAGGAACACGTTACCAACAGTGCAGTACTGCGAGCCTCAGTCTCAGCCTCAGGAGAGATGCCTGCAGGAACATGTTACCGAAAGTGCAGTACTTCGAGCCTCAGTCTCAGCCTCAGCAGAGACGCCTGCAGGAACATGTTACCGACAGTGCAGTACTTGGAGCCTCAGTCTCAGCCTCAGGAGCGATGCCTGCAGGAACATGTTACCGACAGTGCAGTACTGCGAGCCTCAGTCTCAGCCTCAGGAGAGATGCCTGCAGGAACATGTTACCCACAGTGCAGTACTGCGAGCCTCAGTCTCAGCCTCAGGAGAGATGCCTGCAGGAACACGTTACCAACAGTGCAGTACTGCGAGCCTCAGTCTCAGCCTCAGGAGAGATGCCTGCAGGAACATGTTACCGACAGTGCAGTACTTCGAGCCTCAGTCTCGAACTCAGGAGAGACGCCTGCAGGAACATGTTACCGACAGTGCAGTACTTGGAGCCTCAGTCTCAGCCTCAGGAGCGATGCCTGCAGGAACATGTTACCCACAGTGCAGTACTTCGAGCCTCAGTCTCAGCATCAGGAGAGACACCTGCAGGAACATGTTACCGACAGTGCAGTACTGCGAGCCTCAGTCTCATCCTCTCGAGCGATGCCTGCAGGAACATGTTACCGACAGTGCAGTACTTCGAGCCTCAGTCTCAGCCTCAGGAGCGATGCCTACAGGAACATGTTACCCACAGTGCAGTAATTCGAGCCTCAGTCTCAGCCTCAGGAGAGACGCCTGCAGGAACATGTTACCCACAGTGCAGTACTGCGAGCCTCAGTCTCAGCCTCAGGAGAGACGCCTGCAGGAACATGTTACCCACAGTGCAGTACTGCGAGCCTCAGTCTCAGCCTCAGGAGAGATGCCTGCAGGAACATGTTACCGACAGTGCAGTACTTGGAGCCTCAGTCTCAGCCTCAGGAGCGATGCCTGCAGGAACATGTTACCCACAGTGCAGTACTTCGAGCCTCAGTCTCAGCATCAGGAGAGACACCTGCAGGAACATTTTACCCACAGTGCAGTACTGCGAGCCTCAGGAGAGATGCCTGCAGGAACATGTTACCGACAGTGCAGTACTTGGAGCCTCAGTCTCAGCCTCAGGAGAGATGCCTGCAGGAACATGTTACCGACAGCGCAGTACTTTGAGCCTCAGTCTCAGCCTCAGGAGAGATGCCTGCAGGAACATGTTACCGACAGTGCAGTACTTGGAGCCTCAGTCTCAGCCTCAGGAGAGATGCCTGCAGGAACATGTTACCGACAGTGCAGTACTGCGAGCCTCAATATCAGCCTCAGGAGAGATGCCTGCAGGAACATGTTACCGACAGTGCAGTACTGCGAGCCTCAGTCTCAGCCTCAGGAGAGATGCCTGCAGGAACATGTTACCCACAGTGCAGTACTGGGAGCCTCAGTCTCAGCCTCAGGAGAGATGCCTGCAGGAACATGTTACCGACAGTGCAGTACTGCGAGCCTCAGTCTCTGCCTCAGGAGAGATGCCTGCAGGAACATGTTACCGACAGTGCAGTACTGCGAGCCTCAATATCTGCCTCAGGAGAGAAGCCTGCAGGAACATGTTACCGACAGTGCAGTACTGCGAGCCTCAGTCTCAGCCTCAGGAGAGATGCCTGCAGGAACATGTTACCGACAGTTCAGTACTGCGAGCCTCAGTCTCAGCCTCAGGAGAGCTGCCTGCAGGAACATGTTACTCACAGTGCAGTACTTGGAGCCTCAGTCTCAGCCTCAGGTGAGATGCCTGCAGGAACATGTTACCGACAGTGCAGTACTGCGAGCCTCAATATCAGCCTCAGGAGAGATGCCTGCAGGAACATGTTACCCACAGTGCAGTACTTCGAGCCTCAGTCTCAGCCTCAGGAGAGACGCCTGCAGGAACATGTTACCCACAGTGCAGTACTGCGAGCCTCAGTCTCAGCCTCAGGAGAGATGCCTGCAGGAACATGTTACTGACAGTGCAGTACTGCGAGCCTCAGTCTCAGCCTCAGGAGAGACGCCTGCAGGAACATGTTACCCACAGTGCAGTACTGTGAGCCTCAGTCTCAGCCTCAGGAGAGATGCCTGCAGGAACATGTTACCCACAGTGCAGTACTGTGAGCCTCAGTCTCAGCCTCAGGAGAGATGCCTGCAGGAACATGTTACCCACAGTGCAGTACTGCGAGCCTCAGTCTCAGCCTTAGGAGAGATGCCTGCAGGAACATGTTACCGACAGTGCAGTACTGCGAGCCTCAGTCTCAGCCTCAGGAGAGACGCCTGCAGGAACATGTTACCCACAGTGCAGTACTGCGAGCCTCAGTCTCAGCCTCAGGAGAGATGCCTGCAGGAACATGTTACCCACAGTGCAGTACTTCAAGCCTCAGTCTCAGCCTCAGGAGAGACGCCTGCAGGAACATGTTACTGACAGTGCAGTACTTGGAGCCTCAGTCTAGGCCTCAGGAGCGATGCCTGCAGGAACATGTTACCCACAGTGCAGTACTTCAAGCCTCAGTCTCAGCCTCAGGAGAGACGCCTGCAGGAACATGTTACCCACAGTGCTGTACTGCGATCCTCAGTCTCCGCCTCAAGAGAGATGCCTGCAGGAACATGTTACCGACAGTGCAGTACTGCGAGCCTCAGTCTCAGCCTCAGGAGAGATGCCTGCAGGAACATGTTACCCACAGTGCAGTACTGCGAGCCTCAGTCTCAGCCTCAGGAGAGATGCCTGCAGGAACATGTTACCGACAGTGCAGTACTGCGAGCGTCAGTCTCAGCCTCAGGAGAGACGCCTGCAGGAACATGTTACCCACAGTGCAGTACTGCGAGCCTCAGTCTCAGCCTCAGGAGAGATGCCTGCAGAAACATGTTACCCACAGTGCAGTACTTCAAGCCTCAGCCTCAGGAGAGACGCCTGCAGGAACATGTTACCGACAGTGCAGTACTTGGAGCCTCAGTCTAGGCCTCAGGAGCTATGCCTGCAGGAACATGTTACCCACAGTGCAGTACTTCGAGCCTCAGTCTCAGCCTCAGGAGAGACGCCTGCAGGAACATGTTACCCACAGTGCAGTACTGCGAGCCTCAGTCTCAGCCTCAGGAGAGATGCCTGCAGGAACATGTTACCGACAGTGCAGTACTGCGAGCCTCAGTGTCAGCCTTAGGAGAGATGCCTGCAGGAACATGTTACCGACAGTGCAGTACTGCGAGCCTCAGCCTCAGGAGAGATGCCTGCAGGAACATGTTACCCACAGTGCAGTACTTCAAGCCTCAGTCTCAGCCTCAGGAGAGACGCCTGCAGGAACATGTTACCGACAGTGCAGTACTTGGAGCCTCAGTCTAGGCCTCAGGAGCGATGCCTGCAGGAACATGTTACCCACAGTGCAGTACTTCGAGCCTCAGTCTCAGCCTCAGGAGAGACGCCTGCAGGAACATGTTACCCACAGTTCTGTACTGCGATCCTCAGTCTTCGCCTCAGGAGAGATGCCTGCAGGAACATGTTACCGACAGTGCAGTACTGCGAGCCTCAGTCTCAGCCTCAGGAGAGATGCCTGCAGGAACATGTTACCCTCAGTGCAGTACTGCGAGCCTCAGCCTCAGGAGAGATGCCTGCAGGAACATGTTACCCACAGTGCAGTACTTCAAGCCTCAGTCTCAGCCTCAGGAGAGACGCCTGCAGGAACATGTTACCAACAGTGCAGTACTGCGAGCCTCAGTCTCAGCCTCAGGAGAGATGCCTGCAGGAACATGTTACCGACAGTGCAGTACTTCGAGCCTCAGTCTCAGCCTCAGGAGCGATGCCTGCAGGAACATGTTACCCACAGTGCAGTAATTCGAGCCTCAGTCTCAGCCTCAGGAGAGACGCCTGCAGGAACATGTTACCCAAAGTGCAGTACTGCGAGCCTCAGTCTCAGCCTCAGGAGAGACGCCTGCAGGAACATGTTACCCACAGTGCAGTACTGCGAGCCTCAGTCTCAGCCTCAGGAGAGATGCCTGCAGGAACATGTTACCGACAGTGCAGTACTTGGAGCCTCAGTCTCAGCCTCAGGAGAGACGCCTGCAGGAACATGTTACCCACAGTGCAGTACTACGAGCCTCAGTCTCAGCCTCAGGAGAGATGCCTGCAGGAACATGTTACCCACAGTGCAGTACTGCGAGCCTCAGTTTCAGCCTTAGGAGAGATGCCTGCAGGAACATGTTACCGACAGTGCAGTACTGCGAGCCTCAGTCTCAGCCTCAGGAGAGACGCCTGCAGGAACATGTTACCCACAGTGCAGTACTGCGAGCCTCAGTCTCAGCCTCAGGAGAGATGCCTGCAGGAACATGTTACCGACAGTGCAGTACTGCGAGCCTCAGTCTCATCCTCAGGAGCGATGCCTGCAGGAACATGTTACCGACAGTGCAGTACTTCGAGCCTCAGTCTCAGCCTCAGGAGAGATGCCTGCAGGAACATGTTACCAACAGTGCAGTACTGCGAGCCTCAGTCTCAGCCTCAGGAGAGATGAATGCAGGAACATGTTACCCACAGTGCAGTACGGCGAGCCTCAGTCTCAGCCTCAGGAGAGATGCCTGCAGGAACACGTTACCAACAGTGCAGTACTGCGAGCCTCAGTCTCAGCCTCAGGAGAGATGCCTGCAGGAACATGTTACCGACAGTGCAGTACTTCGAGCCTCAGTCTCAGCCTCAGCAGAGACGCCTGCAGGAACATGTTACCGACAGTGCAGTACTTGGAGCCTCAGTCTCAGCCTCAGGAGCGATGCCTGCAGGAACATGTTACCGACAGTGCAGTACTGCGAGCCTCAGTCTCAGCCTCAGGAGAGATGCCTGCAGGAACATGTTACCCACAGTGCAGTACTGCGAGCCTCAGTCTCAGCCTCAGGAGAGATGCCTGCAGGAACACGTTACCAACAGTGCAGTACTGCGAGCCTCAGTCTCAGCCTCAGGAGAGATGCCTGCAGGAACATGTTACCGACAGTGCAGTACTTCGAGCCTCAGTCTCGAACTCAGGAGAGACGCCTGCAGGAACATGTTACCGACAGTGCAGTACGTGGAGCCTCAGTCTCAGCCTCAGGAGCGATGCCTGCAGGAACATGTTACCCACAGTGCAGTACTTCGAGCCTCAGTCTCAGCATCAGGAGAGACACCTGCAGGAACATGTTACCGACAGTGCAGTACTGCGAGCCTCAGTCTCAGCCTCAGGAGCGATGCCTACAGAAACATGTTACCCACAGTGCAGTAATTCGAGCCTCAGTCTCAGCCTCAGGAGAGACGCCTGCAGGAACATGTTACCCACAGTGCAGTACTGCGAGCCTCAGTCTCAGCCTCAGGAGAGACGCCTGCAGGAACATGTTACCCACAGTGCAGTACTGCGAGCCTCAGTCTCAGCCTCAGGAGAGATGCCTGCAGGAACATGTTACTGACAGTGCAGTACTTGGAGCCTCAGTCTCAGCCTCAGGAGCGATGCCTGCAGGAACATGTTACCCACAGTGCAGTACTTCGAGCCTCAGTCTCAGCATCAGGAGAGACACCTGCAGGAACATTTTACCCACAGTGCAGTACTGCGAGCCTCAGGAGAGATGCCTGCAGGAACATGTTACCGACAGTGCAGTACTTGGAGCCTCAGTCTCAGCCTCAGGAGAGATGCCTGCAGGAACATGTTACCGACAGCGCAGTATTTTGAGCCTCAGTCTCAGCCTCAGGAGAGATGCCTGCAGGAACATGTTACCGACAGTGCAGTACTTGGAGCCTCAGTCTCAGCCTCAGGAGAGATGCCTGCAGGAACATGTTACCGACAGTGCAGTACTGCGAGCCTCAGTGTCAGCCTTAGGAGAGATGCCTGCAGGAACATGTTACCGACAGTGCAGTACTGCGAGCCTCAGCCTCAGGAGAGATGCCTGCAGGAACATGTTACCCACAGTGCAGTACATCAAGCCTCAGTCTCAGCCTCAGGAGAGACGCCTGCAGGAACATGTTACCGACAGTGCAGTACTTGGAGCCTCAGTCTAGGCCTCAGGAGCGATGCCTGCAGGAACATGTTACCCACAGTGCAGTACTTCGAGCCTCAGTCTCAGCCTCAGGAGAGACGCCTGCAGGAACATGTTACCCACAGTTCTGTACTGCAATCCTCAGTCTTCGCCTCAGGAGAGATGCCTGCAGGAACATGTTACCGACAGTGCAGTACTTCGAGCCTCAGTCTCAGCCTCAGGAGCGATGCCTGCAGGAACATGTTACCCACAGTGCAGTAATTCGAGCGTCAGTCTCAGCCTCAGGAGAGACGCCTGCAGGAACATGTTACCCAAAGTGCAGTACTGCGAGCCTCAGTCTCAGCCTCAGGAGAGATGCCTGCAGGAACATGTTACCGAGAGTGCAGTACTGCGAGCCTCAGTCTCATCCTCAGGAGCGATGCCTGCAGGAACATGTTACCGACAGTGCAGTACTTCGAGCCTCAGTCTCACCTTCAGGAGAGATGCCTGCAGGAACATGTTACCGACAGTGCAGTACTGCGAGCCTCAGTCTCAGCCTCAGGAGAGATGCCTGCAGGAACATGTTACCCACAGTGCAGTACGGCGAGCCTCAGTCTCAGCCTCAGCCTCAGGAGAGATGCCTGCAGGAACACGTTACCAACAGTGCAGTACTGCGAGCCTCAGTCTCAGCCTCAGGAGAGATGCCTGCAGGAACATGTTACCGAAAGTGCAGTACTTCGAGCCTCAGTCTCAGCCTCAGCAGAGACGCCTGCAGGAACATGTTACCGACAGTGCAGTACTTGGAGCCTCAGTCTCAGCCTCAGGAGCGATGCCTGCAGGAACATGTTACCGACAGTGCAGTACTGCGAGCCTCAGTCTCAGCCTCAGGAGAGATGCCTGCAGGAACATGTTACCCACAGTGCAGTACTGCGAGCCTCAGTCTCAGCCTCAGGAGAGATGCCTGCAGGAACACGTTACCAACAGTGCAGTACTGCGAGCCTCAGTCTCAGCCTCAGGAGAGATGCCTGCAGGAACATGTTACCGACAGTGCAGTACTTCGAGCCTCAGTCTCGAACTCAGGAGAGACGCCTGCAGGAACATGTTACCGACAGTGCAGTACTTGGAGCCTCAGTCTCAGCCTCAGGAGCGATGCCTGCAGGAACATGTTACCCACAGTGCAGTACTTCGAGCCTCAGTCTCAGCATCAGGAGAGACACCTGCAGGAACATGTTACCGACAGTGCAGTACTGCGAGCCTCAGTCTCATCCTCTCGAGCGATGCCTGCAGGAACATGTTACCGACAGTGCAGTACTTCGAGCCTCAGTCTCAGCCTCAGGAGCGATGCCTACAGGAACATGTTACCCACAGTGCAGTAATTCGAGCCTCAGTCTCAGCCTCAGGAGAGACGCCTGCAGGAATATGTTACCCACAGTGCAGTACTGCGAGCCTCAGTCTCAGCCTCAGGAGAGACGCCTGCAGGAACATGTTACCCACAGTGCAGTACTGCGAGCCTCAGTCTCAGCCTCAGGAGAGATGCCTGCAGGAACATGTTACCGACAGTGCAGTACTTGGAGCCTCAGTCTCAGCCTCAGGAGCGATGCCTGCAGGAACATGTTACCCACAGTGCAGTACTTCGAGCCTCAGTCTCAGCATCAGGAGAGACACCTGCAGGAACATTTTACCCACAGTGCAGTACTGCGAGCCTCAGGAGAGATGCCTGCAGGAACATGTTACCGACAGTGCAGTACTTGGAGCCTCAGTCTCAGCCTCAGGAGAGATGCCTGCAGGAACATGTTACCGACAGCGCAGTACTTTGAGCCTCAGTCTCAGCCTCAGGAGAGATGCCTGCAGGAACATGTTACCGACAGTGCAGTACTTGGAGCCTCAGTCTCAGCCTCAGGAGAGATGCCTGCAGGAACATGTTACCGACAGTGCAGTACTGCGAGCCTCAATATCAGCCTCAGGAGAGATGCCTGCAGGAACATGTTACCGACAGTGCAGTACTGCGAGCCTCAGTCTCAGCCTCAGGAGAGATGCCTGCAGGAACATGTTACCCACAGTGCAGTACTGGGAGCCTCAGTCTCAGCCTCAGGAGAGATGCCTGCAGGAACATGTTACCGACAGTGCAGTACTGCGAGCCTCAGTCTCTGCCTCAGGAGAGATGCCTGCAGGAACATGTTACCGACAGTGCAGTACTGCGAGCCTCAATATCTGCCTCAGGAGAGAAGCCTGCAGGAACATGTTACCGACAGTGCAGTACTGCGAGCCTCAGTCTCAGCCTCAGGAGAGATGCCTGCAGGAACATGTTACCGACAGTTCAGTACTGCGAGCCTCAGTCTCAGCCTCAGGAGAGCTGCCTGCAGGAACATGTTACTCACAGTGCAGTACTTGGAGCCTCAGTCTCAGCCTCAGGTGAGATGCCTGCAGGAACATGTTACCGACAGTGCAGTACTGCGAGCCTCAATATCAGCCTCAGGAGAGATGCCTGCAGGAACATGTTACCCACAGTGCAGTACTTCGAGCCTCAGTCTCAGCCTCAGGAGAGACGCCTGCAGGAACATGTTACCCACAGTGCAGTACTGCGAGCCTCAGTCTCAGCCTCAGGAGAGATGCCTGCAGGAACATGTTACTGACAGTGCAGTACTGCGAGCCTCAGTCTCAGCCTCAGGAGAGACGCCTGCAGGAACATGTTACCCACAGTGCAGTACTGTGAGCCTCAGTCTCAGCCTCAGGAGAGATGCCTGCAGGAACATGTTACCCACAGTGCAGTACTGTGAGCCTCAGTCTCAGCCTCAGGAGAGATGCCTGCAGGAACATGTTACCCACAGTGCAGTACTGCGAGCCTCAGTCTCAGCCTTAGGAGAGATGCCTGCAGGAACATGTTACCGACAGTGCAGTACTGCGAGCCTCAGTCTCAGCCTCAGGAGAGACGCCTGCAGGAACATGTTACCCACAGTGCAGTACTGCGAGCCTCAGTCTCAGCCTCAGGAGAGATGCCTGCAGGAACATGTTACCCACAGTGCAGTACTTCAAGCCTCAGTCTCAGCCTCAGGAGAGACGCCTGCAGGAACATGTTACTGACAGTGCAGTACTTGGAGCCTCAGTCTAGGCCTCAGGAGCGATGCCTGCAGGAACATGTTACCCACAGTGCAGTACTTCAAGCCTCAGTCTCAGCCTCAGGAGAGACGCCTGCAGGAACATGTTACCCACAGTGCTGTACTGCGATCCTCAGTCTCCGCCTCAAGAGAGATGCCTGCAGGAACATGTTACCGACAGTGCAGTACTGCGAGCCTCAGTCTCAGCCTCAGGAGAGATGCCTGCAGGAACATGTTACCCACAGTGCAGTACTGCGAGCCTCAGTCTCAGCCTCAGGAGAGATGCCTGCAGGAACATGTTACCGACAGTGCAGTACTGCGAGCGTCAGTCTCAGCCTCAGGAGAGACGCCTGCAGGAACATGTTACCCACAGTGCAGTACTGCGAGCCTCAGTCTCAGCCTCAGGAGAGATGCCTGCAGGAACATGTTACCCACAGTGCAGTACTTCAAGCCTCAGCCTCAGGAGAGACGCCTGCAGGAACATGTTACCGACAGTGCAGTACTTGGAGCCTCAGTCTAGGCCTCAGGAGCTATGCCTGCAGGAACATGTTACCCACAGTGCAGTACTTCGAGCCTCAGTCTCAGCCTCAGGAGAGACGCCTGCAGGAACATGTTACCCACAGTGCAGTACTGCGAGCCTCAGTCTCAGCCTCAGGAGAGATGCCTGCAGGAACATGTTACCGACAGTGCAGTACTGCGAGCCTCAGTGTCAGCCTTAGGAGAGATGCCTGCAGGAACATGTTACCGACAGTGCAGTACTGCGAGCCTCAGCCTCAGGAGAGATGCCTGCAGGAACATGTTACCCACAGTGCAGTACTTCAAGCCTCAGTCTCAGCCTCAGGAGAGACGCCTGCAGGAACATGTTACCGACAGTGCAGTACTTGGAGCCTCAGTCTAGGCCTCAGGAGCGATGCCTGCAGGAACATGTTACCCACAGTGCAGTACTTCGAGCCTCAGTCTCAGCCTCAGGAGAGACGCCTGCAGGAACATGTTACCCACAGTTCTGTACTGCGATCCTCAGTCTTCGCCTCAGGAGAGATGCCTGCAGGAACATGTTACCGACAGTGCAGTACTGCGAGCCTCAGTCTCAGCCTCAGGAGAGATGCCTGCAGGAACATGTTACCCTCAGTGCAGTACTGCGAGCCTCAGCCTCAGGAGAGATGCCTGCAGGAACATGTTACCCACAGTGCAGTACTTCAAGCCTCAGTCTCAGCCTCAGGAGAGACGCCTGCAGGAACATGTTACCAACAGTGCAGTACTGCGAGCCTCAGTCTCAGCCTCAGGAGAGATGCCTGCAGGAACATGTTACCGACAGTGCAGTACTTCGAGCCTCAGTCTCAGCCTCAGGAGCGATGCCTGCAGGAACATGTTACCCACAGTGCAGTAATTCGAGCCTCAGTCTCAGCCTCAGGAGAGACGCCTGCAGGAACATGTTACCCAAAGTGCAGTACTGCGAGCCTCAGTCTCAGCCTCAGGAGAGACGCCTGCAGGAACATGTTACCCACAGTGCAGTACTGCGAGCCTCAGTCTCAGCCTCAGGAGAGATGCCTGCAGGAACATGTTACCGACAGTGCAGTACTTGGAGCCTCAGTCTCAGCCTCAGGAGAGACGCCTGCAGGAACATGTTACCCACAGTGCAGTACTACGAGCCTCAGTCTCAGCCTCAGGAGAGATGCCTGCAGGAACATGTTACCCACAGTGCAGTACTGCGAGCCTCAGTTTCAGCCTTAGGAGAGATGCCTGCAGGAACATGTTACCGACAGTGCAGTACTGCGAGCCTCAGTCTCAGCCTCAGGAGAGACGCCTGCAGGAACATGTTACCCACAGTGCAGTACTGCGAGCCTCAGTCTCAGCCTCAGGAGAGATGCCTGCAGGAACATGTTACCGACAGTGCAGTACTGCGAGCCTCAGTCTCATCCTCAGGAGCGATGCCTGCAGGAACATGTTACCGACAGTGCAGTACTTCGAGCCTCAGTCTCAGCCTCAGGAGAGATGCCTGCAGGAACATGTTACCGACAGTGCAGTACTGCGAGCCTCAGTCTCAGCCTCAGGAGAGATGAATGCAGGAACATGTTACCCACAGTGCAGTACGGCGAGCCTCAGTCTCAGCCTCAGGAGAGATGCCTGCAGGAACACGTTACCAACAGTGCAGTACTGCGAGCCTCAGTCTCAGCCTCAGGAGAGATGCCTGCAGGAACATGTTACCGACAGTGCAGTACTTCGAGCCTCAGTCTCAGCCTCAGCAGAGACGCCTGCAGGAACATGTTACCGACAGTGCAGTACTTGGAGCCTCAGTCTCAGCCTCAGGAGCGATGCCTGCAGGAACATGTTACCGACAGTGCAGTACTGCGAGCCTCAGTCTCAGCCTCAGGAGAGATGCCTGCAGGAACATGTTACCCACAGTGCAGTACTGCGAGCCTCAGTCTCAGCCTCAGGAGAGATGCCTGCAGGAACACGTTACCAACAGTGCAGTACTGCGAGCCTCAGTCTCAGCCTCAGGAGAGATGCCTGCAGGAACATGTTACCGACAGTGCAGTACTTCGAGCCTCAGTCTCGAACTCAGGAGAGACGCCTGCAGGAACATGTTACCGACAGTGCAGTACGTGGAGCCTCAGTCTCAGCCTCAGGAGCGATGCCTGCAGGAACATGTTACCCACAGTGCAGTACTTCGAGCCTCAGTCTCAGCATCAGGAGAGACACCTGCAGGAACATGTTACCGACAGTGCAGTACTGCGAGCCTCAGTCTCAGCCTCAGGAGCGATGCCTACAGGAACATGTTACCCACAGTGCAGTAATTCGAGCCTCAGTCTCAGCCTCAGGAGAGACGCCTGCAGGAACATGTTACCCACAGTGCAGTACTGCGAGCCTCAGTCTCAGCCTCAGGAGAGACGCCTGCAGGAACATGTTACCCACAGTGCAGTACTGCGAGCCTCAGTCTCAGCCTCAGGAGAGATGCCTGCAGGAACATGTTACTGACAGTGCAGTACTTGGAGCCTCAGTCTCAGCCTCAGGAGCGATGCCTGCAGGAACATGTTACCCACAGTGCAGTACTTCGAGCCTCAGTCTCAGCATCAGGAGAGACACCTGCAGGAACATTTTACCCACAGTGCAGTACTGCGAGCCTCAGGAGAGATGCCTGCAGGAACATGTTACCGACAGTGCAGTACTTGGAGCCTCAGTCTCAGCCTCAGGAGAGATGCCTGCAGGAACATGTTACCGACAGCGCAGTATTTTGAGCCTCAGTCTCAGCCTCAGGAGAGATGCCTGCAGGAACATGTTACCGACAGTGCAGTACTTGGAGCCTCAGTCTCAGCCTCAGGAGAGATGCCTGCAGGAACATGTTACCGACAGTGCAGTACTGCGAGCCTCAATATCAGCCTCAGGAGAGATGCTTGCAGGAACATGTTACCGACAGTGCAGTACTGCGAGCCTCAGTCTCAGCCTCAGGAGAGATGCCTGCAGGAACATGTTACCCACAGTGCAGTACTGGGAGCCTCAGTCTCAGCCTCAGGAGAGATGCCTGCAGGAACATGTTACCGACAGTGCAGTACTGCGAGCCTCAGTCTCTGCCTCAGGAGAGATGCCTGCAGGAACATGTTACCGACAGTGCAGTACTGCGAGCCTCAATATCTGCCTCAGGAGAGAAGCCTGCAGGAACATGTTACCGACAGTGCAGTACTGCGAGCCTCAGTCTCAGCCTCAGGAGAGATGCCTGCAGGAACATGTTACCGACAGTTCAGTACTGCGAGCCTCAGTCTCAGCCTCAGGAGAGATGCCTGCAGGAACATGTTACTCACAGTGCAGTACTTGGAGCCTCAGTCTCAGCCTCAGGTGAGATGCCTGCAGGAACATGTTACCGACAGTGCAGTACTGCGAGCCTCAATATCAGCCTCAGGAGAGATGCCTGCAGGAACATGTTACCCACAGTGCAGTACTTCGAGCCTCAGTCTCAGCCTCAGGAGAGACGCCTGCAGGAACATGTTACCCACAGTGCAGTACTGCGAGCCTCAGTCTCAGCCTCAGGAGAGATGCCTGCAGGAACATGTTACTGACAGTGCAGTACTGCGAGCCTCAGTCTCAGCCTCAGGAGAGACGCCTGCAGGAACATGTTACCCACAGTGCAGTACTGTGAGCCTCAGTCTCAGCCTCAGGAGAGATGCCTGCAGGAACATGTTACCCACAGTGCAGTACTGTGAGCCTCAGTCTCAGCCTCAGGAGAGATGCCTGCAGGAACATGTTACCCACAGTGCAGTACTGCGAGCCTCAGTCTCAGCCTTAGGAGAGATGCCTGCAGGAACATGTTACCGACAGTGCAGTACTGCGAGCCTCAGTCTCAGCCTCAGGAGAGACGCCTGCAGGAACATGTTACCCACAGTGCAGTACTGCGAGCCTCAGTCTCAGCCTCAGGAGAGATGCCTGCAGGAACATGTTACCCACAGTGCAGTACTTCAAGCCTCAGTCTCAGCCTCAGGAGAGACGCCTGCAGGAACATGTTACTGACAGTGCAGTACTTGGAGCCTCAGTCTAGGCCTCAGGAGCGATGCCTGCAGGAACATGTTACCCACAGTGCAGTACTTCAAGCCTCAGTCTCAGCCTCAGGAGAGACGCCTGCAGGAACATGTTACCCACAGTGCTGTACTGCGATCCTCAGTCTCCGCCTCAAGAGAGATGCCTGCAGGAACATGTTACCGACAGTGCAGTACTGCGAGCCTCAGTCTCAGCCTCAGGAGAGATGCCTGCAGGAACATGTTACCCACAGTGCAGTACTGCGAGCCTCAGTCTCAGCCTCAGGAGAGATGCCTGCAGGAACATGTTACCGACAGTGCAGTACTGCGAGCGTCAGTCTCAGCCTCAGGAGAGACGCCTGCAGGAACATGTTACCCACAGTGCAGTACTGCGACCCTCAGTCTCAGCCTCAGGAGAGATGCCTGCAGGAACATGTTACCCACAGTGCAGTACTTCAAGCCTCAGCCTCAGGAGAGACGCCTGCAGGAACATGTTACCGACAGTGCAGTACTTGGAGCCTCAGTCTAGGCCTCAGGAGAGATGCCTGCAGGAACATGTTACCGACAGTGCAGTACTTCGAGCCTCAGTCTCAGCCTCAGGAGCGATGCCTGCAGGAACATGTTACCCACAGTGCAGTAATTCGAGCCTCAGTCTCAGCCTCAGGAGAGACGCCTGCAGGAACATGTTACCCAAAGTGCAGTACTGCGAGCCTCAGTCTCAGCCTCAGGAGAGACGCCTGCAGGAACATGTTACCCACAGTGCAGTACTGCGAGCCTCAGTCTCAGCCTCAGGAGAGATGCCTGCAGGAACATGTTACCGACAGTGCAGTACTTGGAGCCTCAGTCTCAGCCTCAGGAGAGACGCCTGCAGGAACATGTTACCCACAGTGCAGTACTGCGAGCCTCAGTCTCAGCCTCAGTAGAGATGCCTGCAGGAACATGTTACCCACAGTGCAGTACTGCGAGCCTCAGTTTCAGCCTTAGGAGAGATGCCTGCAGGAACATGTTACCGACAGTGCAGTACTGCGAGCCTCAGTCTCAGCCTCAGGAGAGACGCCTGCAGGAACATGTTACCCACAGTGCAGTACTGCGAGCCTCAGTCTCAGCCTCAGGAGAGATGCCTGCAGGAACATGTTACCGACAGTGCAGTACTGCGAGCCTCAGTCTCATCCTCAGGAGCGATGCCTGCAGGAACATGTTACCGACAGTGCAGTACTTCGAGCCTCAGTCTCAGCCTCAGGAGAGATGCCTGCAGGAACATGTTACCGACAGTGCAGTACTGCGAGCCTCAGTCTCAGCCTCAGGAGAGATGAATGCAGGAACATGTTACCCACAGTGCAGTACGGCGAGCCTCAGTCTCAGCCTCAGGAGAGATGCCTGCAGGAACACGTTACCAACAGTGCAGTACTGCGAGCCTCAGTCTCAGCCTCAGGAGAGATGCCTGCAGGAACATGTTACCGACAGTGCAGTACTTCGAGCCTCAGTCTCAGCCTCAGCAGAGACGCCTGCAGGAACATGTTACCGACAGTGCAGTACTTGGAGCCTCAGTCTCAGCCTCAGGAGCGATGCCTGCAGGAACATGTTACCGACAGTGCAGTACTGCGAGCCTCAGTCTCAGCCTCAGGAGAGATGCCTGCAGGAACATGTTACCCACAGTGCAGTACTGCGAGCCTCAGTCTCAGCCTCAGGAGAGATGCCTGCAGGAACACGTTACCAACAGTGCAGTACTGCGAGCCTCAGTCTCAGCCTCAGGAGAGATGCCTGCAGGAACATGTTACCGACAGTGCAGTACTTCGAGCCTCAGTCTCGAACTCAGGAGAGACGCCTGCAGGAACATGTTACCGACAGTGCAGTACGTGGAGCCTCAGTCTCAGCCTCAGGAGCGATGCCTGCAGGAACATGTTACCCACAGTGCAGTACTTCGAGCCTCAGTCTCAGCATCAGGAGAGACACCTGCAGGAACATGTTACCGACAGTGCAGTACTGCGAGCCTCAGTCTCAGCCTCAGGAGCGATGCCTACAGGAACATGTTACCCACAGTGCAGTAATTCGAGCCTCAGTCTCAGCCTCAGGAGAGACGCCTGCAGGAACATGTTACCCACAGTGCAGTACTGCGAGCCTCAGTCTCAGCCTCAGGAGAGACGCCTGCAGGAACATGTTACCCACAGTGCAGTACTGCGAGCCTCAGTCTCAGCCTCAGGAGAGATGCCTGCAGGAACATGTTACTGACAGTGCAGTACTTGGAGCCTCAGTCTCAGCCTCAGGAGCGATGCCTGCAGGAACATGTTACCCACAGTGCAGTACTTCGAGCCTCAGTCTCAGCATCAGGAGAGACACCTGCAGGAACATTTTACCCACAGTGCAGTACTGCGAGCCTCAGGAGAGATGCCTGCAGGAACATGTTACCGACAGTGCAGTACTTGGAGCCTCAGTCTCAGCCTCAGGAGAGATGCCTGCAGGAACATGTTACCGACAGCGCAGTATTTTGAGCCTCAGTCTCAGCCTCAGGAGAGATGCCTGCAGGAACATGTTACCGACAGTGCAGTACTTGGAGCCTCAGTCTCAGCCTCAGGAGAGATGCCTGCAGGAACATGTTACCGACAGTGCAGTACTGCGAGCCTCAATATCAGCCTCAGGAGAGATGCTTGCAGGAACATGTTACCGACAGTGCAGTACTGCGAGCCTCAGTCTCAGCCTCAGGAGAGATGCCTGCAGGAACATGTTACCCACAGTGCAGTACTGGGAGCCTCAGTCTCAGCCTCAGGAGAGATGCCTGCAGGAACATGTTACCGACAGTGCAGTACTGCGAGCCTCAGTCTCTGCCTCAGGAGAGATGCCTGCAGGAACATGTTACCGACAGTGCAGTACTGCGAGCCTCAATATCTGCCTCAGGAGAGAAGCCTGCAGGAACATGTTACCGACAGTGCAGTACTGCGAGCCTCAGTCTCAGCCTCAGGAGAGATGCCTGCAGGAACATGTTACCGACAGTTCAGTACTGCGAGCCTCAGTCTCAGCCTCAGGAGAGATGCCTGCAGGAACATGTTACTCACAGTGCAGTACTTGGAGCCTCAGTCTCAGCCTCAGGTGAGATGCCTGCAGGAACATGTTACCGACAGTGCAGTACTGCGAGCCTCAATATCAGCCTCAGGAGAGATGCCTGCAGGAACATGTTACCCACAGTGCAGTACTTCGAGCCTCAGTCTCAGCCTCAGGAGAGACGCCTGCAGGAACATGTTACCCACAGTGCAGTACTGCGAGCCTCAGTCTCAGCCTCAGGAGAGATGCCTGCAGGAACATGTTACTGACAGTGCAGTACTGCGAGCCTCAGTCTCAGCCTCAGGAGAGACGCCTGCAGGAACATGTTACCCACAGTGCAGTACTGTGAGCCTCAGTCTCAGCCTCAGGAGAGATGCCTGCAGGAACATGTTACCCACAGTGCAGTACTGTGAGCCTCAGTCTCAGCCTCAGGAGAGATGCCTGCAGGAACATGTTACCCACAGTGCAGTACTGCGAGCCTCAGTCTCAGCCTTAGGAGAGATGCCTGCAGGAACATGTTACCGACAGTGCAGTACTGCGAGCCTCAGTCTCAGCCTCAGGAGAGACGCCTGCAGGAACATGTTACCCACAGTGCAGTACTGCGAGCCTCAGTCTCAGCCTCAGGAGAGATGCCTGCAGGAACATGTTACCCACAGTGCAGTACTTCAAGCCTCAGTCTCAGCCTCAGGAGAGACGCCTGCAGGAACATGTTACTGACAGTGCAGTACTTGGAGCCTCAGTCTAGGCCTCAGGAGCGATGCCTGCAGGAACATGTTACCCACAGTGCAGTACTTCAAGCCTCAGTCTCAGCCTCAGGAGAGACGCCTGCAGGAACATGTTACCCACAGTGCTGTACTGCGATCCTCAGTCTCCGCCTCAAGAGAGATGCCTGCAGGAACATGTTACCGACAGTGCAGTACTGCGAGCCTCAGTCTCAGCCTCAGGAGAGATGCCTGCAGGAACATGTTACCCACAGTGCAGTACTGCGAGCCTCAGTCTCAGCCTCAGGAGAGATGCCTGCAGGAACATGTTACCGACAGTGCAGTACTGCGAGCGTCAGTCTCAGCCTCAGGAGAGACGCCTGCAGGAACATGTTACCCACAGTGCAGTACTGCGACCCTCAGTCTCAGCCTCAGGAGAGATGCCTGCAGGAACATGTTACCCACAGTGCAGTACTTCAAGCCTCAGCCTCAGGAGAGACGCCTGCAGGAACATGTTACCGACAGTGCAGTACTTGGAGCCTCAGTCTAGGCCTCAGGAGCTATGCCTGCAGGAACATGTTACCCACAGTGCAGTACTTCGAGCCTCAGTCTCAGCCTCAGGAGAGACGCCTGCAGGAACATGTTACCCACAGTGCAGTACTGCGAGCCTCAGTCTCAGCCTCAGGAGAGATGCCTGCAGGAACATGTTACCGACAGTGCAGTACTGCGAGCCTCAGTGTCAGCCTTAGGAGAGATGCCTGCAGGAACATGTTACCGACAGTGCAGTACTGCGAGCCTCAGCCTCAGGAGAGATGCCTGCAGGAACATGTTACCCACAGTGCAGTACTTCAAGCCTCAGTCTCAGCCTCAGGAGAGACGCCTGCAGGAACATGTTACCGACAGTGCAGTACTTGGAGCCTCAGTCTAGGCCTCAGGAGCGATGCCTGCAGGAACATGTTACCCACAGTGCAGTACTTCGAGCCTCAGTCTCAGCCTCAGGAGAGACGCCTGCAGGAACATGTTACCCACAGTTCTGTACTGCGATCCTCAGTCTTCGCCTCAGGAGAGATGCCTGCAGGAACATGTTACCCTCAGTGCAGTACTGCGAGCCTCAGCCTCAGGAGAGATGCCTGCAGGAACATGTTACCCACAGTGCAGTACTTCAAGCCTCAGTCTCAGCCTCAGGAGAGACGCCTGCAGGAACATGTTACCAACAGTGCAGTACTGTGAGCCTCAGTCTCAGCCTCAGGAGAGATGCCTGCAGGAACATGTTACCGACAGTGCAGTACTTCGAGCCTCAGTCTCAGCCTCAGGAGCGATGCCTGCGGGAACATGTTACCCACAGTGCAGTAATTCGAGCCTCAGTCTCAGCCTCAGGAGAGACGCCTGCAGGAACATGTTACCCAAAGTGCAGTACTGCGAGCCTCAGTCTCAGCCTCAGGAGAGACGCCTGCAGGAACATGTTACCCACAGTGCAGTACTGCGAGCCTCAGTCTCAGCCTCAGGAGAGATGCCTGCAGGAACATGTTACCGACAGTGCAGTACTTGGAGCCTCAGTCTCAGCCTCAGGAGAGACGCCTGCAGGAACATGTTACCCACAGTGCAGTACTGCGAGCCTCAGTCTCAGCCTCAGGAGAGATGCCTGCAGGAACATGTTACCCACAGTGCAGTACTGCGAGCCTCAGTTTCAGCCTTAGGAGAGATGCCTGCAGGAACATGTTACCGACAGTGCAGTACTGCGAGCCTCAGTCTCAGCCTCAGGAGAGACGCCTGCAGGAACATGTTACCCACAGTGCAGTACTGCGAGCCTCAGTCTCAGCCTCAGGAGAGATGCCTGCAGGAACATGTTACCGACAGTGCAGTACTGCGAGCCTCAGTCTCATCCTCAGGAGCGATGCCTGCAGGAACATGTTACCGACAGTGCAGTACTTCGAGCCTCAGTCTCAGCCTCAGGAGAGATGCCTGCAGGAACATGTTACCGACAGTGCAGTACTGCGAGCCTCAGTCTCAGCCTCAGGAGAGATGAATGCAGGAACATGTTACCCACAGTGCAGTACGGCGAGCCTCAGTCTCAGCCTCAGGAGAGATGCCTGCAGGAACACGTTACCAACAGTGCAGTACTGCGAGCCTCAGTCTCAGCCTCAGGAGAGATGCCTGCAGGAACATGTTACTGACAGTGCAGTACTTCGAGCCTCAGTCTCAGCCTCAGCAGAGACGCCTGCAGGAACATGTTACCGACAGTGCAGTACTTGGAGCCTCAGTCTCAGCCTCAGGAGCGATGCCTGCAGGAACATGTTACCGACAGTGCAGTACTGCGAGCCTCAGTCTCAGCCTCAGGAGAGATGCCTGCAGGAACATGTTACCCACAGTGCAGTACTGCGAGCCTCAGTCTCAGCCTCAGGAGAGATGCCTGCAGGAACACGTTACCAACAGTGCAGTACTGCGAGCCTCAGTCTCAGCCTCAGGAGAGATGCCTGCAGGAACATGTTACCGACAGTGCAGTACTTCGAGCCTCAGTCTCGAACTCAGGAGAGACGCCTGCAGGAACATGTTACCGACAGTGCAGTACGTGGAGCCTCAGTCTCAGCCTCAGGAGCGATGCCTGCAGGAACATGTTACCCACAGTGCAGTACTTCGAGCCTCAGTCTCAGCATCAGGAGAGACACCTGCAGGAACATGTTACCGACAGTGCAGTACTGCGAGCCTCAGTCTCAGCCTCAGGAGCGATGCCTACAGGAATATGTTACCCACAGTGCAGTAATTCGAGCCTCAGTCTCAGCCTCAGGAGAGACGCCTGCAGGAACATGTTACCCACAGTGCAGTACTGCGAGCCTCAGTCTCAGCCTCAGGAGAGACGCCTGCAGGAACATGTTACCCACAGTGCAGTACTGCGAGCCTCAGTCTCAGCCTCAGGAGAGATGCCTGCAGGAACATGTTACTGACAGTGCAGTACTTGGAGCCTCAGTCTCAGCCTCAGGAGCGATGCCTGCAGGAACATGTTACCCACAGTGCAGTACTTCGAGCCTCAGTCTCAGCATCAGGAGAGACACCTGCAGGAACATTTTACCCACAGTGCAGTACTGCGAGCCTCAGGAGAGATGCCTGCAGGAACATGTTACCGACAGTGCAGTACTTGGAGCCTCAGTCTCAGCCTCAGGAGAGATGCCTGCAGGAACATGTTACCGACAGCGCAGTATTTTGAGCCTCAGTCTCAGCCTCAGGAGAGATGCCTGCAGGAACATGTTACCGACAGTGCAGTACTTGGAGCCTCAGTCTCAGCCTCAGGAGAGATGCCTGCAGGAACATGTTACCGACAGTGCAGTACTGCGAGCCTCAATATCAGCCTCAGGAGAGATGCCTGCAGGAACATGTTACCGACAGTGCAGTACTGCGAGCCTCAGTCTCAGCCTCAGGAGAGATGCCTGCAGGAACATGTTACCCACAGTGCAGTACTGCGAGCCTCAGTCTCAGCCTCAGGAGAGATGCCTGCAGGAACATGTTACCGACAGTGCAGTACTGCGAGCCTCAGTCTCTGCCTCAGGAGAGATGCCTGCAGGAACATGTTACCGACAGTGCAGTACTGCGAGCCTCAATATCTGCCTCAGGAGAGAAGCCTGCAGGAACATGTTACCGACAGTGCAGTACTGCGAGCCTCAGTCTCAGCCTCAGGAGAGATGCCTGCAGGAACATGTTACCGACAGTTCAGTACTGCGAGCCTCAGTCTCAGCCTCAGGAGAGATGCCTGCAGGAACATGTTACTCACAGTGCAGTACTTGGAGCCTCAGTCTCAGCCTCAGGAGAGATGCCTGCAGGAACATGTTACCGACAGTGCAGTACTGCGAGCCTCAATATCAGCCTCAGGAGAGATGCCTGCAGGAACATGTTACCCACAGTGCAGTACTTCGAGCCTCAGTCTCAGCCTCAGGAGAGACGCCTGCAGGAACATGTTACCCACAGTGCAGTACTGCGAGCCTCAGTCTCAGCCTCAGGAGAGATGCCTGCAGGAACATGTTACCGACAGTGCAGTACTGCGAGCCTCAGTCTCAGCCTCAGGAGAGACGCCTGCAGGAACATGTTACCCACAGTGCAGTACTGTGAGCCTCAGTCTCAGCCTCAGGAGAGATGCCTGCAGGAACATGTTACCCACAGTGCAGTACTGCGAGCCTCAGTCTCAGCCTCAGGAGAGATGCCTGCAGGAACATGTTACCCACAGTGCAGTACTGCGAGCCTCAGTCTCAGCCTTAGGAGAGATGCCTGCAGGAACATGTTACCGACAGTGCAGTACTGCGAGCCTCAGTCTCAGCCTCAGGAGAGACGCCTGCAGGAACATGTTACCCACAGTGCAGTACTGCGAGCCTCAGTCTCATCCTCAGGAGCGATGCCTGCAGGAACATGTTACCGACAGTGCAGTACTTCGAGCCTCAGTCTCAGCCTCAGGAGAGATGCCTGCAGGAACATGTTACCCACAGTGCAGTACTTCGAGCCTCAGTCTCAGCATCAGGAGAGACACCTGCAGGAACATGTTACCGACAGTGCAGTACTGCGAGCCTCAGTCTCAGCCTCAGGAGCGATGCCTACAGGAACATGTTACCCACAGTGCAGTAATTCGAGCCTCAGTCTCAGCCTCAGGAGAGACGCCTGCAGGAACATGTTACCCACAGTGCAGTACTGCGAGCCTCAGTCTCAGCCTCAGGAGAGACGCCTGCAGGAACATGTTACCCACAGTGCAGTACTGCGAGCCTCAGTCTCAGCCTCAGGAGAGATGCCTGCAGGAACATGTTACCCACAGTGCAGTACTGCGAGCCTCAGTCTCAGCCTTAGGAGAGATGCCTGCAGGAACATGTTACCGACAGTGCAGTACTGCGAGCCTCAGTCTCAGCCTCAGGAGAGACGCCTGCAGGAACATGTTACCCACAGTGCAGTACTGCGAGCCTCAGTCTCAGCCTCAGGAGAGATGCCTGCAGGAACATGTTACCCACAGTGCAGTACTTCAAGCCTCAGTCTCAGCCTCAGGAGAGACGCCTGCAGGAACATGTTACTGACAGTGCAGTACTTGGAGCCTCAGTCTAGGCCTCAGGAGCGATGCCTGCAGGAACATGTTACCCACAGTGCAGTACTTCAAGCCTCAGTCTCAGCCTCAGGAGAGACGCCTGCAGGAACATGTTACCCACAGTGCTGTACTGCGATCCTCAGTCTCCGCCTCAAGAGAGATGCCTGCAGGAACATGTTACCGACAGTGCAGTACTGCGAGCCTCAGTCTCAGCCTCAGGAGAGATGCCTGCAGTGACATGTTACCCACAGTGCAGTACTGCGAGCCTCAGTCTCAGCCTCAGGAGAGATGCCTGCAGGAACATGTTACCGACAGTGCAGTACTGCGAGCGTCAGTCTCAGCCTCAGGAGAGACGCCTGCAGGAACATGTTACCCACAGTGCAGTACTGCGAGCCTCAGTCTCAGCCTCAGGAGAGATGCCTGCAGGAACATGTTACCCACAGTGCAGTACTTCAAGCCTCAGTCTCAGCCTCAGGAGAGACGCCTGCAGGAACATGTTACCAACAGTGCAGTACTGCGAGCCTCAGTCTCAGCCTCAGGAGAGATGCCTGCAGGAACATGTTACCGACAGTGCAGTACTTCGAGCCTCAGTCTCAGCCTCAGGAGTGATGCCTGCAGGAACATGTTACCCACAGTGCAGTAATTCCAGCCTCAGTCTCAGCCTCAGGAGAGACGCCTGCAGGAACATGTTACCCAAAGTGCAGTACTGCGAGCCTCAGTCTCAGCCTCAGGAGAGACGCCTGCAGGAACATGTTACCCACAGTGCAGTACTGCGAGCCTCAGTCTCAGCCTCAGGAGAGATGCCTGCAGGAACATGTTACCGACAGTGCAGTACTTGGAGCCTCAGTCTCAGCCTCAGGAGAGACGCCTGTAGGAACATGTTACCCACAGTGCAGTACTGCGAGCCTCAGTCTCAGCCTCAGGAGAGATGCCTGCAGGAACATGTTACCCACAGTGCAGTACTGCGAGCCTCAGTTTCAGCCTTAGGAGAGATGCCTGCAGGAACATGTTACCGACAGTGCAGTACTGCGAGCCTCAGTCTCAGCCTCAGGAGAGACGCCTGCAGGAACATGTTACCCACAGTGCAGTACTGCGAGCCTCAGTCTCAGCCTCAGGAGAGATGCCTGCAGGAACATGTTACCGACAGTGCAGTACTGCGAGCCTCAGTCTCATCCTCAGGAGCGATGCCTGCAGGAACATGTTACCGACAGTGCAGTACTTCGAGCCTCAGTCTCAGCCTCAGGAGAGATGCCTGCAGGAACATGTTACCGACAGTGCAGTACTGCGAGCCTCAGTCTCAGCCTCAGGAGAGATGAATGCAGGAACATGTTACCCACAGTGCAGTACGGCGAGCCTTAGTCTCAGCCTCAGGAGAGATGCCTGCAGGAACACGTTACCAACAGTGCAGTACTGCGAGCCTCAGTCTCAGCCTCAGGAGAGATGCCTGCAGGAACATGTTACCGACAGTGCAGTACTTCGAGCCTCAGTCTCAGCCTCAGCAGAGACGCCTGCAGGAACATGTTACCGACAGTGCAGTACTTGGAGCCTCAGTCTCAGCCTCAGGAGCGATGCCTGCAGGAACATGTTACCGACAGTGCAGTACTGCGAGCCTCAGTCTCAGCCTCAGGAGAGATGCCTGCAGGAACATGTTACCCACAGTGCAGTACTGCGAGCCTCAGTCTCAGCCTCAGGAGAGATGCCTGCAGGAACACGTTACCAACAGTGCAGTACTGCGAGCCTCAGTCTCAGCCTCAGGAGAGATGCCTGCAGGAACATGTTACCGACAGTGCAGTACTTCGAGCCTCAGTCTCGAACTCAGGAGAGACGCCTGCAGGAACATGTTACCGACAGTGCAGTACTTGGAGCCTCAGTCTCAGCCTCAGGAGCGATACCTGCAGGAACATGTTACCCACAGTGCAGTACTTCGAGCCTCAGTCTCAGCATCAGGAGAGACACCTGCAGGAACATGTTACCGACAGTGCAGTACTGCGAGCCTCAGTCTCAGCCTCAGGAGCGATGCCTACAGGAACATGTTACCCACAGTGCAGTAATTCGAGCCTCAGTCTCAGCCTCAGGAGAGACGCCTGCAGGAACATGTTACCCACAGTGCAGTACTGCGAGCCTCAGTCTCAGCCTCAGGAGAGACGCCTGCAGGAACATGTTACCCACAGTGCAGTACTGTGAGCCTCAGTCTCAGCCTCAGGAGAGATGCCTGCAGGAACATGTTACCGACAGTGCAGTACTTGGAGCCTCAGTCTCAGCCTCAGGAGCGATGCCTGCAGGAACATGTTACCCACAGTGCAGTACTTCGAGCCTCAGTCTCAGCATCAGGAGAGACACCTGCAGGAACATTTTACCCACAGTGCAGTACTGCGAGCCTCAGGAGAGATGCCTGCAGGAACATGTTACCGACAGTGCAGTACTTGGAGCCTCAGTCTCAGCCTCAGGAGAGATGCCTGCAGGAACATGTTACCGACAGCGCAGTATTTTGAGCCTCAGTCTCAGCTTCAGGAGAGATGCCTGCAGGAACATGTTACCGACAGTGCAGTACTTGGAGCCTCAGTCTCAGCCTCAGGAGAGATGCCTGCAGGAACATGTTACCGACAGTGCAGTACTGCGAGCCTCAATATCAGCCTCAGGAGAGATGCCTGCAGGAACATGTTACCGACAGTGCAGTACTGCGAGCCTCAGTCTCAGCCTCAGGAGAGATGCCTGCAGGAACATGTTACCCACAGTGCAGTACTGCGAGCCTCAGTCTCAGCCTCAGGAGAGATGCCTGCAGAAACATGTTACCGACAGTGCAGTACTGCGAGCCTCAGTCTCTGCCTCAGGAGAGATGCCTGCAGGAACATGTTACCGACAGTACAGTACTGCGAGCCTCAATATCTGCCTCAGGAGAGAAGCCTGCAGGAACATGTTACCGACAGTGCAGTACTGCGAGCCTCAGTCTCAGCCTCAGGAGCGATGCCTGCAGGAACATGTTACCGACAGTTCAGTACTGCGAGCCTCAGTCTCAGCCTCAGGAGAGATGCCTGCAGGAACATGTTACTCACAGTGCAGTACTTGGAGCCTCAGTCTCAGCCTCAGGAGAGATGCCTGCAGGAACATGTTACCGACAGTGCAGTACTGCGAGCCTCAATATCAGCCTCAGGAGAGATGCCTGCAGGAACATGTTACCCACAGTGCAGTACTTCGGGCCTCAGTCTCAGCCTCAGGAGACACGCCTGCAGGAACATGTTACCCACAGTGCAGTACTGCGAGCCTCAGTCTCAGCCTCAGGAGAGACGCCTGCAGGAACATGTTACCCACAGTGCAGTACTGCGAGCCTCAGTCTCAGCCTCAGGAGAGATGCCTGCAGGAACATGTTACCGACAGTGCAGTACTGCGAGCCTCAGTCTCAGCCTCAGGAGAGACGCCTGCAGGAACATGTTACCCACAGTGCAGTACTGTGAGCCTCAGTCTCAGCCTCAGGAGAGATGCCTGCAGGAACATGTTACCCACAGTGCAGTACTGCGAGCCTCAGTCTCAGCCTCAGGAGAGATGCCTGCAGGAACATGTTACCCACAGTGCAGTACTGCGAGCCTCAGTCTCAGCCTTAGGAGAGATGCCTGCAGGAACATGTTACCGACAGTGCAGTACTGCGAGCCTCAGTCTCAGCCTCAGGAGAGACGCCTGCAGGAACATGTTACCCACAGTGCAGTACTTGGAGCCTCAGTCTAGGCCTCAGGAGCGATGCCTGCAGGAACATGTTACCCACAGTGCAGTACTTCAAGCCTCAGTCTCAGCCTCAGGAGAGACGCCTGCAGGAACATGTTACCCACAGTGCTGTACTGCGATCCTCAGTCTCCGCCTCAAGAGAGATGCCTGCAGGAACATGTTACCGACAGTGCAGTACTGCGAGCCTCAGTCTCAGCCTCAGGAGAGATGCCTGCAGGAACATGTTACCCACAGTGCAGTACTGCGAGCCTCAGTCTCAGCCTCAGGAGAGATGCCTGCAGGAACATGTTACCGACAGTGCAGTACTGCGAGCGTCAGTCTCAGCCTCAGGAGAGACGCCTGCAGGAACATGTTACCCACAGTGCAGTACTGCGAGCCTCAGTCTCAGCCTCAGGAGAGATGCCTGCAGGAACATGTTACCCACAGTGCAGTACTTCAAGCCTCAGCCTCAGGAGAGACGCCTGCAGGAACATGTTACCGACAGTGCAGTACTTGGAGCCTCAGTCTAGGCCTCAGGAGCTATGCCTGCAGGAACATGTTACCCACAGTGCAGTACTTCGAGCCTCAGTCTCAGCCTCAGGAGAGACGCCTGCAGGAACATGTTACCCACAGTGCAGTACTGCGAGCCTCAGTCTCAGCCTCAGGAGAGATGCCTGCAGGAACATGTTACCGACAGTGCAGTACTGCGAGCCTCAGTGTCAGCCTTAGGAGAGATGCCTGCAGGAACATGTTACCGACAGTGCAGTACTGCGAGCCTCAGCCTCAGGAGAGATGCCTGCAGGAACATGTTACCCACAGTGCAGTACTTCAAGCCTCAGTCTCAGCCTCAGGAGAGACGCCTGCAGGAACATGTTACCGACAGTGCAGTACTTGGAGCCTCAGTCTAGGCCTCAGGAGCGATGCCTGCAGGAACATGTTACCCACAGTGCAGTACTTCGAGCCTCAGTCTCAGCCTCAGGAGAGACGCCTGCAGGAACATGTTACCCACAGTTCTGTACTGCGATCCTCAGTCTTCGCCTCAGGAGAGATGCCTGCAGGAACATGTTACCGACAGTGCAGTACTGCGAGCCTCAGTCTCAGCCTCAGGAGAGATGCCTGCAGGAACATGTTACCCTCAGTGCAGTACTGCGAGCCTCAGCCTCAGGAGAGATGCCTGCAGGAACATGTTACCCACAGTGCAGTACTTCAAGCCTCAGTCTCAGCCTCAGGAGAGACGCCTGCAGGAACATGTTACCAACAGTGCAGTACTGCGAGCCTCAGTCTCAGCCTCAGGAGAGATGCCTGCAGGAACATGTTACCGACAGTGCAGTACTTCGAGCCTCAGTCTCAGCCTCAGGAGCGATGCCTGCAGGAACATGTTACCCACAGTGCAGTACTTCGGGCCTCAGTCTCAGCCTCAGGAGACACGCCTGCAGGAACATGTTACCCACAGTGCAGTACTGCGAGCCTCAGTCTCAGCCTCAGGAGAGACGCCTGCAGGAACATGTTACCCACAGTGCAGTACTGCGAGCCTCAGTCTCAGCCTCAGGAGAGATGCCTGCAGGAACATGTTACCGACAGTGCAGTACTGCGAGCCTCAGTCTCAGCCTCAGGAGAGACGCCTGCAGGAACATGTTACCCACAGTGCAGTACTGTGAGCCTCAGTCTCAGCCTCAGGAGAGATGCCTGCAGGAACATGTTACCCACAGTGCAGTACTGCGAGCCTCAGTCTCAGCCTCAGGAGAGATGCCTGCAGGAACATGTTACCCACAGTGCAGTACTGCGAGCCTCAGTCTCAGCCTTAGGAGAGATGCCTGCAGGAACATGTTACCGACAGTGCAGTACTGCGAGCCTCAGTCTCAGCCTCAGGAGAGACGCCTGCAGGAACATGTTACCCACAGTGCAGTACTTGGAGCCTCAGTCTAGGCCTCAGGAGCGATGCCTGCAGGAACATGTTACCCACAGTGCAGTACTTCAAGCCTCAGTCTCAGCCTCAGGAGAGACGCCTGCAGGAACATGTTACCCACAGTGCTGTACTGCGATCCTCAGTCTCCGCCTCAAGAGAGATGCCTGCAGGAACATGTTACCGACAGTGCAGTACTGCGAGCCTCAGTCTCAGCCTCAGGAGAGATGCCTGCAGGAACATGTTACCCACAGTGCAGTACTGCGAGCCTCAGTCTCAGCCTCAGGAGAGATGCCTGCAGGAACATGTTACCGACAGTGCAGTACTGCGAGCGTCAGTCTCAGCCTCAGGAGAGACGCCTGCAGGAACATGTTACCCACAGTGCAGTACTGCGAGCCTCAGTCTCAGCCTCAGGAGAGATGCCTGCAGGAACATGTTACCCACAGTGCAGTACTTCAAGCCTCAGCCTCAGGAGAGACGCCTGCAGGAACATGTTACCGACAGTGCAGTACTTGGAGCCTCAGTCTAGGCCTCAGGAGCTATGCCTGCAGGAACATGTTACCCACAGTGCAGTACTTCGAGCCTCAGTCTCAGCCTCAGGAGAGACGCCTGCAGGAACATGTTACCCACAGTGCAGTACTGCGAGCCTCAGTCTCAGCCTCAGGAGAGATGCCTGCAGGAACATGTTACCGACAGTGCAGTACTGCGAGCCTCAGTGTCAGCCTTAGGAGAGATGCCTGCAGGAACATGTTACCGACAGTGCAGTACTGCGAGCCTCAGCCTCAGGAGAGATGCCTGCAGGAACATGTTACCCACAGTGCAGTACTTCAAGCCTCAGTCTCAGCCTCAGGAGAGACGCCTGCAGGAACATGTTACCGACAGTGCAGTACTTGGAGCCTCAGTCTAGGCCTCAGGAGCGATGCCTGCAGGAACATGTTACCCACAGTGCAGTACTTCGAGCCTCAGTCTCAGCCTCAGGAGAGACGCCTGCAGGAACATGTTACCCACAGTTCTGTACTGCGATCCTCAGTCTTCGCCTCAGGAGAGATGCCTGCAGGAACATGTTACCGACAGTGCAGTACTGCGAGCCTCAGTCTCAGCCTCAGGAGAGATGCCTGCAGGAACATGTTACCCTCAGTGCAGTACTGCGAGCCTCAGCCTCAGGAGAGATGCCTGCAGGAACATGTTACCCACAGTGCAGTACTTCAAGCCTCAGTCTCAGCCTCAGGAGAGACGCCTGCAGGAACATGTTACCAACAGTGCAGTACTGCGAGCCTAAGTCTCAGCCTCAGGAGAGATGCCTGCAGGAACATGTTACCGACAGTGCAGTACTTCGAGCCTCAGTCTCAGCCTCAGGAGCGATGCCTGCAGGAACATGTTACCCACAGTGCAGTAATTCGAGCCTCAGTCTCAGCCTCAGGAGAGACGCCTGCAGGAACATGTTACCCAAAGTGCAGTACTGCAAGCCTCAGTCTCAGCCTCAGGAGAGACGCCTGCAGGAACATGTTACCCACAGTGCAGTACTGCGAGCCTCAGTCTCAGCCTCAGGAGAGATGCCTGCAGGAACATGTTACCGACAGTGCAGTACTTGGAGCCTCAGTCTCAGCCTCAGGAGAGACGCCTGCAGGAACATGTTACCCACAGTGCAGTACTGCGAGCCTCAGTCTCAGCCTCAGGAGAGATGCCTGCAGGAACATGTTACCCACAGTGCAGTACTGCGAGCCTCAGTTTCAGCCTTAGGAGAGATGCCTGCAGGAACATGTTACCGACAGTGCAGTACTGCGAGCCTCAGTCTCAGCCTCAGGAGAGACGCCTGCAGGAACATGTTACCCACAGTGCAGTACTGCGAGCCTCAGTCTCAGCCTCAGGAGAGATGCCTGCAGGAACATGTTTCCGACAGTGCAGTACTGCGAGCCTCAGTCTCATCCTCAGGAGCGATGCCTGCAGGAACATGTTACCGACAGTGCAGTACTTCGAGCCTCAGTCTCAGCCTCAGGAGAGATGCCTGCAGGAACATGTTACCGACAGTGCAGTACTGCGAGCCTCAGTCTCAGCCTCAGGAGAGATGCCTGCAGGAACATGTTACCCACAGTGCAGTACGGCGAGCCTCAGTCTCAGCCTCAGGAGAGATGCCTGCAGGAACACGTTACCAACAGTGCAGTACTGCGAGCCTCAGTCTCAGCCTCAGGAGAGATGCCTGCAGGAACATGTTACCGACAGTGCAGTACTTCGAGCCTCAGTCTCAGCCTCAGCAGAGACGCCTGCAGGAACATGTTACCGACAGTGCAGTACTTGGAGCCTCAGTCTCAGCCTCAGGAGCGATGCCTGCAGGAACATGTTACCGACAGTGCAGTACTGCGAGCCTCAGTCTCAGCCTCAGGAGAGATGCCTGCAGGAACATGTTACCCACAGTGCAGTACTGCGAGCCTCAGTCTCAGCCTCAGGAGAGATGCCTGCAGGAACACGTTACCAACAGTGCAGTACTGCGAGCCTCAGTCTCAGCCTCAGGAGAGATGCCTGCAGGAACATGTTACCGACAGTGCAGTACTTCGAGCCTCAGTCTCGAACTCAGGAGAGACGCCTGCAGGAACATGTTACCGACAGTGCAGTACTTGGAGCCTCAGTCTCAGCCTCAGGAGCGATGCCTGCAGGAACATGTTACCCACTGTGCAGTACTTCGAGCCTCAGTCTCAGCATCAGGAGAGACACCTGCAGGAACATGTTACCGACAGTGCAGTACTGCGAGCCTCAGTCTCATCCTCTCGAGCGATGCCTGCAGGAACATGTTACCCACAGTGCAGTACTGCGAGCCTCAGGGGAGATGCCTGCAGGAACATGTTACCGACAGTGCAGTACTTGGAGCCTCAGTCTCAGCCTCAGGAGAGATGCCTGCAGGAACATGTTACCGACAGTGCAGTACTTCGAGCCTCAGTCTCGAACTCAGGAGAGACGCCTGCAGGAACATGTTACCGACAGTGCAGTACTTGGAGCCTCAGTCTCAGCCTCAGGAGCGATGCCTGCAGGAACATGTTACCCACAGTGCAGTACTTCGAGCCTCAGTCTCAGCATCAGGAGAGACACCTGCAGGAACATGTTACCGACAGTGCAGTACTGCGAGCCTCAGTCTCAGCCTCAGGAGCGATGCCTACAGGAACATGTTACCCACAGTGCAGTAATTCGAGCCTCAGTCTCAGCCTCAGGAGAGACGCCTGCAGGAACATGTTACCCACAGTGCAGTACTGCGAGCCTCAGTCTCAGCCTCAGCAGAGACGCCTGCAGGAACATGTTACCCACAGTGCAGTACTGCGAGCCTCAGTCTCAGCCTCAGGAGAGATGCCTGCAGGAACATGTTACCGACAGTGCAGTACTTGGAGCCTCAGTCTCAGCCTCAGGAGCGATGCCTGCAGGAACATGTTACCCACAGTGCAGTACTTCGAGCCTCAGTCTCAGCATCAGGAGAGACACCTGCAGGAACATTTTACCCACAGTGCAGTACTGCGAGCCTCAGGAGAGATGCCTGCAGGAACATGTTACCGACAGTGCAGTACTTGGAGCCTCAGTCTCAGCCTCAGGAGAGATGCCTGCAGGAACATGTTACCGACAGCGCAGTATTTTGAGCCTCAGTCTCAGCCTCAGGAGAGATGCCTGCAGGAACATGTTACCGACAGTGCAGTACTTGGAGCCTCAGTCTCAGCCTCAGGAGAGATGCCTGCAGGAACATGTTACCGACAGTGCAGTACTGCGAGCCTCAATATCAGCCTCAGGAGAGATGCCTGCAGGAACATGTTACCGACAGTGCAGTACTGCGAGCCTCAGTCTCAGCCTCAGGAGAGATGCCTGCAGGAACATGTTACCCACAGTGCAGTACTGCGAGCCTCAGTCTCAGCCTCAGGAGAGATGCCTGCAGGAACATGTTACCGACAGTGCAGTACTGCGAGCCTCAGTCTCTGCCTCAGGAGAGATGCCTGCAGGAACATGTTACCGACAGTGCAGTACTGCGAGCCTCAATATCTGCCTCAGGAGAGAAGCCTGCAGGAACATGTTACCGACAGTGCAGTACTGCGAGCCTCAGTCTCAGCCTCAGGAGAGATGCCTGCAGGAACATGTTACCGACAGTTCAGTACTGCGAGCCTCAGTCTCAGCCTCAGGAGAGATGCCTGCAGGAACATGTTACTCACAGTGCAGTACTTGGAGCCTCAGTCTCAGCCTCAGGAGAGATGCCTGCAGGAACATGTTACCGACAGTGCAGTACTGCGAGCCTCAATATCAGCCTCAGGAGAGATGCCTGCAGGAACATGTTACCCACAGTGCAGTCTTCCGAGCCTCAGTCTCAGCCTCAGGAGAGACGCCTGCAGGAACATGTTACCCACAGTGCAGTACTGCGAGCCTCAGTCTCAGCCTCAGGAGAGACGCCTGCAGGAACATGTTACCCACAGTGCAGTACTGCGAGCCTCAGTCTCAGCCTCAGGAGAGATGCCTGCAGGAACATGTTACCGACAGTGCAGTACTGCGAGCCTCAGTCTCAGCCTCAGGAGAGACGCCTGCAGGAACATGTTACCCACAGTGCAGTACTGTGAGCCTCAGTCTCAGCCTCAGGAGAGATGCCTGCAGGAACATGTTACCCACAGTGCAGTACTGCGAGCCTCAGTCTCAGCCTCAGGAGAGATGCCTGCAGGAACATGTTACCCACAGTGCAGTACTGCGAGCCTCAGTCTCAGCCTTAGGAGAGATGCCTGCAGGAACATGTTACCGACAGTGCAGTACTGCGAGCCTCAGTCTCAGCCTCAGGAGAGACGCCTGCAGGAACATGTTACCCACAGTGCAGTACTTGGAGCCTCAGTCTAGGCCTCAGGAGCGATGCCTGCAGGAACATGTTACCCACAGTGCAGTACTTCAAGCCTCAGTCTCAGCCTCAGGAGAGACGCCTGCAGGAACATGTTACCCACAGTGCTGTACTGCGATCCTCAGTCTCCGCCTCAAGAGAGATGCCTGCAGGAACATGTTACCGACAGTGCAGTACTGCGAGCCTCAGTCTCAGCCTCAGGAGAGATGCCTGCAGGAACATGTTACCCACAGTGCAGTACTGCGAGCCTCAGTCTCAGCCTCAGGAGAGATGCCTGCAGGAACATGTTACGGACAGTGCAGTACTGCGAGCGTCAGTCTCAGCCTCAGGAGAGACGCCTGCAGGAACATGTTACCCACAGTGCTGTACTGCGAGCCTCAGTCTCAGCCTCAGGAGAGATGCCTGCAGGAACATGTTACCCACAGTGCAGTACTTCAAGCCTCAGCCTCAGGAGAGACGCCTGCAGGAACATGTTACCGACAGTGCAGTACTTGGAGCCTCAGTCTAGGCCTCAGGAGCTATGCCTGCAGGAACATGTTACCCACAGTGCAGTACTTCGAGCCTCAGTCTCAGCCTCAGGAGAGACGCCTGCAGGAACATGTTACCCACAGTGCAGTACTGCGAGCCTCAGTCTCAGCCTCAGGAGAGATGCCTGCAGGAACATGTTACCGACAGTGCAGTACTGCGAGCCTCAGTGTCAGCCTTAGGAGAGATGCCTGCAGGAACATGTTACCGACAGTGCAGTACTGCGAGCCTCAGCCTCAGGAGAGATGCCTGCAGGAACATGTTACCCACAGTGCAGTACTTCAAGCCTCAGTCTCAGCCTCAGGAGAGACGCCTGCAGGAACATGTTACCGACAGTGCAGTACTTGGAGCCTCAGTCTAGGCCTCAGGAGCGATGCCTGCAGGAACATGTTACCCACAGTGCAGTACTTCGAGCCTCAGTCTCAGCCTCAGGAGAGACGCCTGCAGGAACATGTTACCCACAGTTCTGTACTGCGATCCTCAGTCTTCACCTCAGGAGAGATGCCTGCAGGAACATGTTACCGACAGTGCAGTACTGCGAGCCTCAGTCTCAGCCTCAGGAGAGATGCCTGCAGGAACATGTTACCCTCAGTGCAGTACTGCGAGCCTCAGCCTCAGGAGAGATGCCTGCAGGAACATGTTACCCACAGTGCAGTACTTCAAGCCTCAGTCTCAGCCTCAGGAGAGACGCCTGCAGGAACATGTTACCAACAGTGCAGTACTGCGAGCCTCAGTCTCAGCCTCAGGAGAGATGCCTGCAGGAACATGTTACCGACAGTGCAGTACTTCGAGCCTCAGTCTCAGCCTCAGGAGCGATGCCTGCAGGAACATGTTACCCACAGTGCAGTAATTCGAGCCTCAGTCTCAGCCTCAGGAGAGACGCCTGCAGGAACATGTTACCCAAAGTGCAGTACTGCGAGCCTCAGTCTCAGCCTCAGGAGAGACGCCTGCAGGAACATGTTACCCACAGTGCAGTACTGCGAGCCTCAGTCTCAGCCTCAGGAGAGATGCCTGCAGGAACATGTTACCGACAGTGCAGTACTTGGCGCCTCAGTCTCAGCCTCAGGAGAGACGCCTGCAGGAACATGTTACCCACAGTGCAGTACTGCGAGCCTCAGTCTCAGCCTCAGGAGAGATGCCTGCAGGAACATGTTACCCACAGTGCAGTACTGCGAGCCTCAGTTTCAGCCTTAGGAGAGATGCCTGCAGGAACATGTTACCGACAGTGCAGTACTGCGAGCCTCAGTCTCAGCCTCAGGAGAGACGCCTGCAGGAACATGTTACCCACAGTGCAGTACTGCGAGCCTCAGTCTCAGCCTCAGGAGAGATGCCTGCAGGAACATGTTACCGACAGTGCAGTACTGCGAGCCTCAGTCTCATCCTCAGGAGCGATGCCTGCAGGAACATGTTACCGACAGTGCAGTACTTCGAGCCTCAGTCTCAGCCTCAGGAGAGATGCCTGCAGGAACATGTTACCGACAGTGCAGTACTGCGAGCCTCAGTCTCAGCCTCAGGAGAGATGCCTGCAGGAACATGTTACCCACAGTGCAGTACGGCGAGCCTCAGTCTCAGCCTCAGGAGAGATGCCTGCAGGAACACGTTACCAACAGTGCAGTACTGCGAGCCTCAGTCTCAGCCTCAGGAGAGATGCCTGCAGGAACATGTTACCGACAGTGCAGTACTTCGAGCCTCAGTCTCAGCCTCAGCAGAGACGCCTGCAGGAACATGTTACCGACAGTGCAGTACTTGGAGCCTCAGTCTCAGCCTCAGGAGCGATGCCTGCAGGAACATGTTACCGACAGTGCAGTACTGCGAGCCTCAGTCTCAGCCTCAGGAGAGATGCCTGCAGGAACATGTTACCCACAGTGCAGTACTGCGAGCCTCAGTCTCAGCCTCAGGAGAGATGCCTGCAGGAACACGTTACCAACAGTGCAGTACTGCGAGCCTCAGTCTCAGCCTCAGGAGAGATGCCTGCAGGAACATGTTACCGACAGTGCAGTACTTCGAGCCTCAGTCTCGAACTCAGGAGAGACGCCTGCAGGAACATGTTACCGACAGTGCAGTACTTGGAGCCTCAGTTTCAGCCTCAGGAGCGATGCCTGCAGGAACATGTTACCCACTGTGCAGTACTTCGAGCCTCAGTCTCAGCATCAGGAGAGACACCTGCAGGAACATGTTACCGACAGTGCAGTACTGCGAGCCTCAGTCTCATCCTCTCGAGCGTTGCCTGCAGGAACATGTTACCCACAGTGCAGTACTGCGAGCCTCAGGGGAGATGCCTGCATTAACATGTTACCGACAGTGCAGTACTTGGAGCCTCAGTCTCAGCCTCAGGAGAGATGCCTGCAGGAACATGTTACCGGCAGTGCAGTACTTCGAGCCTCAGTCTCAGCCTCAGGAGAGATGCCTGCAGGAACATGTTACCGACAGTGCAGTACTTCGAGCCTCAGTCTCAGCCTCAGGAGCGATGCCTACAGGAACATGTTACCCACAGTGCAGTAATTCGAGCCTCAGTCTCAGCCTCAGGAGAGACGCCTGCAGGAACATGTTACCCACAGTGCAGTACTGCGAGCCTCAGTCTCAGCCTCAGGAGAGACGCCTGCAGGAACATGTTACCCACAGTGCAGTACTGCGAGCCTCAGTCTCAGCCTCAGGAGAGATGCCTGCAGGAACATGTTACCGACAGTGCAGTACTTGGAGCCTCAGTCTCAGCCTCAGGAGGGACGCCTGCAGGAACATGTTACCCACAGTGCAGTACTGCGAGCCTCAGTCTCAGCCTCAGGATAGATGCCTGCAGGAACATGTTACCCACAGTGCAGTACTGCGAGCCTCAGTTTCAGCCTTAGGAGAGATGCCTGCAGGAACATGTTACCGACAGTGCAGTACTGCGAGCCTCAGTCTCAGCCTCAGGAGAGACGCCTGCAGGAACATGTTACCCACAGTGCAGTACTGCGAGCCTCAGTCTCAGCCTCAGGAGAGATGCCTGCAGGAACATGTTACCGACAGTGCAGTACTGCGAGCCTCAGTCTCATCCTCAGGAGCGATGCCTGCAGGAACATGTTACCGACAGTGCAGTACTTCGAGCCTCAGTCTCAGCCTCAGGAGAGATGCCTGCAGGAACATGTTACCGACAGTGCAGTACTGCGAGCCTCAGTCTCAGCCTCAGGAGAGATGCCTGCAGGAACATGTTACCCACAGTGCAGTACTGCGAGCCTCAGTTTCAGCCTCAGGAGAGATGCCTGCAGGAACACGTTACCAACAGTGCAGTACTGCGAGCCTCAGTCTCAGCCTCAGGAGAGATGCCTGCAGGAACATGTTACCGACAGTGCAGTACTTCCAGCCTCAGTCTCAGCCTCAGGAGAGACGCCTGCAGGAACATGTTACCGACAGTGCAGTACTTTGCAGTACTTGGAGCCTCAGTCTCAGCCTCAGGAGCGATGCCTGCAGGAACATGTTACCGACAGTGCAGTACTGCGAGCCTCAGTCTCAGCCTCAGAAGAGATGCCTGCAGGAACATGTTACCCACAGTGCAGTACTGCGAGCCTCAGTCTCAGCCTCAGGAGAGATGCCTGCAGGAACACATTACCAACAGTGCAGTACTGCGAGCCTCAGTCTCAGCCTCAGGAGAGATGCCTGCAGGAACATGTTACCGACAGTGCAGTACTTCGAGCCTCAGTCTCGGCCTCAGGAGAGACGCCTGCAGGAACATGTTACTGACAGTGCAGTACTTGGAGCCTCAGTCTCAGCCTCAGGAGCGATGCCTGCAGGAACATGTTACCCACAGTGCAGTACTTGGAGCCTCAGTCTCAGCCTCAGCAGCGATGCCTGCAGGAACATGTTACCCACAGTGCAGTACTTCGAGCCTCAGTCTCAGCATCAGGAGAGACACCTGCAGGAACATGTTACCCACAGTGCAGTACTGCGAGCCTCAGGAGAGATGCCTGCAGGAACATGTTACCGACAGCCCAGTACTTGGAGCCTCAGTCTCAGCCTCAGGAGGGATGCCTGCAGGAACATGTTACCGACAGTTCAGTACTTGGAGCCTCAGTCTCAGCCTCAGGAGAGATGCCTGCAGGAACATGTTACCGACAGCGCAGTACTTGGAGCCTCAGTCTCAGCCTCAGGAGAGATGCCTTCAGGAACATGTTACCGACAGTGCAGTACTTGGAGCCTCAGTCTCAGCCTCAGGAGAGATGCCTGCAGGAACATGTTACCGACAGTGCAGTACTGCGAGCCTCAATATCAGCCTCAGGAGAGATGCCTGCAGGAACATGTTACCGACAGTGCAGTACTGCGAGCCTCAGTCTCAGCCTCAGGAGAGATGCCTGCAGGAACATGTTACCGACAGTGCAGTACTGCGAGCCTCAATATCTGCCTCAGGAGAGATGCCTGCAGGAACATGTTACCGACAGTGCAGTACTGCGAGCCTCAGTCTCAGCCTCAGGAGAGATGCCTGCAGGAACATGTTACCGACAGTGCAGTACTGCGAGCCTCAGTCTCAGCCTCAGGAGAGATGCCTGCAGGAACATGTTACCCTCAGTGCAGTACTGCGAGCCTCAGCCTCAGGAGAGATGCCTGCAGGAACATGTTACCCACAGTGCAGTACTTCAAGCCTCAGTCTCAGCCTCAGGAGAGACGCCTGCAGGAACATGTTACCGACAGTGCAGTACTTGGAGCCTCAGTTTAGGCCTCAGGAGCGATGCCTGCAGGAACATGTTACCCACAGTGCAGTACTGCGAGCCTCAGTCTCAGCCTCAGGAGAGATGCCTGCAGGAACATGTTACCCAAAGTGCAGTACTGCGAGCCTCAGTCTCAGCCTTAGGAGAGATGCCTGCAGGAACATGTTACCGACAGTGCAGTACTGCGAGCCTCAGTCTCAGCCTCAGGAGAGACGCCTGCAGGAACATGTTACCCACAGTGCAGTACTGCGATCCTCAGTCTCAGCCTCAGGAGAGATGCCTGCAGGAACATGTTACCCACAGTGCAGTACTTCAAGCCTCAGTCTCAGCCTCAGGAGAGACGCCTGCAGGAACATGTTACTGACAGTGCAGTACTTGGAGCCTCAGTCTAGGCCTCAGGAGCGATGCCTGCAGGAACATGTTACCCACAGTGCAGTACTTCAAGCCTCAGTCTCAGCCTCAGGAGAGACGCCTGCAGGAACATGTTACCCACAGTGCTGTACTGCGATCCTCAGTCTCCGCCTCAAGAGAGATGCCTGCAGGAACATGTTACCGAAAGTGCAGTACTGCGAGCCTCAGTCTCAGCCTCAGGAGGTATGCCTGCAGGAACATGTTACCCACAGTGCAGTACTGCGAGCCTCAGTCTCAGCCTCAGGAGAGATGCCTGCAGGAACATGTTACCGACAGTGCAGTACTGCGAGCGTCAGTCTCAGCCTCAGGAGAGATGCCTGCAGGAACATGTTACCCACAGTGCAGTACTGCGAGCCTCAGTCTCAGCCTCGGGAGAGATGCCTGCAGGAACATGTTACCCACAGTGCAGTACTTCAAGCCTCAGCCTCAGGAGAGACGCCTGCAGGAACATGTTACCGACAGTGCAGTACTTGGAGCCTCAGTCTAGGCCTCAGGAGAGATGCCTGCAGGAACATGTTACCCACAGTGCAGTACTTCGAGCCTCAGTCTCAGCCTCAGGAGAGACGCCTGTAGGAACATGTTACCCACAGTGCAGTACTGCGAGCCTCAGTCTTAGCCTCAGGAGAGATGCCTGCAGGAACATGTTACCGACAGTGCAGTACTGCGAGCCTCAGTGTCAGCCTTAGGAGAGATGCCTGCAGGAACATGTTACCGACAGTGCAGTACTGCGAGCCTCAGCCTCAGGAGAGATGCCTGCAGGAACATGTTACCCACAGTGCAGTACTTCAAGCCTCAGTCTCAGCCTCAGGAGAGACGCCTGCAGGAACATGTTACCGACAGTGCAGTACTTGGAGCCTCAGTCTAGGCCTCAGGAGCGATGCCTGCAGGAACATGTTACCCACAGTGCAGTACTTCGAGCCTCGGTCTCAGCCTCAGGAGAGACGCCTGCAGGAACATGTTACCCACAGTTCTGTACTGCGATCCTCAGTCTTCGCCTCAGGAGAGATGCCTGCAGGAACATCTTACCGACAGTGCAGTACTGCGAGCCTCAGTCTCAGCCTCAGGAGAGATGCCTGCAGGAACATGTTACCCTCAGTGCAGTACTGCGAGCCTCAGCTTCAGGAGAGATGCCTGCAGGAACATGTTACCCACAGTGCAGTACTTCAAGCCTCAGTCTCAGCCTCAGGAGAGACGCCTGCAGGAACATGTTACCAACAGTGCAGTACTGCGAGCCTCAGTCTTAGCCTCAGGAGAGATGCCTGCAGGAACATGTTACCGACAGTGCAGTACTTCGAGCCTCAGTCTCAGCCTCAGGAGCGATGCCTGCTGGAACATGTTACCCACAGTGCAGTAATTCGAGCCTCAGTCTCAGCCTCAGGAGAGACGCCTGCAGGAACATGTTACCCAAAGTGCAGTACTGCGAGCCTCAGTCTCAGCCTCAGGAGAGACGCCTGCAGGAACATGTTACCCACAGTGCAGTACTGCGAGCCTCAGTCTCAGCCTCAGGAGAGATGCCTGCAGGAACATGTTACCGACAGTTCAGTACTTGGAGCCTCAGTCTCAGCCTCAGGAGAGACGCCTGCAGGAACATGTTACCCACAGTGCAGTACTGCGAGCCTCAGTCTCAGCCTCAGGAGAGATGCCTGCAGGAACATGTTACCCACAGTGCAGTACTGCGAGCCTCAGTTTCAGCCTTAGGAGAGATGCCTGCAGGAACATGTTACCGACAGTGCAGTACTGCGAGCCTCAGTCTCAGCCTCAGGAGAGACGCCTGCAGGAACATGTTACCCACAGTGCAGTACTGCGAGCCTCAGTCTCAGCCTCAGGAGAGATGCCTGCAGGAACATGTTACCGACAGTGCAGTACTGCGAGCCTCAGTCTCATCCTCAGGAGCGATGCCTGCAGGAACATGTTACCGACAGTGCAGTACTTCGAGGCTCAGTCTCAGCCTCAGGAGAGATGCCTGCAGGAACATGTTACCGACAGTGCAGTACTGCGAGCCTCAGTCTCAGCCTCAGGAGAGATGCCTGCAGGAACATGTTACCCACAGTGCAGTACGGCGAGCCTCAGTCTCAGCCTCAGGAGAGATGCCTGCAGGAACACGTTACCAACAGTGCAGTACTGCGAGCCTCAGTCTCAGCCTCAGGAGAGATGCCTGCAGGAACATGTTACCGACAGTGCAGTACTTCGAGCCTCAGTCTCAGCCTCAGCAGAGACGCCTGCAGGAACATGTTACCGACAGTGCAGTACTTGGAGCCTCAGTCTCAGCCTCAGGAGCGATTCCTGCAGGAACATGTTACCGACAGTGCAGTACTGCGAGCCTCAGTCTCAGCCTCAGGAGAGATGCCTGCAGGAACATGTTACCCACAGTGCAGTACTGCGAGCCTCAGTCTCAGCCTCAGGAGAGATGCCTGCAGGAACACGTTACCAACAGTGCAGTACTGCGAGCCTCAGTCTCAGCCTCAGGAGAGATGCCTGCAGGAACATGTTACCAACAGTGCAGTACTTCGAGCCTCAGTCTCGAACTCAGGAGAGACGCCTGCAGGAACATGTTACCGACAGTGCAGTACTTGGAGCCTCAGTCTCAGCCTCAGGAGCGATGCCTGCAGGAACATGTTACCCACTGTGCAGTACTTCGAGCCTCAGTCTCAGCATCAGGAGAGACACCTGCAGGAACATGTTACCGACAGTGCAGTACTGCGAGCCTCAGTCTCATCCTCTCGAGCGATGCCTGCAGGAACATGTTACCCACAGTGCAGTACTGCGAGCCTCAGGGGAGATGCCTGCAGGAACATGTTACCGACAGTGCAGTACTTGGAGCCTCAGTCTCAGCCTCAGGAGAGATGCCTGCAGGAATATGTTACCGACAGCGCAGTACTTGGAGCCTCAGTCTCAGCCTCAGGAGAGATGCCTGCAGGAACATGTTACCAACAGTGCAGTACTGCGAGCCTCAGTCTCAGCCTCAGGAGAGACGCCTGCAGGAACATGTTACCGACAGTGCAGTACTTCGAGCCTCAGTCTCAGCCTCAGGAGAGATGCCTGCAGGAACATGTTACCGACAGTGCAGTACTTCGAGCCTCAGTCTCAGCCTCAGGAGCGATGCCTACAGGAACATGTTACCCACAGTGCAGTAATTCGAGCCTCAGTCTCAGCCTCAGGAGAGACGCCTGCAGGAACATGTTACCCACAGTGCAGTACTGCGAGCCTCAGTCTCAGCCTCAGGAGAGACGCCTGCAGGAACATGTTACCCACAGTGCAGTACTGCGAGCCTCAGTCTCAGCCTCAGGAGAGATGCCTGCAGGAACATGTTACCGACAGTGCAGTACTTGGAGCCTCAGTCTCAGCCTCAGGAGGGACGCCTGCAGGAACATGTTACCCACAGTGCAGTACTGCGAGCCTCAGTCTCAGCCTCAGGATAGATGCCTGCAGGAACATGTTACCCACAGTGCAGTACTGCGAGCCTCAGTTTCAGCCTTAGGAGAGATGCCTGCAGGAACATGTTACCGACAGTGCAGTACTGCGAGCCTCAGTCTCAGCCTCAGGAGAGACGCCTGCAGGAACATGTTACCCACAGTGCAGTACTGCGAGCCTCAGTCTCAGCCTCAGGAGAGATGCCTGCAGGAACATGTTACCGACAGTGCAGTACTGCGAGCCTCAGTCTCATCCTCAAGAGCGATGCCTGCAGGAACATGTTACCGACAGTGCAGTACTTCGAGCCTCAGTCTCAGCCTCAGGAGAGATGCCTGCAGGAACATGTTACCGACAGTGCAGTACTGCGAGCCTCAGTCTCAGCCTCAGGAGAGATGCCTGCAGGAACATGTTACCCACAGTGCAGTACTGCAAGCCTCAGTTTCAGCCTCAGGAGAGATGCCTGCAGGAACACGTTACCAACAGTGCAGTACTGCGAGCCTCAGTCTCAGCCTCAGGAGAGATGCCTGCAGGAACATGTTACCGACAGTGCAGTACTTCAAGCCTCAGTCTCAGCCTCAGGAGAGACGCCTGCATGAACATGTTACCGACAGTGCAGTACTTTGCAGTACTTGGAGCCTCAGTCTCAGCCTCAGGAGCGATGCCTGCAGGAACATGTTACCGACAGTGCAGTACTGCGAGCCTCAGTCTCAGCCTCAGGAGAGATGCCTGCAGGAACATGTTACCCACAGTGCAGTACTGCGAGCCTCAGTCTCAGCCTCAGGAGAGATGCCTGCAGGAACACGTTACCAACAGTGCAGTACTGCGAGCCTCAGTCTCAGCCTCAGGAGAGATGCCTGCAGGAACATGTTACCGACAGTGCAGTACTTCGAGCCTCAGTCTCGGCCTCAGGAGAGACGCCTGCAGGAACATGTTACTGACAGTGCAGTACTTGGAGCCTCAGTCTCAGCCTCAGGAGCGATGCCTGCAGGAACATGTTACCCACAGTGCAGTACTTCGAGCCTCAGTCTCAGCCTCAGGAGAGATGCCTGCAGGAACATGTTACCGACAGTGCAGTACTTGGAGCCTCAGTCTCAGCCTCAGCAGCGATGCCTGCAGGAACATGTTACCCACAGTGCAGTACTTCGAGCCTCAGTCTCAGCATCAGGAGAGACACCTGCAGGAACATGTTACCCACAGTACAGTACTGCGAGCCTCAGGAGAGATGCCTGCAGGAACATGTTACCGACAGCCCAGTACTTGGAACCTCAGTCTCAGCCTCAGGAGAGATGCCTGCAGGAACATGTTACCGACAGTTCAGTACTTGGAGCCTCAGTCTCAGCCTCAGGAGAGATGCCTGCAGGAACATGTTACCGACAGCGCAGTACTTGGAGCCTCAATCTCAGCCTCAGGAGAGATGCCTGCAGGAACATGTTACCGACGGTGCAGTACTTGGAGCCTCAGTCTCAGCCTCAGGAGAGATGCCTGCAGGAACATGTTTCCGACAGTGCAGTACTGCGAGCCTCAATATCAGCCTCAGGAGAGATGCCTGCAGGAACATGTTACCGACAGTGCAGTACTGCGAGCCTCAGTCTCAGCCTCAGGAGAGATGCCTGCAGGAACATGTTACCGACAGTGCAGTACTGCGAGCCTCAATATCTGCCTCAGGAGAGATGCCTGCAGGAACATGTTACCGACAGTGCAGTACTGCGAGCCTCAGTCTCAGCCTCAGGAGAGATGCCTGCAGGAACATGTTACCGACAGTGCAGTACTGCGAGCCTCAGTCTCAGCCTCAGGAGAGATGCCTGCAGGAACATGTTACCCTCAGTGCAGTACTGCGAGCCTCAGCCTCAGGAGAGATGCCTGCAGGAACATGTTACCCACAGTGCAGTACTTCAAGCCTCAGTCTCAGCCTCAGGAGAGACGCCTGCAGGAACATGTTACCGACAGTGCAGTACTTGGAGCCTCAGTTTAGGCCTCAGGAGCGATGCCTGCAGGAACATGTTACCCACAGTGCAGTACTGCGAGCCTCAGTCTCAGCCTCAGGAGAGATGCCTGCAGGAACATGTTACCCACAGTGCAGTACTGCGAGCCTCAGTCTCAGCCTTAGGAGAGATGCCTGCAGGAACATGTTACCGACAGTGCAGTACTGCGAGCCTCAGTCTCAGCCTCAGGAGAGACGCCTGCAGGAACATGTTACCCACAGTGCAGTACTGCGAGCCTCAGTCTCAGCCTCAGGAGAGATGCCTGCAGGAACATGTTACCCACAGTGCAGTACTTCAAGCCTCAGTCTCAGCCTCAGGAGAGACGCCTGCAGGAACATGTTACTGACAGTGCAGTACTTGGAGCCTCAGTCTAGGCCTCAGGAGCGATGCCTGCAGGAACATGTTACCCACAGTGCAGTACTTCAAGCCTCAGTCTCAGCCTCAGGAGAGACGCCTGCAGGAACATGTTACCCACAGTGCTGTCCTGCGATCCTCAGTCTCCGCCTCTAGAGAGATGCCTGCAGGAACATGTTACCGACAGTGCAGTACTGCGAGCCTCAGTCTCAGCCTCAGGAGAGATGCCTGCAGGAACATGTTACCCACAGTGCAGTACTGCGAGCCTCAGTCTCAGCCTCAGGAGAGATGCCTGCAGGAACATGTTACCGACAGTGCAGTACTGCGAGCCTCAGTCTCATCCTCAAGAGCGATGCCTGCAGGAACATGTTACCGACAGTGCAGTACTTCGAGCCTCAGTCTCAGCCTCAGGAGAGATGCCTGCAGGAACATGTTACCGACAGTGCAGTACTGCGAGCCTCAGTCTCAGCCTCAGGAGGTATGCCTGCAGGAACATGTTACCCACAGTGCAGTACTGCGAGCCTCAGTCTCAGCCTCAGGAGAGATGCCTGCAGGAACATGTTACCGACAGTGCAGTACTGCGAGCGTCAGTCTCAGCCTCAGGAGAGATGCCTGCAGGAACATGTTACCCACAGTGCAGTACTGCGAGCCTCAGTCTCAGCCTCGGGAGAGATGCCTGCAGGAACATGTTACCCACAGTGCAGTACTTCAAGCCTCAGCCTCAGGAGAGACGCCTGCAGGAACATGTTACCGACAGTGCAGTACTTGGAGCCTCAGTCTAGGCCTCAGGAGAGATGCCTGCAGGAACATGTTACCCACAGTGCAGTACTTCGAGCCTCAGTCTCAGCCTCAGGAGAGACGCCTGTAGGAACATGTTACCCACAGTGCAGTACTGCGAGCCTCAGTCTTAGCCTCAGGAGAGATGCCTGCAGGAACATGTTACCGACAGTGCAGTACTGCGAGCCTCAGTGTCAGCCTTAGGAGAGATGCCTGCAGGAACATGTTACCGACAGTGCAGTACTGCGAGCCTCAGCCTCAGGAGAGATGCCTGCAGGAACATGTTACCCACAGTGCAGTACTTCAAGCCTCAGTCTCAGCCTCAGGAGAGACGCCTGCAGGAACATGTTACCGACAGTGCAGTACTTGGAGCCTCAGTCTAGGCCTCAGGAGCGATGCCTGCAGGAACATGTTACCCACAGTGCAGTACTTCGAGCCTCGGTCTCAGCCTCAGGAGAGACGCCTGCAGGAACATGTTACCCACAGTTCTGTACTGCGATCCTCAGTCTTCGCCTCAGGAGAGATGCCTGCAGGAACATCTTACCGACAGTGCAGTACTGCGAGCCTCAGTCTCAGCCTCAGGAGAGATGCCTGCAGGAACATGTTACCCTCAGTGCAGTACTGCGAGCCTCAGCTTCAGGAGAGATGCCTGCAGGAACATGTTACCCACAGTGCAGTACTTCAAGCCTCAGTCTCAGCCTCAGGAGAGACGCCTGCAGGAACATGTTACCAACAGTGCAGTACTGCGAGCCTCAGTCTTAGCCTCAGGAGAGATGCCTGCAGGAACATGTTACCGACAGTGCAGTACTTCGAGCCTCAGTCTCAGCCTCAGGAGCGATGCCTGCTGGAACATGTTACCCACAGTGCAGTAATTCGAGCCTCAGTCTCAGCCTCAGGAGAGACGCCTGCAGGAACATGTTACCCAAAGTGCAGTACTGCGAGCCTCAGTCTCAGCCTCAGGAGAGACGCCTGCAGGAACATGTTACCCACAGTGCAGTACTGCGAGCCTCAGTCTCAGCCTCAGGAGAGATGCCTGCAGGAACATGTTACCGACAGTTCAGTACTTGGAGCCTCAGTCTCAGCCTCAGGAGAGACGCCTGCAGGAACATGTTACCCACAGTGCAGTACTGCGAGCCTCAGTCTCAGCCTCAGGAGAGATGCCTGCAGGAACATGTTACCCACAGTGCAGTACTGCGAGCCTCAGTTTCAGCCTTAGGAGAGATGCCTGCAGGAACATGTTACCGACAGTGCAGTACTGCGAGCCTCAGTCTCAGCCTCAGGAGAGACGCCTGCAGGAACATGTTACCCACAGTGCAGTACTGCGAGCCTCAGTCTCAGCCTCAGGAGAGATGCCTGCAGGAACATGTTACCGACAGTGCAGTACTGCGAGCCTCAGTCTCATCCTCAGGAGCGATGCCTGCAGGAACATGTTACCGACAGTGCAGTACTTCGAGGCTCAGTCTCAGCCTCAGGAGAGATGCCTGCAGGAACATGTTACCGACAGTGCAGTACTGCGAGCCTCAGTCTCAGCCTCAGGAGAGATGCCTGCAGGAACATGTTACCCACAGTGCAGTACGGCGAGCCTCAGTCTCAGCCTCAGGAGAGATGCCTGCAGGAACACGTTACCAACAGTGCAGTACTGCGAGCCTCAGTCTCAGCCTCAGGAGAGATGCCTGCAGGAACATGTTACCGACAGTGCAGTACTTCGAGCCTCAGTCTCAGCCTCAGCAGAGACGCCTGCAGGAACATGTTACCGACAGTGCAGTACTTGGAGCCTCAGTCTCAGCCTCAGGAGCGATTCCTGCAGGAACATGTTACCGACAGTGCAGTACTGCGAGCCTCAGTCTCAGCCTCAGGAGAGATGCCTGCAGGAACATGTTACCCACAGTGCAGTACTGCGAGCCTCAGTCTCAGCCTCAGGAGAGATGCCTGCAGGAACACGTTACCAACAGTGCAGTACTGCGAGCCTCAGTCTCAGCCTCAGGAGAGATGCCTGCAGGAACATGTTACCAACAGTGCAGTACTTCGAGCCTCAGTCTCGAACTCAGGAGAGACGCCTGCAGGAACATGTTACCGACAGTGCAGTACTTGGAGCCTCAGTCTCAGCCTCAGGAGCGATGCCTGCAGGAACATGTTACCCACTGTGCAGTACTTCGAGCCTCAGTCTCAGCATCAGGAGAGACACCTGCAGGAACATGTTACCGACAGTGCAGTACTGCGAGCCTCAGTCTCATCCTCTCGAGCGATGCCTGCAGGAACATGTTACCCACAGTGCAGTACTGCGAGCCTCAGGGGAGATGCCTGCAGGAACATGTTACCGACAGTGCAGTACTTGGAGCCTCAGTCTCAGCCTCAGGAGAGATGCCTGCAGGAATATGTTACCGACAGCGCAGTACTTGGAGCCTCAGTCTCAGCCTCAGGAGAGATGCCTGCAGGAACATGTTACCAACAGTGCAGTACTGCGAGCCTCAGTCTCAGCCTCAGGAGAGACGCCTGCAGGAACATGTTACCGACAGTGCAGTACTTCGAGCCTCAGTCTCAGCCTCAGGAGAGATGCCTGCAGGAACATGTTACCGACAGTGCAGTACTTCGAGCCTCAGTCTCAGCCTCAGGAGCGATGCCTACAGGAACATGTTACCCACAGTGCAGTAATTCGAGCCTCAGTCTCAGCCTCAGGAGAGACGCCTGCAGGAACATGTTACCCACAGTGCAGTACTGCGAGCCTCAGTCTCAGCCTCAGGAGAGACGCCTGCAGGAACATGTTACCCACAGTGCAGTACTGCGAGCCTCAGTCTCAGCCTCAGGAGAGATGCCTGCAGGAACATGTTACCGACAGTGCAGTACTTGGAGCCTCAGTCTCAGCCTCAGGAGGGACGCCTGCAGGAACATGTTACCCACAGTGCAGTACTGCGAGCCTCAGTCTCAGCCTCAGGATAGATGCCTGCAGGAACATGTTACCCACAGTGCAGTACTGCGAGCCTCAGTTTCAGCCTTAGGAGAGATGCCTGCAGGAACATGTTACCGACAGTGCAGTACTGCGAGCCTCAGTCTCAGCCTCAGGAGAGACGCCTGCAGGAACATGTTACCCACAGTGCAGTACTGCGAGCCTCAGTCTCAGCCTCAGGAGAGATGCCTGCAGGAACATGTTACCGACAGTGCAGTACTGCGAGCCTCAGTCTCATCCTCAAGAGCGATGCCTGCAGGAACATGTTACCGACAGTGCAGTACTTCGAGCCTCAGTCTCAGCCTCAGGAGAGATGCCTGCAGGAACATGTTACCGACAGTGCAGTACTGCGAGCCTCAGTCTCAGCCTCAGGAGAGATGCCTGCAGGAACATGTTACCCACAGTGCAGTACTGCAAGCCTCAGTTTCAGCCTCAGGAGAGATGCCTGCAGGAACACGTTACCAACAGTGCAGTACTGCGAGCCTCAGTCTCAGCCTCAGGAGAGATGCCTGCAGGAACATGTTACCGACAGTGCAGTACTTCAAGCCTCAGTCTCAGCCTCAGGAGAGACGCCTGCATGAACATGTTACCGACAGTGCAGTACTTTGCAGTACTTGGAGCCTCAGTCTCAGCCTCAGGAGCGATGCCTGCAGGAACATGTTACCGACAGTGCAGTACTGCGAGCCTCAGTCTCAGCCTCAGGAGAGATGCCTGCAGGAACATGTTACCCACAGTGCAGTACTGCGAGCCTCAGTCTCAGCCTCAGGAGAGATGCCTGCAGGAACACGTTACCAACAGTGCAGTACTGCGAGCCTCAGTCTCAGCCTCAGGAGAGATGCCTGCAGGAACATGTTACCGACAGTGCAGTACTTCGAGCCTCAGTCTCGGCCTCAGGAGAGACGCCTGCAGGAACATGTTACTGACAGTGCAGTACTTGGAGCCTCAGTCTCAGCCTCAGGAGCGATGCCTGCAGGAACATGTTACCCACAGTGCAGTACTTCGAGCCTCAGTCTCAGCCTCAGGAGAGATGCCTGCAGGAACATGTTACCGACAGTGCAGTACTTGGAGCCTCAGTCTCAGCCTCAGCAGCGATGCCTGCAGGAACATGTTACCCACAGTGCAGTACTTCGAGCCTCAGTCTCAGCATCAGGAGAGACACCTGCAGGAACATGTTACCCACAGTACAGTACTGCGAGCCTCAGGAGAGATGCCTGCAGGAACATGTTACCGACAGCCCAGTACTTGGAACCTCAGTCTCAGCCTCAGGAGAGATGCCTGCAGGAACATGTTACCGACAGTTCAGTACTTGGAGCCTCAGTCTCAGCCTCAGGAGAGATGCCTGCAGGAACATGTTACCGACAGCGCAGTACTTGGAGCCTCAATCTCAGCCTCAGGAGAGATGCCTGCAGGAACATGTTACCGACGGTGCAGTACTTGGAGCCTCAGTCTCAGCCTCAGGAGAGATGCCTGCAGGAACATGTTACCGACAGTGCAGTACTGCGAGCCTCAATATCAGCCTCAGGAGAGATGCCTGCAGGAACATGTTACCGACAGTGCAGTACTGCGAGCCTCAGTCTCAGCCTCAGGAGAGATGCCTGCAGGAACATGTTACCGACAGTGCAGTACTGCGAGCCTCAATATCTGCCTCAGGAGAGATGCCTGCAGGAACATGTTACCGACAGTGCAGTACTGCGAGCCTCAGTCTCAGCCTCAGGAGAGATGCCTGCAGGAACATGTTACCGACAGTGCAGTACTGCGAGCCTCAGTCTCAGCCTCAGGAGAGATGCCTGCAGGAACATGTTACCCTCAGTGCAGTACTGCGAGCCTCAGCCTCAGGAGAGATGCCTGCAGGAACATGTTACCCACAGTGCAGTACTTCAAGCCTCAGTCTCAGCCTCAGGAGAGACGCCTGCAGGAACATGTTACCGACAGTGCAGTACTTGGAGCCTCAGTTTAGGCCTCAGGAGCGATGCCTGCAGGAACATGTTACCCACAGTGCAGTACTGCGAGCCTCAGTCTCAGCCTCAGGAGAGATGCCTGCAGGAACATGTTACCCACAGTGCAGTACTGCGAGCCTCAGTCTCAGCCTTAGGAGAGATGCCTGCAGGAACATGTTACCGACAGTGCAGTACTGCGAGCCTCAGTCTCAGCCTCAGGAGAGACGCCTGCAGGAACATGTTACCCACAGTGCAGTACTGCGAGCCTCAGTCTCAGCCTCAGGAGAGATGCCTGCAGGAACATGTTACCCACAGTGCAGTACTTCAAGCCTCAGTCTCAGCCTCAGGAGAGACGCCTGCAGGAACATGTTACTGACAGTGCAGTACTTGGAGCCTCAGTCTAGGCCTCAGGAGCGATGCCTGCAGGAACATGTTACCCACAGTGCAGTACTTCAAGCCTCAGTCTCAGCCTCAGGAGAGACGCCTGCAGGAACATGTTACCCACAGTGCTGTCCTGCGATCCTCAGTCTCCGCCTCTAGAGAGATGCCTGCAGGAACATGTTACCGACAGTGCAGTACTGCGAGCCTCAGTCTCAGCCTCAGGAGAGATGCCTGCAGGAACATGTTACCCACAGTGCAGTACTGCGAGCCTCAGTCTCAGCCTCAGGAGAGATGCCTGCAGGAACATGTTACCGACAGTGCAGTACTGCGAGCGTCAGTCTCAGCCTCAGGAGAGACGCCTGCAGGAACATGTTACCCACAGTGCAGTACTGCGAGCCTCAGCCTCAGGAGAGACACCTGCAGGAACATGTTACCGACAGTGCAGTACTTGGAGCCTCAGTCTAGGCCTCAGGAGCTATGCCTGCAGGAACATGTTACCCACAGTGCAGTACTTCGAGCCTCAGTCTCAGCCTCAGGAGAGACGCCTGCAGGAACATGTTACCCACAGTGCAGTACTGCGAGCCTCAGTCTTAGCCTCAGGAGAGATGCCTGCAGGAACATGTTACCGACAGTGCAGTACTGCGAGCCTCAGTGTCAGCCTTAGGAGAGATGCCTGCAGGAACATGTTACCGACAGTGCAGTACTGCGAGCCTCAGCCTCAGGAGAGATGCCTGCAGGAACATGTTACCCACAGTGCAGTACTTCAAGCCTCAGTCTCAGCCTCAGGAGAGACGCCTGCAGGAACATGTTACCGACAGTGCAGTACTTGGAGCCTCAGTCTAGGCCTCAGGAGCGATGCCTGCAGGAACATGTTACCCACAGTGCAGTACTTCGAGCCTCAGTCTCAGCCTCAGGAGAGACGCCTGCAGGAACATGTTACCCACAGTTCTGTACTGCGATCCTCAGTCTTCGCCTCAGGAGAGATGCCTGCAGGAACATCTTACCGACAGTGCAGTACTGCGAGCCTCAGTCTCAGCCTCAGGAGAGATGCCTGCAGGAACATGTTACCCTCAGTGCAGTACTGCGAGCCTCAGCCTCAGGAGAGATGCCTGCAGGAACATGTTACCCACAGTGCAGTACTTCAAGCCTCAGTCTCAGCCTCAGGAGAGACGCCTGCAGGAACATGTTACCAACAGTGCAGTACTGCGAGCCTCAGTCTCAGCCTCAGGAGAGATGCCTGCAGGAACATGTTACCGACAGTGCAGTACTTCGAGCCTCAGTCTCAGCCTCAGGAGCGATGCCTGCAGGAACATGTTACCCACAGTGCAGTAATTCGAGCCTCAGTCTCAGCCTCCGGAGAGACGCCTGCAGGAACATGTTACCCAAAGTGCAGTACTGCGAGCCTCAGTCTCAGCCTCAGGAGAGACGCCTGCAGGAACATGTTACCCACAGTGCAGTACTGCAAGCCTCAGTCTCAGCCTCAGGAGAGATGCCTGCAGGAACATGTTACCGACAGTGCAGTACTTGGAGCCTCAGTCTCAGCCTCAGGAGAGACGCCTGCAGGAACATGTTACCCACAGTGCAGTACTGCGAGCCTCAGTCTCAGCCTCAGGAGAGATGCCTGCAGGAACATGTTACCCACAGTGCAGTACTGCGAGCCTCAGTTTCAGCCTTAGGAGAAATGCCTGCAGGAACATGTTACCGACAGTGCAGTACTGCGAGCCTCAGTCTCAGCCTCAGGAGAGACGCCTGCAGGAACATGTTACCCACAGTGCAGTACTGCGAGCCTCAGTCTCATCCTCAGGAGCGATGCCTGCAAGAACATGTTACCGACAGTGCAGTACTTCGAGCCTCAGTCTCAGCCTCAGGAGAGATGCCTGCAGGAACATGTTACCGACAGTGCAGTACTGCGAGCCTCAGCCTCAGCCTCAGGAGAGATGCCTGCAGGAACATGTTACCCACAGTGCAGTACGGCGAGCCTCAGTCTCAGCCTCAGGAGAGATGCCTGCAGGAACACGTTACCAACAGTGCAGTACTGCGAGCCTCAGTCTCAGCCTCAGGAGAGATGCCTGCAGGAACATGTTACCGACAGTGCAGTACTTCGAGCCTCAGTCTCAGCCTCAGCAGAGACGCCTGCAGGAACATGTTACCGACAGTGCAGTACTTGGAGCCTCAGTCTCAGCCTCAGGAGCGATGCCTGCAGGAACATGTTACCGACAGTGCAGTACTGCGAGCCTCAGTCTCAGCCTCAGGAGAGATGCCTGCAGGAACATGTTACCCACAGTGCAGTACTGCGAGCCTCAGTCTCAGCCTCAGGAGAGATGCCTGCAGGAACACGTTACCAACAGTGCAGTACTGCGAGCCTCAGTCTCAGCCTCAGGAGAGATGCCTGCAGGAACATGTTACCGACAGTGCAGTACTTCGAGCCTCAGTCTCGAACTCAGGAGAGACGCCCGCAGGAACATGTTACCGACAGTGCAGTACTTGGAGCCTCAGTCTCAGCCTCAGGAGCGATGCCTGCAGGAACATGTTACCCACTTGCAGTACTTCGAGCCTCAGTCTCAGCATCAGGAGAGACACCTGCAGGAACATGTTACCAACAGTGCAGTACTGCGAGCCTCAGTCTCATCCTCTCGAGCGATGCCTGCAGGAACATGTTACCCACAGTGCAGTACTGCGAGCCTCAGGGGAGATGCCTGCAGGAACATGTTACCGACAGTGCAGTACTTGGAGCCTCAGTCTCAGCCTCAGGAGAGATGCCTGCAGGAATATGTTACCGACAGCGCAGTACTTGGAGCCTCAGTCTCAGCCTCAGGAGAGATGCCTGCAGGAACATGTTACCAACAGTGCAGTACTGCGAGCCTCAGTCTCAGCCTCAGGAGAGACGCCTGCAGGAACATGTTACCCACAGTGCAGTACTTCGAGCCTCAGTCTCAGCCTCAGGAGAGATGCCTGCAGGAACATGTTACCGACAGTGCAGTACTTCGAGCCTCAGTCTCAGCCTCAGTAGAGACGACTGCAGGAACATGTTACCCACAGTGCAGTACTGCGAGCCTCAGTCTCAGCCTCAGGAGAGATGCCTGCAGGAACATGTTACCCACAGTGCAGTACTGCGAGCCTCAGTTTCAGCCTCAGGAGAGATGCCTGCAGGAACATGTTACCAACAGTGCAGTACTGCGAGCCTCAGTCTCAGCCTCAGGAGAGACGCCTGCAGGAACATGTTACCGACAGTGCAGTACTTCGAGCCTCAGTCTCAGCCTCAGGAGAGATGCCTGCAGGAACATGTTACCGATAGTGCAGTACTGCGAGCCTCAGTCTCAGCCTCAGGAGAGATGCCTGCAGGAACATGTTACCGACAGTGCAGTACTTCCAGCCTCAGTCTCAGCCTCAGGAGAGACGCCTGCAGGAACATGTTACCGACAGTGCAGTACTTTGCAGTACTTGGAGCCTCAGTCTCAGCCTCAGGAGCGATGCCTGCAGGAACATGTTACCGACAGTGCAGTACTGCGAGCCTCAGTCTCAGCCTCAGGAGAGATGCCTGCAGGAACATGTTACCCACAGTGCAGTACTGCGAGCCTCAGTCTCAGCCTCAGGAGAGATGCCTGCAGGAACACGTTACCAACAGTGCAGTACTGCGAGCCTCAGTCTCAGCCTCAGGAGAGATGCCTGCAGGAACATGTTACCGACAGTGCAGTACTTCGAGCCTCAGTCTCGGCCTCAGGAGAGACGCCTGCAGGAACATGTTACTGACAGTGCAGTACTTGGACCCTCAGTCTCAGCCTCAGGAGCGATGCCTGCAGGAACATGTTACCCACAGTGCAGTACTTCGAGCCTCAGTCTCAGCCTCAGGAGAGATGCCTGCAGGAACATGTTACCGACAGTGCAGTACTTGGAGCCTCAGTCTCAGCCTCAGCAGCGATGCCTGCAGGAACATGTTACCCACAGTGCAGTACTTCGAGCCTCAGTCTCAGCATCAGGAGAGACACCTGCAGGAACATGTTACCCACAGTGCAGTACTGCGAGCCTCAGGAGAGATGCCTGCAGGAACATGTTACCGACAGCCCAGTACTTGGAGCCTCAGTCTCAGCCTCAGGAGAGATGCCTGCAGGAACATGTTACCGACAGTTCAGTACTTGGAGCCTCAGTCTCAGCCTCAGGAGAGATGCCTGCAGGAACATGTTACCGACAGCGCAGTACTTGGAGCCTCAGTCTCAGCCTCAGGAGAGATGCCTGCAGGAACATGTTACCGACAGTGCAGTAATTGGAGCCTCAGTCTCAGCCTCAGGAGAGATGCCTGCAGGAACATGTTACCGACAGTGCAGTACTGCGAGCCTCAATATCAGCCTCAGGACAGATGCCTGCAGGAACATGTTACCGACAGTGCAGTACTGCGAGCCTCAGTCTCAGCCTCAGGAGAGATGCCTGCAGGAACATGTTACCGACAGTGCAGTACTGCGAGCCTCAATATCTGCCTCAGGAGAGATGCCTGCAGGAACATGTTACCGACAGTGCAGTACTGGGAGCCTCAGTCTCAGCCTCGGGAGAGATGCCTGCAGGAACATGTTACCGACAGTGCAGTACTGCGAGCCTCAGTCTCAGCCTCAGGAGAGATGCCTGCAGGAACATGTTACCCTCAGTGCAGTACTGCGAGCCTCAGCCTCAGGAGAGATGCCTGCAGGAACATGTTACCCACAGTGCAGTACTTCAAGCCTCAGTCTCAGCCTCAGGAGAGACGCCTGCAGGAACATGTTACCGACAGTGCAGTACTTCAAGCCTCAGTCTCAGCCTCAGGAGAGACGCCTGCAGGAACATGTTACCAACAGTGCAGTACTGCGAGCCTCAGTCTCAGCCTCAGGAGAGAAGCCTGCAGGAACATGTTACCGACAGTGCAGTACTTCGAGCCTCAGTCTCAGCCTCAGGAGAGATGCCTGCAGGAACATGTTACCGACAGTGCAGTACTTGGAGCCTCAGTCTCAGCCTCAGGAGCGATGCCTGCAGGAACATGTTACCCACAGTGCTGTACTTCGAGCCTCAGTCTCAGCCTCAGGATTGACGCCTGCAGGAACATGTTACCCACAGAGCAGTACTGCAAGCCTCAGTCTCAGCCTCAGGAGAGACGCCTGCAGGAACATGTTACCCACAGTGCAGTACTGCGAGCCTCAGTCTCAGCCTCAGGAGAGATGCCTGCAGGAACATGTTACCGACAGTGCAGTACTTGGAGCCTCAGTCTCAGCCTCAGGAGAGACGCCTGCAGGAACATGTTACCCACAGTGCAGTACTGCGAGCCTCAGTCTCAGCCTCAGGAGAGATGCCTGCAGGAACATGTTACCGACAGTGCAGTACTGCGAGCCTCAGTCTCAGCCTCATGAGAGACGCCTGCAGGAACATGTTACCCACAGTGCAGTACTGCCAGCCTCAGTCTCAGCCTCAGGAGAGATGCCTGCAGGAACATGTTACCGACAGTGCAGTACTTCGAGCCTCAGTCTCAGCCTCAGGAGAGATGCCTGCAGGAACATGTTACCGACAGTGCAGTACTGCGAGCCTCGGTCTCAGCCTCAGGAGAGATGCCTGCAGGAACATGTTACCCACAGTGCAGTACTGCGAGCCTCAGTCTCAGCCTCAGGAGAGATGCCTGCAGGAACACGTTACCAACAGTGCAGTACTGCGAGCCTCAGTCTCAGCCTCAGGAGAGATGCCTGCAGGAACATGTTACCGACAGTGCAGTACTTCGAGCCTCAGTCTCAGCCTCAGGAGAGACGCCTGCAGGAACATGTTACTGACAGTGCAGTACTTGGAGCCTCAGTCTCAGCCTCAGGAGCGATGCCTGCAGGAACATGTTACCGACAGTGCAGTACTGCGAGCCTCAGTCTCAGCCTCAGGAGAGATGCCTGCAGGAACATGTTACCCACAGTGCAGTACTGCGAGCCTCAGTCTCAGCCTCAGTAGAGATGCCTTCAGGAACATGTTACCGACAGTGCAGTACCTGGAGCCTAAGTCTCAGCCTCAGGAGAGATGCTTCCAGGAACATGTTACCCACAGTGCAGTACTTCGAGCCTCAGTCTCAGCCTCAGGAGAGATGCCTGCAGGAACATGTTACCGACAGTGCAGTACTTGGAGCCTCAGTCTCAGCCTCAGAAGCGATGCCTGCAGGAACATGTTACCCACAGTGCAGTACTTCGAGCCTCAGTCTCAGCATCAGGAGAGACACCTGCAGGAACATGTTACCCACAGTGCAGTACTGCAAGTCTCAGGAGAGATGCCTGCAGGAACATGTTACCGACAGTGCAGTACTTTGAGCCTCAGTCTCAGCCTCCGGAGAGATGCCTGCAGGAATATGTTACCAACAGCGCAGTACTTGGAGCCTCAGTCTCAGCCTCAGGAGAGATGCCTGCAGGAACATGTTACCGACAGTGCAGTACTTGGAGCCTCAGTCTCAGCCTCAGGAGCGATGCCTGCAGGAACATGTTACCCACAGTGCAGTACTTCGAGCCTCAGTCTCAGCATCAGGAGAGACACCTGCAGGAACATGTTACCCACAGTGCAGTACTGCGAGCCTCAGGAGAGATGCCTGCAGGAACATGTTACTGACAGTGCAGTACTTGGAGCCTCAGTCTCAGCCTCAGGAGAGATGCCTGCAGGAATATGTTACCAACAGCGCAGTACTTGGAGCCTCAGTCTCAGCCTCAGGAGAGATGCCTGCAGGAACATGTTACCGACAGTGCAGTAGTTGGAGCCTCAGTCTCAGCCTCAGGAGAGATGCCTGCAGGAACATGTTACCGACAGTGCAGTACTGCGAGCCTCAATATCAGCCTCAGGAGAGATGCCTGCAGGAACATGTTACCGACAGTGCAGTACTGCGAGCCTCAGTCTCAGCCTCAGGAGAGATGCCTGCAGGAACACGTTACCCACAGTGCAGTACTGCGAGCCTCAGTCTCAGCCTCAGGAGAGATGCCTGCAGGAACATGTTACCGACAGTGCAGTACTGCGAGCCTCAGTCTCAGCCTCAGGAGAGATGCCTGCAGGAACATGTTACCGACAGTGCAGTACTGCGAGCCTCAATATCTGCCTCAGGAGAGATGCCTGCAGGAACATGTTACCGACAGTGCAGTAGTGCGAGCCTCAGCCTCAGGAGAGATGCCTGCAGGAACATGTTACCCACAGTGCAGTACTTCAAGCCTCAGTCTCAGCCTCAGAAGAGACGCCTGCAGGAACATGTTACCGACAGTGCAGTACTTGGAGCCTCAGTCTAGGCCTCAGGAGCGATGCCTGCAGGAACATGTTACCCACAGTGCAGTATTCCGAGCCTCAGTCTCAGCCTCAGGAGAGACGCCTGCAGGAACATGTTACCCACAGTGCTGTACTGCGATCCTCAGTCTCCGCCTCAGGAGAGATGCCTGCAGGAACATGTTACCGACAGTGCAGTACTGCGAGCCTCAGTCTCAGCCTCAGGAGAGATGCCTGCAGGAACATGTTACCCACAGTGCAGTACTTCAAGCCTCAGTCTCAGCCTCAGGAGAGACGCCTGCAGGAACATGTTACCAACAGTGCAGTACTGCGAGCCTCAGTCTCAGCCTCAGGAGAGAAGCCTGCAGGAACATGTTACCGACAGTGCAGTACTTCGAGCCTCAGTCTCAGCCTCAGGAGAGATGCCTGCAGAAACATGTTACTGACAGTAAAGTACTTCGAGCCTCAGTCTCAGCCTCAGGAGCGATGCCTGCAGGAACATGTTACCCACAGTGCAGTACTTCGAGCCTCAGTCTCAGCCTCAGGATTGACGCCTGCAGGAACATGTTACCCACAGTGCAGTACTGCGAGCCTCGGTCTCAGCCTCAGGAGAGACGCCTGCAGGAACATGTTACCCACAGTGCAGTACTGCAAGCCTCAGTCTCAGCCTCAGGAGAGATGCCTGCAGGAACATGTTACCGACAGTGCAGTACTTGGAGCCTCAGGAGAAACGCCTGCAGGAACATGTTACCCACAGTGCAGTACTGCGAGCCTCAGTCTCAGCCTCAGGAGAGATGCCTGCAGGAACATGTTACCGACAGTGCAGTACTGCGAGCCTCAGTCTCATCCTCAGGAGCGATGCCTGCAGGAACATGTTACCGACAGTGCAGTTCTTCGAGCCTCAGTCTCAGCCTCAGGAGAGATGCCTGCAGGAACATGTTACCGACAGTGCAGTACTGCGAGCCTCAGTCTCAGCCTCAGGAGAGACGCCTGCAGGAACATGTTACCCACAGTGCAGTACTGCGAGCCTCAGTCTCAGCCTCAGGAGAGATGCCTGCAGGAACATGTTACCCACAGTGCAGTACTTCAAGCCTCAGTCTCAGCCTCAGGAGAGACGCCTGCAGGAACATGTTACCGACAGTGCAGTACTTGGAGCCTCAGTCTAGGCCTCAGGAGCGATGCCTGCAGGAACATGTTACCCACAGTGCAGTACTTCAAGCCTCAGTCTCAGCCTCAGGAGAGACGCCTGCAGGAACATGTTACCCACAGTGCTGTACTGCGATACTCAGTCTCCGCCTCAAGAGAGATGCCTGCAGGAACATGTTACCGACAGTGCAGTACTGCGAGCCTCAGTCTCAGCCTCAGGAGAGATGCCTGCAGGAACATGTTACCCACAGTGCAGTACTGCGAGCCTCAGTCTCAGCCTCAGGAGAGATGCCTGCAGGAACATGTTACCGACAGTGCAGTACTGCGAGCGTCAGTCTCAGCCTCAGGAGAGACGCCTGCAGGAACATGTTACCCACAGTGCAGTACTGCGAGCCTCAGTCTCAGCCTCAGGAGAGACGCCTGCAGGAACATGTTACCGACAGTGCAGTACTTGGAGCCTCAGTCTAGGCCTCAGGAGCTATGCCTGCAGGAACATGTTACCCACAGTGCAGTACTTCGAGCCTCAGTCTCAGCCTCAGGAGAGACGCCTGCAGGAACATGTTACCCACAGTGCAGTACTGCGAGCCTCAGTCTCAGCCTCAGGAGAGATGCCTGCAGGAACATGTTACCGACAGTGCAGTACTGCGAGCCTCAGTGTCAGCCTTAGGAGAGATGCCTGCAGGAACATGTTACCGACAGTGCAGTACTGCGAGCCTCAGCCTCAGGAGAGATGCCTGCAGGAACATGTTACCCACAGTGCAGTACTTCAAGCCTCAGTCTCAGCCTCAGGAGAGACGCCTGCAGGAACATGTTACCGACAGTGCAGTACTTGGAGCCTCAGTCTAGGCCTCAGGAGCGATGCCTGCAGGAACATGTTACCCACAGTGCAGTACTTCGAGCCTCAGTCTCAGCCTCAGGAGAGACGCCTGCAGGAACATGTTACCCACAGTTCTGTACTGCGATCCTCAGTCTTCGCCTCAGGAGAGATGCCTGCAGGAACATGTTACCGACAGTGCAGTACTGCGAGCCTCAGTCTCAGCCTCAGGAGAGATGCCTGCAGGAACATGTTACCCTCAGTGCAGTACTGCGAGCCTCAGCCTCAGGAGAGATGCCTGCAGGAACATGTTACCCACAGTGCAGTACATCAAGCCTCAGTCTCAGCCTCAGGAGAGACCACTGCAGGAACATGTTACCAACAGTGCAGTACTGCGAGCCTCAGTCTCAGCCTCAGGAGAGATGCCTGCAGGAACATGTTACCGACAGTGCAGTACTTCGAGCCTCAGTCTCAGCCTCAGGAGCGATGCCTGCAGGAACATGTTACCCACAGTGCAGTAATTCGAGCCTCAGTCTCAGCCTCAGGAGAGACGCCTGCAGGAACATGTTACCCAAAGTGCAGTACTGCGAGCCTCAGTCTCAGCCTCAGGAGAGACGCCTGCAGGAACATGTTACCCACAGTGCAGTACTGCGAGCCTCAGTCTCAGCCTCAGGAGAGATACCTGCAGGAACATGTTACCGACAGTGCAGTACTTGGAGCCTCAGTCTCAGCCTCAGGAGAGACGCCTGCAGGAACATGTTACCCACAGTGCAGTACTGCGAGCCTCAGTCTCAGCCTCAGGAGAGATGCCTGCAGGAACATGTTACCCACAGTGCAGTACTGCGAGCCTCAGTTTCAGCCTTAGGAGAGATGCCTGCAGGAACATGTTACCGACAGTGCAGTACTGCGAGCCTCAGTCTCAGCCTCAGGAGAGATGCCTGCAGGAACATGTTACCCACAGTGCAGTACTGCGAGCCTCAGTCTCAGCCTCAGGAGAGATGCCTGCAGGAACATGTTACCGACAGTGCAGTACTGCGAGCCTCAGTCTCATCCTCAGGAGCGATGCCTGCAGGAACATGTTACCGACAGTGCAGTACTTCGAGCCTCAGTCTCAGCCTCAGGAGAGATGCCTGCAGGAATATGTTACCGACAGTGCAGTACTGCGAGCCTCAGTCTCAGCCTCAGGAGAGATGCCTGCAGGAACATGTTACCCACAGTGCAGTACGGCGAGCCTCAGTCTCAGCCTCAGGAGAGATGCCTGCAGGAACACGTTACCAACAGTGCAGTACTGCGAGCCTCAGTCTCAGCCTCAGGAGAGATGCCTGCAGGAACATGTTACCGACAGTGCAGTACTGCGAGCCTCAGTCTCAGCCTCAGGAGAGATGCCTGCAGGAACATGTTACCCACAGTGCAGTACTGCGAGCCTCAGTCTCAGCCTTAGGAGAGATGCCTGCAGGAACCCGTTACCAACAGTGCAGTACTGCGAGCCTCAGTCTCAGCCTCAGGAGAGATGCCTGCAGGAACATGTTACCGACAGTGCAGTACTTCGAGCCTCAGTCTCGAACTCAGGAGAGACGCCTGCAGGAACATGTTACCGACAGTGCAGTACTTGGAGCCTCATTCTCAGCCCCAGGAGCGATGCCTGCAGGAACATGTTACCCACTGTGCAGTACTTCGAGCCTCAGTCTCAGCATCAGGAGAGACACCTGCAGGAACATGTTACCGACAGTGCAGTACTGCGAGCCTCAGTTTCATCCTCTCGAGCGATGCCTGCAGGAACATGTTACCCACAGTGCAGTACTGCGAGCCTCAGGGGAGATGCCTGCAGGAACATGATACCGACAGTGCAGTACTTGGAGCCTCAGTCTCAGCCTCAGGAGAGATGCCTGCAGGAATATGTTACCGACAGCGCAGTACTTGGAGCCTCAGTCTCAGCCTCAGGAGAGATGCCTGCAGGAACATGTTACCAACAGTGCAGTACTGCGAGCCTCAGTCTCAGCCTCAGGAGAGACGCCTGCAGGAACATGTTACCGACAGTGCAGTACTTCGAGCCTCAGTCTCAGCCTCAGGAGAGATGCCTGCAGGAACATGTTACCGACAGTGCAGTACTTCGAGCCTCAGTTTCAGCCTCAGGAGCGATGCCTACAGGAACATGTTACCCACAGTGCAGTAATTCGAGCCTCAGTCTCAGCCTCAGGAGAGACGCCTGCAGGAACATGTTACCCACAGTGCAGTACTGCGAGCCTCAGTCTCAGCCTCAGGAGAGACGCCTGCAGGAACATGTTACCCACAGTGCAGTACTGCGAGCCTCAGTCTCAGCCTCAGGAGAGATGCCTGCAGGAACATGTTACCGACAGTGCAGTACTTGGAGCCTCAGTCTCAGCCTCAGGAGGGACGCCTGCAGGAACATGTTACCCACAGTGCAGTACTGCGAGCCTCAGTCTCAGCCTCAGGATAGATGCCTGCAGGAACATGTTACCCACAGTGCAGTACTGCGAGCCTCAGTTTCAGCCTTAGGAGAGATGCCTGCAGGAACATGTTACCGACAGTGCAGTACTGCGAGCCTCAGTCTCAGCCTCAGGAGAGATGCCTGCAGGAACATGTTACCCACAGTGCAGTACTGCGAGCCTCAGTCTCAGCCTCAGGAGAGATGCCTGCAGGAACATGTTACCGACAGTGCAGTACTGCGAGCCTCAGTCTCATCCTCAGGAGCGATGCCTGCAGGAACATGTTACCGACAATGCAGTACTTCGAGCCTCAGTCTCAGCCTCAGGAGAGATGCCTGCAGGAACATGTTACCGACAGTGCAGTACTGCGAGCCTCAGTCTCAGCCTCAGGAGAGATGCCTGCAGGAACATGTTACCCACAGTGCAGTACTGCGAGCCTCAGTCTCAGCCTCAGGAGAGATGCCTGCAGGAACATGTTACCGACAGTGCAGTACTGCGAGCCTCAGTCTCAGCCTCAGGAGAGATGCCTGCAGGAACATGTTACCCACAGTGCCGTACTGCGAGCCTCAGTCTCAGCCTCAGGAGAGATGCCTGCAGGAACATGTTACCGACAGTGCAGTACTGCGAGCGTCAGTCTCAGCCTCAGGAGAGACGCCTGCAGGAACATGTTACCCACAGTGCAGTACTGCGAGCCTCAGTCTCAGCCTCAGGAGAGATGCCTGCAGGAACATGTTACCCACAGTGCAGTACTTCAAGCCTCAGTCTCAGCCTCAGGAGAGACGCCTGCAGGAACATGTTACCCACAGTGCAGTACTGCGAGCCTCAGTCTTAGCCTCAGGAGAGATGCCTGCAGGAACATGTTACCGACAGTGCAGTACTGCGAGCCTCAGTGTCAGCCTTAGGAGAGATGCCTGCAGGAACATGTTACCGACAGTGCAGTACTGCGAGCCTCAGCCTCAGGAGAGATGCCTGCAGGAACATGTTACCCACAGTGCAGTACTTCAAGCCTCAGTCTCAGCCTCAGGAGAGACGCCTGCAGGAACATGTTACCGACAGTGCAGTACTTGGAGCCTCAGTCTAGGCCTCAGGAGCGATGCCTGCAGGAACATGTTACCCACAGTGCAGTACTTCGAGCCTCAGTCTCAGCCTCAGGAGAGATGCCTGCAGGAACATGTTACCCACAGTTCTGTACTGCGATCCTCAGTCTTCGCCTCAGGAGAGATGCCTGCAGGAACATCTTACCGACAGTGCAGTACTGCGAGCCTCAGTCTCAGCCTCAGGAGAGATGCCTGCAGGAATATGTTACCCTCAGTGCAGTACTGCGAGCCTCAGCCTCAGGAGAGATGCCTGCAGGAACATGTTACCCACAGTGCAGTACTTCAAGCCTCAGTCTCAGCCTCAGGAGAGACGCCTGCAGGAACATGTTACCAACAGTGCAGTACTGCGATCCTCAGTCTCAGCCTCAGGAGAGATGCCTGCAGGAACATGTTACCCACAGTGCAGTAATTCGAGCCTCAGTCTCAGCCTCAGGAGAGACGCCTGCAGGAACATGTTACCCAAAGTGCAGTACTGCGAGCCTCAGTCTCAGCCTCAGGAGAGACGCCTGCAGGAACATGTTACCCACAGTGCAGTACTGCGAGCCTCAGTCTCAGCCTCAGGAGAGATGCCTGCAGGAACATGTTACCGACAGTGCAGTACTTGGAGCCTCAGTCTCAGCCTCAGGAGAGACGCCTGCAGGAACATGTTACCCACAGTGCAGTACTGCGAGCCTCAGTCTCAGCCTCAGGAGAGATGCCTGCAGGAACATGTTACCCACAGTGCAGTACTGCGAGCCTCAGTTTCAGCCTTAGGAGAGATGCCTGCAGGAACATGTTACCGACAGTGCAGTACTGCGAGCCTCAGTCTCAGCCTCAGGAGAGACGCCTGCAGGAACATGTTACCCACAGTGCAGTACTGCGAGCCTCAGTCTCATCCTCAGGAGCGATGCCTGCAAGAACATGTTACCGACAGTGCAGTACTTCGAGCCTCAGTCTCAGCCTCAGGAGAGATGCCTGCAGGAACATGTTACCGACAGTGCAGTACTGCGAGCCTCAGTCTCAGCCTCAGGAGAGATGCCTGCAGGAACATGTTACCCACAGTGCAGTACGGCGAGCCTCAGTCTCAGCCTCAGGAGAGATGCCTGCAGGAACACGTTACCAACAGTGCAGTACTGCGAGCCTCAGTCTCAGCCTCAGGAGAGATGCCTGCAGGAACATGTTACCGACAGTGCAGTACTTCGAGCCTCAGTCTCAGCCTCAGCAGAGACGCCTGCAGGAACATGTTACCGACAGTGCAGTACTTGGAGCCTCAGTCTCAGCCTCAGGAGCGATGCCTGCAGGAACATGTTACCGACAGTGCAGTACTGCGAGCCTCAGTCCTAGCCTCAGGAGAGATGCCTGCAGGAACATGTTACCCACAGTGCAGTACTGCGAGCCTCAGTCTCAGCCTCAGGAGAGATGCCTGCAGGAACACGTTACCAACAGTGCAGTACTGCGAGCCTCAGTCTCAGCCTCAGGAGAGATGCCTGCAGGAACATGTTACCGACAGTGCAGTACTTCGAGCCTCAGTCTCGAACTCAGGAGAGACGCCTGCAGGAACATGTTACCGACAGTGCAGTACTTGGAGCCTCAGTCTCAGCCTCAGGAGCGATGCCTGCAGGAACATGTTACCCACTGTGCAGTACTTCGAGCCTCAGTCTCAGCATCAGGAGAGACACCTGCAGGAACATGTTGCCGACAGTGCAGTACTGCGAGCCTCAGTCTCATCCTCTCGAGCGATGCCTGCAGGAACATGTTACCCACAGTGCAGTACTGCGAGCCTCAGGGGAGATGCCTGCAGGAACATGTTACCGACAGTGCAGTACTTGGAGCCTCAGGAGAAACGCCTGCAGGAACATGTTACCCACAGTGCAGTACTGCGAGCCTCAGTCTCAGCCTCAGGAGAGATGCCTGCAGGAACATGTTACCGACAGTGCAGTACTGCGAGCCTCAGTCTCATCCTCAGGAGCGATGCCTGCAGGAACATGTTACCGACAGTGCAGTTCTTCGAGCCTCAGTCTCAGCCTCAGGAGAGATGCCTGCAGGAACATGTTACCGACAGTGCAGTACTGCGAGCCTCAGTCTCAGCCTCAGGAGAGACGCCTGCAGGAACATGTTACCCACAGTGCAGTACTGCGAGCCTCAGTCTCAGCCTCAGGAGAGATGCCTGCAGGAACATGTTACCCACAGTGCAGTACTTCAAGCCTCAGTCTCAGCCTCAGGGGAGATGCCTGCAGGAACATGTTACCGACAGTGCAGTACTTGGAGCCTCAGGAGAAACGCCTGCAGGAACATGTTACCCACAGTGCAGTACTGCGAGCCTCAGTCTCAGCCTCAGGAGAGATGCCTGCAGGAACATGTTACCGACAGTGCAGTACTGCGAGCCTCAGTCTCATCCTCAGGAGCGATGCCTGCAGGAACATGTTACCGACAGTGCAGTTCTTCGAGCCTCAGTCTCAGCCTCAGGAGAGATGCCTGCAGGAACATGTTACCGACAGTGCAGTACTGCGAGCCTCAGTCTCAGCCTCAGGAGAGACGCCTGCAGGAACATGTTACCCACAGTGCAGTACTGCGAGCCTCAGTCTCAGCCTCAGGAGAGATGCCTGCAGGAACATGTTACCCACAGTGCAGTACTTCAAGCCTCAGTCTCAGCCTCAGGAGAGACGCCTGCAGGAACATGTTACCGACAGTGCAGTACTTGGAGCCTCAGTCTAGGCCTCAGGAGCGATGCCTGCAGGAACATGTTACCCACAGTGCAGTACTTCAAGCCTCAGTCTCAGCCTCAGGAGAGACGCCTGCAGGAACATGTTACCCACAGTGCTGTACTGCGATACTCAGTCTCCGCCTCAAGAGAGATGCCTGCAGGAACATGTTACCGACAGTGCAGTACTGCGAGCCTCAGTCTCAGCCTCAGGAGAGATGCCTGCAGGAACATGTTACCCACAGTGCAGTACTGCGAGCCTCAGTCTCAGCCTCAGGAGAGATGCCTGCAGGAACATGTTACCGACAGTGCAGTACTGCGAGCGTCAGTCTCAGCCTCAGGAGAGACGCCTGCAGGAACATGTTACCCACAGTGCAGTACTGCGAGCCTCAGTCTCAGCCTCAGGAGAGACGCCTGCAGGAACATGTTACCGACAGTGCAGTACTTGGAGCCTCAGTCTAGGCCTCAGGAGCTATGCCTGCAGGAACATGTTACCCACAGTGCAGTACTTCGAGCCTCAGTCTCAGCCTCAGGAGAGACGCCTGCAGGAACATGTTACCCACAGTGCAGTACTGCGAGCCTCAGTCTCAGCCTCAGGAGAGATGCCTGCAGGAACATGTTACCGACAGTGCAGTACTGCGAGCCTCAGTGTCAGCCTTAGGAGAGATGCCTGCAGGAACATGTTACCGACAGTGCAGTACTGCGAGCCTCAGCCTCAGGAGAGATGCCTGCAGGAACATGTTACCCACAGTGCAGTACTTCAAGCCTCAGTCTCAGCCTCAGGAGAGACGCCTGCAGGAACATGTTACCGACAGTGCAGTACTTGGAGCCTCAGTCTAGGCCTCAGGAGCGATGCCTGCAGGAACATGTTACCCACAGTGCAGTACTTCGAGCCTCAGTCTCAGCCTCAGGAGAGACGCCTGCAGGAACATGTTACCCACAGTTCTGTACTGCGATCCTCAGTCTTCGCCTCAGGAGAGATGCCTGCAGGAACATGTTACCGACAGTGCAGTACTGCGAGCCTCAGTCTCAGCCTCAGGAGAGATGCCTGCAGGAACATGTTACCCTCAGTGCAGTACTGCGAGCCTCAGCCTCAGGAGAGATGCCTGCAGGAACATGTTACCCACAGTGCAGTACATCAAGCCTCAGTCTCAGCCTCAGGAGAGACCACTGCAGGAACATGTTACCAACAGTGCAGTACTGCGAGCCTCAGTCTCAGCCTCAGGAGAGATGCCTGCAGGAACATGTTACCGACAGTGCAGTACTTCGAGCCTCAGTCTCAGCCTCAGGAGCGATGCCTGCAGGAACATGTTACCCACAGTGCAGTAATTCGAGCCTCAGTCTCAGCCTCAGGAGAGACGCCTGCAGGAACATGTTACCCAAAGTGCAGTACTGCGAGCCTCAGTCTCAGCCTCAGGAGAGACGCCTGCAGGAACATGTTACCCACAGTGCAGTACTGCGAGCCTCAGTCTCAGCCTCAGGAGAGATACCTGCAGGAACATGTTACCGACAGTGCAGTACTTGGAGCCTCAGTCTCAGCCTCAGGAGAGACGCCTGCAGGAACATGTTACCCACAGTGCAGTACTGCGAGCCTCAGTCTCAGCCTCAGGAGAGATGCCTGCAGGAACATGTTACCCACAGTGCAGTACTGCGAGCCTCAGTTTCAGCCTTAGGAGAGATGCCTGCAGGAACATGTTACCGACAGTGCAGTACTGCGAGCCTCAGTCTCAGCCTCAGGAGAGATGCCTGCAGGAACATGTTACCCACAGTGCAGTACTGCGAGCCTCAGTCTCAGCCTCAGGAGAGATGCCTGCAGGAACATGTTACCGACAGTGCAGTACTGCGAGCCTCAGTCTCATCCTCAGGAGCGATGCCTGCAGGAACATGTTACCGACAGTGCAGTACTTCGAGCCTCAGTCTCAGCCTCAGGAGAGATGCCTGCAGGAATATGTTACCGACAGTGCAGTACTGCGAGCCTCAGTCTCAGCCTCAGGAGAGATGCCTGCAGGAACATGTTACCGACAGTGCAGTACTTCGAGCCTCAGTCTCGAACTCAGGAGAGACGCCTGCAGGAACATGTTACCGACAGTGCAGTACTTGGAGCCTCATTCTCAGCCTCAGGAGCGATGCCTGCAGGAACATGTTACCCACTGTGCAGTACTTCGAGCCTCAGTCTCAGCATCAGGAGAGACACCTGCAGGAACATGTTACCGACAGTGCAGTACTGCGAGCCTCAGTTTCATCCTCTCGAGCGATGCCTGCAGGAACATGTTACCCACAGTGCAGTACTGCGAGCCTCAGGGGAGATGCCTGCAGGAACATGATACCGACAGTGCAGTACTTGGAGCCTCAGTCTCAGCCTCAGGAGAGATGCCTGCAGGAATATGTTACCGACAGCGCAGTACTTGGAGCCTCAGTCTCAGCCTCAGGAGAGATGCCTGCAGGAACATGTTACCAACAGTGCAGTACTGCGAGCCTCAGTCTCAGCCTCAGGAGAGACGCCTGCAGGAACATGTTACCGACAGTGCAGTACTTCGAGCCTCAGTCTCAGCCTCAGGAGAGATGCCTGCAGGAACATGTTACCGACAGTGCAGTACTTCGAGCCTCAGTTTCAGCCTCAGGAGCGATGCCTACAGGAACATGTTACCCACAGTGCAGTAATTCGAGCCTCAGTCTCAGCCTCAGGAGAGACGCCTGCAGGAACATGTTACCCACAGTGCAGTACTGCGAGCCTCAGTCTCAGCCTCAGGAGAGACGCCTGCAGGAACATGTTACCCACAGTGCAGTACTGCGAGCCTCAGTCTCAGCCTCAGGAGAGATGCCTGCAGGAACATGTTACCGACAGTGCAGTACTTGGAGCCTCAGTCTCAGCCTCAGGAGGGACGCCTGCAGGAACATGTTACCCACAGTGCAGTACTGCGAGCCTCAGTCTCAGCCTCAGGATAGATGCCTGCAGGAACATGTTACCCACAGTGCAGTACTGCGAGCCTCAGTTTCAGCCTTAGGAGAGATGCCTGCAGGAACATGTTACCGACAGTGCAGTACTGCGAGCCTCAGTCTCAGCCTCAGGAGAGATGCCTGCAGGAACATGTTACCCACAGTGCAGTACTGCGAGCCTCAGTCTCAGCCTCAGGAGAGATGCCTGCAGGAACATGTTACCGACAGTGCAGTACTGCGAGCCTCAGTCTCATCCTCAGGAGCGATGCCTGCAGGAACATGTTACCGACAATGCAGTACTTCGAGCCTCAGTCTCAGCCTCAGGAGAGATGCCTGCAGGAACATGTTACCGACAGTGCAGTACTGCGAGCCTCAGTCTCAGCCTCAGGAGAGATGCCTGCAGGAACATGTTACCCACAGTGCAGTACTGCGAGCCTCAGTCTCAGCCTCAGGAGAGATGCCTGCAGGAACATGTTACCGACAGTGCAGTACTGCGAGCCTCAGTCTCAGCCTCAGGAGAGATGCCTGCAGGAACATGTTACCCACAGTGCCGTACTGCGAGCCTCAGTCTCAGCCTCAGGAGAGATGCCTGCAGGAACATGTTACCGACAGTGCAGTACTGCGAGCGTCAGTCTCAGCCTCAGGAGAGACGCCTGCAGGAACATGTTACCCACAGTGCAGTACTGCGAGCCTCAGTCTCAGCCTCAGGAGAGATGCCTGCAGGAACATGTTACCCACAGTGCAGTACTTCAAGCCTCAGTCTCAGCCTCAGGAGAGACGCCTGCAGGAACATGTTACCCACAGTGCAGTACTGCGAGCCTCAGTCTTAGCCTCAGGAGAGATGCCTGCAGGAACATGTTACCGACAGTGCAGTACTGCGAGCCTCAGTGTCAGCCTTAGGAGAGATGCCTGCAGGAACATGTTACCGACAGTGCAGTACTGCGAGCCTCAGCCTCAGGAGAGATGCCTGCAGGAACATGTTACCCACAGTGCAGTACTTCAAGCCTCAGTCTCAGCCTCAGGAGAGACGCCTGCAGGAACATGTTACCGACAGTGCAGTACTTGGAGCCTCAGTCTAGGCCTCAGGAGCGATGCCTGCAGGAACATGTTACCCACAGTGCAGTACTTCGAGCCTCAGTCTCAGCCTCAGGAGAGATGCCTGCAGGAACATGTTACCCACAGTTCTGTACTGCGATCCTCAGTCTTCGCCTCAGGAGAGATGCCTGCAGGAACATCTTACCGACAGTGCAGTACTGCGAGCCTCAGTCTCAGCCTCAGGAGAGATGCCTGCAGGAACATGTTACCCTCAGTGCAGTACTGCGAGCCTCAGCCTCAGGAGAGATGCCTGCAGGAACATGTTACCCACAGTGCAGTACTTCAAGCCTCAGTCTCAGCCTCAGGAGAGACGCCTGCAGGAACATGTTACCAACAGTGCAGTACTGCGATCCTCAGTCTCAGCCTCAGGAGAGATGCCTGCAGGAACATGTTACCCACAGTGCAGTAATTCGAGCCTCAGTCTCAGCCTCAGGAGAGACGCCTGCAGGAACATGTTACCCAAAGTGCAGTACTGCGAGCCTCAGTCTCAGCCTCAGGAGAGACGCCTGCAGGAACATGTTACCCACAGTGCAGTACTGCGAGCCTCAGTCTCAGCCTCAGGAGAGATGCCTGCAGGAACATGTTACCGACAGTGCAGTACTTGGAGCCTCAGTCTCAGCCTCAGGAGAGACGCCTGCAGGAACATGTTACCCGCAGTGCAGTACTGCGAGCCTCAGTCTCAGCCTCAGGAGAGATGCCTGCAGGAACATGTTACCCACAGTGCAGTACTGCGAGCCTCAGTTTCAGCCTTAGGAGAGATGCCTGCAGGAACATGTTACCGACAGTGCAGTACTGCGAGCCTCAGTCTCAGCCTCAGGAGAGACGCCTGCAGGAACATGTTACCCACAGTGCAGTACTGCGAGCCTCAGTCTCATCCTCAGGAGCGATGCCTGCAAGAACATGTTACCGACAGTGCAGTACTTCGAGCCTCAGTCTCAGCCTCAGGAGAGATGCCTGCAGGAACATGTTACCGACAGTGCAGTACTGCGAGCCTCAGTCTCAGCCTCAGGAGAGATGCCTGCAGGAACATGTTACCCACAGTGCAGTACGGCGAGCCTCAGTCTCAGCCTCAGGAGAGATGCCTGCAGGAACACGTTACCAACAGTGCAGTACTGCGAGCCTCAGTCTCAGCCTCAGGAGAGATGCCTGCAGGAACATGTTACCGACAGTGCAGTACTTCGAGCCTCAGTCTCAGCCTCAGCAGAGACGCCTGCAGGAACATGTTACCGACAGTGCAGTACTTGGAGCCTCAGTCTCAGCCTCAGGAGCGATGCCTGCAGGAACATGTTACCGACAGTGCAGTACTGCGAGCCTCAGTCCTAGCCTCAGGAGAGATGCCTGCAGGAACATGTTACCCACAGTGCAGTACTGCGAGCCTCAGTCTCAGCCTCAGGAGAGATGCCTGCAGGAACACGTTACCAACAGTGCAGTACTGCGAGCCTCAGTCTCAGCCTCAGGAGAGATGCCTGCAGGAACATGTTACCGACAGTGCAGTACTTCGAGCCTCAGTCTCGAACTCAGGAGAGACGCCTGCAGGAACATGTTACCGACAGTGCAGTACTTGGAGCCTCAGTCTCAGCCTCAGGAGCGATGCCTGCAGGAACATGTTACCCACTGTGCAGTACTTCGAGCCTCAGTCTCAGCATCAGGAGAGACACCTGCAGGAACATGTTGCCGACAGTGCAGTACTGCGAGCCTCAGTCTCATCCTCTCGAGCGATGCCTGCAGGAACATGTTACCCACAGTGCAGTACTGCGAGCCTCAGGGGAGATGCCTGCAGGAACATGTTACCGACAGTGCAGTACTTGGAGCCTCAGTCTCAGCCTCAGGAGAGATGCCTGCAGGAATATGTTACCGACAGCGCAGTACTTGGAGCCTCAGTCTCAGCCTCAGGAGAGATGCCTGCAGGAACATGTTACCAACAGTGCAGTACTGCGAGCCTCAGTCTCAGCCTCAGGAGAGACGCCTGCAGGAACATGTTACCGACAGTGCAGTACTTCGAGCCTCAGTCTCAGCCTCAGGAGAGATGCCTGCAGGAACATGTTACCGACAGTGCAGTACTTCGAGCCTCAGTCTCAGCCTCAGGAGAGACGCCTGCAGGAACATGTTACCCACAGTGCAGTACTGCGAGCCTCAGTCTCAGCCTCAGGAGAGATGCCTGCAGGAACATGTTACCCACAGTGCAGTACTGCAAGCCTCAGTTTCAGCCTCAGGAGAGATGCCTGCAGGAACACGTTACCAACAGTGCAGTACTGCGAGCCTCAGTCTCAGCCTCAGGAGAGATGCCTGCAGGAACATGTTACCGACAGTGCAGTACTTCCAGCCTCAGTCTCAGCCTCAGGAGAGATGCCTGCAGGAACATGTTACCGACAGTGCAGTACTTGGAGCCTCAGTCTCAGCCTCAGGAGCGATGCCTGCAGGAACATGTTACCGACAGTGCAGTACTGCGAGCCTCAGTCTCAGCCTCAGGAGAGATGCCTGCAGGAACATGTTACCCACAGTGCAGTACTGCGAGCCTCAGTCTCAGCCTCAGGAGAGATGCCTGCAGGAACACGTTACCAACAGTGCAGTACTGCGAGCCTCAGTCTCAGCCTCAGGAGAGATGCCTGCAGGAACATGTTACCGACAGTGCAGTACTGCGAGCCTCAGTCTCAGCCTCAGGAGAGATGCCTGCAGGAACATGTTACCCACAGTGCAGTACTGCGAGCCTCAGTCTCAGCCTCAGGAGAGATGCCTGCAGGAACACGTTACCAACAGTGCAGTACTGCGAGCCTCAGTCTCAGCCTCAGGAGAGATGCCTGCAGGAACATGTTACCGACAGTGCAGTACTTCGAGCCTCAGTCTCGAACTCAGGAGAGACGCCTGCAGGAACATGTTACCGACAGTGCAGTACTTGGAGCCTCAGTCTCAGCCTCAGGAGCGATGCCTGCAGGAACATGTTACCCACTGTGCAGTACTTCGAGCCTCAGTCTCAGCATCAGGAGAGACACCTGCAGGAACATGTTGCCGACAGTGCAGTACTGCGAGCCTCAGTCTCATCCTCTCGAGCGATGCCTGCAGGAACATGTTACCCACAGTGCAGTACTGCGAGCCTCAGGGGAGATGCCTGCAGGAACATGTTACCGACAGTGCAGTACTTGGAGCCTCAGTCTCAGCCTCAGGAGAGATGCCTGCAGGAATATGTTACCGACAGCGCAGTACTTGGAGCCTCAGTCTCAGCCTCAGGAGAGATGCCTGCAGGAACATGTTACCAACAGTGCAGTACTGCGAGCCTCAGTCTCAGCCTCAGGAGAGACGCCTGCAGGAACATGTTACCGACAGTGCAGTACTTCGAGCCTCAGTCTCAGCCTCAGGAGAGATGCCTGCAGGAACATGTTACCGACAGTGCAGTACTTCGAACCTCAGTCTCAGCCTCAGGAGAGACGCCTGCAGGAACATGTTACCCACAGTGCAGTACTGCGAGCCTCAGTCTCAGCCTCAGGAGAGATGCCTGCAGGAACATGTTACCCACAGTGCAGTACTGCAAGCCTCAGTTTCAGCCTCAGGAGAGATGCCTGCAGGAACACGTTACCAACAGTGCAGTACTGCGAGCCTCAGTCTCAGCCTCAGGAGAGATGCCTGCAGGAACATGTTACCGACAGTGCAGTACTTCCAGCCTCACGTCAGCCTCAGGAGAGACGCCTGCAGGAACATGTTACCGACAGTGCAGTACTTTGCAGTACTTGGAGCCTCAGTCTCAGCCTCAGGAGCGATGCCTGCAGGAACATGTTACCGACAGTGCAGTACTGCGAGCCTCAGTCTCAGCCTCAGGAGAGATGCCTGCAGGAACATGTTACCCACAGTGCAGTACTGCGAGCCTCAGTCTCAGCCTCAGGAGAGATGCCTGCAGGAACACGTTACCAACAGTGCAGTACTGCGAGCCTCAGTCTCATCCTCAGGAGAGATGCCTGCAGGAACATGTTACCGACAGTGCAGTACTTCGAGCCTCAGTCTCGGCCTCAGGAGAGACGCCTGCAGGAACATGTTACTGACAGTGCAGTACTTGGAGCCTCAGTCTCAGCCTCAGGAGCGATGCCTGCAGGAACATGTTACCCACAGCGCAGTACTTGGAGCCTCAGTCTCAGCCTCAGCAGCGATGCCTGCAGGAACATGTTACCCACAGTGCAGTACTTCGAGCCTCAGTCTCAGCATCAGGAGAGACACCTGCAGGAACATGTTACCCATAGTGCAGTACTGCGAGCCTCAGGAGAGATGCCTGCAGGAACATGTTACCGACAGCCCAGTACTTGGAGCCTCAGTCTCAGCCTCAGGAGAGATGCCTGCAGGAACATGTTACCGACAGTTCAGTACTTGGAGCCTCAGTCTCAGCCTCAGGAGAGATGCCTGCAGGAACATGTTACCGACAGCGCAGTACTTGGAGCCTCAGTCTCAGCCTCAGGAGAGATGCCTGCAGGAACATGTTACCGACAGTGCAGTACTTGGAGCCTCAGTCTCAGCCTCAGGAGAGATGCCTGCAGGAACATGTTACCGACAGTGCAGTACTGCGAGCCTCAATATCAGCCTCAGGACAGATGCCTGCAGGAACATGTTACCGACAGTGCAGTACTGCGAGCCTCAGTCTCAGCCTCAGGAGAGATGCCTGCAGGAACATGTTACCGACAGTGCAGTACTGCGAGCCTCAATATCTGCCTCAGGAGAGATGCCTGCAGGAACATGTTACCGACAGTGCAGTACTGGGAGCCTCAGTCTCAGCCTCGGGAGAGATGCCTGCAGGAACATGTTACCGACAGTGCAGTACTGCGAGCCTTAGTCTCAGCCTCAGGAGAGATGCCTGCAGGAACATGTTACCCTCAGTGCAGTACTGCGAGCCTCAGCCTCAGGAGAGATGCCTGCAGGAACATGTTACCCACAGTGCAGTACTTCAAGCCTCAGTCTCAGCCTCAGGAGAGACGCCTGCAGGAACATGTTACCGACAGTGCAGTACTTGGAGCCTCAGTTTAGGCCTCAGGAGCGATGCCTGCAGGAACATGTTACCCACAGTGCAGTACTGCGAGCCTCAGTCTCAGCCTCAGGAGAGATGCCTGCAGGAACATGTTACCCACAGTGCAGTACTGCGAGCCTCAGTCTCAGCCTTAGGAGAGATGCCTGCAGGAAGATGTTACCGACAGTGCAGTACTGCGAGCCTCAGTCTCAGCCTCAGGAGAGATGCCTGCAGGAACATGTTACCCACAGTGCAGTACTGCGAGCCTCAGTCTCAGCCTCAGGAGAGATGCCTGCAGGAACATGTTACCCACAGTGCAGTACTTCAAGCCTCAGTCTCAGCCTCAGGAGAGACGCCTACAGGAACATGTTACTGACAGTGCAGTACTTGGAGCCTCAGTCTAGGCCTCAGGAGCGATGCCTGCAGGAACATGTTACCCACAGTGCAGTACTTCAAGCCTCAGTCTCAGCCTCAGGAGAGACGCCTGCAGGAACATGTTACCCACAGTGCTGTACTGCGATCCTCAGTCTCCGCCTCAAGAGAGATGCCTGCAGGAACATGTTACCGACAGTGCAGTACTGCGAGCCTCAGTCTCAGCCTCAGGAGAGATGCCTGCAGGAACATGTTACCCACAGTGCAGTACTGCGAGCCTCAGTCTCAGCCTCAGGAGAGATGCCTGCAGGAACATGTTACCGACAGTGCAGTACTGCGAGCGTCAGTCTCAGCCTCAGGAGAGACGCCTGCAGGAACATGTTACCCACAGTGCAGTACTGCGAGCCTCAGTCTCAGCCTCAGGAGAGATGCCTGCAGGAACATGTTACCCACAGTGCAGTACTTCAAGCCTCAGCCTCAGGAGAGACGCCTGCAGGAACATGTTACCGACAGTGCAGTACTTGGAGCCTCAGTCTAGGCCTCAGGAGCGATGCCTGCAGGAACATGTTACCCACAGTGCAGTATTTCGAGCCTCAGTCTCAGCCTCAGGAGAGACGCCTGCAGGAACATGTTACCCACAGTTCTGTACTGCGATCCTCAGTCTTCGCCTCAGGAGAGATGCCTGCAGGAACATGTTACCGACAGTGCAGTACTGCGAGCCTCAGTCTCAGCCTCAGGAGAGATGCCTGCAGGAACATGTTACCCTCAGTGCAGTACTGCGAGCCTCAGCCTCAGGAGAGATGCCTGCAGGAACATGTTACCCACAGTGCAGTACTTCAAGCCTCAGTCTCAGCCTCAGGAGAGACGCCTGCAGGAACATGTTACCAACAGTGCAGTACTGCGAGCCTCAGTCTCAGCCTCAGGAGAGATGCCTGCAGGAACATGTTACCGACAGTGCAGTACTTCGAGCCTCAGTCTCAGCCTCAGGAGCGATGCCTGCAGGAACATGTTACCCACAGTGCAGTAATTCGAGCCTCAGTCTCAGCCTCAGGAGAGACGCCTGCAGGAACATGTTACCGACAGTGCAGTACTTGGAGCCTCAGTCTCAGCCTCAGGAGCGATGCCTGCAGGAACATGTTACCCACTGTGCAGTACTTCGAGCCTCAGTCTCAGCATCAGGAGAGACACCTGCAGGAACATGTTACCGACAGTGCAGTACTGCGAGCCTCAGATTCATCCTCTCGAGCGATGCCTGCAGGAACATGTTACCCACAGTGCAGTACTGCGAGCCTCAGGGGAGATGCCTGCAGGAACATGTTACCGACAGTGCAGTACTTGGAGCCTCAGTCTCAGCCTCAGGAGAGATGCCTGCAGGAATATGTTACCGACAGCGCAGTACTTGGAGCCTCAGTCTCAGCCTCAGGAGAGATGCCTGCAGGAACATGTTACCAACAGTGCAGTACTGCGAGCCTCAGTCTCAGCCTCAGGAGAGACGCCTGCAGGAACATGTTACCGACAGTGCAGTACTTCGAGCCTCAGTCTCAGCCTCAGGAGAGATGCCTGCAGGAACATGTTACCGACAGTGCAGTACTTCGAGCCTCAGTCTCAGCCTCAGGAGCGATGCCTACAGGAACATGTTACCCACAGTGCAGTAATTCGAGCCTCAGTCTCAGCCTCAGGAGAGACGCCTGCAGGAACATGTTACCCACAGTGCAGTACTGCGAGCCTCAGTCTCAGCCTCAGGAGAGACGCCTGCAGGAACATGTTACCCACAGTGCAGTACTGCGAGCCTCAGTCTCAGCCTCAGGAGAGATGCCTGCAGGAACATGTTACCGACAGTGCAGTACTTGGAGCCTCAGTCTCAGCCTCAGGAGGGACGCCTGCAGGAACATGTTACCCACAGTGCAGTACTGCGAGCCTCAGTCTCAGCCTCAGGATAGATGCCTGCAGGAACATGTTACCCACAGTGCAGTACTGCGAGCCTCAGTTTCAGCCTTAGGAGAGATGCCTGCAGGAACATGTTACCGACAGTGCAGTACTGCGAGCCTCAGTCTCAGCCTCAGGAGAGACGCCTGCAGGAACATGTTACCCACAGTGCAGTACTGCGAGCCTCAGTCTCAGCCTCAGGAGAGATGCCTGCAGGAACATGTTACCGACAGTGCAGTACTGCGAGCCTCAGTCTCATCCTCAGGAGCGATGCCTGCAGGAACATGTTACCGACAGTGCAGTACTTCGAGCCTTAGTCTCAGCCTCAGGAGAGATGCCTGCAGGAACATGTTACCGACAGTGCAGTACTGCGAGCCTCAGTCTCAGCCTCAGGAGAGATGCCTGCAGGAACATGTTACCCACAGTGCAGTACTGCGAGCCTCAGTTTCAGCCTCAGGAGAGATGCCTGCAGGAACACGTTACCAACAGTGCAGTACTGCGAGCCTCAGTCTCAGCCTCAGGAGAGATGCCTGCAGGAACATGTTACTGACAGTGCAGTACTTCCAGCCTCAGTCTCAGCCTTAGGAGAGACGCCTGCAGGAACATGTTACCGACAGTGCAGTACTTTGCAGTACTTGGAGCCTCAGTCTCAGCCTCAGGAGAGATGCCTGCAGGAACATGTTACCGACAGTGCAGTACTGCGAGCCTCAATATCAGCCTCAGGAGAGATGCCTGCAGGAACATGTTACCGACAGTGCAGTACTGCGAGCCTCAGTCTCAGCCTCAGGAGAGATGCCTGCAGGAACATGTTACCGACAGTGCAGTACTGCGAGCCTCAATATCTGCCTCAGGAGAGATGCCTGCAGGAACATGTTACCGACAGTGCAGTACTGCGAGCCTCAGTCTCAGCCTCAGGAGAGATGCCTGCAGGAACATGTTACCGACAGTGCAGTACTGCGAGCCTCAGTCTCAGCCTCAGGAGAGATGCCTGCAGGAACATGTTACCCTCAGTGCAGTACTGCGAGCCTCAGCCTCAGGAGCGATGCCTGCAGGAACATGTTACCCACAGTGCAGTACTGCGAGCCTCAGTCTCAGCCTTAGGAGAGATGCCTGCAGGAACATGTTACCGACAGTGCAGTACTGCGAGCCTCAGTCTCAGCCTCAGGAGAGACGCCTGCAGGAACATGTTACCCACAGTGCAGTACTGCGAGCCTCAGTCTCAGCCTCAGGAGAGATGCCTGCAGGAACATGTTACCCACAGTGCAGTACTTCAAGCCTCAGTCTCAGCCTCAGGAGAGACGCCTGCAGGAACATGTTACTGACAGTGCAGTACTTGGAGCCTCAGTCTAGGCCTCAGGAGCGATGCCTGCAGGAACATGTTACCCACAGTGCAGTACTTCAAGCCTCAGTCTCAGCCTCAGGAGAGACGCCTGCAGGAACATGTTACCCACAGTGCTGTACTGCGATCCTCAGTCTCCGCCTCAAGAGAGGTGCCTGCAGGAACATGTTACCGACAGTGCAGTACTGCGAGCCTCAGTCTCAGCCTCAGGAGAGATGCCTGCAGGAACATGTTACCCACAGTGCAGTACTGCGAGCCTCAGTCTCAGCCTCAGGAGAGATGCCTGCAGGAACATGTTACCGACAGTGCAGTACTGCGAGCGTCAGTCTCAGCCTCAGGAGAGATGCCTGCAGGAACATGTTACCCACAGTGCAGTACTGCGAGCCTCAGTCTCAGCCTCAGGAGAGATGCCTGCAGGAACATGTTACCCACAGTGCAGTACTTCAAGCCTCAGCCTCAGGAGAGATGCCTGCAGGAACATGTTACCGACAGTGCAGTACTTGGAGCCTCAGTCTAGGCCTCAGGAGCTATGCCTGCAGGAACATGTTACCCACAGTGCAGTACTTCGAGCCTCAGTCTCAGCCTCAGGAGAGACGCCTGCAGGAACATGTTACCCACAGTGCAGTACTGCGAGCCTCAGTCTCAGCCTCAGGAGAGATGCCTGCAGGAACATGTTACCGACAGTGCAGTACTGCGAGCCTCAGTGTCAGCCTTAGGAGAGATGCCTGCAGGAACATGTTACCGACAGTGCAGTACTGCGAGCCTCAGCCTCAGGAGAGATGCCTGCAGGAACATTTTACCCACAGTGCAGTACTTCAAGCCTCAGTCTCAGCCTCAGGAGAGACGCCTGCAGGAACATGTTACCGACAGTGCAGTACTTGGAGCCTCAGTCTAGGCCTCAGGAGCGATGCCTGCAGGAACATGTTACCCACAGTGCAGTACTTCGAGCCTCAGTCTCAACCTCAGGAGAGACGCCTGCAGGAACATGTTACCCACAGTTCTGTACTGCGATCCTCAGTCTTCGCCTCAGGAGAGATGCCTGCAGGAACATGTTACCGACAGTGCAGTACTGCGAGCCTCAGTCTCAGCCTCAGGAGAGATGCCTGCAGAACATGTTACCCTCAGTGCAGTACTGCGAGCCTCAGCCTCAGGAGAGATGCCTGCAGGAACATGTTACCCACAGTGCAGTACTTCAAGCCTCAGTCTCAGCCTCAGGAGAGACGCCTGCAGGAACATGTTACCCACAGTGCAGTACTGCGAGCCTCAGTCTCAGCCTCAGGAGAGATGCCTGCAGGAACATGTTACCGACAGTGCAGTACTTCGAGCCTCAGTCTCAGCATCAGGAGCGATGCCTGCAGGAACATGTTACCCACAGTGCAGTAATTCGAGCCTCAGTCTCAGCCTCAGGAGAGACGCCTGCAGGAACATGTTACCCAAAGTGCAGTACTGCGAGCCTCAGTCTCAGCCTCAGGAGAGACGCCTGCAGGAACATGTTACCCACAGTGCAGTACTGCGAGCCTCAGTCTCAGCCTCAGGAGAGATGCCTGCAGGAACATGTTACCGACAGTGCAGTACTTGGAGCCTCAGTCTCAGCCTCAGGAGAGACGCCTGCAGGAACATGTTACCCACAGTGCAGTACTGCGAGCCTCAGTCTCAGCCTCAGGAGAGATGCCTGCAGGAACATGTTACCCACAGTGCAGTACTGCGAGCCTCAGTTTCAGCCTTAGGAGAGATGCCTGCAGGAACATGTTACCAACAGTGCAGTACTGCGAGCCTCAGTCTCAGCCTCAGGAGAGACGCCTGCAGGAACATGTTACCCACAGTGCAGTACTGCGAGCCTCAGTCTCAGCCTCAGGAGAGATGCCTGCAGGAACATGTTACCGACAGTGCAGTACTGCGAGCCTCAGTCTCATCCTCAGGAGCGATGCCTGCAGGAACATGTTACCGACAGTGCAGTACTTCGAGCCTCAGTCTCAGCCTCAGGAGAGATGCCTGCAGGAACATGTTACCGACAGTGCAGTACTGCGAGCCTCAGTCTCAGCCTCAGGAGAGATGCCTGCAGGAACATGTTACCCACAGTGCAGTACGGCGAGCCTCAGTCTCAGCCTCAGGAGAGATGCCTGCAGGAACACGTTACCAACAGTGCAGTACTGCGAGCCTCAGTCTCAGCCTCAGGAGAGATGCCTGCAGGAACATGTTACCGACAGTGCAGTACTTCGAGCCTCAGTCTCAGCCTCAGCAGAGACGCCTGCAGGAACATGTTACCGACAGTGCAGTACTTGGAGCCTCAGTCTCAGCCTCAGGAGCGATGCCTGCAGGAACATGTTACCGACAGTGCAGTACTGCGAGCCTCAGTCTCAGCCTCAGGAGAGATGCCTGCAGGAACATGTTACCCACAGTGCAGTACTGCGAGCCTCAGTCTCAGCCTCAGGAGAGATGCCTGCAGGAACACGTTACCAACAGTGCAGTACTGCGAGCCTCAGTCTCAGCCTCAGGAGAGATGCCTGCAGGAACATGTTACCGACAGTGCAGTACTTCGAGCCTCAGTCTCGAACTCAGGAGAGACGCCTGCAGGAACATGTTACCGACAGTGCAGTACTTGGAGCCTCAGTCTCAGCCTCAGGAGCGATTCCTGCAGGAACATGTTACCGACATTGCAGTACTTCGAGCCTCAGTCTCAGCATCAGGAGAGACACCTGCAGGAACATGTTACCGACAGTGCAGTACTGCGAGCCTCAGTCTCATCCTCTCGAGCGATGCCTGCAGGAACATGTTACCCACAGTGCAGTACTGCGAGCCTCAGGGGAGATGCCTGCAGGAACATGTTACCGACAGTGCAGTACTTGGAGCCTCAGTCTCAGCCTCAGGAGAGATGCCTGCAGGAATATGTTACCGACAGCACAGTACTTGGAGCCTTAGTCTCAGCCTCAGGAGAGATGCCTGCAGGAACATGTTACCAACAGTGCAGTACTGCGAGCCTCAGTCTCAGCCTCAGGAGAGACGCCTGCAGAAACATGTTACCGACAGTGCAGTACTTCGAGCCTCAGTCTCAGCCTCAGGAGAGATGCCTGCAGGAACATGTTACCGATAGTGCAGTACTTCGAGCCTCAGTCTCAGCCTCAGGAGCGATGCCTACAGGAACATGTTACCCACAGTGCAGTAATTCGAGCCTCAGTCTCAGCCTCAGGAGAGACGCCTGCAGGAACATGTTACCCACAGTGCAGTACTGCGAGCCTCAGTCTCAGCCTCAGGAGAGACGCCTGCAGGAACATGTTACCCACAGTGCAGTACTGCGAGCCTCAGTCTCAGCCTCAGGAGAGATGCCTGCAGGAACATGTTACCGACAGTGCAGTACTTGGAGCCTCAGTCTCAGCCTCAGGAGGGACGCCTGCAGGAACATGTTACCCACAGTGCAGTACTGCGAGCCTCAGTCTCAGCCTCAGGATAGATGCCTGCAGGAACATGTTACCCACAGTGCAGTACTGCGAGCCTCAGTTTCAGCCTTAGGAGAGATGCCTGCAGGAACATGTTACCGACAGTGCAGTACTGCGAGCCTCAGTCTCAGCCTCAGGAGAGACGCCTGCAGGAACATGTTACCCACAGTGCAGTACTGCGAGCCTCAGTCTCAGCCTCAGGAGAGATGCCTGCAGGAACATGTTACCGACAGTGCAGTACTGCGAGCCTCAGTCTCATCCTCAGGAGCGATGCCTGCAGGAACATGTTACCGACAGTGCAGTACTTCGAGCCTCAGTCTCAGCCTCAGGAGAGATGCCTGCAGGAACATGTTACCGACAGTGCAGTACTGCGAGCCTCAGTCTCAGCCTCAGGAGAGATGCCTGCAGGAACATGTTACCCACAGTGCAGTACTGCGAGCCTCAGTTTCAGCCTCAGGAGAGATGCCTGCAGGAACACGTTACCAACAGTGCAGTACTGCGAGCCTCAGTGTCAGCCTCAGGAGAGATGCCTGCAGGAACATGTTACCGACAGTGCAGTACTTCCAGCCTCAGTCTCAGCCTCAGGAGAGACGCCTGCAGGAACATGTTACCGACAGTGCAGTACTTTGCAGTACTTGGAGCCTCAGTCTCAGCCTCAGGAGCGATGCCTGCAGGAACATGTTACCGACAGTGCAGTACTGCGAGCCTCAGTCTCAGCCTCAGGAGAGATGCCTGCAGGAACATGTTACCCACAGTGCAGTACTGCGAGCCTCAGTCTCAGCCTCTGGAGAGATGCCTGCAGGAACACGTTACCAACAGTGCAGTACTGCGAGCCTCAGTCTCAGCCTCAGGAGAGATGCCTGCAGGAACATGTTACCGACAGTGCAGTACTTCGAGCCTCAGTCTCGGCCTCAGGAGAGACGCCTGCAGGAACATGTTACTGACAGTGCAGTACTTGGAGCCTCAGTCTCAGCCTCAGGAGCGATGCCTGCAGGAACATGTTACCCACAGTGCAGTACTTCGAGCCTCAGTCTCAGCCTCAGGAGAGATGCCTGCAGGAACATGTTACCGACAGTGCAGTACTTGGAGCCTCAGTCTCAGCCTCAGCAGCGATGCCTGCAGGAACATGTTACCCACAGTGCAGTACTTCGAGCCTCAGTCTCAGCATCAGGAGAGACACCTGCAGGAACATGTTACCCACAGTGCAGTACTGCGAGCCTCAGGAGAGATGCCTGCAGGAACATGTTACCGACAGCCCAGTACTTGGAGCCTCAGTCTCAGCCTCAGGAGAGATGCCTGCAGGAACATGTTACCGACAGTTCAGTACTTGGAGCCTCAGTCTCAGCCTCAGGAGAGATGCCTGCAGGAACATGTTACCGACAGCGCAGTACTTGGAGCCTCAGTCTCAGCCTCAGGAGAGATGCCTGCAGGAACATGTTACCGACAGTGCAGTACTTGGAGCCTCAGTCTCAGCCTCAGGAGAGATGCCTGCAGGAACATGTTACCGACAGTGCAGTACTGCGAGCCTCAATATCAGCCTCAGGAGAGATGCCTGCAGGAACATGTTACCGACAGTGCAGTACTGCGAGCCTCAGTCTCAGCCTCAGGAGAGATGCCTGCAGGAACATGTTACCGACAGTGCAGTACTGCAAGCCTCAGTATCTGCCTCAGGAGAGATGCCTGCAGGAACATGTTACCGACAGTGCAGTACTGCGAGCCTCAGTCTCAGCCTCAGGAGAGATGCCTGCAGGAACATGTTACCGACAGTGCAGTACTGCGAGCCTCAGTCTCAGCCTCAGGAGAGATGCCTGCAGGAACATGTTACCCTCAGTGCAGTACTGCGAGCCTCAGCCTCAGGACAGATGCCTGCAGGAACATGTTACCCACAGTGCAGTACTTCAAGCCTCAGTCTCAGCCTCAGGAGAGACGCCTGCAGGAACATGTTACCGACAGTGCAGTACTTGGAGCCTCAGTTTAGGCCTCAGGAGCGATGCCTGCAGGAACATGTTACCCACAGTGCAGTACTTCAAGCCTCAGTCTCAGCCTCAGGAGAGACGCCTGCAGGAACATGTTACCAACAGTGCAGTACTGCGAGCCTCAGTCTCAGCCTCAGGATAGAAGCTTGCAGGAACATGTTACCGACAGTGCAGTACTTCGAGCCTCAGTCTCAGCCTCAGGAGAGATGCCTGCAGGAACATGTTACCGACAGTGCAGTACTTGGAGCCTCAGTCTCAGCCTCAGGAGCGATGCCTGCAGGAACATGTTACCCACAGTGCTGTACTTCGAGCCTCAGTCTCAGCCTCAGGATTGACGCCTGCAGGAACATGTTACCCACAGAGCAGTACTGCGAGCCTCAGTCTCAGCCTCAGGAGAGACGCCTGCAGGAACATGTTACCCACAGTGCAGTACTGCGAGCCTCAGTCTCAGCCTCAGGAGAGATGCCTGCAGGAACATGTTACCGACAGTGCAGTACTTGGAGCCTCAGTCTCAGCCTCAGGAGAGACGCCTGCAGGAACATGTTACCCACAGTGCAGTACTGCGAGCCTCAGTCTCAGCCTCAGGAGAGATGCCTGCAGGAACATGTTACCGACAGTGCAGTACTGCGAGCCTCAGTCTCAGCCTCAGGAGAGACGCCTGCAGGAACATGTTACCCACAGTGCAGTACTGCGAGCCTCAGTCTCAGCCTCAGGAGAGATGCCTGCAGTAACATGTTACAGACAGTGCAGTACTGCGAGCCTCAGTCTGATCCTCAGGAGCGATGCCTGCAGGAACATGTTACCGACAGTGCAGTACTTCGAGCCTCAGTCTCAGCGTCAGGAGCGATGCCTACAGGAACATGTTACCCACAGTGCAGTAATTCGAGCCTCAGTCTCAGAATCAAGAGAGACGCCTGCAGGAACATGTTACCCACAGTGCAGTACTGCGAGCCTCAGTCTCAGCCTCAGGAGAGACGCCTGCAGGAACATGTTACCCACAGTGCAGTACTGCGAGCCTCAGTCTCAGCCTCAGGAGAGATGCCTGCAGGAACATGTTACCGACAGTGCAGTACTTGGAGCCTCAGTCTCAGCCTCAGGAGGGACGCCTGCAGGAACATGTTACCCACAGTGCAGTACTGCGAGCCTCAGTCTCAGCCTCAGGATAGATGCCTGCAGGAACATGTTACCCACAGTGCAGTACTGCGAGCCTCAGTTTCAGCCTTAGGAGAGATGCCTGCAGGAACATGTTACCGACAGTGCAGTACTGCGAGCCTCAGTCTCAGCCTCAGGAGAGACGCCTGCAGGAACATGTTACCCACAGTGCAGTACTGCGAGCCTCAGTCTCAGCCTCAGGAGAGATGCCTGCAGGAACATGTTACCGACAGTGCAGTACTGCGAGCCTCAGTCTCATCCTCAGGAGCGATGCCTGCAGGAACATGTTACCGACAGTGCAGTACTTCGAGCCTCAGTCTCAGCCTCAGGAGAGATGCCTGCAGGAACATGTTACCGACAGTGCAGTACTGCGAGCCTCAGTCTCAGCCTCAGGAGAGATGCCTGCAGGAACATGTTACCCACAGTGCAGTACTGCGAGCCTCAGTTTCAGCCTCAGGAGAGATGCCTGCAGGAACACGTTACCAACAGTGCAGTACTGCGAGCCTCAGTCTCAGCCTCAGGAGAGATGCCTGCAGGAACATGTTACCGACAGTGCAGTACTTCCAGCCTCAGTCTCAGCCTCAGGAGAGACGCCTGCAGGAACATGTTACCGACAGTGCAGTACTTTGCAGTACTTGGAGCCTCAGTCTCAGCCTCAGGAGCGATGCCTGCAGGAACATGTTACGACAGTGCAGTACTGCGAGCCTCAGTCTCAGCCTCAGGAGAGATGCCTGCAGGAACATGTTACCCACAGTGCAGTACTGCGAGCCTCAGTCTCAGCCTCAGGAGAGATGCCTGCAGGAACACGTTACCAACAGTGCAGTACTGCGAGCCTCAGTCTCAGCCTCAGGAGAGATGCCTGCAGGAACATGTTACCGACAGTGCAGTACTTCGAGCCTCAGTCTCGGCCTCAGGAGAGACGCCTGCAGGAACATGTTACTGACAGTGCAGTACTTGGAGCCTCAGTCTCAGCCTCAGGAGCGATGCCTGCAGGAACATGTTACCCACAGTGCAGTACTTCGAGCCTCAGTCTCAGCCTCAGGAGAGATGCCTGCAGGAACACGTTACCGACAGTGCAGTACTTGGAGCCTCAGTCTCAGCCTCAGCAGCGATGCCTGCAGGAACATGTTACCCACAGTGCAGTACTTCGAGCCTCAGTCTCAGCATCAGGAGAGACACCTGCAGGAACATGTTACCCACAGTGCAGTACTGCGAGCCTCAGGAGAGATGCCTGCAGGAACATGTTACCGACAGCCCAGTACTTGGAGCCTCAGTCTCAGCCTCAGGAGAGATGCCTGCAGGAACATGTTACCGACAGTTCAGTACTTGGAGCCTCAGTCTCAGCCTCAGGAGAGATGCCTGCAGGAACATGTTACCGACAGCGCAGTACTTGGAGCCTCAGTCTCAGCCTCAGGAGAGATGCCTGCAGGAACATGTTACCGACAGTGCAGTACTTGGAGCCTCAGTCTCAGCCTCAGGAGAGATGCCTGCAGGAACATGTTACCGACAGTGCAGTACTGCGAGCCTCAATATCAGCCTCAGGAGAGATGCTTGCAGGAACATGTTACCGACAGTGCAGTACTGCGAGCCTCAATATCTGCCTCAGGAGAGATGCCTGCAGGAACATGTTACCGACAGTGCAGTACTGCGAGCCTCAGTCTCAGCCTCAGGAGAGATGCCTGCAGGAACATGTTACCCTCAGTGCAGTACTGCGAGCCTCAGCCTCAGGAGAGATGCCTGCAGGTACATGTTACCCACAGTGCAGTACTTCAAGCCTCAGTCTCAGCCTCAGGAGAGACGCCTGCAGGAACATGTTACCGACAGTGCAGTACTTGGAGCCTCAGTTTAGGCCTCAGGAGCGATGCCTGCAGGAACATGTTACCCACAGTGCAGTACTTCAAGCCTCAGTCTCAGCCTCAGGAGAGACGCCTGCAGGAACATGTTACCAACAGTGCAGTACTTCGAGCCTCAGTCTCAGCCTCAGGAGAGATGCCTGCAGGAACATGTTACCGACAGTGCAGTACTTGGAGCCTCAGTCTCAGCCTCAGGAGCGATGCCTGCAGGAACATGTTACCCACAGTGCTGTACTTCGAGCCTCAGTCTCAGCCTCAGGATTGACGCCTGCAGGAACATGTTACCCACAGAGCAGTACTGCGAGCCTCAGTCTCAGCCTCAGGAGAGACGCCTGCAGGAACATGTTACCCACAGTGCAGTACTGCGAGCCTCAGTCTCAGCCTCAGGAGAGATGCCTGCAGGAACATGTTACCGACAGTGCAGTACTTGGAGCCTCAGTCTCAGCCTCAGGAGAGACGCCTGCAGGAACATGTTACCCACAGTGCAGTACTGCGAGCCTCAGTCTCAGCCTCAGGAGAGATGCCTGCAGTAACATGTTACAGACAGTGCAGTACTGCGAGCCTCAGTCTGATCCTCAGGAGCGATGCCTGCAGGAACATGTTACCGACAGTGCAGTACTTCGAGCCTCAGTCTCAGCGTCAGGAGCGATGCCTACAGGAACATGTTACCCACAGTGCAGTAATTCGAGCCTCAGTCTCAGAATCAAGAGAGACGCCTGCAGGAACATGTTACCCACAGTGCAGTACTGCGAGCCTCAGTCTCAGCCTCAGGAGAGACGCCTGCAGGAACATGTTACCCACAGTGCAGTACTGCGAGCCTCAGTCTCAGCCTCAGGAGAGATGCCTGCAGGAACATGTTACCGACAGTGCAGTACTTGGAGCCTCAGTCTCAGCCTCAGGAGGGACGCCTGCAGGAACATGTTACCCACAGTGCAGTACTGCGAGCCTCAGTCTCAGCCTCAGGATAGATGCCTGCAGGAACATGTTACCCACAGTGCAGTACTGCGAGCCTCAGTTTCAGCCTTAGGAGAGATGCCTGCAGGAACATGTTACCGACAGTGCAGTACTGCGAGCCTCAGTCTCAGCCTCAGGAGAGACGCCTGCAGGAACATGTTACCCACAGTGCAGTACTGCGAGCCTCAGTCTCAGCCTCAGGAGAGATGCCTGCAGGAACATGTTACCGACAGTGCAGTACTGCGAGCCTCAGTCTCATCCTCAGGAGCGATGCCTGCAGGAACATGTTACCGACAGTGCAGTACTTCGAGCCTCAGTCTCAGCCTCAGGAGAGATGCCTGCAGGAACATGTTACCGACAGTGCAGTACTGCGAGCCTCAGTCTCAGCCTCAGGAGAGATGCCTGCAGGAACATGTTACCCACAGTGCAGTACTGCGAGCCTCAGTTTCAGCCTCAGGAGAGATGCCTGCAGGAACACGTTACCAACAGTGCAGTACTGCGAGCCTCAGTCTCAGCCTCAGGAGAGATGCCTGCAGGAACATGTTACCGACAGTGCAGTACTTCCAGCCTCAGTCTCAGCCTCAGGAGAGACGCCTGCAGGAACATGTTACCGACAGTGCAGTACTTTGCAGTACTTGGAGCCTCAGTCTCAGCCTCAGGAGCGATGCCTGCAGGAACATGTTACCGACAGTGCAGTACTGCGAGCCTCAGTCTCAGCCTCAGGAGAGATGCCTGCAGGAACATGTTACCCACAGTGCAGTACTGCGAGCCTCAGTCTCAGCCTCAGGAGAGATGCCTGCAGGAACACGTTACCAACAGTGCAGTACTGCGAGCCTCAGTCTCAGCCTCAGGAGAGATGCCTGCAGGAACATGTTACCGACAGTGCAGTACTTCGAGCCTCAGTCTCGGCCTCAGGAGAGACGCCTGCAGGAACATGTTACTGACAGTGCAGTACTTGGAGCCTCAGTCTCAGCCTCAGGAGCGATGCCTGCAGGAACATGTTACCCACAGTGCAGTACTTCGAGCCTCAGTCTCAGCCTCAGGAGAGATGCCTGCAGGAACATGTTACCGACAGTGCAGTACTTGGAGCCTCAGTCTCAGCCTCAGCAGCGATGCCTGCAGGAACATGTTACCCACAGTGCAGTACTTCGAGCCTCAGTCTCAGCATCAGGAGAGACACCTGCAGGAACATGTTACCCACAGTGCAGTACTGCGAGCCTCAGGAGAGATGCCTGCAGGAACATGTTACCGACAGCCCAGTACTTGGAGCCTCAGTCTCAGCCTCAGGAGAGATGCCTGCAGGAACATGTTACCGACAGTTCAGTACTTGGAGCCTCAGTCTCAGCCTCAGGAGAGATGCCTGCAGGAACATGTTACCGACAGCGCAGTACTTGGAGCCTCAGTCTCAGCCTCAGGAGAGATGCCTGCAGGAACATGTTACCGACAGTGCAGTACTTGGAGCCTCAGTCTCAGCCTCAGGAGAGATGCCTGCAGGAACATGTTACCGACAGTGCAGTACTGCGAGCCTCAATATCAGCCTCAGGAGAGATGCTTGCAGGAACATGTTACCGACAGTGCAGTACTGCGAGCCTCAATATCTGCCTCAGGAGAGATGCCTGCAGGAACATGTTACCGACAGTGCAGTACTGCGAGCCTCAGTCTCAGCCTCAGGAGAGATGCCTGCAGGAACATGTTACCCTCAGTGCAGTACTGCGAGCCTCAGCCTCAGGAGAGATGCCTGCAGGAACATGTTACCCACAGTGCAGTACTTCAAGCCTCAGTCTCAGCCTCAGGAGAGACGCCTGCAGGAACATGTTACCGACAGTGCAGTACTTGGAGCCTCAGTTTAGGCCTCAGGAGCGATGCCTGCAGGAACATGTTACCCACAGTGCAGTACTTCAAGCCTCAGTCTCAGCCTCAGGAGAGACGCCTGCAGGAACATGTTACCAACAGTGCAGTACTGCGAGCCTCAGTCTCAGCCTCAGGAGAGAAGCCTGCAGGAACATGTTACCGACAGTGCAGTACTTCGAGCCTCAGTCTCAGCCTCAGGAGAGATGCCTGCAGGAACATGTTACCGACAGTGCAGTACTTGGAGCCTCAGTCTCAGCCTCAGGAGCGATGCCTGCAGGAACATGTTACCCACAGTGCTGTACTTCGAGCCTCAGTCTCAGCCTCAGGATTGACGCCTGCAGGAACATGTTACCCACGAAGCAGTACTGCGAGCCTCAGTCTCAGCCTCAGGAGAGACGCCTGCAGGAACATGTTACCCACAGTGCAGTACTGCGAGCCTCAGTCTCAGCCTCAGGAGAGATGCCTGCAGGAACATGTTACCGACAGTGCAGTACTTGGAGCCTCAGTCTCAGCCTCAGGAGAGACGCCTGCAGGAACATGTTACCCACAGTGCAGTACTGCGAGCCTCAGTCTCAGCCTCAGGAGAGATGCCTGCAGGAACATGTTACCGACAGTGCAGTACTGCGAGCCTCAGTCTCAGCCTCAGGAGAGACGCCTGCAGGAACATGTTACCCACAGTGCAGTACTGCGAGCCTCAGTCTCAGCCTCAGGAGAGATGCCTGCAGTAACATGTTACAGACAGTGCAGTACTGCGAGCCTCAGTCTGATCCTCAGGAGCGATGCCTGCAGGAACATGTTACCGACTGTGCAGTACTTCGAGCCTCAGTCTCAGCCTCAGGAGAGATGCCTGCAGGAATATGTTACCGACAGTGCAGTACTGCGAGCCTCGGTCTCAGCCTCAGGAGAGATGCCTGCAGGAACATGTTACCCACAGTGCAGTACTGCGAGCCTCAGTCTCAGCCTCAGGAGAGATGCCTGCAGGAACACGTTACCAACAGTGCAGTACTGCAAGCCTCAGTCTCAGCCTCAGGAGAGATGCCTGCAGGAACATGTTACCGACAGGGCAGTACTTCGAGCCTCAGTCTTAGCCTCAGGAGAGACGCCTGCAGGAACATGTTACTGACAGTGCAGTACTTGGAGCCTCAGTCTCAGCCTCAGGAGCGATGCCTGCAGGAACATGTTACCGACAGTGCAGTACTGCGAGCCTCAGTCTCAGCCTCAGGAGAGATGCCTGCAGGAACATGTTACCCACAGTGCAGTACTGCGAGCCTCAGTCTCAGCCTCAGGAGAGATGCCTGCAGGAACATGTTACCGACAGTGCAGTACTTGGAGCCTAAGTCTCAGCCTCAGGAGCGATGCTTGCAGGAACATGTTACCCACAGTGCAGTACTTCGAGCCTCAGTCTCAGCCTCAGGAGAGATGCCTGCAGGAACATGTTACCGACAGTGCAGTACTTGGAGCCTCAGTCTCAGCCTCAGAAGCGATGCCTGCAGGAACATGTTACCCACAGTGCAGTACTTCGAGCCTCAGTCTCAGCATCAGGAGAGACACCTGCAGGAACATGTTACCCACAGTGCAGTACTGCAAGCCTCAGGAGAGATGCCTGCAGGAACATGTTACCGACAGTGCAGTACTTTGAGCCTCAGTATCAGCCTCCGGAGAGATGCCTGCAGGAATATGTTACCAACAGCGCAGTACTTGGAGCCTCAGTCTCAGCCTCAGGAGAGATGCCTGCAGGAACATGTTACCGACAGTGCAGTACTTGGAGCCTCAGTCTCAGCCTCAGGAGCGATGCCTGCAGGAACATGTTACCCACAGTGCAGTACTTCGAGCCTCAGTCTCAGCATCAGGAGAGACACCTGCAGGAACATGTTACCCACAGTGCAGTACTGCGAGCCTCAGGAGAGATGCCTGCAGGAACATGTTACTGACAGTGCAGTACTTGGAGCCTCAGTCTCAGCCTCAGGAGAGATGCCTGCAGGAATATGTTACCAACAGCGCAGTACTTGGAGCCTCAGTCTCAGCCTCAGGAGAGATGCCTGCAGGAACATGTTACCGACAGTGCAGTAGTTGGAGCCTCAGTCTCAGCCTCAGGAGAGATGCCTGCAGGAACATGTTACCGACAGTGCAGTACTGCGAGCCTCAATATCAGCCTCAGGAGAGATGCCTGCAGGAACATGTTACCGACAGTGCAGTACTGCGAGCCTCAGTCTCAGCCTCAGGAGAGATGCCTGCAGGAACATGTTAACCACAGTGCAGTACTGCGAGCCTCAGTCTCAGCCTCAGGAGAGATGCCTGCAGGAACATGTTACCGACAGTGCAGTACTGCGAGCCTCAGTCTCAGCCTCAGGAGAGATGCCTGCAGGAACATGTTACCGACAGTGCAGTACTGCGAGCCTCAATATCTGCCTCAGGAGAGATGCCTGCAGGAACATGTTACCGACAGTGCAGTAGTGCGAGCCTCAGCCTAAGGAGAGATGCCTGCAGGAACATGTTACCCACAGTGCAGTACTTCAAGCCTCAGTCTCAGCCTCAGGAGAGACGCCTGCAGGAACATGTTACCGACAGTGCAGTACTTGGAGCCTCAGTCTAGGCCTCAGGAGCGATGCCTGCAGGAACATGTTACCCACAGTGCAGTACTTCGAGCCTCAGTCTCAGCCTCAGGAGAGACGCCTGCAGGAACATGTTACCCACAGTGCTGTACTGCGATCCTCAGTCTCCGCCTCAGGAGAGATGCCTGCAGGAACATGTTACCGACAGTGCAGTACTGCGAGCCTCAGTCTCAGCCTCAGGAGAGATGCCTGCAGGAAAATGTTACCCACAGTGCAGTACTTCAAGCCTCAGTCTCAGCCTCAGGAGAGACGCCTGCAGGAACATGTTACCAACAGTGCAGTACTGCGAGCCTCAGTCTCAGCCTCAGGAGAGAAGCCTGCAGGAACATGTTACCGACAGTGCAGTACTTCGAGCCTCAGTCTCAGCCTCAGGAGAGATGCCTGCAGAAACATGTTACTGACAGTGCAGTACTTCGAGCCTCAGTCTCAGCCTCAGGAGCGATGCCTGCAGGAACATGTTACCCACAGTGCAGTACTTCGAGCCTCAGTCTCAGCCTCAGGATTGACGCCTGCAGGAACATGTTACCCACAGTGCAGTACTGCGAGCCTCGGTCTCAGCCTCAGGAGAGACGCCTGCAGGAACATGTTACCCACAGTGCAGTACTGCGAGCCTCAGTCTCAGCCTCAGGAGAGATGCCTGCAGGAACATGTTACCGACAGTGCAGTACTTGGAGCCTCAGTCTCAGCCTCAGGAGAAACGCCTGCAGGAACATGTTACCCACAGTGCAGTACTGCGAGCCTCAGTCTCAGCCTCAGGAGAGATGCCTGCAGGAACATGTTACCGACAGTGCAGTACTGCGAGCCTCAGTCTCATCCTCAGGAGCGATGCCTGCAGGAACATGTTACCGACAGTGCAGTTCTTCGAGCCTCAGTCTCAGCCTCAGGAGAGATGCCTGCAGGAACATGTTACCGACAGTGCAGTACTGCGAGCCTCAGTCTCAGCCTCAGGAGAGAAGCCTGCAGGAACATGTTACCCACAGTGCAGTACTGCGAGCCTCAGTCTCAGCCTCAGGAGAGACGCCTGCAGGAACATGTTACCGACAGTGCAGTACTTGGAGCCTCAGTCTAGGCCTCAGGAGCGATGCCTGCAGGAACATGTTACCCACAGTGCAGTACTTCAAGCCTCAGTCTCAGCCTCAGGAGAGACGCCTGCAGGAACATGTTACCCACAGTGCTGTACTGCGATCCTCAGTCTCCGCCTCAAGAGAGATGCCTGCAGGAACATGTTACCGACAGTGCAGTACTGCGAGCCTCAGTCTCAGCCTCAGGAGAGATGCCTGCAGGAACATGTTACCCACAGTGCAGTACTGCGAGCCTCAGTCTCAGCCTCAGGAGAGATGCCTGCAGGAACATGTTACCGACAGTGCAGTACTGCGAGCGTCAGTCTCAGCCTCAGGAGAGACGCCTGCAGGAACATGTTACCCACAGTGCAGTACTGCGAGCCTCAGTCTCAGCCTCAGGAGAGATGCCTGCAGGAACATGTTACCCACAGTGCAGTACTTCAAGCCTCAGCCTCAGGAGAGACGCCTGCAGGAACATGTTACCGACAGTGCAGTACTTGGAGCCTCAGTCTAGGCCTCAGGAGCTATGCCTGCAGGAACATGTTACCCACAGTGCAGTACTTGGAGCCTCAGTCTCAGCCTCAGGAGAGACGCCTGCAGGAACATGTTACCCACATTGCAGTACTGCGAGCCTCAGTCTCAGCCTCAGGAGAGATGCCTGCAGGAACATGTTACCGACAGTGCAGTACTGCGAGCCTCAGTGTCAGCCTTAGGAGAGATGCCTGCAGGAACATGTTACCGACAGTGCAGTACTGCGAGCCTCAGCCTCAGCCTCAGGAGAGATGCCTGCAGGAACATGTTACCCACAGTGCAGTACTTCAAGCCTCAGTCTCAGCCTCAGGAGAGACGCCTGCAGGAACATGTTACCGACAGTGCAGTACTTGGAGCCTCAGTCTAGGCCTCAGGAGCGATGCCTGCAGGAACATGTTACCCACAGTGCAGTACTTCGAGCCTCAGTCTCAGCCTCAGGAGAGACGCCTGCAGGAACATGTTACCCACAGTTCTGTACTGCGATCCTCAGTCTTCGCCTCAGGAGAGATGCCTGCAGGAACATGATACCGACAGTGCAGTACTGCGAGCCTCAGTCTCAGCCTCAGGAGAGATGCCTGCAGGAACATGTTACCCTCAGTGCAGTACTGCGAGCCTCAGCCTCAGGAGAGATGCCTGCAGGAACATGTTACCCACAGTGCAGTACTTCAAGCCTCAGTCTCAGCCTCAGGAGAGACGCCTGCAGGAACATGTTACCAACAGTGCAGTACTGCGAGCCTCAGTCTCAGCCTCAGGAGAGATGCCTGCAGGAACATGTTACCGACAGTGCAGTACTTCGAGCCTCAGTCTCAGCCTCAGGAGCGATGCCTGCAGGAACATGTTACCCACAGTGCAGTAATTCGAGTCTCAGTCTCAGCCTCAGGAGAGACGCCTGCAGGAACATGTTACCCAAAGTGCAGTACTGCGAGCCTCAGTCTCAGCCTCAGGAGAGACGCCTGCAGGAACATGTTACCCACAGTGCAGTACTGCGAGCCTCAGTCTCAGCCTCAGGAGAGATGCCTGCAGGAACATGTTACCGACAGTGCAGTACTTAGAGCCTCAGTCTCAGCCTCAGGAGAGACACCTGCAGGAACATGTTACCCACAGTGCAGTACTGCGAGCCTCAGTCTCAGCCTCAGGAGAGATGCCTGCAGGAACATGTTACCCACAGTGCAGTACAGCGAGCCTCAGTCTCAGCCTCAGGAGAGATGCCTGCAGGAACACGTTACCAACAGTGCAGTACTGCGAGCCTCAGTCTCAGCCTCAGGAGAGATGCCTGCAGGAACATGTTACCGACAGTGCAGTACTTCGAGCCTCAGTCTCAGCCTCAGCAGAGACGCCTGCAGGAACATGTTACCGACAGTGCAGTACTGCGAGCCTCAGTCTCAGCCTCAGGAGAGATGCCTGCAGGAACATGTTACCCACAGTGCAGTACTGCGAGCCTCAGTTTCAGCCTCAGGAGAGATGCCTGCAGGAACACGTTACCAACAGTGCAGTACTGCGAGCCTCAGTCTCAGCCTCAGGAGAGATGCCTGCAGGAACATGTTACCGACAGTGCAGTACTTCCAGCCTCAGTCTCAGCCTCAGGAGAGACGCCTGCAGGAACATGTTACCGACAGTGCAGTACTTTGCAGTACTTGGAGCCTCAGTCTCAGCCTCAGGAGCGATGCCTGCAGGAACATGTTACCGACAGTGCAGTACTGCGAGCCTCAGTCTCAGCCTCAGGAGAGATGCCTGCAGGAACATGTTACCCACAGTGCAGTACTGCGAGCCTCAGTCTCAGCCTCAGGAGAGATGCCTCCAGGAACACGTTACCAACAGTGCAGTACTGCGAGCCTCAGTCTCAGCCTCAGGAGAGATGCCTGCAGGAACATGTTACCAACAGTGCAGTACTTCGAGCCTCAGTCTCGGCCTCAGGAGAGACGCCTGCAGGAACATGTTACTGACAGTGCAGTACTTGGAGCCTCAGTCTCAGCCTCAGGAGCGATGCCTGCAGGAACATGTTACCCACAGTGCAGTACTTCGAGCCTCAGTCTCATCCTCAGGAGAGATGCCTGCAGGAACATGTTACCGACAGTGCAGTACTTGGAGCCTCAGTCTCAGCCTCAGCAGCGATGCCTGCAGGAACATGTTACCGACAGTGCAGTACTGCGAGCCTCAGCCTCAGGAGAGATGCCTGCAGGAACATGTTACCCACAGTGCAGTACTTCAAGCCTCAGTCTCAGCCTCAGGAGAGACGCCTGCAGGAACATGTTACCGACAGTGCAGTACTTGGAGCCTCAGTCTCAGCCTCAGGAGAGACGCCTGCAGGAACATGTTACCCACAGTGCAGTACTGCGAGCCTCAGTCTCAGCCTCAGGAGAGATGCCTGCAGGAACATGTTACCGACAGTGCAGTACTGCGAGCCTCAGTCTCAGCCTCAGGAGAGACGCCTGCAGGAACATGTTACCCACAGTGCAGTACTGCGAGCCTCAGTCTCAGCCTCAGGAGAGATGCCTGCAGTAACATGTTACAGACAGTGCAGTACTGCGAGCCTCAGTCTGATCCTCAGGAGCGATGCCTGCAGGAACATGTTACCGACTGTGCAGTACTTCGAGCCTCAGTCTCAGCCTCAGGAGAGATGCCTGCGGGAATATGTTACCGACAGTGCAGTACTGCGAGCCTCGGTCTCAGCCTCAGGAGAGATGCCTGCAGGAACATGTTACCCACAGTGCAGTACTGCGAGCCTCAGTCTCAGCCTCAGGAGAGATGCCTGCAGGAACACGTTACCAACAGTGCAGTACTGCAAGCCTCAGTCTCAGCCTCAGGAGAGATGCCTGCAGGAACATGTTACCGACAGGGCAGTACTTCGAGCCTCAGTCTCAGCCTCAGGAGAGACGCCTGCAGGAACATGTTACTGACAGTGCAGTACTTGGAGCCTCAGTCTCAGCCTCAGGAGCGATGCCTGCAGGAACATGTTACCGACAGTGCAGTACTGCGAGCCTCAGTCTCAGCCTCAGGAGAGATGCCTGCAGGAACATGTTACCCACAGTGCAGTACTGCGAGCCTCAGTCTCAGCCTCAGGAGAGATGCCTGCAGGAACATGTTACCGACAGTGCAGTACTTGGAGCCTAAGTCTCAGCCTCAGGAGCGATGCTTGCAGGAACATGTTACCCACAGTGCAGTACTTCGAGCCTCAGTCTCAGCCTCAGGAGAGATGCCTGCAGGAACATGTTACCGACAGTGCAGTACTTGGAGCCTCAGTCTCAGCCTCAGAAGCGATGCCTGCAGGAACATGTTACCCACAGTGCAGTACTTCGAGCCTCAGTCTCAGCATCAGGAGAGACACCTGCAGGAACATGTTACCCACAGTGCAGTACTGCAAGCCTCAGGAGAGATGCCTGCAGGAACATGTTACCGACAGTGCACTACTTTGAGCCTCAGTCTCAGCCTCCGGAGAGATGCCTGCAGGAATATGTTACCAACAGCGCAGTACTTGGAGCCTCAGTCTCAGCCTCAGGAGAGATGCCTGCAGGAACATGTTACCGACAGTGCAGTACTTGGAGCCTCAGTCTCAGCCTCAGGAGCGATGCCTGCAGGAACATGTTACCCACAGTGCAGTACTTCGAGCCTCAGTCTCAGCATCAGGAGAGACACCTGCAGGAACATGTTACCCACAGTGCAGTACTGCGAGCCTCAGGAGAGATGCCTGCAGGAACATGTTACTGACAGTGCAGTACTTGGAGCCTCAGTCTCAGCCTCAGGAGAGATGCCTGCAGGAATATGTTACCAACAGCGCAGTACTTGGAGCCTCAGTCTCAGCCTCAGGAGAGATGCCTGCAGGAACATGTTACCGACAGTGCAGTAGTTGGAGCCTCAGTCTCAGCCTCAGGAGAGATGCCTGCAGGAACATGTTACCGACAGTGCAGTACTGCGAGCCTCAATATCAGCCTCAGGAGAGATGCCTGCAGGAACATGTTACCGACAGTGCAGTACTGCGAGCCTCAGTCTCAGCCTCAGGAGAGATGCCTGCAGGAACATGTTACCCACAGTGCAGTACTGCGAGCCTCAGTCTCAGCCTCAGGAGAGATGCCTGCAGGAACATGTTACCGACAGTGCAGTACTGCGAGCCTCAGTCTCAGCCTCAGGAGAGATGCCTGCAGGAACATGTTACCGACAGTGCAGTACTGCGAGCCTCAATATCTGCCTCAGGAGAGATGCCTGCAGGAACATGTTACCGACAGTGCAGTAGTGCGAGCCTCAGCCTAAGGAGAGATGCCTGCAGGAACATGTTACCCACAGTGCAGTACTTCAAGCCTCAGTCTCAGCCTCAGGAGAGACGCCTGCAGGAACATGTTACCGACAGTGCAGTACTTGGAGCCTCAGTCTAGGCCTCAGGAGCGATGCCTGCAGGAACATGTTACCCACAGTGCAGTACTTCGAGCCTCAGTCTCAGCCTCAGGAGAGACGCCTGCAGGAACATGTTACCCACAGTGCTGTACTGCGATCCTCAGTCTCCGCCTCAGGAGAGATGCCTGCAGGAACATGTTACCGACAGTGCAGTACTGCGAGCCTCAGTCTCAGCCTCAGGAGAGATGCCTGCAGGAAAATGTTACCCACAGTGCAGTACTTCAAGCCTCAGTCTCAGCCTCAGGAGAGACGCCTGCAGGAACATGTTACCAACAGTGCAGTACTGCGAGCCTCAGTCTCAGCCTCAGGAGAGAAGCCTGCAGGAACATGTTACCGACAGTGCAGTACTTCGAGCCTCAGTCTCAGCCTCAGGAGAGATGCCTGCAGAAACATGTTACTGACAGTGCAGTACTTCGAGCCTCAGTCTCAGCCTCAGGAGCGATGCCTGCAGGAACATGTTACCCACAGTGCAGTACTTCGAGCCTCAGTCTCAGCCTCAGGATTGACGCCTGCAGGAACATGTTACCCACAGTGCAGTACTGCGAGCCTCGGTCTCAGCCTCAGGAGAGACGCCTGCAGGAACATGTTACCCACAGTGCAGTACTGCGAGCCTCAGTCTCAGCCTCAGGAGAGATGCCTGCAGGAACATGTTACCGACAGTGCAGTACTTGGAGCCTCAGTCTCAGCCTCAGGAGAAACGCCTGCAGGAACATGTTACCCACAGTGCAGTACTGCGAGCCTCAGTCTCAGCCTCAGGAGAGATGCCTGCAGGAACATGTTACCGACAGTGCAGTACTGCGAGCCTCAGTCTCATCCTCAGGAGCGATGCCTGCAGGAACATGTTACCGACAGTGCAGTTCTTCGAGCCTCAGTCTCAGCCTCAGGAGAGATGCCTGCAGGAACATGTTACCAACAGTGCAGTACTGCGAGCCTCAGTCTCAGCCTCAGGAGAGACGCCTGCAGGAACATGTTACCCACAGTGCAGTACTGCGAGCCTCAGTCTCAGCCTCAGGAGAGATGCCTGCAGGAACATGTTACCCACAGTGCAGTACTTCAAGCCTCAGTCTCAGCCTCAGGAGAGACGCCTGCAGGAACATGTTACCGACAGTGCAGTACTTGGAGCCTCAGTCTAGGCCTCAGGAGCGATGCCTGCAGGAACATGTTACCCACAGTGCAGTACTTCAAGCCTCAGTCTCAGCCTCAGGAGAGACGCCTGCAGGAACATGTTACCCACAGTGCTGTACTGCGATCCTCAGTCTCCGCCTCAAGAGAGATGCCTGCAGGAACATGTTACCGACAGTGCAGTACTGCGAGCCTCAGTCTCAGCCTCAGGAGAGATGCCTGCAGGAACATGTTACCCACAGTGCAGTACTGCGAGCCTCAGTCTCAGCCTCAGGAGAGATGCCTGCAGGAACATGTTACCGACAGTGCAGTACTGCGAGCGTCAGTCTCAGCCTCAGGAGAGACGCCTGCAGGAACATGTTACCCACAGTGCAGTACTGCGAGCCTCAGTCTCAGCCTCAGGAGAGATGCCTGCAGGAACATGTTACCCACAGTGCAGTACTTCAAGCCTCAGCCTCAGGAGAGATGCCTGCAGGAACATGTTACCGACAGTGCAGTACTTGGAGCCTCAGTCTAGGCCTCAGGAGCTATGCCTGCAGGAACATGTTACTCACAGTGCAGTACTTGGAGCCTCAGTCTCAGCCTCTGGAGAGACGCCTGCAGGAACATGTTACCCACATTGCAGTACTGCGAGCCTCAGTCTCAGCCTCAGGAGAGATGCCTGCAGGAACATGTTACCGACAGTGCAGTACTGCGAGCCTCAGTGTCAGCCTTAGGAGAGATGCCTGCAGGAACATGTTACCGACAGTGCAGTACTGCGAGCCTCAGCCTCAGCCTCAGGAGAGATGCCTGCAGGAACATGTTACCCACAGTGCAGTACTTCAAGCCTCAGTCTCAGCCTCAGGAGAGACGCCTGCAGGAACATGTTACCGACAGTGCAGTACTTGGAGCCTCAGTCTAGGCCTCAGGAGCGATGCCTGCAGGAACATGTTACCCACAGTGCAGTACTTCGAGCCTCAGTCTCAGCCTCAGGAGAGACGCCTGCAGGAACATGTTACCCACAGTTCTGTACTGCGATCCTCAGTCTTCGCCTCAGGAGAGATGCCTGCAGGAACATGATACCGACAGTGCAGTACTGCGAGCCTCAGTCTCAGCCTCAGGAGAGATGCCTGCAGGAACATGTTACCCTCAGTGCAGTACTGCGAGCCTCAGCCTCAGGAGAGATGCCTGCAGGAACATGTTACCCACAGTGCAGTACTTCAAGCCTCAGTCTCAGCCTCAGGAGAGACGCCTGCAGGAACATGTTACCAACAGTGCAGTACTGCGAGCCTCAGTCTCAGCCTCAGGAGAGATGCCTGCAGGAACATGTTACCGACAGTGCAGTACTTCGAGCCTCAGTCTCAGCCTCAGGAGCGATGCCTGCAGGAACATGTTACCCACAGTGCAGTAATTCGAGTCTCAGTCTCAGCCTCAGGAGAGACGCCTGCAGGAACATGTTACCCAAAGTGCAGTACTGCGAGCCTCAGTCTCAGCCTCAGGAGAGACGCCTGCAGGAACATGTTACCCACAGTGCAGTACTGCGAGCCTCAGTCTCAGCCTCAGGAGAGATGCCTGCAGGAACATGTTACCGACAGTGCAGTACTTGGAGCCTCAGTCTCAGCCTCAGGAGAGACGCCTGCAGGAACATGTTACCCACAGTGCAGTACTGCGAGCCTCAGTCTCAGCCTCAGGAGAGATGCCTGCAGGAACATGTTACCCACAGTGCAGTACTGCGAGCCACAGTTTCAGCCTTAGGAGAGATGCCTGCAGGAACATGTTACCGACAGTGCAGTACTGCGAGCCTCAGTCTCAGCCTCAGGAGAGACGCCTGTAGGAACATGTTACCCACAGTGCAGTACTGCGAGTCTCAGTCTCAGCCTCAGGAGAGATGCCTGCAGGAACATGTTACCGACAGTGCAGTACTGCGAGCCTCAGTCTCATCCTCAGGAGCGATGCCTGCAGGAACATGTTACCGACAGTGCAGTACTTCGAGCCTCAGTCTCAGCCTCAGGAGAGATGCCTGCAGGAAAATGTTACCGACAGTGCAGTACTGCGAGCCTCAGTCTCAGCCTCAGGAGAGATGCCTGCAGGAACATGTTACCCACAGTGCAGTACAGCGAGCCTCAGTCTCAGCCTCAGGAGAGATGCCTGCAGGAACACGTTACCAACAGTGCAGTACTGCGAGCCTCAGTCTCAGCCTCAGGAGAGATGCCTGCAGGAACATGTTACCGACAGTGCAGTACTTCGAGCCTCAGTCTCAGCCTCAGCAGAGACGCCTGCAGGAACATGTTACCGACAGTGCAATACTGCGAGCCTCAGTCTCAGCCTCAGTAGAGATGCCTGCAGGAAGATGTTACCCACAGTGCAGTACTGCGAGCCTCAGTTTCAGCCTCAGGAGAGATGCCTGCAGGAACACGTTACCAACAGTGCAGTACTGCGAGCCTCAGTCTCAGCCTCAGGAGAGATGCCTGCAGGAACATGTTACCGACAGTGCAGTACTTCCAGCCTCAGTCTCAGCCTCAGGAGAGACGCCTGCAGGAACATGTTACCGACAGTGCAGTACTTTGCTGTACTTGGAGCCTCAGTCTCAGCCTCAGGAGCGATGCCTGCAGTAACATGTTACCGACAGTGCAGTACTGCGAGCCTCAGTCTCAGCCTCAGGAGAGATGCCTGCAGGAACATGTTACCCACAGTGCAGTACTGCGAGCCTCAGTCTCAGCCTCAGGAGAGATGCCTGCAGGAACACGTTACCAACAGTGCAGTACTGCGAGCCTCAGTCTCAGCCTCAGGAGAGATGCCTGCAGGAACATGTTACCGACAGTGCAGTACTTCGAGCCTCAGTCTCGGCCTCAGGAGAGACGCCTGCAGGAACATGTTACTGACAGTGCAGTACTTGGAGCCTCAGTCTCAGCCTCAGGAGCGATGCCTGCAGGAACATGTTACCCACAGTGCAGTACTTCGAGCCTCAGTCTCAGCCTCAGGAGAGATGCCTGCAGGAACATGTTACCGACAGTGCAGTACTTGGAGCCTCAGTCTCAGCCTCAGCAGCGATGCCTGCAGGAACATGTTACCCACAGTGCAGTACTTCGAGCCTCAGTCTCAGCCTCAGGAGAGATGCCTGCAGGAACATGTTACCGACAGTGCAGTACTTGGAGCCTCAGTCTCAGCCTCAGCAGCGATGCCTGCAGGAACATGTTACCCACAGTGCAGTACTTCGAGCCTCAGTCTCAGCCTCAGGAGAGATGCCTGCAGGAACATGTTAACGACAGTTCAGTACTTGGAGCCTCAGTCTCAGCCTCAGGAGAGATGCCTGCAGGAACATGTTACCGACAGCGCAGTACTTGGAGCCTCAGTCTCAGCCTCAGGAGAGATGCCTGCAGGAACATGTTACCGACAGTGCAGTACTTGGAGCCTCAGTCTCAGCCTCAGGAGAGATGCCTGCAGGAACATGTTACCGACAGTGCAGTACTGCGAGCCTCAATATCAGCCTCAGGAGAGATGCTTGCAGGAACATGTTACCGACAGTGCAGTACTGCGAGCCTCAATATCTGCCTCAGGAGAGATGCCTGCAGGAACATGTTACCGACAGTGCAGTACTGCGAGCCTCAGTCTCAGCCTCAGGAGAGATGCCTGCAGGAACATGTTACCGACAGTGCAGTACTGCGAGCCTCAGTCTCAGCCTCAGGAGAGATGCCTGCAGGAACATGTTACCCTCAGTGCAGTACTGCGAGCCTCAGCCTCAGGAGAGATGCCTGCAGGAACATGTTACCCACAGTGCAGTACTTCAAGCCTCAGTCTCAGCCTCAGGAGAGACGCCTGCAGGAACATGTTACCGACAGTGCAGTACTTGGAGCCTCAGTTTAGGCCTCAGGAGCGATGCCTGCAGGAACATGTTACCCACAGTGCAGTACTTCAAGCCTCAGTCTCAGCCTCAGGAGAGACGCCTGCAGGAACATGTTACCAACAGTGCAGTACTGCGAGCCTCAGTCTCAGCCTCAGGAGAGAAGCCTGCAGGAACATGTTACCGACAGTGCAGTACTTCGAGCCTCAGTCTCAGCCTCAGGAGAGATGCCTGCAGGAACATGTTACCGACAGTGCAGTACTTGGAGCCTCAGTCTCAGCCTCAGGAGCGATGCCTGCAGAAACATGTTACCCACAGTGCTGTACTTCGAGCCTCAGTCTCAGCCTCAGGATTGACGCCTGCAGGAACATGTTACCCACAGAGCAGTACTGCGAGCCTCAGTCTCAGCCTCAGGAGAGACGCCTGCAGGAACATGTTACCCACAGTGCAGTACTGCGAGCCTCAGTCTCACCCTCAGGAGAGATGCCTGCAGGAACATGTTACCGACAGTGCAGTACTTGGAGCCTCAGTCTCAGCCCCAGGAGAGACGCCTGCAGGAACATGTTACCCACAGTGCAGTACTGCGAGTCTCAGTCTCAGCCTCAGGAGAGATGCCTGCAGGAACATGTTACCGACAGTGCAGTACTGCGAGCCTCAGTCTCATCCTCAGGAGCGATGCCTGCAGGAACATGTTACCGACAGTGCAGTACTTCGAGCCTCAGTCTCAGCCTCAGGAGAGATGCCTGCAGGAAAATGTTACCGACAGTGCAGTACTGCGAGCCTCAGTCTCAGCCTCAGGAGAGATGCCTGCAGGAACATGTTACCCACAGTGCAGTACAGCGAGCCTCAGTCTCAGCCTCAGGAGAGATGCCTGCAGGAACACGTTACCAACAGTGCAGTACTGCGAGCCTCAGTCTCAGCCTCAGGAGAGATGCCTGCAGGAACATGTTACCGACAGTGCAGTACTTCGAGCCTCAGTCTCAGCCTCAGCAGAGACGCCTGCAGGAACATGTTACCGACAGTGCAATACTGCGAGCCTCAGTCTCAGCCTCAGTAGAGATGCCTGCAGGAAGATGTTACCCACAGTGCAGTACTGCGAGCCTCAGTTTCAGCCTCAGGAGAGATGCCTGCAGGAACACGTTACCAACAGTGCAGTACTGCGAGCCTCAGTCTCAGCCTCAGGAGAGATGCCTGCAGGAACATGTTACCGACAGTGCAGTACTTCCAGCCTCAGTCTCAGCCTCAGGAGAGACGCCTGCAGGAACATGTTACCGACAGTGCAGTACTTTGCTGTACTTGGAGCCTCAGTCTCAGCCTCAGGAGCGATGCCTGCAGTAACATGTTACCGACAGTGCAGTACTGCGAGCCTCAGTCTCAGCCTCAGGAGAGATGCCTGCAGGAACATGTTACCCACAGTGCAGTACTGCGAGCCTCAGTCTCAGCCTCAGGAGAGATGCCTGCAGGAACACGTTACCAACAGTGCAGTACTGCGAGCCTCAGTCTCAGCCTCAGGAGAGATGCCTGCAGGAACATGTTACCGACAGTGCAGTACTTCGAGCCTCAGTCTCGGCCTCAGGAGAGACGCCTGCAGGAACATGTTACTGACAGTGCAGTACTTGGAGCCTCAGTCTCAGCCTCAGGAGCGATGCCTGCAGGAACATGTTACCCACAGTGCAGTACTTCGAGCCTCAGTCTCAGCCTCAGGAGAGATGCCTGCAGGAACATGTTACCGACAGTGCAGTACTTGGAGCCTCAGTCTCAGCCTCAGCAGCGATGCCTGCAGGAACATGTTACCCACAGTGCAGTACTTCGAGCCTCAGTCTCAGCCTCAGGAGAGATGCCTGCAGGAACATGTTACCGACAGTGCAGTACTTGGAGCCTCAGTCTCAGCCTCAGCAGCGATGCCTGCAGGAACATGTTACCCACAGTGCAGTACTTCGAGCCTCAGTCTCAGCCTCAGGAGAGATGCCTGCAGGAACATGTTAACGACAGTTCAGTACTTGGAGCCTCAGTCTCAGCCTCAGGAGAGATGCCTGCAGGAACATGTTACCGACAGCGCAGTACTTGGAGCCTCAGTCTCAGCCTCAGGAGAGATGCCTGCAGGAACATGTTACCGACAGTGCAGTACTTGGAGCCTCAGTCTCAGCCTCAGGAGAGATGCCTGCAGGAACATGTTACCGACAGTGCAGTACTGCGAGCCTCAATATCAGCCTCAGGAGAGATGCTTGCAGGAACATGTTACCGACAGTGCAGTACTGCGAGCCTCAATATCTGCCTCAGGAGAGATGCCTGCAGGAACATGTTACCGACAGTGCAGTACTGCGAGCCTCAGTCTCAGCCTCAGGAGAGATGCCTGCAGGAACATGTTACCGACAGTGCAGTACTGCGAGCCTCAGTCTCAGCCTCAGGAGAGATGCCTGCAGGAACATGTTACCCTCAGTGCAGTACTGCGAGCCTCAGCCTCAGGAGAGATGCCTGCAGGAACATGTTACCCACAGTGCAGTACTTCAAGCCTCAGTCTCAGCCTCAGGAGAGACGCCTGCAGGAACATGTTACCGACAGTGCAGTACTTGGAGCCTCAGTTTAGGCCTCAGGAGCGATGCCTGCAGGAACATGTTACCCACAGTGCAGTACTTCAAGCCTCAGTCTCAGCCTCAGGAGAGACGCCTGCAGGAACATGTTACCAACAGTGCAGTACTGCGAGCCTCAGTCTCAGCCTCAGGAGAGAAGCCTGCAGGAACATGTTACCGACAGTGCAGTACTTCGAGCCTCAGTCTCAGCCTCAGGAGAGATGCCTGCAGGAACATGTTACCGACAGTGCAGTACTTGGAGCCTCAGTCTCAGCCTCAGGAGCGATGCCTGCAGAAACATGTTACCCACAGTGCTGTACTTCGAGCCTCAGTCTCAGCCTCAGGATTGACGCCTGCAGGAACATGTTACCCACAGAGCAGTACTGCGAGCCTCAGTCTCAGCCTCAGGAGAGACGCCTGCAGGAACATGTTACCCACAGTGCAGTACTGCGAGCCTCAGTCTCACCCTCAGGAGAGATGCCTGCAGGAACATGTTACCGACAGTGCAGTACTTGGAGCCTCAGTCTCAGCCCCAGGAGAGACGCCTGCAGGAACATGTTACCCACAGTGCAGTACTGCGAGCCTCAGTCTCAGCCTCAGGAGAGATGCCTGCAGGAACATGTTACCGACAGTGCAGTACTGCGAGCCTCAGTCTCAGCCTCAGGAGAGACGCCTGCAGGAACATGTTACCCACAGTGCAGTACTGCGAGCCTCAGTCTCAGCCTCAGGAGAGATGCCTGCAGTAACATGTTACAGACAGTGCAGTACTGCGAGCCTCAGTCTGATCCTCAGGAGCGATGCCTGCAGGAACATGTTACCGACAGTGCAGTACTTCGAGCCTCAGTCTCAGCCTCAGGAGAGATGCCTGCAGGAATATGTTACCGACAGTGCAGTACTGCGAGCCTCGGTCTCAGCCTCAGGAGAGATGCCTGCAGGAACATGTTACCCACAGTGCAGTACTGCGAGCCTCAGTCTCAGCCTCAGGAGAGATGCCTGCAGGAACACGTTACCAACAGTGCAGAACTGCAAGCCTCAGTCTCAGCCTCAGGAGAGATGCCTGCAGGAACATGTTACCGACAGTGCAGTACTTCGAGCCTCAGTCTCAGCCTCAGGAGAGACGCCTGCAGGAACATGTTACTGACAGTGCAGTACTTGGAGCCTCAGTCTCAGCCTCAGGAGCGATGCCTGCAGGAACATGTTACCGACAGTGCAGTACTGCGAGCCTCAGTCTCAGCCTCAGGAGAGATGCCTGCAGGAACATGTTACCCACAGTGCAGTACTGCGAGCCTTAGTCTCAGCCTCAGGAGAGATGCCTGCAGGAACATGTTACCGACAGTGCAGTACTTGGAGCCTAAGTCTCAGCCTCAGGAGCGATGCTTGCAGGAACATGTTACCCACAGTGCAGTACTTCGAGCCTCAGTCTCAGCCTCAGGAGAGATGCCTGCAGGAACATGTTACCGACAGTGCAGTACTTGGAGCCTCAGTCTCAGCCTCAGAAGCGATGCCTGCAGGAACATGTTACCCACAGTGCAGTACTTCGAGCCTCAGTCTCAGCATCAGGAGAGACACCTGCAGGAACATGTTACCCACAGTGCAGTACTGCAAGCCTCAGGAGAGATGCCTGCAGGAACATGTTACCCACAGTGCAGTACTTTGAGCCTCAGTCTCAGCCTCCGGAGAGATGCCTGCAGGAATATGTTACCAACAGCGCAGTACTTGGAGCCTCAGTCTCAGCCTCAGGAGAGATGCCTGCAGGAACATGTTACCGACAGTGCAGTACTTGGAGCCTCAGTCTCAGCCTCAGGAGCGATGCCTGCAGGAACATGTTACCCACAGTGCAGTACTTCGAGCCTCAGTCTCAGCATCAGGAGAGACACCTGCAGGAACATGTTACCCACGGTGCAGTACTGCGAGCCTCAGGAGAGATGCCTGCAGGAACATGTTACTGACAGTGCAGTACTTGGAGCCTCAGTCTCAGCCTCAGGAGAGATGCCTGCAGGAATATGTTACCAACAGCGCAGTACTTGGAGCCTCAGTCTCAGCCTCAGGAGAGATGCCTGCAGGAACATGTTACCGACAGTGCAGTAGTTGGAGCCTCAGTCTCAGCCTCAGCCTCAGGAGAGATGCCTGCAGGAACATGTTACCGACAGTGCAGTACTGCGAGCCTCAATATCAGCCTCAGGAGAGATGCCTGCAGGAACATGTTACCGACAGTGCAGTACTGCGAGCCTCAGTCTCAGCCTCAGGAGAGATGCCTGCAGGAACATGTTACCCACAGTGCAGTACTGCGAGCCTCAGTCTCAGCCTCAGGAGAGATGCCTGCAGGAACAAGTTACCGACAGTGCAGTACTGCGAGCCTCAGTCTCAGCCTCAGGAGAGATGCCTGCAGGAACATGTTACCGACAGTGCAGTACTGCGAGCCTCAATATCTGCCTCAGGAGAGATGCCTGCAGGAACATGTTACCGACAGTGCAGTAGTGCGAGCCTCAGCCTAAGGAGAGATGCCTGCAGGAACATGTTACCCACAGTGCAGTACTTCAAGCCTCAGTCTCAGCCTCAGGAGAGACGCCTGCAGGAACATGTTACCGACAGTGCAGTACTTGGAGCCTCAGTCTAGGCCTCAGGAGCGATGCCTGCAGGAACATGTTACCCACAGTGCAGTACTTCGAGCCTCAGTCTCAGCCTCAGGAGAGACGCCTGCAGGAACATGTTACCCACAGTGCTGTACTGCGATCCTCAGTCTCCGCCTCAGGAGAGATGCCTGCAGGAACATGTTACTGACAGTGCAGTACTGCGAGCCTCAGTCTCAGCCTCAGGAGAGATGCCTGCAGGAACATGTTACCCACAGTGCAGTACTTCAAGCCTCAGTCTCAGCCTCAGGAGAGACGCCTGCAGGAACATGTTACCAACAGTGCAGTACTGCGAGCCTCAGTCTCAGCCTCAGGAGAGAAGCCTGCAGGAACATGTTACCGACAGTGCAGTACTTCGAGCCTCAGTCTCAGCCTCAGGAGAGATGCCTGCAGAAACATGTTACTGACAGTGCAGTACTTCGAGCCTCAGTCTCAGCCTCAGGAGCGATGCCTGCAGGAACATGTTACCCACAGTGCAGTACTTCGAGCCTCAGTCTCAGCCTCAGGATTGACGCCTGCAGGAACATGTTACCCACAGTGCAGTACTGCGAGCCTCGGTCTCAGCCTCAGGAGAGACGCCTGCAGGAACATGTTACCCACAGTGCAGTACTGCGAGCCTCAGTCTCAGCCTCAGGAGAGATGCCTGCAGGAACATGTTACCGACAGTGCAGTACTTGGAGCCTCAGTCTCAGCCTCAGGAGAAACGCCTGCAGGAACATGTTACCCACAGTGCAGTACTGCGAGCCTCAGTCTCAGCCTCAGGAGAGATGCCTGCAGGAACATGTTACTGACAGTGCAGTACTGCGAGCCTCAGTCTCATCCTCAGGAGCGATGCCTGCAGGAACATGTTACCGACAGTGCAGTTCTTCGAGCCTCAGTCTCAGCCTCAGGAGAGATGCCTGCAGGAACATGTTACCGACAGTGCAGTACTGCGAGCCTCAGTCTCAGCCTCAGGAGAGACGCCTGCAGGAACATGTTACCCACAGTGCAGTACTGCGAGCCTCAGTCTCAGCCTCAGGAGAGATGCCTGCAGGAACATGTTACCCACAGTGCAGTACTTCAAGCCTCAGTCTCAGCCTCAGGAGAGACGCCTGCAGGAACATGTTACCGACAGTGCAGTACTTGGAGCCTCAGTCTAGGCCTCAGGAGCGATGCCTGCAGGAACATGTTACCCACAGTGCAGTACTTCAAGCCTCAGTCTCAGCCTCAGGAGAGACGCCTGCAGGAACATGTTACCCACAGTGCTGTACTGCGATCCTCAGTCTCCGCCTCAAGAGAGATGCCTGCAGGAACATGTTACCGACAGTGCAGTACTGCGAGCCTCAGTCTCAGCCTCAGGAGAGATGCCTGCAGGAACATGTTACCCACAGTGCAGTACTGCGAGCCTCAGTCTCAGCCTCAGGAGAGATGCCTGCAGGAACATGTTACCGACAGTGCAGTACTGCGAGCGTCAGTCTCAGCCTCAGGAGAGACGCCTGCAGGAACATGTTACCCACAGTGCAGTACTGCGAGCCTCAGTCTCAGCCTCAGGAGAGATGCCTGCAGGAACATGTTACCCACAGTGCAGTACTTCAAGCCTCAGCCTCAGGAGAGACGCCTGCAGGAACATGTTACCGACAGTGCAGTACTTGGAGCCTCAGTCTAGGCCTCAGGAGCTATGCCTGCAGGAACATGTTACCCACAGTGCTGTACTTCGAGCCTCAGTCTCAGCCTCAGGAGAGACGCCTGCAGGAACATGTTACCCACATTGCAGTACTGCGAGCCTCAGTCTCAGCCTCAGGAGAGATGCCTGCAGGGACATGTTACCGACAGTGCAGTACTGCGAGCCTCAGTGTCAGCCTTAGGAGAGATGCCTGCAGGAACATGTTACCGACAGTGCAGTACTGCGAGCCTCAGCCTCAGGAGAGATGCCTGCAGGAACATGTTACCCACAGTGCAGTACTTCAAGCCTCAGTCTCAGCCTCAGGAGAGACGCCTGCAGGAACATGTTACCGACAGTGCAGTACTTGGAGCCTCAGTCTAGGCCTCAGGAGCGATGCCTGCAGGAACATGTTACCCACAGTGCAGTACTTCGAGCCTCTGTCTCAGCCTCAGGAGAGACGCCTGCAGGAACATGTTACCCACAGTTCTGTACTGCGATCCTCAGTCTTCGCCTCAGGAGAGATGCCTGCAGGAACATGATACCGACAGTGCAGTACTGCGAGCCTCAATCTCAGCCTCAGGAGAGATGCCTGCAGGAACATGTTACCCTCAGTGCAGTACTGCGAGCCTCAGCCTCAGGAGAGATGCCTGCAGGAACATGTTACCCACAGTGCAGTACTTCAAGCCTCAGTCTCAGCCTCAGGAGAGACGCCTGCAGGAACATGTTACCAACAGTGCAGTACTGCGAGCCTCAGTCTCAGCCTCAGGAGAGATGCCTGCAGGAACATGTCACCCACAGTGCAGTACTGCGAGTCTCAGTCTCAGCCTCAGGAGAGATGCCTGCAGGAACATGTTACCGACAGTGCAGTACTGCGAGCCTCAGTCTCATCCTCAGGAGCGATGCCTGCAGGAACATGTTACCCAAAGTGCAGTACTGCGAGCCTCAGTCTCAGCCTCAGGAGAGACGCCTGCAGGAACATGTTACCCACAGTGCAGTACTGCGAGCCTCAGTCTCAGCCTCAGGAGAGATGCCTGCAGGAACATGTTACCCACAGTGCAGTACTGCGAGCCTCAGTCTCAGCCTCAGGAGAGATGCCTGCAGGAACAAGTTACCGACAGTGCAGTACTGCGAGCCTCAGTCTCAGCCTCAGGAGAGATGCCTGCAGGAACATGTTACCGACAGTGCAGTACTGCGAGCCTCAATATCTGCCTCAGGAGAGATGCCTGCAGGAACATGTTACCGACAGTGCAGTAGTGCGAGCCTCAGCCTAAGGAGAGATGCCTGCAGGAACATGTTACCCACAGTGCAGTACTTCAAGCCTCAGTCTCAGCCTCAGGAGAGACGCCTGCAGGAACATGTTACCGACAGTGCAGTACTTGGAGCCTCAGTCTAGGCCTCAGGAGCGATGCCTGCAGGAACATGTTACCCACAGTGCAGTACTTCGAGCCTCAGTCTCAGCCTCAGGAGAGACGCCTGCAGGAACATGTTACCCACAGTGCTGTACTGCGATCCTCAGTCTCCGCCTCAGGAGAGATGCCTGCAGGAACATGTTACCGACAGTGCAGTACTGCGAGCCTCAGTCTCAGCCTCAGGAGAGATGCCTGCAGGAACATGTTACCCACAGTGCAGTACTTCAAGCCTCAGTCTCAGCCTCAGGAGAGACGCCTGCAGGAACATGTTACCAACAGTGCAGTACTGCGAGCCTCAGTCTCAGCCTCAGGAGAGAAGCCTGCAGGAACATGTTACCGACAGTGCAGTACTTCGAGCCTCAGTCTCAGCCTCAGGAGAGATGCCTGCAGAAACATGTTACTGACAGTGCAGTACTTCGAGCCTCAGTCTCAGCCTCAGGAGCGATGCCTGCAGGAACATGTTACCCACAGTGCAGTACTTCGAGCCTCAGTCTCAGCCTCAGGAGAGACGCCTGCAGGAACATGTTACCCACAGTGCAGTACTGAGAGCCTCAGTCTCAGCCTCAGGAGAGATGCCTGCAGGAACATGTTACCCACAGTGCAGTACTGCGAGCCTCAGTTTCAGCCTTAGGAGAGATGCCTGCAGGAACATGTTACCGACAGTGCAGTACTGCGAGCCTCAGTCTCAGCCTCAGGAGAGACGCCTGCAGGAACATGTTACCCACAGTGCAGTACTGCGAGTCTCAGTCTCAGCCTCAGGAGAGATGCCTGCAGGAACATGTTACCAACAGTGCAGTACTGCGAGCCTCAGTCTCATCCTCAGGAGCGATGCCTGCAGGAACATGTTACCGACAGTGCAGTACTTCGAGCCTCAGTCTCAGCCTCAGGAGAGATGCCTGCAGGAACATGTTACCGACAGTGCAGTACTGCGAGCCTCAGTCTCAGCCTCAGGAGAGATGCCTGCAGGAACATGTTACCCACAGTGCAGTACAGCGAGCCTCAGTCTCAGCCTCAGGAGAGATGCCTGCAGGAACACGTTACCAACAGTGCAGTACTGCGAGCCTCAGTCTCAGCCTCAGGAGAGATGCCTGCAGGAACATGTTACCGACAGTGCAGTACTTCGAGCCTCAGTCTCAGCCTCAGCAGAGACGCCTGCAGGAACATGTTACCGACAGTGCAGTACTGCGAGCCTCAGTCTCAGCCTCAGGAGAGATGCCTGCAGGAACATGTTACCCACAGTGCAGTACTGCGAGCCTCAGTTTCAGCCTCAGGAGAGATGCCTGCAGGAACACGTTACCAACAGTGCAGTACTGCGAGCCTCAGTCTCAGCCTCAGGAGAGATGCCTGCAGGAACATGTTACCGACAGTGCAGTACTTCCAGCCTCAGTCTCAGCCGCAGGAGAGACGCCTGCAGGAACATGTTACCGACAGTGCAGTACTTTGCAGTACTTGGAGCCTCAGTCTCAGCCTCAGGAGCGATGCCTGCAGGAACATGTTACCGACAGTGCAGTACTGCGAGCCTCAGTCTCAGCCTCAGGAGAGATGCCTGCAGGAACATGTTACCCACAGTGCAGTACTGCGAGCCTCAGTCTCAGCCTCAGGAGAGATGCCTGCAGGAACACGTTACCAACAGTGCAGTACTGCGAGCCTCAGTCTCAGCCTCAGGAGAGATGCCTGCAGGAACATGTTACCGACAGTGCAGTACTTCGAGCCTCAGTCTCGGCCTCAGGAGAGACGCCTGCAGGAACATGTTACTGACAGTGCAGTACTTGGAGCCTCAGTCTCAGCCTCAGGAGCGATGCCTGCAGGAACATGTTACCCACAGTGCAGTACTTCGAGCCTCAGTCTCAGCCTCAGGAGAGATGCCTGCAGGAACATGTTACCGACAGTGCAGTACTTGGAGCCTCAGTCTCAGCCTCAGCAGCGATGCCTGCAGGAACATGTTACCCACAGTGCAGTACTTCGAGCCTCAGTCTCAGCATCAGGAGAGACACCTGCAGGAACATGTTACCCACAGTGCAGTACTGCGAGCCTCAGGAGAGATGCCTGCAGGAACATGTTACCGACAGCCCAGTACTTGGAGCCTCAGTCTCAGCCTTAGGAGAGATGCCTGCAGGAACATGTTACCGACAGTTCAGTACTTGGAGCCTCAGTCTCAGCCTCAGGAGAGATGCCTGCAGGAACATGTTACCGACAGCGCAGTACTTGGAGCCTCAGTCTCAGCCTCAGGAGAGATGCCTGCAGGAACATGTTACCGACAGTGCAGTACTTGGAGCCTCAGTCTCAGCCTCAGGAGAGATGCCTGCAGGAACATGTTACCGACAGTGCAGTACTGCGAGCCTCAATATCAGCCTCAGGAGAGATGCTTGCAGGAACATGTTACCGACAGTGCAGTACTGCGAGCCTCAATATCTGCCTCAGGAGAGATGCCTGCAGGAACATGTTACCGACAGTGCAGTACTGCGAGCCTCAGTCTCAGCCTCAGGAGAGATGCCTGCAGGAACATGTTACCGACAGGGCAGTACTGCGAGCCTCAGTCTCAGCCTCAGGAGAGATGCCTGCAGGAACATGTTACCCTCAGTGCAGTACTGCGAGCCTCAGCCTCAGGAGAGATGCCTGCAGGAACATGTTACCCACAGTGCAGTACTTCAAGCCTCAGTCTCAGCCTCAGGAGAGACGCCTGCAGGAACATGTTACCGACAGTGCAGTACTTGGAGCCTCAGTTTAGGCCTCAGGAGCGATGCCTGCAGGAACATGTTACCCACAGTGCAGTACTTCAAGCCTCAGTCTCAGCCTCAGGAGAGACGCCTGCAGGAACATGTTACCAACAGTGCAGTACTGCGAGCCTCAGTCTCAGCCTCAGGAGAGAAGCCTGCAGGAACATGTTACCGACAGTGCAGTACTTCGAGCCTCAGTCTCAGCCTCAGGAGAGATGCCTGCAGGAACATGTTACCGACAGTGCAGTACTTGGAGCCTCAGTCTCAGCCTCAGGAGCGATGCCTGCAGGAACATGTTACCCACAGTGCTGTACTTCGAGCCTCAGTCTCAGCCTCAGGATTGACGCCTGCAGGAACATGTTACCCACAGAGCAGTACTGCGAGCCTCAGTCTCAGCCTCAGGAGAGATGCCTGCAGGAACATGTTACCCACAGTGCAGTACTGCGAGCCTCAGTCTCAGCCTCAGGAGAGATGCCTGCAGGAACATGTTACCGACAGTGCAGTACTTGGAGCCTCAGTCTCAGCCCCAGGAGAGACGCCTGCAGGAACATGTTACCCACAGTGCAGTACTGCGAGCCTCAGTCTCAGCCTCAGGAGAGACGCCTGCAGGAACATGTTACCCACAGTGCAGTACTGCGAGCCTCAGTCTCAGCCTCAGGAGAGATGCCTGCAGTAACATGTTACAGACAGTGCAGTACTGCGAGCCTCAGTCTGATCCTCAGGAGCGATGCCTGCAGGAACATGTTACCGACAGTGCAGTACTTCGAGCCTCAGTCTCAGCCTCAGGAGAGATGCCTGCAGGAATATGTTACCGACAGTGCAGTACTGCGAGCCTCGGTCTCAGCCTCAGGAGAGATGCCTGCAGGAACATGTTACCCACAGTGCAGTACTGCGAGCCTCAGTCTCAGCCTCAGGAGAGATGCCTGCAGGAACACGTTACCAACAGTGCAGTACTGCAAGCCTCAGTCTCAGCCTCAGGAGAGATGCCTGCAGGAACATGTTATCGACAGTGCAGTACTTCGAGCCTCAGTCTCAGCCTCAGGAGAGACGCCTGCAGGAACATGTTACTGACAGTGCAGTACTTGGAGCCTCAGTCTCAGCCTCAGGAGCGATGCCTGCAGGAACATGTTACCGACAGTGCAGTACTTGGAGCCTCAGTCTAGGCCTCAGGAGCGATGCCTGCAGGAACATGTTACCCACAGTGCAGTACTTCGAGCCTCTGTCTCAGCCTCAGGAGAGACGCCTGCAGGAACATGTTACCCACAGTTCTGTACTGCGATCCTCAGTCTTCGCCTCAGGAGAGATGCCTGCAGGAACATGATACCGACAGTGCAGTACTGCGAGCCTCAATCTCAGCCTCAGGAGAGATGCCTGCAGGAACATGTTACCCTCAGTGCAGTACTGCGAGCCTCAGCCTCAGGAGAGATGCCTGCAGGAACATGTTACCCACAGTGCAGTACTTCAAGCCTCAGTCTCAGCCTCAGGAGAGACGCCTGCAGGAACATGTTACCAACAGTGCAGTACTGCGAGCCTCAGTCTCAGCCTCAGGAGAGATGCCTGCAGGAACATGTTACCCACAGTGCAGTACTGCGAGTCTCAGTCTCAGCCTCAGGAGAGATGCCTGCAGGAACATGTTACCGACAGTGCAGTACTGTGAGCCTCAGTCTCATCCTCAGGAGCGATGCCTGCAGGAACATGTTACCCAAAGTGCAGTACTGCGAGCCTCAGTCTCAGCCTCAGGAGAGACGCCTGCAGGAACATGTTACCCACAGTGCAGTACTGCGAGCCTCAGTCTCAGCCTCAGGAGAGATGCCTGCAGGAACATGTTACCCACAGTGCAGTACTGCGAGCCTCAGTCTCAGCCTCAGGAGAGATGCCTGCAGGAACAAGTTACCGACAGTGCAGTACTGCGAGCCTCAGTCTCAGCCTCAGGAGAGATGCCTGCAGGAACATGTTACCGACAGTGCAGTACTGCGAGCCTCAATATCTGCCTCAGGAGAGATGCCTGCAGGAACATGTTACCGACAGTGCAGTAGTGCGAGCCTCAGCCTAAGGAGAGATGCCTGCAGGAACATGTTACCCACAGTGCAGTACTTCAAGCCTCAGTCTCAGCCTCAGGAGAGACGCCTGCAGGAACATGTTACCGACAGTGCAGTACTTGGAGCCTCAGTCTAGGCCTCAGGAGCGATGCCTGCAGGAACATGTTACCCACAGTGCAGTACTTCGAGCCTCAGTCTCAGCCTCAGGAGAGACGCCTGCAGGAACATGTTACCCACAGTGCTGTACTGCGATCCTCAGTCTCCGCCTCAGGAGAGATGCCTGCAGGAACATGTTACCGACAGTGCAGTACTGCGAGCCTCAGTCTCAGCCTCAGGAGAGATGCCTGCAGGAACATGTTACCCACAGTGCAGTACTTCAAGCCTCAGTCTCAGCCTCAGGAGAGACGCCTGCAGGAACATGTTACCAACAGTGCAGTACTGCGAGCCTCAGTCTCAGCCTCAGGAGAGAAGCCTGCAGGAACATGTTACCGACAGTGCAGTACTTCGAGCCTCAGTCTCAGCCTCAGGAGAGATGCCTGCAGAAACATGTTACTGACAGTGCAGTACTTCGAGCCTCAGTCTCAGCCTCAGGAGCGATGCCTGCAGGAACATGTTACCCATAGTGCAGTACTTCGAGCCTCAGTCTCAGCCTCAGGAGAGACGCCTGCAGGAACATGTTACCCACAGTGCAGTACTGAGAGCCTCAGTCTCAGCCTCAGGAGAGATGCCTGCAGGAACATGTTACCCACAGTGCAGTACTGCGAGCCTCAGTTTCAGCCTTAGGAGAGATGCCTGCAGGAACATGTTACCGACAGTGCAGTACTGCGAGCCTCAGTCTCAGCCTCAGGAGAGACGCCTGCAGGAACATGTTACCCACAGTGCAGTACTGCGAGTCTCAGTCTCAGCCTCAGGAGAGATGCCTGCAGGAACATGTTACCGACAGTGCAGTACTGCGAGCCTCAGTCTCATCCTCAGGAGCGATGCCTGCAGGAACATGTTACCGACAGTGCAGTACTTCGAGCCTCAGTCTCAGCCTCAGGAGAGATGCCTGCAGGAACATGTTACCGACAGTGCAGTACTGCGAGCCTCAGTCTCAGCCTCAGGAGAGATGCCTGCAGGAACATGTTACCCACAGTGCAGTACAGCGAGCCTCAGTCTCAGCCTCAGGAGAGATGCCTGCAGGAACACGTTACCAACAGTGCAGTACTGCGAGCCTCAGTCTCAGCCTCAGGAGAGATGCCTGCAGGAACATGTTACCGACAGTGCAGTACTTCGAGCCTCAGTCTCAGCCTCAGCAGAGACGCCTGCAGGAACATGTTACCGACAGTGCAGTACTGCGAGCCTCAGTCTCAGCCTCAGGAGAGATGCCTGCAGGAACATGTTACCCACAGTGCAGTACTGCGAGCCTCAGTTTCAGCCTCAGGAGAGATGCCTGCAGGAACACGTTACCAACAGTGCAGTACTGCGAGCCTCAGTCTCAGCCTCAGGAGAGATGCCTGCACGAACATGTTACCGACAGTGCAGTACTTCCAGCCTCAGTCTCAGCCGCAGGAGAGACGCCTGCAGGAACATGTTACCGACAGTGCAGTACTTTGCAGTACTTGGAGCCTCAGTCTCAGCCTCAGGAGCGATGCCTGCAGGAACATGTTACCGACAGTGCAGTACTGCGAGCCTCAGTCTCAGCCTCAGGAGAGATGCCTGCAGGAACATGTTACCCACAGTGCAGTACTGCGAGCCTCAGTCTCAGCCTCAGGAGAGATGCCTGCAGGAACACGTTACCAACAGTGCAGTACTGCGAGCCTCAGTCTCAGCCTCAGGAGAGATGCCTGCAGGAACATGTTACCGACAGTGCAGTACTTCGAGCCTCAGTCTCGGCCTCAGGAGAGACGCCTGCAGGAACATGTTACTGACAGTGCAGTACTTGGAGCCTCAGTCTCAGCCTCAGGAGCGATGCCTGCAGGAACATGTTTCCCACAGTGCAGTACTTCGAGCCTCAGTCTCAGCCTCAGGAGAGATGCCTGCAGGAACATGTTACCGACAGTGCAGTACTTGGAGCCTCAGTCTCAGCCTCAGCAGCGATGCCTGCAGGAACATGTTACCCACAGTGCAGTACTTCGAGCCTCAGTCTCAGCATCAGGAGAGACACCTGCAGGAACATGTTACCCACAGTGCAGTACTGCGAGCCTCAGGAGAGATGCCTGCAGGAACATGTTACCGACAGCCCAGTACTTGGAGCCTCAGTCTCAGCCTCAGGAGAGATGCCTGCAGGAACATGTTACCGACAGTTCAGTACTTGGAGCCTCAGTCTCAGCCTCAGGAGAGATGCCTGCAGGAACATGTTACCGACAGCGCAGTACTTGGAGCCTCAGTCTCAGCCTCAGGAGAGATGCCTGCAGGAACATGTTACCGACAGTGCAGTACTTGGAGCCTCAGTCTCAGCCTCAGGAGAGATGCCTGCAGGAACATGTTACCGACAGTGCAGTACTGCGAGCCTCAATATCAGCCTCAGGAGAGATGCTTGCAGGAACATGTTACCGACAGTGCAGTACTGCGAGCCTCAATATCTGCCTCAGGAGAGATGCCTGCAGGAACATGTTACCGACAGTGCAGTACTGCGAGCCTCAGTCTCAGCCTCAGGAGAGATGCCTGCAGGAACATGTTACCGACAGTGCAGTACTGCGAGCCTCAGTCTCAGCCTCAGGAGAGATGCCTGCAGGAACATGTTACCCTCAGTGCAGTACTGCGAGCCTCAGCCTCAGGAGAGATGCCTGCAGGAACATGTTACCCACAGTGCAGTACTTCAAGCCTCAGTCTCAGCCTCAGGAGAGACGCCTGCAGGAACATGTTACCGACAGTGCAGTACTTGGAGCCTCAGTTTAGGCCTCAGGAGCGATGCCTGCAGGAACATGTTACCCACAGTGCAGTACTTCAAGCCTCAGTCTCAGCCTCAGGAGAGACGCCTGCAGGAACATGTTACCAACAGTGCAGTACTGCGAGCCTCAGTCTCAGCCTCAGGAGAGAAGCCTGCAGGAACATGTTACCGACAGTGCAGTACTTCGAGCCTCAGTCTCAGCCTCAGGAGAGATGCCTGCAGGAACATGTTACCGACAGTGCAGTACTTGGAGCCTCAGTCTCAGCCTCAGGAGCGATGCCTGCAGGAACATGTTACCCACAGTGCTGTACTTCGAGCCTCAGTCTCAGCCTCAGGATTGACGCCTGCAGGAACATGTTACCCACAGAGCAGTACTGCGAGCCTCAGTCTCAGCCTCAGGAGAGACGCCTGCAGGAACATGTTACCCACAGTGCAGTACTGCGAGCCTCAGTCTCAGCCTCAGGAGAGATGCCTGCAGGAACATGTTACCGACAGTGCAGTACTTGGAGCCTCAGTCTCAGCCCCAGGAGAGACGCCTGCAGGAACATGTTACCCACAGTGCAGTACTGCGAGCCTCAGTCTCAGCCTCAGGAGAGATGCCTGCAGGAACATGTTACCGACAGTGCAGTACTGCGAGCCTCAGTCTCAGCCTCAGGAGAGACGCCTGCAGGAACATGTTACCCACAGTGCAGTACTGCGAGCCTCAGTCTCAGCCTCAGGAGAGATGCCTGCAGTAACATGTTACAGACAGTGCAGTACTGCGAGCCTCAGTCTGATCCTCAGGAGCGATGCCTGCAGGAACATGTTACCGACAGTGCAGTACTTCGAGCCTCAGTCTCAGCCTCAGGAGAGATGCCTGCAGGAGTATGTTACCGACAGTGCAGTACTGCGAGCCTCGGTCTCAGCCTCAGGAGAGATGCCTGCAGGAACATGTTACCCACAGTGCAGTACTGCGAGCCTCAGTCTCAGCCTCAGGAGAGATGCCTGCAGGAACACGTTACCAACAGTGCAGTACTGCAAGCCTCAGTCTCAGCCTCAGGAGAGATGCCTGCAGGAACATGTTATCGACAGTGCAGTACTTCGAGCCTCAGTCTCAGCCTCAGGAGAGACGCCTGCAGGAACATGTTACTGACAGTGCAGTACTTGGAGCCTCAGTCTCAGCCTCAGGAGCGATGCCTGCAGGAACATGTTACCGACAGTGCAGTACTGCGAGCCTCAGTCTCAGCCTCAGGAGAGATGCCTGCAGGAACATGTTACCCACAGTGCAGTACTGCGAGCCTCAGTCTCAGCCTCAGGAGAGATGCCTGCAGGAACATGTTACCGACAGTGCAGTACTGGGAGCCTAAGTCTCAGCCTCAGGAGCGATGCTTGCAGGAACATGTTACCCACAGTGCAGTACTTCGAGCCTCAGTCTCAGCCTCAGGAGAGATGCCTGCAGGAACATGTTACCGACAGTGCAGTACTTGGAGCCTCAGTCTCAGCCTCAGAAGCGATGCCTGCAGGAACATGTTACCCACAGTGCAGTACTTCGAGCCTCAGTCTCAGCATCAGGAGAGACACCTGCAGGAACATGTTACCCACAGTGCAGTACTGCAAGCCTCAGGAGAGATGCCTGCAGGAACATGTTACCGACAGTGCAGTACTTTGAGCCTCAGTCTCAGCCTCCGGAGAGATGCCTGCAGGAATATGTTACCAACAGCGCAGTACTTGGAGCCTCAGTCTCAGCCTCAGGAGAGATGCCTGCAGGAACATGTTACCGACAGTGCAGTACTTGGAGCCTCAGTCTCAGCCTCAGGAGCGATGCCTGCAGGAACATGTTACCCACAGTGCAGTACTTCGAGCCTCAGTCTCAGCATCAGGAGAGACACCTGCAGGAACATGTTACCCACAGTGCAGTACTGCGAGCCTCAGGAGAGATGCCTGCAGGAACATGTTACTGACAGTGCAGTACTTGGAGCCTCAGTCTCAGCCTCAGGAGAGATGCCTGCAGGAATATGTTACCAACAGCGCAGTACTTGGAGCCTCAGTCTCAGCCTCAGGAGAGATGCCTGCAGGAACATGTTACCGACAGTGCAGTAGTTGGAGCCTCAGTCTCAGCCTCAGGAGAGATGCCTGCAGGAACATGTTACCGACAGTGCAGTACTGCGAGCCTCAATATCAGCCTCAGGAGAGATGCCTGCAGGAACATGTTACCGACAGTGCAGTACTGCGAGCCTCAGTCTCAGCCTCAGGAGAGATGCCTGCAGGAACATGTTACCCACAGTGCAGTACTGCGAGCCTCAGTCTCAGCCTCAGGAGAGATGCCTGCAGGAACATGTTACCGACAGTGCAGTACTGCGAGCCTCAGTCTCAGCCTCAGGAGAGATGCCTGCAGGAACATGTTACCGACAGTGCAGTACTGCGAGCCTCAATATCTGCCTCAGGAGAGATGCCTGCAGGAACATGTTACCGACAGTGCAGTAGTGCGAGCCTCAGCCTAAGGAGAGATGCCTGCAGGAACATGTTACCCACAGTGCAGTACTTCAAGCCTCAGTCTCAGCCTCAGGAGAGACGCCTGCAGGAACATGTTACCGACAGTGCAGTACTTGGAGCCTCAGTCTAGGCCTCAGGAGCGATGCCTGCAGGAACATGTTACCCACAGTGCAGTACTTCGAGCCTCAGTCTCAGCCTCAGGAGAGACGCCTGCAGGAACATGTTACCCACAGTGCTGTACTGCGATCCTCAGTCTCCGCCTCAGGAGAGATGCCTGCAGGAACATGTTACCGACAGTGCAGTACTGCGAGCCTCAGTCTCAGCCTCAGGAGAGATGCCTGCAGGAACATGTTACCCACAGTGCAGTACTTCAAGCCTCAGTCTCAGCCTCAGGAGAGACGCCTGCAGGAACATGTTACCAACAGTGCAGTACTGCGAGCCTCAGTCTCAGCCTCAGGAGAGAAGCCTGCAGGAACATGTTACCGACAGTGCAGTACTTCGAGCCTCAGTCTCAGCCTCAGGAGAGATGCCTGCAGAAACATGTTACTGACAGTGCAGTACTTCGAGCCTCAGTCTCAGCCTCAGGAGCGATGCCTGCAGGAACATGTTACCCACAGTGCAGTACTTCGAGCCTCAGTCTCAGCCTCAGGATTGACGCCTGCAGGAACATGTTACCCACAGTGCAGTACTGCGAGCCTCGGTCTCAGCCTCAGGAGAGACGCCTGCAGGAACATGTTACCCACAGTGCAGTACTGCGAGCCTCAGTCTCAGCCTCAGGAGAGATGCCTGCAGGAACATGTTACCGACAGTGCAGTACTTGGAGCCTCAGTCTCAGCCTCAGGAGAAACGCCTACAGGAACATGTTACCCACAGTGCAGTACTGCGAGCCTCAGTCTCAGCCTCAGGAGAGATGCCTGCAGGAACATGTTACCGACAGTGCAGTACTGCGAGCCTCAGTCTCATCCTCAGGAGCGATGCCTGCAGGAACATGTTACCGACAGTGCAGTTCTTCGAGCCTCAGTCTCAGCCTCAGGAGAGATGCCTGCAGGAACATGTTACCGACAGTGCAGTACTGCGAGCCTCAGTCTCAGCCTCAGGAGAGACGCCTGCAGGAACATGTTACCCACAGTGCAGTACTGCGAGCCTCAGTCTCAGCCTCAGGAGAGATGCCTGCAGGAACATGTTACCCACAGTGCAGTACTTCAAGCCTCAGTCTCAGCCTCAGGAGAGACGCCTGCAGGAACATGTTACCGACAGTGCAGTACTTGGAGCCTCAGTCTAGGCCTCAGGAGCGATGCCTGCAGGAACATGTTACCCACAGTGCAGTACTTCAAGCCTCAGTCTCAGCCTCAGGAGAGACGCCTGCAGGAACATGTTACCCACAGTGCTGTACTGCGATCCTCAGTCTCCGCCTCAAGAGAGATGCCTGCAGGAACATGTTACCGACAGTGCAGTACTGCGAGCCTCAGTCTCAGCCTCAGGAGAGATGCCTGCAGGAACATGTTACCCACAGTGCAGTACTGCGAGCCTCAGTCTCAGCCTCAGGAGAGATGCCCGCAGGAACATGTTACCGACAGTGCAGTACTGCGAGCGTCAGTCTCAGCCTCAGGAGAGACGCTTGCAGGAACATGTTACCCACAGTGCAGTACTGCGAGCCTCAGTCTCAGCCTCAGGAGAGATGCCTGCAGGAACATGTTACCCACAGTGCAGTACTTCAAGCCTCAGCCTCAGGAGAGACGCCTGCAGGAACATGTTACCGACAGTGCAGTACTTGGAGCCTCAGTCTAGGCCTCAGGAGCTATGCCTGCAGGAACATGTTACCCACAGTGCAGTACTTCGAGCCTCAGTCTCAGCCTCAGGAGAGACGCCTGCAGGAACATGTTACCCACATTGCAGTACTGCGAGCCTCAGTGTCAGCCTTAGGAGAGATGCCTGCAGGAACATGTTACCGACAGTGCAGTACTGCGAGCCTCAGCCTCAGGAGAGATGCCTGCAGGAACATGTTACCCACAGTGCAGTACTTCAAGCCTCAGTCTCAGCCTCAGGAGAGACGCCTGCAGGAACATGTTACCGACAGTGCAGTACTTGGAGCCTCAGTCTAGGCCTCAGGAGCGATGCCTGCAGGAACATGTTACCCACAGTGCAGTACTTCGAGTCTCAGTCTCAGCCTCAGGAGAGACGCCTGCAGGAACATGTTACCCACAGTTCTGTACTGCGATCCTCAGTCTTCGCCTCAGGAGAGATGCCTGCAGGAACATGATACCGACAGTGCAGTACTGCGAGCCTCAGTCTCAGCCTCAGGAGAGATGCCTGCAGGAACATGTTACCCTCAGTGCAGTACTGCGAGCCTCAGCCTCAGGAGAGATGCCTGCAGGAACATGTTACCCACAGTGCAGTACTTCAAGCCTCAGTCTCAGCCTCAGGAGAGACGCCTGCAGGAACATGTTACCAACAGTGCAGTACTGCGAGCCTCAGTCTCAGCCTCAGGAGAGATGCCTGCAAGAACATGTTACCGACAGTGCAGTACTTCGAGCCTCAGTCTCAGCCTCAGGAGCGATGCCTGCAGGAACATGTTACCCACAGTGCAGTAATTCGAGTCTCAGTCTCAGCCTCAGGAGAGACGCCTGCAGGAACATGTTACCCAAAGTGCAGTACTGCGAGCCTCAGTCTCAGCCTCAGGAGAGACGCCTGCAGGAACATGTTACCCACAGTGCAGTACTGCGAGCCTCAGTCTCAGCCTCAGGAGAGATGCCTGCAGGAACATGTTACCGACAGTGCAGTACTTGGAGCCTCAGTCTCAGCCTCAGGAGAGACGCCTGCAGGAACATTTTACCCACAGTGCAGTACTGCGAGCCTCAGTCTCAGCCTCAGGAGAGATGCCTGCAGGAACATGTTACCCACAGTGCAGTACTGCGAGCCTCAGTTTCAGCTTTAGGAGAGATGCCTGCAGGAACATGTTACCGACAGTGCAGTACTGCGAGCCTCAGTCTCAGCCTCAGGAGAGACGCCTGCAGGAACATGTTACCCACAGTGCAGTACTGCGAGTCTCAGTCTCAGCCTCAGGAGAGATGCCTGCAGGAACATGTTACCGACAGTGCAGTACTGCGAGCCTCAGTCTCATCCTCAGGAGCGATGCCTGCAGGAACATGTTACCGACAGTGCAGTACTTCGAGCCTCAGTCTCAGCCTCAGGAGAGATGCCTGCAGGAACATGTTACCGACAGTGCAGTACTGCGAGCCTCAGTCTCAGCCTCAGGAGAGATGCCTGCAGGAACATGTTACCCACAGTGCAGTACAGCGAGCCTCAGTCTCAGCCTCAGGAGAGATGCCTGCAGGAACACGTTACCAACAGTGCAGTACTGCGAGCCTCAGTCTCAGCCTCAGGAGAGATGCCTGCAGGAACATGTTACCGACAGTGCAGTACTTCGAGCCTCAGTCTCAGCCTCAGCAGAGACGCCTGCAGGAACATGTTACCGACAGTGCAGTACTTGGAGCCTCAGTCTCAGCCTCAGGAGCGATGCCTGCAGGAACATGTTACCGACAGTGCAGTACTGCGAGCCTCAGTCTCAGCCTCAGGAGAGATGCCTGCAGGAACATGTTACCCACAGTGCAGTACTGCGAGCCTCAGTCTCAGCCTCAGGAGAGATGCCTGCAGGAACACGTTACCAACAGTGCAGTACTGCGAGCCTCAGTCTCAGCCTCAGGAGAGATGCCTGCAGGAACATGTTACCGACAGTGCAGTACTTCGAGCCTCAGTCTCGAACTCAGGAGAGACGCCTGCAGGAACATGTTACCGACAGTGCAGTACTTGGAGCCTCAGTCTCAGCCTCAGGAGCGATGCCTGCAGGAACATGTTACCCACTGTGCAGTACTTCGAGCCTCAGTCTCAGCATCAGGAGAGACACCTGCAGGAACATGTTACCGACAGTGCAATACTGCGAGCCTCAGTCTCATCCTCTCGAGCGATGCCTGCAGGAACATGTTACCCACAGTGCAGTACTGCGAGCCGCAGGGGAGATGCCTGCAGGAACATGTTACCGACAGTGCAGTACTTGGAGCCTCAGTCTCAGCCTCAGGAGAGATGCCTGCAGGAATATGTTACCGACAGCGCAGTACTTGGAGCCTCAGTCTCAGCCTCAGGAGAGATGCCTGCAGGAACATGTTACCAACAGTGCAGTACTGCGAGCCTCAGTCTCAGCCTCAGGAAAGACGCCTGCAGGAACATGTTACCGACAGTGCAGTACTTCGAGCCTCAGTCTCAGCCTCAGGAGAGATGCCTGCAGGAACATGTTACCGACAGTGCAGTACTTGGAGCCTCAGTCTCAGCCTCAGGAGAGATGCGTGCAGGAATATGTTACCGACAGCGCAGTACTTGGAGCCTCAGTCTCAGCCTCAGGAGAGATGCCTGCAGGAACATGTTACCAACAGTGCAGTACTGCGAGCCTCAGTCTCAGCCTCAGGAGAGACGCCTGCAGGAACATGTTACCGACAGTGCAGTACTTCGAGCCTCAGTCTCAGCCTCAGGAGAGATGCCTGCAGGAACATGTTACCGACAGTGCAGTACTTCGAGCCTCAGTCTCAGCCTCAGGAGCGAAGCCTACAGGAACATGTTACCCACAGTGCAGTAATTCGAGCCTCAGTCTCAGCCTCAGGAGAGACGCCTGCAGGAACATGTTACCCACAGTGCAGTACTGCGAGCCTCAGTCTCAGCCTCAGGAGAGACGCCTGCAGGAACATGTTACCCACAGTGCAGTACTGCGAGCCTCAGTCTCAGCCTCAGGAGAGATGCCTGCAGGAACATGTTACCGACAGTGCAGTACTTGGAGCCTCAGTCTCAGCCTCAGGAGGGACGCCTGCAGGAACATGTTACCCACAGTGCAGTACTGCGAGCCTCAGTCTCAGCCTCAGGATAGATGCCTGCAGGAACATGTTACCCACAGTGCAGTACTGCGAGCCTCAGTTTCAGCCTTAGGAGAGATGCCTGCAGGAACATGTTACCGGCAGTGCAGTACTGCGAGCCTCAGTCTCAGCCTCAGGAGAGACGCCTGCAGGAACATGTTACCCACAGTGCAGTACTGCGAGCCTCAGTCTCAGCCTCAGGAGAGATGCCTGCAGGAACATGTTACCGACAGTGCAGTACTGCGAGCCTCAGTCTCATCCTCAGGAGCGATGCCTGCAGGAACATGTTACCGACAGTGCAGTACTTCGAGCCTCAGTCTCAGCTTCAGGAGAGATGCCTGCAGGAACATGTTACCCACAGTGCAGTACTGCGAGCCTCAGTCTCAGCCTCAGGAGAGATGCCTGCAGGAACATGTTACCCACAGTGCAGTACTGCGAGCCTCAGTTTCAGCCTCAGGAGAGATGCCTGCAGGAACACGTTACCAACAGTGCAGTACTGCGAGCCTCAGTCTCAGCCTCAGGATAGATGCCTGCAGGAACATGTTACCGACAGTGCAGTACTTCCAGCCTCAGTCTCAGCCTCAGGAGAGACGCCTGCAGGAACATGTTACCGACAGTGCAGTACTTTGCAGTACTTGGAGCCTCAGTCTCAGCCTCAGGAGCGATGCCTGCAGGAACATGTTACCGACAGTGCAGTACTGCGAGCCTCAGTCTCAGCCTCAGGAGAGATGCCTGCAGGAACATGTTACCCACAGTGCAGTACTGCGAGCCTCAGTCTCAGCCTCAGGAGAGATGCCTGCAGGAACAAGTTACCAACAGTGCAGTACTGCGAGCCTCAGTCTCAGCCTCAGGAGAGATGCCTGCAGGAACATGTTACCGACAGTGCAGTACTTCGAGCCTCAGTCTCGGCCTCAGGAGAGACGCCTGCAGGAACATGTTACTGACAGTGCAGTACTTGGAGCCTCAGTCTCAGCCTCAGGAGCGATGCCTGCAGGAACATGTTACCCACAGTGCAGTACTTCGAGCCTCAGTCTCAGCCTCAGGAGAGATGCCTGCAGGAACATGTTACCGACAGTGCAGTACTTGGAGCCTCAGTCTCAGCCTCAGCAGCGATGCCTGCAGGAACATGTTACCCACAGTGCAGTACTTCGAGCCTCAGTCTCAGCATCAGGAGAGACACCTGCAGGAACATGTTACCCACAGTGCAGTACTGCGAGCCTCAAGAGAGATGCCTGCAGGAACATGTTACCGACAGCCCATTACTTGGAGCCTCAGTCTCAGCCTCAGGAGAGATGCCTGCAGGAACATGTTACCGACAGTTCAGTACTTGGAGCCTCAGTCTCAGCCTCAGGAGAGATGCCTGCAGGAACATGTTACCGACAGCGCAGTACTTGGAGCCTCAGTCTCACCCTCAGGAGAGATGCCTGCAGGAACATGTTACCGACAGTGCAGTACTTGGAGCCTCAGTCTCAGCCTCAGGAGAGATGCCTGCAGGAACATGTTACCGACAGTGCAGTACTGCGAGCCTCAATATCAGCCTCAGGAGAGATGCCTGCAGGAACATGTTACCGACAGTGCAGTACTGCGAGCCTCAGTCTCAGCCTCAGGAGAGATGCCTGCAGGAACATGTTACCGACAGTGCAGTACTGCGAGCCTCAATATCTGCCTCAGGAGAGATGCCTGCAGGAACATGTTACCGACAGTGCAGTACTGCGAGCCTCAGTCTCAGCCTCAGGAGAGATGCCTGCAGGAACATGTTACCGACAGTGCAGTACTGCGAGCCTCAGTCTCAGCCTCAAGAGAGATGCCTGCAGGAACATGTTACCCTCAGTGCAGTACTGCGAGCCTCAGCCTCAGGAGAGATGCCTGCAGGAACATGTTACCCACAGTGCAGTACTTCAAGCCTCAGTCTCAGCCTCAGGAGAGACGCCTGCAGGAACATGTTACCGACAGTGCAGTACTTGGAGCCTCAGTTTAGGCCTCAGGAGCGATGCCTGCAGGAACATGTTACCCACAGTGCAGTACTTCAAGCCTCAGTCTCAGCCTCAGGAGAGACGCCTGCAGGAACATGTTACCAACAGTGCAGTACTGCGAGCCTCAGTCTCAGCCTCAGGAGAGAAGCCTGCAGGAACATGTTACTGACAGTGCAGTACTTCGAGCCTCAGTCTCAGCCTCAGGAGAGATGCCTGCAGGAACATGTTACCGACAGTGGAGTACTTGAAGCCTCAGTCTCAGCCTCAGGAGCGATGCCTGCAGGAACATGTTACCCACAGTGCTGTACTTCGAGCCTCAGTCTCAGCCTCAGGATTGACGCCTGCAGGAACATGTTACCCACAGAGCAGTACTGAGAGCCTCAGTCTCAGCCTCAGGAGAGACGCCTGCAGGAACATGTTACCCACAGTGCAGTACTGCGAGCCTCAGTCTCAGCCTCAGGAGAGATGCCTGCAGGAACATGTTACCGACAGTGCAGTACTTGGAGCCTCAGTCTCAGCCTCAGGGGAGACGCCTGCAGGAACATGTTACCCACAGTGCAATACTGCGAGCCTCAGTCTCAGCCTCAGGAGAGATGCCTGCAGGAACATGTTACCGACAGTGCAGTACTGCGAGCCTCAGTCTCAGCCTCAGGAGAGACGCCTGCAGGAACATGTTACCCACAGTGCAGTACTGCGAGCCTCAGTCTCAGCCTCAGGAGAGATGCCTGCAGTAACATGTTACAGACAGTGCAGTACTGCGAGCCTCAGTCTGATCCTCAGGAGCGATGCCTGCAGGAACATGTTACCGACAGTGCAGTACTTCGAGCCTCAGTCTCAGCCTCAGGAGAGATGCCTGCAGGAACATGTTACCGACAGTGCAGTACTGCGAGCCTCGGTCTCAGCCTCAGGAGAGATGCCTGCAGGAACATGTTACCCACAGTGCAGTACTGCGAGCCTCAGTCTCAGCCTCAGGAGAGATGCCTGCAGGAACACGTTACCAACAGTGCAGTACTGCGAGCCTCAGTCTCAGCCTCAGGAGGGATGCCTGCAGGAACATGTTACCGACAGTGCAGTACTTCGAGCCTCAGTCTCAGCCTCAGGAGAGACGCCTGCAGGAACATGTTACTGACAGTGCAGTACTTGGAGCCTCAGTCTCAGCCTCAGGAGCGATGCCTGCAGGAACATGTTACCGACAGTGCAGTACTGCGAGCCTCAGTCTCAGCCTCAGGAGAGATGCCTGCAGGAACATCTTACCCACAGTGCAGTACTGCGAGCCTCAGTCTCAGCCTCAGGAGAGATGCCTGCAGGAACATGTTACCGACAGTGCAGTACTTGGAGCCTAAGTCTCAGCCTCAGGAGCGATGCTTGCAGGAACATGTTACCCACAGTGCAGTACTTCGAGCCTCAGTCTCAGCCTCAGGAGAGATGCCTGCAGGAACATGTTACCGACAGTGCAGTACTTGGAGCCTCAGTCTCAGCCTCAGAAGCTATGCCTGCAGGAACATGTTACCCACAGTGCAGTACTTCGAGCCTCAGTCTCAGCATCAGGAGAGACACCTGCAGGAACATGTTACCCACAGTGCAGTACTGCGAGCCTCAGGAGAGATGCCTGCAGGAACATGTTACCGACAGTGCAGTACTTTGAGCCTCAGTCTCAGCCTCCGGAGAGATGCCTGCAGGAATATGTTACCAACAGCGCAGTACTTGGAGCCTCAGTCTCAGCCTCAGGAGAGATGCCTGCAGGAACATGTTACCGACAGTGCAGTACTTGGAGCCTCAGTCTCAGCATCAGGAGCGATGCCTGCAGGAACATGTTACCCACAGTGCAGTACTTCGAGCCTCAGTCTCAGCATCAGGAGAGACACCTGCAGGAACATGTTACCCACAGTGCAGTACTGCGAGCCTCAGGAGAGATGCCTGCAGGAACATGTTACTGACAGTGCAGTACTTGGAGCCTCAGTCTCAGCCTCAGGAGAGATGCCTGCAGGAATATGTTACCAACAGCGCAGTACTTGGAGCCTCAGTCTCAGCCTCAGGAGAGATGCCTGCAGGAACATGTTACCGACAGTGCAGTAGTTGGAGCCTCAGTCTCGGCCTCAGGAGAGATGCCTGCAGGAACATGTTACCGACAGTGCAGTACTGCGAGCCTCAATATCAGCCTCAGGAGAGATGCCTGCAGGAACATGTTACCGACAGTGCAGTACTGCGAGTCTCAGTCTCAGCCTCAGGAGAGATGCCTGCAGGAACATGTTACCCACAGTGCAGTACTGCGAGCCTCAGTCTCAGCCTCAGGAGAGATGCCTGCAGGAACATGTTACCGACAGTGCAGTACTGCGAGCCTCAGTCTCAGCCTCAGGAGAGATGCCTGCAGGAACATGTTACCGACAGTGCAGTACTGCGAGCCTCAATATCTGCCTCAGGAGAGATGCCTGCAGGAACATGTTACCGACAGTGCAGTAGTGCGAGCCTCAGCCTCAGGAGAGATGCCTGCAGGAACATGTTACCCACAGTGCAGTACTTCAAGCCTCAGTCTCAGCCTCAGGAGAGACGCCTGCAGGAACATGTTACCGACAGTGCAGTACTTGGAGCCTCAGTCTAGGCCTCAGGAGCGATGCCTGCAGGAACATGTTACCCACAGTGCAGTACTTCGAGCCTCAGTTTCAGCCTCAGGAGAGACGCCTGCAGGAACATGTTACCCACAGTGCTGTACTGCGATCCTCAGTCTCCGCCTCAGGAGAGATGCCTGCAGGAACATGTTACCGACAGTGCAGTACTGCGAGCCTCAGTCTCAGCCTCAGGAGAGATGCCTGCAGGAACATGTTACCCACAGTGCAGTACTTCAAGCCTCAGTCTCAGCCTCAGGAGAGACGCCTGCAGGAACATGTTACCAACAGTGCAGTACTGCGAGCCTCAGTCTCAGCCTCAGGAGAGAAGCCTGCAGGAACATGTTACCGACAGTGCAGTACTTCGAGCCTCAGTCTCAGCCTCAGGAGAGATGCCTGCAGAAACATGTTACTGACAGTGCAGTACTTCGAGCCTCAGTCTCAGCCTCAGGAGCGATGCCTGCAGGAACATGTTACCCACAGTGCAGTACTTCGAGCCTCAGTCTCAGCCTCAGGATTGACGCCTGCAGGAACATGTTACCCACAGTGCAGTACTGCGAGCCTCGGTCTCAGCCTCAGGAGAGATGCCTGCAGGAACATGTTACCCACAGTGCAGTACTGCGAGCCTCAGTCTCAGCCTCAGGAGAGATGCCTGCAGGAACATGTTACCGACAGTGCAGTACTTGGAGCCTCAGTCTCAGCCTCAGGAGAAACGCCTGCAGGAACATGTTACCCAGAGTGCAGTACTGCGAGCCTCAGTCTCAGCCTCAGGAGAGATGCCTGCAGGAACATGTTACCGACAGTGCAGTACTGCGAGCCTCAGTCTCATCCTCAGGAGCGATGCCTGCAGGAACATGTTACCGACAGTGCAGTTCTTCGAGCCTCAGTCTCAGCCTCAGGAGAGATGCCTGCAGGAACATGTTACCGACAGTGCAGTACTGCGAGCCTCAGTCTCAGCCTCAGGAGAGATGCCTGCAGGAACATGTTACCCACAGTGCAGTACTGCGAGCCTCAGTCTCAGCCTCAGGAGAGATGCCTGCAGGAACACGTTACCAACAGTGCAGTACTGCGAGCCTCAGTCTCAGCCTCAGGAGAGATGCCTGCAGGAACATGTTACCGACAGTGCAGTACTTCGAGCCTCATTCTCAGCCTCAGGAGAGACGCCTGCAGGAACATGTTACTGACAGTGCAGTACTTGGAGCCTCAGTCTCAGCCTCAGGAGCGATGCCTGCAGAAACATGTTACCGACAGTGCAGTACTGCGAGCCTCAGTCTCAGCCTCAGGAGAGATGCCTGCAGGAACATGTTACCCACAGTGCAGTACTGCGAGCCTCAGTCTCAGCCTCAGGAGAGATGCCTGCAGGAACACGTTACCAACAGTGCAGTACTGCGAGCCTCAGTCTCAGGAGAGATGCCTGCAGAAACATGTTACCGACAGTGCAGTACTTCGAGCCTCAGTCTCGGCCTCAGGAGAGACGCCTGCAGGAACATGTTACCGACAGTGCAGTACTTGGAGCCTCAGTCTCAGCCTCAGGAGCGATGCCTGCAGGAACATGTTACCCACAATGCAGTACTTCGAGCCTCAGTCTCAGCCTCAGGAGAGATGCCTGCAGGAACATGTTACCGACAGTGCAGTACTTGGAGCCTCAGTCTCAGCCTCAGGAGCGATGCCTGCAGGAACATGTTACCCACAGTGCAGTACTTCGAGCCTCAGTCTCAGCATCAGGAGAGACACCTGCAAGAACATGTTACCCACAGTGCAGTGCTGCGAGCCTCAGGAGAGATGCCTGCAGGAACATGTTACCGACAGTGCAGTACTTGGAGCCTCAGTCTCAGCCTCAGGAGAGATGCCTGCAGGAACATGTTACCCACAATGCAGTACTTCGAGCCTCAGTCTCAGCCTCAGGAGAGATGCCTGCAGGAACATGTTACCGACAGTGCAGTACTTGGAGCCTCAGTCTCAGCCTCAGGAGCGATGCCTGCAGGAACATGTTACCCACAGTGCAGTACTTGGAGCCTCAGTCTCAGCCTCAGGAGAGATGCCTGCAGGAACATGTTACCGACAGTGCAGTACTGCGAGCCTCAATATCAGCCTCATGAGAGATGCCTGCAGGAACATGTTACCGACAGCGCAGTACTTGGAGCCTCAGTCTCAGCCTCAGGAGAGACGCCTGCAGGAACATGTTACCGACAGTGCAGTACTTCGAGCCTCAGTCTCAGCCTCAGGAGAGATGCCTGCAGGAACATGTTACCGACAGTGCAGTACTTCGAGCCTCAGTCTCAGCCTCAGGAGAGACGCCTGCAGGAACATGTTACCCACAGTGCAGTACTGCGAGCCTCAGTCTCAGCCTCAGGAGAGACGCCTGCAGGAACATGTTACCCACAATGCAGTACTGCGAGCCTCAGTCTCAGCCTCAGGAGAGATGCCTGCAGGAACATGTTACCGACAGTGCAGTACTTGGAGCCTCAGTCTCAGCCTCAGGAGAGACGCCTGCAGGAACATGTTACCCACAGTGCAGTACTGCGAGCCTCAGTCTCAGCCTCAGGAGAGCTGCCTGCAGGAACATGTTACCCACAGTGCAGTACTGCGAGCCTCAGTTTCAGCCTTAGGAGAGATGCCTGCAGGAACATGTTACCGACAGTGCAGTACTGCGAGCCTCAGTCTCAGCCTCAGGAGAGACGCCTGCAGGAACATGTTACCCATAGTGCAGTACTGCGAGCCTCAGTCTCAGCCTCAGGAGAGATGCCTGCAGGAACATGTTACCGACAATGCAGTACTGCGAGCCTCAGTCTCATCCTCAGGAGCGATGCCTGCAGGAACATGTTACCGACAGTGCAGTACTTCGAGCCTCAGTCTCAGCCTCAGGAGAGATGCCTGCAGGAACATGTTACCGACAGTGCAGTACTGCGAGCCTCAGTCTCAGCCTCAGGAGAGATGCCTGCAGGAACACGTTACCAACAGTGCAGTACTGCGAGCCTCAGTCTCAGCCTCAGGAGAGATGCCTGCAGGAACATGTTACCGACAGTGCAGTACTTCGAGCCTCAGTCTCAGCCTCAGCAGAGACGCCTGCAGGAACATGTTACCGACAGTGCAGTACTTGGAGCCTCAGTCTCAGCCTCAGGAGCGATGCCTGCAGGAACATGTTACCGACAGTGCAGTACTGCGAGCCTCAGTCTCAGCCTCAGGAGAGATGCCTGCAGGAACATGTTACCCACAGTGCAGTACTGCGAGCCTCAGTCTCAGCCTCAGGAGAGATGCCTGCAGGAACACGTTACCAACAGTGCAGTACTGCGAGCCTCAGTCTCAGCCTTAGGAGAGATGCCTGCAGGAACATGTTACCGACAGTGCAGTACTTCGAGCCTCAGTCTCGAACTCAGGAGAGACGCCTGCAGGAACATGTTACCGACAGTGCAGTACTTGGAGCCTCAGTCTCAGCCTCAGGAGCGATGCCTGCAGGAACATGTTACCCACTGTGCAGTACTTCGAGCCTGAGTCTCAGCATCAGGAGAGACACCTGCAGGAACATGTTACCGACAGTGCAATACTGCGAGCCTCAGTCTCATCCTCTCGAGCGATGCCTGCAGGAACATGTTACCCACAGTGCAGTACTGCGAGCCTCAGGGGAGATGCCTGCAGGAACATGTTACCGACAGTGCAGTACTTGGAGCCTCAGTCTCAGCCTCAGGAGAGATGCCTGCAGGAATATGTTACCGACAGCGCAGTACTTGGAGCCTCAGTCTCAGCCTCAGGAGAGATGCCTGCAGGAACATGTTACCAACAGTGCAGTACTGCGAGCCTCAGTCTCAGCCTCAGGAGAGACGCCTGCAGGAACATGTTACCGACAGTGCAGTACTTCGAGCCTCAGTCTCAGCCTCAGGAGAGATGCCTGCAGGAACATGTTACCGACAGTGCAGTACTTGGAGCCTCAGTCTCAGCCTCAGGAGAGATGCCTGCAGGAATATGTTACCGACAGCGCAGTACTTGGAGCCTCAGTCTCAGCCTCAGGAGAGAAGCCTGCAGGAACATGTTACCAACAGTGCAGTACTGCGAGCCTCAGTCTCAGCCTCAGGAGAGACGCCTGCAGGAACATGTTACCGACAGTGCAGTACTTCGAGCCTCAGTCTCAGCCTCAGGAGAGATGCCTGCAGGAACATGTTACCGACAGTGCAGTACTTCGAGCATCAGTCTCAGCCTCAGGAGCGATGCCTACAGGAACATGTTACCCACAGTGCAGTAATTCGAGCCTCAGTCTCAGCCTCAGGAGAGACGCCTGCAGGAACATGTTACCCACAGTGCAGTACTGCGAGCCTCAGTCTCAGCCTCAGGAGAGACGCCTGCAGGAACATGTTACCCACAGTGCAGTACTGCGAGCCTCAGTCTCAGCCTCAGGAGAGATGCCTGCAGGAACATGTTACCGACAGTGCAGTACTTGGAGCCTCAGTCTCAGCCTCAGGAGGGACGCCTGCAGGAACATGTTACCCACAGTGCAGTACTGCGAGCCTCAGTCTCAGCCTCAGGATAGATGCCTGCAGGAACATGTTACCCACAGTGCAGTACTGCGAGCCTCAGTTTCAGCCTTAGGAGAGATGCCTTCAGGAACATGTTACCGGCAGTGCAGTACTGCGAGCCTCAGTCTCAGCCTCAGGAGAGACGCCTGCAGGAACATGTTACCCACAGTGCAGTACTGCGAGCCTCAGTCTCAGCCTCAGGAGAGATGCCTGCAGGAACATGTTACCGACAGTGCAGTACTGCGAGCCTCAGTCTCATCCTCAGGAGCGATGCCTGCAGGAACATGTTACCGACAGTGCAGTACTTCGAGCCTCAGTCTCAGCTTCAGGAGAGATGCCTGCAGGAACATGTTCCCGACAGTGCAGTACTGCGAGCCTCAGTCTCAGCCTCAGGAGAGATGCCTGCAGGAACATGTTACCCACAGTGCAGTACTGCGAGCCTCAGTTTCAGCCTCAGGAGAGATGCCTGCAGGAACACGTTACCAACAGTGCAGTACTGCGAGCCTCAGTCTCAGCCTCAGGATAGATGCCTGCAGGAACATGTTACCGACAGTGCAGTACTTCCAGCCTCAGTCTCAGCCTCAGGAGAGACGCCTGCAGGAACATGTTACCGACAGTGCAGTACTTTGCAGTACTTGGAGCCTCAGTCTCAGCCTCAGGAACGATGCCTGCAGGAACATGTTACCGACAGTGCAGTACTGCGAGCCTCAGTCTCGGCCTCAGGAGAGATGCCTGCAGGAACATGTTACCCACAGTGCAGTACTGCGAGCCTCAGTCTCAGCCTCAGGAGAGATGCCTGCAGGAACAAGTTACCAACAGTGCAGTACTGCGAGCCTCAGTCTCAGCCTCAGGAGAGATGCCTGCAGGAACATGTCACCGACAGTGCAGTACTTCGAGCCTCAGTCTCGGCCTCAGGAGAGACGCCTGCAGGAACATGTTACTGACAGTGCAGTACTTGGAGCCTCAGTCTCAGCCTCAGGAGCGATGCCTGCAGGAACATGTTACCCACAGTGCAGTACTTCGAGCCTCAGTCTCAGCCTCAGGAGAGATGCCTGCAGGAACATGTTACCGACAGTGCAGTACTTGGAGCCTCAGTCTCAGCCTCAGCAGCGAGGCCTGCAGGAACATGTTACCCACAGTGCAGTACTTCGAGCCTCAGTCTCAGCATCAGGAGAGACACCTGCAGGAACATGTTACCCACAGTGCAGTACTGCGAGCCTCAGGAGAGATGCCTGCAGGAACATGTTACCGACAGCCCATTACTTGGAGCCTCAGTCTCAGCCTCAGGAGAGATGCCTGCAGGAACATGTTACCGACAGTTCAGTACTTGGAGCCTCAGTCTCAGCCTCAGGAGAGATGCCTGCAGGAACATGTTACCGACAGCGCAGTACTTGGAGCCTCAGTCTCACCCTCAGGAGAGATGCCTGCAGGAACATGTTACCGACAGTGCAGTACTTGGAGCCTCAGTCTCAGCCTCAGGAGAGATGCCTGCAGGAACATGTTACCGACAGTGCAGTACTGCGAGCCTCAATATCAGCCTCAGGAGAGATGCCTGCAGGAACATGTTACCGACAGTGCAGTACTGCGAGCCTCAGTCTCAGCCTCAGGAGAGATGCCTGCAGGAACATGTTACCGACAGTGCAGTACTGCGAGCCTCAATATCTGCCTCAGGAGAGATGCCTGCAGGAACATGTTACCGACAGTGCAGTACTGCGAGCCTCAGTCTCAGCCTCAGGAGAGATGCCTGCAGGAACATGTTACCGACAGTGCAGTACTGCGAGCCTCAGTCTCAGCCTCAAGAGAGATGCCTGCAGGAACATGTTACCCTCAGTGCAGTACTGCGAGCCTCAGCCTCAGGAGAGATGCCTGCAGGAACATGTTACCCACAGTGCAGTACTTCAAGCCTCAGTCTCAGCCTCAGGAGAGACGCCTGCAGGAACATGTTACCGACAGTGCAGTACTTGGAGCCTCAGTTTAGGCCTCAGGAGCGATGCCTGCAGGAACATGTTACCCACAGTGCAGTACTTCAAGCCTCAGTCTAAGCCTCAGGAGAGACGCCTGCAGGAACATGTTACCAACAGTGCAGTACTGCGAGCCTCAGTCTCAGTGTTAGACCTGGCACCTTGGCGTGAGTCTCCCTTCCTCTTTTTGTCGCTGTGCCTCATGTGTTTTTATGGTGTTGGCCGCTCAGCGCGCTGTGCCACTGCCAACCAGTGTCACGGTGCGAGTGCTCCCTATGTAAATTGTATATGTTGGTTGGATTCCATGATTGGATTGTTTGGTTTACTGTCAGACCCCAGTAAAGTGCGCCGGGGGCGCCAGGGCATGTAAATGCGAACACCGCTGGTGGGCTTGCAGCACTGGTTGTGCCACCCACAGAAGCGGCCGGTAAAATATATCTAAGGTCTGCCATCGCAGAACCTGCGTGCAGTCTGGTACTGACATGCTGACCGGCAAGTGCCCACACTTGCCAGTCCCTAAACCCTTCCCTTAGCTGCATGTTAGTCACCCCTCTGGTAGGCCCACGGGCAGGGTGCATTGTACGCCTAAGGTAGGACAAGCCTGGATGCGTGGCATGTCCTAGTAGTGAATTACCGCCATCTTGTTGTTCACTACTGCAAGGCTACCCTGTTCTCATAGGCCAGTATGGGCGGCCTGGATCATTACACCCTATGATCCTAACCGACCCAGGGAACATGGTAGGAGATCGAGTTTAGTATGCCTGAACTCGGAATAATAAGGTACATCTGTTCGCAAGGTTTATTTTAATATTCCGGGTTTGCAAATGTCACTTTTAGAAAGTTGGCCTTTGCTTGCCTAACCATTTCAGCCGCCTCTGCGTGATGTGTATCTGATGTCTGGCTGGTGTGAGTGACAGGGGGGGGGAACCCAGATGGGCAGGGCTAGGTAGCCTGGTATGAATAGGACGATCGACAGGTAGATGGGTGGGAGGAGTGCTCCTAGGCTCTGAATAGGACAGTGCTCCGCTACCTCGATGCCGGCTCCACCCCCTGTGGAGCGTCTGATGACTCTGCCCTGCACTCTGAAAGAAGAAGCCTGCATCATGTAAACAAAGTGCTCAGAAACCGGACTGAACTAGGCAAGGGCCCCCCTGGCCTGGGAGAACAAAAGATTTGTGGTATAAATGGAGGAGCCCTGCTCCTAAGAAACTAGATCCGCTTTTGACCAAGAAGAATCTCTGCCTGAGGAGGAGGCACCGGGAAAGCTGTAGGAGGAAGACTGTCCCTATCCTGGGGGATTGGCCTGCAGTGGTGACCTTGCTGCCAAAGGAGAGAAGAGAAACTGTTGCTGAAGACTTTTACTTTACTTTTACTTTCAAGACTTGTGCTTTTCCAAAACGATCTCCAAGGGCTTGGAACTGAGCTTGCCCCCTGAACTGAGCCCCAGGACCATTGGGCTCTACCTGATCTTCACTCGCCTGCTGCTGGACTGTGGTGTCCTTTCCCTCGCCGGAGCTGTGACCCTCGTGCCCAGTCCCTCCCTGAGCCGTGACCAGGACTGCTTAGCCGCCCCCGCCTTGGGAAGAGCCTCGCTCGATCGGAGCCGCTCCCCCTACGCTGTGCTGGGCTGCCCCGTCACCTCGCTCGCTGGAGGCTCGCTGTGCACCTTCACCCTCCCGCCGGAATCGGCGTTTGTGAGCATCTCCAAGCCTCGGACGGCCCGGACGTACCTGCGTGCCCGGCTGCCCCGCTTTGTTCACCCGCCACCTGCAACACCCCGCTCTGGTCGTGAGCCTGAAGAGCAGACACCCATCGTGAAGTGTGGGAGCCCCGGACGCCGCCTCGCTCTTCGGTTGAAGAGCCGCTGACTTCCCGCCCCCACCTTCGCGTCAAGAAACAAGGTACTGTACTTACGAACTCGACCGCGAGCTCGCATCGGATCCAGGGTCCGCAACGTTCTGATTCCCCTGTCATCTGCCGTGTGCTTCCCGGTCGCCGCCTCAGCCCGGAGTGTGCTGAGGCCTACAGTCACCTTGTGCCCGCCTAAAGAACTTTCCGTACAAAGAGAACTTTACCGTATTCCTAAGAATTGTGGTCCCATCAGTTCATCGTTACTGGGCCTTGTATTTAACTCTGCTGAAACTACATAAAAGCTTATTTTTATATACTACCGGATTGGTGTCCATTTGTGGTGCATACAGGGGGTTTACTGTATGTGTAATTGCATTTGCTTAACCGTGTACGCCTGAGACTTAGCCTAGACTGCTCGCGCCACGCACCTAGAGGGTGAGCAGGGGTTATTCTGGGGAGTCATCCTTCGCCCTGACAAGAAGTAAAGGGTCCCTGCTTGTTGTGGGTTCACACCTGCGTCAACCGGAGCCCCCTCATTTCTAACATTGGTGGCAGCGGTGGGATTTACGGATTTGCATTTGTGGTTCGCGTATAGTGAATCACTGATCACCACGTAGTGAGAGCAGACCAGTAACACAGCCACAAGGCTAGCATTTGTTTTTGTTTTGCCAAGAATATCCGTTGTTAGAGCCATGCCTGGTTCACTTTCTGCCGGAAGGGCGGCTTCCATAATCTCTGGATTTGAAGACGTAGATTGGGAGGAAGACGCACTTCAGAATCGTACCAATGAAGACTTGAAAGGTCTGTGCTCCAAGTTCAGGATTGCCCAGACTGGATTGAAAAACAAGACCCAATTTGTGAAGGCGCTGAGGGCCTGGTATGAGTCAAAGGCACCAGAGAATCAGGTGGAAGTGGTTCCACCAGAAAGTGTCCATGAGTTTGGCAGGTGCCTGTCGCCAGAAGAGTTGGCAGACAGGGCCGCAACCCGGGCACACGAGGTGGAAATGGCAAAACTTCATGGGCAGATGGATATGGAAAAACAAAGATTAGCCATGGAAGAAAAGAAACTACAATTAGAGCATGACATGAAGCTGAGGGAGCTGGAGCTGAAAGCAAAAAGTTTGGAGCTTAATCCCTCTGGTGGCAGCACACCGCCAGTACCGGCGGAACCAAGAGTTTATATTCCCAAGGATGTAGTGAAGGAGTTCTTCAGGAATGACGACATCGGGCAGTGGTTCAGAGCCTACGAGGTAGCCATGTCTTCCCACCGGGTCCCTGAGAAAGATTGGGGAGCGGGGTTGTGGGGAAGGTTCCTGAGTGAAGGGCGGGACACACTGTTAGATTTACCTGTTGATGTTCGTAATTCTTATGCCCATATGAAGGAAGCATTGATGGCTAGGTATGGGTTGACCCCTGAGTTATATAGACAGAGGTTCAGGGGTTGCACTAAGATTCCCAATAGTACGTATGTGGAGTATGTGACTTTCTTTTGCAGAGCGCTGGATGGTTGGGTACAGGGTAGTAAGGTGAATGATTATCAAGGGCTTCTTGATCTAATGGCATGGGAGCACTTGTCCAGTAATTGTTTTCCGGAGCTACGCCAGCACCTGATAGATAGTAAGCTGACTAACCCGAGGAAGCTTGCTGAGGAGGCGGACCGCTGGGTCAGTACCAGGGTCCACAAGGGTACCGTGGGAGATTCCGCCAAAGGTGGGCAGGGTCCCCAGCAGAAGAGTGGGGGGGACAGGGGTAAACAGAAGCAGTTCCAAAAAGGGCCCCAAAATAGTCCCCAAGGGAACCAAGGGAAGGGTTCTCAGCCTCCCCCACCCCAGAAACCGACCGGGGCCCTGACAGGTCCTCCTGTTCCAAAGGGGCCCGTAAGATGTTACAGGTGTAACAATTTGGGGCATTTTGCCTCTGATGTAAAGTGTCCATTGTTTGGTAAACCCGCACCCACTGGTGCTCCACCCCGGCAGGTGACTAGTGTAGCCTTGGGGGAGGAGAGGGATGTCCAAGGTGGGTGGGGTCCCGCAGAGATGTCCCTGGTCTCGCTAGGAGACCGTGAAGTGGTCCCTCCAACCCAGCTGCCTGAGAACACTAAGAAGTACAGGCAGTGGGTGACCATAAATGGCCATAGGGTGGAAGCTCTTAGAGATACAGGAGCCAGTGTGACAGCTGTCAGGTGTCACCTGGTGTCTCAGGAGCAGGTGGTCCCCAATGCCTTCTATCCCGTTGTTGCCGCTGACAACACAGAGAGACACTGCAAGGTGGCTCAGGTTCCCTTTGAGTGGGGGGGGGTCTCTGGTACTCTTCAGGTAGCTGTGAGGCCCGCCATGCCTGTAGACTGTTTGTTAGGGAACGATTTGGAGAGCTCACCTTGGGCTAAGGTGGAGCGGAGTGCTCACCTGGAGATGTTGGGTATGCCGGATTGGGCGTGTGTCACCACACGGTCCATGGCAGCCAGTAGAGGTACTCAAGAGGTCCTGGAGCCTGAGAGGGAGGCCCAGGAACCGGCCTCAGAGAGAAGGAGCAAGGGGCGCGGGAAGCCGGCCCCTGAAGTTCCCACGGTCCAGGAGGAAGCAGACCTTGAGGGGGATGCCCTGGAGCCTACAGGGGAGCAGATAGCTGAACTGGGAGACCTGCCGGAGCTGACCCATTGGCAGCAGGAAGGGGGTCCCACCAGGGAGGACTTTTGCAAGGCACAGAAGGAGTGCCCTTCTCTCGTGGGTATGCGGCAGCAGGCTGCAGACCAGGCCGCAGGTGATCAGTCAGGATCACATTTCGTTTACTGGGAGAACGACCTCCTATATACAGAGCCTAAGGTTGCTGAGCCTGGGTCAGCCCGTGCGCTGGTGGTACCCCAGGACTTCAGAGCCTTCCTACTGGGGCTGGCTCACGATGTGCCATTGGCAGGGCATTTGGGGCAGGACAAGACCTTTGAAAGGCTTGTCACCCACTTTTATTGGCCTCAAATGCGCAGGAGTTCCGATACTCACTGCAGGACATGCCAGACTTGCCAGGCAAGTGGAAAGAGTGGAAGGAAGCAGAAGGCTCCACTCCAGCCATTCCCTGTGGTCGGTACCCCCTTCCAGCGAGTGGGGATTGACATTGTAGGGCCACTGGACCCCAAGACAGCGATGGGCAATAGGTTCATCCTGGTCCTGGTGGACCATGCCACCCGGTACCCGGAAGCCATTCCTCTGAGGACAGTGACGGCCCCCGTGGTGGGACGTGCACTGATGGGAATTTTCTCCCGAGTGGGATTCCCTCTAGAGGTGGTGTCTGACCGAGGTACCAATTTCATGTCCAAGTACATGAAATCTCTTTGGCAAGAGTGTGGTGTAACCTACAAGTTCACCACCCCTTACCACCCCCAAGGAAACGGGTTGGTTGAGCGATTCAACCGAACCCTCAAAGGCATGATAATGGGCCTAGAAGGAGCCATGAGGCGTAAGTGGGACGTCCTCTTACCATGCCTTCTCTTCGCTTACCGTGAGGTGCCACAGAAGTCTCTGGGGTTCAGTCCCTTTGAGCTTCTGTATGGTCACCCAGTCAGAGGACCTCTAAGTCTGGTCAAAGAAGGCTGGGAGCAATCTCCCAGGAAACCTCCCCAGAATGTATATAGTTACATGCTGGCCTTCAGGAATCAGACTAGGCGATTCAGGCAACTTGCTGAGGCAAATCTGGAAGCCAGCCAGGAGGAGATGAAGCGGTGGTACGACCAGAATGCCACTCTGGTAGAGCTTCAGCCTGGACAGAAAGTATGGGTCTTGGCCCCCGTGGAGCCGTGTGCGCTCCAGGATAAGTGAACCGGTCCCTTTGAGGTGGTGGAGCGCAAGAGTCCTGTTACCTACGTGGTGGACCTGAAGTCTCCTAGGAACCCCTTAAGGGTCCTACATGTCAACCGCCTCAAGCCCCACTTGGAGAGGTCCCAAGTGGGCATGCTCTTGGCAACAGATGCTGGAATGGAAGAGGAGACAGAACCTCTTCCTGACCTCCTGTCAGCCAAGGAGCAAGATGGGTCAGTGGATGGTGTCGTCCTCTCTCCCACCCTGACCCCTGAGCAACAGAACGATTGTCGCCAGTTGCTGGGACAGTTTTCTGACCTGTTTTCCCTGGTCCCTGGTGTCACTGATTGGTGCGTCCATGATGTGGACACTGGGGATAGTCCACCTGTGCGGCACAAGGCCTACAGGGTGACTGACAGGGTGAGGACCTGCATCAAGGAGGAGGTCTCCAAGATGTTTGCCCTCGGGGTAATTGAGTCTTCTAGCAGTCCTTGGGCCAGCCCCGTGGTCTTGGTCCCAAAGGCTGCAGCGCCGGGAGCCACACCCGAACTCCGGTTCTGTGTGGACTACAGAGGACTCAATTCGGTCACTAGGACCGACGCACACCCCATCCCCAGAGCTGATGAGCTCATCGATCGGCTAGGGGCTGCCAACTACCTCAGCACGTTTGATTTAACGTCTGGGTATTGGCAGATCGCCTTGACCGAGGGGGCCAAAGAGAGGTCGGCATTTTCCACCCCAGATGGGCACTACCAGTTCCGGGTTATGCCATTTGGGATGAAGAATGCCCCTGCCACCTTCCAGAGATTGGTCAACCAGGTGTTGGCTGGGCTGGATTCGTTCAGTGCAGCCTACCTGGATGACATCGCAGTGTTCAGCTCCACTTGGGAGGAACACTTGCGTCACCTCTGGGAAGTGTTGATGGCGCTGCGCAAGGCAGGCCTCACGATCAAGGCGAGTAAGTGCCAGATCGGGCAGGGTTCCGTGGTGTACTTGGGACACCAAGTTGGGAGTGGCCAGGTGGCACCCCTTCAGCCCAAGATAGAAACCATCCTGAATTGGGAGGCGCCCAAAACCCAGACGGAGGTGAGAGCCTTCCTAGGTCTCACCGGGTACTACAGGAGGTTTGTCAAGGGGTATGGCAACATGGTTGCCCCCTTGACAGCGCTGACTTCGAAGAAGCAGCCCAGGAAAGTGATCTGGACTGACACCTGTCAGAAAGCTTTTGAGGCCTTGAAAACTGCTATGTGCACGGCGCCCGTGCTCTTGGCTCCCAACTTCTCCAAAGAGTTTATCGTTCAGACAGACGCTTCAGAGCATGGTGTGGGGGCTGTTCTTTCACAGATTAATGAGGAGGGCCTAGATCAACCCGTAGCCTTTCTTAGCAGGAGGTTACTTCCACGGGAGCAAAGGTGGAGTGCTATTGAGCGTGAGGCATTTGCTGTGGTCTGGGCGCTGAAGAAGCTAAGACCCTACTTGTTTGGGTCTCACTTCCGGGTTCAGACGGACCACAGGCCCCTCAGATGGTTGATGCATATGAGGGGTGAGAATCCAAAGCTGTTGAGGTGGTCCATTTCCCTACAGGGTATGGATTTCACGGTGGAACATCGCCCTGGTACAGATCACGCCAATGCTGACGGTCTGTCCAGATTTTTCCGCCTTAGTGATGAGGAACTCCCTGGGGTAGGGTAGTTCTCCCCACTTTTCAGCTGGAGGGGACACGTGTTAGACCTGGCACCTTGGCGTGAGTCTCCCTTCCTCTTTTTGTCGCTGTGCCTCATGTGTTTTTATGGTGTTGGCCGCTCAGCGCGCTGTGCCACTGCCAACCAGTGTCACGGTGCGAGTGCTCCCTATGTAAATTGTATATGTTGGTTGGATTCCATGATTGGATTGTTTGATTTACTGTCAGACCCCAGTAAAGTGCGCCGGGGGCGCCAGGGCATGTAAATGCGAACACCGCTGGTGGGCTTGCAGCACTGGTTGTGCCACCCACAGAAGCGGCCGGTAAAATATATCTAAGGTCTGCCATCGCAGAACCTGCGTGCAGTCTGGTACTGACATGCTGACCGGCAAGTGCCCACACTTGCCAGTCCCTAAACCCTTCCCTTAGCTGCATGTTAGTCACCCCTCTGGTAGGCCCACGGGCAGGGTGCATTGTACGCCTAAGGTAGGACAAGCCTGGATGCGTGGCATGTCCTAGTAGTGAATTACCGCCATCTTGTTGTTCACTACTGCAAGGCTACCCTGTTCTCATAGGCCAGTATGGGCGGCCTGGATCATTACACCCTATGATCCTAACCGACCCAGGGAACATGGTAGGAGATCGAGTTTAGTATGCCTGAACTCGGAATAATAAGGTACATCTGTTCGCAAGGTTTATTTTAATATTCCGGGTTTGCAAATGTCACTTTTAGAAAGTTGGCCTTTGCTTGCCTAACCATTTCAGCCGCCTCTGCGTGATGTGTATCTGATGTCTGGCTGGTGTGAGTGACAGGGGGGGGGAACCCAGATGGGCAGGGCTAGGTAGCCTGGTATGAATAGGACGATCGACAGGTAGATGGGTGGGAGGAGTGCTCCTAGGCTCTGAATAGGACAGTGCTCCGCTACCTCGATGCCGGCTCCACCCCCTGTGGAGCGTCTGATGACTCTGCCCTGCACTCTGAAAGAAGAAGCCTGCATCACGTAAACAAAGTGCTCAGAAACCGGACTGAACTAGGCAAGGGCCCCCCTGGCCTGGGAGAACAAAAGATTTGTGGTATAAATGGAGGAGCCCTGCTCCTAAGAAACTAGATCCGCTTTTGACCAAGAAGAATCTCTGCCTGAGGAGGAGGCACCGGGAAAGCTGTAGGAGGAAGACTGTCCCTATCCTGGGGGATTGGCCTGCAGTGGTGACCTTGCTGCCAAAGGAGAGAAGAGAAACTGTTGCTGAAGACTTTTACTTTACTTTTACTTTCAAGACTTGTGCTTTTCCAAAACGATCTCCAAGGGCTTGGAACTGAGCTTGCCCCCTGAACTGAGCCCCAGGACCATTGGGCTCTACCTGATCTTCACTCGCCTGCTGCTGGACTGTGGTGTCCTTTCCCTCGCCGGAGCTGTGACCCTCGTGCCCAGTCCCTCCCTGAGCCGTGACCAGGACTGCTTAGCCGCCCCCGCCTTGGGAAGAGCCTCGCTCGATCGGAGCCGCTCCCCCTACGCTGTGCTGGGCTGCCCCGTCACCTCGCTCGCTGGAGGCTCGCTGTGCACCTTCACCCTCCCGCCGGAATCGGCGTTTGTGAGCATCTCCAAGCCTCGGACGGCCCGGACGTACCTGCGTGCCCGGCTGCCCCGCTTTGTTCACCCGCCACCTGCAACACCCCGCTCTGGTCGTGAGCCTGAAGAGCAGACACCCATCGTGAAGTGTGGGAGCCCCGGACGCCGCCTCGCTCTTCGGTTGAAGAGCCGCTGACTTCCCGCCCCCACCTTCGCGTCAAGAAACAAGGTACTGTACTTACGAACTCGACCGCGAGCTCGCATCGGATCCAGGGTCCGCAACGTTCTGATTCCCCTGTCATCTGCCGTGTGCTTCCCGGTCGCCGCCTCAGCCCGGAGTGTGCTGAGGCCTACAGTCACCTTGTGCCCGCCTAAAGAACTTTCCGTACAAAGAGAACTTTACCGTATTCCTAAGAATTGTGGTCCCATCAGTTCATCGTTACTGGGCCTTGTATTTAACTCTGCTGAAACTACATAAAAGCTTATTTTTATATACTACCGGATTGGTGTCCATTTGTGGTGCATACAGGGGGTTTACTGTATGTGTAATTGCATTTGCTTAACCGTGTACGCCTGAGACTTAGCCTAGACTGCTCGCGCCACGCACCTAGAGGGTGAGCAGGGGTTATTCTGGGGAGTCATCCTTCGCCCTGACAAGAAGTAAAGGGTCCCTGCTTGTTGTGGGTTCACACCTGCGTCAACCGGAGCCCCCTCATTTCTAACACTCAGCCTCAGGAGAGAAACCTGCAGGAACATGTTACCGACAGTGCAGTACTTCGAGCCTCAGTCTCAGCCTCAGGAGAGATGCCTGCAGGAACATGTTACCGACAGTGCAGTACTTGAAGCCTCAGTCTCAGCCTCAGGAGCGATGCCTGCAGGAACATGTTACCCACAGTGCTGTACTTCGAGCCTCAGTCTCAGCCTCAGGATTGACGCCTGCAGGAACATGTTACCCACAGAGCAGTACTGAGAGCCTCAGTCTCAGCCTCAGGAGAGACGCCTGCAGGAACATGTTACCCACAGTGCAGTACTGCGAGCCTCAGTCTCAGCCTCAGGAGAGATGCCTGCAGGAACATGTTACCGACAGTGCAGTACTTGGAGCCTCAGTCTCAGCCTCAGGAGAGACGCCTGCAGGAACATGTTACCCACAGTGCAGTACTGCGAGCCTCAGTCTCAGCCTCAGGAGAGATGCCTGCAGGAACATGTTACCGACAGTGCAGTACTGCGAGCCTCAGTCTCAGCCTCAGGAGAGACGCCTGCAGGAACATGTTACCCACAGTGCAGTACTGCGAGCCTCAGTCTCAGCCTCAGGAGAGATGCCTGCAGTAACATGTTACAGACAGTGCAGTACTGCGAGCCTCAGTCTGATCCTCAGGAGCGATGCCTGCAGGAACATGTTACCGACAGTGCAGTACTTCGAGCCTCAGTCTCAGCCTCAGGAGAGATGCCTGCAGGAACATGTTACCGACAGTGCAGTACTGCGAGCCTCGGTCTCAGCCTCAGGAGAGATGCCTGCAGGAACATGTTACCCACAGTGCAGTACTGCGAGCCTCAGTCTCAGCCTCAGGAGAGATGCCTGCAGGAACACGTTACCAACAGTGCAGTACTGCGAGCCTCAGTCTCAGCCTCAGGAGGGATGCCTGCAGGAACATGTTACCGACAGTGCAGTACTTCGAGCCTCAGTCTCAGCCTCAGGAGAGACGCCTGCAGGAACATGTTACTGACAGTGCAGTACTTGGAGCCTCAGTCTCAGCCTCAGGAGCGATGCCTGCAGGAACATGTTATCGACAGTGCAGTACTGCGAGCCTCAGTCTCAGCCTCAGGAGAGATGCCTGCAGGAACATGTTACCCACAGTTCAGTACTGCGAGCCTCAGTCTCAGCCTCAGGAGAGATGCCTGCAGGAACATGTTACCGACAGTGCAGTACTTAGAGCCTAAGGCTCAGCCTCAGGAGCGATGCTTGCAGGAACATGTTACCCACAGTGCGGTACTTCGAGCCTCAGTCTCAGCCTCAGGAGAGATGCCTGCAGGAACATGTTACCGACAGTGCAGTACTTGGAGCCTCAGTCTCAGCCTCAGAAGCGATGCCTGCAGGAACATGTTACCCACAGTGCAGTACTTCGAGCCTCAGTCTCAGCATCAGGAGAGACACCTGCAGGAACATGTTACCCACAGTGCAGTACTGCGAGCCTCAGGAGAGATGCCTGCAGGAACATGTTACCGACAGTGCAGTACTTTGAGCCTCAGTCTCAGCCTCCGGAGAGATGCCTGCAGGAATATGTTACCAACAGCGCAGTACTTGGAGCCTCAGTCTCAGCCTCAGGAGAGATGCCTGCAGGAACATGTTACCGACAGTGCAGTACTTGGAGCCTCAGTCTCAGCCTCAGGAGCGATGCCTGCAGGAACATGTTACCCACAGTGCAGTACTTCGAGCCTCAGTCTCAGCATCAGGAGAGACACCTGCAGGAACATGTTACCCACAGTGCAGTACTGCGAGCCTCAGGAGAGATGCCTGCAGGAACATGTTACTGACAGTGCAGTACTTGGAGCCTCAGTCTCAGCCTCAGGAGAGATGCCTGCAGGAATATGTTACCAACAGCGCAGTACTTGGAGCCTCAGTCTCAGCCTCAGGAGAGATGCCTGCAGGAACATGTTACCGACAGTGCAGTAGTTGGAGCCTCAGTCTCGGCCTCAGGAGAGATGCCTGCAGGAACATGTTACCGACAGTGCAGTACTGCGAGCCTCAATATCAGCCTCAGGAGAGATGCCTGCAGGAACATGTTACCGACAGTGCAGTACTGCGAGCCTCAGTCTCAGCCTCAGGAGAGATGCCTGCAGGAACATGTTACCCACAGTGCAGTACTGCGAGCCTCAGTCTCAGCCTCAGGAGAGATGCCTGCAGGAACATGTTACCGACAGTGCAGTACTGCGAGCCTCAGTCTCAGCCTCAGGAGAGATGCCTGCAGGAACATGTTACCGACAGTGCAGTACTGCGAGCCTCAATATCTGCCTCAGGAGAGATGCCTGCAGGAACATGTTACCGACAGTGCAGTAGTGCGAGCCTCAGCCTCAGGAGAGATGCCTGCAGGAACATGTTACCCACAGTGCAGTACTTCAAGCCTCAGTCTCAGCCTCAGGAGAGACGCCTGCAGGAACATGTTACCGACAGTGCAGTACTTGGAGCCTCAGTCTAGGCCTCAGGAGCGATGCCTGCAGGAACATGTTACCCACAGTGCAGTACTTCGAGCCTCAGTCTCAGCCTCAGGAGAGACGCCTGCAGGAACATGTTACCCACAGTGCTGTACTGCGATCCTCAGTCTCCGCCTCAGGAGAGATGCCTGCAGGAACATGTTACCGACAGTGCAGTACTGCGAGCCTCAGTCTCAGCCTCAGGAGAGAGGCCTGCAGGAACATGTTACCCACAGTGCAGTACTTCAAGCCTCAGTCTCAGCCTCAGGAGAGACGCCTGCAGGAACATGTTACCAACAGTGCAGTACTGCGAGCCTCAGTCTCAGCCTCAGGAGAGAAGCCTGCAGGAACATGTTACCGACAGTGCAGTACTTCGAGCCTCAGTCTCAGCCTCAGGAGAGATGCCTGCAGAAACATGTTACTGACAGTGCAGTACTTCGAGCCTCAGTCTCAGCCTCAGGAGCGATGCCTGCAGGAACATGTTACCCACAGTGCAGTACTGCGAGCCTCGGTCTCAGCCTCAGGAGAGACGCCTGCAGGAACATGTTACCCACAGTGCAGTACTGCGAGCCTCAGTCTCAGCCTCAGGAGAGATGCCTGCAGGAACATGTTACCGACAGTGCAGTACTTGGAGCCTCAGTCTCAGCCTCAGGAGAAACGCCTGCAGGAACATGTTACCCACAGTGCAGTACTGCGAGCCTCAGTCTCAGCCTCAGGAGAGATGCCTGCAGGAACATGTTACCGACAGTGCAGTACTGCGAGCCTCAGTCTCATCCTCAGGAGCGATGCCTGCAGGAACATGTTACCGACAGTGCAGTTCTTCGAGCCTCAGTCTCAGCCTCAGGAGAGATGCCTGCAGGAACATGTTACCGACAGTGCAGTACTGCGAGCCTCAGTCTCAGCCTCAGGAGAGATGCCTGCAGGAACATGTTACCCACAGTGCAGTACTGCGAGCCTCAGTCTCAGCCTCAGGAGAGATGCCTGCAGGAACACGTTACCAACAGTGCAGTACTGCGAGCCTCAGTCTCAGCCTCAGGAGAGATGCCTGCAGGAACATGTTACCGACAGTGCAGTACTTCGAGCCTCATTCTCAGCCTCAGGAGAGACGCCTGCAGGAACATGTTACCAGTGGCGTAGCTAGAGCTTGTGGCGCCCGGGGCTATCCCTCAGATTGCCGCCCCGGTGGGGGGGGGGGGGAGGGGGGGGGGGGGAAGAAAGGACAGCACGCACTTGAAAGAGGTCCGAGAGACACGTAGTATCGCCGCTAATAGTTACCTCGATCATGCAAGTTACATGCACATACATGACACGGTCCAAGGCTACACAGTTGAATGCACCAGTGACCGGCAGTACAAAGGAGGACACACAGACTGCATGATCTATCTGGGGACTCAGAAAAACCACATGCGACATCTATCAGAAAGCTGCGTGAACGATTACCTGGTAATCACCTCAGCACAATGTAAACATGCACATACATGACACTGTTCGGGGATCCGTCATTTACAGCTGACAATAAATGTCCAAACATCATGGTCCCCCCCATTAAAGCAGTGGGGACGTGCACAAACGTGATGTGCTCTGAGGACCCAGAGCCAACTTAACAGTGTCGAAGCCTGTAATTCTTTATCTTTCAAAAACAGCAAATTAATTATTCACAGGGAATGACTCACTGTGTGCCCTTAGAACTAAACTCAGCACAAAGGGGTCAGTCAGCTCCACAACCTTGCCAACACAGACCAGATACAAAGCCCGCTCTGGTGGCCCAATGGCAACAACCAGGGATCACGCCCTGTCATTACTTCTAAGCAGCAGCAACCAACTCCCTGGGACCCAAAGCCAGCTTGTAATAGTGCATCTCTCCTTCAGAGCAGCCTCAGCACACACATGGTGCACAGCCTACCCAGGGGGCCCAAAGCTAAAATACAGGGAGTGGAGACACATTGTCATCACAATCCTTAAACACAGCTGTAGGGGCCATGGGAATATGTTCAACCCTATCCAGGGACTCCGTGAATAATCAGAAGAAACAAGAAACATTACATTTTTCTGCAATTTTGTTTTCACATTACTTTCATGGTAACCAAGTGTTAAAAGTCCGCAAAAACAGTAGAATCATAATAACGTGTCTAGTATGGAACGCCAAGGCTGTGTAAAACACGTCCCTGTAACACACGTCTTCAGCTGCCTCCCAGACCCGAATGTAGGCATGGCAGAACCAAGGTCTGGAGAAAAATAACCGCTTAAAAGAAGTCCGGATATGAAGTAAGCTATGTGTGCTTTTACGCATGTGTGTTTCAAAATGTCCACGGCTCAATCATTGGACAGTGGTAGCTTGCTACTACTGGTATCGCTCTACTCACAGACATCCGGGAATAAAGCCCTTCATCAGATCCCTTACGCATTTCAAAAGGTTCATAACCTTAGTGGACACAGACCTGGATGCGCCTAGACAACTGCTGACTAACTGGAGCAATCACACTGGCAACCTGCAATCACAACTGGAGCTCTCGTAACCTAGGCCCTGGTGCCCTGGGATCAGAGAATACCAGGTTCTTCTCTTGTATCTTGTATCTCAATCTTTTGTGTTCCTTTCCTCTCACAAGCCAAAATGCTTAAGGTAAATAGCTCACACAACATTCAACTCTCTCTAGAACTCTAGGCTCTACAGATGAATGCATTATTTAGGAAGAGAGAGATGAAAGGCTTGCCTGTGCTCGCAGGTAAATGTATCAATGAGAGAATGGAAGCAGAGAGGTCAGTTTATCCCTGCTGTTTCCTGAGGAGAATTACAAGAAGACATCAACATAAGGGCAGGGTACAGACTGACATTTACCCAGAGACAGGTGCAATAGCCCACATGTCTAACTGGCGCTAACAGCACAGTCACCACTTGCTCAGATGAAGACTTATTCCACACTCAGCGCTTATAGTACAAGTATCACTCATATGTCACAGATAGCAAAAGTACTACTTACGTGCCACAGTGACCACAGCTATCATCACATGTCAAAGGCAGCTGATTAGTACCATTCATCTGATCATTGCCTTGCTCTTCTGGTTAATTTCTTACTCAGTACAAACAGCAAATCTATCCTTTAAGGTTTTTGTCAGCAGAGCTACTCTCACCAGACAACAGAGCATTCCCAAACAAGTTACAGGGAGCAAAGCTATGCCTTAATAGCAGCTGAGCTATCCTTGGATAGGTGATTGTCCTTCTGACAATCTGTCCGCACGGTGTCTAAGCAACTAGGGAACAGGGAACCAGTGAACAAGAGGGGTTCAGGAACTAATGCTTTCAGGATGGCGTTTGGAGAAAGAGAGACTCTCATACTTTAGTGGGACAGGTAAAACAAAGGAACCGGGAGACGCAATACTTGGAGACAGACAGACCTCAATATTGAGCGGCTTTAGGCTGGGAAACATCAGGCAGAGTAGAAATGGAAGGCTAGAACAAGACAACAGAGACAATGAAAGCAAGAGACAGGCCAGTTCCAACTACAAGGATACAGGCAAATAAGAACCTAGGGTGGAATGTTTGAATTTGAACCTAGATGAGGAACAATGCATACCAAAGGAGAAACATAAAATCCACAAATATTGCACTAGAATGACTCTTACATCAACCACCTGTGTCATTTAGAAGGGCACATGGCATTACGTTCAAACAACACTACCATAGCTGACACTAATTAGGGGGAAGGATTCAAGGCCCTAACCTCCACTGTGAACCACCATGCAGAACCCCCAAACACACTCAACATTAACACAGGTTAGGCTGGAAAGTGTCAAGAGTCTCTCCTCCCCCCCAACTCCATTTATAGAACAGCTCTATGAGGATAACCAATGTCTTCCAAGCCAGCCACTCACATTAATGTGATTCAGTTCCTCTACTGGAAAACCTCTGACGGATGAATCACAAACGCAGACTGATGTCTGCATAAAGTGCCGAGGCCAAGTAATTGGCTAACTCTGAACCATATCTGGCAGGTCAACATAACAGAACTGCTGCTACACATGCTAAACCTCTTCTCTATGTGTTTGGAAACGTTGCATACCAGCTGTCCATACTGTCCCTATGCTGTGTGTGAATTAGCGAAGCTTTAAGAGACCGTTCCACTTAAAAAAAAAAAAAGAAATCAAAATGACTGTCCTTGTCAATTTTGTTTTATATTTAGCTGCTTACAATTGTGTTTCCATTATTTTTTTAATAACATTTCCCAATTTAAGCTTGAATATTGACGTTCAAACAGTTTGAATCAAACTTCTATGTAGGTACACCAGGAATACACTGTTGTATGTATCAAGTCTGCATCATCTAGGGCTGTAAGGGCACAGCCTGTCACCATTTCACATAATTATATTAAAAAGTAACGAAGAAAGCCTTTGTGTGCAAGGATAAACGTTTCCTGTCTCTGTCCCCATTTCTCTCACAAGAGGAACCTAATAGACAAGAACTGCGCCGGGGCTTACCTGTTTGAATGAAGCTCCCCTCACGCTACATTCCACAAACAGTGCTCCAGGTTTAAATGTCCCGTCCTCACAAGCACCAGGAGACCCCAAGCCAAGGCACCCCAAGCTCCGCTGCACAGCGCCGTCCACAGGAAGCGCAAGCACTATTTTGTGTCCCGACCCGGACCAGACCCCAGGCGGCGCGCACAATGAACCCGGACGCCTCCGCCCAGCGTGCAGTCAACCTTGCAGAAGCTCGTGCGACGTCACGGGCCTATGCTAGGTGGTGGTGGCGGCGGCGTGCGTACGCTGCAGGCAGCAGTTGCAAGCAACAGGTGGCGGTGCGCATGCGCTCGTACTTCAAACATGGCCGCGCGAGTGGCACTGGTGGCCCATTGCAGTGGCCTTTATAATTTATTTGGGGACACTGACACTACTGTAACAGTAGTGTCAGATTCCCCAAATAAATTATAAAGACCGCCGCAACGGGCCACCAGTGCTGCGCGACCGCCACCCCAAAAATAGTGCCGCCTGGGGCGGACCGCCCCCCTCTTAGCTACGCCCCTGGAATCAGGTGAGTGAGATGGGGCGTGAGAAGATGGGATGAAATGGGAAAAGGGAGGGTGGGGAAGGGAGATGCAATGGTGACTGAAGTGTAATGGATGGAATGTGATGGGAGAATGGTGGGATGGAATGCAATGGGATAGGGGATGGGAAAGTAAAAGGGAAGGGGTGGTCTTTGGGATGGGCTATGATGCGAGGTGATGTGATGAGATGAGGAGAGGGTAGGTGGGGTTGGGGTTTGATCTTTTAGCGTTTGGATGGGATGGATTGAGAAGATGGTGAGGTGGGATTTGATGCAAATGGGATGGGGTGGGGTGAGATGTGAGGGAAGAAATGAGATGTGAGGGTAAGGGATGAGATGGGCATGGTGGGGGTTGGGTTTGATGGGACAGGGTAGGGTTGTGGTATAGGGTGGGACAGGGTGGAGTGGGCCAGGGTGGAATGAGGTGTGATGAGAAGGCAGGGTACAGTGCTGCATGGTAATTGTTACTTCAATGCTGCACACTGGAGAACTGAATGTCAGCCTTGGATACATGGAGAATGTGAGAAAGGACAATTGTAAGAGCACTTTTCAAAAACTTCAAATAAATAAGAGTTATTGGCACCTGAAGCATTACTACAATAACAGTAAATTGTTTTTTTTTTCAAATTAAAGAACATATTCTATAATTACTTACAGAGTGCTCTGGTTATCAACCTTGACAGGATGAAAGGCTAAGATCCACTTTACTGCGATTCAAACTTCTGACCTGCAGGTAAAACTAGAGGTCTTAACTTGCTGGGCCTTCTTGCTGGCTGCGGACGTATTACCACTCCTCCACCCACTCCTTCCGCATCGTAGTGCAGTGTGTGCACATTTTGAAACATAACTAATCAGTCCAGAAAGAAGTGTGGAGGAGCTATTCAGTTTCACAGTCCCGCCGGTTTTATATTACTAAAGAGAGAGAACGCACATATTAGCCCCACCTTCAGGGGCTGGAGCCTACTTCTGCTGCTAAATTAGCTGGGGTAAGGCTGGTTTTGGATATTCGCGCTGAAGAGGAGAGAAAGAGTTGCTTTGCTGCAGAAGGCGCAGGGCCTGCGCCACTAAAACATTTTAGCAATGCAGTGATCCAACCTCACGAGTGGGCGGTGGGGAGCGCAAAAGTTTAAGCATTATCAAAATTTCACAGGCACTTTTGTAAAATGCGAGGCATTTTTACAAAAGTGTTGATATTGTGATTTTTTTGCAATCATGACATCCTGAAGGGTTTGATTTACACCTTAAACAATAAGCATGCTAAATCTATTCATCGGTTTCTATGAAATGGTAAATGCAATTCATCCCGAAAGTTTCCAACAGTCAGTTTATGTGGCATTTAACCGTTTTCCTATGAAATCACATACAACCCTGTGGAGCAGGTAGGCACAGACTATGGCTGGTGCTTTGAAGAGACAGCCATTGTCACTTGGTGCTGTGTATCTGTGAAAGCATGCAGAACTTCCACAGATCTGACCCAGTGATGGCTCTCTGTGATCTCACTTCCAAGCAATCACCTGCTCGCACACAATCACCAGGCCTCGGGTCATCTACTGCATGCATTAGCTAGGCTGTGAAACAGTGGCGGTCTGTAGCCAATCAGTTCATGGACTGTCCAGTGCATCACACGTGAAAAACTATTTCAAGATGTTATGCACCTACCACATGTTTACTGCAGAATGTGTAACGTCATGCATATGGTTGCTAGATATCACAGCTCATTACCTCCTCGTCAGCCCTCCCCGTCCCAGTCCTAACCAGTTGAGCATAGCTCCTCCCACCAGACACTCCCAAGCAACTTGAAACCCATCCCTTCCCTCCAGGCCACACCCATACCCTGAGGCATATAGCACCGTGACCCGCCACTCCACATCCTGTTTGTTTTTTCTGCTGATTCACTTCCGGGCAAACTTCGACGGGATAGGAGGTGCTGGGTCTTCAAGCCTCCTGTCAGGTGAGTGTGAAACGGGTTGTTTAGCGCCCGTTTAAACCCCTTTGGTGCCGCTTTTGAATTATTGAGGCATTTACTTTGAGTCCCTGCTGTAGCGGGACCGTGGGGTTGGGGGGTCAGGACTACCTGGTGTGGGGTGGTGACTCCCTGCTGCGGCCTCCTCTCTTCCGAGTTTGTTCCCTGCTCTAGCGGGATCGCCCGGGGGGGAGAGGAGGTGTGTGAGGCGCGGCTTGCCTTTCTGCGCGCCAAGGGCGTGGCGGTTTTGGCTTCTATATCTTTTTTTCGTCAGTGGGGGCATGTCTCCTGTTTGTTTAGCGTTCATACAGATTGGTTTACTGATTACTGTTTGACTGTCCGCTTCGCGCTTCCTCGGATCTTGGAGTGGGGTGTTATTCTCCTGCTGGTTGGGGGTTGCTGCAGTGTAGGTGCCCTGGGGAGGAGTTTCCACTGTCCTCATGTCTGTCTCTATTCGGATGGGGGTCGTCTGGGGTTTTTTGTGGCTCTAATCTCCTACTGCTCTTAAGAGTCACTGTGGCCTTCTGGTTTATGTCTGGGGCTCTGACTCTCAAGGTTACAGGTTCTAATCTCTTTGATTCGGTCTAGGCAGGTTTCTTCAGTGGGCTTTGGGGGTATTTCTTACCTTGTTCACTGGTTCCTGGTGCGGGGGCTTCTGGGTTCTTGGTATCCTTAATGGTTGGGCCCTGTCCTGTCCTTTCCTTTTATGGATGGGTGGAAGTCTCTGATTGGCCGTTTTGGGGCCGGCCTTCAGTCCTGTTGGGGATTGGCTGGGGATCGGTGGGGCTTTCCCTGGTTGGCCTTTGAGAATATTTTTTTTTTTTCCCCTGGTTAGGCTCGGTATTTAATGGGGTCTGTTTCTCTGTTCTCATGTTTACAACATGGAGGGTAGAGGTGCGGATGTACGTGAGCTCGGCTGTGTGGATGAGGAGGTGGTCGCTGGGTCTTCCACTGCTCCTTCCTTAATAGATATTCAGAAGATGATTGAGGCGGCGGTGGCGGCTGCCTTTGTGGCTCGTGATCCCATTGGGCCTAAGAAACGGAAATTGGATGCCTCGGCGGAGGTAGATCCTGACATGGACTCTGATGAGGAGGTGAAGGGTCGTTTTGTCCAAGGGTCGGACCTTAGTTGTGTTCTACAGCATGTTCGGGACAATTTGGGGTTCCCTGGTCCCGTGCCGGGTGGAGAGTCTGAAGACTTCTTCGCTAATTACCTGAAGAGAGAACCTGAAAGCCTCCCCATTCATGCTTCTGTGCGGAGGGTGCTGGAGGGGGAATGGAAGGATGTGGACAAACATGCCTTTCCCCGGTTTCTGGCTAGGAGGTATCCCTTGCAGGGTTTCTCGGAGGAATTCCCGGCCGTGGTGAAGGTGGATTCCCTGCTTGCTGGCATGGCGTCTCAGAGCCTGGTGGTGTCTGAGGATGCGGTTCCTTCTGATCCTGGGGACAAGCGTGTGGAAGGGGCCTTGAAGCGGTCCTTTGCTGCCTCTAATCTTGCAGTTCGGTCTGCAGCTTACACCAGCTATCTTGTGCAGTCACTTCTTAAAGACTGTCAAAGTATTTCTGCGCAGCTCATGCAGGATGAGGATCCCTCGGAGTCTTTATCCATGTTGGAACAGCAGTTGCGTTTCTTGGCAGATTTGTCCTTTGACTCCCTTAGCGCTGCTGCGGCGGCTGCAGGTGCCTCGGTTGCTGCTAGGAAGCAGTTGTGGCTTAAGTCTTGGAAGGCGGAGGCTGCTCAGAAGGCGGCCGTGATGAAGATCCCCTTCACGGGCTCTAAACTGTTTGGTGAGCCGTTGGAGGCTTTGATTAAAAAGACTGCGGAGGACAAGAAATTGTTGGCTCCGGTCCGCTCTTCTCAGAAAGGGAAGTTTGCGGGTTACAAGCGGGCTTTTGGGCAGGCGTTTCAGTCTAAAATGGCGGCCCAGCCCTTTCGTGGTAGGGGACGTGGCCGGGGTGTCCCTTCCTTCCACAAGTCCCGGGGTCAACAGGGTGCTTCCTCTTCGGCAGGTCCCTCCAAGTCGTGACTATGTGATGATGGGGTTGCCGGTTGGGGGTCGCCTCTCTTCTTTTTTTCCTGTCTGGGAGGAGTTCGTTCGGGACCAGTGGGTCCTGCAGGTGGTCCGGCTGGGCTACAGAATAGAATTCGGAACTCCTCCGGTGGATGTGTTCAGGTCTACCCCTGTTCCCAGGTCTCCGGCGAAATGCCATGCTCTGTTGGACGGAGTTCGGGACTTGGTGTCCAAGGGGGCTGTGGTGAAGGTGCCTGTGAGTCAAAGGGGTCGGGGGGTTTACTCAATCCTGTTCTTGATCCAGAAGCCAAATGGGGACTTCCGTCCTGTGCTGGATCTGAAGGCAGTGAACTTATGTATCCCTCACCGGTCCTTCAAAATGGTGACTCTACAGTTGATTCTTCCCTTCCTGTCGGTGGGGGATTTCCTGACTTCGCTCGATCTCCGGGACGCTTATTTTCATGTGCCAGTGCACGCGGATTCTCAGAGGTTCCTGCGTTTCTGTGTGGGGGTGGATCATTTCCAGTTCCAGGTATTACCGTTTGGCCTGTCGGCCTCTCCGAGGGTGTTTACTAAGGTGTTGGCTCCCTTGGTGGGTTTATTGCATGCTCGGGGTATTCAGGTGTTCCCTTACTTGGACGACTGGTTGATTTCTTCCTCTTCTTTCCTTCAGGCTCAGGCTCAGTCCATGGAGGTTTGCAGTCTCCTTCAACGGTTCGGGTGGATTCTGAACTTGGAGAAATCCCATCTTCACCCCACTCAGGATCTGCTGTTCATTGGGGGGGTGTTCAACACCAGGTTGGGAAAGGTCTTCCTGTCGGACCCTCGCAGATTGACTCTTATGCACGAGCTGAGGAAGGTGTTGGGGGCTCAGTCTTCCACGGCTCGCCAGTGGTTGCGTGTTCAGGGGCTAATGTCAGCTACTGTTATGATTGTTCCTTGGGCCCGTCTACACTTGTACCCCCTGGTGAATCATCTTCTGGAGCATTGGGATCCGGCCTCTCTGAATTACGAACAGTTGATTCCGGGGGGGGTGTCCATCGCCCGAGAATTGTCCTGGTGGCTGGTGGATTGGAACCTCTTACAGGGCTCGCCCTTTGTGTCCCAGGAGAGGTTGGTCCTGACGACCGATGCCAGCGAATTGGGTTGGGGTGCGGTCTTGGGTCAGGAGTCGGTGCAGGGTCTCTGGTCTGTGCCAGAGGCGGGCATGTCCTCGAATTGGAGGGAGTTGAAGGCGGTTCTGTTGGCTTTGACTCATTTTCTGCCTTGGATCCTCCAGAGGGATGTGATGGTACGGTCAGACAAAACGGTGGTGGTGTGTTATATCAACCGCCAGGGGAGCGCGAAGGTGGCTTCCCTCAATTTGTTGGCACGAAGTATAGGCCTGTGGGCGGAGTCTCACTTGCTGTCTCTGAGGGCTTTGCATCTACCGGGGATTTTGAACACGGAGGCGGATCGCCTGAGCAGGGTGTTTCCCTCCCTGTCGGACATGTGCCTGACTCAGGAGGTGTTTGGTTGCCTAATGGCTCAGTTCGGGATCCCGGTGGTGGACCTGTTTGCCGCTCCGGGGAACGCCTTGAGGGAGAAGTATTGTTCTCTGGTTCGCTCTGCGGCGGTTTGGAGGGTGGATGCCCTGTCCTTCCGGTGGGAGGGGGGTCTGCTGTATGCCTTTCCTCCTATTGCTCTGCTTCCGCGTGTTCTCCTGAAGGTCAAGCGGGATCGGGCTTCTGTGATCCTGGTGGCTCCGGTTTGGTCCAGGAGGCCTTGGTTCCCTCTGTTATTGAAGTTGGCGGTGGGGCCCTGCTGGAGGTTGCCGGTGGTCCCTTGTCCCTTGTCATTTCCCCCTCTGTCTCGGGAGTGTCTGGTCCGCCTGCGATTGGCGGGTTGGCTGTTGAGAGGATGACCCTTGTGGCTTTGGGGTGTTCTCCTTCTGTGGCGGAATTTATTCAGAGGTCCAGGCGCCCTTCGACTCTCAAGTCCTATGCCCGGCATTGGGTTTCTTTTCGGTCTTGGTGGGAGGTGCGTGGGTGGTCCGCGTTGGAGGTGGATCCGGTGCGTGTCTTGGAGTTTTTGAAGGACGGGTTTGACTTGGGTCTCGCTGTGTCCTCCCTGAGGGCTCAGTGGGCTGCTGTCCGGGCCTTTCGGGGTTCGGTCTGTGACCCGGTGGTTCCCCTGGTGTCCCGCTTGTTGCGGAGTTGTTTCCTTCAGAAGCCTGTCATTCGGACCTTTGCTCCTAGTTGGGATCTGCCTCTGGTTTTGGGGGCTTTGCAGATGGCTCCCTTTGAGCCTCTGCATGAGGTGTCTTTGAGGTTTCTGACTATCAAGGTTCTGTTCCTTGTGGCTATTACCTCGGCTCGGCGGATTGGGGAGTTGGGCTCCTTGCTTTGTTCTGCCCCTTTTTTACGTTTTTTTCCTGATCGGGTGGTTCTTCGGCCTGATCCTTCCTTTTTTCCCAAGATCCCTTCCTCTTTTCACTGCTCTTCAGATCTGGTATTGCCTGTTTTCTGTCCTGATCCTCTTTCGGAGGTGGAGGTGCGGCTGCACTGTTTGGACGTTCATAGGGCTCTGGAGGTCTATTTGTTGCGTACTGCGCCTTTTCGTAAGGTGGAATCCCTTTTTGTGACCTTTGGGCTGGCTGGTCAAGGTCTGAAGCCTTCTGGGGCTACCCTCAGTCGTTGGCTGCGGTGGGCTGTGGGTGCTGCGTATGAGGCCTGTGGGGCGTTGGCTCCTGGTTCTGTTCAGGGGAGGTCGACTCGGGGGGTGGCGGCTTCCTGGGCTTGTTTTCAGGGGGCTTCCATGGCCGAGATCTGCAGAGCTGCTACCTGGAGTTCTCCTCACACGTTTATGTCCCATTATCGTTTGGTGGTTGGGGGGACTGAGTCTGCTGGGTTTGGGGACGCTGTGTTGCGTTCTGCCCCGGTGGTGTGACTTTTATATGCTTATTAAAGTCTGTTTTTCTACTGAGTGAAGCCGATTTTTGCTTTGGTATCTGCTCAACTGGTTAGGACTGGGACGGGGAGGGCTGACGAGGAGGTAATGACCGGTTACTCACCGGTAATATTCATTACTCCGAGTCGTAGCCCTCCCCGTCCCAGTCCAGGTTCCCATCCTTCCCTCCCTGTTCGGCTTCTTGTGCTTGGTTGATACAGGATGTGGAGTGGCGGGTCACGGTGCTATATGCCTCAGGGTATGGGTGTGGCCTGGAGGGAAGGGATGGGTTTCAAGTTGCTTGGGAGTGTCTGGTGGGAGGAGCTATGCTCAACTGGTTAGGACTGGGACGGGGAGGGCTACGACTCGGAGTAATGAATATTACCGGTGAGTAACCGGTCAACACTGACACACAGGTTCACCATAAACCCATGGCAAGTTTAATTCAAGAAACTAAAGAAGCTATAAACATATCACAAACACACCCTCCTTCACCCCCACTCAGTGGAGTGTGAACACGGAAGCACATTGGAGCAACTGTGCTTATAGCAGAACTCACAAAACGTATTTTTTTTTTTTGGGCATTTTTATATAGCGCAAACTCGACCCGAAGGTATTAGAGCCAGGGCCGGCTTATGTGCTGGTGGCGCCCTGTGCGACAATGTTTGTTGGCGCCGCCCCAATGACCACCTCCACCACCATAGGTATCTCTCGCTAGCACCCTTTAACAGTGACCAAGTCTCCATAACCACACTCTCTCAGATGCACTGAATTAGTTATAGCGCCACTCATACCAGTGAAGGGTGTCCGAGCACTTTGCATCACACACACATTACACAGAGACAATCAATCATACGCGTGTAAATCAGTGTAGGAAATGTTACATAAGCCAAAGGACTAAAAGTGTAGGAGTCACATGTCATCCATACTGATAGGCAGTATAGTTTAAGAGTGCTTGGTGTGGAGAAGCACAAACTCCGAGGCGAAAATGAAACCGCATAGTTGGGAGTTTTCTTTAATAATAAGAATCGATTTCAAGCCAAATTAACCCTTTTTGCAACATTAATTAATGTTCTAATAATGTATACTTTGCAGTCTGTATGCAGTTCCAGTATGAAAGTTAATATCTCACTGTTCTATATTAGGACTTCAAGTTATAAATTGCAAGTAACAAAAGGATGTCTCTTTTGAAAGCAGTAACCTGCTGATCTGTTTACATCATACCCACTCTGTAATCTACTTGGTACACGTTCTTTGCAGCAGGCATATTAACCCTCTGCACTAACTAAATCAAACCCTCAACTATACAAAATGCTGATCTCTCGCCAGGAAGGTAATTAATCACACGAGTTATCTTGACATTTATGTGAGGCCTGGTAATGGGGGGGGGGGGGGGGGGGAGAAAGAAAAACGCTGCAGCAGGTGCTTCAAAAGCAATAAACTTTCAAACACGGCGCCCCCAGGAAGCCTGCACCTGGTGTGGTGACCTCGAGGCTCGAACTCTAGTTTCCAGCACCAAAGGCGGCAGTTTAGTCCGGCCGACGGACCACATCCTCTCCCCTTCATCTAACATCACTTACTTGCGCCCGGTGTTCTCAGAAAGTGCCGTGGAGGGTCCTCTGGTCTCTGCCCTGCCTGTAGTCCACGTCCCGTCGTCCCCGAACAATTAACTGCTTCGAGCCTAGGGCGGTACATCGCTTTACCTAGACTCGCAGATTTGTATTGTATCTCCATTCTCCCCTCTCTGCCTGCAGGCTGCAGCTCCGTCGCCGTCGGCCTGCCACCACCTCCGCCCGGATCGTGTCAACCTAGCAGAAGCGCTCGTGTCCTTCGACGTCACGGGCCTATGCTAGGTGGTGGCGGTGCGCATGCGCTTCAGCGCTTGTATTTCAAAGAGGGCCGCGCGCGCGGCACTGGTGGCCCGTTGCGGCGGCATTTATAATTTATTTGGGGACACTGACTGACGCTACTGTAACAGTAGTGTCAGTGTCCCCAAATAAATTATAAAGGCCGCCGCAACGGGCCACCAGTGCCGCGCGTCTGCCGCCCCAAAAATAGTGCCGCCTGGGGCGGACCGCCCCCACCGCCCCCCCCTAGCTACGCGCCTGCATGTTACTGACAGTGCAGTACTTGGAGCCTCAGTCTCAGCCTCAGGAGCGATGCCTGCTGGAACATGTTACCGACAGTGCAGTACTGCGAGCCTCAGTCTCAGCCTCAGGAGAGATGCCTGCAGGAACATGTTACCCACAGTGCAGTACTGCGAGCCTCAGTCTCAGCCTCAGGAGAGATGCCTGCAGGAACACGTTACCAACAGTGCAGTACTGCGAGCCTCAGTCTCAGCCTCAGGAGAGATGCCTGCAGAAACATGTTACCGACAGTGCAGTACTTCGAGCCTCAGTCTCGGCCTCAGGAGAGACGCCTGCAGGAACATGTTACCGACAGTGCAGTACTTGGAGCCTCAGTCTCAGCCTCAGGAGCGATGCCTGCAGGAACATGTTACCCACAATGCAGTACTTCGAGCCTCAGTCTCAGCCTCAGGAGAGATGCCTGCAGGAACATGTTACCGACAGTGCAGTACTTGGAACCTCAGTCTCAGCCTCAGGAGCGATGCCTGCAGGAACATGTTACCCACAGTGCAGTACTTCGAGCCTCAGTCTCAGCATCAGGAGAGACACCTGCAAGAACATGTTACCCACAGTGCAGTGCTGCGAGCCTCAGGAGAGATGCCTGCAGGAACATGTTACCGACAGTGCAGTACTTGGAGCCTCAGTCTCAGCCTCAGGAGAGATGCCTGCAGGAACATGTTACCGACAGTGCAGTACTTGGAGCCTCAGTTTCTGCCTCAGGAGAGATGCCTGCAGGAACATGTTACCGACAGTGCAGTACTGCGAGCCTCAGTCTCAGCCTCAGGAGCGATGCCTGCAGGAACATGTTACCCACAATGCAGTACTTCGAGCCTCAGTCTCAGCCTCAGGAGAGATGCCTGCAGGAACATGTTACCGACAGTGCAGTACTTGGAGCCTCAGTCTCAGCCTCAGGAGCGATGCCTGCAGGAACATGTTACCCACAGTGCAGTACTTGGAGCCTCAGTCTCAGCCTCAGGAGAGATGCCTGCAGGAACATGTTACCGACAGTGCAGTACTGCGAGCCTCAATATCAGCCTCATGAGAGATGCCTGCAGGAACATGTTACCGACAGCGCAGTACTTGGAGCCTCAGTCTCAGCCTCAGGAGAGACGTCTGCAGGAACATGTTACCGACAGTGCAGTACTTCGAGCCTCAGTCTCAGCCTCAGGAGAGATGCCTGCAGGAACATGTTACTGACAGTGCAGTACTTCGAGCCTCAGTCTCAGCCTCAGGAGAGACGCCTGCAGGAACATGTTACCCACAGTGCAGTACTGCGAGCCTCAGTCTCAGCCTCAGGAGAGACGCCTGCAGGAACATGTTACCCACAATGCAGTACTGCGAGCCTCAGTCTCAGCCTCAGGAGAGATGCCTGCAGGAACATGTTACCGACAGTGCAGTACTTGGAGCCCCAGTCTCAGCCTCAGGAGAGACGCCTGCAGGAACATGTTACCCACAGTGCAGTACTGCGAGCCTCAGTCTCAGCCTCAGGAGAGCTGCCTGCAGGAACATGTTACCCACAGTGCAGTACTGCGAGCCTCAGTTTCAGCCTTAGGAGAGATGCCTGCAGGAACATGTTACCGACAGTGCAGTACTGCGAGCCTCAGTCTCAGCCTCAGGAGAGACGCCTGCAGGAACATGTTACCCATAGTGCAGTACTGCGAGCCTCAGTCTCAGCCTCAGGAGAGATGCCTGCAGGAACATGTTACCGACAATGCAGTACTGCGAGCCTCAGTCTCATCCTCAGGAGCGATGCCTGCAGGAACATGTTACCGACAGTGCAGTACTTCGAGCCTCAGTCTCAGCCTCAGGAGAGATGCCTGCAGGAACATGTTACCGACAGTGCAGTACTGCGAGCCTCAGTCTCAGCCTCAGGAGAGATGCCTGCAGGAACATGTTACCCACAGTGCAGTACTGCGAGCCTCAGTCTCAGCCTCAGGAGAGATGCCTGCAGGAACACGTTACCAACAGTGCAGTACTGCGAGCCTCAGTCTCAGCCTCAGGAGAGATGCCTGCAGGAACATGTTACCGACAGTGCAGTACTTCGAGCCTCAGTCTCAGCCTCAGGAGAGACGCCTGCAGGAACATGTTACTGACAGTGCAGTACTTGGAGCCTCAGTCTCAGCCTCAGGAGCGATGCCTGCAGGAACATGTTACCGACAGTGCAGCACTGCGAGCCTCAGTCTCAGCCTCAGGAGAGACGCCTGCAGGAACATGTTACCGACAGTGCAGTACTTCGAGCCTCAGTCTCGAACTCAGGAGAGACGCCTGCAGGAACATGTTACCGACAGTGCAGTACTTGGAGCCTCAGTCTCAGCCTCAGGAGCGATGCCTGCAGGAACATGTTACCCACTGTGCAGTACTTCGAGCCTCAGTCTCAGCATCAGGAGAGACACCTGCAGGAACATGTTACCGACAGTGCAATACTGTGAGCCTCAGTCTCATCCTCTCGAGCGATGCCTGCAGGAACATGTTACCCACAGTGCAGTACTGCGAGCCTCAGGGGAGATGCCTGCAGGAACATGTTACCGACAGTGCAGTACTTCGAGCCTCAGTCTCAGCCTCAGGAGAGACGCCTGCAGGAACATGTTACTGACAGTGCAGTACTTGGAGCCTCAGTCTCAGCCTCAGGAGAGATGCCTGCAGGAATATGTTACCAACAGTGCAGTACTGCGAGCCTCAGTCTCAGCCTCAGGAGAGACGCCTGCAGGAACATGTTACCGACAGTGCAGTACTTCGAGCCTCAGTCTCAGCCTCAGGAGAGATGCCTGCAGGAACATGTTACCGACAGTGCAGTACTGCGAGCCTCAGTCTCAGCCTCAGGAGCGATGCCTGCAGGAACATGTTACCCACAATGCAGTACTTCGAGCCTCAGTCTCAGCCTCAGGAGAGATGCCTGCAGGAACATGTTATCGACAGTGCAGTACTTCGAGCCTCAGTCTCAGCCTCAGGAGCGATGCCTACAGGAACATGTTACCCACAGTGCAGTAATTCGAGCCTCAGTCTCAGCCTCAGGAGAGACGCCTGCAGGAACATGTTACACACAGTGCAGTACTGCGAGCCTCAGTCTCAGCCTCAGGAGAGACGCCTGCAGGAACATGTTACCCACAGTGCAGTACTGCGAGCCTCAGTCTCAGCCTCAGGAGAGATGCCTGCAGGAACATGTTACCCACAGTGCAGTACTGCGAGCCTCAGTCTCAGCCTCAGGAGAGATGCCTGCAGGAACACGTTACCAACAGTGCAGTACTGCGAGCCTCAGTCTCAGCCTCAGGAGAGATGCCTGCAGGAACATGTTACCGACAGTGCAGTACTTCGAGCCTCAGTCTCAGCCTCAGGAGAGACGCCTGCAGGAACATGTTACCGACAGTGCAGTACTTGGAGCCTCAGTCTCAGCCTCAGGAGGGACGCCTGCAGGAACATGTTACCCACAGTGCAGTACTGCGAGCCTCAGTCTCAGCCTCAGGATAGATGCCTGCAGGAACATGTTACCCACAGTGCAGTACTGCGAGCCTCAGTTTCAGCCTTAGGAGAGATGCCTGCAGGAACATGTTACCGACAGTGCAGTACTGTGAGCCTCAGTCTCAGCCTCAGGAGAGACGCCTGCAGGAACATGTTACCCACAGTGCAGTACTGCGAGCCTCAGTCTCAGCCTCAGGAGAGATGCCTGCAGGAACATGTTACCGACAGTGCAGTACTTCGAGCCTCAGTCTCAGCCTCAGGAGAGACGCCTGCAGGAACATGTTACCGACAGTGCAGTACTTGGAGCCTCAGTCTCAGCCTCAGGAGCGATGCCTGCAGGAACATGTTACCGACAGTGCAGCACTGCGAGCCTCAGTCTCAGCCTCAGGAGAGACGCCTGCAGGAACATGTTACCGACAGTGCAGTACTTCGAGCCTCAGTCTCGAACTCAGGAGAGACGCCTGCAGGAACATGTTACCGACAGTGCAGTACTTGGAGCCTCAGTCTCAGCCTCAGGAGCGATGCCTGCAGGAACATGTTACCCACTGTGCAGTACTTCGAGCCTCAGTCTCAGCATCAGGAGAGACACCTGCAGGAACATGTTACCGACAGTGCAATACTGTGAGCCTCAGTCTCATCCTCTCGAGCGATGCCTGCAGGAACATGTTACCCACAGTGCAGTACTGCGAGCCTCAGGGGAGATGCCTGCAGGAACATGTTACCGACAGTGCAGTACTTGGAGCCTCAGTCTCAGCCTCAGGAGAGATGCCTGCAGGAATATGTTAGCATGCAGGAACATGTTACCGACAGTGCAGTACTGCGAGCCTCAGTCTCAGCCTCAGGAGAGACGCCTGCAGGAACATGTTACCCACAGTGCAGTACTGCGAGCCTCAGTCTCAGCCTCAGGAGAGATGCCTGCAGGAACATGTTACCGACAGTGCAGTACTGCGAGCCTCAGTCTCATCCTCAGGAGCGTTGCCTGCAGGAACATGTTACCGACAGTGCAGTACTTCGAGCCTCAGTCTCAGCTTCAGGAGAGATGCCTGCAGGAACATGTTACCGACAGTGCAGTACTGCGAGCCTCAGTCTCAGCCTCAGGAGAGATGCCTGCAGGAACATGTTACCCACAGTGCAGTACTGCGAGCCTCAGTTTCAGCCTCAGGAGAGATGCCTGCAGGAACACGTTACCAACAGTGCAGTACTGCGAGCCTCAGTCTCAGCCTCAGGAGAGATGCCTGCAGGAACATGTTACCGACAGTGCAGTACTTCCAGCCTCAGTCTCAGCCTCAGGAGAGACGCCTGCAGGAACATGTTACCGACAGTGCAGTACTTTGCAGTACTTGGAGCCTCAGTCTCAGCCTCAGGAGCGATGCCTGCAGGAACATGTTACCGACAGTGCAGTACTGCGAGCCTCAGTCTCAGCCTCAGGAGAGATGCCTGCAGGAACATGTTACCCACAGTGCAGTACTGCGAGCCTCAGTCTCAGCCTCAGGAGAGATGCCTGCAGGAACACGTTACCAACAGTGCAGTACTGCGAGCCTCAGTCTCAGCCTCAGGAGAGATGCCTGCAGGAACATGTTACCGACAGTGCAGTACTTCGAGCCTCAGTCTCGGCCTCAGGAGAGACGCCTGCAGGAACATGTTACTGACAGTGCAGTACTTGGAGCCTCAGTCTCAGCCTCAGGAGCGATGCCTGCAGGAACATGTTACCCACAGTGCAGTACTTCGAGCCTCAGTCTCAGCCTCAGGAGAGATGCCTGCAGGAACATGTTACCGACAGTGCAGTACTTGGAGCCTCAGTCTCAGCCTCAGCAGCGATGCCTGCAGGAACATGTTACCCACAGTGCAGTACTTCGAGCCTCAGTCTCAGCATCAGGAGAGACACCTGCAGGAACATGTTACCCACAGTGCAGTACTGCGAGCCTCAGGAGAGATGCCTGCAGGAACATGTTACCGACAGTTCAGTACTTGGAGCCTCAGTCTCAGCCTCAGGAGAGATGCCTGCAGGAACATGTTACCGACAGCGCAGTACTTGGAGCCTCAGTCTCAGCCTCAGGAGAGATGCCTGCAGGAACATGTTACCGACAGTGCAGTACTTG